>NC_134087.1:50861120-55861120 GCF_000715075.1 Nicotiana tabacum | reverse complement strand
ACCGGCTGTATGATGCCTTGCAAAGATGAGCCCAAACCTTTACTGAGTACAAAACCATTCTTCAACATGTCATAGGCTACCATGACTGATGCGGTGGTTATCTTTGGATTTGGAGTGTATTTCCCCTCCGGAACTTTCTCTACCAACATCGTGTCAGAAACCTAGTAGACCCATGGTCCCTGGTTATCTTCCACTTCAATGACCGGTACAATGGCATTGCTGCGAGCGCATAAACTATCTTCCCCATGCACAACTATTTCTTGTCTATCCCATTCAAATTTGACTACCTGGTGTAGTGTTGATGGGACTGCTTTAGCGGCATGGATCCATGGTCGACCCAACAGAAAATTATAGGAAACAGCTATATCCAGCACCTAAAACTCCATTATGAACTTAACTGGCCCTATCGTCAGCTCCAGCACTATGTCCTCAACTGAATCTTTACCTTCGCTGTCAAATCCCTGCATGCAAATACTGTTCTTATGGATCCTCTCATCTTCTATTTTCAACTTGCTTAGAGTGGAGAGAGGACAGATGTTTGCGCTTGACCCGTTGTCAACCAATACCAGGGTCACCACAGAGTTCTCACATTTTACTGTGAGGTAAAGAGCTCTGTTGTGCTCAGTACCTTCTACAGGCAATTCGTCATCGGAAAACATGACTCTGTTTGCTTCGAAGATTTTGTTGGCTATTTTTTCCAAGCTATTCACGGAGATCTTATCGGGGAACGTGCGCCTCATTCAAGATCTTCATTAAAGATTGACGGTGTTCATCCGAATGGATCAATAATGACAATAGGGAAATTTGAGCAGGCGTCTTTCTTAATTGTTCCACGATAGAGTAGTCCTGT
Organism: Nicotiana tabacum; assembly: GCF_000715075.1. Taxonomy (NCBI): domain Eukaryota; kingdom Viridiplantae; phylum Streptophyta; class Magnoliopsida; order Solanales; family Solanaceae; genus Nicotiana; species Nicotiana tabacum. The sequence goes on along the minus strand of NC_134087.1, from coordinate 55,860,270 downwards.
AGCTTCATCTTCCTCAAGAATTCTTCTGCTTCTTCTTCAATTACGGCTTTCTTTACTAGCGCTGGATGATCTTTAGCTCTTCTTAACTCCTCGGGAGTAAAACACCTTCTCGAGCAAGTCAAACCCTATACTTCACAGATTTCTTCTTTGACTTCCTTCCTTTTGTACATCACTATTACCCGTTCGTAATTCCATGGAATAGCCTTGCTGTTGATTATTGGTAACTGGGTTACCGACTTGATAATAATCGATCTGCGCAGGCACCTTCCACGATTATGATGGGTTTGCTGGCCACTCCGGGTACAACCACCTTCATCTCCTCCTGTTTCGTTGCAACTTTGCTTAAAGACCCCTTCTCAACTGCTACAGATGGCCCAACACTCTTTTTGCTCGACTTGAGCACCGACTCCTCACCTGCTGATTGTTCATCTGTCTTGACTACACTGGACCGAATCATCATGACAATTTGTGATGGCTTCTTGGGTTCCCCTTCCTCATGCACTATTTCGATCATATTTGCCTCCTGGTGGGCTGGCATTGGATTCCTGTTAATATTGGGCGCCTCGAGAGCTTGTACTTCAATTCTATTGGTATCAATAAGCTCATATATCACACTTTTCAAGTGCCAACACTTTTCTGTTTCATGACCTGGAGTACCAGAACAATACTAACAGCTGACAGTATAGTTAAGATTCTTTGAAGGAGGATTTGGCAGTTTGGACTGTATCGGCCTTAGCATATCTAGCTGTTTTAGCCTGTGGAATAGACTAGTGTATGATTCTCGCAATGGAGTAAAGGTTTTCTTTTTCTACAACCTTTCACCCTTGAATGCTTTACTAGGCCGGAAACTTGGTCCGGGAGTGTTTAGGTAGGCTCGTGGATGTGGATAAGTATTTTGTAAGACGGGAGCACGCCATTAAGTGTGGGCAGGAGGCTGGTTGTATACTTGTGCATGGTGGGCGGAAAAATGAGGTTCTGGTGGGGGATAGTAGTGTTGGGGTAGATTGTGGTGATAAGTTTGTTGGTGGGGTCGAGGTTGATTGTAGTGGTAAGGTGAACCTCTGGATCCGGACCAAGTTCCTGAATCAACCATTGTTGCCTCCTCTCTCTTCTTCTTCCCAATCCCTCCTATGCCACCCTGAATAGCCTAAGTAGTCGCTTTGATAGCCGAATAGCTCATGATTTTATTCGACTTGAGGCACTCTTCTACCATGCCCCCATCTTTACCACTTCGTTGAATGACTTTCCCACAGTTGAGACCAAATGGCCATAGTAAGTAGGTTCCAAAGCCTGTAAGAAGTAATCTACCATCTCACTTTCCTTCATTGAGGGATCTACTCTTGCTGCTTGCTCCCTCCATCGGAAACCATATTCTCTGAAGCTTTCACTGTGCTTCTTCTCCAGTTTAGTCAAGGACAGTCGATCTGGAATGATCTCAAGATTGTATTGGAAGTGACAAGCAAATGCTTGCGCCAGATCATCCCATGTGTACCATCTTCCATGGTCTTGGCAGGTATACCATTCCAATGTTGATCCACTCAAACTCTAACTGAAGTAAGCCATTGACAATTCATTTTTTCCTCTCGCTCCCCTCATCTTACTGCAAAAACCCCTCAAGTGGGCTACTGGATCACCGTGCCCGTTGTATCAATCGAACTTGGGCATCTTGAAACCTGCCGGTAATTACACATTCGGGAACAAACATAGGTCCTTGTAGGCCATGCTTACTTGCCCTCCCAACCCCCGCATGTCTCTGAATGATTGTTCTAAACTTTTAACTTTCCTGAACATCTCCTCTTGTTCGGTATTTTTGACTAGTTTATCAGCTTCTATCGGGAGGTCAAAGCGAGGAGTATAGGAATGGGTTTTTGGAGCTTTGAAAGTGGGATCAGAGGGGTAGTATTAGTTGTCCTAGGCCTGGAACATAGGCTCGCTAGGAGATTTGTGGAGTGTAGCTGGTGGAGGTGCTACAAAGACAGGAGTTACTGGTGGAGGAGGGTATGGAATTGGTTTAGGGGTGGAGATTGTGGTGTATGAGAAGTGGTGCCCCGGTAGTGTTGGTAAATAGGAAAGCTCGGGCATAGATCGGCGGCAGGATGATCCTGAGTTTGAGCTGGTGGTGGAGTGAAGGTAGGGTTAGCCGAGTAAGCGGATGGCGGTTGTCCTTTAGCCCAGGCCTGATACATTTCGGCCATTTTTGTTTCAATTTGTACATCTCTTCTTTCATGGCGTTAATGTCCAACTCTTCTCCTTCGATGACACTGGTGTCTACATCTGGGATAGACATGATTATTTCTCCTTTGGATCTGGTTTGGTATGGGTGGGTTGCCAGTATGCTTAGGTAAACTAACTGCTTGAATTCTGGAACAACAACCAAACTTGTTAGTGATTAGAGTTTTAACAAATAAGCAACCACACATAGGAATGCAATGCACCTAGGCAATTAGTCATTTCTATTATGTATTTTCTCGGTTACTTGTGTCATCCCGGCTTTTCCTGACCTTTCCCTTTTATTGTTACTCACGCCTATCTTTTATTCCCCTCCCTTTTTTTTTCTTTTTCCATTTTATTCTTTTCTTTTGGTTGTGGTCGAATCTTATGAAGATTGCCTACGTATCATGACCCCGCATGAATCAGACCGAGCGTAGTTCTGGAGTACAAGTAACAAAACCTTTTTTTTGGGATGTTCGAATTTTCACAAAAAGCAACTATTTTGATTATAATGACTCAAACTAATGGACTTTGATGAAAGGAAAAACAAGCCAACATATTACAACAGAAGAAAATACAAGTTTGAAAACAAACTGACAGACTTCAATAGAAAGAAAATACAGACTCAAGTGAAAATCACGAATACATCAGTGCCTCAATTGTTCCTGGGGTCCGCGGGACATCATTCGGTCTCGCCTCGGGCCGACGTGCTAAATCCCCTTGGAGGTGGTAGAGACTTTCCATTATCTGGTGGACAAAGGTCATCACAGTGGCGAAAAACATAGATCTAGTCATATCCTCACAACTACTACACTTCATTGTGATGTAGTCGGCGATCTTTCTGACTCTCTCTCTTATGACACCCTTTTCTTGCAACAAATGCCCAATCTACCGTGCCCTAGCTTCCAGAGTTTGTTCGGCTGCTTGATTTTGTTCTTGAAGTTGTTGAAAATCTCTTTCCAAATGTTTTCTTTCAGCCTTGAATTCTTTCGCCTGTTTGATCATTTTGTCCTCAATGGTGACGACCCTTTTCTTTAACCCCGCAACCTCATTGTCGTATCTTTCTTTTAATTGTTTAACCGAGCGTGCTCGATCTTCCGCAATTTTATCTAATTGCTTTCGAGCCCTGGCTAGTTCACCTTCTGCTTTTTTCAGATCAAAACTATATTCACCCACTTTCTGCCTCAGGTTATATATGAGATTTTCATCTTTGGCACTTCTGACAGGATTTTCTGCCACTATTTTCATTTTCTGAATCTGGGCTCGAAGGGCCTTATTTTCTTTGGCTAGCCTTTTATTTTCACCCTCATCCGCCACTGCTTGTAAGCCATTCTCGAATTGAAGGTCTTTGACTTGCTTTTCCAGCTTTCCTATTGTGGCCCTGTACTCATTTTCTTTGGTCAACCAAGCTCACGGTTCTTGGATGCCTCGACGAATTCCTGAATGTGCGATTTTTTGGCCGGTCTTTCTGGTTCGGCCCTTGCAGTGTTCTTCTTTCTATACCAGGCAAGATAGGTGGGTGAGACCTCGCCTCTAGATAGGTCCCTCACTTGAGTGTTCGCCGTCAAATACTGGCATTCGTTCCAAATAGAGCGAACTGTTTCTTCGTGAAATTAGCCGTCGGAGCTAATCTCAATCGCGTAAATACTGAGATCTTCATCTGGATGCATCACCTGACACCTTCCAATTGTCTCATCACTCGGTAGGGAGCGTAAGACTGAATACCTCGAAGACCCATTAGGAGTAAGTAAGGACCAGTGGCGGGTATATACACAATTTCTTCAACAGGAAGCCAACCTAGTGTCCATTCTATTTGTCCCGTAGTGATGGCGCGAAGGCGGGCTATCCATTCTCCAAACCACTCCGGTAACTTGAACCTTGAAATCCTTGTGTCGAACTCTTCAATGCAACTTTTCTCTGCAGACCAATAACTCATATACTGAGGGTGGTGACACAGGTGTTCGATCATCCACATTTGTAGTAGCAAATTGCATCCCTTGAAGAAATATGCCCCAGCTTTACAAGCTGTAAGAGCTCGGTATATCTCAGATATTATCATAGGGGCAAGGGTGCTCTTGGCATTGGTAATTAAGACTTTGACGACTCCAGCCACCCGCAGATCGATATTCCCATCTTTTTGGGGAAACACCACAAGGCCTAAGAAAGCTACCATGAAAGCGAAACGCCTATGTTCATCCTATTTTCCTTGGTTCCCTTTGCTACAAACCCCGCTTTCCGGATCGTTGAACCCTCCTATATGCCCGTACCTCCGGTATATAAAATGTAGAGTGGAAAAATCACCCTCCAACTCGGAATATGGGACTTTCTTACTTATTTTTAACAAATCCATGAATTTGTGAGAGTTAACGACTCTTGGAGCGATCAGATACTTATGCCTCAGACCTTCAGTACTTCCCATGTAACCTGCTATCTCTTCCAAGGTGGGTATGAGTTCAAAATCTGAGAAATGCAAGACGTTGTGAGCCGGGTCCCAAAATGTGACCAACGCCTTTATGATGTCTCCCCTAGGCCTTATCTTCATCAACCCGGTGAGACCTCCCATATGCAGATTGACCTTATCTTGCTCTAACTTTCCCAGATCTTCCCACCACATACGCAACTCCAAAGAGATTTTGTTCATAATTGTTGTCGACAAATTCTGACTCGTGCTCATTCTGCATGTTTATTAGGGTGTTTAGGCAAAAATTAATACTTATTTGACTCACACATTTTTTTTCAAAATAAAATAAAAACCCGATTTTGCAAATACAGCCTTTCAGCATTTCGAGAACGAAGATTTTAAGGTTGTGTCGGCTAACCAGCCAAAACTTTAAAAAATAACCAAAGGTGGATGTTCTTGCAAAAGCAACCTTCCGGCGTCCTTTTGGGGACATTTGGCTACTTTTTACAAGAATGACATTACTTTAATTATTTTCAAATGAAAAATAAAATTTTTGTTCTTTTTGGGCTATTTTGCAAAAAGGGTAGTTGGACCCGATGGAGGTTGCCTACGTATCCCACATCCGGTGAGAATCAAACTGGCGTAGTTCGGGCAATTTTGACAAAACAAAAGACCAACTCTTTTTTTCTTGAAAACAATAGAAATTCTCTTTTTGTCTTTTTTTTAAAATTTTCGGCAGAGTTTCGGTATATTTTGGGATATAGGTTTTCAAAACAGGTAGTTACCTCCCTTAGCCGTCACACTGCTATTTTCTTTTCCAAACTCTTTCCTTTTATTCAAAAGCCGGTCAACATGCAAATCCGAAGCAAATAAATGCATAAGTAGCAAGTAAGATGCATCAAGATGATCTTTTTCATTTTTGGTACACCTGTCCTAGACAGACCCAACCCCTGTGTTGAGTCTCCAAAGTCAAAATGCACGTGATGCAGACAAACGTTCCTACTAAGGATACGGTATGAGGTCATGTTATACTAGGTTTAAAACCTGAGTTTATTTGTTCTAGACCTGGCTTACCCGAGCGGACAACTCGAGCCGAGGGGGAGCTACGTATCGGTAACCAAAAGATCATCCGGCTTTGAAACTTGTCCGAACCTCGTTCTATTTGGAATAGGACACTAACAGAAAGAAGCCACAGCCAGCGTGCACTCCTCAGGAGAGAGAAGAGAGGGGTTTCGTAGCAGTATATATATATAGTTCAGATAATATCAAAGCGGTAAAAAGCAACATTTAGCACATTAGGCCCAAACATGTAACAAAATCAGATAAAGCCAAATATAACAATTTATCTAAGCTTGAATTCTGAACCCTGAACCAGAGATTCTGGGTTTGTTTCACCAGCAGAGTCGCCAGAGCTGTCACACCTCCTTTTTACCTACACCCCAGAAGGGTATAAGAGAGTTTTTCCAATTAAAGGACAATTGAAACGGAATTGTTTATTAAAAGATTCAGAGTCGCCACTTGGGATAATTATGGTGTCCCAAGTCACCGGTTCAAATCCCGAATCGTGGAAAGATTGACTCTGTTTTACAGTCCGCGAACACAGAAATCTGGGTAAGAAATTCTGTTAACCTGGAGAAGGTGTTAGGCATTCCCGGATTCTGAGGTTCTAGCACGGTCGCTCAACTGTTATATTTGGCCTATTTACTTGATTTTAATACATGTTCTACCCTATGTGCATTTTATCCTTTTTAATCTGCTTTTATTTAATTATTTTTTAGGAAAGATTCAACGTCACCTAAAACATGCCTTAAACCATGTCACATAAATGCACCCGCGGTCTTCGACATATTTTAACATTGTTGAAATTTAGATTTGGGTCACATAAATGCGCACCCGATTTAAGGAAGTTAATTTAATATTACGTGCCTAAAACACCTATGCGCTTTCAAGTTTGCGAGGGCCATGAAAATTTGCTAAATGACATACTTCGAATTCTAAGGATCAATACGAGATTAATTAAAATGAGGGTCATGCAATTGTCATTTTTTGTTTGGCGTGGTGCACCTCAATTCCATTTTAAAAGGGTATTCAAAACTAAAACCCGGAGGGCCATAAACTACTTGTGTTACTAACATGACTCACTTTCATCTAAATGAACAAAATATCCTTTCTAGATCCTTCACTAAAAGCTGTTGATCGCATGACTGTTTTTTTTAAAAAAATCGATGGGCTTCTGGACTAGAATAAGCCCAAGAGAAATATTGAGTGACGACAACCCAAGTGTTTAAAACCCTCCCACTGACTAGGCCCAAGTCAAACTAATTCATTGAACAAATAAGCTATATAAAATCAATTAAAACACCAAATCAACTAAGGCTCAAGAAGCATAGCATCAAATCAATATTGTCAAATCTGAGTCTTAACTGATTGAGTACAAGTCAATAACTGAGCTTTTTCTTGCATTTTAATTTCCTTGAGACAAGTTTGTTTTTTTACCCAATTGGCCACAGCAATCAAAATGAATTTTGGGTCCAACAAGAGAGGAAACGACCCCAGTCTCATTTAAAGGGGAAACAGTCATTCATGAGCCCAATGTCAAGTCCAAACACAAACAAGGACTGTTTCAAAAAAAGAAGAGGTCCTTATCTCGAATTCACAACTCAATTCGGAAGTTAGTCGCTTACATTTCATTTTTAAACTATTAAACCAAAGGAAAACAATGAACATGGCAAGGCTTTCAAAGTTTTGGGCCTGTATTAGGCCCAGTCCGGCCAGAATAAAAGCAGCAACGGGTCTTGCCTAGGGATCGAACCCCTGCAGACCAGGAAAAGAAATTTACAAGGCCCAGGCCCAAAGCTGGCCTTCAGCTTTGGCGAACTAAAGGGAACACAAGGACAAGACTCACGTTTGAGTCCAGGCGCACATTTTTTGTGTAGAAACATTTAGAGGGATGCCAACATCAAGACTGGCTAATTGCAACAAGGCCAGTTATACATCCCATCAAGTTTGAAACAATTCAACTAGTATTTGCATGAGTCTCCAAATTCAATTACATTCCCTTTTCCATGCATACAACAGTAGAACCAAACTTTAGGGATTTTCAAGTGGACAATTTAACATTAAAATTAACCTAAACATGCTCACAACTATGTCAAAGTAATTTTTGTACATGGCTGGACCATTAAGGTCATTAACCAAGCTATTTTAATCAAGTGACTGTAAATTAACACATGACCTCAAAACCATCAATGATTTTTCACAAAGCATAGTAACACATAATCTCCAAACACTATACTTCAAACCATGAAAGAACAAATCTGCCTAATGATTTCCTAATCAGATGATCCATTTAACAGTCCAAACAGCCTAAGTTATTACACTTAAATAGGTTCGACTTCAAATAAAAATGACATACGACATCAAACATGAGAATAAATAATTAGAGTCCATTGTTTACTTATCAATACAGATGCATAATACCACATCAAGTCACTTTCACATACCTAATTTCAAAGGAAAAGACCCTAACTAACATATATAACTTGAGATCTAATTATGGAAAATAGAAATAGTAAAAAGAAATGGGGAAGTCAACTTCAAGTGGAGTCTGCATTTAACAAAACTTCAAAACTTTTACATACTTAACAATCAGGCTTCAATCGTGAACTAAGGAAGTACCTGGATGTAGAAAAATAGAGGAAGAAGGGTGAGGAATTAGCAGCCCAAAGAACAACAATCAATAGAAGTTTTCAACCAGTTTCAAACCCAGAAAAAGTGAAATAACAGCCCAGGAAAATAGTTTCAATCCAAGCAAATGAACTAGAAGACCTAAACCTGACTTGATTTCAACTCATTTCAACTATCAGCTATCCAGAAATTGTTTCAGCACTAAGGAAACTTCAGAAATCACCTGTAACTCAATGAAACAGTTTTATTCTTTAGAGTTCTCAAAATGTTCTTTTAACTCTTTCAGTATTTCTGGATCTCCTTGTCTTTGAACTCGGTGTGTGTATGTGTGTGAACTTAGTATCTATATATAGGCATTTAACTTAGTGCATTTACCACTATCAATTCAACTTTTCATTTCTTTAATAATCCACTCAATTGTCCACTCAATTAGTGCAATCCTAACCCTACCATCCACTAGAAACTTCTTAAGTAGGTAAACACTTGAATTAAACTTACATTAATTAGTCGATTATTATACACATTTAACCAAACTCAAGCTAATCCTTAATTTAACTGACTAAATTATTAAACAAGATATGATTTCCAAATTCTAAACATACTGACCGCACCAACTTATGAAACCAAGAACAAATTCACCAAACATTCTGAAAAACAAAACAACGAACAGAAAATAGTTTATATCAGAAGACTTGTCGAGTTTTCAATTGAAATCGACCAGAGAAAAGAAAAAGAGATGGGGAAAGACGAACAATAGAATAATACTAACGAGAATAAACACAAACTATGAAAGAACTAACCGGCCAGGCTCGAACTTGGAATTGACACTCTGAATCAACCCAAAATAATATCAAACATTTGTTCTTGGTGGAGAACAAACGAGCGTCATTATTTTGTGATGAAACAGGCTTGAATAAGCCAAGAAATCTAGCAAAATGACCTTTCATGCACTGGTCAGAATTTAGGGTTCTAAGGCTCGAACTCAGATTTAATATTTGAAGAGTTGTAGGCGGATTCGAAGGAAACTGAGTGGGTATTTGGGCTGAGGGGGTTCCGGGGTGTAAATCTGGCGGTGAAAGGAGCCGGTGCCGTCACCCTAGGGCGGTGAGGGTATGGTGGTGGCTGGTCTCTAGGGTTTGGGTGAAGGAGACGAGAGATTAGATGGGGGGGGAGGGGGTTCTGAGGGGGCGGGGTCCGTTTGGGCAATTATATACTAGGGGTGGAATTGGATTCAGGTCGTTCGATCAAATGAGATCAACAGCTTGGATCATCTGACTAAAATAGAACGACAACATTTTAGACATTTTTGAGACCGGATCGGTCTCTGAAAAATGGGTCAGGGTCAGATACAGGCGATGGGGCGCGTTCTAGACCGTTGGATGAACGATCTTTAACGGCTCAGATTAACGTATGTCCAAACAACGTCGTTTGGTTTAGTACGGTGATGGATTGGGTATTGGGACGGGTTTGGACCAGTTTTGGTTGAGTTTTGAGGATAATTTTGGGCCTGTAGATTTGGGTTTAAAGAACAACCCAAGCTTTGATTTTTCATTTCTTTACTTTTCAAATTAATTCCCTCTTTTTCTTGTTTTATTTTTTCCAAAATTAAAATCCTTAATTAAGTTATAAAACCAAAAATTAATCTTAAAAATACTAATTCACTCTAAATTATAATTATCACGAATAATTAAATACTAAATTAAAAGAAAAGCACACAATTTGACTAAAAATATGTTATTATTTTTTGCTTTTTTATTTTTGTAAAACACCTAATTATTAATTAATCCAAAAATGTAGAATCAAATCCTAAATGCAGATACTATATTTTTGTACTTTTTAATGCGTTATTAAAATTAAACATGTATACAAACATATGCAAATAATCAAGAAAATAGCGTAATAATTCCTAAAAATAACACATAATTAAAGAAAAGACCTAATTTTGGGAATTCTTTTTGGAGTAATTCGTGTGAGGCAAAAATTAGCTCACACTTATGGTTGTGGAAACATGAAGATTTTTAATCTTTCAGTCATTTGTAGTCTAACTATGATTGTTATTTGTATTAGTAAAATTCAAGTTTACTACAACATATGTTTTGACTATCATATAATATGAATGACATATTTGTATATAAGCTCTTCAAGAGCCTTCATTCATTATCCACAATCTAATATTTATCGGACACTACTAGTGTCATATGTCTTCTCGACAAATATCTAGCTCTTCAGGAGCTTTTGATAAATTTTGTACTACCAAATATTGCTCAGACAGTTCTCCAATTTTGTGACAAATGTCTCCTTCAGGGAGAAACGCCATTACCATCTGAATTTTACATCAAAGCGGTAACCACATAGTCATTACATCCTTCAGGGATAGATACACTAGTTGTTATTTCATTCGGAAAACTCAATAACTAACCATAATATATTAATATGGTTGTAGTAGAAAACATTCTACAAGAATGCTTTTGCCTTAGAATGATACTTAATAAAATTATCCAAGATGTTTTACGTACAACAGGTACGTGCGACAATGATCTTTATACAACAAAAATGATATTTATATCCTTTGTTATTCTACCTCTTCAGGAGGTGAGTTGTGGTATTTCTTTATTCACTCCAGGGAATGAAAATGTGCTTCAAAAATAACTTTGAATAGCTTATTATTTTGTTTAAGCACAGAAAGATACACTTTCAGAATATTTTCTTGCTTCAGGAGAAAAATTCAATTGTTTTACTTCTTCATGAACAAACTTAAAATACGAATTATTGAGTATATATTCCCTCAATCATATTACCTCTTCTTGAGGTGAATCGTAATATATTTACATTAATAGCGCGCTCATATTTACGAGCTTTATTAATATTGTCACATTCACTTCACGAAATGGATTAATATTTATCAAAAGTTCTCATCCTTCAGGGAACGAAACATAATTATCTGAACGCGCATTAATCACACAAATTGTGTGATGTCTTAGAAGTTCTTTTACAATAATGCTACTTCAGGAGCAAATTGAGGCATGCATGTACTATAGAGAATATTTCTCTAGCTTATCTTCAATTGTAACCATAGAAAGCCTAAATTATCACTTCTGGTGGCCATAGGCATATACCACTTCTGGTGGTTAACAAAAATTTAGTTACAATGAGATATACGAAACATAACCACTTCTGGTGGTTGTATATTTCTTGCAAACTCTGCTGGAGTATAAGTGAATCTAACAATATCATCAACTTTATAGTTTCCTATGCAATATTACTCTTCTGGAGTAAAAAATTAAAATCTTAATTCGCAAACGAATAATTGAAAAATAGAACATAAAGATATACAAATTTTAGTGTTTTAAAATTCATAAAATGCTCCAGAATCTCGTCCAATGATTATGGCTGACTTACTAGGTTCCTAAGTACCTTTTTTATTTTATTTTAATGGCAGTAGCATACATAGCAAGTAAAATGCATAACTTATCTTTGATGGTGTCTGCTAGACCCATCATATCAAGATGAATTTCAGTATCAAGCACCCAAGACACGTAGCTTTTGCCCGATATATCCAATACTACAAATTCACCTTTAGAGAGATTTGACATTATTTACAAAAAGAAAGTTCATACCTTTGATACTTTTAAAGTATTTGCTCGAGATGGCAGAGTCTTGTGTTGATAACGTGTTATAAAACTAAAGACTACAAAGAAAATAAACCAAAGACAAGTATAGAAAGAGATTGATATATTATTAAACTTCAAACTGATGTACATAATGAACTGAAAACTCCTCTATTTATAGAAGAAAGGAAACAACCGCGAGACTTTTCAGGAAGCAGCTGCGAAGCTTTTCTTCAGCTACTTGGTTGCAACCTGCCTGTGTAATAATAAGCTGCTACAAATCATTTCATTCAGTTGCTTGCAACCTGCCTGCATCAGCTGCTTGTAGATAAACTTTAATGGAGTACAAAATGGATAATCTTCTTCAGGAAGATTATCTATAGCAGAGTATTAAATGAACATCCACAATATAATTATTTTCATAGCACTTTTACTTTAGTATATTCTTTATATCTATCCTTGTCACGATTCTAATTTTCCTCCATAGGATGTCGTGATGACATTTAGTCTCTACAACTAGATAAGCCTAACATTCAATAATAGATTGACAGAAATAATTAATCAAAATACTAAAACAAGTCCAACCCATCGAGGATGCGACTTGGGAGTCCGAGGAGGGCATACTGAGAAGATAACCACACTTGTTTAGCACTTCAGGTATGAATCTAAACACGTTCGAGGACGAATGTTTGTTTAAGAGGTGGAGAATGTAACGACCCGACTGGTCATTTTGCTTTCTAGAACCTCGTTCCCCTAAGTAAGACTTCATGTACTTGCTTTTACTGATTTATGACTTGCAGGGGTGGTTATTTTGGGATTTGGAAGGGTTTGGGTTGAAATCAGAACACTTGGTTCCTTAAGGTTGGCTTAAAAGGCCATGTTTGACTTCGGTCAACATTTTGAGTAAACAACCTCGAAATCAAAATATGACGGTTCCAATAGGTTCGTATGATGATTTCGGACTTGGACGTATGTCCGGATCGAGTTTTGGATGACCCGGGAGCATTTTGGCGCCTAATAGCAAAAGTTGATTCCTTAAGGATTTTGAAGTTCTTTAAATTTGGTTTAAACTCATAAAATCTCCTGAAATAGAATCCCAACAAATACCTTCCCAAAACCAGTGGAACTGAGTCATAAGCTCTATAGAGTAAAACTAGAATGTCTACTACATCACTATTTGAAAGAAAATACAATAGGAAGTAAAGATAAGGGAAGGTGACTTCGAGACATGCAGACGCCAGGCAAGCATTCCTTGAAGTCTCTATAAAGCAGCTAACAGATGATCACTAACGTCCGGCACGAGCAGACGTACCTGGATCTGCATAAAAAGATGTGCAAAATCGTAGTATGAGTATACCATAATGGTACTCACTAAGTATCAAGCCTAACTTCGTTAGAGTAGTGATGAGGTCAGGTCAAAACACCTACTAGGATATAATTAAACAGTATGAAAACATAATAAGGATAAATAATGGAAGGCAGAGAAATAACTTATGCGAAACAAGTTAATAACTTAAACTAATACAAGAATTGTAAGCATGGGAGTAACATAAATGAATCAATTAAAGAGAACCACAATGTTCATATACAGACAACATCTGATAGAATAAGTAAGAACAAAACAACAAGAAATGTTCCCACCAAAACTCTTAGCAACATGAGATGAACAACAAGGATCACAATGAGGTACCGCCTCGTGTAGAATAAGAATCACAATTGAGGTACCGCCTCGTATTCACAATTAACAATCTCAGACACAATCTTTCCTTATACTGCTACGTGAGACTTACATTTAAATAATTTTGAAAACAATTTTTCCAAAATAGTGACACACACTTTAGCCTACCTCATGACATCGCGTGGCTTCATGTAATTCCCTTACAAGCAACACACACATAAGTCCCATTTTATACTGCTGCATGTGTCGCACCGAGTTTCTTGTGAAAGCGAGCTTCGACACATGATAACTCTTTTAAATGGGTATTAAAAGAGAAGAGTCACCACCTAACGATTTTTAAGGTGCGTTAGGGAACATATTTGCAAATAACTCTGTTTGACTAGTCCGTGTCACCAAAGATCGGGTAAGGGCTCAAAGTACCTCAAAAAGAAGGTGTTAGGCACTCTTTGAGATTCACAACTGTGGGTCCCAACTGAACTTTAAACTATATGGATTATGTAATTAAACTAGGTGAACGTATGGAAGAAAATATGAAAGTTGAAAGTCCCATTGTAACATAAGCCAGTACGAGGAAGAATAAACTATATGAATAATGAATACAAGTTTAAAGATCACAACTACGTCGGTCTCTATTTAATGACTAAGTCCTTTTAGCAAGCATAAAGGGGAAGAGGAAGAGGAAGGGGGTCCTAAGTTTTTTAGCCTAAAGGATGACCCCGTGCAATATAAATAATACTTCGCAACTCCCTTAAGGTAGGAGTTGCTCATATTATTCAGCGGGCACAGACTATCATCTCTTGCTACCCAATTAGTATGTTGAAGTTGTTTACCTAAAGGCACTCTAATTCAATCCTAAGCTGTGTCCTATGCGTGCATTACCTGTCCCATGCCTATGGTCCAAGGGGATTTGGACCTCTATTTGAGTGGTTGTAGACTTACTTAGGATGCTCAAAATGATAAAAACTAGGTGACATTCAAAATAGTTAGGACTGCACATAATAGCAATGAAAGGCTCAAGTTAACCTCCACACATAAGCACAAAAGCACGCGATCAGTCACAGATTTTCAAATTAGGCAATAGACAGTTTCAGATTCAAGACTTATTTTCAAATCCTATAGTCATGGTTACTATGTGATTCTAATTTCTAAGTACTATACAGGTAGTACTGCAACGTATAGGCAGATTAAAGCATTGCAAATCCTATAGGCATGATTTCTAATTATTTGCGCAATAAGATAGTGAAATGATCTCAAAATCCCGAATTACCAGTGTTGGTTTTGTATACATGCTTCTTAGGCAGATGACAGTGTCCTATAGACGTGATTTCTAACATTTGAAATTTGTTAGAAACTGAGCGTCCACCAGACTGTATAGAGAACCGGGTTCTCTATGAGTTTCCACTGAAAATACTGAGGAACCAAACTGTGTAGCAATCTGGTCCTATATCAGTTTGGTATAGTGCTAACTGCGGAACCAGTATGTAGATGAGACACAAGATAAGTTCCCAATGTATAGAGAAACAGATTCTCTAGCAGTTCCTACTATAAGCAACAGACTGTGCAACCAATCAGTACAGGAAATCAGGTTCTCTAATTGTTACCAAAGTAGCTCGGCAGTAAGTAAAGAACACAGAGGATTTTTACGTGGAAAAATTCCAATTCAAGGGGACAAAAACCACGACCTACACTTGTAGGCTTTCAACTTCACTAACTTGTAAACACCTATTACAAGCCACTTTGTAATATCTCTATTACAAAGGATTCAACTCTACTAACTTGTAACACTCTCACCACAAGCCACTTTGTGACTCTCTAGTTTCAAAAACTTTAACTAACTTGTGATACTCTCACCACAAGCCACTTTTTCACTCTCTAGTAAAAAAGACTTTAATCACTCTAACTTGTAATAACCCTATTACAATCCACTTTGTAATAACTCTATTACAAAGGTTTTACAACTCGACTAACTCTTGCCAAGACACAAACTTGGAGGGTTTGTGATCTTGGGTTTCCTAAACCAACTTCTAAGAAAGCAAGATAGGAGTTACAATTGAAGAACAAATAACAAAGACTTAACAAACCTAAGGACTTAAGACATCTTCAATCTTGGATCCGGTCCTTGAGGTTGAAGCAGCTTTGTTCTTGAGAAAGGTTGTTGCAAGCACTTGAGAGAATATTTTCGTTTATGATTTTGCAAGTATTAAAACCTGAATCTTGTGCCTTGAATAAGGTTTATACTACAAAAGACATTACCTTGGTGATGTCCAATCTCAATGGGAAGTGACTGCTGCACTGTTGCAGGCAGTCACTTCTACAGTTGCTTTCCAGCTGTACAGTTGACTTATACTTCTGTTAGGGGAACACCAAGGTATTAGGTCCCTAATCTGGTTATCTCAGGTCGATTAACTTGAATGATTGTACCAGACATGCCTCAGGTCCTTTAGTTGGTTCTCTCATGAAGTAAGTCATTTTACCTTCTTTGATTGTATTTATACGTGTGTGACATCACTTACAATGATGTAAGCAAGGTAGGTAAAAAGCCTTCCATAGAAAGTTGACTGTTGCACTGTTCCTGTACAATAGCGTGTGTAGGCAGTAACTTTCTTGCTGGAGAGTTGACTTCATACAGTCTCCTCGGGAACTGGTAGGGACCTATTCCCTAAGCTATTCCTTCTACTTTTCCTCACTTGAGTAATTGCTATCAGCTTTGAGTACCAGGTTGTTTTCTTTCTTTGGTTCTCTTCTTTCACTGTCTATCTTCCTCTTCATCTCGTAGGTTTTCAGATTTCCAACAAGCTCTTCTATGGTCAGCTCCTGCAGATCCTTTGATTTAGTAATAGCATTCACCTTGCTTTCCCAAGGGCTGGATCCCAACCTGGAATTTGTGATCTCAAGATCTTGTAGATATGTAACAGGTTCCTTATTTGGTTCTGAATGGTAAGTTTGTTAGATCATCAAAACATAAAGTAAAGTACTTGTGCCCAAGGTACTTGTAACCTATCAATTTTTCCCTTTTTGATGATGACAAACTTAGAATTGATATTCCCTCTGAGAAACAGATCTCCATATTGTTCCCTCTGTGAATCATCCATATTCCCCATGAAACTCGAACCTAAGGAGCCGATCATAACTGGTTCCTCAAGACTGTTTGGCAAATCATCAAAACTCAAAGTTCCATATCTTATCAATTTCCCTTTTTTTTAATGATGAGAAACCCAAAATTAATATTCCTCTTGAGAACCAGATTCTGCACATGTTTCCTGTGGGTCAGACCTATAATCAACATATTATCAGCAACGTCCCCCCTGTGAAGCAGAGCTATCTCTTGAGAACTAGAGAACCAGATTCCTCATATGTTTCCCTGCATTATCAGCAACGTTCTCCCTACGAAGTAGATCCATCTTTCATGCACAACATTCGATTCTCTTCCTCCCATGTTGATGTAAGCACGTGATTTTTGCCCTATATGAGAATTACTCCAAAAAAAAAATCAAAAATAAATTCATTTTTTCTTGGAGTGCAATTTTGTGATATTTTGAATAATTATTTGTATTTGTCTGTGCATGTTTATTTGTTAAATACAAAAAATATGTCGCATTTTGCATGTAGGATTTAATCCTACAATTGTTAGTAATTAAGTTTGTTTTGCAAAAAAAATAAAAATCACAAAAATAGGCATCGTTTGAATTTTTAGCAATTAATGTCCAAAATATACAATTTTATGCTTAATTATTACTTAATTGTGCGTTAATTGTTATTGAGAGTTAATTTGCGCTTTTATAACTTAATTTAGTTCTTAATAATAATTCAAGTATTTTTATAATTTAGTTTTAGATAAATAAAAGAAGAAAAAAAAACAAAAATACAAAAAATCGGAATTGGGCTTTTTCTTCAAATTCAAGCTACAGGCCCAAAAATACCCAATCTTCCCAAACGACCCAGTCCATTTCGAACTGGGTCGACCCAGTCCAAATACCCAACACCCTTCTTCATTTTTTCAAAACACAAAACAAAAACAAAAAATAAAAAAACCCTAAAAGACCCAAAACCATCCGCCCCCCACTGTGGCTTCTTCTCCTCAAAACTCCAAAGCACAACCATGGCTGCCCCCGACCCCACTCCCTCACGTCCAAACGCCACCAACAACCAGCTCCTCCGCCCGCTGCTTCGCCGGAAAGCCCTTGACCAAAAACCTGAAACCCCATCGCTGCTGCTCCTTCTTCTTCCTCGACCTCACCATCGTGAACATCCACCATCGTCGACCAGTCCGAACACTGCTTTCTTCTTCATGTTTCGTCGACACAGTAGCTCGTCGCTGTTGACTCCATAACTAAGCTGCATCTGTTCCAGCTCGTCGTCCATGGATGCGTTGCTGCATCCGTTCCATCACTTCTTCTTCTGCCTATCTTCTTCGCACGAACAACCGAACGCACCCCATCTGCTTCTGTTTCGTATCAACTGCCGCTACTATTTCGACGTGCTTCTTAAAGTCGAGTTCGTCGTTGGTTAGTACGTATGTCGTTCGATCCGGTTAGTAGATTTTGAGTTTTATTTTGTCCGTGTTTCGTTTTGATATTTCTCGAATCTAAAATCGGTAGATATTTGATTTTTGGTTTTGTTCATGTTCATGTGCTTTGTTAAATTAATTTTCATATTTCAAATGGAAGTTTAATTAGTTGTTTTTTTCATGTTTATTTCATGTTTGTATTATTGTTTAGATAAATATTTGTTAGTTTAATGTTTGTTAGATTCAAATTGAAATTTAATTGATTATTTCTTCAATTTGTTTCATGTTGTTATATATTTTCCAGAAATTATTAATGTTGTTTGAGTCATTTAAATCCGTCATGTTTGTTGTTTTAAAAAAAATAGATTCATTCATGTTCATACTTTGTTTGGATGATCTTGAATCCGAAATTTGTATAGTTTGATTTCTTGTTTATCATTTGTGATTATTTCTTGAATTTGTCTCATAATCTTGTCTAAGTTTAATATAGGAATTGTTGGTTGTAATATTGTTAGAGTTAATTTTAAGTTCAATATGATTGAATTTAGAAATCTAAATATACTTGTTTGTTGTTGTTGTTGAATCCGAAAATAGGATTGTTTGTTGCTAAAATATTGTTCAATCAAATTTTAGTTGTTCTTTGTTGTTCAATTTGTATTCATGTGATTTGATTGTTGAAATGTTGAAGAAATCATGTTCATGTGATTTGTTGTTGAAATATTGAAGAAATCATGTTCATGTGATTTGTTGTTTAAACATTGTTAGAAATTGATCATATTGTCTATATTTTGGTTAAGTTTGATTAATTGATTGTTATAGCTGATGGGGTAGTTTGGTAATTTGTAGTACGTTCGGGGGGTAAAATAGTAATTTGTAATAAGGTCGGAGGGGTAGTTTAGGAATTGTACATTTTGTAATTGTTTATATGAAGCATGGGGGACAAAATGAAATGGGGTGGGTTGTGATATAGTTATTTAATATAAAGGGGGGACAAGACAAATTTTAGTGTGGGGAATCTTGTATTTGTTTATGTTAGGCATGAGGGACAAAATATAATGGGGTGGTGTGATATATTTATTTAATGTAATGGGGATGAGTGGGAAGATAATGGGTTGGGTAGAGAAAATGGGTTGATTTTAATTGATTAAAAGATTTATGGGTTGGAATTATATATAGGAAGTCTTGAACACAAGACAAGAGAATAGACACAGAGAAGAACAGAATACAGAGAGAGGAAAAAATCTGACAGAAAGAGAATAAGAGAGAGAAAAAAGGGCTGAACCTTTAAGAGAGAGAAAATTCCGAAAAAAAAATATTTAAACTTTCAAAAATAAAAAAAAAACTAAAAAAAATATTCTGCCTTCTTTCATTGTTTGAAATCAGCATTAATTGTTGTTGTTTCATAAAAGTTGGGAAGCATTTTGTTTTGGGATTACTACTCCACCGGTCTATTACTGGGTTGTTACTGTCGCTAGGCTGTTGTTGTTGTGTTGTACTGTTATTACTGCTGCTGATTCTCATCTTCATTTTCTTTTGCTTCCAATATCAGGTACACATCTGACACGCTGGTTATTGTAATCCGAATATGAAGCATGAATACGAAAAATGAAGAGTTGAAATTCTGAATTAGCTTTAATTCTATTCTGAATTTTATTTGTATGTATAATTTATTTAGTTTGCAAAAAATCAGAATCGTGTAGCTATTTAATACATACAGTGGAACATCCGACGATAGCTTAACGATTGAACTATCTATATATTGCCAAAAAATAAATAAATGGTGTAGTAGCTCCGTCAAGTAAAAAATCAAACGAATACGCCATCTAGTAGGAACTTGGCAGAAATATTGTTTAAGTTAAATAATATTGGTTAATTTCAGCACATAAATGGTCTAGGATTAAAAGTAGATTGTCATGTTTGTTTTTTAATTTGACAAACTGAGAACATGTCTAGTATAATGTAACTAGGTAATAACATGTAAATAAATTAAGACATTTTCTCTTTTATTTTGTAGAGACAAATTTAATAGGAAAAATGTAGGCACTTTAGATTATCCTTTTAAAATAAATGAGACGAGCCTTGCCAAATAAAATACACAAATTGCGGGGCCCTCGATAAAAATTTAATTGATTACTTAGACTTCGAGATGAGCCGTTTAGCAAATTTCACGGCCTTCCCCAAAGTAATAAAGCGCTAATCGCTTTAGGCGCGATATAATAATAATACATTCTTAAACACGGGTACGCATTTATGCGACCCAAATCCAAATCCCAAAACATTGAATAAAAATACGTTCCTGATCGTGGATGCATTTTATGTGACGCAATCCAAAGACATGTTTTTAAACGATGTTCACATTCTTTAAAAATATAATAATAAAAGCGGCCAAAGGATAAAATTTGCACATAAGTTTATAATACGTATTATATCAAATAATCAAGCCAAATATAACAGTTGAGCGACCATGCTAGAACCACGGAATTTGGGAATGCCTAACACCTTCTCCCGGGTTAACAGAATTTCTTATCCGGATTTCTGGTTCGCGGACTGTAATACAGAGTAATTCTTTTCCTCGATTCGGGATTAAAATTGGTGACTTGGGACACCCTAAATCTCCCAAGTGGCGACTCTGAAATAAATAACTAAATCCCGTTTCGACTGTCCTTTAATTGGAAAAACTCCCTACGCCCCCCGCGGGGGCGGAAAAAGGAGGCGTGACAGCTCTGGCGACTCTGCTGGGGACAAATAACCCAGAACCACTGGTTCAGGGTTCAAGAATTCGAGCTTAAAATAATTGTTATAGTTGGCTTTATTTATTATCTGATTTTTACAAGATATATGCCTAATGTGCTAAATGATGCTTTTACCGCTTTAATATTATCTGAATTATGTATATACAACTGCTACGAAACCCTTCTTCTTTCTGAGTCTTCTGAACTTATGGTGTACACGTGCGCGTGACCCACCTTTCTGTTAGAAGTCATACCAAACAAGACGAAGTTGGGACAAGTAACTAGGCCGGGCAGACTTTCGTGCTCCCGGTACGTTGCCCCCACTTCGGCTCAAGCTGTCCACTTGGGTGAGCCAGGGCTAGAACAATATGCCTCAGGTTTTTTCACTTAGAATAACTCAGCTTCATGCCGGATCCCTAGTAGGAGCGATTGTTTGCATCACGTGCATTTGACTTTGGAGGCTCAACACAGGGGTTGGGTCTGTCTAGGACAGGTGTACCAAAAAAAATGAAAATGACCATCCTGATGCATCTTACTTGCTGCTACTTGCGCATTTATTTGATCCGGATTTGTGTGTTGACTGACTTTTGAATATCAGGAATAATATTTTGAAATTGAAAAAAAAGAAGAAGGAAATAGCGGTTAGGGAATTGATTGTTTATTTTTGTAAAAACCAATGCCCAAATACTGTCAAAACTCTGCCGAAATTTTGAAAAAAAATGTGTCTTATTAGTTTGTTATATTAAAAGCAAAGAAAAAATAGAAAGAAAAAAAAAGTCGTTGTTCTGTCTTATTTTTCAAAAAAAATAAAATAATAATAATAATAATAATAAAAAAAAGGGAAAATAGTTTGTCTTCCTCTGAAAAATGACAATGAAAAAAAAGGGTCTTATTTTTAAAATAGTTTTTTTTTTCCGAAAATGCCAAAATGAAAATGAAAGAGTCATGCTTGGAAAGTGTTTTTGTTATTTGTTGCTGAAAAAGAAAAAAAATTCTGTTTTAAAATAGTTCGGTTATTTTGCCCGAACTACGCGGGTTTGATTATTACCAGATGTGAGATACGTAGGCAACCCTCATCGGGTCCAACCCTCCCTTTTTTTGCTAAAATAGCAAAAACCCAATAAATAAATAAAAAACGTGTCAAAATTTTAATTTTGTCATAAATAAGTCGGACGGTGTCCAGCCTCCCCTTTTGCTAAAAAATAGCCAAAAAAAATATGTCAAGTTTTAATTTTGTCGTAAAGAAGTCGGGTGACGCTGTTTTATCAAGACATAGCCGAATGTTCCCGAAAGGGACGCCGAAAGGCTGACTTTGCATAAACAGCCACCTTTTGGTCATTTTTTAAAATTTGGCCCACACAGCCTTAAAAATCTTCGTCCCCGAGGTGCTGAAGGGCCGTGTTTGCAACACCACGATTTCATTGTAATTTGAAAAAAAAAAACAAAGAGTCAGCGGTCAGGTGAATACCGTTTGGATTTTTGGTCAAAATAAGCCGAGCCAGCTTCGACCGCGTCTTAAACCGTACTTGCCGAAATAGCCTTAGAGTATCTTTCAGTTGTCGAAATGCTATTTTCGTAAAAGAACGGACAAGTTTGTAAAGTGTCACAATAATCCTCCCCAACCTCAAAATTCATGTGAGATTTGGAAGGGGCCACATTTGCAAAAATAGCCGTTTGGTTGCATTTGTCAAACGGGGAAAGGAAGCTGGCCTTTTTGTTTTGAGGTTATAAATCTTTTGACTAGAATATGTGGGTTGTTTGATTTTTGAGTTTGTTGGTCATCTTTCAACCTTTGAAACCCAGCTTGTTTTAATATGAAAATTGTGAAAAAAATGTTTATTATTGTTTATCTTTTATTGGTCCGAATTACGCAAGGTCTGATTCATGCGGGGTCATGATACGTAGGCAATCTCCATAAGATTTGACCACAACAAAAAATGAAAAAAAAAATCGAAAAAAAAGAAAAGAAAAAATGAAGAAAAAAAATCGAAAAAAGGAAAAAAATGAAAAAAGAAAATGAAAAAAAGAGGAAAAAATGTTATTAATAATGGGGACCGACGGAGTCCATTCTAACCTGTTTCGCTTTGAATCACAAAGAAAGTCAAGGTGGTTGGTTTGTGGTAAGCCGGAAATACAAGACCCAGAAGCACACTTTGCGGGGATCAGGCCTGATAACAGAAGCACTCGAATCCTATTGGGACTTGTTGACTAAAGTTGATGATATTGAAGTTGGCAATGGTCTGGGCAATACTGATGCGAAGCTCAGTGGCTGAGATGCCAGTTTTGATAAAATGGGAGGACGCTCCGTTCCTTGGTTAGCAGGAGAGAAGTTTTTGGTGGCTTATTTTGTTGTCATTTCTGTTGTCCGGATTATTCTTAGGGTTGTAATCCGAATATTGTCTTGTGTCAAACCTTCTTATCTTTCCAGTTTGTCATATCAGTTTGTTTAAGTTTTGTCAAGGTTGTGTTAGGATTTTATTCTGGTTGTTTTGTTTGTTTTATTATTCAAACCTTCTTGCCGGTAGTCTAAAGCAAATCCGGTCTTTTATTATTTCCAGTCATCTTTTGTTTAGTCCTTTTATCATTTTTGGTCAGCGCTGATTCTAGTGACATGACATGCGCACACAGTTTGGGCCTAACCCTAAAAGTTAATCATAAAACCATGGGAAGGTGATCAAAGCATTTAAAGGAAATAAGAACGGTTTGAGATTATTTGGAGCCCGAGTCATGTGGAACTGGGGCAAGTAAAACATAAAGAAAGCCGTTAAATACAAGATTCGCCAAATCGGCGTGAGGGTCGTTCATGATAATAAGAGTGAGAGTGTCGCCCAACTGTGCTTTAGAAATGACAAATGTTAACATAATTGTCAAGTCCAACACCATCGGAAGAGACTATAAATCTATGTTCAATTGTGTTGTTTGCACTTGGCATGTTTTAAAGACTGGAATGACGAAGGCATTTTGTTCTGCTACCTAAACACTTTATCCTTCGTTACCCCTTTTGAGCCTTATTTATTTTCTTTCATACCCCTCTTTCGGAATCAATAGCAACGACTAGGAAATACGAGCCTGGAAGGTAAAAAATAAAAAAAAGTCAAATGAAAAAAAAAGAGGAATTGGGAACTACGTTTGACCTGATTCCTCAAAGAGGATACGTAGGCGCTTCACGGCTCGGTCATAGGGTGCACAGTGTGCATGGTGTAATAAAAAGTAAAAAAAAATTAATTAATTAATTAATTATAAATAAATAATCCCCAAGCAAGAAACTGGGGCAAGGGTTGCGCTTGTGGGAAGCAAAAAATTGGTTACGAATGTTGTAATTTTTAACCCCAAATTTATTTTGTTTTTGAGCCTTTAATACCCTTTCTTTCTAGCATATCCAAAAACCCACATTACGGTCCAAAGAAACACCTTCTGACCAGTCTGCAAAAGATGCCAAGTCAGACAAATGAGAGTCTTACCGGTGAACATAACACTCTGTTCCACAACAGAAAGGACTCTAATCTCCAGCAGAGAGAGTCATACCGGCAACACTCCAAATCCCCAGCGGGAAAGTGATACAAATGAGAGAGTCTTATCGGTGAAAATCTTCACGGACACCATAAGGCGATGAAAGCTGAGAGAAAAACCAAAATAAGAGAGGCTTAATAGTGAAAACCCTTCGGGCACTACAAGTCGAATAAGATTAAGAATCAGACGGGGAATTGTCAAGGGAAGATCTGGAAAGACGATTGACGACGGAGGATAGGCCGCAGGTGCATGTCATGACCATTAGAGTCGGTGTCTGCGTTTGATAGGTTTTTATTTATAGTTTTTTTTTGTTAAAGAGTCATTTTTTTTCTGTTGTCTTTTATTCTGTTCCCTTTTATCTTTTCCTTTCATAGAAATTTCCCCAGTAGAGTCTGTTTGGTCAGAACCAGTGGGAAATGACTTCAAAATAGGCCATCAGCTTTCCAAGATAAGATCTGACTAGTACATCCAAGTGGTATAGTCAGAAAGGAACAAGCGCGAGGCCAGTGTCAAGAAAGATATCCCCAACAAAAGGATTGACGAGTGTCAAGAGGGATATCCTTGCCAAAATCAAAAGTTATAAACCTCAAGGCCAAGGCCTATGGACAAATCAATGAGAGCAATAAGCATGATTTGGGAAATTCATGCAAGACTAAAAGGTCGGGAAAATGCAAGTTTCCGAGCCATGCCACGAAAGAAGAGGGATATCCCCAGCAGAAAAGGATTATCCCTAGCAAATAATATCATCCCCAACAAGTTTTGGAACGCAGAGCAGGGAAGGAGAAAGGGAAAAGCCATCCCAATAGGCGTATCACAACCAATCACCGCATTTCAAACTAACAAATTTTGTTTGATTTGAAACAGGTAAGAGAAATGACATTTATAACGTAAATGCATGCCATAAGGGAGACTGTCATACTGGGGTAGAAAATTTTCCTTTCATTTGGAAAATTTTCTGGAAATCAGATACCCTTTCGAGGAAGAATAAAGATAACACCAGTCTCAAGGGAAGTGGTCTTTGAACCAGTGTTGCCCCAACATAATAAGTTCCAATGGAGGAAGTTGTTCCCCAGCAGACAGAACCAAAGAGATGAAATTGGTGTTTAGAAAAAGCAAAAGCCATTGTCATCCCCAGCAGCTTCCAGAAGAATGAAGCATCGATTTGAAGGGATAAAATTCCCAAAGCAGCGTTATCCTCAACAACGTTATCCCAAGAAGATAACACTTTTATCCCCAGCAGTGTTGAGAGAAAATTAAAAAAAAAAAACCAAAAAAAATTTTGAATTTGAAGGAGGGGAAGAAAGGAGACTCCCACAGTGGTATTATCCCCAGCAAGCAAGAACAAAGCAGCGCAAAGGAAAAAGAAAAGAAAAGAAGAAATTGCAAAGGTAAGTTTCTCAAATCATTGATCTTTACATTTTTCTCCTAGGATAAAAAGTTCTAGTCTGATGAATTTCCCTTCCGATACAATCTTGGTCCGATGAAATTTTCTCCCAAGATAAGATATCAAATCTTAGTCCGATGAAATTTTCTCCTAAGATACCAAATCTTAGTCCGATGAATCTTTCTCCTAAGAGAGAAATCTTAGTGCGATGAAATTTTCTCCTAAGATAACAAATCTTAGTCCGATGAATCTTTCTCCTAAGATCACAACAAAATGGACCTAGTTTGACGATTTATCTCCTAGAGTCACAATCTTAGTCCGATGAAATTTTCTCTTAAGATACCAAATCTTAGTCCGATGAAATTTTCTCCTAAGATACCAAATCTTAGTCCGATGAAATTTTCTCTTAAGATATCAAATCTTAGTCCGATGAATCTTTCTCCTAAGATCACAACAAAATGGACCTAGTTTGACGATTTATCTCCAAGAGTCAAAATCTTGGTCCGATGGAATCTTTCTCCCAAGATAATATAATAAAATCTTAGTCGGGTGAATCTTCTCCTAGGATCAAAATCTAGTCTGATGAAGTTTCTCCTAGGATAATTTGAAAAAAAAGAAGAAGAAGCCTGAAGAATAGAATGGCGATTTATCGGTTGAAGTCAGGAGCCCCCTGAAGAATAGAATGGCGATTTATTGGTTAAAGTCAGGAGCCCCCTTGAAGAATAGAATGACGATTTATTGGTTGAAGTCAGGAGCCCCCCTGGAGAACAGAATGGCAATTTATTGGTTGAAGTCAGGAGCCCCCCTGAAGAACGGAATGGCGATTTATTGGTTGAAGTCAGGGGCCCGCCTGAAGAAAGGAAAGGCGTTTTTAAAAAAAGGGTTGTTGAAATCTCGCCATCCAAAGAAAGGAATGACATTTTTTGAAAAGTTGTTGAAGTCAGGAGCCCCCCTGAAGAATAGAATGGCGATTTATTGGTTGAAGTCAGGAGCCCCCCTGAAGAACAGAATGGCGATTTATTGGTTGAAGTCAGGAGCCCGCTTGAAGAAAGGAAAGGCATTTTTAAAAAAGGGTTGTTGAAATCTCGCCATCCAAAGAAAGGAATGGAATTTTTTGAAAAGTTGTTGAAGTCAGGAGCCCCCCTGGAGAACAGAATGGCGATGTATTGGTTGAAGTCAGGAGCCCCCTGAAGAACAGAATGGCGATTTATTGGTTGAAGTCAGGAGCCCGCCTGAAGAAAGGAAAGGCGTTTTATTTTTAAAAGGGTTGTTGAAATCTCGCCATCCAAAGAAAGGAATGGCATTTTTTGAAAAGTTGTTGAAGTCAGGAGCCCCCTGAAGAACAGAATGGCGATTTATCGGTTGAAGTCAGGAGCCCCCCTGAAGAATAGAATGGCGATTTATTGGTTGAAGTCAGGAGCCCCCCTGAAGAACAGAATGACGATTTATTGGTTGAAGTCAGGAGCCCGCCTGAAGAATAGAATGGCGATGTATTGGTTGAAGTCAGGAGCCCCCTGAAGAACAGAATGGCGATTTATTGGTTGAAGTCAGGAGCCCGCCTGAAGAAAGGAAAGGCGTTTTATTTTTAAAAGTTGTTGAAATCTCGCCAACCTAAAGAAAGGAATGGCATTCTGTTTTTAAAGTTGTTGAAGTCAGGAGCCCCCTAAAGAATAGAATGGCGATTTATTGGTTGAAGTCAGGAGCCCCCCTGAACAACAGAATGGCGATTTATTGGTTGAAGTCAGGAGCCCGCCTGAAGAAAGGAAAGGCGTTTTTAAAAAAAGGTTGTTGAAATCTCGCCATCCAAAGAAAGGAATGACATTTTTTGAAAAGTTGTTGAAGTCAGGACCCCCCCTAAAGAATAGAATGACGATTTATTAGTTGAAGTCAGGAGCCCCCCTGAAGAACAGAATGGCGATTTATTGGTTGAAGTCAGGAGCCAACCTAAAGAAAGGAATGACATTTTTAAAGTTGTTGTTGAAGTCAGGAGCCCCCTGAAGAATAGAATGACGATTTATTGGTTGAAGTCAGGCGCCCCCCTGAAGAACAGAATGGCGATTTATTGGTTGAAGTCAGGAGCCCCCTGAAGAACAGAATGACGATTTATTGGTTGAAGTCAGGAGCCCGCCTGAAGAGAGGAAAGACATTTTATTTTAGAAGTTGTTGTTGAAGTCACGCCATCCAAAGAAAGGAATGGCATTTTTTGAAAAGTTGTTGAAGTCATGAGCCCTCCTGAAGAATAGAATGGCGATTTGTTGTTGAAGTCAGGAGCCCCCCTGAAGAATAGAATGGCGATTTATTGGTTGAAATCAGGAGCCCTCCCTGAAGAACAGAATGGCGATTTATTGTTTGAAGTTAGGAGCCCGCCTGAAGAAAGGAAAGGCGTTTTTAAAAAAAGGGTTGTTGAAATCTCGCCATCCAATGAAAGGAATGGCATTTTTTGAAAAGTTGTTGAAGTCAGGAGCCCCCTGAAGAATAGAATGGCAATTTATTGGTTGAAGTCAGGAGCTCGCCTGAAGAGAGGAATGGCGATTATTTTCAAAGTTGTTGTTGAAATCTCGCCATCCAAAGAAAGGAATGACATTTTTTGAAAAGTTGTTGAAGTCAGGAGCCCCCCTGAAGAATAGAATGACGATTTATTGGTTGAAGTCAGAAGCCCGCCTGAAGAGAGGAATGACGATTATTTTCAAAGTTGTTGTTGAAATCAGGAGCCCGCCTGAAGAGAGGAAGAGCATTTTATTTTAAAAGTTGTTGTTGAAGTCAGGAGCACGCCTGAAGAGAGGAATGACGATTATTTTCAAACTTGTTGTTGAAATCAGGAGCCCTCCTGAAGAGAGGAAAGACATTTTATTTTAGAAGTTGTTGTTGAAGTCAGGAGCCCGCCTGAAGATAGGAATGACGTTTATTTTAAAAGTTGTTTATTTGAAGTTGGGAGCCCGCCCAGATAACAGAGGCATACATTTCAGTCTTTACATTTCAAGCATTGAAGTTGGGAGCCCGCCCAGATAATAGAAGCATACATTTCAGTCTTTATATTTTGAGCATTGAAGTTGGGAGCCCGCCCAGATAACAGAGGCATACATTTCAGTCTTTAATTTTCAAGTATTGAAGTTGGGAGCCCGCCCATACAACAGAGGCATACATTTCAAGATCAAGTCAGAGGACAATAAAACAGAGGGTTACAATAGGAATCCCCAGCAGGAAACAATAAAATTCCCCGGCACCGGGAAACAGAAGGTTGCAACAAGAGGTCACAGTACAAACTCAAGTGCATATGTCAAAAGGAAGAAAAGCATCGGAAGAAAAGCACCGGAAGAAATGCAAGCAGACAAGAAAGCAAGGCGACAAGAACAAATTACAGTCTAGCCTAGCTTCTTGTTTTCTTTTAAGCACGGTGTAACAAGGAGATCAGTAAGCAGTGGTAATAGCATGTAACAACAGTAACATTGCAGTCCCACGGTAGTCCCAGCTACCAAGACTTCCCGAACTACATTGACCTGATTCCTGTTTAGCCCCGGATATGTAGGAAACCTTTGAGGCAAAGGTTCGGTCAAATCTTTTTCAAAAAAATGCTTCATACGGAGTACTCGGATGGGCAAAAATCGCTCGCTTTATCTTTGCACGAAAACCCTTCGTGTCTCGGGCAAAGAGGGGCAGCTGTAAGCACGTGATTTTTGCCCTATATGAGAATTACTCCCAAAAAAAATCAAAAATAAATTTATTTTTTCTTGGTGTGCAATTTTGTGATATTTTGAATAATTATTTGTATTTGTCTGTGCATGTTTATTTGTTAAATACAAAAAATATGTCGCATTTTGCATGTAGGATTTAATCCTACAATTGTTAGTAATTAAGTTTGTTTTACAAAAAAAATAAAAATCACAAAAATAGGCATCGTTTGCATTTTTAGCAATTAATGTCCAAAATATACAATTTTATGTTTAATTATTACTTAATTGTGCGTTAATTGTTATTGAGAGTTAATTTGCGCTTTTATAACTTAATTTAGTTCTTAATAATAATTCAAGTATTTTTATAATTTAGTTTTAGATAAATAAAAGAAGAAAAAAAAACAAAAATACAAAAAAATCGGAATTGGGCCTTTTCTTCAAATTCAAGCTACAAGTCCAAAAATACCCAATCTTCCCAAACAACCCAGTCCATTTCGAACTGGGTCGACCCAGTCCAAATACCCAACACCCTTCTTCATTTTTTCAAAACACAAAACAAAAACAAAATATAAAAAACCCTAAAAGACCCAAAACCATCCGCCCCCCACTGTGGCTTCTTCTCCTCAAAACTCCAAAGCACAACCATGGCTGCCCTCGACCCCACTCCCTCACGTCCAAACGCCACCAACAACCAGCTCCTCCGCCCGCTGCTTCGCCGGAAAGCCCTCGACCAAAAACCTGAAACCCCATCGCTGCTGCTCCTTCTTCTCCCTCGACCTCACCATCGTGAACATCTACCATCGTCGACCTCCCCAACTGCTTCATCTTCCCCATCCAAACGACCAGCTTTACTGCTTCGTCTTCGACTGCGAACAATCCGAACACTGCTTTCTTCTTCATGTTTCGTCGACACAGTAGCTCGTCGCTATTGACTCCATGGCTGAGCTGCATCTGTTCCAGCTCGTCGTCCATGGATGCGTTGCTGCATCCGTTCCATCGCTGCTTCTTCTGCCTATCTTCTTCGCACGAACAACCGAACGCACCCCAACTGCTTCTGTTTCGTATCAACTGTCGCTACTGTTTCGACGTGCTTCTTAAAGTCGAGTTCGTCGTTGGTTAGTACGTATGTCGTTCGATCCGATTAGTAGATTTTGAGTTTTATTTTGTCCATGTTTCATTTTGATATTTCTCGAATCTAAAATCGGTAGATATTTGATTTTTGGTTTTGTTCATGTTCATGTGCTTTGTTAAATTAATTTTCAGATTTCAAATGGAAGTTTAATTAGTTTTTTTTTCATGTTTATTTCATGTTTGTATTATTGTTTAGATAAATATTTGTTAGTTTAATGTTTGTTAGATTCAAATTGAAATTTAATTGATTATTTCTTCAATTTGTTTCATGTTGTTATATATTTTCCAGAAATTATTAATGTTGTTTGAGTCATTTAAATCCGTCATGTTTGTTGTTTTAAAAAAATAGATTCATTCATGTTCATACTTTGTTTGGATGATCTTGAATCCGAAATTTGTATAGTTTGATTTCTTGTTTATCATTTGTGATTATTTCTTGAATTTGTCTCATAATCTTGTCTAAGTTTAATATAGGAATTGTTGGTTGTAATATTGTTAGAGTTAATTTTAAGTTCAATATGATTGAATTTAGAAATCTAAATATACTTATTTGTTGTTGTTGTTGAATCCGAAAATAGGATTGTTTGTTGCTAAAATATTGTTCAATCAAATTTTAGTTGTTCTTTGTTGTTCAATTTGTGTTCATGTGATTTGATTGTTGAAATGTTGAAGAAATCATGTTCATGTGATTTGTTATTGAAATATTGAAGAAATCATGTTCATGTGATTTGTTGTTTAAACATTGTTAGAACTTGATCATATTGTCTATATTTTGGTTAAGTTTGATTAATTGATTGTTATAGCTGATGGGGTAGTTTGGTAATTTGTAGTACGTTCGGGGGTAAAATAGTAATTTGCAATAAGGTCGGAGGGGTAGTTTAGGAATTGTACATTTTGTAATTTTTTATATGAAGCATGGGGGACAAAATGAAATGGGGTGGGTTGTGATATAGTTATTTAATATAAAGGGGGGACAAGACAAATTTTAGTGTGGGGGAATCTTGTATTTGTTTATGTTAGGCATGAGGGACAAAATATAATGGGGTGGTGTGATATATTTATTTAATGTAATGGGGATGAGTGGGAAGATAATGGGTTGGGTAGAGAAAATGGGTTGATTTTAATTGATTAAAAGATTTATGGGTTGGAATTATATATAGGAAGTCTTGAACACAAGACAAGAGAATAGACACAGAGAAGAACAGAATACAGAGAGAGGAAAAAATCTGACAGAAAGAGAATAAGAGAGAGAAAAAAGGGCTGAACCTTTAAGAGAGAGAAAATTCCGAAAAAAAAATATTTAAACTTTCAAAAATAAAAAAAAAACTAAAAAAAATATTCTGCCTTCTTTCATTGTTTGAAATCAGCATTAATTGTTGTTGTTTCATAAAAGTTGGGAAGCATTTTGTTTTGGGATTACTACTCCACCGGTCTATTACTGGGTTGTTACTGTCGCTAGGCTGTTGTTGTTGTGTTGTACTGTTATTACTGCTGCTGATTCTCATCTTCATTTTCTTTTGCTTCCAATATCAGGTACACATCTGACACGTTGGTTATTGTAATCCGAATATGAAGCATGAATACGAAAAATGAAGAGTTGAAATTCTGAATTAGCTTTAATTCTATTCTGAATTTTATTTGTATGTATAATTTATTTAGTTTGCAAAAAATCAGAATCGTGTAGCTATTTAATACATACAGTGGAACATCCGACGATAGCTTAACGACTGAACTATCTATATATTGCCAAAAAATAAATAAATGGTGTAGTAACTCAGTCAAGTAAAAAATCAAACGAATACGCCATCTAGTAGGAACTTGGCAGAAATATTGTTTAAGTTAAATAATATTGGTTAATTTCAGCACATAAATGGTCTAGGATTAAAATTAGATTGCCATGTTTTTTTTTAATTTGACAAATTGAGAACATGTCTAGTATAATGTAACTAGGTAATAACATGTAAATAAATTAAGACATTTTCTCTTTTATTTTGTAGAGACAAATTTAATAGGAAAAATGTAGGCACTTTAGATTATCCTTTTAAAATAAATGAGACGAGCCTTGCCAAATAAAATACACAAATTGCGGGGCCCTCGATAAAAATTTAATTGATTACTTAGACTTCGAGATGGGCCGTTTAGCAAATTTCACGGCCTTCCCCAAAGTAATAAAGCGCTAATCGCTTTAGGCGCGATATAATAATAATACATTCTTAAACACGGGTACGCATTTATGCGACCCAAATCCAAATCCCAAAACATTGAATAAAAATACGTTCCGGATCGTGGATGCATTTTATGTGACGCAATCCAAAGACATGTTTTTAAACGATGTTCACATTCTTTAAAAATATAATAATAAAAGCGGCCAAAGGATAAAATTTGCACATAAGTTTATAATACGTATTATATCAAATAATCAAGCCAAATATAACAGTTGAGCGACCATGCTAGAACCACGGAATTCGGGAATGCCTAACACCTTCTCCCGGGTTAACAGAATTTCTTATCCGGATTTCTGGTTCGCGGACTGTAATACAGAGTAATTCTTTTCCTCGATTCAGGATTAAAATTGGTGACTTGGGACACCCTAAATCTCCCAAGTGGCGACTCTGAAATAAATAACTAAATCCCGTTTCGACTGTCCTTTAATTGGAAAAACTCCCTACGCCCCCCGCGGGGGCGGAAAAAGGAGGCGTGACAGCTCTGGCGACTCTGCTGGGGACAAATAACCCAGAACCACTGGTTCAGGGTTCAAGAATTCGAGCTTAAAATAATTGTTATAGTTGGCTTTATTTATTATCTGATTTTTACAAGATATATGCCTAATGTGCTAAATGATGCTTTTACCGCTTTAATATTATCTGAATTATGTATATACAACTGCTACGAAACCCTTCTTCTTTCTGAGTCTTCTGAACTTATGGTGTACACGTGCGCGTGGCCCACCTTTCTGCTGATTCTCATCTTCATTTTCTTTTGCTTCCAATATCAGGTACACATCCGACACGCTGGTTATTGTAATCCGAATATGAAGCATGAATACGAAAAATGAAGAGTTGAAATTTTGAATTAGCTTTAATTCTATTCTGAATTTTATTTGTATGTATAATTTATTTAGTTTGCAAAAAATCAGAATCGTGTAGTTATTTAATACATACAGTGGAACATCCGACGATAGCTTAACGACTGAACTATCTATATATTGCCAAAAAATTAATAAATGGTGTAGTAACTCCGTCAAGTAAAAAATCAAACGAATACGCCATCTAGTAAGAACTTGGCAGAAATATTGTTTAAGTTAAATAATATTGGTTAATTTCAGCACATAAATGGTCTAGGATTAAAATTAGATTGCCATATTTTTTTTTTAATTTGACAAACTGAGAACATGTCTAGTATAATGTAACTAGGTAATAACATGTAAATAAATTAAGACATTTTCTCTTTTATTTTGTAGAGACAAATTTAATAGGAAAAATGTAGGCACTTTAGATTATCCTTTTAAAATAAATGAGACGAGCCTTGCCAAATAAAACACACAAATTGCGGGGCCCTCGATAAAAATTTAATTGATTACTTAGACTTCGGGATGGGCCGTTTAGCAAATTTCACGGCCTTCCCCAAAGTAATAAAGCGCTAATCGCTTTAGGCGCGATATAATAATAATACATTCTTAAACACGGGTACGCATTTATGCGACCCAAATCCAAATCCCAAAACATTGAATAAAAATACGTTCCGGATCGTGGATGCATTTTATGTGACGCAATCCAAAGACATGTTTTTAAACGATGTTCACATTCTTTAAAAATATAATAATAAAAGCGGCCAAAGGATAAAATTTGCACATAAGTTTATAATACGTATTATATCAAATAATCAAGCCAAATATAACAGTTGAGCGACCATGCTAGAACCACGGAATTCGGGAATGCCTAACACCTTCTCCCGGGTTAACAGAATTCCTTATCCGGATTTCTGGTTCGCGGACTGTAATACAGAGTCATTCTTTTCCTCGATTCGGGATTAAAATTGGTGACTTGGGACACCCTAAATCTCCCAAGTGGCGACTCTGAAATAAATAACTAAATCCCGTTTCGACTGTCCTTTAATTGGAAAAACTCCCTACGCCCCCCGCGGGGTCGGAAAAAGGAGGCGTGACAGTTGATACATAACTTACCCCTTTTGGCATCATCGAAAAGAATAGCAGAAGAAGTACTACCAAAAAGAAGTTCAGAAACATTAACTTAGGCCACTTGGGCAACACAACATAAACAATAGCAAGAACAACAAGTGAATGTCAGTGCACAACATTAGTGACTGCCCATAGTGAATTAATGATAATAAAAGCACATTAGCTTCAACAATACATAATATGACAATTTAAACAACTAAAGTACCAATGTCATCAAATATAGGGATCAAAAGAGGATAAGAATTCAAGGGAATTTGGAAGGAGTGAAAGACATGGATCACTGGGCAGGAGGAAAAGTAAGGGTCTATGACCTTGATGAGCTTGTCCATTCGTTCATTTACCCTCCTTTGATCAAGGATCATCTGCTCTCTCAGTTCCTCCACCTGTTTCCTCAATCTTACATTATCACCCTTCAACTTAGCATTCTATTCTGCCGAGGGTCTTTGAGGACTAGGTTCTCAACCTATTTTAGTAGGTTGAACCATCAATTAGATCACCAAGAATCTCCCCAAACTTCGTCTCATCAATAACAAACTCAGTCCCATACACATATAGCATCATAGTATCACATAAAACATAGAAGTTTTTACTTCTTATTCAGAAAAATTGGGACTTGGAGGAACAAAAAGGTGATTCTATTTTTGGAACTCACTAATGTCAAGAAGTTCCTCCATTTTTTAGCAATATCAAAGTCAACACTCTGTCTTACAACACTTTTTGAGACTTCAAAGTCTTCTCCCTCCTAACCTAATGGCTCAACCTTTTGCTTTCGTAAGGAACTAGGTTCCTCACTTACACTACCCTTTCTGTCCCTGAGCAGCCATGTTTCCCTCTTCTTCTTCTCAGTCTGTTTACCCTTATCATCTGCTACATCTTTCTTAGCCATCCCCTTTTTTTAATTCTTTCTCATAGGAAAAGATTTCATTTCATTCTCTCTTCTACAATCACATCAGCAGCTCACGCCACTTCATCATCAATCAACCTACTTTTCATCAATCCTTTTCACTGGATCGGAAGTTCATTTATACATAGAGCTCAATGAGAAAAAGATCATCATTAAAATTGATATCCTTAGAAGGATTTTAGGGACCGAGACCCTCATTCAGTTCCCCTCATTTTCAGCACATTCACCCATTCCTCCATCCTTCAAGGCTTCTACAAACCCATCAACAATTTTAGCCCCACGCTCTAGAATATTAGATCTACCCCGTTCCCTTTCAGTTAACTCTCATCAAAATCTACCAAAGACTTATTGGGGGTTTGATTTAGATAGAGTTAGGATTTTGGAAGGTGACAATTAGGTTCACTTCTGACATATTTGGGGAGAAGGATTCTTTTGAGACAAGGTTGATTTTGGTTTTGAAGAAAGAATCGGTTTTAGTTGGGTGTACGATAAAGAAGTGCCTTTTTGGGGCAACGGGTCAGTTCAAAAAAGGTTGAACATTTTGGACTTCAATCGGTAGGAGGAGAGGCAGGAGAAGGGCATAAATAAATGACATGACACTTCAGCAGCTTAAAAAGGCATATAAGTATTGAAGAGACTACTAACCTAAGTTACAGAAACCAGGTTCCGTGACGGTTTTTGAAAATTTTGAGCAAAGACTCCTAGAAGTGCAATGTCACTCTTACTTGTTTTGTACTGAAATTGCCATATGTATATACCTGTAACAATATAGTTTTGAGTTAGATGTCGCTGAAAAATACTTTTTAGCATTGTACCTTTCCTTCTTAACATAGCTAATCATCGAGGGACCAGGTCCTTCGTTGAGCTTGATCAACCCTAACTCCAGACAACTTCTTTCAAAATGTTCCCTGCTTAGCGCCTTGGTAAAGATGTCTGCTACCTGATCCTTCATCTTCCAAAACTTCATACAAATCATAACCTTTTCAGCATTGTCCCTAAGAAAATGGTGTCTAACATTAATGTGCTTTTTCCTCTTGTGTTGTACCAGGTTCAAGCTGTAAATACACCAAAGTCTTCAAGATGTTGCTTGATCTATACTAGTTGAGCACAACAAGAAGCAGCATCCACGTAGAGTGTTTCAGCAATAGAAAGAGTCACATACTTTGTTTCTTTGTACCCCATGAGATCAAGCATGAACTCAGAAAATGTGTCGGTCCATGATCGTAGCCAACTTTGCACCACTAATAAGTAGCGAGAGAGTGTCGCAATAGCTTTTACCCGATTTTGGGTCCGGATCGATTTCCACAGAGAGCTAGAAAGGGTGTTGAGTATCTATTTAGGTTGGGTTTGCGTATTGGTTCCAAATTGCACTTCTATTCATTTTTGGGTTTTCTTTTATAATTCAACTATTATCAAACTACAAATTATAATTGTAACTAGATTAAGCTAAGAGTAAAATGCTATAAGTTGTTCAAATATTCTAAAAGGCACTAGGGTAGTGACTTTCACCTAGGTGGCCAATTGACGGGTAATTGCGTCTAAGACACGATTGACATGATTGGGGAATATGTTATAACCATTGCTCGATATTACCCATTCTCACACCTCTCGGTAGAAAGAATGATTTTCCCAATTGACTTTCTCAAGACCAATTGGGTATGCATA
This sequence comes from Nicotiana tabacum, assembly GCF_000715075.1. Lineage (NCBI taxonomy): Eukaryota > Viridiplantae > Streptophyta > Magnoliopsida > Solanales > Solanaceae > Nicotiana > Nicotiana tabacum. Next base: position 55,822,983 of record NC_134087.1, on the reverse strand, counting down.
TTTGCTCAAGCAACTAAGGTTCAAGTCGGGTATTACTCTCTCGAGGTTTAACCCTTTAATTGGGACTATCAATTCTCTTGAGTCCATCCCAATTCCTTGTTGGATCAATTTCGGAGACTTAGGCTCTCTTTCTCAAGAAGAGCCCAAGTCAACTTAGCATAAACTAGTATTTGCAACCACTAATTCAGTAATTAATCCATGAAATTGACCGAAATAGCAAACACCCATAGTCAATCTAGCCTTAAATTGCAACACCCATCAATTACCCACACTAGGGTTGAGCCACAACCCTAGCTAATGGGTCTAGCTACTCATACTTGAAGAGAAAAACAGAGAAATAGATGAAGATGAACACATATTAATTAATTGCTAAGTTAAATACAAAGATTCAATGATAAAAAGTAAGTAAAAATGCCCAAAATGGCTACAAGATATGTTCCCACGAGCGCAACAACTGTTCTAAAATGTCTGATACCCTAAAAATGGAAAAAAGATCTATTTATACTGAGCTAGAAAAACTGGACAAAAATGCCTCTATGGGGTTAGTCCGGACCGCACAAAATGGTGTGCGGACGCACTAGGCTATTGAACTTGAAAACTTGGCTTTTTGAACTCAGGCTCCGCGGACCGCACAAAATGGACTGCGATCACGGAGGCTTCTAGTGTGGTCCGCACAAACTGGACCGTAGACCGCACAGGCTTTAAAGCTCCAATCTTCACCCTTTCTGAATATTGGCTATGCGGACCGCACAAAATGGTAGTGTGGCCGCATTGCCTTCAGTGCGGACCACACAAAACCTTCTGCGGCCGCACTACTTTAATGCTTGAAGTACCATCTCTCTGAACTTCCCTAGTGCGGACCGCACAAAGTGTAGTGCGGCAGCACTAAGCCTATTTTTCCTAAGTTTTCTTGTCTTTGGTACTTGTGCAAGTTTCACTCCTTTTGACATGATCTTTGACATTTTGTCACTTTATTGATCAAACCTGCAATCAAGCACAACTTATGAGCCTTTTGAGACTATTTTGTATGAATTTATAATCAAAGCGTAAGCAAGAAGGAGTATAAAATGCATCAAAATCCCTAGTTATCAACTCCCCCAAACTTAAGCTTTTGCTTGTCCTCAAGCAAACAAATAAGACCCACCCCTTAAGGGAAAATCCAAGAAATTTTCAGCTGTCTTAAAACAACCTCACTAGCATCAATTGGGACTAATAATTGCCCTCAATATAGATGAGTCATTAATAACATTTAACCTTTGAAAAACCATGGATCAAGTGCGACACAAGAGCTTCAAGAGTTGACTCAACACATCAAAGAACTCTCTCAATTACTTTGGTCATTGTGGAACCCAAACTCACACATCCTCAACTCTTCCTAAACAAACCTCACCTTTAGAATATTGGCACGCAAAATGAGGCTAATGGAAATTCACTCATCTCTCTCAAGAAAAAGTCACAAGTCCGGCTCTAAGTACCATATGCTTGCCCCTTATGTGAGTATCCACTAATGTAAGCTTCATTCAACTCAAGATCATATAGGGTTTTTGTGGAGATATTGTGAAGGCTTTTGGTTCAGGGTAGGACATGTTTTGGTCTAAGTAGGTTCCATCTTCTCTTAAGCACTTCTTTTGATTCATTTGGCATACATTCTCTTGACTCTTTGAGTCATTTTACTTCTTTTTAAGGGGTTAGAGAGACATACCGTCACTCTATATTATGCATTTTAAACCTTTTTCTCCTTTCTCAACTTTCCACACCATTCATTCTTTGCTTTTTCTTGAATCCCTTTTTATTATTTTTCACTTTGAATATTCTTTTTGTCTTTTTTTTGCTTTTCTTTCCTTTTTCATTGCCTTTTCCTTTTATTTTTTAATTTTTTTTCATTCTTGTGCCTTTTTACCACTTTATTGCCATCTTCGTCTCTCCCCCCAAACTTATACTTTTGCCATGTGCTAAAGGAAAGATCGGGTGCCAAGAGAGGGTATCTTTTAAAACGGGTATCGATTTGTATCATGGTTCTTGAAAGAAAAAGGTCTAAGGCTCAAAAGGGGTAACTAGGGATCATATTATTGGTAGGCTATGGAATTGTTCAAACTATCATTTGGATCAAGGAAAGCCTATAATCACATCTCAAGTCAAAATTCACTTAGGATTTCACTTCAACAAACATTCAGGGCAAGTTCTAGACCAATGTCTCGGGACTTGGACTCGCAATTCAATTACTCACCACACAAGCTAAGGGATTGCTAAAGACATAGAGCCGGGGGCCCACAACGACCTTAGATACAATTTGAGCACACAATGGTCCCGAAAAACCACTTGATGATTATTGATCAACACAAGAGTCTCATGGTCATGACTTTCACCATCCTAAACACAACAACTTGTTTTTGATCATGAGATCAAAGGCAAATGTGCTAGGCCTAAGTGAAGCTTTGCATGAGGTATCCTTAACTACAAACTACTAAAAACAAAAAGGAAAACAGACTCAAACCCTTAAGAAGGTTGTCACGCCATCCATCATTGGGAAGAGCCACCCGATTCACACAACACTCCACCTTTGGAAAGAACCGTGGCATTAAGAAAACCAAAGGCTTATTGAAAACGTCCAAAACGAAATAAAAAGCTACAAACATAAATCAGAAGCTAAAAACGAAATTTTTTGCGGAAAATACAATGAATATATACAAGAGGGAATTTGAATATACAACGAATGGGATGAATATATACAATGTGATATAACTTTATATACAGACCCAAAGTAAAATAAAAGTGCAATAAATGTAACTAAATATCAAATTATATACAGACCAAAGATGAAAAATCAAGAAAGCATAAAAATGTATCAATATATATACAGTCATCCATCAAATGAATAGTAGGGCCTACCCCTTCAAATGAAAGCTGTCATTGTCCTCAATGCCAACTAGTCTAAATAAGCACCAAAAAAATAAATAGAGAAAAAGGATATAGAAGACTCCCTAAGCCCTGTCTGTCTGCATAGGATCATGAGTGGTCCCTGGGTCCTCTGTGTGATCGGGATCCTTAGACTGGTTCCCGGTGGTCTGCTCCTCTGCTACTAGGACCTGGGCCTGAACCTTGACAAGCTCTGGAACTGGTATATCCTGTGGCTGACTGGAGGAAGTCTCCGGTGGGTCCGCCAACTGGATGATAGCATCATCAGCTCTAGGAATCCTCCTCCTCCTCTTCGGAGGCCTCTGTGTCTGTTCTGGCTGTGGGTGAGCTGCTGGCACTGGGTCATCAAGCAACAAGTCTAAAGGCAGCTGGTCTGCCTTCAATCTATCAACATCTGCCCGCAGCACCTTCACGGACTCCTTAACCCTGAACCAGTGGTTCTGGGTTTTTCATCCCCAGCAGAGTCGCCAGAGCTGTCACACCTCCTTTTTCCGCGCCCGAGAGGGGCGCAGGGGGAGTTTTTTCCAATTAAAGGACAATCGAAACGGGATTGGTTTAATTATTTCAGAGTCGCCACTTGGGAGGTTTAGGGTGTCCCAAGTCACCAATTTTAATCCCGAATCGAGGAAAATAATGACTCTATATTACAGTCCGCGTACCAGAAATCTAGATAAGGAATTCTGTTAACCCGGGAGAAGGTGTTAGGCATTCCCGAGTTCCGTGGTTCTAGCACGGTCGCTCAACTGTTATACTTGGCTTATTTATCTGATTTTTAATACAATATGAACTTATGTGCAAATTTATCTTTTAACCGCTTTACTATTATTGTTTTTAGGAATGTGAACATCGCTTAAAATATATCTTTGGACTGTGTCACATGAAATGCACCCACAATCCGAAACATATTTTACTTGATGTTTTAGGATTTGGATTTGGGTCGCATGAAATGCACACCCGAGTTTAAGAAAGTAATGTAATTAAATCACGTCTAAAGAGGCTAACGCGTTATTATCTTTAGGGAAGGCAGTGAAATTCACTAAACGGTCCATCCCAAATTCTAAGTATTTATTATGACTAATTATTGAGGGCCCCGCAATTTGTATTTTATTTGGCGAGGCTCGTCTCATTCATTATTAAAAAAAAAAGGAATTTGCAACGTCATGGAAATGCATCTTATACCACGTCACAGTCAATGTACCCGTGATTAGAAACACATTTCGACTCCGTTGAGAATTGGATTTGGGTCACATAAATGTGCACCCGAGTTTAGGGAGATAACATTATTAAAGGCGCGCCTAAAGCAACTAGCGCATTATTATTTTTGGGTAGGGCCGTGAAATTTACTAAACGGCCCGTCCCGGAATCTAAGTATTTAATACATATATTTTGCGAGGGCTCCACAATATGTACATTTTTATCTGGCGAAAGTTAGTCTCGTTTTCTATTTATTTATTTATTTATTTATTTTTTATTATTTATTTTTTATTATTATTATTATTTTTTTTTTTAAAAAAGGATGCCATTTCTACGCCTTTAACAATACTAACCTTACGACTTCTTTACAACTAAAATCTCATAACTTGTCAAAAAATTAATAAAATGAGTTTAGCGAACGAGTGTTTCGGGAGTAGTAACAACAAGTACTAATGCTAATTTTATCCGAATGAACTAAGCAAAGGGCCACGAACAAATTAACATCAAACTTGCGTCGTAGAACAATTAACCCAACTTAATTAAATGACAGCAAGTAAACAAGAATAACATAACGCAAAAATGAATGAAATGCATACGACGAAAACATAAGCAGAAAGTTATCATATCAATTTATATATTGCGTCTTCGAACATTTAACGTAAAGTTTCTTTACTTGATACTTGAGGTTTACTAACCTGGACAAACCGAAACGGATAGAGCCACAGACCAAACCTCTACATCGACCTCAACGACTAACCTCGACGTACCGGACCTCGGCGAACAAAACGACCTCACAGGGAACTGAAAGCTCGGCCCGAAAGTGCTAACAACCTGCCATGTTCGCTACTACTGACTCTTCTCGACGCAACAGATCGGTGCGACAAGATGAAGCAGAAGAGGTCGAGGGACAGTGACGACTCGACGGAAGGAGCTGGGTTGGATGGTTGTCGGAACTGTGGTGTTTGAGCGTTGCTAGTTGTGGACGAAGGAGAAGGTGACGATGGAGGTGGTGTCTGGGTGGTTTACTGGTAGAGGATGGTGTCGAAGGGGGTGCGACTGGTTTCAGTAGGTGTTGTTTGGGCGTGAGGCTGGTGAAGATGATGGTATGGCGGTTGACGGAGGTGGAGCTGGAGGTGGAGGGGGCTGGTAGCGGCGACAATGGTGGTGGCGATGGCTGGATTATGGTGGTTTTGGGTATGGTGTTTGGACAGTGACGATGTTGTTGCTGCTCGTTGGGCTGGGTTATGAATGGAGGTTTGACGGACGTAGGGTTGCCGGGGAAGGTGACGGGTTGAGGAGGAGGGTGGTTGCCTGGAGGTTTTGGCGATGGGAGCAGCTGGTTTTTCTTACTTTCTTCTTTGAAGAAGAAAGAGGCCCAGTAGTCCGTTCTTTCGTAGGTTTTTGCTTCTTCTTCTTTTATGAAGAAGAAGCGTCAACAGTACCTGTTTTTTTTTTTTTTTTTAAATTCCAAAATTCCCAAAAATCCCCCCCTTTGTCAAATGTGTAGTCCGTGTATTTGACATGGTTTGCCCCGAAAAAATGAGCCCACGCGTGGTGGGGTTCAAGGCATATGTCCCCCACGCGTGGTGGGGTTCCCCACGTGTCCTGGACACGGTTTATTATGGGCTAGGTCCGAAAATTAGGCCTAAATCCGGGTAGTTTGAACCCGAATATTATTCTTTTGCCCGGACCCGAGAAATAGGAACACGTTGCTTAACTAGTCCTATGTAAGCAAAATAACTACCAAAAATAAGACTAGTATTTAAACAAAACTATATATTTTTAAATATTTTTCAAGATTTTAAAATAGCTACAAAAATATTAATAAAACTATTTTTTTGTAATTTTCGTAAATATTAAGATAAAATATGAAGTACTATTTTTGTATTTTTTCAAAGTTAAAACGACTATAAAATATTAATAAAACCATTTTTTGTAATTTTCGTAAATATTAAGATAAAATATGAAGTAATATTTTTTGTATTTTTCAAAGTTAAAATAACTATAACATATTAATAAAACTATTTTTTGTAATTTTTGTTTTTTTTAATAAAGACAAAATATGAAATAATATTTTTTGTATTAAAATGACTTCAAAACATTAATAGAATTATATATATATTTTTTGTTAATTTTCGAATTTATATAAAGTACCAAAATAAAGTGCAATTTTTGATTTTTTTCAAGTTTATGAGGGATACATAAACTAAAATTTATATATATACTTTTTTTGTAATTTTTCTTTTTGCAATGAAATAAAGTAAAAATAGTTAAAATAGCTATACTAGACCCAATTTCACATATTCACACTAAAAATGTAAAAATTCTCGGGGAGGGTCAAAAATCACGTGCTTACAGCTGCCCTTCTTTGACTGGAAACACGAAGAGTTTTCCGACAAAGAACGACTAGCCGTGTTTTTGACCCGACCATTACTTGGACGGACTACACTTCAGGAAAGGGAGGGAATGTGACCGAGCCCTGGTATCCGAGCTGCCTACATATCCTTGGTTATACAGGAATCAGGCCACGTGTAGTTCGGGAATGAGAGAGATAGTGAAGTGTACCGAGGTGGAGAGCCGATCGAGGTGCCGTTCCGTTGAGGTTCCGGTCCGCGGTCCTATCGTTACAACAAAAATGAAAACTGAAAAAGACTAACTAAGCCTATCAGCTACTAGTTACAAGGATTCCTATCTCTTAAGTCTTCTGAAACTTGGTCTTGAGTCTTGAATGGTGCTTCATACAGACTTTGGATTTGAACCTTGATACTTGCTAGTTGTAGGCGCTAGTTCTTGAGCAGATCACATCCGTTCTCCACTTCCGTGCTTCGGATTCATTCATTTTTTCTTTTTTTTTTTCTTTTTTTTTTGTTTTTGTGACTAGCTTTTGTTGACCCTCTCAGACTGTTGACTCGCATTTTTGGGGCGAGATTCTTGTTGCTTATATCTTGGATTGAGTGCTGGGATTTTTGTTGTGGCTTCCTACCTTCCAATGGGTTACGGCTTGACTTTGAACGATCCCGCTGTTCTACAGGCGGACCCCTAACTTCTTCAATCTTTGACATATAACAATCTTCTGCTCTACAGGCAGGCCCCTGACAATCAAAACAAACAAAACAAACAAAATTTCCTAACCCAGTTTGCACTGGGAAGGTTTGTGAGTCGTTAGCAAAATCGTAGCCCACTGATACTACTGGTGCAGTGCTGAGAGTGAACTAAACACTAGATTAGGATGTATTCCCTTGTTATGCAGGTGGGCGCCTAACTTCAATGCTTGAAATGTAAGGACTGAAATGTATTCCTCCGTTCTATGGGCGGGCTCCCAACTTTAACACTTGTAATGAAAAAGACTGAAATGTATTCCTCTCGTTATACAGGTGGGTGCCTGGATTTAGGAAAATGACTCTTTTTTTTCAAAATGTTGTTTTTTAGCATCTTAGGAGAAAGATTCATCGGACTAAGATTTTGATCCTAGGAGAAGGTTCATTAGACTAGGTCATTTTTTGTTTTTTGGTTATCTTAGGAGAAAGATTCATCAGACTAAGATTTTGATCCTAGGAGAAGGTTCATCAGACTAGGTCATTTTTGTTTTTGGTATCTTAGGAGAAAGATTCATCAGACTAAGATTTTGATCCTAGGAGAAGGTTCGTCAGACTAGGTCTCTATCTTAGGAGAAAAATTCATCGGACTAAGATTTTGATCCTAGGAGAAAGATTCATCAGACTAAGATTTTGATCCTAGGAGAAGGTTCGTCAGACTAGGTCTCTATCTTAGGAGAAAAATTCATCGGACTAAGATTTTGATCCTAGGAGAAGGTTCATCAGACTAGGTCATTTTTTTTTTGGTTATCTTAGGAGAAAGATTCATCAGACTAAGATTTTGATCCTAGGAGAAGGTTCGTCAGACTAGGTCTCTATCTTAGGAGAAAAATTCATCGGACTAAGATTTTGATCCTAGGAGAAGGTTCATCGGACTAGGTCATTTTGTTTTTTTTTTGGTTATCTTAGGAGAAAGATTCATCAGACTAAGATTTTGATCCTAGGAGAAGGTTCGTCAGACTAGGTCTCTATCTCAGGAGAAAAATTCATCGGACTAAGATTTTGATCCTAGGAGAAGGTTCATCAGACTAGGTCATTTTTTTTTTTTGGTTATCTTAGGAGAAAGATTCATCAGACTAGGTCTCTATCTTAGGAGAAAAATTCATCGGACTAAGATTTTGATCCTAGGAGAAAGTTCATCAGACTAGGTCATTCTTTTTTTTTTTATTTTATTTTTATTTTTTATTTTTTTTTCTTCAAAAACAACTTGGGAGGAAATGCATCTCCTATGGGTAAACTTAACTTTGAGGAAGTGCGTCTCCTGTGGGTATAATAAACTTAGGAAGTGCGTCTCCTATTGGGGATAACTGTTCTTAGGAAGTGCGTCTCCTACTGGGTGAAACTAAACTTTAGGAAGTGCGTCTCCTATGGTGAAACTCGCTTAGGAAGTGCGTCTCCTATTGGTGAAACTTGCTTTAGGACGTGCGTCTCCTATTGGTGAAACTTGCTTTAGGACGTGCGTCTCCTATTGGGTGCAATAAACTTAGGAAGTGCATCTCCTATTGGTAGAACTGAACTTAGGAAGTGCGTCTCCTATGGGTGAAATGAACTTAGGAAGTGTGTCTCCTATGGTGAAACTCGCTTAGGAAGTGCGTCTCCTATTGGTGAAACTTGCTTTAGGAAGTGCGTCTCCTATGGTGAAACTGAACTTTAGGAAGTGCGTCTCCTATGGTGAAACTGACTTAGGAAGTGCGTCTCCTATTGGTGAAACTTGCTTTAGGAAGTGCGTCTCCTATGGTGAAACTGAACTTTAGGAAGTGCGTCTCCTATGGTGAAACTGACTTAGGAAGTGCGTCTCCTATTGGTGAAACTTGCTTTAGGAAGTGCGTCTCCTATGGTGAAACTGAACTTTAGGAAGTGCGTCTCCTATGGTGAAACTGACTTAGGAAGTGCGTCTCCTATTGGTAAAACTGAAACTTAGGAAGTGCGTCTCCTATGGTGAAACATATAAACTTTAGGAAGTGCGTCTCCTATGGGTAGAACTGAACTTAGGAAGTGCGTCTCCTATGGTAAAACTGAACTTAGGAGGAAATGCATCTCCTATGGGTGAAACTGAAAAACTTTAGGAAGTGCGTCTCCTATGGTGAAACTGAACTTTAGGAAGTGCGTCTCCTATGGTGAAACTGAACTTTAGGAAGTGCGTCTCCTATGGTGAAACTGACTTAGGAAGTGCGTCTCCTATTGGTGAAACTTGCTTTAGGAAGTGCGTCTCCTATGGGTAGAACTGAACTTAGGAAGTGCGTCTCCTATGGTAAAACTGAACTTAGGAGGAAATGCATCTCCTATGGGTGAAACTGAAACAAACCTAGGAGGAAATGCATCTCCTATGGGTAAAACTAAAACTTAGGAGGAAATGCATCTCCTATGGGTAAGACGTGGAATGTATGCCTCTATTATCTGGGCGGGCTCCCAATTTCAACACTTGAAATAAAAAGACTGAATGTATGCCTCTGTTATCTGGGCGGGCTCCCAATTTCAACACTTAAAATAAAAGACTGAATGTATGCCTCTATTATCTGGGCGGGCTCCCAATTTCAACACTTAAAAATAAAAAGACTGAATTTATGCCTCTGTTATCTGGGCGGGCTCCCAATTTCAACACTTAAAAGTAAAGACTGAAACCAACATATCCTATTTGAGGGCGGATGAACCCAACATATCCTATTTGAGGGCGGATGAACCCAACAGATCCTATTTGAGGGCGGATGAACCCGACAGATCCTATTTGAGGGCGGATGAACCCGACAGATCCTATTTGAGGGCGGATTAACCCGACAGATCCTATTTGAGGGCGGATGAACCCAACAGATCCTATTTGAGGGCGGATGAACCCAACAGATCCTATTTGAGGGCGGATGAACCCGACAGATCCTATTTGAGGGCGGATTAACCCGACAGATCCTATTTGAGGGCGGATTAACCCAACATATCCTATTTGAGGGCGGATGAACCCAACATATCCTATTTGAGGGCGGATGAACCCAACATATCCTATTTGAGGGCAGATGAACCCGACATATCCTATTTGAGGGCGGATTAACCCGACAGATCCTATTTGAGGGCGGATTAACCCGACAGATCCTATTTGAGGGCGGATGAACCCAACAGATCCTATTTAAGGGCGGATTAACCCGACAGATCCTATTTGAGGGCGGATTAACCCGACAGATCCTATTTGAGGGCGGATTAACCCGACAGATCCTATTTGAGGGCGGATGAACCCGACAGATCCTATTTGAGGGCGGATTAACCCGACAGATCCTATTTGAGGGCGGATTAACCCAACAGATCCTATTTGAGGGTGGATGAACCCGACAGATCCTATTTGAGGGCGGATGAACCCGACAGATCCTATTTGAGGGCGGATGAACCCGACATATCCTATTTGAGGGCGGATGAACCCAAAAATATCCTTAAGACTTGAAATGTCTTACCTCGAATACTTGCTGGGGATTGGGATGAATTTTCATTTTCTACCTTCCCCATTTTTATTATTATTCTTTTTTTTATTTATTATTGTTATTATTATTATTATTAGCTTCCTCCTTTGAAGTCTAACCGCTGAGGATACCGACTTTCCAACCTTGTGTTGGACCCCTCGCAACTGCTAGGGATAACACTGTTGAGGAATTATTTACTTACCTGTTGGGGGTAAAATGTTATCAGCTGGGGGTACCTGACTTCCAGAAAATTTTCTAAATGGAAGGAAAATTTTCTGCCCCAGTTTGATAATATCCCTTGTGGCATGCGTTTCTGCATTAATGCCATTTCCTTTACCTGTTTCAAATCAAACAAAATTTGTTAGTTTAAAACATGGTGGTTGGCTGTGATACTCCTATTGGGATTGCTTTCCCTTTCTCCTTCATTGCGCTGTGCTCCACGACTTGTTGGGGATGATATTATGTGCTGGGGATAATCCCTTCCTGCTGGGGATATCCCTCTTCTTTTGTGGCATAGCTTGGAAACTGGCATTTCCCCGACCTTTTAGTCTAGTATGGATTTCGCCGAATCATGCTCTCCTTGCTTTGTTCACGGGCCTTGTCTTTGAGGTTTATAACCTTGGTTTTGGCAAGGATATCCCTCTTGACGCTCGTCAATCCTTTTGTCAATTCCCTTTTCTGGGGACATCTTTTTTGACACTGACCTCGCGCTTGTTCCTTGCTGACTATACCATTCGGATATACTAGTCAGATCTCATCTTGGAAAGCTGATGGCATATTTTGAAGTCATTTCATACTTGTTCTGACCGGACAGACTCTATTGGGGAAAATTTTTTATGAAAGGAGAAAGATAACAGAAACAAAATAAAAGACAAAGGAAACGATGACTCTTTTACAAAAGAAACTATAAATAAAAACCTATCAAACGCAGATACCGACTCTAATGGCCATGACATGCGTATGTGGCCTATCCTCTGTCGTCAATCATCTTTTAAGATCTTCCATTGGCGATTCCCCCTCTGATTCTCAATCTTATTCGACTTGTAGTGCCCGAAGGGTTTTCACTATCAAGTCTCTCTCATTTTGGTTTTCTCTCAGCTTTCATCGCCTTATGGTGCCTGTGAAGGTTTTCACCGATAAGACTCTCTCATTTGTATCACTTTCCAGCTGGGGATTTGGAGTGTCGCCGGTATGACTCTTTCCGCTGGGGATCAGAGTCCTTTCTGCTATGGAACAAAATGTTATGTTCGCCGGTAAGACTCTTATTTGTCTGACTTGGCATCTTTTAAAGACTGATAAGAAGGTCTTTCTTTGGACCGTAATGTGGTTTTTTGGATAGGGCTAGAAAGAAAGGGTATTAAAGGCTAAAAAATGCATCGATTTTGGGTTATTAGTTACAACCTTCGGAATTAGATTTATTTACATCAAACGCAACTTTTACCCCAGTTTCCTGCTTGGGGATATTTTAATTGTTTTTTTTTCATTTTTCAAAACTATGACCGAGCCGTGAAGCGCCTACGTATCCTCTTTGAGGAATCAGGTCAAACGTAGTTCCCAATTCCTCTTTTCCATTTGACTTTTTTTTTCTTTTTCTTTTTTGTTATCACTTTTCTTTTCGTTTCTCTTTTCTTTTCTCATTTCTCCTTTCTTTTTGTCGTTTTTTCTTTCTCTTTTTTTCTTTTATTCTTCTTTTTCCATTTTGCTGTTTTCTTTTCTTTCTTTTCTCTTACCTGCCATGCTTGCGTATTTTATTCGTTGCTACTAATTCCGAACGAGGGGTATGAAAGAAAATAAATAAGGCTCAAAAGGGGTAACGAAGGATAAAGTGTTTGGGTAGCAGAACAAAATGCCTTCGTCATTCCAGTCTTCAAAATATGCCAAGTGCAAACAACACGATTTAAATTTGTAGTCTCTTCTGATGGTGCTGGACTTGACAATTATATTCAACATATGTTTGTTCATTTGTCACTTCTAACGCACCGTTGGGCGACACTCTAACTCTCATTATCTTGAACAACCCTCATGCCAGTTTGGCGAATCTTGCTTTTAACGGTTTTCTTTGTGCTTAACTTGCCCCAGTTCCACATGACTCGAGCTCTGAATAATCTCAAACCGTCCTTATTTTCTTTAAATGGTCTGATCGCCTTTCCGGGGTTTTATGATTAACTTTAAGATTAGGCCCAAAGTGTGTGCGTATGTCATGTCCCTAGAATCGGCATTGAACAGAAAATGGTAAAAGGACTAAACAAAAGAATGACTGGAAATAATAAAAGACCGGACTTTGTATTAGACTACCGGTGAAATGGTTTAAATAACAAAACAAGCAAAACAATCCAGAACAAAATCCTAAAAACAAACTGGACAAGACAACATCCGACTCATCACCCTAATAATCCGAACAACAGAAATGACAACAAAATGAGCCACCACAAGCTTCTCTCTTGCTGACCCAGGAACAAAACGTCCTCCCACTTTATCAGAATTGGCATTTTAGCCACTGAGCTTTGCATCAATACTGCCGAGACCATTACCAGCTTCAACCTCATCAACCTCCGTCTGCAAATTCTCGAGGAGGTTCGAGTGCCCCATGTCACTGTTATTAATTGCAACCCGCCCTTCTCGGATCATTTTCTCTACTTCCCTTCTCCAGCTATGACAGCTCTCAATGTTGTGCCCTATGACATTGGAGTGGTAGGCGCATCGTGCTGCCGGATCAAAGCTCCTTGCAAGCGGATTTATAGTACATGCGGGGAGTGGCTCAATCGAACCAGCATGCCTTAGCCTTTCAAACAGACTGGCATAAGATACCCCGATGGGGGTGAGAGCATTTCCTCGTTTCAGCAACCTCTTCATTCTTGCATGTTGACAGGGCCGGAAACCTGACCCAGGTGGCTTTTGGTAGGCTTGTGTAGGTGGGTAGGCATTTTGTGGAGCCGAGTGCCTGCAAAGTGAAGTATGGCGGGGAAAGAAGTGGTGTTGGGGAGTGGAGAAGCATTGAGAAGTGATGGAGCTACTCGGGTGGCTAGGAAAACTGTCATAAGCGGGTCGGGATGGTGAGTATGGGGGATCTTCCGCTATGGTGTTGGGTGCTTGGGAAGCGACAGAGTTCAAGAAACTTGGCGGTGGAGGGGGCGGTGCTTTTCCAGTTATCCACGCCTGATACATGTCTGCCACATGTTGTCTCAGCATTTTTACTTCTTCCACCAACCCGTTGTTCCGTTTGACCAATTGTTGTCGGTCATCAGTACCGACCCACTCGGTTCTGCGGTTCTGAGCCATTGTCCTTTGATTTTGCTTTGCATGGAGGAGTTACCACAACCAACCACTTTCTATATATGGACACATCAAAGGGAAGCCATCACGTTAGTGTTAGGGCACTGGACAGACAATCATATATCAGAGATACAATGTACCTAAGCAGTTAGACAATTGTGCCCCCTGAAAATCTTCCACACTCTCTTTTATTTATTTATTATTATTATTTTATTTTTCATTTTAGTGGTGGTCGAATCTTATGGAGATTGCCTACGTATCATGTCCCCGCATGAATCAAACCTTGCGTAGTTCGGACCAATAAAATAAACAATAATGAACATTTTTTCTTTTCACTTTCATATTAAAACAAACTGGGTTTCAAAGGTTTAGAGATGACCTACAAACTTGAAAATCAAACAACCCACCTATTTTAATCAAAAGGTTTACAAACTTCAAAACAAATGGCCAACTTTCTTCTTCCATTTGCTAATTTTAACCAAATGGTTGTTTTTGCAAACGTGGCCCTTTCCAACTCTCACATGAATTTTGAGGTCGAGGAGGATTATTTCGACACTTTACAAACTTGTCCATTCTTTTACGAAAATAACCCTTCGACAACTGAAAGATTATTCTAAGGCTATTTCGGCAAGAACGGTTTAAGACGCGGCCGAAGCTGGCTCGGCTTATTATGACAAAAGATGGTATTCACCTGACCGTCGACTTTTTTTTTCAAATTATAATAAAAACTTGGTGTTGCAAAACACAGCCCTTCAGCGTCTCGGGGACGAAGCGTTTTTAAGGCTGTGTGGGTCCATATCTCAAAATGACCCAAAGGTGGCTGTTTATGCCAAGTTAGCCTTCCGGCGTCCCTTTCGGGAACATTCGGCTATTTATGACAAAACATCATCACCTGACTTATTTATAACTTTTTTTTCATCGTTTTTCAAATTAGAAAAGTCAATATTGCAAACACGGCCTTTCAACGTCTCGGGGACGAAGATTTTTAAGGCTGTGGGGGTCAACTGGACCAAGTCTTAAAAATGACCCAAAAGTGGCTGTTTATGCAAAGTCAGCCTTCCGGCGTCCCTTTCGGGAATATTCGGCTATGTCTTGATAAAACAGCGTCACCCAACTTCTTTATGAAACTTGACATATTTGCTATTTTTTGTAAAAGGGGAAGTTGGACATCACCCGACTTATTTATGAATAAAAACTTGACATGTTTTTTTTTTATTATCATTATTTGTTTTTGGCTTTTTTAGCAAAAAGGGGGTTGGACCCGATGAGGGTTGCCTACGTATCTCACATCCGGTGAGAATCAAACCCGCGTAGTTCGGGCCGATAAGAATAAGTAGGCAAATAATAATAAGAAGATGAACTAACCTTTTTTTGAATTTTCGTTTAAAAGAACTACTTTAAAAGAAGCAAGGAAATATTATTTTTTGATTGATTTTCTTTTTTAAAAGAAAGACTAATATTTTTTGAACTTTCGTTTTTTTTATTCTAAAGAAAAGAAGAAAATATTTTTCGGAATTTTACCTTTAATATAAGAAATGCTTCTAAAATGTTTTTTTTTTTGAATTTTGAATTTTCTTTTCAATTTTTAAAAGAAGAATCAAAATATTTTTTTATTTTTTCTATTTTATTTTTTAAAGAAACAACTAGAAAGACTTTCTAAAGAAGTAAATAATGGAAAATATTTTTGGATTATTTATTTTGAAAATTGGGATTCTAAAAACTCTTGGTAAGACAAATGTTCTTGAAACAGATAAAGATATATATACATATTTTGGAAATAAAGAAAAACTTTTTGGAATATATATATATATATATATATATATATATATATATATATATATATATATATATATATTTGCAACAAATAATAAAACTACTTTCAACGCCCAACTCT
This sequence comes from Nicotiana tabacum, assembly GCF_000715075.1. Classification (NCBI taxonomy): domain Eukaryota; kingdom Viridiplantae; phylum Streptophyta; class Magnoliopsida; order Solanales; family Solanaceae; genus Nicotiana; species Nicotiana tabacum. The sequence goes on along the minus strand of NC_134087.1, from coordinate 55,807,171 downwards.
TTTTATTTTATTATTTTTATTTTTATTTTGACATTTTCATAAACAGATAAATAAATAAAAAACCCATTTAAAAACAAAACCTTTTTTTTTCATTTTTACGGCTAAACAAACTATTTTCTTTTCTATATTTTTAAAAACAAGACAGAACAATGATGATTTTTGTTTTTCCTTTGCTTTTAATATAACAAACTAACAAGACATTTTTCATTTTCTCAAAATTTCAGCAGAGTTTCGATACTACTCGGACATTGATTTTTCTCTAAAAATAAGTAGTTATATCTCTACACTGTCATTTTTTCTCCTCTTTTTCACGATGTTTTTTTTAATCTGTGGAAAATAATGAAAACATACAAAATCTTTTTGAATTTTCATGCTTTGTTTTATTTGTAATTTTATTTTTTTATATTTATTATTTCTTTCAAAAATGTGGCATGGGAGACATAATGATTTCCAAGACTTCTTGGATTCCGCAAATGCTCCCCATGCGCTTTTCCCAACATATGAAGCGTGGGGGACATAGGGAATTCCAAGACTTTTTGGATTCCACAAATGTTCCCTAGGTGCTTTTCCCAAAAATGAAGCGTGGGGGACATAGGGAATTCCAAGGCTCCTTGGATCCCACAAATGTTCCCCATGCTTTGATTAAAATAACACCATGCTGGAAATGACCAAATGACCCATTCGCCCTTGACTAAATACAACATGTAGTACATAGGATGCCAAAAGCTGGTCTATTATTTTCAGGTTGCTTGTCCTAGACGGACCCAACCCCTGTGTTGAGTCCCCTAAGTCAAATGCACATGATGCAAATAAACGTTCCTACTAGGGATCCGGCATGTGGCTTTGTTATACTAAGTTCATAACCTGGGTATTTGTTCTAGACCTGGCTTACCCGAGCGGACAGCTCGAGCCGAGGGGCAGCGTACCGGGAATACAGAAGCTTCACCGGCTTAGCAACTTGTCCGAACCTCGTTCTAAATTGGGATTTGACACTATACAGAAAAGAAGTCGTACGAAGTACACCCTTCTTCATGATTTAGAAGACTCAGAAAGGATATGGGTTTCGGCACAGTTTATATACAGTTCAAATAATATCAAAGCGGTAAAAGCAGCATTTAACACATTAGGCTCAAACATGTAAAAATCAGATAATAGATAAAGCCAAATAATAACAATTATTTTAAGCTCGAATTCTTAACCCTGAACCAGTGGTTCTGGTCTCTTGTCCCCAGCGGAGTCGCCAGAGCTGTCACACCTCCTTTTTCCGCGCCCGGGGGGCGCAGGGGGAGTTTTTTCCAATTAAAGGACAATCGAAACGGGATTGGTTTAATTATTTCAGAGTCGCCACTTGGGAGATTTAGGGTGTCCCAAGTCACCAATTTTAATCCCGAATCGAGGAAAATAATGACTCTATATTACAGTCCGCGTACCAGAAATCTAGATAAGGAATTCTGTTAACCCGGGAGAAGGTGTTAGGCATTCCCGAGTTCCGTGATTCTAGCACGGTCGCTCAACTGTTATACTTGGCTTATTTATCTGATTTTTAATACAATATGAACTTATGTGCAAATTTATCTTTTAACCGCTTTACTATTATTGTTTTTAGGAATGTGAACATCGCTTAAAATATATCTTTGGACTGTGTCACATGAAATGCACCCACAATCCGAAACATATTTTACTTGATGTTTTAGGATTTGGATTTGGGTCGCATGAAATGCACACCCGAGTTTAAGAAAGTAATGTAATTAAATCGCGTCTAAAGAGGCTAACGCGTTATTATCTTTAGGGAAGGCAGTGAAATTCACTAAACGGTCCATCCCAAATTCTAAGTATTTATTATGACTAATTATTGAGGGCCCCGCAATTTGTATTTTATTTGGCGAGGCTCGTCTCATTCATTATTAAAAAAAAAAAAGGAATTTGCAACGTCATGGAAATGCATCTTATACCACGTCACAGTCAATGTACCCGTGATTAGAAACACATTTCGACTCCGTTGAGAATTGGATTTGGGTCACATAAATGTGCACCCGAGTTTAGGGAGATAACATTATTAAAGGCGCGCCTAAAGCAACTAGCGCATTATTATTTTTGGGTAGGGCCGTGAAATTTACTAAACGGCCCGTCCCGGAATCTAAGTATTTAATACATATATTTTGCGAGGGCTCCACAATATGTACATTTTTATCTGGCGAAAGTTAGTCTCGTTTTCTATTTATTTATTTATTTATTTTTTATTATTTATTTTTTATTATTATTATTTATTTATTTTTTTTAAAAAGGATGCCATTTCTACGCCTTTAACAATACTAACCTTACGACTTCTTTACAACTAAAATCTCATAACTTGTCAAAAAATTAATAAAATGAGTTTAGCGAACGAGTGTTTCGGGAGTAGTAACAACAAGTACTAATGCTAATTTTATCCGAATGAACTAAGCAAAGGGCCACGAACAAATTAACATCAAACTTGCGTCGTAGAACAATTAACCCAACTTAATTAAATGACAGCAAGTAAACAAGAATAACATAACGCAAAAATGAATGAAATGCATACGACGAAAACATAAGCAGAAAGTTATCATATCAATTTATATATTGCGTCTTCGAACATTTAACGTAAAGTTTCTTTACTTGATACTTGAGGTTTACTAACCTGGACAAACCGAAACGGATAGAGCCACGGACCAAACCTCTACATCGACCTCAACGACTAACCTCGACGTACCGGACCTCGGCGAACAAAACGACCTCACAGGGAACTGAAAGCTCGGCCCGAAAGTGCTAACAACCTGCCATGTTCGCTACTACTGACTCTTCTCGACGCAACAGATCGGTGCGACAAGATGAAGCAGAAGAGGTCGAGGGACAGTGACGACTCGACGGAAGGAGCTGGGTTGGATGGTTGTCGGAACTGTGGTGTTTGAGCGTTGCTAGTTGTGGACGAAGGAGAAGGTGACGATGGAGGTGGTGTCTGGGTGGTTTACTGGTAGAGGATGGTGTCGAAGGGGGTGCGACTGGTTTCAGTAGGTGTTGTTTAGGCGTGAGGCTGGTGAAGATGATGGTATGGCGGTTGACGGAGGTGGAGCTGGAGGTGGAGGGGGCTGTTAGCGGCGACAATGGTGGTGGCGATGGCTGGATTATGGTGGTTTTGGGTATGGTGTTTGGACAGTGACGATGTTGTTGCTGCTCGTTGGGCTGGGTTATGAATCGAGGTTTGACGGACGTAGGGTTGCCGGGGAAGGTGACGGGTTGAGGAGGAGGGTGGTTGCCTGGAGGTTTTGGCGATGGGAGCAGCTGGTTTTTCTTACTTTCTTCTTTGAAGAAGAAAGAGGCCCAGTAGTCCGTTCTTTCGTAGGTTTTTGCTTCTTCTTCTTTTATGAAGAAGAAGCGTCAACAGTACCTGTTTTCTTTTTTTTTTTTTTTTAAATTCCAAAATTCCCAAAAATCCCCCCCTTTGTCAAATGTGTAGTCCGTGTATTTGACATGGTTTGCCCCGAAAAAATGAGCCCACGCGTGGTGGGGTTCAAGGCATATGTCCCCCACGCGTGGTGGGGTTCCCCACGTGTCCTGGACACGGTTTATTATGGGCTAGGTCCGAAAATTAGGCCTAAATCCGGGTAGTTTGAACCCGAATATTATTCTTTTGCCCGGACCCGAGAAATAGGAACACGTTGCTTAACTAGTCCTATGTAAGCAAAATAACTACCAAAAATAAGACTAGTATTTAAACAAAACTATATATTTTTAAATATTTTTCAAGATTTTAAAATAGCTACAAAAATATTAATAAAACTATTTTTTTGTAATTTTCGTAAATATTAAGATAAAATATGAAGTACTATTTTTGTATTTTTTCAAAGTTAAAACGACTATAAAATATTAATAAAACCATTTTTTGTAATTTTCGTAAATATTAAGATAAAATATGAAGTAATATTTTTGTATTTTTCAAAGTTAAAATAACTATAACATATTAATAAAACTATTTTTTGTTATTTTCGTTTTTTTTAATAAAGACAAAATATGAAATAATATTTTTTGTATTAAAATGACTTCAAAACATTAATAGAATTATATATATATTTTTTGTTAATTTTCGAATTTATATAAAGTACCAAAATAAAGTGCAATTTTTGATTTTTTTCAAGTTTATGAGGGATACATAAACTAAAATTTATATATATACTTTTTTTGTAATTTTTCTTTTTGCAATGAAATAAAGTAAAAATAGTTAAAATAGCTATACTAGACCCAATTTCACATATTCACACTAAAAATGTAAAAATTCTCGGGGAGGGTCAAAAATCACGTGCTTACACTATGTGAATCGACTGCCTTTGAGAGTAGAGCTTGAGTATCGAGGATCTTTTTCTGGTTGTCAAGTATCTCCTTGAGCGCATCCTCTATCGACTGTGGCACCTGTGGAGCTGGGGGAACCGACTAAGCCTCTACAGTGGTAGTCAAAATGGACAACTTGGATGAGGCAGTCTGCATCTAGTTGTTGATACTCAAAAATGCCTGGCTCAGACGGTGGGTAATAACAGGATGGGCCCGGGTAGATGGGATCTCCGGGCCTGCTGATGTGGATGGGCCAGGAGGAATGACTAAGGATGTGGATGGACCGGGAGGGATATCTAGAGATGTGGAGGTATGCTCAGCAGAAGCCACTACCTCAATCGGCTCCTCCGACTGGCCAGTTGGAGCAGTAGCTAGTACTTTGTAGTTCTTGCTCTTGGGATTGTCATCCCCCTTCATGCTATACCAGTAAAATGGGGCTGTCGCCTTGGCCTTGATGTCATATGGCCTCTTGTCCACTTCTATGTCCCGGAAGTACATTGTGAGGAAACTGGGGAAAGGATAGTTCCGGCCATGCTCCACTCCCACTATAGTGATAATCCGGGACATCACATTCCCCATATTAATGGGGTACCCTGCCATAATAGAAGCCACTAACACAGCCCGGTGGAGAGGAAGGGTGTTGTCATGAGTGATAGGGTCCAACCAGCTGCAAACAAAAGTCTCCCATCCCCTCGCCTCAAAGTTCAAGCTCCTTCCCAATATTTTGACTCCAACAGTCAACCAGTCAGGGACGATACCTAGGATTTCCAGGTACTGTGCTAGCCATGGACAGACCTCCTTGCCCATTTCCAACTTCTCCCTATACAATGTCTCATCCTCCTCATTGAATCTCAGATACTCATTTATCGACTTCCCATCAAATAACACCTTCAAGTTTCGAACCTTGGTCACTTTGGAGCCCTTTTTGATGTGGGATACATTGCAATAAAATTTCTTGACCAAGTGTTCGTTGGCATCCACACAGTTATCTATAAAATTCTCCCAACCCACTCTAGTCCTAAACTGTCTCTGCACATTGGGGTTGTGGGGTAGTAGGTCTCTATCTATGAAGCTCCTCTTCGGAATCAATTTTCTCACCGGCCACCACTCTCGAAACTTATGGTATGCTACCTCACTTACAAATTTATCCTCCCAAGCTTCGGGTTTCCTAGTTCTAGCAATGCCTCATACCTGAGGTTCACCTCCTTCAGCTACCTCCTCATTTCCCTGTACTTCCTCCTCACCTCCTTCTGCACCCTCCCCGGATAATGAAGCTGTGGGAGATGTGGAGTATTCCCCACTACCGGTTGCTGAGCCCTCAGACGACCCAGAAGAAACATTAGTTGGTGCTTGGGTAATGGGTGATGATGGAGGAGTGTCTCTATGTCTGGACCTCTCCGGATATGGGATGCATTCAGGTATAGAATCCGAAGAGATTTCCCGGTAGGGCTTGTACTCACTCCCCGATATGTCAATGGCCCTATTAGCTGCTTTTATGGCCTTTTTCATATTCTTGCTGTTTTGCCTCGCTTGGGCAGTGAGTCGTACCATTTTCTGCTTTCCACCCCGAGAGGATTCACTTCTGCCGGGTTGTTTCGAGCCTTTTCCTCGTTGTGTAACCATTGCCTGCAAGCACAATCAAGCGAACTCATTAATATCATTGCAGCAGTTGAAAGAAGTGTTACAGAATGAGTTGCAGATTAGGCATGAAGAATTGCAGACAGTTGCAGAAACCAGCCCAGTGTGGACCGCACAAAATGGAGTGCGGCCGCACAGGGGTCAGTGCGGACCTCACAGGAGTGGGTTTCAGAATACTCACCCTCTGTATCTTGACAGTGCAGACCGCACAAAATGGAGTGCGGCTGCACTGCCCAAAGTTTAGCTTCCCAAACGTTCTTCAGTGCGGTCTGCACAAAATGGTACTACGAACTGCACAAGTGCACCGCGGATCGCACTAAAACGATCGCGGTCCGCACTGAGTGCCCAGATGTGGCAATAAGCTAGGGTTCATGTAATTTTTCTTTTAATTCCAATTTTTGCACCTAATAGGTGTTGCTAAGTGATTACCCAATCCATTAAGATAACTAATTCCACATGAATCAAAATTAAAACTAACCTAACTTAGCAGTTAAGAAAAAATGAAAGGAAGAAGAAATAGCAGCTAAGAAAATAAAAAATTAAATGAAATTGACAAAATTAAACAAGTAAAAATAAGATTATGGTACCAGATTATGAGATGGATTGAAGCAAATAAGTTCCTTAAAGTAATTACAAGCAAGTAAGGGTAGTGAACAGTGATTATACTCTATGAGATTTCAAATTTGCGAAAAGTATAAAAGGGAGCCCTCAGGATCTATTTATAGAAAAGCCCCTGAGGCCCATTCTCACCAACCAGTGCGGTCCGCGGTCCGCACTGCATAGTTATGTTCAAACCTGAGAAGGCAATGCTCTGCGGGCCGCACATAATAGACTGCGGCCGCAGAGGTCCAGTGCGGACCACACAAAATGTAGTGCGGCCGTACTGACAAACTTTAGAGAGGTCTCGATTCACCCTTCACTAGTGCGGACAACACAAAATGTAGTGCGGCCGCACTGGCAACTTCAGAGACCTGTGCATATTTCCACCTTGTCTTACACTGCATAAACACAACCCTGTAACATATCACAACACGTTAGTCCAAAAATCAGTCCTATACTACAAAGAAAATCAAAGAAAACAAGAAGAAAAACACATGGGTTGCCTCCCAAGAAGCGCCTGATTTAACGTCGCGGCATGACGCAGGTTACCATCACATCATTTGAAGTGAAGAAGAGCCAACACATGGCTGTCATCAATTTTTCCAAGATAATGCTTGACCCGGTGCCCGTTAACTCTGAAGACTTCACCATTTTTATTTTTCAAATCAGGAGCACCAAAAGGGGTAACAAACATAACCTCAAACGGTCCACTCCATTTGGATTTGAGCTTTCCCGGAAACAGACGTAACTGGGAGTTGAACAAGAGAACCAAATCACCTACTTTGAACTCCTTTCCACGAGAATATTTGTCATGAAGGTACTTTATCTTGTCCTTATACAAGGATGAACTGGAGTAGGCATGAAATTTAAATTCATCGAGTTCATTGAGCTGCTCTACATGAAGATTGGTTGTAACATCCCATTCAAGATTCAACTTCCTCAAAGCCCACATGGCCTTGTGCTATAACTTAACCGGAAGATGGTAAGCTTCCCCAAACACCAACCGATACGGAGACATACCAATCAGAGTTTTGTAAGCCGTCCGATAAGCCCATAGAGCGTCATCCAACTTCTTCAGCCAATCGGTCCTATTTGCATTGACCGTCTTTGACAATCTGCTTTTGATTTCCCGGTTGGAGACTTCTACTTGACCACTTGCTTGAGGGTGATAGGGGGTAGAAACTTTATGATTGACACCGTACTTAGAAAGCAACGTGTCGAAAGCTTTATTGCAAAAATGAGATCCCCCATCACTAATAATCACACGGGGAGTGCCAAACCTTGTGAAAATGATCTTCTTAAGAAATGCAACAACACTCCGGGCTTCATTGTGAGGCAAAGCCACGACTTCAACCCATTTTGAGACATAGTCAACCACTACAAGAATGTAAGTATTCCCACAAGAGCTAACAAATGGACCCATGAAATCGATGCCCCAAACATCAAAGATATCCACTTCAAGAATGGTATTGAGAGGCATCTCATCCCTTTTTGAAATTCCACCCGCTCTTTGGCAATTGTCACACCTCTTCACAAAATCACCAGCATCTTTGAACAAGGTTGGCCAATAGAATCTACAACTAAGAACTTTCGAGGCGGTTCTCACCCCGGGTGAAGAATGGCAAGCCTCTAAGATACTCAATTGTTCTTTCTCCGGGACACATCTACGAATCAAACCATCCGTGCACATCTTGAACAAGTATGGCTCATCCCAATAGAAATCCAAACTATCCCGCTTGAGCTTCTTCCTTTGGTTAGAAGAGAGCTCACACAAGATTACTCCAGTCACAAGGTAATTGGCAACATCAGCAAACCATGGCATATCATTCATTGACACCGCAAGAAGTTGTTCGTCGGAAAATGAATCATTAATCTCAAGACCATCACAAGGCCTCCCCTCTTCCTCCAAACGGGACAAGTGGTCCACCACTTGGTTCTCACTACCTTTCCGGTCCACAATTTCTAGATCAAACTCTTGAAGTAGTAACACCCATTGCATCAATCCTGCCTTGGAGTCTTTCTTTGTCATCAAGTACCTAAGGGCGGCATGATCGGTGTGCACAACCTTGGCCCCCATAAGATATGGCCGAAACTTTTCCATTGCAAACACTATAGCCAACAACTTTTTTTTGGTAACCGTGTAGTTTCTTTGAGCCTCATTTATGGTCTTGCTTGCATAGTACACCGTATGAAACATCTTGTTAACCTTTTGACCAAAGACAACCCCAACCACAACGTCACTTGCGTCACACATGAGCTCGAAAGGCAAGATCCAATTTGGTGCGGTAATGATTGGGGTGGTGGTCAACTTAAGCTTGAGAAGCTCAAATGCTTGCATACATCCCTCATCGAACACAAACTTTGCATCCTTTTCTAGTAGCTTGCCCAAGGGGTTTACCACCTTTGAAAAATCTTTTATAAACCTCCGGTAGAACCCCGTGTGCCCAAGAAAACTCCTCACCTCCTTGATGGAAATGGGGGGAGGAAGCCTTGAAATCACCTATATCTTGGCTTTGTCAACTTCAATTCCATGCTTTGAAATCTTGTGGCCCAACACTATGCCTTCCTCCACCATGAAGTGGCATTTTTCCCAATTAAGCACGAGATTGGTGTCTTCACATCGGGCTAATACTCTTTCCAAATTTCTCAAACACTAGGAATCACCAACCACACTGAAATCATCCATGAAAACCTCTAAGATATCTTCCACCATGTCGGTGAAGATAGCTATCATGCATCGTTGGAAGGTCGTCGGAGCATTACACAACCCGAACGACATCCTAGAGAAAGCAAATGTGCCATACGGACAAGTGAATGTGGTCTTTTCCTCATCTTCCAGAGAAATCAAGATTTGATTATACCCCGAGTATCCATCCAAAAAGCAATAGAAAGCACACTCCGCAAGACGATCAATCATTTGGTCAAGAAATGGCAATGGGAAATGATCCTTTCGGGTCACCTTGTTTAGCTTCCGGTAGTCTATACATACCATCCATCCGGTAACTGTCCGAGTGGGAATAAGTTCATTGTTGTCATTTGTTACCACAGTCATACACCCTTTTTGGGTACACATTGCACCGGAGAAGTCCATGAGCTATCGGAAATGGGGTACACAACACCAACATCCAACCACTTGATTACTTCTTTCTTCACCACTTCTTGCATTGCCTCATTCAATCTTCTTTGATTCTCCAAGGAAGGCTTTGCATCATCCTCCAAAATAATTTTGTGTATACAGAATGCGGGGCTTATTCCCCGAATGTCAGCCAAAGTCCATCCAATTGCCTTTTTCCGCTTTTGAAGCACCGCCAAAGTGGCCTCAACCTGCATGTTAGTTAGGCAAGAAGAAAGAATAACGGGTAAAGTAGAATTTGAGCCTAAGAATTCATACCTGAGGTGTGGAGGAAGTGGTTTCAACTCCAACACCAGTGGCTCCTCAATTGATGGTTTTGTTGGTGGAGTTTTCGGGTTTCAAGAACCAAAAACAATTTTCTAGGCTCATAAGAATAAAAGCCCATTCCATGTAAAACATTCACGCACTCCACTCAGCTTCATCCTCATTGACATCAAGATTTAACAATACGGCTTCCAATGGGTCCTCCACATTGATCATTGCACTGGTGTCATCAATTATCACTACTATGATGAGGTCAACAAAAGAGCACACCTCGGTACCGTTGGGCTGCTTCATAGATTTGCACACATGAAAGATAACCTTTTCATCTCCCACTCGGAAAGTGAGCTCACCTGCTTCAACATCAACCAATGTCTTCCCCGTTGCAAGGAAAGGCGTTCCCAAGATAATAAGAACCTCATAGTCTACCTCACAATCCAAAATCACAAAGTCGGTCGGCAATATGAATTTGTCCACTTGGACATGCACGTCATCAATAATGCCCAAAGGTCGCTTCATTGATTGATCCTCCATTTGAAGTCTCATTGAGGTTGGCCTAGGTTTCCCAATACCCAAAGTTTTGAAAACTGAGTAGGGCATCAAATTGATACTAGCTCCCAAGTCACATAGAGCCTTGGCAAAATCCGCACTCCCAATGGTGTAAGAAATGGTGAAAGCACCGGGATCTTCAAGCTTCGGGGCCATTGAATGCACTATAGCACTAACTTGGCGAGTCATCTTTATAGTTTCACAATCCATAGAACGCTTCTTTGTAACCAAGTCTTTCATGAATTTTGCATAACCTAGCATTTGTTCAAGTTCCTCCACCAAAGGCACATTAATAGATAAGCTCTTCATCATGTCAATGAACTTTTTAAACTAATTAACATTCTTCTACTTTGCGAGCCTTTGAGGATAAGGTAAATGTGGCCTTGGCTTTTGGAACAACCGGCTCCGGCATGTCAATTATGTGTTCCCTAGATGGGTTCACATCATTTTGAGTTTCCATCTCAACTTCTTGAATATCAATCCTCACTTCATTGTTCACATTTTCATCAGCCACATCTTCAACTACCAAAGGGATTTCATCATCTTGCAACTCAACATCATCATCTACGACTTGCTTTTGCTTAGAGGCATTCACATCACCGCCTCTCCCACTTCTTGTTGTAACCGCCATAACATGATTGTTCCCGCCCTTGGGATTCACTACCGTATCACTTGGTAGAGCACCCTTCGGGCGAGTATTCAATGACTGAGAGATTTGGCCTTATTGCACCTCCAAATTTCGGATAGAGGTGTTGTGAGAAGCTAACTGTGCATCAGAATCCGCATTCCTGTTCATCATCTGCTCGAACATCATTTCAATTCTACCCATATCATTACCCGAAGAACTAGGACCTTGAGATGGAAATGGTGGTGGATTTTTTGGTTTTTGGTACATTGGGGGCCTTTGAAAGCCTTGCCCCCAGTTTCCTTGGTTTCCATTGTTCCATCCTCCTTAATTACTATTGCCACCCTAATTATTGTTATTACCATTCCAATTCCCTTAGTTGCCTTGATTGTTGTTCTGATTGATCCAGTTGTTGTTTTGGTTGTTGTTCCCCCAATTGCCACTGTTTTGTTGTTGATTGCCCCAATTGCCTTGAGGTCTCCACTGTTGTTGGTTGGAAGAGTTGCCCCGTTGGCCTTGATAGTTGTTTACATATTGAATCTCTTCACTTTGGTCATCATAACCATCATTTTTAAAACCATCACATGCATCATCAAATTGCTCAGAATTCCCTTAGTTTTGTTTCCTTCTTTGCCTTCTCTTGTTGACAAGCATATTAACACCCTCCATGGCATTCACTTGGCGAGGATTTTGGACTTGTTCTAACTGTGCCTTAGCTAATTGATTTATAGTAGTTGTCAACTCCGCTATAGCTTGCCCATGGTCATGTAATTCCATGTGCAAATGAATAACCGTAGGGTCTCCTTGAGGTACATTGGCTCTACTTTGCCATGCAGAAGAAGTGTCAGCCATCTCATCAAGTACATCACATGCCTCATCATATGACAGCTTCATAAAGTTGCCCCCGGCAAGTTGGTTCACTATGCATTGATTTGTTGTATTGATGCCCCGGTAGAAAGTTTGTTGAATCATAGCGTCGGTCATATCATTATTGGGGCATTCCTTCACCATCGTTCTATACCGCTCCCAAATCTCATGCAAAGGTTCCGTGGGCTCTTCCTTGAAAGCTAATATCTCTTCTCGGAGTGCTGCCACATGCTCGAGTGAAAAGAATTTAGAAATGAATTTATCCGCCAACTCATCCCAAGTTGTGATGGAATGGTTGGGGAGTCTCTCGAGCCAATCTAATGCCTTCCCCCGAAGTGAGAATGGGAAAAGTCTCAACCTAAGAGCATCATCGGACACATTCGTCTGTTTGCTCCCCCAGTATGTATCCACAAACCCCTTGAGATGTTTGTAGGCATTTTGATCCGCAGCTCCCATAAAGTACCCACACTGCTCAAGTAAGGTCAACATCACATTGGTTATCTAAAAGATGCTCGCTCGGATTCTGGGTGGGACAATAGCACTTGCATAACCCTAGTTCGGAAGTACTCTGGGAGCCACTCTTGGAGGTGGCGGAGGAGGGTCTGGAATATTGTCATTTGGATTAGCATTGGCATTGCAGCCTCTACGTTGTCCTTGAGGTACAAGAGGCACCTCATATTGCTCAACATCATCTACCTCCTTCCCCGCAATCACGTTTCCAAGAGGGTCATTAGCGTTATTCAAAGCCATATTGGTACCTGAGTAGTGACACAAACAAGTAAGTAACAAATAAAGAAAGAAGAACAATACACAAAACTAACTAAATAGATAGCCAAACCGTTAGCTCCCCGGCAACGGCGCCAAAAAGTGATCGAAGCCAACTCTGCACCACTAATAAGTAGCGAGAGAGGGTCGCAATAGCTTTTACCCGATTTTGGGTCGGGATCGATTTCCACAGAGAGCTAGAAAGGGAGTTGAGTATCTATTTAGGTTGGATTTGCGTATTGGTTCCAAATTGCACTTCTATTCATTTTTGGGTTTTCTTTTATAATTCTACTATTATCAAACTACAAATTATAATTGTAACTAGATTAAGCTAAGCGTAAAATGCTATAAGTTGTTCAAATATTCTAAAAGGCACTAGGGTAGTGACTTTCACCTAGGTGGCCAATTGACGGGTAATTGCGTCTAAGACACGATTGACATGATTGGGGAATATGTTATAACCGTTGCTCGATATTACCCATTCTCACACCTCTCGGTAGAAAGAATGATTTTGCCCAATTGACTTTCTCAAGACCAATTGGGTATGCATATTTGCTCAAGCAACTAAGGTTCAAATCGGGTATTACTCTCTCGAGGTTTAACCCTTTAATTGGGACTATCAATTCTCTTGAGTCCATCCCAATTTCTTGTTGGATCAATTTCAGAGACTTAGGCTCTCTTTCTTAAGAAGAGACCAAGTCAACTTAGCACAAACTAGTGTTTGCAACCACTAATTCAGTAATTAATCCATGAAATTGACCCAAATAGCAAACACTCATAGTCAATCTAGCCCTAAATTGCAACACCCATCAATTATCCACACTAGGGTTGAGCCACAACCCTAGCTAATGGGTCAAGCTACTCATACTTGAAGAGAAAAACAGAGAAATAGATGAAGATGAACACATAGTAATTAATTGCTAAGCTAAATACAAAGATTCAGTGATAAAAAGTAAGTAAAAATGCCCAAAATGGCTACAAGATATGTTTCCACGAGCGCAGCAGCTGTTCTAAAATGTCTGATACCCTAAAAATGGAAAAATGATCTATTTATACTGAGCTGAAAAGACTGGACAAAAATTCCCCTACGGGGTTAGTGCGGTCCGCACAAAATGGTGTGCAGCCGCACTAGGCTCTTGAATTTGAAAACTTGGCTCTCTGAAATCAGGCTTCGTGTACCGCACAAAATGGACTGTGGCCGCGGAGGCTTCTAGTGCGGTCCACACAAACTGGACCGCGGATTGCACAGGCTTTAAAGCTCCAATCTTCACCCTTTCTGAACATTGGCTCTGCGGACCGCACAGAATGGTAGTGCGGCCGCATTGACTTCAGTGCGGACCGCACAAAACCTTCTGCGGCCGCACTACCTTAATGCCTGATGTACCATCTCTCTGAACCTCCCTAGTGCGGACCACACAAAGTGTAGTGCGGCCGCACTAAGCTTATTTTTCCTGAGTTTGTCTTGTCTTTGGTACTTGTGCAAGTTTCACTCCTTTTGAGCTGATCTTTGACATCTTGTCACATTATTGATCAAACCTGCAATCAAGCATAACATATGAGCCTTTTGGGACTATTTTGTATGAATTTATAATCAAAGCGCAAGCAAGAAGGAGTATAAAATGCGTCAAAATCCCTAATTATCAGTCCAGATGTGTTGTTTCTATCCACCAGATATTCAACATAATCAACATCAGCATATCCAACCAAGTCAAGGGTATCAACCGAGGGATAGTAGAGAACCAGGTCCTGCATCCCTTTGAGATATCTTAGGATTCTCTTGGCAGCTTTCAGATCAGATTCCTTTGGATTGGATTGAAACCCGGCATATAGACCCACACTAAAATCAAAATCTGGTCTGCTACAGAAGTGACCCTATGATACCTCTATACATGGTCTGATTTATAAGGGAACCAGGTTCATCCAGTCTAGACTATGGGTGTCTAACGGGTGAGCCGGGTCGGGCTGGATAATTTAGGAACTGTACGGGTTGGGGTACGGGCTAGTTACGGGTTGGGGCTTACCGGGTTTAACGAGTTCGGGTTCATCCGGGTAAAAATGAACCGTAAGGGTTACGAGTACAAGGGGTCAAACCGGGCCAGGTTAGTGTTAGTTTTATTTTTTTTGTATTTTGTATAACTATTGTAAGTTATATTAATATAAAGTAAAATATAAAGAATACAATAAAGATGGGAAAAAATTGCACTTATAAATTGCAAGTGCTACATTTATTTCAAAATTACAAAATTGAAGTTTGCATTTAACAAGTAAATTAACAAAAAAAGAGTAAAACTAAATTTTCATGCATAATAATACTTCAATTAATCTAGAAAACTAAAACATTAAGCATAAATACATCTAATAATTTTAAAATAACACAAATTATCTCTAATCAACTTAAATACGAATTTCCGGAGGACGCTCAAGACAACTCTTCATATGCCTCCTTAAACTGCTTGTGCCACACTTTGGACGAAGATTTAAGACTCGACCATAGTTTTTGCACTTTACTTTCTGAACTTCTTCATTTTCTTCTACCACCTCAAAGTGTTCCCAAACATATGAGCGCACTCTAGAAGTACGAGGCATGATTTAACTTGAATTGAGAATTTGAGTTTGAGAAATGAGAGATGAGTGAAAAAATGAAGAAGAGGGGGGGGTGTATTTATAGTTTTTTAAAGGGTTAAATTTGTAATTAAAAAAGTGTTATTTCTTTTAAAAAAGGCCCAAAAAGGGCTAATTGTGCAAATCAGTCGTTGGGAAACGACTCCTTGGCAGGTGACCGTTGCCAACGATTAACATGGGCTGCCCAATCAACAATTTAAAAAAAAATCAAAAAAATCTAGCCGTTAACCGGTCTGGGCCGGTTTAACCGGTTCTGCAATATTTCTGTTGACCGGTCCGGTTAACCGATTGAAAATAGGTGAACGGACTAAACCCCCTACCCCTTTAACCTAGCCCCACCCGACCCCCTTGTACTTATCTCGACCCGTTAGACACCCATAGTCTAGACAAGTAGCTGTGGTGATGGAAGTGTCAATGATTTTGATGTCTCCATGTCAAATCTCTTCAGCAGCTTCTTGCTTCACTTGTACATCTTGAAGAAATTAAGTTCCCCCATCGTACTCATTTTTAACTCACTTCCCATGAGTTATGCACATTTTTCACATTGGGAGTCAACTAATGCTCCAAAGATGATTCCATCAATATAGATCTTTCACACCAAGCACGGGGAGCCTGGGTTCCATAATAGTTCTCAGCAGGTCGTGGAACTAGCTACCACATACTGTTCCTCTCAAGTTGACGGAGCTCTTCTTACATAGCTGTAATCCAGTCAGCATATTTCAATGATTCCTTGATATTCTTAGGCTCTATTTGAGAGAGAAAGGCTGAGAAGGCAAGTGAGTTTCTTGTCTTTGATCTGGTTTGAATTTCTCAGCAGCTGGAGTTCCATGTACAACATCCACAACTCTGTTTTCTGCTTCAGATATTGTGATTGAGGGACCAGGTTCCTCTATGTCGGCTGGAGTCTCATCTTCAGTTCTGAGGAAAAAGATCCATGTAAATCTAGAGTAATCATCCACACTCACAAGACTATGTACCTCTTTCCTCCTCTACTTGGCATCCTCATAGTTCCACATAGATCAATATGGAGGAGATCAAGTGGCCTTTAGATACTAACTTCCTTTTTGGGCTTGAAAGAGGATCTGACTTGCACTCCTTTTACACATGCATCACACACCCTGTGATCCTTGAAGCTTGATTTGAGCAGACCATGAACCAGGTCCTTCTTGACTTATTTGTTCAGCAACGTGAAATTTGCATGACCCAGCCTTCTGTGCCATAGCTCAGCTTTATCATTAACAGCACTCAGACAACCAAGATCCCCTTGTCACAGATTTGGGAAATACCCAGCATAATCTCGTAGAGGATAGTACATATTTTCAATAGAGTAGAAAGAGACTTCCTGATCCTTCCAACTCTCAGAATGTATCCCTTCTTGCCATTTTTAAAGGATACACACCTTCCTTGCAGGGCCTTCAGTGAAAGGAAATCATTTGTTCTTCAGTTATGAGCTTCGAGCAGTCGTTATCCATGTGCCACTATTGACTGCTTCCTTTCACTGTTCCCTGCACACTTAAATCAATGATTAAACTTAGGAACCCAAGCCAGCTTGGGTCCCTTATAATGATAGAACGGGCGGACCAAACTTCTTTTTGCCCATACAAGCAACACATATTTTCTTTTCAGGGAACCAGGTTCCTCATCATTATGCCTTTTTTCAACAAAAACTTTTTGCAAAGATGTTTTTTAACTTTATAAGAGTCCTTATAATGACCAGTTTGACCACAGTGAGTGCAAAACCTATTATTGGCCACAGTTACATAGTTCCTATGTGGATTATAGGAGGTTTTAGCCTTTGGGAACCTGATCCTTACCTGTTTCAATCATTACTCCTGTATATAGACGTTATCATATTAAAGGACCGGGTCCATTTTAGTGACTTATCAAGATTATTTTTAACCCTTTTTAAATCCTCCTGAAGTTGTCTATTCTTTTCAAGCTCAGCAATAAGACTTGTTTTAATTTTCTTAAGCTCACTCTCAAGCTCAAGTTGAGCCTTTCTAACCACTTCCCCTCCCTCAGTGTTGTCCATCCATTTTTTTGTTTTTTTTTTCAACAAGTTGTGTTCTCTAGTTACTTCTTCCATTTGTTCCCTTAAATCTTCAAAGGAAACTACCATATCATCCTTTTCTTGCTCCATAGCTACAATTTTCTCTACTAGAGTATTCTTTTCTTTGCTAAGGTTCCCTATTATAAGCCACTTTGTAATAACTCTATTACAAAGACTTTATAACTCGACTAACTCTAGCCAAGACACAAACTTGGAGGGTTTGTGCCTAAAACATCTTCTAAGAAAGCAAGATAGGAGTTACAATTAAAGAACAAATAATAAAGACTCAACAAACCTAAGGACTTAAGACATCTTCAATCTTGGATCCGATCCTTGAGGTTGAAGTAGCTTTGTTCTTGAGAGAGTTTGTTGCAAGCACTTGAGAGAATATTTTTGTTTCTGATTTTGCAAGTCTTAGAACCTGAATCTTGTGCCTTGCATAAGGTTTATACTACAAAAGACATTACCTTAGTGATTCCAAGTGACTGCTGCACTGTCTGCTGAATTGTTGCATGTACAGTTGTAGGCAGTCACTTTCTGCAGTTGCTTTCTAGCTGTATAGTTGACTTAGACTTCTGTCAAGGGAACAACAAGGTATCAGGTCCCCAATCTGGTTCCTGTGAATCTAAAGCACACTGCCCAGATTATCTTGAGTCGATTAACTTGAATGATTGTACCAGGCATGCTTCAGGTCCTTTATCTGGTTCTCTCATGAAAGTAAGTCATTTTACCTTACTTGATTGTATTTATACATGTGTGACATCACTTACAATGATATAAGCAAGGTAAGTAAAAAGCCTTCCACAGAAAGTTGACTGTGGCACTATTCCTGTACAATAGCGTGTGCAGGTAGCAACTTTCTTGCTGGAGAGTTGACTTCATAGTCTCCTCGGGAACTGGTACGAACCTGTTCCCTAAGCTCTTCCTTCTACTCTTCCTCATTTGAGTCATTGCTATCAGCTTTGAGTACCAGGTTTTTTTCTTTCTTTGGTTCTCTTCTTTCACTATCTATCTTCCTCTTCATCTCGTAGGTTTTCATATTTCCAACCAGCTCTTCTATGGTCAGCTCCTGTAGGTCCTTTGATTTAGTAATAGCATTCACCTTGCTTTTCCAAGGGTTGGATCCCAACCTGGAACTTTGTGATCTCAAGGTCTTGTAGATGTGTAACAGGTTCCTTATCTGGTTCTGAATGGTAAGTTTGTTAGATCATCAAAACATAAAGTAAAGTACTTGTGCCCAAGGTACTTGTAACCTATCAAAATTGATTTTACATATTTTATCTCTATAGACATGTCATCTAAGTGTGGTAATACGACAAAGTAACAAAGTGATTGATTAATTGATTAAAATCCTATAATCATGAAAGGAGCAGTGTGTTAAGAGAAATAGAAATAATTGATTGATTGATTAATTGAAACCCTATAGACATGGTATCTAGATGGACAGTAGCGAAACATGTGTTATTTATACTATAGGCATGTTGTCTAAGTGTGCACACTAGTAAACCTACAAACAAGTATAGCAAATACTTAAACATACTTTAGACAGGTTAAGTGAAGTGTGTGCGATTTCCTATAAGCATGATTTCTATGTGTGGCAGAATAGGAACACACTAAACGAAATAACAAATAAGGCATGCTAAATGAAAAGGCGAATAGAGCACATAGACCCTATAAGCATGTTTTTACCCTTTTATGCATGCATTAGAATATACCCATTTTCCCCAATTCCACTAATCTCTCAATTATTCATTCCTACAGATTATTACATGCCCAAATAGGATAAAATAGTTACAGACTTAATAGGCGGCTACATGCCCAAAATACAGCAAATACAGGATACCCGGAGCTGATTCTGGGTCTTCAACTAAGCCTGGAGCCTTAGGTGATGAACATGCCCAAACTCCAGGTGGCTATTAATACGCTTCAGTTTTGAGTACCAAACTTGCCCAATAACTAGGCCAAAACTTTAACACAGCTGCCTTGCTTAACCATGAAATGCTAACTGTAGCAACATAAGTGACAAGCTTGGTACTAGGCGAACTTTAAGACTTAGGAGTTTCATCTTTTAATGCTATAGCTAACAGAAAGAGAGAGCAGGGATTTCCAGACAAAGAAATACAGATAAGTTTACACAAAATCCCTTACAGACACATATGGTATAAACAAAACAAGTTTCCAATGATAGGTTTGAACATCATAAGTTAGCAAACTATGCCAGATAGAATTTCAAAGCAAAACATAGTCCAGAATTAGCCTAAAGGACTTTAGACAATTACCATGAGAATCTAGCAAAGTCATAGACACGAATAAGTGGATGACAGTTTTCACATGAAAGTTTTTTAATGCGAAAGCCTAATGAGAATATGGTCATCAACAACATAATGACAGGATAATGGGCATAGTTATGAACAATTGGCAAACATGTCACTTAGTTGAACATGAGCCTTAATATGATGGTCATTACTATAGCACAAAGACTCTAAAGAATTCATGGTAGTTAAAAGAACATGTCAATTATAGGTCAACATGACAAACAAACATTAGGATTCATGTCAGTCGATCCCATATGAGAGAAAACTACAAATTGACATTTATCATAGAAGCAATGTTAAGAGTGCAGGATTGACATGTCAAAGAACATAACCACTAGAGTTACAAATTGCAGATAAACAAGTTTGGTTATATATTGATATAGTGCTATAACATGGGAGAATCAGGAATCCGTTTGCAGGAAATAATAGATTATTCTTAAAGGGTTCAATAGGAAGAGATTCATTAAAGCAGATTCTGAGCAAACACGAAACATGACATTAAGGAACAAGTATGAACTTATAAAAAGCACAGAACATGACATTAAGGAATAAGTGTGAACTTATAATAAGCACAGAACATGACATTAAGGCATAAGTGTGAACTTATAACAAGCACAGAACATGACATTAAGGCTAGCATGAACATGGTCAATAAGGTAAAACTTAAGAGGGCCAGAAACTATTCGAATCAAATATGCAGAGTGAAAGTCTACTACACATGTTGAAACCATTCCGGTTCGATACTAGAGGTCATATAACTTGCAGAACATCATTGAGACAGTAGATTTTATAGAAAGCACACAATAATATAATGCTGCAAGTCCATAAATAACAGAGAAGCTTAACACATGCTTGTCTAAAAGTTCAACCAATATTGGCATATAGAGCACACACATGAACAAGTAAAGGAATAACAATGAAGGCTATGAGATTCAAGAATGCTAACCAGTTGCGAAGAAAAATGAACAAAAGAGTGAGTAACTCAGAATGTCAGCAGTGACAGCAATAGAAAGGCAACAGTAAAAACCCACAAATCCTAGTGCGTTAGAGTTCACAAGAGCTTCAGTGAGCCCCGAGCAGTGCTCGCACTAGGGAAGTTAATAGAGAAGTTCTGGTGGCCTTGGCTTTCAGCCGGCCACAATCAAGAGAGAGCAGAAATAATAGAAAGTGAAAGTGAAGGATTAACAGTAGTTGTTAAGCGATTAGCCTCTGTTCAAAGGGGGTTAGGGGAGTAGTTTATATAGTGGTAAAATCAGGTAGATAAACAAGGAAAGAAATCAAGTAAACATGAACAAAACGGGTAAAATCTCGCATGGAAGTCAGTAGGGGAACCAGAAAGAAAAAAAATCAAACTCCAAACCCTAGTTAGGATTTAAATCTCAAAATCGGTCAACTGGTATGAAGAATCCAGTTTTTCTTCGCGTATATGGACGAAATATTATCCAAATCACCAAGATTGAGTTGATTCTCCTCTAATATAGTGGTGGTATTTGCCAAAATTGGGCAAATACCTAAGTAATACCATAAACGTGTGACCAGTATCAAAGTAACCCAAATATGATAAGCAAATAATGGTAAAATCCCATTATCAGCGGGATTAGGATAGGGAATTAAGGGGAAGGCGGCTAGGGTCCTTCAGAAGAGAGAGGAGGAGAGTTGAGAGTGTTTTAGGGCAGTGAATTAAGGAGAATGGGTAGGGTTTCGTAGGGTTTGGGTAATTAAAAGTAAGGGAGAGGCTGTGGGCCGTTGATCCTTTGAGATCAACGGCTAGGATTGAGCGAGAGACGGGGCGGGTTGGAGATCGGGTCTCGACCGAGTTGAAAATTTAAAGGGGTCATCTATTTTCGGCTGGGTAAATTGGTTCAGGGATTTTGGAGTATTTGGGCCACTAATGTGGTCCTAAATTAGCCTTGAATTGGGCAATAAATTAAATACACAAAATTTATTAATAAAATAATTTATAAAACTATTTAATAGATAATAAAATATTACTTATGCAATAAAATAATTGAATATAATAACCTAACATTATAAAAATATTAAAAATGCTATTTTAGCACAAATAATATAAAAATGTAATTATGCACGAATATAGGCTATTATCACAAAATTATGTAAATAACTTAAAAATACAATATAGTTACATAAAATAAAGTAAACAATATTCTAAAACATATATGTTGATGCAAATGATAACTTTAGGTAATTTAATCATCACAAAAAATTAAGGGGTAATTAATTAATATTCAAGTATTTTAAATGCAAGAAAAATAATTTTAAAGCTCTAAAAATTATGGAACATTATAAAATACTTATATAAATATAATGAGGCAAAAATGATACTTTGAAAGTATATATTCTTATTATGAAAGACCTATGAGGGCAAAATTGGGTATCAACAGCTGCCCCTCTTTACCCGTGAATGATGAAAGAGTTTTCGGGTAAAGAAAATAGTGAACAATTTTGTCCGAGGTGAGTGAGGAATGATGTGTTTTGAAAAAATGGGGGTCGAACTCTGGTTTTTGAGTTGCCTACATATCCCCGGTCATGCACTGTGTAGTTCTGGATCCAACGACGAAAGAAACTGATGGAGATGTTATAAAAGTGTTCGTATGTTTCTAAAAGGTTCTTTTTGGGAAGGATAATGTTGTAGGTAACGAATATTTAGGTGGGGCCATGAATGCGAATTTGGACATTACGGGTGTATCACAAGGCAGACATTTGATCGGTTATAGAGTAAAAGGTAGTCAATTATTGGTCGTCAGTTACATTTGAGGTAGTCAAAGGATGTGAACGTTATGAATGGACACCAGAGTGAAGATTGCTCCTGTTTGTAGAACGGTTACCTCCCGATTTACCTGCAAAACTTAAAACATGGTGCATGTGAATATACATGGGTTATTGTGAAAGTTTAAACATGATGCAAATTATCTTTGGACCATGAAGGTTGTCTTTGGACGATAAAGATAATGTCCTTAGACCATGACGTCCTGGGTGATGAAGCGTATGATAAGGGATTCGCAACCATGAAATGGTGTCCTTAGGCTATGAGGATGATGCCTTTGAACTATGATGTCTTTGAATAATGATGTGCAGTTTCGAGGGATCTTTAGGTCATGGAATTGTGTCGTCAGGCTATGAGGATGGTGCCTTCGAACTATGATACCTTCGGACAATGTGGCGATGTTTCAGCTCATGAATATGCAAAGATATGGCGATATCGATCATTTGATAGAGGAAATAGGTGATGCTTAGTCATATGCAAGGACGAGATAATACAAGGCTTAGTCTTGTGTGAGATGAGGGCAGTGCCTAGCCCTATACGAAGAAAGAAGATAGTGCTTAGCCTTATGCAGTGTAGCGGAGATAGTGTTTAGTCTCATGCAAAGAGAGGCAATGTTTAGCCTTATGCAGTAATGGAGGCAATGCTTAGACTCATGCAAGGAATGGAGATAATGCTTAGTCTCAAAGAAAGGCAGTGTTTAGCCTTATGCAAGGTGAGGGCAGTGTCTACCCCTATGCAAGTAGTGGAGACGATGCTTAGTCTCATGTAGAAAAGGCAGTGCTTGGCCTTATACAATAATGGAGGCAACGCTTAGCCTCATGCAAGGTATGGAAACAACGTTTAGTCTCATGCAAAGTAAAGGCAATGTTTAGCCTTATGCGATAATGGAGACAATGCTTAGTATCATGCAAAGAAATGCAGTTTTTAGCCTTATGCAATAATAGAGGCAGTGCTCAAGGAATGGAGACAATGCTTAGTCTCATGCAAATAAGGCAGTGTTTAGCCGTGTGCGATGATGAGGGCAGTGCTTAGCCCTATGCAAGAAATGGAGACAGTGCTTAGTCTCATGCAAAAAAGGTAATGTTTAGCCTTGTGCGATGATAAGGCAATTCTTAGCCCTATGCAAAAAAATCAATGAATAGCTACGAGAGATTAAAGTATTTATTAGCTTATGTATTTGCGTTTGGCAACTTTGTCGTTATAAAGATAGTGATTTGTTGTGTGTACGTATTTGTGAATATTCCTGTTATGTTCATTGTGCCTGCATTCAAAGAAACATTATGAGTTTTGCGGGGGGAGGTTGGTTCATGCTCTCGATTTCCTTGCTTTGCCTTTTGCCTTGAGACCCTGCTTGAGTTACCCTAGGTAATGTCTAGCTACCATAGAAACAAATTTTTTCGAAAAATAAGCATGTATTTGACAAATTATTTTTTTCAGAAATGTAGTTGTTTGAAATATGTGATAATGCACGAGATCAAATAATTTAGATGAACTGGTGACTGTGACGCATTTTGAGACATTGCAACCCCCTTGCTTTAGAATTTTGAGGGTCCTCCTCAAAATTCTGCCCCAGTTTAAATGCATACTTCTGGCAACACATTTCTTGGTCGTTCCAAACGTGATAAAATCGGGCAAACTCGAGATCTTGCCCCAGTTTCTGATCATGGGGAAAATGAAGATTTTATTATGATGTGACCGAACCCACAGGGTTGCCTACGTATCCCCTTTTAAATGAGAATCAGGTCAAGCATAGTTTAATTACATCAAATAGAAGGTGCGAACATAATCTTAAACAATATCTTTTGACTGCATCTTATTTGACAGGTTTTGGCCAAATCTCTCCATCCATTTCTGCAAGTATAAGTGCTCCTCCTGTTAACACCCAGTGAACCATGTAAGGGCGCTGCCAGTTGGGTGAGAATTTCCCCTTGGATTCATCTTAGTGCGGGAAGATTCGCTTTAGCACCAATTGCCTCGATAAGAATTGCCTTGACCTGACCTTTTTGTTGAAAGCTCTTGCCATTCTGTTCTGGTAGAGTTGACCATGACATACCACATTCATTCTTTTTCCATCAATGAGAGCTAGTTGTTCATTCCAGCTTCGTACCCATTCTGCATCACTGAGCTTGACTTCTTATATGATTCTTAAAGAAGGAATTTCCACTTTGGCGGGAATAACGACTTCAGTACCATAAACCAATAGGTAGGGAGTTGCCTTAGTTGATGTACGAACTGTGGTATGATACCCAAGTAAAGAAAATGGAAGATTCTCGTGCCATTATTTGTAATTGTCCACCATTTTCCTCAACATCTTCTTGATGTTCTTGTTGGCGGCTTCTACGACTCCGTTCATTTGCGGCTTGTATGTTGTGGAGTTTCTATGCTTGATCTTGAATGTTTAACACATGGCTTTCATCAAATCGTTGTTGAGATTGAGGGTATTGTCAGTAATGATTGACTCTGGTACTCCAAATCGACAAACAATATGGTCCCGTACAAAATATGCTATAACCTTCTTAGTTACAACTTTATAAGATGCAACTTCAACACTTTTTGTGAAGTAGTGTATGGCCACCAGAATGAACCTATGCCCGTTTGAAGCAGTGGGTTCGATTAGGTCGATGTCATCCATACCCCAAGCGGAGAAAGGCCAGGGTGAACTTGTTGCATTGAGTTAATTGGGTGGTACTCATATCATGTCAGCATGTATCTAGAACTGCCGACACTTTTGAACATACTTGATGCAGTCTATTTCCATAGTCATCCAGAAATACCCTGTTCTTAGTATTTTCTTGGCCAAAAACGAAACCATTCATGTAGGGTCCGCAAGTTCCGGCATATACTTCCTCGAGCAATCTAGATGCCTCCTTGGCATCGACACACCGTAGTAATCCCAGGTCATGAGTCCTTATATATAGAGTTCCTCCGCTTTGAAAGAAATGGTCGACTAATCTTTGAAGCGTACGCTTCTGAGTATGGGTAGCGTGCTCTGGATATTCTCTCTTTGCCAAGTATTGCTTGATGTCGTGGAACCATGGATTTCTATCAATCACTTCTGCAACATGAGCATAATTGGCTGCTTATGAATTCCTATTGGGATATGATCGATGAAATTCTTATCTAGGTGTTGTATCATGGAAGACAAAGTGGGTAACGCATCAGCAAACTCATTCTGAATCCTCGGAACATGTTTGAATTCTATCTTTATGAACCTCTTGATCAACTCTTGTACACTGTGCAAATATGCAATATTTTGGTGTTCTTCGTAGCCCATTCCCCTAGAACCTGGTGCACCAAAAGATCTGAATCTCCGATTACCGGCAGCTCCTATACGTTCATGTCAATGGCCAATCTAAGTCCCAGGATACAAGCCTCATATTCCGCCATATTGTTGGTTCATGGAAACCTGAGTTTTGCGGATACCGGATAGTGTTGACCGATTTCTGATACTAAGATATCTCCGATGCCTACTCCTTTGAAGTTGTTGCTACGTCGAAGAACATCCTCCAACCATCATACGCCTCGGTGATATCTTCTCCTACAAACGACACCTCCTTGTCAGGAAAATACATCTTCAATGGTTCGTATTCCCCATCCACGGGATTTTTTGCCAAATGATTTGCCAATGCTTGCCCTTTAACTGCCTTCTGAGTTACATAGACAATGTCAAACTCACTCAGCAATATTTTCTATTTTCGTTATCTTACCCATAGGCATGGGTTTTTGAAAGATGTACTTTAGTAGATCTATCTTGATATGAGATATGTAATGTATACACATAAATAATGCCTCAACTTCTGAGCTATCCATGTCAAAGCACAGCAGGTGCGTTCCAACAAGGAGTACCAGGATTCATATGGCGTGAACTTCTTGCTTAGATAATATATCACCTACTCCTTTCTTCTAGTTTCATCATGTTGTCCAAGAATGCAACCAAAAGCCCAATCTAACACGGACAAATAAAGCAGCAGAGGTCTTTCTAGTTTTGGTGGGACTAACACGGGCGGGTTAGATAAATACTTCTTGATTTTTCAAAGGCCTTCTGGCATTCTTCAGTCCAACTGGTTGCAGTATCTTTCCTCAGCATTCTGAAGATTGGCCCACATATCATGGTTAATTATGCTATGAAGCGGCTGATGTAATTGAGGCACCCTAAAAGGCTCACCACATCTTTCTTATTCTTTGGAGGTGGCGAGTCCTGGATAGCTTTGACTTTTGATGGGTCTAACTCAATCCCTTAGCGACTGACAATGAAGCCTAACAGTTTTCCAGTAGGGACCCTGAATGCGCATTTTGCAGGATTCAGCTTTAAATTGTATTTTCGAAGCCGGTCGAAGAATTTCTTCAGGTTTGCTATGTGATCCGAACTCCTTTTAAATTTGATGATAATTTCATCCACGTACAACTCTATTTCCTTGTATATCATGTCGTGGAAGATGGTTGTCATGACTCTCATGTAGGTGGCTCCAGATTCTTCAAACCAAACAACATCATTTTGTAACAATATATTCCCTATGGTGTGATGAAGGTTGTCTTTTCAGCATCCTCTTCATCCATCCAGATCTGATGGTATCCTAAGAAGTAATCCACAAATGATTGGAGCTCATGCTTGGCACAATTGTCAATCGGTATGTGTATGTTGGGCAATGAAAAATCATTTTGGGACTTTCTCTGTTCAGATCTCGATAATCGACACATACTTTAACTTTCCCATCTTTCTTCGGAACTGGCACAATGTTGGCCTACCAAGTTGGGTATTCGACCACTCGGAGAACCTTGGCTTTGATTTTATTGGTGACCTCCTCTTTTATCTTCAAACTCATATCTGTCTTGAACTTTCTGAGTTTCTACTTTACCGGTGGACACATGGGATTGGTGGGAAGCTTGTGAGCTACTATGGATGTGCTTAAACCAGTCATATCGTCGTAGGACCATGCAAAGATGTCTTTATATTATTTCAAGAATTTGATGTATTCTTCCTTTTCTGTCAGTGATAGTGAATGATTATACGGGTTTCCTTGACCGTTTTGGAATCCCCTAAGTTAACGGCGTCAGTTTCCTCCAAATTAGACTTTAGCTTGTTTTCAAAGTTTTTTTTACTTCTCTGGCGATTTCCTCAGGCATTATATCATCCTCTGAATCACTGTCCTTATGTTGCGTTATCTCATTACATGTCACAGTCATAGGTTCATTGGTATAGGTAATAATTATGCTAAAAAGAAAAAATGTAAAAGATAGTAATAAATACGAAAAGCAGTGATGTATTAATAAAATTTCAAAAGTCAACAAGTGTGACTCGATGACTTGAGCAATTATTTCAAAACAAAATACTGAAAAATGTCTCAAATGCTCAAAACTATTTTTAAAAATAATTCATGCTAATTTGCCAGGCTACCCAGGAACTCGACGGGCCCGGGATGGTGCGGCAGTCCTGTTCTTGAGAACAACTCCTTCCTCCATGGTCTGAATGGCAAGGTCTTCCTCCTTCCCCTCCTCAACTATTGCATTGTAGTTCATATCTTCTTCATCTAGAAACAACTTCCTTATGGCAGCTAAGACCTCATCTTCCTCAGATCCCCGCATCATGTCAGCTTGATGGAATGTCTCGTGCAGGGGTGGTACCGGTTGTTCCAGAGGATAATAAAGAGTACGGCATAGTGGTGACCAATCCTGGTGTTCTTGCCATGTGTATTCGTATCTAAGTCCAAAAGTCCTACCATGGTACTATGGTAGTACGAGTTTGGTGATCCCTTGGAGATTTTTGCCGAGACCTTTGTCGGGTATGGCAAGATAGTTTCTATTTTGTTTCTCTACTATCGATCATTTTCAGTTGCATTGACTTGTTCAATGTGATGGTATGTTTCTCCGCCCAGCTTCTTTCTGTTTTCGATGACCAGCACAGTCTGATTGGTGTAGATGGGGTTACTTCCATCTCCATGGATGATCACCTCCTGATTATTTCACTCAAACTTCATAGTCTGGTGCAGAGTTGAGGCCACCGCCCTCAACGGCATGTATCCAGGGTCGCCCCAACAATAGATTGTAAGTAGTAGATATGTCTAGCACTTGGAACTCGACATCAAACCAAGTCGGACCCATCTGTAGACTGAGGTTGATTTCTCCAATGGTGGCTCTGTGAGATCCATTAAACACCTTCACATTCATGCTTCCCATCCGTTTCTTGTACAGGCCTTTACCTTATCTCGTCAGAGTAGTCAATGGGCATATGTTGAGACTTGAACCTCCATCTATCAAGACCCTGGCAATGTGATGGGTTTTCAATGAATTAGCCTTATGCTTCTTATGTTTTGATGATCTAACAAATTTGTCGTGAAGAACCAGATAAAGAACCTGGCCCACAGGATATACATTTCATGTGAACTGGTCGAAGTATGAAAATCAGCAAATGGATGAACGACCATAGGGAGGAACACAACAGGGACCTGGTGACATGGTCCCTTAGGGTTCTCCGACACAAGCACAAGTCAGTGACTGTACGCAATCAATATAAAGAGGAACACAACAGGGACCTGCTCCCTTAGGGTTCTCTGACAGAAGTACAAGTCAAGTACACAACTGGAACGTAGCAGAAGAAAGTGACCATCTAGCAACTGTCACAGAAGAGGAACACAACTAGGACCTGGTCCATTGGTGTGTCCTGACAAAAGTACAAAGTCTATTATCCAGCTGGAACGCAACTGCCCAGAAGTGGCTGTGCAGACAGTATAACAGTTACTTCTCATTGGAAAGAAGCGTACACCAAGAGTTGACATTACTATCCATTGTGCTATGTTTTGTGATAAAACAACCTGGTGCAAGACATACCATTCTTTGTGCATTCAGTGATATTCTCTCAAGAAACAAAAGTATTCATCTGGCATTGAAGTCACTGGTGTGTCAAGAACAAGAAGACAACTCCATTAAGGATCAGTTTCTAAATGAGTTTATGTACATCTGTAGTTGAGTTGCAATCTTGTTATTTGTTCGTCATTATAATTCCTAGTTTGCTTTCTTAGAAGCGCTGTTTTAGGAACAAACCAAATTCGTAAACTTCTAAGTTTATGTTGTGACTTGGGATAGTCATAAGTTTAAATCCTTTATAACTAGGAGAGTTATAGAGTAGCTTGTGGTGGTTGCATCACAAGTTAGTTTGAAGTCTTTGCAATAGAGTTTTTGCAAAGTGGCTTGTAATAGGGAGATTGCAAGTTAGTAGAGTTAAAAGCCTACAAGAGTAGGTCGTGGTTTTTTGATCCCCTTGTGTGGGATCTTTCCACGTAAAAAATCTCTTGCCTTCTTTACATTCAATCTTTACTGCATTCTACGCATCATCTCATAGAGGACCAGGTACTCTATAGTTTGGTTGACTCATATAAACTAGCACAATGAACTTATCTTCAAATTGCACAGCCATGTGTAGCACCCTGTTATGACGTAGTCCTTCTGGTGGTAATTCATCTTCATGAAAAGTGATTTTATGTCTCTCTAATACTTTTCCAACCATGTTAGCCATCTCCCCACTAGTGATGTTGGTGGGTACATAAGCTTCACCAACACCTCCATTAAAGCATTCCTGTGTGTGTCTGACTTTTGCATCAGTGATAAGATGGATATATGATAGGTTTTAAATGTTCTTGCCTTATGTATTGATGATCTAACAAGCTTACTGTTAAGAACCAGATAGGGAACCTGACTTACTCGGACTATACTACAAGCTTAACGAATTCCAGCTAAAGGTGAACTGCTACAGCTTCAGGAGCTAGGAACCCAAACAAGGATCTGATCCCCTTGTGGTTCCCTCATCACAGTACAAGTCAATTGGTCACAGCTGGAAATGAAGTGACTGACTGCACTGTTTCTGCCGCACTGCACTGTCTCCAGCGCCCACTCATATTCTGACCAACTAAAGTGCTCACGTCATTTCAAGTGATGTGATCAAGGTGTACCTACAATGAGTTTATACAAAACATCACTTGAAGGTTTCAGTTTCTCATTCAAGCTTCTTACCAAAACAGAGAAATCAATCCTCACAAGCTTGAAGAACAAAGTTGAATGCAACTACGGACCAATTCCTAAAAGATATCTTGTTGTTGCCCTAGTTGAGTTGTAACTTTGTGATTGTACTTATTGTATCTCCTAAATTGCTTAGCTAGAAGCGTTTGAATAGGAATCCTCTTGTAAATCTGTAAACTCCTTGAGTTTATGTTGTGACTAGGTTTAGTCATAAGCAAAAGTCTTTGTAACTATAGAGTTACAAAGTGGCTTGTGGTGAGAGCATCACAAGTTAGTAAAAGCCTTTGTAACTAGGAAGTCACAAAGTGGCTTGTGGTAAGAGTACCACAAGTTAGTTGAGTAAATTCTTTGTAATGGAGTCATTGCAAAGTGGATTGTAATAGGTTTTTACAAGTTAGTGAAGTTGAAAGCCTACATGTGTAGTTCGTGGTTTTTTGATCCCCTTGTGTGGGATTTTTCCACGTAAAAAATCCTCTGCCTTATTTACGTACTGCTTTATTAGCATTCTCAGCAGAATCTCGTAGAGGACTAGGTACTCCACTGTTTGGTGGACTCACACAAACTAACAATTGGTATCAGAGTGGGTTCCTCCTATCAGGCTAACACCTAGGAAGGATCCTCACGGCTGCTCCACCAAATTTTGAAGAAGGTTAATCTACATATCGACCACCCAAGTTCAATGGACAATACTATGGGTGGTGGAAAATAAGAATACACAATTTTATCATGGCTGAAGATTGTGAGCTATGGGATATCATATGTGATGGTCCTTATGTTCCAACCAAGGTACTAGAGGAACTTCCATTTTCAATGGCAAAAACCAGCAAAGAGTACACTGAAGCAGACACGAAAGTTGTGGAGAAGAATTTTCGTGCCAAGGAAATTCTAGTGTGTGGAATAGGACCTAAAGAGTACAATAGAATCTCCACCTACGACACTGCCAATGAGATATGGGAAACCTTGCAAACAACTCATGAGGTAACTACACAAGTAAAATAGTCTAAGATTGATATGCTCACTACCGAGTATGAACTCTTTAAAATGAGGGATGATGAATCCATTCAAGATATGCACACAATATTCACTTCCATCATAAATGAGTTACATTCACTTGGTGAAACTATTCCCAGAAACAAGCTAGTAAGAAAAATCCTCAGCTTTTTGCCTAGCTCTTGGGAAAGCAAAGTGAATGCTATTACTGAATTTAAGGACTTACAGGAGCTGACCATAGAAGAGCTGATCGGAAACTTGAAGACCTATGAGTTGAAGAGAAAGATATATAATGAAAGAAGAGAACCAAAGAAGGAAAGGAACATGGTACTTAAAGCTGATAACAATGATTCTAGTGAGGAAGACAGTGACATGGCTTACTTAACCAAAAGATTTCAGAAGATGGTCAATGTGACGACCCAAAGGGTCATCACCGTAATTCTTCCTTGTTCCGTGCTTCCGTGGCCTTGAAAACCTTGCTGTTAGTTGCCTCGATTTGCATGCACAGTCCAGGCGCGTAACCGGAAAGTTTTTATGTTGAAATATGCAAATTTTGTGAAAATTTTATTGAATTTTGATATTACTATGCATAATATTGACTTAGGTCAATATTTTGGGTAAACGGACTCGGACCTGTGATTCGACGGTCACGGAGGGTCCGTAGAAAAATATGGGACTTGGGAGTGTGCCCGGAATCAAATTCCGAGGTCCCAAGCCCGAGAAATGAATTTTTGTGTGAAATTGTTTTCTGAAATTAATTAAGGAAAAAGAAGAAGAAAATTGATCAGAAAACTGTGCTATCGGGCTCATATGTTGGTTCCGACGCCCGGTACGAGTCTTAAATATGTTTTAAGCACTATCTGTAAAGTTTGGCTAAAAACGGACGTCATATGACGTGTTTCAGACTTAAAATGGGGAATTTGAGTTTTATGAAAGTTGAAAGAAAATCATGTGTTTCGAGGCTTGATCCTATGTATATGATGTCGTTTTTGGCGATTTAATCAGACGAGTAAGTCAGTAAATTTTTTTTGAGATCATATGAATGTTTTGTTTGGAGCCCCGGGGGCTCGGGTGAGTTTTGAGTGGGGTCCGAGAGGTCTTAGGCTTAAAAAAAAATTGCAGGTTCAGATGTTGCAGGCCCCAGTGCGGCTGCGGTCATTTCCGCGCGGTCCGCGCTGGCAGCCACGCGGCCGTGGTGCTTTTTTGTGAGGTCCGCGTGGTGGAGTTCAGAGGGTCGACCAGCGCGGCCGCGCACCAAATCAGTGCGGTCCGCGCTGGGTGGGTTCAGAGAAAGCCCACTTCTTCCCTCCCTCGGCGCGATAGCGGTGCATTTCTGCGCGGTCCGCGCCAGTCCCCAGCAAAAAGTATATTTATTCGGGACTTCATTCATTTTTTCCACTTTTCAAAAACCCAAAACCTAAGAGACGATTTTCCAAACAACCTTTCTTCTCCAAAACAATTGGTAAGTGATTTCTAACTTAATTTCTTCACTTCTTAACATCTTTTAACATGATTTCAACTTCAAATCAAAGATTTTCATGGGGAAATTGGGTGTTTTGGGTAGAACCTAGGTTTACTACAAATTGAGAAGTTGGACCTCAATTTGGGGTCCGATTTCAAAACAAAACATATATTTGGATTCGTGGGAGAATGGGTAACCGGGTTTTGGTCCGAACCTCGAGTTTCGACCACGTGAGTCCGGGGGTATTTTTGACCTTTTTGGGAAAAACCTTGTAAAAAAAACTATTTTATGCATTGGGGTTAGTTCCAATAGTAATTATTAATGCACTCAAGCAATTTGTGACTAGATTCGAGCGGTTGGGTGGTGAATTCGAGGGGTAAAGCTATTCTAGAAGCGTGAGTTGAGTTTGGAGCATTCGAGGTAAGTGGCTTGTCTAACCTTGTGTGGGGGACCTTTCCCCTTAGGATGTGCTATCTTTGATAATTGAAATGCCCTGTACGTGAGGTGACGAGCGCGTACTTGAGCTAATTGTTGAAAATCCGGTTTTTCCTTAAGTATTTCAATTGAGTTATTTTCTTGTTTTATTCTACTTGTGAATTTAGCATGTTGCTAGTCTAGAAAGGCATGTTTAGTTGACTTAATTGCCTATTTGCTTAAATTGCCTGAATTGCATTACGTGAAGCATGTTAGGCTAGAAGTAAATGTTTACTTGGTACGAAATTAACGTTTAATTTAATATTCTTGTGTTGTTGCTCTGTGTTTTAAATTGGGACTACGGGTGAGATTCCCGGGAGATTCCCCTTGCACATTTACTTTGGGACTACGGGTTAGATTCCCGGGAGATCCCCGACACATATATTGAGGATACCAAGAGATCCTCGGGATACCAAGAGATCCCTAGAACATATTGAGGATACCAAGAGATCCCTGGCTTATATTGAGTATACCGAGAGATCCTCGGGATACCAAGAGGTCCCTAGTATATGTCGAGGATACTAAGAGATCCTCGGGATACTTAGAGATCCCCGATTACTTTCCTTATGGTTTGCTTTCATCATTGTTTCCGTTATTGTACTCTTATTATCCTGCATAGATTCTTACTGTAGGTTCTCAATTGCACTGATTATCTTATCCTGTCATCTTTATATTTTATTTAACCTCAGTAGGGCCCTGACCTTCCTCGTCACTACCCAACCGAGGTTAGGCTTGGCACTTACTGAGTACCGCTGTGGTGTACTCACGCCTCTTCTGCGCATGTTTTTTTTCATGTGCAGATCCAGGTACCTCTACTCAGGCGCACTATCAGTGAGGTAGGAGGACTACGGAGACTTCGAGGTAGATCTGCTGCGTCTGCAGACCGACGAGTCTCCCTCTTTATTCTATCTTTAGTACTTAGTTCTCTTTCCTTCCGTTTATTAGATATTCTGGAGTTTGGAGCCTCACTATACATTTCTGTAGCCTGTGTTTTCCCGTGAGTTTCCGGGTTTTGGGATTTGTTTTAGTCTTGAGATATTGAGTCGTATATGCCGAGCGGCAATCAGTACAATTTGCTTTTTAGATAATTAAATATGGTATTCTATTTTTCCGCAATTTTTATGTTTCTGCAAGTGTTAGGCTTACCTGGTCACGGAGACTAGGTGCCGTCATGACATGTTCACGGTTGGTGAACTAGGGTCGTGACAAGTTGGTATCAGAGCTCTAGGTTCATAGGAGTCACGGAACACAGGCCGGTTTATTAGAGTCTCGCTGATGGTACGGAGACGTCTGTACTTATCTACGAGAGGCTATGTAACTATTTAGGAAAAAAATTCTTCACTTCATTGATCTCCTTGTCGTGCGATATTTTTGACATCAATTCTAAACTTCTGTCTTCTATTCTCTCACAGATGGTGAGGACACGTGCTACTCGGGATGATCAGGCACCCGCACCCCCCTCCTGCAGCCATCAGAGGTAGGGGTCGGGGCAGAGGCCGTGGACGCGCACGGAGTGCAGCCAAAGCACCTGCGCGAGCTGCCGCTGAGGTACCGCCAGCAGATCCAGCCGGAGTTCAGGCACCCGACACGCCTACAACCACTACTACTCCAGCCCTTCAGGAGACATTGTCACAGTTTATGAGTATGTACACCACGCTAGCTCAGGCAGGGTTGCTTCCCCTTGCTGCAGCCACATCCCAGGCTAGGGGAGGGGCACAGACTCCCGCCGCCCGCACTCCTGAGCAGCGAGTGCAGGTTGAGCAGGTCCCAGAGATCATTCTTGTACAGACTGCAGTACCAGTTCAGCCCGAGGATGGGGCAGCTGCTTTTGAGGATGAGCAGCGGAGACTCGAGAGGTTCAAGAAGTATGATCCTCCGGTTTTCAGTGGACTAGCGACAGATGATGCTTTGGGATTTCTGGAGGATTGCCACTGTATTTTTCGCACTATGGGTATTACCGAATCGAGCGGGGTTTCCTTCACTTCTTTCCAACTTTGGGGAGACTCCTATGAGTGGTGGCGCACCTATGAGTTAGATAGTCCAGACGAGGCTGCTTCACTGACTTGGACCCAGTTCTCAGACATGTTTTTGAGAGAGTTCGTCCCTCAGAGCCTCAGGGACGCATGACATGTAGAGTTTGAGCATTTGCACCAGGGTGCTATGACTGTTTCAGAGTATGCTATCCGTTACACCAGATTGGCTAGGCATGCACCAGTCTTGGTTGCTACTGTCCGCGAGAGGGTTTGCCAGTTCATTGAGGGGCTTATTCCTCCCATCAGATCTAGCATGGCTCGTGAGTTGGAGATGGACATTTCTTATCAGCAGGTGGTGAGCATTGCTAAGAGTATTGAGGGTATGCATGCTAGGGAGAGAGAGGAGAGGGAGGCCAAAATGTCTCGTGAGTCGGGCCATTATTCTGGTGCCCGTACCCCAGCTGCAGGTCGTCATGGTAGGGGCTATATGATTCGCCCCGTTCATTCAGCTCTTCTAGCATCCAACAATGCTCCAACTCCTCCCAGATCTCAGGAGCCATATTATGCACCTCCGGTTTGTAGCGTGCCTCCTGCGCGGGGTGCTTTCAGAGGCCAGTCTAGCAGACTTGGCCCTAGCCAGTCACAGCCACCACGTCCTCCCAGAGCTTGTTTCGAGTGTGGTGATATACACCACATGGTGAGGGATTGCCCTAGACTTGGGAGGGGTGCACCTCTACACACTTCTCAGCCATAGCGTGCCCCGCAAAGTTCTCAGGTTATGGTTACAGCTCTAGTTGCTATCCCACCTACTCAGCCAGCTAGAGGTGGAGGTCGGGGAGGTAGGGTCACCCTAGAGGGGGAGGCCAGGCCAGATATTATGCCATTCCTACTCGTACCGAGGTTGTTGCCTCCGATTCCGTCATCACAAGTATTATACTGGTTTGTCATAAAGATGCATCGGTTCTATTCGATCCAGGCTCCACTTATTCTTATGTGTCTTCTTATTTCACTTCGCATTTGGGTGTAGCCCGAGATTCGTTGAGTTCTCCTGTTTATGTATCTACTTTTGTGAGAGATTCTATTGTTGTGGACCGCGTTTATCGATCGTGTTTGGTCACTATTCGTGGTTTTTAGACTAGAGCAGATCTATTGTTACTCAACATGGTTGATTTTGATATTATTCTGGGCATGGACTGGTTGTCGCCTCATTATGCTATTCTTGATTGTCACACCAAGACCGTGACGTTGGCTATGCCAGGTATTCCGCATGTTGAGTGGAGTGGTACTTTAGATCACACTCCCAGTAGAGTTATCTCTTTTCTTAAAGCTCAGCGTATGGTTGGAAAGGGGTGTGCCGCGTATTTAGCTTATGTGAGACACGTCAGTATTGATACTCCTTCAGTTGATTCAGATCCAGTAGTATGGGATTTTCCCGATGTGTTTCCAGTTGATCTTCCAGGCATGCCGCCTGATAGAGATATTGATTTTGGCATTAATCTGTTGCCGGGCACTCAGCCCATTTCTATTCCCCCATATCGTATGGCTCCTCCTGAGTTGAAGGAGTTGAAGGATCAGTTGCAAGAATTGCTTGATAAGGGTTTTATTCGGCCCAGTGTATCGCCTTGGGGTGCTCCTGTCTTGTTTGTAAAGAAAAAGGATGGTTCTATGCGTATGTGTATTGATTATCGCCAGTTGAACAAAGTTACATTTAAGAACTGTTATCCTTTGCCTCGTATCGATGATCTGTTTGACCAGCTTCAAGGCGCACGGGTGTTTTCTAAGATTGATTTGCGCTCAGGTTACCATCAGTTGAAGATTCGAGAACCAGATATCCCGAAGACTGCTTTCAGGACTCGGTATGGCCATTACGAGTTCCTTGTTATGTCATTTGGGCTGACCAATGCCCCAACAGCCTTTATGCATTTGATGCACAGTGTGTTCCGGCCATATCTTGACTCGTTCGTCATTGTTTTTATTGATGATATTCTGGTGTATTCCCGGAGTCGGGAAGATCATGAGCAGCACATGGGAACTGTGCTTCAGACTCTGAGAGAGAAGAAGTTATATGCTAAGTTCTCGAAATGTGAGTTTTGGTTCGATTCAGTGGCATTCTTAGGTCACGTGATTTCGAGTGAAGGAGGTGGATCCAAAGAAGGTAGAGGCCGTGCAGAGTTGGCCCAGACCATCCTCAGCTACCAAGATCCGCAGTTTCCTTGATTTGGCTGGCTACTACCGTCGTTTTGTGGAGGGGTTTTCATCAATTGCAGCCCCTATGACCAGGTTGACCCATAAGGGTGCTCCATTTCAGTGGACGGAGGAGTGTGAGGCGAGCTTTCATCGAGCTTTCAGAAGCTCAAGACAGCCTTGACCACAGCCCCAATTTTGATACTACCCACAGGTTCGGGGCCTTATACAAAGGGTTGGCCTTGGAGCGGTGTTGATGCAGGATGGTAGGGTGATTGCCTACACGCCCAGACAGTTGAAGATACATGAGAAGAACTACCCTGTTCACGACCTTGAGTTAGCCGCCATTGTTCACGCCCTAAAGATTTGGCGCCATTATTTATATGGTGTGACATGTGAGGTGTTCACGGATCATAAGAGTCTTCAGTATTTGTTCAAGAAAAAGGAGTTGAATTTGAGGCAGAGAAGGTGGTTGGAATTGTTGAAAGATTATGACATCACTATCTTATATCACCTGGGAAAGGCCAATGTGGTGGTCGATGCCTTGAGTAGGAAGTCAGCCAGTATGTGCAGTCTTGCTTATATCCCGGTCAGTGAGAGACCGCTTGCTTTGGACGTTCAGGCTTTGGCAAATCAGTTTGTGAGGTTGGACATTTCTGAGCCTAGTTGAGTATTAGCTTGCACGGTCGCTCGTTCTTCGTTATTGGAGCATATCCATGATCAGCAGTTCGATGATCCCCATTTGTGTGACTTGAGAGACACGGTACAACGTGGAGGTGCCAAGAAAGTGACCTTGGGAGATGATGGTGTATTGAGATTGCAGGGTCGAGTTTGTG
Source organism: Nicotiana tabacum (assembly GCF_000715075.1). Classification (NCBI taxonomy): domain Eukaryota; kingdom Viridiplantae; phylum Streptophyta; class Magnoliopsida; order Solanales; family Solanaceae; genus Nicotiana; species Nicotiana tabacum. The sequence goes on along the minus strand of NC_134087.1, from coordinate 55,768,688 downwards.
TGCCTAACGTGGATGGGCTTCGGGAATTGATTTTAGAGGAGGCCCATAGCTCCCGGTACTCTATTCATCCGGGCGCCGCGAAGATGTATCAAGATTTGCGGCAACATTATTGGTGGCGTAGAATGAAGAAAGATATTGTGGCATATGTGGCACGGTGTTTGAATTGTCAGTAGGTTAAGTATGAGCATCAGAAACCTGGTGGGTCGTTTCAGAGGATTGAGCTTCCCGAGTGGAAGTGGGAGCGAATCACTATGGACTTTGTTACTGGACTTCTGTTGACTCGAAAGAAGTTTGACGCGGTTTGGGTTATTGTTGATAGGCTGACTAAGTCAACGCATTTTATTCCCGTTGCATCCACCTATTCATCCGAGAGATTAGCTGAGATTTACATCAGGGAGATCGTCCGCCTTCATGGGGTGCCCATATCTATCATTTCGGACCGGGGTTCGTAGTTTACCTCGCATTTCTGGAGAGCAATTCAGCGAGAGTTAGGCACCCAGGTGCAGTTGAGCACAACATTTCATCCCAGACGGACGGTCAGTCCGAGAGGACTATTCAGATTCTTGAAGATATGCTCCGAGCCTGTGTTATTGATTTTGGAGGCTCGTGGGACCAGTTTTTGCCTTTACCGGAGTTTGCTTACAACAACAGCTATCAGTCCGGTATTCAGATGGCACCGTACAAGGCTTTATATGGGAGACGGTGTAGATCTCTAGTTGGATGGTTTGAGCCGTGAAAGGCTCAATTATTGGGTACTGATTTGGTTCAAAAGGCCTTGGATAAAGTCTGGATTATTCAGGATAGACTTCGTACAGCTCAGTCTAGATAGAAGATTTATGCAGACCGCAAGGTCAGAGATGTTGCTTTCATGGTTGGTGAGCGGGTATTGCTCCGTGTATCGCCTATGAAGGGCGTGATGAGATTTGGGAAGAAGGGCAAGCTCAGCCCTAGGTTCATCAGTCCATTTGAGATTCTTGATCGTGTGGGAGAGGTGGCTTATAGACTTGCCTTTCCACCTAGCTTGTCAGCTGTGCATCCCGTGTTTCATGTGTCTATGCTCCGGAAGTATCGCGGAGATCCATCGCACGTGTTGGATTTCAGCACTGTCCAATTGGACAAGGATCTGTCATATGAAGAGGAGCCGGTGGCTATTCTAGACCGACAGGTTCGACAATTGAGGTCGTAGAGTTTTCCTTCAGTGCGTGTTCAGTGGAGAGGTCAGCCTCCTAAGGCATCGACCTGGGAGTCCGAGTCTGATATGCGGAGCCGTTATCCTCATTTATTTCCCGACTCAGGTACTTCTTTCTTTTGCCCGTTCGAGGACGAACGGTTATTTTAGAGGTGGAGAATGTGACGACCCAAAGGGTCATCACCGTAATTCTTCCTTGTTCCGTGCTTCCGAGGCCTTGAAAACCTCGCTGTTAGTTGCGGAAAGCTTTTATGTTGAAATATGCGAATTTTGTGAAACATTTGATGAATTTTGATATTAATATGCATAATATTGACTTCGGTCAACATTTTGGGTAAACGGACCCGGACCTGTGATTCGACGGTCCCGGAGGGTCCGTAGAAAAATATGGGACTTGGGAGTGTGCCCGGAATCAAATTCCGAGGTCCCAAGCCCGAGAAATGAATTTTTGTGTGAAATATTTTTGCTGAAATTAATTAAGGAAAAGGAAGAAGAAAATTGATCAGAAAACTGTGGTAACGGGCTCGTATGTTGGTTCCGACGCCCGTTACGAGTCTTAAATATGTTTTAAGCAATATCTATAAAGTTTGGCTAAAAACGGACGTCATATGATGTGTTTCAGACTTAAAATGGGGAATTTGAGTTTTATGAAAGTTGAAAGAAAATCATGTGTTTCGAGGCTTGATCCTATGTATATGATATCGTTTTTGGCGATTTAATCAGACGAGAAAGTCAGTAATTTTTTTTTGAGATCATATGAATGTTTTGTTTGGAGCCCCGGGGGCTCGGGTGAGTTTTGAGTGGGGTCCGAGAGGTCTTAGGCTTAAAAAAAAATTGCAGGTTCAGATGTTGCAGGCCCCAGTGCGGCTGCGGTCATTTCCGCGCGGTCCGCGCTGGCAGCCACGCGGCCGTGGTGCTTTTTTGTGAGGTCCGCGTGGTGGAGTTCAGAGGGTCGACCAGCGCGGCCGCGCACCAAATCAGTGCGGTCCGCGCTGGGTGGGTTCAGAGAAAGCCCACTTCTTCCCTCCCTCAGCGCGATAGCGGTGCATTTCTGCGCGGTCCGCGCCAGTCCCCAGCAAAAAGTATATATATTCGGGACTTCATTCATTTTTTCCACTTTTCAAAAACCCAAAACCTAAGAGACGATTTTCCAAACAACCTTTCTTCTCCAAAACAATTGGTAAGTGATTTCTAACTTAATTTCTTCACTTCTTAACATCTTTTAACATGATTTCAACTTCAAATCAAAGATTTTCATGGGGAAATTGGGTGTTTTGGGTAGAACCTAGGTTTACTACAAATTGAGAAGTTGGACCTCAATTTGGGGTCCGATTTCAAAACAAAACATATATTTGGATTCGTGGGAGAATGGGTAACCGGGTTTTGGTCCGAACCTCGAGTTTCGACCACGTGAGTCCGGGGGTATTTTTGACCTTTTTGGGAAAAACCTTGTAAAAAAAACTATTTTATGCATTGGGGTTAGTTCCAATAGTAATTATTAATGCACTCAAGCAATTTGTGACTAGATTCGAGCGGTTGGGTGGTGAATTCGAGGGGTAAAGCTATTCTAGAAGCGTGAGTTGAGTTTGGAGCATTCGAGGTAAGTGGCTTGTCTAACCTTGTGTGGGGGACCTTTCCCCTTAGGATGTGCTATCTTTGATAATTGAAATGCCCTGTACGTGAGGTGACGAGCGCGTACTTGAGCTAATTGTTGAAAATCCGGTTTTTCCTTAAGTATTTCAATTGAGTTATTTTCTTGTTTTATTCTACTTGTGAATTTAGCATGTTGCTAGTCTAGAAAGGCATGTTTAGTTGACTTAATTGCCTATTTGCTTAAATTGCCTGAATTGCATTACGTGAAGCATGTTAGGCTAGAAGTAAATGTTTACTTGGTACGAAATTAACGTTTAATTTAATATTCTTGTGTTGTTGCTCTGTGTTTTAAATTGGGACTACGGGTGAGATTCCCGGGAGATTCCCCTTGCACATTTACTTTGGGACTACGGGTTAGATTCCCGGGAGATCCCCGACACATATATTGAGGATACCAAGAGATCCTCGGGATACCAAGAGATCCCTAGAACATATTGAGGATACCAAGAGATCCCTGGCTTATATTGAGTATACCGAGAGATCCTCGGGATACCAAGAGGTCCCTAGTATATGTCGAGGATACTAAGAGATCCTCGGGATACTTAGAGATCCCCGATTACTTTCCTTATGGTTTGCTTTCATCATTGTTTCCGTTATTGTACTCTTATTATCCTGCATAGATTCTTACTGTAGGTTCTCAATTGCACTGATTATCTTATCCTGTCATCTTTATATTTTATTTAACCTCAGTAGGGCCCTGACCTTCCTCGTCACTACCCAACCGAGGTTAGGCTTGGCACTTACTGAGTACCGCTGTGGTGTACTCACGCCTCTTCTGCGCATGTTTTTTTTTTCATGTGCAGATCCAGGTACCTCTACTCAGGCGCACTATCAGTGAGGTAGGAGGACTACAGAGACTTCGAGGTAGATCTGCTGCGTCTGCAGACCGACGAGTCTCCCTCTTTATTCTATCTTTAGTACTTAGTTCTCTTTCCTTCCGTTTATTAAATATTCTGGAGTTTGGAGCCTCACTATACATTTCTGTAGCCTGTGTTTTCCCGTGAGTTTCCGGGTTTTGGGATTTGTTTTAGTCTTGAGATATTGAGTCGTATATGCCGAGCGGCAATCAGTACAATTTGCTTTTTAGATAATTAAATATGGTATTCTATTTTTCCACAATTTTTATGTTTCTGCAAGTGTTAGGCTTACCTGGTCACGGAGACTAGGTGCCGTCATGACATGTTCACGGTTGGTGAACTAGGGTCGTGAAGAGGATCTGTCATATGAAGAGGAGCCGGTGGCTATTCTAGACCGACAGGTTCGACAATTGAGGTCGTAGAGTTTTCCTTCAGTGCGTGTTCAGTGGAGAGGTCAGCCTCCTAAGGCATCGACCTGGGAGTCCGAGTCTGATATGCGGAGCCGTTATCCTCATTTATTTCCCGACTCAGGTACTTCTTTCTTTTGCCCGTTCGAGGACGAACGGTTGTTTTAGAGGTGGAGAATGTGACGACCCAAAGGGTCATCACCATAATTCTTCCTTGTTCCGTGCTTCCGAGGCCTTGAAAACCTCGCTGTTAGTTGCGGAAAGCTTTTATGTTGAAATATGCGAATTTTGTGAAACATTTGATGAATTTTGATATTAATATGCATAATATTGACTTCGGTCAACATTTTGGGTAAACGGACCCGGACCTGTGATTCGACGGTCCCGGAGGGTCCGTAGAAAAATATGGGACTTGGGAGTGTGCCCGGAATCAAATTCCGAGGTCCCAAGCCCGAGAAATGAATTTTTGTGTGAAATTGTTTTGCTGAAATTAATTAAGGAAAAGGAAGAAGAAAATTTATCAGAAAACTGTGGTAACGGGCTCGTATGTTGGTTCCGACGCCCGGTACGAGTCTTAAATATGTTTTAAGCAATATCTGTAAAGTTTGGCTAAAAACGGACGTCATATGATGTGTTTCAGACTTAAAATGGGGAATTTTAGTTTTATGAAAGTTGAAAGAAAATCATGTGTTCCGAGGCTTGATCCTATGTATATGATGTCGTTTTTGGCGATTTGATCGCACGAGTAAGTCCGTAAGGTGTTTTCGAGATCATATGAATGTTTGGTTTGGAGCCCCAGGGGCTCGAGTAAGTTTTGAGTGGGGCCCGGGAGGTCTTAGGCTTAAAAAAAAATTGCAGGTTCAGATGTTGTAGGCCCTAGTGCGGTCGCGGTCATTTCCGCGCGGTCCGCGCTGGCAGCCATGCGGCCGCGATGCTTTTCTGTGCGGTCCGCGTGGTGGAGTTCAGAGGGTCGACCAGCGCGGCCGTGCACCAAATCAGTGCGGTCCGCGCTGGGTGGATTCAGAGAAAGCCCACTTCTTCCCTCCCTCGGCGCGACCACGGTGCATTTCTGCGTGGTCCGCGCCAGCCCCCAGCAAAAAGTATATATATTCGGGACTTCAGTCATTTTTTCCACTTTTCAAAAACCCAAAACCTAAGAGGCGATTTTCCAAACAATGTTTCTTCTCCAAAACCATTGGTAAGTGATTTCTAACTTAATTTCTTCACTTCTTAACATCTTTTAACATGATTTCAACTTCAAATCAAAGATTTTCATGGGGAAATTGGGTGTTTTGGGTAGAACCTAGGTTTTCTACAAATTGAGAAGTTGGACCTCAATTTGGGGTCCGATTTCAAAACAAAACATATATTTGGATTCGTGGGAGAATGGATAACCGGGTTTTGTTCCGAACCTCGAGTTTCGACCACGTGGGTTCGGGGGTATTTTTGACCTTTTTGGGAAAAACCTTGTAAAAAAAACTATTTTATGCAATGGGGTTAGTTCCAATAGTAATTATTAATGCATTCAAGCAATTTGTGACTAGATTCGAGCGGTTGGGTGGTGAATTCGAGGGGTAAAGCTATTCTAGAAGCGTGATTTGAGTTTGGAGCATTCGAGGTAAGTGGCTTGTCTAACCTTGTGTGGGGGACCTTTCCCCTTAGGATGTGCTATCTTTGATAATTGAAATGCCCTGTACGTGAGGTGACGAGCGCGTACTTGAGCTAATTGTTGAAAATCCGGTTTTTCCTTAAGTATTTCAATTGAGTTATTTTCTTGTTTTATTCTACTTGTGAATTTAGCATGTTGCTAGTCTAGAAAGGCATGTTTAGTTGACTTAATTTCCTATTTGCTTAAATTGCCTGAATTGCATTACGTGAAGCATGTTAGGCTAGAAGTAAATGTTTACTTGGTACGAAATTAGCGTTTAATTTAATATTCTTGTGTTGCTGCTCTGTGTTTTAAATTGGGACTACGGGTGAGATTCCCGGGAGATTCCCCCTGCACATTTACTTTGGGACTACGGTTTAGATTCCCGGGAGATCCCCGGCACATATTTTGAGGATACCGAGAGATACTCGGGATACCAAGAGATCCCTAGCACATATTGAGGATACTAAGAGATCCTCGGGATACCAAGAGATCCCTGGCTTATATTGAAGATACCGAGAGATCCTCGGGATACCAAAAGGTCCCTAGTACATGTCAAGGATACTAAGAGATCCTCGGGATACTTAGAGATCCCCGATTACTTTCCTTATGGTTTACTTTTATCATTGTTTCCGTTATTGTACTCTTATTATCCTGCATAGATTCTTACTGTAGGTTCTCAATTGCACTGTTTATCTTATCCTACCATCTTTATATTTTATTTAACCTCAGTAGAGCCCTGACCTTCCTCGTCACTACCCAACCGAGGTTAGGCTTGGCACTTACTGAGTACCGTTGTGGTGTATTCACGCCTCTTCTGCGCATGTTTTTTTTCATGTGCAGATCCAGGTACCTCTACTCAGGTGCACTATCAGTGAGATAAGAGGACTACGGAGACTTCGAGGTAGATCTGCTGCGTCCGCAGACCGACGAGTCTCCCTCTTTATTCTATCTTTAGTACTTAGTTCTCTTTCCTTCCGTTTGTTAGATATTCTGGAGTTTGGAGCCTCACTATACATTTCTGTAGCCTATGTTTTCCCGTGAGTTTTCGGGTTTTGGGATTTGTTTTAGTCTTGAGATATTGAGTCATATATGCCGAGCGGCATTCAGTACAATTTGCTTTATAGATAATTAAATACGGTATTCTATTTTTCCGCAATTATTATGTTTCCGCAAGTGTTAGGCTTACCTGGTCACGGAGACTAGGTGCCGTCATGACATGTTCACGGTTGGTGAACTAGGGTCGTGACAGTCAAAAGAAATTGAGAAATGCTGAAAAAGGACGACTCTAATAGACCAAAATACTGTGATCTTTGTTACAAGTGTGGAAAGGCTGGACACTTCATGAAAGACTGTCCTATCTTGAAAAAAGAATTCTCCAAGAACTACCATTAGAAAACAGCTAAGACGAACCAGGTTCCCTTCAAGGACTTCAAGAGAAAAAGATCCGCTAATAATATGATGAGATAGGCTCTTGCAGCATGAGGGGGTTTCTCTAGTGAGTCTGAAGATGAACCTAATACTGGTGATAGTTCCATGATGGAAGTTGAAGGCGAGGAGATTGGTTATGACTCAACTTTTGCTTTGATGGCTCAATCAGATGATGATGAAGACAACGACAACAAAAAGATAAATTTCAGGGATGTTCAGAGAAATCTGAAATCCTATTCTCCCAAAAAACTCATGTCTTTAGCTAATGTATTAATCACTGCTTTTCATAGTCTTGTGGAGGATAGGGATTCTTTGTCCTTAGAATTAGGAGAATCTGAACAAACTAGAGACGACTTAGTGGTTGTAGTTACTGACCATAAAAAAACCACTGAAATCCTTAGAAAAGAAAAGGATGATCTATTGGCAGAATTTACAGACCTAAGGGAAACAACAGTGGAATCATGGACTAAGTCAAAACCTAAAAATTCTGGAAAGGGAAAGGAGATATCTAGTAAGGAACACATTAGGCTTGAAAATGAGGTGAAAGCTATGAAATCTAGGATGTGTGCTGAAATTAAGAAAAACGAGCAACTTTAAACTGATCTGGAAAGAGTAAAGAATGATCTTGAAAAGTCCCTAAAGTGGACCTAGTCCTCGGAAGCTACCACTGCCTTGCATACTAATGATTGTGAAAACAGGCAAGGAATCGGGTCCCAAAGGAAGAAAACTCCTCACAACCCTCACAGCAAGTACGTCACTGTCTCTGATAACTGGCCTTGTACCTAATGTGGGAACACTAGGCACTTCAAGGAAGATGTACAGACCAAGAATTAATCGATTCAGAAAAACAAAGTGTTTGCTAAAAAGGGGACTACAAAAGAGGGACCAGGCACCACTCACAAAAAACGTACATTACTTGCATGGACTAAGAGAAATCTTATTCATCCTCTTGCCTACTACAAGGGAGCCAAACTTTCTTGGGTTCCTAAAACTAACTCTTAATCTCTTGTGCAGGGAACAGTGAAAGGAAGTGGTCAACAATGGTTCATGGATAGTGGGTGTTCAAAGCACATGACTGGGAACACTATGGACTTTCTTTCACTAAAAGCCCTGCAAGGAGGGAGTGTATCCTTTGGAAATGGAAAAAGGGGTACATTATTGGAGTTGGAAAATTCGAGAAGTCACTCACTCATTCAATTGAAAATGTGTACTATGTCAATGGACTTAAGTACAGTCTCTTGAGTGTCTCTCAAATCTGTGACAAAGGAAACAAGATGGAATTCTTGTCCAAAATATGTACAGTCAATGATCTTGTGACCGGTGAAATAGTACTTGTGGCCAAAAGATACAAGAACATCTATGTTGCTGATTTCGAGTCCTTATAGAGTGGTGATCTGAGGTGTCTGAAAGCTATTGATGATGATGCTAAACTATGGAACAGAAGACTGGGCCATGCAAGGTTTTCTCTTCTGAACAAACTAATTCAGAAGGACCTGGTCTATGGTTTGCCTATGTCACAATTCAAGATGCAAAAAGTTTGTGATGCATGTGCTAGAGGAAAACATGTGAAGTCCTCTTTTAAGTCTAAAAGAGATGTGAGCACCTCAAAGCCCCTAAAGCTTCTGTATATGGATCTGTGTGGACCTATGAGAGTGCAAAGTAGAGGAGGAAAAAGATACATTTTTGTGATAGTAGATGACTACTCCAGATTCACACGGACTCTATTTCTCAGAACCAAAGATGAAATTGTTGAAATGTTTGTAGTCTTTGTGAACAAAATCCTGGTGAAGATGGAGTCTAGAGTCGCATGTATTAGATCAGATCATGGGACAAAATTTGATAATGTCAAATTTGATGAATTTTGCATTGAAAATGGCATCACTTACAACTTCTCAGCTCCCAGAACTCCCCATCAAAATGGAGTAGTAGAAAGGAAGAACATAACTCTAGAAAAAATGGAAAGAACAATGCTGATCGATAGTGGAATTGCAAAGAACTTCTGGGCTGAAGCTGTCAACACTGCCTGCTACTTGGTGAACAGGTGCATGATCAGATCACTTCTGAACAAAACCCCATATGAATTGTTAAATGGAAGGAAACCCAAGCTGACTCACTTAAGAACATTTGGGTGCAAATGCTATGTTCTCAACAATGGAAAAGATCATCTTGGTAAATTTGGCACCAAGAGTGATAAAGGAATATTTCTGGGCTACTCTTCTCTTTGAGGAAAGTGTCCATGTTATTTTTGATAAGTCTTATCCATCATGTGAGAAGAGTGCTGAGAAAGATCAAGATGGAGAACCCTTACTAGTCCCTGGTGAAGTCATTAACATGACAAACGGAAAGGCAGATATGATGAGTCAAGTAAGGGAGCTAAATGAAGACAATGTTGCCTCATCTTCAATAGAACCAAGCACCTCAATTACAACCACTGAAGCTCAAGAAAGGGTGGTTGATACAGTTCAAGGAACTCCACTAGCACCTGAAAGAAGGATAGAGGAAAATCAGCCAAACATACCCTCTTCCTCTCAGAATGAACCTCAAGCGTCTAACTGGAGACACCAAAGCTCTCATCCAATAGATAACATTATTACCCCTCTAGATTCCGGAGTACAAACCAGGTTAAGAGCCAGAAATTCACTTGTTTTCTCAGCCTTTCTCTCCCAAATAGAACCCAAAAATATCAAGGAAGCCTTGAAAGATGCAGATTGGATTACAACTATGCAAGACAAGCTACATCAGTTTGAGAGAAACAATGTGTAGCACCTGGTACCTAGACCCCTAGATCGAACAATTATAGGAATCAGGTGGGTATTCAGAAACAAGCTCGATGAACATGGAATTACCACAAGTAATGTTTGCTTGTCCTATTGACCTATAATTGACATGTTCTTTTACCTACCATGAGTTCTTTAGAGTCTTTGTGCTATAGTAATGCCCATCATGTTAAGGCTCATGTTCAACTAAGTGACATGTTTGCCAACTGTTCTTACTTATGGCCATTATCTTGTCACTATGCTTTTGATGACCATATTCTCATTAGGCTTTCGTGTTAAAAAACTTTCATGTGAAAACTGTCATCCATTTATTCCTGTCTATGACTTTGCTAGATTCTCATGGTAATTGTCTAAAGTCCTTTAGGCTAATTCTGGACTATGCCTTGCTTTGAAATTCTATCTGGCATAATTTGCTAACTTATGATGTTCAAACCTATCATTGGAAACTTGTTTTGTTTATACCATATGTGCCTGTAAGGGATTTTGTGTAAACTTATTTGTATTTCTTTTTCTGGAAATCCCTGCTCTCTCTCTCTCTCTCTCTCTCTCTCTCTCTCTCTCTCTGTTAGCTATAGCATTAAAAGATGAAACTCCTAAGTCTTAAAGTTCGCCTAGTACCAATCTTGTCACTTATGTTGCTACAGTTATTTAGCATTCCATGGTTAAGCAAGGCAGCTGTCTTAAAGTTTGGGCCTAGTTATTGGGCCGGTTTGGTACTCAAAACTGAAGCATATTAATAGCTACCTAGAGTTTGGGCATGTTCATCACCTAAGGCTCCAGGCTCAGTTGAAGACCCAGAATCAGCTTGGGGTATCCTGTATTTGCTGTATTTTGGGACTGTAGCCGCCCTATTAAGCCTGTAACTATTTTATCCTATTTGGGCCTATAATAATCTGTAGTAAAAAATAATAGGGAGATTAGTGGAATTGGGGGGAAACGGGTATATTCGAATGCATTCATAAAAAGGGCAGAAAACATGCTTATAGGGTCTATGTACTCTATTCGCCTTTTCGTTTAGCATGCCTTATTTGTTATTTTGTTTAGTGTGTTCCTATTCTGCCATTTATCGTGCCTCCTTTTTCCCCTTTTGGTGGGTAAGTATGGGTTTCGACATTCACGGGGTGTAATGACTCATTTCCTTTTGGGAATTGGGTATTTGAAGAGTCGCCACCTAACGGATTACGGTGCGTTAGGGAACCTAGAGCGATTAACTCTTAGGTTGGTCTGCATTATCAGAGACTAGGGTAAGGGCTCGAAGTAACCTCGAGGGGAAGGTATTAGGCACCCCTCTTGGTCCACAACTGTGGGTCCCGGCCGAACTTATATTCACAAATTAGTCCATTACAAGTAAACAGTTGAATCAAATATGTTGCAAGTAAAGCACGTTAGATAACTCAAGTAATAAGATAAAGATTTGGACAAGTTGTAAAACAAAGGGTTAAATAAAAAAGGGAATTTTGGTAAAGAAGGGGTCCTAGGTTGGTTATCCTACAGGATCACCCCACACAATGTCCGGAAAACACTCCTCAATGATGGGCTACACGTGACATTAGCGTGTAGTCATCATATCCCATATCTACCCTTCCCATCCCCTTAGTGGTCATGCAAAGCGAGTGTTTGGTCAACGATTTCTATTACGTGCTGCTACCCGTCACTTCTTAATGATCCTGGAGGGAGTCAGGACCTCTACCTATAGGTGGTTCTAGACGGACCCCTAAGGTTTTAAAAGGTGAAAATTCTAAGGCGACAATCAAAACACTTAGGACTTTCAGCACATAAATGGGGCAATTAGTGGCTCAAAGTTTCCTCCTCAAACAAGCATATAAACAACATGACTCAAACACAATTAAGGGCTTTTATTAGACTGTGTCCTAAGGAAGGATATCTGGGTGAATATGCAGAAACAAGCAACTTATTTTTTTTAGAAACTGAGGAGTAGTGACACTAGCCGTTGCCTATGGATTTTTTAAAGCCTGTTAGGATCAGAAAAACATTAAGCAATAGAAAAGGTTTTTAGAAATGCAGTTTCGTAAATGCCCTAAAGGCTTACCTATACGCAGAGTATTGATTAGCACATTTGTATAGTCAAACAAAGCAGGTTTTGAAACAGATTTTCTGTAATACATACAGGCATGATATCTAATGAGATTGAAGCAATTTTAAAGGACTCGTTTCAGGAAATATGGAATACTTAGTTAAACCAATTCAGGAGTGAACTAAGTGTGGACTAAGTTGAATTATTCAGACTAGCTTAGATTAACAGGCAGGAATTCGAGTATGATTTCTTATAGGCATGATATCTACATTTGATACTGATTTTAAAGGCTTGCAGACATGGAAACATACATAACACTTATTGTAACAGAATCTGAATTAAGTCCTATAGGCATGACATCTATTAGTTAATCTAATTTTAAGACAATGAAAACATACATGAACACTCATCAAAACAGAATCTGGATTAATCCTATAGGCATAGTTTCTGAAAATGTAAAGCCCTATAAGCATGATTTCTACTCGATAGAGCAATCAGTTTAAATGTAAAGTCCTATGAACATGATTTCTACCCAAATTACCCCATAAAACATGTATCCACCCACCCTTTTCTCTAAATACCCCAATATTTGTTTACAAGTTATTACAAACCAATGAATGAATTATATAAGTAAATAAGAAGCTATTCTATAAGGAGCCTTCTATTAGGCCCAGATTGCCAAAACCTCCAATGGACTCAAATGCCTCAATTCCATAGACAACTTCAGAGTCTAGGTGCATCAAAGTTCCCTAAGAATCTCAAGGATCCCGGGTAGTGTTTACACCTAGACTTAGTAACCAAAAATTGAACAAGTGCAGTGTGGAAGGGCCAGCCTCAGTATGCCAGAGTTCAGAGGATTTTCAAGAGGATCCTAAGGCAGTACACATACTGGATGGGCAGAACTTATTGACTTAGGAGTAGAGTGAAAGTGATTGACACAAGTTGAAAGGTTTTAGTAAAAAAAACTGTATTAAAACAAAAGTCTGTTTGAAAGAAATTTAGTAAAGCAACAAAGACTGTTTGAAAAGAGATTGAAGAGATGAACATAAGTCCAAAACACCTTAGGACAGGTTTGTACATAGCCAGTTCACAGAACCAAAGTAAATTCAGTAGTCACACACAGGGGTCAAGGGATTTGGGATACATAGAACACTTGATTGCAAACACATAATCCAGCAAAGGTCTAGGACTAGTTTAGACATGCTCAGAAATAGCTGACCCGGCATTGTCACAAAACCAGACATGAAGAACAAAATCGCGTAGAGGGGTGATAGTGATTTGGGGATTCATGGAGCATATGATGGTAAGTACACAACAAGTAAGAGATAACTGATAAGACATGCTCAGAAACACACATAAAGGGGGAGTATACTGATATAAAGGAAGGGGAAGACATAATAACATGCTAATAATGTAACCATCAACTATAAGTTTCACAACAAAACCACAAATAGAAGCAAACTAGAAACAAAATGAACTGAAATAATAAGAAAATCATATTGTTGTTGGAACTTTGAATTGAAACTAGAACAAACCAGTAAAGAGGATAGTAAGTAGAGTGAAAGAACAATAGAACACAATGGTTAGCCATGGTTTGCAGCCGGCTAACTTAAAGCAGTAGCAAGTAGTACAAAAGAGAGAGCAGAAAGTTTGAGTGTGAGAGATTGTTTTTTGAACCAAGAGTTTGTGTGTTGTGCTAACGAAATACTAGGGTATATATAGTTTGGAAAGAGGTAGTAAAATAGGGTAGAAATCAGTCCATTAGTAATTAAGGAACTTAGAATCAATTAGTCAGGAAAACAAGGTAAGTACTCCCTTAAGTTAAGGAAATTAATTCAAACGGTAAGAACCAGTAGCATATAAGGCAAGAAATCAGTATATGACTAATAAGGAAAGAATCAAAATTCAGTAAGCATAGGGTAGACAATTAGGACTAAGATCAGAAAACTCCAATTAAGGAAATGGTTTAGTAAGAATAAAGTACCACAGCAAATAAGGTAGGAGAATCAGTTAATTTAAATAGACGAGGCAGAAATTTAGGGTTTTAAAGAAAATCTTTCAATCAAACCATAAAATACGGAAATCAGAATCAATAAAGAGGAAGTTATGATTATATAATCAACATATAAATAGAGTAAGAACAAACAAACGTAGCAAACAGGCAAGGTAAGCAATATTGATAGAAAGAGGCAAGTCTTGAACAATCAAGATAAATATAATCACATAGAGGTGGTATAAGTTAGGCTAAGAACTCAGTAAAACCTATTCGAAGCAAGGTAACTACAAAAACTTAACAAGAATCGAGTAGTCATGCTAACACACAGAACCAAAACAAAGAAGATCTACAAAAAATTAGGGATTTTAACATAGGTGAGTTGAAAAAGAAGTAAAAGTATAGAATCAGTCGAGATATGCAAAGGATAGAAGTTTTAACCTAAAAATCGATTTAAACAAAGTGTAGAAGAAGTTTCGGAAAAAAAACCCTAACTTTAGAACAACTCGAAATCGATGTTTTTGCAAAAGAAGTTCAAGAATAGTGTAAAACATAAAAGGAACAGACTTGAATCATTTAAAAATAACACAGATCTAGGAGGTGTAAACAAAAATTAGGGTTTCAGAAGAAACCCAAATAGAAACGGAAGAACCTGTTAAGAACTTCAAGGATCGTAACAAATACAATGTGATTTTGCTCGAAATCACACCAGATCAGCCATGAATAGCCAAAACAGCAAACCCTAGGTATAATTCGGCGTGGCCCAGGGCCCTTGAAGGCCTCAGAAAAGATGAGCGAGGCAATGGAGGAGCCATTGGAGGCTTGGGGTTGAAGGGTGGTCACCGGAGAAGACCGAAGAAGGGAGGCGGTTGAAAGGGGGTTAGGGTTAGGTTGAGAGAAGAGAGGAGACGAGAGGATACAGAGGCGGTGCCCTTTTGGAAATGAGGTAGGGTTAGGGGGTCTTAGGAATTAAAAAAGGAAAGGAATCATATGTGTCGTTGATCTGGGAGATCAACGGCCAAGATTTGATTTATATTGGATCGGGTAGCGGGTCCTGGGTCAGGTAGGCGGATTTAGGAGTTGGGTCGGGTGTTTTTAGTTTGAAATTTGGTTGGGGTTGGGTCCAAATTGGGCTACAATTGAAAGCAAATCCGGCTATATTTTAAATAGCCACTTTTCCCCTATTTAATTTACAATAACTAATAAATAGTTTCTGGAAAATAATCTTATGTACCAAAGTGATTTAAAATATATATATTTATCATTTTAAAACTATAGGGACCAATTTTATACATATAAAATGTAATTATACATTAAATGGGCTAATATTGTAATTATATGCAATTTAGCTTAAAAAATACCAAATGCAATTATAAAAATGCATAAAAAATATATATACCATATTTTGACATAAGTACAGAAATTAAATGACCAAGCCATCATAACAATAATTTGAAAAATAATTATTGGGGATTTTATGAATAAAAGGGAAGAAAATAAATCAATATAAATCCCTAGAATTACGGAAAAAATTGTATAAACCTTGTGCATGCTTATATATGCATTTATATGCTATTTTAAAGGTATTTATGCATATTTAAAATATATAGGAAAAATTGGGTATCAACAACTGCCCCTCTTTATCCGGGAAGGATGAAAGTGTTTTCGGGTAAAGAAATGATAGCCAATTTTGACCGGACGAGATGTTTTCAAAGACGGAGGCCAGACTTCAGTTTTTGAGTTGCCTATATATCCCTGGTTTTACAGGAATCAAGCCATGTGTAGTCCTGGATTCATCCGCGGAGTATGCCGATGAAATCGCTGCTAGAACGGACACGAGGTGCGAAAGCGGCTATGGTGAGCGATTAAGGTGAGACATAGTTGGAGGGAACTGGAGCGAGATTGCTCCTGCTAGGATAGCGGTTGCTTACTGGTTACCTGCAGATAAAAGACGCTACAAACGTATTGCAAAAAATTAAACATGATGCAGATTCCCTATGGACCATGAAGGTTGTCTTCGGACGGTTAAAGATGACGTCCTTGGACCATGATATCCTGGGCCATGAATTGTTTAGTGAGGGATTCACATGCCATGAAATGGTATTCTCGGGCCATAAAAATTGTGCCTCTGAACTATGACACCTTTGAATAATGATATGCAAAATTGAGGGATCTTCAGGCCATGGCATGGTGTCTTCCGGCTATGAGGATGGTGCCTTTAGACTATGATGCCTTCGGATAGATTGGCGATATTTCAGCCTATGATATGCAATAATATGATGATATCAAGACAATTCTTAGTCTTGTGAATTGGAGGACAGAGCTTAGCCCGATTGGAAAGCAAATAGATAGTAAAATAGAGCAATATCTGTGCAGAGTGGGATAGTGCTTAGTCCCATACAAATGTGGAGGAAGGTATTGGCCCCATGTAGATAGGGAGGCGAGGATTAGCCTCATGCAAACAGGGAGGTAAGGATTAGCCTCATGCAAACAGAGAGGTAAGGATTAACCTCATGCAAATATGAGGAGGCAAGGATTAGCCTTATGGAGTCAAGGATTAGACTCATGCAAATAGGGAGGCAAGGATTAGAATCATGCAAATATGGAGGCAAGGATTAGCCTTATGCAAGTATGGAGTCAAGGATTAGACTCATGCAAATATGGAGGCAAGAATTAGCCTTATGCAAGTATGGAGTCAAGGATTAGACTCATGCAAATATGGAGGCAATGATTAGACTCATACAAACGTGGATTCAGAGATTAGACTCATGCAAATGGGGAGGTAGGGATTATCCTCATGCAAGCGTGGAGTCAGGGATTAGACTCATGCAAATATGGAGTCAAGGATTAGCCTCATGCAAATGTAGAGTCAAGGATTACACTCATGCAAATAGGGAGGTAAGGATTAGCCTCATGGAGTCAAGGATTAGACCCATGCAAGTACGGGGACATGGATTAGTCCCATGCAAAGAGTGAATAGTAGGTAAGAGTAGTGTATTTCTTAGCTGGGGATGTATTCGGTGTTTGATGGACTGGTAGATAGTGAATTATCTTTGTGTACACAAGTTTCGTGAATGCTACCGTTATGTCAAATGTGCCTCTATTCAAAGAAAAATCGTAAGTTTTATGAGGGGAGGTTGGTTCTTGCTTTGTCTGACGGCCTTGCTCTGCTTCATTCTGAATGCCCCTTCGAGTCCCCCTAGGTAGCAGCTGACTGTTATGGAAATAGAATTCTTCGAAAAATATGCAATTATTGATAAAAAATAGAGTTGTTTTGGAAATATATTGATATATCAAGTAATTTTTGATGAACTAGTGACCGTGACACATTTCAATGGCATTGCAGCTATCTTTTATTGGAATTTGAGGGTCCTCCTCGAAATTATGCCCCAGTTTGGTAGATGATTTTTGACTGTTTCCGGATGATGGACCCTGCTGAGCCTTCTCCGGAATTTTGAGAATCCTTCTCAAAATTCTGCCCCAGTTCTTAACTGATTACTGACTTCTTAGCATGGGATGGTGCGGGCTGGACTTGCTCCTGAATTTTGAGGACCCTCCCCAAAATTCTGCCCCAGTTTCTAATTTTGGGGGAAATGAAAATTTTATTACAATATGAACGAACCCATAAGGCTGCCTACGTATCCCCTCTTAAACGAGAATCAGGTCAAGCATATTTCAATTACATCAGAAGAGAAAATGTAAAGTATCTAAGCATAGTATCTCTTGACTGCATCTGAATTGATCGGTTTTGGCCAGACTTCCCCGTCCATTTCTGCAAGTATAAGTGCTCCTCCTATTAGTACTCTGTGAACCATGTACGGACCTTGCCATTTGGGAGAGAATTTCCCTTTGGCTTTATCTTGACGTGGGAAGATTTTCTTCAATACAACTGCCCTGGTGTGAACTATCTTGGTTTAACCCTTTTGTTGAAAGCTCTGGACATTCTGTTCTGATAAAGTTGGCCATGGCACACTGCGTTCATTTTTTTTCCATTGATAAGGTCCAATTGTTCACAGCGACTCTTTATCTACTTCGCATCGCTGAGTTCAACTTCCTGTATAACTCTTAAAGAAAGAATCTTCACCTCGACTGGGATGACAACCTCGGTACCATAAACCAACATGTAGGGGGTTGCCCTGGTTGACGTGCGAACTGTGGTGCGGTACCCTAACAGAGCAAAGGGTAACTTCTCATGCCACTATTTGTGGTTCTCTACCATTTTCCTTAGTATCTTTTTAATGTTTTTGTTGGCGGCTTCTACAGCTCCATTCATCTGAGGTCTGTAGGCTGTGGAATTTTTGTGCTTGATTTTGAAAGTTCCATATATAGCTTTCATTAGATCACTATTGAGATTGGCTATCGTTGTTAGTAATAATGGACTCGGGAACTCCGAATCATTCATGTGTGGACCACAGGTCCCAGCGTGCACATCCTCTAGCAACTTAGAAGCTTCCTTTGCGTCGACATATCTTAGTAAACCCAAATCAGGAGTTCTTCTGTACAAGTTCCCTCCACTATGGAAGAAGTGATTTGACAACCTCCGGAGCGTGCGTTTCTGAGTGTGATTTGCATACTTTGGGTATTCTCCTTTTGACAAATACTCCTTGATGTCATGGAACCAAGGTTTTCCATCCGTTTCTTCTTCAACATGAGCACAGTATGCGGGTTGATTATGGATCCTCACCAGAATAAGATCAATGCAGTTCTTATCTGGATGTTGTATTATAGATGACAAAGTGGCTAATGCGTCGGCAAACTCATTCTGAATTCTGGGCACGTGTCGGAATTCTATCTTTGCGAACCTCTTTTTCAATTCCTGCTCATGGTACAGATATGGCAATATCTTGGAATTCTTAGTGGCCCACTCTCCTTGTACCTGTTGCACAAGCAAATCTGAGTCACCGATCACCAACAACTCTTGAACGTTTATGTCGACTGCCATGTTGAGCCCTAGTATATAGGCTTCATACTCTGCCATGTTGTTGGAGCAGGGAAATATGAGTTTAGCAGATACCAGATAATGTTGACCCGTTTCTTATACCAAAACTGCTCCAATGCCCACTCCTCTGAAATTTACAGCTCCATCAAAGAACATCATCATCGAATGCTTCGGTAATGGCTTCTCGTATGAATGATACTTCTTCATCAGGAAAATATGTTTTCAACGGTTCGTATTCTCCTCCCACCGTATTTTCAACAAGGTGATTTGCTAATGCTTGTCCCTTGACCGCCTTTTGAGTTACATAGACAATATCGAACTCACTTAGTAGTATCTGCCATTTAGCCAACTTCCCAATAGGCATGGGTTTCTGAAATATGTACTTCAGATGATCCATCCTAGATATGAGGTATGTAGTGTAGGCATAGAAGTAATGCCTCAATTTCTGGGCTGTCCAGGTCAAAGCGCAACAAGTGCATTCAAGTAGAGAATACCGTGCTTCATAAGGTGTGAACTTCTTACTCAAGTAATATATGGCATGCTCCTTTCTTCCTGTCTCGTCATGTTGTCCCAAAACACATCTGAAGGCTCCATCCAATACGGATATATAAAGTAGCAAAGGTCGTCCCGGTTCTGGCCGGACCAGAACTGGTGGTGTGGACAAGTACTCCTTGATCTTTTCAAAAGCTTTCTGACAATCCTCGGTCCAACTTGTTTCGGCATCCTTTCTTAGCA
Organism: Nicotiana tabacum; assembly: GCF_000715075.1. NCBI lineage: Eukaryota > Viridiplantae > Streptophyta > Magnoliopsida > Solanales > Solanaceae > Nicotiana > Nicotiana tabacum. The sequence continues at coordinate 55,749,024 of NC_134087.1, read as the reverse complement.
TCTTGAAGATGGGTTCACATATAACTGTGGACTGTGCTATGAATCGACTGATGTAGTTGAGCCGCCCTAGGAAGCTCATTACGTCCTTTTTGCTCTTAGGTGGCGGTAACTCCTGAATAGCTTTGACTTTAGATGGATCAAACTCGATCACTCGGCGACTGACAATGAATCCCAATAACTTTCCTACGGGAACCCCGAATGCACACTTTACGGGGTTCAATTTCAAATTGTACCTCCTTAGCCTATCGAAAAACTTCCTCAAGTCTGTTATGTGATCGGTGGCCCTCTTGGATTTGATAATGACATCATCCACATACACCTTTATTTCTTTGTGTATCATATCATGGAAGATGGTTGTCATGGCTCTCATGTAAGTGACCCCAGCTTTCTTCAAACCAAATGGCATCATCTTGTAACAATATACACCCTATGGTGTAATGAAAGCTATCTTTTCTTCATCTTCTTTGTCCATCCAGACCTGATGATAACCCGCGAAGCAATCTACAAAGGATTGGAGTTCATGTTTGGCGCAGTTATCGATCAGGATATGTATATTTGGCAGTGGAAAATCATCCTTGGGACTTGCTTTGTTTAAATCCCGATAATCAACACATACCCTGACCTTCCCATCTTTTTCAGAACTGGCACAATGTTAGCTAACCAGGTTGGGTACTCAACCACCCTGAGAACTTTGGTTTTGATCTGCTTGGTAACTTTCTCCTTGATTTTCAAACTCATGTCTGGTTTGAATTTTCTGAGTTTCTACTTGATTGGCGGACACATAGGATTGGTAGGCAACCTGTGAGCCACTATAGATGTGCTCAAACCAGTCATACCATCATGCGACCATGCGAAGATGTCCTCATATTCCTTTAGAAAATGGATGTATTCCTCCTTCTCTATTGGTGACAAGTGAATGCTGATGCGGGTCTCTTTGAGGTCTCGGCGTCTCCTAAATTTACTGCTTCGGTCTCGTCCAAGTTGGACTTAGGCTTATTCTCAAAATTTTCAACCTCCATGACAATTTCCTCAGGTATCTCGTCTTCTTCCTCTAAATCACTATTCTCATGTTGCATTGCCTCATTACATGTCATAGTCACTAGTTTATCGGAAAAAGTAATAATAACACTGTAGAAAGGAAAAGTATAAAAATAGTAATGAATAATGATAAAGAACAAATGCATTTGATTAAAACTGAAAAAAATTGTTCAAACAAAGTTTGGCTCGATGAATCGAGCATTTATTTTGAAACAAAAAAACAAAATTGTCTGAAATTTTAAATGCCTAGAACGACTACAAATTCTGCCAAGCTAACTAGGGACTCGGCGGTCTCGGGATGGTGTGGCGGTCTAGTTTCTGAGAGCAACTCCCTTTGCCACAATCTGAATGGTGAGGACTTTTTCCTCCTCCTCCTCAATTATGGCACATTAATCCATGTTTTCGTCTTCCAAGAACAGATCCTTCAGCCCAGCTAGTGCTTCTTCTTCTACAGTTACCCATATTATGTCGGCCTGGTGAAAAGCTTTTTCCAAACGTGGCACTGGCTGCTCAAGAGGGTAGTGCGATCCGCACCACATAGGCAACCAATCGTTGTACTCTTTCCATGTATACTTGTATCCGAGCCCAATGGTGGTACCATGATTTTTCAGTCGTATTTGTTTGGTGATACCTTGGTGGTTCTTTCCCAACCCTTTGTTGGGTTCATATCCAAATCATGCTAGTACGCTTTCTATTTTGTTACTCCACCACTTATCCTTCTCGATGGCATTGACCCGTTCGATGTGATGATAGGTTTCCCCTCCTAGCCTTCTATTATGTCCAATGGCTGGGATGGTTTGACTAGTGTAGATGGGGTTACTCCCATCTCCATGGATGATTACCTCCTGAAGGTTCCATTTGAATTTTATGGCTTGATGTAGTGTGGAAGGCACGGCTCCAATGGCATGGATCCATGGTCGGCCCTACAGAAGATTGTATGAGGCTGGTATGTCAAGCACTTGGAATTCAACATCGAATCAAGTTGTCCCCATCTGCAAGCAAAGGTTAATTTCCCCGATTGTGGCCCTCTAGGACCCATCAAAAGCCTTCACATTCATGCTTCCTAATCGTATTTCATGGAAACCCTTGTCCAACCTTTTCAGGGTGTCCAATGGACATATATTTAGACTTGAACCTCCATCAACCAAGACCCTGGCAATGAACTTGTCTTCAAATTGTACTGTAATATGCAACGCTCAATTGTGATTCAGACCTTTGGGCGGCAGCTCATCTTCGTGGAAGAAAATCTTATGACTCTCCAGCACTTGACTGACCATGTTTGCCATTTCTCCACCAATGATATTATTGGGTACATAAGCCTCGCTCGGTACTTTCATCAAGGCATTCTTGTGTGCCTCTGAATTCTGTAATAGTAACAGGATAGATATCTGAGTAGGGACTTTGTTCAGATGGTCAACAATATAATACTCTTTTGCCTGTACTTTCCTCCACAGGTCATCTGGCCCAGTCTCAATGAAAGGTTGCCTGGTAGTGGCCTCCTTACTCTAACCTCCTAGGTGTTCATGTGTATAGACTCTTCCAGTTCTAGTCATCCCTTTATGCAGCGTCAGATTCCTCTATCTTAGTTTGCCCTTTTCGCCGAGCCTCGACAACATAATCCTAGGGTATTGCTTTTGAGTTGAATGGGGGTGTGGTTGATACCGTCATAGTAAAAGGTGTGACCATTTCTACTTCAAATGGAGTAGAGGTGGTTAAGGGCGGAGCCACTTCTACCTCGAATGGAACTGATGCAGTTACCTAAACATCGATTGGTGCCTGAGTATGAACCACAATAGGAGTAAGTGTGACTACAACCTTGAAGTCATCGCCTTCTCGAATAAGCCCGATTGACCCCTCAGGGTCCCATTCTTCATTTGTTTCTATAACATGTACACCATCACCTCTATGATCAGGGAGGGGATTGTTGCAAACATTAGGTATGGATTCCTTTGCTTGTATGACCTTGTTGTCATTGAGTGTCTAGATCTTATCCTTCAACGTTCGGCACTCAGTAGTGGTGTGCCCTTTCATATCGGAATGGTACGCACAAGTTTTGTTCGGATTGACCTATTGGGATAGATTTTTTAATGCCACAGTGGGAACAGGAGTGATGTAACCTGTGGTTTTCAACCTTTCATACAATTGGTCGATGGGCTCAGCAATGGCGGTGTATTGTCTGGGCGGCTTGCGATCGAAGTTGGGTCTTGGTCTTGGGTAATTTTGGCGAGCTAGTGGTGTTTGGAAGTGGGATGGTTGGGAGTTGTAGGTGTGATGGACAGAGGCTGGTTGAGAATATCTGGGAGATGAAGGCTGATATGTAGGTGGTGATTCTTGGTACGTGGGTGGAGGTATTTGATATGTGGGTGGAGGTGTTTGATATGTGGGTGGAGGTGTTTGATATGTGAGTGGAAGTGTTTGATGGGTTAGTGGAGATTTTGGGCCATGGGCCACCATTACTACCTCAACATCTCTCTTCTTCGATATGCCACTTGATTGTAGTGCCTTATTTGTGGCCTACAGTGCCTTAAAATTCGTTACCATCCCGTTCTTGATTCCTTCCTCGATCCTTTCTCTGAGCTTGATGTCATCAGAGAATTTGTGATTTTCGATGACCATCAACCTCTCATAATATTGTGGATCTTGTGCCCTGATGAAAAAATTATTCATCTATTCTTTATCTAAAGAGGGACTGACCTTGGCCGCTTCCGACCTCCAACGAGAAGCGTACTCACGGAAAATCTCAGTAGGTTTATTCTTAAGATTCTGAATGTAGACGACATCTGATGCATTCTCTATGTTAAACCTGAACCGGTCCATGAACTCCGATGCTATGTTTACCCAATTGGACCATTTCTTGGGATTCTGGCTGATATACCAAGAAAAAGTGTCTCCAGTAAGGCTCCTCATAAAGAGCTTCATTCGGATCTTTTCATCTTTTTCGACCCCGACAAGCTTGTTGCAATAGGTCCTTAGATGAACCTTGGGATCACCTGTACCATCGAGCATCTCAAACTTGGGAGGCTTGTACACTGCTAGTAGTTTGACATCCAGATTTATGCACAGATCTTCATAATTCAAACCTTTTATCCCTCTGTAGCCTTCAACACCTTGAACCCGGCTTGTTAACTTCTTGAGTTCTTCGGCCATGTTCTTAATGAGAAGGTCCTTCTCGGAGGGTTCCGGTGCACAGGAGATTGGTTGGGTAGAATGTGGTATTGTTTTCACGTATATGGGGTTGCTCTGATGGGTGACAGGGACTTGGGGATAGTAATGGTCATTGGTGGAGTTTTGTGGATTGGGAATGAGTGGTGGTCTATTTTGGGGAGTGTGGTAAGTGGTGTTTGGTGGGTATTGAATTGGTTGACGATGTTGTGATGGAGTTGGTACTGGCAGCAGATTGATGTTTTGGGGTGGAGTTGCGCATTGATTTGGTACGGTAGGATTTTGTGTGTTTTGAGGAGGTGTTGGGTTCTTTGTGTTCTGTTGGTGGATATTAGGGACCTTGAAGGTGAGTGACAAGTTTTCCAAATTGCGGATCTGTTCAAGTTCTCCTTGTAGTTCTTGTATCTTTTGTTCCAGTCTCAAAACCAGGTCATCCGGGGCCGGAGTACTACGGTCATCTGAAGTCTCTACGTTCTCAACATTTTCCTTTCGGATCCCACTTAAATCGTCCATCTTTGCTTTTCCTCTACTTTTTTTGTTGCTTGGAGGAGGAGGAGGTGGAAGGCCTCTAGATCTGGTGTGATACGCTGATGAGGCCAGTATGAGTGAACCAACCTAAGGGGATGTGAATAATAATAAAAATAAGCGAAAACAAAAAAAGGTAACAAGTTAATAAGGATTCTGAATTGTTTGCAGTATTTAAACACATATTGCGAAATGTAAACTCGTATCCTAATTTGGGAACCTCGTTGTGCCCGAGGTAGGCCTAGCGACAAATAAATTTGGAGAACTTCAAATGCCAATAAATGCTTCATTTCATAATATAAAAATAGATGAATCCCAAAAACGGCACTAATATAACGATAAAATAAGTCACTACTAGCACTTGGCCTTATTATATTTTTAGGAAAAGCAAGTAAATCTAATCTATTTGGTCCCAGAAGGACCTTCCGCATATTCGATCTTCCGGACTCCATCATACAGATCTCCTAGCTCGCGCAGTCCCAGCAGCAAGTAGGCTCTGGCCAGATATCCTTCCTCAGCTCCCTCAGCATTCTGGCAGTTTTCAATCCTCTTTATGACTTTACCCTCCAGCTCTACTATTCCTCACTCCAGATATTCCAGTTTCCTGTTGGAAGTGATTGCCATTTCTTTCCACTCCTCGATCAACCTCATGTTCCTCTCATGTATTTCCTGATGCTCATTCTCAGAGTCGTGGACCCTCTTGCACATCCTGTTGTATTTGACTTGAGCTTCAGCTTCATCGTCTATGATTCTATTCCCTCGACTAGTCCCCGGTGTCACCATTCCTTTCAAATTGTCCTCTAACCATGCCGGGTAGAGAGGCTCTCACCCTGCATGATATCTGTTTGGCTTAATAGTGCTTTTCTCTACAATGATTTTGCAGTGCCACATGTGCTGAGCTTGGAACTTGTAAGGGACGTCGTCATCTTGGAAATCTGCCCTGAAATGACTTATCTTGACAACCCTTGGTACAACCTGTTTTCTGCCTGCTTGCCTCATAACTCGCATAGGGACATATGGATATATCCCTCTCAGCCTGATCAGTACCAAGTGCGAAGCATCCCTGGACCTGATAATAAACTTGTCTGTTGGGAACCATTCAACCATCCACTGCACCCGTTCTTCAGTCAGATTGTCGAAGAAATCTACCCATTCCTCGGCGCTTTTCGGCTGAGCAAATCTGTCTAGAATGTAAGTCATCTGCTTAGGGTGATGGAAGGCAATGTGGTCGTTCCAAGACCTTCGCGGAAATTCTTGACGATAGCGACCCTTTTGGAGATTCTCCAGCAACCATAACTGCAGCAACAGATTACAACCCTCAAAATACTTGACCCCTCTCTGACAGCGCTCCAGAGCCCTGTAGATGTCGGCTATGATCATGAGGACTATGGTATATGTTTGCCCATTATTTCCTTCCATTAGAGTCTTGGCGACCATGGCCAACCTAGTGTGGATTCTTCCCTTTTTTTTATTGGGAACACTATCAAGCCTAGAAAGCACACAATGAACACGAACACTCTACGGTGGATGTGACCTAGAGAAGTGAGGGAGATCCCATCATGGTAAGTGCGAAAAGACTTGCTATGGCCATACCTCTCGTACAGATATTCGAAAGGTATGTAAGAATCTTTTAAGCACACTAGGTTGACACTCTTCTTCAACCCCATCATTTTCAAAAATCCCCCGCTCGTACGGTTTTCTGGTACCAATAGCCCCGGACTGACCCAAGTCAGTCCTACAAGTCCTCCTATTTCCTCTAGAAGCAGTGTCATCTCTATGTCACCGAAACGGAACACAACTCTTTCACTATCCCAGAATAAAGTGGCAGCCTCGATCAATTTGTTGTTTGGCTCAATATCTAGCAAGGAAGGCAAGTTACCCAGGTACTTTTTCACATGCTTATTGTCACTTCAGGAAACGTCCTCCCACCAATCTAGCAGCAATGGTGGGATGTTGCTAACTATACTGAATCTGGGGACCTCATCCCTTATTTTTTGCAAAACAAAAGGGTTAGACCTTACCCCACCGGACTTGACTATTTATACATTTATGATCAACATATCGGCATTTAGTTCTCCAAATTAATGCACAGAACGTGGTTGTGTCTGTTGGGATTATGGAAAACCCGATGGACTTTGGATAAGGCTTATCTTAAAGGATAATTATGTGGACAACATAACTGATCCGACTAGGTTTGACCATGATACATGCACAATTTTAACCAAAATAAAGTTTCTATGGGGTTTTAGACTGGTACCCTCAAGTGGACAAAATGAAGGGAAAGGCACGAAACCATCGACTGCACCGCTGATCGACTGATTTTACCACAAATAAGCCTTTCCGAATTTAAGGGTAGTAAATAGGAAGAGTTCAACCACTCATTAAAGCGTTGCTATAGGATTTGAGACGCACAAGTGGAATATGATGCGGAGCATGATTTATGCAGTAATTAATAACATGTAGTCATGTATTTTTACGTAGGAAAAAAAACTAAATACAGCATTTAAATAATTGAAAAACAGTTAAAAGAAAACAAAGAGACAAGTCAGTTTCAGGGCAATAAAGACATCATAAATGCTTGAAAAATAGACAGTTAAATTCAAATAAGAGAGAAGGGTACGGGATAAGCATGCTTGGACTAATTTGTAAAAGACAAGTTCATTATGGTGAGAGCCTAAAAGATATCCCCAGCAGAGTCGACATGCTGTCACGCCCCCTTTTTCCCCTTTTGACGGGGAAGTCCGGGTTTCGACATTCACGGGGTGTAATGACTCATTTCCTTTTGGAAATTGGGTATTTGAAGAGTCGCCACCTAACAAATTATGGTGCGTTAGGGCATCTAGAGCAATTAACTCTTAGGTTGGTCTGCATTATCAAAGATTTGGGTAAGGGCTTGAAGTAACCTCGAGGGGAAGGTGTTAGGCACCCCTCTTGGTCCACAACTGTGGGTCCCGACCGAACTTATATTCACAAATTAGTCCATTACAAGTAAACTGTTGAATCAAATATGTTGCAAGTAAAACACGTTAGATAACTCAAGTAATAAGATAAAGATTTGGACAAGTTGTAAAACAAAGGTTTAAATAAAAAAGGGAATTTGGTAAATGAGGGGTCCTAGGTTGGTTATCCTACAGGATCACCCCACACAATGTCTGGTAAACACTCCTCAATGAGGGGCTACACGTGACATTACCGCGTAGTCATCATATCCCATATCTACCCTTCCCATCCCCTTAGTGGTCATGCAAAGCGAGTATTTGGTCAATGATTTCTATTGTCGAGCTACAACAACTATGAATCAATTGGCAAAGGCGCAATTGCAACAAGTCCAAAACCCGCGCCAAGTCAATGCAATGGAAGGTGTTTTTATGTTGAAAAGGAGGCAAAGAGGGCAACATCCTCAAGGTAATTGTGAACAATATGACAACAACAATGATGGTGGTGGTTATTCAAATGAGTGTTATGATGATCAAAGCGAAGAGGTCCAATATGTCAATAACTACCAAGGGAATAGAGGCAACTCTTCGAATCAACAATGGCGTCCTCAAGGAAATTGGGGCAATCAACAACAAGGCGGAGGTAATTGGAATAACAACAATCAACAACAAGGTGGTGGAAATTGGAATAATAACAACCAAAACAACAATTGGGGTAATCAAAGCAACCAAGGGAATTGGAATGGTAATAACAATAATTGGGGCAACAACAACAATCAAGGAGGGTGGAACAATAGCGGGAACCAAGGTAACCGGGGGCAAGGCTTTCAAAGGCCCCCATGTACCAACAACCGAACAATCCACCTCTCTTTCCTTCTCAAGGTCCTAGTTCTTCTGGGAGTGATATGGGGCGAATTGAAAGCATGTTCGAGCAAATGATGAAAAAGAACCAAGATTCCAATGCCCAATTAACTTCTCATAATACATCTATCCGGAACTTGGAGGTGCAATTAGGACAAATCTCTCAAGCGTTGAATACTCGTCCCAAGGGTGCGCTACCAAGTGATACGGTAGTGAACCCAAAGGGTGGGAATAATAATCATGTGATGGCAGTTACAACAAGAAGTGGGAGAGGCGGTGATGTGAATGCCTCAAAGAAAAAGCAAGTTATGGATGAAGATGTTGAGTTGCGGGATGATGATATACCTTTTATTGTTGATGATGTGGTTAATCAAAATGTGAACAATGATGTGGGGATTGATATTGATGATGAAGCTGAGGTAGAGACTCAAGATGTTGTGAACCCGTCTAGGGAACACGTGATTGATATGCCCGAGCCGATTGTACCAAAGGCCAAGGCACCTTTGCCTAGGCCACCTCCACCTTATCCTCAACGGTTAGCAAAGAAAAAGAGTGACAATCAATTCTAAAAGTTCATTGACATAATGAAGAGCCTCACAATCAATGTGCCTTTGGTGGAGGCACTTGAGCAAATGCCGAGGTACGCTAAGTTCATGAAAGATTTGGTAACAAAGAAGAGGTCGATGGAGTGTGAAACAATTAAAATGACTCATCAAGTGAGTGCTATAATGCATTCAATGGCACCCAAGCTTGAGGACCCCGGAGATTTTACTATCCCTTGTACTATCGGAAGTGCGGATTTTGCCAAGGCCCTTTGTGACTTGGGGGCTAGCATAAATTTTATGCCGTACTCGGTCTTCAAGACTTTGGGAATTGGACAACCTCGACCCACCTCAATGAGACTTCAAATGGCGGATCGATCGATGAAGCGACCTTTGGGCATAATCGATGATGTACTTGTCCGGGTGGATAAGTTTATACTGCCGGCCGACTTTGTCATATTGGATTGTGAGGTGGACTTTGAAGTGCCGATTATTCTTTGTAGGCCTTTCCTAGCTACAGGGAAGGCATTGGTTGATGTTGAAGTGGGTGAGTTGACTTTCCGAGTGGGGGATTAGAAGGTGGTATTCCATGTTTGCAAATCAATGAGACAACCTAATAGCATGGAGGTGTGTTCATTTGTAGACATTGTCACAGCTGTGATAGTGGATGACACAAGTTCTATGATCCATGTTGAAGATCCCCTTGAGGCCGTGCTTCTTAATATGGATGTCAATGATGATGCTAGTAGAGTGGAGTGTGTAAATGCATTGCATGGTATGGGTTCATATTCATATGAGCCTAGGAGGCTATCTTTGGATCTTAAAAACCACAAAACTCCACCAACAAAGCCATCGATTGAGGAGCCACCGGTGTTGGAGATGAAGCCACTTCCTCCAAACCTCAAGTATGAATTCTTGGGTTCAAATTCTACTTTATCTGTTATTCTTTTGTCTTGCCTTACTAACATGCAGGTTGAGGCCACCTTGGCGGTTCTTCAAAAGTGGAAAAGGGCAATCGGGTGGACTCTAGCTGATATTCGGGGAATAAGCCCCGCATTTTGCATGCACAAAATCATCTTGGAGGAGGATGCAAAGCCTTCCTTGGAGCATCAAAGAAGACTAAATGAGGCAATGCAAGAGGTGGTGAAGAAAGAGGTTATCAAGTGGTTAGATGCAGGGGTGGTTTATCCTATTTCTGACAGTTCGTGGACCTCTCCGGTGCAATATGTGTCGAAGAAGGGTAGTAAGACCATGGTGACCAATGAAAACAATGAGCTCATTCCCACTATAACGGTCACCAGGTAGAGAGTTTGTATAGATTACCAGAAGCTGAACAAGGTGACTAGAAAAAAGATCATTTTCCATTGCCATTCCTTGACCAAATGCTTGATCGCCTTACGGGTCAGGCTTTCTATTGTTTTCTTGATGGTTACTCAGGGTACAATCAAATTCTAATTGCCCCGTAGGACCAAGAGAAGACCACCTTTACATGTCCTTATGGCACATTCGCTTTCTCTAGAATGCCATTTGGATTGTGTAATGCTCCGGCGACCTTCCTACGTTGCATGATGGCTATTTTCACCGACATGGTGGAGGATATCTTGGAGGTCTTCATGGATGATTTCAGCGTGGTTGGGGATTCTTTTGAGGAGTGCTTGGTAAACTTGGATAGAGTGTTGGCCCGATGTGAAGACACCAACCTTGTTCTCAATTGGGAAAAGTGCCATTTTATGGTAGAAAAAGGTATAGTGTTGGGTCACAAGATCTCGAAGCGAGGAATTGAAGTTGATAAGGCCAAGATAGAAGTTATTTCGAGGCTCCCTCCCCCTACTTCTGTCTAAGGGGTGAGGAGTTTTCTTGGGCACGCGGGTTTCTACCGGAGGTTCATAAAGGATTTTTCTAAACTGGTACATCCGTTGTGCAAGTTGCTATAGAAAGATGCAAAGTTCTTGTTCGATGAGAGTTGTATGCACGCATTCGAGCTTCTTAAGCTCAAGTTGAGTTCTACCCCATCATTACCGCACCAAATTGGAGCTTGCCTTTTGAGCTCATGTGTGATGCTAGTGACGTTGCGGATGGGGCAGTTTTGGGCCAAAGAATCAATAAGATGTTTCATCCGGTGTACTACGCAAGCAAGACCATGAATGAGGCTCAAAGAAACTATACAGTCACCGAGAAAGAATTGTTGGCTATTGTGTTTGCTATGGAAAAGTTTCGACCTTACCTTATGGGGGCCAAAGTTATAGTGCACACCGATCACGCCGCCCTTAGGTATTTGATGACCAAGAAAGACTCCAAGGCAAGATTGATGAGATGGGTGTTACTTCTTCAAGAGATTGATCTAGAAATTGTTGACCAGAAGGGTAGTGAGAATCAAGTGGAGGACCACTTGTCCCGTTTGGAAGAGGAGGGGAGGCCTTGTGACGGCCTTGAGATCAATGATTCATTTCCCGACGAACAACTCCTTGCGGTGTCAATGAAGGATATGCCATGGTTTACCGATGTCGCCAATTACCTTGTGACCGAAATAATCCCGTGTGAGCTCTTTTCCATCCAAAGGAAGAAGCTCAAGCGGGATAGTTTGGATTTATATTGGGATGAGCCATACTTGTTCAAGATTTGCACGGATGGTGTGATTCGACGATGTGTCCCGGAGGAGGAACAATTGGATATTTTGGAGGCTTTCTATTCCTCTCCCTATGGTGGCCATCATGGCGGGGCAAGAACGGCTTCTAAAGTGCTTAGTTGCGGATTTTACTGGCCTGCCCTATTTAAAGATGCGGGCGATTTGGTGAAGAGATGTGATGAGTGCCAAAGAGCCGGCAGAATTTCTAAAAGGGATGAGATGCCCCTCAATACAATTCTCGAAGTGGATATTTTTTATGTTTGGGGCATCGATTTCATGGGTCCTTTTGTGAGCTCTTGTGGGAACACTTACATTCTCGTGGCGGTGGACTATGTCTCGAAATGGGTTGAAGCCGTGGCTTTGCCCAACAATGAAACCCGGAGTGTTGTGGCATTTTTGAAAAAGAGTATCTTCACAAGGTTTGGCACTCCTTGTGCTATCATTAGTGATGGGGGTCTCACTTTTGCAACAAGGCTTTCGACACGTTGCTTTCTAAGTACGGTGTCAATCATAAGGTTTCGACCCCCTATCATCCTCAAGCTAGTGGCCAAGTGGAAGTATCCAACAGAGAAATTAAGAGTATATTATCTAAAACTGTCAATGCTAATAGGAACGATTGGTCGAAAAATTTGGATGACGCTCTTTGGGCTTATCGGACGGCCTACAAAACTCCGATTGGTATGTCACCATACCGGTTAGTGTTTGGGAAAGCTTGTCATTTCTGGTGGAATTAGAGCACAAGGCCATGTGGGCTTTGAGGAAGTTGAACTTAGAATGGGATGTTGCGGCAAATCTGCGGGTTGAACAACTTAATGAGCTTGATGAGTTTAGGTTCCATGCCTACTCCAGCTCGTCCTTGTACAAGGACAAAATGAAGTACCTTCACGACATGCTCTAGGCAAGGAGTTCAATGTTGGAGATATGGTTCTCTTGTTCAATTCCCGATTACGTCTGTTTCCGGGTAAGCTCAAGTCAAAGTGGAGTGGGCCATTCGAAGTTGTGTTTTTAACCCCATTTTGTGCTCTTGATCTAAGGAACAAGAATGGTGAAGTATTCAGAGTCAATGGACATCGGGTCAAGCATTATATGGGGAAATTTGATGATAGCCACGTGGTGGCACTTCTCCATCTAAAGTGATGTGCTGGTAACATGCGTCGTGCCGCGACGATAAATCAAGCGCTGCTTGGGAGGCAACCCATGTCTTTTTTTTCCTTTTTGTTGTTTTATGTGTTTTATTGGTAGTGTAGGTTTGATTTTTGAGCTAACTGATTGTGAGATGTTGCAGGGATTGAGTTGATGCAGTGAAAAATAGTTTGAAAAAAGAGTTGAACAGTCTCTGAAGATTCCCAGTGCGGCTGCAGTGCACTTTGTGCGGTCCACACTAGTGATGGTGAAAAGTGGTACTCTTTGAAGTTTGCCACCGCGACCGCATTCCATTTAGTGCGGACCGCAGAGGTTGCCTGCTCAAGCTTCATTTTGAACAAACCCAGCGCGGTCTGCGGTCGGTTTTGTGCAGCCGTGCTGGTAGGTAAGGCTGGGTCCTACTGATTTTCTATAAATAGAGCCCAAGGGTCACAACTTACACTTTTCGAAATTTTAACACTCAGACCCCTAAAAGCTACTGTTCACTCTCTCTTCTGATAGTAATTCTTGCTTAGCCTGATTAATTGCATCTCATCATCACAATATGGTAACATTTCATCATCTTTCTTTGTTTTATATTATAATTTTGTTTTGTTTTTCATGCCCAGTAGCTAGAGTCTCTTCTTCTTCTCGTTTTAATTTCATTTGTTAGCCTAGGAAAGTGTAATGGTTGGATATTGTGTGTTTAGAGACCTTTGTGAACTGGGTAAAATGAGTAGGGACAAGTTAGGTGGAAAACTTGAACAAAATAGCAAAAACTTAAACCCTAACTTAGTGCATGTGCAAATTACTCTCCGCGGCTTGCGGTCGCCTTTGTGCGGTTCGCGGTGCCCTGTTGCGGCCCGCATTACCATTTTGCGCAGACCGCGGTGACCAAGTGATTGAAATTGAACCTATGCCCAGCGCGGCCGCATTGCACTTTATGCGGTCCGCGCTGGCCCACCGCGGCCGCTGTGCTTTTTGTGCGGGCCGCGGTGGCGAGAATTAGAGAGATGTTGTTCAGGGCCCTGTCCCAATGCGGACCGCGGTTGCCTTTGCGCAGTCCGCGGTTCCCCCAGTGCAGCCGCACTCCTGTTTGTGCGGGTAGCAGTGCCATGTTCTGTAATTGTTTCTGCAACATTTAACTTCTTGTCTGCAATTCAATTTCAAGACTTGTTTCACTGCCTGTGCTGATACTAACCATGTTAGATGTGTATGCTTGCAGATAATTGTCAAACAACGAGGTAAAGGTGCCAAACAACCCGGACGAGGTAATTCCTCTCGGGGAGGGAAGCAACGGATGGTAAAACTCACTCCCCAGGCTAGGCAAAACATAAAGGACATGAGGAAAGCAATCAAAGCGGCTGATAGAGCCCTTGACACCTCGGGGAGTGAGTATGAGCCCTCCCAGCAGATCTTTTTAGATTCAGTCCCTCTATACATCCCATATCTGGAGAACGCCATATATAGAGACACTCCCTCATCTTCCCCCGATACTCGAGCCTCAATCAACATTTCTTCTGGGTCGTCTGAGGGCTCAGCGGAAGGTAGTGGGGATGAATGCTCTACCTCTCCCACAACATCAATATCTGGAGAGGGTGCTAGAAGTGATGAGGGAGATGGGGAGTTACCGGGGGGTGGTGTGCCGCAGGTTGGGGGTGTTGACCGGACTAGGAATCCCGCTGTTTGGGAGGATAGATTCGTCATCCAGGTGGCATTCCACAAGTTTAGGGAATGGTGGCCTGCACGGAAATTGATTCTTGAGAGTAGTTTCATTGACCGAGACCTCCTACCCCTACACCCCAATGTACATAGACAGTTTCAGGCTCGGTTGGGTTGGGAGTTCTTTAAAGATAATTGTGTGAAGGCGAATGAGCATATGGTCAAGGAGTTCTATAGAAATGTGGCCCACATCTTGAAGGGCACTAAGGTGACCAAAGTGAGAAACAAAAATGTGGTATTTACTGTGAGCATGTGATTTTTGTTTTCGCGCGACAATCGCTCCAAAAGAAATAAAAAATAATAATAATTGGTCCTGCTGTACAATTTTTGGATTTTTACATGGCACTTTGTTAATTATTTATGATTTTTGCCCATTTGTATTTGATTAAAACAAAACACAAAAAATGTATGTGTCATGCGTAATCTGAACCGTAACACGGTTGTTAAATAGAAAATCATAAATAGGCATCTTTGTCCGTGATTTTGTTTTTGTTTGATTTTACCTGTTTTATAATATTTTAATATGTGTGCAATTAATTGTATTAAGTGTTTATTTAATTTTAATTTGATTTACTTAGGTTTTATTTTTTTAAAAAAAATAAAGAAGAAAATAAAATAATAATAAAAACCTTTCTTTTTTTGGACTTGGGCCAATTTTAAACAAATTGGCCCAAACAAACTCAGCCCAAAACCAGGCTTGCCCGGTCCGTGTCCAGCTGACACCAAGGACGTCCAAACGACGTCGCAATGGTTGAGTCTGATCTGAGCCGTTGATCTCTGAATGATCAACGGCCAAGATCACCTCCTCACAACCCATGATAAACCCGACCCATTTCCACCCGGACCAACCCAAAATCCCTTTGGATGAAACGACACCGTTTCCCCTAAGCCTTCAGATCCAAGCCATTGATTTCGATTGATCCGACGGCTGAGATCAACCCACCCATTCCATATATAAGCCCCTTACCATACCATGCCCCCCTTATCCGATACCTCAGCCTTCGTTCTCACCAAACCTTTCCCCTTCAAACCCTAGCCGCCCCCATCTCCCTTCACCAGAAACCCGGCGGCATGGACGCCGGTGACCCTACCTTTAACACCATAGATGCTCCTCACCGTCCTGAACCCAAATCCACCAACCACACACCTCGAATCCCATCCCACCTTCTCGAATCTTCATTTGAAGATTCGAGTCAAAACTCGATCTACCCCGATCTGCCCTAAATTCATACCAGGCAGTCCCCGGACCCCCCTCGTGACCAAACCATGCTTGGTTTGGTCCGAATCTGACCAGGGAAGCACGAATCCCGGATCTAACTTTCGAAACTTTAAAGGTCCTCGTCGATGGTCCGTGTCTTGTTCAAACCAAAAGATTAAGGTCTAATGGACCTTAATCGAAGTGTTTCTCATCTGAGAAACACTTCGATTAAAGTCCGTTCAGCCTTAAGAAAGGTCTGTTCGAATCCAAGTTGAGATTTTTTGATTTTTCGGGTTTTTAAGGTGAGTTTGCTTTCTTTTCTTTATTTGTTTTGGTTCATCTGATTGTTTTAAAGGTCTATTCATGTTTTGTTTGTGTCCCTGAATTTTATCGACTGTGCCCTGTCCACTCTGCTTGAACCTCTGTTGTTTGATTGAGTCTTTCTATTTGTTCTGATAATGTGTATGTAAGTGTTGTGCAATTAGCTGATTTTCAAATTTGAACTAACTGATTGATTCCTTGAATACCACTTTGTTTAGTCAGTATAATTCAAATCATGTGTCGATACTGTTAAATGTCTGATTTTTGGCTACGATTGTGCATGTTATGATTAATATAGTCGAGTCGACATGTGTCGTCAATTAGTTTCAGCTGCCTGAACAATAACAAATCGATTTACTTTTGATAAGCATGGTCTGAATCACTTAGGAACTGAGTTTAGTGCTTATAAATAGTAATTTGAATCAGAAATGTAAAAATCAATGTTCTGTTTAGTCACAGTTCTAAAATTGGAGAGCATGTGCACTTATGCACAACATGTGCATTTGGTGCATAGCCTGTGCCCTGGCTAAGTGCTTTTGAATTAAATAGTTTGACAGCATGTGCTGTCAGACTACATCCTGCTGCCTATGTCTGCTTTTAGTTAATAAAATGGGAAAGTTAAGCCTGCCAAGGGAATGTCATGGGGTTTAATATTTAAATGGCTAAGTGGAACTGAAAAGAGGGCAGCACATGAGAGGGTATTCTTTTGGTCTAACAGGCTGTTAAAGGGCTGAGGTTTAGGCTTATAAAAGGGGGACTTCCGAGAGAGATAAGGGGATCAAATCAAAAAAAAAGGGGAGAGCAAAAATACATGCATATACACACATAGACACACACACAGATAGACATTTGATCAGAAACTTGGTTTTGTTTGTCTGAAGTTCATCTGTTGTCAATGTGTTAGGCAGTGTTGCTTCTTCTAAGTTTCAATCGAGATTATTGTTAGTGTTTTGTTGCATTTGGTATATCTCGGAATTGGATTGTCTGGAGTTTTGTTTCCACCACACTGTGTGCTGCTTCATTTGGCTGCTTTCTCTTCAACTATAGCTCCACTTCTTGCAATAGAATCTGTTCTGCTGTGTTGTTTCGATTGCTGCTGTTATTCTGATTCCTGCTGCTGCTGATCTTCCCTGTTATTCTCTTCTTCCTCTTTGCATTTCAGCATTCCAGGTACACATTTCAAATCCTATGTGGGTGTAAACTGTAACAGTTCGAAAGCATGAAATGAAAGGAGTTCGAAGAAGTTTAAATGTCTGTTTGTAATGCTCATGGTCTATTGATTTCTTCGTATAAATTGATCAGTGTGTAATTCAATAGCAAAAAAATCTAGTTAGTTAATACTTAACTGAGTTTTAGCCTCTTGTATCTTAGTTTATAGTTGTTTGTTGATATGAGTTAAGTAATGGTACAGTACGTAGAATGTACAAATATTTGACATAGTGACTGACCGGATTCTTGTTTAGCTATCATGATATGCATAGGATAGGATACTTCCACCTTACACAATGATGTTCTGTTTTATTTTAGTTTCTTTCGTCAAAACCCGCTAGGCAGTATATAGGAGCACGTTCGAACCCTCAGTGGTAATAATGCCTAGTGGGTTAATTCCCTTAATCTAGCCTAAATGAGTCTAGTTTGAATTCAATTCAAGAGATGTTTTCGATATAAGCATAGCATTTGTCATGTAATTTCTTTGTCAAAGTAGAACATTTCTCATAAAGTATGACGTCTTTTTTACTTTATAAATAATTAATCAGAAATTGATAAGAATTAGGCCCAAAGCATATACTTGAATTGACATGTATCTTCCTTCTTCTATTTTAGACTGAACATAGTAGAAATGTAGCCACTTTAGGATATCCTTTCTAAATAGAGACGAGCCTCGCCAAATAAAAATGCAAAATTGTGAGGCCCTCAATAAATAATCATAATAAATATTTAGAATTCAGGATAGGCCGTTTAGTGAATTTCATGGCTTCCTACAAAATAATAATGCGTTAGACTCTTTAGGCGCGACTTAATTAAATTACATTCTTAAACTCGGGTGCACATTGATGTGACCCGAATCCAAATCTCAACGGAGTCAAAATGGTCAACAACTACGGGTGCATTGATTGCGGCATGGTTCGAGATGCATTGTCACGACGTTGCAATTCTATAAAAATAATAATAAAAGCAGTTTTAAACTTAATAAAAGCACATAGGTCACAACATGTATTTAATCAGATATTTAGCCATTATAACAATTTAAGCGACCGTGCTAGAACCACGGGATTTGAGGGTGCCTAACACCTTCCCTCGGGTCAACAGAATTCCTTACTTAGAATTTCTGGTTCGCAGACTTCATTTGGAAAAGTCGAAAATTTCCTCGATTTGGGATTCAAGATAAACCGGTGACTTGGGACACCAAAAGCCAAACCTTTCCCAAGTGGCGACTCTGAATTAAATAAATAATCTCATTTCGAATATTGTCACTTAAATTGGAAAAACTCCCCTCGCGCATTTAACCCTTCGGGGCGGGCGCGCAAAAAGGAGGTGTGACAGCTCTGGCGACTCTGCTGGGGATGTAACCCAGAACCACTGGTTCAGGGTTCAAGAATTCGAGCTTAGAATAATTGTTATATTTGGCTTTATTATCTGATCTTTATTACATGTTTTTGCATAACGTGTTAAATGTTGTCTTTTACCGCTTTGATATTATCTGAACTGTATATAAACTGTGTCGAAACCCTTCTCTTCTTACCTCCGGGGAGAAGCTCGCTGGTCGAGACTCCCTATTCTGTTAGTGTCAATACCTGAAATAAGAAAGAGGTCGGACAAGTTACAAAGCCGGACGATCTCGCGGGTCCCCGGTACGTAGCCCCCTCCTCGACTCGAGTTGTCCGCTCGGGTACACAGTCTAGAACAAATACCCAGGTTACGAACCTAGAATAACTTGACTTCATGCCGGATCCCTAGTAGGAACGCTTATTTGCATCATGTTGCATTTGACTTAGGGGGCTCAACACAGGGGTTGGGTCCGTCTAGGACAAGCAACCTGAAATGAAAAGGCCACCCTGCTGCATCCTATTTGTTTTGCGCATTTATTTGCTTCGGTTCCGCATGCTGACCGGTTTCTAAAAAAAGAAGAAAAATAGCAGCGTAGGGAGATAATTACTTATTTTGGAAAAATAAAACCAATGTCCAAGTAGTGTCGAAACCTCGCCGGAATTTTTCTAAAAAAAAAACAGAATAAAACCAAAAGTTGTCTTTTAGTTTGATTTATTAAAAAAACATATAAAAATTGTTCTTTTCTTTTTAAGAAAAAAAAAGGGGTATTTATTTAAAAGTAAAAAAAAAAATTTTTTTTTTTGGAAATTCATCATTCAAAAAATATGTTGTTTCTCTCGTAGTATCTCTTTTATAAATTCAGACTAATAGTCTAAATACTTCCTAAAAAAAATTTAGTCTTTATCTCTTTTCGAAAGAAAATAATAAAAAAATATTCTTGCTTTCTGGGTTTAATTGATTTTCTCTATTCATGATGTACCGAACTACGCGGGTCTGATTCTCACCGGATGTGAGATACGTAGGCAAACCTCATCGGTTCCGGCCCCAATTAAAAAAAAAGTTCCCAAAAAATATATTTTTCTTTAGTTCTTTCTTTATAAATGTTTCTTTAGAAAATACAAAAAAGGGAAATAAAAAATAATATAGAAGTTTTCTTTAAACTCAAATAAAATGGTCTCTTTCTTTCTGAAGTCTTTCATGTGAAATAATGAAATAAGAATTAAAAATCAGCAATAAAAATCCAAAAAAATACTCTTTGCTTTTAGTCTCTTTTTTGTAAAATGTTCAAAAAAAAAATAGTTGAAAAATTGAATTCCAAAATATTAGGACTTTTCTTTAGAAGTACTTTTGTAAATAAATGAAACTCAGAAATTCCAAATCATTTTTCTTAAAAGTCCCTCTTTCAAGAGGCAACATCATGACAAAAAAGAAAATATATTCTTTCTTCCGTAGAAAAGGGTGAAACAAATGAAAAATCAACCAAAACACATTTTTAGAAGCAAATAATATTTTTAGAAGTCTTTCTTTAAAAAAATAAAACAAAAATCAAATAAAAAAAATATCTTCTTTCTTCTTTTAGAGTACTTCTTTTGAAAATTCAAAAAAAAAAGAGAGAGAGTTAGTTTACTTACTCCATTCACGATCGCCCGAACTACGCCGGTTTGATTCTCACCGGATGTGAGATACATAGGCAACCCTCATCGGGTTCAACCCCCATTTTTGCTAAAATAGCCAAAATCAATGAATAAAAAAAAATGCGTTTCAAACTTTAAAAGAGTCGTAAATAAATCGGGTGACGCTGTTTTGTCATAAATAGCCGAATGTTCCCGAAAGGGACGCCGGAAGGCTGACTTTGCATAAACGGCCGCCTTTGGGTCTTGTTTAGCATTTTTGACCCACACGGCCTTAAAATCTTCGTCCTCAAAGTGTTTAAAAGCCGTGTTCAAAACTTGATCCCCTTTGTAAAATATTTTTGAGTCAAAGTCATTTTTGTTGAAATCACCTTAATAAATGTGCAGGATGAGCACGATGCAAAATGAACATTTTTCAATAATGACCAAAATCCCTGTCAAGTTACGGCTATGGTGGAATGATCTAGGTGCTGAAGGACAAAATGAGGTCAAGAAACATCTGAAAGGTCTCGTGGGTTTGTTGGAAATTCAACCTCGGGGAGATATCATAAGAGCTTTGGTTACCTACTGGGACCCAGCGCACAATGTTTTCCATTTCTCTGATTTCGAGCTCACTCCGACTTTGGAAGAAATGGCCGGGTACATCGGGAACGCTGAACTTCCGTTGAGGCAAAAATACTTGGTCGCCCCAAGAGTTGTCACGGTGCATAGGTTCCTAGATTCATTGAAGATACCTAGAACAGTCCACAACCCGGATCTGGCAGCCGGATTTTGTACTCCATGCTTCATATATGATAGGTACGGTCATGAGGGAGGATTCAATAATCCAATCAACAAACTGTGCAGCAAAGGAGTTCGTCAGAAGTGGGACAAGCACAGACGGGTAGCGTTCGTGATGATGTTCTTAGGCCTTCTGGTATTTCCAAGGAAAGAGGGAAACATTGATTTAAAGATATTCGGGGTCGTCAACACTTTACTCACGCAAAGTGACAGTACTCTCGCGCCTATGGTGGTATCTGACATCTTTCGAGCTCTTACAGTTTGTAAAGCTGGGGGAAATTTCTTCGAAGGTTGTAACTTGCTCCTACAGATATGGATGACCGAGCACCTCTGCCATCATTCCGAGATTTTGAGCCATGGTTCCCCGGAAAAGACCTGCATAGAAGAATCTTACACGAGAACCAAAGAGATCAGTTTGCCCAAAGGAGTCCTGGCATGGACCTCGTTCTTTCAAGCTCTTACTGCCAGCCAAATACAATGGACGTTGGGATGGTTGCCTGTTGATGAGATCCTATATATGTCTGCAGCTAAAACTCATTTCTTACTAATGGGGCTTAAGAGCATTCAACCTTACGCACCCTGCCGAGTTTTGAGACAGTTCGGAAGATGCCAAACAGTACCTCATGAGGAAGATCTTAGCACTCAAGCAGTTGAGATAAGTCCTAACGGACAATTCCCAGAAGCAAAGATTCGCCAAATCTGGAGTGAGTGTCAATATTTGAAATCAGATACTTGTGTGCGGGATCGAGCCAAAGGGGAGACGGCGCCAGGATACCTTGCATGGTACAGAAGGGAACTTGAGCATGAAAGGCCAGCTAAGAGACCCCACATCCGGAATTTCACCGAATCATCGCAAAGGCAGTGGGATTGGTTAGCAAAGGAAAGAGGCTATTGCGCCGAAATCAGCAGGTTGAAATATGAGCACGACGTGCAAGATGCTACCAATCTGGGAGAGCGGAACAGGTTAATTCAGGACAACAAAAGACTCAGAGCCCAGATCAAACAGATAAGGGTGGATGCGGATAAACAGCCAAGGCATCGATCAGACGAACAGCTGATAAAAAGGCTAAAAGGTGAAATCAGGGAATGGCAAGATGGTTTGGAGAAATCTGAAAACATCATGGCAGAGCTCAGGGCACAGTGGGATACAAGAGCAGATGAGCATCGCCGATACCTGAATCAATTGGAAGGCAACCACGAGAAAACTGTTGTTAAAATAAAGAGAGAGATGGCTGCACTTGAGATCAAAGCAGCTAATCAAGCCAAGGGTTTCCAAATTGAGAGCAGATACTGGTACGACTCAATAGCCCAGATGAAGTTGGAAGTACGGCGACTGAAGCACCAGCATATACAGGATGCTCAAGTATTCAAGATATGTAGCGATCAGATAGAACGCCTACTCATAGAGAAGAAGCAAACCAGAGATAGGATCAAGGCCATTGCCCATGCCATCACCAGACGATGTCTACGATGTGAGAACATGTCCAGCGTTACCGTCCTCTCGGCAGTGATGGGTTATGTCAAGCAGACTATGCATGAGCTGGAGCAACTTGAGAGGGATCTCACGCCTAGGACCGCGGTGAGGCCGAACGATGCCCCGCGGACACCAATTTTCAAAACCATAATGCACTCATAAGTCAAATCTGTATCTTAGCATCTTCTGCTTGTTTTTCCCATCAGGGTGATTTTTAGTCTATTTTGAGTCTAGGTTTATTTTCAAAGTTCGCTTTTTCTTTTTGCAAAATGTAGTTTGTAATAGACCATTTCAACAATAAAGAGGTTGCTTCTTTTACGCTCATTTGTGTTTTTCGAACTACGTAATGATCTGATTCACGTAGACATCGTGATACGTAGGCAGTCCTCATCAGATCCGGTCGCATTTCTTTTACTGCAAGATAAAAAAATAAAAAATAAAAAATAAAAGAAAAATAAAAAAAAATGGGGGGAAAAAACTAATAAGAGGAAAAATGCCGGAATGACGCATGCTCTCGTAGCAAACATATAGTAATCCACTTAACTGTATAGGTGCATCATGCCCAACGTGAGATTAACTATCTATTATTTGCTACAAATTAACCGTGCGTTTGTCATTGAGTATTTCCAGGGTTTTTGAAAAGACGGTTGGTTTGGTGAAAGTCTGGCCTCGCACTCATACTTCACGAGGTCAAGGAGAAGTGTTCAACTACCTGTTGTTAGGACCAGAAGCAATACTCACACTTACTTCACTAGGTCAAAAGGAAGTGTGGAAATGTCTTCAGAAATTCCATTGCAAACAATCCCTGTTTTCGAGGAGAGCTCGATCTCAGCCGTCCTCACACCTGAATCCGCAACTGCGGAGGAAAATAGAATCCTACGGCTCCGCATGTTGGAAATGCTGGACGATTGGAATAATGGGAAAGAGCCGCCAAGTGTCGTCCCCGGATTCCCTGAATTATTCTCCAGGTCAAGTGGGACTTCTAATGTCCCCATAAATTATCCTGCTACCCCATTCGGGTACCCAGCCACCTCAGCCTTCTCTGCTGGATCGCCTTCTGAGCCTCATCCCCGAATGTCATCCACTGATGCAAGCATGAACATCTTTACTGCATCGCCTTGCCCGATTGCGGCACAGCCTACCCCGTACAAGCCAAGCTTTGACTCATCCTCTTTTACATTCCAAGCACCATCGTTCTCAATGGAACCAACTAGGTTCGCTACCAGTACTAATCCTCTACCGCCTCAGTGCGAGCTCGCACCTGGGCAGGATCAGAACCCCAGAACTGCAGAACAAAATGAGATTGCCAAGAGAATGAGAAGCCTTGAACAAAGTTTGAAGAATATGCAAGGATTGAGCGGACAAAAGAGCGTCTCTTACGCCGACCTGTGCATGTTCCCTCACGTGCACCTGCCAACGGGTTTCAAGACCCCAAAGTTCGAGAAATACGATGGGCACGGTGACCCCATTGCACATCTTAAGAAATACTGCAACCAATTACGGGGAGCCGGCGGAAAAGAAGAACTGCTGATGGCGTATTTTGGGGAAAGTCTAGTAGGGATAGCTTCGGAATGGTATATGGATCAGGAAATGTCCCAATGGCATATATGGGATGATCTCGCCAGAGATTTTGTAAAACAATTCCAGTATAACATCGACATTGCGCCAGACCGAAACTCTCTGTCGAATTTGAAGAAGAAACCTTCGGAAAGCTTCAGAGAATATGCTATTAAGTGGCGTGAACAGGCGTCGAGAGTGAAGCCTCCCATGGATGAAGTGGAAATGGTCACTACCTTTCTCCAGGCTCAAGAGTCTGACTATTTCCAAAACATGATGTCAGCCATGGGTAAGCCATTCGCGGAAGCGATCAAGATTGGAGAGATGGTGGAAAATGGTCTGAAAACAGGTAGGATTCTGAGTCAAGCAGCCATAAGGGCGACCTCCCAGGCCATCCAAAGCGGGTCCGGAGGAACGACAAGAGGGAAAAAGAAGGAAGAAACGACTATGGCAGCCTCGGAAGCAAGGGAGTATCGTCATCCCAGGCCCCATTTTCCGGAAAGAGCCCCACAACACTACTACCCCCACTCAAATTTGGCATATGCTCATCAACCTTATATGGTCATGAATGCCCAACCTTATACCCATCCTCCACAACAAGCCAACCGAGGCCCAGCTCCACCTCCCAGAAATCAGCCTCCTTACCGCAACCACTATAACCCACAACCCCCGCAGAATAACTTCCGCCCTCAAGAGCCACCCCGAAGGCGGACTTTCACGTCCATCGGTGAACCATACTCAACCTTGTTCCCGAAGCTGGTCCAGTTGGGTTTCTTGCAACCAATCCCTCAAACAAGGCAAAACCCGACGTCACCTTCTTACAAAGCTGGAGTCAGATGCGCCTATCATTCAGGAGCCGAGGGACATGACACAAATGACTGCTGGTCGTTGAAAAGAGTGGTCGAAAACTTGATAGAGCAAGGGAAAATAGTGCTAAGGGACGAGGAGATCCCGAATGTAACTAACAACCCATTACCTGCTCACAATAATGGGTCGCTGATCGGGATGATTTGTGAAGACAAAGAGTTCGACCCTGCTCTGAAAGCCATAATTGCCATTGTCGACAAGGGAAAGAGGCCCGAAACGGACCAAAAACCAGAAAAGGGGGAAGAGGCCAAAGCTGTAAAGAAAGTGCCTGAAAAGAAGGTGGAGAAGAAAGCGGTACCGGTAAAGGATGGAGTTCTTTACATACCACGAGGTCAAGCTGAGAAGACGCAGAACTTCGGAATCAAAAAGACAAAACCTATGTACGTGCCAAAAGGGGCCTATGTGGTCCGGGGAACGATTCAACCACCTCGGCCGAATGAGCCAGTGGTTATCGGACGCGTGCCACAAAAGCCAATGACCAACCCGTCCACAGTGCCGTGGAATTATCAAAAGACTTTGGTAATGTACAAAGGTAAAGAGGTCATGGGAGAACTTCCAGAAAATACTTTCATAGGAAAGTATTCAAATACTCAAGAACTGAACAACGCCACACAAAGGCGCTTCCCGCCAAAGAAGCCCGTGAGTGTTGAAGAAGCGGAAATGTTCTTCCAACAAATGAAAATGCCGGATTACGAAGTGATAGATCAACTGCGCAAGTACCCCGAGCAAGTGTCCATGCTGTCATTGTTAATGAGGTCGACCGAGCATCAGGAGATCTTACTGAAGACCCTGAATGAAGCATATGTGCCAGTTGAAACCTCGGTAGAACAATTAGAGCGAATGACAGAAAGATTCTTCGCCGTCAACCAAATCTCTTTCAGCAAGAACGATCTACCCCCGGAAGGAGCGGCACACAACAAGGCTTTGCATTTAACAGTTAAATGCGAAGACTATTATGTCAAGCGGGTAATGTTGGATGGGGGCTCAGGCGTTGACATTTGCCCGTTCTCCACGCTGCAAAGAATGGAAATTGGGACCGAGAGAATCCGACCCAACAATGTCTGCGTAAGAGCTTTCGACGGCATCAAGAGAGATACCATGGGAGAAATAGACCTTTTGTTGGTCATAGGACCAGTCGAATTTCAAATAACCTTCCAGGTGCTCGACATGGATACATCCTACAATTTTCTCCTTGGCAAACCTTGGATCCATGCGGCAGGAGCCGTGCCTTCCACTCTTCACCAGATGGTGAAGTTCGAGTACGAAGACAGAGAGATCGTGGTCCACGGGGAAGATGAGCATGCTATTTATCGGGACCCATCCACCCCATATCTGGAACCGAGAGAAGGGAGCGAACATACGGTCTATCAAGCTTTTGAGATTGTACTGGCAGAGCAGCACGAAGAGGGAATACCCTGCCCCAGCCTTTCTTGTCTAACGCCTCGGTTATGGTGGCCAAAGAGATGATCCGACATGGATTTAGGCCAGGGAAGGGGCTTGGACGAACCCTTCAGGGAGTAACAGAACCCATTACTTTGCCAGTCATCAAGAAACCTTTTGGACTAGGTTTCAAACCTACTCCAGCCGACGAAGAGTGGGCAAAGAAAAGGAAAAATAAGGTTTTGAAGTTACCTCAACCACTGCCGGATTTATATGCAACTTTCATCAGGCCAAGGTACGCTGAAGAAGAAGATGATGAGATCTTCACAGCTGGGGAAATCGAGGAGATATGTGGGGCGATGAGAAAGATGCTCTACGAGGTCCACATGGTTCAACCAGGTGAAGGCACAAGCACTGCTGAGATGCTGTACATGGGGTCGAACGCCCAACTTCAAAACTGGGAGGCCACGCCATTCCCGACTAGACGGAAGTCCGGGTAGACCTGTCCTGCCACCTTTCCTGTGTCACAAGTTATCTCCAGGACATAACTTGAACGTTTTCTCCTTTTCGATTGTTGTTTTGAATTCCTAAGTTGTAAACATTGTTGTCTTCCAATTTTCCAAAGAAAATATAAAAAAAATCATCATTTTTTCCCATTCTTTCTTTTGTTCTGATTTTTATTATTTTTCCTTTTATCTTTCTTTTCAGTCATAATAATGCGGCTTTAAATATGACATGCTTGCGGACTTCACGCCCAGATCACAATGAGTTATTTAACTGCGAATTAACGAACCCAGAACCAGAATATGATGCGGAAGAGGCTTTTAGGGAGATAAACCGAGAGTTGGAATATTTCGAGAATAAACCTAAGCCAAATCTGAATGACACTGAACCGGTAAATTTAGGAACCCCGGAAGAAATCCGGGAGACCAAGATAAGCATTCACACGGACAAGAAAACGCGAGAGGCGATAATTCAACTTCTTTTTGAATTTAAAGACGTGTTTGCTTGGTTATATGATGACATGCCGGGGCTAGGTGTTGATCTAGTGGTTCATAAATTGCCGATTCATCCTGATTGTCCTCCAGTTCAACAAAAGCAACAAAAGTTCAAAACTGAGGTCAGTGACAAGATTAAAGAGGAGATCACCAAACAACTGAAAACGGGAGTGATTCGGGTAGTCCAGTATACAACATGGTTGGCGAATGTGGTTCCAGTACCAAAGAAGGACGGGAAAACTCGAGTATGTGTAGATTACTGAGATTTGAACAGAGCAAGTCCTAAAGATAATTTCCCGCTGCCCAACATCCACATCCTCGTTGATAATTGCGCCAAACACGAGATACAGTCTTTTGTAGATTGTTATGCTGGGTATCATCAGGTACTGATGGATGAAGAGGATGCCGAGAAAACTGCCTTCACCACGCCTTGGGGAACCTACTGTTATCGGGTTATGCCATTCGGTTTGAAGAATGCGGGGGCTACTTACATGAGGGCCATGACTGCCATTTTTCATGACATGATGCATCAGGAAATAGAGGTGTACGTGGATGACGTGATAGTCAAGTCCAGGACGCAGGATAATCACATCCAAGACTTGAGGAAATTCTTCGAGAGGTTAAGGAAGTATGACTTGAAGCTAAACCCAGCCAAATGTGCTTTTGGAGTTCCGTCGGGCAAACTTTTGGGCTTCATCGTAAGCAGGAGAGGTATCGAGCTAGATCCGACTAAGATAAAATCCATCAGAGATCTGCCTCCCCCAAGAACAAAGAAAGACGTGATGAGTCTGTTGGGCAGGTTGAATTACATCAGTCGGTTTATTGCCCAGCTGACAAGCACGTGTGAGCCCATATTCAAGCTGTTAAGGAAAGATGCGGCGATTAAATGGACAACTGAGTGTCAAGAAGCCTTTGATAAAGTCAAAGAATACCTTTCGAATCCCCCGGTCTTGGTCCCTCCAGAACCGGGAAGGCCACTTTTCTTGTATCTAACAGTCTTGGAGAACTCTTTCGGCTGCGTCCTCGGGCAACACGACGTAACCGGAAAGAAGGAGCAAGCAATCTACTACTTGAGCAAGAAATTCACCGGCTACGAGGCCAAATACACTCTGCTGGAAAGGACATGCTGCGCTCTCACATGGGTTGCTCAAAAGTTGAGACATTATCTCCAAGCCCACACTACGCTCCTCATAAGCAGGTTGGATCCTTTGAAGTATATATTTCAGAAACCAATGCCTACTGGGAGACTGGCTAAATGGCAAATCTTGCTTACGGAATTCAACATAGTCTATGTCACTCGCACGACAATGAAGGCCCAGGCGTTAGCAGATCATTTGGCCGAAAATCCGGTCGATGAGGAATACCAGCCATTGGATACCTACTTTCTAGATGAAGAAGTAAACACCGCAGAAGTTGTCTCGGAGGAAACTCATGTTTGGAAGATGTTCTTTGATGGAGCCGTGAACGCCAAGGGTGTAGCGATTGGGGCAATTTTGATCTCACCTTCTGGTCAGCATTATCCCGCCACAGCTAGACTTCGTTTCTTTTGCACAAATAATACAGCTGAGTATGAAGCCTGCATCATGGGCATGCATATGGCAATCGATCAGGATGTCGAAGACTTACTGATTATGGGAGATTCTGACTTGATTATCCGGCAAGCTCAAGGCGAATAGGAAACTCGGGATGTCAAACTTATCCCTTACCGACAGCATGTGGAGGACCTCAGCAAGCGCTTTACCTCAATAGAGTTCAGGTATATCCCGAGGTGTCACAATGAACTGGCAGATGCACTCGCTACTTTGGCTTCAATGCTACCCTACCCGGGCAATGCCCACGTCGATCCTTTGGAAATCCAAATCAAAGAAAGACACGGTTACTGCAATGTAATCGAGGCGGGATCAAATACGCAGCCTTGGTACTATGACATCAAGAGGTTCCTGAAGACACAAGAATACCCCGAGCACGCTACTGGAGATCAAAAGAGGACCATTAGGCGACACGCAAGTGGTTTCTTTCTGAGCGGTGAATTGTTGTATAAGAGGACCCCGGACCTCAATCTTCTAAGATGTGTCGATATCGAGGAGGCAAGAAAGATCATGCACGAAGTACACGCAGGTGTGTGCGGACCTCACATGAACGGGTATGTCTTAGCAAAGAAAATCCTTCGAGCAGGTTATTACTGGATGACCATGGAAAAGGATTGCTTTAGCTTCGTTCGGAAGTGTCATCAGTGTCAGGTGCACGGTGATTTGATTCATGCACCTCCCACGGAGCTGCATCCCATGTCTGCACCTTGGCCATTTGTCGCCTGGGGCATGGACGTCATTGGACCAATCGAACCGAAGGCTTCGAATGGACACAGGTTTATACTGGTTGCCATCGATTACTTCACAAAATGGGTAGAAGCTGTCACTCTCAAGTCGGTCACTAAAAAAGCTGTAGTGGATTTTGTACACTCAAATCTCATCTGTCGTTTCGGTATTCCTGCGACTATCATTACAGATAACGCAGCAAACTTGAACAGTAATTTGATGGGAGATGTATGCGAGCAATTCAAGATAACGCATAGGAATTCTACTCCTTATCGGCCGAAAGCCAATGGTGCTGTGGAAGGCGGCAAACAAAAACATCAAGAAGATTTTGAGGAAAACGATCCAAAGTTCCCGACAGTGGCATGAGCAGTTACCTTTTGCATTATTGGGGTATCGCACTACGGTACGCACATCAGTAGGAGCGACTCCTTATCTTTTGGTTTATGGGACCGAGGCTGTAATACCGGCAGAGGTAGAAATTCCTTCGCTTCGAACCATTGTCGAAGCAGAAATCGAAGACAGCGAGTGGGTCAAGACTCGGTTAGAGCAATTGACTTTGATTGATGAAAAGCGAATGGCCGCGGTTTGTCACGGATAGTTGTACCAACGAAGGATGGCCCGCGCTTACAACAAGAAAGTCCGACCCAGGAATTTCGAAGTAGGTCAGCTGGTACTGAGGCGTATTCTGCCGCATCATGAGGAAGCAAAAGGGAAGTTTTCCCCAAATTGGAAAGGCCCATACATCATAAGGAAGATATTGCCGAGAGGAGCATTGTATTTAGGTGATATCGAAGGAAATGACCCCGACACAGCAGTAAATGCGGATGCAGTCAAGAGATACTACGTCTAAATCATACCCCAGTGGTCCTGGCACATTTGAAAATGACGAAGGTTTTATTCCCCACTACTCCCCAAACACTACCCAATTCTCTCTACCAACTTTTGAGCTGTAAAAAAAAAAAAAAAATCAAATTTGATTGAGGCCTGAACTACGTTTGACTTGATTCCGAAAGGATACGTAGGCAGCCTCTCCCTGAGGTTCAGTCACACCAACAATAAAATCCCATTCACCCTGAAATTGAAACTGGGGCACGTCGAGCAGTTTGGAAGTTAGTATCATCTGCCTCTCTTTACCAAGCACAAGCTTTCAGATCAATTACCAAAGATAGTGGGAAACCAATAAACGTCACAAATAGAAACCGGCACACTCTGAATTGAGAGAGATAAAATGAGAGAGTCTCGTTGGTGAAAACCTTCGGGCACCACGAGGTGACGGGAGTAGAGAAACCAAAATGAGAGAGCTTGTTTAGTAAAAACTCACAAAGAGTGCTATCAAGCGATGACAGGAAGAGAAATGAGAGAGGTCAGCCGGCGAAAACCCGCAAAGGGCGCTGTTGGCCGAAAAGAATGACTCCACCCCAAGGAGGTCTCGGCAAAGTTCCACCGGTTTGGAATCACGGATCCGTTCTGGTTCAGGGAAACGCAAGTTCATGGAAGGTCAGGCGTCCAGTCCAAAGAGCATGTCATGTCATTTAAAGCCAGCGTTATCTTCCTCAGATAAGTCTTTCTCGTCCCAAAAGGGACACTCCCTTCCTGAAATTTGTTTTCTCCTTTCTTTGCTTCTCTTCGAATCCCTTTTATGTTTTAACCCCAAGTTCAAGATACACCGGAAAGGGCAGGTGGCAGGTTCGTTTGCACGGAATCCCATCTCCTGAAGGAAAACGCCTCATTTCGTTGGTACGATTGCCAAAGCCTGATGAATCATGATGTCTGATGGTGTTTAAAGTAAAGAGGAAAGAAAGAAATCTCCCCCAGCAAGTCCGCCTTCGGACGAATCCCCACCGAGTCTCCCTCTGTACAAATCCCCACAGAGTCCCTCTTTGTACAATCCCCCACAAAGTCTCCCCAATATATAAAAATAAAAAATAAAAAAAAAATCCCCGTTGAAATATTCCCCCACAGAGCTTTCCTTTGTACAAATCCCCACAGAATACCTCCAATAAAATCCCCGTTGAGAATCTCCAAGCAAAACGGGACAAAAAAAAAGAGCCTTACGAGGCAAATCATCACAGAATCTGGAAATACAAGCCTGAGCGGTCTAAAGGGTTTCAGCATATGAATCAAATCAATGGTGGGACTTCACAACAGAAAGGAAGACGCAACAAAGCAACCGGGAACGATCAAGGTCACCAAACCGACCGTCATTTTCGAACTAACAATTGTTCTTTGTCTAAAAAGTTGAAATAGGTGTAATCCAAGACAACCGTGCAAGAAGTAGGGGTCGCCCAAAGAAGAAGGTGCATGGGCACAAGAAATATTTTGGTAATAAGGAATTCACTCGAAAGGTAAGTTTCCATGAAACTCCCTTTTATCTTCTACTAAAACAAGAAAATTCAAAAAAAGAGGTCGCTTAGTATTCTCGAACTTTGTCCCCAGCCAGTCAGCATTAGGGTTTTAAACCCTAAACTGAATTTTCCCTTTAGTCAGCATTAGGGTTTTAAACCCTAAACTGAACTTTTTCCATTTTAGTCAGCATTAGGGTTTTAAACCCTAAACTGAACTTTTTCCATTCAGCCAGCATTAGGGTTTTAAACCCTAAACTGAGCTTTTCCATGCAATCAGCATTAGGGTTTTAAACCCTAAACTGAATTTTCCTTTTAGTCAGCATTAGGGTTTTAAACCCTAAACTGAACTTTTTCCATTTCAGCCAGCATTAGGGTTTTAAACCCTAAACTGAGCTTTTCCATTCAGCCAGCATTAGGGTTTTAAACCCTAAACTGAGCTTTTCCATGCAATCAGCATTAGGGTTTTAAACCCTAAACTGAATTTTCCTTTTAGTCAGCATTAGGGTTTTAAACCCTAAACTGAACTTTTTCCATTTCAGCCAGCATTAGGGTTTTAAACCCTAAACTGAACTTTTTCCATTCAGCCAGCATTAGGGTTTTAAACCCTAAACTGAACTTTTTCCATTCAGCCAGCATTAGGGTTTTAAACCCTAAACTGAGCTTTTCCATGCAATCAGCATTAGGGTTTTAAACCCTAAACTGAATTTTCCTTTTAGTCAGCATTAGGGTTTTAAACCCTAAACTGAACTTTTTCCATTCAGCCAGCATTAGGGTTTTAAACCCTAAACTGAGCTTTTCCATGCAATCAGCATTAGGGTTTTAAACCCTAAACTGAGCTTTTCCTTTAGTCAGCATTAGGGTTTTAAACCCTAAACTGAACTTTTTCCATTCAGCCAGCATTAGGGTTTTAAACCCTAAACTGAGCTTTTCCATGCAATCAGCATTAGGGTTTTAAACCCTAAACTGAATTTTCCTTTTAGTCAGCATTAGGGTTTTAAACCCTAAACTGAACTTTTTCCATTTCAGCCAGCATTAGGGTTTTAAACCCTAAACTGAGCTTTTCCATTCAGCCAACATTAGGGTTTTAAACCCTAAACTGAGCTTTTCCATGCAATCAGCATTAGGGTTTTAAACCCTAAACTGAATTTTCCTTTTAGTCAGCATTAGGGTTTTAAACCCTAAACTGAACTTTTTCCATTTCAGCCAGCATTAGGGTTTTAAACCCTAAACTGAACTTTTTCCATTTCAGCCAGCATTAGGGTTTTAAACCCTAAACTGAGCTTTTCCATTCAGCCAGCATTAGGGTTTTAAACCCTAAACTGAGCTTTTCCATGCAATCAGCATTAGGGTTTTAAACCCTAAACTGAATTTTCCATTCAGCCAGCATTAGGGTTTTAAAATCCTAAACTGAGCTTTTCCTTCAAGTCAGCGTTAGGGTTTTAAACCCTAAACTGAATTTTTCCTTTCAGTCAGCATTGGGGTTTTAAACCCTAAACTGAACTTTTTCCTTTAATCAGCATTAGGGTTTTAAACCCTAAACTGAATTTTTCCTTTAGTCAGCATTAGGGTTTTAAACCCTAAACTGAATTTTTCCTTTGGTTAGCATTAGGGTTTTAAAAACCCTAAACTGAACTTTTCCTTTAGTCAGCATTAGGGTTTTAAACCCTAAACTGAATTTTTCCTTTGGTCAGCATTAGGGTTTAAAACCCTAAACTGAACTTTTCCCCAGTTGGTCAGTATTAGAGTTTCGAC
Organism: Nicotiana tabacum; assembly: GCF_000715075.1. NCBI lineage: Eukaryota > Viridiplantae > Streptophyta > Magnoliopsida > Solanales > Solanaceae > Nicotiana > Nicotiana tabacum. The sequence goes on along the minus strand of NC_134087.1, from coordinate 55,715,322 downwards.
TCTAAACTGAACCTTTCCCCAGCTAGTCGATATTAGGGATCCAACCATGAACTGAGCATGCATATCCTCTTTCATCAATTTTATGCACTTCCTGGCGAATAATTAACGAAATTTTCCTAGTGAAACTGGGGCAGAAAATTTCGTTCGTTTGTTTTCTCCCGCAGGTCTAACCTCGAGCCACATGGATCGAAATGACCCACCAGATGAGTCCCAGCTCGGAATCAAAAAAAATGGAAGGCAGATTGACTCCAACATTTGATTAAGGTCTTGAACCCTGCCAATCGCGTCTCACTCAGCATCCCAGAGATTAAACAAGTCGCAGCAACTCGCAAGCATCAAGATTCAGATCGGAGTCTACAAGCAGAATCAGCTAAGACCCAAGATCAAGTCACAAAAGAATCATAGATAGGAATCTTGTAACTAGCAGTTGACATGCATATAAGTAGTTAGTTCAGTTTTCAATTTTCCTTTGGTTGTAATAAGGCGGTCAGTGACGCAGCAGTGACAACCGCAACAGCAGTAACAGCAAGCATTGCAATCCCATGGTAGTCCCAGCTACCAAAACTTCCCGAACTACACTGACCTGATTCCTGTTTAGCCCAGGATATGTAGGAAATCTTTAAAGCAAGATTCGGTCAGATCTTTCAAAAACATGCTTCATACGGAGTAGTCCATAGGCAAAAATCGCTCATACACGCTCACTTTATCTTTGCACGAAAACTCTTCGTGTTTCTGAACAAAGAGGGGCAGCTGTGAGCACGTGATTTTTGTTTTCGCGCGACAATCACTCCAAAAGAAATAAAAAATAATAATAATTGGCCCTGCTGTACAATTTTTGGATTTTTACATGGCATTTTGTTAATTATTTATGATTTTTGCCCATTTGTATTTGAGTAAAACAAAACACAAAAAATGTATGTGTCATGCGTAATCTGAACCGTAACACGGTTGTTAAATAGAAAATCATAAATAGGTATCTTTGTCCGTGATTTTGTTTTTGTTTGATTTTACCTGTTTTAAAATATTCTAATGTGTGTGCAATTAATTGTATTAAGTGTTTATTTAATTTTAATTTGATTTACTTAGGTTTTGTTTTTTTTTTAAATAAAGAAGAAAATAAAATAATAATAATAAAAACCTTTCTTTTTTCGGACTTGGGCCAATTTTAAACAAATTGGCCCAAACAAACTCAGCCCAAAACCAGGCTTGCCCGGTCCGTGTCCAGCTGACACCAAGGACGTCCAAACGACGTCGCAATGGTTGAGTCTGATCTGAGCCGTTGATCTCTGAATGATCAACGGCCAATATCACCTCCTCACAACCCATGATAAACCCGACCCATTTCCACCCCGACCAACCCAAAATCCCTTTGGATGAAACGACACCGTTTCCCCTAAGCCTTCAGATCCAAGCCATTGATTTCGATTGATCCGACGGCTGAGATCAACCCACCCATTCCATATATAAGCCCCTTACCATACCCTGCCCCCCTATCCGATACCCCAGCCTCCGTCCTCACCAAACCTTTCCCCTTCAAACCCTAGCCGCCCCCATCTCCCTTCACCAGAAACCTGGCGGCATGGACGCCGGTGACCCTACCTTTAACACCATAGATGCTCCTCACCGTCCTGAACCCAAATCCACCAACCACACACCTCGAATCCCATCCCACCTTCTCGAATCTTCATTTGAAGATTCGAGTCAAAACTCGATCTACCCCGATCTGCCCTAAATTCATACCAGGCAGTCCCCGGACCCCCCTCGTGACCAAACCATGCTTGGTTTGGTCCGAATCTGACCAGGGAAGCACGAATCCCGGATCTAACTTTCGAAACTTTAAAGGTCCTCGTCGATGGTCCGTGTCTTGTTCAAACCAAAAGATTAAGGTCTAATGGACCTTAATCGAAGTATTTCTCATCTGAGAAACACTTCGATTAAAGTCCGTTCAGCCTTAAGAAAGGTCTGTTCGAATCCAAGTTGAGATTTTTTGATTTTTCGGGTTTTTAAGGTGAGTTTGCTTTCTTTTCTTTATTTGTTTTGGTTCATCTGATTGTTTTAAAGGTCTATTCATGTTTTGTTTGTGTCCCTGAATTTTATCGACTGTGCCCTGTCCACTCTGCCTGAACCTCTGTTGTTTGATTGAGTCTTTCTATTTGTTCTGATAATGTGTATGTAAGTGTTGTGCAATTAGCTGATTTTCAAATTTGAACTAACTGATTGATTCCTCGAATACCACTTTGTTTAGTCAGTATAATTCAAATCATGTGTCAATACTGTTAAATGTCTGATTTTTGGCTACGATTGTGCATGTTATGATTAATATAGTCGAGTCGACATGTGTCGTCAATTAGTTTCAGCTGCCTGAACAATAACAAATCGATTTACTTTTGATAAGCATGGTCTGAATCACTTAGAAACTGAGTTTAGTGCTTACAATTAGTAATTTGAATCAGAAATGTAAAAATCAATGTTCTGTTTAGTCACAGTTCTGAAATTGGAGAGCATGTGCACTTATGCACAACATGTGCATTTGGTGCACAGCCTGTGCCCTGCCTAAGTGCTTTTGAATTAAATAGTTTGACAGCATGTGCTGTCAGACTACATCCTGCTGCCCATGTCTGCTTTTAGTTAATAAAATGGGAAAGTTAAGCCTGCCAAGGGAATGTCATGGGGTTTAATACTTAAATGGCTAAGTGGAACTGAAAAGAGGGCAGCACATGGGAGGGTATTCTTTTGGTCTAACAGGCTGTTAAAGGGCTGAGGTTTAGGCTTATAAAAGGGGGACTTCCGAGAGAGATAAGGGGATCAAATCAAAAAAAAAAGGGGGAGAGCAAAAATACATGCATATACACACATAGACACACACACAGATAGACATTTGATCATAGAGAGGAGGGAGGACATCTGATAATAGAGAGAGACAGAGGGAAATTGTTAAGGAAAAGATAGAGGAGATCAAGAGAAATCTGAGAGGAGAGGTTTGGAGACATACATAGATACACTAGATACAGAAATAGAAAGAGAGCAAGAAAGAGATAAAATAGATTAGGAAATCAGAAACTTGGTTTTGTTTGTCTGAAGTTCATCTGTTGTCAATGTGTTAGGCAGTGTTGCTTCTTCTAAGTTTCAATCGATATTATTGTTAGTGTTTTGTTGCATTTGGTATATCTCGGAATTGGATTGTCTGGAGTTTTATTTCCACCACACTGTGTGCTGCTTCATTTGGCTGCTTTCTCTTCAACTATAGCTCCACTTCTTGCAATAGAATTTGTTCTGCTGTGTTGTTTCGATTGTTGCTGTTATTCTGATTCCTGCTGCTGCTGATCTTCCCTGTTATTCTCTTCTTCCTCTTTGCATTTCAGCATTCCAGGTACACATTTCAAATCCTATGTGGGTGTAAACTGTAACAGTTCGAAAGCATGAAATGAAAGGAGTTCGAAGAAGTTTAAATGTCTGTTTGTAATGCTCATGGTCTATTGATTTCTTCGTATAAATTGATCAGTGTGTAATTCAATAGCAAAAAAATTCTAGTTAGTTAATACTTAACTGAGTTTTAGCCTCTTGTATCTTAGTTTATAGTTGTTTGTTGATATGAGTTAAGTAATGGTACAGTACGTAGAATGTACAAATATTTGACATAGTGACTGACCGGATTCTTGTTTAGCTATCATGATATGCATAGGATAGGATACTTCCACCTTACACAATGATGTTCTGTTTTATTTTAGTTTCTTTCGTCAAAACCCGCTAGGCATTATATAGGAGCACGTTCGAACCCCCAGTGGTAATAATGCCTAGTGGGTTAATTCCCTTAATCTAGCCTAAATGAGTCTAGTTTGAATTCAATTCAAGAGATGTTTTGGATATAAGCATAGCATTTGTCATGTAATTTCTTTGTCAAAGTAGAACATTTCTCATAAAGTATGACGTCTTTTTTACTTTATAAATAATTAATCAGAAATTGATAAGAATTAGGCCTAAAGCATATACTTGAATTGACATGTATCTTCCTTCTTCTATTTTAGACTGAACATAGTAGAAATGTAGCCACTTTAGGATATCCTTTCTAAATAGAGACGAGTCTCGCCAAATAAAAATGCAAAATTGCGAGGCCCTCAATAAATAATCATAATAAATATTTAGAATTCAGGATAGGCCGTTTAGTGAATTTCATGGCTTCCTACAAAATAATAATGCGCTAGACTCTTTAGGCGCGACTTAATTAAATTACATTCTTAAACTCGGATGCACATTGATGTGACCCGAATCCAAATCTCAACGGAGTCAAAATGGTCAACAACTACGGGTGCATTGATTGCGGCGTGGTTCGAGATGCATTGTCACGACGTTGCAATTCTATAAAAATAATAATAAAAGCGGTTTTAAACTTAATAAAAGCACATAGGTCACAACATGTATTTAATCAGATATTTAGCCATTATAACAATTTAAGCGACCGTGCTAGAACCACGGGATTCGAGGGTGCCTAACACCTTCCCTCGGGTCAACAGAATTCCTTACTTAGAATTTCTGGTTCGCAGACTTCATTTGGAAAAGTCGAAAATTTCCTCGATTTGGGATTCAAGATAAACCGGTGACTTGGGACACCAAAAGCCAAACCTTTCCCAAGTGGCGACTCTGAATTAAATAAATAATCCCATTTCGAATATTGTCACTTAAATTGGAAAAACTCCCCTCGCGCATTTAACCCTTCGGGGCGGGCGCGCAAAAAGGAGGTGTGACATTTACAGGGAAGGCACTAAATGAATACCTGGGGTTCAATGATGAAGATGAGTCCCTTTACAATGAAAAGTTGGCAATGGGCGAGGAGGTTTGTCCGTGGTTAGCTTCATACCTGGCAATCCCGGGTACTGTTCCAGAGTGGTTGCAAGCAGAAACCAAAATACTTTGGAGAACTTTCAACTTTGAGGCTAGAGGGTGGTTGACTTTTGTGTGTAGTCGGCTCGACCCCACTACCCATGATCAAACTATTCCACTTGCCCGGGCCGTTCTTGTTGCTTCTATTATGGTAGGATATTCTATCAACGTGTGCAATGTGATGTCCTGCATCATTTCTGCAGTAGGGGTTGAGCATGACTGGAACTACCCTTTCCCCAGCACCCTCACTATGTATTTCCGGGACCTGGAGGTGGAGAAGAGACCTTTTGACGTAAAGGTCAAACCTGTGGCTTCGCTTTCATGGTACAATTTGAAGGGTTCAGACAACCCCAAGGAAAAAAATTACAAGCCACCTGCTTCTGCCCAACTGGCCAGTCTGAAGAACCGGTTGCACTAGAGCCCTCCACTGAGCCTACTTCCACAGTTGCTGACATGCCTCCCGGACCTTCCACTTCTGCTGGTCCCTCGACTTCAGCTGGCCCAGGGATTCTATCTTCCCGGGCCCATCCTATCACCGCCCACCAGCTGAGCTAGACACTTCATAGCTTGAACAACTGGATGGCGACTGTTTCATCCAAGTTGTCCACCTTGACTTCTACTATTGCGGCTCAGTCGGCACCACAACCAGTGCAGGTGCCCCAGTCTATCGAGGATTCACTTAAGGAGATTCTTGCCAACCAGCAAAAGATCCTCGATTCTCAAGCTGCCTTGGCTAAGGCAGTGGATTTACATGGCAAGGCCCTAAAGGAGCTTGCTAGGGAGCACAAGAAGCTGCGCAAAACACGGGCTTCCAAGGAGTCTGTGAAGGCGCTGAGGGAGGATGTTGATAAACTGAAGGCAGACCAGTTGTCTTTAGATTTGTTATTTGAGGATCCAGACCCAGCAACAGCACCAGTAGCAGAGCCACATCATGAGCAGACATAAAGGCTTCCAAAGAAGAAGAGGAATCTCCCTAGTGCAGATGAGGCAATCATCCAGTTGGCGGACCCACCGAAGGTTTCCCCCAGTCAGCCACAAGATGTTCCAGATATTCAGCCCATACAGGTCCAGGCCCTAGTCCCAGCAGCTGAGCAGTAGGAGACCGGGAACCAGTCTGAGGTTCCCGTACATACAGAGGACCAGGGGACCACTCATGTTCCCATGCAGACAGACGAGGCTTAGGGAGCTCCTATATCCTTTCCTTTTGATTTCTTGATGCTTATTTGTTTAGTTGGCATTGGGGACAATGCCAGCTTTTATTTGTGGGGGTGCGCCCTACTTTTTGTCCAGATGATTTTATATATTAGTTGACTTAGTTTATGTTTCTGTTGATTTTTTTTATTTGGTCTGTATATAACTTTACATTTAGTTACTTTTATCGCACTTTTTATCTTCTCTTTGGTCTGTATATAAAGTTACATTTTTGTATATATATTCATCCCCCGTTGTATATTCTAATCCCCTATTGTAAATATTCATTATATTTTCTATTTTCGTACAAATTTTTCATTCTTAGCTTAGTAGATAGGCTCACAGTTTTTTTGTTTCGGTTTTGGCGCTTTCAATAAACACTTGGTTTTCTTAATGCCACGGTTCTTTCCAAGGGTGGAGTATTGTACGAACCGGGTGGCTCTTCCCGATGATGGATGGCGTGACAACCTTCTTAAGGGTTTGAGTCTATTTTTGATTTTTCCCTCGTTTTTAGTAGTTTATAGTTAAGGGTACCTCAAGCAAAGCTTCACTTGGGTCTAACACATTTGCCTTTGATCCCATGGTCAAAGACAAGTGCTTGTGTTTTGGATGGTGAAAGTAGTGACCTTGAGACTCTTATTTTGACCAAACAAATATCATGTGGTCTTTCGGCACTATTGTGTGCTCAATCGTGTCTAAGGTTATTGTGGGACCCCGACTCTATGTCTTTAGCAATCCTTGAGTGTGTGTGGTGAGAAATTGAATTGTGAGTCCAAGTCCCGAGCCAATGGTCTAGAATTTGCCCTGAATGTTTGTTGAGGCAAAATTTTGAGTGAAATTCGATTTGAGAAGTGATTATAGGCTCTCCTTGATCCAAACAATAGTTGAACAATTCCATAGCCTACCATTGATATAATCCTTAGCTAACCCTTTTGAGCCTTAACCCTTTTTCCTTCAAGAACCAATGCTACAAGCCTATACCCGTTCTAAATTATACCCTCTCTTGGCACCAAATCGTCCCTTAAGTAATGGCAAAAGTCTAATTTTGGGGGGGAGAGACAAGAAAGGAAACAAAGTGATAAAAGGAACAAAAGCAAAAGGAAAGGAAGGCGATGAAAAAGAAAGAAAAGAAAAAGACAAAAATAAGCCCAATGTGCAAAGAATAAAACGGGATTCAAGAAAAACAAAAGTGAAAAAGGTGTGAAAAAAAATTAGAAAAAGGAGAAATGCTTTGAATTGCATAAGAAAGAGTGACAATGTGTCTCTCTAACCCCTTGAAAAGAAGTGAAATACTCAAAGAGTCAAAGAGAATTGTGCCAGAATGAATCAAAAGAAGTGCTTAAGGGAAGATGGAAACAACTGTTCCTACCCCGAACCAAAAGCCTTCACATTGACTCCACAAAAGCCCTATATGATCTTGAGTTGGATGACGCTCGCATTAGTGGATACTTACATGAGGGTCAAGCATATGGTACTTAGAGCCAGACTTGTGACCTTTCCTTGAGAGAGAGACGAGTGACTTCCCATTAACCTTGGTTTGCATGCTTATACTATAAAAGGTGAGGTTTGCATAGGGAGAGTTGAGGATGTGTGAGTTTGGGGTCCACAACGACCAAAGTAATTGAGAGAGTTTTTTGATGTAATGAGTCAATTCTTGATGCTCTTGTGTCACACTTGATCCATAGTTTTTCAAAGTTTAAATTTTGTTAATGATCCATTAGTATTGAGGGCAATTGTTAGTCCCAATTGATGCTTGTTGAGGTTACTTTAGGACAGCTGGAATTACTTGGATTTTCCTTTAAGGGGTGGGTCTTATTTTGTTTGCTTGAGGACAAGCAAAGGTTTAAGTTTGGGGGAGTTGATAAGTTAGGATTTTAACATATTTTATGCCCCTACTTGCCTATGCTTTGATCATATATTGTTACAAAATAGTCTTAAAAGGCTCACAAGTTGTGCTTGATTGCAGGTTTGATCGACAAAGTGACGAAATGTCAAAGATCGGCTCAAAAAGGAGTGAAACTTGCTCAAGTATCAAAGACCAAGAAATTTAAGAAAAGAAGGCCTAGTGCGGACCGCACAAAGTGGAATGCGGCCACACTAGGTGGTTCAGAGAGTTGATGAATCAATCTAGAAGAAGCACAGCCGCGGTACACATCTCGCGGTAAAGGCTCCGCGGCTGCACTACTCTTTTGTGCGGTCTACGATCATGAGGTTCAGAGAGATGAAGTTTGCAAAGACAGTGCCATGCGGTCCGCGGTCGTGGTTGCACGAACCGCGCCAGCTCCCTCCACGGCCGCGGTCCGTTCTACGCGGTCCACAGAGTCCAAGTTTAGACAAGTAGGAGTGAGCCTAGTGCGGCCACGGTCCATTTAATGCGGCCCGCACTTACCCCGCAGGGGTATTTTTGTCCAGTTTTTCCAACCTAGTATAAATAGAACATTTTACCATTTTTTAGGTAATCAGATACATCAGTGGAAAGCTGCGCTCGTGAGAACATATTTTGTAGCCATTTTTGGCACTTTTGCTTTACATTTACGATAGATTCTTGTAATTTAATTTTAGCAATTAATTAATATGCTTAGTTCTTCATCTATTTCTTCAATTTCTTTATCTAGCATGAGTAGCTAAACCCATTAACTAGGGTTGTGGCTCAACCCTAGTGTGGGTAATTGATGGGTGTTGTCATCTAGTGTTAGATTGACTATAGGTGTTTGCTATTTGGATTGATTTTATGGTTTAATCTAGAATTGGTGGTTGCAAACACTGATTCAAGCTTTGTGGGTTTAACTCTTCTTGAGAAAGAGAGTCTATAACCCCAAAATTGACCCAACAAGGAACTGGGATGGACTCATGAGAAATGATAGTCCCAATTAACAGGTTAAACCTCGAGAGAGTAATTACCCTACTTGAACCCTAGTTGCTTGGTCTAATTTGCCTACCCATTTGGTCTCGAGAGAGTCAATTGGGCAAAGTTACTTTCTCTACCGAGAGGTGTGAGAGTGGGTAAAATTGTGCAACGGTTATAGCATAAGCTCCAATTATGTCAATCGAATCTTAGTAACATCTACCCGTCAATTAGCCACCTAGGTAGTGTCACGACCCTAGTGCCCTTCTTCCCATTAGATACAACTTAGCAATATTCTCATAGCATAATTTAGTGTTAATATATAGTTTTATAAAAATAGTTATAATTTGAAAACCCAAAAATGTTTGAAGTGACATTAGGAGTACAAACACATCTCTAGGATAGACAAACAATCCAACTCCACTACTAGCTCCCTGAGGAAATCGATCCCGACCTTCATATCGGGTAAAAGCTATTACGACTCGCTCTTCCTACCTTAGGGTAGCGTTGAGTTGGCAGTGATCACTAATCTAAAAATCTGTGACTGGTCATGTTTTTATGCTTATGTGTGGAGCTTAACTTGAGCCTTTCATTGCTATTATGTGCAGTCCTAACCGATTTGAATGTCGCCTAGTTTTTATCATTTTGAGCATCCTAAGTAAGTCTAGAACCACCCAAATAGTGGTCCAAAGCCTCCTGGACCATAGGCATGGGACGGGTAATGCACGTATAGGACGCGTTTTAGAATTGAACTAGAGCGGTTTAGGTAAAAAAAACTTTAACATAGTAATTGGGTAGCAGGAGATGATAGTCTGTGCCCACTGAATAATATGAGCAACTCCTACCTTAAGGGAGTTGTAAAGTATTGTTTATGTTGTACGGGGTGATCCTTTAGGCTAAAAAAGTTAGGACCTCCCCCCCTTTCCCTTTATGCTTGCTAAAAGTACTAAATCATTAAATAGTGACCGACGTAGTTGTGATCTTTAAACATGTATTCATTATTCATATAGTTTATTCTTCCTCATATTGGCTTATGTTACAATAGGTCTTTCAACTTTCATGTCTTCCTTCATACGCTCACCTAGTTTAATTACATAATCCATATAGTTTAAAGTTCGATTGGGACCCACGGTTGTTGACCTCGAAGAGTGCCTAACACATTCTCTTTGTAGTAATTTGAGTCGTTACCCGTTCTTTGGTGACATGGACTAGTCAAACAGAGCTATTTATAAATTGGTGCCCTAACGCACCTTAAAAATTATTAGATGGCGACTCTTCTCTTTTATTACCCATTTAAAAGAGTTGTCACGTGTCGAAGCCTGTTTTCGCGAGAAAAAGGGGCGCGACAGCATGACGACTCTATTTGGGATATACTTAGGCTCTTACCATAACAAACTTAACTTATGTGGATTACTTTTTTTTTTCTTTATTTGTTTTAAAACTGCTATTACATGCATATCCCTTAACTTATTTACCTTTATCTGTTTAAATTTGCTATGACATGTACATCCCTTCCCCTATTCATCTCTATTTGTTAAAATTTGCTATGACATGTGCATCCCTTCCCCTATTCAACTTTATTTGTTTAAATTTTCTATGACATCCTTTCACTTATTCTCCTTTGTTTGTTGTGACCATTCTTCATCTCTTTTCATCTTGTCTAAAGCTGCTATATCATGTCTTTCTCATCCCTACTTCCTTACCTACTTTACTACATTCTCGCATATATTTTTATGAACTAAACTGACTTCTTTCTTTTGTCTTTCTTCTCTATTCTTTCTGTGTTTACATTTGCTACCTTATTTACTACTTTTACATATTTTATCATGCAAGTACTTTGCAACGTGTTATTATTTCTGCATAAAGCATGTTCCACATCATACTCCACTTGTGCCAATTATCAAGATAGCAGCGCTTGATGAGTGTCTACGCTCTTCCAAAAATTACCCTTTTAAAATTAGAAAGGCTTATTTGCGGTAGACTAGTCGATCAGCGGTGCAATCGACGGTCACGTGCCTTTCCCTCTCAAGTTTTCCACTTGGGAGTACCAGCCTAGACCATTCTAAAAACCTTACTCCAACTTGAAATGTACATGAATCATGCTAAACCTATTACATGTTGGAGCGTTATTAATGTAACAACCCGATAAGATGAACCTTGTCCAAAGTCCGACGGGATTTCCACAATCCCAATGGACACTATCATATTATGTGCATTACTTGGAGAAAATGTGTCAACGTGTTGATCATTATTACGTAAGAAGTCAAATATGAAGGGGGAAGGGGCTAGCCTTTGCTTGTTTGCAGAAAATGAAGCATGAAATCCCCAGGTTCGGTATGGTCCAAAACATCCCACCTTTGCTACTTGACTGGTGGAAAGACCTTGCACCTTGCGACAAGAATCATGTGAGAAGAGTACTTGGTGACCTGCCATCCTTGCTAAACATTCGACCAAATAGGGAATTGATGGAGGCCGCTACCATGTTCTAGGATGAGAAAAGAGCTATTTTTCGATTTGGCAATATAGAAATGACTCCTCTCCTAGAAGGAATAGGAGGCTTCGCTAAGTTTCCATGGGATAGTCTGGGATTACTAGTACTAGAGAATCGCACTCCCCACGATTTTTTGAAGATATTGGGTTTTAAGAAAAATGATGAGTTGCTCTGTTTACAAAAATCATATATCCCTTTTGATTTTATTTACGAGCGTTATGGGCATAGCAAGTTGTATCGGCTTCATCATGATGAACTCGCCATTACTTCTTTGGGTTGGACTCTCTATCGGGTTTATGTATTCGTTGTTTGCTTCTTAGGGTTGTTGATATTTCCAATGAAGGGGGCAAGGATTCATACTCGCTTAGCCATGGTCGCCAGGACCTTGATGGAGGGTATCGAGGGACAAACTTATACCATCATCCCTATGATCTTAGCTGAGATGTACCGCGCTCTAGATCGTTGCAAGCAGGGATTTGGACACTTTGAAGGTTGTAATCTATTACTAAAAGTCTGGATGTTGGAACATTTTCAGAGAGGAGAGTATCGTCAAGAGCTTCTGTGAAGGCCATTGAATGACTACATAGCCAACCATCACCCACAGAAAATGATGTTTATCTGAGACAGGTTCGCACAGCCTGGAAATGCTATAAGTTAGGTGAATTTCTTCAGCAATCTGACCGGCGAGCAGGTATATTGGATGTTTGAGTGGTTTCCTAGCAGTGAGTTCATCATCAAGTCAAGGGGGACTACTCATCTGGTACTGATCGGGTTGCGAGGAATCTATCCTTATGCTCCTATAAGGGTAATGAGGCAAGTAGGGAGAAAACAGGTCATACCTCGGGTTTCCAACATGGTCCAGTACAAGGTAGATTTCAAAGGAGACATCATTTATGTTCGAGGCACAACATATGTGGAACCAAAAGATCAATGTGGAAAGAGAAACCATTGAGCCAGACATGTATCACACCGGTCATATATACTACTATCTATCATGGTTGGAGGACGACGCAGTAAGGGACATCAAGCCAGGAGCTAATTTAAAGGACAAGATCATAGATGAGGTGGTTGAGGCACAGGTTATGTATAAGAGGCTGCGTAAAAGGGTGTTCAACTCTGAAGCTAAACATCTGGAGCAACACAAAGTAAACATGGAGGCGATAAAAGAATGGAAGGAAATTTCCACTAAGTCAATAGAAAGATTGGAATACTTGGAACAAGGATTAATGAAGCTAGAAGGAAAGATGAGAAAGAGACTCTCGGATTGCCAAGGAATGGATGGCAGAGAAGGAGGACATCTAGAAAAAGCTTACTTACTGTTGGAAATGCACAATCTAGGGAACCTGATTGATGGGGTCAAAAGAGCCAAGCATGGAGAAGGTCCTTCAGGGTCAAAGTAGACTAGGAAATAATGTTCTTTACTGCTTTATAACTTAGCTTTAGATTTTGATTGTAATAAGGCTAAATGCCATAGTATTTTTATTGTCGATTTAGTAAAGGTTTGACTCATTTTTTGCATTAGCGAAATGATGCAAATGTTGGCATCAATTTCCTCCAAGTCTACGTGTCGCTTAGGCCTACCTCAGGCAAAATGAGGTCCCCAAATCAGGACGCAAATCATTTCATGATTTTGTGAAATATGTTTAAATATTGCAAACACTCTTTTATTTCACCTTACTAACTTTGTTACCTTTTTCTTTTTCTTTTCTTTTTGATTATTCTCACTCCCAAAGGTTGGTTTGTGCATACTGGCATCATCAACATACCACACCAAATCTAGAGGTCCTCCTCCTCCACCAACCGATCCAAGAGGCAAAAGCAAAGGAAAAGGGAAAATGGATGATTTGAGTGGTATCAAGAAAGATAGTGCTACCATGGTAGAAAATGTTGAAACTTCAGATGGCCGAAGTACTCCAGCACAGAATGAGTTGATCTTACGTATGGAACAGAAAATCATGGAACTACAAGGCGAGCTTGAGAAGGTCCAAAATTTGGCAAACCTCTCCCTTACTCTCAATGTCCCCGACATTAACCAGCAAAACCCGACTACCCAGAACCAAACACCACTGCAAAACACACAAAACCAAAACCCACCACCAAATCCTCCCGCACCGCACCAGTATCCCGCACCTCCCCAAAACCTTAACTCTCCATCAGTACCGACCCCTCAACAACACCACTATCATCAAACTCAATACCCACAAACCACTACTTATCACACTCTCCAGAATACACCACAACCTATTATTGATCCCCAAAACTCGACCAATGACCACCCTTATACCCAAGTTCTAGGAAACCATCAAACCAATCCGATATATGTGGAAACATTACCCTACACCCTGCAATAAACCCTATACATATCTGAATTGACTGAGAAGGACCTGCTCATTCAAAACATGGCGGAGGAACTCAAGAAGCTCACTAGTAAAGTTTAGAGTGTTGAGGGTGGTAAAAGCATGAGGACCTAAACTATGAGGACCTGTGTATTCAGCAGGATGAGGAACTACCGGAGGGTTACAAACCTCCCAGGTTCGAAATACTCGATGGAACTGGTGATCCGAAAGTGCATCTGAGAACGTATTGTGACAAGCTTGTAGGAGTAGGCAAGAATGAACAAATTTGCATGAAATTGTTCATGCAAAGCCTTACAAGAGATGCCTTGTCTTGGTACATCAGTCAAAACCCAAAGAAGTGGGTTAGTTGGGTGAGAATGGTGTCATACTTCATGGATAGATATAGGTTCAACACGAAAAACGTGCCAGGCATTTTCTACATTCAAAACCTCAAAAAGAAGTCGACAGAAACCTTCCGTGAGTATGCTACTTGTTGGAGATCAGAAGCCGCAAAGGTAAGGCCAGCACTTGAAGAGGAACAAATGAACAAGTTCTTTGTCAGAACTCAAGACCCGTAGTATTACGAAAGGTTGATGGTTATTGAAAATCACAAGTTCTCCGACATTATCAAGATAGGAGAAAGAATAGAAAAAGGAATTAAGAATAGGAGCCAATTTTGAGGCACTGCAAGCCACGAATAAAGCTTTGCAATCAGGAGGTATTTAAAAGAAGAAAGAAGTAGGTGATGTGATAGTAGCCCAGGGTCCTAAGTCTCCTCTCACATACCAAGCACCTCCACCCACATTTCAACCCTCACCCCCGAGATACCAACAGCCTGCTGCCACCTACCATGCCTATAATACTCAACCTGCATATTACCATTCACCACCACCCGCCTGCCAAAACTATGAGAAGCCACGACCAAATTTTGACCGCAGACCGCCGAGACAATACACCCTAATTGTTGAACCCATAGACCAACTGTACGAGAGACTGAAGGCCGCCAGTTATGTTACTCCCATCCCTGTTGTTGTTATGGAAAATTCCTCAAACTGGATTAACCCCAACAAAACATGTGCTTATCATTCAGGCATGAAGGGTCATACCATTGATGAGTGTCGTATGTTGAAAGACAAGATTCAGACGATGATCGACACTAAGGTCATACAGGCAAAGGAAGCTACACCAAGTGTTCGTAACAATCATATCCCGGATCATAGAAGTGAAGGAGTGAATGTGATAGAGACTAATGAAGAATGGGATCAAAAGGGGTCCATCAGACTCATTCGAAAGGGAGATGCTCCTAAAACATCTCTGGTCACCCTCACACCAGTTATGGTGCAGACCTAGGAACTGTTTGAAGTCGAGGTAACTACACCCTTCACTATGATGGTAGCTCCCACACCATCCTACAAGTCTGATGTCATCTCATGGGACTATGTTGCGGAAGCAAGAAGAAAATGAAAAAGCAAAAATGGAGGAAACAGGTGTGGCGCCAGGTATGACTAGAACTGGCAGAGTTTATACACCTAAGAATCTAGGAGGAACAAGCAAGGAAGCTTCACCTAAGCCGCCTATTGTCGAGACTGTCACTGACGACCTTTGGAGAAAGGTACAAGAGAGGGAGTACTCCGTTGTTGACCACTTGAACAGAACTCCCGCTCATATATTGTTAGTTTGTGTAAGTCCACCAAACAGTGGAGTACCTGGTCCTCTTCGAGATTCTGCTGAGAATGCTAATAAAGAAGTATGTAAATAAGGCAGAGGATTTTTTACGTGAAAAAATCCCACAAAGGGGATCAAAAAACTACGAACTACACCTGTAGGCTTTCAACTTCACTAACTTGTAAAAAACTATTACAATCCACTTTGCAATGACTCCATTACAAAGAATTTACTCAACTAACTTGTGGTACTCTTACCACAAGCCACTTTGTGACTTCCTAGTTACAAAGGCTTTTACTAACTTGTGATGCTCTCACCACAAGCCACTTTGTAAATCTACAGTTACAAAGACTTTTGCTTATGACTAAACCTAGTCACAACATAAACTCAAGGAGTTTACGGATTTACAAAAGGATTCCTAATCAAACGCTTCTAGCTAAGCAATTTAGGAGATACAATAAGTACAATCACAAAGTTACAACTAAACTAGGGTAACAAAAAGCTATCTTTTAGGAACTGGTCCGTAGTTGCGTTCAACTTTGTTCTTCAAGCTTATGAGGATTGATTTCTCTGTTTTGGCAAGAAGCTTGAATGAGATACTGAAACCTTCAAGTGATGTTTTGTATAAACTCATTGTAGGTACACCTTAATCACATCACTTGAAATGACATGAGCACTTTAGTTGGTCAGAGAATGAGTGGGTGCTGGAGACAGTACAGTGCGACAAAAACAGTGCAGTCAGTCACTTCATTTCCAGTTATGACCAATTGACTTGTACTGTAATGAGAGAACCACAAGGGTATAAGATACTTGTTTAGGTTCCTAGCTCCTGAAGTTGTAGCAGTTCACCTTTAGCTGGAATTCATTAAGCTTGTAGTATAGTCCAAGTAGGTCAAGTTCCCTATCTGGTTCTTAACAGTAAGTTTGTTAGATCATCAAAACGTAAGGCAAGAACATTTAAAACCTATCAATTTCCCCCTTTTTGATAATGACAAACTTAATGTCACGCCCCAACCTTGAGAGGCGCGACCGGCACTCAATTGAGTGAACCCAACTGAGCAAGCCTTGCCAAACACTTTCTACCCAACTCAAAACGATTAAGGAAACCATGCTTTCGTTTATTTAGACAATAGGAAAGATTGTTCATTCAGCATTGTTAGTTCATTCTATATCACAACCTTAAACCATAATTAAGTTCCAAGATTTCATACAGTTGCAATTTAGAGAAACCAAGCGTTTAGAAT
Organism: Nicotiana tabacum; assembly: GCF_000715075.1. Lineage (NCBI taxonomy): Eukaryota > Viridiplantae > Streptophyta > Magnoliopsida > Solanales > Solanaceae > Nicotiana > Nicotiana tabacum. The sequence continues at coordinate 55,698,672 of NC_134087.1, read as the reverse complement.
TACAACAGAGTTCATAGACTCATTTAACACCCGTACATAACTCACACAAACGTCTATGGAGCCTCTAAGGATATAGAAGACAAGTATGACAACGACGACAACAAGTCCCCGGCTATACCTCAAAAGTGGAAATCTACAACAAAAGCTGCAATATAACCCCTTGAAGGAAAAAAGGGCTCACCAAGACTATGAGAGGAGGATACTCCGCTACGCGCGATCGACACTGTCCGCTATGGAGCCACCTGCATTCATTTAAAAATGTAGTGACCCCAGCAAAAGGGACGTTAGTACCATGGAATAGTACTAGCATGTATAACTAAACACCACATTATTAGAAAGAACTATCATACAGGAAGAAAGAAACCACGAGACAATCAAAGCTTTAATCGAACACCACATTATCAAATAAAGAATCATACAACTTTCACATGATTTCCATAACTTTAGTTTGGGGCATTTCATATGTTCATCATTGTTCACAATACCACCGATGTCTTGAGCGGAGTCCGATCACGACCTGATCGGCTAGGTCGCCTCATTTGAGACATATACCTCAATCATCATCTCATTTTCCTTTTCCGAAATTCAATATCAGTACATTACCACCATGTGTGTGACATGGTGTCTGATCACGGCCCGATCGGCTAGGCTACCTTACCTAGACGTTGCTCCTTTCTCATTAATCATATCATTTGAATCTTTATTTCACGTATATCATGTCAATTCATTGGCACTTAGGGACGCAATTTTCACATCATGTCCACTTTCAATACCAATGTTGCAATTTAAGATAACAGGCACAAACAAGAGCAACTCAAGTGTAAACATAGATAAGATTTCACATAGTTGGCATGACAATCTCAGTTTAAATCCTGACATCGAGGTCTAGGCATTCCAACACATGTATATTTTTGACACATCTTTAAATTATCAAGAATGGTATACTAAACATATTGAGGCACCCTTATCACGTATATACAGTTGCAAAACCAATTCATATGAAATAACAATCAATTCATCAATCCAATTTCAATCTTACCACATTAGCATATACACCGACGGAGCTCAATTTCTAATAAGAGGGGGTTTTAGCCATACATACCTCAATAGAGCTTTCTTTAAATCATATAAAGTTTTAGGATTCTTAGCAACTTCAATCTGTTTTATCAAAATTACTAATTGAATCATGAATTAGAGACATGATTAAGATTCTAGCTCAATTAAGCATATTATCAAACACTATGTGTGCACTGTGATTTTAGGACCTTTTTGTGAGAGATTTTCATTATTTTACACCCTAATTGCTATCTTTTAAGTTTACAACCTCCCCATACCCTATTATCTTTTATGCATGCAAGAAAATCCATTATTATACCCATGAACACACAAGCTAATTACTCATTCTAGTGTGAATTTTGAAACCAAAGGTTAGGGCTCAAGTTCTTACCTCTTGGGGTGAAGGCCTAGCAGCTTTTCTTGTTAATCTTCAAGGGCTTAGGCAAGGATTGAGTGGGGAATTGTTGAAGATCACCCTCTCTCTCTCTAGAACTTCCTCTCTCACTCTTTTTGTAGTAGAAATAACATAAAAGAGGTCTAATGGGTGTTTTTAATGGGATGGGGTCGGATTTTAAAAGTTAGAAAATAGGAGCCTTAAAAAAGTCTACGATCGCATAATGGACATGCGGCCCACAAAATGGACCGCAAAAAGGGTCCCAAAACCTGAACAAACTGTCTGGGTGTGCGACAGAAATGTGGTATGCATACCTGTTCTGCGGTCGCATAATGCACCACAGAACTGCTTCTCACAAAAATTCCAAGGGGATTATGCAATGACTATGCGGCCCGCATATTGATTATGCGATCGCATAATTGGCTGCATAGTTGACCTCAAATTAACCATCACACTGCCTGACTCTGCGGTGACTATGCGGTCCGCATATCTATTATGCGACCACATAATGGACCGCAGAAATACCCTTTTCTGGAAAACATAATTTCTTAACTTTTTAATACACAGATCAATCCAAAAGGTCCGAACCATTTATGAATTTCTAACACATGATCCTAACTTGGCACTACGAGATTCGGATTTTTGAGTAGAAATTTTTCATGGGGCCTTACACTTAACATTTATATAGTAGATTTAGAACAGTAAGAACCAGATTAAATAACAGGATAACACAGGTTCCCCCTGACTCAATGCCTTGGTTAACACATGTGTTCCCCCTAACTCTATGCCTTGCCTGAAACACAGCCGTATTATTTTTTCCCCTTTTGGCATCATTAAAAAAAAGACAGAATAACAACACAGAGAAGTTCAGCTAAGCTAACTCATGCCACATATATGCACACAATCATGATAGAGAATAGAAACACAGAAGGAAAGTAGTGACATAATAAAACAAGGATTGATATTAATAAAACTTTAATATGCCTTTGATTTGAAAAAGCGAAAGGCAACATTGGACTTGTTAAAATGGGAGCAGTAGTGTTTCATCCCAACCACATAAAAAAAGAAAACAAAAAAATCCACTAAAATAACAAAGAAAAATTAACAAATATTTCCAGAAACTGGTCACTGAAGGGGTACTTAGGGGGCACTAGGAGTAAAGGGCTTGGAAGCTGCAGCAAACATTTGAAGAACGAGGTCTATTCCGGCATTTGCCGACTTTTTCTCATTGAGCAGTTCTGCTTTTAGGTTCTCTACTTGCGCCCTGAGATCAGCATTCTCCTTTGTCAAACGAGTCACCTCAATCATTTGACACCGGAACCCCTTGGGCTTGCTGACCTTCCAAGATAGCATTCCTGGCCTTCAACCAACTAATTTCCTTAGTTTCACTGTTCTGAGCATTAATAAGTTGTGAGACGGTTGATGTACTTCCTACTCCCCCATTCATTTCCACGCACTCGCACTCTTCCAAAGTTGTTTGTGAGAAAGTCTGCTTCCTAGTTCCCACCTTGCCTGTCCCTAGTGGAACTTCAAAGAATTTGAACACTTGTGTAAGCAGGAACCCATAGGGAAGGCCATGATTACCATCTTTGAAGGTGGAAACGATTTGCATGTGCTCAATCATAATAGCAGGCACACTCACAGGAGTAAAATTGTCTAGTTGCTCCATCAAGAATAGGTCATACTTAGAAGTCACTGACCTCTTCTCAGCTCGAGGCAATAGAACTTTGTTAACCAATTCGAACAATAGTGCTTTCTTATGGATCTGGTCCCCCTTCTGGTTTGCATTGGTTTTTACCACAACATTTCTAAAGTTAAACTGACACACATCTTTTACACTGGACACACCAGTTGTAGGAACTTTTAGGATCTCTCCAAGTAACTTTACATCGAACACGATGTCCACCCCATTGACCAAGGCACAAATGTGGTCAGTCTCAACTGGAAAGAGGCTAGCAAAGAAGCTTTCTACCTCATCCTCATATACCTTAGGTGCATCAATTTGAAATAGATGCGCCCAGCGTTGAAACTCGACCATTTCCAGAATTTGGCACATTCCATCCATCGCAGAGATTGCTGGGTCAAACGTACGACCCAACAGAACCTTTTGATACCTCAGGCGTTCAGAGCCAAGGCTGACTTCACTTCTCATTCTCTTCACAGTACCAGGTTTTTCAAAAGTTTCAGACTTGCGTTTGTCGGACTTCTCTCCCCTAAATTTTCCTTTTCCCTTGGATTTGACTAACACATCCTCATCAGACATCGAAAACTCACTTACCACCTCCTTCATCTTGGACCTAGATGTTGACCACTTCTCTACTAAAGCAGGTTTCTTCTTTTTTGAAGACCGTCTAACAAGTGAACCAGGTTCATCTAGGTTTCTTCTTCCACCTCGACTACAAGGATCGCCTCATCACTTACAGGTACACTGTCTTTCACCAACTTTCTCCTTTTTTTTCTTACTACTCTTCTGGCTATTTTGAAGAGCAAAATTGTAGGCCACCTTAACTTGAAGTCTGGTAGTAGGTTGTTTGGTTTCAGACTCAAGGGTGGACACAACCCTCTGCTTGCTTATGAATGCATCAAGAGCCACATTATCTAGGTCTTCTTCATCACTGGATCTCATTTCAAGTGCTTGAATTTCCAAGGGCACAGCATCGAATGCGGGAATAGTACTATCCTGGGAATGAGAGACCTGACCTGGGTCCTCAAGAGAGGGATCAGGTTCCTCATGTGATGCCCCAGTAGTATCTGCTAGTGCATCCCTTTCAATAGTTACAATGGCCCCTTCTTCTCCACCACCTTGTGCGTCATTTTTCTGAGAAGTGATCTCATATAGTACACCATCAGCAAACACCACAAACACTGTTACAACATTTGTCTCTTCCTCACATGGTGCTACCACCACCATGGAATCGGTAGCAACAATGGAAGAATTCTTTGTGACCTCAGGGTTTTGACCTTGTTCTCCACTTGGTTTTTGACTGATGGGAGCCTCAGACGATGGGGAGAACGAAGCAGCAGTTTTAAGGGTTTCTGAATTAGGAAGAGATTGGGAGACTAGGTGAGGTGTGACTATAGTGGCAGGAGTAACAGTGGGTGAGGAAGGCTCAGTGGGAGAGGTAGGCTCTATAGATTGATCAGTAGTAGTTACGACTGAGGGAGGGAAATTGGAAGTTGTCTCAGCCATTGAAAAGATGTGACGATGCTTTTTGCAAAATTCTAATGTAAGACTTATGGTTAAGAAGAGCAGAAAAAAGGGTTTTTAAAAGGAGAGGATAATTATGACGAGAGAGGAATAGGCACCGGTTCTGAAATGACGGTTGGGTGTGGAGAATTGCAATGTCTTAGAGGGGGATGGAACGATTTGAAATGAAGAGACGTGACAGCAGGATCTGAAAAGTTGATGACATGGCAGTTGTGTTTTGTACCCTTTTTAAGACATGTATTAAAGGATGCACAGAACTACTAACCTTTGGTTCAAGAACCAGGTTCTTGACCCCCTTTTTTAAAGCATCAATCCTCTTTTATCATTCATGTACAACATCTACAGCTTCTATACTCATCATGCGTGTTTACCTGCAATGGTATTGAATTGAGTTAGACATGACCAGAAAACACTTTTAGCCAGTTATTTCTTGAAGGTGAAAGCCAGATAAAGAGGAATCAAGTTCTCAATTGGGCTTTAAAAGCCCCAGCTTCACTCTATTTCTTTCAAATCGTTCCCTACTCAGCACCTTGGTGAAAATGTCTGCAATTTGATCTTCTATGTTGCAGAACTTCATACATATCAACCCTTTCTCCACATTGTCCCTCAGAAAATGATGTTTCATATCAATATGCTTTGTCCTTTTATGTTGAACTGGATTCTTGTCCATGTTGAGTGTACTGGTGTTGTCACATAGAAGGGGCACACTCTTAGTGAGTACCCCAAAATCCTCCAGTTGTTGCTTGATCTATAAAAGCTGAGCACGGCAGGATGCTGCGGCTACATATTCAGCTTTAGATATTGAAAGAGCCACTGAATTTTGCTTCCTTGTGCCCCAAGAGATAAGACATGAACCTAAGAAGTGAGCCATTCTAGAAGTGCTTTTCCTGTCCACAAGATAACATTCATAATCTGCATCAACATATCCAATCAGATTAAAACTATTACCTAACAGATAATACAACACCAGGTCTTGTGTTCCTTTAAGATATCTCAGTATTCTTTTGGAAGCCTTCAAGTGAGATTCCTTGGGATTTGATTGAAACCTTGCACGCAGCCCCATACTAAAAATAATATCAGGTCTGCTGGCAGTGAGATAGAGGAGAGACCTAATAATGCCTCTATACATGGTTTGATTCACAGGAGATCCAGTTTCATCCATGTCCAGTCGAGTGGAAGTAGCAATGGGAGTTTCTATCACCTTTGATGCTTCCATGTCAAACCTCTTCAAGAGCTCCTTGATGAATTTTTGCTGACAAATGGATATTTTGGGGACTGTTTTACTTGAAGACCCAAGAAGAAGTTCAGTTCCCCCATCATGTTCATTTCAAATTCACTTCCCATGAGTTTTTCAAATTCTTCACACAGAGAATCAGCTCTTGCTCTAAAAATGATATCATCAACATAGACCTGAACAATGAGCAGGTTCCTTCCTCATTTTTTTAAGAAAAGAGTGTGTCTATTTTCCCTCTTTTAAAGCCATTTTCCAAGAGGAATTTTGACAACCTTTCATACCAAGCTCGAGGAGCCTGCTTTAGCCCGTACAGAGCTTTGTCCAGTTTAAACACATATTCAGGGTGCTCATGACATTCAAACCCTGGGGGTTGCTTCAAATAGACTTCTTCCTTTAGAAGTCCATTCAAAAATGCACTCTTGTCATCCATTTGGAACAAGTTGAATTCCATATGAGATGCAAAAGAGATTAGAATTCTAATAGCTTTCATGCGAGCCACTGAAGTAAACGTTTCATCATAGTCAATCCCTTCCTCCTGATTGTAGCCTTGGACTACTAGCCTGGCCTTGATTCATGTCACTCGATCCCACATGATAGAAAACTACAAATTGACATTTATCCTAGAAGCAATGCTAAGAGTGCAAGATTGACAGGTCAAGGAACATAACCACTAGAGTTACAAATTGCAGATAAACAAGTTTGGTTATGTATTGATATTGTGCTATAACATGGTAGAATCGGGAATCAGTTTGCAGGAAATAATAGATTATTCTTAAAGGGTTCAATATGAAGAGATTCCTTAAAGCAGATTTTGAGCAAACACGGAACATGACATTAAGGCACAAGTATGAAATTATAATAAGCACATAAGATAGGTCTAAGTGTTAACTTATAACAAGCACATAACATGACATTAAGGCTAGCATGAACATGGTAAATAAGGTAAAACTTAAGAGGGCCAAAAACTATTCGAATCAAATATGCAGAGTAAACGTCTACAACACATGTTGAAACTATTCAGGTTTGATACTAGAGGTCATGTAGCTTGCAGAACATCATTGAGATAGTAGATTTATAGAAAGCACACAATAATATAATGCTGCAAATCCACAAATAACAGAGAAGCTTAACGCATGCTTGTCTAAAAGTTCAACCAGTGTTGGCATATAGAGCACACACATGAACAAGTAAAGGAATAACAATGAAGGCTATGAGAGTCAAGAATGCTAACAGTTGCGAAGATAAAAGAACAAAAGAGTGAGTAACTCAGAATCTCAGTAATGATAACAATAGAAAGGCAACAGTAAAAAACCCCAAATCCTAGTGCGTCAGAGTTCACAGGAGCTTTAGTGAGCCCCGAGCAGTGCTCGCACTAGGAAAGTTAATAGAGAAGATTTTGTTGGCCTTGGCTTTTAGCTAGTCATAATCAAGAGAGCAGAAATAATAGAAAGTGAAAGTGAAGGATTAATAGTTGTTGTTAAGCGATTAGCCTCTATTCAAAGGGGATTAGGGGATGGGTTTATATAGCGGTAAAATCAGGCAGATAAACAAGGAAAGAAATCAAGTAAACATGAACAAAAAGGGTAAAATCTCGCATGCAGGTCAGTAGAGGATCTGGAAAGGAAAAAAAATCAAACTCCAGACCCTAGTTAGGGTTTAAAACTCAAAATCGGCTAACTGGTATGAAGAATCCAGCTTTTCTTCGCGTATATGGATGAATTATTGTCCAAATATCCAAGATTGAGTTGATTCTCCTCTGATATAGAGGTGGTATTTGCCAAAATTGGGCAAATACCTTAGTAATGACATAAACATGTGACCAGTACCAAAGGAACCCAAATATCGTAAGCAAATAATGGTAAAATCCCATTATCAGTGGGATTAGGAGAGGGAATTAAGGGGAAGACGGCTAGGGTTCTTCAAAAGAGAGAGGAGGAGAGTTGAGAGCATTTTAGGGCGGCAAATTAAGGAGAATGGGTAGTGTTTCGTAAGATTTGGGTAATTAAAAGTGAAGGAGATGTTGTGGGTCGTTGATCCTTTGAGATGAACAGCCAGGATTGGGCCAGAGATGGGGCGGGTTGAAGATCGGGTCCTGACAGAGTTGAAAATTTAAAGGGGTCATCTGTTTTGGGCTGGGTAAATTGGTCCATGGATTTTGGGGTATTTGGGCCACTAATGTGGTCCTAAATTAGCCTTGAATTGGGCTATAAATTAAATACACAAAAATTATCAATAAAATAATTTATAAAACTATTTAATAGATAATAAAATATTGCTTATGCAATAAAATAATTAAAAATAATAACCTAACATTATAAAAATATAAAAAATGCTATTTTAGCACAAATAATATAAAAATAAAACTATGCACGAATATAGGCTATTATCAGAAAATTATGTAAATAACTTAATGTCACGACCCTAAAACCCGACCCGTCGTGATGACGCCTATCGTGAAACTAGGTCAGACTCAACTCAACAACCAACACGATAATAATAAGTTTGAAAATATTTACGGAAGCTTTTAACAGTTAAAGAATTATTTGAAACACAAGAGATTTCTAAGAACAGATACAATCCAGTCCAAAACCGGGGTGTCACTGAGTGCATGAGCGTCTAAGGAAAATACATAGTCTAATATAATGTCTAAGGGAACAACTGAAATATAATTGGAAAGTAAGGTGGAGAGCCAAGGCCTGCGAACGCCGTGCATGTACCTCAATAATCTCCTAAGTCAGAAGGCTCGATCAACGTGCCTGAATCTGCACATGAGGTGCATGGGATAACGTGAGTACACCAACTTGGTAAGTAACAAGTCCAACCTTTGGAATGATAGGTAGTGACAAACTCAACCTCATCGAAGATAATAGAAATAATGCACAGAAACGTAGGCATGCTTTCAATTAAATAAGTAACTCGAATAGCAAAACAGAGCAAGTGTGAACAAGGTAAAGAGGTATAACTCTGCTACCTATGTATGTCAATGACATACTGTATGAAATGCACCATGCTGAGTGCCTCACGTGCCCACAATCTCAAATGCTCGCCCATTCAGTACTGTATATGGCTCGTACCAGGGAAGATCCATCCCGGAATATATTAATCTCTAACAATAGTCACTCAGTACTAATATCAATAACAACCTCACAACCACTCGGTACCGTATATGGCTCATGAGGCCCAGGGAAGATCTATCCCCGAATATATACACATTAGTGACAACGGTCATCCAGTACCGAGGAAGGCCATTCCAGCCTATGGAGAAGATCCATCTCAAAATATAAATACTTCGGACAAGATCCATGTCCAGGGAAGATCCATCCCTCAATATCATCAATTGCGCTCACTGGGGGTGTAAAGACTCCGGAGGGGCTTCTCTTAGTCCAAGTGCTATAACAAGCCAACGAAGGCATGTTCAATATCTCGTTGCGGCGTGTAGCCCGATACCATACCGTCACTCAATATTAGGCTCTCGGCATCACTCAATCATCACTCTCCAATCTCACATACACGGGCTCAAAATGTCACGGTACTAGCCTGAATAATGATATCATGTGTCAAATAACAATAATCGAGACTGAGACATGGTATAATATGCATGAATAGGATTGAGTACAGAATATCAATGAAGCTAATGATATGACAACAAGAAATGACCCCTCGGATGTCAACAGTATTGGAGTAAAGCCTTAACATGATAATTAGCATGTTGTACAACTCATTAACTTAATCACATATTACAATACAGATATCAGCAAGAAAGAGTCACTAAGCAGTGCCATGGAATGATCCAGGTCGCGATTCTCATGGTGCACGCCCACACGCCCGTCACTTGGCATTTGCGTCACCTCAATAGTAATCGTAGAACACATAGTTCGGGATTTCAAACCCTCAGAACCAAGTTTGGAAGCGTTACTTACCTTAAAACAAGCCAAACTCTAGCCCGCGATGCCCTTGCCTCTCGATTCGTCCTCTAAATGCTCTGACTCTAACCAAAATCAGTATATTATCATCAATATATGCTAAAGGAATGAAATCCATACGAAAATTATCAATTTAGACCAACAATCCCAAATTTTCTCAAACCCGACCCTCGGACCCACATCTCGGAATTTGATAAAAAAAAATAATATCACAAGAATCCTCATCCTCTCACGAGTCTATACATACCAAGAACATCAAAATCGAACCTCAAATAGTCCCTCAAATCCTCAATCAAAACTCTCCAAAACTCAAGCTCTAATATTTTAACTTCATCCCAAATTCCCCACTAATTTCATGATTAGGTAGTGGAAAAATCATAACAAACACACTAAATAAGACCAAAGTATCTTACCTCACTGAAACCCCTTGATTCCCTCTTGAAATCACTATTTGGACCTCCACAATCGCACAAAAATGATGAAGAAATGACTGAAAATCACGAAGGGGCCTTTTTATACATTCTGCCCAACACTTTCGCACATGTGACCCATTTCACGCACCAGCGGGCCGCTTCTGTGGTCAAGATTACCGCATCTGCAGTTTCCACTTAAGTCACAAGGACCGCATTTGCGCCAAGGCACCGCACCTGCGGTCCCGCACATGCGTCCAAATAACCGTATCTGCGGTTCTTCTCCTGAAGGCCAAACTCGCTTCTGCGATCTCCTCATCGCACCTACGACCCCTAATCCGCAGGTGCAGAAATGACAGGAACAACAAATCTGTAGCACAACTCAAGTTCCAAACTTCCCGTCAACCCCTCAAAACCATCCCGAGGCCTTCGGGACCTCAACTAAACATACCATGAAGTCACATATCACCATTCAAACTTATTTTATCCTTCGGAACACTCAAAACAACATCAAAACATCAAATTACCCTCGGACTCGAGACTAAGGACTTAGAAATTCTCAAATTCCACCAACAATGCCGAAACCTACCAAATCACCTTCGAATAACTTGAGATTTTGCACATACATCACATATGACATTACGGACCTACCCCAATTTCCGGAATTCCATTCCGACCCCGATATCAAGATTTCCACTGCCAACCGAAAACTCCAAATTTCCAATTTCGCCAAATCAAGCCTAATTCTATCACAAACCTCCAAATTACATTCCGAATATGCTCCTAAGCCCAAAATCACCTAACGGAGCAATCCAAACCATCAGAATTCACATCCAAGACCTTCTACATATAAGTCAACATCCAGTTGACTTTTCCAACTTAAGCTTATTCAAAAGAGACTAAGTATCTCATACCTCTCCAAAACCACTCTGAACCCAAACCAACCGACCCGATACCACATAATATAGCTGAACAAGATATAAAGAAGCAAAAATGGGAAAATGGGGCTGAAATTCATAAAATGATCGATCGGGTCGTTACACTTAAAAATACAAATATACTTACATAAAATAAAGTAAAAAATATTCTAAAATATATATATATATATATTGATGCAAATAATAACTTTGGGTAATTTAATCACCAATGATGCAAAATTGATACTTTGAAAGTATATATACTTATTTTAAAAATATGAGGGCAAAATTGGGTATCAACAACATGCACATTATCCCCTAGCCTTATACTGTCGTATGTGTGTCAATATCGCATCACAATAACAACTCGCACCACAAGTGCCCATATATCACATCTTGCCAACAATCAACAATATCAACGTTTCTACAACAATAACCCATGGTTCCACCACAACATGTACACAAATATCAACAATAACAACGAATGTAAAATTCTCATCAAGAAAGGTATCTCAATATTTAATAACTTCGCCTCAATGTGATACGTCTTCCATAATTCAACACCAGTAACTCAACAATGAGAAAGATAATGTGTGACCATGATATAAAAAAAAAAGAATAACCCACAATATATGAGATAATGTGTAACGATGACTTCAAATAATGTAAATCAACAATGAAAGGGATAACATGAATAATAACTTCAAATTCTGATAATCAACAATGAAAGAGATAATATCAACAATACCGTCAAATAATGATAATCAATAATGAAGAGATAACATGTGACAATAAAAGAGGCAATAAGTTCAACTAAGGCATGAGAACAATTTATCAATTAGGATGTAAAACAAGTGTTAAAAACTCATTTAAGGCATGTAAGGATAGACTAGCACAAGTAAGAATAGATTGACTATGAGAATTTAAAACATGATATAACATTTCAATTAAAGCATGGAAAGAGTCTAAGTAGTCTAAACTGGTTAAATATCATGTACAACCTGTATACCCACTCGTCACCTTGCGTACACGACTTTCGCATAGCAAAAATGACACAATCAATCCCAAATCCTAAGGGGTGGTTCCCCCCATACAAAGTTAGTCAAGATGATTATCTCAACTAGGCCAATTCAACTCTCGAAAATAGTTTTTCCCCTAAAATTTGCCTCCACACGGCTCAAATCTAACCAAAATCAACTTACTATCATTAAACAATACAAGGGAATTTAATTACAATTGATAAAGCTAAGATCTTTATACTTTTCCCAAAAAGTCAACAAAAGTCAACCTGGGGCTCGCCCGGACAAAACCCAGGTCCACTGGTAGATTCCGACTACCCATGATTCCGTGAGTTCATATATGTGATTAGTTTCATAATTCAAGTCCAAATCGACTCTCAAAACTCAAATTCTTATTTTTCAAAAACTTGACAAGGTTTCACAAATTTTCTCTTTGATTCACATGATTTTGATGCTAAAATCTAAGATATATTGATGTAATATGATTAGAATCACTTACCCCAAAGTTTGTAGATAAATAACCGCTCTCCAAATAGCCTCTTATCGAATCTAGGGTTTAAAAATGAGAGAATGTTTTGAAAATTCCTATCTCCTAGCCCTTTGTACCAACTACAGTTGTCGCATTTGCGAACCCTCACAATTATGGACCAGGGCTCGGATTTGTGAACTCTGATAGCCTCATTTATCATCTCAATTGTGATGAAAGGCTTTGCAATTGCGAAGCTAGAAACCTTGCAAAATCGAACAAATGTTTGCAAATGCGAACTAAGTCAAAAGGCGACAGACTTCACAAATCCGAAAGGGAAGTCGTAATTGCGACATTTGAGCCTATACTATCACCTTCGCAATTACGAAGTTGGTGCTCACAATTGCAATAACTGGGCACCAACAACACCATCAACTAATTTTTAGTTCAAAACCTTCTGAAACATGTCTAAGTCTTATCCGAGCCCTCGAGGCTCCAAAGCAAACATCCACACAAGTCTAAAAACATCACGAACCCGCTCACGCAATAAAAACACAAAAATAACATCTAACACTACGAATCAAACTCTAAAACGCATGAATTTCAAAGTAAACTTCAAAATTAGGGCACAATTACACAAAATGATCGGTTTTATAGTTACATTCTCCCCCTCTTTACAAAAAACTCTTTTGTAAACCTAGGATTAACTCTAATCCCGTTGTGGTACACAGCCTCAACTGTTGCGACAACTTCAAGTTAACTCTAACTTAAAAACTCTAAGTACCTAATACAATTGCTTCTAGATAAAGCTAAAAGGTACAATATTAAATCACCTACTACAATAGAACTAGAATAAGAGACAGACACTTGGAACTGGTTCTTCTATCTGATTCAAGTAGCTTCAGGATTGAACGCTTGAATCACACATAAATTGCTTGCAAAATCGCCTTGCTATTTTGCTCCCAATTCACGTTTTACTTTTGCTTATGTGCATTACATGTAAAATAGAACAACATTGATATTTATTGAGTTAGTAAGTAGAGATTGACTAGAATACAGATGATACTCTTCCTTGGTGAAAGAGTTCTAATTGATCTTATCCTCTAGCTTTATCCATCTCTTAAGTCGTGTTCTCTTTGTGTAAGGAGTCTTTCTCCTTATCCCCAACATTTTCGATCGGGATCTGGAGATATCATTTCTGGTAAGTGAGATTTATCTCCTTCACGTGCAACTCACATCTTGAGTTGACCATATTTGTGGTTCACTAGGATAGACCTGGTCCATGTCTTAGTTCCTTTGTCAATCTTCAAAACTCTCCTTTACTTGGGCCAAAAAATTCCCCCTTTTTGATGATGACAAACTCTGTGCTTTTCACTCACTTAGGCTCTGTCAAAACTCTGCTCAAACATCAATGCAAAGTTAGAGAATTTTTACTTATCATCAAGGACCAGGTTCATTAGGTTATAAACATCAGTTATTCAGAATGTAAAGCACAATATCTTCCCCCTTTTGGCATCATCGAAAAGTTGCATAAACATAGTGTAATTTCCAGAATTTTAATAGTTACTCATGGCCACTAGGGAAACTACAAGTGCAATCATGGACTAATCATCAGTAATCCACCAAACATATTTAAACTATCAAGGAAAAGTAAATAATTGATCAAGAGCAAAAAAAAGCAGACTTTATTGATAGATAATATGATGCTACGACAATCCACAAAAAGAAATAGTCAAAACATGAGCAAAACAAGAAAAGTCCCGAATTTGGGTCACTGAAAGGTCTAGACAAGGTTCAAGAACTGAAAGCTAAGAACTTAAGGCTTGGAAGGACTAGAGGGTTAGGTTTTGGCTTGGAAAAGGTGCATCATATTTTGAAAAATGCCATCATTCTTCTCCTTTTCCTTTGTGAGCTCAGTTCTGAGAGCATCTTTCTCAGATTCAACCTCTGTCAAATGAGTCTTCAGCCTAGCTATCTTAGCATCCTTATCCCCACTCTCATGCACTAGAGCTCTAACTTTACTATTTATAGGTATCTTCTTGGATGAACCAGGTTCATTGGGAATGACAGTGACCTCATATTCACAAGCAATTAAGGTGTTGATTCCAAAGTAATCCTTGCTTGTGGCCATTTCCCACTTCTTCAGTGGCACCTTACAACGATCAAGCACAGTAGTCAGAATAAACTCATAAGGAGTAGCATGGGCTTTGGGGCCATTGATAACCATGTCCAGTAGCTTGATAATAAATGCGGGCCAATTGTTCTTCCTTCCACTTTCAAGACACTTCATCAACACCAAGTCCATATAGTTAGCAATGTGCCTTCTTTACTTCCTAGGCAGCAAGCACTTGTTGACAAATTCAAACAGGACTTTGTGTTGTGGCTTTATTTCACTCTTATGCACAACTTTGGCCTCATTCACTTCTGTGACATCATAGAATCTCCTAGTGATTGCAAGGGCAGTAGGAAGGGAGTCCAGACTTGGCCATCTTTGCCTTGTGTAATCATCATATCCTTCAGAAGGAATGTCAAGAATCTCACCCAGCTTCTTTGCATCAAAGGTCACTTGGACCCCGTTCACCTGGCTGGTAACTCTGCCATCCTTGACCTCTACATTAGCCATAAACTCAATGATCTCATTCCTGGACAGCCTACCATCCAACTGAAGGACCATGTCATTCCATCCCTGAGCAGCTAGAGCATCAACCAATCGATCCACCCCTGGTTCCACCAAATCCTTCATAAGTGTACCCTTCAAAAAATTTCTTTTGCCAAACTTGGCCATCTTGTCTTGTTCATCATCAGATTCACTCTCTTCTTCACCACTCCATTCCTCCTCCTCAGTAACTCTAACTTGTTTGTTTTTCACAGCAGACCTTGTCCTCTTGGCCAATGAAGGTTCAGTAGTCTCAGATACAGATGAAGACTTCTTAGAAGAAGTCTTGGTCTTTTTGGGCTTGGGGGTCTGAACCTCCACAGTTGTGTGCTCTTCCTGATGGACCTGTTCCATCTCATCCACATCAACAACCTCAGCAGGCTCTGCAACCTTAGCTTTATCCATTCTCTTCTTCTTGCTTTCAGCCATAGCTCTTTGTAACTCCTCCTCACTCTGCTTCAACTTACTCCTTATGGCCCTTCCTTTTGGTAGAGAAATCTCAGCAGTTGTTGGAGAAGAATACTTTCTTTTCTTGGTAGTTTTTGCAGTGTTGGGGGCTTTTGGTGTTGGGGCTCTCCTTTTCTTTGGATCATAGCTTGCACCCAGTTTCTTCAGAAAGTCTGCTAGGGTCTCCTCAATAGATGAAACAGGTTCATCTGCCTGTGAACTTAGATTAATCAACCCTTCAAAAGCCTCCCCTGAACCACTTCCATCTGTCTTTTTGCTACTTTCTTCCACAGTTGCATGTTCAACCCTACAAATAGCTGGTACCACCAATTCAGAAGTGGGTGAAGAACCAGCCACTTCTTTCCCTTTTCCCCTCACATCACTACGCACACCCCTACTCTCCTTTTCTTTTTCTCCTTTATTTTTACCACCTCTCCTTCTTGACTCAGGAAATTGCACATTCCTAACATACCTTACCAGAACAAACCTATTGTCTAAATTCTCAACCAAAGTAGAACATACCTCAGAAGGGGAGTTTTAAGCCTTCTCAGAGTTAGAAAACCCAGCTCCTTCCCCCTCACTCACAAATTTGAAGAAATCGTCTGAGTTCTCAGAATCCTGGGCTTGGCTTGCCTTTAATTTCTCGTTCAATTTCTTTGAAAGAGCACCAGTTTCCACCATTTTGCGAGCAAGCATTTTTACCCGCCTTCTCCTAGGTTGAGGGGTTGTGTTGGGTGGAGGAGGGGTGGATGAATCAGAGGGGGTAGGTTGTGGATGAGTGCCTGGGTTATCTTGGGGTTAGTCATCTTGCTAATTCTAGATGAGAATCTGTGAATTGGGGTTTTGGAAGAGAGAAGAATAGAGTGTAGAAGAAATTCGACGGTTTTAGAGAATTATGAAAGTGGCAGTGATTGTGATGATGGGATTTTAAATAGAGAGGCTTAATTAATGACTAACGGTAGCTTCTTGTAGTCAATTAGAAGTCCAATCAACCTGAAACTTCAGGTTGAATAAACGGTTAAGCTTCCCTAGATTCTAGGCATTTTATGTGGTGAGGATTCTATGAGAAACGGAACTGGTTCAAAATTTAGAGGGATAGGTTTTGTGATGATTTTGAACATGGGTAGGACTCTGCTCATGAATTAAATATTAATATTTCTAATTGTGCAGAGTGGAGAAAACATAACTCATTATTCTGATGAACCAGTACTGATGAACCAGGTTCTTCACTAAGAATCCTCTTGATCATGCCTCAATTTACCAAAATAGAGAAAATTTTGTTAGAGATCAGTGAGTCATATCAACACATGTCACAAGAGTATAGTATTTACAGTATGAAACTGAGCAACGATTAATCTAGATATTTACACAAGTTCTAGATTTTCTAACCAATTTTTTTTCATTTTTATATTTTTGCAATTTTTTTCATTGTGCATTCTGAACTGGTTCCATTAGGTGATCTTAATCATCCCTAATTCTAACATGTTCCTTTCAAAGTGCACTCTACTCAGTGCTTTAGTGAAGATATCAGTTATCTGTTTATTAGTAGCACAATATTCTATAGAAATCAGTCATTTCTCATAGTTGTCCCTCAAAAAATGGTATCTAACATCTATGTGCTTAGTTCTCTTATGATGAACCGGGTTCTTAGTCATACTAATAGCACTAGTGTTATCACAGAAAATAGGGAAGCAACCAACTTCAGTACCAAAATCTATCAACTACTGTTTGATCCATAGCAATTGAGCATAATAGGAAGCAGCAACAACATACTCAGCTTCAGCAGTGGATAGGGCCACTGAATTTTTCTTCTTAGTAGCCCATTACACAAGACATGAACCAAGGAAGTGTGCCATACTTGAGGTGATCTTCCTATCTACCAGGAAACCTGCATAGTCAGCATCAGCATATCCCACTAGGTTAAAGTAACTACCTTTTGGATACCAAAGATAAAGGTCAGTAGTGCCTTTCAAGTATTTCAATATTTTCTTGACAACAGTCAAGTGGGATTCCTTTGGATTTGCTTGAAATCGAGCACAAAGCCCTACACTGAAAAGAATGTCAAGCCTGCTAGCAGTAAGATCCAATTTTGTGGTTGTTGCAATAGGAGTGTCTATTTCTTTTGATTCTTCCATTTTAAACTTCTTAATCAACTCTTTTGCATATTTCTGCTGATGAATCATGGTTCCATTTGAGTTTTGTTTAATTTGCAAGCCAAAGAAGAAATTAAGTTCACCCATCATACTCATTTCAAATTCACTCCCCATAAATTATGCAAATTCCTTACTTAATTTTTCAGTGGTTGCCCCAAAAATTATGTCATCGACATATATTTATACTACAAGAAGGTCCTTACCTTTTTCTCTTAAGAATAGAGTGCTGTCAATTTTACCGCTCTTGTAGTCATGTTCAAGCAGGAATTTGGACAGTTGTTCATACCATGCTCTAGGAGCCTGCTTGATTCCATAGAGAGCCTTGTCTAATTTGTATACGTGTTCAGGACACTCCTTTATCTCAAACCCTGGAGGTTGTTTGACAAACACTTCTTCCTTTAAGTAGCCATTTAGGAAAGAACTTTTGACATCTATCTGATGAAGAGTAAATTCCATGTGTGCTGCAAAGGCTATGATGAGTCTTATTGCTTCCAATCTTGCAACTGGAGCAAAGGTCTCATCATAGTCTATGCCTTCCTCCTGGATGTAACCTTGAACCATAAACCTTGCCTTGTTCCTTGTAACAGTTCCATCTTCATCAATTTTGTTTTTGAAGACCCATTTAGTGCCAATTACTAATTTGTCCTTGGGTCTTGGAACCAGATGCCAAACTTGACTTCTTTTAAACTGATTGAGTTCATCTTGCATTGCATTCACCCAGTCTGCATCCTGCAAAGCCTCATCAATATTTTTAAGTTCAATAAGAGATAGGAAAGCATCAGAAGCACACAGATTCTTTAATTGAGATCTAGTTTTAATTCTAGAGGTTGGATCAGTAATTATGTTCTCAATGGGATGAGAACTTTGATACTTGTAAGGTTTCACAACCAACTGGTTTCTGTTTGATGTTTCTCCCATGTTCTGTTGCTGAGAAACAGGCTCATGGACAGGTTCCATTTGGGGATTAGATTCAGTTCTTCTTTGTTCAGTTCCCCCTGTCAGGTTGCCCTGGATGGAATCACCTGTTCCTTCTTCTGCTGCAGCTTCATTTAACTCTTTTACCAGCCCAATAGCTTCATGTTCATGTTCTTGTCTCTTAGAAGGAATGTTAGTTTCATCAAAAGCTACATGTACACTTTCTTCAACACATATAGTTCTTTTTTTGTATACATTATAAGCTTTGCTATGTGAAGAATATCCCAAGCATACTCCCTCATCACTTCTAGGATCAAACTTACCTAGGGAGTCCTTTCCATTATTGTGCACAAAGCACTTGCATCCAAATGCCCTAAGATGGGATATATTTTGTTTTCTCCCTTTAAATAACTCATAGGGAGTCTTCTCTATAAGAGGTCTAGTCATGCACCTATTAATGATGTAACATGTAGTATTTATAACCTCTGCTCAGAAGCTATGGGGCAGTTTACTAGAAAGAAGCATAGTCCTAGCCATATCTTTCAAGAGTCTTATTCTTTCTTTCAACTACTCCATTTTGTTGAGGAGTCCCAGGGGTAGAAAAATTATGATCTATACCATGATCATAACAAAATTCAGCAAAATTAGCATTTTCAAATTCAGTTCCATGATCATACCTAATTGATGCTAGTTGATTACCTAGTTGTTTATGAGGTTTTCTAACAAAGGCAGTAAAAATGTCAAATACTTCATCCTTAGATGTTAAAAATAATGTCCAAGTAAATCTAGAGTAATCATCAACAAGCACCATCACATATTTCTTACCACCTTTGCTTAATGTTCTCATTGGACCACAGAGATCCATATGAACCAGTTCCATCGATCTGGTCGTGCTTACTACTTTCTTGCTTTTAAAAGAAGATCTTACCTGCTTCCCCTTTGCACAAGCCTCACTAACTTTGTCTTCCTTAAACTCGATGTTAGGAATCATCAGGTCCTTGGAGACTAATTTGTTGAGTTGACTTAGACTTTCATGTCCAAGTCTTTTGTGCCAAAGGAGAGGATCATTGTCCAACACACTTAGACAAGTGAGTTCATTTTCTAAAAGAGTGGACAGATCTACAATGTATATATTATTTACTCTTTATCCCTGAAAAACAATCTTGTCAGTGGTAAGATTTATCATAATACATTTGGTAGAGGTGAATGCAACCAAGTTACCTCTGTCACACAGTTGTGATAAACTGATTAGGCTATATTTCAAGTCATCTATCAAGTAGACATTCTCAATGGAATGTGAGTCTGCCTTACCTACCTTTCCAACCCCAATGATCTCAACATTCTTACCATTTCCAAAGGAGACATTTCCTCATTTGAGGTCCTCAAGTGAAAAGAACTGGTTCTTGCTACCAGTCATATGCTTTGAGCAGCCACTATCCATGTACCCTATTTGACTGCTTCCCTTCACTCTGACCTGCAAGAGAAAATCAGAGGTTCGTCTTAGGAACCCAAACTAGTTTGGGTCCCTTTCTATAGGCAAAAGGGTGAATTAAATTCTTTTTAGCCCATCCTGGCAGCCTATTTTTCCCTTGAACAAAGGTTTTGTTCTTCTGACTGGCCTTTTCTTTTGCATTACAGTCACTTTTAAAGTGACCAATCTTTCCACATTATGTGTAGATTTTGTTTTCAAGAAGTGTGATATACTTGCTTTCGGGATCCCACTTAGGTGCAGAGGTCCCATAGCCAAGTCCTCTATTATTGCTATTGTGATGTTCTTGTAGCCAAGATAGTGCATCAGAGGACTTATTCCATTTTCAAGTTCTATCTAGTTCATGCTTAACCTTACCTAGATCTTCTTTTAGGACTCTTATCTGCTCATCCTTTTTGTACAGATCATCCTTCATTTTTCCTAAATTTCTTCTAAGGTGAGATGTATGTGATCAACTTTATTTTTACCTGTTCCTAATTTCAGTTTTAAATTTTTAGATCTAAGTTCTAACACAGTGGTGCCAAGTTCAAAACCTTGTTGTTCAACTCAGTATTTTTACTAACACTTTCACTAGCCCTGAGTTCCAGATTCTTGCACTTAGCTTTCAAGATTACACATTCCTTAGACAACTGTTCCTTTTCATTGTTTATGACCTCAGACTCATCAATGAAATCTAGCAGTAACTCAGATAGCCTTTCTTTAGAAAAAAATCTAATCTTGTCTTTGAGATGAATCACACTTACCTCTTGTTCATCATCTGATTCTCCAATGGCCATAAGTGCTTGTTCATCTCCATATTTATCTTTTGAATCCTCATCTGAGCTTTCTCCCCAAGCAGCCACCATAGCCTTCGTTGATCCTTTATTCTTCTTGGGATGAACCTGTTCCTTCTTCTTGTTTCTTCGTTCAGCCTTTTCCTTCTTCCATACTATTTCCTATTGAGGACAATTTTTGATCATGTGATCAGTCTTACAACACTTATAACAATCCTCATTGGTCTATTTTTCAGGGACCCTTGTTTTGTTGTAATCTGCACCTCTTGAAGAACCCTTTCCTCTCATTAGATACTTCTTGAAGTCCCTCATGATCATAGTCATTTCATCTTCCTCTAGATCTGCACCTTCAGCAATTCTGAAAGCCAAGCTTCTTTCTTTCTTGGGAGCATCCATCTTTATGGTCTGCTTCTCAGTTCATAGGCAGTGATATTTCCAATTAGCTCGTCCAACTTGAGAGTGGCAATGTTCTTTGACTCCTGAATAGCAGTGATTTTGCTTTCCCAAGTAACAGGCAAAACCCTTGTCAAAATTTTCTCAACCTTGTCTTCTTCAAGGATAATCCTTCTTAGAGACTTACGTTCATTTGTTATTATTGTGAACCTTGTGTACATCTCTTGGATGGTTTCTCCTTCCTCATAGTGAAATTCTCATATTGAGAATACAACAATGTTCCTCTTGA
Source organism: Nicotiana tabacum (assembly GCF_000715075.1). Lineage (NCBI taxonomy): Eukaryota > Viridiplantae > Streptophyta > Magnoliopsida > Solanales > Solanaceae > Nicotiana > Nicotiana tabacum. The sequence continues at coordinate 55,676,930 of NC_134087.1, read as the reverse complement.
TATCTTCACTTGAGGAGTTCCTTCATGAGCCACTTGTAAAGTGTCCAAAATTTCTTTAGTAGTAGTGCAGCTTTGAATTCTGTTGTACTCGTCTGGACCAAGTTCACACACAAGCCATTTCTTGGCCTTAGTATTATTTTCCCACTTCTTAAAGTCCTCACCAGTGCAGTTAGCTCTAGTCTTTGGCACATCCACTCCTTTATCATTCTTCTTCATTGTAGCCAGGGGACCATCAGTAATAATGTCCTAGAGTTCATAGTCCTCTCCGATGATATGATCTCTCATCCTGTTTTTCCACCAAGAGTGGTAGTAGCCATTAAAGAGTGGAGGCCTAATAGTGGATTGTCCTTCCTAGTTTTCAGGTGGTGCACTCATCTTGATATGTTCCTAAGGTGTTAAACTCTTCAAGGATAACTCGCTCTGATACCAATTGATGTTTTATACTTCAATACCACACAATAAGGGGGGTGATTTGTGTGGTACCTAATTTTTTGTTTAACCTGATTATTGAAGGACCTAGTTCTTATATGTGTTCCAACTACTACTGTTGCAGAATAATAAATACATAAATTAAAGAACACAAAGATTTTACGTGGAAAACACCTGGCTTAAAAGGTGAAAAAACCACGACCTACCTTCCAGTAGGATTTTCCCAAACTCTCCACTAAAATCACTGAGCCAAAAACTGCATTTACAAAAAAACTCTTTTGTAAACCTAGGATTAACTCTAATTCCATTGTGGCATATAGCCTCTACTGTTGCGACAACTTCAAGTTAACTCTAACTTGAAAACTCTAAGTACCTAATACAATTGCTTCTAGATAAAGCTGAAAGGTACAATATTAAATCACCTACTACAATTGAACTAGAATAAGAGACAGATACTTGGAACTGGTTCTTCTATCTGGTTCAAGTAGCTTCAGGATTGCACATTTGAATCACACATAAACTGCTTGCAAAATCGCCTTGCTATTTTGCTCTCAATTAATGTTTCACTTTTGCTTATGTGCATTACATGTAAAAGAGAACAACACTGATATTTATTGAGTTAGTAAGTAGAGATTGACTAGAATACAAATGCTACTCTTCCTTGGTAAAAGAGTTCTAGTTGATCTCATCCTCTAGCTCTATCCATCTCTTAAGCCGTGTTCTCTTTGTGTAAGGAATCTTTCTCCTTATCCCATATGCAACCTTTTTAATCAAAATCAGGAGATATAATTTATGGTAAGTGAGGTTTATCTCCTTCACATGCATCTCACATGCTTGAGTTGACCATATCTATAGTTCACTAGGATGGACCTGGTCCATGTCTGAGTTCCTTTGTCAATCTTCAAAACTCTCCTTTACTTGGGCCAACAAGTAGAATCCAAGTTGTTCCACTGCTAAGAAAATTTGGGACACACTGCAAGTGGCCCATAAAGGAACAACTCAAGTGAAGATATCTAGCGGAACTCTATTGTAATCTCGGTATGAGAATTTTCCTATAAAGGACGGAGAAACCATTCAGGAGATGTACACAAGTTTCACTACATTGACAAATGAACTAAAATCTCTTGGAAGGATTATTCCCGAAGAAGAAAGAGTTAAGAAGATACTCCGCAGGGTCTTGCCAATCACTTAGGAAAGCAATATCGCTGCTATCCAGGAATAAAAGAATATTTTCACTCTCCCACTAGATGAATTGATTGGGAATCTCACTACCTATGAACATAGGAGATAAACCATGAAAATGGATGTACCTAAGAAGGAAAGGAGCTTGGCACTCAAAATCACTGAAGGTTCTGATATGAAAGATGATAAAATGGCAATGATCACCAAAGACTTCAAGAATTACCTATGGAGAGGAAAGGATTCTTCAAGAAGTGGAAGCTACAGCAAGGCAAGAGCTATAGAGAAGCAAACCAATAATGGCTGCTACAAGTGTGGAAAGACTAATCACATGATCAAAAATTGTCCTTTGTGGGAAATTGAATGGAAGAAGGAAAGAGCTGAATGAAGGAACACGAAGAAGGAATAGGTTCAACCTAAGAGAACAAACAACAAAGGATCAACCAAGGCTATGGTTGCTGCTTGGGAAGAAAGCTCATATGATGATGATGATGATGAACGAGCACTTATGGCCATTGGAGAATCTGATGAAGAAACTGAGGTAAATGTCTATCATCTCAAGGACAAGATTAAATTTTTGTCTAAAGAAAGATTATCTGAGTTATTACTAGAGCTAATTGATGAATTCGAGGATGTGAATAATGAAAAGGAATAGGTGTCAAAAGAATGTGTGATTTTGAAAACTAAGTGCAAAAACCTGGAACTTAAGGCTTGTAAAATGGAAAGTGAAAATATTGTGTTGAAAAACCAGGTTCATGCACTTGATACAACTGTCCTAGAACTTAGATCTGAAAATATAAAATTGAAATTAGGAACATGCAAAAAGACAGTTGATCACACACAACTTACTTTAGAAGAAAATATAGGAAAAATAAAAGATGAGTTGTATAAGAAGGATGAACTGGTAAGAGTCTTAAAGGAGGATCTAAACAAGGTCAAGCATGAGCTAGATAAAACTTATAAATGGAACAAGTCCTCTAATGTACTTTTATGGCTATGAGAACATCATAGTAGAAACAGAAGAGGGCTTGGCTTTTGGGAACTCTGCACCTAAGTGGGATCCCAAAAGCAAGTACCTCACACTCCATGAGAACAAGATTTGCACACACTGTAGTAACACTGGTCACAATAAGAGTGAATGCACAGCAAAAGAGAAGGCGAGTCAAAAGAACAAAATTTTATTCTAGGGAAAAATAGGCTGCCAAGTTGGGCTAAAAAGAATTTGATTCATCCCTTTGCCTATAGAAAGGGACCCAAACTAGTTTGGGTTCTTAAGACTAACCCTTTATTTGTTTTTGATGGTCCAAGTGATGGGGAGCAGCCAGATATGATATATGGATAGTGGTTGCTCAAAGCATATGACAGGAAGCAAGAACCGGTTCCTTTCACTTGAGGACCTTAAAAGAGGTAATGTCTCTTTTGAAAATGGAAAGAAATATGAGATCATTGCGGTTGGAAAGATAGGTAAGACGGATTCTCATTCTATTGAGAATTTCTACTTGATAGATGGACTGAAGTACAGTCTAATAAGTGTATCACAATTGTATGATAGAGGTAACATGGTAGCCTTCACCTCTACAAAATGGTTTGTGATAAATTTTAACACTGACAAGATAGTTTTATAGGGAAAAAAAGTGAATAACATATATGTGGTGGATCCGTCCACACTTTCAAATAATGAACTCACTTGCTTAAGTGTGTTGGATAATGATCCCCTCCTTTGGCACAAGAGACTTGGACATGCTAGTTTAAGCCAACTCAACAAACTAGTCTCCAAGGACTTGGTGATAGGCCTGTCAAATGTTTAAGTTCAAGGAATACAAAGTGTGTGAGGCTTGTTTAAGGGGAAAATAGGTAAGATCCTAATTCAAGATCAAGAAAATGGTAAGTACTACTAGGAGATGGAACTGGTCCATATGGATCTTTGTGGACCAATGTGAATATTGAGCAGAGGTGGTAAGATATATGTTATGGTGGCCATTGATAATTACTCTAGGTTTACCTGGACATTATTCTTAACTTATAAATATGAAGCATTTGACATGTTCATTTCATTTGTTAGAAAAACTCAGAAACAACTAGGTAATCAACTTGCATCAATTAGGTCTAATCATGATACTGAATTTGAAAATGCTAAAATTACTGAATTTTGTGATGGGCATGGAATAAATCATAATTTTTTTGCTCCTAGGACTCCACAACAAAAATAGAGTAGTTGAAAGAAAGAATAGGACATTGGAAGAAATGGCTAGGACTATGCTTCTTGCTAGTAAACTGCCCCATAGCTTCTGGGCAAAAGCTGTGAACACTCCATGCTACATCATAAATAGGTACATGACTATACCTCTTGTTGAGAAGACTCCCTATGAGTTACTTAAAGGGAGAAAATCAAATATATCCCATCTTAGGGCATTTGGATGCAAGTTCTTTGTGCACAATAATGGAAAAGACTCCCTAGGTAAGTTTGATCCCAGAAGTGATGAGAGAGTATTCTTAGTATATTCTTCACATAGTAAAGCTTATAAGATTTATAACAAAAAACTATGTGAGTAAAAGAAAGTGTATATGTAATTTTTGATAAAACTAACATTCTTTCTAAGAGGCAGGAACAGGATGATGACACAATTGGGCTGGTAAAAAACACAAATGAAACCACAACCCAAATTGAAGCTTCACCAAAGAAAGGAACAGGTGATGGAACAAGTCCTTCCACCCAGGGCAACCTAACAAGGGGAACTGAGTAGAGAGGAACTAATCCTTAAACCTCGAGGGAACCTGTCCATGAACCTATTCCTCAGCAACAGAACATTGAAGGAACATCTAAGGGAAACCAACTGGTTGTGAAACCTTACAAGTATCAAAGTTCTCATCCTATTGAGAACCTCTATGCTTTTGATGCTTTTTTATCTCTTAATGAACCAAAAATTATTTCTGAGGCTTTGTAGGATACAGACTGGGTGAATGCAATGCAAGATAAACTCAACAAACACTACTAAAAAATCTAGTTTTAGCGACGGACAAATTCTGTAGCTAAACAGAAAAATACGTCGCTAATCTCATTTAGCAACGGATTAACAATAAATTCTTCTAGCTACGGGAATTTTAGCGACAGAGTAGCGACAACGTTAGTAGCTAATTCTAGTTTTTTTTGTAATGCAATTTGAGAGAAGTCAAGTTTGGCATCTGGAATCAAGACCCAAGGACAGATCAGTAATTGGCATAAAATAGGTCTTCAGAAACAAACTTGACGAAGAAGGAACAATTACAAGGAACAAAGCAAGATTAGTGGTTCAAGGGTATAGTCAAGAGGAGGGCATAGACGATGATGAGTCTTTTGCTCCAGTTGCAAGATTGTAACCAATTACACTTTTTATAGCCTTTGCATATTACATGGAATTTACTCTCCATCAGATGGATGTTAAGAGTGCCTTCCTCAATGGTTGTCTAAAAGAAGAAGTGTTCGTCAAGTAACCTCCTGGCTTTAAGAGCAAGGAATGTCCCGATCATGTGTACAATCTTGACAATGCACTTTATGGGCAAGCAAGTTGCAAGAGCATGGTATGAACGATTGTCTAAATTCTTGCTTGAGCATGGCTACAAGAGAGGTAAAATTGACAATACTTTGGTCTTGAAAGAAAAAAGGTAAAGATCTCTTGGTAGTTCAAATATATGTTGATGATATCATCTTTGGAGAAACTACAGATAAGCTAAGTAAAGAATTTGCTAAGCTAATGGGGAGTGAATTTGAAATAAGTATGATGGGTGAGCGTAATTTCTTTTTAGGCTTACAAACTAAACAAAATTCAAATGGAACTATGATCCATCAGCAAAAGTATATGAAAGAGTTGTTTGTTTAAAATGGAAGACTCCAAAGAAATTGACACTCCTATTGCAACAGCCACAAAATTAGATATAGATGAACCTGGTTCATCTGTTGATCGGAAGATGTATAAGGGAATAATTGGCTCTTTGTTGTATCTCACTGCTAGTTAAGTGTGGCAAGTGGGTCGGGCCGGGCCCTAGACCATAGGCTAAGTGGGCTGGGACAGGGTTTGGCCTGCTAGAGATGGGCTCGTAACGGTCTCGTGGGCCGGTTTTTAGCTAGGAACCATTAGGACCGGGCCCATTTAGCCCGCAAAGAGATCGGGACCGAATCGGTCCCTTGGCGGGACAAACAGGCCCAACAGAATTATTTAAAAAAAATGAGCGGTTTAGTTTTTGAAAAAAAAATAGTCATTGGGTGTTGAAAAACTAGCTGTTGGGTATTTAAAAAATAGTCATATAACCCCTCCCCCCCCCCCCAACTAATTTTAACCCCAAATTTTTTATTGTTACACCTTTTTCCTATTTTTTTTACTATAAATACCACATCATTCTTTTATGTTTCTTACAAAATCAATATCAATCTATCAAAATTTCTCTCTGATTTTCTTCTATACTTGCTACAATTATTTAGTTTATCCAAAAAAATAATGAAAAAACTATGATGTTGCTACTATTGCTTACATTATTCCAAAAAATAGTCAAAAAATATTAAGGTTGTTACAATTTGTGAAAAAATTGTGAAGTTGGTGAATTGGAGTCTTCAAGTCTTCAACGATAATATTTTTAACAAGTTGTTCGTCAATTCGGTAAACTCGTTCCAACTCTTATAAGCATGAATATGAACAATATTTGCGCTATTTATTTACTCATATAAATTGTCGTGTTGCTATAACAACTGATATTGGTAGAAGTAGCAAGGACTGTGATTACCTTACTATTACATGTCATTGGATTGATGAGGATTGGATAATGCAAAAGCACATAATGGCTTATAGAATAATTGATTCACGGCACACAGGGTAGCTTATTGCTAGCCCTTTGCTATTTTGCAATGGTGGAAGGACAAAGAAAAATACTTTCCGGTTCTTTCAAGGATGGCCCGAGACATTTTAACTATTCAAGCTTCAACAGTGGCATCGAAGAGCGCTTTCAGTCAAGCAAAACTTGAAATCGGTGATCATAGATGGCCTATGAGGGATAGCTTGGAAAAATCAGTAGTCCCTCTGTTTCAATTTAGATGAGGTAGTTTGACTCGGCACAGAGTTTAAGAAGAAAAAAAAAGACTTTTGAAACTTGTGGTCTTAAAAGCTTAAAGGGTAAAAGCTTTGTGGGACCATGACATTTGTATGGTTATAAAAGATTCTCATTAAGGATAAAATGAAGAGTTTAAAGTTGAATTATTTCCATATTTAGAAATGTGTCATTTATTTTGGAACAGACTAAAAAGGAAAGTACCTCATCTAATTTGAAATGGAGGGAGTACTTTTCAAAAGTTGGATCCGTTAAGAAAGAAGAAATTTTGGACTCGCTGAATCACAATCAGAGGTAGACGAAGTTTACGAAGAAATGCTCGGGGGGAGAAAGACTAAGAAAGATATTGTCATATTTTTTATTGCTATATTAAAATTACAAGGCATTGCTTTGAATATTTTTTTACAATATTTTTGTCTTTAAAAAAATTTGAATTAAAAAATTAGATCACAATTCTATACTAAAATTACAAGACATTGCCTTAGATGTTTTTTTAACATCTTTTTGTCTCGAAGTTCTATTTAATTTTTTAAAAAATTATTGCTTAGTTGTTGGGCCTATTTAGCCATTTGTTTACCGCGGGCTCAGCCCATTTAACCCGGGACCCTAAGTTCGTGTGGGTTGGTTCCTACAAAAAGCACGTTTATTTAAGGACCAGGACCGGCACGGGACCGCGGCCCATGAGATCTGCTCGTTTGGCTTGTTTAGGGCCCAGCCTGGCGCACTTGCCACCCTTACTACTAGTAGACCTGATATTATTTTTCACTGTAGGTATTTGTGCTAGATTTCAAGAAAATCCAAAGGAGTCTCACTTGACTGCTCTCAAGAGGATCTTTAGATACCTAAAAGACACCACTGACCTCTATCTATGGGATCCAAAAGGTAATAATTTCAACTTAGTGAGATATATTGATGCTGATTATGCAAGATTTCTTGTGGATAGAATGAGCACCTCAGGTATGACACACTTTCTTGGCTCATGTCTTGTGTCTTGGCCACCAAAAAGTAAAATTATGTGGTTTTGTCTACTGCTGAAGCTGAGTATGTGGTTGTTGTCTCATGTTGTGCTCAATTGTTGTGGATCAAACAACAATTAATGGACTTCGGAATTGATGTAGGTTGTATCCCAATCTTTTGTGACAACACCGGTGCAATTAGTATGACCAAGAACCCAATTCAAAACTAAGCGCATAGATATTAGGCATCACTTTTTGAGGGGAAACTATGAAAAGAGGTTTGATCACTGTGAAATTTTGTGCTACTGACAAGCAAATAGCTGACATCTTCACAAAAGCTCTAAGTAGAGATCACTTTGAAAGGAAAAGGTTAGAATTACGGATGATTAAGATCACCTAAAAGGAATCGGTTCTAACTTAATAATAGGTTAAATAATTTGTGAATTTTGTACATAATTAGATTAGATTTTGCTCAGTCTCATACTTTCACTAGTATACTCTTGTGCCATGTACTAAAATGTCTCATTAATCTATAATGATATTATCTTTATTTTCTTAAAAAATTTAGACTTACACAAGAGAATTCTCAGTGAAGAACCTGGTTCATCAAGATTACATGGTATGTACTCTCCACTCTGCATATTCTGAAATAATTGTATTTGGATCATGATAAAGAAAAGAGTCCCATTTAATCCCAACCTCCCTTAAGTTTATCCGGTACAAATGAACCAGTTTCACCTAAAGAGAGTCTCACACGTCATAATTGCCTAGATTCTAGGAAAGACTCCAACGTCTTTTCAAACTGACTTCCATAGTTTGATTAGACTTTTGAGCTTCTAAAAAGTTGTCGTTACCCACTTAAACTCTCCCTCCTTAAATTTATTTGGACTTACCTACTCACTTCTAATTTTTCAACCTCCATACTTCTCACTATCTTCTCTCATCTCTTCTACACACATATCCCATCTGTATACATCAATGGCAAACCTATCTTAAAACCCCTCTTCACCACCCAAGGAATATACACCTACACCTTCTATCACACCCTTAACCACATCTATCTCTAAGAAAGGAAGGATCAAGAGTTTGGCTCGCAAGACTATCATTGGTAGTGAACAAATCAAGAAAATAAATGAATAATTGAGAGCAAGCCAGGCAGAAGAACCCCAAAAATCTGAAGAATCCTTTAAGTCTGCAACTGAGGGAGAAGAAATTGTTTCATCTGAAATAGAGCAGGTAACATCTGATCCTAATACTGCGTCTGAGATAATTTCTGGAGCTGCTAAAAATTTGGAGAACAGATTTGTACTTGTTGGTACTATTACTGGGGTAGAGACAACTAAGTTTGAAAGAATTGGTGATAAAAATAAAAATTAAAAAAAAAATAAAAGAGAGTGAGGATGCTCAAGGTGGCGTGAGGGGTAAGGGAAAAGAAAGAGTGGTCGAATCTTCACCTACTATTGTTGGGTTGACTAAGGGGACATGGGCTATGGTGTTATGGAATGAGGAAGAAGTTGAAGAGGAAAAAAGTTAGAAAGAAGAAGGAGGTAGTGGATCTAGTGATACAAGTGCAGCTGAGGGGCTAGTTAGGTTGAGGAAGAGGTTCCAAGAACCTGTTCCATCTGTGCAGGAACCCCTCAAAGATTTACTGAAATGAGTGTCTGACAGATACAATCCAAAAAAGAAGAAAAGTTTAGGAGTTAAAATCCTCGGAACTGCTAAGGCAAACAAGAAGAGAAAGGTTGCCTCTTCTATCCTTGTAGAGAATCATCCTACAAGAGGTAGAGCTACAAGGAGTCAGAAGAAGTAGAGTGCACAGTGAGGTTGAGAAGAGAGTAAAAGAAAAGTTATTGCAAAGGGAAAGAAGAAAGTGAGTGAGCCTGTAGAGTCAATTGAAGTTGAGGAGATGGACCTGGTTCTTCATGATGAAGACAAGGCAAAGGAGGTGGAGGTTGTGACTCCAAAGGCAAAGAAAAGAAATACTTCCAAAAAGAAGTCTCCTTCAATGACTGTTGATGTAGAGCCTTCTACCTTGGCAAAAAGAACCAGGTCTACCAGGAAATCTACAAAAGTGTAAGCAGTGGAGGAAGAAGAAAAGGAAACTGATGAAGAACAGGAGAAGATGGTGAAGTTTGGCAAGAGAACAATCTTGAAGGGTAGTCTTCTTAGGGACTTGGAGGAGGAAGGAATGGTGATGCTGTTGGAGAAGCTAGAACTTCAGGGTTGGAAGGGCATGGTCCTTCAGTTGGAAGGAAGACTAGACAGAACTGAGATTGTGGTGTTCATGGAAAATTGTGAAATCAAGAATGGTAGGGTCACTAGTGTGGTTATGGGGTGACTGTGAGCTTTGACAACAAGGAGCTGGGAGAAATTCTATGGGTACCTGCTGAAGGGTACAATGACTACAAGAAGCTGAAATAGCCAAGCCTAGAAAACCTCCCCACATCTATTGCCATTACGAAAAAGTTTGCTGACAATGAGTTAGAGTTACAGCCCAAGGCTGTGTACAAAAGTAAGATGAACCCTGCCCACAAGTTACTCTTCGAATTTTTTAACAAGGTCATGTTGCCCAGGCAGGAAAGGACGCACATTAACACTTTCATGGACCCAATCCTTATGGAATGCCTGGATAATAGGAGGTGGATAAATTGGTCAGGGTTTATCATCCAGCTCCTTGATAGGGTTCTAACTGGCACCAAAACTCATGCCATACCCTATGGTTTCATTCTCAAGGCTGTACTTGCTCACTCCAAGATACCCCTCAAGAAATGGGATGTTAGTACAAGCAAGGATCATTTTGGAGCAAACACCTGTCATACTTGTGACTATGAAGTCCATGCTGCTGCCAAAGAACCTGGGTCATCCAAGAAAGTGCCTGTGAACAACAAAGTGAGAGCCTTGGTGCAGGAGAGTGGGGCTAAGGATGCTGAGATTGAGAGGCTAAAGAAGAGGCTGGATAAAGTAGAAAGTAAGAGGGATGCTCTCATAACTGAGCTTGCAAAGGAAAAGGAGAAGAATGAAGGCATTCTTCATGACATGTTGAAGCTTCTTCAGGCCAAAAACCAAGAACCTAATCCTCCCCAGCCTTGAAACCTTCCTAGCCTAGTTAGAAAACTAGTGACCCGGATGGGATGTTTTTTGTTTTTTGCTCATGATTCAGTACATTTATTTCCTTCTATGCTTTATGGATGACTCATATCAATGATAATCAACTGTTTTTATGTTATAATTGTTTGTTGATGATTCTTAGATGGCTAATATCATTAGATTGATAAGTGATGCTTGACTCCATGATTGCATTTGAAGTTGCCTAAATGGCCATGAGTAAGATCTGCTAAAAGCTGATTATCTAACATAATTATGCAACTTTTCGATGATGCCAAAAGGGGAAGATAGGTTATGCTTTTTACTTTGGACTGTGATGTTTATAACCTAATAAACCTGGTCCTTGATGATTTGTGTCTTTAAATGAAAAGTGTTCTAACATTGTGTTGACATTAAGCTAAGTTGAAATAGGTTTCATACTTATGAAAAGCACGAAGTTTGTCATCATCAAAACGGGAGAATTTGTTGGCCTGAGTAAGTTTGTTTTGATGATTTACAAAAGAACACACGCATGAACCAGATACATACACAGTGTATACAGACATAGGCATATTCGAGCACAAGGCATGCACGTGAATGAGATAAGTATAAATGGTTATATTGGATATCTTCTAAACGAAAAGGTTGCATATTGGATAAGGATCAGGACTCCTTACGTGAAGAGAACTCTATCCAAGATAAGGGAAGAAGTTAGAATTTAAAGATAACTATATCTCTTCCACCAAGGAAGAGTATAGCATTAGAACTCTAGTTAATCATTGTAACGACCCGACCGGTTGTTTTGCTTCCTAGAACCACGTTCCCCTAAATAAGACTTTTCGTACTTGCTTTAACTAATTTACGACTTGCAGGGATAGTTAGTTCGGGATTTAGAAGAGTTTGGGTTGAATTCGGAACACTTGGTTCCTTAAGGTTGGCTTAAAAAGGCCAAGTTTGACTTCGGTCAACATTTTGAGTAAACGACCTCGGAATCGGGATTTGATGGTTCCAATAGGTCCGTATGATGATTTTGGACTTGGGCGTGTGTTCGGATCGGGTTTTGAGTGACCCGGGAGCATTTTGGAGCCTAATAGTGAAAGTTGGTTCTTGAAGGTTTTGAAAGTTCTTTAAATTTGGTTTGGAGCGGGTTTTGGTGATATCGAGATCCAAACAGAATTTTGAGACCAGAAATAGTTTCGTAATATCATTTAAGACTTCACGCAAAATTTGGTGTCATTCCGAGTAGTATAAGTACGTTTCGGCACATTGGAAGTAAATTGAAGAACTTGAAGTTCTTAAGTTTAATTCAATTGGTTTTAAGGTGTGATTATTAGTTTTAATGTTGTTTCGGGCATTCCGAGAGTTCGTGCAAGTCCGTTTTATGATTCTGAACTTGTTGGTACGTTCGGGGCCCTGAGCGTCTCGGACGAGGACCGGACCAAGTTGGAAGTTTGGAGCAAGAGTTGAAGCTCTAGTTGCTATCGTAACCGCACCTGTTGTTGGTCAGTCGCAGGTGTGAGCTCGCAGGTGCGGGCAACGCCTCGCAGATGCGGCCCAAGGAGAGGAGACCAAGCTCCGCAGATGCGGCTCATTTTCCGCATAAGTGGGACCGCAGGAGCGGGAGCCCGTCCGCAAAAGCAACCCCAGCCGGCCCAGCCAATTCCGCAGAAGCGGATCCGCAAGTGCGGCCTATGCACCGCAGGTGCGGAAAAGCTGGAGGCAGTGGCCTTCATTTAATACGGGAGTTCGGCATTTTTCTCCCATTCTTTACACATTTGGGCAATTGGGGAGCTCTCAAAGAGGGAATTTCGACTAAGCACTTTGAGGTAAGTAATTTCTACACAATGTGAGTTAAATACATAGTTTATGGGTAGATTATAATATGTAAATTACTGAAAATCATGGGTTTAGGTAAAAACCTAGGGTTTTGATAAAAATGAGATTTAACCATGAAATTTATTATGGAATTTAGTAGAAATCATATATTTGTGTTCCTAAGGTTATAGGTAACAACTTCCTTTAAAATTTTCTGGAATCCGAGCATGTGGGCCCATGGGTGAATTTTAGGAATCTTGCAATTTAGGTTGAGTAATCACTTAAATGGTGGAATTATGAACTTTTGAGCATAGATTGATTAGTTTATATAATATTTGACTAGTTTCGAGTCGTTTGGCGTCAAATTTGGAGGTTTGAGCACGTTCTTGAATTGGGAAATAGGCTTTGAGACGAGGTAAGTCTTCTTTCTAATCTTGTAAGAGGGAATTAACCCTATAGGTGAACTAAATAAATGTTTGTACCTATCTGTAGGGCTACGTACGTATGTGGTGATGAGAGTCCGTACGTAGCTACCATTATATTATTGTCCGGATAGTTTAGGACTCGTATCATGCTATATTTGAAATGCTTGCATCCTTACTTGCTATTATAATCACTTAAGTTATGCTGGAAATTGATAAAATAATTATAGAAGGTTATACTCACATACTTGAGGATTTATATGAAATACTTGACTGTAAATGGAAAATGTGTGCTTTCTTGAAAAAAAATTGTTATTTGTGGATCGGACCGAGCGCCTCGATTGTAAATAGATGCATCTATGGCTCGTGTCGTTCGACCCTCCGGCAGTGCACATTTTAATATGATGTTGGACCGGACTGTACGACCTCGGCATAATTGTGCATGTTAATTATTGGAAATTCTTTGTGATTTATACTGCTTAAATGCCTTGAAATGTAAGTGGTTAAATGATATGACTGAAATTTGAAATCTTATTTATGAAAGAAGAACTTATCACTTCCTGTTATTAAACTGTCAGTATTATTCATGATATCCATGCTTAGCATAACATTTTAATTATATTATTGTTGACCCTAGTAAGTGTCAAGTCGACCCCTCGTCACTACTTCTTCGAGGTTAGACTGGATATTTACTGGGTACATATTGTTTATGTACTCATACTACACTTCTGTACTTAATTATACAGGATCTGAGGCAGGTGCATCTGGTTACCGGCCCAGCGCGCATACTTGAACTTGGACTGAGACTTCACGGTGAGCTGCCCGCTTCCAAGCCGTTCAGCAGCATACCGGAGTTTCTCTTTTGTTGTTTCTGTCTATTCTATTTCAGATAGTAGGATAGTCATCTTTTGTATATTCTGCTAGTTGTCCACACACTTGTGACATTAGATATTGGCACATATTAGTATACTTAATTTTTGGGTTGTATTTCTATAGTTATGATTTCTTTTAGTTGTTTCCGTTTTGCTTACCTTAAAAATCCATTATTTATCAAATGCTTTAAATTTAAGTAAAGTTAGATATTGGGATTGTGTAATAAAAAAATGGGAACTCACTAGTTGATCAGTGTTGGCTTGCCTAACAACGGTGTTGGGCACCATCACGACCAATAATGGAATTTGGGTCGTGACAATCATTTTCGACTAACTCTAGATATTCAGGATATTCTCGTTTACAGACACGCACAAACGCTGAAGTTAAACGAGAGTTGAGAGCAAAATAACAAGGCATTTTACAAGCAATTCTTGTGTGATTCAAGTGTGCGAGTTGGAAGCCACATGAACCAGATAGAAGAACCAGTTCCAAGTGTCTGTCTTTTATTCTATGTCAATTGCAGTAGGACTTTTGAGTTGTAGCTTCAGCTTTCTGTAGAAGCATTTGTACTAAGTACTTTGAGTTGTAGTATTCAAGTTAGAGTTAACTTGAAGTTGTCGCAACAGTCTGAGGCTAGTTTCCACAAAGGGTTAGAGGTAATCCTTAAGTTTACAAGAGTTTTGTAAACGCTGTTTTGGCTCAGTAATTTAGTGAAGTGTTGGGAAAATCCTACCGGGTGTTTTTTCACCTTTTGAGCTGGGTGTTTTTTCACCTTTTGAGTTGGGTATTTTTCACGTAAAAAATAATTGTGTTCTTTACTTTCTGCATTTATTATTCTGCAACAGTAGTATAAGAAACACATAGAAGAACCAGGTCCTTCTATAATCTATGCACGCAAAAAATTGGACACCACACAAATCAACGACCCTCTTGTGTGGTATTGAAGTATAAAAATATCAAGATATCATACTAACACTAATGCTAACGAACTGGGTAAGACAAAGAGAAACACTCGACTACTTACTAGCCTTCTACCCTAATTCTCGACATCTACACATTCCGATCTAGGGCCATGTCCTCGGTTAGCTCCAGTTGCGCCATATCCTACCTAATAACCTCTTCCCAAGACTTCTTAGACCTACCTCTATGCCTCCTAATACCCATTGACATGCCCGAACCGTCTCAACCTTGTCTCCCGCATTTTATCTTCCACATGGGTCATTCCCACTTTATTCCGAATAACTTCATTCCTAGTCTTATCCAACCTGGTATGCCAAATTTACAAGAATGAGGGACAAAAACTTGGGCATTAAAAGAAGAAAAGCTTAAGCACAGTTACATAAAACCAAAAGTTTCTTGAATCATGACAGCACTGAAACATCATCAGTATCGTTGTTGGATATCCAACCAACAGAACATGGCAATATGAGTCAAAAGAAGAAATGACAACTCCACCTATTGAGGAAACAACTATCAATTTGTAAATACTAACTTCATGAATGCAACTGGCAACAGAATGCGAGAAATTAATACAATTTCAAATGTGAAATTGAAAATTAGAATGGACATTAAAACATCAAGCAAGCATGTATAAAAATGACTCCTCAGAGGAACTACTGTATATTGAATACATAATCAACTGCCCTGCAACCAATCCAAGGTTAAGATAATCTCCAAGACTGCAACTAATAAATAGACGTCCGAGAATGGAAGATGAAACTTCCTCCACTCTTAGAAAGAGAAATATATTTCTTAACAGGAAATGCAAAAAGCATCAAGTATCTGGTAAGAGCATGGCATAAAGCCATTTGTTTTAATCTTCTTTTCTCTTACACGCACTTAAGTAGTCCCCAGAGCCTTTACTCTCAAGCTCTCAACAAAGGCAAAACTTGATTGTCACTTCCTATTTTGCAGATTAAAATGTTTTTCCTACTATTGGATCAAGTGCCGTAAATCACGAGTTGACATTCTATCTCACAGCAATTATAGATCAAGGGCATAACAAAAGGAATGCTAAAGAAGTTGAAAGCTTGAAATTAGAATCTTTGCGTCAGTGTACAATACACAAACTTATTAAGGAGATGAAAAATGCTCAAGAGGGTGAAGTAGGGGTCGGGGAACACAAGTCGTTCCAATTGAAAAAGGGAGAAATTGCATGTCATTCAAGTATGATTGCAGGTGGAGGATAGTCACAAATTTATACTGCGTAGTTGAGTAGCCAATATCCAAAGAAATCTTGTAAATAAAATGAGCTGAGCAATAACAGATCACATGAGGCCATGCAAGTTGCAACCAAATTGGGAATTCTCCTAGCTATTTATGAAAACATGACTCAAACCAAACCATGTACACCCCTAGCAGGAAGCATCACATCATAACATCACGCCAGAGTTCAGGGAATCGAGTAAAAGAAGCAGCTGGATATATACCTAAAGGGATCAAAACAAAAGAGGGAGGTAGGTGACCACAGCCAAAGCACCAGAAAGTCATGATCTAATGCCATTTGATAGATATGCACTCTCTCACAAGAATTTCATAGCACATATTATCTAATTAAACAAAATTTAATTAGCCATCCTACTACATAACCATATGACTGTGTGATGACTGACAACACTTTGTTTTTGCATCTTGGCTTTCCTCTTGTATTTATCCTTTTTTGATTTTAGTATTTATCTTTTATTGATTTTAGGACCCGACTCCACTCTTATATTTTAGAGCTGAATTCCAGTTTTGCTTCGAGAAAACATCTTCCCAAAACCATTCCTACTTTTGGAGGTGATCACCTGAGTAGCTGATGAAGTAGACGATGATGACGAAGAAGATGATGACTCTCCTTCATTTCCATTCATAGAATGACTAGAATTCTCAAACTTTGTAGTATCTGAATTTTGTCTTGAGGTCAATGTCTCATTTACATGCAACTTCCATTCCTCTCCGCTAGCTCTAGCCACAACTGATCCTCCTCCAGAAAATCCAGGAAGATTTGCAGTGTCTATCAAGAAATCTTCTAAAGTAGCTAGTGACTGAAGCTGTTTCCCAAGAGATGCAATTGTTTTCTGGCAGTCTGCAAGCTTGTCAGCAGCTACAGCTAAGTCTTCCTGCAAATAGAAAAGTTCATAATTCATAAGTTATTTCCTCTTTCTTCTTTCTTCACATGCAGAAGAAAAGTTTCAAGACTTTCCAAGAACAGAAACAGAAATCATTGAGATAAACCTTACCTGCTTTATTTTCGATTCACCATTTGAATTAGAAGCTTTCTGAAGTTCAGCATCCTGAGATTTTTTTCTTAGTTCAATTTCCAATTCGTGGCACTTAGTTTCCATATCAGATGACAAGGATCGTTCTCTTTCAACTTCTTTCTTTAAAGAATCAATGTTTGTTGACATAGTCCGCACTTCTACTTCCATGCCAAAGAGTTGAACCTCTAGCAACTCTTTCGACTCATTCACTACATCTAGCTCTTTCTGCATCTCTTCTATCTTGATTTGAGCTTCCTTAAGCTGCAAGTCGGACACCTTAAGAGCAGATGACAAGGATCGTTCTCTTTCAACTTCTGTCTTTAAAGAATCAATATTTGCTGACATAGTCCGTGCTTCTACTTCCATGCCAAAGAGTTGAACAACTAGCAACTCTTTCGACTCATTCACTACATCTAGCACCTTCTGCAGCTCTTCTATCTTGATTCGAGCTTCCTCAAGCTGCAAGTCAGACACCTTAAGAGCAGATGACAAGGATCGTTCTCTTTCAACTTCTGTCTTTAAAGAATCAATATTTGTTGACATAGTCCGTGCTTCTACTTCCATGCCAAAGAGTTGAACCTCTAGCAACTCTTTCGACTCATTCACTACATCTAGCTCCTTCTGCAGCTCTTCTATCTTGATTTGAGCTTCCTTAAGCTGCAAGTCGGACACCTTAAGGGCACCTTCGCTCTCACATAAAGCATTCTCCAGTTCAGCTTTCTCTGCCTTAATCTTCTCCAGCTTTTGTTCTAATTCGGCTACCCTTTGTGAAATGGCCTCACACTCTGCTGCAAGGGGATTCTCTTCAATTGGGGAGTCATGGGCGACAGCATCACATGTAAGTGAAGTGGCTTTATTCACAGATACTGCAGCGAGTCTCTCCATCTCCAAAAAATCATCCATCATGTCAATTTCCATAGAATGGGCAGCAAGAGTTTTAGGTATGGCTTTTTCATTCTTAAATTGATCGAGCTCAGCAATTAGTGCTGATGCCCATGAATCAGAGCAACTTTGTTCACATTCACTTGTTTCCAGTTTGTGCATCATGTGGCTATCAAAGGATCTTTGGTCACGTAGTAGGGATGATTTGCAAGCCAAGGCTTGTAGTCTTCGACACTTGGCTTCAAGCTTGGTCACCTTCTTTATGCTCTCTAGCTGCTGCTTGCTAGCAGTTTCAGCTGCTTGGGTGCTCAATTCACGCTCTATGGTCGTAATTTGCAACTCCTCTGAACGAGAACAAAGGTCGAGTTTAAGAGCTGTGTTCTCCTTCTCTAGACACTCAAGCCTGACAAGAACATCCGGATCAGTAGAAACAGGAGAACCAGTTCCACTAGCCTCAGCTTGTGTCTGAAGCTCAAGTAGCTGATTTTCAAGTGCACCTTTCGCAGCCTCCCATTCTTTTTTCTTCTCTTCCACAGCATCCTGAATTCTTTGCTCCTGCTCATCTCTCGCTTGTCTTAGCTGCCTGACACATTCCTTGAGAGCACCATTAAGATGGTTGACGCGAACATCCAAAGTCAAGTTCTGCTGCACAGCTGCCTCGAGTTGCTGCTTTAAAACTGCAACCTCATTTTCTGCCTTTTCCCAACCTACAAAATAGTACAAAAAGAACATGGAACTAATCAAGAGAAAAAAATACATGATTGATTGGAAGGCAAAGAAAGACGCTCAAGTTCCAGAAAACTATTTCCATATGTGATTCATGTACAGCAAAAGCACTGGAAATCGTCTAGACACCATTTCTAAGATTGCATTCAGAACTGCGGAAGAAAGGACATGGTGGAAGATACCTGCAACAGCTTCTTCTGCTACTTTAACATGCTGTTTAACTAAGTCTTCTTTGGCACTAACATTGACTAGAGCAGCTGATAACTTTTCTATCAACTTCCTAGGACTTTCCTTTGCTTCATGATCAATAGTTACAGCTTTTGAGGTTACTTCCGGTGACTGGTTGTCATGATCTGGAGTTTCTTTTAATGCATCCTGCTTCAAATAGCAGAGAGTTGCAAGAGTTGAAGTGAGAAAATTCAAGTCAACAAGAAGCACAGACAGGAAAAAACCAGGAAGAAGAGACAAGCAGAAAACAAAACAGGAGTAAAGGCGCCAGGAGCGTGGCATAAATAATGATAACAGGTGAATGACGGCAATATCAGGAAGAAAATTACTTGAGGGGACATACTTTTGCTCTCAAGGACTTACAGGTAACATGATTAACATTTGGTTGATTGGCTTTGACATTTCTAACTTTTGCGGTTTTGCCTACTCTATGTTTATGCACCCGCATTTATAATCTTTTGCCCCTTTTTGGAGTCCTTCTGTTTTTGCATTAGAATTGCTTTTGAATTAGAATTACTTGTCAAAAGCAGAAACATTCACTGCTAATGTTTCAAGACTATAGTCCTTGAATCTAAGTACACAGCATCAGTCATTTATGAAAACCTCTGGCACTTTCTCTGTACACCATCTCCTTCCAGCACTGAATAGCTTCTAACTTGTACATTGATCTCCAGACTAGGAGTGTGGCACACAACGGTATCAAGTTTGGGATGTGTCCATTATTATTATACTTAGCTAGTACAATGCAAAATGCAAATTAAGCGAACTGCCAATCATTATTCTTTCTCTAAATAGATACTCTTCACAGATAATGAAAGATGTTTTTGGCTGCTTAACTATATGTGGGACTGACATAATCAGCTCCATGCTGAAGTCTTTCACACCTATATTGGATCTGAGATGCATGGCTTCAGAACTGGAATCTTTGAATATTGATCTTAAGTTGATAAAAACTTAAAATTTACACAAGTGCATAAATTTAATACATAGTTTAACTTTTAACACTTCTTAACTATGAAAATGTGAGCAGCATATTTCGTTCAACCATTATCAGTTTGAAATCATTCATATAAAGCTTTAAGTATGTAGCTGTGAGAAATCAGCAATGTATTTTATCAAGTGTGTGACGAGGTTAGCCTTCTTCATATCAGCACGACTAATTATAAGAGTGTCAAGACAACCTATGAACAATGAGAACCTCTTTTTTTGGCTTGTACCTTCTCATCAGAGTGTCTCTCTGAATGTGATGACAATGAACCACAACTCTCAGTTTCAGCGCTGCTCTTCTCAGAAGGTCTTCTTTTCCACAACCAATTCCTCTTTTCCATCTCAATAAACAAACTAAATCTCCTACAACCTCATCCCTCAATGTCCACCTGCATATAATTGACACCACTATTCAATACTAATTAAATGACCAAACAGAAAACTTTTCTGGTAAGCGGTCCAGATAACAACTGAGAAGCGAGAGGAAGCAAAACACTTTTGATTTACAACCCTTCCTAGACGAAAAAAATATTCATTTACGGCTGTAGTCATTCAACAAACAAAAAGATAACTTGGCTTCGCATTCTTTCAGCTTTCCTTTGAATCCACTCCACTAATGAATATGTATCTTGTACTCAAATACTAGAACTGAAACCAAACATACCAAAAAATATAAACATTTCAACAAAGCAAAAGACCCCATTACTCAAATTATACAATAAAAAGCACTCATCCCAAAGAATCCACCAAATCTCCAAAATGACAACACAAACCCCCTAGGCGGAGCTACAGTTCCGCTTCAACAAAACCTTGGCTCACAGAGCCTCAGACCATATATTTGTGTTAAATGATCCATTTAAGATGCATAAATAATTTATTCAGAACCAAGTGTTCTATAACTATAAACTCAAAATCCTAGCTCCATATATATTACATTAACAATAAGGACAGGAACATGAAGGAATGACTAAAATGACATTCCTCGAGCAACAGAAAAATGGCCAGAACAAAACGATCTACGAATACCCAATGAAATTAGATCCAGGTTTGTTCAAACGAATAACTAAAAAAAAGAAACAAAGAAGAAAACAGCACACCTGAGTGTAGACGAAGAAAATCAAATGGGAAGTTGGAACCAATACTATTAACCACTGTATTTGAAAGAAGAAGAGTTTGGCTTTAGTGGGTGTTGAGATAACAGAACTGCAGAACAAATTAAAAGACCAACTCAGTCAAAGATGTGTGGAATGTCAGTTAAAGTGTTTAGGTAACAATTACTCCAACGACAGAGGAAGGAACGCTCTATGCATTAAAGGAAAAATGGATTATTTTATTCTTTTCAGACAGTTTTTAATGTGTTTTCCTCTGGTTTTGAAGCTAATATTTTCGAATACCGAAAAGGACCCAAGAGCAAGCGCATGTGATGCAGAATGGAAACACCGCAGAGTCTACACTTTTTTCATAGCACCTTTTTTTTACGCTTTCTTTTTTTGTTTGTTTATTTTGAAATTAATCTGAGATTCATTCCCGCCCTTTGTAGACTAAGTGGTTTACTGTAGAAGGGAGTATTTAATATTCAGTTAAGAATAATTTGATGCACAGACAGAGGTCTCTGCCTCGACTTCTACGTTTTCTCTGTATGCTTTTTTCGTCTTTCTCTTGGTTCCTTCAATAAGGAAATATACCATCTTTTAGCCTACTTTTATTTTTTAATTTATTTAAAGAAAAGGAGAAGGCCAAAAAATGGTTTATTTCTTTTCTCTTTGATTGGTTCTCCATAGAGGCAAGTTTGCGTCAGACCTGACGAGTGAAGGCATTAAAAATGACCTCTCCTGAGCAAATGAATTGCCCAATTATAATAGACATAATAGTCCTTTCTTTAGACAAGACACAGAATGAGCAAAGAAGGGGAAAATGGAAAGGAAGTATGTGGAGGAAGCACTAAGGCGCCGGCCGCTTGTCCATAAAAATTTTATATAAAAAAATCCAAATATTACTTGTTTTTTTAAATTATAATTTTTATGTCCAAACGCCTACCAAGTGTACATTTTTTCAAAGTATTGAGCAATTTAAGTTAGAAAACATTTTCTTTAACATATCCTCATTATTGATATTTTTTTCATATACTTTCAATTAAAATGGTTGTAAGTAATATACTGATGGAAAAATGGATTAAAAGGTAGTTATTTATTTAAAAATGGGTCAAATATTGATAAGATATATACTATCCACTCGAAAAATGAATTACCAATGGTTTTAACTTTTACATTTGCAAAGATTCAAATTGGATTATATGGATAATATGGTTATCTTATATTATCTTATCCGTATGTTAACCCATTTTTTATCTATATTAAATATGGGTCGGGTCGGATAATTTATCTATTTTTACATTACCCATTTTTCGACACGTCCATATCTCACACGACCCGCCCATTTGCCTCCCTTACTTCTAGAACGAGCCTCTAAAAGCATTACTATGTTATGAAAATGTTATATTGTGAATGTCTATTTATTACTCTGTTGTAGATAATCTTCCTACAGAAAATTATCCATTAATACCTCATTGAAGTTTATCTACAAGGAGCTGATGAAGGCAGGTTACAAGCAACTTAATGAAATGACTTGCAGTAGCTTCTTATTAAATAGGCAAGTTGCGAGCAGCTCATGCACACTAGGGTTGTTCAAAATTGAACCATAACCGTTAATCGAATCGCAAAAAGGCTTATTGGCTTATTGGCTTATTGGTATCGGGTTATCGGGGTAATGGTTGGTGAACAGATTAAAATTTTATAATTATATTTTAGGGCGGATTATTCAATTTCCTTATTGGATAAACCGTTAACCCGTGAAGTATTTTAATATTTATACTTTTACCCCTATATATAAAGTAATATTTATTGGTTGGTCCTAGGTATATGGAACCCGTCGTGATCTAGTAATAGATGTAGACCTTGATGTAGGATTGGATTTAAGTTAGTTGGGGCGAAGTAGTACTACTAGTCTACTACTTCCATATATACATTATATATGATTAAGCTAAAGGTGGTTGATAATCTTGTTACCCAAACACTATAACTAGCTTCAGCTTTGAATGAATTTGATTTGCAATGACGAAGCAAATTCAAGAAATTTTAGCTTTAATCAGTTAGTTCATCTTTGAAGAGCATCTTTATTGGGGTTCAATTTCTATTTTCTAGTCTTACTCAGTTAGTTCAGTTTTCAATACAAAGGGTTTCATTTACTTCATTCAGAATCATTGCAAAGACAAAATAGATGTGATGTTTACTCCAAATGTTTCCTCAATCGCTAATCTGATAAGCCGCGGGATAATCGTTAATCCGATACCAATCTGTCTGATGTCTTATTGGTTTGCTAGTGGATTACTATATTTATAAACCGATAAGCCAAATTATTAGCGTAAATATATGCTCAATTCGCCCAATAAGCACCCCAAATGCAGACAGCTTACAAGCAGCCCAAGAAAAAAGTCGCAACTACTTCCTGAAAAGCCTCACAGCTACTTCCTTTCTTCTATAAATAGAAATTATTTTTTGTTTATTATGTACCACTACTAGAAATCCGATAAAATTCAACCAAGGGGTACCGACCAATGTTGGTCGGTCAACAAAAGCAACTAAAATACCGTCCAAAGCAAATGGAAACTACCAAAATATATTTTATACTTTTTTAAATTACATACCGACCGAAATCGATCGATATATTAGTCAAACATTTGACCGCAATGGTCAGACTTGCTTAGTCAAATCATCTTTTTGATTACCGATCAACATTGGTCGGTTAGGTAGACCCATATTTTTAAATTTTAATAATTATATTATTATTTAAAATATTTTATAAAATTTATAGTTAAAGTTATGACCAAAGTCGGTCGGTTATTACAGGAGAAGATTTTACCGACCAACTTTGGTCGGTAGCTGTGATTTCTGAAAAATAACCGACCAACTTCAGTCGGCTCATAGGTCAAACATGGTCAAACTTTTAAATCACATTAAAATTTACTATCTAAATAACATAAATATAATCCGTTAACTCTTTATTTTATAATACAAATAATAAATGCACTAACATATACTATAACAAGCTATATATAGTTAAAGTAGTACGACGAAGCGAGAGAGAGAGAGAGGTGTGTGTGTGTGTATATAGTCGCATCTAAGAACGCGAAGTGCTTGGGCTATAGGGTAGGGTTCTTTGGGGATAGACTTGTGAAGAAGCAATAATCTAATTAGTATATATAACTGATCATCATCAAATATATCTATTTATAATTTGATTCATCGACTTATAATTTACTTAGATGAATCGATGAGTATTAAAAATAAAACGTCTCGGCCTATATCCATGAATATTAAAAACAAAACCTCTCAACCTATAATGACTAATCAATGTCATGCATTATTAGTGATGAATGAATGAAATATAGAACAATACTAAACTTCTTTGGCATATATATATGTGTATCAAAAAAATAAACGAAAGAAGCTATTAGCATTAAGTAAACGAGTTAACATAACAATCGACTAACATATTTAAAATACAATAATATAGGTTTACCAATTCATCAATTGATCAAGTTTTCATGCGTAGTAATGTATGTGATTGATCATCAATTACAGTATAATGTGTGTGTGTGAAATGACTCATATACTTAATTATAACTTAGAAAATTAAGTTAGATAGATGAATACAAAAGGTAAAATGTCTTGACCGATATTTATTAATCTATGTGACTTGTAATTAGTTATAAAATGAATGAGTATATAAGACGAAACGTGAAATTCGAATAAAATAAATATCACATATATATACCTTTATTTATTTATTATGATTGATTAATTATATATATGTGTGAATAAAATATATGTTTATAGTTTATCAAAAGTATTTAGTTAACATACTTATTTATAAAGATTATGCTTATAATTTATAATTATTTATTAGTAAATATATATGTGAATAAAATATATATACTTATAGCTTATAATTATTTTTAAAAGTTTATAATTTTTTAAGAAATAATAACTCAAAAAAATTAATTTAGGTTTTTTTTTAAAGATAACCGGCCGAAATCGATCGATTAACCGTGGTCAAACACAGTCAACAGTCACTTAAGTATACCAATCGACGTCGGTCGATACCTTTAATTTCATATCTGAAATACAGGGTTTCCCCCTCATTTCTCTTCTTCTCTTCTCAGAATTTTCTAACTCTCACTCTTTTCTCCCTCACACCCACAGCCCACCTTTCCGTTGCTCCTTCTCTTCTCCCTCATACATATCCCATTCCCCACTCCATGCAACCCCAAGTCTCCACTATCCCCGTCGTTGCCAACGTCGCTGCTACTGCCTCCACTTCCGCCTTTGCCCCCCTCCTCCACCTCCTAAAAATTCCAGGTTTTGATTTGAACTTACATTATTTGTATGATTTTAATATTTTATTAATTAGTAAATTATTGTTTAACTTTGAATTTTATTGAAATCTAGGGTTTAAGTCTTGTTAAAATTGAATTGAATTGATTAGTAGGATGTAGATTGAATGTTAAGTTAGTATTGACTTGAGTAGTTTGGTTAGGAATTGAATGTTTAAATTTGAATTGATTGAGCTTTTAGGATTTGTTCTTATGAATTAAACTTTTAGGGTATAAATTTAACTTTTAGGGGTAAGTGTTAAACTTTTTGGATAGAGCGTATGTTTTGTGAGGTTAATTGAATTGTTTAGAGTATGGGTTGAATTTTTAGGATATGAATTAAACTTTTAGGGGTAATGGTTGAACTTTTTGGATATGAATTGAGCTTTAAGGGATAAATGATGAACCTTTTGAATATGAATTGAACTTAGAGTTTATGTTTAAATTGAATGAATCATAATTAGTTAAATTTACTATAATTTAATTTTGGTGTAATTAGTAAGAAATAATTATCTTAATTAACTAAAAATAATATAAATAATTTATAATTGTAGAATAAATTAAGTAGTTCTAATAATCATGGAAATATCTTAATTATTTTTGTTTTATTTGTATAGATGGAACATCATACTTGGATGCACAATAGGAATTATCCTAATCGGCGGGGATTGGGGAAGGATTCTGTAGAAGGGGTTGATGACTTTATTAGATATGCAATGTCACTTTCATCATACCAAATTGAAGGAGTAATTAGGTGTCCTTGTGTTAAGTGCGATTATGTGAAGTTTAAATAAACTAAAGAATTAAGCTCCATCTTTATAGGAAGGGGTTTATAGAGAATTACTTTGTGTGAACTAATTATGGAGAGATCGATGGTAGCCGTGAAATATTTTATAACATGGTTGTTGGTGAAAGTAGTAGGTCGGTGGAGAATAGAAATCATGATTCTAGAATTCAGGATATAGTTACGGATGCTCTTGGGATGCACTCCGGGGGTGAGCCCAATGAAAATGTTGTACAAACTCCTAATGATGATGCAAAATATTTTTATGAACAGTTAGAGAAAGCTAGTCGTCCACTACGCGAAGGAAGTCGGCACTCTAAGCTGTCTGTTGCGGTTAGATTTCTAAGTATCAAATCTGATTGAAATATTTCTCATGCGGCCATGTACTCTTTCATTGATCATATAAGTGAACTAGTTGACCCAAATATCAACTTACCTGTTGATTTCTATAAGGCAAACAGATTGGTTTTAGAAAGTTGTAAATTCTGTGAAAACCCTCGTTTCAAGAGGCTTTCCAGCAGGATTATGGTTCTCGTGAATGCGATGCATTATTTGGCTCTTATACCTAGGTTAAAGAGATATATGTGTCGATGAGTTATGTTCCTCATACAAGATGTCACTTTGAAAATAAAAGACCATCTGGTGTTAAGTATCATCCTTCAAATGGAGAAGCTTGGAAGCACTTTGATAAGACATATCCAGATTATGCTAGTGAACCAAGGAACATTCGGTTAGGTTTGTGTACGAATGGCTTCATGATTTTTTCTATATCTGCGACACCATATTCATGTTGGCCAGTCTTTCTTACTGTCACGACCCAAAGTTCCCACCATCGGGACCGTGATGGCACCTAACATTCATTTGCTAGGCAGCCAACGTTAGAGAATCATTAAGCCAATTCTTATACATTTCAGTAATTAACAACAAATAAGCTACAACGAGTTAAAGTGAATGCAAAATTTTATAACAGTCTCAATATGTGTACTACTACCCGGATCTGGAGTCACAAGTCACGAATATTCTAGGATTTACTACAAATAAAAGTCTGAAAGAAGTACAACTGTTTGAAGGAAAGAAACAATAAAACAGAAAAGATAGACGGGGACTTTAAGGTCTGTGAACGCCGACAGATCTACCTTGAGTCTTCAGTGGTCCGGTCCGAGCTGTTATGCCTTTCAATCAACTAGGACCAATATCAAAATCTGCACAAGAAGTGCAAAGTACAGTATCATTACAATCGACCCCATGTACTGGTAAGTGTCGAGCCTAACCTCGGCGAAGTAGTGACGAAGCTAAGACAAAATACCCACAAATAAACCTGTGCAATTTAACAGTATATGTACTAATAACAGCAATGAAAGAACGAGATAAGTAATATCGGGAAAGGGACATGCTGAGGGGATCATAACATAAAGAATCACAGCAGTAATAAGAACTTAATCCACCAATATGCCTTGAACAGATAGGAACAAGTAATCACAGTAAAGGAAAATGCTAGGCATCACTCTTCGTGCTTTTTCTCTCAACCTCACCATATGATTTAATAGAAACGGCACAGCATCACCATTCGTGCATTAACTCTCTCATAACATGGCACGACATCATCCTTCGTGCAGTAACACTCACAACATAGCATGACATCACCCTTCATGCATTAACACTCACAATATGGCACGACATCACCCTTCGTGCATTAACACTAACAAAACATGGCATGACATCACCCTTCGTGCATTAATACTCTCCATGTCACGACCCAATTCCCGAACTCGGTCGTGATGGCACCTCTTGTGAAGACAAGGTCAGCCAGACCAAAACGGAACACCTCTTTAAGCAGTTAATTATCATAAACAGTAATAAACAAAATATAATATCCATAGATTGCGAAAATTTAATGATAACAACAGTGGAAACCATCCCGATACAGCCTAAACCGGGGTGTCACAAGTCATGAGCAACTAAGAAATACAGTTACAAGTCTACTGAACACTAAATCCGATACAATAGTTCTAAAAACATGAAAATGTTAAGATAAGGGAGGCACGGGGCTGTGAATGCCAACAGCTACTTCGTAGTCTCCGAATCACTGCCTGAACTGGGAGAATCAGCACTCAGGAGCGGACTCTGCGATGCTTGAATCTGCACGCATGGTGCAGGGAGTAATGTGAGTACTCCGACTCAGTGAGTAATAATTATAAATAATGGCTGAAAGTATAAAAACACGTAAAGGCACAAAGTAATTCCATATCAAGCAGTAAAATCACTTAAAGTAGTAAATCAGTGAAGAAATTAAATGATATTCCTTTTTAAAACAAGTAAAACAAGTAATTTAACAGGTAAATAACAAGTAGAAATCCTCCCCTCGGGCACAGTATCAATTGCTCAGAACAGTATCATCCCCTCGGGCTCACTCTCAGTACAGTATCAGCCCCTCGGGCTCACTCTCAGTACAGTATCAGCCCATCGGGCTCACTCTCAGATCATAATGGGTACTCGCGCTCACTATGGGTGTGCAGACTCCGGAGGGGCCCCTTATGGCCCAAGCGCTATATAAACCCACCTCGTGGCATCATCACTCGGCACTCGGCCTCACATCACTCAAGCCACCTCGTGGCATATAAAGTATCACAGGCCATCGGCCTCATATCACTCAGCATATCCTCACATATGGCCCTCGGCCTCACTCAGTCCAAAAATCATCACAAGCCCCTTGGGCATTAGTAAAACAGTAGTTCTAAGCCCAAAACATGATGTAGAAATATCATTTAAGTTTCAAATCTGAGTAAAAGTGGCTGAGTTTGTAAAACAGTAGATATCAACAGGACTGAGTTCAAATAATAAGTCAAGTAGTGAGGAAACAGTGATAAAAATCCCCGAATGGTTCAAATAGTTGGCACGAATCCCAAATATGGTAATCAGCCTAAATCATAATGATAACAAATGAATTTCAGTCAAATACGCGGTAAAATCATTAATCGAGACGGACCAAGTCACAATCCCCAGTAGTAAAAGACCTCACGCTCATCATCCAGCGCGTATCTTGCCTCAATATAGCATTACGATGTGCAATCCGGGGTTTCAAACCCTTAGAACATCATTTACAATCATTACTCACCTCGAACCGGCTAATTCTCTAGCTCGCGACATCTTTGCCCCTCGAATTGGCCTCTACGAGCGTCGAATCTATCCAAAATCAGAACGAATACGTCACAATATGCTAAGGGAACAAAGCCTAAGTGAAAACATTCGAAAAATATCAAAAATCCCGAAATTAGCAAAACCCGAGCCCCGGGCCCACGTCTCAGAATTAGGTAAAATTTACATTTTTAGAATCTTCATACCCTCACGAGTCTAACCATACCAAAATTATCCAATTCTGATACCATTTGGTCCTTCAAATTATCATTTTATATTTTTGAAAGGTTTCACAATTTTCTTCTCAAATCACGAATTAAATGATGAATTCAGTGATATATTCATGTATTCTAGCCAAATATTAGTTAAAATCACTTACCCCGATGAATTTCTTGAAAAAACTTCGAAAAATCGCCAAAATTCGAGCTCTCTAGGTCAAAATATTAAATAAAACCCAAAACCTCGTATTTATAGAGTACCCCTCAGATTTCAGCCTCCGCAGGCCGCACCAAATCGACCGCAGTCCGCACAAGCCAGTGCGGTCCGCGCAAAAACAACCGCGGCCACACAGGCCTTCCTCTGCAGTAACAGGCCTTAGTATTTTAGCCATAACTTTTTCTATAGATGTATAAATTGTGATATCCTTACTTTTCTGGAAACTAGACATGAAGGGATACAACTTTTGTTTTTGAACCATCTCGAAATTCCTTGTAGATCAAACGATATGAGCTTCCGAAGTAGGACTAGTAAATCATTCCCCACTGCTGTCGCACACCATTTTGTGCGGTCCGCATGACACCTACCGTGGCTGCACTTCTTTTTGTGCGGTCCGCACAGCACATACCGCGGCCGCACTTCTTTTTGTGCGGACCGCGCGGGTGGTTTCCGAGGCCTGCAACCCTCCTAGATCTGCTACAGCTATGATTTTCGGCCTAAAACATCCCGGAACCTACCGGGGACCCCCGAAACTTCAAACTAATTGTACCAACACATCCCATGACATCGTTCAAACTTGTCCAACACTTCGGAACGCTTACAACAACATCAAATCACCAATTTAACATAGGATTCAAGCCTAAGAACTGCAAGAACTCTTAAATTATGCTTTCGCTCAAAAAGTCTATCAAATCTCGTCTGAATGACCTGAAATTTTGCACACACATCCCAAATGACACAACGAAGCTATTGCAACTCTCGGAATTCCATTCCGACCCTTATATCAAAATCTCGTCTATCAACCTGAAATTGCCAAAATATCAATTTCGTCAATTCAAGCCTAAATCTCCTCTACAACTCCAAAATCCATTCCGATCGTGCTCTGAAGTCACAAATCACCTCCCGAAGTTCGTCAACATGATAAGAATGATCAACATAATGGTTAACTAGTCTAAACATGGATAATATGATCACGGAAAGCAACAATTGCGAGAATAAGACCCACTCGCATGTTATGACCCGATAACAATGCATAGGTACTCGTCACCTCACCTATACATTGTAATCAACATTCAAACACGTAGCAAATAGGCAAATAAGACCTAATCCTTCAAGCCAAGTTTAACCACGACACTTACCTCGCTCCAACAATCAAACTCAAAGCTCAACCACGGCGTTTCCTCTCAAACGAGCCTTCGAACCAGTAAAATCTAGCAGATTACCAACCAAACGATTCAATAAAGCCTTAGGAACTACCCATGATTGCAAAGAATTCAATTTAGGCCATTATTGAAAAAGTCAACAAAAGTCAACACCCGGGTTCGCTTAGTCCAAACCCGAAATTTGGACAAAAATATGATTACCCATTCACCCCTGAGCCTGGTTATGTAATTGATTTTGGAATCCGACCTCAATTTGAGGTTTAAATCCCCAATTTTTGAAATCCCTAGTTTCTACCCAAAAACCCCCAATTCCACCATGAAAACCTTAGATTTTAGATTGAAATCTTGTAAAATACAGTGAAAGATTGAAAGAAATTAGTTTAGAATCACTTACCAATGATTTGGGGAAGAAAAGTTCTTTGGAAAATCACCTCTAAGGTATTAGGTTTTGAAAATTTGAAGAATGGGAGAAAAATCTTGTCTAAGTCATATTTACCCAGTTGCAGATGTCGCAAGTGCGTGCGAAGCCCGCAAATGCGAGAAAGTTTCACAAATGCAAACCTTCCACACTCCTGCTACCTTCGCAAATGCGAAGACTGGTTCGCAAATGCGAACTCTGATGGGACCGCATATGCGACACAATCATCGCAAATGCAAAGAATGCCTTCCCAGACCCATATCACAAATGCGAATCTGTGTGGCCCAGCTTCTCTTTGCATTTGTAATGAGAAGCTCACAAATGCAAACCCCTCAGAGGTCGCAAATGCGATGTATGATCTCGCAAATGCGAGATTAGAGGCCTGCAACAAGATAAGATACACCAGCAATTTCTCCAAGTCAAATTTCACTTCGTAGCCTATCTGAAACTCACCCGAGCCCCGGGGCTCTAAACCAAAAGTGCACACAAGTCTAAAAATATCATACAAACTTGCTCGTGCGATCAAATCGCCAAAACAACACCTAGAACTACGAATTTAGTACCAAACCAAATGAAATTTTCAAGAAAACTTTGAAACTTCTATTTTCACTACTGGACGTCCGAATCACGTCAAACCAACTCCGTTTCTCACTAAATTTCGCAGACAAGTCATAAATATGGTATTGGACCTATACCGGGTTCCAAAACCAAAATACAGACCTGTTATCCAAAAAGTCAAACTTTGATCAAACACTTCAAATTCATTAAGCCTTTAACTTTCAAATTTCGACAAAGTCCGATATCTCGGGCTAGGGACTTCCAATTTCGATTCCGGTCATATGCCCAAGTCTCAAATTACGATACAGACCCACTGGGATCGTCAAAACATGAGTCCGGGTCCGTTTACCAAAAATATTGATCGAAGTCAATTCAAATGAAGTTTTAGGCAAAAATTCTTATTTTTATCAACTTTTAACATAAAAGCTTTACGGAAACACACCTGGACTGCGCACGCAAATTGAGGAGGGTAAATAATGAGATTTTTAAGGCTTAAAAGTGAAGGATTAAGTTCTAAAACATAAGATGACCTTTCGGGTCATCACATTCTCCACCTCTAAAACAACCGTTTATCTTCGAACGGACATAAAAAAGTACTTGGGTTGGTGAAAAGGTGGGGATATCTACTCTGCATGTACGACTAGGACTCCTAGGTAGTTGCTTCAACGGGATGACTTCTCCAATGCATTCAAAGTGAAGGATAACTCTTCGATCTTAATTAACGAACATGTCGTGCAAGAATAGCCACCGGTTCCTCCTCATACGTCAAATCTTTTTCTAACTGGACAGTGCTGAAATATAACACGTGGGATGGATCATTGTGATACTTCTAGAGCATGGACACATGGAATACCGGATGAATTGCTGACAAACTAGGTGATAATGTGAGCCTGTAAGCTACCTCACCCTCTCTCTAAAGAATCTCAAAAACTCTGATGTATCCAGGGCTCAACTTGCCCTTCTTTCGAAACCTCATTACACCCTTCGTGGGTGACACACGGAGCAACACTCTCTCTTCGACCATGAATGCAACATCTCGAACCTTACAGCCGGTATAACCCTTTTGCCTGGATTAAGTTGTGTGAAGTCTATCCTGAATGATATTAACCTTATCTAAGGAATCCTGTACCAAATCTGTACCCAATAATCGAGACTCTCCCGACTCAAACCATCGAACCAGCAATCGACACCATCTACCATATAATGCCTCATATGGAGCCATCTAGATGCTCGACTGATAGTTGTTGTTGTAGGCAAACTTCGCTAGCAGCAAGAATTGATCCCACGAGCCTCCAAAGTCTATAACACAAGCACGAAACATATCCTCCAATATATGAATAGTGCACTCGGACTGTCCGTCCATCTGAGGATGAAATGCTATGCTCAGCTCAACCTGCGTGCCCAACTCACGTTGTACTGCCATCCAAAAATGCGAGATGAACTACGTACCTCGATCAGAAATGATAGACATGGGCACACCATGAAGATGAACGATCTCACGGATATAAATATCTGCCAACCACTCTAAAGAATAAGTAATTGCAACAGGAATGAAATGCGCCGACTTGGTCAGCCTTTCCACAATGACCCAAGCTGCATCGAACTTCCTCTAAGTCTGTGGGAGTCCAACAATAAAATCCATAGTGATACACTCCCACTTCCACTCAGGAATTTCTATCTTCTGAAGCAAACCATCAGGTCTCTAATGCTCGTACGTTACTTGCTAACAATTTAGACAATGATCTACATATGCCACTATATCCTTCTTTATTCTCCTCCACCAATAATGCTGTTGCAAGTCCTGATACATCTCGGCTCCTGGATGAATAGAATATTGGGAACTGTGGGCCTCCTCTAGAATCAACTCACGAAGTTCATCCATATTAGGTACACAAACATGACCATGCATCCTCAAAACTCCATCATTTCCAACCGTAACCTGCTTGGCATCACCGTGCCACACTGTGTCCCTAAGGACAAGAAAATGAGGGTCATCATACTGCTGCTCCCTGATGTGCTCAAATAATAAATACCGAGCGAGCGTACAAGCTAGAACACGACTAGGCTCAGAAATATCCAACCTCACGAACTGATTGGCCAAGGTCTGAACATCTAATGCAAGCAGTCTCTCATTGACTGGAATGTATGCAAGGCTGCCCATTCTCACTGACTTTCTATTCAAAGCATCGGCCACCAAGTTGGCCTTCCTAGGATGATACAAGATGGTGATATCATAGTCTTTCAATAGATCCAACTACCTCATCTGCCTCAAATTGAGCTCTTTTTGTTTGAACAAGTACTGCAAACTACGATGGTCCGTGAATACCTCACACGACACGCCATAAAGATAGTGCCTCCAAATATTCAGTGCATGAACAATGGCTGCCAGCTCTAAGTCATGGACATGGTATTTCTTCTTGTGAACCTTCAACTGCCGCGACGCATATGCAATCACCCTGCTATCCTGCATCAATACCGCACCAAGTCCAATACGAGATGCATCACAATATACTGTATAAGGCCCTAAACCTGTAGGCAACACCAACACCGGCGTCGTAGTCAAAGCCTTCATGAGCTTTTAAAAGCTCGCCTCACACTCGTCTGACCATGTGAACAGGGCACCCTTCTGGGTTAACCTGGTCAATGGGGCTGCTATAGATAAGAACCCCTCCACAAACCGACGGTAATAAACCGCCAATCCCAAGAAACGCCGGATCTCTATAGCTAAAGTTGGTCTAGGCTAGTTCTTGACGGCTCAATCTTCTTAGGATCCACCTGAATACCCTATACTGATACAATGTGACCAAGAAAGTGACTGAGCTCAACCAAAACTCGCATTTTGAAAACTTAGCGTACAACTGGTTGTCCCTCAGAGTCTGAAGAACGATCCGAAGATGCTGCTCATGCTCCTCCCGACTACGGGAGTAGATCAAGATATCATCAATAAACACAATCACAAAGGAATCAAAATACAGCTTGAACACCCAGTTCATGAAATCCAAAAATGTTGCTGGGGCATTTGTCAGCCCAAATATCATCACTAGAAACTCATAACGCCCATACCGAGTACAAAAAGCTGTCTTAGGGACATCAGATGCCCTAATCCTCAACTAATGGTAGCCAGACCTTAAATCGATCTTTGAAAACACCCTTGCACCCTGAAGCTGATCAAATAAGTCATCAATCCTTGGTAATGGATACTTGTTCTTGATGGTGACTTTGTTCAAATGCCGATAATCTATTCACATCCTCATCGATCCATTCTTCTTCTTCACAAACAACACAGGCGCACCCCAGGGTGAGACACTAGGTTAATGTAGCCCTTATCAAGCAAATCTTACAAATGCTCCTTTAATTCTTTCAACTCTGGCGGGGCCATATGGTATGGTAGAATGGAAATAGGCTGAGTGCCCGGAACCAAGTGAATACAAAAGTCGATATCTTTGTCGGGTGGCATCCCCGACAGATCTGCAGAAAACACCTCTGAAAACTCATGAATAATAGGTACCGAATATATGGAAGGAACCTCCGCACTGGAATCGCGGACAAAAGCCAAATAAGCTACACACCCCTTCTCGACCATATGTCGAGCCTTCACATTAGATATAACCATATTGGTAGAGTGTCCTGGAGTCCCTCTCCACTCCAATCGAGGCAACTGCGGCAAGGCTATGGTCACTGTCTTAGCGTGACAATCTAATATAGTATGATAGAGTGAGAGCCTGTCTATACCCAAAAGGACATCAAAATCGACCATATCGGGAAGTAGGAGATCTACACGAGTCTTAAGAATCCCAATGATAACCATACACGTACGATAAACACAATCTACAATAATAGCATCTCCCACAGGGGCAAACATATACACAGGGGCACTCAAAGAATCACGAGGCATAACCAAATATGAAGCAAAAAAGAATGACACGTAGGAATAAGTACAACCCGGATCAAATAGTATTGAGGCATCTCTACTGCAAACTGAAATCGTACATGTGATAACCGCATCAGATGACTGAACCTCAGGCCTGGATGGAAAAGCATACATCGGGGCTAGGGCCTACCAGTCTAAACTACATCTCGTGGACGGGCCCTGGCCGGCTGGTCTCTACCTCTAGCGGCCTGAGCTCCACCTCTAATGCCCCAACCTCCACCTCTAGCTGCTTGACCCCTACCCCTAGCTGCCTGAGAGGGCAGTGAAGCACCTGGTGCCGGAACTATGGCACGAGAACCCTAATACTGAGAACTGCTCGATGCTGAGGGCAAAACCTAGCAATGTGCCTCGGATTACCACAAGTATAACAAGACCTCGACTGCTGACCCTGAAACTGTCCCTGTCAGCCTGAGTAACCACCCTAAAAACATTGGAGCAGAGGTGCACTAATAGGAGCTAGTGGGGCACTATAGGCTAACTGATCGGAATAATGCGTATGAGGGCCACGACCACATGAAGCACCATGGGATGCTTGGAGTGCAAAATGAAACGGCTTGGGAGGATGTCCTCTACCAAAATTACCCCTACCTCCAGATGAGGCACCATTGAATCCACCAGAATGACGAGGCTTGTCAAATCCCTAACCACTCCCCTGAGCTAGTACCATCTCGATTCGCTTGGCAACATCGGCAGCCGTCTGAAAAGAAATATCACTCCTAGTCTCCTTATACATCTACAATCTGATAGGCCGAGCAAATCCCTCAATAAATCTCCTCACCTTCTCTCTCTCTTAGTAGGAAGCAGAAGAATAGCGTGACGGGCCAAATCCACATATCGGGTCTCATATTGAGTGACAGACCTAGACCCTGCTGAAAATGCTCGAACTACCTCCGATAGTCCTCTCTCAATGTGACATGAAGGAACTTCTCAAGAAAGATCTGAGAGAACCGATCCCAAGTAAGAGCCGGCGACGTAGCTGGTCTAGTCAACATATAATCCCTCCACCATTTCTTGGCGGAACCCGATAACTGGAATGCAGCAAAATCAACCCCATGGTTCTCCAATATGCGCATGTTCTGTAACACCTCATAATAGCTGTCAAGAGTCCTGGGGGTCCTCTGAAGATGCACCGCTGAAGTGAACTGGAAAAAGCTTGGAAAACCTATCCAATCTCCATAAAGCCTTGGAGGACATAGTTGATCCATTACCAGTCTGTGCCGCAACACCTGGCTGAACTACCTTAACAGGCTAGGCTGCTGGAGTATGAAAGTGGGAAGTCATCTGATCCGAAATATGAGTAGCGGGAGTCTGTGCTCCTCCCCCAGCCTGAGAGATGGCTGGTGCTACAGGAAATATGTCGGCCTGTGCCACATTCTCCATGACGCCCACTAAACAGACCAAAGAATCCTGAAGCACAGGGGTGGCAATGAACCCCTCCTGGACTTGAGCTGGTCCTAATGGAACAATCTGGGCTGGAGCCTCCTCATCAAACTCCACCTGGGGCTCCGCCGCTGGTGTTGCTACTCGGGCTCTAGACTGAGCCCTACCCCTGCCTCGGCCTCTGGCACGACCTCGGCCTCGACCTCTGCCTTTCGTATGAGCTGCCACTGGGGACTCTGGTTGCTTCTCAACTGAGGATGCGGTATGTTTTCTCGCCATCTATGAGAGAACAAAAGTAGAAGAGTCCAATTAGAAATGAGGGAACAAAGATCGCACGATAGAGAAGAACAGAAGTGACATTGTTCCTAAACTCCGTATCCCCTGGAAGATAAGTACAGATGTCTCCGTACCGATCCCTCAAACTCTACTAAGCCTGCTCGTGAATTGTGAGACCCAGGCAACCTAGTGCTTTGATACCAACTTGTCACGACCCAGAATTCCTACCGTCGGGGCCGTGATGGCGCCTAATATTTCACTTGCTAGGTAGCCAACGTTAGAGAATTATTAAGCCTATTCTTATACATTTTAGTTATTAATAGAAAATAAGCTATAACGAGCTAAAGTGAATGCAAAATTTTATAACAGCCTCAATGTATGTACTACTGCCTAGATTTGGAGTCACAATTCACGAACATTCTAGGATTTACTACAAATAAAAGTCTGAAAGAAGTACAACTATTTGAACGAAAGAAACAGTAAAATAAAAAATATAGACGGGGACTTCAAGGTCTGTGAACGCCGACAGATCTACCTTGAGTCTCCGGTGGTCCGGTCCGAGCTGCTATGTCTCTCGATCAACTAGGACCAATACCAAAATCTACACAGAAAGTGTAGAGTGCAGTATCAGTACAACCGACCCTATGTACTGGTAAGTGTCGAGCCTAAACTCAGCGAAGTAGTGATGAGGCTAAGACAAGACACCCACAAATAAACCTGTACAATTTAACATCATATGTACTAATAACAACAATGAAGGAACGAGATAAGTAATATCAGGAGGGGGACATGCCGAGGGGATCACAAGATAAAGAATCATAGCAGTAATAAGAACTTAATCTACCAATATACCTTGAACAGATAGGAACAAGTAATTACAATAAAGGAAAATGTACGGCATCACCCTTCTTACTTTTACTCTCAACCTCACAATATGATTCAATAGAAACGGCACGGTATCACCCTTCATGCATTAACTCTCTCATAACATGGCACGACATTACCCTTCGTGCATTAACACTCATAATACGGCACGACATCACCCTTCATGCATTAACACTCACAAAACATGGCACGGCACAACCCTTCGTGCATTAACACTCTCTCTCACCAAAACAATGAACAATAACAACAGGGACATGGAAATAATAAGAACAAGTCTTACTTTAACATTTGGTTCCACAATACCAACCTCAACTTTGAACCAATACCAATCAATACCAAAGTCCGTAAACATGATAAGAACGATCAACATAATGATTAACTAGTCTAAGCATGGATAATATGATCACAGAAAGCAACAATTGCAAGAACAAGACCCACTCGCATGCTATGACCCGACAACAACGCATAGGTACTCATCACCTCACCTATACATTGTATCCAACATTCAAACACTTAGAAAATAGGAAAATAAGACATAATCACTCAAGCCAAGGTTAACCACGACACTTACCTCGCTCCAACGGCCAAACTCAAAGCACAACAACGGCTTTTCCTTTCAAACGAGCCTCCGAACCAGTAGAATCTAGAAAATTACCAACCAAATGATTCAATAAAGCCTTAGGAACTACCCATGTCTGCAAAGAATTCAATTTAGGCCATTATTGCAAAAGTCAACAAAAGTCAACACCTGGGCTCGCTTGGTCCAGACCCGAAATTTGGACCAAAACCCGATTATCTATTTACCTCCGAGCCCAGTTATGTAATTGGTTTTGGAATCCGACCTCAATTTGAAGTCTAAATCCCCACTTTTCGAAATTCCTAGTTTCTACCCCGAAAACCCCCAATTCCACCATGAAAACCTTAGATTTTAGGTTGAAATCTTGTATAATGTAGTGAAAGATTGAAAGAAACTAGTTTAGAATCACTTACCAATGATTTGGGTAAGAAAAGTTATTTGGAAAATCGCCTAAGGTTTTAAAATTTTAAAGAATGGGAGAAAAATCCCGTCTATGTCATATTTACCCAACTGCAGCTATCGCAAATACGACCTGGGCTTCGCAAATGCGAAGCCTGCAAATGTGAGAAAAGTTTCACAAATGCTAACCTCCCACACTCATGCAGCCTTCGCAAATGCGAATACTGGTTCGCAAATATAGTATTGGACCTAAACCGGGTTTCGGAACCAAAATACGGACCTGTTA
Source organism: Nicotiana tabacum (assembly GCF_000715075.1). NCBI lineage: Eukaryota > Viridiplantae > Streptophyta > Magnoliopsida > Solanales > Solanaceae > Nicotiana > Nicotiana tabacum. Next base: position 55,637,373 of record NC_134087.1, on the reverse strand, counting down.
TCTAGAAAGTCAAACTTTGGTAAAACACTTCAAATTCATTAAGCCTTTAACTTTCAAATTTCTACAAAGTCCGATAACTAGGGCTAGGGACTTCCGATTTTGGTTCCGAGCATACGCCCAAGTCCCAAATCACGATAACCCATCGGGATCGTCAAAATAGGAGTCCAGGTCCATTTACCAAAAATGTTGACTGAAGTCAACTCAAATAAAGTTTTAGGCAAAAAATCTTATTTTTATCAACTTTTAATATAAAAGCTTTCCGAAAATACGCCCAGACTATGCATGCAAATCGAGGAGGGTAAAAAATGAGTTTTTTAAGGCTTAAAAGCACATGATTGAGTTCTAAAATATAAGATGACCTTTCGGGTCATCACACTTACACCTTATAATCTACCACCTGAGTTATGTATGACTATTCCATATATATTTTTACATTGTGTTATGCTCGGTCCACATAATTCGAAAAGTTTGATTGATGTATATTTGCAACCTTTGATTGATGAGCTAAAACAATTGTGGTATGATGGTGTTGAAACATATGACATATCAACCAAGTAGAATTTCAACTTTCGTGCTAATTTAATGTGGACTATTAATTATTTTCATGCATATGGAATGTTGTCTGGGTGAATGACTGCTAGAAAGCTTGTTTGTCCTTACTGCATGGAAAATGGTAAAGCGTTCACTTTGAAACATAACTGAAAGAAATCATGGTTTGATTGTCACCGTCAGTTCTTACTTGATTATCATAATTTTAGAAGGATGAAAAATTCATTCAAAACGAATAAAGTAGAATATGATTCGCCACATCCGATACTTTAAGGTAAGAAAATTTGGGAGAGGGTCCAGAACTTTAGTAAATTCACTGAGGCTCATCCTTCTAGATCCCCTGGATATGGTGTTACTCATAATTGGATGAAACAGAGTATATTTTGGGAGTTTCCTTATTGGAAAGATAATCTTCTCCGACACAACCTTGATGTCATTCATATTGAGAAGAGTTATTTTGACAATTTGTTCAACACAATGATAGATGTTAAAGTTAAGACAAAAGATAACTCGAAGGCTAGAATGGACTTACAAGAATATTGCAGGTGACCTAGATTATACTTGCAGACATCAAACAGTGGTAAGGTATTCAAGCCCAAAGGAAGTTACACATTCACTTTGGAGTAAAGATGACAATTTTTGATTGGGTTACGAAACTGAAGATGCCTGAGGGTTATGCGTCGAATCTGGGGAAAAAATAGATATGGAGGTAGGTAAGTTGGGCCATTTGAAAAGTCATGACTGTCATATTTTCATGGATACCTTAGTTCCTATTGCATTTTGTGGTTTGCCTGAAAGAATCTGGAAACCCATCAGAGAGATTAGTTTGTGTTTCAAAGACTTGTGCTCTACCACTTTAAGGGAAGAAAACCTACTTCAGATGGATCAGAGCATTCCTGTAACTTTTAGTAAGATGGAAAAAATATTTTCATGTGGTTTCTTTGATGTGATGTAACACCTTCCAATCCACCTTGTACACAAGGCACGACTTGGAGGGCATGTCCAATGCAGATAGAAGTATCTCTTTGAGAGGTAATATTATAAGTTTGATGTAATATTCTATTTTATTTGAATGTTCTTGGATAACATGACATTATGTAGGACAGTTGGAAAATACAAATAATTTGTTAAGCAGAGGAATAGGATTCAAGGATCTATCTGCGAAGCCTATCTTGCAAAGGAAACTGCGCATTTTTGTTCTTACTATTTTGAGAGTAACATGCCATGCTCTAGGAATAAGCCCAATTGGCACACTGTAGAATGTGTGAATGATCAATCATATCCACTAATGTCCATCTTCGATCAACCAGGTCGATGTTCTAAGAATGTTAGAAAGAGAAGTTTGAGTGATATGGATTACAAGTCAGCTATAATGCATGTGTTGCTAAATTGTCTTGAAGTTCAACAATTTTATAAGTAAGTATTGATTTATTAGTAGTCAAAATATAATATTTACAGTGCTTACATATTGATGCAAGTACTAAAAATTTTTGATGTGTCACAGTCACTTCGTGGGTCAATTTGGCCATTGTATATACGGGTTTTGATACGTGGTTCAAACAGTTTGTAAGTTTATCCTGATAATGTTCCTCTAAATATATATATATATATATATATATATATATATATATATATATATATATATATATATATACATATGTAGTGAACAGTTATGCTAACTTATGAGTTTTTTTAACACTATGTAGGTAAGTTATCCAAATAATGGTGTAAATCAATTTTTGAGAGATATATCTTGGGGACCTAGGCTTCAGGTCACAACAATATCTAAGTACGTAGTGAATGGTTATAAGTTTCATACTGAGAATTACTCTAAGAATAAAAATAGAAACAACAGCGGGTGTGGGTTCAAGGTGGTGTATGGTCAAAGAAATATTACAACTATAATATACAGGTTGGTTATATAAGAAATTGATACTCTTTAGATGCAAGTGGTTTGATCCAAATCCAACAAAAGGTACAAAAATTACACTATCAATACAACATAATTGAGGTTAATCATATGAGGGAGTATGATTGCTATGATCCTCTCATAATTGCACATAATATTAGGCATATTATGATCCTTATCTATTGCGGCAGAATAAGTCCGATTGGTGGGTTGTAATCAAAACTAAGCTTGTAAGTAGGGTGGAAGTCGAGAATATGTTAGATGTTTCATATCAAAATAATATCTCCAGTGTTCACCAAATAGTGGACGATCAGTTAGAAAATGATTTGGAATATCCTAAACGCATATTGGAAGAAGTTTATATAAATGAAGTAACAATTATAGAAAATAAGGACGAAGAATCAACTGATGAAATTGAAACAAGGACGAAGAATTCTCGAACGAGGAATAATACGTCGACGAGGATTAACAAGTTGGTTTTTAAAGCACTATCGTGTTATAACTAGTTTCTTATTTTATCATTCTAAATATGCATTATATTATGCAGATGGTAGGCAAGGGTCAAGATAACAATGACCCTACTAGTTCTCGGAGTCGAGAAAGGTCTAGGAAGGGAAAGAGAAGGGTAGAATATGGGGATAATACTACTCCCTCATTTCCACCCTCTTCAGAAATGCTTGTGTTTATCCTCCATCACACGGATATACTGAGCTGACATGGCATCACCAGGCCTATACTTTCATCCAGACACCGGATCATCCATCATAGGTCCATAGGACTATACGTCCATCATATTGTCTAGCTGCCTCTAATCCACCCGGATCGCAGGCATCTGTATCACAGCCATGTGGATCGCATCCCTATCACAGCCACATGGATCGCAGCCATCCATATCACAACCACATAGGTCATAGCCATATGTATTACTAGATGAATCGTATCCAGCTATATCCCATTCATAGGGATCGCAACCATCTTCATCATCGACTCCATCCATTTTAGGACTTTGCCTACGAGACCGTAGATCTGAGCCCCCATATACACCGTCTACACATGCCTCTGATACACATGTTGAGGGTGATGATCCATAGGTAGTGCATTGTGATTGCTATGGCAGGATCATCATAGTCTCTGAGGGTAATGGGTAAGAGTTATTTGTTATTTTTGCGTTTATTGTTTTATAATATTTTTACTAATATTTTCATGTGTTTTTATTATTAAATTGCAGGTTCGGGCCGAGTAAGCAGAATACGAAAATAATCACCAATGCGATCAAAAAGCTTTATGATGGTCACTATGCGATTTGGAGTGATTTCTCATACTCATTGAAGGAGCAAATTTTCAACTAGTTTAAAGTATAAATGTTATTTTAAGCAGTTTAATAATTTATATTTATGATGTTTCCATCTAACATTTAACTTTTGAAATGCATAGTAAGTGTGTATGTAAAGGCCATTATAGCGAGGAAGTGGCTGTAAATTTTCATCTTAAAGCCCGCAAGAGATTGGCGGATCATTTCTCGAATGGTAGAAAGAAGAACAAGAGTCCTGACTGGTGTCTATAGGATTTATGGGATGATTTGTTAAGGCAATGGTAGACCGAGCAATTATTACAGAAGAGAACTAGGGAAGAAAGCTACCTCATCCAAGAATGGAGGCTCCTTGCATACTAGGGTGCTATCAACATCGGGACAATAAGAAAAAGATTGGTAATTTCTTATATTATGACGTCTTTACTTTTCTAAGTATATCAATTCTATTTATTAACCAAATTAATATATTTTCAGGAAAAGAATTATTAGAGTCCAATGCACCATGATGAGCTATTCAAGGAGACACATATTTTAAAGAAGAAGAAAGAGGGGGATGTAGATAGGTGGGTCGAGGATCGGGCAGAGACTACACATGTAAGCTTTCAGTTTTCCTTAAGTGTTATAATTTACTTTTATAAGATTTTTTATATACTAATTCAATTTAAAATAACGTAGAGTCGCTACCAAAGTTATGTGGAGGACTTCATTCGTAGTCAGCCAGCTGGTGAATCGAGCGAGCCAACCTGCTCTTCGGGCCCGATGATGAAAGAATATGGTTGGAGGTTGTTGGCGGTCCAAAAAAGGGGGAGGTATACGGGCTTCCTAAGAAAAAATTTCATTGCTACAAGTGTGGAATGCAAGGAACATGGACTTCCTCACAAGGCGAGGCACTTAATAGGGAGAGCCTCTCAGCTATGCAGGAGACAGTAACAAGGCTTACATCCAAGCTAGAAGCGGCCAAGGAAAGAGAAAGGATTAGAGATGCTCAATTACTTGATATAAAAGCTCAAATCAGAATTCTACTTTCTACTGGAGCTTTTCTGTTGCTCCAGTCTCGTGAGTCATCGCCAAAGGCTCGACCTCCACGTGATCGTTCCTCCCATCCTCCCCATGATTGTTTTGCTCGTCCTCCATGTGATCATTTTTCCCATCATCCACAAGACACGTTATTACCGTCTTGTAGATGAAAGTTCATCAGATAGTGGTGATGCTGTAGAAAACACACCTTGACCAATACTTTGATATACTTGGAACTAGACTAATAAAACTTATTTTGAATTAGAATGAACATTTTTGAACTTGTTGTAGTTACTTAATTTTTTATTGGTTTTGAATTCTGATGTTTAATTAAACTTGTTAGTTTTAAAGTATTAATTGGATGTTTGGTTGGATTTGTGGGGAATTAGGGGTTGTTTGCGGTGAATTGGGGATTATTTGATGAGAATTGGAGGTATTGGTATGTTATTTTTATTTGGCAGGTGGTATGGCTTCCAGAACAGGCATTTTCTGCAAAAGTATTCCCAGAAATTCGACCGACCTTGGTCGATAATTAAAAAATATTAAATTGCAAAATACCGACCAATGTTGGTCAGTTGGTGCACGTTAAATTCCTAGAAATTCAACATTATCGGCCAACGTTGGTCGATATTATTAAATTTTAATTATTTATAAAAAATATATTTTTTCTAATATTGGCCAACGTTGGTCGGTATATAAAATATTATACGATTAATTTATTTTTTGTTACCGACCAAAGTTGGTCAGTAACCAAAATTATTAAATTTAAAACACCAACCAACGTTGGTCGGTAAAATTAAATTATTAACATAATATTCCGACCAATATTGGTCAGTAATTCAATTAAATTGTCAGATAGTCGTGTAGAGCATACCGATTGAAGTGGGTCGCTAATTTCCTTCCGACTTTGGTCGGTATGCTCTACCGACCTTTAAAATATCGACCACATATAAATGGTCGCGTTTTGGATAGTTATAGGCCATTACTCATTGATTTTGGTCAGTTTTTTCGAACGGTTTTAAACAGATTTTTAGAAGTTGATTACACCTAACTCTAGTCTTAAAAAGGATAAGCGATCGCTACAAATATAATCCAATCTAAAAGTCCGTAGTTGAATCCCACAGAGAACTAAGGTTTCACTATAACTGTTCAATATCACTAAGAAGACAAGATTGAACAATTCCTAAGTTATAAATATTAAGATTATTATGTCTAACTAATTAACTAACAAATTAAAGTAGTAAATTAAAAACTAGGGATACTAAGGGTTGAAGACAAAATTGGAAAAGCCTAGAGTTATGATTTTCCCAATTGTCAGAATCTTTCCCGCTACATCTCCTACAATTTCGCCTAAGTATTTGATAAGTGGGGATTTTAACCGATTATTTGCTCTTTCTCACTTGCGTTTTTGGCCTAAAATGCATGAAGGTATTCCTGAAAACTAATGTTATATGCTTGATTGCAGGGATTGTTCACAATGAGCCAAAGTAGCCATGATCAACTCATAAAGGAGTCAAAACTTGAACAAAGATCAAGACTGGGACAAGAGCTGTGGAACGCGGACCGCGACAGAAAAGTATGGCCGCGAAAGTGTCAACGCGGACGCGGTCATTAATTCGCGGACCGCGAAATGAAGAATCAGAGAGGCGGTTTTTGGGCACAAACATGGACGCGGACCGCGTCAGAAAGTGGCGGCCGTGAAAGTACCATCGTGGTCGCGATTGGAATTCCACAGATCGGAGTTGCTAAGATTCAGAGAGCTCACAAGTTGTGCAAAACATTTAAGAGCGGTCTACATCAAAATTACGCGGCCGCAGAAGGCTCTCACACGGACGCGGTAAAAATTATGTGATCCGCGAAACAAGGTTCAACCCAGTCCCTGATGTGAAGAAATGCGGACCGCGATCAATATTACGTGGCCGCGATAGCAAGAGTGCGGCCGCGGTCAGAATTACACGGCCACAAAACCTCCGCAAGGGTATTTTTGTCCATAAATTTCAGCCTAGTATAAATAGATCTTTTTGACATTTTTAGGGAAAGTTTTGTTTTTGCTGAGCACGTGAAACGACTGGATTTTCTGTTTTGGGCAATTTTGTATAGATTCATCTTTTAACATTATATTTTCAATTTTTAATCTAGTATTATGGATTTTATATTTATTTCATCTTTGATTTCTGCTATTCCATGAGTAGCAAAACCCATAGCTAGGGTTGTGATCCAACCTTAGTGTGGGTATTTGATGGGTCTTGAATTTTAGGGCTTGAATGTGTATGGGTTAGTGATATTTAGCCTAGTTCTTGCTAGAAATATTGAATTAGTGGTTGCAAACACTGATTTATGCCTGTATGATTTAGTCTCTACTTGAGAAAGAGGGACTAAGTCTAGAAAAGCTAGGCTAACAAGGAAGTGTGGTGAACTCAAGAAATTGATAGCCCCAATTAAAAGGTTAAACCTAGAGATAGTAATACTCGACTTGAGCTAAAATCACTTGAATGGCATGAATACCCATTTGGACTTGAAAAATCCAAATTGGGCAAAATCACTCTAGCTACCGTGAGGTATAGAGTGAGTACCCGGGTGTGATAGCTATATTACAATCCCAATTAATTACATGATTGTCCTAGATTCTTGCTACCCGTTAGATATCCACCTAGGTAGAAGTCACTACCCTAGTCCCTTTAAGTCCTTGAAAATCATCAACAAAAATATTGTACTTAGTTTCAAATACTACATGCTATAGAATAGAAGTAGAAGTAAAAAACCAAGCAACCATTTGTGGAAGTACAATTAAGAGAAAAACCCGCATCTCTACTTGGATATAAACCTAACTCCAAACAAATTAACTCCCTATGGATTCGATCCCGACCATGTTGGGTAAAACTGCATCGACCATCCTCATTACTAAATAGTAGTGCAGGCTTGGACCCGATCAATATTTGGCGCTGTTGCCAGGGAGTTAGACGGTTTTAGCTATATATCCGAGTATTTGTGTGTTTTGTTTTTCCTTCCTTCCATTTTTCTAATTTGTTTGTGAATTCCTTTTAGGTACCAAATGGCTCTTAACAATGATGCCCCTGGAAATTTGCCATTGGGGAGGAGGTAGATGATGATAATGTGGATGAGATTCAACCCAAACCTCAAGCACAGAGGAGAGGCCGACCGCCTCATGATATTATTCCAAACCCTCCCCAACCTCCAGCAAGGGCAACACACCGAGTGTTGCCAAACGAAGTCTATGCACGTGCAATAGTCCCGCCCCATATTAAGGCGAGCAATTTTCAAATTAACAATGTCATGCTTACACTCTTTGAACAAACGGGCTTCTTCACCGGAGATCCATACCAAAATGCCTACAAGCATCTCAAAGGTTTAGTTGATACGTGTTGGGGGAGCAAGCAAAGTAATGTCTCCGAGGACGGATTAAGGTTAAGGTTTTTCCCATTTTCTCTAACGGGGGAGGCTTCAGATTGGCTTGAAAGGTTTCCCAACCATTCCATCACTACTTGGGATGAGTTGGCCAAGAAATTAATAGTAAAGTTCTTCTCGCCGGGACATATGACAACGCTAAGAGATGAGATCCTTGCTTTTAAACAAGAGCCAAATGAACCGCTTCATGAGATTTGGGAAAGGTATCGGATGATGGTTAAAGAATGTCCGAACAATGACATGATTGAAGTCATGATCCAACAAACATTCTACTGTGGCATCAACACTATGAACGAGTGTGTAGTTAACCAACTTGCCAGGGGGAACTTCATGAACACGCCATATGCCAAAGCATGTGAGATACTTGATGAGATGGCGGATACCTCTTCGGCGGGGCAAAGTCGAGCTAATGTGTCACAAGGTGATCCTAATGTTATTCACCTACACAAGGAGCTCCATGACCATGGCCAAGCAATAGCCGAGTTGACTACTACTATGAACCAATTGTCGAAAGCTCAGTTGAAACAAGTTCAAGGGCCAAAACAAGTGAATGGCATGGAAGGGGTGAATATGATGGTCAACAAGAGGAGGCAATGAGGTCAACAAGTTCAAGGCAATCTAGATCAATTTGAGCAAAGTGGTAGTGGTTACAATCAAGATGATGTGTATGATGATCAAAGTGAAGAGGTTCAATATGTAAAAAACTACCAAGGTCAATGGGGCAATGCTCCGAATCAACAACAGTCGAGATCCCAAGGAAATTGGGGAAATCAAAATCAACAAGGAAATTGGAATAGTGGTAACAACAACAACCAAAGCAATTAGGGAACAACAACAATCAAAATTGGGGTAACCAAGGAAACCAAGGAAATTGGGGTGGCAACAATAATAGCAATTAGGGAGGCAATAACAACCAAGGGGGTTGGAACAACAATAATCAAGGGAATCGGGGACCAGGCTTTCAAAGGCCTCTGATGTATCAACAACCAAACAACCCTCCTCCATATCCATCGCAAGGTCCTAGCTCTTCTAATAATAAGATGGGACGGATAGAGACAATGTTTGAGCAAATGATGAAGAAAAACACCAACTCTGATGCCCAATTGGCCTCCCACAACACTTCTATCCGCAACTTGGAAGTCCAACTTGGCCAAACTTCCTAATCTTTGAATACTCGCTCTAAGGGGGCACTACGAAGTGACACAGTAGTAAACCCGAAGGGTGGGAACAATATGGGCCATCCTATGGCGGTGACTACAAGAAGTGGTAGAGGTGGAATTGCTAGTACCTCTAGTCCAAGAAAGGTTGTGAGTGATAATGTGTTGGTTCAAGATGATGATGAGCCAAGCAATGATGTACAAGTGAGTGATGAGAATGTGAATGAAGAGGTGAGGATAGACATTGATGACAACATGGAGGAGGCATAAAATGATGTGAACCCGTCTAGGGACACGTGATAGACATACCGGAAACGGTAGTGCCCAAAGCCAAGGCTCCTTTGACAAGCCTCCTCCACCATATCCTCAAAGGCTTGCAAAACAAAACAATGAGAACCTGTTCTAGAAATTTATTGATATGATGAAAAGTTTGTCCATAAATGTGCCTTTGGTAAAAGCTCTAGAACAAATGTCGGGATATGCCAAGTTCATGAAAGACTTGGTAACAAAGAAGAGATCAATGAACTGTGAAACGATCAAAATGACACATCAAGTGAGCTATTATGCACTTCATGGATCTAAAGTTAGAAGACCCCAATGCCCTTACAATTCTATGCACTATTAGTAGTGCCGATTTCACTAAAGCTTTGTATGATTTGGGGGCAAGCATTAACTTGATGCCATATTCTGTGTTCAAGACATTGGGGATTGGGCAACCAAGGCCCATATCCATGCGGTTGAAAATGGCGGATATGATAATGTAGAGTCCATTGGGGTTAATTGATGATGTGCTAGTTCGAGTCGACAAGTACATACTTCCCGTAGATTTTGTGATACTTGACTGTGAGATTGACTATGAGGTGCCAATCATATTGGGGAGACCTTTCCTAGCTACAAGGAAGGCTTTAGTTGATGTGGAAGAAGGGGAGCTCACCTTCCGGGTGGGTGATGAAAATGTTGTGTTCCATGTTTGCAAGTCAATGAGGCAGCCTAATAGCAACAAAGTATGTTCATTTGTGGATCTTGTGACCGAGGTGATTGTTGAAGACACCAGTGCTGTGATTAATGTGGAAGACCCTTTGGAAGCTGTGTTGTTGAATCATGATGTGAATGAGGATGAAGGCTTGGTGGAATATGTCAATGCTTTGCAAGGAATGGGTTCATATACATATGAGCCCCGAAAACTTTCCTTGGATCTTGAGAACCGGAAGACTCCAACAACAAAGCCCTCAATTGAGGAGTCCCCCATACTGGAGTTGAAGCCTTTGCCTTCACACCTCAGGTATGAGTTCTTAGGACCTTGTTCTACTTTACCTGCTATTCTTTCCTCGTGCTTAACTAACGTGCAGGTAGATGTCGCCCTTGCGGTGCTCCGAAGGAGGAACTTTGGAAGAAAGCAATAGGTTGGACATTGGCGGACATTCGGGGTATAAGCCCCACCTTTTGCATGTACAAAATCATATTAGAGGAGGATTCCAAACCCTTTGTGAAACATCAAAGAAGGTTGAATGAGGCCATGCAAGATGTTGTTAAGAAAGAGGTTATCAAGTGGTTGGATGTTGGGGTTGTCTACCCCATTTCTAATAGCTCATGGACTTCGCTGGTACAATGTGTCCCAAAGAAAGGGGGCATGACTGTGATTATAAATGATAACAATGAGTTGATCTCCACAAGAACTGTCACTGGTTGGAGGGTATGCATGGATTATAGGAAGCTCAATAAAGTGACTCGGAAAAACCATTTTCCGCTTCCATTCCTTGATCAAATGTTGGATAGGTTAGCCGGACGTGCTTATTATTGCTTCTTGGATGGGTATTCCGGGTATAACTAGATTCTTATTGCACTTGAAGACCAAGATAAGACCACTTTCACTTGTCCGTATGGCACATTTGCATTCTCAAGGATGTCGTTTGGTCTATGTAATGCACCGGCTACTTTTCAGCGATGTATGATGGCAATATTCATGGATATGGTGGAGGACTTCCTCGAGATGTTCATGGATGATTTCTGTATTGTGGGGGATTCTTTTGATGAGTGTGTTCGGTAATCTTGATAAATTCTTGGCATGTTGTGAAGAGACCAAATTGGTGCTTAATTGGGAGAAATATCACTTTATGGTTGAGGAGGGCATTGTCCTTGGCCATAAGATCTCCAAGAATGGTATTGAAGTGGATAAAGCAAAATTTGAAGTGATATAAAAACTCCCTCCTCCTACTTCCGTCAAAGGAGTGAGGAGCTTCTTAGGGCATGCGAGGTTTTACCGTCGGTTCATCAAGGATTTCTCAAAGGTGGTGAACCCCTTGTGCAAGTTGTTGGAAAAAGATGAAAAATTTGTGTTCAATGATGATTGCATGAAAGTTTTTGAGCTACTCAAGTATAGGTTGACTACCGCTCCCATCATTACTGCACCAAGTTGGTTCTTACCATTTGAGCTCATGTGTGATGCTAGCAATGTGGCGGTAGGAGAGGTATTGGGGCAACACGTCAACAAGATATTCCATCCGGTCTACTATGCTAGTAAGACCATGAAAGACGCCCAAGTAAACTATATGGTGACCGAGAAAGAACTCTTAGCCATTGTCTTTGCTATGGAAAAGTTCCGCCTTTACCTCATGGGTACCAAAGTGATTGTTCACACCGATCACGTGGCACTTTGCTACTTGATGAGTAAGAAGGACTCAAAGGCTAGATTGATGAGGTGGATACTTTTTCTACAAGAGTTTGATCTCAAAATCATAGACCGAAAAGGGAGTGAGAATCAAGTGGCAGACCACTTGTCCCGTTTGGAAGAGGAATGGAGGCCCCATGATGGCCTTGAGATCAATGATTCATTTCTGGATGAAAAACTCATTTCCATGTCTTTGACCGGGATGCCTTGTTTTGCCGATGTGGCTAACTATTTTGTGAGTGGAATTGTCCCGAATGAGTTCTCTTCAAACCAAAGGAAGAAGCTCAAACGAAACTGCTTGGATTATTATTGGGACGAGCCATATCTTTTCAAAATTTGCAGCGATGGTGTTATCCGGAGATGTGTTCCAGAAGAAGAGCAATTGGGTATTCTTGAAGCTTGTCGTTCTTCGCCCTATGGTGGGGTAAGAACTGCTACAAAGGTCCTAAGTTGTGGATTATATTGGCCTACCTTATACAAAGATGCTAGTGAGCTTGTCAAGCGGCGCGATAAGTGCCAAAGAGTCGGTGGGATTTCCAAGAAGAATGAGATGCCTCTCACTACCATCCTTGAGATCGACATTTTCGATGTGTGGGGTATCGACTTTATGGGTCCATTTGTGAGTTCATATGGGAACACTTATATTTTTGTTGTTGTGGATTATGTCTCCAAGTGGGTTGAAGCTGTGGCTTTTCCCAACAATGAAGCACGGAGTGTGGTAGCATTCTTGAAGAAAAACATATTCACAAGGTTCGGCACCCCAAGGGCCATCATTAGTGATGGGGGTTCTCATTTTTGTAACAAAGCCTTTGACACTTTATTCTCCAAGTATGGTGTCACTCACAAGGTGTCAACTTCCTATTACCCCCAGGCAAGTGGACAAGTTGAAGTCTCCAATAGGGAGATCAAGATTATACTATCCAAGACTATTAATGCAAATCGGACTGATTGGTCAAAGAAACTTGACGTTGCTTTATGGGCCTATAGAACAACTTACAAGACTCCAATTGGTATGTCTCCGTATTGGTTGGTATTTGGTAAAGCATGTCACCTCCCGGTGAAATTAGAGCATAAGCCCATGTGGGCATTGAAGAAGTTGAACCTAGAGTGGGATGTACCTGCCAATCTTCGGGTGGAGCAATTGAATGAACTTGATGAGTTTCAGTTTCATGCTTACTCTAGTTCGTCATTGTATAAGGACAAGATGAAGCACCTACATGATAAGTATATCCAGAACAAAGAATTCAAAAAAAGTAACCTTGTTTCTTATTCAACTCTCGGTTACATATGTTTCCGGGAAAGCTAAAGTCAAAATGGAGCGGTCCCGTTGAAGTGGTGCATGTAACTCCCTTTGGTGCTCTAGATTTGAAAAACAAGAATGGTGAGATATTTAGAGTCAATGGGCATCGAGTGAAGCACTACCTTGGTAAAGTTGATGATGGCCATGTTGTGGCATTGATCCATTTCAAGTGAATGATGGTAACATGCGTCATGCTGCGATGTTAAATCAGGCTCTTCTTGGGAGGCAACCCATGTGTTTTTCTTTCTTTTGATTTTCGTCTTAGATTACGCATTATTTTGGACTAACCAGTTGTAAAGTGTATGTAGGAATTGGTTGTGCAGTGCAGCAAATTGACAAATGAAAAATTTGGCTAAGTGTTGGAAGTTCGCGGACCGCGCTCAAAATTTTGCGGTCTGCGTGAGAATTTCGTGGCCGCACCTTTTTGTTCGCGGATGCATAATTGAAAAGAGAAAAATGCCAACTCTCTGAAGTTGGACTGTCAAATATCCTTCAGAGTTCGCGGTTGAGTCGATATTTTAGCGGTCTGTGGTGTACCCCGCGGCCGTATTCAATATTTTGCGGACCGCAATCAGATACTTGAAGTTGTTCTTCATCAGGTAACAAAATGCTAACCACGATAAAATTTCGCGATCGCGTTCAGGTGAGGCGGTGGGATCCATATCTACTAAGTATAAATAGGGGGTCCTTAGGCCATTTACACTTTTCGAACGCTAAAATTTCACCGACCAAAAAGCACTGTTCATCTTCTCTGGCTCTCAATCTCATCTCTTTCAAATAAAGAGTTGTTTTCCTACAAAAAAATCACAACTGGTATGTTCAAATCCTTGAATTAATTTTATCTATTTCTTTTCTTTTCTTTTCAGTTTTTAGTAAGAGTGAAATACATCCTTTAATCTAAAATTACTGCTTAACCACATGTGGGTAATGTTTATATGCCTAATGGGGGATAGGGTTAGTAACCTTGATTGCTAATTGAATGGATTTATGCACTTAGTGAAAACCCTAGGTTAATGTGTTCATCAGTGCCAGTTGCATTCGAATTTCGCAGCCGTAGTTAATTTTTTGCAGTCTACGGTAGGGTATGCGACCGCGTTCTATTTTTGCGGTCCGCGATACCCTACCTTTTTCATTACTGAGTATTGATATAAGTTTGTGGCCGCGGTCATTTTTACGCAGTCCGCGATTGATCATTCGCAGTCATGTCTACTTTTTTGTGGTCAGTGGTTGTCCAAAGATCAGAGAGTCAGTAGTCTGAATCTGACCTCTTCGCGGTCGCGTTCACTTTTTCGCGGTCCGCGATGGGCCTTCCCCGTCCGCGTTCACTTTTTTACGATCCGCGGTGCCTTGTTCTGAGAAGCAGTATCTGCATTTCATCTACACTGTTTTAACATATACTTGAAGATTTATTCTGACTGTATTTCATTGCTTGTTTGCTGCAGACAATGGTTCGTTCCATAGGTAGAGGTGATACATCTAAAGGGAGGGCAGAACCTTCCCGAGGCAAGGGTAAAGGATAGACCAAGATACCCTAGCAGTGCAAAATTCGATTGGGAAGTTAAGAGCCTCTATCAAAGCTACAAATAGAGCAGCGGACCATTCAAACACCAGTGAGTATGTCCCTTCCCGAGAAGTTTTGGAAGGCGACTCTGTGCCAACACATGTCCCCACGCAATTCAAAGGGGAAATTCCATCTAGTTGATGAACCTACCTCCTCTTCTGAGTCGTCTAATGGCTCAGAGGAAGGTAGTGAGGCTTCAGCACCATCTTCCCCACCTGTTACAATTTTGGCCTCACCAGCTGCCCTTGTTACTGTTGATGATGACAAGGTCCCGGATGAAGGGAGAGAGGGTGACACAAATATTGGGGGGTTGTCCAGATCCAGAAAAACCGAGGTGTGGGCTGATAGATTTGTGAGCGAATTAGCTTATCAAAAGTTCTTAGAATGATGTCCCTAAATGTGCTCACCCTTGAGAGACAGTTCATAGAGAGAGACCTCCTTCCCCACAATCCAAATGTCGAGAGACAGTTTGAGGAGAGAATATGGTGGAAGTTCTTCACCAGCAAAGTTTCGGATGCTAATGAATACCTTGTCAAAGAGTTCTATGCAAACGTTGCCCACATCAAAAAGGGCACCATTGTGACAAAAGTCTGGAATTTGAAGATCCGGTTTGATGGCCATACGTTGAATGAATATGCCAGTTTCGAGGATGTGGAAGCCGTACAATACTTGGAGAAGCTGGCACTTGATGAAGTAGTCCGTCCATGGTTGGCAGAGATATTAGCCCCAGGGACAACACCGGCATAGCTCACAGCTGGAGTCCCAATAGCCAGAAACACCCTCAGCATTGAAGCCAAATGGTGGTCCACATTTGTATGCAGCCAACTGGACCTATGTAAGCACAATAATGTCCTCCCACTTACTCGGTATGTCTTGATATCCTCCATCATGGCGGGGTATCCTATCAATGTAGGGAACCTCATATACTATCACATCACAAAGGCAGTTGGAAAGGAAGAGAGATCCTACCCCTACCCCAACTTCCTCATCATGTATTTCGAGGACCAAGGAGTTGAGAAGAAGCTCTTTGACACAAAGACAAAGCCAAAAAATCCTTTCTCCTGGTATAGCACTAAAGGACCGAACAACCCTAAAGCAAAGGGTAAAGTCGTTATCTCCACTGGCCAGTCTGAAGAGCCAAGGGTAGTAGCCACCGGGTCAGAGCCTTCCACAACAGGGGGATCTTCAGCTGCCATACCTCCTCCTTCATTTGGGCCATCCATCACCAT
Source organism: Nicotiana tabacum (assembly GCF_000715075.1). Classification (NCBI taxonomy): domain Eukaryota; kingdom Viridiplantae; phylum Streptophyta; class Magnoliopsida; order Solanales; family Solanaceae; genus Nicotiana; species Nicotiana tabacum. Next base: position 55,621,245 of record NC_134087.1, on the reverse strand, counting down.
TCCATTGTCTATGCCCTCTTTTCCCACTTGCCCTCAGACTGCACTACGGGTTTCTCAAACATTGTCAGCATCAACAACTGGATGCAGGCAGCTACATCAAAGTTGTTTGTCTTATCCAGCACAGTAGCAACACAGTCTGCCCCGACACAGCCTCAGATACCTCCATCAGTGGAGGAGTCATTGAAGGAGCATCTGGACAACCAGAAGAAGATCCTGAACACTTTGAAAACACATGGAAAGGCCATCAAGGATTTGGGCAAACAAGTGAAAAATATGAAGAAGACTCGGGCCTCAAAGGAGTCAGTGGAGCAGCTAAAGAATGAGGTAGAAAGGTTTACTTCGGCTGGAGACATCCACTGGACTTGCTCTTAGAGGAGCAAGTCAAAGCAGCACAGGCAGCAGAGCATAAGGCACTAGCAGTTGGCCAGTCTAAGGAGCCAACTGACACTACACATACTACTGCGGAGATGATCCAGATGCTCCGCAACCCCGTGGTCCACCAGTCAGATTTGGATATCCAGTTAGAGGACCCGGAGGGAGCTACTGATCCTATGCAGTCCGAGGACACCACTCATGTGTCGGACTCGATGCAGACCACATAAGGAATTTTATTTACTCTCTAACCCTTTCCCTGATCTTATCTTGATATTAGCATTGAGGACAATGCTATCTTTTTTTGTTTTGGGGGGGTGGTCTATTTTGATTTGGTGATAATTGGATAACATTGGTATGTAATAACTATGAGGCTATTTTTTCTTTCTTTACTTCTCTTTATTTTACTTTTGGTATGCGTATATTCGTTACTTTCACATTTGATATGTATATATTTTTACCATTTGATGTATATATTCATTTTCATTTATGTAAATATTCGCTTTATTTCAATTTTGTATATATTCAGTTGATTTCTGTAATTTACTTTATAGCTTCTTATTGCTTTTAGTAGTTTCTTGTTAAGTTGTTAGCTTCTTTATACATTTTATGTGGACAATAAGCCTTTGGTTTTCTTAATGCCACGGTTCTTTTCAAAGGTGGATGTTGTGTGAACCAGGTGGCTCTTCCAGATGATGGATGGCGCGACAACCTTTTTAAGGGATTGAGTTTGTTTTCTTTATGTTTTTGTGTAAATAATAGTAATGAAAAAAAGTGTCTCAGGAAATCTTCACTTGGGCGTAACACATTTACCTTCGACCTTATGGTTGGAAACAAGTTGATTGGCAAAGAATAGTTCTAGTTGTGACCTTTATACTTTTGTGTTTACTAAACAATCATCGAATGGCTTCTTGGATCCATTTGTCATCCTCAATCTTAGCTAGGGTTGTTGTGGGCCCTCAACTCTGTTCTCTTTAACAATCCAATAGCTTGTGAGGTGAGGTATTGAAGTCCAAGTCCAAGACCCGTGCCAATAAATCTAGAACTTGCCCTGAATGTTTGTCTAGGCAAAATTCTAAGTGTAGCTTGACTTGAGAAATGATTATAGGTTCTCCTTGATCCAATTTGAAACTTGAAATCATCCATAGCCTAACAAATATGATATCCCTAGTCAACCCCGTTGAGCCGAAGCCCTTTTTCTTTCAATAACCATGATACAAGCCTTTATCCATTCTATAATGACCCTCTCTTGGTACCCGATATTTCCTTAGCATTCACAATTGGAAAAAGCATAAGTTTGGAGGAGAGACGAGGAATGTGAAAGTGATAAAAGGTACAAAATGAAGAAAAAGGAAGGCAAAAGGAAAGAAAAAAAAAGCCAAAAAGTCAAAAAGAAAGTGAATAAGATAAAAAAGTGAAGAGATTCAATGAAAGAAATTATGAAAGGCATGGAATGATTAGAAAAGGAGAAAAATGATCGTCATGAGCAAGAAAGAGTGACAGTGTGTTTCTCTAGTTCCCCTAAGGAAGAAGAAATGACTCAATGAGTCAAGAAAGTATGAGCCGAAATGAGAAAATGGAGTGCTTAAGGAAAGATGAAACCATCATATGCCAATAAGTCATACCTTAATCCAAAAGCCTTCATTACATTCCCGCAAAAGCCCTATATGATTTCGAGTTGAGTGAGCTTACATTAGTTGTGATTTACATAAGGGGCAAACTTATAGTACTTAAAGCCGAACTTGAGACATTTGCTTGAGAGAGATGAGCATTATTCTCCACAATCCTTGTTTTGAGTGCTACAATCTAAAGTGAGATTTGCTTATGGAGAGTAGAGGAGGAAGAGTTTGGGTTCCACAATGACCTATGTAGAAGAGAGAGCTTCCTTGGTAGTTAAGTCAACTCTTGATGCTCTTGTATCACACTAGAACTATGGTACTCAAAAGGTTGTGTGTTGTTGATAATTCATTTGTGTTAAGGGTAATTGTTAGTCCCAATTGATGCATGTTTGATTTGCAATAGGGCAGCTGAAATATCCTTTTGTTTTGTTTCAGTGGAGATGGGAATTACCTTATTTTACTTTAGTACAAGTAAACATTTAAATTTGGGGGAGTTGATAAGAGGGGATTTTAACCTATTATTTGCTCTTTCTCACTTGCGTTTTGGGCCTAAAATGCGTGATATTCCGGAAAACTAATGTTATATGCTTGCTTGCAAGGATTGTTCAGAATAAGCCAAAGTAGCCATGATCAACTCATAAAGGATTCAAAACTTGAACAAAGACCAAGACTGGGTCAAGAGTTGTGGAACACAAACTATGCCAGAAAAGTGTAGCCGCGAAAGTGTCAACGCGGATGCGGTCATTAATTTGCGGACCGCGTCAGAAAGTGGCGGGCGCGAAAGTACCACCGCAGCCATGATTAGAATTCCACAGACCACAGTTTCTAAGGTTCAGAGGGCTCACAAGTTATGCAAAAATGTTAAAAGCATTCCACATCAAAATTACACGGTGGCGGAAGGCTCTCACGCAGACGTGGTAAAACTTATGTGGTCCGCGAAACAAGGTTCAACCCAGTATGATGTGAAGAAACGCAAACTGTGATCAATATTACATGGCCGCAAAAGCAAGAGTGCGGCCGCAGTCAGAATTACGCGGCCGTGAAACCTCTGCAAGGGTATTTTTGTCCAGAAATTTTAGCCTAGTATAAATAGATCTTTTTGACATTTTTAGGGAAAGTTTTGTTTTTGCTGAGTACGTGAGACGACTGGATTTTCTGTTTTGGGAAATTTTGTACTAGATTCATGTTTTAACATTAGCTTTTCAATTTTTAATCTAGTATTATGAATTTTATCTTTATTTCATCTTTGATTTCTGCTATTTCCATGACTAGCTAAACCCACAGCTAGGGTTGTGACCGAACCCTAGTGTGGGTATGTGAAGGGTATTGAATTTTAGGACTTGAATGTCTATGGGTTAGTGATACTTAGCCTAGTTCTTACTAGAACTATAGAATTAGTGGTTACAACCACTGATTCATGCCTTTATGACTTAGTTTCTACTTGAGAAAGAGGGATTAAGTCTAGGAAATCTAGGCTAACAAGGAATTGGAGTGAACTCAAGAAATTGATAGCCCCAATTAAAGGGTTAAACCTAGAGATAGTAATACCCGACTTGAGCTAAAATCACTTGAATTGCATGAATACTCATTTGGACTTGAAAAGGACAAATTGGGCAAAATCACTCAAGCTACCGAGAGGTATAGAGTGAGTATCCGGGTGTGATAACTATATTACGACCCCAATTAATCACATGATTGTTCTAGATTCTTGCTACCCATTAGATATCCACCTAGGTAGAAGTCACTACCCTAGTTCCTTTAAACCCTTGAAAATCAACAACCAAAATAATGTACTTAGTTTCAAATACTGCATGTTATAGAATAGAACTAGAAGTAGAAAACCAATCAACCATTTGTGGAAGTACAATTAAGAGAAAAACCCGCATCTCTACTTGGATATAAACCTAACTCCAAACAAATTAACTCCTTGTGGATTCGATCTCGACCATGTTGGGTAAAATTACATCGACCATCCTCGCTACTCAATAATAATGCAGGCTTGGACCTGTAACGACCCGAATTTTCTTTCTAAGAATTCACATTTCTGTTCAACATCTTAAGACCTTGAGAAGCTTAATAATATGCATTATGACCCACATGTATGGTCGAGTTTGGTTTTCATAAGATTCGAAGTTAAATTTAAAGAAAAAAAATAAAATCTTATTTTGAAGCTCAAATGGAAAGAGTTGACCATAGAGTTGACTTTTGAGTAAACGACCCCGAAATAGAATTTTAATGAGGTCAATAGCTTCGTATGGTGATTTCGTACTTAGACGTGTGGCCGAATTTAGATTTGGAAGTCCACAGGACAATTCGGCGACATTTCGGCGAAATAAGAAAGTTGATGTGTTTTAATTATATTATCTTATATGTGGAAGAGGTATATTACCATGATGGATACCAATTGGATATGATAGCAAGTGCACAAGGAGTACTATAAGATATACGGGGTCTAAGGAAAGTTCTAAGTCTAAGCCAAGTTGGAAAATTTCATAATATAGAAAATTAGCAAAAGAGTACGCACAAGACCTCACTTTGGACGAGCATATCTATGTGGATATAATGAGTTGCGTGAGAACAACCTATTAAATTAAATCTCTTTGATTCTAGTTTACGTAGAATCAAACCGTTCGTCATTTGGAGGTGCATGCAGAAAGTTATGGCCATTTTACCGGACCTGTGTCATAAGCGCGCCCAGGCGCGCGGCCGCGCCGCGATCGCGGTGCATTAGAAGTTTTTTGCCTGTGAATGCGGAAGGAGCACGACAAAGCATGTAAAACCCCTATAATACCCCTGGGCAGTGTAAAAATTGAAGGGGTTCGAAATTTCTTCCATTTTTGGTCATTCAAGCACGGATTTGGGCGATTTCAAAGGGGTTTTTCACGATTTCAACTTGGGTAAGTGTTCTATATCCAGAAGTGACTACATTTCATGAATCTATATCAATATTCATCGTTTATTTCGAATTTGGATGAAAGAAATTGTGGTTTTTGTAAAGTTTTCCAAAAATGAAAATTTAGGATTTGAAGGTCCATTTGACATCGGAATTCGATAAGTTCTTGTACAGTTGAACTCGTATCGGAATGGGTTGTCGGATTTTATGAGTTTCGACGAATTCCGAGATGTGGGCCCCACGGGCAATTCTTTAGCTAAATTTTGGATTTTTACTCCGGGAAATTTGTAAATTCATATAGAATTAGTTCCTACGATTCGTGTTGAGTATTTTGAATTGTTTATGATCAGATTTGAGAATTTCGGGCACGAATTCACGAGGCAAAGGCTTGTTGGAATTTTGAATTGGTTGCAAAGTGAGGTAAGTGTTTGGTCTAACCTTAGCTTGAGGGATTAGGAGTTGTGTCCTATTTTCTATGTGTTAATTGTTGAGTACGACGTATAGGCATGGTGACGAGTATCTATACGTTGGTGTCAAGCATGCCCGTGAGTCTTATACTTTGATTAATGTGACTCTGTTTCATATTGTATATGCTCTATATGATAATTTCTATTGAGGAATATGACTTGTGAAAGTATTATTGTTAATTGAACATTATAGAGCATTAGCTCAAGTTAAGAATAGAATTGTTGAACATTATAGAGCATTGGCTCTAGTTAAGAATAGAATTGTTGAACATTATAGAGTATTGGCTCAAGTTAAGAATAGAATTGTTGAACATTATAGAGCATTGGCTCTCGTTAAGAATAGAATTGTTGAACATTATAGAGCATTGGCTCAAGTTGAGAATTGAATTGTTGAACATTGTAGAGTATTGGCTCAAGTTGTGAATTGAGTTGTGAAGTAAATGTGAAAGAAGAAAGGAGAGAGAGAATCGTGATATTGTCTCCCTTGCTGGGATGTTATTGTTTTGATGTTGTTTCCCCTGCCGAGATTTGATTGTTGTACTACTGTTCCTTTGCCGGGATTTTATTTCGATGTTATAGATTCCCTTACCCTATTTGCCTTGTGTTTGTTGCTTGGGTGAGGAAGAGTGTAAAGCACTAAGGGTGATGCCGTATATTCTGTTGGTGAGAGAGTGTTAAAGCATTAAGGGTGATGCCGTGTATGATTTTGTGAGGAAGAGTGTAAAACACGAAGGGTGATGTCGTGCCGCACGATGTACAATTCTGTGCCGATTATATTGATTTTATGGTGAGGATGAGAGTAAAAGCACGAAGGGTGATGTCGTGTATGATTTTATGGTGAGGATGAGAGTAAAAGCACGAAGGGTGATGCCGTGCAGTTTATATTGATTCTTATGGCGAGGACGATAGTAAAAGCACGAAGGGTGATGTCGTGCACTTGTCCTTGATTTTTCCTGATTCTAATTGAGTTATGTTGTCTCTTACGTTTATTTACTAATTTTCTGTTATTACTTGATTTTATTTTGATGTTATAGATTCTCTTACTCTATTTTCCTTGTGTTTGTTGCTTGGGTGAGGAAGATTGTAAAGCACGAAGGGTGATGCCGTGTATTGTTTTGGTGAGAGAGTGTTAAAGCACGAAGAGTGATGCCATGCACTTTCTGTTTGTTGTGTTTACTTGTTATTAACAATTCAAGTGTATTAACTGTTTAGATCCATTTACTATTGTGATCCTTTGTGTTGGAACCTACAGTGTTTGCAATATCTCACCGCACTTATACATATATATACATTCCAATACTTCAAACTTCAGAAATTGTTACATTTTTAACTCAATTGATTTCTCAACTAAAGTTTCCTTAAACCGTTTGAGGTTGTGCTTTACTTAAAAAGGAATTTATACTATGTTTTGATTTATTGATTTCTCGTATTAAAGGTAATGATTCATTCGATATTGTAATTTAATTGAAAATGGTATTTTCTTTATCAAATGATTTCTAAAAATTACTTCATGTTTTCTTGTTGATTTCCTAATTGGGTTGGAAGTTGTACTCTACTTTATATTAAGTAAATGAGGCTCTTTGAACATTCTTAATTGTATTGGGTTATGGACCCTATGAATTGAGTAACATGAGACTGTTGTTGGGAAATGTGAGACAAAAACATGTGGGCACAAGGTGCCAGGAAAAATATGATGATTTTTATTAATGATAGATTATGAAATAGGCACGAGGTGCCGGGGAAAATATTATGGTTTTATTTAATGGCACATGAGTTGTCCATGCGGTTGTGATATAAATATGGGCATGAGGTGCCGTGAAAATATGAAAGTGGGCTGAGACCTATATTATTTATGATTATGAAATGAGGCGTCACAAGGTGACCTTTACTCGAAAGAATTATATTCGAAAGATGCTTATTTGAAAGATATTTATTTGAAGTAAATATATTCGAAATATATTTATTGAAAAGCATATTATCTTAGAGATTATTACTTGAAGGATTTATAGGCAAAAGATTTATATTTGAAGGACTTGATTAATTGATCGCACTTGTATTTATTATTTGTTGAGAAACATTTATGGTGTTCTTGTTGCCTGCTATTTATATTAATGGTTGATCATTGTTGCCATCATTGTTATCTGTTTCTTATTATTTTTGTACGGTGTATTGCATAGGTTTATTTGGTAGTCTGGTGCTAGCCTCGTCACTACTTCGCTGAGGTTAGGCTAGGCACTTACCAGCACATGGGGTCGGTTGTGCTGATACTACACTCTGCACTCTTTTGTGCAGATCCCAGTGCTCTAAACTTCGGACCGCAGTGAGATTTCTGTTTCTTGTTCATCAGGCAACCTGAGGTAGTCCTACAGGCGTCCACAGGCCTTGGCGTCTCCTTCTATCTACTATTCCTGTTTCTTTCATGTATTTGCAGAGACAGTGATGTATTTATTTTGTATAACTACTCCTAGAAAGGCTTATGACTTATACTACCGGTTTTGGAAATTGTAATTTGTTCAGAGTAATTTAATTTAAAGTTTGTAAATACCCATATTATTACAGTAAATGTTAGGCTTACCTAGTTTAGAGACTAGTTGCCATCACGACTTCTTTGGAGGGATTTTTGGGTCGTGATAGGACCCGATTAGTATTATACTAATTATGAGCACTCAACTTATCGTAATTCTCTCTCAAGCAACTACAATAATTTACTAGTCATATTCTCTTGAATTACGCTAGCTCGCACTTTTTTACAACCCACTAGGATCACATCAAAGCTTCATTATTTCTAACCCCGCTTTTAAACCCGTCGTATTGATCTCTCATAGACCTTTGGAGTAACGTTGTTCGACAACAACCTAAATATGTACTCCTTCTCAAGCAATACATAACAAATAGGCACAGTCAATTGATGGTCATTAAATCAACAACAATAAACACATAGTCGAACAAGTAGGGCTGCTCAAAGGAAAAATTATATTAAAACGTAACAAGAATTCATCCTTTAAAAGGTTCCACCAAACCCTAGATTAGAGAGTTTAGCTACTCATAACCATACTAACAATCTTTATAATAATTGAAAGCATTCAAATACAGATTAAGGTAGAACTGAAGAGAAAACTTGGGAGATTCGTTGCTTCCAAGTGTTTCGTAGCCTTGTGACTCTCCAATAATGTCTAACCCCTCAAAAACTAACTTTAAGTGGTATTTAAAGGGTTGGGGCCGAAGTCTACATGTCTAAACTAGTAAGGAACTAAAATTGGCTCGGATAGCATCGTCGGTGCAAGGCACTGTCTGGGGCAACAATATTTCTGCGCGAGGCATTTTCTATGGCGCCAATGTTTCTGCACGAGGCACTATCTGGGGTGCCAATGACAGTGCCTTGGACAAGGCCTTGCACTCTCTATGGCCATGACTTTTCATTACCTTGCACGTCTTTCTGTTACGACCCAAAAGTAACCCTATCGTGATGGCGCCTAACGTGGTACTAGGAAAGACGAAACACTACCAAAACCAATCAATATTTTCATTTTTAAGACAAAACCAAAGCTATTTAACAATAAACTTGCATAAGGAGTTTAAATCAACACAGCAATGCAGAAAGAAAGCCCGATATCGGGGTGTCACTAGTAATGAGCATCTACTACAACCGTCTGACAACATCAAGATTAGCATAGCCTGGAATAACTGAATACAACTAAGGGAGGATAAGGAGGGAGAAAAGCAGGGTTGCGGTCGCCAAGCAGCTACCTTGCTAACTCTGATGAACCAGCCACTGAGTAATCAACACCCACTACTGGGTTCAGAAATACCTAAATCTGCACACAAGGTGCAGGGAGTAATGTGAATACGCCAACTCAGTAAGTAATAAAAGTAAATAAATATTGAGTAGTACGAAAACACATAATTCACATCATAACACCACAACAAGTACAGGATGTTTCCAAAATAGTATATAAATCAAGTCATCTCGTTAAAAATTAAATTTCAGTAAAAATCCTTTAAAAGTGTCTTTCAACAATTTTTCATAACAAAGTGATATAATAGTGAGTAAAAATAGTGAAAACATAATCAGCCCCTCGGGCAATATAAATCACAAACAGCCCCTCGGGCAAGACATGTATCACAAACTGCCCCTCGGGCATAATATAAAAGAACCATCCCCTCAGGTTACCTCACAATCACTCGTAATCAGCCCTTCGGGCATAAAATGAATCAAGATCAGCCCCTCGCGCAACATCATATCACTCACTCTAGGTATCCGCGCTCACTGGGGGTGTTCAGACACCGGAGGGGCTCCTACAGCCCAAGCACTATAACAATCCATCTCGTGGCATAAATCAATCAGGCCCTCAGCCTCACAATATCATGAATTAGTAACAACTTGCTACAACGTGCAACCCGATCCCATAATATCCTCACAACACAGGCCCTTGGCCTCACTCAGTCAGAAACCTCTCAAACCACTTGGGCTAATAGTAAAACAGGGCGTTCAGCCCAAAATATCATTTATGGTATCAAAACTAAGTAAATAGGGCTGAGTTATGAAATCAATAAAACACAGCATGACTGAGTACAAATATTAAGTCAAAACAGTGAGGAACAGTAGTAAAAAGCCCCTAAGGGTCCAAATAGTTGGCACGAGGCCCAAATATGACATCCAGTCCAAAACACAGTAATACTTCCCAAAACACAATAGTATCAAATAGTTTTCAATCAAATACGCGACTTAATAGTCATACGGGACGGACCAAGTCACAATCCCCATAGGTGCACGCCCCCACGCTCATCAACTAGCGTGTGTATCACCTCAAAGTAGTGAAATAATGTGAAATATGGGGTTTCATACCTTCAGGACAAGATTTACAATCATTACTTACCTCAAACAAGCCAATTTCAATACCGAGCAAGCCAAGCGATGCTCCAAAAATGTCATATCGCGTGTTCCGACTTCCGAAAAGCTTGAAACTAACCAAAACCAACTCAAATACATCAAACAATGCTAAAGCAACCAATCCCAATTGAAAAAGGTCGAATCTTTAATCAAAAGCCCAAAATCGGCCAAAAAGCCCAATCTGGGCCCGCATCTCGAAACCCGACAAATCTCATAAAATCCGACAACCCATTCAAATATGAGTCCAACCATACTAGTTTTATCCAATTCGACTCCGAATCGATGTTCAAAACTTAAAAATTCACTTTATGAAACTTTATGCAAAGACCTCCAAATTTCACTTTGAAATCATCAATCAAATGCCAAAAATGAAGATGGATTCATAAAATACAACCAAAACTGAGTAGAGAACACTTACCCCAATACATATGGTGAAAATAGCCTCCAAAATCGCCCAAATCCGAGCTTCCCAACTCAAAATATGACCAAATGAACAAACCCTTATTTTATATATTTTTTTGCCAGTTATTCTACCTCGATTCTTATGCCAAACGATCATTAAACTCACTTTTGATGCCTCCAACGGATTCCTTGTGAAATTTTAGTCAAGTTAGGCTCTTGAATCACTCCATTTAACCTTATACTGAAGGAGATATGATGGTTTCAATATTTGAAAATAGTGCAGACTTTTAAATACGAATTCAGTGCCAATTTCGTAATTAATCTGAAAAATCTGGCAACCCAATTCTGAATAAAAATGACCATAAAATCTTCATACGATGTCTAAATTCGATGATTATTTTTTTTATGGCTCCGTAATTATAATACAGATTTAATGCTATAATAAAACAGAAATCGGAGATCATTTGCTTAATGTAGTATCATTTATGCTTGAAAAACAACGTCGAAATAGAAAAACGAGCGCAACACAACCCAAACCTATCCGAAACTCACTCGAGCCCCTCAGGACCCTGTTCGAACATACCAACAAGCCTCATATCATAACACGGACCTACTTGAGACCTCAAAACACACATAACAACATCGAAACGACGAATCACACCTCAATTCGAAATCAATGAACTAGAAACTTCAAACTTCCACAACCGATGCCGAAACCTATCAAATCATGTCCGATTGACCTCAAATTTTGCACGCAAGTCACATTTGACATTATGGACTTGCTCCAACTTCCAGAATCGAAATTCGACCCTGATATCAAAAAATCCACTCCTGACCAAACTTTCCAAAATTCCAACTTTCGCTATTTCAAGCTAAATTCTACTACGAACCTCCAAATTACAATCTGGATGTACTCCCAAGTCCAAAATCACCCTACGGAGCTAACGGAACCATCAAAAATCCAATCCAAGGTCAAATTCTAAAAAGTCAAAACTTGGTCAAACCTATCAAATTTAAAGCTTCTAGCTGAGAATCATTCTTCCAAATCAATTCTGAATAACCTGAAAACCAAAACCGACGATCCACATAAGTCATATACTTCCTACGGAGCTACTCATACCCTCAAACAACCGAGCGAAGTATAATTGCTTAAAATGACCGGTCAGGTCGTGACATCCTCCCCCACTTAAACATATGTTCGTCCTCGAACATGCCCAGAGTTGTTCCGAAAGCTATCAACTCGCTGTATAATCTCACTATGCATATACCTGGGGGTGATCCAACGTCATTCTATCCCATATAGGTCTGATAATGCAACATGACTGAAATTTCTTAATCCAACCTAGTACATAAGCCTTAGGGCCCAATTTCCAACATCCAAAATTTTCTATAAGATCAGAACCTCGCATCTACACACTATAGAAGTCCGAACAAGCTGTATCAAATCATATCCGTAACCCAAGATGTAATCACATGATGTACCACATAACTCAAACATTCATGGCAATAACTCCTAATCACAGTAGCAGCTCAAAATAACCCAATACCGGTAATACACATCACTTTTATATACTACCAATGATGAAAGAAATGCGCAGAAACTCATAACCATTCGTCAGATCAACAAGTCATGGAGCTCCCTCTTCTCCGACAGGAACTATAGCAGATTTCTAAGTCGACTTCCGATATTATCCTTCCAACCATGTTGTAACCAATTTTGATAGTATTCATTCTAGGTCCAATGACCTCATCTCATCCAACACGACCACTCTGATGACATGACACAGCAATACAATCCAAATCCATAACCTGTGCAACTCGTGCACCCAATAGCAACATCCCAAATATTCTCAAATCATGAAAAAAAATGACTCAAACGAGAGGACTATCCCGCAAGCTTAACAAGTACTGCCACAACGAAATACTGAAAATCCATCACACCCTGTAGGACCATCACACGAATCTAACACAAGGTTCATACCTCAACATAATTTTGTTGCAATGTGTGCCCCATCCAATACTAATCCATGGCATATACCTCAAGCCACCTTGCTCAAAATCAATAACCACATGCAACGAAATTAAGTACTTAAAGTGCATTACCATAACCACGGAGAAGCAAATGACATAACACCACACAAAACCTGAAAGAGCATAACCAATACGCCATCCACCAAGCAATACCCAATACTCTTCCCGCTCAAATTCCGCTATAAGACCCTAATAAAACCTCACCATTTGTGCATATAACCAACAAATCATAACCCCTCGTAACATAGAAGAGTAGCTCATAAATCACTCCAAAACACGAATAAGCTCAACAACAATCGAATGGCATATACCTCAACAATAGCAATTCGGAGTCAGTAAAGTCGACCCGATGCAGAACACACATCCATATTGGCCTACCAATGAACCCCTTATCAAGGAGTTCTTGAAGCTGCTCATTCAACTCCTTTAACTCCTTCGGTGCCATACGATATGGTGAAATAGAAATGGGCTGAGTACCCAGCACCAAATCAGTACCAAAATCAATATCCCTATCCGGCGGCATGCCAGGTAGGTCTGCAAGAAACAGGCAGGTCTGTAGGAAACACATCAAGAAACCTCACCACCGAAACTGAAGCAATGGTATGAGTCTCTGCACGGACATCCCTCATGAAGGCCAAATAAGAAAGACAACCCTTACCAACCATCTGATGAGTCCTTAAAATGAAAATACTCTACTGGGAACATAATCTGTCGAACCTCGCCACTCAATCCGTGGCATCTCCGGCATAGCCAATGTCGTCATCTTAGCATAACAGTCCAGAATAACACGACATGGAGACAACCAATCCGTACCCAATATCACATCAAAATCTACCATACTAAGGAACAAAGATCCACTCGGGTCTCCAAACCCCCAATAATCACCACACAAGACCGCTATACGCGGTCCACAACCATGACATAATCTGTTTATGAGAACTCCCAGTCCCTAAATCCATAAAACAGACGAATCACTATATTCGATCCGAACTCTACTGCCTGGATACCTAACACACCTCTAATACTCGATCATTCCACAAGGAATACTTCTATAATCCTTCCGTTCCACCAAGCAAACTTGGATATCAGCAGTCGATCAAATAAGGGAGTGTCGCAATACCAATAAAGTATCCATGACTCACACATATCGCCTTTTCTGAAATGTTTACCCTCATCAAGCCGCACCAATTCGTAATATCATTTACCTAGTCATCTGAAACTGCCCGTGCTGCCCAAGAATTTATGACATTCCTCTTAGAAATGAATTGTGACCTTACACATGCAAATCTCAACCCTACACAACATACCGCACATAGCATGCCATCTTATGACAAATATGAGAACTTCATAATCCATTTCGAGCTACAAGCAACTACGTACTCCACTAGACAAGAACTTTCCATTTGATCCAATCTAGAACAAAATTGCTACACTTCACATGATCCTCATGCCAATAGAAAATATGTATCTCTAACCGTGGTAGAAACCATCAAGAACTCTCCGGAACAATTTGCACAAAACCACCCCGTAAGGACTAAATCCTTCTAACTCAACCAAGCTACGCAGGTTACCAAAAAACCAAGAGCATTGCCACGAAACACCTGTAGAAACTCATTACCTCATAAACACCCAAAGTACTAATCATACCCATTACCATGCCGATCCAACCTACCACCAAGTTGTCCTATCTATCCGAGTTCCTTCTGAATTGCATTCACATTGATACTTCTCCTCGCCATAATACCTCAATCCTCAACCCAAACTCACCATACGAGACTCAAGCATGAAATTGCACTACCCTAAGGCTCATAAGCCTCTGAATACTCTCGTAATTATCCCCAAAAGTACCATATTCAAAATACTTACCCTGAAAAGGCATTCTGCGAACCTAAAGCAATGTCATTCACCTTCCTGATACTGATATATAAAATCCATGCCGATATAGAAATACCACAAGTCTTGACACCATCCAATGTAAACCTCAGTTTCTAGCCAAATACACATCCTGAAGATCCCCATTTGTTACATATAAATCTTGAATCCATTAGATTCATCCTCGGGAGTCATCCACGCTACTCAGGTTTCAATTAAACTGATCAAGAGCCGAACGACTTGCGCCCCATTAGCACTCCAACCCCCTAGGAAGTAACCCTACCTTAATGCAACCAAATGAATTCCTGCTTCATGCACATTACGTCCTTCACCAATAACGCTCAAGCCATTTCGTGATTCTCATACACCCATAAAGCCACAACTGCTTCGCCAGCATACCTCAAACTGAAATTGATACGACACTTAGCCGCGCAATCAACTTATCAATATCAAATTCCCCCGCTTAGCTCAAAGCTATAGATCAAAACACAACTCACAATGTCCATACTCTATTACTGCCGTAATACCATAGTGAGATTTAATTAAATCTTTCATAAAATTGTGCAACACAAACCATCTAGTACTTCAAATCATCTGCAAATCTCGCATTCACCATTGTAACTGTCAAGACAACTCTCATACGCGATCCAAACTCAATCTGCATCACATATAGTTCATTAGTAAAAGAGGACTCGCTACAAAATAGCATAGGGATTACACGCCCTCAGGACACCCCGCAGGAGACAACCCACATGCTTCCTCTCATACTAACATCTCTTTATACCCTTCCACCGTCATTAACATCTCACAATCACTTAATCTTCCTGAGTTTAAACTCATATCACGACATAAAATCTACTTCATTTCCCAACTAAACAATATGAAAAGATCCTTCGACACACCCATAACTCAGGGCTATACATCAAATTAAGATGGAAATCAAGCACCAAATAGTTCTTTCTACCCTCAAGCAGACCCTTCTCGTCATATCTAAATCATATGAACACATCTCGCAGTCACATCATACTCATCATGTAGCCATCCAGCCATCATTTCCACTAATAGGGACACTACCAAACATATAAATCCAAAATAACACGCTCACACAATCAACACCTCAAGGCTTAAGCTACAAGCAAAGCCCAGCCCCAAGTCCTCCAAACTGGCCCAACATCAACACACAGAAATCACATCTCGCCTCTTGTTCAATGAATCACAAGCCGTCGATGCACAACTAATACCGAACGCTCATGTACGCATACGAATGCATGGAAGGAATTTCAAGAGTTACATTTCAAGCTGAATAGAGGTCGTACGATAAGATTTCAAGAATGTGGGATTTCCTAAAGGTTCTATAGCCTCTCAAAGATAAGTACAAACGTCTTCGTACTGATCCGTAAGACTACTAAATATGCTCGTGAGACCTATGCAACCTAGGCTCTATTACCAACTTGTCACGACCCAAAACTAACCTTGTTGTGATGGCGCCTAACGTGGTACTAGGCAAGCAGCCGACACACTACCAAAACCAATCAATATTATCACTTTTAAAACAAAACCAAAGCTATTTAACAATAAACCTGCATAAGCAATTTAAATCAACACAGTAGTGCAGAAAGAAAGCCCTACATCGGGGTATCACTAGTCATGAGCATCTACTACAACTATCTGACAACATCAAGACTAACATAGCCTGAAAATAACTGAATACAACTAAGGGAGGATAAGGAGGGAGAAAAGCACGGCTACGATCTCCAAGCAACCTTGCTAACTCTGATGAACCTGCCACTGAGTAATCAACACTCGCTACCGGGTTCAGAAATACCTGAATCTGCACACAAAGTGCAGGGAGTAATGTGAATACGCCAACTTAGTAAGTAATAAAAGTAAATAAAGACTGAGCAGTAAGAAAATACATAATCAACGTCATAACACCACAGCAAGTACAGAATGTTCCTAAAACAGTATATAAATCAAGTCATCTCATTAAAAATCAAATTTTAGTTAAAATCCTTTAAAGTTGTCTTTCAACAATTTTTCATAACAAAGTGATAAAATAGTGAGTAAAAATGGTGAAAACATAATCAGCCCCTCAGGTAAAACGCACTCGTATACAGCCCCTCGGGCAACATAAATCACAAACAGCCCCTCGGGCAAGACATGTATCATAAATGACCCCTCGGGCATAATATCAACAGAACCAGCCCCTCAGGCTACCTCACAATCACTCGTAATCAGCCCCTCGAGCATAACATGAATCAAGATCAGACTCTCGGGCAACATCATATCACTCACTCTGGGTACCCGCGCTCACTGGGGTGTTCAGACTCCGGAGGGGCTCCTACAGCCCAAGTCCTATAACAAGCCATCTCGTGGCATAAATCAATCAGGTCATCGGCCTTATAACAACAAGCCACCTCGTGGCATAAATCAATCAGGCCCTCGGCCTCATAATATCATGAATCGGTAACAACCTGCAGCGGCCCCGATCCCATAATATCCTCACAACACAAGCCCTCGGCCTCACTCAGTCAGAAACCTCTCAAGCCACTTGGTCTAACAATAAAATAGGGCGTTCAACCCAAAATATCATTTATAGTATCAAAATTGAGTTATGAAATTAGTAAAACACAGCATGACTGAGTACAAATATTAAGTCAAAATAGTGAGGAATAGTAGTAAAAAGCCCCCTAAGGGTCCAAACAGTTGGCACGAGGCCCAAATATGATATCCAGTTCAAAACATAGTAATACTTCCCAAAACACAATAGTATCAAATAGTTTTCAATCAAATACGCGACTTAATAGTCGTACGGGACAGACCAAGTCACAATTTCCAACGGTGCACGCCCCCACGCTCGTCATCTAGCATGTGCTCAGCGCAAAGTAGTGAAATAATGTGAAATCTGGGGTTTATACCCTCAGGACAAGATTTACAATCATCACTTACCTCAAACAATCCAATTCCAATACCGAGCAAGCCAAGCGATGCTCCAAAAATACCATCTCACGCGTTCCGACCTCCGAACGGCTCGAAACTAACCAAAACCAACTCAAATACATCAAACAATGCTAAAGCAACCAATCCCAATTGAAAAAGGTCGAATCTTTAATCAAAATCGGCCAAAAAGGCCAACCCGGGCACACATCTCGAAACCCAACAAAACTCACAAAATACGACAACTCATTCAATTATGAGTTCAACCATACTAGTTTTATCCAATTCTGACTCCGAATCGATGTTTAAAACTTAAAAATTTACTTTATGAAACTTCAGGCAAAAACCTCCAAATTTCACTTTGAAATCATCAATCAAAGACCAAAAACAAAGATGGATTCATGAAATATAACTAAAACCGAGTAGAGAACACTTACCCCAATACATATAGTGAAAATCGCCTAAATCTGAGCTCCCCAACTCAAAATATGACCAAAGGAACAAACCCTTGTTTTATATATTTTTCTGCCAGCTATTCTGCCTTGATTCTCATGCCAAACGATCCTAAAAATCACTTTTGATACCTCTAATAGATTCCTTGTGAAATTTTAGTCATGTTAGGCTCTTGAATCACTCCATTCGACCTTATATTGAAGGAAATTTAATGGTTTCAATATTTGAAAATAGTGCAGATTTTAAAATACGAATTCAGTGGCAATTTTGTAATTAATCTGACAAATATGGCAACTCAATTCTTAGTAAAATGACCATAATATTCTCATACGATATCCAAATTCGATGATTATTTTTTCTATGGCTCCGTAATTATGATATTGATCTAATGCTTCAATAAAAACAGAAATCGGAGCTCATTTACTTAATGTAGTACCATTTATGCTTGAAAAACAACGTCGAAACATTAAAAACGAGCGCAATACAACCTAAACTTATCAAAATCTTACCCGAGCCCCTCGGGACCATGTTCGAACATACCAGCAAGTCTCATATCATAACATGGACCTACTTGAGACCTCAAAACACACATAACAATATCGAAACGACGAATCACACCTCAATTCGAAATCAATGAACTTGAAACTTCAAACTTCCACAACCGATGCCGAAACCTATCAAATCATGTTCGATTGACCTCAAATTATGCAAGCAAGTCATATTTGATATTATGGACCAGCTCCAACTTCCGGAATCGGAATCCGACCCTGATATCAAAAAATCCACTCCCGATCAATCTTTCCAAAATTCCAACTTTCGCTATTTCAAGCCAAATTCTACTATGGACCTCCAAATTACAATCCGTACGTGCTCCTAAGTCCAAAATTACCCAACGGAGCTAACGAAACCATCAAAAATTGAATCTGAGGTCAAATTCAAAAAAGTGAAAACTTGGTCAAACCTTTCAAATTTAAAGCTTCTAGCTGAGAATCATTCTTCCAAATCAATTTCGAATAACCTGAAAACCAAAACCAATGATCCACATAAGTCATATACTTCCTACGGAGCTACTCATACCCTCAAACAACCGAGCGAAGTGTAATTGCTCAAAATGACTGGTCGGGTCGTTACACTTCTTTTATTGCTCCATTTTGTAGCTCTGAGGTACTATTTCGTGCAACGTTTCTCCAATTCATGTCCAAGCATTCCTACATGTGAAATAAGCTCTATTAAGCGCAATTGTCGCACAAATTAGCATCCAAACAACAAGCAAATTGGGTAAATAATGTCAAAATATATGGAATTATCACACAAAATCAACACCCCACACATAAATGTTGCTCGCCCTCGAGTCAACCAGCTAAACATTTCCTCTTCAAGAACCCAACAAGCCACACATTTACAACACACTACACTTATGACCATGATTGATAGTAACAATTAAGCTCTAGCATATGCGGTCAAAATACACTTCTTATACTCATGCCCAATTTCAAAACATCCAACCTAGGAACAACATGATTATAACAATCCTCGCCTCGAAAACTAACTCAATGTCACAATGCACCCGAGGCTTGAATACTTAATCTAACAGAGAAATCTAATAATGTTATCTATCCTTTTGTGAAACCATGTGCTCTCACAATAAAATAAAAGAGTAAGCAATCCACCCATTCAAATCACATGATCGAATATAATTTAAGAAGTCATACATATGAAGAAAATCACCCACTCTCTCAAAGAAGTCACATACACGCAAGAGATACCATAGGCTTGCCCATTATATAAACCTCTACTAATGTAGGCCCGTTCGGTCCAAAATCAATTAGGACTTTATTATGATTGTAATGTGGGCTAAGGGACGGGTAAGATATATTTAGGATATAGTGACTGACCCTCCTAAGGACTTTAACACATCGTGTATTCAACTTTAAGCGCAAAATTCTTTCAATCCACTTTAATCATCACAAAATACCTCACCCAGAATATTTTTCCTTCTTCTTTACGCACTGTTTCAGATCACATCCACTAGCAAAAATAATAAACCTTTATTTATTCATTTTTTTTCTTTCCTTGCCGCTAGTGAATATTTGTTTAAAGCACAAGTGCATATTTTTTCTACTGGTTCCACTCATAAGCTACCCTAAGTTTCCTCATTACTTCTTTCTAGAACTCTCTTTAAAATTCAAGTGCTTTAAGAGGTACAAGGATCAAAATGATTCAATTAAGAAAGGGATAGGCTTGTAATGCAGTTGCCAACAGAAAGGCTAATAGGCTCAAAAGGGTAACTAGGGATGATTTTATTTGTGATCGGCAACAAAGTTCAAAAAGATCAAAAAAAGCCTAATCACTTTTCAAACCGAGCAACACCTAGGGTTTCGCTTCAATTCACATTCTGGGAAAGTTCTAGACTCAAATACAATAACATGGACTATACAAAGAACTCACTTCACACATGGCACATGACTCACTAAGGATGGTCCCATTCGCACTCTCAATCAAATAAGTATCCACAAATCCAAGAGATATATTAAGCATAAAGCACAAAGTGAACACAAGTCAAGCAACCAAGACATAAGAGTCAGACCACATGCTATTTATTTATTTATTTATTTATTTATTTATTAAGGCATCATCATATGTTTAAAATCAAGGGAAGGTGAAACACATGCCATAACCTAAGTATGCAACCATCAAACAAGTCAAAAGGTGTGAATCACATCATTTCTTCTCTTTTATTTCCTATATACTACTCTAAAAAAAACTACTTCCCGATTCAAGTTACATCCCATGGAAAATAACCGAGACACGAAGAAAAATCATGGGCGATTATTACTACTTAAGAAAAATAAAAAAAATACATGTTTTTGTATTTTTTTTATTTTTTATTTTTGTATTTTTTGGTTTAGACTTAAATCCCTCAAGAAAACTGTCTAGGAGATCCATCGTTGGAAAACCAATTTTTTCTAAAAATAAATAAATTATCAATTAAACAAACAGAACTAAAATAGCAGTATAAAGTCACCCAGACAATATCCTCATCTCACACTTAAAATTATGCATTATCCCTAATACACAACATAAATAATAAGCGGGTAAAAAAACTCCCTGGTAGGCCAAATTCCTAAGCACTAACAGCTCATAGAGTACTCAGACTTCTCCCGGTATTTTTCTTTACACGGGTACCCCACACTTAGTTCTAAGCATCTGGCTTGTTGTTGCATCCTTCCAATAGATATGCTTCCCATGCTCCTAAAAAATCAAAAAGACACTACAAAAATAATATAATAAGAAAATAATTTTAAAAAATAAAAATAAAAGAAAGTGGTAAAGTTGGGTTGCCTCCAACAAGCGCCTGATTTAATGTCGCGGCACGACATGAACCATTTTTTGCCTCTACCTCGAGCTTATGAATTGAGCCCCCAATTTGACTTCAAGTATTCATTTATGCTCTAGGGGTGGTAGAACAAATCTAATTGGCCCAAGCAACTATTGTACTATTCTACACTTCTTAGCTTTTATATGAGGTATGTAATCCAGTCTTTCTGGCAAGAAAAATTCCAGAATGTAGGCACCTTGTTCCTTATTCCTTGACTCCTCAATCTGCTCGAATGACTCTATTTCCATACCATCATCCAAGCACAATGTGAAAAAATATTTGAAGTGAGGACCAATACGCTCAAACACATGAACTTTAGGACTTTCAACATCCTTAACATCAATGATACTAGAGTCAATAAAATTTATATCATCAATGTCCTTGGTTGACTCTAGTCTCATGTCTTCAACATCGACATCCTCAAATTGTAGTTGGCTAGGTTTTTGATGTTCTACTCTGACCTCCTCCAATAGCACCTCGAATTCACGCTCTTCTTGGCTACTATCCCAGTTATTGGCTTGTTGAGCATTAAAAGTTTCGACCATTTGACTCATTTGATCCTCCAAGTTACGAATAGTTACCTCTTGTATTTCTATCTGCAGTTGTTTCTCATTATTTTGTTCCAGAAGGCACTTTAACATATCCTCAATCTCCTTCAGGTCCGTATCCCCAGGTTCTTTGTTCCTATTTACTTCACAAGTAAAACCATCATAATAAGAAGTGGGAGGAGGATAATAAATATAAGTACAACCATGAAAGTGACCATCTTGACCACTACACGTATCACACACATAAGATTGAATTGGTGCACTTAACTCGCTCTCGAAAATATTTTGATAATTTTGCCATGGGTGGTTTCCTTCACAATATATATGAGGATCAACAGTAGAATTACCAACACCTAAACTCTCATAATTCCAAGATGTCATGTTTCTCAAATCAACAAGTTTAGGCAAGCCACTTACCTCGAACTAAGCTCAATCAATTAGTAATAATGTCTTTTCCATGATTTTCCGACTCTGAATGGCCCAAATCTAGCCAAAAGAAATTACATACCATAAATATAACTATAAGAAACTAATCTAATTAATGAAATCAAGACTTAAGCAAGAAATTAGAAAATCACCCCAAAAAGTCAACCTGAGTCCATGTCTCGGAATTTGGTAAAATTCACAAATTACGAACACTCATTCACCCACGAGTTCACTCGTACCAAAATTATCCAAATCTGACATTAAAATCCCAATCAAAACTCAAAAATCCAGTTGAGGAACTTGTAACAACCCGACCGGTTGTTTTTCTTTCTAGAACCCCATTTCCCTAAATGAGACTTTTCGTAATTGATTTTACTGATTTATGACTTGCTGGGATGGCTAGTTCGGGATTTGGAAGAGTTCTGGTTGAAATCGGAACACTTGGTTCCTTAAGTTTGGCTTAAAAGGTGAAGTTTGACTTCGGTAAATATTTTGAGTAGATGACCTCAGAATCGGGATTTGATGGTTCCAATAGGTTCGTATGATAATTTCGGACTTGGGCATATGTTTGGATCGGATTTTTGATGACTCGGGAGCATTTTGGTGCCTAATAGTGAAAGTTGGCACTTGAAGGTTTTAGAAGTTCTTTAAATTTAGTTTGGAGTGGGTTTTGGTTATATCGAGGTCCAAATGGAATACCAAGATCGAAAATAGTTCTGTAATGTCATTTAAGACTTGCACGCAAAATTTGGTATCAATCCGAATAGTCTAAGTACGTTTCGGCGCATTTGGAGAAAACTACAAGAACTTGAAGTTCGTAAGTTTGAATCAATTAGTTTTGGGGTGCGATTCTTAGTTTTAATATTATTTTGGGCATTCTGAGAGTTCAAGCAAGTCCATTTTACTATTTCAAACTTGTGGATATGTTCGGGTGTGGCCTCGGGGGTCCCGAGTGTCGATCAGACGAGGCTCGGACTAAGTTAGAAATTGGGAGCAGCTGCTGAAGCTCCAGTTCTGTCATAACCGCACCTGCACTTGGCCATCTGCAGGTGTGATCCATGATCCGCTGAAGCGAAAATGCGAAGGAAACCCAGGCACCGCAGGTGCGGAGGAATTTACGCACCAGGGAGACCGCAGGTGCGAGTACTGTGGTCGCAGGGGCGGAAAGGGCTCGCAGATGCGGCTCCTTGTGTCCGCAGATGTGGAGCCCGTCTAGGTGAGGAAAAGGCGCACCTACGAAGGTCTTGCCTTAGGTGCGGGACCGCATATTCGGCCTATGCACCGTAGGTGCGGAAGTCGCTGGGCATTGGGGGTTCATTTTATACGGACTTAGGCCATTTTTATCACATTTTCTTCCGCACTTAGGCGATTGGAGTGCTTTTAAGGAGGGGATTTCGACCTAGCTTTGTGAGGTAAGTAATTTCTACTTAATGTGAGTTTAATACATAAATTATGGGCAGATTTTAAATGAAAATTTGTAGAAATCATGGGTTTAGATGAAACAACTAGGGTTTAATAAAAATGAAATTTACCATAAAAAATGATTATGGAACTTAGTAAAAATCATATATTTATGTTCCTTAGGGTATGGTTAAAAATTTCTTTGAAAATATTCGGAATCCGGGCATGTGGGCCTAGAGGTGAATTTTATGAATCTTGCATTTTGGGTTGGGTAATCACTTAGATAGTTAGAATATAAACTTTTGAACACATATTGATTAGTTTTTACACTATTTGAATAGTTTTGGATTGTTCGGCTCCGATTTGAGGGTTTGAGCGCATTCATGAATTTGGAAGTAGGCCTTGAGACGATGTAAGTCTCCTTTTTAACCTTGTAAGAGGGAATTAACCCCATACGTAAATTAAATAAATGTGTGTACCTACTTGTGGGGATACGTACGTACGAGGTGACGAGAGTCCATACGTAGCTACTATTATGCTATTGTCCGGGTAGTTTAGGAACCGTATCATGCTTTATTTGAAATATTTGTGCCTTTACTTGCTCATTTATGTGCTTAAGTCAAGTCAAAAATTTGATAAAAAGAAGTGTAAAAGGTTAAATTCACTTACTTGAAGATTTAATGGAATACTTGAGTGTAAATGTGAAATTTGTGTTTTCTTTAAAAATAATTGCTATTTGTGGATCGGGTCGAACGCTTCGGTAGTAAATAGATGCATCTATGATTCGCATCGTTCGACCCTCCGGCAGTGCAGAGTTTAAATATTATATTGGATCGGGCCGTATAACCTCGGCATAATTTGTGCATGATAATTCTTTGGAACTCTCCATGATTGATATTGCTTAAGTGTCTTGAAAATGTAAGCGGTTAAATGATAAAACTGAACTTGAATTAATATTTGTGAAAGAAGAACTTGTTATTTCCTATTATTGAGCTTTCAGTAGTATTCATGGGATCCATACTTAGTATAACATTTTTTAAATACACTATTATTAGCCCATAGTAAGTGTCAAAGTCGATCCCTTGTCACTCCTTCTTCCAGGTTAGACTGGATACTTACTGGGTACATGTTGTTTATGTACTCATACTACACTTTGTACTTAATTGTACAGGATCTGAGGCAGGTGCATCTGGTTACCCATCCGGCGCGTGTACTTAACATTGGTTCGAGATTTCACAGTGAGCTGCCCCCTTCCAAGCCGTTCAGCAGCATGCCAGAGTCTCTCTTTTGTTTATTACTTTCTAGGCTATTTCAGGCAGTAGGATAGCCACATTTTGTATATTCTACTAGTTGCCCACATACTTGTGACACTAGATCTTGGCACACATTAGTATACTTACGACTTTGGGTTGTATTTCTACAGTTATGATTTTCTTAGTTGTTTCCGCTTTTGGTTGCTTTAAAAATTCGCTATTTATCAAATATTTTAAATTTAAGGAAAGTTTGAATCACTTAATAAAAATGGTAAATCACTAGGTTGTTCACTATTGACTTTGTCTAGCAACGGTGTTGGACGCCATCACGGCCTGACATGGAGTTGGGTCGTGACAACATGGTATCAAAGCACAAGGTTCACATAGGTCTTACAAGTTATGGGCAGACCTAATAGAGTCTTGCATATCGGTGCGGAGACGTTCGTACATATCTTCGAGAGGCAATAGGGTATTAGGAAACTACTCTTTATTCATCTCATATCATGTAGTTGATGGTATACTAAGTTTCCTTCTTCTATTCTCTTACAGATGGCGAGGATGAGCAACAGCGGACGTTCCAGACCCGGGAGGAGCTGCTCCCCCCTTGCTAGAGGTTGAGGCAGAGGCCAGGGGAGGGCACCGGACTGAAGTAGAGGATGAGGGCGCCCTAGAGCTACCCTAGTAGCACCACCAGCAAATCTAGTGGAGGATCCCATCATCGAGGAGAAGGGCGAGGTGCCCGTAGAAGAGCCAGCCCCGGTAGATTTCATGTCAGCACTAGGCATTTAGGAGGTCATGGGACGTATGTTACGGTTCATGGACACCATGACTAAGGCTGGTCTATTTCCAGCAGACCCATCAACATCTCAGGCGAGAGGGGGAGCATAGACCCCTACTGCCTAGGCTCTGGGGAATGCAGTTGTCGTATATTCCACTCATGACTTGGGGCCAGTTTACGTAGCTTTTCTTCGATAGGTATATTCCACCCTCCGAGAGGGAAGAGTTGCGGTATCAATTTGAGCAGCTCGATCAGGGTCAGATATCGGTGACCAATTATGAGGCAAGATTTTCTGAGTTGTCTCACCAAGAACTTATGATACTTCCTACTGACTTAGAGAGAGTGCGGAGGTTTGTTGCGGGGTTTCACTCCGGTATTAGGGCTAATATGGCTCGGGAGGTAGAGATGGGGAATTCTTATCAACTAGTAGTGGATATTGCTCAGAGGATTGAGGGCTACCGTCAGAGGGGTAGAGAGCAGATGCAGCAGGACAAAGGACCCGTTTCTCTT
The DNA here is from genome assembly GCF_000715075.1 of Nicotiana tabacum. NCBI lineage: Eukaryota > Viridiplantae > Streptophyta > Magnoliopsida > Solanales > Solanaceae > Nicotiana > Nicotiana tabacum. The sequence continues at coordinate 55,595,013 of NC_134087.1, read as the reverse complement.
GAGAGTTTAGAGCTGCCCCGGCTAGGGGCAGAGGTCAATTTGGGAGGGGTCAGCCTAGCATGCCCCTATATTCAGCACCACTACCTCCTCGAGGTGTTCCAGCACGACCCTATTTTAGCGCCATGCTAGAGAGTTCTTACCACCCACCAGCCATCTTGGGTTCTTCCAATGGGTATTTAGGCCACCAAGGTTCTTCTAGCTCCTATTTTAGTGCCATGCCAGAGAGTTTATACCGCCCACCAGTTATTCAGGCTTCTTCTAGTGGGTCTTCATGCCATCAAGGTCAGACTTCAGGGCAGCAAATCACCACATTGAGGGGTTATTTCGAGTGCGGAGATCTCAATCACATGAGGAGATTCTGCCCCAGGCTTCGGGGCAAGGTAGTGCAATAGGGCCAGCAACCCATGATTACAACACCGGTTGTCTGACCGCCTAAAGGTGAAGGACAAGATAGTAGGGGCCATCCTAGAGTGGAGGCCAGGTAGGGGGAGGTCAGCCAACTACTATTCAGTTAGGCGGAAGCCAGCCAGCCGGCGCTCCATCCAGATTCTATGCTTTTCCAACTAGACCAGATGCATTAGCCTCAGATGTCGTAATCACAGGTATTATTTTCATCTGCGGTAGGAATGCTTTAGTATTATTTGATCCAAGGTCTACCAATTCATATGTATCATCTATGTTTTCTCATTTCCTGGATATTCCTCATGAGTCCTTTTGTACTTCTGTTTATGTGTCCACTCCAATAGGCAATTATGTGGTTGTAGATCGGATCTATCTATCCTGTGTGGTCACATTCTATGGTTAAGAGACTATAGCGGACCTTCTATTACTTGATATGACCAACTTTGAGGTCATCCTGGCATGGACTGGTTATCCCCATATCACACCATCCTTGATTGAATGCCAAGACTATTACTTTAGTGATGCCAGAGTTGCCGAGATTGGAGTAGAAGGGTTCCTCCTTTAGTACATCTAGTCAAGTTATCTCTTTTTTGAAGGCTCGACATATGGTCGAGAAGGGTTGTTTGGCTTACCTAGCCTATGTTCGGGATACTACCATAGAGTCTCCGACAATTGATTCAGTGTCAGTAGTCCAGGAGTTCGCCGATGTGTTTCCTTCGGACCTTCTAGGCATGCCACAAGACTGTGATATTGATTTCTGTATTGACTTGGCTCCAAGAACCCAACCTATATCTATCTCACTGTACCGTATGGCTCCAAAAGAGTTGAAGGAGTAGCTTGAAGAGTTGTTAGCAAAGGGGTTTGTTAGACCAAGTGTATCACCTGGGGTGCACCAGTGTTATTTGTGATGAAAAAAGATGGAACTATGCGGATGTGCATTGATTACTGCCAGTTGAACAAGGTTACCATCAAGACAAGTACCCATTGCCGCTTATTTATGATTTGTTCGACTAGTTGCAGGGTGCTACAGTGTTCTCTAAGATCTACTTGAGGTCAGGGTATCATCAGTTAAAGATTCGGGACTCAGATGTTCCGAAGACTACTTTCCGTACTAGATATGGCCATTATAAGTTTCTGGTAATGTCCTTCGGCTTGACCAATGCCCCAGAAACGTTTATGGATTTGATGAACAGAGTGTTCAAGCCTTATATTGATTCGTTTTTAATTGTCTTCATTGATGACATCTTGATCTACTCATGTAGCTTGGGGGAGCACGAGCAGCATTTGAGGGTAGTGCTCCAGACTTTGTGGGAATAGAAGATGTATGCTAAGTTCTTCAAGTGTGAGTTTTGGTTAGATTCTGTGGCATTCTTGGGGAATGTTGTATTAGGCGAAGGTATTAAAGTGGATCCCAAGAAGATTGAGGTAGTACAGAATTGGCCTCGTCCTACTTCGGCGACTGAGATTAGGAGTTTCCTAGGTTTAGCAGGATATTATTGTCGGTTTGTGCAGGATTTTTCATCCATTGCAGCACATTTGACTAGATTTACCCAAAAGGGTGCTCCGTTCTGTTGGTCCAATGATTGTGAGGCAAGCTTACATCTTTGACTACAGCATCGGTTCTAGTGTTGCCTTTCGTTTCGGGGATGTATACGATGTATTGTGATGCTTCACGCATTGGCTTGGGTTGTATTGATGCAGGAGGAGCGAGTTATTGCATATGCTTCGCGTCAACTAAAGATTCATGAGAAGAATTGCCATATGCACGATCTAGAGTTAGCCACGATTGTTCATGCTCTTAAGATCTGGAGGCATTGCCTTTATGGGGTGTCATGTAAGGTTTACACAGATCATCGTAGCTTACAACATTTGTTCAAGCAAAGGGATCTCAATTTGAGGCAGCACAGATGACTCGAGTTACTGATAGATTATGGCATCACTATTCTTTATCATCTGGGCAAAGGAATGTAGTCACGGATGCCTTGAGCAGAAAGGCATAGAGTATGGGTAGCTTGGCGTTCATTTCAGCAGAGGAGAGGCCACTAGCCTTGGACATTCAGTCCTTGGCTAACAGACTTGTAAGGTTGGATATTTTAGAGCCTAGCTGAGTTCTTGCATGTGTTGTTGCCCAGTCTTCACTATTGGAGTAGATCAAGGCACGACAATTTGATGATCCGCACTTGGCAGTTCTCAGAGAAACGATACTACAGGGTGGTGCTAAAGAGGTTTCTATTGGCGAGGCTGGCGTTCTGCGACTCCAAGTTATCTATGTGTTCCTAATGTCGATGGCTTGAGGGAGAGGATTCTAGAGGAGGCACACAGTTCTCGGTATTCTATTCATCCAGGTGCTACGAAGATGTATCATGACCTGAGACAGCATTATTGGTGGCGGCGGATGAAAAAAGACATAGTTGAATATGTAGCTAGGTGCCTAAATTGCCAGCAGGTTAAGTATGAGCACCAAAGGCCATGTGGCCTACTCCATCAGATGACTATACCAGAGTGGAAATGGGAGTGCATTACTATGGACTTCGTAGTTAGGTTGTTGCGGACCTTGCGGATGTTTGATGCAATTTGGGTCATTGTCGACAGGTTTGACCAAGTTGGCATACTTCATTCCGGTTGTGACTACTTATACTTCAGAGAGGTTGGCCCATATTTATATTCGGGAGATAGTTTGGTTGCACGGGGTGCTTGTTTCCATCATATCAGATAGAGGCCCTCAGTTCACTTTGCATTTCTGGAGAGCTACAGAGAGTGAGTTGGGAACCCGTGTAGAGCTCAGCACAGTATTTCATCCACAACCGACGGGCAGTCAGAGCGGACTGTTCAGATATTAGAGTACATGCTCAGAGCATGTGTGATTGAATTTGGGGGGGGGGGTAGTGGGATCAGTTCTTGTCTTTGGACGAGTTTGCTTACAACAACATTTATCAATCCAGCATTGACATGGCCCTATTTAAGGCTTTATATGGTCGGCGATGTCGTTCTACCATCGGTGGTTTGAGCTTGGTGAGGTTAAGTTATATGGTACCGATTTGGTAAAGGATGCCTTGAAAAAGGTAAAGTTGATTCAGGAGCGACTTCGCATAGCACAGTACAGACAGAAGAGTTACACGGATCAGAAGACGCGTTCATTTATGGTAGGCAAGAAGGTTCTCTTGAAAGTCTCGCATATAAAGGGTATTATGAGATTTGGGAAGAAGGGAAAGTTGAGCCCAAGGTTTATAGGCCATTTGAGGTGTTGAGGCGGGTTGGGGAGGTTTTCTATGAGCTTGCTTTACCTCCCAGCCTATTAGAGATTCGTCCGATTTTTCACGTGTCTATGCTCCGTAGGTATCACTCTGACTTGTCGCATGTGTTAGACTTCAGCATTATTCAGCTAGATGAGAGCTTAGGTTATGAGGAGGAGCCAGTTGCCATTCTTGCTAGATAGGTTTGCTAGTTGAGATCCAAGAGGATTTTCATGGTAAAGGTTCAGTGGAGGGGCCAACCAGTCGAGGAGGCGACCTGGGAGTCCTAGGAGGACATGCAGAGCAGATATCCACACTTATTCAGCACTTTATGTATGAATCTAGACCCGTTCGAGGACGAATGTTTGTTTTAGATGTGGAGAATATAAGACCCAATCGGTTTTTTTGCTTTCTAGAACCCCGTTCCCCTAAATGAGACTTCTTGTACTTACTTTTACTGATTTATGACTTGTAGGGATGGCTAGTACGGTATTTGGAAAAGTTCAGGTTAAAATCGAAACACTTGGTTCCTTAAGGTTGGCTTAAAAGGCCAAGTTTGACTTTGGTCAACATTTTGAGTAAACGACCTCAAAATTGGGATTTGACGGTTCCAATAGGTTTGTATGATGACTTCAAACTTGGGCGTATGCTCGAATCGGGTTTTGGATGACCCGGGAGCATTTTGGCGCCTAATAGTGAAAGTTAGTTCTAAAGGTTTTAGAAGTTCTTTAAATTTGGTTTGGAGCGGGTTTTGGTGATATCGAGTTCCAAACGGATCTTGAGATCGGGAATAGTTCTATAATGTCATTTAAGACTTGCACGCAAAATTTGATATCAATCCCAGTAGTCTAAGTACGTTTCGGTGCATTTTGAGCGAATAGAAGAACTTGAAGTTCATAAGTTTGAATCAATTAGTTTTTGGGGTGCGACTCTTAGTTTTAATGTTATTTTGGGCATTATGATAGTTCGAGTGAGTCCGTTTTACTATTTCAAACTTGTGGGTATGTTCGGGCGGGGCCCGGGGAGCCCCGAGTGTTGATCGGACGAGGCTCGGACTAAGTTAGAAGTTGGGAGCAGCTGCTGAAGCTCCAGTTCTGTCATAACCGCACCTGTGCTTGGCCAGCCGCATGTGCGATCCATGAGCTGCAGAAGCGGAAATGTGAAGGAAACCCAGGCACCGCAAGTGCGGAGGAATTTACGCACCTGCGAGACCGTAGGTGCAAGCACTATGGTCCCAAGAGCAGAAAGGGCTCGCAGATGCGGCTCCTTGTGTCCGCAGATGCGAAGCTCGGCCAGGTGAGGAAAAGGTGCACCTATGAAGGTCTTGTCGTAGGTACGGGACCGTAGATGCGGCCAATGCACCACAGGTGAGAAAGTCGCAGGGCACTGGGGGTACATTTAATACGGACATAAGCCATTTTAATCACATTTGCTTCCATACTTGGGCGATTGGAGAACTTTTAAGGAGGGTATTTCGACCTAGCTTTATGAGGTAAGTAATTTCTACTTAATGTAAGTTTAATACATAGATTATGGGTACATATTAACATGAAAATAGGTAGAAATCATGGGCTTAGATGAAAAACCTAGGGTTTAATAAAAATGAGATTTTACCACGAAAATGATTATGGAACTTAGTAAAAATCATATATTTATGTTCCTTAGGGTATGGGTAAAAACTTTCTTCAAAAATTTCCAAAATCCAGGCATGTGGGCCCGGGGGTGAATTTTAGGAATTTTGCATTTTGGGTTGGGCAATCATTTATATAGTTAGAATATAAACTTTTGAACACATATTGATTAGTTTTTATACTATTTAAATAGTTCTGGATTGTTCGGCTCCGATTTAAGGGTTTGAGCACATTCTTGAATTTGGAAGTAGGCCTTGAGACGAGTTAAGTCTCTCCTCTAACCTTGTAAGAGGGAATTAATCCCATAGGTAAATTAAATAAATGTGTGTACCTATTTGTGGGGGGTTACGTACGTACGAGGTGACGAAACTCCGTACGTAACTGCTATTATGCTATTGTTCGGGTAGTTTAGGACCCGTATCATACTTTATTTGAAATATTTGTGCCTTTACTTGCTAATTTATGTGCTTAAGTCAAGTCAAAAATTTGATAAAAAGAAGTGTAAAAGGTTAAATTCACTTACTTGAAGATTTAATGGAATACTTGAGTGTAAATGTGAAATTTGTGTTTTCTTTAAAAATAATTGCTATTTGTGGATCGGGCTGAATGCCTCCGTAGTAAATAGATGCATCTATGGTTCACACTATTCGACCCTCCGGTAGTGCACAGTTTAAATATTATGTTGGACCGGACCGTACGACCTCGGTATAATTTGCGCATGATAATTCTTTGGAACTCTCCATGATTGATATAGCTTAAGTCTCTTGAAAATGTAAGTGGTTATATGATAAAACTGAACTTGAATTAATATTTGTGAAAAAAGAACTTGTTATTTCCTGTTATTGAGCTTTCAGTAGTATTTATGAAATCCATGCTTAGTATAATATTTTTAAATACATTATTATTAGCCCATAGTAAGTGTCAAAGTCGACCCTCGTCACTACTTCTTCGAAGTTAGACTGGATACTCATACTACACTTTTGTACTTAATTGTACAGGATCTAAGGCAGGTGCATCTGGTTACCCGTCCGGCGTGCGTACTTGACATTGGTTCGAGATTTCACGGTGAATTGCCCCCTTCCAAGCCATTCAGCAGCATGCTGGAGTCTCTCTATTGTTTATTGTTGTCTAGGCTATTTCAGGCAGTAGGATAGCCACCTTTTGTATATTCTACTAGTTGCCCACATACTTGTGACACTAGATCTTGGCACACATTAGTAGACTTACGATTTTGGATTATATTTCTACAATTATGATTTCCTTAGTTGTTTTCGCTTTTGGTTGTATTAAAATCCGTTATTTATCAAATGTTTTAAATTTAAGGCAAGTTCGTTGTTTGAATCACTTAATAAAAATGGGAAATCACTAGGTTGTTCAATGTTGCCTTGTCTAGCAACGGTGTTGGACGCCATCACGGCCTGACATGGAGTTGGGTCGTGAAACATGGTATCAGAGCACTAGGTTCACGTAGGTCTTACAAGTTATGGGCAAACCTAATAGAGTCTTGCAGATTGGTGCAGAGACGTTCGTACTTATCTTCGAGAGGCGATAGGGTGTTAGGAAACTACTCTTTATTCATCTCCTTTCATGCAGTTGATGGTATAATAAGTTTTCTTCTTCTATTCTCTTACAGATGGTGAGGACGCGCATGGTGGACGTTCCAGACCTGGAAGGAGCTTCTCCCTCATTGCTAGAGGTCGAGGCAGAGGCCAGGGGAGGGCACCGGCCTGAGGTAGGGGATGAGGGCGCCTCAGAACTGCCCTAGTAGCACCACTAGCAAATCCTGTAGAGGACCCCATCATCGAGGAACAGGACGAGGTGCCCGCACTAGAGCCAACCCCGGTAGAATTTATGTCAGCACCGGGCTTTCATAAGGTCATGGTCCGTATGTTGCGGTTCATAAACACCATGACTGAGGCTGGTCTATTTCTAGCGGACCCATCTACATCTAAGGCGGGAGGGGGAGCACAGACCCCTACTGCCTAGGCTCCGGGAGATGCAGCTGTTGTATATCAGAACCTAGGTGCACTACCCGTGGGCGAAGCCCAGCCAGTTGCAGCAGCTGCACCTGAGCCTAGACCAGCTGCGGACGGCGAGCCGCATAAGCTATTGGACAGATGTACTAGGTTGCACCTTCATCTCTTCGAATGTCGGCGTCATGAGGATCCCCAGGACTTCATTGATAGGCGCAGGGACAGACTGCACAACATGAGGATATTGGAGTCTTATGGGGAGAATTTCACTACTTTCCAGTTTGAGGGCGGGGCCTATAGGTGGTGGCAGTCTTATCTTCTCGGCAGGTTAGTAGGTTCTCTCCCATGACTTGGGGCCAGTTTACGCAGCTTTTCTTGGATAGGTATATTATACCCTTCGAGAGGGAAGAGTTGCGGTATCAGTTTGAGCAGCTCGAGTAAGGTCAGATGTCAGTGACCGATTATGAGGCGAGATTTTCTAAGTTGTCTCGTCATGCACTTATGATACTTCTTATTGACGTAGAGAGAGTTTAGAGGTTTATTGCGGGGTTGCACTCCGATATTAGGGCTAATGTTGCCCAGGAGGTTGAGATGGGGAATTCTTATCAACTGGTAGTGGAGATTGCTTGGAAGATTGAGGGCTACCGTTAGAGGGGTAGAGAGAAGATGCAGCAAGACAAGAGGACCCATTTCTCTAGACAGTTTAGAGGTTCCTCGGCTAGGGGCAGAGGTTAGTTTGGCAGGGGTAAGCATAGTAGGCCCCCATATTCAGCACCACCACCTCCTCTAGGTGTTCCAGCGCGACCCTATTTCAGTGCCACACTAGAGAGTTCTTACCGCCCACCAGCCATCTAGGGTTCTTCCAGTGGGTAATCAGGCCACCAGGGTTCTTCCAGCTCCTATTTTAGTGCCATGCCAAAGAGTTCATACCGCCCACTAGCTATTCGAGCTTCTTCTAGTGGGTCTTCAGGCCATCAAGGTCAGACTTCAAGGTAGTAGATCACCACATCAAGGGGTTGTTTCGAGTGCGGAGATCTTAGTCACATGAGGAGATTCTGCCCCAGGCTTTAGGGTAAGGCAGTGCAGCAGGGCCAGCAGCCCATTATTACAGTACTGGCTGTCCGGCCACCTAGAGGCGGCTAGTAGGGTCCGTTCTAGAGGTGGAGGCCAGGTAAGGGGAGGTCAGCCAGCTACTGTTCCATCAGGCGAAGGCCAACCAGCCGGAGCTCCGGCCAGATTCTATGCTTTTCTGACCAGATCAGATGCATTTTCCTCAGATGTCGTGATCACAGGTATTATTTCTGTCTGCAGTAGGGATGCTTCAGTATTACTTGATCCAGGGTCTACCAATTCATATGTATCATCTCTGTTTGCTCATTTCCTGGATATTCCTCGTGAGTCCTTGGGTACTTCTGTTTATGTGTCCACTCTAGTGGGCGATTCTGTGGTTGTGGATCGGGTCGACCGGTCTTGTGCGGTTACATTTTGTGGTTACGAGACTAGAGCAGACCTTCTGTTACTTGATATGATCGACTTTGAGGTCATCCTGGGCATGGACCGGTTATCCCCATATCACACCATCCTTTATTGTCATGCCAAGACTGTTACTTTAGCGATCCCAGAGTTGCCAATATTGGAGTAGAAGGGTTCCTCCGTTAGTACATCTAGTCGGGTTATCTCTTTTCTAAAGGCTCGATATATGGTCGAGAAGGGTTTACAGAACCGTACATGAGATTTTCACCTCATACGGCTCCTCGTTCAATTCATTTGGCTTACCTAGCCTATGTTCGGGATACTAATATAGAGTCTCTGACAAATGATTCAGTGCCAGTAGTCCGGGAGTTCACCGATATGTTTCCTTCTAACCTTCCAGGCATGCCACCAGACCATGATATTCATTTCTGTATTGACTTGGCTCTAGGAACCCAACCTATATCTATCTCACCATACTGTATGGCTCCAAAAAAGTTGAAGGGTTAAAGGAGCATCTTGAAGATTTGTTAGCAAAGGGGTTTTTCAGACCAAGTGTATCACCTTGGGGTGTACCAGTGTTATTTGTGAAAAAGAAAGATGGAACCATGCGGATGTGCATTGATTACTGCCATTTTAACAAGATTACCATCACGAACAAGTACCCATTGCCGCATATTGATGATTTGTTCAACCACTTGTAGGGTGCTATGTTGTTCTCTAAGATCGACTTGAGGTCAGGGTATCATCAGTTGAAGATTCGGGACTCAGATGTTTCGAAGACTGCTTTCCGTACTAGATATGGCCATTATGAGTTTCTGGTGATGTCCTTCGGCTTGATCAATGCCCCAGTGGTGTTTATGGATTTAATGAACAGAGTGTTCAGGCCTTATATTGATTCATTTGTCATTGTCTTCATTGATGACATCTTGATCTACTCACGTCGCTTGGGGGAGCACGAGCAGCATTTGAGGGTAGTGCTCCAGACTTTGCGGGAACAGAAGTTGTATGCTAAGTTCTCCAAGTGTGAGTTTTGGTTAGATTCTGTGGTATTCTTGGGGCATGTTGTATCAGGCGATGGTATTAAGGTGGATCCCAAGAAGATTGAGGCAGTTCAGAATTGGCCTCGTCCTACTTCGGCGATTGAGATTAGGAGTTTCCTAGGGTTAGCAGGTTATTATTGTCGGTTTGTGCAGGATTTTTCATCCATTGCAGCACCTGTGACTAGATTGACCCAAAAGGGTGCCCCATTCTGTTGGTCCGATGATTATGAGGCTAGCTTTCAGAAGCTCAAGACATCTTTAACTACAACACCAGTTCTAGTGTTGCCTTCCGATTCAGGGATGTATACGGTGTACTGCGACGCTTCACGCGTTGGCTTGGGTTGTGTATTGATGTAGGAGGGATGAGTTATTGCATATGCTTCGCGTTATCTAAAGATTCATGAGAAGAATTACCCTGTGCACGATCTAGAGTTAGACGCGATTGTTCATGCTCTTAAGATCTGGAGGCATTACCTTTATGGGGTATCATGTGAGGTTTACACAAATCATTGCATAATTCAGCTACAGACCTCCAAAATACAATCCGGTCGTGCTCCTAAGCCCAAAATCACCCAACGAAGCTAACGAAACCTACGAAACTCCATTCCGAAGTCGTCGTCACATACTTCTGACTATAGTCAAAATCATAAAACTTAAGCTTCCATTTTAGGGACTAAGTGTCCCATATCACTCCGAAACCACAAACAAAATCTCCTGGCAAGTCACATAAGCAGAAAAAGATACGGGGGAAGCAGTAAATAAGGGATCGGGGCTAATACACTCAAAATGATGAGCCGGGTTGTTACATCCTCCCCCTCTTAAAACAATCGTTCGTCCTCGAATGAGCATAGAGACATATCTGAGGTGGTAAAAAGATGAGGATAACAGTTACGCATATCATGTTCGGTCTCCCAAGTCGCCTCCTCGACCGGCTGACCCCTCCACTGAACCTTCACTGAAGCAATATTCTTTGACCTCAGCTTTTGAACTTGCCTGTCCAAAATAACCACCGGCTCCTCAACATAAGATGGATCCTTGTCCAACTGGACTGAGCTGAAATCCAACACATGAGACGGATCGCAGTTATACTTCTGTAGCATAGAAACATGGAATACCAGATGAACTCCTACTAGACTGGGAGGTAAGGCAAGCTCATAAGCAACCTCCCCAACTCGTTGCAATATCTCGAATGGGCCAATAAACAGTGGGCTCAGCTTGCCCTTCTTTCCTAACCTCATAACGCCCTTCATGGTCTAAACCCAGAGCAACACCCGCTCTCCAACCATTAATGTAACATCGCGAACCTTCCGATCCGCATAACTTTTATGTCTGGACTGGGCTATGCAAAGTCTATCCTGAATTACCTTAACCTTCTCCAAAGCATCATAAACCAAGTCGGTACCCAGTACTCTAGGCTCACCCTGCTCGAAGCCTCGAACTAACCACTGGAGACCGATACCGCCTACCCTACAGAGCCTCATACGGTGCCATATGAATGCTCGACTGATAACTGTTGTTGTAAGCAAACTCCTCAAGTGGCAAGAACTGATCCCAATAACCTTCAAACTTCATTACACATGCACAAAGCATATCCTCTAGAATCTAAATAGTGCGCTCGGATTATCCGTCCGTCTGAGGGTGAAATGATATGCTCAACTCAACCTGAGTACCTAACTTATGTTGTACGGCCCTCCATAACCATGATGTAAACTGCGTATCCCGGTCAGAGATGATAGATACCGGCACACCATAAATCCGAGCCAGCTGCTTGGAAGAATAAGTAGTCATCACAAAAATGAAATGAGCTAACTTGGTTAGCCTATCCACAATCACCCAAACTACATCAAACTTACGTTGAGTCCGTGAGAGTCCAACAATGAAATCCACAGTGATCCGCTCCCATTTCCACTCCAGAATATCTAACTTCTGAAGAAACCCACCTGGACGATGATGCTCATACTTCACCTGTTGGTAATTTAGACATCAAGCTATTTATTCCACTATGTCCTTCTTCATTTCTCCACCAATAATACTGCCTCAAGTCCTGATACATCTTTGTGGCACCCGGATGAATAGAGTACCGCAAACTATGAGCCTCCTGAAGAATCAACTAACGTAATCCGTCTACATTGGGCACTAATAGCCTGCCTTGCATCCTCAATGCACTATCATCACCAATAGTGACCTCTTTAGCATCACTATGCTGAACCGTATGCTTAAGGACAAGCAAATGGGGATCATCATACTGATGTTCCCTGATACGATCATAAAGAGAATACTGGGAGGCCACACAAGCCAAAACTCGACTCGGCTAAAAAATATCCAATCTAACAAACTGGTTGGCCAAGGCCTAAATATCCAATGTCAATGGCCTCTTTGCTACTGGTAAATATGCTAAGCTACCCAAACTCTCCGCCCTGCGACTCAAGGCATCGGCCACCATATTGGCCTTCCCGGGATAGTATAAAATGGTGATATCACAATCCTTAAGTAGCTTTAACCACCTCTGCTGATGCAAGTTAAGATTGTTTGAACAGATGTTGCAAACTTTGGTGGTCAGTGTAGATCTCACAAGAGACACCGTACACATAGTGCTGCCAAATATTCAAGGCATGAACAATAGTCGTTAACTCAAGGTCATGGACAGGATAGTTCTTTTCATGCACCTTCAGTTGTCTAGACGCATAGGCAATCACCCTACGGTCCTACATCAACACCGCGCCGAGACCAACTCGTGACGCATCACAATATATAGTATAAGACACTGAACCTGTAGGAATACCAATACTGGGGCCGTAATCAAAGTTGTCTTGAGCTTTTGAAAGCTCTCCTCACACTCCTCTGTCTACCTAAATGGAGCACCATTCTGGGTCAGCCTGGTCATAGGTGGTGCAATAGATAAGAAACCCTCTACAAATTGATGGTAATACCCTACCAAACCAAGAAAACTCCGGATATTCGTAGCTGAGGATGGTCTGGGCCAACTCTGTACCGCTTCCACCTTCTTCGAATCCACCTTGATCCCCTCACTCGACACTACGTGACCCAAAAATGCCACAAAATCTAACCAGAACTCACATTTCGAGAATTTTGCATATAACTTCTTTTCTCTCAAGGTTTGAAGCACAGTCCTCAGGTGTTGCTTATGATCCTCCCGACTCCAGGAGTACACCAAAATGTCGTCAATAAATACAATGACGAAAGAGTCAATATAGGGCCAAAATACACTGTGCATCAAATGCATAAATGTTGTTGGGGCATTGGTGAGCCCAAATGACATCACAAGGAACTCGTAGTCACCATACCGAGTCCTGAAAGTAGTCTTCGGGATATCTGACTCCCGAATCTTCAACTTATGGTAGCCTGAACCCAAGTCAATCTTGGAAAACACTCTGTCACCCTATAATTGATCAAATAGGTCATCAATACGCGGCAAAGGATACTTGTCCTTCATTGTAACTTTGTTCAACTGACGATAATCAATGCACATACGCATAGAACCATCCTTCTTCTTCACAAAAATAATTGGGGCACCCCAAGGTGACACACTAGATCGAATGAAGCCCTTATCAAGAAATTATTCTAACTGTTCCTTCAACTTAGGATGAGCCATATGATATGGAGGAATAGAGATGGGTTGAGTGCCCGGAAACAAATCAATACCAAAGTCGATATCTCTATCGGGAAGCATGCCCCGAAAATCAGCTGGAAATACATCAGAATAATCCCTCACTACTGGAACTGACTCAATTGTATGGGTATCAATACTAATGTTTCTCACATATACTAGATACGCGTCAAACCCATTCTCAACTATTCGTTGAGCTTTAAGAAATGAAATAACTCTGGTAGGAGTATAATCTATGGTACCTCTCCACTCTAACAGTAGTAAGCCTGGTATAGCTAGAGCTACGGTCTTGGTGTGACAATCAAGAATAGCATAATGGGGGAACAACCCGTCTATGCCCAAGATAATAACAAAATCTACCATACTGAGCAATAATAAATCGGCTCTGGTCTCAAAACCACTAAGAAAAACCAAACACGACCGATACACACGGTCAATAATAATAGAATCTCACATTGGTGTAGACACATAAACAAAAGAACTCATAGAATCACGAGATACGCCCAAATACAGAGCAAAATAAGATGACACATAGGAATAAGTGGAGCCTGGATCGAATAAAACTGACGCATCTCTATGACAGACCGGAACAATACCTGTAATGACAGAGTCAGAAGCAACTGCCTTTATATGAGTAGGAAGAGCATTGTATCTTGCTTGGCCTCCCCCTCTAGGGTGACCTATACCTCCCCGGCCTCCACCTCGAGCTGGCTGAGTAGGTGAAGTGGTAGCTGCTGGTGTAATCATAGCCTGAGGACCCGGTGGAGCACGCGGTGCCTGAGAAGTCTATGGAGGTGCACCCCTCATAAATCTGGGGCAATCCCTCACCATATGCCAACTGTCTCCACACTCAAAACAAACTCTCGGAGGGCGTGGCTGCTATGGCTGGCTCGGGCTAGGTCTGCTGGACTAACCGCTGAAAGCATCCCATGCAGGAGATACACTAGATATTGGCGGTGCATAATAAGGCTCACGGAGCCTAGAAGTAGCAGGAATGCCATTGGTTGCTGGAAGTGTTGAATGAACAGGTCGACTCACATAGCCCCTACCATGGCGAACTGCAGCTGGGGCACGAGTACAAGTACAAGAGCTAGACTCTCGAGACCTCTTGGCCTTTCTCTCCTCTCTCTCCCGAGCAAGCATGCTCTCCACTCTCCTAGCAATACTCATAACCTGCTGATACAAAATACCCATCTCCAACTTCCAGGCCATGCTAATCCTGATGCTGGGATGGAGCCCCTAGATAAACCGACAGACCCTCTCTCGAACTGTAGCAACCAAGGCTGGTGCATGCCTAGACAAATCACTGAAGCGAACCGCATACTCTGACACCGTCATAGCACACTGGCGCAACTACTCAAACTCTGTGTGCCAAGCATTCCTGAGACATTGGGGAACATACTCTCCCAAAAACATATCCGAGAACTGAGTCCAAGTAAGTGAAGTTGCCTCAGCCTGACTGTCCAACTCATAATTATGCCACCAATGATAGGCTGCTCCTCTAAGTTGGAACGTAGTGAAAGAAATCCCACTCGACTCTGCTATGCCCATAGTACAGAGGATATGGTGGAACTACTCAACAAAATCCTAGGCATCCTCTGACGCCAGGCCACTGAAAGTAGGAGGGTGCTACTTCTTGTACCTCTCGATCCTACGCTGCTCCTCCTCATAAACTGTTGCCCTACCTTCGGGCTGAACTAGGGCTACTGGTTGCACCGGTATAACATCCGGAATCTGATCGACCTGAACCCGCTACTCTGGGATGTGGGCGACGGGATTCTGTGCTCCTCCCCCAATCTGAGATGTGGCAAGAGCAAGGGGAATAAACCCTGCCTGAGCTAGAGTACCGAACATGCTCAGGAACTATGCAGGGGTCTCCTAAAGAGCTGGTACAGTAACAAGCGTCTCAGGTGCCTGCGCTCTGACTAGAGCTACTGGTGGCTCCTCTATAGCAATTTGTGTGGGTGCTCTAGCTGCATCACGTGGATGTCCTTGGCCTCTACCTCAGCCCCAGCCTCATGCGGCTCTAGTAGGGCGCAGGGTTGCCTGGTCATATGATCGGGTTGTACGTGTCCTCACCATCTGTTAGAGAATAAAATACAGAAGTTTAGAATTTTGAAGTCAAAAATTTCACACGACAAGGAATCAAAAGAAGTGAAATTTTCCTGACAGTTCCATAGCTTCCCGAAGATAAGTACTGGCGTCTCCATACCGATCCGCAAGATTCTACTAAACCTGCTTGTGACTCGTGACACCTATGAACCTATAGCTTTGATATTAACTTGTCACGAACCAATCCTTTCTTGGTGAGATGTCGTGACAGCACCTAGTCTCTACGACTAGGTAAGCCTAACATTTGCAAAAATAACCAAAAATGAAAAAACTCTAACAACTAACTGCAACAGGTAATAATATATCTGATAAAAATGTTGCTCGGTATGTACAATACCAACACTCGAGGATACACAATATTTTTCCAAAACCCGAAACATCATAAGTCACAAGCTACAGAAGAAAACTAGTATCTCTATACATCAGGGTCTAAGACAAAGTACGGAAAGGTAAATGACATAAGAGGGAATAGAGGGGGGACTCCAAGGTCTGTGGACGCAGCAGATATACCTTGAAGTCTCCAAACTGTCTCTGCTCACTGATGACGTGGCTGATAAGAAGTACCTAGATCTGCACATAAACATGTGCAGAAGAGTATTATGAGTACACCACAACGGTACCCAGTAAGTGACAAGCTTAACCTCGGTCGAGTAGTGACGAGGTCAGGTCAGGGCCCTACTGGTATATATATAATAAATAAGGCAGAATAAAAATATTGCAGTGTAATAAAAGATTGAAATTTAACAACGAGGAAATCGCAGAAAAATAACAGCACAGTACACAGGAATAAATAGTATGGGATCTCCTGAAATACCGTCTCGTAGTCCCAAAAGTAAATATGCAGTGGGATCTTCCGGGATACCGTCCCGTAATCCCAAACTAAATATGCAGGGGGATCTCCTAGGATACCGTCCTGTAGTCCTAAACTAAATATGCAGGGGGATCTCCTGGGATACCGTCCCGTAGTCTCAAAATAAATACGTATCTCAAAACAATGGAAATAATAGTTATAGCAAGAAATCCTACAGTTTAGACTAAGCACACGTCAAGGAAAAAAAGAAAATCCACTAAGCATGTTGCACATAATTCATATAAGCATTTAAGACAAGTAGATATGCGATATTAGGCTAAACAGGATAATTACACATGCTAGTATAACTCAATTAAGATGAAATAGGATATTACTCAGTAAAAAACGGGTATTACAGCAAATAACCCGTGTACACACGTCACCTCACGTACACGGCACTCACATATCACATCAGTACCAAATCCTAAGGGAAGTTCCCCCACACAAGGTTAGGCAAGCCACTTACCTCGAACCAAGCTCAATCAATTAGTTACAATGACTTTTCCACGATTTTCCGACTCTGAATAGCCCAAATCTAGCCAAAAGCAATTACATATCATAAATATAACTATAAGAAACTAATCTAATTAATGAAATCAAGGCTTAAGCAAGAAATTAGAAAATTGCCCCAAAAGGTTGACACATGCACACGTCTCGAAATTGGGTAAAAGTCACAAAATACAAACACCCATTCACCCACGAGTTCACTCGTACCAAAATTATCCAAATCCGATATCAAAATCCCAATCAAAACTCAAAAAAACGGTTGAGGAACTTTTCCCATTTTCCCCATATTTTTCAACCCAAATCCGAAATTAAAGAGTGGAATCAACTATAGATTAATGGAATATAACCATAAAAGAGTCATAAATCATTACCCAATAGTTTTATCTGAAAATCTCTGGAAATGTCGCCCCAATCCGAGCTCTCTATCTCAAGTTTTGATAAAAATGGTTAATCCTCATTTTTGAAATGTTTATCATTTGCCCAGGTGCTCACACTACGTGATCGCGGAACATCACATGCGATTGCGTCGAACAAAATTCCAACCGTTTAAAAATTCTAGAGACGCGAACATTGATATTTGTTCGCTAACGCGTACCACTGCCAAGCTGACCTACATGATCGCATAACACTCCACACGACCGCATAGAGTAAATCCTCTCACTGCCCAGTCTCCTATTTTCTTCACTGCTAATGTAGAGAGGGCTATATGTTCGAGTATCAATAGCCACACAAACTTCGCGATCGCGGACAAGCTCCTGCGATCACATGGAACAAAAAGGGGACTGCCTAATTCAAGGCTTCCCGATCGCATCTCCTCCTACGCGACCGGATAAGAGGAAACCAGTAACTGAAGACACTAGAAATTTCTGCAATCTTTCAAGTCTAAAACTAGTTTGTTAACCACTCAGAATCTACCCGAGGCCCTCGGGACCTCAACCAAACATACCAAAAAGTCCTAAAACATCATACGAAGTTAGTCTAATCCACAAAACACATCAAACAACAACAAAAACACGAATCACCCTCTAATTCAAACTTAATGAACTTTGGAACTTCAAACTTCTACAACCGATGTCGAAACCTATCAAATCATGTCCGATTGACCTCAGCTTTTGCACACGATTTATATTCAATATTATGGACCTACTCCAACTTACGTAATCGAAATCCGACCCCGATATCAAAAAGTCCACTTCCGGTCAAACTTCCCAAAATTTGACTTTTGCCATTTCAAGTCTAATTTAGCTACAGACGTCAAAAATGCAATCCGGACGCGCTTCTAAGTCTAAAATTACCCAACGGAGTTAACGGAACTGACGAAACTCTATTCCGAAGTCGTCTTCACACAATTCTGACTACGGTCAAAATCCTAGAACTTAAACTTCCGTTTTAGGGACTAAGTGTCCCATATCACTCTGAAACCACAAATAAAATCTCCCGGTAAGTCACATAAGCAGAAAAAGATACGGGAAAAGTAGTAAATAGGGGATTGGGGTAATACACTCAAAATAACTGGTCGGATCGTTACACAACCTTAGTTAAGTTAATCAGTTTATTGACTTAAGGGAAAGCTCATAACATAGCCGAATGCACATTTAACACATACATGTGTTGGAATTAGTAGGTATCTCAAAAGGCAGTGTTCCTTATTTTTTTTTCTCATTTTGAAATAGTCAAACTAGTCGCTACCTAGTTGTTGGAAACCAGACGTTAATTAGCTGTTGGAGCAACACCTATACAAATATGGTGTTTGGAGAACTAGATACATACTTTTCTTAAACTTCATACATGACACTCTTATGAACAATAATAATTATTTTCTAATTCTCCTTTATATTTTTCCTCCTTCTATTTTGGGTTTCTTTATTGAATTTTCTGTTAGTTCTATTACCAATTTATAATTGGAAGAGCTTGTTGAATCTTGGGGGTACGTCTAATTTTGTTTATCACTGTATAGGCAAATTATCCTTAAGGACAGTGTCCTTGACATGTCTCAATCTTTGCTAACTCATATTCTCCCTGGCCATTTTTTTCCAACACATGTGGTATGAGAGTGGTATAAAATAGGATACTTATGCTAATAACGTGATAGAACAACAAATATAAAAATACTGAGAATTAGGGATGTACATAGGTCGGGTTGGTTCGAATTTTACAATTACCAAACCAAATTAATTGTGTCGGGTTATTAAATCTAAAGACCAAATCAAACCAATAAAACTCGGGTTTTTCAATCTCGGGTTTTCAGGTTTTTCGGGGTTTTTTCCGGTAAAATCTTCGTAGAACAAAACATATAACTTGTGCTCCAAATATTTCTTTAATCCTAGTAAGATACATAACTATATAAAGTATTTTCCAAGAAAATAATACAAAATATGAGATGTGTCATGGCATTATCCTAAAATATTCAACAATAAAGACAATAAAATTATGTAATATGAATATTACTAATTAAAAAACCATAATAAAAATAAACATAATCTAAAAGTACTAAGTCATGCTAAAATAAGTAGACTAATAAGGGAGTATTAATTACATGACTAAACGCTAAAGAAAAATAAAAATAGGTTATGCATTTTTATCGAAGTGCTCGTTTGGACATAAAAATTGATGGAAGATTTTTTCAAAAAAAAAATTACTTTTTCGAGATCAACGTTTGTTCATAAAATTTTTAGTTTTTATTTGAAGCTGCATTTTGGAAATTTTCGAAAATTTGAAAAACTACAAAAAGTTATTTTTCAAAATTTTCATTCAATATCACTCAGAAAACTTAAAAAACAACCCAAACTGAAATTTATGTCCAAACACAACTCTAAGTTTCAAATACCAATTTCACTTGAAAATATTTTTCACCATTTTTTCGAATTTTACAATTCTAATGTCCAAACGCCTACTAAGTTATTGCAAAACAAAAAAAATAGATATTCAATACATTCATGTTCGTAGTATTGAATTGAATGTCTTTTGTTAGCATTAATATTGATTTGATTTTTGTTTGGATTTTTGTTAGCATTATTTAATTTACTAATATTATAAATGGCTATAAAACTTATTGGGACATTCAAAAGTTCTAAGTCCAACCTTAAAATAAAACCTTAAAAGATAA
This sequence comes from Nicotiana tabacum, assembly GCF_000715075.1. Classification (NCBI taxonomy): domain Eukaryota; kingdom Viridiplantae; phylum Streptophyta; class Magnoliopsida; order Solanales; family Solanaceae; genus Nicotiana; species Nicotiana tabacum. The sequence continues at coordinate 55,575,058 of NC_134087.1, read as the reverse complement.
AATTATGAAACTTTTTAAGAAATATTTATAAATTACATCACAATAACTATATTTATATATTAAATATATCTAAAATTTCTATATATGTAATGTCAGGTTGGTTTGATTTCGGTTTGACTTTCTTTAGTTAAAACCAAACCAAACCAATTACGGTCGGGTTTTTTTTTTCCAATACCAAATCAAATCAAACCAAACCATAGTCGAATTTTTTTTCTCGGATTATCGGATTGGTGCGGTTTGTCGATTTTCTTTGTACACCCTACTGAGAATACTGAGAAAGAAGTATGAAGATTATTAGTGTTAAATATATATATGCGGTATAAAATTCAACACAAGAATATAACACTTAAATGGATCATAAATAGATACGTGAAATATTTGAATAGTTTTACGAAATAATGAAAAGAATTTACAGAAATACTAAACTAACATTCGCGTACCATAATTCAATATATATTCATTACAAGAGAAAAAGAATGATACGCAGTCACCTAAAGGATATACCACGTAATTGTGGTGGGCAGATGAAACATTTGGTACTCACAATTTCCTCCTCCAAGTTGTGGTTCACAACTCGGGATATTCCATAGTCGTTGGACTTTCCTCATGTGACTATGTACATTTCTGAGACCGCACAAGTTAAATTTCACTAAACACGTGTCCTCTTTTCCTTTTCGGTTATAATTAGTGGTGAAAATTTTGCCATATTTTTCTTGAGATCTGGATAGTAGATTCTAACTCAAGCGCGAAATTATTTACATATTTGGTATGTTTATAAAGTACTTTTCACAATGATATTTTTTGTCATCTTTTGTTTTTGATTTTATTTTATTTTATTAGGTAATACAAATGTTACAGAGGGAGTGAAGGACAAAACATTTTAAAAGTGAAGGATATCTTTCAACTACCGTTCTTTTTGGAGTTCATTATTCAAATGATCACTCAACTATCTCAAATTATCTCCTAAAATCATTTTTCTTTTGTTTGTAACAATAAAGTCACTGAATTATGCCTATTGCACTCAGAAAGTCACTCAACTAGATATTCCAAATTTTGGATTGTCAAATACCTATTTTACCCTCTAAATTATAAATATTTATCTTCTTTTATTTTTTTAAACTTTTTAATATTATGATTTTTCCCTTTTTAATTTATATTATGGACTTACCTATAGAATAAATAAATATTATTTATAAATTAAAAAAATATTTAAGCATCTATAATGTTGGAATAACAAAATAATGAGCACAGTAAAAAAATTAATTAGAACAATTTGTTCGTAATAATAATTTTAGTATTAACAACAAAAATTCAAAAAACTATTTACACAATTCAGAATGAAAGAAAATAAAGGTTGTAAAATATATATGTCATGCACGTAATATAAGAATAATTATTTAAATAAAGGTATTTTTATAATATACATTATATATTCTTGAAAATTATGCTCAATTATATTATATATATATATTTCATGCACATATATATATATATATTCCACGCACGACTTAACATAGCATATTTCACCCTATACAGATAGTCTTCATGCTTTCCGGTGATATAACTTTGTGTCGTCGGAAAGTTGGTAGAAATATAATAATATAATTGAGCATAATTTTCAAGAATATATAATGTATATTATAAAAATACTATTTAAATAATTATTCTTATATTACGTGCATGGAATATTTTCTTTCATTCTGAATTGTGCAAATAAATTTTTATATTTTTTTATTAATACTAAAATTATTATTACGAACAAATTATTCTAATTAATTTTTCTTATATGCTCATTATTTTGTTATTCCAGCATTATAGATGCTTAAATACTTTTTATTTTTTATTTATAAATAATATTTATTTATTCTATAGGTAAGTCCATGATATAAATTAAAAAGAAAAAAACATAATATTAAAAAGTTTACAAAAATAAAAAGAATATAAATGTTTATAATTTAGTGGGTAAAATAGGTATTTGGCAATTTAAAATTTGAAAAATCTAGTTGAGTGACCTTCTGAGTGCAATAGGCATAGTTCAGTGACTTTGTTGTTACAAACGAAAGAAAAGTGACTTTAGGAGATAATTTAGGATAGTTGAGTGATCATTTGAGTAATTGACTCGTTCTTTTTGTTATTGATTGAGCGATAATAAATTATATACTTGAAAATTAGATAATAGTAGAACCTAGTTGAATTCTCTTTGAAAACTCAGTACCAAGAGTATCAACTAAAAATAATATGCACGCTTCTGGCTATCGCGAATCCATAATTTTTAAATTATGAGTGCTCAATTATTTTTAATTTAAAAATTGTTATTTAAACTGGGTGCTCAAACAAATTGTATGAATTACTAGTTCTTCTATACAAGTAATAATGTTTGCCTCCAAAAACAATAGTTATTTAAACTGGGTGCTCAAACAAATTGTATGAATTACTAGTTCTTCTATACAAGTAATAATGTTTGCCTCCAAAAATAATAGGTGCTTAAGCACCCATAATACATAATATAGATCCATCATCGACTTTCTGAACATATTAAAAGAGACGAATTTAAGATTTAAACTTTATAGATTGGAAATACTAACATATCTCATCTAACTTATTGAATTTGAAATTTATTGTTTATACTTAGGTAATAAATTTTTAGTATACAGCTTATGCAAACCTATTAGATCGAATGAACCGGCAACTCATTCACTGAATACGCTCCTGACTAATGTTATAAATAGAATTCTATTTAAGGTGAATGTCTATATTTAGAGAGATTCTAGGATTTATTGCTTGGTGACTAAGCCAATCTCTCCCTATAAATAGAGGGTTTTATTTCATTGTAATTCATCCCAATATCAATAAGAATTATCTCTCTACTTTGCTCTCCAATACTCTTCTTCTTCTTCTTTTATTGTTTCATAACACGTTATCTGCACGAGACTCTAACCAATTGAGTAGAAGATTTGGGATTGAGCATAATGATTGTCAATTATTCTATGAACTTCCTTCGTGATTAAATTCTAGATTTAAGATAAGTATTTTACTTTTCTCTTTCAAATTCTTGACATTCTATAATTTGATTTTAAATACAAGCAAAGACGATAAATTTTGATTGCAACTCTAATGGAGTTTGAAAGATATTATAACCACCCAAGGTGGTAAAATTTCTATGCATTGCCATGATCAAATTCATGTATGATTGTGGGCAAAGAATTGAAAACCCGTTCCATTGAATTTGCTCCATTCTCATTCCCTTTAGAGAATGTGATAGCAGTATGTGATAAGTTTGAAAGAAGACAAAATTATTACTATGAATGTATCAATGGATGTGGACGTGGCAATATACGAAATTATAATCGTCGTCATTGTGGTAATGAGAACAATAAGGATTCTCAAAATAATCATTCACTTTGTGAAAGTAATATTTGTCATCGATTTGACATGAGATTTTATAAAGCACATATAGATGATTATGGTTCATTCATGATGTGAATATGACAACATCTAATTTATGAATACATATTCATTCTTGGAAGAATATGAACGTGCTAGTGGTAGTGAATATACCACACTCACTTCTAGAAGGAGGTTTGAGATGATATAAGAAAATAATGTCATTATTATGGCATGAATGGTCATTGGTCACGTACCTATTGCACACCAAAATATTTTGGTAATGCGATTATTAAAGAATAACATTAATGCAAGAAACATATCTTGCATATAATTTTGACAGTAACCATAATGGTATAACTCTCTCTTTAAAAGAGATATTCACCATATGGATGTTGATGAATATGTGGTAGTACCAAATTAATTGAGAGCTCTGGAAGAGCCAATTATTACTATTTTGGAGAAACACAATTGATTACCAATAATGTATTGTGTTGTAGTAAATCTCAAAGAAACTTATTCAGTTTCCAAAGTACACGCAAAAGCGGTTGATTATATTGAGACTATAAATAAAGGAAAGATTTAATATCTTCTATTACTACAACTTGCAGCGGGATAATATGTATGTGAAAAGCTACCCGCTTTATTCTCCAATTTGTACTACATAAATAAAAGAATGCCACAATAAAATGGATGTTTATTGATATAAAAACTCATATCATAATAAGCTTGGAGTTTATTGATAATGCACATGTCATGTGTAAATATGAAGTTTATCAATATTGATAATTTATTCAGTTGGCATAATTGGTTTAGCCATATTAATTTAAGTATGATGTGCAAAAATAAAAGAGAATTCAAATGAGTAAACATTAAATAACTAGAAAGTTCTTTACGAATTCTCCTAGGTTGTTTGTTCTCATTAATTAGTAGACCAACTAAAATTGGGATTGAATCCCATAAACGCTGGAAATATCAAAAGTGAATATGGGCTCATTCACTTGCCATGTATACCACATAAGATGCATCTATAAGATGGTTACATGTGCGATTATTATTAACCCGCAATATGATGTTTTGCGAGGTAACTTGATCAATAATTTAATTTCGAGCATAATTTCCAGATTTTCTACTCAAGAAAGTTTATCTTGATAAGTTGGTTTACATCACAGTTGGTTTAGCAAAATAATTTATTGAGTGCCTCCACTTAATAGCTAAACTATTGCTTATGAGAACAAAGTTACCTATATCAGTTTGTATATTACATTCTCCCCTCACAAGTGGTTCGGGGTCAGGAACCAAATAATTCCATCTTATTATTATTGATGTGCGGTGTATATTTTGATTAGCACCATGACACACAAATATGGGCTCTCAAAGTTGAGGAAACAAGTTAGTTTTTCTAACATGAGGGGCAGACATGATAAACACTTGAGAAAAAGTTACGTGGAACGGATTATCATTAGTATATATAGATCCTCGAATATCATAATATGAACTTGAAGTTCATAAAAAGATAATTCGTTTGCAATATATTTCAAAGCATGTCATACGCATTTGCTGACCCAAAGAAAGTAACTAAATTCTCATTGCAAATGCTCATATTAAGTCCTAGAAGGACAAAGTCTATGGTATGCTTAAAGCGTATAGACAAATCGGTTTCAAATAAAACTTCTTGATAAAGAAGATGAGCAAATGATCAAAATGATCATAATAAAGGAGGCAAGTGATCTAGAAGATCACATGACATAACACTTCATAAAATCTCATGAGAGATTCAGGTACCTGAATATATGAATGAAGAGATCACTATATTTATGTCTTTATAAAAAAAATATTGGAACCGATATAAAATATTTGTCGACGACATCTATCATAGCGCTAAGTATAAATGGGGATCTTAAGGTTGTCGAGATAGATACAAAAATATTGGCCAAATAGACGATACATAATTCAAATAGAATTGGTTTAATATGAAAGACATGTAATTTTGGACATGTAGTTCAAATACTTGAAAGTATAAAGTCAACGGTATGTGCAATCAGTATATGTCTAGCATGACATAAAACTTGATATGCATCTAAAGTCAATTATATGGCTTATATGACTTAACTTATATGACAATCCATGAAGGATTTAAGTCGCTTAAAGCATATACAATTCTTGGTCTTGAAGTACCACATCTTAAGTGCAATTTGTGAACATATGTATCTTGCTATAACTATAAGCATGATAATGGGATAGCGAGAATACCTCTATGGAGATATTGAAAAGTCCATTCTACGGCAGTTTATGAAGACATTACATCTCTATCAAGAATGATGATTTCAAGATGCAATATATTCATTCAAGTTAATATGGCTGATTTGTTTATCAAGTCTCTACCAAAGATCATTTTGAAGATGGTGCACAAGATTGGAATGCAAATGCTTAAAGATGTGAATTGATGCTCTCATCAGGGGGAGTTAATGCGCGTTGCACTCTTTTTTCCTTACAAGGTTTTTTCCCATTGGGTTTTCCTTGCAAGGTTTTTAACGAGGCAACCAAAAAACGTATTGTTAGATATGTGTACTCTTTTTCCTTTTCTACAATTTTTTCCCCATTGGGTTTTATTTAGTTAAGGTTTTAACGAGGCACATTATCTGTTGAATAGACATTCAAGGGGGAGTGTTATAAATAGAATTCTATTTAAGGTGAATGCTTATATTTAGAGAAATTCTAGGGTTTATTACTTGGTGGCTAAGCCAATCTCTCCCTATAAATAGAGGGTTCTATTCCATTGTAATTCATCCCAATATCAATAAGAATTCTCTCTCTACTTTGCTCTGCAATACTCTTCTTCTTCTTTTATTGTTTCATAACAGATTAAGTAATTAAGAAGATTTTACAGCGTGGCTACAATAATAAATACTATACTTAAACCGTAAATAGAATATATCATATATGAAACTATATTACCAAATATGTTTATAGTTTGCTTATTACCCTTCATGCTAATAGTATTTCCACCTAATATATACAATGCATTAAATAAGGAATCTCTGTAGCTTTATGATTCATTATTTTGCGCACTAAAAAAGGAGAATTAAATATTTTCCAGATCTTCCCCAACGCAAATCACGCACATTCCATAATTATCGTCGGCTTCACTCTGATCTTCCACAACGCAGAACAAGATTTTTCATACTCTGTTTTTGCGATACACTCTGTTTCCAGAAATTCTCTCTACATCTCTCTCTATTTCTCAATCGCAAATTTCAGTAATACAAAGCAAATGAAAAGAGAGCAGCAATTCCACTATTGACAGTCATTAAAAAGCTTGAAAGCTTTGAATTCAAATTTGGGTTTTCAAAAATCATTATTTGTTTGGATTGAGTGTTGTTAAAAATAATCAGGAATATGGTTTGGAGTTTATATCTCAATTTTGAGGGGTTTTGGTGAAGATTAGACTTGGTTTTGACTGAATTTCAAATTGAAACTCGAAGAAGAAGAAGAAGAAGAAGAAGACGAAGAAGAAGAAGAAGAAGAAGACATATTGCAGAAATTGTAGAAAAATTGTAGATAAATTGTAGACTGTTGTTTATTTATTTATCTTTTATTCATTTACTTATTGTATGAAAGTTGAACAACATTGTATAAAAATTGTATTAAAGTGGATGATTTAGTACTGTTTTGGACAAAAATATGTATAAAAAATGTGAAACATACATTTCAGAGGAAGCATGTCGATTCCAAATATGTACCCAGTTTGTAGATATTTTGTAGATAAATTGTAGATTATTTGTATTCTGATTGTAGATGTTTTATTTTCTGTTTTCACAAATAAAAAGGCTAAAACCTCTACAAATCTTCTGAAAAAACGTAATTATGTCGAAAATCCCAATTAAACTACAATTGAATGTGAATTGGGATATTAAAATTCAATATACCCAGTTTGTAGATATTTTGTAGATGAATTGTAGATTATTTGTATTCTGATTGTAGATGCATTGTTTTTTGTTTTCACAAATCCAAAACGACTAAAACTTCTACAAAATCTTCTGCAAAAAACGCAATTATGTCGTAAATACCAATTAAGCTACAATTGAATGGGAATTGAGATATTAAAATTCAATGTACCCAATTTGTAGATATTTTGTAGATAAATTGTAGATTATTTGTATTCTGATTGTAGATGCTTTGTTTTTTGTTTTCACAAATCAAAAACGACTAAAACTTCTACAAATCTTCTTCAAAAAACAGTCTACAATTTATCTACAATTGCTGCAATATAATGTATGTCATGTCTTCTTCTTCTTCGAGTTTCAATCTAAAATTCAGCCAAAACCAAGTCTAAATCTTCACCAAAATCCCTCAAAATTGAGATATAAACTCCAAAACATATTCCCAATTATTTACAACAACACCCAATCAAAACAAATAATGATTTTTGAAAACCCAAATTTGAATTCAAAGCTTTTTAATGGTTGTCAATGGTGGAATTGTTGCTCTCTTGTCTCTTTGAAGGTTTGTTCTTCTTCATTGAGAAAATTTGAAGCTGAAGGTAAATGTGTGTATGAACTTTGAAGATTTGACTTCAATTTTGACTGGTTTTAGAAGAAAAAAAGTTTGAAATTGGACGTTAATGGAAGGGTGTTACATATGTTTATCTGGTTTTAGCAGAGGGAATAATGGGTTTGAAACGTGGGTGTGGGGAGATATGTGGGTGAGGGTGTGGGTTTGGGAGAGAGAAACGTGGGGTAGGGGATTTGGAGGAATATACGGTAGCGTTAATTAAGGAGTGATATACGGTACATTAATTGTACAGTTAAAACACATTATGGTATAGAATTGATAATTAGATATACTAAATGTAATTAAATCAAACCTTAAACATTGAGGATAATATAATTTTTTATATGGTATAGGAATGTAAAAATTTTATAGAATAAAGTAGTTATGTTAGACATTTGAGAACCAAGATCCAACAAAAAACACGTACAAAAAGAGGGACATTTTACTTCACAATCGCACAAACTGTTCATAGGTGGACGTGGTCGCTCTATCGACTCTCACTTTCTATCCGACTTCAGTGATAACATTCTCAACCTCAAAATCTCCAGAATCCAAAATAAATGGACACCGTTCCTTTTCTATAAGAACCAAGCTAGATATCATAAAAAATTAATGAACTGAATTCTTGTTCAAACTTGTTCTTCTTCTTCTAACTTAGGGAATTTAAGTTCTCAAGAGCAAAAAGAAAAAGACATGGCTCAAACAATGTTGCTGACAGCCAATGCCAAAGTTGATTTAAGGAGTAAAGAATCCTTAGTCGAAAGACTAAAGCCTAAGCCTTTGTCTTCTTTCTTTTTGCCTTCTCTTCCTTTGAAATACCCTTCTGCTTCTGCTTCTGCTTCTTCACATTTCACAAGTACTACTGTTGCTCTTTTCAAGTCTAAAGCCAAAGCTCCAGCCAAAAAGGTTAGCTAATTACTGTTGACAAAAAGTCCTTAGCTTATCCCCTTTTATTATATACTGTATGTATTTTGTTAATTTTCATTTACCGTCTTTCTTTAATTTGTTGAATATCTTATTTTTTGATGGAGCAACAGGTTGTACCAAAGCCAAAGGAAAAAGTTGAGGATGGGATTTTTGGAACCTCAGGAGGAATTGGTTTCACTAAGCAAAATGAGCTCTTTGTTGGCCGTGTTGCTATGATTGGTTTTGCGGTGAGTATTTCGATTAATTAGTTTATCTTAATTTTTTAATGGTTCTTAAATTAAAAATAAACAAAAGACTTTTATTACTCTACTAAAGGCTCAATACTATAGTATTTGCATAGTTAGACAAATGAGTCGCATCCCAAGACCAAAGCCTTATTTTATTGAACAGGTAACGGATAATGTGGTATCAGTTCGAAAAAAAATTATTCGGACTCAATGCATGTATCATAATTCATAACATGTAGATTTGTCGTAGTTAAGTGATAATTATATTAATTAAAATTTTGTGTTTACTTGCACTTGTTGCTATGATATCGCTTTGTCTAGTGATAATTCAATGTAAAAATTCATATTAATTATATATAGAGAGCTCTGTGTTTAAATTGTTCTGTGTATAGATGCTATAGAAAACTTTGGATTTTTGGACCATTTCAAATGTGGACAAAGAGTATGAGAAAATATCCTTTACATTTTGAAAATACTTTGACACCTTCTGATTCCTCCTTAATAACTAGCCCGTTTGTTCATAATTTTTTTTTTCAATTATTTTTTCAGAAATGAGTTTTTCAAAAACCAAAAAGTGATTTTGACCATTTTTTTTCCAAATTTTCAGAAAAACTTTTTTCTCCCTCACAAAACTGCAATATTTTTTCAAATGAAATGCATGCCAAACATAATTTTAAATTCCAAATACCATTTTTCAACTTAACTCTAAATACTAGTAGTAATTTCAAAAATTACAATTTTTATGTCCAAACTCCTACTAAAATTTAAGTGATATTTCCTGGTATAAATACATAAATTTTGCAGCACTAATGTAATGAAGTTATATAGGCATCTTTGTTGGGAGAAGCAATAACAGGAAAGGGAATATTGGCACAACTGAATCTTGAAACTGGAATTCCAATCTATGAAGCAGAGCCACTACTATTGTTCTTCATCCTATTCAATCTGCTTGGAGCCATTGGAGCTTTGGGAGACAGAGGAAAATTTATTGATGACCCTGCCCCTGCTACTGGTCTTGATAAGGCTGTTATCCCTCCTGGCAAAGGCTTTAAGTCTGCTTTGGGACTTAGCGAAGGAGGTATTTACTATAACAACCTCCACTTTTTCTTCATATATACTATGTATACTTGACGAGGGTTTGTCAGCTTATTGTTTTTGACTTGTTTTAATCACTTTATAGTTTTGTTAAATACTGAAAAAGAGTTTAAAAGTTGATTTGACAAACTTAATAGCCAATCCAAAAACCCTCTAAACCCTTGGGGGTGGCTGAATTGGTTGAGCATGGGACTTCACAAATTGGAGGTCTAGAGTTCGAAACTACTTGCATGCCTCTTCAGTCGAGCATGTCGCACGGGACTTGTTATTAGTGGAGTTTACCATGTGTGCACCCTATAACTCTTTAGGGGGCACTGGTTAAGCAAAATACCATGTCCCGTTGCGAAAAAATCTTGGATCCGCCTCTAGTAGCGGCTACGGGTTATATATTTTGTCTTTTTATTAATTGAGTTGTACCAGCTGCATTTAGACAAAGATACTCCTTTTTAGGAGTAAAATTATCTACAGTATTTTATAGTGTTTGAGTTGGTTTCAAGAATCAACTTGTAGTATACTATAAACATGTACATTATGAAAGAGGTGTATAAAATAATCTTTAGTTGGTTTGGCGTTGGATTTAACGAAAGCGTTGTGTATATATATATATATATATATATATATATTATATATGCAGGTCCTCTATTTGGATTCACAAAGGCAAATGAGCTGTTTGTAGGAAGGTTGGCACAACTGGGAATTGCTTTCTCCATTATAGGAGAAATTATCACAGGGAAAGGAGCTTTGGCACAACTTAACTTTGAGACAGGTGTCCCAATCAATGAGATTGAGCCCCTTTTGTTGTTTAACATTGTCTTCTTCTTCGTTGCTGCCATAAATCCAGGAACTGGCAAATTTGTCACTGATGAGGAAGAGGAGTGAAGCTAGACTAGTTAGTTTCTCTGTGACTTTTGTGTAGCTTTTTCTAATAAACTTAATTTATATTTCTTTATAGTTGCCGTTGTTGTTGTTGTATAGTTGTGTGTACTCCATCGCGATTATCTTATTTAATTTCCAGAAAAATGAGTAATATGGAAGTTCAAATGATTGGAAGTTGATTGTGTACCGTAAATGGCTATTGTGATGAGAAAACGATTCTATGTCACATTTCCCTCTCACGGTTCATGAAGAACTTCAAAGGTCAAAGAAAACAATGGTGATTATAGGGTTAATTTTACTCAGGATCACTCAACTATGTTTCAATTTTACTAAAGTCACTCAACTATTTTTTGTCACTTAAAAGTAACTAAATTTTCACATTGTCACTTAAAAGTTATTTTGGATCAAACCCCTACCATAAATATGACATGGCATAAAATTTATTGAGAAAAATCCAAAAATAAATGCCACATAAGCTTAAATGGATTATACCCACTTTAGATCCATTTTTTCCTTAATGTGATTTGACCCATAACCCAAATGCTTCGAATAAAAAATTATTAAATTTCACATTAGATTAAAATGATTATCCTATACTACAAAATTCTTGCATTTTCTATTACATAATGCCCATTTATAAATATTCTATACTAAAAGAATTCTTATCTTGTTTGTATGCCTCATCCGAGTCGTTTTATAACTCTACTGAAGTTAAAATACTACTGTATCCAACTCACATAACATATTTATAATTTTCTAGTGAAATTAAAATAGTATTGTATTCATCTTACATAACATATTAATGTATCATAAGTATATAAGAATAATAATGAGGCTAATAAGAAGCTATTTTCACAATGAACATGCACTTACAAACAACCTATTGCAATTGTTTAGATAAAAGAAATATTGTATTTGTACGGTAAAAACCATCCACAAAAAAAATCACAAGACCTTTATGGAAGGCTTTTGTTTTACGAGACTTATGCTTTAAGTGCCTCAAGCATGCCAAACACCCAGTGTCGATGATTCGTCCAACAACTTATAATGTGAAGTAGGGTTATGGATAGACCCATTAAGACTGATGCATCCTTTTTTCTAGAGGGCATAATTATATGATGAATCATATCATGTCTACCACTCTGCGTAACCATGAATTCCAGTCGCTCGGGTATTATCTTCCCTAAAATCGAGTCGACTGAACACCCTAGCAGGAGTTTCGCCCGCATTCAATCCTCGTTCTAGAAATCTGATCTTACCGGGCCGGGCGAAATAAAATCAATAGAAAGAAGATTGATTGAAAAAGCCAAACCTTAGAGTTCGCAGTCGGGATTCCTTATAACTTCTAGGTTCATTTGCGGATGATGAATGTATTCCTTATAACTTCTAGGTTCATTTGCGGATGATGAATGTATTCCTTATAACTTCTAGGTTCATTTGCGGATGATGAATGTGTTAGGCAACGTGTATTAACCAAAATCAACATTGTAAAGGAAAAACAAGAGGAAGAAGAAATAGAATATATAATTCCGAGTCCACAATTTGTTTGTGTTTCCTTAAGGAATTTTAACCCCCTCACAGTTGCCAAGGTAATGGATTAAATCCTCCCAGGATAAAACGGAATAAACCTTCATGCGTCAGTGGCAATACTAGAAGCAGGATACCAACGAACTCAAAGAGCGGAGAGAATCACACTTACAATTTTCAAGGAACAAGAAAGCTCAAGACTTTTTGGATTAATGAACTTGCAGAGAGAGGGAAAGTGATTTTTTAGTTTCTGAATTTCTGAGTACTTAGAATGGAAGCCATGCCTGAATTTATAGGAAATTGTTGGCTTTGTGAAAAGGTATGGTGTCTGTTCACTGTGAGCAGACATCTGATAGGAAGACAACGTATTGTCTTTTAACGTTATTTTAACGTTACTTATTAAATTGGGCCAACTAGTTTAACCAAATAAATCGGGTCAGTTTTTGAAGCCCAACCCAGTCCATTTAATTTCCCACCATTACCCAATTTACACTACTCATCTTTAAAGCCCAATGGCTTAAAAGTCCAACAATCCCCCACATGAATAGGGAATGGCTATATAAAGAAGAAACATACATGGAAGTTGTGTGATTTGCAAGAAAGGATTAATTGCATCTGGATAAGTAGGTTTCCCTTTGAACTTTCCGTAGTGAGCATATGTCGGATATACTCGATCAATCGGTAGATTTGATATCTTTGAACCGTCGAACTTTAGTGTATACCTAGACAACCATATGTCACACAACCAACCCTTAATCGTCTTTTTGGTTCTCATTGTTGTGTTCATTTTAGCCATGAACACCGCCTGGTTTCATAAGTGCGTAGAGAATTGGCCTTACAGAATTCTCATTGAAGCGGCTTTCACTTTACACTTACATAGGTGATTCCTAAATGTGTAATCCTTTAAATTTACATTATTTGATAAATACCACATCAAACTTAGGTAATCATTAAAGAACGTGTAAAGTTCTATCCTTGTTACTGAACATTGTCTTCATCACGAGAAGGGACCAAAGATTTTACTTTGACAATGTTGAACCGGTTAATCACAACTTTGTTTGAGCTCCTTGAACCTAGATCTCGGAATATCCAAAATTCTAGGTAGAGTTACCACCATGATGACTTGTCCTCGGCCATAGTCCCATTACCTTAGATGATTTCTCAACTCCCTCTCTAGTTAGGCCTTTTGTAAGCGGATCTGCCACATTATCCTTTGATCTTACATAATCAATAGTGATAATTCCACTAGAGAGTAGTTGTCTAACGGTTTTATGCCTTCGTCGTATATGACGAGACTTTCCGTTATGCATAATGCTCTCTGCCCGTCCTATTGCAGCCTCACTATCGCAATGTATGCATATAGGAGCCAAAGGTTTTGGCCAGAACGGAATGTCTTCTAAAAATTTTTGAAGCCATTCAGCTTCTTCGTCGGCCTTATCCAAAGCTATAAACTCTGATTTCATTGTAGAGCGAGCAATGCACGTCTGTTTGGAAGACTTCCAAGATACTGCTCCTCCACCAACAGTAAAAAGATATCCACTTGTGGACTTTGTTTCTGTTGAGCCGATTATCCAATTTGCATACTATATCCTTCGATAACCGTAGGATATTTATTATAGTGCAAAGCGTAGTTTTGGGTATATTCCAAATATCCCAGAACTCGTTTCATTGCCACCCAGTGATGTTTGTTGGGATTACTTGTGAATCGACTAAGTTTACTTATTGCACAAGCTATATCAGGACGTGTACAGTTCATGATATACATTAAGCTTCCCAACACACGAGCATAATCCAATTGAGACGTGTTTTCACCTTTATTCTTTACAAGATGATAGTTTAAGTCAATTGGAGTTCTTGCACTTCTAAATTCCAAGTGTTTGAATTTTTCTAGTATCATTTTCACGTAATGTGATTGAGACAAAGCTAGACCCTGAGGAGTCCTCTGGATTTTAATTCCTAGAATTACATCGGCAACTCCTAAGTCTTTCATATCAAATTTACTAGCAAGCATACGCTTAGTAGCTTGAATGTCGGCAATGTCTTTGCTCATTATTAGCATATCATCAACATATAAGCAAATAATGACTATATGATTTGGAATGTTCTTAGTGTAAACACATTTATCACATTCATTAATCTTAAAGTCATTTGACAACATTGTTTGGTCAAATTTCGCATGTCATTGCTTGGGTGCTTGTTTTAGTCCATAAAGGGACTTAACAAGTCGACACACCTTCTTTTCTTTTCCCGAAACCACAAACCCTTCAGGTTGGTTCGTGTAAATTTCTTCCTCTAGATCATCATTTAAGAAGGTTGTTTTTACATCCATTTGATGAATTTGAAGACCATACAAGGCGGATAACGCTATTAGCATCTGAATGGATGTAATTCTTGTTACCGGCGAGTCTGTGTCAAAATAGTCAAGACCTTCTCGCTGTCTAAATCCTTTGACAATAAGTCTTGCCTTGTATTTGTCAATAGTACCATCGTCTTTCATTTTCTTCTTGAAAATCCATTTAGAACCCAAGGTTTTGTTACCTGGAGAAAGATCAACCAATTCCCAAGTGTGGTTGTTCAATATAGATTCTATTTCACTATTGACCGCCTATTTCCAATATTGTGCTTCTGAAGATTACATTGCTTCCTTAAAAGTTCGAGGCTCATTTTCTAGCAAGAATGTCAGGAAGTCTGGACCAAATGAAGTGGATGTCCTTTGACGTTTACTTCTTCTCGGATTTTCCTCATTAGGAACAATATCCGTTGTTTCTTCCCGAAGTCTCTTGGACTTTTCGTAGGACGAACCACTTCCTTGTTATACGGATAAATATTTTCAAAGAATTAAGCGTTATCTGATTCTATCACCGTATTAACTTGAATCTCAGGATTTTCTGATTTATAAATCAGAAAACAATATGCGTTACTATTGGTTGCATATCCAATAAATAAATAATCAACCGTTTTTGGACCTATCTTAACCCTTTTAGGTTTAGGAACTTGTACCTTAGCTAAACACCCCCACACTTTGAAGTATTTCAAGTTGGACTTCCTTCCTTTCTATTTTTCATATGGAATGGACTGTGTTTTACTATGAGGTACACGGTTGATTATTAGGTTAGCTGTAAGTATAGCTTCCCCCCACAAATTTTATGGTATACCAGAACTTATCAACAATGCATTCATCATCTCTTTCAACGTTCGATTCTTTCTCTCCGCAATCCCGTTAGATTGTGGAGAGTAAGGGGCAGTTGTTTGGTAAATAATTCCATTTTCCAAACATATTTCTTCAAAAAGAGATTCATATTCGCCACCCCTATCACTTCTTATCATTTTGATCTTTTTGTTTAGTTGTGTTTCAACTTCACTCTTGTATTGCTTGAAAGCATCAATTGCTTCATCTTTACTACGAAGTAAATAAACATAGCAATATCTCGTACTATCGTCAATAAAAGTAATAAAATACTTTTTCCCACCGCGAGATGGTGTTGACTTCATGTCACAAATATCTGTGTGAATTAAGTCTAAAGGACTTGAATTCCTTTCAACGGACTTATAAGGATGCTTATCATACTTTGATTCCACGCATATTTGACATTTGGAATTAATGCACTCAAATTTTGGCAATACTTCCAAATTTATCATTTTTCGCAATGTTTTGAAGTTGATGTGACCTAGGCGTGCATGCCATAAAGTGTTTGACTCAAGTAAGTAAGAAGAAGCATTAACTTTATTGATAGGAACTGCTATTATATTTAGCTTATAAAGGCCCTCATTCAGGTAACCTTTTCCTACATACACATCATTCTTACTTAGTACAACACTATTAGAAATAAAAATACATTTGAATCCTTTCTTGACAAGAAGTGAGGTAGACACAAGATTCTTGCGAATTTCTAGAACATGGAGAACTTGGTTTAGAGTCACAATTTTTCCCGACATCATCTTCAACGCAATCTTGCCAACTCCTTCAATTTTGGTTGTAGACGAATTTCCCATAAAAATTGTCTCGCCGTGTGACGACCCAACCCGTTGTCACGTGAGTTACCGCCCTATTTCCCCCATTTTATTCTTCTTCATGTTTCGTTATCGATATTCGGTGTGTTAGAGTTAAATCGGATTGGTTTTGATAGGAAATAAGACACTTAGTCTCTTTTAAGAAGGTTTAAGTTGGAAAAGTCAACCGGACGTTGACTTATGTGTTTGAGGGCTCGAATTTGAATTCCGATGATTCGGTTAGCTTTGGGGGATGATTTGTGACTTAGGAGTGTGATCGGAAGTAATTTTGGAGGTCCGGTGTAGAATTAGGCTTGAATTGGCGAAGTTAGTATTTTCGCGAATTCCGATTGATAGGTGAGATTTTGATCCGAGAGTCAGAATGGAATTCCGAGAGTTGTTGTAGCTTCGTTAGGTGATTTGGGATATGTGTGCAAAATTTTAGGTCATTCGGACGTGGTTTGGTCGGGTTTTTGATCGAAAATGTATTTAGGAAGTTTTTAGAAAATTAGGCTTGAATTCGATGAGTTTTGGGTAATTTGATGTTGTTTGAGGTATTTTGATGATTGGAAGAGGTTTGAATAATGTTATGAATTATGTTGGCATGTTTGGTTGGGGTCCCATGAGGCTCGGATAAGTTTTGGAAGAGTTTTTGGAAGATTTTTACCGTTTGAGCATAAACATGTAATGATCCAAAGGTCTATTTTTAGTTCTAGAGATCGAAATAAATTTCGAGATTTTCAGAATTTAAATAATTAATTATAGGAGTGATGTGGAAAGTTTGGTCTAATTTCATCAAGTCGCGATTGGGTTTTTGACGCGAAACATGAGTTAATTGTTTAACAAGCGAAATGGATATCGCACTGAGCAAACGAGCTCTGAATTGAGTTTCGATTGAAGGACTATGTTCGTATCATTATTTGTGACTCATAGGAACAAGAATCATCGAATTCCGAGTTCGTATGATGGAGTTAGAACCATTTTAGTGAAACGGAAAAAAAAACTGTAATTTTTTTGGCTGTTGCTGTAATATTTTAGCAGCGTGAACAGTAACCGCGTGTGAATAGTGACCGTGCGGTGAACAGTACTTCCGAAAAATTAACATTTTATCCGCGAACCCAACCCATTTTTCCACCATTTTTGAGCAACCTTGAGAGCTTTTGGACGGGAATTGAAGGGGTTTTGATGGAAAGTGATTGGAGGTAAGTCCTATGAACTAAATACATGATTATATTGTGAAATCATCCTTGAAATTCATGAAAATATAGCCAAATTGTAAGAAAATAGGGCTTGAAATTGAAATTCTAAATTTGGGATTTGAAGGGCCATTTGTGGTCCGATTTGAGAGATTTTTGTATGTATAGACTCGTGGCGAGATAAGGAACCCGATGACGTAAAAATTTCTGAGTTTTGAGACGTGGGCCCGGGGTTCGGGTTTTGTCAAATTCGTGAATTTTGATATTTTTTGAGTGTTTTCGATTGGGTATTATCCCTTTAGCATAATGTGACATATTCGTTGTGATTTTGGGCAGATTCGTCGCACGAGGAGGCTAATTTGAGAAGCAAGGGCATAGCGAGCTAGAGCTTTGGCCGGTTTGAGGTGAGTAATTGATGTAAATGATGTCTTGAGGGTTTGAAACCCCAGAATTTCACATCGTAACGCTATATTAAGGTGACTTGCACGCCGGATAACGGGCGTGGGGTAGAGCACCATTGGGGATTGTGACATGGTCCGTCCCGAGAGATGTTTTTACCGTGTTTTCTACTTGAACTAAATTGAGAATCATCCTTACGTGGATTTAATTGTTACATTTGGGCTTCTTGCCAATTATTTGAATCCTTTAGGGATTGACATCAGCGCATACATGCATATCATTTGATCTCAGTCCAAGGTTTTAAATACTGTTTTGCAAACTCAACCATCTTTCTAAAATTTGAAAATTTAAATGATATTTCGGGCTGAGAACTACTGTTTTACAAATGCCCAAGGGGCTTATGATGATTTTTGGACTGAGCATGGATTGGGCTGCGCGCCGCAGCAGTGTTATATTGATATTGAGGCCGAGAGCCTGGTTGATTACATTGATATTGAGGCCGAGGGCCTGGTTGATTATATTGATATTGAGGCCGAGAGCCTGGGTGATTATACTGATATTGATATGAGGCCGAGGGCCTAGATTTGATGCCACGAGATGGCTTGATATTGCGCTTGAGCTGTAGGAGCCCCTCCGGAGTCTGTACTCACCCCCAGTGAGCACCGTCGACGATAAATAAAATGGATGGCTCGGGCTGCACGCCACAGTGGGTACTAGAGAGTACCATCATATGCATTGCATTGCACTTATGCATAGAGTGTACCATCATATGCATTGCATTGCACTCATGCATTTGTTTTTATCTGTTATACCTGTCTCAGTATTTGGTACTCTGATTTAATTGACTTGTTGCTTCACTATTTGTTGTTCTAAACTGCCAGTTATAGTTTACTTTGTATTTTTCCATGATTTCTTATTCTAAGCCTTTATTTATGTTTATTACTCACTGGCTCGGAGTACTCACATTACTCCCTGCACCTTGCGTGCAGATCCAGGTATACCACAGGCTGAGTGAGGATTTGTTTAGCTGAGCAGCAGTATCCGGGAGTATTGAGGTAGTTGCATGGCGTTCGCAACCTTGATCTCTCCCCTCTATCTCTATCTTTTATTCCGCATTTTTCCTAGACAGACTTGTAATAGGTGGATATTCTGTATTAGAGACTCATATTCATGACACCGGATTCTATTGGGCTATGGTGTGGTATTTTAGTTGAATTTTCGCAGGTTTTATTATTAATTATACACTTGAAGATGACTTAGTAAATTCACTGTGATATTTATCTATAATATGAATAAGAATTTGGGATAATGTTGTTGAATGATCGGGCTTGCCTAGCAGTGTGTTGGGCGCCATCATGACCGGGGTTGGGGTCATGACAAGTTGGTATCAGAGCCTAGGTTAATTGGTCTCGCGAGTCATGATCCGGTTTAGTTGTGTCTCGCGGATCGGTACGAGACATCTGTATTTATCCTCGAGAGGCTGCAGAACCTTTAGGAAAACTTCACATTCTTGAATTCTTATCGTGCGTCCTTGATTCATCTTGAAAAGAAACTTTTGAAATTCCTTCCACGCGTTCGTATGCGCGCATGAGCGCTTAGTATCAGATGTGCCTCGATGGCTTGTGATTCCCCGATCGAGGGGCGAGGTGTTATCTTTGTGAGTTTATGGTGGGCCAGTCTAGAGGATTTGAGGTTGGATCTTTGCCTATGGCTGGAGTGCCGAGCTGCTGATTATGTGAACAAGTATTTTTGAACTTATATGTTCGGTAGTGTCCCTGTTAATGGAAATGATGGTTGTGGCTATGTGATGAGTATGTTAGTACTACGAGGCATATCTATATGATTTGGAAGCGACGAGAAGGGTCTGTTGAATGATGGAAGAACTAATAGATGCTTGAAGTCCATCGTGATTCAAGATATAGCCCGAGTTATGGGCGTGTGAAGAATCTTTTCATGTCTCCTAGTTGGGAGTGAAGTAAATTTCATGTTGCGGTATGAGTACAGACTCAGGAAGATCAAGTGACTACGTAATGCTTATGGTGGTGGAAAGTATGCAGAAATGTTAGTTGGAGGCAAAGCAGGTGGGTCATCTCCTGCGGGGTGTTCTAAAGTTGTGTTATTCTTATGTTATCTATTAGAAGACCTCAATTGCAAGTGAATAAAATGTGTTGAAATCTAAATTGGATCGCCTAGAGAGTGGGCTTAACTGTTGTGTGAGTGAATGCGAGATTTGCAGAAGAGTTAAAAATTCTAAATGATTTGTTTTTCCACAAGCTTATGAAGGATCGAGTTTAATCTCACTATGGTATTGAGGCAATAATGGAGTATATGCGTTATGAGTATAGTATGTTGTGATCTATGGCTTCGAGCCAAGTTGGGGAGCTTGCTATTGGTTAGCGGATTGTGCGGTTATGTACTATGTTAGTTCCGATTTGATGCATGCTGGTGAATCAGTTCTGGTTGTGGGAATTGGGCCGAGAATGGCACGAGTGAAGGAAATTTTTTGACAAGATGTCATGAGCTCGGATGAGTAGGAGATAAGTTTCGATGTTTACGGTAAGTTGGTATTGTCTTCAGTGTCACCTAAGATCAGTGTTTTGTAAAAAGGGTTTTGTGTCCTGGTTAATGATTCTTGATCGCTCTTCAGCGTTAGTGCGACTGGTGGTTTGGAGGTATGCTCTAGATATTATTGTGGTAGGTTGTGGGAGTGTGTCCCACGGGAAGATTATATAAATGTGGCATGTGATCACTTGATTGATTAGATGCAAACCAAGTATGAAGTTTGCGATGGTGTCGTTAAATTGAAGATTCATGCCTTGAGGGCACTTGGAATATTGGGTTGTGAACTGGGGAGGATTACTCCAATTGTGATGGTTGTTCTTGTGAGTTATGAGAAAAATGGGATTTATTATGAACCTTTGAAGGGTTATCAGACTAGTTCAGTGTGATCAGAATCAGCTTGAAGTCGATGGATAGATTTAATGTGAATAATGGCTCTATATCAGGCCAGATGTGTGCATTTTAGTAACGCGGTCCTCATGGAGGAGTAGTTAGGTTGATGTTTCGTTGTCAGATATTTCGCGTAGTGATGCATTGTGCCGTGTGAGTTGTGAGACGGATTGAGAAATTGCTATGTGTTGAGAATCCGCGTAGGAATGACGTTATATGAGCATCTTGGCTCTTGAAATTCAGATTGTACATCACACCTCAGTTGTGCTTGAGTTTTGTAGCTTATAACGCTATATGTCCCTCAGAGATATTATTATGCACTTAGCATGCTTACGACCGATAATCGGTATTTTGTTATAATGAGCAAATTTGGCTCGATGTGCATCTCCTTATGTGAGATCTATGTGTGGATCGGGTGGCACACCGCCATGGGTATGTTATCTGGATCGGGTTGCACGCCACAACAGTGTGATGTTGAGTATAGTTTTCTATATGCTATTTTGTATGCCTTGCTTCCTATTTTCTAAGGAAAGTCCGTATTAGTGCGTGGGATTGGTAATTCCTTCCAGAGTTCATTTTCTTTTTTGTATCGCGTTCGAATTGGTAGCCTATTGCCATATTGGGGCATCATATGCGGCTTTTGATTATGTATGGGGTGGATTATTGCCTGGGCAGTTCGTAATGGGTGAGACGAGATCATTGAATTCGAGATCAGTGCAATCTGAGTATATAAAGTAAATTAAGGGACTAAGACCATTGTTTGGTTCATAATGAGGTAATAGTTCTTGCCAGAAGTATAGACCCAATGGATTTTTGATTCAGCGGTGTTATGAATTTATACAGATCTCATCCGTCGTGTCGGTATTGTAAGAATTTGAACAAGACCTATGTATGTCATGTAGAGCATGGGATGTGTAATGATTTTTCTTCTAGATGGGATCAATGGAAGTTCTTGACTAGTTGAGTACGTAAACGTTCATGGTTCGGAAAGGAGGTGAAGTCCTCATGTTACCTTAGGATGGTATGGTATATGCGATATGTTGTGAAGGATTGAGATTTGCATGTGTAAGGTTACAGTTCAGTTCTGAATGGAAATTCATAACATTCTTAGGCGGTACGGGCAACTTTAAGTGATTAGAGAAATGAGTTTCAGATAATTAGGGTGAATGATCTTCAGATGATTAAGGAAATGGTATTGCTAATTGGAAGTGATTTGATGAGAGTATATGTCTTAGAAAGAGGTAAAGTGATTAAACTGATGATATTTCGGTAGTATTGCGGCATGTTCTTGGTGGGTCCACTGGTGGTATTCGGGTTTGCTTGGTAGCACAAGAAAATTTTGAGTATCTATCATGGAATGATTGGGTATCAAAGGTGTGCATGTATTCGCACGGTGGAAACTGGAATAAGGTATGATGATTTGTGTGCCATATGGAGTTGGAGACTGAAGTTCTCATGTACAGGCTAGGTTGTGGTGGTGGACCGTGTGTATTCGGCACCGTTTAGCGGCAATCGGGATTTGGAGGCTCGAGTGGATCTTTGTTTGCTGGTATGTTAGATTTTGGATGTGATGTCGGAATTCAGACTGGTTGTCTTAGTGTTGAGTGATTCTGAACTATTGCACTATGGGCAATACCGAAAATGCCACGGGTTGAGTGATGAAGTGCGTTGGATTATGTTCTAGCAGAGTGGTTTATATTTCAAAGAACCAGCGGACGGTTGGGAAGGATTGCTTTCTTAATTGGGCATTCGTGATGGATGTCAGTGCAAAGGTTGCTATCATTAATTCAGTTCCGGTGTTGAGGGACTTTTCAGATGAGTTTCATATGGCTAGGCATGTCGCTGGGCGAGGTTGTTGATTTCGGTATTAATTTGGTGTCGAGCACCGGATCGTTTGGCTCCGATAGGAGTTGTAGTAGTGGAAGTGGAGCGGGATGAGTAATTGGGTGTTGCTCGGTGAATAACATACCGGTTATGTTCTATCAGGTTTGCGTGGTATGTGTTATTTGTTTCACCATGAGTGTAATGATTTTCTTTGGCTCCAGACATCAATTGAGCATGGTTGTCGATTTCAAGCATAGTGACTTGAGGTGTTTCCTGTGGAGTAGTATTTGGATAGGAACGCACGTTGCAGCAAAGCTGTGTGGAAACATGACATTGCGGGTCAAATTTGTGTGTCCTGTTTCTATAATGTGAGACAGGGTCTCAGCCTTGTGTTGTGGCAGTACTGGTGAGTTTGAGGTACAGCTCTCTCAGTTGAGTCATTTTCATGAATTGAGTCTGTTCGGACCGTTTCTTATTGGTGCACGCATTATGCAAGTTGTGGCTTAGGCATGGATTGATGTGTCATGTCACAGAGTAGTGTGTTTGGTCAGAAGAGATCGTTGAAATCATTAATGAATGCGAATGGTTTCGATTTCAGTATGTGTTATGGGTAAATATCGAGGTTCGGTTCAAAAATTTGTTATGGTAATTGCCAGAGGAGAAATGGCCTCATGAATGGTTGATCTGAGCAATAATTGTGGTTTATTGCGTGTTTCAATTACCGTTGGCAGTATATGAAAGTGTTGGAATGAGACCTTGGCTAATAAGAGATTTCTATCGGTATTTGGTTGTTGTGGGCAACTACTGTGAATGGAAGTTATCGATGCATGTGTTTGAGTTATTGGTATATCATATAATTGCACCCGAGGTTGCAGGCATGGTCTATTACAGCTGGTTCAGACTTATTCTGAATATAGGTGTGAGGTTCTGATCTTGTGTATGATTTCGAAAAGTGAAATGTGGTTCTATGATTTATGGGCTAGACTGGATTGTGTGATTTTAGTTAAAACATGTTATCAGACCCATGTGAGATAGGGTGACGTGGGATCATCCTCGGGTTTATGCTTGATAAGGTCATTCAGCTTTCGGTTGGCTTCTAGGACAACTCTGGGTACGCTCGAGGACGAGCGTTTGTTTAAGTTGGGGAGAATGTGACGACCCGACCCGTCATCACGTGAGTTACCGCCTCATTTCCCCCATTTTATGCTTCTTCATGTTTTGTTATCGGTATCCGGTGTGTTAGAGTTAAATCGGATTGGTTTTGATAGGAAATGGGATACTTAGTCTCTTTTAAGAAGGTTTAAGTTGGAAAAGTCAACCGGACGTTGACTTATGTGTTTGAGGGCTCGGATTTGAATTTTGATGATTCGGTTAGCTTCGGGGGATGATTTGTGACTTAGGAGTGTGATCGGAAGTAATTTTGGAGGTCCGGTGTAGAATTAGGCTTGAATTGGCGAAGTTAGTATTTTGGCGAATTCCGGTTGATAGGTGAGATTTTGATCCGAGAGTCAGAATGGAATTCTGAGAGTTGTTGTAGCTTCGTTAGGTGATTTGGGATATGTGTGCAAAATTTCAGGTCATTCGGACGTGGTTTGGTCGGGTTTTTGATCGAAAGTGTATTTTGGAAGTTTTTAGAAAATTAGGCTTGAATTCGATGAGTTTTGGGTAATTTGATGTTGTTTGAGGTGTTTTGATGATTGGAAGAGGTTTGAATAATATTATGAATTATGTTGGCATGTTTGGTCGGGGTCCCATGAGGCTCGGATAAGTTTTGGAAGAGTTTTTGGAAGATTTTTTCCGTTTGAGCATAAGCATGTAATGATCCAAAGGTCTATTTTTAGTTCTAGAGATCGAAATTTTATTTCGAGATTTCCAAAATTTAAATAATGAATTATATGAGTGATCTGGAAAGTTTGGTCTAATTTCATCAAGTCGCGATTGAGTTTTTGATGCGAAACATGAGTTAATTGTTTAACGAGCGAAATGGATATCGCACTGAGCAAACGAGCTCCGAATTGAGTTTCGATTGAAGGACTATGTTCGTATAATTATTTGTGACTCATAGGAACAAGAATAATTGAATTTCGAGTTCATATGATGGAGTTAAAGCCATTTTAGTGAAACGAAAAAAAAACTGCAATTTTTTTGGCTGCTGCTGTAATTTTTTAGCAGCGTGAACAGTAACCGCAGGTGAACAGTAACCGTACGGTGAATAGTACTTCCGAAAAATTAACATTTCATATGCGAACCCAACCCATTTTTCCACCATTTTTGAGCAACTTTGAGAGCATTTGGACGGGAATTGAAGGGGTTTTGACGGGAAGTGATTGGAGGTAAGTCCTATGAACTAAATACATGATTATATTGTGAAATCATCCTTGAAATTCATGAAAATATAGCCAAATTGTAAGAAAATAGGGCTTGAAATTGAAATTCTAAATTTGGGATTTGAGGGGCCATTTGTGGTCCGATTTGAGAGATTTTTGTATGTATAGACTCGTGGTGAAATAAGGAACCCGATGATGTAAAAATTTCTGAGTTTTGAGACGTGGGCCCGGGGCTCGGGTTTTGTCAAATTCGTGAATTTTGATATTTTTTGAGTGTTTTCGATTGGGTATTATCCATTTAGCATAATGCGACATATTCGTTGTGATTTTGGGCAGATTCGTCGCACGAGGAGGCTAATTTGAGAAGCAAGGGCATAGCGAGCTAGAGCTTTGGCCGGTTTGAGGTGAGTAATTGATGTAAATGATGTCCTGAGGGTTTGAAACCCCGGAATTTCACATCGTAACACTATATTAAGGTGACTTGCACGCCGGATAACGGGCGTGGGGTAGAGCACCATTGGGGATTGTGACATGGTCCGTCCCGAGAGATGTTTTTACCGTATTTTCTACTTGAACTAAATTGAGAATCATTCTGACGTGGATTTAATTGTTACATTTGGGCTTCTTGCCAATTATTTGAATCCTTCAGGGATTGACATCACTGTTTTCGCATACATGCATATCATTTGATCTCAGTCCAAGGTTTTAAATACTGTTTTGCAAACTCAGCCATCTTTCTAAGATTTGAAAATTTAAATGATATTTCTAAATGATATTTCGGGCTGAGAACTACTGTTTTACAAATGCCCAAGGAGCTTATGATGATTTCTGGACTGAGCATGGATCGGGCTACGCGCCGCAGCAGTGTTATATTGATATTGAGGCCGAGAGCTTGGTTGATTATATTGATATTGAGGCCGAGGGCCTGGTTGATTACATTGATATTGAAGCCGAGAGCCTGGGTGATTATACTGATATTGATATGAGGCCGAGGGCCTAGATTTGATGCCACGAGATGGCTTGATATTGCGCTTGGGCTGTAGGAGCCCCTCCGGAGTCTGTACACACCCCCAGTGAGCGCCGTCGACGATAAATAAAATGGATGGCTCGGGCTGCACGCCGCAGTGGGTACTAGAGAGTACCATCATATGCATTGCATTGCACTCATGCATTTATTTTTATATGTTATACCTGTCTCAATATTTGGTACTCTGATTTAATTGACTTGTTGCTTCACTATTTGTTGTTCTAAACTGTCAGTTATAGTTTACTTTGTATTTTTCCACGATTTCTTATTCTCAACCTTTATTTATGTTTATTACTCACTAGGTCGGAGTACTCACATTACTCCCTGCACCTTACGTGCAGATCCAGGTACACCATATGCTGAGTGAGGATTTGTTTAGCTGAGCAGTAGTATCCGGGAGTATTGAGGTAGTTGCATGGCGTTCGCAACCTTGATATCTCCCCTCTATCTCTATCTTTTATTCCGCATTTTTCCTAGACAGACTTGTAATAGGTGGATATTCTGTATTAGAGGCTCATATTCGTGACACCGGATTCTATTGGGCTATGGTGTGGTATTTTAGTTGAATTTCCGCAGGTTTTATTATTAATTATACACTTGAAAGTGATGACTTAGTAAATTCTCTGTGATATTTATCTATAATCTGAATAAGAATTTGGGATAATGTTGTTGAATGGTCGGGCTTGTCTAGCAGTGTGTTGGGCGCCACCATGACCGGGGTTGGGGTCGTGACATAACATTTGAGGGGCATAGGAAGAAAATAACTCCTTGTTACCACAAACATGGCGGGTGGCTCCAGAATCAATCCACCATTATTTAGGATTTCCTACCAAGTTGCATTCAGACAACATGGCACACAAGTCTTCCATTTCTTCAACATTTTCAACCATGTTAGCTTGATTCTTCTTCTTCTTCTTATTCTTTTGTACATCAGTCTTTGGTGCACGACAGTCCACGGCCTTATGCCCAGACTTTCCACAGTT
Organism: Nicotiana tabacum; assembly: GCF_000715075.1. NCBI lineage: Eukaryota > Viridiplantae > Streptophyta > Magnoliopsida > Solanales > Solanaceae > Nicotiana > Nicotiana tabacum. The sequence continues at coordinate 55,547,773 of NC_134087.1, read as the reverse complement.
GTGGCAATTACCCTTGAACTTTTTCTTGCTTGGGTAATTCTTTGGTCCAGAAGCCTTCTTTCTCTTCTTATTTTGTGGCGCCTCCTCAACAATGTTAGCCCTTATTATTGTCGAGTTTCCAAGGAACTTATTTTCAGCATTTTTGTTAAAACGAACAATCAAATCTTCAAGTGTTATTTCCTTACGCTTGTGTTTTAGATAGTTCTTAAAGTCCCTCGACAACGGAGGTAACTTCTCAATGAAAGCGGCGACTTGAAAGGCCTCATTTATGACCATACCTTCAATAATAAATTCATAATTAATAACGAGATAAATCTTATTAATAAAATTATTGATTCGGGTCATACCTTCAGCAAGGAGGTCATGCACAATGACTTGTAATTCTTGGACTTGAGTTATGACCGACCTAGTGTCAACCATCTTGAAATCCAAAAATCTTGCAGCCACGAACTTCTTAAGTCCGACATCCTCAGTCTTGTAATTCTTCTCAAGCGCATTCCATAACGCTTTTGAAGTTTCCATGACACTATAGACATTGTACAAGTTATCTTCCAAACAACTCAAAATGTAGTTTTTGCACAAGAAATCAGAATGTTTCCATGCTTCAGTTACAACAAATCGTTCGTCATCCGGAGTGCCTTCAGCCACGATCGGAGGATCCTCCTTGATGAATCACTGCAAACTCAACGTAGTAAGATAGAATAGCATCTTCATTTGCCAACGTTTGAAGTCAATACCGGAAAACTTTCCGGGTTTTTCTGCTAGTGCCATAGCATGAGCAGGAGTCGAATGGCTCGACGAGGCAGCAACACTCGTAACAGTAGCACCCGTTCCACTATCATTAGTTTGGTCCTCATTTGCCATTTTTTCTGGAAGGAATTACAGCCCATGTCACTTAGCCTAATAGCCCAACCGAAAATGGCCCACATTTGAAGCTCTTACCCTATTTAGCACATGTTGTACATAACTTGAAAGAAGTTTTTCAGCCTTTAGCCCACTATTAAAGACATACTTTTAGGGTTTTTATTATTTTCTTCTTTCTTCATTCCCTTCTCTTTCTTCTTAACCTAGCCCCCGCTATTCCCCTCCTCTACCCCCCACGTAGTTCTGCCATTAATGGCTCGAAGAAGGTCGGGCTCCTACTCCGTCGTCCATGGTGGAAAGCAGAAGAATGAAGAAGATTTTTGAAAGAAACATGAAAATACACACAGATCTGAAAATAAATAGCTCTCAAACTTGATTTGCACCAACGAACAACCACTAATTTTGGAAGATTTTGAAGTTGGAAGTTCTGGTAATTTTGGAAGAGTTTGAAGTTTGAAGTTCTGGAAAATCATAACTATGTAGCATGTTGTATCGACACTGTATAATAGTGTATAATTGTGTATATGGATATACAGACACCTTTTATACACTATTATACATGTTTATACAGTATTGTATAATTGTGTATAAATGTGTATATTTGTGTATAATGTTGTATAAATATATATTTTTCCAGTTTATAAGGATGTATATACATTGTTAACGTGTAAGAGACCTCTACATAAGTTTGACACTTCCTTCTCTTCTTCTTTTTCGTATATATGCTATATGAAACAGATTTGTACGCGTTGGAGGAATTCTACAATTCATTTATCATTTTTTTTATTTTTCTTTTATCCTGTTGGATTGCTTCAGCAATTGCACATAAAAGTGTTTGAATTTCTTACCTTCAGATAATATGCATTATTCAGGATAGGATTTTTGAGTTGCGTTGTGGCTTATTTGCATTTTTTTATCAAATACTTAATAATCAAAGGAAATCAAGAGAATGAAAACAACTGGTTGTATAAAAAGGGAGCAATAACAGTAGTTGATCGTGTGAAATAAGTTGTTTTTTGGAAATTAGCCGATTATTTTTGGGCTATAAATTTGCAAAGTAATATCTAGGCTATTATGTTGCAAGTCACGTGTGTGAGTTGTATTTATGTGAAATTATCCCTTTTTTCTGTATAGTTGGCAACAAACAGAACTTTTTAAAATCAGTGAAGGTTTTATATCTTCAAACTGAATACCAAACCAAACATTCAAAACATAAACGGTGAAGTGTATTATATTCTTCAAACCGTATTCAAATTTAATACCCCGGTAAAGTTTTTATATTCTTTAAACCGGAGTAAAAATTATATCGGAGTAGAAAGCAATTAAGCTCTAATCTCCAAAATTAATGCAAAAATACTGCTGCAAAAACAGATTAAACTTGCGGCATAAATTAACACACTGCAAAATCAGATTAAATTGCTACTGCTGTCCAAAATAAAACAGCACTGAAATGTTGTTATCAAAATAAAAATAACTCTAGCAATTGAACTGAAACTAACGCTAACACCAAAAATGTCTCTTAAACCTATAATAAAGTTTTAACCAATCAGAAGCAAGAAACGATTGAAACCAAATTGAATAGAAGCAGCAGTAAACGATTTTGTTCCTTTTTCCTTTATTTTTAAACAAAACAAATTTCAAGGAACAACAAAATATGAAGCGGCAGTAAACGATGTTCCTTTTTCCTTTATTCCAAATCACAATTTTTTTCTCTTTTAAATCGTTTCAAAATTAGACAAACACCTGCAGAATTTAAACAAAACCTGCAGCAAACACAATTAAACACAAAGACACGCTGCAGTCCAGAAAATGCAGCAATAACAATGCAAAAACCAACGCAACAATAATAGTGCAAAACCATGCTGCCGGATTTTACAAAATTCCTTAAGCTGTTGGGCAACGTGTATTAACCAAAATCAACATTGTAAAGGAAAAACAAGAGGAAAAAGAAATAGAATATATAATTCCGAGTCTACAATTTGCTTGTGTGTCCTTAAGGAATTTTAACCCCCTCACAGTTGCCAATGTAATGGATTAAATACTCCCAGGATAAAACGGAATAAAACTTCATGCGTCAGTGGCAATACTAGAAGCAGGATACCAATGAACTCAAAGAGCGGAGAGAATCACACTTACAATTTTCAAGGAACAAGAAAGCTCAAGACTTTTTGGATTAATGAACTTGCAGAGAGAGGGAAAGTGATTTTTTAGTTTCTGAATTTCTGAGTACTTAGAATGGAAGCCATGCCTGAATTTATAGGAAATTGTTGGCTTTGTGAAAAGGTATGGTGTCTGTTCACTGTGAGCAGACATCTGATAGGAAGACAACGTATTGTCTTTTAACGTCCTTTTAATGTTACTTATTAAACTGGGTCAACTAGTTTAACTAAATAAATCGGGTCAGTTTTTAAAGCCCAACCCAGTCCATTTAATTTCCCACTATTACCCAATTTACACTACTCATCTTTAAAGCCCAATGACTTAAAAGTCCAACAGAATATAACATACTGGCTCAGTTTCATCCTTCTCGTTCATACACCAATCAAAACTCTTTTTAGATGCTTTTCTATACTTTTCGCATTCTGTTTTAGCTATCTTTTTATGGTTCCACATGAGAAACCAATACGGATATAACCTTCCTTAATTAGAACAAAATTTACCCATAAATATTTTTAGCCAGGTCGTAGCTTCTCAAAAATTACCTATCTCGAATATGAATTTAATGCAACTAGAACCCTAGTATCACATACTCGATCATTGTAAACATAGTTATTAACCTTCATTTGATTTTAAAATTGTAGTTATATATTAGATATTAACCTTTACAGCTTATTTGGATGGTTGTTACCTATTGTATTGTATCGTATTGTTACTTTAATACAATGTTTGTTTTGATTGTTACTTAAATTTTATCATATCGTATCGTTAAATCCCTCGTTACGTAACGATGAAATGTGTCACTTTATGTAACGACCGATTTGGTATGGTCGCGTCGTTACCTTGTCCTTTTCTCTCAATATCACCATTCATTATTATTAAATAATTTTATTTTATCATTTACCCTACTTTTTTATATACTGTATCATAATTTTTCTTTATAATATTGCAGGCTTATTCATCATATTACTGGTGCGTGATAACATGAAATAACGGCAAAACGATACAATTCATTCAAATATTGTATTCATCAAACGATACAGTACAGTACAATACAATACGATATGATACATTATGAAACGATATAAAACAACCATCCAAACAAGCTTTTATTCGGACATTTATTCTAAAAATAGTTAGTCGAATTTCATACCTTAATTTGCTATTGTTCTTCAGATGTTATGTTTACTTCTAAAAGAAACTATATTCCACGTGAAAACAATGTTCTCCTTCTTGTGATATTCGATGAAGGATTATAATTATTTAGTGGCTAAATCTGAATGAGTAACAACTTTAAACAGGAGTGATAACAAAAGTCGCTCTTGATTTATATGTTTGCCTGGAACCATTTATTGTGATATTCTAGTATATCATTGAAATAATTATATATGTCGTGCATCGTTATCGATGCTTGCACTCTGTGTTAGTTATGATTCGGTTATTGCTTGCATAAACATGTGTACTGTCATGGACGGCTTTCCAGCTATGCTCCATGACCCCTTGGGCACATTCTGTGGCGTCCTAGTAAGCCTCCCAATGCCTAGCGTTACGGACGGCCCATGGTCTTGGCCGCACCAAGTGACAAGCGTGCATGTGCCTCTGTCACCCCACCGATATCCCTCGCCAGCACACAGACACGCCGCGTGTGCCGACCGTGATGCCAAAGATGCGGCTGCTGACAACGGACTTGTTTCTGCCTTGTAGAAAACTAAGTCTTTTTCATTGTAAATATAGAGTAGTTTTATTTCATGTACTTCCATTATGTTTCTCTAGCTTAGTCAAGTCTAATCTTGTAGCTTTGAATTATTTTTTTTAAGCATTATTAGGGGGGATCAAGCAATCAAACTTTCTAAAAAGCAAACAAGTCTCTGTACTGGTGTCTCTCCCCCTCGACACCGCGTTGCTTTTTGTAATAGCTTTCATTAATGCAATCAAGCTTTCTTTCATTCTCAATTCTCATTTTTGTTCTCTCAATTGCTCATGACATTGGTTTTCCCGTACGACACTGACAATCTAGTCTAGAGTACGGAGGGGACCTCAATTGGCGGACAGTAACTGCACTGACATCAGTTGCTTAACTCTACGTCGCCCTTCCAAGGAATCTCAGGAAGGCGCCGTGTAACAATTGGTATTAGATCCTAGGCTTGACATCGGACGAGGGAACGCATTGCCATTACCACCATTTCTGACCATGGTGAATCATGGGGACCGCATTGCGGCCCTTAAACAGACGGTTGACGGATTACGACCCATTGTGGATACAATGCCTGAATAAGAACTAGCCTAGGGAAAAGGTTGGATGACCTGGACCGCAGGGTGCTACAAGCCGAAGTTGACATAGAAAACACCAGTCACGACTCCGAGGGAGACCGACAAACGGCAGCCACAGAGGTAGCCGAAATTTTTGGCAAATTCGAGGGACTCCAATAGGAGCGTGCCGAGGATTTAACTTACAGGGCACAAGAGGTAGACAGGGTGACTGCCATGCAACAAACTATTGACGACTTGACAGACAAGATCAATGTTGTTAATGTTGCTTTACAGGGCCTGCTTCGAGGCGGTGGAAACTAAATCGGGGGCGCTGCGAACCCCGCTTCCGCGACACAAAAACTGAAAATTCCTGAGCTAAAGCCATACAGTGGAGCTAGGAATGCCAAGGAAGTGGAGAACTTCATCTTTGACGTCGAACAGTATTTCGATGTTGTTGAGGGACTAGAAGAAGCTAAGAAGGTAGCAACTGCTACCATGTATCTTCAGGGTGATGTTAAACTCTGATGGCGGGTGAAGTACGAAGCTATCAAGGTCGGTGAAGATGCTCTCGAGATATGGGCAGAACTGAAGGCAGCCATACGCCTACAGTTCTTCCCCGAAAATGTTGAATACAATGCAAGGAGGAAGCTACGAGAGCTCTGTCAGACCAAATCAGTACGGGACTACGTGCGGAAATTCTCCGCGCTCATGCTAAGCATATGCGACATGGAGGACAAAGACAAGCTCTTCACTTTCCTGGAAGGGTTGAAACCTTATGCCCGTATCGAGCTACAAATACAAAGGGTAGATACCCTGCCCAAGGCGATCCAAGCAGCTGAAGGCTTTGGGAACTATCAAATGGAAGCTCAGAAGGATAGGCCTCAGCCGCCTGCCCTAGCGGGATTCAAAGGGGCCAACCTAGCAATGGTGGCCCTAGCAGAAGTGGGGGAGATCGGAGCTCAATCAAATCTAAGGCTCCCTCCTCAGGCAGCAACAGTGTTGCATCAAACAACAATGACCGGGGGAGAAAGCTTCCTTCAAGATGTCGTCATTGCGATGGATCACATTGGAACAATAAGTGCCCACATGTACAAATGAACGCCCATCAGGCTTGTGATGATGGGACTGATGACGACTTAGACGATGCGGACAAGACTGAACCAGCAGGTGCCTTCAATGTAATTGTTGGCTCTATTTCTGAGGCATTAGCAGAGACTAGTGCTGGTATCCGTAAGAAAAAGGACCTATATCCGGTCACCAAGAAAGGGAAAAAGAAGGCGGACGAGGAGACTCCTCTTAAATAAGAGAGGACCTTAATGTTTGTTGAGATGAAGGTGAATGGCAAGCCCATTCGGGCTATGATAGACACAGGTGCTACCCATAACTACTTAGCTTCGACTCAGGTGGAGCGCCTTGGTCTAGTCGTAGGGAAAGGTAGAGGTAGTGTCAAGGCTATCAACTCACCTCCCAGCCAGTAGGTGGAATAGCCAAAGAGGTACCGGTGGAGCTTGGCCCTTACGAAGGAAAATTCACCTACGAATGGTGATCATAGATGACTTCGAGTTGATAGTTGGGTTGGAATTCCTAAGGCAAACCAACACCATGCATGTACCATTTGCAGACATGCTACTGATGATGGGAACCAATAGGGCCAAGCCCTGCATTATCCCATGCATGCCCATGAAGATGGTCGTTGAGAACATCTCGGCCTTGCTGTTGAAGAAGGGGGTCAAAAGGAATGAACCTACATTCCTAGCAACTCTCTGCATTGAAGATATAGAACACTCCTCGGGTCCCATTCTTGAACCCGTGAAGGAGCTACTACTGGAGTTTGAAGATATCATGCCATAAGACATGCCAAAGCGGCTCCCTCCTAGGCGCACTATGGACCATGAAATTGAGTTGGTGCCGGGCGCGAAGCCACCTGCCCGGGTGCCTTAAAGAATGTCACAACCCGAACTTACCGAGCTTTAGAGACAATTGACGGAAATGCTAGATATAGGGATCATTGTACCCTCTAAGTCCCCATACGCGTCCCTTGTTCTATTCCAAAAGAAACATGATGGCAGCCTGCGACTTTGTGTGGATTATCGGGCTCTAAACAAAATCACCGTGAAGAACAAATACCATATTCCTTTAATGGCAGACTTGTTCGATAGACTGGGTGGTATGGCGGTGTTCACCAAGATAGACCTCAAAACAGGTTAGTGGCAAGTTCAGATTGCAGAGGGTGATGAACACAAGACGACCTGTGTGACAAGATATGGGTTGTACGACTTCCTGGTCATGTCGTTTGGCTTGACTAATGCCTTGGCTACATTTTGCACTCTGATGAACCAAGTCTTCCGAGAGTACATTGACGAATTTGTGGTGATCTACTTGGATGACATTGTGGTATATAGCCAAATATTGGAAGAACACCTAGTGCACTTGTGGAAGGTCCTATCCCCGGGAGCATGAATTATATACGAAGCTATCCAAGTGCTCCTTTACTCAGAAGCAAACTGACTTCCTCGAACATGTCATCGAGGAAGGACGGATCAAGATAGACCAACAGAAGATTCAGACAATCACAGATTGGCCGTCGCCTAAGGATGTTCACGCCTTGAGGGTGTTCCTTGACCTATGCAACTTCTACCGGCGATTTGTGAAAAACTACTCCCTCATTGTGGTGCACTTGACAGAACTCCTCAAGAAGGTCACACCCTGGGATTGGGGATCGAGGCGAGTGGAGGCTTTCAATGCATTAAAAGTGGCTATGTCTAGTAGCCCTGTCTTGGCCCTTCTTGATTTGGCCAAGCCATTCGAGGTACAAACGGATGCATCCGACTATGCCCTCGGTGGTGTCTTACTACAAGAAAGGCATCCTATAGTGTACGAGAGTCGGAAGCTAGAGGATGCAGAGTGGCGCTATGCCGCCCATGAGAAAGAATTATTAGTTGTCGTCCACTGCTTGCGCCTTTGGAGGCACTATCTGCTGGGGACCCCATTCGTGGTCAAGACAGACAACACAGTTGTTAGCCATTTCATGACCCAGCCAAAGTTGAATGGTCGACAAGCCAGGTGGCAGGAACTTCTAGCTGAATTCCACTTCAACCTGGAGTACTGAAGTGGGAAGACCAATCATGTTGCTGATGTGCTCAGTCAGAGAGTTGACCTAGCATCGGTGTGCTTACTCACCACCCTAAGGGGGATCAAGGTAGCCACCTCTATCAAGGACCAGATACAGGATCTACTCATCAAAGATCCCGCTGCACAATATTTGGCTGATTTGGTAGGATAGGGCAAGACTCGCCAATTCTACATGGAAGATTGTTTCCTAAAAGTGAAAGGGAACTGGCTTTATGTTCCTAAAGGAGGAGATCTGCGAAGGACTCTTCTGGCAAAATATCATGATACTTTATGGGTCGGCCATCCCAGTGAAGAACGCACCATGGCGTTACTTCGCCATGCATATTATTGGCCTCAAATGGCCGATAATGTCGCTCAGTATGTGAAGACTTGTCTAGTATACCAGAAGGACAAGTCGGACCGCTTGACACAAGCGGGACTTTTGGAACCGCTAGCTGTCCCAAAAAAACCTTGGGAAAACGTTTCCCTGGATTTCGTCACCGGATTGCCCAAGGTCGGAGATCTCACAACTATCTTGGTTGTGGTGGATAGGTTTTCCAAGTATGCTACCTTTATTGCAACCCCTCAATATATATCAGCAGAAGATACAACTCGACTTTTGTTCTCTCATGTCGTCAAATATTGGGGCTTGCCCAAAGGCATTGTTAGTGATCACGACTCACGCTTCACTAGCAACTTTTGGACCCAGCACTTTAAGTGCCTTGGGTCAAAATTAAGTCACAACTCAAGTTTTCATCCGCAATCTGATGGCCAGACGGAGCGGTTCAATGGTATGTTGGTGGAATATCTCCGCCACTTTGTAACCGGATCACAGAAGAATTGGGTGAAGCTTCTGGATGCTTCACAACTGTATTTCAATTCACAAAAGAGCTCTAGTACAAACAAAAGCGCTTTTGAAATTGTTACCGGACAGAAACTGCTATTCCCACACACTGTGAATGCACCAAATATGTCTAAATCTCCTCAAGCTGCTAGCTTCTCAAAAGAGTGGAAGCAAAATTTGGAGATAGTGCGGAGCTATCTTGTCAAATCTCAAAAGCGGATGATGAGGCATGCTGATCAGAATCGTCGCTTTGTTGAATACCAAGTAGGAGACAAAGTGATGGTCAAAATTCCAAAGCGGTACTTATTTGCGGGGGTCCATGACCCTCGCCTATTGCAAAAATACATTGGACCCTTGTCCATTGAAAGGCGCATTGGGAAAGTTGCATATCGGGTGGATACCCCAGCTTGGTGGAAAATTCATCATGTCTTCCATGTCAGCCTCCTAAAACCTTTTTGGGAAGACACGGAGGATCCTTCACGGAGCCAGCTCACAATACCCAGTATTCGAGGTCCTAATTCAACCGGGAAAAGGCGTGTTGAAGCTATCCTTGATGATAGAGTGATTCACGCCTCAAGGAAAAATCACCAAGAGTTTTTGGTGAAATGGCAGGGCTGTGATGCAGAGGAGAATACTTGGGAGAGGGAAACAAACCTCAAAGCCTACAAGAGCCTAATTGAAGATTATATTGCAAGTAAGGCACCGAGAACGTCGCCAAATCAGGTGGGGGAGAATGTCATGGGTGACTTTCCAGCCATGCCACATGACCCCTTGGGCGCGCTCCGTGGCGTCCTAGCAAGCCTCCTAATACCTAGTGCCACGGACGGCCCCGTGGTCTTGGCCGCGCCAAGTGACAAGCGCACATGTGCCTCTGTCGCCCTAAAGATATCCCTCGCCAACACCCAGCCGCAGGCAGATGCCAACAGCGCCGCGTGCACAAACAATGTCCCATGCGCCGACCCTGATACGAAAGTCAAAGTTGCTGCCCACAGACCTGTTTTCTGTCTTGTAGAAAACTAAGTCCTTTTCATTATAAATATAGAGTAGTTTTATTTCATGTACTTCCATTATGTTTCTCTAGCTTAGTTAAGTCTAGTCTTGTAGCTTTGGATTATTTTTATTAAGCATTATTAGGGGGGATCAAGCAATCAAACTTTCTAGCAAGTAAACAAGTCTCTGTATTGGTGTCTCTCCCCATCGACACCGCGTTGCTTCTTGTAATAGCTTTCATTAATGGAATCAAGCTTTCTTTCATTCTCAATTCTCATTTTTGTTCTCTCAATTGCTCTTGATATTGGTTTCCCCATACGGCACTGACAATCTAGTCTAGCGTATGGAGGGGACCTCAATTAGCGGATAGTAACTGCACTGACATCAGTTGCTTAGCCTTACGTCGCCTTTCCAAGGAATCTCAGGAAGGCGCCGCGTAACAGTATGTATGATACGTGAATGATTTGGATCCCTATTTGAGCAGCGACATGCTACCCTTATGCCATATGAACTTTTTGTAATTTGCACAAGCATAAGTTATCTTTTGTTGCAAGTTGGTATCGTTCGTTGCATACTTAATGCTTAGACAATAATTCTCGTACACAGAGGCAGAGACACCGTGTCAGTTATGAGTTCGGTCAAATCCAGTAGCTTTGGTTCATATCATGTATTTGTCTTAAATTTTTTATTAAATATATACAGGTTAATAATGTAGAACCAAAGGGTGTTAATCGGGTTGGGCCGACCTACTAACAACCCAGTTCGACCCGATTCAGCCTGGATCAGTCCGATTCGATAAGGGGTGGGACGGATTGGCTAGGGTGGGGGATTGTGCCAGACGGGGTCGGACCTTTTTTTGCTACCGGTGCACCGAAACCCAGCTAGCCCGTTAACCCTTCCAACCCGGTCCAGTTTGATTTATGTTGTAAATTTTAATATTTTTTAAATTTTGACCGTTGCTAACGGTCAAAATCAAAAATACTTTTAACCATTTCGGCCTATCTCCTTACTAAAATAGCCCCTACATCCCCTAATAATTGATAAATTACATTCATCGCCTTTTAATAACTATAATTAGCCCCACTCTTCTTCATTTTTTTCACAACTTGCTCTCTTCTTCTACTCTAATTCTCTCTCAATTCCCTTTTGATTATTGAATTGCTTATTGCTCTCAAAAGTTCTCAATTAATTAATATTTCAAGTTTATCAATTATTTACGGTAGCCACTACAATATTACAATTATCAAGTGAAGTGAAGTTATCATTTTTGTTAAGTTCAAATTAATTCATGTCCTTTGCTTCTAGAGCACGCTCACATATTTGGGAACACTTTAAGGTGGTAGAAGAAAATGAAGAAGTTCGCAAAGTTCAGTGCAAGAACTGTGGTCTAGTCTTTAATGTTCGTCGAAAGGGGGAAGGCATAGCTGGTTTAAGGAGGCATATCAAGGGTTGTCTTGAGTGTCCTCTATCAATTCGTATTTTAAGTTGATTTAAGACAATTTGTGTTATTTGTTAGACTTATTTAAGCTTAATGTGTTAGTGTATTAGACAAGTTAATTTGAAGTATTATTATGCAATGAAAATATGAAATGAAAGCCCTTGAAGTTCGATCCTTACATATTAAGTTCTCCTTGAAATTCTCCTTGCAATTCCAGTATTTTTTGTTCCAATCTCAGGACTAGATCATTTGGGGCCGGAGTACTACGGCCATCCGAGATTTCTGCGTTCTCAACATTCTCCTTTCGGATACCACTTAAGTCGTCCATTTTTGCTTTTACTCTGCCTTTTGTGTTGCTTAGAGGAGGAGGAGGTGGAGGGCCTCTAGATCTGGTGTGATACACTAATGAGGCCAGTATGAGTGAACCAACCTAAGGGGATGGGAATAATAATAAAAAATAAGCAAAAACAAAAAGGTAGCAAGTCAGCGAGGATCCTGAAATGTTCGCAGTATTTAAACACATATTGTGAAAAATGTAAATTCGTGTCTTAATTTGGGAGCCTCATTGGGCCCGAGGTAGGCCTAGCGACAAATAGATTTGGAAAACTTTAAATGCCAATAAATGCTTCATTTCATAATATAAAAATAGACGAATCCCAAAACGACACTAAGATAATAGAAAAATAAGGCACTATTGGCACTTGGCCTTATTACATTTTAGGAAAGCGAGTAAACCTAATCTATTTGCTTTTGGAGGGACCTTCTTCAGGCTGAATGCTCTTGTCAATCAAATCCTCCAGTTCGCGTAGGTTCGTTAATAAGAATGCCTTTGCTAAATGTCCTCCTTTGTTTCCCTCAACGTTCTGGCAGTCGGTGACTCTCTTCCTCACTTTTCCTTCCAATTCCAACAGACTGTATTCCAGAAATTCTAGCTTTTCGCAAGATTTGACGGACCTCTCTTTCTATTCATTGATTTGGTCACTTGTTGGAAGATTCCTCCACCAGTCTAGCAAGAGTGAGGATGTGCCAACCATGCTGATGTTGGGGACCTCGTTCTTCATTTTCTACGAAACAAAAGGGTTAGGCCTTTCTCCCCCACCAGACTCGACTATTTATGCATTCATGATTAGCATATTGGCATTTAGATCTCCAAATTAATGCACACAACGTGGTTGTGTCCATTGGGATTATGGAAACTCCAGTGGACTTTGGATAAGGCTTATCTTAAAGGATCATTATGTGGACAACATAACTAATCCAACTAGTTTTGACCATGATGCATGCACAATTTCAATTAGAGTAAGGTTACTATGGGGTTTTAAACTGGTACCCTCAAGCGGACAACTTGAGGGAGAAAAGGCACGGAATCATCGACTGCACTGCTGATCGACTGGTTTTACCGCAAATAAGCCTTTCCGAATTTAAGGGTAATAAATAGGAAGAGTGCAACCACTCATTAAGCGTTGCTATAGGATTTGATACGCACGAGTGGAATATGATGTGGAGCATGATATATGCAGTAATAAATAATGTGTAGTCAAGTATTTGCACGTAGGAAAAATAAATACAGTATTTAAATAATTTAAATACAGTTACGGAAAAAGAACACGAAGAGACAAGTTAGTTTCATGAATAAAAGAAACATAAATGCTTAAAATAGGCAGTTAAATTCAAATAAGGAGAAAGGGTACGAGGTAAAACATGCTTGGACTGATTCACAAAAGACAAGTTCGTGCCCCCTTTTTTCCTCCCCTTTTTACGGGGAAGAAAGGTCCGGGTTTTGACATTCATGGGGGTAATAACTCATTTCCTTTTGGAAATTGGGTATTTTGAAGAGTCGCCACCTAACGAATTATGGTGCGTTAGGGCACCTAGAGCGATTAACTCTTGGATTGGTTTGCATTACCAAAGATTTACGGTAAGGGCTCGAAATAACCTTGAGGGGAAGGTGTTAGGCACCCCTCTCGGTCCACAACGGTGGGTCCCAGCCAAACTTATACTTATGAATTAGTTCTTTAACAAATAAGTAGTTGAAACAAATAATTGCAAATAAAGAATGTTGGACATCGTATGACTCACATAGTAAGACAAAGGATTTGAACAAGTTGTGTACATATAGAGAAGTGAAGTTTTAAACAAAAGGAATTTGGAAAGGAGAGGTCCTAGGTTGGTTAGCCTACAGGATCATCCCACGCAATGCCCGGTAAACACTCCTCAATGAGGGGCTACACGTGACATTAACACGTAGTCATCATATCTATATCTACCCATTCCCACTCTTAGTGGTCATTAAAGCAAATGTTTGTTTAAGCGATCTCTAGGCGTGTTGTTAACCATCCCTTCCTATGGTCCTAGAGGAATTTAGGACCTCTACCTACAGGCAGTTCTAGATAGACCCTTAGGCTTAAAGGAGAAAATACTAGGGCGACAAGCAAGAACACATAGGACCTTAGCAAATAAAAGCAGGAAAGAGCAAATAAGAGGCTCAGTTTTACCCCCACAGATAAGGCATGTAAACAACATGACTTAAACACAAATAAGGGCAATATTGTTAAACAGTATCCTAAGACATGATGTCTAGGTGAATATCAGAACATATGAGATATGCAACTTTATTTTGTAACTCAGAAGCAGGGGCCCTAATCAGTTTGCCTATTGATTTTAAGCTTGTCAATCAATAAGCAGTACACACAAAGAGGCAGTTTCTAGTTTTATAAGAGTTGATTATCTAAGGCTTGCCTAGGCATGGGATAGTGCGCAGTTGTTACCAGAACTATTAGAAGTTCAGAAGTCATTTTTGCCTAAGAGCATGTTGTTCTAGGTGTTACAAAATACAGGGATTATTACCAGTTTGTTTAAAGCAGGGTGAGACGGTTAATACTCCTTTTCATGCATCACTAGTTTAACTAGGCGTAGCTAAGTGAGTATGAACGAGAACCTAAACATGGTATCTAATATGCACACATAAGGTATAGAATAATTTATATGCAAGATTCCTAAAGCAGGATTTCTAAATGCACAGCATGATTGCAGAATTTCTTAAAAGCAAGATTTCAAAATACATAAAGGTTACAACATTGTAAAATATGCTGTCAAATGTGCAGGAGTAGCAGTTTTTGTTTTAATGCCCCTTATCCTAGAACAGGATTTCTGAGCGATAGCAAGAATGTCAAAATGAGATGCTGAAACAGTATACATGAAACCTAAGAGCATCGTCTCTAATACATGATATGCTTTGCACAGGTTGGTTCTAAACATGGATTCTATTGCGCATATAGGAAATGTAAAACCTAAAGCATGGTTTCTACCCCTTTGATGTCTATAACATGCATAGCTACCCTCCTATTTTTACTATACATCCCCTGTATCTGTTTACAACAAATTATTACAGACCAATATTGCATGAATTACATAAGTAGATAAGAAAAATAAGAAGTTACTCTATAGGGAGCCTGAAAGTAGGCCCAGATTTCCAGAGTTTCCAATGCTAGATTGCCTTACAGTCTTTCACATAATCCGGTTGTGTCAGAATTCCCTAAGGACCTCAAGGAATTCCGGGCAGTGCTCACACCCATATTCCATAATCATGGTTGAGTAAGTGCAGTATGGAGGGCCAGCTCCAATGTATCAGAGTTTAGAGGGATCCATAAGCAGTCATACATTAAAGTGGCAGAACTTAAAACCTAAGAGTAGATGTGCAAGTGCTTGAAAAGATTTAAGCAGGAAAACAGTTTGAAAAGGGAATTGTTCGAAATAGTTTTGTAAAAAAAACAACAAAGACTGTTTTGGAAAAAGAGTAAAGTAATAAGCAATAGTCCAAACACAGCACCCAAATCAGGTTCATACATAACCAAGGAACATAGAACCAAGGCAGGTTCAACAACCACAAACATGGGTAATGGGATTTGGGGACACATAGGTCACATAGGTAAACACATAGTTACATGAACACTTAAGCACAGAATCAGCAATATGATAAAGGGTTAAGGAACTTCAGAATTAATATAGAATCAGGTTACTTAAGGATAACGAACTACTTTGGACAGAAACATTAGTAAGGAAGAGTCACATTGGGGTATACTAAAAGGGGGATAACATTTCATAAACATGCTGGGTCTAAGGGAGGGGACACATTCAGAAGCATGTTGAATGAAGCGATGAAGTAAACATATTAGTTGCAAGTTGAACAACAAAACCATAAGTGAAAACAGACTAGAAACAGGAGGAATTGAAGTAATAAAAGAAACATGTTGTTTTGAAATTTTTAATTGAAATTAGGACATACCAGTAAAGAGGACAGTAAACACAAAAGTGAAGGAGCAGGAGAGCACAATAGTCAGCCTTGGCTTGCAGCCGACTAACTTAGAACAATAGCAAGTAACCAAAGAAATAGAGTAGAAAAATTTTGTGCCACGACCCGAATTTTCCACCCTCGGGAGTCGTGATGGCGCCTACTCGTGAAAGCTAGGCTAGCCAAGTATTATAAATTCATTACCCTATGCTGATACAACATGACCCAAGAATGCAACCGAACTCAACCAGAACTCACACTTCGAAAACTTAGCATACAACTGACTATCTCTCAAAGTCTAAAGAAAAACTCTCAGATGCTGCTCATGCTCCTCCCGGCTATGGGAATAAATCAAAATATCATCAATGAAGACTATCATGAACGAATCCAAGTAAGGCCTGAACGCTCAGTTCATCAAATCCATAAAAGCTACTGGGGAATTTGTCAACCCGAATGACATCGCCAAGAACTTATAATGCCTGCACCGAGTGTTGAAAGCTGCCTTAGGGACATCAGATGCCCTAATCCTTAAGCTCAACTGATGGTAGCCAGATCTTAAGTCAATCTTCGAAAATACCTTGGCACGCTGAAGCTGATCAAAAAATCATCAATCCTTGGCAATGTATACTTATTCTTGATTGTAACCTTGTTCAACTGTCGGTAATCTATACACATTCGCATCAATCCATCCTTCTTCTTAACAAACAACATCGGCGCACCCCAATGCGAGACACTAGGTCTATGAAGCCTTTCTCAAGCAAGTCTTGCAACTGCTCCTTCAATTCTTTCAACTCAGACATGCCATATGATATGGCGTGATAGAAATGGGTTGAATGCCCGGAGCCAAATCAATGCAGAAGTCAACATCTCTATCGGGTGGCATACCCGGCAGGTCTGAAGGAAATACATAAGGAAACTCAGGAACAACAGCCACACAATCCATAGAAGGAACCTTAGTACTAGAATCACGAACGTATGCTAAATAGGCCGAACACCCCTTCTCGACCATACGCCGAGCCTTCATATATGAGATAACACTACGGGTAGAATGACCAAGAGTCCCTTTCCACTCTAAACGAGGCAAACCCGACAAGGCTAAGGTTACAGTCTTGGAATGACAGTCCAAGATCACATGGTAAGGTGATAACCAGTCCATCCCTAATATGACATCAAAATCAACCATGTCCAGAAGTAATAAGTCTACTCGGGTTTCAAGACCCCCAATCACAACTATACAAGAACGATGAACATGATCTACCATAATAGAATCACCCACCGGTGTAGACACATATACAGGAGAACTCAAAGAACCACTAGGCATGACTAGTACGGTGCAAAATAAGATGACACATAGGAGTATGTAGACCCTGGATCAAATAGCACTGAAGCATCTCTACTACAAACCAGAACTATACCTGTGATAACTGCATCGGAAGCCTCAGCCTAGGGCCTGGCTGGAAGAGCATAACATCGGGGATGGGCCCCACCACCCTGAACTACCTCTCTGGGACGACCTGCTGCCGGCTGGCCTCCACCTCTAGCGGTCTGAGCTCTACCTCTAATACCTCTACCTCCACTTCCACCTTTAGCTGGTTGGGCATGTGGTAAAACACTCGGTGCCTGAACCATGGCACGAGAACCCTGGTGTTGAGAACTGCTCGGTGCTCGAGGACAAAATCTAGCAATATGCCTTGTGTTGCCACAAGTAAAACAAGCCATCGGCTACTGGGGCTGACGACCCTGAAAACTCTGAAGTGGAGGTGCACTGATAGGAGCTGGCAATGCACTATAGGACTACTGATCAGAATACTGCATGTGAGAACCATGCCCACCTGGGGCACCATGAGAAGCCTAAATTGATGACTGAAAAGGCTTAGGAGGATGGCCTCTACCATACGAATCCCTGCCTCCAAACGAGGCACCACTGAATTTGCTTGAATGACGAGGCCTCTTGTCAGACCCCTGACCACCTCCCTGTGATAGAACCATCTCAACCCTCCTGGCCACTTTGGCCACATCCTGAAAGGAAATCTCGCTCCCTATCTCCTTAGCCACAATATTTAGGCCTAGAAATCTAATTGGTGATCGGATTTTGGTCCGAACCTCGAGTTTTGACCAAGCGGGCCCGGGGTCGATTTTAACTTTTTAGGAAAAATGATAGAAACCTATAATTAAGCATTGGGTATGAATTCTTTAGCATTTATTGATATTGTTAAATTAATTTAGACTAGATACAAGTAATTTGGAGGCGAATTCTAAAGGAAAAGCGGTGTTTGAGGCTTGAGTTAGTCGTAGAAGCTTGAGGTAAGTATTTGGTCTAACCTTAGCTTGAGGGATTAGGAGTTTTGTCTTATTTGCTATGTGTTAATTATGGAGCATGACATATAGGCATGGTGACGAGTATCTATATGTTGGTGTCAAGCATGCTCGTGAGTCTTGTATCGTAATTGTTGTGACTCCGTTGTGGTTTATTCATGCTTCATATGAGGATTATCATTATTATTCCCTTGTTGGGATGTTGTTGTGATATTATTGTTCCCTTGTCGGGATGTTGTTGTCATATTATTGTTCCCTTGCCGGGATATTGTTGTTATATTATTGTTCCCTTGCCAGGATTCTTTTATGATTGGTGTTGATAAATGAAATGGGAGCTAGTTGCATGCCTGCAACGGTACTATATGAAATGGGAACGGGTTGCATGCCTGCAACGGTATTATATGAAATGGGATCGGGTTGCACGCCTGCAACGGTATTACATGTGTACTTGTTTCTTATTTCCTTATCTTTTGTTGGTAATTGATTTATGGCGTTCCTTACATTTCTCTACTGTTATTATGTTGTTATCTGTTACTCCCCACAATATGTTTCCCCACCCAACTTTAGCTGTAATTATCTGCTTTTATTTTCCGCTGTATATGATTTAACTACACGGGTTTATTTTGGTAGTCTGGTCCTAGCCTCATCACTACTTCGCCGAGGTTAGGCTAGTCACTTACCAGCACATGGGATCGGTTGTGCTGATAGTACACCCTGCACTGTGTGCAGATACTGATACCAGAGCATTTAGACCGCAGTGAGGGTGCTGTCTTCAGTCCACTCAGGCGACCCGAGGTAGTCCTGTATAAGTCTGTGGGCCTTGGCGTCTCCTTCTATCATTTCTCTTTCTGTTTTTACTTATTTAGAGACAGATTTGTGTATTTCCATTCAGACCTTATTTGTAGTATCCTTAGATAGTCTGTGACTTGTGACACCAAATTCTGGGTAGTATTGTACTTCAGATTATGTAACAAATGTTCGGTTAATGATTAAGTTTTCGTCTTCCGCATTTCTGGATTATTTAGTTTATTCCGCTGCTTAAATCACTTATTACTTTGAATTATTGAACATGCTTAATAAAAAGGGTAATATGCACCATCACGATTCCCGAGGGTGTGAAATGCGGGTCATGATATTTTGAGTGTGAGAGAGTTTGAACTAATGTGTTGTGTTTGTTAATGAGAGAGCGTATGTATATATAGTTTGAAACTAGGCAGAATAATAAGGTAAGAATCAAATTCATGCAGTAATTATGAAACTAGGTATCAATTAGTCAAAAATCAGTATACGTACTCTCTTAATTAAGGGAGTTAACTTCAAACGGTAAAGACAAATAAGGAAGGAGATCACATAAAACTGGAATATAACACATAAGGAAATAATTTTAGCATAGTGCAAGTATAGAACATGCAATTAAGATTAAGTACATAATATTCCAATTAAAGAAATAACATAAGAATCAGATTTGACAATATAGTCGACCATAAAATAAGGCAAGAGAATAACTTAGAGGTTGGAAATCAATAAGGAGATCATCGTAAGATATTAGTGAAAGGCATAAATTACAGGAAATTAGGGGTTCAAATAGGAGTAGTAATGATTAAGGGGAATTAACACAAATTGCTGTAAATAAATGAAATAATCACAATATATGCAAAAAGGAATAAAATCAGAAACCCTAATAGGCATAGTAGGGTAAAAATCATAGAAACATAGAACATATTCATGAATAACAGACATGCGAGCAAATTAAACGAACAAATAAGCAAGGATAGTTCTCAGAACCCAGGATTAAGAACAAAATAATTAGGGTTTTCAACATAATGAATCAGATAAAAGAAAAACTTAAATAAACCATTTAAACATAGTAAAAATTATAGAATAATACTGAAAATCATAGGAAAAGTCATTTTGAAAAGAAGTTAAGAAACCCTAATTGTGAAGACGAAGAGGCGCTTTGAAAAATCGGAGAGGTTATCATGGAAAATAGCAAAAATAACTCAAAATATACTCAGATCTATGGTAGATCTGAAGAGTCAAGAGATGAGTTAGGGGTTCAGAGAGAGATAACCGAGATAAAGAGATTCCGACTTAGAACCATGGATCTAGCCGGAAAATATAAAGATCTTACTCGGACGGCCAAGAGTGGCCTGAGAATGGCATGAAAAGGCCAGGGTATGAGTTGAACAACCTCTGGTATCCTTGAGGATCTCAAGGTAGCAAGGATCCGGCATGTGAGGGAGCCATGGAGGCTAGGGATGGTGGTGGAACCACCATTGATACCGGCGAGCCAACGACCGGCGAGTAGGAGCTTAGGTTTAGCAGAGAGAGTCTTGAGAGAGATGAGAGATGTAAGAGTGATGAGAGAATGAGGATTTGGGGGGTAGACTATTAGGTTAATTATGAAAAGGGGGATTTGGACCGTTGATTAGAATTGATCAACGGTCCAGATTTGACCAGGGACTAGGTCGGGTAATTTTGATGGATTGGGCCTGGGGTTTGGGCTATTTTAATTGAGGTTTGGGGCTGGTTCAACTAGGCTAGAATTGAAATGAAATTGGCTATTTGTTAAATAACCAATTAAATTAAATAAAACAATTTACAAAACTAGCTAATAATTGTACAAAATAAATTTCATGCATAGAAAATAGTTAAAAATGATTACTTAGTATTTTAAAATACAAATGATTAATTTTCGGTCAAAAATAGTATAAAATCATATGATTGGACTATAATTGCAAAGTTATTGCAGTTATAGCCAAAAGATGTCAATTTGGCCAATTATGGAATAATTTGGTATTAATAGGACCATAATTAATAAATTAAATCAAGAAATGCTTTTGAAATCATTTGTAATGCCATTTTGTAATTATTTATTGAAAATAAATTGCTGGGTAAATTAATAAAAATATAGAAAAATTATGAAAAAATACCAATTGCTATTAATGCATGATTTTGAAGGTATATATGCAATTTTAAAATATTTTGGGGAAAATTGGGTATCACCAAGTGGTGGCTTTTTCGTTGGACTTGGGGTTGCTCGGACCCTGAATACTGTACCATGAAAATGGCCTCTTTGGTTTCACTCTGATATCAAAGTCCCTTTTCTCGCCTTCCTGATCCTCCAGGTACATGGTGAGAAAGTTCGGGAAAGGGTATGAGCTCTCATTCTTGTTAACCACTCTGGTGATCATCCTGTACATAATATTTCCAACGTTAATCGGGTACCCCGCCATAATGGACCCCACTATAATAGCCCGAGAGACCGGCATATCACTGTCATGAGTAGTGGGATCTAACCAGCTACAGACAAAAGTCTCACAACCCTTAGCCTCGAAGCTCAGAGTGTTTTGTAGATTGGTACACAAGGTGTCAGCCAAGCTGGAGTAGTCCTTGGGAGAGCAATCATTGGTGCCAACCATGGACGGGCTAACTCATCCATAGCTACCTTCTCCAAATACAAGGACTCATCCTCGTCATTAAACCTAACATAATCGTTCAGAGTCTTGCCATAAAACTTGATTTTCTTGTTCTGGACTTTGGTAAAAATGTGCCTTTTGATGTGGGCGACATTAGTATAAAACTCCTTTACCAAGTGTTTATTGGCCTCTGCTAGGACGCTGGTGAAGAACTGCCACCCCATTCTCTCATTGAAGTGTCTCTTTACATTCGGGTTGTGAGATAGTAGATCTCGCTCAATAAATACCCTCTCATGTGTAAGTGACCTCTGAGTTCACCGCTCCCGAAACTTGTGGTAGGCTTTTTCACTCACAAAACGGTCTTGCCATACCACAGGGTTCCTTGATCTTGCCAACCCTCCTGTTTGGGTGTCACCACCCCTCCCGTCGTTAGGGATCTCAGCATCTACATCAATTGGGTCCTGTCTAGGTGGAGAAACTGGAGGGGAGGCTGATGTTGAAAATTCACTACTTTCCTTTGAGCCATCAAATGAATCAGAAGAAGCAGGAGAAGTAGGGGAAGCTGGGGGTGTAGGCTCGTCTATCAACGGAAATCTCCCTTGGAAGTCTATGGGAATGTGTGTTGGCCTTGAGTCTCCTTCCGAAGCTTCCCGAGAAGGGACATATTCACTACCCTCAGAATGCGAAGCGACTCTATCCGCAGCTTTCATTATTTTCCTCAACTTACCTATCGATTTCTGGACCATTAGTGGTAATTTGGTCCTTCCTTGACCTCCCCTTCCCCTGCCTCAGAAGGATTCAACCCTCCCTTTTTGTGCATCACCAGCACCTCTAGATCGTACCATTGTCTGCAAAGAAAATGAGTAAAAGATCATTAGTATTGGTGTTAAAAGAATCATCAAAGAAAAATAGATAAAAAATTAATAGTGTTTCACAAGCAGAGGTCCGCTGACAGTAGAAAAAGAAGAGCAGCCACGGAATGGGTACTGCTGACAACAGAAAAAGGGTCACAATCGCGGAGGACTGGGGATCATTCTAGCCAGCCTCTGAATCTGAGGTATCACTGAGAGCGGAATTTTGGGCGCGGCCATGAAAGTTGAACCGATGCCCGCGGAAAAACAAACGCGGTTGCGGACCCAATTTTACACTTTTCTGAACTTAAATTCCATTGTCCGCAAAGAAGGAATCACGGCCGCGTAAAGCAGGTTGCTGTCAGCAAAATTTCCATCGCTGACCATGAAAAACAGATCATTTTTAACTCAAGCTTCACATGAACGCTGACCTCGGATTTACAGCCGCGGCCGCGTAATTCAAAAATTAAACAAGCAATCCCAGGGTTTCACTTTTTCTTGGCATTAACGGGTATCATAAACACCACTCACCCCTACTAGGCATGCACAACAAGCTTCTTTTTCAATTTTTAGCATCAGCTAAGTAACACTACTTAACCCAAACTATAAAGAAGCAGTAAAATAAAGATGAAAGAAAAGAAAAGGGATAAAATTAACACTAAAAATTGATCATACCAGTTGTAAGATGTGCAGTAAAAGATTGATTCTTGAGTAATTGAGAGTGAAAGATCCAATAGGAAGATGAACAATATTTTAGACTCAGTGGGAAACAAGAGTGCGAAAAGGGTAAAAGGTCTAATGACCTTCTATTTATACTAAAAAGATTGCGACCCACGTATCTTACTTGGCGCGGCCACGGAAATTCACTGCGGTCCGCGCTTTTACCATTTTTGCAGGGTTGTTACCAAGGGGAAATGCTGAGCGCGGAAAAGCTGGCGCAACCGCGGAACAGATTCTGCTGACCACGAAAAAGCCACCGCGGATGCGGTTCAAAATTTAGAGAGTTCATATTTTGGACTTTTCAAGTCCGTGTCTGCTACCAAATTATGCCCCCTTCCCCCCCCCCCCCCCCCAAAAAAAAATCTTCCCCTGATCGCGGAATTTTGAGCACGGTCAGCGATCCAATTACAGCCTTAACCAAATTTTTCCAGTATAGTCCTGCACTGCATCAAATATTCCTACACACATCTTACAACCAGTTAGTCCAAAATAAATCTTACACTAAGAAGAAAATCAAAAAGAAGAAAATCATATGGGTTGCCTCCCAAGCAGCGCCTGATTTAACGTCGCGGCGCGATATTACCATCATCATTTGAAGTTGATCAAGGCCACCACATGATTGTCATCATTTTCCTAGATAGTGTTTGACTCGGTGCCCATTAAATCTGAAAATTTCACCATTTTTATTCTTCAATTCAATAGCACCAAATGGATTTACATGTACCACTTCAAAAGGGCCACTCCATTTTGACTTGAGCTTTCTCGAAAATAGTCGCAACCGAGAGTTGAATAGAAGAACCAAGTCACCCTCCTTGAATTCCTTGCTCCGGGAATACTTATCATGTAAGTACTTCATTTTGTCCTCAAACAAGGATGAGCTGAAATAGGCTTGAAATCGGAACTCATCTAGTTCATTGAGTTGCTCTACCCGAAGATTTGCTGCAACATCTCACTCAAGATTTAACCGCTTTAAAGCCCACATGGCCTTGTGCTCTAACTCAACCGAAAGATGGCATGTTTTCCCAAATACAAACTGGTACGGAGACATACCAATTGGAGTCTTGTAAGCAGTCTTGTAAACCCACAAAGCATCATCCAGTTTCCTTGACCAATCAGTTCGGTTTGCATTGACATTTTTGGATAATATATTCTTTATCTCCCTATTGGAGACCTCAACTTGTCCACTCACCTGGGGATGATAAGGGGTTGACACATTATGATTGACACCATACTTAGACAGTAAAGTATCAAAGGCCTTGTTGCAAAAATGAGACCCTCCATCACTGATAATACCCATTGGAGTGTCAAACCTTGTGAAGACATTTTTCTTGAGAAATGCCACCATACTCTGGGCTTCGTTGTTAGGCCAAGCCACAGCCTCAACCCACTTGTAAACATAATCAACAGCCACTAGAATGTAAGTGTTACCATATGAACTCACAAAAGGCCCTATAAAGTCTATGCCTCACACGTTAAAAATGTTAACCTCAAGAATAATGGTGAGAGGTATTTCATCCTTTTTGGAAATTCCATCAGCTCTCTGACACTCATCACATCTCTTCACAAGCTCACCAACATCTTTATACAGAGTAGGCCAATAAAAACCATAGCTAAGAACCTTTGAAGCAGTTCTCGCCCCACCATGATGACCATCGTAGGGCGAGGAATGGCAAGCATCAAGAATACTCATTTGATCCTCTTCCGGAACACATCTCTGAATCACACAATCAGTACAAATCTTGAAAAGATAGGGCTCATCCCAGTAATAATCCAAGTTGTTCAGTTTAACCTTCTTCATTTGGTTAGAATAGAGCTCACTCGGGATAATGTCGGTCACAAAAAAATTGGATACATCGGTGAACCAAGGCATATTATTCAAATACACTGAGAGGAGTTGTTCATCTGGGAATGCATCATTAATTTCGAGACCATCTTTGGGTCTCCCCTCCTCTTCCAAGCGGGACAAGTGGTCCGCCACTTGATTTTCACTTCCTTTTCGATCAACAATCTCTAGGTCAAACTCGTGAAGCAAAAGAACCCATATTATCAACATTGCTTTGGAGTCCTTCTTTGTCATTAAATAACAGTGTGTCGCGTGATTAGTATGAACAATCACTTTGGCACCCATGAGATAAGGCCTAAACTTTTTTGATGCAAACACAATTGCTAGCAACTCTTTCTCCGTTACCGTATAATTGATCTGGGAAGCATTCATAGTTTTGCTTGCATAGTACATTAGATGAAACATCTTGTTCACTCTTTTCCCCAAAACCGCTCCTACTGCAACGTCACTAGCATCACACATGAACTCAAATGGCAAGCTCCAATTAGGTATGGTGATGATGGGAGTGGTAGTCAATCTATACTTGAGAATCTCAAAAGCTTTCATGCACTCATCATTAAACATAAACTTTGCATCCTTTTCCAATAATTTGCACAATGAATTCACTACCTTGGAGAAGTCCTTGATGAACCTTCGGTAGAACCCCGCATGACCAAGAAAGCTCCTCACTCCTGTGACGGAAGTAGGAGGAGAGAGTTTTGAAATCACTTCAATCTTCGCTTTGTCCACTTCAATATCGTTCTTTGAGATCTTATGGCCGAGGACAATGCCCTCCTCTACCATGAAGTGGCATTTTTCCCAATTAAGCACTAGATTTGTCTCTTCACATCGGGCCAATACTTTGTCAAGATTACCCAAACATTCTTTAAAAGAGTCACCCACAACACTAAAATCATCCATGAACACTTCCAAGAAGTCCTCCACCATGTCAGTAAAGATAGCCATCATACACCGCTAAAAGGTAGCTGGTGCATTACACAATTCGAAAGGCATTCGTGATAATGCGAAGGTGCCATATGGACATGTGAAGGTGGTTTTCTCCTGGTCCTCTGGTGCAGTCATAATCTGGTTATAACCTGAGTATCCATCCAAAAAGCAATAATAGGAATGCCCAACAAGTCTATCCAGCATCTCGTCAAGAATGGGCAATGGAAAATAATCTTTGCAGGTCACTTTGTTCAGCTTCTGGTAGTCCATGCATACCCTCCATTTGTTAACAGTTCTAGTGGGGATCAACTCATTTTGCTCATTTGTGACCACAATCATACCCCCCTTTTCGGCACATATTGTACTGGTGAAGTTCACGAACTATCCGAGATGGGATACACAACCCCTGCATCTAGCCACTTGATAACTTCCTTCTTGACGACCTCTTGTATAGCCTCGTTCAACCTCCTTTGATGTTCCACGAAGGGTTTGGCATCATCCTCAAATATAATCTTATGCATGCAAAAGGCGGGGCTTATCCCCTGAATATCAGCTAGAGTCCATCCAATTGCCCTCTTCCTTCTTTGAAGCACCTCAAGGGTGGCATCTACCTGCACATTAGTAAGGCATGAAGAAAGAATAATAGGTAAAGTTGAACAAGGGCCTAAGAATTCATACCTGAGATGTGAAGGCAAAAGCTTCAACTCCAATACAGGAGGCTCCTCGATTAAGGGATTGTTGGTGGAGTCTTTTTGTTCTCAAGGTCCAAGGAAAGTTTATGGGGCTCATAGGAGTAAGAACCCATTCATTGCAAGGCATTGACATACTCTATCGAGCCTTCATCCTCGGTCACATCATGGTTCAACAATACAACTTCCAAAGGATCCTCCACATTGATCATGGCACTCATGTCACCAACTATCACCTCAGTCACCAAATCCACAAAAGAACAAACCTCAGTACTATTCGGCTACCTCATTAATTTGCACACGTGAAAGATAACTTTTTCGTCACCCACCCGGAAGGTGAGCTCCGCAGCTTCCACGTCAACCAATGCCTTCCCTATTGCTAGGAAAGGTCTTCCTAATATTATCAGCACCTTATAGTTAACTTCACAATCGAGAATCACAAAATCAGTAGGCAAAACAAACTTGTCAACCCGGACAAGAACATCATTAATAATACAAGCGGCCTCTTCATTGTTATATACGCCATTTGCAATCTCATTGAAGTAGGTCTCGGTTGACCAATACCCAAAGTTTTGAATACAGAGTAAGGAATCAAATTTATACTTGCTCCCAAATCACACAAGTCTTTGCAAAATATGCACTACCAATGGTACATGGAATGGTAAATGCGCCGGGATCCTTAAGCTTTGGAGCCATCGAGTGCACAATAACACTCACTTGATGAGTCATTTTGATGGTCACACAATCCATAGATCTCTTTTTAGTTACCAAGTCTTTCATAAACTTGGCATAACTCGGCATTTGCTCAAGAGCTTCCACCAAGGGCACATTGATCGAAAAACTTTTCATCATCTCAATAAACTTCTTGAACTGGTTTTCATTCTTATGCTTTGCAAGTTTTTGAGGGTAAGGCGGGGGAGGCCTTGGCAAAGGATCTTTGGCTTTAGGCATTACCATTTCCAGCATGTCTAACACGTGTTCCCTAGACAGGTTCATGTCATTTTGAGTCTCCACCTCATTGTCATGAATATCAATTCTGACTTCACCATTCAAATTCTTCTCACTCACTTGCTCATCAATTATTGGATCATCATCATCATTTTGCACTTCAATATCATCACTCACAACTTCTTTTTGCTTGGAGGTACTTGCTTCCCCACCTCAATCGCTCCTTGTGGTCACTGCCGATATTTTTCCCACCCTTCGGGTTCACTACCGTATCACTAGGTAGCGCCCCCTTAGGGCGCGTGTTCAAAGCTTGCGAAATCTATCCAAGTTGGACCTCCAAGTTGCAGATAGAAGTATTATGGGACGCCAATTAGGCATCAGAGTCGGCGTTCTTTTTCATCATTTGCTCAAACATTGACTCAATCCTTCCTATCTCATTGTTTGACGAGCTAACACCTTGAGACGGAAATGGAGGCGGATTGTTTGGTTGTTAAAACATTGGAGACCTTTGAAAACCCGGCCTCCGATTACCTTAATTACCATTATTCCAACCTACTTGGTTGTTGTTGCCACCCCAATTGCTATTGTTACCCCAATTCTGGTTGTTGTTCCCCCAATTGTTGGAGTTGTTGTTATTGCTCCAATTTCCTTGGCCTTGGTTTCCCCAATTCTGATTATTCCCTTGAGATCTCCATTGTTGATTTGGAGCATTACCTCATTTTTCTTGATAGTTGTTGGCATACAAAACCTCTTCACTTTGCTCATCATAACCATCATCTTGGTTGTATCCACTACTACCTTGCTCATATTGATCTTGGTTGCCTTGCATTTGTTGCCCCTGCTGTCTCCTCTTGTTTACCAATAGATTAACACCATCCATTGTGTTTACTTGCTTTGGTCCCTGAATTTGTTAAAGGTGTGCTTTGGCTAACTGGTTCATGGTTCCGTGATCTTGAAGTTCCTTGTGAAGGTTTATGAGATGAGGGTCCCCCTAAAATTTGTTTGATCATTGCTTTAGTCATATCATTGTTGGGACATTCCTTGACGATAGTTCTATTTCTATCCCAGATTTCATGAAGGGGATCATTTGGTTCCTATTTAAACTTGGCTATAAACTTGTCGGCCAACTCATCCCATGTAGCGATAGAATGATTGGGGAGTCTTTCGAGCCAGTCCAAAGCTTTCCCTCTAAGTGAAAAAAGGAACAATCTTAGTCTCAATGCATCCCCCGACACGTTAGTTTGTTTGCTTCCCCAGCAGGTATCCGCAAAGCCCTTTAGATATTTATATGCATTTTGATGGGGAGCACCTGTGAAGTACCCTATTTGCTCCAATAAGGTTAGCATGACATTTGTAATCTGTAAATTACCCGCCCGAATCCAAGGTGGGACAATTGCACTTGCGTATCCTTCATTTGGAAGCACCCGAGGAGCTACTCGTGGAGGAGCTGGGAGAGGGTCTGGAATATTTTCGTTGGCCTGACGGCCTCTTCTTTGAGCTTGAGGTACTAGAGGTACCTCATCTTCAGCATTATCATCTACCTCCTCCCATGGGAGAACATTTATGATAGGATCATTATTTGCCATTTTGTACCTGAATCGATTAACTCACACAAGTTAGTAAAACAGAAGGAAAGAAAAACAACACATACAACTAGTCAGATAAATAGCCAAAACCGTTTAACTCCCCTGGCAACGACGCCAAAAAGTGATTGGTTCTAACCCTACACCACTATGTAATTGCAAGGAGTAGTCGATGCAGCATTTACCCGAAAGGTCGGGATCGATTTTCACAGGGAGTTAATATTGGTTGGGAGTTGAGTTTCTATCTAATCTAGCTACGCATGTTGCTTTTAATTGCACTTCTAACCATGTTTGGAGTTGTTTCTGTTCTACTTTTAATGCTAATGATTACTGAAAATAAGCTAAGTACAATGTTTTTGTTAGGGTTTTCTCAAGTGACAAAAAGCACTAGGGAAGTGACTTACACCTAGGTGAGTATCTAATGGGATATAAAATTTAGGACAAGCTTGTTATATTTGGGGTCGTGATATAACCTTTACACAAAACTACTCACTTTATACCTCTCGGTAGTTTGAGTGAATTTGCCCTAATTGGCTTTCTCAAACCCAATTGGGTGTTCAAACAATGCAAGTAAAATTGGCTCAAGTTGGGTATTACTATCTCTAGATTTAACCCTTTTATTGGGGCTATCAATCTCTTGGGTGCACCCCAATTCCTTGTTAGCCTAATTTTCCTAGACTTAGTCCCTCTTTCTCAAGAAGAGCCTAAGTCATAAAGGCATGAATCGGTGTTTGCAACCACATATCTACAATTAAAGCATGAATCAAGCTAAATATCACTAACACATAAACAATTAAGCCCTAAAATAGAAGACCCATTAAATACTCATACTAGGGTTGGGTCACAACCCTAGCTAATGGGTTTAGCTACTCATAATAAAAGTAGAAATCAAAGATGGAGATGAAATATAAGCCATAAAAGTTAATTACAAGAAGAAAATCTAAGATTAATAGCTAAAGTTGCTCTAAAACTACTCTAAGTAGTAAAATACGGCTGCTCACGAGCTCCTTAATACAAAAGATGCCCTAAAAATGTGAAAAAGATCTATTTATATATAGCCAAAATTACTGGACAAAAATACCCATACGGAGGTTTCGTTGTCAGCGGAATACTGAGCGCCTCAGTGCATGAATTTCCACGGCCATGCAAAAATAAGCGTGGACCGCGTTTCTCATTTAAGCTCTAGTTGCAAGATCTCTGAATTTCTATTTTCTCCCTCAGCGGAATTTGAATCGCGGTCGCATCCATCCGTTGTCGCATAATTTGACCACAGTCAGCGGTCTTTGTTGTACCCAAAAATGCCTTCTCTGATTCTCTAATCCGCTGTAATCGGAATTGTGGCTGCCTCAGCGGTGAACCTTCTGCGGCCGCACTACTCCTTCATTGTCAGTGCTTTTGTCTTAGCTTTGAACTTGTGCAAGTTTAACTCCTTTATGAGTTGGTTATGACTTTCTTGCTTCATTTTGACCAAACCCTGCAAACAAGCACAATAAGTTAGCTTTCGAAAATACTTTTACACATTTTTTATCCAAAGCTTAAGCAAAAAAGAGCATAAGATAGACTAAAATCCGTAATTATCAAAATGCTTCTATTAAAATTAAAGTCCATGAAGGATAGAGTTTACTGTATGCATAAATCGTGGTAGACCAATCGGTTCCAAAGGTAACAATCCTTGAAAAACGATAGGAGTTAATGATCAAAATGATCATAATGAGGAGGAAATGAGCTCTAGAAGAGCCCACGACATAACATTTTATGAAACTCTAGAAGAAGTTCAGGCACCTAAAAATAAAGAAAGTGATGAGATCTCAATAAGTTATATCGCTTAGGAACCAATACAAAATGATCATCGACGATATATTTGATATAATATAGTGCACAATATTGTAAAAGATTGTGAGGATCGGACCTATAGTCCAGACACCTGAAGATGTCATGCCATTTAAATGCAAGTCATAACCTATATGACTCATTTAATTATTTCTATATGAAGATCCCTGAAGGATTTAAAATTCTTAAAGCATATAGTTCAAAGTCTCAAGAAATGTACTCGATCAGATTACAAAGGTCTTTGTATGGTTTAAAGCAATCTGGCGCGCATGTGGTATAATTGCCTCAGTGAATATTTGTTGAAGGAAGGTTGCATAAGTGATGCTACTTGTTCATGTATTTTTATAATAAAAATATCATCAGAATTTGATATACTTGTTATTTATGTTGATGACATAAATCTTGTTGGAACTCTAGAAGAGCTCCAAAAAGGCAATTGAATATCTTAAGAAAGAATTTGAGATGAAAGATCTTGGAAAGACAAAACTTTATCTTGGTCTGCAAATTGAATATTTAGCAGACATAATCTTTATCCATCAATATACCTATAAGAAAGGGTCTTAAAATGCTTTTACATGGACAAAGCGCACTCATTGAGTACACCAATGGTTGTTCGATCACTTGAAGTGAATAAGGATATATTTCGACTTCCAGAAGAGGATGAGAAACTCCTTGGTCCCAAAATATCTTATCTTAGTGCAATTGGTGCACTTATGTATCTTGATAATGCTACAAGGCCTGCCATATCATTTTCTGTTAATTTACTAGCAAGATATAGCTCTTCTTCTACACGGCGATATTGGAACGTGATTAAGCATATATTGCGATTTTTAAAGAAAACTCTTGATATGGGTTTATTTTATGCTAAAAAGATAGTGCAGATCTTGTTGGTTATTCTGATGCAGGTTATTTATCTGATCCCCTTAAAGCTCGATCTCAAATAGGATACGTGTCTATATGTGGAGGTACTGTCATATCATGGCGCTCCACAAAACAATCTATTGTTGCTACTTCTTCAAATCATGCTAATATAATAGCTATTCATGAAGCAAGTAGGTAATGTCCATGGTTGAGATCAATAATTTATTTTATTCGAGAAAAATGAGGTTTGAAATGTGAGAAAAGACCCACAATTTTATATGAAGATAATGCTGCATGCATAGCCCATACTTGTCTCCAGTTTATTTACTTTATAGTTTTTATTTTATAACATTTGGAAATATTTGTCAATTTTTAGTTTAGAGTTGTATTGTATAACTTTTAATAGAGCTATACGACAAAGCGAGAAAGACATGAGGCCACAATTATTCATCTTGCACGTAAAATTTGAGTGGAGAAAGATAACTATTTGTTCGAGCAGGGGCGTAGCCAGGATATCAAGCTTATTGGTTTGAGATTCTAATTTCTTTAAGTTACTGGTTCTAGTCTAAAGGTGTTAACCGGATGGGCTGGTCCGCGCTGGACACGAAAAAAATAGCCCGTCCGGTTATTGTTTAAGGTTATTAGTGGGCTGGGGGTTCCGGGCTGGTAGTGGTCTGGGATTTTTCGAGTTTAGGTGGGCCCGTCCGGGTTTGAGCTTAACAGGGCCGGACCGAGCTGAGTTACTTTTTTTTAGTATATTTTATTTTTCTTATTCAATGTTATTGATACGTAAGAGTTTGCAAACTTTTAAGGCTTAAAATTAGACTTTTAAAATTTAAAAATTGAAATTAAGTGGCTACATAAATTTATTTAACAAGACCAATATGTAAGGAGACATATTCGGCAATGACCATCATTACACCCAAGTTCGGCAATGACCATCATTACACCCAAGTCCCTAGCACCAATCAAAGCAACCCTATATACGTAGAAACCGTACCTCACTCCATCCAACCCGTCTCCTATACACCAGGATTCTCCGAAAAGGACCTGCTCATTAAAAACATGGCTGAAGAACTCAAGAAGTTGACAAGCTGAGTCTAAGGTGTCGAAGGCGGCAAAGGAATAGAAGGTTTGAACTATGAAGACCTATGCATACAACTAGATGTAGAACTGTCAGAGGGGTACAAACCTCACAAGTTCGAGATGTTCGACGGCACAAGTGATCTCAGGGTTCATCTAAGGACCTATTGTGACAAGTTTGTCGGGGTCGGTAAAGATGAAAAAATTCGGCTGAAGATCTTTTTTGAGGAGTCTTACTGGGAATGCTTTGTCCTGGTATATCAGCCAAGATCCTAAGAAATGGTCCAATTGGGTAGGTATGGCATCATATTTCATGGACCGGTTCAGGTTCAACACAAAGAATGCACCGGATATTTTCTACATTCAAAATCTTAAGAAGAAACATATTGAGACTTTCCGTGAATATGCTACTCGTTGTAGGTCGGAAGCGGCCAAGGTCAGGCAATCTTTGGACGAAGAACAGATGAACAAATTCTTCGTCATAGCACAAGATCCGTAATATTATGAAAGGTTGATGGTTATCAAAAATCATAAATTCTCTAATATCATCAAACTTGGAGAAAGAATCAAAGAAGGGATCAAGAGCGGGATGGTAACGAATTTTGAGGCACTACAGGCCACAAATAAAGCATTACAATCAGGCGGCATATCGAAGAAGAGAGATGTTGGGGCAGTAATGGTGTCCCAGGGTCCAAA
Organism: Nicotiana tabacum; assembly: GCF_000715075.1. Taxonomy (NCBI): domain Eukaryota; kingdom Viridiplantae; phylum Streptophyta; class Magnoliopsida; order Solanales; family Solanaceae; genus Nicotiana; species Nicotiana tabacum. The sequence goes on along the minus strand of NC_134087.1, from coordinate 55,514,062 downwards.
ATCTCCACTTATTTATCAAACACCTCCACCCACATCCCACATACCAAGTATCACCGCCTACATATCAGCCTTCATCTCCAAGATATTCCCAACCAGCCACTGCCCATCACACCTATAACTCCCAACCATCCCATTTCCAATCACCTTCAACTCGCTAAAACATTCCAAGACCAAGACCTTACTTCGATCGCAAGCCACCCATACAATACACCGCCATTGCTGAGCCCATCGACCAGTTGTATGAAAGGTTGAAAGTCGCAGGTTATGCCACTCATATTCCCACTGTGGCATTAGAAAACCCATCCCAATGGGTCAATCCGAACAAAAATTGTGCGTACCATTCCGGTATGAAGGGCACACCACTACTGAGTGCCGAACATTGAAGGATAAGATCCAGATGTTGATTGACAATAAGGTCATATAGGCGAAGGAAGCCGCACCTAATGTCCGCAACAACCCCCTCCCTGATTATAGAGGTGATGGTGTACATGTGATAGAAACAAACGAAGAATGGGACCATGAGGGGTCGATTGGGCTTATTCGAGAAGGTGATGACTTTAAAGTTACAGTCACACTTACTCCTATTGTGGTACATACTCAGTCCCTAATCAAGGTTGAGGTAGCTGCATCAGTTCCATTCGAGGTAAAGGTGGCTCCGCCTGCAACCACCCCCGCTCCATTTGAAGTAGAAGTGGTCACACCTTTCACTGTGACAGTATCAACCACACCTCCATTCAACTCAAAAGCAATACCCTGGGATTATGTTGCTGAGGCTCGGTGAAAAGGGAAGGCCAAGGTAGAGGAATCTGACGCTGCACAAGGAATGACTAGGACTGGGAGAGTCTATACGCCTGAACACTTGGAGGATCAAGCAAGGATGCCACTACCAGGCAGCCCGTCATTAAGACAGGGCCAGATGACCTGTGGAGGAAAGTACATGCAAATGAGTATTCTGTCATTAACCATCTGAACAAAACCCCAGCTTAGATATCTATCCTGTCACTGTTGCAAAATTCAGAGGCACAAAGAAAGCTTTAATAAAAGTGCTGAGTGAGGCTTATGTACCCAATAACATCACTGGCGGAGAAATGGCCAACATGGTGGGACAAGTATTGGAAAGTCATAAGATTATCTTCCACGAAGATGAACTACCACCTGAGGGGCTGAATCACAATCGGGCATTGCACATTACAGTGCAATTTGAAGACAAATTCATTGTCAGGGTCTTCGTTGATGGAGGTTCAAGCCTAAATATTTGTCCATTGGACACTCTGAAAAGGTTATGCAAAGGTTTTCATGAAATACGGGTAGGAAGCATGAACGTGAAAGCTTTCGATGGATCCCAAAGGGCCACGATCAGGGAAATCAATCTTTGCTTGCAGATGGGGTCAACTTGGTTCGACGTTGAGTTTCAGGTGCTTGACATACCAGCCTCATATAATCTTCTATTGGGCCGGCCATGGATCCATGCCACTTGAGCCGTGCCTTCTACACTACATCAAACCGTGAAGTTTGAATGGAACTGTTAGTAGGTAATCATTCACGGAGATGGAAGTAACCCCATTATACTAGTCAAACCACCCCGACCATTGGACATAGAAGAAGGCTATGAGGGGAAACCTATCATCACATTGAATGGGTCAATGCCATCGAGAAGGATAAATGGTGGAGCAATAAAATAGAAAGCATATTGGCTTGGTATGGATATGAACCCAACAAAGGATTGGGAAAGAACCTCCAAGGTATCACCAAACCAATATAGCTGAAAATCATGGTACCACCTTTGGGATCGGATACCAGTACACATGGCAAGAGTATAGAAATTGGTCGCCTCAATGGCGTGGACCGTACTACTCTCTCGAGAAACCAGTGTGACGTTTGGAACAAGCTTTTCAACAAGCTGATATGATTGGGGTACTGCAGAAGAGGAAGCACTAGTTGGGTTGAAGAATTTGTTCTTAGAGGATGAGGACATGGACTGCAGTGCCATAATTGAGGAGGATGAGTAGAAGGCCTCACTATTCAAACCATGAAAAAGGGAGTCGTTCTCAGGAACAGGACTGCCACACCATCCCGAGCCCGTCGAGTCCCTAGGTAGCTTGGCATATTTTACTTCTATAGACATTCTAGGCATTTAAGATTTCCCGTAATTTTGTTTTAAGATTTACTTGTTTCAAAATAAATGCTCGATTCATCGAGCCGTACTTTGTCCAGATGATTTTTCAGTTTTAATCAAACGCACTTGCTCTTTATTATTCACTACTATCTTTATATTTTTCCTTTCTACAGCGTTATTATTACTTTTTCTGATGAACTAGTGACCGTGACATGTAATGAGGCAACACAACATGAGAATAGTGATTCAGACGAAGAAGATGAGATACCCGAGGAAATTTTCAGGGAGGTTGAAAACTTTGAGAATAAGCCTAAGTCCAATCTGGACGAGACCAAAGAAGTAAATTTGGGAGACGCTAAAACCGTCAAGGAGACTCGCATCAGCATTCACTTGTCACCAACAGAGAAGGAAGAGTACATTCGCTTCCCAAAAGAGTATGAGGATATTTTTGCATGGTCATATGATGACATGACTGGTTTGAGCACATTCATAGTGTCTCACAAGCTACCTACCAATCCCATGTATCCACTAGTAAAACAGAAACTCAGAAAGTTCAAACCAGACATGAGCCTAAAATTCAAGGAGGAAGTTACCAAGCATATCAAAGCTAAAGTTCTCAATGTGGTTGAGTACCCAACCTGGTTAGCTAATATTGTGCCAGTTCCGAAGAAGGATGGGAAGGTCAGAGTATGTGTTGACTACCGGTATTTAAACAGAACAAGTCCTAAGGAAGACTTCTCACTACCAAACATACATATTTTGATCGACAACTGCGCCAAGCATGAACTCCAATCCTTTGTGTATTGCTTCACGGGCTATCACCAGATCTGGATGGATGAAGAAGATGTAGAGAAGACAGCTTTTATTACACCTTGGGGTATATACTGTTACAAGATGATGTCATTCGGTCTGAAGAATTCTGGGGCCACTTACATGAGAGTCATGACAACTATCTTCCATGACATGATCCATACAGAAATAGAGGTGTATGTAGACAACGTCAATATCAAATCCAAAAGGGCCGCATATCACGTAACGAACCTAAGAAAGTTCTTTGACAGGCTAAGGAGGTACAATTTGAAACTGAACCCCGCAAAATGTGCATTCGGGTTCCCGCAAGAAAGCTACTGGGATTCATTATCAGTCGCCGGGGGATCGAGATGGATCCATCCAAAGTCAAGGCTATTCAGGAGTTACCACCACCTAAGAGCAAAAAGGACGTAATGAGCTTCCTAGGACGTCTCAACTACATCAGTCGATTCATAGCACATTCCACAGTTATATGCAAACCCATCTTCAAGATGCTGAGAAAAGATGCCAAAACAAGCTGGACAGAGGATTGTCAGAAAGCTTCTGACAAAATCAAGGAATACCTATCCACACCACCAGTTCTGGTCCCGCCAGAACCAGGACAACCTTTGCTACTCTATCTATCTATATTAGATAGAGCCTTCGGATGTGTTTTGGGACAACATGACAAGACAAGAAGAAAGGAGCAAGCCATATACTACATGAGTAAGAAGTTCACATCTTATGAAGTATGGTACTCTCTGCTTGAATGCACTTGATGTGCTTTGACCTGGACAACTCAGAAATTGAGGCATTACTTCTGTGCCTACACTACATACCTCATATCCAGGATGGACCCTCTGAAGTACATATTCCAGAGACCTATGCCGACTGGAAAGTTGGCCAAATGGCAGATACTGTTGAGTGAGTTCGACATCATCTACGTAACCCAAAAGGCAGTCAAAGGGCAAGCATTGGCAGATCACCTCGCTGAAAATCCGATGGGAGGAGCATACGAACCTTTGAAGACGTATTTTCCTAATGAAGAAGTATCATTTATAGGAGAAGACATTACCAAAGCATACGACGGTTGGAGGATGTTCTTTGATGGAGCTGCAAATTTTAGAGGATTGGGCATTGGAGCAGTTTTGGTACCAGAAATGGGTCAACGTTATCCAGTATCTGCTAAACTCAGATTTCCCTGCACCAACAACATCGCGGAGTATAAAGCTTGCATAGTAGGGCTCAACATGGCAGTCGACATGAATATTCAGGAGTTGCTGGTAATTGGTGATTCAGATTTGCTTATGCACCGGGTGCAAAGAGAGTGGGCCACCAAGAATTCCAAGATATTGTCATATCTGTACCATGTAAAGGAATTGAGAAAGAGGTTCACAAAAATAGAATTCCGACATGTGCCCAGAATTCAGAATGATTTTGCCGATGCATTGGCCACCTTGTCATCTATGATACAACATCCAGATAAGAACTATATTGATCCCATTCTGGTGAGGATCCATAATCAGCCGGCATATTGCGCTCGTGTTGAATAAGAAACAGATGGAAAGCCTTGGCTCCATGACATCAAGGAGTATTTGTCAAAGGGAGAATATCCGGAGCATGCAAACCACACTCAGAAACGCACACTCCGGAGATTGTCCAATAACTTCTTCCACGGTGGAGGAAATCTGTATAGACGAACTCCTGATTTGGGTTTGCTAAGATGTGTCGATGCAAAAGAAGCTTCTAAACTGTTTGAGAACGTACATGTTGGGACCTGTGGCCCGCACATAAATAGTTTTGTCTTGGCTAAGAAGATACTTAGGGTCGGTTATTTTTGGATGACCATGGAGACAGATTGTATCCAGTATGTCCGCAAATGCTTTCAATGCCAAGTGCATGCCGATATGATAAAAATGCTGCCAAACGAGCTCAATACAACAAGCTCACCTTGGCCATTCGCCGCTTGGGGAATGGATGTTATTGGTCCAATTGAGCCCACTGCTTCAAACGGACACATGTTTATTCTGGTAGCCATTGATTACTTCACAAAATGGGTAGAGGTTGTGTCCTACAAAGTTGTAACCAAGAAATTCGTCGTAGATTTTGTCAAGGATAAAATTGTTTGTCGATTCGGTGTTCCTGAATCCATTGTCACTGATAATGCCGCCAATCTCAACATTGATCTTATGAAAGCTATATGCGAAACTTTCAAAATCAAGCACAAGAATTCCACAGCCTACAGACCTCAGATGAATGGAGCCGTAGAAGCCGCCAATAGAAACATCAAGAAGATGTTAAGGAAAATGGTAGAGAACCACAAACAATGGCATAAGAAGCTACCTTTTGTTTTATTGGGATACCGCACTATAGTTAGCACATCAATCGGGGCAACTCCCTACATGCTGGTTTATGGTACCGAGGCTGTCATCCTAGTCAAGGTAGAGATTCCTTCTTTAAGAATTATATAAGAAGCTGAACTCAGTGATGCCGAGTGGATAAGGAGTCGCTATGAACAATTGGCCCTCATCGATGGAAAAAGGATGAATGCAGTGTGTCACGACCAACTTTATAAGAATAGAATGTCCAGAGCTTTCAATAAAAGGGTCAAACCGAGGTAGTTTGCACTAGATCAGTTGGTACTGAAGAAGATTTTCCCACATCAAGATGAAGCTAAAGGGAAATTCTCTCCCAACTGGCAAGGTCCGTACATGGTTCACAGGGTGCTAACAGGGGAGCACTCATACTTGCATAAATGGATGGAGAAATCTGGCCAAAACCAATCAATTCAGACGCAGTCAAGAGATACTATGCTTAGATTATTTACATTTCCTCATCTAATATAATTGAACTACGCTTGACGTGATTCCCATTTAAGAGGGGATACGTAGGCAGCCTTATGGGTTCGGTCAGATCATAATAAAATTTTCATTTCCCCCAAGATCAGAAACTGGGGCAGAATTTTGAGGAGGGTCCTTAAAATTCTGGAGCAAGTCCATCCAATGCCAGCATGTGTCAAACGGTCAGTAATCAGTTAAGAAACTGGGGCAGAATTTTGAGAAGGTCCGAAAAAGGTTCAGCAAGATCCATTATCCACAAACAACCGAAGGATCATCTACTAAACTAGGGCAGAATTTTGAGGAGAACCCTTAAAATTCCGACATAAGAGAGTTGCAATGCCTTTGAGACGTGTTACAATTTCTAGTTCATCAAAATTACTTGATATATCATTACGTTTCTAAAGCAACTCTATTTTTATCAATAGTTGTATATTTTCGAAAACTTTATTTCCATAACAGTCAGGTGTTACCTATGGGAACTTAAAAGAGCTTTCAGAATGGAGCATAGCAAGGCCAGCAAACGGAGCACGAACCAACCTTCCCCCCACAAAACTTACAATTTTTTCTTTGAAAGCAAGCACATCTGACGTAACGATAACATCCACGTAGCAAGATTACTATCAATCAGGCCATCAGACACCGAATATATATCCATCTAAGACATATACTACTCTTATTTACTACTTGCTCTCTACATGAGGCTAATGTTTGCCTCCATAACTGCATAAGATTAATCCCTGTCTCGCCATTTGCATAAGGCTAATCCTTGCCTCCCCATTTGCATGAAGCTAATACCTACCTCCCCATTTGCATGAGGCTAATCCCTGCCTCCATATCTACATGAGGCTAATCCTTGCCTCCATATCTGCATGAGGCTAATCTCTGCCTCCATATCTGCATGAGGCTAATCCCTGCCTCCATATTTGCATGAGGCTAATCCTTGCCTCCACACCTGCATGAGTCCAATCCATGCCTCCATATTTGCATGAGGCTAATCCCTGCCTCCATATTTGCATGAGGCAAATCCTTGCCTCCATACCTGCATGAGGCTAATCCTTGCTTCCATACCTGCATGAGTCTAATCCCTGCCTCTACACCTGCATGAGACTAATCCTTGCCTTCATACCTGTATGAGGCTAATCCTTACCTCCACACCTACATGAGGCTAATCCTTGCCTACATACCTGCATAAGACTAATCCCTGCCTCTACACCTGTATGAGGCTAATCCTTGCCTCCATATTTGCACGAGGTTAATCCCTATCTCCCTATCTTCCATGAGGCTTGAAAGTATTGGTTTATGTTTAGTCAACAATGGCATGCCAATTGAAAGAGTTGGTGTGGATGCTAGGAGGAAGCTTCCTCCTTTGATGTCACCCATGACATCAAAAGAAGGTAGTTTGATGTTACCAATAACATCAAGAGGAGGTCTTTACCTCTATAAATAGATGCACTCCTTCATTTGTAGAAACCATCCCAAAAATAATACACTACATTGTAGTGAGTAGAGAGTTAAGAGAGAAATTCTCTTAAGTATAATTGGGAACTCTCCCCTTCCTTTGTTAATAATAAAAAGGCAACTGTTCTCTGATGGACGTAGGATTATTTTGATCCAAACCACGTTAAATCTTGTGTTCTTTCTTTTACATTTTCGCTAACAATTAGTATTAGAGCAACAAGATTCTTTAACGATCTAAGGAGGAAGAACAAGCAAAGATGAGTTCCATGAAGTTTGAAATTGATAGAATCAGTGGACGCAAAAACTTCAATATCTGGAAGATCCAGATGATGGCGTTACTGCGGAGGAAAGGTTCAATCCATACTATTGACGGAAAGTATCCTAAGGATATATCAGCTCCCGACAAGGAGAAGATTGAAGGGGATTCATTGAGTGCAATCCAACTATCCCTTGCACCTAATGTGCTTTGTGAAGTGAGTACGGGTACCAAAGAGACGACTAAACAATTATGGGAAAAGCTAGAAGGGCTATACAAGACCGATCAGTGACTACAAGGATGTTGTTACAACGGCTTCTTCACACATTTAAGATGGGGTAAGGTACTTCATTACAAGATCATTTAGATGTGTTCAATAAACTTGTCATGGACTTACAGATTGCAGGAATTAAAAAGGAGGAGGATACGCTTGCATGTGCTTTGCTATTTTCATTGACTTCAGGATATCGTGATATTGAGAATTCAATGATGTATAGCAAGGAGCCTATCAAGCTTGAGCAAGTGCGACAGTCACTTAACTCTAGTGATGTGCGGAGGCATATTGAATGAGATAGAGATGACCAAGCAAGTGGGCTCTTTGTGAGAGGCCGGACTAGCCAACAAGGAAAGAGCAAATCAAAGCATAGATCAAAGTCTTGTATGAACAAGAAGAATACAGAGTGTTAGGGTTGTGGCAAGAAGGGGTACTTTGAACGAGATTGCCCAATGTCAAAGTCCAAGGAAAAGGCGACTGCATCTATAGTTGAACAGGTACATGATTTTGATAATGATTATGTACTAACAACATCGTGTAATAATAATAGTAGTTATGGAAACAAATGGGTGTTAGACTCTGCGTGTACTCTACATATGACGTTCCGAAAAGACTAGTTGAGCAGCTATGAGAAAAGTGGAGGAACTATAGTAATGGGCAATAATGCAACTTGTGTAATAGTTGGCATTGGCTCAGTTCGGGTTCGATGGCATGATGGAGTCGTGAGGACTATTACACAAGTCCGTCATGTTCCTGATCTGAAGAAGAATTTGATCTCCCTAAGTACTCTGGATGAACAAGGCTACAGGTACATGAGCAAAACAGGAACTATAAAGGTGACTAAAGGTTCTTTAGTCATGCTGAAAGGAAAGCTGGAGAACGGCCTTTGCACATTGGCTGGAAGCACCATTGTTGGCTCTACAAATAAATCTACAGTGTAGTTATTTAATAATGACAAGGAAAGACTATGGCACATGAGACTAGGTCATATGAGTGCACGTGGACTGGAGATGTTGAACAATCGTAACCTTTTAGAAGGTGAGAAGATCAACACACTTGACTTATGTGAGCACTGCGTTCTAGGGAAGCAGAAGAAGGTTAGCTTCAGCACTGGCAAACACAAGACAAGAGGAGTGCTAGACTACATCCATTCAGATTTATAGGGTCCCTCTAAACTTCCATCGAAGGGCATAAAGAGGTATTTTCTCACTTTTATTGATGATTTCTCACGAAAGGTTTGGGTGCATTTTTTTAAGGCAAAAAGTGATGCTTTTGAAGCATTTAAAGAGTGGAAGATTTTGGTTGAAAATCAAATGGAGCAGAAAATCAAGTATTTTCGCACAGACAATGGCTTGGAGTTTTGCAATGAAGAGTTTAATGAATTCTGCAAGGTACATGGGATCTCAAGACATAGGACTGTCAGGCATACCCTATAGCAGAATGGAGTTACCGAGAGAATGAACAGAACGCTTTTTGAAAAGGCTCGTTGTATGCTCCTACAAGCCAAAATGTCCAAAGAATTTTGGGCTGAAGTAGTTCACACTGCTGCTCATATTGTCAATCGATCTCCAGCATCGGTAATTGACTTTAAGACTCCGAATGAGGTATGGTCAGGTGAACCCTCTAACTATTCATACTTATGAGTATTTTGGGTGTCCAGCTTATTATCACGTTAATGAAGGAAAACTTGAACCAAGGGCTAAGAAGGCCATATTCGTAAGGTATGTGTATGGAGTAAAAGGGTACAAACTTTGGTGTTTGTCTTTACTCAAAATTTATAGTTAGTAGAGATGTCACCTTCAATGAATCCTCTATACTTGATCCCCATAAAATTTCCGTGGAGTTTTCAGGAAACAAGAACGACAAGCAAGTGGAGCTTTCCAAGGAAAAGGATCAAGAGACTCAGGTTAAAGATGAGTCAGAAGATGTAGACCTTGAAGAACTTGTTGTCAATGAACCATACACAATTTCGAAGGGGAGGGAGAAGAGGCAGACACGAGAACCGGAACGCCTTATAGATCAAGCAAACTTGATTGCATATGCGTTCGTAGTTGCACAAGAAGAGATTAAGGATCTGGATCCCTCCTCGTATATTGAAGCAACTTCTTGCAAGGATATTGTACGATGGTGGTTAGCCATGACTGAAGAGATGGAGTCTCTTCATAAGAATCAGACATGGGTCTTAGTGAAACGACAAAAGGGGAAGAGGACAGTTGGATGCAAGTGGGTCTACCAAAAGAAAGAGGGAATTCCTGAAATGGAAGATGCTAGGCGAGATTGTTTGCAAAAGGTTTCAGTCAGAAGGAGGGAATTGACTACAATGAGATTTTCTCTCCAATCGTGAAACATAGCTCAATTCGCGTGCTACTAGCATTGGTTTCCCAATTTGACTTGGAGCTTTAACAGCTTGATGTCAAAACTGCTTTCTTACACAGTAATCTAGAAGAGACAATCTATATGGATCAGCCTGAAGGTTTCCTAGCTGAGGGAAAAGAAGATCACGTATGCCAACTAAAGAAGTCTTTGTATGGTTTGAAGCAATCCCCTAGACAGTGGTACAAAAGGTTTGATGCATTCATGACTACACATGAATTCTCAAGGAGTGCATTTGATAGCTGTGTGTATCACAAGAAGATCTCTGGTAACTCAATGATTTATTTACTGTTGTATATTAATGATATGCTTATTGCTGCTAACAACATTACAGAGATAAATGCTTTGAAGAAGCTGTTGAGTAAGGTATTTGACATGAAGGATTTAGGAGCTGCAAAGAAAATCCTTGGTATGGAGATTTCAAGAGAAGACGGTGTTGTACATCTTTCTCAGAAGAGGTACATTGAAAGGGTTCTCGAGAGATTCAATATGCATACGTGCAAGCCTGTAAGTACACCATTAGCTTCTTATTTTAAACTTTTAGAGTTACAAATGCCTCAGTCCGAGGATGAGGTGGAACATATGTCAAAGATTCCTTATGGTAGTGCAGTCGGTAGCATTATGTATGCTATGGTATGCACACATCTAGATATTGCTCAATCTGTAAGTATGGTAAGTAGATACATGTACAGCCCAGGAAAGAGGCATTGGGAAGCTATCAAGTGGATATTGAGATATCTCAAATGAGCTTCTGGTGTTGGTTTGACCTTTCGAAAAAGTGGTAGAGGTATTTCAATTCTCGGTTATGTAGATTCTGACTATGCATGAGATCTTGACAAAAGAAGGTCCACAACTGGATACATCTTTACCCTTGTTGGCAGTGCCGTTAGTTGGAAGTCGACTCTGCAGTCGATTGTCACTTTATCTACGACAGAAGCAGAATACATGGCAACAGTGGAGGCGGTGAAGGAAGCTATCTGGTTGAAAGGTTTAGTAGCGGAATTGAGTTTGGTTAAGCTGGAATCAACCTTTAGATGTGATAGTCAGAGTGCTATTCATCTAATGAAAAATCAGAGATTTCATGAGCGCACTAAACACATTGATGTTAGATTTCATTTTATTCGAGATGTTGTTGAAGAGGGAACTATTAAGGTCGTGAAGGTTATCACAGATGATAATGCTGCAGACATGTTAACCAAGATAGTCTCGCTCGCTAAGTTTGCACACTGCAAGCACTTGGCGGGGGTGTGCATCAACTGATGCAACTCTGAAGAGAACAGTTGTTAGGTGGAGGTGGTATGTTCAACAATGGTTTGATTCTTCTTGTTTCTTACAACGGGGTTGCCCAGTAAGCTTAGAAGTTTTGGCCAAAGTTGTTCACACGCACGCTCGAAACGCAAACCAAGGTGGAGATTGAAAGTGTTGGTTTATGTTTAGTCAACAATGGCATGTCAATTGGAAGAGTTGGTGGAAAGAGTTGGTGTGAATGCTAGGAAGAAGCTTACTCCTTTGATGTCACCCATGACATCAAGAGGAGGTAGTTTGATGTCACCAATGACATCAAGAGGAGGTCTTTACCTCTATAAATAGATGCACTCCTTCATTTGTAGAAACCATCCCAAAAATAATACAATACATTGTAGTGAGTAGAGAGTTAAGAGAGAAATTCTCTTAAGTGTAATTGACAACTCTCTCCTTCCTTTGTTAATAATAAAAAGGTAACTGTTCTCTGGTGGACGTAGGATTATTTTGATCTGAACCACATTAAAGCCTGTGAATCTCTCATCAAGAAATTCATGGCCCAAGACATCATGGTCTGAGGACGTCATCCCTAACCGTCCGATGACAACATTCATAGTCCAAAGGGAACTTGCATCATGTTTAAATTTATGCACAACATACACTTGTATTGCTTCTATTTGCAGGTAACCCGACGAGTAACGGCTATCCCAGCAGGAGTGATCCCGCTCCAGTTCTCCCGACCATATCAAACCTAACCTCTTCCATAAAACCGTTCATTCATCCAGCCCTAGACATTGCATCCGTTATTGTAATGACTTCACCGGTATACTTCGCCGATGACTCCGGAACTATATATAGCCTGATTCATGTAAAATCAAGGATATGTAGGCAGCTCAGAAACCAGGGTGCAGCCTAATCTCTCAAACCATTTCGTTCGATGAAAATTGGTCATCATTTCTTTACCCGAAAACTCTTTCATCCTTCCCGGGTAAAGAGGGGCAACTGTTGATACCCAAATTTTCCCAAAAATATTTTAAAACTGCATATATACCTTCAAAATCATGCATTAATAGCAATTGGTATTTTTCCATAATTTTCCTGTATTTTTATTAGTTTACCCAACATTTTATTTCCAATAAATAATTACAAAATGGCATTACAAATGATTTCAAAAGCATTTCTTGATTTAATTTATTACTTATGGTCCTATTAAGACCAAATTATTCCATAATTAGCCAAATTGGCATTTTGGCTATAACTGCAATAACTTTGCAATTATAGCCCAATCATATGATTTTATATTATTTTTGACCAAAGATTGATCATTCGTATTTTAAAATACTGAGTAATCATTTCTAACTATTTTCTATGCATGAAATTGATTTTGTACAATTATCAACTATTTTTGTAAATTTTTTAATTTAATTTAATTGGGTATTTTACAACTAGCCAATTTCATTTCAATTCTAGCCTAATTGAACCAGCCCCAAACCTCAATTAAAATAGCTCAAACCCCAGACCCAATCCATCAAAATTATCCGACCCAGTCCCTGGTCCAATCTAGACTATTGATCAATTCTAATCAACGGTCTAGATCCCCCATTTCCATAATTAACCTAATAGTCTACCCCCCAAACCCTCATTCTCTCATCACTCTCCGTCGTTACATCTCTCATCTCTCTCGAGACTCTCTCTGCTAAACCTAAGGTCCTACTCGCCGGTCGTTGGCTCGCCGGTATCAATGGTGGTTCCACCACCACCCCTAGCCTACATGGCTCCCTCACATGCCGGATCCTTGCTACCTTGAGATCCTCAAGGGGACCAGAGGCTGTTCAACTCACACCCATGGCCTTTCATGCCATTCTCAGGCCACCCTTGGCCGTCCGAGTAAGATCTTTATATTTTTTGGCTAGATCCATGGCTTCTAAGCCAGAATCTCTTTATCTCTAGGTCATCTCTCTCTGAAACCCTAACTCGTCTCTTGACTCTTCAGATCTACCATAGATCTGAGTATATTTTGAGTTATTTTTGCTGTTTTCCATAATAACATCTCCGATTTTTTAAAGCGCCTCTTCGTCTTCAAAACTAGGGTTTCTTAACCCCTTTTCAAAATTACTTTTCCTCTGATTTTTAGTATTATTCTATAATTTTTACTATGCTTAAACGGTTTATTTAAGTTTTTCTTTTATCTGATTCATTATGTTGAAAACCCTAATTATTTTGGTCTTAATCCTGGGTTCTGAGAACCGTCCTTGCTTATTTGTTCGTTTAATTTGCTTGCATGTCTGTTATTCATGAATATGTTCCATGTTTCTATGATTTTAACCCTACTATGCCTATTAGGGTTTTTGATTTTATTCCTTCTTGCCTATACTGTGATTATTTTTTGTATTTACAATAATTTGTGTTAATTCCCCTTAATCATTACTACTCCTATTTGAACCCCTAATTTCATGTAATTGATGCCTTTCACTAATATCTTATTATGATATCCTTATTGATTTCCAACCTCTAAGTTATTCTCTTACCTTATTTTATGGTCGACTATACTGTCAAATCTAATTCTTATGTTATTTCCTTAATTGGAATATTATGTACTTAGTCTTAATTGCATGTTCTATACTTGCACTATGCTGAAATTATTTACTTATGTGTTATATTCTTGTCTTATGTGATCTCCTTCCTTATTTGTCTTTACCGTTTGAAGTTAACTCCCTTAATTAAGAGAGTACTTATACTGGTTTTATACTAATTGATACGTAGTTCCATAATTACTGCATGACTTTAACTCTTACCTTATTATTCTGCCTAGTTTCAAACTATATATACATATACTCTCTCATTAACAAACACGAACACATTAGTTCAAACTCTCTCACACTCAAAACTTTTATGCTCTCTTTCTTTGGTTACTTACTACTGTTCTAAGTTAGCCGGCTGCAAGCCAAGGCTGACTATTATGCTCTCCTGCTCATTCACTTTTGTGTTTACTGTCCTCTTTACTGGTATGTCCTGATTTCAATTAAAAGTTTCAAAACAATATGTTTCTTTTATTACTTCAATTGCTCTTTTCTAGTCTGTTTTCACTTATGGTTTTGTTGTTCAACTTGCAACTAATATGTTTACTTTATCGCTTCATTCATCATGCTTCTGAATGTGTCCCCTCCTTTAGACCCAGCATGTTTATGAAATGTTATCCCCCTTCTAGTATACCCCAATGTGACTCTTCCTTACTAATATTTCTATGCAAAGTAGTTGGCTATCCTTAAGTAACTTGATTCTGTATTAATTTTGAAGTTCCTTAACCCTTTAGAATATTACTGATTTTGTACTTAAGTGCTCCTGTAACTATGTGTCCCCAAATCCCATTACCCCTGTTTGTGGTTGCTAAACCCGCCTTTGTTCTATGTTCCTTAGTTATGTATGAACCTGCTTTGGGTGTTGTGTTTGTACTGTTGCTTATTACTCTACTCGCTTTTCAAAACAACATCTATTGTTTTTTTTACAAAACTATTTCAAACAAGTCCATTTTCAAACTGTTTTCATGCTTAAATCTTTTCAAGCACTTACACATCTACTCTTAGGTTTTAAGTTTTGCCCCTCTAACATGTGACTGCTTGGGGATCCCTATGAGATCCCTCTGAATTTTAATACATTAGAGTTGGCCCTTCCACACTGCACTTACTCAACCATGATTATCAAATTTGGGTGTGAGCACTGCCCGGGATCCCTTGAGGTCCTTAGGGAACTCTGATACACCCGGATAATGGGAAAGGTTGTAAGGCAATCTGGCATTGGTAACTCTGGAAATCTGGGCCTACTTTTAGGCTCCCTATAGAGTAACTTCTTATTTTTCTTATCTACCTATGTAATTCATGCAATATTGGTCTGTAATAATTTGTTGTAAACAGATACTGGGGATGGATAGTAAAAATAGGAGGGTAGCTATGCATGCTATAGACATCAAATAGGTAGAAACCATACTCTTGCGCATTAAAACAAAAACTCTTACTCTTGCACATTTACATGTTTTACAATGTTGTAACCTTTATGTATTTAGAAATCCTACTTTTAGGAAATTCTGTAATCATGATGTGCACTTAGAAATCCTGTTTTAGGAATCTTGCATATAAATCATTCTATACCTTATGTGTGTATATTAGATACCATGTTTAGGTTCTCGTTCATACTCACTCAGCTACGCCTAGTTAAACTACTGATGCATGAAAATGAGTATTAACCGTCTCATCCTGCTTTAAACAAACTGGTAATAATCCTTGTATTTTTGTAACACCTAGAACAGTAGGCTCTTAGGCAAAAATGACTTCTGAACTTCTAATGGTTCTGGTAACAACTGTGCACTATCCCACACCTAGGCAAGCCTTAGATAATCAACTCTTATAAAATTGGAAACTACCTCTTTGTGTGTACTGCTTATTGATTGACAAGCTTAAAATCAGTAGGCAAACTGATTAGTGCCCCTGCTTCTGAGTTACAAAATAAAGCTGCATATCTCATGTGTTCTGATATTCGCCTAGACATCATGTCTTAGGATACTGTTTAACAATATTGCCCTTATTTGTGTTTAAGTCGTGTTGTTTACATGCCTTATCTGTGGGGGTAAAACTGAGCCTCTTATTTGCTCTTTCCTGCTTTTATTTGCTAAGGTCATATGTGTTCTTGCTTGTCGCCCTAGTATTTTCTCCTTTAAGCCTAAGGGTCTGTCCAGAACTGCCTGTAGGTAGAGGTCCTAAATTCATCCAGGACCATTAGGAAGGGACGGGTAACAACACGCCTAAAGATCACTTAAATAAACATTCGCTTTAATGACCACTAAGGGGTGAGAATGAGTAGATATGAATATGATGACTACGAGTTAATGTCATGTGTAGCCCCTCATTGAGGAGTGTTTACTGGGCATTGCGTGGGGTGATCCTATAGGCTAACCAACCTAGAACCCCTCCTTTCCAAATTCCTTTTGTTTAAAACTTCACTTCTCTATATGTACACAACTTGTTCAAATCCTTTGTCTTACTATCTGAGTCATACAATGTCCAACATGCTTTATTTGTAATTATTTGTGTCAACTGCTTATTTGTTAAATGACTAATTCATAAGTATAAGTTCCAACGGGATCCACCGTTGTGGACCGAGACGGGTGCCTAATACCTTTCCCTCAAGGTTATTTCGAGTCATTACCCTAAATCTCTGTTAATGCAAACCAATCTAAGAGTTAATCGCTCTAGGTGACATAACGCACCATAATCCGTTAGGTGGCGACTCTTCAAAATACCCAATTCCCAAAAGGAAATGAGTTATTACCCCCATGAATGTCGAAATCTGGACCTTTCTTCCCCGTAAAAAGGGGAGGAAAAAAAGGGGCGCGACACCACTTCCACTAGCAGTCTGAAAAGCCAGGGGTGTTGGTCAATAGTTCTGAGCCTTTTATAATTGGAGGTTCTTCTACTGCTATGCCACCTCCATTATCCGGAACATATTCTTATATTCCGACTTCAGTGTCTTCTTCATCAGCATACCCTCTGACTATACTGAGGGTGAATCAGACTCTGTCCAGCATCAACAACTGGATGTAGGCAGCTACATCAAAGTTGCCTGACATATCCAGCACAATGGCACCTCAGTTAGTTCCGACACAACCTCAGGTACCTGCTTCACCGAAGGAATCACTAAAGGAGCTTTTGGACAACCAGAAAAAGCTTTTGGACAACCATAAGCTGATCATGGCCACTTTGGAAGCATAGGGAAAAGCAAACATGGACCTGGCCAAACAAACAAAGAAAATGAAGAAGACTCGGGCCTCATAAGAGTTGATAAAGTTGTTGCACAAGGAGGTTGAGCAGATTCGATCAGCTGGAGACATCCCCTTGTTCCTACTCTTGGAGGATCCAGTTCCAGCACCTCAGGCAGCACATGTACCAGAGCAGGAGGTCGACAGAGTGCCCAGGAGGAGAGCGGTGATCCCCAAACTGAGGATCTGTAGATTGAGCTGGAGGACCCTGTGGGAGGTGACTCAGGCCAGCCACAGGACCCAGTCAGTGACCCCATGCAGACAGAGGCACCATAGGGAGTTCTTCTTTACTTTCTACCCTTCCCCTATTCTACTTTTGATTGATAGCATTGAGGAAAATGTTACTCTTTATTTGGGGGGGGGGTGGCCTTATTTTGAGTTTGATGATGATTCAGATATTGGTTTGTAATAACCTTGATACTAATTCTTTTCTTTATTTTTTTTTACTTATCATACTTTATTTTCATACTTTTGGTATGTATATAAAGTTAAGTTTTCATGTATATATTCATTCCCCTTTTATGTATATTCATCTCAATAGCTTCTTATTTCATTTAGTAGTTTCTTTTTCAATCTGTAGCTTCTTACTCTTACAAGTTTTCGTGATCAATAAGCCTTTGGGTTTCTTAATGTCACAGTTCTTTTCAAATGTGGAATTTGTGTGAACCGGGTGGCTCTTCCCAATGATGAATGATATGACAACCTTCTTAAGGGTCTGAGTCTGTTTTCTTTATGTTTTTGTGTAAATAGTAGTAATCAATAAAAATGTCTCACGCAAAGCTTTACTTGGGCCTAGCATATTTACCTTTGACCTTATGGTTAGAAACAAATTGATTTGCAAAGAATGGTGCTAGTTGTGACCTTTAGACTCTTGTGTTGACTAAACAATCATCGAGTGATTTTTAGGAGCCATTTGTGTTGCTCAATCTTAGCTAAGGTTGTTGTGAGCCCTCGACTCTGTTATCTTTAGCAATCCAATAACTTGTGAGGTGAGGTATTGATTTTCTAGTCCAAGTCCTGTGCCAATAAGTCTAGAACTTGCCCTGAATGTTTGTCTAGGCAAAATTCTAAGTGAAGCTCGACTTGAGAAATGATTATAGGCTCTCCTTTATCCAAATTTAAACTTAAAAACGTCCATAGACCACCAAATATGATATCCATAGTCAACCTTGTTGAGCCGAAGCCCTTATTCTTTCAATAACCATGATACAAGCCTTTATCCATTCTAAAATGACCCCTCTTGGCACCCGATCTTTCCTTAGCACAATTGGCAAAAGCATAAATTTGGGGTGAGAGAAGAGGAATGCAAAAGTGATAAAAGTTATAAAATGAAGAAAAGGGAAGACAAAAGAAAAAGAAAGAAAAGCCAAAAAATCAAAAAGAAAGTGAATAATATAGATAAATGAAGGGATTCAATAAAAGCAATGAAAAAAGGCTTGGAATGATTAGAAAGGAGAAAAATGTTTGTCATGAACAAGAAAGAGTGACAATGTGTCTCTCTAGTCCCCTAAGGAAGAGAAAAATGACTTAGAGTCAAGAAAGTATGAGCCGAAATGAGAAAATGAAGTGCTTAAGGAAAGATGAAACCTTCATAGACTGATATATCCTACCTTGAACCAAAAGCCTTCATTACATTCCCGCAAAAGCCCTATATAATTTCGAGTTGAGTGAGATTACATAGTGGCGATTCACATGAGGGGCAAACTTATGGTACTTAGAGTCGGACTTGTGACCTTCCTTTGAGAGAGATGAGTGTATTTTTTCATAATCCTTGTTCTGAATGCTATAATCTAAAGTGATATTTGCTTATGGAGAGTAGAGGAGAAAGAGTTTGGGTTCCACAGCGATCTACGTAGTAGAGCGAGCTTCCTTGATGAGTTAAGTCAACTCTTGATGCTCTTGTGTCGCACTAGAGCCATGGTGCTAAAAAGATTGTGTGTTGTTGATAATACATTTGTGTAGAGGGTAATTGTTAGTCCTAATTGATGCTTGTTGAAGTCACCTTAGAACAGCTGAAATTCTTCTTTCTTTTACCTTGTGGAGGTGGGAATTACTTTGTTTGCTTGAGGACAAGCAAAAACTTAAGTTTGGGGGAGTTGATAACTATGGATTCTAGCCTATCTTATGCTCTCTTTTGCTTAAGTTTTGGATAAAAAATGTGTAAAAGTATTCCCGAAAACTAACTTATTGTGCTTGTTTGCAGGATTTGGTCAAAATGAAGCAAGAAAGTCATAACCAGCTCATAAAAGAGTAAAACCTGCACAAGTTCAAAGTTGAGATAAAAGCGCTGACAGCGAAGGAGTAGTGCGGCCACGAAAGGTTCACCGCTGAGGCGCCCACAATTCCCCTAACAGTGGAATGGAGAATCACAGAAGGCATTTTTGGGTACAACAAAGACCACTGACGTCAAATTACACGACAACGGAAATACTGGGCGCGACCGCAATTCAAATTCCGCTGAGGGCGAATATAGAGATTCAGAGACCTTGCAACTAGAGCTCAAATGAGAAACGCGGTCCGCGCTTGTTTTTGCACGGCCGCAGAAATTCATGCGCTGAGGCGCTCTGTATTTCGCTAACAACGGAACCTCCGTAGGGGTATTTTTGTCCAGTAATTTTGGCTGTGTATAAATAGATCTTTTTCACATTTTTAGGGTATCTTTTGTATTAAGGAGCTCGTGAGTAGCCGTATTTTACTACTTAGAGTAATTTTAGAGCAACTTTAGCTATTAATCTTAGATTTTCTTCTTGTAATTAACTTTTATGACTTATATTTCATCTCCATCTTTGATTTTTACCTTTATTATGAGTAGCTAAACCCATTAGCTAGGGTTATGACCTAACCCTGGTGTGGGTATTTAATGGGTCTTCTATTTTAGGGCTTAATTGTTTATGGGTTAGTGATATTTAGCTTGATTCATGCTTTAATTGTAGAATTGGTGGTTGCAAACACTGATTCATGCCTTTATGACTTAGGATCTTCTTGAGAAAGAGAGATTTAAGACTAGGAAAATTAGGCTAACAAGGAATTGAGGTGCACCCAAGAGATTGATAGCCCCAATTAAGGGTTAAACCTAGAGATAGTAATACTCACTTGAGACAATTTTACTTGCATTGTTTGAACACCCAATTGGGCTTGAGAAAGCCAATTAGGGCAAAGTCACTCAAACTACCGAGAGGTATAGAGTGAGTAATTTTGTGTAAAGGTTATATCATGGCCCCAAATATAACAAGCTTGTCCTAAATTTTAGATCCCATTAGATACTCACCTAGGTGTAAGTCACTTCCCTGGTGCTTTTTGTCACTTGAGAAAACCCTTATAAAAATATTGTACTTAGCTTATTTCAGCAATCATTAGCACTAAAAGTAGAATAGAAACAACTCCAAACATGGTTAGAAGTGCAATTAAAAGCAACACGCGTTGCTATATTAGATAGAAACCTAACTCCCAACCAATATTAACTCCCCGTGAAAATCGATCCCGACCTTTCGGGTAAAAGCTGCATCGACCACTCCTTGCCATTACATAGTGGTGTAGGGTTGGAGTCGATCATATTTGTAGCTGAAATATGATATTTAATTTTGGATCAGCAAATGTTTATGGCATTTGACTTGAATTATCTTCTAAATGAAGATCATATTAATGATAATTCGATTAATATTGCATATTTTCAGCTGTTTATTCCATCCCAAATGTTAGAAAAACTAACATATATCCCCAATCTTTTTTGGAAAACATATCTTTGTACATTGTGGTAGAGAAATTAATCATATACCATACATCAAAAGATAGTAAAAATATTTAGTTTCTGATCCTAAACCAATTGTGAGGGGAGGACTTATCGTATATTGTTGGCCTGATGCATACAAGTGCTGCTATATGCAAGTTAGAAAATCTTATACCAACACATGAAGTTTTGTTCTCATAAGCAATGGTTTAGCCATTAATATGAGGTATTTAATGTTAAACCAACTTGGATATAAACCATCATTATCAAGATGAACCGTCTTGATTTCATAATATGAAAATTATGCTATTAATTGAGAAAAACAATTTTAAATGTCAAACTGCAGGTTAACAATAATCACACATATAACAATCTCATATATGCATCTATAAGTGGTTCACATAATAGGTGAATGGGCCTATATTAACCTTTTATATATTTCAAAATCAGGGATGTTAGTCCCGACTTTAGTCGGTATAATCAATTTATTACGAGAACAAGAAACACAGAAGAATCCTTGAAGAATCTTCTAGTTCTTCAGTATATGCTTATTTGAATTCTCAAATAGCTCATTTAAAATGGCAAATAAAAACTTCAAGTTTATCAAGGCAAGTACTATCTCTTAGCAAACTTATGGTTTACTATGACATAAAATTTTGCATTAGTAAACTTTTGCTTTACTGTGATACATGATGTAGTACAAATTGAAGAGTAAGGCGGGTAGCTTCTCGTATACATATTTTTTGTCCCCCTATGATTGTAGAAACATGAAAATTTTCAATCTTCCAATCATTTGTAGTCTCAATATGATAGCAATATGTATTACTCTATCTGTTCCAATTTATGTGAATCTATTTTCTTTTTTGTCTGTTCCAAAAAGAATGACACATTTCTAAATTTGGAAATAATTTTGCTTAAACTTCCAATTCTACCCTTAATGAGAAGCTTTTATAACCACACAAATACTCTGGACCCCTTTTTGACTTGTTTAAGACCACAAATTTCAAAAGTCTTTATTTTTTCTTAAACTTCGTGTCCGGTCAAACAGGTTCACATAAATTGGAATGGAGGGAGTAGTAAACTTCGGGTTTACTACAACATATGTTTTGACCACAATCATATAATATGAATGACATATTTGTATACAAGCTCTTTGAGAGCCTTTATTTATTATCCACAATCTAATATTGTTCAAACAATATTGGTGTCATGTGTCTTCTAGACAAATAGTTAGTTATTCGGGAGTTTTTGATATATTTTGTACTATCAATTATTGCCCAGACACTTCTGGTATCATGAGAAAAAATCATAATCAAATCAACAATATAAAATAATTATTTAAGCAAAAAAAACACCTCTTCATAATATTTTTCTAATTCGGGAGGAAATTTTAATTGTGTTACTCCTTCAGGAGCAAATTTAAAATACGAAAAATTGAGTATATATTCTCTCACTCATATTACCTCTTCTGGAGGTGAATCGCAATATATTTACATCAATAGCGCACTCATATTTACGGCTTTGTTAATATTGTCACATTCACTCCAGGGAATGATTAATATTTATACAAATTTCTCATCCTTCGGGAAATCAAACATAATTATTTGAACGTGCATTAATCATATCAAATTGTAATGCTTCAACCTCTTTTAAAATAGTTACTACTTCAGGAACAAATCGAGGCGGGCATGTAATATAGAGAATATTTACGTAGCTTATCTTCAATTGTAACCATAGAAAGCCTAAATTATCACCTTCTGGTGGTCATAGGCATATACCACTTCTGGTGGTTAACAAAATTTAGTTACAATGAGATATACGAAACATAACCACTTATGGTGGTTGTATATTTCTTGCAAACTCTGTTGGAGTTTAAGTTGATCTAACAATGTTATCCACTTTGTAATCCTTTATTAAGATAATTAGGATGAAAACAAATACCAACACAGGTACTGTATACGTAGCATGTAACCAAGTGAGCGATGACAAAGATATTTAATCAAATATAAGAAAAAGGCTAAAATTACTTTACACATATTTGGCCACTCCAGACGTAAGTGATATCCATATCACTACCGCCAAGAAGAAAGCTTACTACCTCAAGGATATAATCTCCCTTATGATGCTTGGAATGAACAAGATCTAACCATGGACGTAAGGGCGTCGCCTTACATCGGAGATGAACATTTACACATATTTGGCCACTCCATATGTAAGTGATATCCATATCACTACCACCAAGAAGAAAAGCTTACCACCTCAAGGATATAATCTGCTTTATGATGCTCGGAATGAACAAGATATAACCATGGACGTAAGAGCGTCGCCTTACATCGGAGATGAACACTGAAATAGAAATTAAATTCAAAGTAAGTGCTCAAAATGGCAGAGTCTCGTGCTGATAACGTATTATAAAATAAAAAACTATAAAGTAAAGAAACCGAAGACAAGTATAGATAGAGATTGATATATTATTCAACTTCAAATTGATGTACATAATGAACTGAAAACTCCTCTATTTGTAGAAGAAAGGAAGCAACTGCGAGGCTTTTCTTGAGCTGTATGTAAATTATTTGCATGAGCTGCTTGCAACCTGACTGTTTAATAAGAAGCTGCTGCAAATCATTTCATTGAGTTGCTTGCAACCTGCCCACATCAGTTGCTTGTAGATAAACTTTAATGGAATACTAAATGAATAATATTCTTGAGGAAGATTATCTATAGCTAAGTATTAAATGAACATTCATAGTATAATTATTTTCATAACACCAAAAATGTTTTTAATCAATATACATAACAAAATTAATTAATACAATTCAACTGAGCGCGGGAAATCTGAACGGAATGCGAATAAAATCGCGGGAAATAGCAACCATAGGTAACCTACTACCGTTTATACCGGTTACCGTATCCATTGTTTTCATATCACAAAGAGGGCTCCACAGCCCAGCGACAAAAGGAAAAAAAGAAAAAGCACAAGCAAAAGCAAAGAGGGAAATTTTGGGGAGCCCTCTTCATTGATCAAGCTAATTGGAACTCCTAATTTTGCAAAAACCCTAACGAGAGCTGATCCAATGGAGGAGGAACTAGTAGATGAAGGACTTCGTAGCCGGCGTAGATTAGTCCAGGCGACGCTGTTTCCAAACAGTGCGAAGCAAATTCCAGTTAAAGGAGGAGCTGAAGAAGAAGAAGAAGAGGATGAGGAGGAAGAGTGGTGTGAGAGCCAAGAAAATGGCAATAAGACTAAAGGAAATCAGAAGAAGAAGAAGAGAAATTCCAAGACAACAACACCGCAAAGTCACCCACGAGCTTCTAAGAAGGTTAATTTTGTTGTTAGTTTATTATCTAGAGCGCTTGAGCTAATTTTACAAGAATTGTGTTTAATTTGACTAATGTGAATGAATTAGCTTCAGGATTTCGTGATGTCAATAATAATAATGATAAAAATAATTAAGAAAGGCGAACTATCTCTTGTAATTAGTTTTCTAGCTTAATGTGGCCCTGGTTTTGGATTGGGAATAGAAAAACCACTGGAAATTTCAACTTGGTTTGTTCAATGCCACCCGGTTCTGAGGGTACTTCTTAAGAAGTGATAGTCTGCCCCAAAATCCTCCAAATCCACCATTGTTATATTTAAAAAAACATAGAATTCTGTATCCTTTTTTGATAACCACCGCAGTGTTAGGGCTAGCTCGTGTACATACTCAAACTATTTCACCGGGTACTTACATCCTCCCACCGATGCAGGTCCTGCAAAACTCTGTCAACCAAGCTAGGCATATTTTTTGATTCACCCTAGCTTCTTCAATCACTAGGCCACACCCTTGGTTGCACAAACAATTTGTATTTTCTCCCCTTCTCCATGTTGTCCATTTTTATGTGCCTACACTGGTCTCCTACAGTCGGCATTCCCTTCTCTGCATCTACCTCTCTAATATCAGGTTTTTTGATTATCCAATTATGTAGAGAGAAGAGTAAAATCTTGCTTAGAAATAGCAGAGAAAGGGCTGAATAACACTGTATCTCTGACTTTATTTGCTTGCTTTAATATTCAGGTTGCTCTAAGCTGTAGAGAAACTTCAAGCAAGGAAATTCCTGACGGAGATTCTCCAGTTACTATCAGTAAGTGAATTACTTAAAAAGATGTTCTTTGCATTGTCCATACTTACAATAAAGTGGGGCTCGGAAGGTGAGAGAGGATTATGGATAATCTACGGGGAAAGAAAGAAAACATTTCTCCTATGTGAATTATTGAATGCTGAAAGTGAATGAATGATAAATGTCTTTCTAATTAACCAAAAAGAATGACAGATTTTGATGCTTATTTATGCTTCTTTTGATGTTTTCTCCAGAAACGGATTTCTTTCTAAAGGTTTCAGAGAGAAAGAATCAGAAGAGACAGAGACATGAGCAGCTAAATGATGGATCACCTGAAAAACTCCTAAAATCTTGCTCACCTCCTGCAAGTATGCTTTTTTCTTTTTCCAGAAATCCATGTTGTTTATAATTATTTTTCACTCAACTAGGGCATAATATTTTTTTATTAAGGAAAAAAAACTAAGGCATCATATATTGCAGAGGGAAAGCATATGATGTGTCTAAATTTTTTAAAAAAGGGTACGAGATAGGTTATGCAATGGAAGTCCTTAAGAAAGTTGCATGCACTCTTGATGCTGCAATTCTCACCGTTCAGAGGCTTTTTCCTCAAATGTTAAGATTCTTTTGTTCCAACGAATTTTGAATTTGCAAACCAAATTTGCATGCTATAACTATTGCTGGCAATTTATTGCTTCTGATTGAACACTGTTTGGAAGATAAGAAGACTCCTCGTTCGAAGAAGAAGCTTGCTAACTCAACACCAGAGAAATGCCAACTGGTTGTCAAAGGATCGACGGAAATATGTTTGGTTCCACGTAACCTTATGCAGGATGAATCAATGTTACACTCGATTCCTGATCTCCGAATGGAGGCTAGAAAGACAGCTGAGGTTAGTTGAACTATTTATTTTTATTTATTTATCAAATGTGCATCACCTTGTTTAAGTTAAAACATTCTCATTCTTTTCATTTCTTCTGCGACAAAAAAAGCAGGATCTTCTGTGTGGTTGAGTTCTGATGATTCTGATCCTTCAGATTCTTGATTTTAGCACTTAATGCTGGATCCTGTTATGCTTCTTATAAATGTTTTTGTTTGATTTTATGTGATATCTGCACATTTTTTTCTGATGTTTCTTTCTTCTAGATTTTGCAGAATAAGGTCCTTTTCATTTTCATAGTATCACACAACTGAAGCTACAGTTCTGTTTTGGTTATTTATAACTTTCTTTGCTTTCACCAGGAGAATTCCCGCAGATATGCGGGAAAACAAATACATCCTTTTTTTCAATCCTGCAAAATGGGTAAGAAGAGCCAAGAAGTTATTGATGTGGAGAGTAACTGGTACTCTTCTGAGGAGGGGAAAAGCCTTACTTTCAGTCCTATTCATGTATTTGAAATAGTTACGGTATGGTGTCCATTCTCAATTCTATACATTGTATTTACAGGGCTGTCTCATATGTTACTCTTGTAATAACTTTTTCCAGTTCTTTTGCTTGGATGAAATATAAAAATTGCCTTTGCAGGAGGATGAAACTGCCTTTGATTGGGGTCACTGGATCTTTTCTGAAGCTTGTTTTCTCGATACTGATGTTGTGCTAGTATGTGGAAGCTCTTCATTCTCTGAAGGTTCCTTCACCTCTCTGCAATTTGATAACTTTTCTTGCATCTCTTATCCGAAGAAAACATTGTCACAGCAAAACAAGATTGAACTGAATCAGCATGCTATTTCACAAGATGAAGTGGTTTCTGATCATTCTTCTAGAGAAACAAAATTATATCATTCAGCATTATCCGTAGTTGCGGAGGAACAAGTCAGCCACTGTGAGCAGCTAAAGAATGCAGAAGTGGTAAGTTCTGACATAGCCTTGTTTGAATTTATACTGTTTGCTGCTCATATTGATTATGCCCCAAAGTGTGGACAATATACCTTTTTCAGTGAATAGTATAATTTTGAGTTAATAATTATTTTTTAAGTGGGTATTTTGGTTGATAGCCAAGCATTGTCCTTATTTGTAACAGTAGCTTTAGTACATGACTTAGTGTATTTGCGTATTACTTGACTTATGTTATTACTTCTTGTTGCTTTCGTTTCGGTTTTCTGATTGCAATACCTAGTGTTAGTTTTGTATTTTCGCTTCGGTTTTCTGATTGGTGTGCTTGTTTTTGCCATTCCTTTTACCTTTCCTCTAAGTCGAGGGTCTACCCGAAAAAACCTCTCTGCCTTCTTGAAGGTAGGAGTAAGGTCTGTGTACATACTACCCTCCCCAGATCCCACTTGTGGTATTACACTGTTTTTTTTGGTTGTTGTTGTTGTTGGGTATTTTAGTTGACTTATTGCGTCATGTACAATCCTGCTTTCAGAGATACAGATATTGAGAGTCTTTACGTTTCGTATCTGTTTTGTCTGATCATCCGATAATGCTTGTGGTTATGATAATTGTAGGCAAATGTAGTGGACACAGTTGACACCTTCCAAAATAACCTTAGCAGTTCAGATACCAAGAAGCAAGGTAGATTTCTTCAAGAAAGGTGAGGATATTTATGATCTTGATGGAGCAAACAGTTCTGAAGCTTGTTAAAATTATGCTACTCTGTGCAACCAGTCCTTTTAGACCTTACCAAAAGGTCCAAAACAATCAGAATTAATAAAACAACCTTTCTTATATTGCAAGCTGGTACATGTTGTGCAGTCCAGGTTGTTCCCATCACATTCTGAAATTATAAATGGGTGCGCATCATAGTTCATTCCCAGAATATAGGATAAAAGGAACTTTTGCTTCTTGTTGACTTGAAATATATGTTGCTCCTTACAACAACTACGCCTCACCTGAATTAGTTGGGGTCGGCTATATGAATCCTCACTTCTCCATTAAGCTCAACTCATGTATTATGGCTGCTGCCTTTTTTCATGTAATGCTGATTTAATTTTTGACTATTTTTTCATGTTTAGGATAGTATCTGACTACCAGAACTGTCCCACTGGGCCCAAAAGTTGTCTATGGACAAACAAATATCAGCCTGAGAGAGCTTTTCAGGTGAATATCTCATTTTTTATACCACAACTGTTAATATTTATCTGTCTATGTTGGTGAAGACAAGTCTTAAAAGATGTTTGTTCCCTCATATGTTTTTCCATATGCAGTATGATAAATGTTCTCCAATACCTTGTATGCAGGTATGTGGTAATAGCGAGCCAGTGAAACTTTTAAATGATTGGTTGCATCTTTGGCATGAAAAAGCTTCTCGCACAAGCAAACCATGCATTCTTAGTGATAGAGTTGCTCAAGACTCCTCTGACAGCCTGTATGACAGTGAAGCCGACTCCACAAACGAAGAACAGCTGAAGAATGTCCTCTTGGTATCTGGACCAGTTGGGGTATGTAGCTAGTTTCTACTCTCCTATTGCAAAAAGTCTTTGCATGTTCCTAGAGTTCCCAATCTCTCTCTCCATCTGTATGATCCCATTTCTAGTTATTAAGTGAGAATTAGTTGATTAATATCTTAATCCTATGTATCCTATCTTACTGAGAACTACGTGCTTATGAAACAACAACCCATGGTTGTGACGTATATTGTGAAACAAATCCATGGGCTCTTTCATAAGCAAGTAGAAATACATTTCACTAGCTTGGGTTTACTTTAAGGGATTGTTAGCTTCCTTCTTTCTTTTTCTTTTCTAATAAATGAACTAATTGCTAAGATTTGAAATATCATCTTCATCAAAAGGATTAGAATTATCAATTTTCAGGCCAACCATTAGTCATTTAGTTTTTTTTTGGTTAGCGGAGCAATAGTTCAGCTTTCACCTTGATTGACTTTTAGCAATGTCCACTTTCCCTCACCAAAAAAGAAAGAGATGTCTAAATTCCCTTCCCAAAGAAAAAGAAATGTCTACTTTCCTTTCCAAAGAAAAAAGAAATGTCGATTCCTTTCCCTGTTCATTTGGCATTTCAGTAGAAGTTCAAAGAAAGTCTGATTTATGTAGATAACTGCTTTGTCATTTCTAGAAAGCAATAATAATACTATTTAAAATTTATGCCGTCTTTTGTATCTGATTTTTGCATTTACGAGTTCATATTCACGACAATACATGTGTTAAGCATTATATATGTCAAAAAGTTATGAATCTGTTCATTTGATAAACATGGTGAACTGAAATTCTTATTGCATTTCTGTTCCATTTAGTGAAAATATTTCCAGAGTTGCACTTTGTGGTATGTACGCAAGAGCAAAGAACTTATGTTCTGTTAAATCTCAATTCTTGCTACAATTGTGTTCATTTATGCTAGAATAAAGCTTAGCCTTGAATAAATGTGCTTCATATATTATGCATAATCAGCTCATGATCACAAATTTGAAAATCCCCCAACCTTTTGGGTGGTGGAGGTTGAAAGAACAAAGGTACTGTGTTCGTTTTTTTTTTCCTTCTATCTATTTTCCTTTCTATGATTGCTCTGAGAAAAAAATGAAGAACTTATTGAAATGATGATTACAAAATGGGCTCGTAGGGCCTATGGGCTACTTACAGTTTTGTTCATAGTTATTCTGTATGCCTAATAAGATAGGTTATCATTCGATAACTAATACAAAATAAGTTGTGGTATCTTATAGAATATTTTATAATATCCCATTTACTCAAATTAAAGAATCTAAACATGTTCTGAAGTTAGAGACACAACTTTATAGTTCTCTGGAATTTCAGTGCCCTCTCAAACTGAAATCAATGAAGATACTTGGATTTGCAAATCAAACTTCAAAATCAAGTTGAATAAAGGGCTCTTAAACTTATTTTCATTTCAATGCTTTCTTTTTGGAGCAATATGGCAGATGCACATGATACATGGGATGTAGAGGTCATGCTCGATTTTATTAACTCTCTTAACAGTCAATAAGGACACTTGTTTTGGTTGTAACTGTCTCTATACACCAGCAATCACTTGATGCTGGTTTTTATTTATGAAGTACTTTACTTACAAGAAAAAGGTTGAATATAAAGGAACACCTTTTTTTTGTCTTGTCACTGCCATGAACCAATTGGGTAATGGTGCTACCATGAAACTATGAGGCAGAGAATAAGAAAATTTGTTCTTGAAATAATTACCGGAAATTCAATAATCAAAGAAGAGATTCAATTCTCAAACCTTGGTATCATGAAGAAAGAGTAGAAGATTTTCTACCATAAAAAAAGAAGAGAAGAATCTTTCACAATAGTGACGTGAAATTTAGTGTTAGCATAGGAATGCAATTCCCAGATTTTGATACCATGAAAAAATAAAAAAAGATGGTTTTAGAAACGTTTTGCTTGAAATGTCACTAAATAAAAGGACCAAATAGTAGTCGAAAAAGAGTGAGTGATCTTTGAAAAAGAGATGCAATACCATCCAAGCGGTTACTGCGAAAGAGACGCGGGGCCACCAGACAGTCATAGGTGCCATTAAATGATCACAAATGCGGTACATTGATTCCCAATGTTTGCCGAAAAGAGGCATGGTGTCATCAAAATGGTCATTGAAAAGTAAAATGGTGCTGCTAGAATGGTTGTTGGAAAGAAGAAAAAAAAAGTTTAGGCGGGCAGGCGTATGAGGACTCGCCAGTAGGGGGGAAGTTACTGAAGTCTATAATGCAATAAAACTAAACATGAGAATTTGAACACAAACCTTTGAGAGGATTATGAAGAGAGGAAATGCCGTAAATATCGTGAAATATATCTTTGAGAGGTGTGTGACCCAACCATGCATCCTCCCAAAATCTGATTTTTCTGCTGTTGAAGAAAACCAGAATTTTCCATGAATTTAAAGCCATAAGAATGTACGCGGCTAATCTGGAAGTTACACACAAATCACTGTTCCAGTTTCTTCTGCCATAGTTCTATTAATATTGTTATGTTAGGCTTAACCAGACCTACTTTAGTATGTTTTGAAGTAGCTTTTATTGGTGATTTTATGTGCTAACTAATATTATGCAGAGTGGGAAGTCGGCTGCAATTTACGCCTGTGCTAAAGAACAGGGATTTCAAGTTATTGAGGTAATTCTGTGAAAATTTGCTATATTATTAACCTTAAATTGCATTTTGCACTATGTAGATGTGTGTTCATTGTTCCTAGCTAGCTTCCACTGACATGTAGTATAAGCAGTATATATGTCGGAGCAGTTTAAACATTAGATTCTTTGACGTGTTCAAACCAAACTCTTAAAAAAGAAAAATAAAACTTCTTAAAGTTATCAAGAATCTACTTAACTAACTCTTTTGGTCTATTGTCTTGCTAGGTCAATTCATCAGATTGGCGAAACGGTGCTCTTGTAAAACAGAAATTTGGGGAGGCTGTAGAATCCCACTGGCTTCAACGGTTCGTCTATGTGTGGATGCTAGTTTTCTTTTGTTTTTGGATTTGCTTGCGATAAAATTTTATTAAGATATATGATTGTTCCTTTTGTTTTCTTGGACTTATTCATAATAAAATTTTATTAAAATATAAAATGTCAATAATTGGAACACTAACGGTATCCTTTTTCCTTTTGGGGGTACTGTAACTTGTAGTTTGGTATACTGTTCAAGTATTTGCATTTCAAGACAAAACATTTCTCTTGTGATGGTTCATATTTTTTTTCTTTTGGATACTTTTATTGTTTTACATTTCACATTTAGTTCTGGCCATCTTGAATTTGCATCAGTAAAGGAATAATTTAACATTCATCTAGAATTGTTAAACAACCAGGTAATGCATGCTGGCACACAATTCTTAGATTGGTCTTCCTTTAGGAAAAACATTTCATTAGTCACAGATTTGGGAGGGAAGAATTTAGGGCTTTTAGTAGCCTCTCAGCATGTTTGTTGACCATTTTCTTGTTGTGTCATTCTTGTTCCTAGAAAAGTTAGTTGAATTACCCAATGAATGTTTATCTTCATTACCTATTTTTATATAGAAATTTGCTGCTCACAGAAAAATGGGTGAAAATCTTGCAAAGTAGCCAATCTATTTGTTTCTTTTTTCCGTGATGGGATTTCGCTTCATTTAAGCCAATTTAGCACTACAATGAATCTTGAATCTATAATGACTTGACATACACTACTTCCATCTTGTCTGTTCGATTCTTGTTTCAGGATTCAAAAAGATCCAGCGTATTTAGAGGACAAATTAGTGTCTGGCTGTGGAGTTATTGAAGTGATACCTTTGTCTGATGAGGAAAATGCTCCAAATGCCTGTGGAGTGCAAAGACAACAAGTCTGCAGGGAGGAGATAACTGCTAATCATCAGGGTGAAACTAAGGCTCTAATCCTTTTTGAGGACGTGGATACTGCTCTTTGTGAAGACCGTGGTTTTGTCTCTACCATTCAACAACTTGCGGAGACCGCAAAGCGGCCCATGATATTAACTAGCAATAGTAAGGGGGCTAAATGGTTGAAATACCATAATTTGTCAAGCTTATGTTTCACAAATTAAGTATTATTCTTCGATGTGAGTAGGTGACAATCCGGTGCTCCCAAACAATTTAGATAGGCTACAGGTGTGCTTTGCGCTGCCATCGTTGAAGGACCTCCTTGAGCTTGCACAGACGGTACAGTTACTTTTTGCTAGTTTCGTGCTGATATCTATCTTTATCTGGCTAATCAAAGATATTCCCTCTAGGTTTGTGCTAGAGAACAAGTTAAAATTCACCCAATGCTGGTAGAGGGGTTTGTGGATCATTGCCATGGAGATATTCGTAAAACTATTATGTATCTCCAGTTTTGGTGTCAAGGCCAAACTTTGAAGAAAGGTAATTCACCAAATATCAAGGAGTTAATGCATTCTTCAGGATAGTTGATTGCGTGAATAATTCTTGTACCATTGCTAAAGAGGATGCTAACAGAAAAAGTTCATCAAGCAAAAATTCTGAAGCTTCATGTTATTTTGTAAAAGTGAATCCTCTAAAACCAGTGCATACATCTTACTGGTAATGACGAAATCATTGATAACCTCTATTTGCATATAGAGCAGGTTGAGAGGTATCATGTCATTTATTTAGGATCTTGCTTAAGATTGAATTTTGACCAGTCAAAGCTTCAAGCTTCATGCATTGCTTAGATATCTTGAATGCAATGACAAATGAGTAATGGCAACGGTGTAGATACGAGGGGGCAAAACAAGATAGAAAGATAGAGATAAAATCTTGGAAAAGAAGGACCTTTCTTCTTAAACACAAACTTGAGTATAGGACCCAAATCTTTGCTTGAAGATCAAAGAACAAGCAAAATTATCAAACTAAGAATTAGGATTCAACCCATAAAGAAACTTACCTCCATGGTTGAAGACTAGTTAACTAGAAGAGAAAAGTTAGTTTAAATCCTCTCAAGGGATCAATTGCCAAAATCTAATGGTTCAGTACACATAAAAGTGATGGTAAAAAGAAATCAGTATGTAGGAACAAGCTCTATCCTCATCTGAACAGTTCTCATCCTTCATGTGATGATGAAATTATGACTAAATTGTATCTACACTCTATGTTTTCTTCACAGTAAAGTTTCACTTAACCCATTTAATCTGGTGCTGTTTTTTTTTTGCTACGGCCAGATAACCTGCAGCTAAGATATAGTCCTCTTCAGTTTGATCTAGAAGCTGGTCATCTGCTACTACCGAAAATTATCCCTTGGGATTTCGCTTCTCCACTATCGGAACTTGTGGATGAAGAGATAACTAAGTCGATGAGGGTAGAAGAAGAAAGATACTGTATAAATGAGAAAGCAGAAGAAGTCGAGCTAAACAATATTACAGAAGAGAACAATTCTAGGGATCTTGATATGGGTGCTAATAATGTTGATGGAAAAAAGGATGCAATGTTAAGCTTGCTCTACTCATTTCAGGATCATAACGAATGTACTATGTTTGGTACTAACTCAGAAATTTCTGATGCCTCTGAATCACCGATCGCATTCACTCGAAGAAATACACTGAGAAAACTTGATAGAGTTATGTCTTCAGATTCAGAGGAAGAATGCAGCAGAGTTCCCGTATCGTTAGATCAACCTGAGATCGGAAATGAAGAGATTGAAACAGCATGCAGTTCACCCTCCCATTTTTCAGCCACTGAAATCTCCTGCAGTTTACCAACAGAGAATCTTCATTTCAAATCAAAGAGGTTGAAAAGAAATTATTTGGAGACAGCTGATTATTCTACTGTGAATGTTGTAAGCAAGTCAGTGAATGTTTCCTGTGTGCCAGAGTCATCATTCATCCCTGAGACTCAGCTTACTATTGATTCAGAATTAATTTCAAGTACAGAGTCATATAATGATGTTGATGTCAAAGTTGAGGCAAATTATTGTAGCAATCTGTCCCTTCCAAGTATGTACTCTCTCAAGGTTGAGAAACTTGATGAAAATGTTCTTTTATCTTCTGAGTATCAGGAATTGCAGGGTTGTAGTTCTGATAGAGTAACGAAATCAATTACTGGAGAGGTCGTGGAGCATTTTAATGGACAATGCACGGAGGATGTTCCGAGTGGATATCGGGTGTTGGATGAGTGTAGCCGCATGGACTTCAGTAAAAGTTCTACATCCTTTAAGACTACTGTGCAGTTTAACCTGAATACTTCTGTACAAGATAGTTGGAAAAGACTTCGTGAAGGTTACCTGGATCTGAAACAGTATATTACCCCAGAGCAGAAAGAAGCTTCTCAAATTCTCAATGTTGCTCATGAAATGAGTGATTTAATTTCAGTGGCTGATTTATTACTTGCTGACTGCAAACACCTCCTATACGTAAGTAATTTCTTAGATACATATATTACCTTTGTGTTACTGCATGTGTAGTTTTTGATGCTTGTAAGTACTCATCCAGGATTCGTTGGAGCCGTCAATGACCCCCTTCGTAGAATCACATTCATATAACTGGCATGAAGACCAGTTGCAGATGTCATCAATTTTTGCCCAACACGGAGTTTGCCTTTTTGCTAAAGAAATTGCTTCTCTCGGACCGGACACTGCATCTGTATATGAGGTGGATTTGGCCTGGGAGATGTTGACATCCACAAACAGTACAATGGCTCTGGGAAAGATGGTTGGACAGAGTAGGGGAAAACATGAGGGTTTGCATTTAAGGCTACCAAGAATCTGTCATTCCTTCAGAAGGTATAGGACCATATGCCCCTCTTCTGTTATACTTTTGCTTATAAATAGCTTGTCCTCATGAGTAGTTGTGTATCTTCCAAGTAAATTGCATATTAAATCAAGTTGGCTCTCTAACTTTAGATGTGTCTATTGCTTGTCACTGCTTATATGTTCAGCTCGGGATTTATACTCGCAGATGTTCAATCTATTACCATAGAGTTGTAAACTGTTTAGAAAGAGAGTACAAAACATGTATAAACCACTCAAAAATGATGATAAGAAATTAAGAATTAGAGAACTATATACTTGCAAGAACTTCTGCTTTCTCTGGTCAAGAATTGGTAAAAGATCATGGGCTGAAGATAAACCTCAGAAAGAATGGACGGGGGTTTCTGTGAGGGAAATTTAAGCGAGTTGAGTGAAAGATCATGGGCTGAAATTGTTGACTCCAGAGGTTCTGTATGGCAGCTTATTGAGCTGCAAATATTTTCTTTCACCGAAGTATGGATATTTTTATAAAATATAAAGATTGGATATTCTGATAGCCGATAGGCCATTGCATGTTTGTACGGAGGCGGATCCAGAATTTAAATCTTATGGGTTCAACTTTCAAGATTTTTAGCATTGAACCCATTATATTTTTAAAGTTATGGATTTATATCTACTATGTTTGCAAATTTAATGAATTTTTACATATAAATTTTTACCCCGCGTCAAAAGTTATGGTTCAATTGAACCTGTCAGTTCAACACTTCATTCGCCCCTGTTTGAACCGGAAAAGATTTCCACGTCAGTAGTTTTTATACATTGTTTTTTCGAGAAGGTAACATAGTTTTTATATTGTTTTTAAATGTTGGTTTTGTACCACTACTAACTGTTCCCTGTCCATTCTTTGAATTTGTTCATTTCTATGATTTGCCTAAAATCTCCAAGATTGGTCAATACATGTAACTGTTGTGACTTTGTATTAGGACTTCATTTTTAATTTAGCTCTTGATAATTACTGCAATATTTCTAAGTTGCCTTGTATTGTTCCTGTGTCTCAGCAAAGTGGATCCGAATGCTTACAACTTACTTCAAGCTGTTGTTCCCTTGCGCTCACACATTGCTCTGAAAGGTGATTCATTTCATGAATATCTGTCTTCATTGAGCCAAATTTCTAGATTTGGAACCACCCGGTTATCGGAAAGCATCGGCAGGAGAAAACAGAGAAGGTATGTTTCATGTCCCACCAAAATGCAGTTTGTGCATTTCTCAAAATAGCTCAAAAAAAGATTGGCAGCATTGCTAATGACATGTTTATTTTCTATCCAAATTGAGAATTGCAGGGCACGAGCTGCTCAACACTACCTGAGTTCTGGTAGATTAGCATTGTCTCAAGATGACGTCTCATTACTGGGTCAATACAATTGTTACCAGAAAGTTTCACCAGGGTCAGGGACTTAATGTACATATAATTTAGTGGAGATGGCTTCCCCCACCCCCCATGAAATGGGAGAGGTAAGGCCATGTATAATCAATTGTTGTTTCTGGTAAGTGCCATGGCCAGGCAGTAGTTGAATTGCCTGAACGCGTGGACAACAAAGATAGGTTAGGAATAGGCACACTAATTTAATTGCAGGATGTAGTTAAGTTCCTTCATATTAATTCAAATGGAGTTATGTACTGTCAAAAGACTCAAAACCATACAGTTTTACAGTTATTAAATTAGAAATAGATATGTTAGAAAAAAAATTCAAAAGTAAATCCATTTGTACACAAGTTTGACGTTCTTATTCTAGCTCCTGATGGATGTTCTAATCCGCTGGTAATTTGTAGTGATGTTCGAACCCTTATTTTATGGACCAACCGGCAATCAAATTTCTATTCCCTTCATCCAACGCGAAAGAAAATCAGAGAAGCCAGTTTGATAGGATACAAGGAGAATTAGCTGTTTCTTTTGTTTCAGCTTTCTTAAAGAAGAGACTTTAATTAAATCCCAAGATATTGCACATTGGAATTGTTTGATGATTTTATGTGGGCAAAATACCTTATTACCCCCCTAAATTTGTCATGGATTATTAGTTATCGCTTTAAATTATTCGTGGTCTTAATCACCTCCTTGAACTAGGCCTTTTGAGAGCCATTACCCCCTTGGATGTTGATATGACAAATTGTGTGGGTGCACTCGCCTGCCACATGAATTTTTTGTATATGTGGTATTTTTTTGAAAAATAAAATATATTTTACCTTTTTAAATATGTTACTTTTTTAGATAATTTTTTTCCGAATACAATTTATAATAAAACTACATTATCTAGGCTAAATATTTTTATTTGGCTAAAAATAATAAAATTTTAATTAATATTTTTTTTGAATTTGACCTGAAAATAAAGATTTATACCATTAAAATAAATAGTCAATGCATCTAGAAAGTTATAAAAATACATAGTTTGAAAATTAATTATTTTAGTTATAATTTTTTATATAACTCTAAATTATGGTGCTTTAAATATATATATATATATATATATATATATATATATATATATATACATATTTTACCTAAAAAAGTAAAAATGCACGGTTGAAATAAATAGTCATTGCATCAAAAGAAGAAATAAAAAGAGTGAACAATTGCTAGGAATAACTTATTATTTCTAACATACTTATTGCTCTACAAAATACTTATTGCAGAAATACAGGGTAAAGCTGTTTACGATATACCTTTGTGGTCCGGCCCTGTCCCGGACCTAGGGGTGGACATATATCGGGTAAAACTGATAACCCAAACCGTTAATATTTTATTGGGTTATTGGGTTAACGGTTTGGTAACGGGTTAATTTTGTTTTATTGGGTTATCGGTTCGGGCTCGATTTGGCAATTCTGTTATTGGGTAAAACCG
Organism: Nicotiana tabacum; assembly: GCF_000715075.1. Lineage (NCBI taxonomy): Eukaryota > Viridiplantae > Streptophyta > Magnoliopsida > Solanales > Solanaceae > Nicotiana > Nicotiana tabacum. Next base: position 55,476,110 of record NC_134087.1, on the reverse strand, counting down.
ATAACCCAATAATGATTAACTAATTTACTAGTTTACCCTTAGGTATATACATACTAGGGTTTCATAATTCATAGTTCACTCTTTTATTTCCCTAATCTTTCTCAGTTTCTCCGCCTCACGCCCTCACCAGTCAGTCCGTCAAGACTCAGGCCGGCGTCAGTCGCATCACGCCCGTCAAGACTTAGGCCGGCGTAAGTCTGCTTTAATTGTTGAGCTGTTACAAAGTTATCTTGTGTCAGTTGTTATAAAATTTGTATTTCATAACTAATACACTTTTTAATCTATATACATAATTCTGTACTAGAGTAAAAAAAAAAGTAGATATCAATGCACAAAGATTTATTGCTAGTCGTTTGAACAAAGAAGATCTTAAGAACACTGATTTTACCGAAATTGTTTTATACATTGCAAATCTTATAAAACAGTTTTATACTGAAATGGTTTTATACTTGCGAAACTGTTTTAGTTGTTTTGTCTTATCGGGTAAACCGATAACTGAACCGATAATGATCGATAACCGATAACCAATATCTTATCGGTTTGGTTATCGGGTTATGATATTTGTAAACCGATAACCGATAGGCAAAACCGATAATATTTATAACCGAACTGAACAGACCGATGCCCACCTCTACCCGGATCCCGCACATAGCGGGAGCTTAATGCATCGGGTTGCCCTTTTTTTTATTGCTTTAAAAATGTATCCATAGAGTAAGTTATTTTTTGCAATTGTACACTCTTTTTATTTCTTCTTTTAAAACAATGACTATTTATTACAACTGTGTATTTTTACTTTTTTAAGATAAATTTGTAAATATATATATACTAACTAGTATCTATGAACGTGCGTTGCACGTTAATAATGGCACATAATGATTTAAACATTTATTTATATGAAGAAACAATAAAATTTAATTATTGAGAGAAATTTTATGTATAATAATACAATAATCATCTAAATATCGAAAAATATTATTAAATTAGCTTAATACATGAATTTCAAATAAAAAAACATCATCAAAACTTAAACAAATGATCAATTTTGTCATGTTAGTTAGATAATTATGTATTATAGTTTAAAGGTATTTAATGTGATGATATCTTAACGAACAATTCTTTGTGGACAATATTTTTTTGTGTATGTTTCCTCATAATGCTTTGGTTGCTCTGCCTTAACCAAAACTCTTGTAGTCGATCTTGATATCCCTCTTGAAAGTGCAACATACAGTTGTTCGTGCGACAACATATTGCAGTAAATATAGTCCAATATTTAGGATGTTTGTCCTTGTGTTTTATTTATTATATTTGCAAAATATAAACATACTAAAAATTATTTCAGACTTTAAAAGGATATTCCATAGTTTCGAAAGACGAAAGCTGAATTCGAGGATAAGAATATACTTAGAAGCACATTGACCAGTATCATAATTTTTGCATGTCTGATGTTATTGTCAAAACTTCTATATACCATTTGTGTGCTATTACATAAGTTATTCGGTGTATCTAAGTTTTTCAGTAGCATGACATACATATTTTTCTTCAAAATCAACCTATATACAATGGAAGATCAATTTTAACTTAGTCTATTATATAAAGGGCGACACTAACATATGTAGGAAATAATAAATTTGACAACAAATACGTACGGTAGAAGGCCATTTAGTATTCAAGTATTTAAGTATTCTCTTGGTAGTAATTATTGGTATCATTTTCTGCTGAATCAAAAATAAAAAATTATTTTAATATAAAATCATGCAATTAACCTTTTATTTAGTTGATCAACATATTCATTTTTGCTAGCTAAGATATCTTTTTAAATTCTATCATGCGATTTGCACAAATTGCGTTTTAATCTAATGATATAAATATTTCTCTAATTAAATGCACTATTATTACTATTGGGATTGATAATCAAGTATTCAGGAAGAACCAAATCATCTTTTATTAGATACTCTTCTTTGTTTCTGACACGAAGCAAGAAGACACTGAATACTGGATCTGTTCTTACTTTTATATTTATTATCAGTTGAATCGTTTTCATTTGAGACAAGAAGTATAACTTTGGAAAACTAGTTTTTATAGTCTCCATTTTGTCGATTTTGGAACTACTGGTAGTACTTGACATAAATTATTTCTCAAGCCATTAATTTTCACCAAACGGTTCATTAATATCAAATATATCTCTAGAACTTCGGGCAATTATTTCGATCGTTTAATACTGAGACATAAGTGCTTCATCCCATATTATTAATTTTGCCTTCCTCATAAATTTAGTACTATTACCCTACTTTGTTATATTTGTGGTGGTTATTTAAGTTATTTGAAGAGTTATATCAAGTCTAAAGTGGGTGGCCTCATAATAAAATCATTATTGGTACACCACTTGTTATTATTGCTAACAGTGCCATACCTCTTTGATATAATATTTGCAAATAATGCATGACATAGAAATATTATTTCAATTCCATCGGAGACATCTACAAAGAATAATCTCATTATAGCATAGTCGACTCTTTATCATATAGTCTTGAAAGCTTGTTCTTGTTTAGGATTTAGCTTTGATTGAGCTTCCTCAGACACTTGTATATCATTTTGATTCTTAATAATATATTAACCTTTTTACTTTGTGTTCTAACGCTCTTTTCTATGGAATAAATTTATATACTCTAAGATTTTTTTTAACTTGAATAAGAATTTTACTGATATGATAAATTTTAAAAATAATTGAATTGGATTCTCCTGCTAAATAATTAATTAAAGTATTTAATTATTTGATTTTAACATAAAAAAATGATTCTATGTTGATTCAAATCTTAATATTAGTTCATCTCTTATTTTGAATAATTAATCTTAATTATAATTTTATCCACCATAAATTTTATTTTCAAAGAGTAAAAGATTTGATATGACTTTTCACTTTTAGATATTTACGTCTGTAGAATCATTATTGGTATTGTCTCTTACCAATCATTTTTTTCTCTCACTCTCTCTCACATTTATATTCTTAAATATTTTCTTAGTTGTTGTTTAATAATTGAGTATTTTTAATATTACACGAAAAATTAATAAAAAAATATTATTTGGTTAGAAAAACAGTTCAAATATAATATAAAAATATATTATCATGTTTATTTTTTCTCAATTTCAACTCTTTATGCAGTTCATATAATATTACTTTTATATTTTCTTGGTATTGGACATTATGGAGTGGTATTGTATTGCCAATACAGAGGATTCTTATAAAACTAATTTTATTAAACCTCCCTACATCTTTTTAATAAGAATTTAATAGATAAAATTTTATTAATTTTAAAGTCTTAAATATTAAAATTAACATAGAAGGTATTGTAGTCCAAAAAATAGATAATTGCAGTTATGTCCTTTCCCTATGAGGTCTTCCGTTTAATATTTTAGGGCTATTTTGGTATATTAATATTGTATTTATATTTTATATTAATATTTTTATATTAATATATGCTCTCTTTTTTGCTAAATGGATTTGGACAATATAATACATTCTCAAATTAAATTAGTAATAGAAATTTTTAAGAAGTATATCCTGAAAGTAATAGGATTACATGACTAAATAATTACTATTTTTCCTAGCAGTGATTACTTTTTCTAGGCTAATGGTGATACTAATTGTAGAAATATTTGCCGTAGTAAACTATAAAAATAGAAAGGTATAATTTAATAACCAAACTTTTAAATAAATTACTTATTGATTTAAAATTAAGAATGGCAAATAGTTTGGTATGAAAGAAAATATAGAGGCAAACCTGATATGATTAAAATATTAGGACAAAGAACACAAAAGTTATCGTGTAGTTTTATTGTTGGAAACAGTAGGATATAGTTATTCTTACGTTTATGCTTTTACATGATTTTGCGTTTTAGTTCATATTTTTAGATTGTCGATGATTTTCTCTTTTCGTTTTAAATAATTTATATAAGGTAAAATTTAGTTAACTTTTATTAGACAGCCTAAGAAAGTAATTATACTAATATGATTCCTAAAGGTAATCATGTAGGATTCCTAACGTGTAGTATTATTTCCTAAAAATAATAGGATTATTAATCTAGAATTTCAGTTATGTCCTTTTATTATAAGTTATTATACTTAATATTATAAGGTTATTTTTGTAAACCGACATTGTACTCATGCTTTTATAATATATATATATATATATAGCACCATAGTTTAGAGCTATATAAAAAATTATAGCCAAAATAATTAATTTCAAACTATGTATTTTTATAACTTTTTAGATGCCTTGGCTATTTATTTCAATTGTATAAATCTTTATTTTCAGGTCAAATTCAAAAAAAAAAAGATTAACTTTATTATTTTTGGCCAAATAATTTTTTTTAGCCTAAATAATATAATTATATCCAAGTTTTATTATAAATTGTATTCGAAAAAATTATCTAAAAAAATAACATACTTAAAAAGGTAAAAATATATTTTATTTTTCAAAAAAATGCCACATATACAGAAAAATCCACGTAGCACCCACACAATTTGCCGCATCAGCGTACAGGAGGGTAATAACTCTCAAAAGATCTAGTTGAGGAGGGTAATTAAGACCACGAATAGTTTAAGGTTGTAACTAATAATCTGTGACAAGTTTAGGGGGTGGTAAGATATTTTGTCTTTAATGTGTGTATTATATGTATAAGGTTTTTACAAAAATGAGGGGCTTTCATTGTGTTCTATCTAGGAAGGTAGCGTACGCGAAGTTGGCAGGGAGCACATGCGAGGAGGAGAGGAGAGCGAATAGCGAGAGGTACAAGATGGCAAGGAAGGAGACAAAGTTGGCGGTCACGGAGGCTAAGAATGCAGTGTTTGGTCGTCTATTCGAGGAATTGGGGGAGAAAGGCGGGGACAAGAAGTTGTTTCGGCTGGCTAAAGCAAGGAAGAGGAAGGCCCGGGATCTGGACCAAGTAAGGTGCATCAAAGATGAGGATGGTAGAGTATTGATGAGAGAGTCCCAGATTAAGCAGAAATGGCAGACGTACTTCTATGGTCTTCTAAACGAGGAGAGGGACAAGGATATAGCGCTAGGGGACTTGGGGCATTTAGAGAGTCTCCGAGATTTTAGGTATTGCAAGCGCATTAAGATGGATGAGGTTGTGGGGGCTTTGCGTAAGATGAGTAGGGGTAGGGTGACCGGGCCAGATGAAATTTCAGTTGGGTTTTGGAAGTGTGTGGGTAGAGTAGGATTGGAGTGACTGACAGAGTTGTTCAATGTAATTTTTAGGACGAAGAGGATGCCGGAGGAGTGGAGGTCGAGTACGGTGGTACCGTTGTACAAGAACAAAGGTGATATCCAGTATTGTAATAATTATAGGGGTATCAAGTTAGTTAGCCATACTATGAAAGTCTAGGAGAGGGTGGTGGAGGTGAGGGTGAGGAAGACGACGTCTATATCCGACAATCAGTTTGGGTTATGCCGGGTCGCTCCACTACGGAAGCTATCCACCTTATTAGGAGTTGGTGGAACAGTACAAGGATAAGAAGAAGGATCTGCACATGGTAGAAAGCGTATGAAAATGTCCCTAGGGAGGTGCTCTGGAGATCTCTTGAGGCAAAGGGTGTGCCGGTAGCCTACATAAGAGCGATCAAGGACATGTATGATGGAGCTAAGACTAAGGTTAGGACTGTGTGAGGCAACTCGGAGCATTTCCCGGATGTTATGGGATTACACCAAGGCTCTGCGCTTAGCCCGTTCTTATTTGCCTTGGTGATGGATGCATTGACACACCATATTCAAGGGGATGTGCCATGGTGTATGTTTTTTGCTGATGACATAGTTCTAATTAATGAGACGAGGGTCGGTGTTAACGAGATATTGAAGGTTTGGAGACAGGCCCTCGAATCAAAGGGTTTCAAATTGAGCAGGTCTAAGACAGAGTACTTGGAGTGCAAGTTTAGCGCTGAGTCGAGGGAAGCAGGCAGGGATGTGAGGCTTGGATCACAGGTCATCCCCAAGAGAGATAACTTCAAGTACCTTGGGTCGATGATTCAGGGGGACGGAGAGATCGACGAGGACGTCACTCACCGTATAGGGGTTGGCTGGATGGAATAGAGGCTTGCATATGGAGTCTTGTGTGACAAGAAAGTGCCACCGATACTTAAAGATAAGTTTTATAGAGCTGTGGTTAGACCGGCCATGTTGTATGGGGCAGAGTGTTGGCCGGTTAAGAACTCCCATATCCAGAGGATGAAGGTAACAGAGATGACGATGCTGAGGTGGATGTGCGGTCATACTAGGATAGATAAGAATAGGAATGAAGATATTCGGAAGAAGGTGGGCGTGACCCCTGTGGATGAAAAGATGGGGGAAGCGAGGCTCAGATGGTTCGGGTACGTGCGGAGGAGAAGCCTTGATGCTCCGGTGAGGAGGTGTGATCGGTTGGCCGTGGTGGGTACGAGAAGAGGTAGAGGGAGGCCTAAGAAGTATTGGGGAGAGGTGATTAGGCAAGACATGGTACGACTGCAGATTTCCGAGGACATGACCCTTGATAGGAAGGTTTGGAGGCCAAACATTAGGGTTGTATGTTAGGGGGTAATAGAGTTTTCCTTACTTCATACCGGATGGAGACGGAGTTGGATTAGGGTTGATCTTAGATGACTTGCAGTTTATGTTGAATCCACACTATCCTTGCTGTTTATCTTAGCCCCGGGCCTTAGATACTGGTTACTATTATTGCATGTCATTTATCTTTTGGTTGTTATGCTTCTGTTACTATTACGGTTTCTACTGGAATTACTAATGAATTGTCTTTTCTTGTTTTTTATTTCCGTCTTTCTGAGCCGAGGGTTTATCAGAAACAACCTCTCTGCCCTATCAAGATTGGGGTAAGGTCTGCGTACACTATACTCTCCCCTGACCCCACATTGTGAGATTTTACTGAGTAGTAATAGTTGTTGTAGTAGTAGTAGGAAGAGGCTTTTAAGTGGAACAAACATGTTTACCAGTAAATCTGGACTGGTTATTCCCAAGTGTAGGAATTAATACTTTCCTCCTAAAACTCTTTTAACTATTACACTAACTTCCCGGACTACATCAACAAATCGAATTTAGCTTGTAAATTTTGGTTTTATGTGAACTCAACAGCTCTTGTCCAAATTCTCCATATATACTAGAAATTTATAAGATATGTATAAATTATGATGTTGAATCTAATTATTATTATTATATATATTAATTTAAGGTGGGTATAGAAATTCATAAAGTTCAACTGCTTGATTTGGCTCGGCCAGCAATAAAATTAATCATTTTCAAACTCGGACACATGCTCTCAGTCACTACTATATCACCAACCTATTTTATACTCCACTAAATTCATCATCTGATAAACCTACCAACTACTGTTAGCGAGGAAGAGTCAACCCAAGAAACGAGGAGATTGGAAACTCCCTCACTTGTCACTCAAATTTAAAATGCATTTGACATTCAAAACACAAAAACATCTTAGCCTTCAAACGGGGGACCCAAAGAAATCTGAATGTCATTTTCCAACGTACGCAATAACCAATAGTAGGGGCAGCTTCCTAGAAATCAGTGTATTTTCACTGTAATACTAATACAAGTTCACGAGAAGCAAGATTACTGTTTCTGAACACTAATTTGTCTCTTCTCAATATTAAGGACTTTGCTTCCCTATCTTGTCTTGAAAATTATGACACAAAACCCCCCAGATATGCACGCACACATATAATTCACTATTGCGGAGAATTTATAAGGTCAAAATGTTATACTCCTATAACTTATGATTGTTCAATCGTATAAGTCTGATAAATACACAAGTACTCAAAATATGGGACTTTATTGGCTAGTCCAATTTGTCTATTCAATCCAGTTTGCTTTAGTACAAGAGCAAGGTGATTTGGTATCCTTATGGAAAGTATGAGAAACTATATTCCACTAGCAGAAAATGCAAACGTGATAAACTGTAAGTTATTAGAGCTTAAACTCTAGTGCATTGCATTAATATTAGGAATTTTTAGGTTATTAAAATTAGGTTTTCAATCATACACGCTAATAGAATAAAAACTTTACCAGTGTCAATGCAGTTTGTTAATCGAGTATATCATGTTATTAAAGCTTAGACAATATAAATTTCTTTCGTTTTTATAATCAGAGAAATTTCAAAGGTTCGGTAGTATGGATAATGAATTAGCGTCTCTATCCTCTTCGCTTAAATATCACAAACTTTGTCCACAACCGTGTTTAAATACATGACGAGCGCCTAACACATATCAATATATATATCACTGGACCAACAACAACAATAATATATCCAGTGTAATCCCTCTGGAAAAAATATGTGTAAGTAGTCCTTAGTCTTTACTCCTATGTTGTACAGGTAGAAAGACTATCTTCAATATACCCTCAGCTCAAGGAAGCAAAGTCTCAATAGAAACTACAGTAATGAAGAAGTCATAGGAAAATAAATAGTAGCAGTAACAAACAATAAGATTTACAAAAACCGAAGCAGAAAAAACATCATATAATAATTGAGATCTAAAAATAAGAATTTAGAAGAAAAATACTATTGAATCTCTCTGGTAATATATATCACCGGACAAAGCCTTTAAAATTTAAATCTCTATCTGTGCTCTCTCTTAGAGAAACTGAGATTCCAAGAAAACAGACTTTAAGAGGAAAAAAGTGGAAACAGAAACAGAGGATGTGTTAATATAGTAGTAATGGGTTTCGTGAGATTTTTGTGTAACGTGAAGTGAGTGTTTTTGTATAACGTAAAGTGAGTGGGGATATATTTTCAAGAAACAGTTGCCTACTCGATCAGTCTCGGGAACCACACTTTTTTATTACTTAACTAGTAATTTTGTCCGCGCTTCGCATTCTTATAAAAGAAAAAATTAAATTACAATATGATCTTATTGTAAATTTAGCCGGAATAGAATAGATTAATTTTTCATGTCTATATATTTCTTTACAAATATATTTTTTCTAATTAGCTGCAAAATATTCCATATCATCAATTCCAAAGCTAATTGTGTTATCCTAAACAAATAATTATCGTCTAATAGTTGATTATGAACTTCACTAACTACTTAAATCAAACATTTAGGCTTGAAAATATGTTAATAAAAACCCATTTACCACTAAGCATTCATCGTGTCAAGGACAACAATTGGCATTGCATAGATTGCCTCGATTAATTTCTTAACATTAGAAATCTTATATGCTCATATAGGTGTTGGCGAGCAGTAATACATTCCTTCCCAAACCCATTGTTGCTTTCAAAATTTATTGCATTGTTCCTTCTTCCTTTACACGAAAATATTATTAATTTACGCACTCTTTAATGTTTTTGTAATTGATTCTGATCTTTTTATGATAATTAACTATAAGATGAATTGGAACTATTTAATTCAACTAAAAGAAAAGAATTACAATATCATTCGATTAAATGATTCACAAAATGCATAGTTGTTTAATTTCCATCGAAAGAAATTTCTTCTCGTAGCAATGCTAGAACTGCCTTACCAATTCTGTTGGTCAAATCTAAGACTTGATTCCTAATTAACAGGAGAAAAGAATTACATTAAAAATATATATAAATAAACTTGGAAGATCAAATTAATTAAAAGTTTTTGCCAAGATAATATAAACTTCGAATATACAAGAAATAGAACTGTTGCATAATTTTTAAGACTTCCAAATCCATCGGAACGTCATCTAAGCTCCTCATTCATGACAAATAACTTAGATAGTTTTGATTTTAGGCCATAAATGTTAGAGAGATTTTCATAAAGCACTATCTTTTAGTAGTAAGTAATCATCTATAAATACCATTTGCTATATTACGGATTATAGATACCTTTGATGTGGTTATAAGATGTATTTGATATATTTAAGCTATTGTATTCATGAATACAGTAGCAAAACTAGTCGTGAATCAGAGAAGCCCAGCTAATCAGTTGTTGTATTCGAGTGTATTCGACTGTATTCATGGAGTGAAACATGGAATTACAGCTTGACAGATTATTGTATTCGACTGTATTCATGGCGTAAAATAGGGGATTACACTGTTTTTAAAACGGGAAGTGAATCAATTAACATAATAGACTCTTAATATAACTCAACAAACTCAATTATAACACACAAAATTTGTATTTTCAGTTATAAAAAAGATTCTCAACCGAAAAATACCCCCAAAACATAGCAATCTTCAAAGAAATTAAATAATACATCTGAATACATAAATTATATTAATTAAAAAAACTTATGAATACATTCATGGCATATAGCGAGACAGTGAATACAATTAAATACATATAATATAGCGGGATACATTGAAATACAATGAGAAAAAAGATAGTGAATACAGTGAAATACATGAAATACAACGAGACACATTGAATTATAATGTAAAGGGAACGGGAAAGATGGGCAATAAGGACGGAGAGGGACGCGGTGGTGGTACGACGGTCAACGAAGACAACACGATTGTCACCGCCGGCATAGCAGAGAGATTTATCGTGGGGACGTTGAACTATATGCCCACCGTAGCTGCATAATCATTGCAAGTTCTGAGACTGTCTTCAAGCATAAGTTTTTCCTAGTAAATTTTTTTTTTGCTTTCTGCAACTTTGAATCTCATCTTCAGGTACTTTCACATACAGAATTGGAACAACCATCAATCCTAACAATTCTGCCCTACATAGCTTTGAACTATTCCAACATTTAAAACTAGCTGACGAGCGATTGAGGTTTGCTCTAATAAATAAAACTAAAACATCAACAGAGATAAATTGGTCAAAATTTTCATCGTTGCCTTCACTTTTTATAGTCCATCACTGCCTTTGCTACATAATGACTCAATTGCTGCCTCACTGAAAGAGAAAGAAATTCGTGCCCTTTTGAGATTGTGCATCGTGCGGGGAAGAGAATGAGATGTATCAAATAGAGAGAGAAAGAAAATAGTGTAACTGAATAACGTATTTAGTGGCTTAGGGCTAGGAGCTAATCAAAATTAAATATTTTGCTATAAACCTTAAAAGGTATCTGTAGAATATAATTTTTTTAAATGATATTTATTTAAAATAAATAAGGTGTTAACCTTTGGTATAGGAGGTAAAAATTCCTAAATGTTATGCCTTCTAAGCTAACTTGAGTATTTGCTCCCCAAGACCAAAGTAAGCTGCTAATATTGCCATCTAATAACAAAAATAATTTGAAAAGTAATGGTCAAAACTAAACTATAGACGGAATCATAGAAGTTATTCGTTAAGACAACACAAAATTATATTAATTCAGCATATTATTATGAATGTGCATACCTTCATATTTTTAGCTCTTGCCATATTTCTCTATCAAAACGCCTAAAGGATCAATAATTCCAATAGACACATTTACCAAATTTCTCAATCACGAATGGAAAAGAAATTGCAAAACCTAACAAAATAAGAACAAAAAAAAGTAAGTCAGTCAAAAAAGAATCCACATGCAACTTGCAAGAGTATATTTACCAATTGATTCAACAGGCTTTTCTGATTTTAAAACTTTGCAGCCAAATATGCCATGGAAGATACTACTAACCTGATATTTCATGAAACTGTTGTTTGGCTATTAAACTTATGTTACGTTGTATAAGCATAGATGGAAGAATAATCATGTCATTAAATAACACATTAAATTTTGGAAGTTATGAATATGAGAGGTATGGGAGTTATAAACATTTATACAAATTAAAATTTAAGAATTGAAAAATCGAGAGACTTCATATTATTAAATATTTTGCCCTTCTAATTGAGCAATGAATGTTTACCGTTATAGAATATTTGGCAGAGTAACTTAATTTTTCAATAAATATTTTGAGGAAAATATAAGAGAAAAAAGTAAAAAATTGACAAAAAAAATAAATACCAATCCTTTGTCAATCTTCAAAACTAACCTTTACTTGGACCAACTATATATATATATATATATATATATATATATATATATATATATATATATATATATATATATATATAGAGATAGATAGATAGATACTTATTATAGTTTTATAGCCTGTTTGGCCAAGCTTCTAAAATCTGCTTATTTTGAGAAGTGTTTTTTCTCAAAAGTACTTTTAAATGTGAGAAGCAGTTTGTGTTTAGCTAATTAATTTGAAAAACACTTTTGAGCAGTAATTAGTGTTTGGCCAAACTTTTGAAAACTGCTTCTAAGTGTATTTTTCTCAAAAGTGCTTTTTGGAGAGAAGCTACTTTGTTCTGCTTCTCAAAAACTGCTTCTACTTCTCCTTAAAAGCTCTTTTTTTCCTTCCAAAAGCTTGGCTAAACACCTCAATTTTTGGTCAAGCTTTTGGCAAAAAAAAGAAAAAAAAATTAGCCAAACAAACTATTAGATTCTGTCCCATTTTTCCTATCCTATCTTTTTATTTTTTATTTTTCTATTCACCATTACTTGTTTGAAAACTTAAATTTGACTCCACGTTTAAGATTAAAATTTATATATATATTGTCAAGAGTCAGGAGCATTAGGTCACTGATTATTTTCAACAGAGTCTACTGTTCTCACTATCTTTTTCTTTAAACGGAAAAAGGTTCAAAATGCCCCTAAACTATTGGAAAAGATTTAAAAATACCCTTCATCTATCTATTGGGCTAAAAATACCCTTCCATCCACTTTTTTGGTTCATTTATGCCCTTTGACCGTTAGGTCAATGCTAAATTAAAAATAATTATTATTATTTTTAAAACGTAAAAAAAATTACAAAATATTTTTGTTTTTTTAAACTACTGCACCAATAGTCCACTAATTTAGTAAAGTCTTCTAATTTTTTTCATTTTTGCCAATTTTTTTTTTTTTTGTAAAAACTTTTTTTTTTGTAAAAACAGAAAAAAAATTAATAAAATATTTTCATTTTTTAAAAACTGAAAAAAATATTTTCAACAAAATATTTTCGTTTTTGAAAAATATTTTTTTTCAGTTTTTGTAAAGCATTTAGTTTTATTTTCGTTTTTCATTTTTGTTAAAGAAAAAATATTTTTGTTTTTTTAAAAAACTGAAAAAATGAAAAAAAGAATATTTTTCAAAAACAAAAATATTTTGTTGAAAATATTTTTCCAATTTTTAAAAACGAAAATATTTTAATAAAAATTTTTTTTTCTGTTTTTACAATTTTTTTTCCAGTTTTTACAAAGAAATGCTTTAAAAGAACTAAAAAAATGAAAAAAAAAATATTTTTTGTAAAAACTGAAAAAAAGAAGAAGAAGACTTTACTAAATTAGTGGACTACTGATGCAATAGTTTAAAAAACGAAAATATTTTGTAATTTTTTTTTAAAATTTTAGAAAAAGAATAAATTCAGCATTAACCTAATGGTCAAAGAGTATAAGTGAACCAAAAAGGTGGATATAGGGTTTTTTTAGCCCAATAGATGATAAACCTTTTCCAATAGTTTAGGGGCATTTTGAACCCTTTTCCGTTCTTTAAAATAAAAGAAGGGGTTGATTTAAGCTTCTTTATTCCACTTCAGTTTTTCTTTTCTATTTTTGGATGAAACGAGTACTACTAAGCGTTTAATTTGTTGATTTACAAACAGATTAAACGAAACTATATATGGTGAAGTGGTTACGAACAAAACTTTACATGCATTTTAGTTTTCATTTAACATAAGATTGAAGGTGGAATTTCAAAGCTATTTTTCGGTAGTTTAGTTAACAAGGAAAAGAAATAATGCACGTTCTACATGATTTTTTTTTTAAAAATAACGTTTGAAAAAAGAAAAAAAATGGGAACAATTTTTACCGCGATTACAAGCTAATGGAACTACAACTTACTATAATATTGGACATTAGGACTATGTTAAGATTGACTAAGCACTAATATATTTATGTACACGTTATTATAGTTAGTCAGTTAGCCTAATGTTAGTTTTAGTTGTTAGCTTGCTGTTAATGAGTTGTTGCCAGCTGTTAGGTTAGTTACATTTGTTCTTACACGTGTAGGAGCTACAGTGAATGCGATCACTTTGCATTTTCCACATTTTCTCTCAGACTCCAGAATGTTCTCTTCAGCTATCAGCCAGTAGCTTTAGCTCGAGTGTCTCTTCAATGGAGTTCGCACCTCACAGACTATACCAAAAATGAGAAAAGGAAATTCAGTTCAAGCTTCCAAAGTTTCAAAAACAAATAAAACAAGTAAAAAGAATCTTGAAATATAAATGGACAAAATACCGTGAGAAAAGCTGAAAAAATTACTGTTAAAGATTTACCTTTGCTGATGAAGAGGGAACTTGCAAATAATCACACATAACATAAATTAAAAGGACTGTAATAGACGAAAGTTCTTAGCTTTAAATACCTATGTATATTAAAAGAGAGTAAAATAAATCAAAATAAGGAAAAGAGGAATAACTTTTGTTAGTAGAAATGTCGTCAGATTTTACAAGTGACCTTTCCACTTTCCAGTAACACATATCATTACAAGAATATGATGCAGCTCGAAAGACACACCAAGGTGCAAGATCAAAATATATACTCAGTGTCATCCTTCGCGCACAGCAATTAGTTAAGCAACGAGTTTTGTTATGTGTAAATGTATAGCATATTTTCATGAACTTTCCGTTTCAATCAATGAATATTGTATAGGGAAAAATCGAGTTAACATTTGGAATTAATTATATGCTGATATGTCAAGACACGTGAATCAATAAAAGAGTGACAACTAGCAAAAAGTATTCAAAGAGCTGCGAGCCTTAATAGGTACGAGCAAAGGTTCAAGAAAATAAGAACGAACGGTTACTCGGATCTCTTGATAATTTGAAGAGACATCGGATGAATGAACCTAGTTAGCAAAAAGTACAAATACGTATTATCTGTAATTAATGAGCATCAATGATGAAAAACGTTATAGAATCTTCACGAAACAGTTACGATTGCCAATTATAACGTTACATTAATGCCATTAATTGCTCATAATGACTCTATTTTGAGAGGAAAGAAACGTAATACTTAGAAATAGCTATAAAAGGTGTATTGAGGACACGGATTATTATTAAAATATACTGATTTATTTTGCTTACTCATCTACTTCTCAGTTCAATTCTTCTTTTTCATTACATAATTTTTCTTTATTTGATTATCAGTAACCCGAGTTCTTCTAAAATTAAGCTTTGACCGAAATTCCTATTTTTTGGTTAAACAAATTGGTTCTGTTACCGGGTATCTGATAATCTCTTACTTTCTAAATTGACTCTTTTGTCAAAACAATCATGTCGAATATCAACGACAACAACCAACAAAATTTACATCACTAAGAAAATCAGCAACATCAGGAGAATCAATAAGGCGATGGAACTCTAGTCCCTTCACAATGAAACTCTCCTCGACAGTCTCGAGAAGGAACTCCTGACGGATCTGAATCCAATATGAACGAGCCGTTTGAGAATGATCAAGCTATTGATGAAGCTTTGAAAAAATTAATTGCTCAACAGGTCAGTAATGCTCTTCAGGCTTTTGCTAACTAGTTGTCAGGTGTTGTACCACCAACACCAACTCCAAACAACAACACTGTGGAAAATCCTCGCTCAAGACTCGTTAACTCAGGCAATGGAGGAACTCCTAGCGAATCTCTTGATGGAAGGTCAGGTAACCCAGTTAATTCTGATTTACAAAGTTTAGTACTAACTTTGCAGAAACAGCTCAAGGAGCAGAGCGATCGCATAGAACGGATACCTGGAGTGCCACCTGTAATCAAGGGAATAGATATGGACAAATACTCTCAACAACCTTGGAAGCCAAGTGACGCTCCTTTACCAATTACAAAGAAATTCAAGATGCCTGATATTCCGAAATACGATGGAACAACTGTTCAACGAGATCACGTCACTGCATTCACAACTGGTGTAAAGGGCAACAATTTGACCAAACAAGAAAGTGAATCAGTATTGGTCAAAAAATTCAGAGAAACACTCACGAAGGGAGCATTAACTTGGTACTCTCTTTTACTTGAAAATTATATTGATTCTTTTGTTGAGCTTGCAGATTCATTTATCAAAGCACACTCAAAAACTCAAAAAGTTGAAAAGCGAATGAAGGACATTTTCAAAATAAAATAAGGAGATACGGAGCTGCTCAGGGAATTCGTAGACAGATTCCAGCGTAAAAGGATGATGTTGCCACGTGTACCTGATAACTGGGTGGCTATGGCCTTTGCCAGTAATCTAAATAAAAAAAGCTCGGAAGCCACGAGGAGATTAAAAGAAAATTTACGAGAATTTCCAGCAACAACTTGGAATGATATTTATAATAAATACAACACAAAGTTGCGGATAGAAGAAGATACTATCATTCAGTCTCGGAAAGATGAAAGAGTGAATTCGATACGAACTGAATCTGAAAAAGATTTGCGTTCAAAATAGGAAAACCCAAGGTATGATCCTAGATCAAGAGATAAAGAGTCAGGTTCATCATCAAGGTTCGGAAAAGAACGAAACATACAAGAGACACAAGATGATGACAGAAGCTCGGGGCTACAGTTTTAATGTTAGCACATCTGAGTTGGTGGTTGTTTTAAAAAGCATGGAGACAAGGTACGATGGCCAAAAAAAATGAGATCAAACCCAAACAAGAGAAATCCCGATTTTGGTGCGAGTTTCACAACGATCATGGTCACACAATTGGCGGATTGTTACAAGGCGAAGTAAAACATTTATTTAAACAAAGGTACTTAATTGAATTGTTTAGTGAAAAGGGGAAACAAGCATATATGAAGAATAAGCAGGAACCGCCAAAACCTCATTCACCAAAAAGAACGGTTAATGTCATAAGTGGAGGGGAAGAGATCAATGGCGTAACGTATACGACAACAAAAAAGGTGTCAAAAATTACAGTTACTCACGGGAAGCGAGTTCGACGGATTTTGGAAGAAGATAGTATTATATTTGATGATGCAGATGTAGATGGCGTGCTGACCCCGCAAAATGATGCACTGTTAATATCTTTGATAGGTTTTAAATATCCTTGCATTATGTTTTGATGATCTAACAAACTTACTATTAAGAACGAGATAGGGAACCTGACCTACTTGGACTATATTGCAAGTTTAACGGATTTCATCTAAAGGTGAACTGCTATAGCTTCAGGAGATAGGAAACCAAACAAGGACCTGATACCCTTGTGGTTTCTTCGCAGCAGTACAAAGTCAATTGGACACAGCTGGAAGCGACGTGACTGCCTGCACTATTTCTGCCTGCACTGCACATTTTCAGTATCCACTTATTCCTTGACCAACTAAAGTGCTTACATCATTTCAAGTGATGTCATCAAGGTGTGTCAACAATGAGTTTATACAAAACATCACTTGAACATTCTGTTTCTCATTCAAGCCTTTTGCAAAAACAGAGAAATCAAATCTCACGAGCTTGAAGAACAAAGTTGAATGCTACTACGAACCAGTTCCTAAAGTCAGTATTCTGTTGACCTTAGTTGAGTTGTAACTTTGTTATTGTACTTATTGTATCTCCTAAATTGCTTAGATAGAAGTGTTGATTAGGAATCTTCTTGTAAAATCCGTAAACTCTTTAAGTTTATGTTGTGACTAGGTTTAGTTATAAGTAAAAGCCTTTGTAACTGTACAGTGACAAAATGGCTTGTGGTAAGAGCATCACAAGTTAATAAAAGTCTTTGTAACTAGGGAGTCACAAAGTGGTTTGTGGTAAGAGTACCACAAGTTAGTTGAGTTGAATTCTTTGTAATGGAGTCATTACAAAGTGGCTTGTAATAGGTTTTTACAAGTTAGTAAAGTTGAAAGCCTACAGGTGTAGGTCGTGGTTTTTGGACCCCTTGTGTGGGATTTTTCCACGTAAAAAATCCATTGTCTCATTTACTTATAGTTTATTAGCATTCTCAGCAGAATTTCGTACAAGACCAGGTACTCTACTGTTTGGTGGACTCATACAAACTGACAATTGGTATCAGAGCGGGTTCCTCCTATCAGGCTAACACCTAGTAAGGATCCTTATGGCTGCTCCACCAAATTTTGAAGAAGGTCAATCTACATACCGACTACCCAAGTTCAATGGACAATACTATGGGTGGTGGAAAACAAGAATGCATGATTTTATTATGGCTGAGGATTTTAAGTTATGGGATATCATATGTGATGGTCCATATGTTCCAACAAAGGTACTGGAAGAACTCCCATTTTCAATGTCAAAAACCAGTAAAGAATACACTGACGCAGACAGGAAAGCTGTAGAGAAGAATTTTCATGCCAAGAAGATTCTGGTGTGTGGAATAGGACATGAAGAATATAATAGAATTTCTGCTTACGACACCGCTAAAGAGATATGGGAAGCTTTGCAAACAGCTCATGAGGGAACTACCCAAGTAAAACAATCTAAGATCGATATACTCACTATAACGTATGAACTCTTCAGGATGAAGGACGATGAATCTATTCAAGATATGCACACAAGATTCACTTTCATCATAAATGAGTTACACTCACTTGGCGAAACCATTCCTAGAAACAAGCTAGTGAGGAAAATCCTCCGTATTCTACCTAGCCCATGGGAAAGCAAGGTGAATACCATTATTGAATCAAAGGACTTGCAGGAGCTGACCACAGAAGATTTTATTGGAAATCTGAAGACCTACGAGATGAAGAGGAAGATAAACAGTGAAAGAAGAGAACAAAAGAAAGAAAAGAACCTGGTACTCAAAGCTGATAGCAATGACTCAAGTGATGAAGACGTTGACATGGCTTACTTAACCAAAAGATTTCGGAAGATGGTCAGAAGAAATGGAGAACTGCTAAAAAGGGGCAACTCTAGCAAACCAAAAAACTATGATCTCTGTCATAAGTGTGGAAAGCTTGGACACTTCATCAAAGACTGTCCTCTCTTGAAGCAAGAATTCTCCAAGAACAACCCTGAAAAAACAGCTAAAAGGAACCCGGTTCCTTTCAAGTACTTCAAAATCTGCTGATAATGTGATGAAACAGGCTCTTGCAGCATGGGGAGATTCCTTCGGTGATTCTGAAGATGAAACTGATGCTAGTGATAGCTCCATGTTGGCAGTTGAAGGCGAGCAAAATGAATATGACTCAACCTTTACTTTGATGGCCCAATCAGATGATGATAAAGACAATCACAACAAGGAGGTAAATTTCAGGGATGTTCAGAGAAATCTGAAATCCTACTCTCTCTAGAAACCCATGTCTTTAGCTAGTGTATTGATTGATGCCTATCATAGTCTTGTGGAGGATAGGGATTCCTTGACCGTAGAACTAGGAGAAGCTGAACAAACTAGAGATGACTTAGTGGCTGTAGTTATTGACCATAAGGAAACCATTGAAAAATTCAAAGAAGATAGAAATGATTTCTTGGCAGTAATTGTAGACCTAAGGGAGACAATAGAGAGATCAGGGACTAAGTCAAAACTTGAAAATTCTAGAAAAGGAAAACATATAGTCAGTGTGGAACACATTAGGGCTTGAAAATGAGTTGAAAGCTGTGAGAACTAGGATGTGTGCTGAAATTGAGAAAAACAAGAACCTCCAAACTGATTTGGAAAGAGTAAAAAATGATCTTGAAAAGTTCCTAAAGTGGACCTGGTCCTCAGAAACTATCACTGCCATATACACTAATAATGGTGGAAACAGGCAGGGAATATGGTTCCAAAGGGGGAAAACTCCTTACAACCCTAACATCAAGTACGTCACTATTTATGATAACTGGCTCTGTACCCACTGCGGGAACAATGAGCATGTCAAAGAAAATTGCCAGGCCAGGGTTCAGTCTGTTCAGAAAAACAAAATGTTTGCTGAAAAGATGACTACAAAAGACGGACGAGGTTCCACTCACAAAAAACGCACATTACCTACATGGACTAAGAGAGCTCTTATTCTTCCTCTTGCCTACTACAAGGGACCCAAACTTGCTTTGGGGTTCCTACAACTAACTCCAACTTTCTTGTGCAGGGAACAATGAAAGGAAGCAATCAATAAAGATTCATGGATAGTGGGTATTCAAAGCACATGAATGGGAACACCATGGACTTTCTTTCACTAAAATCCCTGCAAGGAGGGAGTGTATCCTTTGGAAATGAGAAAAAGGGATAAGTCGGGAAGTCGCTCACTCATTCTATTGAAAATGTGTACTATGTCAATGGTCTTAAGTACAATTTTTGAGTGTCTCTCAGATCTGCGATAAGGGAAACAAGGTGGAATTCTCGTCCAAGATATGTACATTTACTGATCTGGTAACTGGTGAAGTGTTACTTATGGCCAAGAGATATAAGAACATCTATGTTGCTGATTTTGAGTCCTTACAAAGTGGTGATCTGAGTTGTTTGAAATCCATTGATGATGATGCTGAACTATGGCATAAAATATTGGGGCATGCAAGCTTTTCTCTTCTGAACAAACTAATTCATAAGGACATGGTCCATGGTCTGCCCATGTCAAAACTCAAGGTGCAAAAAATTTATGATTCATGTGCTAAGGGAAAACATGTGAAGTCCTCTTTTAAGTCTAAAAGGGATATGATTACTTCAAAGCCACTAGAGCTTTTGCATATGGAACTGTGTGGTCCAATGAGAGTGCAAAGTAGAGGAGGAAAAAGATACATCTTTGTGATAGTGGATGACTACTCCAGATTCACATGGACTATGTTTCTTAGAACTAAAGATGAAACCTTTGAAGTATTTGTAGCCTTTGTGAAGAAAATCCAGGTGAAGATGGAATCTAGAGTCGCATGCATTAGGTCACATCATGGAACAGAATTTGAAAATGCCAAATTTGATGAGTTCTGCAATGAAAATGGCATTACCCACAACTTCTCAGCTCCCAGAACTCCCCAGCAAAATGGAGTAGTGGAAAGGAAGAACAGAACTCTGGAAGAGATGGCAAGAACAATGCTAATCGACAGTGGAATTGCAAAGAACTTCTGGGATGAAGCAGTCAACACTGCTTGCTACTTGGTGAACAGGTGCGTGATCAGATCCCTCCTGAAAAAAACCCCATATGAGTTGCTAAATGGAAGGAAACCCAAGTTGCCTCACCTAAGAATATTTGGGTGCAAATGCTATGTTCTCAATAACGGAAAGGATCAGCTTGGTAAATTCGATGCCAAGAGTGATGAAGGAATATTTCTGGGCTACTCTTCTCAAAGCAAATCGTACAAGATATATAATAAGCAGACTCACTGTGTTGAGGAAAGTGTTCATGTTATTTTTGATAAGACTTATTCATCTTGTGAGAAGAGTGTTGAAGAAGATCAATATGGAGAACCCTTACTAGTTTCCGGTGAAGTCATTGACATGACAAATGGAAAGGCAGACATGATGAGCCAAGTAAAAGACCTGAGTGAAGACAACATTGCCTCATCTTCAATGGAACCAGGTACTTCAATTACAATCACTGAAGCTGAAGAAAGAGTGGTTGATGCAGTTCAAGGTACACCACTAGCACCTGAGAGAACACAGGAAAACCAGTCAAATGTACCCATGTTCTCTCTAAATGAACCTCAGACGTCTAAATGGAGACACAAAAGCTCTCATCCTCTTGACAACATAATTACTCCTCTAGATTTTGGAGTATAAACCAGGTCAAAAGCCAGAAATTCACTTGCCTTCTCAGTTTTTCTCTCCTAGATAGAACCCAAGAATATCAAAGAAGCCTTGAAAGATGCAGATTAGATTACAGCCATGCAAGACGAGTTACATCAGTTTGAAAGGAACAATGTTTGGCAACTGGTACCCAGACCCTCAGATCGAACCATTATAGGAACCAGGTGGGTATTCAGAAACAAGCTTGATAAACATGAAATTACCACAAGGAACAAGACCAGGCTAGTGGTTCAAGGCTACAATCAGGAAGAAGGGATTGACTATGATGAAACGTTTGCTCCGGTCGCTCGTATGGAAGCTATTAGAATACTAATCGCTTTTGCATCTCATATGGAATTCACCTTGTTCCAAATGGATGTCAAAAGTGCATTTTTGAATGGACTTCTTAAGGAAGAAGTCTATGTGAAGCAACCTCCAGGGTTTGAATGTCATGAACACCCTAGACATTTGTTTAAACTAGACAAAGTATTGTATGGGCTGAAGCAAGCTCCTAAAGCTTGGTATGAAAGACTGTCAAAATTCCTCTTGGAAAATGGCTTTAAAAGAGAGAAAATTAACAACACCCTGTTCCTAAAGAAACGGGGAAGGAACCTGCTCATTGTTCAGGTTTATGTTGATGATATCATTTTTGGGGCAACAACAGATTCTCTGTGTGAAGAATTTGCAAAACTCATGGGAAGTGAGTTTGAAATGAGTATGATGGGGGAACTGAACTTCTTCTTGGGACTTCAAGTAAAATAGTCCCCAAAGGGTACATTCATTTGTCAGCAAAAATACATCAGGGAGCTCTTGAAGAGGTTTGAAATGGAAGCATCAAAGGTGATAGACACTCCCATTGCTACGACCACTCGAGTAGATATGGATGAAGTTGGGTCTCCTGTGAATCAAACCATGTATAGAGGCATTATTGGGTTTCTTCTCTATCTTACTACAAGTAGACCTGATATTGTCTTCAGTGTGGGGTTATGTGGGAGATTTCAATCAAATCCCAAGGAATCTCACTTGAAGGTAGCCAAAAGAATTTTGAGATATCTTAAAGGAACACAGGACCTAGTCCTTTATTATCCCTTAGGTGACAACTTTAATCTTATTGGATATGCTGATGCAAACTATGTAGGATATCTTGTGGACAGGAAAAGCACTTTTGGAATGGATCACTTCCTAGGCTCATGTCTCATCTCTTGGGGCACAAGGAAGCAAAACTCAGTGGCTCTGTCAACAGCTGAAGTAGAATATATAGCCGCAACATCATGTTGTGCACAACTTTTGTGGATCAAGCAGCAACTGGAGGACTTTGGGGTACTCACTAAGAGTGTTCCCCTTCTATGTGATAACACAAGTGCACTCAACATGGCGAAGAATCCAGTTCAACACAAAAGGACCAAGCATATTGATATGAGGCATCACTTTCTAAGGGACAATGTGGAGAAAGAGTTAATATGTATGAGACATCTTTACCAACGCACTAAGTAGGGAGCATTTTGAAAGAAACAAAGTGAAGTTGGTACTTTTAAAGCCCAATTGAGAACCTGATTCCTCATTATTTGGCTATGAAAAAACATCTTCAAGAAAAATTGGCTAAAAGTGTTTTCTGGCCCTGTCTAACTCACTTCAATACCGTTGCAGGTAAACACGCATGATGAGTATAGAAGTTATATGCAGTGCATGGAGGATAAACAAGGATTAATATTTTCAAATAATAGGTCAAGAACCTGGTTCTTGTACCAAAGATTAGTAGTTCTGTGCATTCTTTAATACACGTCTTAAAAAGGTACAAAACACAACTGCCATGGCATCCAACTTTTCAGATCCTGCTGTCATGTCTCTTCACTTCAAATCGTTCCATCTCCCTCTGAAACGTTGCACTTCTCCATGCCCAACCGTCGTTTCAGAACCGGTGCCTATCTCTCTCTCTCTTCATAATTACCTATTCTTAATAAAACCCCTCTTTTTGTTCTCCACAATCCATAAGTCTTCTATTCGAACTTCCCAAAGCACGTTCGCTCCATCATTCCAATGGCTGATACAAACTCCGACCTCACTACCTCAGCCATACCTGTTATTGAAAGACATATGGAGTCCTCCGCCCCTGCTGAGCCCTCTTTAACCACTTCTACCCTTCCCACTAAAATCACACCTCACCTAGATTTTACTTCTCTCTCTATTTCAGAAACCCCTAAAATTGTTGATCCGTTCTCTCTACCTTCAGAGATTTCCATTAATCAAAGACCAAGTGGTGAACAAGGTCAAAAACCTGAGGTCACAGAGGGTTTAGACATTGTTGCTATCGATTCCGTGGTGGCAATAGTACCAATTGAGGAAGAAAATGTTGTAACCGTCTTTGTGGTGTCTGCTGATGGTGTACTGCATAAGATCATCTCCCGAAAAAATAAGGTAAAAGGTGTGGGGGACGAAGGGGCCATTGTAAATGTTGAAGGCGTTGCACTAGCAGATACTACTGGGCCCTCACATGAGGAACATGAATGGGTGACTCTCAACAACGGTCCTAGTGAACTCAAAGGTTAAAAATGCAGTGCCTAATGATTCAAACCCGAAGTATGGTTAAGAATCGAGCTTTTGTAGAAGATTATGATAAGAGGCTCGGAATGTTCTATGATATTTTCGACTTGCAGTGTAGCATTGGGAGGAAAATGAGAAAAAGACTTCGAATTCGTAGAGGAATTATCAGAATAGGTGTATCAGTTGAAGATGAGAATGTGTGTGTAAGGAGGGTATGGAACGGTTCATGGGTTTGGAGACAATGTGGTCTCGTGGAATGGGGTCACTCAAGATGAGTGCGGATTTAGGTTGGTGATGTAAGGAATGGAGCTATTATTGTCTCTAAGACAAGTTAAGGATGAATTAGAAGAAGTTAGATTGGTTAGCTATGGTTGAATTAGCATAATAGTGGCGGTGATCAGTTCCTTCAGTGTGATTAAGTTATGCATGTGATTTGTGGCGGTACGTGCGAGGCTTGACGGCCGCCTTAATTGATTTTATTTGGAAGTATTCAAGTATTATGGCCTTGTTATATGTAGGCGGATCCCGGAAGGGTCATGGTGGTTTAGACCACTACTTGAGGATTTGAATGTTCTACGGTTATGAGAAATCACTCGCATGTTGCTATAGTTCTCTTGGAATGAGTTAAGTAAAAAGTTTCTATGTGATGAAGTGTTTACCCTAATAGTGGATCAGGAGTTATGATGAAATTCTTGTACTATCGCATATTGTCTTGTTAGGTGTGTAAGCACGTGATTTTTGCCCAATATGAGAATTACTCCCAAAAAATCCAAAAATAAAATGATTTTTCTTTGGTGTGCAATTTTGTGATATTTTGTGATATTTTGAATAATTATTTGTATTTGTCTGTGCGTGTTTATTTGCTAAATTAATAAAAAATACAAAAATATGTCGCATTTTGCATGTAGGATTTAATTCTAAAATTGTTAGTAATTAAATTTGTTTTACAAAAATTAAAAATTATAAAAATAGGCATCGTTTGCATTTTTAGCATTTAATGTCCAAATATACAATTTTATGCTTAATTATTACTTAATTGTGCGTTAATTGTTATTGGGAGTTAATTTGCGCTTTTATAACTTAATTTACTTCTTAATAATAGTTTAAGTATTTTTATAATTTAGTTTTAGAGAAATAAAAGAAGAAAGAGAGCGAAAATATAAAGAAAGTCGGAATTGGGCCTCTTCTTCGATTTCAAGCCACAGGCCCAAAAAATGGCCCAATCTTCCCTACGACCCAGTCTATTTCGAACTGGGTCGACCCAGTCCATAACCCAAAAGACCCAAACCCCTTTGTCTTACGTTTTACAAAACAAAACAAAACAAAAAGAAGACAAAAACCCTAAAAGACCTAAACCATCCGCCCCCCTCCTATCTTCTTCTTCTTCCTCAAGCTTCAAGAAAGCCAACAATGGCCACCCTATCTTCTTCCTCTCCAAAACCTCTCCGGAGATCCTCCATTAAATCCGACGACCACTGCTGTCCGCCATCGACTCCCTCCGTCCATCCCGTCCAGCCCGTCGAACACCACCCAAACACCGTCCAAACACCATCTACGACCATAACTAGTCGACGACCAAACGACCCAAACCATCACCCCCGTCCCCAGCTGCTCATCGCAGCCGCTGCTGCGTCGTCACTATCCCGTCGCCTCAGCTCCCTCTCCATCTTCATGTCAGTCAACCACGTCTTCAGCTCCACCAAGACAGCCATGGCTGCTGCACCATCTTTTTCGAAAACCACTAGTCCAAACACCACCCCCGAGAACTGGGTCGCCGGAACCATTGAGCTCATCTCTTGCATTGTTGGTTGGTCCGTTTTCTTTATTGTTCAATCGATGACATTGAAGGAGTACCCAGCAGAGCTATCTCTGGCAGCATGGGTATGTGTGATGGGCATAGTGGAAGGAGGATTTGTTGCTCTTATAATGGAACGTGATTGGAATGCATGGAAAATTGGCTTCGATGCTAGGCTCCTTGCTGCTGCTTATTCTGGAATCATTTGCTTGGGAATTGCATATTACGTGCAAAGTATAGTTAATAAAGTTAAAGGCCCAGTGTTCGTGACAGCCTTTATCCCTTTGAGTATGGTCATCACTTCTGTTCTTGCTGCTATTATCTTGGCTGAGTCAGTCCACCTTGGAAGCTGCATTGGAGCAATTATCATAGTCATGGGACTTTACTCTGTGGTGTGGGGAAAGAGTAAGGAGGGTAAAGGAAATGAGATAGGAAAAGACCAAGAATTACCAGTTGTGGACATCAAAGAAAGGTCAACCATAGTTGACGATATTAGTGATGATGTTACGACTGTGAAATCAAAGGTTCCAACTGTTGTATCTTCAGACGAGCTGCTCGGTTGAGTTTAGTCGAGGTCGTCGAGCGTCGTTTTGAGTTCGTCAAAGTTTACAAGGAAGGTGAGTTTGTCGTTGAGTTCGTCGTCGAATCCGGACAGATTCATTCCCATTCGAGGTTCGTCGAAACAGTCCGTACATATTTCATTTCGATCCGGTTAGTAGTTTTTGAGTTTTATTTTGTCCGTATTTTTCTTTGATATTTTCGAATCTAAAATCGGCAAATGTTTGTTTTGTTTATCGTTTGAATTAATTTTTAGTTCATGCTCATGTGTTGTTTGTTAAATTAATTTTTCAGATTTCAAACGAAAGATTAATTAGTTATGTTTCATGTTTATTTCATGTTTGTATTGTTGTTTAAGTGAGTATTTGTTAGTTTAATGTTTGTTAGATACAAATTGAAGTTTAATTAATTATTTCTTCAATTTGTTTCATGTGTTTATGTATTGTTAGAAATTGTTAATATTGTTAAGATCAAGTTTAAGTTCATAATTGTTTATTCGTCGATCTTGTTATTTGTCTAAAAAGAATTTAGTTGTGTTAAAGGAAATATATTGATTTAATCGTTTAATCCGTCATGTTTGTTGTTTTAAAATAGATTCATTCATGTTCATACTTTGTTTGGATGATCTTGAATCCGAATTTTGTATAGTTTGATTTCTTGTTTATCATTTATGATTATTTCGTGAATTTGTCTCATAATCTTGTTTAAGTTTGATATAGGAATTGTTGGTTGTAATGTTGTTATGGTTGATTTTAAGTTCAATATTATTGAATTTAGAAATCTAAATGTACTTGTTTGATTGTTGTTGTTGTTTAAATCCGAAAATAGATTTGTTGTTTCTAAAAATATTGTTCAATCAAATTTTAGTTGTTCTTGGTTGTTCAATTTGTGTTGAAATGTTGTGGAAATCATGTTCATGTGCTTTGTTGTTGAAATGTTGAAGAAATCATGTTCATGAAATTTGTTGTTTGAACATTGTTAGAAATTAATCATATTGTCTATATTTTGGTTAAGTTTGATTAATTGATGTGTTATAGCTGATGGGTAGTTTGGTAATTTATAGTACTTTCGGGGGTAAAATAGTAATTTGTAATAGGGTCAGAGGGGTAATTTAGGAATTGTACATTTTATAATTGTTTATATGAAGCATGGGGGACAAAATAAAATGGGGTGGGTTGTGATATGGTTATTTAATATAAAGGGGGGACAAGATTTAATTTAAAGGGGGAAATCTTGCTTGTTTAATATAGGCATGGGGGACAAAATATAATGGGGTGGTGTGATATGTTTATTTAATGTAATGAGGATGAGTGGGAAGATAATGGGTTGGGTAGAGAAAAAGTATGGATTTTAATTAATTGAAAGGTTTATGGGATGAGTTATATATATGAAGTCTTGAAATCAGATTTAGGGAGGAGATAAGGAGAATAACAGAGAGATAGAGAAAAATACAGACAGACAAACGAAAAAAAAATACAGATAGAGAGGAAAAAATCTGACAGAAAGAGAATAAGAGAGAGAAAAAAAAAGGTTGAACATTTAAGAGAGAGAAAATTCCGAAAAAATAATATTTAAACTTTGTTTAGTTTAAAAAAAATATTCTGCTTTCTTTCATTGTTTGAAATTAGCATTAATAATTGTTGTGTCATCAAAGCTTGAAGCTTTTATTTTTGGGATTAATACTCCACCGGTTTGCAAACTTTGTTCCTGGGTTGTTACTGTTGCTGGATTGTTGCTGCTGTGCTGTATTGTTATTACTGCTGCTGATTCTCATCTTTCATTTTCTTTTGCTTCCAAATCAGGTACACAACTGACACGCTGGTTATTGTAATCTGAAATATGAAGTATGAATACGAAAATGAAGAGTTGAAATTCTGAATTATATTTAATTATATTCTGAATTTTATTTGTATGTATAAATTATTTAGCTTGCAAAAAATCAGAATCATGTAGATATTTAATACATATAGTGAAACATCGGATGATAGCTTAACGGACGAACTACCTATATATTGCCTAAAAATAAATAAATGGTGTAGTAACTTCGTCTAGTTAATTCGCTATTGTTGGATGATTATCATGTCTCAAAAAACACGTTAGTTTATCAAAATAGACCATTTTGGAACTTGGAAGAATGTTGTTTAATTAAATATTATTGGTCAATTTCAACCTATAAATAAATTAAGACATTTTTTTTTATTTATTTTGTAGAGACAAATTTAATAGAGAATAATGTAGGCATTTTAGGATTGTCTTTTAAAAAATAAATGAGACGAGCCTCGCCGAATAAAAAATACAAAATTGTGGGGCCCTCAATAAATATTTAATTGAGTATTTAGAATTCGGGATGGACTGTTTAGTGAATTCCACAGTCTTACCCATAAATAATAATACGCTAATCGCTTTAGGCACGATTTAATAATAATACATTCTTAAACACGGGTGCGCATTTATGCGACCCAAATCCAAATCCTAAAACATTGAATAAAAATACGTTCCGGATCGCGGGTGCATTTTATGTGACGCAATCCAAAGACATGTTTTTAAACGATGTTCATATTCTTGTAAAAATAATAATAACAATTATGAAAGCGGTAAAAAGATAAAATTTGCACATAAGTTCATATTTGTATAAAATCAGATAATCAAGCCGAATATAACAGTTGAGCGACCGTGCTAGAACCACGGAACTCGGGAATGCCTAACACCTTCTCCCGGGTTAACAAAATTCCTTATCCGGATTTCTGGTGCGCAGACTGTTAAACAGAGTCATTCTTTTCCTCGATTCAGGATTAAAATTGGTGACTTGGGACACCCTAAATCTCCCAAATGGCGACTCTGAAATAAATAAATAAATCCCGTTTCGATTGTCCTTTAATTGGAAAAAACTCCCTTGTACCCCCTCGGGTATGTAAAAAGGAGGTGTGACAGCTCTGGCGACTCCGCTGGGAAACAACTTAAACCCAGAACCACTGGTTCAGGGTTAGAAATTCGAGCTTAGATAAATTGTTATATTTGGCTTTATCTGATTTTTACATGTTTGACCCTAATGTGCTAAATGCTGCTTTTACCGCTTTGATATTATTTGACTGTATATATAAATTGTGCCGACACCCTTCTCTCTTCACCTCCAGGGATGTGCTTACTGGTTGAGACTCCCTATTCTGTTAGTGTCATACCCTGAAATAAGAAAGAGGTCGGACAAGTTACGAAGCCGGATGGCCTTTTGGTTCCCGGTAAGTTGCCCCCTCCTCGACTCGAGTTGTCCGCTCGGGTACATAGTCTAGTACACTGACCCAGGTTTTGAATATAGAATAACGTGACTTCATGCCGGATCCCTAGTAGGAACGCTTATTTGCATCACGTTGCATTTGACTTAGGGGACTCAACACAGGGGTTGGGTCCGTCTAGGACTAGCAACCTGAAATGAAAAGACCATTCTAATGCATCCTACTTGCTCTGTACATATATTTGTTTCGAACTTGCATGTTGACCGGTTTCTGAATCTCGGGAATGTTGGAAAATTGAAAAAAAGAAGAGAAATATCAGTTAGGGAGTTAATTGATTATCTTAGAAATAAAAAAAATCAATGACCAATTACTGGCGAAACTCTGCCGGAATTTTGAAAAAAAAGGAAAATGTTTTATTTTGTTTTACTAAAAAAAAATCAAAGAAAATAGAAAAAGAGCCTTTTATTTTTGGAAAGTTGGTTGTTGATAAAGAAAAAGATAAGAAAAGTTTTTGTTCTAGTTTGAAAAACATAAGTTGTTTCATTATTTGTTGAAAAAGGAAAGGAAAAAAAAGGGGTCTTTTATTTTAGTTTGGAAAATAGGTTGTTTTATTATCTGTGAAAATAAAAAAAGTCTATTATTTTTAGCTTGGAA
This sequence comes from Nicotiana tabacum, assembly GCF_000715075.1. Taxonomy (NCBI): domain Eukaryota; kingdom Viridiplantae; phylum Streptophyta; class Magnoliopsida; order Solanales; family Solanaceae; genus Nicotiana; species Nicotiana tabacum. The sequence continues at coordinate 55,445,734 of NC_134087.1, read as the reverse complement.
AAATAGGCTATTCTATTTGTTGAAAAGAAAAAAAAGAGTCTTGTTTCTAAAAATAGTTTTATTCGCTTATGAAATGCCAAAAATAAAAATGGAAAAGAGTCATGTTTTAAAATAGTTCGGTTAATTTACCTGAACTACGCGGGTTTGATTCTCACCGGATGTGAGATACGTAGGCAACCCTCATCGGGTCCAACCCCCCTTTTTTGCTAAAATAGTCAAAAACCAAAAAATAAATAAAAAACGTGTCAAAATTTTTTTATTTTGTCATAAGTAAGTCTAGTGGTGTCCAACCTCCCCTTTTGCTAAAAATAGCCAATAAAAAACATGTCAAATTTTAGTTTTGTCATAAAGAAGTCGGGTGACGCTGTTTTATCAAGACACAGCCGAATGTTCCCGAAAGGGACGCCGGAAGGCTGACTTTGCATAAACAGCCACCTTTTGGGTCATGCTTAGGATTTTTGGTCTAGTTGACCCACACAGCCTTAAAAATCTTCGTCCCCGAGGTGCTGAAGGGCCGTGTTTACAACACCCGGTTTTTATTGTAATTTGAAAAAGAAAAAAAACAACAAAGAGTCAGCGGTTAGGTGAATACCATTTGAATTTTTGGTCAAAATAAAGCCGAGCCAGCTTCGGCCGCGTCTTAAAACCGTTCTTGCCGAAATAGCCTTAGAGTATCTTTCAATCGTCAAAAGGTTATTTTCGTAAAAGAACAGACAAGTTTGTAAAATGTCAAAATAATCCTCCCCGGCCTCAAAATTCATGTGAGATTTGGAAGGGGGCACATTTGCAAAAATAGCTGTTTGGTTGCATTTGTCAAACGGGGAAAGGAAACTGGCCTTTTTGTTTTGAGGTTATAAATCTTTTGGCTAGAATATATGGGTTGTTTGATTTTTGAGTTTGTTGGTCATCTTTCAACCTTTGAAACCCAGTTTATTTTATTATGAAAATTGATAAAAAAAAATGTGTCTCATTGTTGTTACCTTTCATTTGGTCCGAACTACGCAAGGTCTGATTCATGCGGGGTCATGATACGTAGGCAATCTCCATAAGATTCGACCACCACTGAAAAAGAAAAAAAAGGGAAGAAAGAAAAATAAAGGAAAGCGCAAGTGCATCGCATCTCTGATAGAACGGTTTAACTGCTTAGGTGCATTGCATCTCTAATATATGATTATCTGTCAAATGCCCTGACACTAACGTGATGGCTTCCCTTTGCTGTGTTCATATATAGAAAAGTGGTTGGTTGTGGTAACTCCTCCCTGCAAAGCAAATGACACAGAACCTCAGAACAGGGTGGGTCGGTACTGATGACCGACAACAATTGGTCGAACAGAACAACGGGTTGGTAGAAGAAGTGAAAATGCTGAGACAACATGTGACAGACATGTATCAGGCATGGATAACTGGGAAAGCACCACCCCCACCACCGCCAAGCTTTTCAAACTCTGGCATTACCCATCCCCCATACTCTCCATCCCAGCCCACTTATGACAGCTTTCCTAGCTACCCGAGTAGCTCCATCACTCGTCCACGCTACTCCCTTCCCCAATGCTACTTCTCTCCACGAGATTCCCAAAGACGGGCTTCACTTTCCAAATACCCAGCTCCACAGAAGGCCTATCCACCCTCACAAGCCTACCGGAAGCCCCCCGGATCAGGTTTCCGGCCCAATCAAGCATTTAGGAACGAAAGGTTGCTGAAACGAGGAAAGGCTCTCACCCCTATCGGAGTATCTTATGCAAGTCTGTTTGAAAGGCTAAAGCATGCTGGCTCGATTGAGCCACTCCCCGCATGTACTCCAAATCCACTTGCAAGGAGCTTTGATCCGGCAGCGCGATGCGCCTACCACTCCAATGTCATAGGGCACAATATTGAGAGATGTCATAGTTGGAGAAGGGAAGTAGAGAAAATGATCCAAGAAGGGCGGGTTTTGATTAATAACAGTGACATGGTGCACTCGAGCCCCCTCGAGAACTTGCCAACTGATGTTGATGATATTGAAGCTGGTAATGGTCTTGGCAGTATTAATGCAAAGCTCAATGGCTAAGATGCCAGTCTTGATAAAGTGGAAGGACGCTCTGTTCCTTGGTTAACAAGAGAGAAGCTTGTGGTGGCTTATTTTGTTGACATTTATGTTGTTCAGATTATTAGGGTTATAAGTCGGATATTGTCTTGTCCAGTTTGTTTTAGGATTTTGTTCTGGATTGTTTTGTTTGTTTTATTATTTAAACCATTTCACCGGTAGTCTAATACAAAATCCGGTCTTTCTTTATTTCCAGTCATCTCTTTGTTTGGTCCTTTTATCATTTTTGTTCAGTGCCGATTCTAGTGACATGACATGCGCACACAGTTTGGGCCTAACCTTAAAAGTTAATCGTAAAACCCTGGAAAGGCGATCAGACCATTTAAAGGAAATAAGAACGGTTTGGGATTATTTGAAGCCCGAGTCATGTGGAACTGGGGCAAGTTAAACACAAAGAAAACCGTTAAAATCAAGATTCTCCAAATTGGCGTGAGGGTCATTCATGATAATGAGAGTGTCGCCCAACGATGTTTTAGAAATAACAAAGGGAAAAGCAAATGTTTAACATAATTGTCAAGCCCAACACCGTCGGAAGAGACTATAAATCTATTGTTTGTTGTGTTGTTTGCATTTGGCATGTTTTGAAGACTGGAAGGACGAAGGCATTTTTTTCTGCTACCTAAACACTTTATCCTTCGTTACCTCTTTTGAGCTTTACTTATTTTTCTTTCATACCCTTTGTTCGGAATAAGTAAAAACGACTAGAAAACGCGAGCATGGCATGAAAACACAAAAAAAAAACGAAAAAGAAAAGAAAAGAAAAATGATAACAAAAAAAAACAAAAGAAAGTCAAATGAAAAAAAGAGGAATTGGGAACTACGTTTGACCTGATTCCTCAAAGAGGATACGTAGGCGCTTCACGGCTCGGTCATAGGGTGCTTAATGGCCACAATGGTCATAGTGTACATGGTGTAATAAAAATAATAAAAAATAAGTAAATAATCCCCAAGCAAGAAACTGGGTCAAGGGTTGCGCTTGTTGTAAACAAATATGATTTCGAAGGTTGTAATTTTGAACCCCAAATTTGATTTGTTTTTTAGCCTTTAATACCCTTTCTTTCTAGCCTGTCCAAAAACCCACATTACGGTCCAAAGAAAGACCTTCTGACCAGTCTGCAAAAGATGCCAAGTCAGACAAATGAGAGTCTTACCGGCGAACATAACATTCTGTTCCACAGCAGGAAGGACTCTAATCTCCAGCAGAGAGAGTCATACCGGCAACACTCCAAATCCCCAGCTGGAAAGTGACACAAATGAGAGAGTCTTATCGGTGAAAATCTTCACGGATACCATAAGGCGATGAAAGCTGAGAGAAAAACCAAAATGAGAGAGACTTGATAGTGAAAACCCTTCGGGCACTACAAGTCGAATAAGATTGAGAATCAGATGGGGAATTTCCAATTGAAGGTCTTGAAAGACGATTGACGACGGAAGATAGGCCACAAATGCATGCCATGACCATTAGAGTCGGTGTCTGCGTTTGATCGGTTTTTATTTATAGTTTCTTTTGTTACAGAGTCATCTTTTTCATTTGTCTTTTATTCTGTTCCCTTTTTATCTTTTTCCTTTCATAGAAAAACTCCCCAATAGAGTCTGTCTGGTCAAAACAAGTGTAAATTGACTTCAAAATATGCCATCAGCTTTCCAATTATGCAAGATAAGATCTGACTAGTACATCCAAGTGGTATAGTCAGCGAGGAACAAACGCGAGGCCAGTGTCAAAAAAGATATCCCCAGCAAAAGGGAATTGACAAAAGGATTGACAAGTGTCAAGAGGGATACCCTTGCCGAAATCAAAGGTTATAAACCTCAAGGCCAAGGCCCGTTGAACAAAGCAAGAAGAGCAGTGAGCATGATTTGGGGAAATTCATACTAGACTAAAAGGTCGGGGAAATGCCAGTTTCCGAGCTATGCCACAAAAGAAGAGGGATATCCCCAGCAGAAAGGGATTATCCCCAGCAAATAATATCATCCCCAACAAGTTGTGGAGCGCAGAGCAAGGAAGGAGAAAAGGAAAAGTCATCCCAGTAGGAGTATCACAACCAACCACCATGTTTTAAACTAACAAATTTTGTTTGATTTGAAACAGGTAAAGGAAATGGCATTGATGACAGAAATGCATTCCATAAGGGAGACTGTCAAACTGGGGCAGAAAATTTTCCTTTCGTTTGGAAAATTTTCTGGAAGTCAGGTACTCATTCGAGGAAGAATAAAGATAGCACCAGTCTTAAGGGAAGTGGTGTTTGAACCAGTGTTGCCCCAACATAATAAGTTTAAATGGAGGAAGTATTCCCCAGCAGACAGAATAAAGGGATGACACTTGTGCTCAGAAAAGCAAAAAGCCATTATCATCCCGAGCAGCTTCCAGAAGAATGAATCATCGACTTGAAGGGATAAAATTCCCCAGCAGCGTTATCCTCAACAACGTTATCCCGAGAAGATAACACTTTTATCCCCAGCAGAATTAAAAAAAAAGAGAAAAAAAACAAACGAAAAAAAAGAAAAAGGGGAAGTAGTTTGCAGAGGAATGAAACATCATACTCAAAAGGAAGTAATTTTGGAAGGAGTAAGATAACATATTTACTCAGCAGAGTTATCCACAACAGTGTTATCCCTAGTGGATCATCGAGATGTAGAAGCATCCTCGACCAAGTTTCAAAAGGGTCGGACAACCCAGAGTGGGTAAGGAAGAAAATGAAAAGTCATCCCCAGCAAAATAATCCCCAGCAGTTTCGAGGAAAGACAACACAGGTAAGTAAATAATCCAGGAAGAAGGAAATGGTTCACGCATAGGAGACGCACTTCCTAAGTGAAGATTTCATTAATAGGAGACGCATTTCCTCCTAAGTTTAGTTTTACCCATAGGAGAGGCATTTCCTCCTAAGATTAGTTTCACCCATAGGAGATGCATTTCCTCCTACATTTACTTTTACCCATAGGAGACGCATTTCCTCCTTAGTTTAGTTTTACCCATAGGAGAGGCATTTCCTCCTAAGTTTAGTTTCACCCATAGGAGAGGCATTTCCTCCTAAGTTTAGTTTTACCTATAGGAGACGCATTTCCTCCTAAGTTTACTTTGACTCATAGGAGAGGCATTTCCTCCTAAGTTTAGTTTTACCCATAGGAGACACATTTCCTTCTAAGTTTACTTTGACGCCTGAAGAGAGGAAAGACGTTTTAAAAAGTTGTTGAAATCTTGCCAACCTAAAGAAAGGAATGGCGATGTATTGGTTGAAGTCAGGAGCCCGCCTGAAGAAAGGAATGGCGATTATTTTCAAAGTTGTTGTTGAAGTCAGGAGCCCGCCTGAAGAGAGGAAAGGCGTTTTAAAAAGTTGTTGAAATCTTGCCAACCTAAAGAAAGGAATGGCGATGTATTGGTTGAAGTCAGGAGCCCGCCTGAAGAGAGGAATGGCGATTATTTTCAAAGTTGTTGTTGAAGTCAGGAGCCCGCCTGAAGAGAGGAAAGGCGTTTTTAAAAGTTGTTGAAATCTTGCCAACCTAAAGAAAGGAATGGCGATGTATTGGTTGAAGTCAGGAGCCCGCCTGAAGAGAGGAATGGCGATTTATTTTCAAAGTTGTTGTTGAAGTCAGGAGCCCGCCTGAAGAGAGGAAAGGCGTTTATTTTAAAAGTTGTGTTGTTGAAGTCAGGAGCCCGCCTGAAGAGAGGAATGACGCTTATTTTTAAAAGTTGTTGTTGATGTGGGGAGCCCGCCCAGATAACAGAGGCATACATTTCAGTCTTTACATTTCAGTTGTTGAAGTTGGTAGCCCGCCCATAGAACAGAGGCATACATTCAGCCTTTACATTTCAAACATTGAAGTTGGAAGCCCGCCCAGATAACAGAGGCATACATTTCAGTCTTTATATTTCAAGCGTCGAAGTTGGGAGCCCGCCCAGACAACAGAGGCATACATTGCAGTCTTTACATTTCAAGCATTGAGCTTGGGAGCCCGCCCAGATAACAGAGGCATACATTTCAAGTCTTTAATTTTCAAGTATTGAAGTTGGGAGCCCGCCCAGATAACAGAGGCATACATTTCAAGATCAAGTCAGAGGACAATAAAACAGAGGGTTACAATAGGAATCCCCAGCAGGAAACAATAAAATTCCCCGGCACCGGGAAACAGAAGGTTGCAACAAGAGGTCACAGTACAAACTCAAGTACATGTGTCAAAAGAAGAAAAGCACCGGAAGAAATGCAAGCAGACAAGGAAGCAAGGCAACAAAAAACAAATTGTACTCTAGCCTAGCTTCTTGTTTTCTTTTAAGCATGGTGTAACAAGGAGATCGGTAAGCAGTGGTAATAGCATGCAACAACAGTAACAATGCAGTCCCACGGTAGTCCCAGCTACCAAAATTTCCCGAACTACATTGACCTGATTCCTGTTTAGCCCAGGATATTTAGGAAACCTTTGAAGCAAAGGTTCGGTCAAATCTTTTTTTTAAAAAAATGCTTCAACGGAGTACTCGGATGGGCAAAAATCGCTCGCTTTATCTTTGCACGAAAACCCTTCGTGTCTCCGGGCAAAGAGGGGCAGCTGTAAGCACGTGATCTTTGCCCAATATGAGAATTACTCCCAAAAAATCCAAAAATAAAATGATTTTTCTTTGGTGTGCAATTTTGTGATATTTTGAATAATTATTTGTATTTGTCTGTGCGTGTTTATTTGCTAAATTAATAAAAAATACAAAAATATGTTGCATTTTGCATGTAGGATTTAATTCTAAAATTGTTAGTAATTAAATTTGTTTTACAAAAATTAAAAATTACAAAAATAGGCATCGTTTGCATTTTTAGCATTTAATGTCCAAATATACAATTTTATGCTTAATTATTACTTAATTGTGCGTTAATTGTTATTGGGAGTTAATTTGCGCTTTTATAACTTAATTTACTTCTTAATAATAGTTTAAGTATTTTTATAATTTAGTTTTAGAGAAATAAAAGAAGAAAGAGAGCGAAAATATAAAGAAAGTCGGAATTGGGCCTCTTCTTCGATTTCAAGCCACAGGCCCAAAAAATGGCCCAATATTCCCTACGACCTAGTCCATTTCGAACTGGGTCGACCCAGTCCATAACCCAAAAGACCCAAACCCCTTTGTCTTACATTTTACAAAACAAAACAAAACAAAAAGAAGACAAAAACCCTAAAAGACCTAAACCATCCGCCCCCCTCCTATCTTCTTCTTCTTCCTCAAGCTTCAAGAAAGCCAACAATGGCCACCCTATCTTCTTCCTCTCCAAAACCTCTCCGGCGATCCTCCATTAAATCCGACGACCACTGCTGTCCGCCATCGACTCCCTCCGTCCAGCCCGTCGAACACCACCCAAACACCGTCCAAACACCATCTACGGCCATAACCAGTCGACGACCAAACGACCCAAACCATCACCCCCGTCCCCAGCTGCTCGTCGCAGCCGCTGCTGCGTCGTCACTATCCCGTCGCCCTAGCTCCCTCTCCATCTTCACGTCAGTCAACCACGTCTTCAGCTCCACCAAGACAGCCATGGCTGCTGCACCATCTTGTCCGAAAACCACCAGTCCAAACACCACCCCCGAGAACTGGGTCGCCGGAACCATTGAGCTCATCTCTTGCATTGTTGGTTGGTCCGTTTTCTTTATTGTTCAATCGATGACATTGAAGGAGTACCCAGCAGAGCTATCTCTGGCAGCATGGGTATGTGTGATGGGCATAGTGGAAGGAGGAATTGTTGCTCTTATAATGGAACGTGATTGGAATGCATGGAAAATTGGCTTCGATGCTAGGCTCCTTGCTGCTGCTTATTCTGGAATCGTTTGCTCGGGAATTGCATATTACGTGCAAAGTATAGTTAATAAAGTTAAAGGCCCAGTGTTCGTGACAGCCTTTAGCCCTTTGAGTATGGTCATCACTTCTGTTCTTGCTGCTATTATCTTGGCTGAGTCAGTCCACCTTGGAAGCTGCATTGGAGCAATTATCATAGTCATGGGACTTTACTCTGTGGTGTGGGGAAAGAGTAAGGAGGGTAAAGGAAATGAGACAGGAAAAGACCAAGAATTACCAGTTGTGGACATCAAAGAAAGGTCAACCATAGTTGACGATATTAGTGATGATGTTACGACTGTGAAATCAAAGGTTCCAACTGTTGTATCTTCAGACGAGCTGCTCGGTTGAGTTTAGTCGAGGTCGTCGAGCGTCGTTTTGAGTTCGTCAAAGTTTACAAGGAAGGTGAGTTCGTCGTTGAGTTCGTCGTCGAATCCGGACAGATTCATTCTCATTCGAGGTTCGTCGAAACAGTCCGTACATATTTCATTTCGATCCGGTTAGTAGTTTTTGAGTTTTATTTTGTCCGTATTTTGCTTTGATATTTTCGAATCTAAAATCGGCAAATGTTTGTTTTGTTTATCGTTTGAATTAATTTTTAGTTCATACTCATGTGTTGTTTGTTAAATTAATTTTTCAGATTTCAAACGAAAGATTAATTAGTTATGTTTCATGTTTATTTCATGTTTGTATTGTTGTTTAAGTGAATATTTGTTAGTTTAATGTTTGTTAGATACAAATTGAAGTTTAATTAATTGTTTCTTCAATTTGTTTCATGTTTTTATGTATTGTTAGAAATTGTTAATATTGTTAAGATCAAGTTTAAGTTCATAATTGTTTATTCGTCGATCTTGTTATTTGTCTAAAAAGAATTTAGTTGTGTTAAAGGAAATATATTGATTTAATCGTTTAATCCGTCATGTTTGTTGTTTTAAAATAGATTCATTCATGTTCATACTTTGTTTGGATGATCTTGAATCCGAATTTTGTATAGTTTGATTTCTTGTTTATCATTTATGATTATTTCGTGAATTTGTCTCATAATCTTGTTTAAGTTTGATATAAGAATTGTTGGTTGTAATGTTGTTATGGTTGATTTTAAGTTCAATATTATTGAATTTAGAAATCTAAATGTACTTGTTTGATTGTTGTTGTTGTTTAAATCCGAAAATAGATTTGTTGTTTCTAAAAATATTGTTCAATCAAATTTTAGTTGTTCTTGGTTGTTCAATTTGTGTTGAAATGTTGTGGAAATCATGTTCATGTGCTTTGTTGTTGAAATGTTGAAGAAATCATGTTCATGAAATTTGTTGTTTGAACATTGTTAGAAATTAATCATATTGTCTATATTTTGGTTAAGTTTGATTAAATGATGTGTTATAGCTGATGGGTAGTTTGGTAATTTGTAGTACGTTCAGGGGTAGTTTGGTAATTTCAGTAAGGTCGGAGGGGTAGTTTAGGAATTGTACATTTTGTAATTGTTTATATGAAGCATGGGGGACAAAATAAAATGGGGTGGGTTGTGATATGGTTATTTAATATAAAGGGGGGACAAGACAAAATTTAGTGGGGGGAATCTTGCATTATTTTATGTTAGGCATGGGGGACAAAATATAATGGGGTGGTGTGATATGTTTATTTAATGTAATGGGGATGAGTGAGAAGATAATGGGTTGGGTAGAGAAAAAGTATGGATTTTAATTAATTGAAAGGTTTATGAGATGAGTTATATATATGAAGTCTTGAAATCAGATTTAGGGAGGAGATAAGGAGAATAACAGAGAGATAGAGAAAAATACAGACAGACAGACGAAGAAAAAAAAAAGATAGAGAGGAAAAAATCTGACAGAAAGAGAATAAGAGAAAGAAAAAAAAAGGTTGAACATTTAAGAGAGAGAAAATTCCGAAAAAAATAATATTTAAACTTTGTTTAGTTTAAAAAAAAATATTCTGCTTTCTTTCATTGTTTGAAATTAGCATTAATAATTGTTGTGTCATCAAAGCTTGAAGCTTTTATTTTTGGGATTAATACTCCACCGGTTTGCAAACTCTGTTCCTGGGTTGTTACTGTTGCTGGATTGTTGCTGCTGTGCTGTATTGTTATTACTGTTGCTGATTCTCATCTTTCATTTTCTTTTGCTTCCAAATCAGGTACACAACTGACACGCTGGTTATTGTAATCTGAAATATGAAGTATGAATACGAAAATGAAGAGTTGAAATTCTGAATTATATTTAATTATATTCTGAATTTTATTTGTATGTATAAATTATTTAGCTTGCAAAAAATCAGAATCATGTAGATATTTAATACATATAGTGAAACATCGGATGATAGCTTAACGGACGAACTACCTATATATTGCCTAAAAATAAATAAATGGTGTAGTAACTTCGTCTAGTTAATTCGCTATTGTTGGATGATTATCATGTCTCAAAAAACACGTTAGTTTATCAAAATAGATCATTTTGGAACTTGGAAGAATGTTGTTTAATTAAATATTATTGGTCAATTTCAACCTGTAAATAAATTAAGACATTTTTTTTATTTATTTTGTAGAGACAAATTTAATAGAGAATAATGTAGGCATTTTAGGATTGTCTTTTAAAAAATAAATGAGACGAACCTCGCCGAATAAAAAATACAAAATTGTGGGGCCCTCAATAAATATTTAATTGAGTATTTAGAATTCGGGATGGACTGTTTAGTGAATTCCACAGTCTTACCCATAAATAATAATACGCTAATCGCTTTAGGCACGATTTAATAATAATACATTCTTAAACACGGGTGCGCATTTATGCGACCCAAATCCAAATCCTAAAACATTGAATAAAAATACGTTCCGGATCGCGGGTGCATTTTATGTGACGCAATCCAAAGACATGTTTTTAAACGATGTTCATATTCTTGTAAAAATAATAATAACAATTATGAAAGCGGTAAAAAGATAAAATTTGCACATAAGTTCATATTTGTATAAAATCAGATAATCAAGCCGAATATAACAGTTGAGCGACCGTGCTAGAACCACGGAACTCGGGAATGCCTAACACCTTCTCCCGGGTTAACAAAATTCCTTATCCGGATTTCTGGTGCGCAGACTGTTAAACAGAGTCATTCTTTTCCTCGATTCGGGATTAAAATTGGTGACTTGGGACACCCTAAATCTCCCAAGTGGCGACTCTGAAATAAATAAATAAATAAATCCCGTTTCGATTGTCCTTTAATTGGAAAAAACTCCCTTGTACCCCCTCGGGTATGTAAAAAGGAGGTGTGACAAGGTGCAGTGAACGAAATGAAATTTGAAAGTGAGGATCAAGTTTGCGATTCGGTGTTTTACGAGGATGTCACGAGCTCGGATGAGCAGGAAGGGGATTTGGATATTTGGAGTAAGTTTGTATTGTCTTCAGTGTCACCTGAGATCGGCATTTTGTGTCGGAGGCTTTGCATATTAGTTATGGATTCTTGATATGTTTTACAGAATTAGTGTGACCGGTGGTATGGATGTGCAGACTTGTTATCTAGTGCGGAAGGTCGTGGGAGTGTACCTCACGGGAAGATTGTATAAGTGTGACATGTAGTCACTTGATTGATTGAAGATTTAAACCAAGTGTGAAGATTGTGGTAGTATCACTAATTTGAGAATTTATGCCTGGAAGGCACTCTGTTTATTGGGTTGTGGACTATGGAGGTTAGTTCCGGATATGAGGGTTGTTCTTGTGAGTCATGGGAAAAAGGGGTTATATGGACCCTTGAAAGGTTATTAGCCTAGTAAAGTGCGGTCAGAATCGGCTCGAGGTTGATGGGTAGATTTAAATATAAATATTGGCTCTATATCAGGCTGGAAATGTTCATTTTAGCATAGCACTCCTTATGGAGAAGTATTCGGACGTTGGATGTTATCTCGTTGTCGGCCATTTCATGTCATGCTATAGTGTGCCATGTGAGTTGTGAAACGGCTTGATAATTGTCTTATGTGTTGAGATTCTGCATAGCAATGGTGTTATGTGAGCGAGATGACTCTTGAGATTCAGATCATATATCGCACCCCAGTTGTTCTTGAGTTCTGTAGCGTATGGCGCTTTCCGTCTCCCCAGGGATGGTATTATTCACTTAGCGTGCTTATGGCCGATATTCGGTATTTTTTATTAATGAGCAATCTAGCTCGGTATGTATCTCCTTATATAGATTTTATGTGTGGATCGGGTGGCACACCGTCACGGGTATGTTGATGGGATCGGGTTGCACGCCGCAATAGTGTGATGTTGAGTACAGTCCCCTACATTCTATTTTGTATGTTTTGTTTCCCATTTTTCCTGAGGGAGGTTTATAACACCTTTTCGGTTGTCTAATTAGTTGTGTGAGTTGAGTAATCCCTTCCAGAGTTCGTTTTCCTTATGTATCACGTTCAAGTCTGTAGCCTATTGGCACATTGTGGCATCATATGAGACTTTTGGTCATGTCTGGAGTGGCTTGTTGCCTGAGCAGTTCGTACTGGGTGAGACGAGATTATTGGATCTAGGATCAGTGCGATCGGGTTATATGAAGCATATTAAAGATCAAATACCATTATTTCGTTCAGAATGAGGTAATGGTTCTTGTCAGGAGTGTAGACTCAATGAGTTCTCGACTTGGCAGTTGGTTACGAATTTATACACATCGCTTCCGTTGTGGCGGCATTGTGAGAGTTGGAACAGGACCTATATATGTCATGGGGTGCATTGTGAGCATCAGATTTGGGAAATGTTGGCTATTATTATTAGAGAGTGTTATTATGGTCTTGTGAATGATGTGGTGCATGGTGTGAATTCAGCAAGGGTGTGCAACATGTTCTGGTACAGCGTGTGGTGCTTGATACGACATTCACATGTTGGAAATAAGCCTGGCAGAGAATTCCGCATGTTGGAACTGGACTCTAAGGCTTATTTGCCTAAATGAAAGAGGATATCTTCAGATTTGATCGAGCTAGTGAGCTCAACTGAGTTGTGGTAGCATGGGTAGGTGCACAAGGTGTTTAACTGTGATTTCAGACAACTCCAGTGCAGTTCTCAGCATGTTTGTGGACGAACGTATGTTTAAGTGGGAGAGAATGTAAAGACCCGACCGGTCGTTTTGAGCTCTAGCGCGTCGTTCAGTGGTTTGAGGCCCTGAGTAGCTTCACTTCAGGTATTATGACTTGCATGCATGGTTAGAATTGAATTTCCAGAAGTTCGGAGTTGATTCAGAAAGAAAATTCTCATTTCGGAAGCTTTAAGTTGGAAGAATTGACTAAAGTGTGATTTTTGAGTACATGACCTCAGAATCGGGATTTGAAGGTACCAACAGGTTCGTATGATGATTTTGGACTTTGGCGTATATCCAGATCGAATTTTGATTGACTCAGGAGCGTTTCGATGCCTATTGTTGAAGTTAGCATTTTGGAAGAATTTCATAAATTTGGGTTGAAGTGCATTTCAATGTTATCAATGTTTGTTTGGGATTCCGAGTCTGGGAATAGCTCCGTATGGTGATTCTGGTGTTGGGAGCTCGTCCAGAAGTAGATTCGGAGGTTTGTAGGTCATTTCGGAGTCATTTGGCGAAAGTTATAAATTTGAGGTTTTTGAGAAGTTTGACCGGGAGTGGACTTTTTGATATCGGGGTCGGATTCCGATTTTAGAAGTTGGAGTAGGTCCGTAATGTTGAATGTGAGTTGTGTGCAAAATTTGATGTCAACCGGACGTGATTTGATAGGTTTCGGCATCGAATGTAGAAATAAGAATTTTTCAGTTTCATTAGAGTCGAATTGGGGTGTGATTCGTGATTTTAGCGTTGTTTGATGTGATTTGAGGCCTCGACTAAGTCCGTGATACATTTTGAAACTTGTTGGTATGTTCGGACGGGGTCCCAAAAGGCTAGGGTGAGTTTCGGAGTGATTTCGGACCATTTCTAGGCCATTTTTATCTGCTGGATTTTGGCTACAGTAGTATGCTACGCGATCGCGAGGAATTGGTTGCGATCGCGATGAGTAAAGTGGGAGAAAATGGCCAGTGATTCGCGATCGCGTAGAGGAAAGTTTCTGCTGCATTGACCCGACTTTGGAAGCTTGTATCTCGCAATCTATAAGGAATTTGGAGATGATCCAAAAATGAAAGTTGTATCCCTTTGTGTCTAGATTTTAGAAAATTAAACCATGTGGCATTTGGAGTTGTGTACAAAAAGTTATGATTGGTACACTACAGCCTATTCGGGAAGAGTTTGGAAATCGTGAAGAAGAAATTTGTGTTGCACATGGCTGACTTTGGAAGCTTATATATTGTAATCTATAAGGAATTGGGAGATGCGCAAAGCAAGAAAGTTGTAGTACTTGGAGTCTAATTTTCAAAAAGTTAAACCATTTGCAATTTGGAGTTTTGTACAAAACGTTATGGCCATTATACTAGAGACTGTCTGGAAGAGCCGGACATTTGTTCTTTGCGATCGCGAAGGGTAAACTTTGGGCTGAGAAATGTTGTGCTTCGCGATTGCGAAGCATTTTACGCGATCGCAAAGAGTAAATACCTGGGCATGAGCTATATTTCGAGGTTTCAGCCATTTTTAACATATTTGGAGCTATGGAGCTCGGATTGAAGCGATTTTTGAGGCGATTTTCACCATATGGGTTGGGGTAAGTGTTCTATATCCGAAAGTAATTATACTTCATGATTCTATGGTTATGTTCATCATTTATTTCGGATTTAAATGGAAGAAATCAAGATTTTTGCAAAACTTTTCAAGAACGAAAATTCAAGATTTGGAGGTCAAGTTGTTATCGGAATTTGATAAAATTGGTATGGTTGAACTCGTATTGGAATGGGTTGTCAGATTTTGTGAGTATTTTCGGAATCCGGGCTCGAGGGCAATTTTGTCAACTTTTCGGACGGAGTTAGGAATTTATCCAAATTGAATTGTTATGAGTATTAGAGCATATATTTATGGATTTTCTCATTTATTGGCCAGTTTGGAGCGTTGTGCATCGATTTGAGTCATCGGAAGGGCTTGGAAGCCAGTTTTGGAACTTCGGAGCGAGGTGAGTCTTCTTTCTAACCTTGTAAGAGAGAATTGTCTCCATAGATTAATTAATTGGATATGTTCTTCTATGTGTGGGGACTACGTACACACGAAGTGACGAGAGTCTGTATGTAGCTACTACTATGCTTAAAACCGGGTAGTCTAGGACCCAAAACATGCTTTACTTGTAATAATTGTAACCTTATTGACAGTTTAAATTGCTTTAATTGCATTGAAGTGGTAAATGATTTTCTAAAAGAGTTAAACTTTGTTTTCTCGACTTGTAAAAGAGAAATTGACACTTCCTTGAATAATTGTCTCCCTGATGGAGTTTTGATTGACTGTTTGAATGTGTGTTTCTATGTGTACCTGCGTCGCATGTATGATTC
This sequence comes from Nicotiana tabacum, assembly GCF_000715075.1. Lineage (NCBI taxonomy): Eukaryota > Viridiplantae > Streptophyta > Magnoliopsida > Solanales > Solanaceae > Nicotiana > Nicotiana tabacum. Next base: position 55,430,427 of record NC_134087.1, on the reverse strand, counting down.
GCGAGCGGGGTGATTGTTTATTTATGTTTGACCGCATCGCATGTATGATTCGCGAGCGGGGTAATAGATGCATCTATGGTTCGCACCATTCGACCCTCTGGCAGTGCACAGTTTAAATATTTGTTGGATCGGACCGTACGATCTCGGCATGATTTGCACATGCTTGTATTGCTTGCCTTGAGATTTATAGATGTTGATATTTGTTCTCCTTGACTTGAGATAAATGTATAAATGATGAAAATGAATTTGGAAATTTCCTATTAATAAAAGAATTGCTTACTTGTTCATGCTATTGAGTTACAACCATCTTTATGAAAATCCTCGATTTACTATATTATTGGTATATTACTTTTGGACCACTAGTAAGTGTCGAAGTCGACCTCTCTTCGAGATTAGATGGGATACTCACTGGGTACATGTTGTTTTCGTACTCATGCTACACTTGCTGTGTATTTTTATTGCACATGTACATGTACGTCTAATGGCATCGTTGGGCACAAAAACATGGTTGACATGGAGACTTAGGTGAGATACATCTCTCGAGATGACCCGCAGCCAACAGAGTCTCTTTCAAAGTATAGTAGTTCTTTTCTGTCCAATTGTATTTCGGACAATTATCGTATTGTGCTTTATTTAATAAAAATTGCTCATGCACTCGTGACACTGGGTTCTGGGATTATTATGGGGTATTTTGTATACATTTTTATTTATTTTGTAATGATTATCTTTTACTAGTAAAATTGAAGGAAAATCATAGTTTTCAAAATTATTAAAACGAGAATTTAATTAAGTATTTATGGTTGGCTTGCCTGACAGCGGCGTCCGGGGCCATCATGACCTTTAGTGGATTTTGGGTCGTGACAGTAAGTGATAAGGCGATCCTTGTGGTAGAGGTGGAAAAGGAAACACCAGATGAACCTGGTTCACTGGTTAGACGGTCTCAGAAAAAGAAGCAACCTGCTTCAGTAAAGAAGGCTTCAACCTCTAGCTCCAAGTTGAAAGATGTTGTGAGTGAGTTCTCGATGTCTGATGGGGATGTGTTAGTCAAATCCAAGGAAAAGGAGAAATCCAGTGGTGGGAAATCTGGCAAACGAAAGTCTGAACTTATTCAGGAACCTGGTTCAATGAAGAGGATAAGAAGTGAAGTCAGCTTTGGCTCAGAATGCCTGAGGCACCAAAAAGTCCTGTTGGGTTGTACTTTTGACCCAGCAATCTCTGAGATGGCTGGTATACGACAAATTCTTGAAATGGTCGAGTTTCAACGATGGGCGCATATATTCCAAATAGATGCACCTAAGGCATATGAGGATGAGGTATAAAGCTTCTTTGCTAGCCTCTTTCCCGTTAAGACAAACCACATCTATGCTTTGGTGAATGGAGTGGACATCGTGTTCGATGTAAAGTTTCTTGGAGAGATCCTTAAAGTTCCTACAGTTGGTGTGTCCAGTGTAAAGGATGTGTGTCAGTTTAACTTCAGAAATGCCGTGGTAAAAGACAATGCAAACCAGAAGGGGGACCAGATCCATAAGAAAGCGTTACTCCCTGTCTATCAGCTGCTGTTCGAATTGGTAAACAAATTTCTATTGCCTCGAGCTGAGAGGAGGTCAGTGACTTCTAAGTCTGACCTATTCATGATGGAGCAACTGGATAGCTTTACTCATGTGAGTCTGCCTGCTATTATGATTGAACATTTACAAAAGGTCGCCACCTTCAAAGATGGTAATCATGGCCTTCCCTACGGGTTCTTACTTATGCAAGTGTTTAAATTCTTTGAGGTGCCACTGGGGACAGGGAAGGTGGGGACTAAGAAGCAGACTTTCTCACAGACAACATTGGAAGAATGCGAGTGAATAGAAAAGAATGGGGGAGTAGGAAGTACATCAACCGTCTCACAACTTATTAATGCTCAGAACAATGCAGCTGAGGAGATTCGTCGGTTGAAGGCCAGGAATGCTATCCTGGAAGGTCAGCAAGTCCAAGGGGTTCCGCCGTCAAATGATGAGGTAGCTCGTTTGACAAAAGAGAATGTTGATCTCAGGGCGCAAGTAGAGAACCTGAAAGCACAACTGCTCAATGAGCAAAAGTCGGTCAATGCCCAAATAGACCTTGTTCTCCAAACACTTAATGCAGCTTCTAAGCCCTTTACTCCTAGTGCCCTCTAAGTACCCCTTCAGTGACTAGTTTCTGGAAATGGTTTTTTTGTTTGGCAGATGTTTTGTTTTCTTTTTTTATGTGGTTGGGATGAAACAGTGATGCTCCCGTCTTAATAGTCCAATGTTGCCTTTGCTTTTTAAGCGAAGGCATATAAATTTTTTATTAATATCAAATCTATCCCTTTTTTATTATCTCAGTGCTTCTATGTTTCTCTGCTCTATCGATGTTAAGTTTGTCATCATCAAAAAAAGGGGAAATTGATAGGTTTTAAATGTCCTTGCATTATGTTTTGATGATCTAACAAACTTACTGTTAAGAACCAGATAAGGAACCTGGCCTACTTGGACTATACTGCAAGTTTAACGGATTCTAGCTAAAGGCGAACTGCTATAGCTTCAGGAGATAGGAAACCAAACAAGGACCTCATACCCTTGTAGTTTCCTTGTAGCAGTACAAAGTTAATTGGACACAGCTGGAGCGACGTGACTGCCTGCATTTTTTCTGCCTACACTGCATTGTTTCAAGTATCCACTTATTCCTTGACCAACTAAAGTGCTTACATCATTTCAAATGATGTCATCAAGGTGTATCAACAATGAGTTTATACAAAATATCACTTAAACATTTCTGTTTCTCATTCAAGCCTTTTGCAAAAAACAGAAAAATCAATTCTCATGAGCTTGAAGAACAAAGTTGAACGCTACTACAGATCAATTCCTAATGTCAGTATTCTGTTGTCCTTAGTTGAGTTGTAACTTTGTTATTGTACTTATCGTATCTCCTAAATTGCTCAGCTGGAAGCGTTGATTAAGAATCTTCTTGTAAATTCCGTAAACTCTTTGAGTTTATGTTGTGACGAGGTTTAGTCATAAGCAAAAGCCTTTATAACTGTACAGTGACAAAGTGACTTGTGGTGAGAGCATCACAAGTTAGTGAAAGTCTTTGTAACTATGGAGGCACAAAGTGGCTTGTGATAATAGTACCACAAGTTAGTTGAGTCATTACAAAGTGGCTTCTAATAGGTTTTTACAAGTTAGTGAAGTTGAAAGCCTATAGGTGTAGGTCGTGATTTTTGTTTTTGGTCTCCTTGTGTGGGATTTTCCATGTAAAAAATCCCTTGTCTCATTTACTTACAGTTTATTAGCATTCTCAGCAGAATCTCGTAGAGGACCAGGTACTCTACTGTTTGGTGGACTCATACAAACTAACAATCTTTACTTGTACATGATACTAATGTAAAACGAGTTTTAATTGACCCAGGTAGTTCTGTTAATATCATTCTGTTGAGAGTGGTAAACGAGATGCAAGCCGATGATAAGCTGATACCTAAGGTGCACACCTTGTCTGGTTTTGACAACTTGAGCATCGTAATAAAAGCGGAGATAATACTCGCCACATTCGCAGAAGGAGTAATCAAAGACACCAAATTTCAAGTAGTAGAAATGGATATGGCTTACAATATGATTCTCGGTAGACCATGGATTCATGAAATGGATGTTGTTCCATCCACTTTACATCAAGTTATCAAGTTTCCATCACAATAAGCAATACGATAAATCCGTGGTGACCAACAAGCTTCTCGAAGCATTAACTCTGTGGCAGATTCAAGCGCAAAAAGTGACGAAAAATAGCAATCACAGAATTCAGTTGAGGACGCAGCAACACGAACCTCAACTGAAGATGGGCAAACAGATGTAGACTCGAGGCCCGATACTGCTCAAGAACCAGAAGAAAATGAAAACATCAAAACAACAATCGAGGAACTGAAAGCTATTGTATTATTTGTACATTGGCCCGATAGAAAAGTCTACATTGGAACCAACCTCAGCCCAGAGATGAAACGTAAGTTGATTGAATTTTTAAAGGCTAACGCAAATTGTTTTGCTTGATCCCATTCAGATATGACAGGTATACCACCGGAAGTAATGACCCACAAATTAAATGAAGATCCATCATACTCATTTGTTAAATAAAAGAAAAGGAAGCAAGGCTCATTCAAGAATCAACTGATTCAAGATGAGGTGCAAAAGCTTTTAAAAAACGGGTCCATCCGCGGTTTAAAGTATCTAGATTGATTGGCTAATACTGTAGTAGTGCCCAAAAAGAATGGTAAGTAGCGCGTTTGTGTAGATTATACTGATCTAAATAAAGCTTGCCCAAAAGATTCTTTTCCATTACCACACATAGATCAACTAATTGATGCTATAGGGCATGAATTATTAAGTTTTTTAGATGCCTATTCAGGATATAATCAGATTAAAATGGATCCTCTAGATGAAGAAAAAACTTTCTTTATCACAGACAGGGGGACTTACTGTTACAAAGTTATACCGTTCGGCTTAAAGAATATTGGGGCCACATACCAAAGGCTAGTGACCAAAATGTTTAAAGAACACCTAGGAAAAACCATGGAGGTGTATATAGATAATATCACAATAAGTAGGGGATCATATTCAACACTTGACTGATACATTTCAGATTCTTCGCAAATTTAACATGAAGTTAAATCCTGAGAAATGTGCATGTGGCGTGTCATCGGGTAAGTTCTTGGGATTTTTTGTTTCTAACCGTGACATTTAAGTAAATCCTGTGCAAATTAAAGCTATTGAGGAAATTTCAAATATACTCACGAGCGTGAGCAAAAAAGAAGTACAAAGGCTGACAGGAAGAATAGCAGCCTTGGGAAGATTTATTTCCTAGTCATCGAAAAAGTGCTTCAAATTCTTTTCAGCTTTAAAAAAGCAAAATCAATTTGAATGGTCTGAAGAATGTCAACAAGCACTTAAAAATATAAAGGCGTACTTTTCAAATCCACGATTGCTAGCCAAACCAAAAGATGGGGAGAAATTGCTTATCTACCTTGTTGTTTCAGAAGTAGTGGTAAGTGCTCTATTAGTTCGAGAGGACCAAGGTAAACAATCTCTAATTTATTATGTTAGCAAGTCTTTATTAGATGATGAGACTCGATATCCTCATTTCGAGAAACTTGCACCTAGCATTAATTATGGCATCTAGGAAATTAAGGCCTTATTTTCAATGTCATCCTGTCTTAAGGCTGTATTTTGGCCCGGGACCGGCCCAGGACCGCGGGCTTAACGGGCTAGTTCAACCGGGCCTGGGCTCTAGTGGTGTAAAAGCCCGTGGTGGGCCGGTTCAAGACATTTAGCCCGTGAGCCCGGGACCGGCAGGTGGGCTTGGGCCGGTTCAACCGGGCCCAACGGGCTCCAACGGCTAATTTTTAAATTAAAAAAAAAATTAAAAAAGACCAACGGTCAGATTTTTAAAATCTAGCCGTTGGCCTTCAAAATTTATCCGTTGGCCACTTTAAAAATAGCCATTTGGCCCCCAAACTTTGCTTTAACCCCAAACTTTTTATAATTACACTTTTTCCCAATTCTCAACTATAAATACCCCCCCTCCCCATTCTTTCATTTTTACTCACAAAATCATCAATCTCTCTCTAATTTTCTTCTATAATTGCTTGCTTTATTATTACAATTTCGTAAAAAATTGTGAAGTTGATGAATTGAAGTATTCAAGTCTTCAACGATATTCAATTTTCAAGAAGTTGTTCGTCAATTCGGTAAACACGTTCCAACTCTTAAGTTTTAATATTATAGTTTTGTTAGTTTTATTTAGTACAATTATAATTAATATGGCATTTTCTTTGAAAAATATTTTTGGTGGTAAGGGTAAGGGAAAATCTAAAATTGGTGAATCTAGTAGCCAAGCTACTACTCTTCCCTCGGCTCCCCGACCCAGACCTGTTACCCGTCCTCCTCCACCTATTATTCTTGATAGTAATAACCCTTGTTTTCAATTTTTCGATAGTCAATTTTGCCATGATGTTGCACCGGGTCAATAATTAAATGAAGAAGTTATGAATGCTCTTTATCCTAATGAAACTATCTTTGAAAATGATGAGAAAAATGATGATTTAGATGAAACACAACCGGATTTAGATGATACACCTACTAGTCCTGTTAATAACCCAACTGATGCCCCGCCTGACCCTCCTATAGTAACCCCTACTTTTAATAGACAACCTTCTAAATGGCCAGAAACATCTCTTGTTTGGTATTTTTTTTACCCACCTAAGAGAAAAAAAATAAGGCTAAGTGTAACACTTGTGGGTCTCAACTAGTTCATAAATTTACTGGAAACCGTAGCGGTACGGGCAGTTTGACTAGATACATATTGAAACACCCTAGAGATAAAGCTAGATTTTTACAAATGAAAGCTGCGCAAGAGGGGACAAGTGTAGATAGTACGGTTAACCCTAGTACAGGTTCAAATCTAGTTCAACCGTGAATTAACATTGTTACCGGTGGCATTTTATATTATGATCCAAATAAAGATCGTGAAGAATTGGCAAAAATAGTTACTGTTATGTGCTTACCCTATAGTTTTCCTTCTAACCCTCATTTTGTGCATTATATTAGAAGAGTTTTTAATCCTACTTATAAAGGATGGCCTCGCGCAACCGTAAAGAGCGATATTTATAAATATAAACATGAATATGAATAATATTTGCGCTATTTATTTACTCATATAGATTGTCGCATTGCTATTACTACTGATATTGGTAGAAGTGGTAATGACTGTGATTATCTAACTGTTACAAGTCATTAGATAGATGAGGAGTGGATAATGCAAAAGCGCATTATTGCTTATAGAATAATTAATTCACGCCACACAGGTAAGTTTATTGCTAACACAGTTGCAGATATTTGTAGATATTTTTGCATTAGAGATAAAATTATGTCGGTTTCAATGGATAATGCTTCTAGTAACACTAATGCTATAGGCTTGCTTACAACTACACTAAATCCTGCATTTAGTAATATTTTTCATGTTAGATGTATTTGTCATATTTACCATTTAATCGTCGGTGCTGGTATGAAAGTTTTAAATGTAGAAATTGAAAAGGTTAAAATGGCTCTTAATTGGCTTTTTTATTCAAACCGTAGAAGTAGACTTAGAGACTATTTTAAAAAATGTGATGAATTTGGCCTTAGAGAAAGAAAGGTTCCTAAACCTTGTCCGACTAGATGGAATTACATGTATGAAAGTTTAATTGTTGCATATGAATATAGGAATCCAATAAGCGCAACGTATAATGCTCGTGTAGGTGATGGTGATGATGATGATGATGAGCACCTTACAAATCAAGATTGGAGTAATGTTAAAATGTTTGTAGACTTTTTAGAACAATTTCATATTGCTACAAATGAATTATGTGGCCAATATTATCCTACTATTTCTAACTGTTTAGTTTATATTGCAGCACTTGTAGATTTATTTACTCAATTTTCAGAGGGTGGAGTAATTTATGAAGAAGCTATTAATTCTATGAAAGCTAAGTTTAAAAAATATTTTTTCCCTATCCCCCCTATTTTTGGTGTTGCTGCATTGTTAAATTCTACAATGAAATTAGGAGGTCCTCACTTTTGGTATTCAAAAATTTATAACGCTTTATCACTTTCAGCTGAGGAATTTGCTACACTTGGAGATGCAAAAGCCTCAATTAAAATAAATGCTCAAACTATTTATAATGCTTATCAACTTGCCTTAGATCAAGCTAGACCAAATGTTCCAACTCCTACTTCGTCTAGTTCGCAAGCATCTAAAAGAACTGCGAGCCTAAAAGCCCTTAGTTCTTGGACGGAGTTCAGGGGTTTTCAAGGTGATAATTTTGGTGATAGTTCACAACAAAATGAGCTTCAAGTTTATTTGTCGCAGGGACTTGAATAAGAGAATCCCGACAGCTCCTTCGATGTTTTGGAATGGTGGAAGGACAAACAAAAACACTATCTGGTTCTTTCAAGGATGGCTCGAGATATTTTAGGTGTTCAAGCTTCAACAGTGGCATCGGAGAGCGCATTCAGTCAAGCGAGGCTTCAAATCGGTGATCATAGAGCGTCTATGAGGGAGAGCTTGGAAAAATCAGTACTCTTCAGAGATTGGATCCGTTCGGAAAGAAGAAATTTTGGACTTGCAGAATCACAACCGGAGATAGATGAAGCTTATGAAGAAATGCTAGCGGAACTTGCGCAGGATGCTGCTTCGCCCGGAAGCGGTGATGAACAAGCTTCTTTTCCACCACCACCAACGGAAATTCCTCCGGACCTTCAAGGATTTATGAGATTTGTTAGAGATAATACATAGACTAACATGTAACTTGTATTTTGGCACATCTTCCTTAGTTTTTTTCCTTTTAATGGTGGTATTAGTACCTTGTTGTGCTCATTCCATTAGGGGGAGGAAGACTAAGAAAGATATTGTCATTCTTTGTTAATGTCGTAATAGTAAAATATATAAGACATTCCCTTGAATATTTCTTTGCAATTTATTTTGTGTTTAAATTTGATATAGTATATATATTATATATCTAATACATATAAACTATATATATATATATCTAATACATACTATATACACTATATATACTATATATATTTATATAGCTATATATAAGCAATTTATACTAGTATATACATATATTTACAAGAAAGTGCCTTACATAAAAAAAATTTAAAAAAATAGCCTATATATATATATATATATATATATATCTCGCGGGCCTAACGGGCTTTTTTCGTTCCGGGTTATTTTTTAAAATTTTGTTTATCTAAGACACTTTCTTGTAAACTATATATGTATATACTAGTATAAATTGCTTATATATAGCTATATAAATATATAAAGTATATTTAGTATGTATTATATATGATATTATGGGATCGTGTGGCACGCCGTCCACTATATATATATATATATATATATATATATATATATATATATATATATATACACACACATATATAAGGCACTATATACAATTTTTTTATGTAATATATATATAAATATATATATATATTTTTTTAATGTATATATATATATATATATATATATATATATATATATATATATATATATATATGTACACACACATATATAAGGCACTATATATATCTCTAATACATATAAACTATATATATATATATATATAAGGCAATATATATTACATAAGGCAATATATAATTATATATACACATAATACACCCTTATATATACATACTATACATACTATATATACTATATATACTATATATATTTATATAGCTATATATAAGCAATTTATACTAGTATATACATATATAGTTTACAAGAAAGTTCCTTAGATAAAAAAAATTTAAAAAAATAGCCCGAAATGAAAAAATCCCGTTAAATTTGATATAGTATATATATATAAGGCAATATATATTACATAAGGCAATATATAATTATATATACACATAATACACCCTTATATATACATACTATACATACTATATATACTATATATATTTATATAGTTATATATAAGCAATTTATACTAGTATATACATATATAGTTTACAAGAAAGTGCCTTAGATAAAAATAAAATAAAAAACATAGCCCGAAACGGAAAAAGCCCGATAGGCTCATTTAGGCCCGCGGGCTCGACACATTTAGCCCGGGACCATGTGAGCTTAGGATCGTCGTGGGCCGGTTACACACATTGGGACCGTTTGGCCCTGGACCGCCTCAGTCCGGCCCGCCTCAAGCCCGGGCCCTGCCCGATCCGTTTAGGCCCGTTTGGCCCGGACCACAATACAGCATTATCCTGTCTCTGTAGTAACTGCGTACCCCTTACGTAATATATTTCATAAATAAGAGTTATCGGGTAGATTAGCCAATTGGGCTATAGAGCTAAGCGAATATGAAATTACATATCAACCTAGAACTCCAATAAGTCACAAGTTTTAGCAGATTTTATGGCAGATTTTAGCCAAGGGATACAATTGAAAGCAGAAAAAGAACTACGGGTATTTAATGGGTCTAATCTAGGTACTTGGACCTTATTTACTAACGGTTCGTCAAATGTAAAAGGAGTAGGTCTAGGCATTGTCTTGGTACCACCTGTGGGAGAAACCATACGACAAGCCATAAAATGTCATCCTATCACCAATAATGAGGCAGAATATGAAGTTGTGATTGCAAGTTTAGAATTGGCATGAGAGCTCGGAATATAACAAGTCATAATCAAAAATGATTCACATCTTGTAGTTAACCAAATGCAGGGGACTTATATAGCTAGAGAGGCAAGGATGCAACAATGCCTTGAAAAGGCACGAGATTTGGTTAGACAATTTCAAACTTGAAAAGTCACGCGGATACCAAGGGAGAGAATGCCGAGGCAGATGCTTTAGTAACCTTGCATCCGCTGCAGAAGTAACAAATGAAGAAAACGCTTCCGTAATACATTTGTTTCATTCAGTGCTTGATCAAGATAAAAACGAGGTAAATTTCAATAACCTAACTTGGGATTGGAGAAACGAGATTGTCAATTTTTTGCAGTATGGAATACTACCTGAAGATAAGAAAAAGGCTCAGGCACTTCGCCAAAAGGCTGCTCGTTACTGTTTAAATTAGGGCAATTTATATCGGAAAATATTCGGTGGCCCTCTAGCAAGATGACTCGGGCCTTCTCAGATGGAATATATGATGAGAGAAATACACGAGCGGCATTGTGGAAATCACTCTAGAGGAAGATCTTTGGTAAAAACAATAATTAGAGCTGGCTATTACTGGACAAAAATGGAAGAAAAAGCGGAAAATTTTGTGGTTAAATGTGACAAGTGCCAAAGATATGGCAACAACATGTATCGACCACCTGAATTATTACATCTGGTTGTTGCACCATGGCCTTTTATGAAGTGGGGAATGGATATCATAGGTCCACTACTACAAGCCAAAGGCAAGGTAGGATTTCTGTTAGTACTCACCGACTATTTTACTAAGTGGGTAGAAGTAGGAGCCTTCAAACAGGTACGAGAAAAAGAGGTTAGCACTTCATCTGGCAAAACATCATATGCCGGTTTGGGGTTCCAAAGGAGATCGTGTGTGATAACGGCCCGCAATTCATAGGTACGCAAATCACAAAATTCTTCCAAAGTTGGCAAATTAAAAGAATTATCTCAAAACCTTATCATCCGGTGGCCAATGGACAAGCTGAATCAACAAATAAAGTTATTATCAACAACTTGAAAAAAAGACTAGAAGAATCAAATGGAAAATGGCCAGATGTACTACCTAGAGTTTTGTGGGCTTATCGAAACAAAGCAAAAACAAATACGGGAGAAACATCATTTTCACTTATATACGGAGCTGAAGCCTTAATTCCAGTTGAAATAGGAAAGACAAGTACGAGATATACTCAAGCTACTGAAGAGTCAAATGAAGAAGAGATGCGGGTAAATCTGGATTTACTTGAAGAATGGAGGGAAACTGCCTTAATAAGGATGGCAGCGCAACAACAAGTTATTGAGCGGTATTACAATCGGAAAGCTTGTCGCAGATACTTCAAGATTGGGCACTACATACTTAAGAAAGTTTTCCAATCCACGAGGGCAGCCAATGCAGGAAAGTTAAGTCCAAATTGGGAGGGGCCTTACAAGATTCATGGTATCGCAGGAAAAGGGTGCATATGAGTTTGAAACATTGGATGGCAAGATTCTACCTTCAAGCCGGAATGCTATTCATCTGAAGAAGTACTATTTCTAAGGGAAGGAAATACCGACGGTCAGGTATCCCCACTTACGATTTTTATTTTTGAATTGTTAAAATTTTACTAATAATTTTAGATGATAGGCAAAAAGCTAGCCCACACTACATGATGAATTTAGACCTGAAAGACACGCGGAAGGAACACAATTCCCGGTCTAGGGTTACAATTATTCTGATGGAAATGTAATGGGTTAAGCAGTCTTCATCTAAAATTATACCTCCGAGTCCCGTATGTTTTTCCTTTTCAGGAAAAGGACCGCATGGAAGGAATAATCAAGTGCTCGAGATTTCATACTTCAAAGCTCAAACACTTGGGGGACTATATAATATACATATGATATATGTATAAGGAAGGCAAAGAAGGCTGAAAACAATTAAATTTCAAGTCAATCCTAAAGTCTACTCAATAAATATCAAGTTCAGAGCAAAGTCATAAAACTAAAACGCAAGCCTGATCTAAAAACCTGTGAAGAATACACTCGTGGATACAAATTTCAAACATCTACGAATGATTAGGTTAAAAGCAGTATTTAGCCATGGGTCATAAAAAACCCTTGGATTTTCTTTTCTACAAATCTGTTGTAAAGAAAACAGTTACGGAAGAGTTATAAAAGATATTTAAATACATGTAAGGTGTTATTTAAAGCTTGACAAAGTTCGAATGAAAACTTTTATCAAAGTTATTCCAAGAAACATGTGTGTTCCTATTTCTCCGTTCGTATGTTTACACCATTATAATATTGAGATGTCTTCTTCATTAAGTGTCGTATATAAAAGGGCCCTCTTTTATAATTCGTGCTTGATTCAAAAAGTCATGAAATTAATATAGCATTTTTAAATGCAAAAGTTAAAGGGTAAAATAAAAACCCACATATTAACACTAAAGTGGAAAGTAAAGCCCCAAACTTATAAAGAAAAAGGCATGGGTAAATTATTAAAAGAGTATAACAGAAACTCAAGTCAAAGATATTATAAGTTGAAACAAAAAAATTTATAATATTTAATTGAAACTAAGTATGAACTTAGTCCTAACTTAATTGTCATTATAAATCCCCGAAAAGACCTGGGGATATGTTGTTACAAAAATATTACCCCTAAATAGGACCAAGGGTAAAACCACCAAATGTTCCACCATCAAAACAAAAAAAGTTAAACTTCACAAACAAACTTTCACTGTGGAGCAGGTTCTGAAGAAGAATTCAAGATGGCATCATCAGCAGCAGAAGGCTCGATTTGATCAGAAGGAGCTGGGACATCCACCGCACCAGAATTAGCTTCAACATTTTTGGGAGTATCAGCCATGGGTGAAGAAAAACTTTGACTTTGCTGAGTTTTTTCTATTGTTTCCTTAATCTTTGCTAACTCAGCATCCAAGTTAAAACCTTCCTAGCTTACCTCCATAAGAGTATCATGGCGCGTGTTCAAAATGGCTCAACTTACTTCAATAGCAGCCTTGTCCTCAAGAGCCTCGTATTCTCTTTCTCAATGATCAATTTCACTTTTAAGCTCCTCCTTCTCGGCTAAAGCAGCATTGTAAGAAGACGGTAAAGGGGAAAGTGAACTCTTCAAGAACTTAACCTTATCGGAAGACACTCGAAGATCTTTTTGGGTCTGGGTGAGTGTTTGAACAAGCTCACTAGCATAAACCTCTTTCTCATTCAACAGGGCCTTCAGACCTCTGATCTCTTCAGTAGTTTTGGAGAGTTATTCAGCAAAAGACGACTCGAGGAGATTTTTATCCTTGCCCGCCAAGTTGGAAGAAGTTTTCTCAACTGCTAGCTCTGATGCCATGACTCTTAACTGCTGCTCTAAGGTACATTTGTTTTCTTCTAACACTTCCATCTCAAGTTGGAGGCTTTCATACTGCTCTTTCCAATTATCTATCTCAATCTGGTAATCATGCATCAATTGCTCTGTATGGGAAACCCTTTTCATCATCTCTGTACCGATGAGATTGATCTACATAAAAAAAGGGATAAGAATCCTAGCAGAAGGAAAATGGAATAAAATATAAAAAGAAATATGTACCTTCAATGATGATTGCACGATGTCATTCATCCAAGTCAAAGAACTGTGACTTTCTAGCTTGGACTTTTCAACCGTACCAATCAAGTGTTTTAACCATACGTCAGCCTGGCTTGACTTCTTCAGAAGATTACCATCGGCAGGAAGTTAATGGTAATTGCTTCATTACCCTGCTTCACTTGAAGAACCAATTTTAGTGCGAGAAATATTGGTAGCAGGGATGGTAGACGAAGTCATAATGGCTTGAGGCGAAGCAGAAATAGTAGTAGTAAGAATAGGCAAGTGGCGTTCCATTGGGACAGATACGGGAAAGGAGGCAAGAGGTACTTCCTCAAACACCAAGTCAAAGCCTTCATTATCAAACCCACGCGAGAAGAGTTGATCAGCAGAGTCACGAGTTGCCATGGGAGTAGGAGTAACCTCACTAAAGTGGCTTTAACAGGACCAGTCACAGAAACAAAATGGGGAGTAGGAGTAACCTCGTCATCCGAAATGACGCGTCTTCTAGCCCGCGGCTTTCTAACAAAAGAACTTCCATCCCGCTCCTGTTCGTCTTCAGAATCCTGGGGTCTGTCAGCTTTCCTTTTCGATGAAGAACTCAAGATTATCTCCTGAGCTCTTGCCAAAGAAAGTCTAGAAGCTGCGATAGACTCAGCGCTTACACCATGAATAGGAAACCCTGATAAAAAGAAGGGTCAAATACATTCTAATGAAAGAATGAACAAAAATATAAGGAGAAGAATAAAATTCTTACCATGAGTTTTAACCGTCCAACCAAACCTATTTGAGAGGTACTTCCAAGATCTAACTTCCATCGGAGCAATGGTCAACAATTTCTCTACCCAATCACAGAAATTGGGAATCTCTTCAACAATTCCCATGGTTTCTTAAAGGAGAAAAGCAAAACAGTCACGGGAAGTACAAACCCTTTTTTTAAAAAAAAAAAAGAGAAGAGAGAAAGTTGTAAAGAAAACTTACGTGCAAAATTTCATTTTTCAGGGAATGACATATTTTCTTCACCCACTAACCCTACCATAGAAGCAGCAACAAATCGGGCATACCAGCCATGATCTGTATTGTCCTCAGGGCTGAATAAAACCCTCTTACTCCTCGCCACTAAAGTAAAGATCCCATGACGGAACAACTTAGGGGAGTAGAGGTGGATTAGATGAAAAAAGGTGAAAGGCAATTGAGCCAAATTAGCCAAGTATCTTAAATATGCAACAGCCCTCAATACAATATGGCCAATTTGTCCTAAACACACATTAAAAAAGCGACAAAATTCAATAATAACTAGATCAATAGGGGTCTAAAGTCCAATGTGAAGGGGTACGAATACACAAAAGAAAAGCCAGTCTTGAAGGAAGTGATCCTTTGATTTGCATTAAGGATCAAAATTGGGAAATCAAACCTCCAATGACAATCTCTACGGACAACAGAGATCAAACCTTCAGTAATCTATGAAGGGTAAACATTGGCACGATCATGAGAGGACATAGAAGAAACTTGGTTTCTAATTGATTCTCTATCAGTATAAAAAGAAAGTTCAGAAGGGATAATTTCGTCTACTGTAGGTTCACAGACTGGTTCACTGAAATCCCTACTTCTGGCAGAAGACCTATGTGGAAAAGAAGCCCTAGTTCTAGAAGATGAAGGAGGAGTGGAACTAGGTAGAGAAGAAGAAGAAGAACCTCGAATGGAAACTGACCCTAAACTACGTGGCCTAACCCCTGCTCCTGGTAGGAGCAAGGGGAAGTTCATCTACGATAAGAACTTTTTGAGGATCAGGGTTTGAAGAAGACATAACTATATGAAGAGGAAAAGAAGATTGAATAGTCAAAGATGGAAAACTTTTCTATGAAAGAAGAGACAAAGGATATATTTATACTCAGAAGCAACCGTACAAAAAAAAGGTAATGATGGGAATGTCATAATGAAAACTGTCACTTCATGATTGATGCAGCCGTAAAAAAAGCCTTAAAAGACGTTGAAGGGTTGCAGAACCAATCAAAAGCCGCCACATGTCACATGCATTAAATGGAAGTGACATGCGAAGCGTCAGTTCTGGAGAAGGTATAATGATATGTGGAATGGCGGGAAAGATGAAAGATTCCCGCTTTAATGAGATCCACTTCCCAAATATTCAATTGCTAAATAAATGGCAAGTGCGGGGACTATCTGTATTGGGAAAAATCGAGTTAACATTTGAAATTAATTATGTGATGGCATGTCAAGACACGTGGATCAATAAAAGCGTGACAACTAGCAAAGAGTATTCAAAGAGTTGTGAGCCTTAATAGGTACGGGCAAAGGTTCAAGAAAACAAAAACGAACGGTTACTTGGATCTCTTGATAATTTGAAGAGACATCGGAGGAATGAACCTAGTTAGCAAAACGTACATATACGTATTATCTGTAATTAATGAGCATCAATGATGGGAAACATTATAGAATCTTCACGAAACAGTTACGATTACCAATTATAACGTTACATTAATGCCATTATTTGCTCATAATGGCTCTATTATGAGAGGAAAAAAACGTAGCTTAGAAATAGCTATAAAAGGAGAGAAATAACATTTGTATTGGGGACACGGATTATTATTGGAATATACTGATTTATTTTGCTTTATTTTGCTTACTCAGCTACTTCTCAATTTAATTCTTCTTTTTCTTTATTTGATTATCAGTAACCCGAATTCTTCTAAAATTAAGCTTTGACCTAAATTTCTATTTTCTAGTTAAACAAATATATAGTATATTTTGAATATCCTTGACACAATTAAAAAGATTGTCTAGTGGCCAAGGATGTTAAACGTGAGGTAGAATTAAGTGGGATTTGAATCCTTGTGTTAACATGTCTATTTGACTATTAAAACTTAAATTTGTGGTAAAACCAACAACAAATCTTGAAAGTTGCCTTTAACTAAGGATGCTTATTAAACAAATCTTATAACTTAAAAGTCAAGCTCTGCCGAAATTTCTTTAACAAAAATATCTCTACTGATTACAAACATGTTCGGCTCTCTCTTTCATTTGGTTCTATATATCCTAACTTTTGTTAGTATATTTTTTGTTGTTGTTAGTTTTGATTTATAAATTGTTGTTCTATTACTATTAATAGTATTTTTATGATTTAGTGTAGTTTGATTTAAAAAAATTTATGCACCCCTTCATTGAAAAAGAAAGTTATTAACTAAATTTCTAGATACGTTACTGACTTCTGACAGTTAGATATGTGATTAATTATTTATTGGTTCAGTGGACTAACTACTTATTCACAAATATTTTTTAAATACTATAAATAATGTACCGAACCAAAGAGTTGAGTTAGGGAATAGAGCTGAGCCCCATATGTTGTTTACTACAATGAATTTAGTTTTTTTTATTTATAAATTGTAGTTTTATCTGCATTCATCCTACCAACACGAGCTTACTAAGGCTTTATCGCCCAACCAGCAACACTAATGTCTATTTATATGTTTGAGAGCTCCACTTATACTACTCATACAATCTCTTCTTAATCAATAAAGGGAGAAACTCAAAAATAGTCAGATTTACGAGTGGTCATTCAAAAATAGCCATAGTTTCAAAAGAAATCAAAATTTAGTCATTTTTCATGTAAAGATAAATTTGAACGAAAATATTATTCAAAGTTCGGAAAATACTCCAGCATAATATACTGGAGTTCCAGCATAACTATACTGGAACTTCAGTATAATATACTGGACTTCCAACATAATATACTGGAGTTCCAGTACCATATACCGGTCTGACATAATATGTTGGAAGTTCAAACACAAGTGTTCCAATCTCGAGTATATTATGCTGGAACATTCCGTGTGTTGGAGTTCCCGCATAATATGCTGGAAGTTCATACACAGGTGCACCGATCTCCACTATATTATGCTGGAACTTTCAGCGTTGCAGCAAAATAGTGGTTGTTTTTCAATGACTTTGCGAACGCTGACTATTTTTGAATGACCAGTCTGAAAACTGGTTAGCCCATGCTATTTTTACTTAATAAAGCCCCTACTGTTACATAAATTTTCATTCAATCTAACAATCAGACTACCTTCAATTCTGTTAGATAGTTCGCTTGGTAGAAATGAATATACTGAATGCATATCACGAACTTATGAATTCGGATGATAACACTGTGAGTTGAGTTGATCTCAATCACAGCTCATCCTCCATTAATGGAGACTCAAATGAGTGAATCGAGCTACAAAAGAGAGGATGAATATCAGAGAGAACAATGAGTGAAAAACTTTCTAGTATATTGAAAAGCATATGCAAAGTCTGATATACATCACATATATATACACAATCACCCCACTAACTTAATCTCCAATTAACTAATGCTAATTATTTTAACTACTCTAACTAACTGGTGACAGCTGGCTTCTGTCCCCACTAACTTGTCCAGTTGTCACTCTCCTTCACGGTCTCTCACACTCCCCCTCAAGCTGGAAGGTGTAGAATGTTAAGCACTCCAAGCTTGCTCAACAAATATTCATGTTGTATTCTCCCAAGTCCTTTGGTCAATAGGTTCGTCGGTTGCTCATTTGTCCCTATATGATGTGTCTTAATCTTGCCATCTTTGATCTTGTCTCTCACAAAGTGACAATCAATCTCTATATGCTTAGCCTTTCGTGAAATTTAGGATTGGATGCAATCTGTAGAGCTGCTTTGCTATCACAAAACACATTCACAAGTTGTTCAACTGAAATGCCAAGCTCTGTAAACAACCCAAGTAGCCATACTATCTCTGCAGTAGTTGTTGCAAGGCTTCTGTATTCTGCCTCTACTAAGCTTCTAGACACTGTCTGTTGCTTCTTAGATTTCCATGACACCAATGAATCCCCATACTTCACAAAAAAACAAGTTACTAACCTTCTGGTATTAGGACATGTAGCCCAGTCTGCATCACAGAAGCAAGTCAGACTGTTTCCACTTTTGCTGCTTAGTAGAATGCTCATTCCTGGATTTAATTTGATATATTTCACAACTCTTAATGTTGCTTCCCAGTGAGACTGCTTAGGTGACTGCATAAATTGACTAAGTGTTTGGACATCAAATATTATATTTGGCCTTGTGATTGTCAGATATATTAATCTTCCAATTAACCTCTGATAGCTTGTAGCATCCTTCATCAGCTCATCTCCAGATACCCCAACATGTGCATCAAACTTTGCTGAAGTGAATTTTGTGATTCATATCTATTGGAGTGGACGCAGGTTTAGTAGCTCCTAATCCCATATCAGAAATCAGTTGCAAGGCATACTTCCTTTGGTTTAACAAGATCCCTTTGTTGGATCTCATGACTTCAACTCCCAAGAAATATTTTAGTTCCCCCAAATCTTTCACTTTGAACTTGTGATTTAGAACATCTTTAGTTTCTTGGATGAACTGTTCATTGTTTCCTGTGATGAGCAAATCATCCACATACCCAAGAACAGCCACAAAATTTGCTCCTTTCTTCTTGGTAAACAGTGAATAATCATATAGACTTTGTTTATATCCTACCTCAAGGAGTGCCTCTGTTGGTTTGATGTTCCATTTTCTTGAAGCTTGCTTTAGACCATATAATGACTTCACTAGCTTACATACTTTGGTCTCCCCCTGTCTTCTAAAACCTTGAGGCATCCCCATATATACTTCTTCATATAAATCTCCCTGCAAAAATGCATTATACACATCCATTTGATACATATTCCATCCTTTTGATGTTGCTACTGCAATAACTAACCTTACAGTTACCATTTTGGCAACTGGTGAGAAGGTCTCATGGTAGTCTAGCCTCTATTTTTGGCTGAATCCTTTTGCTACTAGCATGGCCTTGAATATTTCAACATCTTTATTAACTTTATACTTTATTCTATACACCCATTTTGATCTAATTGTGTTCTTTCCCTAGGGCAAGTCTACCATCTTCCATGTTCTGTTGTCTTCCAATGCCTTGATTTCTTGCTTCATTGCCTCAATCCATCTCTTGTCTCTTGATGCTTCTATAAAGTTCTATGGTTCTGTGAGTTCTGAAACCTTTGCTACAAAGCTTTTGCATGCATGTGAAAGCTGATCATAACATTGATAGTTTGAAATAGGATATAATGCCACATTATGTGCCTTTTTTTTGGTAACATAATCTTGTAATCATATGGGTTCTTTGGTACTTCTGCCAGATCTTCTTGGTTCTGATTCCTAAGGAAACACATTCAGGTACATCATTTTCTGCATGCTCATCATGTGTAGCTTGTTGAGGTTCAGATGCTTTTTCAGATACTACAACATCATCAATGTTGCCCTCTTCAGATACTACAACATCAGCAATGTTTCCCTCTTCATAGACTGCATCAACCTCATCATTTTCATGAGCTTCATGGATTACAATAGTTGTATCAACTTCACTTTTAGATGCATGATCTGCAGCTGGTGTATGCAATGGTTCAAATGTATGATCTGCAGCATGTCCCTGTAATGGTTCATGCTCAAATGATACACTCCTCCTAGCAAAAATATTAACAGGATGCAATGAGGAAGACTTAGCAAATGGGAACAGATGCTCTTTGAAAACAACATCCCTGCATACAAAAAAATGATTAGTTGCAAGGTCCAAGAGCTTGTAGCCCTTTTGTGTATCTGAATAGCCCAAGTGCACAATAGGTTTGGCTCTTACTGAGAACTTGTTGTCATGTAACATAGTTGTGGCATAGCATAAGCATCCACAAACTCTTAAATGCTCAAGAGAAGGCTTCTCATGATGTAGAAGTTCATATGGTGATTTGCCTTGCAAAATGATAGAATGCAACCTATTTATGATGTAAACAACAGTAATAATACATTCTCCCCAGTATTTAGTTGGTATATTTGCCTAGAATTTTAGGGCCCTTGCTGTATCTAATATATGTCTATGTTTTCTCTCAATTACCCCATTTTGTTGGGGAGTGTATGCACAGCTACTTTGATGTATGATGCCATAATGTTCAATCAAATCAATGCACTGTTTGCTAAAGAACTCTCCTCCATTATAAGTTCTAACTATCTTAATAGCTACACCAAATTGTGTTCTTAGCATAGAGAGAAACTTTTACAACACAACAATTACATAACTTTTCAACTGCAGTAAATGTACCCAAATATACCTCGAACAATCATCTACAACTATTAGAAAGTAATATTTTATATCATGTGTGGGAAACTTGTATGGTCCCCAAACATCCATGTGTAAAAGCTGTAAAGGATTACTACTTCTTGTAACACTTCTAGGAAAAACTAGTCTGCTCTGCTTAGCTAATGGACATACAGAACAGTCTTTATTTTTATCAAGATCTTTAAGATGTAAGGAATCTATGTTTTTCATTGTACTAACAGAGGTGTGACCTAATCTTTTATGCCAAAGAATGCCATCTACTTCTGGTTTCTAGACTGCTGCAACCGATGCTTGCCTCAAACTTCTAGCAATGTGCTCATCCTTCACCACATACAGGCCTCCCCTTTCCTTACCAATCCCCCTCACCCTGCCACTCCAAAGGTCCTACAACACACAGAAGTCAGGATAAAGGTGAACAGAGCAACTGAGTTCCTTTATTAGTTTTGACACAGACAACAAATTAAATTTGAAGTCAGGAATATATAGCACATTCTTAATCTCCATGTCCTTAAGAAATATCGCGCTACCAATATGAGATATATTTGTCTTCTTACCAGTAGGTAAATGAACTTGATCCCTATCAATTTTCAACTTAGTCTTAGAATGTAGTATATCTAGGGAAGCAGCTATGTGATGAGTCGCACCAAAATCAACTATCCATTCTTTACTAGGATTATCAGTCATTAGTGCAGTAGCAATACCTGCCATGTTGACTTGTGGAATTGTGGTATCTTTATTCAGCACATCCAGAATTTGTTTATATTGATTCTCATTAAAGAAGTGCCCTCCTACAGGACCATCATTGTATGTTTTTCCTCCAGCTATGTGTGCTTGTTCCTCATGCTCAGCATTACCAGTTGCATAATTGGCCACAACTTTTCTCTTAGCATTGAAATATGCAGGATACCCTATCAACTTGTAGCAATTTTCTTTCAAATGACCAGTCATCTTACAGTAGTCACATTTCATGAATGGCTTTTTTCCTTTGTAGCCTTGTCCTCGTACAGCCTGCATAGCAATAGGATCTCTTCTAACTCCTAAGGCTGGATATGGATTTGATCTTTGGCTTCCATCCTCAATTATCAATGCATAAGCTTGGTTCAAGGTTGGTTCAAAAGTTTTCATCAAAATTTGCAGTTTGTTCATAGGTCTCATTCAGACCACTGAGAAACTAAAGCAGCCTTTGACGATAAAGGTGTTCAATGTAGTCCTTTGATTTAGCACATTCACAACCTGGCGTGGGACTAAAGCATCATACTCCGACCACATTTCCTTCAGTCTCGTGAAATAGGAGTCAACAGAGTCAGTTCCTTGCGAAATTGTTGCAATTTCTCTGTACGATTGAAAATTTTGAACTCGATTGACCTTATCAAATCCCCCCTTCAAGTCTTCCCAAACTAGGTGCACATCTGATGCAACTAACTAGGTTTGTTGATACAGTGTTCTTGATCCATGAGAGCACAATCGCATTGCATGTCTCCCATTCCTTATGTAATTCCTTCTTAAAGGTCTCCTTCTTACATGTACCAGTTACAAACCCTAGCTTTCTCTTAGCTTGAAGAGCAATTCGCATCGTCCTACGCCATAATCCATAGTTTTCAGACCCGGTGAGTTGAATTGGAATCAAAACTGAGCTTGGTGTATCAGAAGGATGCAGAAACAAAGGAGGAGTGTGATTAATTTTCTCCTCTACCATTACTGGACTTTGAGCGAGAATCTGTACCATATAAACACAGAATTGTTCAGCTAAGAAACAATCAGTATCGATTGCTCTGATACCATGTGAGTTGAGTTGATCTCAGTCACAGCTCATCCTCCATTAATGAAGGCTCAAATGAGTGAATCGAGCTACAAAATAGAGGATGAATATCAGAGAGAATAATGAGTGAAGAACTTTCTAGTATATTGAAAAGCATATGAAAAGTCTGATATACATCACATATATATACACAATCACCCCACTAACTGAATCCCCAATTAACTAGTGCTAATTATTTTAACTACTCTAACTAACTGGTGACAGCTGGCTTACTGCCTCCACTAACTTGTCCAGCTGTCAAACTCCTTCACAGTCTCTCACGGATACACTAGTCATGTTTCAAATTTGAATCATAAAAATAAATTAAATTTAGGAGCAAGTCTTTTATTAAAATAAAAAATAAAAAAATCATTGCCATGCTTTACTCAAATAAATTTAATGATCCCATTGTGTTCATTCAATATTTGATTTGACTTATTTTATCAATTTAAATAAACATTGACATTTTTGTTGAATGAAATGTAGCATCCCCGATCATAATTTGATAGTAAGATTTATATCAAATTATAAATCAATTATCTATACGCTAGTCTTGTTCCGATTTATAAATCAATGTTCAAATCCAAACGAACTAATAAATCATTGACTCTTGTAATTTTAACCCCTTCCTTTTTTTAATTTGTCAAAAGGATTTATTTCTTATATAAATTTAGGGTCCAAATTATATTTCTAGAAGTACTATTAAAAAATAAGTTGACATTTGAATATTTTAACTTTTATGATAGGGTATTATTTTGTTCTTATTAATATTTATATTCGGAATTCTCATGTTAGTCAAAATAAATTATCTGAAGGAAAATTAAAAGGTAATTGGATTGGAACGTTTGTTTTCCTGGTTGGATTGGAACAAGACAGATAAAAATTAGAGAAAAAGGACAAAAATGGTAATTTTTCCAATGCGTAATAGTAGTAGTAACAGAAACAACCAAAAAGAGTAGAGCCCAGCGATTTCAGCGGGAGCAATTATTTGGAAACTGCTCCTTATTTTACTGACCGCTTACCTCCAACCAAATCCCAATTTTCGAGGAAAAAAAAATTTATTACCTACAGTAATTAGTTGCATTTAGTGCTAATATGAGAGGCTCTTAAATTAATTTTCAGTTGATTTATTTTAGTTCAACTTATGAGGGCCCACCTATAATATAGGAATAGATTTGCTTAATTAGTTGCATTTACTACTGATAAAAGTAAAAATTCCTATTAATTTATTTTTAAATTCCTTTATTAAGTTACTCATTCACTTTCGTTATTTATTTACTAATTATTTTGTATGATTGTAAAGGCTGCCATGCCAGCTTCCTCACTCAAATGTCTGACTCAATGAATGAACAGGTTAAAACAATCATCAATGACACATCAGAGCCTGCAACTTGTTGCTTGGCAAATTTATAGAATTACCCTTTGTCAAGTATTCTGTTAGATGATTTTCTTTGTTTTTCTAATTTATATTTTCTTTATTTATTTTTATTTCCATTTTAAACATATGTTAGTAGTATTAGAATTTCATCAAGAAAAGATTTTATGGAATGTAATATTATCAATGTACATCTTTATTGCCTCTGGCAACCTAAATTGATGGTAATTGAAGGAAATGATACATTCTTGGAGAAATTAGAATTAGATGTAGGATTATTTAAAAGGTTAAAATTGATTAGGTAGTGATATTTGAAACACGTGTATAGTTTGTTTGGTCTAACCTTCTAAAATTGGTTACGTTGAAAAGTATTTTTCTCGAAAGTACTTTTAGTAAGAAATACTTTGTATTTAATTAATAAATTTAAAAAATATTTTTAAGCAGTAATTAGTGTTTGGTCAAAAATTTTAAAAAAATTTTAAATTTATTTTTCTCAAAAATATTTTTCAAACAAAATTTTTTAGAGAGAAATTATTTTTTTTCTGCTTCTCAAAAACTACTTATTCTTCTATTCAAAAATAAATAAGTAAAATTTCTTATAAAAGATTGGTCAAACACCTTAATTTTTAAACAGAAAAATACTTTTGACTAAATTTGCGATAAAGTGCGATAAATTCTTGCCCCATCAATTATTCATTGAATAATTTGTAGAACTTTGATTACCTCGACTATTATTGCAAGTGGAAGGTACAAATGGATGAAAATATATTTCAACTGGATGCACAAAAGATAAAACTCATCGTATTTAGTGTTTACGTCAACAAATGCATACACGTCACCAGTTATATAGCTCCGTTCACTTTACGTGTTCACGTTCTAAAAATAGATTTTAACTTTTAATTATTATTTTTAGTATATCAAGAGAAGATAAATTTTTTTCTATAGTATTAATTATTTATTTTAAATTATTTTTTTAAAATTCATTAAAAATATGTATCAATTAATATAAGTATCATGATAAATTATATACTTTATTTATTATTTTTTAAAAGATGTGCAAAGTCTATAGTAGACTATTAAAAGTAGACGGAGGGAGTATATTCATAGCACTAAACCGTACTCCTTCCGGTCCATAATAAGTAATTTTTTACTTTTTGGCATACCCTTAAGAAAATACGAACCCCTAGAGAAAAAAAGGATGTATTCACTAAATTACTTAATTAATTGTTACCTTGACACATTGAGATATGCAAATAAGGTCAAATTTTAGAAAAATAAAATTAATTCCTTCTTGATTATATAAATGACACTTATTTTGGACGAAAATAAAAAGGCCAAAAGGTCACTTCATGTGAACCAAAGGGAATAGTTAATTAATACTCCCTCTGGTCCATAATAAAGTGATCAATTTACTTTTTTATTTTGGTTCAAATAAGTGTCCATTTATATAATCAAGAAAGAATTCAATTTGTTTTTACAAAATTACTCTTATGTAAATATTCCTAAACAATTTTCTTACTCCTCACATTAAATATTTAATTAAGGGTAATTTAACCATACTAGATATTTTTGTATAAAATTTAGTATTTTCTTAATGGACTGTCAAAAGTAAATTGGTCACTTATTTGCACCGTAGGGAGTATATATTTATAACTAAATTAATATGATTTGTGTAAAATTGAGTATTATTACCATGCACAACTGGTCACCGATAGCATTAATAAGAAATGGCAAAGCTAAGCAGTTTCTTGTCTTTTGTGGGTGTGGTCCCTTCACTTTCACATTTCAGAGTATTCATTTTCCCATTCTTCTTTCTCATGTCTGATTTGTAATTATGAAAATGCAAGGCAAATGATCCATAGTGGAACACTACTTTTATAAGTTCCATTTTTCTTTTTATAATTACACAAGTTTGAACATATTATACAAAATAATCGTTAAAACATACGAACAAGAAGATTTCTCATGCATGGCTGCTCTCGAAAAACTGAATGTGGAGTAATCAAAATAAGATAATACGAATGTTAACAATGACAATTACCTAGGCAAAGACATAAACGAAGCAGCGGAACAGGAATTACGCATATTATTTGACAACATGTTCTTAAGAATGATAATCTTGCCTTAGGGGTTGATCAATGCATAAAATGAGGTGTAGTAGAGGTATTAATAAAATGCAATTAGCATTAATTAAATTCCTTTACCGATAATCAAATTTGACACATTTTATATGAAGTTAAAATAGAAGGTACTTTAATATATAAACTGCAGTAGCAACTTTCAGTATGATTTTCCTCTTGTTGAAATCATTACGTCTTGAGACTTGCTGAAAAGTAAAGTACTTATTATTATTTGCTTTAACATTTATGCAAGAAAATGTGGTAATGACAACAGTCAACAGGGCAAAGGCTGCAAACGACAATTCTATTGCTCAGAATTGAGAACATGGACAAAGATCTTCTTCATAAGGCTGATCAGAAATCAGAATATAGTCAAGATCAATCATGAACAAAAAAAAAAAAACATACCCAATATTATCCCACGCCGTAAGGTTTGGGATGATAATATATATGCAGACCTTATCCCTACCTTGTAAGAATAGAGAGACTGTTTCTAATAGACCCTCGGCTCAAGAAAGCATAAGCACCACCTTAATATAAAAAAATATAGACAAAAAGGGACAGTACCAAAAAGCCATATAAAAGCATAATAAAAACAACAAGATAGTAAGGTAATCAACAATGAAAGAAAATAACGGTTAGTCATAAAAACCTACTGCCCACAGAAAGCGAGACTACGTGGCAATACTACTGTTATGAATACTCTATACTACCTACTCTACTACCCTGATCCTCGACCTATATACTTTCCTATCAAGGGTCACATCCTTAGTCAGCTGAAGTTGCGTCATGTCTTGCATAATCATCTCTCATCACCTTTTCTTTGGCCTACCTCTACCTCTATGTAGGCCCTCAAATGTCAACCTCTCACAACTCATCATCGGGACATCTGTACTTCTCCTCCTCACACGACCAAACCACCTAAGCTGCACTTCACGCATCTCGTCCTCAATAGGGGCCACCCCCACCTTGTCGCGAATAACCTCATTTCTGATCCTATCTAACCTGATGTGTCTGCACATCCATCTCAACATTTTCATCTCTGCTACCTTCATCTTATAGACATAAGCGATCTTGACTGGCCAACACTCAGCCCTAATCAACATCGTTGGTTTGACCATCACTCTATAGAACTTACCCTTAAGTTTTGGTGGCACCTTCTTGTCACATAAAACATCGGAAGTGAGTCCCCATTTCATCCATCCCGCCCCAATACGATGTGTACATCTTCATCAATCTTCCCATCCCCCTGAATGATACACCAAGGTACTTAAAACTCCCTCTCTTGGGATTACCTGTGAGTCCAACCTCATCATTGAACTTACACTCAAAGTATTTTGTCTTGGTCCTGCTCAACTTGAAACCTTTAGATTCCAGGGTCTTCCCCCATACCTCTAATTGTGCGTTCATATTGTCTCTCGTCTCATCAATCAAAACAATATCATGTGCAAATAGCATGCACCACGGCACCTCCCCTTGGATATGGCACGTCAGTACATCCATCACCAGAGCAAACAAAAAAGGGCTGAGTGCCGACCCCTGATGCAACCCCATCATAACCGAAAAATGGTCCGAGTCCCCACCCATCGTCCTCACTCGGGTTTTTACTCCATCATACATGTCCCTAATCAAACTAACATAGGCAACAGATACACCTTTAGCCTCCAAACGTCTCCACGAAACCTCTCTCAGAACTTTATTGTACGTCTTTTCTAGGTCGATGAACACCATATACAAGTCATTCTTTCTCTCCCTATACTGCTCCATCAATCTTCTAACAAGGTGGATGACTTATGTAGTCGAACACTCAGACATAAACCCAAACTAGTTCTCGAAAATAGACACATTATTCCTTACCCTTAGCTCTACCACTCTCCTAGACCTTCATAGTATGACCAAGTAGCTTGAAACTCTGATAGTTATTGCAATTTTGGATATCACCCTTGTTCTTGTCTACAAAAACCATTGTGCTCCACCTTCACTCTTCGGGCATCTTCTTCGTTCGAAAAATGACATTAAATAATCTAGTGAGCCACTCCAAGCCTGCATTGCCTGCACTCTTCCAAAACTCCATCGAAATTTTATCCGAGCCAATCTTTTTGCCCCTGCTCATCTTACGCACAGCCCCCTCAACTTCATCAACTCTAATTCACCTACAATACCCAAAGTCACAACAACTCCTGGAGAGTTCCAAATCACCCAGAACAATGCTCTTGTCCTCATCCTTGTTCAAGAGACTATGGAAGTAGGTCTGCCATCTCTGACGGATAAGCTCCTTATCTACCAGAACTCTACCTTCTTCATCCTTGACGCACTTCACTTGGTCCAAGTCACGCGCCTTCCTTTCTCGCGCCTTGGATAACCTGAACAACCTCTTATTTCTACCTCGACCCTTGAGTTCCTCATACAAACGACTAAAAGCTGCAGTCTTGGCCGTCGTAACTGCTAACTTTGCCTCTTTCTTAGCTTACTTATAATGCTCCCTATCCGCCTCTTCTCCTCCTTGCCTACACTTTGCGCTAGCTTCAGATACACTCTTTCTTGGTTTTCACTTTTTCTTGCACCTCTCCATTCCACCACCAGTCTCCCTTGTAACCACCAGAGTAACCCGTTGAGACTCCTAATACCTCAGTCGCAGCTTCCCTAATGCACTACTCAGTCATGGTCCACATAGCGCTTGCATCCCCACTGCTCCTCCAAGCTCCCATAGTCACCAGCTTGACCCCCAACTCCTGCGCTTTAGCTTTTGTCAAGGCTCCCCACTTGATCCTGCCCTCTTTCTCCTTTTCCTCGTGATCTCAAGGTCCTTGACTAAGAGCCTATGAAGGGTCATGAAAACAAAAGTGAAAAGGAAAAAAAGAAGTTGGAATAATGAGATTATATAGACGCTCTTAAAATAATATCGAAAAAATTATATTTTTTATACATACATCTTTTTGTATGTTATACAAACAAACATAAATTTGACTATATACTTTTACAATTGCAAAATGTAAATAGCTTTGTACCGCGAGCTATCATTGCCCCTAATAATTCAAGAAGGAAAAAAAAAATCAATTCGTATATAAGCGTAAAAAGTCGTATGTTTTTCCTTTTGTTTCTTTTTATCTTTTGCGATAACTTTTGAAGAGGAAGATTGCATTTTGAAGAAGTAAAATGTGTCATTAATTCTTAATTTTTAAGATTGGACGTACATAAAAATGAATTAAAGACACTGAATTTTGATTCATATTTGGAAAAGGAAAGGATCTGATAACAAAGGATTATGATTTCGTATTTGATTTAATTTATGTGACAGAGGGATGAGAATTTATTTTAATTGATTTTAAGTTTTTGTATCTTTTAGTAATTTGTTTGGATAGGGAGGCCAGAGGGAAATGAGAAGAAACGATCCAGTGAAAAATATTCACTTACACATACAATTGTATAGTAAACGTGAGTTGGTAAATTGAAGATAATGTAAATAACATGGTATATGTGATTAAATTACATTAGTAATGCATAATTTTATTCTATAGTATATAATTTATATATTATTTTCAGTACCTAGTTGCAAATAATAATACCTAGTATTAATTCTTTAACAAACTTTAAATAATATTAGACTGGTTCATTAACAATCTCCACGAAGGAGTGGAGTGGAGGTGGAGTACGGTAGTTCCATTGTATAAAAACAAAGGTGATATCCAGAGTTGTAATAATTATAGGGGTATCAAATTACTGAGTCATATCATAAAAGTGTGGGAGAGGATGGTTGAAGCGAGGATGAGGATGACAGTGCCTATATCCGACAATCAGTTCGGATTCATGCCGGGTCGTTCTACTACAGAAGCTATACACCTTGTTCGGAGATTGGTGGAACTGTACAGAGAGAGGAAGAAGGATCTGCACATGGTGTTTATTGACCTAGAGAAAGTGTATGACAAGGTTCCTAGAGAAATTCTCTAGAGATGCTTGGAGGCAAAAGGTGTGTTGATCCCGTACATTATGGCGATTAAGGACATGTACGATGGGGCTAAGACTCGGGTTAGGACAGTATGAGGCGACTCTGACCATTTTTTGGTTGTAATAGGGTTACACCAAGGTTCTGCACTCTGTCCGTTCTTATTCGCCTTGGTGATGGACACGTTAACGCACCATATTCAAGGGGAGGTGCCATGGTGCCTGCTATTTGCCGATGACATAGTTCTGATTGATGAGACGCGACTCGGTCTTAACGAGAGGCTGGAGGTTTAGGGACAGACTCTTGAGTCTAAGGGTTTCAAGTTGAGCAGGATGAAGACGGAATACCTAGAGTGTAAGTTCAGCGCTGACCTGGGGGAAGTGGGAGTGGATGTTAGGCTTCAATCACAGGTCATCCCAAGTAGAGGCAGCTTCAAGTACCTTGGGTCGGTGTCACACATCGTATTGGGGTAGGATGGATGAAGTGGAGGTTAGCATCTGGAGTCATGTGTGACAAGAGAGTGCCACCGATACTCAAAGGTAAGTTCTATAAAGCGATGTTTAGACCGGCCATGATGTATGAGGCTGAGTATTGGCCTGTTAAGAACTCACATGTCCAGAAGATGAAATTAGCAGAAATGAGGGTGTTGAGGTGGATGTGCGGTCACACTAGGATGGATAAGATTAGGAATGATGATATTCGGGAGAAGGTGCACGTGGCTCCCAATGATGACAAGATGCGGGAAGCGAGGCTCAGATGGTTCGGGCATGTTCAGAGGAGAAGACCATATGTTCCAGTAAGGAGGTGTGAGCGGCTAGTTGTGGAGGGCACGAGAAGAGGTAGAGGGAGGCCTAAGAAGTATTGGGGAGAGATGATCAGGCATGATATGGCGAGGCTTCAGATTTCCGAGGACATGACACTTGATAAGAAGTTGTGGAAGTCGAGTATTAAGGTTATAGGTTAGGAGGTAGTTGAGTCTTGCATTACTAATACCTTTTGAGAACAGTCTGATAAGGTTTTTGCCTGAGATAACTAATGGCAATGTTGTGTCTTACTACTATTTTTAGTGCAGAACCTATTTACTAACTATCGGTTTTGCTTTGCATCTTTCTTTTGGATTTCATGTTGTTCCTATTTTCTTATGATTTCTGTGGATACTAATATTGTTTACTTTTGTCTTTTCGTTCTCTTGAGCCGAGGGCCTTTCGGAAATAGCATCTCTGCCCCTTAGGGGTAGGGATAAGATCTGTGTACACACGACCCTCCCCAGACCCCACTAGTGAGATTTTACTGAATTGTTGTTGTTGTTTTAACAATCTCCACGAAGGTGATAATCCTATGCTAATATCAGATCGGATCATAATCCCTTTAAATTATAGATCTGACTTCTACCACTAGCTCAAAATTTCTAATTTTTCTCTTAAAATCATGCCTTAATTGTTTTTTTTTTAAATTAATAATTTATTCTATTTTCTTATTTCAGGCAAATTATTTACATATATATTACTTCCTCTACTCCATTTTACATGACAATGATTTAATCTTTTTTCTTACTTACTGCTTTCTATATTAAAAAAATCGTTAACTTTTAATTTTTTATTTTATCTTAATGATATTTTTATAGGAGTATAAAAATATTATACTAATATATTTAAAATCAGAAGTTCTAAGAATAAATTTTATTCAAGTGTAAAACGTTTTTTTCTCCTTAAACTCTAGTCTAATCAAATGTAATATAGTACTACTGCATAAAATGAATGGAGTGTACGAGTACTAAATCTGGCTCAAGGAAATTGTACAAAAGATTCGGGGTCAGGCTATAAAAGCAAAAAAAGGGTACGAAAAAAGAATCCACCATTTCATCATCAAAACTGTCAGCATATTAAATCCTTTTCTTTAATATTTCTCCCCCCACCCACCCACACAGAGTAGTGTACTGCCATAACTAGCCACTGAGTAATACCCGTGAGTGACCCCCTCTCCCCCCCCCAAAACTAGCCAATAATAAATAAACATTAAAAACCATAGCTTTGCTTCACCAAATAGACCTCTTTCCATAAACCCCTCTCAACTTTCTTGTGTTGAATGAAAAATACATGAACCTTGAAACAGCAAAAGTGGAAGAAAATGACAATGAGTTCAAGTTCATTTCTGAGGCAACTAAGTGGGAAAGAAGGCTGGAAATCAACATCAAGAAGATGGGGTGGCGGGACTGGAAATGGTGGAGGATTTCAGAGTTATAACTGGAAACAAATGGAGGAGCTGAACAATATGTGTGGAGGAGGAGGAAATGGGTATCAAAATAATGGTGGGGGTTTGGTAATGAGGAAAAGAGTAATGGTAGTTGTGGATCAGAGTTCACATAGTAAACATGCTATGATGTGGGCACTTACACATGTTACTAATAAAGGAGATATTCTAACTCTGCTTCATATTGTTCCACATTCTTCTAATAGTAATAAGGGCTCTTCTTCAGCTGATTCATCTTCATCTGCCGCTCATCTTGCTAGCTCTCTTGGATCCCTTTGTAAGGCTTGCAAACCTGAAGTAAGTCCCTTTTCTTGGCTCTTGTTAAATACCTATATTTTGCTTGCTTTGAGCCGACCGTCTACTGTGGAAGGCTGTGTACACATTATCCTCTCCGGACCTATTACATTGGATTTGTTGTTTGTGTTGTTGAATACCAATATTTTGTTTGGTAAATAGGTCTAAACTGTTTTAATTAGTGAATAATAGGAGTAGTAAAAGATTAGCTAATATTAATGTGCACAAATTGTATTTTGTTCCTCTGCATGTTCTGTTTTGTTTGTCAAACAGTGTTCAGGTGCTAATGTTCTGCAAAAGATTAACGTATTGTCGGTGTTTTTATGGGTAAGTTTTAAATTACAATGTCCCTTGATATCAGGCGAAACCAAAGATTGGTAGTAATAAGGTCCTTTGAATTCATATATTTTGGGGGGAGGCAGTATTATCTTTAGTTCTATGAAAAGATGAAGGCTTTTTTCTTCTTTATTTTTACTTTGTCTGTTTGGTGGGGAGGGGTTTTGGTCTTTGATAGATAAATTTACCATCTTTTCTTTATTTTCCTTTCCCTTTTCCGGTGGCTGCTGAAGTAAGGAGGGAAGATTTCTTTATCTATTTTCCCCTCTTTCTCTCTCTCTCTTGTGCTCACTGCTCAATGCATTTTTTCTGTCCTTACTTTTCCTTTCAAATGCACACAATAATAAAGGAGGGAAATCATTACTAGTGACAGTTTCTTCTTTTCCTTTTCAGAAGGTTTTAAGATCCTTTGTTTCTTTCTCTCAACCAAACAAACAACACATTACTAATAATTTCTTCCACTGGCTTTTGCATTTCCCTCCTATTATGCCTTCTTTTTCTTTTTTTCCTATTTACTAAACAAGCTTGACATAATTCTTTTGTTAGTATTATGACCTATTTTCATTTTTTTTTTATTTATAAAAAGGTTGAAGTGGAAGCACTAGTAATACAAGGACCAAAGATGGCAACTGTAATGAGCCAAGTGAAGAAGCTGGAGGTCTCTGTGTTAGTCTTGGGTCAGAAAAAGCCCTCTTCTCTACTTACTTGGTACTGAATATATATTCTCCTTTTCACATTTTTAAGCAAAATAACAATCAGAAAAATACTAATTTTCGAACTCTTCATTTTTTACATGATGATTTTTCCTTTAATTTTGCAACTCTACTACTACTACAGTCTGTGTGGGCCAAGCAGTGAAGATGAATTTGTGGAACAATGCATCAACACATTGGATTGCTTGACAATTGGAGTAAGGAAGCAAAGCAACGGCATGGGAGGATATCTTATCAGCACTAGATGGCAGAAGAATTTCTGGCTCTTGGCCTAGTCTTAATTCAGCTTTAGTTTAGTAATTAATATCACTCACCTACAATATGGATAATAATTTGTGTAGAAACCTTTCAGTAGTATTTCCAATGTAGCATTCCCTAAAAAATTCTCTTCTGGTCTGTAATTTTATATTATATATCTAAATGCTAACTGAAAACTTGTTATTTGTGCGAAATACACTTCTTGTATCAGCTAGTTTTCCCTTCTCTCCGTGCTGAATATTTGTCTAGTTATAGAATTACTTGACACAAAATACAGAGATGGTTAAATTGATCTTTTAGGCTGAAGGGAAAAGAATATCTAACGTCGAATTTTTTTGAGTAACCAGACACTATGCCTCGAAATACAACAATCCTTCTCATAAAAGTTGGGTCCCAATGTTTGTTGGAGGAAAAATTACACAAATATGTGAGATAAAAAAAAGCCCCACACAAGTAGTGTAAGTTGTGTGAGGCACAAAATAAAATCACTCGTACCGGAATTACCTAATTGGTACATTAGACAAAAGTGAAAGAACCATTTCTCTGTGCTTCTCTTCTATACGCAAAAACAAAAACCAAATCTAGCCAATTGGGAGCAGGGTATGAAGGTAAATAAATAAGTTAAATAAGAGTTCCAGAATTCGATATACCTAAACGGTAAATTAGACAACAATGAACGATTTGTTTCTTCTTTATACTTCTCTTCTATATCAAAGTTTTACCTAGTTCCTGTTTCAAGCACACCTGACACTAAACTTTATCCTCCAACTTCTCGTTTACTAGAGGGACAAACTCCATACTTTTTCTTGGGGTCCGAGGTGTCCGAGGAGTGCCTGGAGTTTGTTGTGAGAGCATGTGCCTCACGTACCCATAGAATGTACACCCGATAAGCGTTATAGCACATCCAACCGCATTCATCATTGAGATTGGGTTTCGGAAGATAAGCCATGAACAAGTTACAGCAACTGCAACCTGCAAAGATATTCACAAGAATTTTTCACTGAAAGACAATAACGTTGATAAATACAACAGTACATTTAGTTTTCTAATCAACTGGAGACCATTATATATAAGACAATAACAGATCTAGATGCCATTACTTCGGTAAGGAACGTAGTGACATCAAAAACATAAGCAGACACATTAGGTGGACAGTGTTTGAAATGGTCAACTCATGAGATATTTGTTTGTATTGTCTTATTTAACATGCAATCAAGGCTAGCTCAAGATTAGCTTGATTTGAAAAGTTCAATCCATATTTTCACTTTCATAGGTTTAAGTAATGAATCAAATTTCTACTTTGTCAGCATCTTATTAAGTGTTGATGAGATCAGGTAAAAGCAACGTCCTACAAGATATGCTCGTATTGGTCCCTAAGATAATTTTGGCACATGTATACATGCATATGTGTCATGATAAGATCTATAAATTCATGTTGTTTAGCAATGTTAATGCACCAAACCACCAAAATGCAATTGAACATGCCAAATCAAATGAGCTAACAGATAATAAAGAATTATTAGAAGTGCAAATGCACGGGCAATAAAATTGTTAGCTCTGGCTATGCATGACTCTGAAAATGTATATATGAAAAACTTTCTTACAAGAAACAAACCAAAAGCATTAATAAACAAAATAAGAGCATAGCTTGTACCTTAAGGTTTCCAGCGACATTAAAGGTGACTGCTGTGGTTGAGTGAATGACATAGAAGATAGAGAAATTGAGGCAAAAAGCCAACAGACCAGAACCAAAAATAATGCAGAAGGATGAAAGAAGTGGGGGACCCGTCTGCAACCATGCCACTACTCCAGGGCCTTCCAGTAGTAAAGCTGGTACTGCCAAGATCATTGTGGCAAAAGGAGCCATATAATATACCGTGTTTATGCTACAAAATAAAAAAGTAAATGAACATTACGTGCAAAAATGATGATGCCAAAATTAAGAGCAGCGTTCAAAATCTTAAGAAAATTTTGTTGATTATGAACACATGTACAACTTAATCTGGGGAGCCAACTCTGTTCTTTTTCTTTTTTCTGTTGATAGGTAAATACAAATTTTGATTATGAAGTTGTACTCAAGAGGATTGCAGCCCTTTTATGACAAAAGAAAGCATACGAAAATGAAATGACCCAAACTGGTGAACAAACGGTTAACATGTCATTGCAAGTTCCAATTCTGATAATGCCTTGTTATATTTTCTTGTAAGATTTTGTGTAAACAAGGATTTAGGTTTTAGAAGCCATAAGCCTATATTCTGAGTTGAAATACAATGTGAGTTTTGAAAATAAACTACAGAATAGAAATGGATAACACAAATTTGGCTCCAATTAGTCTGCTGAATTATAATGAACCTGCTGATAATTCTAGAGATAAATGAAACACATATAATTTAAGAATAACTGCAGACTCCCTGTCTTTCCCTCACAGTTTTATATTATAATCTTAAACATTCTTTTCATTAGTACTTATATTATCCTCTAAAAGGCTAGTAATAGACAAGGATTAGCAAAACTGAGTGAATTTCCGAAAAAAGAAAAATAAAGAGGTTGAGTTCCTTAGTTATTTCTTTTTACGTATGTGATATTCCTTTTCCTTGTAAAAAACAAAAGTAATTTTTCTGATCATGAGTTGCAAATTTTTATCTCGAGTTCAATTTCATTCTAAATTAAGGCCTAAAGTCATCATAGGACCTATATCTTTGGTTGGAATCCAGATAGGAGGGATTAAGATAGTCATCTCCTCCTTTTTAGCTTGTTCACTATTTTGTGATGATATGCCAAGGTAAAGCATCAACAAGGTGATGAAACCTGCAGAGGAACTATGACCTATACCCCACCTAGACTGCGGTTTCTCCCATGGAAAAAGAAATTAAAACCGGTCTCAGAACCTTCCTAACAAAGGGTGGAAAAGTAAGTATATGAGAGAGAGAGAGAGAGAGAGAGAGAGAGAGAGAGAGAGAGAGGGGTCATTACCTGTCAAATTTGTAACCATGCAGTAGAGACTCTGCAAGAATAGTCTTTGTGGAAGTAGCCAAACAACCAAATAAGGCAGCACAAAATCCAAACATGTTAAAACTTAGCTCTGTGATGGAGGTGAGGAGAATTCCTCCAACAATAGGTATCAAAGAAGCCCAAATCCGCATGTCAAAGTGCTTGCTCCAAACTAGCCATTGTAAAATAACTGTTCCAAAGACATAGCAGTCAGTTGTCCTCCATTGTTAGAGGGGAAAGAAATGGAAAAATCAGCACAATGAGATGTAAAAGTTTGTAATATGACTTATGGACTTAAAAGATTTACTAATCCATATCCCGAAACATATAAGCACACGGGTGAAGCAAAGGTTATGAAGAATTGCTAAATTGCTTTGTTGTGTGCTATTACATTTTTCACAACAAGCTTGTCTCATAAATTATTTATTAAAAAATAATAAATGCTCTACCCAAAAATCACCTGTAGTTGCAGGGGTGAATGACTTTATCGTTTGCATAAATGAAACAGGGATGTAGCGCAGGCTGACATTGCCCAGCACTATGTTGATACAAAACACGAATGACATGGGGAAAATCCTTCTCCAGCGATCCTCAGGGTCAACCACAATAAGAGGTTTAAGCTTTAGCACTTTAATCACCAGGTATGCACCAATGGCTGAGCAAATAAAGTGTATGCAAGATACTGTCAAGGGAAACTTAAAATCCATTTTCTGCGAAGGACAAAAGATCAACATATTATTAGTTCTTTCAGACCATACCTCATACACTTGACAATAGAAGTTATAAAGAGATAACAATATCTCCAACAACACAAGATAAATTAAGTACAAGTTATTGAACATCTAGAACATGCATCATCTCCAACTAACTTGAGATGAAAATATTTGAATGAGATCACTATGCCACAACAAGCATCATGGATGGTTAGACAGATTATAGGAGCTAGAAGTACGCTTGAACAAGTTCAATGTTCTCCTTCACAGAAGCATAGTATGATCGGGAACATTTACCTGAAACTATTACCTGACTGTCCACGAGTCCATGGAAGTGCTTGGTGTTCAAAAATGATGCTCGACCAAGGCCAAGTTTACCATGTGGCTACATTTGCAAGGTAAATTATTGACAACTAACAGGTTGATAAAATGGGGACTACCTGTTAATCCAACTTGTGTCCTATGTCAAGCCCAGGATGAATCCAGAGACCACATGTTTGTAAACTGTATGTTTGCGCAGAGTCTATGGGCAAGAGTGCTCAATGGCTACAAAAAGTCTGGAGCTTAGAATTGAAACTGCTTTGGCAAGTAGGAAATGTTCATGCAGGCTATACCTCTCTAAAAGTGATATGCTTCTTTTCAAGTCCTCAGTAACCAATTAGGATTGCTTCACGACAAGCAACACTTTTAAAAGAAGGGAATAGACCACAGCCAAAAAACAAATTACTGCAGTCAAATTAGTACACAGTGGAAGCCTTCACAGTTGATCAGGACCACAAGATAATCACAGCCTAAAACATAATCAGATGTAAATTCACCTCTGAGAAATTTGACACCGAATCTCCAATACCCTGCCATGAAACTGGCTCCAGGAGTATCATAATTACAGCAAAGTACATTCTGGAAATACCGATACAACAACAACCTCAACTAAAGCCTCAATACCAAGCTGACGGGGGTGGCCACTATCCATTTCACTCCATTTAGACTCATCCCATTCAAATATATTATAATTTAAGTTCTCTAACCCTAGAAGTACTCTATGTTTTATACTTTCTACAAATGTCCCAACCAGATTAATTCTCCTAGCAAATATTGCACTAATATACGCATGCCAACAAGACTAAGCTTTAAATTCAACTAGTTAATATCGCCTATATAGATTTCTTTTTTTCGTCGTTATAGGCTGCCTACATAAGACCAAACCCTTTGATGTGCGGCCCTTCCCATGAACCGGCGTGAATGCGGGATGCTTCGTGCACCGAGCAACCCCTTTCCCCCTAATTTTCCCTAAAATCTCCATGGATTCAAAGTGATAGTAAATACTTTGATACAACTTCCTTCACGGTGATTTTTGGTCTACTTCGTCCACCTTTTAAGATATTCAGCCATCATGATTTCACATTTACGAACTGGTACATCTCGATATGTACGCTAGATAAGATCAAACTATCTAAACAACCATCTCTCATTTATACTCAACGAGTGTTATTTGCACCTTCTGCCGAATGTGATCACCTTTTATCTTGTCTAATCTTTTATGATCGGACATCCATCTTGACATCAATATTTCCGCGACAGCATCTTGTGGACATACTGGAACTTAGCAGGCCAACATTCATTCCCACAAATTTGATAATTTCCAGTAGCTAGTGTTGACCAGCCATAGACGAAGCAAAGCACATAAAGTTTTTTAAAGATAAAGCAAAAAGGCAAACAATATCTTTAGACAAGAAAGTGACTTCCATTTTGTCTTGCTTTATGTGTTCTTATTTGGTGTAGCCTAGTGGTCAATGAAGTGGGTAGAGAATCATGAGGTCTCAAGTTCTAATTCATAGTGGAGACAAAACACTAGGTTATTTCTTCACATATTTCTAAACCTTGGTAGAGAGTTACCCAGTAACTATACTAGTGGGAGGTAGCAGGTACCCAGTGAAATTAGTTGAGGTGCGTGCAAGCTAGCCTGGTACCATGTTATAGAAGAAAGTGTTCTTCAATTTGAGGAGACGATGTTCATGGTTATGATGTCAGGAAATTCAATCCACGACTCTGTCGTGCTCCTTGCTTGAGGCGATATAATTGATGCATTTCTATGTGCCTCTTTTGGTGCTAAGCTCGAAAGTGTGTAGCTAATATAAGGTTAAAACAATACTCTGAATCACCGGAAGAATGAGGACCGCATAACAAATGACAACCCTTAAGGACAGTCAATCCTATCAGTCATTCTGGGATTGTTTATGCGTAGTTCCTTCTTTTACTGTTTCAACCCTAGTCATCGTAAAATTGTAAAACGCATTCAAGCACGAATACCTACCAGTTAAACACCACTATTTGAAATCTGGTCTTCCATTCATACTTCTTTTAATTTATCCCACCACCACTAATATTACTCCAGAAAGAAGGATACTTACTTTAGCAAACAACGAATAGAAATTTGCAGATAAGGTGAACAGTAGGAGTACTTTCATTTCTGGCTACCACCCATCACAGTATAACAATTAAGCAAATTCATGAATAAATAAATTTCAGATAGTCCAACATACAAAAACAAGAACCCAAATTCCACTAAGGAATGCTCATAAACCGAAAATTGGCACCACTTGAAATGAGGAAAGGAGATCATTCAGCAATACAAACGACAAAGGAAGAATAACTTTGTAGCTATAAATAAGAAGAGATAAACTTCGAATCTTATCCTGAATTTTGTTTAACAAAGGAGATACTGACAAAACATAAGCTAGCTCCAGTTCAATCTCTACAGACATAGACAAATTGCCAGCAAAGATCGTGCTACAACTTTGCTTGGTTTGAACACCAAGACTAAAAACCACCTGTTGAGTCCAAGTTTCGCGCACATGGTTATTGCATTTACTGATATCAATACCCCGATGAGGTACTAACCGAATTGTAATTTGAAAACCACTGCTACCATAATGAAATGTGATTTAAATACAGAAATAAAAACAGGATCAGTAGATAGAGAACAGTGAAAACCAGGAAAATTGAGAAGAAATCCACACATGACAGAAATAAGGAATTGAAAATTCGAGATGTGAAGAGGGAAAAATCACTCACCTGAAAGATCCATTTATTCATGATAATAACAGTGACATTAAAACCCCACCATTGAAGAATGGCTAATACGGATCGAATCACACTCCACTGACACAACCTACTTTCCTCCATTTTCTCACTTACGCTCTTTCACTAACTCGTTCTCCCTATATAATTAGCAACGAAGATCTAGAAAAACAAACCTAAATCCAAATCTTGTACTATAATTTAAAAAGAGGGAAGAAGGAAATTGCAAAGCAAGCTAAGCTGAAAGCATAATTCGCTTAAAAAAAAAAAAAAAAAGATTTAGAGAACTCGGACAGGAGAGGTAGTAATAGTAATAGTACTTCACACGCACCCCCTCGCCTTCGTTACCCGGTCCCCTCGCCCTCGCTCAAAAAGGACAATTCTCTATTGGAATAAGAATAATTACTGAATGGGGACTCAGATCTCAAGAAATATTAGTAAATGAAATGTGTCGCATTTTGCAAATAAGGGCACTAGTATTTTTTTTTCTTTTTCTATTTTTGTTTGGAAATTGTCAAGTTTCCACTCTTATATGCAATATCTTAATTTATCCTATTTATTCTTGACTATTCTAATTTCTAAGTTTGATTATGTGTTTTAAAATGTCCTATATTCTACTTTAGCTTGGAGCACTATTAAGGTCACTAAATATTAAGACAAATTGTTAGATGATATGAAATCCTAAAGTATAAGAAATGATATATTAAAATATTACAATGGTGGGAAATAGCGCATTGTTATAGAGGCAAATAATTATATGCTCACATATATTTTTATTTTTACTCGATATAACATGTCTCTGATCTTAAAGGTTCTAAATGGATATATTTGTTTACTCATTGAGAATTCATGAGCTTCTACACTCCTATTCTTTCCTACCAAAATTTATGTTTCTTTTATATTTAAAAGATTTTGCCTCTCCAAATAAATCCCTCTTTCAAATATATAAACTTCAGTTCATTTTTCTTGGTTTTAAAAGTTTTTCTTGCCGATGAATATTCCTACTTTATACTACTTCAAAATGTTTATTCAAAAAAATATTTCGTAAAACACAATGGCGTACGCAGAATTTTTAATAAGCGGTGTCACGATTTTAAATAGTAAACAAATAATAAATAACAATAATAGCATATTTATTCAAATTATTTATAGAGCACAACTCAAGTATCTTACTAAATATGAATTTTCATTTTTAAAAATATATTCAATATAACCTCATCAGAAATAATATGAAATACTTTATATATATATATATATATATATATATATATATATATATATATATATATATATATATATACTATATTAAAAGCACGAAGGCCTTTAGCGAAATGTCGTTCACCTTTTTTACCCTCTAAAACTTGATTTCATACTAGACAAATTAATCATTTTATTATTTCTCCTAATTTTTTTAGGACTTTAAAATCACCTAAGATTTTTCTTATTATATCTTTCCTTAATTCTTTTTTGAAGTATATATGTAAAAAGTCATAATATTTGGCAATATGTGTAACACATTAATTATCAAACCTAACGTGAGTGATTTTCCATCCAAAGAAAAGCTACATTTCCATTGTTAGATATCCTTCGACAAATATAAGAAATATAAAAAGAAATCAAGAAAATTAATTTTACACTCAAAAGAATCATTTAATTATTTTTCTAACTTTTAAGACGTTAAAATTAGCTGAAATTTTACTTATTATATTTTTTTTATTTGAACTATGTAAAAATCTTAATATATTGAATTATATGACGTGTAATATATTTATTAAATCAAAACTAACGTGAGTATTTGCCATTCAAAGCAAAGCTAAACTTCCATTGTGATATTACCATTGTTTCGGCTATCGTTTCTCTTTTACTATAATTCAAGGGTCTCAAAAATAACTTTATCAATTAAAATTTGAATGATTATAATAAAATAACAATAAATATTGGTTTTCTACCTTATTTTTGTGACCTTTATTTTATATGACCATGTAGGCATATAAATTTTACTTAAATTAAATCCATAAAATAATTTGGACTATATTTTAAATTCAAGATACATTGGTCCAAATAAATATTATGGGCTAATATATAAATGAATTAATTATATAGGTCCAATATATATGGATTAAATAAATGAGTCTTAATCCATTGGGCTAGCCCATTTAATTGGGCTAAAGTGATGAACCCACTTCATTAAGCCCAAGATATCATCTTCCTAGAGGCCCAGTTTGGTGTCACGCGTGAAATGATGTGGCACGCTAAGTCAAACAAAAGAGCCAATAGGATCATGCCACGTGTCAAAATGACAAGGCATGCCAAGTCACACTAAAAGACAAATGAAATCGCGCCACGTGTGCAAGTGACATGTTCTGGCCAATCAAATGCGGTCATGTCACACTTCAATTTGATTGGTCGGAAAGAGTTTGTTCTTATCATGACTCCTTTCTTCCACAACTATAAATAGGGCTTTTCATAACTCAGAAAAGAGGCTAGAAGTTATAACAAGAAACAAGAAAGAGCTCGTGGATCAAACGCTGCAAATTCCTCCACAAGTTTTAAGCTTCAAGTTCAAGTTCAAGAACGAAAAACAAATCAAGTTCAAGCTCAAGAACGAAGAACAAATCAAGTTCAAGCTCAAGAACGAAGAACAAATCAAGTTCAAGCTCAAGAACGAAGATCAAATCAAGTTCAAGCTCAAGAACGAAGACCAAATCAAGTTCAAGTGCAAGCAATCAAGCTCAAGCTCAAGAACAAGATCATCGTTCGTGGCAACAAACATAGATTCAAGATCAAGTTCAAATGCCCTTGAATTTATTTACCATTGAAAAGAAGAATCAGAGGATTCATAGAGATTGTACACTTAAATATTCGAAATTAAATACTACGATTGTTGCGATATTTTTCGGTCTTGATTTTATTTTCTCGACGCAATTTATTGTCTAAAAATTCTGGCACGCCCAGTGGGTCAATCTCTACTCTCATCTCAACTTTTCAATCACCAAAGTTCAAGAACATTTAAATGGCTTCGACGAAAATCAACTCCAGATCAGGATTCACCAAGGTTGCTAACTCCAGGTTCTATGCTGATGTGGAAAGCATCCTCGATGTTACCTTTGGGAGCTTCGGACCAGTTACGAGGAGCAAAGCAAGCTCTTTAGGACAACAAGCACCCCAAGTATCGTCCGCATCAACCCCTGTTTTCGGATCTTCATCCTCAAAAGGAGCAAGATCTTCCACAAATGCATCTGAAGGAGGAAGCGATGTTGCTGAAAAGATCAAAAAAACTCTTGCTCTACTTGACCTCTTCGGCTCCAAGCACTCTGCTGTAAAGGAATATGATGATGCTTCAAGCGATGGATCCTCCCCACTTACACCACATAGCGTGAGCCAGTCAAGGATTAATCTGTGTGAAAATCCATGCTACTCTCCGTCATCCACGACAATCATGCAAGCTATGGTGACAAACACTTCATCTATGGAGGAGCAGTTGGCAAACTTGATGGAAGAAATCGCTGGCTTGACCAAATGCATGCAAAATCAAGAGGCTAGAATTAACAAGCTAACAGAAAGGGTGGGAATCTTGATGGAAGAAGAATCTACCCATGCACACGGCAAGCTC
Organism: Nicotiana tabacum; assembly: GCF_000715075.1. NCBI lineage: Eukaryota > Viridiplantae > Streptophyta > Magnoliopsida > Solanales > Solanaceae > Nicotiana > Nicotiana tabacum. The sequence goes on along the minus strand of NC_134087.1, from coordinate 55,386,018 downwards.
CCAGAAGTTCAAGAGAGTGACTCTTCCCCAAGACAATCAACATCCACTAAGGCTATCCCTGTCTCATCTGAAGGGATGATTCCAATTGATCAACTAAAGGAGTTCATCGAAGGAACCATTAAGAACAAATATGAAGCTGCTGTCAAATCCTCCCTTACATATGCAAAGCTGTACACTGCAAGGGTCGATATGTTGAAGATGCATGCTGGCTATCAACCTCCAAAGTTTCAACAATTTGATGGTAAAGGTAACCCAAAGCAACATATTGCGCACTTCGTGGAGACGTGGAACAATGTTGGGACTTATGGAGATTACCTCATCAAGCAGTTTGTCCTCTCGCTAAAAGGAAATGCTTTTGACTGGTACACGAACCTCGAGGCTAGATCTATCGACAGTTGGGATCAACTAGAGCAAGAGTTCCTCAATCGCTTTTATAACACAAGACGCACTGTGAGTATGATAGAGCTTACAAATACTCGTCAACGAAATGGGGAACCAATTATCGACTTTATCAATGGAGGAATGCAAGCCTCAACTGCAAAGACAGGCTTAGTGAAGCTTCAGGCATAGAGATGTGCATCCAAGGCATGCATTGGGGATTGCGCTACATCTTGCAAGGTATCAAGCCTAGCACATTTGAAGAACTTGCAACTCGTGCCCATGACATGGAATTGAGCATGGCCTCCGCTGGAAATGAAAGGCTACCCATCTATGAACCTCGCAAAGTGAATGACAAGCAAGAAGTCAGGAAGCGGGGCAAGTTCATACCCAAGTCTGAAAGCAAAGAAGCTATGAATGTCAATACGTCACCTATGAAGTTCACGATGAAGGTGAGCAAGAAGCAGAGTGTAAAATCCACTTTTTTTCAAGACAAGCCAAGTGGAAAGTTGACTCTAAAAGAAATGCAGGAAAAAGAGTACCCATTCCTGGATTCTGATGTGCCAACCATTTTTGAAGAACTCCTCGAGTTAAATCTCATTGAGCTTCCGGAGATGAAGCGAACAAATGAAGCTAGGAAAACAAATAACCTGAACTACTACAAATATCACCGACTTGTAAGCCACCCTCTGGAGAAGTGCTTTGTTTTCAAGGATAAAGTCATGGATTTGGCTCGCGAAAAGAAGACCGTGCTTGAAGATGAGAAAGAAAGCACAAACCAAGTCTCTAGTTGGTTCCGCATGAAGATTTTCCCACGGGGGCATTGATGCCTCTTGTTGCCATGCTGGCAAAGGGGAAGAAAAGAGTGATGATCTACCGTTGTCACCATCTTCAGAAAATCCCATCGAGTCCACTCCTCAAGAAGTTAATGCTTGTGAGGAAAAGGTCACGTTCACAAATGACGATCTTTTGCTAGGTGACACTCCTCATAACTGCCCATTGTACACGGTTGGCAATATGCGCGATGAAAGGGTAAATCGGATTTTGGTTGATGGAGGATCCTCAGTGAACATTTTGCCAATCCACACTGTGAAGGAACTTGGTATTCCCATGAACGAACTCTCAGAAAGTCGTGTGATGATCCAAGGATTCAACCAAGGGGGGCAAAGAGCCATAGGCGCGATCAGGCTAGGAATCACTATTGAAGATATGCAATCAAGTGCATGGCTACATATGATCGACGCGAAGATTTCATACAATATTTTGCCTGGGAGGCCTTGGATACATGAGAATAAAGTAGTTCCATCTACCTACCATCAATGTTTAAAATACTACGAGGGTAAAGTCGAGAAGACGGTAGTTGCTGATGATGACCCATTCACCGAGGCTGAGTCACACTTTGTTGATGCAAAGTTCTACTTGAAGAACCGCATTGTGAAGGAGCTGAAAGTTGATGATGGTACGAAAAGCAAGAATGACGAACCCATAACTAAAAGAGCTGATGTGACTATTGGTAAAGCCAAAACTGTTACTGAGGAAGTACCCGCCAACGTGAATAAATCTCATAAAGAGGGTATTGCGTCTTATGGAAAGAAAGTAAGTCTCGCGCTCCAATATGTCCCTAAAAGGAAGAAAGACGAGAGCGGATCACATAATATCCAAACCAAGACGCTAAGGGAGTTAACTCTTCCGGTAAAACGAATTGAGGCAGTAAAGTTGTCCTTAAAGCCGCTTGCAGGGTTTGTAGCCCAAAATCGTTTGCAGAATGTGGCACTCCCTACAAAGCGAACAGATGAAGGTTTGATCCTAATGCTTACAAACTATTTGCAAAAGCTGGATACAATCCCAATGAGCCGTCAAAGTTAGGGAAGCTCCCATCAGAAGCTGCAATGAGGCAACCACGTGAAGGTTTAGGATACAAGCAACCGTCACCAGTGCGCATCTCAATAAGAAGGGCGAGTAGCAATTATATTAGTATAGAAAACGAATTTGTCGCTTATAACAGGCCTTCTGTCTTTGATCAGCATGAAAAATCAACTGTGAGAACTTCTGTATTTGAGAGATTAGGTCCATTAAATAAGGGGAATAAGTTCCATAGAAATCATCGAAATACAAGAACACCCGCTTCACCCAACATTCAGGAGATCTCTAAGGATTTCCAAAGTTTGGTTCCTTCCAAAATGAGGCAACAAACAAAACCGATGGTTTCATTTAAAGAAGTACTGAAGGTAAAGCCATATAATGTGGTCTACACTAAGGAACGTGACGAAGATGAAGAAAGTGTAGGTTCTTCGTATCATGTCACTGTACAAAGCGAGAATGGTGTTTCGTCTTCGATGGAAGATAATGCGGAATTGGAGGATGTTTCGCCATGTTATCACATATCCTTCAATGATGGGGACCCTCAAGAAGATGAAGATGCGAAAGATGCTCCACCTGAACTTGAAGAAGGAGTGAAGACGACAGTTGATGCCTTAAAAGAAGTTAACCTTGGCACCGGATGAGGAACCAAGACCCACCTACCTAAGTGTTTTACTAGAAGCTGATGAAGAGAGCACTTATATTGAGTTACTCAAAGAATTCAGGGATGTCTTTGCTTGGAGTTACAAAGAGATGCCTGGCTTGGACCCGAAAGTAGCAGTCCATCACCTTGCAGTCAGAAATGGTGCTCGCCCTGTTAAACAAGCTCAAAGGCATTTTAGGTCGGACTTGGTTCCCCTGATTGAAACTGAAGTTAACAAACTCATTGAAGATGGATTTATTCGGGAAGTTAAATACCCAACATGGGTTTCATTTATTGTCCCTGTAAGGAAAAAGAATGGCCAGATTCGGGTATACGTTGACTTCAGGGACCTCAATAATGCATGTCCCAAAGATGAATTCCCGCTTCCTATTCCAGAGCTGATGATCGATGCTACTACTGGTTACGAGGCAATGTCTTTCATGGACGGTTTGTAGGGCTATAACCAAATTCGCATGGCACTAAAAGATGAAGAGCTTACTGCGTTTAGCACCCCCAAGGGTATTTATTGCTACAAGGTAATGCCTTTTGGCTTGAAGAATGCTGGTGCTACTTACTAAAGGGCTATGCAGAATATTTTCGACGATCTTCTCCATAAGAATGTTGAATGCTATGTTGATGACTTGGTGGTGAAATCAAGCGAGAAGGGCGACCACATGAAAGACTTGAAAATGGTATTTGAATTGCTCCGGAGTTACCAACTTAGGATGAATCCGTTGAAATGTGCCTTTGGAGTTACTTCTGGAAAGTTCCTTGGTTTTATTGTCCGCCATCGAGGGATCGAAATTGATCAAGCCAAAGTGGATGCCATTTTGAAAATGCCTGAGCCTCGAGATATCCATGAATTGAAAAGTCTGCAAGGAAAGCTAGCATACCTTAGAAGATTCATATCAAACCTGGCTGGGAGGTGCCAATCATTTAGTCACCTCATGAAGAAAGTTGTTCCTTTCAAGTGGGATCAAACTTGTAGCAATGTCTTCGAAAGTATCAAAACTTACTTGATGAAGCCTCTAGTTTTAACAGCTCCTATACCAGGAAAGCCATTGATATTATACATTGCGGCACAGGAAAGGTTTGTTGGAGCACTGTTGGCCCAAGAAAATAGTGAGGGGAAAGAAAACTCTCTTTACTACTTGAGCAGGATGATGACACCTAACGAGTTGAACTATTCGCCAATTGAAAAGTTGTGTTTGGCGCTAGTCTTCTCAATTCAAAGCACTACTTTCAAGCTCATGTTGTCCGTCTTGTTTCTAAAGTAAATCCCATCAAGTTCGTGATGTCAAAACCTGTTCTTAGTGATCTACTAGAGAGATGGTACCTCCAATTTCAACAATTCGAGATTCTGTACATCCCTCAAAAGGTTGTAAAGGGACAAGCATTGGCAGACTTCTTGGCAGATCATCCGATACCCGATAACTGGGAGCTAACTGATGAACTACTTGATGAGGACGCAATGGTCGTTGAAGTTCAACCTCCATGGAAGATGTACTTTGATGGTGCTACGCATCGTGGGGGAGCCGGGGCTGGCGTAGTATTTGTCACTCCTCAAGGTGAAGTCTTGCCCTACTCCTTCACCTTGACACAACTCTGTTCCAACAATGTTGCTGAATATCAAGCATTAATACTTGGGCTTGAAATGGTCGTTGATATGAAGCAATTGCAATTGCAAGTCTTTGGTGACTCCCAGTTAGTGGTTAATTAGCTTTTGGGTAGTTACGAGGTCAAGAAGCCTGAACTACGCCCATATCATGATTACGCAAAAAAGTTGATGGGGTGGCTCAGTGATGTGACTATTCAGTATATACCAAGGAAAGAAAATAAGAAGGCTGATGTTTTAGCTGCTCTAGCTTCATCATTAGCCCTGCCTGACCAAGCGTAAGTTATCGTCTGCCAAAAATGGGTAGTATCGCCGCCAAATGAGGTCGAAGGTGAAAAAAACGAACTCAAGCATCTTGTTGTTGTTTCTGAAGTTGAGAAAGAAGAATGGCGACAACCCATTATCGACTACTTATGTTATGGGATACTTCCAGAAAATATGAGGAGAAGGACTGAAATCCGTCGTCGTGTACCTCGCTTCCTTTACTATAAGGATACTCTATACAGAAGGTCGTTCGAGAGAGTACTATTGCGATGCCTAGGAGAAGAAGAAGCTCTCCAAGCTTTGCAAGAGGTACATTCTGGGGTATGTGGGTCACACCAGTCCAGACCAAAGCTCCACTTCCATATAAAAAGGATGGGATATTATTGGCCAACGATGGTAAAAGATTGCTTGGACTACGCTCGAAGATGCAAGGCTTGTCAATTCCATGCGAATTTTATTCATCAACCTCCTAAAATATTGCACCCGACTGTTGCATCTTGGCCATTTGACGCCTGGGGATTGGATGTTGTTGGACCACTGCCAAAGTCCTCTGGTGGGCACCTATGCATCTTGGCTGCAATTAACTACTTCTCAAAATGGGCTGAAGGTGTTGCTCATAAGGAAGTAAAAAAGGAAAATGTTGCAAGTTTCATCCGAGTAAACATTATTTATCGTTTTGGCATTCCTCGTTACATAATAACGGATAATGGAAAGCCATTCGATAATAAGTTGATGAACAGGATTTGTGATCTCTTTGGCTTCAAGCAACGTAACTCTTCGATGTACAATATTGCCGCCAATGGTCTAGCTGAGGCATTCAACAAGACTCTATGCAACTTGTTAAAGAAAGTTGTCTCCAAATCCAAACGAGATTGGAATGACCGTATGGAAGAAGCTCTATGGGCGTATAGAACGACTTATCGCACGCCAACACAGGCGACTCCTTATTCACTCATTTATGGAGTCGAAGTCGTCTTGCCACTTGAGCGTCAAATACCTTTGTTACGAGTGGCTATTCAAGAAGGGATCACTGATGAAGAAAATGCTCCGCTTCGATTAGCAGAGTTGGAACCTCTTGATGAAAAGAGATTGGAAGCTCAACATAGTCTTGAATGTTATCAAGCTCGATTGTCTCACGCCTTCAATAAAAGAGTTCGTCTGAGATCCTTTCAAGTAGGAGATCAAGTCCTTGCAGTACAAAAACCCATAATTACTTCCCATAAACATGTAGGGAAGTTCACTTTAAAATAGGATGGGCCATATGTCGACAAGAAGATTATTCAAGTGGGGCTTACAAGCTGGTTGATGCAGATGGTATGAGAATCAGCCCTATCAACGACAAGTTTTTGAAGAAGTATTATCCATAAAGTTGCAAGTCATAATGCTCCTCGACGTACGAGCCTAAACTGCAAGTCATGACGCTCCTTGATGCACGAACCTAAACTGCATGTTGCCACACTCCTGGCCCGCAAGAGTATAAACTGTGTACGACCCCAAAAAAAAGTCCGCTAGGTTGAAAATCTCGAAAGAGGCGGCCTAGGCAAAAGTTAGGACGTAAAAAAAACTACTCCGTCTGAACTACGATATAACTTGATCCTCTTCACCGAGGTACGTAGGCAACTTAGAATTTCATTCTAAGTTCAGTAGCATAAGTTCAAAAGATACATATTGCCCCAATTGTTGTTCGAATGAAGTATGAAGGAATGTAAGATCAAGCTGAAATGTCATCCTCCTACTGAACTTTGACCTCATTTGATTTAAAGGGGGCGCCCCTCCATGGCAAATTGATATCTTCGATGGGCCGATTTTAGGAGGATGTCAAGTATTTGCATTAAAGTCCAGGGATTCTCTATGTCTTCAAGTTCGCCAAACCTTCAAGTTTGTTGGTCTCCAAGTCCGCCCTCTACCTTAAAAAAAAGGGAAGAGAAGAGAGACAGCAAAAGGAAACACAAGTCTAAGTAAAGGATTGCTTGGCACAACGTTTCAAATTCAGTGAGACTTAAGTCTAGTTTTCTTGAAATCAACAAAGTTGAAGTCTTCAAATCCATTGATCTTCAAGTTGAAATATATAGGCCCTCCAAGTCTCAAAGTTGAAGTCTTCAAGTCCGTCGGTCTTCAAGTTGAAGTCTTCAAATTTGTTGATTTTCAAGTTGAAATATTTAGGCCTTCCAAGTCTCAAAGTTGAAGTCTTCAAGTTCGTCGGTCTTCAAGTTTTAGTCTTCAAATTCGTCGGTCTTAAAGTTAAATTGTTCAAGCCCTCCGAATCTTCGAGTTGAAGTCTGTAAAGTACGCCAAATCTTCAAAGTTTTCCAAGTGTTCAAGTAGATTTCGTCTTCGAGTTGAAGCTTTATAACTTTCCAATCTTAAGGTGGACATATAAGTCCCTTTGCGCGTTAAGTTGGCCTCGCCGTAGTTGGGCCACTTTGAGAGTAATATGTCCAAGAATTGGGCCACATTGAGAGTAATCTCTCCAAGAATCGGGCCATTTTGAGAGTAATCTCTCCAAGAATTCGGCCATTTTGAGAGTAATCTCTCTGGTAGTCGGGCCACTTTGAGAGTAATCTCTCCAAGAATTGGGCCACATTGAGAGTAATCTCTCCAAGAATCGGGCCATTTTGAGAGTAATCTCTCCAAGAATCAGGCCATTTTGAGAGTAATCTCTCCAATAATTGGGTCACATTGAGAGTAATCTCTCCAAGAATCGGGCCATTTTGAGAGTAATTTCTCCGGTAGTCGGGCCATGAAAGTAATCCCTCTGATATTTGGGCAGGGATGAGTACCCATCCCCTCACACCCCAAGATTGTCTTCTTTATGTGTGGATCATCTTGTTGAACAAGAACAAAACGACAAGAACAAATCCTTCTCGTTTGACCTACAAAAAAAAAGGAAAAAAAGGACAACAAAACAAGAAAAGCACAAGAAAAGAAGAAGAAATTACCTTCGCGTCAATGCTTCCAAGTCGTCAAAAGTAGACTCAAAATAATTAGCAAATGCTGAAATTAATACTGAAATTGGTGCTTATGGAATGAGAGTATATAGGCTTATATAGATCTCCAAAGGCAGTTGTCGAGGACAAATTTCCGATGTAGGATGATCACTATAATTTGTCTCCTAATTGAATTAAGTTAGCCAGTGGTGGTGAAACATGTTTCTCTATGTCCAAAGCCGATATTATTGTTGTGTAATCCAATTATAATTGGAGATAAAGTACAGTGGAAATTTCAATTGAAATAAAGTGTATACAAGGGGATCACGTGGATAAAGTAAGATGCAATATCTAAGCTTCTGTTTAATTATTATAGGTGGAGACAACATGTTCTAGTTAAAGAAAATACAATTCCAAGTACCAAAGTTTAACAGTGACGTAGTACCAAGTATTTTAATAAATATGGAGTTATTTCATGCCTTACACTTGAAACTGATGTTGCATTAAGTTGTTGATAGTTCTCTATTTTCGTGGAACACATTGCATAGATTACTGGTAATCTCAAAAAGCATCAAGTTAATACTTCAAGCCTAGTCATCAAAGGTTCAATACCCCATCAAGTCTTGAAGTAGGGGGCATTTGTAGGCATATAAATTTTACTTAAATTAAATTCATAAAATAATTTGGACTATATTTTAAATTCAAGATACATTGGTCCAAATAAATATTATGGGCTAATATATAAATGAATTAATTATATAGGTCCAATATATATGGATTAAATAAATGAGTCTTAATCCATTGGGCTAGCCCATTTAATTGGGCTAAAGTGATGAACCCACTTCATTAAGCCCAAGATATCATCTTCCTAGAGGCCCAGTTTGGTGTCACGCGTGAAATGATGTGGCACGCCAAGTCAAACAAAAGAGCCAATAGGATCATGCCACGTGTCAAAATGACAAGGCATGCCAAGTCACACTAAAAGGCCAATGAAATCGCGCCACGTGTGCAAGTGACATGTTCTGGCCAATCAAATGTGGTCATGTCACACTTCAATTTGATTGGTCGGAAAGAGTTTGTTCTTTTCATGACTCCTTCCTTCCACAACTATAAATAGGGCTCTTCATAACTCAGAAAAGAGACCAGAAGTTATAACAAGAAGCAAGAAAGAGCTCGTGGATCAAACGCTGCAAATTCCTCCACAAGTTTCAAGCTTCAAGTTCAATTTCAAGAAATCAAGTTCAAGAACGAAGAACAAATCAAGTTCAAGCTCAAGAACGAAGAACAAATCAAGTTCAAGCTCAAGAACGAAGAACAAATCAAGTTCAAGCTCAAGAACGAAGAACAAATCAAGTTCAAGTCCAAGCAATCAAGCTCAAGCTCAAGAACAAGATCATCGTTCGTGGCAACAAACATAGATTCAATATCAAGTTCAAATGCCCTTGAATTTATTTACCATTGAAAAGAAGAATCAAAGGATTCATAGAGATTGTACACCCAAATATTCGAAATTAAATACTACGATTGTTGCGATATTTTTTCGGTCTTGATTTTATTTTCTCGACGCAATTTATTGTCTACAGACCATTCGATTAAAATTTTTGTATGATAACCTACATACGAAGTCTTTTTTTTGTTTTTCTTTTTATAACAATTCTAATAAATGACAGCTTCCTATATTTACGTTATTTTTTATAAAGTATTAACTCTAATATTATAGTATTTTTTAAAGATTTTATATTATTATTTATTTATCGAGCTAACGGGCTAAAAATGATCAATGTTCATCATATTTAAGAACTTATACTTTTTATTTTATTTTATTCAATAACTCACATTATTTAATATTTTTCGTATTTAAAAAAATTATATATTCATTAATATAGGGTACACGCGCAAAGTGCGTACCCTAATACTAGTGTAATATATATACAGAACAACAAATAATCACACAAAAACTCTAGCATTCATTCAATTCGATTATGCAAATTATTCTTAATCAATTTTAATGATGATAAAGAAGAACGGGAAAAAATAATCTAAAAACTTATAATACAAGTCAAATAATTTATTGCTGCATAAAGCTAGCAAATGTTACTCGTGGTCTATTGGTTTAGCTTAATTTTAATGCTTAAGAGTTAAGAACTCAATGGTTCAATCCTCAACTTTTTTTTTTAATTTCTACATGAGGCACAAAGAATCTAAAACAAAAATGAGGCTCAAAGAATTTTAAACAAAAGTAACGAAGCTGACGAGATTCGAACTAGTGACATCTAACAAGATATTGAAGCACCTGCCCAACTGTGCTACACACATATTGTTCTGATGTGTTGTCACGTTTATTATATTACTCTTTGTTTCTCCTGTTGGATTTTTATTATATATACTTATTTAGTAAAATTTTAGATCCGCCTCAGGTAAAATATAGTTTAGACTAGTTGGTTTTGAAAATTAAATATTATTATTTTCAGTCTTTGAGTCTAAAAATCAACATAAATTCAGATTTTGAGATAAGAAAAACTCGGAATACTTTCTGAAATATTTTAAAAATAATATATTTTAGAAACTAAGCAAAAAACAAATTATAAACAACACCAACTTCTAATTTTATTTTTAATATGGTAATTCATACACTCATTGGGATCTCAACTGAACTGAATTTATGTCGCGTAAGGTTTTATTAAAAGGGAAAGCGCTTTCAACCAGGATTTTTTACGTTGCTAAAGCTCTAACCGGATACATATGATTAAGGGTGAAGAAATATTATCTATCCAACCACAACTTTTAATTATATTTTTTTTAATAATAAATGTGAATTATTACTATAAAATAAAATAAAATAATATATCTAAAGAGCATGTAGATCAATATCTACCTTCGAGGAAGGGTGATTAACAGAGGCGGACCTACCTTGGAGCTAGGGGTCATCGAAACCCGTTAACCTCGAAAAAAATAATGTAAATATATTTTATATATGTTTGTATATATACTGGGGACCCCTTAAGTAATTTTTATGGCACCCTCAACAACAAAAGCAAGATAGAAAAGGTGGTTTTTGCAGCCTAGTTGAGTGCTTCAGTTCTTGGCGGACCCAAGTTCGAAATGCATTCTCTTACACTCCTATTTTATTTTAGGTTTTTTTTAAATCAACAATTGTTTCCTTTGGCCTTAGATGTCTACTGTTTTTATTTTATTTAGTTTGAATTCTTAATACTTGTATACAACAGTCAACCTAAAGTTTTAACCTTTTTCAAACTCAAAACAAAAGTAACCCTTCTGCCTCTCACCTCTCTTTTTCAAACAAAAGTAAAACCCCTCCAATCACCCCTTCTGCTAAAAAATAAAAATACTTTTTCAAACGATTGTTTTAATCTTAATTTGTGTCTGCTTTAGCTCGACTTTGACAGCCCAAATCGGCGACATAAAGAAGAGTCTCAAACTCAGTACTGAGTCTGAGTTTGTTTCGGCTGAAGAAGAGTCTCAAACTCAGTCAGCTGAAACAATAAATTTATTTGAGAAAATTTTAATTTTATTTGAGTAGTTTTTTGAAACCTACCTATTTAAACTAGAAATAGTCGGTGAACATATAATAAATAAATTATAATTTATGTATTATATGATGTATAATTGTGTGTAACTAATGTATAATCTATATATATAATTAGAAAAAGTAAATAATGAATATGACCGACTATTTTGGGTAAAGATCCCTAATTTTTTCGTTTGAAAATATTAACAAAGCAAAATAATTTGGTATCGAACTTTTGCTTTCTGCAAAGAGTTTTAGAGCCAAAAAGTAAACTTAAAGTTCGTATTTGCTAATACATTATTATACTCATTTTTTTAATAGAGTTACACGCGAACTTTATCACTAGTAATTGGTATGGATAGGGTAATAATGTCATGTCATGCTCAAATTCTGGGTACGCCTCTGGGGTGATATGACTTCTTGGGCCTCTAACAAACACAAAATTTAATTCCATAATCTTTGAATAAAAAAATTGCAAACTTCGAGCTTTCTTGGAGCCCTTCAATAAGTCTCAAGGATTTCTACCCGTATGAGAATTTTAATTCCTTTCGTGTTAATTTTCTGTCTCTCTCTTCCCATGTTGAAATATCCATTAAATTTTGAGGCCCAAAATTTCTGTTCTAATCGAAGTCTAAACGTTTCGAAGGGGAAAAAAATAAAGTCGAAGTCCTAAACGTAATGTAGCAGTGTAACTACCTTCACGCTATCAGACCTCTTTATCGGCAGTGCCCCACCACACATAGGCACACACCAAATTGCACGCACATACGAAATAACGTGGAGAATTGGGAACACCCCCAATAGAAACAATACTTTTTGACTTCTTGTAACTTGTACTATCGGAATTTTTTTACTTTTTGATTTCTTGGCCTCAAATTTAGGTAAAATGCCATGTTCATTCCTATCACCATTTTGTAAACGGAAAATATATTTGGACAAACTAAGAATGGCCCAAATATTCAGAATGGGGGTATTATGGTAATTTCACACGGTTTTTTTTAGGACATAATAGATATTTAAGTATTATCGTTTTCCAGGTATACCCTTTAGCAAATTTTTATTTTTAATTTAATTTTTTCCCTCCAGTTCTTTCTCATTAGTTTAATTGTTTTACATTCCCCATGCTTCTTTCACATTTACACATGCATGCTACACTATTTTTCATAAAGCAATTTATACTCATATACATATACTATACCAATTAAACGAAATAAACTAAAATATATGCATAGTATACTAAAAAAATACGATTAAACTACTGTATTATAGTTTCTATATTACTGTATCACTAAAATAATATCGTATTACTTTCTAACCCTAACACTTAAATATATAATGCTTCAACTAAGAAGTCACTACAACAAATGTGATTTTTAACCACGAAAATATTAGCTACAATAGAAAATTTGTCACTAATTATCCATTTTCTGTGATAAAAATTATATTTCGTACTTAAATACATTAGGCACATACTTTTAGTGACAAAATATAAATTTCGTAGCAAAATTTTTGTCTACTAAAGTTTTTCACAAAAAAAAAAAAAAAAATTGGCGCCAAATATTGATTAATATTATCCACAAAATTAGTATTATTGGTGACAAATTAGTTTCGTCACTAATGTTGTAGACAATTGGTGACAAATAATTGTTCGTCTTAAAATTAGTTATATTTTCGCTACGAAATAGTCTCGTCATTAAAAGTTTTATATTTTTTGCAACCTTAGTTTTTGTCACTAATAACATAAACAAATTAGTGACGATCGGTGTATCATCTATATTTTACCTATGAAATTAGTAGGTACCATAAAAAGTCCATCACTAATTATTGTCTTTTTGGAATAAAAATTAGAGTCGTACTTAAATGCACACGCACATATATTTAGTGAAGGAACAAAAAATTCGTAGCGATAGTTTTATCTACTCAGGTTTTCCACCAAAAAAAAATGGATTGTCGCTAGTTATTTAGTAACATTGGTCACAATATGGCAAACTAGTTTCATCTCTAATATTGTAGGCAACTAGTGAAAAATATTACTTGTCTAAAATTAGTTATATTTTAGGCTTTAGCGGTGAAAAAGCTTGGTGACTAAGAGGGTGTTTAGCTAAGCTTACAAGCTAGTCCACTTCCCAATAGGACTTAAATTCTCTTTGTAGAGAGCCTATGCAACTATTACACTTCCTAGTAGTCATATCCGCTCCTCCATGCGGACATTACACATCCTAGCAGCTCCTTCCACTCCTCCATGCATCTATTACACTTTCCAGTAGCCCCTTCCACTCCTTCATGCAACCATTACACTTCCCAGTAGTCAATTTCACTTCTTTATGTACCATTACACTCCTCAATGCAACCATTACTCTCCTTCATGATTATAATTAATTATAGAAGCTTGTCTTTATCCATCCGTCTATACAGATTTTGGATTTTTTTTTTAACTTCTGCCATATAGTGGCAGTGCACTTTACATATTTTGGATTTTTTATTTTTATTTTTATTTTTTTTAAACTTTTGCCATATAGTGGCAGTGAACTTCATAAGTTTTATCTCATAGTCTTAACCTTCAACTTGGTGGTTGAATTCTAATTAATAACGGATCAGTCTCCAAAATTTTGTATTAGTAAATACAATTTTTGATTTTCCGTGTTGATTTTTTCACTTCTCTATGAGCAAATTAATGTCGATTTTTATTTTTATTTTTTTAAAATGATCTTCCTAGTCTTGTTCTTGGTTGTAAAATGATAAAAAAATAATATGGGGACTTCTGCACTAAATATATTGTTAAATGATTTCTCAATTTTAATTGGCTATTTTTAAACCAATAGTCTCTTAAAATAAATAAATATAACAAAAATAAATGGGAAAAACACAAACAATATTATAAGGAACAATCATATTAATCCATTACTTTGATCCATTTGAAGTCAGTACATATAACTAAAGAGAAGAAATTATCAAGCTAAGCATTAGTTTATCCTATCACTTCAACAGAGAAGATCACAGCCCCTGATGTAGCCCGAACTAGTTCAAAGAGAAGAACACTCCCTTTCTTCATATTATTGTCGACAACAAATTGTTTTCACCCATTAACGAATCTTCTATGAACACCACTTGTGAGAGTCATAACCCACTCCTTCCCATTATATCGATTAATCGAAATAGGAGAAAGATAGCCACAGATACTCTTTAGAAGAAACTGCAAGAACATAATGTAAAGATAGGGTTCAGGGTACATTGCTAGTTGGGATAATCAACAGTTATCAAATCATGAAAATATTTAAAAAAATTACCAGATAATCACGCTTGATGTACGATCTGGGCATGTTCATCCGAAACTATGGATAGAATTCATCTTCAATCCATCCGCTAGTATTCATATTTAGAGCATCTATTTTGTTTAAAGAGTTGGAAATGTTGTTCTTGTGTTTAAGAGATATATATAAAGATTCAAAACTTTCTATTTCCCTCCAATCATATTTTTACTTTTCCCTTTGCTTCCCTCCGAAAATTGTATTTGACATTTTAGTCCAAAAATATCATCTTGTTTTCCCTCATAATAAAGAAGTTAGAATACATTTTAGTTCTAAAATTTAATCATGATTTTCCTTTTATTATAATTAAGATTTTTTGTGAAGATTATTATAATATAGATTAACCAATAAAAATATGTCGAATTATATATTTACTATTATATAAATAAGGTCATACTAGTGAATGGACTTATATGGTTGCTATGGGCCGTTATGCATGAAATTAATATAAAAGGTCGATATTACTAAGAATCACAACGATATAATTAGCATAGGTTATATGACTACAACCATATTAGTGAATGGACTTATATGGTTGCTATATGCCGATATGTATGAAATTAATATAAACAGTCGATATTACTAAGAATCACAACGATATAATTACCATAGGTTATATGACTTCAACCATATTAGTCAATAGACTTATATGGCTATAGGCCGATATATATGAAATTAATATAAACGGCTATTATATAAATGGTCGACATTACTAAGAATCACAACGATATAATTAGCATAGGTTATATGACTACAACAATATTAGTGAATGGGCTTATATAGTTGCTATAGGCCGATATGTATGAAATTAATATAAACGGCTATTATATAACGATAGATATTACTAAGAATCACAACGATATAATTAGCATATGTTATATGACTACAACCATATTAGTTAATGGACTTATATGGTTGTTATAGGTCGATATGTATGAAATTAATATAAACGGCCGATACTACTAAGAATCACAACGATATAATTACCATAGGTTATATGACTTCAACCATATTAGTCAATGAACTTATATAGTTGTTATAGGCTGATATATATGAAATTAATATAAATGGCTATTATATAAACGGTCGATATTACTAAGAATCACAACGATATAATTAGCATTGGTTATATAACTACAACCATATTAGTGAATGGACTTATATGGTTGCTATAGGCTGACATGTATGAAATTAATATAAACGGTCGATATTACTAAGAATCACAACGATATAATTAGCATAGGTTATATGACTACAACCATATTAGTGAATGGACTTATATGGTTACTATAAGCCGATATGTATGAAATTAATATAAACGGCTATTATATAAACGGTTCATATTACTAAGGATCACAACGCTAACTATATTAGTCAATGGACTTATATGGTTGCTATCGGCCGAAACGTATGACCATAATGAATTAAATTATATCAACGGCTATTATATAAACGGCTATTTTACATCTACCTCATCAATGGGCTATTTGACAATCACCTCATCAACGGACTATTATAAGTTTTATACCGTATAAAAAATAATATTGTGTATAGACAATACACTTTTGATCATCCCATCGTATAATTTGTATTTTTTTTAAAATGTAATAGTGTAGGTATACGTATACGAAGGCTTTTGATCTTCCCATCTGTATGAATTTTATTTAAAAAATAAAATAAATACATAATAGTATAGATATACACATGAAGTTGGTTGATCTTCCCACGAGAGAATAATGATCTATGGGATCAATGTTGTGGAATAATCAATATTTATTAACTAATTTTGAAGGGAAATATTTTGGAGGGAAAAATGGTCATTAAGCCAAATGAGAAATGAAGGGTTTTACTGGTATTTCATCAGTATGATCATTGTTGGGCCACGCTGAGTTTGGCCGAATACCAGCTCTCTTTTGTAAAATATTACTCCACTTTTATTTGATTTCGGTACTTGATATTTAGTTTAAATGCCATGTTTATCTTTGTTTTCATCTTGGGTTTTGGTGCGTTATTGTGTTTGTGTCAATAAATTTGATGAGTTTGAGATAGTACTTTGGATTAAAATGGTTTAACTTGGAATATAAATATTTTTAATTTTAGTTTGTTGAAGATTCCTTTGTTGTAGGTTTACATAATACGTTTATTGTGCTTTACGAGTTGTAAGAGGAAATAACTAATTTACGTTTGTTTAAGATTCAAATTATTCGATTGAAAAGAAAAAAAAAAGATTTGAATTATTCAGAATATTTAAA
The DNA here is from genome assembly GCF_000715075.1 of Nicotiana tabacum. NCBI lineage: Eukaryota > Viridiplantae > Streptophyta > Magnoliopsida > Solanales > Solanaceae > Nicotiana > Nicotiana tabacum. The sequence goes on along the minus strand of NC_134087.1, from coordinate 55,369,242 downwards.
ATTAGTGTTGCGTGTAAATGTTTGTCTTCTTCGATCCATATTTACAAATTTAAATCCATCCTCCTGTCCACCCCAAAGCACCAATATATTCTAACGGAAGAATGTGAATGGATCGAGATTTTGAGATGAGATTTTAAAAAAAAAAAAAAAATGAGAGAGAGAGAAAGAAAAAGTGAATTCTTTCGGAAAATTTAACAGTGTAATCGCGTTCTATCTCCATAATTCTTTTATTCTTTCTTTTTCTTCTTCTTATTCTGCTTGTACTATACTAAAATTTGTTGTGCCTAAACTAATGGTAGTATCATATAATTAGGGGTTGATCCAACATTTCATCTATGGATCAATTGGACTCATGACTTTTATCTTAGACATAAATAATTAGGGAGAAATTAAAAAATAACCAGATTTATATGTGGTTATTCAAAATAGCCACAGTTTCAAAAGTAATCGAAATTTAGCCATTTTTCATGTAAAGATAAATTTGAATAAAAACATTGTTCAAAATCCAAAAAATACTCTAGCACAATATATTGGAGTTCCAATATACTTTGTTGAAACTCTAGTATATTACCGAGGCGGTAATATCAGTCGAGGTCGGAGAGCCCAGTCTAAGGTACTCCTACGAGAGCGGCACAAGCAACAACGAGCGACGAGGGCAGAAGGCAGGAACTCGACAACGAAGAGATATGGACTATATAAGTATAATCGCCCAAAAATAGCAAGAAAAACGCTATTATAATAAGAAAGCAAAGATCAAGCCGCTCAAAATCGGGGACTAGGTGTTGAAAGTTAAAACCCAAGCGAGCAAAGACCCAGGGAAGGCAAGCTGAGAACAAATTTGTCACCACCCCAACCCTAGTCATGATGACGCTCAACACACTGCTACGCAAGCCCGACCATTCAACAACATTATCCCAAATTTCTTATTCAGATTATAGATAAATATCACAAAGAATTTACTAAGTCATTACATTCAAGTGTATAATTAATAATAAAATCTGCGGAAGTTCAATTAAAATATCACACCATAGCCCAATAGATTCTGGTGTCACGAATATGAGCCTCTAATACAGAATATCCACCTATTACAAGTCTGTCTAGGAAAAATGTGGAATAAAAGATAGAGATAGAGGGGAGAGATCAAGGCTGCGAACGCCATGCAGCTACCTCAATACTCCCGGACACTGCTGCTCAGCTAAACAAATCCTCACTCAGCCTGTGGTGTACCTGGATCTGCACGCAAGGTGCATGGAGTAATGTGAGTACTCCGACCCAGAGAGTAATAAACATAAATAAAGGCTGAGAATAAGAAATCGTGGAAAAATACAAAGTAAACTATGACTGGCAGTTTAGAACAACAATTAGTGAAACAGCAAGTCAATTAAATCAGAGTACCAATTGCTGAGACAGGTATAACAGATAAAAATAAATGCATGAGTGCAATGCAATGCATATGATGGTACACTCTATGCATGAGTGCAATGCAATGCATATGATGGTACTCTCTAGTACCCACTGCTGCGTGCAGCCCGAGCTATCCATTTTATTTATCGTCGACGGCGCTCACTAGGGGTGTGTACAGACTTCGGAGGGGCCCCTACAACCCAAACACAATATCAAGTCATCTCATGGCATCAAATCTAGACCCTCGGCCTCATATCAATATCAGTATAATCACCCAGGCTCTCAGCCTCAATATCAATGTAATCAACCAGGCCCTCGGCCTCAATATCAATGTAATCAACCACGCTCTCGGCCTCAATATCAATATAACACTGCTGCGGCGCGCAACCCGATCCATGCTCAGTCCAGAAATCATCATAAGCTCATTGTGCATTTGTAAAACAGTAGTTCTCAGCCCGAAATATCATTTAGAAATATCATTTAAGTTTTTAAATCTTGGAAAGATGGGTGAGTTTGCAAAACAGTATTTAAAACCTTGGACTGAGATCAAATGATATGCATGTATGCGAAAACAGTGATGTAAATCCCTGAAGGATTCAAATAATTGGCAAGAAACCCAAATGTAACAATTAAATCCAAGTAAGGATGATTCTCAATTTAGTTCAAGTAGAAAACACGGTAAAAACATCTCTCGGAACGGACCAAGTCACAATCCCCAATGGTGCTCTACCCCACGCCCGTTATCCGGCGTGCAAGTCACCTCAATATAGCGTTACGATGTGAAATTCCGGGGTTTCAAACCCTCAGGACATCATTTACAACAATTACTCACCTCAAGATGGTCAAAGTCTAGCTCGCTATGCCCTTGCCTCTCAAATTACCCTCCTCGTGCGACGAATCTGCCCAAAATCACAACGAATATGTCGCATTATGCTAAAGAGACAATACCCAATCGAAAGCAATCGAAGAATATCAAAATTCACAAATTTGACAAAACCCGAGCCCCGGGCCCACGTCTCGAAACTCAGAAATTTTTACGTCATCGGGTTCCTTATCTCGCCACGAGTCTATACACAAAAAAATCTCTCAAATCGGACCACAAATGGCCCCTCAAATCCCAAATTTAGAATTTCAATTTCAAGCACTAATTTCTTACAATTTGGCTATATTTTCATGAATTTCAAGGATGATTTCACAATATAATCATGTTTTTAACTCATGAAACTTACATCCAATCAATCCTCTTCGAATCCCTCTTCAATTGCTCCCAAGTAGCTCTCAAAATGCCCAAAAATGGTGAAAGAAATGATTTAGCTCGCGGATGAAATGTCTTATAAATTCACTGCCCAGATTTTGTTTCGGAAGTACTGTTCACCAGCGCGGTCACCGTTCACCCGCACGGTCACCGTTCACCCGCACCGTTACTGTTCACGCTGCTAAAAAAATTACAGCAGCCAAAAAAATTGCAGCACTTTGCTTTTCGCTAAAAATGGCTCTAACTCTATTATACGAACTCAGAATTCGATGATTCTTGTTCCTATGAGTCACAAATAATGATACGAACATAGTCCTTCAATCAAAACTCAATTCAGAGCTCGTTTGCTCAGTGCGATATCCATTTTGCTCGTTAAACAATTAACTCATGTTTCGTGTCAAAAACCCAATCGCGACTTGATGAAATTAGACCAAACTTTCCAGATCACTCCTATAATTCATTATTTAAATTTTGAAAATCTCGAAATAAAATTTCGATCTCTAGAACTAAAAATGGACCTTTGGATCATTACATGCTTATGCTCAAACGGCAAAAATCTTCCAAAAACTCTTCCAAAACTTATTCGAGCCTCATGGGACCCCGACCAAACATGCCAACATAATTCATAACATTATTCAAACCTCTTCCAATCATCAAAACACCTCAAACAATATCAAATTATCCAAAACTCATCGAATTCAAGCCTAATTTTCTAAAAAATTCCGAAATACACTTTCGATCAAAAACCCGACCAAACCACGTCCGAATGACCTAAAATTTTGTACACATATCCCAAATCATCTAACGAAGCTAAAACAACTCTCGGAATTCCATTCCGACTCTCGGATCAAAATCTCACCTATCAACCGTAATTCGCCAATATACTAACTTCGCCAATTCAAGCCTAATTCTACACCGGACCTCCAAAATTACTTCCGATCACACTCCTAAGTCACAAATCATCCCTCGAAGATAACCGAATCATCAGGATTCAAATCCGAGCCCTCTAACACATAAGTAAATGTCCGGTTGACTTTTCTAAAATAAACCTTCCTTAAAGAGACTGAGTGTCTCATTTCCTACTAAAACCAATCCAATTCAACTCGTTCACACCCAACACTAATAATGAATCATAAAGAAATAGGAAATGACGAAGGGTCGGGTCGTCACATCCTCCCCAACTTAAACAAACGCTCGTCCTCGAGCGTACCCAGAGTTGTCCTAGAAGCCCACCAATAGCTGAACGACCTTACCAAGAATATACCCGTGGGTGATCCCACACTACCCTATCTCGCATAGGTCCGATAACACAACATAGCGGAAATTTCACAATCCATCTAGTCCATAAACCATAGAACCACACTGCACCTTCCGAAATCATACACAAGATTAGAACTTCATATTCATACTCATAATAAGCCCGAACTAGCTGTAATAACCCATACCTACAACATCAGGTACAATTATCTGATATACCACATAACTCAAACACTCGAAACGATAATTTCTATTCACAGTAGTTGCACATAATAATCGAATATCGATAGAAAACCTCTTAACAACTAAAGCCTCATTCCAACACTTTCATATACTGCCAATGATAAAGGAAGCACGTAATAAATCATAACCATTTCCTATGTCAACCATTCATGAAGTCATTTCTCTCATGGTAATTACCATAGCAAATTTGAACCGAACCTTAATATTTACCCATCACACATACTGAAATCGAATCCGTTCGCATTCATTAATGATTTCAATGATCTCTTCTGACCAAACACACTACTCTGGTGACATGACACATCAATACATGCCTAAACCACAACTTGCATAATACATGCACCAATAAGAAACGGTCCGAACATACTCAATTCATGAAAATGACTCAACTGAGAGAGTTGTACCTCAAACTCACCAATACTGCCACAACACAAGGTTGAGACCCTGTCTCACATCATAGAAATAGGACACACAAATTTGACCCGCAATGTCATGTTTCCACACAGCTTTGCTGCAACGCGCGTTCCTATCCAAATACTACTCCACAGAAAACACCTCAAGTCACTATGCTTGAAATCGACAACCATGCTCAATTGATGTTTGGAGCCAAAGCAAATCATTACACCCATGGTGAAACAAATAACACATACCACACAAACCTGATAGAACATAACCGGTACGTTATTCACCGAGCAACACCCAATTACTCATCCCGCTCGACTTCCACTATTACAACTCCTATCAGAGCCAGACGATCCAGTGCCTGGCTTAAATTAATACCGAAATCAACAACCTCACCCGGCGACATGCCTAGCCATATGAAACTCATATGAAAAGTCCCCCAACACCGGAACTAAATATGATAGCAACCTTTGCACTGACATCCATCACGAATGCCCAATTAAGAAAGCAATCCTTCCCAACCGTCCGCTGGTCCTTTGAAATATAAACCACTCTGCTAGAACATAATCCAAAGCACTTCATCACTCAACCCGTGGCATTTTCAGTATTACCCGTAGCGCAATAGTTCAGAATCACTCAACACTAAGACAACCAGTCTGAATTCCGACATCACATCATAAATCTAACATACCAGCAAACAAAGATCCACTCGAGCCTCCAAATCCTGATTGCCGCTAAACGGTGCCGAATACACACGATCCACCACCACAACCTAGCCTGTACCTGAGAACTCCCAGTCTCCAACTCCATATGACACACAAATCATCATACCTGATTCCAGTTTCCACCGTGCGAATACATGCACACCTTTGATACCCAATCATTCCACGACAGATACTCAAAATTTTCCTATGCTACCAAGCAAACCCGAATACCACCAGTGGACCCACCAAGAACATGTTGCAATACTACCGAAATATCATCAGTTTAATCACATTACCTTTTTCTGAGACATATACTCTCGTCAAATCACTTCCAATTAGCAATATCATTTCCTTAATCATCTGAAGATCATTCACCCTAATCATCTGAAGCTCATTTCTCTAATCACCTAAAGCTGCCCGTACCGCCTAAGAATGTTATGAATTTCCATTCAGAACTGAACTGTAACCTTACACACGCAAATCTCAATCCTTCACAACATATCGCATATACCATACCATCCTAAGGTAACATGAGGACTTCACCTCCTTTCCGAACCATGAACGTTTACGTACTCAACTAGTCAAGAACTTCCATTGATCCCATCTAGAAGAAAAATCATTACACATCCCATGCTCTGTATGACATACATAGGTCTTGTTCAAATTCTTACAATACCGATACGACGGATGAGATATGTATAAATTCATAACACCGTCGAATCAACAATTCATTGGGTCTATACTTCTGGCAAGAACTATCACCTCATTATGAACCAAACAATGGTCTTAGCCCCTTGATTTACTTCATATACTCAGATTGCACTGATCTCGAATTCAATGATCTCGTCTCACCCATTACGAACTGCTCAGGCAATAAGCCACCCCAGACATAATCAAAAGCTGCATATGATGCCCCAATATGCCAATAGGCTATCAATTCGAACGCGATACAAAAAAGAAAACGAACTCTGGAAGGAATTACCAATCCCACGCACTAATACAGACTTTCCTTAGAAAATAGGAAGCAAGGCATACAAAATAGCATATAGAAAACTATACTCAACATCACACTGTTGCGGCGTGCAACCAGATCCAGATAACATACCCATGGCGGCGTGCCACCCGATCTACACATAGATCTCGCATAAGGAGATGCACATCGAGCCAAATTTGCTCATTACAACAAAATACCGAGTATCGATCGTAAGCATGCTAAGTGCATAATAATATCTCTGAGGGACATATAGCGTTATAAGCTACAAAACTCAAGCACAACTGAGGTGCGATGTACAATCTGAATTTCAAGAGCCAAGATGCTCATATAACGTTATTCCTATGCGGATTCTCAACATATAGCAATTTCTCAAGCCGTCTCACAACTCACACGGCGCAATGCATCACTACACGAAATATCTAACAACGAAACATCAACCTAACTACTCCTCCATGAGGACCGCGTTACTAAAATGCACACATATGGACTGATATAGAGCCATTATTCACATTAAATCTATCCACCGACTTCAAGCTGATTCTGATCACACTGAACTAGTCTGATAACCTTTCAAAGGTCCATAATAACTCCCATTTTTCTCATAACACACAAGAACAACCATCACAATCGAAGTAATCCTCCCCAGTTCACAACCCAATATTCCAAGTGCCCTCAAGGCATGAATCTTCAATTTAACGACACCATCACAAACTTCATACTTGGTTTACATCTAATCAATCAAGTGATCACATGCCACACTTATATAATCTTCCCGTGGGACACACTCCCACAACCTACCACAACAATATCTGGAGCGTACCTCCAAACCACTGGTCGCACTAATGCTAAAGAACGATCAAGAATCATTAACCAGGATGCAAAACCTTTTTTACAAAACACCGATCTTAGGTGACGCTGGAGACAATACCAACTTACCGTAAACATCAAAATTTATCTTCTGCTCATCCGAGCTCATGACATCTTGTCAAAAAATTTCCTTCACTCGTGCCATTCTCGGCCCAATTTCCACAATCAGAACTAATTCACCAGCATGCATCAAATCTGAACTAACATAGTACATAACCGCACAATCCGCTAACCAATAGCAAGCTCCCCAACTTGGCTCGAAGCCATAGATCACAACACACTATACTCATAACGCATATACTCCATTGTTGCCTCAATACCATAGTGAGGTTAAACTCAAATCCTCTGTAAGCTTGTGTAAACACATTTTATCTAGTACTTCAACTCTTTGGCAATCTCGCAACAGTTAAACTCACTCTCTTAAGTGAACCAAAAATTTTGAACTTCAACACTTACAATTCATTTGCACATGAGATCTTCTGTCATTCACATGAGGATCACACCGCCTCAGCACACTTTGCGGGAGATAACTCACCTGCTTCGCCTCAATATAACATTTTCGTATACCTTCCACCACCATAAGCATTACGCATTCAGTTGATCTTCCTGAGTCTGTACTCATACCGCAACATGAAATTTACTTCACTCCCAACTAGGAGTCATGAAAAGATTCTTCCAATGCATAACTCGGACTATAACTTTAATCAAGATAGACTTCAAACATCTACTAATTCTTCCATCATTCAACAGACCCCCTTCTCGTCGCTTCCAATTCATATGGATACGCCTCGTAGCACTAACATACTCCTCACATAGCCACAACCATCATTTCCACTAACGGGGATACTACCGAACATATAAGTTTAAAACACTTACTCACACAATCAGCACCTCGGCGCTCTAGCCATAGGCAAAGATCCAACCTCAAGTCCTTCAGACTGGCCCACCATAAACTCACAGAGATTACACCTCGTCCCTCGATCGGGGAATCACAAGCCATCGGGGCACATCTGATACTGAGCGCTCATGCGCACATACGAACGCGTGGAAGGAATTTCAAAAGTTTCTTTTCAAGATGAATCAAGAACGCACAATAAGAATTAAAGAATGTGAAGTTTTCCTAAAGGTTCTGCAGCCTCTCGAGGATAAATACAAACGTCTCCGTACCGATCCGCAAGAATCTACTAAACCGGCTCATGACTCGCGAGACCAAGTAACCTAGGCTCTGATACCAACTTGTCACGACCCCAACCCCGGTCATGATGGCGCCCAACACACTGCTAGGCAAGCCCGACCATTCAACAACATTATCGCAAATTTCTTATTCAGATTATAGATAAATATCACAAAGAATTCACTAAGTCATTATATTCAAGTGTATAATTAATAATAAAATCTGCGGAAGTTCAATTAAAATACCACACCATAGCCCAATAGAATCTGGTATCACGAATATGAGCCTCTAATACAGAATATCCACCTATTACAAGTCTGTCTAGGAAAAATGCGGAATAAAAGATAGATATAGAGGGGAGAGATCAAGGCTGCGATCACCATGCAGCTACCTCAATACTCCCGGATACTGCTGCTCAGCTAAACAAATCCTCACTCAGCCTGTGGTGTACCTGGATCTGCACGCAAGGTGCAAGGAGTAATGTGAGTACTCCGACCCAGTGAGTAATAAACATAAATAAAGGTTGAGAATAAGAAATCGTGGAAAAATACAAAGTAAACTATGACTGGCAGTTTAGAACAACAATTAGTGAAGCAACAAGTCAATTAAATCAGAGTACCAATTACTGAGACATGTATAACAGATAAAAACAAATGCATGAGTGCAATGCAATGCATATGATGGTACACACTATGCATGAGTGCAATGCAATGCATATGATAGTACTCTTTAGTACCCACTGCGGCGTGCAACCCTAGCCATCCATTTTATTTATCGTCGACGACGCTCACTGGGGGTGTGTACAGACTCCAGAGGGGCTCCTACAACCCAAGCGCAATATCAAGTCATCTCGTGGCATCAAATCTAAGCCCCCGGCCTCATATCAATATTAGTATAATCACCCAGGCTCTCGGCCTCAATATCAATGTAATCAACCAGGCCCTCGGCCTCAATATCAATGTAATCAACCAGGCTCTCGGCCTCAATATCAATATAACACTACTTCGGCGCGCAACCCGATCCATGCTCAGTCCATAAATCATCATAAGCCCCTTGGGCATTTGTAAAACAGTAGTTCTTAGCCCGAAATATCATTTAGAAATATCATTTAAGTTTTCAAATCTTAGAAAGATGGCTGAGTTTGCAAAACAGTATTTAAAACCTTGGACTGAGATAAAATGATATGCATGTATGCGAAAACAGTGATGTCAATCCCTGAAGGATTCAAATAATTGGCAAGAAGCCCAAATGTAACAATTAAATCCAAGTAAGGATGATTCTCAATTTAGTTCAAGTAGAAAATACGGTAAAAACATCTTTCGGGACGGACCAAGTCACAATCCCCAATGGTGCTCTACCCCACGCCCGTTATACGGCGTGCAAGTCACCTCAATATAGCGTTACGATGTGAAATTCCGGGGTTTCAAACCCTCAGGACATCATTAACATCAATTACTCACCTCAAGACGGTCAAAGTCTAGCTCGCTATGCCCTTGCCTCTCAAATTACCCTCCTCGTGCGACGAATCTGCCCAAAATAACAACGAATATGTCGCATTATGCTAAAGAGACAATACCCAATCGAAAGCAATCGAAGAATATCAAAATTCACGAATTTGACAAAACCCGAGCCCCGGGCCCACGTCTCAAAACTCAGAAATTTTTACGTCATCGGGTTCCTTATCTCGCCACGAGTCTATACATAAAAAATCTCTCAAATCGGACCACAAATGGCCTCTCAAATCACAAATTTAGAATTTCAATTTCAAGCCCTAATTTCTTACAATTTGGCTATATTTTCATGAATTTCAAGGATGATTTCACAATATAATCATGTTTTTAACTCATGAAACTTACCTCCAATCAATCCTCTTCGAATCCCTCTTCAATTGCTCCCAAGTAGCTCTCAAAATGCCCAAAAATGGTGAAAGAAATGACTTAGCTCGCAGATGAAATATCTTATAAATTCACTACCTAGATTTTGTTTCGGAAGTACTATTCACCCGTGTGGTTACTGTTCATACGCGGGGTCACTGTTCACACGCGCAGCTACTGTTCACACGCGGTTACTGTTCACGCTGCTAAAAATATTACAGCAGCCACAAAAAATTACAGCACTTTGCTTTTCGCTAAAAATGGCTCTAACTCCATCATACGAACTCGAAATTAGATGATTCTTATTCCTATGAGTCACAAATAATGATACGAACATAGTCCTTCAATCGAAACTCAATTCAGAGCTCGTTTGCTCAGTGCGATATCCATTTCGCTCGTTAAACAATTAACTCATGTTTCGTGTCAAAAACCCAATCGCGACTTGATGAAATTAGACCAAACTTTCCAGATCACTCCTATAATTCATTATTTAAATTCTGGAAATCTCGAAATAAAATTTTGATCTCTAGAACTAAAAATGGACCTTTGGATCATTACATGCTCATGCTCAAACGACAAAAATCTTCCAAAAACTCTTCCAAAACTTATCCGAGCCTCATGGGACCCCGACCAAACATGCCAACATAATTCATAACATTATTCAAACCTCTTCCAATCATCAAAACACCTCAAACAACATCAAATTACCCAAAACTCATCGAATTCAAGCCTAATTTTCTAAAAACTTCTGAAATACACTTTCGATCAAAAACCCGACCAAACCACGTCCGAATGACCTGAAATTTTGCACACATATCACAAATCACCTAACGAAGCTACAACAACTCTCAAAATTCCATTCCGAATCTCGGTCAAAATCTCACCTATCAACCGGAATTCGCCAAAATACTAACTTCGCCAATTCAAGCCTAATTCTACACCGGACCTCCAAAATTACTTCCGATCACACTCCTAAGTCACAAATCATCCCCCGAAGCTAACCGAATCATCATAATTTAAATTCGAACCCTCTAACACATTAGTCAACGTCCGGTTGACTTTTCCAAAATAAATCTTCCTTAAAGAGACTGAGTGTCTCATTTCCTACTAACACCAATCCAAATCAACTCGTTCACACCCAACACTGATAATGAAGCATAAAGAAATAGGAAATGGGAAAAACGGGGCGGTAACTCACGAGACGACGGGTCGGGTCGTCACAAAATTGGGACGACCCGTACAAAATCACAGCAAAAGCAAACAAAGGATCATTCCAACTGGAAACAATGGAAGGAAAACTACTACCAAACAACTGGAATATCAGCCACCTCAAAAACTTCAACTTCTAAAAGAAAGAGTTTGCCCTCTCAGATCGTACTCTTTTTTCCCTCACTTGAGTTTTGTCCCAATTGGGTTTTCTCAAGGAGGTTTTTAACGAGCCTCCCCCCTCAAATCGTACTCTTTTTTCCCTCACTTGAGTTTTGTCCCAGTTGAGTGTAATGACCCGACTGGTCGTTTTGAGCTTTTGTATTTTGCTCGCCAGTTTTCGGGCATGACTTGCCCCGTGTGATGTACTATGACTTATGTAAATCGTTGGTTTTGGTTTTCAGGATAATCAGAATAAATTTGGAAGAACAGTTCCCGGTTTAAAGCTTGAAACTTGAAAGGTTTTACCAATATTTGACTTATTTGTGTATGATCTCAGATTGGAATTTTTATGAGTTGGTTAGCTCCGTTAGGTGATTTGGGAATTATGAGCATGATCGGAATGCATTTTGGAAGTCCGTGGAAGGTTTAGGCTTGGGTTGGCGATATTGAGATTTCGGCGCTTTCCGGTTGATAGGTGAAATTTTGATATAGGGGTCGGAATGGAATTCTAGAGTTACAGTAGCTTCGTTGTGTCATTTGGGATGCGTGTGCAAAATTTCAGGTCATTCAGACGAGATTTGATAGACTTTTTGATCGAAAGCATAATTTAAGAGTTTTTGGAGTTCTTACGCTTGAATCCTATGTTAAATTGGTGATTGATTTTTGTGAGCGTTCCAAAGTTTTGAACAAGTTTGAATTATGTCATGGTATGTGTTGGTACAATTGGTTTGAAGTTTCGGGTAGGTTCCGGGATGTTTTAGTCTGAAAATCATAGTTGTAGTAGGTCCAGAAGTATTGCAGGCCTCGGAACCCACCCGCGAGGTCCGCACAAAAAGAAGTGCAGCCGCGGTATGTGTTGTGCGGACCGCACAAAATGAAGAGCGACCGCGGTAGGTGTTGTGCGGACCGCACAAAATGTTGTGCGGCCGTGGTGGGGAACGTTTCACTGGTCCTACTTCGGAAGCTCATATCTTTTGATCTACACAGAATTTTGAGATGATTCAAAAATAAAAGTTGTATCCCTTCGTATCTAGTTTCCAAAAAGTTAAAGATATTGTAATTTGGACATCTGTAGCGAATGTTATGGCCAAAACACTAAAGCCTATCACTGCAGAGGAAAGCCTGTGCAACCGCGGTCGTTTTTGTGCGGACCGCGGTCGATTTTGTGCGGTTCGCGAAAGTGGAAATCTGTGGGGTACTCTATAAATACAAGGTTTTGGATTTTATTTGATATTTTGACCTAGAGAGCTCGGATTTTGGCGATTTTTTGAAGGTTTTCAAGAAATTCATCGGGGTAAGTGATTCTAACTCAGATTTGGCTAGAGTACATGAATCTATCATTGAATTCATCATTTAATTCTTGATTTGGAATAGAATTTGGGAAGAAAATTGTGAAATCTTTCAAAAATATAAAATGATGCTTTGAAGGACCAAATGGTATCGAAATTGGATAATTTTCATATGGTTAGACTCGTGAGAGTATAAGGATTCTAGTTTGTGCATTTTGTCAAATTCCGAGATGTGGGCCCGGGGGTCAGGTTTGACCAATTTCTGGAATTTTGTGGTAATTCGATTGTTTTCGCTTGGTTTTGTTCCCTTAGCATATTATGACGTATTCGTTCTGATTTTGAATAGATTCGACGCGCGTGGAGGCCGATTCGAGGGGCAAAGGCATCGCGAGTTAGAGATTTAGCCGGTTCGAGGTGAGTAATGATTGTAAATGATGCTCTAAGGGTTTGAAACCCCGGATTGCACTTCGTAGTGCTATATTGAGGTGAGGCACACGCTTGATGACGAGCGTGGGGTCATGTACTATTGGGGATTGTGACTTGGTCCGTCCCGACTGATGATTTTATCGCGTATTTGACTGAAAGTCTGAAACTTATATGTTATCATCATGGTTTGGGCTGATTGCTATATTTAGGCTTCGTGCCAACTATTTGAACCCTTATGTGATTTTTATTACTATTTCCTCACTATTTTGACTTATTAATTGAACTCAGTCATGTTATTTTTCACTATTTTACTACTCAACCATTTTTACTTCGTTTTGAGACTTAGATGATATTTTAAATGATGTTTTGGGCTGAGAAATATTATTTTACTAATGCCCAAGGGGCTTGTGAGTATTTTTGACAAAGTAAGGCCAATGGCCTAGTTGTGAGGAAACACTGATACTGATTTGAGGCCGGGTGCCTGAGATATGTACGCCACAAGGTGGCTACTTGATATTGATATGAGGCCGAAGGCATAGATTTGATGCCACGAGATGACTTGATATTGCACTTGGGCCGTAAGGGGGCCCTCCCGGAGTCTATACACCCTCATTGAGCGCGGGTACCCATTGTGATGTGAGATATAGCCTGAGGGGCTGATATTGTTCTATGTGATAGCCTGATGGGCTGGTATTGTTCTATGTGATACCGTTCTATGTGATTGCCTGAGGGGCTGGTATTGTTCTGAGCTATTGCTCGAGGGGCGAAGTTGTTGACATTGTGCCCGAGGGGCGAACCTTTATGTGTTTATCTTTCATATTTACCTGTCATTTACCTGTTAAACTATGGTATTTGCGCCCGATGGGTGGATTTCTGTGCTTATCTGCACTACCTATTTTGCATTCATTTGCGTAACTGTTGAAAAAGTCATTTTCAAAGAAGTTTAAACTGGGCTAAGATGTTTTAAGAGATTTTTACAGCTTCACTACTTTCTTACTGGTTTTGAACTGCTCCTATACAACATCTTGATATACTTTACGTGATTTCTTACCAATCAGACTTTAGTTATGATTATTACTCACTGAGTTGGAGTACTCACTTTACTCCTTACACCTTGTGTGCAGATTCAGGTATTTACACACCCGGTAGCGAGTTTTGGCTGATCGTAGCAAAGTCATCGAAGTTTAGCAAGGTAGATGCCGGCGTTCGCAGCACTGCTTCTCTCTCTCTTCATTCATTAGTCTGTATTTGTACACTCAGACTTTCAGTTGTATTTATACCCTAGTAGATGCTCGTGACTTGTGACACCCCGGTTAGGGCTGTGTTGGGTTGTACTTCTGCACTTTATTGGCATTATTCGCTACTTAGTATTGCTATATCATATTTCAGACAGATTTATGTTATTTAACTATTTAAAAAGTGAATTGGGTTTAATTGGCTGGCCTTGTCTTCATGAGAGGCGCCATCACGACCGGATCCGGGTTTGGGTCGTGACAAGTTGGTATCAAAGCCTAGGTTACATAGGTCTTAAGAGTCATGAGAGTGTTTAGTAGAGTCGCACGGATCGGTACAAAGATGTCTGTATTTATCCTCGAGAGGCTGCAGAGGAAAACTTCACATTCTTGAATTCTATTCGTGCGTCCTTGATTCAACTTAAAAAGTAACTCTTGAATTCCTTCCACGCGTTCGTATGCGCGCATGAGCGCTCAATATCAGATGTGCCTCGATGGCTTGAGATTCCCTGATCGAGGGGTGAGATGTGATCTCTATGAGTTGATGTTGGGCCAGTTTGGAGGACTTGAGGTCGGATCTTTACCTATAGCTTGAGCATCGAGGTGCTGATTATGTGAACAGGTGTTTTTGAACTCATATGTTCGGTAGTGTCCCTGTTAGTAGGAGTGATGATTTGGAGGTGATGAGAAAGGTCTGCCAGAGGATAGAAGAACTATTAGGTGCTTGAATTCCATCTTGGTTTGAGGTATAACTCCAAATTATGGGCGTGTGAATGATCTTTCATGTTTCCCAGTTGTGAGTGAAGTAAATTTCATGTTGCGCTAAGTGATTACGTACATTTTATGATGGTGGAAGGTATATAGAAATGTTAGTTAGAGGCAAAGCAGGTGGGTTGTCTCGTGTGAAGTGTTTTGGGGTTGTGCGATCCTTATGTGTCTGTTAGAAGATCTCATTTA
The DNA here is from genome assembly GCF_000715075.1 of Nicotiana tabacum. Classification (NCBI taxonomy): domain Eukaryota; kingdom Viridiplantae; phylum Streptophyta; class Magnoliopsida; order Solanales; family Solanaceae; genus Nicotiana; species Nicotiana tabacum. The sequence continues at coordinate 55,353,796 of NC_134087.1, read as the reverse complement.
CGAGTGAAAGATATGTGTTGCAATTTAAATTGGGTCGCTTAGAGTGGTTGTAACTGTTACGAGAGTGGAATGCGAGATTTGCAGAAGAGTTAAAATTCTAGATGATCTGTGTTTTTACAAGCTTCTAAAAGATTTGAGTTTAATCTCACTATGGTATCATGGCATCAATAGAGTATAATCGCTATGAGTTATTGAGTGTGTGTTGATCTATAAGTTATTGAGTTGTTAAGTGTGTGCAATCGCCTAATCAATATTGAGTGTGTGTTGATCTATGGCTTCGAGCCAAGTGGGGGAGTCTGCTATTGATTAGGTGATTGCATGGTTAGGTGTTATGTTGGTTCCAGTTTGAGGCGTGCTGGTGAATCAATTATGGCTTGCAGAAATTGAGACCGAGGATGGATCGAGTAAAGGAAAATTTTGACAGAGGTTATATTATGCTTTATAGGGTATGAGAATCACGGAATGTCTTGAGTTGTTGGTAATGGATGCTCGGTGCATAGAGCAGAAAGTGGCTTTGTTGTTCTAGGATGAGGTTACACTCGGTGGTGTCAGAGTGCTATTGAGGCACGGGTGGTTCTGTTCGTTTGGTCAGGCTAATTGCAGTTTGAATAGAGTGAATGACTCTCGAGAATGGTTCTAATGAATTCAAGATTCTACATGTAAAATGGGGAATTTTAAGGTTGTATATGTGGTTAGAAACTGAGTTTTCATTGGAAGATGTCAAGACTTGCGGTATTTTCTATATTAATTATGGGATTCTATGTATCAATATCAGGAATGTAAAGGTAACATATTTAGATTTGCATGAAGTTTTCTCAGAGTAAAGTATTTTGAATGTGGTGCTTTTGGGAATATTTGAGAGAGTATTTAGCGGTTTATGAGTCTTGGACAGTGTGGTTTGTGCTTGGGTCTCGCGTGGTGAGTCTGGGTTGAGGAATTATGGCGTTGTAGCAAGAAGAAGAGTCAAGCTGACGGTAGATCAGAGGGAAACTCGAATAGATGGGATAGCATGGTAGTAGGCCAGATCGGTATGGTAAGGATATGATTAGTTCCTTGGGTGTTTTCGAGGTAACGAGTCTCTGCAGGTGTTTCGCGGCAATTCTTTGGGGTTTTAGTGACATGCGTAGCTCGGTTGAGTTAGAAGGATTCAGTCCTGATGAGTTAGTGTTGTGCAGAAGGAATTCGGGGAGTTCTAGATGGTTTCCACCACAGTTAGAGAGGTATATTTTTCCTATTGGCGTGAGGAGCATAGGATGTACAGTGGTTCTCTTCTAGATGGGATCAATGGGAAGTTCTTGACTAGTGGAATGCATAGTTACTTGCAGTTCGGAAGGGATATGAAGTTCTCAAGGTTATCCTATGATGGTATTGGTTATGCGGTATATTGTGAAGGATTGAGAATTGCGTGTGTAAGGTTGCGGTTCGATTCTGAAAGGAAGGTCACAACTCTTAGGCGGCGAGTAGTTTCAGATAATTAGAGGAACGAGCTTCAGATAATTAGAGAAAGGGCCTTCGGATGATTAAGGAAATGGTATTGCTAATTTGGGGTGATTTGACGAGGGCATATGTTTCAGAAAGGGCAATGTGATTAAGTTGATGATACTTCGATAGTATTGCGGCATTTTCTTGTTATATCGACTGTTGATATTCGAGTTTGCTTGGTGGCACAGAGGAATTCTAGATTATCTCTCGTGGAATGATTGGGTATTTGAGGTGTGGTATTCATTCGGACGGCGGAATTGGAACCAGATATGTTGATTCATGGGCCATATGGATTTGGAGACGGGAAGTTCTCATATTCAGGCTATGTGGTGGTTGTGAGTCGTGTGTATCGGCACTATTTAGTAACTATCGGGATTTGGAGACCCGAGCGGATCTTTTGTTGCTTGGTATGTTAGATGTTGGGTGTGATATTGGGTTCAGATTGTGTGTCTCTGTGTGGTGTCATTCTAGACTATTGCGCTAAGGCGACATTGTTGGCTATGCCAGAAATGTCACGGATTTAGTGGCGAGGTTCGACGGATTATGTCCTAGTGGAGTGGTTTTATATTTTGAAGACCTAGTGGACGGCTGGGAAGGATTGCTTTTCTTAGTTGGGTTTTCGTGATAGATGTCAGTGCAGAGGCTCCTACCATTAATTTAGTTCCGGTGGTGAGGGACTTTTCGGATATGTTTCTTATGGCCGGGCATGTCATCGGGCAAGGTTGTTGATTTTGGTATTGATTTGATGCCGGACATCGTATCATGTGGCACCGGCAGAATTAAAGGAGTTGAAGAGCAGCTCTAGGATTTTTGTGATAAGGAGTTCGTTGGCAGGCCAATGTGGATGCGTGTTCTAATTTGAGCCGGCTTGGTTGGCTCTGAATTGTAATGTTGAGGGGTGTGTTGATTCGATTGTTATTGAGCTTATTAGTAATCTGGGAAGATCCGTCAGTTACCTTTCTGTGTTGCGAGATGTTATGATTTGTTGGTTATGGGCACATATGGTGCGGTTCTATTGGGGTTTCATGGTGGAAGTCGAGCGGGAAGTGTGATTGGGTATTGCTCGGTGAATGGCGTATCGGTTATGTACTTTCGGGTTATTATGGTGTATGTTATTTGCTTTACCGAGGGTATGATGATTTGCTTTGGTTCCAGACATCGAATTGTGTGTGGTTGTCGATTTCGAGCATAGTGACTTAAGGTGGTTCATGTGGAGCAGTGTTGGATAGGATCGCACATCACAGCGAAGTTATGTGGAGGTATGACCTTGCGGGTTAGATTTGTGTGTTCTGTTCCTATGATGTGAGACGGATTCTCAGCCTTGTGTTGTGGTGGTATTGGTGAGCTTGAGGTGCAGCTCTTTCATTTGAGTCATTTTCATGATTTGAGTATGTTCGGACTGTTGCGTATTGGTACGTGTACCGTGCAAGTTGTGGCTTAGGCCTGTATTGATGTGTCATGTCACCAGAGTAATGTGTTGGGTTAGAGGAGATCGTTGGGATCATTTATAAATATGAGCAGATGCGATTTCAGCATGTTGGAAGGATAGTATCGAGCTTCAGTTCAGAAATTTGATGTGTTATTTGCCAAGGAAGAAGTGGCTTCATGAATGGTTGATCTGGGAAATGGTTATGGATTACCGCGTGTCTTAGTGATCATTGGCAGTATATGAAAGTGTGGGGATGAGACTTTAGTTGATAAGAGTTTTTCTATCGGTATGCGGATGTTGTGTGCAATGCTGTGGTTAGAAGTTATCACTACAATTGTTGAGTTATGTGGTATATCATGTGATTGCACCAGAGATAGCATATATGGTTTGTTACAGCTTGTTCGGACTTATTCACAGTATAAATGTGAGATTCTGATCGTGTTGGTGATTTTAGAAGTGGAAATATGGTTCTATGGTTTGTGGACTAGGATGAATTGTGAAATTTCAGTTATAGGGTGATGTGGGATCACCCCCGGGCATGTGCATGGTGAGGTTATGCAGCAATTGGTTGGCTTTTGGAACAACTCTAGGCACGTTCGAGGACGAACGTATGTTTAAGTGGGGGAGGATGTAACGACCTGACCAATCATTTTGAGCTTTTGCATTTCGCTCGCCAGTTCTCGGGCATGACTTGCCCCGTGTGATGTACTATGACTTATGTAAATCGTTGGTTTGGTTTTCAGGATAATCGGAATAAAATTGGAAGAACAGTTCCCGGTTTAAAGCTTGACACTTGAAAGGTTTGACCAATAGTTGACTTGTTTGTGTATGATCTCGGATTGAAATTTTTATGATTTGGTTAGCTCCGTTAGGTGATTTGGGAATTAGGAGCATGGTCGGAATGCATTTTGGATGTCCGTGGAAGGTTTAGGCTTGGGTTGGCGAAACTGAGATTTCGGCGCTTTCCGGTTGATAGGTGAAATTTTGATATAGGGGTCGGAATGGAATTCTGAGAGTTACAGTAGCTTAGTTGTGTCATTTGGGATGTGTGCGCAAAATTTCAGGTCATTCGGACGAGATTTGATAGACTTTTTGATCAAAAGCATAATTTAAGAGTTCTTGGAGTTCTTACGCTTGAATCTTATATTAAAGTGGTGATTGATATTGTTGTGAGCGTTGCGAAGTTTTTAACAAGTTTGAACGATGTATGGGATGTGTTGGTACAATTGGTTTGAAGTTCTGGGAGTTCCGGGTAGGTTCCGGGATGTTTTAGGCCGAAAATTAGAGCTGTAGCAGGTCTAGAAGGGTTGCAGGCCTCGGAACCCACTCGCACGGTCCGCACAAAAAGAAGTGTGGCCGCGGTAGGTGCTGTGCGGACCGCACAAAATGTTGTGCAGCCGCGGTGGGGAACGTTTCACTTGTCCTACTTTGGAAGCTCATATCTTTTGATCTACAAGAAATTTTGAGATGATTCAAAAACAAAAGTTGTAGCCATTCGTGTCTAGTTTTCAAAAGATAACAATATCGCAATTTGGACATATGTAGTGAAAGTTATGGCCAGAATACTAAAGCCTGTCACTGCAGAGGAAAGCCTGTGCGGCCGCGATCGTTTTTGTGCGAACCGCGATCGATTTTATGCGGTCCGTGGAGGTGGAAATCTGTGGGGTACTCTATAAATACGAGGTTTTGGGTTTTATTTGATATTTTGACCTAGAGAGCTCGGATTTTGGCGATTTTTCGAAGGTTTTTCAAGAAATTCATCGGGGTAAGTGATTCTAACTCAGATTTGGCTAGAGTACATGAATCTATCATTGAATTCATCATTTAATTCGTGATTTGGAATGGAATTTGGGAAGAAAATTGTGAAATCTTTCAAAAATGTAAAATGATGATTTGAAGGACCAAATGGTATCGGAATTGGATAATTTTTGTATGGTTAGACTCGTGATAGTATAAGGATTCTAGTTTTTTCAAATTTCGAGATGTGGGCCCGGGGTCGGGTTTGACCAATTTCTGGAATTTTGTGGTAATTTGATTGTTTTTGCTTGGGCTTTGTTCCCTTAGCATATTGTGACGTATTTGTTCTGATTTTGGATAAATTCGACGCGTGTGGAGGACGATTCGAGGGGCAAAGGCGTCGCGAGTTAGAGATTTAGCCGGTTCGAGGTGAGTAATGATTGTAAATGATGCTATGAGGGTTTGAAACCCCGGATTGCACATCATAGTGCTATATTGAGGTGAGGCACACGCTTGATGACGAGCGTGGGGTCATGTACTATTGGGGATTGTGACTTGGTCCGTCCCTACTGTTGATTTTACCGCGTATTTGACTGAAACTTATATGTTATCATCATGATTTGGGTTGATTGCCATATTTGGGCTTCGTGCCAACTATTTGAACCCTTCGAGGAATTTTATTACTATTTCCTCAATGTTTTGACTTATTAATTGAACTCAATCATGTTATTTTTCACTGTTTTACAACTCAGCCATTTTTACTCCATTTTGAGACTTAAATGATATTTTAAATGATGTTTTGGGCTGAGAAATACTGTTTTACTAATGCCCGAGGGGCTTATGAGTATTTTTGATGGACCTAGTTGTGAGGAAACACTGATACTGATTTGAGGCCGGGGGCCTGAGATATGTACGCCACGAGGTGGCTACTTGATATTGATATGAGGCCGAGGGCATAGATTTGATGCCACGAGATGACTTGATATTGCACTTGGGCCGTAAGGGGCCCCTCCCGGAGTTTGTACACCCTCAGTGAGCACGGGTACCCATTGTGATGTGAGATATAGCCTGAGGGGCTGATATTGTTCTATGTGATTGTCCAAGAGGCTAGTACCGTTCTATGTGATTGCCCGAGGGGCTAGTATTGTTCTGAGATATTGCACGAGGGGCGGAGTTGTTGACATTGTGCCCGAGGGGCGAACCTTTATGTGTTTATCTTTCATATTTACCTGTCATTTACCTGTTAAACTATGGTATTTGTGCCGATGGGCGGATTTCTGTGCTTATCTGCACTACCTGTTTTGCATTCATTTGCGTAACTGTTGAAAAAGTCATTTTCAAAGAAGTTTAAACTGAGCTAAGATGTTTTAAGAGATTTTTATAGCTTCACTGCTTTCTTACTGATTTTGAACTGCTCCTATACAACATCTTGATATGCTTTACGTGATTTCTTACCATTCAGACTTTAGTTACAATTATTACTCACTGAGTTGGAGTACTCACTTTACTCCCTGCACCTTGTGTGCAGATTCAGGTATTTATACACCCGGTAGCAGGTTTTGGCTGATTGTAGGCAGAGTCATCGGAGTTTAGCAAGGTAGTTGTCGGCGTTCGCAACACTGCTTCTCACTCTTCATTCATTAGTCTGTATTTGTACACTCAGACTTTTAGTTGTATTTATACCCTAGTAGATGCCCGTGACTTGTGACACCCCGGTTAGGGCTGTGTTAGGTTGTACTTCCGCACTTTATTGGCACTATTCGCTACTTAGTATTTCTATATCATGTTTCAGACTGCTTTTATGTTATTTAACTGTTTAAAAAGTGAATTGGGTTTAATTGGCTGGCCTTGTCTTCACGAGAGGCGTCATCACGACCGGGTTGGGTTTGGGTCGTGACATTAGAAAGCAAGTATAGAAAGGGAAGTATAGAAGAAAAACAGGGAAGTATAGAAAGCAAGCCATAGAAAAGGAAACATAAGCAAAAACATGCAAATATAAAAAGCAAACCATAGAAAAGGAAGCAGATGCAAAAAACAAACCGGACATTCCATTTCATACTTAAACATTTTTTTTACAAAGGCTCGTGGAAACGCAAATAAAAATACACAAACTCGCAAAAAAAAAAGAGAAAAACTATTGGTCGCCACCTTCAAGATCTTCGGCACCTCTACCACCCTGAATGTCGATGTCTGGATCATCTCGTTCCCTTTCTTCATCATCACCTTCACCCTCGAGGTATACAACATTATACCAGGTGTTCTTCTCAAGCTGGTCCACGCCTCCATCCCCCTCATCATCACCAGACTCAGGCTTGGGGGATCATATCCACAAGCAACCCACACCTCGTGGGCCTTAACGCGAACATTATCAAGGGCGTCCGCAGAAACGAACCCTGACTTATACAAATCTCGGAACATGTCTAATTGAGCTTCAGCATGAATCCACTCCCGTACAGGTCCCGAGGAATGTTGGGAAATACGAAGTACGTAAGGAAGACGGATGCGCAAGCAGTTAAGCCTTTTCAGCCTCTAAAACTGCCACCAGGTCATGAAGGAGGAAGTAGTCTTTATCCTGCTCTCCTATCCTCTCCTCCAATCTATCCTCTATAACCTAAGTTGTAGATTGATCAATCTCCCGCTCGGCCCGGAGAGTCTTATTCGCCAACTCTAACATCTCTGATTTTCTCCGAGCCTCCAAACGGGAAGACTGCACCTTCTTCGGCTCGCTCTGCTTCTCGACGACCTTGCCATGAACAACCTCTATCAACAACCGACATTCTTCTAATTGCCTGCGCAGCTCAACTACATGCGCCTGAAGGTCACCGCACTGGGCCTCTACGACCTTGCTGACCTTGAGCTCTTCCTCCATACTCCTCAACGTCCACTTCTCAATGACTCTCACAATCTCGTTATCCTTCTCCTTCAGCTTCTCGTGAAGGGCCTACATATTGCCGCCCTCACCAAACCGCCTGCAAAACTCCTGATACTTGTCGTGATACTCGAAATATTTGCCTTACAAGTATTTTCCTACGCTTCTCCCCCCTTCTGGCACTTTCAATCTCCAAAATCATAGTCTGCCGTGTTCTTCAGCAAATCGTGGTCCATAGGGACCACAATGATCCTCGTAGACCCCTATAATCTCATCTCGAGTTGGTTAAAACCCTCCTCCATCATTTTCAGGTCGGACACATCAATGTCAGACCCTACATCATCACCATCAGCAGCAACACTTTTACCCCTCTCGTCAGTCATCAAAGAAGCATCAGCGGTCGACCGAGATGTTAATGCCTCCTCTAGCCTTAAATTCCCGAAGGCATCATCGATCGATCTCTCCACTTTGGCAATCACCAAAGGCATACCCACTTTGTCTGCCTCTAACCTTGGGGACCCAAATTTCTGCTCGACATTGTCCCCAACAACTATGGTCGGCATCTCGCGCAAGGAGAAATCGTCTGTCATTGAGTCAACGACCTAAGTGACCCGGCCACCAACATCTACAGACCTCCTCTTGCGGGGCATCAATTCCCCCTCATTCGAAACATCTATAAGATCACATAGGGGAGATAATGAGTTCTTCGCGGTCTCCACGATCGTAGAAGAAACGGAACCAGGTGCTGCAGCAAGAGGGGTCGAGGTATGAATAGAACCAGTCTCCATCATAGATAGGGTGAAAGCCGAATGCGCAACCATTTTTATTTTTCGGAACGAAGGGGGGGAGCCCTCGCCCTCCTCGAAGGCCCCATGTCCTATCCTAGGAAAAACACAAGAAAATGGGGAAAATTAGCAAGGTAAACGGAAAAGAAGGGATCCAAGACTCCAACAAAATGAGTAACTTACCAGTCGAGAGGGAAGCCGACCCAAACCTCTTGAGAAAACCCGCCCACTTACGAATCCCTACGATGTGAGAGAGGAGTTGACCGACCCAACTAGAGATGTCCTCGACCAAAGGATGAGGCGAGGTCTTAGCTGCATAAGAAAAAAGTGAGAGGTCAAAATACACAACTAAGCAAAATAAACCAAGTACCTACATGCAAGGGTTGAGGCTCTTACAAATGTCATTCCAAGATTCAGGAAAGCCGTAAACGTTGGCCACCACGTCCTCATTTCTAACAAAGAAAAAGTTGAGCCATAACTAGCGATTAGCCTTGTCGTCCATTTCACCACCAGACATTTGTCTCCTCGTTGGCGAAGGTTCAATATCATCCCCCAATAAAAGCTAGGGGAGAACAGGTGCATTAGGTGTTGAAGTATGATCTCGACCCTGGCTAACTCTACGAACTTGGTAAGCATCCTTATAAGCTTGTAGACGTACTATGCGAGTTGATCCGGGCAAACACCGTAGAAGCGACAGAACATCTCCGGCAGCAGGAGGAGAGGTAGGGTATACCCGACGTGAAAAGGATAGGCATAGAATGCACAATACCTAGGACAGTAGTACTGCACCGCATTCCACCTAACATGGATCAACTCGAAGTGATCGGGAATGCCGTATTTTGCCTTAAGCTCTAGCAAATCCGCCTCCTTCATCGCTGACTTAAAGGTTTTGGATAAGACCTCAGGCAATTTCGAGAAATAAGACCTAACATCGGGGTTATGAGGAACTATCTCTTTCATAATTAGGAAGCTTCCATCCTCAACAGCAGCGGAAACTTTCTTCGCATGAGGAGGGGGAGGAAGAATTGCTAAAGGGACCGACTCACTTCCTTCGCTGGGTCCAGAAGGTATGTTAGACATATTTTCAATAAAAAGAGGAAAGTATCAAACAATGGAGAATAAAAACGATAAGGATCGCTGGAATATACGGAAAAGATGCACAATAATAGAAGAGGAAGAAGAAGATGCAGGGGTTCGGTGCAAGAATTTTGTAAAGTTTGAAATTATATCCTCATAACCCTATTTATAAGAATATGATGACATCCAAATTTACTACTAAAAAGTACATGAACACGGTCGCATGCAATATAATTTACCCAACTATGAGTCGGGGTCGAATCCCATAGAGAATAATATGTAGGCGATTAGGCGTGTAAGAGAATTATCACTTATTATGTAATGTCTAACATTTAGAAGGTGATTATGCAAATATTTATAACTAATTGCGAAAATGAAAACTAACCTAGAAAGCAAGTAAAATGATCAATGGCTACAAACATGAATACACAGGGAATTATACTCAAGTAACGGTCCAATGTATTTCACGATTTTACAAATACGACGAGTTTATGTTAATTAGCCTCGGGTTATGATTCTATATTAGCTTCTTCCAAAGACTAACAAGACTTTCTAATTGAATTATCCCTAAAACAATTAAGAGATTAAGCACACCCAATTATGGCTATAAGTAGTTCAATCATATCCCTAGGTAGAATCTATAAAGTAAGGGTTAAAACCTCGAGTTCTTGTTAATTAATTTTTTTCAACCCCAAATTATCTTTCCCAAAATTAATTCGAAGTAAATGGGCGAGTCCTAGGGTTAGCTAATCCCTTTAAAAACATTAAATAACAAGATTAATTAAAGAAACAATAATTCACATCATAATAAACAAAAATCATTCAATACATAAGCATAACAAGATATTTAATCCACACTTTAAATATGAATATTTTCATAAACAAGATTCAAGTGTTGGAATAAATACTACACACTTAGATATTTAATACAAAGCAAGAAAATGAAGAAATGAACATAAATGGGTAAGAAATTCTCAACCAAAAGTTTCAAATCTTCAAGACCCAAGTGTGTATGCAAGAACCCTACCTCCAAAACTTGTGTTCTCTAGTCAAGAGACTGAAAATTAAGCCAAAGATACTCTTTCCAATAAGCTAGGTCGTTTATTAAATGGTTTGGGGTAAAAAAAGTGAAATTCAGAAATTGCCCAGTTGTTTCGCCTATTTCTTCTTCGCGTTCGCGATTATGCCTTCGCGTTCTCGATTATGCCTTCGCATTCGCGAAGGTTTATTTTCTTCATCTTCACGTTCGCGTTTGCCCCTTCGCGTTCGCGGAGGTTTATTTCCTCCAGCTTCGCGTTCCTGATTAACACTTCGCGTTCGCGAATGTTTGTTTCCAAAAGCTTCGTATTCGCGTTTATCACGCGAAGGGTAATTTACTCGGCAGTGTTCCTGTTTTCATTTTAGCTTCTTTTTGGCTCGTTTTCACTTGATTTCTTCACAATCACTTCTAAATCATATAAAACCTGTAAAATAGGTGTAAGCGGCATTAAACACGCGATTTATTCAATCAAACATAACAAAAATCTAAGATTAACAACGAGATAAGTTGGTAAAATATCAACTTATTGGAATCCAAGCGTTATAACCAAGAAATTGTCTCATCATTACACGACACCGTTGTCACACCTCCTTTTTCCGCACCCGAGAGGGCGCAATGGAATTTTTTCCAATTAAAGGACAATCGAAACGGGATTGGTTTGTTTGTTTCAGAGTCGCCACTTGGGAGATTTAGGGTGTCCCAAGTCACCAATTTTAATCCCGAATCTAGGAAAAGAATGACTCTATATTATAGTCTGCGTACCAGAAATTCGGATAAGGAATTCTATTAACCCGGGAGAAGGTGTTAGGCATTCCCGAGTTCCGTGGTTCTAACACGGTCTCTCAACTGTTATATTCGGCTTATTTATCTGATTTTAAATACAATTATGAACCATGTGCAAATTTTATCTTTTAACCGCTTTTGTCATTATTATTATTTTTACGAGAATTGCAACGTCGTGAAAACATATCTCGAACCACGTTACATCAATGTACCCGTGGTTATTGATATATCTCGACTCGGTTGAGATTTGGATTTGGGTCACATAAATGTGCACCCGAATTAAGGAAAATAAATTGTTAAAGGCGCGCCTAAAGCAACTAGCGTCTTGTTATTTTGGGGGAAAGTCGTAAAAATTCATTAAACGGCATATCCCGAATAAATACTTTAATATATACATACATCTAGAGGGCCCCGCAGCTTTGTACATTTTGTTTGTCGAGGCCGTCTCGTTCTATTTTTAAAAGGAATTTGCGGCGTCATGGACATGCATCTCGAACCACGTCACAATCAATGTACCCGTGATTAGAAACACATTTCGAATCCGTCGAGATTTGGATTTGGATCACATAAATGCACACCCGAATTTAAGAAGGTAAAATTATTAAATACGCGCTTAAAGAGGCTATCGCGTTACTATTCCGGGAGGGTCGTGAGATTTGCTAAACGACCCACCTTAGGGACTGAATGCTTCAACATATATATATTTAACAAGGGCCCCGCAATTTGTGCGTTTTTCTTTATTTTTTTGTCGAGGCTCATCTCGTCCTTATTTTAAAAGGATATCCTATAGCAACTACGTTTCTTGTTGCGTTTGTCTCTACTAATTGAAAACAGTAGATAGCCCTAGTTAATTACATGCTTGCAAGTTATCTATACAGAATTCCGAGTGCTTGCACAAAATCAGAAGCACGGCCACGTACACAGTCGGCCGAGCAAAAATTAAGGGCCCAAATCCAGCCCATGCGTGATGGACCAGACCTGGGCCATTGTTTGTTCGATGCAGGTCTACTTGGTCTGTTTCGACCCGGGCTCGACCTTCGTGAGGTTGAGATTGCAGTCTCCGTGTTCTTTGTCTTAAAACATGGTTTACCAGTTATATGAAGCAGTTTATCAGAAAGGAAAGAACTTAACTAGTAGAGTACGATTTTCATGCTTGGCCTACATTAAAGGACATACTACAAAGTAAAACTAAGTCTAAGATACAACCTATTTCATTGGGAATATTTTCACCTATCAGCATACATATATAAACTATCATTCAGCTAATCTATATTGATATACACTGGGCATACAGGCTACTTCTATTGTCAACACAGGAATGAAAATTATTATACAGTACATGATATCTAATGTAACAATCTATGTATGAAAGTCAACTTCAGGTCTTTTCTTTTTGTATTCATGCTCAATTTTCCAATTACATTTGACAGTGTATTGGTTGTGTACCTGGTATAGAGAACAAAAGAAGAAAGGAATGATCAGCTGGGTGGCATACAACAGGCATAGCAGCAGCAGGTAATCAACACAACACAGCAACAAACAAAGCAGCCACAATGATGAAGCTCAGCGAGTGATCGAGCAATGAACAGACTATCCCAGAAAAAAATAGAGTAGGAAACAACAACCCAGAGTGTTGAATGTAACAGCAATCCAGTAATCCCAATAACCCCAAAAGCTCAACAAATAACCAATACAGTTCTGATAATCAAAAACTCAAACCAATAGTACACAGAAAGCTCAGTGTAGTAACAATCACAGCAGAAGAACACAGACTTCTCTTAATGGAACAAATAACAATCCCAGTGAGGATAACCAACTTGGTTTCTTTGTGCAGTTTTTGGACAGTGTTCAGTTACAGTATTTCTGGGAGTTTCTTTCTGTTTTTTTTTCCAGTTTTCTTCAACTCACAAGACCTCTCTCAAGACTAAAATTTCCAGCCTTTCTCTTCCTTCCCTTTTTAAGTTCTGAAATAGCCTATTTATAAGCCAAACAACCAGTGCAGTCAAGCTGCCTGGATTCTGCCCTTTGCAGACTGCCCATACCCTTTAAACCCCATGCCTAAGCATCTTTTTGATGCCACCTATTTGTTCCCCACGCCTGGCTTATTCCTTTTGTTCAAGAGTATGGGTTCATTTAAGTATTCATTTTAAACCCCATACTCTTGTGTCTTGTTCTCCATTGGCATTAGTTTAATCCTAAATTAGTACCCTACTTGTCAGCTCATTTAAACTAAGTTTTTCTGTTCTTTTCAAACCCCAGACTACCCATGTTAGCCCTTGATTATTACTGTCCTGCCTCACTGCAGTATCAGGGCCTTTTGAACTTCTGGAAGTCCAAATTCAAGACTGCCCTAGCCTGATTCTTTTCATTATTTACAATGCAGTTATAGGCTAAACTTAGGCAATGTCGAGCATCCAATTATCAATCAACAGGTTCGTTCACTTTGTACGAATTAGAATATTTGGACATTCAGTCGTAGGAAGTCAATCGACGACATTTATCAAGTCGACTATACTAATTATAACAGGTAACAATCAGTCGTTCATATAAACAAATACATACAGGGACCTAAAGGGCTTCGGACAACTTTGGTCAATCACTGGGAACCTATATAGATTATTTATGCGACGACTATCCTAATCGGACATGTTTATCATAGGATACATTCAGAACACAAACAGAAAACAATTGACCAAATAAAAAGGTCTTTGACAGAGATGGAAGAAATTAGGAAAAATAACAGATAATAACAAACAATCACAACAAATCATGCTAACAACTCAATCAAAACTAAAACAAAAAAAAAAGAACACTTACTGGAAAAGTTTAAACCAAAATGACCCAAGTCCGACTTAGCTTTGACCATTTGAGGCCGAACAAACTTTAACCAGGGTGTTCTCACATGAGAACACCTTGATTAAGGTCTATTAGACCTCGAACCCCTGTTAAGGCCGGCCGGATTCCAAGGCTATTCGTGTTCTAGGTTTTGGATTTTCAGATCTGGTTTTTTAGGAGTTGTGGGTAGATTCGGACCAAACCAGGTCTGGTTTGGTCACGAGGGAGGTCAGGGGAGTGTCTGGTATGAAGATGGTGAGGTTCGGCATAGATCGAGTTTCGTCTCGAATCTTCAAATCCAGATTCGAGACGATGGGAGGTGATTCGAGGTACATGGTTAGTGAATTCGTGCTCAGGGTGGTTGGATGTTTCAGGGGTGTGAAGGGGGTGGTCACCGGCGTTCGTGCCGCCGGGTTCTGGTGAATGGGAAATTAGGGCGGCTGCTAGGGTTTCGGGGGTGGGGGGGTGTCAAGGCTTGGTGAAGAAGATGAGGAAAGGTGGGGTTCGGATAGGGGGCGTGGGGTGAAGGGTCAAGTTTATATACGTAAAGAGTAATTAGATCCTGGTCGTTGGATGCATCGAGATTGATGGCCAGGATCTTTTACTTAGAACGGAACAACACTGTTTGGCCTCGGTTGGGGGTTGGTTCGGACTGGTTCTTGGGTCGGGTTTGGAAACGGGTTACTGACAGGGAGACTGGGCCGTTGGATTGGATTGGTTGGAACGGCTGAGATGAGCCGTCCTTGAAACAACGTAGTCTTGGTATTGGACGATGTCGTTTCGATGACCTGCGGATGGGTCTTGGGTTGGCTGACTTGGACTGGTTTTGGGCCTTCAAAATTTTGAAATATCATAGGCCCAATCCGATTTCTTGCACTTTTTTTTTATTTTGTTTTCTAATTTTTGAAATACAACTAAATTAAAAATGAATTTGAAATACCCATTAATCAATACTTAACACAATTATTCACACACATATATATATAAAAACTTTTAAATGGTTAAATTACAACCTAGAAATGCATACATATTTTTTGTATTTTGTTTGATAATGATTAAATGCAAAATGGACAGACCCACAAATGACTAACAACACATGTCACGGAAAAGTCGAAAAATTGTACAGCGAAGTCATTTGTCACTATTTTTTTATTTTCTTTTGGAGCGATTGTCCGTGAAGCAAAAATCACGTGCTTACAACCGTAATCGAAGCGACTGATCCAATCAAAAGATGCACTCAAAATGAAGCGACGCATCGGGAAAATACGTCATAATGACGTGTGACGTCGTGACGTCACTTTGATTCATGGATAGCACAACTCTAAAATTCGCGGCTCACATAGGGCCACGCTCACCAGCTCGCCCATATCATCACGATCTGGTCAGCTCGTCCAAATCGTTTCGACCGCAATGAACATAATTCGCTCATCAAGCCCGCCTGAGGCCGGCCTCAATAAGCGAAAGGACTAACTGTATGGGTCAAAATCTACCATAGAATATTTAAGATAAGATAACACTAAAGAAAGAATTCTCATTGGTCGTGGTGGATCAGGAAGTAGTGAGTTTTGTAGTTGAAGAGTCGACGAGAACTGAGGTCCATATGTCAATAATGGTCGAGGTCGAGCATCGTAGATGAAGCTGTAACGGCTAGTTCCGAAATAGGATATTAAAGAGAATATTTTATTGTATATTCTCTGCACTTGTACTATTAGAGTTTGTTAGGAATGTGTCTCGTGTAAATAGAAAAAGACACAATGATATGAGGCAAGTGATATTCATTTTGTAAACATACTTTAACAAAAAGACTCTCTCTCTCTCTCTCTCTTCCTAATATACAATTACTACATGTTACCAAGATTCGTGTCTACATTATTCCATACTTTTCCATCAAATCCGAGAATAATTCGAACATTCAAGGATTCATCAATAATTCGAACATTCAAGGATTCATCTGTCACTCATCATTGTCAGGAGGAACAATCATCTAGTTCATCATTTTTAGGTGAATAACTCCTCCTATTTACTTACATGTCATTTATTGTTATTCATTACTATTAAATGCTGCATTGTTGCAAATACCTTTTGGAATAGTTATTGCACACTGTTATTACTTTTCTACCAGATCTATTCAATGCTTATCATACTTTTGGAAGTCACGTCTAGAAATATTATTACTCCCTCCGGTCCAAAATAAGTGATTTTTTGGTTGTTTTCACATATATTAAGAAATTCACCTTTTAATATTAATTGGCAATGAAATTGACCATATTAACCTTTACTATCTCTTCATATAAACACTTCTAACACATTCCAACATTAATTACTCCAAGGGTAATGTAGGAAAAAACAATTAATTCATTCTTGAAATCTTAAAAAATCACTTATTTTGGACCACAAGAAAAAAGGCAAAAAATCACTTATTTTGGACCGGAGGGAGTATTAACTAAGTTTAACCCATAATCATGTAAATTTGATTTGAACCAAGAGTTATATTTTTTTGTCAAACAGAATTGTACTTTATGAGTTCATCAATTGCATAAAGCAAACCAAACAGAATATTGAAATTAATATAAACTCTAGAGACAAATTACTAGAGCTTTATAGATTGTAATTCTTTGGTTAGAAGTGCAAAGATTAGCCAAATTTGCCCAAATTTCATTATTAAATATCCTGAATTCTTGAGCTACTAATTTGAAATTTAGGACATAGTGTTCTAAATTTTTTAGATGCTAATTTGAAATTCTGGACTAAGTACCTTGAATTTTTGAATTGCTAATTTAAAATTCATGTCATAAGATTTGAATTCCTTGACACAATTTTTAAACTTTAGGACATGACGTCATGAAGTTTGAACCTTGAGGTTCAAACTTCGTAACGTCGTATCCTGATATTCGAGTCAATTAGCTAATTTTTAAATACATTGTAAAATGTGAATATATTTTAGGCGAAATACATAAACGGCCCCTTCAAGTTGTCCTCAACGGTCAGCCAGACACCTCAACAGACCCTTTTATCATCTAAACACTTCAAAGGGCTATTAACTGTATCAAATAGACACCTCATAATGACATGGCAAGTTACATGCATTTTAGTTATAGTTGAGCATGTGAGGATTTTATCAGACCTGTTTTCTCTTATTTTAGAAATAAGTTAAATTTATACCTGGGTCCCACATCCCATTATCATTTTTGCCCACACCTTTGAATGATCAAACCGGTGTTTTTTCACCCAAATTTCATAAGGACCTTCCTCACCCTAACACCATTATCTCCACCACCTTAAACCACCACCTTCCACCATAAATTCATCACCTATATTTCAACCTGGATGCCAAAAATCTATCAAAAAACAAACAAAAAAAAAACAGAAGCTCGCATCTTTCAATTGTTTTTAGGTCAGCAAAACAAAAGGCTGGTAACTTCAAGTGGCCTTAGTTAGAGTCTGGAGAATCTCGACCAACAAAGAGCGAGCCATCTTTGTCGGGCAAGGATGAGCCATCTGTAATGCATTCAAATGACAAGCTGTTAGCTGCAGATGCGAGCTCTTTTTCCTCACTTGGACGGGCCAATAGCGAAGACTTAAGATTGTCAAGTCAAACTGTTGATGAGATAAAACAAGAACAGGTAAACAAAAGCATGTCTCATAATCAACTATTGTCTTTATCTGAAAACTTTGAAGAATTTAAAGCTGATAAAGAGGCGGAATTAGAAGAGTGGTTGGGAGAATAAGGAATTTGTGAAGTCTCATTTCTTTTCTTTGTGGCTATTGCTCTATAAATCGTTAATTATTGGAATATTTTCTGTCCTACAATGGCATTGGCTCTATTAAATTAGGGATGAGAGAGAGATAGGAGGTGAGAGGGAGATAGGGCGGAAGGAATGAAGAAGAAGAATAATAGGTTTGGGCTTTGAGAAAGGTGTCGGTGTGCTTAAAACTTAAAAAGGGATTTTTTTTCTTTTCTTTATTGTATTTATTTGTTAATAACAAATATCAATTTTTTTAATTACAAATTACACGTGTCATTGTTTAATTGGTTCATTTGATACGTTTTTGGCAAGTGTAACTCACGCATCTAGTCTGCTGCGCTCGGATGTCTATTCGATACAGTTAACAGCCACTTGGAGTGTTTAGATGATAAAAGGGTCAGTTGAGGTGTTTGGCTGACCGTTGAGGACAACTTGAAGGGACTGTTTATGTATTTCGCCGATATTTTAAACAATATGTTTGAAAGTGGTTTCCTGGTATCATTTCCATAACACGTTTATTGACTTCACACAAAATATTCTTTTTTGTTGTTTGGGCCAATTCTCTCACATCACATATGTCTGTAATAGTTACTAATTAGGCAAAATACATTGTCGGGCCCTTAAAGTTGCACTCACTTTTCACTTATACACTCCATCTAAAGTTTGTTTCATTTGAACATTTTAATCATGTCACTTAGACACAATATGATGACATGGCAAGGTAAGCGATTCTAACATTTTTCAAACGCGTGAAATCATCATAAAAAATTAAACTCCACATACTTCTTACTAACAAATAAATAATTTATGCCGGAAAATTTTCCAGATTTATTCATAGGATTACTATCAAATCATACTTCAGATCTAGGCTCACCACCACCTCTAAATCCAGCCATCACCATAAACTTCTCATTTTTCTTCTTGTTTTTAAGATTCGATTGGCCGATGTAATTCTGTTAGCGTTCAATGAGATTTTTTTCTTCTTCCTCGAATTTTCAGATTTGAAACTTCCAGATCTAAAAGTTTTTGGCTTAGATTAGTATTTATTTCCTAATGTATAACTCTGAGAAGAAGAAAGTTCCGAACTTTTTGTCATGATGGATAAGGAGTTTGGGCTCAAGGATGGCATTGGGCCGTCTGAAGATGCAAGAATTGGGCCAACTAGGAAAAGCAAAAGAACTAAAAGACCACCACAAAGGTTTTCAGGCTTTATATGGGATCCGGGTTAATGAATTAGGTACATGGAATGAGAATATTAGCGAGGGCACACGAATGGTTAAATGGCCAAATAATAGCACTAATGTGGGAGGCTGAATTTTTGTAGAAACTTTTTCTCTGTGGTCTTTCTCCCTCGACTATTTCTTTTGTGGCTCTGTCTTCCCATCCCCTTCTTTCTATCCCTGTCTTAGTTATGTTAATTTCCATCTTATTATTCTCTAATTCCATGTATTGAGTTTCAATTAATCAAAGATCAATTCTCAGTTCCTATTTGCAATTGTGTTGTTTGTTAAATTCATAACATTGGTGCTTTCAATGAGAGTAATCCATGGTAGATTCCTCCAAGGCAGTGGTCATTTTAGATCGATTCATCGGTGGGAATCCAGCGGGCTGGATTTGTCAGGCGGAGTGGTACTTCAACTTTTGTCGTATCCCCAAGGACTATTGGCTATCTCTCGCTTCATTCTACCTCGACAGCGATGCACTCGCTTGGTTCGACTGGCTTTACCGCAATGACCAGTTCTTTGATTGGAAACATTTTACTGAGAAATTGGTTATGCGCTTTCAGAAACGGACTTTTGCAGATTCGGTGGAGCGTATGACCTATCTCTCACAGACTCGTTTTGACTATGTTCATTTTGAAATTTCTGTCCCTCCTAAAGTCCAGCGGCCTACCTTTGCTCCTATGAGCAATAGCCTCAATTCTTCTGATGGATTTGACTGCTCACCTACTGCTTATTTGGAGGTCACGCTAACTAGTGATGACAACGCTCCAAAACCTCCAATAGAAATACCGGATGAAGAAGCTACAGTTATTGCGAGCAGCGATGTCCAACTGATTAATGAAAGTTCCGAGAGGTACATTGCTGCAACTTCTCTTGATAATGGTTGTATTCAACGACAACTTGAATTTGAGACCTTTGAAGATATGTATCTTGCTGAATTTTTCTTAGAACCTGAGCTTATTCTGGATTTATATCTTGATAAATATTTTATGGAGAATGAGGACGGCATTCCAACAAGTGCAATGCATTCTGATGAACTAGTGCCAGAAGTTGTGCATGAAAAATCCAATAGAGAAGTAGAACACGATGAAGGTTTTCTTTCAATCTGGACGGACAACATGGTAAGTGTACCATAGTTTGCTTTTCAGATATATAGTCTGTGCAAACACTGTTCAAACATAGTGGTGGATGATTTCAAGGGGAATTCTTAGGAAATCGGCTTGTCCTATTGATACCATGTTCAGTGATCAATATATTTGGAATCAGTTGCCATTTAATCCTACTGTGATGGATTTGTGTGTTTGGGATTCAGGAATAAGTTCTATTTCCCTGGCTCTAACAAATTCTATAGATAACGTCGAGGAACTACTTTTGTTGGGATGTAGATGCAAGTTTTTGTTTTCTAACTTCATGACTAGAGTGTGGGAACCTGAAGAACCATGGTGTGTTACTTCATATATTTTACAATCTAATTCGTCACTAGAATTCCTTATTTTGTTGTTGGCATTGCATGATGACTATATGGTGCAACACTTGGAACTTGATATTTCAGAGAAGTTTTTACTCAAGGATATAAATGTTGCCTTTGGAAGCAATTTGACAGCCACGTGTTTTAACAAAAGGCTTGGAGTAAGGTATTATAGTTAGGGGTGTACATAGGTCGGGTTGGTTCGGATTTTACAATTACCAAACCAAACCAATTGTGTCGGATTATTAAATCTAAAGACCAAACCAAACCAATAAAACTCGGGTTTTTCACTCTCGGGTTTTCAGGTTATTCGGGTTTTTTCAGGGGGGTTTTCCTGTAAAATTTTCGTAGAACAAAACATATAAATTATGCTCAAAATATTTCTTTAGTCCTAGTAAGATACAACTATATAAAGTATTTTTCAAGAAAATAATACGAAATATGAGATATGTCATGACATTATCCTAAAATATTCAACAATAAAGACAATAAAATTTTGTAATATAAATATTGCTAATTAAAAAGCCATAATAAAAATAAATAAAATCTAAAAGTACTAAGTCATGCTAAAATAAGTAGACTAATAAGGGATTATTAAATACATGACTAAACGCTAAAGAAAAAATAAAAATAGGTTATGCATTTTTATCTAAATTATTGCAAAACAAAAAATAGATATTCAATACATTCCCGTTCGTAGTATTGAATTAAATGTCTTTTATTAGAATTAGTATTGATTTGATTTTGTTTTGGGCTTTTGTTAGCACTATTTAATTTACTAATGTTAATGGCTATAAAACTTATTGGAACATTCAAAAGTTCTAAGTCCAACCTTAAAATAATACCTCAAAAAATAAAATTATAAAATCTTTTAAGAAAGATTTATAAATTACATCACAATAAGTATATTTATATATTAAATATATCTAAAATTTATATATATGTAATGTCGGGTTGGTTTGGTTTCGGTTTGACTTTCTTTAGTTAAAATCAAACCAAACCAATTATGGTCGGGTTTTTTTTTCCAACACCAAACCAAATCAAACCAATCCATAGTCGGATTTTTTTTCTCGGTTTGACTCGGATTATCAGGTTGGAGCTGTTTGTCGGTTTTCTTTGTACACCCCTAATTATAGTGTCCCGACATTCCATTTAAAATGTGTATTTGCTACTTTTGGACTTGCACCAGAGAGTTTAGATGTGGGTTCTAAATGGCATGGAAAGATTGATGAACTGCAATGTATGTGGAGTAATATTAATATGTGGCTCATAGTGCCAAGGCTCAATTGAGGGTTTAAGGATTAATGGTGTATTTCTGAAGGCAATTAGAAGTGGTGGTGCTTCTATCTGCTTGACTTGTGGATTTGAACAACAATTTCATAAAATGTCTCAGTTTTTTAATCCTAGAGATAGCATTTTGCTGGTTCAATTAGTGCGGCTATGGATTATTTCTTTGAGGGTTGTGCCACAATATACAGTCAAAGATGATAACTTATTTGGTGGAACCTTAATCGAGATATACATGCCATTATCATATTATGCAATTGGGAAAAGAGTTGTTCAATCTCTTAGTCAAAGAAATAATTTGAGAAACTCTTTAGAGGAATCAATTTCACCACACATTCATAAATTGTGTTTCCTTCTATGTTCTCGCTCTTCAGTATTTGTGTGGCGTAGAAGGCAGAGTAACAATGAGCAACAACAATTAGTGGCAAAGGTTCTAGCATTCTTGATGCCAAGAGTGATTTTTAAACACACTGATGAAGGAATAAATAGCTCAGTTGTTTGGCTTGCACTAGGAGAAAAACAAGATTATTCAAGGTTCTAATTGAGGATGGGGGTAATGTCATGATGGATAAGGAGTTTGGGCTCAAGGATGGCATTGGTCCGTCTGAAGATGCAAGAATTAGGCCAACTAGGAAAAGCAAAAGAACTAAAAGACCACCACAAAGACTTTCGGGCTTTATATGGGATTTAGGTTAATGAATTGGGTACATTGGAATGAGAATATTAGCGAGGGCACACGAATGGTTAAATGGCCAAACAGTAGCACTAATGTGAGAGGCTGAATTTTTGTAGAAACTTTCTCTCTGTGGTCTCTCTCCCTCGACTATTTCTTCTGTGGCTCTGTCTTCCCATCCCCTTCTTTTTGTCCCTATCTTAGTTATGTTAATTTACATCTTGTTATTCTCTAATTTCATGTATTGAGTTTTAATTAATCAAAGATCAATTCTCAGTTCCTATTTGCAATTGTGTTGTTTGTTAAATTCATAACACTTTTCCAGTAAAAGCCAAGAACTTTCCTAAAAAAAGGTTGGCCCCAGAAAGAGAAATGAGGCTAACATAGGGAAGGGATTTTCATATAAAGGTGATTGTCCTTCTCTGTTGTGCCAACGATTTTTTGTAGCTACTAAACCAACAACCCTTACTCATGAAATGTTGAGAAACAACATATGCTTCTTCAGTCGACAAGTTAAACTATGAACCTTTGTGTATGTTTCCTTGCGTATGTGTTACTTTTTCCTCCTTTGGAAATATTTTACAAAAAAGGCAATAATGATAATATGTGACTTTTTAGGCTACCAACTAGCGGGAATTCATTGTTTCATTTTGTCGAGTACCTGGTATGCTCGGAACAACTGAAATCTCTTTATGTATTGTTGTGGAGTTTGGCTTGATAAAGTCAGTGGGAGAAAGTTTAGACATATTCTCCATGACAACAGAAAGCTTATTGCACTGGTTATGTTTGATTTGGAACCCTAAAACTCCATTTTTAGCCAACTAAAGCTTGTCGTTTTTTTGCAAAATCTCGGGGCTAATGTTTTCAACAATGGTCCAATTTTGGATTCCTAGATTTGAGGGTCAAAATAAGGGTAAAATTTATGCATCTTTAGTAGTATGGTGGCAAAATGGATAAAAAAACGAAAAAAGGCCTAAAAATGCCACTCAACTTTCATAAATGGTCTATCCGTGTCATCCATTAAAAAAATGAATTTTTATATTCCTATGCCACATAGGAAACCTTATTACCCTCAATGTTCAAGGTTTGACTTAATTACACTTAGTATACCAAATTACCAATTCTATACCATAATTAATTAAGGGTATAATTAATTGTACGTTTGTTACTCCTTAATTGAAGGAATCTGTATATCCCAGTATCCTCACTCATCCCACGTTTCTCTCTCCTAACCCCTCAGCCCCACCCACGTTTTACCCATACCCACATTCTTTTTACCATTTCCATCTTCTGAAACCAAATTCTCCCTCTAAATTCACAGAAAATTTAAGAAACCCTTCAACAAAATTGGTTCCCCATTTTACTCCAGTTGAAGTTCATCAATGAAGAACAACATAGCTTCAAAACAAAGTACTAAAAAAATCAACAGTAGCTGATATACCCTCATTTGATTTGGGTGTTTTATCACCAAAATCACCCAAAAAGCAAGCCAAATCTCCACATGCAATTGCAGAGACTACTCATAGTTCCTCTCCCCGACAAATCAGAGCAGAGATGAGAACCAAACAAAAACATGATGTAGATGCTGGAGAAACTTCTACACCAGGCAAACAAGTCAAACGAAAAGGAAAAGAGCTTTTGGTAGATGACGACTTTGAAGAAGAGGTCCCTAATCTTCAAACAGGAAAGAAAGCAAAGGTGTCTCGTGGTTCGAAAAATTCAAAAATGAAGAAACATTCAAAAAAATACCCTAAAGTTGTTCGCAACCAATCATTGGTGAAGGTAAACATTTATTAGTTTCGTTTTTAATTTTTTAGTTTGGTTTATGATGGTAAAATCTGTGTTATACGTGTTTTAGACAAGTGTAGAGTAATTTTCTTAATTTTGAAGATTATTTGTAGTTGTGATGTTCTGCCTTTATAGTTGTAGATAGTTTGTAATTTTTTTTGTAGTTATATTGTTAGGTAACTTGTACTATTTGAAGCATAATTGTAGTTATCTTTTGTTGCTGCCTTTTTGTAGAAAATGCTTTAAATTGTAGATATTATGTAATCATTTGTAATTACGTTGCAGATAAAATTTAGATGAATGTATCCTTTTTATGCATTTTATTAATGTGAAATAATTTATTATTTGCGCAGAATGAACACTTTTTTGCCCCATATAATGTTGATTATGGGGTGCTTAGATTCCACATTTTGTATGATCCTGGCATTCCTAGCCATATTAAAGAGCTTCTATCCTCAAATGGGTTGAAGCTTTTCAAAAAGACATGTTTTGGATACTTACTGTCTCTTCCCACCATATGCATGCAAAACCAAGTCATTCATCTTCTGATGAAGTATGAATTGACCAAATCCAATGCATCATATTTTTCTGTGCAGTTAAAGGGTGAAACATTAAATTTTGGATTGAGTGAATTTGCATTAATTACTGGTCTAAGATGTGTTACCCAGGTTACTGATTTTGGTTATACCCCCACTTATGTTAGCAAGATAATGAGCAGTTATTTTCCTAACAAATTAAGAGTGGAGAAGTCTTATTTGAAACAGATAGTAACCACTAGATCCTGGGTAAACGATGAGGATGCGGTAAAGTTGTGCATCCTTTATCTTTTAGAATTTTTCATTTGTCATTCGGACAAAGATCGTGTTTATTTTGTAGATCACTTTAGGTTCTATTTGGTAGAATCTAGGCAGTATGAGTCATACCCATGGGATATTAAATCTTTCATCCATATGATGGAATCTGTTAGGCACAGACTAAATCCGTATGTACATTCTTATCTCATATGGGGATGCTCACTAGCATTGCAAGTATGGCTTTATGAGTGTTGCTCTACTGTCAGCACTGATATAGCTACGAGGTGTTCTAACTCAATATCTCGCATACTAAGATGGTCAGCTAGTAAGGGGCAGATTTGGTTAGCTACCTTTGAAGAGAAGATGATAAAGCCTGAGTTGATAAAGGTAAAGTTTCTTTTTTTATGATTATACATTTACCTTCAAAATTTCTACAATTATTCTACATATTCTGCCTTGATCAAACTAATTTATTTTTCCTCATTTAGTTTACCAACATAGGTGAATCTGGAGAAGAGATTGCAATGCTGATTTTGCCCGACAAAATTGAGTACAAAGTTCAAGAAGGTGAACAAACATCTGAGGTTCCCAATGCTGATCCTCCTACGTTGGGACACAAACAAACAGATAGAGAAGAGGACAAGGAGTCTATTGCTAAGAAGATCAGAAAATTAGAAAAAGGAATTGAGCAGATAATACATATAAACTACAATATATCTACAAAATATCTACATTTCATAAACTGACTACAAAATATCTACAAATTTGTAAATTCTGATATATATCTATATATAATTGCATATCTACAATATATCCACATTTCATAAACTGACTACAAAATATCTACAAATTTGTAAATTCTGATATATATATATATATATAATTGCATATGTTTATGAAGTTAACAACTTACTATATTGTAACTTGTAGGTTGATGGAAAGCTTGAAGATTTTAGGAAAGCTGTCTTTGTAGAACTCGATAGCCTTTGAGGGTTTATAAATGAGTCTGTGCATACTATTTTGCAAATGATAAATAGTAGAAATGTGCAAGATGATGCAAAGGTAAGATCTGACTTTTATTTTTCTACCAAAACAATTTAGACATATGAAAAAATATATACAAACTAACATAAAACATTCAGTTTGTTGGCAGTTCAACAAAATACAATGACCAACAAAAAGACTTGAACAATCAGCATTTTCAGTTCAATATTGGGAAACAAGTGCAGGCCAGCACCTGCAAAATAGGTATCTACAAAATACCTACAAAGTATCTACAATTTGTGTCAGTGTATATACAACATATCTACACTTATCCAAAAATTATCTACAATTTTGATACACATATTCTACAACTCAAGCCACCATTATCCAGTATTATTTACTAATTTTAATTATAAAACAGAGCATGTTGAAGGTGCAGTTGGTAAAGAAAATCTTCTAGCACATGGTGATTTATATACACATTTTCAAGTTGCAACTGATAAAGATAAAGCAGGTATCATACTGTCATTCATAGATATTTTCTTGTTGTTTATAAATTTTAACATTCTTGTTAAGTAAGATATGAATTGTGTTACAGTGATGGAAGATATCAATGCACAGTCCCCAATTCACAGAATGACAGTAGCAGCTCAGACAGAACAAGTCATTGAGGAACATGACAATGAAGGTGCAGATGCACGGTATGTAGATCTAGGTGATTCGGAAGGATCAGGAGTTGAGAAGAAAGGGGTCACACTAGATGATTTTGAGTTGCCTGACAACTTATACCAATTGGTTAAGTTTGGCGAGCCCATACAAGATGATGCAATACCTATGCATCCAGGGATAACAAGGCATCCGGGAAAGCATGCCCGATCACCATTTATCCCTCTATACAGTTCTGGGGGCAGCAACTCAGTTGGGCTTAAAATTTTCTACCTCAAGCACCCTTTTACTACTGTTATTGATGAAGATATAGCCGGAGGTTTTAGATAACTTCAACAAGTGGTTATACCACTGTAGCGACAAAGGTTCAAAGAGGTATGGATGCATAATTTGACACTTGCATTTCAACATTTATCTTTTACATATCTAATTCATTCTACAATTTTTTTGATATTTATTTGTTGTTACAGGAGGAAGGCTCCGTTTTCCATATAAGATAGCCAAATTAAGCCTTGGTTAGACCTTGGAGTGGAAAAGATTAATAAGAAGGAATGGTTCTTTTTCCTAACTCACCCCGGACAAATCCTCAATGACTCGGTAAGTATCAAGGAGTCTATTCCCAAGATATGATTTGTAGATATTTTGTCTTCTGTTTTGTAGTTTAATTGTAGTTATGTTATAGATATCTATAATATATGAAGATGACTTGTAGTATAAATTGTAGATATTATGTAGATATGATTGTAAATGTTGTCTTTCTTGTATCTAGTGTAATTGTATTTAGGTTTCAGATTATGTATCATATTTGATGATTATTTATAGTATAAATTCTATATATATTTTGTGGATAGAATAGTTTGTTGCTGTATTTCTTTTTTGTAGTGTAATTGTAGTTATTTTATAGTTTATGTAGAACATTACAAGATTAATTGTAGTATAAATATAGATATAATGTATGCATGATTGTAGATGTTGTATTACATGATTGCCCAATAATTGTAGATAAATTGTATTTATTTTTAGATTATTTGAAGTTGACTTTGTAGTTTAAATTGTAGAGCTGTTTTTAGACATCATTGTAGATTTTTTGTTTCAGTTTTGTAGTAAATTGTAGTTATAATGTAGTTTTATGTAGATTATTTGAAGTTGACTTGTTGTTTATATGCCAACTATTTTTGGTTGCAGCACATTGATGTTTTAATGTATTACTTGAGGAAAAGAGGCAAGTATGGCCCCAATAACAAGACCAGGTTTACCATAACGGATTGTTTGTTCAAGACCAGGATAGAACAAATTTATGAAAAGTTCATAAATTCACCTCCACAAAAGAAGTATTTGGTTGTTAAACCCCAAGATGTTGTTGCAAAATATATTTTGGGATATAGACTACTTGCCAATGTTGCATGGATGAAGTTGGCTATGTCATCATGCCGGTAAATATTGTACAAAAATTCCATTGGGTGTTGGTCGTTTTCGACATTGCAGACATGCAACTTTATGCGTATGATTCCATGGTCTCTTCATGCAACCATCAAGTTGTTGAATCCTGTGTCGAAAAGTTCTCTGTTATTATCCCTTTGTATTTGTCATGCATTGGTTTCTATGGGAAGCGTAAAGACATTAACTTCAAGAATACAAAGGCATACATCGAGAAACTTGTTACCGAATCTCTTAACATTCAGTGGATCGTTGGAGAGATTCCACATCAAAAAGAAGGGTCATTGTAAAAAATCTATTCTCTCTTTCTATGCATTTAATTCCTTTTTTATTTCTAATCATTTGGTAAATATTTTAAAAAAATTATGTTATGCAGCGATTGTGGTGTATTTGTTGCTGCCTTTGCGGAGTATGTTAGCCTTGGAGATTTGTCAATTTCCGCAAAAGACCTTTCTGATATTGACCAACATCATAGACGCTATGAAGCGCTCCTATGGGACTATGCTACAAAGAAGCAGGAAGATGGGTCAATCAGTGAAAGTGAGGTTACATGCATACTGGCAAGGAGGAAGGGTGCACCTGCATTGAATGAGAAAACAAGAGTCCAGAGAAAGAAGAAGCAGTGTCATGTATATGTAATTTAGTTGATGCTAGTTTGTAGGAGAAGTATAGTACACAACTTTCCGAACAATTCATTTGTGTTTTTATTATAGCAAACCTTTTGTTTTGTTAATTTCTATCCAATGTAGTAGTTCACTTGAAAATAACTTGGTGGTTTTATCTCCAGTTGTTTAATATTTACAGCACTTGTTCTTCATTATCTTAAACGTAGTTATTACGTTGTTAGAATACAATTTATCTACTAAAAAACTTCAAATTATCTACAATCTGAAAACACTGAATGTTGAGATTGTATATAATTTTATAGTTGAATATGTATATAACTTGTAGGGAATACCTCCAGTTGTATTTAATTTCTGTATATAACTGTTAGTTCAAGTTAAGTTAATTTTTTTAACTTGTAGTTATATTGTAGATAATAAATAGTAACTGCTATGAACAGAATGTCAAAAATGGAGGAAGATGCTTGACACAATACAGAAAAACATGTTAACAAACACAGAAACAAATTGAAATTAACTATATTAAGATCTTTAAAAACTTAAACGATTACACACAAAATTCTGTTAACTTGAACACATTAACAATTATTTTGAAATACTATTCTAACTACATGATATTTATTTCTTTTTGGACGCATTCTTGCAAGATCTTTTGTTATGCCCTTCACCTCCACAGTTGCCACATGACACCTTATACTTCGATTTTAGTTCATCATATGTTTTGTATCTTTCCTTTTGAGGTCTTCCTGACTGCCTTTTCTCTCCCGTAAGTGGATTTACTACTTCATCAAATATATGTTGTGGCACATTTCATTTACTTTCATCAGGAAGGGGATTTACTGGTATTTCACATGTACGCAGTAGGCTCTTCTTTGTGTAATACGGAGAGCAATAGTTTTCATAAGTTTCATTCCCGTTCCTTAAAGCTGCCAAAGCATGCACACATGGAAGTTCTTCAAGTTGGAACTGGCCACAGCTACATTTCTTGCTTTCAAGACACACAATATACCGCTTCACACCATCTATCACAGTATGGATATGATCTGTTGAAGCACTCACCTACAATTACATAACAAACAGAAAGAAAAATATTTACAATCATAAAAAATAGATTATCTACAACTTATCTACAATTTATCTACAATCTACAAATTAACTACAATTTGTCTACAATTTATCTACAATATAGAAATATTGTATATTAAAATATTATTTTTCTGCACCAAATAAACAGATCTTACCCTAAGTTTATGAGATAATGTTCTGTTGTTCTCCAATTCTTTGTTGAATTTGGACCCAAGGAATGTGAAAGTACCATTTGCCTTCAATAACTTCTCGTTCGTCCAACGTTCAAGAAGTGTCCTCATATACTCTAATAGGTCAAATATTGGCAGCTCTCTTGCATCTTTTGTTACAGCATTCAACGACTCTACAATGTTTGATGTCATAGTCCAAGTTCTATTCACCGTTGCATGTACTCTTGACCATCTATGATAGTCAATATCACGCGGGTCTATCTCTTCAATCTTCGACATCCTTTCATTAAACTCATCCAGAGTGTATGACCGTGTTGTAGCAAAGTACAACAACAACAATAACGACCCAGTATAATCCCACAGGTGGGGTCTGGGGAGGGTAATATGTACGCAGACCTTACCCCTACCCCGAAGGGTTGAGAGGCTGTTTCCAGGAGACCCTTGGCTCAAAAAAGCAACAGGAGCCGATATATTAGTACCATAAAAATGCATAATAAAATAACCACAATATAAGAGATATTAAATACAGAATACGAAATACGAAATACGAAATATATGGCTGGTATAGTAAAACTAGCAGGTAAAGCCCTACATCAATAGACGACCAATGACATTCTTAGTCTAACTCCTTACTGGCTAGTCTCACTCTATTGTGTTGTAGAAATATTCACAACTTTCCCCTAACCTACAACCTTAATGCTCGACCTCCATAATCCCATGTCAAGGGCCATGTCCTCAGTAATCCTAAGTCGCGCCATGTCTTGTCTGATCACCTCTCCCCAATACTTCTTAGGTCGCCCTCTACCTCTCCGCGTGCCCACCACAGCCAGTCGCTCACACCTCCTCACCGGTGCATCAATGCTCCTCCTCTGAATGTTCCCGAACCATCTGAGTCTTACTTCCCGCATCTTGTCCTCCATGGGGCCCACACCCGCCTTCTCTTGAATATCTTCATTCCTAATCTTATCCATCCTTGTATGCCCGCACATCCACCTCAACATCCTCATCTCCGCTACTTTCATCTTCTGTATGTGTAAGTTCTTTACCGGCCAACATTCAGTTCCATATAACATGGCAGGCCTAACCACTGCTCTATAAAACTTACCTTTTAGTAACGGTGACACTTTCTTGTCACACAAGACTCCCGACGTTGTAGCAAAGTACAATTCATTTAATTGTAGATGACCCTTCTTGAACTTTGCCCTTATATTTGTCCAAATATGCCACATGCAAGAGTAGTGTGGCACGCCCGGATAGACAATTGATGTTGCCTTCAGGATACTCTCATTCCTATCTGAAACAACACACATTGAAGTTCTTTCACCATATGCTTGCTTGAATTGTTCAAAAAATCACTTCCACGATGCGTCGTTTTCCGAATCAACCACAACATATGCCAAAGGCAATATTGTACCTACATTATTAGTCAAAAAATAATTAACTGGCAGCTTTGAAAATGCATATGAAAATACAAATACATATAAACTACAATATATCTACAAAGTATCTATAATGTATCTATAATTTATAAACTGCCTACAAAATAACTACAATTTTACTTACTGCATCCATTGTGCTTGTTGTCAGCATAATCCCCTTGTAGGCTGACTTTAAGAATGTCCCATCAACTACTACTACTGGTCTACAATATTCCCAATCACTTATTGATGTACAAAGAGCAACAAATACATATAAGAAGCATTCATCTGCTGTCTTCTTCAATTTAACAACTGAGCCAAGATACGTCTTCTCAAGAATATAAAAATATTTTGTTAATTTGCTGTAGGAGTCAGCCAGATGACCTCTCAAAAACTGTAAAGCTTTTTCCTTTGCTCTCCATGCTTGCATGTAGCTTAGGTTCACTCCATGTTGGGACAACATGTCAGTTTGTATGTCATTTGGTGTGTAAATTGTCTTATGGTCACAATACTTTGGAATGGTCATGCTACGAACTACAATTGCAGTACGTTTACGTTGTATGAATGTATCATCCATTAAGGTGCATGTGTGTTGTCGGTTGAAACTCCTAACCTTAAACATTGTAGAATCATTAATTGATGTTGCCTTGAAGTGCCAATTACAATTTCTCCAACGCATATAAGCCAGTAGCTACAAAAAAATACATTTATAATACAAGTTATCAATGTAGATGTAACAAAAGAACTGTTTTAACATAAAGTAACACTATACAATATAACTACGTTTCATCTACAATGTTTGAAAAACACATATCACAAGGAAAATATTGTTTATAATGATCTTTTCACCATTAATATATTCAAACCTTTTGTGGCTAGATCTTTTAACCCTGAATTGGTACTTGTGCATGACAGAATAGTGTTTCATTGCAGTTGCAATTGTTTGCTTGTCTTGATACACTTGTCTTTCTTCGATAACACTTTGTGTACCTTCAGTTATTATTTCACTTTGATATTCCTCTATGACGGGAGAGGCTGACATATCAAGTAACTTTATTGTCTCAGACGAACCTGCATGAAAATAAAGATAAACAATGCCATTACAATTTTAGAATCTTTGTAGATAAATTGTAGATGAGAGAAAATTTTGTGGTCAACCTTTTTTCCCACATAGATTGCAGTTTAATTATAGCATAAATATAGTAATTATATAGATACCCTTACAAATAATACCGTTTTATATATACTTAAACTGATTTGTAGTATATTTGTAGATGAAGAGAAAAATTTTTTAGTCAACATTTTAGAAACATAGATTGTAGTTTAATTGTAGTATAAATATAGTAATTTTGTAGATAATCATGAAAATAATATTGCTTTATACATCCTAAAATTGATGTGTAATTTATTTGTAGATAAATGTAGGAATTTTATAAATATTACCGTAAAATCAGACTTTCATAGAATTTGAAACATAACAAACATGCACTTGTCTTCTCATTGGTAATAGTCAATTCCATATTGAAATCTCGTACACTTATACATAACAGATACGATCCTAAATTTTTATTCTCCTTTTTTGTCTCCATATACACACGAACCCCCATATCGTTCTTAATCTCCATTGGAGGACAATTCTCATTCACAATGTATTTGATTTCTATAGTTTTTTCTGAAGTATCAATCATTAATTGCTCTGCAATTGTAGAAATCAACATACTGTAACTTGCATCCTCATCGAGCACAATGCCATCAACTTGAAAATCTCTAAATCTGCCATAGCTATCTCAATTCCCATTTAATTGTAGCATGATTGGGATTTTGGACATAATTACGTGTCGTTGCTAAGGTATTGTTCAATATTTTGTCGTTATTTATTTATTTTTTGGATTAAGAAAAAAAGACGAAGAATAAAGTATCGGCAGAATTGATTTCTACAGTTTGACTTGAATTTGTTGAATATTTTGTCGCTTTTTTAATCAGTGGATTGAGGAAAAAAGTTGACGAATTGAGCTTTTGCAGAACTGATTTCTACAATTTGATTCGAATTTGTTGACGATTTTATCTTTTTTGATTTGTGGTTTAAGGAAAAATATCGAAGAATAGAGTTTTTGGAGAAAAGAGTCTATGTAATTTGATTTTAAATTGAAGATAAAGGATTTCCGTTTCAAATTTGATCTGAAGGTCGCTAAATCAATTAGAATATTCTGTTCCTGATTTGTAGCGCGCCTAATTAGGAAGATTCAGCTACTAATAATTAGTATTTAATGAATGGTATAATAATTGTAGAAAAAGAGTGAACATGACGGCTAAATTAGAAACTACGCACATATTTGGTAATAAAGTTTCATATATGGTATAGGAAGGAAACAATCTCTTAAAAAATGCTCATTTCATGCTACCGCTGTTACACATTTGGCCCATTCATGCCATTATTGACTAACGACTCAATTTTTATTTGGCCCATCCATGCCACTGCCGTTAGTCAATAATGGCATGGATGGGCCATTTCTGTAACGACAGTGGCATGGAAATAGCAAATTTTTAACGAATAGCAAATTTCTGAAAGTTGAAAGGCATTTTTAGGTCTTTTTCGATAAAAAAAACAGTTATCCATTCATATTATCCACTAAAAAATGGGTTGGATAATGAACATTTTAAAAACGAATCAAATATGAATAAAAATTCCATTATCTACTTAGAAAATAGATAACTAATTGATAACTAATGAGTTTAGTTTTTACATTTGTAAATACTTAAATTGGGAGGTCGAACTTGGGAGACTAGAAATTCTCCCAAAAGAATCATATTCAAAAAGCCCATATTATCCGCCGGTTAACCTATTTTCTATCCGTATTAAATATGGGCTGAGTCAGATAATTCATCCATTTTATGTTACCTATTTCGACCCGCCTATATCCGACCCGACCCGACCTGTCCGCTTACCACCTCTAATCTATCTATAATTAAAAGCAGAAGACAAAAGCACCTCATGAAGCCAAATGGCAGAACAATAGAATGACACATGACATAATTAGTTATTGGTTATTCTTTTTAATTTAAATATATATCTAAAAAATGAAAATAATTAAATCAACTACCATATTTAAATATATCTAAAAATGAAAATAATTAAAAAAACTACCATATATATGTATATATATATTAATTGGTTACTTTAATTTAATTAATAAATATAGATTTCTTATCTATATCTATATTAATAATTAACTATAACAAAAAAATAAAAAACAAATATATAAAAAAATAACTACCCATTCAAATTGGGTGGGAGTAGTTTCAAGTTGGAATTTTTAAATTATTTTAAAATCAAAAAGCATAAAAAAAAATAAAGCTATAAAAAACGGAAAAAAAAAACAAAAGAAAAACTACTCATTCAAATCGGGGAATAGTTTCAAGTTGGAGTTTTAAAATAATTAAAATAAAAAAAGATATCTTATAATTAACTATAATAAAAAAACGAAAATATAAATATATAAGAAAATAACTACCCATTCAAATTGGTAGTTATTTTTAATTAATAATTAGTTATTGGTTATTATTTTTGAATTTAAATATATATAAAAACGAAAATTAAAAAATACAAAACTACCATATATATATATATATATATATATTGGTTACTTTAATTGAATTAATAAATATAGATATCTTATAATTAACTATAATAAAAAAAATAAAAATAAAAATATATGTAAAAATAACTACTCATTCAAATTGGGTGGGATTAGTTTAAAGTTGGAGTTTTTAAATTATTTTAAAATAAAAAAACAAAAAAAACTGTAAAAAAAAACAGAAGAAAAACAACTCATTCAAATCATGGAGTAGTTTCAAGTTGGTGTTTTAAAATACTTTTAAAATAAAAATAGATATCTTATAATTAATTATAATAAAAAAACAAAAATATAAATATATAAGAAAATAACTACCCATTCAAATTGGTAGTTATTTTTAATTAATAATTAGTTATTGGTTACTTTATTTAAATTAATAAATATAGATATCTTATAATTAACTATAATATAAAAACAAAAATATAAATATATAAAAAAATAACTACCCATTCAAATTGGGTGGGAGTATTTTCAAGTTGGAGCTTTTAAATTATTTTTTTTAAAAAGCAAAAAAAAAAAAGCTATAAAAACGAAAAAAGAGAAGAAAAACTACCCATCCAAATCGGGAGTAGTTTCAAATGTGAGATTTAAAATAAAAAATAAAATTAAAAAATAATAAATTATCAATTCAAATTGGGGAGTAGTTTTAAGTTGAAGTTTTAAAATTATTTGAAAATAAAAAAACAAAAATAAAGAAATAAAAAAACTTCAGAGAAAAATATTAAATAACGTAATATGCTAATGAAACTTTCTATTAACAATGTAGTAGCATTAAATATTTGAAAATATAATAAAGAAAAATACATAACAAAAACGTTATTCGATGCGCTGCCTGTATAAGTCCCGTTAGTTTAACAAAGATTTTATTCACTAAAATTTAAATAATATTATTAAGAACAGCAGAATCTATATATTACTAAAAGGAAAGGAAAAAGCGCTTTCGTTAATCCAAGTGACAGCTTAAAAAAAGCCACATGACATAATTAGTTACTAAATTTATTATTTAGTTAATAATTAATTATTGGTTATTCTTTTTGAATTTAAATATATATAAAAACGAAAATAATAAAAAAATATAAAACTACCATATATATGAATATATTCATATATATATATATATATATATATTAGTTGATTACTTTATTTGAATTAATAAATATAGATATCTTATAATTAACTATATAAAAAACGAAAATATAAATATAAAAAAAACTACCCATTCAAATTGGGTGGGAGTAGTTTCAAGTTGGAGTTTTTAAATTATTTTAAAATAAAAAAGCAAAAAAAAAAATCTATAAAAAAACAAAAAAAAAAGAGAAGAAAAACTACCCATTCAAATCGGGGAGTAGTTTCAAGTTGGAGTTTTAAAATAATTTTAAAATAAAAATAGATATCTTATAATTAACTATAATTAGAAAATGAAAATATAAATATATAAAAAAGTAATTACCCGTTCAAATTGGGTGGGAGTAGTTTCAAGTTGGAGTTTTTAAATTATTTTAAAATAAAAAAGCTATAAAAAACGAAAAAAAGAGAAAAAAAACTACCTATTCAAATTGGGGAGTAGTTCAAGTTGGAATTTTAATATAAAAAACAAAATTAAAAAAATAATAAATTACCAATTCAAATTGGGGAGTAGTTTTAAGTTGGAGTTTTAAAATTATTTAAAAATAAAAAAACAAAAATAAAGTAATAAAAAAAACTTTAGAGAAAAATATTAAATAATGTAATATGCTAATGAAACTTTCTATTAACAAAGTAATAGTATTAAATATTGAAAGATATAATAAAGAAAAATACATAACAAAAACGTTATTCGATGCGCTGCCTGTATAAGTCCCGTTAGTTTAACATAGATTTTATTCACTAAAATTTAGATAATATTATTAAGAACAACATAATAAAATTAAAAAAAAAATTCAATAGTAATAAATTATATATCTTCTCATATATTACAAAAAGAAAGCGAATACTAAATATTGTTTAATATAATAAAGAAAAATAGAACAAAAAAGTTATTCGCTGACTATATAAGTACGTTTGATTTAATAGAGATCTCATTATTGGGTATATCGTATTGACAAACAAGATGACAATTGAATTTTATTAAAGCAATACGATCTAATAGGATCAAACAAGCCTGATCATAATTTAATTTAATTAATATTTTTTTAATATTGACCGCGCATCGCGCAGGTACGACTACTAGCAGTACTATACAACTTAAACAGACTTCCTTTTACTTGCCTTCTCATTTGCAGTTCCTTTTTTAAAAAGAAACCAAAAATACAAAATAAAGATACAACTCAAAATCAAGTCGTTTTATCTTTGCATTATGAGCAAAAGAAAGAAAGGGATAAAATTTACGGGCAAAATGCGCTCGTCATTCATAATATAGTCTCGCGCCTATCACGGTTACCTTTGCGATTTTACCTTACTATCATTAAATTATTTTGCACTAAAATTATTTATTTATTATTGTTGAAATTCAGCCCTTTTAATGAAATATTTGTCGATAAGAATAATCTTTTTTTGACCTTTATGTAGTTATATTAGCAAAGGAAATTATGTGATGGGACGAATGAGGTCTCTCTGCCTTTAAATCAAATACCGTATTGATTATACTGAATATATTTATATATCAAACAATGTGTATTAGTGTAATAGAAAAAATTTAAATTAAAAAGAAAGAAAAAAAGAAAATTTTCGTTTTGTCGGGTAGCGCTCATCATAAAGGGCGTAAGGCGGGAAAAAGTTTTTCTCTCCAGTACTCTCTACCCCTCTCTCACACGCGCTTCCATTCGCTAATCGCTCTCTAAAAATTTCAGGAA
Organism: Nicotiana tabacum; assembly: GCF_000715075.1. Lineage (NCBI taxonomy): Eukaryota > Viridiplantae > Streptophyta > Magnoliopsida > Solanales > Solanaceae > Nicotiana > Nicotiana tabacum. Next base: position 55,315,931 of record NC_134087.1, on the reverse strand, counting down.
GCTTCTTAGGGTTTCTGATTCACCTCGCAATGGCGGACTCCACCGAGACGGAGGCGATAAGAGTAATCTCCCGAATTGGGAAACAATTGGGTGCATACAAAACTTGCCCCAACAAAGATACTCTAGTCAACTTATTAAAAGTAAGACCTCATTCTCAACTACCTTTACTCGTTTTTCCAATTGTTAAACATGCTTTATGAATATTCTTACTTGTTAATTTGTCATTTCTAACACGAATATATTTTAATTTTTTAAGTAATTTATCATTTATGCTCTAATTCTCACATGCCTTGCCCTTGCGACTGAAGATATTATAAGTTTGGGTTCCATTTGCTCCACTCTAGTATTTATCAAAAACTCCTTTTTTTTTTCTTTTCAATTCTGTTATTGCTTATTGTGTTGGCAATTTTTGCTCTTTTTTCACTACGTTCTCTTCATTATTGGAGCTCAGTAAGTTTGTTAAGGATATTTTTTTTGACATAGAAATCTATCATCTGAATTAGCTGTAAGTTTTTTTCTTTCTTTTTGCTATTTATTGCCTGTTTAACCAAGCTTCTAAAATCAGCTTCTTATTTTGAGAAGTGTTTTTTCATTTTCAAACAAGTAAAGCAATTTGTGTTTGAGACAAGAGGGGTTGCTCCGATGTTAAGCAACCTCCACTTCCAACCAAGAGGTTGTGAGTTCGAGTCTCCTTAAGAGTAAGGTGGAAAGTTCTTGGAGGGAAGGATGCCGATGGTCTATTTGTAAACAGCCTCTCTACCCCAGGGTAGGGGTAAGGTTTGCGTACACACTACCCTCCCCAGACCCCACTAAGTGGGATTATACTGTGTTGTTGTTGTATTGTATTGATATTCTCCTTCTTAATTTGAAAAACACTAATGAGTATCAATTAGTGTTTGGCCAAAAAAGTGCTTTTAAGTATTTTAAAAAATAGTGGTTTTAGGGATCAATTATTTTTTCCTGCTTCTCAAAAACTGCTTCTGTTTCTACTCGAAAACATTTTGTTTTCTTTTTAAAAGCTTGGCCAAACACCTCAACTTTGGAAAAAAGCACTTTTGGCCCAAAAGAAGCTTGACCGAACATGCTATTAGTTCTTGTATTTTTAAATGATATCATGTAGTATGAAGGAACATACATATAATTCACTTCTCAACTAGTACTAGTGAGAGTTCACATTCTGTGGTGGAAGCAAAGGCAATTGTAAATGGAGTACAGAATCTGGTGTGCTTTTGGGCTCTTTAGAAATGTATATATACTTTCTTGGGTTAAGAAAATGTGACACCTTCTTGGGGCATTTGTAAATAAAATACTTATAAAGGGAAAAGAATAATAAGTATTGTTACCCCAAGAGTGTAGGCTCAGTGCTAAGGGCGCAATGTGGAATGTGACTGTAAGGCACAAGTCATGATTTGGACCTTGCTGCTGCAATGCTTTGTATTTAAGTGGGAGCAGGGGTAAAGGCATACTTGCCTGAGTTTTGAACACGTTGCCTACTGGGGTTGAGCCAGCTAACTCACAGGGGATTTTTTTGGTTATAATAAAAGTATGATTGTTAGCATCTGGATGAAGTTTTCTTGGCTTTTGAGAATTACTGTGCTTTGTCTTCTCAGATGCCATATTACTCTCTAGTTCTTTGCATGACATGAGCTGTTTCTGCTGCAGCAAGCCAATCGTGCTTTTGCAGGGTTAAAGCAGTCCGAATCACTGAAGTCTGTCATTAAACCCTTGAGCAGTTCTCTCGTTAAACATAGTTTACTTCTTCACAAGGACAAAGATATCAGACTTCTGGTTGGCATCTGCTTCTGCGAAATTATCCGTGTCTTGGCACCAGACCCCGAATTTACTGATGCAGTTTCTAGGGTAAAGTCTTATTTTGTGCAATTGTTTCTGTTATATGGTCCTCTCCGTGCTACTTTCTTCTTTATCCTCTCCCTTTAGTAATAGTCCGTAATACTGTCAATACAATTGCTGACTTTCAAATTTTAGCAGGATATATTTAGACTTCTCGTCAATATCTTCGCAGAGCTTGACGATACCAAGAATCCTTACTTCAGCTTGAGGGTACAGCTGTTAGAGACTGTTGCAAAACTGAGGTTTTGTTTGATAATGCTAGATATCGGCTGTGAAGATTTGGTTAAAAAATTGTTCAAAAACTTTTTTACCGTCTTGAGGTGAAATTCTTTATTTCCTTATTATTAGCCCTTTTTCCTGATTGATTCTGAGGGCTTTGATGCCCCCTCCCCCTTTGCTCATCTTTTAAACTCCTTGATTTGTCTAGTAGTTGAAATGCTTTGAGAAACAGCACATGAAGAAAACCGATTAAAATAAAAGTGGGTGCGGATGAATATATCTGATGCTAGGAATTTCACCCAAGTCAGGAAATTTCGGGATGCTAAATTGAATTTACATAATTGTTTACCATGTCATGTTCTCATGCTTAATTTTATAGTTTAAATTTCCTGCGGTTTACATGGGCACATCTCTTGAAGGTTAGTTTTACTATCTGATGGTGCTAACTTTTTCCTTGTAGGGAACATCACCCTCCAAGTATGGTTTCTGCAGTAGTATCGATAATGTCACAAATTTTGGAGGAGAAGATGAAGGAGAAAATGCAAGAGAAAGAGAGGAGCAGTTCTGAGCTGCTCACTTTTGAAAAAAAAGTTTCTGAGCCCCTTTTGGATGTGGTTTTGCAGAACCTATTGAAAGAAGCAAAGGTATATATGATGATCTATAACTTAATAAGATCCAAAGCTAAAAGTGGTTGCTGCATTAGCAGTTTCAGGGATACTTTCAATTTTGTTTTGAGAGATGAAAAACCTTCTTTCCTTTATCCCTGTAAAACAGAAATTTTTTATCTTCTTTTTGTCCTTCTCCAAGATAAATTAGCAGTAATACCTAGTGCTGTAATCTCTACTCAATGATGTTGTCTTGAAGCCACAAACCAAGTTTTATTTGGTGTCATCTTCTCACTGGAGAACAGTTGGAGGAGGGGTAGGGTGGTAGCTGAAGCTTTGAAGAGGATGTTCTATTTTCTGTATCTTCCTTTCTGAACTTGTAAAACTTTAATTAAGGACTTAAGTACTCCTAAGTCTTCAGATTTACTCTGCCTCCATTATAATTTTTTTCCCATTCTGTTTCTTTTCTCTTCTTTGTTGTTATTTCCGATTTAGTTTTCTAACTAATTGTCTTGCTATCTCTTGCTATCACTTGCTATCAGGGCTTCCTTCACCTTCTTTAGCCGAGGGTCATTCGGAAACAGTCTCCCTATCCTGGATAGGGGTAAGGCTGCGTACATCCTACCCTCCCCAGACCCCACTTGGTGGGATTATACTGGGTAGTTGTTGTCTGTTTCTTTTCTCTAGCTAATTTCTTATCCAATTATATATTTTCCATTTCTAAATCAATTTATGTCACCTATTAAGAGCAAATGAATTTTATTTAATTCATATAGACCTTTTCCAAATTAAAATGAATGTTTTTTGATGTTTTGTCCTACAGCAGTGTACAGTTTCTGATGCAGAACGTCTTATACTTCTACATAAGTTCATGGATCAATTTTTACACTCTTCTTATCTAAATAAACCAAGAAAGTAATCTCTTGCCCTGAAGTGGCACTTGTGATGAAGCTATTCATTCACCAACACACACACACACACAATATATTTATATGTGTGTGTGTGTAGCCCCTAGGGCTTGATCTAATGTATGGGTTAGTTGCACGTCACTTGTTAGGTAGTGGAGTGGGCCCATTATCCAATGAGTTCCGAATCATGTGCCATTGGCCCTCGCTCGGGATTTCTCAGTTTATATATATATATATATATATAGTCCTTCGTTTCAATTTATGTGAACCTATTTTCTTTTTAGTCCGTGCCAAAAAAAGATCCCTTTCTATATTTGGAAACAATTTACCTTTATGCAGTGATTTATAGCCACACAATATATATGTGCCTCATTTTGCACCACAAATTCAAAAGTCTTCTCTTTTTTTTAAACAATTCCGTGCCTAGTCAAATAGGTTCAGATAAATTGAAACGGAGGGAGTATATATTATATGTGTGTGTATGTAATATCGAATACATAGTTGTTCATATATGACTCTAGTTCAAAACTATTTTAATTCGACTTCTCTGAAGTCAAACTTACATTCAATTCGCAAAGACGGTTTTAAGAAAAATGAAAAACAATTGTTTGTAGACCGGGGTGCTGTGGCTGTAAGAAAACCGAGTGTCTGTGAGCTTGCTCATATTACCTGTCCTAAGCCCAAATACTGGAGTAGGGTTGTGAAAGGGCAGGATGGAAGAAAAAGATCCTTACAGGTGATACCATTTAGTTGGGTTAAGTTTTAGTGACATTGATACGTTTACTTTATGTCCAATGTTCATTAAGAGTAAGTTTTGTTAGAGATTATATTCCAATAGAAAAAATAGATAACTTGTAGTGATAGAGAACCTAAATTTTAAAACATTGGATTGAGATGGGTTTAATGGAGCTATATGGATAGCAAGGATATGTATGGCTGGCTACTACTAGCTTGGAATTGAGAAAATTGTTATCATTGTTGTTTGAGTGTCCATCACCTGCACGTACACTGGTTCTATATCCATGATGATTGAAGACAACACCCTTGTACTGATTTGGATGTCTGGAAATTACTATCCGCCAAGTTATGAGTCCATAGTTGCAGTTCCCCTCCCTTAGGTTCACAGCCAACGGAAGTTTTTGTTTGTAGATAAATTTTTTGCATAAAGTTTCTGCTACTGTCTTAGAAGTTATGGCTTTTAATCTCTCTTTTTTACTTTTTGGTTGCATTAGTGATGGTATGGATCCTGGTATGCTTTAGATTAGCACATATTTCCTTGGGGCTAATGGAGACTTATCATTTGCTCTAACTTTTTCCTCTGGGTGTTTGGGGAGAAGTGACAAAGGCATCTTCCTTTTGTCCAAGAATACCTATTTTTTTGAATGTAGAAAGTTGTAATACATGTTTTGGCTGTGGAGCAGGGCTAGTGTGTTTTGTTAAGTAGATGTAGTGCAAAAGATGAAAATAGGGGTTGGAGGATTCATCAACGTATGAACATTAGTAATGCCCCAAACTGATAGTAATATTGAATTTATCATCCTTTAATTTTGGGTGCAGAATCATCTGTTTAAATCGAACCTTCTGATTGACTCGTCAAAATGCAGGAGTAGTAGTACATGTTATCTGCAGTTGCTCATAGACTTGTTAATTTTTTTGATGAGATAAGTTGCTTCATTTCAAGCATCAAGAAGATGCAAAAGTTACAAGAAGTATCAATGTTAGCTCCATTACAATATAACAAAAACCTGCCCGGGAGCTAACAAAAAGAATCAAAAGTAGAAAGGGGCTAACTTAGAGTAAGTGAGCCAATGAAGTCTAGAAGGGGAATAACATTATTTACAGGGCCTAGAATACTCCAACTAAACAGATACACAAGACATTTAGCTTTAAGAGCATGTATTGGAGTTGAAATGCCATCAAAACATCTGCGATTCCTTTCTTGCCAAAGACACCAAAAAATGCATACTGGGATCATCTTCTTCCAGACTTTCTTGATGGCTCTGTCAACTTTCCATCTGCTCCATCCTTCTACTGCCTCCTTAATGCCCTGAGGTTGTGTCCGGCTAAGCCTCGAGATTGCTAGAAACATATTCCACATATTTGCTGCCATTCGACAATGCAAAATAAGGTGGTTGACTGACTCAGAGTTTTGCTGGCATAGGTAGCATCTATTCACCAACTGAAAACTCCTTTTACAAAGATTATCTTGAGTTAAACAGGCTTCTCTAAGGGCTGTCCAAGTGAAACAAATAACCTTTGTTGGAAGCTTTGTCCTCCAAATGAGCTTCCACAGCCAAGAGTCTATGATTCCATTCTGTTCACACATATGCCTATAGCCTGCCTTGACTGTATAGGAATCTGCACTACCTCTTCCCCATATGAGCTTGTCTGGAATCTGATCATTCACGGTGAGGTTTTCCAGTCTTTCCAACAACACAAAAAAATTGTCCAACTCCCAGTCATGCATGTTTCTTCTAAAGAGAGGGGCCCATGCGTTTTCTGATCTATATCCCCTAACTGTAGAATTGGGATCATTGGCTATTTGAAATAGTAGAGGGAAGCTCTCCTTCAGTGGGCAATTTCCAAACCAAATATCCTTCCAGAATCTAACATGAGTACCATTCCCAACCTTGAAAGAGACATACTGTGAAAAATCATCCCAAAGGTTACTGATGTGTTTCCAAAACCCCACTCCATGAGGGGCTCTGCTTAGTTTAGTACACCAATGGCTTTGTTGCCCATGTTTGGCTATCGCCACCTTCTTCCACAGGCTGGTATCCTCCTCCCCAAATTTTCCTAGCCATTTCATTAGCATGCTCTTGTTGTGTTTTGCCAAATCTTTGATACCAAGTCCACCAAGTTCTTTGAGTTGGATTACTTTGGACCACTTGACAAAGTGGAACTTAGCCCCTCACTATTCCCTTTCCAAAGAAAGGTCCTCCTGAGCTTGTCCAGCTGCTCGAGCACCTTATTAGGCATAGGGTAAAGTGGCATGTAATAGGTTGGAATGCTATCCATAACACTGCTAATCAAGGTTAGCCTGCCACCCATAGAGAGATATTGTAGTTGCCATGTTGCCATAACACTGCTCATAGACTTGTTCTTTTAAGCTTACTTCCAGTTATGGCTTTGAAAGATTACCTTCTTCCATGTCATGCTAAGTGTTTTTTGTCATTGATGGTGAAATGACAAAAATACCCTCATGATGAAGCAGGCATATTGACCATCAGAGGCATCCTCTCTTATATATTAGTAGTATAGATGTTGCAAGTTTATAGTGATGTGCAATATAGGAACTTTATACACTTACTAAGTGGTGCTTGTTTGGCTTAGGTGAAATTGATTGACATTTCTCTCTTAGTTTTGCAATTCATTTTTTCCTGTTATGAAATTGTTGTGTACTTGTCTTAAATGGAATCATTTCTTAACTTCTGTTCCAGGGTGCATCTCGTGCGTCCCACCAGCTTGCTGTCTCTGTCATTGAAAAATGCAGTGAGAAGATCGAAGATATCGTTTCAGGGTTTTTAAGGTCTTGCATACTCAACAGAGATGCTGTGCAGAGTGAGATCAAGGAATACTACCATGATATTATATATGAAATCTTCCAGTGTGCTCCTCAAATGCTTCTTTCTGTCATACCTAGCTTGATGAACGAATTATTGGTGTGTGATTCTTCTGCCTTTTAGTCTATTATGGTATGACGGTGTGCTTTAGTTTTCCGGTCCGATGAATGCTAAAATAAATTTTGAAAGTAATGTCTTCCTCATTTTCTCATATTACTGTTGTTAAAATTCTTCCATTGAAGTTGGTTATTTTGCCCACTTTATTGCTCAAACTAGAAATGTAACTCTCTTTGCAGACAGATCAAGTGGATGTTCGGATAAAAGCTCTTGGCTTGATGAAAAGGATCTTTTCCTTGCCTGGAAACCATTTTGCGCAGGATTATCACCAGCTTTTCGTTGAATTCTTAAATAGATCCTGTGATAAGTCTGCTGAAGTGAGACTCATTACACTTTCATGTGCTAAAGCGTTCTACATGACCAATCCATCTGCAAAAGAATCACTTAAAGTTCTTGGTAAGATGTCAAAACTTGAAAGCCATTTGTTTTCATTTCTTTTTTGTCTTTTAGAATGCCTTAATGTTGGTCTTCTAATTCAGCATTACATCTCATGTTTTAACTCTTGTGAACCGAGAAGCCGCTCTTCAAGATCGACTTTTGGATTCTGATGACAGAGTGAGATCAGAGGCAGTTACTGTGATGTGTGACTTGGCAAGACATAAGCTAAAATCTATTCCGTCTGAACTAATCACACTTGTTGCAGAACGACTGAGAGATAAAAAGGTTATGGTGATTGAACAGCTTCCATAAGATAGAATTGTTTTTTGTGCATTTCTTAAAAAGAACTCTGATTGTGCTTTCTAATATTTGCTTTTTTTTGCCTCTTTTTTCCATCTAAATATATAGGTGTCTGTCAGAAAGAAAGCATTGAAAAAGTTGTTAGAACTGTATCAGGAATATTGCACACAATGTGCTGCTGCAATCATGGATTTCAATGCTCATTTTGAACAGATTCCATGTAAAATTTTGATGCTATGCTATGACAGAGACTGTAAGGAGTTCAAGTATGCCTATTTCATGATGTGACCGTTCTAAATAGATGCATGTTCTAGTTGATGGAGATCTAATTATGATTCATCTGATGCACAGGCCTCAGCGAATGGAGATTGTGCTAGCTGACTCTCTGTTTCCTGGTTCTCTTTCAGTTGAGGATAGAACCAGGCATTGGGTCTTCATGTTCTCACTTTTTACGCCTTGTCATCTGAAGGCTTTGAATGCAATTTTGTCCCAAAAGCTGAGGTACTTTGGTGAAATCTGGATTTCTTTAACTTCTAAGATCTGCTTTGCTTCTTTTGCTTGAATTCATGGGGTGATGTGCTTCCAGGTTGCGAAATGAATTGCAAGTGTACTTAACTCTCTGCAACAAAGACAAGGTATCTCAAATAATTGCCAATTGTTAATCGTTTCTGATAAGTCTCTTTGTTCTCCACTGTATAGGAGAAAATTGAATTCATTAAAGCTGAGGCAATAGATGCTTTAATGTTATAATTACTGGATTGTTCGAAATTCCAAATTCCAGATATGAGTACCTCTTGAACTTTGGGATACCTTTTTCCTTTTTGGCTGAAGCCTTTCTGGTTTAGCCCAGAATGCCTGTCTGATGGCATTAACTACCCTTCTTGTTTCTAATTTCTTGGTAGCTGATGTTGGCAAGACAGACTGCTGTGTTTTTTATGAAGAAATTCCAAATTGCAGGGAATGGTGGTCCTCCCACATGATTTTCTCACTTCATTTTGTGTAGTAATTTTGCATTGGTTTTCTATCTTTATCCTCCAGGAGGAAGTCTCTGAAGAAGTAGAAAAGAAAATGAAAATGTCCATTGTGAAAATGTCAGCATCTTTTGAGGATACTACCAAAGCACAAGACTGCTTTCGTAAACTGGATATGGTGAAAAACAGTCGAATATTTAATCTGTTGGGAAAGTTGTTAAATGAACAGAAAACTGAAGATGCTCAAACCACCAGGGTGAGCTTGTTTCACTTTAAGTTTTACTTTCTTACTGTTTTTCACTTTCAACCTGGATATAGAGTGGATTTCTTTTTATCAAAATTTCTACCATGGAGCAAGATGCCTTTAGAGTTTCTAATGAATTCTTGCTCAAGTAATCTCAGGATAATTTTTTTAACCTTCCAGTGGCTTTTATATTTTCTTGGATTCAATCCCCCAATAAATTGCATTAAAATTCTGTGGTGTCTAGAACTGAGAATAACCAGGAAGCAGGGCAAGCGGTTGGGCCTCTTGAGTGGTTTTTCTTGGATGAGCTTGATTTTCAAGGAGCCCTAAGTGGCTCAACAAACTGAAAATTGTGATTTAACGAGAGGAAAAAAAGCTAAACAGGCCAAGGAGTCTGCCTGGAGTAAAGAGAGTAGACTAATGTTAATGGCCGTAATGTATCAAATATCAATGGGAAAAATGATTCCAAGGCTTAACAGACTGAAATGTGGGCTTGGAGTAGAGCGAGAATGCTTAACAAAATAAGGAGTGTGATTGGAGCTCTGGTTTTGGTCAGTATAAGGAAGAAGATTTTCTGGAGAGAAGCTTGAAAACATTTCAGGATAGGTGTATGCCTAAGCTTATGTGTGAAAAAGATCAACCTTTTGGTTTCTTTGGGGTTTCAGGCTATAAGCTTGTACAGTGGCAACAGCCTTGCTAGAACTTCAAAGTGATTTACTTTTTATGAGTAAATGTTGCATATTTAATTTGAAGACATCTTTTTCTTCCCATTCTACATTTACCTATTTTGAGAAAATTTTCTTGCCTTGGAAACTAATTAAAGATAACAGTTTACAATTACATTAGCCCTGGTGGTGGGTGCTGGTGTGGAGGCACTGAAACTGAGTGTATTTGACAAGCTTATGGATGAGAGGATCTAGTTATCTAAAATTAGATATTTATGTTATATGCATTTCCGATGTTGAGTAAATTCTTTAATGCATTTGAATTAGTTCGACTCACTTTTAATGAGTCAAAGAGGACTTTCAATTGTGTTAGAGAGGAGTTTACTTTTCATGATTTAAGTAAGAAGCAGAGTGTTTTGTGTGGTCATTCCCCATAATATATCTGCCTTCTGTAACTCTTTGGTTCCGTCTGGACTATATGCACACCTGATTTGGCGTAAGGCAGCGATTTTGGGGCACATACAAGTTCATGATAACATGGTAGTGCAATTTTTTGTGGATTAATCTAATTTTCCCTCCTTTTATCTTGTTTTCTTCTTTAGATTTTAGTTATTGCGCCATTATCAATTCCTTGACAAATTTAATGCACAACTTGTCGGCCCTTTGCATTATCCAGGATAATCTTTTGAGAGAGATTGGGGACAAGAATCCGCATGCTGAGTTTCTTCAATTAGTCTCTATGAAATGCTCATTCAATCTGTTTGGTTCAGAGCATGTGTGCTGTATTTTACGTCATCTTGCAGATGACAGATTCAGAAATAAGCATTTGGAGGACTCTTCTGTTCAACTCCTCTTGGTAAGAGAAATTACTTTAAAAGAAAGAATCCTGAAATTGGTGGATATTAGCAGCTTTTTTCTATTGTCATCTTTTGTGCTCCTCACACCCAATATTCCTTAGGAACTTTGGGTAGTAACAGATGACTGTTTTGCAGATTATGCTTATAATAGTCCAAAAATTGCACTCTAGTCTTTTCTTCCTCTCTTCCTTTTCTGACAGTCAATAGAAATACTGGCATCACTTAATTGAACTAGACTATAAGTCTGAGAAAGTTCTTTTTTGAGTTCCGCTGATGGTGACTTTTAGAAAGTTAAACCTAGCTCTCTATTACTGTACTAGTCTCTATGTTAAATGAAAAGGGGATCATATAAAGCTTCAGATTTTTTGCTATTTGAGCACGACAAATGTGAAAGTCGTCATGCTTAAAAAGGCTACCTTTTGTTAGTTATTTTTCATTGATATTTCACAAAGCCATCTGCTGGTGCAATCACTTCTTTGGCATGAAGTTCTCCAGTTTGATAAAGGGCTTTAGGTAACCTAAGCTTTACATGCCACCTTGACCCTGTTAATCTCTTTCATTTTGTCTGTTAGATTTTTATTCATATAGTATTTGCAGCCGTATTTATTGTATGCTATATCTTTGGCTTTCATATTCATCCCCTTTTTTTGCCAGACTATTCTCAGTGCATTTCCTTCACTCTTGAGAGGTTTGGAGACAGAATTCCAGCTCTTGTTGTCAAAGGAGATTATCCCATTTAATGAACGGCTGATCCAGATTCTTGCAAAAGAAGGATCCCATATGTTAATCAACCTTGGGTAATTTTTTCACGTTCTAGGTTGTGGTTTGTGCATTTTTTTCTATAGAGCGACTGCAGTATGTGGAAAAATGAGTCAAAAGAGACAGATTAAGCTTCCATTAATTATTTTTTCACATGAATATGGCATATGGTCTGACAAAAGTTTACACGGTTAGGTTGGGAGTAACTTACTCTTTGGTTCATGCACTGTAGAATTTACTGTATAATGTCCTATATTTAACATTTCCATTCCGAGACCTACTAATCTTGATGATCTGTGTAATTTGTCTGTTATGAGATTGAGCATTACCTCCCTTGGCATTTGTTCTGGAAATTAGCATCTCTCGGCATTAAATATTTCATTTGGTGATTTAGCAAGAACATGAACTTAAATTAAATTTTACATTCACTGCTTTCTATTTTAGTGTCATATGCAAGTGTTAAATTTCTTAAGTTAATCATCTGATTCTTTTTTAAAGTCTGCCCTTTGGTTCTGTTGTCTTTACTATTCCAAGGAGTGGCCCAGATGCTTCACCATGTTAGCATCACTTCTAATCCTGAAGCAATGAAGTCTTTTCTGCTATTAGCTTCAACCTGGGTGAATTCCTCAGACCATCAGTTTAGCTTCTTTTTTCTTCTTTTCTGTATTACATTTTGTTTGAGTTCTTGTTGGTGCTATGATTTGATAAGACAGGATTGCAGCTTCTTCCTAATATGTATCATAGCAAACAGTCTCTACCTTCACATAGGAGGATGATGTGGGTTTTCTTCTTACTTGGTTGAAAGACTAGATTACACATTCTGTACTTGTTTTTACACAAGTTCTTTGGTGGTTGGCTTCTTCTAGAACTCAATCAAGAAATTGCATGCTTTTACATTCCATTTCCCCACCTTTTTTTCCCGTGTAGAATGTTTAGTTAGCCTCCCTTTTTTCCCCAGAAAAGTGGAATGTGTTTTTCCTTGTTGCATATGTTATGCTGCGTTACTACTCTCTTTTTGGTTCTGAGTTAGAGCGGTTGTATTTGCAGTGATATATATCCGTTTTTAGAGAAGGTTTGCTTGGAGGGCAGTCGTGTTCAATCTAAATTGGCTGTTTCTGCAATTGCTGCATTGATGAGCCCTTCAGAGCAGTCCTTATCAAAAGAATTATGCAAGGTGGTGAAATCTCATCTTTTTGCTATGGTGATGTAAAATGTCTGTTCCTTCTAGAATTTTCTCGGAGTTTGCATGATCTTTTTTTCGTTTTAACTATTGCAATCCAATGGGATCTGACTATAAGCTTCTACTAGCACTTCCATTAGCAAGCAAATCAAATTGAAAAAATCTATAGTACTTCACTTAATTGTTTTGCCTTTGCTTCCTGTCAAACAGTTCACCTGAGCGGTTACTGCTCCTACTACTACTGTTGCAACTGTTGTTACTACTATTTCTATCACTACCACAACAAGCCAACAACTACTGCTAATAATTAAACTAATAAAAATGATAATTACATTGTCAAAATAATCATCAGATGATCAGAATTCAAAATGATATTGATAATATAAGCGTAATCATCATTTTTTTTGATAAGGTAAATTGTATTAATCAAAAATGAGAGAATCTCCCGTATACAAGAAGTATACCAAAAAGTAGAGAATTTACATCAGAACATGATTCTCTACAAAAGACGCCCAATCTTCTGTACAAATAGGGGCTATATGAGTGCACCAAAAAACGATCAAAGATAAAAGACTATTCTTAAGATGTGAAAAAGGAGACTCAATCCCCTCAAAAGCTCTCCTATTTCTCTCCCCCAAACTATCCACATGAGAGCTAACGGGGCGAACTTCCACGCCTTTTGCTTTCTTCTTCTACGGAAACCGGCCCAACTATATAGCATTTCCTTTACAGTGCTTGGCATCACCCATTGAACACCAAAAAGGTTCACGATCGCCCTCCACAGAGCCGAGGCAATGCAACAAAAGATGATCAACTTCTTCCCCTGAGCGTTTACACATATAGCACCAACTAACAAGTGTAATTCCCCTCTTTCGAAGATTCTCAGCAGTCAAAATCACTCCCCTCGCCGCTAGCCATGCAAAAAAGCACACCTTCGTGGGCGCCTTAGGAATCCAGACCGAGGAGTATGGAAAAGAGGCCTCCTATCTCACCAACATACTCTGGTAAAAGGACTTTACGGTGAACAGACCATCGCCACACAAACCCCATCTCCAAGAATCACAAGATGGATGAGGCCTGTCTTGCCCATATAGCGTAATCATCATTGTCATCGGTATCATTATCATTATCACCACTGCTACTACCACCACCACCACCATAATCATCTCAATCTCTTGGACACCTTGTTGTCATGGTTTAAGAGGTATGATACAGGTGAGCCTTGAGATGCATTTTGAGCTGGGGGCGTCCATAAAATGCCACGGGCTGCATGTAAAATGGCTCGTTTGCTAGGGTACACGCTACCACTTGTTCTAAGCCCAAAGCTTTGTTCAGTTGGTCACTCATACTGGGTTTTCTCAAGTGATTGACTCAATGTTACAGAAGCTAAAAAATTTGGCCATAAATTTTGTCTACTTTTTTTCAATTTTTTTTTTGTAAACACTGGTTGTTCATAAAATATGATCAATTTTTGAGAAAATTTTGAATTTTTTTTTCAAGTTTCCAAAAAACGGTGAGTTTTTTGGTGAAATTTTTTCTTCCACTCACAAAATCTCAACTTTTTTTTTCAAATAAAATGCATGTCCAAACACAACTTCAACTTCCAAAAATTATTTTTCAACGTAACTTCAAAAACTCTTTTTTCAAATTTCAACCAAATCTATGTCCAAACGCTAGCTAAGAAACTGGAAAATTAGAATGGAAGATGTGAAGTTCTGACGGAAGAGGATGTGCTAATTTTGGTGGTAGTGGCATGAGATAATTATAGTTGAACTTTTCGAGCGATCGTTGTTTTTGTTTCATTTTGCATCTAATGCATAGTGTTTTTGGTTTAATGTTGACCCCAATGGTTTATAGATTGATACTACATGTCGTCATAAAAGAAATTGATAGTACATGTTTTATCAGAGATGTTTTTTGCTATAACTGACTTGAACTATTTGTTCTTTTAGCAAAATGGGCTCTGTTATGCTACAATATGCTTTCATATTGGTTGATCCATCATTTTCTCATTGTTTTCTTTTCTCGAGTCAATTTTAATTAAATTTTCTACTTTACCATTTTCACTAGCATATTATTTATTTAAACTTTACCTAGTACTGATGGAAACACTGTAAACTGGAAAATTGTGGTGCTTACACCCCATGCCTTTGTGCTCGCCTTTTACCTGTCATACTTTTTTGTTTGTGTTGTTACTCTGTTATTTTAAACTCCTCTATGGATTGATCCTAAGGTTCTATCTCTTCTGCATTTATTATCCTTCTAGAAACTTGTGGATTCTCTGCATCTGGGGAAGCAGCTTCCAACAGTTTTGCAGTCTTTGGGCTGTCTGGCACAACATTCTGTTTTAGCATTTCAAGTGCACGAAGAGGTGGTGACCCGTTATATCATTGAGGAAATATTTCAACTAAATTATGTGAGTGTCTTTTTCTGACTAGTGACTACTTGTTCCCCCAAAAAATGGAAAAAATTAAAAAGGAACTGATCAAAGGGGAAATGCATAATAACTGATAGTACTCCTTTGACCTGTTCACTTTGATATCTGTAAATTGCTGTTTCTTTCCCTACTGATGTAGATAAAATTTCTTCCTAGTAGGGGGCCATGTTGGAGGATCCAAATTTGTTAGAAAATGCTTCTTCTGAATGTAGTGTTTCTTGCCAATTAAAGGTGAGTCTCATCCATCTTATTCGCACTCCTTTTCCTCTTTGATTTGGGTTCTACCAGTCTACAATCCACTTATTGAACTGAATGTCTTTGAACATTTAAAAGCCGTCAACTGATTGATCTGCACTTGCACCTCTTTTAATATATACATCTCCATTTGGGTTCCATCTTTTAAGAATTCACTTGTAATCGCTCTTCATATTGAATAGCTGTACGTATGGATATGCACTTGAGCTTGTCAGAGGTTAATAACAGATTGCGCCTGACAAATGATATTTATAACTTGCATCTACGATGCAACCTACAATTCACATTTCCAAAATGCAATATATAAATCTCATTCCGAAATGCACCAAAAGTAACATAAATGATAATCACTTTAAATAACAAATATATACATCAAAATGTGTCTTCTAATAAAAATACTTGTTTCACCAACATATAATCCTTCTTACACTTTCCCTTTATAGAATTTCTTCATTCTGATTCTGTGTTTCTTTCTGATTGGTTTTCAAGTATTTTGATAACATTTCGCATTGCTGGATCATAAACCATGTCAGAAGAGACCCAAGATATTACTCAGACATCTTTGAGGAATTCAAAGTAAGAGAATTCCCTCAGGAAATTTTTGACGAATTTTTTTGATCAAATAAACTTAGAAAACCATCAAATTCATTGGAAAAAAGGGGGAAAGGAAGAGTGCCGGAGATATATTAAAAAGAATGGGAAAGGAAAGAGAAGGACATGGAGTGTTCAACTAAAGCTTCAATACAACGTTTTTACTCTTCATGCACCAGATTTGTTGGGAAAAAACGCACTTGCAATGCGGTAAAATAGCAGGTTACTTGCTATGGATGTGGATATATAAGGTATGTAAGAGGTTGCTCCCAAAGAAAAGGTGGAAAAGGGATAATTTGTGCAAGTTGAGTGGGGAATGTGTTTCTTTTGTTATACAACAACAAGAACAAACATAGTTTAATCCCACAAGTGGGGTCTGGGGAGGGTAGTGAATAGGCAACCTTACCCCTACCTTGTGCAGTTCCCGATAGACCCTCAACTCCAAGCAAGCATGCAAAAATCACAACAGTATTTCTTTTGTTATCTGTTCTGTTAAATGTTGTCTACATAATAATCTGAAAATTGCTTCAAAGGGGGTGACCTAGCTGTCGAAGAGATGGAGTAACAATCTCAATTATTCCTATTTGCTCAAGTCTGATGGGTAAAGTTACCCAACATCTGTGCAATTGGTAGGTGACAAGTACCCGGTGGGTTAGTCGAAGTGCACGCAAGTTTGTCCAAATACCATCGTCATAAAAGAAAAAAAAACTTAAATTATCTGAAAATTGTCCTGCATTTAACTGACTGAGCTCATGGATTGGTTTATGTGCTAATAAGTTTCGAATCACTGAACTTCAGCCAGGACCCAAAAGATGTTAATGTATAATAGTTTAGCTTTATAGTTAGGAATTTGGCTTCTGTTGACTATTCAGTTGATGCAGATTTTTGGGCTCAAGACGCTAGTCCGGAGCTTTTTGCCCCATCAAAGTGCAGCTGTCAGTCGTCCAATTAACTTTTTACTGGATATTATACTGGAAATGCTTCAGAAGGGTGATTTTTATGGTGGTAGTATCTCAAGGTAGGATGATTATTGTCAAAATTTCTAATTAGATGTTTATCAGTATATGAGATTCTGCTTCTTTGAGCATACTAGAGAGTCCTCGACATTTGGGTAATGTTATATTCCTGGTGACTTGTGAATGAAAATTTCGTTGTTAGTGGCTTGTACGTTAGCGTGAAAACTTAAGGAATTGGGCACTACCCAATACTAATACAGAAACTGTAAGTCAAGTAATGGTCTTACCGATGTCTCCACTTAATGATGTGGAAGAGGGTGAATCTCCATGCTCAAGGACCAACATACTTGTAAGCTGTAAGGCTCTTATATGCTCTGACAATATGTAGTTTAGATTCATGGTTTACCTCCTAGCAGATGTAACCACATAGGTTGAAAACAATTCTAGCATGGAGTCACTATCCATGAAGCACTGCACAAAATTTAAGGCTATGCGACACTGTATACGCTATTTGTTTATATCTTCTTTTATATTTTATATTTTTGGACATCCTTGTCGCATAAAATGGACACAAGTAACCTATTCTGGGACATCAAATTGACCTGATAAAATCTAGACTAATTACTTTGGGCCTTAGCGTGACAAATATTACTTCCAGAAATAAAAAGGATATCCCAGAATATCGCATAAAACTCCAGCAACTAGCCTAAGCCTCCATTCTTCTTCGCTTCTTCTTTCTTTCATTTTTTGTTCCCTTAGGGTGAGTGGGTGTATACTGTATGCAGTCTTCCCCTCGTTTCTGCAAAGAGACTATTTCCACACCTAGAACCTGTGACCTGTAGGTCTCCAAGGAAGAAACTCTACCGTTGTGCGGAGGCTTGTCCTTTTTGCTTGCACTTGCCTACTGGCAAAAAATGTTTGGACCTACTTTACCACTTAGTAGATTCTATGCTGCTTATACTTCAGACAAACAGAAGGTATTGCAGGTCACTTTTGTACTTCCTATAGATAACATGCTTGCCACATTGTAGCTTTTAAGAAAATTTAACCAGAACAAATGAAAGGTGGAAACTAAAGGTATTCTCTGTTTCAAAACATTTTTGCTGCAGGTGATATCTTCTTTGTTGCGTTTGTGACACTTGCAATGTCTTATTTATCCGTTATCTTTTTAGCAGTGATTCTGACAAGACTCATATTAGATTAGCTGCTGCAAAGTCCGTTCTTCAGCTCTCAAGAAGGTGGGATTCACTCATTTCACCACAACTTTTCCGCTGCACGGTTTTGACGGCCAAGGTTAGAAGAGCTCCAGTCTGAAGTAATCCTTTTGTAATTACTTACAAATTCTAGCAACTCACTGGCCAAAGAGATGCAGTGTTTGAGATTCAACAAGTTTTATATTTGTGAAGGTCTTATCCAGTGCATAATTGATAAGTAACAGTTGGATTATATAATATAGAACCATACCTCTTGTTTACTTGTTGTTCTGGCGTTTAGGTTCTGGGAAGACATTATACGTTTATAGTTTATTACCTTGTCACCGTTACAATCAGCAGAATTGTGTCATTTTCTCATGTTGTCTTTCTTCTTTATGATATTGGCCAAGCGTAATGTATGTTGAGGTAGAGTAATGGTTAGTTTTGCAAATAGAATGGATTTCTCTTGTAATTTCATTTTTCTGGTAAGAGGACTTTGATGACTGAGAGCCTCGGTTCATAGGAGATAATTCAGTTTCATTTCCTGTAGTTAAACTTGGTGGAGAATGAATGAGAAAAAGTAATAAAATTTTCAAAAAGGAACAAAAGAAGTTGCTCCCTCCTTTTCAATTTATGTGTCTTAGTTTGACCGGGCACGGAGTTTAAGAAAGTAAGGAAGACCTTTAAATCTTGCTGTCTTAAACTAAAAATGCACGTAATGTACCAAGATGTCCTTGAATCTTGTGGTCTTAAATATGCCATGTGGAAAGTGGAGTTAAAGAGTTACTAACGCATAAATTGAAATGGAGGTAGTAAGAACTAAAGAGTTGATAGTTTTGTTAAGTGAGGGGAGTTCTTACACTGGATGATTTGGACTACTATATGGTGTAAGTTGGGTTTCTTGCTGTGAAAGTATAGCTTCTTAAATGTAGTTGATATTTGATGCCATTGTTTGTTATGTTATATCATGTATAAGGTAGCCAATTCAGACAAAGCTCATGATATGGACTCTGCTAAATGGCGGACTAATTCCCTTTCCTTAGTTTGTTTTATATTTTCAAGCTTGCCTTGTTTTATTTTCTTTTCTGCCATGCTTGGCAGAATCTACTTTAGCTAAGGTCGAACCGTCATAAATTTCCTGATATTCATTGTAGCAAGAATTTGACTTGATGAATTGAAAGCCTATGTAGATATAAGTTAACAGTAATAGCTTGCGTTTGAGTTTCACTTTTCTAATATTCGAAGTTTGTGATCCTGGATTCCTATAACTTGGTGATAGGATAATTCTCCTCTAGTACAGAGACTGTTTGTTAAGAAGGTGCAAAAGCTTTTGAGGGAGCATAAGATCCCTTGTAGATATGCATGTGCATTTCCATTTGCTGCCACAGACTCTCCAGAAGATCTACAACAAATTGTAGGTTTTTATTAAAATCTTAGTGGTTTGTTTGTTGTCAGATTATTTGCGCTCTCCTGACATAACCCTTTTTTAGTCTTTGAAGTACATGGAAGAATTTGTACAGGAATATGGAAATACAGCAAGAATAAATCAAATATCTACAATGCCTGGACATGTGACTGGTCTTCCTGTTTACGTAGTGGTTTTCTTGATCCACATCCTAGCTCATGATCCAAATTTTCCCACTGCTGATCATCATGATGCCAACTTCTGTGTTCAGTTTTTCAGGTTAGTGTTTACTCATCAGTTGTGTCTTTAAACACCTCTTCCTTTTCTTACTATCCCTTTGGGCCAGTCCACTTGTTTTCAGCTTGCAGGCGTTGGTTGATTTTAATTGCTCTGATGGCACTGTGGACCTCATTAGTAAAGCTATTTCATACTTGAGAAGCATCTTCCATGCTATAAAAAAAGCAGAGGATGCTGTTGATGCACAAATTACACCTGTCAGTGTCTTGGTCTTGATATTGATGCTAGTTCCTTATTCTTAAATGTATTAGTGTTGATTCATGAGAGAGTTTGTCATATTGCAGAAGCTTCATGTTTTGTCAGATATTGGGATTTCTTTGTTGGATGCAATAGGTAACACACGCGTCTCTCGTTCACATATCCCTGGACTTATTTTGCTACCATCTTCACTGTATAAAGTGGGTCAAAAACATATTAGTCAGGCAAGTTCTACAATTCATTTTCTTTTGGCATGCAGCATTTGGTTTGACTATTTTTTGTTTTATTTACACTTCTCTTCTTTTCTTTTGCAGGGAAACAGTGATCTTTTAATTCGTTTTCACCAAGATGAAAGTTTCATTAGGAAATTACTTGATAGTTCGAAAAATAAAGCTCAAGTACATTCCTTTATCCCCTCTATTGATTTTTATCAGTTGTCACTGGAAGTGCATAACCGATTTTGTTCTCATTGTTCTTCCTGTGATATCTCAGACTGCTGGCTCCATTAATGCACCAAACCAAAAATGTCAAGATGGCATGACTCGGTCAGGTAACAGTGGGGGCAGCAAATTGGAAATGCAATTTTGCAAAAAGGGACCTCTTCCGTTGAGCATCATAAAAGAGAAATATTCAGATAAGGAAGAGTTAAGTGAAACTTCAAACCAAGAGCTCGATACTAGAGAAAGACAAAAAACATCTGAACCATGTTCAGCTTCTGCATCATTTGAATTACATAAGGAGTTTTCGATTGACGATGAACATGAAGATGATGCACATGGAGCCATTGAAGCAGTGATTAGAACTGAGCATCTTCCATATCATTCAAGAACTCGCAGTTCACGACCCTTGTCTGATAAGAAGGATGAACATCCATGTTCTCTAAAAGAAAAAGAGACAATCTCAAGATGTCAAACAATTATGCGTGAGCGTTACAAATCCGTGAAAGGCAACAGCTCAGATATTCCCATCTCAAAGGTATATCCTATCAAATCTTTCAGCTTTTTTCACTCAGACTTCTTGCTCAAACTCTTGAACATGTAGGAAAGCAAAAATAAAGGTGAAAAGTTAATCAGGCAGCAAATAGAACTGTGCTCTTCCGAGGATAAATGGTGAGAATTGCTTTGGTATTTGTATATTTTATAACATTCACTTTTCATGACATGTATGTTCTTTCAATTATGTAGTTGTTCTGGAAGCACAGAGGCTTTCGATTCTAGCGACAACACTCTCAAGGTCAGTCAGAAGATTGCTAAATATAAGAGATGTCTTCAATGATGTGTAGAAAATGTTATATCTGTTTTTTGCTCGTTTCCCTGTAACATAAATAGTCAAAAATGGAATATCTAATTGTACGATTGGGATTTTCTCTCTCTTCTTTCTTAAAGCTCTCAGGCACACTCCCCGAGGAGCCTGAGAACAAGGAATTCTGAGAATCCATTAACACCATTAGAACGCCGATCAAATTCCGACCACCCCTCTGAAAATAGCTCCGATAAAACACCCCCACGCGCCCCCACGCGCCCCCACGCACAGCCAGACTCCGGCGAGGACAAAGCCATGCGCCGGCGCGTGAGCACAATTCCGACCACTTTTTCAAAAATTTTCTTCTAGACAGCACAATCACTAGGGAATTCCGACCACAACCATACAATCGTTTTTGAATTTCGACAACTTTTTCTTTTCCGGTGGTAGGAACCTTCCAGATTTCTGGTTCTGGTTTTTCCTCTTTCATTTTCGAGTTTTCTAGCCCACCGGGATAACTTCCAAACAAACTTTAACCTTCATAAGCTGAGCAGCTGGTTTTAGTACAATATGGGAGACAACAGGATATATTTCAACGCAGGATTCAAATCTTTTGACATCACCAGATGGAACTCTAACAAAGACACATGGTTTGAATGGGTTGAGAGAAGTCGCAACATGATGAGAAGATCATCCATGGGCAGAAAGGCAATGGAATGGATTTGCTTTGCACTTAATGAAGCCTCGACAAATCAAAACAATCTAGTGAAGAGATGGAAGTACAAGGAACAAATGACAGAACATTTCTGTACTAGGAAATATAACGCTCATGGAAGATATATGAGTATTCTGTCACTGAAGGGAGAAGGGAGGTCAGTGATAATACTGCCAGAGTTAACTCTGAACTCTGGCTGGAAAGACATAGCAGCTAAGATAGAAAGATTCATTAATCAGACCAACAGGCGGATTTCCATAGCACCACCCAGAAACACTGTGGAAAATCTCCCTTATGCCCAAGTAGTTAAGGAGAGTAAATGGCAGTCCAATACACTTCGAGAGGCAAGGGTCAACACGAACAATGGGGAAATCTCTATTATGGAACCTACTGGAGGAGAGGATACATGCCTACTAAAAAGATGCATTATCGGGTCTTTTGGGAAAGAAATCAATGAGAGACCCACTTTAGCAGACATAAGGCGATGGGCTTGTGCTTAATGGAACAAAGCATACGGAGTAAACATATATGAAATGACAGGAAACATGTTTCTTTTTGAATTTCCAAACAGATTCATGGCAGAGCAGATTGTGCAAGGAGAATGGAGATGGAAAAAATTCAAGCTTCATCTGGAATGGTGGAATCATATTGCCGGTAGCATTCCAAACTCACAAATTGAGGAAACATGCTGGATTAGAGCCATGGGGATTCCTTTACATTTATGGTCACAAAAGATCTTCAAAGAAATAGGAGATCTCTGTGGGGGATGGTTAGCTACAGAAGAAGAAACTGATCTCAAAAACCATCTTAAGTGGGCAAGAATCAAAATTGTTGGTGATGGCAGAAAGATTCCCAATGAGGTGGGGATTGAAAGAGACGGAACCAAATTTTTCATCCCAATCTAGGCTGAAAGAAAGACACGATATGAGCTTAACACTGGTAAAGGAAAGGCAAGTGGACAATTTGCACAAGGTTCAACTTCGATGAATCAGAGCAGTAAAGTGTCAAAAGTCAAGCTGAAATCCTATGACCCCGATATGGCTGCACAAGTCATTTTTAATGACCTCTCGTGTGAGATCTCTTATGATATTGGGCGGAAGCCTTATATCGAGGAAATGGGAGGGCCTTCTTACTCAGGGGCAAAAGAGTCCTCTCCAGGGGACCAAACCCTTAATGTGAATCTCGAAAGTATGCAAAAGGAAACAATTACCAGTTGCAATCAGTCAGATGGAGGAGCAGATTGGGCAAGATCGGAACAGAAGGAAGGGGAGCAAAGCATAAACTCAGAGATGGGGAATGAACATGTGGGAAGCACTGTGGAACACCTAAAGCAACTTAGCTCTATTCAAGAGTGGGAAATCGAGGAGGTGATTCCTATAGCAGTTCAGCAACACATTCCATCACTGGATAAAGACATGGATGCAACAATATGGGTCCACCAAAATATGATCAAATTGGGGAAAATGTTTGGAGTAGATTTTCAAGGACATGAAGAAGAAGCACTGGAGTTGCTAATGCAAATTGACAGCTGCAGACAGGTAAGAAGGGTGGAGACAGAGTTGGAGGTGAAGAAACAAAGATTCAAAGGATCACTGGAATTAAAAGGTTTAACTTCGTTCGATGTCAAGTTCAAGAGTGATGGAAAAAGGAGTAGGGGAAGAGATCTATCAATCATTTCTATATGATGATCAAAGTAATTTCCTGGAATGTAAGGGGATTAAACGATAAGAAGAAAAGGGAGATAATAAAAAGTCAAGTGCAGAAATGGAGGGCAGACATTATTTGCATGCAAGAAACAAAAGTCGAGGGGGATATCGAGGAAATAGTCAGGCAAATATGGGGTGGTAGATGGGTGAGGTATGCATGTTTAGAAGCTAGCGGCACGAGAGGGGGGATTTTGTTGTTATGGGATTGCAGAGTATGGAAAGGGGAGGTGTTACAGACTGGTGCATACACTTTGACGTGTAAGTTTGACGCTCTTCTACAGAATTTTCAATGTCACATAACAGGAGTGTATGCTCCAAATTGTAGAATAGAAAGGAAAAAAGTATGGAGAGAAATGGGTGCAGTGAGGGGATTGATGGAAGGTCCTTGGGCGGTTTGTGGCGATTTTAACGTTACAAGGTACCCTTCTGAAAAACGGGAATGTTCAAGGAGGTCCAGAGCGATGGTGGAGTTTTCGGATTGTATAGAAGATATGGAGTTAATAGATCTTCGACTTGAAGGAGGAAACTATACTTGGTTCAAAGGGGACAATCATACAGCGGCTTCAAGAATTGATAGATTTCTCATCTCAGAAGAATGGGATGTAAGGTTCAGAAATATCAAGCAATCTATCCAACAAAGGTTGATTTCGGACCATTCACCTGTGGCTCTAGACTGTGGTGCGTGGGAACAAGCTAAATCATACTTTAAGTTTGAAAATTGGTGGCTGAATGTGGAAGGCTTTGAGGATAGAATTAGAGAGTGGTGGGGATCTTTTGAATTCTCAGGAAGACCTGATTACATTTTAGCTTGCAAGTTAAAAGCTCTCAAGGGCAAGCTAAAAGGATGGAGTAGAAGTTACGAAGGGAATTTGGGACTGCAGAAATCAAAATTGCTAAGTCAACTAGCAGATTTTGAGACAACGCAACAACTAAGAGCGTTGACAGAGGAGGAATCAGTCAGGAAAGCAGCCACTCTAATGGAGATTGAGGTGCAACTCAAGAATGAAGAATTGGCATGGAGACTAAAATCAAGAGCTTTGTGGCTCAAAGAAGGGGATAGGAATACAAAATTTTTCCATCGGACTGCAAATGCACGCAAGAGAAACAACAACATTGACCAAATAATGATTCGACATGAAGTAATCGAGGATCCAGAAAGAATAGAGAACGAGATCATAGAATTCTACAAGGAGCTTTACACAGAACCTGAACAGTGGAGACCAACAGTCAATTTTGAAAATAGTTCAAGCATTTCTGAATCAGACAGGGAGTCTTTACAGAGTAATTTTGAGGAACAAGAAGTGCTAAGCAGTCTGAAGATGTGTGCAAGTGACAAGGCTCCAGGGCCAGATGGATACACAATGGGTTTTTTCAGAAAGTGCTGGGACATTCTGAAGGAAGATATCATGGCGGCTTTTAACAACTTCCATTCACAGGAGATGTTTGAGAAAAGCTTCAATGCAACATATATAGCTTTGATTCCAAAGAAGACAGGTGCGAAAAAATTGAGAGATTTCAGACCGATCAGTCTAATAGGGAGCTTCTACAAACTGCTCGCAAAAGTCTTAACTGAAAGACTTAAGAGGGTGGTTGGGAAAATTGTCGATGCTCAACAAATGGCGTTCATCAAAGGAAGACAAATAATTGATGCAGTGTTGATTGCTAATGAAGCTGTGGACTCAAGAATAAAAAAGAAAGAACCTGGAATCTTATGCAAATTGGATATCGAGAAGGCCTATGATCATGTGAACTGGAGCTTCCTACTAAGAATGTTAGAACAAATGGGTTTTGGGCAAAAATGGATTAGATGGATGAAATTTTGTATATCTACTGTGAAATTTTCCATTCTTATAAATGGATGTCCTAAAGGTTATTTTTATTCACACAGAGGTCTCAGACAAGGTGATCCTTTATCTCCCTTTCTATTCATCATAGCCATAGAAGGATTAAACAACATGATCAAAACGGCTAAAGTCAGTGGATGGGTTAAAGGTTTTGAGGTAAACAGGAGTGGGGCTACAAATCTAGAGATCACACATCTCCAATATGCAGATGATACTCTAGTATTCTGTGATGCTGAAAAAGACCAACTTAGATTCTTAAGGATCATTTTGATTTTATTTGAGGGAGTATCAGGATTACACATTAACTGGAGAAAGAGCAATATTTTTCCCATTAATGAAGTTAACAATATGGGGCAACTGACTCAGATATTGGGAGGAGAACTTGGGTCCCTACCAACTGTTTACCTTGGGATGCCTCTTGGTGCAAGATCCAAATCAAAAGAAATCTGGAATTCAGTCATAGAAAAGTGTGAGAAGAAGTTGTCAAGATGGAAATCGCAGTACCTATCATTGGGGGGTAGGCTAGTTCTAATCAACTCAGTATTAGACTCTCTACCTACTTACATGATGTCTTTGTTCCCAATTCCAACAGGTGTTATACAGAGATTGGACAAACTCCGAAGAACTTTCCTTTGGCAAGGCAATAAGGAGAAAAAGGTCTTCCATTTAGTCAATTGGAAGACGCTAACAATGGATAAAAAACAAGGTGGAATGGGGATAAGGAATTTGAAGAACCAAAGTAAGGCTCTTAGAATTAAATGGTTATGGAAGTACTCTAAAGAACCCCAATCTTTATGGTCCAAAATGATCAAAGCAAAGTATGGTGAAGAAAACAACTGGGTGTCAAAAAAAGTCAGAACATCACATGGAGTAAGTGTGTGGAAATCCATCATAGAACTTTGGCCAATAATGAAGAATCACTCATCCATAAGAGTGAACAACGGAAGGAACACATCATTTTGGAATGATAACTGGTTAGGAATTGGAAGCTTAAAGGAAAGATACCCAGATATGTTCGTTTTAGCACAAAACCAGCATAAGACAGTAGCTGAAATGAGGAGTTGTCAAGGATGGGAAATAGCTCTAAGAAGACAGCTGAATGACTGGGAGATAATAAGACTAACTGACCTCTACAAAGAGCTGGAAGCATTTACAGGATTACAGGAAGGTTTGGATTCAATATGGTGGAAGAGGCACAACAGAGGGGTTTACCGAGTGAAGGATGCATATAAGATTTTGAATCATGATAATCAACAGGTAGACACATGGCCTTGGAAACATATATGGAAAACAAAGATTCCATACAAGGTAGCTTGCTTCACTTGGCTACTAGCAAAGGAGGCGGTTTTAACCCAGGATAATCTCATAAAAAGGGGAATATCTCTGTGTTCAAGATGTTTTCTGTGTGGGGAAAATGCAGAAACTGTCAACCATTTGTTTCTACATTGCAAGATTACAGACCAACTATGGAAAATCTTTATTAGTCTTAGGGGTATTTCATGGTCAATGCCATACAGGATTAAAGATGTCATTTATAGTTGGGAAGAAGCTGGAGCTGAAGCAACTAGCAGAGATAGATGGAGGACTGTTCCGGCTTGTATTTGGTGGACAGTCTGGAGGGAAAGGAACACTAGATGTTTTGAAGACAGAAGCAATCCACTGCAGAAGATCAAACTCAATTGTATTCTTCTATTTTGTTTTTGGTGCAAACAGATGTACACAGAAGATACATCGACAATCATAGACATACTAGGATCCTGCTAGGTTTTAAATTAGAATATCTTCAAATTCTCTCTATGTAAATTTGGTTTTCAGTGCAACCTATGTACTGTTTTTTATAATATATACAATAGTTACCAATTCAAAAAACAAAAAAAATAAATAGTCAAAAATGAAGAACCTTCTCTCGGTATATTAGGAGGAAAAGTTTCCTGGTTTCTATCAGCATTCTCAACTAGTGTCACATCTACTTTTGGTCTAATTCTTTTAAGGAGGGCCCTAAAAACTGAGCTTTGCAAGTTTGCTGTTACGATTGTTTTATTAAGCTTATGAAAGTAGGTGGATGAATGCCAATCAAAAAGCCTAACAGGATTTGCCTATGTTTCTTAGCTATATAAGGTCTGGTACAAGGAGGCTTTTGCTGATTTTGTAGAATTGGAGGGACCTGTACTTTAAGATGAATTCATAGATTGCAATGCAACTGTTTTGAGAAGATAATTAGCTAGACAAAATATGTTTGGTGAAACGGATTCTAATTGTATTTAGGTGAGGTGGCTCTGGATTGTAGGCTAGGTTTACATGATGTTGCTAGAGTTAGACAGTTGATATAATCGGTTTTGGATTCTTCTGAGAAAGTATAATTGGCTTCGGAGGTCTTCCAATTGGCAAAATAAAGGAAAATCTATTCTTGACATGATTTAAGGTTAAGTACTTTTGCATTCCCATAGACTTCTTTCTGAAAAGGGACTTCAGTCCTCAGTGCTACCTAGAAAGTGGGTTGTAGATCAAACAATGGGCCCTCCTCAGTCCACCTTCCCCTTATCACAGAATTCACCACCATATAGCCTATTGGATCCATAAGAGAAAAGGAAAGCTGAAATCAAAAAGAAAGAAGAGAAATTAGGCCATCTTTCGCGAGAGAGGCCACCTCTCTTAGGCCGGGTTCCTGACACACTGTTAGTTTCAGATGAAGATGAAAAGTGCCCCGGCCCTAGCAAGCACTTGCTCTAACAAAAAAACGAGACTACTAAGGAAGCAAAAGAAGAAAAAAGAACTACTCCTATATCTAATTAGTCAAGCACTCACAAGCAAGAAAACAGATTTGCTACCTCGTGTCTTAGGAAAATAGTAAATTCTACTTTTTTTTTTTGATGAAGTAAGATGTTTCATTGAATGCATCAAGAAGATGCCAGAAAATTACAAAGTGTGAGTCCTTGGCTAACTCTATAAAAACAAAAAACCTATAAGACTTGAGTTAACCAAGACCAAAAGCAAAAGAGGCATTATGCCATGCTAAGGGAGCTAATAAAATCTAAAAGGGAAATGGCATCATTCACAGGGGAAAGGTAGCTCCAACTAAACAAATTCACTAGACATTTAGACTTCAAACGGCTGGTGGAAGTTGAGATGCCTTCAAAACATCTGGAATTCCTTTCTGTCCATATACTCCAGCAGATACAAGCTGGGATCATTTGCCAGATTTTTTTGATGGATTTCTCAACTTTACAGGAGCACCAGCCTTCAAATGCATCTCTAATGTCCATAGGTATTGCCCAACTGAGTCCATAAACCGCTAAGAACATGTTCCAGATGTCAGATGCCACTGGACAGTGCAAAAAAAGGTGATTTACTGATTCAGTATTGCTGCAGCACTTGTAACATCTATTGACCAGTTGGATGCTCCTTCTGCATAGATTGTCCTGTGTCAGTGTAGCATTCCTGAGGGCAATCCAGGAGAAACAAATAACTTTGGGTAGTTTTGATCTCCAAATGTGTTTCCATGGCCAATTGTCAATCATTCCATTAGGTGCACACAATTTGTTGTACCCTGCCTTCACTGTGTATATACCCTTGCTGGAGTTGCCCCATCTTAGCCTGTCTGTAGTTTGAAGGTCTATGGAAGAACCTTCAATGATTCTGAAGAGATCAAAGAGTTCCTCTAGTTCCCAGTCCTGCAGGTTCCTTCTGAAGAGTGGTTCCCTCTATTCTATGCAATTGTTGAGTCTGGATCCAAGGCTATCTGGAAAATGTCTGAGTGTGTGTCTTTTAAAGGTTGGGGCAGGATCCACCTATCCTTCCAGAATTTAACAAATCTGCCATCCCCTACTTTGAAGTATACCTCTTGAAAGAATTCCTGTTTTAAGTTGTTGATATACTTCAAGGGCCCAACTCCATGTGGAGCTCTACTTTGTTTGGTGCTCCAGCTGTCCAACTTCCCATACTTAGCTGTCACCACCTTCTTCCATATGCAAGAATTTCCTTGAGCCTACCTCCACCACCACTTCAATAAAAGGCTCCTATTGTGCTTTTGTAGATCCCTAACTCCTAGACCACCTTGGTGCTTAGGCATGATTACTTTGGACCACTTGACCAAATGAAACTTGTGATCTTCACTATTGCCCTCCCATAGGAATGATCTTCTGGCTTTGTCTAGCTGCATTTTGACTCTGCTTGGCATAGGGAAGAGGGACATGATATAAATAGGAATGCTGTCCATGACACTTTTAATCGGCATTAATCTGCCCCCCATTGATAAATACTGCATTTTCCAAGAAGCCAGTCTTTTTTCTACCTTTTCAATGACTCCATTCCAGACTTTAGTTGTTTTATGCTTTGCTCCTAAGGGGAGCCCTAGGTAAGATGTTGGGAAAGACCCAATGCTACAACCCATAATCCCAGCCAGTTCCTCTAAATTAGTCACTTTATTCACCGAGTATATCACACTTTTTGCCATGTTGATGTGCAACCCTGAGATAGCTTCAAAAATTAGTAAAGTCAAATTGAGATACTGGACTTGAAGCTTGTCAGCCCCACAGAAAATTAGAGTGTCATCTGCATACAACAAATGAGAGACTGAAACTGATAGGTCTGAGTTACTGCCCACCTTGAACCCTTCAATCCACAGCTCCTGCTTAGCCTTGTCAAACATTCTGCTGGGTCCTAGCATAGCTAAGATGAATAGGAAGGGAGACAAGGGGTCTCCTTGCCTTATTCCCTTCTGAGGGGAAAAGAAATCTACTGGTGACCTGTTTATTAGGATAGAGTATTTAACAGTGGTAAGGCTAAATTTGATCCATCTATCTCCAAACCCCATTTTTTTCAGTAGGTTCAGTAGGTAAGACCAGTTGACCTTATCAAAAGCTTTCTCTACATCTAGCTTGCAAAGGATTCCTGGGTCCCTCTCTTTAATCTTTCATCCAGTAATTCATTTGCTACAAGGAAGCATCAGTGATTTGCCTGTTTTTCAAGAATGCATTTTGTTCTTCTGATACGAGCTTCCAAATGACTTTCTTCAACCTTTCTGCTAAGAGCTTGGCTATGATCTTGTACCCACTTCCAATGAGACTTATGGGCCTGAAGTCTCTGAGTTCTATTGCACCTTTCTTTTTAGGGACGAGAGTGATAAAGGATGCATTGCAAGACCTTACCATGTAACAGTGTTGGTGGAAGTGATTAAGAGCCCCCATTAAGTCTACTTTGATAATCTCCCATGAATGTTGGAAAAAAGCCATTGTGAAACCATCAGGACCTGGGCTTTTGTTAGGGGCACAGGATTTAATTGCTGCCTTCACTTCATCTTCTTCAAATGATCTTTCCAGCCATGTCTTCTCCTCTGCAGTGAGTGTAGCTAAGTTTTCAAACTTAGCACTGGGTCTCCATGGTGCATTTTCAGTGTAGAGATCTTGATAGAAATTCAAAATTTCAGCCTTAATTTCCTCACTATCTTCACAGATGTCTTCCCCTATCATCAGCTTGTCTATACAGTTAGTTCTTCTATGAGAGTTTGCCATTCTCTGGAAGAATTTGGTGTTCCTGTCTCCTTCTTTGAGCCATAGGCATCTGAACTTTTGCCTCCAAGAAATCTCTTCAGCCTTTGCCATCTGTTGCAATTCCATTTTCATGTGCATTGACTTCTCTTTTTCTTGAGTCATCAATCTTCCTTCAGTTGCTGATTCTAGAAGAGCTAGGTCTTCTAGAGTCTTAGTCTTCCCTGCTTCCAACTGGCCAAAAGATTCCTTATTCCAGCTTGTTATGTCCTTTTTTAGACATTTAAGCTTCTGCAAAAGGATGAAGTTTGGGCTGCCATCGACTGGGTATCCAAGCCACCAATCCTTGACTTTGTCTAAGAAACCATCAGCCTGGAGCCACATATTATCAAACTTAAAATATGATGGGTTGGCTGCCCAATCTTCACATTCCAAACGCAAAGGTCTGTGATCAGAGACAACTCTAGGAAGGGCTACTTGCTTGATTGCATTGAAGCTGTCATTCCATTCTGGGGAGATGAGCAACCTGTCTATTCTGGATGCCTGGAGTGAGTCTTCATCTCTCAACCAAGTATAGTGGGCCCCCTGAAGTGGCAGGTCTATGATTCCCAATTCTTGGATGATATCAGAGAAGGATTTCATGGCCCTAGATCTTCTTATGCAATTATATCTTTCACTCTCGTATCTACAGACGTTGAAATCACCCCCTATGACCCATTGCTAATTCCATATTCCTCCAATGGCTGCTAGTTCTTGCCAAAAGATCTCCCTATCTGAGTTGTTGTGAGGCCCATAGACCCCTGTGAAGCACCATCTGAAGTCCTCCAATGCACTGTCAAACATACATGTAATTGTATGATGGCCTTGGTGTATCTCTCTGTTCAGCCATACCCTTTTATCCCACAAAACAATGATGCCCCCACTTCTGCACGTTGATTTTAATACTGCCCAGTCGACCCATCTATTACCCCAAACTTGTCTAATCCATTGTATAGACCATTCTTCAATTTTTGTTTCCTGAAGACACACTATATCCGCTCTCCATTTATGAATCAGTGACTTAATTGTGCTCCTCTTTTCTGCCTCGTTAAGGCCCCTAACATTCCAGCTTAATATTTTGATTTTCATCCAGAGAGGCTTTGTATTGCCTGTCCCTTTCCCCAGCCTTCCTACCTTCGTAATTTGTGCCCCATCGTAGTCTTTCCAACTCTAGAGACTGCTTTCTCTTTCCTTTTGATATGGTCTTGATTGATGATTTTTGCTTCTGGATTTGCTCGTCTTTTGTGCTCCATTCTAAGAATCATATCGAAAATTTCATGTTCGAATCCTGCCACATTAACCCCAAAGACCTTGCATGCTTTTAACAACATTGATTTGGTCCATCTTGAAGTTTCAATTATTGATGGAGTTCCCAATTCTCGAGAATTTGGTTGGTCCATACCATACCAAGGGAGAGGCAGTGTCTCAGAAGAAGAGAGGTCTGCTTCAGAGCTACTTACCACTCCAAAAGGGTTAATCGAGGGGGATCTTGGTATTATCTGATTCATAGGCTCTGCTTCATCGTCAGCTTCAGAGTGGGATCACATGCAAAGGGTTCTGGCCTGGGCTCTGAACGTTGGACTTCTTCTGCCGCTTCAATTTCAGCATAGAGGGGTCAAATCTGTTTGTGTATGGTAGTGGGCTATTACGACTTGAGCAAGGGTCAAGAAGAGACCCAACATGCTTCTAGATTTTCCTATTGGGTCTATGGGAATTTGTGATTTTTGTCTTTGGGCCTTTTGAGTAGTAAGAGTGGTCCAAATTCCAACCCCACTTCCTACTCCCCTCATAACCCTTTTTATTGCGTTGGGTTAGTGGAATCCTACGTGGCAGATTCCCCACTTTGGCATGTGACTCATTAAATGAGTTTGAATTAAAGTAACCTTGTTGTCTGTGCCCAATTCTTTTATCCACCGGTTCCTCCACTGCCAATTTGGAGAAGCTCGAAGACTCCACCACCAGCGGCTCCTTCTTCCGGTCTTCCACCGGCTTCCTCCCCATCTCCACCTTCGATCCTTTCTGCCTTTCTTTCACCCCATTAGACCTTTCTTCTTCTGTAACAAGCTTGATTAATTGATCCTCTATAATTGAGATTTTGTATTTCATGTTATCAACCACCAGAATCAGCTCTTTTGGGTGGTCAACTTCCTCCCCTCGGACGCAAATACGAGCCCAAAGAAGATTAGATCTGTGCTTCGTATCTTCATCAATTCCGACGAAGCCACCACACTGGTCACCAATATAGCGGAAATTGTTCATTGTCCATCCATGCAAAGGGACCCCAAATGCTTTTAACCATTTTTGACTAGCTTGCTCGCTCGCCGGCGTAGAACCCGCTTCTGGAGACCACCACTCAAGAGACGGGCGTCTCCCATTCCAAAACCATTCACCGGCCTTTACTCTAGCCGCCTCTTGCCTGGAGGGAAGTTCGAACAGAAATTGGTTATGAGCTAAAGGGGTGATTCTCAGGCCCACTGTCACCTGCCACCTTTTGGTGAACCACTGTTGTATGACTTCAGGATTAGGGTTGGAGTGAAAGGAATCACTGAAGCTTCCTAACAAGCACTTAGCCAGAAATTTGGAATTCTCTGTGTAGGATTCTCCTTCTTCTTGTAGAGATGGTCTTTTGGGTATTTCAGCAGCAGCCAAGAAGGATTTTCTCCCTAAGTCTTTGATTTCCTTGTATTTGTAGTTTAAAGCTTCCCCCAAAAATTGTAATATTTTCCCTGCGATGTCTCCCCATCCCCTGTTGTAAGAAACTTCAGGAATAATGATAGCTTTTTTCCTTTCCCCTGCCCATGCTTCAATTCTGATGTATCTCCCATGGATGTTGTAGTTTTGGTAAACTCTATAAGTGTATGCTTGGATCTTCCTCCCCCATCTTCTATACAGATTTCCTTGGCCTCGTGAAGCTTGCTGCATTTGTTCGCATACTTATCTTAAATTGTTTTCGTCTATTTTAATCTGGCTGGAAAATCTATGGCCCCTTTCGATCCACACATACCACCTGTCAATCCCTTCACAATCTTCTAGAATTTCGAAAGACTTATTACCAGCTATGAAAAAAGATTTCCTTCCCATTGGACAAAAGAAATTAAGTTACCGGCGGAAAAGGCCATCGGAAAAGTTAGGAGTGAGAGAGTGTAGTTGGCACATTTCCCAAGTCAGAGCACTTTTTGCAGATGCAGCAAGACTTTGGAAAAGTAAATTCTACTTTATTACTCTTTGTGTATGAGAGAATTGATTTATTTAAGGTTTTTGGCTTCTGAGCTTGGTAACTTGTCAGTACAATATTAGAGCTCATAATGCTTTTCCTTTTTTTGGTGATAGATTGTGGGACTTATGTTCACTTGTAATGAGCTACTTGTGGTTGGATTATCATGGGAAAGGGGGAGTGTAACCAATCCATGTATCTTGAGATAGAATTATATTTGCTATAACCAAATTATTATTCTATACTATCTGTTCACTTAGTCGTGGGTTGCATTCACTTCTGAAAGGCTTTCTCCTACAAATTGAAGTATATTTGAACACCCAGATACCTAGGACAAAATTTTATTTGCTATTAGTTAACAATGGAAATTTGCATGTGTAGATCACCTATGACAGCAGGGAAGCTGAGGTTGTCAGTTTGGATAGTGAGATTTTGGGGACTTTAAGTAGCCATTCCTTGCTTGACCAGGTATACTAACATCATCAAATGCTAAATTTATCCAGACACAGAAGTAGGTTTCATGTTTTTGCTTTTAAGAAGCAAACCATGAATGGGTTTTTAATGAATAAACCTTGAATGGAAGATCTAAGAAATAATATATAATGCAACAGGGTTGAATGAGTTATCACCATCTCTATTTGATCTTTTCCTAAATTTGAGTAAATAGGTTAATAAACATGTTTCATATCTGTCATGTATATGTATCATATTCCATCATATATGCATATACTCAAACAACACTGAATATAGCAAAAGGTTTTTGTAGAGTTCATGTAAGGTAGACTTGCAAAGTGGATTAGCATGCTATTTAAGACTTAGAATCTTTATTGTAAAAACTAAGAATTGTAAGGACCTTAAATGTCAATTACAAATGAGCGTGAAAAAAACTAGAGAAAAGTGGGAAAAATAGTAATGCTTGGTGACTATCTAATCTGCTAAATACAAGATAGAATGCTGGTGACGTTTCTGAATGTTTCCTTTGCTCTTCAACCTTTGGATTTGACTGTAATCTTCTGCTTCTGCCAATAAGTAGCTTATTTGCTCGAAAACCCAACATCCTAATTGAAGTTTTCCTTCAGAGTATTTTGAAACTAATTGCTATATACTTAAGAAAAATATTAAATACTCTCATGCTTAACTCAAAAGAGTGTCTAAAACTCAGACATGAATTAGAAACTTTACTTTTTTGTTGCCCTTGCTTCCATTCCCACAACATGAATCTCGATTGTATTACCTTTCTTAAAGGCCTAACATTTTGTCTTGCATTGTGGTCAACAAGTTTAACTTTTCATTCAGTTGTTATTACCAAAGCAGTTTGCTTAATTCCGTGATTTGATAGTAAAAAAGAATATTCGCCTCTGCCTAAAGATTTTTGAAAATTTTGTTTCACTTTAACCCATACCTGAATTAGGATTTTATTGATTCTCAATTGAAGATTCTTTTTCACTCCAATCACCGTAATCACATTGTCATATCGAGTTTGTTCTCCATTTTCTGTACCTTATTATTTTTTTAGTATTATGATCCGGTCGATGTGGTTTGGTCCCTAATGCTGAGCTAATAATGCAGGATTCCTGTGGTCTGCAATCACGGTGCTGGTGCGCTGTTACTTCTTTCTGAATATCAATGGGGAGAAGGATTGTGTGATGCATTGCATTTTTTTTTCGAGAAAAAAAAAGTCATTTGACGTGTTAATTGCACTCAGCTTTAAGTCAGGAACGTAATTGCTTGCTATTAGTGTTCTTCCTTTTCCTAACTAAAAGAAGCATGATACAGTGGAAGCATCACCTACTTACCTTGCTCTCTTGATGAATAGCACCTGTAAAATTAACTGTATGAACTGATACGCATTACGTTGTAAAATTGAACGATATCTTTTTGAACACAATAATTTCACAAAAGCATGATAAAATACATACTTTATGCAGAAGGCACAGTCATAACATTAGCCAACTAGGAAAGCTTTTTTGATGAACTCTAATTATTTTCACTTTGACGCTAAATTCTTCGAGATTCTAATAAGGATTTTTTTGCCCTGCATAGTAGTCACTTTAACATGTCAGTGGTACTTACCTTAATTTAGGAGTTCATCTTACAAAACCAGGTAGATGAAGCATCATAATTTAGGGGTTCATCTTACAAAACCAGGTAGATCATTCACACAAATAAGTCTTATGTAAACTTTATCAAAAACAAATTTTATGTAAATTTCCTTGGATTTGGATGTCTTGATATGCATTTTGCGTAATCTTAATCAGGATTGCATTAGTATCTGGATCCTGGGTTTCACTTGAATGTAGGACGATCTGTCTGCTGGGCTGCACTTGGGTCCATTAGAATAGTCCCTCGCTAAAGACAAACTTATATCGACACAACCCCTGCAAAAACTATGGAGCTTGTGTGCTGCTGGGTTAAGATTGTCAAACATATTACTGTATTACGTAGAAAGGGTAAAAATAAGATGAAGTAGACATTCATCTATCCTCACTCTTTCACTTCTCTCCTTTAAAATGGTATTCATTTGTTAGTCATGTAAAACATGTTCACACACTGCTATTCATGCATGTACTCATGGCTCATGCAGCATCTACTGTTCTCATATTATGGTTGAATTCCACATTTTTGTTCCGTAGTGGATGCTATGACCTGTAAAAGCTTTTTGCTGTAGTTATAATAAGAAGTGCTCTTCTTTTGATAATCCTAGGAAAAGTGGTGACATGATTGGATATGTCTCTCAACAAGAAGCTGACTTGTCAAAGGATGAAGCTACTTTTGGTAGTAAAAAGACTGCTTTAGCTGGTAAAGATCTTACCTCTGTTTAGTTATTTCTTTCCTTTAACTTTGCAGATTTGTTCGCAGTGAAACCTAAGCTTGTTCCAATTAGAAGAAGCATTACTAGGTCTTCTGTTATACTTGAGTTTCTTTCTGTGATGCGAGAGCTTTACTATAATTTTCTCTGTTTATTTTGTCAAGTCAATTTTTCTTTTTTCTCTTTTTTTTCTTTTTAAAAAGAACTTTTTTGCTTGAGTTCTGCTCTCTTGTTGGATGCACCAGGTTTGACAAGTGTTAGGCTTTCCTATTTATCCATTCAGTTTTATCTCCATGTGCCATCTTCTTTCTTTCTTCAATTCTGGTTAATTTTCCTTCAATTTCAAAGCTGGTTTTGCTTTGTTCCTTAAATGGAGCTAGGCAACAAGTCATGAGGCCATGTATAGACTTGAGACTATAGAGGAGGCATCCTATTTAAGTTAGAGTTCCGACCAAAAGTTTTATGATTTTCTTGCTAAAAAAATTGTTACTGTTAATGCAGCTGCACCCTCTAATTATTAAGCTTGATTAATAGCTTTGTTGACGAGAAATAAAAATCATTAACCTTGATGGTAGTGAAGCAAAATCTTAGTATGGGTGTAAATCTTCATCTATTTGTATGAATTTTCCTTCAGCAAAGGCTTTGAACTTTATTGCTGGTGGATTTTGAAGAGCAGGTCTGACTTAACTGTGTTCTATGATTCTTGTCATTTTCTACCGCAGAAATAAAGAAGCGGGGTAGTGTTCTTGTTGACTCATCACTTTCTGAAGTCATTAATGTGAATGAGGATCCCGTAAGATTCTTCTTTTTATTTTAGTTTCCTTTTAGCACATCTTGTTCTTTTTTGTTTCCTTTTAACCAGATGATTGTAGCTATTTCTGAAAGAAAAATAGCACAAATCAAATTCTTATCACCTGTATTGGGTTGAACGGTTGGTTATTTCCCTCTTCTTTAACAGAATTGCTTTTTTGCTGACATTTTTGAAGAGCCACTTGGTCTCACCTTCCAGCCTCCAACTTTTTTATATTTTTCTGTTTTACCCATGTTTCTGTGAGAAGCTTTTTGGACATGCTTATCAGGAAAAAAGAAATAGAAAAGAGAAGAAGTAGCTTTAGAGCTAGGTCCTGGCGTCCTGCTAGGTCCTTTCTCAAAATAATTGACAGAGTTATAGAGATGGCTTGAAGAAGGCATGCTACAACGTTCTAATAAATCATAGGTCAGACACTGTAACTAAGAAATTAATCTGTTTAAACTTGGAAGTATTTAGACAAATTAATGTCGATATCATGTGACTTCACAGTTGTAGAGATTAGCAACTTTCCGATCAGCATGTTGAAGAGTCAAAAGGTATCATTGGTACTATGTGGGATGTGCTTAGGTCTCCTAGTCTTAGCTTTTATGTATAATACTGTGTCAATTATTGCACCGTGAATTGCTTATTTAACACAGTTGCTTTGCTCCACAAAATACCTTTTATTTGTAGTTAAACGTTGTTCGGGATCAAGACGTTATCCTCTATCAGTTGATTGCCAACTTATTTGGTTTATGCTTTCCGTCAATGTTGTTTCCTCCTTTTGGCTAAATTTATCTCTTGGATGCATGACAGATTGCCCGAAGGACTCGAAGTCGGAGAGGTTGAATATGTTTTACAAAGATAAGCTAAGGGCTAGCTTGTTAGTAATTTTTGTTTTTGGACATTGACCATCTCATAGCAGGCATACTTGATTTATTACATAAAGTTTCATCAGTAATCCTCTAGCAAATAGCTGTCTTCGGGCAGGAGATGAGGTTGGATGTTGTGAATAGTTAAATGAGATGATGTGTTTAAAGTTAGTGTTTAGATGGTGCAACTCCAATCCCCTGTATGGTCGCTGTAAATATTGAATATGTTAATCTGACAAGCTTGCTAGTGTCAAGCTGTTGATGGGTCTTCTCATACAAGTGAAGAAACTTTCTGATCCAAACTATAGAAGTATATTTGCCGAAAGTTATCTTAATGGATGTCATTATGATTTCGAGAAGATTGAGTGACATTCTCTAAGTCTATAAATCTGTTGCATTGATTGAACTACTTATCACTAGTTCATGTAACGATATATACTCTATTGAACGGAATATGTTTGTTTATTTGACAAAGACAAAACTGAGTTAATTCTTCATGTTGAGGTTTAAAGAACCACTATTTTTATCCTAATATATCTTAAATTTAGAATTATTTATAAGCAAAATTATTATTGGAATAAATTGCGTTCTGACAAATTGGATTGCCTTAGGTCGTCTCTTGCTTTGTTAGGCCTGAAGCATAGTTGATTCATCAAGTTGATTTTTGGGTAAAATACAAAATTTATATAAAATATATATT
Organism: Nicotiana tabacum; assembly: GCF_000715075.1. Taxonomy (NCBI): domain Eukaryota; kingdom Viridiplantae; phylum Streptophyta; class Magnoliopsida; order Solanales; family Solanaceae; genus Nicotiana; species Nicotiana tabacum. The sequence continues at coordinate 55,276,565 of NC_134087.1, read as the reverse complement.
TTGTTTGTATATAATACACATGCAAAATTATATTATATTTTATCTGTTATTATTTTTAAGAGCGGCTAAAAATATATATTTCTCTTGATTATGCACTTGTAACTCGTAAATCATATCTCAAATTTAGATACAAGTAGTTTGGATTTGATGTGAAATTGAACGAAAGTTGGTACTACTAAATTACTCTGTTTTTTTTTTGGTTTCTCATCCGGTGTTCGGTAGCTGCATTGGAGCCCGACTATATCCGGATTTGTGCCGCGTAGGACGTCATTCGGGGGAATCGCTCCCTACCAAGGATTTTTCCATAACCAGGGGCTCATGTTTATTTTGTTGATAACTTAATGATTATGTCATGTACTGCACCGCCCCTCCCCCCTCCTCCCCACCCCCTTCCCAAACCTTGCAATTCATCGGGAGTGGACTTTCAGCCGCTATGACTGAGAAGTGAGAACATAGTAGACAAAACAAAAAGTTGCCTAAAAGAGTACCAACTTAGATATCGTTCTTTTGGACTCCTTCCTGCTCGCTTGCGTTATACGCGGTAAAACCGATTAAAAAGCAAGATTAAGATTAAGATTAAGATTAAAAAATAATTCTACTTGCTCATTGTTTGGTAAGATAATCTAGAAATTATGCTAGATCTTTTTATTGTAAACTTGTTGATTTGTGATTCAGCTTAATAAAAGTTTTTGTTTGAGTTAAAAACAAAATTAAGATTATTCACTAATGATTTATCAAATGCTATCCATCACAAATATTTTTTACCTTTAAAATGAGTAACAATTAGATTTGTACGTTGTTTAAAGAATACGTGATTTAGTTTAACACGAATGGCCAAAGAACAACAAATAAATGAATTAAAATAAAACAAAACAATCAAACCAAATGTGAGTATGTGACAAAGTAGTTAAGCCTGGCGTTAGTTTTGAATGCTAAAGACCGATTTCAATAGGGCCCTCGGAATGGAGCTCAGTTGCAACTGAATGGATGAACAACTGAAGAACACTTGAACGATTGCTATAAGACAACAGTAAACTTTATTGCTTTGATTTGCTTGCCAATAGTGTCCAAAAAAATGAAAAGGTTCACCTCTTTATATAGTAGAGGAGTTTTAACCGTAAAACAAGTCTAAATAAGATAAAAATTATTTCCTTCCTTTTTTCCCAAGAAGACACGATCCACAGTTAATATCGGGCGTGATTCGTGCCGTAATATCCGGTTGGTGATGGATATTTTAGCTCCTCGTTTGTCCTATTTATCCGCCTTACCTTTTACCCCGATTCTTTGTTTCGCTCGAGCTTGATTCTTCCGGTGTTTGGCCATGCTCGATTCCTAACGTATCATTCATCCACCCCCGGGCACCCTCGGTCTTACCCAAGCCAGCGTCGAATCACGTTGTTCCTCGTTTCTTCATCGGAATATCGGGGGTAACTTTATTCCCGATTTTACCCGTACACAGATTGTCCCCTCACTTCTCGGAGAGTAGATTCATAGGAATGATGAGAAGTGACTAATTGACCCTGATTCCTTCCTTTGTACACCATAAGCAGGTTGACGAGCCAAAACGTCCCATCAATCACGTCGCTCTAATTTTGGACACGCGTCAGCCGCCGGTTGATCATCCTTGGCAGTTACTAAATGTAAAATGTCATGCATTCATTATTCCTTCCCTATAAAAGCTCTGATTTCCCCTTTTCACTCTTTTACTTTATGATTTTGAACCTTCTTAAGTTACCATAGAGTTTTTCATCTGCTCAACAATCCTTCAAATCTTCATAATTTGTTCTTCACATCTTTATACATTCATATCTTATCTTCAAACTTTCATACTTTACCCTCAAACCTTCATACCAGATCTTCAAACCTCATACCAAACGTTCAAACCTTCATATTTCCAGATTGAGATGGCTAAGACTTCAAAATTGGTACCCCAAAATACTGCACCTTCGACTTCTTCCCAGACTACATGTACCGAGGTAGCACTTCAAGTAGTAGCCACGGGACCTCTCCTTAAAAATTTCATCCATGGAGGCTTCTCCATAGATAACGACTTCAAGGTCGAAAAAGCCTCCGCACAAGGAGACTGAGGTGAGGAGGCGTGGAGGTATGTTTACTCCATCACCGAGGAGATGCTCCAAGTAGTCTGAGAGGACCGCAAATTAGAAGGCAAAAACATATTCGTTCCTAGTCCCCGATGAGGACATCATGACACACGTGGAAGCATATTTAAGCATTTACACGATAAGGTGATCCTCGAGTTCTGTAAGAGGTACAAAATCTGCCTTGGGCGGATTCATTCGTCTTTTTGGAGGATTGTGACTCTTCTTTGTTACTTTGCGAACAACTCGGAGGAGCCTCGGTTCACAATTGACCATTTGCTCCGAGTCTACAGCCCCCAAATCTTCCGAGGAGGATTAATCAAGCTCGCCCATCAGGCAAAGAAAGCTCGCTTCTCCTGCATTAGACGAGGACATGAACTGAGGCTTGCAGGGAAGGTTTGTTCCGATAAAAATTGAGGACCTTATTCCTTCCGAGTACCTACCGTTCCGCGAGAAGTGGAACTCAAAACGTAAGTTTACTTCCTCTTAAGTTGTCAAAGTACTTTTTCGAACATGCTATTCTTTCTTATTATTTGTTTCATTTGATATGCAGATGTTTCCTGAGTCCCCAATGATGTCCCTAATTTTATGGAGTGGTCAAGGGAATATGCAAACAACTCATCTATCCCGAACGTGAGAGGTGCAAGATTTCCAAAGGCAAGTGGGAGGCTCGTTCTCATGGTGAGCCTCTCCACTTTTTGGTTGATTTTTTTTTCTTTGACCATTTCTTATTGTGTCAATATGTTATGACTAAGTCTTTTCCTTCCACAGGTTTGCCTAAGACTACTAAACTTCGGGAAATCACCGAGGTCGTGGCCTTGACCCTGTCTACAAAGCCCTCCGCTTCACTACAGCCTACTACCGAAGCTTCTTCTAAGAAGGAGGAGAAAATAAAGAAGAAGAAAAGGTCTCCTAGCTCCTTGGACGCTCTTGTCGAGGCTAAGAAAAAGAAAAGGATCGTGCTCAGGGTCACAAAAAGAACCAAAAGGGCTTTAGGTGCCCGGGTTCCGGATCTTGAGGCTCTTCATCGGCTCAAGGACTTTCCCCAGGATGACGATGACTTGGAGTTCGTCACTCACATAGCGATCGATGTCGACCTAGAGTTGGTGGCCCTGGAGGGGGACACTCGAAAGGCCGAGTTTTCCTCGGCTCGAGGGCTTGGAGAAGAACAAGTGGCTACCGCTTTACAAGAAACTCCTTTAGTTTCAAGGGGGGCTGCCTCAAAAAATGCCTATGTTATCCATGTTCCAGAGACAACGCCTCATATGGATGCCATTTTAGACGAAGCTCGGGCCACCGCAGAAAAATTGACTGAGGCATCATGGGCCGTGGATGAGTCCCTTAACTCATTTTTTGAGGGTGTGACGTCGGCATGCTAGAGGATTACTCCGGCTTTGGCCACCTGTATATCCCAAAAAGGGACATGCAACAAGGGTTAGGTCGGCTGAGTTCGAGCCCAAAGCTCGAGAAGCAGTTTCTCGCCCCGAGTGTAGACCCTGAACGGAAGAGGACGGTCATGTTCACAGTATCGACGGATACTAGCATGCTATCCGGGCCAGTCGGAGTGGAAATCTATCTTCTCTCCTTGGTAACCGAAGAGGACCAAGTGAAGATGAACTAGGTAGTCGGGCCAAGCCTCTTCAACGAGGCTTAGCAGGCGCTAGATAGAGTATACATTCCTCTCTTTTTATTTTAAAGAGTTCTCTTTGCCTTAACGTCATTTTAACGATTTCTCTTTCTTTATGTCTCAGCCTTGGTGCTTCACTATGAAACCTTTCACCGGTCAGGATGGAGGTGAGCCACCTCGAATTCGAGCTCAAAGAGCAGGTTTGGCAAAAAGAAATGTATCAAGCTCTCTGTGAGCAGACGGATGAAGTACTCTGGGACATGGTTGATCGCCCTGCCCTCCAAGCCGAGCTGGAGAAAGCCCAAAACGCGGCTCCGAAAGCAAAATAGGAACATTCCTTCTTGTTGAAAAGGTAAGAGTGCCCGAGATCGATAATGAGTGGTTAAATGCAAATGCTAATACCGCAGCCTCGTTGGTCCGGGAGAAAATAACCTTGATTGGACAGCTTAGATCTCTTAGCATCGAAGCAAGATGCCATCAAAGAGGACATGATATCGACCAAAGTGTAGCTTTGAGTGATGAGAGAAAAGGCCGATAAATGGACTCGGCTAAATGAGGAGCTACGGGCGCAACTCGCCTCGATAATTGCAGAGTGTGACGCTCTCGGTCAGGAATACACTGCACTGAAGTCCAAATTGGAGGCGGCTTTAAATGAGGTTTTGAAGCCCGGGACATGCTAGCCTAGGACATGCTGGCCCAGTACAAGAATGATGTAGAGTTAGCAAAAGCTCGTATTATAACGAAGGCTGAGTATGTGAAGTGTCTATCTTGAAAAGATACTCTCGAGGAGACCCAAGCCCGAGGAGTTGACTTAGCGTCCGAGATTGAAGAGGCCAAGAGGCTTGAAGTCGAGACCAAGGTGAGGTACCAGCCCGAGGGTTCGGATAGCGAGCCGGGCTCCGATGAAAACTAGGCAGGAAATGCCTTAGCTTATTTTTGCCTTTTTTTGTTTTGTTTTTTGTATTCGTACATTTTGTGTTTTGGGGCCGTTTTCTCGTGCCTTTGTAAATACCTTTCGCTGAATACATATTTATAAAATTACTCTTTGGCTACATTTTGTGTCCTTTAATTTTTCTGTGTTTGCTTATGTTTAGGACTTAGGATATATAACCTACATCTCGGACTTAATACAACATCGATGCCTTAGCATAAAATTTGCTTAAATTGTTTCAACTTCCAAAGCCCGGATAAAGCCTAGGTAAAGTAACAAATCTGAGTTGCTTTGACTTTCGAAGATCCGATATAAATTAAAATGAAATCTTTATTAAAGTATTCAAATGATTAATCCGGACACAACTAATTTTTGCCGAAGGTGGCTCTTTTCATGGCTGTAATTTGAGACCGATTGACTTGACAGATCATACGTAATCTCTTGTGGATTTAAAATGTGTAAGGACCTTACTTTTTATGTGTACGAACTCAAACGTCTACGGGTCGCTTATATATCATTATCGAAGTTCCAATAGCTTCGTATTTTAAGTTGGTTGTGGCTATTCGTATTCAGGCCCTGCCTCATAGGCTCAGTGCCCTCGGAGACCCGTAGGCTTAAGGGTCTTTAGGTTGTTGGGAATGGTCCCGTAGACCCTTACTACCTTTGGGGTTTCATGACCCCGATTAATGGTGGCCCGTGGACCTAGGGGTTTTTGAACCTAGCACTCGTTTTAAGTGACGTAACGATAACATTGCTTGTGCGAACGTGAACCAATGACACATAGAATGCAAATTTCTGATTTTATTACTTTAAATGTAGTGCAAGTAATTCGAAGATACAGAAGCTATCCGCCATGGGGAGAACATGCTATGTGGGCACAGTTAGTTTGATCGTTTGGCCCTTATAATAAATCCTATTAAATCCTTGGCTTCGATGTCATTGCCTTCTAAATTTTCGAGCTTAGATCTTCGGTTCTTGACTCAGGATGTGATAGTCCCCTAGTAAGGCTGAATTTTAAGGGCTAGAGTACTATTAATCCGATACGGGCAATCCGTAGTCCCCGCTCTTAGACCAGTCTTCAAAACTGGAGTAGCACGCTTACTGTTGCCTCGTTAAAAACCTTGCGTAAAACCCACTTTGGAAAAAAACCGGTCGAAGTAAAAAAGAGTTCAACACGTGCTTTCGGACCTAATCCTTGCACTTAACTTCGATTGAGTACCTACATGGGGTTAGTTCAAAGTGTAATAAACCTTACAGAAATTTATGTATTAATACCTTAGTAATAGTACCGCTTTAAGTGTGCCACATTCCAGTTGTTTGGCAATTGTACACCATTTTCGAACTCAAGTTGGTACGAGCCTTTCCCGATTATACTAGTGACTCTGTACGGTCCCTCCTAGTTGGGGCCTAGTTTTACATCATTCAAGTTATTGGTATGTAGTGTGACTTTACTCAATAACAAGTCCCCGACTTGGAAGTGTCGTAGGTTTGCCCTTCGGTTGTAGTATTTTCCCATTCGCTGCTTTTGAGCTGCTAACTAGAATAGGGCGACTTCTTGCCTTTTGTCTGCTAAATTTAGACTTGTGGCCATGGTTTCATCGTTCGGTGTCTCTGTAGCATATCAGAATCTTAAGCTCGGTTCTCCCACCTCTACCGGAATCAAAACCTATGTGTCGTAGACTAGAGAGAATGGTATTTCACCGGTACTCGACCTTGAAATTGTTCGATATGCCCATAGGACCTCGGGCAGAATTTCTTCCACTTTCATTTTGAGTTGGTCATCCTTTTCTTCATGTTCTGCAGTATGGTTTTGTTTGTTTACTCCACTTAACCATTCTCACTCGGGTGATAAGGGGTCGATAAAATCTTTTTGATTTTATGATCCTCAAAAAACTTATTGACATTGCTGCCGATGAATGGTCTCCCATTGTCACACGTGATCTCGGTCGGTATCCTGAACTATCATATTATATGATCCCAGATGAAGTCGATGACCTCCCTTCTCTAACTTTCTCAAATGTCTATGCTTCAACCCACTTGGAGAAGTAATCGTTCATAAGCAAAATGTATTGGGCCTTACTAGGTGCCCATAGTAAAGGACCTACAATGTCCATTCCTCACTTCATGAACGGCCAAAGGGAAAGGACCAGGTGAAGCAGCTCCCCCGATTGGTAAATCATCGAGGAATGCCTTTGACATTCGTTATATTTTTGAACAAAGTCCTTCGCGTCCTCTTCCATTTTGTTCTAGTAGTATCTGGCCCTGGTCAATTTTTGAACCAACGATTCTGCTCCCGAATGATTTTCGCAAGTACCCTCGTGAACTTCCTCATCACGTAATCGGTCTCCCCGGTCCCCAATCACCTTGCTAGCAGCCCGAGAAACAATCTTTGGCACTGTTTTCCTTCAATTAAGCTAAACCTCGCAGCATTAGTTCGAAGGGCCCTTTATTTTTTTTGGATCCAATGATAGTTTCCCTTTCTGAAGGTGTCTTTGTATTTGTTTCTCCAATACCAAGTCAAACTTGTTGAGTTTACCTCGGCGTAACCTTCCTTTATCACTGAGCTCATCAATTGAACCACCGTTCCAGAATTAAATTCATCTGAGTCGATTGTCGATCCTAAATTAGCCAACAGCCTCGCTATTCTGATCCTGGGGCACATGTTGTAACTTCCATTCTTTGAACCGATGTAACACCACTTGTAATTTATCCAAGTATCTCTACATACGGTCTTCTTTGACTTAGAACCTCCCGTTAATTTAATTAACAACAAAGAGGGAATTGCACTTGTCTTCGACCACCTCAGCCCCCAAGATTTTAGCCAGCTCCAGACCTGCAATCATATCCTCATACTCGGCTTTATTGTTAATCAATTTCACAGTTCTAATTGATTTCCTTATTATGCTACCCATGGGGGGTTTCAGTACGATCCCCAACAGTACACTTTCACATTAGAAGCACTGTCCATGAATAGGGTCCAGACCTCGGAGCTAGTCCCCGACGCGAGTAATAATTCTTTATCGACCTCATGGATCAAAGTCGACGTGAAATCGGCCATGAAGTATGCCAATATCTACTTCTTTTCACTGGATTCCACCCGTTTTGTTAGTGCTTCGAGAACTTTCATCACCTTGAAAGTTTCCCCTGTGACAATCCGTTCTTCTCTCCAAGTATCTTTTCCAACCCATTTTTGTTCGGCTGTGTTGTGTACGTGCTTTTGACTTTGCAGTTGGGCTATTGCAACTTGCTGAGCTTGAAACGTCTCAAAAATCAAATGTAAGCTAATTCCATTACCTCTCCCTTCAAGTGCATCGCGAGCCGATGGCTGGGGTGCCCTATGACTATTGTTATCAGGATCAGTCGGTAGGTTGATGTTGATAGAAACCTGTGAATTGGCATTGACTAGGTAGCAACTGGAACGCTATATGGGTCGACATGGGGTACGCTAGTGCTTGGCACCACGTTGTTATTTTCACTGTGGTGGCCTGACTCGGCGTCAACACTCAAGTGAGCAGATTGAAAATTTGACATATTGAACAATCCTGAAATCAAACTTCAAAGAACAAGCATAAAATAGAGTGTGTTATAAAGATTCGTATTAAATCATCACTATTATTCTTAGTCCCACGATGATCGCCAAACTGTTTACCCTTAAAATGAGTAACAATTAAATTTGTACGCATTTTAAAATATACATGGTTTAATTTACCACGAATGGCCAAAGAACAACAAATAATTGAATTAAAGAAAAACAAGGCGATCAAACCAAATGTGACAAAGTAATTAAGCTTGCGTTAGATTTGAATGCTAAAGACGGGTGATGACGTCCAAATCCACTACAAAAAGTAAATAGACACGGTCGCATGCAATATAATTTATCCAACTATGAGTCAGGGTCAAATTCCACAAAGCACAATATGTAGGTGATTAGGCGTGTAAGAGAATTATCACTTATTATGCAATGCCAAACACTTAGAAAGATTTTGAGAAGATATTTATGTCTAAATGCAAAAATATAAACTAACCTAGAAAGCAAGTAAAATGATCGATTGCTACAAGCATGGATGCATTAGGAATTACACTCAAGTAACGATCTAATGTATTTCACGACTTTACAAATATGAGTGAGTTTATGTTAATTAGCCTCAGGTAATAATTCAATATTAGCTTCTTCCGAAGACTAACAAGACTTCCTAATTGAATTATCCCTAAAATAATTAAGATATTAAGCACACCCGAATATGGCAACAAGTAGTTTAATCCTATCCCTAGGTAGAATCTATAAAGTGAGGGTTAACGCCTCAAATTCTTGTTAATTAATCATTCTCAACCCTATTTTATCTTTTCCAAAATCATTTCGAAGTTAATGGGCGAGTCCTAGGGTTATCTAATCCCTTTGGAAACATTAAAGAACAAGAATAATTAAAGAAACAATAACTCACTTCATAATAAATAAAAATCGTTCAATGCATAAGCACAACAAGATATTTAATCCACATATTAAACATTAATATTCCCATAAACAAGATTCAAGAATTGAAATAAATACTACAGACTTAAATATACAATACAAAGCAAGGAAATGAAGAAATGAACATAAATAGGTAAGAAATTCTCAACCAAAAGCTTCAAATCTTCAAGACCCAAGTGTGTGTGCAAGAACCCTACCTCCAAAACTTGTGTTCTCTAGTCAAGAGACAAACAATTAAGCCAAAGATGCGTTTCCCATAAGTTAGGTCGTGTATTAATGGGTTTGGGATAAAGGAAATATGAAATGACAGAAGTGCCCAACACTGAAGTGCGACATTCTCAATTGTGAATATTAACCTTGACATCACTGTTGAACATCGCATTTGCTATCTATATGTTCGCAATTGCGAACTAGGTATTGTGCACTTGGTTTAGCATTTACGATGAAGGGCTTTGCATTTGCGAAGGTTGACTGCCTGGTTTGATTTTGCATTTGTGAAAATTTCTGGACTTGGTTGACTTCGCAATTGCCAAGTTAATATCGCAATTGCGACATCTGAGGCCATTTTCCAGATTTCTTCTTTTCAACTTCTTTTTGACTCGTTTGCACTTGGTTTCTTCATGATCACTTCTAAATCACATATAACCTACAAATAGATGTAAACGATATTAAACACCCAATTTTATCAATCAAACATAGCAAAAATCTAAGCTTAAAGATGAGATAAGTTGGTAAAATACCAACTTATCAAACGTCCAAAATTAAACTATTGCTTGTCTTCAAGCAATGAAAACATAAAATCTCCTTCCAAGTATTTAACTCAATAGTGGATCAATATCATGCCAAGTCAAAAAATGGCTACTTTAGGCACAGATACATGACTTTGATTGGTACCAACAATTGCTCCAAAGCATATGAAACACCAAAAACTTCTTATGAGTTTTTGTCAATCAAGTCATGACACTAAAGCTTCAAACTTTGTCTTTTTATCACAATTAACTTCCCTTCTTCATTCCTCCACATTGAAGTGGGATTAAATTCACAACTCAAATCTCATGTGCGCTCACATTTAAGAGAGAATTCCACACTCATAAATTACAATTCAAAACATAAATGGGATATCAAATGGAAAGAATTAACTCTCAAAAGGGGTTGACTAGGGAAAATATGCAAGGGTAAGAAATTTAAGGTATTATAACGGTCCAAGGAAGGTCTAACATCATTTTTCCAACCAAGTTAGTCTAGGATTTCGCCTTGAAGCACATTCCGGGAAAGTTCTAGACTACAAATAATACAAAAGAACTCACAATAAATCTCACCACAATTGGCACATGAAAACTCGAGTACAATACAAATCCAAAATCCAATTGAAACCAATGAACTCAAAGAAGTCACATATAGCCTAAGAGACTATTTAATGAATTAAAGAGCCAAAAATTGAGTCTAAAAGTCATGACAATTATCTTTACTTCAATCATTTTTCTTTTTCGGCGATCAAGAATTCATATGCCGAGATTTAAATCATGTCGGTACCAAACAAGCTACAAACTGGCCAATGGATACAAACCCCAACTCAAACCACTTATTCTTCCTAAATTAACAAAAAATATATCTAAACTACTGTAGACATGTGATTTTTGACCCTCCCCAAGATCTTTTATATATTAGCGTAAAATATTTAATTTAGGCATAATATAGATATTTTAAGTAATTTTGACTCTTTTACTCTATTTTATTACAAGAAAAACAAAATCACAAAAATAGGTTCATTTATGTTTTGTAGTTATTTTTAATTAAAAAGAAAAATCTTAAAAATATATACAACAATAATATCGTATTTTTATTTTTATTTTAATGTGATATTTTGAAAATACCAAAAATAGATTTGTTTTAATGATTGGTTTTATTTTAATAATTATTTGAATAGTAGGAATAATTAACAAATGGGCCCGTATTTTTAACTCGTTCGCAGCGAAAGAATAGAGTTTGGGGTCGAGCAACCCATTTTAGGCTTAATTTTGGACCTAACCCATAATTGCCAAGCCCATAATTCCTAGGCCCATACCCCTTAACCTAAAAACCCTACAACCTAAACTCTACACTATAAAAGAATGATGAAGACTAAAGGAAAAGGGGGCTAAAAAAACGAAAAGCGGAAAAAACACAAAAGTTGCGCAAGGAACGACCCCACCCCCCCAGACGTCGTCTTCTTCACACAACCCCTCTCACGATCTCATCTTCCTTCCCCACCCAAACGACCCCTCGACTCCTCCTCTCCTCACCAGCGGCGAGCTCGCTGTTACACCCCAAACAACGACCCAACCATCCTTTTCATCTTCCTCGCAGCAACTCTCCTTCAAAAACCTCCATTAACGCCAGCTGCAAATCAGCGATAGAACAACCATGAACACTGGCCATTGTCGCACCTTTTAAACCACAAAAATCTGCCGCCAAACACTAGTCAAGAGTGTTGCTGAACAACACGAAAACCATCCGGAAACAGTGGCTCAAATGTTACCTCTTTCGCCGAGAAACAGTCTTGAAGTAGTCCCAAAAACCATTTCAGCCAAGCTTTGAGGTTGTTAGCGAGGTGGTCATTCCTAGTTCATGTCGGAGTTTCTGTTGCGATGCTTGTTTCCCGTTTGGTTTAGATGCTGGGGTTTGTCGTCACGTTTGTACGTGTTAGCTGAAAAGATCAGTTTGGAGAATGTATCTCGTTGAGGTCCATATATCTCTCTCTTTAATCACAAGTTTAATACTGTTGCTGTGATACTTATCTATAGAATTACTTGCGCTAATTTAGTTGATTGACTGGATGTATTATTGCTGCTGTGTTATATTGATGGCATGATAGAGTTTAATCTACATCAGTTGTGTATGATAGATGTCTGTGGGTTAAGTTGCTCTTTTGCATCGTAAGTAGCTGGATCTTAAATGAGTTCATATTGTGCTTTCCTTAATTTGTTTCTATTTTTGCTTTATGAATTGTTGCAATACTGATATGTAAGATTTAAGGTCATGCGATGTTGTCAGATATTTCTTTAATGGAATTGGAACTAATGAGCACTGGGCTTCGACCTTGTCCAACGTGAGAATCAAATTTGGGTGTAAAAGTCGAATAGATTGTGAACATCATAGTTTGCTTTAGGCTCCTTGATTACGCTTGGGCTTGTACAAATGCCCATTAGTATTATAAATTGGCCTGAATCTATTTCGCGTATCTTGCTAAATAATCATGGGTTCTTCTTTATTATTAGAGACAAAGTGAATAAAAATCGTAGTCTCTTTTAGGTCGGCCTTTTAAATAATAAGTGAGACGAGCCCCGCCCAATAAACACAAAATGGTGAGGCTCTCAATAAATGGTTATTAAAAATGATTAGAATTTGGGAGGGCCATTTAGCGAACTTCACGGTCTTCCCCAAAATAATATTACGTTAGGATCTTTAGGCGTGATTTTAATTAAATTACCTTCTTAAACTCGGGTGCGCATTGATGTGACCCAAATCCAAATCTCAACGGATGTCTAAATGTGTTGACAACCACGGGTGCATTGATTGTGACATGGTCCGAGACGCATTTCCACAACGTTGCAATTCTTTTAAAATATAATGATAAAAGCGGTTTACAAATAAAAGGCACATAAGCTAGCAAGTATTAAAATCAGATAAAATCAAATACAACAGTTAAGCGACCGTGCTAGAACTACGGAGCCCGGGAATGCCTAATACCTTCTCCCGGGTTAACAGAATTCCTTACTCGGATTTCTGGTTCGCGGACTGTTAACAGAGTCATAAATTTCCTCGGTTTGGGATTCAACCGGTGACTTGGGACACCATTAATCTCCCAAGTGGCGACTCTGAATAATTAATAATTAAATCCCGTTCCGATTGTCCTTTAAATGAAAAAACTCCTTTACGCCCTTGCGGGTGTAGTGAAAAAGGAGGTGTGACAGTCATCCAAAACTGCTGGGGACCGAACCCAGAATCTATGGTTCAGGGTTCAGAATTCGAGCTTAGATCAATTGTTGTATTTTATTGTATCTGATTTTCCTACATATTTTATGCTGAATGTGCTAAATGTTACCGCTTTGATATTATCTAAACTGTATATAAACTGTGCTGACACCCTTCTCTCTTCACCTCCGGGGATGTGCTTACTGGTTGAGACTCCCTATTCTGTTAGTGTCATACCTTGAAATAAGAAAGAGGCCGGATAAGTTACGAAGCCGGATGGCCTTTTGGTTCCCGGTAAGTTGCCCCCTCCTCGACTTGAGTTGTCCGCTCGGGTACATAGTCTAGAACACCGACCCAGGTTTTGAATATAGAATAACGTGACTTCATGCCGGATCCCTAGTAGGAACGATTATTTGCATCATGTTGCATTTGACTTAGGGGACTCAACACAGGGGTTGGGTCCGTCTAGGACTAGCAACCTGAAATGAAAAGACCATCCTGATACATCCTACTTGCTCTGTACATATATTTGTTTCGAACCTACATGTTGACCGGTTTCTGAATCTCGGGAATGTTGGAAAATTGAAAAAAAAAGAGAAAAGAGAAAAAGAAAGAAATATCAGTTAGGGAGTTAATTGATTATTTTAGAAATAAAAATCAATGACCAATTACTGGCGAAACGCTCCCGAAATTTTGAGGAAATAAAAAAAAAGGAAAATGTTTTATTTTGTTTTATTAAAAAAAAAAAGCAAAGAAAAATAGCAAAAAAAAAGAGTCTTTTAATTTTGGGAAGTTGGTTGTTGAAAAAGAAAAGGATAAAAAGAGTCTTTGTTTTAGTTTGAAAAACATAAGTTGTTTCATTATTTGTTGAAAAAAAGGAAAGGAAAAAAGACTCTTTTATTTTTAGTTTGGAAAAATAGGTTGTTTTATTGTCTGTGGAAAATGAAAAAGAAAAAGAGTCTGTTATTTTTAGCTTGGAAAAATAGGATGTTTTATTTGTTGAAAAGAAAAAGGAAAAAAAAAAGAGTCTTGTTTCTAAAAATAGTTTTTATTCGCTTATGAAATGTCAAAAATAAAAATGGAAAAGAGTCATGTTTTAAAATAGTTCGGTTAATTCGCCCGAACTACGCATGGTTTGATTCTCACAGGGCGTGAGATACGTAGGCAACCCTCGTCGGGTCCAACCCCCCCTTTGCAAAAATAACCAAAAAATATCAAAATTTTAATTTTTGTCATAAATAAACCAGGTGATGCCGTTTTTGTCAAAAATAGCCAAATGTTCCCAAATGGGGCGCCGGAAGGCTGACCTTGCATAAACAGCCACCTTTGGTCGTATTTTGATTTTTGAACCTCACAGCCTTAAAATCTTTGCCCCGGGGCGCAGGAAGGCCATGTTTGTAATACCGGGTCATTTATTTTAATTTTGAAAAAAAACAAGAAAAGAGTCAGTGGTCAAATGAATACCGTCCGGATTTTTGGGTCAAAGTTGGCATATAGGGGAAGGAATCTGTCATTTTGTTTTTGGGTTTGTATTTCTGATTAGAGTATATGGGTCATTTGATTTTCGAGTCTGTATTGCATCGTTAAGTTGGTCAGTTTTGTCGTTATTATGAAAATGGAAAATTCTAAAAAATAGTTTATTGTCGTTTACCTTTTATTTGCACGAACTACGCCTGGTCTGATTCGTGCGGGGTCACGATACGTAGGTAATCCACATAGGATTCGACCACAACCAAAAAAAAAAAATTGAATAAAAAATGGAAAAGATGTTGTTAATAATAAGGACCGACCCAATCCATTCTAACATGTTTTGTTCTGAATTGTGAAGAAAGTTGAGGTGGTCGGTTGTGGTAAGCTGGAAACGCAAGATCCAAGGAAAATGATAACTGACATCGAAGCTGTTACGAGTGCTCAAGAGACTCAGGGTCAGAGGATTCAACAAGGGTCTACTGTGGTTGAGGAAAATAGAACACTGAAACAACAAATGGCCAAAATGCGTCAAGCCTGGGCCAATGGCCAAGGACATTCTTGTCACGAGTCACGATTTGCTACACAGCAAGAACAGTACCACTCTCCCGAGTACCGCTCGTACTCATTTGAGCTTCCTGTAAACATCGAGAAGCCTTCCCGAAAGAGAGTACAGGAAGAAATAACCCAAAGAGTGAAAAGATTAGAACAACGGTTGAAAAACACGCAAGCAATGGCAGGTCAAAAGAGCGTTGCCTTCAGAGATCTATGCATGTTCCCCGATGTCCATTTGCCTCCTGGCTTCAAGATCCTCAAATTTGAAAAGTACAATGGACATGGAGACCCCATAGCCCACCTGAAAAGGTATTGCAACCAATTGAGAGGTGTGGGAAGAAATGAAGAATTGCTTATAGCTTATTTTAGGGAAAGCCTCTCGGGAGTAGCATCTGAATGATTTTTGGATCAAGACACATCTTGCTGGTACGTCTGGGATGACATGGCACGAGCCTTTGTCAAACAGTTTCAATACAACATCGACATCGCCCCAGACCGCATTTCCCTTTCTAACCTAAAAAAGAAACCAACTGAAAGTTTCAGGGAATATGCCATCAAATGGAGAGAGCAGGCAACTAGAGCTAAGCCACCCATGGATGACCACGAGTTAATAACTATCTTTCTACATGCTCAAGAGCCAGATTATTTTCAATACATGACGTCCGCAGTGGGTAAATCCTTCCCGGAAGCAATCAAAATGGGAGAAATAGTGGAGAACAGTCTTAAGACAGGCAGAATTATAAGTCAAACAGCTCTCAAAGTTGCAGCTCAAGCTGTCCAAATTGAATTTGGTAACACGAATGAGAGGGATGAAGAAATCATGGTGATATCAGGGTCGAGAAGAGGTCCTAGGAGAACATCTCGAAGGTATGTGCAGCCTCATCAGGTTTTTCATGACCCCCTTAAGCATTACTATCCACCTTCGAACCCCCATACTCTGTTGATCCTTCCCAGTATGTTGCCCAGCCATCAAATCACCCAAGAAAGCGAGCACGAGTATCACAGAATCTCCACCAGCCTCTGCAAAATTTTCAATTACCTTGTAACCCACATCCAAGCCAGGGGTATAGAGGGAACAAAAGTTGAAAGATAGTTTTACACCAATAGGAGAGTCCTATGCAAGCTTATTTGAGAAGTTAAAACAACATGATATGATTGCACCCATTCCTCCAAATCAGGTGGACCGACGTGCGAGAAGCTTTGACTCATCTAAAAGGTGTGAATACCACTCCAATGCTCTGGGGCACAATGTGGAAAATTGTCGGGATTTGAAAAGAGAAATAGAAAGGATGATTCAGGAAAATTTGATTCAAGACAGTGGCACCCAAAATATCATGTTGCATCCCTTACATGAGGAGGCACACTTGGTGGGGATGATGCCCGGTGACATGGTTTATGAGAATACTTTTGGGAACTTGTTGACTGATGTTGAAGATACTGAAGCAGATAGTGGTCATGGCAATATGGATGCGAAGCTTGGTGGCTAAGATGCCGTGATTGGTAACTGGAAAGACGCTCTGTTCCCTAAGTCAGCTGGGGAGGAGCTTTGGTGGTCCATTTTGCTGTCATTTCTGTTGTCAGGGTTATTTGCATGGTTGTAATCCGGATATTGTCTTGTGATAAAACCCTCTTATCCTTTCATTTTTGTCTAGCTTGTTTAGTCGAAGTGGTTCGTTTAGTGTTGTCCTAGGTTGTTTCAGTTCATTCTAGGGTTGCAATCCAGTTTGTTTTGTTTTTGTTTTGTTATTCGAGTTATTTCATCATTGTCTAATGCAAATTCCGGTCTTTTGTTACTTTCAATCATTGTTCTTCGTTTAGTTCTTTTCTATCGTTTTGTTTTGCCTTTTGCCGGTTCTAGTGACATGACATGCACGCATAATTCTCAGTCTGATCTTCAAAAGTTGCGAAGCAATGAGACCATTTTGAAAATGATAGGGGCACTTGAGGAAATAAGAACAGATTTGGACGTTTTGAGATTGTTTGACGCCCGAACCATGTGAAACTGGGGCAAATAGAATATAAGGAAACCCTAAAAGTAAGTTGGCCAAATTGACAGGGGGCCGGGCGTGGTAATAAGAGTAAGAGTGTTGCCCAATGGTGCATTATATTTGACAGATGTAGTAGGAAAATGTGTAAAAATGGCCATCAACTCCGAGGCGGTCAGGATATACTATGTGTAATTTCTGTGCATTAATCGTATTGGTTTGCCTTTGGCATGTATTGAGGATTGAAATGACGAAGGCGTTTTGTTCTGCTATCTAAATACTTTACCCTTTTGTTAACCTCTTTGAGCCTTATTTATTTTCTTTCATACCCCTCTTTCGGAATCAACGACACAATTAAAGAAATGCAAGTGCCGGAGATACGCAAATGGAAAAAGAAGGAAAAAGAAAAAAAAAGGAAAAGGAAGAAAGGAAAAGGAGAAAGAAAGAAATAAGGAAAGGAAGAAAGGAAAAGAAAAAAAAAAGAAAAAGGGAAGAAAAGAAAAGAAAAGAAAAGGAAGAAAGAGAACAAAGAAAAAGAAAATGAAGAAAAGAAAGGAAAAAAAAGAAAAAGAAAGAGAGAGAAAAAAAATCGCAACAACGTAGTTTCTATGTCGTGAACTACGTTTGACTTAATCCCGAAAGGGTACGTAGACAGCCTCTCTGAGGTTCAGTCATACCAAAACAAAAATCCAAAAGTCCCCAAGCAAGACACTGGGGCAGAAATTGTGGTTGTTATGAGAAGTTGGATTCCGAAAGTTGTAATTTTAACCCATTTTGAAATTATTTTGAGCCTTTTATACCCTTTCTTTCTAACCCATCCAAAAGCCTACATTACGGTCCAAAGAAAGACCTTCTGATCAGTCTTTGAGAAATGCTAAGTCAAGCATGTAAGGTGATTCATGTAAGGGGAAACGCTCCGGTCCAAACAAGGAAAATGAAGACGAGAGAATCTTATTGATGAAAATCCTCATGGGTAGCGCAAGGTGATGAAAGCTGAGAGAAATAAAAAATGAGAGAGTTTTATTGGTGAAAACCTTTACGGGCACCTTGAGGCGACAGTAAGTTGAGAGAAAGAACGAAATGAGAGAGGTTTGATGGTGAAAACCCTTTGGGGCACTACAAGCCGAATAAGGAATGCAAATCAAATTGGATAAGCGGAGCAATGAAGCCCAGTTTCACGGCGAAAAGGAACAACAAGAGATGAACATCAGATTTGCTTAACAGAATAGGTCGCAGGTGCATGTCAAGGTCATTAGAGTCGGTATCCACATCCGATAGGTTTCTACTGTGTAGTTTTCTTGTTAGGAATCATCTCTTTCTATTTGTCCTTTACTCTGTTCCTTTTGTTTTGTTTATGTCCCCTTTCTGAGTCTTTTGGTCGTAACAAGTGTGGAATGACTTCAAAATTGGCCACCAGCTTTCAATTGCACAAAATGGGGTCACAAGTCAGGAAAAATAACAAGAGCACTGAGCTGGTAATAATCCACATACTTTGGGATCCTTATGAAACACAAAGTTTGGTAGATGTCGGTTCAGGAATAATGCAACAGATAGAGGGTATTGGGATTGAACGGGGAAAAAGGGTATTTCAGTGACACAGATGACGGGGAAAGTGGTTAATCAGTAAACATGCAAGACCTTCAAGAAGAATCAGTTGTCACAGAAAACATATGGGGTCAGATAAGAAGACTAGAAGTAATAATTGAGAGATAGTTCGTCAAGAAGGGCGGAAGTTATCAGCCAAGTTTCAAAGATGGTCGGACAACGCAAAGCATGGAAAGGAGAAAAGGAAAGCCATCCCAGCGGGAGTACCACAACCAACCACCGTACTTTTAAACTGACAGAATTTTCTTTGATTTGAAACAGGGGCATGGAAATGTTATTGATGGCAGAAAGATATGTTATAGGAGGATTATCAAACTGGGGCAAAAAATGTTTTGTCGTGTTGAAAATTTTCTTGAAGTCGGGTACCTATCTGAAGAACATGAAGGTCAATACAGGTGTTTTTAAAAAGAGAGAAAAAGAGAGGGAAGTAGTTTTCAGGAAAGAAACACCAGTTCTAAGAAAAGTAATTTTTGGAGGAATGAAACACTAGTTTTTAGGGAAGTGGTTTTTTTTGAAGGAGGACAACACCAGTTTTTAGGGAAGCGGTTCCGAAGGAAGATAATTCAAGTTAGTAGGTAGATAAAACAAATTTTGAAGGAAAATGGTTAAAAGAAATCTTAGTCTGATGAATTTTTCACCTAAGATAAAGAAATTTTAGTCTGTTGAATCTTTCACCTAAGATAAAGAAATCTTAGTCTATTGAATTTTTCACCTAAGATACAAATCTTAGTCTGATGAATCTTTCATCTAAGATAAATGCAAAAGTTGGAAAAACTAAAGGAAGGCATAATTTGGAAAAAGATAAAGGCAGAAGTTGGAAAAGAAAGAAGGGCATAATTTAGATAAAGGCAGAAGTTGGAAAAGAAAGGAGGGCATAATTTAGATAAAGGCAGAAGTGGGAAAAAAGAAAGGAAGACATAATTTGGGAACAAGAAAGGAAGGCAGAATTTGAAAAGAAAGGAAGTTGGAATTTGTAAAATTAAGAAAGTCGGGATCACACAAAAATGGACCTAGTCTGATGAATTATCTCCTAGAGTCACAATCTTAGTCTGTTGAATCTTTCTCCTAAGATGAAAATCTTAGTCTGATGAAGTTTTCACCTAAGATAAAGACAAAAATCTTAGTCTGTTGAATCTTTCTCCTAAGATGAAAATCTTAGTCTGATGAAGTTTTCACCTAAGATAAAGACAAAAATCTTAGTTTGTTGAATCTTTCTCCTAAAATGAAAATCTTAGTCTGATGAATTTTTTACCTAAGATAAAGACAAAAATCTTAGTCTGTTGAATCTTTCTCCTAAGATGAAAATCTTAGTCTGATGAATTTTTTACCTAAGATAAAGACAAAATCTTAGTCTGATGAATTTTTCACCTAAGATAAAGTTTAAAATTTAAGATACATTGCAGTCTTTAAATTTTTAAAAGTTGCATTTCAATTTTATCACAATTCAAGTTTTTAGTTCTTATTAGTATGTGGTAACAAACAACCAGTTTTCCAAACTGGGGCAGAAAGTTTTCTTTGTTTTGTCAATTTTTATGAAGTCAGGAGTCCGCCTGGAGAATAGAGACATACAATTCAAGTTTCAGCAATCAGGAGCCCGCCTGAAGAACAGAGGTGATACAATTCAAATTTTTAGTTCTCAATTGATTTCTTTGTCTTTTTGAAGTCAGGAACCCGCCTGAAGAACAGAGGTATACAATTCAAGTTTCGGAAATCAGGAGCCCGCCTGGATAATAGAGGAATACATTTCAAATTTCAGAAGTCAGGAGTCCGCCTGGAGAATAGAGACATACAATTCAAGTTTCAGCAATCAGGAGCCCGCCTGAAGAACAAAGGTGATACAATTCAAATTTTTAGTTCTCGGTTGATTTCTTTGTCTTTTTGAAGTCAGGAACCTGCCTGAAGAACAGAGGTATACAATTCAAGTTTCAGAAATCAGGAGCCCGCTTGGATAATAGAGGAAAACATTTCAAATTTCAGAAGTCAGGAGTCCGCCTGGAGAATAGAGACATACAATTCAAGTGTCAGAAATCAGGAGCCCGCCTGTATAACAGAGTCAGGAGCCCGCCTGGATAACAGAGGAATACATTCAATTTCAAGTTCAGCAGTCAGGCGCCCACCTGGAGAACAAGGGAAAACAACTCAAGTTTCTAGGGAAAACAGTTTCGAAGGAAGAGAGTTCGAGTTTCAGGGAAAATGGTTCAAAGTGTAAGGGAAAATAGTGTCAAGTAACAAGGGAGGACAGTTCAGGTTCAGCAATCAGGCGCCCACCTGGAAAAAAGGGAATTCAATTCAGAATGCAATTCAGAAGTTGATGAAGGATGTGAGCTGCTCACGACATGGTCGAGGTCACAAGCACTACATGTCCGGTCCTGACCCAGAAGCTGTAGAAGAACGAGCTAGCACCTGCAGCTAACAAGTGTCAAGGTTCAAATCTAAAGTCTGTATGAAGAACCATTCAAGACTCAAGATCAAGCTTCATAAGACTTATAGATAGGAATCTTGTAGCTCGTAGTCGATAGGCTTAGCTAGTTTTTTTCATCTTTTGATTTTTGATGTAATAACAGGGATCGCAGACCAGAACCTCGATAGAAGGGCACCTCGACCGAATTTCCACCTCGGTATACTCCGTCATCTCACTCATCTCTGAACTACACGTGGCTTGATTCCTTTATAGCCAAGGATATGTAGGCAGCTCAAATGCCAGAGCTCAGTCACATCCCCCTTTTCTCTTAGTCTTAGTCTCTCCAAATAAGGGTCGGGTCAAAAACCTGTCTAGTCAGTCTTTGTCTGAAAACTCTGTACGTTTCCAGTCAAAGAGGGGCAGCTGTAGACATGTGATTTTTGACCCTCCCCAAGATCTTTTATATATTAGCGTAAAATATTTATTTTAGGCATAATATAGATATTTTAAGTAATTTTGACTCTTTTACTCTATTTTATTACAAGAAAAACAAAATCACAAAAATAGGTTCATTTATGTTTTGTAGTTATTTTTAATTAAAAAAAAATCTTAAAAATATATACAACAATAGTATCGGATTTTTATTTTTATTTTAATGTGATATTTTAAAAATACCAAAAATAGATTTGTTTCAATGATTAGTTTTATTTTAATAATTATTTGAATAGTAGGAATAATTAACAAATGGGCCCGTATTTTTAACTCGTTCGCAGTGAAAGAATAGAGTTTGGGCTCGAGCAACCCATTTTAGGCCTAATTTTGGACCTAACCCATAATTGCCAAGACCATAATTCCTAGGACCATACCCCTTAACCTAAAAACCCTACAACTTAAACTCTACACTATAAAAGAATGATGAAGACTAAAGGAAAAGGGGCTAAAAAAACGAAAAGCGGAAAAAACACAAAAGCTGCGCAAGGAACGACCCCACCCCCCCAAACGTCGTCTTCTTCACACAACCCCCCTCACGATCTCATCTTCCTTCCCCACCCAAATGACCCCTCGACTCCTCCTCTCCTCACCAGCGACGAGCTCACTGTTACACCCCAAACAACGACCCAACCATCCCTTTCATCTTCCTCACAGCAACTCTCCTTCAAAAACCTCCATTAACGCCAGCTGCAAATCAGCGACAGAACAACCATGAACACTGGCCATTGTCGCACCTTTTAAACCAAGAAAATCTGCCGCCAAACACTAGTCAAGAGTGTTGCTGAACAACACGAAAACCATCCGGAAACAGTGGCTCAAATGTTACCTCTTTCGCCGAGAAACAGTCTTGAAGTAGTCCCAAAAACCATTTCAACCAAGCTTTGAGGTTGTTAGCGAGGTGGTCATTCCTGGTTCATGTCGGAGTTTCTGTTGCGATGCTTGTTTCCTGTTCGGTTTAGATGCTGGGGTTCGTCGTCACGTTTGTACGTGTTAGCTGAAAAGATCAGTTTGGAGAATGTATCTCGTTGAGGTCCATATATCTCTCTCTTTAATCACAAGTTTAATACTGTTGCTGTGATACTTATCTATAGAATTACTTGCGCTAATTTAGTTGATTGACTGGAATGTATTATTGCTGCTGTGTTATATTGATGGCATGATAGAGTTTAATCTACGTCAGTTGTGTATGATAGATGTCTGTGGGTTAAGTTGTTCTTTTGCATCGTAAGTAGCTGGATTTTAAATGAGTTCATATTGTGCTTTCCTTAATTTGTTTCTATTTTTGCTTTATGAATTGTTGCAATACTGATATGTAAGATTTAAGGTCATGCGATGTTGCCAGATATTTCTTTAATGGAATTGGAACTAATGAGCACTGGGCTTCGACCTTGTCCAACGTGAGAATCAAATTTGGGTGTAAAAGTCGAATAGATTGTGAACATTGTAGTTTGCTTTAGGCTCCTTGATTACGCTTGGGCTTGTACAAATGCCCATTAGTGTTATAAATTGGCCTGAATCTATTTCGCGTATCTTGCTAAATAATCATGGGTTCTTCTTTATTATTAGAGACGAAGTGAATAAAAATCATAGTCTCTTTTAGGTCGGCCTTTTAAATAATAAGTGAGACGAGCCCCGCCCAATAAACACAAAATGGTGAGGCTCTCAATAAATGGTTATTAAAAATGATTAAAATTTGGGAGGGCCATTTAGCAAACTTCACGGTCTTCCCCAAAATAATATTACGTTAGGATCTTTAGGCGCGATTTTAATTAAATTACCTTCTTAAACTCGGGTGCGCATTGATGTGACCCAAATCCAAATCTCAACGGATGTCTAAGTGTGTTGACAACCACGGGTGCATTGATTGTGACATGGTCCGAGACGCATTTCCACAACGTTGCAATTCTTTTAAAATATAATGATAAAAGCGGTTTACAAATAAAAGGCACATAAGCTAGCATGTTTTGAAATCAGATAAAATCAAATACAACAGTTAAGCGACCGTTCTAGAACTACGGAGCCCGGGAATGCCTAATACCTTCTCCCGGGTTAACAAAATTCCTTACTCGGATTTCTGGTTCGCGGACTGTTAACAGAGTCATAAATTTCCTCGGTTTGGGATTCAACCGGTGACTTGGGACACAATTAATCTCCCAAGTGGCGACTCTGAATAATTAATAATTAAATCCCGTTCCGATTGTCCTTTAATTGGAAAAACTCCTTTACGCCCTTTACGGGAGGTAGATGAAAAAGGAGGTGCGACAACTACAAGACTAATTCCCTCAAGAAAGTCGCCTAGATATCCATTATTGGGAAAATTCGACGCAAAAAAAAATTACCAAAAATTTCCCGGTTTAAAATAAAATTGGCATCCTCGGAAAAAGAACTGTAGTACAAAGAAAACCAAGGATATTGCCCACAAAATAAAACATACTATTTAAAATAATCAAGTCAATAAAACATACTATATATAAAAACAAAAATTCAAGAAGCTAGTAAACATACTAATATAACACATCACACGAAAATAAAATATCAATCTACCATATCCACAGTTATACAAGAAGCCAAGAAGCCACCCCCAACTAGAAATGTTGCAATGCCCTCAATGTGACTAAACAAAATAGAGTAAAATGGTGGAAAGTGCTCCCTGAATACTGCATCTAGTGCTCTCCTCACTGTCGAACTCAGCCGCATCCTACTCCTCCTCTTTCTGTTCCTCAGACCAATGCGCTGGAGCATCATCATCATCTTCTGGCTCGGTTGATGGCACTGACTCTTGAGACTTTAGAACTTTCCATAGCCCCTTCACACCCTTCCACACGCAGGTGAAGAATTTATCTCTCTTCTTCTTCCTTTTCTTTATCCTAGTGTGTGCATTTGCCAGCTTGGCATGAGAAGTACTCAAAGTACTGTGCGTCGTGGCCAAATTAGTATATGCTTTCTCCAGCTTCTTAAGGTGATCCCCCTACTTCTTCTGATCATCAAGATACTTTTGAAATTCTTTCTTTGAAATACATGCAGAGGGTCCCTCAGATGTTTCCCCAGGTCCTTGTGGAAGGCCAACTACTAGGCCGTGAATCAGCCGCATTTTCTCGGAAAGCATAGCAAATGATCCTCTTGCAAAAAATGATGGTTGGCTACCCTGGTCGGTCTGAGAAGAAGATCCCAATTTTTTTTCTTTTGACGGCGCCGCCCTCTCCTCTTTTCTTCAATGGAGCAATAGGCTTTCCCTTATCTATCAAGTTGTCTCTCGAATCCTCATCAACCCCTGCTAGGTGGCATAGCTCAGTGATAAGAGATAGGAACATCAGTGATTGACCATTCTGCTTCAAATAATCCATCAGCTCATCGATGAAAAGTGCATTCAACAGGATATCATAAAAAATGGAAGAGATAATTTGAGCTCTCATTGTTGGTGCATTCTATATATTTCCCGCAGGAAAGATGCGACTGCATATGATAGCTAGCCATATCTTTGCTTCGGCAGTGAATTCTTTGGATGTGATCCCTCTCTTTTCAGCTACCCATGGAGCATCCACACCCGAGCACAGTTTGAAGACCAACCACTTGCTTGAGGCTTTAATTTTCTCATGATATGGTTCCATGTTATGGTCCTGCAGGTGATAGAGTCGATTCACAGCTTCAGCTCCAAAATTCACCATTTTGCCGCAAATCCTCATGGTTGGATTTCTTAACTTGATGGCTGGAAGATTTTCATAGAGCCCCACCCATTGCTCATATGCTTTGCAAGGCTGAGGGGCAAAACAGGTCCATTCCATGGCCACAAGCCTCCGATAGAATTCGGGAAGATGTTCTGGGACCTTTTCCAGCAATATACCACTTTCCGGGAGAACTTCTTCGTAATCAACTCGGCATAGTACCGTTCTTGGCATTCCAATGACAAGAATCGGTATGGTCATAGTTATCCTCTACTTCCAAAGGATTGTCATGCGCGGATTCGTCGGAGTTAGAGCTTATTTTCAGCTTATGATACATGTAAACAAAGTATTGGAGAGAAAACGTGGTATGGCTATGAAATATATTGCAAAATGAGTCAAGTATGCCAAAAGAAATGATTGGACATCGAAACCCAGCATTAGAAAAAAATTTAGATTTTCAGTTCAGCAGCACACATCTCTTTGATGTCGCAATTGCGAAGGCGACAGACATTTCCAGAGTTCGCAATTGCAGTCCATTTTTCACAATTGCGAAGGTTGCCAGAGCTGACTGTCGTCGTAATTGCGATCAACTCTTCGCAGATGCGAAGAGACCATCACAATTACGATCTCATCGTCCCCAGCCACTACCTTACACAGAACAGTCCCAATCTCCAGAATTTCTAACAAATGCACACTTTTAAAAGCCCAGTCAGTTTTAAAGCACAAAATAATGAAATAAACTTCACACACAACCACGAGTTGAAGAAATTTCAATGATTCGGCCAATAATTTCATTCGTGCCTATCATCGAACACGTTGAAGGCACAAAACTCATTTCACATTCCAACAATCTATGGGTACTCAGACTTCCCCATTTTTTTAGCAAAGAAAGAAGCTCACACTCTCAACCAACCTTACCTAAAAATTACAACACGATTTAAAATATTTTCAACAATTTTACACAGAATAGAAGAACCCATTTGAACCCTAAATGTTGAGAAAGAATGGAGAGAAAGAAGAAGAAGAAGAAGAAGAAGAAGAAGAAGAAGAAGAAGAAGAAGAAGAAGAAGAAGAAGAAGAAGAAGAAGAAGAAGAAGAAGAAGAAGAAGAAGAAGGAAGAAGAAGAAGAAGAAGAAGAAGAAGAAGAAGAAGAAGAAGAAGAAGAAGAAATTAAACTTTCATACCTGGATGCTTGCAATTAGGAGTGAAAATGGTAGAAATTGAGAGTTGGGAGAGTGAGAAAGATGAAGGTCGTTTAATTTTTGAGAGCCCCAAATTTTCTTACTTTTGTTCAAAATGAAATGAAGTTACATGTTTAAGACCTCTGATGTCGCAACTGTGACCCTTCTTCGCAATTGCGAAATTCAAAAATTCAGTAGAGGTCGCAAATGGGCAACGCTTTCTTCGGTTTTGCAACTAATCAGATGATCACAATTGCGAAATCAGAGGCCTGAGCCTGATTTTTCTAGCTGCCCAATCTCCCTACTTTGTGTCCCGAACACTTCCAAACTTACTGAAACTTGGTAGATTGATCTAAAATAATAAATAAACTATTCTAAAGATAAAATTTGAAAAACAAATATAAAAATTTAAAAAATGACAGAAAATGAAATAATAAAAAAATTAAAAAGGAGGGGTTGCCTCAACATAAAAAAATTACATAAGTGATTAGAGCGATGCCCCCTTGCTTTGGAAAGAGTTGACTTCTTCCTGTACAGGATAGCCACTGACTCTTCCGATTAATTAAGATATAGGGAAAGGCGAACACGTCAAAGTAAAGTCAAATTCAACAATCGACGTAACTGGTTCAAATACAAGAAGCTAGGTCATAGAACTAAGTGCCGCATTTAATGTCGTGGCACGAAACGAATAAACTTTACCACTTTTCTCTCCACTTGGAGGATATGAACTGGGCACCTAACTTGGAATCAAGTTTGTGACCACGAGTGGTGAGAGGTGGTAAGAAGATGATCAAGCCAATGCCATTTGCTTGATTTTGCATTTCTTGCCTTTCATGTGAGGAATGCCATTTTGCCTTCTTGTACTTTCAAATTGTAAAATGTATGTGTATACGGTCAAAATTAGGCTTTCCAAATTTTGTATGGCTAATCGAAACCAGTGTGGCAGACCAAGGCTCGACCTCGCATTGTATCGAACCATGGCACGAAGGTGGATTGTTAAGCTCATGAATCAATGACCAATTATGATCGAGACCAGTCGTGATTGAGACCGGAGCGGGATAGAGATCGAGCGAGATCGAAAAAAGTCTGTTAAGTTGGATAACAGAAAGCCGAGATATCCGTGATCGGGCAAGGATCGTGACAAAAATCTTGCCACGTATCAAGTCAAGACCGGTTATTTAGTCAATCATGGGATTTCCTTGTATATTTAGAATTTCACCATAAGTAGAATTCTTCTACTATATAAAGGAGGTTCTAATCATTTTGTGAACATGATATTCATGCATAACAAAGCAATACATTACACTTTCTCTCTTAAGCTCCGTTGTTCAGTTCATACTTTTCAATAGTATACTCAGTTGATTCGAGGGCGATCTAGCTCAAGGGCCATAACCTCTCATCATATTGGTTTACTTTATTTTACAGTTAATTTATAACATTAATTCTCATATTTCTCAGTTTGTGCCAAATGAAATCACATATCCTTAAAACCTCTTATAAATTTAATTGTTATCCAATTTTAAGGGTAAACAGTTTGGCGCCTACCGTGGGGCTAATTATAATAGTGATTGCCTGGTAAATTTTCGTAACACACACTATTTTACACTTGTTATTTGAAGTGTCTTTGATTCTAGGATCAACATGTCAAACTCTCAAGCAACATCCACACATATAGATAATGGCCTTGGCCTCCATGGCGAGAATGACAACATAGCCACCCCAGGAGATGGAGTACCTCCAGTCAACCTCGATGGAGCCCCAACCGTGGACCCAATCGACGTTAGTACCCATATTGCCATTAATGGGAATTTGGCCGTTGATCCTGAAAATAGCATCCGCAATGACGTTTGACCAGCCGATCAGAACGCATAAGGCGGTGACAAAGGTGGGATCAGCCTTCGAGTGATATTCAAAATGTTACAGAGTCAGCAAGCTGCAATAGCACAACTCTAAAATTAGAACCGTGCACCAAGCAGGATTGAGCTTGAGCCTTTACAGGAAATAATTCATAGGTCTGAATCGGTACCAAAGAGATCGAATGGAGGAGAATCGGAGACCAATCATGCTATCATAAAGATGATCGAAGAACTGACAAAGCGAATTGAAACAGGGGAAAGGAAGATTGAGTAAAACGATAAGAAGGTGAAAACTTATATCTCCATGGTCGACCAAATCCCGGGGGCACTAGCGATATTGAAAGGACTAGATTCTAAAAAGTTTGTGCAAAAACCTATCACCCCGAGTGCGGCTTCGAAGCCAATCCCTAAGAAGTTCCGTATGCCCTAGATTCTGAAATATAACGGGACGGCAGATCCAAACAAACACGTCACCTCATACACGTGCTTCATCAAGGGAAATGACTTGGAAGATAACGAGATTGAATCCGTATTGCTGAAGAAATTTGAGGAGACTCTATAGAAGGGTGCTATGATATGGTATCATAATATACCACTTAATTCTATTGATTCATTTGCTATGCTTGCAGATTCTTTTGTAAAGGCACACGCCAGAGCCATTAAGGTCGCTACAAGAAAGTCGGACCTTTTCAAGGTAAGGCAGAAAGACAACAAAATGCTAAGGGAATTCACATCTCGATTCCAAATGAAATGAATGGATTTGACACCAGTCACTGATGATTGGGCTGTTTAAGCTTTTACTCAAGCTCTCAATGCTCGGAGTTCCATAGCTTCATAGCAGTTGAAGTAGAATTTGATTGAATATCCATTATCCAACAATCACTTGGGCCGATGTACATAACCAGTATCAGTCGAAGATCAGGGTCGAGGATGATCAACTGGGGGATCCTTCTGGGTCAATTTATCCTAATAGGCCCATGGATAGAGTTAAAAGGGATATCGAACGAGAGTCAAGGTCGAATAGGGATCGATACCAACCATATAATGGAGACCGTAGAGGCACTGGATTTGTGCGAAATTTTGCATGGAATGAGAAGAGAAATGATCGAGGTCAAACTTTACGGGGACTCATGAGCAAGGGTGCTTTCGACAGGGATCAGGCCCAAAGAAGCATTGTGATTGTCAGAATATAACTTCAGTGTTGATGCATCCGCCATCGTATCGGTCATCGGACGTATCAAAGATACTAGATGGCCTCGAACTCTGCAGACTGATCCGACCCAGAGAAATCCAAACCAAATATGCAAGTATCATGGTACCCATGGCTATAAAACAGAATATTGTAGACAGCTAAAGGAGGAAGTACCTAAAGGAGCAAGTATCATGGCACCTTCGGGAATTATTAAGTGATCAGGCCAAGAACCACTTCAAAAACAGAGATTCAAATAGACAGAACGAGTAAGAAGAGCCACAACACGTGATCCACCGGATCTTTGGAGGGGTCGATATTCCTCAAGGACCAGTATTTAAACGCACCAAGGTGTCGATCACAAGAGAGAAGCGAACTCGAGATTACTTACTAGAAGGGACATTGTATTTCAATGACGAGGATGCAAAAGGGATCAAACAACCACACAAACGACGCACTGGTAATATTTGTACTTATGAATAAGACTCAAGTTAAACGTGTTTTGATTGATCCAGGTAGCTCGGCCAACATAATTCGATCGAAGGTCATAGAACAGCTCAGCCTACAGGATCAGGTTGTACCCGCGGCCCGAGTTCTAAACAGATTCAACATGGCATGTGAAACTACCAAAGGCGAGATAACTTTGCTAGTAAACGTGGCCGGGATCATCCAAGAAATGAAGTTCCATGTGATCGAGGGCGATATGGGGTATAATGCCTTATTCGAGAGACCGTGAATCCATAACATGAGAGCAGTGCCTTCGATCCTTCACCAGGTTCTAAAGTTCCCAATGCTAGAGGGAGTCAAAACAGTCTATGGAGAGTAACCCGCCGCCAAAGAAATGTTTTCCATCGATGAAATGATACCGATATTGGTGATCTTATCAACAAAAGGGTCAAGTTCGAAGGAAAAACAGGAGGTTAAATAGCAACCACAGACACCGGCGTCGACCCAATCGGAGGATCAGGGGACTTAAGAGGATGATGACTATACGGTACCTCGATCCTTCATAATACCTGATGATTCTGATGCTACAAAATCAATGGTCGAAGAGATAGAACAGATCATACTGATCGAGCATCAGCCCGATCGAAAGGTATACATGGGAACGGGGTTAACTCCCGAGCTCAGGAAAAAACTTATTCAATTTCTTGTAGCTAATATGGATTATTTTTCCTGGTCCCATCTTGATATGACAGGGATCCTACCAGGGATCACTACTCATAAACTAAGCTTGGACCCGAAGTTCTGCCCGGTGAAAGAAAAAAGAAGGCCTCAGTCCGAGGTCAAACAAACTTTCATCAAAGACGAGGTAACCAAGATTCTCAAAATAGGACCCATCTGGGAAGTAAAATATCCCAAATAGTTAGCAACTGTGGTAGTAGTCCCTAAAAAGTGAAAAAGCTTAGGTTGTGTGTAGACTACAAAGACCTAAATAAAGCATTCCCCAAGGATTCTTTTCCTTTGCATAACATTGATCTCATGATCGATGCCACAACCGACCACTAGATCCTCAGTTTTCTCGACGCCTATTCTAGGTACAACCAAATACAAATGAACAAGAAGACCAGGAAAAGATTTTGTTCATCACTAAGTATAGTACCTACTGTTATAATGTAATGTCATTCGGACTAAAAAATGTTGGTGTAACCTATCAATGCCTAGTAAATCGAATGTTCGAAGAACAAATAGGGAAATCTATGGAAGTCTATATTGATGACATGCTAGTTAAGTCCCTGCGAGCAGAGAACCATTTAAAGCATTTGCAGGAGACTTTCGATATACTGAGGAAGTATAATATGAAGCTCAGCCCAGAAAAGTACGCGTTCGGGGTTGGCTCGAGCAAGTTTCTTGGCTTCATGACATCTAACCGGGGGATGAGATCAACCCCGATAAAATTAAAGCTATCAAGGATATCACAGTCGTAGATAATGTAAAGGCCGTGTAGAGGCTAACGGGGCACATAGCTGTCCTAGTGCGATTCAATTCGAGATCCTCAGATAGAAGTCACCAATTCTTCTCACTACTTATGAAGAAGAGCAATTTTACATGGACTCCAGAATGCCAGCAGGCCTTGGAGGAACAAAAGCAGTATTTATCGAGCTCGTCGCTGCTTCATACCTCAAAAGTGGACGAACATCTTTACTTGTATTTGGTAGTCTCAGAGGTAGCGGTAAGTGGAGTCCTCGTTCGAGAAGAACAAGGTACGCAATTCCCTGTCTATTATGTTAGTTGGGCCTTAGGGGAGGCCAAAACTAGTATCCGCACTAAGAAAAATTAGTGCTTGCTTTAATAAGCGCTTATAGGAAACTAAAAACATATTTCCAATGTCATCCAATATGTGTTGTGACAACTTATCCTATTCGAAATATTTTGCACAAACCTGAGCTTTCGGGGCGATTGGCCAAATGGGCCGTGGAAATCAATGGGTACGATATTGAGTATCGACCCCGAACAACCATCAAGTCTCAAATCTTGGCAAACTTCGTGGCTGACTTCGTGTCGTCCCTCGTACCTGAGGCTGAAAGAACTGCTGATAAAATTGGGTACATCTTCGGGAGTCTGGACCCTTTTTACGGACGGTGCTTCGAACGTGAAGGGCTTCGGACTAGGCATCGTGCTAAAATCACCCACGGGTAATATAGTTAGACAGTCTATCAGAACTACAAAATTGACTAATAATGAGGCCGAATATGAGGCCATGGTTGCAGGTCTTGAACTAGCTAAAAGTTTGGGAGCGAAGGTCATAGAAGCCAAATGTGATTCCCTCCTCGTAAACCAAGTTAACAAGACTTTTGAAGTCCAAGAAGACCGAATGCAAATGCACTTGGATAAACTACAGATGACTCCACATCGATTTTAAGAAATAGACCTTGCAACATGTACCTCGAGAATAGAGCAGTGAGGCCCACGCTCTTGCCAATCTAGATTCATCGGTCGAAGACGACGAACTCAACTCAGGGACTGTCGTACAACTCATGAGGTCGGTGATCAAAGAAGGCCACACCGAAATAAACTCCACGAGTTTGATCGGGGATTGGAGAAACAATTACATAGAGTACTTAAAGAATTTGAAGCTTCCATTAGATCCAAAGGAGTCAAGAGCTCTATGCACTTAGGCGTCACGGTTCATTTTATTTGAAGATAAAATGTTGTTTAGAAGGATGTTCGATGAAGCGTTGACAATATGTTTGGGACCGAGAGATACCGACTCGTCCTACGGGAAGTTCATGAAGGCACTTGTGGAAATCATTCCAGTGCCGAATCGTTGGTCCATAAAGTAATCAGACCAGGGTACTATTGAACTGATATGGAGAAGGATGCAATGGAGTTCTTTCAAAACTGCGCCAATAATTCACCAGCCTGTAGAGCAGCTCCATTAGGTCTTATCCCCATGGCCATTCATAAAATGGGGAATGGACATCGTCGGCCCTCTTTCATCGGCCCCAAGTAAAGTTAGTTTATTTTATTTATGACTAATTATTTTTCTAAGTGGGTTGAAGCACAGTCTTTCGAGAAAGTCAGAGAAAAAGAAGTCATAGACTTCATTTGGGACCACATCGCCAATTCGGAATGCCCTCCGAGATCATATGTGATAATGGAAAGCAATTCATCGGCAACAAAGTGACTAAATTTCTCGAGGATCACAAGATCAAAAGAATCCTATCAACTCCTTATCATCCCAGCGGGAACGGAAGAGACGAATCGACCAACAAAACCATCATTCAGAACCTTAAGAAGAGATTGATCGACGCTAAAGGGAAGTGGAGAGAGATACTGCCCGAACTTCTATGGGCATACCGCAAACATCGGAATCTAGTACCTAAGCAACACCATTCTCATTAGTTTATGGCGCTGAAGCCCTAATCTCGGTCAAAGTCGGAGAACCTAACATCATATTTTGATATGCAACAGAGGAGTCAAATAACGAGTCCATGAATACGAGCCTAGAATTGTTGGATGAAAGACGTGAAGCCACCCTCGTCCGATTGGCTGCCCAAAAACAGCGGATCGAAAGGTACTACAATCGAAGAGACAATGTTCGACATTTTAATATTGGGGACTTGGTGCTAAGAAAAGTCACCCTCAACACCCGAATTCCGAATGAAGGGAAATTGGGTCCGAACTGAGAAGGACCGTACCAGGTTCTCGTAATCAGCGGAAATGGATCATACAATCTCGGCACGATGAACGGCGAACAACTACCGAGCAATTAGAACGTATCACACCTAAAATGATACTACTGCTAAGGACGACCCATTCCATTTTCATTTATATTTTAAACTAAATTTTGTAGGTGTTTGATCAAAAACAACGATGGACTCCTCAACACAAAGTCTTTAGGTATGAAAGCACGCGTTGCACTCTTTTTCCCTTAGACCGGTTTTGTCCCAAATGGGTTTTTCGGCGAGGTTTTTAATGAGGCAACCATTGATCGTGCTAACTTAGAACAATTCAACAGTATCTGAGGTTTCTTTACAATCAACCTCGAATACTAGGGGCATTACCCTTGAATGTCAACTTTTTTGCAAGGAATTTACTTCATGGCATCAGGGTCTTGATAGGAAAAATTTGTAAGGGCCAAACGGTCAAACGAACCGTGCCCGCATAGTTTGCTCGAGCCCTGGCACAGAACATGTACGCATATATAATCAATTATAAAGAGAAGTATTTTTCCATGTCGATATCTCATGCCTTAGAATTTTCTTTCTACTTTACAATTTCATACTCTCGGTCTATTATGTAAACAAGTTTAAGGGCCGATCATTACCAGATTTCGGATAATTACCCCCACACTTGGGGACTACCGTCCAAAAAATAAACGAGATCAAACTATTAAAACTGCGAGATCATAAGACCTTTTAGGCAACTCTCAATTTTTATAGGTCACGGCCACCCCACTCGGGGACTGACACTTCGGGCAAACTTGAAGTAAAATAGGAAAATAAGCCCAAGGGGCAAATCCCGAACTAAAAAGGCTACGACCAAATTAACACGGTTCGGAGACATCCGAAATCCATAAAAAAGGCATTCGAAAAAGAAAAAATTCTTTAACAACCAGTCTTATAGGCTATCCTCGGCAGAATCTTAAACTTAAGATATTTTTGGGAAAAAACTTCGGAAACATCGAACCCCGATAACACCTTAACCCAGAAAAGCAATAAAGGCAAGGTTTTATTCGAACCATCAAACACAAACTCATTATCTCATGCTAAGGCATTACAACCTTTGTGAACACGAATGATAAAACAAAGGAAAAAATTTGAAAGCCGAAAACGGGTAGAAAGCCTTTTATATATGTCTAAACGATCGTTTTACAAAGGCCAGATCGGCCAAATACAAAATTTACAAAGGACTAAAGGCTACTTTCACTTCGAGTTCGAGAAATCATTGTCACTCGACTAGAAAGCCCAATGGCTACCTTGTTTCGAGTTCGAGCAGCTCCTCATTCGACCGATAAGCTTAAGGGCTACATAAGCTCAAGTTCGAATAATCATTCAGGGTCCATCGATTAGAAACGGTCGAGGGCAGTACTTATTATCGGTCCTTATTATCTCGACCTTGGACCTTCAAATGCAACACCATTTTATGTCAACATTATAAATTTATGTTAAGGCATTCTGACCTTTGAATAAATTAAAAAGATGACAGACTCAGAAGACATGGAAGGGAAAAAAGTTTTATATAATGACCTCAACAGAAATTCAAAACACTATCTTAAAGCCTAAGTAGCCTGGTCGTCTTCGGAGAAGCATCTCCGTCCTCGGGGTCTTCTCTACTTCCGGATTCGCTCAAGCTCCCAGACTCGTCGTCATCATCGGGGTAAGCTAATCTCCATGCTTCATCTTCGAGCTCGTTAGAATTCTCAATCTCGGTTGTGAGATCAAAGCCCTGAGCATGGATTTACTCGAGGGACTCCCTTTGAGATTGACATTTGGCGTGCTCGGCGACTTTCTCTGCTTGAATTTGAGAGGTCTCATCAACCTTCTTTGCTCGAATTTGAGCGGCTTCGATGTCGGTCCGGTAAATAGCCACCACTGCGTTAACATCGACCTTGGGTTCCTTAACTTCAGATTTGGCCGCTTCGAGCTCCGCGACCAGATTCTCCCGAGCAGAAACTGCTGAACCCAACTAGGACTAGAGATCCTCGACTTTCTTGGCCCGCACCAAGATTTCCTCTTTCATACCCCGAAGCTGGTTTT
This sequence comes from Nicotiana tabacum, assembly GCF_000715075.1. NCBI lineage: Eukaryota > Viridiplantae > Streptophyta > Magnoliopsida > Solanales > Solanaceae > Nicotiana > Nicotiana tabacum. The sequence continues at coordinate 55,240,887 of NC_134087.1, read as the reverse complement.
TAGCCGAGGCTAGGTGGGCCCGAGCAGTTTCCATCTTTGAGGACAGGCGGTCCATTTTCTCCCTCCAACCTCCGGCCTTGGTTTTTAGTGCATCAGCCTCTTCATGGAGTTGCCTGATCACGTCAAGTTTTTATTGGACCTGCTGGTTTGAACCATTAGATATCACGCCTGAATAGCCGTCACTAACTTCAAATATTCTTCTTACCTGCTCGACTAGTTCGGCATGGTCTTTCTAAGCTGTTTCCAGTTTAGCGCGGAGGCCTTTTAACTTCCCCTTCCCTTTGCTCGCTAAGAAACTTGAAGGCATCATTTTCCTCAATAAGCCCTTGGACCTCGGCCTCATACTAGCTCATCTCCCCTCGAAATCGGAGGAAAGCCTCATGATGAAGCACATAAGCCTGCAAAAACTGAAAAGGAAGTTATATAAAAGGAGAAAAATCTAAATATGAAAATTGACATCGGCAGGGGGATCTGGGATTACCCAGTTCAGAGCTTGTTGGGCCTTGTTAAAAAGACAAGGTATTTCCACCTCATCCATCTTGGCTTGGTCTTCTTCGATGACCAAGCATCGGAGGTGGATAGCCACCCCTACGCGGGTAGAGAGAACTTGAGCATCCTCTGGGACCGAGATGATGATTAATCGTTTACGCACAGGATCGACGCTGGGGGATGGGAACTAGCCAGTCAGTTTAAAACTCGAGGAGGCTTCATTCGAGACCTTCCTCGGTACTTCCAAGTCACCCAGACCGGTGACGTCTTCCACTCCAACAAAATAACCACGAAAAGGGTCTACGACCCTACGGACCCCTTCCCCGTGGCAAGTTTCCATTGCTTGAGCATCTTTGATTGTCGAGTCAGAGAATGAAGGCAATGAAGGTGAATCTCCAATTTTTATCGCCCTAAGTAAATCTTTTGAGACGCCACCTTCAACTTAGGGGGCCTCAGATGTGGTTTTTACATCAGCGTCCGCCGCCTCCTCGATAGCCTTCTCATCTCAAGGGGAAGCGATTTCGGCTCTTTCTGGCCTAGGGACTTCGACTGAGGCTTCCCCCCCCCGATCTCACCAAGTCGAGGCGGAGCAGTCTCAACTCCCGCCGACTCGGAGATTTTTTTAGCATCAGCGCCTGCCCGCGATCGAGGCACCAGCCAGGTTTCTTCTTTATCCTCTTCGGGGTCATCTAGTAGCCGAAGGACAGAGTCCATTATTAGAGGGATGATATTTCCTTTACGGGTTCATCTCTTTTTAGGCTTCCCCTTATCCAACTTCGTAGAGCTCGGAGCCTCTCTCCACTTCCACTTCAGAGCAGATGGTTGGGGAAGGTTGTTTTCATCGCCAGATGGGGGCCTCATCGGCACGTCTTTCCCAAGACCTACAAAAGAAAGACGATTAAGATCGAGAAAAATTCAAACAATGATCAAAATTGTCGAGTCATAGAGGAAAATGAAAATTTACCATGGCTTCGGGACTCCTATCGACCCTTCGTCAATCACGCCATGCGCGCTCATCATGTGTTGACTTCGATACTAGGCTCTTGACCCAGTTCTCGAGTTAGGGAATCGCACCTGGCATCCAGGCAACGGTTGCATCAAGTAAAATGCTGATAAGAAAGAATAAAGAAATGAAGACAATAAGCAAAAATTAAAGATGGAGTTATACTTACGTCTCATATTCCATTTCTCTGCAAATGGCATACTCTCGGTTGGGATCAAGTCCGAGGTCTTCATTCGGACAAATCGGCTCATCCAGCCCCGGTCCTTGACCTCATCTATGCTCGAGAAAGGTTCCTTGGAGGCCATTCATTGAAGCTTTATTAGTCCCCCTCGATAGAGTTCGGGGCTATATAGGCGTACGAGGTGATCGAGGGTAAAGGGAATCCCATCGACTTAGATCACAAAGAGGCAGAGTAATATCACTATCCTCTAGAAAGAGGGGTGAATCTGACCGAGGGTCACTTTGTACTTCTTGCAGAAGTCTACAATGACTGGGTCCAAAGGACCCAATGTGAAAGGGTAAGTGTAAACACTTAGAAACCTTTCTACATAGGTAGTGATTGACTCCTCAGGCGAGGGCACCACCACCTGCTTGTCAACCTAGTTGCAGTCCTCTTTAACTTGGTCGAGGAGATTACTGGTGATCATGCATATGTACCTCGGAATTGGCTCGCATCAACCCGCAACCGAGGGGTTTTTTTAAACCTTAAAGTCGGAGTCAAGGACGCATCCTCCCGGAATGAACTCTTCAGGGCATGGCTTCGCTGATGGTTACTCGCCGGCCTACCAGGATGAGGAAGCAGCTTCCTTTTGCGGAACAATTTTTGAAGTCTTAGCCATTTTACTTTTGCGAGTGAACAAGAATGGAAACTGATGAGAAACGTTTGGTATTTTGTGATGTAAGAGGCAAAGAAACACCAAAGATCCGAAAGTTCAGAGCTTTTAGGGAGGCAAAGGATTTTGGAGAAGAAGATTTGAAAGTAAAGTTTGGGCAAAAGAAGGAAGATATATTTATAGGTTGAAGACGACGGTTCAGAACCGGTAGTGGTCAACAATAACTAATGGCATTTAATGCCTCGACGTCCGAACCGATGGGACGTTTCAATGCGTACTTACCGTTGACATCATGGTCGGGCTCGTCGCTTACATCATGGTAAACCGAGGGGAAATTCGAAGACTCAATTCGTTTATTGTCATTACACTCCAAAAAATGAGGGGACTATCTATATACGGTCAAAATCGGGCTTCCCCAATTCTGTATGGCTAATCGAAACCGGTGTGGTAGACCAAGGCTCGGCCTCGCATTGTATCGAACTATGGCAGGAAGTGGATTGCTAAGCTCATGAATCAATGATCGATCATGATCGAGACCAGCCATAATCGAGAAAAAAGCGGGATAAAGATCAAGCGAGATCGAAGGAAGTCTATTAAGTCGGATAACATAAAGCTGAGATATCCGTGATCGGGCAAGGATCGTTGCGGAAATCTCGGCACATATCAAGTCAAGACCGGTTATTTAGTCAATCATGAGATTTCCTTCTGTTTTTAGAATTGCACCATAAGTAGAATTCCTCTACTATATAAAGGGGGTTCTAATCATTTTATGAACATGATATTCACGCATAACAAGGCAATACATTACACTTTCTCTCTTAAGCTCTGTTATTCAGTTCATACTTTTCAATAGCATACTCAGTTGGTTCGAGGGCGATATAGCTCGAGGGACATAATCACTCATCATATTGGTTTACTTTATTTTACATTTAATTTCTAACATTAATTCTCATATTTCTCAGTTTGTACCAAGTAAAATCACATATACTTAAAACCACTTATAAGTTTAATTGTTACCCAATTTTAAGGGTAAACAGTATGGCCTTTGCCTTTCCTCTTCGCAATCCCTCAATGACTCGTGCAGTTCAATTCCCATATCACCACACAATTTCAATATTGATAAGTGCTTGGAATGTGACATCAAAACTCTAAATTGCAAGTATTTCTAGATTTTAACATCCTCTTGGTCCCCCGAACTAGAGTCACTTACAACCACATCTTCAAATTTTTTAGTTGCTCTAATTTTATATTTTTCTTGGCATCACTAACAAGCATGGAGTCGGTTGGCGGATGTTCAATTCTTGATTCCTCAAAATAAAGCTTACTTTCTTCCTCGAAGTTGGACTCTTCTTGACCTCTTTCGACACTCTCAAATTGATAGGCATAATGAGCCTCAATCAATGATTTCATTTGATCTTCCAAAGTGCAGATAGTCTCATCATTTTGATGTAGTGCTTGTTTTAAGTTCTCGAGTGCCAAGTTTTGTTTCTCCTCATTTTCAAGAATGGCCTCCAACATGAGCATCATCCTCTCATTTTGAGCATTTGAGAGTTCTTCTTGGTTTGGATCAAGTTCCCAAGAAGGATTTTCGGCTTCAACATCTAAGGAAGATTATTGGCCATCGTTCACTTCCGAAGCTTTTTGGACCTATAACATCAATCATTTCTCTCATTTGTGAGTTATCACCAAATTATTTTGGAGACTGTTTTTCAAAAGTTCTTCCAAGGTATTCTGCTCTTTGTTTCCTCCTTCAAGTAGGCATTCTATCATAAGTTTGAACTCTCCATTTTGACCGTGCTCACTTTCTTCATTTTGTCCTCTTTAACTGTATTCCTTCTAACCCCGATTCTTTGTTTCGCTCGAGCTTGATTCTTCCTGTGTTGGGCCATGCTCGATTCCAGGCATATCATTCATCCACCCTCGGGCTCCGATCTATGGTTACCCTCAGCCTTACCCGAGCCAGCGTCGATTCACGTTGTTCGTTGTTTCTTCATCGGGAAATCGGGGGTAACTTTATCTCCGATTTTACCCGTACATAAATATGATAGATGATATTACATCATGTCTTCTAGGACAACTTTAGTTTGTGTCTCGTTCTTTTTTGTTATGGCCATTTTATAAGTTTACCATATCGCACCTAAGGGTGTTTAAGAAAAAAACAAAAAAAGAAGAAGAAGAAAGAATTACAAGAAAATACACATGACTTCGCACCATAACAAAAAATGGCCCGTGTTTTTAAGTTTTACCCTACCTAGCTCATATTGTATATATTTTAAAAGCATTAGCAAATTCAAAATTCGTGTTCTTACAACCATTGCTTCTAACAGCTATGGAGTTAAATCTGTGTTCTCACAACCATTGCTTTCACCCTGTCTTCTTCTCACATCTTCTACATATGCTTCAAAGGGGCGTGTATTTTCTGCTTCTCCCCTTGTTTGCAATGTCAGAAAATTGAAGAATAGAAGTCCACAATTGAAGGTCATTCAAAGCATTGCTTTCGAAAATAGGATTTTTTGATTTTGTAAGTTGTTTGAATTGAGTATTGTTCCAATTGATTGAAAATATCAAAAGGAGTTCAAAATTTAAATTTGAAGTGATTTGGAATAGATTTAAGCAAGATTTGAGTTAAATTTAAGCAAAGGCGCAAGGTAGAAGACGAAGTCAGTTTTTTGTATAATTATGTATAATCTTGTATAATAGTGTATATGAGTGTATAAACACATCTTATACACTATTATATACTTTTATACACCTTTATACAAACGCTTGTAGACGAACTTCTTCCACGATTTTCAGTTACAATTCTTGTTCAAAATCAGTCCAAAACTCCATTAAATGACTTCAAATTTTATATACAACCTCCTTATACTATTTCTAACAATTCTAAATAACACACACTCTAAAATATTCACAAACTCAAATTCGAAATTTAAACTCATATATTTAAGCTTATTAAACATCTAATTTTCACCACCCAAATGAATTTGGTTTGTTGAACTAATATTTGAGTCACAATTACTGATTTAAAAATTAACTTAAAAGGTTGAACAATCTTTTTTAAAAATTAAATAGTAATTTCGAGAATCTATTGGAGTTGAATATTGAGTATTAACCTAATATTTTTGGATTAGTTGGTTAGAAATTGAAATATGGGCTATAAAATTAAAAAGTAGGGAGCCCAATTGTTCTTGTGCCAAAATTTTCCAAAAAAACCGAAACAAATAAAAAATCAAACTAAACTGTGGTAAAAAGCTACTCTATTTAGGATTGATTTATTTATTGTTTTAAAATCATTAAGATACATATAAGGATGTAAGTTTAACCCCATTTATTCGAACTTTCGAGGTCCATTTCTAATTGTTTATACTGTGACTTATGCTTCGACTGTAAACATTGTAGAGTTCTCAAGTCTCATGGCTCTGCAGAAGAAGATTTGTGCTTCGTCAATGGAGGAATTACAGAAAGCGTTGAGTGATAAGGGGCTAACAGTGTCTCCTGTGCCGAAAAAGGGTCGCTGCCTTTTCACTACTCGTGATTTCTCTCCAGGTCTTCCTCCATTTTAAATTCGTTAAAATTTAGGAACATACCTAAGGTTATGTGAAACTTAAATGGGTTTTTGTTTGGATAACAGGGGAAGTAATTATATGGGAAGAGCCATATGTTTCAGTTCCAAACAAATCATCAGCAAAATGTGAATGGTGTTTCACTTCAACTAACCTTAAGAGATGTTCTGCTTGCCATGTTGTTTACTACTGTGGTAATACATGCCAGGTACACTTTGTATACTTCAAAATTCAGTGTATCGGATTGCTGATTCAGATTTTTTTTTTTGGGGGGAGGGGGAGGGAATCTAAATGAAGTAACTTGGTCAGTGAGGGTTCATATAGCTGACCCCAACTTGTTTGGGACTGAGGCGTAGTGCCACAGATAGCTATTTGTTTTTTATTTTTGTTTGGGCTATTAATAATTATAGTGAAGCTAACTGCAGAAGTCAGATTGGAAGTTGCATAGGGTTGAATGCAAGGCTTTATCCAAGGTTGACAAGGAAAGAATAAAATCACTTACGCCCAGTGTAAGATTGATGGTCAAGCTTTATCTGCGGAGGAAACTGCAAGATGAGAAGGTCAGTTTCCATCTACTTCCTCTGTTTCTACAATTCAGTTGCTATGAATTTAATATTCTTATTAAGTGACTGTTTACTAGTCTGAAGTGAGTTTAAAAGCTGGATAACTGTACATCTTTCAAGAAGTGGGAGCATATGTAATATGTATAACTTGAATAATATTGTTATCACTAGATGTGATTCTTAAACATATTTGTTTCCTCTTCTGAGGTTTTTTGATGATATTCTGCACAAGTAAGTCAAAATGAGGTCTTTGCTTTCTGAAGTTACTTGGTTTGAAGGGTTTTCTGTAAAAAAACACAGGCAACTAAAGTCAATTGAGAAGGCTATCTAATTCCTTGAATCCTTTCAATTCTTTATGAAAATTATGTACCAGCTCGGTCGTGTCTTTGATTGAGCCAATCATACCAAGATAACCCAGCTAAACTTTTATTCCTCATAGGTAAAGCAATTTTTTATTCTTACAACTAAATTTAATGTGCCAAGGATCTGTTACATTCCTTATGGATACAGTGATGTGGCAAACGGATCACATTCAAAGAGAACACCTTTTTACCTCATCCGCCAAATATCTGCAAGCACATGGTTGTTTTCATCGACCATAGGAGTGAATTGCCATGGAAATGTCTATCAGACATCCTTAACATTTAGAAAGTGAAAAGATTCCGACAGAAGCCCTTTGTTTGGAAACTAGGGAAGTAAACGGAATTGAGGCTTGGCTAAGTTATCTATTTCCTGGGTTTAGCTTGGCAAAAGAAAGAAGGAAACTGAAGTGACAAAAATATGTTCCTCCTCAATCTGCTAAGGTCTCTCTTTCTTTTCGGAGGGAATCAAATCATAAAATTTTGAAAGGAGAATCAGTTTCTGTCAGCTCTTCTATTTACCTTTCCTCACTTCCTTCCTTTCCTAAGTTTCTAGACAAAGTGTAAAATCTTAATAAGTGCATGGAAATACCTAGAAGAATTTGCTGGTGGGAGGTGGCAGTATCCCATGGAATTAATCGAGGTGCGCACTGTTATCAAAAAATTACCTAGAAGAATGTTAACATCATCAGATTGTTTGGAATAGTTGATGGCTAGAAATCCAAAGTAATGGCTTCCAAACCATGGAAACCTCAATACGTGCTATATAAAAGTAGGTAAGTTTCCAAAGTAGCTGGAATATATGTTCCAGCAGGTTTAATCACTTCAGCGCTTTTCTTTCTGTTTATCAGATGTCATTGTTTCGAGTAATTACTTTGTCCTGATCACCTCTGATTTTATCTTCTTACCCTTGTTGGATTTGTCGTTCTCGATTCTCAACTTTGTCTTATAAAGTAGTCTTTCGACGATAGTATATGTTGGTTTTTCTATGAAGCGCTTAACTACTCTTTCATTGCCAGGTTATTCCAGCTACAGTCCTGGACAATTTCAATCTGGTGGAATCCTTGGTATCTCGTATCCTTCTGAGCTTATACTGATGGTTTTTTTTGGTTGCTGAGAAAGAGCTTATACTGACGTGTTTCTGATGTAATTTTGAATTATGCTTCATTAAGATCTATATTTGCTATGTGTTTGACCTTTTGTTGTTCTTAACAAGTTTGTTTCCCAAGATATCGCTGATATTGATGAGAAGCAACTTGTTTTGTATGCTCAGATGGCAAACCTTGTCAATCTGATTCTTCAGCGGCCTGAGATGAGTATAAAGGAGATTGCAGAAAAGTTTTCTAAGGTATAGATTGTGGGCCAGATACAACATTTCGCTTTATTTGTCTAAAAACTATGCAACTGTATGATGTGTTGCATAGGCCTGTCCATGCATAACGTCTGGGCCTTGTTCATGAAAACTGAGGCCGACGTGGCTGAAGTCTTCCCTTATTCACTTGTCTGGAAGCATAATCCTTTTTCCTACAGAATTTATTGTCTAACCTGGTGTACCACTGCTGTTTTTCTGAGAATGGGCAGTTCTCATGTAACGCACATACAATTTGTGACGCTGAACTGAAACCCCTGGGGACAGGACTTTATCCGTTGGTTTCTATAATCAACCACAGGTAATTGTTATAGTAACTTTCTTTCTAGCTAGTATATTTATTTCTCTAAATGGCCTTTTTGTGTTATAGTTGTTTGCCGAATTCGGTTCTAATATTTGAAGGACGAATGGCTGTTGTCCGCGCAGTGCAGCATATACCCAAAGGTACTGAGGTAATACATTGTTTTCCAAATTATTTTGATCAACCTCTATTAGTAAAAATTATCATTAATTGATAGAGTAGGTTATCCTTCTGAAAACCAAGCATAAGTTAGTTATTGAAAAAGAAGAAGAATTTGAGTTTTCCACTGAGTGATGCAAATCAGCCACCAAGAGGTGTTATCTGAGAAAGATGCTTTTCATTTGACCAAAAACTCCAATTTTGAGCAGGGTTTGTATTGTCGAATTTAGGAAGAATGTATAATGATATGCATGTCATTGTGATGATGTACATGATCAGCAAGCATTTACATCTTTGTCCTTGACAGTTGAATGTCCTTTTGGAAGTTAATTACTTTAAGATTCTTGTTTGCTTTTTTGAATTCTGTGTGGAGTTCAAAAGGAGACTGTAGAAAAGGTGGAAGAGAAAAAGTGGTGCACAATCAGTGAAGTGGGATTTTCTGATGGCTGAGCTTCCAATGGTTCTGATGATGTTGTATGTCAAAGAAAAAAGCTTCCAGTGGTTAAAATTGGGCCAATTTGTAAGGGTTTAGGTTTGAAACACATTACTATAGTATTTTGTTAAATTTGTCATTATTCTGAGGGATTCCTCTCTACAAACTTCTCCTGCTCTCCGTGTGCGGGTTTGGGCGTGTGCATTCTTGAATGTACAACAAGTTGATGGAACGATAAGTAGTACATGGATGTTATTTACTGGTTTTTAAGCAGTAAACTAGAAGCACAAGTAATAATATTGGCATCCAGAAATCACTAACTTTCTGATTTACTTGATTGTCTTTCAAAAGGTATTGATAAGTTACATAGAAATGGCTGGAAGCACTGCAACTCGTCAAAAGGCTCTTAGAGGACAGTACTTTTTCTCCTGCACTTGCATTCGCTGCATCAAGTTGGTATGTTCGTTGTATTGTCTAATTAGTCCTCAGTAATTTGGTTTCTGATCTCAAACTTATCACCCTGCTCATTATAAGGGCCAAAACGATGATATCCAAGAAAGTGCAGTTTTGGAGGGTTATAGATGCAAGGATAAGAGATGCAGTGGTTTCCTGCTTCGCGACTCTGGTATATGATCCTTGTCTCAACCTCATCTTATATCTGCATGATTGATCTGGTCTGCCTGTGACTTCTCAGTTTCTTGTGTTTGCAGGTAATAAAGGATTCAGATGCCAATTGTGTGGACTCTTTAGGGACAGGGAAGAAATAAAAATTGTTGTTAATGAAATGGAATCAATGTCAGAAAAAGCTTCATTTTCACTTTCCAATGGTCGTATCCTTTGAAGCCAGTGGCTGAGAATATCTAATCTATGTTATTGTGTATAAACACTACATTATAGCCTTCTAATTACTAATTTTAGAATAATCATCATATTTATGCTACTTCTAAAGATGATTTGAGCAAAGAATCTCCTCTCTATGTCTGCACAAGCTACATTCTTATGTCATAAGAGGAGGCACTTTTGATCAGTCCACCTGAGTGAGTAGAAGTGAGGAGGCGAAATGTTCCTTTAATTAATTTAAACAGTATTTAGATTATATTTAGTTTTGTTGGGAAAACAGACTGCTTTGACAGAATTTAGATAATAAAGATGCAAGTGTAATGTATAAAATGATTGAGAAACTTCAGCAGAAGCTATACCATCAATTCTCAGTCAATCTGATGCGCACACGGGAGAATCTTTTAAAGGTTTGATTTCCTTTACTGCAGTGTGTAACAGAAGAATGGTATAATCTATGTTTATTCCGTTGAGGAAACTTCTTTTTGCTGTCCCTAGGAAGATGCTGACATCAATCTTGTTCCAGTCATCTTTAATTAGTTAATACTTTTTTGGACCTGAAGAATGGATGTTTATTCGTTTAGATATTGATGGAGCTGCAAGATTGGAAAGAGGCACTGAAGTACTGCAGATTATCTATCCCGGTTTATAAGAGTAAGTTGGCACTACCTGAAGGTTCAAGAGAATTCTATTCAGCAATCACTATTTCAGTGCTATCCCTTAGTTTAGTATAATATAGTAGTAGGCCAGGTTCAAGACTTAAAACTACTTTTCCTGTCCCAAATTAATCTACCCACTTCCTGTTTTTAAGTTGTCTCAAAGCTGGGTCCATATTCTAAAACACTATATTCTTCAGTACTTCTTCAAATTTCTACTATAAGAAAGTACAATGAGATCCAGTTTTATATTTAATTCAATGAGGGAATTATCTCTGACCTTGGCCCCAAGTTTATACATGACAGTTTTTTTTACTTTCTCATTAATAATTGCGCTCAAATTAAAGAAGGAATCTAAATTCGAATGGAGAGAGAGCAGGTTTTTCTACATGCTTTAGCTATATTCCTTATTGGTGCCAGTTGAATGTCTGTGTAACAAATTCTTATCATCATGTCTTTATTTTGCTCATGCACCCCGGACCTTGCTGTTTTGCTCCTCTGCCTGGGATGTTACTAATTCTATTGCTTTTCTGTTCTTTCTGGTATTAGACATTCATCTTTTACCTGGAGATTGTTCGCATTCGTTCTGAAGGAACATTTGATTTGAGAAACGTATAGATTTGAGTTGCTTCGTAGTATAACCAAGAAACTTTCTTATGCTTCATTCGTATCACCAGCATATATAAGGAAGTAATGACTTTTTCTGAACTTAGTCATGCACTAAAGTTCTGTTTCCCAATCGTTATGTGCAGCTTGCTCAACATATGTACTTATTAGATGTACATGCTTTCTCCATATGGTAATATTTCTTCTTTTGATAGGAGTTTATCCAGAATGTCATCCTTTGCTCGGACTGCAATATTACACTTGTGGAAAACTTGAATGGTTAGAGAGCTTTTGGTTTTTCAATATATTGCGTTGCTTATTTCTGGCTTTTAACAGTTGTCTTCTTTCTATTTCATGTTTCATTATTTTGATTATCAGACATTTGTTTAGATCTAGTATATCTTGTTGCAATACTGCTCAAGCATATCCTGCACATGCCAACTTCTGGTGAAGTTGTGGCAATGCCTCTAGAGGCATGGGGAAGTTCGCGTACGGTTTGAAACAGGTGCTCGAGGTGGCTCGTAGTTTCTTGAACTGTAGTCTAGCCATTTACATTGTTAGCACTTATTTAAGAAAATGAGGACATGATTGTTAAATAGTAAACAGCACTTATATTCTAGTAAATAAAGGATTATAAGGAAAAGATAATATTTGAAAAGTACATTTAATAGTCACTCGAATTAATAAGTATTAATGTATATTAGATCATTACGGACTAATATATGTATGTGTATGCACTGATTGAAGTGTCTCAAAATTGAAAGTATTACCTAAGAAATTAGTTTGTCTTAAGTTCGACAGTCTCTAGGACTAGTGCCAAGCAGACTGTTGTACCAGACAATTACTGATATGGTTGCTTACACGAAACGTGTGTGCATAATATACTAGTAGTCCAGTACAATGTATGCATATGAAAGAGTATGTAACTGCAAAAGACGAATATGTATATTCGATAGTAGCCCATACTGATCCTCGATTCTTCTGTACATTCTCTTTTTAACTCTCACCAACACCCAGCACATGATAACCCGTACCATTATCTCAGGACTCCATTGTATAAGGGTCTAAAACTGCTTAGAGATCATTAAACAACTGTCTTTGTTTTTTAGTTTTTTGATGTGTGCTAAACTTTTGTCTTTATATACATATAGAATATTTTTAATCTGCTTAGTTTAAGTTGTTGAGATGCGAAAACTATCTTTCATCTTAGTTGATTAGATGTATTCTGCGACCATTTTGTGGTCTGGGGATTTGCTCCTCCTGGCTTATTCTGTTTTATTTTGCCGATCTTGGTCCTAGTAAACATCAGGAGAAAACAGAGCGAGTTCGACCAGTTGTGCAGGTCTTTGAGGATTTTTATACATTTATCAACTTTATCAACGATCCAAGATTTGCTAACTTCTGAAGTTATGTGACGTCAAAACTATTAATGAAGTTAGCGACAGTTTTCCATTGAGCAGGATTTATTGTTCAAGTTATTCAACTTGTTGCAAATTTTGAGCTTCTTGGAGACATGGAAAAAGCTGGAATCTATAGTTTTATACAATTCTTAAAGAAATGTCGAGAAAGTGGTGGTTTTGTTAATGATCTCCCGAGGAACTGTTTTGTTCATTACAGGTGGCTTGGTGAGACTGGGGAAGCATACAGGTCACTAGCCAAGGCAGCAGAGATACTGCGAATTACTCATGGAACAAACACTAATTTCATGAAGGAGCTCTTTGTGAAGATAGAAGAAGCTCGTGCGGAGTTCTCTTATAGGATTTCATCAACTTGGAAGATAGAAGAGGATGTTTGAACTGCATCCACAGATGCACATAATTTTGTAGACAATATATACAAAATTCTGTTATACCAGTTTGACAAAGGGTGGCCCCTCTTTCCTAATTATTACAATGAAAAGTTTCTTGTGAGATACTAATTAATTAGAAGGAAAATTTGTTCTATGACCAAGTCAGGCAGGGTAAAAAGGAATAACCTCTCCAAAAACTTAAAAGTACAAAAAAGTGGCCAATCCTCACGGCTTGAGCCTGCTCTCTCCTTTTGATGGAAGTTGAATTACTACTGAGAGAAAATATGCTATCTTGGCAGGTTCTTCTATCTTATATAAGACACTTGAGTATTGATTTTTGGAAAGGGGTGCAAGGCATGTTTCATAGGAAGGTGTAAATAGCTAAAACTATGTATTGTTGATTAAATTCCGAGTTCTATTTGGGGCCTGCATAACAGTGCAGGAATTCTCTATATGTGATAATATATTTTATTTTCGAGTATTTCTGCATTGAAGAACTAGAGTATGCTTTTGAACTTCAAGCTTTGCAACCAAGTTAATTAGAAGGAAAATTTGTTCTATGACCAAGTCAAAAACATGGTAATAAGGAACAACCTCTCCAAAAACTTCAAAAGTACAAAAAAGTGGCCAATCCTCACGGCTTGAGCCTGGATTACACGGGTCTAAGACAGACGTTTAAAAGAAATGAGCTGACATGTAGTAGCATCTAAAATGACCTGAAAAATATACCAGTATAACATAATAATCTATCATCATATTGCCCAACGCTCAAATCGAGCTGTTCTAAGAAGTTTCTGCAGAACTTGATTTCCAAAAAGGGATGAAAGGTCTACAACCGTGAAAATATAACAAGAAACTCTCTCTAAAAAGTCTAAGCATATCAACGGTAGCGACGTAGAGACAAAGTCTGGTTCCTCTTCCAAGTTGCCCTTCTTGAGGGGCGTTGCTTGTGGTGCAAGTGTCCTTTTCCTTGGAGACCCCTGTTTTTCTTGCCAGCTGAAGTCAGTCCACGAAGCTCTCTATGCTTGTGCACCGGGTTGCAGATCCAGTTGATTCTTGGGTCATTCCTCACAGCAGCATGGGCAGCATCAATCAGGATCACTTCAAAGTACTTATAAGTAGAATCCTGCAATCAACAACGTAAAAAGTTGTTTTGTATGACATGAGCCCAGAGAATCTGCACTGGTAGAAAATTCAAATTTTGCTAAGAGAGTCAACAGGCAAATACCTCGTTGATCCAGTAAGAATTAAGGACCTTTAGACCACCCAATTTCCTACCAGCACGCTCCTCAGCAACAGAGCGCTTACTGCGCTGAAACTTCAACTGGGTTACTCCCTGGTTGGTAGGCTTACCATACACAATACCTTTGGGTACAGGTCTCTTCCTTCCACCACGCTTTACACGAACACGGTAAACCACGTAGCCCTGCAAATATTATTGAACACAGTCACACGGATATAAATCAAAAGTAGACAACAAAGGCACCATTTCTAATATGGAAATGGAGAATTGACAATACTGTTACTTAGTTCTAACTTTGAGAAGTCATACAACAATTGCATGTACTACAAGAAAAAAACTGCAACTTGCTTGAATCCAGTGCATCAAGAAATTTCAGATGACAATGAATGGAAAGAGGGACATTATACTCTCATAGCAGCAACCTGTTAACAGAAATTACAGATGCTGCTCTACACAATTATTTACAGGGGCAATAAGAAGAGACACGACAATTATGGCTAAGCCGAGAAAGGAGCATATTTATTTAATCAGATATTGAATCAAATATTGCTAATTGTAATAGAATCGCATCAATTGAATACATGCCGTCAAAGGCAACAGAATTAAATCAAAAGTACAATCTCAATTGAACACACAAACTCAGGTTTTACCAGACCAAGTTCATTTTCACCTTAGTGCATCCAAGAACAAACAATTGTAGATTCAGAGAACTTAGCACACCCTACATATGAGTATAGGTACAGATTTGCAATATGCACGACTGAAACCTCTCAGCAAGTGACATTGTCAAAAATATCACAAACAACAACTATGCCTCAATTACAAGCAAGTAGGGATTGACTACAAGAATCGTCACGACACATGTCACTACATTTAAGCTCAACTCAACACCGTCAAATATCAGAACGAAAAGAAAAAGTACCTGCTTGGCTTTGTAGCCGAGGCGTCGTGCCTTGTCAGGACGAGTAGGTCTAGTGACACGCACTATGGATGGGAGCTGGCGGTACTCCCAGCACCTCACCCTCTGCAAAAACCTCATCACATCCGACTGTTTCTTCCTCCATAGCTCAGACACGTAAGTATAGGCACCTACATATCCACCACATAACAAACCACAATCATTTTCCAGAAAAACACAATATAAGCATATCCTGTATTTGCATGATCAAACCAGCATTACCAAAATTCCAACAATTACATTTCAAACACTAAAAATTGCACCATTATTTTGACATGAATAAAGCGACCCTCATTTTGACATGAATCAATATCAAACAAGAAGGGTAATGCAGAGATAACTGAAATAAAATTAGATAAACATACCCATTGTAGTGCGGCGGAACTCTCTCCTCTTACTCAACTATTACCGGTGAAGTTCCGCCTTAGGGTTTTGTGGGAGACTGGGTTTTTAATGACCTCTTGGGCTAAAGACCAATCGGTCCATTGTCCAAATTCCAAAATAGAGTAATTTTACGTATGGTTTGCACGAGGTAGCCGATTTAGGATCCCTATTTAAGGAATAGCCGAATTTACAAAGTTTTTAGAGCTTAACCGCCTCATAATTAATTTCAATTTTCAAATATGTGAGTCTTAAGTTAATATCAGGGGTTTAAAGTTTCCAAATTTAGAGTGAGGCTGAAGTTTAAATTCAGACATGAGGTCTGAAGTTAGACCGAAAAAGATACTGTATAACCGTTGTAAAAATAATAGTCGAAAAATGTATAAAATTTATATATTTTTTGTATATATATACATTCTGTATATTATATACAAATTTTATACACTTTTTCAGCTACCAAATATAAATAATTTCTGGTGTGGGTTAAAAATGATAATACCCCAAGTTAGACAGTGGAAGAGCCCAACTTCACATCCGAAGATCTAAATTTAAACTTTGGCTTTTAAAACTTCAAATTTTAGGTATGAATTTAGGTTTTGGCAAAGTATAAATTCATATCAGAATGTTTGAGTAAGAAGCACCAACAGATTCAGTGAAGTTTGTCAAAATTAATTAAATTTTAACTACTTTAATAAACTTGATATATATTAGTAATATATATTAAATAGGGGTGTTACAAGCAGTTACACAATGTCATCCTATTGTAATTACACCATGTGGACACTCTTAGAAGTTCGTTATTTTTTCACAATTAAAATTAAACTCTTAATTTGAATATTAATTTCAAATTTTAAACTTTCGAACTTTAGATCACTAATTTAAAGCTTAAAATAAGTGGTCAACTTCTAAATATAAGGCTATAAAATAGACTATTTGCAAATCAACTCACCCTGAGGCAGGAATGTGGTAATGACGTGGGGTGGTCATTTTTTAACCTACCATTTAAGGTTTAGTCACCAATTTTAAAGCTGAGCAAAAAGAGTCATTTTTCTGTTATAATTAATACGAAAAGACTTTCTTTTATCCTTTATTCATCTTTTTTTTTTCTTTCAAAACCTCTTTTCTTCGGGAAAATTACATGATATACTCATTTGTAAAGCTCACTTTCATGATATACCTAAGTTTTGAAATTACATCAAATATCTCAAAAATATTACACGCTATACCTCCATATATTCTAAAACATATAACGATATTCTACTTTGGAATACAATCCAAATCTAACTTACCATATATTCTAATTTGAAATACAATATTTTAACTAAACAGACCATAATGTTTTAATTTTGAATATATTATTCAAACTAAAGATACCACAATATTCTAATTCGAAAAATCCAAACCTAGCTTACCATAATATTTTAATTAAGAATACAATATCCAAACTAAACATACTATAATATTCTAACAAAAACAAACTATAGTATTCTAATTTGGAATACAGTATCCAAATCAAATATACTACAACGTTTTAATTTGGAATACAATATCCAATGCAAATATACAATAATTATTAATTTGGAATACAATATTCAAACTAAATATTCTACAATATTCTAATTTGAAATACAATATCCAAATTAAATATATCGCAATATTCTAATTTGGAATATACAGTATTATATTTTAGAATACAATAGGTATACATGGTAAAATAATTTTATAAAGTAGGTATACAGAGTAAAATAAATATTTTAATGGTCTATGGTGTTAACTGATATTTTCAATGGGCATACCGCGTAGATTATCCCTTTTCTTTTACAAACCCTTGTTTCTTTTCTAAACTAAGGAGAAACTCATATAATTGTTAGGAGTTGAAAAGTACTCGAGGAAATTATAGGTGCAATTCAGGGACGATTAGTGTCGGGAGTTGAATGGAAAAAGTAAAAGAAGAAATATTTGTTTGACCAAAAAATATAATCCTTGGTTTAAATAATTAAATTTATGATATGAAGGGATAAACCTAATTAACAATAATATCTCTAGATGCGAGTTCCGAAAGTGTGATTAGCGTTGGACAGATCTGGTAGAAATATAGTGATGGTGTGCAATAATCATTCCAAGTAACATGAGCAATAATACATGAGCAATAATAGAATATTTAATGGCAATGAATAACAATAAATGACATTTAAGTAAATATAAGGAGTGCTTCACCCAATAAAGGATGAACTAGGTGGTTATTTCCTCCTGACAATGATGAGTGACAGATAAATCCTTGAATGTTCGAATTATACGCGGATCTGATGGAAAGTGGGGAATAATTTGGACAAGAATCTTGATGAAAAGGTCCTTCTTGTATCATAGTAAGAGAGAGAATCTTTAGCCAAAAATTTGTTCTTACATATGAAAGTTCACGTGCCTCACATCATTGGCCCTTCTTTTTATATATATGAAACATATTTCTAACAAACTTTAATAGTACAAACCGCAAAG
This sequence comes from Nicotiana tabacum, assembly GCF_000715075.1. Taxonomy (NCBI): domain Eukaryota; kingdom Viridiplantae; phylum Streptophyta; class Magnoliopsida; order Solanales; family Solanaceae; genus Nicotiana; species Nicotiana tabacum. The sequence continues at coordinate 55,222,849 of NC_134087.1, read as the reverse complement.
AATATTCGCTGGAATATTCCCTTTAATATCTTATTTCAAAAACTAGTCGTTACAACTTCATCAGTGATGTTCGACCTCGACTATTATCGACATCTCGATCACGACTCCTGTCGACTCTTTGGCTATGAATATTTTTGCTTCTTGGCCTATCTCGACTAATGACTACTGGAGAATTCTTCCTTCGGGCTATTCGTATTTCGAATATTATTTGACAGATTTCGACCAATACAGTTAGTCCCCCACTTATTGAGGCCGGCCTCAGGCGGGCTTAATGAGCGGATTCTGTTTGCCGTGGTCGAGATGATTGGACGAGTGGGTCGGTCGTGATGTTTGAGGCGAGTTGGCAACGTGGCCTTTCATGAGCCGCAACTTTTGGGGTTACGTTGTTCCTAGATCAGAGTGACGTCATGACGTCAAATGTCATTATGATGCATTTTCCTGATGCGTTGCATCGTTTCGCATGCGTCTTTTGGTTGGATCTGCCGCTTTGATAGTGGTGCCAAGTAATGATGACCTAATTTCTTGGTTCTGACGCCTAAGCTCTTATAAATAGGGATGTGAAGATATAATCACAAGTTTTACAGATTTCCCATATCGAAACCTTGTGTCTTCTTATTCTTCCATTGTTGTGCATCTCCTTTCCCTGCCCTAGCGATCCTTGTTGTTTTTAACTCCCCGTTGCTTTGAATAGTCTCTATTTCGTTGGAAATATGTCTAACGTATCTTCTTGTCCAGCAAGGAAAGTGACATGGTTCCCTTAGCGATGGTTTTCCCTCCTCAAGTGGAGGGCGTCTCCGTTGTTGTTGAAGACGAGAACTTCCATACGGTGGAGGAGATAATTCCTCGTAGTGAGAAAGCCAGGTATAATTTTACAAAGGCGCCTGAAGCTGAGCCCTAAATCTCTGAGTCGGCGATGAAGGAGGCCGATTTATTAGAGCTTAGGGCTAAATAGGCATTCCCGCTTGCATCCACTAGTGAAGGAGTTTTGCTATTTCTATGGCGTTTGGAACTCAACTCGTACCGTATATCTACAAGCTCATAAAGGTGTCACGACCCTAAAACCGACTCAGTCGTGAAGGCGCCTATCGTAATACTAGGTCAGCCGACACAACTCCCAAGTTAACCATTTAATCAATAATAATTCGTTTTAAGCTTTTAATTAATCAAATATCTCAAAATGTAAGTCTGAATGAATAGTGCAGAAATAATATACAAGCCCGACATCGGGATGTCACAAGTCACGAGCATCTATTAAGTTCTGAGTACAACAAGAGTTTAAGAATGTACTAAATACAGTAGAAGGAAGACAAGAGGGAGAAAAGCAGTGCTGCGAACGTCGGGCTACCTTGCTAACTCCAATGATTCTGCCACTGAGCAATCAACACCCATTACCGTGTCCAGAACTACCTGAGTCTGCACACAAGGTGCAGGGAGTAATGTGAGTACGTCAACTCAGTGAGTAATAAAAGTAAAAGCAGTTGAGAGATAAGAAAACTCGTAAAACACAGCAAAATTCCACAAAGAGGCAGTGTAACCAATACAATACAATAAAATAGTGAGAACTTGTAAAAAAACACATTAGTTCAGTATAAGCTTCTTTGAAACATCTTTTAACAGTTAAACGAGTGAATGAAAACAGTAAGAAAAGGTAAACACATAAAATCAACCCCTCGGGCAAAATACCAACAGAACTAGCCCCTTGGGCTATCTCACAATCACTTGTATCAGCCCCTCGGGCAATAACATGGAACAATCTCAACTCCTCGGGCTAATCACATCACACACTGGGTACTTGTGCTCACTGGGGGTGTACAGACTCCGGGAGGGGCCCCTTATAACCCAAGCGCAATATCAAGCCATCTCGTGGCATGATCAATAGGCTCCTGGCCTCATATCAAGCCACCTCATGGAATAACAACTCAGGCCCTCGGCCTTATAATCTTAAATCAGTACAATACTGCTGCGATATGTAGCCCGATCCCATAATAATCTCACAACACATGCCCTCAACCCTACTCAGTCAGAAATCTCTAAAAGCCACTCGGGCACAGTAAAATATGATGCTCAGCTCAAAATATCATTTAAGATGTCAAAACAGAGTAAAACATGGTTGAGTTATGAAAATAATAGAATATAGCATGACTGAGTACAAGTATAAAGTCAAAACAGTGATGAATAGTGGTAAAAATCCCCTAAGGGTCCAAAACAGTTGGCACGAGGCCCAAATATGACATTCAACCCAAAACATGATGATATCAAATAATTTTTAATCAAATACGCAGTAAAACAGTCATTCGGGATGGACTAAGTCACAATCCCCAACAGTGTACAACTCCACGCTCGTCGTCTAGCATGTGCGTCACCTCAAAATAGCACAACGATGTGAAATTCGGGGTTTCATACCCTCAGGACAACATTTACAATCATTACTCACCTCAATCTGATCCAAAATCTAGCCCGCAATGCCTTTGCCTCTCGACTCGGCCTCCGAATGATCCAAATCTAGCCAAAAGCAGATTCATACCATAAAAAATATGCTAAGGGAACAAAGTCCATTCGAAAATATCCAATTTATACCAAAAATCCCGAAATTGGCTAAACCTGGCCTCGGCCCACGTCTCGAAATCCGATAAAAATTACATCAATAAAATCCTTATCCTCTCACGAGTCCATACATACCAAGAACATCAAAATCAGACAAATTGCCTAATCGAGAAGGAGCTGGATTTTGAGTTTGTCCCTGTTGATATGGCCTCTAGCGAACACAAGAAGCACCCTTACCTTTCCCTCAATGTAAGCATAATTACATTGAGTCTATTGTTAGTGATTATTCACATATATATATTTATGTTCTGGAAAAAGAAACCCGTTGAATAGAGTCTCCGCCTGCCTCTACTTACCACCATTCCACTTTTCAGCATATTGCAATTGACCATTGATAAAGATGTCTCATTTTATCATTTTCTCCAACTTTAGCTTTGAACATGGGGATTCATGCCCCCTCTCTAAAAATGAGATTTTTTTAAACAGATGCAGCCTTTTGGTCAAGTACCAACATTTGAAGATGAGGACTTGAAGCTCTTTGGTAAGTACTTTTGCAATTCTTGCAATTTATATATATGAACACAAAGGTGACAAAATATGAAAGGATTTAAGTTTATATACAACTAGTGTAAAGATTTTCTACACTATTCTGTTTGTGAGCACGTGATTTTTGCCCTATATGAATTATTCCCATAAATTCAAACAAAATAAATTTTTCCCAATGTTTGCAATTTCGTGGATTTTTGTAGCATTTTTTGTTGATTGCCTGCATTTATTTGTGCACGTTTATTTTATTTAATTCATGAAAAATACAAAAAATATATTGCATTTGCATTTAGGATTTAATTTTGCATCTTTAAATTAATTAGTAATTTAGTTGTTACAAAAATAGAAAAATCACAAAACTAACCCATTTTTGCACTTAGATTCGAATCTTGTAGTTTTCTTTAATTTGGTAATTAATTAGTTGTTGTAAATATTATTTTGAGTAATTGATCTAATTTGGTGGGATAATTTGGTTTGGGATTTAATTTAGGTTTTATTTTTAATTTTTTATTTTGAAAAGAAAAGAAAACTTGAAATTGAAAAAGAGAAAAAGGTTTTGAAACAAGAGAATTTGAATTTTGGGCTTATCAATTGAATTTCCCCCCAGGCCCAAACAATTTTCCCCTGAGACCCGCCCCACCCGCCTGGCTGACCCGGCCCGCCCCACTCGCCCAAAATATAATCAGACAATGCGACGAGCCCTAAATCCCAAGCGCAAAAATGGGCGTTACTGTTCTTCTTCTCCAACAAGCTTAAATTCGTCCCTAAATTACTCAAATCCATGGCGAGTGAATCCAATCTCAAACCACGCGTTCCCTCCTTCTCTCCTTTTGCCATTTCTAACGGTTCTGACACCAAAGATTCCCCCTCCTCTCACTCGCTCGAATTTGAGATATAGCACGCGATTGGAAGGTTCTGAGAAATATTCGTTGGATGAGTGTGAGGCGTTGGATTGATTTCACTCAATCCGAGCCCCACATTCATCAGGGGTTTGTTTTCAAAAAGGGACCTCATCCGATTTTGAGGGCGGAGATTTTTGGGAGTAAAAATTTGGAAGGGAAAGGTTTAAGGATTTTCTGGAGCTTCTCATTTTCTATTCTCTGAAAAATTTCTTCTAAAAGTTTCTCTAAAAGGCTCAAAGAGTGAGATACATATATATTTTAGTTTTTGAATATGGTTTTTGAAGTTCCAAAGAGATAAAATGAATTGAGGTCATTCGATTGGTAGTGAGATTCAAGTTCGTCGACTTCGATTTTCTACTGTTGTCCTACTGCTTCGCTGCTGAACCTCGCTAGGATCTTGGAATCCAAAAGTGTATTTGCTGTTTCTTCTGTAATTATTATAAAGGGAATTTGCAATTTCAGGTTCGATTTCCTCTTTTATGTGACCTTATTCTTTAAGTGTTCATGAGCTATAAGATCCTATCTAGAATGGTTTGTTATGTTCTGTGATCGAACTTCATGGAGGAGTCGAGCTTGGGTTCATCATTTAGTCCCGATTCGTAGTCGAAAATGATTTATGACGCGTTATTCTCGCTGATGAATCTCTTCTCAATGGTGTGATGTACTTGAGTATGTTCAGTCTGTAAAAGTTGATTTTGACTGGTCGTCCTCTATGCTTATGTGCTTTAACTGTTATTATGGTGTCGAGTTTTCATTTGAGTCAAGATTTCGTCATTTTCAAATGAACGATTGCGTTCAGCTTTGAGATTGTATGGATTCTTGAAGGGTGTCACATTACTGTTAGTTTAGGACGACTGGTTCTCCTAATGTTTGCAAAGTTGTCCTGTTATAGTTAGTTAGTCTGTTAGCATAAAGCTGCTCTTGTCTGTTGAAATTGGGAGGTTGAATCATAGGTTTGCTTGATTTTGAACATCATAGTATGAGTATGAAAATCGAAGTTGTGATGGGATCAGTTTCTATTGGAGTTTCTCTCATGAAAAGAATGTTCTGTTCATTACTTGCTTAGCTGTTTCAATTTACCACCTTGAGGCATGTTGAAATCCATCTTATTTGGTGAAGTCTGTTGGGCACCTTAACTAGCTGGATTATTGTTAGAAAAGTGTGAAGGCATCGTGTCACTGCTTGTCGCTGTCATGAATATTTCTGTTTGTCTGGTTTGAGTTTGAACTTTAAATAAGTGTTGAGAATGTCGCTCGAAGTTTTCTGCCCTTAACATAAAAATGCCGATAATGTTAAATAATTTTCATGACTCTTGTGACCACGTGATTTTTTCCCTATATGAATTACTCCCACAAATTCAAAACAAAATAATTTTTCTCATTGTTTGCAATTTTGTGGATTTTTGTGGCATTTTCTGTCAATAGTTTGCATTTGTCTATGCACGTTTGTTTTATTTAATTAATAAAAAATACAAAAAATATGTTGTGCATTTATGATATAACTTTGCATTTTTAAGAATTAATTAGTAATTAGTTATTAGTTATTTTATAAAAAAAAGGAAAATCACAAAATAGTTTAATTCGCACTCTTTAATTTTAACTTTGATTTTGAGTAGTCCTTTTTTAATCTGTTTTTAATTAATTTTGATAATTTTTATTTAGGTTTAATTAGTATTTTTCAGGTTAATTAGGTTCTAGGATTTAATTTAAATTTGAAAAAAAGAAGAAAAAAGAATTATTTTGAAAAAAAATGGGAATTGAAAAGTTAGAAAGTTGGGCTGTCTTGTTTTAATTTGTCCAAGCCCAATGTGAATTCCCCTATGGATACCCGCTTAACCCAGGCCCAAAACCCGTTATTTTACCCGGTCCAAGGAGTCAGTCGCCCAAGCCTTCGAAAAGACGCAGTACGGGATTGGAACTACGTCGTTTCAAGTTCAGTGTAGCCTCAACAAATCTGGGCCCTTCATCTTGTTTCATCTAACGACCTAAAACACTTCTCTATTCTCTTTTAAGACTGTCCAAAATTCCTCTGAGATGGTCAGTTCCCAAACACCCTTCACTTCATCTCCAGGAGCCCTAATCTGCCGCCCTAAAAGCTCACCATCATCGCTGGTGGCGGCGCAGCCTTGCACCACCCTTACCCGCCTCAAAATCACATCATAGATCCCCTCATGCCAAATCCATAACCCGTTCCCTTCAAATCACCCTTAAACCCTTCGAATCTAAGATCGAAGGTCGGGCACTTGAAACTTAAACTACCCAAATCCACTCAAATTTGCACCCCCACAGTCACTACGTCTCTCCAAACCCAAAACTCCACATTATTTGCCCGAATGAACCTAGATTTTACCGAGTTTGGGATCTAAGGCTAAATCTGATTTCAAAACTGGAGTCGAGTTGAAATCCTTTGCTCGTCAGGGTTCGAAGCTCGCCTTAACAGGGCATTCTTGTTTGAGGGAGTTCGTTAAGACGAGTTTCTCACCCTTGAAGAGCAGTTCGAGTTGGCTAGTAGATTCGCCTCTATTTTCATCTGTTGTGGTTAGTCATTTCGTTTTCTTTCTTTTCTTTTGATTGCGTTGTCCGTATTTGTCCTCTCCGGTGTTCTTCTTCTCTCTTTTTTTTCTTATTCAAATATGTTTGCATGATAGGCCTTTGAATCCGTATGGTTCTGCATTGGTCATTTCTAAATTCCTCTAATTAATCTTTGTTACAATTATGTGGTTTAGTTTGATTTGGCCCATTAGGTTTGTTTTAATTTCATTGAGTCAGATTGTCGCGACTTTCTTCTTCTTCCAAACTCGTCGTGTGTGGGTCTTTGTTTGGCTTGGGCCTGCATTACATGCAGACGGGCCCATTAGATGAGGCCCAAAAGATTGTGGGGGAAGTTTTGGGTCTGCCAGTCGTTTAATAGGTTCCAAGTTTCAGATACGGGTAATTGTAATTATTAGTAGTTTAGGGGTAAATAGTAGCTGTTTAAGGGGTAGTTCAAGGATATTAGGCAGGGGAATCTTTTGTAACTTCATTGGGAAGCTTCTAGGAAAGTGGGGGAAGAGATTGGCTTGCAAAAACGGATTTGAATTGGGGTCTGAACTGAAATAATAAAATTGGGGAAAGGGGTGAATGATAATTAACAAAGCTATTACTGCTGCCCTAAAACCCCCTCTATAAAGTCCCCATTTCCTGAATTTCTGAGGGGTATCAGACTTGGAAAGATTAGAAACGGCTGAAAACAAAAATACTGAAGGGGTTTGAATAATCAGAAGAAAATACAAAGACAAATCACAAAATTACTATTACATTGAAGTTTTTTCTATAATTCTTGGTGGTTTTCAAATTTTGAAGTAATTTCTGATGCCTTCTGGGCTCGAAATGATCTAAGGAAGTGGGATTGGTTGTTGTTGATCTGTTGATTTGCACTACTACACTGTTGTTGATTCCTCATCTTCTCTTGCTTAAATTTTTGTCCCCAGGTACTTCTCAGACACCCATGAATGTATGAAATGTGAGCTTGAAGCCATGTAATCGACTGGAAGCCCAAGATGCACATTAGTCTCCTGACATTGAATATTAGCTGTATTTTCTTAAAAGTTCTGTATTAATTTAGTACATCTACGGTCCATTACGTTCATTCATGTCATTAAGATTTACTATGAATTCATTTATAGTTTCATGTTGGATGGCTTGCAAGAAGAACACCTCTTGTCGGGGTTTATTTAAATGCATTTGGTTTAAAAGCTGCTCCATGCTTAATATAATATGTATTCCTTCATGTTGCTACTTTGCAAATTTGGCTTAAGCTATGTTTTCTCCGTCCATCAACTTGTTATTTTAGTTCTTAAAGAATTGAAGTGTGTTTGACATCTGGTGGAAATTTTGGTATGTGTCTTTGGTTAAAAACAAACTTTCTTGGTTGAATATGTGGAATTTTCATTATAAGTTAAAGTCAAATTACATATGGAGTCACAAACCTCTTAATTCTTCGGCTGAGTGAATTTTAGCTTTACTCCTAAAAGTTATGTTGTGGTCAGTTAGTCTATGACATTTGACCATGTTCTTTGTTTATGGACTTGACAGTAGTTTAGCATGATTTGAGGTCTTAATGTTTCCTTAGATTGATGTGCGATGAGATTGTTAAGTTAATTTTACAACTTAATGCTGAATTTTGAAAGTTAGTGTTGGCAAACGTACTTAAATGCTGGATGTTGAATTATGAGGTTAACGTTTGAGCAAATGTAGTGGGCTCGTTGTTGGCCCAAATCCTTTTATGTGATTGAAGGTGCCTAGTGTTATCAAACACGGGCTTATAACTGGTAAGGGCAATTTGAACATTAATTTAGAGTAAAGCCAACTTTTGGACCTCTTTTTAGTCAGTTAAGCATTGCCCTTCACAATTAGAAATCGAGGTGTGTCACTGGTGAATCTTCCATGGCCCTCGCCAACTTGAAAACGCGTAGTTGCTTTAGGCGCGTAATTTTAAATTAACTTCCTTAAACTCGGGTGTGCATTTCATGTGACCCAAATCCAAATCTCAACAACGTTAGATAAAATATGTTGCGGATCGCGGGTGTACTTCATGTGGCATGGTCCAAGGCGTGTTTTAAATAGCGTTGAATCTTCTTAAAAATGATCAAAAGCAGTTAATAAATCAAAATCTACCATAGGTTAAAATATGTGTTAAAATCAGATAAATAAGCCGATTATAACAGTTGAGCGACCGTGCTAGAACCACGGAACTCGGGAATGTCTAACACCTTCTCCCGGGTTAACAGAATTCCTTACCCAGATTTCTGTGTTCGCGGACTGTAATATAGAGTCAATCTTTCCTCGATTCAGGATTTAAAACCGGTGATTTGGGACACCATAAATTATTCCAAGTGGCGACTCTGAATAATAAAAAATGATCCTGTTTCGATTGTCACTTTAAGTTGGAAAAAACTCCTTTATATACCTCCCTTTCGGGGGTGTAGAAAAAAGGAGGTGTGACAGCTCTAGCGACTCTGCTGGGGATCGAACCCAGAATCTCTGGTTCAGGGTTCAGAATTCGAGCTTAGATGAATTATTATAGTTGGCTTTATTAATTATCTGATTTTATTACATGTTTGGGCCTAATGTGCTAAGTGTTGCTTTTACCGCTTTGATATTCTGTGAACTGTATATAAACTAGTGTGCACTTCGTGTGGCTTCTCTTCTGTTAGAGTCATATCCCAAATTTTAGAACGAGGTTCGGACAAGTTGCAAAGCCGGTGAAGCTTCTGTATTCCCGGTACGCTGCCCTCTCTCGGCTCGAGTTGTCCGCTCGGGTAAGCCAGGTCTAGAACAATAAACCCAGGTTTTAAACCTAGTATAACAAAGCCTCATGCCGGATCCCTAGTAGGAACGCTTATCTGCATCATGTGCATCTAACTTTGGAGACTCAACACAGGGGTTGGGTCTGTATAGGACAAGTGTACCAAAAATGAAAAGACCATCCTGATGCATCTTACTTGCTACTTGTGCATTTATTTGATTTGAATTTGCATGTTGACCGGCTTTTGAATAATGGGAGAAAGTTGGAAAAAAGAAAATAGCAATGTGAGGGTTAAGTGAGTTAAATCACCTATTTTGGAAAATCCAATGTCCAAATGGTACTGAAACTCTGCCAATTTTTTTTTGAGAAAATGAAAAAAAAGAAAGGGTTTTGTTTTGAAAAATAGTTGGTTTTATTTTATTTGTTCGAACTACGCCAGTTTGATTTTCACAAGGTGTGAGATATGTAGGCAGCCCCCATCGGGTCCAACTTACCTTTTGCAAAAATAGCCTAAAAGAACAAAAAATTTAATTTTATTGCAAATAAGTAAGGTGATGTCATTCTTGTCTAAAATAGCCGAATGTCCCCAAAGGGGTGTCGGAAGGCTGTTTTTGCAAGAATAGCCACCTTTGGTCATTTTTCAAGGTTTTTGCCGGTTAGCGAACACAACCTTAAAATCTTCGTTTTCGGAGTGCTGAAAGGCCGTATTGGCAAAGCCGGATATTTTTGTGAAAATTTTGAAAAAATGGTCATTTTTCTTGAGTCAAAATGAGTCATGGTTTTCTTTTAATTAAAATCACCTTAATAAATGTGCAGGATGAGCACAATTCAAAATGAACCTTTCTCAGTCTGTGAAGAGATCCCGTTGGAGCTACATATGTGGTGGCATGATTTGGGGGACAATAGCAGGAAAGTTGTGATAAAAGCATTGGGTGGTCTTGTCGGGCTCTTGAAGGTTAAGCCGAGAAAGGACATAATTGAGGCCTTGGTACCATTTTGGGACCCAGCACATAATGTATTCCACTTTGCTGATTTCGAGTTAACTCCTACACTGGAAGAGATAGCAGGCTACACCGGTTTCGAGGGGAATCTTAAAAATCAATATCCGGTAGCACCGAGAACAGTAACCCCTCACAAATTTTTGGACTTGTTAAGCATCAGTCGGGACATCCGAGACGGAAATTTGGCCAAAGGATTCTGTACCTTCTACTTTTTGTACCAACGTTACGAGAATCCCCATGGCTTCGAGATGCCAGATACCGGTCTTACTCACGCGGGAAACCAAGACAAGTGGGAACCTCAGAGAGGATTAACTTTTATAATGGCGTTCCTGGGTATTTTTATTTGCCCTAGAAAAGACGGGAACATAGAGTTGGGACTCGTGGGGATAACCGACTTTATGATGAAAAAGGCAAATAGGACCATAGTGTCGATGATTTTGGCAAAAATTTACCGAGCTCTGACCCTTTGTCGAGAAGGGGGAAAGTTCTTTGAAGGGTGCAATATGCTGTTACAATTATGGATGGAGGAATACCTTTGCCACCGTCCTGGATACTTGAATTATGGTATTACTGGCCTCGAGTGCATTGAAAAACATGAAAAACGGGTAGAGGGTTATGAGTTCCCGGATGGTGCAGAAGCATGGCATGCTCATTTGAGATCTTTGACTGCAAATAAGATCGAATGGACATTCGGGTGGCTCTCAGTCAGTGAAGTAATTTATATGTCGGTTGAGGTATGTTTTCTGCTGTTGATGGGTCTTCGGAGTATCCAACCTTATGCTACGCACCGAGTTCTACGTCAGTTGGGCCGATACCAGACCATCCCACACGATGAGGATTTGAGTCGGTAGGTTATTGAGTTGGAACCAAAAGCCGCTTTTCCAGAAGAAAAAGTGCGTTGGATTTGGCATCAGTGCAGATTCTTAGAGCCTAAAACTCAAGTACGAGATCTATCCAAAGGCGAGGTGGAGCCTAGTTACATTGCTTAGTATGGTAAAAGATCCCGAGTTTATCATGAGCCCGAAAGGCCCACAAAGAAACTCCATGTCCAACAATTTACCGATGGAGCACAGGTGTAACGGGACTGGTTAACCAAAGAAAATGAGTACCGAGCCACCATAAGTAGGTTGGAAAAGTAAGTCATGGACCTTCAGTTTGAGAATGGGTTGCAAGCCACCGCAGATGAAGGCGAGAAAAAGAAATTAACTCAGGAAAATGAAGCCCTCAAAGCTCACATCCGGAAGATGAAAATAGCTGCTAGAAACCCGAAAAGAAGCCGAGCGGATGAAAGGCTTATAAGCAGTCTGAAAAAGAAAGCCCTTGAGTGTCAAGATGACCTAGAAAAGTCTGAGGCCAGTCTAGCGAAAGTCCGGGCTCAATTGGTGGAAAATGCAAAAGGTCAGACACAGTTTGTGCAACAAATGAAGAGAAAGTATGAAGGGACAATCACCAGCCTGAAAAGAAAAGTAACTACTTTTGAGAATGAGGCAGCCAAGCAGGCTAAAGATTTCAAAGCTGATAGGGAACACTGTTATGATTTGATGGCTCGGATGGAGGAAGAAATGCAACAGTTGCAAAATTAATATCTCCATGACACTCAGGTGTTAGAAGCCCGGAATCAATAGGTCGGGCGTCTGCTTCAGGAAAAAGGTAGAATCCGAGAGCGGGTCAGAGCCATTGCCGACTACATTATCATGAAATGCCAAGCATGTGAGGATATGACTTGCACCACTTTCCTTGTGGCAGTGATGATGTTTGTCCGACAGATAATGAGTGATTTGGAGAGGCTTCAAAGGGATCTTGCATATAGGCCCATGGCAAGACCGAATGATGTCCCGCGGGCCCTAGGAGCATTTGAGGCATTAATGTATTCATGATTTTCATTAGAGTTTGTTAGTCTGTTTGCGAGTCTGTATTTTATTTTATTGGAGTTTGTTAGTTGGTTTTCGAGTCTGTTGTTTTCACCTTTCTGTCAGAGTCTGTTGGTTTTGTTTTGAGTCAGAGTCTGTTAATTTCCCTTTTCGAGTCTGTTAATTTTATAATTTGGTAGAATGAGTGGTTGTAATCAAAACTATTTTATTTTATGGAAAAAATTTGAAAATCCCAAAATATTTTGTTATTTATTTTATGCACTTATCTCCAAGAATTACGCTTGGTCTGATTCATGCGGGGTCATGATACGTAGGCAATCTCCATAGGATTCGACCGTAACCAAATGAAAAGAAAGGAAAAGATGAAGAGAGGAAAAACAAGAGGGAAAAGAAAAGAAAAGAGAGAAAATAAGGAACCGTAAGAAGGAGACAATGGAAAAATAAGAGAGAGAAATGAGAGAATAAAAACAAAGCGGCAAGAGTGAAAAAGAGAGGAAAAGGGAAGTTGCAAATAAAAATAAGGAAAATCTAGGATGACGCAAGCAGCCGATCAAATGCATAATAGAAACGGTTAACTGCTTAGGTGCATTCACTCCTCAAATGTGTGGTTGCTTATCTATTAAAGCCCTAATCGCTAACAAGTTTGTTATTGATGAAATTATAGTTCAGGCAGGTGGTTAGTTTGATTGGCATTCTGGCAACTCACTCCTACAACACCCGGTCCAAAAACAAGCTGAACATGGCCAACCAGGAACTTGAGGCAAGTATTGTCGATCCGTCAAAAGAGGTGGAAGAATCGGAGGTTAATCTGAAAGATGACTTGTATAAGCTGAAGCAGCAGATGGCTGAAATGTACCAAGGATGGGCAAAAAGGGCACTCACCGCCAGTTTACCCCACCAACCCTGCTTTATCCCGCCATTGGCTCAGCCCCATGAACCTCCCACCGTGAACTCATCTCCGGCCTTTCCCTTCTACCAACAATTCCACGGCACCACTTCCCATACATCACAAGCTCCACCACCCAAACAAGTCATGTACCCTCCTCTACCAGTCATTCCTATTTTTGTGGCACCCCCACCTACTGCATTACACCGATCCTCTAGTGAGCCTCTGTTCCAGACTCACGACAACCAGTATTACCCCCGGAGCCCACTTTCAAGGTTCCCGAACCCTATTCCTACACTCCTCATTTTGACCTCCATGCAGAAACCGAAAAACCATCTAAAAATCCCGAACAGGAGGAGATGTTCAGGAAAGTTAAAAGCCTAGAACAGTCATTTAGAGACATGCGAGGGTTGGGAGGTCAAGTAAGTGTGGCCTACAAAGACCTATGTCTGTTTCCAGATGTGCAATTGTCGGCAGGGTTTAAGATGCCCAAGTTTGATTTGTATGATGGGCACGGTGATCCAGTGGCACATTTGAGAGGTTTTTGTAGCAAAATGAGGGGAGCTGGAGGGAAAGACGAACTGCTAATGGCGTATTCTAGTCAGAGTCTGAGTGGATCAACGCTATAATGGTATACTCGATAGGATCACAGAAGATGGTACACATAGGATGATCTAGCCCAGGCATTTGCTTGCCACTTCCAGTACAATCTCGAAATTATTCTGGATCGTCTGTGTTTGATGAAACTTGAGAAAAAGCACAATGAAAGTTTCAGGGAGTATGGTTTTAGGTGGAGAGAGCAGGCAACAAGGGTTGACCCTCCAATGAAAGAACTACAGGCCTTAGAACCTACTTATTACGGTCATCTGGTATCAGCTATAGGCAAGTCCTTCAATGAAGTGGTAAAGATGGCAGCATGGTAGAAGAAGGACTCAAGACAAACAAAATCATGAGCTATTCGGCGATCAAGGCAACCACCCAGGCCATTCAAAGTGGAACTGGGGGAGTAATTGGAAAGAAGAAGAAAGAGGATGTCGCAACAGTTGAATCAGGAGCTTGGTTCGGGCCCAGGGGTTCACCTCACCACTATCATCAGCCTCGTCCCTACCACCAAACCTATCCTCATACCCCGTATAATCTACCCCAACACTACTACCCACCACCAGACCCCTATTTTCTGTCCACCGTGCCCAAACATACAGCCAACCTCTGGCCCACGCACAATGGTGTGTGCCAGTCCCACAAAATACACACCCAGCTCCACAAAATGCCTATCCACCCCTAAGAGCCTATCGAAACCCTCATGGATCAGGTTTCCGGCCCAACCAAGCATTTAAGAACGAAAGGTTGCAGAAGAAGAAAACCTTCACTCCATTGGGAGAATCCTATACCAGTTTGTTTCACAGGTTGCGACAATTGGGTATGCTGAGTTCGATCAAGCCAAAACTGCTAAATCCTTCCCCGATGAATCTTGATCACTCTGTGAGTTGCGAATATTGTTCTGGTGCTCCGGGGCACGACACAGAGAAATGCTGGGAATTTAAAACAGCTATTCAAGAGCTTATTGATACTAATCGGATTGAGGTCCAAGCTCCGGAGGCGCCCAATATCAACCAGAATCCGTTGCCAGCCCATCATGAGACAAATATGATCGAGATAGTGCATAGGGGAGGGGAGACTAAGAAGCCTTCACAGACCGTCATGATGATTCGGTCCAGTGAAGTCAGGTCGGTTGAAATGCCAACAAGTGATAAATCAGTAATCAGGTTGAGCGGGACAAATAGTGAACCATCTACAGTAGTCAAAAAGGAGACCCCAAGTGATGTAGCAGTAAAACAAGAAAGAGCAAAGTGGTTGTTCCAGGAGTGGCGAACAAGCATGTTGTAATTGTGGAGGGTGCCCGCACAGATCCTGTCATTATCAAGCCGGTAACTCAATTACCAATAGTCAACAGCAAGGCCATCCTGTGGAATTATGAACGGGTGACAGTGACTTACAAAGGCAAAGAAGTCAAAGAAGAAGTCTATGAGACCCATGGATTGACTCGGTCGGGGAGATGCTTTGCCCCCGAAGAGTTAAGATAAGCTAAAACCTCCAAAGAGAACCCAGTGCTAGTGAAGAAAGCTGTGACCAAAGAAGAGGCAGAAGAGTTTTTGAGAAAGATGAAAGTGCAGGACTATTCCATTGTAGAGTAGCTGAGGAAGACACCGACTCAGATTTCACTATTGTCATTATTGATCCATTCAGACGAGCATCATCGGGCTTTGATGAAGATCCTGAATGAGGCCCACGTTCTTGACAAAATCTCAGTAAACCACTTGGAAAAGATAGCTAACAAGATATTTGAGGTAAACAGAGTCACTTTTTCTGATGATGAGTTGCCAGTGGAGGGTACTGAGCACAATAGAGCCCTCTATCTTACGGTGAAATGTGAAGATTCCATGGTTACCCGGGTACTGATCGACAATGGTTCTAGTGCGAATATTTGCCCTTTCTCCACTCTGAACAAGTTGAAAGGGGATGATGAAAGAATTCACAAGAACAGTATCTGCGTTGGGGGATTCGACGGTGGAGGAAAAGATTTAGTCGGTGACATAGTGCTCAAGCTGGCAATCAAACCAGTTGAATTTACCATGGAATTCCAGGTGCTAGATATGGCTGTTTCTTACAATCTGCTATTGAGTCGACCCTGTATTCATGCCGCCAAAGCAATCCCATCTACACTGCATCAGATGGTAAAGTTTGAATGGGATAGACAGGAAATCGTTGTGCACGGCGTGGATAATTTGTGTGCTCTCGGTGATGCCATTGTTCCGTTCATTGAGGTTGAAGACGATAAGGTTCCTTGGGTCTACCAGGTTTTTGACACGGTGTCGGTAGAGAAAATTCCAGAAGGGAAGTGTGTCCCAATTCCGAGGGTAGCTTCTACATCAGTCATGGTAGCCGTTGAAATGTTGAAAAATGGTTTTGTACCGGGCAAGTGTTTGGGTGCATCTCTGCAAGGTATCGTACAGCCGGTGTCTCTCCCCAAAAACTTGGATACATTTTGTTTGGGGCTCAAGACCACAGTTTCAGACATAAAAAGAGCCAGAAAGTTGAAACAGAGGGCATGGGTCCTCCCAAAGCCCATCCCACGTCTCTCCAGATCATTTGTTAGGCCCGGCACCAAGAAACGCCTAGTAACAACAGTTCCCAGTTCTGTGGTTGGTCCTGATAATGAGTTGATTGAAAGGTTCGAGAAGTTATTCGATGATGTGTGTAAGCACGTGATTTTTGCCCTATATGAGAATTACTCCCAAAAAATTCAAAAATAAAATAATTTTTCTTGGTGTGCAATTTTTGTGATATTTTGTGTAACTATTTGTATGTTTGTCTATGCATGTTTATTTGTTAAATTAATAAAAAATACAAAAATAGGCATTTTTTGCATTTTTAGCATTTAATGTCCAAATGAACAATTTATGCTTAATTATTACTTAATTGTGCGTTAATTGTTATTGGAAGTTAATTTGCGCTTTTATAACTTAATTTAGTTCTTAATAATAATTTAAGTACTTTTATAATTTAGTTTTAGAAAAATAAAAGAAGAAAAGAGAACAAAAATACAAAGAAAAATCGGATTGGGCTACTTCTTCAATTTCAAACCACAGGCCCAAATAATTGCCCAACTTTCCCCATGACCCGGTCCGTTTCAAACCGGTTCGATCCGGTCCGCTCCATTAACCCAACACCCCTTCTTCATTTTTGTCCAACACAAAACAAAACCAAAAAAATAAAAAAATAAAAAGTGAATTATCACTATTAATAGTTTTATTTTTTGTTTTTTTATATATAAAAAAAAATTCGAAAATATTTTATTTTATTTATTATTTTTATTTTAAAATATATATATATATATAGTAATTTCGGAAATGATTTTAAAAAATAAAAAATAAAAAAATAAAAAAAAGTAAAAGAATGTAGAAAATTTAAAAAAAAAAGTAAAAAGTTTTAAAAAATTTAAAAGTAAAATAAGGTTGGAATTAAAAAATAAATATAAAGGTATCTGAAAATTTAAAAAAATTAAAGTAATTGAAAGTAGCATTTTTAAAAGAAAAAGAAAAGATAGTGGTTTGTTTTTTAAAGAAAAGTTAAATAAAGTGAGATTCTCTTTTAAAAAAATAAAAAGTGGGATTTTAAATAAGATAAATTAATTAAAGTTGGAATTTTAAAAATAAAAGTAAATAAAGGTGAGATTTCTTTTTCTAAAAAAATAAAAGCAATTTGTAAGTGGGATTTCTTTTAATTAAAAAAATAATAAAATAATAAAAAAACAAATCTGAAAATTTCGAAAATTTTGCTATAAATAGAAGAGAAAATTTAGGAAGAAGGGGTGGAAAAAAAAGAGGAAAAACTAGATAGAGAGAAGAAAAAAAGAGGGGGCGGAGTGAGAGGTATACACCCGATATACATTCTGGATACACTGAATATACAGGGGCAGATTTCATTTTGGAGAGTTTTGAAGTTGAAAAAGAATAGTTATTGTTTCATTGCCTCGCTTAAGATCTGAAATAGTCAGAACCTTCCTGCCTTTTACTTCTTCTCTATACTTGGAGTCGTTTATAGTCTCCTGGGTTTTCTACTATTCCTACTGTTACTGGTCTATTCCTGTGTTGCTTGACTGTCGTTGTTGTGCTACATTGTTACTACTGTTGCTGCTTCTCAGCTTCATCTTCTCTTGTTTTCCAATACCAGGTACACGAATGTAATACTAGTTATTGCAAGCTAAAAATGTGGAAGCATGAATACATATGAAGAATCGAATTTTGAAGTTTTAATTTCGCTTTTTCTCTGTTCCTTTTATTGATTGTATTTAGGCTATTTTATGTATTATTGAATAATAATTGGAATAAGAGAAAATAACATAAGTTAGTCTTTAATGAATCGGCTTGGCAAAACGGATTAATTCACTAGCTATGAAGGTTCTAAGATTATCAACAGTAGGTTAATTGTGAACAAGTACTTAAATTTAGCTAAGGCATGAATTTGAACTAAATTTCGTGAATTAGGTATTAAGGCATGATTTGAGTTCAAACAAAATTAGAAGAACGTTTAAGTCTAATAAACTTTCTATTAAGCTTTAGTAATTATGGTTAAATCCAGTTTCAAATGGTTGTGAATAATTAATTCCAATAGTTTTTTTATATATAACAATGCGAGCTTCAATCTAACTATATTTGATTCTTTTGAATATTAGTTGTCAAATTTTTATTTTATTTATAATTTCGAATTTTTTTAGTAAAATTCTTGTTCATCAATATTTGTATTAATATAGCAATTAGTATGCCATGCTTTCTTAAATAAAAAAAGCTCGTAATTAATTAGGATTTTCTTTATTTATTTTAGAGACTAATTTTAATAGAAAAGATGTAGTCGCTTTAGGATTTGTCCATTTAAAATAAATGAGATGAGCCTCGCCTAGTAAAATATATAGATTGTGGGGCCCTCACAAATGTATGTGTTAATTACTTAGAACTCGGGATTGGCCGCTTAGCGAACTTCACGGCCTTTTCTCAAAATAACCCTGCGCTAGTCGCTTTAGGCGCGTATTTAATAATGTTATCTCCTTAAACTCGGGTGCACATTTATGTGACCCAAATCCAAATCTCAACGAAATCGAAATGTGTCTCTAATCACGGGTACATTGATTGTGACGTGATCTGAGATGTATTTCCATGACATTGCAAATTCTTTTTAATAATGAATGAGACGAGCCTCGACAAACAAAAAATGCACAAGCTGCGGGGCCCTCTAAATGTATATATTAAAATACTTAGAATTCGAGGACAGGCCGTTTAGCGAATTTTACGGCCTTCCCCAAAATAACAAGACGCTAGTTGCTTTAGGCGCGCCTTTAATAATTTATTTTCCTTAACTCGGGTGCACATTTATGTGACCCAAATCCAAATCTCAGCCGAGTCGAGATATGCCAAACAACTACGGGTTCATTGATGTAACGTGGTTCGAGATATATTTCCACGACGTTGCAATTCTCGTAAAATAATAACAATAAGTAAGACGGTAAAAAGATAAAATTTTGCACATAAGTTCATATTTTTATAAAATCAGATAATCAAGCCGAATATAACAGTTGAGCGACCGTGCTAGAACCACGGAACTCGGGAATGCCTAACACCTTCTCCCGGGTTAACAGAATTCCTTATCCGGATTTCTGGTGCGCAGACTGTAATATGGAGTCATTCTTTTCCTCGATTCGTGATTAAAATTGGTGACTTGGGACACCCTAAATCTCCCAAGTGGCGACTCTGAAATAAATAAACGAATCCCGTTTCGATTGTCCTTTAATTGGAAAAAACTCTCTTGTACCCTCGCGGGTATGTAAAAAGGAGGTGTGACAATGTGAACATGGTGGAAGCTGGAGAGGGTTCTAGCAAGGCGTATGCGAAATTTGTTGGGCCTAGTGCAAAGATTAACAATTGGGAAGCTACTCCTCTCCCCACCAGGAAGGAGTTTTGGTAGTTTGCTTTGATTTTCTTTCAGTTTATCTGGATTATTTCAGGGTTGTAATTTAGATTCTATGTTCTGTCCTTTTAGATGTATAAACCTTGTTATCTTTTAATTTCAATGAAATGCAATTTCCTTTTTTTCTTCATTCCTGATAGTTTTATTTTTGTTTTCTTTTCTTTCTTGTATAGTTCTTTTTATGCTGGATTCAATGACATGACATGCATGAGGAATCTTCGGCCCAGTCTTAAAAGCTAATCTAATTCTGAAATAGTAATTCAAGAAATAGAGTGTGATGATGAATCAGAATATGATGAGGATGAGACATTTGAAGAGATTAGTAAAGAATTAAGCCATTTTGAAGAAAAACCCAAGCCTAACTTGAGTGATACAGAAACAATCAATTTAGGGGACCCAGATAATACCAGAGAAACTAAGATAAGTGTCCATCTTGAACCTCAACTCAGGGAGGAGATAATTAAAGCATTGTTTGAGTACAAAGATATTTTTGCATGGTCATATGACGACATGCCGGGTCTAAGCACTAATTTGGTGGTTCACAAATTGTCCACTGACC
This sequence comes from Nicotiana tabacum, assembly GCF_000715075.1. NCBI lineage: Eukaryota > Viridiplantae > Streptophyta > Magnoliopsida > Solanales > Solanaceae > Nicotiana > Nicotiana tabacum. The sequence continues at coordinate 55,202,732 of NC_134087.1, read as the reverse complement.
CGACATTCCCTCTTGTCAAGTAGAAGCTAAGGAAATTTAAAACTGATATGAGTGTGAAGTTCAAAGAAGAGGTCACCAAGCAGTTCGATGCAAAAGTCATTCGGGTCACTTGGTATCCCACTTGGTTAGCCAATGTAGTACCTGTGCCAAAGAAGGATGGTAAGTCCAGGGTGTGTGTTGATTATCGAGATCTCAACAAGGCAAGCCCAAAGGATAACTTCCCATTGCCAAACATCCACATTTTGATTGACAATTGCGCCAAATATGAGATTGGGTCTTTTGTGGATTGCTATGCGAGCTATCATCGAATCTAATGGATGAGGAAGATGCAGAGAAGACGACATTCATCACGCCATGGGGAACATACTGCTACAGGGTCATGCCTTTCGGTTTGAAAAATGTTGGGGAAACTTACATGAGGGCAATGATGACCATATTCCACAACATGATACACAAGGAGATTGAGGTTTATGTGGATGATATGATCATAAAGTCTAGAAAGCAGTCTGACCATGTCAGGGATTTGAGAAAGTTCTTCCAAAGGCTTCGCAGGTACAATCTTAAGCTCAATCCTGCAAAATGCGCATTCGGTGTGCCATCTGGAAAATTGTTGGGATTCATAGTCAGCCGCCAAGGTATTGAATTGGACCCGTCAAAGATTAAAGCTATCCAAGAATTGCCACCTCCAAGGAACAAGACTAAAGTGATGAGTCTATTAGGGAGGTTGAATTACATCAGCAGGTTTATTGCTCAGCTTACGACAACTTGTGAGCTTATCTTCAAACTGTTGAAGAAAGATGTTGCGGTCAAGTGGACAGATGAGTGTCAAGAAGCATTTGATAAGATAAAGGAGTATTTGTCAAACCCACCTGTGTTGGTGCCACCAGAACCGGAGAGACCTTTGATTCAATATTTGACGATTTTGTATAATTCGTTTGGTTGCGTGTTAGGTCAGCATGATATCACCGGCAGGAAAGAGCAGGCCATCTATTATCTCAGCAAGAAATTCACATCTTACTAGGTTAAGTACACTCACCTGGAAAGGACATGTTGCGCCCTAACTTGGGTGGCACAGAAGCTGAAGCATTATTTGTCATCTTACACTACTTACCTCATCTCTCGTTTGGATCCATTAAAGTATATCTTTCAGAAGCCTATGCCCACAGGGAGGCTCGCAAAGTGGCAGATTTTGCTCACAGAATTTGACATCGTCTATGTGACCTGGACTGCAATGAAAGCCCAGGCATTGGCCGACCATTTGGCTGAGAACCTAGTGGATGAAGAATATGAGCCTTTAAAGACTTACTTCCCTGATGAAGAGGTAATGCACATTGATGAGTTGGAACAAGTTGGAGAGCCAGGTTGGAAAATTTTCTTTGATAGAGCTGCTAACATGAAAGGCGTTGGGATAGGATCTGTATTGATTTCTGAAACAGGACATCTCCCTGTTATGGCTCAGCTTCGTTTCTACTGTACTAACAACATGGCTGAGTATGAGGCATGCATTTTAGGCTTGAGGTTAGCTGCAGACATGAGTGTCCAGGAAGTTTTGGTCTTGAGGGACTCGGACCTTCTGGTGCACCAGATTCAAGGGGAATGGGAAACACGAGATTTGAAACTCATACCGTACTGGCAATGTTTGCATGATCTTTGTCAACGATTTCGATCAGTAGAGTTCAGGCATATTCAAGGATCCATAACGAAGTTGCTGATGCTTTGGCTACCTTGGCGTCAATGTTACATCATCCGGATAAGGCTTATATTGACCCGTTGCATATTCAGGTCCATGATCAACATGCTTACTGTAATGTGGTAGAAGAAGAACTTGATGGTGAGCCTTGGTTTCATGATATCAAGGACTATATCAGGATGGGGGTGTATCCGGTACAAGCCACAAGTGATCAAAAGAGAACAATTCGGCGGTTGGCGAGCGAATTTTTCTTCAGCGGAGGGGTTTTGTACAAAAGGACTCCAGATCTTGGATTGTTAAGATGCATAGATGCTAGACAAGCCACATCTATCATGACCGAAGTACATTCTGGAGTCTGTGGACCGCATATGAGTGGGTATGCGTTGGCAAAGAAGATCCTCCGAGCAGGTTATTATTGGCTCACTATGGAGCGAGATTGTATCAGTTTCGTGCGCAAATGTCATAAGTGCCAAGTGCACGGAGATTTGATTCATTCTCCACCATCTGAATTGCATGCAATATCTGCACCATGGCCTTTTGTTGCATGGGGCATGGATGTCATTGGGACAATTGAGCCATCAACATCAAATGGGCACAGGTTCATTCTAGTAGTCATCGACTATTTCACCAAGTGGATAGAGGCTAAACGTTCAAGTCTATAACCAAGAAAGCGGTGGTTGATTTTGTGCACTCAAATATCATTTGTCGGTTTGGGATACCAAAGGTGATCATTACAGACAATGGGGATAATCTCAATAGCCATCTGATGAAAGAGGTATGTCAGCAGTTCAAGATTACACATCGCAATTCCACCCCTTATCGCCCCAAGGCAAACAGAGCAGTTGAGGCGGCCAACAAGAATATAAAGAAGATACTTCGGAAAATGGTGGAAGGTTCCAGGCAATGGCATGAGAAGCTGCCTTTTGCATTTTTGGGTTATCGCACTACTATTCGTACTTCAATAGGGGCAACTCCTTATTGTTAGTATATGGCACTGAAGTAGTAATACCCGCGGAAGTTGAAATCCCGTCGCTTCAGATTGTCGCTGAAGCCGGAATTGATGATGATGAATGGGTCAAAACCCGCATGGAGCAACTGAGTTTGATTGATGAGAAAAGATTAGCAGCAATGTGTCATGGCCAGTTGTGTCAACAGAGAATGGCAAGAGCATATAATAAGAAGGTGCGTCCACAAAAGTTTGAAGTGGGTCAGTTAGTATTGAAACACATCCTTTCTCATCAGGCTGAAGCAAAAGGCAAGTTCGCCCCAAATCGGCAGGGGCCGTTCATCGTAACTAAAGTGTTGTCCAATAGTGCTTTGTATTTAACAGACATAGAAGGCAAGTGTGTAAAAATGGCCATCAATTCCGATGCGGTCAAGAGATATTATGTATGATTTTCTTTGGGTTAAATTGTATTTGTTTGTACTTGGCATATTTTGAAGATTGGAATGACGAAGGCATTTTTGTTCTGCTGTCTAAACACTTTATCCTTTGTTACCCCATTTGAGCCTTATTTACTTCCTTTCGTACCCCTCTTTTGGAATCAGTAGTAAAGATCAGAAACGCAAGCACGAAAGATAAGTAAAGGAAAAGAGAGAAAAGAAAAGATGAAAATTGGAAAAAAAAGAAAAAAAAGGAGAAAAAAGAGGAAAAAGAAGAAAGAAAAAAACAACAAAACAACAAAAAGAGAAAAAGGAAGAAAGAAAAGAAAAGAAAAGAGAAAGAGAAAAGAAAAATCACAACCACAGAGCAATTCCTATGACATGAACTACGTTCGACCTGATTCCTTTTAAGGATACGTAGGCAGCCTCATGGTTCGGTCCCATCAAAACAAAAATCCAAAAGTCCCCAAGCAAAGAAACTGGGGCAGAAGTTGTGGTTGTTGTAAGAAATTTGATTCTGAAAGTTGTAATTTTGAACCCATTTAAATTGTTTTGAGCCTTGTGACACCCTTTCTTTCTAACCCTATCCAAAAGCCCACATTATGGTCCGAAGAAAGACCTTCTGATCAGTCTTCGAGAGATGCCAAGTCGAGAAAGTAGAAGTGATTCATATCAGGGGCAACACTCTGGTCCAAGCAGGAAAATGAAAAATGAGAGAGTCTTATTGGTGAAAACCCTCACGGGCACCGTAAGGCGACGAGAGCTGAGAGAAATGAAAAATGAGAGAGTCGTATTGGTGAAAACCCTCACGGGCACCGTAAGGCGATGGGAGGTAAGAGAAATCAAAATGAGAGAGTCTTGTTGGTAAAAACCTTCACGGGCACCTTGAGGCTAAAGTGAGTTGAGAAATGAACAAATGGGAGAGGTCTGTTGGTGAAAACCCTTCAGGGCACCACATGTCTAACAAGGTCAAAGTTTTGGCAAAGAAATTAGGTTTCAAAGGTCTCGGGGCACAAGGTATGGCAACTGAAAGTTGATTGGTTGGACAGATTGGGCCGATTAATCCAAAATGCATGTCATGATCATTGGTGCCAGCTGCTCCACTCAGATAAGTCTCTTTTCTTTTTCCCCTTCAGATAGTCTTCCAGTTTTAAATTTTTCTTATCCTTAACTCTGAAAGTCATTTCATTTCATTTCTTTTGGGTTTATTTCTCTAAGATGTTCCTAATGTCAGTTCTGTTTAAGCAAATAAGAAGGAATTTCTAAGCTTACTCCCAACTTCCAAAGTTGCACAAGGCACAGGGCGTAGAGATAGTATGATGTGAAATGGGTTATAAAAGGTTAGAGGAAGTTCCATCGGTGAAATGGTTTGGTAATTTCGTGGGAAATGCAGAGGTTCAAACAGATGGGGCAGAGATGTAACACAATGGTTTGGGTATAGAACACGCGGGTCATCCAATGTCATGGGGTTTGAAAGTTAGTCGAGAAGTCAAGCGGTTCTTGGCCAGTTCAGGAGAAGTCAGTCAAAACAAAGCACGATAGCGGGGAGGCCATTTTCAGCAAGAATGCCACAAACTAACCACCACATTTTAAACTGACAACATTTTTCTTTGATTGAAACAGGGGCAGAAAATTTCGATTGTTTCGGAGAAACCTACCGTAAGGAAAGGCAAGCACCAGACAGGTTTGACTGTAAATTTTAAGGACCCTCCTGGAAAATGGGACCTAGTTTAAAATTCAAAACAATCATTAGTAGCATAATCTAGCATAAATGTAACCCTAAGGAATATAAGTTGGCTTCAAAGTTTGCATGTTTGAGATAGTATTCAATTAAGAGCTGTCAGGACCCTCCTGAATAATGGGACCTAGCTTTAAAATTTCCATTGGATAACAAATTTAGCGTAAGTTCTGGTGTAGGGTAATATAATTTAGCCGTAATATAGTCATTCTTAAGATAAAACTTGACTTTTGATTTTCAGGACCCTCCTGGATAATGAGATGTAGCTTTAATACTTTCTTACCTTCAGAAGATATAACTTAGATTTAAAATTATCGTTTAATTAAGAGTTGTCAGGACCCTCCTGGATAATGGGGTGTAGTCTAAAGATCGGCTTAGATAACAAGATGTAGCGAAAGTAATACCTTTAGGAGATATAATTTAGATTTAAAACTGTCGTTTAACTAGGAGCTGTCACGACCCTCCTGGATAACGGGACCTAGCTTTCAAATTCTTAGTAATATTTGGTAATATGAGTCAGTTTAACACTCACATATGTGCCCAGCTACCAAACTGGGGCAGAAAATTTTTCTTTGTTTTGTTTATTTTTGTTGAAATTAGGTACCCACTTGGAGAACATGGAGAATCAGTTCAAGTTTAGCAGTCAGGCGCCCATCTGGAGAGCACGGGAATATGATTTAAGTTCAGCAGTCAGGCGCCTACCTGGAGAGCACGGGAATACAATTCAAGTTCAACAATCAGGATCCCACCTGGAGAGCACGGGAATACAATTCAAGTTCAGCAGTCAGGAGCCCATCTCAAGAGCACGGGAATACATTTCAAGTTCAGCAATCAGACACCCACCTAGAGAGCACGGGAATACAATTCAAGTTCAGCAGTCAGGCGCCCACCTGGAGAGCACGGGAATACAATTCAAGTTTAGCAGTCAGGCGCCCACCTGGAGAGAACGGGAATATAATTCAAAGTTCAGCAATCAGGTGTCCACCTGGGGAAAAGGGAAAGCATCTCAGATTACAATTCAAGTCGGCAACAAAGGGACTTCACCGGGAGAATACATGTCAACAAAAACCGCAAAATCAAGTTTGAAGATATAGTTAGGATTCTTGTAATTCATATATCCTAGTCTAGCCTAGCTTCTTTTATCATGGTGTAATAAGGAGTTCAGTAAGCAATAGCAGCAGCAACAATAGTGAAATCACAGCTTCATGGTAGTCCCAGCCACCGAAACTTTCCGAACTACACTAACATGATTCCTTTATAGCCAAGGATATGTAGGCAACCTCGGAAGTAGGGTGCGGTCAAATATTTCAAAAAATACTTTCCACGGAGTATTCAAACGGGCAAAAATCGCTCGTATCCGCTCACTTTATCTTTGCACAAAAACTCTTCGTGTTTCTGAGCAAAGAGGGGCAGCTATGAGCACGTGATTTTTGCCCTATATGAATTACTCCCACAAATTCAGAACAAAATAATTTTCCCATTGTTTGTAGTTTTGTGGATTTTTGTGGCATTTTCTATCAATTGTTTGCATTTGTCTGTGCACAGTTGTTTTATTTAATTAATGAAAAATACAAAAAAATATGTTGCATGTGCATTTAGGATTTAACTTTGCATTTTTAAGAATTAATTAGTAATTAGTTATTTTATAAAAAAAGGAAAATCACAAAAATAGTTTAATTTGCACTCTTTAATTTTAACTTTGATTTTGAGTAGTCTCGTTTAATTTGTTTATAATTAATTGTGATAATTTTTATTTAGGTTTAATTAGTTTTTTCAGGTTAATTAGGTTCTAGGATTTAATTTAGATATTAATTTAATTTTGAAAAAAAAGAAGAAAAAAGAATTATTTTGAAAAAAAAGAAATGGGAATTGAAAAGTTAGAAAGTTGGGTTGTCTTGTTTTAATTTTTCCAAGCCCAATGTGAATTCCCCCACGGATACCCGCTTAGCCTAGGCCCAAAACCTGCTATTTTACCCGGTCCAAGGAGCCAGTCGCCCAGGCCTTCGAGACGACGCAGTACAGAATTGGAACTACACCGTTTCAAGTTCAGTGTAGCCTCAACAAATACGGGCCCTTCATCTTGTTTCATCTAACGGCCTAAAACACTTCTCTATTCTCGTTTAAGACTATCCAAAATTCCTCAGAGACGATCAGTTCCCAAACACCCTTCACTTCATCTCCAGGAGCCCTAATCTGCCGCCCTAAAAGCTCACCATCATCGCTGGTGGCGGCGCAACCTTGCACCACCCTTACCCACCTCAAAATCACATCATAGAATCCCTGTCGTCCCCTCATGCCAAATCTATAACTCGTTCCCTTCAAATCGCCCTTAAACCCTTCGAATATGAGATCGAAGGTCGGGCACTTGAACCTTAAACTACCCAAATCCACTCAAATTTGCACCCCCACAGTCACTACGTCTCTCCAAACCCAAAACTCCAGATTATTTTCCCGAATGAACCTAGATTTTACCGAGTTTGGGATCTAGGGCTAAATCTGATTTCAAAACTAGAGTCGAGTTGAAGTCCTTTGCTCGTCAGGGTTCGAAGCTCGCCTTGATAGGGCATTCTTGTTTGAGGGAGTTCGTTAAGACGAGTTTCTCACCCTTGAAGAGCAGTTCGAGTTGGCTAGTAGATTCGCCTCTATTTTCATTTGCTGTGGTTAGTCATTTAGTTTTCTTTCTTTTCTTTTGATTGCGTTGTCCGTATTTGTCCTCTTCGATGTTCTTCTTCTGTCTTTCTTTTCTTATTCAAATGTGTTTGCATGATAGGCCTTTGGCCCATTAGATTTGTTTTAATTTCATTGAGTCAGATTGTGGCTGCTTTCTTCTTCTTCCAAACTCGTTGTGTATGGGTCTTTGTTTGGATTGGGCCTGCATTACATGCAGACGAGCCCATTAGATGAGGCCCAAAAGATTGTGGGGGAAGTTTTGGGTCTGCCAGTCATTTAATGGGTTCCAAGTTTCAGATATGGGTAAGGGTAATTATCAGTAGTTTAGAGGTAAATAGTAGCTGTTTAAGGGGTAGTTCAAGGAAATTGGGTAGGGGAATCTTTTGTAACTGCATTGGGAAGCTTCTAGGAAAGTGGGGTAAGGGATTGGCTTGCAAAAACTAATTTGAATTGGGGTCTGAACTGAAATAATGAAATTAGGGAAAGGGGTGAATGATAATTAACAAAGCTATTACTGCTGCCCTAAAAACATCTCTATAAAGTCCCATTTTTTGAATTTTTGAGGGGGATCAGACTTGTAAAGATTAGAAACGGCTGAAAACAAAAATACTGAAGGGGTTTGAATAATCAGAAGAAAATACAAAGACAAATCACAAAATTATTGTTACATTGAAGTTTTTTCAGTAATTCTTGGTGGTTTTCAAATTTTGAAGTAATTTCTAATGCCTTCTGGGCTCGAAATGGTTTAAGGAAGTGGGATTGGTTGTTGTTGATCTGTTGATTTGCACTACTACACTGCTGTTGATTCCTCATCTTCTCTTGCTTTAATTTCTGTCCCCAGGTACTTCTCAGACCCCCATGAATGTATGAAATGTGAGCTTGAAGCCATGCAATCGACTGGAAGCCCAAGATGCACATTAGTCTCCTGACATTGAATATTAAATGTATTTTCTTAAAAGTTCTATATTAATTTAGTGCTTCTACTGTCCATTACGTTCATTGATGTCATTAAGATTTACTATGAATTCATTTATAGTTTCATGTTGGATGGCTTGCAAGAAGAACACCTTTTGTCGGGGTTTATTTAAATACATTTGGTTTAAAAGCTGCTCCATGCTTAGTATAATATGTATTCCTTCATGTTGCTACTTTGCAAATTTGGCTTAAGCTATGTTTTCTCCATCCATCAACTTGTTATTTTAGTTCTTAAAGAATTGAAGTGTGTTTGACATCTGGTGGAAATTTTGGTATGTGTCTTTGGTTAAAAACAAGCTTTCTTGGTTGAATATGTGGAAGTTTCATTATAAGTTAAAGTCAAATTACATATGGAGTCACAAACCTCTTAATTCTTCCGCTGAGTGAATTTTAACTTTACTCCTGAAAGTTATGTTGTGATCAGTTAGTCTAGGACATTTGACCATGTTCTTTGTTTATGGACTTGACAGTAGTTTAGCATGATTTGAGGTCTTAATGTTTCCTTAGATTGATGTGATGAGATTGTTAAGTTAATTTTGCAACTTAATGCTGAATTTTGAAAGTTAGTGTTGGCAAATGTACTTAAATACTGGATGTTGAATTATGAGGTTCATGTTTGAGCAAATGTAGTGGGCTCGTTGCTGGCCCAAATCCTTTTATATGATTGAAGGTGCCTAGTGTTATCAAACACAGGCTTATAACTGGTAAGGGCAATTTGAACATTAATTTAGAGTAACCCAACTTTTGGACCTCTTTTTAGTCAGTTAAGCATTTCCCTTCACAATTAGAAATCGAGGTGTGCCACTGGTGAATCTTCCATGGCCCTCGCCAACTTGAAAACGCGTAGTTGCTTTAGGCGCGTAATTTTAAATTAACTTCCTTAAACTCGGGTGTGCATTTCATGTGACCCAAATCCAAATCTCAACATCGTTAGATAAAATATGTTGCGGATCGCGGGTGCATTTCATGTGGCGTAGTCCAAGACGTGTTTTAAATAGCATTGAATCTTCTTAAAAATGATCAAAAGCGGTTAATAAATCAAAATCTACCATAGGTTAAAATACGTGTTAAAATCAGATAAATAAGTCGATTATAACAGTTGAGCGACCGTGCTAGAACCACGGAACTCGGGAATGCCTAACACCTTCTCCCGGGTTAACAAAATTCCTTACCCGGATTTCTGTGTTTGTGGACTGTAATACAGAGTCAATCGTTCCTCAATTCGGGATTTAAAATCAGTGACTTGGGATACCATAAATTATCCCAAGTGGCGACTCTGAATAATAAAAAATGATCCCATTTTGATTGTCACTTTAAGTTGAAAATAACTCCCTTATGTACCTCCCTTTCGGGGGGTGTAGAAAAAAGGAGGTGTAACAACTCTTTGTTTACGTATCTAAGCATGCAAAATTAGTATGTTTACTTGAATCAACTTTTGAGTTAGCCTGGGATTACTTTGCTGAAAATCTGCCCTGTTTGCATTGTCTCGGCAACCTATTTGCACGACTTTGAGTGTAAAATTCTACACTAGTTGGCTTGCAGTAGCTCTGCTTTACTTGTTACTTTATGTATTTATCTGAGTTCTGTTTGGTTTTGCAATTGTTAATCAGCCAAAGGAAATCAGCGGGGTGAGTTTGTTTTGATAGGTTCATTGTTGAGTAGAAGTTTTCAATGAGTTTTATTCTGTCAATTTGGGGTATATCTGATGCGTCTAAATCATGTTGTCGTTCAATGGCCCTCCTGTGTTAATCAATTCATTGGATAGTCCCATTTGTTTTCCTTGGAATGGTTTGGCACATGTTTGTAATATCCAGGGGGAAATTTGAGCTATGTGCTTATTTGATTCTGATGTGCTGCTGCATACTCATGTAGTACTAGTACTATCATGGGTTTGAAACTTGAGTAATCTTGCAAAAACATGAATTTCAATTAGTTTTTTTGCATCCTTTTTAACATAGAGATACTTACAGTTATCATCATAATTCTAGGGATGTAAAAAGGCACTAGCTATGTTGTAGTTTGTGATTAGATTTCGTAATTGTATGATTAATTATTGATTGTCTGTCTTCGTGTAATTAACATTTTTTCCTTCTCCCTAAGCCTCTGCATATAATCTGCTCTAAATCCTCATGTTGCTCACGCTAGTATAAGATAATAACGTAAATGAATTCATTTCTTTTGATATTAAGTGGTTGAAATCCATAGTTGGTTGTTTAGTTAAACTATGTTCCTTTCTTATAATCAAAGCATCACCTCTCCTTTTATTCTTGGCTAGCGCTCTAATGGTTATTCACTATCTGCATATTTCCCACACTATGTGCTTCTTCTTTCTTGGCTCACATCTTTTCCTTTTCACAAATTCACATTACCTCTCCTACAACAATCTTCCATAAACACATGGCCCTCATTTAATTAATTTTAATCCTTAGAATTCGAGGCGTGCCATTTAGCGAATTTTTCATGGCCCTCGCAAAGTTGCAAATGCGTAGTTGCTTTAGGCGCGTAATTTAAAATTACCTTCCTAAACTCGGGTGTTCATTTCATGTGACCCAAATCCAAATCTTAACAACGTTAAATAAAACGTGTCGCGGACTGCAGGTGCATTTCATGTGACGTAGTCCAAAGACATGTTTTAGATGACGTTGAAATCTTCCTTAAATAATTATTAAAAGCGGTTTAAAGTTAAAATGCACATAAGCTTAAAAGTATTTTAAAATCAGATAATTAGGCCAATAATAACAGTTGAGCAACCGTGCTAGAACCACAGAACTCGGAAATGCCTAATACCTTCTCCCGGATTAATAGAATTCCTTACCCGAATTTCTGTGTTCGCGGACTGTAATACAGAGTCAATCTTTTCCTCAATTCGGGATTTGAACCGGTGACTTGGGACACCATAAATCATCCCAAGTGGCGACTCTGATCTTGAAATAAATAATCCCGTTTCGATTGTCATTTTAAGTTGAAAAAAACTCCCTTATACCCTTCCGGGGGTATAGAAAAAAGGAGGTGTGACAACTCTGGCGACTCTGCTGGGGAGAAGAACCCAGAATCTCTGGTTCAGGGTTCAAGAATTCGAGCTTAGAATAATTGTTATATTTTGGCTTTATTTATTATCTGGTTTTATTCACATGTTTGGGCCTAATGTGCTAAATGTTGCTTTTTACCGCTTTGATATTGTTGAACTGTATATAATTGTTGCGAAATCCTCCTCTCTCTGAGTCTTCTAAATCATCTGGGAAGTGTGCACTTCATGTGACTTCTCTTCTATTAGAGTCATATTCCAACTTTAGAACGAGGTTCGGACAAGTTGCAAAGCCGGTGAAGCTTCTGTAATCCCGATACGCTGCCCCCCTCGGCCCGAGCTGTCCACTCGGGTAAGTAAGGTTTAGAACAAATAAACCCAGGTTTTTAATCCTAGAATAACATAGCCTCATGCCAGATCCCTAGTAGGAACGTTTGTTACATCACGTGCATTTGACTTTGGGGACTCAACATAGGGGTTGGGTCCGTCTAGGACAGGTGTACTCAAAATAACAGACCATCTTGATGCATCCTACGTGTTACATGTTGCATTTCTTCAAGGGTAAAAGGCTCATTTGGCGGACCAATGATAGTTGAGGGCAAATGAAAAAGAAAAAAAAAAAGAGGGTGAAGTGTGAAAATAAAGCAAGTAGGGCTCAATTATATTTTCTTTCACATTTTTGTTAAGAAAAAAATGAAAAATTCAAAAAAAAAATTGCACTTTTTCATCATTTTCTGAAAAACAAATAATCAAAAAGGGGAAAATAAAATCCAAAATGATGATTACATGTTTCATCATTTTTTTTCAAAACAAAAAACAAAATATATTTTTTCTTCTCTGAATTAGTTGTTATTTTTATTTCTCGCCCGTATCCAATTTGCCCGAACTACGCATACACGATTCTCGTCTTTCAGAGTGTGATACACAGACAACCCACATAGGGTCCGGTCTTCCTAGTGAGTTAGGTTCTTGGCTTCGCGGGCTCTTAGCCAAATCTTGCATTTTTAGCCACTTTTAGCCACATAGGTTAATTTTAGAAAAATAGTCACAATCATGTCTTGAAGGTGTCCAACGGGAAGGGTTGTTGTCTCACACAGCGTTCTAGGTCTTTAACTTTATTTGGTCTTAATTTTTTTCATACAGGTATGAATTTACTTACCGGAGTTTGGGTAAAAATTTGGAATGTATTAAAAAATCAAGAATTGCTGTCAAAGCAGTGATGCGAGTGGGGTTGGAGAAAATTCAAAGTTCAAGTGAATTGAAGAGTTTAAAAAGAAAGGGTATTTAGGCTTTGATGTGGTGACAGAAAAGGAACTAAAGGAAAATTGATTCTTGGGGTTAAGGAAAACAAAGTTAGTTTGCACAATTGGACCAGTTTGTTGTTCTTTGGATGAGTTGGAGAAGTTAGCTTTAGGAGGTATGAATGTGGCTAGGCTAAATGTGTCATAACTTAAGGGAGTGGCATCAAGATGTGATTAGGAAAATTAAGATGTTGAATCAAGAAAAGGTTATGGTGTATCGGTCATGATTGATACATAGGGGAATCAAATACAAGTAGTTGATCATGGCTCTTCATCTTCTGTTAAAGCAGAGGAGGATTCAATCTGGTACTTTACTACTGAGAAGTTTGAAGGTTCTCGTCCATTTACAATTCAGGCAAATTATGAAGGTTTTTCTGAAGGTTGTCAATCCTGGTGATGAAATTGTCGTAGATGGAGGAATGGCTACTTTTGAAGTTATAGAGAGAGTCGGGAATGACTTGCGCTGCAAGTGCACAGACCCCGGTCTGCTTCTGCCTAGAGCTAAGTTGAGTTTTGGAGAGATGGCAAGCTTTTAGGAACAGATTATGACCTCCCCACTCTATCAACAAAGGATTGGTCAGATATTGTGTTTGGAATATCTGAAGATATCGATTTTATTGCCGTTTCATTTGTAAAGGATGCTGATGCGATCAAGCATATGAAGGACTACCTCGCAACTAAATCCTCCAAGGCCATAAAAGTGTTGGCAAAGATAGAGAGTTTACAGTCTCTCCAAAGGTTGGAAGAGATCGTTGAGGCTTCTGATGGGATTATGATAGCAAGGGGAGAACTTGGAGTTGAGATTCCACTTGAACAAAGTCCATCTGTTCAGGAAGATATTACTTATGTTTGCAGGAAGCTCAACAAGCCCGTTATTGTCACCTCTCAACTTCTGGAGTCAATGGTTGAATTCCCAACTCCAACACGAGCAGAGGTTGCAGATGTTTCTGAAGCGGTTCGACAGTATGCTGATGCATTGATGTTATCTGGTGAGTCAGCCATTGGATCATATGGAATGAAAGCTCTTTCTGTCTTGCGTACAACTAGCACCCGAATGGAACAATCATGTCGTGAAGAGAACAAGCAAACTTTATTGCATCAACGTAAACTTGAAGTATCTTTGCCAGATCAAATTGCTGAGCAAATTTGCAATTGTGCAGTGGAAATGGCTGACAACCTAGGGGTGGATGCTATATTTGTGTACACAAGGCACGGGAAGATGGCGTCTACAGACGCCCTAGGACCATCCAGTCAAGATCGCTCATTCAGGAGTTGCTTAAGTAGATTTTTCTTTTTATGTTTTGAGTATGTTTTTCTTTTTATGTCTTCTTTTACCTTCTAGTTTTGTACAGTAATATCGAGTCTTTTGTTATTGTACTTTCTATTTTGTATTTGAAAAAAAGTGTGTTATAACTCAAAAATCCAAAAAAGAGATATTTTGCGTTTTTACATTTCCGTTAGAGTTTTCTTTAGAAATACTACTCCTAGAAATTAAAAAAAAATTGAGGTGGTTTTTTTAGAAAATTAATATCTAGAACTCAAAAAATCAAAAATTGCTTTTATATTTCCTTTATGATACTAGGACTAAAAAACTCAAAAAAATGGGATTTTTCTCTTTTGATGTCTCTTTACAAGTTTTTTTAAGGTATTAATTCCAAAAGCCAAAAAGATTTTCCTTTGAGGTTATTCTTTCGGAAATTAAAAAAAACAACAAAAATATATTCTTTTTATTTTCACTAGAACTTTAGGACATTATGCATAGAAGAAAAAAAATACAAAATAGTTTATTTCTTTCATTTCTCGTTGCGAAGTTTTTCTTCAGAGTATTAAATGAAAATTCAAAATATGTTTGGGTACATTCTTTAGATTTCCTTCCTAAAAAAAAAGTCAAAAAATATTTTTCTCTTCTAGGATTTTTCCTTAATAGAGTATTTGTTTCAAAAAGAAAAGAAAAAAGAAAAAAATCCGTTAAGCTTGAGTTTAGAATAGGTTATAGAACATTAAGTCTAGAAAACACAAAAAAAAAAGATTTGTTTCTTTTATTTCTCTTTTCTCGTCAAGGTAGTCATTAAGGTAAAAAGAAAAAGAAAAAAAAAGGAAAAGGAATGTTAGTTTGTTTGCTTTATTTCCGATCTTCCAAAACTACGCAAAGATCTGATTCATGCAGCGTCATGATACGTAGGCAACCTACATAGGGTTCGATCAAATCATTGTTTTTATTATTAAAAGAAAAGGAAAATAAAAGGATGAAGCTATGGGATGCGAGAAATGAGGGGAAAGAAAAGAGTGATAATTAGAATAAAAAGAGGAAGGAAAATGAGCAAGCAAGTGCTAGAAAAGAAAAGAAAAGAGAGGTTGAAATGAACAAATTGGGATGATGTCAACTGACCTTTGTACTCTCGAAGTCATTCTAGAACCGATAACTGTGGCTAGGTGCATTGCACATAAAGCGAAATTATCTTATGTTAAATGCCATAACGCTAATGTGATGGCCTCATTTTGTTATATTCATAGCAGAAAGGTGGTTGGTTTGTGATTTTTAAAGTGGTAACTCCTCTCTACAACATAAAGTCAAAAGGCAATGGCAGACAACAACATGATTGAGTTGGTTGATATCGGTGCCCGAAAACATTTGGTTGAACAAGACACTGGGTTGGCTGATGAGGTAAGGATGTTAAGACAACACATTACAGACATGTATCATGCTTGGATGACTGGGAAGGTACCACCCCCACCACCACCTAGCTTCCTAGATGCTACCCTTACCCAAACTCCGGTCATAGTGCCAGATGATCCCCCATACTCTCCAGATCCACCCGCTTATCACAGCTTTCCAACCACCCTAGTAGCTCCATCACTCGTCCTCCAGTTACCTTTCCCCAAAATTGCCCTCCTGTCATAGCCACTATCCCCGACAATGAATACCCACTCAAAGCTCATAATGCCCAATATTACCCCTCAGAGGTTGCCCACAAGGTTTTCAACTCATACAAGCAGAGCCCAGGGGATGAGCCTCATGTTGAAAATGAAAAGTTCACAGGAAGAGAAGGGCGAGATGAGATACCCAGGAAGCTGAAAGGCATAGAACAATCCTTAAAGAACAAGCAAGGAATGGGAGACCAGGGTAACGTGGCCTACAAAGAATTGTCTGTGTCCCCTGACGTTCGCCTGCCCGCGGGGTTTAAAGCGCCAAAATTTAACTTGTACGATGGGTGTGGAGATCCGGTAGCCCACCTGAGGGTTTACTGTAGTGAAATGAGAAGTGTTGGAGAGAAAGATGACTTGTTGATGGCATATTTCAGTAAGAGCTTGACTGGGGAAGCTTTGGAATGGCATAATCGTCAAGATGTCGGTAAGTGGCATACATTGGGCGACATGGCTAAAGATTTTGTTCGATACTTTCAATACAGATCGGGTGTTACCCCAGACCGCTCCTCCCTATCTAAAATGGAAAAGAAGCCAGAGGAAAGCTTTAGGGAGTTTGGGCTCAGGTGGAGGGAGCAAGCTATTCGAGTCAGCCCCACGATTGGTGAAGAAGAAATGGTTGAGCTTTTCCTACAAGCTCAGGGGCCCACCTACTTCAGTTATTTGATTCTGACCTTGGGTAAACCTTTCAATGATATGGTAAAAATAGGGGAGATAGTAGAAGAGGGAATCAAGTCAGGCAAAATCATGAGTTATTCGACATTGAAAGATACTACGGAAGACATTCAGAATATCCCATGGAGAAAGGGAAATAGAAAAGATGATCCGCTGGGCATTCCTGCTCAACGCTTTCAGCCTCGACATTGACCCCATGGATATCATTGTGCACCAGATGATCCTCCCTAATGCTACTTCTCTCCACAGAACCCCCAAAGTCATGCATCACTTTCCCAGTACCCTATCCACAATGCACCACCATATGCTCCACACCCACGAGGCCCGCAATAGCCCGCACCACTTCCCCAAATGTCTTACCCTCCCCCTCAAGCATATCAGCCACCTGCTTGCAAAAGGTTCCAACCGAGGCCAGAATACAAACTGAAAAGACTACTGAAAAAAGAAAAGGCTTTCACCCCTATTGAAGAATCATATGCCAGTTTGTTCCAAAGGTTGATACAATTGGACATGTTGAAGCCGATTCAGATAAAAATGCCAAACTTTCTGCCAAAGAAGTTTGATTTTTCTAAAAGGTGCGCATATTGCTCCATGCCCCGGGTCACATTACAGAAAAATGTTGGCACCTGAAAAAAGCAATTCAGAAGCTTATTGATTTAGGTGACATTGTCGTGCAAAATCCAGATACAGCAGACACTAGCCAAAGTCCATCGTCTGTTCATAATGAGACGCATATGGTGGGTATGACTTATTTTGAAAAGGAATATGAGAATTCTTCTGAGATCCTCGGAGGTCCACATGCTACGAATCTTTCAGCGCTATCAGAGATTGATCTTAAGAATGAGCCGGCAAAAGGGACCCAAACGCAATTTGCTAAACTCAATGTGATGAAGACTTATGAAGGTCTTAGTAATGTTGATGCGGAACTTAGTGGCTAAGATGTTGAGCTTGGTGATTGGAAAGATGCTCCTTTCTTGGCTAGACAGGGAGGAGTCTTGGTGGTTTATTTTGTTGTCATTTCTGTTGTCCAGTTTATTTCAGGGTTGTAATCCGGATATTGTCTTGTGACTCAAACCCTTATTTTGCCTGGTTTGTTTAGTCGTAGTAACTCGTTTAATGCTGTCTAGGTTTGTTCCAGGGTTGTAACCCAAGTTTAGTGCTTGTTTTGTTGTTCAAACCCCTTCACCATTTGTCTAATGCAATTTTCTATTTTTTGTTATTTCTAGTCATTTCTATTTAGTTTTATTCTCCTTTTATAGTTCTTTTCATGCTAGTTCTGGTGACGTGACATGCACGCATTAATTCTAGGTCTGATCTTAAAAGTTAGTTTAATCACGAAGTAATGAAACAATTTTGAAGATGATTGGGGCATTTGAAGGAAATAAGTACATAATTTTGAGATCATTTGAAGCCCAAACTGTGTGAAACTGGGGCAGATAATTTTGAGAGCATTTGAAGCCTGAACTGTGTGAAACTGAGGGCAGATAATTTTGAAGTTAATAGGATGGCAAGAATTTGTTAAAGGAAAGTGCATCCCGGACGATTTGAAGCAAGCAATTTTGAGTTCAAGTGCATCTCAAGTTGCAAAAACTTTTGGTTCTTCGGTCATCCAGAGGTGTATATTCCCATTCTGCCTGGATC
The DNA here is from genome assembly GCF_000715075.1 of Nicotiana tabacum. Lineage (NCBI taxonomy): Eukaryota > Viridiplantae > Streptophyta > Magnoliopsida > Solanales > Solanaceae > Nicotiana > Nicotiana tabacum. The sequence goes on along the minus strand of NC_134087.1, from coordinate 55,184,709 downwards.
CAAAAGTAGTTAAGTCACCTTCAGGCTTTCTTATTCCAGGAAAGTATGTAGTTGCAAAAATAAAAATAGTAGTTCTAAAATGTTGGCCCTATTAGTTGTTGTGGGTCACGAGCATCTAACTTGTTTTGAATTTCTCTAAAGGAAGTTTTCTCCGAATTGACGGAGGATATCCATTGTGAAAAGATAATCACCCAACGAGGGTTTTCTACTTGACAAGGCACTAAAGGAAAGTGGAAGGCATATTAGTGATATCAACGCTGAAGCCGCAAAAGAAATATTGTGCATGATCTTCAATTTTCATTTTAAGTTGCATTTGTTGTACTTGGCATTCTTAGGGATTGGGAGGCCCTCTTTCAGCTACCCAAATACTTATACCATTTGATACCCTCTTGAGCCTGTACTAGTTTCTTTGACCTCCCCTCTTTTGGAATCAAGTTAGAGTCATAAAAAAAGAAGAAAAAAGAAGTTTATGTCTCAATAGGTTTATTTGAAAAAGTTCATACCAAAATGAAAATTCAAAAAAAAAATAGATATAAAAGGGGAAAAGAAAGAAAAAAGAAAAATAACAACAACAAAACGTATCTTTGTGAACTACGTTTGACCTGATTCTTGTCACCACAAGATACGTAGGCAGTCTCATGGTTCGGTCGCACCAAATAAAATATTTCATGATCCCACGAAGTCAAGAGTGTGCGAAAATTCCATCTCAAAAAGAAAAGAATCAAATTCCCTTGCTTTAGAAATTGGGGCAAAGTTTTTAGAATGGATTCCAAAAGTTGTAAATAAATAACCTTGTTGTCATAGTTACTTTGAGCCTTTATGATATCCTTTCTTTCTAATCCTGTCCAAAAACCACATTACAATCCAAAAAAGCCCTCCCAAATAATCTTTGAGAATGCTGAGTTTAGACATGCCAAGAGTATATGCTATTTTTTTTACCACGGTTAATGCCTTGTCATCTGCAGAATCAGAGTAGAATAAGAAGAAAAGAACAAAATGAGAGAGTCTTATTGGTGAAAACCTTCACAGGCACCATGAGGCGATGATGAGTTGAGAGAAAAAACAAGATGAGAGAGGCTTGATGGTGAAAACCCTTCGGGCACTACAAGTCGAATAAGGATTGTGAATCAAGACTGGATAATCGGAGCATTGAAGCCCAATTTCACGGTGAAAAGGCACAACAAGAGTTGAACATCAGACTTGCTTGACAGATTAGGCCACTTAATCCACAGGTGCATGTCATGGTCATTAGAGTTGGTATCCACATCTGATAGGTTTCTACTTTGTAGTTTTCTTAGTAGGAATCATCTCTTTCCATTGTCCTTTACTCTGTTCCTTTTGTCTTGTTTACTTCCTCTTTCTGAGTCTGTTTGGTCAAAACAAGTGAGAAATGACTTCAAAATTTGCCACCAGCTTTCCAATGGCACAAAACAGGATCTGGCTAGCATATCAAAGTGGCAAAGAACAACAAACGCACTGAGTTGGTAACAATCAACATGCTTTGGGATCCATGTGAAATACAAAGGTTTGGTATATATCAATTCATGAACAATGCAACAGATGGAGGGTGTTAGATGAACGGATCAAAGGTATTTTCTGTGATAATATTGACAAGGAAAGTGGTTAACCAGTGACAAGCAAGGTCTTCCAAACAAAAATCAAAGTTATCATGGCAAGTGATGGAGCAATAGACCTCACGGCTAAGGCCAGTGGTTTAAGTCAAGAAGGAACAACATACGCACTGAGTGGGTGGCAATTGACGTGCTTTGGGATTCGTGTGAGACACAAAGGTTTGGTAAATGCTAGTTCATGAGCAATGCAACAAATAGAGGGTATTAGGTCTGAACGGAGAAGAGGTATTTTCTGTGATAAGGGTGACAGAGAAAGTGGTTAGTCAGTAAACAAGCAAGGTCTTCGAGTGGAAATCAAAGTTATCATGGGAAGTGAAGGAGCAATCGCCCTCAAAGCCAAGGCCACAAACCAACCACCATATTTTTAAACTGACAAAATTTTTCTTTGATTTGAAACAGGGGCAAAAAATTTTGTTTGTTTCGGAGAAATCCTCCGTAAGGAAAAGCAAGCACCAGACAGGTTTGACCGTAAATTCTCAGGACCCTCCTGGAAAATGGGACCTAGTTTAAAATTCAAAACAATCATGAGTATCAAAATCTAGCATAAATGTACCACAAAGGAATATAAGTTGGCTTCAAAATTTGCATGCTTGAGATAGGATTCAATTAGGAGTTTTCGGGACCCTTCTTAATAATGGGACTTAGCTCTAAAATTTCTATTAGATAACAAGATTTAGCGGAAGTCAACCTTTAGAAGATATAATTTAGATTTAAAACCGTCATTTAACTAGGAGTTTTCAGGAACCTCCTAGATAATGGGATCTAGCTTTCAAATTCTTAGTGATATTTGGTAACCTGATTCAGTTAACACTCACAGATGTGCCCAGCTACCAAACTGGGGCAAAAAATTTTCTTTGTTTTGTCTATTTTGTTGAAGTCAGGCACCCATCAGGAGAGCAAGGGAGAACAATGCCAGTTTTAAGGATAGGAAGCAATTCAAGCATCGGTAGTAAGGAGCCCACTTGGAGAACAAAGCAATTCAAGCGTTGATAATCAGAAGCCCGCCTGGAGAACAAAACAATTCAAGCGTCGGTAATTAGGAGCCCACCTGGAGAATAAAACAATTCAAGTGTCGGTAATCAGGAGCCCACCTGGAGAACAAAGCAGATCAAGCGTCGGTAATCAGGAGCCCACATGGAAAACAAAGCAGATCAAGCGTCGATAATCAGGAGCCCGCCTGGAGAACAAAGCAGATCAAGCGTCGGTAATCAGGAGCCTACCTAGAGAACAAGGTAGATCAAGTGTCGGTAATCAGGAGCCCACTTGGAGAACAAAGCAGATCAAGCGTCGGTAATCAGGATCCCACCTGGAGAACAAAGCAAATCAAGCGTCGGTAATTAGGAGCCCACCTGGAGAACAAAGCAGCAATGTTCAAAGGAAGACGGTTCAAGTTCAGCAATCAGGCGCCTACTTGAAGAAAAGGGAAAGTATCTCAGATTACAATTCAAGTCGGCAACAAAGGAGTTTCACCTGGAGAGTACGAGACAACAGAGCAACATGAACTGCAAGATCAAGTTTGAAGATATAGATATGATTCTTGTAATGCATAGATCATAATTTAGTCTAGCTTCTTTTATTTTGTCATGGTGTAATAAGGAGTTCAGTAAGCAGTAGCAGCAGCAGCAATATTGAAATCACAGCTTCATGGTAGTCTCAGCTACCGAAACTTTCCGAACTACACTGACCTGATTTCTTTATAGCCAAGGATATGTAGACAAACTCGGAAGCAGGGTGCGGTCAAATCTTTCAAAAATGTTTCCCATGGAGTATTCAAACGGGCAAAAATCGCTCGTATCCGCTCACTTTATCTTTGCACGAAAACTCTTCGTATTTCCAAGCAAAGAGGGGCAGCTGTGAGCACGTGATTTTTGCCCTATATGAATTATTCCCATAAATTCAAACAAAATAATTTTTTCCCAATGTTTGCAATTTCGTGGATTTTTGTAGCATTTTTTGTTGATTGCCTGCATTTGTCTATGCACGTTTATTTTATTTAATTCATGAAAAATACAAAAAATATATTGCATTTGCATTTAGGATTTAATTTGCATCTTTAAATTAATTAGTAATTTAGTTGTGTTACAAAAATAAAAAAATCACAAAAATAACCCATTTTTGCACTTAGCTTCGAATCTTGTAGTTTTCTTTAATTTGATAATTAATTAGTTGTTGTAAATATTATTTTGAGTAATTAATCTAATTTTGTGGGATAATTTGGTTTGGGATTTAATTTAGGTTTTATTTTTAATTTTTAATTTTGAAAAGAAAAGAAAACTTGAAATTGAAAAAGAGAAAAAGGTTTTGAAACAAGAGAATTTGAATTTTGGGCTTATCAATTGAATTTCCCCCAGGCCCAAACAATTTTCCCCTGAGACCCACCCAACCCGCCTGGCTGACCCGGCCCGCCCCACTCGCCCAAAATATAATCAGACAATGCGACGAGCCCTAAATCCCAAGCGCAGAAACGGGCGTTACTGTTCTTCTTCTCCAACAAGCCTAAATTCGTCCCTAAATCATCCAAATCCATGGTGAGTGAATCCAGTCTCCAACCATGTGTTCCCTCCTTCTCTCCTCTTACCATTTCTAACGGTTCTTACACCAAAGATTCCCCCTCCTCTCACTCGCTCGAATTTGAGATATAGCACGCGATTGGAAGGTTCTGAGAAATATTCGTTGGATGAGTGTGAGGCGTTGGATTGATTTCACTCAATCCGAGCCCCACATTCATCAGGGGTTTGTTTTCAAAAAGGGACCTCATCCGATTTTGAGGGCGGAGATTTTTGGGAGTAAAAATTTGGAAGGGAAAGGTTTAAGGATTTTCTGGAGCTTCTCATTTTCTCTTCTCTGAAAAATTTCTTCTAAAAGTTTCTCTAAAAGGTTCAAAGAGTGAGATACATATATATTTTAATTTCTGAATCTGGCTTTTGAAGTTCCAAAGAGATAAAATGAATTGAGGTCATTCGATTGGTGGTGAGATTCAAGTTTGTCGACTTCGATTTTCTACTGCTGTCCTACTGCTTCGCTACTGAACCTCTCTAGGATCTTGGAATCCAAAAGTGTATTTGTTGCTTCTTCCTGTAACTATTATAAAGGGAATTTGCAATTTCAGGTTCGATTTCCTCTTTTATGTGACCCTATTCTTTAAGTATTCCTGAGCTATAAGATCCTATCTAGAATGGTTTGTTGTGTTCTGCGATCGAACTTCATGAAGAAGATGAGCTTGGGTTCATCATTTAGTCCCGATTCGTATTCGAAAATGATTTTTGACGTGTTATTCTCGCTGATGAATCTCTTCTCAATGGTATGATGTACTTGAGTATATTCAGTCAGTAAAAGTTGATTTAGAGTGGTCTTTCTCTATGCTTATATGCTTTAATTGTTATTATGGTGTCGAGTTTTCATTTGAGTCAAGATTTCGTCGTTTTCAAATGAACAATTGTGTTCAGCTTTGAGATTGTATGGATTCTTGAAGGGTGTCACATTACTCTTAGTTTAGGTCGACTGGTTCTCCTAATGTTTGCAAAGTTGTCCTGTTATAGTTGGTTAGTCTGTTAGCGTAAAGCTGCTCTTGTCTGTTAAAACTGGGAAGTTGAATCATAGGTTTGCTTGATTTTGAACATCATAGTATGAGTATGAAAATCGAAGTTGTGATGGGATCATTTTCTATTGGAGTTGCTCTCATGAAAAGAATGATTTGTTCATTACTTGCTTAGCTATTTCAATTTACCACCTTGAGGCATGTTGAAATCCATCTTATTTGCTTAAGGTGAAGTCTATTGGGCACCTTAACTAGCTGGACTATTGTTAGCAAAGTGCGAAGGCATCGTGTAACTGCTTGCCGTTGTCATGAATATTTCTGTTTGTCTGGTTTGAGTTTGAACTTTAAATAAATGTTGAGAATGTCGCTCGAAGTTTTCTGACCTTAACCTAAAAATGCCGATAATGTTAAATAATGCTCATGACTCTTTGTTCACATATCTAAGCATGAAAAATTAGTATGTTTACTTGAATCAACTTTTGAGTTAGCCTGGGATTACTTTGCTGAAAATCTGCCCTGTTTGCACTATCTCGGCAACCTATTTGCACGACTTTGAGTGTAAAATTCTGCACTGGTTGGCTTGCAGCAGCTCTGCTTTACTTGTTACTTTATGTGTTTATCTAAGTTCTGTTTGGTTTTGCATTGTTAATCAGCCAAAGGAAATCAGCGGGGTGAGTTTGTTTTGATAGGTTCATTGTTGAGTAGAAGTTTTCAGTGAGTTTTATTCTATCAATTTGGGGTATATCTGATGCGTCTAAATCATGTTGTCGTTCAATGTCCCTCATGTGTTAATCAATTCATTGGATAGTCCCATTTTTTTCCCTGGAATGGTTTGGCACATGTTTGTAATATCCGGAGGGGAATTTGAGCTATGTGCTTATTTGATTCTGATGTGCTGCTGCATACTCATGTAGTATTGGTACTATCGTGGGTTTGAAACTTGAGTAATCTTGCAAAAAACATGGATTTCAATGGGGGGGTTTTGTATCCTTTTTAACATAGAGATACTTACAGTTATCATCATAATTCTAGGGATGTAAAAAGGCACTAGCTATGTTGTAGTTTGTGATTAGATTTGGTAATTGTATGATTAATTATTGATTGTCCGTCTTCGTGTAATTAATATTTTTTCCTTCTCCCTAAGCCTCTGCATATAATCTGCTCTAAATCCTCATGTTCCTCACGTTGGTATTAGATAATAACGTAAATGAATTCATTTCTTTTGATATTAAGTGGTTGAAATCCATAGTTGATTGTTTAGTTAAACTATGTTCCTTTCTTATAATCAAAGCAACACCTCTCCTTTTATTCTTGGCTAGCGCTCTAATGGTTATTCACTATCTGCATATTTCCCACACTATGTGCTTCTTCTTTCTTGGCTCACATCTTTTCCTTTTCACAAATTCACATTACCTCTCCTACAACAATCTTCCATAAACGCATGACCCTCATTTAATTAATTTTAATCCTTAGAATTCGAGTCCATGGCCCTCGCAAAGTTGCAAGTGCGTAGTTGCTTTAGGCGCGTAATTTAAAATTACCTTCCTAAACTCGGGTGTGCATTTCATGTGACCCAAATCCAAATCTTAACAACGTTAAATAAAACGTGTCGCGGACCGCGGGTGCATTTCATGTGGCGTCGTCCAAAGACGTATTTTAGATGACGTTGAAATCTTCCTTAAAATAATTAAAAGCGGTTGAAAGTTAAAATGCACATAGGCTTAAAAGTGTTTTAAAATCAGATAATTAGGCCAATAATAATAGTTGAGCAACCGTGCTAGAACCACGGAACTCGGAAATTCCTAATACCTTCTCCCGGGTTACCCAGATTTCTTTGTTCGCAGACTGTAATACAGAGTCAATCTTTTCCTTGATTCGGGATTTGAACCGGTGACTTGGGACACCATAAATCATCTCAAGTGGCGACTCTGATCTTTAAATAAATAATCTCATTTCAATTGTCACTTTAAGTTGGAAAAAACTCTCTTATACCCTTCCGGGGGTGTAGGAAAAAGGAGGTGTGACACTGTTGATGTAATCTTACCCTATTGTAGCAGGTTAGTTATTATACCTACTAGTTACTAGTTAATGATTATTTTAGATATTTTTACGTATAATTACCTTATAAGTCCCTAGTGTAATGGTAAAGCCATAAAGGAGGTTCAGAAGTTGATAAGTTCAAATCCAAAGACATTCTAACATAATTTTTATAAATTCCTGATTCCGCCACATCTTATAAGCGACATGATTTTTTACACTATCAATTTGAAATGATAAATTGGGTATAGTCGTAAGAAAGTACGACGGTCAAAAACCACTGGATAAAAGGAAAGGGAACTATATATATGGGGGAGGGAGCCCAGAGAAGGGGGGATTTGGAGGATAGCAACCACAATAGAGGAAACAAGAGGAATCTCTTATTTATCAACAGTTACTCCTCTTCTTTTTCTTAGCTCCCATGATTACGATGTATCTTTGCTTTAGATGTAAGCTCATCTCTTATGCTTGATCTATGATTATTGCATTAACAAATCTTATACTTTCTTACTCTTCTTTTATTTCGCTCTTTATATGCTTGTATCTGGAATTAATTATGTTTAGCTAAGATTTACCTTCTTTATTATCAATGATTAATTCGACAAAAGAGTTTTATACTTTTTGCTCAAACAATTTGGCGTCGTCTGTGGGGATTTCTTAGCCAAATTTCTTAGTTTTTTTTAGATCTAGAATCGGTGAAATGCAACCACCCACTCGAAAGAGCGGTAAATAAACCTTACATGTTAATCTAGGTCAGGCTGTCACATAAAAGTAGAAGTTATAACCGATATCTACGCAAAACCCACATCTCGCTAGTAACAATAGGTTTAGCATGACGTATGCACGTACAAAATAGGATCATGGTCATCTGGCGTGACCACATCCCCATTTGACACATTCACCTTGTATATTAACTCGTGTTCCCACCCTTTATGAGAGGACGACAGCTTGTTGCGCGGTCCTTTGAAAGAATAGGCACATCCTGCCCTACTTTCACATTCCCCCACACATCGGATGGTCCGTGAATGAAGTATGACATGTCTCCCTTGTTGTGGGTACAAATCGAACGAGATCGGACCGGGACTCGATTTCAACACTGCAACAAGTGAGGCGGTCCCAATCCGCGCAAAGCTTAGACCTTATTAAAAACGGAGCTGAACATGGTCGTCAAATCTAAAATCGCCATTCCATCAACCATTCGAACACCAGGCAGAGCGAGCAACGCTACAACGCCGCCCCCCTTCGCCGAATTGTTGGATCAAGGTACGAAAAATTTCATTTTGGTTTACCCTCTGTTTTTGGTTTAAACAAGAACGCGAGCGCTCGCACGTGCAAGTGAGCAAAGGAGCATGCCAACTAGAGACAATGGAAGGAAAACTACTACAAAATAATTGAAATGTCTCCCACATTAAATACTTCAACTCCTAAAAAAGGACACCCTTCAAGTTGTACTTTTTTCCCTCACCCGGGTTTCGCCCTAATTGGGTTCTCAAGGAAGTTTTTAATGGGGAAACGAAGGAGATGTCTCGAAGTTTAAGTATGATTCATCACCTTGTTTGTTGACTACTTCCCTAGACCAGGCGATGGAGGGACTAGATACATGGAAACTTCTCCAATATATGTCTGAAACGAACATGTATAGCATTCTCCAGTGAGTGAAATAACAACATTTTGTAGTCCCCATCAAGGTATTCTCCTATACAAGCAAAATTAAGCAAACTGGGACTCACCCAGGAAATGCATCGTATTCTCCAATGCAAGCAAAATTAAGCAAACTGGGACTCGCCCAGGAAATGTAGAAGCTAAGCAAAACTGGGACTCCCCCAGGAATGCCTAATACTCTCTAGAGAAAACAAAACCGAGTATGCCAGGATCCACCCCGACGTATACACAAACAATATGGTGACCTGTGTTTCTCCAAAATCTGACAATGAAACAATGGGTTAACATTTCGACCTTAGCTCGAAATAACACCCATACGGCCAAGGGCCATCGCCAAAAGAAGAATTCAACCTCGCTCAAATCACAACGGGTTAACATTTCGACCTTAACTCGAAATAACACCCTTATGGCCAGGGGCCATCGCCAAAAGAAGACTTCGACCTTGCTCAAATCACAACAGGTTAACATTTCGACCTTAGCTCGAATCACAATGGGTTAACATTTCGACCTTAGCTCGAAATAACACCCCTACGGCCAAGGGCCATCGCCAAAAGAAGAATTAGACCTTGCTTGAATCACATCGGGTTAACATTTCAACCTTAGCTCGAAATAACACCCCTACGGCTAAGGGTCATCACCAAAAGAAGAATTCGACCTCGTTCGAATCACAACGGGTTAACATTTCGACCTTAGCTCGAAATAACACCCCTACGGCCAAGGGCCATCGCTAAAAGAAGAATTTGACCTCGCTCGAATCACAACGGGTTAACATTTCGACCTTAGCTCGAAATAACACCCCTACGGCCAAGGGCCATTGCCAAAAGAATAATTCGACCTTGCTCAAATCACAACGTCTTAACATTTCGACCTAAGCTCGAAATAACACCCCTACGGCCAAGGGCCATCGCCAAAAGAAGAATTAGACCTCGCTCGAATCACAACGGGTTAACATGTCGACCTTAGCTCGAAATAACACCCATACGGCCAAGGGCCATCGCCAAAAGAAGAATTCGACCTCGCTCGAATCACAACGGGTTAACATTTAGACCTTAGCTCTAAACAACACCCCTACGACCAAGGGCCATCACCAAAAGAAGAATTCGACCTCGCTCGAATCACAACAGGTTAACATTTCGATCTTAGCTCAGAATAGCACCCCTATGACCAAGGGTCATCGCTAAAAGAAAAATTCGACCTCGCAAAAATCACAACGGGTTAACATTTCGACCTTAGCTCGAAATAACACCCCTACGGCCAAGGGCCATCACCAAAAGAATAATTCGACCTTGCTCAAATCACAACGGCTTAACATTTCGACCTTAGCTCGAAATAACACCCCTACGGCCAAGGGCCATCGCCAAAAAAAAAATTCGACCTCGCTCGAATCACAACGGATTAACATTTCGACCTTGGGCCGAAATAACACCCCTACGGCCAAGGGCCACCGCCAAAAGAAAAATTCGACCTCGCTCGTATTACATGGATTGACATTTTGGTCTCGCTTGAAAATAATGCCTTTGCGGCCACCGGTCATCGACAAACAAAATTTTTTATTTTTTTGAACTTGTCCAAATAATTCAGAAATTGACTTCGCTCCAAGTTCCAAGTCCGACCTCGCTCGAATACATATGAAAAAGTCAACTTCACCTAAATCGGCAAGAGTTCAATCCCCCTCGATTGATTCAAGTCGAAACCGACTTCGTCCAAAACGACGAATCCGAATTCAACCTCGTTTGAATCAAGGATGATTCCGCCTAAAGCGACAAGTCAAAAGTCAAACTCGCACAAATATGCAAACCCTAAGAACTCCATGCGGACTCACATGACGAGACCCTACTCAATCCAGTTAAAATTGGATTCCCAAAACGAGAAATCAGGGATTCGCCATACAAAAATCCGAAGGTCTACATCAAAACAAAAAATGTAAAGCGAGGGGAAGGGAGAGAAATTCAAAGGACGTACAACGACGAAACAACCCTTTTATTTATACACTTGCGCAACGGCCGCACCTTACACATAGCCAAAATAGGCCCAATACAAAAAAACAACAAAACAAAACAAAATAGAATAAGGCAACAACTTTTCACTCGGCATCATCACCGCCGTTCTCCCCATCATTATCTCCAAGAAATTCCTCCTCAGCATCAGCATCCTCGCCGGTCTCTGGTGTCGTAGGGTCGTAGTCGCAGTTGACACGAGCCTCTCGTGCCTTCGTCCGGGCTCCTTCATAAGCAGCCCCAAAAATATTGCATGCCTCCCACAAACTCTTGTATATGTCCCATTGGGCCTCGACATGAACCCAAAGCTCGTGCAAGTGGCAAGGAACAACGACAGAGGCAGATTCAAGTTGGGCCAACAATTGCGCCTTTTCAGCCTCGAGTACAGCAACCTGATCCCCCAAGTTTGAAGCTTCCCGGTCAATTTTGCCAATACGCTCTTCAATCCTCGCCTCTTTTAGCGTGGTCGTTGTCACACCTCCTTTTTACCTACACCCGCAAGGGCATAAGGGAGTTTTTCCAATGAAAGGACAATTGAAACGGGATTTATTATTAAAGATTTAGAGTCGCCACTTGGGAGATTTATGGTGTCCCAAGTCACCGGTTGAATCCCGAATCGAGGAAAAGATTGACTCTGTACTACAGTCCGCGAACCAGAAATCTGAGTAAGGAATTCTGTTAACCCGGGAGAAGGTGTTAGGCATTCCCAAGTTCTGTGCTTCTAGCACGGTCGCTCAACTGTTATATTTGGCTTAATTATCTGATCTTAACGATTATGAACCTATGTGCAAATTTTAACATTAACCGCTTTTATTCATTTTTAAAGAAAATTGCAACGTCATTAAAACAAGTCTTGAACCACGTCACATAAATGCACCCGTGGTTTTTGGACATACATTAACATCGTTGGGATTTGGATTTGGGTCACATAAATGCGCACCCGAGTTTAGGGAGGTAATGTTATTAAATACGCGCCTAAAGAGACTAACGCATTATTATTTTGGGGAAGGCCATGAAATTTGCTAAACGGCCCGTCCCGAAATCTAAGTATTTTAATATATACAATTATCGAGGGCCCCGCAATTTATGTGTTTTGTTTAACGAGGCTCATCCCGCTTTATTATTTTAAAGTGCAAACCTAGAGCAATCTATAGTTTTCTACTTAATTTGTCTCTAAAATAAAAGAAAAGTCCTAATTAATTTGTTACTGGACTGATGCAAACTAAGTAATATTTGCACCAACATCCGACCATTGGGCTCCGATGTGAGCCCAGCAGAGGGAATTTAAAACCAGATATACACCATAAAATCGGGCAATAGAGACCTTGGCCCAGGCCTAAATGAGAAAGGGGCCAAAACTGGCCTGGGCCGTGCATCAATTATCCTGAGGCCCAAACATTTAGGGACTAGCCTGTTAAGCCCTGTCTTTTACACTAAATGGAATTTCAATTTAATTAAGAACACAAATCTGATGAATCTACTACTAAAATTAACTAGCCAGTAAAATAAATTCAATGCAACATTAAACATGAGTTGGAAAGCAACTGATTTCAGATTTTATGACCCACGTAAACTGCCTATGATCACAATTTCAAACATGGTGCATACTAGTTCAAATTTTAAATTCCCTACTATGACTCATTTTTATTAAAATGCTTACTCATGAACTTTGATTAAACACTAACGTGACCACATATGAGAATTGAAACTCGAGAATTAAGGATGCTGGACGAAAATGGATTGCCTAAATTAACCTTACGAATTACATATCTCATATCTACTTTTAACTTTCTGATTTCGAACCCACACACAACTACTCAAACTCAGAATTATAGATTAACTCACATCATCACTACTAAATATAAAGCTCCCATGATCATAAGAAGTATCACACTACTTTAACAGTCTACAACCTAATTAATCACAGCTTGAAAATACCATTTATACAGATCTAGGAAAATCGGAAATTAACTAAACTAATAGAAACTATTCTGTCAGTCCAGCATGAAATTATTACAACGAATACTCAACTAAACTCATATGCATTTCTAAATATCTAACACACACTTAATGGTTCAAATGCATAAACTTATAATTAACAGTCCATCAGTACGATTATTACAGTATAATGAAAGCAGTAAATCAACAATAAGCCTCTACTTCAACAACAATAGGCCTCCACTTCATTCATTTTCAACTGGATATTTACATACATCGAGTTTCAGGACATGTACCTGGTATGTAGAACAGAAAAATGGGGTAAGCAATCAGCAATAGCAAACAGCAAAATACAACAGCAGAAAGCCCAACACAGTAGCTTCAACACCTCAATCTAGAAAGCCCAGCAACACGGAGAAAACCAGTAAAAATGGAGAAGAAAAATAGTCCGAAAATCTCTCTTTGTTTTATCTTTCTAGCTTTGAACACTCTCTGGTGTTCTTCCGCTCTCAATATTTCAGAAAATTTGGTTCTATCTTTTTTACTCTCTCCAAAATGAATTCTTCCCCTGTATATCCAGTGTATCCAGAGTGTATATCGAGTGTATACCGCTCTCTCCACCCCCTTCTTTTTTCTTTTCCCCCCCTTCTGTTCTGATTTTCAGGTCTCTTTAATAGGCATACAATTAGTGCATTTTCCACTACCAACTTAACTTTTCATTTATTTAATCCTCCACTCCATTGTCCACTCAATTATCCACTTAATTATTTAATCCATTAGTGCAATCCTAACCCTACTATCCACTAGAAACTTCTTAAGTAGGTAAACCCTTGAATTACTTATATTAATCAGTTCTTATTGACACAATTAAACAAGAACTTAATACAAAACTTATTGAATTAATCCTACTTATTTTGACTGAGTGATTAACGAGATACAATTTCACAGTCTTACAACAAGCTGATATCCTAATTATACGAAACAAATCTATAAAACCAAATCTTAAAGAAACAACAGTGAACAAAAATAATTCATACCAAAGAACTGATCGAATTTCAAATGAAATTGACCAGAAAAAGAAAAAGAGACGAGGAAGACGAATATTAGAATAACACTAATGAAAATAAACAAAAACTAGGAAAGAACTCACTGGATAGGCTCGAACTTGGATTTGGCACTCTGAATCATCCCAAAATAATACCAAACGTTTGTTCCTGATGCAGAACAAACGAGCGTTATTATTTTGTGATGAAACAAGTTTGAATAAGCCCAGAAATCCAACCAAACGATCTTTCATGCACTGGTCGGAATTTTAAGGTTCTAAGGCTCGAACTCAGATTCGATATTCGGGGAGTTCTGGATACATTCGAGGGAAACTAATGATATATTGGGCCTAAGGGGGTTGTGGAGGTTGTGTGGTGTTAATTTGGGAGGGATTGGAGTCGGCGCCGCCACCTGAGAAAGTTAGGGCGGCGTTAGGGTTCATCCTTTTGAATCGATAACCGAAGGGATTCAGGCATGTTCGAAGGTAAAGGGTTACGGATCCGGAAAGAGGGGATCGAGGGGGTTCTAGGGTGTATTTTTGGGAGTGATTGGAGCCGGCGCCGCCACCGGAAGGCGGTGGGGAATGGTGGCGGCTGGTCTCTAGGGTTTGGGTGAGGAAGATGAGATGAGGGGTTATTAGGGGGTGGGGTCTGTTTGGTCAAATATATACTGGGGTGAAATTGGATCCAGGCCGTTCGATCAAACGAGATCAACGGCTTGGATCATCTGACTAATTGGAACGATGTCGTTTGAATGATTTAAAGACCGGATCGGTCTCAGATGAAATGGGTCGGGGTCGGGTAATGGGCAAAGCTTTGGGGCCGTTCGATCAAATGAAATTGATGGCCCTGATCAAAACGTGTCCAAACGACGTCGTTTGGTTCTGGTAGGGGTGGACCGGGTATGGCAGACGGGTCTAGGATGGTTTGGGGTGTGTTTGGACGGGTTTTGTTTTGGGCTTGGGGATCTTTTGGCCCAAATTTGATTTCCTCTCTTTTATTAAGTCTTTTTCTTTTCTTTTCTTCTTTTTCTTTCAAAAAAAATTAAAACTAAAATCCTAATTAAATTATAAAACACCAAATTAACTTAAAAATACTAATTAACTCTAAATAATAATTATCACAAATAATTAAATGCCAAATTAAAAGAAAATCACACAATTTGACTAAAATTACAAAAATATGTTATTATTTTTTGAATTTTCATTTTTGTAAAACACCTAATTATTAATTAATTCCAAAAAATGTAAAAATCAAATCTTAAATGCCAATGCTATATTTTTGTATTTTTAATGCATTAATAAAATTAAACATGCCCACAAATATATGCAAACAATCAGAAAAATCACGCAATAATTCCTAAAAATAACAAATAATCAAAGCCAAAACCTAATTTTGGGAATTATTTTGGAGTAATTCGTATGAGACAAAAATCACGTGCTCACAGTCGTTGCCCTTTCGGATTCCTGCTCGGATTGAAGGACACAGATAGTGTCCTCCAATGCCGCCGCCCTTGCCGAGGCCGAGGCCCGAGCACTCTCGGCGCTCTCTAACTCGGACACTTTCCTCTCTAGATCAGCTAACTTACCCATCTATTCTGCACTCAAAGTCTCAACTCTGATGGCATTTTGATCGAGCTCGAATTGCAACGATAGCACCTTCGCCTGAAGATGCTCACACTCTGCAGCGACCCCCTTTCCCAACTCAAGTTCTTCGTCCTTTGCATGAAGTAGCTCCTCGAGCTCACTATTCATGCGAATGGACTGCATTAGCTCATGATCCCTTTTCTCCAGCTCCTCCCCAAGAGATTGATTGTCGGTGCTCGCCCAGAGCCGCTCATGCATCTCACGGCACTTGTTGCGGTAGCGCCAATACTTTTCCAACATCATTAGAAATATCTTGGCCCGAGTGTTGGCCCTACGAGCACTTTTGATCTCCAGCATGTAAGACTGAAAGCAAAAAAAAGAGTCGGTAAAGGCCAAGGCCGCCAAAAACAAAAGGAACACAAAAAATAAAATAAAAACAACAAAGAGGAGAAACTTACCCTCAGGCCCATAGCGGCCACTTCATGTATCAATTCAATGTCGCTGACATCCCGAAGAGCCTCACACTCTGCGGCGGAGCATAGAAGGTCAAACTAAGACACCAAACCCTCCGTGTCCCGCAGAAGATTAAGCTCCGATGGAATCTCAAATATACGGGAGGGACCTCCCGCTCTTACTACAGTACGGGTAAAGACCTCCTCGAACATCCTGACATCATCAAGATCAAGGTCGGAGTCAGAAATTTAGTCATCGACCACAATACCATTTCCCCTCTCTGCGGCCGAAGAAGAAGCTCGATTCGGTCCAGATGACGAAGGCCCACCCAAAACAGCAATAGCGGCATTGGGACCCCGACTTCTCGTTGTAATAGCCTGTTGATCGTTCACAATGGTCGAAGCCTCTGCCGTTGGGTTGGCCTCTGCCACCTGGTTTGCCTCTGCGACTGGGTTAGCATCATCTCCAATTTCAAACACCGCCAAGGGAGGGTCGCCCCCCAAAGATACTTCGGCTGAATGAGCCACTTCAGACTCCACTCGCCGTCTCTTCGATGGACTCTCTCCGCCATCAGCACGGGAAAATTCACCCGTTGAGCGGGTAGTAAGAGCCGAAGTCTCGGGTTGAGAAATAATTTCCATGTACACGGCTTGGCTGTAGGTGCATATTGAGTAGCTTTTGATGTAGGTCGAGCAACAGACCTCAGCGCGGGTCTGGCAGAAGGCGCCGGTTGACGGAACGCGAGTGGAGGAGGCCTCGCCCTTCTCACTCTCCCTGTTAAAAGAGAAAAACGATCATGTAAGCAACATGATCAAATTACAAGGCAAAAAATAAGGAAACTGCAACGAGCCGACTTACCAGTGAGAGGCTTACACCCGTGTCTCTCATAGAAGGGCGCCCACTCACGGATCCTCATTGTATGGGGAAGAATAACATTAACCCACTTGCGGATGTCGTTAACGGGCAAGGGAGGCAATCTCTCAGTTGCGAATGCAGAAAATGAATTAGCAATACCATCTAAAGAGAAACGGTCGGCCACCGCCTCGAGAGGAGTCACAAACTAAACAAAGGAAAAACTTATGGGCGAAGTTCCACGTCTCGGGAAACCCTACTAGGTCCGTCACAAGGTGATCGATCTGTACGAAGAAATAACTTTCCTAGAAACGACGATTAGCCTTATCATCTATCTTCACCACCAAACTCGTTGTTCCTCGGTGGCGCATGTGGATCATCGAACCTCGGATAAGTTGGGGGCAAAAATATTAAGCATATGCCCCAAAGTGACCTCTCGACCGTCGAGCTCTGCGTACTTGAGCAGTATGAGGAAGAGTTTGTACACGTACGACGAAAGCTGAGCCGGGCACACTTCATAGAAGCGGCAGAAGTCTATCACCAGGGAGAGGAGTGGAAGCGTATACCCGACAACAAAAGGGTACGCATAGAATGCGCAGTACCCTGGGCAGTGCAGATGCACAATGTCCGTCCCTGTCGCCGGTACCATATCAATGTGATTCGGATTTCCCCATTTGGTCTTGAGCGCCGCAATCGCCGCTTCATCTATAATAGATGACGCAGGATCCGGTTCTTCTCCGACGGGGTTGTTGAAATCATTCCATAATTTCCCCGGACGGGGCAATATTTCAGCCGTTGTTTGAACCCCCTTATCTTCCGCCACCTCCGCTCCTTCTCCGAGAACAGATGCGTTATTTTCCAGCACAGGAGCTTTGACGAGTCTGTCAGTGTGGGAAGAAATACCAGCTATTTGTCTCGATTGATCGGAATAAATGAGTATGAGGAAGGAATGGAGAAGATGGTGGCGTCAAGTTCTGACTGACAGGAGAATGAACGTAGAAGTTTGAAATATTGAAGAAGGTAAAGGTTTGCAAAACTCTTCAAATAAGTCGAAAAGTGAAGCAATAGAATGGTGTTTTCCCCCTATTTATAGGAATATAAATGTCCTGAGCGGGAAACATAAGAGCCGCCAATCAAAACTGATAGGACACAAGAAACGATACGATGCCTGAGAAACATGCGCCATAATGACAATGGCTATTCATGATGCATTGACTCAATACAACTATTCAATTTCGAACGGATGTAACGGTCCGATGGTACCACTGAAGCGTCATGCCGCCACCTCGACCTAAGGATCTCGCTCAAGGCGTAAACATTCAGATTTCTCCTATCGAATCGATAGAGTCCGCCTGCCGAGCCCGCTAAGAGACGACCTTAATGGACGGAGGGACTAACTGTACGGGTCAAAATTTGACCAGAGTGGTCGTCTTTAAGAGGAATGATAAGGGGTCGACTAGCTGAAATCATGCCTGTGGGGCGAGATAGCAAAGAGCGCCTCGGCCATCGTCGGGGTCAAATCGTCGGATAACGTACATCATAGAACAAGCGGTGTTCAAGCAGACGACGAAAGGTACAGTCGTAAGAAAATACTAATAATTAGTTCGACAAAAGAATTTTATACTTTTTGCTCAAACAGATGGACCTCTTGAAATTAGGGTAAGGTGGTTTGTAATTGGATGATTGAATACGTTCTTTTAGGACTTAATAATAGTTTAATATTGGTTGTTGTTGTATACTCTGTCTTACTTTTAAGAGAGCCAGACGATAATATATGGGTCTTCTGTTTTTTATCGTGTTTTCTGCTTTGAGGTGTCACATTACTCTAACTTTTTTCCAAAAGATTTCTCAGATATTAATTCATAGTATTTGGGTATGGACCTTATGAGGGTACAAAATACTTGCATTACTTGAGTCGATTTGAGCAACACTTTGCAGTAGTTGTAGTAAAAGTCTTTTTCTTTTTCATTTCTTGCTTTATTTGATGTTTGGAGTGAACTCGCTGTGTGAATGTATCGAGGTTAACTCGTTCTTTTAAATAGGTCAAAGTGTTGGCTTGACTAATTTTTTAATCGGAAAAGAATTCAAAATGCCCTTAAACTATTAGAAAATGTTTAAAAATACCCTTAATTCATTTATTGGGTTAAAAATACCTCTTCATCCACTCTGTTTTTCTGGGATCACTGGTTTGATATTCGACTATTTGCTGGTTTCTCTTTGGTTCTGGGAAGTATTGTTGTTTGTCTGTGGACTGTGGACACCACTGGTATTGTCCATTTGTTGTTCGACTCTTTGCTGAGCTTCATCATTATTGGCTGGTTGTTTGTTGCTGTGTTGTTGCTGCGAATCTGCTGATTGCTGTTGTTTGCTGTGTGCTACTCAGCTGATCCTTTTCCTTCTTCTTCTGTTCCTCTACATCAGGTACACAACCAAGGCACTATCAAATGTAATTGGAACATTGAGCATGAATGCAAAAAAAAGGAAAAAGACTTGAAGTTGATTTTCATATATATACTGTTATATTAGATATTATGTATTGTATGATAATTTTCATTCTTGTGTTGACACTCGAAGCAGCCTATATGCCTAGTGTATATCAATATAAGTTAGCTAAATGGTAGTTTACATATGTATGCTGATAGGTGATAATATGTTCAATGAGATAGGTTGCGACTCAGATTTTAGTTTACTTTGCAGTATATGTCGTAATGTATACCAAGTATGAACACTGTACATCCTGAATTGAGTTCTTCCTTTTCGGATTGATGGTCTCATATAACTAGTAAACCACCTGTTAAGACAAAGAACACCAAACTTGCAATCTCAACCCTATAAAGGTCGAGTTCAGGCCAAAACAGGCCTAGCCGGCCTGCTTCGAGCAAGCAGTGGCCCAGGTTTGGCCCATCACGCATGGGTCGAATTTGGGCCCATGATTATTTATTCGACTAATTGCACATGCAGCCTCATTTCTGATTTTCAAGCTTTTCTGAATGTTGCTACGAACAATTCGCAAACATGTAATTAATTAGGACTATCTACTGCTTTCAATTGATAGAGACAAACACGACAAGAAACGTAGTTGCTATAGGATATCCTTTTAAAATAAGAATGAGATGAGCCTCGCCGAATAAAAAATACAAATTGCGGGGCCCTCAGTAAATATTCGTTTTAGATTACTTAGAATTCAGGAGGGCCGCTTAGTGAATTTCGTGGCCTTCCCAAAATAATAACACGATAGTCTCTTTAGGCGCGTGTTTAATAATCTATTTTCTTAAACTTGGGCGTGCATTTCATGCGACCCAAATCCAAATCCCAAAACGTCAAATAAGATATGTTCCGGATTGTGGGTGCATTTTATGTGACGCAGTCCAAAGACATGTTTTAAGCGACGTTCACATTCCTAATAATAATAATTAATAAAGTGGTTAAAAGATAAAATTTGCACATGGTTCATGATTGTATTAAAAATCAGATAAACAAGCCGAATATAACAGTTGAGCGACCGTGCTAGAACCACGAAACTCGGGAATGCCTAACACCTTCTCCCGGGTTAACAGAATTCCTTATCCGGATTTCTGGTATGCAGACTGTAATATAGAGTCATTATTTTCCTCGATTCGGGATTAAAATTGGTGACTTGGGACACCCTAAATCTCCCAAGTGGCGACTCTGAAATAATTAAACCAATCCCGTTCCGATTGTCCTTTAATTGGAAAAAACTCCCCCTGCGCCCCCTCGGGCGCGGAAAAAGGAGGTGTGACAGCTCTGGCGACTCTGCTGGGGATCCAGTAACCCAGAACCACTGGTTCAGGGTTAGAAATTCGAGCTTAGATAAATTGTTATATTTGGCTTTATCTGATTTTTACATGTTTTGAGCCTAATGTGCTAAATGTTGCTTTTACTGCTTTGATATTATGTGAACTGTATATAAATTGTGCCGAAACCTATACTTTCTGAGTCTTCTAAATCATGAAGAAGGGCATACTTCGTATGACTTCTTTTCTGTATAGTGTCAAATCCCAATTTAGAACGAGGTTCGGATAAGTTGCTAAGCCGGTGAAGCTTCTGTATTCCCGGTACGCTGCCCCCCTCGGCTCGAGCTGTCCGCTCGGGTAAGCCAGGTCTAGAACAAACACCCAGGTTCTGAACCTAGTATAACAAAGCCACATGCCGGATCCCTAGTAGGAACGTTTATTTGCATCATGTGCATTTGACTTAGGGGACTCAACACAGGGGTTGGGTCCGTCTAGGAATAGCAACCTGAAATAGAAAAAGGCCATCCTGATGCATCCTACTCACTGCTTGTGCATTTATTTGCTTCAAACATGCATGATGACCGGTTTTGAATGTTGGGAAATTTTTACAAAAATTATATATATATAAAAAAAAATAGAAATAAACAGACCAGTTAGTTTATCACCCGAACTACGCCGGTTTGATTCTCACCGGATGTGAGATACGTAGGCAACCCTCATCGGGTCCAACTCTCTTTCCATTTTTACCAAAAATGATATACCATAAAGCATATATGTATATATGTATACACATAAATAAATTTTTTTTTTGTTTTTGTCCAAAGATTTTTTGTTAGAGTCAAAATAAAGGTTTTTGTTTTCACCTAAAAGGTCACCCTAATAAATGTGCAGGATGAACACAGAGCAAAATGAACCATTCTCAGCCCTCAGCGAGGTCCCTCTACAACTCCACATGTGGTGGAATGACTTGGAAGCCCATAGCAAAGGGGTAATAGGAAGAATATTGGGAGGTTTTGTAAATTTGTTAGGTGTTGAGCCGAGGACAGATATTCTTGAAGCTCTAATACCATTTTGGGACCCCACCTGCAATGTATTCCGTTTTGCTGATTTCGAACTTTCACCGACACTTGAGGAAGTTGCCGGATATGCGGGACTGAATGAGAAGTTAAGAGGGCAATATTTGCTTTCGCCAAGGCCAGTGTCCCCGCATGCGTTTCTGGATCTACTAAGCATTAGTCGGAAGGTACAACATGACGATTTATCAAGAGGGTGTTGTGATCTCCATTTCTTGTATCAGCGGTACGGGACCCCGCAGGGTTTCGAGGAACCGAACCTTGGGCTAACTCACGGCAGGAACAGAAACAAATGGGAAGCAAGACGTACTTTGGCTTTTATCACAGCATTCTTGGGAGTCATGGTCTGCCCAAGGAAGGACAAAAAGATAGAGATAGGTCTGGTAGGGATGGCCGACGTAGCAATCAAAAGAACCAATAGTACTGTGGTTCCTTTGATTTTGTCCGAAATCTACCGGGCTCTAACTATATGCCGAGAAGGAGGTACGTTCTTCCAAGGTTGCAACCTGTTACTTCAGCTATGGATGCAGGAACACCTCCATCACCGAGCAGGATACATGAACCACGGGTTGACCGAGAGGAATTGTATCAGCGGATTCAAGAAGCGCATGACAGGCGCCACATTTCCTGAAGGTGTCGAAGAATGGGTTACACGGTTAAGGTCAACAACATCTGACCAAATTGAATGGGCATTTGGTTGGTTGACTGATACTGAGGTTATCTACATGTCGGCTGAAGAATGTCATGTTCTCTTAATGGGGCTTCGCAGCATCCAGCCATATGCCCCTCATCGGGTATTACGACAACTGGGCAGGTTTCAAGTAGTCCCTAATGATGAAAATCTGAGCAAGCATGCCTTGGAATTGAGTCCGGGAGTCATATTCCCCGAGGGGAAGATTAGAAAACTGTGGCATGAATGTAGATTCTTGGAGCCCAAAACCATGGTACGAGTGCTAGCTAAAGGTGAGGTAGACCCAAAGTACGGTGCTTGGTTCGAAAGA
Source organism: Nicotiana tabacum (assembly GCF_000715075.1). Taxonomy (NCBI): domain Eukaryota; kingdom Viridiplantae; phylum Streptophyta; class Magnoliopsida; order Solanales; family Solanaceae; genus Nicotiana; species Nicotiana tabacum. The sequence continues at coordinate 55,162,143 of NC_134087.1, read as the reverse complement.
AGGTTTCAGACTCGGCGAAGACCTACTAAAAGGGCCCACGTCCAACACTTCACCAATGATTCACAAGAGCAATGGGGATGGTTAAAAAGGGAGAAAGGTTACCGGGTCGAAATCGGGAAGCTAAAGCAACAAGTTGAAAGGCTTGTATTTGAGAACAATGTACAATTCGCCTCGGAGCAGGCTGAAAGAAACAAGTTAGCCCAAGAAAACCAAACCTTGAAGGCCCGCCTTCGCCAAGCCAGTAAGAGTAACGTTGACCGACAGAAGCGTCGCTCTGATGAAAGATTGATAGCAAGTTTGAGAAATCAGGTCATCCAAGGCCAAGAAGAATTAGAACAATCAAGAGCTTGCATAACAAGGATGAAGGTCAGAGGGGCAAAGTACGCAATGGCCCGGAAGCAGCATTTGCAACAGGTCATAAGGGATTATGAAATGAGCGTCAGAATATTAAGGGAGACGAGCTCCACTCTACATGATCGGATCGTCAAACAAGCACGAGACGCCCAGGCCGACAGAAGACAGTGCTACGATGCAATGGACTGCATGGAAAGACAAATGGAGTTGTTTCAGGATCAACTTGCTGACAATGCTCAGGCACTGGGGTTAAAAAACCAACAAATCAGGCAGTTGCTCAGTGAAAGAGATGACATCCGAGCAAGGATTGATGAAATAGGGCATTACATCTACATGAAATGCTTGGCATGTGAGCAAACACCTCGGAAGACCCTCCTTGTTTCCATCATGGGCTGCGTCCGCCGGATTATGAACGAATTGAAGAACCTGCAAAGAGACCTTACACCTAGAGCCGCGGAAAGGCCGAATGATGCCTCGCGGGCCCTTAAATTGGAGAATTAGTTTTGGTCAAGTCCTGTTTATTTGGCTTTGGTTGTTTTTCCATATGTTGTTTTCTTTTCATCAAACCAAGTTTAAAACCGTGGAGTCTGTACTTCTGCTATTTTTATTTTAAGTACTGTGTAATAGCAAATTTTGATAATGAAATTAAGTGACTCCAGAAGAATTACTGTGTGTCTTTGCTTTGAGGCAGAACTACGCCTGGTCTGATTCACGCGGGGACGTGATACGTAGGCAATCCCCATAAGATTCGACCGCTTTTAATAAATAAATAAAAGAAACTATAAATAAAATAAAATGCAGAGTTTCGCAAAATACTTTAAAGAGACGAATGAACGAGCCGGAATGACGCATGTGGTTTGAAGCAAAGCATGTAGAAACGGTTAACTGCCTAGGTGCATTGCATCCTCTATGTGTTATGATCAAATCTGTTAAGCACTAACACTAACAAAGTTTGTTGTTGTCTGATATCAGACAGTTAGTTGTTAAAGAATTCTGGCAACACATTCATACCAAACCAGATCCAAAGGACCGGTAGCAACAAGCATGACTACTTCTGAGAATAGTAATGAGGAAGAAAGGCCGATGAGCCAGTTGCTAAAAGAGGCAATGGAAAAGATTGAAAGGATGGGACTAGAGATGCATGCAATGCAGCTAGCCTTGGCCAAAACGCAAAAGAGCCCTGAGACATTGGGACACGTGCCGGAGTACCCTCACTCTGGCCCTTCCACAAGCCGCCCAAATCCCCTCTATCATCAAGAAAGAAGCCCTCATGATTCCCAAGCTCCACCACCCCATCAACCTCTCCCAACACCCAACATTCCCATTTTTGTGGGACCTACATCAGCCCCTTTGCAGCGAACGACTAGTGAGCCATTGTTTCAGGCTCACGACACCCAATACTATCCCCCTGAGCCTACATTCCATGCACCCGAACCACAGGCTTACAATCCCCATTTGGAAGTACCGGCAGAGGTTGAGAAGCCGGTTAAGGCCCCTGAACAGGATGAAGTGTTGAGGAAGTTCAAAAGCCTGGAGCAATCCTTCAGGAACTTGCACGGGTTGGGCAATCAAGTCAGCGTGGCATACAAAGATCTGTGCCCTTTCCCAGATGTCCAACTCCCGGCTGGGTTCAAGATGCCCAAGTTTGATTTATATGAAGGGCACGGTGATCCCATGGCACATTTGCGGGGATTCTGTAGCAAAATGAGAGGGGCAGGAGGCAAGGATGAGCTTTTGATAGCTTATTTCGGCCAAAGTCTGAGTGGATCTGCACTGGAATGGTATACCAGGCAAGATTTCAGCAGGTGGTACACGTGGGATGATCTGGCACAGGCTTTTACAGGTCATTTCCAGTACAACCTGGAGATAGTCCCTGACCGTCTCACGTTATTGAGAACTGGGAAGAAACCCGGGGAAAGTTTTCGCGAATTCGGGTTCCGCTGGAGAGAACAAGCAGCTAGAGTCGATCCTCCCATGAGAGAGGGAGAGATGGTGGACTATTTTTTGCAGACATTGGATCCAACCTACTTTGGTCACTTGGTGACAACGGTTGGAAAATCGTTCAACGAGGTGGTCAAAATAGGGGTCATGATAGAAGAAGGTTTGAGGTCGGACAAGATCTTGAACTATTCGGCGCTTAAGGCCACAACCCAGGCTATTCAAAGCGGCACGGGAGGTGCGCTGAGAAGAAAGAAAGAAGAGGTTGCCACGATCGAGGCAGGCAGTTGGTCCAGGGCTGGCAGGCCACATTACAACCAACCCAGGCCTCACAGGTCAAACTACCCATACAACCCACCACAAAATTTCTATCCACCTCGAGAACCACATTGTTCCGTACACCAAGCCCAGGTATACACTCAGCCTCCGGTTCGCCCACAATGGCGCGCACCGGCTCCCCAGAACATATATGCACCACCACAAAACACTTACCCTCCACCAAGGGCATATAGAAATCCTTCAGGGGCAGGTTTCCGGGGAAATCCAGATGCCAGAAATGACCGGTTGCGGAAGCAAAGAACCTTCACCGAACTGGGAGAAACCTACACCGCTGTGTTCCACAAGCTGCGGCAATTGGGTTTGGTTAGTCCTGTCCATACTCGGGAACCGAATCCCCCGCCTCAGAATTTGGATCGTTCAATCAGTTGTGAATACTGTTCAGGGATGCTCGTGCACGATACCGAGAAGTGCTGGAAGTTAAGGCATGCCATACAGGATCTTATTGACACCAATAAGATCGAGGTCCGGACACCGGAGGCTCCTAACATCAACCAAAACCCACTGCCAGCGCACCACGAAACTCACATGATTGAGTTGGTGTGTGAGGGAGGAGAATTAAGAAAACCCTCACAAACAGTGATGATGATCCAAGTTGCCCCAAAAGAAGTCTTAACCAGTGGAGGAACAAATGTACAGTCGCAGGGAGAAGGCGTCAAGCCGGTAGTAATATGGGGGAAGAACCCGTCCGTCATAGCAAGCAAACCCGAGCCAAGCAAGTTGGTAATACCAAGGATCCTGCCCATACCGGCAGTCATGTTGAAAGGGGTATGTAGAGAACGGGTGACCATAAAGCCGGTGGTCCAACTGCCTATGCTTGACAGCAGGGCTGTGCCATGGAAATATGAAAAAGCAGTGGTGACGTACCAAGGAAAACAGGTGGAAGAAGTCAGTTGTGAAGCGCAAGGGCTGACTCGATCAGGTCGATGTTTTGCTCCGGCGGAGTTAAGAAAAACCAACCCAGTGGCAACCAAGAAGCCAGTGTCAGAAGAAGAGGCTGAAGACTTCCTGAGGAAGATAAAAGTACAAGACTATTCTGTGGTTGAGCAGCTGAGAAAAACGCCTGCCCAGATCTCACTATTTTCATTACTCCTCCATTCCGAGGAACATCGCCGGGCCCTGTTAAAGATACTGAACGAGGCCCATGTACCCAGTGAGATTTCTGTAAACCACCTGGAAACCATTGCCAGCAAGATTTTCGAGGTGAACAGGGTAACATTCTCAGATGATGACCTGCCGGTGGAAGGTACGGAGCATAACAAAGCTCTATACCTAGCTGTCAAATGTGAAGACTCGGTGGTAACTCGAGTATTGGTGGATAACGGCTCAAGCGCCAATATTTGTCCATTATCCACCCTGGACCAGTTAAAGATTGACCGTGGAAGAATTCGGGAGAATAGCATCTGTGTCCGGGGGTTTGACGGAAACGGAACAGCCACTGTGGGGGATGTTGTACTTGAACTAACCATTGGTCCGGTCCTGTTTACCATGGAATTCCAGGTGTTGGACGCCACGGTATCTTACAACTTGCTGTTAGGACGACCCTGGATTCATGCAGCTAAAGCGGTGCCTTCCACCCTACATCAGACAGTGAAGTTCGAGTGGGAAAGACAAGAGGTCGTGTTGCACGGCGAGGATACAACATGCGCCATGGGCGGAACCATTGTGCCTTTCATAGAGACCACTGATGACAAGGGTCCCTGGGTCTACCAGATTCTCGATACAGGGTCGGCCAACAAAATTTCTGAAGGAGAAATCATCCCGCACCCTAGGGTGGCTGCCGCAACAGTCATGATGGTATCAGAAATGCTGGGTAATGGGTTTGTGCCGGGAAAAGGCCTGGGAGTTGAACTTCAAGGGATAGTCCAACCTGTCTCCCTTCCTAAGAATCTGGAAACTTTCGGGTTGGGGTTCAAACCAACCGCAGCAGACAGGAAGCAAGCGCGAAAAATGAAGAAGAGAGTCTGGTTTCTGCCTAAACCAGTGCCACGCCTCTCAAAGTCTTTTGTTAAAGTTAGTGCCAAGGGGTCAGCGATCCCAAAGATTCGAGGACCTTTGATCGGCATAAGTGAAGACCTGAATCAGAGTTTTGAGAGACTATTCGCGGATGTCAGTATGGTGGAAGCTGGAGAGGGTTCCAGCAGAGCAGAGATACAATTTGTGGGGCCTGAAGCCAAGACCAACAATTGGACGGTTACTCCTCTTCCTGTCCGAGGGGAGTCTTGGTAGTAGGCTTTGATTAATGTTTTGTTTGTTTGTTTGTTTGATCGGATTATTCAAGGGTGTAATCCCAATTTTACTTTCGTTTTGTAAAAGTGTGAACCCTTTTTATCCTGCAAATTTAATAAAGTTCTTTTCTTTTGTCCCGTTTTAATTTCTTGTTTTGTTCTTTTTTCTTTCTGAAACAGTTCTCTTTTTACTGGTCCTAATGACATGGCATGCACAGCGGATCCTCGACCTAGTCTAATAAATCAATTTGAATCTGACTCAATGATGCAAGAGGTCGTTTGTGATAATGAAGCCGAATGTGACGAAGGGGAAGCCTTCGAAGAAATAAACCGAGAACTGTGCCAATTTGAAGAGAAACCCAAGCCTAACCTAAATGACACTGAGGCTGTGAACCTAGGAGACGCTGTTAACGTCCAAGAGACCAAAATTAGCATCCACATTGAGCCGAATGTCAAAGCAGAATTGATCGAAACTCTCAGGGAATTCAAAGATGTTTTTGCATGGTCATATGATGATATGCCCGGATTGAGCACCAATCTAGTGGTTCACAAACTACCCACTGACCCGGCATACCCTCCGGTCAAGCAAAAACTAAGGAAATTTAAAACAGAAATGAGTGTAAAAATCAAAGAAGAAGTGATCAAGCAGTTGCAATCGAAGGTCATTCGGGTCACTCGATATCCCGAGTGGCTGGCCAATGTGGTACCAGTCCCAAAGAAGGATGGAAAAATCAGGGTGTGCGTCGACTACCGCAACCTCAACAAAGCAAGTCCCAAGGACAATTTCTCGTTACCCAATATTCATATCTTGATCGATAATTGCGCTGGGCGCGAGATCGGATCCTTTGTGGATTGCTATGCGGGTTATCATCAGATCCTAATGGACGAAGAGGATGCTGTGAAAACAGCGTTTATTACGCCATGGGGAACCTACTGCTATCGGGTAATGCCGTTCGGGTTAAAGAACGCCGGGGCAACGTACATGCGAGCAATGACTGCTGTGTTTCATGACATGATACACAAAGAAATAGAGGTGTACGTCGATGATGTGATCATCAAATCTTGGCGTCAGGAGGACCATGTGGCAGACCTAAGGAAATTTTTCCAAAGACTCCGGAGGTATGATATCAAGCTTAACCCGGCCAAATGCGCATTCGGGGTTCCATCAGGAAAGTTGCTAGGATTCATCGTCAGTCGACGGGGGATTGAGTTAGACCCATCCAAAATTGAATCCATCCGAGATTTGCCACCGCCAAGGAACAAAACAGAGGTAATGAGTTTGCTGGGTAGACTCAATTACATCAGCAGGTTCATCGCTCAACTCACAGCAACTTGTGAACCCATATTTCGGCTGCTGAAAAAGGATGCTGCGGTAGGTTGGACAACAGAGTGTCAGGAGGCCTTCGACCAAATCAAAGGGTATCTGTCTAATCCACCCGTATTGGTCCCGCCTAAGCCCGGGAAACCCCTAATCCTTTACCTGACGGTCTTGGAAAATTCATTTGGTTGTGTACTGGGGCAACATGACGACACAGGAAGGAAGGAGCAGGCCATCTACTATCTTAGCAAGAAATTCACAGTGCATGAGGTCAAGTACACTCAACTCGAGAAAACATGTTGCGCCCTAACTTGGGTAGCTCAGAAGTTGAAGCACTACCTGTCTTCATATACTACTTATCTCATATCCCGCTTGGACCCATTGAAGTATATCTTTCAGAAACCTATGCCCACGGGAGGTTGGCAAAATGGCAAATTCTGCTCACAGAGTTTGATATCATCTATGTGACAAGGACGGCCATGAAAGCCCAGGCGCTGGCAGACCATTTGGCAGAGAATCCCGTTGATGAAAAATACGAGCCCTTAAGAACGTATTTTCCTGACGAAGAGGTGATGCATACGAATGAGTTGGAATTACCCGAGGAACCGGGTTGGAAGCTTTTCTTCGATGGAGCTGCAAACGCAAAAGGGGTTGGAATATGAGCAGTACTCATTTCTGAAACAGGACGGCATTATCCTGTTACGGCTCAACTACGCTTCTATTGCACCAACAATATGGCCGAATATGAGGCTTGCATTCTGGGTCTGCGCTTGGTTGCTGACATGGGTGTCCAAGACGTCTTGGTCTTGGGAGACTCGGACCTCTTGGTACATCAAATTCAGGGTGAATGGGAAACACGAGATCTAAAGCTCATACCATACCGACAATGCTTGCATGATCTGAGCAAGAAATTTCGATCGGTAAAGTTCAAACACATCCCGAGAGTTCACAATGAGGTTGCGGATGCCTTAGCCACCTTAGCATCAATGCTGCACCACCCTGACAAAATGTATGTTGATCCTCTGCACATTCAAGTCCGTGATCAGCACGCCTACTGCAATGCCATAGAAGAAGAAGCGGATGGCGAACCCTGGTTTCATGATATCAAGGAATACCTCAGGATGGGAATATATCCGGAACATGCCTCTGGAGACCAAAAAAGATCCCTTCGGCGTTTGTCGAATGGTTTCTTCCTCAGTGGGGGAATATTGTACAAAAGAACCCCGGATCTGGGATTGTTGAGATGCATAGATGCCAGGCAGGCAACAACGGTTATGGCAGAAGTACATGCTGGAGTTTGTGGGCCACACATGAGTGGATATGTATTGGCAAGAAAGATCCTTCGAACAGGGTGTTATTGGCTAACTATGGAACACGACTGTATCACTTTCGTGAGGAAATGCCATCAGTGCCAGATACATGGAGACTTGATTCACTCTCCGCCAACAGAGTTACATACGATGTCAGCACCCTGGCCGTTTGTAGCATGGGGCATGGATGTCATTGGGCCCATCGAGCCAGCAGCGTCCAACGGTCATAGGTTCATTCTAGTGACCATTGATTACTTCACCAAATGGGTTGAGGCTAAAACCTTCAAATAAGTAACCAAGAAGGCAGTGGTGGACTTTGTTCACTCCCATATCATCTGCAGATTTGGGATCCCAAAAGTGATCATCACGGATAACGGTGCGAATCTTAATAGCAGCCTGATGAGAGAGGTATGCCAACAATTCAAGATTATACACCGCAACTCCACCCCATATCGTCCCAAGGCGAATGGAGCAGTCGAAGCAGCCAATAAGAATATCAAGAAGATACTGCGAAAAATGGTGGAAGGGTCCAGACAATGGCACGCCAGAAAGGCACCCTCTACCACCACGATTAAAACTGACTAAATCCTTTTGTCTATGGCAGGAAAGCAAAGAATTGATGACGGCAGCAAGATGCAACGCCATGGAAGTCACCAAAAACCGGGGCAGAAGATTTTCTGCCGATTGTCGAAAAAGTTCTAGGTCGCCCACCAGTATAATGCGGGAATACTTTAAGTTCTAGGTCGCCCACCAGTATAATGCGGGAATACATTTAAGTTCTAGGTCGCCCACCAGTATAATGCGGGAATACATTTAAGTTCTAGGTCGCCCACCAGTATAATGCGGGAATACATTTAAGTTCTAGGTCGCCCACCAGTATAATGCGGGAATACATTTTAAGTTCTAGGTCGCCCACCAGTATAATGCGGGAATACATTTAAGTTCTAGGTCGCCCACCAGTATAATGCGGGAATACATTTAAGTTCTAGGTCGCCCACCAGTATAATGCGGGAATACATTTAAGTTCTAGGTCGCCCACCAGTATAATGCGGGAATACTTTTAAGTTCTAGGTCGCCCACCAGTATAATGCGGGAATACATTTAAGTTCTAGGTCGCCCACCAGTATAATGCGGGAATACATTTAAGTTCTAGGTCGCCCACCAGTATAATGCGGGAATACTTTTAAGTTCTAGGTCGCCCACCAGTATAATGCGGGAATACATTTAAGTTCTAGGTCGCCCACCAGTATAATGCGGGAATACTTTTAAGTTCTAGGTCACCCACCAGTATAATGCGGGAATACATTTAAGTTCTAGGTCGCCCACCAGTATAATGCGGGAATACTTTTAAGTTCTAGGTCGCCCACCAGTATAATGCGGGAATACTTTTAAGTTCTAGGTCGCCCACCAGTATAATGCGGGAATACTTTTAAGTTCTAGGTCGTCCACCAGTATAATGCGGGAATACTTTTAAGTTCTAGGTCGCCCACCAGTATAATGCGGGAATACATTTAAGTTCTAGGTCGCCCACCAGTATAATGCGGGAATACATTTAAGTTCTAGGTCGCCCACCAGTATAATGCGGGAATACTTTTAAGTTCTAGGTCGCCCACCAGTATAATGCGGGAATACATTTAAGTTCTAGGTCGTCCACCAGTATAATGCGGGAATACTTTTAAGTTCTAGGTCGCCCACCAGTATAATGCGGGAATACACTTTTAAGTTCTAGGTCGCCCACCAGTATAATGCGGGAATACATTTAAGTTCTAGGTCGCCCACCAGTATAATGCGGGAATACATTCAGCTCTAGATTTTGGAATCAGTCACCCCACCTGAAGACAGAAGGTTACAACAGAGATCCCCAAACGGGAAACAATAAAATCCCCAGCACCAAGAAGCAGACAACTGCAAAAGCAAGCGCACATTCAAAGGGAAGAAGGAACGCGTCTCAAAAGAAGCAGTTTGAGAACGCTATGGCATGCCCAACACAACAATTCTGATGAAAAGCCATACCACTGAAGAAACCATTGGAAGATTTAAAGAAGAAAGCCGTATCCCCAGCAAATCAAACAAAGTGATGAAAACTGGCATTCAAACGTCAGCAAAGGACCAACATCATCTCCCAAAGTCACAAGATAAAGGCATCGGAGGAAAGCGATAGCCGACAAGAAAGCAAGGCAACAAGAACAAGTCGAAGATGGATGAGATTTCAGGATCTTCAGTTTAGTTTAGCTTCTGGTTTTTCCTTTTAGAGCAATGTAACAGGGAGATCGGTTGAGCAGTAGCATCCTACAGCAGCATACAACAGCGCACAACAACAACAAGCAATACAGTCACACGGTAGTCCCAGCTACCAAAATTTCCCGAACTACATTGACCTGATTCCTGTTCAGCCCAGGATATGTAGGAAACCTCTGAAGCAAAGGTTCGGTCAAATCTCTTTCAAAAAAATGCTTCACACGGAGTATTCGGACGGGCAAAAATCGCTCGCTTTATCTTTGCGCGAAAACCCTTCGTGTCTTCGTGCAAAGAGGGGCAGCTGTAAGCACGTGATTTTTGCTTCCCGGACAATCGCTCCAAAAGAAAATGAAAATAGTGGCAAAAGGGCTTCGCTGTACAATTTTTCAATCTTTCCGTGACATGTGTTGTTAGTCGTTTGTGAGTCTGTCCATTTTGCATCTAGTCATTATCAAACAAAAATACAAAAATATGTGTCAGTAAAAGAAAATTCAAAAAATAATATATATATGTGTGCATCGTCTGTTCTAGGTTTTTAACTTACTTGAATATTTGGTGATAATTGTGTTAAAATGTTCCATTGTTGTTTAGTTTTAATTTCATTATTTTATTGTCTATTATTTTATTTTATTTTTTATTTTTTTAAAAAAAAAGAAAAATGAAACTAGAAAAAAACAAAAAGGGAAGAAAATCGGTTGGGCCCAAAATAAATGAAACAAAAAACAGGCCCAAACCAGCACTCAACCCAGTCCAAACCCAGCCTGCCCAAGCACGAACTCAAACGACGTCGTATCGGCGTCCCCATTTGAAGTCGTTGATCTGATTCAAAGGAACGGTCCAGATCAGGCTGTCCAACTCACCTCAACGACGCCGTTTCAGGCAAGTTGATCTGAGCCGTCCAACCTCATTGATCCAACGGTCCCTGGCTCCCTCATGACCCGACCTATTTAGCCGGTTTAACCCAACCCCTCACCTAAACCAAAACGACCCCGTTCCCATACCAAACGACCCCGTCCTGTTACCCACCAATAGATCTAAGCCGTTCAGATCACTTGATCTAACGGCTCCAATCTCTTTTCCCCTTCCATATATAAACTTGACCCTTTACCCCGCACCCCCTATCCGAACCCCCCCTTTCAGTCATCTCCTTCCCCGAACCCTGAAACCCCCAAACCCTAATGCCGCCCTAGTTCCCCTTCCACCAAAACCCGGCGGCACGAACGCCGGTGACCACCCCCTTCACACCCCTAAAGCATCCAACCACCCTGAACACGAATCCACTAACCACGAACCTCGAATCACCTCCTATCGTCTCGAATCTGGATTTGAAGATTCGAGACAAAACTCGATCTATGCCAAACCACCCCATCTTCATACCAGACACTCCTCTGACCTTCCTCGTGACCAAACCAAACTTGGTTTGGTCCGAATCTACCCACAACTCCCTAAAACTCAAATCTGGAAATCCAGACTTTAGAACACATGCACCTGGGGAATCCGGCCGGTTTGGACATGGGTTTGAGGTCTAATAGACCTTAATCAAGGTGTTCTCATGTGAGAACACCCTGATTAAAGTTTGTTCGGCCTCAGAAGTTCGAAGTTGAATCAGATTTGGGTCTGTTTGATTTAAACATTTTGGTAAGTTTTCCTTTCTTTTGTTTTATTTCTAAATAAGTTGTCAGCATATCTCTTTGTGTTTGTTTGTTATTTTGTTATTTTTTGGATTTCTTTCATCTCTGTAAAGACCTTTTATTTGGTCAATTGTTTTCTGTGTATGATTTGAATGTATCCTATGATAAGCATGTCCGATTAGTATAGTCGTCGCATGAATAAACTTATATAGGTTCCTAGTGACTGACCAAGTTGTCCGAAGCCCTTTAGGTCCCTGTAGGTGTTGTTTATTTGAACGACTGATCATTACCTGTTATGATTAGTATAGTCGACTCGATAAATGTCGTCGATCAGTTTTCTATAACTAATGAATCGAATGAGCTAATAATGTCGCATGACTAATTGAACCTTGCCATTGACTGAATGCCCCAGCATTGTTTGAAATGGTTTGTTTGCATTGTGAAACTGACTGAAAAGGTTCAGTCCAGGCAGTCTTGAATTTGAACTTTCATCAGTTCAAAAATGCCCTGATGCTGCAATAGGCAGGGCAGTAATAATCAAGGTCAAGCAGGGGTATTCTGGGGTTTGAAAAAGGCAGAAAAGGTTAGTTTAAATGAAGCTGGCAAGTAGGGTACTAATTAAGATTAAACTAATACTAATGGGGAGCAATACATAAGAGTATGGGGCTTAAAATGAATAAATAAAATGAGCCCATAACTCTTGATTAAACAAAAGACCAGGCGTGGGGAACAAAGGGGCTGGCACCAAAGATGCTTAGGCATGGGCTTAAAGGGTATGGGCATTCTGCCAATTGGCAGGGCAGGCAGCTCAGCTGCACTAGTGCATTTGGCCTATAAAGAGGCCATTTGAGAACTTAAAGGACTGGACTTTTTAGTCTTCAGAAAAGAGAAAAAAGGCTGAAATTTTTGGTCCTAAAATTGAAGGTTGAATTTTCAGTAACTAAACACCATCTGAAAGTTGAACAAGAACTCATATTGGTCAAGCTGCCTTGGCCAAGTTCTGTCGTCTGCATTGACTGAGCTGTGTGTTGTTTGTTGAACTGTTAGTGTTTGCTGCATTGAACACTCTGCTATCTCTGTTGTTCCCCACTCTGTTTTTCTGGGATCACTGGTTTGATATTCGACTATTTGCTGGTTTCTCTTTGGTTCTGGGAAGTATTGTTGTTTGTCTGTGGACTGTGGACACCACTGGTATTGTCCATTTGTTGTTCGACTCTTTGCTGAGCTTCATCATTATTGGCTGGTTGTTTGTTGCTGTGTTGTTGCTGCGAATCTGCTGATTGCTGTTGTTTGCTGTGTGCTACTCAGCTGATCCTTTTCCTTCTTCTTCTGTTCCTCTACATCAGGTACACAACCAAGGCACTATCAAATGTAATTGGAACATTGAGCATGAATGCAAAAAAAAAGGAAAAAGACTTGAAGTTGATTTTCATATATATACTGTTATATTAGATATTATGTATTGTATGATAATTTTCATTCTTGTGTTGACACTCGAAGCAGCCTGTATGCCTAGTGTATATCAATATAAGTTAGCTAAATGGTAGTTTACATATGTATGCTGATAGGTGATAATATGTTCAATGAGATAGGTTGCGACTCAGATTTTAGTTTACTTTGCAGTATATGTCGTAATGTATACCAAGTATGAACACTGTACATCCTGAATTGAGTTCTTCCTTTTCGGATTGATGGTCTCATATAACTAGTAAACCACCTGTTAAGACAAAGAACACCAAACTTGCAATCTCAACCCTATAAAGGTCGAGTTCAGGCCAAAACAGGCCTAGCCGGCCTGCTTCGAGCAAGCAGTGGCCCAGGTTTGGCCCATCACGCATGGGTCGAATTTGGGCCCATGATTATTTATTCGACTAATTGCACATGCAGCCTCATTTCTGATTTTCAAGCTTTTCTGAATGTTGCTACGAACAATTCGCAAACATGTAATTAATTAGGACTATCTACTGCTTTCAATTGATAGAGACAAACACGACAAGAAACGTAGTTGCTATAGGATATCCTTTTAAAATAAGAATGAGATGAGCCTCGCCGAATAAAAAATACAAATTGCGGGGCCCTCAGTAAATATTCGTTTTAGATTACTTAGAATTCAGGAGGGCCGCTTAGTGAATTTCGTGGCCTTCCCAAAATAATAACACGATAGTCTCTTTAGGCGCGTGTTTAATAATCTATTTTCTTAAACTTGGGCGTGCATTTCATGTGACCCAAATCCAAATCCCAAAACGTCAAATAAGATATGTTCCGGATTGTGGGTGCATTTCATGTGACGCAGTCCAAAGACATGTTTTAAGCGACGTTCACATTCCTAATAATAATAATTAATAAAGTGGTTAAAAGATAAAATTTGCACATGGTTCATAATTGTATTAAAAATCAGATAAACAAGCCGAATATAACAGTTGAGCGACCGTGCTAGAACCACGAAACTCGGGAATGCCTAACACCTTCTCCCGGGTTAACAGAATTCCTTATCCGGATTTCTGGTATGCAGACTGTAATATAGAGTCATTATTTTCCTCGATTCGGGATTAAAATTGGTGACTTGGGACACCCTAAATCTCCCAAGTGGCGACTCTGAAATAATTAAACCAATCCCGTTCCGATTGTCCTTTAATTGGAAAAAACTCCCCCTGCGCCCCCTCGGGCGCGGAAAAAGGAGGTGTGACACTTATCTTGGCTCAAATTATTAGTATCCTCTCCGAATTATGCCCGGTCTTACTTACCCTCCTCAACTTCACCTTTTGAGAGTCATTACCCTCCTAGACGCTGATGTGGCAAAAAGTGTGTGTGCACTCGCCTGCCACGTGGATTTTTCTGTATATGTGACATTTTTTTGAAAAATAAAATATATTTTTACCTTTTTAAGAATATTAATTTGTTAGATTATTTTTTTCGAATAAAATTTATAATAAAACTTGGATAGAACTACATCATTTAGGCTAAATATTTTTATTTGGCCAAAAATAATAAAGTTTTAGTTAATTTTTTTTTGAATTTGACCTGAGAATAAAGATTTATACAATTGAAATAAATAGTCAAGACATCTAAAAAGTTATATAAAAAAAATAGTTTAAAATTAATTATTTTGGCTATAACTTTTTATGTATCTCTAAATTACGGTGCTCTAAAAATATTTTTTTTTACAGATTTTACCTAAAAAAATAAAAATACACAGTTGAAATAAATAGTCATTGCATCAAAAGAAGAAATAAAAAGAGTGTATTCAGGCATCTAAAAAGTTATATAAAAAAATAGTTTAAAATTCATTATTTTGGCTATAACTTTTTATGTATCTCTGAATTACGGTGCTCTAAAAATATTTTTTTACAGATTTTACCTAAAAAAGTAAAAATACACAGTTGAATTAAATAGTCATTGCATCAAAAGAAGAAATAAAAATATTTAGCCTAAATGATGTAGTTCTATCCAAGTTTTATTATAAATTTTATTCGAAAAAAATAATCTAACAAAGTAATATTCTTAAAAATGTAAAAATATATTTTATTTTTTAAAAAAATGCCACATATACAGAAAAATTCACGTGGCAGGTGAGTGCACCCACACTTTTTGCCACATCAGCGTCTAGGGGGTAATGGCTCTCAAAAGGCCAAGTTAAAGGGGGGGGTTAATTAAGACCGGACATAGTTTTGGAAGGATACTAATAATCTGAGCCAAGTTAAGGAGCGATTTAAGGTATTTTGCCCCCATAAAATTAAAAAAAGTAAAGATTAGAAGGTGTCTCCTTTAAGAAGGGACTGAAAAATCAACAAGTTTGAAAATATTTTATTGCAAATTGAAAAAGGGTAACATGTGGCTCATATATTATCAATTCCATTATGCATCATACATTGTCAATTTCATTTGTTTTTAGTGCTATTTAGATGTGAAACTTCAGTCGGGTATTGCAATATAGCAGCATCTTCCCTTTCTTCTCCTTTTAGTGAATGTATAAGTCCTACAAAAGGGTAAACTTAAAAACATACTTATAATAAAACTTTTATCCTTTAAACTAGTTTAGTTAAGAAAAGACTAAAAAAACAGAAGTACAAATATGTAACTTTTTTTTTTTTTTTTTTTTGTTGCAAACTAACTGTTTAATAATCATTACTAGAACAGATGGGGAGGAGGAATGTCTTAAAACTAGAAAAGCAAAGATATTTAAGTACATTTGGTAGTGGCACGTACAAAATAAAGAGAGAAAACTAGATGCCAATGCCACGACCAAATCTTTCCGTCAAAGTCGGGAACTTGCACAAAGAAAACCACGAGCGCCTAGAAATATTTTCCTCTAAATCCATCCGTCGGAATATAGATCTACGGCTGAAATTAAATCAAGGTGGCTCCACAATTCACATAAAACCCGCTCCACTTTCACCTCTCTCTAATTACACACACTCTCTCTCTCTCTCTAGAGACAGACGCTCTCTTTTTCTCGTTTTTTTCTACTTCAAAAAACCTGCTTAACCTGCGCACTTGGGAACTGCTTAACCTGCGCCCACCGCCGCTGAGAGATGAAGCAGTTATTCGAGTTTGTTATAAGAAGAATATCAAGATACAGGATGGAACAGTGAAGATCCAACGGCTGAGATTACAGATAATCATCGGGACCCAGTAACAATGGAGCCGCAGAAAAGCCAGTCGAAGCTGACGAGGACCAAGTCTTCACTTCTCCGGTCGTCTCCTACTCTCCGGTCCTCGTCCCTCCACAGCATATCTGATGATGAACCGGACATTGAAGAGCAGAAGCCCCATAAAACCGGCTCAAATCCGGTTCGACCGGTTTCATCTTCCGGTCCGGCCAGGGCAGCTCCTGTTATTACAATTTCCTTGCTCTCTATATACACACTGTTCTATTTCTTCAACAGGGATGGCATATCCACGTCGGAAAATCTCCTCATCGCACTGATTTTCATTGCCGTTTTGCTGTTCTTCGCCGGAAAAAACAAGAGTACAATTCATCAATGTTATAACGGTTTAAAAATCATGTGTAATGAGTACGGGAAGAAACTCGGTTTAATATCTAGTAGTAATAATAAGAGTAAAGTGCAATGGTTCATTGGGGAGCGAAAATTAGATGGGAAAGAGAAGCAAATTGTGAGAGAAGGAGTGGAAGTTTACAGCAATGGGGACATGTATGAAGGGGAGTTTCATAAGGGGAAGTGTAACGGGAGTGGTGTCTACACGTTTTTTGTGAAAGGGAGATATGAAGGTGAGTGGATTGATGGAAGGTATGATGGGTATGGGATGGAGAGCTGGGCAAGAGGTAGCAAATATAGAGGGCAGTATAGGCAAGGATTGAGGCATGGCTATGGAGTGTATAAGTTCTATACTGGTGATACTTATGCTGGGGAATGGTGTAATGGGCAGAGTCATGGCATTGGAGTTCAGAGTTGCTCCGATGGGAGCTGTTACATTGGTGAATTTAAACGCGGTGTAAAGCACGGCCTTGGCTGTTACCATTTCAGGTAAACATTATGTACTAATTCCTTTATGGATTTTAATTATATACACCAACTATGTAAATGTTACATTGTAACCTGTGATAGTAGGTTAGTTACCATTTTTATCATATTGTCAAGATAGTTGCATGTAATTTACCTAATAATTGATCTGATTATGTAGATTGTTTTTTTACACTGCATATAGAACTTAAACTCTTTCTTTATTTGGACTTTGTTTGTTATGGAGTATTTTTCTTCAGATCTGGAAATTTCCAGTTGTTATATGACTGGAATCTATTTTGCTTGTGATAGCTTAGGTACAGTTCATTTTGTCAGATTCCTTTTTAATTGTGAGATTTACAGATAGGATCAGCGATAATTCTTGTGATATGTAGTTCAAGCTTGGTTGCATTCTTGTAGATGTTATATTAACTTTTCTTTTTGGACTGTGGTTTCTTCTTGCATAATGATGGATTTAGGACAGAGTTCTGTAGCAATATTAATGCTACTGTTTGATGGCGTTTTGTGAATTTATTAGCATCAAAATCAAGTCCGGACTAATTATATAAATTGGATTTTTCAAACATTTCTTTCCATTTTGAGTGAAGTTCTTGTCGCTGTCTGGTTCTTGATTGTTTTAGTATTAAAATGAGTGGGAGTAGGTCATAAGCAACTGGGACAGCTGCTACTAAAATAATTTTTTTAGCAATCTCTTTCTTCATTTGGGATTGACTATGAGCTGTGTATCACTAATTTGGTGCAGGAACGGGGATCGATATGCGGGGGAATATTTTGGAGACAAGATTCATGGTTTTGGTGTGTATCACTTTGCCAATGGGCATTGCTATGAAGGGTCATGGCATGAGGGTCGTAAGCAAGGTTACGGAATGTACACATTTAGAAATGGTGACTCAAGGTGTGGAGAGTGGGCCTCTGGGAATCTCAATACTCCATTGCCCCAACTTACTGATGCCGTCCTCCGAGCCGTTCAGGTAAAATTTATGTTGTGGTCTAATATGGTCAGTGAGGATTCATATAGTCGACCCTCATATAGTCGACTCCAATTTGCTTTGTGATTGAGACGTGTAGTTGTTGTTGACTTCTCATTTAATACCCTCACCCTCCTCCTCCTTGCAGTTAAGTCTCTCTAGTTATGCAACTGCTCAAACATTGACTTGTTATCATCTTTCTGATTGTTTCTCACGTGCTCTCTGGTTATTGTTGCAGGCAGCTAGAAAGGCAGCAGAGAATGCAATTAACATACGTAGGGTGGATGGCCATGTGAACAAGGCAGTGATGGCAGCAAACAGAGCTGCCACTGCTGCCAGAGTTGCTGCTATTAAAGCAGTTCAAAACCAAATGCATGGAAAATTTTGTGACACTAACAATTATTACTAAGTCTTTACTGGCGCATTAAAGTTTGGTAAATGTAAATTTACTACTAGTATGCAAAGTATGAATGAATATTCCAAAGCCACCCTGGCTGGCAAAATGCCCGCTGGAGGTTGAGTTTAATGCCTTACCGTTTAGTTGACCCCAATTGTAACCTGTATATACATCCTTTCAACCTACATGCACATCAACGAAGATGATTTTTTTCCAATTTTTGCACTTCTGTTTTCCTTGCAAGAGTTAATGTGTATGATACTATTTCGCCTTAGTATCCGGTGTTCATACCAAATCATACAATTTAATCTTAGCACTTTAAAATTGAAGTGAGAATAATGGTTTAAGTGATAAATGCGAATATCAGTATATGAAAGACAAGTATCTTGCATTTATTAGTTTGATTTAAACGCTGCTTTCTTTTGTTTCTGGTCTGTTTAAGAAAAGCTTTATATTTGTTTGACCGCTTTTGGCCCAAAAAAAATGAAATTTCTCATGGTCAAGGAGCTCTAATTACAAAGTAATGGAGTAGACAGTTATGTTTTTTGGTTTCAAATTAAAGAACAACTTACTAATGAACTTTTATGGAAAAGGAAGAATACCAAATGCTATCCTTTTGTTCACAAATCTCAATAATAGATTCTTGGGACTCTGCATTCTTTAGAGCTGCTTCACTGGATCAGCCTTTTCCAAAAAAAAAATTAAAAAAAAAAAAAAGTGAAAATGTCAGTATCCTTTTATCGCATTCAACTATTTGGAAGTCAAATGTGAGTAAATTTTTCTGGAATATGCCTTTTCTCAAAGAGGAAATGAACTTCATGCCATTTACCATGTTAAAATTAAGAAAGTCTCATTTTTAGATCTTTTGTGTAAAAAATAAATCTCTTATGTATAAGAGTAAATCTCCTATATATAATTAAAAAAAATAGAGCCATAAGACTAAAAGCACGTTTACAAAGACCCACAAAACCATTTGTAAAATTGTTGTATGTGCAAATCAAATCAAGATCAATAAGTGATCAGTCCACCATTCAGCCGAGTAGGCTATCCTACAGAAAAATAATTTAATGTACTTTGAATACTTTGGTTATTAATTGTAACAGTAATATCTTTGACTTTCTTTTTAGAACGCCAGAGGTTCAGATATGAGTTGGAGAAGGTAAGAATTAGGTAGAAATTGAACGACATAGCAGCAATTTCACTAGTATTAAACTACAAATTTTTGACTTTAATGGGATAATCATTTTGCCAGACCATCTTATTTCACACCTTTTTAATTGTATAGTTTGAAATGTGGACATATCAAAAGCTATAAATTGTATCATACAATATCAGCTAAAATAAAATATCTTTACAGAATCAAAAGAGTAACAATAAAGAGTGGAAGCCTTGTGTTAGATCATAATGCATGTTCTCTGGTGGGTAATAAACATGAAAGATTCATTATTGTGCTTTCAATTGCAATTATAAAAACCTCACTTGGTTTTCACGACACCATCATCACTCAGAACTCGCAATTGCTATTTAGTAAAATAATAATAGTATCTTTGATTTGAATAATTATTCTCAAGTCAAGATTCAAGAAGATTAGGTCATAGATTTTGAAAAAGTTTTTTTCAAATTGTTTTTGGCAAAATCAGATTTTATCCATATTTTGACAAATTTTGAAAACAACATTCCCAAACCCCAAAATCAGTTCTAGACCTGTTTTTGATTCAAAATATTACCGTTGGATTTTTTAATAATTTCAAAAATTATACCAAACCTTTTGTATTTTATAAAAAATACCACCATCTATTATGACCCAACTAATCTACCAGCTAGTTGCTATCATTTTTTTTTTGGGACAGGTGGATCTTGTAATATTATTGTAATTTGACGAATTGTAGTAATTACAAACTATGTAATAACAGTTGATATTAAAAAATGAGATTATGATTTTAGGATAGTGTATTATGTAGTTCATTATAAAAACGATAATTTTGTGCCAAACTTGTTCGGGACTATGGCCTGGTTTGTGGTACTGATAATGAATGTTGTTGATGCATATACAGGATTAGCAAGTTTATTGTTGGGTATAGTATAAGTCACGTTTCATGTTTTCTCAACAAATAAAAAGTAAAATATATTTTAAAACAAATTTGGAAATCTACGACCAAACTAGTATGCTGTCAGATCAAGGAACTTATAGTAATTCTGGAATTGTTCCACTTATAAATCTTAAACGTCCTTTAAATAACAAAAGAAATTATTAAAAAAAGATTGTCAAAATGATGTAACTTTTTCAGACTATGATATAAATTTGCAAGAAAAATTTGGTAGTTGAAAAAGGGCATTCTTCACTGAGATCAAATCTTGTAACATAAACAAAAAATTAGTTATTTTAACACAATAATGCTGCAAAACTTTATTTTAATGAAAATTAAGAATAAGAGGGAAATAGTATAGCGAGAAATAGCCTCCACAAATGCACAAGAACACACACTAGGCTGATGTGTTAACGCATGTATACACGAAATTTTAATTGTTCATGTATTTTTTCTTTGTTGCCGAAAAACTGTATAGAATACATTATCATATAGCAAACCATATACAAATTCTAGACAGAATATAGCAGGATATAATATGCATGTATTTTGCTGTCTGCTCTACCTATAAGTGTAGCAAGATTATTTCGTAGTCATCAATTCCCATGCCCATGTTACACACATGCTAGAGATGGCCAGAAAATGTGATCGGTAAAATCCGATCTGAATAAATCAATGTTTACATTAAATTAATGTATATAAATAATGCATAAATTTACTACTTAATTCACTTAATCACGGTTGAATAATATATTTTTTGATATTAATAATTAGTTGTTTACATTAAATTATTTGGTTAAATATAAACATTAGGTACGGATAAATATTAACCAGATATAAAGGTTTTCAATCCGTACATGAAATTATTTTCCTGCCTCTTTATACGACGTTGCAATTTTTCAATTGGAGGTACCAATTGATATTATACGTTGTATTTAATCGTTCATTTCAGTAATAATTTTGTAAACACAGTCTGACTAATTTTTAGATCAAGATCGAATCACTTACTGTTTGTTTTGTAAAAATCCCTTAATTAAGGATGGACCATCTTTTTTTATTTTATTTTATCATATATTTAGGTGTAAGGAAAGAGAATTACAAGATAGAGAATCCAATCCACACCAACAAAGTCAAAGTTGAGATAGTGAAGTGAACCAACTACACTATTAAAATCCTGATGGACAATCTATTCTGGTAGTATATAGGTGAGAAATGGCATCGACTTGAGTCTAAGAGGGTGTTTGGATTGAGTTTTAAGCTAGTCAAATCAGCTTTTAAGCTCTTTTTAGCTTTTTTTAGTATTTGGTAAAGTAAAAAGTGCTTAAAATAAGTTGAAAGCTGCTTAAAACAAGTCAAAAGCAAGAAGTTGAGCAACCCCAACTTATTGTTTTTTAGCTTAAAAACTATTTATGCTGAAAAGTTATTTTTTTAAACCAATCCAAACAGGCTCTAAGTTATACTCCCTCTGTTTCAATTTAGATGAGGTAGTTTGACACGACACGAAGTTTAAGAAAAAATAGATGACTTTTGAAATTTGTGGTCTTAAAGGCCTAAAAAGTAAAAACTTTGTGGGGCCATAACATTTATAAAGTTGAATTATTTTCCATTATAAAAATGTATCATTTTTTTGGAAAGGACTAATAAGAAAAGTGTAAACTAATAACTAAGCGATGTTAGAATTATTCTTAAGGAAGCACATGCTAGGGCGGTAGGATGGTGGGGTTCTTTACTGAAAAATCTTTAACTTTTTATGCATGTCTGTTTCTCCTATTTTTTTAAAGATGAAAGTGTTAAGAACTTTGTTCTTCTTTTCTAACTTTTAGTATTCTTCTCTATGTAGTATAGATTCTCCTTTTACTTAAACAAACCATAAGCTCCCTTCCCCTTCTTTTTGCCCCTACTTTTCTAGATTTTTCAATACAACACCCTTTTTTCCTCATGCATCTCAACTAAATACCAAATTCCAAATGTGATGCGATCGCTTAACTCTTAAAAGAAAGATCTCGGGTTTGAACTTTGAAAATCGAGAAAATTTTAGTAGAGAGAGTGGCAATGCAAATTCAAATTAGTCGGACCAATAAATTTCTGTTAGTGAACGCATAAAGCTAAAAAGAAAAAGGAAATTCGGCCAACCACACATTCGTACAGTTCCGTAATAGGAAAGATGCCTACTTCTTATGCAGGAACAACTTATTACAACCAAAAACTGGAAAGATTGCTGAATAATGCAGCAACACATTGTGATCCGACCAAAAAGAAAAAGAAAAAAGAATGAAGCCAAATGCATGAGAAATTGTTAATTTTTATTTAATAAGGAATTCATGACTTTCATTGAATAAGCAAACGTTGTGCTCATTTACTGTGTACGGGTCAATTTGTCTTTACATTAATTTAAGAATTATACCTATTTAAGATAAAACATTAATCTTTAGATCAATACTTGTGCCTAGTTAAATAAGACATGCGATGTTCTCGCGGGACAACTTGCTAAAGGGTACCATGCAAATTGCCTTTATAACTTAGAGTACAATCTAGTAATCTTATGTGGCTGCAGCTTTCAATTGGATTTTCTATCCCTTTGTTAATTATTATAGTAATAAAAAATAAAATAAAAAAGATATTTACGATATATAATTACTGATAATTGTTATCAAGTGGAACTTTATAACTATATATTGCAAGTGTTATCGTTTGCATATTTAATGTCACTTTATATATTTCTGATTGACTAATCCTTGACAAATTAGTTTGATGGTTTCCATTATATGATTATTAAAATCCTTGAAAATAGATTGCTTGAATTAAAACGTGTGCTTACATCGTCCATAACTCATCCATGTTACCCTTTTTTCTTTAGCCCGTTAATTAAACAGACCCTAGCTCCAAAATACTAATTAATATGACATATCAATTATCAAATGCAAAGGACAGAGTAATCATGTATTAAACGTGTATTCTTGTGCATATTGTTGGTTTTATTTTTAGCGATTATCCATTGTGATAAGGTACAACTATTATGAGATACACCTGTTCATGATTAACTAAAAAATTGTGTTCAATCTTATAGAAGAAAACATGATGAGATACATTATTTGTATTTCACTCTCAATAAACATCTAATTACCAGCCAGAAATGATGTCGTTAGAGTTTTTATAACTTCATCTTTTGGCTCTTTATTCTTTTCAAGAATTCCTTTTTTATTATGCAAAAATAATTGAGAGATTTAAGAGTTTTTGGAAACTTTTGATTGTGATGGTTGGTCGAGCGAAATAAAGGAATGGATGCCTACAAATTCTGTTTTAAGATGGACTTGAAGACAACAAAGTCTATTGAAATTTTTGAGTGGTTCAATAAATGTGTTGAATTTGGTAATATTATGAAATAAAGACTGTCATAATAGGTTCCTCCAAGCCAAGGATCCTTTATACCAGCAAAAGGCCAATCCATACATGAATCCAGCAATTCTGTAGTTGGGATAGGCAACAATTTTGATTTGCAATGGACAGTAAAACAACTTTCAAGTCATGGATAAAGAAGAAAAGTGGCAATAAAATCAAGTCCTAATTTATCACCTCCACTTATTATCTATTCATTTTATTTTATTTATCTATTACTAGCATGTGAACTTTTATGAATGATAGGATAGACATTTCATAGAGTTATCGTCGAGCAAATATATATCATGTTCTGCATACAAATATTTAAAACTTATAGTTAGTCAAAATGCAAATTATTTGGTATACATGTGTTACATGTTTTTAGTTTACTTTCAAATTGTGGAATTATAGATAGCGTATTAATCGAAAGAAATCATGTCTATACTTGAAAGTTGGTTATATCAAATTTGAGATCATGAAATAAAATGATGTTTTTATCTAGACATATTTTGGTTTCATATAAACTTTAAGACCTTTAATAAATTTGATGTCTTACTTGTGAGGAAATAATTTATTGCTAAATTATGCAGATCATGTTATATTGACATCACCCTGTGCTTTACACATATAAGATGGATTAGAGCTCATATGTTGAAGGGAAGTGCACTGTTATCCACTAATAACACATGTATTTATTTTTAAGTTACTGTTTAAAATGTCTTTAGTCTTTAGCCACTGCTTTAATAAACTTTAACTGCCCAGACGAAAATATTCTTCTGCTCATGTCCTTAATTTTTGAACTTAACTTCAGGACTTCAAGACTACATGTCCTTAAATTTTGAACTTGTAACTCTAAGTTCAAGACTACATGTCCTTAACTTTTGAACTTGGAACTCTAAGTTCAGGATTACATGTCCTTAACTTTTGAACTTGTAACTGTAAATTCAGGACCAAGTGTCCTTAACTTTTGAGCTTGTTAGTCTAAGTTCAGGACCTATTGTCCTTAACTTTTGGGCTTCTTAGCCTAAGTTCAGGACTTGAGGACCTATTGTCCTTAACTTTTGAACTTGTACCTGTAAGTTCAGGACCTATTGTCCTTAACTTTTGGGCTTCTTAGCCTAAGTTCGGGACCTATTGTTCTTAACTTTTGAGCTTGTTAGTCTAATTTCAGGACCAAGTGTCCTCAACTTTTGAACTTGTAATTCTAAGTTCAGGACCAAGTGTCTTTAACTTTTGAACTTGGAACTCGAAGTTCAGGACCAAGTGTCCTTAACTTTTAAACTTGGAACTCGAAGTTCAGGACCAAGTGTCCTTAACTTTTGAACTTGTAACTCTAAGTTAAGGACCACCTGTCCTTAATTTCTGTGCTTGTAACATTTTCATCTGACTCTTTGACATGTGGTTCCACATGGATGTTTATTATTCATAATTAGTCAAATTAGTCATAGTTGCAGTTGCAGTTAACTCATGTTAGGAACTTATAATTTGTAAAATAACACAATGCGTAGTCTAGATGTTTCTTTGGATGCCCGTTATGAACTCTCAAGCAAATAGCTTTAGTAATGCTCCTCTTCTCCGGTAACAGTTGAGCGAGATTCTACAGAAGTTTCGCCCTGCAAATGAAATGAGAGCACAGGGGCTTCGAGGAGCATGGAGATTTGAATCTCTTTGGCTATTCTACTTCTTCTCAAACTTCAGTTTCGCCCAATCGCCCAGACAAAACTGAGAACTGAGTATTTCAACTTTGAGAAAAGCTTTCGAATTTTGTTGCCGATGACAAAGCAATCTCAACCGGAGTTCCGAGAGAAGCGAGGGTTTGAAAAGAAAAGCAATGGAAGAAAGGGTAAAAATGTCTTTTCATATTAATTTTAATAGAGTAGTGTCTATTTTTGCTCAACATTAGAATTGTTGGATAAAAAATAAATACCACCTTCAATAGTGGCTACCACACGCCATTTTTACTATGTTGAAAGAATTTGGGGGAAACTAAATAGCATTAAATTATTTACAACCCCAAAACTGTTAGAACTAGAATACAGCTGAGTTTATAAAGTTACATGTTTTATTATGGAGTATTTGAGAAATATGCTTCTTTGAATATGAGAAATCAAATTTTGATATGCGGGCATATTAGTTGAGTTACAAGAAAGAAAAAATATGAGAAATCAAATTTTGATATGCGGGCATATTAGTTGAGTTAAAAGAAAGTAAAAATATGAGAAATTTCAAAGGGGAAAATTACTTCAAAGAAACATGAATTTCTTGATCAATAAAATCCCATTATGATATTCCCCTATTATAATGGTTTGTGAGTCATAAATAAAACAACCATGACATTGTTCAGAGTACAGGGAGAAATTGCTCTTTGACAAAATCACGGTCACTTGAATAGTTGAATGGGATAATGGTATCGCTTTTCATAGAATACGTTAAAATGAAAGGCAAAAGTGTGGTTTATGGTCGTTTTGCTTGATGGCGAATGCCGGCTTGAAAACCTTCAGAATACGCAGTGTTCTTGAACATCGTCTGCACAGATAAAGCTATGGTGAAAAGAAAATACCATGCTCAACCTACTTAGAGGAACTTAACTTTCTCCTGGAAAATAGTGGCGAGCAGAAACTTGGTTTTTTCTTCAAAAAACCAGCCAACACCTAACCAATCCTATCCAAAGATGCCATTCTACACATTATTCTGATCGTTTTGGCTTCGAAAATTAAACCTCAAAATACCAGTTTGGGAACTGCCAAAAACCAAACCATACTGACTACGTTCATTAATACTATGACTTTTGTTTGACTAATATATCTGTCAGAAGTGAAATAAATTATGTCTAAGTTTGGATAGACTCGCCTACCATTTCATCTGAGATATATTTGCTTTGTTGATGCTTAAGTATAAAGATTTTTTAAAACTGCATGAATGTAAAATCATACAAGAAGATTTCATCAAAGTGATTCAGGAAGAGGAAATAGGTACTCACAGCCATGCTATTGAACTCTGTTGCAAGCTTATTCCTAATTTTATTTGATATGGCTTCACCAAGTTTCTCACCGTGTTGCTTTACATTCTCCTCTGTTATCTGGATTTTTTTAAATGAGATAAGTTTTAACTGGATGTTACGTTTCTCATATCATCACAATAAATATGTACTTCTGAGTAAAAAGAGCATCATTTCCTTACCTCTGAAAGAACTAGAGATGACGTCTTCTCTAGAAAGTCTTCAACAAATTTTTCGGGATCAGCAAAGGAGTTCGGTGAGTTAACTCCATTTGATAGTTTCTCCTTCCGCACATCAGCTGATGGCTTAACAGCTTTAGCTATTTGATTAGAAGGAAATTTTATGTCAGATTCCTTCTTCATGTCTTCACAACCACAAAATGAAATCCAACAAGATAAGCTGACGGTATAATAAAATAATTGTATGGATTGGCACCAATTCAAGGTTGAACTTAAATTAAACCCCACTTAAATTGATCCTTTAGTCACTACGAAATTTCTAACTGGAATACAATTGTAGACACTATCAACGACCATTGCCATGTTAGAAAGGAAAAAAATTGAACTCCTATGAAAGGAGACAGTTGAATGGACACCTGAACTTATCAACTGTAAATTAGAATTAAGGGCCACATTTTGAAATTAACCAGGAAGCGAAAAGCTCCAAATTTCAAATCTCACCTGAACTAGTAGCTGAAACTACCAACCTAATGCTACTAATAGTTTTCCAATAAACTAGGCTGTAGATTCAGTGAAAAAAACCAAAATAATTCTGAATAGTTTGACCTTCAACGTATTATGTGCATAACTCATGTTGAAATGCAACAATGCAATCGGTAAAGCATAAACATTGCCAGAAGTGTACCTGAAACTCCAGTTGCCTTGTTACTGACAGGGGCATGATTTGTGTCAGAAACTTGCAAAGGAGCTGCTTTGTCTGGTTGTCCTGGTAGAACAATTGTATCAGAGGGAACAAAAGTGGCCAGATCAGGAGGTTGATCCTTTCCTACTGGAGGATTAGCCTTAAAAAGTGGAACACAAAAATGTTATGTAAGAAACAGGAGCATAATCAATTTTCAGATAATTCATTGATCAAGCATATGAATTCAGCCAAGCAACTAGATATGAGATCACCTCCAGGTCAACATAGACTGGTTGCTTTCCTATGGAACCCAGGAATTTATCGAGATCACGAGCATTAAGAGCTGCAAGAAATACCTGGGTTACATAATCACAATCACATACTCAAGAATGTAAATGCAGAATTCTGTATTAAGCTTGAACTAGTAATCCCCAATATTCTAGTCCTGAAAAAATCAACGAATTTTATGTCTCTCATTAAGTACTATTTGCAATGAACTTCCGTAGATAATGTCAGGACCACCAGGAGACAAAATCGGCCACTTTAATTTCCTAACTTCCTGTTGATTTCCATCAACACTTGCAGCACCATGGAAAGGTATCATTCTCCAAGTAAATGTGAAAAGAAAATTGTACGATACACTACCTTGCACAAAATAAACTAGGACTTGAAGAGTATTAGAGGATAATATATATCAACCGTATATTTGGTCTACGCTAAAAAGTCCAATAAGGCAGTAACAGTTAAATTCACTTGTAGTTGGTCAAAGGTAAAAGCTACCCTCTAATACTTGAAATTAAAGTGCAATACTATATAAGTTCTAAAATTTAACAACACCCACTTGTGACTTCTGAGCATAATTTATTGAAGTAGACAAAATCACATATAGTGACAATTTACAACATTATCCCACTAAAGTTCAAAAAATTATGTGTGAAATAAGATAAATGGCAGAAAGATTGAGGAAACGCATCCAGACAAAGGTCTTACACCTGGCTGTTTGTATTCACACTTTTTGATGTATTAGCAGTACATGTAGGACATCTATATTCACTTCTATACAATCTAACTGGTGCATACAGAGAATATGTGCCGAGCTTGTCAAAACTAATTCGGGGGCTGACGAGAGACTAGATGTCTGTGTGCTAAGCTGGTCATTTTTTACAAATTTTGTGAAAATATGGCCTAAGAGTATCTTTCCAGTGACAAAGTAACAATAGTGATCCGTGTGCTTGACTGCTTGGTCCTCTCATGAAACATTGGATTTGATGCAATGTGAAGAATGACTTGATTATCACATCTGATCAATCACTTCAAACTTCAGTTTTTGAATAGTTGTTTGTTTCATAAAAGTTCCCAACTCTTAAGTAGCAATCACCATGGCACTTGCTGTTTCTGTTTCCTAGTTTTTTTTTTTTTTTTTTTTTTGACTACTGGTGTTGGTGTTCTGAAGGTGAAGATGGAATTTTTGCAAGAAGAACACAATTTTGGGGTTAAATTGTAACTAATGAAACTTAGGATGAGTGCAGAAGTGCTTTTTCAGATTTTTAAGCATAATGACACCTATAGCGCTGACATTGGTGTGTGTCATGCACTTCCAAGTTTAGAAGTGGCTCAAGGTTAAATCGTGCGGTACTAGCCAAGGATATTTGGTTGCCCATGTATTTAGAGTGTGTAAGAGGAAAATCTGTGCAAACTGAGGGAGGAAATATGCATTAAGCTAAATGGTTAAAAGAGCATAAATTATTGTTTAGCAGTTTAGCTAAAAAGTCCTGGAAGGATGAATAAGGATAATGAAAGTAAAATCTATACAAGTCGTGTTGTCTTACCAATTGTTGTATCATTAGAGAGTGGGTGGAAGAAGCAGCATTCCTGAGTTTTAAATCCTTGATCTAACAGCAAGGAAACATGCCTTGAAAAAGGAATAGCAAGTTGTAACCTTAAGAATCATTGACACGTGGGATCAAGGAAAACAGCAGAAATTTTACTGTAGCTTAATAAAAGAGTGAAATGAGTACCTTGCTGATTCATTTACTAATGCAAAAGGAGTGACACAACCTAGTGGTACCTAACATAGCAATGAAGAAAGAAATATTACAGGGGCTTGCCAGCAAGTTATGACCATCAGTGAAAGATATAAGAGAAATGATTCTGATCTCTCTACTGCAAACATTTTATTCAAGCCAATATTGTATAAGTTACATCACCAGATTTAAAAAAATATTTCCTCAACAGGATTTAAAACTTGCTATTAAAAGGCAAGGAACTATCTCTTGTGAAGGAGGTTCTTACCATCAATGGTTTCAAGAATGAATACATGAAAATTTCAAGTAGGAAATAACATTTATAATGCAACTGCATTGAAAGACTTGTTAAACATAAACATTTAGCCAGCGAAGTTCAAGCACTACAAGCTAATTCAAGCTCAGTCTAAAGAGGGGTTGAACTTATTAGTAGCCAGCTGATTTCTTCGTTAACCTCGGCCATCAAGTTATCATGAGATAACTCATGGTAAACTTCCGGTTTGGAAGAGCAATATATTTCTAACAGAAACAGCAGAAATCCCCAAGGATAATCAGGACATTTCACTTTGCACGCCTTCAAGCACTTGGAGAGGAGGATCTTTGGAAAATCTCGGATCTAGCATGCCATGTTCAATTGCACTACCTATGCCACAGGGACTTGGTATGACAGTGAATTGTGGTGTCGTGTTAGTCTAAGTCTGGATTGTAATATGAAAGGTTAAATATAGAAAAGTTTTATCCTCCCTTATTCAGAACTTAGTTGACCTATTTTCTATTTTATTCTGTTCCAGATGACTCCTTTAAAATGACAAAATATTCCATCTTCAGAAAGTAATCTAATATAGACTAATAGTGCTTTGTTTCTGATGGCATGTTGCAGATGTAGAAAAGGCAAAGTACAACTAACGGCAAAATATATGAAATCCAGGCAACAGGGGGAAAGAGAAAGAAACAGCAAACTAAGGTATACATCATCTTAATCAACGCAACATGGAACAGAAAAGAAAAGGATAACATGTAATGAATTGACAAACCTGAAGTACTTCCCCAAGTGCTTCTTCAGGAGCCATTCTTAGCCCTCCTTTTCCCAAACCAAGCCTCTGAGACAAAACTGCTCAGTTTTCAACAGAATGCATAGCATCCGTTAAAAATCAAAATACTTCACAATAACAAAAAGATTGAGATAATGCTTGTAGTACAACAGCAGTCTCTACTGGTACATAAACTGTGATCATAAATATTCTGTTCCCATACACATCACTCTATATAAGATCAATTTTATGCCATTGTCCCAAGTAATGGAAACTAAAGAATAGATACCTTTCAAATCTACATTTGTTTTTGCCAGTGCAGAAACAACGTAGAACCTGTGTTTCTTATCCTGCATCAGAAGCAAGGTGTGGGCATTATATTAAGTACATGAGCTTGAGTGGATTAAAGTTGGAATTACTAACTTCTTTTTAGAAAAGGTAAAGCAAACATACTACCAGTCTACCACAGGAAGTCTATCATACCTTTAAGAATAAGTTTTTACTCAATGCCCCGTTCAGATGCCCAACATGCTTTGCCTGATGTGAATGAGAACTTAAAACTGTCATCAGTAATCAGAATGGAAGAGCAATTAACAGTGATTCGGCAAGTTCACTTACCTGTGCTTCAACTGTCAAAACCACGGGGTGTTCGTGTTTGGTGAAATCAATCTGAAGCTCCTGAAAGAACCGAGAATATTGATTACTCACTGTAAAATTCTTGCTCATAAAATCCCATCCTCAAGGATGTTATGAATGATAGATAGCATATCCAAGTTATCTTTTTTTTTTTTTGTGTGGATAAATTAAGGTAATATTAATCAAGCTAGTATAAAGATGGTACTGCAAAACTAGATAACATACTCAAGTTATCTGATACAAAAGATAAGATGAGCTATTAATTTGTAACAACTTTAACATATATTTTCGAATAGGACCCTTTTGGCTTTGAATTAATAGTTGCCAATACATATATCAAAACAATCGAGAGATCAGCAATGTAGAAACCTGTAAACGGGCAAGCAATTGCTCCTTCCTATAACCCATTTTGTCTTTGTAGAAATCTTCTCTGCAGGTCCACGCTCTGCTTATAACAGAAAAAGAAAATATTAAATTTACTAATAACCAATAACCTCAAGGGGCGACAAATCTAGATTTTGGGCATTAAGTTAATTCAAATGCTTATATTTGGGATTTCAGAAATTGATATAGTACAACTTACATTATTATGATAATACTTCGTGTTTTATAGTCCTATTCTATGTATCCTTTTCTATTGTAAAGTGCAATGTTTTAAATTTTCAAAATTAGATTAGTACACCTCAATTTTGTCGCAAACAAGAGTGTATACTCTCACCAAAGATGAAAATATATCTACAGTATAAGTTTCTAGGAAACAAACAGCAAAACTCAGGGGCATAGTAGTACACAACTTCGGAGCTATTATCACATGGAAGCAAACAAAAAAAGGCATATTCTCATAAAAATCACGAATACAAATTGGTGCTGAATTTTAGCAAAGCATTTCCTTCGATCCACATTTGGTAGTTTATCATAGCAAAGAAATTAGAAATATATATAGAGAGAGGGAGGGGGAGTGCGTGGCAGAGAGAGAGTGGAGCTTACAACTGGATTTCGCCGCAGAAGGAGGCAGACCGCGGCTGAGAAGACTTGCCTTTGTGTTTGGATTGCTGTTTCTTATTCATTTTGACCCAAATAGTTCCTAAAGTTCCAGAGTTGCCTTAACCTGGTCCTTTAAGTATAACACTGAGCAAAAAACATTCCTAAGTTTATAATTTCGGTGTATTTTTAGTCCTTGAATGACGGATAGAGGGGGTTACAGCTTGTATTGTACTGTACTGTATCATTTTGATGTATACAATATTTAGATAGATTATATTATTTTTTATCGTTTCATGGTGTCATGCACCAACAATATGAAGAATAAATTTGCAATACTATAAAGAAAAAGTAAGGCACGAGGTAGAATTATCTATATATATTTATATCTATCTATATTTATCTATCTATATCTGTATTCTATATCTATATCTATATTATTATAAAACACGAATAATTTATACTAAATGTTATGTGACAAAATATCCCTAAAATATTAACGTACTTTTATGCCCCTCAATATCCCTTAACATTTAAAAGGTATATTTCATTAATTAGAGTCCAAATAGAATTAGCATATGTTGGTCGGCATTTGCTTCGACCATCTTACGTGGTATTATAATTACTGTAGGAAACAAAAATTGAATTTCATTATAACTAGAATCATGATAATTAATAGTCTTACTCAATTAAAATAATAGTTATTGCTTCGAATCCAATACTCCTTATTATAGTCATCTTATCTTTATTAAAGTTTTTTTTTAAGGTTTAACTTGTGGTATGTGAACAAACTTTTGATTCCAATGAGAGACTTTCATTGCAAAACATAGAGGTTAAGTTGATGTCACGATCCTAACCCCGAACCCGGTTGTGATGGCGCCTCTCGTGAAAACAAGGCCAGCCAAACCAAAACAGAACACCTCATTTAAATAGTTAAATACCATAAATAGTTCTAAAACATGATATAATAACCATAATTTGCGGAAATAACGATAACAACAGTAGAAACCATCCCGACATAGCCCAAACCGGGGTGTCACAAGTCATGAGCAACTAATAAATCCAGACACCAGTCTACTAGATACGAAATCCGATACAGAAGTTCAAGGACATGAAAATAGTAAGATAAGGGAGGCACGGGGGCTGTGGACGCCGACAGCTACCTCGTAGTCTCCGAAAACACTGCCTGGACTATGAGGATCAACACTCAGGAGTGGACTCTGCGATGCATGAATCTGCATACACGGTGCAGGGAGTAATGTGAGTACTCCGACCTAGTGAGTAGTAAATATAAATAATGGCTGAAAGTAAGAAAACACGTAAAGGCACAAAGCAATTCTATATCAAGCAATAAAATCACTTAAAGCAGTAAATCCATGAAGAAGTCAAATGAAATTCCTTTAAACCAAGTAAAACAAGTAATTTAGCAGGTAAATAACAAGTAGAAATACGCCCCTCGGGCACAGTAACAATCGCTCAGAACAGTATCAGCCCCCCGGGCTCACTCTCAGATCATGATGGGTACCCGCGCTCATTGTGGGTGTGCAGACTCCGAAAGGGCCCTTACGGCCCAAACGCTATATCAAGACACCTCGTGGCATCATCTCTCGGCACTCGGCCTCACATCACTCGGCACTCGGCCTCACATCACTCAAGCCACCTCGTGGCGTATAAAAAGTATCTCAGTCTCTCGGCCTCATATCGCTCAGCATATCCTCACATATGGCCCTCGGCCTCACTCAGTCTGAAAATCATCACAAGCCCCTCGGGCATTAATAAAACAGTAGTTCTCAGCCCAAAACATCTTTTAGAAATATCATTTAAGTTTCAAATATGAGTAAAAGTGGTTGAGTTTGTAAAAAACAG
Source organism: Nicotiana tabacum (assembly GCF_000715075.1). Classification (NCBI taxonomy): domain Eukaryota; kingdom Viridiplantae; phylum Streptophyta; class Magnoliopsida; order Solanales; family Solanaceae; genus Nicotiana; species Nicotiana tabacum. The sequence continues at coordinate 55,128,080 of NC_134087.1, read as the reverse complement.
TAAATATCAACAGGACTGAGTTCAAGTGATAAATCAATACAGTGAGGAAATAGTGATAAAAATCCCTAGAGGGTTCAAATAGTTGGCACGAAGCCTAAATATGGCAATCAGCCCAAATCATGATGATAACAAACAAGTTTCAGTCAAATACGCGGTAAAATCATCAATCGGGATGGACTAAGTCACAATCCTCAATAGTAAACGACTCCACGCTCATCATCAAGCGCGTGTCTCACCTCAATATAGCACCACGATGTGCAATCCAGGGTTTCAAACCCTCAGGACATCATTTACAATCATTACTCACCTCGAACCGGCTACAACTCTAGCTCGCGACGCCTTTGCCCCTCGAATTGGCTTCCATGTGCGTCGAATCTAACCAAAAGTAGAACGAATACGTCACAATATGCTAAGGGAACAAAGCCCAAGCAAAAACAATCGAAAAATATCAAAAATCCCGAAATTAGCAAAACTCGAGCCCCGAGCCCACTTCTCGAAACTCATAAATTTTTACATCATTAGATTCCTTATCACCCCACGAGTTTATACATATCAAAAGTTCTCCAATCCGACCTCAAATGGTCCTTCAAATCCCAATTCAAAAGTTCAAAATCCCAAGCCCTAGTTCTTCCATTTTTAGCTTAAGTTCCATGAATTTCTAGGTTAATTTCACAGTAGAGTCACGTTTTAGGTTCAAAAATCTTACCTCCAATCAATTCTCCTTGAATCCTTCTTTAATCACCCTCAAAAGTTCTCAAAATGCTCAACTATGGAGGAAAATGACTCAAAATCGCAGATGAAATAACTTATAAACTTTCTGCCCAGGGCTGACTCTTCCTTCTTCGCGAACGCGGTCAACCTCTCGCGTTCGCGTAGCATAAATTTACGTTAACCAACTTTTACCTTATGTGAATGCAACACACCAGATGCGAACGCGATGCCTCTTCCGCCTTGACCTTCGCGAACGCGAGATACCTGATGCGAACGCGAAGAGCAAATTCCACTGGACCCCAAATCCTTATACGTGAACGCGGAGAGCCTCATGCGAATGCGAAGCACAAACTCCTAGCCTTCCGCGAACGCGAGGCACCTCTCGCGAACGTGAAGTCTTAATTCTGGCTTTCCTCAAATTCTTCTACGCGAACGCGAGGCTCCTCTCGCGAATGCGAAGAGATAATTCTCTGCAATAGCTGGGCAGATTTTTCTGCAACTTTCGAACTCCAAAATGGTCCGATGGACCATCCGAAGCTCACCCGAGGCCTCCAGGACCTCGACCAACAGCACCAACACATCCTAAAACCTCATTCAAACTTGTTCCAATCATCAAAACACCTCAAACAACACCAAATCCATCAATTCACATTGAATTCAAGCCTAAGTTTTCTAAAAACTTCCGAAATACGCTTTCAATCAAAAACCTAACCAAACCACGTCCGAATGACCTGAAATTTTGCACACACATCACAAATGACATAACGAAGCTACAACAACTCTCGGAATTCCATTCCGACCCTCGGATCAAAATCTCACCTACCAACCGGAAATCACCAAAATACTAACTTTGCCAATTCAAGTCTAAATCTACACGGGACCTCCAGAACCAATTCCGATCACACTCCTAAGTCATAAATCACCTCCCGAAGCTAACCGAACCATCAAAACTCACATCCGAGCACTCTAACACATAAGTCTACATCCGTTTGACTTTTCCAACTTAAACCTTCTTAAAAGAGACTAAGTATCTCATTTCTTACCAAATCCATCCCGAACGCAAACTAATCAACTCGATCACATAAAACGCGGATAACGAAGCACAAAGAAGCAGAAATGGGGGAAAATGGAGCGGTAACTCATGAGACGTTTGGCTGGGTCGTCACATCCTCCCCAACTTAAACAAACGTTTGTCCTCAAACGAGTCAAGAAACATACGTGAAACCTCGAATAGGTGAGGATATCTGCTCCGCATCTCCCGCTCGGTCTCCCAGGTAGCCTCCTCCACGGGCCGACCTCTCCATTGCACTTTCACTAAAGCTATATCCTTTGACCTCAACTTCCGAATCTGATGACCCAAAATAGCCACTAGCTCCACATCATAGGTCAAATCTTCCTCCAATTGAACCGTGCTGAAGTCCAAAACATGAGACGGATCCCCAATATACTTTCGGAGCATAGAAACATGAAATACCGGATGCACACTCGATAGGCTGGGTGACAAAACAAGCTCATAAGCCACCTCCCCAATCCTCCAAAGCACCTCAAAAGGCCCAATGAATCGAGGACTCAATTTTCCTTTCTTTCCAAATCTCATAACACCCTTCATGGGTGAAACCTTCAGCAAAACCTTATCGCCAACCATGTAGGACACATCTCGAACCTTCCGATCCGCATAACTCTTCTGTTGCGATTGCGCTGTACGAAGCCTCTCCTAAATAACCTTCACCTTCTCTAAGGCATCCTGAACCAAATCTATCCCCAATAGCCTAGCCTCGCCGGGCTCGAACCAACCGACTAGATATCTACATCGCCTCCCATACAAAGCCTCATATGGAGCCATATGAATACTCGACTGGTAGCTGTTGTTGTAGGCAAACTCTGAAAGCGGTAGAAACTTATCCCCATGAACCTCCGAATCAATAACATAAGCACGCAACATGTCCTCCAGTATTTGAATAGTACGCTCGGACTGCCCGTCCATCTGAGGGTGAAAAGCTGTGCTCAACTCTACCTGAGTACCCAACTCTCGCTAAATAGACTTCCAAAACTGGGAAGTAAACTGAGTACCCCGATCTGAAATGATAGAAACTGGAACACCATGCAGCCGAATAATCTCTCGGATATATAACTCTGCTAACCGCTCTGAAGAATAGGTAGTACACACAAGAATGAAGTGCGCGGACTTGGTCAGCCGATCCACAATCACCCAAATAGCATCGAACTTCTTCAAAGTCCGTGGAAGTCCAACAATAAAGTCCATAGTGCTCCTTTCCCACTTCCACTAAGGAATAACCATCTGCTGAAGCAAGCTACCTGGTCTCTGATGCTCATATTTCACCTGCTGACAATTGAGACATCGAGCTACAAATCCCACAATATCTTTCTTTATTCTTCTCCACCAATAGTGCTGCCTCAAATTCTAATACATCTTTGTGGCACCCGGATGAATGGAATACCGTGAGCTATGGGCCTCTCTAGAATCAACTCTCTAAGCCCATCCACATTGGGCACACAAATCCGGCCCTGCATCCTCAATACCCTATCATCACCAATGGTCACATCTCTAGCATCATCATGCTGAACTCTGTCCTTAAGGACAAGCAAATGCGGATTATCATACGGGCGCTCTCTGATGCGATCATATAAGGAAGACCGAGAAACCACACATGCCAACACCCGACTGGGCTCCGAAATATCCAACCTCACAAACCGATTGGCCAAGGGCTGAACATCAACTGCAAGAGGTCTCTCCCCAACTGGAATGTATGCCAAACTCCTCATACTCACTGCCTTTCGGCTCAAAGCATTGGCCACTACATTGTCCTTTCCCGGATGGTACAATATGGTGATATCATAGTCCTTAAGGAACTCTAACCATCTTCGCTGGCTCAAATTAAGATCCTTTTCCTTGAACAAATGCTGAAGACTGCGATGATCAGTGAATACCTCACAAGATACGCCATACAGGTAGTGCCTCCAAATCTTCAATGCATGAACTATAGCAGCCAACTCCAAATCATGAATGGGGTAGTTCTTCTCATGGGGCTTCAACTGACGAGAAGCATAAGCAATAACCCTACCCTCCTGCATCAATACACGACCAATCCCAACTCTCGAGGTATCACAATACACAGTATATGAACCTGAAGCTGATGGAAAAACCAATATTAGAGCTATGGTCAAAGCTGTCTTGAGCTTCTGAAAGCTCTCTTCATACTCGTCCGACCATACAAATGAAACATCCTTCTGAGTCAACTTGGTCAAGGGCGATGCGATAGATGAGAATCCCTGAACAAACCGGTGATAATAGCCTGCCAAACCAAGAAAGCTACGAATCTCTATGGTTGAGGACGGTCTGGGCCAACTCTGAACCGCCTCTATCTTCTTTGGATCAACCTGAATACCCTCGCTGGACACCACGTGCCCCAAGAAAGCCACTGAATTGAGCCAAAACTCACACTTGGAGAATTTTGTGTAAAGCTTCTCTTTCCTCAATCTCTATAACACAACTCTCAAATGCTCTGCGTGCTCCTCCTGACTACGCGAGTATACCAGAATATCATCAATGAATACTATAATGAACGAATCAAGATAAGACCAGAACACGTTGTTCATCAAATGCATGAAAGTTGCTGGGGCATTGGTTAGCCCGAAAGACATCACAAGGAACTCATAATGACCATATCTAGTCCTGAAAGCGGTCTTAAGAATATCTAAATCCCTGATCTTCAACTGGTGATAGCCCGAACAGAGATCAATCTTGGAGAACACACTCACTCCCTGAAGCTTGTCAAATAAATCATCAAAGCGAGGCAAAGGATACTTGTTCTTAATTGTTACCTTGTTCAATTGCCTATAATCAATGCACATTCTCATGGTGCCATCCTTCTTTTTCACAAACAGGATTGGCGTACCCCAAGGTGACACACTAGGCCGAATGAACCCCTTATCTAGGAGTTCCTGAAGCTGCTCCTTCATTTCTTTCAACTACGCTGGTGCCATACGATATGGTGGAATAGAAATGGGTTGAGTTCCCAACACCAAGTCAATACCAAAATCAATATCCCTGTCCGGTGGCATACCCGACAGGTCTGTAGGAAACACACTGGGAAAATCCCTCACAATTGGAACAGAATCAATACTGGGAGTCTCAGCTCCAACATACCTCACAAACGCTAGATATGAAAGACAACCCTTCCCAACTATACATTGGGCCTTCAAGACAGATATCACTTTACTAGGAATATAATCAGTCACACCACGCCATTCGATCAGCGGTACACCCAGCGTAGCCAAAGTGACTATCTTAGCATAACAGTCTAGAATAGCACGATACGGAGATAGCCAATCCATGCCTAAAATGACATCAAGATCCACCATGCTCAATAGCAATAGATCTACTCGGGTCTCCAAACCCCCTATAGTCACCACACATGACCGGTACACACGGTCTACAACAACAGTATCGCCCATCGGGGTAGATACATGAACAGGTAAAGCAAGAAACTCACAGGGCATACCCAAGTAACGAGCAAAGTATGATGACACATAAGAAAAGTTGGAACCGGGATCAAATAATACATAGGCATCCCTGTGGCAGACTGAGACAATACCTGTAATGACAGCATCTGAAGCAATGGCATCTGGCCTGCCTGGAAGTGCATAGAAACGGGCCTGACCGCCCCCTGATCGATCTTCCCCTCTAGGGAGATCCCTGGCTGCCTGACTTCCACCCCTAGCTGGCTGGGCAGGTGGTGAAGTAACTGGAGTAGAAGTCGAGGGTTGACCCCTCTGTTGGGACGAACTAGCAACAAGACGAGGACACTGCCTCCACACATGCCCAAACTCTCCACACTCAAAACAACTCTCAGGTGCTGAAGAAGGGGACTGAAGGGAACCCCTCGCACCAGAGTGACTAGATGATGCACTCGGCATAGAAGAACCCTGAGCTAACGGGGCACGAGATGAACTCTGAGCTGGGAGGGAGCTGAGTGAAGGCTGGCCCTGCTGAGACCCATGATAACCACGAACTGAAGATGCCCCGTGATACTCTGGACGGGCTGACTGAGCAGGCTTGAAAGAACGACCTCTACCATGCTGGAGCTGGCCCCTCGAAGGAGCACCACTATAACTGCCAGATCCTTGAAGCCTCTTGGCCTCCCTCTCCTCTCGATCCTGACAGCGAACTGTCTCAATCTCGCGAGCGATATCAACCACCTCCTCGAACCTAGCACCCAATACTCTCTCTCTCTGGTCATAAGAATACAGATATGGTAGTTAAGGCCATCAACGAATCTCCTGATCCTCTCACGATCTGTTAGAACCATAAAGATGGCATGACGAGCCAACTCAGAATACCTCGCCTCATACTGTGACACAGTCATATCCCCCTGCTTCAACCACTCAAACTATCTACATAGCTCCTCTCTACGGGACTGCGGTACATACTTCTCCAATAAGAGAGTGGAGAACTCCTGCCAGGTAAGGGGCGGTGCACCAACCGACTTATGCCTCTCATACGCCTCCCACCAAGTGAAGGCAACCCCAGTAAACTGAAAGGTGGTAAATGCCACACTATTAGACTCGAGAATCCCTATTGTACGAAGCATCCGCTGACACTTATCTAGAAAACCCTGGGCATCCTCGCCCTCAGCACCACTGAATGACGGAGGCTGGAGTCTACCAAATCTCTCAAGACGACGTTGCTCATCATCCGGCATAACTGGCATAACAAACTCCTGAGCTGGTGCAACCGGCTGGGCTGGAGGTGCCCCCGATGTCTGAAGTCCCTGCACTACCTGCTCAGGCGTGCGAGCAGTGGGGGTCTGATTGCCTCCCCCAGCCTGTGAAATAGCTGTTGTTGTAGTGGCTGAAACTGCCTGAGCCAGGCCAGTACAAACTGATAAGATCTGTGCCAAGGCCTCCTGAAGACCCGGAATCACGATGGGCACAACTGGTGCCTGAACTGGTGCTGCTGGAGCATCCATAGCTGGAGCCTAATCCAGAGCTAGGGCAGCTGGTGGATCTATAGGTGCTGCCCTTGCTGCTCTTCCTCTACCATGACCACGACCGCGTCCACGGCCTATGATGGTCTTAGCTGGTGGCACTGGTGGTCATCCACCTCATCAGGTAGCTCGTGTCCTCACCATCTGTGAGAGAGTAGAATAACAAAAGTTTAGTTCTCGGATCAACAAGGTCACATGACAAGAATTTCAAGGATATGATGTTTTTCCTAAAGGTTCTGTAGCCTATCGAGGATAAATACAGACGTCTTTGTACCGATCCGTGAGACTCTACTAAACATGCTCATGACTCGTGAGACCTAAGTAACCTAGACTCTGATACCAATTTGTCACGACCCTAACCCCGAACCCGGTCGTGATGGCGCCTCTCGTGAAGACAAGGCCAGCCAAACCAAAATAGAACACCTCATTTAAACAGTTAAATACCATAAATAGTTCTAAAATATGATATAATAACCATAATTTGCGGAAATAACGATAACAACAGTAGAAACCTTCCCGACACAGCCTAAACCGGGGTGTCACAAGTCATGAGCAACTAATAAATCCGGACACCAGTATACTAGATACGAAATCTGATACAGAAGTTTGAGGACATGAAAATAGTAAGATAAGGGAGGCACGGTGGCTGCAGACGCCGACAACTACCTCGTAATCTCCGATAACACTGCTAGGACTGGGAGGAACAACACTCAGGAGCGAACTCTGTGATGCCTGAATCTGCACACACGGTGTAGGGAGTAATGTGAGTACTCCGACCTAGTGAGTAATAAATATAAATAATGGCTGAAAACAAGAAAATACATAAAGACACAAAGTAATTCTATATCAAGTAGAAAAATCACTTAAAGCACAGTGAGGAAGTCAAATGAAATTCCTTTAAACCAAGTAAAACAGGTAATTTAGTAGGTAAATAACAAGTAGAAATACGCCCCTCGGGCACAGTAACAATCGCTCAGAACAGTATCAGCCCCTCGGGCTCACTCTTAGTACAGTTTCAACCCCTCGGGCTCACTCTCAGATCATGATGGGTACCCACGCTCACTGTGGGTGTACAGACTCCGGAGGGGCCCCTTACGGCCCAAACGCTATATCAAGCCACCTCGTGGCATCATCTCTCGGCACTCGACCTCACATCACTCGGCACTCGGCCTCATATCACTCAAGTCACCTTGTGGCATATAAAAAGTATCTCAGACCCTCGGCCTCATATCGCTCAACATATCCTCACATATGGCCCTCGGCCTCACTCAGTCCGAAAATCATCACAAGCCCCTTCGGGCATTAGTAAAACAGTAGTTCTCAGTCCAAAACATCTTTTAGAGATATCATTTAAGTTTCAAATATGAGAAATAATGACTGAGTTTGTAAAAAAAACAGTAAATATCAACAGGACTGAGTTCAAGTGATAAATCAATACAGTGAGGAAATTGTGATAAAAATCTCCGAAGGGTTCAAATAGTTGGCACGAAGCCTAAATATGGCAATCAACCCAAATCATGATGATAACAAACAAGTTTCAGTCAAATACGCGGTAAAATCATCAATCGGGACGGACCAAGTCACAATCCTCAATAGTAAATGACTCCACGCTCATCATCAAGCGCGTGTCTCACCTCAATATAGCACTACGATGTGCAATCCGGAGTTTCAAACCCTCAGGACATCATTTACAATTATTACTCACCTCGAACCGGCTACAACTCTAGCTCGCGATGACTTTGCCCCTCGAATTGGCCTCCACGTGCGTCGAATCTAACCAAAAGCAGAACGAATACGTTACAATATGCTAAGGGAACAAAGCCCAAGCGAAAACGATCGAAAATATCAAAAATCCCAAAATTAGCAAACCCCGAGCCCCGGGCCCACTTCTCGAAACTCATAAATTTTCACATCATTAGATTCCTTATCATCCCACAAGTTCATACATATCAAAAGTTCTCCAATCCGACCTCAAATGGTCCTTCAACTCCCAATTCAAAAGTTCAAAATCCCAAGCCCTAGTTCTTCCATTTTTAGCTTAAGTTTCATGAATTTCTAGGTTAATTTCACAGTAGAATCACGTTTTAGGTTCAAAAATCTTACCTCCAATCAATTCTCCTTGAATCTTTCTTTAATCACCCTCAAAAGCTCTCAAAATGCTCAACTATGGAGGAAAATGACTCAAAATCGCAGATGAAATAACTTATAAACTTTCTGCCCAAGTCTGACCCTTCCTTCTCCGCGAACGTGGTCAACCTCTCGCGTTCGCGTAGCACAAATTTACGTTGACCAACTTTTACCTTATGCGAACGCAACACGCTAGTCGCGAACGCGATGCCTCTTCCGCCTTGACCTTCGCGAACGCGAGATACCTGATGCGAACGCGAAGAGCAAATTTCACTGGACCCCAAATCCTTATACGCGAATGCGGAGAGCCTCATGCGAATGCGAAGCACAAACTCCTAGCCTTCCGCGAACGCGAGGCACCTCTCGTGAACGCGAAGGCTTAATTCTGGCCTTCCTCAAATTCTTCTACGCGAACGCGAGGCTCCTCTCGTGAACGCGAAGAGATAATTCTATGCAACAGCTGGGCAGATTTTTCTACAACTTTCGAACTTTAAAATGGTCCGATGGACCATCCGAAGCTTACCCGAGGCCTCCAGGACCTCAACCGATAGCACCAACACATCCTAAAACCTCATTCAAACTTGTTCCAATCATCAAAATACCTCAAACAACACCAAATCCATCAATTCACATTGAATTCAAGCCTAAGTTTTCTAAAAACTTCCGAAATACGCTTTCGATCAAAAACCCAACCAAACCACGTCCGAATGACCTAAAATTTTGCACACACATAAAAAATGACATAAAAAAGCTACATCAACTCTCGAAATTCCATTCCGACCCTCGGATCAAAATCTCACCTACCAACCGGAAATCGCCAAAATACTAACTTCGCCAATTCAAGTTTAATTCTACACGGGACCTCCAGAACCAATTCCGATCACATTCCTAAGTCATAAATCACCCCCCGAAGATAACCGAACCATCAAAACTCACATCTGAGCTCTCTAACACATAAGTTTACATTCGGTTCAAATTTCCTTGAATTCAACTGTGATGACTGGTCGGGTCGTCACAGTTGAATTCAAGAAAATTTGAACCAAGCCAAAAAGAGAAAATCTTAGTTATAAGTATGCTTTGTTCATCGTAAGATAAGAATTATATAGGCGAAGTAATTGGAGTACACACTCCTTTTTTAAAAATCAAACGCCACCTGCTGGCGGGGTTAACTGGGCATATAGTTTAAGAAAGTTAAAATTATAGTTATTTGTGCATTGTAAATCATCTAATTAAGGGTGAAATAATAAGTTTATAATTAAATGTAAAATATGTCGTTCCTTTTTTTTGTAACGAACTAAAAAATGTGCAGTATAAAATGGACCAGAGCAAGTATATTATTCTAAAAATATGAATGTAAAAAAGAAATTTAGATACAATCCAATTTTCATATTTACGTACTCAATATTACATACTCAAAATCTAGAAATAAGAACACTCTAACACAAGTATCCAAATTAAAATATTTAACTCGAAATATAAGTGCTTATTGACTTAAATAAATGGTCAGGGCTACACGTGTGAGGCACGTGAAATAGAGACTAGTTATTATAAAAGCACGAATGATTTATGTTAAATGTTGAACGACTTTTAAATATCCCTGAAACATTGATTGACTTTTATAACCTTGAATATTTGTATAATTTAAGAATATAATTGTAAATTACCTAAGATTGGAATTCTTTTCCGATTTAAATTAAGCATACACTTAGCCTACAAAGTTAATTTCGGGTCAAATTATTTTGGGATTTTATCGTTGGCCTACATCTTCTTGGATAACGGACGCTTTGTATAGTAGCTTTTTTTTGGACAACAATATTTCTTCCTTCAGATGCTTCGTCGTAATCGTTGCAATATAACCTTTGGAATCTAAAATCAATTGAGACTTTGTATCTGACTCCATGTCAGATTAACTTTGTGTTATTCCTTCAAACAATAATTTCATTTCGAATAAAATTAAAATATTAGACTTGGACTATGAAGTAAAATTGTGAAAGGAATATGAATTTGAGTTGGAGAAAAAGTTGAAGCAACATAGCTAAAGAAAAGTATTTAAACTGATAGAAATTATTTCACAAGTAAATTGTCCAAAACCAAATTGAATCGGTGTTATCATACAGCTTAAATACATGTTTTAGAATCGCGAAGGATTCCTTTCAAATTACAGTTATAGCAGTTCTAATTTTAACTTTGTTTATATGGGATAAGAATAATAAAAAAGCAGAGATCATGACAAAGTTATAACTATTTTGAGATGACTTCTATTGTCATGATGTACATATTCATATCTTGTATATGTACTGTGTATATTAACATTGGTCTTATGTTATTCATCACGTGTTTTATTCTCAACATAATGTTTGTACGTGTAGGATCGTCAACAAGATAAAGAGCCCAATGCTGCTATGCGGATGCTTCTCAAAAAGATATTTATTTCAAATCAAATAAAAATAAAGTCCTTAAGAGACGATTGATTTTGAAGAAAAATGCATCCAACTGAATAATTGGATCTCTCAAATGGCTTACATAATTTACAAAGATGGTAGGTACAGGTTTTGATAATAATGCCATATTTCCAAATAAACTTTCGCCTCCAAAAAATAAAGATCATTCTTTCCAATACACTTTTGTTTTGTAATGACAATAAATGAAGCACATGCCTAAACAATAACACAATATGTTTTCTCATACGAACAATTATATGTTGGACTTTCAAGAGATATCAATATGACAATAACAAGATATCTGGTGATGAGTGATGGCAAAACGGCCAAAGTGATAGAAGGGAACATACACTAAAAACATCAAGTATTAGGTAAGATACGACACAAATATTATGTAGCTTAACTAAATTTATAATCTTTGTAGCTCAGACGATATCTAATCATCAAATATTATGTTAATGTAAGTAAAATTAATTTCAACATTTAAATGATAGTTGCATTTTTTCCACGTCATTATGATATGATTATTTTTCTTGTAAATATTGTCTTAATAATTATAATTATATATTCTTTCACATAAATAACGGAATAGAGATTTACGTGCATCGCACGTACATAAAAACTAGTTATTATAAAAGCACGAATGTTCCACGCTAAATGTTGAACGACAAAAAATATCTCGAAATATTAGTCGACTTTTATATCCTTTATTAATTAAATTAAACTTCATTGCGCCCTTTTTTTGGTCAAAAGGATGTACTTAGATTATATATAAACTAACCAGTTACATGAGAATGTAGTAGATGCATAAGAGGCATCATAGTTGATAAACTAGGGTTTACAAACAAGCTTCCTCTAGGGAAAGCATTAGTAGACTGGAAATTAAAAGTAGATACTAGACTAATATCATTAGAGTTTATACATCTATTACACAAACTATTAGTAGCAGAGTGCAGTTGTGAAGTACTGGAAGTTACTGGAACAAGTCTCCTTTGTAATATACCGCTACAGTCGTTATGATATGGAGACTCTGCAAAAGATGGTGGTGTGTCAAAAAAGTATGCACTGCTCTTGTGCATGGATGGATCCATATTTAGCTAAAGTATCTGCAACACAATTCTGCTCTCTGTAGATGGATAATATATGAGGGTTATCCAGCTGTAGGAGGAGTAACCTGCAATCGTTAAGGATGTTAGTGTAGTGCATAGTAGTTGAGTGAAACATACCTAGGATTGCATGTGCATCTGTTTCGATAATGAGAGGTTGGAGGTGTTGTTGCACTGCCAGTTTTAACCCCATAAGGAGTGCAACAAATTTTGTTTGAACACTTGTACCTGGGTTTGCTTTGCCTGAGAAACCTAAAATCCAATTGCCTTGATGGTTGCGAAAAATGCCTCCAATACCATACCTTTATTGTATATTAGAGCACGAGCCATCAATGTTTAATTTATAAGTAGAACATGTGGGAGGATGCCATTTTATATAAAGAGGAGTTACACACTTATGTGTTGACTTTGGGGTGGTTAGAAAATAATATTCAGCTGCCATATTTGTTATGAAATGAAGATTCAAAGGAAGTCATTGATGTTCAAAAGTTTTATTATTTCTTATAATCCAAATGTGCCATAGTACAAATGGAATAAAAGGTGTAGAAGGTATTTTATGGGGAGTAGATGGTATAAGTGTGTGTATAAATTGGTGTAACCAATTGATATTAAGTGTTGGGGATGTAGTGAAATTAGGATGAGGAAAAGAGTGATGAAGGTCATTCCATAATTGAGTTGTATGTGAGTATTCAAAAAAGAGATGAATGATATTTTCAGGGGCCAGATGACATTGTGGGCATAAAGATGAATTTAGGATTCCTAAATTTGTAAGGTACACCGCTGTGGGTAATCTATTATGGCAAATTAACCAGAGGAAGAAAGATATTTTTGGAAGAATGAGAAGTGTCCAAATCCACTTATAAGAATACTGTGAGGTCATGGGTTTGATAAGAGAATTATAAATAGATTTAACCGAAAATTGACCATTTTGTGTATTTGCCCAATATATTTGTCATGTGTTATAGGTGAAAAAGGCAAGTAGATATTTAGGATGTTAGATTGTAATTGATTTGGTATAACAAAAGGTAATTTGTCAAGGTGCCACCTATGATTGTAGTAGTAGTTAGAGACTAGTTTTTTTCCCTCAAAACAAGGGAGAAGTCCCGTTAGGCAGTTACAAAGTAGTAAATTAGGCTGGATCCAAGGATCCGACTAGAACTTAATATTTTGTCCGTTTGTAATATTCCATTTATATCCTAGTTGACAGTAAGACCATCCATTCATGATATTATGCCAAGTAGAGGAGACATTAGTTTTAATTGAGTTTGATGGTCGTAGATACTTGTGTAGGAGCACCTGTGCCCATAGTTGGTATGGATTTTGAAATAGTCTTCATGCAAGACTTGCATATAGGGCTTTGTTCTTAGTAGATAGATTTTGTATTCCTAAACCCCTTTGGGCTAAAGGTTGAGTAATTGTGCTCCAATTAATGAGGTGTAATTTTTTCTTCTGAGGAGATGTTCCCCAGAGAAAATTTCTTTAGTAGGATTGAGGTGGGATAGTATATAAGTAAAAATTTTAATGTATTGCATAAGATGATTAGGAAGGTGATTTAAAGTAGAGCGAATTAAGGTAGTCCTTCCTGCTTTAGATAAAAAATTAGTTTTTTAACCTGCTAACTTAGTTTTAAAATTGTCAATTAAGAATTGGCAATCCCTTTTTGTTGGTTGCTTTATGAAAATAGGGAATCCTACATATTTACCAAAACTTTTGCCATTATTCATGTGAAAAAGTTGTAGTATAGAGGTTCTAGTAGGAGTGGTGCAGTTTTTTGAGAAAAAAATTTGTGACTTGTCAAAGTTAATTGTTTGTCCAGATAATTTAGTGAATTGAGCCAAAGTATGAAGAATTGATTGGCACTTAGTAGGTGTTACTTTGGTTGTGAGAATAATATCGTCAGCAAAAATAAATGAGATAGTTGAGGACCTCTGTTGGCCAAGGCTAATGGTAACCAATTATTGTAATCCACTTCCATATTTATTTTTCGTGAAAGCATTTCTAGACAAATGATAAAAAGATAAGGTGATAGTGGATCCCCCTGTCGTATGCCTCTGGTTGGTGTGAAATATTCAGTAGGGTTTCCATTAATTAAAATTGAAGTGGATGTTGTTGTTATGCAAGACATAATAAATTTAATAAAATTTGGAGGAAAATTTAAAGTTATTAAAGAGTTATGAATGAAAGACCATTATATTTTGTCAAAAGCCTTTTCAAAGTCCAATTTAAGAAGCATATTTAAATTATTCCCCTTCAATCTTTGGAATTTTGTAATGATTTCCTGAACAATAAGAGCATTATCAGGTGCTCTTTTGTTCTTTTGGAAACTAGATTGAGTTGGATGAATAATGTGTTCCACGATTGGTTTTAGTTTATTTACGATTATCTTGGTTATAATTTTGTAAATAATATTACAAAGACTGATAGGTCAATATTGAGATATTGTAGCAGTGCTTAAGTTTAGGAATTATACATATGTAAGTAGTGTTAATGGTAGGATTTATTTGATGATCTAGGAAAATTTTATGACAAAAATACTTGACAGAGCTACCTATGATGTCCCAATATTTTTGATAAAAAAACGGGTGAAGACCATCTAGTCCAGGTGCTTTTAATGGTTTGAAGGAATGGATTGCGGTTAGAATTTCATGATCTTGTAACGGTTTGGATAATGATAAACAATCCTGAGGAGTTAAAACATTAGAGGGTTGTATTGTGGTGTGTTTTTTAGAAGAAATTTGTTGGGTGTTGAACAGAGTTTGATAATAATGTGTAATATTATTCCTAATGAGATGTGGATCTGTGATCCAATTTCCCCCTTGATCTTGTAGAGTTGTTAAACGATTATGTCTTTGACGATTTAACATTGTAAGATGGAAAATTTTGTATTTGCATCACAATCATTTAACTAACTAATACGGGACTTTAACTTCCAAAAGTCCTCCTCAAGCTTTAATATGTGGTTAAAATCCAGTTTTAATTGATGCTCTAAATTATGTAAGAACTGGCTAGTAGGGTAGTTAAAAGAAGATTGAATACCATTTAATCTAGCCAAAATCTTCCTCTTTCGTTTAAATATGTTACCAAAAGTGAAAGTATTCTATTCTTGGACCATGTCAGTGAAATTTGTTATGGCTGGAAGTAACATTAAATTATCCAGCCATGCTTGTTTGACTATACTAGGAAATTGAGGATGTGTAGTCCATATCGTCTCAAATCTTAAAAAAAATCAAGGTAATACACAATGTTTTAATTTTAATAACAGGAGACAATGATCGGAATGCGTATGTGGGAGATGTGTAACTAAAGCTTCAGGGTAGTTTGAAAGCCACTCATAATTTGCATTAATACGATCAATGCGTTCAAGAATGTTGTACTTATTATGTCTACCATTTGTCCAAGTGTAACGACTGCCTTTGTATCCTAAATCAGTTAGGTGACAATAATTTAAACATTCCAAAAATTTATTTGCTCGTGAATTATTAATAGGTAGGCCTCCAAATTTATCAGTGGAAGTAATTATTTCATTAAATCTCCACCTATAAGCCATGGTCCTTTATAATTATCAAATACACACCTAAGGTTTTGCCATAAAGTCTGCCTATTTACCAAATCAGTGCTTGCATAAATAGCAGTAAACAACCACTTAAATGAAGAGGGGTGTACTAGAATGTGACAGTGAATTTCATGTGCAGTCGTTGCCACATGTTCAATGGTAAGGGCGTCAGTAAGCCATAATAATACAATACCACCTGACTGACCTATTGCTGCCACTTCGATCATGCCAGTGAAATTAAAATCCTCATTCAAAGTCTGATGTGTTTGACAGTGGATTTCCAGCAAAACCACTAAAGACGGGCGGTTATAATCGAGTAATGATCTAAAATTACGACTAAACTTAGATGAAATAGCTCCTCTACAGTTCTATATAATAAAATTCATAGAGGAGGAGCACTGATGCACCGGTGAGGAGGTATGAGCGACTGGCTGTAGTGGGCACGCAGAGAGGTAGAGGGCGACCTAAGAAGTATTGGGGAGAGGTGATCAGACAGGACATGGCACGACTTAGGGTTACGGAGGACTTGGCCCTTGACAGGGAATTATGGAGGTCGAACATTAAGGTTGTAGGCTAGGGGAAAGTTGTGAATATTTCTACAGCACAATAGAGTGAGACTAGCCAGTTAGGAGTTAGACTAAGAATGTCATTGGTCGGCTATTGATGCAGGGCTTTACCTGCTAGTTTTACTATACCAGCCATCTATTTCGTATTTCGTATTCTGTATTTCATATCTCTTATACTGCTGTTATTTTATTATGCATTTTTATGGTACTAATATATTGACGCCTGTTGCTTTTTTTGAGCCGAGGGTCTCCTGGAAACAACCTCTCTACCCTTCGGGGTAGGGGTAAGGTCTGCGTATATATTACCCTCCCCAGACCCCACTTGTGGGATTATACTGGGTCGTTGTTGTTGTTGTTGTTGTTGTTACACGTTGATCAAACAACTGGTCGTTCCTTGCATGCATCCTGGTACTGTTGCTTTTACCTGGACGCAGATGTAAAGTTGGTAAGAGTAGCATGACATACTTGCCCACGTCTGGATTTGTGGTTGGCCTTAGGCGAAATGAGACTGTCATTAAGTTGGGAGGACACCTTATGTAAATCTTTCTTTCGTACTCCTCCTTCTGGACAAACACCTTGATGCCATCTATCCTTGCATGAATTGGTCTTGTTTTCCTGTTGTAAATGACTATTGCTTCTAGTTCTGCCTAAAGTTTCATGTCTTGTGCGAGTGGATTGGGAGGGGGTGGGGGTGACTGTGGGGGTGAGGGAGTTGGAGGTGTTACTGGTTCCATTAAGGGTGTGTGTGGTTGTGGAACCCAGTAGGGTTGAATCCAAGGTGTTGTGGGAGTTGGGTTGGGGTAAAATGGCATTTGGAGAAGATGTGGGTGAAGATGAGCAGGATCCCAGTAGGGAGATGTAAGCTGTAGAAGCTGATATGGTGAAATTCAAGGTCCTTGCATCATGGACCAGTGGTATCTCCCATAAATATTTGTCCCTAGTTGCATGCCCTCCACTACTATTTGCGCAAGGTCCCTCAGATTGTTTATTAGAATCGTCACTTCTTGGTTGTGGACCTCCATGGTGAAGGTTAGTGCATGGTTCTAAAGACCTGTCTCGAGCCAAGATGATGGATTGGTTGGTGCAAATGGAGTGAGCAGTGTAAATGATGATATTCGGCTCCATTATGAGATGGGAGGGAGGAAGTGAGTGAGGAGTGCGTTGGTGTTGGAGACGATGAACTGTTTGCCTGGAAATGTTGTTGGGTGTTCTGCGTAAATAGTTGAGATTGTTTGAAAATATTTTTTAAAGGCAAAGGAGATGATAATAGATTGGAAATGGTAGATAGTGGATGTGAAGGTTGAACTATAGTGGAAGATATCCCAATGGTGGAGGAAGGCGGTGTGATTGAAGGATTTGGATTTTGTGTTTGAGATTGAGTGTTTGAGATGGTAGAAGTAAGGTGTTCATCATTAGCTAGTTGCATGGAAGCTATAGTAGAGCTAATAATTGGGGAGGGTATGGTGGTATGCAGAGATAGTGGTGAATGCATGCATGAGTTTTGGGATGGGCCGGAAGTGTTTGTTGAGGTGGAGGGACTAGAAGGATTTGATTGGGTTTGCATGTGGGGTGAGGTATTGTGGCTCTTTGCATGGGCTGTGATAGGTGTTGAAGTTCGGGGTGATTGTAAGTGGGCCGAGTGGGTAGGGTTTTCTAGAAGAAATTGAGTAGTAATGCTAGGATGTAATTGGTCTTTGTCAATAGGATTAGGGAGGGAATGATCATTAGTGGGGTCAGTTGAGCTAAGTAAGTCAAATTTATTATTAATTGAAAAATTAGAAGGTGGGGATATGGTTTTTGTATTTCGACGGTTAAGAGTAGTATTTTTATTATCAAGAAAAATATTAGTGAAGGGTAGAGTATTAGGAGTATTAAACGAGTTTATGTTATTAGCATACTTACATGATGGTCAAGTAGGGCTTAACATAGAACCAGGCAGTGATTGTGGTGGATTTGCTTTGGGGTGAGTCGTCCTTAATATGGATTTCTTAGGAAACTGTACTGTTTTCCATTCTTCAACCAATGGAGAGGGAAGGGTAGAAGATATAGGGTTTGTAGTGGTCAAAGGGTTCAAAGAAGATGACTCTAAAGAATTTGTGTTTAGTGCGGGGAAGGTACAATTACGTTGATTATGGCCCAATCTACCACACTTAATACACAACAAGTTTAATCCTTCATAAAGGATATATTGCTTAAGATTACCAAAAAAATATGAGTTCTTAATGGTTGATCTAATGGGACCTCAACACATAACCTTGCATAACTTCCTCTTGTAGTGGAGGAAGTGCAAGTATTAACAGTAAGTAATTTTCCAATTTTATTACCCAATTTCTGAAGAATTTGAAAATCATAAAATTCAGTAGGTAATTTTGGTAGTCGTAACCAAATGGTAGAGTATTTGATTTTTGTTTCTAACGCCATAAACTTGGGTTCCCATTGGCGAACGGAGAGGAAATGATTTAAAATAAATCAGGGTCCATCATGCAAAACATGAATCTTATTTTCCTCTTTTTGAAATTTGATGAGGAAGAAATCTGTACCTTGGCCAATAAGGGGTAAATTTTTCGTTGGCTGCCATAAGGAGTATAATTTTTGCCTAAGTATTTGATGGCTAATTTTTCGACCATATACCTTGATAATAACGACATGTTGCCATGGTGAGTAAATTCTGGGTTTTTCTTCAATGGATAGTGGTATAAAGATGGAGGGGTCAGAAGGTGCCTCCGTTTCATTAGTAATATCTAAGGTAAAGTTGAGTAAGCCATTTGTATACGTCTGTAAAGAGGTTGTATTATGAGATAGGAGGGTGTTTAGATAAGGTTGCTTAACAAACTGAGAAGGTGTTGATGGAGGTTCTTTCGAGTCAATATTCATATTACCCTCGTTGGTTTGTGAGTTGGGTAGTGAAGTTGGAGAGGAGAAGGAAGTGGAATTCATGCAGTAGATGTCCGGTGGTTTAGGAGGTATTGGAGATGTAGAACCATATGGAATAGGGTTCATGGTAGAGAAAGTTTTTTCACTTTTAGTTTTTTACAACTTCATTGCACCTTGGATAATATAGTAAGAACCGCTAATTGAGTTCCTAATGTTAAGGTCTTTAAAGTCAAGTATAATTCTATTTTCATGGGATTCTGATACCAATCAAGTGTTCTACCTATTGTTGAACTTTAAAGTCAAGTATAATTATATTTTCATGGGATTCTGATACCAATCAAGTGTTCTACCTATTTTTAAAGTAGCAAGACACACCAACCGAAGTTATGATTGTAAAGTTATTATTGGAATAAGAATTGGGTTTGACTATACAAATTTGATCCCAACAAAAAGACTTCCAACTCCAAGTCATTTCATGTCGGAATAAATTTTATTCCTTTTTCTTGTCTATAAAGAACATTATTACTATGTAATTTTCTATATTTTCTGATCCAAAGTATTAAGATTGAATTAGATGAAGATGCATCTCCCTCAAGTTCGTCATTGGATTCTTATATTGCAGCATAAGATCATTTGTTTTTAACGCACAACTTCATGAATTACATCTCCTATTTCTTCCACTTTTTGTTCAAGGTGTTTTAGCTCAACGCTCTATATTTTTTAGTAGTGGTTATCCATGCATATGTAGGTTATATTCTTGAGGCAGTTTATATAGTATTATAGTTAAGTTTTATATTGGTTACGTGTATGTTTTATCCAATTTTTCTCGTACAAGGAAATACTTTATTTGGATTCGTCATGCTTATAACATCCGTGAGTCCTATATATAAGAATTAATTACATAGAATTTCAAATAAGGAAAGATTAACACGTAAAATTTTAGTTGATTTTAAAAACCTAAATTTTAGGAAAATAATTAAATCACTATTTTGTCTAGTTTTAAATTAATTTTTTAAAAGATAAAATAGGCGAACAACATTTCGCTAAAAACCTTCGTGTTTTTAACATATTATAGATTATAGATTATAGATAGATAACAAAGGAGAGATTTGCAGCCATACCCTATATTTATGCCACCTTTTAACCTATACCCTATTTTTAAAAATTATAGATTTGGTGTCCAGATGACAAAAAATCCGTAATAACATGACAATTACATCCCTAACAAAAGAAATAAAACCTGCATCACGCATTAATCGCGTGATCTGCAACCTCATTCGTGAAAAAAGATCTCCTCCTCTCCTCTCAGCAGCTTTATCAAAAAATCAGAAACTTGTCCAGATTAATCTTCAGAATCACACTTGCATGAAGTTGTTTCACGTTGAAGCTAAAAATTCATGCTAATATAGCATAAAGTTGTTTCACATTGAAGCTAAAACTTTATGCAAATGCATGTTGTAGTTATTTATCCTGCAGTCTACAGTTTTATCATGAGTTTTATCCGAAACTTCAGTCTAAACATGCTGAAGTTATTTAGTTCATTTGCTAAAACTTCAGACTAAACATGCTTAAGTTTTTTAGTTCAATTGATAAAAGTTCAGAGTAAACATGCTTAAGTTTTTGTCTTGCAGTATGTAATTTTCTAATGAGTTTTTGCTAATGCATGCTGAAGTTATTTAGTTCATTTGCTAAAACTCCAGGCTAAACATGCTTGGGTTTTTTAGTTCATTTGCTAAAACTTCAGACTAAACATGCTTAGGTTTTTTAGTTCATTTGCTAAAACTTCAGATTAAATATGCTTAAGTTTTTGTCTTGCAGTATGTAATTTTCTAAAGAGTTTTTGCTAATGCATGCTAAAGTTATTTAGTTCATTTTCTAAAACTTCATACCAAAACATGCTGAAGTTTTGTAACGCGGTCTACAGTTTTGTCCTGAGTTTTATCCGAAACTTCAGTCTAAACAAACTGAAATTTTTAGTTCATTTGCTAAAAATTCAGCCTAAACATGCTTAAGTTTTGTCCTGTAGTTTGTCAAGAGTCTTTTATTAAAAAGGGCAAAATCATCTTTTTAAAATGCTTTTAATAAAAAAAAAATGAGTACGGATGCAAATGAAAAAATAAAACGGGTAAAAGTCAAAAAGGGGCGACCAAAAAGGGCACCCCATGCAATTTTTACATAACGAAGTCCCTTATCACTTTATTTTTAAAATTTTTGAAGTGATTTTTATTGTACGTCATTTTCGATGGGACTCGAAGAGCTTCTTCAATTGTTCGGAGCAAAAATCATACTATATTATAAGTGTGAAGACCTAAAGGGAAAGTTAAATGACCAAAATACCTATTTAAAGCTGAATGACCATTTTGCCCTTCAGTCAAATATTACTCCTATAATGTTTGTAATGACCCGACTGGTCATTTTGAGCAATTGCGTTCGGTTCGGTAATTTGAGATCATGAGTAGCTTCACACAGTGTATTATAACTTGCGTGCATCATTGGTTCGGGTTTTTGAGAAGTTCGGAAATGATTTTTAGGAGTGACTCTCATTTGAGAAGCTCGAAGTTGAAAGAATTGACCAAGGTTTGTCTTTTGAGTATTTGACCTCGGATTGGAGTTTTAATGGTTCTGTTAGGCTCGGGTGGTGATTTTGGACTTCGACGTACGTTCGAATTTGTATTTGAAGCACGAAAATTGAAAAGTTAGTTTTGGAAAATTGAGAGGTTTGACCAAGAATTGACTTTGGTAATATCGGGGTCAGAATGCGATTTCGAGAGTTGGAACAACTCTATTATGTCATTTGGTACTTGCCTGCAAAATTTGGTGTCATTTGGAGTTGATTTGATATGGTTCAGACACTTGGTTGCTATTCTAGAAGTTTTTGAAGTTCATTGCGATTTTCATGTGTTTTTCATCCGATTTGTGATTTTAGAGGTTATTTTGATATTCTAATCACGAGATATAGTTTCAGACTTGTTTGGGTGTTTGGCATAGAGCCCCGAGGGCTCGGATGAGTTTCGTTTGCGTTTCAGAGTGTTGGAAGAAGGTTCAGTTTTGCTGGTGTCTCTGTTCTCGTATTTGCGAGATTTTCATCGCATTTGCTATGTCCGTATTTGCGAGATCATTCACTCTTTTGCAATGATGGGCTGGGTCAAGGGAATTGGCAATGTGAACTATTTCATTGCATTTGTGATTAGCCAGCTTCGCATTTGTGACACAAACTGTCGCTTTTGCGAAAACTCTAAGCTCGCATTTGCGAGTCTTGTGTCGCATTTGCGACCTTGATAGAACTGGTCAGCCTTCGCTTTTGCAACACTTTTGTCGCATTTACGAGCATCACATTTGCGATCCGGATGTCGCAAATGCGACATCTGAGGCTGGTATTAAGACTTCCATTTCGGGACTTAGCTTCATTTTATCATATTTTGAACCCTAAGCCCGAGAGTGGGCGATTTTGAGAGAGGAATTACATCTACAATCATTGGGTAAGTACCTCTAATCAATTTTCCATAATATTTTGTGATTATACCGTAGATTTAACATCAAATTCATGATAATCTAAAGGAAAATTTGGATAAAATTGTAAAATCTTTCAAAATATAAAATGATGATTTAAAGGACGAATTGGTATCGAAAATTGATAATTTTGATATAGTTGAACTCGTATCGGAATGGGTGTTCGGGTTTTGTAAATTTTGTCAGGTTTCAAGGTACGGGCCTGGGGGGATTGACTTTTTGCAAATTGTATAAGGATCATAGCTTTTTTAATTGAAATTATATTTTCTTGTATTGTTTGATGTATTTAAGTCGTCTTTGGCTAGATTGAGCTGAGCGGTGGTGAATTGGTAAAGAAAAAGCTAAATTGAGTATTGAGTTGGCCGAAATGAGGTGAGTGTCTTGTCTAACTTTGTGTGGGGGAAACTACCCTTTAGGAATTGAGTTAATTGTGCTATCTAGTTACGTAAAATCCGTGTACGCAAGGTGACGAGTGGGTACACGGTCTATATATGGTATTGACTGGATTAGATTGTCTAGTCTCTTCCCATGCCTGCAATTAAATTGTCATAACATGTGATATCTCATTGTTAGGCTACTCCTATATGCTATATGATGTTGTTAGCACTTATTATACCTCTTACTCGTTATTTAGCCCGTATATGCCTTAGTTGAAGTTATTGCCTTCCTTATTGTCTTGTTACCTCATAATTGTTGAGTTCCTCTATGACTATGTGCATATCTACTACATGTCCAAATTATTGTGATTGCATGCTTAGTTATCACGTTCCTTACATGTCTTGTCATTTTTGTAAAGGTTGTTGTATTCTTTTGATTTTTATGTGGTCCCTTTGTTGCCACGTACTCATACCCTTGATTGTAGGAATTCTTGAACTTGAGTTATTGAATTATTTTTGTTGATTTAAAATATTGTACGAGGGATCGAGTTGCACATCGTAACAGGTAAAATAAAGGAGGATATTTATATTATGATATTGTGATTATACGGTGGGATAGGGGTACACGCTGCAACAGGTAAATAAGGGTGGACTGTTATGGTGAAATAAGAGTGAATTATGATATTGATATTATATGGTGGGATCGGGTTGCGCACTGCAACATACTATGCTTATTGTTATGATATTGATATTGTACGGTGGGATTGGGTTGCACGTTGCAACAAGTAAAATAAGGGTGAATTGATATGGTGGAATAAAGTGAATTATGATATTGATATTATATGATGGGATAGGACTGCGCGCCGCAACATAATTTGTATTTTGTATCCCCTGTTTTAGTGTATTGGCTTCACTTCCTTTGTACGTGACTCTCAGACTTTGTATTTCTGGTTTTCACTGCTTTTTGAGGATTGAGTTATTGTCATTGGCTTATTGCCTTGCCGTCACTTCATGGGCTCCTTTCCTAATACTATTATTTTGGTGAATTGATTTTCAAGATGAATTTATTACGTTGAGTCATTACCTCCTGCCCTGCTGAGTTATTAGTAATATAGTGATTTAAAATAAAAAGTTTAATATCATGCTACCTCATGTGACTTTTAATTTAAAACTCGCTGTATATTTCGGTTTTTACTATTTCTAATATTTATATTTTATTTCAGTTGATTTCTCAACTTAATAGCCTTAACCTGCCTAAGATTTTTATTTCACTTAAAAAGGGATTGTTATTATGTTTTAATTTAAATAAATTCTATATTTAATTCAATAGCTTATTCGCTATTGTATTTTATTTGAAAATGTTATTTTTGTTCACTCAAATGATTTCTAAAATAAAGTCATCTTTCTCACAGATTTCCTACTTGGTATAGAAACTGTAATTTTACTTTATGATATATAAATGGAATCTCTTGAACATCTTAATTAGCATTTGACACGGATATTATATACTGAGTAGCACGTGAATTCTGCCGTGCAAAGTCAGATGGAAAGATGTGGGCACAAGGTTCCATGTGTGTTAAAGGTTTGGAACTTGTGGTTTATGATATGAGATTACGAGAATTGGGATTGTTGGAATTGTGTATTAGAAATGATTTGATTGGTTGAGTTAACATCGTTTTCCCTACTCGAGCACATTTATACTTCATCCGTACCCCAACTATGTTGTTGTTTAATTACTTGGTTATTTCTTGTTGCCATTCGTGTTCCCTTTATCATTACTACTATTTGTAATCTGATATATTTCTGCTATTAGTATTACTTTGATAGTCCTTTCTTGTTAGTTTTGTGTCATATTCTGCAGGTTTACATAGATAGTAGTGTCTTGGCATGACCTCGTCACTACTCTACCAAAGTTAGGCTTGATACTTACTGAGTACCACTGTAGTGTACTCATACTACACTTCTGCACATCTTTTTGTGCAGAGCCAGGTACTTCGGATCATGTTGGTTTGAGACTTATGCTTGGTATGGCTAGAGACTTCAAGGTACACCTGCTGGGCGTTCGGAGGCTCCGAAGTCACCTTCTATTGTACTTATTCTTGTTGTTCCTTTTATTCTGGAACAGTGATGTATTCATTATGTATAATTACTCCTAGAAATGCTTATGACTTGTACTACTGGTTTTGAGGTTATTGTATCATGTTGAGACTATTGGTTTATTTAGAAATTTTTGGTTCATGTTTGATAGTTGTTAGTAGAACCTGTTACTATTTCGGTATGTGTTAGACTTACCTAGTTTTAGAGACTAGGTGTCATCACGATTCCTTCGAAGGAATTTTGGATCGTGACAAGTTGGAATCAGAGCTCTAGGTTCATAGGTGCTACTTGTCATAAACAGGTTTAGTCGAGTCTTGCGGATTGGTACAGAGACGTCTGTACTTATCTTCGAGAGGCTACGAAAACTATTAGGAAATTCCACTTCTTTCATTTCTTATCGTGCGATGTTGATTCAGCTTGAGCATATATCTTATGTTCCTTTGCATCCACTCGTGTATCATATTGTGCACTCAATATCAGCTATGTGCCGACTGTTCATGATGCTATGGATGGGATACGAGGGAGACATGGATGCTCAAATATTAGCTTAACGTGTCATCCAAACTATGGATAGAGAGGTATTGAGAGACTATTCATTTGTTCACATGTGGGTGCAGCGGGTTCTGGCATCTGATTGATAAGTACGAACTTGGGAAGGTTTAATTGGTTGAATAGTGGTCGCGATCGTGGTAGTGTCACGAGGTGGATGTTGATTTGAGAGTAGTTGGTGGTATTGGAGACTATGTGGTTCGTATGAGATTTTTACACAGTGGAAGGTACATATTACATTCAAGTCACTCAAGGAAGTGAGTTTGACGGTCACGAGAATGGACATGCGCTTAGTAGATGAATTTGCGTACCTTGTGATTGGAGTTGTACGAGCTGTGAAGGTTAGTTTTGCGGATCATCAAATATTGTTTTCTATGGTTTCGTGCCAAGTGAGGGAGTCTACTAACGACATTTAGATTGCAGAGTCAGGTATTACCTCAGTTTTAGCCTGAGATGTGTATATATATGGTATTGGAAGGTTCCCTAAAATTTGTTCATGACTAAGATCTGAGATCTTGCATGGCATGATGTTGGGGCTTACGGTGTTTTTGCGTCATTAATGGATCTATATTTTAGTATCAAAAAGGGGTCGGAGAAACAACTTCAGATTCATAGAAGGTCTATTCAGCGTGGGCATCTCGATCGGGGAATTATGGAGTGCTTCAGAGAAAATACAGTGGTTTATGAGCTTCTGTGCTATGTGGTTTGTGCTAGGATTTTTTGCATTTAGTTTTGGTTGGGGTAGTTGTGTATCGACAGGGAAAAGTGTTACCCCAGAGGAAAGACGAGGAGTATCCGAAGAAATGGGTTAGCTCCGTGGTGTTGGGTCAGCATACAATGGAAGTAATTGGTCCTTTTTGAATGGGAATTCCCTACTAGTATTTGTGGCAGTACTCTTGGGTTGGACTGTTTGTGTGACTCGGTTGAGTTGGGGATATGCGGTCCTAATGGCTTAGTTGCGTGCGTGCAGGTCTCGGAGAGTTCTCGATGGTTTCGGCCACGGCTTGAGTCGGTTGTCTGCTATGGGCATAAGGAATATGATGTACATTATGGTTTTATCCTGGATAGATATCAGGAGTTAATAGAATGTTGGCATTATTGGATATCATATGTGAAGAGAGTGCATTTTAGGAAGGAACCTTGAGTTTTGGTTTGCGGGTGCGTGGCTAGTGGCATGGTGATTACATGGTTTTGAGGCTCTTGAGGTTCAAGTTTTGTTATGCGGCCGGAAAATCTATATGGGTGATCCAGTAAGATGATAGGGTGTGAGTGATGTATCAGTCATTCGAGTAGCGTAGCTGAGTTCGGGTATGGAAATTTCGGTATTCCTAAGGTTTTAGGGCTGGATGTCCTCATATGCGGACTATTTCTTATTTGCGGATTGTGAAGGAATATTGAGAATGGGATAACTGATAGCATACATTATCGATAGGTTGCTATGGACTTTTGGAAGGATATTTACCTATTTGGGAATGATCAGGATTTGGTTTAGGGGCTATTTGAAAGCTCAACGAGAATGTGTACTTTATATCGGATCAGGTTTGGGTACTCTTGTGAAGTTGATATCACGGTTAGGTTACCGGGTAGAATGAATATTATTTATGCCTCTGGCCTATGTTATGTGTTACTCTCTTATGATATGATGGACTATGAGGTTGTATGATTATTCTCCATACATGTTGTAATTCCGTTCAGGCCTTATGGCGATGTGGGCGAGATGACCCTCGTGATGTTGATTTGCTCATTGCACCTTAGTTGTGCTTGCTTACCTCCATGTTTTATTATTTCTATTCATTTTCCTGCAGTTATACTTGTGCACTCTATTATGCTTGATGTCAGCATTCATGTGATCAGTGAACCTGAGCACTTTGGCTCGATGAGTATCTGGGACCGGGCTGCACGCAGCAACGGATGTTATGTAGTGTACCCTTTCCTTGTGTTTATATGGAGTTTCATTTTCCCTTTTGTGGTATGGTTTAATGAAACCGTACTTTTGTCGTTATACCTGTTGTACTTGTTAGATAGTCCTTATACCTTGCTTTCTTTCTATTTATACTGCATAACTGAGTTATTGATGGGTTGGTGTACGAATCGTGTGGTAAGAGAATCTGTGTGGTTCCGTGATGAGTTGTCATTTGGGCTTCTTGCTTGGTGTATGGACGAGAGAGAGCTTCTTGACTTGTTGACTTCATAGGCGGTTATGAGTTCCCGCATGTTTATTTCTCATGGGCAGCGTTGCGGAGGTCCGGAACAAAGCCTTATTTGATGTGAAGTGTATTACCGGTGCCAAGATTGTATTGGACAGCCATGGTGGTCGGAAGTTATTACTACGGGCATTTGAGTTGTGTGGAATATCATGTGATTGTACCCTGGGTGGGAATTATGGCTCGATTTGGCTTGTTCAGGTTTGTACAGTGTGATGATATGAGATTCGGATCCTATTATGAGTTTTAGATGTTGAGGGTTGGGTTCTGTCCTAAGGTTATGGACTAAGGATGATGTGAGATCTTCAGTTAAGTTGCATCGTCAGGCCTGCATAGGTTTGGGTGATGGGGAATCACCCCCGGGTGTATGTATGGTGAGCTCGTGCAGTGATTTGATAGCTTTGGAATGACTCCTGGCACGTTCGAGGATGAACATATGTTTAAGTGGGGGAGGATATAACAACTCGACTGGTCATTTTGAGCAATTGCATCTAGTTTGGCAGTTTGAGGTCACGAGTAGCTTCACACAGTGTATTATGACTTGTGTGCATCATCGGTTTGAGTTTTTGAGAAGTTCGAAAAGGATTTTTAGGAGTGACTCCCATTTGAGAAGCTCGAAGTTGAAAGAATTGACCAAGGTTTGACTTTTGAGTATTTGACCTCGGATTGGAGTTTCGATGGTTCCGTTAGGCTCGGCTGGTAATTTTGGACTTAGGCGTATGTCTAGATTTGGATTTAGAGGTTCGTAGGATAATTTGAAGCATTTTGGCGAAAATTGAAAAGTTGAAGTTTCGGAAGATTGAGAGATTTGACCGAGAGTTGACTTTGGTGATATTAGGGTCGGAATATGATTACAAGAGTTGGAACAGCTCCGTTATGTCATTTGGGACTTGCCTGCAAAATTTGGTGTCATTTGGAGTTGATTTGATATGGTTCGGACGCTTGGTTGCGATTCTAGAAGTTCTTAAAGTTCATTGCGATTTTCATGCATTTTGGCGTCCGATTCGTGATTTTAGAGGTTATATTGATGTTCCGATTGCGTGTGCGAGTTCGTGTTGTGTTTTCAAACTTGTGTGGATGTTTGGCATAGAGCCCCAAGGGCTCCGATGAGTTTCGTACGCGTTTCGGAGTGTTGGAAGAAGGTTCAACTTTGCTGGTATCTCTATTCTTGCATTTGCGAGGTTTTCATCACATTTGCGATGTACGCTTTGCGAGATCATTCTCTCTTTTGAGACGATGGACTGGGGAAAGGGAGTTCGCAATCATCGCATTTGCGATTAGCTAGCTTCGCATTTGCGACAAAAACTATCGCTTTTGGGAAAACTTTGAGCTCGCATTTGCGAGTCATGTGTCGCATTTGCGACCTTGACAGAGCTAGTCAGCCTTCGCTTTTGCGATGCTTTTGTCGTATTTTTGAGCATCGCATTTGCGATCCGGATGTCGCAAATGCGACGTCTGAGGCTGGTATTAAGACTTTCATTTCGGGACTTAGATTCATTTTATCATATTTTGAACCCTAGATCCGAGAATGGGTGATTTTGAGAGAGGAATTTCATCTACAATCATTAGATAAGTACCTCTAATCAATTTTCTATTATATTTTGTGATTATACCTTAGATTTAACATCAAGTTGGTAATTTGGGGTAAATTTATAGAAATCTTTCAAAATGTAAAATGATGATTTGAATGACGAATTGATATCGGAATTTGGTAATTCTTGTATGGTTGGACTCGTTATCGAATGAGTGTTTGAATTTTATAATTTTAGTCAGGTTGCGAGGTGCGGGCCCGGGGTTTGACTTTCGGGTTGACTTTTAGTTCTTGTTAAAGATTGAATAAGGATCATAGCTTTGTTAATTAAAATAATTTCTCTTGCATTGTTTGATGTATTTAAGTCGTCTTTCGCTAGATTGATCCGAGCGATGATGAATTGGCAAAGGAAAAGCTAAATTGTGTATTGAGTTGGCCGAAGTGAGGTAGATGTCTTATCTAACTTTGTGTGGGGGAAACTGCCCCTTAGGAATTGAGTTAATTGTGCTATCTTGTTATGTGAAAGCCATGTACATAAGGTGATGAGTGGGTACACAGTCTATATGTGGTATTGACCGGTTTAGATTGTCTAGTCTCTTCCCATGCTTGTGATTAAATTGTCTTAACATGTGGTATCTCGTTGTTAGGCTACTCCTACATACTCTATATGATGTTGTTAGCACTTATTGTACCTCTTACTCGTTATTTGGCTCTTATATGCCTTAGTTGAATTTATTGCCTTCCTTATTGTCTTGTTACCTCATAATTGTTGAGTTCCTCTATGACTCTGTGCATATCTGCTACATGTCTAAATTGTTGTGATTGTATGCTTAGTTATCGCGTGCCTTACACGTCTTGTCATTTTTGTAAAGGTTGTTGTATTCCTTTGATTTTTACGTGGTCCCTTTGTTGCCGTGTATTCACACCCTTCATTGTAGGAATTCTTGTAAATTGAGTTATTGAATTATTGTTGTTGATTTAAAATATTGTACGGGGGATCAGGTTGCATGCCGCAACATGTGAAATGAGGGAGGTGATGAAATAAGGGGGACATTTATATTATGATATTGTGATTATACGGTGGGATCGGGTTGCACGCCGCAACAGATGAAATAAAGGTGGACTGTTATGGCAAAATAAGGGTGAATTATAATATTGACATTATATGGTAGGATCGGGTTGAATGCCATAACATATTATGTTTATTGTTATGATATTAATATTATACGGTGGGATCGGGTTACACGCCGCAACAGGTGAAATAAGGGTGAATTGTATGGTGGAATAAGCGTGAATTATGATATTGATATTATATGGTAGGATCGGGTTGCGCCGCAACATAATTTGTATTTTGTATCCCCTGTTTTAGTGTATTGGCTTCAGTTCCTTCGTACGAGACTCTGAGAATTTGTATTTCTAGTTTTCACTGCTTTCTGAGGATTAAATTATTGTCATTGGCTTATTGCCTTGCCGTCACTTCCTGGGCTCCTTTCCTAATACTATTATTCCGGTGAATTGGTTTTTAAGGTGAATTTACTACGTTGAATCATTACCTCCTGCCTTGCTGAGTTGTTAGTAATATAATGATTTAAAATAAAAGAATTAATTTCATGCTACCTTGTGTGACGCTTAAGTTAAAACTCGTCGTATATTTTGGTATTTATTATTTCTAATAATTTTTATATTTTATTTCAATTGATTTCTCAACTTAATATCCTTAACATGTCTGAGGTTTTTATTTCACTTAAAAAGGGATTGTTATTATGTTTTAATTTAAATAAATTCTATGTTTAATTCAATAGCTTATTATGTTGTATTTTATTTGAAAATGTTATTTTTCGTCACTCAAATGATTTCTAAAATAAACTCATCTTTCTCAGAGATTTCCTACTTGGTCTAGAAACTGCAATTTTACTTTATGATATATAAATGGAATCTCTTGAACATCTTAATTAGCATTTGACACGGATATTATGTACTGAGTAGCACGTGGATTTTACCGTGCAAAGTGAGATGGAAAGATGTGGGCACAAGGTGCCATGTGTGTTAAAGATTTGGAAGTTGTGGTTTATGATATGGGATTACGAGAATTGGGATTGTTGGAACTATGTATTAGAAACGATTTGATTGGTTGAGTTGACATCGTTTTCCCTACTCGAGCACATTTATACTTCATTCGTACCCCAAATATATTGTTGTTTAATTACTTGGTTATTTCTCGTTGCCATTTGTGTTACCCTTATCGTTACTGTTGTTTGTAATCTGATATTTTTCTGCTATTGGTAGTACTTTGATAGTCCTTCCTTGTTAGCTTTATGTCATATTCTGTAGGTTTATATAGCAGGTAGTGTCTTGACCCGGCCTCGTCACTACTCTACCGAAATTAGGCTTGATACTTACTGGGTACCACTGTGGTGTACTCATGCTACGCTTTTGCACATCTTTTTGTGCAGAGCCAGGTACTTTGGATCATGTTGGACTTATGCTTGGTGTGGCAGGAGACTTCAAGGTACACCTGTTGGGCGTTCACAGGCTCCGAAGTCACCTTCTATTGTACTTATTTCCATTATTCCTTTTATTCCGGAATAGTGATGTATTCATTATATATAATCTCCTAGACAGGTTTATGACTTGAACTGCCGGTTTTTGAGGTATTGTATCATGTTGAGACTATTGGTTTATTTATAAATTTTTGGTTCATATTTGATAGCTGCTAGTAAAACCTGTTACTATTTCGCTATTGTAACGACCCGACCGATGGTTTTGAGCTTTTGCACTTTGATCGCCAGTTCTCGGGCATGACGTGCCCTGTGTGATGTATTATGACTTATGTTAATCGTTGGTTTTGGTTTTTAGGGTAATCAGAATGAAATTGGAAGAACAATTCCCAGTTTAAAGCTTAAAATTTGAAAGGTTTGATCAAGATTTGACTTATTTGTATATGATCTCGAATCGGGATTTTTATGATTTAGTTAGCTATGTTAGGTGATTTGGGCCTTAGGAGTGTGATCAGAATGCATTTTGGAAGTCCGTGGATGGTTTAGGCTTGAATTGGCGAAATTGAGATTTCGGCGTTTTCCGGTCGATAGGTGAAATTTTGATATAGAGGTCGGAATGAAATTCCGACAGTTGCAATAGCTTCATTGTATCATTTGGGATGTGTGTGTAAAATTTTAGGTCATTCGGACGTGGTTTGGTTAGGTTTTTGATCGAAAGCGTATTTCGGAAGTTTTTGGAAAATTTAGGCTTGAATTCGATGAGTTTTGGGTAATTTGATGTTGCTTGAGGTGTTTTGATGATTGGAGCAAGTTTGAATGAGGTTTTAAGATGTGTTGGTGACTTTGGTTGAGGTCCCGGGGGCCTCGGGTGAGTTTCGGATGGTCAATCAGACCATTTTTGGAGTTGAGAAATTGTAGAAAATCAGTCGAGCAATTGCAGGTATTTTGGTCTTCGCATTCGCAAAGGGAAGTTCGCATTCACGAAGGGCTGGATTCTGGAAGCTACGCATTCGCAAGGGTCTAGGCCACGTTCGTGAAGGGTTCTTCAGGCTGTTCATTGCGTTCGCGTTATGGTTTATGCGATCGCGTATAAGGAATTTGGTCCCAGGAGAATTCCTCATCGCGTTCGCGTTATAGTCTCCGCATTCGCGGAGGTATAAGAGGAAATGCATTGCGTTAGCGACTGGCGTGTCGCGTTCGCTTAAGGTAAAAGTTGGTCAACGTGAATTTGTGCTACGCGAACGCGAGAGGTTGACCGCGTTCGCGAAGAAGGAAGGGTCAGACCTGGGCAGAATGTTTTAAGTCACTTCATCCGCAATTTTAGGGCTCATTTTCCCCATTGTTGATCATTTTGAGAGCTTGTTGAAGGAAATTGAAGAGGGATTCAAGCGGAATCACCTAGAGGTAAGATTTTTGAACTCAATATTCGATTATTATTGTGAAATCCACCTAGAAATTCATGGAACTAAGCCTAAAATTGAAGAGCTAGGGCTTGAGAAATTGGACTTTTGATTTGGGATTTGGAGGACCATTTGGGGTCGGATTTGAGAACTTTTGGTATGTATGAACTCGTGGGAGGATAAGGAACCCGTTGATGTGAAAATTTCTGAGTTCCGAGAAGTGGGCCCAAGGCTCGGGTTTTAGTGATTTCGAGATTTGTGCCCGTTATTGATTGTTTTCGCTTGGGATTTGTTCCCTTAGCATATTGTGATGTGTTCGTTCTGATTTTGGATAGATTCGTCGTGCGTGAAGGCCGATTTGAGGGGCAAAGGCGTCGCGAGCTAGAGATTTCGCCGGCTCAAGGTGAGTAATGATTGTAAATGATACTCTGAGGGGTTGAAAACCCGAATTGCACATCGTAGTGCTATATTGAGGTGAGACACGCGCTTGATGATGAGCGTGGGGTCATTTACTATTGGGAGTTATAACTTGGTCCGTCCCGATTGATGATTTTACCGCGTATTTGACTTGAACTTATTTGTTAGCATCATGATTTGGGCTGATTACCATATTTGGGCTTTGTTCCAATTATTTGAACCCTTTGGGAATTTTTATCACTGTTTTGACTTAATACTTGAACTCAGTCCTGTTGTTTTCTACTGTTTTACAACTCAACCACTTTTACTCAGTTTTGAGACTTAAATGATATTTCTAAATGATGTTTTGGGCAGAGAACCTACTGTTTTACTAATGCCCGAGGGGCTTGTGATGATTTTCGGATTGAGTGCGGCCGAGGGCCAGATGTGAGGATACACTGAGTGATATGAGGTCGAGGGCCTGAGATACATTTATACGCCACGAGGTGGCTTGAGTGATGTGAGGCCGAGTGCCGAGTGATGTTAGGCCGAGTGCCGAGAGATGATGCCACGAGGTGGCTTGATATAGCGCTTGGGCCGTAAGGGGGCCTTCCAGAGTTTGCACACCCCCAATGAGCGCGGATACTCATTGTGATCTGAGAGTGAGCCCGAGGGGCTGATATTGTTCTGAGAGTGAGCCCAAGGGGCTGATATTGTTCTAAGAGTGAGCCTGAGGGGCTGATACTGTTCTGAGAGATTGCCCGAGGGGCGAACCTTTATGTGTTCATCTTTCACATTTACTTATCATTTTGCCTGTTATACTGTGGTATTTGTGCCCGGGGGGTGGATGTTCTGTGCTTATCAGCACTAACTATTTTGCATTCATTTGCGTAACTATTGAAAAAGTCATTTTCAAAAGAGGTTTTAAACTGAGCTAAGATGTTTCTAAAGATTTCACAGCTTCATTGCTTTTCTCAAAGGTTTTACACTGCTTCTATACAACATGTTGATTTGCATTACGTGATTTCTTACTGCTCAGCTGTTATTTACCTTTATTACTCACTGAGTTGGAGTAATCACTTTACTCCCTGCACCTTGTGTGCAGATGCAGGTATTTATACACCCCGGTAGCGGGTTTTGGCTAATCGGTGGTAGAGTTATCGGAGTTTAGCAAGGTGGCTGTCGGCGTTCGCAGCACCGCTTTTCTCCCTTTTGCTCATCGGTCCTGTTTTGTATATTTCATACCTTGTCATTGTATTTATACTCTAATAGATGCTCGTGACTTGTGACACCCCGGTTTGGGCTGTGTCGGGATGGTTTCTTCTATTGTTATCTATATTTTCGCGAATTATTGCTATTAAATCATGCTTTAAACTGTTTTATGGTAATTAACTGCTTAAAGAAGTGCACCGAGTTGGACTGTCTGGCCTTGTCTCCACGAGAGGCGCCATCACGACCGGGTTCGGGGTTAGGGTCGTGACAGATATGTGTTAGACTTACCTAATTTTAGAGATTATGTATCATTACGACTCCTTCAGAGAGATTTTGGGTCGTGATAGCGTTAATGTGTACGTAAATGTAATTATTCATTTATGTTTTGTTTCTTTCATCCTCCATGTTAATAGCCTTTCTATACCTTCTTACATTTTTTACAGCATTATAAATT
Source organism: Nicotiana tabacum (assembly GCF_000715075.1). Lineage (NCBI taxonomy): Eukaryota > Viridiplantae > Streptophyta > Magnoliopsida > Solanales > Solanaceae > Nicotiana > Nicotiana tabacum. The sequence goes on along the minus strand of NC_134087.1, from coordinate 55,092,466 downwards.
TTCTTACTTATTACTGATTGTATCTTTCATCTTCTACTGAAGTAATAATAATTTTTCTTCGCAACTTGTCACATTCTTTAAAGTATTTTATAAAAGTGCAAAATAAAGTGTCAAAAATTTATAAAGTAAAATTAATTAAATGCATTAAAGAAAGATGTCCTTCTCTTCAAAAACAATATTTTTAGTAATTGTTTTCTCTACCAAATAACTCGTATTCTATCAAAAACTTTCTAATAGAGAACAAGAAGCAGAAGAATATATGTAGATTAGCAATAAGAGGATTATTTGCAGTTTCCTCTTCTGTCTTCTCATTTTTTTAAGTAAGTGTCACTTATCTTTTTTATATAAAAGAATTTTAAATTCTTCGCCAAGTCACTATTCCTTCAAGATCTATTTATAAATCGTTATACAGTGTTGATCGTTTTATATTTCATATTAATTTTTCTTTGTTACTTCCAACGAGTATTCATGGAACTTTACAAGTAATTTTTTTCCTGAGATATATCATCATCTATGTTAGAGCTGGTAACTATGATAGATAAATGGTGATATTAAAATAAAGTTTACTGTGCAAGTATCTTTATTTTTATATAGACTCATGTATGTTAGAACTGATAACGACAACAGATAAATGGTGATATTTAAATTTTGAAGTTTATTCTAACTTGAGGTCTTATTACTTCCGACAATATTTACTTATAAATTGTATTTTTTTCTTTTTATTAGTTCTTGGAAGAGCTTTAAAGTGAAAATGATATTAATGCAAAAAATCATGTAAAAAGTCACAAGCATGTTAAGCTTATATGGAATTTTCAGGATTGTTCGGAATACCTTCAAATTATCATCTTTTATTCAAATAGGCTAATTATTTATCAAATTGAGCTTGTAATTTTTCCGTTTTATATTTTTTTATTACTCATTATACGCATACTTTAATATATTATTTTAAACAAATCTATTTTAATTTATATGTGACACGTGCACGTCTACATAAACTAGTAACTTTAAAAGGAAGAGCAATCTAATAGGTCTAATAGCCAAGGAAATATCAATCTCTAAGTAAATAAACGTGCAAGATTAATATTTTTTTCTTTTTCTGCGGAAGTGTAAGGTTAATATTCATATGTATAATTACATAATCTAATATTGTCTTCACAAAAGCAGTAATCTTCGCAAATTCACGTATCCAACTATTTTTAAAGAGAGCCACTCTTTTTCCTTTTTCTATGTACATTTTGGTGCTGCAGAAATTTGCGTTTCTTTATTGGTGTCTTTTAGGAATGAAAAACAATTTTTTTTCCTTAAAAATATCTTTTTCCTCTTTTATTTTTAGGATAAGATTTCGTGGAATTGAAAACATTTGACACCACCTTGAAAAGGTATAATTTTTTTTCCTTTTAATTTCTCAATTTAGGAATGAAAAAATTTCACATAAAAACAATTGGGCTCCTACTTTTCAATTTTATAGCCTATATTTCAATTTACAACCAACTAACCCAAAAATAATAGGCTAATACTTAACATTCAACTCCAATAGGTTCTCAAAATTACTATTAAATTTTTAAAAAGGATTGCTCAAACTTTTAAGTTAATTTTCGAATAAATAACTATGACTCAAATATTAATTCAACAAACCAAATCTATTTGGATGGTGAAAATTAGATTTTTAACAAGCTTAAATATGTGGGTTTAAATTCCGAATTTGATTTTGTACGAAATTTGGGTGGTGTTATTTAGCCTTGTTATTCCGAATTTGATTTTGTGCGAAATTTGGAGTGGTGTTATTTAGACTTGTTAGAAATAGTATAAGGATGTTGTATATACAATTTGAAGTCATTTAATGGAGATTTGGATTGGTTTTGAACAAGAATTGTAACTGAAAATCGCGGAAGAAGTTCGTCTACATACGCTTGTATAAAGGTGTATAAAATTGTATAATAGTGTATAAGATGTGTTTATTACTCATATACACTATTATACATAATTATACAAAAAATCGATTTCGTCTTCTTCCTTGCGTCTTTTCTGAAATTTAACTCAAATCTTGATCAAATCTACTCCAAATCACTTCAAATTTAAAATTTGAATTTCTTTTGATATTTCAATCAATTGGAGTAACACCCAGTCCGAACAACTAACAAACTCAAAAAATCCTATTCTCGAAAGCAAAGCTTTGAATGGCATTCAATGGTGGATTTCTACTCTTCAATTTTCATACATTGCAACCAGGTGATACAGGGGGGGGGGGAAGCAGTTATGGCGGACGGCCCCTTAAAGCATATGTAGAAGATGTGAGAAGAAGAGAGAGTGAAAGCAATGGTTGTGAGAACACAGATTTAACTCCATAGCTTTTAGAAGCAATGGTTGTAAGAACACAGATTTTGCATTTGCTAGTGCTTTCAAAATATATACAATATGGGCTAGGTCGGGTAAAACTTAAAAACATGGATAATTTTTTGTTATGGTGTGAAGTCATGTGTATTTTCTTATAATTCTTTCTTTAGGAATTGAAGACAGTTTGAGTCCTTTAAAAAAATCATCTTTATTTATGTTAGGAATTTTTTCTTACCTTTTCAATTTACTCAATTCAGGTTAGAAATTTCAGGAATGTATTTTCTTAGAACGCAATTTAATTCCTTCTTGGAAAATGCTGCTATATTATAAAAAAATTGTTTGGCGAGATTGTCTTTAAATTTCAAGCATCAATTTACCTTCTTTTATATAATTCTGTCCTACTTAAAACTTTAATATTACCAAATGATTGCATTTTTTAAAGTAAATATTACATCAGTACAATATACTTGCGATACGTCTTTGTTGAACCCTCACTTTATACCCATTAATCCTAAATTATTTACCCTTTAATACTCAGACCCAAACTATTTACTACTCCTACCCATGAGGCCAAACTATTTACCCGTTTTTTTCCTTGCCAACCATATTTCTTTCTTCTATCCTCCAGTTTATGCCCAAAATCGAAGAATTCTCCGCATTACACAAGAAAATGACAAATACCACTATGTGTCTCAATTCCACAGGCAAAATGCTCTGCACTTTTTTTCTTGTCATTTTCGTCCTCGATTGTGACCCTCTTTTCTATATAAACTTCCCTATTACTTGTCATTTCTTTCTTTTTTTCCTTTTTTTTTATTATTAATTTTGTCCTTTTGTGTTTGATGAGTGCAAAAAATTGTAGTATGGAACTTATATACTTAAATTTATTTTTGTTCTTTTATGCTAAAAAAGTTATACAAATTGCAATTATTGTTTATTACCTTAACCATATTCAAAGTGGATGTTGTTAAATATTGCTTATAGTACCTTCTGGGAGTTCATACTGAAATTTGATAGCATTTGGAGCTGATTTGAGGTGATTGAGATCGAAATTTTCAGTTGAAAATCGAAGAAGAACACAGCTATAGTATACCACTACGGTATACAATATGTTGTAGGAGTATATAGCTATACTGCAACAGTATACTATTATAGTTTACAATATACTGCAATGATATATTGTAATAATTGAAAAAGAACATAGTTACCTAATAGTATACCGCTACAGTATACAATATACTATAGGAGTATATAGTTATACTGCAACAGTATACTATTATAGTATACAATATATTGTTATAGTATACAATATACTATAACAGTATACTTATTACATGTAAATTCACTTGCCTTTTCCCTTTTAATTTGCTTTAAGCTTTTACCCAGCGTGAGGAGCAAATTAAAAATGCAAAATAAAATAAAATATTAGAGTACAAATTAAAAATGCCAAAAAAAAATATTATAGCATGATATATAATGTAATGGTATACTCTTACAATTAGATCCTTTTAGAATTTTTTGAAATTTTTATTGACAACTGATATTATTTCAGTTTAATAATTGAATTAATTTTTTTTTAACTCTTTGCGTACAATTGTATACCTTATTGGTATAGCTATATACTATACTGGTATCATATGTTAGTTAATATTTTTTTGGTTGTATTAGCTACATTTAATTGGTACACAATTTGAGTTTTATTTAGTAATAATATAAAAAAAAGAATAATAAAAAATAGTGAAAACAGTAAATGAAATTAGATTATGAAGAGAAAAAGAATATAAAAAAAAAGTTAAATGAAATTAGAAAAGGAAAAAATAAAAAAATAAGAAGAAAACGAGAAAAAGAAAATGAGAAAAGAAAAAAAAGAAAAAAGAAAAGAAGCATAGAAATAAAAAAGAATTGGAGAATAAAGAAAAAATTCCCTACAAAACCTATTATGGGTAGGAAATGTAATTAGTTTATGGATAGAATAATAAATGGATAGACAAGAATAAATAGTTTTGTTTTTGTGGATAACTGTGTCAAAATCGTTATTTTATATCTGGATGTTTACCTTTCAAAATGCATATACTCCTATTTAAGTGAATATACATTTTAGACTAACTTGATCTCTAATTGATTGTGGTCATCTTTTAATGGAATCTAAGATGAGGTTCGAAGTATTGGAGTATTTTCATTGAAATTATCATTACATGCGTGATTCCTTCACATAATTTTTGGAGGAAAATACTTTTCCTTCTCAACCGAGGACAAAAAAAATAAATTGCACCTATTTTTCACTTTCTTCCTCCTTCTGATTTGGAATTTTTCCTTTTCCTTTCTCTTGTTACTTGTAGTTAAATTTTGGAAAAAGAAAAGATTAAAAGTTTATTACATTGGATACAAATTACATAATAATCACCATGGGAGCTGTGACATACGTGCAAAGCACGTACATCAAGACTAGTTATATAAAAAGATAGAGCAAATGATAAAATAAGATTATTTAATAATATGAAAGGGCAAGGTGAGAAAAAAAAACAGAAAACGACGCGACACACCAAATCGGTCGTTCCATAAAGTGGCATTTTCAACGGATTTAACGATACAATACAATAAAATTTAAGTAACAATCAAAACAAATATTGTATTTAAAGCAACAATTAGGGGTGTTCATGGTTCGGTTTGGATCGATTTTTCCATAAAAAAGAAACCAAACCAAGTAAGTCGGTTCTTAAAATGTTGGAACCAAACCAAACTAATTAAGTCAGTTTTTTATTGATTCGATTTCTGTCGGTTTTTTGGTTTTCGATTTTTCGGTTATTTAGCGATTTTTTTTTCTTAAATATGAGATATACACTACCAAACACATATTCCGGCGATTACATTTTCAACGTAACACTATCAAACCAATTGCTCTTTGAGAAATCTATCATTTACCATGATATATTGATGGTAATTGAATTAAATATTGATGAATAATTTAAGTACTCAATTAAAAATTGATATTTTTAACATGAAATGATTCTTGTACTTTGCAAAAACAAACTACCCATCAAACTAGAATGTAAAGGCAAAGAATTAGATTATTGTAATAGCAAAGAACTAGACTTAAAATACAAACGACTAATATGTACCATAACATTTTAGAAACTTTATATAAAATATATATATATATATATATAGGTGTAATAATAAATTTAAATAGATACTTTTATAATCGGTTTGGTTCGTTTTTTCTGGTTATTTTTTGATTAAAACCAAACTAGATTTGATCGGTTTTTAAAATTCAAAACCAAACCTAAAAAGTATCGGTTTTTTGGTCGGTTTGGTTCGATTTTCGATTTAGTTCTATTTTTTGGATTTTTATGAACAACTCTAGCAACAACGATACAATAAAATATGTAACAACTATCTAAACAAGCTTGCATTAGTATGACCCATATAGTCTTTTAAGTTATTGGTTTAATTTTGATCTTTGAACTAACTTGATAATTGCGGTTCAATTGAAGCGGTGGTTTAAAACCTAACTTTAGTAAGAGATCTTAAATATATCTAGTAAAATTTATTTATATTTTTATTTGAAGTGAGAGTTTGTAATAAAACTAAGATAAAAAAGAATATGCAATTTAAGCTATTCTTTGTTATTTGGCAGGACGGACAGATGAACATGATAAGGAGGTAAACAAGAACTTGTTTTTTATAGTACAAGGATTGAATAATTGAATGTTGCAAAATATGCCTATTTGCATAACTCGCACGCTTGAAGGGGGTAAAAGAGAACTTGCTTTTTACAGAGTACAAGGATTGAATAATTGAATGCTGCAAATTTTGCCTATTTGCATAACTCACATGCTTGAATTTCTCCCAATTAAATTGCTTGTACTAATAATAATTAAAAAAAATGTACAAATTTTGTTTTTTCTACATATAGCATTGCCAATTTTTATGGCCTCAATTTTATCGCGGCCTAAAGCAAGTGCTTGGGCTACCATACTGGAATATCTTAGTTTGTATTTGTAGTACAAGTGAAAATTTTATTCCGCAACAAAGGAAACCAAGTGGAATCTGGTAAGTTAGTAGAATTTGCAAGTAACCACCACAAAAGAGAAACTCCTTTACTGTTGTGTTGGTCATCCACAGATTATGTTAATTTAGTGACCAAAAATGCATGAAAGTGGTAGACAGAGAAGATATCTTTTGCTCAATTTTTAATATTTATTTATTTAGAAGACAAAGTTAAAATAGTATTTAGGTAAAAACTTCGCCTTTTGCGTCCCAACTCCTAGCTGAGAGCTCTACCCTTACAAATCCTATTTCAATTGGTCATTCTTTAAATCGAAAAAAACGAAGAAAAAAAACGGCGTGGCGCCAAGCTCAATCTCCCTCGGTTCATTATCCACCCGCGTAAACGCGCGTGCTGAACCTTCTGTCCTTCAAAACCAATCACGAAGCGCGTACAACAACCACAGTCTCCTTGCGTAAAGAATGCATGTCTCACCTAAATTCAAACTACTCAGAATACTGTTCTTACCAAAATCCAGCTTACTTAAATATACACTATTATCCTGTAGTCCGAGAGATTTTTTGTGATTAACACAGAGATTAGGGTAGGGAAGAATGAAATTAGTAGAGGTGTTAATTTAGCAGAAGAATTTTGGCATTTTTCTACCAAGTATCGCAACTCATAGGAGTGGGTTCAGAGCACATAATTGGAAAAAATAAATAAAATATCCTACTACTCTGATCAGGATTTTTTAGGAAATGTAATTGTGAGAAAAGAGCTAGAGAAGGATTTTCTTCCTTCAGTAAGGTAATAGATTGTACAAAAGCAGCTTCCATCATAGTAATAATCCCCTCCCTTACCTGGTGTTTAGTCTTTTAGAAAGTAGTAATAAATTTTCAGAATTTGATGTTAAACCAATTTTCATCACATATAACTGTCATTAGATATTACTGGGGTTTTTCGCTTGGATTATACCATGTTTCATATCCCGAGAGAATAATCCTATTAGGAGTAGCATTTTTCTCATTACAGGACGTGTAGATACAAAAAATTATACACTTAACAAAGGGGCAAACTGGAGAGTTCAATTGAGGAATGCAAGTGGTTGAAATCATGGGACTAGTTCTAGTTCTTCCTTGATGCGAGAGAATAATTGCTTATGAGATCAATTCATGGTGCAAATATAGGGAAAATGCATCTGCAAAGGTGTAGTTTTTAGATAACGTGTAGGTGTTGTAGACGTATTTGGAGCATTTTAAATCAAAATGTAATCTTCTTGATTTTATTGATCTTCAATTCAGATTAGCAGTGAGAAAAATAATTACTAATTCTACTCATGATAGAGTTACATAGACATCACCCGAACATTCTTTTTTCAGGTTACATCACCATTTGGAAACAATCTCCACCATGAAGAAAACGTCACTTATGGTCAATTTGCTTTTACAACCACTGAGGCTGGAAACTACATGGCGTGCTTTCGGATGAATAGCCATGCCCCAGGTAGTAAAGGTGTAACTATTGGTATTGACTGGTAAACTGGTATTGCTGCCAAGGATTTGAATTCAATTGCACGGAAACAAAAGATCGAAGTAAGTTTACAGTTATATCACTTTACTCTTGGTGCCAGTTTGGATTTGGATTCAGTTGCACGGAAGAGGAGAGCACTCTGTTCTTTCTTTAATTTTGTACTCTTCCTTTCCATTTCAGGACGTTGAACTTGTGCTGATGAAGTTGGAAGGTAGGGTGCAAGCCATACATGAAAAGTTAGTCAATCTGAAAAAGAGGTAATTTCTGATAGGACCAAACCTGTTGTTGTATGTGAAAGTAGACAAAACAAAAGACAGAAAAATAAAAAGAGATGAAAATATGATGTAAGCGCTTACATCAGCATTCTTATGATGTAAGCGCTTACCTCGGCAGGGCATTCAAATGCTTATAAATAGGGGTCTACATTTTCATTTGTAGATCATCCCAAAACTTCTTCTTTCTCTCTTTAATTAATAAAGAGTTATTCTTTGTGTGGCCGTGGAGTAAGCAAAAATTGCCGAACCACGTAAATCTTGTCTTGTCTTGTGCAATTTATTGTTTTTCTCTCTTAAATATTCTTTTCTTTCTATTAGCTTGATACGCTTCCCAACAACTGGTATCAGAGCACAGACAGTGTAATTCTGGTAGAAAAGTACAGTATTGGTGCAGGTACTATTCACAAGAATAGTGCGACACTATTGATCATCGTTACTATTCACAAGCACTATTCACATAAATTGTTTTTGTGAAAAATGGCATCGGAAGAAGGGAAAGTTAAGATTGACAAGTTCAATGACAAATATTTTGGATCATGGAAAATGCAAATAGAGGACTATTTGTACCAGAAAAAATTACACTTACCTCTGACCGAGGTGAAACCGGAGACTATGTCCAAAGCGGATTGGGATCTATTAGATCGCCAAGCTCTTGGTGTGATTCGTTTGACGCTAACACGAAATGTGGCGTTTAACATCATTAACGAGAAGACCACTGCAGGCCTGATGAAGGCGTTATCAAATATGTATGAGAAGCCATCTGCTTCAAATAAAGTCTATTTGATGCGTCGATTGTTCAACTTAAAAATGACAGAAGGTGGATCAGTCACGGAACATATCAATGAGTTTAATACAATATTAACTCAGTTGAGTTCTGTTAATATAACAATTGATGACGAAATCAGGGCGTTGATTCTACTATCATCTCTACCGGAGAGTTGGTCTGCAACAGTAACTGCAGTTAGCAGTTCATCAGGAAGTACCAAACTCAAATTGAATGATATTAGAGACTTGGTTCTAAGCGAAGATATTCGCCGAAGAGAATCAAATGATTCCCCAGGATCTGCTTTTAGTACCGAAAGCAGGGGGAGAATCAACCAAAGAGGACAGATTTATGGTCGTGGCAGATCAAAGTCAAGGAGAAGAGGACAATCCAAAAATCGCAAGGACATTACTTGTTGGAATTGCGATAAAAAGGGTCACTACAGTAGTCAATGTAGAGAACCAAAGAAGAAGAAGGAAGAAAATTCAGCAAATGTAATTGCTGAACAAGTCGGTGATGCACTAATTTGTTGTGCAGACAGTCCAGTCGAATCTTGGATTCTGGACTCAGGTGCATCCTTTCACTCTACATCATGCAAAGAATTATTGCATAATTATATTGCTGGAAAATTTGGGAAAGTTTATCTAGCAGACGGCGAACCTCTCGACATTGCCGGAAAAGGTGAAGTTCATATAAAGACTTCACAAGGCACGCTATGGAAATTGCAAAATGTACGACATGTTCCTGGCCTCAAGAAAAATATGATATCTATGGGTCAGATTGACGATGAAGGATATACAACAACATTCGGCAACGGATCGTGGAAGATAACCAAAGGGAATTTGGTTGTGGCACGAGGCTTCAAAAGGGGAACACTGTATGCAACTGCAATAGAAAGAGATACTATAGCAACAGTTGATCATGGTCGTGATACAACATTGTGGCACCGGAGGCTCACGCATATGAGTGAGAAGGGAATGAAGCTTTTGACATCCAAAAAGAAGTTGTCAAACCTAAAACATGTTGAATTAGGTTTGTGCGAAGATTGCATTTACGGGAAACAAAAGAGAGTTAGTTTCTCAAAGGTGGGAAGGACGCCAAAGAAAGAGAAGCTGGAACTAGTGCATACAGATGTGTGGGGACCAACTCCTGTAACTTCTCTAGGAGGCTCACGCTATTATGTCACCTTCATTGATGATTCCACAAGAAAGGTATGGGTTTATTTTCTGAAAAATAAATCTGATGTATTTGTTACCTTTAAAAGATGGAAAGCTGAAGTTGAAAATCAGACAAGTCTAAAGTTAAAATGTCTGAAGTCTGACAATGGAGGAGAGTATGATAGCCAAGAGTTCAAAGCATTTTGCTCGGAGAATGGGATCAGAATGATCAAGACAGTTCCTGGAACACCGGAACAAAATGGTGTTGCTGAGAGGATGAACAGAACCCTGAATGAACGAGCCAGAAGTATGAGAATACATTCTGGATTGCCGAAGTATTTTTGGGCTGAGGATGTTAACACGGCAACTTACCTCATAAACAGGGGACCCTCTGTACCGCTGAATTTTGAAATTCCTGAGGAGGTATGGACAGGAAAGGAGGTAACTCTCTCACATCTGAAATTTTTTGGTTGTGTTGCTTATGTGCATGTAAACTCTAATGATAGAGATAAGCTTGATCCTAAAGCAAAGAAATGTTTCTTTATTGGCTATGGTGATGATAATTTTGGTTATCGGTTTTGGGATGATCAGAATAGAAAGATCCTAAGACACAGGAATGTCACATTTAATGAAAATGTGATGTACAAAGACAAGCTTGATGTAGAACCAACCAACACCAGCAAACAGACAATGTCTGAAACAGTTGAGTTAGAAGAAATCTCAGAAAATGAAGTGGCTAGAGGGATTACAACTGATTTTGAAATTGAAGATGAAGAACCAGAAGCCGAATTTGAAGAAGAACTAGAAGCCGAACCTGAAGCCGAACCAGAGATAGAATCAAATCCAGAACCAAATCTGGAATCAGGACCTGAATCAAATTCGGATTCTGTTACTCATGAACCTACATTGAGGAGATCTAAAAGAGTCACGAATGCTCCATATAGGTTAACTCTCTCTCTCTCTTCACTATTTACTTCTTACTGATACTGGAGAACCAGCGCATTTTGTTGAAGCAATGCAGGTGATAGACTCTGATAAGTGGAAGCTAGCCATGAAAGAAGAGATGAATTCTCTTCAAAAGAATAAAATATGGATACTTACGGAGTTACCAAAAGGAAAGAAGGCATTGCAGAACAAGTGGGTGTACAGAGTCAAGGAAGAGCATGATGGTAAGAAGAGATACAAAGCACGATTAGTAGTAAAAGGCTTTCAGCAGAAGGAAGGAATTGACTACATCGAGATCGTCTCTCCTGTAGTCAAATTAACTACTATCAGGTTGGTGCTAAGTATCGTAGCTACAGAAAATTTGCATTTGGAGCAGCTAGATGTTAAAACTGCTTTCTTGCATGGTGACCTTGAAGAAGACATCTACATGAAGCAATCTGAAGTTTTTCAAGTTTCTGGTAAAGAAAACCTTGTGTGTAAGTTGAAGAAGAGTTTGTATGGTTTGAAACAAACTCCCCAACAATGGTACAAGAAATTTGATGGATTCATGCATAAAAATGGTTTCACACGATGTGAGACCATTGCTGTTATATAAAAAATCTTGATGAATCCTATACCATTTTATTGTTGTACGTTGATGATATGCTAATTGCAGGATCTAGCATAAATGAGATCAACTTGGTTAAGCAACAACTGGCGGAGGAGTTTGAAATGAAAGACTTAGGACCAGCTAAGCAAATGCTTGGGATGAGGATTAGCAGAAACAGGTCGGAAGGAACCTTAAAGTTGTCTCAAGAAAAGTACATACAGAAGGTACTAAGCAGGTTCAGTCTTCATGATGCAAAAACCAGAAGCACTCCACTTGGAAGCCATCTAAATCTGTCAAAGGACCAATCACCTAAGACAGATGAAGAAAGGAAGTACATGTCCAAAGTTCTGTATGCTTCAGCAGTAAAAAGTTTGATGTATGTTATGGTTTGCACTAGACCTGACATAGCCCATGCAGTTGGAGTTGTCAGTAGATATATGTCAGATCCAGGAAAGGAGCATTGGGAAGGTGTAAAATGGATATTGCGATATCTCAAGGCACATCAGGTATGACACTTTGTTTCAAAAAGAGCAATATTATCTTACAAGGTTTTGCTGATGCAAATTTAGGTGGCGATCTGGATAGTCGAAAAAGTACCACGGGCTACGTGTTCACCTTGGGTGGTACTGCTGTTAGTTGGATGTCCAGACTTCAGAAAAATGTTGCTCTATCTACCACTGAAGCAGAGTACATGACAATCTCAGAAGCTGGAAAAGAGATGATTTGGCTAAAGAATTTTCTTAAAGAGCTAGGTAAAGAGCAGGACAATTGTGAGCTTTTCAGCGATAGCCAGAGTGCAATTCATCTTGCCAAGAATCCAGTGTTTCATGCAAGATCGAAGCATATCCAGTTGATGTATCATCATATCCGAGAGTTGATAAATGAAGGAACTCTTTCCCTACAGAAGATACCAGGATCAAAGAACCCGTCAGACATGTTGACCAAAGTTGTCGGTGTTGACAAACTGAGGCTGTGCACTGCCTCAGTTAGCCTTCAAGACTGACAGAGTGAAGGCGCCACCAGAGAATAGCAAATCTTTCTTTATTTTCTTTCTTGATGTAACATAGGTTTGAGGGGGAGATTGATAGGACCAAACCTGTTGTTGTATGTGAAAGTAGACAAAACAAAAGAAAGAAAAATAAAAAAGAGATGAAAATATGATGTAAGTGCTTACATCGACATTCTTGTGATGTAAGCACTTACCTCAACATTCTTATGATGTAAGCGCTTACATCGGCATTCTTATGATGTAAGCGCTTACCTCGGCATGACATTCAAATGCTTATAAATAGGGGTCTACATTTTCATTTGTAGATCATCCCAAAACTTCTTCTTTCTCTCTTCAATTAATAAAGAGCTATTCTTTGTGTGGCCGTGGAGTACGCAAAAATTGCCGAACCACGTAAATCTTGTCTTGTCTTGTGCAATTTATTGCTTTTCTCTTTTACATATTCTTTTCTTTCTATTAGCTTGATACACTTCCCTACAATTTCCAGGTTTGAATTTGCTGAAGTTTGCTTCTTTTTACCCCAGATTATATGTTTTTTGTTATTCCTTTTAGTGCCACCATCTCCTCTTGCTTCATGTTTCATTTTGAGTGGCCAAAAGTGTAGAAGAGTTTGAACATCTAACCAAATTTTTTTAAGGCTATGGGTAAAGTAGCCCAAAAAATCATAAATTCCTTTGGAAATCTTTACAGAACTAATGTTGTGCAGGTTTATCTTTTTAGCACACTCCTTACATAAGTTTTTAATGTGGAACAGACATTCTTTTCTAGTTTATTCCTTGAAAAGAGGGCCTGGAGTAGAGAGAAGACTCAATAGTTAAGGAGTACTCCAGGAGCAGAGTTAATGGCTTGGTGGCTGAATTGAGAGAGAGAAGTCCAGAAAGGATCAATGAGTTGAGTTGAAAGATAGAAAACTCGGAGCGATAGAATAGGTAGTGAGGAAAAGATTGCGAAAACGGGCTCATTAAAATTTGGTACTGATTCCATGTGAAAAAATTGGAGCATTCAATCTAAACTTTAAGGTTATGGAGGCAGTAGCCCAAGGTTGAACCCCTTTGATTAGTTTACACAATCAATGTGAGGTAGGTTTATTCTTTAACATAAAGAGGTTACGTATATAAATAAACAATATCTTCATTGTAAGATAGTATTACTTTCTTCATTCTTCTTGTTGTGTTTTTACCTAAATCTTATTTCATGTAAAAGAAAAAAGTTCAATAAATCCAGGAAGGATTCTACACATAATTGATAACAAAGATGGTGAAATTTTAAGGAACAAGTAGAGGGTCCATAGTAACTTATCATGGTATAGCAATGGCTTATGGATTTGGAGTACTTGGCAGAAAAATGCCATGTTTTGATTGGTATGATATTGGCTTATGAATTTGGAATACTTGACAGAGAATGTCATGCTGTTTATTGCCACTTCACATAACCATGAACATTTAAAACTTGATTTAATTCAAACATGCATATTATCCAACCATGTTTATTTTTTATAATAGGGGTGGCAAATGGCCGGGTTGGGCTGAATTTGGGCGGGTCAAGATGGGTTAGGTAATAAATGGGTCATTGCCCAACCCAGTCCAAAGTGTATTGGGTTAAGATGGGTTGGGTCAAGATGGGCTAAACAATGAGTCATAACCCAACCCGCCCAACTTGACCCATGTTTTAGAACCATGCTCATCTTGCATAAAAAAAATATTTTACCTTAAAATATGTAAGTTGACAAATATTTTATGGGTGGGGTGGGGAGAGGGTGGATGGTGCAGAAAAACGAAAAAATATAAAACAAAAAACAGAAATTGAAATTATAAAAAAAAGTAAAAAAAAATTGAGGGGTTTTGCGCGCGAGGTAGGGGGTAGGGGTAGGGTGGATGGTGCAGAAAATAAAAAAATAGAAATTGAAAATACAAAAAAAAAGTGAATTTTTTTTTAGGTGGGGAGGGTGGGTTAGGGGGGAGGGTGGGTGACGCAGAAAAACAAAAAAACAGAAAATTGAAAATAAAATAAAAAAAGTAAAAAAAAATTTGGGGGTTTTGCAGGGGTGGGTGGGTATGGTAGAAAAACAAAAGAACAGAAAATTAAAAATACAAAATAAATAAATAAATAAAATTGGGGAAACTAAGTAAATTTCTAGATAAGTTGGGTTGAGATTCTTTGTTTTGGGTGAGTTTTATGGGTTGTATTTTGGCTGTTAAATAGGTCAGAATGGGCTATAAAAAATAATGGGTTAACTTGGGCTCAACCCAAATTGACCCATGAGCTAAAATATTTGTAGCCCAACCCATTAATCTCTGGGCTAGTTGGGCGGATTAGATGAGTTTGGACTCAAATTGCCACCCCTATATAAAATTATGGATACAACATTGTAACTAATGTATTTATCATCGTTTAACCATGCAGGAAGAAGAAATGAGAGAAGTGAGTGAAAAAACTAATGTCGAAGTGGCATGGTTCAGTATATTGTCCATTAGCGTCTGCATATTGGCTGCAGCTATGCAAGTATGGTATTTGAAGCGCTTCTTCAGGAAGAAAAAACTCATATAGTTTTATGAGTTGATAGCTTTTCCTCTTGTGGGGGAACCATAGCTCACAGAAAAATAGCAACGACGAAATTCTTTCCCTTTGTAACTGTCACACCTCCTTTTTGCGCACCCGCCCCGAAGGGTTAAATGCGCGAGGGAGTTTTTCTAATTTAAGTGACAATATTCGAAATGAGATTATTTATTTAATTCAGAGTCGCCACTTGGGAAAGGTTTGGCTTTTGGTGTCCCAAGTCACCGGTTTATCTTGAATCCCAAATCGAGGAAATTTTCGACTTTTCCAAATGAAGTCTGCGAACCAGAAATTCTAAGTAAGGAATTCTGTTGACCCGAGGGAAGGTGTTAGGCACCCTCGAATCCCGTGGTTCTAGCACGGTCGCTTAAATTGTTATAATTGCTAAATATCTGATTTAAATACATGTTATGACTTACGTGCTTTTATTAAGTTTAAACCGCTTTTATCATTATCACTTATTTTTATAGAATTGCAACGTCGTGAAAATGCATCTCGAACCACGTCACAATCAATGCGCTCGTGATCGTCAACACATTTTGACTTCGTTGAGATTTGGATTTGGGTCACATCAATGTGCACCCGAATTTAAGAATATGATTTAATTAAGCGGCGCCTAAAAAGTCTAACGCGTTATTATTTTTTGAGAAGGCCATGAGATTCACTAAACGGCCTAGCCTGAATTCTAAATATTATGATTAGTTGTTGAGGGCCCCGCAATTTGCATTTTTATTTGGCGAGGCTCATCTCATTATTTTTTAAAGGATAAACCTATAGTGATTATATTTTCTATTAAGTTCGTCTCTAAAAATAAAAGAAAATCTCTTAATTATTTACATGCTGAAAACGTAACTTATTAGTTATTAGTTTACGGCTAATGCGATTGAAAAATTGCGATCGAGTTTGTACAAAGAAAAACTGCTTTCATTTTTATATTCTATTATTTACTAATGCTGGAACATGAGAGGGATACACAATAATATCAAAGCCGATTAACTATTCTTCAAGTAATTTAAACTAGCATTATTAGATGAAGACATCATACATATGCAGCCTCATTACTAATTAATTAATCGACTACATTTTTATACAAAGAGAGGAAAATTAATATTCAAACACAGATCCAAACAAAAGAATTCAACAGGAACAGGAGCCTGATTAATATTTCATTTTTCGCTTCAAGCCAAGAGTGTACAAATGTGTACCTGGAAACAGCAGTACAAGAACAAAATAAGTAGGAGTCAGCGACAGTAATAACGCGGCAACAACAGGTTCAGCAACACCGCAAAACCAGTAACAACCAGTAGAATAACCCAGTAACAGATTGAAAACTCAGCAGTGCAAAAGTACAATCGCAGTCAAAGCAGAAGAGAGAAAAGATACGAGATGCAGTAGTTTCTGACTTTTGAATAACACTCGAAGAAAAGCAAACAAAATTGTTCGAGTGAAAGTTGAAATTGTCTTTCTCTTTTACTATCACAAACTCTCTCCAAGTATAAAAGTATGTCAACTCTCTCTAAAAATCCTCTCAATAATATTCAACTCTTTTTCTCTCCCCTCAAAAATCTCTCTTAAAACTCTCAAGGCCCCCCTTTTAATGTCAAAAATGACTCTATATATAGCAAGACAAGTCTTCAATTCCCAAACCCCAATTTATTCCCCCAATGGCATGTTGTGTCCCACTATTAAATGTCTTCCTTAAATAAATATCACATTCCCAACCCATTACCATATGTCCCCCATGCCTACATTAAATAAATGCCACATTACCAACCCATTACAATATGTCCCACATGCCTACATTAAACAAGTACAAGATTCCTCCCCATTATGTTTTGTCTTGTCCCCCATTATATTAAACAAGTACATCAAAAACCTCACCCCATTATATTTGTCCCCCATGCTTAACATAAAGAATCAAAATAATGTTCAATTACCAAACTACCCCTCCGACCTTATTGCAATTACAAATCTACCCCCGAATGCAATGCAATTTACCAAATTACCCCCATCAGCTCTAAACACTCAATTAATCATAACTTGACCAAAATATGATCAAGATGACCAATTTCTCAACAATCTTCAACAACAATTATATGAACACGATGAACAACACAACTCCAAATTGATGGAAATAAATTAACCATATCGGGAACCAATCCTGGTTAATTTAGACCATCAATGGATAAACAAAGAGACAACAATACAAACAACAATATGCATGATTCAAATTAAAGACAAACATAAACTCACATTAAATCACTGGATTTAAACATGAACTTCAAACAAAGATGAACATGAATTAAATCTGTTTTTAAGCAACAAACATGACGGATTCTAACGATTCAAACAACATTAATATTTTCTGGAAAATACATAACACATGAAACAAATTGAAGAAATAATTAATTAAATTTCAATTTGAATCTAACAAACATTAAACTAACAAATATTCACTTCAACAATAATAGAACATGAAATAAACATGAAAAACAAGTAATTAATCTTTCATTTGGAATCTAAAAAATTAATTTAACAAACAACACATGAACATGAACTAAAAATTAATTCAAACGATAAACAAAACAAACATTTGCCGATTTTAGATTCGAAAATATCAAAACAAAATACGGGCAAAAAATAAAACTCGAAAATCTACTAATCGGAGATGAACAACGACGAATTCGATTGTATGGACTGTTTCGACAACCCTCAAATGGGAATAAATCTGCCCGAACTCAACAACGAACTCAACGACGAACGAACGACGGAGACGATCCGAAGCAAACGAAGAAGATGAAGAAGGCGTTAGACGTAGCAAGGACGACGGACTGTGGCGGGCGCAGCTGAAGCAGCTATGGTCGTTGACATGCTGCTGTGTTCAACGACTAAGGTTGTTGATGAGGAACAACAACCGTCGACGCAGCAGAAACTGTGCTCGAGCAGCAACAATATCCATGGCCGACGATGAGGAAGGTGAAGCAGAAGCAGCAGCGCTGGGTCTGTTTGGCTCGACTGGTTCATCCGGGCAGCAGTGACTGGTTCTGTGAAGACGCATCAACGGGGTTTGGACGATGAAGCCGCAACTCGGAGGAAGGAGGAGAAGCAGCGGTGTCGGAGGGTTGTTTGGACGTGAAGAAGCAGCAGCTGGGGGGGACTGGACGTCGAGCAGTAGCAGTCATGGTGAACTGCCTGAAACTGCGAACGGGAAGGAGGAAGCAACAACGATGGTGGGTGCAGCAGTTGTTGCTACCGTGTCGCCGAGCTGGAGGGTGAAGGAGGCAGCCATAGACGTTGGTGTTTGGAAGGCGAGGGCATCCATGGTCGTCATTTTAGGGTGGTATTGACGAAGAGGGAGGGGACTGTTTGGTCGAAGGACTGGATGACGCCATGGGAGGTAGCCATGGTTATCTTGGGTCGAAGGTTTTGGAGAAGAAGAAGATGGAGAGGGGAGGCGGATGTTAGTGTTAGGGTTTTTGTTTTTGTTATTTTTTTGTTTTGTTCTTGTGTTTAGACCCAAAAATGAAGAATGGGGTTGGGTATTGGGTTAATGGGGCGGACCGGGTTGACCCGGTCTGAAGTGGACTGGGTCGTGGACAATTGTTTGGGCCTGGGGTTGAAAATTGAAGAAGTGGCCCAATCCGATTTTTATTTGTATTTTTGTTATCTTTTCTTCTTTTATTTTCTAAAACTAAATTATAAAAATACTTAAATTATTATTAAGAACTAAATTAAGTTATAAAATCGCAAATTAACTCCCAATAACAATTAACGCACATTTAAGTAATAATTAAGCATAAAATTGTTCATTTGGACATTAAATGCTAAAAATGCAAAAGATGCCTATTTTTGTAATTTTAATTTTTGTAAAACTAATTTAATTACTAACAATTGTAGAATTAAATACTACTTGCAAAATGCGACATATTTTTATATTTTTTATTAATTTAACAAATAAGCAAACACAGACAAATACGAAAAATATCACAAAAATACTCAAAATTGCACACCAAGGAAAATCATTTTATTTTGAATTTTTGGGAGTAATTCTCATATAGGGCAAAAATCACGTGCTTACAGCTGCCCCTCTTTGCCCGAAGACACGAAGGGTTTTCGCGCAAAGATAAAGTGAGCGATTTTTGCCTATTCGAGTACTCCGTGTGAAGCATTTTTTTGAAAAAGATTTAACCGAACCTCTGCTTCAAAGATTTCCTACATATCTCTGGCTAAAGGGGAATCAGGTTAATGTAGTTCGGGAAACTTTGGGTAGCTGGGACTACCATGGGATTGCAATGCTTGCTGTTACTGCTGTTGCTGTTGTCACCGCTGCTTTACTGACCGCCTTATTACAACCAAAGAAAAATTGAAACTGAACTAAACACTTATATGCATGTCAACTGCTAGTTACAAGATTCCTATCTATGATTCTTTTGCGACTTGATCTTGGGTCTTAGCTGATTCTGCTTGTAGACTCCGATCTGAATCTTGATGCTTGCAAGTTGTAGGCGCCTATTTATTTCTGCGATACTGAATATGACGGGGTAGGTAGAACTCGGGACCTTGATCAAATCTTGGAGCGATCCGCCTTCCATTTTCTCCGGTGTCTCGGGACATCTTTTTTCTTTTTCTTCTTAGATTCTGAGTTGAGACTCATCTTGTGGGTCGTTTCGATCCGTGTGGCTCGAGGTTAGACCTGCGGGAAAAACAAATGAACGAAATTTTCTGCCCCAATTTCACTAGGAAAATTTCGTGAATTATTCGCCAGGAAGTTCATAAAATTGATGAAAGAGGATATGCATGCTCAGTTCAGGGTTGGAGCCCTAATATCGACTAGCTGGGGAAAGGTTCAGTTTAGAGTTGAAACTCTAATACTGACCAACTGGGGAAAAGTTCAGTTTAGGGTTTAAAACCCTAATGCTGACCAAAGGAAAAATTCAGTTTAGGGTTTAAAACCCTAATGCTAACTAAAGGAAAAGTTCAGTTTAAGGTTTAAAACCCTAATGCTGATTAAAGGAAAAAGTTCAGTTTAGGGTTTAAAACCCTAATGCTGACTGAAAGGGAAAGGTTCAGTTTAGGGTTTAAAACCCTAATGCTGACTGAAAGGGAAAAGTTCAGTTTAGGGTTTAAAACCCTAATGCTTCCTGAAAGGAAAAGTTCAGTTTAGGGTTTAAAGCCCTAATGCTGACTAAAGGAAAGAGTTCAGTTTAGGGTTTAAAACCCTAATGCTGACTGAAAGGAAAAAGTTCAGTTTAGGGTTTAAAACCCTAATGCTGACTGAAAGGAAAAGTTCGGTTTAGGGTTTAAAGCCCTAATGCTGACTGGAAAGAAAAAGCTCAGTTTAGGGTTTAAAACCCTAATGCTGGCTGAATGGAAAAAGTTTAGTTTAGGGTTTAAAACCCTAAGGCTGATTAAAGGAAAAAGTTCAGTTCAGAGTTTAAAACCCTAATGCTGACTAAAGGAAAGAGTTCAGTTTAGGGTTTAAAACCCTAATGCTGACATGCATGGAAAAAGCTCAATTTAGGGTTTAAAACCCTAATGCTGGCTGAATGGAAAGAGTTCAGTTTAGGGTTTAAAACCCTAATGCTGACTAAATGGAAAAGTTCAGTTCAGGGTTTAAAACCCTGATGCTGATCAAAGGACAAAGTTCAGTTCAGGGTTTAAAACCCTAATGCTGACTGAAAGGAAAAATTCAGTTTAGGGTTTAAAACCCTAATGCTGACTGGAAGGAAAAAGCTCAGTTTAGGGTTTAAAACCCTAATGCTGGCTGAATGGAAAGAGTTCAGTTTAGGGTATAAACCCTAATGCTGACTAAATGGAAAAGCTCAGTTTAGGGTTTAAAACCCTAATGCTGGCTGAAAGGAAAAAGCTCAGTTTAGGGTTTAAAACCCTAATGCAGGCTGAATGGAAAAAGTTCAGTTTAGGGATTAAAACCCTAATGTTGACTAAATGGAAAAGCTCAGTTTAGGGTTTAAAACCCTAATGTTGACTAAATGGAAAAGCTCAGTTTAGGGTTTAAAACCCTAATGCTGGCTGAATGGAAAAAGTTCAGTTTAGGGTTTAAAACCCTAATGCTGACTAAAGGAAAAATTCAGTTTAGGGTTTAAAACCCTAATGCTGATTGCATGGAAAAGCTCAGTTTAAGGTTTAAAACCCTAATGCTGGCTGAATGGAAAAAAGTTCAGTTTAGGGTTTAAAACCCTAATGCTGACTAAAGGAAAAGTTCAGTTTAGGGTTTAAAACCCTAATGCTGACTGAAGGGAAAATTCAGTTTAGGGTTTAAAACCCTAATGCTGATTGCATGGAAAAGCTCAGTTTAGGGTTTAAAACCCTAATGCTGGCTGAATGGAAAAAATTCAGTTTAGGGTTTAAAACCCTAATGCTGACTAAAGGAAAAATTCAGTTTAGGGTTTAAAACCCTAATGCTAATTGCATGGAAAAGCTCAGTTTAGGGTTTAAAACCCTAATGCTGGCTGAAAGGAAAGATTTAGTTTAGGGTTTAAAACCCTAATGCTGACTGCATGGAAAAGCTCAGTTTAGGGTTTAAAACCCTAATGCTGGCTGAATGGAAAAAGTTCAGTTTAGGGTTTAAAACCCTAATGCTGACTGCATGGAAAAGCTCAGTTTAGGGTTTAAAACCCTAATGTTGGCTGAATGGAAAAAAGTTCAGTTTAGGGTTTAAAACCCCAATGCTGATTAAAGGAAAAGGGTCAGTTTAGGGTTTAAAACCCTAATGCTGACTAAAGGAAAGAGTTCAGTTTAGGGTTTAAAACCCTAATGCTGACTGAAAGGGAAAAGTTCAGTTTAGGGTTTAAAACCCTAATGCTGACTGAAAGGAAAAGTTCAGTTTAGGGTTTAAAACCCTAATGCTGATTGCATGGAAAAGCTCAGTTTAAGGTTTAAAACCCTAATGCTGGCTGAATGGAAAAAAGTTCAGTTTAGGGTTTAAAACCCTAATGCTAACTAAAGGAAAAGTTCAGTTTAGGGTTTAAAACCCTAATGCTGACTGAAGAGAAAATTCAGTTTTGGGTTTAAAACCCTAATGCTGATTGCATAGAAAAGCTCAGTTTAGTGTTTAAAACCCTAATGCTGGCTGAATGGAAAAAAGTTCAGTTTAGGGTTTAAAACCCTAATGCTGACTAAAGGAAAAAATTCAGTTTAGGGGTTTAAAACCCTAATGCTGACTAAAGGAAAGAGTTCAGTTTAGGGTTTAAAACCCTAATGCTGATTGAAAGGGAAAAGTTCAGTTTAGGGTTTAAAACCCTAATGCTGACTGAAAGGAAAAGTTCAGTTTAGGGTTTAAAACCCTAATGCTGATTGCATGGAAAAGCTCAGTTTAAGGTTTAAAACCCTAATGCTGGCTGAATGGAAAAAAGTTCAGTTTAGGGTTTAAAACCCTAATGCTGACTAAAGGAAAAGTTCAGTTTAGGGTTTAAAACCCTAATGCTGACTGAAGGGAAAATTCAGTTTAGGGTTTAAAACCCTAATGCTGATTGCATAGAAAAGCTCAGTTTAGGGTTTAAAACCCTAATGCTGGCTGAATGGAAAAAAGTTCAGTTTAGGGTTTAAAACCCTAATGCTGACTAAAGGAAAAATTCAGTTTATGATTTAAAACCCTAATGCTGACATGCATGGAAAAAGCTCAGTTTAGGGTTTAAAACCCTAATGCTGGCTGAATGGAAAGAGTTCAGTTTAGGGTTTAAAACCCTAATGCTGACTAAATGGAAAAGTTCAGTTCAGGGTTTAGAACCCTGATGCTGTTCAAAGGAAAAAGTTCAGTTCAGGGTTTAAAACCGTAATGCTGACTAAAGGAAAAATTCAGTTTAGGGTTTAAAACCCTAATGCTGATTGCATGGAAAAGCTCAGTTTAGGGTTTAAAACCTTAATGTTGGCTGAATGGAAAAAAGTTCAGTTTAGGGTTTAAAACCCCAATGCTGACTAAAGGAAAAATTCAGTTTAGGGTTTAAAACCCTAATGCTGATTAAAAGGAAAATTCAGTTTAGGGTTTAAAACCTTAATGCTGATTGGCTGGGGACAAAGTTCGAGAATACTAAGCGACCTCTTTTTTTGAATTTTCTTGTTTTAGTAGAAGATAAAAGGGAGTTTCGTGGAAACTCACCTTTCGAGTGAATTCCTTGTTGCCAAAATATTTCTTGTACCCATGTACCTTCTTCTTTGGGCGACACCTGCTTCTTGCACGGTTGTCTTGGATTACACCTGTTTCAACTTTTCAGACAAAGGACAATTGTTAGTTTGGAAATGACGGTCGGTTTGATGACCTTGATCGTTCCCGGTTGCTTTGTTGCGCATTCATTTCTGTTGTGAAGTCCCACCATTGATTTGATTCATATGCCGAAACCCTTTAGACCGCTCAGGCTTGTATTTCCAGATTCTGTGATGATTTGCCTCGTAAGGCTCTTTTTTTTTTTTTTTTGTGTCCCGTTTTGCTTGGAGGTTCTCAACAGAGATTTTATTGGAGGTATTTTGTGGGGATTTGTACAAAGGAAACCCTATGGAGGAGTATTTACAAAGTGGATTCTTTGTGTGGATTTTTGTACAATGGGGCATGCTGGGGATTTGTTTCGAAGCGGGCTTTCTAGGCTTGGTTGGGGTAAGCTTGTTGGGGAATTTTTACAAAGGGACTCTGGGGAAATTCCAACGGGAATATTTTTTTTTATTTTTTTTTTATATATTGGGGAGACTTTGTGGGGGATTGTACAAAGGGAGACTCTGTGGGGATTCGTCCGAAGGCGGACTTGCTGGGGGAAATTTCTCTTTTTCCTCTTTACTTTGAACGCCATCAAACATCATGATTCATCAGGCTTGGACAAACGTACCAACGAAACGAGGCATTTTCCTTCATGAAACGGAATTCTGTGAAAACAAACCTGCCACCTGCCCTTTTTGGTGTATCCTGAACTTGGGGTTAAAACATAAAAGGGATTCGAAGAGAAAGAAAGAAAGGAGAAAACAAATTTCAGGAAGGGAGTGTCCCTTTTGGGACAAGAAAGACTTATCTGAGGAAGATAACGCTGGCTTTAAATGACATGACATGCTCTTTGGACTGGACGCCTGACCTTCCATGAACTTGCATTTCCCTGAACCAGAATGGATCTGTGATTCCAAACCGGTGGAGCTTTGCCGAGACCTCCTTGGTGTGGAGTCATTCTTTTCGGCCAACAACGCCCTTTACGGGTTTTCGCTGGCCGACCTCTCTCATTTCTCTTCCTGTCATCTCTTGATAGCACTCTTTGTGAGTTTTTAACTAAACAAGCTCTCTCATTTTGGTTTCTCTACTCCCGTCGCCTCGCGGTGCCCGAAGGTTTTCATCGACGAGACTCTCTCATTTTATCTCTCTCAATTCAGAGTGTGTCGGTCTCCATTTGTGACGCTTATTGGGTTCCCACTATCTTTGGTAATTGATCTGAAGGCTTGTGCTTGGTAAAGAGAGGTAGATGATACTAACTTCTAAACTGCTCGACGTGCCCCGGTTTTAATTTCAGGGTGAATGGGATTTTATTGTTGGTGTGACTGAACCTCAGGGAGAGGCTGCCTACGTATCCTTTCGGAATCAAGTCAAACGTAGTTCAGGCTCAATCAATTGTTGTTTTTTTTTCTTTTTTTCTTTTTTTTTCGGAGCATCAGGGATTTTTTTTTGATCCTCAAACCTAACTGCAATGGCTAGTCGTGTGGGACTTAACCTTTCCAACTTTATTTTGCCTTTGTAGGCCTTTCTTTTCTGTCTTCTTTCTTCCAATTTCAATTTTAGAGCATTTGGGGGTACCTTGGTTTCTTCGACTTTGCTGAGGCGATTAGCCATGTGAAACTCAACCCTTTCAACTTCAATTGCCTTTATAGGCGCTTTAATTTGAATTTTCTCCTTCCAAGAGTTTTGATTCCTGAGCATCGGCCACCATGGCCAGTTGAGGTCGACTTGATGCACCTGCTGAGGCTGGGTGCCTTTTGCACATTAGCGTGTATCAAACGAAAGCCCTGTAAATCAGTCTTGCCAATCTTTCTTTGTCTTGGTTTTGGAACAGTGTTAGACCAAAAGGGATTCAAAGAGAAACAAATAATTGAATGGAGAAAGAGTTTAAAACTAGAAGTGTCCCTTTCGGGGAAAGGAGAGAAGGACTTATCTGGAGTACATGCGGACTTCAATGAACATGACATGCCTTTTGGACTGGATGCCTGATCTGTGTAAACCGTCTGACTCCCAAAAATTTATCACAACTTTGCCTTGAATACCGAGGAACCTTGCTAGGACTCTGTTGATGACGGTGGTTGTGAGGATCTCATTTTCGGTCATGGGCGCCCTTTGTGGGTTTTCACGAGCTGACATTTTCATTTCGTTTCTTACCATCTCCTTATAGTGCCCGTGTGGGTGTTCACTAACAAGACTTCTCATTTGATTTTCTCTGCTTACCGTCGTCTTACGGTGCCCGTGTGGGTTTTCACCAATAAGACTCTCTCATTTTATTCTTCTCATTTTGTTGTATCAGGTCCAAATAACTCCATCCTCCCATTTTGAACCGCTTTGCCGATTGATCAGAAGGACTTAAACAAGGTTTGGGGTAAAAGGAATTTGGATTGAACTACAACTTTGGAACCTTTTGGTCGGGATCATTGCCGAACCATTATAACTCCTGCCCCAGTCTCACTTTTGGGGGACTTTTTGGATTTTTGTTTTGGTGTGACTGAACCCCAAGGAGAGGTTGCCTACGTATCCTTTCGGAATCAAGTCAAACGTAGTTTAGGCCACTTTTGTTTTTGGATTTTTTTTCTTATTTGCTTTTTTGTATATATATTTTCTTATTTTTCCAATTCTTTCTTCTTCTTTTTTTTTCATTTTTCTTTTTCATTTCAATTTTTTTTCATTTTATTTTAAATAATATTTTCAGGTTCCAAAGAGGGTAATCAAAGAAGAGTAACCAGCTCAAATGAGTTTTGCAAAGGGTTGATAGTGTTTGGGTAGCGAGAATGAAAGCCTTCATCATCTCAACCGGAAAAGATTTTATTATATAAAGGATCCAACATAGTACCTTTTGATTGCATTTGCATTGACAGTTATTTCAAGGACATTTCCTTCGATGTGTCCCAAGTACAACACACTCTTTTTGGCAGTACTCTTGTTGTAATATATGGACCTTTTCAATTTCGGGAATCAATTTTCCTTCAGTTGTTCCAACTCTTTGTCTTGTTTCCTTAAGCTATTCTTCATTGCGACCCAATTCTTGATTCATTATTTCGAGATCTGACAGAGTTTTAAGATCCGGGCATGAAGTCCGCAAGCATGTCATATTTTGAAATCTGCATTTAACAGAACTAAAAGAGAATGAGAAAATTGACAAGATTTAAGAAAAGAGAAATTCCGGAAAAATGAAATATCAATTTCATTTGATTTTCTTTTTGTTTTTTTTTTGATATTTTTTTTGATGATTTTTTTTTTGTTTTTATTTTTTGAAGATAGAAGGGTTTACATTGGAAAGTAAGACAATAAAGTAAAACATCTGGATCACACCCTGAGACAATCCAGATGCAAAAAGGATAGCAAGACTGGCTACCGAGACTCCCGTCTGATGGGGAACGACTTTTCTTTTTTGGCTTTTCTTCTGTCTCGGCAATGGCTGCAATAGCCTTCAGTGCCGGATCAAATTCCTCAGCTTCACAGATCATTCCATCTATTGGCCCATTTGTGAGAGTAGGCAGGGGAATGTTCATCATATTATGAACCTTTTCGTCCCGGTGAATGATTCTTTCAGCTTCAATCAAGTCCTCAACTGCTATTTTGAGGGTCCAATGACCAACAGTCCTTTGTACCGTGCCCCACTGCTCCAGAGTGGCATTCACATCTAGTATCAGCTCGATGCGGGAGGGGGGACTCGGTGTTTGGCCGATTTGGGGCCACTGGCTGCAGCAGACTTCGCCTGACTAGCTTTTGGAACAAGCCTGAGTATGATTCACCAATAGAGGTGAACTGATTCCTTTTGAAAGACTCTCTTGGGTGAGGATTGTACTGATGAACATTTGATTGGGGGACTATATGGAGCTTGGTAAGGATGGGCGTTTCTGGGAGGTGGAGCTCAGTTTTGTGTATAATGTTGTGGCCGCGTGCAAGGCTGCTCATCACTGCATACCAACAAAACCAATCACCTGAACAGAACCTGGCTAATTTACTCACACACACAACCTTGTTAGTTTTGAAGCATTTAACATATAGGAAATCGCAAGATGGGATGCAATGCACCTAAACAGTTAAACGCTTTTACCATGTGTTTGAACGGGTTGCATGTTTCATCCCGACCCTAAACTAGCCCTCTTCACTATGTACCTCTTTTCTTTTATTCTTGCCTCTCTTTAGTCACTCTTGATCCTGTTTTTGCCGCTCTTTTATTTTTTGCA
The DNA here is from genome assembly GCF_000715075.1 of Nicotiana tabacum. Lineage (NCBI taxonomy): Eukaryota > Viridiplantae > Streptophyta > Magnoliopsida > Solanales > Solanaceae > Nicotiana > Nicotiana tabacum. The sequence continues at coordinate 55,064,921 of NC_134087.1, read as the reverse complement.
CTCTTTTTTTTCCTTTTTTTTTCTATTTTCTTTTTCACTCGATTTTCTTTTTCCTTTTCTTTCAGTTTTTTTTAACTCAATTTATTTTATAGCTATGATCGAATCCGATGGAGATTGCCTACGTATCATGACCCCGCATGAATCAGATCTTGCGTAGTTCGGGCCGAATGAAAGGTAAAAGCAATGAAACATTTTTTTTCTTGGTAGTAAAATATTGGGTTTCAACACTCACAAAATGCAACCGAACGGTTATTTTTTGCAAACGTGGCCCCTTCCAAATTTCACATGAATTTTGAGGCCGGGGAGGATCGTTTTACAAACTTGTCCGTTCTTTTACGAAAATAACCTTTCGACAACTGAAAGATACTCTAAGGCTACTTCGGCAAGAACGGTTTAAGACGCGACCGAAGCTGGCTCGGCTTATTATGACAAAATTCAAACGGTATTCACCCGACCGCTGACTCTTTGTTTTTTTTTGTTTGTTGTTTTTTTTTTCAAATTACAGTAAAAACCTAGTGTTGCAAACACGGCCCTTCAGCGCCTCGGGGCGAAGGTTTTTAAGGCTGTGTGGGTCAACAGGATAAAAAATACTAAACAAGACCCAAAGGTGGCTGTTTATGCAAAGTCAGCCTTCCGGCGTCCCTTTCGGGAACATTCGGCTATTTATGACAAAACAACATCACCTGACTTATTTATGACTCTTTTTATCGTTTTTTTTTCAAATTAGAAAACTCAATATTGCCAACACGACCTTTCAACACCTCGGTGACGATGATTTTAAGGTTGTGTGGGTCAACTGGACCAAACCTTAAAAAATGACCCAAAAGTGGATGTTTATGCAAAGTCAACCTTCCGGCGTCCCTTTCGGGAACATTCGGCTATTTATGACAAAACAGCATCACCTGACTTATTTATGACTCTTTTTATCATTTTTCAAATTAGAAAACTCAATATTGCCAACACGGCCTTTCAACGCCTCGGTGACGAAGATTTTAAGGTTGTGTGGGTCAACTGGACCAAGCCTTAAAAAATGACCCAAAGGTGGTTGTTTATGCAAAGTCAGCCTTCCGGCGTCCCTTTCGGGAACATTCGGCTATTTATGACAAAACAACATCACCTGACTTATTTATGACAGATTTAAAATTTGACATATATTTTTGGCTATTTTTAGCAAAAGGGAAGGTTGGACACCACCCAACTTATTTATGGCAAAATTTAAAATTTGACACGTTTTTATTTATTTATTGATTTTGGCTATTTTAGCAAAAGGTGGGGTTGGACCCGATGAGGGTTGCCTACGTATCTCACATCCGGTGAGAATCAAACCGGCGTAGTTCTCGCATCGAAAATGGAGTAACTAGACTAACCCTTTTTTTTGGAATTTTTGAAAGAAATGCTTTAAAAGAAGAAAGAAAATTTTGTTTATTTTGATTTTTGTTTTTTTTTTTTAAAAGAAAGACTTCTAAAAATTTATTTGCTTTTGACTTGAACTTTGGAAGTATTTTTTTTTTTTTTTTTTTAAAAAAAAAAAGAAAAGAAAAATGTGTTTTGGTTGATTTTTCATTTGTTTCACCTTTTTCTACGGAAGAAAGAATATATTTTTTTTTGATTCATGATGTTGCCTCTTAAATTTTGAAAGAGGGACTTTTAAGAAAATGATTTGGAATTTCTGAGTTTTTATTTATTTACAAAAACACTTCTAAAAAAAAGTCCTAATATTTTGGGAATTCAATTTTTCAACTATTTTTTTTTGAACATTTTACAAAAGAGAGATTAAAAAGCAAAGAGTATTTTTTTGGATTTTTGTTGCTGATTTTTAATTCTTATTTCATTTTTTCATATGAAAGATTTTAGAAATAGGAGACTATTTTTTTTATTTGAGTTTAAAGAAAACTTCTATATTATTCTTTATTTCTTTTTTGTATTTTCTAAAGAAAAATTTATAAAGAAAGAACTAAAGAAAAATATTTATTTTTTTTGGATTTTTGAAAATTGGGGCCGGAACTGATGAGGTTTGCCTACGTATCTTACATCCGGTGAGAATCAGACCCGCGTAGTTCGGTCAGATCAAAATAGGGGAAACAAAAATAAAATCCTTTAAAGAAAAGAAGAATAACCCCTTTTTTTGAAATTTTGTTATATGTTTTGTTTTTCATTTTATTATTTATTTTTGAAAAGAGACCAAGGAAATATTTACACATTTTAAATTTCCTCCTTTTTTGAAATTTTGAAAATCTTTTAAAGCGGTGCTACAAATGAAACAATAATTTTTTTTTGATTTTTGATTTATATATTTTTTTGGATTTTGAATGTGATTAAAAGGAATAGTCAAATTGAAAGGCAAGCTTTTTTTTTATATATTAGAAAATGCCGGTTAGGTTTGACATCACTCGGACATGGTTTTTTTTTCAAAAGAATAAGTAATTATCTCCCTATCCTGCTATTCTTTTTTTTTGAAAATTTTTCGGAAACCGGTCAACATGCAGATCTGAAACAAATAGATGCGCACAACAAACGGGATGCAGCAGGATGGTCTTTTCATTCCAGGTTGTCTGTCCTAGACGGACCCAACCCCTGTGTTGAGTCCCCTATGTCAAATGCAACATGATGCAGATAAGCGTTCCTACTAGGGATCCGGCATGAGGTTTCGTTATACTAGGTTTATAACCTGGGTAGATGTTCTAGACTGTGTACCCGAGCGGACAACTCGAGTCGAGGAGGGGCAACTTACCGGGAACCAAAAGGCCGTCCGGCTTCGTAACTTATCCGTCCTCTTTCTTATTTCAGGTATCGACACTAACAGAATAGGGAGCCTCGACCAGCGAGCTTCTCCCCGGAGGTGAAGAGAGAAGGGTTCGGCACAGTTTATATACAGTTCAGATAATATCAAAGCAGTAAAAAAAACAAACATTGCAGCACGTTATGTCAAAACATGTAATAAATATCAGATAATAAAGCCAAATATAACAATTATTCTAAGCTCGAATTCTTGAACCCTGAACCGGAGGTTCTGGGTATTAAGTCCCCAGCGGAGTCGCCAAAGTTGTCACACCTCCTTTTTGCGCACCCGCCCCGAAGGGTTAAATGAGAGAGAGAGTTTTTCCAATTTAAGTGACAATATTCGAAATGGGATTATTTATTTAATTCAGAGTCGCCACTTGGGAAAGGTTTGGCTTTTGGTGTCCCAAGTCACCAGTTTATCTTGAATCCCAAATCGAGGAAATTTTCGACTTTTCCAAATGAAGTCTGCGAACCAGAAATTCTAAGTAAGGAATTCTGTTGACCCGAGGGAAGGTGTTAGGCACCCTCGAATCCCGTGGTTCTAGCACGATCGCTTAAATTGTTATAATGGCTAAATATCTGATTTAAATACATGTTATGACTTACGTGCTTTTATTAAGTTTAAACCGTTTTTATCATTATCACTTATTTTTATAGAATTTCAACGTCGTGAAAATGCATCTCGAACCACGTCACAATCAATGCGCCCGTGATCGTCAACACATTTTGACTTCGTTGAGATTTGGATTTGGGTCACATCAATGTGCACCCGAATTTAAGAATATGATTTAATTAAGCGGCGCCTAAAAAGTCTAACGCGTTATTATTTTTTGAGAAGGCCATGAGATTCACTAAACGGCCTAGCCTGAATTCTAAATATTATGATTAATTATTGAGGGCCCCGCAATTTGCATTTTTATTTGGCGAGGCTCATCTCATTATTTTTTAAAGGATAAACCTATAGTGATTATATTTTCTATTAAGTTCGTCTCTAAAAATAAAAGAAAATCTCTTAATTATTTACATGCTGAAAACGTAACTTATTAGTTATTAGTTTACGGCTAATGCGATTGGAAAATTGCGATCGAGTTTGTACAAAGAAAAACTGCTTTCATTTTTATATTCTATTATTTACTAATGCTGGAACATGAGAGGGATACACAATAATATCAAAGCCGATTAACTATTCTTCAAGTAATTTAAACTAGCATTATTAGATGAAGACATCATACATATGCAGCCTCATTACTAATTAATTAATCGACTACATTTTTATACAAAGAGAGGAAAATTAATATTCAAACACAGATCCAAACAAAAGAATTCAACAGGAACAGGAGCCTGATTAATATTTCATTTTTCGCTTCAAGCCAAGAGTGTATAAATGTGTACCTGGAAACAGCAGTACAAGAACAAAAGAAGTAGGAGTCAGCGACAGTAATAACGCGGCAACAACAGGTTCAGCAACACCGCAAAACCAGTAACAACCAGTAGAATAACCCAGTAACAGATTGAAAACTCAGCAGTGCAAAAGTACAATCGCAGTCAAAGCAGAAGAGAGAAAAGATACGAGATGCAGTAGTTTCTGACTTTTGAATAACACTCGAAGAAAAGCAAACAAAATTGTTCGAGTGAAAGTTGAAATTGTCTTTCTCTTTTACTATCACAAACTCTCTCCAAGTATAAACGTATGTCAACTCTCAAGTGTAAAAAGAATCTGTCAACTCTCTCTAAAAATCCTCTCAATAATATTCAACTCTTTTTCTCTCCCCCCAAAAATCTCTCTTAAAACTCTCAAGGCCCCCCCTTTTAATGTCAAGAATGACTCTATATATAGCAAGACAAGTCTTCAATTCTCAAACCCCAATTTATTCCCCCAATGGCATGTTGTGTCCCACTATTAAATGTCTTCCTTAAATAAATATCACATTCCCAACCCATTACCTTTGTCCCCCATGCCTACATTAAATAAATGTCACATTACCAACCCATTACAATATGTCCCCCATGCCTACATTAAACAAGTACAAGATTCCTCCCCATTATGTTTTGTCTTGTCCCCCATTATATTAAACAAGTACATCAAAAACCCCACCCCATTATATTTGTCCCCCATGCTTAACATAAAGAATCAAAATAATGTTCAATTACCAAACTACCCCTCCGACCTCATTGCAATTACAAATCTACCCCCGAATGCAATGCAATTTACCAAATTACCCCCATCAGCTCTAAACACTCAATTAATCATAACTTGACCAAAATATGATCAAGATGACCAATTTCTCAACAATCTTCAACAACAATTATATGAACACGATGAACAACACAACTCCAAATTGATGGAAATAAATTAACCATATCGGGAACCAATCCTGGTTAATTTAGACCATCAATGGATAAACAAAGAGACAACAATACAAACAACAATATGCATGATTCAAATTAAAGACAAACATAAACTCACATTAAATCACTGGATTTAAACATGAACTTCAAACAAAGATGAACATGAATTAAATCTGTTTTTAAGAAACAAACATGACGGATTCTAACGATTCAAACAACATTAATATTTTCTGGAAAATACATAACACATGAAATAAATTGAAGAAATAATTAATTAAATTTCAATTTGAATCTAACAAACATTAAACTAACAAATATTCACTTCAACAATAATACGAACATGAAATAAACATGAAAAACAAGTAATTAATCTTTCATTTGGAATCTAAAAAATTAATTTAACAAACAACACATGAACATGAACTAAAAATTAATTCAAACGATAAACAAAAACAAACATTTGCCGATTTTAGATTCGAAAATATCAAAACAAAATACGGGCAAAAAATAAAACTCGAAAATCTACTAACCGGAGATGAACAACGACGAATTCGATTGTATGGACTGTTTCGACAACCCTCAAATGGGAATAAATCTGCCCGGACTCAACAACGAACTCAACGACGAACGAACGACGGAGACGATCCGAAGCAAACGAAGAAGATGAAGAAGGCGTTGGACGTAGCAAGGTCGACGGACTGTGGCGGGCGCAGCTGAAGCAGCTATGGTCGTCGACATGCTGCTGCATTCAACGACTAAGGTCGTTGATGAGGAACAAAAACCGTCGACGCAGCAGAAACTGTGCTCGAGCAGCAACAATATCCATGGCCGACGATGAGGAAGGTGAAGCAGAAGCAGCAGCGCTGGGTCTGTTTGGCTCGACTGGTTTATCCGGGCAGCAGTGACTGGTTCTGTGAAGACGCAGCAACGGGGTTTGGACGATGAAGCCGCAGCTCGGAGGAAGGAGGAGAAGCAGCGGCGTCGGAGGGTTGTTTGGACGTGAAGAAGCAGCAGCTGGGGGGGACTGGACGTCGAGCAGTAGCAGTCATGGTGAACTGCCTGAAACTGCGAACGGGAAGGAGGAATCAACAACGATGGTGGGTGCATCAGTTGTTGCTGCCGTGTCGCCGAGCTGGAGGGTGAAGGAGGCAGCCATAGTCGTTGGTGTTTGGAAGGCGAGGGCATCCATGGTCGTCGTTTTAGGGTGGTGTTGACGACGAGGGAGGGGACTGTTTGGTCAAAGGACTGGATGACGCCATGGGAGGCAACCATGGTTATCTTGGGTCGAAGGTTTTGGAGAAGAAGAAGATGGAGGGGGGAGGCGGATGTTAGTGTTAGGGTTTTTGTTTTTGTTATTTTTTTGTTTTGTTCTTGTGTTTAGACCCAAAAATGAAGAATGGGGTTGGGTATTGGGTTAATGGGGCGGACCGGGTCGACCCGTGTGAAGTGGACTGGGTCGTGGACAATTGTTTGGGCCTGGGGTTGAAAATTGAAGAAGTGGCCCAATCCGATTTTTATTTGTATTTTTGTTATCTTTTCTTCTTTTATTTTCTAAAACTAAATTATAAAAATACTTAAATTATTATTAAGAACTAAATTAAGTTATAAAATCGCAAATTAACTCCCAATAACAATTAACGCACAATTTAAGTAATAATTAAGCATAAAATTGTTCATTTGGACATTAAATGCTAAAAATGCAAAAGATGCCTATTTTTGTAATTTTAATTTTTGTAAAACTAATTTAATTACTAACAATTGTAGAATTAAATCCTACATGCAAAATGCGACATATTTTTATATTTTTTATTAATTTAACAAATAAGCAAACACAGACAAATACGAAAAATATCACAAAAATACTCAAAATTGCACACCAAGGAAAATCATTTTATTTTGAATTTTTGGGAGTAATTCTCATATAGGGCAAAAATCACGTGCTTACAGTACCATAAGAGCATCTTCCATTCTTTTCTCTAGGCTTATATTGTTTTGCAGTTCTGAGATTTGACTGGAGTTGGAATCTAAGTTAGCAATAGTGACAGATATCATCTCTTCTGCCAATGTAACTAGGTAAGTTCAGGAAACAGTTTTGCACTTAAGCGTTCTTGTCTTCTGTTAATGGAATTTGTCCGAAACTACATATCCACATCCCAGTTGCTCGCTGCAGCAAAACTAGCATTGGCTAAGACATTTGAGAACTGGCTTCCCATGGTGATCCTCTTCAATGGGGTCAGCCCGGAGGACATAATTTCAGTATAATTCTTGAGCTATCAAGGGCTACTCGAACGTCTTTCGGTTAGTAAACTGTATTTATAAAATAATTTTGGAGAAGATAAGATAACGTATAAACAGAATTTAATCTGAGCCCACTGAATTTACAGTGTTTCCTAGGGGTATCAATGGATATTAGAAAACCGACTAAACCGACCGAACCGCACCGCACCGAACCGATTTTTAGGTTTCTGTTAAAGAAACCGTAGATTTTTATATAAATTTATAATTGTACCGATAATTAGGGTAGGTTTTTTATTTTATAAAAATAAACCGAAAAAATACCGAACCGTACCGAATAAATTTTACATGTGAAAAATATATTCATATAGTAAGTTTAAAACTAATAAAGTATTAAATTTTTCATTGGGTCTTGGAATTATGAAAACTGTTACAAGCCAATAAGTAATTAAACTCAAAATACTAATTCCTAAAACCTATTCTGCTACTTATAATTAAACTAAGCTATTTCAAGTATCTTTATTAGCAAGACACAAAGTATTCTAACGATTATGAGTAGCAAACTACAATGTTTGAATATGTTTCCTTTTATATAATTTACATTTATCTTTTTAAATATTTAATATAGACTTATTCTTGAGTCCCAACTTGGTTAATATCTTTCCACTCGTGTGATTTATATTTTCTTTGCTTTTACTTGGTTTCTTTTACTTGGTTTCTTTTACGTTGGTGTCGAATAGTTGTGTATCTATACTCTAGCCATCTTTCATGTTTTTTAATTCATTATCCTTTAAACAGTAAAAATGTCTAGAAAGTTTCGCTAAGTCCTATAAAAGAACGTACGTTATTGCATTCTATTTTTATTGGTGAATTTTATATGACATTTAAAAAATACCGAAAATTAACCGAACCGTACCGATACCGAAGGGAAATCGACATGATTGGGACGGTTTCGAAAAGTCTAATTTTGGTTATACATAATAAAATAACCGAAAAATTTGTATGGTACAAATTTTATAAAAAAATCGGCTGAACCGAACCATTGACACCCCTAGTGTTTCCTTAAGGAACTTAATGTTGGAATTTTTTTTTGGATGATTATGGAGAATAAAAGGTTTAGCTTGAAGCGTGCCAAAGACACTGTCCTTAAGGATATTTCGCCCATACCGAGATGAATAATATTAGGCGTATCCCCTAGGATTTAACAAACTCTTTTAGTATAACTAGGAGCAGAAACAACAAAGATTTATGAGAAGAAAACTAGCATAAAAGAAAGAAGAATGAAAAGCTTTTACTATTTTTACACTTTTTCAAAGTGACCACATAAAGGACTTATATAGTCCAAAAACTGAAATACCCATCCGATAAAAATCTAAGCCATAAAGGCTCGTCAAAATGTTAACGTTGCTTTTCTATTACAAAACATAAAGACAATCATGAAAGACCAATACGTTAACAAATGATACTAATGTATAATAGCTATCATTTAGTTGTCAGATTTCAAAATATGTTAACAAAGTAATCCTTAAAGACAATTTGATAAAGCAATACGTTAACAAAAGATAGTAACGTATAATAATGTACAAATTCATACTAATGAGTATTCAATTGTCTAATTTATTTTGTCCCAAATTGAATTCAAAATTAAACTAATTTTCTGTTACAAATATTTTTAAAATAATTAGTATAATGACTCATTAATACAATAGTAAGAAAATGAATCTAGACATAGTTTTAGAAAATTTCTTTTTGAGATATCAAAAGTATTTTTCTATCAACCCCCCACATATCTCAAAAAGAATATTAAAAAATAATAAAATAATTTATTGGGTTTCACAAATGAGCATAATGTGTCGAATATGGTGTCTCTTGGACTATGAACCAGATCTAGATAAAATAAGATTAAACTTACAGAACAATTGGTGAAGTCTAGAACTTCTATGAACCAAGAATTCTTTTGTAAGTTTAGCGTCTTATCTATCACATTATACCCGCATACAATTTGTTGTTTATCGCGGTTTTGCACTAATAGGCCATGCGCGCACCTAGTTTTCATGAGTGCGCTAGAAATTTTTTGCCATAAATTTCATAGGAGCGGCCCTACTCCACACTCGTATAGGTCCATCCATCAAGTGTATTCTGTAGCGCAATACACCACCTAAAATTAGGCTATGGATTAGATTAAGAGTTTAATAACTCAGCCTCCCATTCCTTGCAGTCTTGTCATAGGAAGGGATATAATTTAATAGTGCACATTTGATCAACTAATGACTTGTTATTACCAATATGAACCTACTTCATGGGATCTCCAATCACATAGGTTGGATTACCATCATAGTTGATATAACTCAAATTGGCAAAAGCCCCATTCCCCTCGATGTTTCAAATATTAATTTTGTTCCCAAAGGTTCAGTCAGAGGATCGACCAAATTCACTTCTGACTTCACATAATCTATGGAAATAATTCCATCTTTCAACAGCTGCTTTATTACATTATGTCTCAATCGGATATGTCTACTCTTCCCATTAAAGGATTTATTTTTAGCAATGACTATTGCAGCTTGGCAATCACAATGCATCGACACAGAAGGTGTCAGTTTTATTTCTAGTGGAATACTTGCCAAAAGGTTCTTTAACCACTCGGCCTCATTGCTAGACAATTCCAATGCCACAAACTCAGATTCCATGGTAGATCTAGCTATTTTTGTTTGTTTAGCTGATTTCCATGACACAGCACCCCCACCAAGGGTGGACACATAACCACTAGTGGAGTTTGTCGCATCTGAATCAGAGATCCAGTTAGCATCACTGTATACTTCTAGTATAGTGAAAAATCCACTATATTTAATACCATAGTTCATGGTACCTCTCAAATATTTCATTACTCTTAGTAATGCATTCCAATGATCATGACTCGGGTTTTAAGTATATCTACTCAATCTACACACAACATAGTAATATCATGTCTAGTAAAATTCATCAAATGCATTAGACTACTAATAACTTGAGCATATTTATTTTGATCTATAGCATCTCCCTTATTCTTATTTAATTGACTACTAGCATCATAAGGAGTGCTTACAGGTACCACATCAAAATTATCAATTTTTTTAAGAATTCTTTCAACATAATGTCCTTGAGTCAACATCAAACTATTGTCATCTCTTATAATTTTCGTGCCTAAAATAATATTAGCTTCTCCCATGTCTTTCATCTCAAAATTAGAAGACAAGAAAAATTTGGTTTTATGTACTAAATCAAGGCTAGAACTAAAAATAAGCATGTCATCCACATAAAGACAAATAATAACACATGTACCATCTACACATTTTGTATAAACACATTTATCTACTTCAATTGATGAAAACCCACCATTAATCAATACTTGATCAAATTTTTCATACCACTATTTAGGTGCTTGCTTTAGAACATATAAAGATTTTAGCAATTTACATACTTTATTTTCTTGGCCAGACACTATACAACCCTCAGGTTGCTCCATGTAAATTTCCTCTTCTAAATCACCATTTAAAAATGCAGTTTTAACATTCATTTGGTGAATAAAAAGTTTATAAATAAAAGTCAAGGCAAGTAAAACACGAATTGAGGAAATTCTAGTTACAGGAGCATAAGTATCAAAATAATCAATATTTTGCTTTTGGGTAAAACCTTTTGCAACAAGTCTAGCTTTTTATTTATCAATGAAACTATCCAGATTGAGTTTCTTCTTAAAAATCTATTTACAACCAATAGGTTTAGCTCCCAGAGGTAAATCAACTAAAATCCAAGTTTTATTTTGTAAAATTGAATTTACTTCTACATCAATAGCTTCTTTACAAAACGAGGCATCAGACGGAGAAATAACTTCAGAATATGTTAAAGGATCATTATCTGCAAGATAAGTATAAAAATCATTACCAAAAGATTTTTTTTCCCTTGGTCTTTTGCTTCTTCTTAAATCCTCACTTTCCTCACTTTCAATGATTAATTGGAACATGTGAAATATTATCACTTGGAATAATATGAGCATCAGAAATATTCTCAAATTTTAAAGGAAAAATATTTTCAAAAAATTCAGCATTTTTTTTCCAACAATAGTATTATTTTCGAGTACATTACTTTTGACTACTAAAAATCTATACGTTGCACTACTTTCAGCATACCCAATAAACATACAATCAGATGTCTTAGATCACATTTTTCTCCTTAGGATCAAGCAACATAACTTTAGCAAGGCACCCCCACACTTTCAAATATTTCAAATTAGGTGGATACCCATTCCACAACTCATAAGGAGTTTTACTCGTTTTTCTATAAGGAATTCTATTTTGTAAATGACAAGCAGATAAAATAGCTTCACCCCAAAGATTATCCGGAGCACCAGAACTTACAAGCATGCTATTCATCATTTCCTTTAAGGTCCTATTTTTTCTTTCTGCTACACCATTTGATTGTGGAGAATATGGCGGAGTTATCTCGTGAATTATGTCTTCTTTCTCACAATAATCATTCAACAAAATAAATTCACCACCTCTATCGGATCTAACTCTAATAATTTTTTTATCCAATTTATTTTCTACTTCAGATTTATAAATTAAAAACTTATCAAAAGCTTCATCTTTATTTCTCAACAAATAAACTTTTGTATATCTAGAAAAATCGTCTATAAAAGTCACATAATATTTTTTCCCTCCTCTAGTCATAGTTTGTTTCAAGTCTCCTAAATCAGTATGAATTAAACTTAATAATTCAGATTCTCTAAATACTGAAGCACATGATTTCTTAGTTTGTTTAGCTTCTGCACAAACTTCACACTTATCAATATTTGAAAAATTAATATTTGAAATAAGACCTTCAAAATGCATTTTCTTAATATAAGATAAACTAACATGTCTTAATCTAGCATGCCATAAAGTAAAAGAATCAATCAAGTAAGCAGAAGTGCTAGTATTTTCATTGATAACATTGAGTACAAACAAGCCATGGTTATAATAACCCTTGCCAACAAAATTATTATTCTTGGTCAACACGACCTTATTAGATTCAAAAGAAACCTTCACCCCCATTTTTCCTAATAATCCCACAAAGACCAAATTGGCTCGGATATTAGGAACATGCAACATGTCATTCAATGCCAAAATTTTGCCAGACGTGAGTTTGAGAAGAACTTTGTCTTTTCCAAGAACTGGAGTAGTCCTTGAGTCACCAAGATATACAACTCCTTCTCCTTCCTCAATGTGGGTGTAAGACACAAAGTCTTTTTGTTATCACATATGTGCCTAGTGGCACCAGAATCTAACACCCAGTCTTTCACATTGGCCACAAGGTTCACTTGGGAAACAACCGCAGCAATTATGTCATCCGCTTTGGCTTCAGCTAAATTTACTTTAGCCTTAGCAGGATTGTAATTCCCAACCCTCTTCCGGCATTGAGCACCATGATGGCCAGATTTTCCACACACAAAGTAGTTACCTTTTTTCTTGAAGGTTTGATTGTTGGTTTAGGCTTATAACCATTTTCTTTATCATACATGTTATTTGATTTGTTCTGCCTCTTATTGTTCTCCACCAGGTTGGATTTTGTAGCAATCTCCTTTCCTTTATCAGCAACAACTTGCTTGCGATTTGTATTTTCAATTATAATGTGCTTGACCAAGTCCTTCAGCGATAATTGCTTGTTTTTGTATTTTAATTGTTGTTTGTAGTCACTCCAAGATTTGGGAAGTTTTTCTATAAACATACTAGCAACAAACTATTCGGGCAGAGAAATATCTTCAGATTTGAGATCTTCAATCAACTTGTGATATTCGTTGATTTGTGCAGTTATGTCCTTGTCCTCCATCATATCCCACTTGTAGTAGTTTCCAATTATGGACTTTTGTTTAGTAGCATGTTCAGTAGTGTACTTTGTTATCATTGACTCCCAAATTTCTTTTGCCTCCTTGTAGGAAATATGGACATCGAAAAATTCGTTAGAAAGAGTAGAAATTATAGTATGTCTACATACCTTATTAGCATGAACCCATTGATCCATCTGAATGGAAGTTGCTTCAGTTGGCTTAGGATTAGTAAGTGCAAAAGCAACTCCATGCATATCCAAAATAGAATGCACCCATTCCTGCCAACGCTTAAAATTATCTCCACCAAAAACCTCAATTTTCGAAACATCAGGAAAAGGTTTGGCATATGTAATTGGTGATGGAACAACAACAGAAACAGTTGGTGCAACAGGAGTAGTAGCATCAACAACAATATTAGCAGCGTTATTCTCCATAATAACAACGTAAAATATCCTTAAGATTGTTGGGAAAAAATTTAGATGATTATGGATAATAAAAGGTTTTGCTTGAGGCGTGTCAAAGACACTGTCCTTAAGAATATTTCACCCACACCGAGATGAATAATATTAGACGTATCCCCAGGATTCAACAAGCTTTTCTAGTATAACTAAGAGCAGAAACAACAAAGATTAATGAGAAGAAAACCCAACACAAAAGAAAGAAGAAGAAAAGTTTTTACTATTTTCACACTTTTTCAAAGTGACCACACGAAGGACTTATATAGTCCAAAAACTGAAAAACCCATTTGATAAAAATCTAAGCCATAAAGGCTCATCAAAATGTTAACGTTGCTTTTCTGTTACAAAACATAAAGACAATCATGAAAGACCAATACGTTAACAAATGATACTAATGTATAATAGCTATCATTTAGTTGTTAGATTTCAAAATATGTTAACAAAGTAATCCTTAAAGAAAATTTGATAAAGCAATACGTTAACAAATGATAATACCGTATAATAATGTACAAATCCATACTAATGAGTATTCAATTGTCTAATTTATTTTGTCCCAAATTGAATTCAAAATTAAACTAATTTTCTATTATAAATAATTTTTAAAATAATTAGTATAATGACTCATTAATATAATAGTAAGAAAATGAATCTAGATATAGTTTTAGAAAATTTCTTTGTGAGATATCAAAAGTATTTTTCTATCAATTAATCCCCTCCTAGTACCCGAGGTTGTGGATTATTTCCTCCCAGGATAAAATTCCAGTATTTCTGCGAACACAATGATCGATAGCAAATCACACTCACTATTGCTTTCTTTGTAGTTAAAATAATGCAGAAGAAAGGGGGAGAATTTAGAACTTCGTATGGAAAATATGAGAGAATGGACTGCTATTTATAGCCCCAACATGTTGAGTTGAAACGAAGAGGTGCAACTCTTCAGAGGTCGGTTATGACTGTTCACGTAAAACGACAATAACATAAATGGCCATTTACGCAAATTAAAATGGGAATTCAAAACGCAGAGCATTATCTGATTTTATAACTGTATTATGATGAATATCCGAATTTTCTGATTTATGAACCAAAAATCGATATGTTTTACTATTAGTCGCATATCATATGAAAACACAATCAATGGTTTTCGGTCCTACTTTTACCCTTTTGGGTTTAGGAACTTGCATTTTTTGCCAAACACCCCCACACTTTAAAATAATTCAAGTTGGGCTTCCTTCCTTTCCATTTTTTATATGGAATTGATTGCGTCTTGCTATGGGATACTCGATTTAGTATCCGATTAGCCGTAAGAATGGCTTCCCGCACAAGTTCTGTGGCAAACCAGAACTTATCAACAATGCATTCATCATCTCATTTAATGAACGATTCTTTCTTTCCACAATCCCATTGGATTGGGGCGTGTAAGGGGCCGTTGTTTGATGAATAATTCCATATTCTAAACATATTTCTTAAAAAGGAGATTCATATTCACCACCCCTATCACTTCTTATCATTTTGATTTTCTTGTTAAGATGCGTTTCAACTTCATTTTGTATTACTTGAATGCGTCTATTGCTTCATATTTACTATTAAGTAAGTAAACATAGCAATATCGAGTACTGTCGTCAATAAAAGTTATGAAATACTTCTTTTCACCGCGAGATTGTATTGACTTCATGTCGCAAATATCTGTGTGAATTAAGTCTAAAGGATTTGAATTCCTTTCAACTGACTTATAAGGATGTTTAACATACTTAGATTCCACACATATTTGACATTTTGATTTTTCGTATTCAAACTTAGGCAATACTTCTAAATTAATCATTTTTTGTAAGGTTTTATAATTGATATGTCCCAAACATATATGCCATAAATCATTTGACTCAAGTAAGTAAGAAGAAGCTGAAATTTTATTATTCTCAACGACCATTACATTCAGTTTGAAAAGGCCCTCAGTGAGCTAACATTTTCCTACAAATATCTCATTCTTATATATTACAACCTTATCAGATACAAAAGCACACTTAAACCCGTTCTTAATGAGAAGTGCAACAGAGGCTAAGTTCTTCTTAATCTCTAGAACATGAAGGACGTTGTTCAGAGTCAACACCTTGCTAGAAGTCATTTTCATAAATATCTTGCCATATCCTTCAATTTTGGCCGTTGCAGAATTTCTCATAGAAAGCGTCTCTTCGGGTCCAACGGGAACATATGCAGCAAACACTTCTCTAACAGCACAAACATGGCGAGTGGCTCTAGAATCAATCCACCACTCTTTAAGATTTCTCACCAGGTTGCATTCAGAAAGCATAACACACAAATCATCAATATCTTCGTGCTTTTCAACCATGTTTGCTTGACCCTTCTTCGTGTCTTTCCTTGGAGCACGACAATCTGCAAATTTGTGTCCAGCTTTCCCACAGTTGTAGCAATTTCCGTTGAACCGCTTCTTGCTTAGGTTGATTTTCGGTCCAGAAGCCTTCTTCCTCTTTCTATTATTTTGAGGAGTATCCTCAACAATGTTTGCTCCCATTATTGTTGAGTTTCCATGACATTTCTTTTCAGTAGCTTTGTTGTTCTCTTCGATTCTCAACCGAACAATGAGATCTTCAAGCGACATCTCCTTGCGTTTGTGTTTCAAGTAGTTTTTGAAGTCCTTCCACAAATGAGGCAACTTCTCAATCATCACTGTAACTTGGAATGCTTCATTGATGATAAGAACTTCAATGAAAATTCTGTTAGTAAAAATAATATAATTAATACTTTCAACATTAGTATTAATTCGACTTATACCTTCAGCAAGGAGATCCTGAATAATCACTTGCAATTCCTAGACTTGGGTAATAACAGACTTGCTATCTACCATTTTGTAGTCCAAAAAATTTGCGGCAACAAATTTCTTCAACCCGATATCTTCATTTTTGTATTTCCTTTCAAGCGCAATCCACATTTCTTTTGATTTCTCCATATTACTATAGACGTTATACAGATCGTCCTCTAGTCCGCTAATGTAACAACCCGATAGCTCATTTTGAGCTCTAGCGCATCGTTAAGCAGTTTGGGGTCATGAGCAGCTTCACCTCAGGTATTATGACTTGTACGCATGGTCGAAATTGAATTCCGGGGGATTCAGAGTTGATTTGGAAAGGGAATTCTCATTTTGGAAGCTTTAAGTTCAAAGAATTGACTAAGGTTGGGTTTTTGAGCGACATCGGAATCGGGATTCGAAGGTTCCAGCAAGTTCGTATGATAATTTCGGACCTGGGCGTATGCCCGGATCGGGTTTTGGATGACCCGGGAGCGTTCTGGCGCCTATTGTGGAAGTTAGCATTTTGGAAGAAATTTCATAAGTTTGGGTTGAAGTGCATTTCAGTGTTATCAATGTATGTTTGGGATTCCGAGTCTGGGAGTAGCTCCATATGGTGATCTTGGTGTTGGGAGCGCGATCATAAGTGAATTCGAAGGTCCTTAGGTCATTTTGGAGTCATTTGGATAAAGATAGAAATTTGATGGTTTTTGAGAAGTTTGACCAGAAGTGGACTTTTTGATATCGGGGTCGAAATCCGATTCCAGAAGTTGGAGTAGGTCCGTAACGTCAAATGTGACTTGTGTGCAAAATTTGGGGTCAATCGGACGTGATTTGATAGGTTTAAACATCGAGAGTAGAAGTTTGAAGTTCTAAAGTTCGTAAAGCTTGGATTGGAGGTCGATTCATGGTTTTAGCGTTGTTTGCTATGATTTGAGGCCTCGAGCAAGTCTGTAATGTGTTTTGGGACTGGTTGGTATGATTGGTTGAGGTCCCGAGGGCCTCGGGTGGATTCCGGGTGGTTAACGGATCGAAAATGGGATTTTTGAAAGGGCTGAAGTTGTTGGTTACTGATATAACCGCAACTGCGAAATTTGGGCCGCAGGTGCGGAGCCGCAAAAAGCGGCCAGAAGAGCTGCAGATGCAGTTTTGGCCAGAAGTGAAGAGACCGCAGATACGGTCATGGAGCCGCAGAAGCGGGACCGCACCTGCGATGGTAAGGCGCAGAAGCGGAAAAGGGGAGCCTAGAGGAAACCGCAGAAGTGGTAGAGTGGCTCGCACCTGCAGAATAGCAGAAGCGGTCAAGGGATCGCAGGTGCGGAAAAGCTGGAGGCAGTGAGGTTCTTTTAAATCGGGGGTTGGGTTCATTTCAACCCTTTTTTTTCCATTAGAGCCAATTTTGGAGCAACTTTGAGGTGCCATTTTCACCATCAAGCATGAGGTAAGTAATTTATGCTAGTTTTGAGTTAAATACATGATTATATATGGATTTGGACATGGAAATCTGTAGAAAACTTGGGGTTTAAGGGAAAACCTAGAAAATTAATATTCTTGGAATTTGACCACGATTTTGGGTATGGAATTAAGAGAAAATCATATATTTGAGTTCGTGAGTTCATAGGTAAACCTTATCTTTGGAAATTTTGGAATTCGGTTACGTGGGCCCGAGGGCGTTTTTGTCAACTTCTCGATCGGGGCTAAGAATGATTATAAATTGGATTGTAATGAGTAATTGAGCATATATTAATGGATTTGCATAATTATTGGCTAGTTTTGGAGCATTTAGCATCGATTCGAGTCTTCGGAAGGGCGTGGAATGCCGGTTATGGATCTTCGGAGCGAGGTGAGTCTCCTTTCTAACCTTGTAAGAGGGAATTGTCCCTATAGGTGAAATATTTGGTTATGTGCTCCTATTTGTGGGGGCTACATACACACGAGGTGACGAGAGTCCGTGCGTAGTTACTAATATGTGTAAGTCCAGGTAGTCTAGGACCCAAAAGCATGCTATACTAGGAATATTTGTAATCTTATTGACAGTTGAATTGCTTAAATCCTATCGAATTGGTAAATGAATTTCTAAAAGGATTAAACTTCATTTTCTTAAATTGTTATAAGAGAATTGGCTTTTATTTGGATAAATGTTCCCCGACAAATTCTTAATTGGCTGTTTGAGCATGTATTTCTATGTGTAGCATGTATGATTCGCGAGCAGGGTGATTCTTTATTTAAATTTGACTGCGTCACATGTATGGTTCGCGAGCGGGGTAATAGATGCATCTATGGTTCGTGCCGCTCGACCCTCGGCAGTGCACATTTTACATTTCTGTTGGATCGGGCCGTATGACCTCGACATGATTTGCGCATGCTTGTATTGCTTGCCTTGAAACTTATTGAAGTTGTTGTTGCCTCTTCCTCGCTTAAGAATATATGTATAAACGATGAAAAGAAATTTGGAAATTTCCTATAAAAGAGAGAATTGTTTACTTGCTTCAACCTATCGAATTATAATCATGTTTATAAAAATTCACGATTTAATTTATTATTGATATAACATTATTGGACCACTAGTAAGTGTCAATGTCGACCTCTCATCTCTACTTCTTCGAGATTAGACGGGATACTCATTGGGTACACATTGTCTTTCTACTCATACTACACTTCTATACATTTTTATTGCACAGGTATATGCATCTCTAGTCGCCTAGTGGGCGTAGCAGCATGGTTGATACGAAGACTTAGGTGAGCTGCATTTCCTGAGACTACCCGTAGCCAACAAGTCTCTTTTAGATTACTGTATTTATTTCCCATCCAATATTGTATTCCGGACGGTTGTTGTATTGCATTATTTCTTATAAATTTCTCATGCAATTGTGACACCGGGTTTTGGGATGTCTTTGGGTTTATTCAGGAATTTTAAAGGTTGTTAAATGTTTCATTATTTATTCAGAGGGATTTACTATGTATTGTTTTAAACGTATAAAAGAAGTGTTTGCGGAAATATTTACACGAGAAGTTAATTAAGTATTTTGGTTGGCTTGCCTAACAGCAGTGTCCGGCACCATCACGACCCTTAGTGGATTTTGGATCGTGATAACATGGTATCAGAGTACTAGGTTCCCTTAGGTCTTACGAGTCATGAGCAAGTCTAGTAGAGTCTCGCAGATCGGTACGGAGACGTCTATACTTATATTCGGGAGGCTACAGGGCTGTTAGGAGTACTTCCCTTCTTGATTCCTCATCGTGCGATTTAATTCCTTGAGGCTTATGCCCTTGTTTCCTTCCTACTCAATCTTACGCGACGCAAACCGCTGGTTATAAATTGAAAATTGAAGAATTGTAATGGTACTACAGATGTGGTGCGAGATGTTTCTCCTGGTATATTTGGTTGGGCTATTGTCCTCACCTTGCGGAAGGATTTTTCTATCGTTTCGGCTCGGTAGTGGTGCTTCTAAGAGCTTGGAGGCTATGCACAGGTTTCTATGATGCTCACGATTGGTTATCACACAGTATTACTTGATAGTAGGATACTTGCCTATATGTTGGGTGGTGAATGATTTGAAAGGAAGTCTACTCAATGCACGATTCAGAGATATGATATTTCATTTCCGGCAGAGGAAAATCAATTGGCCTATGGATGTCCAGATTTGGGGTAATGGAGTAACGAGACTTGGTATTTTCGAGTGTGGTGGAATTTTCATCTGCGATGTAGTGTCGTCGTCCTCGATTGTACGTGTTAATTTCACCGGTGTTATGGTCTTCTGCAATTCGCCTATGGGGTAAGATATTATGAAATAATATTGGAGAAACAACTGTTAGATATCGTGGGGTATAGTGGTTCAAGATTGAATCGGTGTTCCTAATGTTGACGGCTCGAGTAAAATGATCTCCGAAAAGGGTTAAAGTTAGTAGCGATTTGCGAGTTCAAGTGCTACAAAGGTAGATTTTATTTAGGCAACAACTGAGCAGCAAATGATGAAGAAGGACATGTGGGAAGTGTCAGGCGGTGGTTAAAATTTCTAGAAGACCAGGTGTCACGACCCAGATTTCCCACCATCGGGTGTCGTGATGGCGCCTACTATCGAAGCTAGGCAAGACAAATATTTAAAATACCTTTCCTGCTTTCTTTCAAACAATATAATAAACGAGACAAAATTTAAGCGGAAGACTTTAAATCTAAAGCAACTGAAAACCAAAAGTGTGGAAGTTTAATACACAGCACTACCCAAGGTCTGGTGTCACTAGCTCACGGACTACTACAGAATACTACAAACAATGTCTGAAAGGAAATACATCATGTTTGTCTGATACAAGATGAACAAACGAAAAACATGAAAAGGGACTTCGGCCTGCGAACGCCAGCTAGGCTACCTCGAGAGTCCCTGGACTGAAGACAGCTCCCAAAAATCCTACTGTTGTGGTCCGTAAGTTGCTCCCTGATTTGTGCAAAAAAATTTGCACATAGTGTAGCATCAGCACAACCGACCCCATGTGCTGGTAAGTGCCTGGCCTAACCCCGGTGAAGTAGTGACGAGGCTAGACAGTACCTACCACATTTAACCTATACAGATATATATACAACAAGTGCAAGAAAACAATAACAAGATAATACAAAGTAAAACTGGGAGGGGACATGCTATCGGGGAGTAACAGATAAAAATGAAATATCGGAAATAAGCAGAAGAGACTCCGGTTCCCATGATATATATATATAAGTGGACGGCATGCCACACGATCCCATAATATTATATTTAATATATATATATATATATATATATATATATATATATATATATATATATATATATATATATATATATATATATATATATATATATATATATATATATATATATATATATATATAGTGGTCGGCGTGCCACACGATCCCATAATATCATATATAAGTGGACGACATGCCACACGATCCCATAATATCATATATAAGTGGACGGCGTGCCACACGATCCCATAATATCATATATAAGTGGACGGCGTGCCACACGATCCCATAATATCATATATAAGTGGACGACGTGCCACACGATCCCATAATATCATATATAAGTGGACGGCGTGCCACACGATCCCATAATATCATATATAAGTGGACGGCGTGCCACACGATCCCATAATATCATATATAAGTGGACGGCGTGCCACACGATCCCATAATATAGTTCATAATATCTGACTTCATATAGTAGACCCCTTCAGGGGAGAATAACAACTCAATACCTTTAACCCGGCAAGGGTACAACTAACAGCCCAAAATATCCCGACAAGGGAGAATATATATATCAGTCTACACATCCCGGCAAGGGAGTATTCACAACACATTCTCCTTTTTAAATCCATTCTTCCTCAACTAACACATTCATGTTCGAGCTAACGCTCCAAAAGTACAGCAATCGCAATTTTTCCTCAACCGTTCATATTATGTGAAACTCATCAAATAAACAAGGAGCTTGTGTCACATTATTCGAATTAAAAGCAATCAAGACTCACGGTCATGCTAGACTCCGGTGCATAGATAACCGTCACCATGCCTATACATCGTACTCCACATTAGCAAGTAGCAAATATCATCCTAATCCTATTCCCTCAAGCCAAAGTTAGAACAAACACTTACCTCGAATGCTCCAAACTCAACTCATGCTTCTAGTATAGCTTTACCTCTTGATTCCACCACTAATCCGCTCGAATCTAGTCATAAGTTACTTAATCACATTAATAATTACTAAATGAATCATCCCCAATGCATGAAAAATAGATTTTTTCAAGGTTTTTCCCAAAAAGGTCAAAAATACCCCCGGACCCACGTGGTCGAAACTCGAGGTTCGGACCAAAACCCGGTTACCCATTCCCCCATGAATCCCAATATATGATTTCTTTTTAAATCGGACCCCAAATTGAGGTCCAACTTCTCAATTTGTAGAAAACCTAGGTTCTACCCAAAACACCCAATTTTTCTCATGAAAATCTTTGATTTGAAGTTGAAATGATGTTAAAAGATGTTAAGGAATAAAGAAATTAAGTTAGAAATCACTTACCAATCGTTTTGGAGAAAAAAAGTTGTTTGGAAAATCGCCTCTTAGGTTTTGGGTTTTTGAAAAGTGAAAAATGACTGAGATTTTCCGAACTTGTATACCTTTCTGAGGACCTGGCGCGGACCGCACAAAAATGTGTTGCGGCCGCGCCGAGTGGGAGAAAAGTGGGGCTTCTCTGAACCCTTCCAGCGCGGACCGCACTGTTTTGGTGCGCGGCCGCGCTGGCTAACCTGAAACCCTAGCCCTCAGACTCAGCCACGCGGACCGTACAAAAATGCATCGCGGCCGCACGGCTCCAGCGCGGATCGCGCAGAAATTACCGCGGCTGCGCTGGTGTCTGCAACACCTGAACCTGCATTTTCTTAAGTCCAAGACCTCCCGGGCCCCATTCAAAACTCACCCGAGCCCTCGGGGCTCCAAACCAAATATGCACACAACCTTAAAAACATCTTACGGACTTACTCGTGCGATCAAATCGCCAAAATAACATCATATACATAGGATCAAGCCTCAAACACATGATTTTCTTTCTTCAACTTTCATAACTCAAACTCTCCATTTTTAGTCCGAAACACGTCATATGATGTCCGTTTTTAGCCAAACTTTACAGATAGTACTTAACACATATTTAAGACTTGTATCGGGCGTCGGAATCAAAATACGAGCCCAATACCTATATTTTCTAACCCCTTTTTCATTTCAAATTTTCATATCAAATTTCAGAAAAACAATTTCTTTCAAAAATTCATTTATCGGGCTTGGGACCTCAGAATTTGATTCTGGGCACACGCCCAAGTCCCATATTTTTCTACGGACCCTCCGGGACCGTCGAATCACAGGTCCGGGTCCGTTTACCCAAAATGTTGACCGAAGTCAACATTATGCATATTAATACCAAAATTCATCAAATGTTTCACATAATTCACATATTCTAACATAAAAACTTTCCGGCTATGCGCCCGAACTGTGCACGCCAACCGAGGCAACTAAAAGTGAGGTTTTCAAGGCCTCGGGAGCACGGAACAAGGAAGAATTACGGTGATGACCCGCTTGGGTCGTCACATTCTCCACCTCTAAAACAACCGTTCGTCCTTGAATGGACAAAAGAAAGAAGTCCCTGAGTCGGAAAATAAATGAGGATAACGGCTCTGCATATCGGACTCGGACTCCCAGGTCGATGCCTCAGGAGGCTGACCTCTCCACTGAACCCGCACCGAAGGAAAACTCTTCGACCTCAACTGTCGAACCTGCCGGTCTAGAATAGCCACCAGCTCCTCCTCATATAACAGATCCTTGTCCAATTGGACAGTGCTGAAATCCAACAAGTGCGATGGATCCCCGCGATACTTCCGGAGCATAGATACATGAAACACGGGATGCACAACTGACAAGCTAGGTGGCAAGGCAAGTCTATAAGCCACCTTTCCCACACGATCAAGAATCTCAAATGGACCGATGAACCTAGGACTGAGCTTGCCCTTCTTCCCAAATCTCATCACGCCCTTCATAGGCGATACACGGAGCAATACCCGCTCACCAACCATGAAAGCAACATATCTGACCTTGCGGTCTGCATAACTCTTCTGTCTGGACTGAGCTGTACGAAGTGACCTTGTCCAAGGCTTCCTGAACCAGATCCGTACCCAATAATCGAGCCTCTCCCGGCTCAAACCATCCAACTGGAGACCGACATCGCCTACCATACAATGCCTCATACGGAGCCATCTGACTGCTGGACTGGTAGCTGTTGTTGTAGGCGAACTCTGCTAAAGGCAAAAACTAGTCCCATGAGCCTCCAAAATCAATGACATAGGCTCGGAGCATGTCCTCAAGAATCTGAATAGTCCTCTCGGACTGACCATCCGTCTGGGGATGAAATGTTGTACTCAACTCAACCTCGGTGCCCAACTCTCACTGAACCGCTCTCCAGAAATGCGAGGTAAACTGCGTACCCCGATCCGAAATGATAGATAGCGGCACCCCATGAGGGCGAACAATCTCCCTGATATAAATCTCGGCTAACCTTTCGGACAAATAGGTGGCTGGAACAGGAACAAAATGCGCTGACTTGGTCAGCCTATCAACAATGACCCAAACTGTGTCAAACTTTTTCCGAGTCATCGGAAGTCCAGTAACGAAATCCATCGTAATCCTCTCCCACTTCCACTCGGGAAGTGCAATCCTCTGAAATAGACCACCGGGTCTTTGATGCTCGTACTTAACCTGCTGACAATTCAAACACCGAGCCACGTATGCAACGATGTCTTTCTTTATCTTATGCCACCAATAGTGCTGCCTCAGATCCTGATACATCTTCGCGGCGCCTGGGTGAATAGAATACCTAGAATTGTGGGCCTCTGCTAAGATCAACTCTCGAATCCCATCAACATTGGGCACACAAACTCGCCCCTGCAATCTCAATACACCATCATCATCTAAGGTTACTTTCTTGGCACCTCCACGCTGCACCATGTCTCTCAAGATACACAAATGGGGATCCTCAAACTGCCGCTCGCGGATACGCTCTAATAGTAAGGAACGAGCAACCGTGCAAGCTAACACTCTGCTAGGCTCAGAAATATCCAACCTCACAAGACGATTGGCCAAGGCTTGAACATCCAAAGCAAGCGATCTCTGGCTGACTGGAATATAAGCAAGACTACCCATGCTGGCGGACTTCCTGCTCAATGTATCGGCCACCACATTGGCCTTCCCCGGGTGGTATAAGATAGTAACATCATAATCCTTTAGCAACTCTAACCACATCCTCTGCCTCAAATTCAACTCTTTCTGCTTGAACAGATACTGAAGACTCTTGTGATCAGTGTAAACCTCACATGTCATGCCATATAAGTAATGCCTCCAGATCTTCAAGGCATGAACAATGGCCGCCAACTAGAGATCATAAACCGGATAATTCTTCTCGTGGATCTTCAACTGCCTCGAAGCATAAGCAATGACTTTGCCTTCCTACATCAACACTGCACCAAGCCCAATACGAGACGCATCACAATAGACCATATATGGCCCTGAACCTGTGGGCAAAACCAATACTGGTGCCATAGTCAGAGCCGTCTTGAGCTTATGAAAGCTCGCCTCACACTCGTCCGACCACCTGAACTGGACACCCTTTTGGGTCAATCTGGTCATAGGGGCTGCAATGGATGAAACCCCTCCACGAACCGACGGTAGTAACCTGCTAACCCCAGGAAACTCTGAATATCCGTAGCTTAAACTAGTTGAGGCCAGTTCTTGACTGCCTCTATCTTCTTCGGGTCTACCTGAATACCTGCTGCTGATACGACATGACCCAGGAATGCGACCGAACTCAACCAAAACTTGCACTTTGAGAACTTAGCATACAACTGACTATCCTTTAGGGTCTGAAGGACCACTCTGAGGTACTGCTCATGCTCCTCCTGACTGTGGGAGTATATAAGAATATCGTCAATGAAGACTATCACGAACAAGTCCAAATAAGGTCTGAACACTCGGTTCATCAACGCCATGAATGCTGCTGGGGCATTAGTCAATCCAAATGACATGACTAAAAACTCATAGTGCCCATACCGAGTGCGAAATGCTGTCTTGGGGACATCAGACACCCTAATCCTCAGTTGATGATAACCAGATCTCAAATCTATCTTTGAGAACACCCTTGCACCCTGAAGCTGGTCGAATAAATCGTCGATCCTCGGCAGTGGATACTTATTCTTAATTGTAACCTTGTTCAATTGCCGGTAATCGATGCACATTCTTATCAAACCATCCTTTTTCTTAACAAACAACACCGGCGCACCCCAAGGTGAAACACTGGGTCTAATGAAACCTTTCTCAAGCAAATCCTGTAGCTGTTCCTTTAACTCTTTCAACTCCGGCGGGGCCATACGATATGGTGGGATAGAAATGGGCTGAGTGCCCGGGGCCAAATCAATACAAAAGTCGATATCCCTGTCGGGCGGCATACCCGGCAAGTCTGAAGGGAAAACCTCAAGAAACTCCCGAACAACGGGCACAGAATCAATAGAAGGGGCCTCCGCGCTAGAATCGCGAACATACACCAAGTAGGCCAAACATCCCTTCTCGACCATACGCCGAGCTTTCACATACGAGACAACACTGCGGGTACAATGACCAGAAGTCCCTCTCCACTCTAAACGGGGTAAATCCGGTAAGGCTAAGGTCACGGTCTTGGCATGGCAATCCAAGATAGCATGGTACGGGGATAACCAATCCATCCCCAATATAACATCAAAGTCGACCATGTCCAAAAGCAACAAATCAACACGGGTCTCAAGACCCCCAAACACTACGATACAAGAACGATGAACTTGGTCGACCACAATAGAATCACCCACCGGTGTTGACACATAAACAGGAATACTCAATGAGTCACTAGGCATAACCAAATAGGGTGCAAAATAGGACGACACATATGAATACGTAGATCCGGGATCAAATAGCACAGAAGCATCCCTATCACATACCAGAATAGTACCTGTAATCACGGCATCTGATGAATCAGCCTCTGGCCTGGCTGGCAAAGCATAACAACGGGGCTGGGCCCCACTTCCCTGAATCATATCCCTGGGACGATCTACTGCTGGTTGACCCCTACCTCTAGCGGTCTGAGCTCCACCTCTAAGACCTCTACCTCCACCTCTATGTCCTCGACCCCCGCCTCTAGCTGGCTGGCAGGCTGTGGGGCAACTGGTGCCTGGATCATCGGGCGAGGACCCTGCTGCTGCGAGCTACTGGAAGCTCGAGGGCAATATCTGGCAATGTGACTCACATCGCCGCAAGTATAACAAGCCCTCGGCTGCTGAGAATAACGAAGTGGTGGTGCACTGATAGGTGCTGATGGTGAACTAAAGAGCTGCTGATCAGAATACTGCGGCTGAGAACCACAACCACCTGGTGTACCATGAGAAGCCTGGAGAGCTGACTGAAAGGGCCTCGAAGGATGGCCTCTACCATAAGAATCCCTACCTCCAGACGAGGTACCACTGAATCTACCAGAATGACGGGGCCTCTTATCAGACCCATGACCACCTCCCTGAGCAAGTGCCATCTCTATCCGGCGGGCACCATCTGCCGCCTCCTGAAATGAAATCTCACTACCGGCACTCATGGCCATCTGAACACGGATCGGCTGGGCCAACCCATCAATAAACCTCCACACCCTCTCTCTATCGGTGGGGAGTATCACAATGGCATGACGAGCAAGATCAATGAACCGGGTCTCATACTGGGTGACCGTCATACGACCCTGCTGGAGACGCTCAAACTGCCTGCGAAAGGCATCTCGCTGAGTAACTGGGAGAAACTTCCCCAGAAATAACTCTGAAAACTGATCCCAGGTCAATGATGGCGACCCTGCTGGCCTGGCTAAATAGAAATCCCTCCACCAAGTCTTGGCAGATCCTGCCAGGCGAAAAGTGGCGAAGTCGACCCCATTGGTCTCTATAATGCCCATAGTCCATAGAACCTCATGACAGCTGAATATGAAATCTTGAGCATCCTCTGAGGGAGTGCCACTATATGTGGTTGTGAAGAGCTTGGTAAAACGATCAAGCCTCCACAAAGCATTCGCGGACATAGCCGCACCATCGCTGGACTGAGCCGCAATACCTGACTGGGTTGCCACAGCTGGCTGAACTGCCACGGCTGGCTGAACTGCCACGGCTGGCTGAACTGCTGGAACCTGAGCCTGAAGAGCTATCGGCTCTGGAGTACGAGTATCGGGAGTCTGAACTCCTCCCCCAGCTTGAGATGTGGCTGGAGCTACGGGAAGCAAACCCGCTCTAGAAATGTACTCCATAAAGCCTACCAGTCAGACCAAAGCGTCCTGAAGCACTGGAGTGGCTATGAAACCCTCTGGGACCTGAGCTGGGCCCACTGGAACAGCTGGGGCCGAAACCTCCTCCTCAAAATCGACCTGAGGCTCTGTCCCTGGAAATGCTGCTCGGGGCTGAGCTCTGCCCCGGCCTCGGCCTCTCCCTCTGCCCCTAATAGGGGCTGCTGCTGGGGGCTCAGGCTGTTGCGCGGTAGAAAAGGAAGCACTTGTCCTCGCCATCTACGAAAGAACAGAGTGGAAGGACAATCAGTACTTGAGAAACAGAATCGCACGACAAGAATGAACAAGGTGAAGTCTTCCTAACTCAGTAGCCTCTGCGGGATAAATACAGACGTCTCCGTACCGATCCCTCAGACTCTACTGAGCTTGTTCGTGAGTTGTGAGACCTAAGTAACCTAGTGCTCTGATACCAACTTGTCACGACCCGAATTTCCCACCATCGGGTGTCATGATGGCGCCTACTATCGGAGCTAGGCAAGCCAAATATTTAAAACACCTTTCCTGCTTTCTTTCAAACAATATAATAAATGAGACAAAATTTAAGCAGAAGACTTTAAATCTAAAGCAACTGAAAACCAAAAGTGTGGAAGTTTAATACATATCACTACCCAAGGTCTGGTGTCACTAGCTCACAGACTACTACAGAATACTACAAACAATGTCTGAAAGGAAATACATCATGTTTGTCTGATACAAGATGAACAAACGAAAAATATGAAAAAGCGACTTCGGCCTGCGAACGCCAGCTAGGCTACCTCGAGAGTCCCTGGACTGAAGACAGCTCCCAGAAATCCTACTGCCGTGGTCCGTAAGCTGCTCCCTGATCTGTGCACAAAAATTTGCACATAGTGTAGCATCAGCACAATCGACCCCATGTGTTGGTAAGTGTCTGGCCTAACCCCGGCGAAGTAGTGACGAGGCTAGACAGTACCTACAACAATTAACCTGTACAGATATATATATATACAACACGTGCAAGAAAACAATAACAAGATAATACAAAGTAAAACTGGGAGGGGACATGATATCGGGGAGTAACAGATAAAAATGAAATATCGGAAATAAGCAGAAGAGACTTCGGTTCCCATGATGTACATATATATATAAGTGGACGGCGTATATATATATATATATATATATATATATATATAAGTGGACGGCGTGCCACACGATCCCATAATATCATATATAAGTGGACGGCGTGCCACACGATCCCATAATATCATATATAAGTGGACGGCGTGCCACACGATCCCATAATATCATATATAAGTGGACGGTGTGCCACACGATCCCATAATATAGTTCATAATATTTGACTTCATATAGTAGACCCCTTCAGGGGAGAATAACAACTCAATACCTTTAACCCGGCAAGGGTACAGCTAACAGCCCAAAATATCCTGACAAGGGAGAATATATATATCAGTCTACACATCCCAGCAAGGGAGTATTCACAACACATTCTCCTTTTTAAATCCATTCTTCCTCAACTAACACATTCATGTTCGAGCTAACGCTCCAAAAGTACACCAATTGCAATTTTTCCTCAACCGTTCATATTATGTGAAACTCATCAAATAAACAAGGAGCTTGTGTCACATTATTCGAATTAAAAGCAATCAAGACTCACGGTCATGCTAGACTCCGGTGCATAGATAACTGTCACCATGCCTATACACCGTACTCCACATTAGCAAGTAGCACATATCATCCTAATCATATTCCCTCAAGCCAAAGTTAAAACAAACACTTACCTCGAATGCTCCAAACTCAACTCACGCTTCTAGTATAGCTTTACCTCTTGATTCCACCACCAATACGCTCGAATCTCGTCATAAGTTACTTAATCACATTAATAATTACTAAATGAATCATCCCCAATGCATGAAAAATAAATTTTTTCAAGGTTTTCCCCAAAAAGGTCAAAAATACCCCAGGACCCACGTGGTCGAAATTCAAGGTTCGGACCAAAACCCGGTTACCTATTCCCCCATGAATCCCAATATATGATTTGTTTTTAAATCGGACCCTAAATTGAGGTCCAACTTCTCAATTTGTAGAAAACCTAGGTTCTACCCAAAACACCCAATTTTTCTCATGAAAATCTTTGATTTGAAGTTGAAATTATGTTAAAAGATGTTAAGGAATAAAGAAATTAAGTTAGAAATCACTTACCAATCGTTTTGGAGAAAAAAAAGTTGTTTGGAAAATCGCCTCTTAGGTTTTGGGTTTTTGAAAAGTGAAAAATGACTGAGATTTTCCGAACTTGTATACCTTTCTGAGGACCTGGCGCGGACCGCACAAAAATGTGCTGCGGTCGCGCCGAGTGGGAGAAAAGTGGGGCTTCTCTGAACCCTTCCAGCGCGGACCGCACTGTTTTGGTGCGCGGCCGCGCTGGTTAACCTGAAACCCTAACCCTCAGACTCAGCCACGCGGACCGCACAAAAATGCATCGCGGCCGCACGGCTCCAGCGCGGACCGCGCGGAAATGACCGCGGCCGCGCTGGTGTCTGCAACACCTGAACGTGCATTTTCTTAAGTCCAAGACCTCCCGGGCCTCAATCAAAACTCACCCGAGCCCTCGGAGCTCCAAACCAAACATGCACACAACCTTAAAAACATCTTACGGACTTACTCGTGCGATCAAATCGCCAAAATAACATCATATACATAGGATCAAGCCTCAAACACATGATTTTCTTTCTTCAACTTTCATAACTCAAACTCTCCATTTTTAGTCCGAAACACGTCATATGATGTCCATTTTTAGCAAAACTTTACAGATAGTGCTTAACACATATTTAAGACTTGTACTGGGCGTCAGAACTAAAATACGAGCCCAATACCTATATTTTCTAACCCCTTTTTCATTTCAAATTTTCATATCAAATTTCAGAAAAACAATTTCTTTCAAAAATTCATTTATCGGGCTTGGGACCTCAGAATTTGATTCTGGGCACACGCCCAAGTCCCATATTTTTCTACGGACCCTCCGGGACCGTCGAATCATAGGTCCGAGTCCGTTTACCCAAAATATTGACCGAAGTCAACATTATGCATATTAATACCAAAATTCATCAAATGTTTCACATAATTCACATATTCTAACATAAAAACTTTCCGGCTACGTGCCCGAACTGTGCACGCCAATCGAGGCAACTAAAAGCGAGGTTTTCAAGGCCTCGGGAGCACGGAACAAGGAAGAATTACAGTTATGGCCCCTTGGGTCGTCACACCAGGTATAAGAAGCAAAGGTCGAGTAGTCGATTAAAGGGATAAGTTCCGTCAAAGTGGGAGAGTGGCGGAGTTGCATATGGGCATTGTAGTAGGATGACTATGCACCTTAAGGAGAGTTTGGAATGACTTGGGAATTTTAGTGATTGGTGATTGGGGTCTACAGATTTAATTTGAAGTATAAGCTATTATGTGGCAGGAGATTTGATATAACGGGAATGAGCTGCTTGAAATGAAGAAGGATACAACATAACTTTGAATTGGAAGGATGTTGCCGCATATTTAATTAATGTCCACGAGGGGTGAATGGACTTGTGCAGCTAGAGAGTGAGCTCAGACTCAGGATGAGTTATTGATGTCGTAGTGATTATACCCCGTGAGGCAGCGTTGGAAGATGTTGGGAAGTGATTTCCACAGGTGGGTTATTTCGTGTGAGCAGGTTAGCGGTCGCTTGGTTGGCGAAGCTTCTACAAAGAATTTTATTGGTTATACAGTAAGGAAATCGGCCGTGCGAATATGGTTGATGATTCAGAGTATAAAAAGGGGTTTTACAGAAGGATTCCGAGAATTTTGGCGATTGATTGCGCAAGGTTATGTCAATAAGAGATAAAGAATCCTGGTGAATTCTAGAGTTGTATAATAGTGGATTCAAGCTAAGTGGAAGAGTCCCACCGCCTATGATTAGGTTGCATGGTTAACTATTTGTGTGGTTTCTGGTTATTAGCATATTGTTGGGATACATCCGTAACGGGAAAAGGCACATAAGTGGTAATTCGAGCAAGGGAATTGTTGAAGGTGTGCTACGGTTGGCCTTATTGGCTCATGTTCAGACTTAAAGGATTCAGGATTTATGCCTCGTATAAGTGTGGGTTTCAAGGGAAGTGATTCTGTCGGGTGCTCCATCGAGAGGGTATGATTGTGCTAGAAGAATCATGGAGTTGATTATATTCGGGCCAAGTTAGAGCGGGCGGCTCTCAGCAACGGTCCTAGTGGATTAAAAGGGGTAAGGTGTGGTGCCTAATGATTTAGAGCTTATAGGTACAATTAAGAATGAAGCTTTGTAGCAGCTTATGAGAAGGGCCCAGAATGTTCGGTGATGTTTTGACTTGCAGTGTAGCAATTGGGAGGTATGAAATGGTTTGTGGGATTTGAGACAGCATGGTCTCGTGATTCAGGGTCACTCGGGATGAGTGCGTATGGAGTGTGTTAAGTGTTGAATGGAGTTATTATTGTTTCTTTGGCAATCAAGGATAAATTGGAAGAAGATGGATTGGTTAGCCATAGTCGAATTGGCATATTGCTGGTAGTGATTAGTTCCTTCAGCGTGATCACGTTATGCAAGTGATTTGTGACGGTGCATGTGAGGCTTGTCGCCCGTCGTAATTGGTGTTATTTAGAAAGTATTTCTACTGTTGTGACCTGTTATGTGGAGGCGGGTCCCGGAAGGGCTATGGTGGCTTAGACCACTACTTAGAGATTTGTATATTCTACGATTATGAGAATTCACCTGTGTATTGCTATGGTTCTCCTGAAGTGAGTTAAGTGAAAAGTTTTATATGATGAAGTGTTAATCTATTAGTGGTTCTGGAGTTATGATGAGAGTCGTGTTCTATCATATATTGGCATATTGGGTGCAGTGAGTGGTGTGGAATTTGAAGTAAGGATCGAGGTTGCGGTTCGGTGTTGCCAAGGATGTCATGAGCTCAGACAAGTAGGAAAGGAGTTTCGATGTTTAAGGAAAGTTGGTATTGTCTTCGGCGTCACTTGAGATCGGTGTTTTGTGAAAAAGGCTTTGCATCCTGGTTAAGGATTCTTGCCCGCTTTTTAGTGTTAGTACGGCCGGTGGTTTGGGTGTACAGACCTGTATCCGTTACGGAAGGTTGTGGGAGCGTGCCCCACGGGAAGGTGGTATAAGTGTGGCATGTAGTCACTTGATTGATTGAAGAGTTAAACCAAATATGAAGATTGTGGTGATATCGTTAAATTGAGAATTGATTCCTGGAGGGCACTCGGTCTATTGGGTTGTGGACTGTGGAGGATTACTCCGGTTGTGATGGTTGTTCTTGTGTGTTATGAGAAAAGGGGAGTTAGTATATACCTTTGAAAGGTTATTGGCCTAGTTTGGTACGATCAGGATCGACTTGAGGTCGGTGGATGGATTTAAATGTGAATATGGGCTTTATATCAGGCCAGATGTGTTCATTTCAACAAAGCGCTCCTTATGGAAGGTAGTCAGGGTGTTATTTTGTCGTCAGCTATTTCATGTAATGATGTATTACACCGTGCGAGTTGTGAGACGGCTTGGGGAATTTCTTATATGTTGAGGTTCCGCATAGAGATGATGTTATATGAGCAGGATGGCTTTTGAGATTTAGATCGTATATTGCACCTCAGTTGTGCTTGAGTTTTTGTAGCTTATGGTGCTATATGTCTCCCCAGGGATGGTATTATGCACTTAGCGTGCTGATGACCGATATTCGGTATCTTATTATAATAAGCAATTTAGCTCGATGTATATCTCCTTATGTGAATTCTATGTGTGGATCGGGTGGCACGCCGCCATGGGTATGTTATTTGGATCGGGTTGCACGCCGTAATAGTGTGATGTTGAGTACAGTTCCCCGTAGCCATTTTTATGTGTTTTTTTCCTATGTTTCTAAGGGAAACTCATATTAGCTGTGTGCCCGCATTGCATGTATGATTCGTGAGCGGTGTGTCAGTTCAATTATGATGACCGCGTCACATGTATGATTCGCGAGCGGGGTAATTGGATTTCCTTTTCAGAGTTTGTTTTCCTTTTGTATCTCATTCGAATTGGTAGCCTATTGGCACATTGTGGCATCATATGAGACTATTGATCATGTCCGAGGTGGCTTAGTGCCTGAGCAGTTCGTACTGAGTGAGATGAGGTCATTGGATTTGGGATCAATGCAATCTGATTGTATGAAGTATATTAAGGAGCTAAGACCATTATTTGGTTCAGGATGAGGTGATGGTTCTTGTCAAGAGTATAGACCCAATGATTTGTTGATTCGGCAGTTGGTTATGGATTTCTACACATCTCTTCCGTCGTGGCGGTATTGGCAGAGTTAGAGCAAGACCTAAGTGGGTCATGAGGTGCAATGGGAGCATCAGATTCGTGGAATTTCGGTTTATTTGATCAGAGAATATTATTGTGGTCCTGTGAGTAAAGTGGTGCAAGGTGTGAATTCAACTAAGATATGCAGTCATGTTTTGGTGTTGAGTGTAGTTATTGATACGGTGAGCGTATGTTGGAACTGACCTGGAAGAGAATTCCGGATGATAGAATTGGGCTCTAAGGCTTATTTGCTTAAGTGAAAAAGGATATCTTCAGATTGACCGAGCTAGGGTGCCCAACTGAGTTGTGGCAGCACTGGTAGGTGCTCGAGGTGTTAATAGTGGTTTCAGATAGCCCCAACACAATTCTCAGCACATTCGAGGACGAACATATGTTTAAGTGGGAGAGAATGTAACGACCCGACCGGTCGTTTTGAGCTCTAGCGCGTCGTTAAGCAGTTTGGGTCCATGAGCAGCTTCACCTCAGGTATTATGACTTGTACGCATGGTCGGAATTGAATTCCGGGGGATTCGGAGTTGATTTGGAAATGGAATTCTCATTTCGGAAGCTTTAAGTTCAAAGAATTGACTAAGGTTGGGTTTTTGAGTAAACGACATCGAAATCGGGATTCGAAGGTTCCAGCAGGTTCATATGATGATTTCGGACCTGGGCGTATGCTCGGATCGGGTTTTGGATTACCCGGGAGCGTTCTGGCGCCTATTGTGGAAGTTAGCATTTTGTAAGAAATTTCATAAGTTTGGGTTGAAGTGCATTTTAGTGTTATCGATGTCCGTTTGGGATTCCGAGTCCGGGATTAGCTCCATATGGTGATCCTGGTGTTGGGGGCCCAATCATAAGTGAATTCGGAGGTCCGTGGGTCATTTTGGAGTCATTTGGATAAAGATAGAAATTTGAAGGTTTTTGAGAAGTTTGACCGAAAGTGGACTTTTTGATACCGGGGTCGGAATCTGATTCTAAAAGTTGGAGTAGGTTCGTAACGTCAGATGTGACTTGTGTGCAAAATTTGGGGTCAATCGGACGTGATTTGATAGGTTTAAATATCGAGAGTAGAAGTTTGAACTTCTAAAGTTCATAAAACTTGGATTGGAGGTCGATTCGTTGTTTTAGCATTGTTTGCTATGATTTGAGGCCTCGAACAAGTTCGTAATGTGTTTTGGGACTGGTTGGTATGATTGATTGGGGTCCCGAGGGCCTTGGGTGGATTCCGGGTGGTTAACGGATCGAAAATGGGATTTTTGAAAGGGCTGAAGTTGCTGATAAAACCGCACCTGTGAAATTTGGGCCGCAGGTGCGGAGCCGCAAAAACGGCCAGAAGAGTCACAGATACGGTTTCGACCAGAAGTGAAGAGACCCCAGATGCGGTCATGGAGTTGCACAAGCGGGACAACACCTGCAGTGGACGAGGCGCAGAAACAGAAAAGGAGAGCCTGGAGGAAATCACAGAAGTGGTAGAGTGGCTCACACCTGCGGAACAGCAAAAGCGGTCAAGAGACCGCAGGTGCGGAAATGCTGGAAGTAGTGAGGTTCTTTTAAATCGGGGGTTGGGTTCATTTCAACCCCATTTTCTTCCATTGGAGCCGATTTTGGAGCAACTTTGAGGTACCATTTTCACCACCAAGCATGAGGTAAGTAATTTATGCTAGTTTTGAGTTAAATACATGATTATATACAGATTTGGACATGGAAATCTGTAGAAAATTTGGGGTTTGAGGGAAAACTTAGAAAATTGATATTCTTGAAATTTGACCACGATTTTGGGTATGGAATTAAGAGAAAATTATATATTTGAGTTCGTGAGTTCATGGGTAAACCTTATCTTCGAATATTTTCGGAATCCGGACACGTGGGCCCGAGGGCATTTTTGTCAACTTCTCGATTGGGGTTAAGAATTATTATAAATTGAATTTTAATGAGTAATTAAGCATATATTAATGAATTTTCATAATTATTGGCTAGTTTTGGAGCATTTAGCATCGATTCGAGTATTCGGAAGGGCGT
Source organism: Nicotiana tabacum (assembly GCF_000715075.1). Taxonomy (NCBI): domain Eukaryota; kingdom Viridiplantae; phylum Streptophyta; class Magnoliopsida; order Solanales; family Solanaceae; genus Nicotiana; species Nicotiana tabacum. The sequence goes on along the minus strand of NC_134087.1, from coordinate 55,028,220 downwards.
GGAATGTCGGTTATGGATCTTCGGAGCGAGGTGAGTCTCCTCTCTAACCTTGTAAGAGGAAATTGTCCCCATAGGTGAAATAATTGGTTATGTGTTCCTATTTGTGGGGACTACGTACGCACGAGGTGACGAGAGTCCGTGCGTAGCTACTAATATGTGTAAGTCTGGGTAGTCTAGGACCCAAAAGCATGCTATACTTGGAATATCTGTTTGACAGTTGAATTGCTTAAATCCTATCGAATTGGTAAATGAATTTCTAAAATGATTAAATTTCATTTTCTTAAATTGTTAAAAGAGAATTGGCTTTTATTTGGATAAATGTTCCCCGACAAATTCTTAATTGGTTGTTTCAGCATGTATTTCTATGTGTACCTGCGTCGCATTTATGATTCACGAGCAGGGTGATTCTTTATTTAAATTTGACCGCGTCGCATGTATGGTTTGCGAGCGGGGTAATAGATGCATCTATGGTTCGCGCCGTTCGATCCTCGGCAGTGCACATTTTACATTTCTGTTAGATCGGGTCGTACGACCTCGACATGAATTGCGCATGCTTGTTTGAAACTTATTGAAGTTGTTGTTGCCGCTTCCTGGCTTAAGAATATATGTATAAACAATGAAAAGAAATTTGGAAATTTCCTATAAAAGAGAGAATTGTTTACACTCTTCAACCTATCGGATTATAATCATGTTTATAAAAATTCACGATTTAATTTATTATTGATATAACATTATTGGACCACTAGTAAGTGTCGAAGTTGACCTCTTCTCTCTACTTCTTAGAGATTAGACAGGATACTCATTGGGTACATGTTGTCTTTCGTACTCATACTACACTTCTGTGCATTTTTGTTGCACAGACACATACATCTCTAGTAGCCTAGTGGGCGTAGCAGTATGGTTGATACGGAGACTTAGGTGAACTGCATTTCCCGAGACTACCCGCAGCCAGCCAGTCTCTTTCAGATTACTCTATTTATTTCCTGTCCAATATTGTATTCTGGACGGTTATTGTATTGCATTACTTCTTAAAAATTGCTCATGCACTTGTGACATCGGGTTCTGGGATATCTTTGGGTTTATTCAGGAATTTTAAAGGTTGTTAAATGTTTTATTATTTATTCAGAGGATTTTACTATGTATTGTTTTAAACGTATAAAGAAAGTGTTTGTGGAAATATTTACACGAGAAGTTAATTAAGTATTTTGGTTGGCTTGCCTGACAGCGGTGTCCGGCGCCATCACGACCCTTAGTGGATTTTGGGTCGTGACAGCTAAGAATGTAATTCTTGCATAGAAAATCAGAATTTTTCCACGCCTCAGTCATGAGAAAGCGTTCATTATCTGGAGTTTCGTCGGGAAGAACATGAACATCTTCCTTAATAAATTCTATAGACTTAAAGTCGTCAAGCAGAAGAACATCTTCTGCTGCCACCGCTTGAAATCAATCCCTAAAAATATTTCAGGTTTTTTTGCAGGTGTTGTTCGGCTTGTCGATGCATTGGCAGTCACCATAGGAACAATCTGGTTTCCGTTGTCATTCATCATTTCTGTAAAAGAATGACACAAACAAACGCTTAATAAACGGCAAAGTTTTTATATATTTAAACAGATTAAAACTGGAGTAGAAATTCATGTAGATTTTGATCTCCAATGGAATAGAAAATCGCCACAAAGGGTTTAATCTCCAAAACGAGAGTAGAATGTCACAAAGGTTTTAGTCTCCAGAATAATGAGTATAACACAAATACAGAAAATAATTAAGTTCCTTAAGCTTGTTAGTAAACTGTATTTGTAAAATAATTCTGGAGAAGATAAAATAACGTATAAACAAAAATGTAATAGAAACAAAATTTAATCCGAACCTACTGAATTCATAGTGTTTTCTTAAGGAACTTAATCCCCTCCTAGTACCCGAGGTTGTGGATTATTTCCTCCCAAGATAGAATTATTTACACACTAGTGTAGTGGTACTTCAAACCCCAGTATTTCAGCGAACAGAATGATCGGTAGCAAATCACACTTACTGTTACTTTCTTTGTAGTTAAAACAATGCAGAAGAAAGGAGGAAAATTCAGAATTTTGTATGGAAAATCTGAGAGAATGGACTGTTATTTATAGCCCCAGCATGTTGAGTTCAAATGAAGAGGTGCAACTCTTCAAAGGTCAGTTATGACTATTCACGTAAAACGGCTCATTTCTGCTTCCTCGTTTCATGAGTTACCGCTCCACTTCCCCCATTTCTGCTTCTTTATATATTGTCCAGCTATATTTTGTTGCCTCGTGTTGGTTAGTTTGGGTTCGGAGAGGTTTTGTGGAGAAATGAGATACTTAGTCTCTTAAGTTGAACTTTTAGTTGGAAAAGTCAACCGGAAGTTGACTTGTGAGTAAACGATCACGGAATTTATTTTTATGATTTGGATAGCTTCGAGAGGTGATTTGAGACTTAGGAGCATGATTGGAATGTGTTTTGGAGGTCCGGGATAGATTTAGGCTTGAATTGGTGAAATTGAAATTTTGGCGTCTTCCGGTTGGTAGTGTAGATTTTGATATAGGGGTCAGAATGGAATTCCGGAAATTAGAGTAGGTTTGTTGTGTCATTTTTGACGTGTGTGAAAAATTTCAGGTCATTCGAACGAGGTTTGATAGACTTTTTGATTGAAAGCGGAATTCAGAAGTTTTAGGATCCTTAGGCTTGAATCCGAGGGTGATTCGGTGTTTCGGCATTGTTTTTGAGTGTTTCGAGGGTTGGTACAAGTTTGAATAGTGGTATGTGACTTGTTCGTACTTTTGGTTGAGGTTTCGAGGGCCTCGGAATGATTTCGGGAGGTTGTCGGAAAGATTGGAGTTGAGTTTGAGCATGTTTCAGCTGCTGAAGTTCCTGTCATAACCACACCTGCGGATTGGGGACCGCAGGTGCGGGCTCGCAGATGCGGACATTTGGGCGCACCTTGCGGGTGTTTGAGCACAGGTGTGAGTTTGGGGCGGATAAGTGATTTCCGCGTCCCAGGTACGGGTCCGTAGGTGCAAGAATTTTGACCGCAGATGCGGTATTAATGGGGCGGAACATATAAATAATGGCCTTCATGAAATTTGGGTTGTTTTTCACTATTTTCATCCGAGATTGAAGTTTTTTGGGAGATTTAAAGAGGGAATTCAAGGGAACTTCGTGGAGGTAAAATTCTTGGAACTAAAACTCATTTCTATGGTATTATTTCACTGATTAGGCTTGAAATTTATGGAAATTAAGGGTTAAAAATTGGAGGACTAGGGCTTGGAATTGGAGACCTTGATTTAGGGATTTGAGGGGTCGTTTGTGGTCGTATTTTGGTATATTTAGTATGTATGAACTCGTGAGAGTGTAAGGATTCTAGTTTTGTAATTTTTATCAGAATCCGAGACCTGGGCCAGGGGGTTGGGTTTGGCCAATTTCAGGATTTTTGGTGTAAATTGATTATTTTCGAGTGGGCTTTGTTTCCTTAGCATATTTTGATGGCATGAATCTGTTTTTGGCTAGATTTGGAGCATTCGGAGGCCGAGTCGAGAGGCAAAGGCATCGCGGTCTAGAGTTTGGACCGGATTGAGGCAAGTAATGATTGTAAATGTTGTCTTGAGGGTATAAAACTCGGAATTTCACATTGTTGTGCAACTTTGAGGTGACACACACGCTAGATGACGAGCATGGGGTCGTGCACCGTTGGAGATTGTGACTTAGTCCATCCCGTATGACTGTTAAGTCGCGTATTTGATTGAAAACTGTTTGATATCATTCTGTTTTGGAAAGTATCACCATGTTTTGGGCTGAATGCCATATATGGGCCTTGTGCCAACTGTTTTGGACCCTTAGGGGCTTTTTACTGCTATTCCTCACTATTTTGACTTCATAATTGTACTCAGTCATGTTCTACTCTACTATTTTCATAACTGAGCCGTATTTACTCCGTGTTTGATATTTTAAATGATATTTTTGGCTGAGCATCATGTTTTACTGTTGCCCGAGTGACTTGAGATATTTCTGACTGAGTGAGGCCGAGGGCCTGTATTGTAAGGATATCATGGGATCGGACTGTGCGTCGTAGCATGTGTACTGATTTGTGATATATGAGAGGCCGAGGGCCTGATTTGTTATGCCACGAAATGGCTTATTATAGCACTTTGGCTGTAGGAGCCTCTCCGGAGTCTGAACACCCCCAGTGAGTGCGGGTACCCAGTGTGAGATGTGATATTTCCCGAGGGGCTGTTGTTGTTTCATGTTGTTGCCCGAAGAGCCGATTACGAGTGATTGTGAGGTAGCCCGAGGGGTTGTTTACATTTGTATCCTGTTACTCACTGTTTTCATCACTCGTTTGAAATTATTGAAATATGTTTTAAAAGATTTTACTAAATTGAGTTGTTTTTACAAGTTTTATTGCTTTACTGCATTGTACTGAACTTATATTGTTTTGCTGTAGCGCCTTGACGTGGTTTACATGTTTTCTTACTGCCCAGCTACATTTACTTTTATTACTTACTGAGATGGCGTACTCACATTACTCCCTGCACCCTGTGTGCAGATCCAGGAGTCTCGGGTCGCGATAACGAGTGCTGATTTGGCTACCTGCAGGCCTCCGGAGTTGACTAGGTAGTTTCTTCGCGTTCGCAACCCAGTACTTCTCCTTCCTATCTCATTTAGCCTTGTATTAGCATTGTTTCCAGACTATGTTGTCTTTTCTTATTTTTGGATGAGTTATAGTTGCTCATGACTTGTGATACTCCGATGTCGGACTGTGTTTTATATTTTCCGCACTGTTTAAACTTCTATCATGGGATTTTAGCTAATTAATGGTTTTAAATGACTTATTATGAACTTATGGTTTATTTTAGGGTTTGTGTCGGCTGGCCTAGTTTCACGACAGGCGCCATCATGACCGGGTCAGTTTTAGGGTCATGACAAGTTGGTATCAGAGCCTAGATTACATAGGACTCACGAGTCATAAGCAGGTTTAGTAGAGTTTCGTGGATCGGTACGGAGACATCTGTATTTATCCTCGGGAGGCTGCAGAACTTTTAGGAAAAACTTCATATTCTTGAATTCCTGTCATGCGAATCTATTGATTCTAGTACTAAACTTCTGTTATTCTATTCTCTCACAGATGGAAAGGACACGTGATATCGGTCAGGATGAACGACCCCCAGTACCACCAGCTGTAGCCACTAGAGGTCGAGGGCGCGGTCAAGGCCGTGGTAGGGGCAGGGGTGTAGCCCGCACAACAGCTAGGGCAGCACCTGCAGATCCACCAACCACCCCAGTTCATGATTAGGTCCCAGTTGTGGACGCTCCAGCAGCACCAGCTCAGGAACCGGCTGTGCCTATTGTGATTCTAGGCCTTCAAGAGGCCCTAGCCCAGATTCTATCAGTGTGCACTGGCCTAGCTCAGGCGGTCCAGTTACTACATCCGCAACTACTTCTTAGGCCAAGGGAGGCACTCAGACTCCCGCCGCTCGCACACCTGAGCAAGTCGTGCAGGGACTTCAGACACCGGGGGCACCTCCAGCCCAGCCGGTTGCAGCTGCTCAGGACTATGTAGCTCCTGTTATGCCAGAGGATGAGTAGTGCAAATTGGAGAGGTTTGGTAGAATCCAGCCTCTGACTCTCAGTGGCACAGAGGGCGAGGATGCCCAGGGTTTCTTGGACAAGTGTTAGAGGATGCTTCGGACTGCGGGTATTTTGGATACCAGTGGGGTATCGTTCACTACTTTCCAGTTCTCAAGGGATTCACTTAGATGGTGGGAGGCTTACGAGAGGCGTGTGCCGGTTGACGCATCACCCCTTTCTTGGCAGCAATTCTCTATTCTCTTCCTGGAGAAGTTTGTACCTGAGTCTCACCGAGAGGAGCTGCATAAGTAGTTCGAGCAGCTTCGTTAGGGCGACAGATCTGTTACATAGTATGAGATGCGGTTCTCTAAGTTAGCTCGTCATGCGGTCTGGTTAGTTCCCACAGATCGAGAAAGGATCAGGAGGTTTATAGATGGCCTCAGTTTTTAGCTTCGGTTGCTTATGACCCGAGAGAGAGTATCGGGTGATACTTTTGATGAGGTTGTTGACATAGCTCGACAGATTGATATTGTTCGTGGTTAGGAGAGGTTTGAGCGGGAGGCTAAGAGGCCTCGTGGTCAGGGTGGATTCAGTGGTACTCCTTATAGGGGTCAGTTTTAGCACGGCAGAGGCCGTCCATTCAGGCATGCTCAGTCAGCTCGCCTAGGTTATCGTGGGGCATCGTCGGGCCATGGTTCTCATAGTTCTGTGGAAGGCGTTAATGAAAATGTTCAAGTAAAATAGACATCAAATGCGAATTGATGTTGAGATGGAGTCCTTACGGAGGTACTTCCTCAGGGCCATTCATCACTCAGTGCCCTTCCAGCCCAGAGTTCGTCCCATGCTCCATCAATTCAGGGCTATTCTATGCTAGGTTCTTTTGCTAGTCATCCCGGTGCTAGGGGTTCCTTTCAGTCCCCGTCTCTAGCACCAGAGAGTTGTTATGAGTGTGGAGAGTTGGGTCACATGTGGATGCAATGTCCTCGTCGTCTTGAAGGTTCATCTCAGCAGAGGAGTCAGCCATCGACTTCAGCACCAATTACTTCACCACCCACCCAGCTACCTAGGGGTGGAGGACAGTCATCTAGGGGTTGCCCTAGAGGGGGAGGTCGATCAGGTGGTGGTCAAGCCCATTTCTATGTACTCTCAGCTAGACCCGATGATATTGCTTCAGATACTGTGATTACAGGTATTGTCTCAGTCTGCCACAGAGACGCCTCTGTGTTATTTGATCCCGGTTCCAATTTTTCATATGTATCATCATATTTTGCTCGGTATTTGGATACGCCCCGTAAGTCTCTTGTTTCATCGGTTCGTGTATCTACTCCGGTGGACGATACTATTATTGTGGATCGTGTGTACCAGTTGTGTGTGGTGACTATTGGGGGTCTAAAGACCCGAGTGGACCTTTTGTTGCTTTGCATGGTGGACTTTGACGTGATATTAGGCATGGATTGGCTATCTCCGTGTTGTGATATTTTGGACTGTCATGCTAAGACAGTGACGTTGGCTATGCCGGGGGTGCCACAAATTGAGTGGCGAGGTTCGACTAATTTTGTTCCCAGTAGGGTGATTTCATTTCTGAAGACCCAGCGGATGGTTGGGAAAGGTTGCCTTTCATACTTAGCTTTTGTGAGGGATGTAGTGTAGAGACTCCTAGTATTGATTTTGTTCTAGTAGTGAGATATTCTCCCGATGTGTTTTTTGCAGATCTGTCGGGCATGCCACCGGACAGGGATATTGATTTTGGTATTGATCTAGTGTTGGGCACTCAACCCATTTCTATTCCACCATATCGTATGGCACTAGCAGAGTTTAAGGGGTTTATTCGGCCTAGTGTGTTGCCATGGGGTGCGCCTGTTCTATTTATGAAGAAAAAGGATGGCACGATGAGGATGTGCATTGATTACAAGCAGTTGAACAAAGTAACAGTCAAGAACAAGTATCCTTTGCCTTGTATCTATTATTTGACCAGCTTCAGGGAGCGAGAGTGTTCTCTAAGATTGATCTTCATTCAGGGTATCACCAGTTGAAGATTAGGGACTCAGATATTGTTAAGACAGCTTTCAGGACCCGCTATGGTCATTATGAGTTCCTTGTGATGTTTTTGGTTGACCAATGCCCCAACATCGTTCATACATTTGATGAACAACGTGTTTCGGCCTTATCTCGACTCGTTCGTGATTGTTTTCATTGATGATATTCTAGTGTACTCGCATAGTCAGGAGGAGCACGTGGAACATTTGAGAGTTGTGTTGCAGAGATTGAGGGAGGAGAAACTTTATGTAAAGTTCTCCAAGTGTGAGTTCTGGCTCGGTTTAGTGGCTTTCTTGGGGCACGTGTTGTCTAGTGAGGACATTCAAGTTGATCCGAAGAAGATAGAGACGGTTCAAAGTTGGCCTAGACCATCTTTAGCCACAGAGATTCACAACTTTCTTGGTCTGGCGGGTTATTGCCATTGATTTGTTCAAGGATTTTCATCTATTGCATCACTCTTGACCAAGTTGACTCAAAGGGGTGCTCCATCCAAGTGGTCGGATGAGTGTGAAGAGAACTTTCAGAAGCTCAAGACCGCCTTGATCACATCTCCAGTGTTAGTTTTGCTATCAACTTCATGTTCCTATACCATGTATTGTGATGCTTCGAGAGTTGGTATTGGGTGTGTGTTGATGCAGGAGGGTAGAGTTATTTCTTATGCTTCTCATCAGTTGAAGACCCACGAGAAGAACTACCATGTTCATGATTTGGAGTTGGCTGCCATTATGCACACATTGAAGATTTGGAGGCATTATCTTTGTGGTGTGTCTTGTGAGGTGTTTACTGATCATCGTAGCCTCAAGCACTTGTTCAAGCAGAAGGATCTCAATTTGAGGCGGCGGAGATAGTTGGAGCTGCTAAAGGATTATGATATTACTATCTTGTACCATCCAGGGAAGGACAATGTAGTGGCCGATGCTTTAAGTAGGAAAACGATGAGTATGGGGAGTTTGGCGTATATTCCTGTTGGGGAGAGACCTCTTGCAGTTGATATTTAGGCCTTGGCCAATCGGTTCATAAGGTTGGATGTTTCGGAGCCTATTCGAGTATTGACTTGTGTGATTTCTCGGTCTTCCTTATTTGATCGCATTAGAGAGGGCCAGTATGATGATCCTCATTTGCTTGTCCTTAAGGACAGAGTTCAGCACGACGATTCCAGAGATGTGACCATTGGTGAAGATGGGGTGCTGAGGATGTAGGGCCAGATATGTGTCCTTAATATAGATGGGCTTCGGGAGTTGATTCTAGAGGAGACCCATAGCTTGCGGTATTCCATCCATCCTGGTGCCGCGAAGATGTATCAGTATCTGAGACAACATTATTGGTGGTGGAGAATGAAGAAGAACATTGTGGAATTTGTAGCTCGGTGTCTCAATTGTCAGCAGGTGAAATATGAGCATCAGAGATCGGGTGGCTTGCTTCAGCAAATGGACATTCCAGAGAGGAAGTGGGAGCGGATCACCATGGATTTTATAGTTGGACTCCCACAGACTTTGAAAAAGTTCGATGCTATTTGGGTGATTGTGGATCGGCTGACCAAGTCCGCACATTTCATTCCTGTGTGTACTACTTATTCTTTAGAGCGGTTGGCAGAGATCTATATCCGAGAGATATTTCGTTTGCATGGTGTCCCAGTTTCCATCATTTCAGATAGATGTACTCAGTTTATTTCATAGTTTTGGAGGGTCGTGCAGCGAGAGTTGGGTACTCAGGTTGAGTTGAGCACAACTTTTCACCCTCAGACGGACGGGTAGTCCGAGCGCACTATTCAGATATTGGAGGACATGTTGCGCGCTTGTGTCATTGATTTTTTGAGGGTCATGGGATCAGTTTCTACCGCTTGCAGAGTTTGCTTATAACAATAGCTATCTTTTGAGTATTCAGATGGCTCCATATGAGGCTTTTGTATGGGAGACGATGTACATCTTTGGTTGGTTGGTTTGAGCTGGGTGAGGCTAGGCTATTGGGTACAGACTGGTGCAGGATGCTTTGGACAATGTGAAGGTAATTTAGGAGCGGCTTCGTACAGCACAATCGAGACAAAAGAGTTATGCTGACAGGAAGGTTCGGGATGTGTCCTACATGGTTGGGGAGAAGGTTCTACTGAAGGTTTCACCCATGAAGAGTGTTATGAGATTTGGGAAGAAGGGTAAATTGAGTCCTCGGTTCATTGGGTCTTTTGAGGTGCTTCGGAGGATTGGGGAGGTGGCTTATGAGCTTGCTTTGCCACCCAGCTTGTCGAGTGCGCATCCGGTATTTCATATTTCTATGCTCTGGAAGTATATTGGTGATCCGTCTCATGTTTTGGATTTTAGCACGGTTCATTTAGATGGGGATTTGACTTATGAAGTGGAGCCAGTGGCTATTTTGGAGCGTCAGGTTCAAAAGTTGAGATCAAAGGATATAGCTTCAATGAAAGTGCAGCGGAGAGGTCGGCCCGTAGAGGAGGCTACCTGGGAGACCGAGTGGGAGATGCGGAGTAGATATCCTCACCTATTTGAGGCTTCAGGTATGTTTTTTGACTCGTTCGAGGACGAATGTTTGTTTAAGAGGGGAGGATGTAATGACCCGGCCAGTCGTTTCATGAGTTACCGCTCTGTTTCACCCATTTTTGCTTCTTTATATGTTGTTCAGCTGTATTTTGTCGCCTCGTATTGGTTAGTTTGGTTTCGGAGAGGTTTTGTGGAGAAATGAGACACTTAATCTCTTAAGTTGGCCTTTTAGTTGGAAAAGTCAACTAGAAGTTGACTTGTGAGTAAACGATCTCGGAATTTAGTTTTTATGATTCAGATAGCTTTGGTAGGTGATTTGGGACTTAGGAGCGTGATTAAAATGTGTTTTGGATGTCCGGAGTAGATTTAGGCTTGAATTGGCAAAATTGAAATTTTAGCGTCTTCCGGTTGGTAGTGGAGATTTTGATATAGGGGTCGGAGTGGAATTACCGAAATTGGAGTAGGTCCATTGTGTCATTCGTGATGTGTGTGCAAAATTTTAGGTCATTCAGACGAGGTTTGATAGATTTTTTGATCGAAAGTGGAATTCAGAAGTTTTAGGATCCTTAGGCTTGAATCCGAGGGTGATTCGGTGTTCGGTGTTGTTTTGAGTGTTCTGAGCATTGGTACAAGTTTGAATAGTGGTATGTGACTTGTTCGTACTTTTGGTTGAGTTCCCGGAGGCCTCGGGATGATTTCGGGAGATTGTCGGAAAGATTGGAGTTGAGTTTGAGCATGTTTCAGCTGCTGAAGTTCCTATCATAAACGCACCTGCGGATTGGGGACCGCAGGTGCGGGTTCACAGAAGTGGAGAAGGCGTCGCAGATGCGGCCAAAGTGGAAAAGGACTCGAGCCGCAGATGCGGAGATTTGGGCACACCTGCGATAGTGCAGGTGTGGGTGTTTGAGCGCAGGTGCGGATGTTTGAGTGCAGATGCGAGTTTGGGGCGGATAAGTGATTTCCGCAGATATGCACCTGGGACCGCAGATGCGAGAATTTTAACCGCAGATGCGGTATTACTGGGGTAGAATGTATAAATAATGGCCTTCGCGAAATTTGGATTATTTTTCACCATTTTCATCCGGGATTGAAGCTTTTTGGGATATTTAAAGAGGGAATTCAAGGGAACTTCGTGGAGGTAAGATTCTTGGAACTAAAACTCGTTTCTATGGTGTTATTTCATTGATTAGGCTTGAAATTTATGGAAATAAGGGTTAAAAATTGGAGGACTAGGGCTTGGAATTGGAGACCTTGATTTGAGGATTTGAGGGGTCATTTGTGGTCGGATTTTGGTATATTTAGTATGTATGAACTCGTAAAAGTGTAAGGATTCTAGTTTTGTGATTTTTATCTGAATCCGAGATGTGGGCCCGAGGGTCGAGTTTGGCCAATTTCAGAATTTTTGGTGTAAATTGGTTATTTTTGAGTGGGCTTTGTTCCTTTAGCATATTTTGATGGTATGAATATGTTTTTGGCTAGATATGGAGCATTCGGAGGCCGAGTCGAGAAGCAAAGGCATCGCGGGCTAGAGTTTGGACCGGATTGAGGTAAGTAATGATTGTAAATATTGTCTTGAGCACATGATAGATGACGAGCGTGGGGTTGTGCACCGTTGGGGATTGTGACTTAATCCATCCCGTATGACTGTTAAGTCGCGTATTTGATTGAAAACTGTTTGATATCATTGTGTTTTGGAAAGTATTACCATGTTTTGGGTTTAATGCCATATTTGAGCCTTAAACAACTGTTTTGGACCCTTAGGGGATTTTTACTACTATTCCTCACTGTTTTGACTTTATAATTGTACTCAAACATGTTGTATTCTACTATTTTCATAACTCAGCCGTATTTACTCCGTTTTTGATATTTTAAATGATATTTTGTGCTGAGCATCATGTTTTACTGTTGCCCGAGTAGCTTGAGAGATTTCTGACTGAGTGAGGTCGAGGGCCTGTATTGTGAGGATATCATGGGATCGGGCTGCGCGCCGCAGCATGTGTACTGATTTGTGATATATGAGAGGCCGATGGCCCGATTTGTTATGCCACGAGATGGATTATGATAGCTCTTGGGTTGTAGGAGCACCTCCGGAGTCTGAACACCCCCAGTGAGCGCGGGTACCCAGTGTGAGATGTGATATTGTCCGAGGGGCTATTGTTGTTTCATGTTGTTGCATGAGGGGCCGATTACGAGTAATTGTGAGGTAGCCCGATGGGCTAGTTTCTGTTGATATTTTTGCCCGAGGGTCTGTTTACGTTTTTATATTGTTACTCATTGTTTTCATTACTCGTTTGCAATTATTGAAAGATGTTTTAAATGGTTTTACTGAATTGAGTTGTTTTTACGAGTTTTATTGCTTTACTGCATTGTACTGAACTTAAACCGTTTGATGTAGCGCCTTGATGTGGTTTACGTATTTTCTTACTTCTCAGCTATTTTTACTTTTATTACTTACTGAGTTGGCGTACTTACATTACTCCCTGCACCCTATGTGCAAATCCAGGAGTCTCGGGTCGCAATAGCGAATGCTGATTTGGCTATCAACAGGCATTCGGAGTTTACTAGGTAGCTGCTTGGCATTTGCAGCCCAGTGCTTCTCCTTCCTATCTTATTTAGCCTTGTATTAGCACTGTTCCAGACTATGTTGTCTTTTCTTATTTTTTGACGAGTTGTAGTTGCTCATGTCTGGTGACACTCCGATGTCGGGCTGTATTTTATATTTTCCGCACTGTTTAAACTTCTATCATGGGATTTTAGCTAATTAATGGTTTTAAATGACTTATTATGAACTTATGGTTGGTTTTGGGGTTTGTGTCGGCTATCCTAGTTTCACGATAGGTGCCATCACGATCGGGTCAGTTTTAGGGTCGTGACAGTTACAAAAAATGGATAATTTAGATTTAATATTAATTTTTCATTACAAAAACGAATATTTAATAATATTCTGTTAATATTTACTATTAACAAATTAATTTGGTCCAAAAAAATTAATCAATCAATCATTTGACCAAAGCCGAAGCCGAGCGAGCGATGACGACAACGCGAAGCTTGCCTTCTTCTTAACTCTTTAAGAGCTAGAAGAAAAGCAATTTATATATATACCCATCAAAAGTCTTTTCCTCCTCCAATATGCGACATTATCCCTTTGTCAAAGAGGGAAACTTAAATATTTTATTTTCCTCCATTTCCCATTCACCCTTTTAAGCTAAAATAAGCTTTAAAAATCCAACAATTTCAACTTATCTTTATACTAGATGTGTGTTGCCCGGGCTAAGCCCAGGCCTGACATATTGGTTCATAAAATATGAAATACATTAATACATTTTACTTTCACTTAATAAAAAGTGAAGAAGCACGAGTAAAAGAATGCATAAAAGTAACATAAAAATGTAAAAAAAAATGAGACTTTCTTGAGGAAATGTGCACCGATAAAGAGAGGAAACATCCTAAGTACTACACACTGTTATGTCCAATTTAACTTGCACAACACAAACTATATGCATCAATAACTCTAATCTAGCATTCAAGACATGCTCCAAAATCGGCATCAGTTAGCCTCACCCTCTGTCCATATCCCTGCAAAATATTTAAAAGAGCATATAAATTGTTAGTATTCCTTAAATAATCAACTTTCATTGGCTAAGCATGCTTAAAAACTTTAAACATTGATATGCTTGTTTAACATATATATTAAGTTATTTTTTAAGTATTATGTGGTTCATCTTCATCTGTTACATAAAGTTTCATTTTTTGGAGCTAACAGATTTCATTTCAGTTTTTTGTCATGTCTCATCTCAGATGTAAGTATATCATTTCCGCACCTATATATTTTTAAGAAGTACAAGATCTGCTGGACAATCATGTCTCTTTACAAGAAGCAAAAGAATTGATGTGGTTATCTGGTAGATTTTGCTCTTTCTAAAAGTATAAAACACATACAAAAACAAACAAGAAAATATCTAATATTTTTGTTACTATTATACTAAAACAACAAAATTTACTCTTTCGTATTTCTTTTTTGAAAAGGTAAATAGACAAATTTTCTAACATTTGGTCAGCTCTTTGTTGCTCATTCAATGATTCTTTAGTGTTACCTACCTCTCCCGCCATATAGAAAATACTAAGATATAGCTATTCATTTACCTGTGCGCAATTCTTCCTCACATCCTTATACATTTGAATTTGGCTAAACTTCTTAGAAGTAACAAATGAATTATAGACCAGACTGTAGCCTAAAATTTATATCCAGAGTAGAATGCTAAGAGCACACACAATCTCTTATTACAACAATCAATGAGTTAGGAGTCAGAAAGCTATAAGATCTATTCGATTATTGTACTCTATACAAAGCAGTTAATAGATTTTTGAACAGAGATCCATACTAAGCTCAAAGATATGTATAAGAGACTATGTACCTAACATTAGAAAAAGGAAAGTGTTCCGATCCATTTCAACTTGGGAATTTCAACTTCTATCACTGGAATCTCTTCAGAGCTAAGATCCATTAAATGACGAAGAAACCTCGGAGCTCTAGAAGTTAAGGAATCCATATCTTCTAAGGCACCAGCATAAACCTAATAAATGTAAGACTTGAATTTCCGTTATTCACAATGGGGATGCCCTTTAGATGACTTTGAAGTGGCATATCATGATGAAACTTAACTTTTTCAATTGTAAGCCTCGAGTATCTGTTACAATATCATATATCAATTATTCCAATGATATGAAGCTAAATATAACCAAATAAGCTGAGCATGTCATACTCATAAGGAATTTTTTCTTTAATACCCATTATAGTAATAAGAAATTTAAATTTTGATATGAAATTAGTTCATGAGTTTGTCATCAACTTGATGCTTTTTTCTCTTTCAGTAAAATGCAGGAAAGTTTCCTTTATGTTAAGAAGAATCAACCAAATGCTGATTTTCAACAGTAAAGTAAAGGAAAACTAACAGTTTTTAAATAAATATCAAGATCACATTAGGTTTTGTTGCATATTTTTTCACATGAATCATGCGTAAGCATAGGCGGTTTTGTTACTAGTCAAAATTAGTTTCTTAATTGGTTGACTTATGGGAATATCATATATGCCAATACAAATTTTATGAAAAAAAAAAGAGACATCTTTAAAGTACTGTATTAAAAATATGCTAAATTTCCTTAAGTAAACAATGCAAGACATTTTACTTTTAATAAGAAAAGAAGCCTGAAAACTTCCAGTAAAAGATGACAACGCGTCGATACACAAACCTTTACAACAACAAAATTATCATCCAGTATTATGATATCAATCTTTATTTGGCGACTCTGTTCCTTGAAAGCCCATAGCTAGACCAATATCAACCTTCAAGACAGATGCAAGACAAATTATTATAGAAAATATCTTAGCCAAACTCGCATGATAGAGACAATGAGAGTGAACATGACAACTTAATTTAGAGGGTAGAAAAAAAACTACGAATAAAAGTTTTAAACATCAGTTAGTACAATTTTAAGATACATATTGTCACGATCCGGATTTTTCACCCTGGGGAATCGTGATGACGCCTACTCATAAAAGTTAGGCAAGCCAACTATTAAGGTTCTACATGTTTAACATTCAACCCAAAGAGATATAAGCCAAAATTAAAGTTAAACAGTTGATAAATGCGGAAGAGTTATAATATAATCAAATAAGTCAATATAAGTCTACCCATGAATCTGGTGTCACAATATCACGAACATTTAAAAATTTTACTACAAATACTGGTCTGAAAAGAAAAGTACATTTTTTCTTGGAAAAAGAAAAGAGACAGTAGAAAAACTAAAGTAGGGAAAGGGAACACTAGGCTCTGCGGACGCCATCAGATCTACCTTAGTCTCCCTAGATTGAAGGCAGCTACCTCAGTTACTCACTAGGTCCGGTATCGAAATCTGCATAAAAGAGTGCAGAGTGTAGTATCAGTAAAACCGATCCCATGTACTGAGTAAGTGTCGAGTTTAACCTCGACGAAGTAGTGACAAGGCAAGGACACGACTATCAAATAAACCTGTGCAGTTAAACTATATACAGACAGAATCATAATAATAGAAATCAACAGAATAAAGTGGGAAGGGGACATGCTACAGGGAATAACAGATTCTAACAATAAACCAATAAGGAAGCATTAATAACGAAGCAAAATGAACATCATATTTAAACCAACAAGATAATGAAACGGTAACACGTGCACGACATCACCCTTCGTGCTTTTACTCGCATCCTCACCATATGAAATATCATAAACGGCACGGTATCACCCTTCGTGCATTACCTCACATAATCATGGCACAACATCACCTTTCGTGCATTAACACTCATAATATCGGCACGACATCACCCTTCGTGCTTTACACTCTCTCACAATAACATGCACAGTTTCACCCTTCATGATTTACGCTCTCACAATATCATGCATGACATCACCCTTCTTGCTTTATACTCTTCCTCACCCAAACAATAGAAAATAATATATCCCGGCAAGGGAAAATCAACAACATCAACAGAACATCCCGGCAAGGGATTTAGCTATAACCAATCTCGTTTCAACAACTTCTTTACAAGATGAAACTTCAATTTGAATCAATACTTAACAACAGTCAATTACCAAGAAACTTTCATAAGCTTTGTTCGACATTATTGAGCATCAAGTGAGCATGATTGGTACATGATAGGTTCACAAAATTATGATATAAGACTCACGGGCATGCTTCATACCAACGTACAGATACTCGTCACCATACCTATATATCGTACTCGATACAAACACATAGCAAATAGACCACAACTTCTATTCCCTCAAGCTAAGGCTAGGCCAAATACTTACCTCGAATCCACAGACAAGATTATTAAACCTCAACTACCGCTTTACGTCTCGGTTCCACTTCCTATTCGCTTGTATCTAGCCACAATTTACTTAATAAGGTTAATAATTGCTAAATAGACCAATTCCAATGCATGAAAATAGATTTCCCATTGTTTTCCTCAAAAGTCAAAAATCAACCCCGGGTCCGCTTGGTCCAAACCCGAAATTCGGACCAAAACTAGATTACCCATTCACCCCCGATCCCGGATATACAATTGGTTTTGGAATTCGACCTCAATTTGAGGTCCAAATCCCCAAATTTCAATATTCCTAAGTTCTACCCAAAATTCTCAATTCCACCATGAAAACCCTAGATTCTAGGATGAAATCTTGTAAAAAAAAGAAGTTAGAAGTGAAAGAAATGAGTTTAAAATCACTTACTAGTGTTTTGGGGAAGAAAGAGTGTTTGAAAAATCACCTCTTATGTTTTAGGGTTTTGAAAAATGGAAAATGGCTGAAGAGCCTTGTTTATATATACCCCTCTCAGATCCTCACCGCAGACGGCAAAAAAAGGACCGCATCCGCGGAGCACCACCACGGACCGCAAAATAATGAGTGCGGCCGCGGACGTTTGGAGTTGCCCACCGCGGCAGCGAAGACCCCAGCACGGTCGCGAAGATTCACCGCGGACCGCGAAGCTCAGTTCAGAGACCTGCAACTTCACTGAACCTGCAACAACTATTCCTCTAAGTCTAAATTCACTCTGTGACCTATCCAAAACTCACCCGACCCTCGGGGCTCCAAACTCATGCACATAAGTCTAAAAATATCATATGGACTTGCTCGTGCGGTCAAATTATCAAAATAACATCAACAACTATGAAGTAAACCTCAAATTCATGAAATTATCCAATAACATTGAAATTTTCATTTTCTCAACTATAGGTCCGTTTTATACCAAACCACTTCCGATTATTACCAAATTGCACAAATTCAACTTAATTATTATTTTAAACTTGTACCGGGCTCCGGAACCAAGATACAGGCCCAATACCATCAAGAGAATGCATCAATTCACTTCTAAAAGCCTTTATATTTTCCAACAAATAATTTTCTTTTAAAAAAATTCTTTTCTCAGGCTTGAGACCTTGGAATTCGATTCCGGGCATACGCCCAAGTCCCACATTTTATTATGGACCCTACGGGACCGTCAAATTACGGGTCCGGGTCCATTTTTTCAAGAATATTGACCAAAGTCAAATTTAACCAATTTTAAAGGCCAAATTCATTATTCTTCTAAAATTTCACATAAAAGCTTTCTGGAAATGCGTCCGGACTGCGCACGCAATACGAGGTGAGTCAAAAAGAGGTTTTCAAGGCTTCAAAACACAATTTTGACTTCTAAAACAAGAGATGAACTCTCGGGTCATCACATTCTCCACCTCTAAAACAACCATTTGTCCTCGAACGGACATAGAAAAGTATTTGAGTCGGTGAAAAGATGAGGGTAATGGCTCCGCATATCGGGCTCAGACTCCCAGGTCGCTGCCTTAACGGGTTGACCTCTCCACTACACGCGAACTGAAGGAAAATTCTTCGATCTCAACTGACGAACCTGCCGGTCTAGAATGGCTACCGGCTCCTCCTCATAGGTAAAGTCCTTGTCCAACTGGACAGTGCTGAAGTCTAACATGTGGGATGGATCGCTGTGATACTTCCGAAGCATGGACACATGAAACACTAGGTGCACAACTGATAAACTCGGCGGCAACGCAAGTCTGTAAGCCACCTATCCCACTCGATCAACAATCTCAAAAGGACCAATGAATCTAGGGCTTAGCTTGCCCTTCTTCCCAAATCTCATCACGCCCTTCATAGGCGACACCTGAAGCAACACTCGCTCTCCGACCATGAATGCCACATCACGAACCTTGCGGTCGGTGTAACTCTTTTGCCTGGACTGAGCTGTACGAAGCCTATCCTGGATGATCTTAACCTTATCCAAGGCATCCCGTACTAGATCTGTACCCAACAACCAAGCCTCTCCCGGCTCAAACCATCCAACCGGCGACTGACACCGCCTACCATATAATGCCTCATAGGGAGCCATCTGGATGCTCGACTGGTAACTGTTATTGTAGGCAAACTCCGCTAATGGCAAGAACTGATCCCACGAACCTCCAAAGTCAATAACACATGCTCGGAGTATATCATCCAAAATCTGAATAGTACGCTCAAATTGCCCGTCCGTTTGGGGATGAAATGGTGTGCTCAACTCGACCCGCGTACCCAACTCACGTTGTACTGCCCTCCAGAAATGCGAGGTAAACTACATACTTCGATCAAAAATAATAGACACGTGCACACCATGAAGACGAACAATCTCACGGATATAGATCTCTGCCAATCGCTCTAAAGAATAATAGTCTGCCACAGGAATGAAATGCGCTGACTTAGTCAGCCTATCAACAATAGCCCACACTACGTCAAACTTTCTCTAAGTCCGTGGGAGTTCGACAACGAAGTCCATGGTGATACTCTCCCACTTCCATTTAGAAATCTCAATCTTCTAGAACAAACCACCAGGTCTCTAATGCTCGTACTTTACCTACTGACAATTCAAATACTGAGCTACATACATAACAATATCCTTCTTCATCCTCATCTACCAATAATGTTGCCGCAAGTCCTGATACATCTTTGCGATGCCCGGATGAATAGAATACCGGGAACTATGGGCCTCCTCTAAAATCAACCTACGAAGCCATCCACATTAGGCACACAAACTCGACCCTGCATCCTCAAAACTCCATCATCTCCGACTGTAACCTGCTTGGCACCTTCGTGCTGCACTGTGTCCCTAAGGACAAGCAAATAAGGATCATCATACTGTCGATCTCGGATACGCTCAAATAATGAAGAACGAGCGACGATACAAGTTAGCACACGGCTGGGCTCAGAAACATCCAGCCTCACGAACTGATTGGCTAAAGCCTGGACATCCAAAGCAAATGGTCTCTCACCAACCAGAATATACGCAAGACTGCCCATACTAGCTGACTTCCTACTCAACGCATCAGCCACTATATTGACCTTTCCCAGATGATACAAGATGGTGATATCATAGTCTTTCAATAGCTCCAACCACCTCCTCCGCCTCAAATTTAGCTCCTTCCGCTTGAACAAGTATTGCAAACTCTTGTGATCCGTGAACAACTCATATGACACGGCGTATAAATAATACCTCCAAATCTTCAGCGCGTGAACAATGGCTGCTAGCTCAAAATTATGAACTGGATAATTCTTCTCGTGGATCTTAAACTGTCGCGAAGCATATGCAATAACCTTGTCATTCTGCATCAACACCGCACCAAGTCCAATACGAGATGCATCATAATATACCGTATATGGCCCTAAACATGTAGGCAATATCAACACTGGCGCCATAGTCAAAACTATCTTAAGCTTCTAAAAGCTCATCTCACACTGGTTCGACCACCTGAATTGGGCACCCTTTTAGGTCAACCTGGTCATCGGGGTTGCAATAGATGAATATCCCTCCACAAACCGATGGTAATAGCCCGCCAAACCTAAGAAACTCCAGATCTTTGTAGCTCATGTGGGTCTAGGACAGTCCTTGACTGCCGCAACCTTCTTAGGATCCACCTGAATACCCTCTACTAATACAACATGACCCAAAAATGCAATTGAACTCAACCAAAACTCACATTTCGAAAACTTAGCATATAACTGACTGTCCCTCAAAGTCTGGAGAATGACTCGAAGATGCTGCTCATGCTCCTCCCGGCTGCGGGAATAGATCAAAATATCATCAATAAAGACAATCACAAAGGAATCCAAATAAAGTTTGAACACTCTGTTCATCAAGTTCATGAAAGTTGATGGGGCATTTGTCAACCCAAATGACATCACTAAGAATTCATAATGCCCGTACCGAGTGCGAAAAGCTATCTTAGGGACATCGGATGCCCTAATCCTCAATTGGTGGTAGCCAGATCTTAAATCAATCTTCAAAAATACCTTGGCACCCTGAAGCTGATCAAACAAATCATCAATCCTCGGCAATGAATACTTATTCTTGATTGTAACCTTGTTCAACTCCGATAATCTATGCACATCCTCATAGATTCATCGTTCTTCTTAACAAACAACACCGGTGCACCCCAAGGCGAGACACTAGGTCTAATAAAGCCTTTATCAAGCAGGTCTTGCAACTGTTCTTTCAATTATTTCAACTCTCGTAGGGCCATACGATATGGTGCGATAGAAATGGGTTGAGTGTCCGGAGCCAAATCAATGCAAAAGTTAATATCCCTGTCGGGTGGCATCCCCGGTATGTCTGAAGGGAATACCTCTGGAAACTCATGAACAATGGGCACAGAATCCATAGAAGGAATCTCAGCACTAGAATCATGAACATACGCCAAATAAGACAAACACCCTTTTCAACAATATGCCGAGCCTTTATATATGAAACGACCCTACTGACAGAATGACTGGGAGTCCCTCTCCACTCCAATCGAGGAAAACCCGGCAAGGTTAAGGTCACGGTCTTGGTGTGACAGTCCAATACAGCATGATAAGGGGATAACCAGTCCATCCCTAAAATGACATCGAAGTCTATTATATCGAGAAGTAAGAGATCTACATGGGTCTCAAGACCCCCAATAATAACCACACACGAGTGATAGACTCGATCTATAACAATAGAATCATCCACCGGTGTAGACACATATACATGTGCGCTCAAAGAATCACGAGGCACAACCAGATAGGGGGCAAGATAAGATGACACATAGGAATATGTAGAACTTGGATCAAATAAAACTGAAACATCTTTGCTGCATACTGAAACCGTACCTGTGATGACTGCATTAGAGGCCTCAGCCTCAGGTCGGGCTAGAATAGCATAACATCGAGGATAGGCCCTACCACTTTGAACTACATCCCGAGGACGGCCTCCACCTCTAGCTGCCTGACCTCTACCTCTAATAGCCTGACCTCCATCTCTAATGGCCTGACCTCCACCTCTAACACCTCGACCCATGCCTCTAGCTGGCTGAGCGGGCGGTGGAACACTCGGTGCCTGAACCATGACACGGGAACCCTGATGCTGGGAAGTACTCGGTGCTCGAGGGCAATATCTAGCAATGTGCCCCGGATCACCACATGTATAACAAGACTTTGGTTGCTGAGACTGCTAACCCTGAAACTGACCCTAACGGCTAGAGAAACCACCATGATAACTCTGGAGTGGAGGGTCACTGATAGGATCTGGTAGCGCACGGTAGGGAAACTGATCAAAATACTGCATGTGAGAATCACGGCCACCTGGAGCACCATGAGAAGCCTGAAGTGCTGAATGAAACGTCCTGGGAAGATGGCCCCTACCAAAAGAATCTCTGGCTCCAGATGAGTCACCACTGAATCTGCCCGCATGACGGGCCTCTTGTCAGACCCCTGAACACTCCCTTGTGATAGAACCATCTCAACTCTCTTGGCCATATTGGCTGCATTCTGAAAAGAAATCTCGCTCCCTGTCTCCTTAGCCATCTGTAATCGAGTCGGCCGAGCGAGTCCCTCAATGAACCTCCTCACCCTCTCTCTCTCTCGGTGGGAAATATGATACAAGCATGATGGGCCAAAGCAATGAATCTAGTCTCATACTGAGTGACGATTATAGAACCCTGCTGGAGACACTCAAACTGCTTCCTATAGTCCTCCCTCTGAGTGATAGGAAGAAACTTCTCCAGAAATAATTGAGAGAACTGATCCTAAGTCAAGGCTGGTGACCTAGCTATCCTAGCCAAACAAAAATCCCTCTACCAAGTCTTGGCGGAACCTGACAGTGAAAAAGCAGCGAAGTCGACCCCATTGGTCTCCACTATCCCCATGTTCCGAAGAACCTCGTGACAACTATCCAAATAGTCCTGGGGATCCTCTGAAGATGTACCACCATAAGTAGTAGTGAAGAGCTTGGTAAACCTATCCAACCTCCACAAAGCATCACCAGACATAGCTGCACCATCACCGGCATGAGCCACAACACCCGGCTGGACTACCCCAACTGGCTAAGCTACTAGAGTTTGAAATTGGGGAGCTATCTCCTCCGAAGTGCGAGTAGCGGGAGTCTGTGCTCCTCCTCCAGCCTAAGAGACGGTTGGTGCTACTGGAAGTAAGCCCGCTTGGGCGATACTCTCCATAAGGCCCACTAGATGGACCAGAGCATCCTGAAGTACTGGGGTGGCGATGAACCCATCTGGGACCTGATCTTGCCCTGCTGGAACGGTCTGGGCTGAGCCTCCTCCTCAAACTCTACCTGAGGCTCCGCTACTGGTGCTGCTGCTCTAGGATGAGCCCTACCCCTACCTCGACCTCTAACACGACCTCAGCCTCGTCCTCTGCCCCTCGTAGGAGCTGCCACTGGAGGCTTGGGCTACTGATCAATAGATGAAGAACCACGTGTTCTTGCCATCTGTGAAAGAACAACGTAGAAGTTCAATCAGCATTGAGAAGTCAAATCGCACGACATAGAAGAATAGATGTGAAGTTTTCCTAAACTCTATAGCCTCTGGGGATAAGCACAGATGTCTCCATACCGATCCCTCAGACTCTACCTAGCTTGTTCGTGAATTGTAAGACCTAAGCAACTTAGAGCTCCGATACCAACTTGTCACGACCTAGATTTCCCATCCTCGGGAGTCGTGATGGCACCTACTCATGAAAGCTAGGCAAGCCAACTATTAAAGTTCTACATGCTTAACATTCAACCCAAAGAGATATAAGCCAAAATTAAAGTTAAACAGTTGATAAATGCGGAAGAGTTATAATATAATCAAATAAGTCAATACAAGTCTACCCATGAATCTGGTGTCACAATATCATGAATGTCTAATATTTCTACTACAAATACTGGTCTGAAAAGAAAAGTAAAACTGTTCTCGGAAAAAGAAAAGAGACAGTAGAAAAACTAAAGCAGGAAAGGGGAACACCAGGCTCTGCGGACGCAGTAGATCTACCTTAGTCTCCATGGACTGAAGGCAACTACCTCAGCTACTCACTAGGTACGGTACCGAAATCTGCACAAAAGAGTGCAGAGTGTAGTATCAGTACAACCGACCCCATGTACTGAGTAAGTGTCGAGCCTAATCTCGGCGAAGTAGTGACGAGGCTAGGACGCGACTATCAAATAAACCTGTGCAGTTAAACCATATACAGACAGAATTATAATAATAGGAATCGACAGAATAAAGTGGGAAGGGGACATGCTATGGGGAATAACAGATTCGAACAATAAACCAGTAAGGAAGCATTAATACCGAAGCAAAATGAACGTCATATTTAAACCAACAAGATAATGAAACGGTAACACGTGCATGACATCACCCTTTGTGCTTTTACTCTCATCCTCACCATATGAAACATCATAAACGACACGACATCACCCTTCGTGCATTGTCTCACATAATCATGGCACGACATCACCCTTTGTGTATTAACACTCATAATATCGGCACGATATCACCCTCCATGCTTTACACTCTCTCACAATAACATGCATGACATCACCCATCGTGCTTCACTCTCTCACAATATCATGCACGACATCACCCTTTGTGTTTTATACTCTTCCTTACCCAAACAATAGAAAACAATATATCCCAGCAAGGGAAAATCAACAACATCAACAAAATATCCCGGCAAGAGATTTAGCTATAACGAATCTCGTTTCAACAACTTCTTTACAAGACGAAACTTCAATTTGAATCAATACTCAACAATAGTCAATTACCAAGAAACTTTCATAAGCTTTGTTCAACATTATTAAGCATCAAGTGAGCATGATTGGTACATGATATGTTCACAAAATCATGATATAAGACTCACGGGTATACTTGACAGCAACGTATAGATACTCATCACCTTACCTATACATCGTACTCGATACAAACACATAGCAAATAGACCACAACTCCTATTCTATCGAGCTAAGGCTAGGCCAAACACTTACCTCGAATCCACAAACAAGATTAAGCCTCAACTATCGCTTTACCTCTCGGTTCCACTTCCAATTCGCTTGTATCTAGCCCCAATTTACTTAATAACGTTAATAATTGCTAAATAAATCAATTCAAATGCATGAAAATAAATTTCCCATTGTTTTCCCCAAAGTCAAAAATCGGCCCCGTGCCCGCTTGGTCCAAACCCGAAATTCGGATCAAAACCCGATTACCCATTCACCTCCGAGTCCGGATATACAATTGATTTTGGAATCCGACCTCAATTTGAGGTCCAAATCCCCAAATTTCAATATTCCTAAGTTCTATCCAAAATTCTCAATTCCACTATGAAAACCCTAGATTCTAGGATGAAATCTTGTAAAAAAAAAAGTTAAGGAGTGAAAGAAATGAGTTTAAAATCACTTACTAGTATTTTGGGGAAGAAAGAGTGTTTGAAAAATCATCTCTTATGTTTTAGAGTTTTGAAAAATGAAAAATGGCTGAAGAGACTCGTTTATATATACCCCGCTCAGATCCTCACAACTGACCGCGGAAAAAGGACCGTGGCCGTGGAGCTCCACCGCGGACCGCGAAATAACGAGCGCGGCCGCGGACGTTTGGCCTTGCCCACCGCTGACCGCAAAAATCCCACCGTGGCAGCGAAGACCCCAACGTGGTCGTGAAGATTCACCGTGGCCGTGAAGCTCAGTTCAGAGACCTGCAACAGTTATTACTCTAAGTCTAAATTCACTCTGTGGCCTATCCAAAACTCACCTGAGCCCTCGGGGCTCCAAACCAATCATGCACGCAAGTCTAAAAAAAATTATATGGACTTGCTCGTGCAGTCAAATCATCAAAATAACATCAACCACTATGAAGTAAACCTCAAAGTCATGAAATTATCCAAGAACATTGAAATTTCCATTTTCTTAACTATAGGTCCGTTTTATACCAAACCACTTTCGATTATTACAAATTGCACAGATTCAACTTAATTATTATTTAAAACTTGTACTGGGCTCCGGAACCAAGATACGGACCCGATACCATCAAGAGAATGCATCAATTCACTTCTAAAAGCCTTTATATTTTCCAGCAAACAACTTTCTTTTAGAAAAAATTCTTTTCTCGGGCTTGGGACCTCGGAATTCGATTACGGGCATACTCTCAAGTCCCATATTTTACTACGGACCCTACGGGACCGTCAAATTACGGGTCCGAGTCCATTTTTTCAAGAATGTTGACTAAAGTCAACTTTAACCAATTTTAAAGGCCAAATTCATTATTCTTCTAAAATTTCACATAAAAGCTTTTCGAAAACGCGCCCGGACTATGTACGCAATATGAGGTGAGGCAAAAAGAAGTTTTCAAGGCCTCAGAATGCAGTTTTGACTTCTAAAAGAAGAGATGACCTTTCGGGTCATCACACATATAGGCAAAGATAGAATTTTTCTATCCGATTCCAACTTTTCAAAATATGAGCTCATTCATCTATCAATAATTTGTGAGAGAGAAGAAAAATGAAGAATAAAAAGGGCGAATGATGCTACTTTAAAATTCAGAAAGGACACAACAAAAATGAAATGCGTCAGCATTCATAAACTAAAAGAACATATTGAATCAATGTTGTACTCCTTCGATCCAGCAAGACCCGAAAAGGATAGCACTTCAACTATTATAATAACAAATTAGAAAATATTAAAACCATCATTAAATCCCGAGTCAATTTTTCGGAAAGTCACTGAAAGAAATTGTTTGTGAAAGTCACTTTACTTTGTTTTGTAACTAAAAAATTATTATATTTTGCAAATTGTAACTCAAAAGTTACTCTACACTTTTAGGGCATATTAAATATTATTGTTCATATTTATTTTGCAACCCAACCATTTAAAAGATTAGAAACATCCATTTAAACATGACTGAACCTGCTAAAGGAAAATCAAAAATTGTTGTGACTCGATTATTCCGTAACAAATCCAATTAAGCAATAGTAACTCATTAAGTAGCAATAGATAAATGTGGATCAGTTTTTAAAGTATATAATGAATCACGTAGAGAGAAGTAGGAATTGGGTCCTCGCCTGTGTTGGAGTAGAAGAAGTTTATCCCAGTTTAATATGTAGCAGATCAGTTTACCTTGCAATTCAACCTTGTTTGAAATCAATCAGTCAAAAAGTTCTTATAGAAAGATGGCAGAGCAACTAATTAATAGAAGAGAAGTAAGAATGAGATGCAGTTTCCATTCATATAGTCTTAGATGAGATGGACATTCATAAAAATAAATAGATATAATAAAATTCAAATGAGCAAGAGAAGAATAAACATGAGAGAATGGTTGAATCATAGGAAGAGAGCAGGAGTGGAACATTCCAGTATATTTTGTTTAATGATGATGCAAGACGGAAGAAGTTGGGAGGCTTTTAACATGCGTTTAGTAAGCAAAGCATAGGTTTAAGTGAAATACCAATTATACCCTTGGTCGACCATCTTCTCTTTTCTATATAATAGAAAAAATGTCAATGTACATAACAGAGAAATTGTTATTTTGTGCATTGTCTGAACTTGCATAACACATGAAATACAACCAACTCAGTCGAGTATCTTCTGCCGATGTGTTGAGACTCAATCTTATTCACTTGGTCTTTATCTAATGATTGTTATAAATGTGGTGCGGTCTAGTAAATACTGAAGTGATTTCCTATAGATATATTTCTGAAGCGAGTTTCTCCCTTATTCATATAATAATTATGTATTTCAAAAAATAACTGGCCGTAGTGCTATTTTTACTCAAAGCTTTGCTACTTCAGGTATTTTAACTGAAATATACCAATTTGTAATATTAGTACCTACTCTTCAAATTTTATCTCTTATAGAAAACTATTGCACCCTATTTTTTATAAACCAAAACAAATTCAAAATATTATTATTTATAGCTACTGTAGGCAATTTAAATTTTATTGAATTTAAATCAATAAGAAATTTAAATTTAATCTCAATTAAATATATTATAGTCCAAATAAATATTATGGGTTAATACAACTGAATTAATTATTCAAATTGAATAAATTTAATAAATAGGTCCAAATCCATTAGGCTATAGACGATGAGCCCACTTTATTAGGCCTAAGAAGTCATGTTCTTAGAAGCCCATTTTGGTGCCACGTGTCAAATGACGTGGCATGCCAAGTCAAACGGAAGAGCCAATAAGATAGTGCCGTGTGTCAAGAAGCAAGAGAGAGCTCGTGGATCAAACGCCGCAAATTTCTCTACAAGTTTCAAGTTTCAAGCAACCAAGTTCAAGATCAAGAATGAAGAACAAATCAAGTTCAAGCTCAAGAACGAATAACAAATCAAGATTCAAGGAGTATGAGTTCAAATCAAAGTTCGTACTAGTTGAATCCAAGATCACCGTCCGTGGCAACAAATATAGATTCAAAATCAAGCTCAAAGGCCCTTGAATTTATTTACTATTGGAAAGAAGAATCAGAGGATTCATAGAGATTGTATACTCAAAATTATTTGAATTCAAATACTACGATTGTTGCGATATTTTTCAGTTTTGATTTTATTTTCTCGACGCAATTTATTGTCTACAACTACCTTTTCTATTTTATAACAAAATATGTATTTATTTATACCTGCCATTAAGGCTTGAAATAAGTCAGTCTCTCTCTCTCTCTCTCTCTCTCTCTCTCTCTCTCTCTCTCTCTCTCTCTCTCTCTCTATATATATATATATATATATATATATATATATATATATATATATATATATATATATATATATATATATATATTTTATCAATCCTCTCTCTTCTCTATCAAATCGGCAGAATCGTCAGCGTCAGAATCGTCGTCGGCGTCAGAATTGTTGTCGGCGTCAGAATCGTCGTCAGCATCAGAATCGTCAGCATCATCATCCACTATTGGCTCATCCTCTTAGGCGAACATATCTGGCCATGGCTACATCGGAGAAGATTTGAGGGTTGGGTTTTTGTTCGTCTCCATTTTTAGCTTTAATACAATGTATACAGTATTTTGCTTGGCCAGAAAACGCCATCTCTGGCAAACTTTCTTCTCTTCTTTGTATTTTAGTCACATAAAATGATTCAAATACATTGTATTCTATACAAATACATTCAAATTTATTGTATTTTGTATAAATACATTATTTTTTCGCCTATATTTATATATTTCGAAGGTATGTATTTTTTGAATACAGTCGAATATCACTGTATTTTGTGATTTTTTATTGTTTGAATACAGTCGAATTGAATACAATGTATAATAGTGAATAATGAATATCTGTTAATTGAATAAAACTGTATACACCCTATTTCTTAATTATTATAAATACAGTCGCGCGAATACATGGAATACATCACAATATCATCGGAATTTATGTAGAATTATTTTTGTTGAGTTAAATTAGGAGTGATACACACTAATTGATCCTCTTTCCGTTAAACAACTGAACTCTCATATTTTTAGGCGAATTTCGCTACTGTATTCATAAATACAATAGCGAGAGTATAATCGCACAATTGGTTCCCCTATTTTTTAGGCGAATTCCGCTACTTTATTTATGAATACAATAGCGCAAATAGAGTCGCGTAGCAGCGTAATTTACGTAGAATTGATTTTATTGAGTTAAATTAGGAGAGATACGCGCTAATTGGCACAACTAGACTCCTATATTTTTAGGCGAATTCCGCTGAATACAGTAGCGTGAGTACAACAAATAAAATCGCTTAACAACCAAATAATAGTTATAGAAAGTAATTATGTATATGACAGCTATAGAAATTTAATAGTCACTAAACAAATAATACACCTAAATACAACCCTTTTATGTGGATCATTATTACCAGTAGCCCTTCTGATTAATGATACAAAAGTATTTTCATGTTGCAATTGCTCTCCTTTTTCTTTTCGGTTCCAAATAATTCAGAAATTTATTAGAACAATTTCAATACTAAGAATCTAGATATTGCATTGACAATTTTATATTCAGTTTCTCAATAGAGTAAAGTTGGACGCGAGTTGGTGGTAGAACCTCAGTTAGAAGTAATTGGAGTTAAGTGTAACGAAGTAAAAACAAGTGGTGTTAAAATGAACTTTTCATTTTTTAATATTGTAATATTGTGAACCGAGGCGAACAAGATAGTAATCTCACACGATTTAGGGTTTCTACTCTTCGTTTCTAGCCTTATAAAGCGAGCGCAGTAGCTACTTCCAGATCTCAACCTCATTTCTCTTTATTTCCCTACCCCCGCCTCCACACACACACGTGGAGTTTTATTTATCGTTTTCGTATATTCAGTTGAAGAGCTGTGATGAGATTTAGAGATAGTCATGCACCACTCTTACAAAATTTATTTTTTGAGTGATGATAAATTTCTCATACCCATTTTGCTTCTGAGCTCTTATACATGCTTTTTGATTTTACTATAATGTTGCTTTTTAAACACCCAATGGATGATTTATTTTGCATAGGAAATATTTTAAGATTTACCAATAAATAATTTTTCCTTCAAAGGAGGAGCCGCGTGATGCGATCGAAAGATCGAACCATGATGCGGACCGCACCACAGCCTAAAGCTTCTGGGGATGAACTTTGGTTTCTGATGGCTCCTTCTACACTTCTTATTATTTTACTTAAATATTTTTGATTTGCCTCTGGTTTTCTTATTTTGCTTTTCTTTGTTATATATATCCCTTGAGAGAGACGATGAGAAGGAAATATGGAGTAAGTGGAAAAGGAGGAGGGATTTGGGGAGCTGTTGGGGTGGGGGGCGTGGGAAGATGTCATCTTTACTTTTCCTGCGAAGGAGATTGGCATCTTCCCGACTCCCCCCATACCACTGGCTTCCAATTCATTTCTCCCTTTCCGGATGCTCCTCATCAGTTGCATGATGGATTTTTTGGTACTACTACATGGATAGACCAGTGATGATTAGGTCGAAGTAATCTTTATATACAAGTAGTAAAGTTGGCTATTCCAGAGTTAGTATATCAAATTCAAGCTAATGATATAAGCAAGCTCACTTATTGGGTTCCGTTTAGATCTAAGGTTCTATATAAGAGATCTGCAGCAGGTGCGGATGCAACACATACTTATTGGTTTCAATTGAACTTAGTACTTTTGGTACCTTAAAATTCTAATAAATTAATATTTTAAATATTGAATCCATAAAATTAAAACCATACATCTATGCTTGTTTTGGTGGACTTCAAATCCAACTTCATACCTCCTCGTAATTAACTTACTGGTAAAGAATTGCATTTGGAAATTTAAAATGTCAAATCATTATAGTCTGGTTGACAGTCCAACTTGTTCAACTTTCACGTCAAGATCAATACAGAACCTAATCATGTACTGATCTTGTATGAAGATTATTACCTCGTGGATTAATCAATAGGCATCTGGACTATGGGTAGTTGATGAAATAGTATTTGTAGACAACTCCTCTCCCCTCACTTTCAAATGTCATATTGGTTTTCAGTCATCCAACAGCAAAATACCTTAAAACACCCCTGACAATTATTAGTTATAGCTTTAAATTATTCAAGGTCTTCATTATTCCTCAACTTGCCTTTTGAGAGTCATGGCCCTCGATTTTGGTTTCACGCACAACAACATGTTCTGTGCCTCCAGCAAGCCTTGCTGCCTTCAGTTGTTGCTTTAAGGCTTCAAACTCCCCATGCAATGTTGATACAGCCGGCAGCCAGGTTAGACTCGGTTTGTGGCCCCTTAGGCGCTAAAATCAGTAAGGAGTTTGGCGAGGCGGCACACACTCCCCCACTTGAAATGGCGACGTCCTCGTCGCCGCAAAGTTTCAAGTAATTGGGAACTTGCTCTTCGAACTGCCTCCGCTCCATAACACCCTTCTCTCCAAAGGGTTCCTTTGACCGACTGACGTGCCTCTCCCTAAGCAAATCTTTGGATTGCTTACTCGAA
Organism: Nicotiana tabacum; assembly: GCF_000715075.1. Classification (NCBI taxonomy): domain Eukaryota; kingdom Viridiplantae; phylum Streptophyta; class Magnoliopsida; order Solanales; family Solanaceae; genus Nicotiana; species Nicotiana tabacum. The sequence goes on along the minus strand of NC_134087.1, from coordinate 54,996,313 downwards.
TCCTCTTCGGAGGTGCCATGTGTTCCAGATTCATGGCTGGAGATAACGCTACCGATGTGGAGTCCTTTTTCCCATTAAGGACTCGTGGTTTACCTTCACACAAGGCCTTGTTAATCTTGTCCTCAGTCTACGTTGATGTGAGTGTACGTGCAATTGTTTGCCACATGGATTTTTTTGTATATGTGACATTTTTTTAAAAATAAAATATATTTTTATCTTTTTAAGTATGTTACTTTTTTGAAATTTTTTTTGAATATAATTTATAATAAAATTTGGATAGAATTATATTATTTATGCTAAATATTCTTATTTGACTAAAAATAATAAAATTTTAATTTTTTTTTTTGAAGTTGATCTGAAAATAAAGATTGATAAAATTGAAATAAATAGTGTTATAAAAAACAAATACATGACTTTTCGTTTCTTCTGACATGAGGCACTTCGAATTGGATTATGAAAACTCCGGTTCAATTTTTCGGTTATGAAATACCAAACCAAATAATCTCAGTTTGGTTTGTTTTCTTAGAGATTTCAAATTAATTGGTTGAGTTATTTTGAAATTTTTGTTTAAACCTATGGATATCTTCTGACGAGAAATAATGGACCTCTAAATAAAGTATTTATGTCAAATTGCCTAATTACCTCATTCCCATTATATTCATCTGAAAATTTGATAATTGTAAGTACAAATGTAAATCCTTGATATGACAAAAGGATTACAAGAAGTCGGGGCTTACGTCCCAGACACGCCCAACGCCCAGCGTATTGGGCTTGCCTAATAGAACTTTATACAATTGTGTGTAACGAACCTTGCAAATCCTCAATTTTTCTTAATAAATCATTGACTATTCAAAATTACTTTTTTCTTAATCAGTAAATTAAGAGTATTTTATGTCATAATTAAAATTAAAATTATTCCACGTTATCCACTAAGATTGCTATGATAATAATTTTTAAATAAATCTTTCATTTAAAATTATTTATTTATTAACTTTTGTTATGTCTTTATTATATAATAGTCCATAATTTTTTTTAATAATTATTTTCCCAAATATTTTTTTTTCACGTTTACGAGATACAATACTTATTAATTTAATAGTCCAGTATTAGCTAGTAACTATTTACAAATCATTAGTTATCATGGTATGGTATGGTGAATTATGTGTCACTTTATTAACTTGTTGAAACTTAAAAATAAATTATGAGAATCATATTTAAATCGTGAATTATGTTTTTACATAAATTCTCTTTCAAATAGAAAGCATATTAATTAAAAGGAGTATTTAAAAAAATATCAAATTATAATATCAAAATTCTTTCAAAATTCAATACTCCTTAAGAGATACAGATAAGATTTTGCATTGAATATATTACTTTTGTTGTTTGAGTTGCAACGACATTGCAACTAATTTGCATATTATGATATATGTCATGCTTTTTATATTATTCATAGTTAAATTTTATTTTTTAAATTCTTTAAATAGATTTTTTATTATAATTTTTTGATTTTAATGTAATTTTTATTAATATTTTTTATTTTATACTATATTAAAATTCTTGAAATTAGTAAAATTTAAAGATCCGTGGGACTTACGCCCTGTATCTTAGGGTTATGCCTCGCCTCGTCAAACGTAAAACGCCTCGCCTCACGCCCCCGCCTTTTAAAACATTGATGACAAAAGGATTATAAGAAAAAAAAATAATAATAAAAAAGTATGAGATAACTATCATGAGTATATGTTATAAATAGTCAATTGAAATAAATAGTCAACGCATCTAAAAAGTTATAAAAAAAATATACATGACTATTTATTTCAAGTAAAGCCTTATTTTTAGATCAAATTAAAAAAAAGATTAACTAAAACATTATTATTTTTAGCCAAATAAAAAAATTTAGCCTAAATAATGTAGTTCTATCCAAGTTTTATTATAAATTGTATTTGAAAAAAATTATCCAAAAAAGTAACATATTTAAAAAGGTAAAAATATATTCTATTTTTTTTAAAAAAATGTCACATATACAAAAAAATCCACGTGGCAGGCGAGTGCACCCACACTCATTGTCACATCAGTCCAGGAGGGTAGTGATTCTCAAAAGGCCAAGTTGAGGAGGGTCGACGAATAGTTTAAGACTGTAACTAATATTCCGTATCAAATTTAGATGGATGTTAAAGGTATTTTGCCAAACTTTAACGTGGTGAGCTTTACAAGTGCTCATCAGAGAAAATAAGATTAAGAATTACACATCCTCTATATGAAACACTCAAATCTACGGATTAGTGCCCTAGGCTTACTATGGTCATATGTCAAACGGAAACTCAATTGCAATTGTAAAAACTGTCAAAGATCTCTAAGAAAAGAATTTTGTTATGTTCAAGTATATGAGGCATTTTAAGAGTTTTACCAGCAGAATGACGCAGGTCACAGCGATTACCCGCCCTAAACAAATTTTTCTTATCATTTATATACAATCCGTTATTAATGCCTTAAATTGAGGGATTCCGTTACATTTTTTTTTTCTTTTTTCTCTCCTATCCTCTTTCCTTATCCTCTAACCAACTAGTGATGATTGTAACTTTGATACTAATTTCCAAACCAAAATTCAACAAAATTGTTCCAATCAAACCCCACATTCTGATATTTAATTAATCTAAATACTCAATAGAAGAAGCATATCCCGGCTACGTGATGCACATATTTAGGGCGTATTACATAAATCTAGGATTAGATTGCACAAATAAAATATAAACTAATATAAGAGAGGTGATGATAAACAAATGTATTGTAATAACAAGGCAGAATTACCTGGTACGTGAGAGGTAGCAAATATGCAGTTAAATAATCAAAGTGTGTGTAAACTATGACACCAGTTGTATTTTTTTAATTTAAAATAACAGCTTCTAAAACTTCGGAAAATTGAAAAAATTAATACTTCGACTTGAGAGTAGCGGATATAAAAAAAATGTATAACACTGATATCAGTCGAATAGTTTTAACACCTCAAAAAGTCTCAATTACAACTATTGGTTATGGACTCAGATGGAAAGTAATGTGCAGTTTATATGTATATACAATATAAAACCTATACAATAATCTGAGTGGAATGTAAAGGTAATTTTTGTATTTATATACTGTATTTCAATAAGAATCGCTACTTTTGATGGAGGAGCGAGACAAAGGAGAGATAAAAGGTTTGTGTAATGTGGTATGTCCATCTTTATGATACATCTACAATAATATATTATAAACTAAAAATAAATTTCATACAAGTAATTATACAGTATACAATTTATTTATAACTTTCATATATCATTCTTACCCAAGTAAATACAATTACAACAGCATACAACTTAAATACAATTTTTATATAAATTTTATACAATATGTCTTTTGTCTGTATTTTGTATATATTTTGTAAGTGGTGTGTTCTTCTTCCTCTCTGAATTCCAATCAAAACTTTCTATCTTAAAACAATTTTGATACATATCAACAACTTTATGTAAAAAGATAGTATTTATAACTTAAATACAAATTTCATACAACGATTCATACATTATACAACTATTTTCAACTTTCATACCACATTCAAATAAAAAATATATATAATTACAACAGAATACAACTTAAATACAATTTACATACAACTTTAATACAATTTCGTAAGTATATTGTATGTCGTGTGTTCTTTTTCTTCTTCTTCGAGTTTCAATATGAAATTCAGCCAAAATCATGTCTAATCTTCATCAAACACCCTCAAAATTGAGATATAAGCTCCAAAGAATATTCCCAATTATTTGCAACAACACCCAATCCAAACAAAAAATAGTTTTTGAAATTTCAAATTTGAATTCAAAGCTTTAAAGCTTTTCAATGACTGTTAATGGTGGAGAATCAAAAACCTTCAAAATTTATTGATTGACAATTTCAATTCGAACACCAATTGTGCAACATGAAAGAAAATTATTGAAAAAAAGAGGATAAAAAGCAGAGAAAAACGAAGGAAGAAAATTAGGGAAAGAACAAAGAAGGATAGAAAGAGAGAGAGACGGAGAGAGAGAGCAGGGATGAGAAATATATAAATCTCTATTCAATTCCTAATATAAGGGATACTCATTAATACTAATTATATATAATTGGTAAATTGTATAACAACAACAACAACCCAGTATACTCCAACTTAGTGGGTCTGGGGAGGGTAGTGTGTACGCAGACCTTACCCCTATCTTGGGGTAGAGAGGTTGTTTCCAAATAGACCCCCGACATCCCTCCCTCCAAAAACTTCTTACCTTGCTCTTGGGAAGACTCGAACTCACAACCTCTTGGTTGGAAGTAGAGGTTGCTTACCATCAGAGCAACCCCTCTTGTCTAATTGGTAAATTGTATATAAGCTAAAATTTGATTAGGGAGGATAATAAAGTTTCATATGTAGTATACAAAGGTAAAAATCCCATATTAGTATTGGTAAAAGTTGCACGGGGCGCCCTATTTGGTTGCCTCCATTTAACCTATAACCATTTTTTTAAAAAAGTTTTAACTTGTACCCACTTTTTAAACAATTTCAGCCCCCTTTCTCCTCCTCCCTCTCCTCCTCAAAATTATATCCGCCCTCAAAGTAATATATTATTGTTGTGGATACAGGATTATATCAGGTAGAGTTTGTTTTGCTTTTTCTGTTTTAATTGGCCTTCTAAGCATGTTGCCAAGATGGTGTCAGTTCCATTTACGTCAAAACTCCACTAGCTTTTCGTTGTGTCCCCCTTCCCTTCCCTCCTCTTTCTTTTGGCGGTGGTGGGAATTGGGGATTATTTTTCAAGAGGAAGTCTTGAGGCTTGCCTTAGATAGGGAAGTAGAAGTCATTGCAGGCAGCATGAGAATTGGATTACCCAAAAGAAAAACATATTTGTGAATACTTTCAACGTTCGAATCATATGGAAAGTCAGTTAAAACTTTAACTCTAAGAAGGCTGAAGTTCGCCAATTACAAACAAAAACTTCGCCAGTTACAAACAAAAATTTCAGCTTTAGAGCTGAAGTTCGTCAGTTAAAAACAAAAACTTCAACTCTTGAGCTGAAATTCGCCAGTTACAAAACAAAAACTTCAGTTCTAGAGCTAAAGTACGCCAGTTACAAAAACAAAAACTTCAGCTCTAGAGCAGAAGTTTGCCAGTTACAAAACAAAAACTTCAGCTCTAGTCGCCAGTTACAAAAACAAAAACTTCAGCAAATAGAGAACAAAATTTCAGCTACTATGCTTAAGTTCAGCAATTACAAACAAAAACTTCAGCACACTTGGTACTTCAGTCCCGTCTACTAGAATGCTGAAGTTTTGCATGATTGCCTTTGCTACTTCAGCCCCGTATGCTGAGGTTACGCGAAAAAGTGGGTACGTTTGCAATTTTTTTTGCAAAGCGGGCACAAATTAAAACATAACCCAAAAAGCGGGTATAAATGTAAATGCCCATTAGTATTGTCTTCTAATACTGAATAACAAGCCCACAAGAACATTGGCAACAGAAATCAATGACAAGAACCAACATATTGGTAGAGGAAGTATCTTATATATATACACATGCTTTCTTAACATGAGTAGAGTGACACCAGGTAGCATGCTGCATTTTTTAAATAATCGACAGTATCTATAATATCTTTTAAACCAGACTGAACTTGCCGTTTTATTCTCTACACTAGCAGACAAGTTAGTTCCTTGCTATTCCAATATAAAAAAATACAAGAAAGAAAAGGTAGTAAGTACATAGGAACAAATAATAGAAGAAGCTACCTATATTTTATGACATTGGCTTTTAATTGCTATCTTCTAATTTTTCAGAACTATGAAATTCTATTAGGCCCAAGGTAGGGAACCTGAATATGGAGCTGTTCCACAATATCTGAACAAACCCTCAATTTCAGGACACCCATTAGGATAAGGGATTGAACGATGAAAAGGATCACGACCAAGTTTCTTGCGACGAAGAGAACCTTTACAGCCGTAAGGATCTTCTTGAAACTGTGTTCTCACCAGTGCTTCTCCTTTTAAAGCTGCTTCCCTTGAAGTTTGGGAAGATGATGTCCCTGAATAAAAGAATCTTGTTTCTGGAAATCCAATTGCAGACCGATGCAGATGCTTAAATCTCTTCTCCTTGAAATCATATCCTACAACCTACACAGTAGTTGAACAAGTTTATTGAGACCATGCTACTCCTTTCCTTGCATAGGAACTCACTTAGCATCTCCATTAAAAATACAAATCGAGAGACGGACTAACAAATATTAAAGAATTGCTGATCATGACCATCATATGTGAGCTCACTACTAAGATCTTGCTACTTCTTCCGCCGTATAAGAACTCACTAAGCATTGCCACCACAAATACGAACCGAGAGACGCAGAAAATTAGAAATTGCTGATCATAGCCATCAAATGTTAAGTACTTAATTTGGAGACCATAGACAAATGAAGATTCATGTACAAACAACTACTACGCCTCAGTCCCGAACAAGTTGAGGGTCGGCTATATGAATACACCTCTGTGATCTATGTTCACATTGCCAGTTGCAAGCCCAGATAAAGAAGAGTTGTGATAGGCTGGCAGCCAATGTAATACTAGCCAATTTATGATGAATCCACACCATACAAAATGAAAAGTCATGTAGCCACATAAATTTTAAAATACACCAAAACATAAATAATATTACATGGAATAAAGATGATATGGGAGAAACAAACTTTCTCAATACTTGTGCAACAGATATCATCAAAGCTGCTAAAATGAATACTTGAGTTGTTAGATCGGAACCAAGTGAAAATTTAATTGAGAAGAGATTAAAAAATTGCCGGATATAGAGAACACAATAACAATAAGCAATAAGCAGGACCACTAAGTCATTGAGCATACACCAATACATCTTCCACTACATGATTAATATAAGAGTCTGAAAAGTCTTCGGTAGATACAAAGGGCATTATTTTAGATTCTTGAGACAGAGCTCTTGCTATATAATACCTGGAGCTAGTACTTCCCTGTTGAGATTATTATATCAGCATCATTTGGATCTTCCCTAATGTGCTGGTAATGGGGAAGCCCAAAGGCTATTTCCGTAACCCAACACACAGTGACGGAGCCAGAACTTTCGTTAAGGGGTGCCAAAATATATAAAAGTAAGCATACCAAAAAATTAAGGGGAGTCAATACATAGTATACATACATACATACATACATATATATATATATATATATATATATATATATATATATATATATTACCTATCTACAGTATATTTTTCCCGCGAAGTGACACCCCTTCCTATAAGGTGGCTCCGCCACTGCCAACACACATGGCAACCATCTGTCCTTTCTATAAACACATCAATGATTGAACGTTCAACTTCTCATTATAAGCTAAGGAAAATGTCACGTCTCTTCTATTACGTCCTAACTCCTGAGTTCCATTGCACAGGAGTATGTTTTTGGCGGTAGTATACAAAATACAAACAGCTCCATAGGTTCTACCACTAGACATAATTTTATTTGGGGTATCATGCTGAAAAGAAAAAAATCCAAAGCTGTAACAACAATACTAGGATCCTTTGAATTTATGTTTGTAAGTTTATTTAGCATAAAAGTTGGCAACAGCTTATGGAGGTATACTGCTTTGATTGCTATGTGCTGAACGTTTGTTGGGCAAAACACAAGGGAGTAATCACTGCCTTCAACACATATGTGGAATACTCAGATGCAAAGGCATCAAGTGCAAATCTCTTCGTGTTTGTTTTAGATATGCAGATCAAAAGCTAGGCATTTTCTTACTTAAATCTATTGCCTTTAGTTCATTTTTTATGCATCTTATCGGTATTTGTGATTGCAGATATCGCCACTGTTAAACAGTTCAATAATGAAAATCTTGGGATTTCCTTTATATATTTTATACATGACATTTAGATTTTTAGCTATAGAAGGTAATAAATGGCTTACAGTTATATTATGTGGATAAGTGCCAGTAAGCTCTCTGAACCGACAAACGCTAAAGAGAAGATTCTCAAAACTGTCCCTCGCATGCTCTTCAGTGAGTGCCCTCCCTCTTACACTTTCTTGCTTGCCTGCATACAAAGTGGACAACTAGCAATAATGTTTTTATGGTCATGTATCGGTAAAGAAATTATGGTCGCGTATCTATGATACTAGATTTTATCATTACAAATGAATTAGAGGCCACAAAAAAGAGACGAAGTGAGAGAGACGTTAATAACTTCGTTGAAGGAACGGATTATAGTTTACGAATTTGTGAATCGTTTGGTCAATGCTTCTCAGTTCCAAAAATTACTTTCATGAGGGTGCCGATCATGTGAATTGTGAAGAGGAACAATTATTTTTGAAATGGGAAAATCCAGTGAAAATCTTTCAATAAAATGGCTGAGCAGTTGGACTTAGATCTTACAACTGTGTAACTGGAGAATGAACCAATTTGCAAGCTAGATGCGCTATCCTGGTGATATATGAAAAGATGAAAAGCCAGTTCTACTGAACAAGATATAAAGAAATCACAGGCATATTAAGGGCCACCAAATATGAGAGGTATGTACCAGATGGAAGATCATATGACAAATTGAAATTAATCTTAGATATGACACTCAATGCTTTTGTTCTCTTGTTGACTGGGAAAAGATGGCAGCGGTCTGAGGAATTAAAAATTAAGCATTTCAAACATCCAGATTATCTCATAACATAGAGCTCCCATCATATAACAAATGACAATCGCTTTGCATCATGTATACTCCAGCACCTTTCAGCACAGATGGGATTACATGAATCACAAGTCCAGTGAAAAGAAACACTTCTACCTAGTAATGATCCTCCGACGACCAACACAAAAATGGGAACATAAAATTTATTAATATAGCCCAAATTTAGTATCTAGCTTTGACCTCCACCTCTAATTAACTAAACAGAAATGCAGCCATGGATCACCATATCTGATGGAGTTACATCACTAAATTCTTGCGTTGTCACCACTCTTAGTTGAAGGAGCGAACTACGGTTATAAACTTGCGAATCTTTTGGTCAATGCTTCTAAGGTCTGAAAATTACTAGCATGAGGGTGCTAATCATGTGAAGTGGAACATTTATTTTTGAAAATGGGAAGAATTGGAATTTCAGAAAAATGACTGAAATAATCACGATTTAGGTCTTAAAACTATGTATCGGGAGGATGAACCTTCTGCAAACTACACACGCTATCATGGTGATATCTGAAAAGATGAAATGCCTGTTCTAGTGGATAACATATAACCAAATCTCAAACCTAGAGCCACACAAAATGTGAGAGGCATGTTTAAGATTGTAGTTCATATTACAAATTGGCATCAACCTTAGATATGACAAATTGAAACTAACCTTAGATATTCCACATGCTTCAGATATCTCAGCTTATTTCAACAATGAAGTATAATACAAGGGTTTGGAAGTCTAAAAATACAATAATACAGTCGAACTTTCGCAAAGGAGCAGCAGACCATAGCTCTTCAGTCGGTTTATTTGCTCTAATCAATTTAGTTTACTATACACAGAAATGATTATGTTATACAATTTCAGTTCGATATGAAGCATGTGGGCTACTAACCAGAAGCCACGGAAACAAGAACTCACCAAACCACCCTTTAGATTCAGCAACAGTCCAGTAACTTTGAGCTTCACTTCGCGGCCCAGCATCTTTCCTCGTCTCTCCACCACTGAAGAGGAGCAATGCATCATCGTCATCCGCTGTAATTTCAACCCCCTTCTGTATATGTTGCACAAAGGTTGCAGCTTGACCAGGGTGCTTTTGATAAGACTCTAAAAACCAAGAATCCTCCTTATCAACTTTCTCACAACTACTACTTGTATAAACTGAATGTCCAGCAACCATAACAAGATTCCTAAACTTAGAAAATGGATATGCAGCATCCACACCCTTATCAAATCTTGCATAATTACCATTCATCCGAAATCGCCTTTCAGAAACAGATAATACAATAAGAATAATGACCCCAATTGACAAGGATATCATAAACAACATAGCTGGGTGAAGCTTGTAATAACTATGAATTCGTTTTCCCAATGATTTAAGCATTTTGATGGGGTAAAAATTTGAACCTTTTACCTTTCTTGATCTTTTAAGGTTCCCAGATTCCAAGTCAAAATCACCCCTTGGATATGCCTTGTAAGATTTGGGGCTACTAGACCCAAATGAATAGTTTAACTTCATAGAATGAATCCAGCTTCAAAAGCATACCCAAGAAACAAATTTAAGTCAATAAATCAGTGGAAAAATTATTAATGCAAGCAAAATTGTTATTCTCTAGCAGCATCCAATCAATATGAAAACAAAACAAAATTCTCTATGTCCACCTTCAAATCAGGGCAAAAATTGAGGGAAGAACTCACTCGGTAGAGAAATTTAAGAGAATTTTCAACAGAGCATCTGAGAGATCAAAACGAACTGTCGATCAGATCGGAAAAGTCAGCTTCACTAGATGAATGATTATAAGGTTTTGTTTGTTTAGTAATTTTAAGTTAAGGTTGTTGCTGGGTTTCAGACAGAATCATAATAAAAAGGAAGAAAAAAAAAGGATGCTAAGAGAGATCTCTGTAAATATTTTATAAAGCAACTATCGTTGCCTTAATTTCACTTTAATCCTAAAGTTTTGAGTAATATTTACACAAAAATATCCAATAGTTACGGAACCTTCTTTTTCTTTGGTCCCTAAAGGACAGGTGGAAAACTAAGTTTTAAAAATAAAATTTTGAAATCTTGAGAAGGAAACCTCCATCCCAATTCCGTTGTATCATTTCCTTCAATTATGAGTTGTCCTTCCCCGACGAGTGGTTTAAAATATCTCTACAGTTTATAATATATAAAGATTAACTAATTTGTTCAAACTTCAAGACACAACGTACTAAAGTTTAAATTTTAAAATTCAAATTTCAGGACATTATGAGTGTGTTTGATATGAATGGACAGAAAATATTTTTCAATTTTTCCATGTTTGGTTGGCTTAAATATTTTTGAAAATATTTTCCTTATGAACTCATTTTCCTCCAATTGGAGGAAAATGTTTCCTTATCAGAGAAGGTAAAACATTTTCCAAAACTCCTTCTCAACCTTCCTCACCCTCACCAACCCACCCCATCCCCTTTCTAAAAAAGGTTTTTTTTTTCTTTTTCACATTTCAGTTTTTTCGTTACCACCCACCCTACTACCCCTCCACCTCTCCCCTAAAAAAAAAATTTTATTTTTTTACCTTAATTTTTTTTTTACAATTTTAAATTTCTGTTTTTCACTTTTCTGCACCACCCACCCCAAACCCCCCCACCCGCACAATTTTTTTTTATAATTTAAATTTCTATTTTTTTCTTTTTACTGCCCCCTCTCCCCCGAAAAAAAAAACAACAATAACAACAACAACCCAATAAAATCTCACTATTGGAGGTCTGGGGAGGGTAGTGTGTACGCAGACCTTACCTCTACCTCGAAGGAGTAGAGAGGCTGTTTTTGAAAGACCCCCGGCTTAAGAAAACAAAAAGACAAAAATAAGACAATATTAGTATCAACAAAGAAATCATATGAAAAACAGGAACAACATGAAATTCAGAAGAAAGATGCAAAGCAAAAGCGATAGCTAGTAAATAGTTCCTACGCTGAAAAGTGAAATAGTAAGACACAACATTGCCACTAAATATCTAAGACAAAAATCTTACCAGACTGGTCTCGCAATGGCACAAAGTAAGGAAAGACTCAAACTACCTCCTAACCTACAACCCTAATACTCGACCTCCACATCTCCTTATCCAGTGTCATATCCTCGGAAATCTGAAGCCTCGCCATATCCTGCCTGATCACCTCTCCCCAATACTTCTAAGGCCGCCTTCTACCTCTTCTCGTGCCCTCCACAACCAACTGTTCACATCTCCTTACCGGCGCATCTGGGCTTCTCCTATGAACATGCCCAAACCATTTGAGTCTCGCTTCTCGCATCTTGTCATCAATGGGAGCCACATGCACCTTTTAAATATATTTTTCAGTTTTAATTTTTTTATTTATCGGTTTAAAGACTCAAAATTTTACAAGTTCCCAAATTATGAGTTCGGAGGTTTATGTGTTTGGAAGTTTACGGGTTTAGAAATTATAAAGTTTATGGGTTCGAAATTCCGCGGTTTTGAAAGTTTAGCGGTTCGAAAGTTTATGAAATTTGTGGGTCCGGAAGGTTGTTGGTTTGAAAGTTTATGGCTTCGTGTTTATTATATCTAAATTATTTATGAATACTTTTGAGAAGTCATTTTCCTTAATTTGCATACCAAATACCGAAAAATGAATAAAATTACTACTTGTTTTCCATGAAAATATTTTTCACAGAAAACATTTTCCGTTATACCAAACACACCCTATATCCTAAAAATTTGAATATTGTGTCCACAAATTAGAATTTTATGTCCAGAATTTTAAATTAGTAGTTTTGAAATTGAGGACACTTAGCCCTGAATTTCAAATTAACAACTCAAAAATTTAGGACACTAAGTCCTGATTTTCAAATTAGCAGCACAAAAATATAGGATACAAAAATTTAGGATACTTAATCCTGAAGTTTAAGAGAATTAGCTAATCTTTAAATACATTGTAAATTATAAATATATTTTAAATAGTAGACTTAAATAGAATTTGTGGGGAAAAGGAGAAGTCATTATGGGCCGAATATTGTATGATGGGCATAAATGGGGGCATTTACATCTATACCCGCTTTTTGTGTCACATTTTAACTTGTGCCCGCTTTGCAAAAAAATTTGCAAGCGTACCCGCTTTTTCGCATAACTTCAGCACATGGGGCTGAAGTAGCAAAGGCAATCACGCAAAACTTCAGCATTCTAGTAGCCGGGCCTGAAGTTCAGCTCTAGAGCTGAAGTTTTTGTTTTGTAACTGGAAACTTTAGCTCTAGAGCTGAAGTTTTTGTGTTGTAACTGGGAAACTTCAGCTCTAGAGCTGAAGTTTTTGTGCTGTAACTGGAAACTTCTGCTCTAAGCTAGCTTGATATTTCTAAGCTAGCTTCAAATTGATATTTCGTTAGATAGTTGCTATAACTTTGGTGATTCTCGTTGAGATTTTTAGTCATAAAGTATTTGTTCATGCTTATGAGTAATTTATCTAGTAGTAGTAGCCTGTTGCAGTTTACTGGAAGCCATCCAACTCGTTGTTTCTTATTATCATATATCACCATTTTGTCCAGTAGAGAAATATCTGTAGATGAAAAAAACATCATAAAGAGAAAGATTAAATGCACAAAGAACTTGGATACCAACTCTTATCAAAATCTAGTTCCCCTTTAGTATATATGCAGATAAAGAACTGCATTTTCTCTTCACTTTGTTGATACTACTATTCCATCGTTATTTATAAATGTTAAAACACAACCTTGCTTTCTTCTGGTGAGGTACTGAAGGGGAAGGAGAAAGGGAGCTTAAGTTGTTTAAATAGTGGGTACAAGTTAAAAGTTTTTTAAAAAATGGGTATAAGTTAAATGGGGGCGACCAAATAGGGCGCCCCGTGCAATTTTTACTTATATGTTTCATTTTCTGCTGACTAGTGGCGAAACTAAAAATTTCTCCAATGGTATTCAAATTTTAAAAAAAAAAAAATTTTTTTTTGATAAAGTGTATTCAATATGTGTTACATACCTTTTAACCATAACTAGTATTAACTGCGCGATGCGCGAACAAATCATTTCAAATTGCGAAATGCTATTACATGTGTTTGTGATGCATTTGTTGTGAGTTCAAGAGTAATTGAGTGATGGTTTGTTTGACGGAGTGAAATCAGCCAAGTGTTAATTAATGTTGAGTAATTTTCAGGAACCACTATTAATATTAATTAATGTTGAATAATTGAGTGATGATTTGTTTATTCGTGGCTATTTGTCACGACCCAATCCTCCCTCAGTGAACTATCGTGACGGCGCCTAGTCTCTATGACTAGGTAAGCCTAACATTTGCGGAATAACGAAAATGAAAGCAAAACTTTAACAACTAACTGCAACAGATAATTAAATAACTGATAAAAATGCCGCTCGGTATGTACAATAACCAACACTCGAGTATACACAGTATTCCTAAAATACGGAACATCATAAGTCACAAGCTGCGGAAGAAACTAGTATCTCTACATACCAGAGTTTAAGAAAAAAAGTACGGAAAGGTAAATGACATAGGAGGGACTAGAGGGGGACTCCGAGGTCCGCGGACGTGGCAGATATACCTTGAAGTCTCCAAGGTCTCACTGCTCACTGATGACGAGGATGATACGACGTACCTGGATCTGCACATAAACATGTGCAGAAGAGTAGCATGAGCACATCACAACGGTACCCAGTAAGTCTCAAGCCTAACCTCAATCGAGTAGTGACGAGGTCAGATCAGGGCCCTACTGGTATATATAATAAATAAGACAGAAAAATATTACAGTGTAATAAGAGACTGGAATTTAACAAAGAGGAAATCACATAAAAATAGCAGTACATCACACAGGGATAAAACAGCAAAGGATCTCCCGAGATACCATATCGTAGTCCCAAAAGTAAATATGCAAGGAGATCTCCCAAGGTACCGCCTCGTAGGTCTCAAAAGTAAATGTGCAAGGAGATCTCCCGAGGTATCGCCTCGTAGTCTGAAACGCAAATGTGCAGGGGGATCTCCTGACGTACCGCCTCGTAGTCCCAAAAGTAAACACACAACTCAAATTAATAAATACAGTAATTAACAGTAAGAATTCTACAATTAAGACTGATATAGATCAAGGAAAAATAGAAAATCAACTAGGCATGCTGCACAATGTTCAAATAAGCATTTAAAGCACATAGACATGCGATATTAGACTAAACAGGATTACTACACATGCTGGAATAACTCAATTAAGATGAAAACATGTTACTACTTAGTAAAAACCGGATTTAACAATAATTAGCACTCGTCACTCGCGTACACGGTGGTCACATAACACAACAGTACCAAATCCTAAGTGGAATTTCTCCCACACAAGGTTAGGCAAACCACTTACCTCGAACCAAGCTCAATTAATCAGTAAAAATGCCTTTTCCACGATTTTCCGACTCCGAATAGCCCAAATCTAGCCAAAAGCAATTACATACCATAAGTATAACTACAAGAAACTAATCTAATTAATGAAATCAGGTTTAAGCAAGAAATTAGAAAATCGTCCCAAAAAGTCGACCCAGGCACACGTCTCAGAATCGGGTAAAAGTCATAAAATACGAACACCCATTCACTCACAAGTTCACTCGTACCAAAATTATCCAAATCCGATATCAAAATTCCCAATCAAAACTCAAATTTGGTTGAAGAACTTTTTCCTATTTTTCCAATTTTCTCAACCCAAATCCGAAGTTAAAGGATGGAATCAACTATAGATTAATGGAATATAATCATAAATGAGTCAAGAATCATTACCCAATAGCTTTCTCTGGAAATCTCCCAAAATTTCCTCAAAACCCGAGATCTATATCTCAAGTTTTGATAAAAATGGATAAACTCTCATATTTAAAATGTTTATAATTGCCCAGCAATCCCTTTTTCGCGAATGCGGAAGAATCCTCGCGTTCGCGAAACACAATCTTGCTTCAACCCAAAATTACTCATCGCGAACGCGATGACCTAATCGCGAACACGGGACCAACATCGGGAACGCGTAGGCAAAATGGTCTGGAGACTCAGCTGACCAGCTTCCTCTATGTGAACGCAGGATCCTCATCGCGAGCGTAGACCAATTAAATCAGATCTTCGCAAATGCGGGACCCTCATCGTGAACGCGAAGCACAAATCCTCTCCCGCCTCCAGTTCTTCTTCGCGAACGCGGAACTCCCATTGCGAACGCGAAGAAGGAAACTAGCAACTAGAAACACCAGAAATTCTGCAACTTCAACAAGTTCAAATTAATCCGTTAACCACCCGAAATCAACTCAAGGCCGTCGGGACCTCAACCAAACATACCTAAAAGTCCTAAAACACTATACGAACTTAGTTGAGCCCTCAAAACACATCAAACAACAACCAAAACACGAATTACCCTCCAATCCAAACTTAATGAACTTTGAACTTCAAACCTCTACATTTGATGCCGAAACCTATAAAATCACGTCCGATTGACCTCAAATTTTGCACACAAGTCATATTAGACATTACGGACCTACTCCAACTTTTGGAATTGAAATCTGACCCCGATATTAAAAATTCCACTTCCGGTCAAACTTCCCAAAAATTCAACTCTCACCATTTCAAGCCTGATTCAACTACATACCTCTAAAACACAATTCGGACATGCTTCTAAGTCTAAAATCACCCAACAGAGCTAACAGAACAGACGGAACTCCATTCCAGAGTCGTCTTCACACGGTTCCAACTACGGTCAAAATTCTAGAACTTAAGCTTCCAGTTAGAGACTAAGTGTCCCAAAACACTCCAAAACCAAAAACAGAACCTCCCAGCAAGTCACATAAGCAAAAAAAGATACGAGGAAAGCAGTAAATAGGGGATCGAGGCTAATACTCTCAAAACGACCGGCCGGGTCGTTACATCCTCCCCCTCTTAAAACAATCATTCATCCTCGAAAGAGTATATAGACATACCTGAAGTGGTGAGAAGATGAGGATAATGGCTGCGCATATCATGCTCGGTCTCTCAAGTCGCCTCCTCGACCGGCTGACCCCTCCACTGAACCTTCACTGAAGCAATGTTCTTTGACCTCAACTTTCAAACCTGCTGTCCAAAATAGCCACCGGCTCGTCAACATAAGATAGATCCTTGTCCAACTAGACTGAGCTGAAATCCAACACATGGGATGGATTATCGTGATACTTCCAGAGCATAGAAACATGGAATACTAGATGAACTCCTGCTAGAGTGGGAGGCAAGGCAAGCTCATAAGTTACCTCCCCAACTCGCTGCAACACTCGAATGGGAATAAACCTTAGGCTCAACTTGCCCTTTTTTCCCAACCTCATAACACCCTTCATGGGCGAAACTCAAAGCAAGACCTGCTCTCCAACCATGAATGCAACATCGCGAACCTTCCGATCTGTATAACTCTTCTATATGGACTGGGCTGTGCGAAGTCGATCCTGAATTACCTTAACTTTCTCCAAAGCATCCTGAACCAAGTCTGTACCCAATAATCTAGCCTCGCCCAGCTCGAACCAACCCACTAGAGACCGACACCGCCTACCATATAGAGCCTCATATGGTGCCATATGAATGTTCGACTAATAACTGTTATTGTAGGCAAACTCTACAAGTGGCAAAAACTGATCCCAAGAACCTCCAAACTCCATCACACACACATAGAGCATATCCTCTAGCATCTGAATAGTGCGCTCGGACTGTCCGTTCGTTTGAGGGTGAAATGCTTTTCTCAACTCAACCCGAGTACCTACTCATGTTGTACGGCCCTCTAGAACCATGATGTAAATTGCATACCCCGGTCAGATATTACAGATACTGGCACGCCATGAAGCCTGACAATCTCGCAGATATAAACTCGAGCCAGCTGCTTGAAAGAATAAGTAGTCATCACATAAATGAAATGAGCTGGCTTGGTCAGCCTGTCCACAATCAGCCAAACTGCATCAAACTTCCGCTGAGTCCGTGGAAGCCCAACAACAAAATCCATAGTGATCCGCTCCTATTTCCACTCCGAAATCTCTAACTTCTGAAGCAACCCACCAGGCCGCTGATGCTTATACTTCACCTGCTGGCAATTTAGACACCGAGCTACATATTCCACTATGTCCTTCTTCATTCTCCTCCACCAATAATGCTATCTCAAGTCCTGATACATCTTCGCGGCACCCGGATGAATGGAGTACCGTGAACTGTGAGCTTTCTGGAGAATCAACTCACACAAACCATCTACATTAGGCACACATAGCATGCCCTACATCCTTAATGCACCATTATCTCCAATAGTGACCTCCTTAGCATTACCTTGCTGGATCATTTCCTTAAGGACAAACAAATGGGGGTCATCATACTAACTCTCCCTGATACGATCATAAAGAGAAGACTGGGAGACCACACAAGCTAAAACTTGACTCGGCTCAGAAATATCCATTCTAACTAACTAGTTGGCTAAAGCCTGAACATCTAATGGCAATGGCCTCTCTGATGCTGGTAGATATGCTAAACTCTCCAAACTCTCTGCCCTACGACTCAAGGCATCGGTCACCACATTGGCCTTCCCGGGATGGTATTGAATGGTGATATCATAATCCTTAAGAAGCTCTAACCACCTCCGCAGATGCAAGTTAAGATCCTTCTACTTGAACAGATGCTGCAAAACTCTGGTGATCAGTGTATATATTACAAGGGACATCATACAAATAGTGCTGCCAAATCTTCAAGGCGTGAACAATAGCTGCTAACTCAATGTTGTGCACATGATATTTCTTTTCATGCACCTTCAGCTATCTAGATGCGTAGGCAATCCGGTCCCGCATCAACACTACACCGAGACCAACCCACGACACATCATAACATACAGTATAAGACCTCGAACCTGTAGGCAATACCAATACTGGGGCTGTAGTCAAAGCTGTCTTGAGCTTTTGAAAGCTCTCCTCACACCCCTCTGTCCACCTGAACGGAGCACCCTTCTAGGTCAGCCTGGTCATAAGTACTGCAATAGATGAGAAACCTTCAACAAATCGATGGTGGTACCCCACCAAACCAAGAAAACTCCGGATCTCCGTAGCTGAGGACGGTCTAGGCCAACTCAGCACCGATTCAACCTTCTTCGGATCCATCTTGATCCCATCACTTGACATTATGTGACCCAAAAATGCCACTGAGTCTAAATAGAACTCACACTTTGAGAATTTGGCATATAACTTCTTTTCTCTCAAGGTCTAAAGCATGGTCCTCAAGTGCTGCTCATGATCCTCCCGACTCTGGGAGTACACCAGAATGTCGTCAATAAACACAATGACGAATGAGTCAATATAGGGCTAAAATACACTATGCATCAAATGCATAAATGATGTTGGGGCGTTGGCCAGCCTAAATGACATCACAAGGAACGACCACACCGAGTCCCGAAAGCAGTCTTCAGGATATCTGGCTCCCGAATCTTCAGCTGATGATAACCTGAATGTAAATCAATATTGAAAAATACTCTGGCACCCTGTAACTGATCAAATAGGTCATCAATACGAGGCAATGAATACCTGTTCTTCATTGTGACTTTGTTCAACTGGCGATAATCAATGCACATATGCATAGAACCATCCTTCTTCTTCACAAACAAGACAAGGGCATCCCAATGTGACACACTGGGTTGAATAAAGCCCTTATCAAGTGATTCATGTAATTGTTCTTTCAACTCCTTCAACTCAGGAGAAGCCATATGGTATGGAGGAACAGAGATGGGCCGAGTGCCCGACAAAAAATCAATACCAAAGTTGATATCTCTGTCAGGCGGCATGCCCGGAAGATCAACTAGAAATACATCGGGATAGTCCCTCACTACTGGAACTGACTCAATCATAGAGGTATCCATACTGACATCTCTCACATAAGCTAGATACCCGTCACACCCCTTCTCAACTATTCGTTGAGCTTTAAGAAATGAAATAACTATGCTGGAAGTATAATCTAAGGTACCTCTCCACTCTAATTGTGGTAATCCTAGCATAGCCAACATCACGGTCTTAGCGTGACAATCAAGAATAGCATAATGGGGCGACAACAAGTTCATGCCCAAAATAATATCAAAGTCTACCATACTGAGCAATAATAAATCGACTCTGGTCTCAAAACCACTAAGAACAACCAAACATGACTGATACACATGGTCAACAATAATAGAATCTCCTACAGGTGTAGACACATAAACATGAGAACTCAATTGTCGCGCCCCCTTTTTTTTCTCGCAAAATAGGGTTTATGACATTGACAACTCTTTTAACAGGTATTAAAAGAGAAGAGTCGCCACCTAATGATTAAAGTGCATTAGGACACTAAGAAGAGTTTGATTTAGAAAACTAGAGATTGGGTAAGGGCTTGAAATTATCCCGAAGGGAAGGTGTTAGGCACCCCTCAGGATCCACTAGTGTGGTTCCCGACCATACTATAATTGTGACTTTAAGTAAGCAAATAAGAGTTTCAAATATGAGGGGATTTTCACATAATGGTTGCAAATAGATAAAATTAAAAGAAGTGAAAGGCAAGCTGAAATTTGAGAAAACGGTTTAAAATTTTGAAAGGTAAACAACGAAATAAACAAGTAAAGGGAAGCGGGGTCCTAAGTTTATAAATAATATGAATCACCCCACACAATGTCCGGTAATCGCTCCCCAACGAGGGGTTACACGTGACATTATCGCATGGTCATCATATCCATATCTACCCTTTCCCATCCCGTTAAGGTGTTAAAGCGCGGAATAGTCTCATTTACTTATTGCATGCTATTATCCGCCCCAATCCTATCAGCCCTGGAGGTGCTTGGGACTACTAATCCTATAATGGTGGCAAAGTTGGCTTATTTGTGGTTTCAAAAGGTAAAAATACTAAGGCGATAAACAAAAGCACGTATAACAAGTATGGGGCAAGCACATAAGCGGATACGGCTCAAACAGACCTCTTAAATCAAAGAAAAGCATCTAGTTTAGCATGTCTTGCATGTACTGATTAGGGTCTGATTAAAACTTAAAAGGGGAAAACGGGCTGATTTATCACATATTTTCAGATAAGAAGTCCGAATTAGACCTGCCCGCTGGTTGTAATTAACAAAAAAACTGGTGCAGTCATAACTTTTTAACCTAAGGGTTGCCTAAGAGTTAGACGAAACCTATAGGCATGATATTTACTGGTTTCAAAAAAGATGAAGTGTATTGATTTTAGAAGAGGCCGTCAGTTATTGAGGGAAGACGAGTTTTGACAAAAGATTCTGCAGATGTTAGACAATGATATTGCCAATTTTAGACTTATAGGTGAAAGAAAATGTTTCATACTAGGTTGCTAATTCCTATAGGCATGCTTTCTAGGCGTTGTTGACTTTAAAAACATTGTTATTGACATTCAGAAATCCTATAGGCAAGTCATCTATATGCAGTTAGTTACTTAACTCCTATAAACAGGTTTGCCTAATGACAGATGCACATGCAAATTGCAGGAATTCCTATAGGCATATTATCTATATGATATGCAGAATTTCAGAAATGACTTATGGACATGGTCTCTATATAATACAGAAGTACAGAAACCTATAGACATGGTCTCTATATAATGCAGAAGTGCAGAAACCTATAGACATAGTATCTATATGAAATGCAGAAGTGCAGAAGTATAATAATTCCCTATGAACATGATATCTATATGAAATGCAGAAGTGCAGAAGTATAATGACTCCCTATGAACATGATATCTATATAAAATGCAAAAGTGCAGAAGTATAATGATTCCCTATGAACATGATATCTACCCCTTTGCAGGCATGATTCCCTCCATTTTCACTAGATATCCCCAATAGTTATTACAAGTTATTACAGCTTTGGATGTGTCAGAGTTCCTTAAGAGCCTCATATGGACTCCGGGCAGTGCTCACACCCAAACGTTACCAGATTAAGAACATAGTGCAATGTGGAAGGGCCAACCCTCAAGTGTCCAAGTTCAGAGGGAACTCAAGGTCCCAAGGCAAGGCTCACAAGAGGGGGCAAAACCTAGAAGCTAAGAGAGAGTGTAAGTGCAGAAGTGAAATTCTGAAAAGGGAAAGGAGGAAAAGGGAACAACTTAAAAATCAGTGCATATAGGGGTATAGAGGAGGAGGGAATTTGCAAGAACACAAGAGAAGCAGGCTAATGGGCATACTCAGCAATGGGATATGCTGGCACACCCTCCAGCCTGTTAGAGGTTAGGACCTCACTGTTTCAGAACTCAAGTCATGGACAACAACTCATGTTGCCATACCCTAAGTCATCACTTACAAACACATAGGGGTAATGGGGTAGGGAGCAAAGATTCACAATAGAAACAAGTAGTAGAACATAAGCATATTGAGTTAAATATTGAATTCTACATAAGAAGTAAGGTAGCCATGGATATAAAAAACTTTAAGTAAACACATTGGAGTGATGCTGAAACTAAAATTAGGATATACGAGTTTCAGAGAAAACAAACAAAGAGAAAGCAGTAGTCTTCTAAAGCCAAAGTGCAAACGAGCAATCAGAATGCTATGAGTTTAGAAGAGAATTGTGAAGTCTAAAGTGTAGAAGTATTGAATTGAAGGTGTCCTAAAGTGCAGAAGGGTCGTGCCCTTTTATAGTGTAGAAAGCAAGTAGGAATAGGTAAGAAAATAGTTTGGAAATCAATTACACAAGGTCTCCCTTTAATTAAAGGATTCTGATTTCAAACGGGCAAAATAATTAAGGAAAGAGGTCAATCAAACACTTTTTCCAGAGCAGTTCAAGAGGGGTAAATACATAGAGGTTTATTTAAGGACAAGTCTTGATAGTACACGGTTTGTGCAAATAAGGAAAGGAAATCAGTTAACAGCTAGTAAATCAGAAATTAAGGATTTCATATGAATGAACCAGGTCAGAAAGATGGGAAGGATTTCGACTTAAGGAAAATCAGTACCAATCAATTAAACTTATTAAAAGGAATTCTGAATCAATCACAAGTTGGAAAACCATTTTGGAGAAAGATTCCTCATATATAAAAGCACGCAGACACGTTAAACATGAAGAAATTTGTCATGCTATTCAATTGAAGATTCTAGTATAGGAGAATTAGAATTGTGTGCAAACAAAAGAAGTTCACACTTAGTTCATAGACACAGAAATAAGTCTGAAAGAGTCAAGGGTCCTCAAACAGAACCCTAGTTTGATCATATGACCAAACTCGGAGGAAACCCCCAAATTCTAGGGTTTCCGACTCAAGTCAAATATAGAGATGAGGAGGCAATAGGCTCAGAGATTTCTTTTCAGAATCTTATGAGAAGACAAGCAAATATAAATAACATTCAAAGCAGACAGAGTGCAGGAGCATAATGAGAGAATAGTCACGACAGTAAAAGAAAACATGTTTAAGAAAACCTTTTAGAAGGGACTTAAATAGAGTTTAGTAGAAGACAAACAAAACTTAAGAACTCAGTAGGAAATACATACAGTAGAAGAACACAAAAAATACCGGAAAAGCATAGCAAAACATCATATAGGAAAATACAACAAGATAAACATGCGAGCATGGTACAAAACACAGTAGAAAAATAAAGCACAGAAGAACATGTATAGCATAAGAAAGCAGTAGAAGCACATGTGTGACAAATACACACAAAGAAAGGAAAAGAAGAGTCGGAGAAATATTTTAAGCTTTTTCAGAAACCCTAAATCGGAAAGAAGTAATTTTTGAAAGAAAAATTGGGAAAACGTTTAAAAAACTCAAGTAGAGCACAAATATAGAACATATCTAAGAAAAAATCAGAGAAAATCTCGAATAGCTTAGGATTTCAGAGGAACCCTAAAACTAGAAAGGCTTTGAAAAGGTTCGATCTGAGTCGGAGAGGTTAGAACCATGCTCAAAACATCATTATACGCGGGAGCAAAACCGGCAAGGGCCATAGAACCTTGGATCTGTAGAGATCAGAACGGACACCTTCGAGGTCAGGCCTAGGAACTTCGAATACCAAGTGTTTGAGAGCAGAGGGAGATGAGTTTAGGCCATCCATGGATTGAGATGCCATGGATTTCGGTGAGCTTGAGGTAGAAGACAGTGAGAGAGGCTAGGGTTTCGAGAGACTTTGAGAGGAGAGGATTTTCAGAGGCAGCTGATAGAAGAGAATGAGGGGATTAGGGTAGTCATTAGGGAATTAAAAAGGTAAGGAATGATCGTGGCCGTTGATCAACAGCCTGGATTAAAAGAGAGGGCCGGGTGGATCGGATAAGCGGGTCAGGGGTCGAGTTAAATTGAAATTGGGCTGGGTAATTTGGGATTTGAAATTGGGTTATTTGGGGGATCAATTTGGGCTATAATTGAGACAAAATGGGGCTATATTTTAAATAGCCAGTTTTTCCCTTTTTATTTTATAAAAATAGTAAAATGACTTTTGAAAATAAATTAAAGGTACTAAATTAATTAATAATATATATATATAGTATATTATTAAAAATGCTGGAACCAATTTTATAATTATACACGCAATTAAATCTTAAAATAGGCTAAAATTTCAATTAAATGCAATTTAATTTTTAAAATACTAAATAAATTTACAAAAATGTGCAAAATATTAACCTAGCTATATTTTTGTATAAATATGAGAATAAAATAAATTATTTTCCAAAATGATGATGTTGGGAATGATTATTAGTTTTTGTACTGCTAAAATAGGACAATAAATTAATTTAAAAATCTTTTAAAATTAGGAAAAATACTAAAACGTTTGGATATACCTATATATGCATAAATATGATATTTTGAAAGTATTTTGCATATATAAAATATACAGGGAAAAATTGGGTATCAACAGCTGCCCCTCTTTACCCGGGAATGATGAAAGAGTTGTCGGGTAAAGATATGATGACCAATTTGACCGAACGAAATGGTTTGAAGAATCTGACCGTGCTCCGGTTCCTGAGCTGCCTACATATCCCTGGTCTTACAAGAATTAGGCCATATGTAGTTCAAGATCCGTCGGTGGAATATGCCGATGGAGATTTTTTCAAGAACGGACGGGATATTCGGGTTGGGATGGATGGCTAGAGTCTAGCTGAGCTGCGGGAACTGGAGAGGGATCGCTCCTGCTGAGACGGCTGTTGCTAGTCGGTTTACCTGCAAATAAGCAATACAAGTGTATACTGTGCAAAAATTTAAACATGATGCAATTTCCCGTCGGACCATGAATGCTGTCTTCGGACGGTTAGGATGACGTCCTCAGACCATGACATCCTGGGCCATGAAGCGTATGATAAGGATTCGTAGGCCCTGAAATGATGTTCTCGGGCTATGAGAATGATGCCTCCGAACCATGATGCCTTTGAATAATGATATGCAAAAGATAAAATGGGTCCTCAGGCCATGAAATGGCGTTCTCGGGCTATGAAAATGGTGCCTCTAAAAACTGACGCCTTTGGACAATTTGGCGATCTTTTAGCCCATGAGATGCAATAGGTGGCGATCTTTTAACCAATGAAATGCAATAAGTGGCGATCTTTCAGCCGATGCAAGGTATAAATGAAGCGACGATCTTTCAGCCAATGAAATGCAATAAGTGGCGATCTTTCAGCTGATGCAAGGTATAAATGAAGCGGCGATCTTTCAGCCAATGCGAGGTATAAATAAAGTGGCGATATTTCAGCCATGCGAATGTAAATAAAGCGGTGATATTTCAGCCATGCAGATGGAGGTAGAGCTTAACCTCGGAAGGCAGAATGGTAGCCTTATGCGATGGAGAGAATGCAAATGGAGGTAGAGCTTAACCTCGGAAGGCAGAATGGTAGCCTTATGCAATGTAGAGAATGCAGAATGAGACATAGCTTAGTCTCGGAAGGCATAATGGTAGCCTTATGCAATGCAGAGAATGCAGATAGAGGTAGAGCTTAACCTCGGAAGGCAGAATGATAGCATTATGCAATGCAGAGAATGAAGATGGAGACAGAGCTTAGTCTCGGAAGGCAGAATGATAGCCTTATGCAATGCAGAGACTGCAGATGGAGGTAGAGCTTAACCTCGAAAGGCAGAATGGTAGCCTTATGTTGGAAGTAAAATGGCAAATAGCAATAGAGTTTTTTTAGTTGATAGCGGATTGCGATAATGCGACTGCTGGGGATACTGTGTCTGTTGGGGACACTACGTGCGGATAGCAGCTGTGAGTAAGTGCAACGATTTTGAGAGTAGTATTTCCGAGCAATGTGAGTCTCGTGAGTGTATAGTATATTTGATGATTTTGCAACTCAAGTGCCTGCATCCAAAGAAAATCATGAGTTTTGTAAAGGGGGGAGGTTAGTTCGTATTCCCGCTGGCTTTGCTTGACTTGCTCGGCTCTGTTCCGGTGATACTGTGCATATCATTGGGGTAGCATTGCTAAACAAAGCAACTTTGGTAACAGACATGCATGGTTTAGTAAACAATATAACATAAATACATAATCGAGAATAGTTTTCCTTAGATGAACCTACGACTGCGACGTGGTTAAAGACATTACAACTTCTCTTGCTTCGGAATTTTGAGGGTCCTCCTCAAAATTCTGCCCCAGTTTACTGGGCTGCTGCTTCTGACGGCTATTAATGATAAATGGCTGGAATCAGCTTTGGAATTTTGAGGGTCCTCCTCAAAATTCTGCCCCAATTTCCAATAACGGGAAAATGGAAATTTTATTGCATTGTTACCTAACCCATAGGGCTGCCTACGTATCCCCTATTAAACGAGAATCAGGTCAGGCGTAGTTCAAGTTACATCATAAAGGAAAGCATAGAGATTACACATAGTATCGCTTCACTGTATCTGAATTGATCGGCTTCGACCAAACTTCTCCGTCCATTTCTGCAAGTATGAGGGCTCCTCCTGTTAGAACCCGATGGACCATGCACGGACCCTGCCAGTTGGGAGAGAACTTCCCTTTGGCCTCGTCCTGATGCGGGAAAATCTTCTTTAACACTAGCTACCCCGGTGTGAACTGTCTCGGCTTGACTCTTTTGTTGAAGGCTCTGGACATTCTGTTCTGATAAAGATGACCATGGCAAACTGCGTTCATTCTTTTTCCATCTATAAGAGCTAGCTGCTCATAATGACTCTTCACCCATTCTGTATTGTAGAGTTCTGCTTCCTGTATGATCCTCAAGGAAGGAATTTCTACCTCGGTAGGAATGGCCGCCTCTGTACCATAAACCAGCATATAGGGAGTCACCCCGATTGATGTGCGGACTGTGGTGCGATACCCCAATAAAGCAAATGATAACTTCTCATGCCACTGCTTATGCTTCTCTATCATTTTCCTTAGTATCTTCTTGATATCTTATTAGCGGCCTCTACGGCTCCATTCATCTGAGGTCTGTAGGCTGTAGAATTCTTGTGTTTGATCCTGAAGGTTTCACACATGGCTTTCATCAAATCACTGTTGAGATTGGAACCATTATCAGTAATGATTGATTCTGGAATTCCAAACCGACAAACAATACGATCGCGGACAAAGTCTACCACAACTTTCCTAGTCACTGCCTTGTACGATGCTGCTTCAACCCATTTAATGAAATAATCAATTGCCACTAGGATGAACCTGTGCCCATTTGATGCAGCAGGTTCGATTGGTCCGATAACATCCATTCCCCAAGCAGCGAACGACCATGGTAAGCTTGTTGCATTAAGCTCGTTTGGAGGCACCTTTATCATATCTGCATGTATCTAGCAGCGGTGGCACTTCCGAACATACTGGATGTAGTCCGTTTCCATAGTCATCCAAAAATAACCAGCTCAGAGTATCTTCTCTGCTAAGACAAAACCATTCATATGTGTCCCGCAGGTCCCAGCATGGATTTCTTCTAGTAATTTAGATGCTTCCTTTGCGTCGATACACCTTAGTAATCCCAGATCCGGAGTCCTCCTATACAGGATTCCTCTGCTATGGAAGAAATTGTTTGATAATCTTCGAAGTGTACGCTTTTGAATAGGGTTTGCAAGCTCTGGGTATTCTCTTTTCACCAGGTATTCCTTGATATCATGAAACCAAGGTTTTCCATCCACTTCTTCTTCGACGTGAGCACAGTAAGCTGGCTGATCGTAGATATTTACTGGAATAGGGTCAATGAAATTCTTATCTGGATGTTGTATCATGGATGATAGGGTAGCCAATGCATCGGCAAATTCATTCTGGACCCCGGGGACATGCTGGAACTCTGTCTTTATGAACCTCTTTCTCAACTCCTGTACATGATGCAGATAGGGGAGTATCTTGGTATTCTTGGTTGCCCATTCTTCTCGGACCTAATGTATAAGCAAGTGTGAATCCCCGATCACTAGCAACTCTTGGACGTTTATGTCAATGGACATCTTGAGTCCCAAGATGCAGGCCTCGTACTCAGCCATGTTATTGGTGCAAGGGAATCTGAGTTTGGCAGACACCGGATAATGCTTACCGGTTTCTGACACTAGGACTACTCCTATGCCAACTCCTTTGAAATTTTCTGCTCCATCGAAAAATATTCTCCAATCATCATAGGATTTTGCAATGTCTTCTCCTATGAACGACACCTCTTCGTCAGGAAAGTACGTCTTTAAGGGTTCATATTCTCCGTCCACGAGATTCTCGGCAAGATGATCTGCCAAAGCCTGTCCCTTGATTGCTTTCTGAGTTACGTAGACAATGTCGAATTCACTCTACAGTATTTGTCACTTGGCTAGCTTGCCAGTGGGCATGGGCTTCTGAAGGATGTACTTCAACTAATCCATCCTTGATATGAGATACGTGGTATAGGCACAGAAATAGTGCCTTAACTTTTGAGCTACCCAAGTCAGAGCACAATAGGTGCGTTCTAACAGAGAATACCGGGCCTCGTACGGGGTGAACTTCTTGCTAAGATAGTAGATGGCCTGCTCCTTCCTCTCTATTTCATCATGTTTCCAAAGAACACAACCGAACGCTCCATCTAGCACTGCAAGGTAGAGTAATAGGGGTCTACCTAGTTTGGGAGAGACCAAAACTGGCGGTGTTGACAGGTACCCCTTGATTATGTCGAAGGCCCTTTGGCAGTCATCAGTCCATCTGGTAGCGGCGTCCTTCTTCAACATCTTAAAGATTGGCTCACAGATGACAGTAGATTGAGCTATGAACCGACTGATGTAGTTGACTCTCCCCAGGAAACTCATCACGTCCTTCTTGTTCTTTGGCGGTGGCAATTCTTGAATGGCTTTAACCTTTGATGGATCTAGTTCTATTCCTCAGTGACTTACAATGAACCCAAGTAGTTTACCAGTAGGAACCCCAAATGCACATTTCGCGGGATTCAGTTTCAGGTTGTACCTTCTTAGTCTGTTGAAGAACTTCCTCAAATCTTCTATGTGATTAGCGGCTTTCTTGGTTTTGATGATGACATAATCTACATACACCTCGATCTCCTTATGTATCATATCATAGAAAATGGTAGTCATGGCCCTCATGTAGGTGGCCCCTGCATTTTTCAGGCCGAACGACATCATCTTGTAATAGTACATTCCCTAGGGCGTAATGAAAGCCATTTTCTCAGCATCTTCTTCATCCATCCAGATCTGATGATACCCAGCGAAACAATCCACGAATGACTGCAATTCATGCTTGGCGCAATTGTCGATCAGGATGTATATGTTTGGCAAAGGGAAGTCATCTTTCGGACTTGCCCAGTTGAGATCCTGGTAGTCGACACAGACTCTGACCTTCCCGTCCTTCTTTGGTACTGGCACAATGTTGGCTAACCATGTTGGGTATTCTACTACCCTGAGAACCTTGGCTTTGACTTGCTTAGTGACTTCTTCCTTGATTTTCAGACTCATGTCAAGCTTAAACTTTCTGAGCTTTTGCTACCGGCGGACATGTTGGATCGGTTGGTAGTTTGTGAGCCACAATAGATGTACTCAGACCAGTCATGTCATCATACGACCAAGCGAATATGTCTTCATATTCCCTAAGAAATTCTGTGTATTCCTTCTTTCCTGATGGCGATAAGTGGATACTGATTCTCGTTTCTTTGATGTTCTCTGCATCTCCCAGGTTAACAATCTCGGTCTCATCCAGGTTGGACTTAGGTCTGTTCTCAAAATTTTCAACCTCTTTAACAATCTCTTCTGGTATGTCATCTTCCTCTGAATCTATGTCCGTTTGTTGCGTTGTCTCGTTGCATGTCACAGTCATTGGTTCATCAAGATAAGTAATAGTAATGCTGTATGAGTAAAGTAATGAGAGAAAAATAATAAGAGTAAGATTTATAGGGAAAATGGAAATGTTTTGCTAAATTCCATAACTGTTTTGAATATTGAAGATCTTATTGCGAAAATTCAAAAATGCGAAAGGAAAATCAACAAGTAAAAATGAAAGATAGTGCATGATGCTTTGTTCAGCCTTGCTACCCCGAGGATTTCCGGGCTCTGGGGTTCTGATGGTCCAATTGTTAAGGCATGCTCCTCGGCTTACAGCCTGTATGGAAAGGCCTTCCTCCCCCTCCTCCTCGAAGATGACACAACAATCCATGTAATCATCTTCTAGGAACAAATTCCTCACTGCTGCCAGTGCTTCCTTTTCTTCCGACCCATAGATAACATCGGCCGGCTGGAAAGTCTGCTCCAAATATGGTATTGGCTGCTCCAACGGGTAGTATGGACCATGCTATGGTGGCGACCAATTGTTGAATTCTTCCCAAGTGTACTCATATCCCAGACCAAAGGTGGTGCCATGTTTCTTCAGTTTGATAGGCTGGGTGATTCCTTGGAGGTTCTTGCCAAGTCCCTTGCCAGGTTCATGTTCGCTCCAGCTCAATATGCTTTCAATTTTGTTGTCCCACCATTTGTCCTTATCAACGACATTGACTCGCTAGATTTGGTGATAGGTCTCTCCGCCTATCTTTCTTCTACCTCTGATCGCTGGGATGGTTTGGCGACTGTATATGGGATTGCTATCGTCGCCGTAAATGATCACCTCTTGGTGATTCCACTAAAACTTCACTGCCTGATGTAGGGTTGATGCTACAGCCCTAGCACCATGAATCCAAAGCCGTCCTAAAAGCAAGTTGTAAGATGCCGACATGTCTATTACTTGAAATTCAACATCAAACCAAGTAGGCCCCATCTGCAAACACAGGCTGATTTCCCCAATGGTGGACCTTTGGGAATCGTCGAAATCTTTGATATTGATGGACCCATCCATGATCTCATGCAGCCCCTTTTCCAATGTCCTGAGTGTTACCAATGGACAAATGTTGAGGCTGGACCCTCCATCAATCAGGATTCTGGTGATGAAATAATCCTTGCATTGCACAGTGATGTGCAATGCCTTGTTGTGACTCAACCCTTCTGGTGGCAACTCATCTTCATGAAAAGTGATCTTGTGACTCTCCAATACCTGTCCTACAATGTTTGTCATTTCTCCTCCAGTGATGTTTCTCGGTACATATGCCTCACTCAACACCTTCAACAAAGCGTTCTTATGTGCATCGGAGCTTTGCAGCAAGGCTAGGATAGAGATCTCTGTCGATGTTTTGTTCAACTGATCAATGACTGAGTACTCCTTTGCTTGTATTTTTCTCCAGAGATCATCGGTCCTAGCTTCAGTGATGGTCGGCCGTCCAGAGGCCTGCTTACTTGATTCAGCCAAATGTTCCGGGGTGTATACCCTGCCGGTTCTTGTCATTCCCTGTGCCACGACTGCTTCTCCGGATTTGGTTTTCCCTTTCCTTCTTGCCTCAGCTGTGTAGTCCCAAGGGATGAACTTTGTATGGAATAGCGTTATAGCCGACATTGCTACTGGAATGGGCGCCTTTACCCCAAATGGAGCATGTATTTTGGACGATAAAACCGTAACTTCAAACGGCGCGGGTGTGTTTGCTGGAGACCCAAACTCGACCTCAATTGGTGTTGGCGTCTTTGTGGGGGAAGGACGCTTCAAACTCAATTGGTATGGACATATTCACTTCGGTGTCCCCAGAAGGCTGGATCTGGACTACAATCGGATTAAGTGTGACTGTCGGTCTCTTTGGATCATCAACTTCCGTGATCAAACCGATCGATCCCTTGGGGTCCTAATCATCTTCCATCTCAATCATGTGAACGCCTCCTCCCTTGTGGTCGGGAAGAGGGTTGTTGCAGACATTCGGAGCAGGATCCTTTGCCATAATAATCTTGTTATCAATCAGTGCCTGGATCTTATCTTTCAGAGAATATCATTCATCAATGGCATGCCCTTTCATGCTGGAATGGTATGCACATGATTTATTTGGATTGACCCATTGGGAAGGGCTTTCAGGGGTTATAGCAGAGATGAGGGTGACATAACCATCAGCTTTAAGCCTTTCATACAGCTGGTCAATTGGTTCAACAATGGCGGTATATTGTTTGGGAGGTCTGCGGTCGAAATTCGATTGGGGTCTAGGAAAGTTTTGGCGAGTGGGAGGTGATTGATAGTGAGAGGGTTGAGCATTGTAGACTTGGTAGAAATGTGCGGGTTGAGAATATCTGGGTGAAGTAGGCTGATATATGGGAGGTGGAGGTGATAGGTAAGTAGGTGGTAGAGTTTGGTAAGAGGCGAGGATGCTTGGTAATTTGGAGTAGGTTGATATGTGAGTGGAGGCATCAGGTAGGTTTGGTATTTGATAGGGGATTTGGTTCTCTGTGCAACCATTACGACACTTACATCCCTTTTCTTGGACGTGCCACCAGTCTGTAGAGCCTTGTTGGTAGCCTGCAAGGCTTCAAAGTTTGTGACCATACCACTTTTGATGCCTTCCTCAATCCTCTCACCTAGCTTGATGATGTCGGAAAATTTCTGGCTTTCAATCAGCATCAACCTTTCATAGTACTGTGGGTCTTGAGCTCGGATGAAAAACTTGTTCATTTGTTCCTCTTCTAAAGCCGGTCTAACCTTAGTAGCTTCTGATCTCCAGCGAGTAGCATACTTGCGGAATGTCTCTGTGGGTTTCTTCTTTAGGTTCTGGATGTATAACACATCTAGCGCATTTTCTGTGTTGAACCTGAACCTGTCCATGAAATCGGACGCCATGCTCACCCAGTTCAACCACTTCTTCGGATCTTGGCTAATGTACCAATATAGAGCGTCTCCCTTTAGACTCCTCATGAAGAGTTTCATACGAACCTTTCCTTTCGTACTCCGACCAACTTGTCGCAGTATGTTCTCAAATGAACTTTTGGATCTCTTGTACCATCGAACATCTCGAACTTCGGAGGTTTGTACTCCTTGGGCAGTTCAACATCGGGCTGTATGCATAGATCTTCATAGTTTAGCCCCTCAATTCCTTTGCTTCCTTCGACGCCCTGAATTCGGCTAGTCAACTTCTTAAGCTCTTCAGCCAGACTCCTGATGAGTGAGTCTTTATCATCAGACTCGGGTGTGCTTGAAATGGGTTGGGTGGAGTATGACATGGTTTCCACGTAGATGGGGGTGTTATGAGTGTGGAAATGGTCATTTGTGGAGTTCACAGGTTCTGGGATGAGTAGTGGAGTATTGTTGGAAGTATGGCAGGTGTTGCAGTGGTGGTGAGGAGCGGGATGGTTTTGTGGTTTTGGGATGTTTTGTGGAGGTGTGGGGTTCTAAGCGTTAGGAAAATTGACATCTGAGGTGGTGAGGGAAAATGATAAGCTTGCCAAGTTCTGGACCTGATCAAGTTCCTCCTGAAATTTCAACAATTTTTGCTCGAGTTGGGACGCACTTTCTTTGGAGACCTGAGTACCATGAGTGACCTCTACCCATTCAGTTGAGTTGTTCAGATCCTCCATCTTTTCTTTGTTCTTGTTTTTGACAAGACTTGGAGGAGGCGTGGGTGGAGGGCCCTTTTATCTTGTGGAATATGATGACGATGCCAGAGTGCACGAACTAACCTTTGGGGATGAGAGTAAATAAACAAAAAGTAAAAACAAAAAGGTAACAAGTCAGTGGAGATTATAAGAAAAAATATTGCGATATTTAAACACATAGTGCAAGAATGTAAATCGTGTCCTAATTTGGGGAACCTTTTTGTGCCCGAGGTAGGCCTAGCGACAAGTTGATTTGGAGAACTTAGAATGCTAAATGCCTCATTTTATTGATAAAAAGTAGATGAATCCCAAAATGGCGCTAAATAATCGGAAATAAAATGTCACTAGTGGCCATGTGCCTTATTACATTCATAAAATGAAAAGTAAATTCCTATCTATTTGGTCCCAGAAGGACCTTCCTCAGGTTGAATGCTCTCGTTGATCAGATCCTCCAATTCGCGTAGGTTCACAAGTAGAAATGCCTTTGCCATGTGTTCTCCTTCGTTTCCTTTAGCGTTCTGGCAGTCGGTGACTCTCTTCCTCACTTTCCCTTCCAATTCCAGCAGACTGTACTCCAGATATTCCAATTTTTCGCTAGCTTTGACGGCCCTCTCTTTCCACTCGTTGATTTGGTCATTTGATGGAAGACTCCTCCACCAGTCTAGCAAGATTGGGGGCGTGCTAATCATACCAAAACTGGGGACCTCGTGCCTCATTTTCTGCAAAACAAATAAGGTTAGGCCCTTACCCCCACCAGACTCGACTATTTAATACCAACAATTAGCATAAAAGCATTTAATTCTCCAAATAAATGCACAGAACGTGGTAGTGTGCGTTTGGGTTTTTGGAAAACCCAGTGGACTTTGGATGAGGCTGTCTTAAAGAGTCATTATGCGGACAACATAACTGACTCGGCTAAGTTTGACCATGATGCATGCACAATTAAACAGAGTAAGGTTTCTATGGGGGTTTTAGACTGGTACCCTTGAGCGGACAACTCAAGAGGGAAAGGCACGGAACTGTCGACTACACCGTTGATCGACTGGTTTTACTACAAATACGTCTCTGCCGAATTTAAAGGGAGAAAATATCGGAAGAGCACAACCACTCATTATAAGCGTTGCTATGGTATTTGTTTGGCACGAGTGGAATATGATGTTGAAAACATGTTTATGCAATGATTAAAACAAGTTGTCACGTATTTGCACGTTCATAAAGTAATAATTACAATAATTTAAAACAGTCATAAAGGAGTGTAGTGGAGGAAAGCAGTAAAAGAAATAAGGGAAAGAAACAAGAGATGAGTCAGTTTCGCAATCGAAAAGAAAATTGAATGCTTAAAAGAAATAAACAAATAATTGCGCATAAAGAAGCATAAATCACAATAATAGTCTGAAATGGTAAAAGCCTAAAAGTCCCCAGCAGAGTCGCCATGCTGTCTCGCCCCCTTTTATTTCTCGCGAAATAGGGTTTATGACATTGACAACTCTTTTAACGGGTAATAAAAGAGAAGAGTTGCCACCTAATGATTAAAGTGCATTAGGACACTAAGAAGAGTTTGATTTAGAAAATCAGAGATTGGGTAAGGGCTTGAAATAATCCCGAAGGGAAGGTGTTAGGCACCCCTCAGGATCCACTAGTGTGGTTCCTGGCCATACTATAATTGTGACTTTAAGTAAGTAAATAAGAGTTTCAAATATGAGGGGATTTTCACATAATGGTTGCAAATAGATAAAATTAAAAGAAGTGAAAGGCAAGCTGAAATTTGAGAAAACGGTTTAAAATTTTGAAAGGTAAACAACGAAATAAACAAGTAAAGGGAAGCGGGGTCCTAGGGGGGTCCTAGGTTTATAAATAATATGGATCACTCCACACAATGTCCGGTAATCGCTCCTCGACGAGGGGTTACACGTGACATTATCGCGTGGTCATCACATCCATATCTACCCTTTCCCATCCCTTTAAGGTGTTAAAGCGCAGAATAGTCTCGTTTACTTATTGCATGCTATTACCCGCCCCAATTCTATCAGCCCCGGAGGTGCTTGGGACTACTAATCCTATAATGGTGGAAAAGTTGGCTTATTTGTGGTTTCAAAAGGTAAAAATACTAAGGCAACAAACAAAAGCACGTATAACAAGTATGAGGCAAACACATAAGCAGATACGACTCAAATAGACCTCCTTAAATCAAAGAAAAACATCTAGTTTAACATGTCTTGCATGTACTGATTAGGGTCTGATTAAAACTTAAAAGGGGAAAGCAGGTTGATTTATTACATATTTTCAGATAAGAAGTCCGAATTAGACCTGCCCGCTGGTTGTAATTAACAAAAAAAACTGGTGCAGTCATAACTTTTTATCCTAATGCTTGCCTAAGCATTAGACGAAACCTATAGGCATGATATCTACTGGTTTCAGAAAAGATGAAGTGTACTGATTTTAGAAGAGGCCGTCAGTTATTCAGGGAAGACGAGTTTTGACAAAAGATTCTGCAGATGTTAGACAATGATATTGCCGATTTTAGACTTATAGGTGAACGAAAACGTTTCATACTAGGTTGTTAATTCCTATAGGCATGCTTTCTAGGCATTGTTGACTTTAAAAACATTGTTATTGACATGTAGAAATCCTATAGGCAAGTCATCTATATGCAATTAATTATTTAACTCCAATAAACAGGTTTGCCTAATGACAGATGCACATGCAAATTGCAAGAAGTCCCATAGGCATATTATCTATATGATATGCAGAATTTCAGAAATGACTTATGGACATGGTCTCTATATAATACAGAAGTGCAGAAAACTATAGACATGGTCTCTATATAATGCAGAAGTGCAGAAACCTATAGACATAGTATCTATATGAAATGCAGAAGTGCAGTAGTATAATAATTCCCTATGAACATGATATCCATATGAAATGCAGAAGTGCATGATATCTACCCCTTTGCATGAATGATTCCCTCCCTTTTCACTAGCCATCCCCAATAGTTATTACAACCCGAAATGAAATAAGAAAAGCAAAATAAAAAGTACAACCAAGGGGAGCCTAATTCAGACTCCATGTCTGAAATATGAGATGAACCAACTCTAAAGATCATGATCCAAAGCCTTTCTCTCATCTTTGGATGTGTTAGAGTTCCCTAAGATCCTCATATGGACTCCAGGCAGTGCTCACACCCAAATGTTACCAGATTAAGAACATAGTGCAGTATGGAAGGGCCAACCCTCAAGTGTCCAAGTTCAGAGGGAACTCAAGGTCCCAAGGCAAGGCTCACAAGAGGGGGCAGAACCTAGAAGCTAAGAGAGAGTGGAAGTGCAGAAGTGAAATTTTGAAAGGGGAAAGAGGGGAAAAGGGAACAACTTAAAAATTAGTGCATATAGGGGTATATAGGAGTAGGGAATTTGCAAGAACACAAGAGAAGCAGGCTAATGGGTATACTCAGCAATGGGATATGATGGCACACCCTCCAGCCTGTTAGAGGTTAGGACCTTACTGGTTCAGAACTCAAGTCATGGACAACAACTCATGTTGCCATGCCCTAAGTCATCACTTACAAATACATAGGGGTAATGGGGTAGGGAGCAAAGATTCACAGTAGAAACATGCAGTAGAACATAGGCATATTAAGTTAAATATTGAACTCTACATAAGCAGTAAGGTAGCCATGGATATAGAAAACTTTAAGTAAACACATTGGGGTGATGCTGAAACGAAAATTAGGACATACCAGTTTCAGAGAAAACAAACAAAGAGAAAGCAGTAGTCTTGTAAAGCAAAAGTGCAAACGAGCAATCAGAATGCTATGAGTTTAGAAGAGAATTGTGAAGTCTGAAGTGTAGAAGTATTGAATTGAAGGTGTCCTAAAGTGCAGAAGGGTCGTGCCCTTTTATAGTGTAGAAAGCAAGTAGGAATAGGTAAGAAAATAGTTTGGAAATCAATTACACAAGGTCTCCCTTTAATTAAAGGATTCTGATTTCAAACGGGCAAAATAATTAAGGAAAGAGGTCAATCAAACACTTTTTCCAGAGCAGTTCAAGAGGGGTAAATACATAGAGGTTTATTTAAGGACAAGTCTTGATAGTACACGGTTTGTGCAAATAAGGAAAGGAAATCAGAAATTGAGGATTTCATATGAATGAACCAGGTCAGAAAGATGGGAAGGATTTCGACTTAAGGAAAATCAGTACCAATCAATTAAACTTATTAAAAGGAATTCTGAATCAATCACAAGTTGGAAAACCATTTTGGAGAAAGATTCCTCATATATAAAAGCACGCAGACACGTTAAACATGAAGAAATTTGTCATGCTATTCAATAGAAGAGTCTAGTGTAAGAGAATCAGAATTGTGTGCAAACAAAAGAAGTTCACACTTAGTTCATAGACCAAGAAATAAGTTTGAAAGAGTCAAGGGTCCTCAAACAGAACCCTAGTTTGATCATATGACCAAACTCGGAAGAAACCCCAAATTCTAGGGTTTCTGACTCGAGTCAAATACAGAGATGAGGAGGCAATAGGCTCAGAGATTTATTTTCAGAATCTTATGAGAAGACAAGCAAATACAAATAACATTCAAAGCAGACAGAGTGCTGGAGCATAATGAGAGAATAGTCACGACAGTAAAAGGAACATGTTTAAGAAAACCTTTTAGAAGGGACTTAAATAGAGTTCAGTAGAAGGCAAATAAAACTTAAGAACTCAGTAGGAAATACATACAGTAGGAGAACACAAAAATACCAGAAAAAGCATAGCAAAAGATCATATAGGAAAATACAACAAGATAAACATGCGAGCATGGTACAAAACACAGTAGAATTACAAAGCATAGAATAACATGTATAGCATAAGAAAGTAGTAGAAGCACATGCGTGACAAATACACACAAAGAAAGGAAAAGAAGAGTCGGAGAAACATTTTAAGCTTTTTCAGAAACCCTAAATCGGAAAGAAGAATTTTTTGAAAGAAAAATTGGGGAAAACGTTTAAAAAACTCAAGTAGAGCACAGATATAGAACAGATCTAAGAAAAAATCAGAGAAACCCTCGAATAGCTTAGGATTTCAGAGGAACCCTAAAACGAGAAAGGCTTTGAAAAGGTTCGATCTGAGTCGGAGAGTTTAAAACCATGCTCAAAACATCATTGTACGCCGGAGCAAAACCGGCAAGGGCCATAGAACCTTGGATCTGTAGAGATCTGAATGGACACCTTTGAGGTCAGGCCTAGGACCTTCGAATACCAAGTGTTTGAGAGCAGAGAGAGATGAGTTTAGGCCATCCATGGCTTGAGATGCCATGGATTTTGTTGAGCTTGAGGTAGAAGACAGTGATAGAGGCTAGGGTTTCAAGAGACTTTGAGAGGAGAGGGTTTTCAGAGGCAGCTGATAGAAGAGAATGAGGGGATTAGGGTAGTCATTGGGGAATTAAAAAGGTAAGGAATGATCGTGGCCGTTGATCAACAACTTGGATTAAAAGAGAGGGCCGGGCGGATCGGATAAGCGGGTCAAGGGTCGAGTTAAATTGAAATTGGGATGGGTAATTTGGGATTTAAAATTGGGTTATTTGGGGGATCAATTTGGGCTATAATTGAGACAAAATGGGGCTATATTTTAAATAGCCAGTTTTCCCTTTTTATTTTATAAAAATAGTAAAATGACTTCTGAAAATAAATTAAAGGTACTAAATTGATTAATAATATATAGATATTATATTAAAAATGCTGGAACCAATTTTATAATTATACATGCAATTAAATCTTAAAATAGGCTAAAATTTCAATTAAATGCAATTTAACTTTTAAAATACTAAATAAATTTACAAAAATGTGCAAAAAATTACCTTAGATATATTTTGGTATAAATATGAGAATAAAATAAATTATTCACCAAAATAATGATTTTGGGAATGATTATTAGTTTTTGTACTGCTAAAATAGGACAATAAATTGATTTAAAAATCTTTTAAAATTAGGAAAAATGCTAAAACGTTTGGATATACCTATATATGCATACATATGATATTTTGAAAGTATTTTGCATATATAAAATATATAGGAAAAAATTAGGTATCAACATTAATGAATCACGAGATACGCCCAAATACGAGGCACACATAAGAATAAGTGGATCCTAGATCAAATAAAACCAACGCATCTCTATGATAGACCAGAACAATACCTTTAATGACAGAGTCGGAAGTAACTGCCTTTGTACGAGCATGAAGGGCATAATATCTGGCCTGGCCTCCCCCTCTAGGGCGACTGATAAGCAGGGACTTTGACTGCTTACTTGCTCTCTTTTACTTGCATTTTAGCTCAAATATGCTTAAAGGTATTCCTAAAAACTAATGAAATGTGCTTTGTTGCATGAATACTGGAAAACGAGCCAAAGAAGTGAAAATCAACTCAAAAAGGAGCAAAAATTGGACAAGGACCAAAACAAGGCAAAAAAGGTCACAGTGCGGACCACACAATATTGTGTGCGGCCGCAAACTCTGAAGGAGCACTGATGGAATTTCCTCACAAAGTGCAGACCACACACTTATTGTGCGGCCGCAGAAAACAAGCTTCAAAGAACTTGCATGTTGGAAGATTGAAGATGTGCGGACCGCTCTATTATTGTGCGGCCTTAGGAGGCCAAAATGCGGCCGCATAATGAAGGCTATCTCCAGTCCAAGTTCAAGTGTGCGGCCGCACTCAGAAATGTGCGGTCCGCATAATTTAATGAAGTGTGGCCTCATTCAAATTTTATGTGATCGCAAAAAGCCTAATTGACCAGTAAATCTCAACATGCGGACCACACAGAGAATTGTGCGGCCGCACAACCTTCGTAGGGGAAATTTTGTCAGATATTTTCAGCTTAATATAAATAGAACTTTTTGTCATTTTTAGGTCAAGTTTTGTAAGTTGGGAGCACCTGAGCCATTTTTATTTACTGTATTGGGTAACATTGTACTAGATTAGCTTTTAAACATTAGATTTCTTACCTTAATCAAGTATTATGAATTCTATCTTAGTTTCTTCTTTAATTTCTTTATTTTCCATGAGTAGATAAATTTCTAGCTAGGGTTGTGACCCAACCATAGTGTGGGTACTTAATGGGTGTTTGATTTAGGGCTTGTTTATGTTTGGGTTAGCGATATTTAGCCTAGTTCTTACTTGAATTCAAGAATTAATGGTTGCAAATATTGATTCATGCCTAATTGACCTAGTCTCTACTTGAGAAAGAGAGACTAAGTCTAGGAAAACTTGGCTAACAAGGGTGAACTCAAGAAATTGATAGCCCAAATTGAAGGTTTGAATCTAGAGATAGTAAGACCCGACATGAACATTTATCACTTGTTTTGTGCAATACTCATTTGGACCTGAGAAAGCCAAATTGAGAAAAATCACTCTAACTACCGAGAGGTATTAAGTGGGTAATTGCGTGTGATTGCTATATTATAATCCCGACTAATCAAACTTTTCCTAGAGTTTACAATCCGTTATTAACCACCTAGATGGAAGTCACGACCCTAGATCTTTCATAACTTGAAAAACGACCAAAACCAAAAATATTGTCTCTTATCTCTACAATCACAATCAATAGCTTAAAAGTAGAAGTAGAAACACCAATTGAAAATGTGGAAGTGCAATTTGGGGTACATCATACAGTCATACTAGGTGTATACCTAATCCAAACTTTAACTCCCTGTGGATTCGACCCTGACTTGCGTTGGGTTTTTGCTATTGCTTCGACAGCCTCACAACCTATGTTTGTGGTGTGAGTTTGGGCGACATTAATTTTTGGCGCCATTGTCGGGGAGTTAAACAGATTTATCTATATATCTAGGTTTTTGTGTGATTTGTCTTCTTTTCCTTCTGAGTCACTAACTTTGTTTTTGAATTGATTATAGGTACGATAATGGCTCTCAACAATGAGCCCATCGGGAATTTCCCATTGGGGGAGGAAGTGGATGATGATAAAGGAGATGAGGTTCTTCCCAAATCTCAAGCAAATAGCGAGGCTGACCACCTCATGATAATGTTCCCATATCTCCCCCACCTCTACCAAGAGTGGTAGCGCATAGGGTGTTGCCGAACGAGGGTTATTCTAGTGCTATAGTCCTACCCCGCGTTAGGGCATACAACTTCCAAATCACCAATGTGATGCTTATTTTACTTGAGCAATGGGGATTCTTCACCGGGGCTCCGAGTAAAAATGCTTACAAGCATATCAAAGGGTTTGTCAATACTTGTTGGGGGAGCAAGAAAACCAATGTTGCCAAGGACGCACTGCGGTTGAGGCTATTTCCCTTTTCTCTATGGGGAAAGGCATTGGACTGGTTAGAGAGATTGCCCAATCATTCCATCCATATATGGGATGAGTTGGCGGAAAATTCATTGCCAAATTCTTCTCTCCAGGGCATATGTCAACACTTCGGGATGGGATTCTTGCATTCAAGCAAGAGCCCAATGAGCCATTGCACGAGATTTGGGAAAGATATCATACCATAGTTAAAGAGTGCCCGAATAATGATATGACTGAGGCCATGATCCAAAAAACCTTCTACAGGGGGATTAACACAACAAATTAATGTATGGTAAATCAACTCGCCGGTGGGAACTTCATAAACATGCCTTATGCCGAAGCTTGTGAAATTTTGGATGAGATGGAGGATACCTCATTGGCATGGCAAAGTAGAGCCAATATTCCTCAAAGTGACCCAAATGTCATTCACCTATACAAGGAACTACATGATCATGGGCAAACTATTGCCGAGTTGACAAGTACAATGAATCAATTGGCCAAAGCTCAGCTTCAATAAGTTCAAGGGCCAAAACAAGTGAATGCGATGGAAGGTGTGAGTATGATGATGAACAAGAGACGACAAAAAGGTCAAAAAATGCAAAGCCGTCCGAAACAATTCATGCAAAGTGATAGTGAGTATGACCAAGGTGATTCGTTCAATGATCAATAAGAACAAATGCAATATGTCAACAATTATCAAGGCCAAAGAAACAATGCTCAAGGACAAAGTAAACAACAATGACAACCACAAAGAAATCAAGGAAGTTGGAATTCAAGCAATCAAGGTGGTTGGAACAATCAAAATAACCAAAGGAATTGGAACAATAAAGGAAATTAGAATGGTCAAAATAACCAAGGCAACTGGAGTGGAAATAATTAAGGCTATTGAGGAGGTAATAACCAAGGAGGGTGGAACAACAACAACAATCGGGGGTCGGGTTTTCAAAGGCCCCCAATGTTTCAACAACCAAGCAACCCACCCCCTTATCTTTCTCAAGGTATGAGTTCTTCTAATAATGAAATGGGCCAAATAGAGAACATGTTTAAACAAATGATGGAGAAGAACGCTGACTCCGATGCTTAATTAGACTCCCACAATGCTTCTATTCGCAATTTGAAAGTTCAATTGGGCCAAATTTCGCAAGCATTAAACACTCGTCCTCAGAGGGAACTACCTAGTGATACGGTGGTGAACCCGAAGGGTGGGAACAACACAGGACATGCCATGGCCGTAACCATGAGAAGTAGAAGAGGTGGAGATGCAACTACCTCAAATCAAAGAAGAATTATGGATGATGATGTGTTGGTGCAAGAAGATGATACTCTAAGTAGTGTGGTTCAAGCTAAAGAATAAGTGAGAATTGACATTGATAAAAATGTGGAGGAGACACGAGAAGAAGTGAACCCGTCTAGGGAACACGTAATTGACATGCCGAAACCGGTAGTTCCAAAGGCTAAGGCACCAATGCCAAGCCCTCCTCCTCCATACCCTCAAAGGTTTGCAAAGAAAAATAGTGAGAACCAATTCAAAAAGTTTATTGACATGATGAAGAGTTTGTCTTTCAATGCACCATTGGTTGAGGCTTTAGAGCAAATGCTGGGTTATGCAAAGTGAGTGCTATTGTGCACTCAATGGCTCCAAAATTGGAAGATCCGGGTGCTTTCACAATCCCTTGCACTATTGGGAGAGCCGATTTTGCCAAAGCTCTATGTGATCTAGGGGCGAGTATCAACTTGATGCCCTGCTCAGTGTTCAAAACTTTGGAGATTGGGCAACCAAGAACCACATCCACGAGGTTGCAAATGACGGATCGTACAATGAAGAGGCCTTTGGGTATTATTGATGATGTGTTGGTTCACTTAAATGGAGGAATCGATTGTATTTATTCCTTTGTTCCCCATAGAAACTGGGGATCAAAAAGCACCAAATTTTTGCCATGAGTAAGAGGGTGGTCGTAGATCAGCCCTCAGCTCTTCTTTCGAAATTATCGAACATGATGACTTATCGCTTGAGGCTTCTTTTCTTTTCAAGCTGAGTAAAAATTTCATAAGAGAAGAAAAGTTCACAGAAGGTTCTTCAATAGTATGCCCGGTTCACGAGGTTCTACCACTGCAGGGCCCAGTTGCCATTCTCCCATTACTCAAGTCATCCAAGGGACAGGACCCCCGCATTGTAAAAGGTTTCTTTTTTATACAACTCATGATATCTTTCTTCGGTGCATATCTCCGTTTTAATAACTTCTAGGTTTATACCAAATCGAAAAGAGAGTTCATTAGTATCTTGTAGATATATACCATAGTTGGAGATGAGGCAAGGAAGGGATCAAGGAAAGACCTAGTCTCGAGTCAAGCTGGGGCGTCATTTCATTCTCGTAACGGGAATGAGTGCACCGCAAGACCAGACAAGTTACTTCATAGGCAGATCAAAGTCGAAAGGAAAAGCTCTTGGTTAGACGTAGATGAAGCCATAGGAACTCTTGCAACGCAATCCCAGCTACGACCATCCTGGTCCTCAGGACCCAACACTATATTAT
The DNA here is from genome assembly GCF_000715075.1 of Nicotiana tabacum. Lineage (NCBI taxonomy): Eukaryota > Viridiplantae > Streptophyta > Magnoliopsida > Solanales > Solanaceae > Nicotiana > Nicotiana tabacum. Next base: position 54,951,984 of record NC_134087.1, on the reverse strand, counting down.
TAAACTATATTTCCTTTAAAATGAAAAGATGAAAAAGATGTTGATACGTCCTATCCACATAGAAAGCATTCTCTGGTCCAATTGCTGTTTTTGTTTCTGTATTTCTGATTTATCCACTGGGTCAGTCTGGTTGGTTATTTGCACCTAGTTTTGGTGTAGCAGCTATATTTCGATTCATCCTCTTTTTTCAAGGGCCTTTTCAATTCAATCTCCCACTTGATTTTGGACAGTCAAATATAAAGACTCTTTATTAGCTCTTCGTGCCTCCTTGACTTCTCAAATTGAACTAATACTGTCCAACTAGAGGTATAGTCGGAAGGAGCTCTTTTTGTATTGAAAGTGTTTTCAAATAGCAATCCATCGCGTCGGTAATAAGACTTAGAGTAAACGAACGATTCAAGCTCCTTACAGAAGGCAGTTCAACTAGACCCATACTCATTATGAATGTGTTCACCAGACATCCGACTTAGCAACCTTCTGCTTAGACCGGCAACGATAAGGAAGGAGATCTATGGATAATAGGATATAGAAGTCAGGTGCGACGGTCAGCTCAGTCAGAGCGGAAATGGTCAGACAAGGTTATCATCAGATAATGTAGTGCAAGCGACGGGTAGCGCTTGCCATATGAAGAAGGTGGAATTAGAATGAAATAGATTCATTCAGTAACTTTCACAACAATCGGAATTTGGTTCCACATTCTACACCCCATTTTTTTGCACAGAAGCCTATTTTTCAAAAGAATGGGGTACTGAAAGCACAAATTTTCAATCATTGTGGGATTGAATATCTGAATCCATGGACAGTCAGTTAGTGTTAAGTTTGAAAAAATTAATAACAATTGAAAAAAAGGTAGTAAAACCAGCAACTCAGGTTTGTTTGTGCTGTGCGTTCCCGCTGGACTGGACACATATTAGCTGTAGGAAGTATGGTTCTGAAAGTGACTTCGGTTCGCCAGTTTAGAAGACTCTTTTCTTGAATATTATTCAAAAAAAATTCGGATTGCCCAGTATTCCACCAATTGGTAACCCAAGATTCCAAACATTCATTAACTGAGAAATGAGACCAAAAAGACGAAATGAGCAGAAAATTTGTATATATCAATGGAGGAAATAACCATGTGGAAAACAAGACAGGAATTCTCTACAATTACACTATGGAACAATTGAAGGGATGTGGCGCAGCTTGGTAGCGCGGTTGTTTTGGGTACAAAATGTCACCAGTTCAAATCCTGTCATCCCTACCTATTACTGCTCAAAGGAGCAGTAATGAGGGATCAATTGAGATCGCCTCAAATTGGACATAATCTTTGATTTTTATCATTGGATTTTTCAAAACTCCATGGACATGCAGAAGAGAAATGCTATCCCCACTCGGACCAAGACAGAACTTTTACTTGTTCAAATAACAATTAAGGTGAAGCAGGGTCAGGAATGACGAATCTCGCCGTCCAGTAGCGACGACTGTCTTTTTGATTGGTACCGTAGTCGCCCTTTGGTTGGGCATTGTTGCAACATTACCTATTGATAAATCCCAACTTTAGGTCTTTTTAAAATTTTTAAATTGATTTAATTGTGAAATAACACGACATGTGTATCTAGGGAATAGTTTCTTCAAAGCGAATTCTTCCTAGATACATCTATTCAATTTAATTCTGAATTTATTTTGAATCAGAAATAGACATTAGTCCTAATAAAACAAATAATATTAAAAAATTCGAATCGCCAAAAAATATTTTCCAAATATTGAAAAGAAGAAATACTCGATTAATATGGAAATTCCATTATTTTCTAAAATTATTCATTCAAAGATTATACATCGATCTATTTTTATCTATCATTAATATTCCCAGAATTAATACACAACTCTTTCTTGAATCAACAAACAAATTGATTGATATCCCTTTCCTGGAATGGATCCGGTGGAAAAAGGGTTGCTAAATTTATACTGTCCGTTATTTCATCTCGGATACTACAGTGGAAGTGTGTTGAATCAAGAACAGACAGTAAACGCCTTTATTATGGACGCTTTATTCTGTCTCCACTTATGAAAGGCCAAGCCCCGCGAAATCCATTTCAGTAGAGCGTATGATGTCGATGGCCCTAGGTAGAGCACTCAATGGGCTAGGGTGGCCTCATTTCACCTTACCAACCCCAGGGAAACTCCGAATATAGGCCTAGATTGTTTGTACGGACAGACTTTTTGTGTGCGCCTTCACCTAAATAAAGACAGAGCGTTTTAGGAAGGTTGGCGCCTGGTGTCTAAACCAGAGGCATCACATCGGAATGCATCTCCCACCGCAGACCTCGTCCCAACTTCTTTCACTGTAAAAGACTATAATATTCCAGATTCATGACTTGTCTCAAAAGAAGGAGTTTTTTCAATGCGAGATCTAAAAACATATCTCTCTGTGGCACCAGTACTAAGTACGCTATGGTTCGGGGCTTTAGCAGGTCTATTGATAGAGATTAACCATTTTTTCCTGGATGCGTTGACATTCCCCTTTTTTCATTCTAGTTATTGTCATGGGAAGTTCCAAACCTCGCTTCGTCGCTCAGTCCCTTGCTTCTAGGATTCTTCTTCTTCGTAGGTTATTTGTGGCATGCAGGAAGGGCTCGTGCAGCTACAACAGGATTTGAAAAAGGAATTGATCGTGACTTTGAACTTGCTTTCTTATAGAAATTAGAAAGACTTTAAAAAGTTGAATACTTAGTTGATTTACCCCTTAATTACTATTATAATCAACATTTCAGAATAGTATAGCTTTCATACCTGTTTGTTTCTTTTTATTTTCTTTTTTTTATCATCTTCCGGATAAAGAACGAACAAGAGTAAAAATGAAGTTGATTCAAATAAAGATTTCTCTGGTACCCTCGTCATATGAACTTTAAGGTGTATGAAGGTTCATATTTTATCTTTTCAGCAGAACGATAGAGACTTCATTTAACTTAGGTTGATCTAGGCCAGAGATAAACCTACGTCAGGTCTGATTTCTTTCTCGTATTGAGATCTTAGAATGCTATACGCAGCCCTCCTGCAAGGTTACTTTAGATAGCGGTATTTTCTGTATGAGATTGGCATCCCCATTCTAAGGTTACATAGTACTTAGGTCGTGAACATTGAAAGAGATAAATGTTGACTAATCTAGCTAACATTGAACTTGGTAAAATAAAATGGTTGAATAATTAAAAAATGAGATTATTCACGAATACACATTGAATGCTGAGATTACGCATCACCGGGATGTCAGCAGGTTAGGCAGCTCTAAGGTTTTTTTTATTCGGTGGAAGGCAGGCTGAAACTCTGCCCCAACCAAGGGCTCTTAGATATGAAACGAAACTGCGTGTTTCTTTTTTTTTGGACTAAAATATTTCTTTTTTTTTCTTCGCCCTTTGCATTTGCATGTACTGTTCCTAAGGGATACAATTTTACCCTAATCAACCGACTTTATCGAGAAAGATTACTTTTTTAGGCCAAGAGGTTGATAGCGAGATTTAAGCAGCTAAAGTAGTGATAAATCCTATTAATAAAATGGGTCCTATAGAAAGTCCATATATTCCTAATCTCCAATGGGCATTGAGAAGGAAGGACGCTTTCAGAGGCGAAAGGCCATGGGGAGATACCGTCTGTGATCCATGGATCTCCGATTGCTGTCAGGGTATGGGACTGAGCCTTCTGAATGAGAAAGAAGAAAATTGCTTAGTTTTGCGTAAACCTAATTGGTTATTTCCAATTACATAAATCAATAGTTCAAACCGCACTCAAAGGTAGGGCATTTTCCATTTTTATTTCTCATTCCGTCCGTTCTGCTAGCTGGTGTCGCCTTCTCTCTTACTTATCTATTCCCATCCATCTTTACTTCTCCTATTCCACTACTTCCCTCCTTCACGGCATGATTAATGCGCCTTAAACCTCTCTCTTAAAAAAGAGCATTTTTAGTGGAGCTTTAGCACGTGAACTATGAGGTACCCATTATTTTGGATAGACCTTTCCTTGCTACGGGGAAGGCTCTTGTTGATGTAGAGGCCGGTGAGCTCACTTTTCGGGTGGGTGATGAAAAGGTGGTCTTCCATGTGTGAAAATCTATGAGGCAACCGAATAGCAATGAAGTTTGTTCATTCATGTCTTTTATGACCGATGTGATTATTGATGATGCTAGTGCCACAATGAATGTTGAGGATAAATTGGAAGCCATTTTGCTCAACCTTGATGTTGATGAGGAGAATGATGGCTATGTGGAGTGTGTGAATGCATTGCACGGAATGAGGTCGTACAATTATAAACCCCGCAAGTTATATTTGGATCTTGAAAACTGGAAGACTCCTCTAACAAAGCTCTCAATCGAGGAGCCTCCTACTTTGGAGTTAAAGCCATTGCCTCTGCATCTCAGGTATGAATTCCTTGGCCTTTCTTCTACTTTACCGGTTATTCTTTACTCTTCGTTGACTAACATATAGGTAGAGTCCACATTCGAGGTGCTACAAAGGAGGACGAGAGCAGTTGGATGGACATTGGCGGACATCCGGGGTATAAGCCCCGCCTTTTGCATGCACAAAATTGTTTTGGAGGAGGGTTCCATACCCTCTATTGAACATCAAAGAAGGCTAAATAAAGCAATGCAAGAGGTTGTCAAGAAGGAGATAATCAAGTGGTTGGATGTCGGGGTTGTTTACCCCATTTTCGATAGTTCATAGACTTCTCCGGTGCATATGTCCCAAAGAAAGGGGGCATGACTGTGGTCACTAATGATAAGAACGAGTTGATTCCTACAAGAACGGTGACCGGGTGGGGAATGTGTATGGACTATCGCAAGCTTAATAAAGTTACAATAAAGGATCATTTCCCACTTCCCTTCCTTGATCAAATGCTAGATAGGTTAGCCAGTCGTGCTTTCTATTGTTTCCTTGATGGATATTCCGGCTACACTCAAATTCTTATTTCTCCGGAGAACCAAGAGAAGACTACTTTCACATGTCCTTATGGTACCTTCTCATTCTCAAGGATGCCACTGAATTTTCAACGGTGTATGATGACAATTTTCACCGACATGGTAGAGGATATTCTTGAGGTCTTCATAGATGACTTTTCTATTGTTGGGAATTCATTTGATGATTGCTTGAAAAATTTGGATAAGGACTTGGAAAGATGTGAGGAGACGAACTTGGTATTGAATTGGGAGAAATATCACTTCTTGGTTGAGGAAGGCATTGTCCTTGGCCATAAAATTTCAAAGAATGGTACTAAGGTCGACAAGGCCAAAATAGAAGTGATTTCTAGACTTTCTCCCTTGACGTCCGCAAAGGGAGTAGGAGTTTCTTGGGTAATGCGGGGTTCTACCGTCGATTCATCAAGGATTTTTCCAAAGTGGTGAACCCCTTATGTAAGCTTTTGGAGAAGGATTCCAAATTCCATTTCAACGAAGATTGTATGAAGGAATTCGAATTGCTCAAATTCCAGTTGACTACTACTCCTATTATCACCGCACCGGATTGAAGCTTACTTTTTGAGCTTATGTGTGACGCTAGTGATGTGGCGGTCAGAGCGGTGTTGGGGCAACATATCAACAAAACTTCCATCCAATCTACTATGCTAGCAAGACCATGAATGATGCCCAAGTTAATTACACAATGACTGGAAAAGAGCTACTTGCTATTGTCTTTGCTATGGAGAAGTTCCGCCCGTACTTGATGGGTACAAAGGTGATTGTCCACACCGATCATGCGGCACTTCGGTACTTAATGAGCAAAAAGGATTCAAAGGCAAGGTTAATGTGGTGGGTGCTTCTATTTCAAGAGTTTGATCTAGAGATTCAAGACTGCAAGGGTAGTGAAAACCAAGTGGCGGACCACTTGTCTCGTTTGGAGGAGGAGGGGAGGCCACATGATGGCCTAGAGATCAATGATTCCTTCCATGATGAGCAGTTGCTAGCCACTTCAATGACCGGGATGCCATGGTTCACCGACTTAGCAAATTATCTTGTGAGTGGCATTGTACCGAATGAGTTCTCTTCAAACCAAAGGAAGAAGCTCAAACGGGATTGCTTTGACTATTATTGGGATGAGCCGTATCTCTTTCGGATTTGTACCGATGGTATGTTTCGACGATGTGTGCCGGAGGAGGAACAAGTGGGTATTCTTGAAGCTTGCCACTCTTCGCCATATTGTAGTCACCATGGTGGAACTAGAATGGCAACAAAATTGTTGAGTTGTGGATTCTATTGGCCTACTCTCTACAAGGACGCTAGTGATCTAGTCAAGCGTTGTGATGAATGTCAAAGGGCCGGTGGGATTTCTAAGAAAAATGAGAGGCCCCTCACCACCATCTTGGAAATTGACATCTTTGATGTGTGGGGTATTGATTTCATGGGTCCGTTTGTTAGCTCTTGTGGGAACACCTACATTCTAGTCGCGGTTGATTTTGTGTCTAAGTGGGTCGAGGCTGTTGCTTTACCCAACAATGAAGCGAAGAGTGTGGTGGCATTCTTGAAGAAGAGAATCTTTACGAGATTCGGTACTCCAAGGGCTATAATAAGTGACAAGGGTTCACATTTGATACCTTACTCACAAAGTATGGTGTCACTCATAAAGTATCGACCCCTTATCACCCTCAAGCAAGCGGACAAGTTGAAGTCTCCAACTGGGAGATCAAAAGTATTTTGTCAAAGACACTGAATTCCTACCAGACGGATTGGTCAAGGAATCTTGATGATTCTCTTTGTGCTTATTGGACGACCTACAAAACACCGATCGAGATGTCTCCATATCGGTTGATGTTTGGGAAGGCATGCCATCTTTCGATAGAACTTGAGCATAAGGCCACGTGGGCGTTGAAGAAGTTGAACCTTGAGTGGGATGTCGCCACAAACTTAAGGGTGGTACAATTGAATGAGCTAGATAAATTCCAGTATCATGCCTACACAAGCTCGTCCCTATACAAGGAGAAAATGAAGTAACTCCATGACAAGTACATCCATAAGAAGGAGTTTAAAGAAGGTGATCTTGTGCTATAATTCAATTCCCGGTTACAGATGTTTCTGGGCAAGTTGAAGTCAAAATGGAGTGGCCCATTTGAAATGGTGAATGTAACCCCCTTTCGTGCTCTAGATTTGCAAAATAAGAACGATGAGGTGTTTAGAGTCAATAGGCACCGGGTTAAACATTATCTTGGCAAGGTTGATGATGGCCATATTGTGGCGGTTCTTCATTTCAAATGATTGGTAATCTGCGTCGTGCCGCGATGTTAAATCAGGTTCTTCTTGGGAGGCAACCCATATGTCTTTTTCTTTTTCTTTTTCTCCTTCATTAGATAGGCTTTGTTTGTGCTAACTAGTTTTGAAGTATATGTAGGAACAGGTGTGCATTGCAGGGACTATACCTAGAAAAATTTGGCCAAGTGTTGAAATTATGCGGACCACACCAAAATTGTGCGGACTGCACTAAAATGTTGCAACCGCAAAGAAGGGTCTGCGGTCGCACAACTGGAGATCCAAAATCACCAACTCTCTGAAGTTGGAATTTGCAGGAAAGTGGCCAAAATGCAGCGTACACAAAAGTATGCGGACCGTACAAGGATATGCGGGCCGCACTCATTTTTTGTGCGGACCGCATAGCTCAATTCATGTACAGGTAAAGAGTGCGAACCGCACTCAAAATTGTGCGGCCGCACTCAGGTAATTTCTAGACCAACTTGGTCAAAGTATAAATAGGGCTTTTCACCACTATTCACACTTTACGCTCTCTGAACCCCCAAGCCCTAGAAAACACTGTGCATCCCAAAAATAGTTCACAAATCACACTCAATTCATTAAGTTAGATTCTCACTTGCATCATTCACTACTGGTATGTTCGATCCTTGTGAGATTTTTGTTCATTTTTCTTAATTTTTGTTTTTGTTTTCTTTGATTAGTTTAGTTATTTTTAGGCCTAAAAATATCAAATTTGCTTAATATGTGCTTCAGAATCATGTGGGTAGCTTCATATAGTTCATTAGGGACTAGGTAGACCACTAATCTTGTCAATTTGTGCACACCATGTTTAATTTGTGAAAATATTGCAAGAACACTAAGTATAGTGCCATCTGCGGCCGCATAAAAATGTGTGCGACGGTACTTTTGAACTTCAGAGAATCAGAAACTCAAGTTTGGACTTGTGCGGCCGCACTCAAAATTATGCGATCCGCACTTGAGGATATGCGGCCGCACTCACAATTATGCAGTTCGCACTTCAGGGTGTGCGACCACACTTCAGAATTGTGCGGTCCACACTATCTCTTTGATGACTGTGTTCTGCAAATACTTTAATTGTTTTAAACTCAACAGACTTATGTTCTTTGTGTTACAGACAATGGTTAGATCACATGGCAGAGGTGATACATCAAAAGGGAGGGGTGAACCCTCCCGAGACCGAGGCCGAGGCAAGAGTAACCTACAACTAGCCATTCAGAGAGCAATAAACAAGAAGGCTATGGCCAACAAAGTCCCAAAATTTTTAGACACCAGTGAATATGCCCCCACTAGAGAAGCTTCAGAGGGAAACATTGTGCAAGCACAACCGAAAGCCCGATCACAACAAGTTCAAGGGAGATACCAACTCCGTGATGAATCCTCCACCTTATCAAGTTCTTCTGAGGGTTCAGATGTTGGTATCCAGGGTTCAAAGTCCTCCTCTACACACACTCCTCTGGCACTGATTGATTTAGATTATGATGATGATGATGGTAGAGGAGGTGACACTCGAGTGGCAGCCTTGAGAGGTCGAAGAAGAAGAAAATATGGAAGGATCGATTTGTGAGTTTGACTGCCTTTGCGAGGTTTAGAGAGTGGTGGCCCCAGATATCGCTCACACTTGAGCGATAGTTCTTAATGAAGGATTTGGACATTCACAATCCAAATGTCCTTAGACAATTTTGGGAGTGAAAGGGGTGGAAATGGTTCGCCCAAAGTGTCATCGATGCAAATGAGCACTTGGTTAATGAATTTTATGCCAATGTGGCTCACATAAAGAAGGGTACTAAGATAACAAAGGTGAGAAATCTGAAAGTCCAATTCGACTCCTGCACTTTGAACTCTTATGTGGGATTTGAAGAAGTAGAGACAGTCCAGTATTTGGAAAAGCTTGCTATGGGTGATGCCACTCGCCCGTGGCTAGTTGAGATTTGGCTGCTCAAGGACCACCATCCTCGTGGCTCACAACAGGGGTTCCTATACTCTGGGCCACTCTAAATTTTGAAGCTAAAGGATGGCAAACCTTTGTGTATAGTTGTATTGACCCATGTATGAATAAGAACAACCTCCCACTTCCCCAAGCAGTTCTGGTGGCTTCTATTATGGTTACGTACCCGATCAATATGGGTTCCATAATGTCAACCAACATCACATCAGTTGTCCAAAAAGGTGAAAGATCCTACCCTTATCCAAACTTCCTCATAGAATATTTCAATGATCAAAAGGTGGAGCCGAGGACATTTGATACAAAAGTAAAGGCCAAAAAGCCTTTCTTATGGTACCACCTGCAGGGTTCTGACAACCCAAAGGTTAAGGGTAAGGCAACTACCTCCGCTGGCCAATATGAGGAGCCAATGGTAGTAGTTACTGATTCAGCTACTGAGCCTTCCACAACTTCCCTGCCTTCCACAGCAGTCGGTCCTTCTACCGAGACAGCTGACATGCCACCACCTCCACCTTCTAGACCACCTACATTAGTGCTAGTGCCTTCCTCTTCCACATATCCACTCATGGTATTGCGAGTCTCCCAGAGATTGGCGAGTCTCAACAACTGGATGCAGACACCTACCTCAAAGTTGTCTAACATATCTGGTGTTGTTGCAACACAGTCTTCTTCCCCAACAGCACCATAGGTACCTCCGTCAGTGGAGGAAACATTAAAGAAGATTCTGGAAAACCATAAGACTATCATGGCTACAGTGGTGGCACACAGGAAAACTATTGAGGATTTGGGCAAACAGGTTAAGAAGATGAGGAAATCTCAGGCATCAAAGAAGTCAATGGACAAATTGAGCAAACAGGTTGCCAAGCTTGCATCAGTTGGAAATATCCCTCTTGACCTTCTTATAGAGACAACACCAGTAGCACCAGCAGTACCCGAGGCATCAGAGGCAGTAGTCGGCCAGTCTGAGGAGCCGGACTTTACTGCCCACACCGCTGAGGAGATGCTCAAGATGCTCAGCAACCCTATTATCCCTCACCCAGGTGATGATGAGATACAGTTGGAGGAGACCAAGGGTGCTGAGGATGCCATGCAGACTGAGACCACATAGGGAGTTCTCTTAACTCTCTACCCTTCCTTGTTATTATTTTTGTTAAGCTTTGAGGACTATGCTTATTTTTATTCGGGGGGGGGGGGCTATTTTGGATGATTCATTGTTACATTGACATTTGTCCTGTAATAACTCTCATACCCTTTTTCTTCTATCTTTATTTCTCTTTGGTTATGTATATATTCTTCTCTTTCATTTGATGTATATATTCATTTCCCTTCGGTTTGTATATTCATTTGTCTTACTTTCCGTAGTTTATTTCATAGCTTCTTTAGTTTGTTTTTCTTAGTATTATAACTTCTTATTTACTTTAGCAATTTCTTTTTGATTTGGTAGATTCTTGTTATGTTTAAGTGAACAATAAGCCTTTGATTTTCTTAATGCCACAGTTCTTTCCAAAGGCGGGTTTTGTGTGAACCGGGTGGCTCTTCCCAACGATAGATGGCGTGACAACCTTCTTAAGGGATTGAGTCCATTTTCTTTCTTGTGTATTTAGGCAAAAACAATAGTAATGAATAAAAGGGTCTTAAGCATGATTCACTTGGTACCAACATATTTACCTACAACCTTATGGTTAAAAACAAGTTGTTGGCAGAAAATAGCTCTAGTTGTGATCTTTTGACTCTTGTGTCGACTTAAGCAATCATCGAGTGGTTCGATTGAGCCATTTGTGATTCTCAATCTTAACTAAGGTTGTTGTGATCCCTTGACTCTGTTCTCTTTAGCAATCCAGCAGCATGAGAGGTGAAATATTAGTTGCAAGTCCAAGTACCTGTGCTAATAGTCTAGAAGTTGCCCCGAATGTTTTTCTAGGCGAAATTGTAAGTGTAGCTTGACTTGAGAAATGATTGTAGGCTCTCATTGATCCAATTAAAAATCTCCCATAGCCTACCAATGTTATATCCCTAGTCAACCCATTTGAGCCTAAGCCATTTTTCATTCAATAACGACGTTACAAGCCTTTATCCGTTTTGTAATGACCATTTCTTGGTACCCGATCTTTCCTTAGCATTCTTGAGAAATAATTGGCTAAAGCATAAGTTTGGAGGAGAGACGAGGAGTTTGAAAGTGATATAAAGGTACAAAGAAGAGGAAATAAATGAATAAAAGGGAAGGCAAAGAAAAGAAAAAATAACAAAAAGAAAAATGCCAAAAAAAGTGAATAAAGTAAATAGTTGAAGGGATTCAAAGAAAAACAAAGATGAAAGGTATAGAGTAAACAAAAAAGGAGAAAATGAGTATCATGACCAAGAAAGAGTGACTTTAAGTCTCTCTAGTTCCCTCGAGGAAAAAAGAAAATGACTCAAAGATTTGACAAAGTATGAAAAAGAGAAAATGGAGTGCTTAAAGAAAGATGAACCCATTCTATTTCAATAAATCATACCTTAGTCCGAAAGCCTTCATTACATCCCGAAAAATCCCTACATGATTTCAAGTTGAGTGAGCTTACATTAGTGATGATTTACATGAGGGGAAATCATATTGTACTTGAAGCCGTACTTGTGACATTATTTTGAGAGAGATGAGCGAACTTTTCACAATCCTTGAATTGAGTGTTACATTCTAAAGTGAGATATGCTAACGGAGAGTAGAGAAGGAGGAGTTTGGGATCTACAATGACCTACATGAAAGAGTGAGCATCCTTGATGAATAAAGTCCACTCTTGATGCTCTAGTGTGACATTAGAACTATTGTACTCAAAAAGTCAAATCATTGCATTGTTGATAATTCATACGTGTTGTGGGTAATTGTTGGTCCCAATCGATGTGTGTTTGATTCACCTTAGGCCAGCTGAAATAGTTCTTTTATTGTGGAGGTGGGAATTACCTTATTTTCTTGAGGACAAGCAAAAGCTTAAGTTTTGGGGAGTTGATAAGTAGGGACTTTGACTGCTTATTTGCTCTCTTTTGCTTGCGTTTTAGCTCAAAAATGATTAAAGGTATTCCCGAGAACTAATAAAATGTGCTTTGTTGCAGGAATATTGGGAAACAAGCCAAAAAAGTGAAAATCAACTCATAAAGGAGCAAAAATTGAACAACGACCAAAACAAGGTAAAAAGGGCCACAGTGCGAACCGCACAATATTGTGTGCGGCCGCAAACTCTAAAGGAAAACTGATGGAATTTCCTCACAAAGTGCGGACCACACACTTATTGTGCGACCAAAGAAAACAAGCTTCAGAGAACTTACATGTTGGAAGATTGAAGATGTGCGGACCGCACCATTATTGTGCGGCCACAGGAGGCCAAAATGCGGCCGCACTCATAAACGTGCGGTCCACATAACGAAGGCCAACTCCAGTCCAAGTTCAAGTGTGCGGCCGTACTCAGAAATGTGCGGTTTGCACAATTAAATGAAGTGCGACCACATTCCAATTTTATGCGACCATAGAAAGCCTAATTGACCAGTCAATCTCAACATGCGGACCGCACAACCTCCGCAGGGGCAATTTTGTCAGATATTTTCAGCTTAGTATAAATAGAACTTTTTGTCATTTTTAGGTCAAGCTTTGTAAGTTGGGAGCACCTGTGCCGTTTTTATTTACTGTGTTGGGTTACATTGTACTATATTAGTTTTTAAACATTAGATTTTTTTACCTTTATCAAGTATTATGAATTATATCTTAGTTTCTTCTTTAATTTCTTCATTTTTTATGAGTAGCTAAATTTCTAGCTAGGGTTATGACCCAACCCTAGTGTGGGTACTTAATGGGTGTTTGATTTAGGGCATGTTTGTATTTGGGTTAGTGATATTTAGCCTACTTCTTGCTTGAATTCAAGAATTAATGGTTGCAAACATTGATTCATGCATAATTCACCTAGGATCTACTTGAGAAAGATAGACTAAGTCTAGGAAAACTTGGCTAACAAGGAATTAGGGTGAACTCAAGAAATTGATAGCTCAAATTAAAGGGTTCAATCTACAGATAAGACCTGACTTGAGCATTTATCACTTGTTTTGTGGAATACCCATTTGGACTTGAGAAAGCCAAAAGTGGGCAAAATCACTCTAACTATAGAGAGGTATTGAGTGGGTAATTGCGTGTGATTGCTATATTATAATCCCGACTAATTAAACTTGCCCTAGAGTTTACAATACGTTAGGTAATCACCTAGGTGGAAGTCACGACCCTAGATCTTTCATAACTTGAAAAACAACCAAAACCAAAAAATATTGTCTCTTAGCTCTACAATTAGAATCAATAGCTTAAAAGTAGAAGTAGAAACAACAATTGAAAATGTGGAAGTGTAATTTGGGGCACATAATACAGTCATACTAAGTGTTTACCTAATCCAAAATTTAACTCCCTGTGGATTCGACCCCGACTTGCGTTGGGTTTTTATTATTGCTTCTACCGCCTCACAACCTATATTTGTGGTGTGAGTTTGGGCGACATCAATTTTTGGTGCCGTTGCCGGGGAGTTAAATGGATTAAGCTATATATATAGGTTTTTGTGTGATTTGTCTTATTTTCCTTTCGAGTCACTGACTTTGTTTATGAATTGATTATAGGTACGAGAATGGCTCTCAACAACGAGCCCATCGGGAATTTACCATTGGGGGAGGAAGTGGACGATGATCAAGGAGATGAGGTTCTTCCCGAACCTCAAGCAAATAGACGAGGCCGAGCGCCTCATGATAATGTTACCATCCCTCCCCTACCTCCACCAAGAGCGGCAACACACCGTGTTTTGTCGAACGAGGGTTATCCAAGTGCTATAGTCCCGCCACTCATTAGGGCAGCAATTTCCAAATCACCAATGTGATGCTTACACTACTTGAGCTACGAGGATTCTTCACCGGGGATCCGAGTCAAATGCTTACAAGAATCTCAAAGGGTTCGTCGATACTTGTTGGGGGAGAAAGTAAACCATTCTTTTCAAAGACACATTACGGTTGAGGCTATTTCCCTTTTCTCTTTGGGGAAAGGCATTGGACTGGTTAGAGAAATTGACCAATCATTCCATCCATACATGGGATGAGTTGGTGGAGAAATTCATTGCCAAATTCTTCTCTTCGGGGCATATGGCTACACTTTGGGATGAGATTCTTGTGTTCAACCAAGAGCCCAATGAGCCATTTCACGAGATTTGGGAAAGATATCGTACCATGGTTAAAGAGTGCCCGAATAATGATATGACCGAGGCCATGATCCAACAAACCTTCTACAAGAGGATCAACATAACAAATCAATGTGTGGTAAATCAAATCGCTAGTGGGAACTTCATGAATACACCTTATGCCGAAGCTTGTGAAATTTTGGATGAGATGGCAGATACCTCATCAGCATGGAAAAGTAGAGCTGACTTCCTCAAGGTCACCCAAATGTAATTCACCTACTCTTTTACGACCATAGTACGGAGGATATGGTGGCACTCCTCAAGAAAACCATAGGCATCCTCTAATGCCAAGCCATTGAAAATAGGAGGGTGGTACTTCTTGTACATCTCGAGCTTGAGTTGATCTTCCTCAGAAGCTGCTGCTCTACCCTCGGGTCGAACTGGGGCTAACTGGCTGCTCTAGTATAACCTCTAGAACCTGATTGATCTGAACCCACTACTTTCGGGGCAAGCGCCGGTGGTCTGTGCTCCTTCCCCGACCTGAGATGTGGCAGGAGAAAGTGGAATCAACCCTGCCTGAGCTAGAATACCGAATATGCTCAGGAACTGCGCAAACATCTCCTGAAGAGCTGGTGCAGTAACATGCGTCTCAGGTGCCTTTGCTACGACTGGAGCTACTGGTGGCTCCTTTGTTGCAGCTCGTACGGGTGCTCTGGCTACACTACCTGGACGTCCTCGGCCCCTACCTCGGCCCCGCCCTCTCGCAACTTTAGGAGGGGGTGCGGGTGCCTAGTCATTTGATCCGGCTGTATGTGTCCTTACCATCTGTGAGAGAATAGAAGACAAAAGTTTAGAATTTTGAAGTCAACAATTTTTCACGACAGGGAATGAAAAGAAGTGAAATTTTCCTAACAATTCCATAGCCTCACGAAGATAAGTATAGACGTCTCTGTACTGATCCGCGAGACTCTACTAAACCTGCTTGTGAATCACGACACCTATGAACCTAGAGCTCTGATACCAACATGTATATAAAATAAATAAGGCAGAAAAATATTGTTGTGTAATAAGAGACTGGAATTTAACAAAGAGGAAACCCCAGAAAAATAACAGTACAACACACAGGGATAAAACAGCAGGGGATATCCTGAGATACTGTCTCGTAGTCCTAAAAGTAAATATGCAAGGAGATCTCCTGAGTTATCGCCTTATAGTCTCAAAAGTAAATGTGCAGGGAGATCTCCCGAGGTACTGCCTCATAGTCTCAAAAGTAAATGTGCAGGGGGATCTCCTGAGGTACTGCCTCATAGTCCCAAAAGTAAACACACAACTCAAACCAATAAATACAACAATTAATAGCAAGAATTCTACAGTTAAGACTGATACAAATCAAGGAAAAATAGGAAATCAACAAGGCATGCTGCACAGAGTTCAAATACGCATTTAAAGCACGTAGACATGCTATATTAGACTAAACAGGATAACTACAAATGCTGGTATAACTCAATTAAGATGAAAACAGGTTACTACTAAGTAAAAATCGGATTTAACAACAATTAGCCCGTGTACGCACTCGTCACCTCGCGTACACGAAACTCACATAACACAACAATACCAAATCCTAAGGGGATTTCCCCCACATAAGGTTAGGCAAGCCACTTACCTCGAACAAAGCTCAATCAATCATAAGACTACCTTTTCTATGATTTTCTACTCCGAATGGCCCAAATATAGCCAGAAGCAATTACATACCATAAATATAACTATAGGAAACTAATCTAATTAATGAAATCAAGGCTTAAGCAAGAAATTATAAAATTTCCCCAAAAAGTCAACCCGGGCCCACATCTCAAAATCGGATAAAAGTCACAAAATACGAATACCCATTCAATAACGAGTTCACTCGTACCAAAATTATCTAAATCCGATATCAAAATCCCAATCAAAACTCAAAAATTTGGTTGAAGAACTTTTTCCCATTTTTCCAATTTTCTCAACCCTAATCCAAAATTAAAGGATGGAATCAACTATAGATTAGTGGAATATAATCATAAATGAGTAAAGAATCATTATCCAATATATTCCTATGAAAATCCCTCAAAATTTCATCCAAATCCGAGCTCTCTATCTCAAGTTTTGATAAAAATGGCTAAACCCTAGTTTTTGAAATGTTTATAACTGCCCAGCGATCCCTTCTTCGCGAACGTGGAAGAACCCTCATGTTCGTGAAGCACAATCTTTCTTCAGCCCAAAATTACTCATCCCGAATGGGAAGCTTACTCAGCTTGACCCTACGCGAACACGAGACTAACATCGCGAAAGCATAGGCAAAATGGCCTGGAGACTCAGTTGACCAGCTTCTTCTACGCGAACGTGGGACCCTCATCGCAAATGCATAGACCAATTACCTCATAGCTTCACTAACGGGGGAGCTTAATCGCGAACATGAAGCACAAATCCTCTCCTGCCTCCAGTTCTTCTTCGTGAATGCGGAACTCCCCTCGCAAACATGAAGAAGGAACCATCAACTGGAAACACCAGAAATTCTGCAACTTCAACAAGTCCAAATTGATCCGTTAACCACCCGAAATCAACCTGAGGCCCTCAACCAACCATACCTACAAGTCCTTAAACACCATACAAACTTAGTTGAGCCCTCAAAACACATCAAACAACAACAAAAATATGAATCACCCTCCAATCCAAACTTAATGAACTTTGAACTTTAAACTTCTACAACGATGTCGAAACCTATCAAATCACGTCCAATTGACCTCAAATTTTGCACAAAAGTCATATACGACATTATGGACCTACTCCAACTTTCAGAATCGGAATCCGACCCCGATATCAAAAAGTTCACTTCCAGTCAAACTTCCCAAAAATTCAACTTTCGCCATTTCAAGCATAATTCATCTATAGACCTCCAAAACACAATCCGTACACACTCCTAAGTCCAAAATCACCCAACGAAATTAATAGAACCAAAGTGTCATGACCCCAAACCACCCCGGTCATGATGACGCCTATCATAGTACTAGCCAAGCCAAACCAACATTTACCACATCGAATTCTTTTCAATAAATCATTTTTCTAAAATCGAGTAAGTCTCAAATCTTTCATATGTAATATAAAAATCAACAGAAATACGCAAAAAATAGTACAAAATATACTAATACAACCCGAATCTGGTGTCACTAGTCATAAGCCTCTAAGTACAACAAAAAAACTGTCTGAATAATACAAAATAAGTCTGAAATACACAATAATAAAATAGGAAGGAGGAAAGTAAGGCTGCGAACGCAGTGCAGCTACCTTGCGATTTCCATAAAAACTCTGAGAGTACTGGAAGCTCTCACTCTGATGCTCAGGCACCTGGATCTGCACACAAGGTGCAGGGAGTAACATGAGTACGCAAACTCACTAAGTAACTAAGGTAAATAAAGTCTGAGTGCAGTGAAGAGCATTTAAAATCATATAAGAAATCTCAACAGAAATATCAAGTCAAAATCTATAGTTCAATAGCCAGTTATCTCGTAAAACTCCAGTTCAGTTAAAAATCCTTTGAAAATATTTATTCAACATTTTTCAATAGAGGCTCAATATAAAATGAAGAGTGAAAATAGAGAAAATGTCATAAACAGGCCCCTCGGGCAAGGTATCACTCATAAGTATAGCCTCTCGGGCAAGCCTCTCAGTCACTCCTGACTCAGCTCTCGTCAATCAGTACTCACACTCTGCACTCCAACTCAATAGATATCTCATAATAATCATAGTTACCGCTGCGGCATGCAGCCCGATCTATAATGTATAGTCGATTACGTTCACTGGGGGTGTACAGACTCAGGAGGGGCTCCTATAGCCCAAGCATCATATCACTGCGGAGCGCAACCCGATCCAATACATATCGTTGCGGCGTGCAGCCCGATCCATATAAATATCGCTGCGGTGCGTAGCCCGATATATATATATATATATATATATATATATATATATATATATATATATATAATATCGCTGCGGCATGCAACCCGATCCATAATATTTATAATCCTCACTATTAGGTCCTCAACCTCTCTTAGTCATAAATCTCACGGCCACTTGGGCATATCGGTGAAAATCAGGGAACTCAATCCAAATAGTTTTCAAATATTAAGAAATAGAGTGATGAAACCGGTTTTAAACAATAAATAGGTAAAACATGACTGAGGATATGCTTTCAAATCAAATAGAGTGAGGAAAGTAGTAAAAATACCCCTAAGGGTCTAAACAGGTCGGCACAAGGCCCCAAACATGGCGTACAACCCAAAATATAGTATCAATCGATGAAATACGGGATATCATATGATTTCAAATCAAATACGTGACTTAATAGTCGCTACGGGATGGACCAAGTCACAATCCCTAGAGGTGCACGCCCACAC
The DNA here is from genome assembly GCF_000715075.1 of Nicotiana tabacum. NCBI lineage: Eukaryota > Viridiplantae > Streptophyta > Magnoliopsida > Solanales > Solanaceae > Nicotiana > Nicotiana tabacum. The sequence continues at coordinate 54,933,228 of NC_134087.1, read as the reverse complement.
GCTCGTCACCTAGCATGTGCGTCACCTCCTCAAACCGGATGAAATACTACTCCGTGACGCCCTTGCCTCTCGACTCGACCTCAACTCGCGTCGAATCTATCCAAAATTAGAATTATAACATCAATATATGCTAAAGGAACGAAGCCCATGCGAAAATAATCAATTTACATCAAGAATCTCGAAATTGGCCAAACCCGACCCCCAGGCCCACGTCTCAGATTCTGCTAAAAATTACAAAACTAGAATCCTTACACTCTCACGAGTTCATACATACCAAATACATAATAATCCGACCACAAACGACCCCTCAAATCCTCAAATCAAAGTCTCCAATTTCAAGCCCTAACTCCCCAATTTTAGGCTTTAAATTCCACTAATTTCATGTTTAATTGGTAGAAATCATCATAAAATCGAGTATTGAGTTCAAATATCTTACTTCCAAGTGTTTCCCTTTGATTATCTCTTCTATCCCTCTCAAAAAGCCCCAAAACCGCTCAACAATGGTGGAAATAGACCAAAAATCGCGAAGGCAACTATTTAAACATTCTGCCCAGGCAAATATTCCTTATTCGCGAACGCGGTCAAAGCCTCGTGCTCGCGAAGAACACTTTACCAAAAACCCTCTTTCGCGAACGCGACAACACCTACGCGAACGCGAAGCCTCCACCTTCCAAGCCTTCGCGAACGCAACATCACCTACGCAAACGCGATGAACAACTACTAGGGGACCCAGTTGCTCCACTTTACTTTTTGTGAATGCGTCCAACTTCTCGCGTTCACGTACCTTTGACTGGCCATACATTCGTGAACGTGAGCCCCCATCGCAAACGCGAAGGACACTTTTTCTACAACAAAATACCATAAATCTGCTACTTTCCAAAATAAGGATTTGGTCCGTTAGGCTCCCGAAACTCACCTGAGGCCCGCGAGACCTCAACCAAATATGCCAACACATCCCATAACATCATTCAAACTTGTTCCAACCTTCAGAACGCTCAAAACAACATCAAAACATCAAATCATTATCGGAATCAAGCCTAAGAAATTCCAAAACTTCCAAATTCCGCATTCGATCAAAAAGTCTATCAAACCTCGTCCGAATGACCTGAAATTTTGCACGCACGTGCCAAATGACACAACAGACCTATTCCAATTTCTGTAATTCCATTCCGACCCCTATATTAAAACTTCCACCAATTCAAGCCTAAATCTACTACGGACATCCAAAACACATTCCTATCACGCTCCTAAGTTCCAAATCACCTAACGAAGCTATCCGAACCATCAAAATTCACATCTGATCCATTTTTCACATAAGTCAACATCCGGTTGACTTTTCCAACTTAAGCTTACTCAAAAGAGACTAAGTATCTCATTTCTCTACAAAACCACTCCGAACCCAAACTAACCAACACGATACCACATAATACAGCTGGACAAGACATAAAGAAGTAGAAATGGGGTAAACAGAGCGGTAACTCATGAAACGACCGGCTGGGTCGTTACATCATCCCCCTCTTAAACAAACATTCATCCTTGAACGAGTCAAGAAACATACCTAAAGCCTCAAATAGGTGAGGATATTTGCTCCACATCTCCCGCTCGATCTCCCAGGTAGCCTCCTCTAGGTGATGACCTCTCCACTACACTTTCGCTGAAGCTATATCCTTTGATCTCAACTTTCGAATCTGACGTTCCAAAATAGCCACTGGCTCCACATCATAAGTCAAATCATCATCTAACTGAATAGTGATGAAATCCAAAACATGAGACAGATCACCAATATACTTCCAGAGCATAGAAACATAAAATACCGGATGCACACTCAACAAGCTGGGTGGCAAAACAAGCTCATAAGCCACCTCCCCAATCCTACAAAGCACCTCAAAAGGCCCAATGAACCGAGGACTCAATTTACCCTTCGTCCCAAATCTCATAACACCCTTCATGGGTGAAACATTCAGTAGAACTTTCTCCCCAACCATGTAAGACATATCACGAACCTTCTTGTCAGCATAACTCTTTTGTCTCAACTGTGTTGTACGAAGCCGCTCCTGAATCACCTTCACCTTGTCCAAAGCATCCTACACCAAGTCTGTACCCAAAAGTCTAGCCTCGCCGGGCTCAAACCAACCAACTGGAGATCTACACCGTCTCCCATATAAAGCTTCATATGGAGCCATCTGAATACTCGACCGATAACTATTGTTATTGTCACACCTCCTTTTTTACCTACACCCACGGAAGGGTATAAGGGAGTTTTTCCAATTAAAGGACAATCGAAACGGGATTATTATTAAAAGATTCAGAATCGCCACTTGGGAGATTTATGGTGTCCCAAGTCACCGATTTAAATCCCGAATCGAGGAAAGGGTTGACTCTGTATTACAGTTCGCGAACCAGAAATCCGGGTAAGAAATTCTGTTAACTCGGGAGAAGGTGTTAGACATTCTCGAGTTCCGTGGTTCTAGCACGATCGCTCAACTGTTATATTCGGCTTAATTATCTGATTTTAAACAATTTGGAACCTATGTGCATTTTTACTTTAAACCGCTTTTATTTAATTTTAGGAAAAATTCAATGTCACATAAAACGCATTTTGAACCACGTCACATAAATACACCCGCAGTCCGCAACACATTTTATATAACATTGTTAGGATTTGGATTTGGGTCACATAAATGCGCACCCCGAGTTTAGGAAGGTACATTATTAAAATAACGCGCCTAAAACACCTAAGCGTTTGCAACTTTGCGAGGGCCACAAAAAATTTGCTAAATGGCACACCTCAAATTTTAAGGATAAAAATATTAACTAAACGAGAGCTATGCAATTGTCATTTTTTGTTTGGCACGACACACCTTGAATTCTAAAGATTTTAAAAGGAAGAATTAAATGAGGGCTACGCATTTGAGACTTTATTTGGCGTGACGCACCTTGATTCCATTTTGAAAGGATATTCAAACTAAAGTTCGAAAGTCCATAAACCATTTATTATGACTCACCTCAAATCCCCTTAAAAAAATAGTTAATTGAGGAAAAACTTTAAGAGATTCTAATTAATTCAAACTAAAAGTTCGACCCTATTTATTAATTAATAAGAGTCTTATTAAAACCAATTAACTTAAGACAAATTGTTACAGAGGACAACAGCTATCTGAAACCATTTGAATTACTTTCCAGCTCGAGCTTGAATGAATCCGATTTCAATAAAGAACAGACATCCAAAGAGTCGAACACACAAAGAGTTTGAGATGGAACTTTCGTTAGTTGGGCCAACTTTAAGAACAATCATCAGAATCTGATCTAGGGTACAAAATCAATCTAATCATGACTATATGAAACATGCATACTTTATTAACATTTTTTTTGGAACCTTGATTATTTGAACTAAAAAAAACTGAATTTCTGAATTTGACATCCATACATTTTGGGCCAAGTCTGCCTTAGACCTTTAGGGCAACATCATTAGAAAATAGACATTGGGCTCCAAAAGAGCCCAAACCAGATGCAGGGCCAATTGCTGGGACCTGAGACTCAGGATCGAGTCTCCTCAAAGACAAACAAGGTGTGTGTGTTTAAACCCTTCCTTTATAACAACAAACTAAATTTCAAAACTATAAAGTTTAAAACCTCATTTCACGAGATATTGAACATTGCGTTAATTTATGTTCAGATCTCAAGCAAGACTAAGGGGGCAACTAAAGAAGACCAAAAAAAAAACTACTTTCAACATGGTTTATAATCATGCATCACCAAAACAAATCCATCACAGCAAGATAACACATTATAGTACTTTTTGGATAGCATATCGTGTATGATCACTTCCGTCCTTAAATTACACCAGTCAATTATAATCAATCCATTTGAAATCCTCAATAGGCATGAGTACTTATTTCAACCAGAATTTAAACAAATCTAAGCCACGATCTAGTTCGACTAAACATTCTAATACAACATCTTAACAATCCCAAAAGTCAAATATAATTAACATAATTCAACTAACCAAAACAGACATTAACTAGAATACATATTGAATCATATTGCTAAAGACACAAATATTATAATGTAGCACAACTAAGTCATAAAGGGAAGTATTGCTATGCTTTCAACTCTATTCTGTATTTTCATTCTCAAATTGAACCTCACATTTGACAAGATTCAAAATGTACCTGGAAATGAGAGTAAAAGAGGGTAAGATTCAGCAGTAGTTCAGCAGCAAAACCGCCCAGATTTAACCAGAAAAACAGTGAATAATCCCGGATTTATCAATGTAACAGTAATTGAGTAGAAAAACTTGGGTCAATAATTTCAGAAACTAATTCAGATCATTCTTCAACACTAAAGAAAATTAGGAACTATTTAAGAATGGAAAATTTTAAAACTCAAGGCAGAAAATGCAATGGAACAGTAGTAGTTTTTTTCCCAGTAGTTTCAGTTTTTCCTCACTTCTGATTCTATCACTTTGTGTCTTGCAAACTCTACCTTTTCAGTATTTTTCAGAGTTATTCTTGTATATCCCTGAACTCAGTCTCTATGAACTCTTAAATAGGCAATGGGGATGCCCTTTGATTCACAAAATGGCCTTTCAACATTTAAAAATTTGATTCCACTCAACCCTTATTGAATTAAATTTTCCGATAGTGAAATCTAAACCCTACCACTATGGAAGCTTTTCAATTACGTGACCACTTTAAACTTATACTAATCAATTCTTATCAACATAATTAAACAAGAAGTTAAACCAAACTATTGAACTAATCCTAATAATTCTGACTAAGTGATTAAACGAGATATGATTTCAAAGTCTTAAAACAAACTGATATCCCAATTATACGAAATAAATCCACAAAACCAATCTAAAGAAACAAACAGTGAACAGAAATAATTTATACCAGATGACTGATCGAATTTCAATTGAAACTGACTAGAAAAAGAAAAAGAGACGAGGAAGACGAACATCAGAATAATACTAATAAAATATAAACATACAAGCAGGACAGAAACTCACGGGTCAGTAGTAATTGAAAGAAACCTTCGAATCTTCAACTTTTAAACCAAATTTTGACTTTAACTGTGTTCTTATCAAAAACACACAGATAAAGTCAAAATTAGCTTAAAGTATCAACGAATCTTGACTCTGCAGTTTTAGGTTTAAAACTTAGATTCATTATTCGACAAGTTCTGGTTTGATTCGAGGGTAACAGATTGTGAATTAGGGAAAAGGGGAGTGAGGTGACTTCAGGGTGTTAATTTGGGAGGGATTGGAGGCGGCGCCACCACCGGAAGGCTGTGGTGAATGGTGGCGGCTGCTAGGGTTCATTCCTTTAAATCAATATTCGAACAGTTCTAGGGATGTTCGAGGGAACTGGAGCAGGGATTTGGGTAGAGGAGGTTGTGACGGTTCTAGGGTGTAGTTAGCGGATTGGGGCCGACACCGCCATTGGAGAACGGTGGATAGGGTGGCGGATACTAGAGTTACTCTTCTTTGAAGAGACGATGTGAGACGAGTGAGAGGAGGGGGTGTTCTAAGGGGGGTGGGGTCTGTTTGGATAATTATATACTAGGGGTGGAATTGGATCCAGGCCGTTCGATCAAATGAGATCAACGGTTTGTATCATTTGACTAAATGGAATGACGAAGTTTAGATTACATTAGAGACCGGATCGGTCTCTGATGCAAACGGGTCAAGGTCGGATATGGGTGATGCGGCACGTTTTAGACCGTTGGATGAAATTAAATCAATGGCTCAGATGAATGGTTGGTAAACGATGTCGTTTGGATGGTAAAGGGGCGGACCGGGTTGGGACGGGTTTTGGGTGTATTTGATTTGGGTTGGGGATTTTGGCCCAAATCTATTTTCCCCTCTTCTATTTAATTCTTTTCCTTTTTCTATTTATTTCCCAAACTATTTTTTCAAAATTAAAACTAAAATCCTAAATTAAATTATAAAACCCAAATTAGCTTAAAAAATATATTAATTAACTCTAAATAATAAATAATTAAATACTAAATTAAAAGAAAATCACAAAATTTGACTAAAAATACAAATATATGTTTTTTTTTTGTGAATTTTTCATTTTTGTAAAACACCTAATTATTAATTAATTCCAAAAAATGTAAAGTCAAATCCTAAGTGAAGATGCTATATTTTTTGTATTTTTAATGCATTAATAAAATTAAACATGCACACAAACATATGCAAACAATCAGGAAAATCGCACAGTAATTCCTAGAATAGCACATAATTAAAGAAAAGACCTAATTTTGGGAATTCTTTTGGAGTAATTCATGTGAGGCAAAAATCACGTGCTCACAGCTGCCCCTCTTTGCCCGGAAACATGAAGAGTTTTCGTGCAAAGATAAAGTGAGCGGATACGAGCGATTTTTGCCCGTTTGAATACTTCGTGGGAAGCATTTTTTTGAAAGATTGGACCGAACCTCTGCTTCAAAGGTTTCCTACATAGCCTTGGCTATAAAGGAATCAGGTCAATGTAGTTTGGGAAGTTTTGGTAGCTGGGACTACCATGAAGCTGTGTCTTTACTGTTGTTGTTGCTGCTACTACTGCTTACTGACCTCCTTATTATACCATGACAAAAATAAAGAAGCTAGACTAAACTATGATCTATGCTACAAAGATCTACTCTATACTTCTCAAGCTTGATCTTGTGATTCTTGTTGCCTCATTGACTTGTATTTTCCAACGGAAGTTCCTTTGCTGCTGACTTGAATTGTATTTTTGAGATGCTTTCTCTTTCCTCCAGGTGGGCACCTCATTGCTGAACCTTTAAACGTCTTCCTTTGACCATTGTTGCCTATCCTCTGTTCTACAGGCGGGCTTCTGATTACTCAAACTTGAATTGCTTCTTCCCTTTGTTCTCTAGGCGGGCTCCTGACTACTTGAAATTTGAATTGTATTCCTTTGTTCTCCAGGTGGGCTCCTGATTGCTGAAACTCGAAATGTATTCCCTTATTCTCCAGGTGGGCTCCTGATTGCTGAACTTGAAATGTATTCCCTTGTTCTCTAGGTGGGCTCCTATTTTCAACAAAATAGACAAAACAAAGAAAATTTTCTGCCCCAATTTGGTAGCTGGACACATATGTGAGTGTTAACTCGAATCATATTACCAAATATCAATAAGAACTTGAAAGCTAAAACTTGAATTGTACTCCCTTGCTCTCCAGGTGGGCGCCTGATTGCTGAACTTGAAATGTATTCCCTTGTTCTCCAGGTGGGCTCCTGATTTCTGAAACTTGAAATGTGTTCCCTTGTTCTCCAGGTGGGCTCCTGATTGCCGATAATTCAACTGTTGTTCCTTGTTCTCCAGGTGGATGCCTGATTGCTGATATTTCAACCGTTATTCCTTGTTCTTCAGGTGGACGCCTAATGATATTTTAACTGTCTTTCCTTGTTCTCCAGGTGGATGCCTGATTGCTGATATTTCAACTATCTTTCCTTGTTTTCCAGGTGGATGCCTGATTACCAATACTTGTGCCAATCTTCCTTGAAACTTGATTTGTTTTCCCTTGTTCTCCAGGTGGGCTCCTGACTACTTGATCCTGAACTGCTTTTTGTCCTTAACATCCGTGTTGCTCTTCCCTGTTCTTCAGACGGGTATCTAACTTTCAACAAAATAGGCAAAATAAAAGAAAATTTTCTGCCCCAGTTTGGTAACCGGGCGCATCTGTAAGTGTTAATTGAATCCTTTTACCAAACATCTCTAACAATCTGCAAGCTACATCCCATTATCCTTGAGGGTCCTAAAAATCTCTAGCATGTTTCCAAAGCTACATTATATTTTTTAGAGGTATGATTTTGTCGAATATTGTTATTTAAGACAGTCTTAAAGCTATATCCCATTATCCAGGAGGGTCCTGAAATTTCGAATTAAAGTTTATCTTACGAATGACAATTTCAACGCTAAACTGTACTCTCTTATAACAACACTTACTTATCTAATGGAATGCTTAAAGTGACGTCCCATTATTCAGGTGGGTCCTGAAAACTCTTATGCGAACTTTGAAGCCAACTTATATTCCTTTTGATGCACATTTGTCCTATATTTACTGCTTATGATTGTTTTGGATTTTAACCTAGGTCCCATTTTCCAGGAGAGTCCTGAAGTTTTGAATTGATTATTGTCTTAAAAATAAAAATTCAAACCAACTTATATTTTCACAAAGTTGAGCTTATGCTAGATATTGTACTCATGAATATTTCGAATTAAAGCTAAGTCCCATTATCCAGGAGGGTCTTGAAAATTTCCAATTAAATCGGGGAAAAAGGTGGAAAAAGATGGTGTTTCTATTTGGGAAAAAGTTGAGGAAGCAGAAAATCATAGCCACCAGTCTGGGAAAGAAGAGAAGTCAAAATCTTTGTCCTCATGGGGAAAAAGTGAAAAAGGATGGTGTTTCTACTTGGAGGAAAAAAATGGAAAAAGATGGTGTTTCTACTTGGGGGAAAAGGTGGAAAAAGATGGTTTTTTTGAGAAAATAAAGCGGAAACGGGTTCTTTTTGGCCCTTTGTTGGCCAGTCCGAGAGACCGGGGCTATGAAGGTCTCCCAAATTATACAGAATTCCGAGGCCTCTGGGGATAATGTCCAAAATGTATCTCAAGCATGCAAAACTTTGAAGCTCCACTTGTAATTCTGCTACTCATGATTACTTTAGATCTTAAGCTAAGTCCCATTTTGCAGGAGGGTCCTGAGAATTCTGCGATCAAAACTGCATGGTACTTGCTTTCCTTACAGGGTGCTTCCTGAAACACATGCCATCTTTGCCCCTGTTTCAAATCAAAGAAAATCTTGTCAGTTAAAAACGTGGTGGTTAGTTGTGACATTCTTGCTGGGGATGGTTTTCTCTTTGACATGCTTTGCTTCGACCGACTGCCTTGAACTGGTCGAGAATTGTTTTGACCTCCCGAATGATCCTCAACCACAGGATCCCCCAACTGTTTTTCTCCCCTTCTGACCTTTTTGCCTGAACCCGTACATCTCCCACAACATTACTGAACCATTCCACCGATATACCTTTGCTTACACCCTATGTCCTACTTTTCATCATACTATCTCTAGCATGTCCTAGCCACATTTTGCTTTGTGCAATTTTGAATCTGGTAGTACACTTTGACATTCCTTCTTATTTGTTGAAGCAAGGCTAACCTTAGAAGAGCTTTAGAGGAGTAAAACTAACAGCAATGAAATGCAACAATTTTGAGAATTAAGAATAAAGAAGAAAATCCAAATTTGGATGACTGTTGGAGATAGGAAAAGAAACTTATCTGAGTGGATTCACTGGTACCAATGATCATGGTATGCATTTTGGATTAATCAGCCCAGTCTATTTAACCAATCTCCTTTCTAATTGTTTTACTTTGTGCTCCAAGATTTCCACAACCCAATTTTTACTATCTGCCAACTTACGACCTACAAACCTCTCTCATTTGTTTATTCCTCAATTCGTTGTCGCCTCATGGTTCCTGTGAAGGTTTTCACCAATAAGACTCTCTCATTTTTATTTTCTCTCAGATTTCATCGCCTCATGGTACCCATGAGGGTTTTCACCAATAAGACTCTCTCATTTTATGATTTCTCTTGCTTAAACCGGAGTGTTGCCCCTGATATGAATTCTCTTTATATTGCTTGACTTGGCATCTCTCGAAGAATGATTGGGAGGTCTTTCTTTGGACAACAATGTGGGTTCTAGATATGTTGAAAAGGGTATAAAACGGGCTCAAAATAACTTCAAATGGGTCAGAATTACAACTTTTGGAATCACATTTCTTATTACAATCACAACTTCTGCCCCAGTTTCTTGCTTGGGGATCTTTTGATATTTTATTTTACTATGACCAAGCCGTGAGGCTACCTACGTATCCTTAACAGGAATCAGGTCAAACGTAGTTCACAGCTGAATTTCCTTGTTGTTATACTTTCTCTTTTCACTTCTTTTCTTTTCTCTTTTTCTTTTCTTTCTTTTCTCTCCTTTTCGTTATTGATTCCAAAAGAGGGGTATGAAAGAAATAAATAAGGCTCAAAAAGGGGGAACAAAGGGTAGAGTATTTAGATCGCGGAACAAATTGCCTTCGTCATTTCATTCTTCGAAACAATGCCAAGTACAAACAATCAACAATTATAACAAAGAAATCATACATAATATCTCTTGGCTGCATCAGAATTGATAGCCATGTCTGTGCATTTTCCTTCGATATCTGTTAAACATAAAGCACCATTGGACAATACTCTGGTTACAATAAATGGCCCTTTCCAATTCGGGGCGAACTTGCCTTTTGCTTTAACCTGATATGGAAGGATACGTTTCAGCACTTGCTGACCCACTTCAAACTTTCGGGGACACACCTTTTTGTTGTATGCTCTTGCCATTCTCTTTTGATATAACTGGCCATGACACACTGCTGCCATTTTCATCAATCAAGTTCAACTACTCCAAACAGGTTTTGACCCACTCATCATCATCAATCTCAGTCTCAGCAACAATCCGAAGGGACGAGATTTCAACTTCTGCAGATATTACTGCTTCAGTGCCATATACCAACAAATAAGGAGTTGCACCTACTGAAGTACGGATAGTAGTGCGATAACCCAGCAACAAAAATGGTAATTTTTCATGCCATTGCCTGGAACCTTCTACTATTTTCCGAAGTATCTTCTTTATATTTTTGTAGGCTGCCTCGACTGGTCCATTCGCCTTGGGACGATGTGGGGTAGAATTGCGATGTGTAATATTAAAATGTTGGCATACCTCTTTCATCAAATTACTGTTATGATTAGCACCATTATCCATGATGATCACCTTTGGGATTCCGAATCGACAGATGATATTTGAGTGAACAAAATCGACCACTGCTTTTTCGGTCACTGATTTGGAAGTTTTGGCCTCAACCCACTTGGTGAAATAATCAATGGCTACCAGAATGAATCTGTGCCCATTGGATGCTGCTGGCTCGATTGGTCTAATGACATCCATGCCCCAAGCAATGAAGGGACATGGTGCCGACATTGTGTGCAATTCCGATGGTGGAGAATGAATCAAATCTCCATGTATCTGGCACTGATGACATTTGCGCACAAAACTGATACAATCTCGCTCCATGGTGAGCCAATAATAACCTGCTCGGAGAATTTTCTTCGTCAACATATATCCGCTCATATGTGGTCCGCAGACTCCCGAATGTACTTCGGACATGACAGCCATAGCTTGTCTAGCATCTATGCATCTTAACAATCCAAGGTCTGGAGCTCTTTTATACAAAACTCCTCCACTTAAGAAAAACCCACTTGCCAACCACCAAATTGTTCTCTTTTGATCCCCCGTGGCTTGCACTGGATATATCCCCATTCTACTGTACTCCTTGATATCGTGGAACCATGGTTCGCCATCAAGTTCTTATTTTATCATGTTACAGTAAGCATGCTGGTCTCAGACTTGAATATGAATAGGATTGACATAAGCTTTGTCCGAATGGTGTAACATTGATGCCAGGGTAGCCAAAGCATCAACAACCTCATTTTGGACCCTTGGAATATGCATGAACTCCACTGATCTAAACCGTTGACAAAGATCATGCAAACATTGTCGGTACGGTATGAGCTTCAAATTTCGTGTTTCCCATTCTCCTTGAATTTTATGTACCAGAAGATCCGAGTCTCCCAAGACCAAGACTTCCTGGACATCCATGTCTGCAGCTAGCCTTAAACCCAAAATGCATGCCTCGTACTCAGCCATATTGTTGGTACAATAGAACCAAAGCTGAGCCGTAACAGGATAGTGATGCCTTGTTTCAGAAATGAGCACAACCCCTATTTCAACTCCTTTCATGTTGGCAGCCCCATCAAAGAAATATTTCCAGCCTGGTTTTTCAATTTGCTCCAGTTCGTCGATATGTACCACCTCTTCATTGGGAAAATAAGTTCTTAATGGCTCGTAATCTTCATCGACCGGGTTCTCGGCCAAATGATTGGCCAATGCTTGGGTTTTCATCGCAGTCTGAGTCACATAGATGATGTCAAACTCCGTGAGCAAACTCTGCCACTTCGCGAGTCTTCCTGTCGGCATAGGCTTTTGAAAGATATATTTCAACGGATCCAAGCGCGAAGTGAGGTAAGTAGTGTAGGATGACAAATAATGTTTCAATTTCTGAGCCACCCAAGTTAGGGCGCAACATGTCCTTTCCAGGTGAGTATACTTAACCTCATAAGGCGTGAACTTCTTGCTAAGATAGTAGATGGCCTGTTCCTTTCTGCCGGTGATGTCATGCTGCCCTAGTACACAGCCAAATGAATTTTCCAGGACTGTCAAGTAAAGAATCAAAGGTCTCCCTGGTTCCGGTAGAACCAGCACAGGCGGGTTTGACAAGTATCCCTTTATCTTGTCGAATGCTTCTTGACACTCATCAGTCCACTTGACCACAACATCCTTCTTTAGCAACTTGAAAATAGGCTCACAAGTTGTCGTGAGCTGAGCAATAAACCTGCTGATGTAGTTCAACCTCCCTAAGAGACTCATCACTTTAGTCTTGTTCCTCGGAGGTGGCAGTTCTTGGATGGCTTTGATCGTTGATGGGTCCAACTCGATGCCTCACTGGCTGACGATGAATCCCAACAGTTTTTCGGATGGAACACCAAATGCGCACTTGGCAGGAATAAGCTTGAGGTTGTACCTGCGAAGCTTCTGGAAGAATTTCCTCAAATCCCCAACGTGGTCGGCCTGATGCTTTGATTTTATGATTACATCATCTACATATACCTCAATCTCCTTGTGTATCATATCATGAAACACAATAGTCATTGCCCTCACATAAGTTGCCCCAGCGTTCTTCAAACCAAATGGCATTACCCGGTAGCAATAAGTTCCCCATGGCGTGATGAATGCCATCTTTTCTGCATCTTCTTCATCCATTAGAATCTGATGATAGCCGGCATAGTAATCCACAAAAGAACAAATCTCATGCTTGGCACAATTATCGATCAAAATATGGATATTGGGTAGTGGGAAGTTATCCTTCGGACTTGCTTTGTTAAGGTTGCGGTAATCGACGCATACTCTGATCTTGCCGTCCTTCTTTGGCACAGGCACGACATTAGACAACCAAACAGGATATCGAGTGACCCGAATAACCTTTACATCCAACTGCTTGGTAATTTCTTCTTTAATCTTCACACTCATATCAATTTTAAATTTCCTCAACTTTTTCTTGACGGGAGGAAACACTGGATCAGTGGGCAATTTGTGGACTACTAAATCGGTGCTTAAACCCGGCATGTCCTCATATGACCACGCAAAAACATCTCTGTATTTGATGAGTGCTTTGATTAACTTTCCCGGATCTTTGGATATTATCTACGTCCCCTAAATTGACTGCTTCTGTTTCATTCAGGTTGGGTTTGGGTTTTTCTTCAAAGTGAATTAACTCCTTACTAATCTCTTTGAAGGCTTCATCCTGATCGTATTCTGATTCATAGTCACAATCTACTTCTTGAACTATTATTTCGAAATCAGATTGATTTTTAAGACTGGGCTGAGGATTCCTTATACATGCCATGTCATTAGAGCCAGCGTAAAAAGAATTGTACAGAAAAGAAAAGAAAAACAAAAAGGAAATTATCAGGAATGCCATAGAAAAGGGAAATTGAATTTCATTGAATTTTAAAGATAATAAGGTTTAATACATCCAAATGGACAGAACATAGAATCTGGATTACAACCCTGGAATAATCCAGATAAACTAAAAGAAAAATCAAAGCCCACTACCAAAGCTCCTTCCGAGTAGGAAGAAGAGTAACTTCCCAATTACTGATCTTTGCACTTGGCCCAACGAATTTCACATCCGCTTGACTTGATCCTTCTTCAGTTTCCACCATGTTAACATAACTGAACAACATCTCGAACCCCTTATCCAAATCTCCATCAACATCAATCAATGAACCGGAAACCGTTGCTGTTGGGCGCTTTCTAGCACTAGGCCTAAAAAATGATCTGGACAGCCGCATGATAGGCTTTGGAAGGACCCACGCCTTTTGCCTCAACTTTATGGCTCTTATTATATCCGCAGATGTGGGCTTAAACCCCAGACCAAAGGTATCCAGGTTTTTGGGCAGAGATACTGGCTGTACGATGCTCTGCAACGAAGCACCCAAACCCTTGCCAGGTACGAAGCCATTCTTCAACATTTCAGAAACCACCATGACTGATGCGGCTATTATTTTAGGAACTGGAATGTCTTTCCCCTGTGGGATCTTTTCAACTGATACTTCGTCAAAGACCTGATATACCCATGGCCCTTTGCCGTCTTCAACTTCGATGAAAGGTACGATGGCATCACTTTGGGCACACATATTATCCTCACCGTGTACCACAATTTCCTGTATGTCCCATTCAAATTTAACCATCTGATGCAAAGTAGACGACACTACCTTGGCGACTTGAATCCAGGGTCGCCCCAGCAAAAGATTGTAAGAAACTGCCAAGTCCAACACTTGGAATTCCATAGTGAACTCAACGGGCCCTATTGTCAGTTCCAGTATTATATCACCTACTGAATCTTTGTCCCCGCCGTCGAACCCACGAACACAAATGCTATTCTTGTGAATTCTATCATTGTCCACTTTCAACTTGTTCAACGTGGAGAGAGGGAAAATGTTCGCACTAGACCTATTGTCGACCAGAACTCTGGTAACCATAGAATCTTCGCACTTTACCATTAGATAAAGGGCCCTATTATGCTCAGTACCTTCCTCGAGCAACTCATAATCGGAGAAAGTAACTCTGTTTACCTCAAATATTTTTTTTGCTATCTTCTCTAGATGGTTTACTGAGATCTTGTCAGGAACATGGGCCTCATTCAAAATTTTTATCAGTGACTGACGGTGCTCATCTGAATGGATCAGCAATGAGAGCAATGAGATCTGAGCAGGCGTTTTCCTCAACTGCTCTACAACAGAATAGTCTTGCACTTTCATTTTCCTTAAAAACTCTTCCGCTTCCTCTTCCGTCACAGCTTTCTTTACCAATACCGGGTTGTCCTTGGGGACCCTAGCTTTTCTTAACTCATCGGGGACAAAGCATCTCCCCGAACGAGTCAACCCATGGGCTTCACAAACTTCTTCTCTAATTTCCTTCCTTTTGTACATCACTGTTACCCATTCGTAATTCCATGGAATAGCCTTGATGTTGATTATTGGTAACTGTGTTACCGGCTTGATAATAACCCGATCTGCGCGGGCACCTTCCACAATTATGACGGGTTTTCTAGCCACTCTTGGTACAATCACCTTTACCCCTTCCTGTTTCGTTGCAACTTTGCTTAAAGACCCCTTCTCAACTTCCACAGATGGCTCAACACTCTTTTTGCTCGACTTGAGCATTGACTTCTCACCTGCTGATTGTTCAACTGTCTTGACTCCACTAGACCGAATTATCATGATGGTCTGTGACGGCTTCCTGGGTTTTCCCTCCTCATGCACTACTTCAATCATATTTGCCTCCTGGTGGGCTGGCATTGGATTCCTATTTATATTGGGTGCCTCGGGAGCTTGAACTTCAATTCTATTGGTATCAATGAGCTCCTGTATCGCACTTTTCAAGTGCCAGCACTTCTCTGTGTCATGACCTGGAGTACCAAAATAATACTCACAGCTAATAGTATAATCAAGGTTTTTTGGAGAAGGATTTGGCAGTTTAGACTGTATCGGCCTCAGCATATCCAGCTGTTTTAACCTGTGGAACAGACTAGTGTATGATTCTCCCAACGGAGTAAAGGTTTTCTTTTTCTGCAACCTTTCACCCTTGAATGCTTGACTAGGCCAAAAACTTGGTCCGGGAGTGTTTTGGTAGGATCGTGGATGTGGGTAAGTATTTTGTGGAACGGGAGCACGCCATTGCGTGTGGGAAAGAGGTTGGTTGTATGCTTGTGCATGATGGACGAAAAAATGAGGTTCTGGTAGAGGATAGTAGTGTTGGGGTGGATTGTAGTGATAAGTTTGTTGGTGGGATCGAGGTTGATTGTAGTGGTAAGGTGAGCCTTTGGATCCGGACCAAGTTCCTGAATCAATCATTGCCGCGTCCTCTCTCTTCTTTTTCCCGATCCCTCCTATGCCGCCCTGAATAGGGGTCTACTCTTGCTGCTTGCTCCCTTCATCGGAAACCATATTCCCTGAAACTTTCGTTGTGCTTTTTCTCCAGTTTAGTCAAGGACAGTCGATCTGGAATGATCTCAAGATTGTACTGGAAGTGACAAGCAAATGCTTGCGCCAGATCATCCCATGTGCACCATCTTTCATGGTCTTGGCGGGTATACCATTCCAATGCTAATCCACCCAAACTCTAACTGAAGTAAGCCATTAACAATTCATCCTTTCCTCCCGCTCCCCTCATCTTGCTGCAAAAACCCCTCAAGTGGGCTACCAGATCACTGTGCTCGTTGTATAGATCAAACTTGGGCATCTTGAAACCTGCCGGCAATTGCACATTCGGAAACAGACATAGGTCCTTGTAGGCCACACTTACTTGCCTCCCAATCCCCGCATATCTCTGAATGATTGTTCTAAGCTTTTAACTTTCCTGAACATCTCCTTCTGTTCGGGATTTTTGATTGGTTTATTAGCTTCTATCAGGAGGTCAAAGCGAGGAGTATAGGAATGGGTTTTTTGGAGCTTTGAAAGTGGGCTCCGAGGGGTAGTATTGGTTGTCCTGGGTCTGGAACATAGGCTCACTAGGAGATTTGTGGAGTGTAGCTGGTGGAGGTGCTACGAAGACAGAAGTTACTGGTGGAGGAGGGTATGGAATTGGTTTAGGGGGTGGAGACTGTGACGTATGAGAAGTGGTTCCCCGGTGGTGTTGGTAAATGGGAAAGCTCGGGGATAGATCGGTGGCAGGATGATCCTGAGGTTGAGCCGGTGGTGGAGTGAAGGTAGGGTTAACCGGGTAAGCTGATGGCGGTTGTCCTTTAGCCCAGGCCTGATATATTTCGGCCATTTGTTGTTTCAATTTGTACATCTCTTCTTTCATGGCATTGACATCCAACTCTTCTTCTTCTCTCGAAGGATCGATAACACTAGTGTCTATATCTGCGATAGACATGATTATTTCACCTTTGGATCTGGTTTGGTATGGGTGGGTTGCCAGTATGCTTAGGTGAACTAACTGCTTGAATTCTGGTATCAACAACCAAACTTGTTAGTGATTAGAGCTTTAACAAATAGGAAACCGCACATAGGAATGCAATGCACCTAGGCAATTAGTCATTTCTATCATACATTTGCTTGGTTGTTTGTGTCATCCCGACTTTTCCTATTTATGACCTTTCCCTTTTATTGTTACTCACGCTTATCCTTTATTCCCCTTTTTATTTTTCCATTTTATTCTTTTTCTTTTGGTTGTGGTCGAATCCTATGGATATTGCCTACGTATCATGACCCCGCATGAATTAGACCGAGCGTAGTACTGGGGCAATAAAGTGTAAAAATGAATAGCAAAATATTTTGGGATTTTGAATTCTTCTCATAAAAAGGAAATTCTTTGAATGATTCAAAACTAAAAGACTCAAAAGGAAAACAACAGACTCCAACAACATAATGAAAATACAGACTCACTAACTGACTTACGGACTCCGACTAAAAGGTACAAACTAATTAAAATCAAGAATACATTAATGCTCCTGGTGCCCGCGGGACATCATTCGGTCTCGTCGCGAGCTTAAATGCGAGATACCCTTGCAGTCGCTCCAAATCAGTCATAACTTGACGGACGAAAGTCATTACCGCAGCGAAAAAGGTGGTACGAGTCATGTCCTCACACGCTTGGCACTTCATGATAATGTAGTCAGCGATGTTTCTGATCCTTTCTCTAGTTATGCCTTTTTCTTGAAGCAATTGCCCTATCTGATTATTCCGGGCTCCTAACATTTGAGAGTCATGAAGGTGTTGATTTTGCAACTGCTGCATTCCTTTCTCCATTTGAGCCATCAGATCATAATAGTGCTCCCTATCAGCATTGAAATCTTTAGCCTGGTTGACTGCCTCATTCTCGAGAGTGGGTATCTTTCTTGTTAGGATAGTGATGGTCCCTTCATAGTTCCTCTTCATTTGTTGCATAAACTGTGCCCTCTTTTCTTCCTTCTTTGTCCATTTTGCTCGGATTTTCGCTAGACTAGCTTCAAATTTTTCTAGGTCTTCTTGATACTTGAGGGCTTTCTTTTTCAGACCGCTTATGAGTCTTTTATCAGCCTGGCTTCTTTCCGGGTTTCTGGCAGCTATTTTCATCTTCTGGATCTGAGCTTTGAGGGCCTTATTTTCCTGAGCTAGTTTTTTCTTTTTTCCCTTGTCTGCAGCGGCTTGAACACCATTTTCAAACTGAAGCTCCATGACTCGCCTTTCCAACTGGCTTATTTTGGCCCTGTACTCGTTTTCTTAGGTCAACCAGTCCCATTGCACTTGTGCCCCATCAGTGAATTGTTGGACATGGGGTCTCTTTGTGGGCCTCTCGGGGATCTAGAATCTTTTGCCGAACCAGACAATGTACTGAGGGTCCACTTCACCTCTAGCTAAATCTCGCACCATGGTCTTAGGTTCAAGAAACCTACATTCATTCCATATCTGGCAAATTTTCCCTTCTGGAAATGCGGCTTTTGGGCCCAGTTCAATGGCATATTTACTCAAATATTCATCACTAAGGACAGTTTGAAATCTTCCTAATTGGTACAAAACCCTGAAGGGAGCATAAGGTTGAATGCTCCGGATGCCCATCAAGAGGATATAACATACTTCAGCTGACGTGTACACTGCTTCGGTGACAGGAAGTCATCCGAATGCCCACTCAATTTTATCAGCAGTCAAGGATCTCAAATGTGTAAGCCAAGCTTTAGTTCCTTCGGGGAATTCAATACCTGCCACCCGGCTTTCGAATTCTTCAATACAGCTCAAACCGGTCAAACCGTAATTCATATACCCAACCCGGTGGCAGAGATGTTCTTGCATCCATAATTGTAACAACAGATTGCAGCCTTGGAAGAACTTTCCCCCTTCCCGATAGATAGTCAAGGCTCGGTAGATTTCAAATAAGATTAGAGGAACCACAGTGCTGTTGGCTTTCTTGATTGCAACATCGATCATTCCCACAAGATCTATCTCTATATTACCATCTTTTTGCGGACAAACCACAACACCCAAGAAGGCTACCATAAAAGCTAAACCTCTCCTTGCCTCCCATTTGTCTTTATTTCCGGCATGGGTTAGACCAGTGTTTGGTTCTTTAAAACCTCGGGGGTTACCATACCGATGATACAAGAACTGGAGCTTGCAATACCCTTCAGATAAGTTCTCGTCCTGAATATCCCGACTAATACCCAGCAAATCCAGAAATCTGTGGGGGGATACTGGTCTTGGTGCCAATGGGTATCGACTTCTAAGGTTTCCGTTAAGGCCTGCATGACCCGCAACTTCCTCTAATGTAGGTGTAAGCTCAAAGTTAGAAAAGCGGAACACATTGCGAGTTGGGTCCCAAAAATGTATTAAAGCTTCAATTATGTCCAACCTTGGCTTGACATTCAATAGTCCGACAAGGCCTCCCAGAACTTTTACCACTGTTTCTTTATTGCCTTTTCCTAGATCATTCCACCACACGTGGAGCTTTAAGGGGATCTCATTAAGGACTGTGAAGGGTTCAATTTTGTTTGTGCTCATCCTGCACATTTATTAAGGTAATTATTTTGACCCAAAAAGAAAAAGTAACACCATTTTTTCAAAATTTCAAACTTGGCTTCGCAAATACGGCCTTTCAGCACTTCGGGGAAGAAGATTTTAAGGCTGTGCCTGCTAACCGTTAAAAATGACCCAAGGTGGCTGTTCTTGCAAAAACAGCCTTCCGGCGCCCTTTTGGGGACATTTGGCTTATTTTAAACAAGAATGGCATCACCCGACTTATTTGTGACACAAATTAAAATTTTGTTGCTTTTGGGCTATTCTTGCAAAAAGGAAAAGTTGAACCCGATGAGGGTTGCCTACGTATCCCACATTCGGTAAGAATCAAACTGGCGTAGTTCGGGCAAATAAAACTATTTTTAAAAGCAAAACTCTTTTTTTTTTCTTTTCATTTTTTCTCAAAAAAAAATTCGGCGGAGTTTCAATACTATTTGGACATTGTTTTTTTCAAAACAGGTGATTAACTCACATAACCCTTATACCGCTATTTTCTTTTCCAATTTTTCTCCCATAATTCAAAGGCCGGTCAGCATGCAAACCCAAAGCAAATAAATGCACAAGTAGCACGTAAAATATGCATCAGTATGGTCTTTGATTATGGGTACACCTATCCTAGACGGACCCAACCCCTGTGTTGAGTCCCCTAAGTCAAATGCACATGATGCAATCAAACGTTCCTACTAGGGATCCGGCATGAGGCTGAGTTATTCTAGGTTTAAAACCTGGGTTTATTGTTCTAGACCTGGCTTACCCGAGCAGACAACTCGAGCTGAGGGGGGCAACATACCGGGAATATAGAAGCTTCACCGGCTTTGCAACTTGTCCGAACCTCATTCTAAAATGGGATAAGACTCTAGACAGAAGAGAAGCCACATGAAGTGCACCCTTCTCCATGATTTAGAAGACTCAGAAAGAAGAGGGTTTTGTAACAGTTTTATATACAATTCAAGCAATATCAAAGAGGTAAAAAGCAACATTTAGCACATTAGGTACAAATACGTAAAAATCAGATAATAAATAAAAGCCAACTATAACAGTTATTCCAAGCTCGAATTCTGAACCCTAAACCAGAAGTTCTGGGTTCCATCCCCAGCAGAGTCGCCAGAGCTGTCACACCTCCTTTTTTACCTACACCCACAGAAGGGTATAAGGGGGGTTTTCCAATTAAATGACAATCGAAACAGGATTATTATTAAAAGATTCAGAGTCGCCACTTGGGATATTTATGGTGTCCCAAGTCACCGGTTTAAATCCCAAATCGAGGAAAGGGTTGACTCTGTATTACAGTCCGCGAACCAAAAATCTGGGTAAGGAATTCTGTTAACCCGGGAGAAGGTGTTAGGCATTCCCGAGTTCCGTGGTTCTAGCACAGTCGCTCAACTGTTATAATCGGCTTAATTATCTGATTTTAAACACTTTGGAACCTATGTGCATTTTTACTTTAAACCGCTTTTATTTAATTTTAGGAAAAATTCAACGTCACATAAAACGCGTTTTGAACCACGTCACATAAATGCACATGCAGTCCGCAACACATTTTATATAACGTTTCAGGATTTGGATTTGGGTCACATAAATGCGCACCCCGAGTTTAGGAAGATACATTATTAAAATAACGCGCCTAAATGCAACTTGCGAGGGCCACGGAAAATTTGCTAAATGGCACGCCTCGAATTCTAAGGATAAAAATATTAACTTAGCGAGAGCCATGCAATTGTCATTTTTTGTTTGGCACGACACACCTTTAATTCTAAAGATTTTAAAAGGAAGAATTAAATAAGGGCCACGCATTTGAGATTTTATTTGGCGTGACGCACCTTGATTCCATTTTGAAAGGATATTCAAACTAAAGCTCGAAAGGCCATAAACCATTTATTATGACTCACCTCAAATCCCCTTAAAAAAATAGTTAATTAAGGAAAAACTTTAAGAGATTCTAATTAATTCAAACTAAAAGTTTGACCCTATTTATTAATTAATAAGAGTCTTATTAAAACCAATTAACTTAAAAACAAATTGTTACAGAGGACAACAGCTATCTGAAACCATTTGAATTACTTTCCAGCTCGAGCTTGAACGAATCCGATTTCAATAAAGAACGGACGTCCGAAGAGTCGAACACACGATGAGTTTGAGATGGAACTTTCGTTAGTTGGGCCAACATTAAGCCCAATCATCAGAATCTGATCTAGGGTACAAAATAAATCTAATCATGACTATATGAAACATGCATACTGAATTAACATTTTTTTTGGAACCTTGATTATTTGAACTAAAAAAATTCTGAGTTTTTGAATTTGACATCCATACACTTTGGGCTAAGTCTGCCTTAGACCTTTAGGGCAACATCATTAGAAAATAGACATTGGGCTCCAAAAGAGCCCAAACCAGATGCAGGGCCAATTGCTGGGACCTGAGACTCAGGATCGAGTCTCCTCAAAGACAAACCATGTGTGTGTGTTTAAACCCTTCCTTTATAACAACAAATTAAATTTCAAAACTATAAAGTTTAAAACCTCATTTCACGAGATATTGAACATTGCGTTAATTTATGTTCAGATCTCAAGCAAGACTAAGGGGGCAACTAAAGAAGACAAAAAAAAAACTACTTTCAACATGGTTAATAATCATGCATCACCAACACAAATCCATCACAGCAAGATAACACCTTATAGTACTTTTTCGGATAACATATCGTGTATGATCACTCCCGTCCTTAAATTACACCAGTCAATTATAATGAATCCATTTGAAATCCTCAACAGGCATGAGTACTTATTTCAACCAAAATTTAAACAAATCTAAGCCACGATGTAGTTCGACTAAACATTCTAATACAACATCTTAACAATCCCCAA
Organism: Nicotiana tabacum; assembly: GCF_000715075.1. Taxonomy (NCBI): domain Eukaryota; kingdom Viridiplantae; phylum Streptophyta; class Magnoliopsida; order Solanales; family Solanaceae; genus Nicotiana; species Nicotiana tabacum. The sequence continues at coordinate 54,910,653 of NC_134087.1, read as the reverse complement.
AGTCAAATATAATTAACATAATTCAACTAACAAAAACAGACATTAACTAGAATACATATTGAATCATGTTGCTAAAGACATAAATATTATAATGAAGCACAACTGAGTCATAAAGGGAAGTATTGCTATGCTTTCGACTCTATTCTGTATTTTCATTCTCAAATTGAACCTCACATTAGACAAGATTCAAAATGTACCTGGAAATGAGAGTAAAAGAGGATAAGATTTAGCAGTAGTTCAGCAGCAAAACCACCCAGATTTAACCAGAAAAACAGTGAATAATCCCAGATGAATCAATGTAACAGTAATTGAGTAGAAAAACTTGGGTCAATAATTTCAGAAACTAATTCAGATCATTCTTCAACACTAAAGAAAATCAGGAACTATTTAAGAATGGAAAATTTTGAAATTCAAGGCAGAAAATGCAATGGAACAGTAGTAGTTTTTTTTTCCCAGTAGTTTCAGTTTTTCCTCACTTCTGATTCTATCACTTTGTGTCTTGCAAACTCTACCTTTTTAGTATTTTTCAGAGTTATTCTTGTATATCCCTGAACTCAGTCTCTATGAACTCTTAAATAGGCAATGGGGAATGCCCTTTGATTCACCAAAATGGCCTTTTAACATTTAGAAATTTGATTCCACTCAACCCTTATTGAATTAAATTTTCCGGTAGTGAAATCTAAACCCTACCACTATGGAATCTTCTCAATTAGGTGACCACTTTAAACTTATACTAATCAATTCTTATCAACTTAATTAAACAAGAAGTTAAACCAAACTATTGAACTAATCCTAATTATTCTGACTAAGTGATTAAACGAGATACAAATTCAAAGTCTTAAAACAAACTGATATCCTAATTATACGAAACAAATCCACAAAACTAACCTAAAGAAACAAACAGTGAACAGAAATAATTTATACCAGAGGACTGATCAAATTTCAATTAAAACTGACCAGAAAAAGAAAAAGAGACGAGAAAGACGAACATCAGAATAATACTAATAAAATATAAACATAGAAGCAGGACAGAAACTCACCGGTCAGTAGTAATTGAAAGAAACCTTCGAATCTTCAATTTTTAAACCAAATTTTGACTTTAACTGTGTTCTTATCAAAAACACACAGATAAAGTCAAAATTAGCTTAAAGTATCAACGAATCTTGACTCTGCAGTTTTAGGTTTAAAACTTAGATTCATTATTCGACAAGTTCTGGTTTGATTCGAGGGTAACAGATTGTGAATTAGGGAAAAGGGGAGTGAGGTGACTTCAGGGTGTTAATTTGGGAGGGATTGGAGGCGGCGCCACCACCGGAAGGCTGTGGTGAATGGTGGCGGCTGCTAGGGTTCATTCCTTTAAATCAAGATTCGAACAGTTCTAGGGATGTTCGAGGGAACTGGAGCAGGGATTTGGGTAGAGGAGGTTGTGACGGTTCTAGGGTGTAGTTAGCGGATTGGGGCCGACACCGCCATTGGAGAACGGTGGATAGGGTGGCGGATACTAGAGTTACTCTTCTTTGAAGAGACGATGTGAGACGAGTGAGAGGAGGGGGTGTTCTAAGGGGGGTGGGGTCTGTTTGGATAATTATATACTAGGGGTGGAATTGGATCCAGGCCGTTCGATCAAATGAGATCAACGGTTTGTATCATTTGACTAAATGGAATGACGAAGTTTAGATTACATTAGAGACCGGATCGGTCTCTGATGCAAATGGGTCGGGGTCGGATACGGGCGATGGGGCGCGTTTTAGACCGTTGGATGAAACTAAATCAATGGCTCAGATGAATGGTTGGTAAACGACGTCATTTGGATGGTAAAGGGGCAGACCGGGTTGGGACGAGTTTTGGGTGTATTTGATTAGGGCTGGGGATTTTGGCCCAAATCTATTTTCCCCTCTTCTATTTAATTCTTTTCCTTTTTCTATTTATTTCCCAAACTATTTTTTTCAAAATTAAAAATAAAATACTAAATTAAATTATAAAACCCAAATTAGCTTAAAAAAATATATTAATTAACTCTAAATAATAATTATCATAAATAATTAAATACGAAATTAAAAGAAAATCACAAAATTTTACTAAAAATACAAAGATATGTTATTTTTTGTGAATTTTTCATTTTTGTAAAACACCTAATTATTAATTAATTCCAAAAATGTAAAGTCAAATCCTAAGTGCAGATGCTATATTTTTTGTATTTTTAATGCATTAATAAAATTAAACATGCACACAAACATATGCAAACAATCAGGAAAATCGCACAGTAATTCCTAGAATAACACATAATTAAAGAAAAGACCTAATTTTGGGAATTCTTTTGGAGTAATTCATGTGAGGCAAAAATCACGTGCTCACAGTTATAAGAAAACTCCACAAGCGGTAGGAACTAATCCCATGATCCTCCAAAATCAATGATACAAGCGCGCAACATGTACTCCAATATCTGAATAGTGCGCTCGGACTGCCCGTCCGTCTGAGGGAGAAAAGCTGTGCTCAACTCAACCTGAGTACCCAACTCTCACTGCACGACCCTCCAAAACTGTGAAGTAAACTGAGTACCTCTATATGAACTGATGGAAACTGGGATGCCATGCAAGCGAACAATCTCTTGGATATAAATCTCTGCCAACCGCTCTGAAGAATAGGTAGTACACACCGAAATGAAGTGTGCAGACTTGGTCAGCCAATCTACAATCACCCAAATAGCATTGAACTTCTTCAAAGTCCATGAGAGTCAAACTACAAAATCCATGGTGATCCGCTCCCACTTCCACTCTAGAATATCTAACCGCTGAAGCAAGCCACCCGGTCGCTGATGCTCATATTTCACCTACTGATAATTGAGACACCGAGCTACAAATCCCATAATATCCGTCTTCATTCTCCTCCACCAATAATGCTGCCTCAAATCCTGGTACATCTTCACAGCACCCGGATGGATGGAATACCACGAGCTAGGGGCCTCCTCTAGAATCAACTCCCGAAGCCTATCTACATTGGGCACACATATCCGGCCCTGCATCCTCAATACCCCATCATCACCAATAGTCACATCTCTGGCATCGTTGTGCTGAACTCTGTCCTTAAGGACAAACAAATGAGTATCATCATACTGGCGCTCTCTGATGCGATCAAATAAGGAAGACCGAGAAATCACACAAGCCAATACCCGACTGGGCTCCGAAATATCCAACCTCGCAAACCGATTGGCCAAGGCCTGAACATCAACTGCTAGAGGTCTCTCCCCAACAAGAATATATGCCAAACTCCCCATACTCACCGCCTTCCTACTCAAAGCATCAACCATTACATTGGCATTCCCCAGATGGTACAAGATAGTAATATCATAATCCTTTAGCAGATCCAACCATCTCTGCTGCCTCAAATTGAGATCCTTCTGCTTGAACAAGTGCTAGAGGATACGATGATCAGTAAAAACCTCACAAGACACACCGTACAAATAATGCCTCCAAATCTTCAACGCGTAAACAATGGAAGCCAACTCTAGATCATGAACAAGGTAGTTCTTCTCATGGGGCTTCAATTGGCGAGAAGCATAAGCAATCACTCTACCCTCCTACATCAACACACACCCAATACCAACTCTTGAAGCATCACAATACACGGTATATGAACCTGAAGCTGATGGCAAAACTAACACTGGAGCTGTGGTCACAATAGTCTTGAGCTTCTGAAAGCTCACCTCACACTCATCCGACCATCTGAATAAAGCCCCCTTTTGAGTCAATTTGGTTAAGGGTGATGCAATAGATGAAAATCCCTAAACGAACAAGTGGTAATAGCCTGCCAAACCAAGAAAGCTGCGAATCTCTATGGCTAAGGACGATCTGGGCCAGCTCTGAACCGCCTCTATCTTCTTCAGATCAACCTGTATACCCTCACTGGACACCACGTGCCCCAAGAAAGCCACTGAACTGAGCCAAACTCACACTTGGAGAACTTTGCATAAAGTTTCTCCTCCCTCAATCTCTACAACACAACTCTCAGATGCTCCGCGTGCTCCTCCTGACTACGCGAGTATAACAGAATATCATCAATGAAAACAGTCACGAACGAGTCAAGATAAGGCCGAAACACGCTATTAATCAAATGCATGAACGCTGCTGGGGCATTGGTCATCCCAAAAGACATCACAAGGAACTCATAATGGCCATATCGGGTCCTGAAAGCTATCTTAAGAATATCCGAGTCCTTGATCTTCAGCTGGTGATACCCTGAATGGAGATCAATCTTGGAGAACACTCTCGCTCCCTGAAGCTGGTCAAATAAATCATCAATACAAGGCAAATGATACTTGTTCTTGATTGTAACTTTGTTCAACTGCCTGTAATCAATGCACATTCTCATCATGCCATCCTTTTTCTTCACAAATAGAACATGCGCACCCCACGGCGATACACTAGGCCGAATAAGCCCCTTATCAAGGAGTTCCTGAAGCTGCTCCTTCAACTCTTTCAACTTCGCCGATGCCATACGATACAGTGGAATAGAAATGGGTTGAGTTCCCGACACTAAATCAATACCAAAGTCAATATCCCTGTCCGGTGGCATGCCCGACAGTCTGCAGGAAACACATCGGGAAAATCCCTCACTACAGGAACAGAATCAATACTAGGAGTCTTTACACTAACATCCCTCAGAAAGGCTAAGTATGAAAGACAACCCTTCCCAACCATTCGCTGGGCCTTCAGAAATGAAATCACCCTACTGGGGACAAAATTAGTCAAACCTCGCCACTCAATCTGTGGCACTCCCGACATAGCCAACGTCACTGTCTTAGAATGACATTCCAATAAAGCATGACATAGGGATAGCCAATCCATGCCCAATATCACATCAAAGTCCACCATACAAAGCAAAAAAAGGTCCACTCGGGTCTCAAAACCCCCAATAGTCACCACACACGACCGATATACGCGGTCCACAACAATAGTATCGCCTACTAGAGTAGATACGCGAACAGATGAAACAAGAGACTCACGGGGCATATCCAAATAATGGGTAAAATATGATGACACATATGAAAAAGTGGAACTAGGATCAAATAATATAGAGGCATCTCTGTGGCAGACTGAGACAATACCTGTAATCACAACATCTGAAGCAATAACATCTGGTCTGGCTGGGAGGGTATAGAAATGGGTCTGACCACCACCTGATCGACCGCCCCCTCTGGGACGACCCCTAGCTGACTGACCCCCACCCCTAGCTGCCTGAGCGGGTGGTGAAGTAACTGGAGCTGAAGTAGAGGGTTGACCCCTCTACTGAGACAGGCTCTCAAGAAGATGAGGACACTGCCTCCTCATATGCCCAAACTCTCCACACTCGTAACAACTCCCTAGTGTGGGGAACGAGGACTGAAGGGAACCCCTAGCATCGGAATGACCAGTAAAATGACCTGCCATGGAAGAAGCCTGAACTGATTGAGCACGGTATGAACTCTAGGCTAGTAGGGCACTGAGTGATGAATGACCCTGATGTGAGCTATGAGAACCATGGCCTGATGACGCCCCACGATGAATTAGGCGAGCTAACTAAGCATGTCTGAATGAATGACCTCTGCCGTGCTGAAACTGACCTCTCTGAGGAGCACCACCAAAACTACCAGATCCCCGAGGCCTCTTAGCCTCCCTCTCATCTCGCTCCTAGCGACGAACTGACTCAATTTCGCGAGCAATGTCCACCACCTCCTCAAAAGTAGCATCTGACTCCCTCTCCCTGGTCATGAGAATCCGAAGTTGATATGTGAGGCCATCAACAAACCTCCTGATCCTCTCTCTATCGATAGGAACCAAACAAACAACATGATGAGCTAACTCTGAGAACCTCATCTCATACTGTTTCACAGTCATATCTCCCCGACGCAACCGCTTGAACTGCCTGGGCAGCTCCTCTCTGCAAGACTATGGCACATACTTCTCTAAAAAGAGAACGGAGAACTGTTGCCAGGTAAGGGGCGCTACATCAACAGGCCTACGCCTCTAATAAGCCTCCCACCAATTAAAGGCAACTCCAGTAAACTGAAAAGTAGTGAATGCAACCCCACTAGACTCCAAAATACCCGTTGTATGAAGAATTCTCTGACACTTGTACAAGAAACCCTGGGCATCCTCACCCTCTATACTACTGAAAGTCAGAGGCTGAAGTCTACAAAACCTCTCCAATCGACGCTGCTCGTCGTCAGGCATAACGGGCACCACAAAATCCTGGGCTAGTGCAACCGGCTGGGCTGGAGGTACCCCTGGTGTCTGAAGTCCCTGCACAACCTGCTTAGGTGTGCGAGCAGCGGGAGTTTGAGTACCTCCCCCAGCCTGAGAAGTAGCTGCGGTCGTAGTAACTGAGACCGTCTGAGCCAGGCCAGTGCACACTGATAGAATCTGGGCTAGGGACTCCTGAAGGCCTAGAATCACAATAGGCACAGCCGGTGTCTGAGCTGGTGCTGCTGGAGTGTCCACAACTGGGACCTGATCATGAACTGGGTCAACTGGTGGATCTGCAGATGCTGCCCTAGCTGCTGTGTGGGCTACACCTCTGCCCCTACCATGGCCTCGACTGCGACCTCGACCTCTAGTGACCCCAAGTGGTGGTACTGGTGTCTTCCATCCTGACCGGTAGCACATGTCCTCACCATTTGTGAGAGAATAGAATAACAGAAGTTTAGTACCAGAATTAACAGATTCGCAAATAGGAATTTCAAGAATGTGAAGTTTTTCCTAAAGGTTCTGCAACCTCTCAAGGATAACTACAGATGTCTTCATACCGATCCGCGAGACTCTACCAAACCACCCCGGTCATGATGGTGCCTATCACAGTACTAGGCAAGTCAAACCAACATTTACCACATCGAATTCTTTTCAATAAATCATTTTTCTAAAACCGAGTAAGCCTCAAATCTTTCATATATAATATAAAAATCAACAGAAATACACAGAAAAGCAGTATGAAATATACTAACACAACCCGAATTTGGTGTCACTAGTCATGAGCCTCTAAGTACAACCAAAACACTGTCGGAATAATACAAAATAAGTCTGAAATACACAATACTAAATTAGAAAGGAGGAAAGTAGGGTTGCGAACGCCATGCAGCTACCTTGCAATCTCCGGATAAAAACTCTGAAAGTGCTGGAAGCTCTCACTCTAATGCTCGGGCACCTGAATCTGCACACAAGGTGAAAAGAGTAACGTGAGTATGCCAACTCAGTAGGTAACTAAGGTAAATAAAGTCTGAGTGCAGTGACAAGCATTTAAAATCATATAAGAAATCTAAATAGAAATATCAAGTCAAAATCTGCAATTCAAAAGCCAGTTATCTCGTAAAACTCCAGTTCCAGTTAAAAATCTTTGAAAACATTTATTCAGCATTTTTCAACAGAGGCTCAATATAAAAAGAAGAGTGAAAACAGTGAAAATGTCATAAACAGGGCCTCTCGGGCAAAGTATCACTCATAAGTATAGCCTCTCGAGCAAGCCTCTCAATCACTCGTGACTCAGCTCTCGTCAATCAGTACCCACACTCAGCACTCCGGCTCAATCAATATCTTATAATAATCAAAGTAACGGCTGCGGCGTGCAGCCCGATCCATAATGTATAGTCGACTACCCTCACTAGGGTTGTACAGACTCCAGATGGGCTCCTACAACCCAAGCGTCATATCGTTGCGGCGCGCAGCCCGATCCAATATATACATATATCATTGCGGCATGCAACCCAATCCATATAAATATCGCTGTTGGCGTGCATCCCGATCCATAATATATATATATATATATATATATATATATATATATATATATATATATATATATATACATATATATATATATACACGCGCAACCCGATCCATAATATATCTGTAATCCTTTATATTAGGTCATCAACCTCTCTCAGTAATAAATCTCATGGCCACTCGGGCATATCGGTGAAAATCAGGGAACTCAGCCCAAACAGTTTTCATATATTAAGAAATAGAGTGATGAAACTGGTTTTAAACAATAAACAGGTAAAACATGACTGAGGATATGCTCTCAAATCAAATAGAGTGAGAAAAATAGTAAAAATACCACTAAGGGTCTAAATAGGTCGGCACAAGGCCCCAAACATGGCATTCAGCCCAAGTTAACAAACCAATTCTAAAACATATGGATATCATACACAATATATCAAAATATTCAACTATACAGTCGCCACAGAACGGACCAAGTCCCAATCCCTATGGGTGCACACCCATACGCCCATCACCTAGCATGTGCGTCACCTCATTTATCAAAACAGTACAAAATTCCGGGGTTTCATACCTTCAGGTCTAGATTTACAATAGTTACTTATTCAAACTGGATGAAATACTACTCCGCGATGCCCTTGCCTCTCGACTCGGCCTCAACTCGCGTCGAATCTCTCCAAAATTAGAATTATAACATCAGTATATTCTAAGGGAATGATCCCATGCGAAAATAATCAATTTACATCAAGAATCTTGAAATTGGCCAAACCCGACCCCCGGACCCACATCTCGAATTATGATTAAAATGACAACTAGATTCCTTACACTCTCACGAGTTCATACATACCAAATACATCAAACTCTGACCACAAACGACCCCTCAAATCCTCAAATCAAAGTCTCCAATTTCAAGCCCTAACTCCCTAATTTTAGGCTTTAAATCCCACTAATTTCAAATTTAATTGGGTAGAAATCATCATAGAATCGAGTATTGAGTTCAAAAGTCTTACCTCCAAGTGTTTCCCTTTGATTCCCTCTTCAATCCTTCTCAAAAAGCTCCAAAACCGCTCAACAATGGTAGAAATAGACCAAATATCGCGAAGGCAACTATTTAAACATTCTGCCCAGGCAAAAATTCCTTCTTCGCGAACGCGGTCAAAGCCTCGTGTTCACGAAGCACAAAAATTCCATTGACCAAAAACCCTCTTTCACAAATGCGATAACACCAACGTGAATGCGAATCCTCTGCCTTCCAAGCCTTCGCGAATGTGACATCACCTATGCGAACATGATGAAAAACTACCAGGCGACCCAACTGCTCCACTTTACTCTTCGCGAACGCGTCCAGCTTCTTGCATTCGCGTACCTTTCACTGGTCATACCTTCGCGAATGCAAGCCCCTATCGCGAACATGAAGAACACTTTTTCTGCAACAAAATACCAGAAATCTGCTACTTTCCAAAACAAGGATTTGGTCCGTTAGCCTCCCGAAACTCACCCGAGGCCCTCGGGACCTCAACCAAACATGCCAGCACATCCCATAACATCATTCAAACTGGTTCCAACCTTCAGAATGCTCAAAACAACATCAAAACATCAAATCATCATAGGATTCAAGCCTAAAAATTTCAAATTCTGCTTTCGATCAAAAAGTCTATCAAACCTCGTCCGAATGACCTGAAATTTTCCATGCACGTCCCAAATGACACAATGGACCTACTCCAATTTCCAGAATTCCATTCTGAACCCTATATTAAAATTTCCACTACCAACCGGAAAATGCCAAAATTCAAATTTCGCCAATTCAAGCCTAAATCTACTCCGGGCCTCCAAAACACATTCCGATCATGCTCCTAAGTCTCAAATCACATAACAAAGCTATCCGAACCATCGAAATTCACATCCGAGCTCTTTTTCACATAAGTCAATCTCCGGTTGGCTTTTCCAACGCATGTTTACTCAAAAGAGACTAAGTGTCTCATTTTTCTACAAAACCACTCTGAACCCAAACTAACCAACACAATACCACATATTACAGGTAAACAAGACATAAAGAAGCAAAAATAGGGTAAACAAAGCAGTAACTCATGAAACGACCGGCCAAGTCGTTACACGAAGAAGCTCCATTCCGGAGTCGTCTTTACACAATTCCAACTATGGTCAAAATCCTAGAACTTAAGCTTCCGTTTTGGAGGATAAGTGTCCCAAAACACTCGGAAATTAAAAAATAGAACCTCCCAGCAAGTAACATAAGTAGAAAAGATATGGGGAAAGCAGTAAATAGGAGATCGAGGCTAATACTCTCAAAACGACCGGTTGGGTCATTACACTATCAACTCTCTATAGCTATCATATACATAATTACTTCCTATAGCTACTATTCAGTTGTTACGATAGTGTATTCATTATATTCGTATTGCTATATTCATGAATATAATAGCAAAATGTTCCTAAAATCAAGGCAGTCCAGCTGTACACGCATGTATTCACATGTATTCGTGCCATGTATTCATAAATACCGTTGATACCCAATTTTTCCCTCATATATTTTTAACATGCATATATATTTTCAAAAATAGTGCACATGCATTTATAAACATGCACAAGTATTTCTATAATTTTTCCATAATTTCAAAGGCTTTCAACCAATTTATTTCTGCATTTTTACTATACAAATATCCAATAATTATACCTCATATTTTTTATGATTATTTAATCATATAAATTCATGATTTATTCCTAAATAGTGCTTAAATATTTTAATTATATTTTTTATAATTACATTCGCATTTGTAAGCTAGAATTGCACATTTTGCAATAATAGCCTATATATATGCATAATTATATTATCTATACAGAAAATGGATTTTTATAGTATTAAGTAATTATTTTAAATCATTTTCATTCACAAACAATATTTTATTTATTTATTAATTCTTTTTATAAATTATTTTCTGATTTAATTGGGTATTTAAAATCCAGCCCCTAAAATATACACAATTTCGGACCTAGCCTAGCCCAATACTCATACCCGGCCAACCTAGACCCAAACCCATCCAAATTAACCTGCCCCAGTCATAATCTAATCCTAGCCGTTGATCTCAGATGATCAACGGCTCACAATACATCCACCCTCATTATTTACCTTGAAAATGGTAATTACAATTAGATTTTATTTTGTGGTTCTAAAAATACGTAATTTATTTTATGCTAGTTGTTAAGCAATAGATGCTAAGTGTGAGCTAGGAAAATAAAATAAGAGCTTGAGGATAGTATGCTATGCAAACCGAATGACCACGAATCGGGGTCTCGAGCTGGCCTACGCTGGGCCTCGAGGTCGAGCTAGAATGCTTGACTAGGGGCTATCTGATGAAGGACTAACAGACCTAAGGGCCTTGATGATGACTATTTTTGATCAATTATGAATAATAAATGAAGAACAATCAATGAAACACGATAAATATAAGCAACAAATCAAAGGAAAGACAATGGAGAATGTTTAAGTTAGAGAGCAAAGAATGTTCTTGTTCATGTATTGAATATCATTTGTGAAAGAAATAGCAAGGGTCCCTTTTATATAAGAGGGGGAATCTCAACATGGTATATGTATAATTATTACAAAGAAAAGTAGCTGGTATAACTACTTAAAGGTCTGGTACAGACTTGTACTATTCTTGCAAGTGTTGTCAGCCTTGATCATGCGCCTTGGGAATTTCTCACCTGTCCATGATATCCATCGATTTGCGCTGCCCCGAGATAGAGCATAGTGAACCCTCTAGGTTGAACCTCAAGTAGTGCCTCGAGCCTTCAGGGCTACGGAATGCCATAACGATCCTAAAATCGGACTCTCCGATTTTAGCCGTGTACACTCATAATCCCAAACCCACCGCCCAGAATGCTCTCAGTCTCTCCTCTGTTCACTCTCAAACCCGAAAGCGCCATCACCCAAAATTCCCTCCAAATCCCTTTGATTCCCAACCAGATATGGAATCATCTGATGATTTACTGCCTTATCCGGCTCCCTTCCTCTACTAGCTAACCGATTATGGCGTTACATAATTACTTGCCTAACATGGCAAGTGGATCTCTTTTGTTTTGAACTAAATCTGGTTCGAATCTTCATCTCCTTCCATCTACATTCTTTCTCCGTTTCCTTATGGTTTGAATCTCTGAAATTTTTGCGTATTTATTATTTTACCCTAAAGGCTAGGGTTTAGATCCTTTGAAATCCATTAATATTCAGTACTAATTTTTGTTAAAAAAAAGCATATCTATGTTTCTGCATGACTACCTATGCTTCTTTTCATGATTTTATTAAAGGTTTCCTACTCAATCTTACTTACCCTAAATTAGGACCCAAATCTTTCCAGATCTGTCAAGGTTCCTTAATTTGAGTATTTTTCTTTAAAGTTTCGTGTATCTATGTGTATCTATGCTCTTTCTATAGTTGTTTCTTTAAAATAATTTATTTTTCCTAAAATTATGGTTTCAGATCTTTCTAGATCTAATTCGGCTTCCAGTTTCTTAACTACTTTCTTTAATACTGATGTTTATGTGTTTCTATGCATTCCATCACAACTCTTTACTTCTTGCTCTAAATTTTGGGATTTTGATTCTTCAGAATCAAACTAAGTCTATTCGACTCTGGTTTTCTTTTTAATTCTCTTGTCTACATTATGTACCTTATTTTACTGCTGATTTTTTGGTTTGCTAAAATTAGCGGTTTTTAGATCTTTTACTAAAATTTCAATCTTTCCTTTCCTGTACGATACTAATACTTCCTTATTTTGTTCGATTTACCTGTCCTTACCTTATTTGGACCAATGTCTGATTAATAATTTATGCTACTTCCCATTGACTTAACCTTACTAGCATGATTTTATGCTCTAGTTATTTAAGTGACTTCTAATTGATTTCGGAATTATTCCTTACCTTATTTGACTATTGATTGAGTCCATTAACTGATGCTAGCCCAATTTTACGCCTGTTAATTGATCTATGCCGACCTAAACTGATTGTTAATTGATTTAATACCTTATTTGTGTATGATTGGTTCATTACCTTGTGTGTTCTGCTCTATTGTATGCTATAAAATCCTTTCCCTTCTCCCTTTTAGAAAACACATGAACTATCCTATTTTGACTACAAACTTAGGCTCTCTCTCCTGCTTCTGTGCTAAGTGGCTATTATTTGGCCGGCTGAAAGCCAAGGACAAGCTATTCTAGAACCTACCTATTTCTGCATATTTACTTTCTCCTCTACTAGTATGTGCTAACCCCTATTATCTCGTTCTATTCTGTATGTTCATGTAGTCAACTTTATCACAATCCTCAACATGCTCCTGTTTGATACATGATTCCTGACCATCTATTTTCTCAACTGCTATGCCTTAACTTTTGTTATCTTGTTTTGTTCCATGATATTATATGATTAATTCACTTCCAAATCTCTATATGCTCCTGTTTGTCATATGTTTTCTGTTCGCTTTCTTCCTAACTAGTATGCCTAACTCTGGTTAACCTACTCTGTTCTATGTGATTGTGTGGATAGTTTACCTTAGCATGTCTGACCCATGATCTCTGTTTCCTTTTCCTAGGCTGGCATGCTTTAGTTCCTGCCACCCTGTGCTATGTATTTATTTGGTTAGTTATTTCAAACTTCAGCATGTTTCTATTTAATACATGCCCATATGGTCCCACTTAGTGATAATTAATAGACTAAGTAACCCTTAGTAGTATGAAATCTTGATGGATTCAGTTGTATGCTCCCTATTTAGAATAGGTTTCAGGTATTGCAAATAATGGGTGGACAATTCTGTTTGTAATTCAAGTACCACTGCTCTTGTTATGATTGCTTTAATATCACCCATGGCTGAACTAATACCAATCTGATAAATATGGATTCTGCCCTATTTGCAGTCTTGTAATTTGAATTTGTGTGTTCCTAAAAATCAAACTAATTTTCTAAAACTATTCCCTACCCCTTATACACTATTTTTAAACCTCGATTCTTAGTTATCTAGGGTCCTACCACCCCTAGTGTGAGCACTGCCTAGGGTTCATGAGACTCCTATGAACTCTGACATATTGGGACTGTTCTTCCAACCTGTTACAAAACTTTCTCTTTGAAAGGTTCTGGTGTGAGCATTGCCCGGGGTCCTTGAGGCCCTTGGGAACCTTAACGCATCAAAATCCCATTTGTGTATCATGGATGGGCTACCTGTGTACATCAAACTTGCTTGAAGGCCTGACTTTCGGGTTGAAAATTGGGCCTGCCAAGGGTCCCTATAGTATAATGGTTCTTTCATTGTGTAATTTATTCATATTGGCCTATAATAATGTAATAATCCTTGTTAAAAATATATATGGGGTTATTAGTAAAAGCCTGAGGGGGTTTATTCTATATCTTTGCTTGAAACTTGGGTAGAAATCCTGCCTGTAGGATTATTGATAATTATGTGAGCGTTATACTTGTTTAGAGATCATGTCTATAGGGCTTTCTAATTGTTTTGTTCTGTACTTCACTCATATGCTAGAAATTCTGTTCATAGATTATTTGCATTAGAAATCATGTCCACAGGATCCATGCACATTTTATGCATTAGTAACCATGTCTATAGGATCTTGTCTGCTTGAATAACAATTTTCCTGGCAATGTGCTTGAAGAATTCTGTCTACACATGATTAATAGAGATCCTGCCTATAGGAACTAAAAATCACTTAGATACCATGTCTATAGGAAATAAAAATAATCGATTCTGCATATAGTTATCATGCCTATAGGAAGTAAGTGTAAAAATTTAGTTTTTGTATTTAGATATCATGTCTATAAAAATAATGTTTATAATCAATTTCAGCACTTAGAAAGCATGCCTATAGGATCTGAAAAGATGAAATATGCCCATTAAAATCAGTAACTGGTTTACAGCTTAGATACCATGTCTATAGAAGTCTGTCCGACTATCACCTAGGCAAGCCTGTTGTTTGAATTAAATTTTGGGAAAAAATTGTGATTGCTTGTTTGAAATATGCCTGGATTTAGAGTATTAACAAAATCAGTAGGCAAACTGATAGGTACTCGTCTGCTCGCTGTAATAAAACTGCTTTATGTCCTATTTGTGCTCATTTAGATATCTTGCCTATTGGATACTAAAATCATTTAAAATTCCTGTTTTGAGCAGCGTGCATTTGTTTTTCTATTTGTGGAGGTTAACATGAGCCCACTTAATTGTCCCTTATGTGACAGTCCTACTTGACTTTTGTTTTTCGCTTAGTTTTCTCCTTTTAAACAACATAGGTGAGTCTAGAACCACCTTAAATAGAGGTCCTAAACACCTCTAGGGCCAGAGGTAAGCGACAGGTAGTGCACGCATAAGGTACGTACTAGATGTTATTAGAACACTTAGGTAATAACTGAAAAGGGGAGGGTAATTGGGTAGTAAAAGAGATGATGACCTGCACACTAATGTTACGCATAACACCTCAATTAGGGGAAGGTTACCGAGTATTGCATAGAAGTGATCATATAGGCTAATAAACTTAGGACCCCTTTAATTCCCGTTTTAAAAATATTCTCTATTTGTTTAAACTGCTTTATTTTCTTTTAGACTAATTCACTTAAATTGAGTTTGGTCAAGACCCACCATTGTGGACCTCGAGGGGTGCCTAATACCTTCCACTCAAGGTAATTTCGAGCCCTTACCCAATCTTTGGTAATATAAACTAGTACATGAGTTACTTGTTCTAGGTGCCCTAACGCACCTTAATCCGTTAGATGACGACTCTTCAAATCTCATACCCAATTCCAAAAGGAAAGAAGTTGTCCCAAAATGTTGAAACCCAAACTCCGTGAGGAAAAGGGGGTGCAACAGCATGGCGACTCTGCTAGGGATATTTTTAGGCTCTTACCATAATAAACTTGCTTTTTGTGAATTAGTCTTAAGAATGCTTTATTCTATTAATATGTGTGCACCCTTTCCCCTTCCTCCATTATCTGGATGGAATTACCTATTTTCAAGCATTTATGATTTCCTTTACTACAAGATCTTACTTGTCTCCTTGTTTTCTTTTTTAATCATCTTTCAATTATTTAATACCGCATTTATCATTTTTTAACGTGACAACATGCTATTTATTGTTGCATAAATCATGCTCAACATCATATTCCACTCGTGCGTAATCAATCTTATAGCAACGCTTGATGAGTGTTTGCGCCCTTCCTATATATCACACTTTAAATTCGAAAAGGCTTATTTGCGGTAAAACTAGTCGATCAACGGTGCAATCGACAGTACCGTGCCTTTCCCCTCAAGTTGTCGACTTGAGGGTACCAGTCTACACTTCTATAGAAACCTTACTCTAATTAATTATACATGCATCATGGTCAAACCTAGACGGGTTAGTATGTTATCCACATAATAACCCTTTAAGACAAGCCTCGTCCAAAAGTCCACTGGGTTTTTCATAATCCCAACGGGCACAACCATGATTTTGTACATTAATGTTGGAGAAATAAGTGCCAATACGCTAATCATTGTTGTATAAATAGTCGAATCTGGAGGGGGAAAGGCCTAACCATATTTGTTTTCGAGAAAATGAGGCACGAAGTCCCCAGGTTCAGCATGGTCCGTAACATACCACCACTATTGCTAGATTGGTGGGAGGATCTTCCACCAAGTAATAAAAATCATGTGAAAAGGGTCTTGGGAAATTTGCCTTCTCTATTTGACCTCCAGCCGAACAACATGTTGATTGAAGCTGCCACAATGTTCTGGGACAAAGAAAGAGCCGTGTTTCGCTTTGGAAACATAGAAATGATCCCTTTCTTGTAAGAAATAGGAGGATTCACTGGGTTATCTTGGGATAGTCCTGGTTTATTAGTGCCAAAAAATCGCACTACTTGGGGGTTTCTGAAGATGATGGGTCTTAAAAAGAATGAGGATTTCGAGTGCCTGAAGAAATCTTACATACCTTTCGACTTCCTCTATGAACGATACGGTTACAGTAGATCTTATCATATTTTTGATGACAAATTCTCCATCATTTCCTTGGGTTGGATTCACCGTAGGGTTTTTGTGTTCATCGTCTGCTTCTTGGGTATGATAGTGTTCCCGATCCCAGGGGATAAAATCTACACCAGACTGGCCATGGTAGCCAAAACCTTGATGGGTGGGATCGAGGGGCAGACATATACCATTATCCCTATGATCATAGCAGACATATACCCTTATGCTCCCATCAGGGTTATGAGACAGGCAAGCAAGAAGCAGGTCATACCGCGAGTTGCTAAAATGAGCCACTACATGGCAGATTTTCAGGATGACAACGTCCCATACAAATGTGAAGCTCAACATATGTGGCATTTGAAAATTATCATGGAAAAGGATACCATCGAGCCAGATCGATATCACATCGGTCATGTGTACTTCTACCCATCATGGTTAGAAGATAACATATCATGAATATTCAAGCCAAGGGTTGGTCCAGGAAATAGAGTCATAGATGAAGTTGCTGAAGCACAAGTGAAATATAACAAATTGCGCAAAAGAGTTCACGAGTCCGAGGCCGAGCATCTGGAGCGACACAAAACTGATAAGGAACTAACTAATAAATGGAGGGAGATGGCTGTTAGATCAAGTGAAAGGTTGGAATATCTGGAGTACAGTCTGATGGAATTGGAAGGAAAAATAAGGAAGAGAGTCACTGATTGCCAGAACACCGAAGGAAGTGAAGGAGGTCATTTAGCAAGGGCATACCTATTGCTGAACCTGCGTGAACTGAGGAATATTATCGACGAAGTCAAAAACATCCAGCATGGAGAAAGTCCTTCTGGGACCAAGTATATTAGGTTTATTTTCTTTTTCAAATGTAATAAGGCCAATTGCCATCAACGACTTATCTTATTTAGTGTCGTTTTAGATTAATCTATTTTTACATTAAGGAAATGAGGCAATTATTGGCATTGAAATTCTCCAAATCAACATGTCGTTAGGCCTACCTCAGGCACAATGAGGCTCCCAAATTAGGACGTTAATTTACATTCCCGCAATATGTGTTTAAATACTGCAAACATTTTCAGAATCCGTACTGAATTATTTACCTTTTGTTTTTATTTATTTTTATTATTCCCATCCGCTAAGGTTGGTTCGCACATACTGGCATCATCAGCATATCACACTAGATCTAGAGGCCTTCCACCTCCTCCTCCTCCGAGTAATCCGAAAAGCAGAGGAAAAGCTAAGATGGATGATTTGAGTGGTATCCAAAAACAAAATGCTGAGAATATTGAAACTTCATATGGTCGGAGTACTCCGGCCCAGAATGATTTGGTCCTACGATTGGAGCAGAAAATACTGGAGTTACAAGGAGAAATTGAGCAGGTCTGTAACTTGGCAAACCTCTCCCTCACTCTGAACGTCCCAAACGTTAACCAACAAAATGCCCAATACCCAGCACCTCCTCAAAATACGCCAAACCAACGTCCACAAAATCCTCCCGCACCCCATCAATACGCCACACCACCTCAAAATCCCAATCCTCTTCCGGTGCCAACTCTTCCACAACACCATCATCAACTAACCCAGTACCCACAAACCACTACCTATCACACTCCTCAGAACACACCACAACCTATTCCCGATCCTCAAAACTCAACCAACGACCACCACTACACCTAGATCCTTAGCACCCACCAAAATAACCCCATATATGTAGAAACACGACCTCACTCCACTCAACTAATCTCTATACACCGAAATTCGCTGAGAAGGACCTGCTCATCAAGAACATAGCCGAGGAGCTCAAGAAGTTGATAAGTCGAGTTCAGGGTATTGAAGGAGGTAAAGGGATATAAGGTCTGAACTACGAGGATTTATGCATACCACCAGATGTGGAACTGCCGGAGGGTTACAAACCTCCCAAGTTCGAAATGTTTGATGGAACGAGTTATCCCAAGGTTCATTTGAGAACTTATTGCGACAAGCTCGTGGGGGTCGGAAAAGATGAAAGGATTCGAATGAAGCTCTTCATGAGAAGTCTTACCGGAGATGCCTTGACCTAGTACATAAGCCAGAATCCTAAGAAGTAGGCCAATTGGGTAAGCATGACATCAAATTTTATGGACCAGTTCAGGTTTAATACGGAGAATGCACCAGACGTCTTCTATATCCAGAACCTAAAGAAAAAGCTAACTGAGACCTTCCAAGAGTATGCTACTTGGTGGAGGTCAGAAGTAGCTAAGGTAAGACCAGCATTAGACGAGGAACAAATGAACAAGTTCTTTGTCAAGGCACAGGACCCACAGTATTATGAAAGGCTAATGGTCATTGAGAATCATAAGTTCTCTGATATCATCAAACTCGGAGAAAGGATTGAATTGGGTATTAAAAGCGGGATGGCGACTACTTTTGAGGCACTGTTGGCCACGAATATAGCATTTCAATCAGGCGGCATATCGAAGAAGAAATAAGTAGGGGAAGTAATGGTGGCCCAAGGCCCAAAATCTCAGCTCACATACCAAACACCTCCACCTACATACCAACCCTCACCTCCCAAATATTCTCAACCTGCCACCACGTATCACACTTATAACACCTAGCTAGCCTTCTATCATTCACCTCCAACTCATCCAAATTACAAAAACCCCCAACCTAATTCTGATCGCAAACCACCTAGACAATACACCGCCATTGCTGAACCCATCGACCAGCTGTATGAAAGATTGAAGGCTACTGGTTATGTCACCCCTATTCCCGCTGTGGCAATGGAGAATTCATCTCAATGGGTCAACCCGAACAAAACCAGTGCATATCATTCCGGTATGAAATGGCACACCATTGACGAGTGTCGAACATTGAAATAAAAGATCCAGACATTGATTGATAATAAGGTCATACAGGCGAAGGAAGCCACACCCAATGTCCGCAACAATCCTCTTCCAGATCATACGGGTGAAGGGATCAATGTGATAGAAACTGATGAGGAGTGGGATCCCGAGGGAACAATTGGACTTATCAAAGAGGGTGACAATCCTAAGAAGCCCGCAGTCACACTCAATCCTATTGTGGTCCAGGTATAGCTGCCAATTGAAGTTGAGGTAACCACATCGGTTCCATTTGAGGTAGAAGTAACACCACCTGCTGCCACACCTGTTCTATTTGAGGTAGAAGTGGCCACACCTTTCACAGTAACAATAGCAACTACACCTCCTTTTAAGTCCAATGCTATACCTTGGGATTACGTTGCCGAATCTAGAAAAAAGGAAAAGCAAAGATGGAAGAATCTGGTGCCGTACAAGGGATGACCAGAACTGGAAGGATCTATACACCCGAACATTTGGGAGGGTTAAGCAAGGAGGATTCTACCAAACAACCTGTCATTGAAACTGGACCAGACTATCTTTGGAGGAAAGTACAGGCGAGAGAATACTCTGTCGTCGATCATTTAAACAAGACTCCCGCCCAGATATCCATCCTGTCACTGTTACAAAATTCGGAGTCGCATAAGAATGTTCTGATGAAGGTGTTGAATAAAGCTTATGTGCCCAACAATATCACCAGTGGAAGAGATGGCCAATATGGTAGGGCAAGTACTGGAGAGTCACAAGATCACCTTCCACGAGGATGAACTACCGCCTAAAGGGTTAAGTCACAACAGGGCACTGCATATCATGGTACAGTTTGAAGACAAATTCATTGCTAGGGTCCTAATAGTTGGGGATTCAAGCCTAAACATTTGTCCATGACTACTCTAAAAGGGTTGGGCAAAGATTTCCATGAGATACGGGCGGGAAGTATGAACGTGAAAGCATTTGATAGGTCTCAAAGGGCCATGGTTGGGGAGATTAACCTTTGTCTGAAGATGGGACCAACTTGGTTCGATGTTGAGTTCCAAGTACTAGACATATTCGCTTCATACAATCTTCTATTGGGTCGACCTTAGATAGATGTCGCTGGGGTTGTGGCTTCCATGCTGCACCAGGCTGTGAAGTTTGAATGGAATCATCAGGAGATAATCATTCATGGAGATAGAAGTAACCCCATTTACACTAGTCAAACTATCTCGGTTATCGAGAATAGAAGAAGGATGAGTGTAGAAACTTATCACCACATTGAACATGTCAACGCAATTGAGAAGGACAAGTGGTGGAGTAACAAAATTGAAAACATACTGGTATGGTCTGGGTATGAACCCGAAAAGGGCTTGGGAAGAAACTCCAGGGCATTACCAAACCGATACAGTTGAAATGTCATGGCACAACTTTCAAGCTGGGATATCCATATACCTGGCAAAAATATAATGATTGGTCGCCACCATGGCGTGATCCTTATTACCCTTTCGAGCAGCCAGTGCCCCATTCGAGTCAGATTATTCACCAGGCCGATATAATATGGGATTTGTAGAGGAAGAAGCTTTGGCTGGGCTATGGAACCTGTTTCTAGAAGACGAGGATATGGATTGTAGTGTGATAGTGGAGGAAGAGGAGGAAGAAGGCCTCACCATTCAGACTATAGAGAAGGGAGTTGTTCTCAAGAATTGGACCGCCATACCATCCCGGGCCCGCCGAGTTCCTGGGTAGCTTGGCAATTCGCCTGACTTGTTTTCCATTCTAGGCATTTAAGATATTTTCAGTATTTTGTTTTAAAAATGAATTTTGTTTCGAAGTAATTGCTCGAGTCATCGAGTCGTACTTGTTTTGGATATTTTCAAATTTAATTAATGCATTGCTATTTATTATTCATTATTATCTTTCACATTTTTCTTCTACAACATTATTTTTACTTTTCCTGATGAACCGATGACTGTGACATGTAATGAGACAACTCAATATAAGGACAATGACTCAGAAGAAGAGGATGAAATACCTGAGGAAGTTGTCATAGAAGTGGAGAGCTTTGAAAATAAACCTAAGTCCAATATGGATGAGACCGATGCAACCAATTTGGGAGATTCCGAAACCGTCAAAGAGAATCGCATAAGCATTCACTTATCACCGGCAGAGAAGGAAGAATACACTCATTTCCTGAAGGAATATGAGGATATTTTTGCGTGGTCGTATGATGACATGACCGGTATGAGCTCATCCATAGTGGCTCATAAGTTTCCCACCAACCCAATGTGTCCGCCGGTAAAGTAGAAACTCAGAAAAATCAAACCAAATATGAGCCTAAAAATCAAAGAGGAGGTCACTAAGCAGATCAAAGCCAAGGTCCTCAGGGTAGTTGAGTACCCAACCTGGTTAGCCAATATTGTACCGGTTCTGAAGAAAGATGGGAAAGTCAGGGTGTTTGTTGACTATCGGGATTTAAACAGAGCAAGTCCCAAGGACAATTTCCCACTGCCAATTATACACATCCTGATCGACAATTGTGCCAAACATGAGCTTCAATCCTTTGTAGATTGCTTCGCGGGTTATCACTAGATCTGGATGGACGAAGAAGATGCAGAGAAAACAGTTTTCATTACACCGTGGGGAGTGTAATGCTACAAGATGATGCCATTCAGTCTAAAGAAGGCTGGGGCTACCTACATGAGAGCCATGACAACTATCTTCCATGATATGATACACAAGGAAATAGAGGTGTATGTGGACGACGTCATTATCAAATCCAAGAGGGTCGCGGATCACATAGCAAACTTGAGAAAGTTCCTTGACAGGTTAAGGAGGTACAACTTGAAACTAAACCCCGCAAAGTGTTCATTCGGGGTTCCCGCAGGAAAATTATTGGGATTCATTGTCAGCCGCCGAGGAATCGAGTTGGACCCATCCAAAGTTAAGGCTATCCAAGAATTACCACCACCTTGCAAAAAGGATCTGATGAGCTTCCTAGGATGCCTCAACATCAGCCTTTTTATAGCACAGTCCACATTAATATGTGAACCCATATTCAAAATGTTGCAGAAGGATGCTGAAACCAGTTGGACCGAGGACTATCAGAAGGCTTTTGACAAAATCAAGGAATATCTGTCTACACCACCAGTCCTAGTCCCGCCAGAACCTGGGAGACCTTTGCTACTCTATCTATCCATATTAGATGGAGCTTTCGAATGTGTTTTGGGACAACATGATGAGACAGGAAGCAAGGAGCAAGCCATATACTACTTGAGTAAGAAGTTCACACCTTATGAAGCACAATACTCTCTATTGGAATGCACTTACTGTGCTTTGACCTGGACAACTCAGAAATTAAGGCATAACTTCTGTTCCTAAACAACATACCTCATATCCAGGATGGACCCTCTGAAGTACATCTTTCAAAAGCCCATGCCAATCGGAAAGTTAGTCAAGTGACCTGTATTGTTAAGTGAGTTCGATATCATCTACGTAACTCAGAAGGCAGTTAAAGGACAAGCATTGGCATACCATCTTGCTAAAAATCCTTTGGGAGGAGAATACGAACCATTAAAAATGTATTTTCCTAATGAAGAAGTATCATTCGTAGGAGAGGACATTGATGAAGCCTATGACGATTGGAGAATGTTTTTCGATGGGGCTGCAAACTTTAAAGGAGTGGGTATTGGAGCAGTTTTGGTATCAGAAATAGGTCAACATTACCCGATATTTGCAAAGCATAGGTTTTCGTGCACCAACAATGTGGCAGAATATGAGGCTTGCATCATGGGGCTCAATTTGACCATCGATATGAATATACAAAAGTTGCTGGTAATGATCTCCTGGTACATCAGGTTCAAGGAAAATGGGCTACGAAGAACACCAAGATACTGCCATACTTGTATCATGTGCAGGAATTGATAAAGAGATTCACAAAGATAGAATTCAAACATGTGCCCAAAATTCAATATGAGTTTGCAGACGAACTGGACACCTTGTCATCAATGATACAACATCCAGATAAGAATTTCATCGATCCCATCTCGGTGAGGATTCATAATCATCCGGCTTACTGTGCTCATGTTACAGAAGAAATGAATGGAAAACCTTGGTTCCACGACATCAAATAATATTTGGAAAAATAAGAATATCCAGAACAGGCAAACCATACTCAGAAATGCACACTGCGGAGGTTGTCCAATCACTTCTTCCAAACCGGAGGGACCCTGTATAGAAGAACTCCTGATCTGGGGTTATTAAGTTGTGTTGACGTAAAGGAGGCTTCCAGATTACTTGAGGAGATACATGTCGGAACTTGCGGACCACATATGAACGGTTTTGTTCTAGCCAAAAAGATACTCAGAGCCGAATATTTTTGGATGACCATGGAAACAGATTGCATTAGGTATGTCCAAAAATGCAACCAATGCCAGATGTATGCTAACATGATAAAGGTAACATCAAACGAGCTCAATGCAACAAGTGCACCTTAGCCTTTTGCTGCCTGGGGAATGGATGTCATCGGTTCGATAGAGCCTACCGCTTCCAATGAACACCGGTTCATTTTAGTGGTTATCGACCATTTCACAAAATAGGTAGAGGCTACATCTTACAAAGATGTAACCAAGAAAGTCGTTACAGATTTTGTCAAGGATCATATTATTTGCCGATTCGGGGTTCCTGACTCCATTATCACTGATAGTGCCCCCAATCTCAACAGTGACTTGATGAAATTCATATGTTAAACCTTCAAAATCAAGCACAAAAACTCCACAACATACACGCCTCAAATAAATGGAGTTGTGGAAGCTGCTAATAAAAATATCAAGAAGATACTAAGGAATATGGTAGAAAATCACAAACAATGGCATGAGAAGTTACCCTTTGCCCTATTGGGGTACCACATTACGGTCCGTACATCAACTAGGACAACTCCCTATTTACTAGTTTATGGTACCGAAGCTGTCATTCCAGCCGAGGTAGAAATTCCTTCTTCAAGGATCATACAAGAAGCCGAACTCAGCAATGCAAAATGGATAAGGAGGCACTATGAACAACTAGCCATCATAGACGGAAAAAGAATGAATGCAGTATGTCACGGTTAACTTTATCATAATATATTGTCTAGAGCTTTCAACAAAAGGGTCAGACCAAGACAATACGCACCGGAGCACCTGGTGCTGAAGCGAATTTTCCTGCATCAGGATGAAGCCAAAGGGAAATTTTCATCCAACTGGCAAGGTCCTTACATTGTTCATCGGGTGCTAACAGGAGGAGCACTCATACTCGTAAAGATGAACAGAGAAGTTTGGCAAAAACCTATCAATTCAGATGCAGTCAAGAGATACCGTGTTTAGATTGTTTACATTTCTTCATCTGATGTAACTGAACTACGCTTGACCTGATTCCCATTTAAGAGGGGATATGTAGGCAGCCCTGTGGGTTCGGTCATATCATTATAAAATCTTCATTTTTCCTGTGGTTAGAAACTATGGCAAAATATTGAGAAGGATTCTCAAAATTCCGGAGCAGATCCAACAAACTTCATTGCACGCAGAACGACCCAAGGATCAAACTGGGGCAGAATTTTGAGAAGGACCCTCAAAATTCTAGTTCAAGGAAGCCGCAAAAGCGTTACAGTCATTAGTTCATCTACTTTACTTGATATTATATACTATTATATTTCTAAAATAACTGTATTCCATAAAATAAGTGCATATTTTCCGAAAATTTTATTTCTATGGCAGCTAGGTGTTACCCAGGACGACTCGAACAAGGCCTCCAGAGCAAAGCAAAGCAAAGCAAGCAGACAAAGGCACGAACCAACATCCCCTTACAAAACTCACAATTTTTCTTTGGATGCATGCACGGTGAACATAACAGGAGTATTTGCAAATATACACATATCAAAATCGCTATCAATCAGGCCACCAAACGCAAATATATCTCCAAGCTAAGAAATATTCTACTCCTAGTTGCTACTTTATCACCGCATTAGGCTAAGCATTACCTTCTCTTTTCATAAGACTAAGCCCTGTCTCAAATCTCACATAAGGCTAAGTACTGCCTTCTCTTTGCATGAGACTAAGCTCTGTCTCGATCCTTGCATAAGGCTAAGCCCTGCCTCCATATTTGCATAAGGCTAAGCACCGCCTTCTTTTTGCATGAGACTAAGCTTTGTCTTGATCCTTGCATGAGGCTAAGCCCTACCTCTGTATTTGCATTATGCTAAGCATTGCCTTCTCTTTGTATGAGACTAAGCCCCGTCTCAAATCTTGCATGAGGTTAAGCCCTACCTCCATATTTGCATAAGGCTAAGCATTGCATTCTCTTTGCATGAGACTAAGCCCTATCTCAAATCATGCATGAGGCTAAGCCCTGCCTCCATACTTGCATAAGGCTAAGCACTGCCTTCCCTTGCATGAGACTAAGCCCTGTCTCAAATCTTGCATGAGGCTAAGCCTTGCCTCCATTTTTGTATAAGGCTAAGCACTGCTACCCTTGCATGAGACTAAGCCCTGTCTCAAATCTTGCATGAGGTTAAGCTATGCCTTCATATTTGCATAAGGTTAAGCACTTCCTTCTCTCTGCATGAGACTAAACCTTGTCTCAAATCTTGCATGAGGCTAAGCCCTGCCTCCATATTTGCATAATGCTAAGCACTGCCTTCTCTCAGCATGAGACTAAGCCCTGTCTCAAATCTTCCATGAGGATAAGCCCTGCCTCCCTATTTGCATAAGGCAAATCATTGTCTTCTCGTGAGATTAAGCATTGTCTCCCTCTGCATAAGTGTTGCTCCATTTTTCAAATTTGCATTATCTTCTTTTCTCTTGGCTAAGCTCTGCCCCCAGTCTCTGCACGAGGTTAATCATTGCCTTGTTATTACCTTTGGTATCATGTCTCTGCATTTCATAGGCTGATATATAGCCAACTTGTCAAAAGGCATCATAGTCCGAAGGTATCATCCTCATAGCCTGAAGACACCATGTCATGGCCTGAGTATCTCTCAATACTACACATCATCATTCAAAGGCGTCATGGTTTAGAGGCACCATTTTCATGACTCGAGAATATCATTTCATGGCCTGCGAATCTCTTATCTCATGATTCATGGCCCGGGACGTCATGGTCTAAGAACTCCATCTTCACTGTCCAAAGACAACCTTCATGGTCCAAAGGGAATTTGCATCATGTTTAAATTCTCGCAATAATCTATATACTTGCATGCATTGTGTTTTAAGTTTTGCAGGAAGTGCAGGAGGTAACCGTTCTTCAAACATGAGCAACCTTCACTCCGATTTCAGCTCGTACCACTTACACTCTTCCATTTAACCGATTCCCATCAATTACCTGCCTTTGCTCTATTACCATTCAAATATCTGCCCTATGATACACCCGTTACGCTTCAGACTCATATTCATAACTTAGCATAAACCCATCAGATACTATCCTCCACAAAAAGGAACCTTTCCAAATCATACTACCATTCCTATAACAATTTCATCGGCTTCATTCACTGTTGGGTACAGAACTACACATGGCCTGATTCCTATAAAATCAGGGATATGTAGTTAGCTCAAAGACCAGGGTGTGACCTATATTTTTCAAAACACCCCCCATTCGGTCAAAATCGATCATCATTTCTTTACCCGACAACTCTTTCATCCTTTCCAGGTAAAGAGGGGCAGCTGTTGATACCCAATTTTTCCCTCATATGTTTTTAACATACATATATATTTTCAAAAATAGTGCACATGCATTTACAAACATGCACAAGTATTTCTAGAATTTGTTCCATAATTTCAAAGGCTTTCAACCAATTTATTTCTGTATTTTTACGATACAAATATCCAATAATTATACCACATATTATTTTTATGATGATTTAATAATTTAAATTTATTATTTATGCCCAAATAATGCTTAAATATTTTAATTATATTTTTTATAATTACATTAGCATTTTAAGCTAGAATTGCATATTTTGCAATAATAGCCCATATATATGCATAATTACATTATCTATATAGAAAATGACTTTTTAAATTTTAATAATGTTAAGTAATTATTTTAAATTATTTTCACGCATAAATGACATTTTATTTATTTATGAATTATTTTTATAAATTAGTTTACTGATTTCATTGGGTATTTAAAATCTAGCCCTTAAAAATACTCAATTTCGGACCTAGCCTAGCCCAATACTCATACTCGGCCAACCCAGACCCAAACCCATCCATATTGACCCGCCCCGGTCACAATCTAATCCTAGCCGTTGATCTCAGAAGATCAACGACTCACAATACATCCGCGCCTTTTAACCTAACCAAACCCAACCCTAATCCCTCATAATCCCAAATCCGCCACACTTGAATGTTCTCAAACTCCCATCTCTTCACTCTCAAAACTTAAAGTGCCGTCACCCAAAATTCCCTCAAAATCCCTTTGATTCCCAACCAGATATGGAATCATCTGGTGATTTACTGCCTTATCCGGCTCCATTTCTCTACTGGCTAACCAATTATGGCGTTACATAATCACTTGCCTAACATGGCAAGTGTATCGCTTTTGTTTTGAACCAAATCTGGTTTGAACCAAATCTGGTTTTACATATTCCTTATTTACCCTAAAGGCTAGGGTTTAGATCCTTTGTTAAAAAAAGCATATCTATGTTTCTGCGTGACTACCTCGGCTTTTTTTTATGATTTTATTAAAGGTTTTACGCTCAATCTTACTTACCCTAAATTAGGACCCAGATCTTTCCAAATCTGTCAAGGTTCCTTAATTTTGAGTATTTTTCTTTATTGTTTTGTGTATCTGTGCTATTTCTATAGTTGTTTCTTTAAAATAATTTATTCTTTCTAAAATTAGGGTTTCAGATCTTTCTAGATCTAATTCGGCTTCCAATTTCTTAATTACTTTCTTTAATACTGTTGTTTATGTGTCTCTATGCATTCCATCACAACTCTTTACTTCTTGCTCTAAATTTTGGGATTTTGATTCTTTAGAATCAAACTAAGTCTGTTCGACTCTGGTTTTCTTTTTAATTCTCCTGTCTACGTTATGTACCTTATTTTACTGCTAATTTTTTGGTTTGCTGAAATTAGTGGTTTTTAGATCTTTTACTAAAATTCCAGTCTTTCTTTTCCTGTATGATACTAATACTTCCTTATTTTGTTCGATTTACCTGTCCTTACCTTATTTGGACCAATGTCTGATTAATAATTTGTGCTACTTCGCTTTGACTTAACCTTACTGGCCTGATTTTATGCCCTAGTTATTTAAGTCAACTTCTAATTGATTCCCGAATTATTCCTTACCTTATTTGACTACTAATTGAATCCATTAACTGATGCTAGCCTGATTTTATGCCTCTTAATTGATCTATGCCGACCTAAAATAATTGTTAATTGATTTTAATACCTTATTTGTGTATGATTGGTTCATTACCTTGTGTGTTCAACTCTATTGCATGCTATAAAACCCTTCCCCTTCTCCCTTTTAGAAAACACGAGAACTCTCCTATTTTCTTAAGCTCTCTCTTCTGCTTCTATGTTAAGTGGCTATTATTTGGCTGGCTGAAACAAGGCCAAGCTATTCTGGAACCTACCTATTTATGCATATTTACTTTCTCCTCAACTGGTATGTGCTAACCCCTATTATCTCGTTCTATTCTGTATGTTCATGTAGTCAACTTTATCACAGCTCTCAACATGCTTCTGTTTGATACATGATTCCTGACCATCTCTTTTCTCAACTGCTATGCCTTAGCTCTTGTTATCTTGTTTTGTTCCATGTGATTATATGATTAATTCACTTCCAAATCTCGATATTCTCCTATTTGCCATATGTTTTCTGTTTGCTTTCTTCCTAACTAGTATGCTTAACTCCGATTACCTACTCTGTTCTATGTGCTTGTGTGGATAGTTTACCTTAGCATGTCTGACCCATGATCTCTATTTCCTTTTCCTAGGCTGGTATGCTTTAGTTCCCGCCACCCTATGCTATTTGTTTGTTTGGTTAGTTATTTCAAACTTCAACATGTTTTTGTTTAATACATGCCCATATGGTCCCACTTAGTGATAATTATTAGACTAAGTAACTCTTCGTAGTATGAAATCTTGATGGATTCAATTGTATGCTCCCTATTTAGAATAGGTTTCAGGTATTGCCAACAATGGGTGGACAGTTCTGTTTGTAATTCAAGTACCACTGCTCTTGTTCTGATTGCTTTAGTATCACCCATGAATGAACTAATACCAATATGATAAATATGGATTCTGCCCTATTTGCAGTCTTCTAATTTGAATCTGTGTGTTCCTAAAAATCAAACTATTTTTCTAAAACTATACCCTACCCCTTATACACTATTTTTAAACCTCGATTCTTAGTTATCTAGGGTCCTACCACCCCTAGTGTGAGCACTGCCTAGGGTCCATGAGACTCCTCTGAACTCTGACATATTGGGGTTGTTCTTCCAACCTGTTACAAAACTATTCTCTTTGAAAGGTTCTGGTGTGAGCATTGCCCGGGGTCCCTGAGGCCCTTAGGAACCTTAACGCATCAGAATCCCATTTGTGTATCATGGATGGACTACCTGTGTACATCAGACTTGCTTGAAGGCCTGGCTTCCAGGTTGACATTGGGTCTGCCAAGACTCTCTATAGTATAATGGTTCTTTCATTGTGTAATTTATTCATATTGGCCTATAATAATGTAATAATCCTTGTAAAAAAATAAATATGGGGTTATTAGTAAAAGCCTGAGGGGGTTTATTCTATATCTTTGCTTGAAACTTGGGTAGAAATCCTGCCTGTAGGATTATTGATGATTATGTGAGAGTTATACTTGTTTATAGATCATGTCTATAGGGCTTTCTAATTATTTTGTTCTGTACTTCACTCATATGCTAGAAATTATGTTCATAGATTCTTTGCATTAGAATTCATGTCCACATGATCGATGCACATTTTATGCATTAGTAACCATGTCTATAGGATCTTGTCTATTTGAATAACAATTTTCCTGGCAATGTGCTTGAAGAATTTTGCCTACACATGATTAATAGAGATCCTGCCTATAGGAACTTAAAATCACTTAGATACCATGTCTACAGGAAATAAAAACAATCAATTCTGCATATAGTTATCATGCCTATAGGAAGTAGGTGTAAAAAATTAGTTTTTTTGTATTTAGATATCATGTCTATAAAAATAATGCTTATAATCAATTTCAGCACTTAGAAAGCATGCCTATAGGATCTGAAAAGATGAAATCTGTCCGTTAAAATCAGTAACTGGTTTACAGCTCAGATACCATGTCTATAGAGTTCTGCCCGACTATCACCTAGGCAAGCCTGTAGTTTGATTTAAATTCTAGAACAAAAAACTGTGATTGCTTGTTTGACATATGCCCGGATTCAGAGTATTAACAAAATCAGTAGGCAAACTGATAGGTACTCATCTGCTTGCTTTAATAAAACTGCTTTATATCCTATTTGTGCTCATTTAGATATCTTGCCTATTGGATCCTAAAATCATTTAAAATTCCTTTTTTGAGCAGCGTGCTTTGTTTGTCTATTTGTGGAGGTTAATGAGCCCACTTAATTGCCCCTTATGTGATAGTCCAACATGACTTTTGTTTTTTCGCTTAGTTTTCTCCTTTTAAACAACATAGGTGAGTCTAGAACTACCTTAAATAGAGGTCCTAAACACCTCTAGGGCCAGAGGTAAGGGACGGGTAGTGCACGCATAAGGTATGTACTGGATGTTATTAGAACGCTTAGGTAATAACTGAAAAAGGGTAATTGGGTTGTAAAGGAGATGATGACCTGTGCGCTAATGCTACGCATAACACCTCAATTTGGGGAAGGTTACCGAGTATTTCATATAAGTGACCCTATAGGCTAATCATATAAGTGACCCTATAGGCTAATAAACTTAGGACCCCTTTAATTCCTGTTTTAAAAATATTCTCTATTTGTTTAAACTACTTTATTTCCTTATAGACTAATTCGCTTAAATTGAGTTTGGTCGAGACCCACCGTTGTGGACCTCGAGGGGTGCCTAATACCTTCCCCTTTAGGTAATTTCGAGCCCTTACCCAATCTTTGGTAATGTAAATTAGTACATGAGTTACTTGTTCTAGGTGCCCTAACGCACCTTAATCCGTTAGGTGGCGACTCTTCAAATCTCATACCCAATTCCAAAAGTAAAAAAGTTGTCCCAAAATGTCGAAACCCAGACTCCGCGAGGAAAAGAGGGCACGACAGCATGGCGACTCCGCTGGGGATATTTTTAGGCTCTTACCATAACAAACTTGTCTTTTGTGAATTAGTCTTAAGTATGATTTATTTTATTAATATGTGTGCACCCTTTCCCCTTCCCCCTTTATCTGGATGTGATTGCCTATATTTAAGCATTTATGATTTCCTTTACTACAGGATCTTACTTATCTCCTTGTTTTCTTTTTTAAACATCTTTCAATTATTAAATACCGCATTTATCATTTTTTAACGTGACAACATGCTATTTATTGTTGCATAAATCATGCTCAACATCATATTCCACTCGTGCGTAATCAATCCTATAGCAATGCTTGATGAATGTTTTCTCCCTTCCTATATATCACCCTTTAAATTCGAAAAGGCTTATTTGCGGTAAAACTAGTCGATCAGTGGTGCAGTCGACAGTTCCGTGCCTTTCCCCCTCAAGTTGTCCACTTAAGGGTACTTGTCTAGACCTCTATAGAAACCTTGCTCTAATTAATTGTACATGCATCATGGTCAAACCTAGCCGGGTTAGTATGTTATCCACACAATAACCCTTTAAGACAAGCCTCGTCCAAAAGTTTACCGGGTTTTCCATAATCCCAATGGATGCAACCATGATTTTGTGCATTAATGTTGGAGAAAGAAGTGCCAATACGCTAATCATTGTTGTATAAATAGTCGAATCTGGAAGGGGAAAGGGCCTAACCATATTTGTTTAGCTGAAAATGAGGCACGAAGTCCCTAGGTTCGGCATGGTCCGTAACATACCACCACTATTGCTAGATTGGTGGGAGGATCTTCCACCAAGTAATAAAAATCATGTGAAAAGGGTCTTGGGAAATTTGCCATCTCTATTTGACCTCCAGTTGAACAACATGTTGATCGAAGCTGCCACAATGTTCTGGGACAAAGAAAGAGCCGTGTTTCGCTTTGGAAACATAGAAATGACCCCTTTCTTGGAAGAAATAGGAAGATTTGCTGGGCTACCTTGGGCTAGTCCTGGTTTATTGGTGCCAGAAAATCGCACTACTAGGGGGTTTCTGAAGATGATGGGTCTGAAAAAGAATGAGGATTTGGAGTGCCTGAAGAAATCTTACATACCTTTCGACTTCCTCTATGAACGATATGGTTATAGTAGATCTTATCGTATTTTTGATAACAAATTTTCCATCACTTCCTTGGGTTGGATTCACCGCAGGGTTTTTGTGTTCATCATCTGCTTCTTGGGTATGATAGTGTTCCCGATCCAAGGGGATAGAATCTACACCAGACTGGCCATGGTAGCCAAAACCTTGATGGGTGGGATCGAGGGGAAGACATATACCATTGTCCCTATGATCATAGCAGACATATACCAGGCCTTAGAATGCTATCAGAAGGGGTACAAATACTTCGAAGGTTGTAATCTATTGCTACAAATTTGATTGTTAGAGCATCTCCAAAGAGGTCAATACTGTCAAGAGCTTCCACGAAGGCCGTGGAGTGATCACATAATCCTAAGAGAATAACCTATATCCCAAATAGGTTTGCTCAACCTGAGAATGCTACAGGATGGGTGCAGTTTTTCAGCAATCTGACCAAGAATCGAGTTCAATGGATGTTCGAATGGCTCCCAACCGATGAATTCATCATCAGATCTAGGGATGTTCCACACTTTGTACTGATCGGGTTAAGGAGCATATACCTTTATGCTCCCATTAGGGTTATGAGACAGGCATGCAGGAAGCAGGTCATACCGCGAGTTGCTAAAATGAGCCATTACAGGGTAGATTTTCAGGATGACAATGTCCTATACAAATGTGAAACTCAGCATATGTGGCATTTGAAAATTATTGTAGAAAAGGATACCATCGAGCCAGATCGATATCACACCGGTCATATGTACTTCTACCCATCATGGTTAGAAGATAACATAGCAGGAATATTCGAGCCAAGGGTTGGTCCAGGAAATAGAGTCATAGATGAAGTTGCTGAAGCACAAGTGAAATATAACAAATTGCGCAAAAGAGTTCACGAGTCCGAGGTCGAGCATCTGGAGCGACACAAAACTGATATAGAAGTAATTAATGAATGGAGGGAGGCCACCGTTAGATCAAGCGAAAGGTTGGAATATCTGGAGTACAGTCTGATGGAATTGGAAGGAAAAATAAGGAAGAGAGTCACTGATTGCCAGAACACTGAAGGAAGTGAAGGAGTACATTTAGTAAGGGCATACCTATTGCTGAACCTGCGTGAACTGGGGAATTTGATCGACTAAGTCAAAAACATCCAACCTGGAGAAAGTCCTTTTGGGACCAAGTATATTAGGTTTATTTTCTTTTTCAAATGTAACAAGGCCAATTGCCATTAGTGACTTATCTTATTTAGTGTCGTTTTAGATTCATCTATTTTTACATTAAGGAAATGAGGCAATTATTGGCACTGAAATTCTCCAAATAAATGTGTCGCTAGGCCTACCTCGGGCACAATGAGGCTCCCAAATTAGGATGTGGATTTACATTCCCGTAATATGTGTTTAAATACTGCAAACATTTTCAGAATCCTTACTGGATTGTTTACCTTTTATTTTTCTTTATTTTTATTATTCCCATCTCCTAAGGTTGGTACGCACATACTGGCATCATCAACATATCACACTAGATCTAGAGGCCCTCCACCTCCTCCTCCTCCGAGTAATCCAAAAAGCAGAGGAAAAGTTAAGATGGATGATTTGAGTGGTATCCGAAAACAAAATGCTGAGAATATTGAAACTTCAGACGGTCGGAGTACTCCGGCCCAAAATTATTTGGTCCGATGATTGGAGCATAAAATACTGGAGTTACAAGGAGAAATTGAGCAGGTCTATAACTTGGCAAACCTCTCCCTCACTCTGAACGTCCCAGACGTTAACCAACAAAATGCCCAAAACCTAGAACCTCCTCAAAATACGCCAAACCAACGTCCACAAAATCCTCCCGCACCCCATCAATATGCCACACCACCTCAAAATCCCAATCCTCTTCTGGTGCCAACTCTTCCACACTACCATCATCAACTAACCCAGTACCCACAAACCACTACCTATCACACTCCTAAGAACATACCACAACCTATTCCTGATCCTCAAAACTCGACCAACGACCACCACTACACCCAAATCCCTGGCACCCACCAAAACAACCCCATATACATGGAAACACGACCTCACTCCACTCAATTAATCTCTATACACCAAAATTCGCTGAGAAGGACCTGCTCATCAAGAACATGGCCTAGGAGCTCAAGAAGTTGACAAGTCGAGTTCAGGGTGTTGACGGAGGTAAAGGGATAAAAGGTCTGAATTACGAGGATTTATGCATACAACTAGATATGGAACTGCTGAAGGGTTACAAACCTCCCGAGTTCGAAATATTTGATGGAATGGGTGATCCCAAGGTTCATTTGAGAACTTATTATGACAAGCTCGTGGGGGTCGAAAAATATGAAAGGATTCGAATGAAGCTCTTCATGAGAAGTCTTACCGGAGATTCCTTGTCCTAGTACATAAGCCAAAATCCTAAGAAGTGGGCCAATT
Organism: Nicotiana tabacum; assembly: GCF_000715075.1. Taxonomy (NCBI): domain Eukaryota; kingdom Viridiplantae; phylum Streptophyta; class Magnoliopsida; order Solanales; family Solanaceae; genus Nicotiana; species Nicotiana tabacum. The sequence continues at coordinate 54,875,255 of NC_134087.1, read as the reverse complement.
GGGTAAGCATGACATCAAATTTTATGGACCAGTTCAGGTTTAATACGGAGAATGCACCAGACGTCTTCTATATCCAGAACCTAAAGAAAAAGCTAACTGAGACCTTCCAAGAGTATGCTACTTGGTGGAGGTCAGAAGCAGCTAAGGTAAGACCAGCATTAGACGAGGAACAAATGAACAAGTTCTTTGTCAAGGCACAGGACCCACAATATTATGAAAGGCTAATGGTCATTGAGAATCATAAGTTCTCTAATTCATCAAAATCGGAGAAAGGATTGAAGATGGTATTAAAAGCGGGATGGTGACAAATTTTGAGGCACTGTTGGCCACGAACAAAGCATTGCAATCAGGCGGCATATCGAAGAAGAAATAAGTAGGGACAGTAGTGGTGGCCCAAGGCCTAAAATCTCCACTCACATACCAAACACCTCTACCTACATACCAACCCTCACCTCCCAAATATTCTCAACCCGCCACCACCTATCACACTTATAACACCTAGCTAGCCTACTATCATTCACCTCCAACTCGTCCAAATTAACAAAAAACCCAACCTAATTCTGATCACAAACCACCCAGACAATACACCGCCATTGCTAAACCCATCGACCAGCTGTATGAAAGATTGAAGGCTACTGGTTATGTCACCCTTATTCCCTCTGTGGCAATGGAGAATTCATCTCAATGGGTCAACCCAAACAAAACCTGTGCATATCATTCCGGTATGAAATGGCACACTATTGACGAGTGCCGTATATTGAAATAAAAGATCCAGACATTGATTGATAATAAGGTCATACAGGCGAAGGAAGCCACAACCATTATCCGCAACAATGCTCTTCCAGATCATATGGGTGCAGGGATCAATGTGATAGAAACTGATGATGAGTGGGATCTCGAGGGACCAATTGGACTTTTCAAAGAGGGTGACAATCCTAAGAAGCCCGCAGTCACACTCAATCCTATTGTGGTCCAGGTATAGCTGCCAATTGAAGTTGAGGTAACCGCATCGGTTCCATTGAGGTAGAAGTAACACCACCTGCAGCTACACCTGTTCCATTTAAGGTAGAAGTATCCACAACCTTCACTGTGACAGTAGCATCCACACCTCCTTTCAAGTCTAACGCCATACCCTGGAATTACGTTGCCGAACCTAGGAGAAAAGGAAAAGCAAAGATGGAAGAATCTGGTGCCGCACAAGGGATGACCAGAACTGGAAGGATCTATACACCCGAAAATTTGGGAGGGTTAAGCAAGGAGGCTTCTACCAAACAACCTGTTATTGAAATTGGACAAGACGATCTTTAGAGGAAAGTACAGGCGAGAGAATACTCTATCGTCGATCATTTAAACAAGACTCACGCCCAGATATCCATCCTATCACTGTTACAAAATTCGGAGGCATATAAGAATGTTCTGATGAAGGTGTTGAATGAAGCTTATGTGCCCAACAATATCACTAGTGGAGAGATGGCCAACATGGTAGGGCAAATACTGGAGAGTCACAAGATCACCTTCCACGAGGATGAACTACCGCCTGAAGGGTTAAGTCACAACAGGGCACTGCATATCACGGTACAGTTTGAAGACAAATTCATTGCCAGGGTCCTAATAGATGGGGGTTCAAGCCTAAACATTTTTCCATTGACTACTATGAAAAGGTTGGGTAAAGATTTCCATGAGATACGGACGGGAAGTATGAACGTGAAAGCATTTGATAGGTCTCAAAGGGCCACGGTTGGGGAGATTAACCTTTGTATGCAGATGGGACCAACTTGGTTCGATGTTGAGTTCCAAGTACTAGAAATATTCGCTACATACAATCTTCTATTGGGTCGACCTTAGATACATGTCGTTTGGGCTGTGGCTTCCACGCTGCACCAGGCTGTGAAGTTTGAATGGAATCATCAGGAGGTAATCATTCATGGAGATGGAAGTAACCCCATTTACACTAGTCAAACTATCCCGGTTATCGAGAATAGAAGAAGGATGAGTGGAGAAATTTATCACCACATTGAACATGTCAATGCAATTGAAAAGGACAAGTGGTGGAGTAACAAAATTGAAAACATACTGGCATGGTCTAGGTATGAACCCGACAAAGGGCTTGGGAAGAAACTCCAGGGCATTACCAAACCGATACAGTTGAAATGTCATGGCACAACTTTCGAGCTGGGATATCCATATACCTGGAAAGAATATAATGATTGGTCACCACCATGGCGCGATCCATATTACCCTTTCGAGCAGCCAATGCCCCATCTAAGTCATATTATTCACCAGGCCGATACAATATGGGATCTGTAGAGGAAGAAGCTTTGGCTGGGCTACAGAACCTATTTCTAGAAGACGAGGATATGGATTTTAGTGTGATAGTGGACGAAGAGGAGGAAGAAGGCCTCACCATTCAGACTATGGAGAAGGGAGCCATTCTCAAGAATTGGACCGCCATACCATCCCGGGCCCGCCGAGTTCCTGGGTAGCTTGGCAATTCGCCTGACTTGTTTTCCATTCTAGGCATTTAAGATATTTTCAGTATTTTGTTTTAAAAATGAATTTTGTTTCGAAGTAATTGCTCGAGTCATCGAGTCGTACTTGTTTTGGATATTTTCAAATTTAATTAATGCATTGCTATTTATTATTCATTATTATCTTTCACATTTTTCTTCTACGACATTATTTTTACTTTTCCTGGTGAACCGATGACTGTGACATGTAATGAGACAACTCAATATAAGGACAATGACTCAGAAGAAGAGGATGAAATACCTGAGGAAGTTGTCATAGAAGTGGAGAGCTTTGAAAATAAACCTAAGTCCAATCTGGATGAGACCGATGCAACCAATTTGGGAGATTCCGAAACCGTCAAAGAGAATCGCATAAGCATTCACTTATCACCGGCAGAGAAGGAAGAATACACTCGTTTCCTGAAGGAATATGAGGATATTTTTGCGTGGTCGTATGATGACATGACCGGTATGAGCTCATCCATAGTGGCTCATAAGTTTCCCACCAACCCAATGTGTCCGCCGGTAAAGTAGAAACTCACAAAAATCAAACCAAATATGAGCCTAAAAATCAAAGAGGAGGTCACTAAGCAGATCAAAGCCAAGGTCCTCAAGGTAGTTGAGTACCCAACCTGGTTAGCCAACATTGTACCGGTTGTAAGTCCAAAGGACGATTTCCCACTGCCAAATATACACATCCTAATTGACAATTGTGCCAAGCATGAGCTCCAATCCTTTGTAGATTGCTTCGCGGGTTATTGATACGCTCAAATTACACTTTAAGAAATAGTGTAAGGCGGTCGGTGTCAAATATAATAACCCAACAAGGTTGGGGTCGAATTCCACAAGGAATAGGTGTGAAAAGGTTACTTGATTAGTGTGTTGCTCGACTAAAGTCGTAGTTCTATCCAGTTAACGGTAACAAGAATATGAATTGAGTTTGATTTGAAGTAACAACTAGTTGAAATATTGATAATGTAAATAATTCGATTAAAGAAACCAAGGTTGTGTCCGCTTTAATGAAGTGTAATGCTATCGGTGTTAATATGATATATTTCTAATGGAAAGTCCTTTTGATATGCAAATGATGTCTAAATGTCTACCCAATATTTTCCAATAGTTGGGTAGTATTTCCTCTTTATAATTTTTTCCAAATATAAAAGAGTTGCAATTAAGAACAATCAATATATGCCAAATAAAACCCACTTATTCCTAAGCGATTCTATTAAACAATGTTTAAAGCATTGAGTCTTTGATATTTACTTCTTCCAAATTCCAACTCACTTTCCCAAGCAAAGCAAGAATTTAATGGAACTTGTTAATGTTTGCAACCACCAACAATAAATGAAGAATGAGAAGTAAATAAATATCACCCAACCATTATATATATATTCAATGTTAAACACCCATTAACATAATACCCATTTAGAGTCCACAACCTTAGTATTTAAAGTTAGTTACACATGCTAAAATACAAAAAGGAAGACACTATTTAATGCCATAAAGCTTACAAAGTGAAAGATTCTTGACCCAAAAGCTTCCAAAAGAGAGGAATATTAATGCCTTGTATTGTAACTTCAAAGTCAGACCAGATGAGCCCATAAAATCACAATAAATCTATTTATAGAGGGCCAAAAATCGAGACAGAAAATGGATAAAAATGCCCTTTCAGGTCAAGTATGCGACCGCATTTCTGTCGCAAATCAGACATGCGGTCCGCATTCTCTTCATACCCATCGTACTTCAAAACCCTAGTTTCCAGGCCGTCATCGCATTGTGGGTTTGTGGACCGCATTCCAGCTATGCGATCGCATTCTGCGTTGCATTTTCCACCATAAGCACTTGTCTTCATGAGTTTGCAGTCCATTATGCGGTCTGCAAACGTGTTATGCGATCGCATTCTGGACCGCATTTCTTGCACCAGATTTTGGCTAACTTTCTGTTTTGATTTTACGATCCTTTGCACCTTATACGACTCGCATGTAGGGTTTGCGATCGCATTATGCGTCACATATCCACATTTTTGCTACATTTTGCTCTTTTCTTGTCTTTTTGTAGCTTTTTGCTTTCATTTCCATTCTCTTGGGTCCTTAAACCTCATGTACTGCAAAAACACTAAAATTACATAAGTAAGGGAGGTAATTGCATTCAAAACAAGCTAAAATCTAAGCAATTAGTATTGAAATGTGCCAAAATTCTCCAGCACATCAGTTATCACCAGATCTGGATGGACGAAGAAAATGCAGAGAAAACAATTTTCATTACACCGTGGGGAGTGTACTGCTACAAGATGATGCCATTCGATCTAAAGAAGGTTGGGGATACCTACATGAGAGCCATGAAAACCATCTTCCGTGATATGATACATAAGGAAATAGAGGTGTATGTTTATGACTTCATCATCAAATCCAAGAGGGCAGCAAATCACATAGCAGACTTGAGAAAGTTCTTTGATAGGCTAAGAATGTACAACCTAAAACTGAACCCTGCAAAATGTGCATTCAGGGTTCCCACAGGAATGCTGTTGGGATTCATCGTTAGCCGTCGAGGAATCGAGTTTGGACCCATCCAAAGTTAAGTCTATGAGCTTAACTTCCTAGGATGTGATGAGCTTCCTAGGATGCCTCAACTACATCAGCCGTTTCATAGCACGGTCTACAGTAATATGTGAACCCATATTCAAAATGTTGCAGAAGGATGCTGAAACCAGTTGGACCGAGGACTGTCAGAAGGTTTTTGACAAAATCAAGGAATACCTGTCTACACCGCCAGTCCTAGTCCTCCAGAACCTGGGAGACCTTTGCTACTCTATCTGTCCTTATTAGATGGAGCTTACAAATGTGTTTTGGGACAACATGACGAGACATGAAGAAAGGAGCAAGCCATATACTACTTGAGTAAGAAGTTCACACCTTATGAAGCACGATACTCTCTACTGGAATGCACTTGCTGTGCTTTGACCTGGACAACTCAAAAATTGAGGAATAACTTCTGTGCCTATACAACATACCTCATATCTAGGATGGACCCTCTGAAGTACATCTTTCAGAAACCCATGCCAATTGGAAAGTTAGCCAAGTACAGGTATTGCTAAGTGAGTTCGATATCATCTACGTAACTCAGAAAGGCGGTCAAAGGACAAGCATTGGTAGACTATCTTGCTGAAAATCCTATGGGAGGAGAATACGAACCATTAAAAATGTATTTTCCTGATGAAGAAGTATCATTCATAGGAGAGGACATTTATGAAGCCTACGATGATTGGAGAATGTTCTTTGATGGGGCTGCAAACTTCAAAAGAGTGGGCATTGGAGCAGTTTTGGTATCAAAAATAGGTTAACATTACCCGATATCCGCAAAGCTTAGGTTTTCGTGCACCAACAATGTGGCAGAATATGAGGCTTGCATGATGGGGCTCAATTTGACCATTGATATGAATAAACAAAAGTTTCCGGTAATTGGCGATTCAGATCTCCTGGTACATCAGGTTCAAGGAAAATGGGCTACGAAGAACACCAAGATACTACCATACTTGTATCATGTGCAGGAATTGATAAAGAGATTCACAAAGATAGAATTCAAACATGTGCCCAGAATTCAAAATGAGTTTGCAGACACACTGGCCACCTTGTCATTAATGATACAACATCCAGATAAGAATTTCATCCATCCCATATCGGTGAGGATTCATAATCAACTGGCTTACTGTGCTCATGTTGAAGAAGAAATGGATGGAAAACCATGGTTCCACGACATCAAATAATATTTGGTGAAAGAAGAATATCCAGAACAGGCAAACCACACTTAGAAATGCACACTACAGAGGTTGTCCAATCACATCTTCCAAACCGGAGGGACCCTGTATAGAAGAACTCCTGATCTGGGGTTATTAAGTTATGTTGACGCAAAGGAGGCTTCCAGATTGCTTGAGGAGATACATGCCGGAACTTACGGACCACATATGAACGGTTTTGTTCTAGACAAAAAGATACTCAGAGCCGAATATTTTTGGATGACCCCGGAAACGGATTGCATTAGGTACGTCCAAAAATGCCACCAATGCCAGGTACATGCTGACATGATAAAGGTACCACCAAACGAGCTCAATGCAACAAGTGCACCTTAGCCTTTTGCTGCCTGGGGAATGGATGTCATCGGTTCGATCGAGCCTACTGCTTCCAACGGACAACGGTTCATTTTAGTGGATATCGACTATTTTACAAAATAGGCAGAGGCTGCATCTTACAAAGCTATAACCAAGAAGGTCGTTATAAATTTTTGTCAAGGATCATATTATTTGTTGATTCGGGGTTCCCAACTCCATTATCACTGATAATGCCACCAATCTCAACAGTGGATTGATGAAAGCCATGTGTGAAACCTTCAAAATCAAGCACAAAAACTCCACAACATACATGCCTCAAATTAATGGAGCTGTGGAAGCTGCTAATAAAAACATCAAGAAGATACTAAGGAAAATGGTAGATAATCACAAACAATGGCACGAAAAGTTACCCTTTGCCCTATTGGGGTATCGCACTATGGTTCGCACATCAACTAGGGCAACTCCCTATTTACTAGTTTATTGTACCGAAGCTATCATTCCGGCCGAGGAAGAAATTCCTTCTTTAAGGATCATACAAGAAGCCGAACTCAGTGATGCAAAATAGATAAGGAGCCGCTATGAGCAACTAGCCGTCATAGACGGAAAAAGAATGAACGCAGTATGTCACGGTCAGCTTTATCATAATATAATGTCTAGAGCTTTCAACAAAAGGGACAAATCAAGACAATTCGCACTGGGGCAGCTAGTGCTGAAGTGAATTTTCCCGCATCAAGATGAAGCCAAAGGGAAATTTTCATCCAACTGGTAAGGTCCTTACATTGTTCATCGGGTGCTAACAGGAGGAGCACTCATACTCGCAGAGATGGACGGAGAAGTTTGGCCAAAACCTATCAATTCAGATGCAGTCAAGAGATACCATGTTTAGATTGTTTACATTTCTTCATCTGATGTAACTGAACTACGCTTGACCTGATTCCCATTTAAGAGGGGATATGTAGGAATCCCTATGGGTTCAGTCATATCCTAATAAAATCTTCATTTTCCCAGAACCAGAAACTGGGGCAAAATTTTGAGAAGGATTCTCAAAATTCCGGAGCCGATACAACAAACTTCGTTGCACGCAAAATGACCAAAGGATCAAACTAGGGCAGAATTTTGAGAAGGACCTTCAAAATTCTAGTGCAAGGAAGCCGCAATGTTTCTAAAAGAGTTACAGTCATTAGTTTATCTACTTTACTTGATATTATATACCATTATGTTTCTAAAATAACTATATTCCATCAAATAAGTGCATATTTTCCGAAAACTTTATTTCTATGGCAGCCAGGTGTTACCCAGGACGACTCGAACAAGGCCTCCAGATCAAAGCAAAGCAAAGCAAGCATACAAAGGCACGAACGAACCTCCCCTTATAAAACTCACAATTTTTCTTTGGATGCAGGTACGGTGAACATAACAGGAATATTCGCAAATATACACATATCAAAATCACTATCAATCAGGCCACCAAACGCAAATATATCTCCAAGCTAAGAAATATTCTACTCCTATTTGCTACTTTATCACCGCATAAGGCTATGCATTGCCTTCTCTTTGCATGAGACTAAGCTCTGTCTCGATCCTTGCATGAGGCTAAGCCCTGCCTCCATATTTGCATAACGCTAAGCACCACCTTCTTTTTGCATGAGACTAAGCTTTGTCTTGATCCTTGCATGAGGCTAAGCCCTGCCTCTGTATTTGCATTATGCTAAGCACTGCCTTCTCTTTGTATGAGACTAAGTCCTGTCTCAAATCTTGCATGAGGCTAAGCCCTGCCTCCATATTCGCATAAGGCTAAGCATTGCATTCTCTTTGCATGAGACTAAGCCCTATCTCAAATCATGCATGAGGCTAAGCCCTGCCTCCATATTTGCATAAGGCTAAGCATCGCCTTCCCTAGCATGAGACTAAGCCTTGTCTCAAATCTTACATGAGGCTAAGCCTTGCCTCCATATTTGTATAAGGCTAAGCATTGCCTTCCCTTGCATGAGACTAAGCCCTGTCTCAAATCTTGCATGAGGTTAAGCCCTACCTTCATATCTTCATAAGGCTAAGCATTGCCTTCTCTCTTCATGAGACTAAGCCCTGTCTCAAATCTTGCATGAGGCTAAGCTCTGCCTCCCTATTTGCATAAGGCAAAGCACTGCCTTCTCGTGAGAATAAGCATTGTCTCCCTCTGCATAAGTGTTGCTCCATTTTTCAAATTTGCATTATCTTCTTTTCTCGTGGCTAAGCTCTGCCCCCAAACTCTACACGAGGTTAAGCGTTGCCTTGTTATTACCTTTGGTATCATGTCTCTACACTTTATAGGCTGATATATAGGCAACTTGTCCAAAGGCATCATCCTCATAGCCTGAAGACACCATGTCATGGCCTGAGGATCTCTCAATACTGCACATCATCATTCAAAGGCGTCATGGTTCAGAGGCACCATTTTCATGACCCGAGAATATCATTTCATGGCCTGCGAATCTCTTATCTCATGATTCAGGGCCCGGGATATCATGGTCTAAGAACGTCATCTTCACTGTCCAAAGACAACCTTCATGGTCCAAAGGGAATTTGCATCATGTTTAAATTCTCGCAATAATCTATATACTTGCATGCATCGTGTTTTATGTTTTGCAGGAAGTGCAGGAGGTAACCGTTCTTCAAACAGGAGCAACCTTTACTCCGGTTTCCGCTCGTACCACTTACACTCTGCCATTTAACCGATTCCCATTAATTACCCGCCTTTGTAAGCACGTGATTTTTGCCATATGAAAGAATTACTCCCAAAAAACAAAATAAAACGATTTTCCTTGGTGTGCAATTTTGAGAATATTTGTGTTATTTTTCTCGTATTGTTTGCATTTTGTCTGCGCATGTTTATTTGTTAAATTAATAAAAAATACAAAAATATGTCACATTTGCATTTAGAATTTAATCCTACAATTGTTAGTAATTATGTTTGTTTTACAAAAAATGAAAATCACAAAAATAGGCATGTTTTCCATTTTTAGCATTTAATGTCCAATTGTACAATTTCATGCTTAATTATTACTTAATTGTGTGTTAATTGTTATTGGGAGTTAATTTGCGCTTTCATAACTTAATTTAGTTCAATATGATAATTTAAGTATTTTTAGAATTTAGTTTTAGAAAAATAAAAGAAGAAAAGAGAGCAAGAAAATATAAAGAAAATCGGAATTGGACTCTTCTTCAAATTCAAGCCACAGGCCCAAAAAATACCCAACCTTCCCCATTGACCCGGTCCACTTCAAACCGGGTCGACCCAGTCCATAACCCAAATACCCAACACCCCATCTCTCTATCTTACATTTCACAAAAAACAAAATAAGAAAACCCTAAAAAAGTCATCCGCCCCCCTCTCTCTTTCCTCTTCTTCTCCAAAACTCTCCAAGCCCATCCATGGTTGCCCCTCAAGCACACTCCAAACAGCCCCTCTCTCGTCCGCCATTGAAGGCCAAACGACCCCCATTACTGTGCATCTTCTTCTTCGACCAGCTGTTGCCCCAAGCTTCGTCTTCATCGACGAACAACATCCGCCATTGACGAGCTCGTCAAGCTCCCATGGTTGCTGCGTCTCCTGCTACGTCCAAACACACCCTGATGCTGCTGCCTCGTCGTCTTTGCTACTGCCTCCAGCTGCCTCGACTACTTCTGCTTTACCTCACGTGAACCAGTCCGACAACCCCCCATTAAATCCGGCGACCTTCGTTTTGTCTCGAAACAGCCTGCCTCGTCGAGTCCCCAGGTCCAGCAGTAGTAGTGGCTGCTGTTCCACTTCATTTTCTCACGCCCAGCGGCGACTCAGCAGCGCCATACCAGGCGTTTCCTAGCTGCTCCTTCATCTCCATAACTGCCCTCGCGACCTCCAGGCGACGCAGCAGCGGCAACCGCTGTTGCTCCGGGGTTCTGCTACCTTCTGCTTCGTCCATCTTCTTTGACGGGCTGCCACTGCTTCATTTTCGAACGATACCAAACGACCAGCTTCTTTGGTCGTCCATTCATGGTCGTCTTCGACGTCGAGCTATTTTGGCACGATAATCGTTCCCGGACAGATTTGTTCTCATTGAACTTCTTCGTCGTTTCGATCCGGTTAGTGGGTTTTGAGTTTCACTTTTGTCCGTATTTTGTTTTTGATATTGTCGAATCTAAAATCGGTAAATGTTTGATTTTTGTTTTGTTCGTGTTCATCGTTTTGTTAATTTTTCAGTTTGTTCATGTGCAATTCTTAGTTTAATTTTAATGTTGTTAAATTCAAATTGAAATTTAATTAATGTTGTCAGTTTAATTTTAATGTTGTTTCTTCTTCGGTTTGTTTTATTTGTTTAAAAGAATTTAGTTGTAATAGGAAAATATGTTGGTTTAATCATTTGGATTCGTCATGTTTGTTGTTTAATATGGATTTAATGCATGTTCGTTCTTTGTTTGAAATTCGTTTTTAATCCAGTAATTTAATGTGAGTTTGTTTTGGTTTTTGATTTGTTGATTTAGTTTGAATCATGTATTTTGTTGTTGATATTGTTGTCTCTTTGCTCATTCATTTTTGGTCTAAGTTAACCAGGATTGGTTCCCAATATGGTTAACTTATTCCCATTAATTTGAAGCTGTATGATTCAATATGTGTTCATGAGATTTGTTGTTGAAATTTGTTTAGAAATTGGTCATATTTGCTGTATTTTGGTTGAGATCGATTAGGTGAATTAGTTGTAGCTGAGGGGGTAGTTTGGTAAATTGCAGTACGTTCAGGGGTAAAATGGTAATTTCAGTAAGGTCGGAGGGGTATTTTTGAAATTAAACATTTGAACAATTGTTTAATATAATGGGGGACAAGACATAATGTAGTGGGTGGGGATAATGTAATTGTTTAAGTTAAGCATGGGGGACAAGATGTAATGGGGTGAGATTGATATATTTATTTAATATAGTGAGGGACAAAACATGTGGGCATGGGGGACAAGAGTTTAAAATAAAGAAAACATTAAGTAGTGGGAACAAAGCATGCAATTGGGGGAATATTTCGGGTTGGGGATTCAAGACAAGAGTCTTGTTATAAATAGAGTCATTTGACACATTATTACGAAAAACTTAGAGAGAGAACTTGAGGGACTAGGACTTGAACTTGAAAGACTTACTTAGAGAGAGAGGAAGACATTCTGAAAATCCTAAGAGAGTGTTGGAGAGTTTAAAAAGAGAACAAAAATAAAGTGAAAAACGAGTTTAGTTTCGGGTTTAATACATGCGCGGGTTGTTGCTGTTTAGTTTGTTTACATACTTTTAGGTTTGTTCTATTGAGTTGTTCGGTTTTCTTTAAAGTTTTCTGGGCCTTGACGAATTGCTGTTGTGGGGTTGCTGTTGTTGCTGTGTATTTACACTACTGCTGCTTCTACTGATCTTCATCTTCTTTCCTTGCTTTCCAAATACCAGGTACACAAACTGATACACTGGTTCATCTTGTAAGCTACTCGAAGCATGAATGCAAAAATGAGAAAGATTTGAAGTTATAGTTTAATGTAGTCTTTTTCTTTCTTTTACTGTCTGTATGTAGAACATTCTATGCGCTGCCCATGTAAACTCTTTAAACGACTCACTTTCGAAACTTAACTATAATAACTCGAAAGTATGTAAATGAAGTAAGACCTTTTCTTCATTTATTTTAGAGAAAACGAAAAAATAAAAAATGTAGTCATTCTAAGATTATCCTTTTTTTTTAAAAAAAAATAATGAGAAGAGCCTCGCCAAATAAAAATGCAAATTGTGGGGCCCTCAATAATTGGTCATAATAAATACTTAGAATTTGGGATGGACTGTTTAGTGAATTTCACTGCCTTCCCCAAAGATAATAACGCGTTAGACTCTTTAGACGCGATTTAATTAAATTACATTCTTAAACTCGGGTGAACATTTATGTGACCCAAATCCAAGTCTCAACGGAGTCGAAATGTGTCTTTAATCACGAGTACATTGATTGTGACGTGACTCGAGATGCGTTTTCACAACGTTGCAAATTCCCCCAATAATTATAATAATAATAATAAATAACGAATGAGACGAGCCTCGACAAACAAGAATACCCAAAGTGTGGGGCCCTCAACGGATATTTATTTTGAGTACTTAGATTCCGGGACAGGCCTTTTAGCAAATTTCACGGCCCTACCCAAAATAATGATACGCTAGTCTCTTTAGGCGCATATTTAATAATGTTATCTTCTTAAACTCGGGTGCACATTTATGTGACCCAAATCCAAATCTCAACAGAGTTGAAATGTGCCAACAACCACGGGTGCATTGATGTGACGTGGTTCGAGATGTGTTTCCACGATGTTGCAATTCTTGATAAAAATAATAGTAAATGATAAAAGCGGTTAAAAGTTAAAATTCGCATATAGGTTCAACATGTATTAAATCAGATAAACAAGCCGAATATGATAGTTGAGCGACCGTGCTAGAACCACGGAACTCGAGAATGCCTAACACCTTCTCCCGGGTTAACAAAATTCCTTATCCGGATTTCTGGTTCGCGGACTATAATACAGAGTCATTCTTTTCCTCGATTCGGGATTAAATTGGTGACTTGGGACACCCTAAATCTCCCAAGTGGCGACTCTGAAATAAATAAACAAATCCCTTTTCGATTGTCCTTTAATTGGAAAAACTCATTCACCCCTCGCGGGGGCGGAAAAAGGAGGTGTGACAGCTCTGGCGACTCTGCTGGGGAATCTTGACCCAGAACCACTGGTTCAGGGTTAGAAATTAAAGCTTATATAAATTGTTATATTTGGTTTTATCTGATTTTTATACATGTTTTGGCTCAATGTGCTAATTGGTTGCCTTTTACCGCTTTGATATTACGTGAACTGTATATAAACTGTGCCGAAACCCATCTCATCTCTGAGTCTTCTGAATCATGAAGAAGGGTGTACTTCGTATGACTTCTTTTCTGTATAGTGTCAAATCCCAATTTAGAACGAGTTTCGGACAAGTTGCTAAGCCGGTGAAGCTTCTGTATTCCCGGTACGCTGCCCCCCCTCGGCTCGAGCTGTCCGTTCGGGTAAGCAAGGTCTAGAAGAAACACCCAGGTTCTGAACCTAGTATAACAAAGCCACATGTTGGATCCCTAGTAGGAACGCTTATTTGCATCATGCGCATTTGACTTAGGGGACTCAACATAAGGGTTGGGTCCGTCTAGGACTAGCAACCTGAAGTGAAAAGACCATCCTGATGCATACTGTGTGCTTTATGCATTTACTTGTTTCAGACTTGCATGCTGACCGGCTTCGAAAAATCGAGAATATTGGAAAATTGCGAAAAAGAGGGAAGTAACTGTGTAGAGAGTTAATTGCCTATTTTAGAAGAAAAGAAAAAACCAATGCCCCAAATACTGGCGAAATTCTGCCGAAATTTTGGGAAAAATGAAAAGAAAAATAGTTTTTTATATAGTTTGTTTCACTCAAAAAAGCAAAAGAAAAAATAGAAAAGAGTCTCTTATTTTTAGGTTGAAGAATAGGTTGGTCATTTTGTTGAAACGAAAAGAAAAAAAAATCTTCACTTTGTCTTGTTTTCAAAATAAAGAAAAAAGAAGAAAAAGAAAACTAGTTTGTCTTGCCATGAAAAATGAAAATGAATAAAGATTCTTGTTTTTAAAATGTGTTTTATTTATTTATTTATTTGTTTATGAAAATGCCAAAAATATATATATATATATATATATATATATATATATATATATATATATATATATATATATATATATATATATATATATATATATATATATATATATATATATATATATATATATATATATATATATATATATATATATATATATATATATATATATATATATATATATATATATATATAGAAAAGTTTTTTAGACCCCCAATTTTCAAGAAAAAAATCCAAAAATATTTTCCATTATTGATGTCTTTAGAAAGTCTTTTTAATTATTTTAAAAAAAAATATTTTCTTTTAATTTCTTCCAAAAAAATCCGAAAATATTTAATTTCTTCCAAAAAATCCGAAAATATTTTCATTCTTCTTTCAAAATTGAAAAGAAAATTCAAAATTCAAAAATATTTTTTAGAAGCATTTCTTTCATTGAAAGTAAAATTCCAAAAATATTTTCTTTCTTCTTTAGAAGTTTTTCTTTCAAAATTCAAAAAAAAAAATTAAAATCTTTTTCTTTAGAAATCCTTCTTTGCAAAAATGCTCCCTTTCTTCTTTATAAGTCTTTCCTTCAAAAAAAAATATATAATAAAAAAAGTTAGTTTATTTACTTTATTCATGATCTCCCGAACTACGCGGGTTTCATTCTCACCGGATGTGAGATACGTAGGCAACCCTCATCGGGTCCAACCTCCCCTTTGCTAAAATAACCAAAAATAAATAAATAAACAAAAAACATGTCAAAATTTTAATTTTGTCATAAATAAGTCGGGTGATGTCCAACCTCCCCTTTTGCAAAAAATAGCAAAAAAATATATATATATATATGTGTGTGTGTGTGTGTGTGTGTGTGTGTGTCAAATTTTAAATTCATCATAAAGAAGTCGGGTGACGCTGTTTTGTCAAGACATAGCCGAATGTTCCCGAAAGGGACGCCGGAAGGCTGACTTTGCATAAACAGCCACCTTTTGGGTCATGTTTAAGATTCGGTCCTGTTGACCCACACAACTTTAAAAGTCTTCGTCCCCGAGGCGTTAAAAGGTCGTGTTTGCAATATTGAGTTTTCTATTTTGAAAAATGATAAAAAGAGTCATAAATAAGTCGGGTGATGCTGTTTTTGTCAAAAATAGCCGAATGTTCCCGAAAGAGACGCCGGAGGGCTGACTTTGCATAAACAGCCACTTTTGGGTCATTGTTTTAGATTTGGTCCAGTTGACCCACATAGCCTTAAAAATCTTCGTCCCCGAGGCGCTGAAGGGCCGTGTTTGCGACACCAGGTTTATATTTTAATTTGGAAAAAAAAATAAAGAGTCAGCGGTCAGGTGAATACCGTTTGGATTTTTAGTCAAAAATAAGCCGAGCCAGCTTCGGTCGCGTCTTAAACCGTTCTTGCCGAAATAGCCTTAGAGTATCTTTCAGTTGTCGAAAGGCTATTTTCGTAAAAGAACGGACAAGTTTGTAAAGTGTCATAAAATAATCCTCCCCGGCCTCAAAATTCATGTGAAATTTGGAAGGGGCCACATCTGCAAAAAATAACCGTTTGGTTGCATTTGTCAAACGGAGATAGGGAGCTGGCCTTTTGTTTTTGAGTTTGTAAATCTTTGATTAGAATATGTGGGTTGTTTGATTTTCGAGTTTGTAGGTCTTCTTTAAATCTTTGAAACCCAGTTTGTTTTATTATGAAAATTGATAAAGAAAAAAAAATGTTTCATTACTGTTACCTTTCATTTTGGCCGAACTACGCAAGGTCTGATTCATGCGGGGTCATGATGCGTATGCAATCTCCATAAGATTCGACCACAAAAAAAATGAAAAAAAAGAGGAAAGAAAAAATGAAAAAAAAATGAAAAAACAAATCGAAAAAAAAAGAAAGAAAAATGAAAAAAAGAGAAAAAGGGAAAAAAAGGATCTTAATAATGAAGACCGACTGAGTCCATTCTAACCTGTTTTGTTTTGAATCGCAAGAAAGCTAAGGTGGTTGGTTTGTGGGAAGCCGGAAACACAAGATCCAGGAAACCCTGATTGTGATCCAAGACAATGACACCCAGAATATCGCGCAGAATCCTTTACCTGCACATCATGATACACACTTTGCGGGGATAAGGCTTGATAACAAAATCACTCGAATCCTATCGGGGACTTGTTGACTAAAGTTGATGATATTGAAGTTGGCAATGGTCTGGGCAATACTGATGCAAAGCTCAGTGGCTAAGATGCCAGTTTTGATAAAGTGGGAGGACGCTCCGTTCCTTGGTTAGCAAGAGAGAAGCTTTTGGTGGCTTATTTTGTTGTCATTTCTGTTGTCCGGATTATTAGGGTTGTAATTCGGATATTGTCTTGTGTCAAACTTTCTTATCTTTCCATTTTGTCATAGCAAAGTTTTGTCCAGGTTGTTTTAGGATTTTATTTTGGTTTGTTTTTGTTTGTTTTGTTATTCAAACCATTTCGCTGGTAGTCTAATGCAACATCTGGTCTTTTTATTATTTCCAGTCATCTTTTGTTTAGTCCGTTTATCATTTTTGTTCAGCGCCGATTCTAGTGACATGACATGCGCACACAGTTTGGGCCTAATCGTAAAAGTTAATCATAAAACCCCGGAAAGGTGATCAGAACATTTAAAGGAAATAAGGACGGTTTGAGATTATTCGGAGCTCGAGTCATGTGGAACTGGGGCAAGTAAAACATAAATAAAACCGTTAAAGGCAAGTTTCGCCGAATTGACATGAGGGTCGTTCATGATACTGAGAGTGAGAGTGTTGCCCAATGGTGTTTTAGAGATGACAAATAAAAAGGCAAATGTGTGAATATAATTGTCAAGTCCAACACCATCAGAAGAGGCTACAAATCTTTGTTTAAATTATGTTGTTTGCACTTGGCATGTTTTGAAGACTGGAATGACGAAGGCATTTTGTTCTGCTACCTAAACACTTTATCCTTCGTTACCCCTTTTGAGCCTTATTTTTTTTTTCATACCCCTCATTCGGAATCAGTAACAACATGATAGAAATACAAACATAGAAGATAAAGGAAAAAAAAGAGAAAGAAAAGAAAACAACAAAACGACAAAAGAGAAAGGAGAAATGAGAAAAAATAAATAAAATAATAGGTAAATGAAGAAAACAGAGGAATTAGGAACTACGTTTGACCTGATTCCTCAAAGAGGATACGTATGCGCTTCACGGCTCGGTCGTAATGGCCATAATGGTCATAGTGTGCATAGTGTAAAAAAAATAAAAATCCCCAAGCAAGAAACTGGGGCAAGAGTTGCGCTTGTTGTAAGCAAATATGGTTCCGAAGGTTGTAATTGTGAACCCCAAATTTATTTTGTTTTTGAGCCTTTAATACCCTTTCTTTCTAGCCCTATCCAAAACCCCACATTACGGTCCAAAGAAAGACCTTTTGACCAATCTTCGAAAGATGCCAAGTCATACAAACGGAAGTCGGGGATAGCACCCCGATTCCCAATAGAGAAAAGGATCATGGGTTGGACATGAATTGATAGCCGAAAAGAATCCCCAGCGGAGAGAGTCATACCGGCAACACTCCAAATCCCCAGCTGGAAAGTGATACAAATGAGAGAGTCTTATCGGAGAAAATCTTTACGGACACCATAAGGCGAGGAAAGCTGAGAGGAAAACAAAAATGAGAGAGGCTTGATAGTGAAAACCCTTCGGGCACTACAAGTCGAATAAGATTGGGAATCAGATGGGGAATCGCCAAGGCAAGATCTTGAAAGACGATTGACGGCAAAGGATAGGCCACATGTGCATGTCATGATCATTAGAGTCGGTATCTGCTTTTGATAGGTTTTTATTTATAGTTTCTTTTGTCAAAGAGTCATCTTTTTCCTTTGTCTTTTTATTTTGTTCCTTTTTATCTTTTTCCTTTCATAGAAAAATTCCCCAATAGAGTCTGTTTGGTCAGAACAAGTGAGAATTGACTTCAAAATATGCCATCAGCTTTCCAATTATGCAAGATGAGATCTGACTAGTACATCCAAATGGTATAGTCAGCAAGGAACAAGCGCGAGGCCAGTGTCAATAAAGATATCCCCAGCAAAAAGGGAATTGACAAAAGAATTGACGAATGTCAAGAGGGATATCCTTACCGAAATCAAAGGTTGTAAACCTCAAGGCCAAGGCACGGGGAAAAATCAAGGAGAGCAATGAGCATGATTTGGGAAATTCATACGAGACTAAAAGTCGGGGAAATGCCAGTTTCCGAGCTATGCCACAAAAGAAGAGGGATATCCCCAGCAGAAAGGGATTATCCCCAGCAAATAATATCATCCTCAACAAGTTTTGGAACATAGAGCAAGGAAGGAGAAAGGGAAAAGCCATCCTAGTAGGAGTATCACAACCAACCACCGCATTTTAAACTAACAAATTTTGTTTTATTTGAAACAGGTAAAGGAAATGGCATTGATGACGGAAATGCATGCCACAAGGGAGATTATCAAACTGGGTTAGAAAATTTTCCTTTCATTTAGAAAATTTTCTGGAAGTCAGGTACCCATTTGGGGAAGGATAAAGATAGCACCAGTCTCAAGGGAAGTGGTCTTTGAACCAGTGTTACCCCCAACATAATAAGTTTTAATGAAGGAAGTTGTTCCCTAGCGGACGGAACAAAAGGATGAAACTTGTGATCGGAAAAAGCAAAAGGCCAGTGTCATTCCCAGCAGCCTTCCGAAGAGTGAAGCACTAGTTTTGAAGAATCAAAATCCCCCAGCAGTGTTATCCTTGACAGCGTTATCCCTAGCTGATAACATTTTATCCCCCAACAGATAAGTAAATAATTCCCCAACAGTGTTATCCCCGGCAGTTGCGCGGAAAGACAACACAAGTTTTTGAGGAAATGGTTCACGCATAGGAGACGCACTTCCTAAGTTTAGTTTTACCAATATGAGACGCACTTCCTAAGTTTAGTTTTACCAATAGGAGACGCACTTCCTAAGTTTATTTTCAGTCATAGCAGACGCACTTCCTAGTTCAAAATCATTAAGGTTTCACCCATAGGAGATGCACTTCCTAAAAGTTTATTTTTACCCTAGGAGACGCACTTCCTAAAGTTATTTTTACCCATAGGAGACACACTTCCTAAAAGTTTATTTTTACCCATAGGAGACGCACTTCCTAAGTTATTTTTACCCATAGGAGACGCACTTCCTTAGTTAAAGTTTCACCCATAGGAGACGCACTTCCTGAGTTTATTTTACCCCTAGGAGATGCACTTCCTAAGTTTATTTTCATGCACAGGAGACGCACTTCCTAAATTATTTTCATGCATAGGAGACGCACTTCGTAGTTCAAAATCATTAAGGTTTCACCCATAGGAGACGCACTTCCTAAAAGTTTACTTTTACCCTAGAAGACGCACTTCCTAAGTTATTTTTACCCATAGGAGACGCACTTCCTAAAAATTTATTTTTAGCCTAGGAGACGCACTTCCTGAGTTATTTTTACCCATAGGAGACGCACTTCCTAAGTTTAATTTCATGCATAGGAGACGCACTTTCTAAATTAAGATTTCATTCATAGGAGACGCACTTCCTGAGTTAAAGTTTCACCCATAGGAGACGCACTTCCTGAGTTAAACGTTTCACCCATAAGAGACGCACTTCCTAAGTTTATTTTACCCATAGGAGACGCACTTCCTAAGTTTAATTTCATGTATAGGAGATGCACTTCCTAAATTATTTTTATTTATAGGAGACACACTTCCTAGTTTAAAATCATTAAAATTTCACCCATAGGAGACGCACTTCCTAGGTTTATTTTACCCATAGGAGATGCACTTCCTAAATTATTTTCATTCATAGGAAACGCACTTCCTAAATTATTTTCATTCATAGGAGACGCACCTCCTAGTTTAAAATCATTAAAGTTTTACCCATAGGAGACGTACTTCCTAAGTTTATTTTACCCATAGGAGACGCACTTCCTAAGTTTATTTTCATGCATAGGAGACGCACTTCCTAAAAAGTTTTCATTAATAGGAGACGCACTTCCTAGTTTAAAATCATTAAAATTTTACCCATAGGAGACGCACTTCCTAAGTTTATTTTTACCCTTAGGAGACGCACTTCCAAATTTTAATTTCATGCATATGAGACACACTTCCTAAATTAAGATTTCATGCATAGGAGACGCACTTCCTAAATCAAGATTTCATTAATAGGAGACGCACTTCCTAGTTTAAAATCATCAAAGTTTTACCCCTAGGAGACGCACTTCCTAAGTTTATTTTTACCCCTAGGAGACGCACTTTCTAAGTTTAATTTCATGCATAGGAGACGCACTTCCTAGTCTGGTTCATTTCAGTTCATTCGTAGGAGACACACTTCCTAGGTTAAATCATTTCAGTTCATCCGTAGGAGACACACTTCCTAGGTAAAATCATTGAAGTTTCACCCCTAGGAGACGCACTTCCTAGGCTGGGTCTTTCGGGTTATATTTTTGCTCTAGGAGACACACTTCCTAAAAATGAGAGTTTACTACTAGGAGACACACTTCCTAATTTTGGTTCACACAAGTTTTACTCGTAGGAGACTCACTTCCTAGTTGGGTTCATCCACCCTCAAATAGGATATTTTGGGTTCATCCGCCCTCAAATAGGATTTTATTTTCAAAGTTGTTATTGAAGTCAGGCGCCCATCTGTATAACAAGAGGAATACATTTCTGTTTTCATTTCATGTCCTAGGTCGCCCACCAGTATAATGAGGGTATACATTTCAGTCTTTACATTTCATGTCCTAAGTCGCCCACCAGTATAATGAGGGTATACATTTCAGTCTTTACATTTCATGTCCTAGGTCGCCCACCAGTATAATGAGGGTATACATTTCTATGTTCATTCAATGTCCTAGGTCGCCCACCAGTATAATGAGGGTATACATTTCAGTCTTTACATTTCATGTCCTAGGTCGCCCACCAGCATAATGCGGGAATACATTTCTGTCTTTTCATTTCATGTTGTAGGTCGCCCACCAGTATAATGCAGGAATACATTTTTGTTTTTCATTTCATGTCCTAGGTCGCCTACCAGTATAATGAGGGAATACATTTCATATTTTTGCATTCAGGTGCCCACCTGCATAACGAGAGGAATACTTTTCAGTCTTATACTTCAGATCTTGAAATCAGTAACCCACCGGAAGGCAGAAGGTTACAACAGGAATCCCCAGCAGGAAACAATAAAAATCCCCAGCACCGGAAAGCAGAAGGTTGCAACAAGAGGTCCCAGCACAAATTCAAGCGCATGAGTCAAAAGGAAGGAAAGGCGCGTCTTGAAAGAAGCGGCCTGTGAACATTAAATTATGCCCAGCATAACAAATCTGATGAAGAAAGCCGTATCCCCAGAGGAACCGCCGAAAAGCTTAATGAAGGAAGCCAAATCCCCAGCGGACCGAATGATGAAAACTGGTATTCAGAAAAGCAAAAGGCCAGTGTCATCCCCAAATTCTCGGAAGAAAAGCACCGGAAGAAACACAAGCCGACAAGAAAGCAAGGCAACAAGAACAAGTTGAAGATAGATGAGATCTTATGATTCGTAGTCTAGCCTAGCTTCTTGTTTTCTCTTAAGCACGGTGTAACAAGGAGATCGGTAAGCAGTGATAAAAGCATGCAACAACAGTAACATTGCAGTCCCATGGTAGTCCCAACTACCAAAACTTCCCGAACTACATTAACCTGATTCCCCTTTAGCCAGAGATATGTAGGAAACCTTTGAAGCAAAGGTTCGGTTAAATCTTTATCAAAAAAAAAATGCTTCACACGGAGTACTCGGATGGGCAAAATCGCTCACTTTATCTTTGCACGAAAACCCTTCGTGTCTTTGGACAAAGAGGGGCAGCTGTAAGCACGTGATTTTTGCCCTATGAAAGAATTAATCCCAAAAAATTCAAAATAAAACGATTTTCCTTGGTGTGCAATTTTGAGAATTTTTGTGTTATTTTTCTTGTATTGTTTGCATTTTGTCTGCGCATGTTTATTTGTTAAATTAATAAAAAATACAAAAATATGTCGCATTTGCATTTAGGATTTAATCCTACAATTGTTAGTAATTAAGTTTGTTTTACAAAAAATGAAAATCACAAAAATAGGCATGTTTTCCATTTTTAGCATTTAATGTCCAATTGTACAATTTCATGCTTAATTATTACTTAATTGTGTGTTAATTGTTATTGGGAGTTAATTTGCGCTTTCATAACTTAATTTAGTTCAATATGATAATTTAAGGATTTTTAGAATTTAGTTTTAGAAAAATAAAATAAGAAAAGAGAGCAAACAAAAAATATAAAGAAAATCGGAATTGGGATCTTCTTCAAATTCAAGCCACAGGCCCAAAAAATACCCAACCTTCCCCATTGACCCGGTCCACTTCAAACCGGGTCGACCCAGTCCATAACCCAAATACCTAACACCCCATCTCCCTATCTTACATTTCACAAAAAACAAAACAAGAAAAACCCTAAAAAACTCATCCACCCCCTCTCTCTTTCCTCTTCTTCTCCAAAACTCTCCAAGCCCATCCATGGTTGCCCCTCAAGCACACTCCAAACAGCCCCTCTCTCGTCCGCCATTGAAGGCCAAACGACCCCCATTACTGTGCATCTTCTTCTTCGACCAGCTGCTGCCCCAAGCTTCGTCTTCATCAACGAACAACATCTGCCATTGACGAGCTCGTCAAGCTCTCATGGCTACTGCGTTGTTGCGTCTCCTGCTACGTCCAAACATACCCTGATGCTGCTGCCTCGTCGTCTTTGCTGCTGCCTCCAGCTGCCTCGATTGCTTCTGCTTTACCTCACGTGAACCAGTCCGGCAACCCCCCATTAAATCCGGCAACCTTCGTTTTGTCTCGAAACATCCTGCCTCGTCGAGTCCCCAGGTCCAGCAGTAGTAGTGGCTGCTGTTCCACTTCATCTCCTCACGCCCAGCGGCGACTCAGCAGCGCCATACCAGGCATTTCCTAGCTGCTCCTTCATCTCTATAACTGCCCAATCGACCTTCAGGCGACGCAGCAGGAGCAACCGCTGTTGCTCCGGGGTTCTGCTGTCTTCTGCTTCGTCCATCTTCTTTGACGGGCTGCCACTGCCTCGTTTTCGAACGATACTAAACGACCAGCTTCTTTGGTTGTCCATTCATGGTCGTCTTCGACGTCGAGCTATTTTGGCACGATAATCGTTCCCGGACAGATTTGTTCTCATTCAAGTTCTTCATCGTTTCGATCCGGTTTGTGGGTTTTGAGTTTCACTTTTGTCCGTATTTTGTTTTTGATATTCTCGAATCTAAAATCGGTAAATGTTTGATTTTTGTTTTGTTCTTGTTCATTGTTTTGTTAATTTTTCAGTTTGTTCATGTGAAATTGTTAGTTTAATTTTAATGTTGTTAGATTCAAATTGAAATTTAATTATTGTTGTCAGTTTAATTTTAATGTTGTTTCTTCTTCGGTTTGTTTTATTTGTTTAAAAGAATTTAGTTGTAATAGGGAAATATGTTGGTTTAATCATTTGAATTCGTCATGTTTGTTGTTTAATATGGATTTAATGCATGTTCATTCTTTGTTTGAAGTTCGTTTTTAATCCAGTAATTTAATGTGAGTTTGTTTTGGTTTTTGATTTATTGATTTAGTTTGAATCATGTATTTTGTTGTTGATATTGTTGTCTCTTTGCTCATTCATTTTTGGTCTAAGTTACCCAGGATTGGTTCCCAATATGGTTAACTTATTCCCATTAATTTGAAGCTTTATGATTCAATATGTGTTCATGAGATTTGTTGTTGAAATTTGTTTAGAAATTGGTCATATTTGCTGTATTTTGGTTGAGATCGATTAGGTGAATAGCTGAGGGGGGTAGTTTGGTAGATTGCAGTACGTTCAGAGGTAAAATGGTAATTTCAGTAAGGTCGGAGGGGTATTTTTAGAATTAAACATTTGAACAATTATTTAATATAATGGGGGACAAGACATAATGTAGTGGGGGGGGATAATGTAATTGTTTAAGTTAAGCATGGGGGACAAGATGTAATGGGGTGAGATTGATATATTTATTTAATATAGTGAGGGACAAAACATGTGGGCATGGGGGACAAGAGTTTAAAATAAAGAAAACGTTAAGTAGTGGGAACAAAGCATGCAATTGGGGGAGTATTTCGGGTTGGGGATTCAAGACAAGAGTCTTGTTATAAATAGAGTCATTTGACACATTATTAGGAAAAACTTAGAGAGAGAACTTGAGGGACTAGGACTTGAACTTGAAAGACTTACTTAGAGAGAGAGGAAGACATTCTGAAAATCCTAAGAGAGTGTTGGAGAGTTTAAAAAGAGAAAACAAAAACAAAGTGAAAAACGAGTTTAGTTTCGGGTTTAATACACGTGCGGGTTGTTGCTGTTTAGTTTGTTTACATACTTTTGGGTTTGTTCTATTGAGTTGTTCGGTTTTCTTCAAAGTTTTCTAGGACTTGAATCTGGTTCGAATTGCTGCTGTGGGGTTGCTGTTGTTGCTGTGTATTTACACTACTGCTGCTTCTACTGATCTTCATCTTCTTTCCTTGCTTTCCAAATACCAGGTACACAAACTGATACACTGGTTCATCTTGTAAGCTACTCGAAGCATGAATGCAAAAATGAGAAAGATTTGAAGTTATAGTTTAATGTAGTCTTTTTCTTTCTTTTACTGTCTGTATGTAGAACATTCTATGCGCTGCCCATGTAAACTCTTTAAATGACTCACTTTCGAAACTTAGCTATAATAACTCGAATGTATGTAAATAAAGTAGGACCTTTTCTTCATTTATTTTAGAGAAATTCCCCAATAGAGTCTGTTTGGTCAGAACAAGTGAGAATTGACTTCAAAATATGCCATCAGCTTTCCAATTATGCAAGATGAGATCTGACTAGTACATCCAAATGGTATAGTCAGCAAGGAACAAGCGCGAGGCCAGTGTCAATAAAGATATCCCCAACAAAAGGGAATTGACAAAAGAATTGACGAATGTCAAGAGGGATATCCTTGCCGAAATCAAAGGTTGTAAACCTCAAGGCCAAGGCACGGGGAAAAATCAAGGAGAGCAATGAGCATGATTTGGGAAATTCATACGAGACTAAAAGTCGGGGAAATGACAGTTTCCGAGCTATGCCACAAAAGAAGAGGGATATCCCCAGCAGAAAGGGATTATCCCCAGCAAATAATATAATCCCCAACAAGTTTTGGAACATAGAGCAAGGAAGGAGAAAGGGAAAAGCCATCCTAGTAGGAGTATCACAACCAACCACCGCGTTTTAAACTAACAAATTTTGTTTTATTTGAAACAGGTAAAGGAAATGGCATTGATGATGGAAATGCATGCCACAAGGGAGATTATCAAACTGGGGCAGAAAATTTTCCTTTCATTTAGAAAATTTTCTGGAAGTCAGGTACCCATTTGGGGAAGGATAAAGATAGCACCAGTCTCAAGGGAAGTGGTCTTTGAACCAGTGTTACCCCCAATATAATAAGTTTTAATGAAGGAAGTTGTTCCCTAGCGGACGGAACAAAAGGATGAAACTTGTGATCGGAAAAAGCAAAAGGCCAGTGTCATTCCCAGCAGCCTTCCGAAGAGTGAAGCACTAGTTTTGAAGAATCAAAATCCCCCAGTAGTGTTATCCTTGACAGCGTTATCCCCAGCTGATAACATTTTATCCCCCAACAGGTAAGTAAATAATTCCCCAGCAGTGTTATCCCCGGCAGTTGCGAGGGAAGACAACACAAGTTTTTGAGGAAATGGTTCACGCACAGGAGACACACTTCCTAAGTTTAGTTTTACCAATATGAGACACACTTCCTAAGTTTAGTTTTACCAATAGGAGACGCACTTCCTAAGTTTATTTTCAGGCATAGCAGACGCACTTCCTAGTTCAAAATCATTAAGGTTTCACCCATAGGAGATGCACTTCCTAAAAGTTTATTTTTACCCTAGGAGACGCACTTCCTAAAGTTATTTTTACCCATAGGATACACACTTCCTAAAAGATTATTTTTACCCATAGGATACGCGCTTCCTAAGTTATTTTTACCCATAGGAGACGCACTTCCTTAGTTAAAGTTTCACCCATAGGAGACACACTTCCTGAGTTAAAGTTTCACCCATAGGAGACGCACTTCCTGAGTTTATTTTACCCCTAGGAGACGCACTTCCTAAGTTTATTTTCATGCACAGGAGACGCACTTCCTAAATTATTTTCATGCATAGGAGACGCACTTCCTAGTTCAAAATCATTAAGGTTTCACCCATAGGAGACGCACTTCCTAAAAGTTTACTTTTACCCTAGGAGACGCACTTCCTAAGTTATTTTTACCCATAGGAGACGCATTTCCTAAAAGTTTATTTTTACCCTAGGAGACGCACTTCCTGAGTTATTTTTACCCATAGGAGACGCACTTCCTAAGTTTAATTTCATGCATAGGAGACGCACTTCCTAAATTAAGATTTCATTCATAGGAGACGCACTTCCTGAGTTAAAGTTTCACCCATAGGAGATGCACTTCCTGAGTTAAACATTTCACCCATAAGAGACGCACTTCCTAAGTTTATTTTACCCATAGGAGACGCACTTCCTAAGTTTAATTTCATGTATAGGAGACGCACTTCCTAAATTATTTTCATTCATAGGAGACACACTTCCTAGTTTAAAATTATTAAAATTTCACCCATAGGAGACGTACTTCCTAAGTTTATTTTACCCATAGGAGACGCACTTCCTAAATTATTTTCATTCATAGGAAACGCACTTCCTAAATTATTTTCATTCATAGGAGACGTACTTCCTAGTTTAAAATCATTAAAGTTTTACCCATAGGAGACGCACTTCCTAAGTTTATTTTACCCCTAGGAGACGCACTTCCTAAGTTTATTTTCATGCATAGGAGACGCACTTCCTAAAAAGTTTTCATTAATAGGAGACGCACTTCCTAGTTTAAAATCATTAAAATTTTACCCATAGGAGACGCACTTCCTAAGTTTATTTTTACCCTTAGGAGACGCACTTCCAAAGTTTAATTTCATGCATAGGAGACACACTTCCTAAATTAAGATTTCATGCATAGGAGACGCACTTCCTAAATCAAGATTTCATTAATAGGAGACGCACTTCCTAGTTTAAAATCATCAAAGTTTTACCCCTAGGAGACGCACTTCCTAAGTTTATTTTTACCCCTAGGAGACGCACTTTCTAAGTTTAATTTCATGCATAGGAGACGCACTTCCTAGTCTGGTTCATTTCAGTTCATTCGTAGGAGACACACTTCCTAGGTTAAATCATTTCAGTTCATTCGTAGGAGACACACTTCCTAGGTGAAATCATTGAAGTTTCACCCCTAGGAGACGCACTTCCTAGGCTGGGTCTTTCGGGTTATATTTTTGCTTTAGGAGACACACTTCCTAAAAATGAGAGTTTACTACTAGGAGACACACTTCCTGATTTTGGTTCACACAAGTTTTACTCGTAGGAGACTCACTTCCTAGTTGGGTTCATCTGCCCTCAAATAGGATATTTTGGGTTCATCCGCCCTCAAATAGGATTTTATTTTCAAAGTTGTTGTTGAAGTCAGGCGCCCATCTGTATAACAAGAGGAATACATTTCTGTTTTCATTTCATGTCCTAGGTCGCCCACCAGTATAATGAGGGTATACATTTCAGTCTTTACATTTCATGTCCTAAGTCGCCCACCAGTATAATGAGGGTATACATTTCAGTCTTTACATTTCATGTCCTAGGTAGCCCACCAGTATAATGAGGGTATACATTTCTATGTTCATTTCATGTCCTAAGTCGCCCACCAGTATAATGAGGGTATACATTTCAGTCTTTACATTTCATGTCCTAGGTCACCCACCAGTATAATGCGGGAATACATTTCTGTCTTTTCATTTCATGTTCTAGGTCGCCCACCAGTATAATGCGGGAATACA
Organism: Nicotiana tabacum; assembly: GCF_000715075.1. NCBI lineage: Eukaryota > Viridiplantae > Streptophyta > Magnoliopsida > Solanales > Solanaceae > Nicotiana > Nicotiana tabacum. The sequence goes on along the minus strand of NC_134087.1, from coordinate 54,847,018 downwards.
TTTTTGTTTTTCATTTCATGTCCTAGGTCGCCTACCAGTATAATGAGGGAATACATTTTATATTTTTGCATTCAGGCGCCCACCTGCATAACGAGAGGAATACTTTTCAGTCTTATACTTCAGATCTTGGAATCAGTAACCCACCGGAAGGCAGAAGGTTACAACAGGAATCCCCAGCAGGAAACAATAAAAATCCCCAGCACCGGAAAGCAGAAGGTTGCAACAAGAGGTCCCAGCACAAATTCAAGCGCATGAGTCAAAAGGAAGGAAAGGCGCGTCTTGAAAGAAGCGGCCTGTGAACATTAAATTATGCCCAGCATAGCAAATCTGATAAAGAAAGCCGTATCCCCAGAGGAACCGCCGAAAAGCTTAATGAAGGAAGCCATATCCCCAGCGGACCGAATGATGAAAACTGGTATTCAGAAAAGCAAAAGGCCAGTGTCATCCCCAAATTCTCGGAAGAAAAGCACCGGAAGAAACACAAGCCGACAAGAAAGCAAGGCAACAAGAACAAGTTGAAGATAGATGAGATCTTATGATTCGTAGTCTAGCCTAGCTTCTTGTTTTCTCTTAAGCACGGTGTAACAAGGAGATCGGTAAGCAGTGATAAAAGCATGCAACAACAGTAACATTGCAGTCCCATGGTAGTCCCAACTACCAAAACTTCCCGAACTACATTAACCTGATTCCCCTTTAGCCAGGGATATGTAGGAAACCTTTGAAGCAAAGGTTCAGTTAAATCTTTTTAAAAAAAAATGCTTCACACGGAGTACTCGGATGGGCAAAATCGCTCACTTTATCTTTGCACGAAAACCCTTCGTGTCTTCGGACAAAGAGGGGCAGCTGTAAGCACGTGATTTTTGCCCTATGAAAGAATTAATCCCAAAAAATTCAAAATAAAATGATTTTCCTTGGTGTGCAATTTTGAGAATTTTTGTGTTATTTTTCTCGTATTGTTTGCATTTTGTCTGCGCATGTTTATTTGTTAAATTAATAAAAAATACAAAAATATGTCGCATTTGCATTTAGGATTTAATCCTACAATTGTTAGTAATTAAGTTTGTTTTACAAAAAATGAAAATCACAAAAATAGGCATGTTTTCCATTTTTAGCATTTAATGTCCAATTGTACAATTTCATGCTTAATTATTACTTAATTGTGTGTTAATTGTTATTGGGAGTTAATTTGCGCTTTCATAACTTAATTTAGTTCAATATGATAATTTAAGGATTTTTAGATTTTAGTTTTAGAAAAATAAAATAAGAAAAGAGAGCAAACAAAAAATATAAAGAAAATCGGAATTGGGATCTTCTTCAAATTCAAGCCACAGGCCCAAAAAATACCCAACCTTCCCCATTGACCCGGTCCACTTCAAACCGGGTCGACCCAGTCCATAACCTAAATACCCAACACCCCATCTCCCTATCTTACATTTCACAAAAAACAAAACAAGAAAAACCCTAAAAAACTCATCCGCCCCCCTCTCTCTTTCCTCTTCTTCTCCAAATCTCTCCAAGCCCATCCATGGTTGCCCCTCAAGCACACTCCAAACAGCCCCTCTCTCGTCCGCCATTGAAGGCCAAACGACCCCCATTACTGTGCATCTTCTTCTTCGACCAGCTGCTGCCCCAAGCTTCGTCTTCATCGACGAACAACATCTGCCATTGACGAGCTCGTCAAGCTCCCATGGCTACTGCGTTGCTGCGTCTCCTACTACGTCCAAACACACCCTGATGCTGCTGCCTCGTCGTCTTTGCTGCTGCCTCCAGCTGCCTCGATTGCTTCTGCTTTACCTCACGTGAACCAGTCCGGCAACCCCCCATTAAATCCGGCGACCTTCGTTTTGTCTCAAAACAGCCTGCCTCGTCGAGTCCCCAGGTCCAGCAGTAGTAGTGGCTGCTGTTCCACTTCATCTCCTCACGCCCAGCGGCGACTCAGCAGCACCATACCAGGCATTTCCTAGCTGCTCCTTCATCTCTATAACTGCCCAATCGACCTTCAGGCGACGCAGCAGGAGCAACCGCTGTTGCTCCGGAGTTCTGCTGTCTTCTGCTTCGTCCATCTTCTTTGACGGGCTGCCACTGCCTCGTTTTCGAACGATACCAAACGACCAGCTTCTTTGGTTGTCCATTCATGGTCGTCTTCGGCGTCGAGCTATTTTGGCACGATAATCGTTCCCGGACAGATTTGTTCTCATTCAAGTTCTTCATCGTTTCGATCCGGTTAGTGGGTTTTGAGTTTCACTTTTGTCCGTATTTTGTTTTTGATATTCTCGAATCTAAAATCGGTAAATGTTTGATTTTTGTTTTGTTCTTGTTCATTGTTTTGTTAATTTTTCAGTTTGTTCATGTGAAATTGTTAGTTTAATTTTAATGTTGTTAGATTCAAATTGAAATTTAATTATTGTTGTCAGTTTAATTTTAATGTTGTTTCTTCTTTGGTTTGTTTTATTTGTTTAAAAGAATTTAGTTGTAATAGGGAAATATGTTGGTTTAATCATTTGAATTCGTCATGTTTGTTGTTTAATATGGATTTAATGCATGTTCATTCTTTGTTTGAAGTTCGTTTTTAATCCAGTAATTTAATGTGAGTTTGTTTTGGTTTTTGATTTATTGATTTAGTTTGAATCATGTATTTTGTTGTTGATATTGTTGTCTCTTTGCTCATTCATTTTTGGTCTAAGTTAACCAGGATTGGTTCCCAATATGGTTAACTTATTCCCATTAATTTGAAGCTCTATGATTCAATATGTGTTCATGAGATTTGTTGTTGAAATTTGTTTAGAAATTGGTCATATTTGCTGTATTTTGGTTGAGATCGATTAGGTGAATAGCTGAGGGGGGTAGTTTGGTAGATTGCAGTACGTTCAGGGGTAAAATGGTAATTTCAGTAAGGTCGGAGGGGTATTTTTGGAATTAAATATTTGAACAATTATTTAATATTATGGGGGACAAGACATAATGTAGTGGGGGGGATAATGTAATTGTTTAAGTTAAGCATGGGGGACAAGATGTAATGGGGCGAAATTGATATATTTATTTAATATAGTGAGGGACAAAACATGTGGGCATGGGGGACAAGAGTTTAAAATAAAGAAAACGTTAAGTAGTGGGAACAAAGCATGCAATTGGGGGAATATTTCGGGTTGGGGATTCAAGACAAGAGTCTTGTTATAAATAGAGTCATTTGACACATTATTAGGAAAAACTTAGAGAGAGAACTTGAGGGACTAGGACTTGAACTTGAAAGACTTACTTAGAGAGAGAGGAAAACATTCTGAAAATCCTAAGAGAGTGTTGGAGAGTTTAAAAAGAGAAAACAAAAACAAAGTGAAAAACGAGTTTAGTTTCGGGTTTAATACACGCGCGGGTTGTTATTGTTTAGTTTGTTTACATACTTTTGGGTTTGTTCTATTGAGTTGTTCGGTTTTCTTCAAAGTTTTCTGGGCCTTGAATCTGGTTCGAATTGCTGCTGTGGCGTTGCTGTTGTTGCTGTGTATTTACACTACTGCTGCTTCTACTGATCTTCATCTTCTTTCCTTGCTTTCCAAATACCAGGTACACAAACCGATACACTGGTTCATCTTGTAAGCTACTCGAAGCATGAATGCAAAAATGAGAAAGATTTGAAGTTATAGTTTAATGTAGTCTTTTTCTTTCTTTTACTGTCTGTATGTAGAACATTCTATGCACTGCCCATGTAAACTCTTTAAATGACTCACTTTCGAAACTTAGCTATAATAACTCGAAAGTATGTAAATAAAGTAGGACCTTTTCTTCATTTATTTTAGAGAAAACGAAAAATAAAAAATGTAGTCATTCTAAGATTATCCTTTTTTTAAAAAAAATAATGAGACGAGCCTCGCCAAATAAAAATGCAAATTGTGGGGCCCTCAATAATTGGTCATAATAAATACTTAGAATTTAGGATGGACTATTTAGTGAATTTCACTGCCTTCCCCAAAGATAATAACGCATTAGACTCTTTAGATGCGATTTAATTAAATTACATTATTAAACTCGGGTGCACATTTATGTGACCCAAATCCAAGTCTCAACGGAGTCGAAATGTGTCTTTAATCACAAGTACATTGATTGTGACGTGACTCGAGATGCGTTTTCACAACGTTGCAAATTCCCCCAATAATTATAATAATAATAATAAATAACGAATGAGACGAGCCTCGACAAACAAGAATACCCAAAGTGTGGGGCCCTCAACGGATATTTATTTCGAGTACTTAGATTCCGGGACAGGCCTTTTAGCAAATTTCACGGCCCTACCCAAAATAATGATACGCTAGTCTCTTTAGGCGCGTATTTAATAATGTTATTAAACTCGGGTGCACATTTATGTGACCCAAATCCAAATCTCAACAGAGTTGAAATGTGCCAACAACCACGGGTGCATTGATGTGACGTGGTTCGAGATGTGTTTCCACGATGTTGCAATTCTTGATAAAAATAATAGTAAATGATAAAAGCGGTTAAAAGTTAAAATTCGCATATAGGTTCAACATGTATTAAATCAGATAAACAAGCCGAATATGATAGTTGAGCGACCGTGCTAGAACCACGGAACTCGAGAATGCCTAACACCTTCTCCCGGGTTAACAGAATTCCTTATCCGGATTTCTGGTTCGCGGACTGTAATACAGAGTCATTCTTTTCCTCGATTCGGGATTAAATTGGTGACTTGGGACACCCTAAATCTCCCAAATGGCGACTCTGAAACAAATAAACAAATCCCGTTTCGATTGTCCTTTAATTGGAAAAACTCCTTCACCCCTCGCGGGGGCAAAAAAAGGAGGTGTGACAGCCTTTACTCTGTGACCATTCAAATATCTGCCCTATGATATATCCGTTACGCTTCAGACTCTTATTCATAACTCAGCATAAACCCATCTGATGCTATCCTCCCCAAAAAGGAACCTTTCCAAATCATACTACCATTCCTATAACAATTTCATTGGCTTCATTCACCGTTGGGTCCAGAACTACACGTGGCCTGATTCCTGTAAAACCAGGGATATGTAGTTAGCTCAAAGACCAGGTGCGGCCTATATTTTTCAAAACCCCCCTATTCGGTCAAAATCGGTCATCATTTCTTTACCCGACAACTCTTTCATCCTTTCCGGGTAAAGAGGGGCAGCTGTTGATACCCAATTTTTCCCTCATATATTTTTAACATACATATATATTTTCAAAAATAGTGCACATGTATTTACAAACATGCACAAGTATTTCTATAATTTTTCCATAATTTCAAAAGCTTTCAACCAACTTATTTCTGTATTTTTACTATACAAATATCCAATAATTATACCTCATATTATTTTTATGATGATTTAATTATCTAAATTCATTATTTATGCCCAAATAGTGCTTAAATATTTTAATTATATTTTTTGTAATTACATTAGCATTTTTAAGCTAGAATTGCACATTTTGCAGTAATAGCCCATATATATGCATAATTATATTATCTATATAGAAAATAATTTTTTATATTTTTATAATGTTAAGTAATTATTTTAAATTATTTTCACGCATAAACGACTTTTTATTTATTAATTAATATTTTTATAATTTATTTTATTGATTTCATTGGGTATTTAAAATCTAGTCCTTAAAAATACTCAATTTCGGACCTAGCCTAGCCCAATACTCATACTTGGCCAACCCAGACCCAAACCCATCCAAATTAACCCACCCGGTCACAATCTAATCCTAGCCGTTGATCTCAGAAGATCAACGACTCACAATATATCCGCGCTTTTTAACCTAACCAAACCCTAATCCCTCATAATCCCAAATCCGCCACCCCTGAATGTTCTCAAACTCCCCTATCTTCACTCTCAAACCCTAAGGCATCGTCACCCAAAATTCCCTCAAAATCCCTTTGATTCCCAACCAGATATGGAATCATCTGGTGATTTACTGCCTTATCCGGCTCCATTTCTCTACTGGCTAACTGATTATGGCGTTACATAATCACTTGCCTAACATGGCAAGTGTATCGCTTTTGTTTTGAACCAAATCTGGTTTGAATCTTCATCTCCTTCCATCTATGTTCTTTCTCCGTTTCCTTATGGTTTGAATCTCTGAGATTTTTGCGTATTCCTTATTTTACCCTAAAGGTTAGGTTTTAGATCCTTTGAAATCCGTTAAGATTCAGTACTAATTTTCGTAAAAAAAAAAGCATATCTTAGTTTCTGCATGACTACCTAGGCTTCTTTTCATAATTTTATTAAAAGTTTTCCGCTCAATCTTACTTACCCTAAATTAGGACCCAGATCTTTCCAGATCTGTCAAGGTTCCTTAATTTTGAGTATTTTTCTTTAATGTTTCGTGTATCTATGTGTATCTATGCTATTTCTATAGTTGTTTTTTTAAAATAATTTATTCTTCCTAAAATTAGAGTTTCAGATCTTTCTAGATCTAATTCGGCTTCCAATTTCTTAACTACTTTGTTTAATACTGTTGTTTATGTGTCTCTATGCATTCCATCACAACTCTTTGCTTCTTGCTCTAAATTTTGGGATTTTGATATTCTTCAGAATCAAGCTAAGTCTGTTCGACTCTAGTTTTCTTTTTAATTCTCCCGTCTACATTATGTACCTTATTTTATTGCTGATTTTTTGGTTTGCTGAAATTAGCGGTTTTTAGATCTTTTACTAAAATTCCAGTCTTTCCTTTCCTGTACGATACTAATACTTCCTTATTTTGTTCGATTTACCTGTCCTTACCTTATTTGGGCCAATGTCTGATTAATAATTTGTGCTACTTCCCTTTGACTTAACCTTACTGGCCTGATTTTATGCTCTAGTTATTTAAGTCGACTTCTAATTGATTCTGAAATTATTCCTTACCTTATTTGACTACTAATTGAGTCCATTAACTGATGCTAGCCCGATTTTACGCCTGTTAATTGATCTGTGCCGACCTAAATTGATTGTTAATTGATTTTAATACCTTATTTGTGTATGATTAGTTCATTACCTTGTGTGCTCTGCTCTATTGCATGCTATAAAACCCTTTCCCTTCTCCCCTTTAGAAAACACGGGAACTCTCCTATTTTTCACTACAAACTTAAGCTCTCTCTCCTGCTTCTGTACTAAGTGGCTATTATTTGGCTGGCTGAAACAAGGCCAAGCTATTCTGGAACCTACCTATTTAGGCATATTTACTTTCTCCTCTACTGGTATGTGCTAACCCCTAGTATCTAGTTCTATTCTGTATGTTCATGTAGTCAACTTTATCGCAGCCCTCAACATGCTCCTGTTTGATACATGATTCCTGACCATCTCTTTTCTCAATTGCTATGCCTTAGCTCTTGTTATCTTGTTTTGTTCCATGTGATTATATGATTAATTCACTTCCAAATCTCTATATGCTCCTGTTTGTCATATGTTTTCTGTTTGCTTTCTTCCTAACTAGTATGCCTAACTCTGGTTAACCTACTCTGTTCTATGTGATTGTGTGGATAGTTTACCTTAGCATGTCTGACCCATGATCTATGTTTCCTTTTCCTAGGTTGGCATGCTTTAGTTCCTGCCACCCTGTGCTATGTATTTGTTTGGTTAGTTATTTCAAACTTCAGCATGTTTCTATTTAATACATGCCCATATGGTCCCACTTAGTGATAATTAATAGACTAAGTAACCCTTAGTAGTATGAAATCTTGATGGATTCAGTTGTATGCTCCCTATTTAGAATAGGTTTCAGGTATTGCAAATAATGGGTGGACAATTCTGTTTGTAATTCAAGTACCACTGCTCTTGTTATGATTGCTTTAATATCACCCATGGCTGAACTAATACCAATCTGATAAATATGGATTCTGCCCTATTTGCAGTCTTGTAATTTGAATTTGTGTGTTCCTAAAAATCAAACTATTTTTCTAAAACTATCTCCTACCCCTTATACACTATTTTTAAATCTCTATTCTTAGTTATCTAGGATCCCACCACCCCCAGTACGAGCACTTCCTAGGGTCTATAAGACTCCTCTGAACTCTGACACATTGGGGCTGGTCTTCCAACCTGTTACAAAACTGTTCTCTTTGAAAGGTTCTGGTGTGAGCATTGCCCGGTGTCCCTGAGGCCCTTGGGAACCTTGACACATCAGAAGCCCATTTGTGTATCATAGATGGACTACCTGTGTACATTAGACTTGCTTTATGTGTATCATAATGGTTCTTTCATTGTGTAATTTATTTATATTGTCCTGTAATAATGTAATAATCCTTGTAAAAAACAGATATGGGGTTATTAGTAAAAGCATGAGGGGTTTATTCTATATCTTTGCTTGAAACTTGGGTAGAAATCCAGCCTATAGGATTATTGATAATTATGTGAGCATTATACTTGTTTAGAGATCATGTCTATAGGTCTTTCTATTTTTCTTTTTCTGTACTTCACTCATATGCTAGAAATTCTATTCATAGATTCTTTGCATTAGAAATCATGTCCAAAGGATCCATGCACATTTTATGCATTAGTAACCATGTCTATAGGATCTTGTCTATTTGAATAACAATTTTCCTGGCAATGTGCTTAAAGAATTCTACCTACACATGATTAACAGAGATCCTGCCTATAGGAGCTAAAAATCACTTAGATACCATGCCAATAGGAAATAAGAATAATTAATTCTGCATATAGTTATCATGCCTATAGGAAGTAAGTGTAAAAAATCAGTTTTTGTGTTTAGATATCATGTCCATAAAAATAATGCTTATAATCAGTTTCAACACTTAGAAAGCATGCCTATAGGATCTGAAAAGATGAAATCTGTCCGTTAAAATCAGTAACTGGTTTACAGTTTAGATACCATGTTTATAGAGTTCTGCCCGACTATCACCTAGGCAAGCTTGTAGTTTGATTTAAATTCTGGGACTAAAAATTGTGATTGCTTGTGTGACATATGCTCGGATTCAGAGTATTAACAAAATCAATAGTCAAACTAATAGGTACTCGTCTGCTCACTTTAATAAAACTGTTGTATATTCTGTTTGTGCTCATTTAGATATCTTGCCTATATGATCCTAAAATCATTTAAAATTGCTTGTTTGAAGAACGTGGATTTGTTTGTCTATTTGTGGAGGTTAATATGAGCCCATTAATTGCCGCTTATGTGATAGTCCAACTTGACTTTTGTTTATCGCTTTGTTTTTTCCTTTTAAACAACATAGGTGAGTCTACAACCACCTTAAATAGAGGTCCTAAACACCTACAGGGCCAGAGGTAAGGGATGGGTAGTGCACGCATAAGGTACGTACTGGATGTCATTAGAATGCTTAGGTAATAACACAAAAGGGGAGGGTAATTGGGTAGTAAAGGAGAATATGACTTGTGCGCTAATGCTACGCGTAAGACCTCAATTTGGAGAAGGTTACCGAGTATTGCATAGAAGTGATCTTATAGGCTAATAAACTTCGGATCTCTTTAATTCCCATTTTAAAAATAATATCTATTTGTTTAAACTGTTTTATTTCCTTAAAGACTAATTAGCTTAAATTGAGTTTGGTCGGGACCTACCATTGTCCACCTCGAGGGGTGCCTAACACCTTCCCTTCAAGGTAATTTCGAGCCCTTACCCAATCTCTGGTAATATAAACTAGTACATGAGTTACTTGTTCTAGGTGTCCTAACGCACCTTAATCCGTTAGGTGGAGATTCTTCAAATCTCATACCCAATTCCAAAAGAAAAGGAGTTGTCCCAAAATGTTGAAACCCGGACTTCGTGAGGAAAAAGGGGCGCGACAAATACAGTTATCACGATCCAAATCGATGGGCCATGATGAGCACTCGAGTACTAACTGTTGAACACCCCTAAGCATGCGTCTAAGATATAATCATGAATTAAGGGTAGGTCATGAATAACATTTATCAATAATCTGCTGAATTATATGAATAACATACGTGAAGAAAACATGTCCAAAAGACATATATACATTACATGCGAAATACAGTAGGGCGAGCCCGCAAGGCTGCTATAGACAACTATATATCCAAAAATGGAAGCTGACAAGGCCATATACTATCTAACTATACATAGCTATCTACAGACCTCTAATAGAGTGTACAACTGTACAAAGTACGGGACTAGGCCACATCATACCCCTATATATATACAAGCATATCATACCAAAACCAAAAGCAGCTCTGGATTAGAAGGAGCACACCAACTCTCGCTGATCAACGATCCTAAGAAGGGGGACCGTCAACTTGTCTACCTGTACTTGGTGGCATGAAATGCGTGCCCCGAGAAATAGGGTCGTCCATAAGAATAATGTATTGAGTATATAAGGCATGAAAATCATTAGATAAAAGACACAAAGGAAATGTTGAGTAAAGAATTCCACCTATAAGTGTAAATAACTTTGTGAATCCTAAAACATTTATAATGTCATGCATGTGCATATAAATGTTGTATCATGCATAGGTATAGGTGTACATAACATCATCAGGTTTCTGAGGGCATCCCATCATATCATCTCGGCCTCTGTGGGTGAAATCATCAACGTATACCAGATGATCAGGTGGTGGTGCGTATATAATGCCGTAACATTTTCCCATATCCCATATACATATAATATATGAATATATAGCGCCATCTGGTCATGGGTCAGTGTACATGTATAAATGGATGAAATGAATAAGAAGTATGTTAATAAGATTTCTCGGAATGTCATAAGATCATATACCTTCGGATAAACTTTATCAACTACAAATTTTTCTGAGACCCATGAACAGAAGATATAATAAGACACATGGAAATCAAGAACATAGGCACCCCTAGTGTTTCCATGAATAGAGGCATTTATGAAAGTTGTGCGTTTACTCGTTTCGATTGTATCATATGGATCATGCTAAAAGGAAAAAAGAGATAGTCTTAAGAGCTGATTCTCTTGACAACTCCTCTAACACACGTCTTTTGCAAAAATACATAACGGCGGATCGAAGTAGAGAAAAATTCGTATGATATTCTTGAGAAAGATTGTACTGGGCTCTCTTAGAATTGTATCCCATGCTGCTATTACATAATATAATTTCATAAGAATTTGATGAAGCCTTCCTTCCTTACATTGTAGAGGTATATGTATATCCCTTAAGTGATTTAGAGAGGTTTTTAATCTTAGTGGGTGTGGGCCCACTTATATGATGACTTAGACACAAAACTCTCTTAATGTGCCATCTTGCTACATGAATTAAGAGTCACAATTTTGGCTTTGATCAAGACCTCAATTTATTCCACGTTGGGAGGCTTACTAAACTTATCCAAAGATTATAATTAATTAGCTAATCTCCCACCAAAAATCATTAATTACCCAATTATTCAAACAATTAAGAATTATCTCAAATTACTTAAAATATTTCTCACTTTTAACATACTTTATACACCTTATTATCATGGTCATGTGGTACCTTGTATGACACTAGTCCATAAATACGGGGTACTATAGCTTGGACCGTATTTTATCTCAAATTGACAACCTTCAACGAAGCTCAATTTCTTTGATTCATCTACCCTCTAACCTTCACGGACTTACTTATCACCGGTTATAAATAGCATAAATGCTTATAACCACAAAACTAATCTCATTCCAGAGTCTATCTCGATTAACTTACGACGAAACTTTAACGTATGAAAACGTGAGATGTAATAATAGTAACGATAATTATCTTAAAAATAGGTATGTCCAGTTGTCTAATAACAGAAATAATATCAATTAGCATGATATACTACTAATATAACTCAACAAAATCAATTCTAACACGCCTCATTATCAACCTAATTAATTAGAATAATATTTCAGTTGTATATCACTTTTGTATTTAGTGTTATTCAATTTTTTTAACCGTTGCATTCATTATATTCAATGTTTGTATTTACTGTATTCGCTATTTTATATTCAGTGTATTCAAATATATTTGTACTAACAATATTTTAGGTATTCCTAATACATGTTATTACTGTTGTATTCAGTATATTTTATTAGTTGTATTCACTGTATTTCTATTTATATTTAGTATATTTTGCTATATTATAAAATTAAATATATTCACTGTTTATATTCTGTTCTATTTTAATATTTGTATTCAGTGTATTTCAATGTTTATATCTTTATTCATGCACGAATACAAATGTATTCAGCTGTATTGAAAAATAATAAACCTTTGAAATACATAAATAGAAGCAAAAAAATTATTTATGCAAAAATACAATATATTTGAGTGAATTTGTACATAATATAATGTATTTGTATAATTGTATGTGACTAAATAGTAAAGAATAGAAGAAAGTTCATCAGAGATGGTATTTTTTTGCCAAGAAAAATATTATATACATTGTATTAAAACTAGAAATAGAGATGAACAAAAACCCTAGCCCTGTAACGACCCGACCGTTTGTTTTGAGCATTTGCCCTTTGCTCGCCAGTTCTCGGGCATGACTATTCCCGTATGATGTATTATGACTTATGTAAATTGTCGGTTGTCAATTGCAGGTTAATCGGAATAGACATGGAAGAATGGTTCTCAACTTGAAGCTTTAAATTTGAAAGGTTTGACCCAGTCTTGACTTCTTAGTATTTGATATCCAATTTGGATTTTTATGATTTGGTAAGCTCGGTCGGGTGATTTTGGACTTAGGAGCATGTTCGAAATATAATTTGGGGGTCCGTGGTAGATTTAGGCTTGAATTGGCAAAATTGGGAATTTGACATTTTTTGGTCGACAGTGGAAATCTTGACATAGGGGTCGGAATAGAATTCTAGAAATTAGATTAGGTCTGTTGTGTCGTTCGTGATGCGTGTGCAACATTTCAGGTCATTTGGATGAGGTTTGATAGGTTTTTGGATTGGTTGTGAAATTCAGAAGTTTGGAAATCCTTAGGCTTGAATCCGAGGGTGATTTGGTATTTAGGAATTGTTTTGAGTGTTCTGAGGGTTGGTATGAGTTTGAATGATGATATGTGACTTGTTCATATTTTTAGTTGAGGTCCTGGGGGCCTCAGGATGAATTCAGAAGGTTTGTCGGAAAGTTTGGTTTGAATTTGAGCAGCTTCAGCTACTGCTCCTGTCATAACTGCTCCTGCGGATTGGGGACCATAGGTGCGAGGTCCGCAGAAGCGCTAGAGCAACCGCAGAAGCGGTTAGGGCCAAGGAGACCAGGACCCGCAGATGCGAGGGGGAGGAGCGCACCTGCGACCGCATGTGCAAGCGTTAGGCCGCAGATGCGGCTATGACCAGATAAGTGAAAAGAATAGATGCGGTTAAGTTGACCGCAGGTGCAGTCCGCAAAAGCGAGAATTAGGCCGCATGTGCAGAAATGCCTTGGCAGAAACTATATAAGCATCCCTTCGTGAATTTTTGCTCATTTTCATCATTTTTGAGACGGGATTGGAGCTTTTGAGGGTTTTGAAGAGGAAATCAAGGGGATTCTTATTGAGGTAAGATCTTTGAACTTAATACTCGTACTATAGTGAATTTCAGTTGATTAAACATGGAAACTGAAGAGATTAAGGGTGAAAGATTGGGAAATTAGGGCTTGAAATTGGAGAGTTTAAATTGAGGATTTGAGGGGCCATTTGAGGTCCGATTTTGATGATTTTGGTATGTATAGACTCATGAGAGAATAAGGATTCTAGTATTGTGATTTTTATCGAATTCCGAGAGTGGGCCCGGAGGTCAGGTTTGGCCAATTTCGGGATTTTGGGTTTAATTTGGTAATTTTCGCATGGGCTTTGTCTCTTTGGCTTGTATTGATGTTATGATTCTGATTTTGGCTAGATTCGGGACGAATTGAGGCCGAGTTAAGAGGCAAGGGCATTGCGGAGTAGATTTTCATCCGGTTTGAGGTAAGTAATGATTGTAAATCTTGTCTTGAGGGTGTGAAAGCCCGTATTTCACTTCGTTTCACTATATTGAGGTTATGCACACGCTAGATGACGAGCGTGGGGGCGTGCAACATTGGGGATTGTGACTTGGTCCGTCCGTAGCAACTCTTAAGTTGCGTACTTGACTGAAAACTATTTGATACACTTGTGTTTTTGAAAATATTACTATGTTTTGGGCTGAATGCTATATTTGGGCCTCGTGCCAAGTTGTTTGGACCCTTAGGGGCTTTTACTTATTATTTCCTCACTGCTTGGACTTAAGATCTGTACTCAGTCATGTTATATTTTTTTATTAATTTCATAACTCAGTAGTTATTACCCCTTTGATGCATAAAAATGATATTTTGGGCTGAGCACCCTATTTTACTGATTGCCTGGGTGGCTTATGAGGTTGATGACTGAGAGAGGCCGAGGGCTTGTTGGTGAGGATTATATAATTATGGATCGGGCTGCACGCCACAACGATATATGGATCGAGCTGCATGCCGCAACAATATGTTGGATCGGGATGCACGCATAGCGATATAGAGTTTGAGCTGTAGGAGCCCCTCCAGAGTCTGCACCCCTAGTGAGCGCAGTCGACTATATATTTATGGATTGGGTTGCACGTCGCATCGGTTATCATAAAGTATCTATTGAGTGTGAGTGCTGAGTTTGAGCATTGATTGATAAGAGTTGAGTATCGAGTGACCGAGAGACTTGCCCGAGGGGCTTGTTTTTATACTGTTTTCACTCCTCTTTATACTGAGCCTCTGTTGAAAATTTCGAACAAATATTTTAAACAACTTTTATTGAAACTGGAGTTTTTATGAGATGTTCGGAATTTAATCACAGATTTGGCTTTATTATTTCCACTGAGATTTTTATGTTATGAGATATATAGGAGTGACCGAGAGGTTTGTCCTTGGGGCTGTTTATGATTCATGTTTGCCCAAGGGGCTGTATACGAACTATGTTTTACCCGAGGGGCCGATTATGATCTTCATCACTTTTACTATAAACTGCATTGAACCTCTATTAAAACTGTTGGAAAGCATCTTCAAATGATTTTTACCCAAAAAAAACTGAATTTTAAATGAGATGAGTTGACTCATATTCTGATTGAAAACATGTTTTGCTTACTGAGTTTATCATAATGTGGATCTTATTTGTTTCCTACCTCTCAGTATCTATTTACCTTTATTATTTATTGAGTTGGTGTACTCATATTACTCCCTGCACCTTGTGTGTAGATTTAGGTATTTTTGAACCCGATGGCAGGTGTTGATTACTCAGTGACAAGTTTGTCGGAGTTAGCAAGGTAGCTGCCTGGCGATCGCAGCCCTGCTTTTCTCCCTCCTTATTCTTCCTTAGTGTATTCAGTGATTTTCCCGGCCATGTTGGTCTTGGTGTTTTCTGACAGCTGTAGTAGTTGCTCATGACTAGTGACACCCCAATATTGGGCTTTCTTTCCGCACTGTTGCTTTGGACTTAAAAACTTTGTGAAGGTTTACTGTTAAATAACTTTGAATTTTATCTTAAGAATGAAAAGTTTAATTGGTTTTGGTAATGTGTCGTCTTGCCTAGTACTATGTTAGGCGCCATCACGACCGGTTTGGTTTTGGGTCGTGACAAGTTGGTATCAGAGCCTAGGTTACATAGGTATCACGAGGCATGAATAGGTTTAGTAGAGTCTCGCAGATCGGTATGGAGACGTCTATACTTATCTTTGAAAGGCTGCAAAACCTTTAGGAAATCCCACATTCTTGAATACTTGTCGTGTGTCATTGATTCAGCTTGAAATATAACTTTTTGAATTCCTTCCACGCGTTCGTATACGCGCATGAGCGCTCGGTATTAGCTGTTCATCGATGAATTGTGATTCCCTGATCGATGGGCGAGATGTGCTTTCTGTATGTTGATGTTGGGCCAGTCTGCAGGACTTGAGGCCGGGCTTTGCCTGTAGCTTGAGCACTAAGCTGTTGATTGTGTGAGCACGTGTTTTTGGATTTATATATTTGATAGTGTCCCTATTAGGGAAATGGATGACTGGATATCTATGTGGTGAGTATGATGTGACTGCGAGATATGTTCATATGTTTGAATGTGATGAGAAGAGTCTGCTTGAGGGTAAAAGGAACTATCTGGTGCTTGAATTCCATCATGTTTTAATGCATAGCCCCAAGTCGCGGGTGTGTTGAAGGACCTTTTCATGTTGTCTAGTTGGGAAGTGAAGTAGGTTTCATGTTGTGATATGAGTTCAGACTCAAGAAGATTAACTAATTGTGTAATAGTTATGATTATGGAAGAGTATAGAGAGATACCGGTTTGAGGCTAAGCAGGTGGGTTATCTCCTGCAGGGTGTCCTGAGGGTGTGTGATCCCTATGTTGTTTAGTAGTGAGTTTTCTTTTACTAGTGAACTAAATGTAGTACAATTTGAGTTTGGATCACTTATGAGAATGGTCTTGACTGTTACGAGGGTGAATGCGAGATTTGCAGATGATTTGAAATACTAGATGGTTTGTGTTGCGTGAGCTTATCAAAGATTTAGTTAAATCTCACTATGGTATTATGGCAGTAATAGAGTATGGGCATTGTGAGTTTTGTGTGTTTCGATCTATGGCTTTGATCCAAGTGGGGGAGTCTGCTACTGGTCAGTTGATTGCGCGGTTATGTGCTATGATGGTTCCAATTTGAGTCATACTGGTGAATCAGTTATGGCTCATAGAGGTTGAGATCGAGGATTACCCGAATAAAGGAAATTTTGGATAGGGGTTGTGTTATGCTGTATAGGTGTATAAGAATTATGGAATGACTTGAGTTGTTATTGGTGAAGGAGGTAATGTACATGGAGCAGTAATTTATTTGGTTGCATTAAGGTAGGATTACTTCCTTGGGTGTTGGATTGCTAATGTGGCACAGGTCGTCCGGTCCGTTCAATCAGTCTAATTGAGATTTAAGCAGAATGGATAACTCTCGAGAACGGTTCTAATGAATTCAAGATTTATACGTGGTAATTGGGAATCTTTAGGATGTGTGTGGGCTAGAAACTGAGATTTATATGGGAGGATGTCAGGACTTGTGGCATTTCTGTATCATTATGGATTCTACATACCAATATCAGGAAAGCGAAGGTAAAGGCTTTAGATTCGCAGAATGGTCTCTTCAGAGCGGGTATCTCAGTTGTGGTACTTTTGGGGGTGCTTCAGAAGAATACAATGGTTTATGAGCCGTAGGGCAGTGTAGTCTTATGCGTAGGTCTCGTGTGGTGAGTTTGAAGTGAGGATTTGCGGTATTATGGTGAGGACAAGTATCAAATTGAAGGTAATTTAGAAGGAACTTGGATAAATATGATAGCTTGGTAGTTGGTCGGAACGACATTGTAAGGAATACGATTAGTTCTTTGGATGCTTATGAGGTAATGAGTTTCTACAGGTGTTTCATGGCAAAGCTCTTAGGTTTTGGTGACCTGCACTACTTGGTTGAGTTAAAAGGATTCAGTCCTGACGGTTTGGTTTTGTGCAAATGGGATTCAGAGAGTTCTTGATGATTTCTACCATGGTTGGAGGTGTACATTTTCTACTGGCACGACGATCATGAGATGTATAGTTATTTTCTCCTAGATGGGATCATATGGAAAAGTTCTTGGCTGGTTGAGTACGTAGTTGCTTGTAACTCGGAGTGGACAATGAAGTTCTCATATTTATCATAGGATGGTATGGTTTATGCGGTATGTTGTATGGAGTTGAGATTTGCATGTGTAAGGTCATGGTTCAGTTTTGAAAGGAAGGTCATAACTTCTTAGGCAGCATGGACAGTTTCAGATGACTAGGTAAATGATATTACTAATTGGTATGGTTTGATGAGAACATACATTCAGAAAGGGGAAAAGTGTTTAAGTTATGGATACTTCATTGGTATTGTGGCACTCTCTTGTTTGATCGATTGCTGAAGTTTAGATTTTTTTCTTGTGGCACAGAAAAATTTCAGAAGTATTCCTCATAGGATGACCGTGCAATAGGAGAAGTGTGGACATTCAGGCAGTGGAATGGAGGCCGGAGATGGTGATTTGTATGTTCTATGGATTTGGAGACTGAGAGTTTTCGTGAGTAGATTGTTTCGTGGTTGTGGACTGTGAAAATGTAGCTAAGGTTAGTCATAGGGTAGTATGTGATATGATTCAGTCACTGTGGACTTTCAGAAGGTTATTTATTTGTTGTGGGTGACCAGAGTTGATTTGGGGTTTATTGGTAGGCCAACATGGATGTGTGTTCCGCACTGGGTCGAATTTGTTGATTCCGAACTGCTATTATTGAGGGATGTGCCATTCGATTGTTGTTGATCTTATTTGTGTTCTGGAGTGATCTATGATGTTACTCTTCTATGTTACGAGGAGTTGTGATTCGTTGGTTATATGCACATATGGTGCGATTCAATTTGAGCAAGATGAGTATTTGGGTATTGCATGATTGATTGCGCATTGGGTATGTTCTTTCGGGCTGGTGTGTCATTGTGTCATTTGCCTCTCCGTGGTTATGGTGATTCACTATTGGCACTAGACATCAAATTATACGTGGTTGTTGATTTTGAGCATGGTAATTTGAGGTGTTTCGTGTGGACCAATGTTTGGATAGGATCGCGCATTGTAGCGAAGTTATGTGGAGGTATGATCCTTCAGGGTAGATTCGTGTATTCTGGTTCTACGGTGTGAGATGGGCTCTTAGCATCGTGTTGTGGTGGTACTGGTGAGCTTACGATACAGCTTTCTCATTTGACTCATTTTCCTTGATTTGAGTACATTTGGATTGTTGCTTATTGGTGCACGGATTGCATGGATTGTGGCTTTAGATCGTATTGAGGTTTCATGTTACCAGAGTAGTTGTGTTGGATGAGATGAGGTCATTGAACCTAGAATGAATACTATCAGATTCGATTTCAGCATGTTGGAAGGATAATATCGAAATTTGGCTTAGAAATTTGCTATAGTCCTTGCGGAAGGAGAGGGAACCCCATGACTAGTTGAACTGAGGAATGATTATGATTTCTGCGTGTTTCTTTCATCATTGGAAGTATACGAAAGTGTTGGAATGAGGCTTTGGTTTGATAAGAGGTTTATTACCGAAATTGGGTTGTTTGAGCAACTACTGTGATTAGAAGTTATCGCTACGAGTGTTTGAGTTATGTGGTATATCATGTGATTACATCTTGGGTTATAGACATAGTTTGATATAACTTATTCGGACTTATGCAGTGTATAGATGTGAGATTTTGATCTTATAGATGATTTTGGAAGTGGAAGTTTGCTTCTAAGGTTATGGGCTAGGGTGAATTGTGAAATTTCAGCTATGTTGCGCTATCAGACCTATATGGGATAGGGTGATGTGGGATCACCCTCGGGTATACGCTTGGTAAGGATATACAATAATTTGTTGGCTTTTGGAACAACTCTGGACATGTTCGAGGATGAACGTATGTTTAAGTGGGGGAGGATGTAACGACCCGACCGGTTGTTTTGAGCATTTGCACTTTGCTCGCCAGTGCTCGGGCATGACTAGCCCCGTATGATGTATTATGACTTATGCAGGTTAATCGGAATAGATATGGAAGAATTGTTCTCAGCTTGAAACTTTAAATTTGAAAGGTTTGACCTAGTCTTGAATTCTTAGTATTTGATATTGGATTTGAATTTATGATTTGGTTAGCTCCGTCAGGTGATTTTGGACTTAGGAGCATGTTCGAAATGTAATTTGGGGGTCCGTGGTAGATTTAGGCTTGAATTGGCAAAATTGGGAATTTGACATTTTACGGTCGGCAGTTAAAATCTTGATATCGGGGTCGGAATGGATTTCCGGAAATTGAAGTAAGTCTGTTGTGTCATTCGTGACGCGTGTGCAAAATTTCAGGTTATTCGGATGAGGTTTGATAAGTTTTTGGATCGGTTGTGGAATTCGGAAGTTTGGAAATCCTTAGGCTTGAATCCGAGGGTGATTTGGTGTTTCAGCGTTGTTTTGAGTGTTCTGAGATTTGGTATGAGTTTGAATGATGATATGTGACTTGTTCATATTTTTGGTTGAGGTCCCGGGGGCCTCGGGATGAATTTGAAAGGTTTGTTAGAAAGTTTCGTTGAGTAGCTTCAGCTGCTTCTCCTGTCATATCTACACCTGCAGATTGGGGATCGCAGGTGTCAGGTCCGCAGAAGCGCTAGAGCAACAGCAGAAGCAGTTAGGGCCAAGGAGGCCAGGACCGCAGGAGCGAGCGTTAGGCCGCAGTTGCGGCTATGACCGGATAAGTGAAAACCACATATGCAGTTAAGTTGACCGTAGGTGCGGTCCGTAGAAGCGAGAATTAGGCCGCAGGTGCGGAAATGCCTGGGCAGAAACTATATAAGCATCCCTTCACGAATTTTTTCCCATTTTCACCATTTTTGAGACGACATTGGAGATTTTGGAGGGTTTTGAAAATGGTATCAAGGGGATTCTTGTTGAGGTAAGATCTTTGAACTTAATACTCATATCTATGGTGAATTTCAGTTGATTAAACATGGAAATTTAAGAGATTAAGGGTGAAAGATTGGGAAATCAGGTCTTGAAATTTTAGAGTTTAAATTGAAGACTTGAGGGGCCATTTGAGGTTTGATTTTGATGATTTTGGTATGTATAGACTTGTGAGGGAATAAGGATTCTAGTGTTGTGATTTTTTTCGAATTTTGAGACGTATGCTCGGGGGTCAGGTTTGGCCAATTTCGGGATTTTGAGTTTAATTTGGTAATTTTTGCATGGGTTTTGTCTCTTTGGCTTGTATTGATGTTATTATTCTGATTTTGGCTAGATTCGGAACGAATTGAGGCCGAGTCGAGAGCCAAGGGCATTGCGGAGTACATTTTCTTCCGGTTTGTGGTAAGTAATAATTGTAAATCTTGTCCTGAGGGTATGAAACCTCAGATTTCACTTTGTTTCACTATATTGAGGTGACGCACACGCTAGATGACGAGCGTGGAGACGTGCACTATTGGCGATTGTGACTTGGTCCGTCCCGTAGTGACTCTTAAGTTGCGTACTTGACTGAAAACTATTTGATACACTTGTGTTTTGGAAAATATTACTATGTTTTGGGTTGAATGCTATATTTGGGCCTCGTGCTAAGTTGTTTGGACCCTTAGGGGCTTTTCCTTATTATTTCCTCACTGTTTGGACTTTATATCTGTACTCAGTCACGTTATATTTTTTTATTGATTTCATAACTCAATATTTATTACCCCTTTGATCCATAAAAATGATATTTTGGGATGAGCACCCTATTTTACTGATAGCCCGAGTGGCTTGTGAGGTTTATGGCTGAGAGAGGCCGATGGCCTGTTGGTGAGAATTATATAATTATGGATCGGATAATTCGCAAATTAAAGATGGCGTACCAAAATTGAGTGCTTTAGTGGGTATACCTCGTGTAACCCTCTTCGGAGTTGTTGAATCAGCCATTGAAGACGATATTTGAAGTTTTCTATTGAAAACCTAACAATGGTGAAAATAAAAAAAAAACTGAAGAGAAAAAGAAGAAGCTTAAACTAGCCAAAAACCCAAAAACTTTGACACTTACCACAAAATTTTGGAGAAAGAACGTTGAAAGTGAGAGAGAGAGAATCGTGTTGTGAGAGAATCGCTCTTCAAAAATTGCGAATACAATCTTGATGTGAGAGAGAGATCATGGAGAGAGAAAGAAGAAATCTTTTGCTGTGATTTTGGGAGAGAATAACTAAAAGAATGAGAGAGAAAAATGATACATAGCGTATTTAATACCTTAATGGCAATGTATACCATAATACTTATTTTACTATAAAAAATAAGATAGCTATAGAAATGTCACGACCCAAAATCCACTAGTCGTGATGGCACCTAATCGAATCGCTAGGTAAGCCAACTAATAACTATCCAATTCCAATAATATTAATAAGACAATTAAACAAAATGAATTATCTAAATCTTATATATTCCCCAAGAACTGGTAGTACAAATCATGAGCTTCTAAGAATAGAGTTTACAAAACTGGTATGCAGTAAATACATCATCTATCTGAAAAGTGCATAAACAGAGTTTTATGAACCTAAGGCTACCATGAACAAGAGGAAGCTACAATCGGAACGCAGATATATCTTCAAATTCAGCTCCCATCGGAAACGGCAACATCAACAGCCAACATCTGCATGCAAGGTGCAGAATTGTAATATGAGTACAGCCGACCCCATGTACTCAATAAGTAACAAACCTAACCTTAGGTTGAAAGTAGTGACGAGCTGGAACATAGGTCGGGTCCAACACTAATAACCAACAGCAGTTCATAACAAAGTAAAGCAAGTAATAAAAGAAGTAACTCAAAATTTAAAATGCTCAGCTTTTTCATAATTCCTAAAAATAGTTCTGATTTCTAGTATATCAGTGAAAACCCAAATCCATTACCGAAATCATCGAAAATTTGAGTAAGTTCAAAAACTGTAATTTTTTTCCAAAAACCTTTCAATAGGTAAATGTTTCATTTTCAGATGGCATGAGGAAAATACATCTGTATGCCTACATGTCAAGATACAAGTAAAATCATGAATGTCACCAAAATCGGGCAGTAGAAGGAAATGCATATATCTCAAGTATACATGTCAAATGCAATGCCTCTCAGTGATGAACTCATGTACTTATACTATTAGAGTACTCAATCTCACTGTCTCATATTTCTCTCTTACCGTGCTCAATACTCAGCATACTCAATCACTCAGCACTGTACAATACTCGTTGCGATGTGCAACCTGATCCACATATATAGCCATAAGGCTCGTTGCAGCGTGCAACCCGATCCATATACATATAGCCATAAGGCTCATTGCGGCATGCAATCCGGACCATATAGATATACATAATCAACTGCACTCACTTGGGGTGTATACAGACTCCGGAGGGGTCCTTTAGCCCAAGCGCTTTATCGCTGCAACATGCAACCCAATCCCATGAAATGTAATCAATATAACATGTTGCGACATGCAGCCCGATCCCATATCTGTCACTCATAATCAGGATATCAGCCTCACTCGGTCATCAATCTCTCTAGTCCCACTTACGAGCTCACAATGTCATGAAACTAGCCCGACAATAATGATACGATGTATCAATAAATAACAACTGAGACTGAGATATGATATGAATGCAGGAATATGACTAAGTACGAAAATATTAGTAAACTCAGTAAGATGACGACAATAAATGACCACTATGGGTCCCCATAGTATCGGCATAAATCCTAACATGATATCTAACATGATTGACAGCTCAATTACTTTATCACATGGTGTAAACACAGATATCAACAAGATAGGTCCACTATACAGTGCCATGGAAACAACATAGTCATAATTCACAGGGTGCACGCCCATGACCTAACATGTGCATCACCTCAATATCAATCATATCACACGTAATTCGGGGTTTCCTAGCCTCAACACTAAGTTTAGAAGAGTTACTTACCTCGAACAAGCCAATTCCAATACCGAGCAAGCCAAACGATGCTCCAAAAATGTCATCACACACGTAGCGACCTTCGTACGGCTCAAAACTAGCCAAAAGCAACTCAAATACATCAAATAAATCCCAAGGTAACAATTTCAAATGATAAAGATCGAATCCTTAATCAAAACTCAAAATCGGTAAAAAATACACCCGGGCGCACGCCTCAGAACCCGACAAAACTCACAAAATACGATAACCCATTCAATTATGAGTCCAACTATACTAGTTTTGCGCCCCTTTTTTCACTTTTTGACGGGGAAGTCCAGGTTTCGACATTCATGGGGGAATAACTCATTTCCTTTTGGGAATTGGGTATTTAAAGAGTCGCCACCTAACAGATTATGGTACGTTAGGGCACCTTGAGCAATTAACTCATGGACTAGTTTGCATTACCAAATATTTAGGGTAAGGGCTTGAAATAACCTTGAGGGGAAGGTGTTAGGCACTCCTCGCGGTCCACAATGGTGGGTCCCGGCTGAACTTACGCTATGTGAATTTGTCCTTTTACAAATAAAAAGTTTTAAAACGTACTTGCAAGTAAAGGCATGTTTTGTCATTTTAAGCACATGTATAATTCAAGTAATGGAACAAGGTAAAAGGGTTGGAACAAGTTTCACATATAAAGAAAAAGTAAATTTATTTAAACAACAGGAGTTGGGAAAGAGGGGTCCTAGGTTGGTTAGCCTACAGGATCATATCCACACAATTTCCGGTAAACACTCCTAACGAGGGGCTACACGTGACATTAGCGCGTAGTCATCATATTCCTTACTACCCAATTCCATCCCTTTGGTCATAGCCTAAAGCGTTCTAGCAACCTTGAATGATATCCTATGCGTGCACTACCCGTCCCTTCTTTGTGTCCTTGGAGGTATTTAGGACCTCTAATTTAGGTGGTTCTAGACCATTCTAAGGTATTTAAAGGAGAAAAGTCTAAGCGTCAATCAAAACAATTAGGACTGCATTTTAGAGAACAATTAAAGGCTCACATTTACCTCCACAAACATAACAGATAAGTGCACGTCTCAAACAATAGTTTCAAATATTTAAGAAAAAAACATAGAACATGATATCTAGGTAAGTAGAGATTGTACAGTATTGAATAAGGACCAAAGTGTCAAAGACATATTCAGCTTGCCTACTGATTTTAGACCTGTTGAATGTAAGCAGTCTCAAATAACAAAGCGCAGTTTTATAGTTGCGGGATTTTAATCGCCCTATAGGCTTGCATAGGCGTATAATAATGATGTCCTATGAGCATGGTATCTATTACTGATTAGGAATGCAGTAAAAATAGCAAACAATTCTTAAACGGGCAATTTGAGATCCTATAGGCATGCTTTCTAGCAATATTATTTACGGCAACGTTGAAACTTATTAAAGAAGTGGATAGATTAGTTACTTAAACCGATTCAGAATAAACATGAATTTAACCGATTTTCTAATTGAACTGGTTTAAGTCCTATATACACGATTTCTAATTAAACATTAGGTGAAGTAAGCAGAATTCATTCGACCAAAGTGAAAACCCTATAGGCATGATTTCTATTAAGGCTGATTTTAACTCTCATAGGCATGATATCTAATTATTAAAAGCTGTTTAATTCCTATAGGCATGGTTTCTAATTGTGTGGAAGTAAAGAAAACAGAACTTCTTTAAACCAAAGCAGGTTCTATAGGCATGTAATCTAACAAACACATTTGAAGCAATAAGGACCTTATAGGCATGGTATCTACCCAATTTTGCCCCCAATATACAACTACCCTCCCTTTCCACTAATCACCCTACTATTTATTTACAATTAATTATTACAAACCAAGAATTGAATAAATTACATAAATAGAATAGAAATTAGCTACAGGGAGCCTGAAGTAGGCCCAAAACAGTCATGGTGTACCAAGCCTTTACTGATCTCAAATACCCAAAGTTCCATAGCCCAATTCATGTTTAGGTGTGTCAAAGTTCCCTAAGGACCTCAAGGATCCCGGACAGTGCTCACACCCAGACTTTCCTCAAACAAAGATTGATTATGTGCAGTGTGGAAGTGCCAACCCTGATATGCCAGAGTTCAGATAGATCTCCAGGGTCTCAAAGCAGTACAGATATCAGAGGGGCAGTACTTAGAAATCTAAGAGTAATGTGAGAGTGCATAATGATTTGAAATAATTTGGTAAGCAGTAGCAAGAGGGTCTAATGGAAAGAATTTTCTAAAAATCAGTACATAGTTATGGTAGAAATAGTTTGAGAAAACATGAAGAACATTTTTTAGGATCAGAGTGCAAGTCACAGAATAGACAGTTTCCGAACAGACTTCATAAGGGAAAGGGGTAGGGGACACCTAGAATGCACCTTAGTGATGGCAAACAAACACACAGATTGTTAGTTAAGTTGAGAACACACAGGTCTTAGACACAAATAGGATCTCACTAGTGTAGTAGAGCAAGTTGGACTTAGATGAGCAAACTAGACAAACACTTTATGAAGCATTCAAGGTTTTAGATATACTAATCATATACAGAACATGCATAATTTGGTCATTCTGGGTGAAATAATAAACACACAATGCAGCTTGGACATGCTAGTGAACCAATTATTTAAAGCAGGATTGGCATGGTAAACAGTATACTAGCTATAGCTTTTAACAAAATAAACTTAAACATACTGTGTGATACAGTAATCTAGCCATGCTAATTGCATATTGAGTAGAATAGCCAATAGAACATGGAAATCACAATTGATGAACTGTAGCAACAAAGAAAACACATAGTTTTGGGATGTGAATTGAATCAGAACATACCAGTTAAGGAGAGAATACAGAGTATAGAACAGAGATGGTGCAAGTAGACAGCCTTGGCTTACAACCGGTGATGGTGTCCAAATCCACTACTAAAAAGTAAATGAACACAATTGCATGCAATATAATATACCCAACTATGAGTCGGGGTCAAATCCCACAGAGAACAATATGTAGGCGATTAGGAATTAAGAGAATTATCACTTGTTATGCAATGCCAAATACTTAGATTTTGGTTGAGAAAATATCTATACCTAAATGCGGAAATGTAAGCTAACCTAGAAAGCAAGTAAAATGATCAATGGCTACAAGTATGGATGCATCGGAAATTACACTCAAGTAACGATCCAATGTATTTCATGATTTTACAAATATGAGCGAATTTATGTTAATTAGCCATGGGTAATAATTCTTAATTAGCTTCTTCCGAAGACTAACAAGACTTCCTAATTGAATTATCCCTAAAACAATTAAGAGATTCAGCATACCCGGAATGGCTACAAGTAGTTCAATCCTATCCCTAGGTAGAATCTATAAAATAAGGGTTAAAACCTGAAGTTCTTGTTAATTAATCTTTCCCAACCCCAAATTATCTTTTCCAAAATTAATTCGGAGTTAATGGGCGAGTCCTAGGGTTATCTAATCCCTTTGGAAACATTAAAAAACAAGCATAATTAAAGTAATAATAACTCATTTCATAAAAGGATAAAAATCATTCAATACATAAGCACAACAATGTATTTACTACACTTTAAATATGAATACTTCCATAAACAAGATTCAAGTGTTGGAAATAAATACTACACACTTAAATATTCAATACAAAGCAAGGAAATGAAGAAATAAACATAAATGGGTAAGAAATCCTTAACCACAAGCTTGAAATCTTCAAAACCCAAGTGTGTGTGCAAACCCTAGCTTCCAAAACTTGTTCTTCTCTAGTTTATGGAACTGAAAATAAGCCAAAGATTAGCCAAAGATCCCCAAAATATCTGCTAGGATGAGTATAAAAATGGTTTGGGGTTAAAAACATGTGAAATGCCTGAATTGCCCAGGTCTGATGCCCGTTGACCGCACCTGCAAAAGAATCCTCGCAGATGCGGAGATCACATTGCAGAAGCGAAATGCCAACTAAAACTCTGTCACCGCAGATGCGGTTCACCAGGCGCAGATGCGCAACCGCAGAAGCGGTAATCTAACTGCAGATGCGGTTTCTTGCTAGCTCAGACAACTCCACATAAGTGGGCCTTTTCACGCAGAACGGGGTCGCTTCTGCGACCATCCTTCTGTAGATGCAGAATCACAGGTTTTTTTTTTGCATGTTTTCACCCTTTTTTGCTCAATTCCACTCCAATTGAATTCAAATCACTTCATGGCATCATTTACCTAAAACTCTAACAATACACACCATAAAAGACCTCATATTATAGTTAAAGGACATAAAAGCTAAAGAAAAGAGACTAGAATGAGCGGTAAAATCACCACTCATCAGCCGGCTGAATTAATAAGAATTGCAAGTAACGGAAGAGAATAGAGAGCTTTTGAGAGTGTTAGAGTGTAGATGAACTAGTGTTCGTGTCTCGAAGTAAGGAGTAAAGGAGAGTATATATAGCAATTAAGAGCAAGGAAAAAATAAGGTAAAGGGAATCAACCCTTCTGCAATTAAGGAAGCCACAAAATCAATTATACATTAGTTAGTATAATTTTCCCTTAATTAAGGGTAATCAGCCAACGGTAAAGGTAGAACACATTTAAGGAAAGAAAATCAATGAGCAATTAGGGGTAAATTGATAGGTTTTTAATTAAGGAAATAATTGGTAACGAATCAGTAAATATCACAATTAATCAAATATTGTAAGAAAGCGGCTCAAGATTATAAATAAGGAAATAGTCAGGAATGGGTCTTACCAAAACAAATAGATAAATCAAGAATCCAAATCAATCATTGATTTAAGGAAAAAGTATAGGTTTACCATGAATAGGTAAAAAAATGAACATAGACATATGGAATTAGTAGAAGAGTCGAACATCAATAGAGGTACATTAGGACCAAAAAACATCGAATTAGGCTAAGAAGAATCACAGAAACCAATGTATAGTACAAAGTCAGTACCCAAGTAACCTAGACAAACTCAGAAACCAAACAATAATGTCGAGAAATTAGGTTTTTTAGCATAAATAAGTCAGGGTTAGAGCAATCTTCATGACATCTGTCAAAACACACAAGAAACAGAAGATTAAACACTCAAAAATCATTAAACGTTTTGGAGAAAGAAAATTTCAGGAAACCCTAGTCTTAGAAGTCAAAAACCTGAAGTACTATAGCGTTTAAAATCAGTCAGTAGTAGAGGAATAAGAGAAACTTAAAGAAAAATCACAGAAACTCGAGAACATTTTCAAATATGTAGAGATTCAAGCAGTAGATAGCAAAGGACCCAAGATATAGTGCTAAAATCGGTTAGCAGTAAAGAAATAAGAGATCTTTAAAGAAAAGTCATTAACAAACTCAGAATCCTTCCAGATCTACAAAGATCAGACGGATTCATGACCAAAGATTAGGGTTTTGAGGAGAAAGGGGAGGGGTAAGGAGAACCTAATTTTGAACTAGAGATTTGAACCATGGAATTTCAATAGAAATCACTCGCAAACCGTGGACGAACCCTTGAAATGCTTTGAACGAGATCTGGACCATATCTCTTCTAGGTTCTTCCACAAAAGCCACATAATCGAATAACCAAGGAGATAAGAGACAAGTAGAGGTTTCGTACAACCATATGATGCCATAGATCGAATAGGGATTCCAAGGTTTGGGGTTGATTTTGGGTGATGGTGATTAGGGTTAGGGGTTGGTTTCAGAGAGAACTGGAGAGGAAGGGATTCAAGGGCGACTGTGTGTGCGAAATGGTTAGGATTTAGGGGTCGTTTGAAACTAAAAAAGAAAGGATGGATTGTGGCTGTTGATCTCTATGATCAATGGCCAAGATCAAATAAAATTGGGGCTGGATCTATTTAGGTTAAATTGGGCTAGGTAGGTTTAGGTTAAAATTGGGCTGGGTATTGGGTCAAAATTGAGGCCAAAATTGAAATAAAATAAGGCCAGATTTTAAATAGCAACTTTTAATAACTAAATAATTTATAAAATAATAAATGAGTACCAAAAAAATATCTTTATGTATTAAAATAATTTTAAATAGTTATTTAACATTTTAAAAATATGAAAGATCATTTTATACATAAATAATGTAGTTATACATTAGTATGGGCTGTTTTTGCAAAGATATGCAATTTAGCTTAAAAATGTAAATATAATTATGAAAAATGCACAAAAATATTTAAACACTATGTTGGCATAAATAATGAATTTAAATGGCTAAATCACCATAAAAGTAATTTGAACGATAATTATTGGATATTTATATAAATAAAAAGAGAAGAAATAAATTGATTTGGAGCTTTTAAAATAATAAAAATACTTATGCATGCTTATAACTACATATTTACTATTTTGAAAGCATATATACATATTTTTAAAAAATATATGAGGAAAAATTTGGTATCAACAATTGCCCCGACGCTTAGACTTTTCTCTTTTAAATACCTTAGGATGGGCTAGAACCACCTAAATTAGAGGTCCCAAATACCTCCAGGGCCACAAGGAAGGGACAGGTAGTGAACACATAGGATATCACTCAACAGCTGCCCCTCTTTACCCGGGAATGATGAAAGAGTTTTCGGGTAAAGAAATAATGGCCAATTTTGACCTGATGGGATGTTTTGAAGGACAGAGGCCGTACTCTAGTCTTTGAGCTAC
This sequence comes from Nicotiana tabacum, assembly GCF_000715075.1. Taxonomy (NCBI): domain Eukaryota; kingdom Viridiplantae; phylum Streptophyta; class Magnoliopsida; order Solanales; family Solanaceae; genus Nicotiana; species Nicotiana tabacum. The sequence continues at coordinate 54,816,982 of NC_134087.1, read as the reverse complement.
CTACATATCCCTAGTTTTATAGGAATCAGGACATGTGTAGTTCTGGATTCATTGGCGGAATATACCGATGAAGTCATTGTAAGAAGACACGAGATGCAAGAGCAGTTATGTTGAACGGTTAGGTTTGAGTTAATTTGAAGGAACTAGAGCGAGGTCACTCCTGCTAGGATAGTGGTTGCTTGTTGGTCACCCTGTAGATAAAGAGATGCTAGAGACATGTATTTGTGCGGAAATTTAAACATGATGCAGATTCCCTTTGGACCATGAAAGTTGTCTTTGGACGATTAAGGATGATGTACTCAGACCATGATATCCCGGGCCATGAATTGTTTAGTGAAGGATCTGCAGGCCGTGAAATGATGTTCTCGGGCCATGAAGATGGTGCCTCCGAACAATGACGCCTTTGAATAATGATATGCAAATTTGAGGGATCCTCAAGCCATGGCATGTTGTCTTCCGGCTATGAGTAGAATGCCTTTTAGACTATGATGCCTTTGGATAAGTTAGCGATATTTCAGCCCATAAGATGTAATAATATGATGCTACCAAAACAATGCTTAGTCTTGTGAAATGAAGGGAAGCGCTTAGCTCGATTGAAAAGCAAGTAGATAGTACTAGAATAGAGCAATATTTATGTAAAGGGTCAGTGCTTAGTCCCATGCAGGTATGGAGGCAAGGATTAGCCTCATGAAGGTATGAAGGAAAGGATTAGCCTCATGCAGGTATGGAGGCAAGGATTATCCACATGCAAGTATGGAGACAAGGATTAGCCTCATGCAAGTAGGGAGGTAGGGATTAGTCTCATGCAGGTAGGGAGGTATGGATTAGCCTCACGTAGGTAGGGAGGCAGGGATTAGCCTCATGCAAATATGGAGGTAGGTATTAGCCTCGTGCAAATATGGAGGCAAGGATTAGTCTCATGCAAATATGGAGGCAAGGATTAGCCTCATGAAGATGTGGAGGCAGGGATTAGCCTCATGCAGATATAGAGGCAAGGATTAGCCTCATGAAAGTAGGGAGGTTGGGATTAGCAACATGCAGGTAAGGAGGCAGGGATTAGCCTCATGCAAATGTGGAGGTAGGGATTAGCCTCATGCAAAGATGGAGGCAAGGACTAGCCTCATGCAAGTAGGGAGCAGAGATTAGCCTCATGCAGATGTGGAGGCAGGGATTAGCCTCATGCAAGTTTGGAGGCAGGGATTAGCTTCATGCAAATATGGAGGCAGGGATTAGCCTCATGCAGGTATGGAGGCAGGGATTAGCCTTATGCAAATATGGAGGCAGGGATTAGCCTCATGCAGATATGGAGGCATAGGTTAGCCTCATGCAAGTATGGAGGCAAGGATTAACCTCATGAAAATATGAAGGCAGGGAATAGCCTCACGCAAAGGATTAGCCTTATTCAAATATGGAGGCAAGGATTAGCCTCATGCAAATATAGAGACAAGGATAGCTTCATGCAAGTATGGAGGCAAGCATTAGCCTCATGCAAATATGAAGGCAAGGATTAACCTCATGCAAATATGGAGGCAAGGATTAGCCTCATGCAGATAGGGAGACAAGGATTAGCCTCATGCAGATAGGCAGACAAGGATTAGCCTCATGCAAATATGGAGGCAGGGATTAGCCTCATGGAGATAGGGAGGCAAGGATTAGCCTCTTGCAATTATGGAGGCAAGGATTAGCCTCATGCAAACATGGAGGCAAAGATTAGCCTCATGCAGATAGGGAGGCAAGGATTAGCCTCATGCAGATAGGGAGGCAAGGATTAGCCTCATGCAAATATAGAGGCAGGGATTAGTCTCATGTAAATATGGAGGCACGGATTAGCCTCATGCAATTATGGAGGCAAGCATTAGCCTCATGCAAATCTGGAGGCAGGGATTAGCCTCATGCATATACGGAGGCAGAGGTTAGCCTCATGCAAGTATGGAGGCAAGGATTAGCCTCATGCAAATATGGAGGCAGGGATTAGCCTCATGCAAGTATGCAGGACAAGGCTTAGTCCCATTCAAAGAGCGAGTAGCAAATAAGAGTGGTGTATTTCTTAGTTGGAGATATATTCGGTGTCTGATGGCCGGATTGATAGTGAATTTGCTTTGTGTATACATGTTTGCGAATTCTATCGCTACGTTTAATGTGCCTGCGTTCAAAGAAAAATTGTGAGTTTTTTTAGGGGGAGGTTGCTTCGCACTTCTATTTGTTGGCCTTGCTTTGTCCGTTCTGAAGGCCTTTTCGAGTTTCACTAGGTAATATCTCGCTGTTACCGAAACATAGTTTTCAAAAAATATGCGATTATTGATAAAAATAGAGTTATTTTAGAAAACATAGTGAAATATCAAGTATTTTCGATGAACTAGTGATCGTAACATATTTTAGAGACATTGCCACTCCCTCATGTTAGAATTTTAAGGGTCTTCCTCAAAATTCTGCCCCAGTTTGGTAAATGATCCTTCGGTTGTTTGCGGGTAACGAGCCTTGTTGATCCTTCCTCAAATTTTGAGAATCCTTCTCAAAATTCTGCCCTAGTTTCTTAATCGATTTCCGGCTGTTTGACATACGCTAGTGTTGGCTGGACTTGCTCGGAATTTTGAGGGACCTTCTCAAAATTTTGCCCCAGTATCTGATCTTGGGGGAAATTGAAATTTTATTATGATATGATCGAACCTATAAGGCTGCCTACGTATCCCCTCTTAAATGGGAATCAGGTCAAGTGTAGTTCAATTACATCAGATGAGGAAATGTAAATAATCTAAGAATAGTATCTTTTCACTGCGTCTAAATTGATTGGTTTTGGCCAGATTTCTCAATCCATTTCTGCGAGTATGAGTGCTCCTCCTGTTAACACCTTGTGAACCATGTAATAACCTTGCCAGTTGGGAGAGAATTTCCCTTTGGCTTCATCTTGGTATGAGAAAATCTTCTTTAACACTAACTGTCCTGGTGCAAATTTGCCTTGGTTTGATCCTTTTGTTGAAAGCTCTAGACATTCTGTTCTGGTAAAGTTGACTGTGACATACTGTGTTCATTCTTTTTCCATCTATAAGGATCAATTGTTCATAGCGGCTTCTTATCCATTCTACATCGCTGAGTTCAGCTTTCTGTATGATTCTTAAAGAAGAAATCTATACCTCGGCTGGGATGACATCCTCGGTACCATAAACCAGCATGTAAGGAGTTACCCTGATTGATGTGTGAACCGTAGTGCGGTATCCTAATAAAGCAAAAGGTAGCTTCTCGTGCCATTATTTGTGGTTTTCTACCATCTTCCTTAGTATCTTCTTGATGTTTTTTATTGGCGGCTTCTATGGCTCCATTCATCTGAGGTCTATAGGCCGTAGAATTCTTGTGTTTGATTTTGAAAGTTTCACACATGGATTTCATCATATCACTGTTGAGATTAGCAACATTATCGGTAACAATGGACTCGGGTACTCCGAATCGGCAAATGATATGATCTCTGACAAAATCTGCAATGACTTTCTTGGTTACAGCTTTGTAAGATGCATCCTCTACCCATTTTGTGAAGTAATCAATGGCTACCAGAATAAACCTGTGTCCGTTTGAAGCAGTTGGCTCAATCGGACCGATGACATCCATTCCCCAGGCGGCGAATGGCCAAGGTGAGCTTGTGGCATTGAGCTCATTTGGCGGTACTTTTATCATATCAGAGTGCACTTGACATTGGTAGCATTTGCGGACATATTGGATGCAATCTGTCTCCATGGTCATCCAAAAGTAACCAGCCCTAAGTATCTCTTAGAAAAGACAAAATCATTCATGTGCGGACCGCAGGTCCCAGCATGTATCTCCTCAAGTAGCTTAGAAGCTTCTCTTGTGTCGACACATCTTAGTAATCCCAAATTGGGAGTTCTCCTATACAAGTTTCCTCCGCTGTGGAAGAAGTGATTGGACAATCTCCGGAGTGTGCCTTTTTGAGTGTGGTTCGGATGCTCTGGATATTTCCTTTTCGCCAGATACTCCTTGATGTCATGGTACCAAGGTTTTCCATCTGTTTCTTCTGCAACATGGGCACAATATGCCGACTGATTATGAATTCTCACCGGAATGGGATAAATATAATTCTTATCTGGTTGTTGTATCATGGATGATAAAGTGGCCAACGCATCGGCAAACTCATCCTGAATTCTAGGCACATGCCGGAACTCTATCTTTGTGAACCTCTTTCTCAATTCCTCCACAATGTGCAGATATGGAAATATCTTGGAATTTTTGGTGGCCCATTCTCCTTGTACCTGATGCACGAGCAAATCTAAATCACCGATTACCAGCAGCTCCTAAATATTCATATCGATTGCTATATTGAGTCCTAGTATGCAGGCTTCATATTCCGCCAGGTTGTTGGTGCAGGGAAATATGAGTTTAGCAGATACCGGATAATGTTAACCCATTTTTGATACCAAAACTGCTCCAATGCCTACTCCTTTGAAATTTGCATCTCCGTCAAAGAACATCCTCCAACCGTCGTATGCTTCGGTAATGTCCTCTCCTATGAATGACATTTCTTCATCAGGAAAATACGTTTTCAAGGGTTCGTATTCTCCTCCCAGCGGGTTTTCAGCAAGATGATCTGCCAGTGCTTGCCCTTTGACTGCCTTTTGAGTTACGTAGACGATATTGAACTCACTCAACAGTATCTGCAACTTGGCTAGCTTCCCAGTTGGCATGGGTTTCTGAAATATTTACTTCAAAGGGTCCATCCTGGATATGAGGTGTGTAGTATAGGCACAGAAGTAATGCCTCAACTTCTGGGCCGTCCAAGTCAAAGCACAACAAGTGCGCTCTAGTAGAGAGTACCGCGCTTTGTAAGGTATGAACTTCTTACTCAAGTAATATATGGCTTGCTCCTTTCTTCCTGTCTCGTCATGTTTTTTCCAGAACACATTAGAAGGCGTCGTCCAATACAGATAGATAGAGTAGCAAAGGCCGTCCTGACTCTGGCGGGACCAAAACTGGTGGTGTGGATAGGTACTCCTTGATCTTGTCAGAAGCTTTCTGACAATCCTCGGTCCAACTTGTCTCGGCATCTTTTCTCAGCATCTTGAAGATAGGTTCACATACGACTGTGTACTGTGCTATGAATCGACTGATATAGTTGAGACGTCCTAGGAATCTCATCACATCCTTTTTGCTCCTAGGTGGCGATAACTCCTGAATAGCCTTAACTTTCGACGGATCCATCTCGATCTCTCGACGATTGACAATGAATCCCAGTAACTTTCCCGCGGGAACCCCGAATGCACTCTTTGCAGGGTTCAGCTTCAAATTGTACCTCCTTAACCTGTCAAAGAACTTTCTCAAGTCTGCTATGTGATCTGCAGCCCTCTTGGATTTGATAATAACGTCGTCCACATATACCACTATTTCTTTGTGCATCATATCATGGAAGATGGTTGTCATGACCCTCATGCAGGTAGCCCCAACATTCTTTAGACCAAATGACATCATCTTATAGCAGTATACCCCCTTGGTGTAATAAAAGCAGTTTTTTTCGCATTTTCTTCGTCCATCCAGATCTGGTGATAAACCGTGAAGCAATCCACAAAGGATGGGAGTTCATGCTTGGCGCAATTGTCAATTAGGATGTGTATATTTGGTAGTGGAAAGTCATCTGTAGGACTAGCTCTATTTAAATCTCGATAATCGATACATACTCTGACTTTCCCTGAGAACTTTGGCTTTGATCTGCTTGGTAACTTCCTCCTTTATCTTCATGCTCATATCTAGTTTAAACTTTTTAAGTTTCTGCTTCACCGGCAGACACATGGGATTAGTAGGCAACTTCTGAGCCACTATGGAGGTGCTCAAACCGGTCATGTCATAATATGACCATGCGAAAATGTCTTCAAACTCCTTTAAGAAACATATGTACTCTTCCTTCTTTGTTGGCGATAAGTGAATGTTGATGCGAGTCTCCTTGACGATCTCGGTGTCCCCCAAATTTATTTCTTCGGTCTCGTCCATGTTGGACTTAGGCTTATTCTCAAAATTTTCAGCTTTCCTCACAAATTCCTCAAGTATCTCATCTTCTTCATCTGAATCACTATTCTCATGTTGCGTTGCCTCATTACATGTCACAGTCAATGGTTCATCGGGAAAAGTACTAATAACATTGTAGAAAGAAAAAGTGTAGAAAATAGTAACGAATAATAAAGAGCAAATGCATTTGATTAAAATTAAACAACATCCAGCTAAGTGCGGCTCGATGAATCGAGCATTTATTTTGAAACAAGTAAGTCTTTAAAACAAAATTACTGAAAATCTTAAATGCCTAGAATGGATATAGAAATAAAATTTGCCAAGCTACCTAGGGACTCGGCGGGCCTGGGATGGTCAGGCGGTCCAGTTCCTGAGAATAGTTCCCTTCTCCACATTCTAAATAGTGAGGCATTCTTCCTCCTCCTCAATTATTTCACAGTAGTCCATGTATTTGTCCTCCAAGAACAGATTCCTCAGCCCCGCTAACGCTTATTCTTCTATAGTTCCCCATATTGTGTCAGCTTGGTGAGAAGTCTGATTTAGATGCGACACTGATTGCTCGAGAAGGTAAAAGGGTTCGCACTATGGAGGCCACCAATCATTATACTCTCGCCATGTGTACTGATATCCGAGCCTAAAGGTAGTACCATGACCCTTTAGTCGTATCAGTTTAGCGAAACCCTGGAGATTCTTTCCAAGCCCTTTGTCGGGTTCATACCCAGACCATGCCATTATGCTCTCTATTTTACTGCTCCACCATTTATCTTTCTCAATGGCATTGACACGTTCAATGTAATGATAAGTTTCCCCTCCTAGCCTTCTTCTATGTCCAATAACCAGGATGGTTTGACTGGTGTAAATGGGGTTACTCTTGTCTCTGTGAATGATCACCTCTTGACAATTCCATTCGAATTTCACCGCTTGATGTAGTGTGGATGCCACATCCCCAGCGGCATGGATCCATGGTCGACCCAACAGAAGATTGTATGAGGCTGGTATGTCAAGCACCTAAAACTCGGCGTCGAACCAAGTTGGCCCCATATGTAGACAAAGGTTAATTTACCCGATCGTGGCCCTTTGAGATCCGTCAAAAGCTTTCATGTTCATGCTTCCTGTCCGTATTTCATGAAAACCTTTGTCCAACCTTTTCAAAGTATCCAACGGACAAATGTTGAGGCTTGAGCCTCCATTAACCAAGACCCTGTCAATAAACTTGTCTTCAAATTGCACTGTGATATGTAATTCCCTGTTGTGATTCAACCCTTCAGGCGGTATCTCATCTTCGTGGAAGATGATTTTATAATTTTCCAATACTTGCCCTACCATATTGGCCATCTCTCCGCCTGTGATATTGTTGGGTACATAAGCTTCACTCAACACCTTCATTAAAGCATTCTTATGCACCTCTAAATTTTGCACTAGCGACGGGATGGAGATTTGAGCTGGGGTTTTGTTCAAATACTCAATGACGGAATACTCCTTTGCCTATATTTTCCTCCAAAGGTCATCTGGACCTGTTTCAATGACATACTGCTTGGTAGTGGCATCTTTACTTGGTCCTCCCAAGTGTTCAGGTGTATAGATTATTCCAGTCCTAGTCATTCCTTGTACGGCATCAGATTCCTCCATCTTTGCCTTTCTTTTTCACCTAGCTTTGGCAACGTAATCCCAGGGTATTGCTTTTGAGTTGAAAGGAGGTGTGGTAGATACTGTCACTGTGAAAGGTGTGGCCACTTCCACTTCAAATGCAATAGGGGTGGCCACAGGTGGGGCTACCTCTACCTCAAATGGAACTGATATAGCTACCTCAACCTCGATTGGTGACTGAGTCTGTACTACAATAGGAGTAAGTGTGACAGAGGGTTTAAAGTCATCGCCCTCCCAAATAAGGCCAATCGACCCCTCTAGGTCCCGTTCTTTGTTTGTCTCTATCACATGTACCCCACCACCCCTGTGATCAGGGAGAGGGTTGTTGTAGACATTGTGTGGAGCTTCCTTTGCCTGTATGACCTTGTTGGCAATCAGCGTCTAGATCTTATCTTTCAATGTTCGACACACATCACTGGTGTGCCCCTTCATAGTGGAATGGAATGCACAAGTTTTGTTTGGATTGACCCACTGGGATAGATTCTCTAATGCCACAACAGGAATGGGGGTGACATAACCAGCGACTTTCAACCTTTCATACAGTTGGTTGATGGGTTCAACAATGGCGGTGTATTGTTTGGGTGGCTTGCGGTCATAGTTTTGTCATGGTCTTGAAAAATTTTGGCAAGTTGAAGGTGATTGAAAATGGGATGGTTGGGAATTATAGGTGTGATGGACAACGGCTGGTTGGGAATATTTAGGAGATGAGGGTTGTTATGTGGGTGGTGGTGCTTGATATGTGGGTGGAGGTGTTTGATATATGGGTGGAGGTGTTTGATAGGTAAGTAGAGATTTTGGGCCTTGAGCCACCATTACTGCCCCAACGTCTCTCTTCTTTGATATGCCGCCTGATTGTAATGCCTTATTTGTGGCTTGTAATGCCTCAAAATTCGTTACCATCCCGTTTTGATGCCTTCCTCAATTCTTTCCCCAAGCTTGATGATATCAGAGAACTTATGGTTTTCAATGACCATTAATCTTTCATAATATTGCGGATCATGTGCTCTGACAAAGAACTTGTTCATCTACTCCTCATCCAGAGATGGCCTGACCTTGGCCGCTTCTGACCTCCAAAGAGTAGCATACTCACGGAAGGTTTCGGTGGGTTTCTTCTTAAGATTCTGGATGTAGAAAACATCTGCTGCATTCTCTGTATTGAAGTTGAACTAGTCCATGAAATCCGACGCCATACTCACCCAATTGGACCATTTCTTGGGATCCTGGCTGATGTACTAGGACAAAGCATCTCCAGTAAGACTCCTCATAAAGAGTTTCATCCAGATCTTTTCGTCTTTCCCGATCCTGACAAGCTTGTCACAGTTGGTCCTAAGATGAACCCTGGGATCACCTGTGCCGTCAAACATCTCGAACTTTGGAGGTTTGTATCCCTCCAGCAGTTCTACATTTGGCTGTATGCATAGGTCTTCATAGTTCAAACTTTCTATTCCTTTGCTGCCTTCGACACCTTGAACTCGGCTTGTCAACTTCTTGAGTTCTTCAACTATGTTTTGAATGAGCAAGTCCTTCTCGGAGGATTCTAGGGTATAGGAGATTGGTTGGACAGAGTGAGGCACGATTTCTATGTATATGGGGTAGTTTTGGTGAGTACCCGGTGCCTGGGTGTAATGGTGGTCATTGGTAGAGTTTTGAGGATCGGGAATAGGTTGTGGTGTGTTTTGGGGAGTGCGGTAAGTGGTGGTTAGTGGGTACTGAATTGGTTGATGGTGGTGTTGTGGCCGAATTGCTATTGGTAGGGGATTGCGATTTTGGGGTGGGGTTGCATATTGATGCGGTGTAGGAGGGTTTTACGGATGTTGGTTTGGTGTGTTTTGGGGAGGTGCGGGGTTCTTTGTGTTTTGTTGGTTGATATCGGGGACATTTAGGGTGAGTGAAAAGTTTGCCAAGTTGCGGACCTGCTCAAGCTCTCCTTGTAGATCTAATATCTTTTGTTCTAACCTCAAGACTAGATCATTCGGTGCCGGGGTACTACGGCTGTCTGAAGTTTATGCGTTCTCAGCATTCTCCTTTCGAATACCACTTAAATCGTCCATTTTTGCTTTTCATTTGCCTTTTGTATTGCTTGGAGGAGGTGGAGAGTCTCTAGATTTGGTGTGATATGCTGACGATGTCAGTGTGAGCGAACCAACCTTACGGGATGGGAGTAAATAATAAATAAAGACAAAAAGGTAAACAAGTCAGTAAGGATTCTGAAATGTTTGCAATATTTAAACACATATTGCGGGAATATAAATTCATGTCCTAATTTGGGAACCTCGTTGAGCCTGAGGTAGGCCTAGTGACAAATAAATTTGGAGAATTTTAGTGCCAATATCTGCCTCATTTCATTAAAGTAAAAGTAAACGAACCAAAACAAAACTAAATAAGACAATGTCACTACTGGCTCTTGGCCTTATTACATTTGAAACAAAAGCAAATAAATCTAATCTACTTGGTCCCAGAAGGACCCTCTCCAGACTGGATTCTCTTATCGATCAATTCTCCCATCTCGTGCAGGTTCAACAGTAGGAATGCCCTTGCAAGATGCCCTCATTCGTTCTCTTCAGCGTTCTGGCAGTTAGTGACCCTTTTTCTTATCTTCCTTTCCAACTCTATTAAACTGTATTCCAGGTATTCTAACCTCTCGCTGGATTTAACAACTTTGTCTTTCCATTCGTTAATCATCTCCATATCAGCCTTGTGCAGTGCCATATGCTCGGCTTCAGACTCTCGAACTCTTTTCTGCAGCTTGTTGTACTTCACCTCGGCTTCAACAACCTCGTCTATGACCCTTTTTCCTGGCTCAACGACCCCAGTTATGTTGTCCTCCAACACGAAGGTAAAGGTATGAGTGACCTGCGTGATATCGGTCTGGCTCAATAGTATCCTTCTCCACAATAATCTTTAAGGTCCACATATGTTGTGCTTCATTCCTATACGAGATGGCGTCACCTTGGAAACTGGTTCTGAAGTGACACATTTTGGCGACTCGTGGTATGATTTGTCTCCTGCCTACTTCTCTCATAACCCTGGAGGGAGCATAATGGTATATGCCCCCGAACCAGATCACCACCAAGTGCGGAAAATCCCTGGATCTAATGATGAATTCATTGTTATGGAACCACTCAAACATCCACTGGACTTGATCCTCAGTCAAATTTTCAAAAAGTTGTACCCATCCTACAGCGTCCTCTGGCTGAGAAACATGTCTAGAATATAATCATTCTTTTGGGATGATATAAGGCTAAATGATCATTACACGGCCTTTGCAGAAATACTTGAGGGTATTGCCCCTTTTGGAGATGTTCCAACAACCAGACCTATAGTAGTAAGTTGCAACCCTTGAAGAACTTGAACCCCTTCTAGCACCGCTCCAAAGCCCGGTACATGTCTGCAACAATCATAGGGATGATAGTGTATATCTCCCCCTCGATCCCGTCCATCAGAGTTTTCGTCACCATGACCAACCTAGTATGGATCCTATCCCCTTGGATTGGGAATACCAGCATGCCCAAGAAATACATGATAAATACGAAGACCCTACGATGAATCCAACCTAAAGAAGTGATTGAGAACTCATCATCAAAGAGGCGGTAAGAACTGTTGTGACAGTATCTTTCGTAAAGGAACTCAAAAGGTATGTAGGAGTCCTTTAGGCATTTCAAGTTGTCATTTTCCTTCAGCCCTGCCATCTTCAGAAATCCCCTAGGGTCATGAGGTGCTAACAGATTAGGACTATCCCAAGGTAACCCAACAAATCCTCCTATCTCTTCTAAAAGGGGTGTCATTTCTATGTTCCCAAAATGGAACACAACCCTTTCCTTGTCCCAAAACATAGTTGCAGCCTCGATCAGCATTTTGTTGAGCTGAAGGTCCATCAAAGAAGGCAAATTTCCTAAAACTTGTTTCTCGTGGGTTTGGTCACATGAAGTAAGATCCCTCCACCAATCTGGCAAAAGTGAGGGTGTGTTAACCATACCGAATCTGGGGACCTCGTGCCTCATTTTCTGCAAAAACAAAGAGAGTTAGGCCCTTTCCCCCTCTAGGTTCGTCTATTTATACAGTAATGATTAGAATATTTGCACTTATTTCTCCAAATTAATGCACATAATCGTGGTTACGTCCGTTGAGATTATGAAAAACCCGATGGACTTTTGGACAAGACTTGTCTTAAAGGGTCATTATGTGGACAACATATTAACTCGGCTAGGTTTGACCATGATGCATGTACGATTTAATCAGAGTAAGGTTGCTATAGAGGTCTAGATTGGGACCCTCAAGCGGACAACTTGAGGGGGAAAGGCACGGAACCGTCGAACGCACCGCTGATCGACTAATTTTACCGCAAATACGCCTTTCCGAATTTGAAGGGTGATATATAGGAAGAGCGCAAACACTCACCAAGCGTTGCTATATGATTAATAACGCACGAGTGAAGTATGATGTTGAGCATGATTTATGAAGCAATAAATAGCATATTGTCAAGTATTTGCACGTAAGAAAATAATAAATGCAGTATTTAAATAATTGAAGAGACAGTTACAGAAAAAGAAAACAAGGAGACAAGTCAGTTTCAGGAATAAAAGAATCATAAATGCTTGAAAATAGACAATTAAATTCAAATAAGGGGAAAGGGTATGTGGGATAGAACATGCTTGGACTAATTCACAAAAGATAAGTTCGTTAGGTAAGAGCCTAAAAATATCCTAAGCAAAGTCTACATGCTATCGCGCCCCCTTTTTTCCCTTTTTGACGGGGAAGTCCGAGTTTCGACATTCATGAGGGGAATAACTCTTTTCCTTTTGGCAATTGAGTATTTGAAGAGTCGCCACCTAACGGATTATGGTGCGATAGGGCACCTTGAGCAATTAACTCATAGACTAGTTTGCATTACCAGATATTTAGGGTAAGAGCTCGAAATAACCTTGAGGGGAAGGTGTTAGGCACCCTCGCGATCCACAACGGTGGGTCCCGGCCGAACTTAATCTATGTGAATTAGACCTTTTACAAATTAATAGTTTTAACACGTACTTGCAAGTAAAGGCTTGTTTTGTTATTCTAAGCACATGTATGATTCAAGTAATGGAACAAGGGAAAAGGGTTGGAACAAGTTGCACATATAAAGAAAAAGTAAATTTATTTAAACAACGGGAGTTGGAAAAGAGGGGTCCTAGGTTGGTTAGCCTACAGGATCATACCCATACAATGCCCGGTAAACACTCTTCAACGAGGGGCTACACGTGACATTTGTGCGTGATCATCATATTCCTTACTACCCAATTCTCTCGCTTTGGTCATAGCCTAAAGCGTTCTAGCAACCTTGAATGATAACCTATGCGTGCACTACTCGTCTCTTCCTTGTGGCCCTGGAGGTATTTAGGACCTCTAATTTAGGTGGTTCTAGACCATTCTAAGGTATTTAAAGGAGAAAAGTCTAAGCATTGAGGCAGCTGTTGTTACCCAATTTTTCCTCATATATTTTTTAAAAACACGTATATATGCTTTCAAAATAGTACATATGCAGTTATAAGCATGCATAAGTATTTTATAATTTTCCTATAATTTTAAAAGCTCCAAATCAATTTATTTCTTCTCTTTTTATTTATATAAATATCCAATAATTATCCTTCAAATTACTTTTGTGGTGATTTAGCCATTTGAATTCATTATTTATGCCAACATAGTGTTTAAATATTTTTGTGCATTTTTTGTAATTATATTTACATTTTAAAGCTAATTTACATATCTTTGCAAAAACAGCCCATACTAATGTATAACTACATTATTTATGCATAAAATGATCTTTCATATTTTTAAAATATTAAATAACTATTTTAAATCATTTTAATACATAATAATATTTTTTTGGTACTTATTTATTATTTTATAAATTATTTAGTTATTAAAAGTGGTGATTTAAAATCTAGCCTTATTTTATTTCAATTTTGGCCTCAATTTTGACCCAATGCCCAGCCCGATTTTAACCTAAACCTACCCAGCACAATTTAACCTAAACCGACCCGGCCCCAATTTTATTTGATCTCGGCCATTGATCATAGAGATCAACAGCCAGAATCCACCCTTTCCCTTTTTAGTTTCAAACGACCCCTGAACCCTAACCATTTCTCACGCACAACCGCCCTTGAATCCCTTCCTCTCCAGTTCTCTCTGAAACCCACCCCTAACCCCAATCGCCATCACCCAAAATCAACCCCAAACCTTAGAATCCCTGTCCGATCTATGGCATCCTATGGCTGTACGAAGCCTCTACTTGTCTCATATCCCCCTGGTTTTTCGATTATGTGGTTTTTGTGGAAGAACCTCAAAGAGATTTGGTCCAGATCTCGTTCAAAGCTTTTCAAGGGTTCGTCCATAGTTTGCGAGTTATTTCTATTGAAGTTTCAAGGTTCAAATCTCTGGTTCAAAACTAGGTTCTCTTTACCCCTCCCCTTTCTCCTCAAAACCCTAATCTTTGGCAATGAATCCGTCCGATATTTGTAGATCTGGAAGGATTCTAAGTTTATCAACAACTTTTCTTTAAAGATCTCTTGTTTCTTTACTGCTAACCGATTTTAGCACTATATCTTGGGTCCTTTGCTATCTACTGCTTGAATCTCTGCATACTTGAAAATGTTCTCGAGTTTCTGTGATTTTTCTTTAAGTTTCTCTTATTCCTCTACTAGTAACTGATTTTAAACGCTATAGTACTTCAGGTTTTTGACTTCTACGACTAAGGTTTCCTGAAATTTACTTTCTCCAAAACGTTAATGATTTTTGAGTATTTAATCTTCTGTTTCTTGTGTGTTTTGACCGATTTCATGAAGATTGCTTTAACCCTGACTTGTTTATGCTAAAAGCCCTATTTTCTCGACATTATTATTTGGTTTATGAGTTTGTCTAGGATACTTGGGTACGACTTTGTACTATGCTTTGGTTTCTGTGATTCTTCTTAGCCTAATTCGATGTCTTTTGGTCCTAATGTGCCTCGATTGATGTTCTTGGTTCGACTCTTCTACTGATTCCATATGTTCATGTTCATTTTTTTACCTATTCATTGTAAAACTATACTTTTCCCTTAAATTAGTGATTGATTTGGATTCTTGATTTATCAGTTTGTTTTGTTAAGACCCATTCCTGACTATTTCCTTATTTACAATCTTGAGCCGCTTTCTTACCTTGTTTGATTAATTATGATATTTACTGATTCGTTACCAATCATTTCTTTAATTAAAAATCTATCTATTTACCCCTAATTTCTCGTTGATTTTATTTCCTTAAATGTATTTTGCCTTTACCATTGGTTGATTACCCTTATTTAAGGAAAAATTATACTAACTGATGTATAATTGATTCTGTGGCTTCCTTAATTGCAGAAGGGTTGATTCCCTTTACCTTATTTTTCTCTTGCTCTTAACTGCTATATATACTCTCCTTTACTCCTCACTTCGAGACACGAACACTAGTTCATCTACACTCTCACACTCTCAAAAGCTCTCTATTCTCTTCCGTTACTTGCAATTGTTATTAATCCAGCTAGCTGTAAGCCAAGGCTGGCTACTTGCACCATCTCTGCTCTATACTCTGTATTTTCTCCTTAACTAGTATGTTCTGATTCAATTCACATCCCAAAACTATGTGTTTTCTTTGTTGCTGCAGTTCATCAGTTATGATTTCTATGTTCTATTTGCTATTCTACTCAATATGCAATCAACATGCCTAGATTACAGTATCACACAACATGTTTAAGTTTATTCTGTTAAAAGCTATAGCTAGTATACTGTTTAGCATGCCAAACCCGCTTTAAATAGTTGGTTCACTAGCATGTCCAAGCTGCATTATATGTTTATTATTTTACCCAGCATGACCAAATTCTGGCTGTTCTATATATGATTAGTATTTCTAAAACCTTGAATGCTTCATGAAGTGTTTGTCTAGTTTGATCATCTAAGTTCAACTTGCTCTACTGCACTAATGAGATCCTATTTGTGTCTAAGACCTGTGTGTTCTCAACTTAACTAACAATCTGTGTGTTTGTTTGCCATCACTAAGGTGCATTCTAGGTGTCCCCTACCCCTTTCCGTTGTCTGAAGTCTGTTCTGAAACTGTGTGTTCTGTGACTTGCTCTCTGATCCTAAAAAATGTTCTTCATGTTTTCTCAAACTATTTCTACCATAACTATATATTGGTTTTCAGAAAATTCTTTCCATTAGACCCTCTTGCTACTGCTTATCAAACTCTTTCAAATCATTATGCACTCTCACATTACTCTTAGATTGCTAAGTCCTGCCCCTCTGATATGTGTACTGCTTTTAGACCCTAGAGATCTCTCTGAACTCTGGCATATCAGAGATGGCACTTCCACACTACACATAATCAATCTTTGTTTGAGTAAAGTCTGGGTGTGAGCACTGCCCGGGATCCTTGAGGTCCTTAGGGAAATTTGACCCACCTAGACATGAATTGGGCTATGGAACTTTGGGTATTTGAGATCAGTAAAGGCTTGGTACACCATGACTATTTTGGGCCTGCTTCAAGCTCCCTATAGCTTAATTTCTGTTCTATTTATGTAATTCATTCAATTCTTGGTTTGTAATAATTAATTGTAAACAAACAATGGGGTGATTAGTGGAAAGGGAGGGTAGTTGTATATTGCGGGCAAAATTGGGTAGATACCATGCCTATAGGGCCCTTATTGCTTCAAATGTGTTTGTTAGATAACATACCAACAGGATCCGCTTTGGTTTAAAGAAGTTCTATTTGCTTTACTTCCACACAATTAGAAACCATGCCTATTGGATTTAAATTAACTTTTAATAATTAGATATCATGCCTATAGGAGTTAAAATCAGCCTTAATAGAAATCATACCTATAAGGGTTTCACTGTGGTCGAATTAATTCTGCTTGCTTCACCTTATGTTTAATTAGAAATCATGCCTATAGGACTTAAACCAGTTAAATTAGAAAATCGATTTAATTCATGTTTATTCTGAATCGGTTTAAGTAACTAATCTATCCGCTTGTTTAATAAGTTTTAACGTTGCCCTAAGAAAGCATGCCTATAGGATCCCAAAGTGCCCGTTTAAGAATTGTTTACTTTTTTACTGCATTCCTAATCAGTAGTTGATACCATGCTCTTAGGACATCACTATTATACGCCTAGGCAAGCCTATATGGCGATTAAAATCCTGCAACTATAAAACTGCGCTTTGTTATTTGAGACTACTCACATTCAACATGTCTAAAATCAGTAGGCAAGCTGAATAGGCCTTTGACACTTTGGTCCTAATTCAATACTGTACAATCTCTGCTCACCTAGATATCATGTTCTAAGGTTTTCTCTTAAATATTTGAAACTATTGTTTGAGACGTGCACTTATATGTTATGTTTGTGGAGGTAAATGCGAGCCTTTAATTATTCTCTTCAATGCAATCCTAATTGTTTTGATTGACGCTTAGACTTTTCTCCTTTAAATACCTTAGGATAGTCTAGAACCACTTAAATTAGAGGTCCTAAATACCTCCAAGGCCATAAAGAAGGGATGAGTAATGCACGCATAGGATATCATTCAAGGTTTCTAGAACGCTTTAGGCTATGACCAAAGGGAGGGAATTGGGTAGTAAGGATATGATGACTACGCGCTAATGTCACGTGTAGCCCCTCATTGAGGAGTGATTACCGAGCATTGTGTGGGTATGATCCTGTAGGCTAACCAACCTAGGACCCCTCTTTCCCAACTCCCGTTGATTAAATAAATTTACTTTTTCTTTATATGTGCAACTTGTTCCAACCCTTTTCCCTTGTTCCATTACTTGAATCATACATGTGCTTATAATGACAAAACATGCCTTTGCTTGCAAGTACGTATTAAAATTATTTATTTGTAAAAGGACTACTTCACATAGCTTAAGTTCAGTCGGGACCCACTGTTGTGGACCGCGAGGGTGCCTAACACCTTCCCCTCAAGGTTATTTTGAGCCCTTACCCTAAATCTCTGGTAATGCAAACTAGTTCATGAGTTAATTGCTCAAGGTTCCCTAACGCACCATAATCCGTTAGGTGACGACTCTTCAAATACCCAATTCCTAAAAGTAAATGAGTTATTCCCCCCATGAATGTCGAAACCCGGACTTCTCCATCAAAAAGGGAAAAAAGGGGGCGGGACACTTGTTTCACTAAATTCCGACTCCAAATCAATGTTCAAAACTCAAAAATTCATATTATGAAACTTTAGGCCAAAACCCCCAATTTCCTCTTTAAATTCATCAACCAAAAGCTAAAATTGAAGATAGATTCATGAAACATAACCAAAACTGAGTAGAGAACACTTACCCCCATTCATATGGTGAAAATAGCTTCAAGAATCGCCTCAATCTGAGCTCTATAGCTAAAAAATGTAAAAATGACCGAAACCCTCGAAATAGAGTACTTTATAACCACTGAGCAACTTAATGCATCGCGATCGCGAAGAAGAAAACTTATACTCCTGTAAAATGCCATAAACGATCGCATATGTCAGCTCGCGATCATGGTATACACAGCTAACAAAGCTATGCATTCGCGGAAGAAACCTTGCGAACGCGAAGATATAACCAACACTGCCTCAGCTCAAACCCAAACACAATGCGAACGCGTTCTCAACATCGCAAATGCGATGCTTAACTGCCATAACCTATGCGAACACGGACCATCACTTGCGAACACATAGAAGAAGAATTAGCCTGCTCCACTTTTCCTTTATGCTATCACACCACTAAGTCCGCGATCGCGATGAAGAAATGCGACACCAGATATCAGCAGAACACAACAGTGAAAAATGAAGGAAAAATAGTTTGAAACCCGTCCGAAACTCACTGAGCCCCTCTGAACCATGTCCGAACATCCCAACAAGTCCCATAATATAACACGGACCTTCACGAGGCCTCAAAACACACATAACAATATCGAATCGACGAATCACACCTTAATTCGAAATCAATGAACTTTAAAACTTCAAACTTCTACAACCGATGCCGAAACCTATCAAATCTTCACATTTGGCATTACGGACCTGCTCCAACTTCCAAAATCGGAATCCAAACCCGATATAAAAAAGTCCACTCCCGGTCAACCTTTCGAAAATTCCAACTGTCATATCCCTTTTTTTTGCAAAACCTCACTAACCCTCTTAAATAAATAAAAAGATTTCGCAAAGCTCGAAAGAAATTTTCAATTTTGAAAGTGACAAAAGATAGTGTTCAAAAGGATTAACTCAGAGTCGCCACCTGACATTTGATTTCGGTGTGTCAGGTCACCGTTTTTCTAAAAATAATTTTTTTTTTCCTTTCAAAACACTTGAGACTCCAAAACTAAGTCTACACAAGAGATTCGGGTAAGGAGGTTCATTTGACTCGGGGAGAAGGTGTTAGGCACTCCCCAAGTCCCGTAACTAGTACGGTTGCATACTTGATCTAGTTAGCTTTTAAAATATTCAAGTTGAGGTAAAATCACGAAAAAGCAAAATAAACACACATGAGGCTCGAGGTTGTCCCCACCTAATAAAAGATGAATAAAAATAAAAATAAAAACACTACGAGTTCTACTATCGATCTCCAAGTACAAATACTTCGGGGCATACCCCGGAATAAAATATATACAAATCTTTCGGGGCATTCCTCGAACAAATTTAACTAAGGAAACGACCTCTCACCTCAAAAGAAACTAAAATCAAATGCCCTAAAGGTTTTCCTACCCAAGCGTGGCCGGCCTAAGGATACTACTAGCGGGTCAATTAGCAAATGCAAAAAACAAATTCACAGAAATTCAATTGATTCTATTTAATCCAACCCCACATTCCATTTCCAACAAAATTCTTTCATATCTTCATTCTCAAATGTATAGAGCATATTATAACGTAATTCAGTGAAGCCAACCAAGATCAAAGTCATAACACATTAATTCAACGATTCGAGGAACAAATCAAACAAAGTAAAGCTAACCAAGATTAAAGTTATAGCAGATTCAAACTCACAGATTAATAAACGGGGATAAAAGAGATGAACCTGAAAAATGATCTTGCAATTAATATAATTTTGACAGTCCATGGATAGAATACGCAGCTACAAATGGAATTCAAATAGAAAATCCAGCTCGAACAAAACCAATGGACCACACCCCGGACGGCAACTCCAACAATCGAACACCAATTTCAACTCTGCTTTATTTCGGAAGCCAGGACCAAAATAACAACCTTTTATTGATGAACAAAGCTGAAAATTACATATCAATCGGGCTAAATAAAGCAACAATCTTTGGACCGAAATACCGAAATTGCAAACCGGAACCTCAAATCGACACCCGAAAAAGAAATCGAAACCCAAATCGGAAGGCAAAAAGTGCCAATCCTAAATTGATAAAATTATCAGTAATGGCTTCCTTGGAGATTGTGCTCTAATTCAGTGGAGTCAACCCATTTTCCTTGTTGGCTTTCATTAATTAAGTGGTCACGTGACTGACTTGGTCACATAGATGCCTAAAACATTAAATTGCAAGTCAAGGATGTGTAGAAGGAGATTGGTTCATATTGATTCATGTCAATTTTTATATATGGCATCCTGAGATTGTGTGAATGACTTGGATGGTTTTCAGACTCTAGGAAAAGAAGTTGAGCAACGTGATAGCGGGGCATGCCTTTTCCGATGAAGGTTCAACTGATCGATTCTTCAACATTCAGAGAATCAATCCTTCTTCTTGACCATACTGCTTCAGCGTCCTTTTGAGTCGCACAAAATTAATTGCTCAAAAGATTTTTCAGAACCAAAATTCCTCCAGTTTTTTGAATGCTGCCATTTTTCTTTGTTTTTAGTCTAGGTCTTTGGGTGAGACGTGATGGCTGGTCGTGAGTTTTTTGGTCTAGAGTTTAAGATGATGATGGAGAATGGTTGTTATGTGTGTAGGAGATGAGGGGACGGCTGGTGGTGTGTTGCGGCTTCTCTCCCTAAAGTTCTAGGGTTTTTCTTTGGTTATGAAGAAGAAGGGAGCTCATGGGGTGTAAGGGTTTTAATATGGTGTATATGGTATTGAGCTCAAAATCTTGTGGCCCATTCCGAATTGGGCCAAATTTGGATAAGAAAAGCTTAACAAGCCCAATGTTTTTCCATATTAATATAAAAGTATAAAACTAATCCTAATTAATTAAAATAAACAATACTATATTGTTAAACTATTTTGATATTTTTCAAATTTCATACTAAAAGATAAACATGGAATTAGATTAAAATTATTGTAAAATTAAAATAATATTACTATCCAAAACACTAATATCCTTGAAAATAAAGTGTAACTATTTTCTTTTGTATTTTTGAATTTTATGCAAGGTAGATAAACTAAAAGTAACAAAATAAAATATCAATAACCTAAATAAAAGAAAAATATTTTTGTAATTTTTATTTTTGTGACAAAATAAAGTAAAAGAGTTAAAACTCGGTAAAATAATGATATTAGGCCTAAACTAAATATCTAAAGGCTGAAATATATAAAATCTTGGGGAGGGTCAAAAATCACTTGTCTACAGCTGCCCCTCTTTGACTGAAAATATGAAGTATTTTCAGACAAGAATGACTAGACAGATTTTTTGACCCGACCCTTATTTAGGGAGACTAAAAACTAAGAGGAAGGAGAATGTGACCGAGCCCTGGTATTTGAGTTGCCTACATATCCTTGCCTATAAAGGAATAAGGCCACGTGTAGTTCAGAAGTAGGAACAGTGATGAAGTGTACCGAGGTGGAGAGCTGATTCAGGTACCGTCGAGGTTTCGGTCCGCGGTCCTGTTATTAAATCAAAATCAAAAATGAAAAAGATTAACTAAGCCTGTCAACTATGAGTTACAAGATTCCTATCTATAAGTCTTCTGAAGCTTGATCTTGAGTATTGAATGGTTCTTCATGCAGACTTTAGATTTGAACCTTGACGCTTGCTAGTTGCAGGTGCTAGTTCATTCTTCTTCAGCTTTTCGGATCAAAACCAGACACACCATGCTTGTGACTTTAGTCATGTCTTGAGCAATCCACCTCTTGTCTCAGCTTCTGCATTTGAATTTACTTCTTTTTTTCTCGTTCTTTTATTCTGGATTGAGATTACTTCGGTTGATCATCTCAGACCGTTGACTCGCATTCTTGCTGCGAGCTTCTGTACTTCTAACTTAAATTGAATTCTGAAATGACTTCCCTCGTTCTTCAGGTGGGCGTCTGCTACTGACTTGAAATTTGAAGTGACTCTAAAAAGAACTTGAAATGGATTCCCTCGTTCTCCAGGTGGGTGCCTGCGATCAAAACAACAAAACAAACAAAATTTTCTGCCCCAGTTTGCACTAGGAAGATTTGTGAGTTGTTAGCAAAATTGTAAATCACCTATGCTATTGATGCAATGATGAAAGTAAAACTAAAGACTCGACTAGGATGCGCACCTCCTGTAAATAAAACCAAGAAACTTTAACTAGCAAATGTGTCTACTAATAATAAAATCTGAAAGACTCAAACTAGGAAGTGTGTCTCCTAGGGGTGAAACTTGAATGAACCAAAACTTGGAAGTGCATCTCCTACGGCTAAATCTTGAATAGCTCAAACTAGAAAGTGCGTCTCCTAGGGATAAAATCACAATTTAGGAAGCGTGTCTCTTAAAACAAAAACATCACCTGAAAGACCCAGACTAGGAAGTGCGTCTCCTAGGGGTAAACTTTAATGACTCAAACTAGGAAGTGCGTCTCCTAGGGGTAAACTTAATCCCAAAACTAGGAAGTGCGTCTCCTAGGGGTGAAACTCAATGACTCAAACTAGGAAGTGCATCTCCTAGGAATGAACTTAAATGACCCAAACTAGGAAGTGCGTCTCCTAACAAGTATAATCTGAAAGACCAGACTAGGAAGTGCGTCTCCTAATGGGTAAAATTTCAATGAGTCAAGCTAGGAAGTGCGTCTCCTAGGAATGAATTTAAATGACCAAAGCTAGGAAGTGCGTCTCCTAGGAGTGAAACTTCAATGACTCAAGCTAGGAAGTGTGTCTCCTAGGGGTGAAACTTTAATGACTCCAACTAGGAAGTGCGTCTCCTAGGGGTATACTCTCAATTTAGGAAGTGCGTCTCCTAAATCAAAACCTGAAAGACCTAGACTGGGAAGTGCATCTCCTAGGGGTGAAACTTCAATGATTCAATCTAGGAAGTGCATCTCCTAGGGATGAACTTAAATGACTCCAACTAGGAAGTGCGTCTCCTAGGGGTGAAACTTCAATGACTAAAACTAGGAAGTTCATCTCCTAGGGATGAATTTAAATGATCAAAGCTAGGAAGTGCGTCTCCCAACAAGTGTAATCTGAAAGACCCCTACTAGGAAGTGCGTCTCCTAATGGGTAAAACTTCAATGACTCCAACTAGGACGTGCGTCTCCTAGGGATGAATTTAAATGACCAACATTAGGAAGTGTGTCTCCTAAAAATAAAAATCTAACTTGAAATACCCAGACTAGGAAGTGCATCTCCTAGGAGTAAATTCTCAATTTAGGAAGTGTGTCTCCTAAATTATAATATAACTTGAAAGGCCCAAACTAGGAAGTGTTTCTCCTAAGGGTGATATGTTATCTTCTCAATAGCCTTTGCGCAAGCAGAATCAGGGCATTACACCTGAAAAATTCAAGCTTTGTTATGAACATAGCCTTCATCCCTTATTTAAACAAAGAAAACTTGTGAGTTTAAAACACGGCGGTTAGTTTGTGGCCTTGACTTTGAAGGCGGATGCTTCTGCACTTGCCAAGATAACTTTGATTTCAACTCGGAAGACCTTGCCTGTTATCGGCTACCCATTTTCTTTCAACCCTTATCACAGAAAACACCTCCACTCCATTCGATCCCAATATCCTCTATCTATTGCATTTTTCTCATGAGTTTACATTTACCGAACCTTGGCATTTCACGTGAATCCTAAAGCATGTTAATTGTTATCAACTCAGTGCACATACTGTTCTTTCCTAACTTATGCCATTTTGATGTGCTAGCCAGAATCCGCTTTGTGCAATTGGAAAGCTGGTAGCAGATTTTGAAGTCATTTCTTTACTTGTTCGGACAAAACAAACTCCAGAGGACTTAAACAAAGAAAGAAGAATAGAGTTAAGGGGACAACATAAAGCGATGACATCTAACAAGAAAATCACCGAGTAGAAACTTGTTAGATGTAGATACCAACTCTAATGACTGTGACATGCATTTTGGATTAAAGTCGCCTAATCTGTTAAGCAAGTCTAATGTTCAACTCCTTTTGTGCCTCTAAACTGTGAAATTGGGTTTCGGCACTCCAATTTTCCCATTTGATCCACAATCCCCAGTCGACTTGTAGTTCCCTGAAGGATTTTCATCATCAAGCCTCTCTCATTTTGCTCTTTTTCTCAACTCATTGTCGCCTTACAGTGCCCATGAGGGTTTTCACCGATAAGACTCTATCGTTTATCATTTTCTCTCTTTGCAATGAGAACAAGGTATTACCAATGATGTACACACTTGATTTGGCATCCTCAAATATTGGTCGGAAGGTCTTTCTTTGGATCGTAATGTAGGCTTTTGGACAGGGTTGGAAAGAAAGGGTGGCATGAAGGCTCAAAATAATTTAAGATGAAAGGGTTTAAAATTACAACTTTCGGAATCATATCTTTTGGCAAAATTAAAACCTCTGCCCCAGTTTCTGGAGTCTGGGGATTTTCTTTCTTTCTTTTTTGGATTTTTATTTTGAGGGGACTTCTAAGAAAATCTGCCCCACTCTTGACTTCGGGGAATTATGACATATTTTAGTTTGTGTGACCGAACCGTAAGGCTTCCTACGTATCTTGTGGTGACAAGAATCAGGTCGAACGTAGTTCAAAAGACAAAGTTGTTGTTTTTTTTCTTTTGTTTCTTTTCTCCTTTTTTTTTTTTTTTTTACTTTTTCTCTTTTCCTTTTTTTTCTTCTTTTTCTCTTTTTCTTTTCCTTTTGTATTTCCTAACTCTATTTCTGATTCCAAAAGAGGGGTTTGAAACAAAATATTAGGGCTCAAAATGGGTAGCAAAGGATAAAAGTGTTTGGGTAGCAGAATAAAATGCCTTCATCATACCAAACTTAAAATTGCCAAGTACAAACATGCAATAGAAGATAAGCAAACAAATCACACACAGTATCTATTGATGACATCAACACAAACAAAAAGTGCTAATGGGCAATACCTTTGTCCCAATGAATGACCCTTGGCAGTTCGAAGCAGACTTGACTCAACCTTATCTTGATGTGGAAGAATGCATTTCAGCACTGACTGATTTACCTCATACTGCTTGACAAACATTTCCTTGTTGTATGCTCTTATCAACCTCTTGATTTTCCAGACTTACTGCCTCAGTTTCACTTAATTCAAAGTTCAGGTCATCTCAGAATGCGTGAATCTTTAATTGTTTAAACAAACACATCCTTTTATCATATTCAAAACTGTGCCATTGCTTCGTGATTTGACTAACTTTCAAGATCAGGCTGAGAATTATGCGTGCATGTCATGTCACTAGAGTTGGCATGAAAAGAACTATAAAATGAAAAATGACCTAAACAAAAACTGACTAGAATTAACAGAAAATAGGAGATTGCATTAGACAGATAATGAAAAGGGTTTGAACAAGACAAGCAAAATACACATGGGTTACAACCCTGGAACAATCCTAAATAACACTAGACGAGTTACTACATCTAAACGAACTAGACAAAATGAGAAGAAGAAGAGTTTGAGCCACAAGACAATATCCGGATTACAACCCTGAAATAACCCGGACAAACAGAAATGACAACAAAATAAACCACCAAAACTCATCCCTGGCTAGACAAGAAAGGAGTGTCTTTCCAATTACCAAGCTCGACATCTTAGCCACTAGGTTGCACATCAAAATTACTGGGACCTTCACCAATTTCAATAACATTAACTTTAGTCAGCAAGTTCCCAAGAGGATTCTCATACTCCCTGTAACCACGCATCTTTCCCACAAAGTGTGCATCATCATGTGCAGGTAAATGATTTTGCGTGATATTCTGTGTGTCACTGTCCTTGACCACATTATCCCTTCTTGAATCATTCTTTCTATCTCCCTTTTTAAAGAACGACAATCTTCAATGCTATGCCCTTGGACATTAGAGTGGTACATGCACCGTATAGTAGGATCAAAACTTTTTGCATATGGGTCCGGAGTATAGCCAAGGAGCGGCTCAATCAGGCCAGACTGTTTTAACTTTTCACACAAACTTGTGTAGGATTCCCCGATTGGCGTAAAACTATTTCTTTGCCTTTATTCCCCTCTATTCCCCTGTTTCCTAGGGTTGTTGGGTGCTCGATAATGTTGTGAAGGCGAAAGAGTATTATGCGGTGCTGGTGCTCACCATAAGGAGTGACCCAGTGGTTGAACAAATGATTGGACGTTGTTCAGAGGATAGTATTGATGTGGATTATGTGGAGCTCGGGGATAGGTTTGGGGTTGGGGTCGGCGTCAAGGCTGAGTATATTGGTGAGGCAGACCCGTTGGGCTATGTCGCGATCCTGATACAGCCATGGAAACATCATCATGTTTCTTCTGAATTGCCTGTGTTGTGGCTTTTAAGGCAGAATAGCTCATGATCTTGCTTCACTTTAGTCCCTCTTCCACCATTTCTCCCATCTTTACCACATCATTGAAAGTCTTACCAATGGCTGAGATCAAATGGCCGAAGTAAGTAGGCTCCAAGGCTTGAAGAAAGTATTCAACCATCTCATTCTCTTCCATCGGAGGATTGACCCGTGCAGCTTGTTCCCTCCATTAGAAACTATATTCTCTAAAGCTTTCACTAGGCTTCTTTTTTACCTTGGTCAGGGATAGGCAATCCGGGACAATGTCTATGTTGTACTGAAAATGCCGAGCAAAGGCGTGAGCCAAATCATCCCATGTGTACCACCTACTGGCATCCTGGCGGGTATACCATTCTAGAGCTTCCCCACTCAGACTCTGGCTGAAGTACGCCATCAGTAATTCGTCTTTTCCCCCGGCGCCTCTCATTTTAATGCAGTAACCTCTCAGATGAGCTACAGGATCCCCATGTCCTTCATACAAGTCAAACTTGGGCATCTTGAACCCGGCAGACAATTGAACATCAGGGAACAAACACAAATGCTTATAAGCCACACTCACTTGGCTTCCTAACCCCTACATATTTCTCAATGATTGCTCTAGACTCTTTACCTTCCTAAATATCTCCTCCTTCTCCGCGTTCTTAAGTGGTTTCTCAGTTTCAACATGAGGCTCAAAGTGAGGAGTGTAGGAATAAGGATCTGGGACTTTGAAAGTGGGTTCTGGGGTATAATATTGGGTATCTGGAGCTGGGAATGTGGTTGTTTTGGCTGGTAGAGCATGGAAAATTTGGGAGGAAGTGCCAGGGTAATTGTGGTAAGGGGTGAAGCCTGGGGCGCGTTGAGGGGAACGAGAAACAGTAGTGGGAACCTGGGCTTGTGTTAGTGGTGGGATAGTTGTAGGGTTTTCAGTGTACTTAGTGGGGAAGGAAGGTGGAGGATGCCCCCTGATCCAAGAGTGATATATTTCTGTCATCTGCTGTTTCAACCTTCGGGCCTCCTCTTTCAGTTCCGATTTTGATTCTACAATCTCCCTTGTTGGGTGTACAACCCCAGTGTCTATTTCTTTGCTAGCCATGACTGCCTTGTGCTTTCTGGTGTTGTATGGACGAATCACCAAAATGCCACAAACTAACCACCCTCTGTTATAATAACAATGAAAGTAACAAAGGGGAGAAAAACAAAGCCAACATGTTAGCGTTAGGGCATTTATCAGATAGAAATATCACATTGCATGCAATGCCCCTAGTCACAGTTAACGGTTCTAGAATGGCTTCGAGGGTACGAAGGTCATATGGCATCATCCCAATTTCACTCTTCTTACCCCATTTCTCTCTTCAGTTTCCTTTCTAACACCACTTGGTTTCTCATTTCTTTCCCCTCTTTTCTTTCCTCTCATTTCTCACGTCCCACAACTTCATTCTTTTTTCACTTTTTTTCTTTTTCTTTGTTTTTTTAAAAATGATGATTCGATCGAACCCTATGTAGGTTGCCTACGTATCATGTCCCTCATGAATCAGATCAAGCGTAGTTCTGAAAAAGTAATGGACAAAATAAATTAAGAAACAAAAATCTTCTTGAATTTTTCATTTAATTGATTTTTTTGGTTTTTCAAATACAAAATGGGAAGTAATATAACAAAAGACTCGATATTACTGTACAAGACCATAAAGTAAAAGACAACATGAATGACAGACTCAAAGCATAAAAGTATCTATAAGCAGCTCTTAGATGCAGTGGTCCTAGGTATTTGTCATGCTCGAGCTCTAGTACACTGATCCATACCTGAATGAGAAAATATGACCAAATATAATTAACGACTCGAACACTATTTGAGTCCATAACACATCCTGGACACATGCAAGACGCGATTGGGCTATTTGTGAAAATTAACTTATGTGGCCAAGAGTGGCTAGAAGTGTAAACTCAACAAGATTAACCTCATAGACATGGAAAATGCCTCACTAAGGCTTATATGGATTCAAACTCTCCATAATCATGACCCAAAATTAATTTACAAAAATGACCCATTTTGCAGAAACGACCGATATGGCCAGAAGTGGCTAAAGATGCAAACTCAATAAGGACGGACCTTAAAGTAATATGACACCTAGATATGGACTCAAGATCCTAAGACATGGGTTATTGAACCACTTTTGCGAAAATGACCCCATTTTGCAAGAATGGCCGATGTGGCCAAAAGTGGCTAGACATGCAAGATATGGATAAGACCCCGCAAAGCCAAGAACCTAAGACTCACTAGGAAGACCGGACCCTATGTGGGTTGCCTACATATCTCGCCCCGAAAGACGAGAATCAGGTATGCGTAGTTCGGGAGGATTGGAAATGGGAGAAAGCTTTAAAAAATGCAACTAATTTAGAAAAACTATATTTTTTGTCTTTTTTGAAAAATGATGCAAAATCTTTTTGGATTTTTTTTCTCTTTTATTTTATTTTTGGAAATGATGGTAAAGTGCAAATTTGTTTTGTATTTTCTTGAAAAAGTTGTGAAAGAAAAATATAATTGGACCCTACTTGCTTCATTTTTCACCCTTCTTTCCTAAGCATCGGTCCGCCAAATGACCTTTTTACCCTCAAATATGCAACATGTATCACATAGGGATGATTGAACGTCTTTTTGGGCCACGGGCCCATTTTTGACAAAATTTGGATAGGCTTCCTACAAAGGGATACGGTACCTGGGACCGAGCCCTGCTAGGTCTAAATGACATGATGAAAATAAAAATGACCTAAAGGCTGACCTAAGTTTGGGGTTCACTAACAAGGCATTTCAGGGGAGCGTATGATCGATGGTGGCTGCTCAAGCTTTCCACCCACTCCATACGTCTGACGGCCCTCCCCTCCTAAATTAAGGGCGACTCAACAAAGAGTTCGTGCATGCGATGCGTACTCCGAGACTTGTTGCAGAAAGAAGACCCATGGTTATGCAAATGATGGCAATTTATAAAGCAATAACACATAAAGGAAAAACTGTAAACAAATAAGCAACTAGCAAATAATAAAACGACATAAAATAAAATAAAATAAAGCAAACAAAACACATAAAAACCTCAACCGAAAATCCTAAAAAGCCAAGAGGATCAAGTACTATCTCGAACCTGCAAGTCCCCAGCAGAGTCGCCAGAGATGTCACACCCCCTTTTTTAACCAAACTTCACTAAACCCTCTTAAATAAATAAAAATATTTAGTAAATCTTGAAAAGGGTTTTACAATTAGAACGTGACAAAAATTGTGTTCAAAAGGAAATAACTCAGAGTCGTCACCTGACTTTAATTTCGGTGTGTCAGGTCACTGTTTTTTTTAGAAAATGATTTTTTCCTTTAAAATAATTTGGACTCCAAAACTAAGTCCACACCAAAGATTTGGGTAAGGGGGTTTATTTGACTCGGGGAGAAGGTATTAGGCACTCCCCAAGCCCGTAACTAGTATGGTTGCACACTTGATCTAGTCGACTTTTAGAATGTTTGAATTGAGGTAAAAACACACAAAGGAAAATAAACATCCAAAAGGTTTGAGGTCGTCCCTTCCTAATAAAAGAAAAATAAAATAAAATGAAATAAGTCCTCCTAGCCTATACTATGCCTCCATTGATGATGCCACGATCTCCATTTATATTTACTTCGGGGCATTCCTCGGATAAAAATATATACAAATCCTTCGAGGCATTTTTCGGATAAATTTAACTAAGGGGAACGACCTCTCGCCTCAAAACTAACAAAATCCTAAGGTTTGCCTACCCGGGTGTGGTCGGCCTAAGTACGTTCC
This sequence comes from Nicotiana tabacum, assembly GCF_000715075.1. NCBI lineage: Eukaryota > Viridiplantae > Streptophyta > Magnoliopsida > Solanales > Solanaceae > Nicotiana > Nicotiana tabacum. The sequence continues at coordinate 54,786,926 of NC_134087.1, read as the reverse complement.
TAACGAAATTAGCGAACAACGAAATTAATTTAAATTACGACTCAACTTAACAAATTGGCATGGTAAAATAGTAATCCAACGGCAAACTCGAGTACCATTAATTCTAATCACTGTTGTGGTTTATTTTGTGCTCTCGATGAGTTTTAGCCCAAAATTGTTAACCACACAGACCATGTACATTCATCACTCTAAAGAAAACCAATCAAATTCACTTCAGTTTACAAATAATGTATCAAATATAAGCTGACAAACATAAATAAATCAGACTAAGGAGATTTTAAACACACCACGAGCAGAACAACCATTCGACATTCATAATCAGCAAAGATTGAGCACAGAACACATATAAAAAATTCAAAATCAAAGTAAGAGATGAACCTCAAAATGATAGCTTTTTCCGATTATAGTAGTAGTGACGGAACAGGAATCAAGAACAGAGTTTGACCGGAAATCCTCGTCGGCAACCTCGTGCTCCGACCAAGCACCGAAAAATTTCGAATCGAACACAAAACGCCTCAACTACTCCATTCCGATACAACTTCTGAAATTTATATAGCCATAAAGTCCAAACACTGTAGCTCTCAATTTTTGACAATAAACACGATGAGAAATGAAGTAGAGCTACGAATTTGAATTTGGAAAGTAAGATTTAGCAATTGTTTTCACTTTTCATATTGTACGACTTTTGTAGAATTGAATCTGGGAATTAACGTGTGGTACTTTGTTATGATTGCTAATGGGTTTCTCTTGTTCCTCTCCCGATTTTGGATAGAGATTCGTCGTCCCCTCTTACTATTGTTCCCTCTCCTTTTCTTCTATTCACGTCCCTCTGTTTATGTTGCTATGTGTGTGCATGAGTGGTGAGGAGCGAATCTGGGGGATTGCGACTGTTGGGAATGGCTAGAGACGGGGCGTTCTGGTTTTGGAGAAGAGGAGGTTGTTGGTTTGGTCCTGGACAACAGAGGGATCGGCGGCTGGAGTATTGTTTGTGTTGTTGGCGGGGAGAGCGAGTTTTGTGGTTGTGGAGATTAGGTTCGTTGGTGTGGTGGTGTGGTGGGCGGCTAGTTTTGGTTTTGAAGAGTCTCCTCCAGTTGTCTTGTGTAATCAGTTGAAGAAGATGAAGGTCTTCTCCATGTGAAATACGGCTGAACCCCTCCCTCTAGGTCTAGGTTTTTTGATTTTTCTTGTATATTATCTTAAATGGGTGTCTAGGTTTGGGCTTTTGAGTTAATGGGCTAAGGGATTGGTTTAATTGGGCTACAAGCAAGACTAAATTGGTCCAAAAACTAATTCCATTCTCTCCTCCTTTTTGTATATAAAAATAATATAGCAAATAAGATAACTATTAAAAATACTACTTAATCTTACTTAAGAAAATAACTATTAAAATAATACTAATCGTTTAAAACAAACCTATTTTTTGGTATTTTTTTAAGATTAAAAATGACTACAAAACCTTAATGAAACTATTTTTTGTAATTTTCATTTATGTGATAAAAAATAATGTAAAAGAGTCAAAATTAGTTGAAATAACTATATTAGGCCTAAACTAAGTAGTTAAGTGCTAAAATACGTAAAATCTTGGGGAGGGTCAAAAATCACGTCTACAGCTGCCCCTCTTTGACTAGAAATACGAAGTATTTTTAGACAAAGAACGACTAGACAGGTTTTTTGACCCGACCCTTATTTAGAAAGACCAAAAACTAATAGAAAGGAAGAGAATGTGACCGAGCCCTAGTATCTGAACTGCCTACATATCCTTGGCTATAAAGGAATCAGACCACGTGTAGTTCATAAGTGAGAAGGACGATGGAGTACCGAGGTGGAGAGTCGAGTGAAGTGTTGTCGAGGTTCTGGTCCGCGGTTCCTTCCGTCACATCAAAAATAAAAGGAAAAAGTACAGCAAAGTAAAAGAAAAATACAAGATCCTATCTACTTCTTGTCTTGAATCTTCCTTGAATCTCTACTTGATCTTCAACATGAGACTGAAAAATGGACCCTGTTCTACAGGCGGGCTCCTGATGCTTCTTGAATTTGCGAATTGAAAGTAACTCTAAAATGAATTCCCTCGTTCTCTAGGTGGGCGCCTGCCGATAACTTAACTTGAAATGAATTCCCTCGTTCTCCAGGTGGGTGCCTGATTGCCAAAAACATGAACAATATTCCCTCGTTATCCAGGTGGGTACTTGATTACCAAAAACTTGAATCGTATTCCGTCGTTATCCAGGTGGGCGCCTGATTACCAAAACTTAAATTGTATTCCCTCATTATCCAGGTGGACGCCTGATTACCAAAAACTTGAATTGTATTCCCTCGTTATCCAGGTGGGTGCCTGATTACCAACAACTTGAATTGTATTCCCTCGTTATCCAGGTGGGCGCTGATTACCAACAACTTGAATTGCATTCCTTCATTATCCAGGTGGGCGCCTGACTACCAAAAACATGAATTGTATTCCCTCGTTATCTAAGTGGGCGCCTGATTACCAAAAACTTGAATTGTATTCCCTCGTTATCCAGGTGGGCGCCTGATTACCAACAACTTGAATTGTATTCCCTCGTTATCCAGGTGGGCGCTGATTACCAACAACTTGAATTGCATTCCTTCATTATCCAGGTGGGCGCCTGACTACCAAAAACATGAATTGTATTCCCTCGTTATCTAAGTGGGCGCCTGATTACCAACAACTTGAATTGTATTCCCTCGTTATCCAGGTGGGCGTCTGATTACCAACAACTTGAATTGTATTCCCTCGTTATCCAGGTGGGCTCCTGATTTCCAACAACTTGAATTGTATTCCCTCTTTATCTAGGTGGGCGCCTGATTTCCAACAACTTGAATTGTATTTCCTCGTTATCCAGGTGGGTGCCTGATTACCAAAAACTTGAATTGTATTCCCTCGTTATCCAGGTGGGCGCCTGATTACTAAAACCTTGAATTGTTTTCCCTCGTTATCCAGGTGGGCGCCTAATTACCAAAAACTTGAATTATATTCCCTCATTATCCAGGTGGGCACCTGATTTCCAAAACTTGAATTGTATTCCCTCGTTATCCAGGTGGGCGTCTGATTACCAAAAACTTGAATTGTATTCTCTCGTTATCTAGGTGGGTGCCTGATTACCAAAACTTGAATTGTATTCCCTCGTTATCCAGGTGGGCGCCTGATTGCTAAAACTTGAACTGTATTCCCTCGTTATCCAGGTGGGCGCCTGACATTTCAACTAAACAGACAAAATAAAAGAAATGTTTCTGCCCCGGTTTGGGATCTGGGCATATTTGTGAGTGTTAATCGGATCATGTTACCTACAGAACTCTAAGAATTTAAAAGCTAAATCCCATTATCCAGGAGGGCCCTGAAAATTTCAAATTAAATCTCATCTTAAGAGTGATAACTTTAAAGCTAAATTATATTTTCTAAAGGGATAACTTACGCTAAAACTTTAAACTAAATCTCATTATCTAGGAGGGTCCTGAAAATTTTAAATTAAATCCCATTATCCAGGAGGGTCTGAGAAATTTTAAAATTAAATCCCGTTATCCAGGAGGGTCCTGAAAATTTAAAATTAAATCCCATTATCCAAGAGGGTCCTGAGAGCTGAGAATGAACTTACCTGAGCCATGCTCTCATCTTGGAGGATTCTGAACAGAATTTCTTGCCCCTAAACCATGCCTTCTTCGTGGGAGGGTCCTTGTGGATTAACAAATTTCCTTGCCCCTGTTTCAGATAAATAAAATCTTGTTAGTTGGAAAACGTGGTAATTAGTTTGTGGCATCATTGCTGAGCGTCTGCTTCTGCCACTGCCATGCTTTATTCTGATCAGCTGCTTCGAGCCAGCAAGGAGTTTTTTGACCTTTTGATTGGAACTGGACCACAAAACCTCTAAATGATCTGAATCTCTTACACTCACTTGTTGCATTGAGTTTTCATTCTGAGAGTTGCTGAGTCCTTGTATTTTCTCAAAATTCAAGATTCAAATGATTGCATGAACCTCAGTTAGCACCATACTGCTTATTCTAAATCAAGTCAATTGTGATGTGCCTGGCCGAACTCCGCTTTGTGCAATTTAGAAGTTGGTAGTAGGCTTTGAAATCCTTTCCTGCTTGTTCAACAAGGCTAACTCAAAAGAGACTCATAAAGATAGACTCAAAGAGCAAAGTGAAATGATTTTTGACAAAAGGAACAAAGGAAGATTTTGAATATAGATGACTATGTGAAGAAGAATGAGAAAAAGAAGACTTATCCGAGGGAAGCAGCCAGCTCCAATGATCATGACATACATTTCGGACTGATTAGCCTAATCCGCCCAACCAATCGTATTTTCAGTTTATATCATGTCTTCATACTTCAAAAATCGGGCTTTCACTGATCCAATTTCTCTATAAAGCCATGAACCTCATTCGACTTGTAGTGCCCCGAAGGGTTTTCACCAACAAGCCACTCTCACTTGTTCATCTCTCAACTCACCATCGCCTTACGGTGCCCAAGAGGGTTTTCACCAATAAGACTCTCATTTTAAATTTTCTCTCAGCTCACCATCGCATTACGGTGCTCGTGAGGGTTTTCATCAGTAAGACTCTCTCATTCTATTCATTTTTCCCTTGTGTCCATTAACGAAGTGTTATCCATGATGTAAATCATACCTCCATCTAGCTTGTCTTGGCATCCTTAAAAATTGATCGGAGGGTCTTTCTTTGGACCGTAATGTAGGCTTTTGGATATGGTTAGAAAGAAAAGGTGGCATGAAGGCTCAAAATAATTCAAGATGAAATGGATCAAAATTACAACTTTTGGAATCAGATGTTTTCAAAACCAAAACTTCTGCCCCAATTTCTTTAGGTCTGGGGAATTTTGAATTTTATTTTGATGGGACCGAACTGTGTAAGGCTGCCCATATATCTTTAAAAGGAATCAGATCGAACGTAGTTCAAAAGAAAGCTGTTTGTTTTTGTTGCTTTTATTTTCTTCTCTTTTCTTCTTTTTCTTTTTTTTCTTTTTTTTTCTTCTTCTTTTTCTTCTTTTTATTTTTTCTTTTCTTTTTCCATTTTTCTTATTTTCACTCATTCATCATCATTTTTTTTCATTCTCCACTCCTACTACTAATTCCAAAAAAAGGGTGTGAAAGAAAATAAACAAGGCTCAAAAGGGGTAGCAAATGATGAAAGTGTTTACATAGCGGAACAAAATGCCTTCATCATTTCAACTTTGAACATGCCAATTACAGAATACAACTAAAGGTAAGCAAAGAATCATACATAGTATCTTTTAACTGCATCAGAATTGATAGTCATATCTACACATTTGCCTTCTATGTCTGTTAAATACAAAGCACCATGGGGCAACACTCTTGTCACAACGAATGGCCCCTGCTAGTTTGGGGCGAACTTGCCTTTAGCTTCCAACTAATGAGGAAGGATGCGTTTCAATACCATCTGGCCCACTTCGAATTTCCAAGGATGCACCTTTTTGTTGTATGCTCTTGCCATTCTCTTCTGATACAATTGACCATGACATATTGCAGCCAATCTTTTCTCATCAATCAAACTCAACTGCTCGAGCCGTGTTTTGACCCACTCATCATCATCAATTTCAGCTTCTGTAATGAACCGAAAGGATGGAATCTCAACTTGTGCAGGTACAACTGCCTCAGTTCCATATACCAGCAAATAAGGAGTTGCACCTACCGAAGTGCAAACAGTAGCGCGATAACCCAGTAAGGCAAAAGGCAACTTTTCATGCCACTGCCTAGAACCTTGAACCATCTTACGAAGTATCTTCTTTATGTTCTTATTAGTAGCCTCAACAGCTCCATTTCCCTTGGGGCGATACGGAGTGGAGTTCCGATGCATGATCTTGAACTGTTGGCATACACTTTCATCAAATGACTGTTGAGATTAGCAGCATTGTCTGTGATGATCACCTTGGGAATTTTGAACCGATAAATGATATTTGAAAGAACAAAATCCACCACTGCCTTCTTGGTCACGGACATGAAAGTTACAGCTTCGATCCATTGGTAAAGTAATAAATGGCCACTAGGATAAACCTATGCCCGTTTGACACTGCTGGCTCAATTGGTCCAATGACATTCATGCCCCAAGCAACAAAAGGCCAAGGTGCAGACATTGTGTGTAACTCAGACGGGGGAGAATTAATCAAGTCACAGTGTACTTGGCATTGATGACATTTGCGAACAAAACTGATACAATCTCGTTCCATGGTGAGCCAATAATAACCTGCTCAAAGTATCTTCTTTGCCAACCCGTACCCATTCATATGCGGCCCGAAAACTCCAGAATGCATTTCGGCCATGATAGTTGAAGCTTCTTTAGCATCTATACACCTCAACTGTCCTAAATTTGGAGTCCTCTTGTATAAAATTCCTCCACTCAAGAAAAGTCCACTAGCCAGACGTCAAATGGTTCTCTTTTGATCACCTGTGGCATGTAATGGATATACCCCCGACTTGATGTATTCCTTGATATCATGGAACCAAGGTTCGCTATCAGTTTCCTCCTCAACCACATTACAATAAGCATGTTGATCACAAACTTGGATATGCACGGGGTCGACATAAGCCTTGTCCGGATGATGTAATATTGACGTCAGAGTAGCCAAGGCATCGGCAATCTCATTATGAACTCTGGGAATATGTCTGAATTCTACCGACCTGAATCGTTGACAAAGATCATGCAGACACTGTCGGTACAGTATGAGCTTCAAATCTCGAGTCTCCCATTCTCCTTGAATCTGATGAACCAACAAATCCGAATCTCCCAGAACCAGTATTTCCTGGACTCCCATGTCTACAGCTAACCTCAAACCCAGAATGCATGCTTCGTACTCGGCCATGTTGTTGGTGCAATGAAATCGAAGTTGGACTATTACAGGTCAAACGAAACTAATGGACCGCACCCCGAACGACAACTCCAACAATCGAACACCAATTTCAACTCCGCTTCATTTCGGAAGCTAGGACCAAAAGAACAATCTTTTATTGATGAACAAAGCTGAAAATTACACGTCAATCGGGCTAAACAAAGCAACAATCTTTGGACCGAAATACCGAAATTGCAAATCGGAACCTCAAATTGACACCCGAAAAAGAACTCAAAATCCAAAACGAAAGACAAAAAGTGTCGATCCTAAATTGATAAAAGTATCAGCAATGGCTTTCCTTGGAGATTGTGCTCTAATTCAGTGGAGTCAACCCATTTTCCTTGTTGGCTTTCATTAATTAAGTGGTCACGTGACTGACTTGGTCACATAGATGCCTAAAACATTAAATGGCAAGTCAAGGATGTGTAGAAGGAGATTGGTTCATATTGATTCATGTCAATTTTTATATATGACATCTTGAGATTGTGTGAATGGCTTGGATGGTTTTCGGACTCTAGGAAAAGAAGCTGAGCAAGGTGATAGCTGGACATGCCTTTTCTGATGAAGGTTCAACCGATCGATTCTTCAACATTCAGAGAATCAATCCTTCTGCTTGACCATACGGCTTCAGCGTCCATTTGAGTCGCACAAATTTAATTGCTCAAAAGATTTTTCAGAACCAAAATTCCTCCAGCTTTTTGAATGCTGCCGTTTTTATTTGTTTTTAGTCTAGGTCTTTGGGTGAGAGGTGATGGCTGGTCGTGAGTTTTTTGGTCTAGAGTTTAAGATGATGATGGAGAATGGTTGTTATGTGTGTAGGAGATGAGGGGACGACTGGTGGTGTGTTGCGGCTGCTCTCCCTAATGTTCTAGGATTTTTCTTTGGTTATGAAGAAGAAGGGAGCTCATGAGGTGTAAGGGTTTTAATTTAGTGTATATGGTATTGGGCTCAAAATCTTGTGGCCCATTCCGAATTGGGCCAAATTTGATAAGAAAAGCTTAACAAGCCCAATGTTTTTCCATATTAATATAAAAATATAAAACTAATCCTAACTAATTAAAATAAACAATACTATATTGTAAACCATTTTGATATTTTTAAAATTTCATACTAAAAGATAACCATGGAATTAGATTAAAATTTTTGTAAAATTAAAATAATATTACTATCCAAAACACTAATATCCTTGAAAATAAAGTGTAACAATTTTTTTTTTGTATTTTTGAATTTTATGTAAGGTAGATAAACTAAAAGTAACAAAATAAAATATCAATAACCTAAATAAAAGAAAAATATTTTTGTCATTTTTATTTTTGTGACAAAATAAAGTAAAATAGTTAAAACTAGGTAAAATAACGATATTAGGCCTAAACTAAATATCTAAAGGCTAAAATATGTAAAACCTTGGGGAGGGTCATAAATCACATGTCTACACCAACTTTCACCATTCAAGCCTAATTCTATTACGGACCTTCAAATCACAATTCGGACAGGCTCCTTAGTCCAAAATCACCCAACGGAGCTACATTATCATCAAAAATTCAATCCAAGGTCAAGTACTAAAAAGTCAAAAATTGGTCAACTCTTTCAAATTTTAAGCTTCCTAGCTGAGAATCGTTCTTCCAAATCAATTTCGAATAACCTGAAAACCAAAACCGACGATTCACATAATTCATAGTACATCATACAGAGCCACTCATACCCTCAAACAACCGAGCGGAGTGAAAAATGCTCAAAACGATCGGTCGGATCGTTATAAAAAAAAAATTTAAAAGGATTTTGATTTATAATAAATAAGGTGTAAACCTTTGCTATAGAAGGTAATCTTTTCATTAATGTACAAACTTCGAATCGTGACAGGACCACGCTAAAAATATCTTAATTAAGGAGGAATTTACATAGAATACAACCATTTACAGACTTATTTATATTTTCTATACCTGCTTTTATAAAATTACTTTTAGTACAATTTATTTTAAAATCTTACCCTTTTAATTAAATTATGTACTACTTTTCATATCCTAAAATCTCTTCGTTGAGATTCTCTCTCACCTTACGTATCTATCACTATCAATTTTCCCCCAATTTCTCCAATAAAAGATATTTCAGTATATCACTAGCGTCTATCCCCTTTTCTTTGTCCCATATATTTTGTGTAAGTCAAAATACATAGAAAACACATTGCTCAGAAAATCATGGTGGTAGAGACAATGTTTGGATTCAAGAAATTTCAGAATCACCTGTTAAAAACCCAATTTTTTGTTTATATCCCATAGTTCTGGGATATTATAGTTCTGGTCTTGTGTTTACGTAAATCTTGACATTATAGAAGAATTGAAGGAAAATCTATCATCTAAACAATTGGATTTGTTTAGGAACACATGTTTTAGACATTTCTTTGAACTAAAGAAGATTAGTGTACATAACCAATTATAGTTGTTTCCCCAAGTTTACTTCTTCTTTATCACTCCATCAACAAAAATGTATTTACGTCCCCCAAAATTTTAAACAATGTATTATTGTATATTATATATACTATATTTATGTTGTTGTATTTCTCTCTTTCTATATATATATATATACTGAACTGAAAAAAATATTATTAACAAATATACTATACATGGAATAATATATATACATATACTATATATTTTCTTTGAGATTTTTATACCTAAAACATATCTTTATATATGTCTCTTGAGATTCTCTCTCACCTAAAACATATCTATCCATATTAAGTTTTTTCCATTTTCACCATTAAAGGATTCGAGTATATCCCAATGTCCCAAGCCTCTTCCTCATTATTAAAAAAATATATCTCATATATACTAATAATAAATATAGTATATAATATATTTTATAGTATAAACTTATATGAAAATTTATATAAGCATACAATACAACATACCTTTATTGTATAATATTACTTTAGTTCATCTAATGTATACATTGAGGGAAAAAATTTGATGTATACTACTAATAAATATCGTATACAATATATGATATAATATAAACTTATATGACATTGGTACAAGTATACAATACAACATATCTTTTATTGTATAATACTACTTTAGTTTATCGGACGTATACTTACTAATAAATAAAGTATATATAATATTATATAATATAAACTTATATGACACTTGGTATATATACTGTCACACCTCCTTTTTACACACCCGAGGATATATATAGGGAGTTTTTCCAATTAAAGTGACATTATTCTACATGGGATTATTTATTCATTTTTATTCAGAGTCGCCACTTGGGATGGTTTGTTTTCTGGTGTCCCAAATCACCGATTTATCTTAAAATCCCAAATCGAGGAATTTTGACTTTCCTTTTGAAGTCTGCGAACCAGAAATTCTAAGTAAGGAAGTCTGATAACCCGAGGGAAGGTGTTAGGCATCCTCGGATTCCGTGGTTCTAGCACAGTCGCTTAAACTATCATAATTGGCCTATTATCTGATTTTAATACATGTTTTAACTTATGGTGTAATTTTAAACTATTAACTGCTTTTAATTAATTTTAATAAGATTTCAACGTCATCTAAAACGCGTCTTTAAACCACGCCACATGAAATGCACCCGCTGTCCGAGACACATTTTAGTTACCGTTATTGAGATTTGGATTTGGGTCACATGAAATGCGCACTCGAGTTTAGGAAAAGTAATATTTATAATAGCGCGCCTAAAGCAACTACGCACTTTCAACTATGCGAGGGCCATGGGAAATTTTCTAAATGACATGCCTCGAATTCTAAGGATTTTAAAGAAATAATTAAATGAGGGCCACGCATTTGAGATTTTATTTGGCGCGGCTCACCTCGATTACATTTTTTTTAACAGGGTATTCAAACTAAAGTTCGAAGGGCCATAAACTATTTATTATCTATTATGGCTGACCCCCGCTAAATGATTAAGGAAAACTTAAAAGATTCTAATTATTTTGAACTAAATATTATGTCTCGCGAGATGACTTAAAGACAACGTATTAAAGATCCACAAGTCCCAAAAAAGGACTACTTCGAAATAAACAAACGAACTGGCCCTCTTGCTAAGTCGTCGAGCTTTAAGATTAAAAAGGCCCAATCCATGATGAGGAAAAGGGCGTGAATCTGATCACATCCTCATTTGGGCCTGCGTTAGGCCCAATCTAATGACCCAAGTTACTTGTTGATCACAGGGGGTTTATTGGCGGATACCAGCAGGGAAAAGGGAATCGAATTTAAACCAAGCACCTATATTGAGTGAAAGAAACAGAACGTATGTCTTTAAAAACTCAATTTCCAGGATCATTTTTATGTATTCTTAAGCAAACCTATTTGACTCGCTATTTACTTAAATGGCAGCCCCAAGTGATTGTTATTACCAAAGAAACGCACTAAACATGAATAATAACAGAAATCAACACCACTTTTGAACAAGCTAAATCATCAACACTACATGAAATCTGAATCCTGATGGTGGTCTTGTCAGTGATAATGAGGTTTCTACATAGTTTAGCAAGTTTGAGACTTATCGAACAGTAAATTCATGGTTTGAATCACAGTTCTTCGAGAACACAAACGCCTTGCTTGAATTCTAAAAAAACAATGCACTAGAAAAATGTGATACAAAACTCAGACTCTGGAAGAAGACATAAGCTACACAGAAAAGCCAACTTCAATCAGATCGAACAGTCTAGAATAAACAACCTTGAGTCAACTGCATTTGAACCAGTCCAACTACTGACCTCATAACAAATGAATAGTACAAATGACTACATATAGGGTACTATATCTTTAATCACATTTTTCATAGTTTGAAAGATAGTAAATGGAATTTCTAAACAAACAAAGTAAACAAATAAGCTATATTATTAATCCAACTCAAAGTGAATACAACTCAAAGCTCCAGATTCCATTTTTTGATTCCCAAATCAAGCTTTACATTCAAATGAAGTGCAGAAATGTATACCTGGATATTGAAAGAACAAAGATCAGAGGTAAGGGATTTGCAGTAACAATAGCAACAATCAACAAAAGAAGCAATCAGTGAACCCAGTTTCAGGCGAAGAACTGATGCGCAACGGTCAATAACCGACCAAACTTCAAAACCAAACCTTATATGCAACCAATTCAAACCATTTCACCCCGGATGAATCAGAAGTTTTTCATAGATGAAGCCTTTTTAAATCAGAAGAAAAACTTAATGGAACAGTGACTTTTTACTGAAATTTTCAGTTGTTTGTGCTATTTCTGGATTTTTTAGCTTGTTTATGATTTTTTCAGAATTTGTATCTCCTCCCAAATCTGACTTGAGAGTGAAGAAACAATGCCTTTTTATAGGGAGCTTTAGGGCAGCAAAAATGAGTCAAGTTATTTGCCATTTACCCCTTTTCAAATTTTCATTTTTGCTATTGAATCCTTAGTTTAAAATCAGTTTTCCAAAACAGGTCCCAATATCCAGCTTCTAGGAAGCTTCCTATTCAGCTAAAAGAGATTCTCCTACCTAGAATTCCTAAACTACCCCTTAGGCTCCCTGTTTTTACCTTAGAAAACCAAATGGGTCGAATTGATCCAATAGCTCAACCAGACATGGGCTCAGATCCAACCCAAACAAACCCCTTGAGGTGAATTCTAAACTGGCCTCAAAGCCAAAGCAGCAAAGATAAACTAAATCGAATCAGTAACAACAGAAGAAAAATACTTAAAGGATTTCGAAAGCTAAAACCTACACTAATTGACTGATTAATACGAAATTGACTAAGTTAACCAATTGAAATAAACATAATTAAACTAAACTGCGATACAAAAATAACAAGGCAAAGTCAGAAGTTTAAGCCTAAAACTAAACGAGTGAACACACAAAATCAAGCGCAGCTTTTAAAGATTGAAAAGAAAACTAACAAATGAACAGAAATAAATACGACCAAACAAATTAACCTAAAGGAAAGACCTAGGCTCAAAACTAATCACAATTTCAGTCAGAAGACAGACCAACCAGAATATACGGAGAAGAAAAGAAGCAGAATAAGAGGTGAAACAACAAGAACGGACAAAAAGGACGAAGAAAAACTCACCAATCAATCTTGAAATCGAGACAGATATTCTGATTTAGCCCAAAACAATGTCAGTCGCTTGTTCTTGGTCAAGAACAAGCGAACGTCATTATTTTATGATAAAACAGCCTTGAAAAAACAGGAAATTCGGAGGAGTAGCTTTGCATGCACATGTTCGATTTTAAGCTTTTAGGGCTTGAACTCAGATTCAAGATGTGACAAGTTCCAGATAGATTTGAAGGGAAAGAAGTGAGTATTCAGAACGGGGAGGTGAAGGGGAGTCTGTGGTATAGATTTGGGGTTGATTGGGACCGGCGCCGCCACTGAAGATGACGAGGATTTTGGGGCGGCGGATTAGGGTTAAGCTTGGGTGTCTCTAAAGATGAAAGAGACGAGGGAGATGAGTTAGGGGGTAGGGGGTTCAATCGGAAACTTTTATATAAAATAGGGCTCAGTTCCGGACAGTCCGATCGAGTAAGATCGACGGTCCTGATCCAAGGGTAGTTGAAATGACATCGTTTGGGTTGTTGAGTGGTTTGGACCGGGTACGGGACGGATCTGGGCCTGGTCTGGTCGGGTATTTGAGGGCATGTGATTTGGGCTTGGGGAATTAAAATGAAATGGCCCAAAAAATATGATCTCCTAACTCTTTTGTTCCCTTTCTTTTCCTTTTTTCCATTTATTTTAAAAAGTATTTTTCCTTTTCAAACTTAAAAATAAAAATTTAAATTAATTCCTAATACAAATTATCCCACCAAATTAAATTAATTAACTTTAAATAAAAACTACCACAAATAATTAAATACCAAATTAGAGAAAAACTACCTAAATTCGAAACTCAAAATTAAAAATGCAAAAATGAGTTATTTATTATGATTTTTCCATTTTTGTAAAACACTAATTTACTAATTAATCTAAAAATGTAAAATTAAATCCTAAATGTATTGCGTGATATTTTGGTATTTTTTATGATTTAAATAAAATTTAAACGTGCACAAAATTGCAAACACTTAAATAAAATTCTACAAAATTCCTAAAATGGTAAATAATTAACAAAATCTATTTTCTTGGGATTTTATAGGAGTATTTCATATAGGGCAAAAAGCACGTGCTCACAGCTGCCCCTATTTGCTCGGAGACACGAAGGGTTTTCGGGCAAAGATAAATTGAGCAATCACGAGGGATTTTTGCTCGTTTGACACTCCATGAGAAGCATTTTTGAAAAGAGTCTGACCGAACCTTGCTTCAAAGGTTGCCTACATATCCTTGGCTATAAAGGAATCAGGTCAGTGTAGTTCTGGAAGTTTTTGGTAGCTGAGACTACCGGGAGATGTGATTTTACTGTTGTTGTGCTACTGCTTGCTGACCCCCTTATTACACCAAACGGAAAATCAAAAGCTAAACTAGATAAACATATCACCTACGAGTTACAAGATTCCTATCTATAAATCTCTTGAAGCTGGATCTTGAGTCTTGGTTAGGTCTTGCTGCAGACTCCGATCTGAATCTTCATGCTCGTCAGCTGTAACCGCTGGTTCATTCTTCAGCTTTAGATCAAGGCGGGACATGTGAAGCTTGTGACTTTAATCATATCTTGAGCAGTCCGCATCCTTCTCCGTTTCAACCTTTGAGTTCACTTCTTTATTTTTTGTTCTTTTTCTCATTTTCTTTGTTTTGGATTGAGACTCATTCTTTTGGTCATCTCGAATCCTGTGCCACGAGGTTAAACCTGATCAGACACCAAAACAGACAAACAAACGAAATTTTTCTGCCCCAGTTTTTACTAGAAAAATTTCGTGAGTTATTTGTAACTAAAACCTACATTATTTCTCTATTGAAAGCAATAAAGTAAGGATCGTGTGTTTTTAGGAGGAAAGATTAGGGAATGGAGGTTCTATGTCTAAAAAGCATCAACTCAGGGATTAGAGCCCTAATGTTGGCAAAAGGCGACTAGGGAATGGAGGCCCTATGTCTAAAAAGCATCAACTAGGATTGGAACCCTAATGTTGGGAAAAGGTGACTAGGGAATGGAGGTCCTATGTCTAAAAACATCAACTCAGGGATTGGAGCCCTAATGTTGGCAAAAGGCGACTAGGGAATGGAGGCCCTATGTCTAAAAGGCTCAACTCAGGGTATGGAGCCCTAATGTTGGCAAAAGAACGACTAGGGAATGGGGGCCCTATGTCTAAAAAGCATCAACTCAGGGATTGGAGCCCCAATGTTGGCAAAAGGCGGCTAGGTAATGGAGGCCCTATGTCTAAAAAGCATCAACTCAGGGATCGAAGCACTAATGTTGGCAAAAGCGACTAGAGAATGGAGGTCCTATGTCTAAAAGGCTCAACTCAGGGATTGGAGCCCTAATGTTGGTAAAAAGGCGACTAGGAAATGGAGGCCCTATGTCTAAAATCTCAACATAGGGATTGGAGCCCTACTGTTGGTAAAAAGGCGGCTAGGGAATGGAGGTCCGATGTCTAAATTCTCAACTTAGGGATTGGAGCCCTAATGTTGGCAAAAAGGCGACTAGGGAGTGGAGGCCCTTTGTCTAAAATTTCAACTCAGGGATTGGAGCCCTGATGTTGGTAAAAAGGCGACTAGGGAATGGAGGCCCTATGTCTAAAATCTCAACTTAGGGATTGGAGCCCTAAATGTTAGTAACAGACGACTAGGGAATGGAGGCCCTATATCTAAAAATCTCAACTTAGGGATTGGAGCCCTAATGTTGGCAAATGCGTAAAAGATTGAGATTGGGGATTCTGAACTATCATTTTGTTTGGATTTTCTTCTTTTTATTTTTTTTTTCATTTCCTTTTTCATTTCATTTTATTTCGATAAAATGCGGGAAAGAATTTTGGAGGAAAACCTCCCTTTTGGGTTCATTGTTACTGCGAAGCTGTTTCTAGCTTTTGCACAACTTTTCTTTCGGTTGCACCTGCTTTTGCACGGTTGCCTTGGGCTGCACCTGTTTCAATTTTAAACAAAGAACAATTGTTAGTTTGAAACAGTGGTTGGTTTTGTGGCCTTGATTGTCTCGATCACTCAATCTCGGCCCGAACCTTTGTTGAGAACCTCTGCTGCTTGTGGTTTTTGAAGATTGATCTATCTTTCAAACCGATGGACTCAACTTTTAAGATTTCATGGCGGCTTACCCACGTGGGGGCTTCGACCTTTTCACTTTATTTCGCCTTTAGGCTTTTGCCTTTGGTTTTTTTTCCTTTTCAATAACTTTGATTTCAGAGCATCAGCCACCACGGCCAGTCGGGATCGACTCGATGCCCGCTGAGGTTGGGTACTTTTCTTTCGCTTTAGGAAGAACCCTGTAAAGCCAATCTTGCCACCTTTTTTTTGTATTAGTTTCGAAAACAGAGTTAGACCGAAAGGGATTCAAGGAAAGTAAACAAAGGACAAGAAAAATGAATTTGAGGAGAAGTGTCCCTTTCGGGGAGGAATGAAGGAATTATCTGGGGTGCATGCAGACTTCAATAAACATGACATGCTTCTTGGACTGGATACCCGATCTGCACAGCTATCCAACTTCTCATAAATCTATTGCGACCCGTGTTTCAAAATCGAGGAACTTTGCCAAGACTCTATCAATACCAATTGTGGTGAGGGTTTTCTTCTTTTCGATCAATGGCGCCCTTTGCGGATTTTCGCCAATCGACCTCTCTCATTTCTCTTCTTACCATCGCCTTATAGTGTTCTTTTACGAGTTTTCACTAATAAGACTCTCATTTTTTATTTCCCTGCTCACCATCGCCTCATGGTGCCCGTGTGGGTTTTCACCAATAAGACTCTCTCATTTTATTTCTCTCATTTTGATTGCATCGAATCCAAACAACTGCATTCTCCGATTTTGAAGACCTTTCGCCGATTGATCGGAAGGACTTGAACAATGTTTGGGGTAAAAAGAATTTGGATTAAATTACAACTTTGGAACCGTACAGACGGGATCATCACCGAACCATTATAAAATCTGCCCCAGTTTCTCTTTTTGGGGAACTTGAATTTTTATTTTGGTGTGACTGAACCCCAGAGAGAGGCTGCCTATGTATCCTTTCGGAATCAAGTCGACGTAGTTCAGGAAAATATTTTGCTTTTGTTGTTGTTGTTGTTGTTGTTGTTGTTGTTGTTATTATTATTTTTTTCTCTTTTTTTTTCGAGTTCCAAAGAGGGTAATGAAAGAAAAGTAACCGACTCAAAGGGTTAGCAAAAAGATTGGAGTGTTTGGGGTAGCGAGAATGAAAGCCTTCGTCATCCCAATCGGATAGTGCTATTGCTGCAGAAGGACTAGACATAGCACCTTTTTATTGCATCTGCGTTCACAGCTGCTTCGGGATCATTTCCTTCGATATCTCCCAAGTACAATGCTCCTCTGGGCAATATCTTTCTGATGATGTATGGGCCTTTCCAATTGGGAGCAAATTTCCCTTTTGCTTCCTGATGATGGGGAAGAATACGCCTTAGAATGAGTTTCCCCACTTCAAAATTTCTAGGCCGCACTTTCTTGTTGTAATCACGGGCCATTCTTTGTTGGTACAACTGCCCGTGGCAAACTGCGGTCATTCGCTTCTCATCAATCAGGGTTAACTGCTCCAGGCAGGCTTTGACCCACTCACTGTCTTCAATTTCAGCTTCCACAATGATCCGGAGAGAAGGAATTTCAACTTCCGCGGGTATTACGGCTTCAGTGCGATACCCCAACAATGCAAAAGGTAACTTTTCATGCCACTACCTGGAACTTTGAATCATCTTCCTCAAAATCTTTTTGATGTTCTTATTTGCTGCTTCAAAGGCACCGTTGGCTTTGGGACGATAAGGAGTAGAGTTCCGATGTGTTATATTGAACTGTTCGCATATCTCTCTTATCAAATCACTATTCAAATTTGTAGCATTATCCGTAATGATAGTTGCAGGAATACCAAAACGGCAAATGAGGTTAGATTGCACGAAGTCTACCACAACTTTCTTGGTGACCGATTTGAGAGTAATTTCTTCAACCCACTTAGTAAAATAGTCGATGGCGACCAATATGAATCTATGCCCATTCGAGGCTTTTGGCTCGATTGGCCCAATGACGTCCATGCCCCAGGCGACGAATGGCCAAGGTGCTGACATGGGATACAATTTTATGGGCGGTGCATGAATCAAATCCCCGTGCACCTGACTTTGATGACACTTCCGAACAAAACTAAAATGGTCTTTTTCCATGGTCATCCAATAATAGCCCGCTCAGAGGATTTTCTTTGACAAAACATACCCGTTCATGTGGGGTCTGCACACTCCTGCGTGTACTTTATACATGATTCTTCCAGCCTCTTCAGCGTCAACACATCTTAACAAGTTGAGGTCCGGGGTCCTTTTGTACAAGACATCACCACTCAAAAAGAAACCACTTTCATGTCGTCTAATGGTTCTCTTTTGGTCCCCACTGGCTTGCTCTGGGTATTCTTTGGTTTTCAAAAATCTTTTGATGTCATGATACCATGGCTGAACATTTGGCTCTTCTTCAACTGTATTATAGTAGCCATGCCTTTCCCTGATTTGGATTTCCAAGGGATCAATATGGGCATTGCCTGGGTATGGCAGCATCGAGGCCAAAGTAGCAAGCGCATCAGCCAGTTCATTATGGCAACGAGGGATGTACCTAAACTCTATTGACTTGAATTGCTTGCCAAGATCTTCCACATGTTGTCTATAAGGAATAATCTTGACATCTCGGGTTTCCCATTCTCCTTGAGCTTGTCAGATAATCAGATCCGAGTCTCCCATGATTAACAACTCTTCGGCATCTTGGTCGATTGCCATGTTCATACCATAATGCAGGTTTCATACTCGGCGGTGTTGTTTGTGCAGAAAAACTGAAGCCGGGCTGTGGCTAGATAATGTTGGCCGGTGGGTGAGATCAAGATTGCCCCAATTCCAACACCTTTTACATTTACCTCTCCATCAAAGAACATTTTCCAAGCATGGGTGTCTTCAGATATTGCCTCAACTGAATTTACCTCTTCATCTGGGAAGTTAGTGCTCAAAGGTTGGTATTCGAGTGACGTAGACTATGTCAAACTCTATGAGCAAGATCTGCCACTTTGCTAATCTCCCAATGGGCATTGGCTTCTGAAATATGTATTTTAAAGGATCCAACCTGGTTATGAGATAAGTGGTGTAAGCTTGCAAATAATGCCTCAGATTCTAAGTGACCCAAGTTAAAGCGCAGCAAGTTCTCTCCAATAAAGTGTACTTGGCTTCATAACTGGTGAACTTCTTGCTCAGATAGTAAATGGCCTGCTCTTTCTTTCCGGTCACATCATGTTGCCCGAGGACACAACCGAAAGAATTTTCCAAGACTGTCAGATACAAGAACAGAGGCCTCCGGCTTAGGTGGGACCAATACCAGCGGATTCGACAGATATTCTTTGATTTTATTAAAAGCCTCTTGGCACTTATTTGTCCATTTTATTGCCGCATCTTTCTTCAGAAATTTGAATATGGGTTCACACGTGGATGTTAACTGAGCAATGAATCGGCTGATGTAGTTCAATCTTCCCAACAACTCATAACATCTTTCTTGGTTCTTGGAGGAGGAAAATCTCTAATAGACTTTATCTTGTCGGGTCCAACTCGATGCCCCTCCGACTGACTAAGAATCCCAAAAGTTTGCCAGATGGTACCCCAAATGCACATTTGGCCGGGTTTAGCTTCAAATCATATTTGCGCAACCGCTCAAAAAAAATTCTCAAGTCCCGAACTTTGTCGTCCTGAGTTTTGGATTTGATGATTACATCATCCACATACACCTCTATCTCTTGGTGCATCATATTATGAAAAATGGCAGTCATGGCTCTCATGTATGTTGCCCCGACGTTCTTCAGACCAAATGGCATGACTCTGTAATAGTATGTACCCCAAGGTGTGGTAAAAGCTGTCTTTGCTGCATCTTCTTCATCCATCAACACCTGGTGATATCCTGCATAACAATCCACGAAGGACTGTATCTTATGCTTGGCACAGTTATCAACAAGGATGTGGATGTTCGGTAAAGGGAAGTTATCTTTGGGACTTGCCTTGTTTAAATCTCTGTAATCCACACACACTCGAATTTTCCCGTCCTTCTTTGGCACTAGAACTACATTGGCTAACCATGTGGTGTATCGAACCACTCGGATCACCCATATTTTCAACTGTTTTGTGACCTCTTCTTTAATCTTGTCACTGATATTGGTTTTAAACCTTCTTTGCTTTTGCTGGACAGGGGGACAATGGGGGTAAGTTGTCAACTTATGAACCACCAAATCAACACTTAGTCCTGGTATGTCATCGTATGACCAAGCAAACACAACTTTAAACTCAAACAAAAGTTGGATCCATACGTCCTGGGTTTTCTCATTTGTATGAATGCTTATCTTGGTTTTCCTGATTTCTTCAAAAGTACTCAAATTAACCGGCTCAATATCATTTAAGTTCGGCTTTGGTTTATTCTCAAATTGTTCCAATTCTCGATTTATCTCCCTAAAAGCCTCTTCTTCATCATATTCCGGTTCTTGGTTCATTACTTCACAGTTAGACAGCGTGTTTGGATCTGGGCATGAAGTCCGCAAGAATGTCATGTTATTTAAAGCCGCATTATTAGAACTGAAAGAAGAAATAAAAGAGAAAAATAACCAAATCAGAAAGAATAAAGAAAGATGAGCGATGAAATATTGATTTCATTTCATTGAATTTGAAGATAACAGGGTTTACATTGGAAATTAAAAGACAGGAAACTAAAGAAAATATCTGAGTTACACCCTGGAATAACTCGTGATGAAGAAAAAGTGGCAGGAAAGATCTACCGGAATTCCCACCTGATTGGGAATGGCGTAGCCTTCCAATTCTGTAGTTTGGCATTAGGTCCCATATACAACACCTCAACGGTACTTGAGCCTTCTCCTGATTGAACCATGTGGGCTTCATACAGTATCTTCCTCATGGCCCCACAGATTTCTTCGATTTCTTCGGCCGTAAAGGCCTTATCCTCCTCTTCCTCATTGTATTTCGGCTTGACAAATGTTCTGTCTAGATGCGGCACTGGCTGAGGCAAGAACCAACCATCATTCTTTCTATCATCTACCCATCTTACATCAATTGGAGTAGGCCGGAAGCCTACCCCAAAGAACTTTTTACTAGCGGTCGGGGTGATAGGTTCAGCTATTCCTTGCACCGATTTCCCAAGCCCTTTCCCAGGTTTGTAGCCGTGCCTGATCATTTCTTTGGCCACCATAATTGATGCATTAGAAAGGAAGGGGTGAGACAAGGTTTTCCTTCTTCGTACTGATCAGCGACCACAATTTCAAAGGCCTGATAGACTATGTGCTCATTTCCTTCTCTTGCTTCAAGACATGGGACTGACGGGTCCCGATAAATCGATTACTCATCTTCCCCGTGAACTACAATCTCCTGATCTTCATGTTCGAACTTCACCATCTGGTGAACAGTAGAAGGCACAGCCCCCGCTACGTGAATCCACGGCCTTCCCAAGAGAAAATTGTAGGACGCATCCATGTCCGGAACCTGGAAGGTTACTGCAAAGTTTACTGGACCGATGGTCAGAATCAGATCAATCTCTCCAATTGTGTCCCTTTTGATACCATCGAAGGCACGTACACAGACGTTGTTGGGTCATATTCTCTCAGTACCAATTTATATATGTTGCAAAGTTGAGAGTGAGCAAATGTCTACCCCAGAGCCTCCGTCTAACATAACCCTTTTCACATAGTACCCTTCGCATTTGACTGTCAGGTGCAGGGCTTTGTTATGTGCGGCCCCTTCTGGGGGCAAGTCATTTTTACTGAAGGAGATCTGGTTAATTGCGAAAAATCTTTCGGCCATTCTCTCCAACTTCTCTACAGAAGTATCAACAGGAGCATATGTTTCGTTAAGGGTCTTGATCAATACCTTTTGATGTTCGGTGGAATTCATCAACAGAGATAACAAGGAGACTTGTGCGGGAAATTTTGGAAGCTGGTCGATCACCTCATATTCTGCCATTTTCATCTTTTGAAAAAAGGTCTCCACTTCTTCGGCACTTATGGGATTCTTAGATGGGAAGTGCTTTCTAGTGGCATTGTTCACCTCTTCCAGATTGAAATACTTTTCTGCCGGGTTATTTTCTTGACCCTCTCCCGAGATTTCTTTGCCTTTGTAAGTCACCACTGATTTGTTGTGATTCCAGGGCACAGCGGTAGGATCCGTCATGGGCTCTTGTGGTGCGCGGCCAATAACCACGGGCTCACTCAACCTTGGTAGATTAATTGGCCCTCGTATCACATAAGCTCCTTTGGGCACATACATTTGGGTTGTCTTATTCAGTTCGAATCTCCTGGGAGGACTCAAATCCATTTGTTTTTCCTTGCTGCCTCGAGGGACATAGAGGACAACATCTTTGGGAGGCATTGCCCCAATTTCCACTTCTACTTTCTTTTTTGACTATAGAAGGGTGGTTTTGTTCTTTTTCCCCCCTTTGTCTTGCTTCGGGGAAGTTTTGGTTTCTTTTGTACATTAGCGATGGCAATGATGGCCTTCAATGCTGGGTCAAATTCCTTGTCCTCACAAATCATTTCGATTACCGGCCGGTTGTTGTGGACCGGCAGCGGGTTATTAGTCACATTAGGAATATCTTTATCCCATAGCACTATCTTCCTTTGTTCAATCAAGTTTTCCACGACTATCTTCAGAGTCTAATAATCATCTGTGTCGTGTCCTTCTGCCCCTGAGTGATAGGTGCATCGGGTACCGGCTCTGTAAGCGGTGATGATGGGTTTTGCCTGGTTTGAGGAACAGGCTGTAGCAGACCCATTTGAAAAAGCTTTGGTAACAGGCTGGAGTAGGGTTTGCCAATTGGTGTAAAATTTGGCCTCTTTGGTGGTTCACGAGGGTGGAAATTGTTTTGTGGAGGCCGGGGGTTATAGTGGTTTTGGTAAGGAGGCTGGTTTCTAGGAAATGGAGCTTGGTTTCGGTTGGCTTGTTGTTGTAGCCAGACATAAGGTTGAGCATTCATGACCAGGTATGGCTGAGGAGCATAGGCTACGTCTTGGTGGGGGTAGTAGTGTTGCGGAGTCCTTTCTGAGAAAAAAGATCTGGGAGTACGGTGTTTTCTTGCCCCCGACATTGTCATGGATGTTTCTTCCTTTTTCTTGCCCTTTGCCACTCCTCCAGACCCACCCTGAATGGCTTGGGAGTAGCTCTGATGGTAGATTGGCTTAGAATTTGACCCGTTTTCAACCTATTTTCTACCATTTCGCCAATCTTGATAGCTTCAGCGAACGGTTTACCCATTGCGTACATCATATTTTGGAAGTAGTCAGCCTCTTGAGCTTCGAGGAAAACTGTGACCATTCCAATCTCATCCATCGGAGGCTTTACCCTGGAGGCCTATTCACGCCATTTAATTGCGTACTCTCGGAAACTTTCCGAGGATTTCTTCTTCAAGTTTGTCAATGAGTTCCTATCTATAGAAATATCAATGTTGTACGGGAACCGCCTGACGAAATCTCTAGCCAAGTCATCCCAGATGTGCCAGCGGGATATATCTTGGTCCATGTACCACTCAGATGCGATGCCGACCAGACTTTCAACGAAATAGGCCATGAGGAGTTCTTCCTTCCCACCAACTCCTCGCAGTTGGTTGCAATATCTCTTGAGATGAGCAATAGGATCACCGTGTCCATCATACTTCTCAAATTTTGGGGTTTTGAATCCCAATGGTAGATGCACATGAGAGAACATACATAAGTCGGCATAGGATACACTTTTCTGTCTACTCAAGCCCTGTATGCTTTTGAGACTCTGTTCCATACTCCTCATCTTCTTCGCAATCTCTTCTTGCTCCGGAGTTTTGGTGATTTTTTCTTGCCCCACAGTGAGTTCATATCGGGTTGGTTGATAGTAAGTATAAGTGGGAAACTGAGGAGGTTCCATTGGGAACGTGGGTGTTTGGAAGGTGAAAGCTGAGGGGTCAAAACCAGGCCTGGGCAGTGTAGGCTGTGTCGTGGCCGAGCAAGGTGGAGTGGTGAAGATATTTGAGGCTGCATCGAACATTAACACCGGGGGGCGAACCTCAGAAGGTGTTCCTACAAAATGGGCCGAGATAGTTGGGTGTCCTAGTGGTGTGTTTGGGTAATTTATGGGGATGTTGGAGGTATCACTTTCCCTGGGAAAAAGTTCGGGAAATATAGGGATTGTACTTGGTGGTTATCTTCCATTTGCCCAGGCGTCCCATATTTCCATCATGCGGAGACGCAGTAGCCTGTTTTCCTCGGCAACTGCCGATTCTGGAGTGAGGATGCCCGAGATTGGTCTCTCATCCGCAATAGGAACTGTTGGTAGAGTCATTTCTGAAGACATTTCAACGCTTCCCTTCAACCTCATAAAGTATGGATGCGAAGCCAGACTACTACAAAACCAACCACCTTTCTATAAAACCTGGGCTGGAGGTTACATCAACAAATGGTTAGTTTGGAACAAATAACAGACAGGTAATCGCATGTCGGGGAATGATGCACCTATACAGTTAAGTGTATTTCTACATGTTTTGCAACGGTTGCATGCTTCATTCTGGCTTTTCTTTTCTTTCCCATTTTCCTTATTTCCACTCCCACTCTTTTATCCCTTTTTTTTGGTTGGTCGAATCCTATGGAGATTTCCTACGTATCATGACCCCGCATAAATCAAACCGGGCATAGTTCTGGGGATAATAAATAACAAAATATTTTGGGATTTTCAAATTTTTCATAAAAAGAAAATGCTTTGATTACAACGACTCAAAACTAATAGACTTGAAAAGGAAATCAAAAGACTCTAATAGCAAGATGACAATACAGACTCAAGAACCGACTAACAGACTCTGACAGAAAGAAAATACAGACTCGAAAATAGACTGACGGACTCCAACAGAAACAGACTAAAGTGAAAATCAGAAATACATTAATGTTCTTGGGGCCCGCGGATATCATTCGGTCTTGCTGTGGGCCTATATGCGAAATCCCCTTGTAGCCGCTCCAAATCACTCATTATCTGGCGAACGAAAGTCATCACTGCAGCAAAAATTGTGGTACGAGTCATGTCCTCGCACGCTTGGCACTTCACGGTAATTTAGTCAGCAATGGCTCTGATCCTCTCTCGGATTCTGCCCTTTTCCAGAAGCAATCACCCTATCTGCTGATTCTTGGCTTCTAATACTTGAGTGTCATGAAGGTGTTGATTTTGCAACTGTTGTATTCCTTCCTCCATCTGAGCCATTAAATCATAACAGTGTTCCGTGTCAGCTTTGAAGTCTTTAGCCTGCTTGGTTGCCTCATTCTCGAGAGTAGTTACCTTTCTTCTCAGGCTGGTGATTGTCCCTTCATACTTTCTCTTCAGTTGTTACACAACTGTGTTCGACCTTTTGCATTTTCCACTAATTGAGCCCGGGCTTTTGCTAGACTGGCCTCATACTTTTTTAGGTCATCTTGACACTCAAGGGCTTTCTTTTTCAGACTGCTTATAAGCCTTTCATCCGCTCGGCTTCTTTCCAGGTTTCTAACAGCTAATTTCATCTTCCGGATTTGAACTTTGAGGACTTCATTTTCTTGAGTTAACTTTTTATTTTCTCCCTCATCTGCGGCGGCTTGCAAACCATTTTCGAACTGAAGGTCCATGACTTGCCTTTCCAACTGGCTTATTTTAGCCCTGTAGCCTTCTTCTCTTGCCAACCAGCCCCACTACTCTTGCGAGTCATTGATGAATTGCTGAACATGAGCTCTCTTAGCAGGTCTCTCCGGAATCTGGAACCTTTTACCGAACCAAATAATGTATTTGGGGTCTACTTCACCTCTAGCTAGATCCCGCACCATAGTCTTAGGTTCAAGAAATCTACATTCATTCCACACCTGGCGAATTCTCCCTTATGGAAATACGGCTTTTGGGCCCAATTCAATGACATGTTTACTCATATCTTCGCTATGGGGGACAGTTTGAAATCTTCCTAATTGACGCAAAACCCTGTGGGGAACATACAGCTGGATGTTCTGGATGCCCATCAGGAGGAGATAACACACTTCAGCTGACATGTACACTGCTTCAGTGACGGAAAGCCATCTGAATGCCCACTCAATTTTATCGGCGGTCAAGGAGCTCAAACGTGCAATCCAAGCTTCGGTACCCTCGGGGAATTCAATACCCACTACTCAGCTTTCAAATTCTTCAATGCAACTCAAACCGGTCATATCGTAATTCATATACCCGTCCCTGTGACAGAGATGTTCCTGTATCCATAATTGTAGTAACAGATTGCAGCCTTGGAAGAACTTTCCCCCTTCCCGACAGATAGTCAAGGCTCGATAGATTTCAGATAAGATCAGGGGAACCACAGTGTTGTTGGCTTTCTTGATTGCAATATCGACCATTCCTACGAGACCCACCTCTATGTTACCATCTTTTCGCGGACAGATTACAACACCCAAAAAGGCTACTATAAAAGCCAAACTCCATCTTGCCTCCCATTTGTCTTTATTCCCAGCATGGGTCAGACCAGTGTTCGGCTCTTTAAAACCTCGGGGGTTACCATAGCGTTGGTACAAGAACTGGAGAGTGCAAAAACCTTCAGATAAATTTCATCCTGGATATCCCGACTAATACTCAACAAATCTAGAAATTTGTGGGGAGATACCGGTCTTGGTGACAATGGATATCGACTTCTAAAGTTTCCATTAAGGCCCGCATAACCCGCAACTTCCTCCAGCGTGGGTATGAGCTCAAAGTTAGAGAAACAGAACACATTGCGAGTTGGGTCCCAAAAAGGTACTAATGCTTCAATTATGTCCAACCTTGGCTTGATGTTCAATAGTCCAACGAGACCTCTCAGAACCTTTACCACGATTTCTCTACTGCCTTTTCCTAGATCATTCCACCACATGTGGAGCTGTAAGGGGATCTCTTTAAGGGCTGCGAAGGGTTCAATTTCATTTGTGCTCATCCTGCACATTTATTAAGGTGATTTAATAACTTATTTTGACCCCAAAAAAAGTAATACCATTTATTCAAAAATTTACTTCAAAAATAAAACCTGGTTTTTGAAGATGGGAAGAAGATTTTAAGACTGTGCCTGCTAACCAGTCGAAAAATAAAAAAAATGAACAAAATTGGTTGTTCTTGCAAAAACAGCCTTCCGGCGCCCTTTCGGGTACGTCTGTCCTAGACAGACCCAACCCATGTGTTGAGTCTCCTAAGTCAAATGCACGTAATGCAAACAAACGTTCCTACTAGGGATCTGGCATGAGGTTCTGTTATACTAGGTTTAAAACCTGGGTTTACTGTTCTAGACCTGGCTTACCCGAGCGGACAACTCGAGCTGAAGGGGGCAGCGCACCGGGAATACAGAAGCTTCACCGGCTTAGCAACTTATCTGAACCTCATTCTAAAATGGGATAAGACCCTAGACAGAAGAGAAGCCACACGAAGTGCACCCTTCTCCATGATTTAGAAGACTCAGAGAGAGGAAGAGTTTCGTAGCAGTTTATGTACAGTTCACAGAATATCAAAGCAGTAAAAGCACTTAGCACATTAGGCTCAAACATGTAGGAAAATCAGATAACAGATAAAGCCAATCATAAAAGCTATTCTAAGCTCGAATTCTTGAACCCTGAACCAGAGATTCTGGGTTCGATCCCCAGCAGAGTCACCAGAGCTGTCACACCTCCTTTTTACACACCCGAGGGTATATATAGGGAGTTTTTCCAATTAAAGTGATATTATTCGACATGGGATTATTTATTCATTTTTATTCAGAGTCGCCACTTGGGATAATTTGTTTTCTGGTCTCCCAAGTCACCGATTTATCTTTAAATCCCAAATCGAGGAATTTCGACTTTCCTTTTGAAGTCTGCGAACCAGAAATTCTAAGTAAGGAATTCTGTTAACCCGAGGGAAGGTGTTAGGCACCCCTGGATTTCGTGGTTCTAGCATGGTCGCTTAAACTATCATAATTGGCCTATTATCTGATTTTAATACATGTTTTAACCTATGGTGTAATTTTAAACTATTAACTGCTTTTAATTAATTTTAAGAAGATTTCAACGTCATCTAAAATGCGTCTTTAAACCACACCACATGAAATGCACCCGTAGTCGGAGACACATTTTATTTACCGTTGTTGAGATTTGGATTTGGGTCACATGAAATGCGCACCCGAGTTTAGGTAAAGTAATTTTTATAATAGCGCGCCTAAAACAACTATGCACTTTCAACTTTGCGAGGGCCATGGGAAATTTGCTAAATGACACACCTCGAATTCTAAGGATTTTAAAGATATAATTAAATGAGGGCCACGTATTTGAGATTTTATTGGCGCGGTGCACCTTGATTCCATTTTTTTAACAGGGTATTCAAACTAAAGTTCGAAGGGCCATAAACTATTTATTATCTATGATGGCTCACCCCCGCTAAATGATTAAGGAAAACTTAAAAGATTCTAATTATTTTGAACAAAAGATTATGTCCCGCGAGATGACTTAAAGACAACGTATTAAAGATCCACAAGACCCAAAAAAGACTACTTCGAAATAAACAAACGAACTGGCCCAATCCATGATGAGGAAAAGGGCGTGAATCTAATTACATCCTCATTTGGTCCTGCATTAGGCCCAATCTCATGACCCAAGTTACTTGTTGATCACAGGGGGTTTATTGGCGGATACCAGCAGGGAAAAGGGAATCGAATTTAAACCAAACACCTATATTGAGTCTAAGAAACAGAACATATGTCTTTAAAAACTCAATTTCCAACATCATTTTTATGCATTCTTAAGCAAACCTATTAGACTCGCTATTTACTTAAATGGCAGCCCCAAGTGATTGTTATTGCCAAAGAAACGCACTGAACATGAATAATAACAGGAATCAACACTACTTTCGAACAAGCTAAATCATCAACACTACATGAAATATGAATCCTGATGGTGGTCTTGTCAGTGATAATGAGGTTCCTACATAGTTTAGTAAGTTTGAGACTCATCGAACCATAAATTCATGGTTTGAATCACAGTTCTTCGAGAACACAAACGCCTTGCTTGAATTCAAAAAAAATAATGCACTAGAAAAATGTGATACAAAACTCAAACTCTAGAAGAAGACATAAGCTAAACATAAAAGCCAACTTCAATCAGATCGAACAGTCTAGAATAAACAACCTTGAGTCAACTGCATTTGAACCAGTCCAACTACTGACCTCACAACAAATGAATAGTACAAATGACTACATATAGGGTACTATACTGAGATGGACATCAGACTAAGTTACCATGTTGTATGACATTCAGAGGCTAAATCTTTGATCACATTGTTCATAGTTTGAAAGATAGTAAATGGAATTTCTAAACAAAACAAAGTAAACAAGTAAGCTATATTATTAATCCAACTCAAAGTGAATACAACTCAAAGCTCCAGATTCCATTTTTTGATTCCCAAATCAAGCTTTACATTCAAATGGAGTGCAGAAATGTATACCTGGATATTGAAAGAAAAAAGAACAGACGTAAGGGATTTGCAGTAACAGCAGCAACAATCACCAAAAGAAGCAATCAATGAACCCAGTTTCAGGCCAAGAACTGATGCGCAATGGTCAATAACCAACCAAACTTCAAAACCAAACCTTTTAAGAAACCAATTCAAACCATTTCACCCCGGATGAATCAGAAGTTTTTCAGAGATTGAAGCTTTTTTAAATCAGAAGAAAAACTTAATGGAACAGTGACCTTTTACTGAAATTTTCAGTTGTTTGTGCTATTTCTGGATTTTTTAGCTCGTTTATGAATTTTTTAGAATTTTTATCTCCTCCCAAATTTGACTTGAGAGTGAAGAAACAATGCCTTTTATAGGGAGCTATATGGCAGCAGAAATGAGTCAAGTTATTTGCCCTTTACCCCTTTTCAAATTTTCATTTTTGCTATTGAATCCTTAGTTTAAAATCAGATTTCCAAAACAGGTCCCAATCCCCAGCTTCTAGACAGCTTCCTATTCAGTTAAAAGAGATTCTCCTACATAGAATTCCTAAACTACCCCTTAGGATCCCTGTTTTTACCTTAGGAAACCAAATGGGTCGAATTGATCCAATAGCTCAACCAGACCTGGGCTCAGATCCGACCCAAACAAACCCCTTGAGGTGAAGTCTAAACTGGCCTCAAAGCCCAAGCAACAAAGATAAACTAAATCGAATCAGTAACAAGAGAAGGAAAATACTTAAAGGATTTCGAAAGCTAAAACCAACACTAATTGACTCATTAATACGGGATTGACTAAGTTAACCAATTGAAATAAACATAATTAAACTAAACTATGATACTAAAATAACAAGGCAAAGTCAGAAGTTTAAACCTAAAACTAAACGAGTGAACACACAAAATCAAGCACAACTTTTAAAGATTAAAAAGAAAACTAACAAATGAACGGAAATAAATACGACCAAACAAATTAACCTAAAGGAAAGACCTAGGCTCAAAACTAATCACAATTTCAGTCAGAAGACACACCAACCAGAATATACGGAGAAGAAAAGAAGCAGAATAAGACGTGAAACAACAAGAACGGACAAAAAGTATGAAGAAAAACTCACCGATCAAACTTGAAATCGAGACTGATATTCTGATTTAGCCCAAAACAATGTCAGTCGCTTGTTCTTGGTCAAGAACAAGCGAACGTCATTATTTTGTGATAAAACAGCCTTGAACAAATAGGGAATTTGGAGGAGTAGCTTTGCATGCCCATGTTCGATTTTAAGCTTTTAGGGCTTGAACTCAGATTCAAGATTCGACGACTTCCAGACAGATTAGAAGGGACAGAAGTGAGGATTCGAAATGGGGAGGTGAAGGGGAGTCTGTGGTATAGATTTGGGGTTGATTGGGACCGGCGCCGCCACCAGAGATGGCGAGGATTTTGGGGCGGGTGGATTAGGGTTAAGCTTGGGTATCTCTGAAGATGAAAGAGACGAGGGAGATGAGTTAGGGGGTAGGGGGTTCAATCGGACAGTTTTACATAAAATAGGGCTCAGTTCAAGACCGTCCGATCGAGTAAGATCGACGGTCCTGATCCAAGGGTAGTTTAAACGACGTCGTTTGGGTCGCTGAGGGGTTTGGACCGGGTAGGGGACGGATCTGGGCCTGGTCTGGTCGGGTATTTGAGGGCATGTGATTTGGGCTTGGGGAATTAAAATGAAATGGCCCAAAAAATATGATCTCCTAACTCTTTTGTTCCCTTTCTTTTCCTTTTTTCCATTTATTTTAAAAACTCTTTTTCCTTTTCAAACTTAAAAATAAAAATCTAAATTAATTCCTAATACAAATTATCCCATAAAATTAATTTAATTAACTCTAAATAACAAATACCACAAATAATCAAATACCAAATTAGAGAAAAACTACCAAAAATCGAAACTAAAAATTAAAAATACAAAAATGAGTTATTTATTATGATTTTTCCATTTTTGTAAAACACTAATTTACCAATTAATCTAATAATGTAAAATTAAATCCTAAATGCAATGCGTGATATTTTGGTATTTTTCATGATATAAAAAAAAACTTAAACGTGCACAAAATTGCAAACAATT
Organism: Nicotiana tabacum; assembly: GCF_000715075.1. NCBI lineage: Eukaryota > Viridiplantae > Streptophyta > Magnoliopsida > Solanales > Solanaceae > Nicotiana > Nicotiana tabacum. Next base: position 54,755,390 of record NC_134087.1, on the reverse strand, counting down.
AAATAAAATTCTACAAAATTCCTAAAATGGTAAATAATTAACAAAATCTATTTTCTTGGGATTCTTATAGGAGTATTTCATATAGGGCAAAAATCACGTGCTCACATATACTATACAGTACATCGTACTTTTGTTATATAATGGCACGTTTGTCACGACCCAATTCCATTTTAGGCCGTGATGGCGCCCAGCACCGTTGTTAGGAAACCCAACACTGATCAAACTAGTGGTTTCTCGTTTTAAATAAATTACTAAGTGGATAATATGTCCTCACTTGTTAAAAAGATTTAGAGATTTGCAAACGTACATAATTAAACGGAAGCAAGTGAGTACAAATCAAAATCGTGTAAACAAATCCAAAATCATAAGTGTACTAGTGTGTGTGCCAAAACCTGATGTCACAAATATGTGGGCATTCTAGTAAAATATACAAAAGACTACTAATCTACTATCTGAAAGGAAATAGACAGAAAAAAGTATAACATAAAGAAGACTCCAGCTGCAGGAGAATGGCTCAAAAGGCAGCTCACCGTGAAGTCTCGAAATGGGGATCAAATATGCACACCGGACTGGTAACCAAATTCTCCTGCCTCGAATCCTGTACAATTAAGTATAGAAGTATAACGTGAGTACATAAATATATGTACCCAGTAAGTATCTAGTCTGACCTCGAAGAAATAGTGACGAGGGGTCGACACCGATACTTACTAAGGGCCAACAATATAATAATATGAAATTATAATTGAGCATGATATATAGAGATAACAATGAAATTCAGAACAAGAAATAACTAAACAATTATTTTATCATATTTAAGGACCCAAAACACTTCCTTCAGTTAAAACAAATTATCTCTCAAACAATGAATTTATACAAGTTATAAAAAGGACTTCCAGTTCTATTATCACATATGAATTCCACCGAGGACATTTAATCCGATCCAACATAAGTGTAAATTGTGCATTGCCGAGGATCGAATGGCCCGAACCATAGATTCATCTAATTATCTGGCTTGCAAATCATACATGAGATGCGGTCAAATGTAAATTTAACAATAAATCATAATCCTTTCTTGATTATTTTCAAAATAAAGACAATTCAACTTGAAGCTTTTAAGTCCTTTGAAATCCTAAACTCAATTCCATCTGTTACAATTAACAAATATAATCAAATAACGGTATCCACAAAATATGATATAAACCTAAAACTACCCAAACATAAACAGGAATAGTAGCTACATACGGACTCTCATCACTTCGTGTGTACGTACCCCGCACAAATAAACGCATATTAATTAAGTTCACCTATGGGGAAATTTTCCTCTTACAAAGTTAGAAAAGAGACTTACTTCGTCTCGAGGCTACTTTTCGGTCCAAGATTATGCCCAAACCCTCAATTCGGTGCCGAACAATCCAAAACTATTTAAATAGTGAAAAAAATAATCAATATAGGTTTAAAAAGATCATATCCCAACTATTAAAGTAATTTTTCAACTCTAAATACAATATTCCTAAAATTCATTCCCGGGCCCACATACCCGGATTCCGAAAATTTTCGAAAAAAGTTGTTACCCATAAACTTAGGAACATAAATATATGATTTTCAATCAGTTCCATAATTTCACTAATTTACATATTGTAATCTACCCATAAACTATGTATTAAACTCACATTAGGTAGAAATTACTTACCTCAGAAAGCTAGGCCAAAATCTCCTCCGTAAGAGCTCTCTAATCGCCCAAGAGTGAAATAAATGACCTCAAAAATGCCTAAGTCCCATTTTTAAAACTCACTGCATAGCTGCCTCCTTCATCGCGAACGCGGAAGGGGCCTCGTGTTCGTGAAGGTAAACGGCCCGGGACCCCTGGAGATGCTACATCACGAATGCGACCAAGGCATCGCAAATGCTGAGGCTAGTTTGGCCTAGCCTTCGTGAATGCGAGGGCTACTTTGCAACGCGAAGAACAATTCAGCGGCCCAGCCCAACCTAGGCTCTATGCGAACACGAGTTGCCTCACACGAATGCAAAGGTCACCGGTCCTAGACCTTCGTGAACACGGACAAACTATCACATTAATGTAGCACAAATTTCCCCCAGTCCCAATCCCTTCTACGAGAACGCGAGGGTCCCTTTGCGTTCGCGAAGAAGGAAACCAGAATTGGGATTTTCTTGTTTTCTATATTTTGCTTCGAGGGGTCCGAAACTCACCCGAGCCACTTGGGACCTTGTCCAAAGGCACCAACAAGTCTATAAACATGATACGGGCCTGCTTGAACTCTTGAAATGCGAAAATCAACAATGAAACCAAGAATCACACCCCAAAACCAAATTGAATCAAACTTTGAACTTCAAATTTTCCAAATTTCTCCGAATGCCCCGAATCATACTTAGACTGCTCGGAATGACACCAAATTTTACGTGTAAGTCTTAAATGACATTATAGAACTATTAAAGGTCTCGAAATTCCATTCGGACCTCGATATCACCAAAAACCACTCCAAACCAAATTTAAAGTACTTTAAAATCCTTCAAGAACCAACTTTCACTATTAGGCGCCAAAACTCTCCCGGGTCATCCAAAACCCGATCCGAATATATGCCTAAGTCCGAAATTATCATACAAATCTACTGGAATCGTCAAATTTCGATTTCGAGTTGTTTACTCAAAATATTGAACGAAGTCAAACTTGGCCTTTTAAGCCAACCTTAAGAAACCAAGTGTTCCGATTTCAACCTAAACTCTTCCAAATCCCAAACTAACCATCCCTGAAAGTAATAAATCAGTAAAGGAAAGTACATGAAGTCTTATTTAAGGGAACGAGGTTCTAGAAAGCAAAATGATCTGTCGGGTCGTTACATTCTTCACCTCTTAAACAGATGTTCGTCCTCGAGTGGGTTTAGATTCATACCTGAAGTGCTGAATAAGTGTGGACATCTGCTTCCATGTCCTCCTCGGACTCCCAGGTCACCTCCTCGGTTGGTTGGCCCCTCCGCTGAACCTTTACCACGGAAATCCTCTTGGATCTCAACTAGCGATCCTATCTAGTAACAATGGCAACTGGCTCCTCCTCATAACCCAAGCTCTCATCTAGCTGAATTGTGCTAAGTCTAACACATGTGACAAGTCGGCGTGATACCTTCAAAGCATAGACACGTGAAAACTAGATGAACCCCAGATAGGCTGGGAGGTAAAGCAAGCTCATAAGCAACCTCCCCAACTCGCCTCAACACCTCAAATGGGCCTATAAACCTTAGGCTCAACTTTCCCTTCTTTCCAAATCTCATAATCCTATTTATCGGCTAGACTTTAAGGAGAACCTTCTCGCCTACCACAAATGACACATCACGTGCCTTCTGGTATGCGTAACTCTTTTGTCTGGACTGTGGTGTGCGATGTCATTCCTGAATCAACTTTACCTTTTTCAAGGCATCCTTTACCAAATCAGTACCATATAACTTAGCCTCGCTGGGCTCAAACCACCCGATGGGAGAATGATATTGTCAACCATGTAAAGCCTCAATTAGAGCCATCTCGATGCTGGACTGATAACTGTTGTTGTAAGTAAACTCGGCCATAGGCAAGAACTGATCCCACTATCCCCAATGTCAATTACACATGGTCTGAGCATGTACTCCAATATCTGAACTGTCCGCTCTAACTGTGTATCGGTCTGTGGGTGAAACACAGTGCTGAGCTCTACACGGGTCCCCAACTCACTCTGTACGGCTCTCCAAAAATACAAAGTGAACTGACGGCCTCTATCTAATATGATGGAAATAGGTACACCGTGCAACCGAACTATCTTCCGAATATGAATTAGGGCCAACCTCTCTAAAGTATAAGTAGTTTCAATTGGAATGAAGTTTACTGACTTGGTCAACATGTCGACAATGACCCAAACTACATCAAACTTCCACAAGGTCCGCGACACCAACTACGAAGTCCATAGTAATGTGCTCCTATTTCCATTCTAGTATAGTCATCTGCTGGAGTAGGCCACTTGCCCTCTGGTGCTCTTATTTGACCTACTAGCAATTTATGCACCTAGCTACAAACTCAACTATGTCTTTCTTCATCTGTCGCCACCAATAATGTTGCCTCAGGTCACGATACATCTTCGAAGCACCTGGATGAATGGAATACCGAGAACTGTGTGCCTCCTCTAGAATCTTCCCTCTCAAGCCATCGACATTAGGAACACATAGATGACCTTGGAGTCGCAGAACACCATCCTCACAATTGAAACCTCCTTGGCACTACCCTGTAGTACCGTCTCTATGAGAGCTGCCAACTGAGGATCATCAAATTGTCGAGCCTTGATTTGCTCCAATAGTGAAGACTGGGCAACAACATATACAAGAACTCAATTGGGCTCTGAAATATCAAACCTCACGAGCCTATTAGCCAAGGACTGAATGTCCAAAGCTAGTGGCCTCTCTTCTACTGAAATAAAGGCCAAGCTACCCATACTCTCTGCCTTCCTGCTCAAAGAATCCACGACTACATTCACCTTGCCCAGATGATAAAGAATAGTGATGTCATAGTCCTTCAGTAACTCAAGCCACTTGCGCTGCCTTAAATTGAGATCCCTTTACTTGAACAAATACTGTAAGTTGCGATGATCGGTGTAAACCTTATATGACACCCCATAAAGATAATGCCTTAAAATCTTAAGAGCATGAACAATTGCGGCTAACTCTAGATCATGTATAGGGTAATTCTTCTCATGGATCTTCAGCTGCCGCGAAGCATATACAATAACTCGCCTCTCCTGCATCAATACACAACCCAAGCCAATGCACGAAGTGTCGCAATACATCGTATACATCCCCGAACTAGAAGGTAGCACTAGAACCGATGTTATAGTCAAAGCTGTCTTGAGCTTCTGAAAGCTCGCCTCATAATCATCGGACCAACGGAACAGAGCACCCTTCTGGGTTAATCTAGTTGGAGGTGCTGCAATGGATGAAAAGCTTTGCACAAACCAGCGATAATAACTTGCTAACCCCAGGAAACTCCTGATCTCAGTCACCAAAGTGGGACGAGGCCAACTCTGAACTGCCTCAATCTTCTTGGGATCCACCTTAATACCCTCTCTTGATATAACATTATTTACCGTAAAAATGGTAATAACAATTAAATTTGTTGATGGGACTCTAAAATACGTGATTTATTTTTACGCTAGTTGTTAGAGCAGTTGATGCTAGATATATGAAGATAAAGGATAAAATGCGAACTAGAATAGAGCTGTGATCAAACCGAAGGGTTAACTATCTGGGCATCGGGCCAGCTGATAATGGCCTCGAGGTCAATGCTTGGGCTCGAGCTCGAGCTATCGGGGGTAATCGGGAAGGGACTAACAGTTATAATATAATTAAAGTAGGCTCTTTATGGCTGATATCAAGCAATAAATGAAGAACAAGTACGAAAGCAATAAATGAAAGTGGTAGTCTCGAGCGAGTAAGTTAGAGAGAAAAGAGAGAGAGAATTGTTATTGATCTTGTATAGAATAGTTGGAGCAACAGTAGCCCTTTACAAGGTGGTGAGGATCCCCTTTATATAGGAGGGTAAATACAATATAGTATAGAATGCATTAATTGTAAAGATACGGAGATGGGACAGCTAGACATGATACCAAACTCTACCGGTGTTACCTGATCGCCTTGGGAATTCCCCATCCTTGGCATTGTCGTTGGGTCGAGCATAAATGAACATCGAGGGAGAGAGATCGACCGCGACCCCATAGCCTCGAGATCTCGATATGACTTCCCAAAACCCCTTAATGACGAGAAATTGGACCCTTAAATTTTATCATATACAGATAGTCTCCGCTTTTCCTGGAATGAAGTAATAGGAAATGATTTTGAGCCGTCGTTCCAAGGATATCATTGTCGTGTTGTCAACTGATAAGATCATTAAATGCCATATTCCAGAAAACCGTGCTAAGGTCGCCGTCAAATACGATAATCGAGGAACCCATGAATAGCCATTGGCTCGTCCTTTCTGCTGCCCAAGCAGTTCCTATAAATGCATTGACTGTTTAACACTCCTTATTTTCACCCCATCTTCAAATTCACGAGTCAGAACCCATCGCCTTTTACACTCTTCCATCTTGTTTTATAGAAATTTTGACCATTGATATGGCTAGGACTTCTAGGATGGTTCCTCGGCGGAACGAAGTTGCATTATCATCTCGATCTTTTAAAGAGAAAGCCAGAGCAATTCCTTCCTTGGAATAGTGTACTCCACCTAATCTCGATATGTTAAAGGATATTAACATCGATACCACTTCATCCACACCAGGTCGGTGTGAGCACGTGTCTCGATATATTAGCGTTGTGACTAACATACAAACGGTGAGGACGGACTATAAGGCCGGCTTTCTTTACTTGTATGCCTACCCGTTCACCTTGGGTCCTGATAATTCTTCTGAATCCTCTCCCCCGGAGATAGACCCGGTTATTCTTGACTTCTGTGACAAGTAACAAGTGACGCTTGGTCAGATCTATCCTTCTTTCTGGAGGATAGTATTGATGCTCTGCCATTTCACCGAAGGGGTTGGGGGTGAGACCTTTACCCTCAACCATTTGATCATGATGTATAGCCCTCGATTTTATCGAGGTTTAATCAGGCTCCATCATCGATCCAAAAAATCATTTTTCTTGAGCATCGACAAGGGGAAGGATAGAGGGTGGATGAACAGATTTGTCAGGGTAAAGACCTCGGATATCATCCCAGCCCGGAGGATGCCCTTCCCGGAGAAATGGAACACACAACGTAAGCAATTTTCCCTTAACCACTTTTTAGCACTTTTCTTTTGAAATAACGACCTCTCTGCGCTTCCTGTAGCCGCTACTTGGTACCTCGAGGCGGTATTGGATTTTTTGGGATGGATCAAGTGGTTGGACAAGGTGTTCCCATACCTTGTTCGATCTTGGACCAACCTGGCCAAGGAGCGATGGGTGGCCAAGAATCATGGTAGAGTTTCCTTACCGCCTATGCCTTGTATTTGTGTTTCTACAAGCGCACTTAGTGATGACGTCTTGCGGTTACTGCGCTTGTGCAGGTCTTGGCGAGAATATGCAGATGAGGCTGGCCCCTGGTGGCGAAGTGGAGGCTTTGGAGCCCGGCAAGGGCAAGAAGAAGGAAGGTGAGGTAGCTGTTGATCATCTTGTGGCAAAGAAATCTAGGTCACTCGAGCATCAAGCCATTACTATGACCTCTACTTTGACTTTAGGGGAAAATCCTGGGGCTGAGGATGAAGACAACGATGAACGCCCGTTAGCACGAAGGACGAGGTCGAGTATGGGAGCCTCGCAGGTGTCTCATCTGGAGGCTGCTGAATTTGGGACGACCGACTCAGGTCGGTCCCATAGACCGAAGACCCTCAAGGAAGGTGTTGATGTGGTCTCGGAATGCATGACTGAGTTTGGCGCAGTTTCCATTGGGGGGACTGCTACCATCGATCCTGAAAGGTCGGGGCCCGGAGCTTTTCAGGAGCAGGAGTTGCCTTTTAGGGAAGTCGGCGACATGAACGACTTCATCTTATGCTTTCATGTCTCGTCAGGGGAACCTAGGGACGCTCAAGAAGTGGACGCTGTCAAAGCAGGTATTCCTCTCCAATGGGGAGGCTCTCTTGCCAACATCTTTGATGGTGTTAGTGATAGTGTCGGTCTTGACGTTCCCAGCGCCGTCAAGGCGGCGGAGAAATTCATGCGGCAGGTGATAGCCATCTTTCGCGCATTTCTTTTAGTCTTGGGTGTCGTTCTTTGTCTTTTTAACTTTTCCACTATGCCACAGTGCAAGGATATGTACGATCATGCCTTCCTTAGGCTCCGCAAGGAGATTTCTTACCATGAAAAAGAGTGTAAGAAACTCACCTCAATGCTGCGAGATTCGGAGGCTCGCTCTGCCCGGGGAGGGAAAGAACTAGGAGAGCTCCGAGCTGCTTTGGGGATGGCACTCTGGGAAAAGCCCGACCTTGTTGCGTAGGTATTTTGCCTTGCTTGTACTCGACTTCTTCTCTTGTATTCCGACACAAATTGGCTTACCATTCTTTTGTAGGCCGAGCAAAATGGTTCACAGATTAGTCAACTAAACATGGAGATCTCTGGGTTGAGGAAGCAAAGTGAAGTAGCGACTGAGGAATTGGCGACATCCCAGGATCTTTTCAGGAATGCTCTCAAGGAGGTTGCTGCCTTGGCCGCGGCCAAGTCTGAGGTTGAAAGAAATGCTGTCATTTATCTGGAGGACGCAACCACGATGCAAAAAATAGCTCGTAATGTATCGATAGCAGTTGAGTAGAAGCTAGCTCGAGCTATTAATCATTCTAAGGTGGAGGCGAGGAGAGAGACCCTGGATGAGATCAAAGCTAGAGGCGTCGACCTATCAGCTGATCTCGAGGAAGCCCGTGAATTGGAGAAAGAACTGGCACTTTTAATTGCCCCCGATGAGGGTGAAGATAGTAGTGATGGGGAGTAGTCCCCATGTCATTTTGCATCCCCTCTTTTTCCCTATGTATGCAGCCCCGGGGGGATGGATTTTGTAAAGATGCCTCTTGTGGGTATGTTATTGGCAATGTAAAAAAAAGGGATTTTCCTCCTATCAGTTTTTTCAGTCTCATTTTTCTTTGTTCCTTTGCTTTTGCGGATTGACTTTCGACTTTTTACATTGGCCTTTCGAAATCCGTTCTCGGAGCAACCGAGACCCTCAAACTGGACATGCCCTGGGTTAAATCGATAGCTCATATCGGACCGGTGCTGGCAATATCAGGGAGCTACTGAGGCCTCGCATTTTTTTGGGTTCTGCGGGGTAGCAACATTCGCTCGATCTGGTAAGAGGGGCCCGGGGCGATTCTGCCAGTACGTTTCCCTAGGAGAGGGTGACGCGGCCAGGATTAATTGGCCTTTTGGGTAGGCGGGCTGTTTCTGCTTTGCCCCTATATATTCATTATTCTGCCTTTCCAATAGTGATTTCGTTTCTTTGATAAACTCTCTCTTCCGTAGAGCCTGGCGTTTTGTGCTAGTTCTTCCATTGCCCCAATTCAGAATTTTTTCTCAGGTCCACATCTTTCTCCACCTATTCTATCGTAGTTATGACTGCTTCGTCAACGTCTGACAGTTGGTTGGAGGGGAGTTCTTCCTGTGCTCCGCATTCGGTTAGTGATAGCGACTCACCGCCAATGCCCGACGAGCGAGCCTCGGGGTTCCCTACCTCGAGGAGAGCCATCACGTCGGGGAGGCCTTCCAACATTTCGGGTCACCGGGAGCATGTGTCGAGGATCATCTCATTAGTGGGAGAGGAAAACCTCGAATTGATCAGAAAAGACTGCGGATGGCGAGAAGGAACGGTATTACAAGTACCTTATCTCGAGGAGAGCGTCATGGCATACGTTGAGGGGTTTTGAGCATATACACACATGTTTTTGCGCCGGGTTCCCCAGACCGGGTCATGCTTGATTTATATCGGAGATACCAGGTTACACCGCCGCAGGCTCATCCCTTCCTTTGGAAAATAGTGCAGACGATGAGATATTTCACCAATAAGGGTGGGATAGAGTTTATCCTAAGCAATCTCGTGAGGACATATCGGCCACTACGTTACCGAGGTTTGATTTATCTTCACCTTCGATCCACCCGAGCTCCTATCATCGGTAGCAAGGAGAACGAGGACCGTGAATGGATGAATCGGTTCGTTCGGATTCGAATGATCGATGTCATTCCTAGAGAGGTTTTGCCATTTCCTGAGAAATGGAACTTCACACGTACGTGTCTCATCTGAACTATCATCGTTTTGACCGGAGGCAGGCTCTATAATGATATCTTTCCATTCCATATTTGTAGAAACTCATTGGTCATCGAACGAGGTCCCCGATTTAGCCGAGTGGTCTGGTAAGCTGGTATCTTACTTGATTTATGATAAGCGTCGGTGGTGAGATCTATCCAAAAAGAGATGGGAGGCAAAGCATCATGGTAGGTGTCCGGCGCTTTGTTTCCTAAAAAATGGATCATTTCTTGCCAGCTTATTTAACTTAACTATCACAGGTGTCGGGGGTTCTTACGAAATGAGGTCGTGTCCTTTAGGGGAGGAGGAAATATTACTGGCCTCGGGATCGAGGAGTGATGACAAACGAAAAGATGCTCCGGGGTGTGAAAGGGCTTGCAGTGAGTCGACTCTTTCTCGATGGTTAAGGAGAAGTGATTCGGTCAATTGGCCACCTTCTGAAGGCGGTAAGCCATCGGATACTGCTTCGGCCTTCGACGAGGCTCAGCGGCTTGGCCTCATGGTGAGTTTTGATGCCGTAAGATTATTCCGGCCCCGTGCCTTTCTCTCTTTTATTTTATTTTTTTATTTATCTTTACTTCAAAGGCCTTTGACAGGCTTAAATCCGAGCTGCTTTGTAGTGAGGCCCCATTGCGGGAGGCTTTGGATAGGGAGAAATCCCTTAAGCTTTTTTGTGCAGAAAAGGAAAGCGAGCAGATTTCCTAATGGCATGAGGTGGACCAGAGCCGGAGCCGTGAGATCTGCCTGGAGAAACAGGTACCCTATATTTCACGCTGGCTTGCACTCCCCCCTTTTACCTCGGCATCTTGATGTTTTGATATTTCAGTTGGAGGACAAGTTAGAAGAGTTGGGACAGCTCTTGGGCGAGGTTGGTCGGGCCAAATGTGAATTCAACGAGCTTCAGGCGCATGTAAGTGCCCATTTTACGCCCAAAGAGAGTGCTCTAGCCATGGTTTCTGCTCTTCAGGTGCAAATCCAGACCGTTCGCGCGAATGATTCTACTCGGGCGAATATGATCGCAAGGCTCTCGTATGAGCTTTCGAAGGCGAAGACCGAGGTGGTGCATATCCGAGCCGAGGTTGTGATAAGCAATACCAGGGCGGGACAGAAAGTGGCGGCCTATTCGAAGAGTGTTGCTATTGCTAAAGCTGAACTGAAGAGAGCCTGCGATCGTGCAAACAGTAGCAAGGAGCATGCGAGGTGCAAATCCCGGAGGGAAGTTCTCGAGGAGATTCATGCCAGGGACTTTGATCTCTCGAAAGAGATTGAGCAAGCCAAAGGGGAGGAGTATGATGCCATGTTCCTTCTGTCCAATGCTGAAGACGGCGAGAGGGGGCCGCCGGGCCATAGTCACCAGGGAGATGTTTATTTCCTACCTTGTTCTTGTGTACATAGCTTTCTTGGTATGTTGTAGACGGAGCTTGTATTTCACCGCCTGTATGTAAAAATGGGGGAACCCCGCAATTTGTGTTTTCTATGTTTCTTTTTGTCAAGATCTCAACAGGGTCGATTCGACTTTTAAATTAGTAGGAATCTTCAAACCCGTGGTACGATCCTGAGGTTCATTAGGCTGGCGACAGCGTTTTTTACCTTTTGACCTTGGGCATACGCATTTTTACTATTTTGGGTTCAGTCTCCGAGTCGAGTTTCGACATGAGCTCAATCGACCCTCAAGTTTTGTATTTGCATGGGCTGGCGACAATGGCTCTTACGCTTTTGGTCATTGCGACCTTTTAGTGTGTAGCCCTGAGGCTCGTTTGGCTGGTGACGATGGCTCTTATGCTTTGCCCTTAGGCATGTATTAGTTAACTATTTTGGATCCGGTCTCCGAATCGGGTTATGACTCGAGCTCATTTTAATCCTCAACCTTTCAAATATTAAGCTGGCGACAGTGGCTCTTATGCTCTTGGTCGTTGTGACCTTTTAGTGTGTGGCCCTGAGGCTTGTTTGGCTGGCGACAATGGCTCTTATACTTTGCCCTTGGGCATATGTCTGCTTTGTTTTCCTCTCGTTAAGGACATTTTGAAATGATTTTTCCTGACCCATCGTCGGTTTGGGAAGAACCTCGATTTCAAGTCATTTACGGTGATGTTTGAGCACCTCAGAAGGTTTAGCTCGTAGGCTGAGTAGCTAGAAGCCTTGTGATTTGGAGCTGACATGGTCAAAGCTCTTTTGCCTATCGAGGGTAGCCTGTTTAACCAGTTCTTTTTGAAGTAGATTCGAAGTAATGGCCTGTAATTTTATAGTGACGGTCAGGTGTCCCCGAGTCTCGTTAATTTGGTTAGTTCAGCCGTATTGACTATAGTCATTTGTGTTTGGCTAAAGCCATTTTTGATCCCGAGTGTGGTAGTTCAGGTGTCTACATCGAGGGTATGCCCTTTCTGGAGTCTTACAAATGTGACATATAGCCTAAACTTCGGGATCGAGTTTTATGCCTGTAGTAAGGTCTTACAAAATTTTCATATATGTTGAGGTCTTACGGTTTTTTCATGCCTGTTGAGGTCTTACAATTTTTTCATGCCAATTGAGGTCTTACAGTTTTTTCATGCCTGTTGAGGTTTTACAGTTTTTGTTGCTATATTAAATAGATCTTTCTAGGCCGAGTTTGCCCGATCGGGGTCTTACGGCCTCGGGTTTTTAAGTGAATGGCGATTGACGATAGTCTCCAAGTCATCGAGTTTGCTTAGGCTCGAAGGCCGTTATTCGTGAGCTCGGATTTGCCTCATTGAGGGCTTATGACTTTGGAGATTCCAACCCTAGGGTCACGTGGGTAACGAGTTATTGACGCTAGTCTTCGAGTATTTCGGAGCGTTTTCAGTAGAGGGGTCCTTGCTGTGAAAATGCCGAATTTTCTTTGGAGTACAAGACGCTTTTGGCGAAAGATATTCTTTGATTGTTTGGCATAAGTACATGTTGTTTTGTTGCCGTGAGCCCAACTTGTGCGGACACAGCTCTTTTGACCATTTGGACCAGTACATTGTTTCTTATTAGAATTTAGTCAGTCGTTCCCTGGTTCCTCCTAGTGGATGACCTCTCAATGGGGTGCCCTCTAGTGTTCGGGTTTGATAGCAAAAGAAGCCTTGTAATCATGTTGGGTCCTCCTTAGGTAGCGCGTGGACGTTGCGTTGTTAAAAACCTTGCCAGAAAAAACCCGTTTTGAGATAAAAACTCGGTCGAAGGAAAAGAGTGCACTAGACGCTTCGAAACCTCAACGTCCTCGAGCCAGATTGGGATCTCGGCTACTTTGGTCGATGGCCTATGCAAGAGTTATCGTGAAGTAAAAGATTGAAAAAGGGAGAGATGATTATACCTTAACTGCGATGGTACTCTTGGGTTTCGGCGTTTGTTTGGCGGATGCGATGTGGTCCTTAATTTTAATACAGCCGAGGGTGTGTATTAAAAAATTGTGTGGATGACGTGTTGGGGTTCGTATGCTTTGTTCTTTTTGGTTGTTTCTCTTTTTCGGGACTGGTTTTTAGTTCGGTCGCTGAGGAATTCCTGAAGGTGTCCGTTATTGAGTAACCGGGCCACTTCCTCTCGGAGTTTCCTACAATCCTCCATTCTGTGTCCATGCGAGTTGTGAAACTCGCACATCAAGTTGTAGTTCATTTGGGAAGGATCCGAGTGTATAGGCCTGGGCCATTTGGCATCCCTGATTTTGTTGATGGCGAACATGATATCTGATATATCGACGTTAAAGTTGTATTCTGAAAGGTAAGGTGCCCCGTTGGCCCCGTGTCCCCATCGAATCTACATTTGTTGATGGGTCCCCAAGGGTTCTGTCCTCTATTCATCAATCGATCGTTGCGAAGCTGGTTGCGTATCAAGGCATTTCTCCTATCATCGGGGTACGGTTGATACCTCTCTTTGTTCGATTTTGACTCCTTCGCCAGAAGTCTGCTCGGATATACTGAGCCCGAGGGAGCCCAGCTGGTCATCTTTGACCCTGATCTTTGACTGGTATCGATTGTGGACGTCTGACTAGGTTACGACGAGATATTCAATTAGATTCTCTTTCAGCTGCCTTGAGGCTACCGAGCTTCGTTCATTTAGGCCTTGAGTGAAGGCCTGCACTACCCAGTCATCGGAGACCAGAGGTAGTTCCATTCGTTCCATTCGTTCCATTTGGAAACGAGATACGAATTCTCACAGCATTTTGTTCTCCCTCTACTTAATCTTGAATACGTCGGACTTCCTTGTTGCTACTTTGATGGCACCGGTGTGTGCCTTTATGAAGGAATCTGCTAGCATGGCAAATGAATCTATGGAGTTGGGAGCTAGGTTGTGATACCACATTATGGACCCCTTCGAGAGCGTTTCTCCGAACTTCTTCAGTAAGACGGACTCGATCTCATCCTCTTTTATGCCATTGCCCTTTACCACACACGTCTAGGCAGTGACATGTTTGTTGGGATCTAAGGTCCCGTTGTATTTTGGGAGTTCTGGCATTCTGAACTTCTTTGGAATAGGTTTTGGAGCCACTTCCTCTGGGAACGGTCATTGTATGAACTTCTTCGAATCTACACCCTTCAGGACCAGGGGTGCGCCCAGGATTTGGTCGACTCTGAAGTTATAGGTTTCGACCTTCTTATCATTGGCTGCTATCATTTTCTCGCCAGACTCGATCCTTTTGGTGAGTTCCTCCAGCATTTTTACGATGGCAGGATCGGCTACTGATCCGTTGTTGCTCGATCTCTCTGGTACCTGTTCGGCCGGGGGAGTGGTTTCCGGTGCTACCGTGCTGGGAGTCTTTGGGTGGTTTTGTGACTAAGAGATAGCCAACTGTTGTGCCTGCAACATTTCAAAAATAATATGAAGACTAACTTCCTGTTCATCCCGGGCTGGGGTTTTTTGGGCTTCCTGTTGGTCGCCATGTTGTTTGCTCTCGTCGGTGTGTGAGGTTTCGTCGATCTTCTGTGCATCTTTCGAACCCGCGTCCGCTGGAATCGGTCCAGGTGCGTTATCAGGGTTCTGTGGTGGCGCGCCAACAACTGGAATGGCCACACCATTTTCTCTGTGGTTTTCAAGGTTGTCATTATCAACTCTGTTCACTAAACAAGACATTTCAACCTGAAATTGAAGATATTGGACAAGAAAAAGTGTGAAAGAGAACTTGCGTTGTGTGATGAAACCATCAAGAAAATAATCACTATTATTTTTAGCCCCACGCTTGGCGCCAAACTGTTTACTGTGAAATGGTAATAATAATTAAATTTGTTGATGGGACTCTAAAAATACGTGATCTATTTTTACGCTAGTTGTTAGAGCAATTGAGGCTAGAGATATGAAGACAAAGGATAAAACGCGAACTAGAATAGAGTTGTGATCAAACCGAAGGGTTAACCATCCAGGCCTCGGGCCAATTGATAAGGGCCTCGAGGTGGATGCTTGGGCTCGAGCTCGAGCTATCGGGGGTAACCGGGAAGGGACTAACAGTTAGAATATAGTTAAAGGAGGCTCTTTATGGCCGATATCAAGCAATAAATGAAGAACAAGTACGAAAGCAATAAATGAAAGTGGTAGTCTCGAGCGAGTAAGTTAGAGAAAAAAGA
Source organism: Nicotiana tabacum (assembly GCF_000715075.1). Lineage (NCBI taxonomy): Eukaryota > Viridiplantae > Streptophyta > Magnoliopsida > Solanales > Solanaceae > Nicotiana > Nicotiana tabacum. The sequence goes on along the minus strand of NC_134087.1, from coordinate 54,740,055 downwards.
GAGAGAGAGAGAATTGTTATTGATCTTGTGTAGAATAGTTGGAGCAACAGCAGCCCTTTACAAGGTGGTGAGGATCCCCTTTATATAGGAGGGGAAATACAACATAGTACAGAATGCATTAATTGTAAAGATACGTAGATGGGACGGCTAGACATGATACCAGACTCTGCCGGTGTAACTTTCTTGCCTTAGGAATTCCCCATCCTCGGCATTGTCGTTAGGTCGAGCGTAAATGAACATCGAGGGAGAGAGCTCGACCGCAGACCCACAGCCTTGAGATCTCGATCTGAACTGCCTCAATCTTCTTGGGATCCACTTTAATACCCTCTCCTGATACAACATGCCCCAAGAATGCCACGGACTCTAGCCAAAACTCACATTTGGAGAACTTAGCATATAGCTCCTACTCTCGCAATGTCTGAAGTACCACTCTCAAGTACTGCTCGTGCTCCCCCAGGCTACGTGAGTAAATCAAGATGTCATCAATGAAGACAATAACAAAGGAATCAATATAAGGCTTGAACACCCGGTTCATCAAATCCATAAATGCTGTTGGGGCATTAGTCAAGCCGAAGGACATCAGTAGAAACTCATAATGGCCATATCTTGTACGGAAGGTAGTCTTCGGAACATTTGAGTCCCGAATCTTCAACTGATGATACTCCGATCTCAAGTCGATCTTAGAAAACACCCTAGCACCCTGCAACTAGTCAAACAAATCATCAATACACGTTAACAGGTACTTGTTCTTGATGCTAACGTTGTTCAACTGGAGGTAATCAATGCACATCCTCATAGTCCCATCTTTCTTCTTCACAAATAGCACTGGTACACCCTAAGGTGACACGCTTGGCCTGACAAACCCCTTTGCTAACAACTCATCAAGCTGCTCCTTCAACTCCTTCAACTATTTTGGAGCCATACGGTACGGTAGGATAGTGTCACGACTCGGATTTTCCACCCTCAGGAGTCGTGATGGCGACTACTCATAGTAGCTAGGCAGGCTGCGAAATAAAGAATCACTAACTCATTCATTTTAGCCCTTTTTAACAATTTGAATTAACCAGTAATCAACATTGAAATATTAACGATAAATAAAATCAAGCGGAAGACTTAATCTGATAAAACCAAGCCAGTAAAACAATGCCAACATACGTCTTTACTTGGAATCTGGTGTCACAATACCACGGATTGTCTATGAATACTACAACAAATGTCTGAAAAGAAAGTACAATCTATCTCGGAAACAAATGAAAATAGAATACTTAATAAGACAGAAGAGAACGCTGGGCCTGCGGACGCCTGCAGGACTACCTCGGGATCTCTAGCTGGACTGAAGGTAGCCACCCAAATGCTATTGTCCAAAAGCTGCTCCAGGATCTGCACATAGTACAGAGTGTAGCATCAGCACAACCGACCTCATGTGCTGGTAAGTTCCTATCCTAACCTCGGTGAAGTAGTGATGAGGCTAGGACCATACTACCAAATAAACCTGTGCAGTTATATAATATGCAACGGAAAATAAAACAGGGACAACAAGAAAAGATGGGAGGGGTACATGTTGCGGGGGTATACCAATATCACATTAAATCAAGAAAAAAACATAAGGATAACTTAGAGTTCACATCAAAACGATGAGGAACTTGTAACCAATCTACAAACACTTTGTATCATCAATTGTTGCGGCACGCAACCCGATCCTAACACATAACAACACTGTTGCGGCGTGCAACCCAATCCATATCATTTATCACTGTTGCGGCGTGCAACCCGATCCGATTATATTATTGTTGCGACGTGCAACCCGATCTAATTATATCATTGTTGCGGCGTGCAACCCGATCCATATATAATATTATTGCGGCGTGAAACCCGATCCAAATACAATATTGTTGCGGCGTGTAACACGATCCATATTTAATATTGTTGCGACATGCAACCCGATCCAAATATAATATTGTTGCGGCGTGCAACCCGATCCAAATATAATATTGTTGTGGCGCAACCCGATCCACATATACAATCAACAATAATCATAATAAGAGTCCCGGCAAGGGATGAATAAAGAACTACACTGTCCCGGCAAGGGAATCGACAGTATAAATAAAAAGGTCCCGGCAAGGGAGAAACAGCTATAACCAAACTTGTTCCAACATCTAACTACCTCAGCTAACACCAATACTCAATCACGAGTAATTTTCACGAGAATAATCATAATCCTTGCTCAATATAGAGAATCATCAACGTATTGCATCTGTAGTATTATTTAAGAACACAATAAGTTACAATTTAAGACTCACGGTCATGCTTGAGACCAACGTATAGATACTCGTCACCATGCCTATACGTCGTACTCAACAAGAAACAGGTAGCTAATAGGACAGAACTCCTAATCCCTCAAGCTAAGGTTAGATCAAACACTTACCTCGAACTTTCACGGCCAACTCAAGCCTCAAACACCGCCTTTCCTTTAGACTTTGCCTCCAAACAACTCATATCTAGTCCAAATTGATTTTAACAACATCAATAAATGCTAAAGAATTCATACCCAATGCTCAATTATAGATTTCCTATCATTCTTCCCAAATAGTCAAAAATTGACCCAGGGCCCACTTGGTCAAAACTCGAAGTTCGGACCAAAATCTGATCACCAATTCACCCATGAGCCCGAATATATGATTAGTTCCAAAATTTGACCCCAAAACAAGGTCTTAATCCCAAATATACAAAAAGCCCTAATTGTACCCAAATCCCTAATTTTCTACCCTTAAGAACATGATTTAAGCCTAGAAATCTAATGGGTGTTAATGGAAATTGAAGAAAATGAGTCTAAGATTACATACCAATGGATTTGTGGTGAAATTCTCTTTCAAAAATTGCCCAATTTGGAGTTGGAAAGAAGAAGTTATGAAATTTTGGTTAAGTCCTGTTTTGCTTCTGTTTTAAAATCACTGGACAGTCCTTCATCGCGTTTGCGATAGGCCTGTCGCGTTCGCAATGAGTTAGGCCTAGATGACCTTCACGTTCGTGACTTTAGACTTGCATTTGCGGAGCTTTGACCCCTCAAGCCTTAGCGTTCGCGGGCCAGTGGCCACGTTCGCGTAGAACAAGTGAGAACCCCCTCCCCCCAGGCCAATTGCCTTACGCGTTCGAGGGTGCCTGGACGCGTTCGCGAAGGGTACTCCGCCCTCAGCCTCGCATTCGCGCCTCAGGATTCGCGTTCATGAAGAAGAAAACTGGCAACTGGGAAATTCTCCTTACGCGTTCGCGTATGGGACCACGCGAACGCGAAGAACAAGATCCCTGTGCACTGAACAGCAAAAACCTACAACTTTCATAAGTTCAAAAACTTTCTGAAACCCATCTGAAACTCACCCGAGCCCTCGGGGATCCAAACCAAACATACGTAATAACTCAAAAACATCATATGAACTTATCCGTGCGATCAAATCGCCAAAATAACCTCTTAAACAACGAATTTAGCATAGAAATCTAAGAAAATCTCAAATCTTTCAAAGTATGAATTTTTACAACTACGGGACCGAATCACCTCAAACGACTTCCGTTTCTTACCAAATTTCACAGACTCATCTTATTTCACATATGAGACCTGTACCAGGCTCCGGAACTAGGATACGGGCCTGATACCATCAAATTATAAATGCACTTCATTTCCAAAACTCATAGAAATTTCCAGAAAATAATTTTCTTCAAAAATTCATTTCTCGAGCTTGGGACCTCAGAATTCGATTCCGGGCATACGCCCAAGTCCCATATTTTTCCACGAATCCTCCAGGACTGTCAAATCATGGGTCCGGGTCTGGGTCCGTTTACCCAAAATGTTGACCGAAGTCAACTTAAATACATTTTACATTCGAAATTCACCATTTTTCAAAAAATTTCACATAATGTCTATCCGGCTATGCGCCCGGACTGTGCATGCAAAACGAGGTGATGCTGAAAGAGGTTTTTAAGGCCTAAAAAAAGATGGGGATAATGGCTACGCATATCAGACTCGGACTCCCAGGTCGATGCCTCAGCAGGCTGACCTCTCCACTGAACACGAACAGAAGGAAAACTCTTCGACCTCAACTGACGAACCTGCCGGTCTAGAATAGCTACCGGCTCCTCCTCATAAGACAAGTCCTTGTTCAACTGGACAGTGCTAAAAGATAACACGTGGGATGGATCGTCGTGATATTTCCGAAGCATGGACACATAAAACACTAGATGCACGGCTTATAAGCTCGGCGGCAATGCAAGCTATAAGCCACCTCCTCTACTCGATCAAGAATCTCAAACGGGCCAATGAACCTAGGGCTAAGCTTGCCCTTCTTCCCAAATTTCATCACGCCCTTCATAGGCGACACACGAAGCAATACCCGCTCACCGACCATGAAAGCTAAATCTCGAACCTTGCTGTGGGCATAGCTTTTTTGCCTGGACTGAGCTATACGAAGCCTATCCTGAATAATCCTGACTTTGTCCAAAGCATTCTGAACCAGATCCGCACCCAACAACCTAGCCTCCCCCGGGTCAAACCATCCAACTAGCGACCGACATCGCCTACCATACAATGCCTCATAAAGAGCCATCTGGATACTCGACTGGTAGCTGTTGTTGTAGGCAAGCTCTGCTAAAGGCAAAAACTGATCCCACGAGCCTCCAAAGTAAATGACACAAGCTCAGAGCATATCCTCCAATGAATAGTCCGCTCGGACTGCCCGTCCGTCTAAGGATGAAATGATGTGCTCAACTCAACCTATATGCCCCACTTTCACTGAATTGCCCTCCAAAAACATGAGGTAAACTGTGTACCTTGATCCGAAATGATAGCAACGGGCACACCATGAAGACGAACAATCTCTCGGATATAGATCTCAGCTAACATTTCGGAAGAATAGGAGACTACCACAGGAATGAAATGGGCTGACTTGGTCAGCCTATCAACAATAACCCACACTGCGTCGAACTTCCTCTGAGTCCATGGGAGCCCAACAACGAAGTCCGTAGTGATCCGCTCCCACTTCCACTCGGGAAGCTCAATCCTCTGAAACAAACCACCAGGCCTCTAATGCTCGTACTTAACCTACTGACAGTTCAAATACTGACCCACATATGCAACGATATCCTTCTTCATTCTTCTCCACCAATAATGCTTCCACAAATCCTGATAAATCTTTGCGGTGCCTGGATGAATAGAGTACCAAGAACTATAGGCCTCCTCTAAAATCAACTCTCGAAGCCCATCTACATTAGGCACACAAATTCGACCCTGCAATCTCAAAACTCCATCATCACCTAAAGTAACCTACTTGGCACCTCCATGCTGCACCTTGTCTCTTAGGACACACAAATGGGGATCATCATACTGCCGATCCCGGATACGCTCCAATAAAGAAGAACGAGCAATTGGGCAAGCTAACACACGGCTGGGCTATAAAACATCCAACCTCACGAACTGATTAGCCAAAGCCTGAACATCCAAAGCAAGCGGTCTCTCACCGACCAGAATATAAGCAAGACTGCCCATACTGGCTGACTTCCTACTCAAAGCATCGGCCACCACATTGGCTTTTCTCAGATGATATAAGTTGGTGATATCATAGTCCTTTAATAGCTCCAACCACCTTCGCTGCCTCAAATTTAACTCTTTCTGCTTAAACAAATACTACAAACTCTTGTGATCCGTGAACACCTCACATGTCACGCCATACAAATAATGCCTCCAAATCTTCAACGCGTGAATGATGGCTGCTAACTCCAAATCATGAACCGGATAGTTCTTCTCATGAATCTTCAACTGCCATGAACCATAGGCAATGACCTTGCCATCTTGCATCAACACTGCACCAAGTCCAATACGAGATGCATCACAATAAACTGTATAAGGCCCTAAACCTGTGGGCAAAACCAACACTGATGTCGTAGTTAGAGCTGTCTTAAGCTTCTGAAAGCTCTCCTCACACTCGTCAGACCATCTAAACTGGGCACCCTTCTGGGTCAACCTGGTTATCGGGGCTTTAATAGACGAAAACCCCTCCATGAACCGATGATAGTAGCCTGCCAATCCCAAGAAACTCCGGATCTCTGTAGCTGATACTGGTCTAGGCCAATTCTTGACTGCCTCAATCTTCTTCGGATCAATCTGAATACCCTCTGCTAATACAACATGACCCAGGAATGCAACTGAACTCAGCCAGAACTCACACTTCAAAAACTTAGCATACAACTGACTATCCCTCAAAGTCTGAAGAACCACTTTAAGATGTTACTCGTGCTCCTCCCGGCTACGGGAATATATCAAAATATCATCAATGAAGACTATCACAAACAAATCAAAGTAAGTCCTGAACACTCGGTTCATCAACTCCATAAAAGATGTTGGGGCATTTGTCAACCCGAATGACATCACCAAGAACTCGTAATGCCCGTACCGAGTGTGGAAAGCTATATTAGGGACATCGGATGCCTTAATCCTCAACTGATGGTAGCCAGATCTCAAGTCAATCTTTGAGAATACCTTGGTACCCTGAAGCTGATCAAACAAATCATCAATCCTCGGTAGTGGATACTTATTCTTGATTGTAACCTTATTGAACTATCGGTAATCAATACACATTCCCATCGATCCATCCTTCTTCTTAATGAACAACACCGGCGCACCCCAAGGCGAAACGCTGGGTCTAATGAAACCCTTCTCAAGCAAGTCTTGCAACTGCTCTTTCAACTCAGGAGGGGCCATACGATACGACGGAATAGAAATGGGCTAAGTGCCCGGAGCCAGATCAATGCAGAAATCAATATCCCTGTCAGGTGGCATACCCAGCAGGTCTGAAAGAAATACCTTAAGGAACTCGCAAACAACAGGCACAGAATTAATTGAAGGAACCTCGACACTAGAATCACGGACATATGCCATATAGGCCAATCACCCCTTCTCGACCATACGCGGAGCCTTCACATAAGAGATAACACTACGGGTAGAATGACCAGGAGTCCCTCTCCACTCTAAACGAGGTAAACCCGGCAAGGCTAAGGTCACAATCTTGGCATGACAGTCCAAGATAGCGTGGTAAAGTGATAACCAGTCCATCCCCAATATGACATCAAAATCAACCATGTCCAGAAGCAACAAATCTATACAAGTCTCAAGACACCCAATCACAACTATACAAGAGCGATGGACTCGATCTACCACAATAGAATCACCCACTAGTGTAGACACATATACAGGGGCACTCAAGGAATCACTAGGCATGACCAAATACGGTGCAAAATAAGATGACACATAGGAGTATGTAGACCCTAGATCAAATAAAACTGAAGCATCTCGGCCACAAACCAGAACAGTACCTATGATAACTGCATTGGAAGCCTCAGCCTCAGGCTTGGCTGGAAGAGCATAACATCAGGGCTGGGGCCCACCACCCTGGACTACATCTCTGGGATGGCCTACAGCTGGCTGGCCTCTACCTATAGCGGTATGAGCTCCACCTCTAACACCTCTACCTCCACCCCTAGCTGGCGAAGCAGGCGGCAGAACACTTGGTACCTGAACCATAGCACGATAATCCTGCTGTTGTGACTGAGTACCCACCAATCTCGGATAAGCCCTCCGGATATGACCATACTCACGGCACTCATTGCATCTACCTGAATGTTGCGGCTGAGGAAACTGAGACTGACCCTGGCGACCTAAATGACCACCCCAAAAACTCAGGAAGCGGCGGTGCACTGATAGGAGTTGGTGGTGCATGGTAGGACTGCTGATCAGAATACTGCATCTGCGGACCACGGTTATCTGAAGCACCGTGAGAAACCTGAAGGGCTGACTGAAAAGGCCTAGGAGGATGGCCTCTACTATACGAATCTTTGCCTCCAGACGAGGTACCATTGAATCAGCCTGAACGATAAGGCCTCTTGTCAGACCCCTGACCACCTCCCTACGATAGAACCATCTCAACTCTCCTGGCCATATTGGTTGCCTCTTGGAAAGAATTCTCACTCCTAGTCTCCTTAGCCATCTGAAGGCGAATCGGCTGAATAACTCCCTCAATAAACCTCCTCACCCCTCTCTCTCTCTCTCTCTCGGTGGGAAGTATGATAAGAGTATGACGGTCCAAGTCGATGAATCTGGTCTCATACTGAGTAACAGTCATAGAACCCTACTGGAGATGCTCAAACTGCCTCCGATAGATCTCTCTCTGAGTGATGGGGAGAAACTTCTCCAGAAATAGCTGAGTAAATTGCTCCCAAGTCAAAGCTAGCGATCTGGATGGTCTAGCCAAACAACAGTCTCTCCACCAAGTCTTGGCGGATCCCGACAAGCAAAAAGTAGCAAATCAACCCCATTGGTCTCCACTATCCCTATGTTCCTGAAAACCTCATGACAGTTGTCTAGAAAATCCCAGGGATCCTCAGAAGATGCACCACTGAAAATAGTAGGGAAGAGCTTGGTGAACCTGTCCAATCTCCACAAAGCATCGGCAGACATAGTTGCTCCCTCACCAGCCTGAGATACTATACCCGACTAAACTGATCCAACTGGCTGTGCCATCTACTCCAAAGTGCGAGTAGCTGGAGTCTGGGCTCCTCTTCCAGCCTGAGAGACGGCTGGTGCTACAAGAAGCAAGCCTGCCTAGGTGACACTCTCCATAAGTCCCACTAAACGAACCAGAGCATCCTGGAGTACTGGGGTAGCAATAAACCCCTCTGGGACCTGAGCTGGGCCCACCGGAACTGTCTGGGCCCGAACCTTATCATCAAAGTCAACTTGGGGCTCCGTCGCTGGTGTTGCAGCTTTGGGCTGAGCTCTGCCCCTACCTCGGGCTCTAGCATGGCTTCGGCATCGCCCTCTGCCCCTCATGGGAGCTGCTGCTGGGGGCTCGGGCTGCTGATCGGTGGATGAGGAAGCGCGTGTTCTCGCCATCTGCGAAAGAACTGAGTAAAATTCAATAAGCATTGAGAAACCAAACCGCACGACAGGAAAGAATAAATATGAAGTTTGTTCCTAACTCTATAGCCTCTAGAGATAAATACAGACATCTTCGTACTGATCCCTCAGACTCTACTAAGCTTGTCTGTGAATTGTGAGACATATGTAACCTACAGCTCTGATACCAACTTGTCACGACCCGAATTTCCCACCCTTGGGAGTCGTGATGGTGCTTACTCGTAGAAGCTAGGAAAGCCGCGAAATAAAGAAACACTAACTCATTCATTTTAGCCCTTTTTTAACAATTTGAATTAATCGGTAATCAACATTGAAATATTAACGATAAATAAAATCAAGAGGAAGACTTAATCTGATAAAATAACCCAAGCCAGTACAATAATGCCAACATACGTCCCTACCCAAAATCCAGTGTCACAATATCACAGACTCTCTATGAATACTACAACAAATTTCTGAAAAGAAAGTACAATCTGTCTCAAAAATAAATGAAAACTGAATACATAATAAGACAGAAGAGAACGTCGGGCCTGCGGATGCCTGCAGGACTACCTCGGGATCTCTAGCTAGACCGAAGGTAGCCACCCAAATGCTACTATCCAAAAGATGCTTCGGGATCTGCACATAGTGCAGAGTGTAGCATCAGCACAACCGACCCCATGTGCTGGTAAGTGCCTAGTCTAACCTCGGCGAAGTAGTGACGAGGCTAGGACCGGACTACTAAATAAACGTGTGCAGTTATATAATATGCAACGGAAAATAAAACAGGGACAACAAGTAAAGATGGGAGGGGGTACATGCTGCGGGGGTATACCAATATCACAGTAAATCAAGAAAAAAAACATAAGGACAACTTAGAGTTCACAGCAAAACAATGAGGAACTTGTAATCAATCTATAAACACTTTATATCATCAATTGTTGCAGCGCGCAACCCGATCCCAACACATAACAACACTGTTGCGGCGTGCAATCCGATCCATATCAGTTATCACTGTTGTGGCGTGCAACCCGATCCGATTATATTATTGTTGCAGCGTGCAACTCGATCCAATTATATCATTGTTGCGGCGTGCAACCCGATCCATATAAAATATTGTTGCAGTGTGCAACCCGATCCAAATACAATATTGTTGCGGTGTGCAACCCGATCCAAATATAATATTGTTGCGCGTGCAATCCGATCCAAATATAATATTGTTGCAGCGTGCAACCCGATCCAAATATATTATTATTGCGGGGCACAACCCGATCCACATATACAATCAACAAAAACCATAACAAGAGTCCCAGCAAGGGATCAATAAAGAACTACACTGTCCCAGCAAGGGAATCAACAATATAAGTAAAAACGTCCCGACAAAGGAGAAACAACTATAACCAAAACATGTTCCAACATCTAACTACCTCAGCTAATACCAATACTCAATCACGAGTAATTTCCACGAGAATAATCATAATCCTTGCTCAATATAGAGAATCATCAACTTAAGCATCCGTAGTATTATTTAAGAACACAATAAATTACAATTTAAGACTCACGGCCATGATTGACACCAATGTATGGATACTCGTCACCATGCCTATACGCCGTACTCAACAAGAAATAGGTAGCAAATAGGACACAACTCCTAATCCCTCAATCTAAGGTTATACCAAACACTTACCTCGAACTTCCACGACCAACTCAAGCCTCAAACACCGCCTTTGCTTTAGAATTCGCCTCCAAACAACTTGTATCTAGTTCAAATTGATTTAACAACATCAATAAATGCTAAAGAATTCATACCCAATGCTTAATTATAGATTTCCTATCATTCTTCACAAAAAGTTAAAAATTGACCCTGGACCCACTTGGTCAAAACTCGAGGTTCCGACCAAAACCCCATCACCCATTCAACCACGAGCCCAAATATATGATTAGTTCCAAAATTCTACTCCAAAACAAGGTCTTAATCCCAAATATACAAAAACCCCTAACTCTACCCAAATCCCTAATTTCCTACCCTTAAGAACATGATTTAAGCCTAGAAATCTAATGGGTGTTAATGGAAATTGAAGAAAATGAGTCTGAGATTACATACCAATGGATTTGTGATGAAATTTTCTTTCAAAAATCGCCCAATTTGGAGTTGGGAAGAAGAAGTTATGAAATTTTGGTTAAGTCCCGTTTTGCTTCTGTTTTAAAATCACTGGACAGGCCTTCATCGCGTTCGTGATAGGCCTGTCGCGTTCGCGTTAGGCCTGTCGCGTTCGCGATGAGTTAGGCCTAGATGACCTTCGCATTCGCGACTTTAGGCTCGTGTTCGCGGAGCTTTGACCCTTCGAGCCTTCGCGCTCCCCCCAGGCCAATTGCCTTACACATTCGCGGGTGCCTGGACGCGTTCGTGAAGGGTACTCCCCCCTCAGCCTCGCGTTCGCGTCTCCGGCTTCGCATTCACGAAGAAGAAATCTAGCACCTGAGAAATTTGCCTTACGTGTTCGAGAGTGGGACCACGCGAACACAAAGAACAAAATCCCTGTGCACTAATCAGCAAAAATCTGCAACTTTCATAAGTGCAAAAACTTTTCGAAACTCACCTGAGCCCTCGGGGCTCCAAACCAAACATACGTACTAATTCAAAAATATCATATGAACTTATCTGTGCGATCAAATCGCCAAAATAACCTCTTAAACAATGAATTTAGCATAGAAATCTATGAAAATCTCAAATCTTTCAAAGTATGGCTTTTCACAACTACGGGTCTAAATCACCTCAAACAACTTCCGTTTCTTACCAAATTTTACAAACTCATCTTATTTCACATATAAGATCTGTACCGAGCTCTAGAACTAGAATATGGGCCTGATACCATCAAATTCTAAATGCATTTCATTTCCAAAACTCATAGAAATTTCCAGAAAACAATTTTCTTTAAAACTTCATTTCTTGGGATTGGAACCTCGGAATTCGATTTCGGGCATAAGCCCAAGTCCTATATTTTTCCACAGACCCTCCGGGATAGTCAAATCACGGGTCCAGGTTCGTCTACCCAAAATGCTGACCGAAGTCAACTTAAATACATTTTGCATTCAAAATTTACCATTTTTCACAAATTTTCACATAATGTCTATCCGGTTACGCGCCCGGACTGCGCATGCAAAATGAGGTGATGCTAAAAGAGGTTTTTATGGCCTCAGAATATAGAATTCATTTCTAAAACAAGTGATGACCTTACAGATAGACATAGGCTGGGCACCTGGAGCCAAATCAATACACAAATCAATATCACAATCTAGTGGCATGCCTGAAAGGTCAGAAGGAAACAGATCGGCAAATTTTTGGACTACTGGACCTAAATCAATCGTCGGAGACTCTACCGGTAGTGTCCCGGACATAAGCTAGATAAGCTAAACAACCCTTCTCGACCATATGTCGAGCCTTCAGAAAAGATATGACCCTACTAGTTGTACCAACAGAGGAACCCTTCCACTTCAATCTCGGCAACTCTAGCATCGCTAAAGTAACAGTCTTGCCATAACAATCAAGGATGGTGTGATATGGGGATAACCAGTCCATGCCCAGGATGACCTCAAAGTCGGTCATATCAAGTAACAAAAGGTCCACTCTAGTATCTTAACCATAGAATGTGATTACACATGACCGATAGATCCGATCCATAACTATAGAATCGTCCACATGAGTGGACACATAAACAAGAGTTCCCAAGGACTCACGAGGAATATCCAGGAAATGAGAAAATAGAGATGATACATATGAATAGGTAGATCCTGGATCAAATAACACCGAAGTATCCCTACCGCATACAGAAATAATACATGTGATCACGACATCTAAGGCCACTGTATCTGGTCTGGCCGGAAGAGCATAGAATCTAGCTGGAGCGCTGGCAGGATGGACTCCACCTGACTGACCTCTCCCTACCTGGCCTACACCTCTAGGACGGCCCCTACCAGCATGTCCCCCACCTTTGGGTAGTCATACAGCTGGTGCTGCAATCATGGGTTGATGACCCTACTGTACTGCCTTGCCCCGAAGTCTGGCACAAGTTCTCTTAATGTGACCCAGATCTCCACACTCGTAACAACCTCCTGGTACCATAGACTGATGCCCCAAAGTCTGACCCTGATGGCAAATACCTACTAGAAGAACCCTGAATGGCTGGTGGGCGGTATAAACTCTCTGACATGACACTAAAATAGGCACTGGAAGAACCTTGATAAGCTAGTGGGCGATAAGAACTCTCTGGCATAGCACTAAAATAGGGTCGCGCTGGAGCACCTCGAATAGGAGGTGGTGCTGGATATGTGGGCCTGATAGGCTGACCCCGCCCAAACTGACCTCTGCCCCTAGCCAGGGCACCTCTAAACTCTCCAGAGAATCGGTTCCTCTTGTACTATTGCATCTTCTATCTACCCTTCTGGTGGTAGCCCTCAATCCTTCGAGTTATACCAATCACTAGTTGATAATTAGTACCCATCTCAAACTCTCGGGCCATTCTAGCCTGAATACTGGGGTGCAACCCGGCAAAAAATCTCTACACTCTCTATGCGTCCATATGAAGTATCATAAGTGCATGGAGAGACAACTCAAAATATCTCGCCTCATAATTGGTCACTGATATCTGACCCTGCTCGAGCTGCTCAAACTGACACCACAACTCTTCCCTCTAGGAGCGTAGAATATACCTATCCAAGAAAAGCCGCATAAACTGGTCCCAAGTCATGGGAGGAGAACCCACTGGCCTGCCGAGAAGATAAGACTGCCACCATCTGTGGGCCCTGCCCTCCAACTAGAAGGTAGTGAAATCTATCCCATGCGACTCTAATACCCTGATATTGTGCAGTTTGTCCCTGCACCTATCAATAACGTCCTAGGGATCCTCATGTCGCTCACCTCCAAAGACATGAGGGTGTATCCTAGTCCATCTACCTAAGAGCTTCTACGGCTCACCGGTATCAGCTGGTCTAGGCTCATGTACAGCTGTTGCAACTGGCTAGGCTCCGCCCATGGATAGTGTACCCAGAGTCTGATATACTGAAGTTTCATGCCCAAGAGCCTAAGCAGTTGGGGTCTGTGCTGCCCCTTCCGCCTGAGATGTGGTTGGGTCTGCTGGAAATAAACCAGCCTGGGTCATAGAATCCATGAATCGTAGCATACGGCCCATGACCTTCTGAAAGCTCGGTGCTGACATGAAATCTACCGGGGCTGGGTCTGCTGCGGGCACCTTGACATGCTCCGCAATAATGGGATCCTCTACTGGATCTGCTGGTGGTACAACTGGGGCAACTCTAGGACCTCCTTATCCCCTACCTCAGGCCTGTGCCCTCCCCCGGCCTCTACCTCGACCTCTAGCAATGGAGGGAGCAGCTCCTCCCGGGTCCAGAATGTCTGCTGTGTGCGTTCTCACTATCTGTGAGAGAATAAGAGAAAGGAACTTAGTATACCATCAACTACACAATAGGACATGAATAAAGAGTAGTTTCCTAACACCCAATAGCCTCTCGAAGATAAGTACAGACGTCTCTGTACCGATCCGCAAGACTCTATCAGGTCTGCCCATAACTTGTGAGACCTACGTGAACCTAGTGCTCTGTTATCATGTCTTCACGAACCAATTCCATTTTAGGATGTGATGGCGCCCAACACCGTCTTTAGGCAAGCCAACAACGATCAAACTAGTGGTTTCCCATTTTAAATAAATTACTAAGTGGATAACATGTCCTCACTTGTTAAAAAGATTTTGAGATTTGCAAAAGTAACATAATTAAACGGAAGCAAGTGAGTACAAATCAAAATCGTATAAACAAATCCAAAATCATAAGTCTACTAGTGTGTGTGCCAAGACCTGGTGTCACAAGTATGTGGGCATTCTAAGTAGAATATACAAAAGAATACTAATCTACTGTCTAAAAGGAAATAGACAGAAAGAAATATAACATAAAGAAGACTCCAGCTACTGCAGAACGGCTCAGAAGGCAGCTCACCGTGAATTCTCAAAATGGGGATCAAATATGCGCTCCGGACTGGTGACCAGATGCACCTGCCTCAAATCTTGTACTTAAAGTGTTAGTACATAAAAATATGTACCCAGTAAGTATCTAGTCTAACCTCGAAGAAGTAGTGACGAGGGGTCGACTCCGACACTTACTAAGGGCCAATAATATAATAATATGAAAATATAATTAAGCATGATGTATAGAGATAACAACAAAACTCAAAACAAGAAATAACTAAATAATTCTTTCATCATATTTAAGGACCCAAAATAGTTACTTCATTTAAAACAAATGATCTCTCAAACAATGAATTTATACAAGTTATAAAAGGACTTCCAGTTCTATTATTACACACGAATTCCACCGAGGACGTTCGGCCCGATCCAACAAAAATAGAAATTGTGCGCTGCCGAGATTCGAACGGCCCGAATCATAGATGCATATAATTACCCCGATCACGAATCATATATGCGACGCGATAAAATGTAAATTTATAAATAAATCATAATCTTTTCTTGATTCTTTTCAAAATAAAGACAATTCAACTTGAAGCTTTTAAATCCTTGGAAATCCACAACTTAATTCTATTTGTTACAATTAACAAATATAATCAAATAACGGTGTCCACAAAGCATAGTGTAAACCTAAAACTACCCAGACATAAACAAGAATAGTAGCTACGTATGGACTCTCGTCACTTTGTGCGTACGTAGCCCCCACAAATAAACACATATTAATTAAGTTCACCTATGGGGAATTTTCCTCTTACAGAATTAGAAAAGAGACTTATCTCATCTTAAGGCTTACTTTCCGATCCAAGATTATGTCCAAACCCTCAATTTGGTGCTGAACAATCCAAAACTATTCAAATAATGTAAAAACTAATCAATATAGGTTTAAAAGTTCATATCCCAACTACTAAAGTAATTTCTCAACTCTAAATGCAAGATTCTTAATATTTATCCCCGGGCCCACGTGCCTGGATTCCAGAAATTTTCGAAGAAAGTTGTTACTCATAATCTTAGGAACATAAATATATGATTTTCACTAAGTTTCATAACAATTTTGGTGGTAAAATTCTATTTTTATCAAAAACCTAGGTTTTCATCTAAACGCATGATTTTCACTAATTTACATGTTATAATATACTCATAAACTATGTATTAAACTCACATTAGGTAGGAATTACTTACCTCACAAAGCTAGGCCGAAATTCCCTCCTTAAGAGCTCTCAAATCGCCCAAGAGTGCAATAAATGACCCTAAAAATGCCTAAGTCCCTTTAAAACTCACTGCCCAGCTGCCTCCTTCATCGTGAATGCGGAAGGGGCCTTGCGTTCGCGAAGGCAAACGGCCCAGGCCCCTTGGAGATGCTACATCGCAAACGTGAGGGCTACTTCCCGAACGCAAAGAACAAATCAGCGGCCCAGCCTAGGCTCCTCTACGCGAACACGAGTCGCCTCACGTGAACGCGAAGGTTACCAACCCCAGACTTTCGCGAACACGAACAAGCTGTCGCGAATGCGTAGCACAAATTTCCCCCAGTCCCAATCCCTTCTACGCGAACGAGAGGGTCCCTCCGCGTTCGCGAAGAAGGAAATCAGAACTGGGATTTTCTGCTTTTCTATATTTTGCTCCGAGGGGTTCGAAACTCACCCAAGCCACTTGGGGCCCTGTCCAAAGGAACCAACAAGTCTGTAAACATGATACGGACCTGCTCGAACTCTCAAATCACGAAAATCAACAACGAAACCAAGAATCATACCCCAAAATCAAATTGAATCAAACTTTAAACTTCAAGTTTTCCAAATTTCTCCGAATGCACCGAATCATACTTCGACTACTCGGAGTGACACCAAATTTTGCGTGCAAGTCTTAAATAACATTACAGAACTATTCACAATCTCAAAATTCTATTCGGGCATTGATATCACCAAAACCCGCTCCAAACTAAATTTAAAGAACTTCAAAATCTTTCAAGAACCAACTTTCACTATTAAACGCCAAAACGCTCCTGGGTCATCCAAAACCCGATCCGAACATACGCCCAAGTCCGAAATCATCATACGAACCTATTGGAACCGTCAAATCCCGATTTCGAGGTCGTTTACTCAAAATTTTGACCAAAGTCAAACTTGGCCTTTTAAGTCAACCTTAAGGAACCAAGTGTTCCGATTTCAACCCGAATTCTTCCAAATCCCGAACTAACTATCCCCAAGTTTTAAGTCAATAAAATCAAGTACGACAAGTCTTATTTAGAGGAACGGTATTCTAGAAAGCAAAACGACCGGTCGGATCGTTACAACATTAATTCCTATTGAATTATTAGTATTAAAGTTTACACGTTATATATTGATTATTTGTTTTATTTTGTTGCATATCTTTTTTTGGGTAATTTTTGTTTAAGGATTATTTCTCCCACTACGAGAGAAGGAGAATTTGATAAAGAATGGATTGTTTGTTGAGAATGTGGGGAGAAGGAGAATATAAATAAAAAGGAAAGGGAGAATTTTCGTATTTAGTTTTCTTGTGGCCTTTCATTATTTATAGGGATTGTGATGGAGTATTTTTTAGGGAACAATTGATTTTATTAAATTTATTTAATATTCAGTTTCCTCATTTATAGGAAACTACCGTATTTAAGAGCTATTTCCTTTATCCTTTTACCGTGTTTAAGTTGTAAAATATGTTACTTACTTTATAGTTGTAGATTATGAAATATTTTATGATTCTACATGTATTTATGTAATTAATTAATCCATTTTACTTTTTACCGGTTTAAAAGGAAGAGTCGGAATAGTAAGGAAGGTGAAACGACCAACTCTACAACTTTTAATGACATATCTACCAAATTAAGTTATGTACCGCTCGGTTTACAACCCCTACTACATTTGGCTTTACAACATTTACTATATTTCGTATGTTTTGAATATATTTCTTTCTCGAAGTGAGAGTAGGAGAAAGGAAAGTAAACTCAATCAATTACCATGTCCTATCGTAAGATAAAACGTATACCACTTTCTTCTTCAAAATTTTTTGTAAGATTAAAGTTTGAAAGGACAAGACGACAATGAAGTATCATGAGTCTAAAACACTATATCATGCAGAGTTGCCTTGATCGGCAATTTTGGACGTAGGAATGGAATCGCAAGGTGTATATAAGGCAGAGGCGGACTTATGTGTATTAGCAAGGGGTCATCGGACTCCGTAAATTTTGGCCAAAATTCTGTATATATACATATATATATATATCTTGTAAATGGTTAATTTAAAACAATTGACACTGTGAACATTAAAAGCCTTTAGGAGGCACTGGTTGAGCAGAATAATATGCCCCTTTACGTGAAAATTCTAGAGCACATCTGATATAAGGAGTATAGCTTCCTTAGCAAGGAATTTCTATCTTCTAACCTACTAAAAAGACAAATCCCTAGCAGATCTTGTCCATTAAGATTAACGTAGGCCTAATTTTCTCTGTTCTTCTTTACACTTGTTGGTTGAAAAATTAGAAGGGTTTGAAAATGGCAATGCAATTGACCAATGAGGCTTAAAGATTTATTAGACCAATCACTTTTTGTCAAACCCTTCAACTTTCGTAAATACTTTATTAAGTCTTGCATGGGTCAAGTCATGCGGCTCAGGACTTGGCCCTTCCCTTTGACTTTCTCCAGTTCACTTTTATTGATTTCTTTTATCTTTTATTATGATCTATAATATTAATTTTTTTTAGATATCAAGAAGGAATTAACTTTTTCTTTTCAAAGTTATTATTGGAGTAAAGAACCTAGAAGTAATTTGTTATATTTTCAATGAGCAAATTAAGATTAATATGATCAATTTTATTGTCAATTAATGCTAAAAGATGAATTCCTTAATATATATGAAAAATACCAAAATATCACTTAAAGTAGATTGGAAAGAATAGTATTTATCCAATATATGAATTAAGTGTAAGTACATCTTCAAGAAAAGTACATCTTCAAGAAAAGTCAAAAAAGGTTTGGCAGAATGATTGATTGTCCCAAATATTTCATGCAAAGATTTGCTACAGCAACAAATCACTTTACTTTGTTTAGACCTACTTTAGATATTGTTGTCTACAAATAGTTACTTCCACAATAAGCGACCAATATGCTTTTATATTTTGGTTCAAAATAAGTGTCCATTTATATAATCAAGAAAATATTCAATTTATTTTTTCAAAATTACTCTTACGTACGTATCCTTAAAAAGTCATTTATTCCTCACATTTAAGAAGAGGAGTAGGTGCTACTATAACTATGGTGCAATATTTAATGAAGGGTAATTTAGTCACACAAACTATTTCGTCTAGAATTTAGTATTTCTTTAATGGGTGTGCCCAAAGCAAATTGGTTACTTATTGTGGACCGGAGGGAGTAATTTGTTGGTTATTATTGCAAAATGATTGTTGTATTTCCTATTTAGTTTTAATTTTGGCATAGCTATTACTCTAACGAGTGCCTTACAAGTGTGTAGCTTCAACCCTATCTCACGTATAAGCTTGATTCTTTTTTATGTGAGAAGGTAGGTTATTAATGAGACTCAAATAGTGCTTGGGGGAATCAACTGTAATTGCAAAAATTCACCTAATTAATTAATTAATTAAATTTTTTAAACTTAAATAAAATACTTTTATCCCAAGCCTCAGGCATTTGTTTTCATAAAATGAAAGAGAAAAAAGATAAGAAGAAGACAAAGTCAAGAACCTCCTATAAATATTTTTAAATTCAGCATAAAAAGTACGAGTCTCTCTGACGAGTGAAAGCGAAGTCAAAGATGATAAAACCTAGTATATATTTGCTAAATATGTTCTTTTGTCGTATTACTAAAAATGTGCAGTATATCAAGAAGTTGGCGAGGATATTAGAATCTTCTTATAATTAATGAGTTTCATAATCAACAAAGAGGTCTTCATAGGGCATCTCATTGAAGGTCCACCAAAATGAAGGATTGCGTATAGGTGTTCACGACACGCAGCGAAAGATAATAACAATTCTAGAAAGATTTTTTCGTGTTTAAAATTTATTTACGTGTTAAAGATCGGATCTAAGACGTATCTGGTGAAGAAAATCTCGTTTCAAATTCTTTGATAGTGCGAAGCCTCTATGCGTATCCACACCGAAACCGATCCTTGCTATCAACTTTTTGATCAATGAAACCCGTGAACAAAATTGAACGAATTATTGTGTTGAAATTTTTCTCAAAAATATCAACTCAATGTTATAAGAAGAACAAGAAACACTTTTCTTGTAATTGTGTTTTCTCCCTTGGCTTGTGTTGCACTCTCACTTTCACAAAGTGATTTTTCTTCTCAAGAATTCATTACGGCAAATTTTCTTCATCACCCTTTATATAGCATCACATATAAATCTTTTTCCTATTTGGTTGAGGTAATGATTTACTTAGGGTAAAAGTTTATTCCAAAAATAAACTTTGTACAATTTTTTCATAAAAATTTTGAATCCATCCAGAGGGTTTTGCCAAATACGGTCACGTGAATATTATTCCAACTCAAAGTTGGAATCAATTACTTTCATATTAGTAAAATACTAATCCCATTCCAATTGGGATTAAATATGCACGTGAACTATTCCAATTCCAAATTGGAATTACTAACAAGCCTTTTATTAATATTTTATATAACATCTCTTATATAAAATAAGTGCTAATTATATATATCATATATATATTTTAACCAAGAAATATAATTTAATTTTCTATTACAAATAGAAAACTTCAATTTATTCACAATATTAATCATACCCTCTGTGCTAGCAAAGAATATAATAATATTTCATTTGGACTAATAACTAAATTTATTTGACTAATTAAATTCCTTAATTTAATTATCAAATAATAAGTTAATTAATCCTTTAGCAAAGATCAGAACACTCGTTAGTGTGCGACCCGATAGGTTCAATACTAAGCTGGTAGTAAATTGACCACATCAATATACTAATCAAGGGTGGCGTCTAGCAACACTCCTTAACGATCGGATAGCATGAAGTATACAATTTACTCTCAAGAACCACTAGAAGAATAATGTAGTAATTCCTTCTGTCATTATAGCTCTGGATCACCCTAGGATATAGTTCAACTGTCAAATCCTAATAGGCGACCAACTATGTGTTTATGTTAATATAATCGACCATTGAATGACCTAAGAAACTCTTTTCTTCTTTCATTCAATTGCCCTGGCCAAGGTCTTAATTTGGTCGTTTATAATTCATGACAACATGGAGCTTAAACTCATTACCAAGAGTTGACAGATTCCATCTTGATCAATCACAAATTTTACAAGTATTTAATCGTACCCAATATCCTTTCAACTATCGCCCTAGGGCCATAGGTATCTAGTATCAAAGCACAATAAATAACTTGTCAATTACTATGACGATATCAGGTCAAAGAAAACTTTTACATCACATTCTTCAAGAGAATATCCTATTGACAGTTATGGTAATTCTAACCATTAGGAATTATCCAATGAGTCGATTCAATGATCATATCTCTATATGCATCATCTATCTATGTAATTTAGTTAATGAGATCAACTAATCTTTATCAAATAAAGACGATCACATAAATATTGATCTAATCAGATTACTAATGTCCAAATTAATAATCCTATGATCAAGAACAAATTTAGATTAAATTGTAAGAGACTTTGCTCTCATTATTATGATCTCTATCACGATGACAAATCTCAAAATTTAATCAAGGACCTTATCAAATTAATCAAACAATTAATAATAATTATAAAAGAATGCCATATATTTTTATATCGAATAACGTTCACAAAAATATGTTCAAATCATCAAATATGAGATTGAATCTAGGGCATATCTACTATATCCCTAACAATCTCCCACTTGCACTTGAGCCAATCGCTCTTTTACTTTATTCACAATTTTCACTTGTGCTTGTCAAACTCCTTTGCACCAAGAGCTTTAGTGAATGGGTATGGAGCATTTTCCTTTCCATCAACCTTTTGAATCTAAACGTTTCCACGTCCAATGATTTCTCTTATCAAGTGATCCATTGGCAGAACATGTTTGGATTTTAGGTGTGATTTTGGTTCTTTATCTTGAGCAATGGCTCCAGTATTGTCACACAACAGTGGAACCGCACCTTCTATTGAAGGAACCACACCAAGTTCAGTTAAGAACTTTTTCATCCATACAGCTTCCTTAGCAGCTTCACTAGCTGCTATATATTCTGCTTCAGTCACTAAATCAGCTACTGTAGCTTGTTTGGAACTTTTCCAACTCACCGCACCACCATTTAAGGTGAATATATAACCAGAAATAGATTTGTTATCAACTCTATCTGAAGAGAAACTTGCATCACTATAACCTTCAAGTTTCAATTCAGAATCTCCATAGATGAGGAATTGGTCTTTAGTCCTTCTTAAGTACTTAAGAATGGTCTTTACCACCTTCCAATGTTCCTCACCAGGATTTGCCTGATATCGGCTAGTCACTCCAAGTGCATAAGCCACATCAAGACGTGTACATGTCATGGTATACATGATAGCTCCCAATGCACTAGCGTATGGGATCCTACTCATGCGTTCTCTCTCTTCGGGTGTTTTAGGACAATCCTCCCTACTGAGAGTAATTCCAGTGCCTATTGATACATAGCCTCTTTTGGAAATATCCATGTTATACCTCTTTAAGATGGTATCAATGTACAAAGACTGGGAAAGTCCAAGCAGCTTCCTAGATCTATCTCTATAGATATTTATTCCTAATATATAAGCTGCTTCTCCCAAGTCTTTCATGGAGAACTATTCAGATAGCCAAATCTTGGTACTTGCAATGTCGGTATGTCATTCCTTATGAGCAATATATCATCAACATACAACACTAAAAATATAATTGTGCTCCCACTAACCTTTTTGTACACACAAGGTTCTTCTTCGCATCTAACAAAATTGAACTTTTCAATTGTCTTGTTAAAGCGAATATTCCATCTTCGAGAAGCTTGCTTTAGTCCATAAATGGATCTTTGTAACTTGCAAATTTTATTATGATTAGACGAAGATATGAAACCTTCAGGTTGTGTCATGTACACATCCTCTTCTAGCTCACCATTAAGGAAAGCTATTTTCACATCCATTTTCCATATTTCATAATCATAGTATGCTGTTATAGCAAGCAAAATCCGAATAGATTTGAGCATTGCCATGGGAGAGAAAGTCTCATCATAGTCGACTCCTTCTTTCTGACGATATCCCTTGGCAACAAGACGGGCTTTGTAGGTCTCCACCTTTCCTCTGCTCCAATCTTTTTCTTAAAACCCCATTTACAACCAATAGGTTTTATATCCTTTGAAGGTTCAACTAAAGTCCATACTTTATTTTCCTTCATGGATTCCATTTCGGATTCCATGGCCTTTTGCCACTTCTCATAATCAGAACTTTGTATAGCCTCTTCATAGGTCTTAGGGTCATCATCATTATGATCAACCTCATTTGATACATCATCTTGTACCAATAAATTTAATCTAGTTGGTATATGACGTTCTCGTGTAGACCTTCGAAGAGGTACTTGTACAACTTGTTCAACTTGTGCTGGATTTGGTTGTTGTTCAATTTGGTTTGGAACTGGTTCATTAGCCTGTTCTTGAACTTCAACCGTTAAAGATGGCAACTTCCTTGGCAACTTCAAAACATCCAATAAAGGTTCTTCAACTTGGGTCTCATGATCTTTATATTGTGTTGATTCATTAGTTTCTTGATCTTTATCAAGTTCTATTTCTCCATTATAATTTCCTTCTAAAAGAAATTCCCTTTCCAAAACGGTTGCTCCTCTGGCCACAAACACTTTATGGTCAGAAGGGTGATAGAAATAATATCCCATTGTTTCCTTGGGATACCCAATGAACCTACACTTATCAGATCTTGAGTCAAGTTTATCAGACTGTAGTCTCTTAACATAAGCTGGACAACCCCAAACTTTAATATGTTTAAGGTTAGGCTTACATCCTTTCCATATCTCATATGGTGTTGCAGAGACTGACTTAGTGGGAACTTTATTAAGTAAGTATGTTGCTGCTTCCAAAGCATATCCCCATAAATTTATTGGAAGATCGGTGAACCCCATCATAGATCTCACCATATCTAATAAGGTTTGATTTCTCCTTTCAGATATACCAGTGTGTTGTGATGTTCCCGGAGGTGTCCACTGTGAGAGAATCCCATTCTCTTTGAGATATTTGGTAAAATCTTCACTAAGATATTCTCCACCTCTATCAGACCTTAGTATTTTGATACTTTTACCAGTCTGCTTCTCAACTTCACTACGGAACCTTTTGAACATTTCAAAAGATTCAGACTTGTGTTTCATAAGATATACAAATCCATATCTTGACATATCATCAGTGAAGGGATGAAGTAAGAATATCCACCTCTATCTTGAATTTTCATGGGTCCAAAAACATCTGTATGAATTAGTCCCAGTAATTCAGAAGCTCTTTCTCCACTTCCAGTAAATGGAGATTTGGTCATTTTTCCTTTGAGACAAGATTCACAAATTGGATATGATTCAAAATCATACTTGTCAAGGTACCCTTCCTTGTACAACTTGTTAATTCTTTTCTCTCCAATATGACCAAGCCTACAATGCCAAAGGTATGTTTGATTTACAAGATCATCTCTTTTCCTCTTAAGACTTGAAACATTCATAATCGAATTAGCATTCGCATTAGGGAAGATATAAACATCATGTTGGAGATAGCCATTCACATATAAATTATCACCATAACTAATAGAGCAAATACCATTGCCTATAATAATGCAAAAACCACGTTTGGCTAACATATAAGCTGAAATTATGTTCGAAACAAATTTAGGAACGTAATAACAATCATCCAACATAAGTACTTTGTCCGTAGGCATTATTAAAGAAATTGATCTTACAGCTATGACCGCAACTTTTGCATCATTTTCAACTTGTAGATTAACTTCTCCTTTCTTTAGCCTCCTACTTATCTTAAACCCTTGTAACATATTACAGATGTTATAACCACTGCCAGTATCTAATACCCACAGTGAAGAATTAGTAGTAGCTAAAGAAACCTTGAAAATATTTTTCATTAATGTCTCACCTTGTTTCTTGTCCTTTAGAGTTGCAAGATACTTCTTGCGGTTTCTCTTCCAATGCCCTTTCTTCTTACAATAAAAACATTCAGCATCATATACTGACTGCAAGATCAATTCTTCATAAAGCTCTTTACCAAACTTGTACCCCAATTTCTCATGTTCTTCGGTAAGAACAATCATATGATTGACAAGGGGTCCAACTGGAGAGTTTTCAATGTCCAACTGTGTATCAACCATCTTATTAAGATATTCAATGATTGCAGTTGGATCCATATTCTGATGTTTCCTCTGGAGTTCAAAACTCATAGAAGCGAGAATGATGTGTTTAATAGCAAGGCATTCTTCCAAGTGTTTCTGATAAACCTTGGTGCCTTGAACATCATTCTCTGGTGGGATTATCTTTGCAGGCTTATCGATCACATCAATGAGTTTTTCATGCATGAGAACAATTCTCAAATTTCTATATCAGTCATCAAAGTTTGGTCCTACCAACTTGTTGGTCTCAAGTATTTCACACAGTGATATAACAAACATATTGAGAAATCTAGAATATAGAAAAGAAAAGGCAATGGTATAAGAACATATTTGCATATATCATAAAGACATGGACTTTTATCTAAATGATATTTTCACTAATTATTTTAAACTAGTTACCCTCATTATAGTTTACGAAATCTTTATTTATGTTAGTGGAGTAAAGAAATTCATTAATAATATGTATGAGCCCCTTGGAAGTCAAGTCGTTTCTCACATATATTTTAAAGGTAGGTATTCTTACCAATTGTATCCCAATACAATTTCCTTAAATAGCTCTATGTCAAATAGTCTCCTGGTAGTCAGGTCGATCCTATTGGCATAGTTGAGTTCAACCATCATGATAGCAAAGAACTTATTAAATTTTATACTCCCCCGGGTAGTCCAGGCATCTAGTGTAAAATTGAATAATTCTTTCAATCCATACATCTAATGCAATAAATAATTTTAACATATTCTCGAATAAGTCTCATGGTAGTCAGGTCGCTCCTTATAAACAAGAAATAAATAAAATTATTTACCTTGATGGATAGCTCTATAATAAAATATCTTATATTTTATTATTTAAGAACTCAAATTTAGTAATAGGGAATTGTTACTAAAATAATTTTTAATAACATGAAAATCAAATCTTTTATAGCATGTGAATTTAGTTCAAGTTGTCTACATGCTTAGTCCTAAATTAATTTACATCACATGTATCAAATAATTCAAAATTATTTAACGAACAAGCATGTGACATAAAAACGAAATTCAACATTTTTCTAACATGTTTAATCTATATATCACATATATCACAAAAAAGTAATTCATGCCAGAATATCATTATTAATTAACATCTCATGAACTAATAACAATTAAAAATAACAATAGAATCATGTAACCTATTATAGATTCCCGTCGTATCTAATACAAAATTTCAAATTCAAGTTTTGAATTATCTCAATAGTTATATGAATACATATTTTATCCACAATAAAATAATATCAACATTCAAACGATTTGACTATTGCACAATACACATGTATTATGATTTGAACTCTTCAAATATAATATTAAAATATTTCTTAAATAAATTTTAGACACAATAAACCACGGCTCTGATACCACTGAAGGATTGCGTATAGGTGTTCGCAACACGCAGCGGAAGACAATAACAATCCTAGAAAGATCTTTTCGTGTTTAAAATTTATTTACGTGTCAAAGATCGGATCTAAGACGTACCTAGTGAAGAAAGTCTCGTTTCAAATTCTTCGATAGTGCAAAGACTCTATGCGTATCCACACCGAAACCGATCATTGCTATCAACTCTTTGATCAATGAAACCCGTGAACAAAATTGAACGAATTATTGTGTTGAAATTTTTCTCAAAACTCTCAACTCAATGTTATAAGAAGAACAAGAAACACTTTTCTTGTAATTGTATTTTCTCTTGGCTTGTGTTGCACTCTCACTTTCACAAAGTGAATTTTCTTCTCAAGAATTCATTACAGCAAATTTTCTCCATCACCCTTTATATAGCATCACATATAAACCATTTTCTTATTTGGTTGAGATAATGATTTACTTAGGGTAAAAATTTATTCCAAAAATAAACTTTGTACAATTTTTTCATAAAAAATTGGAATCCATCCAGATGGGTTTTGCCAAAGACGGTCACGTGAATATTATTCCAACTCAAAGTTGGAATCAATTACTTTCATATTAGTAAAATACTAATCCCATTCCAATTGGGATTAAATATGCACCTGAACTATTCCAATTCCAAATTGGAATTACTAACAAGCCTTTTATTAATATTTTATATAACATCTCTTATATAAAATAAGTGCTAATTATATATATCATATATATATTTTAACCAAGAAATATAATTTAATTTTCTATTACAAATAGAAAACTTCAATTTATTCACAATATTAATCATACCCTCTGTGCTAGCAAAGAATATAATAATATTTCATTTGGACTAATAACTAAATTTATTTGACTAATTAAATTCCTTAATTTAATTATCAAATAATAAGTTAATTAATCCTTTAGCAAAGATCAGAACACTCGTTAGTGTGCGACCCCATAGGTTCAATACTAAGCTGGTAGTAAATTGACCACATCAATATACTAATCAAGGGTGGCGTCTAGCAACACTCCTTAACGACCGGATAGCATGAAGTATACAATTTACTCTCAAGAACCACTAGAAGAATAATGTAGTAATTCCTTCTGTCCTTATAGCTCTGGATCACCCTAGGATATGGTTCAACTATCAAATCCTAATAGGCGACCAACTATGTGTTTATGCCAAATATAATCGACCATTGAATGACCTAAGAAACTCTTTTCTTCTTTCATTCAATTGCCCTGGCCAAGGTCTTAATTTGGTCGTTTATAATTCATAACAACATGGAGCTTAAACTCATTACCTAGAGTTGACAGATTCCATCTTGATCAATCACTAATTCTACAAGTATTTAATCGTACCCAATATCCTTTCAACTATCGCCCTAGGTCCATAGGTATCTAGTATCAAAGCACAATAAATAACTTGTCAATTACTATGACGATCTCAGGTCAAAGGAAACTTTTACATCACATTCTTCAAGAGAATATTCTATTGACAGTTATGGTAATTCTAACCATTAGGAATTATCCAATGAGTCGGTTCAATGATCATATCTCTATATGCATCATCTATCTATGTGATTTTGTTAATGAGATCAACTAATCTTTATCCAATAAAGACGATCACATAAATATTGATCTAACCGGATTACTAGTGTCCAAATTAATAATCCTACGATCAAGAACAAATTTAGATTAAATTGTAAGAGACTTTGCTCTCATTATCATGATCTCTATCCCGATGACAAATCTCAAAATTTAATCAAGGACCTTATCAAATTAATCAAACAATTTATCAAGAAGTTGGCGAGTATACTAGAATATTCTTAGAATTAATGAGTTTCATAATCAACAAAGAGGTCTCCATACGGCATCTGATTGAAGGTCCACAAGAAATGTTCTAGTTACATCGATCCCTATACTTTTTTTCACGTTAATTAGGCAATATTTTGGATCATATTTGCAATCCTGAATCACGTATAATCACATAGAATATTGGTTGCTTAAGATATATACGTACACCACACAGACACGCACATATTACAGTGACTATCTATTTTTTAAATAATTAACTGACACCTAAGGGCATATGCAATTCAGGATTTGAATCTTACGGGTTTGAGTTTGGAATTCTGCCACTCTCATTTAATTTATTGAGTTTAAAATCAGATATTTTGTACTTAATTAGATATAACGTTCGAACCAAAACTATTGAGTACGGATGTACCCTACATCCACCCTGCTTAAGGGAGAAAAAGGGAAAAGGAAACGAGAAGGAAAAAATGTGTTATGACCCTCCTCAGCTTAAATTTATGTCAATATTTGTGACGAGAAATTGTTTGGAGTTCGAGATAAGGATATGTTTCATGTCTTTGGAATTCTTTAAGAGATTATGGACCCTTTGAGGGTACAATGTAGCGGTTTAGAGTTTAGACGAAGTAAACTTTGAATAATTAGTCAATCATGTAGTAGTATAGTTATTGTGTACTTTTACTTATGACATAAGAGCAAGAGAAATACATGTTGTTCTAGAAGAACCAAATCTTAGCTTGATTGTATGTCAACTTAATTTAGATAGCGTGACACCTTAGGTAAATCTTATATCGATAAAATACTGGAGATATGTTGGGTATATAAGCATGTAGGTCTTAGACCCTAGTGATCAGAGGCGGAACTAGCTTATTAGGTGTGGGTTCGGTCGAATCCAATCACTTTTACTTAAACATTGTATTTATATTAAAAAATTCATTAAATTTATATAAATCTCTACCTGTAGTCGATCATCATCAAACCACACCACAATTGACTATTTCCCACCAGCCTTTTTCTTTTTGGACAAGTTCAACTCTTTCTAACAATACGAAACCGGCATTATTAAAAGCCTACATACAAATGCTATACATATTATATGCAAGTAGTGGATTATTAAATTTGCATGGAAACTAAAGTTTATGATATTTTATTGCTTTCGTCTCGTATTATTATCAACTTTCACACTCCATTGACTTGCTCTCTTTAAATATTGTTGTCACCTTCTCATATTTTCTTGTATTTGCCTTAAAAAGTATTGCCTTTTCCCCTCATTTTCACCATCTCTTCCTCCTCCTTCTCCACCATTGCCTGTAACTTTTTCATCTCCGTCTTATTAAATTCTTTTCAATAATTGATTCTTCATTTTTTCCAATGGATCCACCCGAACACCCCGCCGGAAAGTCGCCGAAGAGAGAGCTCCAAGGCCCCCGGCCAACACCTCTTAAAGTACGTAAAGATTCACATAAGATAAGAAAACCGCCGGTGGTGCCACATCAGCAACACCACCAGCTACCACCTCAAGCTCCAGCACGATTGCCAGTTATAATATACACCGTGTCCCCTAAGGTAATCCATGCAAACCCTAGCGAGTTCATGACGTTGGTCCAAAGACTCACTGGACCAGATTCCTCGTCCTCATTTTCCTCGTCGTCCTCTTCATTCCCTTTTCAAGAAAATATGAATATCGGCACGATATCTCGAGCAGCTAGGTTTGCTTCGATAGAGAAAACAAGAACCCTAGAAGGGAAAAACCCACAAATTTGTGACATGGAAATGGTTGAAGGGATAGAGACAAATAGAGAAGTCGAAAGAAGTAGTGGAGTTTTTCCAGGTATTTTATCTCCAAATCCAGCTTCTCTTCAACCTATACCTTCAAATTTCTTCTCACCACCATCTGATCCAAATCCTCTTGGATTTTTCAATGATTTAAGTCCTGTATTACATAGTAACAGGAATCATTTTGGACATAGTTATTTATCTAGCCCTTCAAATTTTATTTCACCTAGAATAATTCTATCTCCAGGTACTCCATCTTTAGACCTTTTCAGTAACCTCTTTGATGTTTAACAATATACATATTGAGAAAGAAACACAAATGGAGACCTCTGCTCGAATTTCACATTTCAAGTCTATGGAGTGCCAATTATTGTAAAGGGTGACATTCACTGAAAAGATTTCTCATTGGTAGGAAGTTCTTTTTCTCACTTGAATTTATGAGCAGCACTGTTGGGTCATATATAGAATTTCTAATTTTCCTTTGTGAAACACGTAACACATATTAGTGTCTTTGATACCAACATTTTTTTTTTGGTAATATAATTTTTGGCTTGCACTTTCTCAACACATCATCTGTAATCTATTGAATTCACCTCCTTGTTTTCTTGCGTTTATATCGGAGTATATTCTAGGGTGCTTTTCAAAATTAGAATAAAGTAAAAATGAAGACAAAGTCTTTGGCAGTTTGGATTATCGATATGACAAATTAATTTATTTCTTTTTGAGATTTTGACTTAAGCTTTAAATAAATAAATAAAAGAATCAAAAAGCGAAAAGTTTGTTGGCCAACTTAGCTATAAATGATGTTTGATATTTGTGGGCTGGCAAAAGATAGATTCATCTACTTCGCTTTTTAGTCGAATTCCTAAGAAACATGTATACAATGATAACGCAAGTACGCAGCTTTGAAGAGACTTCTATATTTGACATAATAATTTTTTACTAAGTCAAACATGCAGAACTGAAACAAATCACATACTGAACATCATTTCCTGGGATACATGTAATGGCTTTGTTAAGCAGTATGCATTAAATTCGATTAGTTTTATTTCAGAATTTGTTTCCACTTATATGTTCTATTTTTGGTATGAAATGGTCAGCAACACTCCTTTTCTCAATTATCCCGCGAGGTTTATGTGGGCTGTGTAGATCTGGCCCATTTTTCTATGAAGATCCATTCAACTTGCCAAGTCTTTTAGCCCATGTAAAGAAGCCCAAGCTAATTCTAGTCCAAAAGATTTTAGAGGAATTTTCAAAAATCACTATTGTTTTAGTGGCTATTAACTTCTTATATATATATATATATATATATATATATATATATATATATATATATATATAATTAATTCTTATAGCTATTATTCAGTTGTTACAGTAGTGTATTTAGCTGTATTCGTGCTATTGTATTCATGAATACAATAGCAAAAGTCGCCTAAAAACAGGGGGATTACAACTGTACGGACTACATTCACATATATTCGCACCATGTATTCATGAATACAATAATGGTAATCACCTTAAAAATAGGTCTGTCCAGCTGTCTAATAACGGAAATAAGATCAATTAGCATGATACACTCCTAATATAACTCAACAAAATCAATTCTAACACGCGTCATTATCAACCGAATTAACTAGAATGATTTTTCAATTATACACTCCTAATATAACTCAGCAAAATCAATTCTAGTTTTTCACTATATTTCTATTTGTATTCAGCGTATTTTACTATATTTTAAAACTAAATGTATTCACTGTTTATATTATGTTCTATTTCAATGTTTTAGTGTATTTCTATATTTATATCATGTACTCATGCATATTGTATGTACAATATGCATGAATATAGGTGCTTCAGCTGTATTAAAAAAATACAGATATTCGAAATACATAAATACAGGCAAAAAAATATATTTATACAAAAATACAATGTATTTGAGTGAATTTGTACAAAATACAATGTATTTGTATCATTGTATGTGACTAAATAGCAAAGAAGAGAAGAAAGTTCCCCAGATCCGTACAACAAATTTCAGATAAGAGTTCATCACATTGCTCCTTTTCGTTCGAAAAATTCACTCTTTTATGTTTCCTGGTGTCTCGTCGGCCATCAATACAAGGGCGTGTATCTTGAGTTATCCGAAAAAGAGAGAGAAGGAAGAGAGTGAGAGAGAAAGAAGAAAAATTTTGAGAGAAAATCATGTGTTAATTGAAAGAAAGAGAGAGGAAAAACATAAATAGTGTATTTCATGCCTCAATGATAATATATATCATAAATACCTATTTTGCTATAAAATATAAAAGGTAGCTATAAAAAATAATATTTTAATTTATAATAAATAAGGTGTATACCTTTGCTATATGAGGTAAAATTTTAATTTCAAGATCGAACAGCTTTAGATTTATTGCAGACCAGCAAATATTATCCAAAATATTTCCATATTTAACATTTTTATTCAGTCGTTTCAACGTCAAACAAACTTCCTTTTGAGTTCTTTCTTTACATATTCTAATTATCGAAATGTAATCAATTGTTAACTATGCCATACTATCATATTTAAATATGTAACATCGTACAAACTACTTTAGGACCTTGGAGTTTCGTTTCGTAATTTGATTATGAGCCCATTTGGCTTAGCTGATTTAGAGTAGCTGATAAGTATTAGGTGCTGAAAAGCACTTTTAAGTGCTGAAGCTGATTTAAAAAATAAGCAGTTACGTGTTTGGATAAAAGTGCTGAAATAAACAATAACAGCTGAAACTGATTGATTAAAAAGTGTTGATAAGCTCTTTTTATGTTAATATGACTTAAATAACCTAATAACAATTTACACTACTAAAAACGTTATTTTCTTTAAAATTTTAGATTCCACCTATTTATCATGTTATTTTAATTATAAAAATAATTAGATAATCTTTTTTATAAATATAATTTATATTATGATAAGTATACTATCATAAATTAGAAGGGGTGAAGTATAAATTAACAAAAGTTAAGAAGAAAACCTTAAATAATGCACAAAATGTTTGTAGAGAAGAAACAAGCACTTAATATGTATTGTTTGGAATAAATAAGATTAAAACATTCATCTATCATAGATATCTTGAGCAATCAGATCACGAATTGCCATCCAAATATTATTATTTCCTTGATTTTCTACATTTTCTTCATTTGTAACGTTGACTCTCGTGGATCTTTCAACATCAGGATCAACACGTGGCACATATCTCTCATTCTCAGCTTCTTGGAATGCATTGTCCACCTTACATTTCTTTCTAATGTAATTATGAATCGCCATTGCAGCCAATACGATATTTCTTTGAGTGTCAATATGATAAAAAGACATATCTCGCAAAATAAACCACCTTGCTTTCCATACCCCAAATGTTCGCTCTACAATGTTTCTGCAAGAAGAATGCAAATAATTGAACATTTCTTTACGTCCATTTGGTGCTCGCAATTGTCGTGTCTTACCTCGACGAAATTCTGCAAGGTGGTATCTCACATTATCCCCTTTATATGGAGCCATATATCCCTTTATGTGTGAATATCCTGCATCAACAAGATAATATTTGTCCCCAGATGGATGTGAAAAATTCAGCTCGGGTCTATGAAGTGTCTCACAAAATATACAGTTATCATGAGCTGCTCCTTCCCACCCAGCCCATGCAAATGTAAAACACATATTAAAGTCGACAACAACAAGAATATTTTGAGTAGGATAACCTTTACACCCAATATATGGTATCTCTTGACCTTGAGGCAATCTTGCTTTCACATGTGTGTCATCAAGTGCTCCAATACAATCCTAGAAATATATACATGCATAAACTAAATATAAGTTTACACTAGATAATTTTTTGAGTTAAAATGTAAAAATATAATAATATAATTATTAAGTATGTCACTTACTTTAAAGAAAGGGAGATATCGTTGATTACATGGCTTGTGATCTCCTGCACCATCATTATAACTTGGATGTGGTTGAATTATGTCTCTTGCAAGCTTACCAATGGCCTTTAGAACACTATGAAAATGCCTATGAATTGTTTCTCCTGAATGTTGAAAAATCTCTTGTACCAATCGATTTCCGGCACCATGTGTACAAATCATCAAGAACATCCCTAACTCCTCATAGACAGACATTCCACGCGTGGGTTTAAGACCATATTTATTAGTTAGATCTTTGCTTAAATCAAGAAATACTGTCTTCCTCAATCTAAAATTTTCATAACACCGAGTCTCATTTCCATGTAATATCTTTTGGATAAATATATTCTCAGTGCGTTTAGATGTACGACATGGTTCCTTGTACATGTATTTCTCATAATATATCAATATACTCTTACATGCTATTCGACATAGTGCCATCCGTATCTTATTTTCTTGAGTTTCCTCTTCTTCATTTTCGCCATTTAACAAGTCATTGTTCCAGCATTCCATTAAACTGAAATGAAACAGACATACATACTGTTACGAATTAAAAATGACAAATGCTAACTTCAAAGTTGATAGTCGTCATCTATTAAAATAAAACACGTAATGTCTAAACAAGAAATGATTAAATCACCATTATGTCTAAACAGAAAATAAAATATTAAGAAAATATAACCTTCTGCACATACTTTAAAGGGCAAGTTAAGTGCTTATAAGCCAAAAATAAGCCAAAAGTCATAAGTTGGTCTCTCCCAACTTATCAAATTTCAGCTTATAAGCACTTTAGGTTTGACCAAAACATTTACTATTCTATCCCTAAAATATTTCTTTTTAAAACAAAACTCTTCGTATAGTTTAACTCTTCAAAACCTATAAAGAGGCGTTACCTTCCAGCCATGCCTCTATAAATAGACGTTGCCTTCTCTCTATAAACAGTAGAGGGGTTGATCTTATTGCTTCTTCTGCTAGGCGGAATTCCTAATTTCGTTCTCCTCTGCTCGTGGGTTGTCCATTGGTTGACTCTGATTCTCGCGCTCTCATTGTTGAAGGAAAGCTCTCTCCAGCCGAGCCTCTGCAACTATCATAAATATTTTGTGGTAACGAAATTCACTTGTCTTCTTAAGACTGCTTTGTTTCAACAGTACTGATTATGATTGTTGTGTTAATGCTACTGGATATTGACAGTAATATTTATGGCTACTTTGTTTCAAGAGTGATTGCTATGTTTCCCAACTCAATACTTTACAGTATTTGTTTACGGAAATCTCTTCTTTTCCTTAACTCTCAAATACAAGTCAGACAATATTTAGCTAAGTGTTGAAAGATGGCCAAAACTACTTGTCTAAAGAAACTTGTCAATGTCGGTTATATGTAGAGTATTATCTTCTAATAGAGACAATGTGTTTACATTCACTCAAGTGCCCGTCTCGATAAAGTAGGTCGAATTTATATAAAATTTAACTGGCGAAGCACACCACTTTTTCCCTCTTGTTTTGTCATTCATAAATACTTTTGCTCTCGTTTGTTCATTAAACTCAATTTTACTGTTTTTCTGTAAATATGCTCCAGATTTGAAGTGTTGTCCCCTTTAGGGCTCTTCGTTTAATCACTCTCTTTACACTCTTTAATGAAAGGAAAAGTGTGTGCCAGTGACTTTCACTATTAGAAATCCGGGAAAAAGCGACCAAAAATTAACAACCAAATTTGGTCTGTCAAGAAAAGCGATCAAAGTTGGTCGCCAAACTGCCGAAAATAATAATAAAAATATTTGAATTATTTTAGCGACCAAAGTTGGTCGCTATTTGCCCGCAAATTTAGTCAAATTGTTGACTGGACTAGTCAGCCTTGCTTGGTCAAATATATACTGAGATTAGCGACAAATATTGGTCGCTAAAGTGGTACCCACATTAAATTTGTTAATAATTTTATTATTATTTTATAAAACTTATAAAATATAAATATATATAATTTAAAACTTGCGACCAACGTTGGTCGCTAATTGAAGGATAAGTTGATAGCGACCAACATTGGTCGCTAACATGGGACCCAGTTATAATATTTTAATAAATATATATTTATTTAAAAAAAAATTAAAATATAAATAAATATAATTCAAAAGCTAGCGACCAAAGTTGGTCGCTTAATGAAATAGAGACCAACGTTGGTCGCCAATGTGGGACCCAGTTCTAACGTTTAACAATTTTTATTATTAATTTAAATATTATATAAAATATAAATAAATCTGATTAAAATTTAGTGACCAAATTTGGTCGCTAAATTAAATTCATGTACTGTTAGTGACCAACTTTGATCGCTAAATTAAATTCATTTACAGTTAGCGACCAAAGTTGGTCTCTATATGGTCAAAATTAAAAATCACTTTTGTATTTACTATGTAAATAATATAAATGTAAGTCGTTAACACTTTTGTAATACAAGGGATGAATAGTACTACGAAGCGGGCGTGTGTGTCTATATATATAATATATATATACTTACGCTATATACTATGCACTAAGTATAAGTGTATTAGGTAATATTGTATCGAATATAGCTTATATATATAATATATGTACTTACGCTATACTATGCACTAAGTATAAGTGTATTAGGTAATACTGTATCGAATATAGCTTATATATATATATATATATATATATATATATATAATATGTACTTACGCTATACTATGCACTAAGTATAAGTGTATTAGGTAATACTGTATCGAATATAGCTTATATATATATATATATATATATATATATATATATATATATATATATATATATATATATATATAATATGTACTTACGCTATACTATGCACTAAGTATAAGTGTATTAGGTAATACTGTATCGAATACAGCTTATATATATATATATATAATATATGTACTTACGCTATACTATGCACTAAGTATAAGTGTATTAGGTAATACTGTATCGAATATAGCTTATATATATATATATATAATATATGTACTTACGCTATACTATGCACTAAGTATAAGTGTATTAGGTAATACCGTATCGAATATAGCTTATATATATATATATATAATATACTTACGCTATACTATGCACTAAGTATAGACTGTTTGACCAAAATAGCGACCAACGTTGGTCGCCATTTTTGACCGTTTGACCAAAAGGCGACCAAAGTTGGTCGCTTTTGTAGGATATATATATATATATATATATATATATATATATATATATATATATATATATATATATATATATATATATAAGAGGAAAATAATTATTTTATTTATTTATTTTCAAATATAGCGACCAAAGTTGGTCGCCATTTTGGTCAAACGGTCAAAAATGGCGACCAACGTTGGTCGCTATTTTGGTCAAACAGTCAAAATAATTTGGCTACCAAAATAGTGACCAAGTTTGGTCACTATTTTTTTTAACAGGAGCCAAAACGGGTTTCAGGTCCATTCTTTCAAAATTATTCCCCAAATTAAAATCTTTCTCCTCTAACACTCAAAACCCCTTCCCCCCTCCGACTTCCAGCTGCAGCGATGCCCCTGCCACCGGCGACCCCTGACGGCAGCAGTAAATTCCGGCGACCTCCACTCCCAAGGTTAGTTTCTCTCTCCTTTCTTTTATTTTACCGAAAAACAGTGATTTTAGGGGTTCAATTCCAATATATTAGGGTTCAAAGTTATATATTATTTGTTCAACTATGTTTAGTTCAAAGTTAATTCCATGTTAGTGTTTAATTTCTCCATGTTAGGGTTCAATTTCTCCATGTTAGGGTTCAATTTCTCCATGTTATATATTATTTGCAATTTTTAGGGTTCTTATTAATACTTTTAGGGTTCAAATAAATTAACTATTTAGGTAGACTAATTTATATATGGGGTTAAATTTCATTTTATGAAGCAACAATAATAGGATATGAATTGGACTTTTAGTTAACTAAAAAAAGATTAGGCTATGAATTAACTAATTTAATTTGTTCTTGCTTTATTTAAATAGATGGAACATCGTTCTTGGATGAAAAATAGGAATTATCCTAATCAGCGGGGATTGCGGGAGGATTTTGTAGAAGGGGTTGAGGACTTTATTAGACATGCAATGTCACTTCCGCCATACATAAAAGAAGGAGTAATTAGGTGCCCTTGTGTTAAGTGCGACTGTATGAATTTTGGAAAACCGGAGGAAGTTAAGATTCATCTTTATATGGTGGGGTTTATAGCGAATTACTTTGTGTGGACTAATCATGGAGAGATGGATGGTAGCCATGGGATATTTCATAACATGGTTGTTGGTGAAAGTAGTAGGTCGAGGGAGAATAGAAATAGTGATTCCAGAATTCATGATATGGTTGCGAATGCTTTTGGAATGCACTTTGGGGGTGAGCCCAACGAAAATGTTGAACAAACTCCTAATGATGAAGCAAGACATTTTTATGAACAGTTAGAGGAAGCTAGTCGTCCACTACGTGAAGGACGTCTGCACTCTGAGTTGTCTATTGCAGTTAGATTACTAAGTATCAAATCTGATTGGAAGATTTCTCAAGCAACCATAGATTCTTTCATTGACCTTATGCGTGAACTAGTTGACGAGGAAATCGAATTACCTGGTGATTTCTATAAGGCAAAGAGATTAGTTTCTAAGTTAGGACTTTCGTCAATGAGAATTGATTGTTGTGAAGATGGTTGCATGTTATATTATAAAGATGATGCAAATTTAAGCAGTTGTAAATTTTGCGGAAAGTCTCGTTTCAAGAGGCTTTCCAGCGGGAAGATGGTCGCTATCAAGGCGATGCATTATTTACCTCTTATACCTAGGCTAAAGAGGCTATATGCGTCGATGAGTTCTGCTCATCATATGAGATGGCACTTTAAAAATAGAAGACCACCTGGTGTTATGTGCCATCCTTCAGATGGAGAAGCTTGGAAGCACTTTGATAGGACATATCCATGTTTTGCTAGTGAACCAAGGAACATTCGGTTAGGTCTGTGTGTGGATGGCTTCACGCCTTTTTCTGTATCTGCGACACCGTATTCATGTTGGCCTGTCTTTCTTACACCTTATAATCTACCACCCGAGTTGTGCATGACTAGTCCATATATATATTCTTAAGTTGTATTATCCCCGGTCCACGTAATCCGAAAAGTTTGATAGATGTATATTTGCAACCTTTGATTGATGAGCTAAAACAATTGTGGTACGATGGTGTTGAAACATATGACATATCAACCAAGCAGAATTTCAATTTGCGTGCTAATTTAATGATTTTCCTGCGTATGGAATGTTGTCTGGGTGGATGACTGCTGAGAAGCTAGCTTGTCCTTACTACATGGAAAATAGTAAAGCGTTCACTTTGAAACATGGCCGAAAGCAATCATGGTTTGATTGTCATCGTCAATTCTTGCCTGAGGGTCATGAGTTTAGAAGGATGAAAAATGCTTTCAAAAAGAATAAACTGGAATATGATTATCCACCTCCGATACTTTCAGGTGACGAAATTTGGGAGAGGGTCCAGAACTTCAGTAAAGTTACTGAAGTTCCACCGCATAGATTCCCCGGATACGGTGTTACTCATAATTGGACCAAACAGAGTATATTTTGGGAGTTGCCTTATTGGAAGGATAATCTTCTCCGTCACAACCTTGATGTCATGCATATTGAGAAGAATTATTTTGACAATTTGTTCAACACAGTGATGGATGTTATAGGTAAGACAAAGGATAACCCGAAGGCTAGAATAGACTTACAAGAATATTGCAGGCGGCCTGAATTACACTTGCAGACATCAAACAATGGTAAGTTATTCAAGCCCAAAGTAAGTTACACATTCACTTTGGAGGAAAGACGGCAGATTTGTGATTGGGTAACGAAATTGAAGATGCTTGAGGGTTATGCGTCGAATTTTGAGAAAAAAGTTGATATGGAGGTAGGGAAGTTGAGCCCTTTGAAAAGTCATGACTGTCATGTTTTCATGGAGACCTTAGTGCCTATTGCGTTTTCTGGTTTGCCTGAAAGAATCTGGAAACCCATCACTGAGATTATTTTGTTTTTCAAAGACTTGTGTTCTTCCACATTAAGGGAAGAAAACCTACGCCAGATGGATCAGAACATTCGTGTAACTTTGGGTAAGATGGAAAAGATATTTCCATGTGGGTTTTTGATGTGATGGAACACCTTCCAATCCACCTTGTACACGAGGCACGACTTGGAGGGCCTGTTCAATGCAGATGGATGTATCCCTTTGAGAGGTAATATTATAGTCCATATATAATTTTCTGTTTTATTTGAATGTTCTTGGCTAACCTAAAATTATGTAGGACAATTGGCAAATGCAAACAATTTGTTAAGCAGATGAATAGAATTGACGGATCTATATGCGAAGCTTATCTTGCAAAGGAAACTGCTCATTTTTGTTCTTATTATTTTGAGAGCAACGTGCCATGTGCTAGGAATAGGCCTAACAGGCACACGGTCGACCTTACGAATGATCCATTATATCCGCCTATGTCCATATTCAATCAACCAGGCCGATGTTCTAAGGATGGTAGAAAGAGAAATTTGAGTGATATGGAGTTCAAGTCAGCTACACTTCATGTGTTGCTAAATTGTCCCGAAGTAGTACCATTTCTCAAGTAAGTATTGATTTAATAGTTATCAAAATATAAAATTTACTGTGATTACATCTCAATGCAACTACTAAAAATATTTGATGTGTCACAGTCACTTCGTGGGTCAATTTGGCCAAGATGCTGTATATACGGCATTTCATAGGTGGTTCAAACAATTTGTAAGTATATCCTTAAAATATTCTAACACTATGTAGGTAAACAATGTTTGGAAGTTATGCTAACTTATGAATTTTGTTAACAATATGTAGGTAAATGATCCAAATAATGGTGTAAATCAATTTTTGAAAGATATATCTTGGGGACCTGGGGTTGAGGTCACAACATATTCCAAGTACGTTGTGAATGGTTATAAGTTTCATACAGAGGGTTGCTCTAAAAATAAAAAAGCAACAACAGTGGGGTGTGGGTTCAAGGTGGTGATGACAACCAAGTTGGAGATATTGATTATTATGGTGTGCTCAAAGAAATAATGGAACTAGAATATTCAGGTAGGCCATTTAAGAAAATTATTCTCTTTAGATGCAAGTGGTTTGACCCAAATCCAACAAGAGGTACGAGAGTGCACAATCAATACAACATAATTGAGGTTAATCATACGAGGGAGTATGATCGCTATGATCATTTCATAATTGCACATAATGTTAGGCAAGTGTATTATGCTCCTTATCCATTTCGGCGGAATAAGTCCGATTGGTGGGTTGTAATCAAAACTAAGCCTGTAGGTAGGGTCGAAGTCGAGAATGTGTTGGATGTTGCATATCAAAACGATATCTCCAGTGTTCACCAAATAGTGGACGAACTTTTAGAAAATGATTTGGAACATCCTGAACACATATTGGAAGAAGTTGATATAAATGAAGTAAGAATTATAGAAAATGAGGAAGAAGAATCAACTGATGAAGCTCAAACTAGTGAGGAAGAAGAATTCTCTGACGAGGAAGAATACGTCGATGAGCTTTAAAAAGTTGGTTTCTTCGATAAATATCGTTTATAGATAGTTTCCTTATATGTTTCAATCTAAATATGTATTATATTATGCAGATGACAGGCAAGGGTCGAGGTAACAATGAAGGTAGTGGTTCTGGGGGTCGAGAAAAGGCTAGGAAGCAAAAGAGGATGACCAATGGAACACATTCCGTCTTCATCAACCTTGTGTCACACCTCCTTTTTCCGCCCTCGCGAGGGTACAGGAGTTTTTTCCAGTTAAAGGACAGTCGAAACGGGATTTATTTCTTTATTTCAGAGTCGCCACTTGGGAGATTTAGGGTGTCCCAAGTCACCTATTTTAATCCCGAATCGAGGAAAAGAATGACTCTGTATTACAGTCTGCGCACCAGAAATCCGGATAAGGAATTCTGTTAACCCGGGAGAAGGTGTTAGGCATTCCCGAGTTCCGTGGTTCTAGCACGGTCGCTTAACTGTTATATTCGGCTTGATTATCTAATATAATACGTATTATAAACTTATGTGCAAATTTTATCCCTTAGCCGCTTTTATTATTCTTTTTATTTATTGTTAGTATTTTACGAAAAATTGCAACATTGTGAAAACGTATTTCAAATCACGTCGATTGCACCCGTGGTTATCGACACATTTCGACTCCGTTGAGATTTAGATTTGGGTTACATAAATGCACACCCGTATTTAAGGAAATAACATTATTAAATACGCGTCTAGAGCGACTAGCGTGTCATTATTTTGGGTAGGGCCGTGAAATTTGCTAAAACGGCTCCTCCCTAATTCTAAGCAATTAACTGTACATTTATTGAGGGCCCCGAAATCTATACATTTCATTAAGCGAGGCTCATCTCATTTATTTTAAATGGACAAATCTTAAAGCGACTACATTTTTTCAATAAAAATTAGTTTCTAAAATAAAGAAAGAAAAATCCTAATTAATTACTAGCTTTTATAATTTTAAGAAAACATGACATGCTAATTGCTTGGTTAATACAAATATTGATGAAAAAAAAATTACTCTTAATTTCGAAATTTAAAATAAAATAAAAATTCAACAACTAATATTCAAAATAAACAAATATAGCTAGATTAAAACTCAGCATTGTTATTATTATTATTTTTTTAAAAAAATATTATTGAGATTAATTATTCACAATCATTTGAAACTAGATTTAACCATAATTACTAAAGCTTATTAGAAAGTTTATTAGACTTAAACGTTCTTCTAATCTTGCTTAAGCTCAAGTCATGCCTTAATGCCTAATTTACGATGTTTAATTTAAATTCATGTTTTAACTAAATTTAGCTACTTGTTCATGATCAACCTACAATCTTGAAGCCTTCATAGCTAGTGAATTAACCTGTTTTGCCGAACTGATTTATTACAGACTAACTTATGATATTATTTTCTTATTCCAGCTATTATTTAGTAATTCATGAAATAGCTTAAATACAATCAACAAAAGAAACAAAGAAAAAAAAACGAAATTAAAACTTCAAATTTTCATTCTTCATATGTATTCATGCTTCATATTTCAGATTACAATAACCAGCTTTTCAGTTGTGTACCTGATATTGGAAGCAAAAGAAAATGAATATGAGTATCAGCAGCAGCAGTAAAATCAGTACAACACAGCAACAATAGCCCAGCAACAGTAACAAACCAGTGGAGTAGTAATCCAAAAAAAACAAAATCTTCCAGCTTTGATGAAACAACAATTAATTCTGATTTCAAACAACAAAAGAAAGCAGAATATTTTTTTTAGTTTTTATTTTTATTTTTTGAAAGCTTAAATATTTTTCGGAATTTTCTATCTCTTAAATGTTCAGCCCTTTTCTCTCTCTTATTTTCAGATTTGTTTCTCTCTCTCGTATCTGTGTATTTTTTCTCTATCTCTCTGTCTATATTTTTTGATTTCAAGACCTCACATATATAACCCATCCCATAAACCTTTCAATTAATTAAAATCCATACTTTTCTCTACCCAACCCATTATCTTTCCACTCATCCCCATTACATTAAATAAACATATCACACCACCCCATTTCATTTTGTCCCCATGCTTCATTTAAAATAATACAAGATTCCCCTTTAAATTAAATCTTGTCCCCCCTTTATATTAAATAATCATATCACAACCCACCCCATTTCATTTTGTCCCCCATGCTTCAAATAAACAATTACAAAATGTACAATTCCTAAACTACCCCTTCCGACCTTACTGAAATTACCAAACTACCCCTGAACGTATTACAAATTTACCAAACTACCCATCAGCTATAACACATCAATTAATCAAACTTAACCAAAATATAGACAATATGATCAATTTCTAACAATGTTCAAACAACAATATGAACACGGATGAACATCATAACAACAATATCACATGAACATGATTTTAACAACATTTCAACAATAAATCACATGAACACAAATTGAACAACCAAGAACAACTAAAATTTGATTGAACAATATTTTTAGCAACAACAAACCTATTTTTCGGATTTAAACAACAACAATCAAACAAGTATATTTAGATTCTTAAATTCAATAATATTGAACTTAAAATCAACTCTAACAACATTACAACAAACAATTCTTATATTAAACTTTAAACAAGATTATGAGACCAATTCAAGAAATAATCACAAATGATAAACAAGAAATAAGAAAATCAAACTATACAAATTTCGGATTCAAGATCAATCAAATAAAGTATGAACATGAATGAAAAGATTCAACCACAATAACAAACTTTATTCAAATTTCGAATTGAACTTAAACAAAACAAATAAACATATTCAAATCACTAATCTTCAAATAATCAATTAATCTTTCTTAATTAAATCCAACAAAAAAAATATAACAAAGATACATGATCATGAATGAAATCTATATTAAACAAACAACGGATTCAAGCGATTTAAACTAAATCTAACAATATTAAACCTAAACTAACAATTCCTTTTTTTGCAAAAATTAAATTAACATGAAATAAACTGAAAATCAATTAATTAAATTTTCATTTAAATCTGAAAATTAAACCAACCAAACATATAAACAAACTAAAAAAAAATTATTTCAATGATGAACAAACAAAACAAGAATTGAATCATTTATCGATTTTGGATCCGAAAAATAT
Organism: Nicotiana tabacum; assembly: GCF_000715075.1. Lineage (NCBI taxonomy): Eukaryota > Viridiplantae > Streptophyta > Magnoliopsida > Solanales > Solanaceae > Nicotiana > Nicotiana tabacum. Next base: position 54,695,069 of record NC_134087.1, on the reverse strand, counting down.
CAAACAAATTTCGGGCAAAAAATGAAACTCAAAAACCCACTAACCGGATCGAAATAATGACGAACTTGAATGGAAACAAATCTGCCCGGAAACAAATATCGCACCAAAATCATTTGACACCGAAGACGATCACGAACGGACAAACGAAGAGCTTGAAGGAGAGGTAGCAGACAACCGTGAAAGCGATGCCGGACGGGGCAGCAGCAATGCAAAACGTGAGCAGCAGTAGATGCTGGACGAAGCAGTCATGCAGCATCATGAAGTGAGGAAGAAGAAGAAGCAACGATCAACGTGAACTTGAAGAAGAAGAAACACTCGCGATCTTGAAGAAGAAGAAGAAACACGGGCGGCGGGTGTGTGTGTGTTGTGTTGCCGTGGTTGTGTGTGTGTATGTGAAGGAGAAGAGGTGGGGGAAGGGCAGCCATGGATGGGGTGTTTGGATGCTTGAAGAAGAAGAAGAAAAGAGAGAAAGAGAAGGGGGGGGGGGGGGCGGATGAGAGAGAGGGATTTTTTAGGGTTTTCTTCCTTTTCTTTTTTTTGTTTTGTTTTGTTTTGCTTTGTTTTTTTTTGAAATGCAAGATAGGGGGTGTTGGGTTATGGACCGGGTTGACCCGGTTTGAAATGGACTGGGTCGTTTGGGAAGATTGGGCCATTTTTTGGGCCTGTGGCTTGAAATCGAAGAAGAGGCCCAATTCCGACTTTCTTTATATTTTCACTCTCTTTTCTTCTTTTTATTTCTCTAAAACTAAATTATAAAAATACTTAAATTATTATTAAGAACTAAATTAAGTTATAAAAGTGCAAATTAACTTCCAATAACAATTAACGCAGAATTAAGTAATAATTAAGCATAAAATTGTATATTTGGACATTAAATGCTAAAAATGCAAACGATGCCTATTTTTGTAAATTTTTATTTTTTTGTAAACAAACTTAATTACTAACAAATTATAGAATTAAATCCTACATACAAAATGCGATATATTTTTGTATTTTTTATTAATTTAGCAAATAAACATGCACAGACAAATACAAATAATTATTCAAAATATCACAAAATATCACAAAATTGCACACCAAGGAAAATTATTTTATTTTTGAATTTTTGGGGAGTAATTCTCATATTGGGCAAAAATCACGTGCTTACAGCTGCCCCTCTTTGCCCGAAGACACGTAGGGTTTTCGTGCAAAGATAAAGCGAGCGATTTTTGCCCATCCGAGTACTCCGTGTGAAGCATTTTTGAAAAAGATTTGACCGAACCTTTGCTTCAAAGGTTTCCTACATATCCTGGGCTAAACAGGAATCAGGTCAATGTAGTTCGGGAAGTTTTTGGTAGCTGGGACTACCGTGGGACTGCATTGTTACTGTTGTTGCATGCTATTACTACTGCTTACCGATCTTCTTGTTACACCTTGCTTAAAAGAAAACAAGAAGCTAGGCTATACTGCAATTTTTCTTGTTGCCTTGCTTTCTTGTCTGCTTGCATTTTTTCCGGTGCTTTTCTTCCGATGCTTTTCTTCCTTTCGACACATGCACTTGAGTTTTTGCTGGGACCTCTTATTGCAACCTTCTGCTTCCTGATGCTGGGGATTTTTATTGTTTTCTGCTGGGGATTCCTGTTGTAACCCTCTGTTTTATTGTCCTGTGACTTGATCTTGAAATGTATGCCTCTGTTCGATGGGCGGGCTCCCAACTTTAATACTTGAAAATTAATGCTGAATGTGTTCCTCTGTTATATGGGCGGGCTCCCAACTTCAACACTTGAAATGAAAAGACTGAAATGTATGCCTCTGTTATCTGGGTGGGCTCCCAACTTCAACGCTTGAAATATAAAGACTGAAATGTATTCCTCTGTTCTATGGGCGGGCTCCCAACTTCAACACTTGAAATAAAAAGACTGAATGTATGCCTCTGCTATCTGGGCGGGCTCCCAACTTCAACGCTTGGAATGTAAAGACTGAAATATATGCCTCTGTTATCTGGGCGGGCTCCCAACTTCAATGCTTGAAATGAAAAGACTGAAATGTATGCCTCTGTTCTATGGGCGGGCTCCCAACTTCAACTCCTGAAATGTAATATCTCTATTCTCCAGGCAGACTTCTGACTTTTAAAATTTAAACTATGTGTCTCTGTTCTTCAGGCGGACTCCTTACACCAAACTTGAAAAGTATGTCTCTGTTCTCCAGGCGGACTCCTGACTTTTAAAATTTAAGCTGTATGTCTCCGTTCTTCAGGCGGACTCCTGACGTCAAACTTGAAAAGTACGTCTCTGTTCTCCAGGCGGACTCCTGATTGCTAAATTTGAAATGAATGTCTCTATTCTCTAGGCGGACTCCTGACTTTTAAAATTTAAACTGTATGTCTCCGTTCTTCAGGCGGACTCCTGACTTTTAAAATTTAAACTGTATGTCTCCGTTCTTCAGGCGGACTCCTGACGTCAAACTTGAAAAATACGTCTCTGTTCTCCAGGCGGACTCCTGACGTCAAACTTGAAAAATACATCTCTGTTCTCCAGGCGGACTCCTGACGTCAAACTTGAAAAATACGTCTCTGTTCTCCAGGCGGACTCCTGACAACTTGCATTTATCCTAATTAGTGCTTGTTTTTCCCTCCTGGAGAATTCCTCTTCAACAACTAATTTTTCTCCCCCTGCTTAATCAAAGAAAATTTCATCAGTTTAAAACAGTGGTTAGTTGATGGCATTCTTGCTGAAAAATCCTTCCACTGCCTTGCTTTGTGTTGACTAATTTCCACACACTGACCCTGAACTGCTTGACTTTCTGACCAACTTTTAAATTTTCCAACCTCTGGCGACCTAAATGCTTTACACCCCTGCTGTTATTTCACTTTTCTGACCTTTTATTTGAGCTTTCGCCTTTCCCACGACATTTCCCAATCATTTCACCGATGAAACTTCCGTTAATTCCCTGTATTCCACTTGACATTAAGTTGTTTTTGACATGCTCTGACCACGTTGTGCTTTACAATTCTAGAAGCTGGTAGTGAACTTTGAAGTCCTTTCTGCTTGCATCGAACAAAACTGGCACTGAAACATCTCAGCTAGATAAAAACCCTCAAAAGAAAAATGAAATGATTTTTGAGTTAAGGATAAGAAGAATCCAAAACCAGATGACTGTTTGAAAAGAGAAAGAAAAGAAACTTATCTGAACGAGACAACTAGTACCAATGGTCAAGACATGCATTTTGGATTAATCAGCCCAATCTGTCCAAACAAACAACTCTCAATTGCCGTACCTCATTGCCCAGAACTTCCATCACTTGTTTGATTTATCTAGACCTTAACCTTGTTTCCCTGCGGTACCGCGAAACGGTTTCTATCAACATACCTTTCTCAGTTTTCCATTTCTTATCTCACCTTCGCCTTGAGGTGCCCGTAAAGGTTTTCACCAACAAGACTCTCTCATTTATTTTTCTCTCAGCTCCCGTCGCCTTACGGTGCCCGTGAGGGTTTTCACCCATAAGACTCTCTCATTTATTTTTGTTCTTCTTGCTCGAACCAGAGTGTTGCCCCTATCGTGGGTTATTCCTACCTGTTCATCTTGGCATTTCTCAAAACTGATCATAAGGTCTTTCTTCGGTCCGTAATGTAGGCTTTTGGATTGATTTAGAAAGAAAGGTATAAAAGGCTCAAAACAATTCCAATGGGTTCAAATTACAACTTTCGGAATCCAACTTTCATAACAATCACCACTTCTGCCCCAGTTTCTTGCTTGGGGATTTTTGGATTTCTATTTGGTATGACTGAACCTTGGAGTAAGGCTGCCTACGTACCCTTTCGGGATCAAGTCAAACGTAGTTCACTTCATAGAGACTACGTTGTTATGTTTTCTCTTCTTTCCCTTTTTTTTCATTTTTCCTTCTTTTCTTTTCTTCTTTTTTTTTCTTTTCTTTCCTTTTTTTCCTTTATGTTCGACACTTGTGTTCTCTGATAATGCCGATGATTCCGAAAGAGGTGCATGAAAAATAAGTAAGGCTCGAAGGGGATAACAAGGGATATGAGTGTTTGGATAGCAGAACAAAATGCCTTCATCATTTCAATCTTTAAGATATGCCAAATACGAACAGATACATTTAGAAAAATAAAGAAATCATACATAATATCTCTTGACCGCATCGGAATTGATGGTCATTTCTACACATTTTCCTTCCGCATCTGTCAAATACAATGCTCCATTAGACAACACTCTGGTTACTACAAATGGTCCTTGCCAGTTTGGGGCAAATTTTCCTTTTGCCTCAGACCAATGAGGCAAGATCCGCCTCAGTACTAATTGCCCTACTTCAAATTTCCTTGGACGTACTTTTTTGTTGTATGCTCTTGCCATTCTTCATTGGTACAGTTGGCCATGACACACTGATGCCAATCTTTTCTCATCGATCAAACTCAACTGCTCAAGACGGCTTTTCACCCATTCATCATCATTGATTTCAGCCTCTGCAATGATTCGCAGAGATGGGATTTCCACTTCTGCGGGTATTACCGCCTCGGTACCATATACCAATGAGTAAGGAGTCGCCCCTACCGAGGTACGCATGGTGGTGCGATATCCTAACAATGCAAAAGGCAATTTCTCGTGCCATTGTCTAGATCCTTCAACCATCTTCCGGAGTATTTTCTTTATGTTCTTATTGGCCGCTTCAACCGCACCATTTGCCTTGGGACGGTACGGAGTAGAGTGCCTGTGAGCAATCTTAAACTGCTCACATGTCTCCTTCATCAAATGACTATTAAGATTAGCCCCATTATCTGTGATGATTACCTTTGGGATCCCAAACCGACATATGATATTTGCATGCACGAAGTCAACTACAGCCTTCTTGGTCACAGACTTGAATGTCTTCGCTTCCACCCATTTGGTAAAATAATCTATAGCTACCAAGATAAATCTGTGCCCATTTGATGCTGCTGGATCAATTGGCCCAATAACATCCATGCCCCATGCAACAAAAGGCCATGGCGCGGACATCGTATGTAATTCTGATGGTGGAGCATGAATCAAATCTCCATGTATTTGGCATTGATGACACTTACGCACAAAACTTATACAATCTCGCTCCATCGTGAGCCAATAATAACCTGCTCGAAGAATTTTCTTTGCTAGAACATACCCACTCATATGCGGTCCGCAAACTCCGGAATGCACCTCAGTCATGATAGTTGTGGCCTGCCGTGCATCTATACATCTCAACAAACCGAGCTCTGGCGTTCTTTTGTACAATACTCCTCCACTAAGGAAAAACCCACTTGCCAACCGTCGAATTGTTCTTTTCTGATCACCGGTGGCCTGCGTTGGATACACTCCCGCTTTGATGTACTCTTTGATATCATGGAACCATGGCTCTCCATCGATTTCCTCTTCTATCATATTGCAGTAAGCATGTTGATCACGGACTTGAATCTGCAATGGATCAACATAGGCCTTATCTGGATGGTGCAACATTGATGCCAAAGTAGCCAAAGTGTCAGCAACCTCATTATGAATCCTTGGAATGTGTCTGAATTCTATGGCCTGAAAACGCTGGCAAAGCTCATGCAGACATTGTCGATACGGTATAAGCTTCAAGTCCCGTGTTTCCCATTCCCCTTGAATCTGGTGTACCAGTAAGTCCGAGTCACCCATGACCAAGACTTCCTGTACACCCATATCCACAGCTAATCTCAATCCCAATATACACACCTCATATTCTGCCATGTTGTTTGTACAGTAGAAACGAAGCCGAGCTGTAACAGGGTAATGCTGACCTGTTTCTGAAATAAGTACTGCTCCTATTCCCACACCCTTCATATTTGCAGCCCCATCAAAGAAAAGTTTCCATCCCGACTTCTCAGCTTGTTCTAATTCTTCAATGTGCATTATCTCTTCATCAGGGAAATAAGTTTTCAAAGGCTCATAATCTTCATCAACGGGGTTCTCAGCCAAGTGATCGGCTAATGCCTGTGCTTTTATGGCAGTCCGTGTCACATAGACAATGTCGAACTCTGTAAGTAAGATCTGCCACTTTGCAAGCCTTCCTGTGGGCATGGGTTTCTGGAAAATATACTTCAACGGGTCCAAGCGAGATATAAGGTAAGTGGTGTAAGATGACAAGTAATGTTTCAATTTCTGTGCCACCCAAGTTAGGGCACAACATGTCCTTTCCAGATGAGTATACTTGACCTCGTAAGATGTGAACTTCTTACTGAGATAGTAGATAGCCTGCTCCTTTCTGCCCGTAACATCATGCTGCCCCAGTACACAGCCGAATGAACTGTCCACAACTGTCAGATATAGAATCAAAGGTCTCCCTGGTTCTGGTGGGACCAGCACGGGTGGGTTTGACAAATACCTCTTTATCTTATCAAAAGCCTCCTGGCATTCATCAGTCCATTTGACCGCGGCATCTTTCTTTAACAATTTGAAAATTGGTTCACACGTTGCCGTGAGCTGAGCAATGAACCTGCTGATATAGTTCAGTCTTCCCAACAAACTCATCACCTCGGTTTTGTTTCTTGGAGGTGTCAACTCCTGAATAGCTTTGATCTTTGACGGGTCTAATTCAATACCCCTCCGGCTAACTATAAATCCCAACAACTTCCCAGATGGCACCCCGAAAGCACATTTCGCAGGATTGAGCTTAAGATTGTATCTGCGAAGCCTTTGAAAGAATTTTCTCAAATCTCTGGCATGGTCAGATTGCTGTCTAGACTTAACGATCACATCATCCACGTATACCTCAATTTCTTTATGTATCATATCATGGAAGATAGTTGTCATGGCCCTCATATAAGTTGCCCCAGCATTTTTCAAACCAAACGGCATGACCCGATAACAATACGTTCCCCACGGCGTGATGAATGCCGTCTTTTCTGCATCTTCCTTATCCATTAGAATCTGATGATAACCCGCATAACAATCCACAAAAGAGCCAATATCATGTTTGGCACAATTGTCGATCAGTATATGGATGTTGGGCAGTGGGAAATTATCTTTTGGGCTTGCTTTGTTAAGGTCTCGATAATCGACGCACACCCTGGTCTTGCCATCTTTCTTTGGCACAGGCACGACATTGGCTAACCAAGTGGGGTACCGTGTAACCTGAATGACCCTTGCCTCAAACTGCTTGGAGATCTCTTCTTTGATCTTCACACTTATGTCTGTTTTGAACTTTCTCAACTTCTGCTTGACAGGGAGGAGTGCTGGATCAGTGGGCAATTTATGAACCACCAAATCGGTGCTTAGACCCGGCATATCATCATATGACCATGCAAAAACGTCTTTGTACTCATGCAATACTTTAATTATCTCCTCCTTGAGTTGTGGATCCAAATGAACACTTATTTTAGTTTCCCGTATGTTATCTTGGTCCCCTAGATTAACTGCTTCTGTGTCATTTAGGTTAGGTTTGGGTTTTTCTTCAAAGTGGCTTAATTCTTTACTAATTTCCTCATAAGCTTCATCATTATTACAATCCATCCCATCATCACACTCGACCTCTTGTATTATTACTTCTGAATTAGATTGGCTTTTAAAGCTGGGCCGAAGATTCCTCATGCATGTCATGTCATTGATATCAGCATAAAGAGAACTATACAAAGAAAAGAAACGAAAATGGAAAGAGAATAGGGACGAAGAAAATTGCATTTCATTAAACGTAAAGACAACAAGGTTTTAACTCATCCAAACGGACGGAACATAACAACTGGATTACAAACCCTGGAATAATCCAGGTGACAAAAAGGAAAACAAAACCCACTACCACGACTCCCTCCGAACTAGAAGAGGAGTAGCTTCCCAATTGCTGATGTTAGCACGTGGTCCGATGTACTGTATGTCTGCTCTGCTTGACCCTTCCCCGGCCTCAACCATGTTTACTTCAACAAATACTTTCTCAAACACCTTATCCAAATTCCCATCCGCCTCAACTAACGAACCCGATATCTTTGCCAATGACTGTTTCTTGATATTCGTCCTGACGAAGGACCTGGACAATCGAGGAATTGGTTTAGGGAGAACCCAAGCTTTCTTCTTCAATTTACGGGCCTTTCTGATATCTGCCGCTGTTGGTTTGAACCCTAACCCGAAGGTGTCCAAATTTTTGGGCAAAGACACAGGTTGAGTAATGCCCTGCAGTTCAACCCCCAAACCCTTCCCGGGCACGAACCCGTTATTCAACATTTCTGACACTACCATGACGGTCGTAGCTGACACCCTAGGACATGGCATGCTTTTACCCTCAAGCAACCTGCTCACCGGAACCGTGTCGAGAATCTGATACACCCATGGCCCCTTATCATCTTCGGTCTCTATAAAGGGTACAATGGCATCATTCACGGCGCATGTGAGATCTTCCCCATGTAACACAATTTCTTGTCTGTCCCACTCGAATTTGATCATTTGGTGCAGTGTGGAGGGCACGGCTTTTGCCGCATGAATCCACGGTCGACCCAACAAAAGATTATAGGATACTGCAGCATCCAACACCTGAAATTCCATCGTGAACTCGACTGGGCCAATAGTCAATTCGAGTACAATATCCCCTACTGTGTTTGTTCCCCCTCCATCGAACCCTCGAACACAAATGCTATTTTTGCGGATTCTATCCTCATCAATCTTTAACTTGTTCAATGTGGATAACGTGCAAATATTAGCGCTCGACCCGTTATCGATTAGTGCCCGAGTAACCATTGAACCTTCACATTTGACCGTCAAATAGAGAGCCTTGTTGTGTTCTGTGCCTTCCATAGGCAATTCATCATCAGAAAATGCTATCCTGTTCACTTCAAAGATCTTGTTGGCAATTGTCTCTAAATGGTTTACTGAGATTTTGTCAGGCACATGAGCCTCATTCAATATCTTCATTAAAGCTCGGCAATGCTCATCAGAGTGAATTAATAATGACAACAACGAGATTTGGGCCGGTGTTTTTCTCAGTTGATCAACAATGGAATAATCTTGTCCTTTCATCTTTTTCAGAAACTCTTCTGCTTCCTCTTCCGTTACAGCTTTTTTAACTGGCACTGGATTGTCTTTTGCGCCCTTAGCTTTTCTCAACTCTTCAGGGGCGAAACAACGTCCTGACCGGGTCAGTCCCTGTGCTTCACAACTTTCTTCCTCAATTTCCTTTCCTTTGTATGTCACCACTACTTTGTCATATTTCCAGGGTACGGCTTTGCTATCAACCATGGGTAACTGGACTACCGGTTTTATGACAACCGGCTCTATATAGACTCCCTTCACGACCACCACGGGCATGGATACTGACCTTGGTACCACTATCTTGACTGGATCCTGCTTTTTCTCGGCCACAAACGATCCCTTTCCCATTACTAGCACTGGCTTGTCTTCTACTGCTTTTAACTGAACCACTGGCCTTGCACTCACTGTCTTTTCTTTGTTTTCCGTAGAACGAATCACCATAACCACCTGCGAAGGTTTCTTAGGCTCTTCCCCCTTATGTATCAGTTCGATCATGTTGGCCTCATAATGCGCTGATAACGGATTTTGATTGATGTTCGGGGCCTCTGGAGCCTGTACCTCAATACGACGATTATCAATGAGCTCTTGGATTGCGTTTTTCAACTTTCAACATTTTTCAGTATCGTGCCCCGGCATCCCTGAGCAATACTTGCAGCTAACAGAGTGGTCCAGGTTTTTGGGAAGAGGATTTGGTGCTTTGGATTCAACTGGGGTCAACATCCCCAACTGTTTCAATCTGTGGAAAAGAGAAGTGTAAGATTCTCCCAGCGGAGTAAATGTTTTTTTTGTTTGGGGCCTTCTCATTTCTAAAAGCTTGGTTTGGGCGGAAGCTGGTTCCTGGTCTGTTAGCCCTGGGAGGTGGATAGGTGTTTTGTGGGTGTGGCTGTGTATTTTGGGGACTTGGTGTACGCCATTGCGAGTGCACTGGGGGTTGAGTGTAGGTCTGGGCATGGTGAATAGAAAATTGTGGTTCTGGTGGTGGATAATAGTGTTGCGGTGGACCATATGAGGTATATTGATAGTTTGGGTGATGGGGTCTGGGTTGGTTGTAGTAGAGTGGACGGTTATTGTGCCTGGACCAAACATTAGCTTTAACTGCAGCAACTTCTTCTTTCTTCTTCTTTCCCAGCACACCACCAGTACCGCTTTGGATGGCCTGGGTGGTTGCTTTCAAAGCCGAGTAGCTCAAGATCTTGTTAGATTTCAATCCTTCTTCAATCATGGCTCCCATCTTTACCACTTCATTAAACGACTTCCCGACAGATGTCACTAGATGACCAAAATAGGTAGGTTCCAATGTTTGCAAGAAGTAATCTACCATCTCACTTTCCCGCATGGGAGGATCAACCCTTGCAGCTTGTTCCCTCCAGCGGAAACCAAACTCTCTAAAACTTTCCCCAGGCTTCTTTTCTAGTTTCAACAATGACAGACGATCAGGGACTATTTCGAGGTTATATTGAAAATGGCCGATGAATGCCTGGGCCAAATCATCCCATGTATACCATCGGCCGGGGTCTTGCCTCGTGTACCATTCTAGCGCTGACCCGCTCAGGCTTTGCCCGAAATATGCTATCAACAACTCATCTTTTCCCCCAGCCCCTCTCATTTTGCTACAAAAACCACGCAGATGGGCTACTGGGTCACCGTGCCCCTCATATAAGTCAAACTTTGGCATTTTAAACCCCGCAGGCAACTGTACATCAGGAAAAGGGCACAAATCTTTGTATGCGACACTAACTTGGTTTCCTAAACCATGCATGTTCCTGAAGGATTGCTCCAGGCTTTTGACTTTACGAATCACTTCCTCTTGTTCTGCATTCTTAACCAGTTTCTCAACTTCTCCCGGGATTTCAAAATGGGGAGAGGAGGTATATGGCTCAGGCGCTTTGAAAGTGGGTTCGGGAGGGTAATATTGGGTGTCGTGAGCTTGGAATAGTGGCTCACTGGATGATCTATGTAGTGGAGCTGGGGGAGGTGCCACAAAGACGGGAACATTTGGTGGAGAAGGGTTTTGAGTGGGAGGTGGAGCTTGGGAATCATAAGCCTCTCTTCCCTGATAATAGTGATGGCTTGGGAAACTTGTTGAAGGACCGGGAGAGGGGTATTCCGGCGTGTGTACTGGTTGGAGGGTAGGAGTAACGGGTAGTTCTTGCCCCTTCTGGGCTCTAGCTAAGGCTATCTGCATTTCATTCATTTCTAGCCTCATTTTTCCATTTTCTCCAGGGCTTCCTTCAGCATCTGATTGGCCGTTTTTTCTGACTCAACGCTGTTGTCTGACCCAGTCATGCTTTCTGGTATAGGACCTTTTGATCTTGTTTGATAATGGTACGGTGCCAGTACGCTCTAACAACTAACTGATATTGGAAAAACAACAAACTTGTCAGTGTTAGAGTCTTAACAGATATTGTAATTGCACGTTAATCATTTCTAACATGCTTTTGCTCTGACCTCATGCATCATCCCAGCTTATTTTTGCTCTGACAAACATATATTCTTTTTTTAAATTACGGTCGAATCTTATAGAGATTGCCTACGTATCGTGACCCCGCACGAATCAGACCAAGCATAGTTCGTGCAGATAAATGTAAAAATATGGGTGGAAATAAAATGCTCAACTTTCATTAATAAACAGACTCTTACAAACTCGACATCTTTTGTTTTGGAAAGAAACTAACAAACGTAATCTGAAAACAAACAAAAACTCTAAGCTGCAAACATACTCAATCCGGACGTACAAAAGACTGACTCGACATGGTAGACACTCAAAGACACGGACTATGCATATTCTAGTGCTTCAAACTTAGGTATCCGCGGGGCGTCGTTCGGCCTCGCCGCGGGTCTAGGATCCAAATCCCTTTCAAGCTGCTCTAACTCATTCATGGTTCGCTTCACATAGATCATCACTGCTGAGATAAAAGTAGTACGGGTCATGTCTTCACAAACCCGACATCTCCTGACAATAGCATGAGAAATGGCTCTAATCCTGTCTTTTGTTTGCTTCTTTTCTATGAGCAAGCGTCTTATCTGATCGCTGCACGTCTTTAAAGCTCGGGAGTCTTGCAAGTGCTGGTCTTGCAGCTGTTGTACTTCTGCCTCCATTTGGGCTAACAAGTTGTAACAATGTCCGCTCTCAGTTTTGAAGTCTCTAGCCTGCCTAACCGCTCTACCTTCAAGGGCAACTACTTTTCTCTTTAAATTGGCAACAATTTTCTCATGGTCCCTCTTCAACTGATTCAAGTATTGGCGACGCTCTTCGGTTCTTGTCGCCCATTGTGCTTTGAGTTCTGCCATGACATTTTCAGCTTTTCCTAGCTCATCCCGCCATTCTCTGACTTCGCTTTCCAATCTTTTTACCAATTGTTCATCGGATCGGCTCCTCGGTTGCTTATCGATGGTTATCTTTAACTGTCGAACTTGGGCTTTAAGAGCGTCATTTTCTCTGGCTAGTCTATTCATTTCACCTTGATCCTCGGCAACCTGTACACTGCTCTCGAATTTCAGACTCTCGACTTGTTGCTTTAATTTACCAATCTCAACCCGATAGCTTTCTTCCTTTGCTAACCAATCCCACTGCTCTTGGGACGACTTGGCGAAATCTTCGAGATGAGGTCTTTTAGCCGGTCTTCCATATGCCACGTCACCTCTGAACCATTCGTGATACCCTGGAGCAATTTCCCCTCTGACCCTATCAGACACACAAGTCTTTGCCATCAGATATTGACACTCACTCCAAATTTGACGAACCTCTTCCTCGGGGAATCGACCGTCAGGACTAATTTCGATCACTTGGGTACTTAAATCTTCATCTCTCGGTATTACTTGATATCTACCGAGTTGCCTCAGAACCCGATATGGTGCATAAGGTTGTATGCTTTTGAGTCCCATTAACAAAAAATGCGGTCGGGCTGCTGGCATATATATGACTTCCTCGACAGACAACCATCCAAGCACCCACTGTATCTGGCTAGCCTCGAGGTTCCGAAATAATAATGCCCAAGCTGTGACTCCTTCAGGTAGACCAACCCCTTTGATTCTCGTACAAAATTCCCCTATACAAGTTTTCTCAGCCGAGCCATAACTCAATAACTGAGAGCGCGGGCACAAATGCTCAATCATCCATATTTGCAACAATAAGTTACATCCCTCAAAAAATTTGCCCCCAGCTTTGCACGCAGTGAGAGCTCTGAAGATATCAGCCACAATCATAGGTGCTAAAGTGCTTTTCCCCATGGTTTGCAAAGTACTGACGACGCCTGCTATTTTCAAATCAATATTACCATCTTTCCTTGGGAATATTACGAGACCCAAAAAAGCTACCATAAATGCCACTCGCCTGTGTTTCTCCCATTTTTGTCGGCTATTTCTGCTGCAAAGCTTAAAGTCTGGATTATTGAACCCGCCCATATGTCCATATCTATCATACACGAAGCGGAAAATGCAGAAACCCTTTGCAAAATCTGGGTGATGAACTGTCCGGGGTACTTTCAAGGAATCCAGGAATCGATGTATGGTAATGGCTCTATGAGCAATCAAGTATTTGAATCTCAATGGAGCTTGGTCACTTCCAATGTACCCCGCTATTTCTTCTATTGTTGGGGTGAGTTCAAAGTCTGAAAAATGAAACACATTATGTGCCGAATCCCAATGGGCGACCAATGCCCTGATGATATCCCCCGAGGCTGAATGTCTAATAAATCCGGAAGGTCTTTCAAATATTTTCTCACTTCGTCTTGCCCTTCTTTGCCCAAATCATTCCACCACAATTGCAGCTCAAAAGGGATTTTGGTCATTATTGAAAAAGGCTCATTTATTGTTGTGCTCATCCTGCACATTTATCAAAGCGTTTAAGCAAAAGAAAACTTTTATTTAACTCCAAAAACTACTATCTATATTATCGACTCAAAATTAACCCTATATTTTAAATGAAGAACTCAATTCTTAATTCTAATATTTTTAGATAAAAGACCCGATATTGCGACACGGCCTTCCTGCGCCTCAGGGGCAAAAATTTTAAGGCTGTGAAGGTCAAAAATCAAAATACGACCAAAGGTGGTTGTTTATGCAAAGTCAGCCCTTCGGTGCCCCGTTTGGGAATATTTGGCTATTTATGACATAACAACATCACCTGACTTATTTATGACTCTTTTTTTATCGTTTTTCAAATTAGGAAACTCACTATTGCAAACACAGCCTTTCAACGTCTCGGGGACGAAGATTTTTAAGGCTGTGTGGGTCAACTGGACCAAATCTTAAATATGACCCAAATGTGGCTGTTTATGCAAAGTCAGCCTTCCGGCGTCCCCTTCGGGAACATTCAGCTATGTCTTCATAAAACAGCGTCACCCGACTTCTTAGAAATTTGACATATATATTTTGCTATTATTAGCAAAAGGGGAGGTTGGACACCACCCGACTTATTTATGGCAAAATTAAAATTCTTGACATGTTTTTTTTTATTTATTTATTTGTTTGGCTTTTTTTTAGCAAAAAGGGGGTTGGACCCGATGAGGGTTGCCTACGTATCTCACATCCGGTGAGAATCAAACCCGCGTAGTTCGGTCAAATTAACCGAACTATTTTAAAACATGACTCTTTTTCATTTTTATTTTTTTCCTGGCAAGACAATCTATTTTCCTTTTCTATTTTTGAAAAAGACAAAATAACGATTTTTTTTTCATTTTCAACAAACAATAAAACAATCTATTTTTCCGGAAAAAAAATAATAAAAGACTTTTTTTTATATATTTTTTAGTAAAACAAAATAAAATATTTTCCCTTTTTTTTTCAAGATTTCGGCAGAGTTTCGCCAGTAATTGGTCATTGATTTTTTCTAAAATAATCAATTAACTCCCTAACTGATATATTCTTTTTCCCTTTTTTTTTCTTTTTTTTTCAATTTTCCAACATTCCCGAGATTCAGAAACCGGTCAACATGCAAGTTCGGAACAAATATATGTACAGAGCAAGTAGGATGCATCAGAATGGTCTTTTCATTTTAGGTTGCTAGTCCTAGACGGACCCAACCCCTGTGTTGAGTCCCCTAAGTCATATGTAACGTGATGCAAATAATCGTTCCTATTAGGGATCCGGCATGAGGTTTCGTTATACTAGGTTTATAACCTGGGTATATGTTCTAGACTGTGTACCCGAGCGGACAACTCGAGTCGAGGAGGGGGCAACTTACCGGGAACCAAAAGGCCATCCGGCTTCGTAACTTATCCGTCTTCTTTCTTATTTCAGGTATTGACACTAACAGAATAGGGAGCCTCGACCAGCGAGCTTCTCCCCGGAGGTAAGAAGAGAAGGGTTTCGGCACAGTTTATATACAGTTCAGATAATATCAAAGCGGTAAAAGACAACATTTAGTATGTTATGTCAGAACATGCAATATATATCAGATAATAAAGCCAAATATAACAATTATTCTAAGCTCGAATTCTTGAACCCTGAACTAGTGGTTCTGGGTCGTTATCCCCAGCAGAGTCGCCAGAGCTGTCACACCTCCTTTTTCCGCCCTCGCGAGGGTACAGGAGTTTTTTCCAGTTAAAGGACAGTCGAAACGGGATTTATTTCTTTATTTCAGAGTCGCCACTTGGGAGATTTAGGGTGTCCCAAATCACCTATTTTAATCCCGAATCGAGGAAAAGAATGACTCTGTATTACAGTCTGCGCACCAGAAATCCGGATAAGGAATTCTGTTAACCCGGGAGAAGGTGTTAGGCATTCCCGAGTTCCGTGGTTCTAGCACGGTCGCTTAACTGTTATATTCGGCTTGATTATCTAATATAATACGTATTATAAACTTATGTGCAAATTTATCCCTTAGCCGCTTTTATTATTCTTTTTATTTATTGTTAGTATTTTACGAAAAATTGCAACATTGTGAAAACGTATTTCAAATCACGTCGCAATCAATTGCACCCGTGGTTATCGACACATTTCGACTCCGTTGAGATTTAGATTTGGGTTACATAAATGCACACCCGTATTTAAGGAAATAACATTATTAAATACGTGTCTAGAGCGACTAGCGTGTCATTATTTTGGGTAGGGCCGTGAAATTTGCTAAAACGGCTCCTCCCTAATTCTAAGCAATTAACTATACATTTATTGAGGGCCCCGAAATCTATACATTTCATTAAGCGAGGCTCATCTCATTTATTTTAAATGGACAAATCTTAAAGCGACTACATTTTTTCTATAAAAATTAGTCTCTAAAATAAAGAAAGAAAAATCCTAATTAATTACTAGCTTTTATAATTTTAAGAAAACATGACATGCTAATTGCTTGGTTAATACAAATATTGATGAAAAAAAAATTACTCTTAATTTCGAAATTTAAAATAAAATAAAAATTCAACAACTAATATTCAAAATAAACAAATATAGCTAGATTAAAACTCAGCATTGTTATTATTATTTTTTAAAAAAAAATATTATTGAGATTAATTATTCACAATCATTTGAAACTAGATTTAACCATAATTACTAAAGCTTATTAGAAAGTTTATTAGACTTAAACGTTCTTCTAATCTTGCTTAAGCTCAAGTCATGCCTTAATGCCTAATTTACGATGTTTAATTTAAATTCATGTTTTAACTAAATTTAGCTACTTGTTCATGATCAACCTACAATCTTGAAGCCTTCATAGCTAGTGAATTAACCTGTTTTGCCGAACTGATTTATTACAGACTAACTTATGATATTATTTTCTTATTCCAGCTATTATTTAGTAATTCATGAAATAGCTTAAATACAATCAACAAAAGAAACAAAGAAAAAAAAACGAAATTAAAACTTCAAATTTTCATTCTTCATATGTATTCATGCTTCATATTTCGGATTACAATAACCAGCTTTTCAGTTGTGTACCTGATATTGGAAGCAAAAGAAAATGAATATGAGTATCAGCAGCAGCAGTAAAATCAGTACAACACAGCAACAATAGCCCAGCAACAGTAACAAACCAGTGGAGTAGTAATCCAAAAAAAAACAAAATCTTCCAGCTTTGATGAAACAACAATTAATTCTGATTTCAAACAACAAAAGAAAGCAGAATATTTTTTTTAGTTTTTATTTTTATTTTTTGAAAGCTTAAATATTTTTCGGAATTTTCTATCTCTTAAATGTTCAGCCCTTTTCTCTCTCTTATTTTCAGATTTGTTTCTCTCTCTCGTATCTGTGTATTTTTTCTCTATCTCTCTGTCTATATTTTTTTATTTCAAGACCTCACATATATAACCCATCCCATAAACCTTTCAATTAATTAAAATCCATACTTTTCTCTACCCAACCCATTATCTTTCCACTCATCCCCATTACATTAAATAAACATATCACACCACCCCATTTCATTTTGTCCCCCATGCTTCATTTAAAATAATACAAGATTCCCCTTTAAATTAAATCTTGTCCCCCCTTTATATTAAATAATCATATCACAACCCACCCCATTTCATTTTGTCCCCCATGCTTCAAATAAACAATTACAAAATGTACAATTCCTAAACTACCCCTTCCGACCTTACTGAAATTACCAAACTACCCCTGAACGTATTACAAATTTACCAAACTACCCATCAGCTATAACACATCAATTAATCAAACTTAACCAAAATATAGAGAATATGATCAATTTCTAACAATGTTCAAACAACAATATGAACACGGATGAACATCATAACAACAATATCACATGAACATGATTTTAACAACATTTCAACAACAAATCACATGAACACAAATTGAACAACCAAGAACAATTAAAATTTGATTGAACAATATTTTTAGCAACAACAAACCTATTTTTCGGATTTAAACAACAACAATCAAACAAGTATATTTAGATTCTTAAATTCAATAATATTGAACTTAAAATCAACTCTAACAACATTACAACAAACAATTCTTATATTAAACTTTAAACAAGATTATGAGACCAATTCAAGAAATAATCACAAATGATAAACAAGAAATAAGAAAATCAAACTATACAAATTTCGGATTCAAGATCAATCAAATAAAGTATGAACATGAATGAAAAGATTCAACCACAATAACAAACTTTATTCAAATTTCGAATTGAACTTAAACAAAACAAATAAACATATTCAAATCACTAATCTTCAAATAATCAATTAATCTTTCTTAATTAAATCCAACAAAAAAAATATAACAAAGATACATGATCATGAATGAAATCTATATTAAACAAACAACGGATTCAAGCGATTTAAACTAAATCTAACAATATTAAACCTAAACTAACAATTCCTTTTTTTTGCAAAAATTAAATTAACATGAAATAAACTGAAAATCAATTAATTAAATTTTCATTTGAATCTGAAAATTAAACCAACCAAACATATAAACAAACTAAAAAAAAATTATTTCAATGATGAACAAACAAAACAAGAATTGAATCATTTATCGATTTTGGATCCGAAAAATATCAAACAAATTACGGGCAAAAAATGAAACTCAAAAACCCACTAACCGGATCGAAACAATGACGAACTTGAACGGAAACAAATCTGTCCGGAAACAAATATCGCACCAAAATCATTTGACGCCGAAGACGATCACGAACGGACAAACGAAGAGCTTGAAGGAGAGGTAGCAGACAACCGTGAAAGCGATGCCGGACGGGGCAGCAGCAATGCAAAACGTGAGCAGCAGTAGATGCTGGACGAAGCAGTCACGCAGCATCATGAAGTGAGGAAGAAGAAGAAGCAACGATCAACGTGAACTTGAAGAAGAAGAAACACTCGCGATCTTGAAGAAGAAGAAGAAACACGGGCGGCGGGTGTGTGTGTGTTGTGTTGCCGTGGTTGTGTGTGTGTATGTGAAGGAGAAGAGGTGGGGGAAGGGCAGCCATGGATGGGGTGTTTGGATGCTTGAAGAAGAAGAAGAAAAGAGAGAAAGAGAAGGGGGGGGGGGGGGCGGATGAGAGAGAGGGATTTTTTAGGGTTTTCTTCCTTTTCTTTTTTTTTTGTTTTGCTTTGTTTTTTTTTTGAAATGCAAGATAAGGGGTGTTGGGTTATGGACTGGGTCGTTTGGGAAGATTGGGCCATTTTTTGGGCCTGTGGCTTGAAATCGAAGAAGAGGCCCAATTCCGACTTTCTTTATATTTTCGCTCTCTTTTCTTCTTTTTATTTCTCTAAAACTAAATTATAAAAATACTTAAATTATTATTAAGAACTAAATTAAGTTATAAAAGTGCAAATTAACTTCCAATAACAATTAACGCACAATTAAGTAATAATTAAGCATAAAATTGTATATTTGGACATTAAATGCTAAAAATGCAAACGATGCCTATTTTTGTAAATTTTTATTTTTTTGTAAACAAACTTAATTACTAACAAATTATAGAATTAAATCCTACATACAAAATGCGATATATTTTTGTATTTTTTATTAATTTAGCAAATAAACATGCACAGACAAATATAAATAATTATTCAAAATATCACAAAATTGCACACCAAGGAAAATTATTTTATTTTTGAATTTTTGGGGAGTAATTCTCATATTGGGCAAAAATCACGTGCTTACAACCATCTTCTGATTTTCCTATCACTATGCCACAACCTCTACCCCATGGCTATACTGAGCTGCCACAGCATCACCAGCCCTACACCTTCGTGCAGACCTCGGGTGTTTCTTCACAGGGCCATTGGACTGTGCGTCCGACATACAGTCCACCTGCCTCACTACCACGTGGATCCCACCCAGCAGCATCACATGGATCGCATCGATCCATGTCACAGCCACATGGATCACAGCCATCAGTGTCACAGCCAGTCGGGTCACAGCCACTCGGGTCATAGCAGTCAGTATCATAGCCACTTGCGATCCGTGCAGCTATGTCGCAGTCACAAGGATCACATCTATCGTCATTAGTGACTCCACCTATTGGAGGCCTTCGCTTATGGGATAGTAGCTCTGACCCCCCTACTCCTTCCACACATGCCTTTGATACACATATTTCGGACGATGATGCTGATGCTGCTACTGCTTCTGACGAGGAGGTGCATTATGATCAGTATGACAGGATCATCATAGTCCCTGAGGGTGATGGGTAAGAGTTATTTGTTATTTTTATGTTTATTTTTTTGTACAGTTTTTACTAAGATATTAATTTGTTTTATTTATTAAATTGCAGGTTCCTCCCGAGTAATATTACTACGAGGATAATCACCAAAGCAACCAGAAAGCTTTATGATGCCCCTTATGCGTCTTGGCGTGAATTCCCATTCTCACTGAAGGAGGCAATTTTCAATGAATTTAAGGTATAAATGTTGTTTTAAGCAGTATAATTATTTATATTTATGATATTTCCATATAATATTTAACTTTTGAAATACAGAGCAAGTGTGTATGGGAACACCAGTATAGCGCGGATGTGGCTGCAAATTTTAATCTCAAAGCTCGCAAGCGGTTAACGCATTCTTTCTCCATAGCTAGACAGCTGAACCAGAAGCCTGGCTGGTTGCTTCAGGAGTTTTGGGATGATTTGCAAAGGCAATGGCTTACTGCAGAGTTCTTACAGAAGAGCGAAAAGGGAAAGAAAGCTCGCTCATCTGAGAAGGGAGGATCATTGCACACTGGAGGTGCGGTCATCCAGGGGACAATAAAAAGAATAATGGTACGTTATTGCTTAATTTATTTTAATTTTCAAAGTATGTCTATTCTATTTATTAATTAAAATTTATGAGTTTTTAGGAAAAGAAGCTGGGCCGTCTGATGAACCAAGATGAGCTATTCAGAGAGACTCATATTGTGAAGAAGAAGAAAGAGACAGATCAAGAAAGGTGGGTCGAGGGACGTGCCTCGACTGTACATGTAAGTTTTCACTTTTCATTAAGTATTTTCATTTACTTTTATATAAATTTTGAAATACTAATTCAATTTACTTTTTCTTATAGGATCGCTTTAGAGTTGAAGCTGAGAAATTCATACGCAGCCAGCCACCTAATGAGTCGGGCGCGCCATTCCAACTTTCGGCCGAGGATGTTGAAAGACTATGGACGCGGGCTGCAGGCGGTCCAAAATGGGGGAAGGTATACGGCCTTCCTACTAAGACATTCCATCACTATAGGTGTGGAATGCAAGGAATAGGGACTTTCTCGCAAGCCGAGCAACTTGATGGGGAGAGCTTCTCCGCTATGCGGGAGACTGTGACAAAGCTCACATCCGAGCTAGAAGCGTCCAAGAAAAGAGAAAAGCTTAGAGATGCTCAGTATATTGGCGTGGTCGCTCAGTGCCAGAGCATGCAAGAGCAGATCAAAAATCTCCTAGCTGCATCTTTTTCGATTCCCCGGTCTCGGCCATCATCGCCAGAGGCTGCCCGTCCCCGTGCTCGTTCGTCCCGTCCTCCAAGTGGCCGTTCCTCCCGTCCTCCCCGTGATCATTCTTCCCGTCATCGACAAGTAGACCCTTCTCAATACCGTGATGATGATAAAACTTCATCAGACGGTGATGATAATGATGTACCAAACAATGAATGAATTTTAGACAATTTGAACTAGACAATTACAATTTGTTTTCCATTGGGTTGTAATAAGAGTTAACTTAGTTTGGTAGTTCTATTGAAATTTACACTTTCTTGGTTTTAATGTAGCTTTTAATGTTGTTTTTGTATTGTTGTTGGGTTGTTGTTTGGTATTGTTATTGGAATTGTTGTTTGAATTGTTGTTGTTGTTGTTTCTTGTTAGGGTTTTGGTATGACTGGCAGGTGGTGTAGCTGCCAAAACATGCAGTTTCTGCCAAAATAATACACAGAAAAGCGACCAAAGTTGGTCTCTATTTGGTCGCTTTTCATGTTTAAAAAAATAATTTTCTGGAGAATAGCGACCAACGTTGGTCGCTATTTACCCAGATTTCTACAAAAAGCGACCAAACTTGGTCGCTATTTCATTAAAAAAATAAATTAAATTCATGTATTTAGGGACCAAAGTTGGTCGCTAGTTTAATAAAATAAAAAAATAATTGAATAAAAAAGCGACCAACATTTGTCTCTAGTTTCCAGATTTTAAAATATAATATTTGGATTAGAGACCAAAGTTGGTCGCTTTTTAATGATTAATAATAAATAAATAAATAACGTATTTTATATTTAGAGACCATCTTTGGTCGCCAAATTTATATTATTAAATTAATAAAGCGACCAAAATTGGTCTCTATAGTCGATATCCGGAAAAATTGGTCAATTTAGCTTAGAGACCAAAGTTGGTCGCTAATTGGTCCCTAAATAAAAGGGACCATCAATATAGCTACCAGGCCCTTTTGATCGCTTTTTGGTCGCTTTTTAGCCCAATAGCGACCAACTCTGGTCACTTTTTGCGGTCGCTTTTTCCCGGATTTCTAGTAGTGTTTTACTAATCTCAAAATCTATATGATATATTTTCTTATTGGCTTGCAATTTATTTAAGTCAGAGAAGCAAAGGCCAATTTTTTTTTTTCTCGTCTCTTCTTCGGGTGAGTTTTCAATCCATTCCCAGTCATGTAGTCCTTCCTTTTGATGTGCCCATTTTAGTGCAAAACCTCTCATGTATGTTGCTGTGGAAGTTCTGGGTTGTGCTCTTCCCTTGGTTGTAGTATCATCAGTTAAGATTACCACACTACATTGCCTTTTCCTTTTCATATTATCTTTCAAATCCATGCTTGTGCATACCATAATTGTTCCTTCAAGTGAATGAGCACTTGGTGCTAATACCACCCATTGAATTCGGAGTATATGGCATTGTCTTGACACAGTTTTGACGTGATGTATAGTATCAATGTGCTGCCATGTGTTTTTGTTCATTAATGCATCATATGTGCCCCCATTTCCTTGCTGAAATCTGCTCCTCCTTTGCATTGTCAATCTTAGCAGAACACTGCTTATTAATTCTCTTGGCATTGTTGCATCTGTGAGATTGGTTTTCTCAGAATTGTTGCATCCGTGCAGATGTCTTGTTCTTTCCTCATTTTTCATATTGTCCTTGTTAGGCCAAAAGCATCCAGTTGTAGTATACATGTTTGCATCCAAAGATCTGTATGCAAACACTAGGGGGTGTAGAATGGCCTCAAGAAAATTAGGTTGGTCAAGAAAGAATATATAAAGAGGAGATTAGAGGTGTCACTGTCAATAGACACTAAGTGATTTAATGGACTACATGTGAGGACTATTTTGAGCAAATTTTATATGCAAAATTTTGGAGTCCATACCAACTATCTAACCTGTTCACATTTGGTGAAACAATGACACCATGTTTCTTTTATTACTAACTGTTAGTTTCTTTAGCTTCGCAAATTATGTGACATACAAAAATAAGAAGGCGTTCTTTTGAACTTTGTTTATTTTCAATTGTGCATAAATATTATTATATGTGTATATTTATAGCTAAATCTTGTAATCTCTTCAGATTGTTAACATTCAATTATGGGGGAACGTCATAATGCTAAGTGGGACAAATATGCACATATTAAATTTATTGAATTATGTGAGCAAGAAGTTAGAAAAGAAAATAGGCCAAACACTTGCTTGTCTAAAGATGGATGGAAGAATATGGTAAATGAGTTCAATAAGAAGACGGGGCGAGAATATACTAGAAAACAAATGAAAAACCATTGGGATCACATGAAAGTAGAGTGCACTCTTTTTAAGTAGTTGATGAGAGGTGAGACAGATTTAGGATGAGATCCCACAAGAAAAACAATTATTGCAGATGATGATTGGTGGGAGCAAAAAATTAAGGTACATTGCTTGCCCTTTTCTATAATTATTTCATATCTATTTTAATTGTTAGTTTCATTTGTTTGCTTAGAGTAATTTTAAATTCTTTTTTACAGGAGAATTCTAAATACAAAAAATTTAGGAACAAAGACCTTTCGCTGATATGGTTTCGTTACGATACTTTATTTACTGATATCATTGCCACCAGAGAGAGAGCACGTGAAGTAAATCAAGAACAAGAGTCGGAAGTTGGGTTAGATCAAGATGATGATGGAACAAATGATGTTTATTATAATGACATAGAACAATGGAATGATGAAAGAAGCGGTGAAAGTCATGACTTGTAGAATATGGATTTAATTACGTTTCCTGAGCCATCGCTTAAAAAGCGAAAGTCAATAGATGACAGTGGCAGTAGCAGTCAAGTGAAAAAGCGCAAGACAAAAAATAATTCATTATCGCTAAAGGAGGAGATACACTCCCTAGTTGAGTCCATATCTAACGACAACACATCTAAATCTTCAGAGCCTACCATTGAGAAGTGCATGGACATTTTAAAAAATATTCTTGGTATTCTTGGAGGGAGTGATATTTTTAATTGTGCTGTGAACTTGTTGACACAGAAAGAGATGCGACATGCATTTTTGAAGTTGTCTACTGATGAAGCTAGGAAATCTTGGTTGGAGTACAACCACCGACGATCCTTCGTGTCGAATAATCCATCTAATCCAATCTGAGAAGTTGTTGATGATGCCTTACCCATATTACATTAGCATTGGACATTTTAACTTGCCCTTTAAAGTATGTGCAGAAGGTTATATTTTCTTAATATTTTATTTCCTGTTTAGACATAATGGTGATTTAATCATTTCTTGTTTAGACATTACATGTTTTATTTTAATAGATGACTACTATCAACTTTGAAGTTAGCATTTGTCATTTTTAATTCGTAACAGTTTGTATGTCTGTTTCATTTCAGTTTAATGGAATGCTGAAACAATGGCTTGTTAAATGGCGAAAATGAAGAAGAGGAAACTCAAGAAAATAAGATACGGATGGCACTATGTCGAATAGCATGTAAGAGTATATTGATATATTATGAGAAATACATTTGCAAGGAACCATGTCGTACATCTAAACGCACCGAGAATATATTTATCCAAGAAATATTACATGGAAATGAGACTCGGTATTATGAAAATTTTAGATTGAGGAAGTCAGTATTTCTTGATTTAAGCAAAAATCTAACTGATAAATATGGTCTTAAACCTACGCGTGGAATGTTTGTCTATGAGGAGTTAGGGATGTGCTTGATGATTTGTGCACATGGTGCCGGAAATCGATTGGTACAAGAGATTTTTCAACATTCAGGAGAAACAATTCATAGGCATTTTCATAGTGTTCTAAAGGCTATTGGTAAGCTTGCAAGAGACATAATTCAACCACATCCAAGTTATAATAATGGTGCAGGAGATCACAAGCCAAGTAATCAACGATATCTCCCTTTCTTTAAAGTAAGTGACATACTTAATAATTACACTATTATATTTTTACATTTTAACTCAAAAAGTTATCTAGTGTAAACTTATATTTAGTTTATGCATGTATATATTTTTAGGATTGTATTGGAGCACTTGATGGCACACATGTGAAAGCAAGATTGCCTCAATGACAAGAGATACCATATATTGGGTGTAAAGGTTATCCTACTCAAAATATTCTTGTTGTTGTCGACTTTAATATGTGTTTTATATTTGCATGGGTTGGGTGGAAAGGAGCAGCTCATGATAACCGTATATTTGGTGAGGCACTTCGTAGACCCGAGCTGAATTTTCCACATCCATCTGGGGACAAATATTATCTTGTTGATGCAGGATATTCACACATAAAGGGATATATAGCTCCATATAAAGAGGATAATGTGAGATACCACCTTGTAGAATTTTGTCGAGGTGAGACACGACAATTGCGAGCACCAAATGGACATAAAGAAATGTTCAATTATTTGCATTCTTCTTGCAGAAACATTGTAGAGCGAACATTTAGGGTATGAAAAGCAAGGTGCTTATAAGCCAGTTTGACCAGCTTATAAGCTTAGCCAAACACCCTTTATGTATGTGATGTACAGCGATAAGTTATCTAATCCATTGAAAATGTCATAGAAAGTAGAACAAAAGTAGGAAGCATCTTATGTCAAATAAGCAAGTATATATACACCGACCAGATAACTATCAGGATTCCTTAACTAAATTAAATAAATATCATAAGAGATCTTTCCTTTGAATTAATTTTCAATTAAACGAAAACACCAAATATTTTCTTTTTGCCAACAATTATCAGCGTGGGTTCAAGCGGAAAATCTGCAGGTTTTTCCGTTCTGTTTCTAAGAAAATAAAGGAAAGAATACAAAATTTTGGAGAATTTTTTTTATTTTGTGCGTCACACAATGTGATGCTTTCTTTGTTTTACAATAAAGTGGACCCAAAGTTTTGTGGACGCAAATCAGTAAAAATTGCATCTGTTTTGTAGTAAGACAAAGTAAAACTTCACACAATTAGTTGGGTGAGGCACACTGTAAAGTTTTAAGGGCCTATCAGGATGTTTCCCAACAACTATCGAGTTGATGCTTGGAAGGATATGAAACGAATTCTCAAACAGTAATAACTACCAAATATTGAGAAATACTATTCTTTTCATTCCAACTAAAATTAAATCATTTTTTCTTAGTTATGTACATTTACAATTACAGATAACATTAAGAGTGCATACCATGGTCTCTCTTAGCTTGTTAAATTGATCTTTTCCAGCTTTCAGAAGTTAGTTCCCACAACTGTATTGTCAAATCCATTTTATATCCGGAAGACTAAGAAATTAGATCAATCAATTCTAGGTACAAAACTATTGCCATAGCAAAGCTTTATTTTTGACATGGTAAAAAATCATTTACTTCCAAGAAGAAAATCAAAGATCTTAATTAAGTTTCAACAATCTTACACGATGTAACTTGATTTAGATGAGATGTATACAAAAAATTTCAAAGCATTTAGCTGTTTTGAAATTATACGTTTGTTGAAAGTACTCAGTATTGCCAGAGAACGACGAGTTTCCAATTTCTTAACTTGACTAGTACCATGAAAATATTTTTATTGATAAAGTTGTAACTGTATGGGTCAAAATTAGGTCTAGTTTAGCGAATGCAGACGGACGAGTTGAGGCCGAGGTCGAAACCAAGCATGGTTCAGTGACGAGGAGTCGCTCAAAGGGAGAGACCAGTATCGAGGTCGAGTAGAGGGCAAACGACTGCAACTGTTAGAATATTCCTAGGATTATGAATAGGAATATTCTATTGAATATTCCCCCATATTGTACTTTTTTAGGGTTTTCTAGGGACATCCCTTATAAATAGGAAGAGAGAGAAAACAAAAGGGGATTCAGAACTTTTATGAAAGATCCTGGTAAAGAGTTGACTATCAAGAATATACAAAAAGCTTGTCTTGTCTCCTTTGTTTGATTCCATTACAGAACATTCCTCTTGAGTTCACAAGAACCAAGAACACATAGTTCATTTCCATTGTCTGTTGTCACACGTTGTAGTCAGAGGAAGGAATCATCCATCTCATCCAACATTTGGGTGAAAAATTCCTTCTTATTACATTCAATGCCATTTATCACATTTATTGCATATTTTCATCCTCATATTTATTAATAGTCATTGAGCATTAACTCGGTATTTACTGACTTGAACACGGTCCCGCATCGTCCAAGTTGTTTAATTTCGGATTTGGAATTCATTACTTTTGACTCGAATTCACCCCTTGTCTATTTTACAAATTGGTTTAACTAAAAGGGCTTAAAACTTTTTGGTCAAACAATTTGGTGCCGTCTATGGGGAGTTCCTAGTTAAAAAGTTTAGTTTCTTCTTGATCTAAAAAAAACACAACAAAAACTCACTCTTTCACGTTTGCACAAGCTAACAATGGCAGGAAAAAGGAGAGGAAAGACTGAAAGCAGTGATGGGTGTCACCACTGATCTCTTAGGCACCATCAACGAGGTGGACAGGGAAGACGAGGAGAACGTGACGCCGAGTGTCGCACACAAGAAAAGTGATTCACCTCCTCCTCATGGGAGTGTAACCGCTTCACATGAGAAGGGAGCCTCCACGTCCACGACGGAAGAAGCGACGCCCCTAGTAAGAAAGTTATTGGAGGCGTGGCTGACAAGTACCCTAAGAAGTATCCTCGGCAAACCCGCTCAAGGGGCGAGTAGGAACACCACACGTGTCAACGCCCCAATAACCATCAACGAGCAACACACTCCTCCTCCAACAGGTAACCCTCACACCAATGTTGATGCAGGTAATGACGCCCTCGTAGTTGTTCTGAAGAAAATGAAAGAATGGAGAATGAGAATAAAGCGCTCCACGACCAAATAAGGGAGCACCAATAAATAGTTGATAAAATACCAGGTGCCCCGAAACTCTTGCCAAAACGGTACATCGGCCGGATTGTGGAGCAGCCATACAGCGAGGAGGCAGCCCCATATGCCATACCCAAATCCTTCAAAATGCCACCATACCTAAAAATATATGACGGCACAACGGACCTTGAAGACCATAACATTCATTACGTCATGGTGGTAAAAGGCAACGACCTCTCGAAAGAGCAGGTACCATTGGTGCTACTGAAGAAGTTCGGTGAAACCCTAACATAAGGAGCCTTAACATGGTACTCACAATTACCAGCACGCTCCATAATGACATTCGAGGAAATGGCCGACAAGTTCGTCACCGCCCATACCGGGGCCAAAAAATCAAAAGCCAAAGTGAATGATATATTCGCTGTCAAACAATCGCCTAGCGAAGGACTCAGGGACTTCCTCGCCCGGTTCAACAGAGTATGAATGAGCCTGCCAAACGTAACAAAATGGATGGCGGTAGTGGCCTTTCAAAATGGGTTAAACGGGAACGGGTCGAGGGTGACCAGAAAATTATTAAGCAGGCTCATGAAATACCCTCCCACTAGGGAAGAAATTCACAATGCTTATTGTGCCGAGGTGAGAGCAGATGAGGACGACCTCAATGGTCCAACCCAACGTGATGTTTTATACTTCAATACCACACAAGAGGGGAGGGTGATTTGTGTGGTGCCAATTTTTCACTTAAGTTGTTTATGGAAGGACGTGGTTCTTCTATGTGTTCCAACTACTACTGATGCCGAATAATAAGTACAGAAATTAAATAACACAAAGATTTTACGTGGAAAATACCTGGCTCAAAAGGTGAAAAAACCACGACCTACTTTCCAGTAGGATTTTCCCAAACTCTCCACTAAAATCACTGAGCCAAAAACTGCATTTACAAAAACTCTTTTGTAAACCTAGGACTAACTCTAATATCATTGTAGCATACAACCTCAACTGTAGCGACAACTTCAAGTTAACTCTAACTTGAAAACTCTGAGTACCTAATACAATTGCTTCTAGATAAAGCTAAAAGGTACAATATAAAAACACCTATTACAATTGAACTAGAATAAAAGACAGATACTTGGAATTGGTTCTTCTATCTGGTTCAAGTAGCTTCAGGTTTGCACGCTTGAATCACACATAAATTGCTTGCAAAATTGCCTTGCTATTTTCTCTCAATTCACGTTTAACTTCTGCTTATGTGCGTTACCTGTAAATGAGAATAACACTGATATTTATGGAGTTGGTAAATAGAGATTGACTAGAATTCAGATGCTACTCTTCCTTGGTGTAAGAGTTCTAGTTGATCTCAACCTCTAACTTTATCCATCTCTTAAACCGTGTTCTCTTTGAGTAAGTAGTCTTTCTCCTTATCCAATATGCAACCTTTTCGATCAGGATCAGGAGATATCACTTCTGGTAAGTTAGGTTTATCTCCTTCACGTGCATCTTACATACTTGAGTTGACCATATCTGTGCTTCACTAGGATGGACCTAATCCAAGTCTGAGTTCCTTTGTCAATCTTCAAAACTCTCCTTTACTTGGGCCAACAAATTCACTTTTTGGCATCATCGAAAAGTTGCATAAACAAAGTGTGATTCCCAGATTTTAAAAATTACTCATGGCTACTGGGGCAACTGCAAGTGCAATCATGGATTAATCATCAGTAATCAACCAAACATATTCAAACTATCAAGGAAAGATAAACAATCAACAAGAGCAAAAACAACAAACTTCATTGATAGAGAATATGATTCTGCCACAATTCACAAAAATATATAAAAATAGTCAAAACATGAGAAAAACAAGAAAAATCCCTAATCTGGGTCACTGAAAAGCCTAGACAAAGTTCAAGAAATGAAGGTTAAGGAAATTAAGACTTGGAAGAACTAGAGGATTGGGTTTTGTCTTGGAGAAGGTGCAACATATCTTGAAGAATGCCATCATTCTTCTCCTTTTCCTTTGTGATCTCAGCTCTGAGAGCATCTATCTCAGATTCAACCTCTGCCAAACGAGTCTTCCGCCTAGATATCTCATCATCCTTATCCCCACTCTATGAGCATCTATCTCATAGGTGTCTTCTTAGATGAACCAGGTTCATTGGGAATGACATTGACTTCATAATCACAAACAACCAGAGTATTGATTCCAAAATGGTCTTTGCTTGTGGCGATCTCCCACTTCTTCATTGGAACCTTACAATGAGCAAGAACAATAGTGAGAATAAAACCATAAAGAGTGGCATGGGCCTTGGAGCCATTGATAACCCTATCACGTAGCTTGATTATAAATGCAGGCCAGTTGGTATACCGCCCACTTTCAAGACACTCCATCAGAACCAAATCCATGTAGTTAGCAATATGTCTTCTTTCCTGGCATGGCTCATTTCACTCTTATGCACAATCTTGGCCTCATTCACTTTTGTGACATCACAAAACTTCATAGTAATGGCAAGGGCAGTAGGAAGGGAGTCCAAACTTGGCCATTTTTGCCTTGTGTAGTCATCATACCTTTCAGAAGGAATGTGAAGAATTTCACCCAACTCTTTTGCATCAAAAGTCACTTGAACCCCTTTCACCTGGCTGGTAACTCTGCCATCCTTGACTTTTGCATTGGCCATGAACTCAATAATCTCATTCCTTGCCAGCCTTCCATCCAACTGAAGGACCATGTCCTTCTAGCCCTGAACAACTAGAGCATCAACCAATCGAACCATCCCTGGTTCCTCCAAATCCTTCAAGAGTCTACCCTTCAAGATTCTTCATTTGACGAACTTGGCCAGCTTATCTTGTTCATAATCAGATTCACCCTCTTCCTCACCACTCCAATCTTCTTCCTCGGTAACCTTAACTTGCTTGGCTTTTACAGCAGACCTTGATCTTTTAGCCAAAGAAGAAGGTTTAGTAGCCTTGGAAACAGATGAAGACTTCTTCAAAGAAGTCTTGGTTTTCTTGGGCTTAGGGTTCTGAACCTCCACATCCATAGTCACATGTTCATCTTGATGAACCGGGTCTATCACATCTACAGCAACAGCCTCAGCAGGCTCTGCAACCTTAGCTTTCCCTTTGTCCATTCTTTTTTTCTTGCTTTCTGCTATAGCCTTTTGTAACTCATCCTCACTTTGCTTCACCTTACTCCTTGTAGCCCTTCCTTTAGGTAGAGGAATCTCAGCAGTTGTTGGAGAAGTAGCCTTCCTTTTCTTATTAGTTTTTACAGTGCTGGGAGCTTTTGGTGTTGGGGTTCTCCTTTTCTTGGGGTTGTAGCTTTCACCCAC
Source organism: Nicotiana tabacum (assembly GCF_000715075.1). Classification (NCBI taxonomy): domain Eukaryota; kingdom Viridiplantae; phylum Streptophyta; class Magnoliopsida; order Solanales; family Solanaceae; genus Nicotiana; species Nicotiana tabacum. The sequence goes on along the minus strand of NC_134087.1, from coordinate 54,663,628 downwards.
TTTCTTCAGAAGGCCTGCTAGTGTCTCCTCAATAGATGAACCGGGTTCATCTGCATGTGAACTGAGATTGACCAGCCCTTCAGCAGCTTCCCCTGAACCACTTCCCCCTATTTTCTTGCTACTCTCTACCACCTTATTTGGCTCAGTTCCACAGATTTCTAGTGTAACCGCTTCAGAGGTGGTGAGGAATCAGCCACTTCTTTCACTTTTCCCCTCACATCACTACTCACACCCTCACTCTCTTTTTCTTTTTCACTTTTATTTTTACCTCATCTCTTTCTTGACTCAAGCGCTTCCACATTCCTAACAGACCCAACCAAGACAAAATGATTGTCCAAATTTTCAACTAGAACAGAGCGTACCTTAGAAGGGGGTTTTGTACAGATGTTGCTTGCTCAGAATCAGAAGGCCCGGTTCCTTCCCCCTCACTCGCAAACTTGAAAGAATCGTCAGAATTTTCAGAATCTTGGCTTGACTATCCTTCAATTGTGCATTTAATTTTTTGAAAAGCGCACATATAGCCATAGTTTTGTGAGCAAGCATCTTCACTAGCCTTCTCTTAGGTTGGGGGGGGGGTTGTGCTGGGTTGAGGAGTAGTGGAGGAATTAGGTGGTGGAGGAGTGCCTGGGTTATCTTGGGGGTTGGTCATCTTTGTTAATTCTGGAAGAGGATTTTTGAATTGGGTTTTAGAAGAGAGAAAAGTAGAGAACGAAAGAGAATTGATGGTTTAGAGAATTATGAGAGTGGCAGTAATGGTGATGATTGTTTTAAATAAAGAAGGTTAATTAATATCTAACGGCAGCTTTTTGTAGTCAATTAGAAGTCCAATCAATCTAAAATTTCAGGTTGAACGAGCGGTTAAGCTTCCCTAGATTCTAGGCGTTTTATGTGGTGAGGATTCTAATAGAGACGGAACTGGTTCAAACTCAAAATGATAGGTATTTCTGACGTTTTTGAGCATAGGTAGGACTCTGCTCATGAATTAATTATTAATATTTCTAATTGTGCAGAGTGTAGAAAACATACCTCGTTATTCAGATGAACAGGTACTGATAAACCAGGTTCTTCACTAAGAATCCTCTTGATCATGCCTCAATTTGCCAAAATAGAGAAAATTTTGTTAGAGATCAGTGAGTCATATTAACACATGGCACAGGAGTATACTAGGTATAGTATGAGACTGAGCAAAGGTTAATCCAAATATTTACACACTTTCCAGATTTTCTAACCAATTTTTTTTTTTCATTTTTTTATTATACATTCTAAACTGGTTCCATTAGGTGATCTTAATCATCCCTAATTCTAATCTGTTCCTTTCAAAGTGCTCTCTACTTAGTGCTTTCTTAAAGATATCAGCAATCTATTTATCAGTAGCATAAAATTCTATAGTGATTAGTCCTTTCTCATAGTTGTCCCTCAAAAAATGGTGTCTAACATCTATGTGTTTAGTTCTCTTATGATGAACTGGGTTCTTGGTCATACTAATAGCACTAATGTTATCACAGAAAATAGGGATGCAATCAATTTCAATACCAAAATCCATCAACTATTGTTTGATCCATAGCAATTGAGCACAATAGGAAGCAGCATCAACATACTCAGCTTCAACAGTAGTTAAGGCCACTGAATTTTGCTTTTTAGTGGCCCATGACACAAGACATGAACCAAGGAAGTGTTCCATACCTGAGTTGCTCTTCCTATCCATAAGGAAACATGTATAGTCAGCATCAACATATCCCACTAGATTAAAGTTACTACCTTTTGGATACCAAAGGCAAAGGTTAGTAGTGCCTTTCAAGTATCTCAATATTCTCTTGACAGCAGTCAAGTGGAATTTCTTTGGATTTGTTTGAAATCGAGCACAAAGCCCTATACTGAAAATAATGTCAGGTCTGCTAGTAGTAAGATACAATTGTAAACCAATTATACCCCTATACAGCTTCTGATCAACAGATGAACCAGGTTCATCAATGTCCAATTTTGTGGCTGTTGCAATAGGAGTATCTATTTCCTTTGATTCTCCCATTTTAAACTTCTTAATCAACTCTTTTGCGTATTTCTATTGATGGATCATAGTTCTATCTGAGTTTTGTTTAATTTGCAAGCCTAAGAAGAAATTAAGCTCACTCATCATACTCATCTCAAATTCATTCCCCATAAGTTTAGCAAATTCTTTACTTAGTTTTTCAGTGGTTGCTCTAAAAATTATGTCATCAACATATATTTGTACTATAAGAAGATCCTTCCCTTTTTTCCCTCAAGAATAGAGTACTATCAATTTTACCTCTCTTGTAGCCATGTTCAAGCAGGAATTTGTATAATCGTTCATACCATGGTCTAGGAGCCTGCTTGAGTCCATAGAGTGCCTTGTCTAGTTTGTATACATGAGCCGGACACTCCTTGCTTTCAAACCCTGGAGGTTGTTTGATGAGCACTTCTTCCTTTAAGTAGCCATTTAGGAAGGCACTCTTGACGTCTATCTGGTAAAGAGTAAATTCCATGTATGCAGCAAAGGCTATGAGGAGTCTTATTGCTTTCAACTTTGCAACTGGAGCAAAGGTCTCATCATAGTCTATGCCTTCCTCTTGGCAGTAACCTTGAACCACCAACCTTGACTTATTTTTTGTAACAGTTCCATCTTCATCAAGTTTGTTTCTGAAAACCCATTTAGTGCCAATTACTGATCTGTCCTTGGGTCTTGGAACCAGATGCCAAACTTGACTCCTTTCAAACTGATTGAGTTCATCTTGCATTGCATTTACCCAGTCTGCATCCTGCAAAGCCTCGGTAATATTTTTAGGTTCAATAAGAAATAGAAAAGCATCAAAAGCCCACAGATTCTTTAATTGAGATCCAGTTTTAATTCCAGAAGTTGGATCAGTAATTATGTTCTCAATGGGATTAGAACTTTAATACTTGTAAGGTTTCACAACCAACTGGTTTTTGTTTGATGTTTCTCCCATGTTCTGTTGTTGAGGAACAGGCTCATGCACAGGTTCCATTGGGAATTAGATTTAGTTCTTCTTTGTTCAGTTCCCCCTGTCAGGTTGCCCTATATGGAAGAACCTGTTCCATCACCTGTTCCTTCTTCCGGTGCAGCTTCAGCTTGGGCTGTGACTTCATTTAAACCTTTTACCAACCCAATAGCTTCATCTTCATGTTCCTGTCTCTCAAAAAGAATGTTAGTTTCATCAAAAATTACATGTACACTTTCTTCTACACACACAGTTCTTTTGTTGTACACTTTATAAGCTTTGCTATGTGAAGAATACTTCCTTATCACTTCTGGGATCAAACTTACCTAGGGAGTCCTTTCCATTGTTGTGCACAAAGAACGTGCATCCAAATGCCCTAAGATGGGATATATTTGGTTTTCTCCCTTTAAGTAACTCAAAGGGAGTCTTCTCCACAAGAGGTCTAGTCATGCACCTATTAATGATGTAACATGCAGTGTTTACAGCTTCTGCCCAGAAGCTATGAGGCAGTTTACTAGAAAGAAGCATAGTCCTAGCCATATCTTCAAGTGTCCTATTCTTTCTTTTAACTACTCCATTTTGTTGTGGAGTCCTAGGGGCAGAAAAATTATGATCTATGTCATGCTCATCACAAAATTCAGCAAACTTAGCATTTTCAAATTCAGTTCCATGATCAGACCTAATTGATGCAAGTTGATTACCTAGTTGTTTTTGAGTTTTTCTAATAAAAGAAGTAAACATGTCAAATTCTTCATCCTTGGATGTTAAAAACAATGTCCAAGTAAACCTAGAGTAATCATCAACAAGTACCATAACATATCTCTTACCGCCTCAGCTCAGAGTTCTCATTGGTCCACAAAGATCCATATGGACCAGTTCCATCATTCTGGTGGTACTCACCATTTTCTTGATTTTGAAAAAGGATCTTACGTGCTTCCCCCTTGCACAAGCCTCACAAACTTTGTCTTCCTGAAACTTGATGTTAGGCAGACCTATCACTAGGTCCTTGGAGACTAATTTGTTGAGCTGACTTAGACTTGCATGTCCAAGTCTTTTGTTCCAAAGGAGAGGATTATTATCCAACACACTTAAGCAAGTTAGTTCATTTTCTCAAAGAGTGGACAAACTAACAACGTATATATTGTTACTCTTTTTCCCTGCAAAACAATCTTGTCAGTGGTAAGATTTATCACAAAGCATTTGGTAGAGGTAAATGCTACCAGGTTACCTTTGTCACACAGTTGTGATACACTAATTAGGCTATATTTCAAGTCATCTATCAAGTAGACATTCTCAATGGAGTGTGAGTCTGTCTTACCTACCTTTCCAACCCCAATGATCTCACATTTCTTGCCATTTCCAAAGGAGACATTACCTTCTTTTAGGTCCTCAAGTGAAAGGAACTGGTTCTTGCTTCCAGTCATATGCTTTGAACAACCACTATCCATGTACCATATTTGGCTTCTTCCCTTCACTTGGACCTACAAAAATAAATCAGGGGTTAATCTTAAGAACCCAAACTAGTTTGGATCCCTTTCTTTTTAGCCCATCCTGGCAGCCTATATTTCCCTGAACAAAAGTTTTGTTCTTTTGACTAGCCTTTTCTTTTGCAGTACACTCATTTTAATAGTGACCAGTCTTTCCACAGTGTGTGCAGTTTTTTTCTCAGGAAGAGTGATATACTTACTTTTGGGATCCCACTTAGGTGCAGGGGTCCTATAGCCAAGTCCTCTCTTATTGCTACTATGGTGTTCTTGTAGCCATGAAAGTGCATTGGAGGACCTGTTCTATTTGCAGGTTCTGTCTAGTTCATGATTGACCTTGCTCAGATCCTCCTCTAGGACTTTTATCTTCTCATCCTTTTGTACAACTCATTTTTTATTTTTCCTACATTTTTTTTCTAAAATAAGTTGTGTGTGATCAGCTTTCTTTTTACCAGTTCCTAATTTCAACTTTAGATTTTCAGATCAAAGCTCTAGGACAGTAGTGTCAAGTTCATGAACTTGGTTCTTTAACTCAACATTTTTACTATCTCTTTCACTATCCCTAAGTTCCAGATTTTTGCACTTAGCTTTCAAGATCACACACTCCTTAGATAACTATTCTTTTTCATTGTTTAGATCCTCAAATTCATCAATGAAATCCAGGAGTAACTCAGACAGCCTTTCTTTAGACAAAAATTTAATCTTGTCTTTGAGATGAATTATACTTACCTCAGATTCCTCATCGGATTCTCCAATTGCCATAAGTGTTTGTTCATCTCCATCTTCATCTTCTAAATCCTCATATGAGCTCTCTCCCCAAGCAGCAATCATAGCCTTTGTTGATCCTTTATTCTTCTTGGGATGAACCTATTCCTTCTTCCTGCTTCTTCGTTCATCCATTTCCTTCTTCCATTCAATTTCCCATTGAGGATAGTTTTTGATCATGTGGTCAGTCTTACCACATTTGAAACAGCCCTCGTTGGTCTGTTTTTCAGGGACCCTTGATTTGTTGTAAGTGGCACCTCTTGAAAAACCCTTTCCTCTCATTAAATACTTCTTGAAATCCCTCGTGATCATAGTCATTTCATCCCCCTCTAGATCTGCACCTTCAGCGATTCTAAGAGCTAGGATTCTTTCCTTCTTGGGTGCATCCATCTTCATAGTTTGCCTTCTAAGTTCATAGGTAGTGAGATTTCCAATTAACTCGTCCAACTTGAGAGTAGTAATGTTCTTTGATTCCTGAATAACAGTGAATTTGCTTTCCTAAGTAACTGGCAAAACCCTTGTCAGAATTTTCTCAACCTTGTCTTCTTCAAGGATAATCCTTCCAAGAGACTTAAGTTCATTTGTTAGTGTTGTGAACCTTGTATACATCTCTTGGATGGTGTCTCCTTCCTTCATGATGAAATTCTCATATTAAGAGTAAAACAGTGTTCCTCTTGATCTTTTCACTTGAAGAGTTCCTTCGTGAGCCACTTGCAAGGTGTCCCAAATTTCTGTAGCAGTAGTACAACTTTGAATTCTGCTGTACTCCTCTGGACCAAGTCCACATACAAGCCATTTCTTGGCCTTAGCATTCTTTTCCCACTTTTTCAAGTCCTTAGTCGTGCAGTCAGCTCTTGTTTTTTGGCACTTCTACTCCTTCAGTAGTCTTCTTCGTGGTAGTCAGGGGACTATTAGTGACAATGTCCCATAGCTCATAGTCTTCTCCGATGATATGATCTCTCATCCTATTCTTCCACCAGGAGTAGTACTGGCCATTGAAGAGTGGAGGCCTAGTAGTGGATTGTCCTTCCCAGTTTCCAAGTGGTGCACTCATCTTGATCTATTCCTAAGGTGTTGGCCTCTTTAAGGATAACCTTCTCTGATACCAATTGATGTTTTATACTTCAATACCACACAAGAGGGGAGGTGATTTGTGTGGTGCCCAATTTTTCGTTTAAGTCATTTATGGAAGGATTTGGTTCTTCTATGTGTTTCAACTACTACTGTTGCGGAATAATAAGTACAAAAATTAAAGAATACAAAGATTTTATGTGGAAAACACCTGGCTCAAAAGGTGAAAAAACCACGACCTACTTTCCAATAGAATTTTCCCAAACTCTCCACTAAAATCACTGATCCAAAAACTGCATTTACAAAAACTCTTTTGTAAACCTAGGACTAACTCTAATCCCATTATAGCATACAACCTCAACTGTTGCGACAACTTCAAGTTAACTCTAACTTGAAAACTTTGAGTACCTAATACAATTGCTTCTAGATAAAGCTAAAAGGTACAATATAAAAATACCTACTACAATTAAACTAGAATAAAAGACAGACACTTGGAACTGGTTCTTCTATTTGGTTCAAGTAGCTTCACGTTTGCACGCTTTAATCACACATAAATTGCCTTGTTATTTTGCTCTCAATTCACATTTAACTTCTGTTTATGTGTGTTACCGGTAAAAGAAAACAACACTGATATTTATGGAGTTAGTAAATAGAGATTGACTAGAATTCTGATGCTACTCTTCCTTGGTGGAAGAGTTCTAGTTGATCTCAACCTTTAACTCTATCCATCTCTTAAACCGTGTTCTCTTTGAGTAAGGAGTCTTTCTCCTTATCCAATATGCAACCCATTCGATCAGGATCAGGAGATATCACTTCTGGTAAGTTAGGTTTATCTCCTTCACGTGTATCTCACATGTTTGAGTTGACCATATCTGTGCTTCAATAGGATGGACCTGGTCCAAGTCTGAGTTCCTTTGTCAATCTTCAAAAGTCTCCTTTACTTGGGCCAACACAATAGCTAATGATAGTCCAAATGGAATCAAGGAAAGATCATTGGAATGATAGCTGAAGAGATCACGGAGGTCCACGCCACAACCGAGAAAGGCACCAACCATACATCAGAACAACTGCTCCACTACCTCCCCGCCAAGACGAAGGGTCGTCCTAGCCATAAATGACCTGAGGTCGTCCTTGAGAGCAGATGAGGACGACCTCAATGGTCCAACCCAATGGCTACGACAGTCCAAATGGAATCAAGGAAAGATCGTCGGAACGACAGCCAAATAGATCACATAGGTCCATGCCTTAACCGAGAAAGACACCAACCGTACATCAGAATGACCGCTCCACTACCTCCCGCCAACCTGAAGGGTTGTCCTGGCCAGAAGCGGGAACTCACGGAAACAAAGAGGTATGCGTCAACTTTTATCTGCTCACAATTGTTGTGTTTCTCCTTCAGAAATAGTTTACGCCCTAGATAAGCTCGGTCCCAAGGTGAAATGGCCACAAAATATGAAGCCGGACCCAAATTCCAGAAAGTCAAATGCCCTCCGCGAGTTCCATCAGAAACGAGGCCACAAAACCGATGATTGCATAGCCCTACGACAAGAAGTAGTGAACATGCTTCACCAAGGATATTTAAAGGAGCTGATGAGCAACCAAGGGAGAGCCAATTTTGCCCGTGGACGAGAACCACATCAAGGCCCCCCAAAGCCACCCTCCCCTGCCCGCACCATCTAAATGATCATCGGCAGAGGCGACAAAGAAATAATCAACCATGTGAAGTTCACCACCACACACAAATTGAAACGGTCGATCACCTACGAACAGTATGATGACCTCGAAGACAATATCATTTTTTATAAGTCAGATACCCACGGTTTGACCTTTCCTTATTTCGACCCTCTTGTCATTACTTTACGAATTTTAGATACCGATTTAAAAAGAATCATGGTAGATGGTGGGAGCGGCGCGTGTATTATCCACCCCCAAAGTTCTCACACAACTGAGACTCGGGGATAAGATAGTACCACGTTGCATAACACTAACATGTTTTAATAATGTAGTTGAACGAACCTCAGGAGAGATAACATTGCATGTCCTGGCCGGGGGCGTCACCTTGGAAACAACATTTCATGTCATGAACCAAGACACCGCTTACAATGCCAATATAGGGCGAACCTGGATACATGCCATGAGGGCCATCCCGTCCAGTTTATACCAGGTCATCAAGTTCCCTACACCATAGGGAATATTCAGCATCCGCGGTGAACAGCGACAGCTCAAGAATGCTACCGCATTGCCCAAGATTGCACATACACCCAACAGTTAAGAGAGGAAGGCTCAGGAGCATAGCAATTATCAAAGTCGTGGCCCGAGTCCGACTAACAAATAGACGTCATCAGAGACCCCGACATCGTGGAAGCCACAGGGTCAACATGGAATACCTTGATCCCGTCAAGCTAGACGAAAGCGACCATAACAAAAAAGCCTACATCATCCACAAACTCACAGAAGTAAGTAAATTCCATAAAATTTTAACTGACAACGCCGATCTATTTGCTTTCTCCCATGCAGATATGTTAGGATCCCAAAAGACATTGCAACACAAGCTAAATGTCAATCCACTCTACCCTCCGGTACGACAAATCAGAAGAAAGTTCAATGTTGCAATCAACAAGGCTGTCCATGAAGAGGTAGAAAAATTGCTTGCCAATGGTTCCATTCGAGAGCCAAAGTACCCCCCAATGGGTCGCTAACATGGCCATGGTGAAAAATAAAAACGAGAAATGGCGCATGTGCATAGACTTCACGGACCTAAACAAAGTCTGCCCGAAAGACTCCTTCCCGTTTCCTCACATCGATCAGCTCATCGACGCAACAGTAGGACACAAGTTATTAAGCTTCTTGGACGCCTACTTAGGCTACAACTAAATCCTCATGGAAGAGGAGGACCAAGAAAAAACCACCTTCATCACCCATCAAGGGACGTACTGCTACAGAGTCATGTCCTTCGGGTTGAAAAATGCAGCGGCGACCTATCAAAGGCTGGTTAGCAAGATGTTCAAAGAGCATCTTGGCAAAATGATGGAAGTCTATATAGACGACATGTTAGTCAAATCAAAAAGAAAAAAGGACCACATCGACCACCTGAGGGAAGCTTTCGACATACTTAGATGATACGACATGAAGTTGAACCCCAAAAAGTGTGCTTTCGGCATGACCTCAGGAAAGTTCCTCAGTTTTTTGGTGTTGTAGAGAGGCATCGAGGTCAATCCCAACCAAATCAAGGCTATAGAGGGAATGCCTGAAATTTTGACCAATAAGAAACAAGTGCAGAAGTTGACTGGCCGTATAGCCGCCCTGTCGTGGTTCATCTCACAATCCTCTGACAAATGCCACAAATTCTTCAACATACTCAAAAAGGGCAACAGACTACAGTGTAATTCTAAATGTTTCAATGCCCTAAGAGAACTAAAGCCATGCTTGTCCTCACCTACATTAGTCGCCAAGGCAGAATTAGGCGAACGTCTCTTAATCTACTTGGCCGTATCCGACGTTGCAATAAGCGCAATCTTGGTACGTGAAAACAAAGGTACACAATCTCTAATCTATTATATTAGCAAAACCCTAGTCGATGCCAAAACGAGGTATCCTCGCCACGAAAAAATGGCCCTAGCATTAGTCGTAGCTTCACGAAAGATGAAACCCTATTTCCAATGCCACCCCATCTCGGTGGTCACGACCTTCCCCCCTAAGAAGCATCTTACATAAACCCGAGCTGTTAGGTAGATTGGCCAAGTGGGCCATTAAATTAAGCGAGCATGCCATAATATATCAGCCGCGAACAACGATAAAGTCGCAAGTACTTGCCAAATTCATCGCCGACTTCACTGCCAAAATACTACCTGAGGCCGAGCAGGAAGCCACCCATACCCCTCCCAAGTTACCCGACCAATGGGTACTGTACACCGATAGTGCCTCCAACGAGGTAGGATCTGGACTGGGACTTGTGCTTGAGGTCCCAACAGGCGAAGTCATCCGCTAGTCCATGCGGTGTCCCGACATGACTAACAATGAGGCCGAGTTGAGGCCGTAATTGCAGGATTGAAACTAGCTCTCAAGTATGGAGCACGACGAGTCATCCTCCGATGTGACTCACAACTCATAGTCAACCAAGTCACAAGGATTTTCCAAATCAAAAAATAAAGGCTACAAAAATATCAGACAGAAATCCATTAGCCACTGCCCTAGTTCGACGAGTGCTAACTCGACCGAATACCCTGAGAACAAAAAATCGAAGTAGACGGCCTTGCCAAATTAGCGGCGGCCACCAAGAACATAAGGAGAAAAGAAAACGTGATCACCCTCATCCGTTCGTCGATAGACCAAATTGAGTATGCACTATAAACGTGACTTGGGATTGGCACAACCGTATTATGTCATATTTTCATGATGGAGTGCTCCCACCCAACAAAAAAGAAGCCAAGAAGCTTCGCATGCAGGCGGCCCGATATAGCATCATCAACCATGAGCTGTATAAAAGAACGTTTGGTAGTCCCTTGGCGAAATGTCTAGAACCAAACCTAACTAGGTGCGTCCTCGAAGAAGTACACAAAGGCCACTGTGGAGCTCATACCGGTAATAGAGCCCTCGTTAGATGCCTCATACATGCAGGCTATTACTGGACCACCATAAAAAAGGAAGTCGTCGACTTTGTTAGAAAGTGTAAACAATGCCAAAAATACGCTCCAATGATCCACCAGGCAAGGGAGAACCTCCACTCCGTCACATCGCCTTGGCTATTCATCAAATGAGGGATGGACATCGTCGGACCCCTTCCAGTAGGACGAGGTAATATACGATTTCTTTTGGTTTTAACTGACTATTTTTCCAAGTGGGTAGAAGCAGGTGCATTCGCCCAAATACGCGAATAGAAAGTTATCACATTCATATGGAGGAACATCATATGCCGCTTCGGCATCCCCAAAGAAATCAGTTGTGACAACGAACCCCAATTCACCGGGAAAAAGACCGCTGAATTCTCTTAGAAATGTCACATCAAGCGAGTACTCTCCATGCCATATCATTGCGCAGGCAACGTTCAGGTGGAGTTCTCCAACAAAACAATACTAAACATCATGGAGAAGAAGCTTGAGGATGCCAAGGGATTGTGGCCGGAATTGCTACCGGAAGTGTTATGGGTATACCGCACCATGCCAAAAACAAGCACAGGAGAAACGCCATATTCACTAGTCTATGGGACTAGCGCAATGTTACTAGTCAAAGTCGGGGAACTAAGCTTGAGATACTCCTATAAGAGCGGACCAAGTAACGATGAAAGCATAAAGCAAGACCTCGATGAAATAGATAAGCGAAGAGACATGGCCTACATAAGAATGATAGCTCAAAAACAGCAAGCAGAACAGTAATACAACAAAAATGCCAAAGTCAGACCACTCAAGGTAGGGGACTATATACTCAAAGCCAAAACATAAGCGAGCAAAGACCCACAGGAAGGCAAACTGGGAACCAATTGGGACGGACTGTACAAAATCACGGCAACAACAAACAAAGGATCATTCCAACTAGAAACAATGGAAGGAAAATAACTACCAAACATTTGGAACGTCGCCCACCTCAAATACTTCAAGTTCTGAAGAAGGACATCCTCCAAGTCGTACTCTTTTTCCCTCACCGAGTTTTGTCCCAATTGGGTTTTCTCGGGAAGGTTTTTAATGAGGCAACAAAGGGGGTGTCTTGGAGATTAGGTATTAAGTTCATCGCCCTGCCTATCGACTACTTCTCCAGGTCAAGCGATGAAGGGACTAGATAGACTGGGACTCCTCGAATGTATGTACAAACCAAAAAGAAATATGTAATATTATCCAATAAATAAAAACTCAATATGGCATTCTTACACAACTCCACCAAATTTGCATATCATGCCAACGCAAAGGAAATGTACATTCGACCTCGCTCGAATTAACTTACATTCGACCTTGTTCGAATCGATCTACATTCGACCTCATTCGAATCGATCTATATTCGACCTCGCTCGAATTAATTTACATTCGACCACGTTCCAATCCATCTACATTCGACCTCGCTCGAATTAACTTACATTCGACCTCGTTCGAATCAACTTACATTCGACCTCGTTCGAATCAACTTACATTCGACCTTGTTCGAATCGATCTACATTCGACCTCGTTCGAATCAACTTACAGTCAACCTTGTTCGAATTGATCTACATTTGACTTCGTTCGAATCGATCTATATTCGACCTCATTTGAATCGATCTACATTCGACCTTGCTCGAATTAATTTATATTCGACCTCATTCGAATCAACATACATTAGACCTCGTTCGAATCATTCTATACTCGACCTCGCTCAAAATAACTTACATTCGACCTCGTTCGAATCAACGACCTCGTTCGAATCAAATTGAAAGTCAGGGACGTTCTTATAAAATAACACTTACAAAAAAAAGAACTAGAAATACCCAGCAAAAGACAACTATTCCATTTCAATCAATCCATTACAATACATTTTTACAAAGGGCTGGAAAGACGCTCCCACAAAAAATATCATAGCACAAAAAAAAAGCAAAAACCAAGTGCAAAGACTTCACGCCGCATCATCCCTCCCATCACCAATGTCACCAGCATACTCATCGTCGTACCAAGGGTCGGAGGTAAGCCCATCTAAGGCGTCTTCATCATCGTCTTTTTCGGGCATACCGGGATCATTAACACAGGCATCACAAGCTGCACGTGCCTTGACATGAACCTCCTTGAATTCCGCCTCGAAAATCTTCTCAGCCATCTTCAGAGACATGTATGTGTCAAGTTGGGCCTCAACATGAACCCACATTTCATACAACTCCCGTGACACACCGAGAGCAGCAGAAGTATGAGAAGTAGATGGCTGGGCCTGCACCTGCACCGTCTCGACCCTTAGGGTGATAACCTACTCATTCAGCTTAGGCAGCTCCACCTCCAAACCCCCAATCCGCTCCTCAAATCTCACCTCCTTGAGCACCAAAGTTTCCGCCTCAATAGCTCGCTCAGACCTACAAACACAAAGGGTGCCCCTTAAGGCTGCTGCCTCTGCCACAACAGTGATTCTTGATTTCTCAGCTAGGCCCAACTCTTCGACCCTGGTGCTCAACTCACCTCTAAGTTGACGGCCCTTGCTTCGCTCTGCTCGAGATCGAACCTTAAAGACACCACCTGCGCCTGAAGGTCAGTGTTTTCGGCCACCACTCCCTTTCTCACCTCGATCTCATCCTCCTTAGCCCTAAGCGCCCCATCAAGCACGTTGCACCTGCCGATGGCCCTCATATGCTCCTCATCCTTCTCCTTCAGCTCCTCATCTTTTTTCTTGAGCCCATCGTGAAGCGTTTTAAACTGGTCGTCCTGGCTAAATAAGTCAACAAGTGTTCGGTTCTTAGAATAGTACTCTGTACTTGGATACCATCTTCTTGAAGAGGGCCATCCTACGCTCTTCCCGCCAAATGATAACTAGGGATTCTAGTCTAGCTTATGCTCCTTATTGCTTGAGTTTTGGACTAAAATGTGTACAAGTATTCCCCAAAAGCTAACTTGTTGTGCTTGTTTGCATTGTTTGGTCAAAAAGGGACAAGGATGTCATAACCAGCTCAAAAAAGGAGTGAAACCTACACAAGTTCAAAACCAAGTCAAAGCAGCGCTACAGCGGAAAATCCATCACAAACGCAGAAGACCCACCGCGACCGTGGTCCGCGGTGGCAAGGATTCAGAGAGTTGACATTTTTGGAATTCAAGTTACTGCAGTCCGTGGTGATTTTATCACGACAGCAATCAATTTACCGCGGTCCGCGGAGAAGGAGTTCAGAGAACCTGCAGTTGAGCCAAATATTGAAGACTGCGGTCCGTGATGGATTTTATGTGGCCGCGGTAGACTCACTGCTATAGCGGCCCATTTTTCCGCTGTCAGCGGTACCTCCGTCAGGGGCATATTTGTTCGGAAAATTCAGTTGTGTATAAATACTTTATTTTCAGATTTTTAGGTCATCTTATCATTAGTGAGCATGTGAACGTCGACTTTTACCTATTTTGAGAAATTTTATAGTTAGTTTAGCAATTAATATTAGTTTCTTATCTTGTAATTACTTTTTATGGGTTATTCTTCATCTCAATCTATGATTTCTTCTTCAATTATGAGTAGCTAAACTCATTATCTAGGGTTGTGGCTCAACCCTAGTGTGGGTATTTAATGGGACTCTTATTTTAGGGCTCAAGATGTTTATGGGTGATGGATATTCAGCCTGATTTATGCTTTCTATGTTGAATTAGTGGTTGCAAACACTAATTTTTGCCTTTTTGAATTAGGCTCTTCTTGAGAAAGAGAGATTAAGTCTAGGAATTTCAGGCCAACAAGGAATTGGGGTGTCTTCAAGAGATTGATAGTCCCAATTAAAGGGTGAAACCTAGAGATAGTAATACCCGACTTGAGCCAACATTGCTTGCACGAATTGAACACCCAATTGGGCTTGAGAAAGTCAATTAGGGCAAAGTCACTCTTACTACCGAGAGGTGTAGAGTGAGTGGCTTCGTGCATTGGCTATATCACGACCCCAGCTATAACATTATTGCCCTAAGTTTGAGATCATGTTAGATACTCACCTAGGAGTAAGTCACTTCCCTAGTGCCTCTTTAACCATTTAGAAAACCCTAAAAAAATATCCATTTAGCTTAATTTCTTACATCAGTAGTATTAAATTTAGAAGTAACAAACAAACAAGAATGATTAGAAGTGCAATTAAAAGCACTACACATAGCTAGATTAGATAGGAATCCAACTCCAAATATATCTAGCTTTCTGTGGATTCGATCCTGATCTTCTTGGGTAAACGTTGCATCGACCTCTCTTGCCACTCTGTAACGGTGTAGGGTTGTGTTTATCGTGAAAATGGTAATAACAATTGAATTTGATTTAATGGTTCTAAAAATACGTGATCTATTTTTATGATAGTTGTTAGGCAATTTATGCTATGTGAAAGACCTAGAAACGAGATAAGAGCTTAAGAGGAAGGTGATAATCAAACCGAATGGTCAACAATCGGGGCCTCGAGCTTGCCTATTCCGGAGCCTCGGGGTCGAGTTTGATGCTCGGGTGGTGCTATCGAGGATAGTTAATGGATGACTAATAGTTATAATAAAATCAATGACGGCTCTTTATGGCCAATAATAAGCAATAAATGAATAACAATGGATAGAACACAATAAATATAAGCAATAAATGAAATAATAAGACCAAGAGAATGTGTTAGAAAGTAGAGAGAATGTTCTTGTGTATTTAGTATTGTGCAATAGATGTCTACAAAATGACAAGGATGCCCTTTATATATGAGGGGAACTCCTAACATAGTACAAATACATTTATTACAAAGATATGGAGAAGGGACAGCTAGTTAATGCCATGATGCGGGCTTAGACTAGCCTGACAGACTTTGTCGGCTCTAGCTACATGCCTTAAGAACTTCTCACTTTTTTACCCTACTCGCTGAACTTTATTGCCCCGAGGTCGGGCGTCGATCCCTCAAGGGATGAGACTCGATCGTGATCTCTATCCTTCGAGCCGTGCTTTTGAGGCATCGTTACGGTGAAAGATTGGACCCTCCAATTTTACCGTATACAGATAGTCCCCGCATTTCTTAGAGTAGAACGATATGAAACAAAATTGATATCCATATCTTCGAACTTCCCATGATGATGCCATACTTATGACGCAAGCCTTTTCAATAACTGAGGCATCCCGCTGACTCGTCTTTCCAACGTCATCCAGTGAACTATCGATTCCCATTCTCCTAAGCAATAATATCGCCGCCAATTCAGTTCCCAAAAATGCATTGTTTGCACCTGCCGATACGTCTTTCAAAGAGCATTAATGGCACCGTCAGTTACACTGCCACCTTTCCTATAAATGGAAGGCTTCTTGAACCAACTCTTCATTCAAAAGTTTTCTAAAAACCTTTCACCCCTTTCTTCTCTTCATCCTCATACATTGTTATATCCCATGCTCGAGGCCCGTGGCCTTAAGGCTACATGGCGGCGTTCTCATCAGTCACACCATGGCCTGTTTACAAAACTCTCCCTTACCGAGCGAGATTGTGCTGACTTGTTGTTGTTGTTGTTGTTGACCCGAGGTGATGAGAGAGAAATCTCAAATTATCCTCGCATTAGAGGATATGAGGACTATGGACTTCTACTCATCTCTCCTAACTACCTGGTGCGTTGCCTCACTCCTTTTGCTTTCCGTGGAGTGAGGTGGTTTTATCTACAGACTGTTTCATCCCGCACAGGTGTAATGTCTCAAAAAGTGGATTCAGAATAGTAGTCCTGGCAAGACCCATACTCGCCAGATTTTTCACCCAGCCACTTCTTCATCCCTTTCTGCTCCTTCGACTTTTTCTTCTTCTTCGTCACTTTCCTCTTCTTCATCTTCTCCACTGGAGATGTCGTTTTGTGAGATAGGGATGAGGCACCCGAGGAGATGGTGCTCGAAGATACTGCAGCTGAGGATGCACCCTCAAGATTAGCTTAGGCTTTTGTAATCACATGTTTATGAATATAAATATTTTCTTTCATTTGCCTCTGATTTATGCTATATTTCTTTTTATCTGGACTTGTAGAGAATTTGAATGTATGGCCCCACCGATTTGGTGCAAATATCATGCCCGGGCGTGAGTATTCCTTCTGACTTTTGATTGATTAACTCGGCTCCCTGCAGAACCCATAGCCGTTCCTGGGACCGAGCCCGATTCGGATTGATAAACTGGGTCATCGGGACCCTGACTTTGAGCTAAATGAGAATAAGGCTTTGAACTCTCAGAATGAGACTTAGCCTTTAGACCCTGCGATAATCTTCGAGGGGGGATTTTCTCGGAAGCGCGAGAATAGAGATTTCCTTTAGGATTTCGAGAGCAGTCCCCGAGTGGAGTTTTGTTCAAACTCGGACTACCTGAAAACTTGTTTTGAACTTAGTATAGATAGACTTAGGGCGTTGCAGATAGATCCCAGATGAGGGTCTACCCGGGTTTGGATTGTACTTCGATGCTATGATCGTATGAGTAGGTTCTCAGAACTTATCCCTTTTCGAGAGAGGAGCCCTCAAGATTGGGTAACATCTTGAGTCTCACAATGATATTAATATCCCGTTAGAGCATATCTTCTTCTTGGTGAAGGATCTCGAGATCGGGTACCATCTCGAGACCTGTTTGATGACAATGGCTTTCTGAAGACTATCTTCTTTTTTATGGAGGTCCTCGAGATCGGGTACCATCTTAGGACTTGCAATGATGTTAATGTCCTTTTGGATCCTGACTTCCTGTTGATGAAGGTCCTCAAGATCGGGTACCATCTCGGGACTTGCAATGATACTAATGGCCTTCTGGAGCATGACTTCCTTTTGATAGAGGTCCTCGAGATCGGGTACCATCTCGGGACTTGCAATGATTCTAATGGCATCCTGGAGCCTGACTTCCTGTTGATAGAGGTCCTCGAGATCGGGTACCATCTCGGGACTTGCAATGATACTAATGGTCTTCTGGAGCCTGACTTCCTTTTGATGGAGGTCCTCGAGATCGGGTACCATCTCGGGACTTGCAATGATACTAATGGTCTTCTGGAGCCTGACTTCCTTTTGATGGAGGTCCTCGAGATCGGGTACCATCTCGGGACTTGGTTGATGTGGGGGTGTCTGACACCAAAATGTCGCATGGTGTTGTCGAGTGTATGATATAGTTATGAAGTGACCGAGGCAATTCTGTTGGTGCATCTTCCCAGGATAAAAATGGCTTAGTTGGCGTTTTCAATTGGCCTTTGAGGCAGGCGGATAGTCGTCGCTTTTTCCATATATAGGATTATTTTTGCCCTTTTGGAGATTCCGTTATTCCACCTAGTTACCCTCTTTAATAGAGTTCTCCCTCCCTGCATTAGGTCCTTCATCACTCTAGTTTTGGCACTCTTGCTCAAATTCCCACTCCAATTCTCTAGTTTTACCACAGTCATGGCTGCTGCATCGAGGCCCGCTCGGCAAAGGGAAGGGAGTTCTGCCTCTAGGCATTTTGTTTTGAGGGAGGATCTTCTTGATTTGGTGAGGAAGGATTGTGGATGGGGAAGAGGTAGTACTACGGGTACCTTCCCCGGAAGAGGGCATCACGGACTATACCGAAGGGCTTTTGAATGTGTATACGTACCCCTTTACGCTGGGCCTCCTTTATAGGGTTGTGCTTGACTTTTGTCGAAAATACTAGGTTACCTTGGCGCAGATTCATCCGTCATTTTGGCAGACGGTATTAAAGATGAGGTTCTTTACGGAGAAAGCAGGGCTCGAATTCACCCTTAGCCATCTTATCAGGCTGTATCGGCCTTTTCACCATCGAGGTCTGCTAACCCTGTGATGTTGATCCACCACGCCTTTCATCATTGACGATGAAGAAGACGGAGATTGGGGATGGATGAGCCGATTTATCCGGGTACGAACTGTCGATATTATTCTAGTGGAGTTTCTACCATTTCCCAAGGAATGGAATTTTACATATAAGTGGTACACCCATGCCTTCGTAATATTGTTTATGGCGAATGCGGGCTCCATAAATACGCCTTCTTTTCTTTTTCTGCAGCGATTTCTTGGATGCCAGGGGAGGTTCTCGATCTTCCAGATTGGGTTCGGAAGTTGGCGACCCATTCGACCTGCAATGAGCGTAAGTGGCGAGATTTATCTAAGGATATGTGGGAGGCAAGACACCATGGTACGTGCTATACGATTTTTTCTCCCCCCTCCCCCATTTTCTTCTTGGAAGGGTGCTTTTCTTTCTGCATACTAACTCTGTCATCATAGGCATTGGGGAGTCCCTCAAAGCGAGGTCCTACCTTTAATAGAAGGAGAAAGACCGCCGACTTTAGGACTGGGGGATGATAATAATTACAATAAGCAGGAGAGACCTTTTTAGGACGACAGTGGTCATAGCAAGACGAGTCCGGTCCGGAGGCTTAGAGAGGGCGTTTTAGTCGATCCTACAGCTACCGAGGTTTCAAGCTTTAGAGGAACGATCCCTCCTCTCCCGCCATCTTTCTTTACCGTCAAAGGCATTTCAAGGAATGAAGGTTCTTCGCCGCCTGCTTCTTCTCCTGTCGAAGGTACTTCGAGGGGTATTCGGCGCCAAGAGGCGCATATATCGGGAGACCAAGTCCCAAACTGGGGTGATTCTATAGGGGTAGATGGAGCCAGACTAGTAGAAGTATGCTCAACTCTTGAGGAAGCTCAACGGCTTTACTCGAAAGTAGGTTCGGGCTATTCGTAATGGTTTTGTAGCTTTGTAAGTTTCACTTTCTTACCACATTTACCTCCCATAGGCTTTTAACAAGCTCAAATCCGAGCTGCTTTTCCATGAGGCCAGGCTGTGAAAAGCCATAGATGGGGAGAAATCCCTTAGGCTTCTTTGTGATGAAAAGGAATATGATTTGGCACACCTGCGGTATGAGGCGAGTCGCAAGTTGAACTACGAGAGCTACCTCGAGGAGCGGGTAACTTCTGTTTCAAAGGAACATATGTTTCTTCTTCTAGATCTTGAGGCTAATGTTTTGTTTATTTCAGTTGAGGAAAAAGATGGAGGACCTGGAGCGCCTTCGGAACGAAGTTGGCCGAGCCAAGCGTGAGCATGATGAGTTAAAGGCTCAGGCCGACATTCAGGCTTCAGCGGGGGAGGGTGCTCTGGCTAAAGCCCCTGCCTTTGAGGTTCAACTTCGCTTATATCATAATAATAGCTTGGTTCAAACAGATATGATTACAAAGCTCGAGTCTGAGCTCTTAAAGATTAAGGCCCAGGTTGTGGATGCTTGGGATGAAGCCGGGATGAGCCAAACTAAGGCTGACAAGAAAGTGGCAGTCTACTTGAAGGACGTTGTCGATGCTCAAGCCGAGCTGAGAAGGATTCTTGACCGCAAAGGCAGGAGTAAAGAGTATGCTCGGTGTAAATCTTGAAGGGAACCCTCGAGGAGATCCATGCTATGGGCTTCGATCTATGAGAATATATAAAGCAGGTGAAGGCGGAGGAATAAGATGCTAAGCTCCTTCTGTCTGATTCCGAAGATAGCAAAACAGAGGCCGACGGGCCATAGCCCTCGAGGGGGATGTAGATTAGGCCTTCCTTTTCTTGTTTTGTGTATAGTGTCTTCAGGGAATTCTGATGCTTGTACTCCTTCATGTGCATGTTGTGTACGATAAAATCGGAGGGTCTAATTTTCCATCGTTACGACGTCTCAAAGGCTCAAAACCACAGTCGAGTTTCATCCCTTGTGGGCCATCGATGCTCGACTTCATAGCGGTACGGACCGACGGTTATGGGGGAAAGTGGGGAGTTCCCAAGGCGTGCAGCTAGAGCCAAAGTCTGTCAGGCTAGTCTAAACCCGAATTAGGGCGTCAACTAGTTGTCCAATCTCCATATGCCCCCTCATATATAAAGGGGATCCTTGTCATTTTGTAAATAACTTGTTGCTTAATACTAAATACATAAGAATATTCTCTCTACTCTCTAACACATTCTCTTGGTTTTATCATTTTATTTGTTGCTTATATTTATTGTTCTATCCATTATTCTTCATTTATTGCTTATTATTGGCCATAAAGAGCCATCATTGATTTTATTATAATTGTTAGTCATCCATCAACTATCCTCGATAGCACCAGCCGAGCATAAGACTCGACCTTGAAGCCCCCGAATAGGCAACTCGAGGCCCCGATTGTTGACCATTCGGTTTGATTATCACCTTCCTCTTAAGATCTTATCTCGTTTCTAGGTATTTCACATAGCATCAACTTCTTAACAACTAGCATAAAATAGATCACGTATTTTTAGAACCGCAAATCAAATTTAATTATTATTACCATTTTCACGATAAACAGTTTGGCTCCCACCGTGGGGCTAAAAATAATAGTGATTATTTTCTTGTTGGTTTAACTACATAACTCAAGTTATCTTTCACACTTTTTCTTGACCAAGATCTTTGATTTCAGGTCAAAATGTCTGACTAAGTGAACAACAATCTTGAGAACCACGGAGAAAATGGTGTGGATGTTCCAGCTGTTGTTGTACCACCACGAAACCTTGAGAACGCACCAGAACCAATTTCCGTGGTCGGGGTCTCACACGATGCTCAACACGTCGATGTAAGCACCCACACTAACAAGAGTGTGCACCAAGGAGACCAACAAGACGATCAGGAAACCCCGGCTACGGAAGAACGGGAGGTTAGCCGTCACGTTATTTTTGAAATATTGCAGGCACAACAGCTAGTGATTGCTCAACTGCAAAGTCACCAGAAAACTCCCAGCACAGTAGCGGCGGAGACGGCTCCCCCAGCCGAGCAGGTACCGGAGAGATTAAGCAATAACGGGTCAGAAGCCGACCTCGCCATCGTAAAAATGCTTGAGGAACTCACAAAGAGGATTGAATCGGGCTAGAAGAAGATAGAATCCAATGAGAAAAAGGTCGAGACCTATAACTCTAGGGTCGACCAAATTCTGACCGCACCCCCGATCCTGAAAGTTAGGGATTCGAAGAAGTTCATACAAAGGCCGTTCCCAGAGGAAGCGGCTCCAAAACCCATCTCAAACAAGTTCAAAATGCTAGACCTTCCGAAATACAATGGAACCTCTTACCCCAATGAGCATGTTACTGCTTACACCTGTGCAGTGAAGGGCAATGACCTAAAGGACGACGAGATCGAGTCTGTCTTATTAAAGAAGTTCGGGGAAACACTCTCAAAAGGGGTCATGATGTGGTATCACAACCTATCTCCTAACTTTGTAAACTCATTTTCCATGCTGGCAGATTCTTTCATAAAGGCTCACGTCAGTGCCATCAAAGTAGCAACAAGGAAATCCGACGTCTTCAAGATCAAGTAGAGGGAGAACGAGATGCTGCGAGAGTTTGTATCTCGCTTTCAAATGGAACGAATGGAAGGAATGGAACGAATGGACCTACCACCAGTCTCCGACGACTGGGCAGTGCAGTCCTTCACTCAAGGTCTGAATGAGCAAAGCCCGGTGGCTTCGAAGCAACTGAAACAGAACCTGGTCGAATATCCTGCCGTGACCTAGTCGAATATTCACAACCGATATCAATCGAAAATCAGGGTCGAGGGTGACCAACTAGGAGCCCCCTTGGGCTTGGTATACCCAAGCAGGATTCTGGCGAAGGAGCCAAAGCCAAACAAGGAAAGGTACCAGCCATACACCGACAACAGAAGAATCGCCCCGAGGTGCAACATACCCCGGAACGATCAAAGGATAGACCGAGGCCAGAATCCTTGGGGACTTGTCAGTAGAGCCGAGTTCGATAGGTACACAAGGTCGACAGA
This sequence comes from Nicotiana tabacum, assembly GCF_000715075.1. NCBI lineage: Eukaryota > Viridiplantae > Streptophyta > Magnoliopsida > Solanales > Solanaceae > Nicotiana > Nicotiana tabacum. Next base: position 54,640,981 of record NC_134087.1, on the reverse strand, counting down.
GGCACCTCGCTTGTTGGAATACAACTTCAATGTCGATGTATCAAACATCGTGTTCGCCATCAGTAAAATCAGAGACGCTAGGTGGCCCAGGCCTGTGCAATCAGATCCTTTGCAAAGAAATCATAATTTAGTGTGTGAGTTCCACAACACGCACGGCCACAGGACCGAGGATTGCCACCAACTCCAAGAAGAAGTAGCCAGATTACTCAGTAAAGGTCACTTCCAAGAATTCTGCAGTGATAGGGCCAAAAATCAGTTCAGAGAAAGAAAGGCGACCAAGAAGAACGAAACAAATGAGCTGTAACATGTCATCCACATGATCTTGGGAGGTATCGATGCCCCACAAGAGCCCATAATGAGAAGAACAAAGGTATCTATCACCATAGAAAAGCAAACTCAGGGTTAGATACACGAAGATTCTCTCACATTCAGCGACGAGGACATCGAGACCTTGTCTCAGCCTCACAACGATGCACTGGTAATCTCTTTTATTGTAAATACATTTCAGATTAAATATGTGTAAGCACGTGATTTTTGCCCAATATGAGAATTACTCCCAAAAAATTCAAAAATAAAATGATTTTTCTTTGGTGTGTAATTTTGTGATATTTTGAATAATTATTTGTATTTGTCTGTGCGTGTTTATTTGCTAAATTAATAAAAAAATACAAAAATATGTCGCATTTGCATGTAGGATTTAATTCTATAATTGTTACTAATTAAATTTGTTTACAAAAAATTAAAAATTACAAAAATAGGCATCGTTTGCATTTTTAGCATTTAATGTCCAAATATACAATTTTATGCTTAATTATTACTTAATTGCGCATTAATTGTTATTGAGAGTTAATTTGCGCTTTTATAACTTAATTTAGTTCTTAATAATAGTTTAAGTATTTTTTATAATTTAGTTTTAGAGAAATAAAAGAAGAAAAGAGGGCGAAAATATAAAGAAAGTCGGAATTGGGCCTCTTCTTCGATTTCAAGCCACCGGCCCAAAAAATGGCCCAATCTTCCCTACGACCCAGTCCATTTCGAACTGGGTCGACCCAGTCCATAATCCAAAAGACCCAAACCCCTTTGTCTTACATTATACAACACAAAACAAAAGAAAAAAAGAAGAAAAAACCCTAAAAAGACTAAGAAGTCATCCGCTCCCCCTCCTATCTTCTTCTTCTTCCTCAAGTTTCTCCAAGGTCATCCATGGCTTCCCCCTCAAAGCTCAACCATGGCTGCCCAACGTCACACTCACACAGACACACACGCACGTCACCCTCACGACCCCGGCTCAACCAAACGACCTCCAAACGCGACCGAACCAACAACCAATCCGTCGAGCTCCACCATGAAAGCTCACAGTTGAGATTTCCGCGACTACTTCTGTCTCTGAGCTGCTGCATCACGCTCATCATCTTCAACACCAAGCTCCCCGCGACTGCCCGTCACAGCTTCTGCCATCGTCATCCATGGTGGTTGCTTTCATCTTCTCCGTTCTTCGTCAAAGCTCGAGCTTCGACCTCCATCCATGGCTGCCGTAGATGCGTCTTCTTCGCTAATCGAGCTGCTGCTGCCTTCTGCTTGTGACGGGCTGCCATTTTTCGTTTTTAAACGATGCCAAACGACCACCTTCTTTGGTCGTCCGTTCGTGGTCGTCTTCGGCGTCAAGTTATCTTGGTGCGAGATTTGTTTCCGGACAGATTGTTTCCATCCAAGTTCATCGTCATTCGCTCGATGCTTGGGTCGTCAAAACAGTCCGTACGTATGTCGTTTGATCCGGTTAGTAGATTTTGAGTTTTATGTTTGTCCGTATTTTGTTTTGATATTTTTCGAATCTAAAATCGGCGAATGTTTGTTTTGTTCATGTCTATGCTTAGATATTTGATTTTTGGTTTTGTTCATGTTCATGTTTAATTTGAAATCAACATATGTATTCACAACTAATTAAACTTCTATTTTGAACAAAACAAAATAAAATACGCCGATCTAAAATCAAATATCTAAGCACAGACATGAACAAAACAAACATTCGCCGATTTCAGACAAATACAAATAATTATTCAAAATATCACAAAATTGCACACCAAAGAAAAATCATTTTATTTTTGAATTTTTTGGGAGTAATTCTCATATTGGGAAAAAATCACGTGCTTACAGCTGCCCCTCTTTGCCCGAAGACACGAAGGGTTTTCGTGCAAAGATAAAGCGAGCGATTTTTGCCCATCCGAGTACTCCGTTGAAGCATTTTTTTTTGAAAAAGATTTGACCGAACCTTTGCTTCAAAGGTTTCCTACATATCCTGGGCTAAACAGGAATCAGGTCAATGTAGTTCGGAAACTTTGGTAGCTGGGACTACCGTTGGACTGCACTGTTACTGTTGTTGCATGCTATTACTACTGCTTACCGATCTCCTTGTTACACCATGCTTAAAAGAAAACAAGAAGTTAAGCTATACTGCAATTTTTCTTGTTGCCTTGCTTTCTTGTCTGCTTGCATTTTTTCCGGTGCTTTTCTTCTTTTTGACACATGTACTTGAGTTTGTGCTGTGACCTCTTGTTGCAACCTTCTGCTTCCCGGTGCCGGGGAATTTTATTGTTTCCTGCTGGGGATTCCTATTTTAACCCTCTCTTTTATTGTCCTCTGACTTGATCTTGAAATGTATGCCTCTGTTGTATGGGCGGGCTCCCAACTTCAATACTTGAAAATTTAAAGACTGAAATGTATGCCTCTGTTATCTGGGCGGGCTCCCAACTTCAAATAAACAACTTTTGAAATAAACGTCATTCTTTTCTTCAAGCGGGCTCCTGACTTCAACAACAACTTCTAAAATAAAATGCCTTTCCTCTCTTCAGGCGGGCTCCTGATTTCAACAACAACTTTGAAAATAATCGCCATTACTCTTTTCAGGCGGGCTCCTGACTTCAACAACTTTTAAAATAAAATCCTATTCGAGGGCGGATGAACCCGAAATATCCTATTTGAGGGCGGATGAACCCAACAATATCCTATTCGAGGGCGGATGAACCCAAAATATCCTATTCGAGGGCGGATGATCCCATTATATCCTATTCGAGGGCGGATGAACCCAAAAATATCCTATTCGAGGGCGGATGAACCCAAAATATCCTATTCGAGGGCGGATGATCCCATTATATCCTATTCGAGGGCGGATGAACCCAAAATATCCTATTCGAGGGCGGATGAACCCAAAATATCCTATTCGAGGGCGGATGAACCCATTATATCCTATTCGAGGGCGGATGAACCCAAAATATCCTATTCGAGGGCGGATGAACCCATTATATCCTATTCGAGGGCGGATGAACCCGAAATATCCCATTCGAGGGCGGACGAACCCAAAGTATCCTATTCGAGGGCGGATGAACCCAAAATATCCTATTCGAGGGCGGATGAACCCAACAATATCCTATTCGAGGGCGGATGAACCCAACAATATCCTATTCGAGGGCGGATGAACCCAACAATATCCTATTCGAGGGCGGATGAACCCGAAATATCCCATTCGAGGGCGGACGAACCCAAAGTATCCTATTCGAGGGCGGATGAACCCAAAATATCCTATTCGAGGGCGGATGAACCCAACAATATCCTATTCGAGGGCGGATGAACCCATTATATCCTATTCGAGGGCGGATGAACCCAAAATATCCTATTCGAGGGCGGATGAACCCAAAATATCCTATTCGAGGGCGAATGAACCCATTATATCCTATTCGAGGGCGGATGAACCCAAAAATATCCTATTCGAGGGCGGATGAACCCAAAATATCCTATTCGAGGGCGGATGATCCCATTATATCCTATTCGAGGGCGGATGAACCCAAAATATCCTATTCGAGGGCGGATGAACCCAAAATATCCTATTCGAGGGCGGATGAACCCATTATATCCTATTCGAGGGCGGATGAACCCAAAATATCCTATTCGAGGGCGGATGAACCCATTATATCCTATTCGAGGGCGGATGAACCCAACAATATCCTATTCGAGGGCGGATGAACCCAACAATATCCTATTCGAGGGCGGATGATCCCATTTTCAAAATTCGAGGGCGGATGAACCCGAAATATCCCATTCGAGGGTAGACGAACCCAAAGTATCCTATTCGAGGGCGGATGAACCCAAAATATCCTATTCGAGGGCGGATGAACCCAACAATATCCTATTTGAGGGCGGATGAACCCATTATATCCTATTCGAGGGCGGATGAACCCAAAATATCCTATTCGAGGGCGGATGAACCCATTATATCCTATTCGAGGGCGGATGAACCCAACAATATCCTATTCGAGGGCGGATGAACCCAACAATATCCTATTCGAGGGCGGATGATCCCATTTTCAAAATCTTAGAATTGTCTTACCTCCGACTGTTTTTCTTCGAATCGTGTTGTCTTGCTATCTCTTAAAACTTGAATTGATTTCCTCGTTCTTCCGAGAAAATTTTCGACAATGGCAGAAAATCTTCTGCCCCAGTTTTGGTGCTTTTCCTTGTTCTCCAGGTGGACGCCTGACTTCTGATATTTCAACTGTTCTTCCTTGTTCTCCAGGTGGATGCCTGATTGCTGATACTTCAACTGTTCTTCCTTGTTCTCCAGGTGGACGCCTGACTGCTAATACTTCCATATCTCTTCCTTGTTCTCCAGGTGGACGCCTGATTTCTTCTTCAATTTTTCATCCTCCGCTGTGCTTTGTTCTTGCTTGCTGGGGATAATACCACTGTGGGAGTCTCCTTTCTTCCCCTCCTTCAAATTCAATTTTTTTTCTTTTTTTTTTCAGAATTTATTTTCTCTCAACACTGCTGGGGATAAAAGTGTTATCTTCTTGGGATAACGTTGTTGAGGATAATGCTGCTGGGGAATTTTATCCCTTCAAATTGATACATCATTCTTCTGGAAGCTGCTGGGGATGATAATGGTTTTTGCTTTTCTGAGCACAAATGTCATCCCTTTGTTCTGTCTGCTGGGGAACAACTTCTTTTATTAAAACTTGTTATGCTGGGGGTAAAACTGGTTCAAAGACCACTTCCCTTGAGACTGGTGCTATATTCATTCTACCCCGAATGGGTATCTGACTTCCAGAAAATTTTCCAAATGAAAGGAAAATTTTCTGCCCCAGTTTGACAGTCTCCCTTATGGCATGCATTTCTGTCATCAATGCCACTTCCTTTACATGTTTCAATTTAAACAAAATTTGTTAGTTTAAAACGCGGTGGTTGGTTATGATACTCCTACTGGGATGGTTTTTCCCTTTCTCCCTTCCCCACTCTATGTTGTCCGACCCTCTTGGAACTTGGTCGAAAATCTGTCGGGGATGCTCCTACATCTCGATGATCTGCCGGGGGCCCTCTTGGAATTAGGTCCACAATTTTCTCAACTGTTGTTTTCCTGTTTTTCTCCAACTTCCCTTGGAAATTTGGTCGTATTGGGATCTAGGCCCCTTTCATCATTTGGTCTTGCGACCAACTTCTTTTCTCTTTATCGCCTTGTCTTTGGCGTGTCCTATTCGCATTTTGCTTTGCATCATTTTGGCAACTGGTAGTAAGCTCTGAAAATCCTTTTCAAAAACAAACTGCTGGGAAGGTAAAGTTTTTTAAACCAAGAAATGAAAAAGTGATGATTTCAAAAAATAGAAAAAAGAAGAAGTCTTTCTGAACAAATGCTAGGGAAAAGGAAAGAAAAGAACTTATCTGAATGATATAACTGATTCCAACGATCATGTCGTGCATTCCGGATTAATCAACCCAGTCTATTTGTATCAATCAACCTTCCAGACGGCCTCATGTTGCTGGGGATAAACAGGCACTCAACTCTTTGCCAAATGCGGATCCTTCCCGCCAATCTTGTCTTGTCGCCTCATAGTGCCCTTCGAGGGGTTTTCACTAATAAGACTCTCTCATTTCTCTCAACTCCCGTCGCCTTATGGTGCCTCTGAAGGTTTTCACCGATAAGACTTTCTTATTTTATTTTATTTTTCAGCTGAGGATTGGAGTGCTGCCGATATAACTCTCTCTGTTGGGGATTCTTTCGGCTATCAATTCATTTTCAACTTATGATCTTCTTCTTTTATGGGGATCAGAGTGTTATTCCCGACTTCCATTGGAATTGACTTAGCATTTCTCAGATACTGATCGGGAGGTCTTTTTTTGGATATTAATAGGGGTTTTTGTGTATGGCTGAAAGTAGAAGGGGGTATCCAAAGTTCAAAAATAATTTTTAGGGGTAAAATAGTACAACTCTTGGAATCAAACTTTCTTGAAAAAATTACAAGCACCAACTTCTGCCCCAGTTTTTTCTTGCTCGGGGATTTTTATTTTGTCATACTATGTTACCTTATGCACACTATGTTACACTATGACCGAGCCGTGAGGCGCCTACGTATCCTTCTTTGAGGAATCAGGTCCAACGTAGTTCCCATTCCTTTGTTTTTTTTTTGACTTTTCTTTTGTTCTTATTATCATTACTTTTTTCATTTTCAATACTGATTCCAAAAGAGGGGTATGAAAGAGTAAATAAGGCTCAAAAGGGGAAGCAAAGGTCAAAGTGTTTGGATAGAAGAAAGAATTGCCTCCGTCATTTCATTCTCTGATAAATGCTAAGTACAAACAAACAACAATTACAATTACCAGAAATCATAATATCTCTTAACTGCGTCAGAATTGATAGCCATGTCGACGCATTTCCCTTCGATATCTGTGGATCATAAAGCGTCATCGGGCTTGCTCTGTTTAGATTGCGATGATCAACACATACCTCGGATTTTCCGTTTTTTTTTTCTGGCACCACATTAGCCCACCAATCAGGATATCGAGCGGCCCGAATAACCTTAGTATTCAGCTGTTTGGTCACTTCTTCCTTAATCTTCCCACTCACGTTGGTTTTGATCTTCCTGAATTTTGCTGGACGGGGGGTAATGCCGGGTCAGTGGGCAATTTTTGAACCACTAGATTGGTGCTTAAGCCTGGCATGTCGTCGTATGACCATGCAAAATGTTTTGAATTCAGTAAGTGCTTTGATTAGTTCTTCCCTGATGTTTGGTTCCATGTGGATGCTTATCTTAGCTTCCCTGATGTCATCTGCATCCCCTAGATTGACGGCTTCCGTGTCATTTGAGTTGGGCTCTTTTCTTTTTTTTCAAATTGGCTCAACTCTCTGTTAATTTTTCTGAAGGCTTCATCCTTATCGTATTCCGACTTATCATCACAATCTTGTACTATAAGTTCGAAATCAGATTGATTGATTTCTTTTTTTAGACTAGGTTGAAGATCCGTCGTGCATGCCATGTCATTAGAACCAGTAGAAAGAGAACTGTTCAGAAGAGAAAAATAAGAAGAAAAATTAAAAAGAAATAAGGAATGAGGAAAAAACTTTCACTTTATTAAAATACGGGATAGCAAGGTTTCACACTTTGGCGAGCACAAGAAAGATCTGGATTACAACCCTGGAATAATCCAGACAACAAAAAAGAAAATTAGAGCCCACTACCAAGACTCCCTTCGTATAGGAAGAGGAGTAGCCATTCAATTGTTGATTTTTGCTTTCAACCCCACAAACTGTACATCTGCCTCATTGAACCCTTTTCCCAACACCATAACTGGCTTGTCATCCACCTTTTCCAACTATACCACCATTTTCCCACTGGTTAACATTTATTTTGAACCGACACGGATCATCATCACTGTTTGTGAGGGTTTCTTTAGCTTCCCTCCTTCGTGCATTAGCTCAATCATGTGGGTTTCAAGGTGTGCCGGCAACGGGTTCTGATTGATGTTGGGTGTCTCTGGTGTCTGAACCTCAATCTTGTTGGTGTCAATAAGATTCTGTACTGCATGTTTCAACTTCCAACATTTCTTGGTATCATGTCCGAGAGCCCCCGAACAATACTCACAGCTTACCGAGTGGTCCATATTTTTGGGAAAGGGATTTGGCAATCTGGGCTCAACAAGACTCAACAAGCCTAACTGCCTTAATTTGTGGAACACGGCAGTATAGGTTTCCCCCAACTCAGTGAATGTTCTTTGTATTTTTTCATTTCTGAAAGCCTGATTTCCCCAGAAACCTGCCCCTGGAGGGTTCTTGTAGGCTCTTGGTGGTGAATAAGTGTTTTGCAGTGGTGTATGTGTGTTCTGGGGAGCCGGTGCGCGCCATTGCGAGCGAACCGGAGGCTGAGTATATGTTTGGGCTTGGTTAATGGAAGAATGGGGCTCTGAAGGGTGATAGTAGTATTGGGATGAATTGTGGTGGTAAGTTGATTGGCGAGGTCGTTGTTGATTATAGTAAGGCGGTGAACCTCTGGGTCCCGACCAAATTCCTGAATCAACTACCGCTACTTCCTCTCTCTTCTTTCTTCCGATTTCTCCTACCCCGCCTTGAATAGCTTGAGTAGCTGCCTTAATTGCTGAATAGCTCATAATTTTATTTGTCTTGAGGCCTTCTTCCACCATACCTCCCATTTTCACTACCTCGTTGAATGATTTCCCTACCGCTGAAACCAAATGGGCATAGTAAGTTGGTTCCAAGGCTTGGAGGAAGTAGTCTACCATTTCACTCTCCTTCATAGGAGGATCCACTCTTGCTGCCTGTTCTCTCCACCGGAAGCCATACTCTCTGAAACTTTCATTGTGTTTCTTCTCAAATTTTGTCAAAGATAGTCGATCTGGGATGATTTCCAGATTGTATTGGAAATGGTGTGCGAATGCCTGTGCTAGGTCATCCCAGGTGTACCATCTCCCATGGTCCTGGCGTGTATACCACTCCAAAGTTGATCCGCTTAAACTTTGACTGAAGTAAGCCATCAATAATTCGTCCTTTCCCCCAGCTCCTCGCATCTTGCTGCAGAAACCCCTTAAGTGGGTTACTGGGTCATCGTGCCCATTGTATAGGTCAAATTTAGGCATCTTGAAACCAACTGGTAATTGTACATTTGGGAACAAGCACAAATCCTTGTAAGCTACACTGACTTGCCCGCCTAATCCCCGCATGTCTCAGAATGATTGTTCTAGACTTTTGACCTTCCTGAACATTTCTTCTTGTTCAGCATTTTTGGCTGGCTTGTCAATTTCGGTTGGGATATCAAAACGAGGAGCAGTTGAATGGATTTCGGAGGCTTTGAGGGTGGGCTCCGGGGGTAATATTGGTTGTCCTGGGCCTGGAATGTAGGCTCACTAGGAGATTTGTGGAATGTAGCCGGGGGAGGTGCTACGAAAACAGGAGTCACAGGTGGAGGAAAGTATGAAACTAGTTTTGGAGGTGGAGACTGCGGTGTTTGAGAGGTGGTTCCTCGGTAGTGTTGGTAAATGGGGAAATTTGGGGATAATTCAGTGGTAATATTATCCTGAGTTTGGGTCATTGATGGAGCAGGGTTAGTTGGGTAAGATAGGGGTAACTGCCCTGTAGACCAAGCCTGGTACATTTCAGCCATTTGCTGTTTGAGTTTAAACATCTCTTCTTTCATTTTCCCGACATCCATCTCCTCTAGCTCAATACCTGTGTCAACATCTGGGATAGACATACTTTCGGGTATTCGTCCTTTTGATCTCGTGTGATAATGATAATATGCCAGTATACTCTTTAGAGAAACTAACTGCTTGAATTCTGGAAATGAACAAACTTGTTAGTTTTGAGAATTTAACACATATATAATTACACGTTGAGATGCAATGCTCCTAGACAAATATCCCCTTTCTATTATGCATTTGCTCGACTTCTTGTGTCATCCCAACTTTCTTGAAAATTTTACTCACTTATATTTTATTTTATTTTATTTTATTATATATATTTTATTGTGGTGGTCGAATCTTATGGAGATTGCCTACGTATCATGACCCCGCATGAATCAGACCTTGCGTAGTTCGGACCAATAAAAGATGAACAATACTAATCATTTTTTTTTCAATTTTCATATTAAAACAAACTGGGTTTCAATGGTTTGAAGATTACCTACAAACTTGAAAATCAAACAACCCACATATTTTAATCAAAAGATTTATACTCTCAAAACAAAAAAGGCCAGCTTCCTTTCCCCGTTTGACAAATGCAACCAATCGACTATTTTTGCAAATGTGGCCCCTTCCAAATCTCACATGAATTTTGAGGCCGGGGAGGATTATTTTGACACTTTACAAACTTGTCTGTTCTTTTACGAAAATAGCCTTTCGACAATTGAAAGATACTCTGAGGCTATTTCGGCAAGAACGGTTTAAGACGCGGCCGAAGCTGGCTCGGCTTATTTTGACCAAAAATCTAAACGGTATTCACCTGACCGTTGACTCTTTGTTTTTTTTTTCAAATTACAATAAAAACCAGGTGTTGCAACATGGCCCTTCAGCGCCTCGGGGACGAAGATTTTTAAGGTTGTGTGGGTCAACTGGACCAAAAATCCTAAACATGACCCAAAAGGTGGCTGTTTATGCAAAGTCAGCCTTCCGGCGTCCTTTTCGGGAACATTCGGCTATGTCTTGATAAAACAGCGTCACCCGACTTCTTAAAAATTTGACATATATATATATATATTTGTTTTTTTTTTTTGACATATATATATTAGTTTTTTTTTGCTATTTTTGCAAAAGGGGAGGTTGGACATCACCCGATTTATTTATGACAAAATTAAAAATTTGACATGTTTTTATTTTTTTATTTATATTTTTGGCTATTTTAGCAAAAAGGGGGGTTGGACCCGATGAGGGTTGCCTACGTATCTCACATCCGGTGAGAATCAAACCCACGTAGTTCTGGCCAATCATGAATAAAGTAAATAAACTAATTTTAAATTATTATTATTTTTGAATTTGTAAAAAAACTGCTTTAAAAAAAAGGAAGTATATTTTTTTTTTGTATTTTTGATTGATTTTCTTTTTGAAAGAAAGACTTCTAAGAATTCCTTTTCTTTTTTGAACTTTAAGAATTTCAAAAGTAAAAGGAAGATATTTTTTTTTTTTGAATTTTCATATTCTAAGAAGAAAGAAAATATTTTTTTTTTTGGAATTTTCTTTTCAATTTTTAAAGAAGGAAAATATTTTCGAATTTGTTTTATTTTATTATATATATTTTGTTTTATAATTAGAAAGACTTTCTAAAGAATTCAATAATGGAAAATATTTTTGGATTTTTTGTTTTGAAAATTGGGAGTCTAAAAAAAACTTTTCTAGACTTTTTGGCAGGACAAATATTTTTGCAACAAATAAAGATATATATACACTTTTTGGAAATAAAGAAAAACTTTTTGGATTTATATATATATATATTTGCAACAAATAATAAATTTTTTTTTTGGATTTATATATATATATATTTGCAACAAATAATAAAACCACTTTCAACGCCCGACTCTTTTTATTTTATTATTTTGAATTTTTCAGAAACAAATAAATAAAACTATTTTAAAAGTAAGACTCTTTTTCATTGTCATTTTCAGGGGAAGACAAACTATTTTCCTTTTTATATATTTTTTATATATATATTTTTTAAAAATAAGACAGAACAATGACTTTTTTTTTCTTTGCTTTTTAGTAAAACAAACTAATAAAACATTTTTTTTTCATTTTCTCGAAATTTCGGTAGAGTTTTGACAATATTTAGGCATTGGTTTTTTTTCAAAAATAAACAATCAATTTTCTAACCGCTATTTCTTTTTTTTTTCAATTTCAAAATATTATTCCTGATATTCAAAAGTTAGTCAACACACAAGTCCGAATCAAATAAATACGCAAATAGTAGCAAGTAAGATGCATCAGGATGGTCATTTTCATTTTTGGTACACCTGTCCTAGACAGACCCAACCCCTGTGTTGAGCCTCCAAAGTCAAATGCACGTGATGCAAACAAACGTTCCTACTAGGGATCCGGCATGTAGTTGAGTTATTCTAAGTGAAAAACCTGAGGCATATTGTTCTAGCCCTAGCTTACCCAAGTGGACATCTTGAGCCGAAATGGGGGCAACGTACCGGGAGCACGAAAGTCTGCCCGGCCTAGTTACTTGTCCCAACTCCGTCTTATTTGGTATGACTTCTAACAGAAAGGTGGGTCACGCGCACGTGTACACCATATATTCAGAAGACTCAGAAAGAAGAAGGGTTTCGTAGCAGTTTTATATACACAATTCAGATAATATTAAAGCGGTAAAAAGAAACATTTAGCACATTAAGCATAAACATGTAAAAATCAGATAATAAATAAAGCCAACTATAACAGTTATTTTAAGCTCGAATTCTTAAACCCTGAACCAGTGGTTCAAGACTAGTCAATCCCCAGCAGAGTCGCCAGAGCTGTCGCACCTCCTTTTTCCGCCCCCGCGGGGGGCGTAGGGAGTTTTCTCCAATTAAAGGACAGTCGAAACGGGATTTGTTTGTTTGTTTCAGAGTCGCCACCTGGGAATTTTAAGGCGTCCCAAGTCACCGGTTTTAATCCCTGAATCGAGGAGAATATGACTCTGTCTATTTAACAGTCTGCGCACCAGAAATCCGGATAAGGAATTCTGTTAACCCGGGAGAAGGTGTTAGGCATTCCCGAGTTCCGTGGTTCTAGCACGGTCGCTCAACTGTTTTATTCGGCTTGATTATTTTGATTTGTAAAATACATTTTTATTGCATGATTTTATTGTTCCCGCTTCTATTTATATTTAAAGACCCTTCTTTGAATCGAATCACGCGTACGTATATTCGTGTTATAAATTATATTTTTTAAAAAAACATGCGGAGTTGTGTCACGCGCACGTGTACACGATAATATAGATAATATAATTATTAAAACAATTATTTTCGAAATTGTGCTTAAATAAAATCAAAAACATTCACCCTTTTTGTATAATTAAGTAGTGAACCTCACATCTCGGGGTTTTATGAAATTAATAATGATATTCTCCGAGGAATCCCTTTTATTAAATATTCGATCGAAGTTGCGCGAACGCATAATCCGAATTGCTTTTAGAAATATAATCAGGTTACGCGAACGTATCCCTAATCACAAAAATATTCTTGATAAGGTTCTCTACAAATTGTTATTACGTGTTGACCGCGAGCCTTATTTTACACATATGAATCATATATCTCAAATTTTAAAGAATTAATGGCGTGAAGAAGAAAACAGACAATATGTATCTAAAACTAACATTTTTTGTGGATACAACATTTGGATGTCCATAAATCGAATGGTGTATAAAATTGGGAAAGAACTTAGAATGATAAACAAATTAATAGTTTCTGCAGAATCTTCATTGTTTCATTTAAGGCGAACTCTTCTTCTATATATCTTTTACATAAAATGCCACGATTTGTTTATAAATCCCATGTCCTTCTCATGTATTTGTTTTAGTCCAAAGTTATAATTATTTAGTTGATTTTTGATTACGAAGATTGAGTTTGAGATAAATAAACCAATTCTTATTCTCTGCCTATGCGAATATTTGCAAACACTAACTCTATATTTTGTAAAAAAATCATCGACATTATTTCATACATTAAAAGAAATGAGTTGATTTAACTACGCCATTTGCTATTAATAAAGAGAATTAATCTACCAATTGATTTAATAAGACGACATCATCTAGCCTTAAACAAAATTGGATATTTGACAAAATAAGCTAGTAATGTAATTTCTGGGTATTTCCGTACTATTCTTTACTTAGCTAACAATATCACAAGATTTAATTAATGGCCAATTTTCTGCAATGTTCCCTATCAATTCAAACAGTAAATGTCATCACTAGTCCTCAAAACATATAAGATTATCGTGGAATTTACTACTCCAGAAGGTTAATTAGTTAACAGTTTATCATGTCAAGTATAATACTATACTAACCAATTAAAACAAAACTGAAACTTAAACTAATAAAATTTAAATGAGTAGAAGACATCCTTATAATTCCAAACTTCATTTACTTGCCATGTTGAAGCTTTTCATGACATGAATTTATAGATATGTACCTGATATTGGAAGCAAAAGAAAATGATGATGAGAATCAGCAGCAATAATAACAGTACAATAGCAACAACTGCCCAGCAACAGTAACAACCCAGTAACAGACCGATGGAGTAGTAATCCCAAAAACAAAAGCTTTAAGCTTTAAATGAAACAACAACCATTAATACTAATTTCAAACAAAGAAAGAAAGCAGTAGATTTTTTTTAGTTTTATTTTTATTTTGAAAGCTTAAATATTTTTTCGGAATTTTTCTCTCTTCTATTCTCTGTCCGTTTTTTCTCTCTATCTGTGTGTGTATTTTTTTCGTATCTCTCTCTATTTCTGTTCTTGTCTTGTGTTCAAGACTTCATATATATATAATCCCATCCCATAAATCTTTTAATCAATTAAATCAATACTTTTTCTTTACCCAACCCATTATCTTTCCACTCATCCTCATTACATTAAATAAACATATCACACCACCCCATTATATTTTGTCCCCCATGCTTCATTTAAAATAATGCAAGATTCCCCCTTTAAATTAAATCTTGTCCCCCCTTTATATTAAACAACTATATCACAACCCACCTCATTTCATTTTGTCCCCCATGCTTCAAATAAACAATTTCAAAATGTACAATTCCTAAACTACCCCTCACGACCTTACTGAAATTATCAAACTACCCCTGAACGTACTACAAATTTACCAAACTACCCATCAGCTATAACACATCAATTAATCAAACTTAACCAAAATATAGACAATATGATCAATTTCTAACAATGTTCAAACAACAATATGAACACGGATGAACATTATAACAACAATATCACATGAACACGATTTTAACAATATTTCAACAACAAATCACATGAACACAAATTGAACAACAAAGAACAACTAAAATTTGATTGAACAATATTTTAGCAACAAACAATCCTATTTTCGGATTCAACAACTACAACAAACAAGTATATTTAGATTTCTAACTTCAATCATATTGAACTTAAAATCAATTCTAACAACATTACAACCAACAATTCCTATATTAAACTTTATGAGATAAATTCAAGAAATAATCACAAATAGTAAACAAGAAATCAAGCTATACAAATTTCGGATTCAAGAACAAACAAACATAATATGAACATGAATTAAATCTAAAAATAAAAACGATGGATTCAAATGATTAAAACCAACATACTTCCCTTATTACAACTAAATTCTTTAGACAAATAACAAGATCGACGAAGAAACAATTATGAACTTAAACTTGAACTTAACAATATTAACAATTTCTAACAATACATAAACACATGAAACAAATTGAAGAAATAGTTAATTAAATTTCAATTTGAATCTAACAAACATCAAACTAACAAATATTCACTTAAACAATAATACAAACATGAAATGAATATGAAAACAACTAATTAAACTTCTATTTTGAAATCTGAAAATTAATTTAACAAACAACATGAAC
Source organism: Nicotiana tabacum (assembly GCF_000715075.1). Lineage (NCBI taxonomy): Eukaryota > Viridiplantae > Streptophyta > Magnoliopsida > Solanales > Solanaceae > Nicotiana > Nicotiana tabacum. The sequence goes on along the minus strand of NC_134087.1, from coordinate 54,625,583 downwards.
ATGAACAAAACCAAAAATCAAATATCTAAGCATAGACATGAACAAAACAAACATTCGCCGATTTTAGATTCGAAAAATATCAAAACAAAATACGGACAAACATAAAACTCAAAATCTACTAACCGGATCGAACGACATACGTACGGACTGTTTTGACGACCCAAGCATCGAGCGAATGACGATGAACTTGGATGGAAACAATCTGTCCGGAAACGAATCTCGCACCAAGATAACTTGACGCCGAAGACGACCACGAACGGACGACCAAAGAAGGTGGTCGTTTGGCATCGTTTAAAAACGAAAAATGGCAGCCCATCACAAGCAGAAGGTAGCAGCAGCTCGATTAGCGAAGAAGACGCATCTACGGCAGCCATGGATGGAGGTCGAAGCTCGAGCTTTGACGAAGAACGGAGAAGATGAAAGCAACCACCATGGATGACGATGGCAGAAGCTGTGACGGGCAGTCGCGGGGAGCTTGGTGTTGAAGATGATGAGCGCGATGCAGCAGCTCGGAGACAGAAGTAGTCGCGGAAATCTCAACTGTGAGCTTTCATGGTGGAGCTCGACGGATTGGTTGTTGGTTCGGTCGCGTTTGGAGGTCGTTTGGTTGAGCCGGGGTCGTGAGGGTGACGTGTGTGTGTGTGTGTGAGTGTGACGTTGGGCAGCCATGGTTGAGCTTTGAGGGGGAAGCCATGGATGACCTTGGAGAAACTTGAGGAAGAAGAAGAAGATAAGAGGGGGGGGCGGATGACTTCTTAGTCTTTTTAGGGTTTTTCTTTTTTTTTTCTTTTTTTTGTGTTGTAAAATGTAAGACAAAGGGGTTTGGGTCTTTTGGATTATGGACTGGGTCGACCCAGTTCGAAATGGACTGGGTCGTAGGGAAGATTGGGCCATTTTTTGGGCCAGTGGCTTGAAATCGAAGAAAAGGCCCAATTCCGACTTTCTTTATATTTTCGCTCTCTTTTCTTCTTTTATTTCTCTAAAACTAAATTATAAAAAATACTTAAACTATTATTAAGAACTAAATTAAGTTATAAAAGTGCAAATTAACTCCCAATAACAATTAACGCACAATTAAGTAATAATTAAGCATAAAATTGTATATTTGGACATTAAATGCTAAAAATGCAAACGATGCCTATTTTTGTAATTTTTAATTTTTTGTAAACAAATTTAATTAGTAACAATTATAGAATTAAATCCTACATGCAAATGCGACATATTTTTGTATTGTTTTTGTTTTTTATTAATTTAGCAAATAAACACGCACAGACAAATACAAATAATTATTCAAAATATCACAAAATTGCACACCAAAGAAAAATCATTTTATTTTTGAATTTTTTGGGAGTAATTCTCATATTGGGCAAAAATCACGTGCTTACATCTATAAACACGGGAATTTTACAGCTAAAAATCACGTGCTTACAAAACCACTGGTTCAGGGTTTAAGAATTCGAGCTTAAAATAACTGTTATAGTTGGCTTTATTTATTATCTGATTTTTTTTTATATATGCCCAATGTGCTAAATGACACTTTTACCGCTTTAATATTATTTGAATTATGAATATATACAACTGCTACGAAACCCCCTTCTTTCTGAGTCTTCTAAATTTATGGTGCACACGTGCGCGTGGCCCACCTTTCTGTTAAAGTCATACCAAATAAGACGAAGTTGGGACAAGTAACTAGGCCGGGTAGACTTTCGTGCTCCCGGTACGTTGCCCCCGCTTCGGCTCAAACTGTCAGTTTGGGTAAGCCAGGGCTAGATCAATATGCCTCAGGTTTTTTCACTTAGAATAACTCAGCTTCATGCCGGATCCCTAGTAGGAGCGATTGTTTGCATCACGTGCATTTGACTTTGGAGACTCAACACAGGGGTTGGGTCTGTCTAGGACAGGTGTACCAAAAAAAATGACCATCCTGATGCATCTTACTTGCTCCTACTTGCGCATTTATTTGATTTGTACTTGTGTGCTGACTGACTTTTGAATATCAGGAATAATTTTTTAAAATTGAAAAAAAAATAGCAGTTAGGGAATTGATTGTTTATTTTTGAAAAAAAAAACCAATGCCCAAATAACTGTCAAAACTCTGCCGAAATTTTGAGAAAATGAAAAAAAATGTTTTATTAGTTTGTTTTATTAAAGGAAAAATAGAAAAAAAAGAGTCGTTGTTCTGTCTTGTTTTTAAAAAAACAAATTAAAAAAAAATAGTTTGTCTTGCCATAAAAAAAAGAAAATGAAAAAGAGTTTTGTTTTTAAAATGGATTTTTATTTATTTATTTGTTTAGATACCAAAATAAAAATAAAAATAATAAAATAAAAATAGTCGCGTTAAAAGTGGTTTTATTATTTGTTGCAATATATATATATATATATATATATATATATATATATATATATATATATATATATATATATATATATATAAATCCAAAAAGTTTTTCTTTATTTCCAAAAATGTATATATATCTTTATTTGTTGCAAAAATATTTGTCCTGCCAAAGTCTAGAAAAGTTTTTTTTAGACTCCCAATTTTCAAAACAAAAAATCCAAAAAATATTTTCCATTATTGACTTCTTTAAGAAAGTCTTTTTAATTATTAAAATATATATATATATATATATAATAAAATAAAACAAATTCGAAAATATTTATAATAAAATAAAACAAATTCGAAAATATTTTCATTCTTCTTTAAAAATTGAAAAGAAAATTCAAAATTCAAAAAAATATTTTTTTAGAAAGCATTTCTTTTATTAAAGGTAAAATTCGAAAAAAATATTTTCTTTCTTCTTAGAATAAAAAAAAATATATATCTTCCTTTTACTTTTGAAATTCTCAAAGTTCAAATCAAAAGAAAAGGAATTCTTAGAAGTCTTTCTTTCAAAAAGAAAATCAATCAAAAATCCAAAAAAAAAATATATATATATATACTTCATTTCTTCTTTTAAAGCAGTTCTTTTACAAATTCAAAAAAAAAAATTAAAATTAGTTTATTTACTTTATTCATGACCTGCCAGAACTACGCGGGTTTGATTCTCACCGGATGTGAGATACGTAGGCAACCCTCATCGGGTCCAACCCCCCTTTTTGCTAAAATAGCCAAAAATATAAATAAAAAAATAAAAACATGTCAAATTTTTAATTTTGTCATAAATAAATCGGGTGATGTCCAACCTCCCCTTTTGCAAAAATAGCAAAAAAAAACTAATATATATATGTCAAATTTTTAAGAAGTCGGGTGACGCTGTTTTATCAATACATAGCCGAATGTTCCCGAAAAGGAAGTCGGAAGGCTGACTTTGCATAAACAGCCACCTTTTGGGTCATGTTTAGGATTTTTTGGTCCAGTTCACCCACACAACCTTAAAAATCTTCGTCCCCGAGGCGCTGAAGGGTCATGTTGCAACACCTGGTTTTTATTGTAATTTGAAAAAAAAAACAAAGAGTCAACGGACAGGTGAATACCGTTTAGATTTTTGGTCAAAATAAGCCGAGCCAGCTTCGGCCGCGTCTTAAACTGTTCTTGCCGAAAGAGCCTCAGAGTATCTTTCAATTGTCGAAAGGCTATTTTCGTAAAAGAACGGACAAGTTTGTAAAGTGTCAAAATAATCCTCCCCGGCCTCAAAATTCATGTGAGATTTGGAAGGGGCCACATTTGCAAAAAAAATAGTCGTTTGGTTGCATTTGTCAAACGGGGAAAGGAAGCTGGCCTTTTTTGTTTTGAGAGTATAAATCTTTTGATTAAAATATGTGGGTTGTTTGATTTTCAAGTTTGTAGGTAATCTTCAAACCATTGAAACCCAGTTTGTTTTAATATGAAAATTGAAAAAAAATTATAGTATTGTTCATCTTTTATTGGTCCGAACTACGCAAGGTCTGATTCATGCGGGGTCATGATACGTAGGCAATCTCCATAAGATTCGACCACCACAATAAAATATATATAATAAAATAAAATAAAATAAAATATAAGTGAATAAAATTTTCAAGAAAACTGGGACGACACAAGCAGTCGAGCAAATGCATAATAGAAAGGGGATATTTGTCTAGGAGCATTGCATCTCAACGTGTAATTATATATGTGTTAAATTCTCAAAACTAACAAGTTTGTTCATTTCCAGAATTCAAGCAGTTAGTTTCTCTAAAGAGTATACTGGCATATTATCATTATCACACGAGATCAAAAGGACGAATACCCGAAAGTATGTCTATCCCAGATGTTGACACAGGTATTGAGCTAGAGGAGATGGATGTCGGGAAAATGAAAGAAGAGATGTTTAAACTCAAATAGCAAATGGCTGAAATGTACCAGGCTTGGTCTACAAGGCAGTTACCCCTATCTTACCCAACTAACCCTGCTCCATCAATGACTCAAACTCAGGATAATATTACCACTGAATTATCCCCAAATTTCCTCATTTACCAACACTACCGAGGAACCACCTCTCAAACACCGCAGTCTCCACCTCCAAAACTAGTTTCATACTTTCCTCCACCTGTGACTCCTGTTTTCGTAGCACCTCCCCCGGCTACATTCCACAAATCTCCTAGTGAGCCTACATTCCAGGCCCAGGACAACCAATATTACCCCGCGGAGCCCACCCTCAAAGCCTCCGAAATCCATTCAACTGCTCCTTGTTTTGATATCCCAACCGAAATTGACAAGCCAGCCAAAAATGCTGAACAAGAAGAAATGTTCAGGAAGGTCAAAAGTCAAGAACAATAATTCCGAGACATGCGGGGATTAGGCGGGCAAGTCAGTGTAGCTTACAAGGATTTGTGCTTGTTCCCAAATGTACAATTACCAGTTGGTTTCAAGATGCCTAAATTTGACCTATACAATGGGCACGGCGACCCAGTAACCCACTTAAGGGGTTTCTGCAGCAAGATGCGAGGAGCTGGGGGAAAGGACGAATTATTGATGGCTTACTTCAGTCAAAGTTTAAGCGGATCAGCTTTGGAGTGGTATACACGCCAGGACCATGGGAAATGGTACACCTGGGATGACCTAGCACAGGCATTCGCACACCATTTCCAATACAATTTGGAAATCATCCCAGATCGACTATCTTTGACAAAATTTGAGAAGAAACACAATGAAAGTTTCAGAGAGTATGGCTTTCGGTGGAGAGAACAGGCAGCAAGAGTGGATCCTCCTATGAAGGAGAGTGAAATGGTAGACTACTTCCTCCAAGCCTTGGAACCAACTTACTATGCCCATTTGGTTTCAGCGGTAGGGAAATCATTCAACGAGGTAGTGAAAATGGGAGGTATGGTGGAAGAAGGCCTCAAGACAAATAAAATTATGAGCTATTCAGCAATTAAGGCAGCTACTCAAGCTATTCAAGGCGGGGTAGGAGAAATCGGAAGAAAGAAGAGAGAGGAAGCAGCGGTAGTTGATTCAGGAATTTGGTCGGGACCCAGAGGTTCACCGCCTTACTATAATCAACAACGACCTCGCCAATCAACTTACCACCAGAATTCATCCCAACACTACTATCACCCTTCAGAGCCCCATTCTTCCATTAACCAAGCCCAAACATATACTCAGCCTCCGGTTCGCTCGCAATGGCGCGCACCGGCTCCCCAGAACACACATACACCACTGCAAAACACCTATTCACCACCAAGAGCCTACAAGAACCCTCCAGGGGCAGGTTTCCGGGGAAATCAGGCTTTCAGAAATGAAAAAATACAAAGAACATTCACTGAGTTGGGGAAACCTATACTGCTGTGTTCCACAAATTAAGGCAGTTAGGCTTGTTGAGCCCAGATTGCCAAATCCCTTTCCCAAAAATATGGACCACTCGGTAAGCTGTGAGTATTGTTCGGGGGCTCTCGGACATGATACCGAGAAATGTTGGAAGTTGAAACATGCAGTACAGAATCTTATTGACACCAACAAGATTGAGGTTCAGACACCAGAGGCACCCAACATCAATCAGAACCCGTTGCCGGCACACCTTGAAACCCACATGATTGAGCTAATGCACGAAGGAGGGAAGCTAAAGAAAACCTCACAAACAGTGATGATGATTCGTGTCGGTTCAAAATAAATGTTAACCAGTGGGAAAATTGTGGTATAGTTGGAAAAGGTAGATGACAAGCCAGTTATGGTGTTGGGAAAAGGGTCCAATGAGGCAGATGTACAGTTTGTGGGGTTGAAAGCAAAAATCAACAATTGAATGGCTACTACTCTTCCTATACGAAGGGAGTCTTGGTAGTGGGCTTTGATTTTCTTTTTTGTTGTCTGGATTATTCCAGGGTTGTAATCCAGATCTTTCTTGTGCTCGCCAAAGTGTGAAACCTTGCTATCCCGTATTTTAATAAAGTGAAAGTTTTTTTCCTCATTCCTTATTTTGTTTTAATTTTTCTTCTTTTTTTTCTCTTCTGAACAGTTCTCTTTCTACTGGTTCTAATGACATGACATGCACGACGGATCTTCAACCTAGTCTAAAAAAAAGAAATCAATCAATCTGATTTCGAACTTATAGTACAAGATTGTGATGATAAGTCGGAATACGATAAGGATGAAGCCTTCAGAAAAATTAACAGAGAGTTGAGCCAATTTGAAAAAAAAGAAAAGAGCCCAACTCAAATGACACGGAAGCCGTCAATCTAGGGGATGCGGATGACATCAGGGAAGCTAAGATAAGCATCCACATGGAACCAAACATCAGGGAAGAACTAATCAAAGCACTTACTGAATTCAAAACATTTTGCATGGTCATACGACGACATGCCAGGCTTAAGCACCAATCTAGTAGTTCAAAAATTGCCCACTGACCCGGCATTACCCCCCGTCCAGCAAAATTCAGGAAGATCAAAACCAACGTGAGTGGGAAGATTAAGGAAGAAGTGACCAAACAGCTGAATACTAAGGTTATTCGGGCCGCTCGATATCCTGATTGGTGGGCTAATGTGGTGCCAGAAAAAAAAACGGAAAATCCGAGGTATGTGTTGATCATCGCAATCTAAATAGAGCAAGCCCGACGCTTTATGATCCACAGATATCGAAGGGAAATGCGTCGACATGGCTATCAATTCTGATGCAGTTAAGAGATATTATGATTTCTGGTAATTGTAATTGTTGTTTGTTTGTACTTAGCATTTATCAGAGAATGAAATGACGGAGGCAATTCTTTCTTCTATCCAAACACTTTGACCTTTGCTTCCCCTTTTGAGCCTTATTTACTCTTTCATACCCCTCTTTTGGAATCAGTAATGAAAACGAAAAAAGTAATGATAATAAGAACAAAAGAAAAGTAAAAAAAAACAAAGGAATGGGAACTACGTTGGACCTGATTCCTCAAAGAAGGATACGTAGGCGCCTCACGGCTCGGTCATAGTGTAACATAGTGTGCATAAGGTAACATAGTATGACAAAATAAAAATCCCCGAGCAAGAAAAAACTGGGGCAGAAGTTGGCGCTTGTAATTTTGTCAAGAAAGTTTGATTCCAAGAGTTGTACTATTTTACCCCTAAAAATTATTTTTGAACTTTGGATACCCCTTTCTACTTTTAGCCATACACAAAAACCCCTATTAATGTCCAAAAAAAAACCTCCCGATCAGTATCTGAGAAATGCTAAGTCAATTCAAATGGAAGTCGGGAATAACACTCTGATCCCCAGCAAAGAAGAAGATCATAAGCTGAAAATGAATTGATAGCCGAAAGAATCCCCAACAGAGAGAGTTATATCGGCAGCACTCCAATCCTCAGCTGAAAAATAAAATAAAATAAGAAAGTCTTATCGGTGAAAACCTTCAGAGGTACCATAAGGCGACGAGAGTTGAGAGAAATGAGAGAGTCTTATTAGTGAAAACCCCTCGAAGGGCACTATGAGGCGACAAGACAAGATTGGCGGGAAGGATTCGCATTTGGCAAAGAGTTGAGTGCCTGTTTATCCCCAGCAACATGAGGCCGTCTGGAAGGTTGATTGATACAAATAGACTGGGTTGATTAATCCGGAATGCACGACATGATCGTTGGAATCGGTTATATCATTCAGATAAGTTCTTTTCTTTCCTTTTCCCTAGCATTTGTTCAGAAAGACTTCTTCTTTTTTCTATTTTTTGAAATCATCACTTTTTCATTTCTTGGTTTAAAAAACTTTACCTTCCCAGCAGTTTGTTTTTGAAAAGGATTTTCAGAGCTTACTACCAGTTGCCAAAATGATGCAAAGCAAAATGAGAATAGGACACACCAAAGACAAGGCGATAAAGAGAAAAGAAGTTGGTCGCAAGACCAAATGATGAAAGGGGCCTAGATCCCAATACGACCAAATTTCCAAGGGAAGTTGGAGAAAAACAGGAAAACAACAGTTGAGAAAATTGTGGACCTAATTCCAAGAGGGCCCCCGGCAGATCATCGAGATGTAGGAGCATCCCCGACAGATTTTCGACCAAGTTCCAAGAGGGTCGGACAACATAGAGTGGGGAAGGGAGAAAGGGAAAAACCATCCCAGTAGGAGTATCATAACCAACCACCGCGTTTTAAACTAACAAATTTTGTTTAAATTGAAACATGTAAAGGAAGTGGCATTGATGACAGAAATGCATGCCATAAGGGAGACTGTCAAACTGGGGCAGAAAATTTTCCTTTCATTTGGAAAATTTTCTGGAAGTCAGATACCCATTCGGGGTAGAATGAATATAGCACCAGTCTCAAGGGAAGTGGTCTTTGAACCAGTTTTACCCCCAGCATAACAAGTTTTAATAAAAGAAGTTGTTCCCCAGCAGACAGAACAAAGGGATGACATTTGTGCTCAGAAAAGCAAAAACCATTATCATCCCCAGCAGCTTCCAGAAGAATGATGTATCAATTTGAAGGGATAAAATTCCCCAGCAGCATTATCCTCAACAACGTTATCCCAAGAAGATAACACTTTTATCCCCAGCAGTGTTGAGAGAAAATAAATTCTGAAAAAAAAAATTGAATTTGAAGGAGGGGAAGAAAGGAGACTCCCACAGCGGTATTATCCCCAGCAAGCAAGAACAAAGCACAGCGGAGGATAAAAAATTGAAGAAGAAGTCAGGCGTCCACCTGGAGAACGAGGATGAAGAATTTAAGAAGAAGTCAGGAGCCCACCTGAAGAACAGAATGATGATATATTGGTTGAAGTCAGGAGCCCGCCTGAAGAGAGGAATGGCGATTATTTTCAAAGTTGTTGTTGAAGTCAGGAGCCCGCCTGAAGAGAGGAAAGGCATTTTTAAAAAGTTGTTGAAATCTTGCCAACCTAAAGAAAGGAATGGCGATGTATGGTTTGAAGTCAGGCCAACCTAAAGAAAGGAATGGCATTGTATTGTTTGAAGTCAGGAGCCCGCCTGAAGAGAGGAATGGCGATTATTTTCAAAGTTGTTGTCAGGAGCCCGCCTTAAGAGAGGAAAGGCATTTTAAAAAGTTGTTGAAATCTTGCCAACCTAAAGAAAGGAATGGCGATGTATGGTTTGAAGTCAGGAGCCCGCCTAAAGAGAGGAATGGCGATTATTTTCAAAGTTGTTGTCAGGAGCCCGCCTGAAGAGAGGAAAGGCATTTTTAAAAGTTGTTGAAATCTTGCCAACCTAAAGAAAGGAATGGCGATGTATTGGTTGAAGTCAGGAGCCCGCCTGAAGAGAGGAATGGCGATTATTTTCAAAGTTGTTGTTGAAGTCAGGAGCCCGCCTGAAGAGAGGAAAGGCATTTTAAAAAGTTGTTGAAATCTTGCCAACCTAAAGAAAGGAATGGCGATGTATGGTTTGAAGTCAGGAGCCCGCCTGAAGAGAGGAATGGCGATTATTTTCAAAGTTGTTGTCAGGAGCCCGCCTGAAGAGAGGAAAGGCATTTTTAAAAGTTGTTGAAATCTTGCCAACCTAAAGAAAGGAATGGCGATGTATTGTTTGAAGTCAGGAGCCCGCCTGAAGAGAGGAATGGCGATTATTTTCAAAGTTGTTGTCAGGAGCCCGCCTGAAGAGAGGAAAGGCGTTTTAAAAAGTTGTTGAAATCTTGCCAACCTAAAGAAAGGAATGGCGATGTATGGTTTGAAGTCAGGAGCCCGCCTGAAGAGAGGAATGGCGATTATTTTCAAAGTTGTTGTTGAAGTCAGGAGCCCGCCTGAAGAGAGGAAAGGCGTTTTTAAAAGTTGTTGAAATCTTGCCAACCTAAAGAAAGGAATGACGATGTATTGGTTGAAGTCAGGAGCCCGCCTGAAGAGAGGAATGACGATTATTTTCAAAGTTGTTGTTGAAGTCAGGAGCCCGCCTGAAGAGAGGAAAGGCATTTTTAAAAGTTGTTGAAATCTTGCCAACCTAAAGAAAGGAATGGCGATGTATGGGTTAAAGTCAGGAGCCCGCCTGAAGAGAGGAATGGCGATTATTTTCAAAGTTGTTGTTGAAGTCAGGAGCCCGCCTGAAGAGAGGAAAGGCATTTTTTTTAAAAGTTGTTGAAATATTGCCAACCTAAAGAAAGGAATGGCAATGTATTGGTTGAAGTCAGAAGCCCGCCTGAAGAGAGGAATGGCTTTTATTTCTAAAGTTGTTATTGATGTTAGGAGCCCGCCCAGATAACAGAGGCATACATATCAGTCTTTACATTTCAGTTGTTGAAGTTGGGAGCCCGCCCAGACAACAGAGGCATACATTTCAGTCTTTATATTTCAAGCATTGAAGTTGGGAGCCCGCCCAAATAACAGAGGCATACATTTCTAGTCTTTAATTTTCAAGTATTGAAGTTGGGAGCCCGCCCAGATAACAGAGGCATACATTTCAAAATCAAGTCAGAGGACAATAAAACAGAGAGTTACAATAGGAATCCCCAGCAGGAAACAATAAAATTCCCCGGCACCGGGAAACAGAAGGTTGCAACAAGAGGTCACAGCACAAACTCAAGTGCATGCGTCAAAAAGAAGAAAAGCACCGGAAAAAATGCAAGCAGACAAGAAAGCAAGGCAACAAGAAAAATTGCAGTATAGCTTAACTTCTTGTTTTCTTTTAAGCATGGTGTAACAACGAGATCAGTAAGCAGTAGTAATAGCATGCAACAACAGTAACAGTGCAGTCCAACGGTAGTCCCAGCTACCAAAGTTTCTGAACTACATTGACCTAATTCCTGTTTAGCCCAGGATATGTAGGAAACCTTTGAAGCAAAGGTTCGGTCAAATCTTTTTCAAAAAAAAAATGCTTCAACGGAGTACTCGGATGGGCAAAAATCGCTCGCTTTATCTTTGCACGAAAACCCTTCGTGTCTTCGGGCAAAGAGGGGCAGCTGTAAGCACGTGATTTTTGCCCAATATGAGAATTACTCCCAAAAAATTCAAAAATAAAATGATTTTTCTTTGGTGTGTAATTTTGTGATATTTTGAATAATTATTTGTATTTGTCTGTGCGTGTTTATTTGCTAAATTAATAAAAAACAAATACAAAAATATGTCGCATTTGCATGTAGGATTTAATTCTATAATTGTTACTAATTAAATTTGTTTACAAAAAATTAAAAATTACAAAAATAGGCATCGTTTGCATTTTTAGCATTTAATGTCCAAATATACAATTTTATGCTTAATTATTACTTAATTGTGCGTTAATTGTTATTGAGAGTTAATTTGCGCTTTTATAACTTAATTTAGTTCTTAATAATAGTTTAAGTATTTTTTATAATTTAGTTTTAGAGAAATAAAAGAAGAAAAGAGAGCGAAAATATAAAGAAAGTCGGAATTGGGCCTCTTCTTCGATTTCAAGCCACCGGCCCAAAAAATGGCCCAATCTTCCCTACGACCCAGTCCATTTCGAACTGGGTCGACCCAGTCCATAATCCAAAAGACCCAAACCCCTTTGTCTTACATTTTACAACACAAAACAAAAGAAAAAAAGAAGAAAAAAACCTAAAAAGACTAAGAAGTCATCCGCCCCCCCCCCTCCTATCTTCTTCTTCTTCCTCAAGTTTCTCCAAGGTCATCCATGGCTTCCCCCTCAAAGCTCAACCATGGCTGCCCAACGTCACACTCACACACACACACACGCACGTCACCCTCACGACCCCGGCTCAACCAAACGACCTCCAAACGCGACCGAACCAACAACCAATCCGTCGAGCTCCACCATGAAAGCTCACAGTTGAGATTTCCGCGACTACTTCTGTCTCCGAGCTGCTGCATCGCGCTCATCATCTTCAACACCAAGCTCCCCGCGACTGCCCGTCACAGCTTCTGCCATCGTCATCCATGGTGGTTGCTTTCATCTTCTCCGTTCTTCGTCAAATCTCGAGCTTCGACCTCCATCCATGGCTGCCGTAGATGCGTCTTCTTCGCTAATCGAGCTGTTGCTACCTTCTGCTGTGACGGGCTGCCATTTTTCGTTTTTAAACGATGCCAAACGACCACCTTCTTTGGTCGTCCGTTCGTGGTCGTCTTCGGCGTCAAGTTATCTTGGTGCGAGATTCGTTTCCGGACAGATTGTTTCCATCCAAGTTCATCGTCATTCGCTCGATGCTTGGGTCGTCAAAACAGTCCGTGCGTATGTCGTTCGATCCGGTTAGTAGATTTTGAGTTTTATGTTTGTCCGTATTTTTTTTTGATATTTTTCGAATCTAAAATCGGCGAATGTTTGTTTTGTTCATGTCTATGCTTAGATATTTGATTTTTGGTTTTGTTCATGTTCATGTTGTTTGTTAAATTAATTTTCAAATTTCAAAATAGAAGTTTAATTAGTTGTTTTCATATTCATTTCATGTTTGTATTATTGTTTAAGTGAATATTTGTTAGTTTGATGTTTGTTAGATTCAAATTGAAATTTAATTAACTATTTCTTCAATTTGTTTCATGCGTTTATGTATTGTTAGAAATTGTTAATATTGTTAAGTTCAAGTTTAAGTTCATAATTGTTTCTTCGTCGATCTTGTTATTTGTCTAAAGAATTTAGTTGTAATAAGGGAAGTATGTTGGTTTTAATCATTTGAATCCATCGTTTTTATTTTTAGATTTAATTCATGTTCATATTATGTTTGTTTGTTCTTGAATCCGAAATTTGTATAGCTTGATTTCTTGTTTACCATTTGTGATTATTTCTTGAATTTATCTCATAAAGTTTAATATAGGAATTGTTGGTTGTAATGTTGTTAGAATTGATTTTAAGTTCAATATGATTGAAGTTAGAAATCTAAATATACTTGTTTGTTGTAGTTGTTGAATCCGAAAATAGGATTGTTTGTTGCTAAAATATTGTTCAATCAAATTTTAGTTGTTCTTTGTTGTTCAATTTGTGTTCATGTGATTTGTTGTTGAAATATTGTTAAAATGGTGTTCATGTGATATTGTTGTTATGATGTTCATCCGTGTTCATATTGCTGTTTGAACATTGTTAGAAATTGATCATATTGTCTATATTTTGGTTAAGTTTGATTAATTGATGTGTTATAGCTGATGGGTAGTTTGGTAAATTTGTAGTACGTTCAGGGGTAGTTTGGTAATTTCAGTAAGGTCGTGAGGGGTAGTTTAGGAATTGTACATTTTGAAATTGTTTATTTGAAGCATGGGGGACAAAATGAAATGGGGTGGGTTGTGATATAGTTGTTTAATATAAAGGGGGGACAAGATTTAATTTAAAGGGGGAATCTTGCATTATTTTAAATGAAGCATGGGGGACAAAATATAATGGGGTGGTGTGATATGTTTATTTAATGTAATGGGGATGAGTGGAAAGATAATGGGTTGGGTAGAGAAAAAGTATTGATTTAATTGATTAAAAGATTTATGGGATGGGATTATATATATATGAAGTCTTGAACACAAGACAAGAACAGAAATAGAGAGAGATACGAAAAAAATACACACACAGATAGAGAGAAAAAACGGACAGAGAATAGAAGAGAGAAAAATTCCGAAAAAATATTTAAGCTTTCAAAATAAAAATAAAACTAAAAAAAAATCTACTGCTTTCTTTCTTTGTTTGAAATTAGTATTAATGGTTGTTGTTTCATTTAAAGCTTAAAGCTTTTGTTTTTGGGATTACTACTCCACCGGTCTGTTACTGGCTTGTTACTGTTGTTGGGCAGTTGTTGCTATTGTACTGTTATTATTGCTGCTGATTCTCATCATCATTTTCTTTTGCTTCCAATATCAGGTACATATCTGTAAATTCATGTCATGAAAAGCTTCAACATGGCAAGTAAATGAAGTTTGGAATTATAAGGATGTCTTCTACTCATTTAAATTTTATTAGTTTAAGTTTCAGTTTTGTTTTAATTGGTTAGTATAGTATTATACTTGACATGATAAACTGTTAACTAATTAACCTTCTGGAGTAGTAAATTCCACGATAATCTTATATGTTTTGAGGACTAGTGATGACATTTACTGTTTGAATTGATAGGGAACATTGCAGAAAATTGGTCATTAATTAAATCTTGTGATATTGTTAGCTAAGTAAAGAATAGTACGGAAATACCCAGAAATTACATTACTAGCTTATTTTGTCAAATATCCAATTTTGTTTAAGGCTAGATGATGTCGTCTTATTAAATCAATTGGTAGATTAATTCTCTTTATTAATAGCAAATGGCGTAGTTAAATCAACTCATTTCTTTTAATGTATGAAATAATGTCGATGATTTTTTTTTACAAAATATAGAGTTAGTGTTTGCAAATATTCGCATAGGCAGAGAATAAGAATTGGTTTATTTATCTCAAACTCAATCTTCGTAATCAAAAATCAACTAAATAATTATAACTTTGGACTAAAACAAATACATGAGAAGGACATGGGATTTATAAACAAATCGTGGCATTTTATGTAAAAGATATATAGAAGAAGAGTTCGCCTTAAATAAAACAATGAAGATTCTGCAGAAACTATTAATTTGTTTATCATTCTAAGTTCTTTCCCAATTTTATACACCATTCGATTTATGGACATCCAAATGTTGTATCCACAAAAAATATTAGTTTTAGATACATATTGTCTGTTTTCTTCTTCACGCCATTAATTCTTTAAAATTTGAGATATATGATTCATATGTGTAAAATAAGGCTCGCGGTCAACACGTAATAACAATTTGTAGAGAACCTTATCAAGAATATTTTTGTGATTAGGGATACGTTCGCGTAACCTGATTATATTTCTAAAAGCAATTCGGATTATGCGTTCGCGCAACTTCGATCGAATATTTAATAAAAGGGATTCCTCGGAGAATATTATTATTAATTTCATAAAACCCCGAGATATGAGGTTCACTACTTAATTATACAAAAAGGGTGAATGTTTTTGATTTTATTTAAGCACAATTTCGAAAATAATTGTTTTAATAATTATATTATCTATATTATCGTGTACACGTGCGCGTGACACAACTCCGCATGTTTTTTTAAAAATATAATTTATAACACGAATATACGTACGCGTGATTCGATTCAAAGAAGGGTCTTTAAATATAAATTGAAGCGGGAACAATAAAATCATGCAATAAAAATGTATTTTACAAATCAAAATAATCAAGCCGAATATAACAGTTGAGCGACCGTGCTAGAACCACGGAACTCGGGAATGCCTAACACCTTCTCCCGGGTTAACAGAATTCCTTATCCGGATTTCTGGTGCGCAGACTGTTAAATAGACAGAGTCATATTCTCCTCGATTCAGGGATTAAAACCGGTGACTTGGGACGCCTTAAAATTCCCAGGTGGCGACTCTGAAACAAACAAACAAATCACGTTTCGACTGTCCTTTAATTGGAGAAAACTCCCTACGCCCCCCGCGGGGGCGGAAAAAGGAGGTGTGACAGCTCTGGCGACTCTGTTGGGGACTTTAACCTAGAACCACTGGTTCAGGGTTCAAGAATTCGAGCTTAAAATAATTGTTATAGTTGGCTTTATTTATTATCTGATTTTTTTTACATGATATATGCCCAATGTGCTAAATGACACTTTTACCACTTTAATATTATTTGAATTATGAATATATACAACTGCTACGAAACCCCCTTCTTTCTGAGTCTTCTAAATTTATGGTGCACACGTGCGCGTGGCCCACCTTTCTGTTAAAGTCATACCAAATAAGACGAAGTTGGGACAAGTAACTAGGCCAGGTAGACCTTCGTGCTCCCGGTACGTTGCCCCCGCTTCGGCTCAAACCGTCCTTTTGGGTAAGCCAGGGCTAGATCAATATGCCTCAGGTTTTTTCACTTAGAATAACTCAGCTTCATGTCGGATCCCTAGTAGGAGCGATTGTTTGCATCACGTGCATTTGACTTTGGAGACTCAACACAGGGGTTGGGTCTGTCTAGGACAGGTGTACCAAAAAAAATGACCATCCTGATGCATCTTACTTGCTGCTACTTGCGCATTTATTTGATCCGGATTTGTGTGTTGACTGACTTTTGAATATCATGAATAATATTTTAAAATTGAAAAAAAGAAATAGCGGTTAGGGAATTGACTGTTTATTTTTGAAAAAAAAACCAATGCCCAAATACTGTCAAAACTCTGCCGAAATTTTGAGAAAATGAAAAAAATGTCTTATTAGTTTGTTTTATTAAAACCAAAGAAAAAATAGAAAGAAAAAAAAATCGTTGTTTTGTCTTATTTTTCAAAAAAATAAAAAAAAAAAATATATATATATATATATATATATATATATATATATATATAAAGGAAAATAGTTTGTCTTCCCCTGAAAATGACAATGAAAAAGAGTCTTACTTTTAAAATAGTTTTTTTTATTCGTTTCTGAAAAATTCAAAATAATAAAATAAAAAGAGTCGCGTTGAAAGTGGTTTTATTATTTGTTGCAAATATATATATATATATATATATATATATATATATATATATATATATATATATATATATATATATATATATATATATATATATATATATATATATATATAAATCCAAAAAGTTTTTCTTTATTTCCAAAAATGTATATATATCTTTATTTGTTGCAAAAATATTTGTCCTGCCAAAAAGTCTAGAAAAGTTTTTTTTAGACTCCCAATTTTCAAAACAAAAAATCCAAAAATATTTTCCATTATTGACTTCTTTAAGAAAGTCTTTTTAATTATTAAATATATATATATATATATATATATATATATATATATATATATAAAGGAATTCTTAGAAGTCTTTCTTTCAAAAAGAAAATCAATCAAAAATTCAAAAAAAAAATATATATACTTCATTTCTTCTTTCAAAGCAGTTCTTTTACAAATTCAAAATAATAATAATTTAAAATTAGTTTACTTACTTTATTCATGACCTGCTCGAACTACGCGGGTTTGATTCTCACCGGATGTGAGATACGTAGGCAACCCTCATCGGGTCCAACCCCCTTTTTGCTAAAATAGCCAAAAATATAAATAAAAAAATAAAAACATGTCAAATTTTTAATTTTGTCATAAATAAATCGGGTGATGTCCAACCTCCCCTTTTGCAAAAATAGCAAAAAAAAACTAATATATATATGTCAAATTTTTCCCTTTTGCAAAAATAACAAAAAAAAACAAATATATATATATATATGTCAAATTTTTAAGAAGTCGGGTGACGCTGTTTTATCAAGACATAGCCGAATGTTCCCGAAAAGGACGCCGGAAGGCTGACTTTGCATAAACAGCCACCTTTTGGGTCATGTTTAGGATTTTTGGTCCAGTTGACCCACACAACCTTAAAAATCTTCGTCCCCGAGGCGCTGAAGGGCCATGTTGCAACACCTGGTTTTTATTGTAATTTGAAAAAAAAAACAAAGAGTCAACGGTCAGGTGAATACCGTTTAAATTTTTGGTCAAAATAAGCCGAGCCAGCTTCGGCCGCGTCTTAAACCGTTCTTGCCGAAATAGCCTCAGAGTATCTTTCAATTGTCGAAAGGCTATTTTCGTAAAAGAACGGACAAGTTTGTAAAGTGTCAAAATAATCCTCCCCGGCCTCAAAATTCATGTGAGATTTGGAAGGGGCCACATTTGCAAAAATAATCGTTTGGTTGCATTTGTCAAACGGGGAAAGGAAGCTGGCCTTTTTTATTTTGAGAGTATAAATCTTTTGATTAAAATATGTGAGTTGTTTGATTTTCAAGTTTGTAGGTAATCTTCAAACCATTGAAACCCAGTTTGTTTTAATATGAAAATTGAAAAAAAAATGATTAGTATTGTTCATCTTTTATTGGTCCGAACTACGCAAGGTCTGATTCATGCGGGGTCATGATACGTAGGCAATCTCCATAAGATTCGACCACCACAATAAAATATATATAATAAAATAAAATAAAATAAAATATAAGTGAATAAAATTTTCAAGAAAACTGGGACGACACAAGCAGTCGAGCAAATGCATAATAGAAAGGGGATATTTGTCTAGGAGCATTGCATCTCAACGTGTAATTATATATGTGTTAAATTCTCAAAACTAACAAGTTTGTTCATTTCCAGAATTCAAGCAGTTAGTTTCTCTAAAGAGTATACTGGCATATTATCATTATCACACGAGATCAAAAGGACGAATACCCGAAAGTATGTCTATCCCAGATGTTGACACAGGTATTGCGCTAGAGGAGATGGATGTCGGGAAAATGAAAGAAGAGATGTTTAAACTCAAACAGCAAATGGCTGAAATGTACCAGGCTTGGTCTACAGGGCAGTTACCCCTATCTTACCCAACTAACCCTGCTCCATCAATGACCCAAACTCAGGATAATATTACCACTGAATTATCCCCAAATTTCCCCATTTACCAACACTACCGAGGAACCACCTCTCAAACACCGCAGTCTCCACCTCCAAAACTAGTTTCATACTTTCCTCCACCTGTGACTCCTGTTTTCGTAGCACCTCCCCCGGCTACATTCCACAAATCTCCTAGTGAGCCTACATTCCAGGCCCAGGACAACCAATATTACCCCCCGGAGCCCACCCTCAAAGCCTCCGAAATCCATTCAACTGCTCCTCGTTTTGATATCCCAACCGAAATTGACAAGCCAGCCAAAAATGCTGAACAAGAAGAAATGTTCAGGAAGGTCAAAAGTCTAGAACAATCATTCCGAGACATGCGGGGATTAGGCGGGCAAGTCAGTGTAGCTTACAAGGATTTGTGCTTGTTCCCAAATGTACAATTACCAGTTGGTTTCAAGATGCCTAAATTTGACCTATACAATGGGCACGGCGACCCAGTAACCCACTTAAGGGGTTTCTGCAGCAAGATGCGAGGAGCTGGGGGAAAGGACGAATTATTGATGGCTTACTTCAGTCAAAGTTTAAGCGGATCAGCTTTGGAGTGGTATACACGCCAGGACCATGGGAGATGGTACACCTGGGATGACCTAGCACAGGCATTCGCACACCATTTCCAATACAATCTGGAAATCATCCCAGATCGACTATCTTTGACAAAATTTGAGAAGAAACACAATGAAAGTTTCAGAGAGTATGGCTTTCGGTGGAGAGAACAGGCAGCAAGAGTGGATCCTCCTATGAAGGAGAGTGAAATGGTAGACTACTTCCTCCAAGGCTTGGAACCAACTTACTATGCCCATTTGGTTTCAGCGGTAGGGAAATCATTCAACGAGGTAGTGAAAATGGGAGGTATGGTGGAAGAAGGCCTCAAGACAAATAAAATTATGAGCTATTCAGCAATTAAGGCAGCTACTCAAGCTATTCAAGGCGGGGTAGGAGAAATCGGAAGAAAGAAGAGAGAGGAAGCAGCGGTAGTTGATTCAGGAATTTGGTCGGGACCCAGAGGTTCACCGCCTTACTATAATCAACAACGACCTCGCCAATCAACTTACCACCACAATTCATCCCAACACTACTATCACTCTTCAGAGTCCCATTCTTCCATTAACCAAGCCCAAACATATACTCAGCCTCCGGTTCGCTCGCAATGGCGCGCACCGGCTCCCCAGAACACACATACACCACTGCAAAACACCTATTCACCACCAAGAGCCTACAAGAACCCTCCAGGGGCAGGTTTCCGGGGAAATCAGGCTTTCAGAAATGAAAAAATACAAAGAACATTCACTGAGTTGGGGGAAACCTATACTGTCGTGTTCCACAAATTAAGGCAGTTAGGCTTGTTGAGTCCTGTTGAGCCCAGATTGCCAAATCCCTTTCCCAAAAATATGGACCACTCGGTAAGCTGTGAGTATTGTTCGGGGGCTCTCGGACATGATACCGAGAAATGTTGGAAGTTGAAACATGCAGTACAGAATCTTATTGACACCAACAAGATTGAGGTTCAGACACCAGAGGCACCCAACATCAATCAGAACCCGTTGCCGGCACACCTTGAAACCCACATGATTGAGCTAATGCACGAAGGAGGGAAGCTAAAAAAACCCTCACAAACAGTGATGATGATCCGTGTCGGTTCAAAATAAATGTTAACCAGTGGGAAAATGGTGGTATAGTTGGAAAAGGTGGATGACAAGCCAGTTATGGTGTTGGGAAAAGGGTCCAATGAGGCAGAAGTACAGTTTGTGGGGTTGAAAGCAAAAATCAACAATTGAATGGCTACTCCTCTTCCTATACGAAGGGAGTCTTGGTAGTGGGCTCTGATTTTCTTTTTTGTTGTCTGACTTATTCCAGGATTGTAATCCAGATCTTTCTTGTGCTCGCCAAAGTGTGAAACCTTGCTATCCCGTATTTTAATAAAGTGAAAGTTTTTTTCCTCATTCCTTATTTTGTTTTAATTTTTCTTCTTATTTTTCTCTTCTGAACAGTTCTCTTTCTACTGGTTCTAATGACATGGCATGCACGACGGATCTTCAACCTAGTCTAAAAAAAAGAAATCAATCAATCTGATTTCGAACTTATAGTACAAGATTGTGATGATAAGTCGGAATACGATAAGGATGAAGCCTTCAGAAAAATTAACAGAGAGTTGAGCCAATTTGAAAAAAAAAAGAAAAGAGCCCAACTCAAATGACACGGAAGCCGTCAATCTAGGGGATGCAGATGACATCAGAGAAGCTAAGATAAGCATCCACATGGAACCAAACATCAGGGAAGAACTAATCAAAGCACTTACTGAATTCAAAACAATTTGCATGGTCATACGACGACATGCCAGGCTTAAGCACCAATCTAGTGGTTCAAAAATTACCCACTGACCCGGCATTACCCCCCGTCCAGCAAAATTCAGGAAGATCAAAACCAACGTGAGTGGGAAGATTAAGGAAGAAGTGACCAAACAGCTGAATACTAAGGTTATTCGGGCCGCTCGATATCCTGATTGGTGGGCTAATGTGGTGCCAGAAAAAAAAACGGAAAATCCGAGGTATGTGTTGATCATCGCAATCTAAATAGAGCAAGCCCGATGACGCTTTATGATCCACAGATATCGAAGGGAAATGCGTCGACATGGCTATCAATTCCGCAGTTAAGAGATATTATGATTTCTGGTAATTGTAATTGTTGTTTGTTTGTACTTAGCATTTATCAGAGAATGAAATGACGGAGGCAATTCTTTCTTCTATCCAAACACTTTGACCTTTGCTTCCCCTTTTGAGCCTTATTTACTCTTTCATACCCCTCTTTTGGAATCAGTAATGAAAACGAAAAAAGTAATGATAATAAGAACAAAAGAAAAGTCAAAAAAAAAGGAATGGGAACTACGTTGGACCTGATTCCACAAAGAAGGATACGTAGGCGCTTCACGGCTCGGTCATAGTGTAACATAGTGTGCATAAGGTAACATAGTATGACAAAATAAAAATCCCCGAGCAAGAAAAAACTGGGGCAGAAGTTGGCGCTTGTAATTTTGTCAAGAAAGTTTGATTCCAAGAGTTGTACTATTTTACCCCTAAAAATTATTTTTGAACTTTGGATACCCCCTTCTACTTTCAGCCATACACAAAAACCCCTATTAATGTCCAAAAAAATACCTCCCGATCAGTATCTGAGAAATGCTAAGTCAATTCAAATGGAAGTCGGGAATAACAATCTGATCCCCATCAAAGAAGAAGATCATAAGCTGAAAATGAATTGATAGCCGAAAGAATCCCCAACAGAGAGAGTTATATCGGTAGCACTCCAATCCTCAGCTGAAAAATAAAATAAAATAAGAAAGTCTTATTGGTGAAAACCTTCAGAGGCACCATAAGGCAACGAGAGTTGAGAGAAATGAGAGAGTCTTATTAGTGAAAACCCCTCGAAGGGCACTATGAGGCGACAAGACAAGATTGGCGGGAAGGATCCGCATTTGGCAAAGAGTTGAGTGCTTGTTTATCCCCAGCAACATGAGGCCGTCTGGAAGGTTGATTGATACAAATAGACTGGGTTGATTAATCCGGAATGCACGACATGATCGTTGGAATCGGTTATATCATTCAGATAAGTTCTTTTCTTTCCTTTTCCCTAGCATTTGTTCAGAAAGACTTCTTCTTTTTTCTATTTTTTGAAATCATCACTTTTTCATTTCTTGGTTTAAAAAACTTTACCTTCCCAGCAGTTTGTTTTTGAAAAGGATTTTCAGAGCTTACTACCAGTTGCCAAAATGATGCAAAGCAAAATGCAAATAGGACACGCCAAAGACAAGGCGATAAAGAGAAAAGAAGTTGGTCGCAAGACCAAATGATGAAAGGGGCCTAGATCCCAATACGACCAAATTTCCAAGGGAAGTTGGAGAAAAACAGGAAAACAACAGTTGAGATAATTGTGGACCTAATTCCAAGAGGGCCCCCGGCAGATCATCGAGATGTAGGAGCATCCCCGACAGATTTTCGACCAAGTTCCAAGAGGGTCGGACAATATAGAGTGGGGAAGGGAGAAAGGGAAAAACCATCCCAGTAGGAGTATCATAACCAACCACCGCGTTTTAAACTAACAAATTTTGTTTAAATTGAAACAGGTAAAGGAAGTGGCATTGATGACAGAAATGCATGCCATAAAGGAGACTGTCAAACTGGGGCAGAAAATTTTCCTTTCATTTGGAAAATTTTCTGGAAGTCAGATACCCATTCGGGGTAGAATGAATATAGCACCAGTCTCAAGGGAAGTGGTCTTTGAACCAGTTTTACCCCCAGCATAACAAGTTTTAATAAAAGAAGTTGTTCCCCAGCAGACAGAACAAAGGGATGACATTTGTGCTCAGAAAAGCAAAAACCATTATCATCCCCAGCAGCTTCCAGAAGAATGATGTATCAATTTGAAGGGATAAAATTCCCCAGCAGCATTATCCTCAACAACGTTATCCCAAGAAGATAACACTTTTATCCCCAGCAGTGTTGAGAGAAAATAAATTCTGAAAAAAAAAAGAAAAAAAATTGAATTTGAAGGAGGGGAAGAAAGGAGACTCCCACAGTGGTATTATCCCCAGCAAGCAAGAACAAAGCACAGCGGAGGATGAAAAATTGAAGAAGAAATCAGGCGTCCACCTGGAGAACAAGGAAGAGAAATGGAAGTATTAGCAGTCAGGCGTCCACCTGGAGAACAAGGAAGAACAGTTGAAGTATCAGCAATCAGGCATCCACCTGGAGAACAAGGAAGAACAGTTGAAATATCAGAAGTCAGGCGTCCACCTGGAGAACAAGGAAAAGCACCAAAACTGGGGCAGAAGATTTTCTGCCATTGTCGAAAATTTTCTCGGAAGAACGAGGAAATCAATTCAAGTTTTAAGAGATAGCAAGACAACACGATTCGAAGAAAAACAGTCGGAGGTAAGACAATTCTAAGATTTTGAAAATGGGATCATCCGCCCTCGAATAGGATATTGTTGGGTTCATCCGCCCTCGAATAGGATATTGTTGGGTTCATCCGCCCTCGAATAGGATATAATGGGTTCATCCGCCCTCGAATAGGATATTTTGGGTTCATCCGCCCTCGAATAGGATATAATGGGTTCATCCGCCCTCGAATAGGATATTGTTGGGTTCATCCGCCCTCGAATAGGATATTTTGGGTTCATCCGCCCTCGAATAGGATACTTTGGGTTCGTCCGCCCTCGAATGGGATATTTCGGGTTCATCCGCCCTCGAATAGGATATTGTTGGGTTCAATCCGCCCTCGAATAGGATATTGTTGGGTTCATCCGCCCTCGAATAGGATATTGTTGGGTTCATCCGCCCTCGAATAGGATATAATGGGTTCATCCGCCCTCGAATAGGATATTTTGGGTTCATCCGCCCTCGAATAGGATATTTTGGGTTCATCCGCCCTCGAATAGGATATTTTGGGTTCATCCGCCCTCTAATAGGATATATCGGGTTCATCCGCCCTCGAATAGGATTTTATTTTAAAGTTGTTGAAGTCAGGAGCCCTCCGGAAGAGAGGAATGGCGATTATTTTCAAATAGGATATTTTGGGTTCATTCGCCCTCGAATAGGATATTGTTGGGTTCATCTGCCCTCGAATAGGATATTTTGGGTTCATCCGCCCTCGAATAGGATACTTTGGGTTCGTCCGCCCTCGAATGGGATATTTCGGGTTCATCCGCCCTCGAATAGGATATTGTTGGGTTCATCCGCCCTCGAATAGGATATAATGGGTTCATCCGCCCTCGAATAGGATATAATGGGTTCATCCGCCCTCGAATAGGATATTTTGGGTTCATCCGCCCTCGAATAGGATATTTTGGGTTCATCCGCCCTCGAATAGGATATAATGGGATCATCCGCCCTCGAATAGGATATAATGGGATCATCCGCCCTCGAATAGGATATTTTGGGTTCATCCGCCCTCGAATAGGATATTTTTGGGTTCATCCGCCCTCGAATAGGATATAATGGGTTCATCCGCCCTCGAATAGGATATTTTGGGTTCATCCGCCCTCGAATAGGATATTGTTGGGTTCATCCACCCTCGAATAGGATATTTCGGGTACATCTGCCCTCGAATAAGATTTTATTTTAAAAGTTGTTGAAGTCAGGAGCCCGCCTGAAAAGAGTAATGGCGATTATTTTCAAAGTTGTTGTTGAAATCAGGAGTCCGCCTGAAGAGAGGAAAGGCATTTTATTTTAGAAGTTGTTGTTGAAGTCAGGAGCTCGCTTGAAAAAAGGAATGACGTTTATTTCAAAAGTTGTTTATTTGAAGTTGGGAGCCCGCCCAGATAACAGAGGCATACATTTCAGTCTTTAAATTTTCAAGTATTGAAGTTGGGAGCCCGCCCATACAACAGAGGCATACATTTCAAGATCAAGTCAGAGGACAATAAAACAGAGGGTTAAAATAGGAATCCCCAGCAGGAAACAATAAAATTCCCCGGCACCGGGAAGCAGAAGGTTGCAACAAGAGGTCACAGCACAAACTCAAGTGCATGTGTCAAAAAGAAGAAAAGCACCGGAAAAAATGCAAGCAGACAAGAAAGCAAGGCAACAAGAAAAATTGCAGTATAGCTTAACTTCTTGTTTTCTTTTAAGCATGGTGTAACAAGGAGATCGGTAAGCAGTAGTAATAGCATGCAACAACAGTAACAGTGCAGTCCAACGGTAGTCCCAGCTACCAAAGTTTCTGAACTACATTGACCTGATTCCTGTTTAGCCCAGGATATGTAGGAAACCTTTGAAGCAAAGGTTCGGTCAAATCTTTTTCAAAAAAAAAATGCTTCAACGGAGTACTCGGATGGGCAAAAATCGCTCGCTTTATCTTTGCACGAAAACCCTTCGTGTCTTCTGGCAAAGAGGGGCAGCTGTAAGCACGTGATTTTTGCCCAATATGAGAATTACTCCCAAAAAATTCAAAAATAAAATGATTTTTCTTTGGTGTGTAATTTTGTGATATTTTGAATAATTATTTGTATTTGTCTGTGCGTGTTTATTTGCTAAATTAATAAAAACAAAATACAAAAATATGTCGCATTTGCATGTAGGATTTAATTCTATAATTGTTACTAATTAAATTTGTTTACAAAAAATTAAAAATTACAAAAATAGGCATCGTTTGCATTTTTAGCATTTAATGTCCAAATATACAATTTTATGCTTAATTATTACTTAATTGTGCGTTAATTGTTATTGAGAGTTAATTTGCGCTTTTATAACTTAATTTAGTTCTTAATAATAGTTTAAGTATTTTTATAATTTAGTTTTAGAAAAATAAACTAAATTAATTCTAATTAGTGATTCCGAAAATAAATAAACTTAATTCTAAAGAAAATAAATAAGGCTCAAAAGGCTCTTATTTCCAGAGCTGTCACACCTCCTTTTTCCGCCCCGCGAGGGTGCGTGGGAGTTTTTCCAATTAAAGGACAGTCGAAACGGGATTTATTTATTTTGTTTCAGAGTCGCCACCTGGGAATTTTAAGGCGTCCCAAGTCACCAATTTTTAATCCCTGAATCGAGGAGAATATGACTCTGTTTGTTATTCTGCGAACCAGAAATCCTGAATAAGGAATTCTGTTAATCCGGAAGAAGGTGTTAGGCATTTCCGAATTCCGTGGTTCTAGCACGGTCGCTTAACTGTTATTATATTTGACTTTGATTTATTAAATGCATATTTATTGCCCAATTTTATTGTTACCGCTTCTATTTAGACTGCTTGTAATTAAGGACCCTTCTTCGAATCGAATCACGCATACGTGTATCCGTTTTATATATTATATATTTTTTTAACGTGAAAAATCGTGTTACGCGTACGTATACACAATGATATTGATAATATAATTTATTTATTTTTTTTCGAAATTTTTATTTATTTATAAAAATAGACTTAAGTTCGAAATTGTGCTTACCCGAAATACGCGGGTTTGATTCTCACCGGATGTGAGATACGTAGGCAACCCTCATCGGGTCCAACCCCCATTTTTGCTAAAATAGCCAAAAACCAATAAATAAATAAAAAACATGTCAAAATTTTAATTTTTTTTCATAAATAAGTCGGGCAGTGTCCAGCCTCCACTTTTTGCTAAAACAAAATAGCCAAAAAAAAATATGTCAAATTTTAAGAGTCATAAAGAAGTCGGGTGACGTTGTTTTATCAAGACATAGCCGAATGTTCCCGAATGGGACGCCAGAAGGCCGACTTTGCATAAACAACCACCTTTTGGGTCATGTTTAGGATTTTGGTCTAGTTGATCCACACAGCCTTAAAATTCTTCGTCCCCGAGGCGCTGAAGGGCCGTGTTTGCAACACCAGGTTTTTATTGTAATTTGAAAAAAAAAAATAGTCGGCGGTCAAGTGAATACCGTTTGAATTTTGTCATAATAAGCCGAAGAGGATCTTTGACCTGATTCCTCAAAGAGGATACGTAGGCGCCTCACGGCTCGGTCATAGGGTGCATAGTGTGCATAGTGTGCATGGTGTGCATAGTGTAACAAAAAATTTAAAATATATATATAATAAATAAATAATCCTCAGCAGCTTCCAGAAGAATGAAGCATCGATTTGAAGGGATAAAATTCCCCAGCAGAGTCGCCAGAGCTGTCACACCTCCTTTTTCCGCCCTCGCGGGGGTACAGGAGTTTTTTCCAATTAAAGGACAGTCGAAACGGGATTTATTTCTTTATTTCAGAGTCGCCACTTGGGAGATTTAGGGTGTCCCAAGTCACCTATTTTAATCCCGAATCGAGGAAAAGAATGACTCTGTATTACAGTCTGCGCACCAGAAATCCGGATAAGGAATTCTGTTAACCCGGGAGAAGGTGTTAGGCATTCCCGAGTTTCGTGGTTCTAGCACGGTCGCTTAACTGTTATATTCGGCTTGATTATCTAATATAATACGTATTATAAACTTATGTGCAAATTTTATCCCTTAGCCGCTTTTATTATTCTTTTTATTTATTGTTATTATTTTACGAAAAATTGCAACATTGTGAAAACATATTTCAAATCACGTCGCAATCAATTGCACCCGTGGTTATCGACACATTTCGACTCCGTTGAGATTTAGATTTGGGTTACATAAATGCACACCCGTATTTAAGGAAATAACATTATTAAATACGCGCCTAGAGCGACTAGCGTGTCATTATTTTGGGTAGGGCCGTGAAATTTGCTAAAACGGCTCATCCCTAATTCTAAGCAATTAACTGTACATTTATTGAGGGCCCCGAAATCTATACATTTCATTAAGCGAGGCTCATCTCATTTATTTTAAATGGACAAATCTTAAAGCGACTACATTTTTTCTATAAAAATTAGTCTCTAAAATAAAGAAAGAAAAATCCTAATTAATTACTAGCTTTTATAATTTTAAGAAAACATGACATGCTAATTGCTTGGTTAATACAAATATTGATGAAAAAAAAAATTACTCTTAATTTCGAAATTTAAAATAAAATAAAAATTCAACAACTAATATTCAAAATAAACAAATATAGCTAGATTAAAACTCAGCATTGTTATTATTATTTTTTTTAAAAAAAAATATTATTGAGATTAATTATTCACAATCATTTGAAACTAGATTTAACCATAATTACTAAAGCTTATTAGAAAGTTTATTAGACTTAAACGTTCTTCTAATCTTGCTTAAGCTCAAGTCATGCCTTAATGCCTAATTTACGATGTTTAATTTAAATTCATGTTTTAACTAAATTTAGCTACTTGTTCATGATCAACCTACAATCTTGAAGCCTTCATAGCTAGTGAATTAACCTGTTTTGCCGAACTGATTTATTACAGACTAACTTATGATATTATTTTCTTATTCCAGCTATTATTTAGTAATTCATGAAATAGCTTAAATACAATCAACAAAAGAAACAAAGAAAAAAAAACGAAATTAAAACTTCAAATTTTCATTCTTCATATGTATTCATGCTTCATATTTCGGATTACAATAACCAGCTTTTCAGTTGTGTACCTGATATTGGAAGCAAAAGAAAATGAATATGAGAATCAGCAGCAGCAGTAAAATCAGTACAACACAGCAACAATAGCCCAGCAACAGTAACAAACCAGTGGAGTAGTAATCCAAAAAAAAACAAAATCTTCCAGCTTTGATGAAACAACAATTAATTCTGATTTCATCGTGCGCATGTTAACCTTCTCCCGGGTTAACGTGATTTTTGCCCTATATGAGAATTACTCCCAAAAAATTCAAAAATAAAATGATTTTTCTTTGGTATGCAATTTTGTGATATTTTGTGATATTTTGAAGAATTATTTGTATTTGTATGTGCGTGTTTATTCGCTAAATTAATAAAAAAATACAAAAATATATCGCATTTTGCATGTAGGATTTAATTCTACAATTGTTAGTAATTAAAATTGTTTTACAAAAATTAAAAATTACAAAAATAGGCATCGTTTGCATTTTTAGCATTTAATGTCCAAATATACAATTTTATGCTTAATTAATACTTAATTGTGCGTTAATTGTTATTGAGAGTTAATTTGCGCTTTTATAACTTAATTTAGTTCTTAATAATAGTTTAAGTATTTTTTATAATTTAGTTTTAGAGAAATAAAAGAAGAAAAGAGAGCGAAAATATAAAGAAAGTCGGAATTGGGCCTCTTCTTCGATTTCAAGCCACCGGCCCAAAAAAGGGCCCAATCTTCCCTACGACCCAGTCCATTTCGAACTGGGTCGACCCAGTCCATAATCCAAAAGACCCAAACCCCTTTGTCTTACATTTTACAACACA
This sequence comes from Nicotiana tabacum, assembly GCF_000715075.1. Taxonomy (NCBI): domain Eukaryota; kingdom Viridiplantae; phylum Streptophyta; class Magnoliopsida; order Solanales; family Solanaceae; genus Nicotiana; species Nicotiana tabacum. The sequence continues at coordinate 54,596,091 of NC_134087.1, read as the reverse complement.
AAACAAAAGAAAAAAAGAAGAAAAAACAGTAAAAAGACTAAGAAGTCATCCGCCCCCCCTCCTATCTTCTTCTTCTTCCTCAAGTTTCTCCAAGGTCATCCATGGCTTCCCCCTCAAAGCTCAACCATGGCTGCCCAACGTCACACTCACACACACAAACACGCACATCACCCTCACGACCCCGGCTCAACCAAACGACCTCCAAACGCGACCGAACCAACAACCAATCCGTCGAGCTCCACCATGAAAGCTCACAGTTGAGATTTCCGCGACTACTTCTGTCTCCGAGCTGCTGCATTGCGCTCATCATCTTCAACACCAAGCTCCCCGCGACTGCCCGTCACAGCTTCTGCCATCGTCATCCATGGTGGTTGCTTTCATCTTCTCCGTTCTTCGTCAAAGCTCGAGCTTCGACCTCCATCCATGGCTGCCGTAGATGCGTCTTCTTCGCTAATCGAGCTGCTGCTACCTTCTGCTTGTGACGGGCTGCCATTTTTCGTTTTTAAACGATGCCAAACGACCACCTTCTTTGGTCTTCCGTTCGTGGTCTTCTTCGGCGTCAAGTTATCTTGGTGCGAGATTCGTTTCCGGACAGATTGTTTCCATCCAAGTTCATCGCCATTCGCTCGATGCTTGGGTCGTCAAAACAGTCCGTACGTATGTCGTTCGATCCGGTTAGTAGATTTTGAGTTTTATGTTTGTCCGTATTTTGTTTTGATATTTTTCGAATCTAAAATCGGCGAATGTTTGTTTTGTTCATGTCTATGCTTAGATATTTGATTTTTGGTTTTGTTCATGTTCATGTTGTTTGTTAAATTAATTTTCAGATTTCAAAATAGAAGTTTAATTAGTTGTTTTCATATTCATTTCATGTTTGTATTATTGTTTAAGTGAATATTTGTTAGTTTGATGTTTGTTAGATTCAAATTGAAATTTAATTAACTATTTCTTCAATTTGTTTCATGTGTTTATGTATTGTTAGAAATTGTTAATATTGTTAAGTTCAAGTTTAAGTTCATAATTGTTTCTTCGTCGATCTTGTTATTTGTCTAAAGAATTTAGTTGTAATAAGGGAAGTATGTTGGTTTTAATCATTTGAATCCATCGTTTTTATTTTTAGATTTAATTCATGTTCATATTATGTTTGTTTGTTCTTGAATCCGAAATTTGTATAGCTTGATTTCTTGTTTACCATTTGTGATTATTTCTTGAATTTATCTCATAAAGTTTAATATAGGAATTGTTGGTTGTAATGTTGTTAGAATTGATTTTAAGTTCAATATGATTGAAGTTAGAAATCTAAATATACTTGTTTGTTGTAGTTGTTGAATCCGAAAATAGGATTGTTTGTTGCTAAAATATTGTTCAATCAAATTTTAGTTGTTCTTTGTTGTTCAATTTGTGTTCATGTGATTTGTTGTTGAAATATTATTAAAATGGTGTTCATGTGATATTGTTGTTATGATGTTCATCCGTGTTCATATTGTTGTTTGAACATTGTTAGAAATTGATCATATTGTCTATATTTTGGTTAAGTTTGATTAATTGATGTGTTATAGCTGATGGGTAGTTTGGTAAATTTGTAGTACGTTCAGGGGTAGTTTGGTAATTTCAGTAAGGTCGTGAGGGGTAGTTTAGGAATTGTACATTTTGAAATTGTTTATTTGAAGCATGGGGGACAAAATGAAATGGGGTGGGTTGTGATATAGTTGTTTAATATAAAGGGGGGACAAGATTTAATTTAAAGGGGAAATCTTGCATTATTTTAAATGAAGCATGGGGGACAAAATATAATGGGGTGGTGTGATATGTTTATTTAATGTAATGGGGATGAGTGGAAAGATAATGGGTTGGGTAGAGAAAAAGTATTGATTTAATTGATTAAAAGATTTATGGGATGGGATTATATATATATGAAGTCTTGAACACAAGACAAGAACAGAAATAGAGAGAGATACGAAAAAAATACACACACAGATAGAGAGAAAAAACGGACAGAGAATAGAAGAGAGAAAAATTCCGAAAAAATATTTAAGCTTTCAAAATAAAAATAAAACTAAAAAAAAATCTATTGCTTTCTTTCTTTGTTTGAAATTAGTATTAATGGTTGTTGTTTCATTTAAAGCTTAAAGCTTTTGTTTTTGGGATTACTACTCCACCGGTCTGTTACTGGCTTGTTACTGTTGCTGGGCAGTTGTTGCTATTGTACTGTTATTATTGCTGCTGATTCTCATCATCATTTTCTTTTGCTTCCAATATCAGGTACATATCTGTAAATTCATGTCATGAAAAGCTTCAACATGGCAAGTAAATGAAGTTTGGAATTATAAGGATGTCTTCTACTCATTTAAATTTTATTAGTTTAAGTTTCAGTTTTGTTTTAATTGGTTAGTATAGTATTATACTTGACATGATAAACTGTTAACTAATTAACCTTCTGGAGTAGTAAATTCCACGATAATCTTATATGTTTTGAGGACTAGTGATGACATTTACTGTTTGAATTGATAGGGAACATTGCAGAAAATTGGCCATTAATTAAATCTTGTGATATTGTTAGCTAAGTAAAGAATAGTACGGAAATACCCAGAAATTACATTACTAGCTTATTTTGTCAAATATCCAATTTTGTTTAAGGCTAGATGATGTCGTCTTATTAAATCAATTGGTAGATTAATTCTCTTTATTAATAGCAAATGGCGTAGTTAAATCAACTCATTTCTTTTAATGTATGAAATAATGTCGATGATTTTTTTTACAAAATATAGAGTTAGTGTTTGCAAATATTCGCATAGGCAGAGAATAAGAATTGGTTTATTTATCTCAAACTCAATCTTCGTAATCAAAAATCAACTAAATAATTATAACTTTGGACTAAAACAAATACATGAGAAGGACATGGGATTTATAAACAAATCGTGGCATTTTATGTAAAAGACATATAGAAGAAGAGTTCGCCTTAAATGAAACAATGAAGATTCTGCAGAAACTATTAATTTGTTTATCATTCTAAGTTCTTTCCCAATTTTATACACCATTCGATTTATGGACATCCAAATGTTGTATCCACAAAAAATGTTAGTTTTAGATACATATTGTCTGTTTTCTTCTTCACGCCATTAATTCTTTAAAATTTGAGATATATGATTCATATGTGTAAAATAAGGCTCGCGGTCAACACGTAATAACAATTTGTAGAGAACCTTATCAAGAATATTTTTGTGATTAGGGATACGTTCGCGTAACCTGATTATATTTCTAAAAGCAATTCGGATTATGCGTTCGCGCAACTTCGATCGAATATTTAATAAAAAGGATTCCTCGGAGAATATCATTATTAATTTCATAAAACCCCGAGATGTGAGGTTCACTACTTAATTATACAAAAAGGGTGAATGTTTTTGATTTTATTTAAGCACAATTTCGAAAATAATTGTTTTAATAATTATATTATCTATATTATCGTGTACACTTGCGCGTGACACAACTCCGCATGTTTTTTAAAAAAATATAATTTATAACACGAATATACGTACGCGTGATTCGATTCAAAGAAGGGTCTTTAAATATAAATAGAAGCGGGAACAATAAAATCATGCAATAAAAATGTATTTTACAAATCAAAATAATCAAGCCGAATATAACAGTTGAGCGACCGTGCTAGAACTACGGAACTCGGGAATGCCTAACACCTTCTCCCGGGTTAACAGAATTCCTTATCCGGATTTCTGGTGCGCAGACTGTTAAATAGACAGAGTCATATTCTCCTCGATTCAGGGATTAAAACCGGTGACTTGGGACGCCTTAAAATTCCCAGGTGGTGACTCTGAAACAAACAAACAAATCCCGTTTCGACTGTCCTTTAATTGGAGAAAACTCCCTACGCCCCCCGCGGGGGCGGAAAAAGGAGGTGCGACAGCTCTGGCGACTCTGCTGGGGAAATTTTAAATATGTGGGTTATAAACAAATATGATTTCGAAGGTTGTAATTTTGAACCCCAAATTGATTTGTTTTTGAGCCTTTAATACCTTTTCTTTCTAAGCCTATCCAAAAAACCCACATTACGGTCCAAAGAAAGACCTTCTGACCAGTCTGCAAAAGATGTCAAGTCAGACAAATGAGAGTCTTACCGGCGAACATAACATTCTGTTCCACAGCAGAAAGAACTCTAATCTCCAGCAGAGAGAGTCATACCGGCAACACTCCAAATCCCCGGCTGGAAAGTGATATAAATGAGAGAGTCTTATCGGTGAAAATCTTCACGGACACCATAAGGCGATGAAAGATGAGAGAAAAACCAAAATGAGAGAGACTTGATGGTGAAAACCTTTTGGGCACTACAAGTCGAATAAGATTGGGAATCAGATGGAGGATAGTCAAGGGAAGATCTTGAAAACCGTTAAAGAAAGATTCGCCTAAATTGACATGAGGGTCGTTCATAATAATGAGAATGAGAGTGTCGCCCAACGGTGCTTTAGAAGTGACAAATGAACAAACAGATGTTGAATATAATTGTCAAGTCCAGCACCATCGGAAGAGACTATAAATCTATTGTTCAATTGTGTTGTTTGCACTTGGCATGTTTTGAAGACTGGAATGACGAAGGCATTTTATTTTGCTACCTAAACACTTTATCCTTCGTTACCCCTTTTGAGCCTTATTTATTTTCTTTCATACCCCTCGTTCGGAATCAATAGCAACGACTAGGAAATACGAGCCTGGAAGGTAAAGAAAAATAAAAAAAAAACGAAAAAGAAAAAGAAAAATGAAAAAAAACAAAAACAAAAGAAAGTCAAATGAAAAAAGAGGAATTAGGAACTACGTTTGACCTGATTCCTCAAAGAGGATACGTAGGCGCTTCACGGCTCGGTCATAGGGTGCATAGTGCGCATAATGTGCGTAATATGCATAGTGTAACAAAAAAAAATTTAAAAAATATATATAATAAATAAATAATCCCCAAGCAAGAAACTGGGGCAAGGGTTGCGCTTGTTGTAAACAAATATGATTTCGAAGGTTGTAATTTTGAACCCCAAATTTGATTTGTTTTTGAGCCTTTAATACCCTTTCTTTCTAAGCCTATCCAAAAAAAACCACATTACGGTCCAAAGAAAGACCTTTTGACCAGTCTGCAAAAGATGCCAAGTCAGACAAATGAGAGTCTTATCGGTGAACATAACACTCTGTTCCACAACAGAAAGGACTCTAATCTCCAGCATAGAGAGTCATACCAACAACACTCCAAATCCCCAGCTGGAAAGTGATATAAATGAGAGAGTCTTATCAGTGAAAACCTTCACAGGCACCATAAGGCGATGAAAGCTGAGAGAAAAACCAAAATGAGAGAGACTTGATAGTGAAAACCTTTTAGGCACTACAAGTCGAATAAGATTGAGAATCAGATGGGGAATTGCCAATTGAAGGTCTTGAAAAATGATTGATGGCAGAGGATAGGCCACATGTGCATGTCATGACCATTAGAGTCGGTATTTGCGTTTGATAGGTTTTTATTTATAGTTTCTTTTATTAAAGAGTCATCTTTTTCCGTTGTCTTTTATTCTGTTTCCTTTTATCTTTTCCTTTCATAGAAATTTCCCCAGTAGAGTCTGTTTGGTCAGAACCAGTGGGAAATGACTTCAAAATAGGCCATCAGCTTTCCAAGATAAGATCTGGCTAGTACATCCAAGTGGTATAGTCAGCAAGGAACAAGCACAAGGCCAGTTTCAAGAAAGATATCCCCAGCAAAAGGGAATTGACAAAAGGATTGACGAGTGTCAAGAGGGATATCCTTGCCGAAATCAAAGGTTATTAAACCTCAAGGCCAAAGCCCGTGGACAAATCAAGGAGAGCAATGAGCATGATTTGGGAAATTCATATGAGACTAAAAGGTCAGGGAAATGCTAGTTACCGAGTTGTGCCACAAAAGAAGAGGGATATCCCCAACAAAAAGGATTATCCCCAGCAAATAATATCATCCCTTGTTGAATGCAGAGCAAGGAAGGAAAAAGGGAAAAGCCGTCCCAGTGGAGTATCACAACCAACTACCACGCTTTAAGCTAACAAATTTTGTTTTGAAACAGGTAAAACAAATGGCATTGATGACAGAAATGCATGCCATAAGGGAGACTGTAAAACTGGGGCAGAAAATTTTCCTTTCATTTGGAAAGTTTTCTGGAAGTCAGGTACCCATTTGAGGAAGAATAAAAAATAACACCAGTCTCAAGGGAAGTGGTCTTTGAACCAGTGTTGCCCCATTATAATAAGTTTCCAATGGAGGAAATTGATCCCCAGCAGACAGAACAAAGGGATGACATTTGTGCTCAGAAAAACAAAAGCCATTATCATCCCTAGGAGCTTCCAGAAGAATGAAGCATCGATTTGAAGGGATAAAATTCCCCAGCAACGTTATCCTCAATGACGTTATCCCAAGAAGATAACACTTTTATCCCCAACAGTGTTGAGAGAAAATAAATTCTGAAAAAAAAAATTGAATTTGAAGGAGGGGAAGAAAGAAAACTACCGCAGTGGTATTATCCCCAGCAAGCAAGAACAAAGCAGCGCGAAGGAAGGAGAAAAGAAAAGAAGGAATTACGAAGGTAAGTTTCTCAAATCATTGATCTTTACATTTTTCTCCTAGGATAAAAAGTCCTAGTCTGATGAATTTCCCTCCCGATACAATCTTGGTCCGATGAAATTTCCTCCCAAGATAAGATATCAAATCTTAGTCGGATGAATCTTTCTCCTAAGATCACAACAAAATGGACCTAGTCTGACGATTTATCTCCTAGAGTCAAAATCTTGGTCTGATGAAATTTTTCTCCCAAGATAAAATCTTAGTCGGATGAATCTTTCTCCTAAGATCACAACAAATGGACCTAGTCTGACGATTTATCTCCTAGAGTCAAAATCTTGGTCTGATGAAATTGTTCTCCCAAGATAAAATCTTAGTCGGATGAATCTTTCTCCTAAGATCACAACAAAATGGACCTAGTCTGACGATTTATCTCCTAGAGTCAAAATCTTGGTTTGATGAAATTGTTCTCCCAAGATAAAATCTTAGTCGGATGAATCTTTCTCCTAAGATCACAACAAATGGACCTAGTCTGACGATTTATCTCCTAGAGTCAAAATCTTGGTCTGATGAAATTGTTCTCCCAAGATAAAATCTTAGTCGGATGAATCTTTCTCCTAAGATCACAACAAATGGACCTAGTCTGACGATTTATCTCCTAGAGTCAAAATCTTGGTCTGATGAAATTGTTCTCCCAAGATAAAATCTTAGTCGGATGAATCTTTCTCCTAAGATCACAACAAATGGACCTAGTCTGACGATTTATCTCCTAGAGTCAAAATCTTGGTCTGATGAAATTGTTCTCCCAAGATAAAATCTTAGTCGGATGAATCTTTCTCCTAAGATCACAACAAATGGACCTAGTCTGACGATTTATCTCCTAGAGTCAAAATCTTGGTCTGATGAAATTTTTCTCCCAAGATAAAATCTTAGTCGGATGAATCTTTCTCCTAAGATCACAACAAATGGACCTAGTCTGACGATTTATCTCCTAGAGTCAAAATCTTGGTCTGATGAAATTGTTCTCCCAAGATAAAATCTTAGTCGGATGAATCTTTCTCCTAAGATCACAACAAATGGACCTAGTCTGACGATTTATCTCCTAGAGTCAAAATCTTGGTCTGATGAAATTTTTCTCCCAAGATAAGATATCAAATCTTAGTCCGATGAATCTTTCTCCTAAGATAAGATATCAAATCCTAGTCTGATGAATTTTCTCCTAGGATAATTTGAAAAAAAAAGAAGAAGTTCGAATTGAAAAAAAAATGGTTGAAGTCAGGAGCCCCCCTGAAGAATAGAATGGCGATTTATCGGTTGAAATCAGGAGCCCCCCTGAAGAATAGAATGGCGATTTATTGATGGAAGTCAGGAGCCCGCCTGAAGAGAGGAAAGGCGTTTTTCAAAGTTGTTGAAATCTTGCCAACCTAAAGAAAGGAATGGCGATGTATCGGTTGAAGTCAGGAGCCCGCCTGAAGAGAGGAAAGGCGTTTTTCAAAGTTGTTGAAATCTTGCCAACCTAAAGAAAGGAATGGCGATGTATCGGTTGAAGTCAGGAGCCCGCCTGAAGAGAGGAATGAAGCTTATTTTTAAAAAGTTGTTGTTGATGTGGGGAGCCCGCCCAGATAATAGAGGCATACATTTCAAGTCTTTATATTTCAAGTATTGAAGTTGGGAGCCCGCCCAGATAACAGAGGCATACATTTCAAGATCAAGTCAGAGGACAATAAAACAGAGGGTTACAATAGGAATCCCCAGCAGGAAACAATAAAATTCCCCGGCACCGGAAAGCAGAAGGTTGCAACAAGAGGTCACAGCACAAACTCAAGTGCATGTGTCAAAAAGAAGAAAAGCACCGGAAAAAATGCAAGCAGACAAGAAAGCAAGGTAACAAGAAAAATTGTACTCTAGCCTAGCTTCTTGTTTTTTTAAGCACGGTGTAACAAGGAGATCGGTAAGCAGTAGTAATAGCATGCAACAACAGTAACATTGCAGTCCAACGGTAGTCCCAGCTACCAAAATTTCTCGAACTACATTGACCTGATTCCTGTTTAGCCCAGGATATGTAGGAAACCTTTGAAGCAAAGGTTCGGTCAAATCTTTTTCAAAAAAATGCTTCAACGGAGTACTCGGATGGGCAAAAATCGCTCGCTTTATCTTTGCACGAAAACCCTTCATGTCTCCGGGCAAAGAGGGGCAGCTGTAAGCACGTGATTTTTGCCCTATATGAGAATTACTCCCAAAAAATTCAAAAATAAAATGATTTTTCTTTGGTGTGCAATTTTGTGATATTTTGAAGAATTATTTGTATTTGTCTGTGCGTGTTTATTTGCTAAATTAATAAAAAATACAAAAATATGTCGCATTTTGCATGTAGGATTTAATTCTACAATTGTTAGTAATTAAAATTGTTTTACAAAAATTAAAAATTACAAAAATAGGCATCGTTTGCATTTTTAGCATTTAATGTCCAAATATACAATTTTATGCTTAATTAATACTTAATTGTGCGTTAATTGTTATTGGGAGTTAATTTGCGCCTTTATAACTTAATTTAGTTCTTAATAATAGTTTAAGTATTTTTATAATTTAGTTTTAGAGAAATAAAAGAAGAAAAGAGAGCGAAAATATAAAGAAAGTCGGAATTGGGCCTCTTCTTCGATTTCAAGCCATAGGCCCAAAAAATGGCCCAATCTTCCCTACGACCCAGTCCATTTCGAACTGAGTCGACCCAGTCCATAACCCAACATCCTATTATCTTACACACAACACAAAACAAAAAAAAAAAGAAAAAACCCTAAAAAGACCTAACCAATCCGCCCCTCCCCCCTTTCTTCTCTTTCTCTCTTTTCATCATCTTCCCCAAGCTAAAAAAAACACAACCATGGCTGCCCCCCCTTTACACCCCAACCATGGCTTCCCCTCCATCTTCACGTCTTCATCTTTTCCGTCGACGTTGTCCATGGTTTCTCCGTTGCTTCATCTTCTTCGTCAAACCTCCGTTGTGCGCACTGCTGCCCGTTTCTGCTCCCCGTTGCTTCTGCCGGTGCGTCGTCTTCCCGCCATCCTCCTCGACGGACTGTCACTGCCATGGTCGACCAGCTGCTGCTGCTTCTGTCTCAACCAAACAACCAAACGAACACAGCCATGGACGAGCTTCGACGTCGACCATGTCGTCGTCCATGGCTGTCCGCGATGTGCTGCTGCCTGTCGCCGCCGCTGCTGCTGCCTGTCGCCGCCGTTGCTGCTGTCTTGACGTCGTGCTGCTGCTTCTCGTCGCAGCAGGTGTTGGACGGACTGCTGCTGCTGCTCGTCGCGGCAGTAGCTACGGGCTGCTTCATCTTCTCTTCGTCTTCGTCGTCATTTGTTCGAGCTTTGGTCGAGGCTCGGACAGATTTGTTTACAATCAAAGTTCTTCGTTGATTCATCTCCGGTTAGTTGTTTTTGAGTTTTATTTTGTCCATATTTCGTTTTTATATTTCTAAAAGTTAAAATCGTTAAATATTTGATTCTTGTTTTGTTCGTTGTTTATCGTTGAAATCATTTTTTCTAGTTTGTTCATGTTCATGTGCTTTGTTAAAATTAATTTTCAGATTTTAAAATAGAAGTTTAATTAGTTGTTTTCATATTCATTTCATGTTTGTATTATTGTTTAAGTGAATATTTGTTAGTTTGTTGTTTGTTAGATTCAAATTGAAATTTAATTAACTATTTCTTCAATTTGTTTCATGTGTTTATGTATTGTTAGAGCTGTCACACCTCCTTTTTCCGCCCCGCGAGGGTGCGTGGGAGTTTTTCCAATTAAAGGACAGTCGAAACGGGATTTATTTGTTTTGTTTCAGAGTCGCCACCTGGGAATTTTAAGGCGTCCCAAGTCACCAATTTTTAATCCCTGAATCGAGGAGAATATGACTCTGTTTGTTATTCTGCGAACCAGAAATCCTGAATAAGGAATTCTGTTAATCCGAAAGAAGGTGTTAGGCATTTCCGAATTCCGTGGTTCTAGCACGGTCGCTTAACTGTTATTATATAAGACGAAGTTGGGACAAGTAACTAGGCCGGGCAGACTTTCGTGCTCCCGGTACGTTGCCCCCACTTCGGCTCAAACTGTCCGTTTGGGTAAGCTAGGGCTAGATCAATATGCCTCAGGTTTTTTCACTTAGAATAACTCAGCTTCATGCCGGATCCCTAGTAGGAGCGATTGTTTGCATCACGTGCATTTGACTTTGGAGACTCAACACAGGGGTTGGGTCTGTCTAGGACAGGTGTACCAAAAAAAATGACCATCCTGATGCATCTTACTTGCTCCTACTTGCGCATTTATTTGATTTGTACTTGTGTGCTGACTGACTTTTGAATATCAGGAATAATTTTTTAAAATTGAAAAAAAAAAATAGCAGTTAGGGAATTGATTGTTTATTTTTGAAAAAAAAAACCAATGCCCAAATAACTGTCAAAACTCTGCCGAAATTTTGAGAAAATGAAAAAAAATGTTTTATTAGTTTGTTTTATTAAAGGAAAAATAGAAAAAAAAAGAGTCGTTGTTCTGTCTTGTTTTTTAAAAAAACAAATTAAAAAAATAGTTTGTCTTGCCATAAAAAAATGAAAATGAAAAAGAGTTTTGTTTTTAAAATGGGTTTTTATTTATTTATTTGTTTAGATACCAAAATAAAAATAAAAATAGTCGCGTTAAAAGTGGTTTTATTATTTGTTGCAAATATATAAAAAGAGTTGGGCGTTGAAAGTGGTTTTATTATTTGTTGCAAATATATATATATATATAAATCCAAAAAGTTTTTCTTTATTTCCAAAAAATGTATATATATCTTTATTTGTTGCAAAAATATTTGTCCTGCCAAAGTCTAGAAAAGTTTTTTTAGACTCCCAATTTTCAAAAAAAAAATCCAAAAAATATTTTCCATTATTGACTTCTTTAAGAAAGTCTTTTTAATTATTAAAATATATATATATATATATATAATAAAATAAAACAAATTCGAAAATATTTTCCTTCTTCTTTAAAAATTGAAAAGAAAATTCAAAATTCAAAAAAATATTTTTTTAGAAAGCATTTCTTTTATTAAAGGTAAAATTCGAAAAAAATATTTTCTTTCTTCTTAGAATAAAAAAATATATATATCTTCCTTTTACTTTTGAAATTCTCAAAGTTCAAATCAAAAGAAAAGGAATTCTTAGAAGTCTTTCTTTCAAAAAGAAAATCAGAGCTGTCACACCTCCTTTTTCCGCCCCGCGAGGGTGCGTGAGAGTTTTTCCAATTAAAGGACAGTCGAAACGGGATTTATTTGTTTTGTTTCAGAGTCGCCACCTGGGAATTTTAAGGCGTCCCAAGTCACCAATTTTTAATCCCTGAATCGAGGAGAATATGACTCTGTTTGTTATTCTGCGAACCAGAAATCCTGAATAAGGAATTCTGTTAATCCGGAAGAAGGTGTTAGGCATTTTCGAATTCCGTGGTTCTAGCACGGTTGCTTAACTGTTATTATATTTGACTTTGATTTATTAAATGCATATTTATTGCCCAATTTTATTATTACCGCTTCTATTTAGACTGCTTGTAATTAAGGACCCTTCTTCGAATCGAATCACGCATACGTGTATCCGTTTTATATATTATATATTTTTTTAACGTGAAAAATCGTGTTACGCGTACGTATACACAATGATATTGATAATATAATTTATTTATTTTTTTTCGAAATTTTTATTTATTTATAAAAATAGACTTAAGTTCGAAATTGTGCTTAAAATAAAATTAAGAACGTCTGTAGCTCTTGTATGATTAAATAGTGAACTGCACATCTCAGGTTATATGAAATTAATTTGATATTCTCCGAAGAACCCCTTTTTAATAAAAATTTGCTCGAAGTTGTGCGAACGCATAATCCGAAATGCCTTTAGAAGTATAATCAAGTCACGCGAACGCATCCCTAATTATGCAAATTAGTTTGGGTCGCATAAATGCGTACCCATGTTTAAGAATGGAATATTATTATACCGCGCCTAAAGCAATTAGCGTTTTATTTACTTTGGGGAAGGCCGTGAAATTTGTTAAACGGCCCATCCGAAGTCTAAGTAATCAATTAAACAATTATTGAGGGCCCCGCAATTAGTGTGTTTTACTGGGCGAGGCTCATCTCATTTTATTAAAAAAAATAGTCCTAAAATGCCTACATTTTCTATTGAAATTTTTCTTTACAAAATAAAGAGAAAATGTCTTAATTTATTTACATGTTATTACCTAGTTACATTATACTAGGCATGTTCTCAATTTGTCAAATTAAAAAATAGCAATCCAATTTTAATCCTAGACCATTTACATGCTGAATTTAACCAATATTATTTAACTAAACAATATTTCTACCAAATTCTTACTAGATGGCCTATTCGTTTGATTTTTACTTGACGAAGTTACTACACCATTTATTTATTTTTTGTAATATATAGGTAGTTCAATCGTTAAGCTATCGTAGGATATTCCACTATATGTATTAAATAGCTACACGATTCTGATTTTTTTGCAAACTAAATAAATTATACATACAAATAAAATTCAGAATATAATTAAAACTAATTCAAAATTTCAACTATTTATTTTTTCGTATTCATGCTTCATATTCGGATTACAATAACCAGCTTTCAGTTGTGTACCTGATATCGGAAGCAAAAGAAAATGATGATGAGAATCAGCGACAGTAATAACAATACAGCAACAACAGTCCAGCAGCAGTAACAACCCAGTAACAGACCGGTGGAGTAGTAATCCCAAAAAACAAAAGCTTTAAGCTTTAAATGAAACAACAACCATTAATACTAATTTCAAACAAAGAAAGAAAGCAGTAGATTTTTTTTTTAGTTTTATTTTATTTTGAAAGCTTAAATATTTTTCGGAATTTTTCTCTCTTCTATTCTCTGTCAGTTTTTTCTCTCTATCTGTGTGTGTATTTTTTTCGTATCTCTCTCCCTACCATTAATACTAATTTTTCTCTCTCTATCTGGTTCTAACCTCTGTTGTTGAATAAGGTTAAAATGATGTTGATTGTATTTTTTCATATATGGTAAGATAACGGGTATATGTATAACCATAAGAAAGGTGAATTGATTAGCTTGTTACGACGTTAAAATATTATGAATGGTTCCGACGAACAACTACGTTGTATATAAAGCAATTTTATTGAATCAATTTGTAATATTTTTTTTTTCTTATCAACTTGACTCTTATCTTCCATTGCAAACATTAACCAAACCATTATAACTTTGGACTAAAAATAAGTAGATGAGAAGGAGATATAATTTCTTCGAAAACTATTAGTTTGTTTATCAAATTAATTCTCTTTCCTAGTTTTATATGTAATTCATTTTTTGGGTATGCATATATTGTATTTACGGAAAAATGGTATTATTAATCCCACGTTTATTTTTACCCTTTTAAATTTGAATGGCTTGGAGAAATATAATTCTTACGCAAAAAATATAATTTGCGGTTAACATTCAACAATTTATGGAAAATCTATACTACTATTAAGAATATTTTTGTGATTAGGGATACGTTCGCGTAACCTAATTATATTTCTAAAAGCAATTCGGATTATGCGTTCGCGCAACTTCGATCGAATATTTAATAAAAGGGATTCCTCGGAGAATATCATTATTAATTTCATAAAACCCTGAGATGCGAGGTTCACTACTTAATTATACAAAAAGGGCGAATGTTTTTGATTTTATTTAAGCACAATTTCGAAAATAATTGTTTTAATAAATATATTATCTATATTATCGTGTACACGTGCGCGTGACACAACTCCGCATGTTTTTAAAAAAATATAATTTATAATACGAATATACGTACGCGTGATTCGATTCAAAGAAGGGTCTTTAAATATAAATAGAAGCGGGAACAATAAAATCATGCAATAAAAATGTATTTTACAAATCAAAATAATCAAGCCGAATATAACAGTTGAGCGACCGTGCTAGAACCACGGAACTCGGGAATGCCTAGCACCTTCTCCCGGGTTAACAGAATTCCTTATCCGGATTTGTGGTTCGCAGAATAATAAACAGAGTCATATTCTCCTCGATTCAGGGATTAAAATTGGTGACTTGGGACGCCTTAAAATTCCCAAGTGGCGACTCTGAAATAAAGAAATAAATTCCGTTTCGACTGTCCTTTAATTGGAAAAAACTCCCACGCACCCTCGCGGGGGCGGAAAAAGGAGGTGCGACAGCTCTGGCAGCACGTGATTTTTGCCCAATATGAGAATTACTCCCAAAAAATTCAAAAATAAAATGATTTTTCTTTGGTGTGTAATTTTGTGATATTTTGAATAATTATTTGTATTTGTCTGTGCGTGTTTATTTGCTAAATTAATAAAAAAAAATACAAAAATATGTCGCATTTGCATGTAGGATTTAATTCTATAATTGTTACTAATTAGATTTGTTTACAAAAAATTAAAAATTCCAAAAATAGGCATCGTTTGCATTTTTAGCATTTAATGTCCAAATATACAATTTTATGCTTAATTATTACTTAATTGTGCGTTAATTGTTATTGAGAGTTAATTTGCTTTTATAACTTAATTTAGTTCTTAATAATAGTTTAAGTATTTTTTATAATTTAGTTTTAGAGAAATAAAAGAAGAAAAGAGAGCGAAAATATAAAGAAAGTCGGAATTGGGCCTCTTCTTCGATTTCAAGCCACTGGCCCAAAAAATGGCCCAATCTTCCCTACGACCCAGTCCATTTCGAACTGGGTCGACCCAGTCCATAATCCAAAAGACCCAAACCCCTTTGTCTTACATTTTACAACACAAAACAAAAGAAAAAAAGAAGAAAAAAACCCTAAAAAGACTAAGAAGTCATCCGCCCCCCCTCCTATCTTCTTCTTCTTCCTCAAGTTTCTCCAAGGTCATCCATGGCTTCCCCCTCAAAGCTCAACCATGGCTGCCCAACGTCACACTTACACACACACACACGCACGTCACCCTCACGACCCCGGCTCAACCAAACGACCTCCAAACGCGACCGAACCAACAACCAATCCGTCGAGCTCCACCATGAAAGCTCACAGTTGAGATTTCCGCGACTACTTCTGTCTCCGAGCTGCTGCATCGCGCTCATCATCTTCAACACCAAGCTCCTCGCGACTGCCCGTCACAGCTTCTGCCATCGTCATCCATGGTGGTTGCTTTCATCTTCTCCGTTCTTCGTCAAAGCTCGAGCTTCGACCTCCATCCATGGCTGTCGTAGATGCGTCTTCTTCGCTAATCGAGCTGCTGCTACCTTCTGCTTGTGACGGGCTGCCATTTTTCGTTTTTAAACGATGCCAAACGACCACCTTCTTTGGTCGTCCGTTCGTGGTCGTCTTCGGCGTCAAGTTATCTTGGTGCGAGATTCGTTTCCGGACAGATTGTTTCCATCCAAGTTCATCGTCATTCGCTCGATGCTTGGGTCGTCAAAACAGTCCGTACGTATGTCGTTCGATCCGGTTAGTAGATTTTGAGTTTTATGTTTGTCCGTATTTTGTTTTGATATTTTTCGAATCTAAAATCGGCGAATGTTTGTTTTGTTCATGTCTATGCTTAGATATTTGATTTTTGGTTTTGTTCATGTTCATGTTGTTTGTTAAATTAATTTTCAGATTTCAAAATAGAAGTTTAATTAGTTGTTTTCATATTCATTTCATGTTTGTATTATTGTTTAAGTGAATATTTGTTAGTTTGATGTTTGTTAGATTCAAATTGAAATTTAATTAACTATTTCTTCAATTTGTTTCATGTGTTTATGTATTGTTAGAAATTATTAATATTGTTAAGTTCAAGTTTAAGTTCATAATTGTTTCTTCGTCGATCTTGTTATTTGTCTAAAGAATTTAGTTGTAATAAGGGAAGTATGTTGGTTTTAATCATTTGAATCCATTGTTTTTATTTTTAGATTTAATTCATGTTCATATTATGTTTGTTTGTTCTTGAATCCGAAATTTGTATAGCTTGATTTCTTGTTTACCATTTGTGATTATTTCTTGAATTTATCTCATAAAGTTTAATATAGGAATTGTTGGTTGTAATGTTGTTAGAATTGATTTTAAGTTCAATATGATTGAAGTTAGAAATCTAAATATACTTGTTTGTTGTAGTTGTTGAATCCGAAAATAGGATTGTTTGTTGCTAAAATATTGTTCAATCAAATTTTAGTTGTTCTTTGTTGTTCAATTTATGTTCATGTGATTTGTTGTTGAAATATTGTTAAAATGGTGTTCATGTGATATTGTTGTTATGATGTTCATCCGTGTTCATATTGTTGTTTGAACATTGTTAGAAATTGATCATATTGTCTATATTTTGGTTAAGTTTGATTAATTGATGTGTTATAGCTGATGGGTAGTTTGGTAAATTTGTAGTACGTTCAGGGGTAGTTTGGTAATTTCAGTAAGGTCGTGAGGGGTAGTTTAGGAATTGTACATTTTGAAATTGTTTATTTGAAGCATGGGGGACAAAATGAAATGGGGTGGGTTGTGATATAGTTGTTTAATATAAAGGGGGGACAAGATTTAATTTAAAGGGGGAATCTTGCATTATTTTAAATGAAGCATGGGGGACAAAATATAATGGGGTGGTGTGATATGTTTATTTAATGTAATGGGGATGAGTGGAAAGATAATGGGTTGGGTAGAGAAAAAGTATTGATTTAATTGATTAAAAGATTTATGGGATGAGATTATATATATATGAAGTCTTGAACACAAGACAAGAACAGAAATAGAGAGCGATACGAAAAAAATACACACACAGATAGAGAGAAAAAACGGACAGAGAATAGAAGAGAGAAAAATTCCGAAAAAATATTTAAGCTTTTCAAAATAAAAATAAAACTAAAAATAAATCTACTGCTTTCTTTCTTTGTTTGAAATTAGTATTAATGGTTGTTGTTTCATTTAAAGCTTAAAGCTTTTGTTTTTGGGATTACTACTCCACCGGTCTGTTACTGGGTTGTTACTGTTGCTGGGCAGTTGTTGCTATTGTACTGTTATTATTGCTGCTGATTCTCATCATCATTTTCTTTTGCTTCCAATATCAGGTACATATCTGTAAATTCCTGTCATTAAAAGCTTCAACATGGCAAGTAAATGAAGTTTGGAATTATAAGGATGTCTTCTACTCATTTAAATTTTATTAGTTTAAGTTTCAGTTTTGTTTTAATTGGTTAGTATAGTATTATACTTGACATGATAAACTGTTAACTAATTAACCTTCTGGAGTAGTAAATTTCACAATAATCTTATATGTTTTGAGGACTAGTGATGACATTTACTGTTTGAATTGATAGGGAACATTGCAGAAAATTGGCCATTAATTAAATCTTGTGATATTGTTAGCTAAGTAAAGAATAGTACGGAAATACCCAGAAATTACATTACTAGCTTATTTTGTCAAATATCCAATTTTGTTTAAGGCTAGATGATGTCGTCTTATTAAATCAATTGGTAGATTAATTCTCTTTATTAATAGCAAATGGCGTAGTTAAATCAACTCATTTCTTTTAATGTATGAAATAATGTCGATGATTTTTTTTTTACAAAATATAGAGTTAGTGTTTGCAAATATTCGCATAGGCAGAGAATAAGAATTGGTTTATTTATCTCAAACTCAATCTTCGTAATCAAAAATCAACTAAATAATTATAACTTTGGACTAAAACAAATACATGAGAAGGACATGGGATTTATAAACAAATCGTGGCATTTTATGTAAAAGATATATAGAAGAAGAGTTCGCCTTAAATGAAACAATGAAGATTCTGCAGAAACTATTAATTTGTTTATCATTCTAAGTTCTTTCCCAATTTTATACACCATTCGATTTATGGACATCCAAATGTTGTATCCACAAAAAATGTTAGTTTTAGATACATATTGTCTGTTTTCTTCTTCACACCATTAATTCTTTAAAATTTGAGATATATGATTCATATGTGTAAAATAAGGCTCGCGGTCAACACGTAATAACAATTTGTAGAGAACCTTATCAAGAATATTTTTGTGATTAGGGATACGTTCGTGTAACCTGATTATATTTCTAAAAGCAATTCGGATTATGCGTTCGCGCAACTTCGATCGAATATTTAATAAAAGGGATTCCTCGGAGAATATCATTATTAATTTCATAAAACCCCGAGATGTGAGGTTCACTACTTAATTATACAAAAAGGGCGAATGTTTTTGATTTTATTTAAGCACAATTTCGAAAATAATTGTTTTAATAATTATATTATCTATATTATCGTGTACACGTGCGTGTGACACAATTCCGCATGTTTTTTAAAAAAATATAAATTATCACACGAATATACGTACGCGTGATTCGATTCAAAGAAGGGTCTTTAAATATAAATAGAAGCGGGAACAATAAAATCATGCAATAAAAATGTATTTTACAAATCAAAATAATCAAGCCGAATATAACAGTTGAGCGACCGTGCTAGAACCACGGAACTCGGGAATGCCTAACACCTTCTCCCGGGTTAACAGAGTTCCTTATCCGGATTTCTGGTGCGCAGACTGTTAAATAGACAGAGTCATATTCTCCTCGATTCAGGGATTAAAACCGGTGACTTGTGACGCCTTAAAATTCCCAAGTGGCGACTCTGAAACAAACAAACAAATCCCGTTTCGACTGTCCTTTAATTGGAGAAAACTCCCTACGCCCCCCGCGTGGGCGGAAAAAGGAGGTGCGACAACTCTGGCGACTCTGCTGGGGATTGACTAGTCTTGAACCACTGGTTCAGGGTTTAAGAATTCGAGCTTAAAATAACTGTTATAGTTGGCTTTATTTATTATCTGATTTTTACATGTTTATGCTTAATGTGCTAAATGTTTCTTTTTACCGCTTTAATATTATCTGAATTGTGTATATAAAACTGCTACGAAACCCTTCTTCTTTCTGAGTCTTCTGAATATATGGTGTACACGTGCGCGTGACCCACCTTTCTGTTAGAAGTCATACCAAATAAGACGGAGTTGGGACAAGTAACTAGGCCGGGCAGACTTTCGTGCTCCCGGTACGTTGCCCCCATTTCGGCTCAAGCTGTCCACTTGGGTAAGCCAGGGCTAGAACAATATGCCTCAGGTTTTTCACTTAGAATAACTCAGCTACATGCCGGATCCCTAGTAGGAACGTTTGTTTGCATCACGTGCATTTGACTTTGGAGGCTCAACACAGGGGTTGGGTCTGTCTAGGACAGGTGTACCAAAAATGAAAATGACCATCCTGATGCATCTGACTTGCTACTATTTGCGTATTTATTTGATTCGGACTTGTGTGTTGACTAACTTTTGAATAGCAGGAATAATATTTTGAAATTGAAAAAAAAAAAAGAAATAGCGGTTAGGGAATTGATTGTTTATTTTTGAAAAAAAAACAATGCCTAAATATTGTCAAAACTCTACCGAAATTTCGAGAAAATGAAAAAAAAAATATTTTATTAGTTTGTTTTACTAAAAAGCAAAGAAAAAAAAAGTCATTGTTCTGTCTTATTTTTAAAAAATATATATATAAAAAATATATAAAAAGGAAAATAGTTTGTCTTCCCCTGAAAATGACAATGAAAAAGAGTCTTACTTTTAAAATAGTTTTATTTATTTGTTTCTGAAAAATTCAAAATAATAAAATAAAAAGAGTCGGGCGTTGAAAGTGGTTTTATTATTTGTTGCAAATATATATATATATAAATCCAAAAAAAAAATTCTTTATTTCCAAAAAGTGTATATATATCTTTATTTGTTGCAAAAATATTTGTCCTGCCAAAAAGTCTAGAAAAATTTTTTTTAGACTCCCAATTCAAAACAAAAAATCCAAAAATATTTTCCATTATTGACTTCTTTAGAAAGTCTTTCTAATTATAAAAAAATATATATATAATAAAATAAAACAAATTCGAAAATATTTTCCTTCTTCTTTAAAAATTGAAAAGAAAATTCAAAATTCAAAAAATATTTTTTTTAGAAAGCATTTCTTTTATTAAATGTAAAATTCCAAAAAAAAATATTTTCTTTCTTCTTAGAATATGAAAATTCAAACAAAAAAAAATATCTTCCTTTTACTTTTGAAATTCTTAAAGTTCAAATCAAAAGAAAAGGAATTCTTAGAAGTCTTTCTTTCAAAAAGAAAATCAATCAAAAATACAAAAAAAAAATATACTTCCTTTTTTTTAAAGCAGTTTTTTTACAAATTCAAAAATAATAATAATTTAAAATTAGTTTATTTACTTTATTCATGATTGGCCAGAACTATGCGGGTTTGATTCTCACCGGATGTGAGATACGTAGGCAACCCTCATCGGGTCCAACCCCCCTTTTTGCTAAAATAGCCAAAAATATAAATAAAAAAATAAAAACATGTCAAATTTTTAATTTTGTCATAAATAAATCGGGTAATGTCCAACCTCCCCTTTTGCAAAAATAACAAAAAAAAACAAATATATATATATATATGTCAAATTTTTAAGAAGTCGGGTGACGCTGTTTTATCAAGACATAGCCGAATGTTCCCGAAAAGGACGCCGGAAGGCTGACTTTGCATAAACAACCACCTTTTGGGTCATGTTTAGGATTTTTGGTCCAGTTGACCCACACAACCTTAAAAATCTTCGTCCCCGAGGCGCTGAAGGGCCATGTTGCAACACCTGGTTTTTATTGTAATTTGAAAAAAAAAACAAAGAGTCAACGGTCAGGTGAATACCGTTTAGATTTTTGGTCAAAATAAGCCGAGCCAGCTTCGGCCGCGTCTTAAACCGTTCTTGCCAAAATAGCCTCAGAGTATCTTTCAATTGTCGAAAGGCTATTTTCGTAAAAGAACGGACAAGTTTGTAAAGTGTCAAAATAATCCTCCCCGGCCTCAAAATTCATGTGAGATTTGGAAGGGGCCACATTTGCAAAAATAGTCGTTTGGTTGCATTTGTCAAACGGGGAAAGGAAGCTGGCCTTTTTTGTTTTGAGAGTATAAATCTTTTGATTAAAATATGTGGGTTGTTTGATTTTCAAGTTTGTAGGTAATCTTCAAACCATTGAAACCCAGTTTGTTTTAATATGAAAATTGAAAAAAAAATGATTAGTATTGTTCATCTTTTATTGGTCCGAACTACGCAAGGTCTGATTCATGCGGGGTCATGATACGTAGGCAATCTCCATAAGATTCGACCACCACAATAAAATATATATAATAAAATAAAATAAAATAAAATATAAGTGAATAAAATTTTCAAGAAAACTGGGACGACACAAGCAGTCGAGCAAATGCATAATAGAAAGGGGATATTTGTCTAGGAGCATTGCATCTCAACGTGTAATTATATATGTGTTAAATTCTCAAAACTAACAAGTTTGTTCATTTCCAGAATTCAAGCAGTTAGTTTCTCTAAAGAGTATACTGGCATATTATCATTATCACACGAGATCAAAAGGACGAATACCCGAAAGTATGTCTATCCCAGATGTTGACACAGGTATTGAGCTAGAGGAGATGGATGTCGGGAAAATGAAAGAAGAGATGTTTAAACTCAAATAGCAAATGGCTGAAATGTACCAGGCTTGGTCTACAGGGCAGTTACCCCTATCTTACCCAACTAACCCTGCTCCATCAATGACCCAAACTCAGGATAATATTACCACTGAATTATCCCCAAATTTCCCCATTTACCAACACTACCGAGGAACCACCTCTCAAACACCGCAGTCTCCACCTCCAAAACTAGTTTCATACTTTCCTCCACCTGTGACTCCTGTTTTCGTAGCACCTCCCCCGGCTACATTCCACAAATCTCCTAGTGAGCCTACATTCCAGGCCCAGGACAACCAATATTACCCCCCGGAGCCCACCCTCAAAGCCTCCGAAATCCATTCAACTGCTCATCGTTTTGATATCCCAACCGAAATTGACAAGCCAGCCAAAAATGTTGAACAAGAAGAAATGTTCAGAAAGGTCAAAAGTCTAGAACAATCATTCCGAGACATGCCGGGATTAGGCGGGCAAGTCAGTGTAGCTTACAAGGATTTGTGCTTGTTCCCAAATGTACAATTACCAGTTGGTTTCAAGATGCCTAAATTTGACCTATACAATGGGCACGGCGACCCAGTAACCCACTTAAGGGGTTTCTGCAGCAAGATGCGAGGAGCTGGGGGAAAGGACGAATTATTGATGGCTTACTTCAGTCAAAGTTTAAGCGGATCAGCTTTAGAGTGGTATACACGCCAGGACTATGGGAGATGGTACACCTGGGATGACCTAGCACAGGCATTCGCACACCATTTCCAATACAATCTGGAAATCATCCCAGATCGACTATCTTTGACAAAATTTGAGAAGAAACACAATGAAAGTTTCAGAGAGTATGGCTTCCGATGGAGAGAACAGGCAGCAAGAGTAGATCCTCCTATGAAGGAGAGTGAAATGGTAGACTACTTCCTCCAAGTCTTGGAACCAACTTACTATGCCCATTTGGTTTCAGCGGTAGGGAAATCATTCAACGAGGTAGTGAAAATGGGAGGTATGGTGGAAGAAGGCCTCAAGACAAATAAAATTATGAGCTATTCAGCAATTAAGGCAGCTACTTAAGCTATTCAAGGCGAGCTTCGGTTCGCTCGCAAACATATACTCAGCCTCCGGTTCGCTCGCAATGGCGCGCACCGGCTCCCCAGAACACACATACACCACTGCAAAACACCTATTCACCACCAAGAGCCTACAAGAACCCTCCAGGGGCAGGTTTCCGGGGAAATCAGGCTTTCAGAAATGAAAAAATACAAAGAACATTCACTGAGTTGGGGGAAACCTATACTGCCGTGTTCCACAAATTAAGGCAGTTAGGCTTGTTGAGTCCTGTTGAGCCCAGATTGCCAAATCCCTTTCCCAAAAATATGGACCACTCGGTAAGCTGTGAGTATTGTTCGGGGGCTCTCGGACATGATACCGAGAAATGTTGGAAGTTAAAACATGCAGTACAGAATCTTATTGACACCAACAAGATTGAGGTTCAGACACCAGAGGCACCCAACATCAATCAGAACCCGTTGCCGGCACACCTTGAAACCCACATGATTGAGCTAATGCACGAAGGAGGGAAGCTAAAGAAACCCTCACAAACAGTGATGATGATCCGTGTCGGTTCAAAATAAATGTTAACCAGTGGGAAAATGGTGGTATAGTTGGAAAAGGTGGATGACAAGCCAGTTATGGTGTTGGGAAAAGGGTCCAATGAGGCAGATGTACAGTTTGTGGGGTTGAAAGCAAAAATCAACAATTGAATGGCTACTCCTCTTCCTATACGAAGGGAGTCTTGGTAGTGGGCTCTGATTTTCTTTTTTGTTGTCTGGATTATTCCAGGGTTGTAATCCAGATCTTTCTTGTGCTCGCCAAAGTGTGAAACCTTGCTATCCCGTATTTTAATAAAGTGAAAGTTTTTTTCCTCATTCCTTATTTTGTTTTAATTTTTCTTCTTATTTTTCTATTCTGAACAGTTCTCTTTCTACTGGTTCTAATGACATGGCATGCACGACGGATCTTCAACCTAGTCTAAAAAAAGAAATCAATCAATCTGATTTCGAACTTATAGTACAAGATTGTGATGATAAGTCGGAATACGATAAGGATGAAGCCTTCAGAAAAATTAACAGAGAGTTAAAAAAAAATGAAAAAAAAAGAGCCCAACTCAAATGACACGGAAGCCGTCAATCTAGGGGATGCGGATGACATCAGGGAAGCTAAGATAAGCATCCACATGGAACCAAACATCAGGGAAGAACTAATCAAAGCACTTACTGAATTCAAAACATTTTGCATGGTCATACGACGACATGCCAGGCTTAAGCACCAATCTAGTGGTTCAAAAATTGCCCACTGACCCGGCATTACCCCCCGTCCAGCAAAATTCAGAAAGATCAAAACCAACGTGAGTGGGAAGATTAAGGAAGAAGTGACCAAACAGCTGAATACTAAGGTTATTCGGGCCGCTCGATATCCTGATTGGTGGGCTAATGTGGTGCCAGAAAAAAAAACGGAAAATCCGAGGTATGTGTTGATCATCGCAATCTAAACAGAGCAAGCCCGATGACGCTTTATGATCCACAGATATCGAAGGGAAATGCGTCGACATGGCTATCAATTCTGACGCAGTTAAGAGATATTATGATTTCTGGTAATTGTAATTGTTGTTTGTTTGTACTTAGCATTTATCAGAGAATGAAATGACGGAGGCAATTCTTTCTTCTATCCAAACACTTTGACCTTTGCTTCCCCTTTTGAGCCTTATTTACTCTTTCATACCCCTCTTTTGGAATCAGTAATGAAAACGAAAAAAGTAATGATAATAAGAACAAAAGAAAAGTCAAAAAAAAAAACAAAGGAATGGGAACTACGTTGGACCTGATTCCTCAAAGAAGGATACGTAGGCGCCTCACGGCTCGGTCATAGTGTAACATAGTGTGCATAAGGTAACATAGTATGACAAAATAAAAATCCCCGAGCAAGAAAAAACTGGGGCAGAAGTTGGCGCTTGTAATTTTGTCAAGAAAGTTTGATTCCAAGAGTTGTACTATTTTACCCCTAAAAATTATTTTTGAACTTTGGATACCCCCTTCTACTTTCAGCCATACACAAAAACCCCTATTAATGTCCAAAAAAAGACCTCCCGATCAGTATCTGAGAAATGCTAAGTCAATTCAAATGGAAGTCGGGAATAACACTCTGATCCCCAGCAAAGAAGAAGATCATAAGCTGAAAATGAATTGATAGCCGAAAGAATCCCCAACAGAGAGAGTTATATCGGCAGCACTCCAATCCTCAGTTGAAAAATAAAATAAAATAAGAAAGTCTTATCGGTGAAAACCTTCAGAGGCACCATAAGGCGACGAGAGTTGAGAGAAATGACAGAGTCTTATTAGTGAAAACCCCTCGAAGGGCACTATGAGGCGACAAGACAAGATTGGCGGGAAGGATCCGCATTTGGCAAAGAGTTGAGTGCCTGTTTATCCCCAGCAACATGAGGCCGTCTGGAAGGTTGATTGATACAAATAGACTGGGTTGATTAATCCGGAATGCACGACATGATCGTTGGAATCGGTTATATTATTTAGATAAGTTCTTTTCTTTCCTTTTCCCTAGCATTTGTTCAGAAAGACTTCTTCTTTTTCTATTTTTTGAAATCATCACTTTTTCATTTCTTGGTTTAAAAAACTTTACCTTCCCAGCAATTTGTTTTTGAAAAGGATTTTCAGAGCTTACTACCAGTTGCCAAAATGATGCAAAGCAAAATGCGAATAGGACACGCCAAAGACAAGGCGATAAAGAGAAAAGAAGTTGGTCGCAAGACCAAATGATGAAAGGGGCCTAGATCCCAATACGACCAAATTTCCAAGGGAAGTTGGAGAAAAACAGGAAAAC
Source organism: Nicotiana tabacum (assembly GCF_000715075.1). Lineage (NCBI taxonomy): Eukaryota > Viridiplantae > Streptophyta > Magnoliopsida > Solanales > Solanaceae > Nicotiana > Nicotiana tabacum. Next base: position 54,570,072 of record NC_134087.1, on the reverse strand, counting down.
AACAGTTGAGAAAATTGTGGACCTAATTCCAAGAGGGCCCCTGGCAGATCATCGAGATGTAGGAGCATCCCCGACAGATTTTCGACCAAGTTCCAAGAGGGTCGGACAACATAGAGTGGGGAAGGGAGAAAGGGAAAAACCATCCCAGTAGGAGTATCATAACCAACCACCGCGTTTTAAACTAACAAATTTTGTTTAAATTGAAACAGGTAAAGGAAGTGGCATTGATGACAGAAATGCATGCCATAAGGGAGACTGTCAAACTGGGGCAGAAAATTTTCCTTTCATTTGGAAAATTTTCTGGAAGTCAGATACCCATTCGGGGTAGAATGAATATAGCACCAGTCTCAAGGGAAGTGGTCTTTGAACCAGTTTTACCCCCAGCATAACAAGTTTTAATAAAAGAAGTTGTTCCCCAGCAGACAGAACAAAGGGATGACATTTGTGCTCAGAAAAGCAAAAACCATTATCATCCCCAGCAGCTTCCAGAAGAATGATGTATCAATTTGAAGGGATAAAATTCCCCAGCAGCATTATCCTCAACAACGTTATCCCAAGAAGATAACACTTTTATCCCCAGCAGTGTTGAGAGAAAATAAATTCTGAAAAAAAAAGAAAAAAATTGAATTTAAAGGAGGGGAAGAAAGGAGACTCCCGCAGTGGTATTATCCCCAGCAAGCAAGAACAAAGCACAGCGGAGGATGAAAAATTGAAGAAGAAATCAGGCGTCCACCTGGAGAACAAGGAAGAGAAATGGAAGTATTAGCAGTCAGGCGTCCACCTGGAGAACAAGGAAGAACAGTTGAAGTATCAGCAATCAGGCATCCACCTGGAGAACAAGGAAGAACAGTTGAAATATCAAAAGTCAGGCGTCCACCTGGAGAACAAGGAAAAGCACCAAAACTGGGGCAGAAGATTTTCTGCCATTGTCGAAAATTTTCTCGGAAGAACGAGGAAATCAATTCAAGTTTTAAGAGATAGCAAGACAACACGATTCGAAGAAAAACAGTCGAAGGTAAGACAATTCTAAGATTTTGAAAATGGGATCATCCGCCCTCGAATAGGATATTGTTGGGTTCATCCGCCCTCGAATAGGATATTGTTGGGTTCATCCGCCCTCGAATAGGATATAATGGGTTCCATCCGCCCTCGAATAGGATATTTTGGGTTCATCCGCCCTCGAATAGGATATAATGGGTTCATCCGCCCTCGAATAGGATATTGTTGGGTTCATCCGCCCTCGAATAGGATATTTTGGGTTCATCCGCCCTCGAATAGGATACTTTGGGTTCGTCCGCCCTCGAATGGGATATTTCGGGTTCATCCGCCCTCGAATAGGATATTGTTGGGTTCATCCGCCCTCGAATAGGATATTGTTGGGTTCATCCGCCCTCGAATAGGATATTGTTGGGTTCATCCGCCCTCGAATAGGATATAATGGGTTCATCCGCCCTCGAATAGGATATTTTGGGTTCATCCGCCCTCGAATAGGATATAATGGGTTCATCCGCCCTCGAATAGGATATTGTTGGGTTCATCCGCCCTCGAATAGGATATTTTGGGTTCATCCGCCCTCGAATAGGATACTTTGGGTTCGTCCGCCCTCGAATAGGATATTTTGGGTTCATCCGCCCTCGAATAGGATATTTTTGGGTTCATCCGCCCTCGAATAGGATATAATGGGTTCATCCGCCCTCGAATAGGATATTTTGGGTTCATCCGCCCTCGAATAGGATATTGTTGGGTTCATCCGCCCTCGAATAGGATATTTTGGGTTCATCCGCCCTCGAATAGGATACTTTGGGTTCGTCCGCCCTCGAATGGGATATTTCGGGTTCATCCGCCCTCGATAGGATGGTGGTGTCTTATTTTGTTGTCATTTCTGTTGTCCGGATTATTCTTAGGGTTGTAATCCGAATATTGTCTTGTGTCAAACCTTCTTATCTTTCCAGTTTGTCATATCAATTTGTTTAAGTTTTGTCAAGGCTGTGTTAGGATTTTATTCTGGTTGTTTTGTTTGTTTTATTATTCAAACCATTTCGCCAGTAGTCTAATACAAAAGTCGGTCTTTTGTTGTTTCCAGTCATCTTTTGTTTAGTCCTTTTATCATTTTTTGTTCAGCGCCGATTCTCGTGACATGACATGCACACATATTGGGCCTAATCTTTAAAATTAATCATAAAACCCTGGAGAGGTGATCAAAGCATTTAAGGGAAATAAGAACGGTTTGAGATTATTTGAAGCCCGAGTCATGTGGAACTGGGCAAGTAAAACTTAAAGAAAACCGTTAAATGCAAGATTCGCCAAATTGGCATGAGGGTCGTGCACGAGAGTGAGAGTGTCGCCCAGCAGTGCTTTAGAAATGACAAATGAAAAAGCAAGTGTTTAACATAATTGTCAAGTCCAGCACCATCGGAAGAGACTATAAATCTATGTTCAATTGTGTTGTTTGCACTTGGCATGTTTTGAAGACTGGAATGACGAAGGCATTTTGTTCTGCTACCTAAACACTTTATCCTTCGTTACCCCTTTTGAGCCTTATTTATTTTCTTTCATACCCCTCATTCGGAATCAATAGCAACGACTAGGAAATACGAGCCTGGAAGGTAAAGAAAAAATCAAAAAAAAACGAAAAAGAAAAAGAAAAAAAAAAGTCAAATGAAAAAAGAGGAATTGGGAACTACGTTTGACTTGATTCCTCAAAGAGGATACGTAGGCGCTTCACGGCTCGGTCATAGGGTGCATAGTGTGCATAATGTGCATGGTATGCATGGTGTAAATAAAAAAAATTAATAAATAATCCCCAAGCAAGAAACTGGGGCAAGGGTTGCGCTCGTGGTAAGCAAAAATTGGTTCCGAATGTTGTAATTTTGAACCCCAAATTGATTTGTTGTTTGAGCCTTTAATACCTTTCTTTCTAGCCTGTCCAAAATCCCACATTACGGTCCAAAGAAAGACCTTCTGACCAGTCTGCAAAAGATGTCAAGTCAGACAAATGAGAGTCGTACCGGCGAACATAACATTCTGTTCCACAGCAGAAAGAACTCTAATCTCCAGCAGAGAGAGTCATACCGGCAACACTCCAAATCCCCAGCTGGAAAGTGATATAAATGAGAGAGTCTTATCGGTGAAAATCTTCACGGACACCATAAGGCGATGAAAGATGAGAGAAAAACCAAAATGAGAGAGACTTGATGGTGAAAACCTTTTGGGCACTACAAGTCGAATAAGATTGGGAATCAGATGGAGGATAGTCAAGGGAAGATCTTGAAAGACGATTGACGACGGAGGATAGGCCACATATGCATGTCATGACCATTAGAGTCGGTGTCTGCGTTTGGTAGGTTTTTATTTATAATTTCTTTTGTTAAAGAGTCATCTTTTTCCTTTGTCTTTTATTCTGTTCCTTTTTATCTTTCTCCTTTCATAGAAAACTCCCCAGTAGAGTCTGTTTGGTTAGAACCAGTGGGAAATGACTTCAAAATAGGTCATCAGCTTTCCAATTATGCAAGATGAGATATGGCTAGTACCTCCAAGTGGTATAGTCAGCAAGGAACAAGCACAAGGCCAGTGTCAAGAAAGATATCCCCAGCAAAAGGGAATTGACAAAAGGATTGACGAGTGTCAAGAGGGATATCCTTGCCAAAATCAGAGGTTATTAAAACCTCAAGGCCAAGGCCCATGGACAAACAAGGAGAGCAATAAGCATGACTTGGAAAATTCATGCGAGACTAAAAGGTCGGAAAAATGCAAGTCTCCGAGCCATGCCACGAAAGAAGAGGGATATCCCTAGCAGAAAAGGATTATCCCCAGCAAATAATATCATCCCCAACAAGTTTTGGAACGCAGAGCAGGGAAGGAGAAAGGGAAAAGCCATCCCAGTAGGAGTATCACAACCAACCACCGCGTTTTAAACTAACAAATTTTGTTTAATTTAAAACAGATAAAGGAAATGGCATTGATTACAGAAATGCATGCCATAAGGGAGACTGTCAAACTGGGGCAGAAAATTTTCCTTTCATTTGGAAAATTTTCTGGAAGTCAGGTACCCATTCGAGGAAGAATAAAGATAACACCAGTCTCAAGGGAAATGGTCTTTGAACCAGTGTTTCCCCAACATAATAAGTTTCAATGGAGAAGTTGTTCCCCAGCAGACAGAATAAAGGGATGACACTTGTGCTCAGAAAAGCAAAGAGCCATTATCATCCCCAGTAGCTTCCAAAAGAATGAAGCATCGATTTGAAGGGATAAAATTCTCCAGCAGCGTTATCCTCAACAACGTTATTCCAAGAAAATAACACTTTTATCCCCAGCAGTGTTGAAAAAAAAGAAAAAAAAACCAAAAACAAATTTGAAGGAGGGGAAGAAAGGAGACTCCCACAGTGGTATTATCCCCAGCAAGCAAGAACAAAGCAGAGCGGAGGATAAAAAAAATTGAAGAAGAAGTCAGGCGTCCACCTGGAGAATGAGGATGAAAAATTGAAGAAGAAATCAGGCGCCCACCTGGAGAACAAGGGAAAACAGTTGAATTATCAGAAATCAGGAGTCCACCTGGAGAACAAGGAAGGACAGTTGAAATAGCAATCAGGCATCCACCTGGAGAACAAGGAAGAAGAGTTGAAATATCAGAAGTCAGGCGTCCACCTGGAGAACAAGGAAAAGCACCAAAACTGGGGCAGAAAATTTTCTGCCATTGTAGAAAATTTTCTCGGAGGAACTAGGAAATTAATTCAAGTTTTAAGAGATAGCAAGACAACACGATTCGAAGAAAAACAGTCGGAGGTAAGACAATTCCAAGATTTTGAAAATGGGATCATCCGCCCTCGAATAGGATATTTTGGGTTCATCCGCCCTCGAATAGGATATTTTGGGTTCATCCGGCCTCGAATAGGATATTTTGGGTTCATCCGCCCTCGAATAGGATATTTTGGGTTCATCCGCCCTCGAATAGGATATTTTGGGTTCATCCGCCCTCGAATAGGATATTTTGGGTTCATCCGCCCTCGAATAGGATATTTGGGTTCATCCGCCCTCGAATAGGATATTTTGGGTTCATCCGCCCTCGAATAGGATATTTTGGGTTCATCCGCCCTCGAATAGGATATTTTGGGTTCATCCGCCCTCGAATAGGATATTTTGGGTTCATCCGCCCTCGAATAGGATATTTTGGGTTCATCCACCCTCGAATAGGATATTTTGGGTTCATCCGCCCTCGAATAGGATATAATGGGATCATCCACCCTCGAATAGGATATTTTGGGTTCATCCGCCCTCGAATAGGATATTTTTGGGTTCATCCGCCCTCGAATAGGATATAATGGGTTCATCCGCCCTCGAATAGGATATTTTGGGTTCATCCGCCCTCGAATAGGATATTGTTGGGTTCATCTGCCCTCGAATAGGATATTTTGGGTTCATCCGCCCTCGAATAGGATACTTTGGGTTCGTCCGCCCTCGAATGGGATATTTCGGGTTCATCCGCCCTCGAATAGGATATTGTTGGGTTCATCCGCCCTCGAATAGGATATAATGGGTTCATCCACCCTCGAATAGGATATATGGGTTCATCCGCCCTCGAATAGGATATTTTGGGTTCATCCACCCTCGAATAGGATATTTTGGGTTCATCCGCCCTCGAATAGGATATTTGGGTTCATCCGCCCTCGAATAGGATATTTTGGGTTCATCCGCCCTCGAATAGGATATTTCGGGTTCATCCGCCCTCGAATAGGATATTTTTGGGTTCATCCGCCCTCGAATAGGATATAATGGGTTCATCCGCCCTCGAATAGGATATTTTGAGTTCATCCGCCCTCGAATAGGATATTGTAGGGTTCATCCGCCCTCGAATAGGATATTTCGGGTTCATCTGCCCTCGAATAAGATTTTATTTTAAAAGTTGTTGAAGTCAGGAGCCCGCCTGAAAAGAGTAATGGCGATTATTTTCAAAGTTGTTGTTGAAATCAGGAGCCCGCCTGAAGAGAGGAAAGGCATTTTATTTTAGAAGTTGTTGTTGAAGTCAGGAGCTCGCTTGAAGAAAGGAATGACGTTTATTTCAAAAGTTGTTTATTTGAAGTTGGGAGCCCGCCCAGATAACAGAGGCATACATTTCAGTCTTTAAATTTTCAAGTATTGAAGTTGGGAGCCCGCCCATACAACAGAGGCATACATTTCAAGATCAAGTCAGAGGATAATAAAACAGAGGGTTAAAATAGGAATCCCCAATAGGAAACAATAAAATTCCCCGGCACCGGGAAGCAGAAGGTTGCAACAAGAGGTCACAGCACAAACTCAAGTGCATGTGTCAAAAAGAAGAAAAGCACCGGAAAAAATGCAAGCAGACAAGAAAGCAAGGCAACAAGAAAAATTGCAGTATAGCTTAACTTCTTGTTTTCTTTTAAGCATGGTGTAACAACGAGATCGATAAGCAGTAGTAATAGCATGCAACAACAGTAACAGTGCAGTCCAACGGTAGTCCCAGCTACCAAAGTTTCTGAACTACATTGACCTGATTCCTGTTTAGCCCAGGATATGTAGGAAACCTTTGAAGCAAAGGTTCGGTCAAATCTTTTTCAAAAAAAAAATGCTTCAACGGAGTACTCGGATGGGCAAAAATCGCTCGCTTTATCTTTGCACGAAAACCCTTCGTGTCTTCGGGCAAAGAGGGGCAGCTGTAAGCACGTGATTTTTGCCCAATATGAGAATTACTCCCAAAAAATTCAAAAATAAAATGATTTTTCTTTGGTGTGTAATTTTGTGATATTTTGAATAATTATTTGTATTTGTATGTGCGTGTTTATTTGCTAAATTAATAAAAAAAAATACAAAAATATGTCGCATTTGCATGTAGGATTTAATTCTATAATTGTTACTAATTAAATTTGTTTACAAAAAATTAAAAATTACAAAAATAGGCATCGTTTGCATTTTTAGCATTTAATGTCCAAATATACAATTTTATGCTTAATTATTACTTAATTGTGCGTTAATTGTTATTGAGAGTTAATTTGCGCTTTTATAACTTAATTTAGTTCTTAATAATAGTTTAAGTATTTTTTATAATTTAGTTTTAGAGAAATAAAAGAAGAAAAGAGAGCGAAAATATAAAGAAAGTCGGAATTGGGCCTCTTCTTCGATTTCAAGCCACCGGCCCAAAAAATGGCCCAATCTTCCCTATGACCCAGTCCATTTCGAACTGGGTCGACCCAGTCCATAATCCCAAAGACCCAAACCCCTTTGTTTTACATTTTACAACACAAAACAAAAGAAAAAAAGAAGAAAAAACCCTAAAAAGACTAAGAAGTCATCCGCCCCCCCTCCTATCTTCTTCTTCTTCCTCAAGTTTCTCCAAGGTCATCCATGGATTCCCCCTCAAAGCTCAACCATGGCTGCCCAACGTCACACTCACACACACACACACACGCACGTCACCCTCACGACCCCGGCTCAACCAAACGACCTCCAAACGCGACCGAACCAACAACCAATCCGTCGAGCTCCACCATGAAAGCTCACAGTTGAGATTTCCGCGACTACTTCTGTCTCCGAGCTGCTGCATCGCGCTCATCATCATCAACACCAAGCTCCCCGCGACTGCCCGTCACAGCTTCTGCCATCGTCATCCATGGTGGTTGCTTTCATCTTCTCCGTTCTTCGTCAAAGCTCGAGCTTCGACCTCCATCCATGGCTGTCGTAGATGCGTCTTCTTCGCTAATCGAGCTGCTGCTACCTTCTGCTTGTGACGGGCTGCCATTTTTCGTTTTTAAACGATGCCAAACGACCACCTTCTTTGGTCTTCCGTTCGTGGTCTTCTTCGGCGTCAAGTTATCTTGGTGCGAGATTCGTTTCCGGACAGATTGTTTCCATCCAAGTTCATCGCCATTCGCTCGATGCTTGGGTCGTCAAAACAGTCCGTACGTATGTCGTTCGATCCGGTTAGTAGATTTTGAGTTTTATGTTTGTCCGTATTTTGTTTTGATATTTTTCGAATCTAAAATCGGCGAATGTTTGTTTTGTTCATGTCTATGCTTAGATATTTGATTTTTGGTTTTGTTCATGTTCATGTTGTTTGTTAAATTAATTTTCAGATTTCAAAATAGAAGTTTAATTAGTTGTTTTCATATTCATTTCATGTTTGTATTATTGTTTAAGTGAATATTTGTTAGTTTGATGTTTGTTAGATTCAAATTGAAATTTAATTAACTATTTCTTCAATTTGTTTCATGTGTTTATGTATTGTTAGAAATTGTTAATATTGTTAAGTTCAAGTTTAAGTTAATAATTGTTTCTTCGTCGATCTTGTTATTTGTCTAAAGAATTTAGTTGTAATAAGGGAAGTATGTTGGTTTTAATCATTTGAATCCATCGTTTTTATTTTTAGATTTAATTCATGTTCATATTATGTTTGTTTGTTCTTGAATCCGAAATTTGTATAGCTTGATTTCTTGTTTACCATTTGTGATTATTTCTTGAATTTATCTCATAAAGTTTAATATAGGAATTGTTGGTTGTAATGTTGTTAGAATTGATTTTAAGTTCAATATGATTGAAGTTAGAAATCTAAATATACTTGTTTGTTGTAGTTGTTGAATCCGAAAATAGGATTGTTTGTTGCTAAAATATTGTTCAATCAAATTTTAGTTGTTCTTTGTTGTTCAATTTGTGTTCATGTGATTTGTTGTTGAAATATTGTTAAAATGGTGTTCATGTGATATTGTTGTTATGATGTTCATCCGTGTTCATATTGTTGTTTGAACATTGTTAGAAATTGATCATATTGTCTATATTTTGGTTAAGTTTGATTAATTGATGTGTTATAGCTGATGGGTAGTTTGGTAAATTTGTAGTACGTTCAGGGGTAGTTTGGTAATTTTAGTAAGGTCGTGAGGGGTAGTTTAGGAATTGTACATTTTGAAATTGTTTATTTGAAGCATGGGGGACAAAATGAAATGGGGTGGGTTGTGATATAGTTGTTTAATATAAAGGGGGGACAAGATTTAATTTAAAGGGGGAATCTTGCATTATTTTAAATGAAGCATGGGGGACAAAATATAATGGGGTGGTGTGATATGTTTATTTAATGTAATGGGGATGAGTGGAAAGATAATGGGTTGGGTAGAGAAAAAATATTGATTTAATTGATTAAAAGATTTATGGGATGGGATTATATATATCTGAAGTCTTGAACACAAGACAAGAACAGAAATAGAGAGAGATACGAAAAAAATACACACACAGATAGAGAGAAAAAACGGACAGAGAATAGAAGAGAGAAAAATTTCGAAAAAATATTTAAGCTTTCAAAATAAAAATAAAACTAAAAAAAAATCTACTGCTTTCTTTCTTTGTTTGAAATTAGTATTAATAGTTGTTGTTTCATTTAAAGCTTAAAGCTTTTGTTTTTTGGGATTACTACTCCACCGGTCTGTCACTAGGTTGTTACTGCTGCTGGACTGTTGTTGCTGTATTGTTATTACTGTCGCTGATTCTCATCATCATTTTCTTTTGCTTCCGATATCAGGTACACAACTGAAAGCTGGTTATTGTAATCCGAATATGAAGCATGAATACGAAAAAATAAATAGTTGAAATTTTAAATTAGTTTTAATTATATTCTGAATTTTATTTGTATGTATAATTTATTTAGTTTGCAAAAAAATCAGAATCCTGTAGCTATTTAATACATATAGTGGAATATCCGACGATAGCTTAACGATTGAACTACCTATATATTGCAAAAAATAAATAAATGGTGTAGTAACTTCGTCAAGTAAAAATCAAACGAATAGGCCATCTAGTAAGAATTTGGTAGAAATATTGTTTAGTTAAATAATATTGGTTAAATTCAGCATGTAAATGGTCTAGGATTAAAATTGGATTGCTATTTTTTAATTTGACAAATTGAGAACATGCCTAGTATAATGTAACTAGGTAATAACATGTAAATAAATTAAGACATTTTCTCTTTATTTTGTAAAGAAAAATTTCAACAGAAAATGTAGGCATTTTAGGACTATTTTTTTTTTAATAAAATGAGATGAGCCTCGCCCAATAAAACACACTAATTGCGGGGCCCTCAATAACTGTTTAATTGATTACTTAGACTTCGGATGGGCCGTCTAACAAATTTCACGGCCTTCCCCAAAGTAAATAAAACGCTAATTGCTTTAGGCGCGGTATAATAATAATTCCATTCTTAAACAAGGGTACGCATTTATGCGACCCAAACTAATTTGCATAATTAGGGATGCGTTCGCGTGACTTGATTATACTTCTAAAGGCATTTCGGATTATGCGTTCGCACAACTTCGAGCAAATTTTTATTAAAAAGGGGTTCTTCGGAGAATATCAAATTAATTTCATATAACCTGAGATGTGCAGTTCACTATTTAATCATACAAGAGCGACAGACGTTCTTAATTTTATTTTAAGCACAATTTCGAACTTAAGTCTATTTTTATAAATAAATAAAAATTTCGAAAAAAATAAATAAATTATATTATCAATATCATTGTGTATACGTACGTGTAACATGATTTTTCACGTTAAAAAAATATATAAAACGGATACACGTATGCGTGATTCGATTTGAAGAAGGGTCCTTAATTACAAGCAGTCTAAATAGAAGCGGTAATAATAAAATTGGGCAATAAATATGCATTTAATAAATCAAAGTCAAATATAATAACAATTAAGCGACCGTGCTAGAACCACGGAATTCGGAAATGCCTAACACCTTCTTCCGGATTAACAGAATTCCTTATTCAGGATTTCTTGTTCGCAGAATAACAAACAGAGTCATATTCTCCTCGATTCAGGGATTAAAAATTGGTGACTTGGGACGCCTTAAAATTCCCAGGTGGCGACTCTGAAACAAAACAAATAAATCCCGTTTCGACTGTCCTTTAATTGGAAAAACTCCCACGCACCCTCGCGGGGCGGAAAAAGGAGGTGTGACAATATGTACTTGTGGATCCAGGTAGCCCGACTAACATTATCAGGTCGAGGGTGGTAAAGCAGCTCGGACTGCTTGACCAAATTGTACCCGCCTCTCGAGTCCTCAACGGGTTCAACATGGCAAGCGAAACAACGAAAGAGGAAATCACCCTCCCAGTCAATGTGGATGGCACAACACAAAATGCCAAATTCCACGTCATCGAGGGAGATATGAGGTACAATGCCTTGCTCGGAAGGCCATGGATACACTGCATGAGAGTAGTACCTTCCACCCTCCATCAAATGATGAACTTCCCAACAAAGGATGGAATTAAGACCGTTTAGGGGAACAACATACGGCAAGAGAAATGTTCGCAGTGCACAATGTGGCCCTCACACCGGTACCTCCACCTTCGAAAGAGCCGAAGGATAAGTAAACAGTACAATAGCGATAACAAGCTATACTCTCGGCTATCCCCGACTAAACAAAGTAGGGGATCGTACCGCGTCCTCATCACAAGTGACTGAAACATATCAGGGCTCGAAACATCGCCGGCACATACTACACTAAGGTATGATCGTCTCTTTTCTCTTTCAATTACATTCTACACTGACCTGAGTGCAGGTATCCGATTGAAATGGCCAAAGCACTCTCCAACTCGAAGGCCTTAGGTTTCAAAAGCATGTGTTTCACTCTTTTCCTTCAACCAGGTTTTTATCCCAAAAAGGGTTTTACCGGTGAGGTTTTTAACGAGGCAACACCCATATGCTACCTGAGGAAGACTCAACAAGTATTCAAGGCTTCTTTTGCAATCAACCTCGAATACTGGGGGCATCCCCCCCACCCCCGGAAGGTCACCGACTCAGAGAAGCAAAGAAACGCCAAGAAGGGTCTCGATAGGAAAATAATGTACCAGGTCAAACGGTCGAGCGAACCCTGCCCGTATAGAACAACTAGGCATTTAAACATCAAAGACATATATACGTGTACCAAGTAATCAAATAATATTTCCCAAAAGCATTTTGCGTGTCAAGGAAGCTCGACATTTTTTGCAAGAAATGGCCTAGAGCCAAAAAAAGGTCCCGACCACTCGGGGACTGGCGTCAAAATCTCTAAAACCGCATGATCTCTAGGTTGGCAGCTTTGAAATCATAAGTCCTCAGTAAGGCAATACCAAGTTTACAAGTGATGGCTCCCGAGCCAAGGTACCCTCAATGACTCGGGGACTATCGCCAATTAACGCTCATTAAAAACCCGAGGCCATAAGACCCCAAGCGGGTAGACTCGGTCTCGTAAGACCTACATAAGGCAACAACAATATCTGTAAGACCTCAAGCAAGGCATGAACCACACTTGTACCTAGTGACAATATCTGTAAGACCTCAAGCAAGGCATGAACCATACTTGTACCAAGTACCCTAAACTGTAAGACCTCAAAGGCATGTAAAACTTATAAGACCTTACTAAAGGCATAAACCCGATCTCAAAGTTTAGGCTATATATCGAACTTGTAAGACCCCTAAAAAGGCATACCCTCAATATAGACGCCGAAACTACTTCACTCGAGAATTAAAGACTCTGGCCAAACACAAATGACTCCGGTCACAAGGTTGTACCAGCCAAACTAACGAGACTCGAGGATGCCCGACCGTCTCTATAAATCACAGGCCTTCAATTACTTTGAATATACTTCGGAAAGAACCGGATAAATAGGCTACCCTCGACATAGTCAAAAGAGCTTCGACCACGTCAGCTCCTAAACACTAGCTTCAAGATACTCAGCCTCTGAGCCAAACCTCCCGATGTGCTTGATCATCGCCATAAAACAACTCACAATCGAGGTTTTTTATTAAATTGTCGAAGAGTCAGGCAAACATCATTTCAAAAAGTCCTTAATGAGGCAAAATTAAAGCCTATATTAGAGGTCATATCAACCCAAAGTGTAAGATCCATTGTCGCTAGCCCACATAAAAGGTCGCATCGACCTAAGGCGTAAGAGCCATTGTCGCCAGCCTAAAATTCAACGACTTGAGGGTCAAATGAGCTCGAGTCGATACTCGATTTGGAGACTGAGCCCAAAATAGTTGACCAAAATATGCCTAAGAGCAAACGTGTAAGAGCCACTATTGCCAACACTAAAACCAAAGGTCGTATCGACCAAGCGCGTAAGAGCCTACGTGCCAGCTTAATGAACCTTAGGGTCGTACCACAAATCTAAGGATTCCTTCTAACTCAAAAACCAGTTCATCTGGATAAAATCAAGGCAAAAAGAAATTCAGAAGAAATGAAATTGCGAGGCTTTCCTTTATACATACATGTGGGAAAATACAAGCTCCATTTACAACATACTTCGAAAGTACTATGTACAGAATCAGAAAAGGAAATCTACGTCCCCTTGGGGACTGTGGCCCATCGGCCTCATCCTCGATATCCTCGATGTCGGACAAAAGAGACTAAGCACTATGTCCGTCCGCCTTTGCCCATTTTACCTGTTCCGAGAGGTCAAAGCCCCTAGCATGAATCACCTTGAAGGTTCCCCCTCGAAACTTACACCAAGCATATTCCTTGCTCCTGCTCTCGCAGTCAAGAGTCCTTCTCAGCCCAGCTTGGGCATCGGTAGCGTCCTTCAAAAAGACTGCCACTTTTTGGTTAGCCTTAGTTCAACTCATTATAGCTTCAGCCCAAGCATCCACAACCTCAGCTTTTATCTTCAAGAGCTCAGACTCGAGCTTCGTAATCATATCTGTTTGAATCAAGATATTATCACGAGCTAAGCGAAGTTGAACCTCAAGGGCGGGAGCTTTAGCCAGAGCAGCCTTCTCCGTCGAAGCCTGAGCGTCCGCCTAAGCCTTTAACTCACCACACTCGCGCTTGGTTCGGCCAATCTCGTCCCTAAGGCGCTCCAAGTCCTCCATCTTTTTCTACAACTGAAATAAATGAAACATTAGCCTCAGGAGCTAGAAGGAGGAACACACACTCACTCGGAACAAAAACTACCTGCTCCTTCAAGTAGCTCTCATAATTCAAGCTCCGACTCGCCTCACATCGTAAGTGTGCCAACTCGACTTCCCTTTCATTTCAAAGGAGACTAAGGGATTTCACCTCATCCATAGCTTTCCGCATCCTGACCTCACGGCGAAGTAGCTCAGACATAAGCTTGTCGAAGGCCTGCAAAAAAGAACTCAATAAGGAAGGGAAGGCGCGAAACTCGAAAGGCCTGTGCCAAAATTCACCATAGAGTGAAGCCAATGGGCTTCCTCGAAGGTCGAGCACACATCTTTTAACCTAGCTTTCTCGGCTCCGAAAGAGTCGACCCTGGTCGAGGCACGGTCTCTCGGTGCATACCACCCGTGGTTTCAAGTGTCCCTCTAAGTACCTTCGACGGAAAAAGAAGATGGCGGAGGAGGAGAGAAACCACCTTTCCAAAACCAGGAATTACGGGTGCGGCAGGCTCAGTCAATGCTTCCACTCCGGGCCCACAGTCCAGGTTCGCCTTGCTTTGAGCGTTGTCGCCCTGCAGAGGCATCTCTCGCTTATTGTTATCATTCTTTAGCCTGGATGCTGGCAATCTTTCTCCTTCTCCTAAAGGGCACGACCTTGCTTTGAGGGACTCTTCAATGCCTAAGATGACAGAGTTAGTATGCAGAAAGAAAAGGCGCCCTTCCGAGAGGAAAAAAGGGGGGAGCGAATCACATAGCACGTATCATGGTGTTTTGCCTCCCACATATCCTTAGATAAAGCTCTCCACTTACGCTCATTATAAGTCGAGTGGGTCACCAACTTTCGAACCCAATTCGACAGATCGGGAACCTCGCCCAGCATCCACAAAATCGCTGTAGAAAAAGAAAAGAAGGTGCATTTACGAAGCCAACCTTTGTCATAAACAAAACTAAGAAGGCACAAGTGTACCACTTACGTGTAAAATTACATAGCTCGGGAAATGGAAGAAACTCTACTGGAATAATATCGACAACCCGTATCCGGATGAATCGGCTCATCCACCCCCGATCTCCATCCTCTTCGTCATCGATAACGAAAGGTGTAGTGGATCGACATCACAAGGTCACCAGGCCTCGATGATGAAAGGGTCGATACAGCCTGATGAGGTGATTAACAGTAAATTCAAGACCTGCGTCTTCTGCAAAGAATCTCATCATCAATACTGTCCGCCAAAATAATGGGTGAATCTACGCTAAGGTAACCTGGTACTTTCGACAGAAGTCGAGCACAACCCCATCAACAGGGCCCAACGTGAAAGGATACATGTACACATTCAAAAACCTATCGGCACGGTCCGTGAAGCCCTTATCCAGGGAAGGTATCTACAATACTAACTTTTCCCCCCATTTGCAGTCTTTTCTCACCAACCCAAGGTGTTCCTCTCCTATCGAAGAAGTAAACTCCAAGGTATGCTCCCGTTGATCTTGAGCATCGGGGTACTTCTCGTCTCCTTCTTGAAGCAAAATGCCCCAAGTTAGGCTCGCCTAGCATCAGTGGCGCTCCGCCAACGAGGCGAGAAACGGAGCCGGAACTCTCTCCTCCCTGCTAAATGGATCCTGATGTAGCAGTCATGACTGTGGAAAAATTAGAGAACTGGAGCAGGAATTTAGGCAAGAGCGTTAATACTAACATAATGGAAGGCCTAACGCAGGAAGCGAGACTAACCACTCAGAGTGACGAAATCTCCAGAAGGGAGGAGACAACCCTATATATGGAAAAAGCGGCAACGGTCTGCCTGCCTCAAAGTTCAATTAAAAATACTGGCCGATATCGCTTCGGGAAGATGTGTCGGCGGGATCGCCCCGGTCACTTTGTAGCCGTGTCGTACATTTGATGAATCCATGTGATGTTTTAGGGTCGGAGACCCCCACACAAACCAAGTCCCGAGATGGTACTTGATTTTGAGGACCTCCATAAAAAAGAAGTTAGGCTCCAGGAAGCCATTGGCATCATTGCAAGTCCCGAGATGGTACCCGATCTCGAGGACCTACACCAAAAAGAAGACAGGATCCAAGAAGCCATTAATATCACTACAAGTCCTAAGATGGTACCCGATCTCAAGGACCTTCATCCAAAGGAAGATAGGCTCCAGAAAACCATTGCCACTATTGCAAGTCCCGAGATGGTACCCGATCTCGAGGACCTCTCTTAGGAAGAAATTGAGCTCTAAAAGGAGCCGCTCGTATATGAGCTTAACCTCGAGGTGGCATCCTACTCCGAGAATTTTAGCTATTGCAAGTACGGATCATCTACCCGATTCTCCGGAACACGAATTAGCTAAGCTCGAGTTAACTTCCGTTCAAAAGCTACCGATAAAGCCTTAGGGATACCTTTCATCTTTAGATCAAGCTATCTCTATTCTCAGACACTCCCCCTCGAGGGGTATCACGGGATTTAAAAGAGCTAAGTTTCATTCCGACAGTTCAAATCCTTACTTTTATTCAACTCGGAGTCAGGGGTCCCCAACGATCCAAGTTTATCGATCCAACCAAGGTTCGACTTAAGGGACGGCAAATGATTCCACAGGGAATCAGGTTAACCGGTCAAGAGCCGGAGAGACACTTGTACCCGAGCTCGACATTCACACCAACCGATAGATTCATGCATTCAGAATCTCCACAAACGCAAATAAAAGGAAACATATCATAAATCAAAGACAAAATTGGAAGAACATCTTTATATTCATAAGTTCGTGATTACAAAAGCCAACAAGGGGTTCTTACATATGATTATAGAAGCCCTCAAGGGGTCCTTACACAGAAACAAATAAGCAAAAAGGTGCATATACAATTGAAGCCTAAAGCCTACCCTATTCTCCGGGGAGCATCCTCGGTGGCAGCATCTTCGAGCTACACATCCTCGGGGTCTCATCTCGGTCTTCCAAAGCAGTATCTTCGAGGAAGAAGATGAAGAATAGAAAAGTGACGCAGAAGAAGCAGAAAGGAATGAAGAAGTGGCTGGGTGAAAAATCTGGCTAGTATGGATGTTGCTGGTACTACTATTGTGAAGCTACTTCTTGAGACATCACACCGGTGCGGGATGCAACAGTTAGTAGAGAGTACCGCCTCACTCCATGGAAAGCAAAAGGAGTGAGGCGCTGTACCGGGTAGTCGGGGAGGTGAGCAGCGGTGTAAAGTCCGAACACCTCCCTGAGCAGCGGTGTAAAGTCCAAATATTTTCCCAAGCCGGGGGAAATAAGCTCCCCTATCTCGTCGTCTCGAGCCAACGACAATAACAACAACAACACAACAGCAACATCAAGATGGTGTAATCTCGCTCGGCAAGGAAAAGCCTAGGAAAAAGGCCATGGTGTGGCCGATGAGAATGCCGCCATGTAACCTTAAGGCCATGGGCCTCAAACATGATGGGTAACAATGGATGAGTATGGTGAGAAAAAAGGGATGGAAAGATATTGAAAGACACTTGAATAAAAAGTTGGTTCCATGAGGCTCCCATTTATAGAAAGGGCGATAGCATAACCGACAATGCCATTATTGTCTTTGAAAGACAATCAGCAGGCGCATTCAATGCATCCTTGGGAGTTGGACCAACGGCGACATTATTGCGTTGAAGAATAAGAAGCGGTAATACTGTGAATGATTTTAGAAAGTTAAAACGACGGGACATCTCGGTTATCGCGGAGACTTGCGTCATCAGTATGACGTCATCACAGAAACTCGAAAAGCTAGTTCTCAAGGTCGTTTCTTATCATTCTACTCTAACAAATGCGGGGACTATCTAGGTACGGTAAAATTGGAGGGTCTAATTTTAAATCGTTACGATGTCTCAAAGGCTCAAAATCACGGTCGAGTTTCGTCCCTCGAGGGCCATCGATGCTTGACCTCAGAGTGGTACAAACCGACGGTTACGGGGGGGAAAGTGGGGAGTTCCCAAGGCGTGCGTGCAGCTAGAGCCGACAAAGTCTGTCAGGCTAGTCTAAACCTGAATCAAGGCATCAACTAGTTGTCCCATCTCCATATATCTGTAATTAATGTATTTTGTACTATGCTGGAATGCCCCCTCATATATAAAGGGTATCATTGTCATTTTGTAAATAACCTGTTGCTCAATACTAAATACATAAGAACATTCTCTCTACTCTCTAACACATTCTCATGGTCTTATCATTTCATTTGTTGCTTATATTTATTATGTTCTATCCATTGTTCTTCATTTATTACTTATTATTGGCCATAAAGAGTCGTCATTGATTTTATTATAACTGCTAGTCATCCATCGACTATCCTCAATAGCACCATCCGAGCATCAGACTCGACCTCGAGGCCCCCGAATAGGCAACCTCGAGGCCCCGATTGTTGACCATTCGGTTTATTATCACCTTTCTCTTAAGCTCTTATCTCGTTTCTAGGTCTTTCATATAGAATCAACTACTTAATGACTAGCATAAAAATAGATCACATATTTTTAGAACTGCAAATCAAATTTAATTGTTATTACCATTTTCACGGTAAACACATGTATAAAAGGAAAACTTTGCGGTTTTATTTCTCCTGCATTTCTTTTCTCCTTGATTTTAGCCAGATAAACAAGTCTTTGAGTTGAAAGGAATCCTTAGATTCGTTGTTTGGCCTAGCCTCCTTATATCTTTCTCTGTTCGCTCTCCTCTGATCCTCGTCGGTGCTCTCTACTAACTTAATGTAAGCCACTTTCTTGGCTTTCACTTTACCTTGGACCACTTCATTCCATCACCAGTCGCCCTCGAGCTCATTCGACCCTTAAGTTTTTGAATTTCAAGTTGGCCCTTAGGCTCTTACGCGTTGGGTCGGTACAACCTTTTGTGTGGGCTAGCGATAGTGGCTCTTACGCCTTGGGTCGATGCAACCTTTTATGTGGGCTGGCGACAGTAGCTCTTGTGGGCTGGAGATAGTGGCTCTTATGCCTTGTATAGGCTTTATTTTTCCCTCGATAAGGATTTTTTGAAATAATGTTTGCCTCACTCTTCGACGATTTAATAAAAACCTAGATTATGAGTCATTATATGGCGATGATCGAGCACCTCGGGAGGTTTGGCTCAGTGGCTGAGTATCTCGAAGCCTGTGTTTAGGATCTAACATGGTCGAAGCTCTTTTGCCTATGTCGAGGGTGGCCTGTTTAATCGGTTCTTTCGAAGTAATTGAAGGCCTATGATTTTATAGCGACGATCGGGCATCCCCGAGTTGCGTTAATTTGGCTAGTACAGCCTTCTGACCGTAGTTATTTGTGTTTGTCCAGAGCCTTTTAGTCCTGAATGAAGTAGTTTCGGTGTCTATATCGAGAGTATACCTTTTTAGGGGTCTTACAAGTTCGATATATAGCCCAAACATTAAGATCGGGTTTATGCCTTTAGTAAGGTCTTACAAGTTTTACATGCCTTTGAGGTCTTACAGTTTTGGCTACTTGGCACAAGTATGGTTCGTGCCTTGCTTGAGGTCTTATAGATATTGTTGTTGGAGATGGCGATTGATGGCAGTCCCCGAGTCATCGAGGTTTCCTCGGCTCGGGAGCCATTACTTGTAAACTTGTCATTGCCTCATTGAGGGCTTACCGTTTCGGAGTTTCCTACCCGAAGGTCATGTGGCCTTGAGTTTTCGACGCCAGTCCCTGAGTGTTCGGGACATTTTTGGCTCTGGAGCTATTTTGTGATCTCGATGTTGCCTTATCGAGGGCTTACAAGTTAGGAGCTCCGACTTGGGGGTCGTGTTGTTTTGAGTTGTTAGCGTTAGTCCCCGAGTGTTCAGGACGTTTTGACAGAGGATCCGTTTTTTGCAAAAATACTGAATTCTTTTGAAGCGTGAAATGTTTTGATAGAAAGTATTCTTCGATTGCTTGGTACAAGCATACATGTTTTTGCTGCCAGGGGCCTGGCTACTCTATACGGATATGGTTTGCTCGACCATTTGGCCCGGTACATCATTTTCCTATCGAGACCCCATTTGGCGTATCTTGGCTTCTCCGAGTAGGTGACCTTCCGGGGGGATGCCCCCAGTATTTGAGGCTGATTGAGAAGGAAGCCTTGAATACTTGTTGAACCTTCCTTAGGTAGCTCATAGGTGTTTCTTTGTTAAAAGCCTTGCCGGTGAAACCCTTTTCGGGATAAAAAACCGATCGAAGGAAAAGAGTGCAACGTATGCTTTTGGGACCTAAAGTCTTCGAGTTGGAAAGTGCTTTGGCCGTTTCGACCGGATACCTACACTCAGGTTGGTGTAAAATGTAATTGAAAAAGGGAGATGACCATACCTTAGTGCTGACGGCGCTTCAGATCTTGGTGTGATTCAATCGTTTGTTATGAGGACTCGGTACGGTCCTTCGTTTTGCTTAGATGGGCGTAGCTGAGAATGTAACTTCTTATTTTATTGTTTGCTCATCCTTTGGATCCTTTGGTGGTGGAGTTATTGGTGTCGGTGCTACATCATGCACTGCGAACATTTCCTTTGCTGCATATTGCTCCCTGTAGACGATTTTTATCCCATCATTTGTCGGGAATTTCATCATTTGATGGAGGGTAGATGGTACTGCTCTCATCCAGTGTATCCACGACCTTCTGAGCAAGGCGTTTTACCTCATGTCTCCTTCGATGACATGGAATTTGGAATTTTGGATTGTGCCAGCCACGTTCACTAGGAGGGTGATTTCCCCTTTCGTTGTTTCGCTCGCCATGTTGAATCCGTTGAGGACTTGAGAAGCGGTCACGAGTTGGTCAAGCAGTCTGAGCTGCTCTACCACCCTTGACCTAATAAATTTGGTCGAGCTACCTTGATCCACAAGTACACGTTTAATTTGAAATGTATTTACAAGGAAAGAGATTACCAGTGTGTCGTTGTAAGGCTGAGACAAGGTCTCGATGTGTTCATCGCTGAATGTGAGAGCATCCTCAGGTATGCAACCCCGAGTTCGTTTTTCTCTGGTGATGGATATTTTTGTTCTTCTCATCAAGGGCTCCTTTGGGGCATCGATGCCTCCCAAGATCATGTGGATGACATGTTGTGGCTCATCCATTTCGTTCTTCCTGGTCGCCTCTCTTTTTCGGAACTGATTTTTGGCTTGGTCGTAGAGGAATTCTCAGAGGTGACCTTTGCTGAGTAGTCGGGCTACTTCTTCCCGGAGCTGGTGGCAATCCTCGAACCTGTGGTCGTGCGTGTTGTGAAATTCACACACTAAGTTATGATTTCTTTGCAAAGGGTCTACTTGCACAGGCCTAGGCCACCTGGTGTCTTTGATTTTACTGATGGTGAATACGATGTCTAAAACATCGAGGTTGAAGTTGTATTCTAACAAGCAAGGTGCCTCCGACGGCCCTGTGTGCCTTTCAAATCCAACTCTGCTGACAAGTCCCCGAGGATTCTGACCTCGATCCATTCTTCGGTCATTGCGGGGTATATTGCGCCTAGGGCGTTTCTTTTATCTTTAGGGTATGGTTGGTATCTCTCTTTGTTTTGTTTAGACTCTTTTGCTAGAAGCCTGCTTGGGTACACCAAGCCCGAAGAGGGCTCCTAATTAGTTGTCCTCGACCCTGATCTTCAACTGGTATCGATTGTGGACGTCTGACCAGGTCATGTCGGGGTATTCAACCAAATTATGTTTTAGCTGCTTTGAAGCCACCAAGCTTTGTTCATTCAGACCTTGAGTGAAGGCCTACACTGCATAGTCGTCAGAGACCGAAGGTAGTTCCATTCGTTCCATCTGAAAGCGAGATACGAACTCTCGCAGCATCTCATTCTCCCTCTACTTGATCTTGAAGACGTCGAATTTCCTTGTTGCTACTTTGATGGCACCAGCATGTGCCTTTATAAAAGAATTTGCCAGCATGGCAAATAAATCTATTGAGTTTGGGGCCAGGTTGTGATACCACATCATTGCCCCTTTAGAAAGCGTTTTTCCGAACTTCTTCAACAGGACGGACTCGATCTCGTCATCCTTTAGGTCATTACCCTTCACTGCACAAGTATAGGCAGTAACGTGCTCATTGGGGTCTGAGGTTCCATTGTACTTCGGAAGGTCTGGCATTCTGAACTTCTTTGGAATAGGTTTTGGAGCCGCTTCCTCTGGGAACGGACTTTGTATGAACTTCTTCGAATCCACACCTTTTAGGATCGGGGGTGCGCCCGAAATTTGGTCGACCCTGGAGTTGTAGGTCTCAACCTTTTTGTCGTTGGCTTCTATCGTTTTCTCGCCCGACTCGATCCTCTTTGTGAGGTCCTCGAGCATCTTTACGATAGCGGGGTCGGCTACTGACCCGTTTTCACTTGATCTCTCCGGTACCTGCTCGGTTGGGGAAACCATCCCCGGTGCTACCGTGTTGGGAGTTTTCTGTTGACTTTGCAGCTGAGTAATAGCCAGTTGTTGTGCCTGCAACATTTCAAAAATAATGTGAAGGCTAACCTCCCATTCTTCCCTAGCTGGGGTTCTCTGATCCGCTTGTCAGTCTCCCTACTGCACGCTCCTGTTAGTGTGGGAGCTGATATCAATGTGCTGGGTGTCA
The DNA here is from genome assembly GCF_000715075.1 of Nicotiana tabacum. Lineage (NCBI taxonomy): Eukaryota > Viridiplantae > Streptophyta > Magnoliopsida > Solanales > Solanaceae > Nicotiana > Nicotiana tabacum. Next base: position 54,547,657 of record NC_134087.1, on the reverse strand, counting down.
TGTGAGACTACGTCCACAGGGATTGGTTCTGGTGCATTCTCAGGGTTTAGCAGTGGTACACCAACACCTAGAACATCCACACCGTTCTCTTCATGGTTCTCGAGATTGTTGTTGACTGAGTTAGACATTTTGACATAAAATCAAAGATCTTGGATAAGGAAAAGTGTGAAATATAACTTGTGTTATGTAGTTAAACCAGCAAGAAAATAATCACTATTATTTTTAGCCCCACGGTGGGTGCCAAACTATTTACCATGAAAATGGTAATAACAATTAAATTTGATTTAGTGGTTCTAAAAATACTTGATCTATTTTTATGCTAGTTGTTAGGAAATTGATGCTATGTGAAAGACCTAGAAACGAGATAAGAGCTTAAGAGAAAGGTGATAATCAAACCGAATGGTCAACAATCGGGGCCTCGAGCTTGCCTATTCGGGGGCCTCGGGGTAGAGTCTGATGCTCGGCTGGTGCTATTGAGGATAGTCGATGGATGACTAACAGTTATAATAAAATCAATAATGGCTCTTATGGCCAATAATAAGCAATAAATGAAGAAAAATGGATAGAACACAATAAATATAAGGAATAAATGAAATAATAAGACCAAGAGAATATGTTAAAAAGTAGAGAGAATGTTCTTGTGTATTTAGTATTGTGCAATAGATGTCTACAAAATGACAAGGATCCCCTTTATATATGAGGGAAACTCCTAACATAGTACAAATACATTTATTACAAAGATATGGAGATGGGACAGCTAGTTAATGCCATGATGTGGGCTCAGACTAGCCTGACAGACTTTGTCGGCTCTAGCTACATGCCTTAGGAACTTCCCACTTTTTTATCCTACCCGCTGAACTTTATTGCCCCGAGGTCGGGCATCGAGCCCTAAAGGGATGAGACTCGACCGTGATCTCGAGCCTTCGAGCCATGCTTTTGAGGTGTCGTTACGGTGAAAGATTGGACCCTCTGATTTTACCATAAATAGGTTGGACCCGATCACTTTTTGGTATAGTTGCCGGGGGAGCTAAACGGTTTTGTCTATCTATTTGACTAGTTTTATGTTTTGTTTTTATTTCCTTATGTGTTTAATTTGTGTGTGTCATCAATTTAGGTACAAAATGGCGAACAACGATAATCTTAGAAATGTTATTCTTGGGGAGGAGGTAGATGATAATATTGATGATGAGGTACCTATAGTGCCTCAAGCTCAAAGGAGAGGCTGCCAGGCCAATGATAATGTTCCAGACCCTCCCCCGTCTCCTCCAAGAGTCGCTCCTCGAGTGCTTCCAAACGAAGGATATGCTAGTGCAATTGTCCAACCACAAATCCAGGCGGGCAATTTCCAAATTACAAATGTGATGCTGACCTTGTTGGAGCAGCGAGGGTATTTCACAAGTACTCCCCATCAAAATGCATATAAACATCTCAAGGGCTTTGTAGATACGTGTTGGGGAAGCAAGCAAACAAATGTGCCATAGGATGCATTGTGGTTGAGATTATTCCCTTTCTCACTTAGAGGGAAAGCTTTGGACTGGCTCGAGAGGCTTCCCAACCATTCTATCACTACATGGGATGAGTTGGCTGATAAGTTCATAGCCAAATTTTTCTCACCGGGACATATGGCGTCATTGAGGGATGAAATCTTAGCAGTCAAACAGGAACCAAATGATCCCCTTCATGAAATCTGGGATCAATATAGAACTATGGTCAAAGAATTCCCCAACAATGATATGACTGAGGCAATGATTCAACAGACATTTTATCGGGGTATAAACACGACCAATCAGTGTGTGGTGAACCAGTTAGCAGAGGGTAATTTCATGAAGTTGCCTTATGCTGAGGCTTGTGATATTCTTGATGAGATGGCTGATACTTCTTCATCTTGGCAAAGTCGAACTAATGTGCCATAGGGTGACCCCACTGACATTCACTTGCACAAAGAGCTCCATGACCATGGCCAAGCAATAGCAGAGTTGACTACAACAATGAACCAGTTGGCAAAAGCTCAGTTACAAAAAGTTCAAGCCCCTAGACAAGTTAATGTTATGGAAGGTGTCAACATGTTGGTCAACAAGAGGTGACAAAGAGGTCAACAAGGTCAAAGTAGTCCGGATCAATATGACCAAGGTAGCAGTGGTTTCAATCAAGATGAGGGCTATCATAAGTAGAATGAAGAAGTGCAGTATGTGAACAATTACCAAGGACAAAGGGCCAATGCTCCTAACCAATAACAACAATGGAGATCCCAAGGAAATTGGGGGAATCAAAACCAACAAGGCAACAGCAACTGGAGGAACAACAATCAAAATTGGGGCAACCAGAACAATCAGGGCAACTGGAGTGGCAACAACAACAATTGGGGAGGAAACAACAACCAAGGGGGTTGAACAATGGCAATCAAAGGGAATCGGGGGCAAGGCTTTCAAAGGCCTCCGTTGTATCAACAACCGAACAACCCACCTTCATTTTTGTCCCAAGGTCCTAGCTCGTCAAACAATGAGATGGAAAGGATCGAGATGATGTTTGAACAAATGATGAAGAAGAACGCCGACTTTGATGCCCAGTTGGCATCCTACAATACTTCAATTCAGAATTTGGAGGTTTAACTTGCCGAGATTTCACGGCCTTTGAATACTCTCCTTAAGGGGGCTCTACCTAGTGATACGATAGTAAAACCGAAGGGTGGGAACAACACCAGCCATTCAATGGCAGTGATTACTAGAAGTGGTCTAGGTGGTGATGTGAATACCTCCAAGCAAAAGGAAATTGTGAGTGATGAGATTCAAGTGCAAGATGATGATGTTCCTTTAGTTGATGAGCAAGTGAGAGAAGAGAATGTGAATGCGGAAGTGAGGATTGATATTCATGATGATGAGGTGAAAACCCAAGATGATATGAACCCATCTAGGGAACACGTAATAGACATATCGGAAATGGTAGTGCCCAAGGCTAAGGCTCCCTTGCCAAGGACTCCTCCACCTTACCCTCAAAGGCTTGCGAAGCAAAATAATGAGAACCAATTTAAGAAGTTCATAGAAATGATGAAAAGCTTGTCAATCAATGTTCCATTAGTGGAAGCTCTTGAACAAATGTCGGTTTACACCAAGTTCATGAAAGACTTTGTGACTAAAAAGAGATCCATGGATTGTGAGACCATCAAAATGACTCACCAAGTAAGTGCAATTGTGTACTTGATGGCTCCAAAGCTTGAAGATCCCGGCGCTTTCACTATTCTATGCACCATTAGGAGTGCAGATTTTGCAAAGGCATTGAGTGACTTGGGAGCGAGCATCAATTTGATGCCTTACTCCATCTTCAAAACTCTAGTATTGGTCGACCACGACCTACTTCAATGAGGTTACAAATGGCGGATAGAACAATGAAGAGGCCATTTGGTATTATTGATGATGTTCTTGTTCGGGTGGACAAGTTCATTTTGCCCGCTGACTTTGTGATCTTGGACTGCAAGGTTGATTATGAGGTTCCGATCATATTGGGAAGACCTTTCCTTGCAACTGGGAAGGGCTTAGTTGATGTGGAAGCAGGGGAACTCACCTTCCAGGTAGGTGATGAAAAAGTGGTCTTTCACGTGTGCAAGTCAATGAAGCAGCCCAACAGTACTGAAGTGTGCTCTTTCGTAGATCTTGTCATGGAAGTGATAGTTGATGATACTAGTGCAGTGATCAATGTGGAGGACCCTCTAGAGGCAATGTTGTTGAGCCTTGATGTAAATGAGGATGAAGGTCGGGTGGAGTGTGTCAATGCTTTACATGGAATGGGCTCTTACTCTTATGAGCCTTGGAAGCTCTCTTTGGATCTTGAGAATAGAAAGACTCCACCAACAAAGCCCTCAATCGAGAAACCTCCCATGTTGGAGTTAAAGCCGTTTCCTCCACACCTCAGGTATGAATTCTTAGGCCCTAGTTCAACTTTGTCAGTTATTCTTTCCTCTTATCTTACTAACATGCAGGTAGATGCCACATTGGTGGTGCTCCAAAAATGGAAAAAGCCAATTGGATAGACTCTAGCTGATATCGGGGGGATAAGCCCCGCCTTTTTCATGCACAAGATTATTCTTGAAGATGATGCCAAGACCTCCATGGAACATCAAAAGAGGTTGAATGAGGCTATGCAAGAGGTTGTCAAAAAGGAGTTGATAAAGTGGTTGGATGTAGGGGTTGTGTACCTTATCTCGGATAGCTCTTGGACTTCGTCGGTGCAATGTGTGCCGTAGAAGGGTGGTATAACGGTGGTTACTAATGCACAAAATGAGTTGATTCCCACCAGGACTATCACCGGATGGAGGGTGTGCATGGACTACTGCAAGATGAATAAAGTGACCCGTAAGGATCACTTCCCATTGCCTTTTCTTGACCAGATGCTAGATAGACTTGTTGGGCGGGCCTTCTATTGTTTCATGGATGGGTACTCCAGGTACAACCAAATTTTTGATTGCTCCGGAATATCAGGAGAAAACAACCTTCACTTGTCTGTATGGAACCTTTGCCTTTTATAGGATGCCATTTGGTTTGTGTACTGCATCTGCTACATTCCAGCGATGTATGATGGCCATATTTACTGACATGGTGGAGGACATTTTGGTGGTGTTCATGGATGACTTCAGTGTTGTGGGTGACTCGTTTGATGAATGTTTGAAAAATCTTGACAAGGTGTTGGCCCGGTGTAAAGAGACCAATCTTGTGCTTAATTAGGAAAAATGCTACTTTATGGTCGAGGAGGGCATTGTCCTCGGCCATAAGATTTCAAAGCATGGGATAGAGGTGGACAAGGCTAAAATTGAAGTGATCTCAAAGCTTCCTCCTCCTACTTCAGTCAAGGGGTTAGAAATTTTCTTGGGTATGCGGGGTTCTACCGAAGATTCATCAAAGACTTTTCTAAGGTAGTGAACCCTTTGTGCAAGTTATTGGAAAAAGATGTCAAGTTCATGTTTAATGATGAATGCATGAAGGCTTTTGAACTTCTCAAGTAAAAATTGACAACCACTCCCATTATTACCGCACCTAATTGGAGCTTAACTTTTGAGCTCATATGTGATGCAAGCGATGTTGCGGTAGGAGCGGTCTTGGGTCAAAGAGTCAACAAGATGTTTCACCTGGTGTATTATGCAAGCAAGGCAATGAATTATGCTCAAGTGAACTATACGGTGACGGAAAAAGAGTTGCTAGCAATTGTGTTTGCAATGGAGAAATTTAGGTCTTATCTTATGGGGGCCAAGGTGATAGATCATACTGACCATGCAGCACTTCGCTACTTGATGACAAAGAACGATTCCAAGGCGAGATTGATGAGATAGGTTCTATTGCTTCAAGAGTTTGACCTTGAGATTGTTGATCGGAACGGGAGTGAAAACCTAGTGGCAGACCACTTGTCCCACTTGGATGAGGAGGGGAGGCCTTGTGATGGCCTTGAAATTAAGGATTCATTCCCTGATGAGCAATTTCTCTCCATATCTGTGAATAGCATGCCTTAGTTTGCGGATGTTGCCAACTTTCTTGTGACCGATATTATTCTGTGCGAGCTCTCTTCTAACTAAAGGAAGAAGCTCAAATAGGATAGCTTGGAATACTATTTGGATGAGCCTTATATGTTCAAAATTTGCAATGATGGCATGATCCGAAGATGTGTTCCGGAAGATGAGCAACTGAGTATTCTTGATGCTTGTCATTCCTCTCCTTACGGTGGTCACCATGGTGGGGCAATGACAGCTTCAAAGGTTCTTAGCTATGGATTCTATTGGCCTACATTGTACAAGGATGCAGGTGATCTTGTGAAGAGATGTGATGAGTGACAGAGAGCTGGAGGAATTTCAAAGAAGGATGAAATGTCTTATACCACTATTCTTGAGGTTGACATATTTGATGTGTGGGGCATCGACTTCATGGGACCTTTTGTAAGTTCATGTGGTAACACATACATTCTGGTGGCCGTTGATTATGTTTCTAAGTGGGTTGAGGCCGTGGCTTTACCTAACAATAAGGCTCGGAGTGTTGTGGCTTTTCTCAAGAAGAGTATCTTTACTCGGTTTGGCACTCCTAGGGCAATCATTAGTGATGGAGGGTCTCATTTTTGCAATAAGGAATTTGACACTTTGCTTGCAAAGTATGGTGTCAATCACAAAGTTTCTATCCCTTACCATCTGTCGCGCCCCCTTTTTCCCCTCTTCCGTTAGGAGAGGAGTTTTCGGGTTTCGATATTCATGGGGTGTAGTGACTCATTTCCTCTTTTTGAGAATTGGGTATTTTGGAGAGTCGCCACCTAATGGTTTAAGGAGAATTAGGACACTTATAGAGTATATTTACAACTAGGTTTGATAACCAGAGATGTAAGGGCTTGAAATTATCCCAAGGGGAAGGTGTTAGGTGCTCCTCAGGATCCACTAGTGTGGTTCCAGGCCAGATAGTTCTTTTGTGAATTTGTACAAATAGTAAGTAACAAATAAAGGCTCAAGTAAGAGGGGATTTAAGTTAAACACACAAGCGTTTGAAAACAATTATTGAAAGGCAATGTTTGAAAGAGTTATAAGCTAAACATGTTTGTAAAAAAGAATAAAGGGGGTCCTAGGTTTGTTTATAATATGGATCACCTCAATGCAATACCTGATATGATACTCCTCAGAAGAGGGGATCCACATGGTATTAGCGCACCGGTCATCATATTCATATCTACCCTTCCCACCCCGTTAAGGTATTAAAGCGTAGATTGGTCTCGACCTCTATCGCATGCTATTACCCGTCCCATTCCTATCAGTCCCGGAGGAGTTTAGGACTACTATTCCTATAAGAGGGAGGGTTTTAGGCTGACTCTTAGGTTTAAAGGTAAAAGTCTAAGGCGACATACAAAACACGTAGGACTGCATTTAGTTGGAAACATGTAAGAAGTTATAAGGCTCATGTATACCTCCACAAACAACTCACATAAATAGCACGGCTTAAACACAGTTAAGGTTTGAATTTTAAAATCCTAAAGTAGAGTTAAAGTCAGAACCAGATTCATTATATAACTCAGAAAAGAAGTCTGAATCAAGCCTACCTACTGGTTGTAGCAGTTGGTAATTAACAAAGGCAATTCCAGTTGTTATTAAGTAATTACCTAAGGCTTGCCTAGGCGTAATAGTGATGTCCTATGAGCAGGATGTCTATATTGATTAGTAAAGTAGTGATTAATTTTAAACAGACGATTTGGGTCCTATATGCATGCTTTATAATGATATTGATTAACAGGAAAAGAGTAGGTTACTTAATCTGATTCAGACAGGCACGAATCCAACAAATATTTTTAACTAAACTGGTTTTAGACCTTATAGGCATGATTTCTATTACAACTGATTTTAAATCCTACAGATATGATATTTAATTGAACATGAAGTGGAGTAGGCAGGATTTATTTGATCAAAGCGAAGTTCCTATAGGCATGATTTCTATTAAAGGCCATTTAGATCCTATAGACATGGTTTCTAATTATGTGAAAGCAGGCAGAATTTTGTTAAACCAAAGCAAATCCTATAGGCATGTTCTCTAACAAATCATATCAAAAATACACCTATATGCATGTTATCTACCCTCTAATAGCTAAAGCATGCATAATTACCCCATCCCTTTTCATTAGCCATCCCCAATAATGTTTACAAATTATTACAGCCCAAATGATTGAATTACAAAAGAAGTGTAGAAATACAAAAATTACACCGAAAGGAAAGCCTGATCTTGACTTCCTGTTCGAGTTATGTAATGAACCACTTCAGTACCAGAATTTCAAAGTTTTCTCATACTTGGGTGTGTCAAAGTTCCCTAAGGACCTCATGGGATCTCAGGCAGTGCGTACACCCAGATTTGCATAATCAGACAGAAATGAGTACGGTATGAAAGGGCCAGCCCTTATGTGTCCAAGTTCAGATGGAGCTCAAGGGTCCCAAGGAAAGGTTCACACAAGAGGGGCATAACCTAGGTTCTAAGAATATAGTGGAAGTGCATAACATAGTTGAAAAAAAAAAGAGTTTGTTTAAAACTGGGCTGGCAAGTCTATTTTGAAAGTAATCAGGAGCAGAAGTGTTTGAAATCAGTTGGGGTAATGAACAAAACTCAAACACACAGAATCAGTAGTCACACAAAGGGTTCAAGGGGTTTTGGGGATACATTGCATGAAGCATATGACCCCAGTAGGGGTCAGGTTTGGTCATACACAACAATAGCTGATGCTGGCATGCCCACAAACCAGCCAAAGAATACAAACACATAGAGGGGATATGGGGGTTTGGGATTCATAACTCACCAAACACATAACAAGTGACTGATAGAGTACACATAGGAAAGAATTAATTTAAAAGGGAAGGGAGAATATTAAAGCATGCTAGTAATGCAACTTGACTGCAGAAACATAAGCAGGAGTAGACAAGAATGAAAGAAATTGGAGCAACTAAAGAAAACATGTTGTTGTTGAGGCTTGAAAATTAACTAGGATATACCAGTAAAGAAGCAAAGTACAAAAAGGAAAAGTAAGCAAGATTCTACGGTCTAGCCTTGGCTTTTAGCCGGCTAGACAAAGCAGTAGCACAAGTAGTAGTAGAGAAAAGAGAGAGTTTTGAGTGTAAGTGTGTGTTATGAACTCAAATTGTTCGTGTCTTTGAAAGAATAGAGTGAGGGTATTTATAGTTTTGAAAGCGAGTGAAAAATAAGGTAATAAGTAAAGTCTTAAAACAAACATGGAAATAATTACAATCAGAATCAATTAACATAAGTGATTCCCTTTAATTAAGGAATCACTGCTTAACGGATACTAACAGGTTTAATTGAGGCAAGAAATCAGCTTGAGACAGATTGATTATTGCCATATAAGGGGCAGTAAAAGCATGAAGTAAATAATCTAGTCTAAGTACAAAATATGCTTAGTTTTGGGAGAGGATTCAGCAAGATCAAACATCACAGTAAAGGAAAGGAATCAATTAATTTTAAACCAATGAGTAAAAAATTAGGGTTTATAAGGGAACCCTTTGCAATCAGTCGTAAGATTGAGGGAGTCGGAATCAATCAAGAAAGGGCCTTAATTTTGCACCTCATCATATAAATAGCAAGGAATGAACAGTCATGTTGACAAAAAGAAGCAACACAAACATACAGTAGCAGTAAGGGTAAGCTAGGATTCAGCAGTAAGAAAAATATTCGAAACACAGTAGTCAAGTAGGTCAAGTAGTCACATAGAATCAATAGTGAAGAAGAACATAGTAACAGGTAAGAGAGTTAAAAACAAGTAAAGGTCTCACAGTAGTAATAAGTGAGGAAAACCCCTTTTAAAAAATTAGGGCTTCGATAGTAGTCAAGTTTAAGAGATGATAAGAACTCAAATCAGTTAAGTCAAACAAGGAGAAGAGAGTCAGAAACAAAGAACTTAATCGAACAAGTACACATTTAAACAAACAGTTTCAGAACTCGGATGAGACCAAAAAGGAACTAAGGTTTTCAACATGCTGAATCAAGTAGAAGGAAAGCATAACAAGTTGTTTGAACATAGTAAAATCGTAAAACAAAATCAGAGAAGAGATCTTTTAAAAGAAGTTAAGAGAAACCCTAATCGTTGAAAAAATGAAGAGTCATTTTGAAAGAAAATTGAAGAACCTTCAGAACAAAAACACTTAAAAAGATCGTAGTAAGCACAGATCTAAGATAGATCTAAAATAAAATCAAAAGATTTTAAAGCTAGGGTTTCAGCGAACCCAGAAAAGGTGAGAAAGACCTTGAAAAGTTACTGATCTAGCCGGAAAAGTCAGGGATCTTACTTGAATGGCCATGGCTGGCCGGAGAAAGACCAGAGATAAAGGTTGAGCAAGGACTAGACCAGATCTCTTTGAGGTCTGGCCATGAAATCACGGAAACAAATACCCAAGAGCCATAGGAGGCTGGTACACATCTCAAATGGCCATGAGAGGCCATGGATTAGGCAGGGGTTGAGGTGGATTAAGGTGGAATTAGATGGTGGAGACTAGGGTTCATGTGAGGTTGCAGAGAGAATTGAAAGGGAAGGGATTAAGAGGCGGCGTTTGGTGAAAAGTGAATTAGGGTAAGGGGTCATTTAGGTTTATTTTAGGTAAGGGGTAATGGTGGTCGTTGATCTGAATGATCAACGGCCCAGGTTGGGTTGGTTTAATTGGGTTGGGGGTCGAGTTTAAAATGAAATTGGGCCGGGAAAATTGGGTTTAATTTGGGATTTTGGGCTAAAATTTAAATAGCCACTTTTCCCTTTTTAATTTATAAAAAATAGTAAATAAATTTCTGAAAACAAATTGAAGATACTAAAATGATTTATAATATATAATTGACAATTTAAAAATATAGGATCCCATTTTATAAACATGAGACAAATCTAAACCTAAAAATGGCTAATATTATAATTATGTGCAATTAGCTTTAAAAATACTAAATGAATTTGTAAAAATATGTAAAAAAATCACCTTAGCCATATTTTGGCATAAATATAAGAATTTAATAAATTAATCATCAAAAATAATAATTTTGAAAATAATTATTGAGATTTTGTGGATAAAAGAGGGAAAAATAAATCAATTTAAATCTTTAAAAATTATGGAAAAATAATAAAATATTTGGATATGCTTATATATGCATATATATGCTATTTTGAAGATATTTTGCATATTGAAAATATATAGGGAAAAATTGGGTATCAACACATCCTTAAGCTAGTGGGCAAGTTGAGGTCTCCAATAGGGAGATTAAGAGCATATTGTCGAAGACCGTCAATGAAAATAGGACCGACTGGTCCAAGAAATTGGATGATACTTTATGGGTTTACAGGACTGCTTAGAAGACTCCGATTGGTATGTCTCCATACCGGTTGGTGTTTGGGAAAGCTTTCCATCTACCGGTTGAGTTAAAGCACAAGATCATGTGGGCTTTGAGGAAGTTAAATCTTGAATGGGATGTTGGATCAAATCTTCGGGTGGAGCAACTTAATGAGCCTGATGAGTTTCGGTTCCATGCCTATTCCAGCTCGTCCTTGTATAAGGACAAGATGAAGTACTTACATGACAAATATGCTCGTAGCAAGGAGTTCAAAGTAGGTGATTTGGTTCTCTTGTTCAATTCCCGTTTACGACTGTTTCTGGAAATCTTAAGTCAAAATGGAATGGACCTTTTGAGATGGTTCTTGTGACTCCGTTTGGTGCTCTTGATTTGAAAAACAAAAATGGTGAGATCTTCAGAATTAATGGGCACAGAGTCAAGTACTATCTTGGCAAGTTTGATGACAACCACGTGGTGGCAGTGATCCATCTCAAGTGATTGATGGTAACCTTCGTCGTGCTGCGATGTTAAATCAGGCGCTTCTTAAGAGGCAACCCATGTGTTTTTCTTCTTGTTTTTCTTTGATTTTTCTTTTAGTATAGGATTTGTTTTGGACTAAATGGTTGTAAGATATGAATAGGGATGTTTGATGCTGGCAAAAATGTGTCACACTCTGAATTTTGGACCACGACCGCGCTTCATTTTTTGCGGTCCGATGTGGCCTTATCGCGGGGGCGAAATTTGATTGCGGTCAGTAATGCTAAATAGTCCAAAGTGGGGGTTCTCTAAAGATTCAACCGCTGTCGTGGTAGGTAAGAATGTGTGGGTCCCAAGGCGTGTCTATAAATAGAACCTCAGGGCCCCCTTTTACACTTTTTGCTCTTTGCATTCTCAAACAACATAGACTACTGCTCACTCACGCCCTAATTTGCACAAACACAAGAACTGAGCTTAATTTGTTTCACATTTCACATCTGGTAATTCCAATCAACCCTTAGTCTTTAATTATGTTTTTATTTTCTTTTAAATTGATAGTTATTACTTCTTCTTCATCCTTTTTCTTTCAATTTTGACTTAGGGTTCCATAGTGTTAATTAGATTATGTTTCAATTAGTTTAAATTGTTATTAACTACCTAGCGGGATTGATAATATGTTGATTAATGCCAAAATGTATGAAAATTTAGTAACCCTAAGTGTTGAGCCCTAATTTAACCTTCGCAGTCCGCGGTTGTTTTTCCATGGTCCGCAGTCATCTTTGTTTTGTGAGATTATTAAATCTTGATAACCGTGATCAGCGGTGGCATTTTCCGCTGGCAGAGGTGCCTCTCCGTGGCCGCGAAGGTTTTTCCGCGGTCTACAGTGCAACTAAATTAGAGAGTGGGTAGTCTAAATCCCACATCTTCGCGGCCGCGGTTGATTTTTTGTTGTCCGCAATGCAGCCTTTGCGGCCGCGATCCTTTTTCACGGTCCGCGGTCTGCTATTTTGTTCTTGCACAGTCAACTAATATTCTACACTACTTCTTCTAGTATTTGCACTAACAAATTTCAACTGATTGTACTTGCAAATAATGGTTAAATCTAGAGGAGCTGGTGACACATAAAAGGGTAGAGCAGAGTCCTTCCAAGGTAGGGGACGAGGCATTATTAAATTGACCCCAGCGATTCGAAAAACAATTAGGGAAACCAGAAAAACCATTAGAGCTGTAGATAGAGCTGCTTCGCATTCTGAGGGAAGTGAGTACTTGCCCTCCCGGGAGGCATCAGAGTCTGATTTGGTGCATGAATATGTACCCAACTTCCCAGAGAGACGTAGGTTGAGAGATGAACCCACACCTCCAGCCTCCCCTACTGCTCGTGCTCCAGTTCATGTATCTTCTGAGTCGTTTGAGGGCTCAGCAGAAAGCAATGATAGTTCAGCTTCAACCTCACCTACACCTTCGTCACCTGGATAGGATGTAGATGTTAGGATACCGGATTAAGAGGGAGGGGGTGTGCCTCAAACTGGGTGTGTGGAAAGAACTAGAAACCTCGATATTTGTTAAAGAGGTTCGTCAGTGAGATGGTTTATCACAAGTTCTGGGAGTGGTGGCCTCTAAGGTCACTTATTCATGAGCACCAGTTCATAGAGAGGGATCTCCTGCCACACAACCCCAACGTGAAACAACAATTCAATGAATGAGTGGGGTGGGATTACTTCACCAGCAGGGTGTCAGAAGCAAACGAGCACTTAGTCAAAGAGTTTTACGCCAATGCTTCCCACATCAAGAAGGATACCAAAGTGACTAAAGTGCGGAACTTGAAAGTGAAGTTTAATGGGAAGACAATAAATGAATACCTGGGATTTAATGAGGAAGATAAAGCATTGTACTTGGAGAAGGTGGCACTTGATGAGGCAGCCTATCCGTGGTTGGCATCATATTTGACTCTCTCGGGCACCACCCCAGCATGGTTGATAGCAGGGGTCCCTATCTTGAGGAAAACCATGAACTTTGAGGCAAAAGGGTGGGAGACTTTTGTGTATAGCAAGCTAGACCCCACCACCCATGAAAACACCTTGTCGGTCTCCAGGGCAATACTAGTGGCAGCTATTATGGCGGGGTTCCCGATCAATATCGGTAATGTTATGTCTAGGGTGATCACCAGGGTGGTCAATAAGGGTGACAGATCGTATCCCTTCCCAAACTTCCTCATAATGTACTTCGAAGATCAGGAGGTGGAGAAAAGAAACTTTGATGTGAAGGTGAAACCAAAAATGCCCTTTTCATGGTACAGCCTCAAGTGTCCAGACAACCCCAAAGCCAAAGAATCCAAGGGCAAAGCCACTACTTCTACTGGTCAGTCTGAAGAGCCAGTAGTAGTAGTCACTTCTTCTCAGTCTCCTACTTCCATACCAGAGCCTTCCCCCGGACCACCTACTTCTACTCCTCCAGATATTCCATCCTCCTCAGCATACCTATTGACTACCCACAGATTGAGCCAAACACTCTCTAGTATCAACAACTGGATGCAGGCAGCAACTTCTAAGCTGTCTGTACTCTCTAGTTTAGTAGCAGCTCAGTCAGTGCCCTCACAGCCGTAGGTGTCAGCTTCGGTATAGGAAACTCTCAAGGAGCTTCTGGACAACCAGAAGAAGCTCCTTGATAACCAAAAGTTGATAATGGATGCTCTTGCTGATCAAGGGAAAACACTTAAGGAGCTGAGCAAGTACACAAAGAAGCTCAAGAAGATGCGGGCCAAGAAGGAGTCGGTTCAGGAACTGAGGGGAGAGTGGAGAAGATGAAGGCAGCTGACCATTTGCCTTTGGAGTTATTATTGCACGATCAGCCTCCAGCAGCTCAGACAAAGCAAGTTCCGGAGCGGGAGATTGAGAGAGCTCCAAAGAGGAGAAGGATGATCCCCCAGGTGGATGATGTTGAGATTGAGTTGCAGGAGACGGAGGGTGCTACTTCTGGCCAGCCACAGGCCCCCGGGACAGATGATCCAGGTGCCCAGCCATAGGATTCTGTGCTAACACAGGACCCCACTCAGTTATAGGAGCCCATGCTACCATAGGAGCCCATGCAGACGGAGGATCCATAGGGAGGTTACTTCACTCTCTATCTTACTTTTTGAGCTTATTTTTGGTTAGTTAGTATTGAGGACAATGCTATCTTTCATTTGAGGGGGGTGGCCCTACCTTGATTTTTGATTTGGTAGTTAGATTGTAATTATGACACTATTTTCCGTCTTTATGCTTATTTTTCACTTTTGGTATGTATATAACTTTACCTTTTATTTTACTTTCTGTTATTGTTCTATCAGAGGGGTTGCTCTGATGGTAAGCAACCTCCACTTCCAACCAAGAGGTTGTGAGTTCGAGTCTCCCCAAGAGCAAGGCGGGAAGTTCTTGGAGGGAAGGATGTCGAGGGTCTATTTGGAAATAGCTTCTCTACCCCAGGGTAGGGGTAAGTTCTGCGTACACACTACCCTCCCCAGACCCTACTAAGTGGGATTATACTGGGTTGTTGTTGTTGTTGTTCTATCTTGGTCTGTATATAAAATTACTCTTATGTATATATTCATCCCTTTTTATGTATATTCATCTAAACCCGCATTTTGTACATATTCAGTTTACTTTCCGTATTTTACTTCATAGCTTCTTTCGTAATTTCCTTAATAGCTTTTTTGTTTCATTTAATAGCTTCTTTTTCGATTCGTAGCTTCTTATTTTACAATTTTTGCGTGATCAATACGTTTTGGTTTTCTTAATGCCACGATTCTTTCCAAAGGTGGAGTTTGTGTAAATCGGGTGGCTCTTCTCGATTATGGATGGCATGACAACCTTCTTAAGGGTTTGAGTCTATTTTTCTTTTTGTTTTTGTGTAAATAGTAGTTAGTGAGCAATGGTGCCTCAGGCAAAGCTTCACTTGGGCCTAACATATTTACCTTTGACCTTATGGTTAAAAACAAATTGTTGTGTATAGGATGGTGATAGTTGTGACCTTAAGACTCTTGTGTTGGCTAAACAATTATCGAGTGGTTTCTCGGAAACATGTGTGTTGCTCAAATCTTAGCTAAGGTTGTTGTGGACCCCCGATTTTGTTTCTTTAGTAATCCTATAGCTTGTGTGGTGAGGTATTGTTTTGCAAGTCCAAGTCCCGTGCTAATGAGTCTAGAACTTTCCCTGAATGTTTGCCTAGGCGAAATCTTAAGTGTAGCTCGGCTGGAGAAGTGATTATAGGCTCTCTTTGATCCCAATTGAAACTTGAAAACGTCCATAGCCTACCAATGATGATATCCCTAGACAACCCTATTAAGTCTTAGATTTCATTCTTTCAATAACCATGGTACAAACATTTATCCGTTCTAAAATGAACCTTTCTTGGCACCCTATCTTTCCTTAGCACAAGGCAAAAGAATAAGTTTGGGGGGAGATATGAGGAATGCAAAAGTGATAAATGTACAAAATGAAGAAAAGGAAAGGCAAAGAAAAAGAAAAAGAAAGAAAAGCCAAAAATTCAAAAAGCAAATGAACAATGTAGAAGAAATGAAGGGATTCAACGAAAGAAAAAGATGAAAGGCATGGAAACATTAGAAAGGAGAAAAAGAATTGAAATGAACAAGAAAGAGTGACAGTGTGTCTCTCTAGCCCCTGAAGAAGAAGTAAATGACTCAAAGAATCAAGAAAATGTGTGCCAAAATAAAGAAAATGAAGTGCTTAAGGGAAGATGAAACCTTCTTAGACCAATATATCCTACCCTGAACCAAAAGCCTTCATTACATTCCCACAAAAGCCCAATATGATCTTGAGTTGAGTGAGCTTACATTAGTGGTGACTCACATAAGGGGCAAGCTTATGGTACTTAGAGCCAGACTTGTGACCTTCCTTTGAGAGAGATGAGTGTGTTTTCTACAATCCTCGTTGTGAGTGCTACAATCCAAAAGTGAAGTTTGCTTGTGGAGAGTTGAGGAGTATGAGTTTGGGTTCCACAGTGACCAATGTAACAGAAAGAGTTTTCTTGATGAGTTGAGTCAACTTTTGATGCGTTTATGTCGTACTATAGCCAGGGTGCTAAAAGGTTGTGTATTGTTGATAATGCATTTGAGTTCAGGGTAATTGTTAGTCCCAATTGATTCTTGATGAGGTTACTTTAGGACAGCTGAATTTTCCTTTCTTTTATCTTGAGGAGGTGGGAATTACTTTGTTTTCTTGAGGACAAGCAAAAACTTAAGTTTGGGGGAGTTGATAACTAGGGATTCTAGTCTAGTTTATGCTCATTATTGCTTGAGTTTTGGACTAAAATGTGTACAAGTATTCCCCAAAAGCTAACTTGTTGTGTTTGTTTGTAGTGTTTGGTCAAAAAGGGACAAGGATGTCATAACCAGCTCAAAAAAGGAGTGAAACCTGCACAAGTTCAAAACCAAGTCAAAGCAGCGCTATAGCCGAATATCCATCGCAGACGTAGAAGACCCACCACAATCGTTGTCCACAGTGTCAAGGATTCATAGAGTTGACATTTTTGGAATTCAAGCTACCACGGTCCGCAGTGATTTTATACGGCAGCGGTGCCTCCACCGCCACAGCGATCACTTTAAAGGAGTTCAGAGAACCTGCAGTTGAGCCAAATATTGAAAACCGCGGTCCGCGATGGATTTTATGCGGCTGTGGTAGCCTCACTGCTACAGCGGTCCATTTTTCGCTGTCAGCGGTACCTCCATTAGGGGCATTTTTGTCCGGAAAATTTAGTTGTGTATAAATACTTTGTTTTCAGATTTTTAGGTCATCTTATCAGTAGTGAGCACGTGAACGATGACTTTTACCTATTTTGAGAAATATTATAGCTAGTTTAGCAATTAATCTTAGTTTCTTATCTTGTAATTACATTTTATGGGTTATTCTTCATCTCAATCTATGATTTTTTCTTCAATTATGAGTAGTTAAACCCATTATCTAGGGTTGTAGCTCAACCCTTAATGGGTCTCTTGTTTTAGGGCTTAGATGTTTATGTGTGATGGATATTTGGCCTGATTTATGCTTTCTATGTTGAATTAGTGGTTGCAAACACTAATTTGTGCCTTTTTGACTTAGGCTCTTCTTGAGAAAGAGAGACTAAGTCTAGGAATTTCAGGCCAACAAGGAATTGGGGTGTATTCAAGAGATTGATAGCCTCAATTAAAGGGTTAAACCTAGAGATAGTAATACCCGACTTGAGCCAACATTGCTTGCACAAATTGAACACCCAATTGGGCTTAAGAAAGCCAATTAGGGCAAAGTCACTCTTACTACCGAGAGGTGTAGAGTGAGTAGCTTCGTGCATTGGCTATATCATGACCCCAGCTATAACATTATTGCCCTAAGTTTGAGATCCCGTTAGATACTCACATAGGAGTAAGTCACTTCCCTAGTGCCTCTTTACCTATTTAGAAAACCCTACAAAAATATCCATTTAGATTAATTTCTTACATCAATAGTATTAAATTTAGAAGTAACAAACAAACAAGAATGATTGGAAGTGCAATTAAAAGCACTACACATTTCTAGATTAGATAGGAATCCAACTCCAAATATATCTAGCTCCCTATGGATTCGATCTCGACCTTCTCGGGTAAAAGCTGCATCGACCCGATTATCGATCACGCTCAATCTCCATAATGAGGGTCTGACACACGAAAGAAGACAGGTCAGCAGAAGTAAATTACACATACGAAATAAACTAACTTAACATGGGAAAAGCAAACTTACTCGCAAGGCCATGCCAGATATACCCAGCGACAGATCCGCATCCTTCAGCGTCTGCAACATCCTATTCTTAGAATCCGTACACAGAGGAGCGAAGGTCAGCACCGCTCGTTCAGAATTGACCAAGAGGTCATAATCTACGGGGATGACTATGTGCCGAGCAGGCCCCTCTGTCCTTATCTCCACTCGAGAGAACCTCTCCTCAAAAGCCCGCACCTCCTCAAGGTCGACATTGGAGCTCGACCCATCATCTTCTACGAGGATGGTTTTATCCCTTCCGCCTGCTGATGAGGAGCCAACCCTGGCTGCTTGTGCAGGTTCTCTATCGAAGGTCCCTTCAACCTCTGATGGTCTTTTCTCTGAAATGATAGTCGGCACAGGAGCAGTCTCAATGCCTGGTAAGGGGGCCACATCCAAAACAATGGGCCTTTATGACTCGGTATCGGCAGCACCAACCCTTCTAGTCTCCACCCTCCGCCTTTTTCTCGATACTGCTTCCCCCTCGTCATAAGACAACTCATCAATTAGGTGCACGACGCGGCGATCAGAGGTCTCAACCGACGTGATGCCTGCCTGTAGGGCGGAATCACCCAACGGCGGAGCTAGAGTTTGACCCTCTCGTATAGATTCAGCCAGTATATTGCATTCCAGCCGAAGTTACTGCCTGGCGGAATGCGGGCACCGGAGCCTTCGCCTTCTTGGAAGCTCGCCAACCAGTGCAAAGAGAAAATCATGTTTAACAAAGAATGATGACAAGACAGTGGTAAGCTATAATGAAAATGAAAGGGTCGTAGAAATGGGAATCAAACTCACTAGTCAAAGGCTTGGGACCGAACCGCTTATTAAAGGACATCCAGTCGCGAATCCACATAGTATAAGGTAAGACGCGAGTTACCCAGTCCTCGATATCAGGAACCAAGGGAGGTGGACGTTTACCAGCTGAAAGTAGAAAGACATGAGCAAGTCAGAAACAAAAAGAAGAGAGATAAACAAAATATATTACGAACGGTAAAAGGCCCTTACGATTGAAGTTCCACTGCTCAGGGAACCCGGCTGGGTCCGCCACTACGTGTTTGGTCCTGACGAAGAAGTAATTGCACTAGAACTGGCAGTTCGCCTTGTCATCCATCCCTGTCACCAATCCTTTAGTCCCACGCTGACGGAGATGAATCAGCGTGCCCCTGTAGAAACTGGGCGAGAAGAGATGCAGTAGATGACGAATGGAGACTTCGCAACCGGCTAACTCTGCGAACTTTGCCAACATCAAAAAGGCTTTATATAGGTAAGGGGAAAGTTGTGCCGAGCAGATGTCATAAAAGCGGCTGAACGCCTCAGCGAATGGGGGAAGAGAAAGAGAGCAACCCACCAAAAACGGGTATTGGTAGAAAGCGCAATACCCAGGTCAGTGAACTTGTATTGAGTCACTCCCCGCCGGGACAATATCGACGTGAGCAGGAATACGGAATTTAGACAGCAGGTCCGATATTTTCTTCGACTCCATGACTGATAGTACCTGCTCAGGAGCAGGGGTAGGTTCTTTCTGAAAGTCATTTCTAACCGACGGGTTCCGAGGAACTATCTCCTCCACCGTGGGAAAACTTTCGTCTTCCGCAACCGTGAGTTCGCCACTACCAGAAGGCATAGCTGCCGATAAAGGGATGTCATCGGAAACTATATTAGAAGTGTAAGGAGAGTTTGTCATTTTTGCAAGAGACATGTATATAGTAGAATTGGAAGAAGGGTATCAATGAGAAAGTGTTTGATCAACAAGAAAGCTAGAGCTGAAAAGCATAAGTAAATCGGAAGCAAGGGTTAGAGAAGAAGCAGAAGAACAAGCAAAGTACCAAAGGAGTATGAATTTCGAAAAGTCTCATTTTTGAATCTCCCTTCCCCTATTTATAAGGTATTATAGCACCCAAATCGATGCAAGAAACTGTCATTGACACTAAGATCGAAGCAACAAAGGCACTGGAAATGGTGCATTGCATCGGGAAGATGCATAATGATGACGCGTGTGGCCATGACGTCCTCCTATGTTAGCCACGCCAACCACAACCTTTGAGTCGACCCATCATCAACGCGACCCCGACCAATTCGGCTCATTCGCCACGGCGAAATATCTTGTGATTAGATACAGATAAAATTCGCTCATCAAGGACTCCCAAGAGGACAACTTCAATAAGCGGAGGGACTAACTGTATAGGTCAAAATTTGGTCTAGTTTAGCGAATGCAGACGGACGAGCTGAGGCCGAGGTCGAAACCAAGCACGTCCAGTGGCGAGGAGTCGCTCAAAGGGAGAGACCAGTATTGAGGTTGAATAGAGAGCAAACAGCTACAACTATTAGAATATTCATAGGATTATGAATAGGGATATTCTATTGAATATTCCCCCATATTGTATTTTTTTAGGATTTTCTAGAGATATCCCTTATGAATAGGGAGAAAGAGAAAACAAAAGGGGATTCGGAACTTTTATGAAAGATCCTGGTAAAGAGTTGACTATCAAGAATATACAAAAAGCTTGTCTTGTCTCCTTTGTTTGATTCCATTACAGAACATTCCTCTTGAGTTCACAAGATCCAAGAACACATAGTTCATTTCCATTGTCTGCTATCACACGTTGTAGTCAGAGGAAGGAATCATCCATCTCATCCAATATTTGGGTGACAAATTCCTTCTTATTACATTCAATGTCATTTATCACATTTATTGCATGTTTTCATCCTCATATTTATCAATAGTCATTGAGCATTAACTCGGTGTTTGCTGACCTGAACACGGTCCTGCATCGTCCAAGTTATTTAATTTCAGATCTGGAATTCATTACTAATAACTCGGATTCATCCCTTGTCTATTTTACAAAACTAGTTTAACTAAAAGGGCTTAAAATTTTGTGGTCAAACAGTAATATTCATTCATTATTTCAGTCTGTTGCATGCCAAAATATCGAGTTAGAGTCAGCTCTTTGGTAAAGTAATTTATTCCTATCACATTTCTTTTTGGTTTGTTTGTTCTTCTTAAAATTTACAACGGAATTATGAAGATAATTTTCCTTTATAACATGCAATTTAAATGTCTTCTTCACAAAATATTTGATTTTCAATTTGTATGAGAAAAGGTGCATAGTGCATACCACTGAAATACAACTTAAGGACAATTTGACCTATCATTTTCCTCTCATCGTTTCAAGGATGTAGAGACAATTCCCCCTTTTTGATCTGAGAGTTGAGGTTAATTTCCTAAATGATCATCAAAATTACTTCTTTTTTTCCTGCTAAAATCATTGAACTATATATTATACGCAATTTCTAGTCGAACCATTGTGGTAGAAAGAGAACAAGTGATATATTAATTGCAACGACGAAGTCAATTTAGGTAGGGTTAGCAAATCTCTGTTGATTGGTTGCAAACTTCATTAAATGTCAGCATTAAATATGTGAAAGAGACAATGCACGAAAGAAGCTCAGATAAAGCAAATAGACAACATTCCCTGTTCAAATTACAGTGAAGAATAGATGAAAGGGCCAAGAAACAACTATTGAGTAGTTTTAGTTTAACCCCAAGTCGGCCATTTATTTCAATGGGTTCCACTTGCCTACCAAACCCTACTACACTCTCCCCCTTTTCCTCCATTTCAAATATATTCCAACATTTTAGCACTCTGCTTTGCCCCTTTGTCTCTAGGCCCCTTCTCTTTTATCCTTTTATTATATTTTTTCCATTTTCTTAGGTTTCAAAGTTCTTATAGTTTGCCTACAATAAAATCTTGTGAGACCGACTTATAGATATACTTGTGACAAATGCTTTCAATCTTATAAGAACTTTTGGTTGCGACTTTTGGGTCAAATTATACACTATGTATTTACACAATTAAAAATAAGTCAAATTTATGTTTTACCATTTACATTTTTAACTTAGAATTCACATATGTGTAAACTTTAATTTTGCCGCTGAGTCAGTGATCATACATTGATAGAACATAATTCCACTAACTAGTAAAGAAAACCACCCTACAAGACTCGTAAATTTGGACTAAGTTTATCTTCCCGTATGATTTGTGAGCTATTACACAAGTGCAAGGTTTACCTTATGTGCACCCGAAGGATAGTGGCTGCAAGTTCCCTTATTAACAAAAAACTTTGGACCAGTCCGTATTAATACTCCAAAGAGAGCACTTAGTAATCAAACAATTCAACCTTAGCTTAACAGTTAAAGTTAAAGTGATAATATATATTATTTGATTATAATTAAGCGATAAATGTGTATATGCATCAAAATACATATATTACATTCATTGGTTTATAGCCTATTTGGTCGT
Organism: Nicotiana tabacum; assembly: GCF_000715075.1. Lineage (NCBI taxonomy): Eukaryota > Viridiplantae > Streptophyta > Magnoliopsida > Solanales > Solanaceae > Nicotiana > Nicotiana tabacum. The sequence goes on along the minus strand of NC_134087.1, from coordinate 54,525,304 downwards.
GCATCTTTTTGTCCTAAAATGTTTTGTTTCAAAGTTAAGATATTTGGCCTAACTTTTAGAAAAAGTAAAAGTCTCTTTGAGTAGAAGCAGAAATAGTTTTTGAGAAGCAGAAAAAAATTGTTTTCCTCCAAAAACCACCTTTTAGAAAACATTTTTGAGAAAAATAGATTTAGAAGCATCTTTTAAAAGTTTGGTCAAACACTAATTATTGCTTAAAAGTATTCTCAAATTAATTAGCCAAATATAAATTGTTCTCAACCAAAATACCTTTTCAAAGGCACTTTTAAAAAAATATTTTTTAAAATAAATTGAGGTCAACTAAGCTATTGGTGTAAACATCCGATGCATATAAATTTCTGTGCACTTATCATTGCCTCTTCTTTTATGAGCTTATATACAGTTTAATTAGGGCTTTCGTCTACCCGACTCTTCCCATTTCTAAGACTCCAAATAATTGGATCCTTGTTGTTTGTTTGTGATTTGTATTTTCTAGTGGTTCTATCATCACTTTTCGATCAGGAACCAATTTTAAAATTTGGTTAGGAAAATGGAAGGGACAATATGTCGAAGCTAATACAACAGATTTCCTAATATTTATTGCTCCTGGTTTCCCACACTCTTGCTGCTTACATACTTATGCTTGGCATAAAATACAAGTAAAATCATTTGGAAAATTTGAATATCATATTTTGAAAAGATAATAAAGTTAACACTACATATTTTTATTATAACTCCAATTACTCATGTGAATATACTCCTTTTGGAATTTCTTTTTTCCACCAGATTCAAAGGCAACTTGGTCCAAGAAAACATGTGTTCTTGCTCTCCCTGAATTTAATGCTCCGTGTTTTCATACCTCTCCACATTTATTGCTATATATATCTTGCATTCAATGCTCGCATTTCCCTTTCCTCCTTTCCTTTTTTCTTTGGTCAATTTATTTATTGGTAAGTCATTTAATCATACTATTAATTTAGATTTAATTAAACGAAGATATCTTAAATACTTAATAATAAACTACATCATTCTCATTAATTTAAAAACTCTACATAGATAAAATATACATACATGAATATACAGAAGCCTAATATGACGCAAATAACAATTTTTTCTATCTTTGTGCTTGATAAAAAGTTGCACTTCTTTTTAATTCTATTTTACGTGCCCTTCTTGGGCACCTTAGCTTTTACACCTTAGAAAGTTGTGAACAAATTACACCTTAGCTTTTAGGTATTCGTACCAGGGAAGATTTTCTAGATTTTTGCCTGGCCAATGAGTCAATTATTTAGAATATTCGGATATTGTCGTGAGTCCTTCACTAGCATTACAGTGCCCAAATATTGCCTAGAGAAATTGTCAGAATAGAAATGAGTTGAGTACCCGGAACCAAGTCAATACAAAAGTCGATATCCCTGTCGGGTGGTATTTCCGGCAGGTCTGCAGGAAATACCTATGGAACTTACGGACAACTGGTACCGAATCCATAGAAGGAACCTCCGCACTAAAATAGCGGACATGACCCATATAAGCTAGACATCCCTTATGGACCATACGCCGAGCCTTCATATAAGAGATAACCCTGCTGGTAGAATGACTAGGAGTCCCTACTCTAATCGAGGCAACCCTGGCAAGCCTAAGGTCACCGTCTTGGCGTGACAATCCAATATAGCGTGATAAGGTGACAGTCAATCCATACCTAAGATAACGTCAAAGTCTACCATATCGAGAAGTAAAAGGTACACACTAGTCTCACAATTCCCAGGTGACCACACACGATCGGTAAACGCGGTCTACTACAATAGCATTTCCTACAAGTGTGGACACATACACAGGGGGAACTCAAAGAATAGCGGGGCACAACCAAATATGAAGCAAAATAGGATGACACATACAAATAAGTAGAACCCGGATCAAATAGAACTGAAGCATCTCAACTGCAAACTGAAACAGTACCTGTGATAACGGCATCAGAAGACTCAGCCTAAGGCCTGGCTGAAAAAGTATAACATCGGGGCTGGGACCCACCACTCTGGACTGCATCTCTAAGACGGGCCCTAGCTGGCTGGCCTCCACCTCTAGCAGTATGACCTCCACCTCTAATGGACTGACCACCACCTCTGGTTGTCTGACCCCTACCTCTAGCTGGCTGAGTGAGCCGTGAAGAACCCGGTGGCGGGACCATGGCACGAGAACCTTGATGTTGAGAACTGCTCGATGTACGAGGGCAAAATCTAGTAATGTGCCTCGGATCACCACAAGTATAACAGGACCTCGGCTGCTGTGACTGCTGACCCTGAAGGGTGCCCCGTTCAGATGGTCAGAAGAGTGTGAGGCGAGCTTTCAGAAGCTCAAGACTGATTTGTCTACGGTGCCCGTGTTGGTGTTGCCCACAGGTTCAAGATCTTATACGGTATATTGTGATGCATCTCGTATTGGACTTGATGCGGTGTTAATATAGGATGTCAAGGTAACTGCATATGTTTCGCAGCAGCTGAAGGTTCACGAGAAGAATTACCTCGTTCATGACCTAGAGCTGGCAACCATTTTTCATGCGCTGAAGATTTGGAGGCATTATCTATACGGCGTGTCGTGTGAGTTATTCACAGATCATTGGAGCTTGTAGTATTTTTTCAAGCAGAAGGAACTCAATATGAGTCAGATGAGGTGGTTGGAGCTATTGAAAGACTATGATATCACCATCTTGTATCATCCCGAGAAGGCCAATGTGGTGGCCGATGCTTTGAGTAAGAAGTCAGCTAGTATGAGCAGTCTTGCGTACATTCTCGTCGGTGAGAGACGGATTGCATTAGATATTCAGGCCTTGGCCAATCAGTTCGTGAGGTTGGATGCTTCTGATCCCACCTGTGTTCTAGCTTGTACAATTGCTCGATCTTCTTTGTTTGAGCGCATAAGAGATAGGCAATATTATGACCCTTATTTGCTTGTCCTTAGGAACACAATGCGGCAAGGTGCTGCCAAGTAGGTTACTGTTGTAGATGATGAAGTTTTGAGGATGCATGGTCGTGTTTGTGTGCCTAATTAATGAGATTTTGAAGTGAAATTTGGGAGTTTAGGGCTTAAGAATTGGAGCCTGAATTTTGGAGATTTGGATGAACAAATGGTGTCAGATTCTGATAAATTTAGTATGGTTAGACTCGTGAATAAATGAGCTTTCGGGTTTTGTGACTTTTGTCTAATTTCGAGACGTGGGATCGGGGGGCTAGGTTGAGCCAATTTCGGATTTTGGGGTCTAATTTAGTAGTTTTCTTGTGAAATTGATTCATTTAGCCTATATTAATTGTATTGTATTGCTTGTGGCTAGATTCAGGACATTCGGAGGACCGACTCGCTAGACAAGGATATTTTGGAGTAGGGTTTTGCTCGGACCGAGGTAAATAACAGTTATAAATCTGGTCATGAGGGATGCAACCCCAGATTTTGTATTGTATAACTATTTTGGAGGTGACGCACATGCTAGGTGACGGGCGTATGGGTGTGCACAGAAGGGATTGTAATTTGGTCCGTCCCGTGAGACTGTATAACTAAATGTTCTCTATGTTTTATGGAAATTTGACTGCAATTCATGTTAGAAATCATGTTTAGGCCTTATTATATCATTGTTGGGACCCGTTGAGGTCGTCTACTTGTTGAATTAGCTGTTATTTGCTATTTTGTTCTCGGTCATGATATTACTTGCGTGTCATACCTCCGTCTCTTTTTGTTTCTTGTTGATACATGTTTTTTTCTCTGTTTGGGCCGATTTATATGATTTCTGAGAGCTAGAGGGACTGGAGAGGTTGGTGACTGAGGTAGGGTCGTAAAGAGCCTTAGGGCTATTTATATATATTGGATTAGGTTGCAAGCCGCAACGAGCCTTAAGGTGATTTATCTATATTGGATCGGGTTGCACGCCGCAACGAGCCTTAGGATTATTTATCTATATTGGATCGGGTTGCACGCTGCAACGAGCCTTATGGCTATTTATATATTGGATCGGGCTACACGCCGCAGCGATATAAAGCTTGGGCTGAAGGAGCCCCTCCGGAGTCTGTACACCCCCAGTTAGCGTAGGCACCTATTGAGTGTGAATATTGAGGGATGAGAGCCGAGTGATTGAGCTGTTGACTGAATGTTGCCTTGAGAGGTTGTACTTGCTTTCAATTATTGTTGCGCTTAGTTGTTATCTGTCGTTGTTGTACAAATTTCTAAAAGGTTTTATATCTGGTTTACTTGAGCTCGAACTGGTTTGACTTAAACTGCCGGATTTGAAAGCATGTTCACTCTTTACTGAAATTTTTGAAATGAACTATATTTGCATAGCACGTCACTGCTTCTCAGTTCCTTATTTGTTTCCGTTACTTACTGAGTTAGTTGTACTCATGTTACACCCTGCACTTCATGTGCAGATCCAGGTGAGCCCGGTCACAGAGGGTGTTGTTCTCGTGCGTGGTTGACTATCGGAGACTTACGAGGTAGTTGCCGGCGTCCGCAGTCCTTGTCTCTTCTTTCTTGTTATCTTTTCTTTTCTGTTTTAACTTTTGGCACAGACTATTGTAAACTATGTTTCTAGACTGCTTGTAGATACTCATGACTTAGTGACATCCCGATGTCGGGCTATTATTCTGCACTTATATTTGGGTTTACCCCGTTGTTATGTAAACTCCAATTATTTTTAAATGTCTTAACTCATTTCTGTTAAATGTTGAAATTGTTTTCAAAATGGCGGCTTGCCTAGTACCACGATAGGCGCCATCACCACGGATTAGGTATTTGGGTCGTGACAGAAATATCAAAAGAACTTCTTAGACATATCGTAATTCATGGGTTAATTAAGCAACATTTTGGTTCAACCATAAGAATTGCTAATTAACTAGAAGCAATTTCGACAATATTGATTTACCTCTAAAAAAAACCTTATAATTATAATAACCTAATAGCCTATCTGCTAGTAGGGATGACAAAATAAACACGGAAGGATAAGCTAAGTTAACATAAGTATATTATTGCATTGTGCTTCCGTAGCATATATAATAGTTTGAATATCACAGAAAGATGTATTTAACGATGCTTTAGTGAGATCATCATTTATTATATCAAGATTAGTGTTGTATATTCGTTTGACTTATCAATTAGCAAGTACTATATGCTTGCATAAAGTTAATTACTTTTGCATTAGTTACTACAGACCTTATCCTATATATGGACATTTATTATGTTGGCAAATGTATTTGGCTATTAAATTTTAAGTAGGAAAATAAAGAGAAATTACTAAAGCAGCCAAATCCGTAAACTTCAGACACAAGTCACACCCCACCCGACATCGCACCCCTATCAACCCCACACACATACAAAAGAAAAACATACACATAAAACGAAACAAGACATTTCCACTTACTATTAAAAAAAAAAAGAATTTCCACAACAAACATCACCTCTCTTTTCTATATATTTCAACACTTAGCCGCCCTCCAACTCCTTTCCTTTTATTTTCACCATAACTGCAACTACAAGAGCTTTTCGAGATGTTGAAAAGGTTTAAAAACACAACAATATTAGTCTTACTACTTTCTCTTCATCTTCTTTTGATTTTCGTGGCTGATTATCACCATGCAAATGCAACAAAGAACTCACAACTTTTTAATGTTAAGCCTTTGCCTAATTCCCACAATAATTCTCCGCATACATCATTTTCTCAGTCTTTGCCAAAAGGAATCCCTATTCCACCTTCTGCTCCTTCCAAAAGGCACAATGGTATCAACCTCTAAAGCTTCAAACAGCGCGCGCCATGAGAAATTGAAGGGACAAATTAAGAGGAAAAAATAAAAGATTTCCCTTCAAAATCTTTGAAGTTTCTTCATTTGTACATGGTTCACTAGTGAGTATACATTTATATCCTAGCTATATATATTTATTATCTTTGTTCTTTTTCCCCCTAATGCTTCAGATAAGTATTTTGTGGACTTACTTAAGAGAGACCCTATTTTTAGAACCCATTGATTTTCTTGGTTAGGGTTCTTCATATATGTAGTTAAAATCTAGATCAATTCACCCATTGTATGGCTATGGAATGATTAACTCCAATAACAGCAGAATATATCCTAGCTATAATTTTATGCGGCTTTGTTCTCTCATGCATGAAGCTTTATTTTAATTTTTTATTTTTATTTTTATTTTATTTTTTTGCTTTTTAGAGTACTTCACTTCTTTTCGTTCTGTTTAATTTCCTCCACTTTCTTTGAATATTTCAACTTGGGACATGAATTAAGTAACACAAGTCATTAGCACAAGAGGGAAAGAGAACCCAACTACTATTTGACTTCTTCTTTAACAAAACTGAAGAAGAAGTCATGTAAAGCGTTGCCTTTCCCTTTTTTTTTTTTTTTTGGGGGGGGGGGGGGGGGAGTGGAAGATACGGTCCAAAAAATATCATCGTGTTAATAAGAAAATAAAATGAAATAATACCGTATCAGTAGTGTCCAAGGTTTGAAAACAATGATTTAAAAATGCTTAATTCCATGAGTCCATATCGATATGACAGAAATCCAAAAGTAACAAAACTTAAGTAGAAAATTACTTTATATTTAATTTTGGCATTTCAAGTTATTACATCATGCTACGGGTGGTTGTATGAGGTGCAATTGAAGTTGTACTTTTTGCTGTTTTGACGCAAAAACTAGCCTGTTTAGTCCATTGGATTTATTAACCTTAATTCTTTCATAATTATCCTGCTTTTAAATACCTCATTGTCAAAGGTCGTTCAATAAAAAACAGAATGTCAAAGGTCGTTCAATAAAAATTGAAACTTGGTTTTAGGAAGGCAGAAAATTTTCAAGATGGTTGGTACATAGTACGTATATACATTGTTAATTTAATGCCTTGCTCGCGGAAGAAATTTCTGTAGAAAATTGCAATGTGGACTTTGGAGCTGAAATAAACCTAATTAACAAATCATAATGCATGGATCAAACAGATTAAGACTACTGCGAGTTCTATATGTGACTTCATCGAAATTTTTATTTTTGCATTTTTGGAATATAGAAAGCTAGTCCAAAGAACTTCAGATTTGGATAGCTGTTTAGTGTTAGTTAAGTATAAGAGTTTTGTTCATTTTTTTGTGACTTATAAATCAAAATTTGGAGCAAACGTTCTCTCAATGAAATGGCATAGTAGTTGGAGTTGCGAGCTATTCCAACCATAGCTGGATGTGATCTTAAGCGTTGAACAAAATAAAAACCATAATTTAAAATCCAGATCAAATCAGCTAAAATGTTTAACTGATTAATTTCTGGTTAAGTGAATTGATGTGAAAGTTGAAACATGAGAAAATTACGAAAAAATTGTCTTACTTAACTAACCTGTTGACCTAGCAATTCCGGAAGTAGAACTAGCAATAAACACTTAATTAAACAATAATGAAATGTCTTATATGACCACTTACAATTACAATAAAAGAAAATAACATTTTAGAATTTTGTGTGTTATTTTGAGATTTTTTTATATGTACAATGCAAGTGTACTCAAATTCTAGAATATAGAATTAATATAATACGTAATTTTTCACCTTTTTCTTATCATTTAGCGTGTGTTGGGTATGAAGGAAAATATTTTCCTGAAAAATAAGTGATTTTATTACTTATTTTTTCATTTTTGGTTGGTAAGTGAAAAACTTTTTTCGAAAAATATTTTCTAGTATTTGGTTAGTAAGTAGAAAATATTTTTTTTAAAAAAAATATATAATATAGGTAAACACTATAGGAGTGAGGCGTGGGTGGGTAATGGGGTGATGGGTGGAATGGGGGTTGGTGGGGTTGAAGAATAGGATGAGTAATGTTGAAAAAAGAGTTTTTGAAAATGGTAGGGAAAATATTTTCCCCCAATTAGAGAAAAATGAGTTCATGACAAAAATATTTTTCAAAACATTAAAGCCACTACTAAATATTTTTCAGAAAATATTTTCCTTCATACCAAACACACCCTTGGTATCACCTTATTAGATAATGTACAAATAAAATATTACTTTAACTCAATATTAAAAAGAAATCAAGTGAATCTCGTGCATTGGCGTGCATGGGCTTATGATTCAACAAATGTGTAGGGTTTTCAATGATGAGGAAATAAAGTTTTAATGGTTATAAATAGAATTCTATTTAAGGTGAATGTCTATATTTAGAGAGATTCTAGGGTTTATTGTTTGGCGGCTAAGTCAATCTCTCTTTATAAATAGAGGGTTCTATTCCATTGTAATTCATCTCAATATCAATAAGAATTCTCTCTCTGCTTTTCTCTGCAATACTATTCTTCTTCTTTTATTGTTTCATAACACGTTATCAGCACGAGACTCTAACCAATTGAGTAGAAGCTTTGGGATTGAGCATAATGATTGTCAATTATTCTTTGAACTTCCTTCATGATTAAATTCTGGATTTAAGGTAAGTATTTTACTTTTCTCTTTCAAATTCTTGACATTCTATACTTTGATTTTAAATACAAGCAAAGACGATAAATTTTGATTGCAACTCTAATGGAGTTTGAAAGAAATTATAACCACCCAAAGTGGTAAAATTTATGTGTCTTGCCATGATCAAATTCATGTATGATTGTGGGCAAAGAATTGAAAATTCATCCCATTGAATTTGCTCCATTCTCAATCCCTTTAGAGAATGTGATAGCAGTATGTGATAAGTCTGAAAGAAGACAAAATTACTACTATGAATGTATCAATTGATGTGGATGTGGCAATAGACGAATAAATTATAATCGTCATCATTGAGTAATGAGAATAATAAGGATTCTCAAAATAATCCTTCACTCTGTGAAAGTAATGTTTGTCATCGATTTGACATGAGATTTTATAAAGCACATATAGATGATTATGGTCCATTCATGATGTGAATGTGACAACATCTTATTTATGAATACATATTCATTCTTGGAAGAATATGAACGTGCTAGTGGTAGTGAATATACCATACTCACCTTTAGAAGGAGGTTTAAGATGATATAAGAAAATAATGTCATTATTATGGCATGAATGGTCATTGGTCACGTACCTATTGTATGCCAAAATATTTTGGCAATGTGATTATTAAAGGACAACAATAATGCAAGAAACATATCTTGCATATAATTTTGACCATGACCATAATGGTATAACTTTCTCCTTGAAAGAGATATATGACCATATGAATGTTGATGAATATGTGGTAGTACAAAATTAATTGAGAGCTCTGGAAGAGCCAATTATACTATTTTGGAGAAACACAATTGATTACCAATAAGGTATTGTATTGTAGTAAGTCTCAAAGAAACTTATTCAGTTTCTAAAGTATTCGCGAAAGCGGTTGGTTATATCGAGACTATAAATAAAGGAAGATTTAATATCTTCTATTACTACAACTTGTAGTGGGATAATATTTATGTGAAAAATTACCCGTTTTATTCTCCAGTTTGTACTACACAAATAAAAGAATACGACAATAAAATAGAACTTTATTTATATAAAATCCATATCATAATAAATTTGGAGTTTATTGATATCTAGTTGGCATAGCTTGTTTAGCCATATCAATTTAAGTATGATGTGCAAAAATAATAGAGAATTCACATGGGTAAATATTAAAGAACTAGAAAGTTCTTTACGAATTCTCTTATATTGCTTATTCTCATTAATTAATTGACCAACTAAAGTTGGGATTGAATCCCATTAATTCTGGAAATATCAAAGGTGAATATAGGTCCATTCACCTGCCATGTATACCACATAAGATGCATCTATGAGATGGTTACATGTGCGATTATTATTAACCCGCAATATGGTGTTTGCGAGGTAACTTGCTCAATAATTTGATTTAGAGCATAATTTCCAGATTTTTTTATTCAAGAAGTTCATCTTGATAAGTTGGTTTACATCACAGCTGGTTTAGCAAAATAATTTATTGAGTGCCTCCACTTAATAGCTAAATTGTTGTTGATGAGAACAAAGTTATCTATATCAGTTTGATATAGGTCATATACGAAAATATATTATATTCTCCCTTCACAAGTGGTTCGGGGTCAGGAATCAAATAATTCCATCTTATTATTATTGATGTGCGGTGTATATTTTGATTAACATCATCACACACAAAGATGGACTTTCAAAGTTGAGGAAGCAAGTTAGTTTTTCTAACATGAGGGGGAGACATGATAAACAGTTGAAAAAAAGTTACTTGGAATTGATTATCATTTGTATACGATAATATGAACTTGAAGTTCATAAAAGATAATTCATCTGCAATATATTGCAAAGTATGCTAGACGCATTTGCTAACCCAAAGAAAGTAACTATATTCTCATTGCAAATGCTCCTATTAAGTCCTAGAAGGACAAAGTCTATGGTACGCTTAAACCATATAGACAAATCGGTTTCAAATAAAACTTATTGATAAAGAAGATGTGCAAATGATCAAAGTGATCATAATAAGGAGGCAAGTGATCTAGAAAATCACATGACATAACACTTCATAAAATCTCATGAGAGATTCAGGTACCTGAAAATATGAATGAAGAGATCTCTATGTTATGTCTTTATGAAAAAATGTTGGAATCGATATAAAATGTTCGTCGATGACATCTATCATAGCGCTAAGTATAGATGAGGATCTTAAGTCTATCGAATATAGACATAAAAATTTTGGCCAAATGGAAGAGACGCAATTCGAATAGAATTGGTTTCATATGAAAGACAAGTATTTGGACTTGCAGTTCAAACACTTAAAAGTATAAAGTCAATGGTATGTGATATCACTTTTATTTATCTTATATATCTAGCATGACATAAAAACTTGATATGCATCTAAAGTCTATTATACGGCTTATATGACTTAACTTATATGACAATCCATGAAGGATTTAAGTCGCTTAAATCATATACAATTCTTGGTCTTGAAGTACCACATCCTAAGTGCAATTTGTGCACATATGTATCTTGCTATAACTATAAGCATGATAATGTGATAGCGAGAATACCTCTATGGAGATATCGAAAAGGCCATTCTACGGAAGTTTATGAAGACATTACATCTCTATCAAGAATGATGATTTCAAGATGCAATATATTCATTCAAGTTAATATGGCTGATTTATTTATCAAATCTCTAGCAACGATCTCTGAAGATGGTGCACAAGATTGGAATGTGAAGACTCAAGGATATAAATTGATACTCTCATCAGGGGAGTTAATGCACGTTGCACTCTTTTTCTCTTACAAGATTTTGTCCCACTGGGTTTTCCTTGCAAGGTTTTTAATGAGGCAACCAAAAAGCGTATTGTTATATATGTGTACTCTTTTTCCTTCTCTAGAATTTTTTTCCACTGGGTTTTATTTTTGTTATGGTTTTAACGAGGCACATTATCTGTTGAATAGACATTAAAGGGGGAGTGTTATAAATAGAATTCTATTTAAGATGAATGTCTATATTTAGAGAGATTCTAGGGTTTATTGCTTGGTGGCTAAGCCAATCTCTCCCTATAAATAGAGGGTTCTATTCCATTGTAATTCATCCCAATATCAATAAGAATTCTCTCTCTGCTTTTCTCTGCAATACTATTCTTCTTCTTTTATTGTTTCATAACATTAATGCTTATCTTAATTTTTTTTCTTTTTTCTTTTTTCCTTTTTGTATTAGGAGGAAGGAGAAAAGTTCGGTATGTATAAAACTGTTTACTTGTACGATACAAATTACAAAGTACCAGCTAACTTAGTTATCATTTTTCTTGAAAATGAATAAGTTTATCAAAGTATCAGCTAACTTTGTTATCATTTTTCTTGAAAATGAATAAGTTTTGCCCCTTTTTTTGGGGTGGGCTTATCATTTGTACTATTCTTTAATCATGTTCTTTTCCATTCAAGCCTAATTAAGCATTGAAGATACAAGATTGAGGTGGTGGCCCGATGAATTTTATGGCCTAAAGTCAAACTTTATGAGGGTCTTAACTTTTTAATTCTTTTATTTTTTATTTGAAGTATATTTTTTTTGCTTTTCTTAGATACAAAGGTATTAATACTTTTCTTATAATCAATAACTTCTAATAAGTATTTCTCAATTGACGATATAGCTAATCCATTTAATCTTTCTTGTGACATTGTTCTTATTAGGTAAGATTTTATCAATTTTAATTTTGAAAACTTCTTTCGTTGAAGCAGCGGTAATATGAACTATGAACATTATTCCATAAGCAATTTAGGCATTTGGAAAATTAAATCTTTCTATTTGATTAAGTGTATCAATTAAAATGTTATCTTCTAATTGTACTATTTTCCTTAATACTTTTAATTCAGAAAATAAATCTAAAACATCAATATCGAATTGATTATTATGCTTCAAGGAACATTCAAGATTAAGGCACTATTTTTTTTAAATTTTCAACGTCTAGTGATCTTAGGTTTTACCGCCAAATAGAAAATCAAAAATATTTTCATATGCTTCGAATTGTTCAAATCTATTTTGAAGTGAAAAAATAGCCTTGTCTATTATGTATAAAAGTAATCAATGTTAGTAAACTGTATTTGTAAAATAATTCTGAAAAATATAAATGAACATAAACAGAAATAAAAAAACAGAAACAGAATTTTAATCCGAGCCCATTGAATTCACAGTGTTTCCTTAAGAAATTTAATCCTCTCCTAGTACCCAAGGTTATGGATTATTTCCTCCCAGGATAGAACGAATTACACACTGGTGTAGTGGTACTTCAAACCTCAGTGTTTCAGCGAACACAAAGTTCGGTAGCAAATCACACTTATTGTTGCTTTATTTGATGTTAAAACTATGCAGAAGAAGGAGGAGAAACTCAGAAAATCGTATAGAAATTCTGAGCAGAATAGACTTGTATTTATAGCCAAAGTTGAGCTGAAATCTGAAGAGGTGTAACTCTTCAGAAATGGTTGTTTATGCAAAACAGCCCCAGCATAAATTCCATAACATAAATGGTGATTTACTCAACAATAAAGAGGGAAAATAAAGAGGAAAAATTGAAGAGGGTAGTTTAATTTTCAATTACACATTGAAAAACGGATTGGAGGAATCCAAATCCAAATTTGAATCCGAATCCGAATCCAAAGCCGAAGCCGAGCCGAGCGAGCGACGACGACGGCGTGAGGCTTGCCTTCTTCTCAACTCTTTAAGAGCTAGAAGAAGAGCAATTGCTTATATACCCATAAAAACATCTTCCTCTTCCAATATGGGACAATGTCCCTTTGCCAAGGGGGGAAACTTAAAATTTCACTCAAAAAATTTATTTTCCTCCATTTCCCATTCACCCTCTTTTAAGTATTTAATATACTTAAATACATAAATCCCCAACAATCCCCCATATGAATGGGGAATGGCTATATCACGGAAACATGCATGAAAAACTGTGTGATTCGCTAGCAAGGATTAATTGCATCTGGATAAGTAGGTTTCTCTTTGAACTTTCCGTAGTGAACTTATGTCGGATATACTTGATCAATCGGTAGATTTGATATCTTTGAACCGTCAAACTTTGGTGTATACCTAGAAAACCACAAGTCACACAACCAACCCGTAACCATCTTTGGTTCTCATTGTTGTGTTCGTTTTAGCCATGAACACCGCCTGGTTTCATAAGTGCATAGAGAACTGGCCTTGTAAGATTCTCCTTGAAGCGGCGAACACTTCACACTTACATAGGTGATTCCTAAAAGTGTCATTCCGTAGATACACTATTTGATATACCCCGTATCAAATTTAGAAATCATTAAAAAGCCTTAATGCTTTATCCTTGGTACTGAACACTGTCTTATCATGAGAATGGACCAAAAGTTTAGTTGACAATGTTGAACCGTCATTAATGATTTTGTTTGATCTCCTTGAACCTATATCTTGGGATCTCCAGTCTTCTAGGTAGAGTTACCGTCACTATGACTTGTTCTTGGCCACAGTCCCATTCCCCTTGATGACTTCTCAACTACCTCTCTAGTTAGGCCTTTTGTAAGTGGATCCAACACATTATCACTTGATTTTACATAATCAATCGTGATAATTCCTGTAGAGAGTAATTGCCTAATGGTTTTATGTCTTCGTCGTATATGACGAGATTTACCATTATACATAATGCTCTCAGCCCTTCCAATTGCCATTTGACTATCGCAATATATGCATATTGGGTACCAACGGTTTGGGCCAAAATAGAATATCTTCCAAGAAATTTCGGAGCCATTCAGCTTCTTTACGGGCTTTACCTAAGGCTATGAATTCAGCCTCCATTGTAGAGCGGGCAATACAAGTATGTTTGGACGACTTCCAAGATACCGCTCCTCCACCAATAGTGAATACATATCCACTTGTGGACTTGGAATCAGTTGATCTGGTGATCCAATTTTCATCACAGTATCCCTCAATGATCGCAGGATATTTACTGTAGTGCAAAGCAAAGTCCTGGGTATGTACTAAATACCCCAAAACTCGTTTCATGGCCATCCAATGAGATTGACATGGATTGCTAGTATATCGACTCAATTTACTTGTAGCACAAGCTATATCTAGTCGTGTACAATTCATGATGTACATTAAGCAACCCAACACACGAGCATAATCCAATTGTGATATGCTTTGGCCTTTGCTCTTTGCTAATGCAAGATTCACGTCAATTGGAGTCTTTGCAACTTTAAAACCCAAGTTCTTGAATTTTTCAAGTACTGTGTTAATATAATGAGATTGTGACAATGCCAGACCTTAAGAAGTCTTATGGATCTTAATTCCCAGAATTAAATCAGCAACTCCCAAGTCTTTCATATCAAACTTGCTAGTTAGCATACGCTTAGTAGCATTTATGTTGGCAATGTCATTACTCATTATGAGCATATCATCCACATATAAGCAAACAATGACTACGTGATTTGGAACATTTTTAATGTACACACATTCATCACATTTATTTATTTTAAAACCATTTGACAACATTGTTTGGTCAAATTTCGCATGCCATTGTTTGGGTGCTTGTTTTAGTCCGTAAAGGAACTTAACAAGTCTACATACCTTCTTTTCTTCACCTGGAACCACAAACCCTTCAGGTTGTTCCATGTAAATTTCTTCCTCCAACTCTCCATTTAAGAAGGTCGTCTTAATATCCATTTGATGAATTTCAAGATCATAAATTGCAGTTAACGCTACTAACGTTCGTATGGACGTAATTCTTGTAACTGGAAAGTATGTATTGAAATAGTCAAGACCTTCTCGTTGTCTATACCCTTTGACCATAAGTCTTGCCTTAAATTTGTCAATAGTGCCATCATCTTTCATTTTCCTCCTAAAGATCCATTTATAACCCAATGGTTTATTTCCAGGAGGAAGATCAACCAATACCCATGTATGGTTGTTCAGTATGGATTCTATTTCACTATTGACTCGTCTTTCCAAAATAATGATTCCGAAGAAGATATAGCTTCTTTAAATATTTGAGGCTCATTTTTCAATAAGAAAGTCACAAAATCTTGTCCAAATAAAGTAGACGTTCTTTGACGTTTACTACGTCTTGGATCCTCTTGATTAAGTGTACTTTCTTTTGTTTCTTCCCGAGGTCATTTAGATCCTTCACCCGTCGACTCATATTGTTTCTTCCCGAGGTCATTTAGATCCTTCACCAAACGACTCATATTCCTTTTTATACGGATATATATTTTCAAAGAACTCAGCATTATCTGATTCTATAACCGTATTATTATAAATGTCGGGATTTTCTGATTTATGAACCAGAAATCGATATGCTTTACTATTAGTTGCATATCCTATGAAAACCAATCAACTGTTTTCGGTCCTATCTTTACCCTTTTGGGTTTAGGAACTTGCACTTTTGCCAAACACCCCACACTTTAAAATAATTCAAGTTGGGCTTCCTTCCTTTCCATTTTTCATATGGAATGGATTGTGTTTTGCTATGGGGTACTCGATTTAGTATTCGGCTAGCCGTAAGAACAGCTTCCCCCCACAAGTTCTGTGGCAAACCAGAACTTATCAACAATGCGTTCATCATCTCCTTTAATGAACGATTCTTTCTTTCCGCAATCCCATTGGATTGGGGCGTGTAAGGGGCTGTTGTTTGATGAATAATTCCATATTCTAAACATATTTGTTCAAAAGGAGATTCATATTCACCACCCCTATCACTTCTTATCATTTTGATTTTCTTGTTAAGTTGCGTTTCAACTTCATTTTTGTATTGCTTGAATGCGTCTATTGCTTCATCTTTACTATTAAGTAAGTAAACATAGCAATATCGATTACTATCGTCAATAAAAGTTATGAAATACTTCTTTCCACCGCGAGATGGCATTGACTTCATATCGCAAATATCTGTGTGAATTAAGTCTAAAGGATCTGAATTCCTTTCAACTGACTTATAAGGATGTTTAACATACTTAGATTCCACACATATTTGACATTATGATTTATTGCATTCAAATTTAGGCAATACTTCCAAATTAATCATTTTTCGCAAGGTTTTATAATTAACATGACCCAAACGTATATGCCATAGTTCATTTGACTCAAGTAAGTAAGACGAAACTGAAATTTTATTATTATTTTCAATAACCATTACATTCAGCTTGAAAAGGCCCTCGGTGAGGTAACCTTTTCCTACAAAAATCTCGTTCTTACTTATTACAACCTTATCGGATACAAATACACATTTAAAACCATTCTTAACAAGAAGTCCAGCAGAGATTAAATTCTTCCTAATTTCGGGAACATGAAGGACGTTGTTCAAAGTCACCACTTTGCCGGAAGTCATTTTGAGAAATATCTTCCCACATCCTTCAATCTTGGCCTTTGCAGCATTTCTCATAGAAAGCGTCTCATCGAGTCCAACAGGAGCATAAGTAGCAAAATCTTCTCTAACAGCACAAACATGGCGAGTGGCTCCAGAATCAATCCACCTCTCTTTAGGATTGCCCACCAAGTTGCATTCGGAAAGCATGGCACACAAGTCATCAACATCATCATGCTTTTCAACCATGTTTGCTTGACCCTTCTTCTTGTCTTTCTTCGGAGCACGA
Source organism: Nicotiana tabacum (assembly GCF_000715075.1). Classification (NCBI taxonomy): domain Eukaryota; kingdom Viridiplantae; phylum Streptophyta; class Magnoliopsida; order Solanales; family Solanaceae; genus Nicotiana; species Nicotiana tabacum. Next base: position 54,508,248 of record NC_134087.1, on the reverse strand, counting down.
CACTCTGTAGATTTGTGTCCGGTTTTTTCACAGTTGTAGCAGTTTCCACTGAACCGCTTCTTGCTTGGGTTGTATTTTGGTCCAGAAGCCTTCTTCCTCTTTTTGTTCTCTTCAACAATATTTGCTCCCATTATTGTTGAGTTTCCACGGCCTCTCTTTTTAGCAGCTTTGTTGTCCTCTTCAATTCTCAATCGAACAATGAGATCTTCAAGGGACATCTCTTTGTGTTTGTGTTTCAAGTAGTTTTTAAAGTCTTTCCACAAAGGAGGCAACTTCTCAATCATCGCTGCTACTTGGAATGCTTCATTGATGACAAGACCTTCAATGAAATTTCTGTTAGTAAAAATACTAAGATTACTACTTTCAATATCAGTATTAATTTGATTTATATCTTCAGCAAGGAGATCGTGAATAATCACTTGCAATTCCTGGACTTGGGTAATAACAGACTTGCTATCTACCATTTTGTAGTCCAAAAACTTTGCAGCAATGAACTTCTTCAACCCGGCATCTTCGGTTTTGTATTTCTTTTCAAGTGCAGTCCATAGTTCTTTTGACGTTTCCACGCCACTGTAGACGTTATACAAAGCATCGTCCAGCCCCCTTAGAATATAATTCTTGCACAAAAAATCTGAATGCTTCCACGCCTCAATCACGAGAAAGCGTTCAGTTTCTGGAGTTTTATCGGACAGCACAGGAACATCTTCCTTGATGAACTTCTGAAGACTTAGAGCAGTCAAGTAGAAGAACATCTTTTGCTGCCAGTGCTTGAAATCAATCTCGGAAAATTTTTCAGATTTCTCCGCCAGTGCCAATGCTGCCGGTGTTGTTCGGATCATTGAGGCATTGACAATCACCATTAGAACAACTTGGTTCACATTATCATTAGTCATTTCTGTAAAAGAATAACACAAACGTTAAAATCACGTAGATTTTAATCTCCAATAGAGCACAAAACCACAAATGTTTTACTCTCTAGAAACAGTGAGTACAACTACAGAAAATATATTAAATTCCTTAAGCTTGTTAGTAAACTGTATTTATAAAATAATTCTGGAAAATATAAATGAATATAAACAGAAATAAAAAACAGAAACAAAATTTTAATCCGAGTCCACTGAATTCACAGTATTTCCTTAAGGAATTTAATCCCCTCCTAATACCCAAGGTTATGGATTATTTCCTCCCGGGATAGAACGAATTACACACTAGTGTAGTGGTACTTCAAACCCCAGTGTTTCAGCAAACACAAAGTTCGGTAGCAAATCACACTTACTATTGATTTGTTTGATATTAAAACTATGCAGAAGAAGGTGGAGAAACTCATAAAATCGTATAGAAATTCTGAGCAGAATAGACTTGTATTTATAGCCAAAGTTGGGCTGAAATATGAAGAGGTGCAACTCTTCAGAATGCTGTTTATGCAAAACGGCCACAGCATAAATGTCATAACATAAATGGCTATTTACTTAACAATAAAGAGAGAAAATAAAGAGGGAAGATTGAAGAGGGTAGTTTAATTTTCAGTTACACACTGAAAAACGGATTAGAGGATTTAATATTAATATTTTTTTAATATTAATATTTTGTTATTAAAACAAATATTTAATAACATTTCTGTTAATATTTTACTATTAACAAATAAATTTGGTCCAAAAAATTAATCAATCAATCTTTCGACCGAAGCCGAAGCCGAGTGACGACGACGACAACGCGAAGCTTGCCTTCTTCTCAACTCTTTAAGAGCTAGAAGAAGAGCAATTGCTTATATACCCATAAAAAACCTCTCCCTCTTCCAATATGGGACAATGTCCCTTTGTCAAGGGGGGAAACTTAAAATTTCGCTCAAAAATTTCATTTCCCTCCATTTCCCATTCACCCTCTTTTAAGTATTTAATATACTTAAATACATAAAACCCCCAACAATCAACTCTACAGGACTCTTCGAAAGATTTTGAGATTTCATTATCAACATTCGCATCAAATTGTTACTTCCTATATATTACACGTTTCTTACGAAATTCAGGTTCAATATTCATTTCAAATGCAATTTCCTTGGTAGAAACTATAGCAGTTGCAAATTTTTCTTCTCTGTATTTGTTAAAGAAAGAAATCAAACGTTTTCACTTTACAGAACTCTTTTTAAACTTATACATAATCTATTAGGTTTAAAAAAATAAAGCTCCCATAAATATGAGGCCTAAAACGATTACTTTACTTACTTTATGGAATGACACACCTTGTGTTTAACTCATATGTTAAGCCTATCATTTTCAATTCATAGTTAATGTTGTTTATTGGGCAACAAATAACAGATGGTCATTAATGAGGACATGTGGTAGGATTGCGAACTGACCTCTAAATGGATAAAATGAAAGTCAAGTACCAACGACTTTCGTACGAACTGTTTCTATGAGGTTGACTCATTCAATAGCATTTGACCATTTCATGTCCCATAGCTTCTGCTCTGCGCCTTCTCATACTTTTTTTTTTATATAATTTAATTCTCTTCTACAAGCTCACTCCTTTTTTAATTCCGAACTTTTGAAATTAGGATCAATTCAATATTATAGAAGATTCCACTTTCTCCAGTTAATCTAACAGTTTCAGTTGAATTCGAGGTTACCAATTCCATTTATTATGAATAGTTACTTGCAATTATAACCTGGTTGTATAAAAAAGGTTTACGTCTCAGTAAACAAAAGTTAAACCCATATGCGACCGTACATATAATTTGAAGCTTTCAGCAAAATAGTTGTACTCCAAATGAACAACATCAAAAAGTAGAATTAAACTTACTACTACTATTCACATAAGAAGTTACTAGCTAGTATTATTATATCATTAGTAACCACAAATGTGTATTGAACATTAGTACATCACAGCTGTAAATTCATTTGTCCCCAAATTTGCAGCTTCTACTATAGCAATATGCCAGTTGCTACTATATAGCTATATAGGACTAGTTATGTAATAGGGTTGAAGTCCTTATAGCCTCAACCTTAAATCCAATGCGGAGCCTGAATAAGCAGAAGAATAGGAAGACGAAGAATCATATTGATCTTCACCTGATATTAATGTAACAGGAGGAGGAAAGTTTAGATCCAAATTAGTAGTAATATGATCATGTGCATTAGGGTTTAGAATAAGAGGAGCTTGTGTTAGTCCTGAACCTGAAGCTGATGCAAAACAACCTTTAACATTCTTGTGACTAGCCCTGTGTCCACCTAAAGCCTGATGTGATCCAAACACCTTCTTACAACTTGAACACTCGAATCGACAACACTTGACTGTACCTCCTCCTGAAGAAGAAGCTGAAGGCTCTGCTGATGCATCCACTATAATCCTGTCCCTCACAACATTCTCACGCTCGTTGTTATCATCAGGTTTTGACCCACCATTGGCTAATAGTAACAAGCACGAAGCAATGTCGTGGTCCTCGTCTGTCATAATCATATGGGAAAGTGATTTGGGGGATTGTGAAGAAACTTCATTTCGTCTAGGGCTAAATTCTGGAGCAGAAGTAGAAGAGTCATTGCTGTGTCGCCTGAAATTAGGAGGAGGGTTAATGCCGCGCCATTGGCGTTCAGGATGACAACGCATGTGACCAAAAAGGGCTTTCAATGACCAAAATTTCTTACCACATTCAGTACAAGGCCGAGTAATTTTTGGTGCACTTGGGTCTGGAGGCTTTTTGGTACATTTAGGCTTAATAACTCCAGAAGAAGAAGATGACTTTGTAATTGGGAATGAATTACCAATCTTGAGGAATCTACTTCTTTTCTTTTTGGGATTATTATTATTATTGTGGGGTTGGTAACTTACACTTGTGTGCAAATTATGGTCTGAAGGGACATTTGTAGTAGAGTTAAAGATGGGTAATGTTGATGGTTTTTCTTCTTCTATTGGAGGTTGACGATGATCAAGAAGAAAGTTACTTGAAAAAGCAAGAGATTGATATGAATTGGAACTAGTGCTAGCATGGTGTTCCATATCTCTATTTGTTCCTAAGAAGAAGAAGATTGACCAAAAAAGTTTGAAGAAAATGGCTAGTTTTCCTTATGTAGACAGTTTGTGAGAGAAAAAGGAGACACATACAACTCTGTACTATCAGATAATTACGGCGGGGCGGTTCCAGTTTTTACCACACAATATTCCAGTTATACCCTTACTTTATCTCCAAGGATCAAAAGCCTTGATACTAATATCAGAAATCGGAAATGGATAAGCACGTCTCCTAAACATTTTCAAACACAATAAAACAGTAAAAGTTCGACTGCTTTTGCTCACAATCCTGCGGGCCATGAAGTTCCCTCCACTGTGCATAATCTTAAATTAATTATTGTTTAAAAACATCATCCATATGTTGAAACAAAAATAAAAATAGTGATGAACAAATGAGTGAAAAATACAATTACTTTATGTTTACAACAACAACCCAGTAAAATCCCACAAGTGGGGCGTGGGGAGGGTAGAGTGTACGCAAATCTTATCCCTACCCGGAAGGGTAGAGAGGCTATTTCTGAAAGACAGAAGAAGAAAATAAACAAAGAATTACTTTACCTTTAGAATTGTCAAATTCTTGTGAAGGTATTTTATGAAGAAACAGTGATATAAGTGTCGCACTAACCAATAGACTCTTTTAAAATTCCTTTCAAATTTAATTTGTGTCCAAAATAAATTTTATTATCCTGAAAAATGAACCTATTAAACATATTATAATCTACAGAAAATTTATATAGAGACTCATATCTCTCATCAATGAACTGTTTCATATTCTGTAATTCTTTAATAAAAATAAACTCGAGATTAGGCATCCCACATTAATGAATCAGTCATTCATATTGTTAAATACTTGGTAAGTTACAAGCTATTGAGCTGAACAACACTCATTCAATAACCTTTTGACAATCTACACAGATTCTACATATCAATATTTACAAGGTCATCTACTTTGATAAATTACTAACCAGACCAGTTCACCTTTGAGACTTTCAAGCCCTGTTGTTGAAGTTGAAGAAGCTAGATTGAGACTGTCCAGGGACAGTTTGGTTACTTGCAGTCGAACGCGGAATGTGCTGCTGCTGGTGTTGTGGATGGTGGTTACCACATTGAACAAAGGGCTGTGGTTGGGGAGGTAAATGAAAACGTGTTCCTCTATTTCCATTCGCAGCTGGAATTTGGCCTGCTTCAATCTTAAGCCGCTGCACTTCTTCCCTCAAAGTTTCATTTAGAGCTGAAAGTTATTCACGTACATTTTAGTCCTATAGTTCTAGTATCATATCAATGTACTAAGCAAGCTCAGACAAGAAAATGGAGAAATAAATAATGGCACTAACGAATATTAAAGTAGATGAGTCCACCAAAAGAGAAAAGGAAGATCATAAAGCTTTGCAAGCCAGTGGTGCTATAACATATTCAACTACTATAATTTTGCCAAACATTCCCCTTAAACAGAATCTTTATCCCAGAGGATGCATTTGACATTGAACTTAAAAATTTCTCTGGACAATAATTGACTCAGTCAGAAAGATTTTGCTTCAGTTTATTTAAACTTTCCAGTTCAGTTCTGTTTTCTGTCTCTCTGTGTGTGAGATAAACAAATCCTGTTTTCTGGTTAGACTTTTCTGGTTCTTTTAGAAGACCTGTTTAGGCAAAGAATAATGATTTTTCCAGGACTACATTAAAACAAAGAGTTAAATATAGTAATACTCCAAACTCAACAAAAAATTTCTGAAGATAGAGCTAGACTCAATACAAAGAGCTGAAAATTTAAACCTACATTCAAACCAGTGGCGAAGCCACATGGTGATAAGGGTGGTCATGACCACCCTTCGTCGAAAAATTACACTGTGTACATAGGTAAAATATTACGTTTTAGAGGTATATAACACATATTGAACACCTTTTGTCGGAAATTTTTTTCACTTCTTTTAAATTTGAACATCCTTGGGGAAATTTCTAGCTTCGCCATTGATTCAAACCCAGCCAAAGATTGAATATAGGAAGAGAGCAACTGTAGTTCCACCATATATAATTAAAAAATAGGTATTTGAAAAAAATGTCTCCTCTGACATGGGTATAAAGGATTGTGTAGGTGTGTAAAGAGGTGGAAGGCGTATGGGGGGAGGGGGATGGTGGAGACTCTGAGCATCAGGGATGATCGGTCTGAGGTGGAAATGAAACACATAAGACAAAAAGAGAAAGAAGAAGAGATGGATAGCAGAGCACAAAAGTGACAGTAGTATACATTTGTTAAGAACAGCATTGTGTTTTACCAATCTCATTAGCTGGTACAGTGAAACCCTTGTTTTTCTTTAAATGTGATTGCAGAAAACAAATGTATTAAAGTGCCATATTAAATGTGATTGCAGAAAACATAATCAGAATGTTTCTCAAGATGCTCTGTTTTTGGAGGATTTTTACATAATTTTGTTTATTCTTAGACCCAGCAGACACTCCTGCCCTTTTTCTTTGTTATATTAACTTTAATGCTCTTCCGTGCACAATTTTCTTTGAGACCAGACTATAAGCTTGAAAATTTATAGTATCAAATTATAGTAAAGGCATACCATCTCTAAGATGTGCTTGTTGTTCCAAAGCTTGCAACCGAAATTTGAGTTCTTTGTTTTCAGCAGCTATTCCAGAAGTGTCTCTCTGCATCAACAGACAAAAATAGCGTGAAAAGACGGTTTAAAAGTTTTACATACTTCACTTTGTGGAAATGACCCTCTGTTGGTTTTAGCAACAATGTGTTGATCTCTTGAGAATGTTACATCCAGCAATATATTTATAATGCCAGCCAATACACATTTATAAAAACAAATATTGACAATAGCCTTTGTGGGCACACAGCAAATATGCATCATGTGGAAATATCTTATTATATGTTAGTCCCAAAAAAGAAAATAAGAGCAAAGGGTTGAAAAGCACCATTAAGCCATTATGGCCAATAAATAGGTCAAAAATTGAGGTTGGACAGTAGCTCGCATGGTGCGAGCCCCTCATCCTTTACCATTTGGCGAGAGATCGGATCCCACCTATGTAAAATTACCCTCCCCTTTCCCCTCCCCCTAATAGTAATAATATTAAAAAACAGGTCAAAATGGAAGCTTTACTAGTACAAACTAGATACTCATGATGCAGTTAAAGTAAAATACATACAAATCATTCGGACATCAAAAGAAGAAAACAGTAAGAGTAATAGAGTAGCATACTGATGCATTGTTAACAAGTGCAATGGTACAACTGCCGAGTATTAACTTAGGTTCCACCAGAGAGTTGGTACTAGCAGCCACAATGAATTCTTCCTCTGATATTGGAAACTGCTAGACCAAGATTATACTGTGGAATAATTAACTTATGAAGACTATCCTAGACAAAAGACGTTCACTTTTTAGCACCATCGAGAGGTGCTTCCACTTAGAAACACCTGATTGCAGGACAGACTAGTGGGTGAAAATGAAAAGACAGAGGAACTGTTTGCACCAGCACCCTACAAACTTTCAAAGTGTAATGACCTAGGCATAAGTAGATATTTGAACAGCAAAAGATTGGAGCGACACTAAGCTAGTGTTTGGCCATAGATTCCCAAATTTGTTTTGAAAAATCTGATTTGAGTGAAGTTTGATTTGAAGATGAAAATGTGTATGGACATCAGTTTTCAAAACATATTTCCCAAATTTATTTTGGAAAAACGTGAAACATGATTATACCCACAAGTTCTAAAAACTATAACAAATACCCAACAGTACCATTATCAATAACATTCATTATATTATCGCAAATTATAGTCCTGAACATAAATAAATTTGGTACAAAATTATTTTTTTTATAATGAATTACATGATACCAAGAAGACGAAGCAACATTGTTACAAAATAATAAATGGTGGGCTCTTTTATAAAATACAAAAGTTTGGGGCAATTTTAAAAAAAATGTAATAGTGATATTTTGGCCCAAAACCAGCTATTGAGCTGGTTTTGGGATTTTGGATAGGCAAAATCTATGGCCAAACATGTGTTTGCCAAATAAAACCCAAATTTATTGTGGCAAAATCTATGGCCAAACGGGTCCTAAAACTTGAATGGCATGACAAACAAAGCTTGTTAGTTGTTCCGCAGCTTCTTTTACAACATCTGAATTTGAGTTGAGGCCAATATATGATAGAAGCAACTGATAAATAATTACTTGGATATCCTTTAAAGTGAATACAAACCTAAGATGATACAGCAATAGTAAATTCTAGACCCAAATGAAACAGTGCAAATTTCCAAATAAATCAACAGAAGCAATTGCATTCTTTACACATACCAGTTCTTAAAAAGTAGAACACAACAGAAGAGCTAACATGCAAACTAAAAATGTTGGCCATATCATTTACATTGGGTACAAATTGTATAGAAAAGTCGACCAGCAGAAAAGATGCTTGAAACTTGAAAGAATATACGCAAAAGCTCCAGATATATGGCAACTTTTCTGTCATAGCTGGGGTTACAAAAACCCCAATCTTGGTTTCCAAGTCATACAACAAGCCCATTTCTCACTTATCAGGAAAAAAAAAAGCCCAATTCTCCAGAAACAAAAGTCTCAATCTTTTCCACATTCAAGAATTCAATTGGAAGAGAGTTCAAACTATCAGTTCGAGTTACTTATTCAATAAGTTCTATACAATCACTTACTCCACAAAAGAAAATTAGGTCATTATCATTGATCATACTTCTTTATCAGTTACTTCTTTATTTGATTGCAGAGGGTATATGCAAATTTTGGAGCTCTTCACTAAATGGGTTAGTCGATGTAAGGCTATTTAATCTTAGCCAACTAACTCCGTCTTTTCGTTTCGAAATGTTCCTCTGGGTAGTAATTTGATCGACCAATTGTTTGACCAGTAGTTTGAGGTGAAAATGAAAAAAGGGCAGCCCGGTGCACTAAGCTTCCGCTATACGCAGGGTCAAGGAAAGGCCGGACCACAAGGGTCTATCGTACGCAGCCTGCATTTCTGCAAGAGGTTGTTTCCATTGAGGTGAAAATGACTTTTTTCTTAAATATACAATCAAGATCAAGGGCATCAGGTGAATTGAGCCAATCGTCACTTCGTTTAGACATCAAATAAAGCTGAGAGCCCTTGGTGATGCTGTGACTTTGATGGATGAATACATTGTATTAAAGGTATGTTGCTAAACACAAGAGGCTATTCAACATGTAAGATTACTTTAGACAACATAATTTCATAAAGTAGATGAATGTCACATGTATACTTCTGAAAAAATTTCAGACCTGAAGAACTGTGATCTGTGCAGATAGAGTGGTGGCTTCAGTCTGCAGAGTCTGCACTTTCCTCTCTAGCTCACCAGTATAACGAGTTTTTCGCTCCTTAGAACGTGCAGCAGATTGTCTATTTGCTAGAATCCTGTAAAATTGCACGAAAAAATAGCTCTATTTAAAAGCTGAAACTTGCAATTTGGTTTTAGAGTTCTTATCAAACAAAAGCATACTATTATTTTGAGAAAAGAAAAGAGAAGACCAAAAGTAAATGCTGCCATGAGATCTAATAAAGAAACAATGCAATTATGTCCTTTTGTAAGAAAACTTTCAAATTCCAAAAGTTGAAAAAGATGCTTTGTACTTAATCAATTCCAAGTTTAATCTTCATTCTCTAAACATTCAGCAGCTTAAAACATTACAGCCTCCTTCTATTTGGCTCGATATGAAGCGGTATCACCATGAAAGGTGCAATAGCATCTCTTCCTCAACACTGTAGCTTGACTTCTCTGTTAGGGGGCTACTAGTTAGACTGCAATCAACTAGTTTGTTTTTTTCTTCTAATATGCAGATGAGAAAGAAAGCCAAAACCCAAGAACTGCAACTACCATCTACTTCATGAATCATAGCAAGTAAAAGTCTTTATTGACAGCTGAAGTTATGCTACTTAGGCACTCCAAAGAAACAACAAATAACTTAAAAACCAAGAACTGCAACTACCGTCTACTTTTCACCATTTTCTCACCATAAACCATTTCATAACGAATTTAACTAACCCAATTAAAGGTTTCAGAACACATTTTTCCTTCATCGCTTCTGGAAAGAAAAAAATTAAGCCCAACATGATTCCAACTTCAAGCCTAGACCAAAAATGGCAAAAAACAAATAAATTACAACCTAAAATTCTAACACTGGATTAAACGTCCAAAAAGAGGACAAAAAGTAAAAGAAGATGTAACCTTTTGGCTCTCTTGGGATCAATCAGGGACAGCTCAGCAAGCTTATCAGGAGCCATAGCCTTCTTCACAGAAAGCGATTCAGACTCAAAATCAAAAGACCCATCCATGGAATTGCTATGCCTATGACGTGGGCCACCACCCATCATCTTATTCTCCGCCGCCGCAGCACCAAAGTCCAGTCCATCGAAAAAATCAGCATCCACAGAGAGACTACGGTAGTGGGCCAGCGGCTTAGGGTTATTATCGGAAGGCCCAGCTGATAACGCCGGCCCAGTTGACGAAGAATCAGCCGAATTTGCAGGCTGCTGCTGCTGCATGAGGGACGGCGCCTGAACATCGAGGTTGAAGTCTGTAACGACGTCGTCTAAGAGGATGTCATCGTCGAAGTTTGGAAACCGGAAAAAGGTTTCGGATTGGGCCCTGCGATGACGTGACCCACGGGTCGGAGTATCCTGCATCTGGTCAAGGTCAGTTTGACCTGAAAGGAATTGGGCCTGAATGGGCTTTCCGGCGAACTTCGGGTCCATTCTTTTAAGCTTCTGAACTACTATTGATTTGGAGGCGGAGGAGAAGAAGAAGAAGAAAAAGGTAGGGGTGGGACCCAAGGATTGGCAGTAGAAGCAACGAAGAAGAGTAACATGGGTATTTTGCTGGCGGGCTGAAAGACTAGTAGTAGAGAGCTTACAGCAAGTCAGCGACAAGCTTCCACAAAATAAGGGGTAGACTTGTCCAAAGGACAGGTATACTTTTAATTTTAACTTTTTTAATTCTTTGAGTTCTATCTGTCATAAAAAATAAATTTGATTACGAGAGAAATTTGTTTGTCAAAGTAACAACCTACCTTTGTTTAATCCCTTTTCTACCACCAAATGATGCTAATTGTGTGCGGGTAAAATCGAGATAAAGTTACCTTCGATTTTTCGGTAAAGACACGAGAGAACAACAAGATTTGATACGGCCTCGAGTAAAGCCGAGGGCTTCCATGGATCAGAGCCCGGGGAAGACGAATGGTGCGCTCGGGATTGGACACGGCCAAGCGTTGAGCTGGAGCAAAGTGAATCGAGACTAAAGGAAAGGCGATTAAACAAGGTGTTGGAATTTGGACTTACGTTAATTGGTTATATCCTGAAAGGATAGTGACGTGGTCCAAGTGGTGGATAAATAGAAGGTCTAATATTAAATATTGTGTGTAGATAAGTGAGGCTCAATAACTATTGCTCTGTGATGAGTAGACACTCTTTATAAAGAGAGGCCAATCCCCTTTCCCTAGCTATTAGAAAAACCCTAGCGTATTCTGCCTCTTGAATACGTGGTAACGGTAGACGTCCTATTAGTCAAGTTCTCCGGGTTGTGAGAGCACGTAACTAGTGGATTGTGGAAGTTGGTCTCAGGTTTAATCGCCGTTTACTGCCGCTGCTGAATATATGGAGTTTAATGGTACGCTTCCTTAGACTCTAAATCAAGATTATGATTCTATATCTATATAATTGTATCTTAACCTCTGCTATGGCTGCGATTTAATAATCTAACAGTTGGTATCAGAGCCACCATAGTTTGAGATTAAGATCATTGTTTAATCTTGAGTTTATACATATGAACTGATGTTCGTTTCGAATACTGAATAACGAAATTAATTGAACGTGTTCAACCCGTTAAAGTTGAACGAAATTGTTTTTAATTCCACTAACTTGTTTTGACAGCCACGCGAGATTAATTTTGTGAACTAAAATAAATATAAAATTAAAGAGACGAGTGCTCCGGTGGTGACAACAACCACAATTTATTCTTACAAGTGTTTTGTGATCCCTCATTTAATCTGTATAGAAGAGATTCTCAAAGGATTATTTGGTTGAATGATGCTTTTCTGGACTGAGTCCGAAACTAAAATAATGCCATTTTTGGCACAAAATACGTTTCCACTGTTTAAAAAAAGTTACATTTCTACATAAAATGCAGTATAATACTGCATTTTAATTTAACGGAAAGTTAGCTATTAAAGTTAAACTCAATACTGCGTTTTATTAAAAAATTAATTTTTTTATAGGAAAACGCATTACAATACTGTGTTTTCCTTAAACGTAGTATTGTACTGCGGTTCCCTATAATAAAAATTGGGCCCACCTTAATAAACTTCTGCAGGACTGTAGAGAATATTTGTTTTTTAGTGTAAAACGTAGTATAATTCTGCGTTTTATACTGAAACGTATTATTATACTGCGTTTTACACTAATTTTTGGGCCCACCAATAAGTGTTCTGCGAATAACTGACATAACAATAATTCAAATACATAAAACGTGGTATTATACTGCGTTTTACATAAAAAATTCTATACCCCAAGCTCGGACTTGTCTTATTTAAAGGCGTTTGAATTTTATGAAAATCCATTCAAAACTTTCCTTCAAACTTCCGTTCATACTTCTCTCTTCTTCTTATCAATCATTTTTTTATAATGTCTGAAGAGCCAAAAATAAGGGTTTCATTATATTGGGGGGTGAGGTTGTGCTGGAGAATAACTTTGTGAGGTATAGCTCACCTCCACAGTGTAATGTTAAATTGCCGCTTACAATGCAGTACGATAAATAGGTATCGTTGTTACGTAAAAAAATAAGTGTGAGGAAACGTTCGGTTAACTTAAAGTAACCGGTAGATTTCCTTATTCAGTGACTCCGCAGGGGTTTGCTTATTATTTTGAGTTTAACATCGAAGATGATGAAACTCTTAGAGATTTTTTGCGGATTCCGGATGAATACAGGGAATTTATTATAATAAAATTATTGGAAATGTACGTCAAAGTTGAAGATGTTCCCAATAATGAGGGCATGCATAGTAGGGATAACCTCCAGTCATCGGGTGGTTATTTTGGAGCAGTTTTTGCCGGACAGATTGCTGATGAAAGAGCTTGCCTTGATTTAAACTTGTCACCACCGGCGAATGAGCAATCACAAAATAATTTTTCGACTTTATATAATCCACAAGACGACTGGTAAACTTCAATTTTTTTACGATTTAGCGATGTTTATTTTATATTTTAATTGGATTTGTATTAACACTCATATTTTCATAGGGGGTACCATCCGGATATGAATTTTACAAGTTATGACCCCGCCCTTAGTTGGAATATGCGTAGTTCTGGCGTATTAGACCACGGTGGTCCATCCGGGAGTCATCACCAACAAGAAAATATCCATCATGAAACGTCAAGACAGTACGACTTGTAAGTAAAGTGATATAACTATATGTAAAGTATTTATCTAGTTGGGTAACTTATCATTTTGTTCTTTTTGTGCAATGAAAACGAGCTTCTTGATGTTCCTGACCTCATACAGTTGCCCATAGACGACGTACTGACCCGTGATTTGGCAGATGCGCAGAGTTAGGAAGATGATAGTGATTATGACAACAATGCGGATGAGTCTGGAGATGACACACCCTTCCCTGATGAGGGTGATGACGAGGAGGAAGTGGATGCCGAACCTGAGCTGACGAGGGAGCATGCTCCTCCTCCTCCTGCTAGACTAAGAGTGTACGAGTCCCACGTGCCATTTCATTAGCGGAATATTCCCTACCTTGATAATTTGCCAAGTATGCCGGACGTGGATGCCCTTACAAGGGATGATGACGAAATTTGATCAGCGATGTGGGATGAGTCTAGACCAGCGATGCTGGCAAAGGGCATGTATTTCCCCGATAAAGCTCGCCTAATTAGGGCTGTAAAAATCTACAGTGTAAGAGAGTGTCGTGAGATGACGGTAAGTGAGTCAACTACGGAGGTATACAAGGTTGTATGCCGTAGAGACTTTACGGGTTGTCACTGGATGTTGCGTGCCAGCAAGAAAAAATCAGGTTTGTGGAAAGTGGATAAATTTATTAGCACCCACAGATGTGAAATGGACACATTCAATGAGAATCACTTCAACCTGGATGTGGACTTGATTTCTCTAGTCTTGATTCCATATTTGGAAATGTCCATTAGGTTCAAGATTAAAGAGTATATTACAGTCGTACACCGGGAGTATGGTTGTACTATAACTAAAATAAAGGCATATCTCGGTCGCAAACGTGCCTTTGAACTTATTTATGGCGATTGGGATAAATCTTTTTCATCTCTGCCCAGGTACATGTCTAATATCTGATCGACATGGTGGTATTTTAAGTTCTGTACGGCACTTGCCTGAATGGCAGGAACCCTATGCATACCACTGTTACTGTGTGAGGCACCTGAAGGCCAATTTCCAGAAGAAATATCCTGACAAGGCCTTGCATGACTTAATATGGATGGCTGCAACTGAGCACCAGCAGTGCAAATTCATGAGGCGCATGGAAACGATCTGGCAGTTAGATCCACGAGCCTATACTTGGTTGATGGGACATGAGCTTCACATGTGGACATTACATGCTGATGGCGGCAGACGATGGGGAGCCCTGACTACAAATGTGTCGGAGTCGTTGAACGGCTTGTTGAAGTCTGCCCGTAGATTGCCTGTCACTGCCATGGTCCGCATGACATTCAAACAGAGTGCGGAGACGTTAGTTGAAAGGCATGGAGATGCGTCAACATTGATGGACAAATGTGTTCAATTTATGCCAATACCCATGAGAAGATTTGAAAGGTACAGGAGGCAAGCACATTGGCATTTATTTTTACAGTACGATCACGACCGGGGTGTTTTTGAAGTTAAGACCGCTATCTGCGGATACCGTGGGAATAATCTACAGATGGTGAATGAAGCCATAAGGTTGCGTTCATGTGGGAAATGAACCATCTACCACATGCCGTGCGCACATGCCTTGAAGTGCTTTCAACAAGTTGGTTTTGGGGCAACCAACTATATCGATAGGCAATACAGTGTTGTTGTATACGTAGACACGTATAGTGGGCAGTTGCAACCATTAGGTGCTGAGCATTATTGGCCGCCGGAACCTTTTAAGATGGTGTGTAACAAGGACTATTTGCGCAAGCTGCAAGTGCAAAAGAGAACGCGTATACGGAACCTAATGGATGTTGGTGACACCGTCTATGCCCGTAAATGTGGCATATGCTCGCAAATAGGACATGACCATCGTAAATATCCTTCAGGTGGTATGCTTGGCGGTGGTAATCCAGTTACTGGTGCAAGTTCGTCGAATGTACCCAACTATCAATGATACCCCTAGTCTTTTGTTTTCATTTTGTTATTTGTAATACGTGTCTATACTTGTGTATGTTGCAATATCTATCAAATAAAATTATGTTCCACAATCTTGTTACATCTTATTTTTTAACATGACCTTTTGATATGGTTGTTCAAATATTAAACTTATTGGTGTTAGTAAAGAAGACTAAGATTGTGAAATAAAAAAATTACATATTAAAAAAAAACTTTAATATGTAAAGCGTGGTACAATACTACATTTTATCAGTTATCTTGTCGTTCTGAAAATAGCTGAAATGACTGCGAAAAAGTTGTTTCGTTGCAGAAAAACTTTAATATGTAAAGCGTGGTACAATACTACGTTTTATCAGTTGTCTTGTCGTTTTGAAAATAGCTGAAACGACTGCGAAAAAGCTGTTTCGTTTCAGAAAAACTTTAATATGTAAAGCGTTGTATAATACTACGTTTTATGTGATATCTTACCTATAAATAATGGGCGCATTCTAGTTATTTTCTGCACTTAACAATAACCAATAGCAAATATTTCCATAAAACCAAAGTTTCTCTTTAAGAAATGTCTGAACAACCCCTTTATGTCCCAAGGTGCTATTGCGGAAAAAATGCAGTATGTACAATTGGTGGGAAGAAGGTGGACGCCGCTACTGGGCGTGTATGAACAAGTTTGATAGGCAACCCGACGAGCCTACATGTGATTTTGAGGTATGGATGGATGAACCATGTAAGCAGGAATACTACAAAGACAGAATTTATGACTTTCATAATTTATGTACGAGGCAATGGGAAAGAGAGTGCCGATCCAACCAAGAAATTGAGGAGTTGAAAGCGAAACTCAAGGAGGTGGAAGAAGAAAAAAAAGCTGGAAGACCAACTCAAGTGGTTGGAGCAGAAAGTACTAAGCTGGTCGTGACTAAACAGTGGCTTGTACATGTTGAGCGTAGTAGTGTATCTTTATATTTCCCTTGTCAAGTGTTTTCATTATTTGTACTGTTTGTTTTTGTTATGTGTATCTTTAGGTTTATCAGTTGTGTTTGTGTTGTCATGTTAAAATAAAATTGTTGAAGTCTTTTCTGTTACAATAAAAATGTTGTTAAAATAGAATTGTTGCAATTATTTACATAATGTAGTATTTTCTTCATAGAATTGTTCAAATATTCAACTTATTGGTGTTACTAAAGAAGACCAATCTAAAAATTAAAAAAAACTATATGTAAAGCATGGTATAGTACTACGTTTTGTGAGTTGTCATGTCGTTCTCAAAAAAGCTGAAACGGAAAAAGCTGAAACGACTGTAGAAAAAGCTGTTTTGTTGCAGAAAAATTTAATATGTAAAGCGTTGTATAATACTACGTTTTGTAAAGCGTTGTATAACACTACGTTTTGTAAAGCGTTGTATAATACTACGTTTTGTAAAGCGTTGTATAATACTACGTTTTGTAAAGCGTTGTATAATACTACGTTTTGTAAAGCGTTGTATAATACTACGTTTTGTGAGTTGTCTTGTCGTTCTGAAAAAGCTTAAAACCATGTGAAAAAGCTGTTTTGTTTCAGAAAAATTTAATATGTAAAGCATGGTATAATACTACGTTTTGTGTGTATGTAAAGTGTGGTATAATACTACGTTTTATGTGAAATATTGCCTATAAATAACAGGCACATTCTAGTTATTTTCAGCACTTAACAACAACCTATAGCAAATATTTCCATAAAACCAAAGTTTCTCTTTAAAAAATGTCTCAACAACCCCTTTATGTCCCAAGGTGCGGATGCAGAAACAAATGCATGATGTACGATTGTTGGGAAGAAGCTGAACGCCGCTACTGAGCATGTATGAACAAGTTTTATAGGCAAACCGACGTACCTATATGCAATTTTGAGGTATGTATTGATGAACCATGTGAGCAGGAATACGACAAAGACAAGTTGTATCATCTTCATAATGTGTGTACGAGGCAGTGGGACAAAGAGCCCCAATCCAAGCAAGAAATTACAGAGTTGAAGGCGAAACTCAAGGAGGTGGAAGAAGAGAAAAAAAGCTGGAAGACCAGCTCAAGTGGTTGGAGCAGAGAATACTAGGCGGTCGTGACTAAATAATGGCATGTACGTGTTGAGCGTAGTAGTGTATCTTTATGTTTCCCTTGTCAAGTATTTTCATTACTTGTATTGTCTGTGTTGTGTTAGGTCTGCTATGTTTGTGTTGTACTATTAAAATAAAATTGTTGTTCAACCGCAGTTAAAATAAAATTGTTATTAAAATAGAATTATTGACATTATTTACATAATGTAATATTTACACAAAGTACAAACATAAGTAAATCAATGAGTCCCGTAGCCTGTGTGCTTCAGTGCTGCTGTTGGCCTGAGTTGCATCCCCTGTCACCCGGGTACACTATCGGGATCATCATCATTAAGTCGCCTCTTTATGTGAGGATGTGCAGCAGCATCGACAGTACAGCTAGCAGGATCGGTAGAAGAGGCTGTCGGGCCGTCAGCAACCTACAAAACAAGTACTAAGCTTAGCATATGAAAATGTATATTAGTATTGTACGTGTTAAGTCAAAAACATTTTTTCAGCATGGTTTCGTCGGCCTCCTGAGTATATGCATCCGTGGTGTCCTCATCAACGCATACAATGGCCTCCGTGATGGGCTGGGACGAAGCCTTAATAAGAAAATTAAAAATTAATTAATGACAAATCATTAAGGAAAAGAAAACAAATTGAAATTTTACAGTAATAAAAGCATACATGCGCCTGTGGTAGATCCGGATCAACCGCCGGGGATGAGGCATAACTCAACCTGCGCCCGCCATCCACGTCCCGGGTCGGCCGATCCTCAGCTACAGTAGATAGGCCTGAAAAGAACTGGTCTATATCTCCGTCGAATGTACCCATGATCAACAATGCATCTGACGGGGTGACCTGTGATGTTGGTAGAGATAGCTGAAGGCTGTATGACGGCATGCTGCTGGAAGGCTCATCTAGCTGAGGGAAATAACTCGGCTGATCATCTACAAGATCCTCATCTCCAAGATCCTCATCATGTGCCTCAACAGGTGCCTCAACGCCCCCTTGTTGAGGACCACCTCCTCGCCGTCCCCCGCGACCTCGTGGGGCACCCTTGCCTCATAGGACAGCCCTGCCTCGTAGAGCACCCCTCCCCCGTGCCCTACCCCTGCCTCGTGGGACAACCCTACCCGATGGTACTCCTTTGGCGCCGCATACTTAGCCTCGTGATCCAACCTCGCGCCATCTCTCGCTTGATACAGGGT
This sequence comes from Nicotiana tabacum, assembly GCF_000715075.1. Lineage (NCBI taxonomy): Eukaryota > Viridiplantae > Streptophyta > Magnoliopsida > Solanales > Solanaceae > Nicotiana > Nicotiana tabacum. Next base: position 54,489,604 of record NC_134087.1, on the reverse strand, counting down.
CCGATGAGCCAGCTCTTCCACCCACCGGCCATACTCAACGACTGCAGCATTGTCGCCATGCTGCTGCATCTCCTGTCCCAACAGGTAGAACATGTGATGCCCAATAGCCTACGCAACATTTAAAATATTAATTAAATAACGCTATATCAAATAATAACATATTAATAAGTCACAAAAACATACCAATGCCTCGTGCCTCCCGGCGTATGGTCAGTACTGATCCCAAGTACATGAATGGGGTTCCCGATCATCAGTTGGGTGTGACGACAGTACCATGACGTATGCAGCTCAATAGTGGTCTCCTGGATATGCGAAGGTGGTGGTGGAATACGGTACTCTCGCTGGTCCTAAATATGGACCTGCTGCTCTAGCCATCCTACAAATGCATCGTCCACCTTGGTACGGTCATCCCGCTGATAATGTGTAGGCACCTATGCAGGCTCCCCCGGTATAGGCTGGGGATGGTGAAATGGTGAAACACACGCTCTGTGGCATGATGCTCAACCACATCGAAGAAGATCATTGGGACGGAAGTGCTCCAAAGTAGTCGGTCAACTGAGCAATAATCAGGCAGCTGAGCTAGCAACTCGTCGTTGTATGGCGTCCAGATGAACTATCAAATAATAATATAAAAGTGAGTATGCGCAACATAAGTGAATTTATAACAAGGAAGTTTAGGTACATATTTACCTGTCCGGCCACCAGCATATCTAACACATCCCTGACGAGAGGGAGATTATAATGAGCGTCCGTCCCTCGGTAGTTCCCACGCTGGAGAACCCACCTCGTAGCTAGAAGGAGAAACGGAGGTGCTACACCAGGCTCTAGTGGTGGTAGAGGTGGATGCAACGGCAGGATCCGCTGCCAGGCCCAAACCTAAGATAAAAGGTTGACGTAAAATTTAAGAGTCATTTTGGCCTTATAGAATTCGGAGTAATGAACAGAGTATTCGAAAATGTTATCACTTGTTGAAGCGGCAGAAAACCACATATGTCCTCCTGGCTACCCATGCTCACCCGGCACATACTCCTGTACATGTATGCTAGAATAGCAGCACCCCAGTTGTACCGGGGTAACTCATCTAGCTGCTGCAGATGATGCAGAAAGCGCATACTCACTAGATTTCCCGAAGTGTTCGGGAACAAGACACCCCCAAAAAGAAGGAGCAGCACCAAACTCGTGTACCGCTCAATATGGATAGCCTCTGTCTCGCCGGTAATGTCTGGGTTCAATACCTCCATATTCTCTCTGATAGCTGTCATAGAAACGCGACTGCCCCCTCTAAGTGCAGCCTCACCCTGTGGTCTATAACTAGTATAATGCCCCATCAAATCCAAATACTGGGGACGCATCATAGCTCTCATGTACTGGGGCAATGCAACGACCAGTCCATCTACACGCAGCCCATAAAAAACCTACATCCTCAAACATGATGGTGGCCTCTCCAGTGGGCAACTGAAAAGTGTGTGTCTCCGGTCACCACCGCTCTATCAACGCCGTGATGAGAGACCAATCGAGCTGCATTCGCCCAATCCGAAAAATCGTAAGGAAGCCCGTAGCCTCTAGGCGCTCGACTTCACGGGGATGGAAATGTCTTTGCCTCAAGAAGTCCCACAAATCATCAGGTCTCCTGGCGCGGAGAGTCTGATCCAATAGATGTCTCTCTCATACATAGGAGGACCTATGGTCGCCCTGCAACACAAATATTTGATCCTCGGCTGGTCCAGGATGCACATGCGGTAAGTCCATGTCGTCTATTGTAATTTAAACAATATTAATTGTGTGTTTGTGTTACAAAAAATTAAATAATTAATTATTTAATTGGACTGAGTAATTATCTATGGGTTCCAAGCTCGATATTTCAGGCCCGATAGCACCAAACTATCCTTAATTATTATGTGTGTCAATTTCAATAAGTTTAATCTTTGTTCGTTAAATAAATTAAATAATTAATTATTTAATTGGACTGAGTAATTATCTATGGGTTCCAGCCTCGATATTTGATGCCTAGTAGAACCAAGATATCCTTAATTATTATGTGTGTCAATTTCAATAAGTTTAAAATTTTGTTCGTTAAATAAATTAAATAATTAATTATTTAATTGGACTAAGTAATTATCTATGGGTTCCAGGCTCGATATTTGAGGCCTAGTAGAACCAAGATATCCTTAATTATTATGTGTGCCAATTTCAATAAGTTTAAAATTTTGTTCATTAAATAAATGAAATAATTAATTATTTAATAAGACTGAGTAATTATCTATGGGTTCCAGGCTCGATATTTGAGGTCCGGTAGCACCAAGTTATCCTTAATTATTATGTGTATCAATTTCAACATTTTTAGAATTTTGTTAGTTAAATAAATAAAATAATTAATTATTTAATTAGACTGAGTAATTATCTATGGGTTCTAGGCTCGATATTTGAGGCCCGGTAGCACCAAATTATCCTTAATTATTATGTGTGTCAATTTTAATATTTTTAGAATTTTGTTCGTTAAATAAATGAAATAATAATTATTTAATTAGATTGAGTAATTATCTATGGGTTCCATGCTCGATATTTGAGGCCCGATAGCACCAAGTTATCCTTAATTATTATGTGTGTCAATTTCAATAAGTTTAAAATTTCGTTCGTTAAAATTAAATAATTAATTATTTAATTGGATTGAGTAATTATCTATGGGTTTCAGGCTCGATATTTGAGGCCTAGTAGCACCAAGTTATCCTTAATTATTATGTGTCTCAATTTCAACATTTTTAGAATTTTGTTCGTTAAATAAATGAAATAATTAATTATTTAATTAGACTGAGTAATTATCTATGGGTTCTAGGCTCGATATTTGAGGCCCGGTAGCACCAAATTATCCTTAATTATTATGTGTGTCAATTTTAATATTTTTAGAATTTGTTCGTTAAATAAATGAAATAATTAATTATTTAATTAGACTGAGTAATTATCTATGGGTTCCATGCTCGATATTTGAGGCCCGATAGCACCAAGTTATCCTTAATTATTATGTGTGTCAATTTCAATAAGTTTAAAATTTCGTTCGTTAAAATTAAATAATTAATTATTTAATTGGATTGAGTAATTATCTATGGGTTTCAGGCTCGATATTTGAGGCCTAGTAGCACCAAGTTATCCTTAATTATTATGTGTCTCAATTTCAACATTTTTAGAATTTTGTTCGTTAAATAAAAGAAATAATTAATTATTTAATTAGACTGAGTAATTATCTATGGGTTCTAGGCTCTATATTTGAGGCCCGGTAGCACCAAATTATCCTTAATTATTATGTGTGTCAATTTTAATATTTTAAGAATTTTGTTCGTTAAATAAATGAAATAATTAATTATTTAATTAGACTGAGTAATTATCTATGGGTTCCATGCTCGATATTTGAGGCCCGATAGCACCAAGTTATCCTTAATTATTATGTGTGTCAATTTCAATAAGTTTAAAATTTCGTTCGTTAAAATTAAATAATTAATTATTTAATTGGATTGAGTAATTATCTATGGGTTCAAGGCTCGATATTTGAGGCCTAGTAGCACCAAGTTATCCTTAATTATTATGTGCGTCAATTTTAACATCTTTAGAATTTTGTTCATTAAATAAAAGAAATAATTATTTTTATAATTATACTGAGTAATTATCTATGGGTTCCAGGCTCGATATTTGAGGCCAGGTAGCACCAAGTTATCATTAATTATTATGTGTGTCAATTTCAACATTTTTAGATTTTTGTTAGTTTAATAAATGAAATAATTATTTTTATAATTGTACTGAGTAATTATCTATGGGTTCTAGGCTCGATATTTGAGGCCCGGTAGCACCAAATTATCCTTAATTATTATGTGCATCAATTTCAACATTTTTAGTTGTTCGTTAAATAAATGAAATAATTAGTTTTATAATTAGACTAAGTAATTATCTATGGGTTCCAGGCTCGATATTTGAGGCCCGGTAGCACCAAGTTATCCTTAATTATTATGTGTGTCAATTTCAATAAGTTTAAAATTTCGTTCGTTAAAATTAAATAATTAATTATTTAATTGGATTGAGTAATTATCTATGGGTTCAAGGCTCGATATTTGAGGCCTAGTAGCACCAAGTTATCCTTAATTATTATGTGCGTTAATTTCAACATCTTTAGAATTTTGTTCATTAAATAAAAGAAATAATTATTTTTATAATTATACTGAATAATTATCTATGGGTTCCAGGCTCGATATTTGAGGCCAGGTAGCACCAAGTTATCATTAATTATTATGTGTGTCAATTTCAACATTTTTAGATTTTTGTTAGTTTAATAAATGAAATAATTATTTTTATAATTGTACTGAGTAATTATCTATGGGTTCCAGGCTCGATATTTGAGACCTAGTAGCACCAAGTTATTCTTAATTATTATGTGCATCAATTTCAACATTTTTAGAATTTTGTTCGTTAAATAAATGAAATAATTAGTTTTATAATTAGACTAAGTAATTATCTATGGGTTCCAGGCTCGATATTTGAGGCCCGGTAGCACCAAGTTATCCTTAATTATTATGTGTGTCAATTTCAACATTTTTAGATTTTTGTTAGTTTAATAAATGAAATAATTAATTATTTAATTAGACTGAGTAATTATCTATGGGTTCCAGGCTCGATATTTGAGGCCTGGTTGCACCAAGTTATCCTTAATTATTATGTGTGTCAATTTCAATAAATTTAAATTTTGTTCGTTAAATAAATTAAATAATTAATTATTTAATTGGATTGAGTAATTATCTATGGGTTTCAGGCTCGATATTTGAGGCCTAGTAGCACCAAGTTATCCTTAATTATTATGTGTGTCAATTTCAACATTTTTAGAATATTGTTCGTTAAATAAATGAAATAATTAGTTATTTAATTAGACTGAGTAATTAACTATGGGTTCTTGGCTCGATATTTGAGGCCCGGTAGCACCAAATTATCCTTAATTATTATGTGTGTCAATTTTAACATTTTTAAAATTTTGTTCGTTAAATAAATGAAATAATTAATTATTTAATTAGACTGAGTAATTATCTATGGGTTCCAGGTTCGATATTTGAGGTCCGGTAGCACCAAGTTATCCTTAATTATTATGTGTGTCAATTTCAATAAGTTTAAAATTTCGCTCGTTAAATAAATTAAATAATTAATTATTTAATTGTATTGAGTAATCATCTATGGGTTCAAGGCTCGATATTTGAGGCCTAGTAGCACCAAGTTATCCATAATTATTATGTGCGTCAATTTCAACATCTTTAGAATTTTGTTCGTTAAATAAATGAAATAATTATTTTTATAATTATACTGAGTAATTATCTATGGGTTCCAAGCTCGATATTTGAGGCCCGATAGCACCAAACTATCCTTAATTATTATGTGTGTCAATTTCAATAAGTTTAATCTTTGTTCGTTAAATAAATTAAATAATTAATTATTTAATTGGACTGAGTAATTATCTATGGGTTCCAGCTTCGATATTTGAAGCCTAGTAGAACCAAGATATCCTTAATTATTATGTGTGTCAATTTCAATAAGTTTAAAATTTTGTTCGTTAAATAAATTAAATAATTAATTATTTAATTGGACTGAGTAATTATCTATGGGTTCCAGGCTCGATATTTGATGCCTAGTAGAACCAAGATATCCTTAATTATTATGTGTGCCAATTTCAATAAGTTTAAAATTTTGTTCATTAAATAAATGAAATAATTAATTATTTAATTAGACTGAGTAATTATCTATGGGTTCCAGGCTCGATATTTGAGGTTCGGTAGCACCAAGTTATCCTTAATTATTATGTGTATCAATTTCAACATTTTTAGAATTTTGTTAGTTAAATAAATAAAATAATTAATTATTTAATTAGACTGAGTAATTATCTATGGGTTCTAGGCTCGATATTTGAGGCCCGGTAGCACCAAGTTATCCTTAATTATTATGTGTGTCAATTTCAACATTTTTAGATTTTTGTTAGTTTAATAAATGAAATAATTAATTATTTAATTAGACTGAGTAATTATCTATGGGTTCCAGGCTCGATATTTGAGGCCTGGTTGCACCAAGTTATCCTTAATTATTATGTGTGTCAATTTCAATAAATTTAAATTTTGTTCGTTAAATAAATTAAATAATTAATTATTTAATTGGATTGAGTAATTATCTATGGGTTTCAGGCTCGATATTTGAGGCCTAGTAGCACTAAGTTATCCTTAATTATTATGTGTCTCAATTTCAACATTTTTAGAATTTTGTTCGTTAAATAAATGAAACAATTAATTATTTAATTAGACTGAGTAATTATCTATGGGTTCTAGGCTCGATATTTGAGGCCCGGTAGCACCAAATTATCCTTAATTATTATGTGTGTCAATTTTAATATTTTTAGAATTTTGTTCGTTAAATAAATGAAATAATTAATTATTTAATTAGACTGAGTAATTATCTATGGGTTCCATGCTCGATATTTGAGGCCCGATAGCACCAAGTTATCCTTAATTATTATGTGTGTCAATTTCAATAAGTTTAAAATTTCGTTCGTTAAAATTAAATAATTAATTATTTAATTGGATTGAGTAATTATCTATGGGTTCAAGGCTCGAAATTTGAGGCCTAGTAGCACCAACTTATCCTTAATTATTATGTGCGTCAATTTCAACATTTTTAGAATTTTGTTCGTTAAATAAATGAAATAATTAGTTTTATAATTAGACTGAGTAATTATCTATGGGTTCCAGGCTCGATATTTGAGGCCCGGTAGCACCAAGTTATCCTTAATTATTATGTGTGTCAATTTCAACATTTTTAGATTTTTGTTAGTTTAATAAATGAAATAATTATTTTTATAATTGGACTGAGTAATTATCTATGGGTTCCAAGCTCGATATTGGAGGCCCGGTAGCACCAAACTATCTTTAATTATTATGTGTGTCAATTTCAATTAGTTTAAAATTTTGTTCGTTAAATAAATTAAATAATTAATTATTTAATTGGACTGAGTAATTATCTATGGGTTCTAGGCTCGATATTTGAGGCCTAGTACAACCAAGATATCCTTAATTATTATGTGTGTAAATTTCAATAAGTTTAAAATTTTGTTCGTGAAATAAATTAAATAATTAATATTTTAATTGGATTGAATAATTATCTATTGGTTCCAGGCTCGATATTTGAGGCCTAGTAGCACCAAGTTATCCTTAATTATTATGTGTGTCAATTTCAACATTTTTAGAATTTTGTTCGTTAAATAAATGAAATAATTAATTATTTAATTAGACTGAGTAGTTATCTATGGGTTCTAGGCTCGATATTTGAGGCCGGATAGCACCAAGTTATCCTTAATTATTATGTGTGTCAATTTCAACATTTTTAGAATTTTGTTCATTAAATAAATCAAATAATTAATTATTTAATTAGACTGAATAATTATCTATGGATTCCAGGCTCGATATTTCAGGCCCGGTAGCACCAAGTTATCCTTAATTATTATGTGTGTCAATTTTAATAAGTTTAAAATTTTGTTCGTTAAATAAATTAAATAATTAATTATTTAATTGGACTGAGTTATTATCTATGGGTTCCATGCTCGATATTTGAGGCCTAGTAGCACCAAGTTATCCTTAATTATTATGTGCTTCAATTTCAACATTTTTAGAATTTTGTTCGTTAAATAAATGAAATAATTAATTATTTAATTAGACTGAGTAATTATCTATGGGTTCCATGCTCGATATTTGAGGCCCGATAGCACCAAGTTATCCTTAATTATTATGTGTGTCAATTTCAATAAGTTTAAAATTTCGTTCGTTAAAATTAAATAATTAATTATTTAATTGGATTGAGTAATTATCTATGGGTTCAAGGCTCGATATTTGAGGCCTAGTAGAACCAAGTTATTTTTAATTATTATGTGCGTCAATTTCAACATATTTAGAATTTTGTTCGTTAAATAAATGAAATAATTATTTTTATAATTAGACTGAGTAATTATCTATGGGTTCCAGACTCGATATTTGAGGCCCGGTAGCACCAAGTTATCCTTAATTATTATGTTTGTCAATTTCAACATTTTTAGATTATTTTGGTTTAATAAATGAAATAATTATTTTTATAATTGGATTGAGTAATTATCTATGGGTTCCAAGCTCGATATTTGAGGCCCGGTAGCACCAAACTATCCTTATTTATTATGTGTGTCAATTTCAATAAGTTTAAAATTTTGTTCGTTAAATATATTAAATAATTAATTATTTAATTGGACTGAGTAATTATCTATGGGTTCTAGGCTCGATATTTGAGGCCTAGTACAACCAAGATATCCTTAATTATTATGTGTGTAAATTTCAATAAGTTTAAAATTTTGTTCGTGAAATAAATTAAATAATTAATTATTTAATTGGACTGAATAATTATCTATTGGTTCCAGGCTCGATATTTGAGGCCTAGTAGCACTAAGTCATCCTTAATTATTATGTGTGTCAATTTCAACATTTTTAGAATTTTGTTCGTTAAATAAATGAAATAATTAATTATTTAATTAGACTGAGTAGTTATCTATGGGTTCTAGGCTTGATATTTGAGGCCCGATAGCACCAAGTTATCCTTAATTATTATGTGTGTCAATTTCAACATTTTTAGAATTTTGTTCGTTAAATAAATGAAATAATTAATTATTTAATTAGACTGAGTAGTTATCTATGGGTTCCAGGCTCGATATTTCAGGCCCGGTAGCACCAAGTTATCCTTAATTATTATGTGTGTCAATTTTAATAAGTTTAAAATTTTGTTCGTTAAATAAATTAAATACTTAATTATTTAATTGGACTGAGTAATTATCTATGGGTTCGAGGCTCGATATTTGAGGCCTAGTAGCACCAAGTTATCCTTAATTATTATGTACGTCAATTTCAACATTTTTAGAATTTTGTTCGTTAAATAAATGAAATAATTAGTTTTATAATTAGACTAAGTAATTATCTATGGGTTCCAGGCTCGATATTTGAGGCCCGGTAGCACCAAGTTATCCTTAATTATTATGTGTGTCAATTTCAACATTTTTAGATTTTTCTTAGTTTAATAAATGAAATAATTATTTTTATAATTGGACTGTGTAATTATCTATGGGTTCCAAGCTCAATATTTGAGGCCCGGTACCACCAAACTATCCTTAATTATTATGTGTGTCAATTTCAATAAGTTTAAAATTTTGTTCGTTAAATAAATTAAATAATTAATTATTTAATTGGACTGAGTATCTATCTATGGGTTCCAGGCTCGATATTTGAGGCCTAGTAGAACCAAGATATCCTTAATTATTATGTGTGGCAATTTCAATAAGTTTAAAATTTTGTTTATTAAATAAATTAGATAATTAATTATTTAATTGGATTGAGTAATTATTTATAGGTTCCAGGCTCGATATTTGAGTTAATTTGACAACATATATTAATTTGTTAGTTTTGTAAGTTTATTTTTATAAATTAAATAATTAATTTTGTAAAGTGTAATTGGATAGAGTTTGTAGTTAGTACATACTTAAACTACAAAGACTCTACGCTAAAAGGCTCTATATTTTACTACACTAAAAGGCTCTATATTTTACTACGCTATAAGGCTCTATATTTTACTACGCTAAAAAACTCTATATTTTACTGCTCTAAAAGGCCACTATTACGTATAAAAACAACAAACATAACATACATATGAACAACAAACTAAATAAATAATATTTATTTATTATTTAAGCAAATAAAAACATAACATTAACAATAAAAATTATTTATCATGTTTTAACTATTTTTTGTCCCAAGGCTATTAATTCAATCCGGGTAAAAATAACATACAAATTTAAACGCAAACATAACACAAATCAACGTGGAAACACATTCAACAAAACAAGTATGCATATGCTATACGAGTTTCGACATAAACAAAATCAAAATACCTCGATTTATGTTTTTTGAAATAGATCCAAATCGAATTTTTGACCCCGAAAGAAGGAATTCAAGGCTTGTGATGTATGCGGGACCTACGCTCTTCGCTTTTTGTGTGACGGGTGGGGCCCAAGATTTTTTTTAATTCGCGGGGGGGGGGGGGGGACCAGCAGTGGTGGGGTTGGGTTTTTTTAAAAATGGAGTCTGTCGTGGAGTTGGGGAAGAAGAAGGACCGCCCTATATTTTATTATAGGGAAACGAAGTACAATACTACATTTAAGAAAAATGCAGTATTATAATGCATTTTCCTATAAAAAAATTAATTTTTTAATGAAACGCAGTATTATATTGCGTTTTATGTAGAAATGTAACTTTTTTTTAATAGTAGAAATGTATTTTGTGCCAAAAATGGCATTATTTCAGTTTCGGACTCTTTCTGGACTAGCATGCCTTGATATTTTGTGATTTTCAGAGAAGAAGAAACAAGGAGTTGCTTGCTAGTTTCGGATTTATGGTGGCAGTAGAGACTAATATTGTCTCTCAAGGTAGGTCACATGGTTTGGCCAGAAAGTGGCTCAATTATGGCTTTTGGAACCTTTAAAATTAAGGGTTTTTACATATTTCATTACTGAAACTTTATTACTTTCTCTAGTTTCAATTTAATTATTTCATATATACAAATTTACCAATTATATACACTTTAGGAATTAAATGAGTATCCCTTTATATTAGGAATCAATTATTTTCTATTCTTATTCTCTCTCCCTCATGCTCTCTCTCTCTCTCTCTCTCTCTCTCTCTACGTCTCTCTATCTCTCAATCTCTAATTCCAGTAATGTAGAGCAAAAGAAAAGAAAGGAGCAATTCCACCATTGATAGCCATTAAAAAGCTTTGAAGCTTTGAATTCGAATTTGGGTTTTCAAAAAATATTATTTTTTTGAATTGGATGTTGTTGTAAACAATTGAAAATTCTCTCTACATCTCTCTCTATCTCTCAATCCCTAATTCCAGTAATGTAAACTAAAGAAAAAGAGGATAGCAATTTCCACCATTGACAACCATTAAAAAGCTTTGGAGCTTTGAATTCAACTTTGGATTTTCAAAAACTATTATTTGTTTGGATTGGCTGTTGTTGCAAACAATTGAGAATATGGTTTGGAGTTTATATCTCAAAAGGGTGTTTTGGTAAAGATTAGACTTGATTTTGGGTGAATTTCAGAGTGAAACTCGAAGAAAAAGAAAAGAAGATATGACATACATTATACTTACGAAATTGTAGTACAGTTGTAGTAAAATTGTCGAAAAATTATATTCTGTTTGTTTATATATATATATATATATATATATATATATATATATATATATATATATATATATATATATATATATATATATATATATATATATATATATATATATTAATTTAAATATTGTATGAAAGTAGAACAATAACTGGGTAGAAATAATATATGAAAGTTGTATATAACTGGGTAGAAATAATGTATGAAAGTTGTAGATAAGTTGTATAATATATAATTAGTTGTATGAAATTTATTTTTACTATGTATAAAAATATATAATTAGTTGTATGAAATTTATTTTTACTATGTATAAATCAGATACAAAATATACAAAAGACATATTGTATAAAATTTGTATAATAATTATATTTAAGTTGTATGATATTGGAGTTATATTCAACTGGATAGAAATAACATGTGAAAGTTGTAGATAAATTGTAGATTAGTTATAAATAAGTGTATACTATATAATTAGTTGTATGAAATTTATTTTTAGTATGTATGAAAATTGTAGATAAGTTATTTGTATATTATATAATTAGTTGTATAAATTTTATTTTTAGTTTATGTGAGATTGTAGAAGTATCAAATTTGTATAATTTTTTTACAAACGCTTCAACTCCAACTATTCTAGAGATCAATGGTATATATGTTCTGTTTGCCATATTCATCACTGTAATTTAGGTTGGGTACATGGCTATTGTTGGGTCTTTCCAACTTTATCTCTCCTTCTGTTCCATTCGCAGTTGTTTGACGCAATGAAAAAGGAAGGAATTGAAAACAGAAAGGAGTACCGTCCTGACACATGGATTCCTTATGGTGCAGTAGCTGAAGAAGTGCCAACAACTCGTATGAGCGAAGATTCATTGTTCCAAGGAATTTGAAATTACCCGTTGTTGGGCATGCAATAGATATTGCACTCGTCGAGTATCCTCCAACTTATCTGTCACGACCCGAACCGATGGCCGCGACGGGCATCCGGTACCTTACTCAACCGAGTACCAACGTAACATAATTTTCATATTATTTCATTATAGGTAAATGAACCGGAGTACAGCATGAGGGAATACAAACTTATACATATGAAGTATGAGCCTATAAGACCAAAATAATCACTCGTGTACTGAACATATGCCGATAAGGCCGTACAATTTTTTTTACGTACACCTGAACAATGAATAAGTTCCTCCCTTGTATCTTTAGGAAAAGAGTGTTTTCAATCTTCGCTCTTGCAAAGCCAATTTCCAGAAGAAATTTTGACAATATTTCATACCAAGCCCTGGGAGCCTGTTTTAACCCGTACAATGCCTTATCCAGTTTAAACACATGATCAGTGTGTCCGTGACACTTAAAGCTAGGAGGCTGCTTGACATAGACTTCTTCTTTTAGATAGCCATTTAGAAATGCACTTTTGACATCCATTTGGAATAGACTGAACTCCATATGAGATGCAAAGGCAATTAGAATTCTAATGGCTTTCATTCGAGCTACAGGAGCGAATGTTTCATCATAATCACTCCCTTCTTCCTGATTATAGCCTTGAACCACAAGTCTTGACTTGTTTCTTGTTGTATTTGCAAACTCATCAAGCTTGTTTCTGAATACCCACCTGGTTCCTATAATGGTTTGATCAGCAGATCGAGGAACCAGGTGCCATATCTTGTTCCTCTCAAATTGATGCAGCTCCTCTTGCATGGCTGTGATCCAGTTTGCATCTTTTAGCGCTTCCTTTATATTTTTGGGCTCTATTTGTGAAAGAAAAACTGAGAAGGCAAGTGAGTTCCTTGATTTTGATCTGGTTTGAACTCCTAAGTCAAGAGGAGTGATTATGTTGTCAAGAGGATGTGAACTTTTGAACCTCCAATTTGGTGCCTGAGTCTCATTGGTAGAAGCACCAGGCATATCTGACTGGGATTCTTGAGCGTTTCTTGCTTCACCGAGTGGGGTTCCTTGAACTGCATCAACAACTCTGTTTTCAGCTTCAGTTGTTGCAATAGGGGGACCAGGTTCCTCTCCAGTTGATGGAGATGTATTTGCATCATCTTCACTGGATTTCTTGACATGACTCATTATGTCTGCCTTTCTATTTGCTATGTCAATTACTTCACCTGGCACAGATAAGGGCTCTCCATCTTGATCAACATGTCTGTCTTTTTCACAAGAGAGATGAGCTTTATCAAAGATCACATGAATGCTTTCTTCTACACATTGAGTCCTTTTGTTGTAGACCTTGTAAGCTTTGCTTTGAGATGAGTATCCCAGGTAGATTCCTTCATCACTTTTGGCATCGAACTTCCCAAGAGCCTCCTTTCCATTGTTATGAACAAAGTATTTACACCCAAAAGTTCTTAGGTGTGTCAGCTTGGGCTTCCTTTCATTCAGCAGTTCATATGGAGTTTTGTTCATAAGGGACCGGATCATGCACCTGTTTATCAAGTAGAATGCAGTATTGATAGCTTCTGCCTAGAAATATTTTGTGATCCCACTATCAATTAACATTGTTCTTGCCATGTCTTTAAGAGATCTATTCTTCCTCTCCACAACACCATTTTGTTGAGGTGTCTTGGAGCAGAAAAATTGTGAGTGATGCTATTTTCAGTGCAGAATTCATCGAACTTGGCATTGTCAAACTCCGTCCCATGATCAGACCTGATGCAGGCTACTTTATTACCCATCTTAACTTAGATCCTTTTAAAAAAGGCAACAAACACTTCAAAGGTTTCATCCTTGGTCCTAAGGAATAAGGTCCAAGTGAATTTGGAATAGTCATTGACTATTACAAAGATGTAATTCTTTCCTCCTCTGCTTGGCACCCTCATAGGTCCACATAGATCCATGTGAAGGAGATCGAGTGGCCTTGTGGTGCTGACTTCCTTTTTGGGCTTGAACGAAGATCTGACTTGCTTCCCCTTTACACATGCATCACACACTTTATGATCCTTAAAGCTTGATTTGGGCAGACCACGAACCAGGTCCTTCCTTACTAATTTGTTCAACAGCGTGAAACTTGTATGACCTAACCTTCTGTGCCATAGCTCAGTATCATCATCAACAATGCTTAGGCAACTTAAATCGCCATTCTTCAATAACTCAAAATCAGCTACATAGATATTGTTGTATCCTTTTGCCACTAGCACCACCTTACCCGTAACCAGGTTCGTCACTGTGTAGATTTTTGACACAAACTCAACCTTGTTTCCCTTGTCACAGATTTTGGAAATGCTTAGTAAGTTGTACTTCAAGCCGTTCATATAGTACACATTTTCGATTGAGTGAGAGGGAGATTTCCCAATCCTTCCAACTCCTAGAATGTATCCCTTCTTGCCATTACCGAATGATACACTCCCTCCTTGCAGGGCCTTTAGTGAAAGAAAATCATTTGTACTTCCAGTCATATGCTTTGAGCAGCCACTATCCTTGTACCATTGTAGGCTGCTTCCTTTCACTGTTCCCTGCACAAGAAGATTAGGAGTTAACTTTAGGAACTCAAGCCAATTTGGGTCCCTTGTAATGAGGAAAGGGATGAATAAGGGATATTTTGGTCCATACAGGCATGCGTTTTTTAAATGAGGGACTATGTTCTCTACTAGTAGTTACTTTTTCAGCAAAGGTTTTGTTTTTCTGTTGTGACTGACATTTGGCCTTACAGTTTTCTTTTAGGTGTCCATTGTTACCGCAGTGGGTGCAAAGCTAATTGTCAGGTACAATAACGTACTTGCTATGAGGGTTGTAAGGGATCTTTCCCTTTGAAATCCAATCCCCTGCCTATTTCCCCCATTGGTGGAGTACATGGCAGTGAAAGCATCAGAGGACCAGGTCCACTTGAGTGGTTTTTCAAGATCACTCTTCACTCTACTTAGATATTCCTGAAGTTGTTTGTTTTTCTCAAGCTTCGCACACAGAGTAAACTGCATTGTCATTAGCTCATTTTCAAGCTTAATGTGTGCCTCTCTTGCAACTTCCTTTCCTTTTTGATAATTTTCATCCCAACTTTCCATTGTGGGTTTCCCAATGGTTTCCTTTTAGTCCATTACTACCACTAGAATGTTATCTCTTTCTTGTTCTACATTTTCAATCCTTTTCTTTAAGACATTTTTTTCTTTCTTCAGGTTCTCAATTGACTCTCTTAGATCGACTGCAACTATTACTAGGTCATCTCTAGACTGTTCTGCTTCTCCTAGTTCAACTGTTAAGCCATCTCTGTCATTTACAAGACTATGATAAGTGTCGATTAGCACATTTTCCAAAGATATGAGTTTCTTAGGAGAATAAGATTTCAAATTTCTTTGAACATCCAGAAAATTTACCTCTTCATCATCGTCATCTTCATCGTCAGACTGGGCCATCAAAGCAAAAATTGAATCCTACTCGGTTGATTCACTTTCTACTGCTATCATAGAGCTATTACCTGGTTCATTATCTTCTCCAGATTTGCTTGATGAATCTCTCCATGCAACAAGAGTTTGTCTCACAACATTGTCAGCGACATTTTTTCAACTGAAGCGTCTGTCAGAAACCAGGTTCCTTTTAGCTGCTTTGTTAGGGTTGTTCTTGTACTGATCCCGCTTTAGGAAAGGACAATCCTTGATGAAATGTCCTGGCTTGCCACATTTATGACAAAGATCATAATTCTTTGGGTTGCTAGAACTTCCCTTTTTTGAAATGCCTCCACTCTTGCGAACCATCTTCTAGAATCTTCTTGTTAGGTATGCCATATCACCATCTTCACCACTTGACTCGTTGTTTTCTGTTTTGAGGACCAGGTTCTTCTCCTTCTTGGGCTCTTTTCTTTCATTGTCTTGCTTCTTTTTCATCTCATATGTTTTTAGGTTGCCAACAAGTTCATCAATAGTTAGCTCCTGTAAGTCCTTTGCCTCTATAATGGCATTCACTTTACTTTCCCAGGAACTTGGAAGCACGCTTAGGATCTTTCTAACCAGCTTGTTTCTTGGAATAGTTTCACCAAGGGAGTGAAGCTTATTGATGATAGAGGTGAACTGAGTATGCATTGCTTGGACAGATTCTTTATCTTGCATCCTGAAGAGCTCGTATTCAGTTGTGAGCATGTCGATTTTGGATTGCTTGACCTGTGTTGTTCCTTCATGAGCTGTCTGTAGGGCTTCCTAGATTTCTTTAGCTGACTAACATACTGATATCCTGTTGTATTCATCCGGCCCAATACCATATACTAGAATTTTCTTAGCACGAAAGTTCTTCTCTATGGCCTTTCTATCTGCATCGTTAAATTCTTTCCTTGTCTTGGGAATGGCTACTGGTGGGTCGCCAAGGTTTTAAGTAGGAACAAATGGTCCATCACATATGACATTCCATAGCTTAGAATCTTCAGCCATGATGAAGTCATGCATTCTAGTTTTCCACCATCCATACTACTGTCCATTAAACCTAGGTGGTCTATAAGTAGAATGACCTTCTTTGAAATTTGGAGGAGCAGCCATGAGGATCCTTTCTAGGTGTTAACCTAATAGAAAGAACCTGCTCTGATACCAATTGATATAATATAAGGGTCCACCAAACTCTATAGAGAACCAAGTTCTCTATCAAGTCCAATAGTACACACACACACATACAACAGTAATTAAATGGCAAGAGGAATTTTACGTGGAAAATCCTAGCTCAACAGGATTAAAAACCACGACCTGCCCTTATAGGATTTCAACTTTACTACTAAGCAACTTTTAGATTACAACCTATGCAACCTAGGAATTAACCTCTTAATCCCTCACTAACTTGTAATACTCTATTACAAGCCACTTTGTAATAACTCTATTACAAAGTCTTTACAACATGACTAACTCTAGCTAAGACTCAAACACACTGGTTTAAGGTTTACAAATGGGTTCCTATAGAATGCTTCTAAAGAAGCTAGATAGGAATTACAATTAAAGAACAATTATAAAGTTACAACTCAACTAAGGACATGCAATAACTCTATGTGGGAACTGGTCCGTAGTTGTTTTGTTCTTTGTTCTTGAAGCACTTGAAACTTGCTTGCTGGATAGTCACGTTAATGAGCTTATCAAAAATTCAAGTCATTTTTTACCTCCTTTGCATGCATATATATACATGTATGACATCACTTACAATGATGCAAGCAACGTAGGTGAAAAGTTTTTCCTGGAAGGTTGACTGCAGTAGTGTTCTGCACAGTAGCGTGTGCAGGCAACAACTTTCCAGCTAGAAAGTTGACTTCGTGCAGTCTCCTCGGAAACTGGTAGGGACCTAATCCCTCAGCTGTTCCTTCCACTCTGAGGAGTTGAATTATATTCCACGCTGAGTCCCAACCTGGAATCTTGTGAACTTGAGGTCTTGTAAATGTGTAACAGGTTCCTTATCTGGTTCTGGATACTAAATTTATCAGATCATCAAAACATAAAGTAAAGTACTTATAACCAAAGTACATGTAACCTATCAGGAATTGAATTTCGGGAAATTCATAGTTGATTTGGAAGGAAAATTCTCAATTCGGAAGCTTTAAGTTGGAAGAGTTTACCAAGGTTTGACATTTAAGTAAACGATCTCGGAATCGGGATTCCAAGGTTCCAATAGGTTTGAAATTTGATGAAATTATTACAAAATTTAGATTTATGGAAAATAATCTTGATGAATGTGTTTTTCTTAAAATAGCTAATGATAGTTTCATTATTATGGTTCTCTATGTTAATGATATTCTGCTTGCCACAAATGATTTAGGCTTGATAAATGAGACCAAGCAATTTTTGTCTAGGTCTTTTGATATGAAAGATCTTAGTGAAGCCTCTTTTGTTCTTGGGATAGAAACTAAAAGAGATAGGTCACGTGGTTTATTGGGTTTATCACAGCGTTCCTACATTGATAGTGTTTCTTAAAACTTTCAATATGCAAAACTGTAGACCTGGTGTTGCACCTGTTGTAAAAGGGGATAAATTTAGTAAAGATCAATGTCCGAAAAATGAAGTTGAAATGAGAACCATGAAAGTGTGCCATATGCAAGTGTTGCTGGTTGTTTGATGTACATACAGGTTTTTACAAGGCCTGATATTGCATTTGCTGTTAACATGTTGGAAGATTTTCTTTTAATCCTGGGTGAGCACATTGGGTGGCTGCAAAGAAAGTGATGAGATATTTACAACGCACCAAAGACTTCATGCTTGTGTACAAAAAAGTTGATGATCTGGATCTTCTAGTATATTCAAATTCTAATTTTGTAGGCTGTCAAGACACTATGAAATCAACTTCTGGGTATATTTTTATGTTGGGTGGAGGTGCTATTTCTTGGAAAAGGGAGAAATAGAGCATCACTGATACATCTACAATGGTGTATTGGAAAAAATCAAGTTAACATTTGGAATTAATTATGTGCTGATACGTCAAGATACGTGGATCAATAAAAGAATGACAGCTGGCAAAGAATAGTTGAAGAGATACGAGCCTTAACATGCACGGGCAAAGATTCAAGAAAACAGGAAGGAACGGTTACTCGGTCCTCTTGGTAATTCGAAGAGACATCGGAGGAATGAACCTAGATACCAAAAAGTATAGATACGTATTATCCATAATTAATGAGCATCAATGATAGAAAATGCTATAGAAACTTCACTAAACAGTTACGATTGCCAATTATAACGTTACATTAAATGTCATTAATTGCTCATAATGGCTCTGTTATGAGAGGAAAGAAACGTATTACTTAAAAATAGCTATAATAGCACTTTGACCGAAATTCCTATTTTCTGGTTAAACAAATTGGTTCCGTTACCGGGAATTTGATAATCTTCTGCTTTCCAATCGATT
Source organism: Nicotiana tabacum (assembly GCF_000715075.1). Lineage (NCBI taxonomy): Eukaryota > Viridiplantae > Streptophyta > Magnoliopsida > Solanales > Solanaceae > Nicotiana > Nicotiana tabacum. The sequence goes on along the minus strand of NC_134087.1, from coordinate 54,470,555 downwards.
CTTTATAAAAAACAATCATGTCGAATGTCAAGGACAATAACCAACAAAATTTACCACTCCATGAAGATCCACAACATCAGCTGAACTAACAAGGTGATAGAACTCCACCCCCTTGGCCACAACATTCTCCTCAACAATCACGAGAGGGGACTCCTAACAGATCTGAATCAAATGAAAATGATCAAGCTATCGATGAAGCTTTGAAAAAATTAATCCCTCAACAGGTCAACAATGCTCTTCAGGAATTTACCAACCAATTGCCGGTTGTACCACCAACACCAACTCCCAACAACAACACCCTAGAAAATCCTCGCTCGGGACTCGTTAATTCAGGCAGTAGCAGAGCTCCTAGCGAATCTCGTGATGGAGAGCCAGGTAACCTAGTTAATTCTAATTTACAAACTATAGTACTAACTTTGTAGAAACAGCTCAATGAGCAAAGCGACCGCATAGAAAAAATACCTAGAGTGCCGCCTATGATCAGGGGAATAGATATGGACAAATATTCACAACAACCTTGGAAGCCAAGTGCTGCTCCTTTACCAATTCTGAAGAAATTCAGAATGCCCGATATTCCGAAATATTATGGAACAACTGATCCACGGGATCATGTAACTGCATTCACAACCGGTGTAAAGGGCAACGACTTGACCAAGCAAGAAATTGAATCAGTATTGGACAAAAAATTTGGAGAAACACTCACTAAGGGAGCATTAACATGCTACTCTCTTTTACCCGAAAATTCTATAGATTCTTTTGTTGAGCTTGCATATTTATTTATCAAAGCACACTCAAGAGCTCAAAAAGTTTAAAAAATAATGGAGGACATTTTCAAAATAAAACAAGGAGATACAGAGCTACTCAGGGAATTCGTAGACAGATTCCAGCGAGAAAGGATGATGTTGCCACGTGTACCTAATAATAGGGCAGCTATGGCATTTCTCGGTAATCTAAATGAAAAAAGTTCAGAAGCCATAAGGAGACTCAAGGAAAGCCTACAAGAATTTCCAACAACAACTTGGAATGACGTTTATAATAGATACATCACGAAACTGCGGATAGAAGAGGATACTATCACTCAGTCCTGAAAAGATGAAAGGGTAAGTTCGAGAGGAGCTGAAACTGAAAAAAGGTCCGGTAAAAATAGGTACGAGCCTTATATGGGACCAGCAGGAAGGGACTCACGTTCAAAGAAAGAAAACCCGAGGTACAATCATAGATCAAGAGATAGAGAGTCAGGTTCATCATCAAGGTTCGGAAAAGAACGAAACACGCGAGAGATGCGAGATGATGATAGAAGCTCGAAGGCAAAGATCAGCGATTATAGTTTTAATTTTAGCACATCCGAATTGGTGGCTGTTTTAAGGAGTATGGGAGACAATGTATGGTGGACAAAGGAAATGAGATCAAACCTGAACAAACGAAATCCAGATTTTTGGTGCGAGTTTCACAACGATCACGGTCACAAAACGGTGGATTGTAGATTGCTGCAAGGTGAAGTTGAACATTTATTAAAACTAGGATATTTAACCGAATTGTTTAGTGAAAAAGGGAAAGCAAGAACATATAAAGAATGGGCAGGAGCCTCCAAAACTTCCTTCACCAAAAAGGACGGTTAATGTCATAAGTGGAGGAGAAGATATCAATGTCGTAACATACACGACAGCTAAGAAAGTGTCAAAAATAACAGTTACACACACGAAGCGAGTTCGACAAGTTTTGGAAGAAGATAGTATTAGATTTGATGATGCATATACAGATGGCATGCTAATCCTGCATAATGATACACTGGTAATATCTTTACTTGTACATGACACTAATGTAAAACAAGTTTTGATTGATCCAGGTAGTTCTGTGAATATTATTCTGTTAAGAGTGGTAAACGAGATGCAAGCTGATGATAAGCTGGTACCCAAGGCACACACCTTGTCTGGTTTTGACAACTCGAGCATCGTAACAAAATAGGAGATAATACTCACCACATTCGCAGAAGGAGTGGTCAAAGATACGAAATTTCAGGTAGTAGAAATGGATATGGCTTACAATATGATTCTTGGCAGACCATGGATTCACGAAATGGATGTTGTTCCATCTACCTTACATCAAGTTATCAAATTCCTATCACAATAGGGGATACGACAAATCCGTGGTGACCAACAAGCTTCACGGAGCATTAATTCTGTGGCAGATTCGAATGCAAAAAGTGACGAAAAATAGCAACCACAGAATGCAGTTGAGGTCGTATCGACCTGAAGATGGGCAAATAGATATAGATTCGAGGCCCGATACTATTCAGGAATCAGAGGAAAATGAAAATATCAAAACAACGATTGAGGAACTGGAGGCTGTGGTGCTATTTGTACATTAGCCAGACATAAAAGTCTACATTGGAACCAACCTCTGCCCGGAAATGGAACGTAAGTTGATTGAATTTTTAAAGGCTAACGCAAATTATTTTGCTTGGTCCCATTCAGATATGATAGGTATATCATCAGAGGTAATGACCCACAAATTAAATGAAGATCCATCGTACCTACCTATCAAACAAAAGAAAAGGAAGCAAGGCTCCTTCAAGAATCAGGTGATTCAAGATGAGGTGCAAAAACTTTTAAAATTGGGTTTATCCGAGAGGTAAAGTATCCAGATTGGTTGTCTAATACTGTTGTTGTACCTAAAAATAATGATAAGTGGCGAGTTTGTGTAGATTACACTGATCTAAATAAAGTTTGCCCTAAAGATTCTTTTCCATTACCACATATAGATCAACTAATTGATGCTACTGTAGGGCATGAATTGTTAAATTTTTTAGATGCCTATTCAGGATATAATCAGATTAAAATGGATCCTGTAGATGAAGAAAAGACTTCCTTCATCACAAATAGCGGGACTTACTGTTACAAAGTCATGCCATTCAGTTTAACGAATGTTGGGGCCACATATCAAAGGCAGGTGACAAAAATGTTCCAAGAACACTTAGGCAAAACCATGGAAATGTATATAAACGATATGTTGGTTAAATCACAACAAACAGGAGACCACATTCAACACCTGACTGATATATTTCATATTTTTCGCAAATTTAACATGAAGTTAAATCTTGATAAATATGCATTTGGCGTCTCATCAGGTAAGTTCATGGGATTTCTTGTTTCTAACCGTGGCATTGAAGTAAATCCTGCATAGATTAAATCTATTGAAGAAATTTCGGATATACTCACGAGCAAAAAAGAAGTACAAAGGTTGACAGGAAGAATAGCAGCCCTGAGCAGGCTTATTTCCAAGTCATCAGAAAAGTGCTTAATTTTTTTTTCAACTTTAAAGAAGCAAAACCAATTTTAATGGTCTGAAGAGTGTCAACAAGCGCTTGAAAATTTAAAGGCGTACCTGTCAAATCCACCACTGCTAGCTAAACCAAAAGATGGGGAGAAATTCCTTGTATACCTTGCAGTTTCAGAAGTAGCGGTAAGTGCCGTATTAGTTTGTTTACTGTAAAAATGATAATAACAATTAAATTTGTTGATGGGACTCTAAAAATACGTGATCTATTTTTATGCTAGTTGTTTAAGCAATTGATGCTAGATATGTGAAGATAAAAGATGAAATGCGAGCTAAAATAAAGTTATAATCAAACCAAGGGGTTAGCTGTCCAGGACTCGGAATAACCGATGAGGGGCCTCGAGGTCGATGCCTGGGCTCGGGCTTGAGCTATCGGGGATAATCAGGAAGGGGCTAATAGTTATGATATAATTAAAGGAGGCTCTTTATGGCTAATAACAGCAATAAATGAAGAACAAGTATGAAAGTAGTAAGCAATAGCAATAGTGCCGGGAGAATATGTTAGAGAGAAAAAAAAAATTCTTGTATATTTCGTGTAGAATAGTTGGAGCAATAGCAAAGGGGCCTTACAAAATGGCAAGGATCCCCTTTATATATGAGGGGAATCCCAACATAGTACAAAATGCATTAATTGTAAAGGTATGGAGATGAGACAACTACACGTGACACCAAGCTCTGCTAGTGCCATCTGCTCGCCTTGGAAACTCTCCATCCTCGACATCGTCGTTGGGTCTAGTGTAAATGGACATCAAGGGAGAGAACTCTAGCGCAACCTCGCAGCCTTGAGATCTCGAGATGACTTCTCGAAATACCTTAACAACGAGGAATTGGACCCTCCGATTTCACCGTATACAGATAGTCTCCGCGTTTCCTGGAACAAAGTAATAGGAAACAATTTTGAGCCATTGTTACGAGAGCATAATTATTGTGACGGCAACCGATAAAAGCATTAAATGCCATGCCCCATAAAATTGTGCAAGGGTCACCGTCAAATGCGATTATCGAGGAACCCACGAACTGCTAGTAGCTTATCCTTTCCGCTGCCCAAGCGGTTCCTATAAATACATTGACTGTTTGATAATCCTCATCTTCTGTGATGACCCGGCCAGTCGTCTCACGAGTTACCACTCCATTTTACCCATTTCTGCTTCTTTATGCTTCGTTATCCGTGTTTTATCGGGTTGGTCGGATCGAGTCCGGAGTGGTTTTGATAAGGTTTGAGACACTTAGTCTCTTTTAAGAAGGCTTAAGTTGAAAAAGTCAACCGGATGTTTACTTATATGTTAGAGGGATCAGATGTGAGTTACGATTATTCGGTTAGCTTCAGGATGTGATTTATGGCTTAGGAGTGTGATCGAAATGAGTTTTGGAGGTTCAGAGTAGCATTAGGCTTGAATTGGCGAAGTTGATATTTTGGCGATTTCTGTTTGATAGGCGAGATTTTGGAGGGATCAGAATGGAATTCCGAGAGTTGCAGTAGCTTCATCATGTCATTTGGGATGTGTATGTAAATTTTCAGGTTATTCGAACATAGTTTGGTTGGATTTTTGATCGAAAGCGTATTTCGGAATATTTTTAGAAACTCAGGCTTGAATCCGATGTGATTTGGTAGATTTGATGTTGTTTGAGGTGTTTTAATGATTGGAACGAGTTTGAATAAGGTATTGGGCTATGTTTGTGCTTTTGGTTGAGGTCCCGGGGGCCTCGGGGTGATTTCGGGTGGTTAACGGGGAAGTTGAGATGTATTGCAGCTGCTAAACTTTGTTGCTTCTAGTGTTTTCGCACCTGCGGTTTGGGGACCGCACGTGTGACGCCGTACGTGCGGAAGGGGAGCCGCAGAAGCAGATTTGAGAGGAAGGGGCAGGAACCGCAAATGCGGTAATTGAACCGCACCTGCGGAGTCACAGGTGCGTAGATTGGACTGCAGATGCGGAATTGGTCAGCTAAGTGATTTCCGCAGAAGCGGAGGATAGACCGCATATGCGGCACCGTAGAAGCGAGTTTTTGACCGCAGAAGCAGGTTTTTGACTGCAGATGCGGGTACCCTGGGCAAAATGTATATATGTCTTCCTTCGCGATTTTTGAAGGGTTTCACCATTTTTAAACACGGATTCGGGAACTTTGGGCGATTTTGAAGGGAGAAATCAAGGAGACTTCATAATGTAAGGATCTTTGGTCCTAAAACACATTTCTATGGTAGTATTTCATGGATTACGGCTGAAATTAAAGGAATTAAAAGGCTAAAAATGGAGGATTAGGGGTTGAGTTTAAGAGACCTTAAATTGAGGATTTGAGGGGTCATTTGGACTCCAATTTTGGTATGCATAGACTCGTGGGGAGATGAGGAATCTATCGATGTAAAAATTTCTAGTTTTCGAGACGTGGGCCCGGGGGTCGGGTTTTGGTAATTTCGGGATTTGTGCCCTTTGTTATTGTTTTCGCTTGGGCTTTGTTCCCTTAGCATATGTTGATGTACTCGTTCTGATTTTGGATAGATTTGACGCGCGTGGAGGCCGATTCGAGGGGCAAAGGCGTCACAAGCTAGAGATTTAGATGGTTTAAGGTGAGTAATGATTGTAAATGATGTTCTAAGGGTTTGAAACCCTGGATTGCACATCGTAGTGCTACATTGAGGTGAGGCACACGCTTGATGACGAGCGTGGGGTCGTGCACTATTGGGGATTGTGACTTGGTCCGTCCCGATTGATGATTTTACCGCGTATTTGATTGAAAACTATTTGCTATCATCATTAGTTAGGCTGAATGCCATATTTGGGCTTAGTGCCAATCATTTGAACCTTTCGGGGATTTTTATTGATATTTCCTCACTGTTTTGACTTTACACTTGAACTCAGTCCTATTATTTTTCACTGTATTCATACTCAGCCATGTTTACTCAGTTTTAAGACTTAAATGATATTTTTAATGATGTTTGGGCTGAGAAACACTATTTTACTATTGCCCGAGGGGCTTGTGAGTATTTTTGACTGAGTAAGGTCGATGGCCTAGTTGTGAGAAAACACTGATACTAATTTGAGACCGAGGACCTGAGATATATACGCCACGAGGTGGCTTGATTGATATGAGGCCAATGACCTAGATTTGATGCCACGAGATGGCTTGTTATTGCACTTGGGCTGTAAGGGGCCCCTCCTGGAGTCTGTACACCCCCAGTGAGCGCGGGTATCCATTATGATATGAGATTGAGCCCGAGGGGCTGGTATTGTTCTGTGTGATAGCCCGAGGGGCTGGTACTGTTCTGAGATATTGCCCGAGGGGCTGATTGTTGATATTGTGCCCGAGGGGTAAACTTCTATTTGTTTACTTTACCTTAATTACCTGTCAATTACTTGTTTACTTGTTGAAAAAGGATTTTACTTGACTTTTTCACTGTTTTACTGATTTTAAATGGTTTTACTGCTTCATTATAAAATGCTTTGTGCCTTATGTGATTTCTTACCTTCAGTTGTTATTTACATTTGTTACTCACTGAGTTGGAGTACTCACTTTACTCCTTGCACCCCTGTGTGTAGATTCAGGCATTGTTGGTTTCGCTCCCGAGAGTTGATTCCTCCAGCTTCAGGCAGCGTTCGGAGATTTCGAGGTAGCTGTTGATGTCCGCAGCCCCCGTGTCTCTACTCCTTTATTACTTCTGTTCCTTTTCAGACATTGTACTAGTTTATGGTTTTAGCAGAGTTGTATTATAACTTATAGATGCTCATGACTAGTGACACCCCGGTTAGGGCTGTGTTGGGTTGTACTTCTGCGCTTTGTTGGCATTATTCGCTACTTAGTATTGCTTATCATGTTTTAGACTGCTTTTATGTTATTTAACTATTTAAAAAGTGAATTGGGTTTAATTTGCTAGCCCTGTCTTCACGAGAGACGCCATCACTACCGAGATCGGGTTTAGGGTCATGACAAGTTGGTATTAGAGCCTAGGTTATATAGGTCTCACGAGTCATGAGCAGGTTTAGTAGAGTCTCGCGGATCGGTACAGAGACGTTTGTATTTATCCTCGAGAGGCTGCAGGACCTTTAGGAAAAACTTCATATTCTTGAAATTCTTGTCGTGCGAACTTGTTGATCCGAGTACTAAACTTCTTTTGTTCTACTCTCTCACAGATGGTGAGGACACGCGCTACTGATCAGGGTGGATGACCACCAGTGCCACATGCTGTGGCCACCAGAGGCCATGGATGCGGTCGTGGTCGTGGTAGAGGCAGAGTAGTGAGGGCAGCACCTGTGGATCCACCAGCTGCCCCAGCTCAGGATCAGGCTCCAGCTATGGATGCTCCAGCAGCACCAGCTCAGGCACCAGCTGTGCCTATAGTGATTTCGGGTCTTTAGGAGGCCTTGGCACAGATCTTTTCAGTTTGCACTGGCCTGGCTTAGGCGGTTTCAGCCACTACCACCGCAACTACTTCTCAGGCTGGGGGAGGCAATCAGAATTCCGCCGCTTGCACACCTGAGCAGGTCGTGCAGGGACTTCAAACACCAGGGGCGTATCTAGCCCAGCCGGTTGCAGCTGCTTAGGACTATGTGGTTCCTATCATGCTGGAGGATGAGCAGTGTGGGTTGGAGAGATTTGGTAGATTGTAGCCTCCGTCATTCAGTGGTGCAGAGGGCGAGGATGCCTAGGGCTTTTTGGACAAGTGTCAGAGGATGCTTCGTACAACGAGTATTCTGGAGACAAACGGGGTTGCTTTTACTACTTATTAGTTTTCAAGAGCTGCTTTCACTTGGTGGGAGGATTTTGAGAGGTGTAGGCCTATTGGTGCAACACCCCTTACTTGGCAGCAGTTCTCTGTTCTCTTTCTGGAGAAGTACGTGCCGCAGTCTCGTAGAGGGGAGTTGCACAGGCAGTTTGAGTGGTTACGTCAGGGGGAGATGACCGTGTCGAAGTATGGGTTGAGGTTCTCTGAGTTGGCTCGTCATGACATCTGGTTGGTCCCGACAGATAGAGCGAGGATCAGGAGGTTTGTTGATGGTCTTACTTATTAGCTCCGTATTCTCATGACTAGGGAGAGGGTGACTGGTGCTACTTTCGAGGAGGTTGTGGATATTTCCCGTGAAATTGAGTCTGTTCATTGCTAGAAGCGAGAGGAAAGGGAGGCCAAGAGGCCTCGAGGATCTGGCAGCTATAGTGGCGCTCCTTCGACGGGCCAGTTCCAGCACAACAGAGGCTATTCATTCAGGCCTGCTCAACCAGCTCGCCCAGGTTATCGTGGGGCATTTTTGGGTCATGGTTATCACATTACTCAGCAGGGCCAGTCATCACTTAGTGCCCTTCCAGCTTAGAGTTCATCCCGTGCTCCATCAGTTCAGGGTTTTTCTATACCGAGTGCATCTGTTAGTCACTCCAGTGCGAGGGGTTCCTTTCAGTCCTCTTCTCCAGCACTTGGGAGTTGTTTTGAGTATGGTGAGATGGGTCATATGTGAAGGCAGTGTCCTCGTCATTTTGCTAGTTCATCCCAGCAGAGGGGTCAGTTATCGGCTTCAACACCAGTTGCTTCATCACCACCCGCTCCGTCAGCTAGGGGTGGAGGTCAGTCAGCCAAGGGTCGCCCCAGAGGTGGAGGTAGATCAGGGGCGGTCAGACCCATTTCTATGCACTCCCAGGTAGACCCGATGCTACTACTTCAGACGCTATTATTACAGGTATTGTTTTAGTCTACCACAGAGATGCCTCTATATTATTTGATCCCGGTTCCACCTTTTCTTATGTGTCATCATACTTTGCTCGTTATTTGAGTACGCCCCATGAGTTTCTTGCTTTACCTGTTCAAGTATCTACCCCGGTGGGCGATACTGTTGTTGTGGACCGTGTGTACCGGTCATGTGTGGTGACTATTGGGAGTCTAGAGACCCGAGTGGATCTATTACTATTGAGAATGGTGGATTTTGATGTCATTTTGGGCATGGATTGGTTATCTCCGTGTTGTGCTATTCTTGATTGTCATGCTAAGACAGTCACATTGGCTATGCCGGGTGTGCCACAGATTGAGTGGCGAGGCGTGACTGATTATGTTCCCAATAGATTGATCTCATTCTTGAAAGCCCAACATATAGTTGGGAAGGGTTGTCTTTAATATCTAGCGTTTGTGAGGATGTCGGAGCTAAGGCTCCCAGTATTGATTCTGTCCCAGTTGTGAGGGATTTTCCCGATGTGTTTCCTGCAGACCTATCGAGCATGCCGCCGAACCGGGATATTGATTTTTGTATTGACCTGGTGCCGAGCACTCAACCCATTTCTATTTCTCCATATCGTATGGCACTAACGGAGTTGAAGGAATTGAAAGAACAGCTTCAGGAACTTCTTGATAAAGGCTTCATTCGGCCTAGTGTGATCACCTTGGGGTGCACCGGTTCTATTTGTGAAGAATAAGGATGGCACAATGAGAATGTGCATTGATTATAGGCAATTGAACAAGGTAACAATTAAGAACAAGTATCCTTTGCTTCGCATTGATGATTTATTCGACCAGCTTTAGGGAGCGAGGGTGTTCTCTAAGATTGATCTCCGTTCGGGTTATCAGCAGTTGAAGATTAGGGACTCAGATATCCTTAAGACGGCTTTCAGGACTTGATATGGTCATTATGAGTTTTTGGTGATGTCTTTTGGGCTGACCAATGCCCCAACAACGTTCATGCATTTGATGAACAACATGTTCCAGCCTTATCTCGACTTGTTTGTCATAGTCTTCATTGATGATATTCTGGTATATTTGCGTAGTCAGGAGGAGCATGCGAGGCATTTGAGAGTTGTTTTGCAGAGATTGAGAGAGGAGAAGCTTTATGCAAAATTCTCCAAGTGTGAGTTTTGGCTCAGTTCAGTGGCTTTCTTGGGGCAGGTGGTGTCCAGCGAGGGTATTCAGGTTAATCCGAAGAAGATAGAGGCGGTTCAGAGTTGGCCCAGATCGTCCTCAGCCACAGAGATTCACAGTTTTCTTGGTTTGGGAGGCTATTATCGCTGGTTTGTTCAGGGATTCTCATTTATCGCATCGCCCTTGACCAAGTTGACCCAGAAGGGTGCTTCAATTGTATGGCCGGACGATTGTGAGGAGAGCTTTCAGAAGCTCAAGACAGCATTGACCACAACTCCAGTATTGGTCTTGCCATTGGCTTTAGGTTCATATACCGTGTATTGTGATGCTTTGAGAGTTGGGATTGGTTGTGTATTGATGTATGAGGGTAGAGTTATTGCTTATTCTTCTCGTCAGTTGAAGCCCCATGAGAAGAACTACCCCGTTCATGATTTGGAGTTGGCTGCCATAGTTCACGCTTTGAAGATTTGGAGGCATTACCTGTATGGTGTATCTTGTGAGGTGTTCACTGATCATCGCAGTCTTCAGCATTTGTTCAAGCAAAAAGATCTTAATTTGAGACAGCATAGATGGTTGGAGTTGCTTAAGGATTATAATATCACTATATTGTACCATCCGGGAAAGGCCAATATGGTGGCCGATGCTTTGAGCCAAAAGACAGTGAGTATGGGGAGTTTGGCATATATTCTAGTTGTGGAGAGACCTCTTGTGGTTGATTTTCAGGCCTTGGCCAATCGGTTTGTGAGGTTAGATATTTCGGAGCCCAGTCGGGTATTAGCCTGGGTGGTTTCTCGGTCTTCCTTATATGATCGCATCAGAGAGCGCTAGTATGATGATCCACATTTGCTTGTCCTTAAGGACAGAGTTCAACACGATGATGCCAAAGATGTGACCATTGATGATGATGAGGTGCTGAGGATGCAGGGCCGGATGTGTGTGCCCAATGTGGATAGGCTTCAGGAGTTGATTCTGGAGGAGGCCTATAGCTCGCAGTAATCTATTCATCCGGGTGCGGCGATCAATTTCTACTGCTTGCAGAGTTTGCTTATAACAACAGCTTCCAGTCGAGTATTCAGATGGCTCCATATGAGGCTTTGTATGGGAGGCGGTGTAGATCTCTAATTGGTTGGTTCGAGCCCGGTGAGGCTAGGCTATTGGGGACAGATTTGGTGCAGGATACTTTGGAGAAGGTGAAGGTGATTCAGGAGAGGCTTCGTACAGCACAGTCGAGGCAAAAGAGTTATGCTAACAGGAAGGTTCGAGATGTGTCCTACATGGTTGGCGAGAAGGTTCTGTTGAAGGTTTAGCCCATGAAGGGTGTTATGAGATTTGGGAAGAAAGGGAAGTTGAGTCCGCGGTTCATTGGGCCTTTTGAGGTGCTTCGGAGGATTGGGGAGGTGGCTTATGAGCTTGTTTTGCCACCCAGCTTGTCGAGTGTGCATCCGGTATTTCATGTTTCTATGCTCCGGAAGTATATTGGGGATCCGTCTCATGTTCTGGATTTCAGCACAGTTCAGTTAGATGATGATTTGACCTACGTTGTGGAGCCATTAGCTATTTTAGGTCGTCAGGTTCGAAAGTTGAGGTCAAAGGATATAGATTCAGTAAAAGTGTAGTAGAGAGGTCAGCCCGTGGAGGAGGCTACCTGGGAGACCGAGCGGGAGATACGGAGCAGATATCCTTACCTATTTGAGGCTTCAGGTATGTTTCTTGATTCGTTTGCGGACGAACGTCTGTTTTAGTTGGGGAGGATGTGACGACCTGGCCAGTCGTCTCATGAGTTACTGCTCTGTTTCCCCCATTTCTGCTTCTTTATGCTTCATTATCCGTGTTTTAAGGTATCGGGTTGGTCGGATCGAGTCCGGAGTGGTTTTGATAAGGTTTGAGACACTTAGTCTCTTTTAAGAAGGCTTAAGTTGGAAAAGTCAACCGGATGTTGACTTATGTATTAGAGGGCTCGGATGTGAGTTCCGATGGTTCGATTAGCTTTGGGAGGTGATTTATGGCTTAGGAGTGTGATCGGAATGGGTTTTAGAGGTTCGTAGTAGAATTAGGCTTGAATTGGCGAAATTGATATTTTGGCGATTTCCGGTTGATAGGCGAGATTTTGGTATAGGGGTTGGAATGGAATTCCGAGAGTTGCAGTAACTTCGTCGTGTCATTTGGGATGTGTGTGTAAAATTTCAGGTCATTCGGACGTAGTTTGGTTGGGTTTTTGATCGAAAGCGTATTTCGAAAGATTTTTAGAAACTTAGGCTTGAATCCGATGTGATTTGGTAGATTTGATGTTGTTTGAGGTGTTTTGATGATTGGAACGAGTTTGAATAAGGTATTGGGTTATGTTTGTGCCTTTGGTTAAGGTCCCAGGGGCCTCAGGGTGATTTCGGGTGGTTAACGGGGAAGTTGAGATGTATTGCAGCTACTGAACTTTGCTGCTTCTGGTGTTTTCGTACCTGTGGTTTGGGGACCGTAGGTGTGGCGCCACACGTGCGGAAGGGGAGCCGTAGAAGCGGATTTGAGAGGAAGGGGCAGGAACCGCAGATGTGGTAATTGAACCGCACCTGCGGAGTCGCAGGTGCGTAGATTGGACCGCAGATGCGGAATTGGTCTGCTAAGTGATTTCCGCAGAAGCGAAGGATAGACCGCATATGCGGCATCGCAGAAGCGGGTTTTTGACTGTAGATGCGGGTATCCCTAGGCAGAATGTATATATATATCTTCCTTCGCGATTTTTGAAGGGTTTCACCATTTTTAAACACAGATTCGGGAGCTTTGGGCGATTTTGAAGGGAGAAATCAAGGAGACTTCGTAAGGTAAGGATTTTTGGACCTAAAACACATTTCTATGGTAGTATTTCATGGATTAAGGCTGAAATTAAAGGATTTAAAAGGCTAAAAATGGAGGATTATGGCTTGAGTTTAAGAGGCCTTAAATTGAGGATTTGAGGGGTCATTTGGACTTCGATTTTGGTATTCTTGATATGCATAGACTCGTGGGGAGATGAGGAATCTATCGATGTAAAGATTTCTGGTTTTCGAGATGTGGGCCTGTGGGTCGGGTTTTGGTAATTTCGGGATTTGTGCCCTTTATTGATTGTTTTCGCTTGGGCTTTGTTCCCTTAGCATATGTTGATATACTCATTCTGATTTTGGATAGATTCGACGTGCGTGGAGGCCGATTCGAGGGGAAAAGGAGTTGCGAGCTAGAGATTTAGCCGGTTTGAGGTGTGTAATGATTGTAAATGATGTTCTGAGGGTTTGAAACCCTGTATTGCACATCGTAGTACTATATTGAGGTGAGACACACGCTTGATGACGAGCGTGGAGTCATGCACTATTGGGGATTGTGATTTGATCCGTCCTGATTGATGATTTTACCGCGTATTTGATTGAAAACTATTTGCTATCATCATTATTTGGGCTGAATGCCATATTTGGGCCTAGTGCCAATTATTTGAACCCTTCGGGGATTTTTTTTGATATTTCCTCACTGTTTTGACTTTACACTTGAACTCAGTCCTGTTATTTTTCACTGTTTTCATACTCAGGCATGTTTACTCAGTTATAAGACTTAAATGATATTTTAAATGATGTTTGGGCTGAGAAGCACTATTTTACTATTGACCGAGGGGCTTGTGAGTATTTTTGACTGAGTAAGGCCGAAGGCCTAGTTGTGAGGAAACATTGATACTGATTTGAGGCCGAGGGCCTAAGATATATACGCCACGAGGTGGCTTGATTGATATGAGGCCGAGGGTCTCGATTTGATGCCATGAGATGGCTTGTTATTGCGCTTGGGCCGTAAGAGGCCCTTCCCGGAGTCTGTACACCCCCAGTGAGTGCGGGTACACGTTGTGATATGAAATTGAGTCTAAGGGGCTGGTATTGTTCTATGTGATAGCCCGAGGGGCTAGTACTGTTCTGAGGTGTTGACCGAGGGGCGGATTGTTGATACTGTGCCCGAGGGGCGAACTTCTATTTGTTTACTTTACCTTAATTACCTGTCAATTACTTGTTTACTTATTGAAAGAGGATTTTACTTGACTTTTTCACTGTTTTACTGATTTTAAATGGTTTTACTGCTTCACTATAGAATGCTTTGTGCCTTATGTGATTTCTTACCTTCAGTCGTTATTTACATTTGTTACTCACTAAGTTGGAGTACTCACTTTACTCCTTGCACCCCTGTGTGCAGATTCAGGCGTTGTTGGATCCGCTCCCTAGAGCTAATTCCTCCAGCTTCAGGTGGCGTTCAGAGTTTTTGAGGTAGCTGTTGACGTCCGCAGCCCCCGTGTCTCTACTCCTTTATTGCTTCTGTCCATTTTTAGACATTGTACTAGTTTATGGTTTTAGCAGAGTTGTATTATGACTTATAGATGCTCATGACTAGTGACACCCCGGTTAGGGCTGTGTTGGGTTGTACTTCCACACTTTATTGGCATTATTCGCTACTTAGTATTGCTATATCATGTTTTAGACTGCTTTTATGTTATTTTACTGTTTAAAAAATGAATTTGGTTTAATTGACTGGACTTGTCTTCACGAGAGGCTCCATTACGACCGGGATCAGGTTTAGGGTCGTGACATCTTCGTAGCATATTCAAATTCACGAGTCCATACCCATCTTATTTTACACTCTTCCATCTTGCTTTCTGAGAGGAAAATTTACCATTGCTATGGTCAGGACTTCTAGAATGGTTCCTTGGCGGAATGAAGCTGCATCTTCATCTCGATCATCTAAGGAAAAAGCCAAAGTGTACCCACTTTGGAACAGTGCACTCCCTCCAAGCTTGATATATCAAAAGATTTTACCGTTGATATCACTTCATCCACACCGAGCCGATGTGAACATGTGTCCCGATACATTAGTGTCGTGACCAACATTGAAATAGTGAAGACAGACTACCGATGGGGCGAGGCAGTGAAGGTGGAAATTCCCGGTCCTGATGAAAATATAACGGACTACAAGGCCAACTTCCTTCATGTGTATACCTACCCGTTAACCTTGGGTCATGCTGATCCCCCTGAATCTTCTCCCCTGAAAATAGATTTGGTTACCCTTGATTTTTGTGACAAATATCAAGTGACGCTCGGTCAGATGTATCCTTCTGTTTGGAGGATAGTATTGATGCTCCATCATTCCTCCGAAGGGGTTGTGGGTGAGGTTTTTACCCTCAACCATTTGATTAGGTTGTACAACCCTCAATTTTATCGAGGTTTGATCAGGTTCCATAATCGATCCGAAAAATCATTTTTCTTGAGAATCGACGAGGGAAAGGATCGAGGATGGATGAGTAGGTTCGTTCAGTTAAGGACCTCGGACATCATTCCGGCCTGGAGGATGCCTTTCCCAGAGAGGTGGAACACACAACGTAAGCGACTCTTCCTTAACCATATTTTGTATTTTTCTTCCCTTTTCCCCGGAATGATGACCTCTTTATCGTTTTACGCAGCCGCTTCTTGGTGCCTCGAGGTAGTTTCGGACTTGCCAGGGTGGATCAGACGGTTGGACGCCGCGTTCCCATATCATGTTCAATCTTGGACCGACCTGGCCAAGGAGCGATGGGTGGCCAAGAATCATGGTAGAGCTTCTTTGCTATCTATGTCTTAGATTAACGTTTCTCCCTGTGTCCCTTATGCTGATGAATTATGGTTATCGTGCTTCTTCAGGCCTTGGCGAGAATATGGAGATGAGGCCGCCCCTGGTGGTGGGACAGAGGCTTCGGAGCCCGGCAAGGGCATGAAAAGAGAAGGCAAGGCGGCTATTGACCTTCCTACGGCAAAGAAATCCAGGTCACTCGAGAATCAAGCCACTGCTAGGACCTCTTCTTCAACTTCAGGGGCAAATCCTGGCACCGAGGATGAGGATGACGATGAATGCCAGTTGGCCCGGAAGATGAGGTCGAGTGTGAGAGCCTCGCAGGTGCCTCGATCGGAGGCTGCTGAGTTTGGAACGACCGCCTTAGGTCGGTCCCGTAGACCGGAGACCCTTGAGGGGGGTGTTAATATGGCCTCAGATCGAATGACCGGGTTTGGCGCAGTTTTCGTTGGGGGGACCGCTGCCATCGATCCTGAAGGGTTGGGGCCCGGAGCTTTTCACGAGCAGGGGTTGCCTTTTGGGCAAATCAGCGATATGAATGATTTCATCTCATGCTTTCAGGTCTCGTCAGGAGAACTGAGGGATGCTCAAGAAGCGAACTCCGTTAAAGTAGGGATTCCTCTCAAAGGGGGAGGCCCCCTTGCCAACATCTTTGATAGTGTTAGCAATAGCGTTGGTCTTGATATTCCTAGCGCCGTCCAGGCGGCGAAGCAATTCATGAAGCAGGTGATAGATATCTTTCGTATATTTCTTTTAGTCTGGGGCATCATTCTTCGTCTTTCTAACTTTTCCGCTATGGCGCAGTGCAAGGATATGTATGATCATGCCCTCTTTTGGCTCCGCGAGGAGCTTTCTTACCGTGAAAAGGAATGTAAGAAGCTTACCTCGATACTGCGAGATTCGGAGGCTCACTTTGCTCAAGGAGAGAAAGAATTAGGAGAGCTCCAAGCTGCTTTGGATAGAGCGCTCCGGGAAAAGGCTGATCTCGCTGCGCAGGTATTTCGCCCCGCTTGTACCCGACCTTTGCTCCCATATTCCGACACAAATTGGCTTACCTTTCTTTTTCAAGTTGAGCAAAATGGTTCACAGATTAGTCGATTGAATGTGGAGATCCTCGGGCTGAGGAAGCAAAGTGAGAGTAGCTACTGAGGAGTTGGCATCATCTCATGATCTTCTTAAGAATGCTCGCAAGGAGGTTGCTACCTTGGCCGCGGCCAAGTCCGAGATTGAAAGAAATGCTGCCACTTATCTGGGTGACGCAGCTACGGTGTATAAGATAGCTCGTAATGTATCGATAGTAGCCGAGTAGAACCTAGCTCGGGCTATTAAACATGCTAAGGCGGAGGTGAGGAGAGAAACCCTGAAGGAGATCGGAGCCAGGGGCATCGATCTGTTAGTTGATCTCGAGGAAGCCCGCAAATTAGAGGGAGAACTGGCGCTTTTAATTGTCCCAGATGAGGGCGAAGATAGTGGTGATGAAGAGTAGTCCCCAAGTCATTTTGTGTCCTTTCCTTTTACTTTTGTATGCAGTCCCCGGGGGATGGAATTCGTAAAGATGTCTCTTGCGGATACGTTTTTCAGCAATGTAAAAAGAGGGACTTTTCTTCTTTTCGTTTTTTGTTCCTTTGCTTTCACGGATTTAATCTTTCGACTTTTGATGCTAGCCTTTCGAAATCCGTTCTTGGAGCGACCGGGACCCTCAAGTTGGGCCATGCCCCGGGGTTAAACCAATAGCTTCTAATGGGTTGGTGCCGGCGATATCGAGGAGCCCCCGACGCCTTGCAGTTTCTCGAATTCTATGGGGTAACAACATTTTCTCAATCTGGTAAAGGGGCCCTGAGGTGATTTTGTCAATACGTTTCCCTATGAGAGGGTGATGTTTCCCTAGGAGAGGGTGATGTTAACGCAGCCAAAATTAATTGGCCTTTTGGGTAGGCGGGCAGTTGCTGCTTTGCCCCTATATATTCATTCACTTGCCTTTCTAATGGTGATTTTGCTGCTTTGAGAGACTATCTCTTCCACAGAGCCTGACGTTTTATGCTAGTTCTTCCGTTGCTTCAATTCAAAATTTTTGCTCAGATCCACATATTTCTCCTCGTATTCTATCGTAGCCATGACTACTATGTCGGCGTCTGACCGTAAGGGAGAGGGGAGTGCTTCCTATGCTCCGCATTCGGTTGGTGGTAGTGACACATTGCCTGTGCCCGATGAGCAGACCTCGGGGTGACCTGCCTCGAGGAGAGCCATCACGCTGGGGAGGCCTCCCAATGTTCCGGGTCACTGGGAGCACGTGTCGAGGATCATCTCATCAGTGGGAGAGGAAAATCTCGAAATGATCAGAAAAGATTGCGGATGGGGAGAAGGTGCTATATTATAAGTACCTTATCCCGAGGAGAGCATCATGATGTACGTTCAGGGCTTTTTGAGCGTATATACACATATGTTTGTGTCGGTTCCCCTCGACTGGGTCGTGCTTGATTTCTATCAGAGATATCGGGTTACCTTGGCACAAGCTCACCCCTCCCTTTGGAAAATAGTGTAGATGATGAGATATTTCACCGATAAGGCTGGGATAGGGTTTACCCTCAGTCATCTCGTGAGTTTATATCGGCCACTATGCTACCGAGGTTTAATCGCTCTACAGTGTCGATCCACCCGAGCTCCTATCGCCAGTAATGAAGAGGACAATGACCGTTGATGGATGAATCGGTTCGTCCAGATTCGAATGACCGATGTCATACCTAGAGAATTTTTGCCATTTCCTGAGAAATGGAACTTCACACATAAGTATCTCACCTGAACTATCATCATTTTGACCGGAGGCGGGCTCCGTAATGACATATTTCCGTTCCATGTTTGTAGCGACTCATTGGTTGCCGAACGAGGTCCCCGATTTAGCTAAGTGGTCTCGTAAGCTGGCGGCTTGCTCGATTTATGATAGGCGCCAGTGGCGAGATCTGTCCAAAGAGAGATGGGAGGCGAAGCATTGTGGTAGGTGTCCGGTGTTTTGTTTCCTGAGAAAGGCACTTTTCTTATCGGCTTATCAACTCAACTACCGCAGGTATTGGAGATTTTTCTGAAATGAGGCCGTGTCCTCTAGGAGAAGAGGGGAGATCACCGGCCTCGGGATCGAGGATTGATGAAAAATGAAAAGGAGCCCCAGGGTGTGAAGGGGCTTGCAGTGGGGTGGCTCCTTCTTAGCGGTTAAGAAGAAGCGATTTGATCGGTCGACTATCTTCTGAAGGTAGTAAGCCATCGGATATTGGCTCGGCCTTTTGCGAGGCTTAGCGGTTCAGCCTCATGGTGAGTTTTTGATTACTGTAAGATTGTTCCGGTCCCGTGCTTCTTCTTTTTTCATTTTTAGGTCTCTTTCACAGGCCTTCGACAGGCTCAAATCTGAGCTAATTCGATGTGAGGCCCCATTGCGGGAGGCTTTGGATAGGGAAAAATCCCTTAAGCTTCTTTGTATGGCAAAGGAAAGCGAGTTGGCCTCCCTACATCACGAGGTGGATCGGAACCGGAGCCGTGAGAGTTGCCTAGAAAAATAGGTACCCTGCATTCCATGCTGGCTTGCACTCCCCTTTTCATTTTGACGGATTAATGTTTTGATATTTCAGTTGGAGAACAAGGCGGAGGAGCTGGGATAGCTCTGGGACGAGGTTGGTTGAGCCAACGCGAATTCAGCGAGCTGCAGGCGCATGTAAGTACCCATTTTGCGGCCAAAGAGAGTGCTCTAGCCATGGTTTCTGCTCTTAAGGTGCAAATCCAAACCGTTCATGCGGATGATTCTGCACGGGCCGATATGATCGCAAGGTTTTCGTCTGAGCTTTCAAAGGCAAAGGCCGAGGTGGTGAATGTCCAAGCCGAGATCGTGATGAGCAGCACCAGGGCGGGACATAAAGCTGCGACCTATTTGAAGAGTTCTGTCATTGCTAAAGCTGAACTGAAGAGAGCCCTTGATCATACAAGCAATATCAAGGAGTATACGAAATGCAAATATCGGAGGGAAATTCTCGAGGAGATTCACGCCAGGGTTTTCGATCTCTCGAAAGAAATCGAGCAAGCCAAGGGGGAGGAGTGTGACGCCAAGTTCCTTCTGTCTGATGCTAAAGATGGAGAGGAAGGGGTTGCCGGGCCATAGTCACCGAGGGGGGACATTAATTTACTGCCTTATTCTTGTGTATATAGCTTTCACAGTGTTTTGTAAACGGAGCTTGTATTTTAACACCTATATGTATAAGGGGAAACCCCACAATTTATGTCTCCTGTTTGTCAATATTTTAAATAAGTCGATTCGACCTTTGAGCTAGTAGAATTATTTAGATTCATGATACAACCCTGAGGCTCGTTAGGCTAGCGATAGCGGCTCCTACGCTTTGCCCTTAGGCATATGCATTTTAACATTTTGGGTTCAGTCTCCGAGTCGGGTTTTGACTCGAGCTCAATCGACCCTCAAGTTTTGTATTTGTGTGGGCTGGCGACAATGGCTCTTACACCTTGGGTCGAAGCGACCTTTTATGTGTATGGCCCTGAGGCTCGTTAAGCTGGAGACAATGACTCTTACGCTTTGCCCTTAGGCATATGTAGGCTTTGTTTTCCTCTCGTTAAGGACTTTTTGGAATGATTTTTCTTGACCCGTCGTCGGTTCGGGAAGAACCTCAATTTCAAGTCATTTGGCGATGTTCGAGCACCTCGAAAGGTTTAGCTCGTAGGCTGAGTAGCTCGAAGCTTTGTGATTTGGAGGTGACATGGTCGAAGCTCTTTTGCCTGTCGAGGGTAGCCTGCTTAACCCATTCTTTTCGAAGTAGATTCGAAGTAATGGCCTATGATTTTGTAGCGACAATTGGGCGTCCCCGAGTCGCATTAATTTTGCTGGTACAGCCGTATGACCGTAGTCATTTGTGTTTGGCCGGAGTCATTTTTGATCCCGAGTGCAGTAGTTTAGGTGTCAACATCGAGGGTATGCCCTTTCGGGAGTCTTACAAATACGACATATAGCCTAAACTTCGGGATTGAGTTTATGCCTGTAGTAAGGTCTTACAAAAATTTCATGCCTTTTGAGGTCTTACAGTTTTGTTGATACTTGGTACAAGTATGATTCATGCCTTACTTGAGGTCTTATAATTTTGTTGATACTTGGTAGAAGTATGATTCATGCCTTGCTTGAGGTCTTACTGTTTTGTTGATACTTGGTACAAGTATGATTCATGTCTTGCTTGAGGTCTTACAGTTTTGTTGATGCCTTAAATAGGTCTTACTAGACCGAGTCTGCCCGCTTGGGGTCTTATGGCCTCGAGCTTTTAAATGAATGGTGATTGGTGATAGTCTCCGAGTCATCAAGTTTGATTAGGCTCGGGGGCCGTTACTCGTGAGCTCGGAATTGCCTCATTGAGGGCTTATGATCTTGGAGATTCTGACCCTGGGGTCATATGCTTTTTGAGTTTGCGATGCTAGTCTCCGATTGTTTGGGACATTTTTCCCTTTTGGAGATATTTTGTGATTTTCGTGCTGCCACGTTGAGGGCTTATAAGTATGGAGTTTCGACCTTGAGGTCATACGGGTGCTGAGTTATTGAAGTTAGTCTCCGAGTATTTCGAGGCATTTTCGGTGGAGGGATCCTTACTGTGAAAATGCTGAATTTTCTTTGGAGTACGAGATGCTTTGGCAAAAGATGTTCTTTGATTGTTTGACTTAAGTACATGTTGTTTCGTTTCCGTGAGCCCAACTTATGCGGACATGATTCATGTGACCGTTTGGCTGGGTACATCATTTCCTATTAGAACCTTGTTTTTCATTCCCTGGTTCTTCCGAGTGGATGACCTCTCAAGGGGGAGCCCTCAAGTGTTCGGGGTTGATTTCAAAAGAAGCCTTGTATGCTTGTTGGATCCTCCTTAGGTAGCGCGTGGACGTTGCCTCGTTAAAAACCTTACCGGTAAAAACCCATTTTGGGATAAAAACTCGATCGATGGAAAAGAGTACAACGGACGCTTCAGAACCTCGAGCTCTTCAAGCTGGATCGGCATCTCGACTGCTTTTATCGAGGGCCTGCGCAAAAGTTATCATAATAGTAAAAAAATAGAAAAAAGGGGAGATAATTATACCTTAGTGGCGATGGCGCTCTTGAGTTTCAGCGTTTGTTTTGCGGACGCGATGCGGTCCTTTATTTGAATACAACTGATGGTGTATCTTAAAAGAACGTGTGGATGACGTGTTGGGATTCGTCTGCTTTGTTATTTTTGGTTGTTTCTCTTTCTCGAGACTGGTTCTTAGCCGCTCGCTGAGGAATTCCTGAAGGTGTCCGTTATCGAGCAGCCGGGCCACTTCCTCCCGGAGTTGCCGGCAATCCTCAGTTCTGTGTCTATGCGAGTTGTGAAACTCACATAACAAGTTATAGTTCCTTTGTGAAGGATCCGAATATATAGGCCTGGGCCATTTGGCATCCCTAATTTTACTGATGGCGAAAATGATGTCCGATACATCGACGTTGAAGTTGTATTCTGATAGGAGAGGTGCCCCCGTTGGCCCTGTGCCCCCATCGAATCTGCCTCTGTTGATGAGTCCCCGAGGGTTCTATCCTCAATTTACCAATTGATCGTTGCGAGGTGGATTATGTCTTGGGGTATTCCTCCTATCTTCGGGGTATGGCTGATACCTCTCTTTGTTCAGTTTCAACTCTTTCGCTAGGAGTCTACTCAGATATATTGAGCCCGAGGGGGCTCCCAGCTAGTCATCCTCGACTCTGATCTTTGACTGGTACCGGTTGTGGATGTCCGACTAGGTTACGACAGGATACTCGATCAGATTCTCTTTCATCTACCTTGATGCCAATGAGCTTCGTTCATTTGGGCCTTGAGTGAAAGCCTATACCGCCCAGTTATCGGATACCGGGGGTAGTTCCATTTGTTCCGTTTGGAAGCGAGATACGAATTCTCGCAGCATTTAATTCTCCCTCTGCTTAATCTTGGATACGTCAGACTTCCTTGTTGCTATTTGATAGCACCAGCGTGTGCCTTTATGAAGGAGTCTGCTAGCATGGCAAATGAATCTATGGAGTTGGGAGCTAGGTTGTGATACCACATCATGGCCCCCTTCAAGAGAGTTTATCCGAACTTCTTCAGTAAGACGGACTCGATATCATCATCTTTTATGTCGTTGCCCTTTACTGCGCACGTAGGCAGTGACATGTTCGTTGGGGTTTGAGGTCCCGTTGTATTTTAGGATTTCTGGCATTCTGAACTTCTTTGGAATGGGTTTTGGAGTCGCTTCCTCTGGGAACGACCGTTGTACGAACTTCTTCGAATCTATACCCTTCAGGACCGGGGGTGCACCCGAGATTTGGTAGACCCGAAATTTATAGGTTTCGACCTTCTTGTCGTTGGCTGCTATCATTTTCTTGCTCGACTCGATCCTTTTGGTGAGGTCCTCAAGCATTTTTACGATGGCAGGATCAACTACCGATCTGTTGTTGCTCGACCTCTCTGGTACCTATTTGGCTAGGGGAGTAGCTTCCGGTACTACTATGCTGGGAGTCTTCGGGTGGCTTTCCAGCTAAGCGATAGCCAGCCGTTGTGCCTGCAGCATTTCAAAAATAACATGAAGACTAACTTCCTGTTCTTCCCGAGCTGGGGTTTTTTTGGGCTTCCTATTGGTCGCTATGTTGTATGCTCCTGTCGGTGTGTGAGGTTTCGTCGACCTGCTGTTCATCTTGCGAACCCGCATCCACTGGAATCGGTCCAAGTGCATTATCGGGGTTTTGTGGTGGCGCGCCAATAATTGGAACATCCACACCGTTTTCTCCATGTTTTTAAGGTTGTCGTTCTTGACTCTGTTCATTGAGCCAGACATTTTGACCTGAGATCGAATATCTTGGACAAGAAAAAGTGTGAAAGATAACTTGCGTTGTGTAGCGAAACCAACAAGAAAATAATCACTATTATTTTTAGGCCCACTGTGGGCGCCAAACTATTTACCGTAAAAATGGTAATATCAATTAAATTTGTTGATGGGACTCTAAAAATACGTGATCTATTTTTATGCTAGTTGTTTAAGCAGTTAATGCTAGATATGTGAAGATAAAAGATGAAATGCGAGCTAAAATAGAGTTATAATCAAACTGAGGGGTTAGCTGTCCAGGACTCAGACTAACCAATGAGGGGCCTCGAGGTCGATGCCTGGACTCGGGCTTGAGCTATGGGGGATAATCGGTAAGGAGCTAACAGTTAGGATATAATTAAAGGAGGCTCTTTATGGCAAATAACAAGCAATAAATGAAGAACAAGTATGAAAGTAGTAAGCAATAACAATAGTGCAGGGAGAATATGTTAGAGAGGAAAGAAAAAGTTCTTGTGTATTTCGTGTAGAATAGTTGGAGAAATAGTAGGGGGCCTTACAAAATGGCAAGGATCCCCTTTATATAGGAGGGGAATCCCAGCATAGTACAAAATGCATTAATTGTAAAGGTATGAAGATGGGACGACTAGATATGACACCAGGCTCTGCTAGTGCTATCTGCTCGCCTTGGGAACTCCCCATCCTCGGCATCGTTGTTGGGTCGAGCGTAAATGGACATCGAGGGAGAGAACTCGACCACAACCTCGTAGCCTCAAGATCTCGAGATGACTTCTAAAAATACCTTAATGACGAGGAATTAGACCCTATGATTTTACCATATACATAGTTCGAGAAGATCAAGGTAAATAATCACCGATTTATTATGTTAGCGAATCTTTGTTCGATGCTGAGACTCGATATCCTCATTTAGAGAAACTTGCATTAGCATTGATTATGGCATCTAGGAAATTAAGACCTTATTTCCAATGTCATCCTATTTCCGTGGTAACTGCCTATACCTTACATAATATATTGCATAAATACGAGTTATCGGGTAGATTAGCCAAATGGGCAATAGAACTAAGTGAATATGACATTACATATCAACCTAGAACTGCAATAAAGTCACAGGTTTTAGCAGATTTCGTGACAGATTTTAGCCGAGGGATACAGTTAGAAGTAGAAAAAGAACTGCAGATATTTAACGGATCTAATGCAGGTACATGGACCTTATTTACTGATGGTTCATCAAATGTAAAAGGAGCAGGTCTGGGCATTATCCTGGTACCACTTACGGGTGAAACCATAAGACAAGCAATAAAGTTCCATCCAAACACTAATAATGAGGCAGAATATGAAGTTGTGATTGCAGGTTTAGAGTTGGCACGAGAGCTCGGAATAGAGCAGGTAGTAATCAAAAACGACTCGCAGCTTGTTGTTAACTAGATGCAGGGGACTTATACAACCAGAGAGGCGAGGATGCAACAATACCTAGAAAAGGCACGAATTTGGTCAGGCAATTTCAAACTTGGAAAGTCATGCAGATACCAAGAGACGAAAATGCTGAGGCAGATGCTCTAGTTAATCTTGTATCTGCTGCAGAAGTAACAAATGAAGAAAATGCTTATGTGATTCATTTGTTTCATTCAGTACTTGAACAAGACAAAAATGAGGTAAATTACAATAATCTAACTTTGGATTGGAGGAACGATATTGTCAATTTTTCGCAGTATGGAATTTTACCTGAAGATAAGAAAAAGGCTCAAGCACTTCGCAAAAAAGCTGCTCGCTACTATTTAAATCAAGGCAATCTTTATCGAAAAATGTTCGGTGGTCCTCTAGCAAGATGCCTTGGGCCTTATCAAATAGAGTACGTGATGAGAGAAATACACGAGGGACTTTGTGGAAATCATGCTGGAGGAAGATCTTTGGTAAAAACCATGATTAGTTCCGGCTATTATTGGCCAAAAATGGAAGAAGACGCGAAAAATTTTGTGGAAAAATGTGACAAGTGCCAAAGATATGGTAACAACATGCATCGACCAGCTGAATTATTACATCCGGTCGTTGCACCATGGCCTTTTATGAAGTAGGGGATGGATATCATAGGTCCACTACCACAAGCCAAAGGCAAGGTAAGATTTTTATTAGTGCTCACTGACTATTTTACTAAGTGGGTAGAAGCAGGAGCTTTCAAACAGGTACGAGAAAAAGAGGTCAGAGACTTCATCTAGAGGAACATCATATACCAATTTGGGGTACCAAAGGGAATCATATGTGATAACGGTCCGCAATTTATAGGTGCACAACAGAATTTTTTCAAAGTTGACAAATTAAAAGGATCACCTCAATGCCTTACTATCCGGTGGGTAATGGACAAGCTGAATCAATAAATAAAGTCATTATCAACAACTTGAAGAAAATACTGGAAGAATCTAAAGGCAATTGGCCAGAAGTACTACCTGGAGTCTTGTGGACTTATCGAATAACAGAGAAAACAAGTACGGGGGAAATATCATTTTCACTTGTATACGGGGCTGAAGCCTTAATTCCAGTCGAGGTAGGGGAACCAAGTATGAGATATACTCAAGCTTCTGAAGAATCGAACGAACAAGAGATGCGGATAATACTGGATTTACTTGAAGAAAGGAGGTAAACTGCATTAATAAGGATGGAAACACAAAAATAAGCTATTGAGCAGTATTACAATCGGAAAAGCTCGTCTGAGATACTTTAAGATTAGAGACTACGTACTCAAGAAATTCTTCCAATCCATGAGGGCAGCCAATGCAGGAAAGTTAAGTGCAACTTGGGAAGGGCCTTATAAGATTCATGGTATCGCAGGAAAATGAGCATACGAGCTTGAAACATTGGATGAAAAGATTCTACCTTCAAATTGGAATGCTGTTCATCTAAAGAGATACTACTTCTAAGGAAAGGAAATACCCATGGGCAGGTATCCTCACTAATGATTTTTATTTTTGAATTATTAAAATGTTACTAACAATTTTAGATGATAGGCAGAAAGCTAACCCGCACTAAATGATGAATTGTGACATGAAAGATACGTGGAAAGAACATAATTCCCGATCTAGGTTACAACTATTCTGGTGGAAATTTAAATGGGTTAAGCAGTCTTCATCTAAAATCATACCTCTGAGTCCCGTATGTTTTTCCTTTTCAGGAAAAGGACCGCATGGAAGGAATAATCAAGTGCTCGAGATTTCATACTTCAAAGCTCAAACACTTGGGGGACTATATAATATACATATGATATATGTATAAGGATGGAAAGGAAGACTGAAAACAATTAAACTTCAAGTCAAGCCTAAAATTCTACTCATCAAATATCAAGTTCAGAGCAAAGTCATGAGCCAATAACACAAGCCTGATAAAAATATCCGTGAAGAATACACTCGTGGATATAGAATTCAAAATCTTACAATGTTTAGGTTAAAGACAGTATTTAGTCATAGGTCATAAAGAAACCCTTGGATTTTATTTCTTTTTTGCAAATCTGTTGTAAAGAAAACAGTTACGGAAGAGTAATAAAAGATATTTAAATACATGTAAGATGTTATTTAAACTTGACAAAGTTCGAATGAAAACTTTATCAAAGTTATTTCAAGAAACATGTGTGTTCCAATTTCTTCTTTCGTATGTTTACACCATTATGAAGTTGAGACGTCTTCTTCATTAAGTGTCGTATATAAAAGGGCCCTCTTTTAAATTTATGTTTGATTCAAAGATCCATCAAGTTAATAAAGCATTTCTAAAAATGCAAAAAGTCAAAAGGGTAAGACAAAAACCCACGAATTAAAAAGCAAGACCTTGGACTTATAAAAAACAAGGCAAATTATTAAAAGAGTATAGCAGAAACTCGAAAGAATTAAGTTAAAATGAAAAATTAATAATATTAAGTTAAAACTAAGTATGAACTTAGTTATAAACTGATTGTCTTTTAACAAAAAGTCTCGAAAAGACCTGGGGACTTGCCATCACCAAAAACATAACCCCTAAAATGGTAGCAGGGGTACAACCACCACATATTCCACTAAAAAACAAAAAGAGTCAAACTTAGCAAATAAATTTTCACTGTGAAGCAGGAGAAGGGTTCAAAACGGCATTATCATCAATAGAAGTCTCGACTTGATCTGAAGGAGCTGGGACATCCACCGCACTAGGATCAGCTTCAACATGCTCGGGAGTATCAGCCATGGGAGAAGAGAAACTTTGGCTTTGCTGAGTTTTTTCAATGGTCTCTTTAATCTTTGCTAACTCAACATCCAAGTTAAAGACTTCTTGGCTAAACTCCATAAGGGTATCATGGCGTGTGTTCAATATAGCCTAACTTACTTCGACATCAGCTTTGTCCTCAAGAGCCTCGTAGTCTCTTTCCCAATGGTCAATTTCACTCTTGAGTTCCTCCCTCTCAGCTAAAACAGCATCGTAAGAAGACTGTAAAAGAGTAACCGAACTCTCCAAAAATTTGACCTTATCAGAAGACACACAGAGATCTTCTTGGGTCTGGGTGAGTGTTTGAACAAGTTCACCTGCATAAACCTCTTTCTCGTTCAACAAGGCCTTCAAACCCCTGATCTCCTCGGTTGCTTTGGAGAGTTGTTCGGCAAATGATGACTCGAGGAGATTTTTGTCCTTGCCTGCCTGGTTGGAAGAAGCTTTTTTAGCTGCTAACTCCGAAGCCATGACCCTCAACTGCTGCTCTAAGGTACATTTACTTTCTTCTAAAACTTCCATCTCAAGTTGAAAACTTTCATATTGTTCTTTCCAATTGTCTCCCTCAATGGGAAACCCTTTTCATCATCTCTGTACCGATGAGATTGATCTAAAAAAAGGGTAAGAATGTTAGTAGAAGGGGAACAGAATAAAGCATGAAAAGAAATTAATACTTTTAGTGATGACTATACGATATCATTCATCCAAGTCAAAGAACTGTGACTTTCTAGTTTGGACTTTTCAACCGGACCAATCAAGGGTTTCAACCATACGTCTATCTGACCTGACTTTTTCAAAAGACTACCATCGGCAGAGACTTCAATGGTAATATGCTTCATCACTCTACTTCCACTTGAAGAGCCAACCTCAGTACGAGAAATAGTAGTAGTGGGGACTGTAGAGAAAGTCATAATAGCTTGAAGCGGGGCAGAAACATCAGCAGTGGAAACAGGTAAAGAGCATTCCACTGGGACAGACATGAGGAAAGAGGCAAATGGTACTTAATCAGACACCAAATTAAAACTTTCACTATCAAACCCACGTGAAAAACGTTGTTCATCAGAGTCACGAGCTGCCGTATGAGTATCATCATCAGAACTCACTAAGGTGGCTTCAACAGGATCGGTCATGGGAACAGAACGGGGAGGAGTAGCTTCGTCATCTGAAATGTTGCGTCTTCTAGCCCGCGACCTTCTAACCAAAGAACTTCCATCTTGTTCTTCTTCCTCAGAATATTGGGACGTGTCAGCTTTCCTTTTCGATGAAGAACTCAAGATTATCTCCTGAACTCTTGCCAAAGAAAACCTGGAAGCTACGATTGACTCGGCACTTACACCACGAATAGGAAACCCTGATAAAAGGAAGGGTCAAATATATTCTAAAGGAAAGGTGGACAAAAGTAGAAAGGAAAAAAGTAAGGTTTTTACCATGAGTTTTAACCTTCCAACCAAACCTGTTCGAAAGGTATTTCCAAGATTTAACCTCCATCGGAGTAATGGTCAACAATTTCTCTATCCAACCACAGGAATTGGGAATCTATTCAACAGTTCCCATGGTTGCTGAAAAAAGAGAAGCGAAATAGTCACAGAAAGAACAAACCCTTTCTAAAAAAGGGAGGGGGGGGGGAGAAAAGAAAGAAAGTTGTAAAGAAAACTTAAGTGAAAAATTCCACTTTTTAGGGAATGGTACATTTTCTTCACCTACTAACCCTACAGTAGGAGCAACGACAAATCTGGCATACCAGCCACGGTCCTTGTCATCCTCGAGGCTGACTAAAACCCTCTTACTCCTCGCCAACAGAGTAAAGATCCCATGTTGGAACAACTTAGGGGAGTAGAGGTGGATCAGATGAAAAAAGGTAAAAGGTAATTAAGCCAAGTTCGCCAAATACCTTAGACAAGCAACAACCCTCCACATAATGGGGCCAATTCGTCCTAAACAAACATTGCAAAAATGATAGAACTCGATGATAACAGGATCAATGTGGGGTCTAAAATTTAGTGTAAAAGGATATGTATACACGAAAGAAAACCCAACCATGTAGGATGTAATCCTTTGATTTGCACTAGGAATTATGATTGGGAAGTCAGATTTCCAATGGCAATCTCTACGGACAACAGAGATTAAACCCTCAGTAATCTGAGAAGGGTAAGCATCAGCACGATCAAGAGAGGACATAGAAGAAACCTGATTCCTAATTGACTCTCTATCAGTATAAAAAGAAAGTTCAGAGGGGATAATTTCGTCTACTATGGGTTTACGAACTGGTTCATTAAAATCTCTACTTCTGGCTGAAGATCTATGTGGAAGAGAACCTCTAGTTCTAGAAGAAGAAGGAAGGGGTAGAACTAAGTGGAAGCAAAGAAGCACCTGGAATAGATGATGATCCTAAATTGCGTAATCTTCCCCCTCTCCTTCTTCTAACAAGAGCAAGGGGAAGTTCATCAACAATAGGAACTCTTCGGGGATTAGGGTTTGAGAAGACATGGCTACACGAGGAAGTAAACAAGAATGAATATTCAAAGATGGGAAACTTTTATGAGAAAAAAAAGACAAAGGTTATATTTATACTCAAAAGCAACCGTCAAACAAAAAAGGTAATGATGGTGACGTCATAATAAAAACTGTCACTTTGTGATTGATGTAAGCCGGGAAAAAACCTCAAAAGGCACAAAAGGGTTGCAGAACCAATCAAAAGTCACCACGTATCACGTACATTAAATGGAAGTGACATGCGAAGCGTTAGTTTTGGAGAAGTTATAATGATACGAAGAATGACGGAAAAAATTCCCGCTTTAATGAAATCCACTTCCTAAATATTCAATTGATGAATAAATGGCAAGTGGGGGGACTATCTGTATCTGAAAAAATCAAGTTAACATTTAGAATTAATTATGTGCTGATACGTGCAGACACGTAGATCAATAAAAGAATGACAACTGACAAAGAATAGTTGAAGAGATACGAGCCTTAATAGGCACAGACAAAGATTCAAGAAAATAGGAAGGAACAGTTACTCGGTCCTCTTGGTAATTCAAAGAGACATCGGAGGAATGAACCTACATAGCAAAAAGTATAGATACGTATTATCCGTAATTAATGAACATCAATGATGGAAAACGTTATAGAATCTTCACGAAACAGTTACGATTGCCAATTATAATATTACATTAAATATCATTAATTGCTCATAATGGCTCTGTTATGAGAGGAAAGAAACGTATTACTTAGAAATAGCTATGAAAGGAGAGAAATAACATTTGTAAGGACACAGAATATTATTGGAATACACTAATTTACTTTACTTTCTTTTACTTATTCAGCTATCGTTTAAGTCAATTCTTCTTATTTATTCCATATTTGATTATCAGTACCCCGAGTTCTTCTAAAATTAGGCTTTGACCGAAATTCCTATTTTCTGGTTAAATGGAAGCTGAGTTTATTGCTTGTTTTGAGACTGCTTCACATTCTGTCTGGATGAAGAATTTTCTCACTAAATTGCAAATTGTGGATTTTATATCTAAGTCGGTGACTATTTTCTGTGACAACAGTGCTGTGTTCTTCTCTAAGAATAACAAGAGAACAAAAGGCTCTAAGCATGTTAGACTTAAGTTTCTTAAGGTCAGAGACATAGTAAAAGAAGGTGATATACATATTGAGCATATTAGCATAGAATCTATGTTGGCTGATCCTTTGACTAAAGGTCTTAGGCCTGTAGTAATTAATGAACATACTAAAAACATGGGTATTTTAGAGTCTTTTGATGTGCTTTAGTCAGTGGGAGTTATTTTGTAGCTGCTGACTGAGATATTGCTTTTAATAAATTTTAATTTATGCAAGCTTGTGTTATTTTCTTTTTGTTATGCCTATTGACTAACATGATCATTTATTTATTTTTATTTCCAATTGAATATTGCATAAACTCATGATATCATTGAGTTTTGCTGCTTGTTGCCTTGATTATCCCAAGTAAGGCACAAGGAAAACCTCCTAAGGTGATATGATTTTAATGTCATTTAATTTGGAGGATCCTGATGTGATATGATTATTATATCACTTGGAGGATTATTTCTTTCTAAGAAGTGTGAATCTATTTACCTTGATTAGAAAGATAATATGCTTAGCACACATGTTTGATCCATGTTGATGGAAATTCTAGCATATGTGGCCGTAGATAGAATTCATACATTAAAATGGTGTGATGCCTGCTATGATTCATTGTTAGTATTCTCTATCGAGACTGGATGGATTGTTATATGAGTCATTCTATCCTTGGCTATATGAGTACTATGGCCACTATAGAGTCTAAAGTTTTTTTTTCAAAATGATTTTCTTAAAACTCAAAAGTTTTAAAGTTGTTTTTCTTGTCCTCAATTAACGTTGGTGTCCAAGTGGGAGAATGCTGGAATTTGGACTTATGTTAATTAGTTATAGCCTGAAAGGATAGTGACATGGCCCAAGTCGTGGATAAATAAAAGGCCTAATATTAAATATTGTGTATGGATAAGTGAGTCCCAATAACTATTGGCATGTGATGGGTATACACTCTTTATAAATAGAAGCCAACCCCCATTTCCCTAGCTATTATAAAAACCCTAGCGTATTCTGCCTCTTGAATACGTAGTAACGGTAGACGTCTCATCAGTCATGTTCTCCGAGCTGTGAGAGTGCGTAGCTAGTGGATTGTGGAAGTTGGTCTCAGGAT
Organism: Nicotiana tabacum; assembly: GCF_000715075.1. Lineage (NCBI taxonomy): Eukaryota > Viridiplantae > Streptophyta > Magnoliopsida > Solanales > Solanaceae > Nicotiana > Nicotiana tabacum. The sequence goes on along the minus strand of NC_134087.1, from coordinate 54,438,024 downwards.
TAATTGCAGTTTGCTTTCGCTGCTGAATCTATGGAGTTTAACGGTACGCTCCCTTAGACTCTAAATCAAGATTATGATTCTATATCTGTATAATTGTGTCTTAATCTCTTCTATGACTACGATTTAATAATCTAACACAAGGGGCCAAAATATCCGCCCTTAACCGGATATTATGGCGCAAATCTCGTCCGATATCAACTGTGCATCAATGTTTACAAAATATTTTTTTATCTCACTAAGACTTGTACTAGAAATGAAATTCCCCTACTGTATAAAAGGGAGAACTTTTTTTATTTTATTTTAAGGACCACTATTGGCACGCATACCAAAGCAATAAAGTAAATTTTTGTTCTCTAGCTATTGTTTAAGGTGTTCTTCAGCTGTTTGTTTATTGAGCTGCAACCAGGCCGTTCCGAGGGCTGGATCGTAACCAATTTCAACATCCATCATAAAGCTAGATTTAATCATCCATCGCATTTGGTTTTATTATTTTGTTTTCCTTTAATTCAATTATTTACTGTTCTTAGATCATTCGTGTTAAATTAAATCACATATCCTTTAAATCGCATATAAATTCAATTGTTACTCATTTTAAAGGTAAACACTAATCAATAAAATCCTTTCACTCATAATTAAAATTAATTTGAGATATGAGAATGAACTCTTAATAGGGCTATTTTTCAGTTAATGATGCAAATTTAGATTAATCAAGCTAATGAGTAAGTATACCAAAGTGAACCCATTTCCCTAGAATATAGAACCTTTGGTAAGTATACTAAAGGGCTAAGTGCACCAATAGCCACTTTTGAATTCTTGTTTAAAATAAAATCATCATTTACAATATATTTATTTAGAATATAGGAAAAACTTAAGTGAGTGGCAGAGAGCCGCTCCATAGTCTTTTTCTTTGCATAAGACGAAACACGTATTCTCACTTAAATGTCAATAGTATATGGTAACTTTATTCTATATTTGACTATGTTAGTCAAATACAAATATATATATATATATATATATATATATATATATATATATATATATATATATATATATATATATATATTGTTATGGCTGGTTACATGGAGCATGGAGCTACCGCAATAATAATGTTACTCGCTCATGTTCATATTGTCCGTCTTTTAAGATTTTTGTACACCCTTTAAGTCATATAATATCCTTTCACCTTTTAAGTGGAGCATTATTCTTAGTTATTTTCCAAATAATATCTCCTCAGAATAAGTAGGGGCAGTGGCGGCTGGTTACATGGAGCATGGAGCTACCGCAATAATAATGTTACTCGCTCATGTTCATATTGTCCGTCTTTTAAGATTTTTGTACACCCTTTAAGTCATATAATATCCTTTCACCTTTTAAGTGGAGCATTATTCTTAGTTATTTTCCAAATAATATCTCCTCAGAATAAGTAGGGGCAGTGGCGGAGTCACATACCACGGAAGGAATTCAATTGAATCCCCTTGGTGGAAACTTATATTTCGTAAATGTATAGGTCGAAATCTGTCTCAGTACTTAGTGCAAAGTAACATCACGAAAAGAATCAGACGAGGTCGATCAAGAGATAGCGAGGCTCATGGTCAGGGTGCAAACAATGGTCGATGTCGAACACCGCAAAAAGAGTTGTAACGGCTAGTTTATTAGAATATGAGATTGAAGTGAATATTCCATTGGATATTCTTTGCATATGTACTATTAGGGTTTATTGGGGGGTATGTCCCATATAAATAGAAAAAAAAGTCAATGAATGAGGGCATGTAATATTCAATTGATAAGAACACTTTTCAATTGATAAAAATACAAACTTTACCTTTTTATCAATATTCTTGCTCACACTATTCCATACTTTTCCATAAAATCCAAGAATACTCTAAACATTCTAGGATTTATCTGTCACTCATCATTGTCAGGAGGAACAATCATCTAGTTCATTTATTATTGGGTGAATCACTCCTCCTATTTTACTTAAATGCCATTTATATTTATTTATTGCTAGTTACTCCTTATTACACATGTCTCTTTAGATATCCATTTACTGTTATCTTTAATTCTCTACCATATCTGTATACACATTGGCCACATCCTCAGAGTTAGTATTTAGGGAAATTATTATTAACTAGGTTTAATCCTTCAATGAACAAATATAACCGTTTCAACCGAAAGTTAATACTTGCTGGTCAAATAATTTGGTGCCGTCTGTGGGGATTTCTTTGTTAAATTTTTAGCTACCTCTAGATCTATAACTAACATGGACTTCTAGCGTAAAAAAAGGGACAAGAACATGATCCCCTTTCTTTGTATGCACAGATCTAATATGGTAGATAACAGAGAAGAAAGAACGAGGATAATGGGAGACCTCACAACCAACCTCTTGAACACCATCAATGAGATTTATGAAGCAGAGGACGAGGATACAATGCCCTATACCTCCCCCAGGCGAGGAGGATCACCACTCCTCATTGTAGCATCACAAAATCTCTCGGTAAAGGAGCTTCCACGTCCGTGGTGGAAGAGACGCCACCGGCAGTAAAAAAGCTCCTCGAGGCTTGGCTAACTGACATGCTAACCAACATCCTCCATAAGCCCGCTCAAGATACGGTTGCAAAAAATGCAACGACTTGCGTTATACCACAATCGAACGAGCAACGTGACCCGTTTCCTCCTCCAACGACAGGCATTACTTAGAATGTCGTTAATAGTGCAGGTGACGACACCCTCGCAGTCATTTTGAAAACGATGAAGGAAATGGAGAATGAGAGCAAAGAGCTTTGGGACCAAATGAGAGAACAACAATAAAGGGTCGATAAGATATCGGGTTCCCTAAAGCTCTTGCCAAAGAGAGATGCTGGTCAGTTTGTCGCGCAGCCATACAATGATGACGCTTTCCGGCATGCCATACCAAGGACCTTCAAACTGCCGCCCTACCTGCAAATATATGATGGTACGACCGATCTCGAAGACCATGAAACTCACTACATCACCACCATGAAAGGCAATGATCTCGCCAAGGAAAAAGTATCCTCTATTTTACTGAAGAAATTCGGCGAAACCCTCAGGGAGGTGCGTTAACATGGTATTCACAACTACTTCCATGTTCCATTGAGACCTTTGAAGAAATGACCAACAATTTTGTAACGGCCCATGCTGGGGACAAACAGGCTGAAGCAAGAGTAAACGATATCTTTGCTATCAAACAGTCTCCGGGAGAGAGATTAAGGTACTTCCTCGCCTGTTTCAACCGAGTAAGGATGACATTGCCGAACATATCGGAAGGGATGGCGGTTGCAGCTTTCTAGAATAGGCTGAGTAGAAATGGTTCAAGGGCAACGAAAAAATTATTAAGTCGGCTCATGAAGTACCCCACCCTACTTGGGATGAAATACACAATGCATATGTGCCGAGGTCCGAGCAAATGAGGACGACCTCAATGGGCCAACATATCGATTGACCTCGGTATAAGCCGATCCAAGAAAGATCGAATAAATGATATTAGGAGGGACCTCGTAGCTCCGCAAGCCAACTGGGAATGATATCTACCATATATAAGAAGCGCCATTGCACCCTCCCCCTGCTATGAAGAGAGCCCACCCAGATCAAGGACAAGGACTCACCGGAATGAAAGAGGTATGCCCCCATTGTTATCTACTCACAATTTTTGTGTGTCGCCTACAGAAATAGTTTATGCCTTGGAGAAGCTCGGAACGAAGGTAAAATGGCCACAAAAGATGAGGTCAGATCCGAATACCAGAAAGTCAGATGCCCTTTGCAAGTTCCACCAAGAACGAGGGTACAAAATCGAGGATTGCATTGCCCTAAGATAGGAGGTCGTAAACATGATTCGACAGGGACACCTCAAAGAATTGTTGAGCGACCGGGAAGGACCAACTTTGCCAGAGGATGCGAAAAGCATCAGGGAACGCCGAAACCGCCCTCGCCAACTCATACTGTCCACATGATCATCGGCAGTGGGGACGATGCTTCTATCAACACCGTGAAGTTCACTGCAACCCACAAGATCAAATGGTCAATCACCCACAAACGGTATGACAAGCTCGAAGAGAGTATCATCTTCAGTAAGTCAGATACTGATGGTTTGGTTTTCCCTCACTATGATGCCCTTGTTATTATTTTTCGAATTCTAGATACCGACATGAGATGCATTATGGTAGACAATGAGAGCAGCGTGTGTATTATCCATCCTCGAGTACTTGCACAAATGAAACTCGAGGATAAGATAATGTTGCATTGTATCACACTAACGGGTTTTAACAATGCAGTTGAGCGAACATCGAGAGAAATCACACTCCATTTCCTGGTTGGTGGCATCACTCTGGAAACCACCTTCCATATCATGGACCAAGACACTACGTACAATGCCATAATAGGTCGACCATGGATACACACCATGAGATCCATCCCTTCCAGCTTATACCAAGTCATCAAATTCCTAAGTCCATTAGGAATCTTCAGCATATGAGGGGAGCAACGCACATCTCGAGAATGTTACTGTATTGCATTGGATTATATGGTCACTCAACAAGCGAATAACAGAGAAAAAGAGGCATAACAATCAACAGGATTGAGGTCGATAGGTAATGATAGCGAGGACGTTATCAGAGACCCCGATACAATCGAAGCCACCGTTTCGACCATAGAAGACCTTGACCCCGTCCAATTAGATAGCAACGATCACAACAAGAAAGCTTACATCGGCTGCAAAATTCAGGAGCCAAGTAAGTTTCGTCAATTCTTAACTACTAACATGGACTTGTTTGCTTTTAGCCAAGCAGATATGCTAGGAATTCCAAAGAAAATCGCCACACACAAATTGAACGTTGATCCATTCCACCCCCTGGTGAGACATGTCCGACGTAAGTTCAACTCCATAATCAATGACACAGTACGCGAAAAGGTCGAAATATTACTGGAGAACGACTCCATCAGGGAGTCAAAATACCCCCAATGGGTCGTTAATGTGGTCATGGTGAAAAAGAAAAATGGGAAGTGGCGAATGTGCATAGACTTTACAGATTTGAATAAAGAATGCCCCAAGGATTCATTTGAATTACCTCATATCGACCAACTCATCGACGCAACGTCCAGGCACGAACTGCTGAGTTTTTTCAATGCCTACTTAGGCTATAATCAGATTCTCATGGAAGAGGAGAATCAGGAGAAAACCACTTTCATCATCCATCAGGGGACGTACTGCTACAGAGTCATGCCCTTCGGACTGAAAAATGCAGGGTCAACGTACAAAAGTTTAGTACCAAAGATGTTCAAAGAACAACTCGGTAAAATGATTGAGTTCTACATAGACGACATGTTGGTCAAGTACAAAAGGAAAAAAGGTCACATCGACCACTTGAGAGAAACCTTCGACATACTCAGACAGTACAGAATGAATCTGAACCTCGAAAAGTGTGCATTTAGTGTGGCCTCAGGAAAATTCTTATGTTTACTAGTGTCACAACGAGGCATCAAGGTCAATCTAGATCAGATCAAAGTTATCAAAGGGATACTAGAGCACTCGACCACCAAAAACAGGTTCAGAGGTTGACTGGTCGTGTCGTTGCCCTTTCAAGATTCATCTTGTGACTCATATAGGTGTCACAAATTCTTCAACGTGCTCAAGAAAGAGAATGGCTTCCATTGGACTTTAGAGTGTGTTCAAGCCTTGAAGGAACTAAAAACGTACTTGTGATCACCACCACTGCTTTCAAAACTAGAGTTGGGGGAACGTCTCCTCGTCTACCTCGCCATATCCAAAGTGGTTGCGAGAACAATCCTGGTTTGAGAAAGCAAAGGCACGTAGTATCCCATCTATTACATTAACAAAACATTAGTCGACGCGCAGACGAGATACCCTCACCTCGAGAAACTGGCTCTGGCCTTAGCCATAGCTTCACGAAAGCTTAGACCGTATTTCCAATGCCATCCCATCTCGGTCATCACTACTTTCCCCTTAAAAAGCATTTTGCATAAACCTGAGCTATTAGGCATGTTGGCCAAATGGGCCATCGAATTGAGCAAGCACGATATCACATATAAACTGCAAACAATGATAAAATCTAAAGTACTTGTAGACTTCGTCGCCGATTTAAGCGCAAAAATAATGCATGAAGTCAAATAAGAAGCCTCCCATGCTTCTCCCCCAAAACAAGATCTCTAGGTCCTGTACTTTGATGGCGCATCCAATGCATCAGGATCCAGACTGGCACTCATACTCAAAGTCCCCACCGGCGAAGTGATTCACAAATCCATAAGATGCCCGGATATGACTAACAACGAGGCCGAGTATGAGGCCGTAATTGCAGGGTTAAGGCTGGCGCTTAAATACATGGCAAAATGGTTGAGACTATGCTGCGATTCTCAACTCATGGTCAATCAAGTCCCTGGGACTTTCCAAATCAAGAAACAAAGGTTACAAAAATACCAAACCAAAATCTGCAAGCTGCTGGCCGAGTTCAATGAATATTAACTCGACTAGATACCCTAAGCATAGAATGTTGAGGCAGACGACCTCGCCAAATTAGTCGCAGCCACCAAAAATATTTTAACCGGAGACAGAAGTGTAGTCCACCTTCTAAATTTATCGATATATCTAATCGAGGTAAGAACCATAAAAATGACTTGGGACTGGCGCAACCATCTTGTTACATACTTGCAGGATGGCGTACTTCCAATTGATAAAAAAAGGCTAAGAATTTGCTGATGCAAGCAGCTAGGTACATTATCATTCACAACAACTTGTACAAGAGAACATATGGCGACCCTCTAGTGAAATGCCTGGGCCCAAATAAAAAACGACACGTTTTTGAAGAGGTCCACGAAGGCCACTGCAGAGCTCGTTCCGGAAATCGGGCTTTGGTCAGATGCCTCATACGGGCAGGGTATTATAGGCCCACCATGAAAAAAGAGGCCACATATTTCGTGAAAAAATGCGAGCAGCGCCAAAAGTACTCCCCAATAATCCACCAAGAAGGCGAGCACCTCCACTCAGTCACTTCCCTTGGCCGTTCATCCAATGGGGGAATGGACATCGTGGGCCCCCTCCCAGCGGAGCGAGGTAACGTACAATTTCTTTTAGTTTTAACTAACTATTTCTCTAAGTGGGTAGAAGTAGGAGCATTCTCCCAAATATGCGAGCAGGAAGTGATCACCTTCATATGGAAAAACATCGTATGTCATTTCGGAGAGATCAGTTGTGACAACGGACCACAATTTACAGGAAAAAAGGTCGTTGAGTTTTTTGAAAAATGGTACAACAAAAGAATACTATCAACACCATATCACCCGGCGGGTAATGAGCAAGCATAGTCCTCCAACAAATTGATACTGAACATCATGAAGAAAAAACTCGAAGACGCTAAGGGGCTATGGCTTATATTACTACTAGAAGTACTCTGGGCTTACCGAACAATGCCAAAGATGAGCACACAAGAGTTGCCTTACTCATTAGTCTATGGGACTGATGTTATAATTCAGGTCGAAGTCGGAGAGCCCAGTTTGAGATACTCCCACGAGAGCGAGCTGAGGAACGATGAAAGTAGAAGGCAAGAGTTTGACGAAGTCAAAGAACGAAGGGATACAACTTACATAATAATGATCACCCAAAATCAACAAGTAGAATACTATTATAACAAAAAGGCAAAGGTCCAACCAATCAAATTCGGGGACTACATGCTCAAAGCTAAAACACAAGCAAGCAAAGACCTGTGGGAAGGTAAACTAGGAACAAATTGGGATAGCCCATACAAAATCACGGAAACAGCAAACAAAAGGTCATTCCAACTAAAAACAATGGAAGGAAAGCTACTGCCAAACAACTAGAATATCACCCACTTCAAGTACTTCAACTTCTAAGAAAAAGCGTCCTCCAAGTCGTACTCTTTTTTCCCTTACTTGAGTTTTGTCCCAATTAGGTTTTCTCAAGGAGGTATTTAACAAGGCGACGAAGGGGACACTCTAGGTTGAAGTGCAAACAGACGGAGGCACAAGATGGCTAGTTCATTGCTCAACCTCTCAAGACTTCTCCAGCTCGACCAATGAAGGGACTAAATAGATAGGAACTGGGACTGGAACTCCAGCCAACGCCCGAAAAAAATATGTAAATTTCTCCAAGTGTATGAACAAAGCACAAATACATGAAGTTTATTTCAATTACTCCAAATGTACAACCAAGGAAATGTCGTCTAAAAGTTCATAAAAACAACAAATGCTGCACCAAGAGACACACCTAAACGGCTCTCATCCATAACTAATTATAGGTTCTATTCGACCTTCTTCGAATCAACATATAATCAGCCCTCGGCCACAACTAAATATAGGTTATATTCGACCTCGCTCAAATCAACACCTAATTGGCCCTCGACCATAACTAAGTATAGGTTATATTCGACCTCATTCGAATAAACACCTAATCAGCCCCCAACCATAGCTAAATATAGATTATATTCGACCTCGCTCGAATTACCACCTAATCGGCCCTCGGCCATAACTAATTATAGGTTATATCTGACCTCATTCGAATCAACACCTAATCGGCCCTCGGCCATAACTAAATATAGGTTATTTTCGACCTCGGCCGAATTAGCACCTAATCGTCCCTCGACCATAAATAAGCATACGATATGCTCGACCTCGGTTTTAAATTAACATCCACTGGCCCTCAGCCATGATCAAACTTGGATTTTATTTCGACTCATTCGAACTAACGCCAGCTAACCCACAGTCGTAATCAAACTAAGGATGTTTTCAACCCTATTCAAGCCAAGTGATTATGACTAAGAAAATTAAGACAACCAGAAAACGAAATCAAAGAGCATACGAGCACAAACCGAAGAAAAAGAATTAGGCACAAATAACAAAAATAATATCTCATACTTTTAGAATATTGTTTTTACAAAGGCTCGAAAAGACACCCACAAAATGCACAAGTGTACGACAAAACAAAAACAAGGAAAAGAAAACTAATAATCGCAGCCAAGCCCGACAACGACATCTGCCCCTTTACCATCACCATCGCCCTTGGATACTTGTCCTCATACCAGGTGTCCTCTTCGATCCGATCAATGCCTCCATCGCCCTCATCGTCCTCGGCCTCCGGTGTAGCAAGGTCATAGCCATAGGCGACCCAAGCTCTGTGCGCCTTAGCACGAGCATCCTCGAAGACAACTTCCAAAATGGTTCCCGCCCTCATCAGGTCTCTAAATATATCCAGCCGAGCCTCGATGTGAATCCACTCCTCATACAGACCTCGGGGAACATTAGGAAAACCAGAAGTACGAGAAGAGGACAGCCGGTTAGGCCTTCTCGGCTTCAAGAATGGCGACTCGATCACAAAGTCTAGAAGCCTCTCTCACCAATTCTCTGATTCACTCATCAAGCCGCTCCTCTTTGAGCCTCGCCATCTCCAAGACACTTTCTCGCTCGGAACGAAGAACACAAATCACAATCTCCAAAGCCTCTGCTTCCCTTATAGCCCCAGACCGAGCTAACTCCGCCTTCTCAAGATCCTCTACCTTCTCAACGACCTCGCTGCACAAAGCATCCACTTTGAATTTATATTCTTCGAGATCGGCTCGTGATAAGTGGGGATTTTGACTACTTATTAGCACTTTTTTACTTTCGTTTTAGTCCAAAAATGTTTAATTGTATTCCCGAAAACTGATGAAATATACTTGATTGCAGGAGTATTAGAAAATGAGCCACAAAGATAAAATCCAACTTGATTGCAGGAGTATTAGAAAATGAGCCACAAAGATAAAATCCAACTCAACAAGGAGTGATCTAAACTCAAGGACAAAAATCAGGCACAAAGGCCTATGTGCGGACCACAGAATGTGAAGGAAGTCTGTCAGAGCTAAAGTGCAATGTGCGGACCGCACAATTATTGTGCAGCAGTAGAAGCTACCCAAGAGCAGAAGTTCAGAGAGTGTGCATATGAATTTCAAAGGAAGTGCGGACCACACAATTATTGTGCGGCCGTAGAAGTCAGCCACGTGGCCGCACTCAGAATTGTGCGGTCCACAAAAGGGCCCTATGCAGCTGCGCCAGGATTTGTGTGGACCGCAGAACATTCAAGATGCGGCCGCATTCCAGAATTGTGTTACTGCAGATCCAGCTCCTGTAAGAGTAAAGAAAAGTGCGGAGCACACATGGAATTATGCGGCCGTAGAACCTCTAAAAGGGCAATTTTGTCCGAAATTTCCAGCTTTGTATAAATAGACTAGTTTCACGAAATTAGATCAAGTTTTGAATATTGGAACTCCTGTAGCCGTTTTTCCTTACCGTTTTAGGCAACTTTAGATTACTTTGGTGATTTAACATTGGATTTTTGTCTTTTAATCTTTCAATATGAGTTTTATCATCTTTTCTTCCTTGTTTTCTTCGATACTCATTATGAGTAGCTAGATTTTAACTAGTTTTGTGACCCAACCCTACTATATAAGCCTAATGGGTGTTTGATTTATGGCTTGTTTATGGTTGAATGTTTATTATTTAGCCTTGTTCTTATTTTTTATTGTAGAATTAATGGTTGCAAATATTAGTTCATGGCTATTTGACTTGGTCTCTACTTGAGAAAGAGAGACTTAGTCTAGAAAAACTTGGCTAACAAGAATTTGGGTTGAAATCAGGAGATTGATAGTCCCAATTAAAGGGTTTAACCTAGAGATAGTAAAATCCGACTTGAGCATTTTATAAACTGTTTGGGTCAATACCCATTTGGACTTGAGAAAGCCTAACTGGACAAAATCACTCTCTTACCGAGAGGTATTGAGTGGGTAATTGAGTGTTGATAGCTATAATACACCCCGACCAACAAAAAAAGCTTTAATGTTTACAACCCGTTAGGCAAATACTTAGGTGAAGGTCATAGGCCTAGGCCTTTTACATTATTTGAAAACAACAAGAAAAAAACAATTTCTTAGTTTCAATTATTTGTATTGCAATATTAGTTTCATTTAGACCTAGAAACAACCCTATTTGTGGAAGTGTAATCTAAGATAGTTCAAACTCATTCACCATAATATATACTCCTAAATCCCATTCATATAGCTCCCTGTGGAATTCGACCCCGACTCTTAGTTGGGTATTACTATGCATCGACTATTTCATAACCTTGAATAGAGGCGTGACTTGGACGAGATCAATTTTTGGCGCCGTTACCGGGGAGCTAAAAACAGATTTAGCTATATATTTGGTTTTGTGTGTGAATTGTCTTCTTTTCCTTCTGTGTTACTAATATTTTTGGTGAAACAATTGTATGTGAACAATGGCTCTCAACAACAATGATCCTCTTGGTAACATGACTATGAGGGATGTGGACATGGAAGATGACCAAGTTGAAGAGGTTCCTCTTGAACCACAAGCAAATAGATGAGGTCGACCTCCTCAAGACAATGTTCCTGTTCTACCTCCACCTCCACAAAGAACGGCTCCACACCGGGTGTTGTTGAATGAAGGGTATGCAAGTGCCAAGTCCCATGCCGCATTAGGGCGGGCAACTTTCAAATCACATATGTTATGCTCAATGTCACACCTTGTTTTTACCCGAAAAGGAGATATAAGATAGTTTTTCCAATTGAAGTGACATAAATCGAAATGAGATTATTTATTTATTTTTCAGAGTCGCTACTTGGAATAATTTATGGTGTCCCAAGTCACCAGTTTATTTTAAATCCCAAATCGAGGAAATTTGACTCTGTTTTTGGTCCGCGAACACAAAAGACCGGGTAATGAATTCTATTAACCCGGGAGAAGGTTTTAGGCATTTTTGGGTTCCGTCGTTCTAGCACGGTCACTTAAATATTAATAATTGGCCTAATTATCTGATTTATTACGTGTTTTAAACCTAGTGTGCATTTTTAACTTTATAACCATCTTTTAGGATTTATGGAATTATTTCTTGTACAAGTTACGATTGTCGTACACTTGCCATTTGGGAACACACCACAAACCACGCTACATGAAATGCACCCGTGATTCACGACATGTTTATTTTAATTATTGTTCAAAGTTACTATGATCGGGTCACATGAAATGCACACCCTAATTTGAAAATTATGTACCACGACCATGCCATGGGAACCGTACCCATAGCCGTGATGATTTAATTATAGCCCATATAAAGCAAACTACGAATGTTTGATTTATTTTTTTCCACACTAGTTTTTGATATTAACATGAGGGCCATGGGTTATGGAATTTACTTGTGAATGGCATGCCTCAACTGGTCTTAAAATCCATAGGACTGTACTCAACTACTAGTAATTCATTAGTTAAAACCGACATTTTTGTCAAATTCGCGCAGCAGATTTAGCCGAGCCCACTTAATTCCCCTTATTCAACTTTACTTTTCACAGTAATAGTGAGGCATGCAATTTAATCCAGCGTTGCAAAATGGAAAAATGATTTCATACTGGGTAGGAGAGGCAATAAGGACAAGTATTACGCAACTATAACAATTTATTGAATTGTAATGTTCCTAAACTATTCTAACACTTCCACTGACTAAAACAAGAATAAAACAACCATTTCACATTAAGCCCAAATTTATTTCATTACACACGGACCCAATCCTTAAAGATTCTCGCTCAGCATTAACCAAATCAATCAACTGCCATGTAACCTAACAGTAGAAACTAGGCCTCATTTAATTATCATTATCCCTTAGTAATTTAAATCAATTTAAATCCAACCCATGTAGCTATCTTGATGGATTGCAAACTCTTAGCCCAATGAGTGAACAACTCAAGTCCATGAGCTGTCAGTTACCAAACCAGACACTCTTTTGATAAAACGTACAAACGATTCAAAAATATGTAGGAAACAATTGTCTTGTTGAATAATAAGCAGGTTTCAAATCATACTTCTACAAATTACTTTATACAAATCAATCCACCAAGTTTACAGTAATAATAGACTATGAATCAATCAATTACAGGCCCATGGTTAAACATTCATGAATAATATTCAGCTGTAGAGTAACAACAAACTTGATCCACATTATCAAGATAGCTAGTCTAATGTCTACAACTGAAATTTTCAGCAGTGATCTTCCAGAAATATGTCGGCATTTCCATGCCTATTGTCAATCAGACTTCTATTTCAGCTTTGAAATCCACGTACCTAACCATGTTAAAGGTCAGATTCATAAACAACATGGCTTCACACATGCGACCTACTGTATTACCAAACAAGCTCAACTAACAGATGCCAGAATATTGGACAAGAATGAACAAAAAATAGTGTACATAAGCTGAAACAAACAGATGGCAAATGTTGTATTTAACACACACAAGAAACATATTTTCATGGCATAAGAACACTGGATGAACAGGGAGTTACATATTCAAGAAAATCTCAAATGTTGTTGAATTTAGGTGGATGAATCATATCACAAAAGCATATATCATTGACAGAAAGAACTTTCATTTATCATTAAATCAGATTTACAAATACTTAAACATAGGGTGAAATGTGTACCTAGTTGCTTAAGAATCGATCCAAAATTGCTAAGTTAAGACAAATAGTTCAGCAGCCAAGAAAACAACAGTATTCACCAACCATAGCTTCAATATCAACTCATATCTCAGCTCAAGAACCTAGAAATTCAAAGAAAACTTCTTCCAAACTTTTGTACAGAGAAGGAAAACAGGAAAGCTGGAAGCTGGATTTTTTCAGAAGATTTTCAGGTCTGTATGATGATGAAAAATATGTGAGAATGAGTGAATGCCTATTATTTATATAGAATACACAAAGATAGCATAAAAATAGAATATTCTACCCTAATTTCTGAAATGTGAGATAGTACAACACCTTTTGACAGCTGTATGTCCTTTTTCCCACCCAATTTCAGCATTTACATGCTAAGAATGGGGACAACTGTCCCATACTAGAACATTCTGATATTTTCCTCATTTACCTATCTAATTTTACCCTTTCAAGTACTGATTAATTCATTCTAATCAGTTCTGACCTAAATTTTGATTTCTAAATCCTTATGGGAACCTCCTAGAATAATCTAAAAGATTCCAGGATTAAATTTCTTAAAACTGTTTTCAATTGTACCATCTTAAGTTTTTCTTTTGTTAAATTAACACCTAGAAGTGTCTAATGATCTACAAAATCAAATCAAAATAAGCAAATAAATAAGTGCAATTAAATCCTATAGTGTTAAGCATCTAAAAAGAAACCTAAATTAAGCTAAACCCTAGCGATAACCATGTTGATGGAATCAGCAAGAATTTTTATGCAAAGAAACTGCCAAACTCAGAAGCAAACATGTTTTGATGATTCCGGTTAAACCAAGCAGAACGAACAGAAAAATAATCAACAAAGTGAAAAACTGTAAACCCTAAAACATGCGAACTAAATAGAAACGACAATTATGAAGAAGGAAAACAAAGAAGAGCAAAAACAGAAAGGAAAAGAAATCCCATCCTAAACGGTTGCCAACTTGGTTCGAACTTAATGGGTAAATGAACTGAGACTAACATCAATTGGTTGCTCTCATCAGGAGCAATCGATTGATGTAGGTCATGGGTTCAAACGGACCAGACTTGGATTGTGATGACCCGGCCGGTCGTCTTAAGAATTTACGCCCCGATCCCCTATTAACTGTTTTCCCCGAGTTTATTTCTACTATTTTGATTTGCTGGGATGTTCGGTTTTGAATTTCGGAGAGTTTTGGGACACTTAGTCCTTAATTGAAAGCTTAAGTGTTGGAAAGTTGATCGTATTCGGAACAGTGTGAAGACAGCCTCAAAATTGAAATCTGATGGTTCCGTTAGCTTCGTTGGGTGATTTTGATCTTAGGGGTGTGTTCGGATTGTGTTTTGGAGGTCCTTAGCTAATTTAGACTTCAAATGCCGAAGGTTGAATTTTTGGAGTTTCCGGTCCGATAGTGAGATTTTGATCCGAGGATCAGAATGAAATTCCAGAAGTTGGAGTAGCTCCATAGGGTTGAATGTGACGTGTGTGCAAAATTTCAAGTCATTCAGACGAAGTTTGATAGACTTTTTGATCAAAAGCGTATTTTGAGAAATTTGGAGTTCTTAGGCTTAAATCCTTGGTTAATTCGAGGTTTCGATGTTGTTTTAGGTATTTTAAGGATTTGTACAAGTTTGGATAATGGTTTTTAACTTGTTGGTACCTTTGGTTGAGGTCCCGGGGGCCTCGAGATGATTTCAGATGGTAGATGGAAGGATTTTTTTTGAAGTTAAGAGGTTGCAGGTTCAGCTGGTATCTATCATAACCGCACCTGCGGTTTAGGTTCCGCAGGTGCAGAGCCACAGAAGCGGCATTGTCACTGCAGAAGTGAAAATAAGGAGGAGCAGCAGAGGCCACAGATGCGGTGAGAAGGTTCGCAGGAGCGGAATTGGGGATTTTAATGAGTTATCGCAGATGCGACTTGTGTTCCGCAAAAGCGGGATCACAGATGCGGTCCCAGGGCCACAAATGCGGAAATCGCTGGGCAAAACATATAAATTCTTGCCTTCGCGAATTTTAGCCATTTCTCATCTTTTGCAAAACGGGAAGAAGCTTGGGGAGCACTTTTCAAGAGAGATTTTCAGTTGAGTTCATTGGGGTAAAGTCTTTGGTCCCTAAACTCGTTATTATAGTGATTTTATCATCCTAAGCATGAAAATTAAGGAAAAATCAGTGGCAAGTTGAGGTTTAGGGCTTGACTAATTAGGAACCTTTGGGTGGTGATTTGAGGGACCATTTGAGGTCCGATTTTTGTACTTTTGGTATGCACGAACTCGTGAGAGTATGAGGTTTCTGAAAATATAAATTTTACCCGATTCCGAGACGTGGGCCCGAGGGGCATTTTGGTCATTTTACATAATTTCACCTATTATCTTAGAATTTAATTGTAGAATCAGTTACATGAAGTGTTATTTATATTATGCAATTGAATTGAGTAGATTTGGGCCATTTGGAGTCGAGTACTCGTGGCAAAGACATGGTGTCGGGTTGATTTTGAGCTAGTTCGAGGTAAGTGGCCTGTCTAACCTTATGTGGGGGACCTCCCCCTTAGGATATGATATATTTGATTATTTAAATGCCTTGTACGTGAGGTGACGAGCGCGTACTTGAGCTAATTGTTGAAAATCCATTTTTTCCTTAAGTATTTCAATTGAGTTCTTTTACTTGTTTTATTTTACTTGCGAATTTAGCCTGTTGCTAGTTTAGAAAAGCATGTTTAGTTGACTTAATTGCCTATTTGCTTAAACTGCCTTAATTGCATTACGTGAAGCATGTTAGGCTAGAATTAACTGTTTACTTGATACAATATTTAGCTTAATTGGGTATTCTTGTGTTGCTGCTGTGTGTTTTTACTTTGGGATTACGTGACGGCATCTTGGGAGATCCCTTATACGTATTTATAATCTGAATTGATGTGCGGGATACCAAAAGATCCCTGACACGTATATTGAGGATACCAAGAGATCCTCGGGATACGGAGAGATCCCTAGCATATATTGAGGATACCAAGAGATCCTCGGGATACCGAGAGATCCCTAGCATATATTGAGGATACCAAGAGATCCTCGGGATACCAAGAGATCCCCGGCTATCATCCTTTTTATGAGTGGTACTTCCTGGTGTTTGCCTTTATTTCTGTTTCCGTTATTGTACTCCTTATTGTCCTGTGTAGATTCTTACTGTAGGTTCTCAATTGTACTGTTTATCTTATCCTGGCATCTTATTATTTATTTAACCTCAGTAGGGCCTTGACTTTCCTCGTCACTACCCAACCGAGGTTAAGCTTGGCACTTACTGAGTACCGCTGTGGTGTACTCATGCCCCTTCTACGCATGTTTTTCATGTGCAGATCCAGGTACCACTACTTAGGCTTATCATCCTTGAGGAGGTGACTGCTCTAGAGACTTCGAGGTACATCTGCCGCGTCCGCATACCAAGAAGTCCCTTTCTATTCCTGCTTTTAGTATTTAGCCCTTCTGTATTTTTCTGTTCTTATTAGACATTCCGGAGTTAGAGCTATGTAGTATTGATCTTAGCTTGTGATTCGTGGGTTTCCGGTTCTTGGATTTATGTTTTGTTATTGAGAGTTAAACATGGTGTATGCCGAGGGGCACATTTAAACAGTGTTACTGCCTTATTTCTATTTTAAATTTTTTTACTTCCGTAAATTTTGGTTTTTCTTCCGCAATTTAGGCTTACCTAGTCGTAGAGACTAGGTGCCGTCATGATAGTTCACGGATTGCGAACCGGGGTCGTGACAAGTTGGTATCAGAGCTCTAGGTTCATAGAATTCATGGATCATAAGCCGGTTTATTAGAGTCTCGCTGATCGGTACGGAGAAGCCTGTACTCATCTAAGAGAGGCTATGTAACTGTTAGAAAAATTCCACTTCATTTGATTTCCTTGTCGTGCAATATTTTGACATCACAATTCTAAACTTCTATCTTCTATTCTCTCACAAATGGTGAGGACACGTGCTACCCGAGATGATCAGGCACCTGTGCCCCCTCCTACAGCCGTTAGAGGCCGGGGTCGGGGTAGAGGCCGAGGATGCGTACGTGGTGCAGCCAGAGCACCTGCGCGAGCTGCCACCGAGGTACCACCAGTATTTCCAGCTGGAGTCCAGGCACCTGACACACTTACTGTTACCACTACTCCAGCTCTCCAAGAGACTTTGGCACAGTTCATGAGCATGTACACCACTCTAGCTCAGGTAGGATTGCTTCCCCTTGCTGCAGCCACATCTCAAGCCGGGAGAGGAGCACAGACTCCCGCCGCCCGCACTCCTGAGAAACGGGTGCATGTTGAGCAGGTCCCTAAGATTATTCCTGTACTGCCTGCAGTGCCAATTCAGCCCGAGGACAGGGCAGCGACTTCTTAGGAGGAGCAGCTGAGGCTTGAGAGGTTCAAGAGGTACAAGCCTCTTGTATTCAGCGGTCTAGCATTGGAGGATGCTCTGGGATTTCTAGATGCAAGTTACCGCATTCTCCGTACCATGGGTATATCAGGATCGAGCGGGGTTTCCTTCACTACTTTCTAGCTTCGAGGAGCCGCCTTTGAGTGGTGGCGCACCTATGAGTTAGATAGTCCGGATGAGGCTACTTCACTGACTTGGACTCAGTTTTCAGATCTGTTCCTGAGAGAGTATGTTCCTCAGAGCCTCATGGACGCATGGCGTACCGAGTTTGAGCATTTGCACCAAGGTTCTATGACTGTCTCAGAGTATGCTGTCCGTTACACCAGTTTGTCTAGGCATGTACCAGCCTTGGTTTCTATTGTCCGCGAGAGGGTTCGCCGGTTTATTACGGGGCTTATTCCCAGCATCAGGTCTAGCATGACACGTGAGTTGGAGATGGATATTTCTTATCAGCAGGTGGTGAGCATTACTTGGAGGATTGAGGGTATGCATGCTAGGGAGAGAGAGGAGAGGGAGGTCAAGAGGTCTCGAGAGTCAGGCCATTATTCTGGTGCCCGTACCCCAGCTGCAGGTCGTCATGGTAGGAGTTATATGAGTCGCCCTGTTTATTAAGCTCTTCCAGCAGCCAATGGTGCTCCAGATCCTCCTAGGCCTCAGTAACCTTATTATGCACCTCCGGTTTCTAGCGCGCTTCCTGTGCGGGGTGCTTTCAGAGGTCAGTCCAGCAGACCTGGCCCGAGCCAGTCACAACCGCCATGTCCTCCCAGAGCTTGTTTTGAGTGTGGTGAGGAATTGCCCTAGACTTGGGAGGAGTGCACCTCCACAGACTTCTCAGCCATAGCATGCCCCTCAGAGTTCTCAAGCTATGATTACAGCTCCAGTTGCTACCCTACCTGCTCAGCCAGCTAGAGGTGGAGGTCGGGAGGTAGAGGTCACCCTAGACGAGGAGGCTAGGCCAAATACTATGCCCTTCCTGCCCGTACCGAGGTTGTTGCCTCCAATTTTGTCATCACAGGTATTATATTGGTTTGCCACAGAGATTCATCGGTTCTATTTGATCCAGGCTCTATTTACTCTTATGTGTCTTCTTATGCTCCGCATTTGGGTGTATCTCGGGATTATTTGAGTTCCCCTATTTATGTTTCTACTTTTGTGGGAGATTCTCTTGTTGTGGACCGCATTTATCGGTCGTGTTTGGTTGCTCTTAGTGGTTTTGAGACTAGAGCCGATTTATTGTTGCTCAGCATGGTAGATTTTGATATTATTTTAGGCATGGACTGGTTGTTGCCCCATTATGCTGTGAGCACGTGATTTTTGCCCTATATGAATTACTCCCATAAATTCACAATAAAATAATTTTCCATTATTCCAATTTTGTGGATTTTTGTGGCATTTTTTTGTTACTATTTGCATATTGTCTATGCATGTTAATTTTGTTTAATTAATAAAAAATAAAAAAATACGTGGCATTTGCATTTAAGATTTAATTCAACATTTTAGGATTAATTACTAAATTAGTTGTTTTATAAAAATGAAAAAAAAAATCACAAAATAGTTTAATTTGCACTTTGTAATATTAATTTTGACTTTTGCGTAGTTTTTCTTTTAATTTGTTTTTTAAATTAATTGTGATAATTATCATTTAGGTTTAATTAGTGTTTTTAGGTTAATTAGGTTCTAGGGATTAATTTAGATTCTAACTTAATGTTGAAAAAAAAAGAGAAAAACTAGAATGAAGAAAATTGACAGGAGATATAAAAAGAAATGAGAGTTCTGTTTTTTGGGCTGTTTTAATTTAACTCCCAAGCTCAATGCCCTTTTACCCGTTCAAAATCTATCCGGATTCTCCCAATACCCGGCCCAATTCCATCTCCCAACCAAACGACGCCGCTTTAACTCGGCAAATCTGGGCCTTTCAATTTGTTTCATCCAACGGCCCCAGAACTGTCTCTCTTCTTGATTAAAAATGTTTGAAAAACCTCAGAGACACTCAGTTCACTCCAAATCCCTCGACACTTCGTCTCTTCCACAGCAAATCCCTAATCCGCCATTGTTACGGTGTTCTATCTCCAAATTACCCCAAACTCTTCCTCCACAACACCCACTCACCCTTGACCCCTAAGCCATCATCATAATCCCTCAAATTCCCACCAAATCGGGTCAATTCCAGATCTAAAAGAAGGAAAAGAAGAAAGATAAAACCTCCGCAAATCTTCGAGCTTCAGAGAACGATTAGGGCTGAAATTGCCATTGGTCGCTTGTTCTCGACGAGAACACTCGATTGATGCCTATTTCGGGTCAAATCGAAGTCCGCTTGAGGTTTTTCAAGCCCGTCCACTTAAAAATAGGTATTTCAAATCCTTCTTCTGTTTCTCTTAGTCGTTCAGTTCCAGTTCATGCCCTGTTTGCTCCATCTCTTCTGCTCTCTATAGTTTTCTTCCTCGTTCTGAGTCAGCTATGCCTACCTGCTTAAAAACTTGAGAGTTATTATTTCATGTTTGTTTTAAGTTTATTAGTTCTGTCGTCTTTATTTCATTATGTTTCTCTCTTGTTTAAGTAAATTTTGAGTTTGTGTGTGTAAATTCTGAGTTTGTGGGGGAGTAATTTCCTTTAACCCATTAGTCTTTTGAGTTTGATTTTGGTTTGGGCCTTGTTGATCCGAGGCCCAAAGGGAAGGGGAAGAACTGGTTTGGTAAAACCCAGGTTGGCTAGGTATTTGGGTCAGCTTGACCCAGTTGGTTTTAATGGTAAACATTAAGGGTGTGGAGGTTAGTTTAGGAATTTGGCTTGAGGAATCTTTAGTGTAACTGAAAAAGGAAGCTTCCTAGAGGCTGGGGAGGGGGACTGTCTTGCAAATCTGATAATTAACTAAGGTTAGTTAAGCTAAAATGAAAATTGGGGACGGTCTGAAATGAAAATCTGATTTCTCTATTGTTGCCCTATTGCCTTGCCTATAAAGGCTCATTTCCTTGCCATTTAAGGAAGAGTTTAGGAGATAAGAACTTTAGAGATTAAGAGATAAAAAACAAAAAACGGCTGGATTTCCAAAATAAATCACTGTTCTATTGAACATTTTCTTTGATTTTTGAGTTTTTGATTGAAATGGTGTCTGATTCTGGGGTTTGAAGTGATCTTAATTTGAGTCTTGGAAAGAGTTTTATCTTAAAATTTCTACTAGTTGAACACTGTTTCATTGGTTTCATCTTGAGTTAATTTCACTCTTTCAAGTGATTGAATCTGAGGTCATATGCTATGCTGTTTACTGCTACTACTCTCACTCCCTTTGTTATTTTGCTTTCCAGGTATTCCCTGACTCTATGAAAGATGATATGCAAGTGTGAAAGTTGTAATTGCCTGAAGATTCTATAAATGAATATTGTTCCCTTAATCATAAATGTTAGCTATTTCCTTAGTATTTCTGAAGTTAGTATTGTAGTGTAACAATGATTAGCTTACCTGTTCATTTTTGATATAGTAGTAATGTAATGTTTCCTAGGAAATCCATGCTGTATCCTGTCTTAATGGGAAACATGAGGTCTAATAGTCTGTTGAGGTGTAAGTAATTCAGAACATTTGAGACCATTTTGTGTATGTGGACTGTTGGTTATGCTATCCATATCTAACAGTATAAATATATTCATTCATGTGGTTAAGCTTTGTTGCTTTCAACTCTTAAGTTATCATGTGGGTTTTTAAAGGGTTGAGGTGTGTTCGATTGAAAAAGGTGATTATTTATTCCTGAAACTGAAGTCTTAGGATTGATATTCTAATTGGTGCACGTTCGTTGATGCTTAATAATTAAGTATATGTATTTGCTTGAAAAATGAAGTTTGGCTTGGTTTAACATGCAAAGGTTTGGTTGTAAGTTTGAGTTGAAAGCATATGGATCATTGTGGTAGGAATCACAAATTAAACCAAGTTTGCTTTCATGCTAGCTCAGTTTGTCAATTCACGTTTACATTACCAATATGATTTCATGTTAAACAGAAGCCATAGTTTATTTTTAAATTAACTTGTGGTCATTTGAATTGGGTGGATTAAGCATTGAGTTCGTTTGAGGTAATTGTGAATTAAGTCATATGTGCAATGTCGTTTGGGGACAAATGGATCGATTGGTCAAGTAAAGGCATAGTGGGCTTCGAATTAGCTTTATAAAACTTGGGAATTGGATTCACTCGGCTTGCTTTAAATAATCCGATGCTTGCAAGTTTAAGGATTTAATCTGGAGTCCTGCCTCCCGCTGGTGCCCAGTTTTCCCGGGGATTTGGGCTTATGATTGGGCCTGAGTTGGAAATCAGTTGCATCTCTTTATAAGGCTGGAGGTTTGAGCCCAAGAGAATCCATTCTCTCAATTGATCTGTTAATTTAAAGTTAGTTCAATTTCTTAGGCTAAAGCTTTGATAAGTCTTCCCCTTCAGTTAATTAGATTCCCTATATGAATTGGAGGTGAGCCATACTAGGTTACACACATAGTGTATGACCCTCGTAATTTAATATAGAAGCCTCTTGATTAGAATAAGTCGAGGCGCGCTGTGCCAAACAAAAATGACAATTGCATGGCCCTCATTCAATTAATTTTATTTTAATCCTTAGAATCCGAGGCGTGCCATTTAGTTGAACTTCCGTGGCCCTCGCAAAGTTGCAAATGCGTCGTTGCTTTAGGCACGTCATAAAATTAATTTCCTAAACTCGGGTGCACATTTATGTGACCCAAATGCAAATCTCAACGTTAGATAAAATGTGTTACGGACTGCAAGTGCATTTATGTGACGTGGTTCGAGACATATTTTAAATGACGTTGCAATCTTCCTTTAAAAATGAATAGAACTGGTTAAAAAGTTAAAATTGCACATAGGATTAAACATGTTTAAAATCAGATAATTTGGCCAATGATAACAATTGAGAGACCGTGCTAGAACCACGGAACTCGGGAATGCCTAACACCTTCTCCCAGGTTAACAAAATTCCTTACTCAGATTTCTGGTTCGCGGACTATAATACAGAGTTAACCTTTTCCTCGACTCAGGATTTGAACCGATGACTTGAGACACCATAATTATCCCAGGTGGCGACTCTAAATCTTTTAATAATAAATCCCGTTTCGATTGTCCTTTAATTGGAAAAACTCCCTTATATGCCCCTTCCAGGGGTGTAGGTAAAAAGGAGGTGTGACAGCTCTGGCGATCTACTGAGGAATCGAACCCAGAATCTCTGGTTCGGGGTTCAGAATTCGAGCTTAGATGAATTGTTATAGTTGGCTTTATTTATTATCTGATTTTGGTACATGTTTGGGCCTAATGTGCTAAGTATTGCTTTTATCGCTTTGATATTATCCGAACTGTATAAATTGCTACGAAACCCTTCTCTTCTCATCTTCGAGGATGTGCTCGCTGGTCGAGACTTACTATTCTGTTAGTGTCATACCTTGAAATAAGAAAGAGGCTCGGACAAGTTACTAAGCCGGATGGCCTTTTGGTTCCCGGTACGTATCCCCCTCCTCGATTCGAGTTGTCCGCTCGGGTACACAGTCTAGAACACATACCCAGGTTTTGAACCTAGAATAACTCAGCCTCATGCCGGATCCCTAGTAGGAACGTTTGTTTGCATCATGTGCATTTGACTTTGGAGACTCAACACAGGGTTTGGGTCTGTCTAGGATAGATGTACCCGAAATGAAAAGACCATCCTGATGCATCCTAATGTGCTACATGTTGCATTTCTTCAAGGGTAAAAGGTTAATTTGGCGGACCAATGATAGTTGAGGGAAAATGAAAAGAAAAAAGAGAAAAAGAAAAAAAGAGGGTGAAGTGTGAAGATAAAGCAAGTAGGTCCTGGTTATGTTTTTTGTTACATTTTTATTAAGAAAAAAAAATATGAAAAATTCCAAAAAGATTTTGCACTTTTTATCATTTTTGAAAAATCAAAAATAAAAAAAAAACAAAAAAAAACAAAAAGAAAATCCAAAAAGATTTTACATGTTTCATCATTTTTAAAGAAAAAGCAAAAGAAAAAAAATATGTTTTCTCTAAATTAGTTGTTTTTTTAATTCTCGCCCGTATCCAATCTGCCCGAACTACGCACACCTGATTCTCGTCTTTCGGGGCGTGATACGTAGGCAACCCACACAGGATCCGGTCTTCCTAGTAAATCTTAGGTTCTTGACTTTGCGGGGTCTTAGCCAAATTTTACACTTCTAGCCACCTTTTGGCTAAATAAGCCATTTTGCGAAAGTAGCCTCAATCATGTCTTGCGTGTGTCTAGTAGGGAATGTTTTTGTCTCACATAGTGTTGGTTTAAGTTTTCTCATACAGGTGTGGATCTATTTACCGGAATGTGAGCATGACAGATATCCCAGGATCACTGCATTCGGGAGTTGCCTGAGGAGCTTTTTATGTTTTAGTCTTTTGTTCATGTTTTACTTTCTAGTCCTGTACAATAGTATTTAGTCATTTAGTTGATTTTTGAGTTTGTAATAGTCTATTTATGTTTGCCGAGTCTTTTGTTATTGTATTTGGAAATGTGTTACAAGTCAAAAATCCAAAAAAAAAGAAAGAAATTTTGCGTTTTTATATTTCCGTTATAAGTTTTCTTTAGAATACTAATTGTAGAAATGAAAAAAAATATTCTTGGAGGTGGTTTTTCCTTTAGGAAATTAATATCTAGGACTTAAAATAAAAATTATTTTTATATTTCCTTTATTATATTAGGACCAAAAATTCAAAAAAAAAGAAGAGAAGAATGTTTGTTTTTTTAGTACCTCTTTAAAGGTTTTCTCTAAGATATTAATTCCAAAAATCCAAAAAAAGAGATTTTCTTTTGAGGGAAAATTCTTTTATTCTACACGAACTTTAGGACATTGTACATAGAAGAAATAACATACCTTATCTTCTGTTTATCCTTGAACATTTCTCCTTCAGGTAATTAAATTGAAATCAAAAAACAGTTTTTTGTTTATCTTTTTCATTTTTAAATCTTTCTTCAAGGATATCAATTGAAAATTTGAATATATTTTCTTTGGTTTATTGTTTAGATTTCCTTCCTAAAAAAAAGAATCAAAAAAATATTTTTGTAGAGTTTTTTCCTTAATAAGTTCCCTTAGAGTGTTTGTTTCAAAAAGAAGAGAAAAAAAAGAGAACAAAAATATTTGCTCGTTAAGCTCGAGTTTAGAATAGGTCATAGATCGTTGAGGCTAGAAAATTCAAAAAAAATGGGGGTTTGCTTATGCTATTTCTCTTTTCGCATCAGAGTAGTCATTAAGGTAAAAAAAAAAGAACGTTGGCTTGTTTACTTTATTCCTGATCTTTCAGAACTACGCAAAGATCTGATTCATGCAGCGTCATGATACGTAGGCAACCTACATAGGGTTCGATCGAACCATTTTTTTATTTATTAAAAGAAAAAAAGAAGAAAAAAAATAGAGAGAAAAAAGGAAAAAAAGAGGAGAAATCATGGGATGTGAGAAATGAGAGGAAAGAAAAGAGTTATAATTAGAAGGAAAAAGAGGAAGGAAAATGAGCAAGCAAGTGCTAGAAAAGCAAAGAAAAGAGAGGTTGAAATGAACAAATTGGGATGATGCCAACTGACCTTTGCACCCTCAAAGTCATTTTAGAACCGATAACTGTGGCTAGGTGCATTGCACATAAAGTGAGATTATCTTATGTTAAAATACCCTAACGCTAACGTAATGGCTTCATTTTGTTATATTCATAGCAGAAAGGTGGTTGATTTGTGGTTCTCGAAGTAGTAACTCCTCTCCACAACATAAAGTCAAAAGGCAATGGCAAACAACAACAGAACCGAGTTGGTTGATACTGGAGCCCGAAAGCAGTTGGTTGAACAGGACATTGGTTTGGCTGACGAGGTAAAGATGTTAAGACAACACATGGCAGACATGTACCAGGCTTGGATGATTGGGAAGGCACCACCCCCGCCACCACCTAGCTTCCTAGATGCCGCCCTTACCCAAGCTCCTGACACAATGCCAGATACCCCCCATACTCTCCAGATCCATCCGCATATCTTCAAGCTCATGATTGCCAATATTATCCCTCAGAGGTTGTCCATAAGGTTCCCTACTCATACAAACAGGGCACGCGGGATGAGCCTCATGTTGAAAATGAAAGGTTCACAGGAAGAGAAGGGAAAGATGGGATACCCAGGAGACTGAAAGGCATAGAATAATCCTTGAAGAACAAGCAAGGAAGGGGAGACTAGGGTAGCACGGTTTACAAAGAACTGTCTGTGTCCCCTGGTATTCGCCTGCCCGCGGGGTTCAAAGTGCCAAAATTTAACTTGTATGATGGGTATGGAGATCCGGTAGCCCACCTGAGGGTTTACTGCAGTGAAATGTGAATTGTTGAAGAGAAAGATGACTTGATGATGGCGTATTTCAGTGAGAGCCTGACTGGGGCAGGTCTAGACTGGCATACTCGTCAAGATGTTGGTAAGTGGCCTACATTGGGTGACATGGCTCAAGATTTTGTTCGATACTTTCAATACAAATTAGGTGTTACCCCAGATCGCTCCTCCCTATCTAAAATGGAAAAGAAGCCGGAAGAAAGCTTTAGGGAGTTTGGGCTCAGATGGAGGGAGCAAGCTTCTCGAGCCAATACTCTGATTGGTAAAGAAGAAATGGTTGAACTTTTCCTACAAGCCCAGGGGCCCACCTACTTCAGTCATTTGATCTCGGCCTTGGAAAGCCTTTCAATGATGTGTTAAAATTGGGGGAGCTAGTAGAAGAGGGAATCAAGTCAGGCAAAATCATGAGTTGTTTGAAAGATATTCAGAACATCCCAGTAAGCTTGGGTGGAAGAAAGATAAACAGGAAAGATGATCTGATGGGCCTTCCTGCTCAACACTTCCAGCCTCGACATCGTCCCCGTGGATATCCTTGTGCACCAGATGACCCTCCCCAATGCTACTTCTCTCTACAGAATTCCCAAAGTCGTACATCACTTTCCCAGTACCCAACTCCACAAAATGCCTATCTACCCCCACGAGCCTACCGAAAACCCCCTGGATCAGGTTTTCGGCCCAATCAAGCATTTAAGAATGAGAGGTTACGGAAGAAGAAAACCGTCACTCCATTGGCAGAGTCATATGCCAGTCTATTCCAGAGGCTAAGGAAATTGTACATGTTGAAACCGACCCAGATAAAAATGCCAAACCCTCTTCCAAAGAAGTTTGATTTTTCTCAAAGGTGCGCATATTGCTCAGATGCCCCTAGTCATGACATGGAGAAGTGTTGGAATCTGAAGAATGCGATTCAGAAGCTTATTGATGCAGGCGACATTGTCGTGCAAAATCCAGATGCAGCAGACACCAGCCAAAGTCCATCACCTGTGCATAATGAGACACACATGGTGGGTATGATTTATTTGGAAAGAGAATGTGAGAATTCTTCTGGGAGCCTTGAAGGTCCATGTGCTACTAAGCCTTCAGCGCCATCAAAGTTTGATCTTAAGAACGAGCTGGCAAAAGGAACCCAAAAGCAATTTGTTAAAAACAATGTGATGAAGACTTGTGAAGGTCCTAGTATTGTTGATGCAGAATTCAGTGGCTAAGATACCGTGCTTGGTAATTGGAAAGACGCTCCATTTCTTGGTCGTCCGGAGAAGAGTTTTGGTGGTTTAGTTTGTTGTCATTTCTATTGTCCGGGTTATTTCAGGGTTGTAATCCAGATATTGTCTTGTAACTCAAACCCTTCTATCCTTTTATTTTGTCTAGTTCCTTTAGTCATAGTATCTCATTTAGTGTTATCTAGGTTTGTTTTAGGGTTGTACCCCAGTTTATTTTGCTTGTTTTGTTGTTCAAACCCTTTCACCGTCTATCTAATGCAATTCTCTGTGTTCTGCTATTTCTAGTCATTTTTTTCCAGTTCTCTTCTCCTTTTACAGTTCTTTTCATGATGGTTCCAGTGACATGACATGCACAACATAATTCTCAGCCTGATCTTTAAAAGTCAGCTTAGTCAGGAAGCAATGAAACAATTTTGAAGATGATGGGGACATTTGAGAGAAATAAGTAAAGGCATTGTGAGATCATTTCAAGCCCAAATTGTGTGAAACTGGGGCAGATAGAACATAAAGAAACCTTATTAAAATGCATCATGCCACATCGGGTTGAAGCTAAAGGCAAGTTTGCCCGAATTGACAGAGGTCGTTCGTGATAATGAGAGTGAGGGTGTTGTCCAAAGGTGCTTTGTAGTTAACAGATGTAGAAGGCGAATGTGTGGATATGGTTATCAAATCTGGTACAATCAAAAGATGTTACAAATATTTTTCTTGGTTTGTTTAATTGTGTAGTTTGCACTTGGCATGTTTCGGAGATTGGAATGACAAAGGCATTTCGTTCTGCTATCTAAACACTTTATCCTTCGTTACCCCTTTGAGCCTTATTTATTTTCTTTCATACCCCTCTTTCGAAATCAGTAGCAAAGATCAGAAACGCAAGCATGAAAGATAAGTAAAGGAAAAAAAGAAAATAAAAAGAAGAAAAAGAGAGAAAAAGAAGAAGAAAAGGAAAAAAAGAAGAAGAAGAAGAAAAAGAGAAGAAAATGAAAAAGAAAGAAAAAAACAACAAAACAACAAAAAGAGAAAAAGAAGAAAGAAAAGAAAAGAGGAGAAAGAGGAAGAAAAAGGAAAGAAAAATCACAACAATAAATTAATTCCTATGACATGAACTATGTTCAACCTGATTCCTTTTAATGATACGTAGGCAGCCTCACAATTCGGTCCCATCAAAAATAAAAATCTAAAATTCCCCAAGCAAGAAACTGGGGCAGAAGTTGTGGTTCTTGTAAGAAATCTGATTCTGAAAGTTGTAATCTTGAACCCAAATGAGTTGTTTTGAGCCTTTTGATACCCTTTCTTTCTAACCCCATCCAAAAGCCCACATTACGGTCCAAAGAAAGAGCTTCCGATCAGTTTTCGAGAGATGTCAAGGCGAGCAAGTAGAGGTGAATCATATCAGGGGCAACACTCCGATCCAAACAAGGGAAATGAAAAACGAGAGTCTTATTGATGAAAACCCTCACATGTACCGCAAGGCGATGAAAGCTGAGAAAAATCAAAATGAGAAAGTCTTATGGGTGAAAACCTTCACGGGTACCTTGAGGCGACTGTAAGTTGAAAGAAAAAACAAAATGAGATAGGCTTGATGGTGAAAACCCTTAGAGCACTACAAGTGGAATAAGGATTGTGAGTCAGATTGGATAATCGAAGCATTGAAGCCCAGTTTCACGGTTTAAGGGTACAACAAGAGTTAAACATCAAACTTGCTTAACAGAATAGGCCTCAGGTGCATGTCATGGTCATTAGAGTTGATATCCACATCTGATAGGTTTCTATTTTGTAGTTTTCTTATTAGAAATCATCTCTTTCCATTGTCCTTTAGTCTGTCCCTTTTGTCTTGTTTACTTCCTCTTCATGAGTCTGTTTGGTCGGAACAAGTAAGAAATGACTTCAAAATCTGCCACCAGCTTTCCAATTGCACAAAACAAGATCTGGCTAGCACATCACAGTGTCATAAGTTAGGAAAGAACAACAAACGCACTGAGTTGGTAACGATCTACATGCTTTGGGGTCCATGAGAAATACAAAGGTTTGGTATATTTCAATTCATTAACAATGCAACAGATAGAGGATGTTGGGTGAACGGGTCAATGGTATTCTCTGTGATGAGATCAACAAAGAAAGTGGTTAACTAGTGACAAGCGAGGTATTCCAACCAGAAATCAAAGTTATCGTGACAAGTGATAGAACAATAGACTTCAAGGCCAAGACCAATGATTTAAGTCAGGAAAGAATAACATGCACACTAAGTGGATGGCAATAAACGTGCTTTGGAATTCATGAGAAACACAAAAGTGCAGTACATATCAACACAAGAGCACGATGCAACAGATGAAAGGTGTTAGGTGGATGGATCAAAGGTATTTTCGGTGAAACACAAAGGTTAGTAAATGTCAGTTCATGAGCAATGCAACAGATAAAGGGAATTGGGTCTGAATGGAGAAGGGGTATTTTCTGTGATAAGGACGACAGAGAAAGTGGTTAGTCCATAAACAAGCAAGGTCCTCGAGTGGAAATCCGTTATCATGAGAAGTGAAAGAGCAACCGCCCTCAAAGTCAAGGCCACAAACCAACCACCATATTTTAAACTGACAAGATTTTTCTTTGATTGAAACAGGGGCAGAAAATTTTGTTTGTTTCGGAGAAACCCACTGTAAGGAAAGGCAAGCACCAGACAGGTTTGACCGTAAATTTTTAGGACCCTCCTGGAAAATGGGACCTAGTTTAAAAATCGAAACAATTATAAGTAGCAAAATCTAGCATAAATGTACCCCAAGGAATATAAGTTGGTTTCAAAGTTTGCATGTTTAAGATAAGATTCAATTAGGAGTTTTCGGGACCTTCCTGAATAATGGGACCTAGCTTTAAGATTGCTGTTAGATAACAAGATATAGCGGAAATAATACCTTTAGAAGATATAACTTAGATTTAAAATTGTCGTTTAATTAGGAGTTGTCAGGACCCTCCTGAATAATGGGACCTAGCTTTAAAATTTCCATTGGATAACAAAATTTAGCTTAAGTTCTGGTGTAGGGTAATATAATTTAGCCGTAAAATTGTCACTCTTAAGATAAAACTTGACTTTTGATTTTCAGGACCCTCCTGGATAATGGGGAGTAGTTTAAGACCCTCTTAGATAACAAGATTTAGCAGAAGTCACACCTTTAGAAGATATAACTTATATTTAAAATTCTCATTTAATTAAGAGTTGTCAGGACCCCTGGATAATGGGACCTAACTTTCAAATTCATAGTAATATTTGGTAATATGATTCAGTTTAACACTCACATATGTGCCCAGCTACCAAACTGGGGCAGGAAATTTTTCTTTGTTTTGTCTATTTTTGTTGAAATCAGGTACCCACTTGGAGAACATGGAGAAACAGTTCAAGTTCAGCAGTCAGGCGCCCACCTGTAGAGCACGAGAATACAATTCAAGTTCAGCAGTCCGTCGCCCACCTAGAGAGCACAGGAATACAATTCATGTTCAACAGTCAGGTGCCCACATGGAGAGCACGGGAATCCAATTCAAGTTCAGCAGTCAGGCGCCCACCTGGAGAGCATGGGAATACAATTCAAGTTCAGCAATCAGGCGTCCACTTGGAGAGCACGGGAATACAATTCAAGTTCAACAGTCAGGCGCCCACCTGGAGAGCACAGGAATACAATTCAAGTTCAGCAATCAAGAGCCCACCTGGAGAGCACGAGAATACAATTCAAGTTCAGCAGTCAGGCGCCCACCTGGAGAGAACATGAATACAATTCAAGTTCAGCAGTCAGGAGACCACCTGGAGAGCATGGGAATACAATTCAAGTTCAGTAGTTAGGAGCCTACCTGGAGAGCACGGGAATACAGTTCAAGTCCAGCAGTCAGGCGCCCACCTGGAGAGCACGAGAATATAGTTCAAGTTCAGTAATCAGGCATCCACCTGAAGAAAGGGAAAACATCTCAGATTACAATTCAAGTCGGCAACAAATCAACATGGCAACAAGAGCTGGAAGATCAAGTTTGAAGATATAGATAGGATTCTTGTAATGCATAGATCATAGTCTAGTCTAGTTTCTTTTTATTTTGACCTGGTGTAATAAGGAGTTCAACAAGCAGTAGCAGCAGCAGCAACAATAGTGAAATCACAGCTTCATGGTAGTCCCAGCTATCAAACATTCCCGAACTACACTGACCTGATTCCTATAGCCAAGGATATGTAGGCAACCTCGGAAGTAGGGTGCGGTCAAATCTTTCAAAAATGCTTCCCACGGAGTATTTAAATGGGCAAAAATTGCTCGTATACGCTCACTTTATTTTTGCACGAAAACTCTTCGTGTTTCCGAACAAAGAGGAGCAGTTGTGAGCACGCGATTTTTTCCCTATATGAATTACTCCCATAAATTCAAAACAAAATAATTTTCCATTATTTGTAATTTTGTGGATTTTTGTGGTATTTTTTTGTTACTATTTGCATATTGTCTGTGCATGTTAATTTTGTTTAATTAATGAAAAATATAAAAATACGTGACATTTGCATTTGGGATTTAATTCTACATTTTAGGATTAATTAGTAAATTAGTTGTTTTATATAAATGGAAAAAAATCACAAAATAGTTTAATTTGCACTTTGTAATATTAATTTTGACTTTTGCATAGTTTTTCTTTTAATTTATTTTTTAAATTAATTGTGATAATTATCATTTAGGTTTAATTAATGTTTTTTTAGGTTAATCAGGTTCTAGGGATTAACTTAGATTCTAACTTAATGTTGAAACAAAGAGAGAAAAATTAGAATGAAGAAAATTGAAAGGAGATATAAAAATAAATGAGAGTTCAGTTTTTTGGGTTGTTTTAATTTAACTCCCAAGCCCAATGCCCTTTTACCCGTTCAAAATCCAGCCTGATTCTCCCAATACCCGGTCCAATTCTGTCTCCCAACCAAACGACACCGCTTTAACTCGACAAATCTGGGTCTTTCAATTTGTTTCATCCAACGGCCCCAGAACTGTCTCTCTTCCTGATTAAAAATGTCTGAAAAACCTCAGAGACACTCAGTTCACTCAAAATCCCTCGACACTTCGCCTCTTCCATAGCAAAGCCCTAATCCACCATTGTTACGGTGTTCCAGCTCCAAATTACCCCAAACTCTTCCTCCACAACACCCACTCACCCTTGACCCATAAGCCATCACCATAATCCCTCAAATCCCCACCAAATCAGGTCAATTCCAGATCTAAAAGAAGGAAAAGAAGAAAGATAATACCTTCACAAATCTTCGAGCTTCAGAGAACGATTAGAGCTGAAATTGCCATTGGTCACTTGTTCTCGACGAGAACACTCGATTGATGCCAATTTTGGGTCAAATCGAAGTCCGCTTGAGGTTTTTCAAGCCCGTCCACTTGCAAATAGGTATTTCAGATCCTTCTTCTATTTCTCTTAGTCGTTCAGTTCCAGTTCATGCCCTGTTTGCTCCATCTCTTCTACTCTCTATCATTTTCTTCCTCGTTCTGAGTCAGCTATGCCTGCATGCTTAAAAACTTGAGAGTTATTATTTCATGTTTGTTTTAAGTTTATTAGTTCTGTCGTCTTTATTTCATTATGTTTCTCTCTTGTTTAAGTAAATTCTGAGTTTGTGTGTGTGTGTGTGGGGGGGGGGGTAATTTCCTTTAACCCATTAGTCTTTTGAGTTTGATTTTGGTTTGGGCCTTGTTGATTCGAGGCCCAAAGGGAAAGGGGAAGAACTGGTTTGGTAAAACGCAGGTTGGGTGGGTATTTGGGTCAGTTTGACCCAGTTGGTTTTAATGGTAAATGTCAAGGGTGTGGAGGTTAGTTTAAGAATTTGGCTTGAGGAATCTTTAGTGTAACTGAAAAGGAATCTTCCTAGAAGCTGGGGAGTAGGAATGTCTTGCAAATCTGATAATTAACTAAGGTTAGTTAAGCTAAAATGAAAATTGGGGAAGGGCTGAAATAAAAATCTGATTTCTCTATTGTTGCCCTATTACCTTGCCTATAAAGGCTCATTTCCTTGCCATTCAAGGAAGAGTTTAGGAGATAAGAACTTTATAGATTAAGAGATAAAAAACAAAAAGCGGCTGGATTTCCAAAATAAATCACTGTTCTATTGAACGTTTTCTTTGATTTTTGAGTTTTTGATTTTTGAAATGGTGTCTGATTCTGGGGTTTGAAGTGATCTGAATTTGAGTCTTGGAAAGAGTTTTAGCTTAAAATTTCTGCTGGTTGAACACTGTTTCATTGGTTTCATCTTGGGTTAATTTCACTCTTTCAAGTGATTGAATCTTAGGTCATATACTGTGCTGTTTACTGCTACTACTCTCACTCCCTTTGTTATTTTGCTTTCTAGGTATTCCCTGACTCTATGAAAGATGATATGCAAGTATGAAAGTTGTAATTGCCTGAAGATTCTATAAATGAATATTGTTCCCTTAATCATAAATGTTAGCTATTTCCTTAGTATTTCTGAAGTTAGTGTTGTAGTGTAACAATGATTAGCTTACCTGTTCATTTTTGATATAGTAGTAATGTAATGTTTCCTAGGAAATCCATGCTGCATCCTGTCTTAATGGGAAACATGAGGTCTAACAGTCTGTTGAGGTGTAAGTATTTCAGAACATTTGAGACCATTTTGTGTATGTGGACTGTTTGTTATGCTATCCATATCTAAATGTATAAATATATTCATTCATGTGGTTAAGCTTTGTTGCTTTCAACTCTTAAGTTATCATGTGGGATTTTTAAAGGGTTGAGGTGTGTTCGATTGAAAAGGGTGATTATTTATTCCTGAAACTGAAGTCTTAGGATTGATATTCTAATTGGTGCACGTCCGTTGATGCTTAATAATTAAGTATATGTATTTGCTTGAAAAATGAAGTTTGGCTTGGTTGAACATGAAAAGGTCTGGTTGTAAGTTTGAGTCGAAAGCATATGGATCATTGTGGTAGGAATCACAAATTAAACCAAGTTTGCTTTCATGCTGGCTCAGTTTGTCAATTCACGTTTACATTACCAATATGATTTCATGTTAAACAGAAGCCATAGTTTATTTTTAAATTAACTTGTGGTCATTTGAATTGGGTGGATTAAGCATTGAGTTTGTTTGAGGTAATTGTGAATTAAGTCATATGTGCAATGTCGTTTGGGGACAAATGGATCGATTGGTCAAGTAAAGGCATAGTGGGCTTCGAATTAGCTTTATAAAACTTGGGAATTGGATTCACTCGGCTTGCTTTAAATAATCCGATGCTTGCAAGTTTAAGGATTCGATCTGGAGTCCTGCCTCCCGCTGGTGCCCAGTTTTCCCGAGGATTTGGGCTTATGATTGGGCCTGAGTTGGAAATCAGTTGCTTCTCTTTATAGGGCTGGTGGCTCGAGCCCAAGAGAATCCATTCTCCTAATTGATCTGTTAATTTAAAGTTAGTTCAATTTCTTAGGCTAAAGCTTTGATAAGTATTCCCCTTCAATTAATTAGATTCCCTATATGAATTGGAGGTGAGCCATACTAGGTGACACATATAGTGTATTACCCTCGTAATATAATATAGGAGCCTCTTGATTAGAATAAGTCGAGGCGCGCCGTGCCAAAAAAAAATGACAATTGCATGGCCCTCGTTCAATTAATTTTATTTTAATCCTTAGAATCCGAGGCGTGCCATTTAGTTGAACTTCTGTGGCCCTCGCAAAGTTGCAAATGCGTAGTTGCTTTAGGCACGTCATAAAATTAATTTCCTAAGCTTGGGTGCGCATTTATGTGACCCAAATCCAAATCTCAGCGTTAGATAAAATGTGTTGCGGACTGCGGGTGCATTTATGTGATATGGTTCGAGACATATTTTAAATGAGATTGCAATCTTCCTTTAAAAATGAATAGAAGCGGTTAAAAAGTTAAAATTGCACATAGGATTAAACATGTTTAAAATCAGATAATTAGGCCAATGATAACAATTGAGCGACCGTGCTAGAACCACGGAACTCGAGAATGCCTAACACCTTCTCCCGGGTTAACAGAATTCCTTACTCGGATTTTTGGTTCACGGACTGTAATACAGATTCAACCTTTTCCTTGACTCGGGATTTGAGCTAGTGACTTGGGACACCATAATTATCCCAGGTGGCGACTCTGAATCTTTTAATAATAAATCCTGTTTCGATTGTCCTTTAATTGGAGAAACTCCCTTATATGCCCCTTCCTGGGCTGTAGGTAAAAAGGAGGTGTGACAATGCTATTCTTGTTTGTCACGCCAAAACCGTGATGCTGGCTATGCCAGGTGTACTGCGTGTTGAGTGAGGGGTACTTTAGATCACACTCCCAGTAGAGTTATTTCTTTTTTTTAAAGCTCATCGTATGGTTGAGAAGGGGTGTGACGCATATTTAGCTTATGTGAGAGATATCAGTATTGATACCCCTTCATTTGATTCAGTTCCAGTAGTATAGAATTTTCCCGATGTGTTTCCGGCTGATCTTCCAGGCATGCCGCCTGATAGAGATATTGATTTGGGCACTGATCTATTACCGGGCACTCAACCCATTTCTATTCCTCCGTATCGTATGACTCCTACTGAGTTGAAGGATCAGTTATAGGAATTTCTTGATAAGGGTTTTATTCGGCCCAGTATACCACCTTGGGGTGCTCTTGTCTTGTTTGTGAAGAAGAATGATGGTTCTATGTATATGTGTATTGCTTATCGCCAGTTGAACAAAGTGACAGTTAAGAACCGTTATCCTTTGCCTCGTATTGATGATCTATTTGACCAGTTTCAGGGTGCACAGGTGTTTTCTAAGATTGATTTGCACTCAGGTTACCATCAGTTGAAGGTTTGGGAGCCAGATATCCCGAAGACTGCTTTCAGGACTCGGTATGGTCATTACGAGTTCCTTGTTATGTTATTTGGGTTGACCAATGCCCCAACATCCTTTATGCATTTGATGCACAGTGTGTTTCGACCGTATCTTGACTCGTTCATCATTGTCTTTATTGATGATATTCTGGTGTATTCTCGGAGTTGGGAAGATCATAAGCAGCACCTGAGGACTGTGCTTCAGACTTTGGAAGAGAAGAAGTTATATGCTAAGTTCTCGAAATGTGAGTTTTGGTTGGATTCAGTGGCATTCTTAGGCCACGTGGTATCGAGTGAGGGTATTTAGGTGGATCCAAATAAGATAGAGGCCGTGCAGAGTTTGCCCAGACCATCCTCAGCTATCGAGATCCGCAATTTCCTTGGTTTGGCAGGCTACTACCGTCATTTTGTGGAGGGGTTTTCAACGATTGCAGCCCCTATGACCAGGTTGACCCAGAAGGGTGCTCCATTTCAGTGGATGGAGGAGTGTGAGGCGAGCTTTCAGAAGCTCAAGACAGCTTTGACCACAACCCCAATTTTGATACTGCCTACAGGTTCGGGGTCTTATACGGTCTATTATGATTCCTCGAGGATTGGCCTCGAAGCGATGTTGATGCAGTACGGTAGGGTGATTGCCTCTGCGTCCAGACAGTTGAAGATACATAAGAAGAACTACACCTGTTCACGACCTTGAGTTAGATACCATTGTTCACATCTTGAAGATTTGGCGCCATTACTTATACGGTGTGCCTTGTAAGATTTATACTGACCATCAGAGCTTGCAGCACCTGTTCAAGCAAAAGGATCTAAATTTGCGCCAGAGAAGGTGGTTAGAGTTGCTGAAGGACTATGACGTCACTATTTTGTATCACCCGGGCAAGGACAATATGGTGGCCAATGCTTTGAGTCATCGGGTAGAGAGTTTGGCTTATTTACCAACATCGAAGAGGCCTATGGCGATGGATATTTAGGCCTTAGCCAGCCAGTTTGTGAGATTGCATCTTTTGGGGCCTAGTCAGGTTTTAGCTTGCATGGTTTCTCGGTCTTCCTTATTTGATAGTATCAAGGAGCGATAGTATGATGACCCTCATTTGCTTTTCCTCAAGGACAAGGTTCAACACGGTGATGCCAGAGATGTGTCTATTGGTGATGATGGGGTATTGAGGATGTAGGGTCAGATTTGTGTACCCAATGTTGATGGGCTTCGAGAGTTGATTCTAGAGGAGGCCCATAGTTCGCGGCCATCCATCCGGGTGCCGTGAAGATGTATCAGGATTTGAGGCAGCACTACTGATGGAGGTGAATGAAGAAAGATATAGTTGGATTCATAGCTCGGTGTCTCAACTGTCAGTAGGTGAAGTATGAGCACCAAAGACCGGGTGGGTTGCCTCAGCAGATGGAGATCCCGGAGTGGAAGTGGGAGCGGATCACCATGGACTTTGTAGTTAGTCTTCCACAGACTTTGAGGAAGTTCGACGCTATTTGGGTGATTGTGGATCGGCTAGCCAAGTCCGTTCATTTCATTCCTGTGTGTACTACTTACTCTTCAGAGCGGTTGGCGGAGATTTATATCCGGGAGATTATTCGTCTGTATGGTATTCCAGTGTCCATCATTTCAGACAGAGGTACTTAGTTCACATCACGGTTCTAGAGGTTCGTTCAGTATAAGTTGGGTGCTCGGGTGGAGTTGAGTACAGCATTTCACCCTCAGACGGATGGACAGTCCGAGCGCACTATTCAGATTCTTGAGGATATGCTCCGTGCATGTGTGATTGAGTTTGGAGGGTCATGGGATCAGTTCTTGCCATTGGCGGAGTTTTCTTACAACAACAGCTATCAGTCCAACATTTAGATGGCACCGTATGAGGCTTTATATGGTAGATGGTGTAGATCTCCAATGGGTTGGTTTGAGCCGGGTGAGGCTAGATTATTGGGCACAGACTTATTTCAGGATGCTTTGGATAAGTTTAAGGTGATTCAGGATAGACTCTGTACATCCCAGTCCAGATTACGCGGACAGAAAGGTTCGTGATGTTTCATATATGGTTGGAGAGCGGGTTCTGCTTCGGGTTTCGCCTATGAAAGGCTTTATGAGATTTGGGAAGAAAGGGAAGTTGAGTCCGAGGTTTATTGGCCCTTTTGAGATATTGAGGCATGTTGGGGAGGTTGCTTATGAGCTTGCCTTACCTCCCAGCTTGGCAGGAGTTCATCCGGTTTTTCATGTTTCGATGCTCCGGAGGTATCACGGTGA
The DNA here is from genome assembly GCF_000715075.1 of Nicotiana tabacum. NCBI lineage: Eukaryota > Viridiplantae > Streptophyta > Magnoliopsida > Solanales > Solanaceae > Nicotiana > Nicotiana tabacum. The sequence goes on along the minus strand of NC_134087.1, from coordinate 54,399,434 downwards.
CCCGTCGCACGTGTTGAATTTCAGTTCAGTCCAGCTGGACAAGGGTCTATCCTATGTTGAGGAGCCAGTGGCAATATTGGACAGGCAGGTCAGAAAGTTGAGGTAAAAAAACATTACATCAGTAAAGGTTCAGTGGCGGGGTCAGTCGGTTGAGGAGGCGACCTGAGAGATCGAGCAGGATATGCGCAACCATTACCCTCATTTTTTCACTACTTCAGGCATGTCTCTATGCTCGTTCGAGGACGAACGAATGTTTAAGTGTAGGAGGATGTGACGACCCGACTGGTCGTCTTAAGAATTTACGCCCCGATCCCCTATTAACTGCTTTCCCGAGTTTATTTATGCTATTTTGATTTGCTGGGATGTTTGGTTTTGAGTTTCAGAGAGTTTTGGGACACTTAGTTCCTAAATGAGAGCTTACGTGTTGGAAATTTGACCGTAGTCGGAACAATGTGAAGACGACCTCGGAATGGAAATCCAACCGTTCACTTCTTTGCGTGATTTCGGGCTTAGAGGCGTGTTCGGATTGTGTTTTGGAGGTCCGTAGCTAATTTAGGCTTGAAATGCCGAAGGTTGAATTTTTGGAATTTTCGGTCCGATAGTGAGATTTTGATCCGAGGGTTGGAGTAGCTCCGTAGGGTTGAATATGACGTGTGTGCAAAATTTTAGGTCATTCGGACGAGGTTTGATAGACTTTTTGATCAAAAGCGTATTTTCAGAAATTTGGAGTTCTTAGGCTTAAATCCTTGGTTAATTCGAGGTTTTGATGTTGTTATAGGTGTTTTAAAGATTGGTACAAGTTTGGATAGTGGTTTGTGACATGTTGGTACCTTTGGTTCAGGTCCCGGGGGCCTCGGGATGATTTTGGATGGCTGACGGAAGGATTTTATTTTTGAAGTTAAGAGGTTGTAGGTTCAGCTGGTATCTGTCATAACCGCACATGCGGTTTGGGTTCCGCAGGTGTGGAGCCGCAGAAGCGGCGTTGTCACCGTAGAAGTGGAAATAAGGAGGAGCAGCAGAGGCCGCAGATGTGGAAGTATTTACGCATCTGCGTAACCGCAAATGCGGTGAGAAGGTTGTAGGTGCGGAATTGGGGATTTTAATGAGTTATCACATATGCGACTTGTGTTCCGCAAAAGGGGGACCGCACAGGGCCGCAAATGCGGAAATTGCTGGGCAGAACATATAAATTCTTGCCTTCACGAATTTTAGCCATTTCTCATCTTTTTCAAAATGGGAAGAAGCTTGGGGAGCACTTTTCAAGAGAGATTTTCAGAGGAGTTCATTGGGGTAAGGTCTTTGGTCCCTAAACTCGTTATTATAGTGATTTTTATCATCCTAAGCATGAAAATTAAGGAAAAATCAGTGGCAAATTGAGGTTTAGGGCTTGACTGATTAGGAACCTTTGGGTGGTGATTTGAGGTCCAATTTTAGTACTTTTGGTATGCATGAACTCGTGAGAGTATGAGGTTTCTGAAAATATATATTTTACTCGATTCCGAGACGTGGGCCCGAGGGGCATTTTGGTCATTTTACATAATTTTGCGATTAGCTTAGAATTTAATTGTAGAATCAGTTACTTGAAGTGTTATTTATATTATGGAATTGAATTGAATAGATTTAGGCCATTTGGAGTCGAGTACCCGTAGCGAAGACGTGGTGTCAGGTTGATTTTGAGCTGGTTTGAGGTAAGTGGCTTGTCTAACCTTGTGTGGGGGACCTCCCCCTTAGGATATGATATATATGATAATTTAAATGCCTTGTACGTGAGGTGACGAGCGCGTACTTGAGCTAATTGTGGAAAATCCAATTTTTCCTTAAGTATTTCAATTGAGTTCTTTTACCTGTTTTATACTACTTGCGAATTTAGCCTGTTGCTAGTTTAGAAAAGTATGTTTAGTTGACATAATTGCCTATTTGCTTAAACTGCCTTAATTGCATTATGTGAAGCATGTTAGGCTAGAATTAATTGTTACTTGGTACGAAATTTAGCTTAATTGGGTATTCTTGTGTTGCTGCTGTGTGTTTTTACTTTGGTACTACGGGACGACATCTCGGGAGATCCACTGTACGTATTTATGATATGAAATGAGGTGCAGAATACCAAGAGATCCTTTGCACGTATATTAAGGATACTAAGAGATCTTCGGGATACCGAGAGATCCCTAGCATATATTGAGGATATCAAGAGATCCTCGGGATACCAAGAGATCCCTAGCATATATTGAGGATACCAAGAGATCCTCGGGATACCAAGAGATCCTTAGCATATATTGAGGATACCAAGAGATCCTCGGGATACCAAGAGATCCCTGGCATATATTGAGGGTATCATCCTTGTTATGAGTGGTACTTCCTGGTGTTTGCCTTTATTTCAGTTTCCGTTATTGTACTCCTTATTATCCTGTGTAGATTCTTATTGTAGGTTCTCAATTGTACTATTTATCTTATCCTGGCATCTTATTATTTATTTAACCTCAGTAGGGACCTGACCTTCCTCGTCACTACCCGACCGAGGTTAGGCTTGGCACTTACCGAGTACCGTTGTGGTGCACTCATGTCCCTTCTGTGTATGTTTTTCATGTGCAGATCCAGGTACCGTTACTCAAGCATATCATCCTTGAGGAGGCGACTACTCTAGAGACTTCGAGGTGCATCTGCCGCGTCCGCAGTCCGAGAAGTCCCTTTCTATTCCTGCTTTTAGTATTTAGCCCTTATTTATTTTTCTATTCTTATTAAACATTCCGGAGTTAGATCTATGTAGTATTGACTTAGCTTATGATTCGTGGGTTCCGGGTCTTGGATTTATGTTTTGGTATTGAGAGTGAAACATGGTGTATGCCGAGCGGTACATTTAAACACTGTTACTGCCTTATTTCTGTTTTAAATTGTTTTACTTCCGCAAATTTTAGTTTTTCTTCTGTAATTTAGGCTTACTTAGTCGTAGAGACTAGGTGCTGTCACGATGATTCATAGAGGGCGAACCGGGTTCGTGACATGGATGCCTAAATCAATGACAGAAATAAAACTAGGGTTCCAAACTCGGATCAAAAATTAATTAAATAATGGTGGAGGTTTTGGGAAATCGACAACGGTTTAAGGTTTAAGGGCGTGTGAGGAGTGTGGGGTGTAATTTTGGGATTGTTTGGGCGACCTAGGGTTTTGGGTTTCAATTTCAGATCTAGATTTAATGGATTTGGGGTGGTGATTTGGGGGGAGTTGGTGATTGATTAGTGTTCAAGGGGTTGTGGATAGTGTAGAGGATGAATTTGGGGTCCGCCGTGGGGCAATTTTCGGTGGGCGGCGGCTGGTGAAAGATTTTTGGGCAGCTAGGGTTAGGATTTAGAGAGGGATGGGGAATGGGGAGTGTTCTGAAGGGTTTGGGGGGGGGGGGGCTGTTCAGACAGTTATAAGGGTTTAGGGTATTGAGTTATGGTCCGTTCGATCAAGAAAGATCAACGGCTAGGATCGCCATTACTAAAACGACATCGATTTTGGGTTTTAGGTGGGGACTAGACCGGGTGAGGGTACTTGGGCTTGAATTATTTTGAGAATGGGAATTGGGCCACCAGATTTGGTCTTTGGGTGGCCCAAATTCGAAGACCAACCCTTTTTTTCCTTTATTGCCTTTTTTTTCCTTTTTCTTTAATTAAAAGTCTAACAAAATTAATAAAATTCTAAATTATAAAATTAATCTAATCACCTATTTGTATTATCTACCAATTAATTAATCTTAAATTAAAAAAGAGGGAATTACTAATCCAAAATTAAAACTAACAGTGTAGAAAATGAACGCCATTTTTTTGTGATTTTTATTTAATAAAGAAATTAACTAACCAATTAATCCTAAAATATGAACACAAAAATCTAATATGCAATGCATGATATTTTGACTTTTTTGCGGCATTTTTCATGATTTTAACAAAAATAAACGTGCACTAAAATGCAAACAATTAATAAAAATCCTACAAAATCATATAAAATTGAAAACAACTTAGAAAAATCTATTTTCTTTAATTTTGTAGGAGTATTTTTTTAGTAGGACAAAAATCACATGCTCACAGCTACCCCTCTTTGCTCGAAAACACGAAGAGTTTTCGAGAAAAGATAAAATGAGCAATTATGAGCGATTTTTGTCTGTCTGGATACTCACTAGGAAGCATGTTTGGGAAAAAGTTTGACCGAACCTTGCTTCGGAGGTTGCCTACATATCCTTGACTATAAAAGAATCAGGTCAGTGTAATTCTGGAAGTTTTGTTAGTCGGGACTACCGAGAAACTGTGATTTTACTGTTGTTGTTGCTGTTTCTACTTGCTGAGCTCCTTATTACACCAAAATAAAAAATGAAAAGTTAAACTAACTAAGCCTATGAACTACGAGTTACAAGATTCCTATTTATAAACCTTCTAAAGTTTGATCTTGAGTCCTGGTTGGTTCTTCCTACAGACTCTGATCTGAATCTTGATGCTCATTAGCTGCAACCGCTGGTTTATTTTTCTTCAGCTTTTCGGATCAAGGTGGGACATGCAAAGCTGGTGACTTCAATCATATCTTGAGCAGTCCACATCTTTTCTCCGCTTCTACACTTAGAGTTCACTTCTTTTCTTGTTCTTCTTTTCTTTTATTTTGGATTGAGACTTCTTCTTTTGGTCATCTCAAACCTCGTGCCTCGCGGTAAAAACCTACTCAGGCACTAAAACAAACAAACAAACAAAATTTTTCTGCCCCAGTTTTCACTAGGAAAATTTCGTGAGTTATTGTAACAAAATTGTAAACTACTTTTTTATTGAAAGCAATAAAAGTCAGGATTGTGTATCCTTGAGAAAAAAAAGATTAGGGTGGGGACCCTATGTCAAAAACAAGATCAGCTAGGGGTTGGAAACCCTAGGTTGAAAAGATTACCAGGTTATGCTAGCGTCAACTCGGGAGTGGGACCCTATGTTGGAAAGGTCATCGTGTTATGCAGACATCAACTAGGTAGTGGGACCTATGTTGGAAAAGTCATCGGGTTATGCCGGCATCAACTACAGAGTGAGACCCTATGCTGGAAAAGTCATCGAGTTATGCCAGCATCAACTACAGAGTGGGACCCTATGCTAGAAAAGTCATCGGGTTATGTTGGCATCAACTAAGGAGTGGGACCCTATGCTGGAAAAGTCATCGGGTTATGCCGGCATCAATTAGAGAGTGGGATCTATGTTGGAAAAGTCATCAGATTATGTCAGTATCAGCTAGGGAGTGGGACCCTATGCTGGAAAAGTCATCGGGTTATGCCGGCATCAACTAGGGAGTGGGACCCTATGTTGAAAAAGTTATCGCTTTATGCTGGCATCAACTAGGGAGTGAGACCATATGTTGGAAAAGTCATCGGATTATGCCGACATCAATTAAAGAGTGGGACCCTATGTTGGAAAAGTCATCAGATTATGTCGGTATCAGCTAGGGAGTGGGACCCTATGTTGGAAAAGTCATCGGGTTATGTCGGCATCAACTAGGGAGTGGGACCCTATATTGGAAAAGTCATCGGGTTATGCCGGCATCAACTAGGGAGTGGGACCCTATGTTGGAAAAGATGCAGCTAGGGATTGGAGACCCTATACTACCATGATTTTGAATTTTTCTTCTTTTTTTCATTTCATTTCATTTTATTTTATTAGGATAATGAATAAAGAGTTTGGAGGGGACTTCTCTTCTTTTGGGTTGTTGCCGAAGAACTATTTTGGTCTCTGCGTACTATGCTTTTATTGCACCTGCTTCTTGCGAGGTTGTTTTGGAATGCACCTATTTTCCCCTGTTTTTCAAACAAAGAACAATTTGTCAGTTTGAAACAGTGGTTGGTTTTTTGGCCTTGATTGTTTCAATCACTTGATCTTGGCCCAGCTCTTTCAATAAAAATCCCCATTGCTCGCTAGCTCTCTAGAAATTGGTTTCATTTCTAAACCCGGGGATCTTGACTTTTCCCAAATTCCACATGATTATTAACCCGTGTGGGGCTTGGACTTTTCCATCTTTTTTTGCCTTTATGGGCACTTGAATTTGATTTCCTTTCTTTTCAAGAATTTTTGGACTCTGGAGCATCGACCATCATGGCCAGTCGAGGTCGACTTGATGCACCTGCTGAGGCTGGGTGCTCTCTTGAATATTAGCTTTTTGTCAAAAAAATCCTGTAAAACCAATCTTGCCATCTTTTCTTTGTATTAGTTTCGGAGGAGAATTAAACCGAAAGGGATTCAAAGAGAAGTAAACAATGGATAGGATAATGAATTTAAACGAGAAGTGTCCCTTTCGGGGAAAGGAAAGGACTTATCTAGAGTGCACACAGACTTCAATAGACATGACATGCTTCTTGGACTGGATACCCGATTTTGTGCAAACCATCCAACTCTCATAAACCCATCATAACCCATACCTCAAAACTGAGAAACCTTGCCAGGGCTCTATCAACACCGATGGTTGTAAGGGATCCCTTTTTCAATTAGTTGGGCCCTTTGCAGGTTTTCACCAACTGACCTTGCTCATTTCTCTTCTCATCATCGTCTTATAGTGCTCTTTGCGAGTTTTCACTAACAAGACTCTCTCATTTTCAATTTCTCTGCTTACCATCGCCCCATGGTGCCCGTGTGGGTTTTCACCAATAAGACTCTCTCATTTTGTTTTCTCTATTGATTGTATCAGATCCAAGTAACCTCATCCTCCAATTTTGAATGGCTTTACCGATTGATCAGAAGGACTTAAACAAACCTTGGAGTGAAAAGAATTTGGATTGAATTACAACTTTGGAACCTTTCAGGCAAAAACTAGTGCTGAACTATTATAACTTCTACCCCAGTTTCAATTTTGGGGAAATGTGGATTTTTGTTTTGGTGTGACTGAACTCTAGAGAGAGGCTACCTACGTATCCTTTCGAAATCAAGTCGAACGTAGTTCAGGGAACTTTGTTTTTTTTTGATTTTTTCTCTCAACATTTTTGGGTTCCAAAGAGGGTAGTCAAAGAAAGGTAGCCGGCTCAAAGGGTTTGCAAAGGGTTAACAGTGTTTGGGTAGCGAGAATGAAAGACTTCATCATCCCAATTGGAGAATATCAGTACCATAGAAGGGTTAAAATGTAATACCTTTTGACCGCGCCCGCATTGACAGCTGTTTCGGGGTCATTTCCTTCAATGTCTCCCAAGTACAATGCCCCTTTTGGCAATAATTTTCTTATAGTGTACGGACCCTTCCAGTTTGGAGCCAACTTTCCTTTTGCTTCCTTATGATGCAGGAGAATACATTTCAAAATGAGTTGGCCCACTTCAAAGTTTCTAGACCGCACTTTCTTGTTGTAGGCACGGGCCATTCTTTGTTGATACAACTGCCCATGGCAAACTACGGCCATCCGTTTTTCATCAATCATGGTTAACTGTTCTAGACGGGTCTTGACCCATTTATTGTCCTCAATCCCAACTTCAATAATGATTCGAAGAGATGGAATTTCAATATCTGCGGGTATTGCAGCTTCAGTGCCATAAACCAATAGATAGGGTGTTGCCCCAATTGATGTGTGCATGGTTGTGCGATATCCCAACAATGCAAAAGGAAACTTTTCATGCCATTGTCTAGAACTTTGGATCATTTTCCTGAGGATCTTCTTGATATTTTTGTTTGCTACTTCAACAACACCATTAGCTTTGGGCCGATAAGGGGTACACTTCCGATGCATGATCTTAAATTGTTCACATATCTCCCTCATCAAATGACTGTTCAAATTTGCAGCATTGTCCGTAATGATAGTCTTAGGAATACCAATGCGACAGATAATGTTGGAATGCACGAAGCCCACCACTGCTTTCTTGGAGACAGCTTTGAGAGTGATTGCTTCAACCCACTTTGTGAAATAGTCAATGGCAACATAGATGAACCTATGCCCATTTGAAGCTTTTGGCTTGATTGGCCCAATGACATCCATACCCCAAGCAACGAACGAACATGGTGCCGACATAGGATGCAATTCTGAAGGCGGTGCATGAATCAAGTCACCATGTACCTGACACTGATGACACTTTCGGACAAAACTGAAGCAATCCTTTTCCATTGTCATCCAGTAATAACCCGCCCGAAGGATTTTCTTTACAAGGACGTATCCGTTCATATGGGATCCACACACTCCCGCATGCACTTCATTCATGATTTTTCCAGCCTCTTGGGAATCCACGCATCTTAGAAGATTCAGGTCTAGAGTTCTTTTGTACAAAACCTCCCCACTTAAGAAGAAACCACTCCTAGTCTTCTAATGGTTCTCTTTTGTTCTCTGCTGGCTTGTTCAGGATATTCCCTTGGTTTCAAGAATCTTTTGATATCATGATACGATGGCTGAACATCTGATTCCATCTGAATTGTATTACAATAAACATGTCTTTCTCGAATTTGGATTTCCAGTGGGTCAATGTGGACATTGCCTGGATACGGCAGCATCGAGGCCAAAGTAGCTAGTGCATAAGCTAACTCATTGTAAAATCGAGGAATGTACCTAAACTCGACAGATTTGAACTATTTTCTAAGATCTTCTACATGTTGCCTGTATGGGATAAGCTTGATATCTCGGGTTTCCCATTCACCTTGAGCTTGTCGAATAATCAGGTCAAAATCTCCCACGATCAACAATTCTTCCACATCCTGATCGACTTCCATGTTCATGCCCATACTGAAGGCTTTATACTCGGCAGTGTTGTTTGTACAGAAAAATCGAAGTCGGGCTGTGACCGGATAGTGCTGACCAGTGGGCGAAATCAAAATTTCCCCAATCCCGACACCTTTTGCATTCACAGCTCCGTCGAAGAACATTTTCCAAGTATTGGTGTCTTCTAGAATGATCTCAACTGAATTTACCTCCTCTTCCAGAAAGTAAGTACTCAAGGGTTGATATTCATCATCATCAGGATTCTCAGCTAGGTGATCCCCCAAGGCTTTAGCTTTCATTGTTGTGCGGGTGACATAGACTATGTCGAACTCGGCAAACAGGATTTGCCATTTTGCTAACCTCTCGGTGGGCATTGGCTTTTGGAATATGTATTTCAAAGGATACAGTCTGGTAATAAGATAGGTGGATTAAGCCAACAAGTAATGCCTGAGCTTTTGAGCGACCCAAGTTAGGGCGCAGCAAGTTCTTTCCAACAAAGTGTACTCGACTTCATAACTAGTGAACTTCTTGCTCAAATAGTATATGGCTTGTTCTTTCTTCCCGGTCACATCATGTTGCCCGAGAACACATCCAAAATAATTCTCCAACACTGTCAAGTACAAGAACAAAGGCCTTCTAGGCTCGGGTGGGACCAACACTGGCGGATTCGACAGATATTCTTTGATTTTATCAAAAGCTTCTGGACACTCATCTGTCCATCTAATAGCTGCAACTTTCTTCAACAGCTTAAATGTGGGCTCACACGTGGAAGTCAATTGAGCAATGAATCTACTAATGTAATTCAACCTGCCTAGCAGACTCATAAACTCTTTTTTGGTTCTCGGAGGGGGCAAATCCCGAATAGACTTTATCTTTGTTGGATCTAGCTCGATTTCCCTCCGAGTGACTATAAACCTCAAAAGTTTCCTAGATGGAACTCCGAATGCGCATTTAGCTTGATTTAATTTCAAGTCATATTTATGCAGACGCTCAAAGAACTTTCTCAGATCTTGCACATGGTCATCCTACATTCTGGATTTAATGATCACATCATCCACATATACCTCAATTTTCTGGTGCATTATGTCGTGAAAGATGGCAGTCATAGCTCTCATGTAAGTTGCTCCGGCGTTCTTTAAACCAAATAGCATGAACCTGTAATAGTAAGTACCCCAAGGTATGGTGAAAGACATCTTTTCTGCGTCTTCTTCATCCATCAGAAGCTGATGATACCCAACATAACAATCCACGAAAGATTGTATCTCATGTTTGGCACAGTTGTCAACAAGGATGTGGATGTTTGGTAATGGAAAATTGTCCTTGGGGCTTGCTTTGTTGAAATCCCGATAATCAACACACACTCGGGTTTTCCCATCTTTCTTTGGCATTGGGACCATATTAGCCAATCATGTGGTGTATCGGGCCACTTGGATCACACCCGCTTTCAATTGTTTGGTGACTTCTTCTTTGATTTTGTCATTGATGTTTGTTTTAAACTTTCTCTATTTTTGTTGGACAGGGGGATAACCGGGGTATGTTGGCAATTTGTGCACAACTAAATCAACACTCAGTCCTGGCATATCATCATAGGACCAGGCAAACACGTCTTTGAATTCGAACAAAAGTTGGATCAATGTATCCCGAGTTCTTTCATCAGCGTGAATGCTTATCATGGTTTCCTGGACCTCTTCCGAAATACCCAAATTAACTGGCTCAGTTTCATTTAAGTTTGGCTTAGGCTTATTCTCAAATTGTTCCAGTTCTCAGTTTATTTCCCTAAAAGCCTCATCTTCATCATATTCCGGTTCTTGACTCATTATTTCACAGTTAGACAACGTATTAAGATCTAGGCATGAAGTCCACAAGCATGTCATATTATTTAAGTCCGCATTATTAGAACTGAAAAGAGAGATAAGAAAAAATAACAAAAATTAGAAAGAATAAAGAAAGAGATTCATAGACACGAAATATTGATTTCATTTCAATGAATTTGAAGATAGAAGGATTTACATTGGAATTTAAAAGACAATAAACTAAAAATGTTCGACTCGGAATCCAGAAAAGATGGCAAGACTGAACTACCGGAATTCCTGCCTGACTGGGAATATAGTAGCCTTCCAATTTTGAAGTTTGGCATTTGGCCCCATATATTGCACCTTAGTAGTGCTTGAGCCTTCACCCGGTTGGACCTTGTGAGCCTCATATAACATTTGCCTCATTGCCCCACAAATGTCCTCAATTTCTTCGGCCGTGAAGGCCTCTTCTTCTTCTTCTTCTATGTACCTTGGCTTAACAAACGTTCTGGCAAGATGCGGGACTGGCTGAGGCAGAACCCACCCATTGTTCTTCTGTTCATTAGCCCATTTTATGTCGGCTTATGTAGCTTAGAAATCGACGCCAAAGAATTTCTCACTGGCAGTCAAAGTGATAGGCCCTGTAATGCCTTGCAAAGATGCCCCGAGCCCTTTCCTGGGCTTGTAGCCATGTTTGATCATTTTACTGGCGACCATGATTGACGCATTTGGCAAGAAGGGTTGAGGACACGGGGTTCCTTCCTCACACTGGTCTGCAACCACGATCTCAAAAGCTTGGTAGACTATGTGCTTGTTACCTTCCTTAGCCTCTAGACATGGGACTGATGGGTCCCTATAGATTAATTGCTCATCTTTTCCGTGGACCATGATTTCTTGGTCTTCATGTTCAAACATAACCATTTGGTGGAGAGTAGAGGGTGCAGTTCCTGTAGCATGGATCCAAGGCCTTCCTAGGAGAAAATTGTAGGAAGTGTACATGTCCAAAACCTGAAATGTTACTTCAAAATCCATAGGGCCGATGATTAGGATCAAATCAATCTCCCCTGTCGTATCCCTCCTGACGCCATCAAAAGCATGTATATAAACATTGTTGGGTCTAATCCTTTCAGTCCCAATTTCCATTCTCTATAAGGTCGAGAGATGGCAGATGTCAACCCAGATCCACCATCCAACATACTCTTTTCACATAGTATCCTTCACATTTAATGGTCAAATAAAGAGCTTTGTCGTAGGCAGCCCCTTCCGGAGGCAAGTCATTTCGGCTGAATGAGATCCAGTTGACTTCAAAAAATCATTCCGCCATTCTTTCCAATTGCTCAACCGTGGTCTCGACCAGAACATATGCCTCATTAAGCGTGTTCAACAACACTTTTCGATGCTCATTCGATCTTATCAGCAAGGACAAAAGTGAGACCTGAGAGGGGGACTTTATGAGTTGATCAATCATGGCGTAGTCCGAAGTTTTCATCTTTCGGAAAAATTCCTCTGCCTCTTCAACACTGACTAGCTTTTTAAGTGGAAAACGCTTCTGTTTGGTCATGTTTAATTCTTCTAAGTTGAGGTACTTCCCTGACGGGTTCATTTCATTCACCTCCCCATGATTTTCTTTCCCTTGTACATCACCACTGCTTTATTGTAGTTCTAGGGATGGCAGTGCGGTCTTTCATGGGATTCTGTGGTGCGAGGCTGATAACCACGGGCTCAGTCAGCCTGGGTGAAATTATCGACCACCGCTCCATATAAGTCCCCTTTGGTATGTACATCTTTGGTACCTTCAGCGTAACTTTGTTCTGCTCAAACATTTTAAGGGGACTCAACACAAACTGTTCTTTTCTGGGGGCCTTGGGAACATAGAGAACGACATCTTTAAGAGGTTCTTCCCCTGTCTTGGTTTCCACAACCTTTTCTATGCTTTGAGGAGTAGAGTTGCTTTTCTTTTCATCCTTAGCTTGCTTTGCTACTGCTCTGGGTTTCTTTTCTATGTCAACAATAACAATGATAGTTTTCAATGCTGGGTCGAACTCTTTGACCTCACAGATCATCCCAATGACTGGCCCATTGTTGTGAGCCAGCAATGGGTTATTAGTTACATTAGGAACTTCGTCATCCCTCAACACTACCCACTTATGTTCTATCAGATTTTTAACTGCCCTCTTAATGGTCCAGCAATCCTCAGTGTCGTTCCCTTCTGCCCCTGAATGATAAGCACATCGGGTACCAGTTTAGTAGGAGGGTGACTCTAGGTTTGGCCTGTTTGGAGGTACGGGCTATAATAAACCCATTTGGACCAACTTTGGGAAAAGGCTGGAATATGATTCACCAATGGGTGTGAAGTTAGTTTTTCTGGGTGGCTCACGGGGACCGGCATTATATGGATAATTATTCTGTAGAGGACGTGGATTATATGGGGCTTGGTGAGGAGGGTTGTTTCTTGGAAGTGGAGATCAGTTTTGGTTATAATGTTGTTGCGGTCGAGCGTATGGCTGGGCGTTCATTATTGTATAAGGCTGAGGAGTCATGGCATATGTCGTATCTTGGTGAGGGTAGTAATATTGTGGGGTGCTGGAAAAGGAACCAAAGTAACCTTGGGGTTGACGGGGGTTTCTTAGACTTATGTCCATCATTTCTACTTCTTCTTTCTTTTTCCGGTTTGCTTACATCCCCCGAGCCGCTCTGGATTGCTTGAGAAGTGGCTCTTATAGCCGACTGGCTTAGGATGCTACCCGTTTTCAAACCATTTTCCACCATTTCCCCAATCTTTATGGCTTCTGCAAATGGCTTGCCCATAGCGGACATCATGTTCTGGAAATAATCAGCCTCTTGGGCTTGCAAGAAGACACTGACCATCTCGGTCTCATCCATTGGGGGTTTTACCCTGGCATCTTGTTCACACCACTTGATAGCATACTCTCGGAAGCTTTCTGAAGATTTCTTTTTGAAATTGGACAAAGAATTTCTATCTGGAGCTATGTCCACATTATACTGGAACTGTCTGACAAAGTCTCGGGACAAGTCATCCCATATATGCCAGTGGGAGATATCTTGGTCCATATACCATTCAGATGCAATTTCGGCTAAACTCTCCCTGAAGTAAGCCATCAAGAGTTCTTCTTTTCTGCCCGCTCCTCTTAACTGATTGCAATACCTTTTCAGGTGAGCTATGGGGTCCCCATGTCCATCATATTTTTCAAATTTGGGAGTCTTGAAATCGATGGGCAGATGAACATGAGGGAACATGCACAAGTCGGCGTAGGAGACACTCTTCTGGCCACTCAGGCCTTGCATATTCTTGAGACTTTGTTCTATGCTTTTCATTTTTCGAGTGATCTCTTCTTGATTGGGATTATTTACAGTTCTCTCTTGTTCCGTGGTAGACTCATACCGAGGGTGTTGAGGGTAGGAGTTTGGGGTGACATGAACTGTGTCCAGTTGAACTGATGGTATTTGGAAAGTAAAGGATGACGGCTCGAAACCTGGCCTGGGCACTGTTGGCTATGTCGTAGCAGAGGTTGGTGGTGCAGTGAATATATTAGAAGACACTCCCGAAAATAGTGCCTGTGGGCGAACCTCAGAAGGCATTGCAATAAAATGGGTTGACATAGTGGGGTATCCGAATGGGGTGGCCGGGTAGTTTATAGGGATGTTGGAGGTTCCACTTGTTCTGGGAATCAGCTCAGGAAAACTAGGTATTGCACTAGGTGGCTCTCAACCGTTAGACCAAGCGTCCCACATATCCAACATACGGAGGCGCAATATCCTGTTCTCTTCAGCACTTGTTGACTCTAACATTGGGATAACCGATATTGGGCTGTCCTCTGAGAGGTTAATGATTGGTAGGTGACTCTCCGATGTCATTTCAACACTCCCTTTAAATCTTGTGAAGTAAGGGTGTGAAGCCAGATTACCACAAAACCAACCACCTAAAACAGAACCTTTTCTCAATAACATACACAACAAACCGGTTAGTTTGGGACATTTAAAACATAGGGAATCACACATTGGAGGAATGCAATGCACCTAGATAGTTAAACATTTTTCTACATGTTTTGCAACGGTTGCGTGTCTCATCACAACTTTTGTTATCTCCCAGATCTTGAATCTTTTATTTTCATTTGTGCTTTTTCATTATTTTCTTTCTTTTCTTTGTGCTCTCTCTTTTGCATTGTTTTCTCTCTTTTTCTTGTGCCCTTTTTTTCCATCATTTTCCCTCTTATTCAAATTATCTATAGTAATGACCAGATCCGATAGGGATTGCCTACGTATCACGACGCCGCATGAATCAGATCATGACATAGTTCAGGGGATAAATGCGAAATAAAAGAAAGAAACATTTTTTTGGGTTTTCAAATTTCCATTAAATAAAAACTTCTGATTTTCCTCTATTACAACGACTCCGACATACATATTTAAGAACTGAAAAACCAAAATAAACTCAAAGTAGACTAACAGACTCTAAAAGAAACTAAAATACAGACTCGAAAAGAAAATTAGGAATACATAAGTGCCTCCAATACTACTCCAGGGGCCCGCGGGGCATCAGTTGGTCTCGCCACGGGCTTGCATGCCATATCTTCTTGAAGGCAATATAGGTCGTCCATTATCTGATGGACAAAAATCATCATAGCAACGAAGAGCATGGTTCTGGTCATATCCTCGCACTCATGGCATTTCATGACGACATAATCAACAATTCCTCTAATCCTTTCTCTAATGATGCCCTTTTCTTAGAGTAGGCGTCCAATCTACTGAGACCTGGCCTCCAGAACTTGGGTGGCCATATGGTTTTGCTCTTGTAACTGTTGTATGTCTTCTTACAATTGAGACATTAATGCATAACAATGCTCTCTTTCTGCTTTAAAGTTCTTTGTTGACTGAGCCATTTCGTTCTCAAGAGTGGTTAGCTTTTTCTTTAAACTTGTGACTTCTTTGTCATACTTTCCTTTTAGCTACTGAACAAACTTTGTCGTTCTTCTACATTCTTTGCCAACTTTTCCCCGGTTCTTGCCAATTCATCGTCGGCTATTTCCAAATCTGTCCCATAATCGCACACTTTCCGCCTAACCGTTTATAAGTTTTTCATCTGTTCTGCTCCTCTTCGGGTTTTCAGCAGCTATCTTCATCTTTTAAATCTGGGCTCGGAGGGCTTCATTTTCTTGGGCCAACTTTTTATTCTCCCTTTCATTTGCAGTGACATGCAAAACGCTATCAAATTTAATGTCTCTGATTTGCCCTTCTAATTTGCTTATCGTAGCCTTATAGCTTTTCTTATTTGCCAACCAATTCCATTGTTCTTGTGCCCCATCAGTGAACTTTTGTATGTGGGGCCTTTTGGCAGGACGTTCAGGCTCTTGATGGACTCAAACCCTTTTACCATACCAGACCGTTTAGCTAGGCTCTACCTCACCTTTGGACAAATCCCGTACTAGAGTCTGTGGCTCCAGAAACCTACATTGATGCCAAACTTGGCGAACCTTTTCTTCCGGAAATGCAGCTTTTGGACATAGTTCAATGACTTGTTAACTCAAATCTTCATCATGAGGAATAGTTTGGTACCTGCCCAACTGTCGTACAACCTTGTGTGGGGCATACAGATGAATACTCCGTAGACCCATTAATAAAATAAAACACACTCCGACCGACATATAAATAACTTCGTTGACCAGGAGCTAGCCGAATGTCCACTCAATTTGTCCTGCAATCAAGGAACCCAAATGCACAAACCATTCTTCTGTACCTTCCGGAAACTCATGACCATCTACCCGGTTTTCATGTTCTTCAATGCAGTTGAGACCCGTCAGACCATAGTTCATGTAACCCGAGCGATGGTAAAGATGTTCTACCATCCAGATCTGTAAGAGCAAGTAGAAACCCTCAAAGAACCTTCCCCCTGCTCGACAAACAGTTAAAGCTCGATAAATTTCTGCTATGATCATTGGTATAATAGTGCCATTAGCCTTTTTTATCATTAAGTCAGCCACTCCTACGAGCCCCAACTCTATATGTCCATCACTCCTTGGGTAGATTAGAGTGCCTAAGAATGACACTACGAAGGCCAATCCCTGGCATACTTCCCATTTGCCTTTATTCCCTTGATAACTTAAACCGGTATCCGGATCCTCAAAACTGTGGGGGTCCCCATAACGGCGGTATAGGAATTAGAATGTGCAAAATCCTTCAGCCAAATTTCCATCTTTGACTTCCCGACTAATACTCAAAGATCCAGAAACTTGTGAGGGGTTACAGCTCTTGGTGCCACTGGGTATCGGCTCTTGAGATTCCCATTAAGGATAGCATAGCCTGCTATCTCCTCAAGTGTAGGGGTTAACTCAAAATAAGAAAAATAGAACACATTGTGCGCCGGGTCCCAAAACGGTATCAAAGCTTCAAGTATGTCCACCCTTGGTTTAATCTTCAAGAGACTAGTGAGCCTGCCTAAAGCTTTTATCGCAACAGCTCTGCTGACCTCCCCCAGGTCATTCCACCACATATGGAGTCCTATCGGGATTTCCTCTACAACTTTGAAAGGTACATTTTCAATAATGCTCATCCTGAACATTTAGTTAAAGTGATTGGTTAAAAACCCATGATTTATTTTGACCCAAAAGGAAGATTATTATTTTTGCAAAATTGCAACTCAAACAACTTGCTCAAAACAAAACACCTTTGCAAATACGGCCCTTCAGCACTTCAGGAAGGAAGATTTTAAGGATGTGTTTGCTAATTGGCCAAAAATTTGAAAAAAGACCATAGTGGCTATTCTTGCAAAAATAGCCTTCCAGCTCCATGTCGGGACATTTCTGGATATTTAGACAAAAACGACATCACATAACTTTATTTATGACAAAAATGGCAACATTTCATATTTTTGGGTTATTTTTGCAAAACTGGGGTTGGACCCGATAAGGGTTGCCTACGTATCCCACATCCGGTGAGAATCAGACTTGCGTAGTTTGGGAAATTTTGACGCAACAGAAAAACATGAAATATTTTGAAATAATTTTCCATTCTTTTCTTTTTCTTTTTCTCTCTTTTTTTCAAAATTTCGGCAGAGTTTCGTATATTTTGGACACCAGATTTTTCAAAGGCGAATAATTATCTCTCTCATACCTCAATTTGATTTTTCTAACTTTTCTCCCTTATTCTAGAAGCCGATCAACATGCAATCCGAAGCAAATAAGTGTACAAGTAGCACGTAAAATGCATCAGGATGGTCTTTTTATTTTGGGTTCACCTATCGTAGACGGACCCGACCCCTGTGTTGATTCCCCAAAGTCAAATGCACGTGATGAAAACAAGCATTCCTACTAGGGATACGACATGAGGCTATGTTATTCTAGGTTTAAAAAACCTAGGTGTATTGTTCTAGACCTGGCTTACCCGAGCGGACAGCTCGAGCTGAGGGGCAGCGTACCGGGAATACAGAAGCTTCACCGGCTTTGCAACTTGTCCGAACCTCGTTCTAAAATTGGGATACGAATCTAACAGAAAAGAAGTCACACGAAGTGCACACTTCCCAGATGATTTAGAAGACTAAGAGAGAAGGGGGTTTCATAATAATTTATATACAGTCCAAACAATATCAAAGCGGTAAAAAGCAACATTTAGCATATTAGGCTCAAACATGTAAAAATCAGATAATAAATAAAGCCAAGTATAACAGTTATTCTAAGCTCGAATTCTGAACCCTGAACCAGAAGTTCTGGGTTCTTATCCCCGGCAGAGTCGCCAGAGCTGTCACACCTCCTTTTTACCCGAAAGGGGGATATAAGGGAGTTTTTCCAATTGAAGTGACATAAATCAAAATGGAATTATTTATTTATTTTTCAGAATCACCACTTGGAATAATTTATAGTGTCCCAAGTCTCCGGTTTATTTTAAATCCCAAATCGAGGAAATTTGACTCTGTTTTTAGTCCGCGAACACAGAAGACCGGGTAAGGAATTCTGTTAACCCGGGAGAAGGTGTTAGGCATTCCCGGGTTTTGTGGTTCTAGCACGGTCGCTTAACTATTAATAGTTGACCTAATTATCTGATTTATTACATGTTTTAAACCTAGTGTGCATTTTTTAACTTTATAACCCCTTTTTAATTATTTTAACCGCTTTTTAGGATTTATGGAATTATTTCTTGAATATGTTACGATTGTCGTATACTTGCCATTTGGGAACACACCGCAAACCACGCTACATGAAATGCACCCGCGATTTGTGACATGTTTATTTTAACTATTGTTCAAAGTTACTATTATCGGGTCACATGAAATGCACACCCGAATTTGAGAATTTTGTACCACGACCATGCAATGGGAACTGTACGCATAACTATGATGATTTAATTATAGCGTGACTAAAGAAAACTACGAATGTTCGATTTATTTTTTTCCACACTAGTTTTTGATATTAACATGAGGGTCATGGGTTATGGAATTTACTTGTGAATGGCACACCTCAACTCATCATAAAATCCATAGGACTGTACTCAGCTAATAGTAATTCATTAGTTAAAACCGACATTTTTGTCAAATTTGCGCAGCAGATTTAGCTGAGCCTACTAAATTCCCTTTATTCAACTTCACTTTTGACAGTAATGGTGATGCATTCAATTTAATCCAGTGTTGCAAAATGGAAAAATGATTTCATACTAGGTAGGAGAGGCAATAGGGACAAGTATTACACACCTATGACAATTTATTGAATTGTAACGTCCCTAAAGTATTCTAACGCTTCCACTGACTAAAACAAGAATAAAACAATCATTTCACATTAAGACCAGATTTATTTCATTACACACGGACCCAATCCTTAAAGATTCTCGCTTAGCATTAGCTAAATCAATCAACTGCCATGTAACCTAATAGTAGAAACTAGGCCTCATTTAATTTCCATTATCCCTTAGTAATTTAAATCAATTTAAATCCAACATATATAGCTAGCTTGATGGATTGCAAACTCTTAGACGAGCTTGTAGTTGAGCTCAATGAGTGAACAGCTCAAGTCCATGAGCTGTCGGTTACCAAACCAGGCACTCTTTTGATAAAACGTACAAACGATTCAAAAATATGTAGGAAACAATTTCCTTGTTGAATAATAAGCAGGTTTCAAATCATACTTTTACAAATTACTTTATATAGCTCAATCCACCAAGTTTTCAGTAACAATAGACTATGAATCAATTAATTACAGGCCCATGGTTAAACATTCATGAATAATACTCAGCTGTGGAGTAACAAACAAACTTGATCCACATTATCAATACATCTACTCTAATGACTACAACTGATATTTCCAGCGGTGATCTTCCAGAAATATGCCGGCTTTTCCATGCCTATTGTCAATCAGACTTCTATTTCAGCTTTGAAATCCATGGATTTGACCATGTTAAAGGTCAGATTCATAAACAACATGGCTTCATACATGCGACCTACTGTATTACCAAACAAGCTCAACTAACAGATGTTGGAATATTGGACAAGAATGAACAAAAAATAGTGTACATAAGCTTAAACAAACAGGTGACAAATGTTGTGTTTAACACACACAAGAAACATATTTTCATGGCATAAGAACACTGGATGAACATGGAGTTACATATTCAAGGAAAGCCCAAATGTTGTTGTATTTAGGTGGATGAATCATATCACAAAAGCACATATCATTGACAGAAATAATA
Organism: Nicotiana tabacum; assembly: GCF_000715075.1. Taxonomy (NCBI): domain Eukaryota; kingdom Viridiplantae; phylum Streptophyta; class Magnoliopsida; order Solanales; family Solanaceae; genus Nicotiana; species Nicotiana tabacum. Next base: position 54,379,296 of record NC_134087.1, on the reverse strand, counting down.
TGCATTTGTCTTTAAATCAGTTTTACAAATACTTAAGCATAGGGTGAAATGTGTACCTAGTTGCTTAAGAATCGATCCAAAATTGCTAAGTTAAGACAAATAGTTCAGTAGCCAAGAAAACAACAGTATTCACCAACCACAACTTCAGTATCAGCTCAAGAACCTAGAAATTCAAAGAAAGCTTCTTCCAAACTTTTGTAAAGAGAAGGAAAACATGAAAGCTGGAAGTTGGATTTTTTCAAAAGATTTTCAGGTCTGTATGCTGATGAAAAATCTGTGAGAATGAGTGAATGCCTATTCTTTATATAGAATGCACAAAGATATCATAAAAATGGAATATTCTACCCTAATTTCTAAAATGTCAGATAGTACAGCACCTTTTGACAGCTCTATGTCCTTTTTTCTACCCAATTTTAGCATTAACATGCTAAGAATGGGGACAACTGTCCCATACTAGAACATTCTGATATTTTCTTCATTTATTAATCTAATTTTACCCTTTCAAGTACTAATTAATTCAATTCTAACTAGTTCTGACCAAAATTTTGATTTCAAAATCCTTATGGGAACCTCCTAGAATAATCTAGAAGATTCCAGCATTGAATTTCTTAAAACTCTTTTCAACTGTACCCCCTTAAGTTTTTCTTTTGTTCAATTAACGCCTAGAAGTGTCTAATGATCTACAAAATCAAATCAAAATAAGCAAACAAATAAGTGCAATTAAATCCTATAGTATTAAGCATCTAAAAAGAAACCTAAATTAAGCTAAACCCTAGCGTGAACCAAGTTGATGGAATCAACAAGAATTTTTATGCAAAGAAACTGCCAAACTCAGAAGCAAATATGTTTTGATGACTCAGGTTAAAACAAGCAGAATGGACGGACAAATAATGAACAAAGCGAAAAACTGTGAACCTTAAAACATGCGAATTAAATAGAAACGACAATTATGAAGTAGGAAAACAAAGAATAGCAAAAACAGAAGGGAAAAGAAATAACATCCTAAATTGTTGCCAACTTGGATCGAACTTAGTGGGGTAAATGAACTGAGACTAACATCAATCGATTGCTCTCATCAGGAGCAATCGATTGATGTAGGTCATGGGCTCAAACAGACCAGACTTGCGTGCCCAAATCAAAGACAGAAATAAAACTAGGGTTCTAAACTCGAATCCGGAATTAATGAAATAATGGTGGGGTTTTTGAGAAATCGACAACGGTTTAAGGTTTAAGGGCGTGTGAGGAGTGTAGGGTGTAATTTTGGGGTTGTTTGGGCGATCTAGGGTTTTGGGTTTCAATTTCAGATCTGGATTTAATGGATTTGGGTGGTGATTTAGGGGGAGTTGATGATGGATTAGTGTTAAGGGGGTTGTGGAGAGTGTAGAGGGTGAATTTGGGGTGGTTTGGTGATAAGCCGCCGTCGTGGGACAATTTTCGGTGGGCAGCGGGTGGTGGCGGGTGGTGAAAGATTTTAGGGGTGGCTAGGGTTAGGATATAGAGAGGATGGGGAATGGGGAGTGTTCTGAAGGGTTTGGGGTGCTGTTTAAACAGTTATAAGGGTTTAGGGTATTGAGTTCTGGTCCGTTCGATCAAGAAAGATCAATGGCTAGGATCGTCGTTACTAAAACGATGTTGTTTTGGGGTTTTAGGTGGGGAATGGACTAGAGAGTACATGGGCTTGAATTGTTATGAGAATGGGAATTGGGCCACCGGATTTGGTCTCTGGGTGGCCCAATTTTGAAGACCAGCCCTTTTTTCTTTTCCTTTATTGTTTTTTCTTTCTTTACTTTTCCTTTTTCTTTAATTAAAGGTCTAACCAAATTAATTAAATCCTAAATTATAAAATTAATCTAATCATCTATTTGTACTATATACCAATTAATTAATCTTAAATTAATAAAGAGGGAATTACTAATCCAAAATTAAAACTAACAATGTAGAAAATGAACGATATTTTTTGTGATTTTTATTTAATAAAGAAATTAACTAACCAATTAATCCTAAAATATGAACAAAAAAATCTAATATGCAATGCTTGATATTGACATTTTTGGGGCATCTTTCATGATTTTAATAAAATTAAACGTGCACACAAATGCAAACAATTAATAGAAATCCTACAAAGTCCTATAAAATTGAAAACAACTTAGAAAAATCTATGTTCTTTAATTTTGTAGGAGTATTTTTTAGTAGATCAAAAATCACATGCTCACACTCAAATTTCTAGAGCAACAGGGATTCTTCACCGGGGCTCCAAATTAAAATGCACACAAACACTTGAAGGGGTTTGTGGACACTTGTTGGGGGAGTAAATAGACAAACGTCTCCGAGGATGCTTTACGGTTGAGACTATTTCCTTTCTCTCTACGGGAAGGCCTTGGATTAGTTTGAAAGGTTGCCAAATAATTCCATCCATACATGGGATGAATTGGCGGAGAAATTTATTTTCAAGTTCTTTTCTCCGGGCATATGCCTACTCTTAGAGACAACATTCTAGCATTCAAACAAGAACTCAATGAGCCTTTGCATGAGATATGGGACAGTTACCAAACTATGGTGAAAGAGTGCCCAAACAATGACATGACGGAGGCTATGATTCAGCAAACTTTCTATATGGGGATCAATACTACCAATCAATGCGTGGTCAACCAACTTGCCGGTGGAAATTTCATGACAACGTTGTATGCAGAAGCTTGTGAGATTCTAGATGAAATGGCAGATACTACGTCGACATGGAAAAGTAGAGCAAATGTTCCTCAAGGTGAGCCAAATGTGATTCACTTGCATAAAGATTGCATGATCATGGGCAAGCAATTGCCGAGTTGCCCACCACAATGAATCAACTAGCCAAGACTCAACTTCAACAAGTGCAAGGTCCTAAGCAAGTCAATACAATGGAGGGAGTTAGTATGATTGTAAACATGAGAAGGCAAAAGGGTCCTAAAGTGCAAAACCGCGTGGAACAAGATGAATCTTACAATGAACAAGAGGAGGAAGAAAAATATGTGAACAACTTTCAAGGGCAAAGAAACAACTCTCAAGGCCCAAATCAACAATAGTGGCGACCTCAAGGAAATCAAGGTAATTGGAATGGTGGTAACAACCAAGGGAATTGGAAAAATCAAAACAATCAAGGAAATTGGAATGGTCAAAATAACCAAGGCAAATTGGAATGGAAATAGTAAAGGATATTGCGGATGCAACAACCAAGGAGGGTGGAACAATAACCAAGGGAATCAGGGGTCGGGCTTTCAAAGTCCCATGATGTATCAACAACCGAGCAACCCGCCTCCCTATCCTTCCCAAGGTCCAAGTTCTTCCAACAATGAGATGGGACGAATTGAGAACATGTTATAACAAATTATGGAGAAAAATGCCGAGTCTGATGCTCAACTAGCCTCTCACAACACTTTAATTTGCAATTTGGAAGTTCAATTGGGGCAAATCTCGCAAGCTTTAAACACTCGTCCTAAGGGGGCACTACCAAGTGCCACGGTGGTGAACCCAAAGAGTGGGAACCACACAGAACATACCATTACCATTACTACAAGAAGTGGAAAGATGGGGATGCAACCACCTCAAGCCAAAGGAAAATTATGGATAATGAGCAAGTGGTACAAGAAGATGAGATGCCGACCAATTAAGTGCAAGCAAATGATAAAGTGAGGATCGATATTGATGAAAATGTGGAGGAGACTCATGAGGAAGTGAACCCGTATAGGGAGCACATTGTTGACATACCGGAACCGGTAGTGCCAAAGGCTAAGGCACCCATGCCTAGGCCTCCTCCTCCATACCCTCAAAGGTTTTCCAAGCAAAATGGCGAGAAACAATTCAAAACGTTCATTGACATGATGAAGAGTCTATCTATCAATGTGCCATTGGTTGAGACTTTGGAACAAATGCCCGGTTATGCAAAGTTCATGAAGGACTTGGTGGCAACGAAGAGGTCGATGAATGGTGAAACTATAAATATGACTCATCAAGTAAGTGCAATTTTGCACTCAATGGCTCCTAAATTGGAAGATCCCAGTGCTTTCACAATCCTTTGTACCATCAGAAATGCTGACTTTGCTAAAGCTCTTTGTTATCTTGGGGAAAGTATCAATTTGATGCCCTATTTGATTTTTATGACTTTAGGAATTGGGAAACCAAGACCCACATCTATGATATTATAAATGGCGAATCGCACCATGAAAAGACTGTTGGGTAGCATTGATGATGTATTGATTCATATTGATAAATTCATCATTCCAACGGATTTTGTTATTCTTGATTGTGAGGTTGATTATAATGTACCGATTATTCTTGGAAGATATTTCCTTGCTACAAGGAAGGCTCTAATTGATGTTGAAGCCGGAGAACTTACTTTCCGAGTTGGTGATGAGAAAGTGGTTTTCCATGTGTGCAAGTCTATGAGGCAACCCAATAGCAATGAGGTGTACTCATTCGTGGACTTAGTGACCGATGTGATTATTTATGAAACAAGCTCTGTGATGAATATGGATGATACTTTGGAGGCCGTCTTGCTCAATTGTGATGATGAAGAAATGGAGGGTTACATGGAATGTGTGAACAGTTTGCAAGGAATGGGGTCGTACACTTATGATCCCTGCAAATTGTCCTTGGACCTTGAGAATAGAACCACTCCTGCAACAAAGCCTTTAATTGAGGAGCCTCCCATCTTGGAGTTGAGCCATTGCCTCCACAACTTCAGTATGAATTTCTTGGCCATTCTTCTACTTTACCGGTTATTCTTTCTTCTAGTTTGACTAACATGCAGGTAGATTCCACATTGACGGTAATACAAAAGAGGAAGAAGGCTATTGGATGGACTTTGGCAGATATTGGGGGGATAAGCCCTTCATTTTGCATGCACAAGATTAATTTGGAAGAAGGTGCCAAACCATCTATTGAACATCAAAGGAGACTCAATGAAGCCATGCAAGAGGTAGTCAAAAAGGAGGTCATCAAGTGGTTGGATGCCAGGGTTGTGTACCCCATTTTTTATAGTTCGTGGACTTCTCCAGTTCAATGTGTCCCAAAAAAGTGGGGCATGACGATGGTCACCAATGACAAGAATGAGTTGATTCCTATAAGAACGATGACCAGGTGGAGAGTGTGTATGGACTATCGCAAGATTAACAAAGCCACAAGGAATGATCATATCCCACTTCCCTTCCTAGATCAAATGCTTGATAGATTGGCCGGTCGTGCTTTCTATTGTTTCCTTGATGGGTATTGCAACTACAATCAAATTCTTATTGCTCCGGAGGATCAAGATAAAACTACTTTCATATGTCCTTATGGCACTTTCGCATTCTCGTATATGCCATTTGGGCTGTGTAATGCACTGGTGACTTTTCAAAGGTGTATGATGGCTATATTCATGGACAGGTGGAGGATTTCCTTGAAGTCTTCATGGATGACTTTTCGGTGGTCGGGGATTCTTTTGATGATTGTCTAGCAAACTTGGACAAAGTGTTGGCAAGATATGAATAAACAAATTTGGTGCTCAATTGGGAGAAGTGTCATTTCATGGTTGAGGAAGGCATTGTCCTTGCCCACAAGATCTCACAGAATGGCATTGAAGTCAAAAGGCAAAGATTGAGGTGATTTCTAAACTTCCACCTCTAACTTCAGTCAAAGGCGTGCAGAGTTTCTTAGGCCACGCAGGATTCTACCGCCAGTTCATCAAGGATTTTTCTAAAGTGGTAAACCCGTTGTGCAAGATTTTGGAGAAAGATGCCAAGTTACATTTCAATGATGATTGCATGAGAGCCTTTGAGTTGCTAAAGCTCAAGTTGACTACTACTCCCATCATTACCGCTCCAAATTGGAGCGTTCCTTTTGAGCTTATGTGTGACACAAGTGATGTAGCGGTGGGGGCTGTTTTGTGGCAGCGCATCAACAAGATCTTTCATCCGGTCTATTATGCAAGCAAGACCATGAATAGTGCCCAAGTCAACTACACTGTTGTGGAGAAAGAGCTTTTCGCCATTGTGTTTGCTATTGAAAAGTTTTGCCTGTACTTAATAGGTGCAAAAGTGATTGTTTATACGGATCATGTGACACTATGTTATCTTATGAGCAAGAAAGATTCTAAAGCCCATTTGATGAGATGGGTAATTTTGTTGCAAGAGTTTGATATTGATATCCAAGATAAAAAAGAAAGTGAAAACCAAGTGGTGACCACTTGTCTCGTTTGGAGGAGGAGGCGAGGCTGCATGATGGCCTTGAAATCAATGACTCCTTCCCCGATGAGAAACTCTTGACTATTTCAATGAAAGAGGTTCCATGGTTTGCAGATCTAGCTAACTATCTTGTGAGTGGTATCATTCCGATTGAGTTCTCTTCAAATCAAAGGAAGAAGCTCAAACGTGATTGTCAAGACTACTATTGGGATGAACCGTACCTCTTCCAGATTTCTACAGATGGAGTGATTAGAAGATGTGTATCGGAGGAGGAGCAAAGTGAAATTCTTGGGGCTTGTCACTCTTCACCGTATGGTAGTCACCATGGTAGAGCAAGAACGATGGCCAAAGTGTTAAGTTGCGGTTTCTATTGGCCCACTCTCTACAAGGATGCAAGTGCGCCTGTCAAGCATTGTGATGAATGTCAAAGGGCCGGTGGAATCTCAAAGAAATATGAAATGTCCCTCACCACCATCTTGGAGATTGACATTTTTTACGTGTGGGGTATTGACTTCATGGGTCCGTTCGTGAGTTCTTGTGAAAACACTTACATCTTGGTCGCAATTGATTATGTGTCCAAATGGGTTGAGGCCTTTGTTTTTCCCAACAATGAAGCGAGAAGTGTGGTGGCATTTTTGAAAAAGAACATCTTTACAAGATTTGGTACTCCAAGGGCTACCATAAGTGATTGGGATCACATTTTTGTAACAAATCTTTCGATACCTTAGTCTCCAAGTATGGTGTCACTCATAAAATCACGACCCCTTATCATCCTCAAGCAAGTGGTGAAGTGGAAGTCTCCAACCGGAAAATCAAGAGTATTTTGTCTAAAATAGTGAATGCCTACCAGACGAATTGGTCAAATAAACTTGATGATGCTTTATGGGCTTACAGGACGGCTGATAAAACACCGATATGAATGTCCCCATACCGGTTGATGTTCGGAAAAACTTGTCATCTTGCGGTGGAACTTGAGCACAAGGCTATGTGGGCTTTGAAAAGGTTGAATCTTGAGTGGGAAGTCGCTGCCAACTTAAGGGTGGCACAATTGAATGATCTAGATGAGTTCTGGTGCAATGCATATACAAGTTCATCCTTATATAAGGAGAAGATGAAGTATCTCCATGACAAGTACATTCGGAACAAGAAGTTTAAAGAAGGTGATCTTGTGTTGTTGTTCAATTCTCGATTGTGAGTGTGACACCCTTTGCTGCATTGGACTTGAAAAATAAAAATGATGAAGTGCTTAGAGTCAATGGTTACCGGGTGAAGCATTATCTGGGAAAAGTCAATGATGGACACGTCGTTGCAGTTCATCATTTCAAGTGATGATAGTAATCTACGTCGTGCCGCGATGCTAAATTAGGTGTTTCTTGGGAGACAACCCATGTGTCTTTTTCTTTTTATTTTTATTCTTCTTTAGATAGGTCTTGTTTTGTACTACTTGATTTTGAAGTGTGTTGCAGGAATGAGTGTGGAAAAAGTGGGAACCGCAAAATCATTGTGCGGACCGCACAAATTTGAGTGCCACAACACAAAGAGATCTACAACGACACAATTTTTGTGCGGGCCGCACAACTGGATGATAAAAAGTGCACACTCTCTGAAGTTTGCCTGTAAGAGAAATGGCAAAAGTGCGGCTGCACAATGAAATGTGCAGTCCACACCAAAATCTACGACCGCACTCAAAATTGTGCGGACCGTAGATATTTAAAAGAAAAATGTTCTTCAGGTAAAAGAGTGTGGACTGCACATGAAATTGTGCAGCCACACTCGTCTCTTGCACATTGGGCAAATCGTGTTAAGTACAAATAGTACCCTTCTCTCTACTGTTCAAACTTTACAAACTCTTAAAACTTAACACAAAGGCAAGCATAGTGCACTCATCTATTCACGCATCTCACACTAATCTCATCATCTCGGTTCTTCCTTAGCATCACTTCACTACCGGGATGTTCAATTCATCTTTTAAAAATTTCAATTTTCTTAATTTTGTTCATAATTAGTTTAGTTCTTTTTAGGCCTAATGTCAAGTTCATCATCATGTAAGTTATAATTGGTGTTGGGTAACTTTTTATTTTCTATGTGGGGATGGGTACTTGGTTTATCATGATTACTTGCTATTACCATATCAAATTTGTGTTCAAAATTAGGAACCCTAAGATATACCATTTTGTGTTTGAATTGTGCGGCTGCACAAAAAGTTATGCAGTCCGCAGATGGCTAGTTTAGGGCATTTTGTGTGAATTGATTGTGCGGACCGCACTTGAAATTGTGTGGTCCGCAAAAATTGAACTGCGGCCGCAGATCGACCAATTCTCTGTTATCAGAGAGTTGCATTTCTGAAGTTGAAATTGTGCGGCCGCATTAAAAATTGTGCAGACTGCACTTCAACTGTGCGGTCGCACTGGAAATTGTGCGGACCGTAGAATCACCAGTAGGACCGCACTTCAAAATTGTGCGACCGCAAAAACCTATCTGCGGCCACACCCAAACATGTGCAAATTGCACTTCCTCCATCCTGAATACTGTTTTATCTGCAACTTCGGATACTCTAAAGTTGAACACAAACTGATCCCTGTTGCTATGTATTGCAGACAATGGTTAGATCTCGGGGACAAGGGGATACATCCAAAGGGAGGGGTGAACCCTCCCGAGGCCGAGGCAGGGGTACCATACCATTCTTAGTGCAAAGGGTCATAGCAAAGAAGACAACAGCTGGGAGAGCCTCGAAGCCAATTGAGTCCAGCTTATATGTCCCGTCTAGGGAAGCATTAGATGGAAATTCAGTGCAAGAACAGCCCGATGCACAGTCACAGCCAAGGCAGCTCCAGGGGAGGTTCCATCTCAAAGATGAGCCTTCCACCTTAGCTAGAACTTCTGAGGGTTCGAAAGATGACAGCTAGGGTTCAGATCCCTCATCTACTCATGCCCGCGCCGCACCAGTTACAGTTGATGATGATGATGCTATACAAATGATGGTCGAGGGGGAGATACCTGAGTTGGCGGTCTTGAGAGGCCGAAGAAGAAGGAGGTTTGGGTAGATAAATTCGTAAGCCTGACTGCTTTCAACAGGTTCCGAGGGTGGTGGCCTCAGAGATCGCTCACACTTGAGCGCCAACTTGTTTTGAAAGATTTGGATAGATACAACCCGAATGTGGCAAGACAGTTCTGGGAGAGAAAAGGGTGGACACGGTTCACTTAAAGCGTGGTGGATGCCAAGGAGCACAAAGTCCGAGAATTCTATGCCAACGTGGCATATATCAAGAAGGGGACTAAGGTGACTAAAGTGAGGAACCTAAAAGTAAGATTCGATTAGACCTCACTGAACACATATTTGGGGCTCGAGGATGTGGAGCCGGTACAATATTTGGAGAAGTTGGCAATGGGTGATGCTGCTCGCCCAAGGCTAGAAGAGATATTGGCAGCTCCAGGACCACCACCACCATGGATCACAGTAGGGGTTCCCATTCAGCGGAACACCCTCAACTTTGAAGCTAAGGGTTGGAAAACATTTGTGTGCAGCCGAATAAATCCAAGCCAGAATGAAAATAATCTCCCAGTCCCACGGGCAGTCCTAGTTGCCTCCATCATGGCCGGGTACCCAATCAATGTGGGTGCCATCATCTCAGCCAATATTTCTCTAGTCGATAGGCAGGGTGAGAGCTCCTACCCGTATCCAAACACTATCACGGAGTATCTTACAGATGCGGGAGTGGAGTCAAAGGCTTTTGATACAAAGGTTCGGGCGAAATAGCCCTTCACATGGTACTCTTTGAAGACCCAAGGAATCGGAAGAACAAGGGTCATCCAACTACTACTGTGTGCCAGTCTGATGAGCCTTCGGTGGTAGTTACAACTATAACTAACATGCCTACCACTACAACCGGGCCTTCTAGCAGTACATCTTCTATACCTCCACCTCCATCTTCAGGGCCATCAGCATCAGTTCCTTCATCTTCTACTTATCCATTTTTGGCGCTGCGAGTCTCCCAGACACTTGCGAGTCTCAACAGCTAGATGGAAACTGCTACTGCAAAAATGTCTAATCTATCCAGTGCTGCTGCAACCCAGACATCTATGCCAACACCCTAAATTCCTCCGGTAGTGGAGGACACTTTGAAGAAGATTCTGGAGAACCATAAGACCATCATGGATACCTTGGTGGCACATGGGACAACAATTGAAGAGCTTGGGAAGCAGGTAAAGAGATGAGAAAATCCCAGGCATCAAAGAACTCAGTTGACAGGTTGAGATGAGAGGTGACCAAGATAGCAGCATCTGGGAATTTTCCATTTGACTTCTGATGGAGACAGCTCCAACAACACCAACAGAACTAGCAGCACCATCAACATCAGTGGCACCAACTGGCTAGTCTGAGGAGCCAGACCTTGCTACCCACACTGCTGAGGTGGTGTTATAGATGTTCACTAACACACCTACTCCCCGAGCAGAGGATGATGAGATCCGGTTGGAGGAGCCTGAGGGAGGTGATGCTGCTATGGACACGGAGACCACATAGGGAGTCCTCTCTACTCTTTCCCTTCCTTGTTTTTATTCTGTTAAGCATTGGGGAAAATGCTTATTCATATTCGGGGGGGGGGGAGGTGGAGTTTATTTAATTTGAAGACATTTGACATTGGCCTGTAATAACTGATAATATTTTCATTTTCTTCTTTTGATTATGTACATATTCTTCTCTCTATATTGATGTATATATTCTCTCTCTTTCTTTCTCATCTTGTATGTTCATTTATGCTTTATGTAGTTTACTTTATAGCTTCTTTATTTTGTTATCTTAGTAGTCAATGTGTAGTCTAATACCTTTTTATTTACTTTAATAGCTTCTTTTTAAATTATTAGTTTTTTCATGTTTAAGTAATTAATAAGCCTTTGGTTTTCTTAATGCCACATTTCTTTCCAAAGATGGTTTTTGTGTGAACCGGGTGACTTTTCCCAACGATGGATGGCATGATAACCTTCTAAAGGAACTGAGTCCGTTTTTGATGTTTAGCTAAGAGTAGTAGTAATAATGAATAAGAGAGCCTAATTGAGTAAAACTAGAAGAGTCAAGCATGCTTCACTTGGTACCAACACACTTAACTACGTACTTATGATTAAAAACAAATTCTTGGAAAAGAATAGCTCTAGTTAGTGACCTTTTGACTCTTGTGTAAACTTATGCAATCATCGAGTGGTTTAGTCGAACCATTAGTGATTTTCAATCTTGAATATGGTCGACTCTATCCTCTTTAACAATCCAGATGTGTGAGAGGTGGGATGTTTTGTTGCAAGTCCAAATACCTGTGCGAATGGTCTAGAACTTACCCCGAATGTGTTTCTAGGTGAAATTCTAAGTTTTGCTTGGCTCGATAAGTGATTGTAGGCTCTCCTTGACCCGCTTGAAATTTTCCATGTCCCACCAATGTTGATATCCCTAGTCAACCCATTTGAGCCTAAAACCTTTCTCATTTGATAACCACGTTACAAGCCTTTACCCGTTTTGTAGTGACCCTCTCTTGGCACTCGAGCTTTTCTTAACACTCTTGAGAAACAATTGACTAAAACATAAGTTATGGGGAGAGATGAGGAGGTTGGAAGTGGTATCAAGGCACAAAAATAGAAAAGAAATGAAAAAAGGGAAAGGCGAAGAAAGAAAGAACAAAAGAAAAATGCAAAAAGAAAGTGAATAAGTTGAAGAGTTGAAAGGATTCAAAGAAAAGCAATGATGCAAAGTATGGAGAAAACATAGAAGGAGAAAATGAATATCATGACCAAGAAATAATAATATTATGTCTCTGTAATTCCCCTAAGGAAAAAGAAAATGACTCAAAGAGTCGGTAAAACATGAGCCAAAAATAGAAAATACCCATTCTATTCCAACATTTCCTACCTTAGTCCAAAAGCCTTCATTACATTCCGAAAAAGCCCTACGTGATTTCAAGCCGAGTGAACTTACATTAGTGGTGATTTATATGAGGGGAAAGCATATAGTACCTAGAGCCGTACTTGTAATATTCTTTTGAGAGAGATAAGTGAACTTTTCACAAATCCTTGAATTGAGTGCTACATTCTAAAGTGAGATATGCTAACGGAAAGTAGAGGAGGTGGAGTTTTGGATCCACAATAACCTCCATGAAAGAGCGAGCTTTCTTGATGAAAAAAGTCAACTTTTGATGCCCAAGTGTCACATGAACTATTTGTGCTTAAAAATTCAAATCATTGTCTTGTTGATAATTCATAAGTGTTGTGGGTAATTGTTGGTCCCATTTGATGTGTTATTGATGCACCTTAGAATTAGCTGGATGAGCTCTTAACTTGTGGAGGTGGGAATTACTTTAATTTCTTGAGGACAAACAAAAGCTTAAGTTTGGAGGAGTTGATAAGTGGGGATTTTGACTACTTATTAGCACCTTTTACTTTCGTTTTAGTCCAAAAGTGTTTAATTGTATTCCTGAAAATTGATGAAATATACTTAATTGCAGGAGTATTGGAAAATGATCCACAAAGATGAAATCCAACTCAAAAAGGAGTGATCTAAACTCAAGGACAAAATCAGGCACAAAGGCCCAAGTGCGGACCGCAAATTTCCATCTGCTGCCGCAGAATGTGAAGGAAGTCTATCAGAGCCAAAGTGCAAAGTGCAATGTGCGGACCACACAATTACTGTGCGGCCGCAGAAGCTACCCAAGAGTAGAAGTTCAAAGAGTGCATATGAACTTCAAAGGAAGTGCAGACCTCACAATTATTGTGTGGCCGCAGAAGTCAGTCACGCGGCTGCACTCAGAATTGTGCAATCCGCAGAAGGGCCCTGTGCAACCGCACCAGGATTTGTGCGGACCGCAAAACATTCAAGATGCAGTGACATTCCAGAATTGTGCGGCCGCAGATCTAGCTCCTGTAAAGATTGAAGAAAAGTGTGGACCGCATATGGAATTATGCGGCCACAGAACCTCCGAAAGGGAAATTTTGTCCGAAATTTTCAGCTTTGTATAAATGGACTAGTTTCACGAAATCAGGTCATATATTGAATATTGGAATTCCTGTAGCCATTTTTCCTTACTGCTTTAGGCAACTTTAGCTTACTTTGGTGATTTAACATTGAATTTTTGTCTTTTAATCTTTCAATATGAGTTTTATCATCTTTTCTTTCTTGTTTTCTTCTATACCCATTATGAGTGTTGATACCCAATTTTTTTCTATAATATTTTTAAAGTGCATATATACCTTCAAAACTATGCATTAGCATCAAGTGATATTTTTCCATAATTTCTATATTTTAAATTAATTTATCCTAATATTTTGTTTATATAAATAATTACAAAATTTCATCACAAATGACTTTATAGCATTCTATGATTTAATATTACTATTTATGGTCGTATTTAATCACAAATTATTTCACAAATGGCCAGATTCACACCCTTTGGCTACAATTGCAATAATTTTGCAATTATAGCTCATGTGTACATTATTACATTATTTTAACAGAAAATAGCTCATTGCATTTTCTAAAATATGTAGTAATTGTTTTAAAACATTTCTATGCATAAAAATTATTTTTCATAATCTGTTAATTATTTTATAAAATATTTCTATTTAATTACTTGGGTATTTTATAAATAGCCCCTTATTCTCAAATTTAACCCCCCCAAACAAGCCCATATAACCCAACTATATCATCCCAAAACCCCTAATATACTGACCCAACTCACCCCTAAGCCTAATCTGCACCTACCTGACCCAACGGTGCACAACCTTTCTTACCAAAATTAATCCTAAACGACCCCTCAAACCCTCTCATTTCTCTCCATCACCCCTCCATCATCATCTCCCTTTCTCTCCCAACTCTCTCCACTAAACGCTAGTTCTCAAGCGCCGTCACCGGCATATATCTCAGCTTTGTGATGTTTTCTTGTCTTCTCCGGCCAGTCTCGGCCTCTTACACGCCATGGCTCTTCGACTCCTTAGATCCTTGAGGGGATCTCGAAGAACCTAGTTCTAGTTTGAAACTCTACTTGTTAGCATGTCTCAGGCCATTTTATCGACTGTGAGTGAGAACTTCTCTTTATTTTGTTACGAATCTATGGTTTCTAAACCTATGCTCTCATCTCTATTATGTTTTCAAAAAAAAACCTAATCTATTACCTTCGATCATTTCCAGATCTATATAGTTATGAGACGAATCGAGCACTATTACATGTTTTTCTCTGAAAATTTCTGGTTTTAATTGATTGTTCTTTCTTTTCCCTAAAACTAGGGTTCATTACGAGTTGTTTTTCAAAGGCCTTCTGACTTCTAAATGTTTAATCATTTCTATTTCTATCTTCTTGACTGATTTTTGCAAGGATACTCGAACCCTAATTGACTCTATGTAATATATTGATCTTTCCAATTCTTACTTCGATTTTGGGTCTTTCCGTGTTACCAATCGTATTAATTTTCTCGGTATCTTCTGCCTTGCATGTTTTTCTTTGTCAAATTCAGTATTCTGCTATTTTACCCTAATTGAGCCCTATTAGGGTTCTAATCTGGCTTTCCGGCTAATTTCTATATTTTTGTGAAGTCGTTATTTAGTTTATTTTCTATTTATGGGAGCTGATATATTCTTTCCAGAAATCATTATTACTTTGGAATTTGGTTGATTGATTTGCTCTGTTAGAAATTTGTATGCCTAAGTCTTGCCTGTTTCCCTATTTACGACCTTAATTAGTCATTCTTGCCTCGTTTGATTACTTGTATATTTACTCGTTCCTTTACATGATTCTTCCCTTAATTAGACCCCTGATTATTTTATTTTGAACTCCTTTATTTTGTTTGATTTGAACTTCTTTCCTTAATTAGACTCCCTATTATTACTGTTTGGCTAATTACCCCTAATTAAAGGAGTCTATTCTGAGCTCCTTATGTGATTGGATTCTGATTGCCCTTAATGACTGATTTCTGATTCTTTTACCTTATTGGCTCTACTCTTGAACTGCTATATAAGTACTCTCATTCTACTCCTTCAAGACAAGAACAGTAAGTTCAGAACACGCACTCATACTCAAATTCTTTCTTCCTTCTCTGCTACTTGTGATTATTATTGGTCTAGCCGGCTGAAAGTCAGGGCTAGACATTGGAACTACATCTATTTTACACTCTGCACTTTCTTCTTCAAGTGGTATGTCTCTAAGTTAGATTTTGAAACTCAATGTGTTCCATTCCTGCACTAGTTTAATTGGCTATGTATCCAATTTGTTTCCATGTTCACTGCTTATTTCAATATGTCTAAATTCTTCCTTCTCATGTTCAAAGTGTAATCAACATGTCTAAGCTTTACTTGGCTCTTTTATGCTTGTCCAGCATATTTACATAGTTCCCTTACCCCCCCTAATTAGTATGGCTATGCTAGTTACTTAGTTTTCTAGTGCATTCGATTGGTCCTGATTTTATGTCCGATTCTGTTCAACACATCTTTGTCTTCAACATGATCCTGCTACATTCTTTCTCTATATCTTAACTGTCTATTACCATGACTAACTTGTTCAGTAGAATTCTAGTTATTCTGTACATTTGTTGTATCAAATATTTCCATGTTTATGTGGTTTCAACCCTATATGTTCCCAATCCCCTTCACCCCATGTTTGTAAGTCTTCTTGTTAAGTGAATCTGGGTATTCTATGATTAATTGGTTTGTTTGCCGAGTATCCTTTTTCCTCAAAAAATGATTTCAAAACTGTTGCTCCTACTCTTAGTATTCTTCTCAAAACTGGTCACTCATAACATCTTTAAAAACTGTTTTCCATTTCTGAATCTTTTCTCTACACAGTTTTACTAAGTCTTTCAACACTATGTCAAGCACTCTCACCCTACTCTTAGACTATTAATTTTTGCCCCTCTGGTGTGCGTACTGCTTAGGGATCCTTGAGATCTCTTTGAACTCTGGCATACCAAGGCTGGCCCTTCCAAGTACACATAACCATTCCCTATCTAAGAAAAGTCTAGGTATGAGCATTGCCCGAGATCCTTGAGGTCCTTAGGGAACTCTGACACACCAAGACATACATTATTGACTATGAGATCTTTGGCTTCTGAGACTCTATTGAAGGCCTAACATTCCCAGGTTTACTTTGGGCCTGATTTAGGCTCCCTATAGTATAGTGTCATTTACTTATGTAATTCATTTGATCCTGGTTTGTAATAATATTATTTGTAAACAGATTTTGAGGTGATTAGTAAAAGGGGAGGGTTCTTATATGATTTTTGTCGGGAAACCGGGTAGAAATCCTGTTTTAGGACTATGTTGTGCTTATCTGCAAATGGGAATCATGCTTTAGGTTCGTGTTGTTGCATTAAAAATCTTGCCTTAGGGTACTCACATTTATACTTTTCATATTAGAAAACATGTTATAAGTTCATCACTTCTTTCTCTGATTCTACATAAGTTGTTATCACCTGAAAATCATGTCATTAAACTACTACTACAATCATGCTTAATAAAATGACCATTTCTCTTTGTGCCTTAGCAATCCTGATTTAGGACTCTATTTGTGTTGGCTCTAAATCATGTCTACGTTGCTTAAATGAATGACTGTCTATAAAAAGGTTTTAAAATAATCCAACACATAGATATCATATTCTAGTATAAACATTCATGAAATCAGTTCTGTAACAGTAATCGCCTAGATTAGTATGCCTATAGGATTGAATGACTTTAATTTGTCTTAACCAATTCCTAGAATTATGATTGCGTATAGACCCACACCTAGGAAAGCCTTAGGTAATTAATGGTCTTATAATTGTGAAATCGGGCTCTATTTATATGTGAAGTGTCCAGGTTTAACAGGCTATAAAACCAATAGGCAAGCTGATTAGGGTTCTGCCCTTTCACTTTTAAACAAATGCTGCATATTCTGTGTTTGTGATGTTCATCTAGATATCATGTTCTAGGGCTTTCTGAATTTCTTTAAAATCAGTTGTTTGAGACGTGCTACGTATTTGTTTATGTGTGGAGGTAAAACATGAGCCCTTAATTGCTTCCCTATTTGACAGTCCTATGTGTTCTTTGTTGTCGCTTAGATTTTACCTTTTAAATACCTTAGGAGTGTCTAGAACTGCCTAAGTATAGAGGTCCTAAACACCTTCGGTACCACAAAGAAGGGACGAGTAAAGCACGATTAGAGTTCGTTAATTAAACTCGCTTATATAACCACTTAGGGGAGGGTAATGGGTAGTGAAAGGATATGATGACATGTGTGCTAATGCCACGTGTAACCCCTCTAGTTGAGGAAGGCTTACCAGGTATTGTACATATGTGATCTTATAGGCTAACCAACTTAGGACTTCTCTTCTTTAATTTATGTACGCATGCTTGGACTGTTCAAACTTCCTTAACTTAAGTATGTGTGCTTAGATTGTCTAAACTACCTTGATTACATATGCGTGCTTAGACTGCATAAACTTCCTTTATTTGCAAATGTGTGCTTAGACTGCTTACCTGTTAAATGACTAATTCACATAACTAAGTTCGGCCGGGACCCACAGTTGTGGACCCCGAGGGGTGCCTAACACCTTCCCCTCAAGGTTATTTCGAGCCCTTACCCTCATCTCTTATAATGTAAACTGGTTATATGAGTTAATTGCTCTAGGTTCCCTAACGCACCTTAATCCATTAGGTGGCGACTCTTCAAATACCCAATTCCCAAAAGGAAATGAGTTGTTCCCAATGAATGTCGAAACCCGAACTCCGCAAAGGAAAAAGGGGGCGCGACAATGAGTAGCTAGATGTTTAACTAGGGTTGTGACCCAACCCTAGTGTGTAATCCTAATGGGTATTTGATTTATGACTTGTTTATGGTTGGATGTTTATTATTTAGCCTTGCTCTTGCTTTTTATTATAGAATTAATGGTTGCAAACATTAGTTCATGCTTATTTGACTTAGTCTCTACTTGAGAAAGAGAGACTTAGTCTAGAAAAACTTGGCTAACAAGAATTTGGGATGAAATCAGGAGATTAATAGTCTCAATTAAAGGGTTGAACATAGAGATAGTAAAATCCGACTTGAGCATTTTATCAACTATTTGGGTCAATACCCATCTGGACTTGAGAAAGCCAAATTGGGCAAAATCACTCTCTTACCGAGAGGTATTGATCAGGTAATTGAGTGTTGATAGCTATAATACACCCCGACCAACAAAACAAGCTTTAAAGTTTACAACCCATTAGTCAAACACCTAGGTAAAGATCATAACCCTAGGCCTTTTACATTATTTGATAACAACAACACAAATACAATATCTTAGTTTAATTTAGACCTAGAAACAACTATATTTGTGGAAGTATAATCTAAGATAGTTCAAACTTATTCACCATAATATATACTCTTAAATCCCATCCATATAGCTCCCCGTGGAATTCGACCCTGACTCTTAGTTGGATAATACTATTGCATTGACCATTTCATAACCTCGAATAGAGGTATAACTTAGACGAGATCAGCATGCAGTGAGACCACTTGGGCTTGGAGATCGCCACAGTAGGCTTCAACCCCCTTGTTGACCTCGAGCTCTTCTTCTTTGGTTCTTAACGTCACCTCAAGAATGTTGCATTTTGCGATGACCCTCATCAGCTCGTCATCTTTCTCCTTCAGTTCGTTTTGAAGAGCCTGAAAATTGTTGCTCGCACTAAACCATCTACAAATCTCGTGGTGCTTGCCATGGTACTCACGGTATTTTCGCTCCATATTCAGAAAAATAGCCTTATGCCTCTCCTCTATTCGGGCACTCTCATTTTCCAAAACCACAGTCTAAAAGAAAGAAGAGAAGAAGAGGACGGAAAGTAAAAACGAAGCACAAAACGTTGAACTTGAGAAATAGAAGACAAAAAGCTTACCCTGAGAGCAAGGCCGACTATGCTCCTTGATAGGGTTCATCCAGTTTTTCAAGGGTTTTACCCTCCACATCGGAACAAAGGGGACCTAGGTAAGGAGCTACGTTCTCCGTATTCACGAGTAAATCTCGATCTATGGGGATCGCAATGGTCCACGTGAACCCCTCCAGTCTCACTTCGAGCCGAGTAAACCCTTCCCCTATCATCCTCATCTCATCAACGTCAAGATCAGACCTCGTCTCATAGCCATCCTTGGTAACGCCTTTACCTCTCATGTCGGCTGGTGAAGAAGGACCATCATCCGATCGTGAGGTCGATGTCTCATATTGCCGTGAAGTATCAAAAACCCTCGTAGATTCCCCCATCGGCTTCCATCGTGGCATTAGGAAGTGACAGCCCTCTACGACCTCAGCCAATTGCGGAATCTCAAACGACAACTCGACATCATCCTTAAGTACTATGGTTGCTGTTTCACGTATGACGTAATCGTCCACTGTCGAATCTATGGCTCGGTTAACCCCATTGCCGACATCTACCGACATTTTTTCACCGGGAACCAAATTCTCACTACTCGGCGATGACTCCCCTTCCTCGTTTACAAGACAAAAAGTATCCGGAGGTGGAGAAGAAACCGATGCAGAGGCAGCAGTAGATGGGGTCGATGATTGAGGGGACCTTGCCGTGGTTGAAGTAGGAACAGAAGTAGATGATCGAGCCGGCCTAGCTGCAGTCACAAGGGGAATAAACGCTGAAGGAGAGGCAGGCTTCCTCTTATGAAATGTAGGTGGAGAAGCCTTCGGTCTTCGCAAAGATTCTCGGATTGAAAAAGAAAGTTTGAAGGTTATTGTAAGCACGTGATTTTTGCCCTATATGAGAATTACTCCCAAAAATTCAAAAAATAAAATAATTTTCCTTGGAGTGTAATTTTTGTGATATTTTGTGATATTTTGTGTAACTATTTGTATGTTTGTCTGTGCATGTTTATTTGTTAAATTATTAAAAATACAAAAATATGTCGCATTTTGCATGTAGGATTTAATTCTACAATTGTTAGTAATTAAGTTTGTTTCACAAAAAATAAAAATTACAAAAATAGGCATCGTTTGCATTTTTAGCATTTAATGTCCAAATATACAATTTTATGCTTAATTATTACTTAATTGTGCGTTAATTGTTATTGGGAGTTAATTTGCGCTTTTATAACTTAATTTAGTTCTAAATAATAATTTAAGTATTTTTACAATTTAGTTTTAGAAAAATAAAAGAACAAAAGAGCAAAAAATAAAGAAAATCGGAATTGGGCTCAAATTTAAGTCATAGGTCCAAAGAGACCCAATCTTCCCAAACGACCCAGTCCATTTTGAACTGGGTCGACCCAGTCCATAACCCAACATCCTATTATCTTACATTTTACCAAAAAACAAAACAAGAGAAAACCCTAAAAAATCCAAACCATCCGCCTCCCCTCATTTTCCTTCTTCTTCCTCAAGCTCCCCTCTCTAGCATCAATGGCTGCCCCACCCCGTCACCACCTGCTGCTTCATCTTTTCCGTCCAAACGCCACCACCAAACGACCATCTTTTCACCACCTCCAAACCACCCCGTCACCAGCCCGTGCAACCAAACAACAACTATCGACTAGCTGCCCCCCCCCCCCCCCTCCAGTCAAGCAGCTCCATCATCGTCGTCGTCGAACCCCAGCCATGCCGGAACAACACAAACGAACCATGCTGCTATTTCTGATCCTTCACGCTACTTCTTCTCCCCCACAGACAGCGCCATGGCTGCTGCCATTGCTGCTCCATCGATGCCGCTGCTTCTGCTTCCTCCGTCGTGCTGTTGTCGGTGCTTCTGCCGCGATGCTACTTCTTTTCCTCCTTCCGGTCACGTCGAGCTGCTGCTATTTTGAGTCATCACTGCTGCTTACGTTTCCGCCATGGCCACGCTGCTGTGGCTGCTTTCATCTTCTTCTTATGAACGAACCAAACGCACCCCAGCTGCTTCTGTTTCATCGCGTCTGTCGCATTGAACTGCTGCTACTTCGTTTGCTTCAGTTGCTTCTTAGGTTCGTGTTCGTCGTCATTTGTTCAAGCTTTGGTCGAGGTCGTCAAAACAGTCCATACATATTTCGTTTCAATCCGGTTAGTAGATTTTGAGTTTTATTTGGTCCGTATTTCGTTTTGATATTTCTCGAATCTAAAATCGGTAGATATTTGATTTTTTGTTTTGTTCATGTTCATATGTTTTGTTGAATTAATTTTCAGATTTCAAATGGAAATTTAATTAGTCATTTTTCATGTTTATTTCATGTTAATTTTATTCATTTTTGTAAAAAAAGGAATTGTTAGTTTGATGTTTGTTAGATTCAAATTGAAGTTTAAATTAATTATTTCTTCAATTTGTTTCATGTGTTTTATGTATTTTCAGAAATTGTTAACATTGTTTAAATCATGTGAATCCGTCATGTTTTGTTGTTTAAAAATAAATAATTCATGTTCATCTTTGATTGAAGTTCGCTTTTAATTTAGTAATTTAATGTGAAGTTATGTTTTGGTTTTAATTTTTGGATCATGTATCTTTGTTATAATTTTGTTGGATTTGATTTTATTGATTATTTGAAGATTAGTGATTTGAATATGTTTATTTATTTTGTTTAAGTTTAATTCGAAGTTTGAATAAAGCTTGTTGTTGTTGTTGTTGAATCTGAAAATAGGTTTGTATGTTGCCAAAAATATTGTTCAATCAAATTTTAGTTGTTCTTTGTGGTTCAATTTGTGTTCATGTGATTTGTTGTTCATCCGTGTTCATATGATTTGTTGTTTGAACATTGTTAGAAATTGATCATATTGTCTATATTTTGGTTAAGTGTGATTAATTGATTGGTTATAGTTGATGGGGTAGTTTGGTAATTTGCAATACGTTCAGGGGTAGTTTAGGAATTGTATATTTTTGTAATTTTTTATGTGAAACATGGGGGACAAAATATAATGGGGTGAGTTGTGATATAATTGTTTAATATAAAGGGGGGACAAGACAAAATTTAGTGGGGAGAAATCTTGTATTTGTTTAGTAAAAGCATGAGGGACAAAATATAATGGGATGAGGTGATATATTTATTTAATGTAATGGGGGTGAGTGGGAAGATAATGGGTTTGGTAGGGGAAAGTGATTGATTTTAATTGAGTTTGGGAATGTGTTATATATAGAGGTCTTGACACACACAGACAGAGATAGGAGAACAGAGGAGAAGATACAGATAGAGGAACTAATCTGAATATAGAGAAGAACATAAAGAAAATAAGAGAGAGAAACAAGGGCTGAACATTTAGGAGAGAGAAAATTCCGAAAAATATTTAAACTTTCAAAATAAAAAAACAACTAAAAAAAAAAATCTTTTGCTTTCTTTCATTGTTTGAAATCAGAATTAATTGTTGTTTCATCAAAGCTTGAAGTTTTTGTTTTTTGGGATTACTGCTCCACTGGATTGCAAACTCTGTTCCTGGGTTGTTACTGCTGCTGGACTGTTGTTGCTGTGCTGTATTGTTATTACTGCTGCTGATTCTCATCTTCTTTTGTTTCCAATACCAGGTACACGACTGTAATACTAGCTATTGCAAAGCTAATAATGTGGAAGCATGAATACATATGAAGAATGAAATTTTGAAGTTTTAATATCATTTTTATTTCCTTTTATCGATTGTATTTAAACTATTTCATCTATTATTGAATAATAATTGAAATAAAAAAAATAACATAAGTTAGTCTTTAATGAATCAGTTTGGCAAAACAGGTTAATTCACTAGTTATGAAGGTTTCAAAATTATCAACAGTAGGTTAATCATGAATAAGTAGATAAATTTAGTTAAGGCATGAATTTGAATTAATTTTCGAAAATTAGGCATTAAGGCATTTGAGTTCAGGCAAGATTAGAAACTTCGTTTAAGTCTAAAAGACATTCTAAAAAGATTTAGTAATTATGGTTAAAATCTAGTTTCAAATGGTTGTGAATAATTAATCTCAATAGTTTTTTTTATAACAACGCTGAGTTTTTATCTAGCTGTATTTGATTCTTTTGAATATTAGTTGTCAAATTTTTATTTTATTTATAATTTTGAATTTTTTTAAATAAAATTCCTTTTCATCAATATTTGTATTAATCTAGCAATTAGTATGTCATGTTTTCTTAAATAAATAAAATAAAAGCTAGTAATTAATTAGGATTTTCTTCCTTTATTTTAGAGACTAATTTTTATAGAAAAATGTAGTCGCTTTAAGATTTGTCCATTTAAAATAAATGAGATGAGCCTCGCTTAATAAAATGCATAGATTGCGGGACCCTCAATAAATGTACATTTAATTGCTTAGAATTCGGGAGGAGCCGTTTAGTAAATTTCTCGGCCCTACCCAAAATAATGATATGCTAGTCGCTTTAGGCGCGTATTTAATAATATTATCTTCTTAAACTCGGGTGCGTATTTCATGCAACCCAAATCCAAATCCCAAAACATTGAATAAAAATGTGTTCCGGATTGCGGGAGCATTTCATGTGACGTAATCCAAAGACATGTTTTAAACAATGTTCACATTCTTGTAAAAATAATAATAACAATAATAAAAGCGGTAAAAAGATAAAATTTGCACATGAGCTCATAATTGTATAAAAATCAGATATTCCAGATATGACAGTTGAGCGACCGTGCTAGAACCACGGAACTCGGGAATGCCTAACACCTTCTCCCGGGTTAACAGAATTCCTTATCCGGATTTCTGGTGCATAGACTGTAATACAGAGTCATTCTTTTCCTCGATTCGGGATTAAAATAGGTGACTTGGGACACCCTAAATCTCCCAAGTGGCGACTCTAAAATAAATAAATAAATCCCGTTTCGATTGTCCTTTAATTGGAAAAAACTCCCTACGCCCCCCGCGGGGGCGGGAAAAAGGAGGTGCGACAGCTCTGACGACTCTGCTGGGGATAATCATCCAGAACCACTGGTTCAGGGTTCAAGAATTCGAGCTTAAAATAATTGTTATAGTTGGCTTTATTTATTATCTGATTTTTACATGATATATGCCTAATGTGCTAAGTGATGCTTTTACTGATTTAATATTATCTGAATTGTGTATATACAATTGCTACGAAACCCTTCTTCTTTCTGAGTCTTCTGAACTTATGGTGTACACGTGCGCGTGCCCCACCTTTTTGTTAGAAGTCATACCAAATAAGACGAAGTTGGGACAAGTTACTAGGCCGGGCAGACTTTCGTGCTCCCGGTACATTGCCCCCACTTCGGCTCAAGCTGTCCACTTGGGTGAGCCAGGGGCTAGAACAATATGCCTCAGGTTTTTTCACTTAGAATAACTCAGCTTCATGCCGGATCCCTAGTAGGAGCGCTTGTTTGCATCACGTGCATTTGACTTTGGAGGCTCAACACAGGGGTTGGGTCTGTCTAGGACAGGTGTACCAAAAAATGAAAATGACCATCCTGATGCATTTTACTTGCTGCTACTTGCGCATTTATTTGATCCGGATTTGTGTGTTGACTGACTTTTGAATATCAGGAATAATATTTTGAAATTGAAAAAAAAAGGAAATAGCGGTTAGGGAATTGATTGTTTATTTTTGTAAAAAACCAATGCCCAAATACTGTCAAAACTCTGCCGAAATTTTGAAAAAAAATGTGTCTTATTAGTTTGTTTTATTAAAAGCAAAGAAAAAATAGAAAGAAAAAAAGTCGTTGTTCTGTCTTATTTTTCAAAAAAAAAAAGAAAATAATAAAAAAGGGAAAATAGTTTGTCTTCCTTTGAAAAATGACAATGAAAATGAAAAAAAGTCTTACTTTTAAAATAGTTTTTTTTATTTGTTTCTAAAAATGCCAAAATGAAAATGAAAAGAGTCGTGTTTTGAAAGTGGTCTTGTTATTTGTTGCTGAAAAAAAAAATCCTGTTTTAAAATAGTTCGGTTAATTGGCCCGAACTACGCGGGTTTGATTCTCACCGGATGTGAGATACGTAGGCAACCCTCATCGGGTCCAACCCCCCTTTTTTGCTAAAATAGCCAAAAAACAAAAAATAAATAAAAAACGTGTCAAATTTTTTATTTTGTCATAAATAAGTCGGGTGGTGTCCAACCTCCCCTTTTGCTAAAATAGCCAAAAACCAATAAATAAATAAAAAATG
Organism: Nicotiana tabacum; assembly: GCF_000715075.1. Lineage (NCBI taxonomy): Eukaryota > Viridiplantae > Streptophyta > Magnoliopsida > Solanales > Solanaceae > Nicotiana > Nicotiana tabacum. The sequence goes on along the minus strand of NC_134087.1, from coordinate 54,354,051 downwards.
TGTCAAAATTTTAATATTGTCATAAATAAGTCGGGTGGTATCCAACCTCCCCTTTTGCTAAAAATAGCAACAAAAAAAATATGTCAAATTTTCATTTTGTCATAAAAAGTCGGGTGACACTGTTTTATCAAGACATAGTCGAATGTTCCCGAAAGGGACGCCGGAAGGCTGACTTTGCATAAACAGCCACCTTTGGGTCATTTTTAAGATTTGGTCCAGTTGACCCACACAGCCTTAAAAATCTTCGTCCCCGAGGCGTTGAAAGGCCGTGTTTGCAATGTTGAGTTCTCTAATTTGAAAAACGATAAAAATAGTCATAAATAAGTCAGGTGATGCTGTTTTGTCATAAATAGCCGAATGTTCCCGAAAGGGACGCCGAAGGGCTGACTTTGCATAAACAGCCACCTTTGGGTCATGCTTAGGATTTTTGGTCTAGTTGACCCACACAGCCTTAAAAATCTTCGTCCCCGAGGCGCTGAAGGGTCGTGTTTGCAACACCATGATTTCATTGTAATTTGAAAAAAAAAACAAAGAATCAGCGGTCAGGTGAATACCGTTTGGATTTTTGGTCAAAATAAGCCGAGCCAGCTTCGACCGCGTCTTAAACCGTTCTTGCCGAAATAGCCTTAGAGTATCTTTCAGTTGTCGAAAGGCTATTTTCGTAAAAGAATGAACAAGTTTGTAAAGTGTCATAAAATAATCCTCTCCGGCCTCAAAATTTGGAAGGGCCACATTTGCAAAAATAACCGTTCGGTTGCATTTGTCAAACGGAGAAAGGAAGCTGACCGTTTATTTTTGGAGTTTGTAAATCTTTTAATTATAATATGTGGGTTATTTGATTTTCGAGTTTGTAGGTCATCTTCAAACCTTTGAAACCCAGTTTATTTTAATATGAAAATTGAACAAAAAAATTTAGTATTTTTATATTTTATTTGTCCGAACTACGCAAAGTCTGATTCATGCGGGGTCATGATACGTAGGCAATCTCCATAAGATTCGACCACAACACAAAAAAAATGAAAAAAAAATCGAAAAAAAAGAAAGAAAAAAAAATGTTGTTAATAATGGGGACCGACTGAGTCCATTCTAACCTGTTTTGTTTTGAATCACAAAGAAAGAAGGTGGTTGGTTTGTGGTAAGCCGGAAATACAAGACCTAGAAGCACACTTTGCGGGGATCAGGCCTGATAGTAGAAGCACTCAAATCCTATTGGGGAATTGTTGACTAAGGTTGATGATGTCGAAGTTGGCAATGGGCTGGACAATACTGATGCGAAGCTCAGTGGCTAAGATGCCAATTTTTGATAAAGTGGGAGGACGCTCCGTTCCTTGGTTAGCAAGAGAGAAGCTTGTGGTGGCTTATTTTGTTGTCATTTCTGTTGTCCGGATTATTCTTAGGGTTGTAATCCGAATATTGTCTTGTGTCAAACCTTCCTATCTTTCCATTTTGTCATATCAGTTTGTTTAAGTTTTGTCGAGGCTGTGTTAGGATTTTATTCTGGTTGTTTTGTTTGTTTTATTATTCAAACCATTTCGCCGGTAGTCTAATACAAAAGCCGGTCTTTTATTATTTCCAGTCATTTTTTTAGTCCTTTTATCATTTTTGTTCAATGCTGATTCTAGGGACATGACATGCGCACACAGTTTGGGCCTAATCTTAAAAGTTAATCATAAAATCCTGGGAAGGTGATTAAAGCATTTAAAGGAAATAAGAACAGTTTGAGATTATTTGGAGCCCGAGTCATGTGGAACCGGGGCAAGTAAAACATAAAGAAAACCGTTAAATGCAAGATTCGCCAAATTGGCATGAGGGTCGTTCATGAGAGTGAGAGTGTCGCCCAACAGTGCTTTAGAAATGACAAATGAAAAAGCAAATGTTTAACATAATTGTCAAGTCCAGCACCATCGGAAGAGACTACAAATCTAGTTCAATTGTGTTGTTTGCACTTGGCATGTTTTGAAGACTGGAATGACGAAAGCATTTTGTTCTGCTACCTAAACACTTTTTCCTTTGTTACCCCTTTTGAGACTTATTCGTTTTTCTTTCGTACCCCTCGTTCGGAATCAATAGCAACGACTAGGAAGTACGAACCTGGAAGGTAAAGAAAAGAAAAAAAAATCAATAAAAAAAAACGAAAAAAAAAGAGAAGAGAAAAATGATAACAAAAAACAAAAGAAAGTCAAATGAGAAAAAGAGGAATTGGGAACTACGTTTGACCTGATTCCTCAAAGAGGATACGTAGGCGCTTCACGACTCGGTCATAGGGTGCATAATGGCCACAATGGTCACAGTGTGTATGGTGTAATAAAAATTTTAAAAAAAATTAATTACAAATAAATAATCCCCAAGCAAGTAACTGGGGCAAGGGTTGCGCTTGTGGTAAGCAAAATTGGTTCCGAAAGTTGTAATTTTAAACCCCAAATTTATTTTGTTTTTGAGCCTTTAATACCCTTTCTTTCTAGCCTGTCCAAAAACCCACATTACGGTCCAAAGAAAGACCTTCTGACCAGTCTGCAAAAGATGCCAAGTCAGACAAATGAGAGTCTTACCGGCGAACATAACATTCTGTTCCACAGCAGAAAGGACTCTAATCTCCAGCAGAGAGAGTCATACCGGCAACACTCCAAATCCCCAGCTGGAAAGTGATACAAATGAGAGAGTCTTATCGGTGAAAATCTTCACGGACACCATAAGGCGATGAAAGCTGAGAGAAAAACCAAAATGAGAGAGGCTTGATAGTGAAAACCCTTCGGGCACTACAAGTCGAATAAGATTGGGAATCAGATGGGAGATAGTCAAGGGAAGATCTTGAAAGATGATTGACGACGGAGGATAGGCCACATATGCATGTCATGACCATTAGAGTCGGTGTCTGCGTTTGATAGGTTTTTATTTATAGTTTCTTTTGTTAAAGAGTCATCTTTTTCCTTTGTCTTTTATTCTGTTCCTTTTTATCTTTATCCTTTCATAGAAATTTCCCCAGTAGAGTCTGTTTGGTCAGAACCAGTGGGAAATGACTTCAAAATAGGCCATCAGCTTTCCAAGATAAGATCTGACTAGTACATCCAAGTGGTATAGTCAGGAAGGAACAAGCGCGAGGCCAGTGACAAGAAAGATATCCCCAACAAAAGGATTGACGAGTGTCAAGAGGGATATCCTTGCCAAAATCAAAGGTTATTAAAACCTCAAGGCCAGGGCCCATGGACAAACAAGGAGAGCAATAAGCATGATTTGGGAAATTCATGCGAGACTAAAAGGTCAGGAAAATGCAAGTTTCCGAGTCATGCCACAAAAGAAGAGAGATATCCCCAGCAGAAAAGAATTATCCCCAGCAAATAATATCATCCCCAACAAGTTTTGGAACGCAAAGCAGGGAAGGAGAAAGGGAAAAGCCATCCCAGTAGGAGTATCACAACCAACCACCGCGTTTTAAACTAACAAATTTTGTTTGATTTGAAACAGGTAAAGGAAATGGCATTTATAACAGAGATGCATGCCACAAGAAAGATTGTCAAACTGGGGCAGAAAATTTTCTTTTCAGTTAGAAAATTTTCTGGAAATCAGGTACCCATTTGGGGAAGAATAAAGATAGCACCAGGGAAGTGGTCTTTGAACCAGGGTTGCCCCCAACATAATAAGTTTGCAATGGAGGAAGTTGTTCCCCAACAGACAGAACAAAGGGATGACATTTGTGCTCAGAAAAGCAAAAGCCATTATCATCCCCAGCAGCTTCCAGAAGAATGAAGCATCGATTTGAAGGGATAAAATTCCCCAGCAGCGTTATCCTCAACAACGTTATCCCAAGAAGATAACACTTTTATCCCCAGCAGTGTTAAAAAAAATATTGAAGGAGGGGAAGAAAGGAGACTCCCCTAGTGTTATTATCCTCAGCAATCAGGCGTCCACCTGGAGAACAAGGAAGAGCAATGAAAGTATTAGTAGTCAGGAGTCCACCTGGAGAACAAGGAAGAACAGTTGAAGTATTAGCAATCAGGCGCCCACCTGGAGAATAAGGGAATACAATTGAAGTATTAGCAATCAGGCGTCCACCTGGAGAACAAGGAAGAACAATGGAAGTATTAGTAATCAAGCGTCCACCTGGAGAACAAGGAAGAGCAGTTGAAGCATCAGCAGTCAGGAGCCCCCTGAAGAATAGAATGGCGATTTATTGGTTGAAGTCAGGAGCCCCCCTGAAGAACAGAATGACGATGTATTGGTTGAAGTCAGGAGCCCCCCTGAAGAATAGAATGGCGGTTTATTGGTTGAAGTCAGGAGCCCCCTGAAGAACAGAATGGCGATGTATTGGTTGAAGTCAGGAGCCCCCCTGAAGAACAGAATGACGATTTAATTGGTTGAAGTCAGGAGCCCTCCTGAAGAAAGGAAAGGCGTTTTAAAAAAGGGTTGTTGAAGTCAGGAGCCCCCTGAAGAACAGAATGGTGATTAAGTTGTTGAAGTCAGGAGCCCCCTGAAGAATAGAATGGCGATTTATTGGTTGAAGTCAGGAGCCCGCCTGAAGAAAGGAAAGGCGATTTATTGGTTGAAATCAGGAGCCCCCCTGAAGAACAGAATGACGATGTATTGGTTGAAGTCAGGAGCCCCCTGAAGAATAGAATGGCGATTTATTGGTTGAAGTCAGGAGCCCCCTGAAGAATAGAATGCGATGTATTGGTTGAAGTCAGGAGCCCCCTGAAGAATAGAATGGCGATGTATTGGTTGAAGTCAGGAGTCCCCCAGAAGAACAGAATGGCGATTTATTGGTTGAAGTCAGGAGCCCCCTTGAAGAACAAAATGGCGATTTATTGGTTGAAATCAGGAGCCCGCCTGAAGAAAGGAAAGGCGTTTTAAAAAAAAAGGGTTGTTGAAATCTCGCCATCCAAAGAAAGGAATGACATTTTTTTTTTGAAAAGTTGTTGAAGTCAGGAGCCCCCCCTGAAGAACAGAATGGCGATTTATCGGTTGAAGTCAGGAGCCCCCCTGAAGAACAGAATGGTGATGTATTGGTTGAAGTCAGGAGCCCCCCTGAAGAATAGAATGGCGATGTATTGGTTGAAGTCAGGAGCCCCCTTGAAGAACATAATGGCGATTTATTGGTTGAAGTCAGGAGCCCTCCTGAAGAAAGGAAAGGCATTTTATTTTTAAAAGTTGTTGAAATCTCGCCAACCTAAAGAAAGGAATGACATTTTTAAAGTTGTTGTTGAAGTCAGGAGCCCCCCTGAAGAACAAAATGGCGATTTATTGGTTGAAGTCAGGAGCCCCCCTGAAGAATAGAATGGCGGTGTATTGATTGAAGTCAGGAGCCCCCCTGAAGAACAGAATGGCGATTTATTGGTTGAAGTCAGGAGCCCGCCTGAAGAAAGGAAAGGCATTTTATTTTTAAAAGTTGTTGAAATCTCGCCAACCTAAAGAAAGGAATGGCATTTTTAAAGTTGTTGTTGAAGTCAGGAGCCCCCCTGAAGAACAGAATGGCGATTTATTGGTTGAAGTCAGGAGCCCCCTGAAGAATAGAATGGCGATGTATTGGTTGAAGTCAGGAGCCCCCCTAAAGAACAAAATGGCGATTTATTGGTTGAAGTCAGGAGCCCCCCTGAAGAATAGAATGGCGATGTATTGGTTGAAGTCAGGAGCCCCCTGAAGAACAGAATGGCGATTTATTGGTTGAAGTCAGGAGCCCGCCTGAAGAAAGGAAAGGCGTTTTATTTTTAAAAGTTGTTGAAATCTCGCCAACCTAAAGAAAGGAATGGCATTCTTTAAAGTTGTTGTTGAAGTCAGGAGCCCCTGAAGAACAGAATGGCGATTTATTGGTTGAAGTCAGGAGCCCCCTGAAGAATAGAATGGCGATGTATTGGTTGAAGTCAGGAGCCCCCCTAAAGAACAAAATGGCGATTTATTGGTTGAAGTCAGGAGCCCGCCTGAAGAAAAGAAAGGCATTTTATTTTTAAAAGTTGTTGAAATCTCGCCAACCTAAAGAAAGGAATGGCATTTTAAAGTTGTTGTTGAAGTCAGGAGCCCCCCTGAAGAACAGAATGACGATTTATTGGTTGAAGTCAGGAGCCCCCCTGAAGAACAAAATGGCGATTTATTGGTTGAAGTCAGGAGCCCCCCTGAAGAACAGAATGACATTTATTTTCAAAGTTGTTTATTGAAGTTAGGAGCCCGCCTGAAGAGAGGAAAGGCGTTTTATTTTAAAAGTTGTTGATGAAGTCAGGAGCCCGCCTGAAGAGAGGAATGACGTTTATTTCAAAAGTTGTTTATTTGAAGTTGGGAGCCCGCCCATAGAACAGAGGCATACATTTCAGTCTTTATATTTCAAGCATTGAAGTTGAGAGCCCGCCCACCTGAAGAGAGGAAAGGCGTTTTATTTTAAAGTTGTTTAAATCTCGCCAACCTAAAAGGAATGGCATTTTATTTTCAAGCATTGAAGTTGGGAGCCCGCCCAGATAACAGAGGCATACATTTCAGTCTTTACATTTCAAGCATTGAAGTTGGGAGCCCGCCCAGATAACAGAGGCATACATTTCAGTCTTTATATTTCAAGCGTTGAAGTTGGGAGCCCGCCCAGATAACAGAGGCATACATTTCAGTCTTTAATTTTCAAGTATTGAAGTTGGGAGCCCGCCCATACAACAGAGGCACACATTTCAAGATCAAATCAGAGGACAATAAAACAAAGGGTTACAATAGGAATCCCCAGCAGAAAACAATAAAATTCCCCGGCACCGGGAAGCAGAAGGTTGCAACAAGAGGTCCCAGCACAAACTCAAGTGCATGTGTCAAAAAGAAGAAAAACACCGGAAAAAATGCAAGCAGACAAGAAAGCAAGGAAACAAGAAAAATTGCAGTCTAGCCTAGCTTCTTGTTTTCTTTTAAGCACGGTGTAACAAGGAGATCAGTAAGCAGTAGTAATAGCATGCAACAACAGTAACATTGCAGTCCCACGGTAGTCCCAGCTACCAAAACTTCCCGAACTACATTGACCTGATTCCTATTTAGCCCAGGATATGTAGGAAACCTTTGACGCAAAGGTTCGGTCAAATCTTTTTCAAAAAAAAATGCTTCACACGGAGTACTCGGACAGGCAAAAATCGCTCGCTTTATCTTTGCACGAAAACCCTTCGTGTCTTCGGGCAAAGAGGGGCAGCTGTAAGCACGTGATTTTTTCCCTATATGAGAATTACTCCCAAAAATTCAAAAAATAAAATAATTTTCCTTGGTGTGTAATTTTTGTGATATTTTGTGTAACTATTTGTATGTTTGTCTGTGCATGTTTATTTGTTAAATTATTAAAAATACAAAAATATGTCGCATTTTGCATGTAGGATTTAATTCTACAATTGTTAGTAATTAAGTTTGTTTCACAAAAAATAAAAATTACAAAAATAGGCATCGTTTGCATTTTTAGCATTTAATGTCCAAATATACAATTTTATGCTTAATTATTACTTAATTGTGCGTTAATTGTTATTGGGAGTTAATTTGCGCTTTTATAACTTAATTTAGTTCTTAATAATAATTTATGTATTTTTACAATTTAGTTTTAGAAAAATAAAAGAAGAAAAGAGCAAAAAATAAAGAAAATCGGAATTGGGCTCAAATTTAAGTCATAGGTCCAAAGAGACCCAATCTTCCCAAACGACCCAGTCCATAACCCAACATCCTATTATCTTACATTTTACCAAAAACAAAACAAGAGAAAACCCTAAAAAATCCAAACCATCCCCCCCCTCATTTTCCTTCTTCTTCCTCAAGCTCCCCTCCCTAGCATCAATGGCTGCCCCACCCCGTCACCACCTGCTGCTTCATCTTTTCCGTCCAAACGCCACCACCAAACGACCAGCTTTTCACCACCTCCAAACCACCCCGTCACCAGCCCGTGCAACCAAACAACAACTATCGACTAGCTGCCCCCTCCAGTCAAGCAGCTCCATCATCGTCGTCGTCGAACCCCAGCCACGCCGGAACAACACAAATGAACCATGCTGCTATTTCTGATTCTTCACGCTACTTCTTCTTCCCCACAGACAGCGCCATGGCTGCTGCCATTGCTGTTCCATCGATGCCGCTGCTTCTGCTTCCTCCGTCGTGCTGCTGTCGGCGCTTCTGCCGCGATGCTGCTTCTTTTCCTCCTTCCGGTCACGTCGAGCTGCTGCTGTTTTGAGTCGTCACTGCTGCTCACGTTTCCGCCATGGCCACGCTGTTGTGGCTGCTTTCATCTTCTTCGTATGAACGAACCAAACGCACCCCAGCTGCTTCTGTTTCATCGCGTCTGTCGCATTGAACTGCTGCTACTTCGTTTGCTTCAGTTGCTTCTTAGGTTCGTGTTCGTCGTCATTTGTTCAAGCTTTGGTCGAGGTCGTCAAAACAGTCCATACATATTTCGTTTCAATCCGGTTAGTAGATTTTGAGTTTTATTTGGTCCGTATTTCGTTTTGATATTTCTCGAATCTAAAATCGGTAGATATTTGATTTTTTGTTTTGTTCATGTTCATATGTTTTGTTGAATTAATTTTCATATTTCAAATGGAAATTTAATTAGTCATTTTTCATGTTTATTTCATGTTAATTTTATTCATTTTTGTAAAAAAAGGAATTGTTAGTTTGATGTTTGTTAGATTCAAATTGAAGTTTAAATTAATTATTTCTTCAATTTGTTTCATGTGTTTTATGTATTTTCAGAAATTGTTAACATTGTTTAAATCATGTGAATCCGTCATGTTTTGTTGTTTAAAAATAAATAATTCATGTTCATCTTTGATTGAAGTTCGCTTTTAATTTAGTAATTTAATGTGAAGTTATGTTTTGGTTTTAATTTTTGGATCATGTATCTTTGTTATAATTTTGTTGGATTTGATTTTATTGATTATTTGAAGATTAGTGATTTGAATATGTTTATTTATTTTGTTTAAGTTTAATTCGAAGTTTGAATAAAGCTTGTTGTTGTTGTTGTTGAATCTGAAAATAGGTTTGTATGTTGCCAAAAATATTGTTCAATCAAATTTTAGTTGTTCTTTGTGGTTCAATTTGTGTTCATGTGATTTGTTGTTCATCCGTGTTCATATGATTTGTTGTTTGAACATTGTTAGAAATTGATCATATTGTCTATATTTTGGTTAAGTGTGATTAATTGATTGGTTATAGTTGATGGGGTAGTTTGGTAATTTGCAATACGTTCAGGGGTAGTTTAGGAATTGTATATTTTTGTAATTTTTTATGTGAAACATGGGGGACAAAATATAATGGGGTGAGTTGTGATATAATTGTTTAATATAAAGGGGGGACAAGACAAAATTTAGTGGGGAGAAATCTTGTATTTGTTTAGTAAAAGCATGAGGGACAAAATATAATGGGATGAGGTGATATATTTATTTAATGTAATGGGGGTGAGTGGGAAGATAATGGGTTTGGTAGGGGAAAGTGATTGATTTTAATTGAGTTTGGGAATGTGTTATATATAGAGGTCTTGACACACACAGACAGAGATAGGAGAACAGAGGAGAAGATACAGATAGAGGAACTAATCTGAATATAGAGAAGAACAGAAAGAAAATAAGAGAGAGAAACAAGGGCTGAACATTTAGGAGAGAGAAAATTCCGAAAAATATTTAAACTTTCAAAATAAAATAAAAACTAAAAAAAAAAAATCTTTTGCTTTCTTTCATTGTTTGAAATCAGAATTAATTGTTGTTTCATTAAAGCTTGAAGCTTTTGTTTTTTGGGATTACTGCTCCACTGGTTTGCAAACTCTGTTCTTGGGTTGTTACTGCTGCTGGACTGTTGTTGCTGTGCTGTATTGTTATTACTGTTGCTGATTCTCATCTTCTTTTGTTTCCAATACCAGGTACACGACTGTAATACTAGCTATTGCAAAGCTAATAATGTGGAAGCATGAATACATATGAAGAATGAAATTTTGAAGTTTTAATATCATTTTTATTTCCTTTTATCGATTGTATTTAAACTATTTCATCTATTATTGAATAATAATTGAAATAAAAAAATAACATAAGTTAGTCTTTAATGAATCGGTTTGGCAAAACAGGTTAATTCACTAGTTATGAAGGTTTCAAAATTATCAACAGTAGGTTAATAATGAATAAGTAGATAAATTTAGTTAAGGCATGAATTTGAATTAATTTTCGAAAATTAGGCATTAAGGCATTTGAGTTCAGGCAAGATTAGAAACTTCGTTTAAGTCTAAAAGACTTTCTAAAAAGATTTAGTAATTATGGTTAAAATCTAGTTTCAAATGGTTGTGAATAATTAATCTCAATAGTTTTTTTTATAACAACGCTGAGTTTTTATCTAGCTGTATTTGATTCTTTTGAATATTAGTTGTCAAATTTTTATTTTATTTATAATTTTGAATTTTTTTAAATAAAATTCCTTTTCATCAATATTTGTATTAATCTAGCAATTAGTATGTCATGTTTTCTTAAATAAATAAAATAAAAGCTAGTAATTAATTAGGATTTTCTTCCTTTATTTTAGAGACTAATTTTTATAGAAAAATATAGTCGCTTTAAGATTTGTCCATTAAAAATAAATGAGATGAGCCTCGCTTAATAAAATGCATAGACTGCGGGACCCTCAATAAATGTACATTTAATTGCTTAGAATTCGGGAGGATCCGTTTAGCAAATTTCTCGGCCCTACCCAAAATAATGATACGCTAGTCGCTTTATGCGCATATTTAATAATATTATCTTCTTAAACTCGGGTGCGTATTTTATGCAACCCAAATCCAAATCCCAAAACATTGAATAAAAATGTGTTCTGGATTGCGGGAGCATTTCATGTGACGTAATCCAAAGACATGTTTTAAACAATGTTCACATTCTTGTAAAAATAATAATAACAATAATAAAAGCAGTAAAAAGATAAAATTTGCACATGAGCTCATAATTGTATAAAAATCAGATATTTAAGCCAGATATGACAGTTGAGCGACCGTGCTAGAACCACGGAACTCGGGAATGCCTAACACCTTCTCCCGGGTTAACAAAATTCCTTATCCGGATTTCTGGTGCGCAGACTGTAATACAGAGTCATTCTTTTTCTCGATTCGGGATTAAAATAGGTGACTTGGGACACCCTAAATCTCCCAAGGGGCGACTCTGAAATAAATAAATAAATCCCGTTTCGATTGTCCTTTAATTGGAAAAAACTCCCTACGCCCCCGCGGGGGCGGGAAAAAGGAGGTGCGACAGTTATCACCACCAAGAATAAACTGCAGCGAGCAAGAGACTATGAGGTCTAAACTCACTGGCCAAGGAAGAAACAAACCCGAACCTCTCGAGAAAACTCGGCCACTTGCGAATCCCCACAGTGTGAGGCAGAACCTGACCAACCCAGTCATGAATGTCCCCGACCAAAGGAGGGGGCATGATCTTGGCTATACGAAGAGACAAAATTTTAGCATACGACTAAAATAGGCAAATCAAATGCTTTTGACAAAAAATAGATACTTACGAGCATAATTCCAAACCTCAGGGAAGTCAATCGTGTTTGCACCACATCTTCGATTTTGATGAAAAAGTAGTTGATCCAGAACTGGCGATTTGCCTTATCGTCCATCTTCACCACCAGGCATTTGCTTCCTCGGCGGCGAAGATGCAACATCATCTCTATAGAAACTAGGGGCGAAGAGATGCATCAGATTGCGGAGTGTGATCCTGACCCCGACCAACTCAGCATATTTCGTAAACATACTAATGAACTTGTAGATATATGGAGAGAGTTGGGCCAGGTGGATGCCGTAATAGAGGCAATATTGCCAATGGGAGAAGAGGAAAGGTAAGCCGACGTAGAAAGGATATGCATAGAACTCACAATATCCGGGGCGGTGTATTTGTACCACATCACGCCCTGCTGGGGCCAGATCGATATGGGCAGGAATGTTGAATTTTGCCTTAAGCTCAGCAAGATCGACCTCTTTCATCGTTGAATCGGAGATCTCAGGCTCGTCTTCAGGCACCTTCGAAAAATCGGACCTAACTTTTTCAGTAGGAGGGATTATTTCCTCCACTGTAAGAAAGTTCTCATTTTCAATGGCGATAGAGACACCATCAACATGAGGGGGCATACGTACCGTTAAAGGGATATGGTCAGTTGCCATACCGGAACCAGAGGGTACATTAACCATATTTTTTAAAGAGGATATTTTAAGTACAGAAGGGTTGGAAGCAACTGGAATCACTAAAACTAGGGGAGTAGACAAACAATAACGATGTAAAAAGAAGAATACACAGGGATTCGATGTGAAGAAGAGAGAAGAAGACACATGGATTCAATAAGAAGAATAGAGAAGAAGATACAGGGATTTGATATGAAGAGTATGCAAAACACGAACAAATGGACTCATATCCTCATTTATTAGAGTTCAAGCATCAGAACCGAGAAACCAGGCCATCATTATTCAGCACAGGTATCGAAACGGCAAAGATACGGGAAACAACGTAGAATATCGAAAAAATGCGCCATAATGACGCATGATGTCATGACATTATCCGGAAGCAGAAATGATGTGATCCCGAAAGTTGCGGCTCACGAAATGTCACATCGTCATCTCGTCTAAAACATCGATGCTCGAGTCACTCGTCCAATTTTGCCAACCACGATAAACAGAATCCGCTCATCAAGGCCATCTAGGGTTGGCCTGAATAAGCGGAAGGACTAACTGTATAGGTCGAAATCTGTCTCAGTATTTTGTGCAAAGTAACATCATGAAAAGAATCAGCTGAGGTTGATCAAGAGATAGTGAGGCTCGTGGTTAGGGTGCAAACGATGGTCGATGTCGAGCACCGCAAAAAGAGTTGTAACGGCTGGTTTATTAGAATAGGATATTGAAGAGAATATTCCATTGAATATTCTCTGCATATGTACTATTAGTGTTTATTGGGGGTATGTCCCCTATAATCAAAAAGGTCAATGAATGAGGGCATGTAACATTCAATTGATAAGAACACTTTTCAGAGAAAGATTCTTTCTCCCTAGCAAAAACACAAACTTTACCTTTTCATCAATATTCTTGCTCGCATTATTCCATACTTTTCTATCAGATCCAAGAATAGTCCGAACATTCTAGGATTTATCTGTTACTCATCATTGTCAGGAGTAACAATCATCTAGTTCATTCATTATTGGGTGAATCACTCCTCCTATTTACTTAAATGTCATTTATATTTATTTATTGCTAGTTAGTCCTTTATTATTGCACATGTCTCTTTAGATATCTATTGGTTGTTATCCTTAATTCTCTCCCATATCTGTCTACACGCTGACCACGTCCTCCGAGTTAGTATTTGGAGAAATTATCATTAACTAGCTTTAATTCTTCAATAAACAAATATAATCGTTTCAACCGAAAATTAATACTTTTTGGTCAAATAGTAAATATAATGTAAATGTAAATTATACATATATATAAAATCTTAAATGCCCTTATCAACATGCTCAAATCACAAGAGAAACATATGCTCAAATCAACATGTATGATATTGTTACGGAAATCTTGAATTCTTCAAGAAATAGATACAGATCAAAGATAGAGATGGTCCAGTCCAAACCAGGCCAACACCAGACTGTATAATCACACTAAACATTGCTTTTGCCTCGAAAAAGAGCTTATTCAGTCACTGTGCACGTGCAAATTCCAGTGTCCAGGCCTCCAGATGTCTCCTCTCTTCATGTATAAAACCTTAAAATCTACTACTACTAATTACCAAGATTATGAAGATGATACAAGGAATGGAAAAACAAACAACCTTGTTTTATTGCTTAATGAAAATGTTGGAAACTTTGGAGTATATAATATTGCTAGTTGCTACCGATATCTTTGCTTCATCAGTCGTTTGCCAATTACCATACCAAATCTTGAATTCCTCATAAAAGAAGACTTCTTCTATGAGGTCAGCTTGTATACATAGACCATTCTTATCAAGAAAAAATGATATACTCATTATATTACTGCAGTACTCTAGTATCATAATTATAGAATAAGAGTATCGTTTTCTCTTCAGATGAATCTCATACAAATTATGGGCCGGTTTTACGGAAAATTAAATCATGTACAAACGTCCACTTGCTTTATAAAGTTGGAAAGAATTTAAATCCTTTTATTATAAGCTCATGGGACTCAGCAAGAAAACAGGAAATTTACTAATAAGTTCACTTGATCAAATTACCGCACATATATAACTGATCATCATCAAACATACAATACAAAATCTAGTAGAAAAAGGATATAATCCAAAGTTATCTAAAGCAAAGAATTACAAACTTAAAATGGTCAACGACCCAAAATAAATCCTTTTCCTAATTCTTTTTCCTAAAAATTCTTGGATAGAAGCTAATTAGACAATTGAAACAAGAGAAAGAATACCACACCAAGGCTTACAATCTTGTGGTGCTTGTGCACTAAAAAAAACTCGAATTAGCTACGAACTTCGTCGCTGATTTGTCGCTAAATTACTCATAGCTAACAAAATTTCTTGATAATCTGCCACCAACAGATTTCTCTTATTGTCCCCCTTCCCTGATCTCCTAATGTAATACTAGAAAATAGGAGCGAATTAAAAAGATCAAGAGAAAGAATTGATACCCCTTGTATAAATTCCTTCGGAGTTAGAAAGGAGGTCGGCCAGTTGCCCAATAGCCCTCAGGGGGTAACTGGATGGAGTTAAGAAGGTTTGGTGGCATTACATGAAGTATCGATCCGTCTGCTAGTAATTGTTGTTGTTGTCCGTGTCCTCCAGTAGCCCCAGGAGATCCTCCTGGAGCCACTGGAAGTGGATTTTGATCGTCCTCTTCTAAAGGAAGCCTCTCATAAGCAGCATTACCGAACGAAGCAGCCATAATAACAACCGGCCCTGATGCCATTAGCGCGCCAACCACACTACCTCCCACCACTTGTCCTTGCCCGCCGGCTAAATATATAGTCAATCCAGAAGCTGCGGAAGGAGCTGGTGGTGGAAAAATGATCCGGACAACGATAAGATCTCGAATCGCCCATGTAGAGTTGCAATTTCACCTGGTGAAGCCGGTTGTTTTAGGTTTACATTAGTAACATTGCCTGTTCCACTCATAATGCAAACTCCTCTTTGTCTTCTCCTGGAAAAATTGGAAACGCTTTCCATTATATCACAACCGTCTGCAATTTCCATGAGATGTGTTCGGAGTGCATTGGCGCTGTCTCTGTTGATGATAATGGGTGGTTTGGGCCTGTTCTTGGATCCAGCGGGCCTGCCTCTAGGCCTTCTTCCCATTTCTCCTTCTTCATCCATAGTCTTTGACTTCAATTCTACACTTATTTGTTGGATATAGAAAGATGGAAATTAAGCCAAGAGTAGTACAGTGAATTAGAGTCTAAGAAATTAAGGAAGTAACAGTAAGGAAAGGCTATAATGATTTGAGCTAACTAGAGATCTGTCTACTCTCAGTTAAGAATAGGTTTCTGAGTTAACCTATTTATCACAACTTTTTTGTTATACAATAAAAATAGGTAAATTTCTGTTCTTCACTTGGAGAAAGAAGAAAGCAGCTTTGAGTTAGGGTGAGCTAACTGAAGCTTGAGAAGTGAGAAGAGACTTTATGAGATCTTCCATATATGGTTGGGTAATTGGGTTGTTTGGTTCCGGTTTTGGGTTTTTTGCCTGCTCATGGGGTCAATGGTCAATCCCTTTCGTGTATATAAGAAAAATTAATCAATCAATATTTCTCCTTAGTCCTTCATTTGTTTTACTCGTTTCAAAAGGACTGCTTATCTTGGAAGCTCATTAATTTTGTGGATGGCTAACACCTCTTTTGAAAAATTAAAAGTACTTTGAATATCTTAGTATTTATATATATAAAACAATTATTAATTGAGTTTAAGTTACTGTAACATGAATCTTTTATACCATCCTGTTGTAGTAGATAATTTATTTTATTTTCAGTATTATAAATCTTGCATTTTAAAAAGACTTACCCATAGATATATAGTGTAAAAAAAAAAAAAACGTGTATGTAACTAAAACTTATTAGTGTTATATGTCACGTTCTTAGTCTTGAACTAAGCACACGTGCGGCACTTGACAACTTGCTTATGATCTCGCACAACTTGCTCACGATCTTACTATACCAAGTCAGCCTTACCACACTCAAGATCGCTAAGGGAATGTTAGAGCACATGAGAATTGTTAAAGAAAGCTTTGTATTAGAGAGAACTTGATTGTTTTGTTTGGTAATTTACAAATGAATATCCCCCTTTATATACTAGTCTCCTAGGAGCTAGTTTGTAAATATTAATTGTTACACAAATCCTTAATATTTACAAGTAAGTCATTTCTCTAGAATTTTCTACAAGCTTTGAATCTTCTAAGAACTTTTCTAGCAATACCATAGGGTTCTAGGGTCTTCCTAATGAAACCTCTATATTTTTCTAGAACCTTCCTACAAGTGCATAAATATTTAGAGCTTTCCCAAGTAAATTATTCATAGTTCTAGAATATTCCACCAAGATCTAGTCCCTAACTTATGTAACCCTTCCATATGGCAAAAATATATGCCAAGTGGCACCTATGTGATATGATGATGTGGCGGGTCATGACACTCTCCCCCACCTAATTTTGTGCCGCCCTCGGCACAAAGTATCGACACGTACATGCGCACCTCGCCTTGGCACCATCGGAGATCTTTGTCCATTAACCATGATGCTCTATGAAGCGGTTCGCCTTCCCATGTCACAAGGTACTGGTCATATTTCTTCTTGCCCCATTTGTACTTTGGACGGCTAGCAATGATGGCCTCGATCCTCCGCCTATCGAATGCCTCTCCTTGCTCTTGGGTTGAATCTCCCCATGACTCGACCAAGTCTAGCAGCTTCTCAAGCATCGGGTCCATGCTTCCACTCCCTATTTGGCTGCCCTCCGTGGTCCGAGCCTTACTAGCAAACTTGACCCCTCTGCTTCGTGCATCATCTAAGTCCAATAATGTACCATCACTTTGTAACTCGCCATCCACTTCAAGTATGTCCGCCCAACTTTTCTTGCTGCCACCATGTTCCAATTGCATGGCGCCAAGATAGGCTTTGGAATCCCGTACTTTTGGCTCAGATTCCAAGCGCATCCCTCCATTGCAGGTGGTTTTTCCTGTGTCACCCTTATGTGCTTGAGCAAAGTTTCTGATCATTGCTGTAAGCTTCCCCAACTCTGGGCATTTACTTGCCTGATGTGATCCTTCACAAAAGCAGCACCCTTCCTTCGGCACGTATTCGCTACCGTTTTCCATCCCTTTATCGTTTCTCTTGGATCCCCATCCGTTATGGGATGGCCCCTTGCCATTACCCTTGTATACCTCGGCTATGCCTTTCCCGTTGTCCTTGTCATGATCTCCCCCATCCCTCTCGGTGTTGCCTTCTGTGGACTTGGCAGGCTCCATCTTGAAGTCAACAAGTGACTCGACTACTCCTATGGCCTCGTTCACGTTGGTTACTTGATGTCTTCTTAACTTCCGCTTTGCCCAATTTTGCAACCCATCCATGAAGTAGAAGAGGGAATCTTTCTCGGACTATGACGAGATTTGCAGCATTATGGTAGTAAACTCGCGCACATACTCCTGAATTGTGGTTGTCTGCGGAGCTCCCTTAGCTTCCGCCTAGATTCATACACCACATTCACCAGGTAGATTTTCTTTTCAACTCCTCCTTGAACTTCTCCCACGTCTCAATCTTGCATAGCCCCTTGTCCATGGCAGCACACTTTCGACGCCACCATAACGCGACATCCTCGATCAAGTACATTGAGGCGTTGTCGTGTATGTAACTAAAACTTATTAGTGTTATATGTCACGTTCTTAGTATTGAACTAAGCACAAGTGTGGCACTTGACAACTTGCTCACGATCTCACACAACTTGCTCACGTTCTTGCTATGCCAAGTCAGCCTTACCACATTCAAGATCACTAAGGGAATGTTAGAACACATGAGAATTGTTAAAGGAAGCTTTGTATTAGAGAGAACTTGATTGTTTTGCTTGGTGATTTAAAAATAAATATCCCCCTTTATATACTAGTCTCCTAGGGGCTAGTTTTTTAACCCAAAAAATGGTTTTCAAGGTCAAAGCAATAATTTTATATGACGGGCCACAAGCAACGGATTCAATCCGAAAGATATAAAATTTCATTAATACAACGTGATAGAGAAGTGGGAAATAAATTCAATGACAGATAATATAATAAAAATACAGCAGAGAAGAAAGAATTCTTATTGAATGATCCTTGAGAGGATAATGAGCCGAACAGAGCTTGAAGGGCCGAACTATGGCTAACTTGGAAGCAAGATGCTATGAATTACAATGTATAGAATTGTAGAGAAGAAAATTAGATTTCCCTGGTGGTGGTAAAAGTATGTCTATTTATAGGGCTAAATCTAAGTAACTAGTCTCCTTGAATTTGAGTCCATTATGAGCATTTACTCAATCCATCCATTAATTTTGGAAGACTTGTAATAGCTGTGTAAATGCTGAAATTCTGTAACTGATGAGTTAATTCCGTAATTAATGAGTCAATCTCATGCCTGTTGAATCAATCCCGTGCCTATTGAGTCAATCCGTTCCTGTTGAGTCAATCTCGTGCCTATTGAGTCAATCTCGTAATTGATTGCCTTGTTTTGACCGTTACAATCATTTATTGCATTTATTAATAATTGATTTGTAACTGATGTTGTAATGATGGTAAATCCCATATAATCCGGGATTAATTTATTCCTTCCTCATTTGTAATTCTAAGATATTCTTCCGCACCTGATCTGGGCTATTTCATGATGATCAGTTCCGGGACTAACAGGCATGATATGAGTATGTTCGGTCCCGGGAGTGTTTCACATATCATCTTTACATGTCATTCTTTACTTTTCTTCAAACTTTACTAACACATGTCGCCATTTAATAGACCCACATGGCGAGTCTAATTTTTACTCATACAGATAGTCCCCCCACTTTCCGGTTACTCACTATGATGTGACCGGGAACTGGAAGATTTTATCCTTTTCATCCTTGCCTCTGCCTCATTAACAACCTGGCCAGAGAAACCCAATAGGGACAAAAACCAAATGAAGGAAAAAAGAGTGCAGAACTTAGATATTCAGATGATAACTCCGTCGCTTATGTTCCTTTCGTCAATAATCAGTTGGTTTACCCCTATCTTATTTCGGGGTTTGAAGACAAATCTTTGCCTTATGTTTGCAAAGTTTGATATATATATTGGCTTTATTTTCTACCTATTTTAATGTTTGGGTTTTTATTTCACCCTTTAACTTTGCATTAAAAATGCTTCAATGCTCCGTGACTTTTTTGAATAAGCACGAATTATAAAAGAGGGCCCTTTTATGAACGATACTTAATGAAGAAGACGTCTCAACTTCATAATGGTGTGAATATACAAAAGAGAGATAGGAATTTTCACATGTTTTTCTTTAACAATGTTTTGAAGAAAGTTTTTACATTTAATTTTCATAACATTTCACATGTGTTTGTGTATCGTCTATAACTCATTTTGCAACTGTTTTTTCTTTTAACAGATTCGATATAAGCTTGCACTTGTAACTGTTTTTCTTTTGCAACAGTTTTTTTTGAATTAGTACAAGGAGATAACTATGTTTGTTTACAACAGTTTTAAATATAAGGGTATGAATTTTTGCCCATAACTATTTTTATTGATAACGGTTTTCAAATGAATACAAGGGTAATGCTTTTTCATCCATAACTGTTTTCAGTTACAACAGTTTTTAAGTAAGTACAAAGATGTGCATTTTTACCCATAACTAATATTCTGCCTTTAACCTTTTTTGAAACATTCGTTTATACTTACGAATATGTTTTCAAAGGTTTTCGAGTCAGGCTTGTGTTTTTGGCTCGTGACTTTGCCTTCCATATATATAGTCCCCAAGTTTTAGAGCTTTGAAGTATGAAATCTCGAGCATTTGATTATTCCTTTCATGTGGTTTATTTCCTGAAAAGGAAAAACATACGGGACTCGGAGGTATATATTTAGATGATGACGGCTTAACCCCCCTTTTTTTACCAAAAGGGTTGTAACCTATACCGGGATTAATATAGTGTTCCTCGTGTCTTTCGGGTCTAATATCATCATTTGGTATTTTAAAGAATTTATCCGAGTACTAATTTTTCTTAGCACTTTAGAAAATTATTTGAGTGCTTATACTTAGTCTTTTAGACTTAAAATATATATTTAGATGCATCGTTACATGTGCGACGTCTTAATGTTGCACCTTTGGGTGTCTAACTTTTATGTAAAAGAGGGCTCTTTTATATACTTTAAACGCTATGAAGAGGACGTCTCCTTTTCATTCAGGCGTAAAATAGGATCGATTTATCCGAGTAGACTTTTAGTCTGAGGGAATATTAATCCTGGTAGGATTTACAAGAGTATTGACCCCATTAAAATTTATGGGAGTATTGACTCTGGTAAGACATTGAGTTTGAGGGAGTATTGATCCCAGATAAATATATATCTTAGTAGATTTGTCCTGAAAAGCATTTAATCTGATTGGATTTTGAATCTAAATTGGAGTATATGAACATACTTCCAAGTAGAGAGGGACACATGTCCGAAATAATATTTGAGATTTATGGGATAATCGATCCGAGTCATAATACAATTAGCCATTAAGAAAGGCTTAGATATTTAGCTTGAATGGTCGTTGTTGGACCGAATATAAATCGAGTGTTTGTTCAAAGTGAACTTTATTCTGGTGGCTTATTTGCATACATTTATCTTGACTTAGATGTAATACTCCCATTTTTTATCGTGGGATTCTTGACTCTGACATGGAGTTCTTGATCCTTTTTGTGTACGTGTAGTATATGTATTTTTGAAGAACTCATTCAACACTGTTTGAAGTGTTTATGCTTGATATGAGTAATACAACTAACTGAGTTGAGCTAGTAAATAATGTCAGGTCAAATTGACTAATCTTCAAGTATGAGTAATCTCCCTAGTGTTTGAGTTTTGAGGTATGAGAACTCAAACACTGGAATCATAATTTGACAGTTTGCGGTCTAATAATCCCCAGTAGGATAGTTAGTTTCGATATTGATGGACTTTCAAATGGTCCAGTTCCAACATAGGGACGGTACCGAAGCTCTTTCTATCAAATATTTTGTACTCTGGCCGGGAACTATGGAGGTTCCAAAATGTTATCGAGGATCATGCCATATCTTGATTTGAGCTATTCATACTGACTTTGATGAGTTTTTGATTTGAAACCTTATTACCTGAGTAATTTTCACTGCTTTCTTTATAAATTTCTCGCATCATATATTTTGTTTGTTTGGTCCATGTGGCATTTTAGCTTTTGGAGCCTTGAATATTCTCAAATATAATTCTCCTCCAACAAGGCAGGTAGTACGGTATGAAACACAGTCAGAGTTATCGAGAGCATGTTTATCTTTGGGTAAAGTCCCATTCTGCAAGTAATAAATGAATTTATTATGCCAATTCCAAATTAAATTAGTCAGGCTTACCTCATTTTCATTCTAATTGATGATAGATCAGGAATCGCCTAAATAAGAGATGGCTCGATCCCGAGACTGTTTGATCAGGAAACGATATTTCTCAATAAGTGCCCGGAGTTACTTTCTAAGTCAGTGATATCAGCAGTAGATCTGAGACTAACACATCCGGCTCGATTTTCTTGGGCGGCATAGTTTTCTTGGATTTGATCAATCGTTAAATCAATATTTTTGCTCTGAGTCCCCAAGTGAATTTAAGCCCTGTAGCATATGCTTCATACTCGGCTTTGTTGTTAGTAATAAAATAACTTTTATGAATTATCTAACTACTTTACCTGATAGGCATAAAGCATTGCCCCTAACTCGGGAGGTTAAGTACTTGTGGACCTAATTGTGTAGACGGTCCAGATCCCGAGAATTATCCCAGAAATAACATGTTCGGGTAATATGTTCGAGCTAAAATTAATCATGAAATCTGCGAAATTTGTGATTTTATAGTCGTACGTGACTGATAAACAATATCATATTCACTTAGTTCGACTACTCATTTAGATAGCCTTCCTGACAGTTCATGTTTATGCAAAATATTGCGTAATGAAAATATAGTGACTCCAGGAATTGTATGACATTGAAAATAAGGCCTTAGATTTAGGGAAACTACAATTAATGCCAACTTATCAAAATGTAGATATGTAGTTTCCGTATCTAAGAGCATTTTATAATAGATAGGAGAATGTGTACCTTTATCTTCTTGAATTAAAATTGCATTTACTGAGACATGCGAGACAATTTGGTGTACCAGCAATCATCTTTCTCCTCAGAATTTTGAAAGTAATGATGTGTTGTTGTTAGATAGCACGTTCGAATGATTTGACTTTTCGGACTAAACCGATCTTTCGAAGTTCTGTAATTTTATCTTTTATTATTTGACTCTAGTTTCTTCTTTTGCTTGGCCAGATTATACCGCGGGTCAATATTAAGCATATAAACCTTTTCCTCTGGTAGTACACCTGCTATGTTAGCATGGAGGCAAGCAAAGCAATTCTTGTTAGCATGTAAAAGTTTAATCACCTTACCTTTAAAATCGGTGTCGAGTCTCGACCAACGTAAACCTTCCTATTTGGGAAGTCAATGATAATTTCTAGTTATTCAGCATTTGACCTCGTGGCTTTTGATGCCTTCGGTTCAATGATTGCTTCCGAAAATATTTGTATAATTGTCCAAGGTTATTAATGAATCTTCCTTCCTCGTGTCTATTCCATCCAGCAGCTATCTTTTCTTTTTTAGTTGTTAGGTGTGGTATCTTTGTAAGCAATCTCGTGGGTGTTTTACCCATGTTCTTCCTAATCTTCATTCTTCTCCTATGAAATTTTACAATTTAGCAAGGTAATTCCTTGCATGTTCGGGTAGAGCCAGATCTTTTCCAGCACGTGAAGAAAATCTGGTATCTCTTTGCTCGGACCTGTTTTTTAGATT
This sequence comes from Nicotiana tabacum, assembly GCF_000715075.1. Taxonomy (NCBI): domain Eukaryota; kingdom Viridiplantae; phylum Streptophyta; class Magnoliopsida; order Solanales; family Solanaceae; genus Nicotiana; species Nicotiana tabacum. Next base: position 54,331,072 of record NC_134087.1, on the reverse strand, counting down.
TTTGCATTTAGATTCGAATCACCCAAGAATCACATCCACTTGATCTTCGGACCTGTTTTTGACTTTCAATTGAATGAATGTGTGATCCTCTATTCGAAGCTTTGTATTATATCGAATGTAAATTTTACTCCTCAATTCCGGGAAGGTCTGACATTATTCTTCTGACTCCTTTAATTATATCCGAAATCACCTCATTTTGGTTTTTGAACCTGTTTTTGGACACTTATTACTGTCGATTCGACTTACCGTGTCTTCTTCTGTTTAAATTCCGGTGCTGCAACAGTTATGCATATCATTCTCGCAGGATAGATAGGAATTCCCGGAGGTGTTCTATCCGCTCGTTCTATTCCTTGATCTGTTTCTGTAAGGTTAGAACTAAATTTTGCAAATTATAATTACCCGGTGTATCTGAACCTCGTGTTCTGGAACTGTTTCGTACAGATCCGTTATAATCAGTTCTGGTACAGATAGTTGCGGCACCAATATATCGATGTACATTCTCTATTTTTCTCTGCTTGTTACTTACATATCATTATCATGACTATTCTTCCCTTTTTATTTTGCATGGTACTTCATCTCCAACTTGGTTGTCCTCAACTGTGTTGATTGGTAAATTTCGGCCATGATGAAGGTTTAAACTGAAAACAAGCGAATATTAACAAAAAATGTTACTATCTTTGGATGAATAGCAAATTTGCTTGAGTTCCCGATAACGGAACCAAACTGTTTAACCCAAAAAATGGTTTTCAAGGTCAAAGCAATAATTTTATATGACGGGCCACAAGCAACCGATTTAATCCCAAAGATATAAAATTTCGTTAATACAACGTGATAGAGAAGTGGGAAATAAATTCAATGACAGATAATATAATAAAAATACAGCAAAGAAGAAAGAATTCTTATTGAATGATCCTTGATAGGATAATGAGCCGAACAGAGCTTGAAGGGCCGAACTATGGCTAACTTGGGAGCAAGATTCTATGAATTACAATGTATAAAATTGTAGAGAAGAAAATTAGATTCCCCTGATGGTGGTAAAAGTATGTCTATTTATAGGGCTAAATCTAAGTAACTAGTCTCCTTGAATTTTGGGTCCATTATGAGCATTTACTCAATCCATCCATTACTTTTGGAAGACTTGTAACAGCTGTGTAAATGCTAAAATTCCGTAACTGATGAGTTAATTCCATAACTGATGAGTTGATTCCGTAATTAATGAGTCAATCTCGTGTCTGTTGAATCAATCCCGTGCCTGTTGAGTCAATCTCGTGCCTGTTGAGTCAATCCCGTGCTTGTGCAATCTCGTGCCTGTTGAGTCAATCTCGTAACTGATTGCCTTGTTCTGACCGTTACAATCATTTATTGCATTTATTAATAATTGATTTGTAACTGATGGTGTAATGATGATAAATCCCATATAATCTGGGATTAATTTATTCCTTCCTCATTTGTAATTATGAGATATTCTCCCGCACCTGATCTGGGCTATTTCATGATGATCAGTTCCGGGGCTAACATGCACGGTATGAGTATGTTCGGTCCCGGGGGTGTTTCACATATCATCTTTACATGTCATTCTTCACTTTTTTTCATACTTTACTGACACATGTCGCCATTTAATAGACCCACTTGGCGAGTCTAATTTTTACTAATACACTAGTGTGTAAATATTAATTGTTACACAAGTTTTTAATATTTACAAGTAAGTCATTTCTCTAGAATTTTCTGCAAGCTTAGAATCTTCTAAGAACTTTTCTAGCAATACCATAGGGTTCTAATGTCTTCCTAATAAAATCTCTATATTTTTCTAGAACCTTTTACAAGTGCATAAATATCTCGAGCTTTCTCAAGAAAATTCTCCATAGTTCTAGAATATTCCACCAAAATCTAATCTCTAATTTAAGTAATTCTTCTATATGACAAAAATATATGTCAAGTGACACCTACATGGCATGATGATATGGCGGGTCATGACATATATGTCAAAAGCATTGTTTTTAAAAGATTCAATGTACCTTGAGCACGGTCATATAAAATGAATCATGTAGTAGTAGTACTGCAGTATGTTTAACTACTTGACTAGCTTTCATTTGTACGTTTCTAACTTTCTTTTTCTTCTTCCCAATAAAATAAGAGCAAACTCCAAATGTAAATAAGTAATTAATAGATTATTTCTTTATTTTCGTCATTTTACATGGCCAGGTTAGATAACTGATAGTAGGAACTAGTCAACAAATTGTGAAGAAAACATAGCTGGCAAAATTAAATCGGACTTTATAGGACTAATCAAGAACGTGCATGTGTGGGTAAATCCAGTGGGAGAGGTCTTGGTCCAATTTCATTTTTTCGCCATTATCTTCTGCAAACTCTTCAAGTGTTATGAAATTCTTTAATTTTCCTCATTTTTAGCAACCGCGCGTGGGTTCAGAATGAAGTGTCGTAAACTTGAAAAGTGTCAAATCCCCCCTATCTCACTTTTTTTTTTGGGTATCTTCATCTTCTCCCGATCATTTCTTTTATGACATGCATCTTAATTAATTTCATTTACTTCAATTAATTTTATAGCTGAAGGTGTAAATGGATAGCGCTGTATTGTTGAATGAAAGGGTGGTTCAACTGAATATTTTTAGACTGCTAAGAGAACGGATTGATACAAACAAACTTAACGTGAAATATGAATAAACATTGATCATGGAAAACACACAAAAATTTAGGTTGCTTATTATATCTGATCCAGTGAGATGTGATGACTCTTGGTAAAGTACTAAATCCACAATTTGAATATAGGCTTGAGGTGCTTTTTGACTCAAATAATAGCTACTCCTAGTAATATATCCAATTCCAGTTTCCAAACACATTAATTAGAAGTGGTCAAGATTTCATTTGAAAAAAAAGTCCAAACCACATCCACATGGTTTGACCGCAAATTGCGAGAGCACAACTGCACAAGAGGGGGTCAGAGTCAGTGGGGCGTGAAAGAAATAAGGCGATGTTAGCGCTGACATAATTAGGTAGAGGCACAACGTAACCCTGCCAAGATTCTCACTATAACTTGTACTTTTGTTGGATTGGCCTAAACTCATTAGAGACAACTCTACTACACTTAACTTTTTGCACTTTCCCTATATAGCTTTGCCCTCTGGTTTGCTTGGATTCTTTCTTTCTTCATTTTCCGGGTCCCCACTGAATCTTTTACTCTAGTAACTAGTGCGCGCTCTCTCTCTCTCTCCTCTTCGCTTCACCCCTTTTGAGAGAGTAACCAACTAACCATCATTAGAAGTCCATAAGCTGCAGAAGTAGTCTTGCACATGCAAATTTGAAGTAATCAAGATGAAAGATATAAAATGGTTCATCAAAATTGAACTATATATTTATTGGTTCGAATGCTTATTATGGGGATTATCTATGCTAGCTGTAAACTTCTGTTTCCACATGTCGTTTTCTTTAAACATTAATCTGTGTGTCATCTGAGTGTGTATATATACATATACATATATATACACATTAATCTGTGTGTCATCTGAGTATATATATATATATATATATATTATATTTCTGTTAATTTTCTCCTTGGAGTTCTGGCCGAATGGGGGTGGCTGGACGTTGGACCAGTTAGTAAAACAAGAAAGAACAACAAAAGTATATATGCGAAGTCCCATGTGACTGGCTAAATTTCTGCGTTGACACAGGCTCTCTCTTTTGATGCATAATGTTTGAAATTTTTTATTTTGTGCCTCACAGGCTTTTTTTTTTTTTTGTCTCACAACTGTGTGGGTCCCAAAATTTTTTGGACCCAAATGTGTAAGATATGCCTGGGTCTACAAATATATGTGAGATGAAAAGAGGTCTCACACAACTAGTGTCAGTTGTGTGAGGCACAAAATAAAATCACTCCATAATGTTAGCAGGAAATGATACTACTTCAGCTTACCGAGACATGAGAAGGTCGAGAATTAGGGTTGTGGGTTAATAGGTAGATGAGAATTTCTCCTAGTTGTACCAGTAGTATTAGTACTAGTCTTGTATTTTCCTATTCCTAGTTTCTTGTTATTATACGATGTGTCATTTTTATTGATAGTTTTAGCACTATTCTCATAGTTTAATATCCCTAGATCTTTGTTATTACACTTGTATATGGGTAAAATCGGGGCTAACAAGGCTCTCCGATTTTCCGATGGATCAAACGAAGCAAGGATATGACTACATGGGATCAGAATCAACGCTTGGAACTTCTTGTATCGAGGCCCGAACAAAGTGCTCGCCATCGGGCCTAATAAGACAATACTCCCGGAACCCAGAACGAGCTCAGAGACCTCGGAAAGCATGACAACGGTTTCATACGACTAACAGAGTTCCGTGATATCCACACCTCATCGGATATCACGGCGAAATCTCGCCCGACGTCGGTAGCGGATCAGTAATTGATAGAAAGGAGGATTTTTTGCCTTTTTAGAAATTTACTTGGGATGAAACTCTTCTACTATATAAAGGGGAATCTTTTTATTCAATAGGACACATTGTAACACGCAAACCAAGGCAATACAAATTCATTTTTCTGCTTTCCAGCTATTGAAAAGTTCTTATTTTATTGTTGTTCTTCATATACTTTTGGCTTCGAATCAAGAGTCCGATCGAGGGCAAAATTGTTGTTCAGCCCAAATCCGAGCTCGGCAAATTAGTTTGGTTATTCATTCTACATTTAACTCGTTTATCTAACTGTCACGACCCAAAATCTACAATAGGCCGTGATGGCGCCTAACGCTGCCGTCAGGCAAGCCAACGTTGATTTATCAATTTATTTACTCATTCTATTACTTTCGAAATCAAATTTCCGTTAATTAAATAGTATGAAATAAAATCTAAAGGGTGAAATGATAGTAATTATGGGAACAACCATACCAAACATCTAGTAGAAATCTCCAAAACCCGGTGTCACAAGTGCATGGGCATTTTTCTAAGGAGTATACAATATCTGTCCAGAATGTAAATAAGACAGGGTAAAATAAATGGTACAATGGGGACTCGGTAGGCTTTGACACATAACCTGAATTGCAGCTCACATAAAGTCTCCTCAACAAATGCGCCAACGTGCCAAAATGATCACTAAGTGACATGTCAAATCCTACATATTTAGGGGTTGTTTGGTAGGAGGTATTAGAAAAATAATGCAAGTATTAGCTCTATGTATTACTAATACCTTGTTTGGTACATTTTTCAACCTATATAACTAATACTACATCATACTTGGTATTATCCTATGTATAAGTAATGTATAGAAAATCATGACATTAGTAATACCAAGGCTATTAATGCATGCATTAGTATGGTTAAAGACAAAATTGTCTTTAAAGTCCCTTAAAGTTAGAGAATATGAAGGGTATTTTTGAAAACAACTATTTTTCTTAAAAATTATGCAATGCATTATAATTTTTAATACACCACACCAAACAGTAGATAAGAAATAATATCTGTATAACTAATACTTGCATTACTAACCCATGCATTACTAATCCTTGCATTACTAATACACCTTATTCCGCACTATTTTATACGCCTTACCAAACCATGAGTACGTACATCAATGTGTAGCCAGTAAGTATCTAGCCTAACCCCAGAGAAGTAGTGATGAGGGGTTGACATCGACACTTACTAGAGGTCCAAATAAATAAATGATAATTCATAACAGGTCTGAAGTGCACAACAATAGTGGAGTAAATCTGTAATATCATAATGTTCCAATTATTCCTTCTAGACATAAATTTCTCGATCTTGTATTCTACCTTAGTGTCTCAGAAAAATGCCAAGTGTCAATACCAAATAAATAAGAAATGCCATAAAATATCAGGTATCTGTGAAAGGTTTATCTTGTGAATATTCGAACTACAAGCGATATAATGCACGATTCTGCCGAGGTCGTTCGGCCCGATCCGAAATAATGTGTATACTGCCGAGGGTCGTGTGGCATGAACCATAGATGCATCTATATACTGCCGAGGCGTTCGGCCCGCTCCACAAGAAAGGAAGGAAGTTACCGGATTACAAGACACGTGTTTGCAATACAGTAAATGAGCACAATAATAGGTACATCTCTATACATTTATCAAATATCTTAGCAACAACTCAAGGTGATAAAGCTTGGCCTGATATATTTATTTCTAAATCAATTTCAGTTATAACTTTAATTAATTAAGTCAGCAGAACAAATTCAAATAATTCAATTATTTCATGATAAGGTCCTAAGTCTACCCGGAAATAAGCATGCTTTAGCTACGTATGGACTCTCGTCACCTCATACGTACGTAACACCCACAACTAGTTGCACATAATAATAAATATCACCTAGGGGTAGTTTCCCCCTCACAGAGTTAGACATGAGACTTACCTCGCTCCGAAGTTCCGTAACCGACTACAAAGCCTATCTAACAACACAAGACGATGTCCATCGCTCTAAAACTAGTCAAACAACGTGCAAACAAATCAAAATATATTCCAATGCTTACAATTTAACAATTTATAATGATTCCCCACTGCGCTCGAAAAGTTAATAAAGTCAATCCTCGGACCCACGTGCCCGGCTTCCGAAAATATTCAAAGATAACCTTTACCCGTAACGCTACGAACTTGAATATATGATTTATTCCCAATTCCATACCTAATTTCGAGGTCAAAATCCAAAAATACCAATTTCTAGGTTTTCTTCAAAATCTCACAATTTCCATTAATTTTCATGTTCAAATCCATATATAATTCATGTATTTAACTTAAAATGTGAAGGAATCACTTACTATGTGGAGGACGACCAAAAGATCCTTCAAAAATTGCCCAAAGCTCGGCTTCAATAGAAAATTTGAGATAAAATGAGCCAAAACTCGTTTCTTACAACTTATACACTGCCCAGGCAACCCTCATCGTGAACGCGACACTGCCCTCGCGTTCGCGAAGTTCAGCAAACTCAGGCCCAGAATTCCTTCTTCGCGAACGCGGAAAATCGCACATGTTCGCGAAGCACAATATGCTCCCCCCTCCCCTAGTTTTCTCTACGCAAACGTGTGACAGGGCCCGCGAACGTGAAGCTTTACCAGCCAGCCCTTCATGAAAAGCATGTGCCCTATCGCGAATGCATAGAACAAAAGGGCCCAGTACAAACTTTCTTCTTCGCGAACGCATGAGGCCCTTCACGTTCGCAAAGAACAACACCAGCACCAGCAAACCAACAACAGCAACTCAACCAAAATTGGCTCGGAACCACCTCAAAACACACCTGAGTCCCCAGGTACCCCATCCAATCACACCAACTAGTTCCATAACATGACACCAACTTGCTCGAGGCCTCAAATCACATCAAACAACATCAAATCTACAAATTGCGCATCAATTCAAGCTTAATGAACTATTGAACTTTTAATTTCCATATCTGATACCGGAACCTATAAAATCATGTCCGATTGACCTACTCCAACTTCTATAATCAGAATCTGAACCCGATATCAAAAAGTCCACTCTTGGTCAAACTTCCCAAAAACCTTCAAATTTATAACTTTTGCCAAATGACCCCGAAATGGCCTACGAACCTCCAAATCCACATCCAGACGCACTTCTAAGATCAGAATCACCATACGAAGATATTCCCAGGCTCAAAATCCCAAACGGACATCGATAATATTAAAATATACTTTAACCCAAATTTATGAAATTCTTCCAAATTGCCAACTTTCCATAATAGACACTGAAATGCTTCTAGGGGACCCAATACCCAACCTGAACATACGCCCAAGTCCAAAATCATCATACGAACCTATCAGAACCTTCAAATCCCAATACCGATGTCTTTTACTCAAAAGTCAAACCTTGGTCAACTCTTCCAACTTAAAGCTTCCGAAATGAGAATTTTCCATCTGAATCAACTCTGAACTTCTTGAAATTAAATTCCGACCACACGTCCAAGTCAAAATACCTGAAGTGAAGCTACTTAAGGCCTTAAACCATTGAACAACGTGCTAGACCTCAAAACTACCGGTCGGATCGTTGCACTAATATTCTTGATTATTTGTGTTGAATAAATCCTCATATCCTTAAAACCGCATATAAATTCAATTAGTATCCATTTTACGGGTAAATATTTTAGCGCCCACCGTGGGGATAAGGATACTAGTGGTGGTTTGATAAAAATATCCATAACACACTCTATTTCATGCTTGTTCTTTAAGGTCTCAATTTCAGGTCAGCTTAAAAAGTAAAATTCTCAATCTACTCACTTGAACGTTGAGGTTGAATTTGGCCATCAAGGCAAAAACAACAATCTGGTGCCTAGAAAAGAGGTGACTCCTGGTGATCCCAATAGAGTCCCAGTTTCCGACCCAGACGATGCTAACTCACAGGTGGCCATCGACGTCAACCTGCCAACCGATCCCGAGAACATCGTTCGCGGAGGAGCCCGACCAACGGCTTGAGAAGAGCTCGAAGGCAATGAGGTTAGACTACGGTTAATATTTGAATGTTGCTGGCTCAACGGGAAATGATAGCATAGATGCAAAATCAAAGTCGCGCCCCTAGCAGAGTCAAGCATGAACCATCCCAGGAAAACACCCGAAGAAATGAGCAGACCACTGAAAGACCTAGTGAAGCTGAGTTTGAGGTCAGTCCCGAAGTCATGAAAATGCTTGAAGCGTTAACGAAGCGGGTGGAATTAAGTGAAAAGAAAATTGAGGCCAACGACAAGAAGGTGGAGACATAATTCCAGGGTCGATCAAATTCGGGGAGAACCCTCGATATTGAAAGGATTGAATTCCAAGAATTTTTTCCAAAAGGCTTTCCCTGTGAGCGCAACACCAAATCCAATATCGAAGAGTTTTGGTATGCCCAATATTCCAAAATATAATGGAACCACGAATCTGAATGAGCATGTAACTTCTTATACATGCGTCATCAAAGGCAACGACTTGGAAGACGATGAAATCGAGTTGGTATTACTAAATAAGTTCGTGGAAACTCTGTCAAAAAGGAGCAATGATATGGTATCACAACTTACCCCCAAATTCCATTAACTTGTTGGCTATGCTAGCAGATGCTTTTGTGAAGGCTCATGCCAGGGCCATCAAGGTCGAGACCAGAAAATCGGACCTTTCCAAGGTTAAGGAAAGAGACAAAACAAAATTTGGTAGAGTACCGCAGAGTAACTTGGGCCGACGTCCACAAAAGGTACTAGTAAAAAATCAGAGTCGAGGACGAACAACTCGGAGCCCCTTTTGATTCCATTTATCCTATCAGAGCCGACGACAGGTCTAAGAGAGTCGTCAACCGTGAATCAATGCTGTTCTAAGATCGGTATCAACCATATAGCATAGATCGAATGGGAAACGGTCTGGGCGTAACCCTACAAGTAACGAAAAGAGAAGCAATCGAGGGCCTAATAGCTGAGGTCTGATGAGTAAAAATGGTTTCGACAGGCCACTCGGGGGAAGGGAAGTACCAAGATTATCAGAGTATAAATTCAACGTTGATGCTACCAACATCGTGTCAACCATTAGGTGTATCAAGGAAATCGAGTGACCCCGACCATTATAGTCCGACCTTACCTAGAGAGATCCTAACCTGATGTGTGAGTATCATGGCACTCATGGCCACAAGAATGAGGACTGCCAGTAATTGAGAGAAGAAGTTGCCCGGTTGTTTAATGACGGGCACTTTCGAGAATTTCTGAGTAATCAAGCCAAAAACCACTTCAGGAACAGGGACTCCAACAAATAGACCGAAAACGAAGAATGTCGGCACGTCATCAACATGATCATTAGAAGTCGATGTCCCCCAAGGGCCAATGATAAAGTACAATAAAGTATCCATCATGAGGGAAAAACGCACTCGAGATTACGTCCCAGAGGGAACCATTTCATTCAGTGACGAGGATGCCGAGGTTATCGTACAACCTCATATTGATGCATTGGTAATATCCATACTTATGAATAAATCTTGAGTTAAATGCATGTTGATTGATCCAGTAGATCAGCCAACATCATTAGATCGAGAGTCATAGAGCAGTTGGGGTTACAAAACCAAATACTGCCGGCGGTCTAGGTTTTGAACGGATTTAACATGGCATGCAAAACTACTAAAATGGAGATAACCCTGATAGTAAACACCGCCGAGTCGATCCAAGAGACAAAATTCTACGTGATCAAAGGGGACATGAGGTACGACACCCTGTTCGGAAGGCCATGGGTTCATAACATGAGGGCGGTACCCTCAACCTTACACCAGGCACTGAAGTTCCCTACACTGGGAGGAATCAAAATGGTCTACGAAGAGCAGCCGACCATAAAAGAAATGTTTGCAATCGATGAGGTAATCCCGGTGCCTGTGATCTCGACCTCAAGGAGCACATAGCCGACCAGGAAGGAAGAAATTAAATAGAAATCACTGATACCAGTCCCGACCAAATCGGAAGAGCGAGGAGTAGACAATGGGGATGATTACGGAGTTCCTAGATTGTTCATAGCTCCTAACAATACCGATGCCACCAAATCGATAGTCTAAGAGTTCGAGCAAGTCGTATTGATCGTACACTTACTAGATTGAAAGGTTTACCTGGTCATGTGATTAACTCCCGAGCTTAGGAAAAAACTTATTGAATTTCTTATAGCTAACATAGATTGTTTCGCTTGGTCCCATCTTAACATGATAGGGATCCCACCGGAGGTAACTACTCGTAAGCTGAGTTTAGACCCAAAGTTCCATCTGGTTAAGCAGAAAAGGAGACCACAGTCCGAGGTCAAGCATACATTCCTCAAGGACAAGGTATCTAAACTCCTTAAAATAGGGTCCATTTTTGGAAGTTAAATACCGGATTGGTTAGCTAACATAGTGGTAGTACCTAAAAAAGGAAATAAGCTAAGAATGTATGTGGATTACAAAGATCTGAACAAGGCATGCCCTAAGAATTATTATTCTTTGCCTAACATCGATCGAATGATCGACGCGATGGCCGGGCACAAGATACTCAGATTTCTCTATGCCTATTCCGGGTACAACCAAATTCGGATGGACCCGGGAAATCAAGAAAAAACCTCCTTATCACAAGATTCGGCACCTATTCTTATAACGTAATGCCTTTCAGATTAAAGAATAACGGTGCCACCTATCAATGCCTAGTAAATCGGATGTTCGAAGAACAAATAGGAAAATCAATGGAAGTTTATATTGACGACATGTTAATCAAGTCCCTACAAGTAGAGGACCATTTGAAACATTTACAGGAAACCTTCGACATATTGAAGAAATATAATATGAAGTTGAACCTGGAAAAGTTCGCATTCGGGGTCGGATTGGGAAAATTCCTCGGGTTCATGGTATCCAATTGTGGGATCGAGATCAATCCTGATAAAATCAAAGTCATAAAAGACATCACCATTGTGGACAATGTCAAGGCCATTTAGAGGCTGACTGGGCATATAGCCACCCTGGGCCGGTTCATATCGAGGTCCTCGGACAAAAGCCATCGGTTCTTCTCACTGTTAAAGAAGAAAAATAACTTTTCCTGGGCACCGGAATGCCAACAAGCTTTAGAAGAACTCTAGGCGAGGCCGAAACAAGGTGGCGATAAGTGGAGTCTTAGTACGGGAAGAGTAAGGTATGCAATTTCCTAAATATATCAGTAGAACTCTAGGCGAGGCCGAAACAAGATCCTCACCTGGAAATATTGATGCTCGCTTTTCTAAGAGCCTCTAGAAAGTTAAAACCGTACTTTCAATTCCACCCTATATGTGTCGTAACCTCTTACCCACTAAGGAACATCATGCACAAACCCGAGCTCTCGGGATGGTTGGCCAAATGAGCCGTCTAAATCAGCGGGTACGATATTGAGTATCAACCCCGAACCACCATAAAGTCTCAAATTTTGGCAAACTTTGTGGCCGACTTTACGGTGGCCTTAATGGAGAAGTCAAAAGGGAATTATTGCTAACCTTAGGGACAACCTCGGGAATTTGGACCCTTTTTAGGGATGGTTCCTCGAATGCAAAGGGGTACAGGCTCGGCATCATGCTGAAACCACCTACGAGAATATAGTTAGGAAGTCTATTAGAACTGTGAAATTGACTAACAATGAGATCGAGTACGAGGACATGATTGCAGGTCTTGAATTGGCTAAAAGCCTTGGGGCTAAGGTGATCGAAGCTAAGTGTGACTCCCTCCTTGTGGTAAATCAAATTAATGGGACTTTCGAAGTGAAATAGGGATGAATGCGAAGGTATTTATACAAATTACGGGTAATGCTGCATCAATTCAAGGAATGGACCCTATAACATGTGCCCCGAGATCAGAACAGTAAGGCCGATGCTCTGGCTAACTTGGGGTCATCGGTCGATGTCGACGAATTCAGTTTGGGAACAGTAGTACAACTCATAAAGTCGGTTCCTCGGCGGAACGAAGTCACCTCTTCATCTCGGTTGTCTAAGGAGAAAACGAAGGTGATACCCACTCTGGGACAATGTACTCCCCCCTATGTTGACATGTCAAAAGATTATACGATCGATATACCCCCTGATACATCAGGCAGTTGAGAACACGTGTCCTGGTACATCAGTGTCGTGACCGATGCGGGGATGGTAAAAAATGACTGCTAATGGAAGAAGGCGGTGGAGGTGGAGATTCCTGGCCCTGATGAGAACATAACGGAATACAAAGACGATTTCCTCCACGTATATACTTATCCTTTTACTTTGAGTCCGGCTGAGCCTTCTGGATCTCCTCCCCTAGAGATAGATTTGGTCATTCTCGACTTTTGCGACAAATATCAGGTGACGCTCGGTCAAATCTATCCCTTTTTTTGGAGGATAGTCTTGATGCTCTATTATTTCACTGATAAGGTTAGGGACAAGACCTTTAACCTGAATCATTTGATCAGGATGCACAACCCCAAGTTCTATCGAGTCTTGATTAGGCTTCGCCATCGATCCAAGAAATCATTTTCTCGAGCACTAATAAGGAGAAAGATCAGGGATGGATGAGTAGGTTCATCCAGGTTAGAACCTCAGACATCATTCCGGCTAAGAGGATGCCTTTACCGGAGAGGTGGAACATGCAACGTAAGTATTTTTTCCTTCGGACATGTTTTGAGATCTTCTTTACTTTCTTCCAAAAAGATAACCTCCTTTTGTTTTCTGCAGCTACCGCTTGGTATCCTAAAGGGCTCTCGGATATGCCAGGGTGGATTGAGTGGTTAGAAAAAAAGTTTTCGTATCTTGCCCGATCTTGGACCGACCTGGCCAAGACGCGGTGGGTGGCCAAGAATCATGGTAAAGTTTCTCTTGCAGCCTATGTCTCAACACTACATTTTTTTGTACCTCTTTGTGCTGACTAGTTGTGGTCACTATGCTCGTGCAGGCCTTGGAGAGAATATGCTAATGAGACCAACCCTTGTAGGCGGCGGAGGATTCAGAGCCTGACAAGGGAAATAAAAGGAAAGGCAAGGTGGCTACCGACCCTCCTACGGTGAAGAAACCAAAACTGTACAAGCGTAAAACTACCATTTGGACCTCATCTTGTGTTTTCAAGGCAAGCCTCGATACTGATGACGAAAACGGTAATAAGAGCGGGTACCGCTTGGAGGAGAGGCTGAGGCCGGTCACGAAAGCCCCGCAGATACCCCAACCAGAGGCTGCCGAATTGGGGAGGCTGACTCAGGTCAGCCCCGTAGACCGAAGGTAATTGAGGAGGGCGTCAGTGTGGCCTCGGATCCCATGACCGGGTTCGGCGCAGTTTTTGTTGGGGGGACCATTGCCGTTGGTCCCGAAGGGTCGGGACCTAGAGCTTTTCAAGAGCAGGAACTCCACCTCGGGGACATTGGAGATATAGGTGATTTCATTTTTGGCTCCCATTTTTTGTTAGGGGAGCTAAGGGATGCTCAAGGTACGAACGCCGCCAAAGCCGGGGGTCCCCTCAAGAGGGAAGGCACGCTTGGCTATATTCTTGATGATGTTAGCGGGAAGATCGATCTTGACACTCTCGGCTCCGTTAAGGCGTCCGAGAGGTTCATGAAGCAGGTGATAGTTGTTTTAAGTATATTTCTTTTAGCATCGGACACCCTTCTTGATTCTTCTAACTCTTCTGTTTGGCTGTAGTGCAAGGAGATGCACGATTATGCCCTCTTTAGGCTTAACGAGGAGCTTTCTACCGTGAGAAGGAGCTTGAGATGCTGTCCTTGAGACTACGAGAATCAGAGGCTCATTCTGTCTAAAAGGAGGAATGGTTAGGCGAGCTCCGAGCTACTTTGGAGGCAGCACTCCGAGAAAAAGCTACCCTTATCGAGCAAGTATTTTGTTATGCATGAGTCTTTCCCTTGTTCCCGTATTTTGATACTGACCGGTTTACCTTTATTTTTGTAGGTCACGCAAAATGACTTGCAGATTGGGCGACTGAATATGGAGATCCTCGGACTGAGGAAACAAAATGATGCAGTGACCTCAGAATTGGCGTCGACCCGCGATCTTCTCAAAGATGCTCGAAAGAAGATAGTTGAGCTGGTTAAACATAGCTACTTACCTGAAGGACGCAACCACAATGCATCAAACAACCCGTAATGTATCAATAAATGCTGAGCAAAAACTGACTGGGGCCATCGAACATGCCAGGGCAAAGGCTAGGAGAAAAACATTGGAGGAGATCGATGCCGGGGGCATCGATCTGTCAGTTGGAATTAAGGAGGCCCGGGAGTTGGAAAGAAATTTGGCGCTTTTCATTGTCCCAGACAATGATCTCGGAGATGGTTCGGGGATAGTAGTGATGAAGAGTAGGCCTCGTGTCGCTTTTGCCTCCCCCTATCTATGCATGTACCCCCCGGGAAGTGAGTCTTGTAAAGACGTCCCTTGTAAATATATTTTTGGTAATAAAAAGAAAGGGTTTTTCTTCTCTCAATCTTTTCGTTCTTTTTACCTCGCTACTCGAGTAGAGTTATCCTTCGACTCGAGGCGTTAGCTCTTCAAAAATCGTATTCAGAGCGGTCGGGACCCCTAAATCGGGTCTTCTCCCGAAGTTAGATCGACAGCTTCTTTAGGGCCGGTGCTAGTGATAGCGAGGATCCCTTGAGGCCTCGCCGCCTTTTGAATTTCACGGGATAGTAGCATTTGAGCAATCTGGTGAAGGGACCCCGGGGTGGTCCTGTTAGTACATTTCCTTAGAAAAAGGGTGACGTTAATGCGACCAGAATTAATTGGCCCTCTGGGTATGCGAGCAGTCGTTGCCTTGCCCCTATATATTCGCCTCTCAAGTGGAGATTCTGCTGCTTTGAGTAAACACAAGACCTGACGCTCTGTTCTTGTTCTCCCATTGTTCCAACTCAAAATCTTTGCGCAAATTCATATCTCCCCCCTCTCATTTTACCATAGCCATGACTGATACATTGACCACCACCCACCAAAGAGAGGGGAGTTCTGCTTACGTTCCACATTCGGTCAGTGGTACACCGCTGGTGCTCGGAAAACGGGCCTCGAGGTACCTTTCCTCGAGAAAAGATATTATGTTTGGGAAACCCCCCCTGTTCCAGGACATCGGGAGCATGCGTTGAGGTTTATCTCATCAGTGAAAGAGGAAAACCTAGAGATGATCAGAAAAGATTGCGGATGGGGGGAATGCATGGTATTACAAGTTCCTTCCTCCAAGGAGAGCATCATGACCTATGTCAAGGGGTTTTTGAGAATGTACATGCATACTTTTGCATAGAGTCCCTCCGTCCGGGTCGTGCTTGAGTTCTGTTAGATATATCAGGTTACCTTAGCGCAGGCTCACCCATTCCTTTGGAAGATAGTGCAGATGATAAGATATTTTGCCGACTAGGCCAGGATTGAGTTTACCCTCAGACATCTCGTGAGGTTATATTGGCCACTATGCTATCGAGGTTTGATTGTTCTGTAGCGTCGATCCACCCGGGCTCCTGTCATTAACAACGTAGAGGACGAGGACCGTGGATGGATGAATCGGTTTGTTCTAGTTCGAATGATCGATATCATTCCCGGAGAGTTTATGACCTTTCCTGAGAAATGGAACTTCACACGTAAGTGTCGCACCTATTTTTTCATTGTTTTGACTAGAGGCGGGCTCTGTAATGACTTTTTTCTATTTCATTTTTGTAGCAACTCCCTGGTTGCCGAACGAGGTCCCTAATTTCACTGAGTGGTCTCGCAAGCTGGCAGCCTGCTGGTATTGCAAGCTGTCAGCCTTCATCGTACACTTCGGGTTATGCATGTTAGTGATACAGAGGCACTAGAGTTGGCTTCTTATCGGCTACAGGATTTAGCAGTTCTCTGGTATGATAGTTGGGAGAGATCCAAGGGTTCGAACGCTACTCCAGCTGTGTGGAAGGAATTTTCTGAGGCCTTTCTTCGTCACTACTTGCCAGTTGAGATACGACGAGCTAGAGCTGATAAGTTCTTGAACCTTAGACAAGGTAATATGAGTGTGCGAGAGTACAATATGCAGTTCGATTCTTTAGCAAGGTATGCTCCCCATATGGTGGCCGAGATGATCTGAAATGAGACATTGCTCTCTGGTAGAGGAGGATGGACTTCCGACCTCGGGGTCGAGGGTCAATGATAAATGAAAAGAATCTCTGGTGTGCGAGGAGGCTCGCAGCGGGGCTAGTCCTTCTCAGCAAATCAAGAGAGGCGACCCGACCAATCATTCGATTTCAGGGACTTCTGTTCTCGAAAGAACATTTCCCGTTTCTGTTGATGGCGCTTCGAGGGAAACTAAGCCATCGGACATTGGGTCGGCTTTTAGTGAGGATCAGCGGCTCGGCTTTATGGTAAGTTTGGTAGCCAGCATGGGATTATTCTGTCCACACGCTTTTCCTTTCTTAATGAATTTTCTTTCGCAGGCCTTCGACAGGCTCAAATTCGAGCTACTTCGTTATGAGGCTCGGTTGCAGAGAACTTTGAATAGGGAGAAATCCCTTAAGCTTCTTTGTGAGAAGAAAGAAAGCGAGTTGGTATCCCTGCGGCGTGAGGTGGGTCAAAGACGGAGCCGCGAGAATTGCCTCGAGAGACAGGTATCTTTTGTTTCATGTTGACGTATGCTCCTTCTTTCATTTCTGGAGGTTAAAGTTTTGAAATTTTAGTTGGAGAGCAAAACAGAGGAGCTGGAGCGGCTCTAGGCGAAGTTGGCAGGGTCAAATGTGAGTTCGATGAGGTGCAAGCCCATGCAGATGCCCAAGTTGCGGCCAAGGAGAGTGCTTTAGCTAAAGCTTCCACCTTGGAGATGCAAATCCGGACCGCTCGTGCGAGTGATTCTAAAGTGGCGAACATGATCGCGAGGATCGAGTCTGAGCTTTCGAAGGCGAAGGTCGAGGTGGTGAATGCCCGGGCCGAGGCTGTGATGAGTAGCACTAGGGCGGATCAGAGAGCGGTGGCCTATTTGAAGAGTGCTGCCACTACCAGAGCTCGGCTAAGGAGAACTCTTGGTTGTGCAAGAAGCAGTAAAGAGTATGCGAAGTGCAAATCTCGGAGGGAAACCCTTGCGGAAGTTTACACCAGGGGTTTCGATCTTTCGGAGAAGATCGAGGAAGCCAAGGCGGAGGAGTATGAGGCCAAGTTCCTTCTGTCCGATGCCGAAGATAGCGAGGACGAGGCCGCCAGGCCATAGTCTCCAAGTGGGACGTTTTCTTTCTTCTTGTTCTTGTGTATATAGCTTTCATAGTATGTTGTAAGCGGAGCTTGTATTCTATTACCTGTGTGTGTATAAGAGGGGAACCTCGCAGTTTTGTATCTTCTGGGTTTCTGTTTACCAAGATTTTAGCCAGATCAATCCGATCTATTGAGTTAGTGTGAGTCTTTAGGGTAGGTGATACGACCCTGGGGCTCATTAGGCTGGCCCGAAGGGCTCTTATGCACTTGGTCTATGCGATCATTAGTATAAGCTGGCGCTTGAGCTCTTATGCTTTTGTTCAACCGTTTTGGGTTTACTCTCCGAGTCGGGTTTCAACTCGAGCTCATTTGACCCTCAGGCTTTTACGTTCGCATGGGCTAGCGACAATGGCTCTTACCCCTTGGACCGAAGTGGCCTTTTAATGTAAGCTGGCGATATTGGCTCTTATGCTTTGGGTCGAAGTGACCTTTTAATGCAAGATGGCGACAATGGCTCTCACGCTTTGGGTTGAAGCGACTTTTAATGTAAGCTGGCGACAATGGCTCTCACGCTTTTGGTCGAAGTGACCTTTTAATATAAAAGCTGGCGACAATGTCTCTTACACTTTGCCCTTAAGCATATATAGTTAACTATTTTGGGTCCAGTCTCCGAATCGGGTTACGACTCGATCTCATTTTGACCCTCAAGTTTTCAGATTTCAGGCTGGTGACAGTGGCTCTTATGCTTTCGATCAATGCGACCTATTATGTGTGTGGCCCTAAGGCTTATTAGGCTAGCGACAATGGCTCTTACGTGCTTGGTCGATGCGTCTTTTTATGTAGGCTTTATTTTCCTCTTGTTAAAGACTTTTGAAGTAATTTTTGTCTAACTCGTCGTCGGTTGGGGAAGAACCTCGATTTTGAGTAACTTGTGGCGATGTTCGAGCACCTCGAGAGGTTTGGCTCAGAGGCTGAGTAGCTCGAAGCCAATGATTTTGGAGCCGACATGGTCGAAGCTCATTGCCTATGTCGAGGGTACCCTATTTAACCGGTTCTTTCCGAAGTAGATTCGGATTAATTGAAGGCCTGTATGGGCTGGCGAGAATGGCTCTTACACCTTGTAATGACGATCGGGCGTCCCCGAGTCGCGTTAGTTTGGCTGGTACAGCTGTGTGACCAGGGTCACTTGTGTTTTGTCGAAGCCTTTAAGTCCCGAGTGAAGTAGTTTCGGCATCTATATCAAGGTTATGCCTTTTTAGGGGTCTTACAAGTTCGATATATAGCCGAAACTTTGGGATCGAGTTTATGCCTTTAGTAAGGTCTTACAAGTTTTACATGCCATTGAGGTCTTACTATTTTGGATACTTGGTACAAGTATTGTTCATGCCTTGCTTGAGGTCTTGCAGATATAGTTGCTGCCTTATGTAGGTCTTACTAGACCGAGTTTACCCACTCGGGGTCTTATAGCCTCGGGTTTTGATAAGTTGATGGAGGTTGCGCTTGACGGCAGTCCCCGAGTCATCGAGCATTTGTTGACTTGGGAGCCATTATTTGCAAACTTTGTATTGCCTTATCGAGGGCTTACGGTTTGGAGATCCCGACCCTAGGGTCATGCTATTTTGGAGATATCAGCGCAAGTCCCCGAGTGTTCGGGGTGCTTTTGCCTTGGAGATGTTTCATGATTTTCATGTTGCCTAGTTGAGGGCTTATGAGTTTGGAGTTTCGAGCTTGAGGTCATGCGGGTATTAAATTGTTGACGCTAGTCTCTGAGTATTCGGGACGTCTTTGATGGAAGAATCGTCTTAGCGAAAATGCTGAATTTCCTTTGGAACGTGAGATGCTTTGACAAAAGGCATTCTTTAATTGCTTGACACAAGTATACATAGTTTTGTTGTCGGGGGACTGACTATGTAGGCACGGTTTGTTCGACCGTTTGGCCCGATACATCATTTTACTAATGGGACCATGGGGGGATGCCCTCCAGTATTCGGGGTTGATTGCAAAAAGAAGCCTAGAATACTTGTCGAGTCTTCCTTAGGTAGCATGTGGATGTTGCCTCGTTAAAAACCTTGCCGGTGAAAACCCTTATCAGGATAAAAACTCGGTCGAAGGAAAAGAGTGCAACGGATGCTTTAAAACCTTAAGGTCTTTGAGCTGGGTCAGCGGTTTGACTGCTTCGATCGGGCTCCTACATAAGGGTCAGCATGAAATATAATATAAAACAAAAAGGAGATGGTTATACCTTAGTGGCGATGGTGCTTTCAAACCTTGGAGATGGTCTCGCGGCTGCTATTTTTTGTTGATTTATATCTTAGTTCCTCTGCTGGAGGGGACTTTGGCGTTTTGGCTAGTGGTGTTCGTCTTGAAAGATTATGTGGATGACATGTTGCGACTCGTCTGCCTTGTCCCTTTTGGCCGTTTCCTTTTCTCGAGAATGATTTTTGGCTCGGTCGATGATGAATTCCCGAAGATGGTCGTTGTCAAGTAACCGGGCCACTTTCTCCCGGGGTTTGCCGCAATCTTTGGTCCTATGTCCGTGGGTGTTGTGAAATTCGCATACTAAATTGTAGTTTCTTTGCGAAGGATCCGATTGTATAGATCTGGGCCATCTAGCGTCTCTGATTTTGCTGATGGCGAACATGATGTCTGATACATCGACATTGAAGTTGTATTGTGATAAGCGAGGCGCTTCTGTTGGCCCCGCATTCCTATCGAATCCAGCTATATTTGATGAGTCCACGAGGATTCTGTCCTCGGTCTATCCTTTGATCGTTGAGAGGTGGGTTGCGCCTTAGAGCGTTCCTTCTGTCTTCGGTGTATGGTTGGTATTTTTATTTGTTTGGCTTTGGCTCCTTTACCAAGAGCCTGCTTGGATATACTGAGCCCGAGGGGGCTCCTAGCTGGTCATCATCGGCCCTAATTTTTGACTGGTATCGGTTATGGATGTCCGACCAGGTATTGGCGAGATATTTGATCAAATTCTGTTTCAACTGGTTTGAAGCCACTAAGCTTCGTTCATTCAGACCTTGAGTGAAAGCCTGCATTGCCCAGTCATCGGAGACCGGCGGTAGCTCCATCCGTTCCATTTGGAAGCGAGATACGAACTCTCGTAACATTTCGTTCTCCTTCTGCTTGATTTTAAACACGTCGGATTTCCTCGATGCTACTTTGATGGCACAAGCATGTTATTTTATGAAGGAGTCTGCTAGCATGGAAAATGAATCTATGGAGTTGGGAGATAGGTTGTGATACCAAATCATGCCCCCCTACGAGAGTGTTTCCCCGAACTTCTTTAGTAAGATGGACTCAATCTCGTCGTCCTTTATATTGTTGCCCTTCACTGCACAAGTGTAGGCAGTAATGTATTCATTAGGGTTTGAGGTCCTGTTATACTTTGGGAGTTTCTGGCATTCTGAACTTCTTTGGAATGGGTTCCGGGGCTACTTCCTCTGAGAACAGCCTTTGTATGAACTTCTTCGAATCCACACCTTTCAGGACCGGGGGTTCACCCGGTGCTCCTGGTGAGGTCCTCGAGCATTTTTATGATGGCGGGATCAGTCATCGACCCATTATTGTTTGATCTCTCTGGTACCTGTTCAGTTGGGGGAGCTGTCCCCGGTGCTACCGTGCTGGGTGTTTTCTGGTGACTTTACAACTGAGCAATAGCTAGCTGTTGTGCCTGCAAAATTTCAAAAATAACGTGAAGACTAACCTCACATTCTTCCCTGGTCGGGGTTTTCTGAGATTCTTGTGGATCTCCCTGATGTACACTCCTGTTAGTACGGGAGCTTATGTCGATGTGCTGGGCCTTGCGTGAGACCGCATCCATGGGGACTGGCTCCGGAACATTCCCAGGGTTTTGTGGTGGCACAACAACACCTGGAACAGCCACACTGTTTTCTCCATGGTCCTTAAGATTGTTGTTTTCATCTCTGTTTATCGAGTTAGACATTTTGACCTGAAATCGGAAATCTTGGACAAGAAAAAGCGTGAAAGATAACTTGCATTGTGTGATGAAACCAACAAGAAAATAATCACTATTATTTTTAGCCCCACGGTGGGTGCCAAACTGTTTACTGTGAAAATGATAATAACAATTAAATTTGTTGATGGGACTCTAAAAATACGTGATCTATTTTTATGCTAGTTTATTAAGCAGTTGATGCTGAGTATATGAAACTCAGATAAGAAATAAAGTTAAGGAGAGAGCTATAACCAAAAGGTTTGGGTCAGCTATTCAGGGCATCGAGCCGGTCGATTTGTGGCCTCGAAGTCGATTTCAGGGCTCGGACTCGAGCTATCGTGGGTGATCGGGGTAGGGCTAATAGTTATGAAATAATCAACGAATGCTCTCTATGGCCAATGATAAGCAATAAATGATGAACAAATATGAAGACAGTAAATGAAGGTAATAATATCAAGAGAATGTATGATAGAGCAAAGAGAATGTTCTTTTATATTTCTTATGGAGTGGATGGAGCAACAGTCGAACCCCCTACAAAATGTCAAAGATTCCCTTTATGTAGGAGGGGAACTCCAACATAGTACAAAACCATTAATTACAAAAGTGGGGGGATGGGACAACTAGATGGAACCTAGCTTTGCCAGTATTAGCTGCATGCCTAGGGAGCTCTCCAGTCCCATCATGACTGCAGCCAACATTGTCATTAGGTCGGGTGTCAACGAACCTCGAGGGGGGAGATCGACAGCCTCGCAGCCTAGAGGTTTCGAGGTGATCCCTTGAAATGTCTTAATGACGAGAAATTGGACCCTCTGATTTCTCCATACACAGTGTCGTTTCTCATTTGTTGCACTTTCCTATAAGTCTTCTACCATGTTAGTTACTCATGACTTCTATTTGTTTAGCTTATAAATATCATGCTTTCCTTCATGTTTGT
Organism: Nicotiana tabacum; assembly: GCF_000715075.1. Taxonomy (NCBI): domain Eukaryota; kingdom Viridiplantae; phylum Streptophyta; class Magnoliopsida; order Solanales; family Solanaceae; genus Nicotiana; species Nicotiana tabacum. The sequence continues at coordinate 54,308,565 of NC_134087.1, read as the reverse complement.
TATATCTACATCTAAGCCTTCTACCATGTTAGCTAGTAAAATTTATGTTCCTCTATCTAAAATGCTATCATCACTCTATGCCTTCTATCTAGTATGTTACTATTTCTCATATGCATTGCGTTGCTCGGTGAGGAAGAGATAAATGCACGAAGGGTGTTGCCATGCCAATTGATTTGACCTACATTCATATATTTGGTGAGGATTAGATAAATACACGAAGGGTGTTGCCGTGCCATTTGATTTGATATCTTGAGTACATTTCTCACACCATGAAAGTTATGAATTTACTACCATGACTTCTTCTAGTAATCATTTACTGCCTCGCATAGTTGTTTTTTTGTACTCTTATATGTTTTGTTCTAGAACTGTTTCTATTGCTAGTCTACTACACAAGTAATAATAACGAGTATCTTTTAACTAAAAAAATCCTTGTTACTACTTCAACGAGGTTAGACAATATAATTACTAGGTACATGTGGTCGGTTGTACTCATACTACACTTTTGTACCTTGCGTTGTGTATGGTGGAAGCTGACATTGAAGATTTACATGTATTCCAGTTATAGCTGCCACTTATCCTTGGTAGCTTTAGATTTTGCTAATCTGTTTATGTAAACTTCAAATAGATGACGTGTTTATTCGTACCAATTTTTTTTGTATATTCTAAGTCTTAGAAGCTCATAATTTGTACTACCAGTCCTTGGGTTATTGTATAAATGTTCTAATAATTTTTAACTATTTTCTTGTAAATCTCATTTGGATTGTATTGATTGTTAGTTGGCTTACCTAGCGGGTCGAGTTAGGTGCCATCACGACTAGTAGATGTTTTGATCGTGACAGGTCGAAGGGACATTCTTCAGGAGAATGTTGAATGGCCCGCTAGCAAGATGCTTGGGGTCGGGAGTTACCAAATACTCGTTGAGAGAAGTTTATGAAGGAACTTGCAGGAATCATTTGGGGGATGAATATGTGGTCTAGAAATTAATAAGGGCTGGTATTATTAGACTGAAAAGGATAAAGATGCGAAGGACTTCGTACAAAAATGCAATGACTGCTAGAGACATGCATTGATGGTCCATCAACCGAGAGAGCTGCTCCACTCGGTCTTGTCCCCCCTGGTTGTTTATGAAGTGGGGAATGAACATCGTCGGTCCCCTACCGTGGGCACCCGATAAGGCTCAATTCATACTACTCATGACCGATTATTTTTTCAAATGAGTCGAAACCCAAACGTTCGAAAAGGTTTGGAGAAAGAAGTCATTAACTTCATCTGGGACCACATAATATGTCAATTAGGGATACCGACCGAGGTCGTCTACGATAATGGAAAATAATTCATCGGCAACAAGATAAATAAATGTAAGGCCCCGTAAAATTTTACCTAAAAACTAGGGGTTTCGTGGTGATGAGGTAGGTGTATGTGTTAATGATAGTAGAGAAGCTCGTCGCAGTACAGACTTTTTGGGTCGAACTGTACGCTGGGGAGTTGAAGGAAAATGCTTGGCAGAAAAAGACATTTCTGTAGGCCATAGAATAGCTGCAGAGGGAGGCAGTCAACTGGGCAACTTTTGGATGTCATTTCTCGGCCAATTATGCGACCGCAAAATGATTTCACGGGCCGCACACTGATCGTAGATCCAGCACGGAAATTTTTCGGAGGGAGATTTTGTGGCGCATTATGCGATCGCAGACCAAGTCTATGGCCATCCTATGTCGGAGCTCCTATTTTTCTAATTTTTGAACCCGACCACATTCTAATAAAACACCCCTGGGGATCATTTTAAAGGGGAAAACATATATTTCTAAAGAGGGCGTGTGACAGAGAGTGAGAAATGGAGTTCCTAAGCTTCATCCAGTAATTCTTACTCAAATCTTGGAAGATTAACAAGGAAAGCACACTAGGTCTTCATCCTAGAGGTAAGATTCTACACCCTAACTCTTAATTTCGAAATAGAAATGGGAAATTAGTAAGATAATTCATGGGTATGGGAGTTGTTCATCTTACATGCATGTGTTATCAAATGGTGTAAGAAGATTGTTGAGCTAAAAAGGGTGGATAATGGGTTTGGGATGATGGAAACCACCATAGGAGGATCTTGAAACCTTAATGCACACCTAGTGTTTGATAAAATGCTCAAATAAGCTAGAACCATGATCATCTTCCTAATTGCGGTTCAATTTGTTACATTTCCAAAATAGATTAAGGTTGCTAAGATGTCCGGAAAATTTTAGAGTTTAAGGAATCTCAATTGAGATATGTTGGCTAAACTCTTCGTTAAGAATTGAACCCCGCATTACTCTTGTAAGTTCCAAGATGTTCACTATGTACCGATTATTTCGAATAAGCCTTGAGATAAAGATGTATGTTCAATTAATGTTTCAAATGCTCTTCTTATGTTGTACTATTAATTAAGGATGTGTTCCAAATTATGGATTGTGTATATACATGTTGTAACCCCAAGTCGTGTTTCATATGAGATTTAATATGCCAAATTGTGTAGAGATTGTGATTAGGATTACACCTCCACCCACATACACATTGGGGTGAGGAGGCAGGGACACTTTGTGTGGAATTTTGGGTATTCTTGTTACACCTCCACCCGCATAAACATTGGGGTGAGGCGGCAGGACCACTTTGTGTGGAATTTTGGGTATTGTTGTGACACCTCAACCAGCATACACATTAGGTGAGGCTGCAGGGCCGTTTTGTGTGGAATTTTGGATATTGTTGTTACACCACCACTCGCATACATACTGGGGTGAGGTGGTAGGTCCGCTTTGTGTAGGTTTTGGTACTGTAGTTACACCTCCACCCGCATACATTGGGGTGAGGCGGTAGGACAGCTTGAGTAGAGTTGTGGTATTGTGCTTGCACCTCCACCCACATACATTGGGGTGAGGTGGCGGGGCCATTTCGTTTAAAGTTGGTTACAAAGGATCTCATCTTAAAATTTATAAATGTTATTGGCGCCTCTTGATAAACTTGCTTTGGCTTCAATGGCCATCTATGCTATTCTATTGTCACCCTGATTCATCTTATTTATGTTGTATTTTCAAGTTGTTGATTAGGTGTTTGGTACTAACGTCCCTTTTACGAGGGGGGGGGGAGGGGCGCTATATCTTTAATGGATGCAGGTGGTTCCAAAGTGGAGTATATTGACCAGTGATAGCAGTGATCATTCTTCCCAACTGGCTTGGTGAGCCCCATCTTATTCCGGGTTTGTGTATCCTTTGTGTCGTATGTACTATCATGTTTTGAGATATAACTAGAGCCTTGTTGCCGGCGCCATCATTGTACTCTTTGGTATCTTTAGAGGCTCCGTAGATATAGTATGGGTTGTGTATTGGTGTGGGAAAAGCTGAACTAAAAATGTCTTAATTGTATCACATGCTCCTATTTGTAAACTATGGTTGTGAAACATACTTTTTTGGAGACTTATTAAATGAAGTAACTAATGGTTAGATAGTTGGTATATTCTACACGATCTCGTTGTTAGTCAATTTTCAGGTTATGCATTCTCTTTAAATCATGGGTGAGTTGGGTAGAAAGTTTTTAATAGGCTTTCTTGACCAGGTTCACTCGGTTGAGCGCCAGTCGCGCTTCCCGAGTTTGTGGCATGACAAATTTTTTTCCGAAGATCACAAGATTAAGAAGATACTATCAACACCTTACCACCCTAGTGGGAACAATCATGTGAAATAAAAAAACAAGACCATACTTCAAAACCTAAAAAAGAGGTTGAATGATGCCAAAGGGAAATAGAAGGAAATCCTGCCCGAAGTCCTTTAGGCATACCACACGACCACGAAGTCTAGTAACGGGGCCACCCCATTTTCATTGGTTTACGGGGCTAAAGCCTTAATACCAATCGAATTAGGAGAACCGAGCCTCAATTTCCAATATGTGACAAAAGAGTCAAATGGTGAGGCCATGATCACGAGCCTAGAACTATTGGATAAAAGGCGGGATGCCGCCTTAGTTCGATTGGCCGCCCAAAAATAGTAAATAGAAAGATACTACAACCGAAGAGCCAACCTCTAACACATCAAGATCGGGGACTTGGTGTTGAGTAAAGTAGCATTACACACCTGAAATCCAAACAAGGGGAAGCTGGTACCGAATTAGGAAGGACCATATCAAGTCGTCGGAATTACCTGCAAAGGCTCATACAAATTCGAAGTAGGAAATGGTGTGCAACTATCGAAGAACTGGAACATGAGACACTTAAAGGCGGTACTACTTCTAAGGTACGAAATCAATTACACTCTAATCATGTTATGAATTGGACTAACATTTGCAGGCAATGGCCAAGGATGGATGTGGCTATTAGGTCTGAAAGCACGCGTTGCACTCTTTTTCCCTCGAACTGATTTTGTCCCAAAATGGGTTTTTGGCAAGGTTTTTAATGAGGTAAGAGTAAAACGTGCTAACATAGATTCGAAGATCGGTCTCAAATTGCAGTCAATGATCGTTCACTTTATATCAATAGTATCCGAGCTCTCTCAAGCTCGACCTTGAATACTTGGGAGCATTACCCTCGGATTATGGTTTTTAGCAAAGAAAAAAGAAAAACTTTGTATGCTAAGAGTTAAGACTTGGTGGTTGGGGTTCATTGTATGGGCCAAACGATCGTATGAACCATGCTCATATAGTACACTCTAGCCATGATACAAGTTTTATGCGCTTTCGATCATGTACTTTACACACTGAGAAATGAAAGAAAGTTTTGCCTTGCTATTACGCATTTTCTTCTTTATTCAATTCCGGATCCTAAGAGACGACTGGCTACCCCTACTCAAGGACTATCGAGCCCATGAGCTACCCCTACTAGGGGACTATCGATCCCAATAGCTACCCTACTCGGGGACTATCGCCTGAAAAATGTTCGGACAACCAAGGCTACCAAATCCCGGAGGCACCAAACCTATTAGGCGGTGCCCAAATACAAAAGGCTACGACCACCCTAAAAACAGCTTGGAGACATCTGAAGCTCATAATAAGAAAGTAAGGCCTTTAGAAAAACTAGAAACCTGCTAAAAGGTTACCCTTGGCACAAGCATTGTCTAAAATCAATTAAGCATCTTGAGAACTTCCGGTCACACTAAGATTTCAAAGCCTCGAGCAACAAAGTTGTATCAATGCCGGGCTTCGTTCGGACCTCTGAAAAATGAATGCCTCTTAACTATATTTGATTCTATGCTAAGGCATCAAAAACATTACATGAATAGAAATTATAAAAATATGCTGGAAAAGTAAAGATACGATATTGCCAGAAAGGGAAAATTTCATATATATTCCAAAATATATTTACAAAGATCCAATAAAAATGGCCTCAAAATATATATATATATATATATATATAAGGGAAAACAAAAACTAAAAAAGTACTAAGTCACCTACGCCTGGTCTTCATCGGGGCCCGATTCATCGCTAGAACCGTTAGAGCCCTCATAACCCTCAGAGCCTTCAGCACCCTCAGACTCGTAGAGCTCCTTTGCCTCAGTCTTGAGCTTTTTATCTTCCTCAATCTCGGCCAACAGGTCGAAACCTTGGGCGTGGATCTCTTCGAGTGTCTCTCTTTGGTACAGCCGCTTCACATATTCAGCGTTTGTCTTTAGGCGGGTCTCAGCTTCCTCTACATTGTCCTTGTATTGGGAAACCATTTCTTTGGAATAAGAGTAAGTTGTGTCCAATTTGGGCTTCATTGCCTCATATTCTCTACCTAGGGCATCTCGCTCTACGGCAGTCGAGCTTACCTGTGCCTGGAGATCATCATTCAGCTAAGACCATTTGTCAGCTTTGTCCTTCGCCATCCGGAGTTGGTTCTCAACCGATGCCAGCTCCTCCTTTAGGGTTTCCTTCTCCGAAGCCAGCAGGTCTATTCTGCCTTTCCACCCTTCGGCCATGGCCTTGACCTTGTTCATCCCGGCTCGGAGCTGGTCGTTCAGGTCGATCTTTTATTGGACCTTCGTGGTTATGTTTTTAGTCACCATGACTTGCTCCTTGTTTTTAGCTTCAAAGACCTTTACCTTTTCAAATAGGTCGGCATGCTCCCGTTTCAGGGCTGAAGCTTCCTTCTGAGACTTGTCCATCTCGGCTTGGAGGTCTTTCACGGCCCGGTCCTGTTGCTCATTGAGAAACCTGTACATGTCCTTCTTACGGACCTGCTCTTTGAGCTCAAACTCGAGCTGGTTGATTTCCAAGAGGTATCGTAGGAAGCTCTCATGGTGAAGCACCGAGGCCTGTAAAATAACGTAAATGGTAAGAGACATCAAGACTTTAGTGGAATTCACAAGGGAGTGTAAAAGTGTTGATGTCTTACCCGGTTCAGTGCCTGTTGCGCCTCGTTGAAAAGACTTGATGCACCCACATTGTTCATCTTTGCTTGATCCTTCTCAGTCACCAGGCATCGTAGGTATCTGGCTAAGCCCGCTGGAGCGGATAGAACCCGAGCATCCTCTATGATTGTAAGAATGACTGTTCTCTTGCGACCGAGGTCCACGCTCGGTGTGCGAAATTGCTTCACCAGTTTTGGGCTCGAAATTGGCCCGCCAGCTCCCGAGGGCACGTCCTTCTTCGGGATCTCCATGTCGCCCAGCCCAAAACAATCTTCCATTGTGGACATGTTCGTTCCATCAAAGAAGAAGTGGAGAGGGTCATCTGCACCCTGAACTCCTTCGCTTGACTTTTCCTTACCTGTTTGGGCCTCTTCAAGAATAGACTTGGTATAGTAGGGCGTCTCGATGATATCGATCACAACGGTCGCCTCATTCAGTACATGAGTAGTTTTTTGGGAGGTCACAACATCCGTCTCCACTTCGTCCTCTCGAATCGGGAGAGGATCAGCCTCGTGGCCCCTTCCCTTGGTTGTCGCCTGCTCCCCGGTAGGGGTTGATCCATGGGAAATGAAGATATCATCTTCTTCAGGCTCATCCTTGAGCCGATGAAGGAAGTCAAAGTCTGGTACCTTGTGTTGACTGCCAATTTTAACCCTCCCCTTTAAAGTTAATTTATTTGCACTTAGTAATTTACAATAAGTATTTTGGAAGTGTTTTCTAGTTTTAAAAACCTATTTTTACAAATTAATTAAGTCTTAGTTTTAAAATTAATCACATAGTACTAATATTATATAATTAAAAATATACTTACTATTTAAGATTATTAAAATAACTTTTATATATACATAGGTTTTATAATTAATTTGATAAATTAGTCCTTAATTTCTAGTAAATTAGGTTACTATGATTATAATTTGAAATTAGTGCCACAATTTAGAAAAATAAAGTATTTTTATAAATAATTAATTATAATAATTAGAAGTATATATAATAATTATAATTTTACCGCATTTTATTGAAAATTATTTTTATTTGAGTTAATTTCAAAAATGGATAAAAAGACAAAAGGTTACAATTGCAATTCTCAATTAAATACAAAATGGCCATCTTTTAAATTTATTTTGGCCCAAGTGACAAGCCCAGTCCGAAATATACCCAACCTAAACAACCCCTTTAATCCTTATTGGCAATCCTTTCCATCACTTCTTGATCAATCAACACTTGCCACATCACCCTCCCTCATCCCTCACAAAACAAGCACACTTGGATCTGAGCCATTGGTCCATCTGATCAATGGCTTGCAATTAATCCCCACTATCCAAAATCTCATAATCTAACAGACATCGAAAATCCGCCCCAAAAATCTCTAATCCCTAATTTATCAGGGCCGTTGATCTAATGATCTCACGGCGTAGGTTCTATCTCTCAACCTTAACCTAGAGACGGACTCACCATCCCCAAAACCCTAATCATATCTTCTTTGACACAACCGCCTCTCTTTCCCTTTCATCTCTCTCTTCTCGTATCTCCATCGAACATCAATCTCCAGAACCTTGCATAAATTTTTGCAAGGTCATTCGAAACCACTCTGAATCATCACTTTTGTCTCCATATCCACGAATCCCGTTGATAATTTCGAATTTCATCACACAAATTCAAAACCCCTAATCTGAAACCCTAAGCTCGAAAGGGAAAACCTCCAAATCATTTGACTTTCTCTCATGAGTCAAAGATCGATCCTGAAACCATCCTTTTGCCTTCTAAAATCTGTGAATCCAATCAGCTATTTCCTATCTCATCACTCAAAATTCAAAATACCTAAATCTGAAACCCTAGACTCAAAGATGCAACTTCAAACCTCTAAATTTCCTTCGTGTTATGTCAAATCGGAGCATGCATGAAGTTGTTCTCAGAGTTCATCATGAGGATTCGATGTCTAGAGGTCGAGCTCAGTGACCTCTGTACATTAGGGCTTAACCGCTGGTTAAAGAGATTCAACGGTCGATCCCCTCGAGCTCAAGTAACTCAACCCCATTTTTCCCCTCTGATTTCACTCAATCTTGCTATCATTATCAATTATTTGTCACTTTCCACTTATTTTGAATCTGTGAAACCCTAAGAGACTTAAATGGCACTATAAATAGGGTATTTAATATTATCATCTACAACAACGTAGAATCACCTACACAATCATCTAACACTGAAGAAAAACACACTAAGAACATTTAAAAAAGGCAAAAAATAAATATAGTAATTGTAGAATTTCTTTGACTAAGGCTAAGCTCTTACTCGAATTCTTATTCTGCTGTGAGGTACATATTTGGTTGAAGTCTTTGAGTTCTTAGATCCTAACTGTAATGACCCGACTGGTTGTTTTGAGCTCTAGCATGTTGTTCGGTGGTTTGAGGCTATGAGCAACTTCACTTTGGGTATTATGACTTGTACGTGTGGTCGGAATTGACTTTCGATTAGTTCGGAGATGATTTGAAAAGAAAATTCTCATTTCGAAAGCTTTAAATTGGAAGAATTGACTAAGGTTGGATTTTGAGTAAACGATCTCGAAATCAGGATTTGAAGGCTCCAACAGGTTTGTATGATGATTTTAAACTTGGGCGTATGTTCGGATCGGGTTTTTGGTGACCTAGGAGCATTTTGGCGCCTATTGTGGAAGTTAGTATTTTGGGAGAATTTCATAAAAATTGGATTCAAGTGCATTTTAATGTTATCAATGTCCATTTGGGATTTCGAGTCTGGAAATAGATCCGTAGGGTGATTCTGGTATTGGGAGTGCATCTGGATGTGGATTTGGAGGTCCATAGGTCATTTTAGAATCGTTTGACGAAAGTTATGAATTTGAAGGTTTTTGAGAAGTTTGACCGGAAGTGGACTTTTTGATGTCGAATGTGACTTATGTGCAAAATTTAAGGTCAATCGAAAGTGATTTGATAGGTTTTGGCATCGAATGTAGAAGTTTGAAATTCTAAAGTTCATTAAACTTATAATGGGGTGCGATTCATGAATTCGACGTTGTTTGATGTTATTTGAGGCATCAATCAAGTTTGTGTTATGTTATGGGACTGGTTTGTGTGATTGGACGGGGTCTCGGGGTCCTTGGGTGTGTTTCAGATCAATTTTTGGATGAAAAAGATGTGTTGGTTCTGCTGGTCTTGGGCTTGGGTTGCAGGTCTCGCAAATGCGAGGTTTTGGATCGCATTTGCGAACTCGCATTTGTGAGAAGGGGTTTGCATTTGTGAGGGTGGGTATTTTATGAGGAGTTTGCATTTGCGAGCAGTTGGTCGCTTTTGCGATGCTGTCCCCTTCGCATTTGCGAAGAACTTGGTCGCAAATGCGACCTTGGTAGTGATGGCTTTGCTTCTCATTTGCGATGCCTTTGTCGTAATTGCGACCATCATAATTGCGAGCCAGATGCCGCAAATGTGACGCCTGCGTCTGGATCAAGGGCTTTTTATTCTGAGACTTGGCTCATTTCCCTCATTTATCACTTGGATTTAGGTGATTTTTGGGAGCTTTTGGAGAGGGGTTCCATCATCATCAATAGGTAAGTGATTTCTACTAGTTTTGAGTTGAATACAAGGTTTACATATGGATTTAGACATGAAAATTTGTAGAAAATTTGGAATTTTGGAGAAAAACCTAGAAATTGGTATTTTTGGTTTTTGACCACGAATTTGGGCATGGAACTGAGAATAAATTATATATTTGAGTTCGTGGGGTTATGAGTAAAGTTTATCTTCGATAATTTTCGGAATTCGAGCACGTGGGCCCGAGAGTGATTTTTATCAACCTTTCGAACGGAGTTGGAAATTGTTGTAAATTGGATTTTAATGAGTATTAGAGTATATATTTGTGGATTTTCTCAATTATTGACTAGTTTTGCAGCGTTGGGCATTGGCTTGAGTCATCGGAAGGGCTTGGGAGCCGGTTATGGAGTTTCAGAGCGAAGTAAGTCTCCTTTCTAACCTTATAAGAGGGAATTAACCCCATAGGTGAAATAATTCAATATGTGCTTCTATTTGTGGGGGCTACGTATGCACGAGGTGATGAGAGTCCATGCGTAGCTACTATTATGCTTAAGTTCGGGTAGTCTAGGACCCAAATCATGCTATACTTGCAATGTCTGCAACCTTCTTGTTAATTTGATTGCTTAAATCACATTGAACTTGGTGAAGTAATTTTTAAACGGATAAAAATTCATTTTCTTGACCGTTAAATGAGAATTGGCATTTCCTTGAAAATTTGTCCCTTAATAAATTATTGATTTGGTTGTTTGAATGTGTTTATCTTTTTGTGGAGCGGGCCGAACGCCTCGGCAAATTTAATACATGCATCTATGGTTCGTGCCGTTCGACCCTCGATAGTGCACAATTTATATTTATATGTTGGATCGGGTCGTACGACCTCGACATGATTTGCGCATGAATGAATTAATTGCTTTGGAATTTTTAATAAATGATATTGCCTCTTTGGCCTGAGATAAATTGTTAGGTGATGAGAAATAAATTTGGAGATTTCTTAATTATAAAAGAAATGCTTACTTACTTCATAATATTGATCTACAATCGTTCTATACAACCCATGTTTAAATTATATCATTGGCATTTTATTTATAGCCCATAGCAAGGGTCGGAGTTGACCCCTCGTCACTATTTCTTCGAGGTTAGACTGGATACTTACTGGGTGCGCATTGTTTTTGTACTCACACTACACTTGTTGTACAGGCACATATATATTTAGTGGCCTTGTGGGCATAACGGCATGGTTATTGCGGGGACTTAGGTGGGCTGCATTCCATATTACGACCTGCAGCCAGCAGAATCTCCTTCAGAGTATTTATATTTTCTTTCCTCTCCAAATTTGTATTCCGGACAGATGATGTATTTCATTTTATTTCTTAGTTGATGCTCATGCACTTGTGACACCAGGTTCTGGGATGATTATGGATTATTCAGTATTGAGATTGTTAAAATATTATTATTTACTCTAAAATTTCCATCGTCTACTATTTAATTGAAGGAAAACTATCATTTCAAACATATTAAAATAAGTCCTAAATTATGTATTTATTGTTGTTTTGCTTGACAGTGGTGTTCGGCGCCATCACGACCTTTAATGGACTTTGGGTCATAACAACATTGTATCAGAGCACTAGGTTCACTTAGGTCTCACGAGTCATGAGCGAGTCTAGTAGAGTCTTGCAGATTAGTATGGAGACATCTGTACTTATCTTCGAGAGGCTATAGGGCTATTAGGAGCACTTCGCTTCTTGATTTTTCATCGCACGATTTAATTCATGCAAGGCGCTTCGCTATTTATCTGTACTTATGCCTTTGTCTCTTTCCTATTCAATCTTATGTGACGCAAAGCGCTTGTTATAAATCAGGAATTGAGGAATTATAATGGTACTACAGATGTGGTGCAGGATGTTTCTCCCTGCGTATTTGATCGGGCAATTTGGTTGTATTTCGAAAGGCCGTTCTGTTACTTCAGCTCAGTATCAGTTTTACCCAGGGTTTCGAGATTTAGCACTGATTGTTATGACTAGTCGTGTGTTGCTATCACACAGTGTTGGTGTAATGGTAGGATGCTTGTCTATGCGTCGAAGCAGTGAATGACTTGGAAGGAGGTTTACTCATTGCATGATTTAGAAAATCAGTATTTTATTTCTGACGGAGGAAAGACAATCAGACTATGAATGTTCAGGTTTGGGTTGACAGAGTAACAAGACTTTGTATTTTCAAGCGTGGTGGAATTTTCATCTGTGATGTGGCGTCGTTGCCCTTGATTGAATGTGTTATGTTTGTCGATGTTATTCTCTTAATCTATTTGCCTTCGGGGCAGAGTAGTGTGAGATGGTGCCGGGGAAGTGGTTGTCAGAGATAGCGGAGTGTAGCAATTTCGGAATCGAATGGGTATTTCTAATACTGACAGCTCGAGAAAAATGATCTTTGGAAAGGTTGAAAGTTAGAAGCGATCTATTAGTTCAAGTGTTACAGACATAGATTCTGATTTAAGACAACAACTGGGCAGCGAAGGATGAGGAAGGGCATGTGAGGGGTGTCTTGCGGTGGTTAGATGTTGTATTTCATTTTATTTCTTAGTTGATGCTCATGCACTTGTGACACCGGGTTTTAGGGTTATTTGGGTTATTCAGTATTGAGATTGTTATAAACATTATTATTTACTCCGAAATTTCCATCTTCTACTATTTAATTAAAGTAACACTATGATTTCAAACATATAAAATGAAATCTAAATTAAGTATTTTAGTGTGGCTTCCCTAACAGCAGTGTTCGGCGCCATCACGACCTTTAATGAACTTTGGGCCGTGACACTAACGTCTAAACGAGTCCTATTTTGGTCTGCTTCCCCAGAGAAGGTCAATATACCTTCACCCTTTTCTCTTTTAATTGTTTTACTGGAATGCTATGAACATGTTGTTGCCTTCTATTAATTGTATTAGTTTATAATGGATGTCACTAGTATAGAAATGTTACTTTCAGTTTGTGATAAGATGTTGTTCACTGTGATCATTTGTTATACTCCTAAGTCTCTTTAAGTGATGTTGATTGAACTGTATGTAATCTTAATGACTTTTAGACAGCCAATGTGATTAAACTTCCTTAATGTTCTTTATGACTTCCATGCTTGTCTAAAACATCGGATTTTCTGTCAATAGTTCGATAGTGATCTTTATTGTGATCTTTGTCTCAGAACACTATTTTTTCTGCATCCTGTTGTCTTATGGTCGAGATCACTGTTTGATAATCCTAATTAGGACAAAACTTGAAAGTTCATAGTTTACATCTTTACCATTTAGTTCTCTATATCAATATCTATTAGTTGTGAGAATAGCTTCTAAGTTGTCATTGCGACAATATGAAACAGTGTTGTGGGGTGAACTCTTATGAGCTTTAGTGGACTTTTGTCTATATTCTTTTGTCTTCAAGTTGTCTTTCATAAAACAAATATGGCTATGACTATTTGTAAGCTTGATTATAACTGTCTCATGTTAAAATGTGAAATCTCAGTCTGCATATCTGAGTTGAACTTGTTTTGTCATAACACCTTCTTTGTCTTTAACCTCCTCATGGCATTGCTGACTTTGTAAAGTTTACCCTGCTTTTTGTAAGATCATTAAAGTATCTATGCATAGTTGATTTTAAATTTTGTATGTTCCCATGTTTGGCTTCATGATCACATGCTCTTGTTTTAAATTGTACTCAATCCTTTCATCCATGCTAATCTAAAACTGAATCTAATTCTTTAAATCTTATTAGAAGTTCTTTATTGATACTGCCTGAACATAATAGTTTGTTTAAGGTTAATACTATTATGAATGTGATCTTGTTGAGCACCTTAGGAATTTCATATTCAAATATGTGGATCTATAGTCATATTAAGAGTTTTGATCATGTTTCTGATATCTCTGATAACTTCTGTAAAGGTGTTTAGTTTTAACTGTTTGTCTGAACTTTTACTAATGACCTTTTAAAAGTTTCAAGTAGTATTATTAATCCATGCATGTACTAGTAGCAATACCTAAGTTAATCAATCTATAATTAGTCTGTCAGGGCAGAGATATCTACATTTTCTAAGTTGCAGCATATCTGAACTGTGTGTTGTGTGCCTCTCCCTTAAATGTGATCCTAAGTGTTTGGATCTAATACTTAGTGTTCTGTTTCTTCCTCATATATATTTGAAGTCTGACTTGTTTAATATGTGTCCTTCATTTGGTATTAGAATGCAATTACTCTTATATCTTTATGTTATTCTATTAGGAGAAAATGTATACTTCTATGGTAGAGAATATCATAGCATTTAGTTTACATTGAAAGGACCTCATTGTCACCTAAACCCATAGAGAAAAATGAGTAGTTATTGATTAGGGGTATTTGGGAGTGGAGTTCAACTCTAGGTTGGGCTACCCTCCTCAACACAAGCATTGCCCTGGTCTTTGAGACCCTTGGAAATTTTGAAGTGTCGGGATTCAAAAAGGGCATCCACCTTGAGTAGAACTCTCTCCTTAGCCTTTAATTCATTGACACTTTTGCTTCTTTAGGGGTTTAGTGTTTAATGACGACGAAAGATTTTTAATGTAAATTATTTGCCATGTATAACCACCACATTAGTAAAATTTTCTCATAGTATTTCAGTATTGATATTTTTATTCCAATCATTTATTTATTTGCTTCATACATGATTGAACATGTATAACATGTATCTAATGACCTTCTCTTTCTTTTAGACATGTAATTTTGTTTGGGCCTGCTGAGTTCTTAAGGAACTCAGGCCCATGTCCAGTATTGTTGCATTTTTGAAGCCTGAAGTCTTTGTCGTCCCTTTACTGCTAGGCCTGCCTCTTTGAGGCCTAATTAATAGAGTCCATTCCTCTTTCCCTCAACTCCTTTATTATTTTCTACTGCTTTGCTAGTTTAGCCCATTGTATTGTTGTATATTTGTTATTGTTTTATCTCACATGTATATAACACTTATATATTGGATTACATGTTTTACTTTATACCTTAAATCTTAAAAAGAATTAGTTAGTCATCAATCCCCGTTTCGCTAATTGCAATTTGTTCATATCATTACTATATTTTAGCTCACCTTCATGTCTCAAAGATTTTGAAACCCAAAACTTATAAAAAATAGCATCCCCCACTTTCAAAATAAAATCATATTTGAATCACGATCTTTATTTTCAAAGAGGTAAATCAGAATTTTCACAAAAATGAAGCACTATCGCCCTTCGGCAAAATGGTCTTTCTTCAAGTCTTCAAATCAAGGTATATCCTAAGCTTATCCCATCTCATTAGAGTAATATACACCTCCATGCTTTAAAAATAAGTTAGTTTCTTTTCACATACTTTCTTAAGTATAAACATCCTTATATCTCTTTTCAAAAGCTTCTCAAATATACATATACACTAACATTATTTTCTCTACAATTCATACCCGTTTAAAATTACATCTACCCTTTGGTAAGAATTATGTCCAAATATGCGGTAAGTTATGTCTTTAAAATCCTGATTAAGGCATAGTATAAATAATTGATCCGTAATCTAGTCTAAGTTCTATGGAGCAACCTCAGGTGAATTTTAAGGGGTGCCTATCACCTTCCCCTTAGAAGAAAAAGAACCCTTATCCATAATCTCATCGGTTAACGGACTAATAATGAATATGACTTAGTAATTAAATAGGTACCCTAGTATACCTTTAAATATTAGGTGGCGACTCTCTTTTATCAACAATAGAGAAACCATAAGTTGAATCTTGTTTTGACTAGTGCAAAATAGGGTGCAACAACATTTCACTCTGGTGGGGAATTCACACTTAGGTTTTGACCTTAGCAGACTTAGACTAATTTGGCATCTAGATTTATTTGTACATTTCTTTAATTGTAGATAAACTTGAAATTACGTGCTTACTTGCTTTATTTTCTCTTTATGCTTATTATCATGCTTATTGGTTGCTACACCCTTGTTTGTTACTTCTTTATATACACTATCATCACATTTCTTCCTATCGAATTTTGGTCATATACTATCACACACAATGGCATATTTTTGTTGTCTTTTACACCCCTTCGCACCTTCTTTTCAAAACTCTCTAGTTTCAGATAATGGTTTTGTCAGGTCAACTGACATAACTTCTCGCAACCTTCAGGCCAACTCAAAAGTAGGAAATACTCTACTCTGGTAAAATAGGTCATGATGCATAAACCTTAGGTGAGTCGGTCCCAGCGACACACAATTAGGAAAGCCACCCTAATGTCAACAGGTCATGAACCCTACGACATGACTTCTATGGAAAGACAAACAAACCTGATAAGACACTTAAATATCCAAAGCAAACACTTACCAAACATCTTTCTTTTACCCTCCTCAAAAAATGGAAATCAACATAAACATCTGTGAGATTAGCATGGTAATCGGAGCGCCACATAAATTGAAGCAGTGGTGGAAGAATACTCATTGGGAAACCGAAGGTGAGATTCGGATGCACCTAGGAGGACTAACCGCATTGCTGAACATCCAAGCAGACAGGGTGCTCACTTGTCCGCATTAGAAGAAGTCACATTTTCATGGCGCACAACTTCGGTCAAATATTCTTCATATTAACAAAGCGGGATTAATTGTGTATACGTACGCGTGACATGATTCTTTACGCACCAAATAAAATGAGTACACGTACGCATGACTCATTTCAAGATAATTCCCCAATTACAAATAAATCAAGCAATTAAAAACGGTTAAGGGGGTAGATGCACATAGGTTTAAAAATAAGTAATTGAACAATTTAATAAGCCAGGTGTGTTTAAAGAGATTGTGCTAAAATCAAGGAACTAGGAAATTCTTAACACCTTCTCCTGGGTTAACAGAATTCCTTACTCGAATTTTTGTGTTTCGCGCACTGTAAAACAGAGTCAAAATTCCTCGATTCGGGATTTTAAACCGGTGACTTGGGACACCATAAATTATCCCAAGTGACGACTCTGAATTTAAATAAATAATCTTGTTTCGGTTTTGTCACTTTAATTGGAAAAACTCCCATATACCCATTTCAGGTAAAAAAAAGAAGGTGTGACAGCTCTGGCGACTCTGCTGGGGACAAGAACCCAGAATCTCTGGTTCAGGGTTCAGAATTCGAGCTTGTTAATATGATGTATGCTAGGCTTTATTATTTGTTGATATTACTATATTTGTGGACCTAATGTGCTGATTGCCGCTTATTTACCGCTTTAATATTATTTGAACTGTATTTAAATGTCTTCTTACGCCTCCCTTTTGAGTCTTCTAAAAATATGGTGTACACGTACGCGTGGCCCACTTTTTTTTGTTAGAAGTCATACCAAATAGAACGAGGCTTGGGTCAACAACAAGGCCGGGTAGACTTTCACGCTCCCGGTATGTTGCCCCCACCTCGGCTCGAGTTATCTGCTCGGGTAAGCCAGGTCTAGAACACAACCCCAGGTTTAAACCTAGAATAACATAACATCATGCCGAATCCCTAGTAGGAACGTTTGTTTGCATCACGTGCATTTGACTTACGGGACTCAACACAAGGGTTGAGTCCGTCTAAGACAAGTGTACCAAAAAATAAAAAATCATCCTGATATATCCTATGTGCCACATGTTGCAATCTTCAAGGGTAAAAGAGTCATTTAGCGGACCAATGATGGTTGAGGTAAATGAGAAAGAAAAGAGGGTGAAGTGTGAAAACAAAGCAAGTAGGCCCAGTTATGTTTTTCTTTTACATTTTTTTTTAAAAAAAAGACAAAAAAAAGGAAAATGAAAAATCCAAAAAATATTTTGCACTTTCCCATCATTTAAAAAAAAAAAGACAAAAAATGTTTTCTCCAAGTTAATTATTTTTTTTAATTCTCGCCCGTATCCAATCTTCCCGATCTACGCATACCTGATTCTCATCTTTCGGGGCGTGTTACATAGGCAGCCCACATAGGGTCCGGTATTCTCAGTGAGTCTTAGGTTTTTGGCTTCGTGGGGTCGTAGCAAAATCTTGCATGTCTAGCCACTTTTGGCCACATAAGCCGTTTTGCCAAAATAGCCTCAATCATGTCTTGCATGTGTCCAACATGAAATGATATTGTCTCACATAGTGTTCTAGGTCTTTAACTTTATTTAGTCTTAATTTTCTCATACAGGTGTAGATCTACTTACCGGAGTTTGAGCATGACAGACACCCCAGGACCATCTAGTTAGGATTGCTCATTCAGGTATTGCGTAAGGAGATTTTTTTTTCATGTTTTGAGTCTGTTTTTGTTTTATGTTGTCTTTTACCTTCTAGTTTTGTACAATAATATTGAGTCTTTTGTTATTGTACGTCCTATTTTGTATTTGAAAAAATATGTTATAAATCAAAAATCCAAAAAAGAGATTTTGCATTTTTATATTTCTGTTAGAAGTTTTCTTGAGAATACTAATTCTAGAAATTACAAAATAATTCTTTTGAGGTGGTTTTCCTTAGGAAACTAATATCTAGAACTCAAAATAAAAATTGCTTTTATATTTCCTTTAGTATATTTAAGACTAAAAATTCAAAAAAAAAAGAATTTTCTTTTAATACCTCTTTAGAAGTTTTCTTTAAGATATTAATTCCAAAATTCCAAAAATATTTTCTTTTGTGGTTCTTCTTTGGGAAATATAAAAAAAATATTCTTTTTATTTTCACTAGAACTTTAGGATATTATACATAGAAGAAAAAAAAATATACTTTATCTTTTGTTTATCTTTAGAGTTTCTCCCTTAGGTAATCAAAAACTAAAACACAAAAATATTTTTTTTATCTTTTTCATTTTTCGTTTCTAAATCATTCTTCAGGATATCAAATGAAAATTCAAAAAAAAAAATTGGTTTATTCTTTAGATTTCCTTCCTAAAAAAAAGAATTAAAAAATATTTTGCTCTTGTAGGATTGTTTTCCTTAATAATTTCTCCTAAAGTATTTGTTTCAAAAAAAAAAGAAATGCTCGTTTAAGATTGAGTTTAGAATAGATTATAGAACATTAAGTCTAAAAAAAGAGAGATATTTTCTTCTTTTTTCTCATTAGAGTAGTCATTAAGGTAAAAAAGAAAAAAAAGAAAAAAAGAAAAAGAAAAAGAGAACGTTAGTTTGTTTACTTTATTCCCGATCTTCTAGAACTACGCTGAGTCTGATTCATGCGGCGTCATGATACGTAGGCGACCTACATAGGGTTCGATCGAATCATTTTTAAAATTAAAAGAAAAAGAAAAAAAGGAAACAAAAAAAAGATGACATTGTGGGATGTGAAAAATGATAGGAAAGAAAGGAGTGATAATTAAAAAAAAAGGAAGGAAAATGAACAAGCCAAGAAGTTCTAGAAAAGAAAAGAAAAGAGAAGATTCAAATGAACAAATTGGAATGATGCCAAGTGACCTTGTGACCTTCGAAGTCATTTGTGAACCGTTAATTATTGCTAGGTGCATTGCACGCAATGTGATATTTTTTAGCTGTTAAATCCCCTAACACTAACATGTTGACTTCCTTTTGTTCCTATTTGTTATCTTTATTATAGAAGAAGGGTGGTTGATTTGTGATTCTTAAACTGGTAACCCTTTCATACAACACAAGGTCAAGAGCAAGGTAGCTATGGCTAGCAAAGACTTGGACACATGTGTTATTGATCCATTTAAGGAGATTGTTAAATCAGAATCTGAGTTGAAAGAAGAGGTCTTAAGGTTGAAAGGACAGATGTCCAAAATATACCAAGCCTGGATTAGTGGGTGTCCTCCACCATCAGTTCCCTCTAACTACACTGAAAGTCTTGTCACCATTCGGCCATTGTCACAATTCCAGCTTCCTACTGATGTTGATATCTCCCCACAACCTTTTCACACTCCACCCGCCAAAACCACCTCATATCCCGCTTTTTTTGCCATTCATGTTTTTGTAGCTCCTCGACTAGCTACTTTTCCTTGATCCTCTAGCGAGGTTATGTTCAAAGTCCCTGAATGCCCAATACTTTGCTCCAGAACACACTTTCAAAGTCTCAGATCCTTATTCCTACACTCCTCACTTTGAGCCTCATGTTGAAACTGAGAATCCACCCAAGAACGCAGAGCAAGAGGAGATATTTAGAAAAGTAAAGAGTCTGAAATAGTCATTGAGGAATATGAAAAGGTTAGGGAGCCAGATGAGCGTGTCTTACAAAAGACGTGTGCTTGTTTCCTGACATCCAACTACCTGATGGGTTTAAGATGCCAAAGTTTTATTTGTATGGCGGACATGGAGATCCCGTGGCCCATTTGAGAGGTTACTGCAATAAGATGAGAGGCGCCGGTGGGAAGGACAGATTATTTATGGCGTATTTCAGTTAGAGTCTGAGTGGGGCAGCTCTGGAATGGTACACCCGTCAAGATGCTAGCAGGTGGTACACCTGGGACAATATGGCTCAGGCTTTTGCCCGACACTTTCAGTACAATATAGAAATTTTCCCGGATCGCATCTCCCTCACCAAGATGGAAAAGAAGCCTAATGAAAGCTTTAGGGAATACGAGCTCAAATGGAGAGATCAAGTTGCCCGAGTCAATCCCCCGATGGAAGAAGACGAGATGGTCGAGTACTTTCTTTAAGCTCAAGAGCCAACTTACTTTGGGCATTTGATCTCGGTTGTGGGTAAGCCTTTTAATGATGTGGTAAAAATGGGATAAATGGTAGAAGATTGGTTGAGGTCGAGCAAGATCATGAGCTATTTTGCTTTAAAAGCCACAACACAAGCAATTCAGAACGACACATGAAGCTTGTTGGGTCAGAAGGAACATGATGATGTTGCCATGGTTGTCTCAGGATTACAAAACGGTCCAACGGGTCCGCCTCGCCAATATACTTAGCCTCAACTCCAACCCCAAACCTATCCCCAAGCTCCACATAATCCACCCCAGTATTATCCTCCGAACAACATCCGGTCATCTGTCCAACCATTGGGTCACTCCTTTTGGCGAGCGCCAGCACCGCATAATGCACTTTTTCCTTCACAACATTTTTTGAGCATCTAACAAACCTAGAAAACTAGGGCATGGAGGGGAACAAAGGCAAAGAAATAGTTTCACACCAATCGGAGAATCCTACACAAGCATGTTTGAAAAGTTGAAACATTCTGGCCTGATTGAGCAGCTCCTCAGCTATACTCCGGACCCATATGCAAAAGGTTTTGATACTACTGTATGGTGCATGTACCACTCTAATGTCTAAGGGCATAGCATTGAAGATTGTCGTGCTTTGAAAAGGGAAATAGAAAGAATGATTCAAGAAGGGATTATTTTGATCCAGGACAGTGACTTCCAGAGTATCGCGTAGAATCCTTTATCTGCACATGATGATGCACACTTTGTGGGGATGATGCGTGGTGACAGGGATTATGAGAATCCTCTTGGGAACTTGCTGAATGAAGTTAATGATATTGAAGTTGGTAATGATCTTGATAATATTGATGTGGAACTCAGTGGCTAAGATGCCGAGCTTGGTAATTGGAAAGATGTTCCTTTGTTGGCTAGCCGGAGAGAAGTCTTGGTGGTTTATTTTGTTGTTTCTGTTGTCCAGGTTATTTCAGGATTGTAATTCGGATATTGTCTTGTGACTCAAACCCTTCTATCCTTTTATTTTGCCTTGTTCATTTAGTCATAGTAACTCATTTAGTGTTATCTAGGTTTGTTCCAGGGGTGTAACCCCAATTTATTTTACTTGTTTTGTTGTATAAATCCTTTCACCGTCTGTCTAATGCAATTTTCTGCTTTATGTTATTTCTAGTCATTTTTTGTTTAGTTCTCTTTTCCTTTTATAGTTCTTTTCTTGTTGACTCTAGTGACATGACATACACGCATAATTCTCAGCCTGGTCTTAAAAGTTAGTTTAGTCATGAAGCAATGAAATAGTTTTGAAGATGATAGGGACACTTGAGGGATATAAGTACAGATTTGGACATTTTGAGATTATTTGAAGCCTGAACTGTGTGAAACTGGTGCAGATAATTTGGGAAGTTAATAGGATGACAAGAATTCATTAAAGGAGAGTGCATCCCGGACAATTTGAAGCGGGCAACTTTGATTTCAATTGCATCTCAAGTTACAACATAAAGCCAAGGGAGTTTGCTCCAAACAGACAGAGGGTATCCATCGTGAAGAAGGAATCACCCAACGAGAGTTCTGTACTTGACAAGGCACTAGAAAAAAGTGGAAGGCATATCAGTGATATCAATGCCAAAGATGCAAAAGAAATATTGTGCATGATCTTCCTTTTTCATTCTAAAGTTGCATGTGTTGTACTTGGCATTTTCAGGGATTGGGAGGCCTTGTATCAGCTACCCAAACACTTTATACCCTTCGATACCCTTTTGAGACTATACTGATTTCTTTGACCTCCCCTCTTTTGGCATTAAGTTAGAGTCATACGGAAAAAAAAAGAAAAAAAGTTCATGTCCCATAGGTTTGTTTTAAAAAGTTCATTCTAAAAGGAAAAAAAAAGAGAAAAGAGAAAAAGGAAAAAAATAAGGAAAAAAGAAAAAGAAAAGAAAATAGCAACAAAAAGTATCTTTTTGAACTACGTTCGACCTGATTCTTGTCACCACAAGATACGTAGGCAGCCTTAAGGTTCAGTCGCCCCAAATAAAATATTTCATAATCCTACGAAGTCGAGAGAGGGGCAGTCTTTCTTAGAAATTCCATATAAAAAAATTAAATTCCCTTGTTTTAGAAATTGGGACAAAGTTTTTAGAATGGATTTCAAAAGTCGTAAATAAATTAACCCCGTTGTCTTAGTTGTTTTGAGACTTTCCGATATCTTTTCTTTCTAACCATGTCCAAAAGCCACATTACGGTCCAAAAAAGACCTCCCAGATAATCTTTGAGAGTGCCGAGCTAGACATGCCAGGAGCATATGATGTTTTTACTATCGTCAATGTCTTGTCATCTACGGAATCAGAGGAAATAAAAAGAAAAAGAACAAAATGAGAGAGTCTTATCGGTGAAAACCTTCACAGGCACCCTAAGGCGACAGAGAGTTAAGAGAAAGAAAAAAATGAGAGAGGCATGATGGTGAAAACCCTTCAGGTACTGCAAGTCGAATAAGGATCGTGAATCAGATAGGATAATCGGAGCATTGAAGCCCAGTTTCACGACTCAGAGGTACAACAAGAGTTGAACATTAAACTTGCTTGACAGATTAGGTCACTTAATCCAAAAGTGCATGTCATGGTCATTAGAGTTGGTATCCATATCTGATAAGTTTCTACTTGGTGATTTCCTGTTAGATATCATTTCTTTCCATTGTCCCCTTACTATGTTCCTATTGATTTGTCTAAGTCCTCTTCTTGAGTCTGTTTTATTAAAACAAGTGAGAAACAACTTCAAAATTTGTTACCATCTTTTCAATTGCACAAAGCGGAGTCTGGCTAGTACATCAAAGTGGCTTAAGTCAGGAAAGAGTAGCATGTGCACTGTGTTGGTGACAATTGACGTGCTTTGGGATTCATGTGAAATACAAAGGTGCGGTATATGTCAAGTCATGAACACAATGAACCAGATAAAGGGATTTGGGGTTTGAACGGATCAAAGCTGTTTTCATTGATAAGGGTTGATAGAGAAAATGGTTAGTCAATAAACAAGCAATGTATTTCAAGTTGAAATCAAAGTTATCATGGCAAATGAAGGAGCAATCGCCCTCAAAGTCAAGGCCATAAACCAACCACTATGTTTAAACTCACAAGTTTTCTTTGTTTGAAATAGGGACGAAGACTATGTCCAAATCAAAGCTTGGAAGCTTGAATTTTTCAAGTGCAATGCCCAAATTTTGTCAGCACAAAGGTTGTTTGAGAAGGCTTTTACCTCCTACACATTGTCCCTAGTTGAGAAGAACGTACCTCCTAGGCATTCTCCCTATCCGAAAGAGTTTTTAGTTTTTTCCTTAAGTTCAGGGGTTCCGCCTGCAGAATAAGGTCAGTTTTAGTTTCCTTAAGTTGTTAATCTTTAGTTTTCCTTAAGTTCAGGGGTCGCACTTGTCATTTTTAATTTCTTAAGTGGTTAGTCTTTAGTTTTTCTTGAGTTTAGGGGTCCCGCCTGGAGAATAGGATCAGTTTTAGTTCCCTTAAGTTGTTATTCTTAGTTTTCCTTAAGTTCGGGGGAATATGGTCAATTTTAGTTTTGTTAAGTTGTTAATCTTTAGCTTTCCTTAAGTTTAGGAGTCTCGCCTGGAGAATAGGGTCATTTTTAATTTTCTTAAGTGGTTAGTCTTTAGTTTTCCTTGAGTTCATGGGTCCCGCCTGGAGAATAGGTTCAATGTTTAGTGAAGTCAAGATCCATTTATAGTTTTCCTCAAGCTCAATCTCAAATTTAGAAGAAGCACTTCCTAAATTGAGATTTTACCCCTACGAGACGCACTTCCTAGTTTTGGGTCATTTAAGTTCATTCCTAGGAGACACACTTCTTAGTTTGAGTCATTGAAGTTTCATCCCTAGGAGACGCACTTCCTAGTCTGGGTCTTTCGGGCTATATTTTTGTTTTAGGAGACGCACTTCCTAAATTGAGATTTTACCCCTAGGAGACGCACTTTCTAGTTTGGATCATTTAAGTTCATTCCTAGGAGACGCACTTCCTAGTTTGAGTAATTCATGTTTCACCCCTAGGAGACGTACTTCCTAGTCTGGGTTTTTCAGGATATACTTTTAAGATACGCCCTTCCTAAATTGAGATTTCACCCCTAAGAGACGCACTTCCTAGTTTGAGTAATTCAAGTTTCACCCCTAGGAGACGCATTTCCTAGTCTGGGTTTTTCAGGATATGCTTTTAGGAGACGCACTTCCTAAATTGAGATTTCACCCCTAGGAGACGCACTTCATAGTTTAGGTCATTTATGTTCAACCCTAGGAGATGCACTTCCTAGTTTGGTTCAGTCAAGTTTTACCCCTAGGAGACGCACTTCCTAGTTTGGGTCTTTCAGGATATACCTTTAGGAGACGCACTTCCTAAATTGAGAGTTCATCCCTAGGAGACGCACTTCCTAACTTGAGTCATCGGAGTTTCACCCCTAGGAGATGCACTTCCTAGTCTGGGTTTTGAGGATATAATTTCAGGAGGCACACTTCCTAAATTGAGATTTCTACTCTCGGAGATGCACTTCCTAATTTGGTTCATTCAAGTTTCACCCCTAGGAGACGCACTTCCTAGTCTGGGTCTTTCAGAATATACTTTTAGGAGATGCACTTCCTAAATTGAGATTTCACCCCTAGGAGACGCACTTCCTAGTTTGAGTCATTGAAGTTTTACCCGTAGGAGACGCACTTCCTAGTCTGGGTCTTTCAAGTTATATTTTGTTTAGGAGACGCACTTCCTAAATAGAGATTCCTCCCCTAGGAGACGCACTTTCTAGTTTGGTTCATTCAAGTTTCACCTGTACGAGACGTACTTCCTGATCTGGGTCATTCAGGTTTTATTTTTAGCAGACGCATTTGCTGGTCAAAGTTTCTTGGTTTTACTCATAGGAGATTCACATCCTAGTCGAGTCTCTAGTTTACCTTCATTATTGCATCAATAACATAAGTGGTTTACAGTTTTGCTAACAACTCACAAATCTTCCGAGTGAAAACTGGTGCAGAAAATTTTGTTTGTTTTGTTGTTTTGATTGCAGGCACCCATCTGGAGAACAAGGAAATTCATTTCGGAATTATTTCAAGTTTCAAGTCAGTAGCAGGCACCCATTTGGAGAACAAGGGAAGTCATTTCAGAATTCAATTCAAGTTAGAAGTAGTAGAAGCTCGCGGAAAGAATGCGGGTCAACGGTCCGAGATGACCAATAGAAGTAGTCTCAATCTAGAATAAAAAGGGGAAAATGAAAAAAAGAAGTGAATCCAAAATGCAGAAGCAGAGAAAGATGTGAACTTCTCAAGACGTGGCTGAAGTCAAGAGCACGGCGTGTTCGATTTTGATCCAAAAAAGCTGTGGAAAAATGTATCAGCACCTGCAGCTAGCAAGCATCAAGGTTCAAATCTAAAGTCTGCATAAAGAACCATTCAAGACTCAAGATCAAGCTTCAAAAGACTTATAGATAGGAATCTTGTAATTAATAGTTGACAGGCTTAGTTAGTCCTTTTCATTTTTTGATTTTGATGTAATAACAAGACCGCGGACCGGAACCTCGACAGAACGACACCTCAATCGGCTCTCCACCTCGGTATACTCCATCATTGTTCCTACTTCTGAACTACATGTGGCCTGATTTCTTTATAGCCAAGGATATGTAGGCAGCTCAGATACTTGGGCTCAATCACATTCTCCTTTCTTTTAGCTTTTGGTGTCTCTAAATAAGGGTCGGGTCAAAAAACATGTCTCGTTGTTCTTTGTTTGAAACCTCTTCGCGTTTCCAGTCAAAGAGGGACAACTGTAGACATGTGATTTTTGACCCTCCCTGAGATTTTACATATTTTGGCATTTAAATACTAAGTTTTGGCCTAATATCGCTATTTCAACTAGTTTTGACTCTTTTACTTTATTTTGTCACAAAAATAAAAATTACAAAAAATAGGTTTATTTTAACGGTTAGTTTTATTTTAATAGTTATTTCTACTTGAGTAGGGGTAATTAATATTTTGGTAGTATTTTTATCTTTGTTTTTTATTTTATAGGCAAGAATTAATGTAAGGTGGATAGATTCTTAGTTAATTAAGCCAATTTTAAGCAAATTTGGTCATAAAGGCCTATATGTTATAGCCCAATAACTTAGCCCATCAGATTTTAAAAACCTAAAAATAAACCCTTCTCCTTCATCTACCCTAGACCTAAGGAGCTAGAGACGAAGGTGACCAAAAATATTTCCAGCGGCTGCTTCTTCACCTCGCCCCCAAACAACCCTTCAACTCCTCCTCTCACCAACTAGCGGCGAACTCGCCGAAAAATGCTAGTGAGAATAGACAGCCGTTTCCATGAACCCTAAGCTTCTTCTTCTTCATTGAAACAAGACCAAGCACGTAGAAAAACCCTGGGACCCTAGCCATTTTCCTATCTTCAGCAGCTACACAATAAAAGACCTAAAAACCCTAGAGAACGTAACACACAAACAGTCGTTCCCCCTCATCTTCAAATTCCTCTCTCTCTCTCTCTCTCTCTCTCTCTCTCTCTAATTTTTTTGGTCTCACCTACATCGCCGGAAACCGGCGAAAACTAACCCCAGAACTAGTCAGTTTGCCATTCGATTCTCTGAGTTTCAGAACTATTTGTTACGCAAAGCTTCAGTTTATTCTCATTTCGGAACTCATGGAGGCGAACTACTCAATTTTTTTTGAAGTCAAGCATTCAGTCCAAAGTCAAAGAATCGAGTCGAGGTGTCCGTTGTAGCCGAGTTCAAGGTGATTTGGTCGAGTTTCGTTGAGATTCCGGTGAGGCATTTGTTTTTCTATTCGAGGTTCTCATTTGCTCGACGATTCGAGAATAGTTGCAACTGTAGAGGTCGAATCTTTTTATATTGTTTGCTTTGTCGGTTTATTGTTCCATTTAGATGACATGTATTAATATGGCTCTTGCTTGGATCTGTTCTCCTGTCTTTTTTTAAGCATAATTTTTTCTAGTTGTTAATTCTTACCATTAAGTTTATTGATTATTGTTGTTGAGTAAAAATAGCCCTACTGAACTGGTAAAATCTCTAACAGACTGGTAGCTAGTGCAGTCATACCTTAGTTCAAGATAATTTTGTTAGTAAATTCCATTTGTATAAGACGTTGTCCTTAAGAAACCTATTAGAAAGAAGGTGAGTTGATTGAAGAATCATAATTTAATTAATGCAATTTCCTCTTCTTTTTTCCTGTACTTGAAAATGACAAAAAAATTGAACTTGAAAAATGAGGATAAGCGATAGTCACAGTAATCCATATGGTCTTAAGGTTTGGTATTGTAAAAAAAATTCCTTTATCAAATATTTTAATCAAGTTTATCATTTAGTCATTATTTGCTAACGTTGGCTTAACTGTTTTATAAAACTTTTATCAATCCTTCAATAATTCTCTTCCTCTATTGACTTGTAATCAGTACTAGATAAAATGCTCCTATAACTCTTGGGCCTCTCAATAATCTTGGCTTAGGAAATACATAACTCACAAATCGATAGTGTGCTTTAGGTGCGTATTAATAAATAAACTATTGTGATTACGTACACGTACACGTGACATAGTTACGATACCAAAAAATGAATCGAGGTATGCGTTCGCACAACTTTGGTCAAACATTCTTAATATTAACAAAGCGTGATTAATTGTGTACATGTATGCGTGACATAATTCTTTATGCGCCGAATGAAATGAGTACACGTACGTGTGACTCGTTTCAAGATAATTCCCCAATTACGAATAAATCAAGCAATTAAAAGCGGTTAAGGGGGTAGATGCACATAGGTTTAAAAATAAGTAATTGAACAATTTAATAAGCCAGGTGTGATTAAAGTGACCGTCCTAAAACCACGGAACTTGGGAATGCCCAACACCTTCTCTCGGGTTAACAGAATTTCTTACCCGAATTTCTATGTTTTGCGGACTGTAAAATAGAGTCAAACTTCCTCGATTCGGGATTTTAAACTGGTAATTTGGGACACCATAAATATCCCAAGTGGCGACTCTGAACTTGAATAAATAATCTCGTTTCGTTTTTGTCACTTTAATTGGAAAAACTCTCATATACCCATTTCGGGTAACAAAAGGAGGTGTGACAAAGGTTAGGTCAATTAGAGATAAAGAATCTTGGTGGGTTCCAGAGTTATGTAACAGGCGGCTTCTAGCTACTACGATTAGGTTGCATGGTTATCTACTTGTGAGGTTTCTGGCTATTGGCATAATGGCAAGTTATTTCAACTAAGGGAAAAGAATATAAGTGGTAATTTGAGCAAATGGTTTGAGAGTTGTATGCCATAAATGGCCTTATTGATTCTTGTTCAGGCTTTGGGAAAACTCAGGATTTGTGTTTCGTACGGAGATGGTTTACAAGGAAGTTATTCAATTGGGTGCTTCATGGAGATGGGTGTTAATGTGCCAGTGGAGCCATAGAGTTGATTATATTTGGGATCAAGCCAGAGTGGGTGACTATCAACAACTGTCCTAGTAAATTCAAAGGTTAAAATGTGGTGCTTAATGATTTCAAGCCTGCGGTGTGGTTAAGAACCAAGCTTTTGCAGTAAATCGTGATAGGAGGCTCTGAATGTTCTATGATATTTTTGGCTTGCAGTGTAGCATTTGGGTGAATGAGAGAAACAGACTTTGGATTTGTAAAGGGATTATCGTAATGGGTGTATCAGTTGAGGATGCGAATATGCACCCAAGGAAGGTATGAGATGGTTCGTGGGATTTGAGACAACATGGTCTCGTGATACAAGGGCACTCGGGATGAGTGTGGATTGAGTTCGTTATGGGTTGAATGGAGTCATCATTATCTCTAAAGCAAGTTAAGGATGAATTAGAAGAAGTTAGATTGGTTAGCCATGGTTGAATTAGCACAATGGTGCCGGTCATGTTTCTTCAGCATGAATAAGTTATGCATTTGATTTGTGATGGTACGTGCGAGGTTTGACGGGCGCCAAAATTGATTTTATTTGGAAGTATTCAAGTATTTTGGCCTGTTATGTGTGGGAGGATCCTGGAAGGGTTATTGTATCTTAGACCACTACTTGAGGATTTGCATGTTCTACGGTTATGAGAATTAACTCGCATGTTGCTATGTTTCTCTTGGAATAAGTTAAGTAAAAGGTTTCTGTATGATGAGGTGTATACCCTATTAGTGGTTCAGGAGTTATGATGAAATCCTTGTACTATCGCATATCGGTATGTTAGGTGCAGTGAGTGATTAAAAGTGAGGATCGAGGTTGCGGTTCGGTATTGGCAAGGGTGTCACGGTAGTCCCAGCTACCAAAATTTCCCGAACTACATTGACCTGATTCCTGTTCAGCCCAGGATATGTAGGAAACCTCTGAAGCAAAGGTTCGGTCAAATCTTTTTCAAAAAATGCTTCACACGGAGTATTCGGACGGGCAAAAATCGCTCGCTTTATCTTTGCGCGAAAACCCTTCGTGTCTTCGGGCAAAGAGGGGCAGCTGTAAGCACGTGATTTTTGCTTTACGAGCAATCGCTCCAAAAGAAAATAAAAATAGTGACAAATGATTTCGCTGTACAATTTTTCGAGTTTTCCGTGACATGTGTTGTTAGTCATTTATGGGTCTGTCCATTTTACATCTAGTCATTACCAAACAAAAATACAAAATGCCTGTCGTTAAAAGAAAATTCAAAAATTATATGTATGTGTGCATCGTTCGTTCTAAGCTGTGATCTAACCATTTTTTATTTTTATTTTTATTTTTATTTTTTATTGTCCATTTATGTGTGTTTATCATTGTGGGTGTCACTCAATATGTGTGTAGGTTTATTTTAATTTTTACATTGTTTTAGGAATTTTTGTTTAAATTGAAAAAAAAAGGGAGAAAAGGAAAATCCGATTTGGGCCCCGAAACAAGGATCAAAACCAAAGTACTGATCCAGTCCAAACCCAGCCTGCCCAAGCACGGACTCAAACGACGTCGTATCGGCGTCCCCATTTGAAGCCGTTGATCTGATTCAAAGGAACGGTCCAGATCAGGCTGTCCAACTCACCTCAACGACGCCGTTTCAGGCAAGTTGATCTGAGCCGTCCAACCTCATTGATCCAACGGTCCCTAGCTCCCTCATGACCCGACCTATTTATCCGGTTTAACCCAACCCCTCACCTAAACCAAAACGACCCCGTTCCCATACCAAACGACCCCGTCCTGTTACCCACCAATAGATCTAAGCCGTTCAGATCACTTGATCTAACGGCTCCAATCTCTCTTCCCCTTCCATATATAAACTTGACCCTTTACCCCGCACACCCTATCCGAACCCCCCCTACAGTCATCTCCTTCCCCGAACCCTGAAACCCCCAAACCCTAACGCCGCCCTAGTTTCCCTTCCACCAAAACCCGGCGGCATGAACGCCGGTGGCCACCTCCCGAACACCCTAAGACCCCCTCACTCTCCTGAACATGGATCTGTTACTCCCTAGCCTCGAATCACTTTCGTTCGTCTCGAATCTTCATTTGAAGATTTGAGTCGAACCCGGATCTATGCCAAACCACCCCATCTTCATACCAGACACCCCCCTGACCTTCCTCGTGACCAAACCAAGCTTGGTTTGGTCCGAATCTACCCACAACTCCCAAAAATCCAGATCTGAAAATCCAGACTTTAGAACACATGCACATGGGGAATCCGGATATCCTTAACGGGGGTTTGAGGTCTAATAGACCTTATTCAAGGTGTTCTCATGTGAGAACACCCTGATTAAAGTTTGTTCGGCCTCAAAGGGTGAATGTCGAGTCAGATTTGGTTCAGTTTTGTCTGGACATTTTTGGTAAGCTTTCTTTTCCTTTTTGTTTTATTCAACTGCTAGTTAAGTATGTTAGCATGTTCTGTTGTGTTTGTTTGGTATTTTCTGATACTTTTCTTAATTTCTTCCGTCTTTGTAAAGACCTTTTATTTGGTCAATTGTTTTCTGTGTATGATTTGAATGTCTTCTGTGATAAACATGATCGTCGATTAGTTTAATCGGCAGATAAGTTAACTCATATAGGCCCCAGTAATTGAACAAAAATTGTCTGATGCCCTTTAGATCCCTAAACGTATTGTTTATGTGAGCGATTGATTATTACCTGTTATAATTAGTATAGTCGACTCGATAAATATCGTCGATTAGCTTTCTATAACTAATAAATCGAATGAGCTAATAATGTCGCATGACTAATTGAGCTTTGCCACTGACTGTATGCCCCAACATTGTTTGAAATGGTTTGTTTGCACTGTAAAACTGACTGAAAAAGGTTCAGCCCAGGCAGTCTTGAGTTCGAACTTTCATCAGTTCAAAAAATGCCCTGATGCTGCAATAGGCAGGGGCAGTAATAATCAAGGTTGACAGGGGTATTCTGGGGTATTAAAAAGAACAGAAGTAATTAGTTTAAATGAGCTGACAACTAGGGTACTAATTTAGGATTAAACTAATACCAATGGGGAACAAGACACAAGGGTATGGGGCTTAAATTGAATAATAAAATGATGCCCATAACTCCTGATTAAACAAAACCAGGCGTGGGGAACCAAAGGGGCTGGCACAAAAGATGCTTAGGCATGGGCTTTAAGGGGTATGGGCAGACTGCAAGTTGCAGATGAGGGCAGCTTAGCTGCACTTGGTCACTTTGGCTTATAAATAGGCCATTTGAGAACTGAAAAAGGGCTGGACTTTTTAGTCTTCAGAAAAAAAGAGAAAAACAAAGTGAAAATTTTTAGTCTTAAGGCTAGAGTTTTAATCTAAAGAGAGGTTTACTGAGTTTAAACAAAGCCAAAAAACATAAGTTAGTTTCCAAATAGATTGTAACCAAACGCCATCTGAAAGTTGAACAAGAATTCATATTGGTCAAGCTGTCTTGGCCAAGTTCTGTCGTCTGCAGTGACTGAGCTGTTTGTTGGTTGCTGAACTGTTGGTATTTGCTGCATTGAACTTCTTTTACTTCTGGTGTTCATTACTCTTCGTCTGGAATTATTGGTTTGGCACTCGACTATTTGCTGGTTTCATTTATTCTGGGAATCATTGTTGGTTGTTCGTGGACTGTGGAAAACAATCTTGGTTGTTGGTTTGTTGCTGTGCTGTTGCTGTGTATCTGTTGATGCTGTGATTACTGCACACTACTCAACTGATCACTCTCCTTCTTCCTTTCCTTTCCTTACCAGGTACACAATTGATACCATCAATGTAACTGAGAGTTTGAGCATGAATGCAAAAGAGAGGACCTGCAGATTGTTTTTATGTATACATGAACTGTTACATTAAATGTCATAAAATAGTTACATTTTTGTTTGTATAATAGAAGTAGCCTACATGCTCAGTATATCAATGTAGGTTAATGAATGATAGTCATGTATGTATGCTGTTAGGTGAAAAACATTCCCAGGGTAATAGATTGTATTTTAGACTTAGTCTGATGGTGTAGTACATTCTATAATGTAGGCCAAAATAGGAAAACTACCCACATGAGTTAAAGTTCTTTCCCCTTTTGCTAGTTTGTCACATATAAACTGATAAAGAACAAAGAATCAGTTCTAGGCCTCAACCTCAGGAAGGCCGAGCCCAAATCGAAAAATCAGTTAGGCCTGTACCGGAAAAATAGGGCCCAAGTCTGGCCATCTCGCATGAGCTAGGTTTGGGCCCATGATTTGCGGCTAGTTGTCCATAAGTGCAGTCACGTTTTATTATTCTGTAAAAGCACTTTAAATCCGGTTTTATAATCAACTAAGGCTATTTACTGCTTTCAATTGATAGAGACAAACACGACAAGAAACGTAATTGCTATAGGATATCCTTTAAAAATAACAACAAGATGAGCCTCGATAAAAATAAACAAAACGCAGATGCGGGGCCCTTGTTAAATGTATATTAGTGAAGCATTTAGTTTCCAGGACGGGTTGTTTAGCAAATCTCACAACCTTCCTAAAATAACAATACGCTAGACTCTTTAGGACGCGCCTTAATAAATCTTACCTTCGTAAATTCGGGTGCACATTGATGTGACCCAAATCCAAATCCCAACGGAATCGAAATGTATTTCTAATCACGGGTACATTGATTGTGACGTGGTTCGAGATGTGTGTCCATGACGTTGCAAATTCATTTAAAAAAAATAGAATGAGATGAGCCTCGCCAAATAAAAATACAAATTGCGGGGCCCTCAGTAAATATTTGCTTTAAAAATTATTTGGACTTCGGGATGGACCGTTCAGCAAAATTCCACGGTCTTACCCAAAATAAATACGCTAGTCGCTTTAGGCGCGCCTTTAATAACTTAATTTCCTTAAACTCGGATGCACATTGATGTGACCCAAATCCAAATCTCAACGGAGTCAAAGTGTGTCGACGACCACGGGTACATTGATTGTAACGCGATTCGAGATACATTTTCACAACGTTGCAAGTCCTATAAAAATAACAGTGAATGATAAAAGCGATTAAAAGATAAAAGTGGCACATAAGTTCATACTTGTATAAAATCAGATAACCAAGCCGAATATAACAATTGAGCGACCGTGCTAGAATCACGGAACTCGGGAATGCCTAACACCTTCTCCCGGGTTAACAGAATTCCTTATCCGGATTTCTGATACGCAGACCATAATATAGAGTCATTCTTTTCCTCGATTCGGGATTAAAATTGGTGACTTGGGACACTCTAAATCTCCCAAGTGGCGACTCTGAAATAATTAAACCAATCCCGTTTCGATTGTCCTTTAATTGGAAAAAACTCCCCTGCGCCCCGGGCGCGTAAAAAGGAGGTGTGACAGCTCTGGCGACTCTGCTGGGGATGAGACCCAGAACCACTGGTTCAGGGTTAAGAATTCGAGCTTAGAATAATTGTTATTATTCGGCTTTATTTATTATCTGATTATTACATGTTTTGATCCTAGTGTGCTAAATGCTGCTGTTACCGCTTTGATATTATTTGAACTGTATATAAACTGTGCCGAAACCTTTCTCTTCTTACCTCCGGGGATGTGCTCACTGGTTGAGACTCCTTATTCTGTTAGTGTCATACCCTAAATAAAAGAGGCTCGGAAAGTTTCTAAGCCGGCTGGCCTTTTGGTTTCCGGAAAGGAGCTCCTTCCTCAACTCGAGTTGTCCGCTCGGGTACACTGTCTAGAACACCGACCCAGGTTTTGAACATAGAATAACGTGACTTCATGCCGGATCCCTAGTAGGAACGCTTATTTGCATCACGTTGCATATGACTTAGGGGACTCAACACAGGGGTTGGGTCCGTCTAGGACTAGCAACCTGATATGAAAAGACCATTCTGGTGCATCCTATTGTTTTCCGTGCATTTATTTGTCTCATGCCCGCATGCTGACCGGTGTTTGAATATTTGGAATATTGTGAAAAAAAAAAGGGAAATAACGGTTAGGAATTGATTGTTTATTGTTGAAAAAAAAGAGAAAAAAAAACAAATACTGTCAAAACTCTGCCAAAATTTTGAAAAGTCGTTGTTCTGTCTTTCAAAAAATAAAATATCAATAGAAATATATAGTTTGTCTTGTCATAAAAAATTAAAAAAAAAAGACCCTATTCTTAAAATGGTTTTTTTTCTTATGAAAATAATAAAAAAAAAAGAGTCTTATTTTGTCTTAACTTTTATTATTTGTTGCAAATATATGTATATATATATAAGTGAAAAATTCAAAAGTTTTTCTTTACTTCAAAATGTATATGTATCTTTATTTGTGGCAAAAGTATTTGTCTTGCTAAAGGTCTAGAAAAGTCCTTTCAGGCTCCCAGTTTTCGAAACAAAAATCCAAAATATTTTCCGTTATTAACTTCTTTAGAAAGTTTTTTTATATATATATACGAAAATTCAAAATTCACAAAAAATCGCATATATTTTGTTTTTATCAGGATAATTGTCGTTTGTTAAAATCTTATTAATAAATGTGCAGAATGAGCACGATGCCGAATGAACCCTTTTTAATCATGAGTAAAATTCCCCTCCAATTGCGGCTCTGGTGGAATGATTTGGGCAAAGAAGGGCATGACGAAATCAAGAAGTATCTGAAAGGCCTCACGAGTTTGTTGGATATCAGGCAACGAGGAGATATCATAAGGGCACTAGTCCCCCACTGGGATCCTGCGCACAATGTCTTCCGTTTCTCAGATTTTGAACTTACCCCAACTTTAGAAGAAATAGCAGGGTATATCGGCAGCGCTGAGACTCCTTTGAGACACAAATATCTGATTGCTCCAAGAGCTGTAGCAATACACCGGTTCCTGGACTCCTTAAAGATAGTCAAAATAATCCATAACCCTGACTTGGCAAAAGGTTTTTGCAGCATGAGTTTCATATATCAAAGATATGGTCACATAGGAGGATTCGACAAGCCAGAAAACCAGTTGTGCAGCAAAGGTAATCGCCAAAAGTGGGAAGAACATAGACGGATTGCTTTCATGATAGCTTTCTTAGGACTACTAGTATTCCCAAGAAAAGACGGGAATATTGACATAAAGATAGCAGGGGTCGTCAGTACGTTGCTCACACAGAGTGATAGTACGTTGGCGCCCATGATAGTATCTGATATATTCCGGGCACTCACTTCTTGCAAAGCCGGAGGAAGCTTTTTCGAGGGTTGCAATTTGTTGTTGCAAATGTGGATGACCGAACACCTATGTCACCGAGCCCAGTTTCTGAGCCATGGATCCGCTGGAAAGACCTGCATAGAGGAGTTCTATACCAGAGTTAATGAAAACTACCTACCAGAAGGAGTCACAGCATGGACCTCATATTTCCATACCCTCAACGCCAGTCAAATACAGTGGGCGCTAGGATGGTTACCGATCGACGAAGTCATATACATGCCAGCAGCCAGGCCCCATTTTCTCTTAATGCGACTTAAGAGCATTCAACCATACGCGCCGCATCGGGTTTTAAGGCAACTTGGGAGGTATCAGATAGTGCCGAAAGACGAGGATCTGAGCATCCAGGTAATCGAGATCAGTCCCGACGGCCAGTTTCCTGAAGCAAGGGTTCGTCAAATTTGGAGCCAATGTCAATACTTAGAAGCAAATACTTGTGTAATGAATCGGGCAAAAGGGGAAGTTTCGCCCGGGTATCAGGCCTGGTACAAAGGGGAGACATCATCTGGAAGACCGACCAAAAGACCTCACCTGCAAGAATTTGCCAAATCTTCACAAGAACAGTGGGGCTGGTTGGCCAAAGAGCAGGAATATCTTGTCAAAGCAGGCAAACTGAAGCAACAAGTTCAGGATATGAGGTTTGAGTGCCAATTACAGTCTGCTGCCCACAAGGGAGAAAAGAACAAGTTAATCAGAGAAGGCGAGATCCTCAAAGCTCAGATCCGGAGAATGAAAAAAGAGGCTAATAGCCAGCTGAGAAGCCGGGCGGATAAAAGATTGATAGCAGGGTTAAAGGATCAGGTTGCGGAATGCCAGGAAGATTTGGAAAAAGCCAGGGCCAGCACAGCAAAATTGCGAACCAAGTGGGCAAAGGGTGCGATGGCTCGGAGGCAGCGCCTGCAACGAGTCATAAGGGAGTATGAACTGAGCATCGGGACATTAAGGGAAACGAACGCCTCTCTTCGAAAAAGGATCCTCAAGCAAACACGAGATGCCCAAGCCGACAGAAGGCAATGCTACGATGCAATGACCAGAATGGAAAGGCAAATGGAGATGTTCCAGGATCAGCTTGCCAACAATGCGCAAACACTGGGGTTGAAGAACCAACAGATAAGGCATTTGTTCGCAGAAAGGGACAACATCCGGGGAAAGATTGACGAGATTGGGCATTACATCTACATGAGATGCCTGGCATGCGAGCAAAAGCCTCGAAAGACCCTCCTCGTTTCCATCATGGGTTGCGTCCACCGAATCATGAATGAGTTGAAAAACCTGCAGAGGGACCTCACACCAAGGGCCGCGGAAAGGCCGAATGATGCCTCGCGGGTCCCTAAGTTGGAAAATTAATCTTTGGTTGAGTCCTGTTTATTTGGCTTTGCCGCTTTTCCATATGCTGTTTTCCTTTCTTTTAGTCAAAACGGGTTAAGAACTGTGGAGTCTGTACTATTGCTATTCCGCACTTGATGTAATTTGTAATAGCAAAATTTTGAGAATGAATTTAATGATTTCACAAGAATTGTGTGTTTCTTTACTTTAAGGCATAACTACGCCTGGTCTGATTCACGCGGGGACGTGATACGTAGGCAATCCCCATAAGATTCGACCGCTTTTAATAAATAAAGAAAAGAAAATGTAAATTAAATAAAACGCAGAGTTTCGCAAAATACTTTAAAAGATACGAATGAACAAGCCGGGATGACGCATGTGGTTTGAAGCAAAGCATGTAGAAACGATTAACTGCCTAGGTGCATTGCATCCTCTATGTGTTACGATCAAATCTGTTAAGCTCTAACACTAACAAAGTTTGTTGTTGTCTGATACCAGACAGTTAGTTGTTAAAGAATTCTGGCAACACATTCATACCAAACCAGATCCAAAGGACCGGTAGCAACAAGCATGACTACTTCAGAGAATAGTAATGAGGAAGAAAGGCCGATGAGCCAGTTGCTAAAAGAGGCAATGGAAAAGATTGAAAGGATGGGACTAGAGATGCATGCAATGCAGCTAGCCCTGGCCAAAACACAAAAGAGCCCTGAGACACTGGGACACATGCCGGAGTACCCTCACTCTGGCCCTTCCACAAGCCGCCCAAATCCCCTCTATCATCAAGAAAGAAGCCCTCATGATTCCTAAGCTCCACCACCCCATCAACCTCTCCCAACACCCAATATTCCCATTTTTGTGGGACCTGCATCAGCCCCTTTGCAGCGAACGACCAGTGAGCCATTGTTTCAGGCTCACGATACACAATACTATCCCCCTGAGCCTACATTCCATGCACCCGAACCACAGGCTTACAATCCCCATTTGGAAGTACCGGCAGAGATTGAGAAGCCGGTTAAGGCCCTTGAACAGGATGAAGTGTTGAGAAAGTTCAAAAGCCTGGAGCAATCCTTCAGGAACTTACACGGGCTGGGCAATCAAGTCAGCGTGGCATACAAAGATCTGTGCCCTTTCCCAGATGTCCAACTCCCGGCTGGGTTCAAGATGCCCAAGTTTGATTTATATGAAGGGCACGGTGATCCCATGGCACATTTGCGGGGATTCTGTAGCAAAATGAGAGGGGCAGGAGGCAAGGATGAGCTTTTGATAGCTTATTTCGGCCAAAGTCTGAGCGGATCTGCACTAGAATGGTATACCAGGCAGGATTTCAGCAGGTGGTACACGTGGGATGATCTGGCGCAGGCTTTTGCAGGTCATTTCCAGTACAATCTAGAGATAGTCCCTGACCGTCTCACGTTATTGAGAACTGGGAAGAAACCCGGGGAAAGTTTTCGCGAGTTCGGATTCCGCTGGAGAGAACAAGCAGCTAGAGTCGATCCTCCCATGAGAGAGGGAGAGATGGTGGACTATTTTTTGCAGACATTGGATCCAACCTACTTTGGTCACTTGGTGACGACGGTTATAAAATCTTTCAACGAGGTGGTCAAAATTGGGGTCATGATAGAAGAAGGTTTGAGGTCGGACAAGATCTTGAACTATTCGGCACTTAAAGCCACAACCCAGGCTATTCAAAGCGGCACGGGAGGTGCGCTAAGAAGAAAGAAAGAAGAGGTTGCCACGATCGAGGCAAGCAGTTGGTCCAGGTCTGGCAAGCCGCACTACAACCAACCCAGGCCTCACAGGTCAAGCTACCCATACAACCCACCACAAAATTTCTATCCACCTCGAGAACCACATTGTTCCGTACACCAAGCCCAGGTATACACTCAGCCTCCGGTTCGCCCACAATGGCGCGCACCGGCTCCCCAGAACATATATGCACCACCACAAAACACCTACCCTCCACCAAGGGCATATAGAAATCCTTCAGGGGCAGGTTTCCGGGGAAATCCAGATGCCAGGAATGACAGGTTGCGGAAGCAAAGAACCTTCACCGAACTGGGAGAAACCTACACCGCCGTGTTCCACAAGCTGCGGCAATTGGGTTTGGTTAGTCCTGTCCATACTCGGGAACCAAATCCCCCGCCTCAGAATTTGGATCGTTCAATCAGTTGTGAATACTGTTCAGGGATGCTCGGGCACGATACCGAGAAGTGTTGGAAGTTAAGGCATGCCATACAGGATCTTATTGACACCAATAAGATCGAGGTCCAGACACCGGAGGCCCCTAACATCAACCAAAACCCACTGCCAGCACACCACGAAGCTCACATGATTGAGTTGGTGTGTGAGGGAGGAGAATTAAGAAAACCCTCACAAACAGTGATGATGATCCAAGCCGCCCCGAAGGAAGTCTTAACCAGTGGAGGAACAAGTGTACAGTCGCAGGGAGAAGGCGTCAAGCCGGTAGTAATATTGGGGAAGAGCCCGTCCGTCATAGCAAGCAAACCCGAGCCAAGCAAGTTGGTAATACCAGGGATCCTGCCTACACCGGCAGTCATGTTGAAAGGGGTATGTAGAGAACGGGTGACCATAAAGCCGGTGGTCCAACTGCCGATGATTGACAGCAGGGCTGTGCCCTGGAAATATGAAAAGGCAGTGGTGACGTACCAAGGAAAACAGGTGGAAGAAGTCAGTTGTGAAGCGCAAGGGCTGACTCGATCAGGTCGATGTTTTGCTCCGGTGGAGTTAAGGAAAACCAACCCAGTGGCAACCAAGAAGCCAGTGTCAGAAGAAGAGGCTGAAGAATTCCTGAGGAAGATGAAAGTACAAGACTATTCTGTGGTAGAGCAGCTGAGAAAAACACCGGCCCAGATCTCACTATTGTCATTACTCCTCCATTCCGAGGAACATCGTCGGGCCCTGTTAAAGATATTGAACGAGGCCCATGTACCCAGTGAGATTTCTGTAAACCACCTGGAAACCATTGCCAGCAAGATTTTCGAGGTGAACAGAGTGACATTCTCAGATGATGACCTGCCGGTGGAAGGAACGGAGCACAATAAAGCTCTATACCTAGCTGTCAAATGTGAAGACTCGGTGGTAACCCGAGTATTGGTGGATAACGGCTCAAGCGCCAATATTTGTCCATTATCCACCCTGGACCAGTTAAAGATTGACCGTGGAAGAATTCGGGAGAATAGCATCTGTGTCCGGGGGTTTGACGGAAACGGAACAGCCACTGTGGGGGATGTTGTACTTGAACTGACCATTGGTCCGGTCCTGTTTACCATGGAATTCCAGGTATTGGACGCCACGGTATCTTACAACTTGCTGTTAGGACGACCCTGGATTCATGCAGCTAAAGCGGTGCCTTCCACCCTACATCAGACAGTGAAGTTCGAGTGGGAAAGACAAGAGGTCGTGTTGCACGACGAGGATACAACATGCACCATGGGCGGAACCATTGTGCCTTTCATAGAGACCACTGATGACAAGGGTCCCTGGGTCTACCAGATTCTCGATACAGGGTCGACCAACAAAATTTCTGAAGGAGAAATCATCCCGCACCCTAGGGTAGCTGCCGCAACAGTCATGATGGTATCAGAAATGTTGGGTAATGGATTTGTGCCGGGATAAGGCCTGGGAGTTGAACTTCAAGGGATAGTCCAACCTGTTCCCCTTCCTAAGAATCTGGAAACCTTCGGGTTGGGGTTCAAACCAACCGCAGCAGACAGGAAGGAGGCGCGTAGAATGAAGAAGAGGGTCTGGTTTCTGCCTAAACCAGTGCCACGCCTCTCAAGGTCTTTTGTTAAAGCAAGTGCCAAGGGGTCAGTGATCCCAAAGATTCGAGGACCTTTGATCGGTATAAATGAAGACCTGAATCAGAGTTTTGAGAGGCTGTTCGCGGATGTCAGTATGGTGGAAGCTGGAGAAGGTTCCAGCAGAGCAGAGATACGATTTGTGGGGCCTGAGGCCAAGACCAACAATTGGACGGTTACTCCTCTTCCTGTCCGAGGGGAGTCTTGGTAGTAGGCTTTGATTAATGTTTTGTTTGTTTATTTGTTTGATCGGATTATTCAAGGGTGTAATCCAAATTTTACTTTCGTTTTTGTAAAAGTGTGAACCCTTTTATCCCGCAAATTTAATAAAGTTCTCTTCTTTGGTCTCATTTTAATTTTTGTCTTGTTCTTTTTCTTTCTGAACAGTTCTCTTTTTACTGGTTCTAATGACATGGCATGCACAGCGGATCTTCGACCTAGTCTAATAAATCAATCTGAAACCGACTCAATGATGCAAAAGGTCGTTTGTGACGATGAATCTGAATGCGACGAAGGTGAAGCCTTCGAAAAAATAAACAGAGAACTGTGCCAGTTTGAAGAGAAACCCAAGCCTAACTTAAATGACACCGAGGCGGTGAATCTAGGAGACGCTGATAACGTCCAAGAGACCAAAATTAGCATCCACATTGAGCCGAATGTCAGAACAGAATTGATCAAAACTCTCAGGGAATTCAAAGATGTTTTTGCCTGGTCCTATGATGATATGCCTGGATTAAGCACCAATTTAGTGGTTCACAAATTGCCCACTGACCCGGCATACCCTCCGGTCAAGCAAAAACTAAGGAAATTTAAAACAGAAATGAGTGTAAAGATCAAAGAAGAAGTGATTAAGCAATTACAATCGAAGGTCATTCGGGTCACTCGGTATCCCGAGTGGTTGGCCAATGTGGTACCAGTCCCAAAGAAGGATGGAAAAATCAGGGTGTGCGTTGATTACCGCAACCTCAACAAAGCAAGTCCCAAGGACAATTTTCCGCTGCCCAACATTCATATCTTAATCGACAATTGCGCATGGCGCGAGATTGGATCCTTTGTGGATTGCTATGCAGGTTATCATCAGATCCTAATGGACGAGGAGGATGCTGAGAAGACAGCGTTTATTACGCCATGGGGCACCTACTGCTATCGGGTAATGCCGTTCGGGTTAAAGAACGCTGGGGCAACATACATGCGAGCAATGACTGCAGTGTTTCATGACATGATACACAAGGAGATTGAGGTGTACGTCGACGACGTGATCATCAAATCTTGGCGTCAGGAGGACCATATAGCAGACCTAAGGAGATTTTTTCAAAGACTCCGAAGGTATGATATCAAGCTTAACCCGGCCAAATGCGCATTCGGGGTTCCATCAGGAAAGTTGCTAGGATTCATCGTCAGTCGACGGGGGATTGAGTTAGACCCATCCAAAATTGAATCCATCCGAGATTTGCCACCGCCAAGGAACAAAACAGAGGTAATGAGTTTGCTGGGCAGACTCAATTATATCAGCATGTTCATCGCTCAACTCACAGCAACTTGTGAGCCCATATTTCGGTTGCTGAGAAAGGATGCTGCGGTAGGTTGGACAGCAGAGTGTCAGGAAGCTTTCGACCAAATCAAAGGGTATCTGTCTAATCCACCCGTATTGGTCCCACCTAAGCCCGGGAAACCCCTAATCCTTTACCTGACGGTCTTGGAAAATTCATTTGGTTGTGTACTGGGGCAACATGACGACTCAGGGAGGAAGGAGCAAGCCATCTACTATCTTAGCAAGAAATTCACAGTGCATGAGGTCAAGTACACTCAACTCGAGAAAACGTGCTGCGCCCTAACTTGGGTAGCTCAGAAGTTGAAGCACTACCTGTCTTCATATACTACTTATCTCATATCCCGCTTGGACCCATTGAAGTATATCTTTCAGAAACCTATGCCCACGGGAAGGTTGGCAAAATGGCAAATTCTGCTCACATAGTTTGATATCATCTACGTGACGAGGACGGCCATGAAAGCCCAGGCGCTGGCAGACCATTTGGCCGAGAATCCCGTTGATGAAAAATACGAGCCCTTAAGAACGTATTTTCCTGACGAAGAGGTGATGCATACGAATGAGTTGGAATTACCCGAGGAACCAGGTTGGAAGCTTTTCTTCGATGGAGCTGCAAACGCAAAAGGGGTTGGAATAGGAGCAGTACTCATTTCTGAAACAGGACGGCATTATCCTGTTACGGCTCAACTGCGCTTCTATTGCACCAACAATATGGCCGAATATGAGGCTTGCATTCTGGGTCTGCGCTTGGCTGCTGACATGGATGTCCAAGACGTCTTGGTCTTGGGAGACTCGGACCTCTTGGTACATCAAATTCAGGGTGAATGGGAAACACGAGATCTAAAGCTCATACCATACCGACAATGCTTGCATGATCTGAGCAAGCAATTTCGATCGGTAAAGTTCAAACACATCCCGAGAGTTCACAATGAGGTTGCGGATGCCTTAGCCACCTTAGCATCAATGCTGCACCACCCTGACAAAATGTATGTTGATCCTCTACACATCCAGGTCCGTGATCAGCACGCCTACTGCAATGCCATAGAAGAAGAAGCAGATGGCGAACCCTGGTTTCATGATATCAAGGAATACCTCAGGATGGGGATATATCCAGAACATGCCTCTGGGGACCAAAAAGAGCCCTTCGGCGTTTGTCGAATGGTTTCTTCCTCAGTGGAGGAGTATTGTACAAAAGAACCCCGGATTTGGGATTGTTGAGATGCATAGATGCCGGGCAGGCAATGACGGTTATGGCGGAAGTACATGCCGGAGTTTGTGGGCCGCACATGAGCGGATATGTATTGGCAAAAAAGATCCTTCGAACAGGGTGTTATTGGCTAACCATGGAACACGACTGTATCACTTTCGTAAGGAAATGCCATCAGTGCCAGATACATGGAGA
Organism: Nicotiana tabacum; assembly: GCF_000715075.1. Taxonomy (NCBI): domain Eukaryota; kingdom Viridiplantae; phylum Streptophyta; class Magnoliopsida; order Solanales; family Solanaceae; genus Nicotiana; species Nicotiana tabacum. The sequence continues at coordinate 54,264,374 of NC_134087.1, read as the reverse complement.
TTTGATTCATTCTCCGCCAACAGAGTTACATACGATGTCAGCACCCTGGCCGTTTGTAGCATGGGGCATGGATGTCATTGGGCCCATCGAGCCAGCAGCGTCCAACGGTCATAGGTTCATTCTAGTGACCATTGATTACTTCACCAAATGGGTTGAGGCTAAAACCTTCAAATCAGTAACCAAGAAGGCAGTGGTGGACTTTGTTCACTCCCATATCATCTGCAGATTTGGGATCCCAAAAGTGATCATCACGGATAACGGTGCGAATCTTAATAGCAGCTTGATGAGAGAGGTATGTCAACAATTCAAGATTACACACCGCAATTCCACCCCATATCGTCCTAAGGAGAATGGAGCAGTCGAAGCAGCCAATAAGAATATCAAGAAGATACTGCGAAAAATGGTGGAAGGGTCCAGACAATGGCACGAGAAATTACCCTTTGCTTTGTTGGGTTACCGCACTACCGTCCGGACTTCCATAGGCACAACTCCTTATTTGTTGGTGTATGGAACTGAGGCCGTGATACCAGCGGAGGTCGAAATTCCGTCCCTCCGAATTGTCGCTGAAGCCGGAATTGATGATGATGAATGGATCAAAGCTCGCTTGGAACAGTTGAGCTTGATAGATGAGAAAAGATTGGCAGCAGTGTGACATGGTCAGCTGTACCAGAAGAGAATGGCAAGAGCGTATAATAAGAAGGTGCGCCCTAGGAAATTTGAAGTAGGGCAGCAGGTATTAAAGAATATCCTCCCACATCAGGTCGAGGCAAAAGGCAAATTCGCCCCAAATTGGCAAGGGCCTTATATCGTGACCAGAATATTGTCCAACGGTGCTTTGTGTTTGACAGATGTCGAAGGTAGATGCGTCGACATGGCTATCAATTCAGATGCAGTCAAGAGATATTATGCGTAACTTCTTCAATTATGGCAATTTTTGGTTTATTTGTTTGTATTTGGCATTTGTTGAATAATGAGATGACGGAGGCAATTCTTTCTTCTATCCAAACACTTTTAACCCTCGCTTCCCCCTTTGAGCCTTAAGCAATTTTTTTCAATACCCCTCTTTTGGAATCACTAATGGGAAAGATATGAAAAAAGAAAAGAAAAGAAAAAGAAAAGAAAAGAAAAAGACATGGAAAAAAATGAAAAGAAGGAAAAGAAAAAGGAAGAAGATAAAATCACAAATAACAAAACCGTGGGAACTACGTTTGACCTGATTCCTTAAAGAGGATACGTAGGCGCCTCACGGCTCGGTCATAGTATGCATCATAGCAAATATAGGATGCATAATGTACATAGTGTGCATAATAGGCACAATGTGCGTAACGCACATAGCTCAACATAAGCATAAAAGATAAATTCCCCAAGCAAGAAAACTGGGACAGAGGTTATGTTTTAAGTTCCAACAAAGGTTTGATTCCAAAAGTTGTAGCACATCACCCTTCAAATTTGTTTTCATTTTTATAGCCTTTCTTCAAACCCACACCAAAACCAACATCAACATCCAAAAGACCTCCCGATCAATGTTCGAGAGATGCCAAGTCCGGCGAATAAGACCGAGAATAATACACTGATCCCCAGCAAAGAAGAGGATCGTGAGACTGAGAATGAATTGATAGTCAAAGGAATCTCCAGAAGAGAGGGTCGTATCTACAACGCCCCGATTCATCGAAAGAAATAAAATGAGAGAGTCTTATCGGTGAAAACCTTCACGGGCACCGAAAGGCGATGTAAGATGAGGGATATGAAATGAGAGAGTCTTATCGGTGAAAACCTTCACAGGCACCATAAGGCGCCGGGAGATGAGAGAAAAGAGAGAGTCTCATTAGTGAAAACCCCTCGAAGGGCACTATGAGGCGACAAGACAGATCAGCAAAGCTACCACATTCGGAACGAAATGAACACTCCTTTATCATCCCCAGCAAGTCAAACCATCGAGCAGATCAATTGATACAAATAGACTGGGTCGGAATCTATGGTGCACGCCATGATCACGGGGACCAGTTGTGTCCTCTAGATAAGTTCTTTGGATTGTCTCCTCCCACAAAGTATTGGTTCAGAAAGTTTTTCTCTTTTCCATATCTTTATTTCTTTTCCTAAAATGTGTCTTGAAAGGATTTTTCAAAGCTTACTACCAGAAACCGAAGGGGAATTCATCCCAATGCAGGATAATACAAACAGTCTTAAGGGCCGGTCCCAGGCAATGCAGTGATTGTGCCCGGAAATTTTGGAAGAAGTAAGCTCCAAAAGGGAGTGGTTCCGGGAGTTAGAAGCAGACTCCCACATCATGTGTTTAAAGAAAAAGCAGAAAAAGGGATAAATTGAAAACCAATCCCCAGCAGGCTAGAGACCCCCAACAGGAAACTTTGCCCGCCAACCAATTATGGGGACAAAGAGCAAGGAAGGGGGAAGAGAGGAAGACGGCTCGCCAGAAAGGCACCCTCTACCACCACGATTAAAACTGATTAAATCCTTTTGTCTACTGCAGGAAAACAAAGGATTGATGATGGCAGCAAGATGCACCGCCATGGAAGTCACCAAAAACCGCGGCAGAAAATTTTCTGCCAATTGTCGAAAATTTTCTCGGAAGAACGGGAAAGCAATTCCAATACTTTTAAGTTCTAGGTCGCCCACCAGTATAATGCGGGAATACTTTTAAGTTCTAGGTCACCCACCAGTATAATGCGGGAATACTTTTAAGTTCTAGGTCGCCCACCAGTATAATGCGGGAATACTTTTAAGTTCTAGGTCGCCCACCAGTATAATGCGGGAATACTTTTAAGTTCTAGGTCGCCCACCAGTATAATGCGGGAATACTTTTAAGTTCTAGGTCGCCCACCAGTATAATGCGGGAATACTTTTAAGTTCTAGGTCGCCCACCAGTATAATGCGGGAATACTTTTAAGTTCTAGGTCGCCCACCAGTATAATGCGGGAATACTTTTAAGTTCTAGGTCGCCCACCAGTATAATGCGGGAATACTTTTAAGTTCTAGGTCGCCCACCAGTATAATGCGGGAATACTTTTAAGTTCTAGGTTGCCCACCAGTATAATGCGGGAATACATTTTAAGTTCTAGGTCGCCCTGCCAGTTGTCGAAAATTTTCTCGGAAGAACGAGGAAGCAATTTTAATACTTTTAAGTTCTAGGTCGCCCACCAGTATAATGCGGGAATACTTTTAAGTTCTAGGTCGCCCACCAGTATAATGCGGGAATACTTTTAAGTTCTAGGTCGCCCACCAGTATAATGCGGGAATACTTTTAAGTTCTAGGTCGCCCACCAGTATAATGCGGGAATAATTTTAAGTTCTAGGTCGCCCACCAGTATAATGCGGGAATACTTTTAAGTTCTAGGTCGCACACCAGTATAATGCGGGAATACTTTTTAAGTTCTAGGTCGCCCACCAGTATAATGCGGGAATACTTTTAAGTTCTAGGTCGCCCACCAGTATAATGCGGGAATACTTTTAAGTTCTAGGTCGCCCACCAGTATAATGCGGGAATACTTTTAAGTTCTAGGTCGCCCACCAGTATAATGCGGGAATACTTTTTAAGTTCTAGGTCGCCCACCAGTATAATGCGGGAATACATTTAAGTTCTAGGTCGCCCACCAGTATAATGCGGGAATACATTTTAAGTTCTAGGTCGCCCACCAGTATAATGCGGGAATACTTTTAAGTTCTAGGTCGCCCACCAGTATAATGCGAGAATACTTTTAAGTTCTAGGTCGCCCACCAGTATAATGCGGGAATACTTTTAAGTTCTAGGTCGCCCACCAGTATAATGCGGGAATACTTTTAAGTTCTAGGTCGCCCACCAGTATAATGCGGGAATACTTTTAAGTTCTAGGTCGCCCACCAGTATAATGCGGGAATACTTTTAAGTTCTAGGTCGCCCACCAGTATAATGCGGGAATACTTTTTAAGTTCTAGGTCGCCCACCAGTATAATGCGGGAATACATTTAAGTTCTAGGTCGCCCACCAGTATAATGCGGGAATACTTTTAAGTTCTAGGTCGCCCACCAGTATAATGCGGGAATACTTTTAAGTTCTAGGTCGCCCACCAGTATAATGCGGGAATACTTTTTAAGTTCTAGGTCGCCCACCAGTATAATGCGGGAATACTTTTAAGTTCTAGGTCGCCCACCAGTGTAATGCGGGAATACTTTTAAGTTCTAGGTCGCCCACCAGTATAATGCGGGAATACTTTTAAGTTCTAGGTCGCCCACCAGTATAATGCGGGAATACTTTTAAGTTCTAGGTCGCCCACCAGTATAATGCGGGAATACTTTTAAGTTCTAGATCGCCCACCAGTATAATGCGGGAATACTTTTAAGTTCTAGGTCGCCCACCAGTATAATGCGGGAATACATTTAAGTTCTAGGTCGCCCACCAGTATAATGCGGGAATACTTTTAAGTTCTAGGTCTCCCACCAGTATAATGCGGGAATACTTTTAAGTTCTAGGTCGCCCACCAGTATAATGCGGGAATACTTTTAAGTTCTAGGTCGCCCACCAGTATAATGCGGGAACACTTTTAAGTTCTAGGTCGCCCACCAGTATAATGCGGGACTACTTCTAGCTCTAGATTTTGGAATCAGTCACCCCACCTGAAGACGGAAGGGTACAACAGAGATCCCCAAACGGGAAACAATAAAATCCCTAGCACCAAGAAGCAGACAACTGCAGAGGCAAGCGCGCAATTCAAAAAAAAGGAACGCGTCTCAAAATAAGCAGTTTGGGAACGTTGTAGCATGCCCAGTATAACAATTCTGATGAAAAGCCATACCGCTGAAGAAACCATTGAAAGATTTAAGGAAGAAGGCCATGTTCCCAGCAAATCAAGCAAAGTGATGAGAACTGACATTCAGAAAAGGTGAAGGACCAGCATCATCTCCAAGTTCACAAAATAAAGGCATCGGAGGAAAGCGTTAGCCGGCAAGAAAGCAAGGCAACAAGAACAAGTTGAAGATGGATAAGATCTCATGATCCTCAGTCTAGCTTAACTTCTTGTTTTTCCTTTTAGAGCAATGTAACAGGGAGATCGGTTAAGCAATAGCATCTTACAGCAGCATACAATAGCGCACAATAGCAGCAAGCAACACAGTCACACGGTAGTCCCAGCTACCAAAATTTCCCGAACTACATTGACCTGATTCCTGTTTCAGCCCAGGATATGTAGGAAACCTCTGAAGCAAAGGTTCGGTCAAATCTTTTTCAAAAATGCTTCACACGGAGTATTCGGACGGGCAAAAATCGCTCGCTTATCTTTGCGCGAAAACCCTTCGTGTCTTCGTGCAAAGAGGGGCAGCTGTAAGCACGTGATTTTTGCTTTACGAGCAATCGCTCCAAAAGAAAATAAAAATAGTGACAAATGATTTCGCTGTACAATTTTTCGAGTTTTCCGTGACATGTGTTGTTAGTCATTTATGGGTATGTCCATTTTACATTTAGTCATTACCAAACAAAAATACAAAATGCCTGTCGTTAAAAGAAAATTCAAAAAATATATGTATGTGTGCATCGTTCGTTCTAAGCTGTGATCTAACCATTTTTTATTTTTATTTTTATTTTATTTTTTATTGTCCATTTATGTGTGTTTATCGTTGTGGGTATCACTCAATATGTGTGTAGGTTTATTTTAATTTTTACATTGTTTTAGGAATTTTTGTTTAAATTGAAAAACAAAAAAGGGGAGAAAAGGAAAATCCGATTTGGGCCCCGAAACAAGGCCCAAAACCAAAGTACTGATCCAGTCCAAACCCAGCCTGCCCAAGCACGGACTCAAACGACGTCGTATCGGCGTCCCCATTTGAAGCCGTTGATCTGATTCAAAGGAACGGTCCAGATCAGGCTGTCCAACTCACCTCAACGACGCCGTTTCAGGCAAGTTGATCTGAGCCGTCCAACCTCATTGATCCAACGGTCCCTGGCTCCCTCATGACCCGACCTATTTAGCCGGTTTAACCCAACCCCTCACCTAAACCAAAACGACCCCGTTCCCATACCAAACGACCCCGTCCTGTTACCCACCAATAGATCTAAGCCGTTCAGATCACTTGATCTAACGGCTCCAATCTCTCTTCCCCTTCCATATATAAACTTGACCCTTTACCCCGCACCCCCTATCCGAACCCCCCCTTCAGTCATCTCCTTCCCCGAACCCTGAAACCCCCAAACCCTAACGCCGCCCTAGTTTCCCTTCCACCAAAACCCGGCGGCATGAACGCCGGTGGCCACCTCCCGAACACCCTAAGACCCCCTCACTCTCCTGAACATGGATCTGTTACTCCCTAGCCTCGAATCACTTTCGTTCGTCTCGAATCTTCATTTGAAGATTTGAGTCGAACCCGGATCTATGCCAAACCACCCCATCTTCATACCAGACACCCCCTGACCTTCCTCGTGACCAAACCAAGCTTGGTTTGGTCCGAATCTACCCACAACTCCCAAAAATCCAGATCTGAAAATCCAGACTTTAGAACACATGCACATGGGGAATCCGGATATCCTTAACGGGGGTTTGAGGTCTAATAGACCTTAATCAAGGTGTTCTCATGTGAGAACACCCTGATTAAAGTTTGTTCGGCCTCAAAGGGTCAATGTCGAGTCAGATTTGGTTCAGTTTTGTCTGGACATTTTTGGTAAGCTTTCTTTTCCTTTTTGTTTTATTCAACTGCTAGTTAAGTATGTTAGCATGTTCTGTTGTGTTTGTTCGGTGTTTTCTGATACTTTTCTTAATTTCTTCCGTCTTTGTAAAGACCTTTTATTTGGTCAATTGTTTTCTGTGTATGATTTGAATGTGTTCTGTGATAAACATGATCGTCGATTAGTTTAATCGGCAGATAAGTTAACTCATATAGGCCCCAGTAATTGAACAAAAATTGTCTGATGCCCTTTAGATCCTTAAACGTATTGTTTATGTGAGCGATTGATTATTACCTGTTATAATTACTATAGTCGACTCGATAAATATCGTCGATTAGCTTTCTATAACTAATAAATCGAATGAGCTAATAATGTCGCATGACTAATTGAGCTTTGCCACTGACTGTATGCCCCAACATTGTTTGAAATGGTTTGTTTGCACTGTAAAACTGACTGAAAAAGGTTCAGCCCAGGCAGTCTTGAGTTCGAACTTTCATCAGTTCAAAAAATGCCCTGATGCTGCAATAGGCAGGGGCAGTAATAATCAAGGTTGACAGGGGTATTCTGGGGTGTTAAAAAGAACAGAAGTAATTAGTTTAAGTGAGCTGACAACTAGGGTACTAATTTAGGATTAAACTAATACCAATGGGGAACAAGACACAAGGGTATGAGGCTTAAATTGAATAATAAAATGATGCCCATAACTCCTGATTAAACAAAACCAGGCGTGGGGAACCAAAGGGGCTGGCACAAAAGATGCTTAGGCATGGGCTTTAAGGGGTATGGGCAGACTGCAAGTTGCAGATGAGGGCAGCTTAGCTGCACTTGGTCACTTTGGCTTATAAATAGGCCATTTGAGAACTGAAAAAGGGCTGGACTTTTTAGTCTTCAGAAAAAAGAGAAAAACAAAGTGAAAATTTTCAGTCTTAAGGCTAGAGTTTTAATCTGAAGAGAGGTTTACTGAGTTTAAAGAAAGCCGAAAAACATAAGTTAGTTTCCAAATAGATTGTAACCAAACACCATCTGAAAGTTGAACAAGAATTCATATTGGTCAAGCTGTCTTGGCCAAGTTCTGTCGTCTGAAGTGACTGAGCTGTTTGTTGGTTGCTGAACTGTTGGTATTTGCTGCATTGAACTTCTTTTACTTCTGGTGTTCATTACTCTTCGTCTGGAATTATTGGTTTGGCACTCGACTATTTGCTGGTTTCATTTATTCTGGGAATCATTGTTGGTTGTTCGTGGACTGTGGAAAACAATCTTGGTTGTTGGTTTGTTGCTGTGCTGTTGCTGTGTATCTGTTGATGCTGTGATTACTGCACACTACTCAACTGATCACTCTCCTTCTTCCTTTCCTTTCCTTACCAGGTACACAATTGATACCATCAATGTAACTGAGAGTTTGAGCATGAATGCAAAAGAGAGGACCTGCAGATTGTTTTTATATATACATGAACTGTTACATTAAATGTCATAAAATAGTTACATTTTCGTTTGTATAATAGAAGTAGCCTACATGCTCAGTATATCAATGTAGGTTAATGAATGATAGTCATGTATGTATGCTGTTAGGTGAAAAACATTCCCAGGGTAATAGATTGTATTTTAGACTTAGTCTGATGGTGTAGTACATTCTATAATGTAGGCCAAAATAGGAAAACTACCCACATGAGTTAAAGTTCTTTCCCCTTTTGCTAGTTTGTCACATATAAACTGATAAAGAACAAAGAATCAGTTCTAGGCCTCAACCTCAGGAAGGCCGAGCCCAAATCGAAAAATCAGTTAGGCCTGTACCGGAAAAACAGGGCCCAAGTCTGGCCATCTCGCATGAGCTAGGTTTGGGCCCATGATTTGTGGCTAGTTGTCCATAAGTGCAGTCACGTTTTATTATTCTGTAAAAGCACTTTAAATCCGGTTTTATAATCAACTAAGGCTATTTACTGCTTTCAATTGATAGAGACAAACACGACAAGAAACGTAATTGCTATAGGATATCCTTTAAAAATAACAACAAGATGAGCCTCGATAAAAATAAACAAAACGCAGATGCGGGGCCCTTGTTAAATGTATATTAGTGAAGCATTTAGTTTCCAGGACGGGTTGTTTAGCAAATCTCACAACCTTCCTAAAATAACAATACGCTAGACTCTTTAGGACGCGCCTTAATAAATCTTACCTTCGTAAATTCGGGTGCACATTGATGTGACCCAAATCCAAATCCCAACGGAATCGAAATGTGTTTCTAATCACGGGTACATTGATTGTGACGTGGTTCGAGATGTGTGTCCATGACGTTGCAAATTCATTTAAAAAAAATAGAATGAGATGAGCCTCGCCAAATAAAAATACAAATTGCGGGGCCCTCAGTAAATATTTGCTTTAAAAATTATTTGGACTTCGGGATGGACCGTTCAGCAAAATTCCACGGTCTTACCCAAAATAAATACGCTAGTCGCTTTAGGCGCGCCTTTAATAACTTAATTTCCTTAAACTCGGGTGCACATTGATGTGACCCAAATCCAAATCTCAACGGAGTCAAAGTGTGTCGACGACCACGGGTACATTGATTGTAACGCGGTTCGAGATACATTTTCACAACGTTGCAAGTCCTACAAAAATAACAGTGAATGATAAAAGCGGTTAAAAGATAAAAGTGCACATAAGTTCATACTTGTATAAAATCAGATAACCAAGCCGAATATAACAATTGAGCGACCGTGCTAGAATCACGGAACTCGGGAATGCCTAACACCTTCTCCCGGGTTAACAGAATTCCTTATCCGGATTTCTGATACGCAGACCATAATATAGAGTCATTCTTTTCCTCGATTCGGGATTAAAATTGGTGACTTGGGACACCCTAAATCTCCCAAGTGGCGACTCTGAAATAATTAAACCAATCCCGTTTCGATTGTCCTTTAATTGGAAAAAACTCCCCTGCGCCCCGGGCGCGTAAAAAGGAGGTGTGACAGTATTCACTTGATTGATTGGAAATTTAAACCAAGTATGAAGATTGTGGTAATATCACTAATTTGAGAATTTATGCCTGGAAAATACTCGGTTTATTAGGTTGTGTACTATGGAGGTTTGCTCTGGATATAAAGTATGTTCTTGTGAGTCATGGTAAAAAAAGGGGTTATTATGGACCCTTGAAAGGTTATTAGCCTAGTACGGTACGATCAACATTGGCTTGAGGTCGGCGAGTGGGTTTAAATATGAATGTGGGCTCTATATCAGGCCAGATGTGCTCAATTCAGCATAGCACTCCTTATGGAGGAGTATTAGAACATTGGACATTATTTCGTTGTCGGCTATTTCATGTAATGCTATATTGGGCCGTGTGAGTTGTGAAATGACTTGATAAATTTCTTATGTGTGGATGTTCTGCGTAGTGATGGTGTTATGTGAGCTTTTTTTATTTAGAATTTAGATATTTGTTATAATTTATTGTTTGTTGGACCCCATCAGATCAGTTAACTAAAAAATGGATCATTCCTTTGCTTTTGGAAGAACCAATCATATAATGAAGGATGGCTCTTGTGATTCAGATTATATATCGCACCTCAGTTGTGCTTGAGTTGTGTAGCTTATGGCGCTATCAGTCTCCCCAGGGATGGTATTATGCACTTAGCGTGCTTGCAACCGATATTCTGTATTTAATAGTAATGAGCAGTTTAGCTCGGTGTGTATCTCCTTATGTGAGTTCTATGTGTGGATCGGGTGGTACGCCGCCACGGGTATGTTGTTTGGATCGGGTTGCATGCCGCAACAGTATGATGTTGAGTACAGTTTTCTATATTCTAATTTTGGTGTATTTTGTTTCCCATTTTCTGAGGAAAGTTCATATTAGTTGCGCGAGTTAAGTAGTCCTTTCCATAGTTCGTTTTCATTATGTATCACGTTCGAGTTTGTAGCCTATTGGCAAATTGTGGCATCATAGGAGACTTTTGGGCATGTCTAGGGTGGCTTATTACCTGAGCAGTTTGTACTGGGTGAGACAAGATTATTGGATCTAGGATCAGTGCAATCGAATTATATGAAGTATATTAATGAGCAAATACCATTATTTGGTTCAGAATGAGGTAATGATTCTTGTCAGGAGTATAGACTCAACGAATTGTTGACTCGGCAGTTGGTTATGAATTTCTACATATCTCTTCCATCATGGTGGTATTGCAAAAGTTGGGACAAGATTTATATATGTCATGAGGTGCATTGTGAGTATCAGATTCGAGAAATGTCGGTTGTTATGATCAGAGAATGTTATTATGGTCCGTGAATGTTGTGGTGCATGGTGTATTCACCAAAGGTATGCAGTCATGTTCTGGTACATCGTGTAGTGACTGATACGGTATTCATAGGTTGGAAGCAGGCCTGGCAGAGAATTTCGGGTGTTGGAACTGGGTTGTAAGCTTATTTGTTTGAATAAAAGAGAATATCTTCACATTTGCTCGAGCTAATGTGCTCAACTGAGTTGTGGTAGCACGGGTAGGCGCACAAGGTGTTTAACAATGATTTTAGACAACTCAAGCGTAGTTCTTAGCACGTTCAAGGAAGAACGTATGTTTAAATGGCAGAGAATGTAATGACCTGACCGATCGTTTGAACTATAGCACATCATTCAACAGTTTGAGACCATGAGCAACTTTGTTTCGAGTATTATGACTTGTACGCATGGTTGGAATTGAATTTCGCGAAGTTTGAAGTTGATTTGGAAAGGAAATTTCTCATTTTGGAAGCTTAAGTTGATAGAAATGACTAAAGTTTGATTTATGAGTAAACGACCTCAAAATCGGGATTTGATGGTTCCAACAGGTTTGTATGATGAATTTGGACTTGGGCGTATGCGTGGATCAGGTTTTAGATGACCCGTGAGCATTTTCGCGCCTATTGTGGAAGTTAGCATTTTGGAAGAATTTTATAAATTTGGGTTGAAGTGCATTTCAATGCTATTGATGTCCGTTTGGGATTCCAAGTCTGGGAGTAGCTCCGTATGGTGATTCTGGTATTGGGAGCGCGTCCGGGAGTGAATTTGGAGGTCCATAGGTCATTTTGCAGTCATTTGGCCAAAATTAGAAATTTGAAGGGTTTTTGAGAAGTTAGACCGGAAGTGGTCTTTTTAATATTGGGGTCAGATTCCGATTCCGGAAGTTGGAGTAGGTTTGTAACGTCAAATATGACTTGTGTGCAAAATTTGAGGTCAATCTGACGAGATTTGATGGGTTTCGACATCGAATGTTGAAGTTTGAAATTATACAGTTCATTAAGCTTGGATTGGAGGGTGATTCATGGTTTAAGCGTTATTTGATATGATTTGAGTCCTCGTGTAGGTCCGTGTTATATTATGGGACTGGTTGGTGTAATTGTACGGGGTTCCGGGGGCCTCAGGTGGATTCCGGGTGGTTAATGGATTGAAAATGAAATTTGAAGAAGGGCTGAAGCAGCTGGGCTTCTGGTGTAACCGCACATGTGTGAAGAGCACTGCAGGAGTGGGAGGTGACCTGCAGAAGCAGATTTTTGTCTGGGAAGGAGTGGACTGCAGATGCGGTCAAAGTCCGCAAAAGCGGGACCGCACCTGCGTTTGGGGAGCCGCAGATGCGGAGTTGTGAGGCCTGGTGAATGACCGCAGAAGCGGTTGTGGGGCCGCACCTGCGGAACCGCAGAAGTGGTCAAGTGACTGCAGGTGCGGAAAGGATGGAGGTAGTGAGGTTCTTTAAAATCGGGGTTTGGCTCATTTTCACTCCATTTCTTTCATGGGAGCCGATTTTCGAGCAACTTGGGAGTGCCATTTTCACCACCAAGCATGAGTTTTGGAGCGTTGTGCATCGATTTGAGTCTTCAGAAAGGCGTGGGATGCCGGTTATAGAACTTCGAAGCGAGGTGAGTCTCCTTTCTAACCTTGTAAGAGGGAATTGTCCCCATAGGTGAATTAATTAGATATGTGCTTCTATTTGTAGGGGCTACGTACGCATGAGGTGACGAGAGTCCGTGCGTAGCTACTATTATGCTTAAGTCTGGATAGTCTAGGACCCGAAAACATGTTATACTTGAAATATTTGTAACCTTATTGAAAATTTAAATTGCTTAAATCATATCAAATTGGTAAATCAATTTATAAAGAAATTAAACATCATTTTTCTTGACCGTTAAAGAGAAGTTGCCATTTCTTTGGGTAATTGTTTCCTTGATGAATTTTTGATTGATTTTTTGATGTGTTTATTTATATTTTACCGCATCGCATGTATGATTCGCGAGTGGGGTAATATATGCATCCATGGTTCTCGCCATTCGACTCTCTGGCAGTGCACAATTTAAATATCTATTGGATCGGGTCGTACGACCTTGGCATGATTTGTGCATGCTTGTATTACTTGACTTGTAAACTTATAAATGATAACATTGCCTCCCTGGCTTGAGATAAATGAATAAATGATGAAAAATAAATTTGGAAATTCCTTATTAATGAAAGGATTGTTTACTTGCTTCATGCTATTTACTTACAGCCGTGTATATAAAAAAAATTCTGGATTTACTATATTATTGGTATATTCTGGACAATTATCGTGTTGTATTTTATTTTAAATCCTAGAAATTGATTATGCACTTGTGACACCGGGTTCTGGGGTGGTTATGGGATATTCAGTAACAAAAATTGTAAACACTCTTACTTATTCTGTGAAGATTACTTTTACCAATTAAATTAAAGGGAGTTTATGGTCTCAAAAAAATTATTAAAATGAGAGCTTAATTAATTATTTAATATTGGCTTGCCTGATAGTGGTGTCCGGCGCCATCACGGCCCTTAGTGGGTCTTGGGTCATGACATTTATCAACTTCCAATATGATTTAAGTAATTAAATTATCTAGTAGGGGCAAACATTGCAGGTATAGCATGATATGGGTCCTAGCCTACCTGGAAAATAGCATAATTAGTAGCTATGCGCGTACTCTCGTCACCTCGTACGTACGTACATAGCCCCCCCCAAAATAGTTACACATATTTATTTAATTCACCTATGGGGTTAATTCCCTCTTACAAGGTTAGAAAAGTGACTTACCTCGCCTCAAGGCCTACTTTCCGGTCCAAGCTTATGCCCAAACCCTCAATTTGGAGACAAACGACTCGAAGCTAGTCAAATGTTATATAAAATAAGTAATACATGCTTAAAAGTTCATATCCTAACTATCAAAGTAATTTCCCAAGACTATTCGCAAAACTCCTAAAATTCACCCTCGGGCCTACATGCCCGAATTCTGGAAATTTTTGAAGAAAGTTATTACTCATAACCTCATGAACTTAATTATATGGTTTTCATTAAATTCCATAACCAATTTTGTGGTTAAATCTCATTTTTTTCAAAAACCTAGGTTTTCGCCTAAACCCAAAATTTTCATTAATTTATATGTTATAATATACTCATAAACTATGTATTTAACTCACAATTGGTAGAAATCACTTACCTCAAAGTGCTAGGTGAAAAGCCCTCTCAAGAAGCTCCAAAAATCGCCGAAAGAGCGAGAGAAATGTGTTAGAAATGGCTTAAGTCCCGTATTAAATTAACCCTTCTTCCCGGCAATTGTAGCACCTGCGGTGCCTTGACCGCATCTGCGGTCCCGCACCTGCGGAAAAATCCTTGCAGGTGCGCCTTTACCTTACCTGGACAAGCTTTGCATCTGCGGACAAAACGGACCCCTTCTGCGTGCCCATCCGCTCTTGCGACCATTGCTCTTGCACCTGTGGTCGCACATGTGCGCCAAAACATCTGCATCTGCAGATGGGTGGACTGCCCTCACTGGTTTGCTTCTCCGGCTCATGGATCGCACCTGCGGCTAGCCAAGCGAAGGTGCGATTATGACAACAGCTGGGAGCTTCAGTTGTTGCTCAAATTTTCCAACTTGGTCTGAGCCTCGTACGATCGACACTCCGGGCCCCCGGGGCACCGCTCGAACTTATCAACAAGTTTGAAATCATAAAATAGACTCGCTCGAACTCTTGGAATGCCCGAAACAACATTAAAACTAAGAATCATACCCCAAAGCCAATTGAATCAAACTTATGCACTTCAAGTTCTTCAATTTACTCCCAATGCACCGAAACGTACTTAAACTACTCGGAATGACACGAAATTTTGCGTGCAAGTCTTAAATGATATTACGAAACTATTCCCCATCTCGGAATCCCATTTTGATATCACCAAAACCTGCTCCAACCAAATTTAAAGAACTTCTAACACATTCAAAGAACCAACTTTTACTATTAGGTTCCAAAACCCTCCCGGGTCATCCAAAACCTAATCCAAACATATGCCCAGGTCTGAAATCATCATACAAACCTATTGGAACTGTCAAATCCTGATTCTGAGGTCGTTTATTTAAAATGTTGACTGAAGTCAAACTTAGCCTCTTAAGGCCAACTTAAGGAATCAAGTGTTCCGATTTCAACCCGAACCCTTCCAAATCCCGAACTAACCATCCCCGCAAGTCATAAAACAGTAAAAGTACATACGAGAAGTCTTATTTAAGGGACCAAGATTCTAGAAAGTAAAATGACTGGTCGGGTCGTTACATTCTCCACCTCTTAAACAAACGTTCTTCCTCGAATGGGTTTAGATTCATACCTGGAGTGCTGAATAACTGTGGATATATGTTCTGCATGTCCTCCTCGGACTCACAGGTTGCCTCCTCAATTGGTTGGCCCCTCCATCGAACCTTCACCATGAAAATCCTCTTGGATCTTAATTTGCGATCCTGTCTAGCAACAATGGCAACTGGCTCCTCCTCATCACCCAGGCTCTCATCTAATTGAATAGTGTTGAAATCTAACATATGGGGCAAGTCGGCGTGATATCTCTTGAGCATAGATGCGTGGAAAACCGGATGAACTCCCGATAGGCTCGGAGGTAAAGCAAGCTCGTAAACAACCTCTCCAACTCGTCTCAACACCTCAAATGGGCCTATAAACCTTGGGCTCAACTTGCCCTTCTTTTCGAATCTCATAATCCCCTTCATCGGCAAGACTTTTACGAGAACCTTCTCGCCCACCATAACTGATATATCACGCACCTTCTGATCCGCGTAACTCTTCTGCCTGGACTGTGCTGTGCGAAGTCACTCCTGAATCAAGTTTACCTTTTCCTAGGCATCCTTCACCAAATCAGTACCATATAACTTAGCCTCGCCGGGCTCAAACAACCCGATGGGAGAACGACATCATCGACCATATAAACCCTCAAATGGAGCCATCTCAATGCTGGACTGATAACTATTGTTGTAAGCAAACTCGCGAAAGGTAAGAATCGATCCTACTACCCTCTAAAGTCAATCACACATGCCTTGAAAATGTCCTCCAAGATCTTAACTATCCGCTCCGACTGCCCGTAGGTCTGTGTATGAAATGTGGTGCTGAGCTCTACATGGGTCCCCAACTCACTCTATACAGCTTTCTAGAAATGCGAAGTAAACTGAGCCTCTATCTGATATGATGGAAATATGAACACCATGCAACCGAACTATCTCCTGAATATAAACCTGGGTCATCCTCTCCGAATTATATGTAGTCATAAATAGAATGAAGTGTGCCGAATTGGTTAACTTGTCGACAATGACCCAAACCGCATAAAACTTCTGCAAGGTCCACGACAACCCAAATACGAAGTCCATAGTATTGTGCTACCATTTCCACTCTGGTATAGTCATCTACTGGAGTAGGCCACCTGGCCTCTGGTGCTCATACCTAACCTGCTGGAAATTTAGGCACCCAGCCACATACTCAACTATGTCTTTCTTTATCCGCCGCCACCAATAATGTTGTCTCAGGTCGCGATACATCTTCGTAGCACCTGGATGAATGGAATACTGAGAACTATGTGCCTCCTCTAGAATCCTCTCCCTCAAGCCGTCAACATTAGGAACACAAAGACAACCCTGGAGTCGTAAAGCACCATCCTTACTGATAGAAACCTCTTTGGCAACACCCTGTAGTACCGTCTCTCTAAGAACCATCAAATGAGGATTATCAAATTGTCGAGCCTTGATTTGCTCTAATAGTGAAGACTGGTCCACAATGCATGCAAGAACTCAGCTGGGCTCTGAAATGTCCAACCTCACAAGTCTGTTAGCCAAGGACTGAATGTTCGAAGCTAATGGCCTCTCCTCTGCTGAGATGAATGCCAAGCTACCCATACTCTCAGCCTTTCTGCTCAAGGCATCCACGACTATATTCGCCTTGCCCGGATGATAAAGAATGGTAATGTCATAGTCTTTGAGTAACTCAAGCCATCAATGCTGCCTCAAATTAAGATCCCTTTGCTTGAACAAATGCTATAAGCTACGATAATCAGTGTAAACCTCACATGATACCACATAAAGATAATGCCTCCAGATCTTAAGAGCATGAACAATCGTGGCTAACTCTAGATTGTGCACATAGTAATTCTTCTAATGGATCTTCAGCTAATGTGAAGCATATGCAATAACGCGCCCCTCCTGCATCAATACACATCCCAAACCGATGTGTGAAGCATCACAATACACCGTATACATCCCCGAACTGGATGGCAATACTAGAACCGGTGATGAAGTCAAAGCTGTCTTAAGCTTCTAAAAGCTCGCCTCACAATAATCGGACCAACGGAACAGAGCACCCTTCTGGGTCAATCTAGTTAAAGGTGTTGCAATGGATGAGAAGCAACCGACGATAATAACCTGCTAACCCTAGGAAGCTCCTGATCTCAATCGCCAAAGTGGGACGAGGCCAACTCTGAACTGCCTCAATCTTCTTAGGATTCAACTTAATATCTTCGCCTGATACAACATTCCCCAAGAATGCCACAGAATCTAACCAAAACTCACACTTGGAGAACTTATCATATAGCTTCTGTTCCCGCAAGGTCTGAAGCACCACTCTCAAATACCGCTCGTGCTCCTCCATATTACGCGAGTAGATCAATGTCATCAATGAAGACAATGACAAAAAAATCAATATAAGTCCTAAAAACCCTATTCATCAAATCCATAAATGCCGCTGGGGCATTAGTCAAGCCGAAGGACATCACTAGAAACTCGTAATGGCCATATCTAGTATGGAAAGCAGTCTTCGGAACATCTGAGTCCCAAATATTCAACTGATGGTATCCTGATCTCAAGTTGATCTTAGAGAACACCTTATACCCTGCAACTGATCAAACAAATCATCAATACGCGACAACGGGTACTTGTTCTCGATTGTGACCTTGTTCAACTGGCGGTAATCAATGCGCATCTGCATTGTCCCATCTTTATTCTTCATAAATATAACTGGTGCACCCCAAGGTGATACACTTGGTCTGACGAACCCCTTTGCTAGAAACTCCTCAAGCTGCTCCTTCAACTTTTTTGGAGCTATATGGTATGGTAGGATAGATATAGGATGGGTACCTGGAGCCAAGTCAATACAGAAATCGATATCACGATCTGGTGGCATGCCTAGAAGGTCAAAAGGAAACACATCGGCGAACTCCAAGACTACTGGTACCGAATCAATCATCGAAGTCTCTGCGGTAGTATCCCGAACATAAGCTAGGTAAGCCAAATAACCCTTCTTGACCATGTGTCGAGCCTTCAGAAAAGTGATGACTTGACTAGATGTACTGATTGATGAACCCTTCCACTCCAATCTCGGCAACTCTGGCATCACTAAAGTAACAGTCTTTGCATGGCAATCAAGGATTGCATGATATAGGGATAGCCAGTCCATGCCTAGAATGACCTCAAAGTCGGTCATATCAAGCAATAGGAGGTCCGCTCTAGTCTCGTAACCATATAATGTAACCATACAGGACCGATAGATCATAGATCCAATCCACAATGACAGAATTGCCCACATAAGTGCACACAAAAACATGAGTACCCAAGGACTCACGAGGAATATCCAGGAAATGAGCAAACAAAGATGACACATATAAATAGGTGGACCCTGGATCAAATAATACCGATGCATCCCTATCGTAGACAGAAATGATACATGTGATCACGACATCTGAGGCCACTACATCTGGTTTGGCCGGGAAGGCATAGAACCTGGCTGGAGCGCCGGCTGGCTGGCCTCCGCTTGACTGAACAGTAGTTGGCTGAACTCCCCCTACTTGGCCTCCACCTCTAGGACGGCCCCTACCCACCTGCCTTCAGCCTCTAGGTGGCCAGACAACTGATGCTGTAATAATGGGCTGCTAACCCGACTGCACTACCTTGCCTCAAAATCTGTGGCAGAATCTCTGCATATGACTGCGATCTCCACACTGGAAATAACCTCTCGGTGCGGTGATCTGCTACCTTGAAGTTTGACCCTGATGGCCTGAATACCCACTAGAAGAACCCTAAATGGTTGGTGGGCAGTATGAACTCTCTAGCATGGAACTTAAGTAAGAACTAGAAGAACCCTGATGACCCGATTACCCACTAGAAGAACCCTGAATGGCTAGTGGGTGGTAAGAACTTTTGGCATGATGCTAAAATAGGTCGCGCCAAAGCGCCCTGAGGAGTTGGTGGTGCTGGATAAGTGGGTCTGCTAGGCTGACCCTTCCCAAACTGAGCTCGACTCCCAACCGGGGCACCTCTAAACTCCCCAGAATAACGGACCCTCTTGTCTCTCTACATCCGCTCTACCTCTCAAATGGTAACCCTCAATCTTCCGAGCTATCTCTACTACTAGCTAATAAGAAGTCCCCATATCAACCTCCCGGGCCATAGTAGCTTTAATACCTGAGTGTAACCCCGCAACAAACCTCCGCACTCTCTTTGCACCATTAGGAAGTATCATAAGTGCATGGTGAGGCAACTTAGAGAATCTAGCCTCATAATCGGTCACAGATAGCTGACCCTGCTGGAGCTGCTCAAACTGAAATCATAACTCTTCTCTCTGAGAGAGTGGAATATACCTATCCAAGAATAAATGTGTAAATTAGTCCCAAGTCATGGGAGGAGAACCCACTGGCCTTCCAAGAAGACAAGACTGCCACCACCTACGGGCCCTAACCTTCAACTAAAAAGTAGAGAAATCCACCCTATGGGTCTCCAATATCCTCATGTTGTGAAGTCTGTCCCTTCACCTATCAATGAAGTCCTGGGGATACTCATGTCGCTCACCACCGAAAATAGGAGGCTGCAGCCTAATCCATCGATCTAATAGTTTCTATGGCTCGCCGGGCGCAACTGGTCTAGGCTCAGGTGCAGCTGCTATAACTGGTTGGGCTCCGCCCACGGGTAGTGCACCCGGGGTCTAATATACGGTAGTTGCATGCCCCGGAGCCTGGACAGTAGGGGTCTGTGCTCTCTCTCCCGCCTGAGATGCGGCTGGGTCTACTGGAAATAAACCAGCCTAGGTCATAGTATCTATGAACCGCATCATACGGCCCATGACCTCCTGAAAGCTCGGTACTGAATCCACTAGGGCTGGCTCTGCTACGGGCACCTTTCTTGCTCCTAAATAATGGGATCCTCCACTAGATCCGTTGGTAGTGCAACTGGGGCAACTCTGGGACGACGTCGTCCCCTACCTCAGGCTGGTGCCCTCCCCCGGCCTCTGCCTCGGTCTCTAGAAACAAGGGGAGCAGCTCCTCCAGGGTCTGGAACGTCTGCCATGCGCGTTCTCACCATCTATGAGAGAATAAAAGAAAGAAACTTAGTATACCATCAACTGCATGATAGGAGATGAATAAAGAGTAGTTTCCTAACACCCTATAGCCTCTCGAAGATAAGTACATACGTCTCTGCACCGATCCGCAAGACTATGTTAGGTCTTCCCATAACTTGTGAGACCTATGTGAACCTAGGGCTCTAAACCATGTTGTCACGACCCAATTCCATTTTAGGTCGTGATGGCGCCCAACACCATTTCTGGGCAAGCCAATAGTGAACAATCTAGTGATTCCCCGTTTTATAAGTTATTCAAGTAAATAGCTTTTCTTAATTTAAAAGATTTAATAAATAACGGCTTAAAATGATCAAAATAAAAGTAGTTAAATGCAATCATAATCGTAGGAATACAACTCAAAATCATAATTCTACTAGTGTGTGCCAAGACCCGGTGTCACAAGTATATGAGCATTAGTAGAATATACAAAAGAATACTAGTCTATTATCCGAAATGAAATAGACAGAAAATATAAAAAAGAAAGACTTCGGCTGCTGTAGGACGGCTCGGAAGGGCAGCTCAACGTATAGTCTTGTACCAGAAGTTAAGCGTGCGCGCTAGACTGATAACCAGATGTACTTGCCTCAGATCTTGCACATTTAAGTGCAAAAGTATAGCGTGAGTATATAAAAAACATGTAGCCTGTAAGTATCCAGTCTAACCTCGAAGAACTAGTAACGAGGGGCCGACTTTGACATTTACTATGGGCTAACAATGTTATATCAAAATTATATACTAAGCATGGATTACATGAATAACACTGAAAACTCAATAACAGGAAATAGTAAATACTCCTTTCACAAATATTAAGTCTCAAGTTTAATTTCATCATTTAATAGTTTGTATCTCAAGGTATTTAAGCAAAATCAATTATGAATAGTTCCAAAGAATTATCATGCACAAATTATGCCGAGGTCGTACAGCCCGATCCAATATATTATTTAAACTGTTCACTACCGAGGGTCGAACGACACGAACCATAGATGCATCTATCTGCTACTGAGGCGTTGGCCCGCTCCATAAATAGAAAATACTTCAAAGAAACACAGTTATTTAAATACCGGTCAAGTGTCTCATTTACAATTTCAAGTATGTAAAATTTAACCTTTTACAATTCTTTAATTAACTTCTAATATGATCTAAGTAAGGGGCAAACATTGCAGATATAGTATGCTATGGGTCCTAGCCTCCCCGGACAATAGCATAATTACTAGCTACGTACGAACTCTCGTCACCTCGTACATAAGTAGCCCCCCATAAATAGGTACACATATTTATTTAATTCACCTATGAGGTTAATTCCCTCTTACAAGGTTAGAAAAGAGACTTAACCTCGTCTCAAGGCCTACTTTCCAGTCCAAGATTATGCCTAAACCCTTAATTTGGCGCCAAGCGACTCCAAGCTAGTCAAATGTTATATAAAATAATTAATACATGCTTAAAAGTTCATATCCTAACTATCAAAGTTATTTCCCAAACCTATTCACAAAACTCCTAAAATTCACCCCCAGGCCCGCGTGCCCGGATTCCGAAAATTTTCGAAGAAAGTTGTTACCCATAACCGCATGAACTCAAATATATGATTTTCACTAAATTCCATAATCCATTTCGTGGTTAAATCTCATTTTTATCAAAAACCTAGGTTTTCACCTAAACCCATAATTTTCACTAATTTACATGTTATAATCTACTCATAGACTATGTATTTAACTCACAATTGATAGAAACCACTTACCTCCAATTAGTACTAGGTGAAAACCTCTCTCAAGAAGCTCCAAAAATCGCCCAAAGAGTAAGAGAAATGTGTTAGAAATGGCTTAAGTCCCATATTAAATGAAACTTTTTGCCCAGCGATTTTTGCACCTGCGGTTGCACCTGAGGAAAAATCCTTGCAGGTGCGCCTTTCCCTTAACTGGAGAAGCTCCGCATCCGCGGACAAAAATGGGTTGTTTCTGGGCGCCTTCCGCTCCTGTGACCACTGTTCTCGCATCTGCGGTTGACTGGGCTGCCCTCACTGGTTCACTTCTGCAGCTCATGGCTCGCACCTGCGAGCTCGCACCCGTGGCTGGCCAAGCGCAAGTGCGATTATGACAGTAGCTAGGAGCTTCAACTGTTGCTCCAACTTTCCAACTTGGTCCGGGCCTCATACGATCGACACCCGGGGCCCCCAAGGCCCTACCCGAATATACCAACAAGTTTGAAATCATAAAATGGACTTGCTCGAACTCTCAGAATGCCTGAAACAACATTAAAACTAAGAATCACACCCCAAAACCAATTGAATCAAACTTTTGAACTTCAAGTTCTTCAATTTATTCCCAATGCGCCGAAATATACTTAAACTACTCGGAATGACACCAAATTTTGCGTCCAAGTCTTAAATGACATTATGGAACTATTTCCAATCTCAGAATCCTATTTGGATATAACCAAAACCCACTCCAACCAAATTAAGAACTTCTAACACCTTCAAAGAACCAACTTTTACTATTAGGTGCGAAAATGCTCTCGGGTCATCCAAAACCCGATCCGAGCATATGCCTAAGTGAAATATTATCATACGAACCTATTGGAACCATCAAATCCTAATTCCGAGTTTGTTTATTCAAAATATTAATCGAAGTCATACTTAGCCTCTTAAGGCCAACTTAAGGAACCAAGTGTTCCGATTTCAACCCGAACCCTTCTAAATCCCGAACTAACCATCCCTGTAAATTATAAAATAGTAAAGACACGTACGTAAAGTCTTATTTGGAGGAACGGGGTTCTAAAAAGTAAAACGGCCGATCGGGTCGTTACATGACATATGATGCATTGTTAATTGTTCTTTTCTGAATTTGATTTTCCCATTTCGCTATTCCTACAAACATACTCCATATGATTTGCTTTTTTTCATGTCACATGAATTACGTTGCCCTTTGCAAAAAATAAATCACTTCTTAATTTTATATGTACATTGTTACGTTCAATTTAGGATTAGGAATATGCATAATCGGGCCTGCTTTTTACATATCTCCATTGGGATCGAAGATATTCTGATCCTTGGCAAAAGAAGCCGAGCTACAAGAAAAATTCCTGCCGCTAGCATAGTGGCAGCATGTATAAGAGCCAAAATGGGAGTAGGCCCCTCCATGGCATCAAGTAACCATACATGAAGAGAGAATTGAGCGGATTTAGCAACTGCACAGGCAAATAAGAGAATTACACACATAAAGTATCAAATAAAAATCGACTTCATTATTATAAATCAAGTTATTGAATATTTCGAATAAATCCCAAAATTCAAAACTCCTTATTATCGAATAAAAACCTAAAATTCCTAATAATAAACTAAAAACTCCTACACGATTAGTTACAAATGCTTTTTGACAAGCATTTGCCGCAACATGTTGTGTAAACCAAAATCCTATTAATAGATAGGAACACGGCCAATGTAACATATGTATAAAACTGTTATTCCCAATAACCTTTAACATTGAAATTTAGTGCTTATTAAAAGCATTAAGTTTTAAGAAAGATACGCAGAACTTTGTAGATAGTAATCGGCATGAGTCATCACAATATTAAACATAGTAATGCCCCACTATTTTTAAATTCTGGGTCCGACTCTGCACAGAATGATACTTAACAAATCTTTTCTTTTTT
The DNA here is from genome assembly GCF_000715075.1 of Nicotiana tabacum. Classification (NCBI taxonomy): domain Eukaryota; kingdom Viridiplantae; phylum Streptophyta; class Magnoliopsida; order Solanales; family Solanaceae; genus Nicotiana; species Nicotiana tabacum. Next base: position 54,240,417 of record NC_134087.1, on the reverse strand, counting down.
TAAATTCCAGCAGGTGGACTTTTAAACAAGAGAATGAATTGCTAACACAATGAATGCAAATTCCTTCGGAAATTAATGGGGACTCACGAGTAACTATTGAACAATGTACGATAAAGTAGATTACTATACTCTAATATTATGGATGATTGCAAGTTACTAATGAATATATATGATCTCCAAAGATCTGGCAAATGGCAAACATTGGACGTACTCAGAGCCGGACTCGGGATTTGAAGGTGGTGGAGATATATGAGCAAAATGCTTAACTAATGCGTCCATCGAGCTTTTAATCTCAAGGATTCCAAGCAAAATATATTAGTGTTTTCAAAATATATACACTTATATATTTAGAATTTTTACCGAAGTCATCGGGGTCTAGTGATCCTTCTCCTACGCGAATAGGTCCGTCTCTGGACGTATTTAGAGACTACTCGTAGAAAGTAGTGATGACTTGAGATGGAGACGTCATATAGTGGAGGATCTAGAGTATTGTATATGGGTTTTCGGAACTTTGTAATTTTTGCGTGGACTCTGTATTTTAATTAAAAAATTCATTAAATATATAACTGTGAATCCAGTTATTATTACAGTATTAATTTACGATTACACTAAGAACTCATAAATTTCAAATCGTGGATCCGCTTCTAATGTCATATACTATCACAGTGCCCTCAGCCACCTAATAAGTAAAGGTTCGCAAAAACCTATTTTATTCAACATAAAATCGGTCTAGCTAGAATTTTGGTATCAGAGAAGGTTGTTTCTAAAATGTTAACACCTAGAAAGGATCTCAATAGCTACTCCACCTAACTTTGAGGAAGGACAATCAACCTACAGACTTCCTAGATTCAATGGTCAGTATTACGGCTGGTGGAAGACTCGTATGTATAATTTTATGATAGCAGAAGACTCCGAGCTGTGGGACATCATTTGTGATGGTCCACATGTTCCTATGAAGAAGGTTGGAGAATCTGGAGTGATGGTGCCGAAAACTAGAAAAGAATACAGCGATATTGACAAAAAAGTTGTTGAGAAGAACTTTTGTGCCAAGAAGATCTTGGTATGTGGTATAGGACCTAATGAGTACAATAGAATCTCAGCCTGTCAATCTGCCAAGGAAATATGGGAAGCATAGCAAACAACAGATGAAGGAACTACTCAGGTAAAACAGTCCAAGATTGGCATGCTCACCATCGAGTATGAGCTTTTCAGGATGAAAGATGATGAGTCTATACAAGATATGCACACTAGATTCACATCTATCATAAATGAGATTCATTCACTTGGAGAAATTATTCCTAGAAACAAGCTTGTAAGGAAGGTTCTCAGTGTTCTACCTAGCTCTTGGGAGAGTAAGGTGAATGTCATCACTGAAGCTAAAGATTTACAAACCCTAACCATGGATGAGCTGATTGGAAAGCTGAAGACATACGAGATGAAATGAAAGAAAGACAGTGAAAGAAGAGAGCCAAAGAAGGAGAAAAACCTGGTGCTCAAGGCTGAAAATAATGACTCAAGTGAAGAAGATAGTGATATGGCCTATCTCACTAAAAGATTTCAAAAGATAGTTCGAAGAAATGGTGGTATACTAAAGAGGGGTAGTTCAAGTAAACCAAGGAACTATGATCTCTGTCACAAGCGCGGAAAGCCAGGGCATTTCATCAAAGACTGCCCACTTCTGAAATAGGAGCATTACAAACATAACTCTGACAAAGCAACAAAAAGGAACCTGGTTCCTAACAAACGATTCAGCCGAAAAAGTGCAGCTAACAATGTTGTGAAGCAAGCTCTCGCTGCATGGGGAGACTCCTACAGTGAATCAGAAGGGGAACCAAATGCAGGAAACAGTTCCATGATGGCAATGGAAATTAAGCAAAGGAATATGATTCATCATTTGCATTGGTGGCTTAGTCCGATGATGATGAAGAGGATGACAATGATGAGGTAAATTTCAGGGATGTTCAAAGAAATCTAAAGTCCTACTCTTCTAAGAAATTGATGTCATTAGCAAATATTCTAATTGATGCATATTATAGTCTTGTTAATGATAATTATGCCCTGACCATAGAGCTAGGAGATGCTGAACAATCTAGAGATGATCTGGTGGTCTGTATGGTTGATTTAAATGAGACCATAGGCAATCTTGAAAAAGAAAAAGAAGTTCTAACTGGAAAAATAAATAGTGTAGAAAATGAGAGAGATGACTTGATGGTAGTGGTTGTTGACTTGAAGGAAATCATAGAGAACCTTAGCAAAGAAAAGAATATTCTAATAGAGAAAATTACAGCTATTGAGCAAGAAAGGGATGATTTTTTGGTGGTAATCACAGGCCTAGAGGAAACAATTGAGGGACTCAAATCAGAACGTAGTCTCGTAAGTATTGAGAAAGGGAAGGAAGTAGTTAGTGAGACATACATTAAGCTTGAAAAGGAATTAAATAATGTAAAAACTAGTCTATGTGGTGAACTCGAGAAAAATAGGCAACTTCAAGCTGAATTGGAGAAAGTAAAAATTGATCTTGAGAAATCTCTTAAGTGGACCTAGTCCTCAAATTTTGTCACTGCCATGTACTTCAACAATAGTGAAAACAGGCAGGGAATTGGGTTCCAAAAGGAGAAAATTCCTTAAAACCCTCACAGCAAGTACATCATTGTTCCTGATAACTGGCTTTGTATCCACTGTGGGAATAATGGGAACTTCAAAGAAAATTGCCAGGCCAGAGTTCAATCTATTCAGAAAAACAAAGTGTTTGCTGAATAAGTGACTACTAAAGAGGGACCAGGTACCACTCACAAAAATCATATATTACCTGCATGGACTAGAAAAGCTCTTATCCACCCTTTTCCTCATTACAAAGGACCCAAACTAGTTTGGGTTCCTAAATCTAACCCATAATTTTTATGTGCAAGGAACAAAGAGAGGAAGCAGACTGCAATGGATCATGGACAGTGGATGCTCAAAGCACATGACTGGAAATACCATGGATTTTCTCTCACTGAAAGTCGTGTAGGGAGGGAATGTATCCTTTGGAAATGGAAAAAAGGGGTACATTCTCGGTGTCAAAAAGGTTGGAAAGTCTCTTTCACACTCAATTGAGAACTTGTACTATGTGGACGGACTAAAGTATAGTCTCTTGAGTGTCTCTCTATATACAGTAAAATTGGAGGGTCCAATTTTCCATCATTACGATGCCTCGTAAGCTTGCTTTTAAAGGCTCGAGGCTATGGTTGAGATTCAGCCCCGAGGGGATATCGACGGCCGACCTCAGGGCAGTGTAGATCAGCGGTTATGGTAAAGAAGTGGGAAGTTCCCAAGGCGCGTAGCTAGAGCCGACAAAGTCTGTCAGGCTAGTCTAAGCCTATGTCATGACACTAACTAGCTGTACCAGCTCCACATCTTTGTAATAAATGTATTTGTACTATGTTGGAATTCCTCCTCATATATAAAGGGGATCCTTGTCATTTTGTAACCACCTGTTGCCCAATACAAAATACACAAGAACATTCTCTCGGCTCTCTAACATATTCTCTTGATCTCATTGCTTCCATTTATTGCTTACATTCTTTGTGTTCTATTTTTTGTTCATCATTTATTGCTTATCATTGATCATAAAAAGCCATAATTTTAGTTCTCATAAATGTTAGTCCTCCCACAGTTGCCTTAAGTCGAACTCCAGACTCGGCCTCGAGGCCTCATAAACGGCAGCCCGAGGCCCCAACCTCCAGCTGCTCGGTTCGATAATCACATCATCTCTAAGCTTTAATCTTACTTTGTAGTCTTTACTTTGAACCCATGGCCTAACAACTAGCATAAAAATAGATCACGTATTTTTAGAACCACAAAATCAAATTTAATTGTTATTACCATTTTCACGATAAACAGTTTGGCGCCCACCGTGGGGCTAAAAATAATAGTGATTATTTTTTTGCTGGTTTTACTACATAACGCAAGTTATTTTTCACACTTTTTCTTGCCCAAGATCTTTGATTTTAGTTCGAAATGTCTGACTCAGTAAACAACAATCTTAAGAACCATGGAGAAAATGGTGTGGATGTTTCAGTTGTTGTTGTACCTCCACAAGACCCTGAGAACGCACCAGAACTAGTTCACATGGACGCGGTCTCACGTGATGCCAAACACGTCGATATAAGCTCCCACACTAATAGGAGCGTGCACCAAGAAGACCAACAACAACCTCAGAAAACCCCAACTAGGGAAGAACGGGAGGTTAGCCTTCACGTTATTTTTGAAATGTTGCAAGCGCAACAGCTGGCGATTGCTCAACTGCAAAGTCACCAGAAAACTCCCAGCACAGTAGCACCGGGGATGGCTCCCCCAGCCGAGTAGGTACTGGGGAGATCAAGCAACAACAGGTCGGCAGCCAACCCCGCCATCATAAAGATGCTCGAGGACCTCATGAGGAGGATCGAATCAGGCGAAAAAAAGATAGAAGCCAACGACAAGAAGGTCGAGACCTACAACTCTAGGGTCGACCAAATTCCGGGTGCACCCCCGATTCTAAAAGGGGTAGATTCAAAGAAGTTTGTGCAAAATCCATTCCCGCAGGAAACGGCCCCTAAACCCATTCTAAAGAAGTTCAAAATGCCCAAACTTTCGAAGTACAACGGAACCTCGGACCCCAATGAGCACGTCACTACCTATACTTGCGCAGTGAAGGGCAATGACCTAAGGGACGATGATATCGAGTCCATCCTACTAAAGAAGTTCGGGGAAACACTCTCAAAAGGGGCCATGATGTGGGATCACAGCCTAGCTCCAAACTCGATAGATTCATTTGCCATGCTGGCAGATTCTTTCATTAAGGCACATGCTGGTGCCATCAAAGTAGCTACAAGTAAATCTGACGTCTTCAAGATCAACCAGAGGGAGAAAGAGATGTTGTGAGAGTTTGTATCTCACTTTTAAATAGAACAAATGGAACTACCACCAGTTTCCAATGACTGGGTGGTGCAGGCCTTCACTCAAGGTTTGAATGAACGAAGCTCGGTGGCTTCGAAATAGCTGAAATAGAATTTGGCTGAATACCCCATCGTGACTTGGTCGGATGTTCACAACCAATATCAGTCAAAGATCAGGGTCGAGGACGACCAGCTAGCAGTCCCCTCAGGCTCGGTATACCAAAGCAGGCTCCTGGCGAAGACGCCAAATCCAAGCAAAGAAAGATACCAACCGTACGCCGAAGACAGCAGAAACGCCCGCAGGCGCAACGTACCCCACAATGATCGGAGGATGGATCGAGGCAAGAATCCTCGGGGACTTTTCAGTAGAGCTGCAGGCACACGGGGCCGACAGATGTGCCCCGCTTGTCGGAATACAACTCCAGCGTCGATGTTTTAGACATTGTATTCGCCATCAGTAAAATCAGAGACACCAAGTAGCCAAGGCTTGTGCAATAATATCCTTTACAAAGGAATCGTAACTTAGTGCATGAATTTCACAACACGCACGGCCACAGGACCGAAGATTGCTATCAGCTCCGAGAAGAAGTAGCCCGGCTACTCAGAAAAGGTCACCTCCGAGAATTCCTCAGCGACTGGGCCAAAAATTAGTTCTAGGAAAGAGAGGCAACAAAGAAGAGTGAAAAAAATGAGCCGCAACATGTCATCCATATGATCTTGGGAGGTATCGATGCCCCACAAGAGCCCATGATCAGAAGAACAAAAATATCCATCACCAGATAAAAGCAAACTCGGGGTTACATACCCAAGGACGCTCTCACATTTACCAATGAGGACATCGAGACCTTGGGTATGTAACCTCTTTCCAGCCTCACAACAACGCACTGGTAATCTCTTTCCTTGTAAATACATTTCAAATTAAACGTGTACTTGTGGATCTAGGTAGCTCAGCCAACATTATTAGGTTGGGGGTGGTGGAGCAGCTCAGACTGCTTGACCAAATCGTGCTCACCTCTCGAGTCCTCAACGGATTCAACCTAGCGAGCGAAACAACGAAAGGGGAAATCACCCTCCCAGTCAACGTGGCCGGCATAACCCAAAATGCCAAATTCCATGTCATCGAAGGAGATATGAGATACAACGCCTTGCTCAGAAGGCCGTGGATACACTGCATGAGAGCAGTACCATCCAACCTCCATCAAATGATGAAATTCCCGACAAAGGATGGGATAAAAACTGTATACGGGGAGCAGCATGCAGCAAAGGAAATGTTCGCGGTGCATGATGTAGCACCAACACCAATACCCCCACCACCGAAGGAGCCAAAGGATAAGCAAGAAATAAAATAGCAATAGCAAGCTACATTCTCGGCTGCGTCCGACTAAACAAAACGAAGGACTATACCGAGTTCTCATACAAACGATCAAATCACGTTGAGGTCTGAAGCGTTGTCAGCACTAAGGTATGGTCATCTCCCTTTTTTCAGTTATATTTTACACTAACATGAACGCAGGTATCAGATAGAAATGGCCGAAGCACTTTCCAACACGAAGGCCTTAGGTCCCAAAAACATAAGTTGCACTCTTTTCCCTCGATCGGGTTTTTGTCCCAAGAAGGGTTTTACCGATAAGGTTTTTAACGAGGCAACACCTATGTGCTACCTAAGGAAGATTCAACAAGTATACAAGGCTTCCTTTTCAGTCAACCTCGAATACTGGGGGGCATCCCCCCGGAAGGTCACTTACTCGAATAAACCAAGATGCGAAATGGGGTCCCGATAGGAAAATGATGTACAGGGCCAAACGGTCGAACGAAATGTGTACGTATAGAATAACCGGGCCCCTGATAGCGAAAACATGTATACTTGTACCAAGTAATCAAAGAATACTTTCCATCAAAGCATTTCACGCTTCAAAAGAATCCGGTGTCTTTGCAAAAACAGCGCCAAAGCCAAAAAACCTCCTGAACACTCAGGGACTGACGTCAACAACGAGAAACCATATGACCCCCGGGTTGGAGCTTCAAACTCATAAGCCCTCAATGAGGAAATATCGAGATCACTAAATGGCTCCAGAGTCAAAAACATGTCCCGGACACTCAGGAACTGACGCCGAAAACTCAAGGCCACATGACCTCCGGGCCAGAAACTCCAAAATCGTAAGCTCTCAATGAGGCAATACCAAGTTTATAAGTAACGGCTCCCGAGCCAAGAAACCCTCGATGATTCGGGGATTGTCGCCAATCGCCACCCCCATTAAGTCATTAAGAATCCGAGGCCGTAAGACCCCATGTGGGCAGCCCCGGTCTCATAAGACCTATATAAGGCAATATCAATATTTGTAAGACCTCAAGCAAGGCATGAACCATACTTGTATTAAGTGAGAAACAACAATATCTGTAAGACCTCAACCAAAGCATGAACCGCACTTGTACCAAGTGAGCAACAACAATATCTGTAAGACCTCAAGCAAGGCATGAACCATACTGTGAGCATGTAATTTTTGCCCTATATGAATTACTCTTATAGAATCCCAAAGAAATAGATTTTTCTTTTAATTATTTGCCATTTTTGTGAAATTTTCTTAATCATTTGCATTTTTCTCTGCATGTTTAATTTTGTTTAATTCATGAAAATACAAAAAATACTCTGCATTTGCATTTAAGAGTTATTTCTACATTTTTAGGTTAATTAGTAAATTAGTTGTTTTGTAAAATTGAAAAATCACAAAAAATAACTCAGTTTGCATTTTAACTTTTTAATTTTGAATTTTATAGTTTTTATTTTTAATTTAGGAGTTATTTAATTTTTGTAAATACTATGACTAGTAATTAGCTTAATTTGATAAATTAATTTAGTTTTAAGAGTTAGTTTAGGTTTTAAATTAATTTGGAAAAAGAAAAAAAATTGGAAATTAAAAGAAAAAAGAAAAGAATCAAAAGGATGCTTTGATTTTGGGCCAATTTCAACCCAATTAAAACCCCCAAGATCCGTTCAACTCCAGGCCCAAACCCACGCCTTTACCCGGTCCAAGTCTTCAGCTTAGCCAAACTACGTCGTTTGGAGTTTATTTGGTTTAAACAGATCTTGGCCTTCCATCTTGTTTCATCCAACGGCCAAAATTACTCCCGCCATTTTCATTATAACTGTCCGAATACCCATCAATTAACCTAGTACTCCCCCCCCCCCACTTCACTTCATCTTCTTCGTCTCAAATTCCTGACCCTAGCACCGCCCTTGAAATCCTTCACCATTTCTGTCGCCAACAGACCTCCAATAAACCCCAAACTTCGACAATATAACCCCCACTCACCCCTGACTCCCAACCCATTATCACATCTCCTCAAATCACCAAATCTAACCCAATTTCGGATCTAAAAGGAAGGCAGAAAAAAAGATAATCTCCCAAACTTGTCCAAGTTTCAACGAATGATTAGGGTCAAAACTGGCTTTGTTCGTCTACTCTTGACAACAACACACGATTACGGCCAATTTTGGCTCAAAATCGAAAGTTTTGAAGATAGTTCAAGCCCGATGTCCATCTGCCTAGTCTAGGCTTTTTTTTTTGCCATTGTTTTTTCCTTCATCTCTCATTTTATCCTCATCAACTTCTTTTGTTTCTTTCTTTTTCTTCTTGTTTTTGTTTCTGTTTCTCAAACTGTTCTGTATGCATGCTAATGTTAGTTTATTTTTAGTCAGCATTGCTTTAGTTTCTTTGATTTTGTTGTTCGATTTTGCTCAAGTTTCTTTTTATTTTTGCTTTCCTTGGATTCATGGCTTCAGGAGTTTTCTATAACTCCGTTGGCCCAATTTCCTGATTGATTATATGTTGATTTTGGAATTAGACTTAGGTTCTATCAATCAGAAGCCCAATGAGGGAATGGTCTAACTGGGTTTGCAAGCCTAGGGGTTTTGGATTGGTTAATCGGTCAACTTGACCCATATCTGGTTCATGAAAGTAATTAGTAAACATTTGAAGGGTAGTTTAGGCAAAAGGACTGATTTGGAAACTTCCAAATCTTGTGTAACTGATTTGAAAACTTCCAAATCTTGTGTAACTGATTTGGAAACTTCATGGAAGGAGGGGAAAGGGACTGACCTAACGAACAAACCAAAATTCAAGATAAAAGTGAACAAATTGAAAATTGAAGAGAGGGTAATGGGTAAAATTAGAAACCAGTTCTGCTGCCCTAAAAGTGTTCTATAAAAGGCATGTTTCCTTCTCTTTCAAGTCAGACTTTAGAGAATTATAACACTGAAAACTTTAGAAAATGGCTGAGTTCTAAAAATACTGAAGTCTCTTGCAATTTTGGTGAAGAAATTGGCTTTGGTTTACTGTTTCCTTTTTAATATCCATAGTTTAAGTTTTCAAAGAACTTCTGGTTCACTTTGAGTTCGAAAATGGTTTAGAAGAGTTGAATCTTGCTGTATTTGGAGCTGTTGATTCACTTATTCTGTGGCTGCTGCTGAGCTCTTCACTTTCTTTTTTTTCTTTTGACATCCAGGTACTCTTTTTTGGACCCTACTGAATGTGAAGATCAAATTGAAGCATGTAATTGAATTATGGAGTATAAGCATAATATCAACTTATTGGTTTAGAAAATAGCCTAGTTTTTTCTGTATTACATTGTTTATTGTATGATCCATTGTATGTTGCCTAGGCTATTGACAGTATCCTCCTAGGGTTGTGTTAGGTCTTTACTTAGCATGTGAGTTTAATTTCCTGTCAAGTATCTTATAATTGGACTTTGGTTTTGTCAGCTGGACTCTTATCATTGTATGTTTGATCTTGGACTGTATGATATGGACATAACTTAGGTGAATAACATGTAAGTTGTATGGAAGTGTTGTGTTCTAGGTCGATTTCCTTTATGGCTTTGTTTGCTCTAATTTTAGTTTTCAGTATTCAAATGAGTTCAATGTTTGGTTGAGACAAGTGTATGAAACATTCATTGTTAGATCTATCATATGTATCGAATGTATCATGTTCACTGTTTTGTTGAGAAAGTGAATTTTATTATGTTTTAACAAGGAAATCAACTATGTATGAGTTGTTATAGTGTTTAAGTGTTGTACATATCAGAATAGAATTATGATTTGGTATTCAATTTGTGATAAAAAAATATGCAAAGTGACTTGGGCCTGTCATGAGGCAACGTGACTGTTGGGCCTCGAATGTTGCTAGATATAGGCCCAAGTCGAATTGCCCAGTATCAAGCTAGCCCCTTCAGTTTGGGCGTGATTGTTTTGTTTCCCTTGCATAATTGTATTCGATGAGTTACCTGAACTTCAGACGCTCTTGTGATTATCTGGGTTTCAAGGCCTCGCAACAGGCCTCACAACTGGGCGATTGTCTTAGCCCATTTAGGCTAAATTGTCTCTCGTTAATTCTGCTCTCAGTTTGGGCTTCATAGGAGCCTAGCTCTCTTTTGGTATTTTGCCATGTAATTTTGCAAATGGCACTTGGGCCTGCGGCAGGCCTAGGCCCTTCAAATAACTGAACATTCGACTTATTTTAATGCTAGTACTTTAATGATTAAGTTAGCTAGAACCATTCGCTTAAAATAAAATTCAAATTCTCCTAGTCTTTAATTAATTAGATTCCTTTAATTAGTTTAAGGCGTGTCGTATTAGCCAAACATATAATTTATGGTCCTCAAAATATTAGTTCAAAAATCCTTTGAAAAATAGACTTGAGGTGTGCCATTTTCATTAAATAACTCATGGCCCTCATATAATTAATTTTAACTCTTTAAAATCGAGGTGTGCCATTAATTGAATTTTCCATGACCCTCGCAAATCTTGTTATTAATCTAAAATTTCGTAGTTGCTGTAGGTGCGCTATGAAAATTGGTTTAGTTTTATTTATTAAATTCGGGTGTGCATTTCATGTGACCCAATTTCAATTCTTAATAACGTTAAATAAAACGGGTCACGAACCGCGGGTGCATTTCATGTGGCGTGGTTCAAAGCATATTTTAAATAACATTGAATCTTCCTAAAATAATTAAAAGTGGTTTCTACGGCTAAAATACACCATAGGCTAAAACATGTAATAAATCAGATAATAGGCCAATTTTAATAGTTTAAGCGACCGTGCTAGAACCACAGAACCCGGGAATGCCTAACACCTTCTCCCAGGTTAACAAAATTCCTTACCCGAATTTCTGTGTTCGCGGACTGTAAAATAGAGTCAATCTTTCCTCGATTCGGGATTTTGAACCGGTGACTTGGGACACCATAAATTATCCCAAGTGGTGACTCTGAATAAATAAATAAATCTCGTTTCGATTGTTACTTAAATTGGAAAAACCTCCTTATACCCTTCCGGGGGGTAGGAAAAAGGAGGTGTGACAGCTCTGGCGACTTTGCTGGGGATAAGAACCCAGAACTTCTGGTTCAGGGTTCAAGAATTCGAGCTTAGAATAATTGTTATATTTGGCTTTATTTATTATCTGGTTTTATTCACATGTTTGGGCCTAATGTGCTAAATGTTGCTTTTTACCACTTTGATAATATTGAACTATATATAAATTGTTACAAATCCCTCCTATCTTTGAGTCTTCTAAATCATCTGGGAAGTGTGCACTTCGTGTGACTTCTTTTCTGTTAGAGTCATATCCCAATTTTAAAACGAGGTTTGGACAAGTTGCAAAGCCGGCGAAGCTTCTGTATTCCCGATGCGCTGCCCCCCCCCCCCCCATCCGGCTCGAGCTGTCCGCTCGGGTAAGTCAAGTCTAGAACAAATAAAACCAAGTTTTCAAACCTAGTATAACATAGCATCATGTTGGATCCCTAGTAGGAGTGCTTGTTTGCATCATGTTCATTTTGACTTTGGGGACTCAACACAGGGGTTGGGTCCGTCTAGGACAGGTGCACCTGAAATCAAAAGACCATCCTGATGCATTTTGCTTGCTACTTGCGCATTTATTTGATTCGGACTGCATGTTGACCGGCTTCTAGAATAAGGGAAAAATTGAAAAAAACCAAATTGAGGAGAGAGAGAGAAATTACCCACCTATAAAAAACATGGTGTCCAAAATACCCCGAAACTCTGTCGAAATTTCAAAAGTTTGTGTTTTCTGTTGCATCAAAAATTGGCCGAACTACGCAATTTTGATTCTCACCGGATGTAGGTTACGTAGACAACCCTCATCGGGTCCAACTCCTTTTGCAAAAATAACCTAAAAAAATATGAAGTGACGTTGTTTTGTCATAAATAAATTAGGTGTCACCATTCTTGCCAAAAATGCCCCAAAAGGTACCGGAAGGCTGTTTTTGCAAGAATAGCCACCTAGGGTCCTTTTTCAAAAAATTTGTGATTAACAAAAACAGTCCTAAAATTTTTTATCTTGAGGTGTTGAAGGGCTGCATTTGCAAGAATATTTTGTTCTAAATTTTGTGAAAATTGGTGTTTTTCTCTTAAGTCAAAGTAAATCACAGTCTTTCAATCAATCACCTTAAATAAATGTGCAGGATGAGCACAATTGAAAATTAACCTTTCACAGTCCGCGAGGAAATCCCGTTAGAACTACATATGTTGTGGCATGATTTGCGGAAAGTCAGCAGAAAAACTGTGATAAAAGATTTAGGTGGTCTTGTTGGGCTTCTGAAGATTAAGCCGAGGAAGGACATAATTTAGGCTTTGATACCCTTCTGGGACCCAACACATAATGTGTTCCATTTTGCCGATTTTGAGCTAACTCCTTATGCTTGAGAAATAGCAGGCTACGCTGGTTTTAGTGGGAATCTCAAAAATAAATACCCGGTGGCGCCTAGAACAGTGACTCCTCATAAGTTTCTGGACCTTCTAAGCATCAGTCGGGAAGTGCAAGACGGAAATTTGGCTAAGGGATTTTGCACATTCTATTTTTGTACCGACATTACGGGAATCCCCGCAGTTTTGAGATGCCAGATACCGGTCTTACTCATCCGAGGAACAAAGATAAGTGGGAAGCTCGGCGGGGATTGGCTTTCATAGAGGCATTCCTGGGTGTTTTGATTTGTCCAAGAAAAGATGAAAACATAGGATTAGGGCTCGTAGGAATAGCCAACTTCATAACTAAAAAGGCAAATGGCACCATTGTACCGATGATCTTGGCGGAGATTTACCGAGCTCTAACCGTCTGCCGAGAAGGAGGAAATTTTTTTGAAGGATGTAATATGCTTCTACAACTCTGGATGGAGGAACATCTTTGCCACCGTCCGGGGTACATGAACCTCGGTATGACCGATCTTTAATGCATTGAAAAATATGAAGAACGGGTGGAGGGCTATGAGTTTCCGGATGGTATGGAAGTATGGTATGCACACTTGAGTTCCCTGACTGCAAAAAAGATTGAATGGTTATTAAAGTGGCTCTCGGTCAGTGAAGTCATTTATATGTCGGTCGAGGTGTGTTTTCTTCTATTGATAGGTCTCCGGAGCATTCAGCCTTATGCCCCGCACAGATTTCTACGCCAGTTAGGCAGGTACCACACCATCCTACATGATGAGGATTTGAGTCGGCAGGTCATCGAGTTGGAACCAAAAGTTGCTTTCCTGGAAGAAAAGGGTGCATCGAATTTGGCATCAATATAGGTTCTTATAGCGAAAGACTTAGGTATGAGATCTATCCAGAGGCGAGTTGGAGCCTAGTTACACAGCTTGGTATGGTAAAAAGTCACAAATCTATCTAGAGCCCAAACGGCCCGCAAAAAGGCCCCATGACCAATAATTAACTAATGGAGCGCAGGAGCAATGGGATTGGTTGGCAAAAGAGGCAAGCTACAGAGTCACCATAAGCAAATTGGAGGGACAGATCCGGGATCTTAAATTTGACAAATGTGTACAGGCCGCTGCCGATAAAGGTAAGAAGAAGAAATTGGCTCAAGAAAACAAGGCCCTTGAAGCACAGATTCAAAAAATGAAAATAACTGCTGAGAATTAGGAAAGGAGCCGAAAGGATGAAAGACTCATAAGTGGTCTCAAGAGGAAAATAGCTGAGTGTGAGGATGATCTGGAAAAATCTGAGGGTAATTTGGCGAGAGCCCGGGCACATTTAGCGAAGAACGCAAAGGGGCAAGAAGAGTTTGTCCGGTAGTTGAAAAGGAAATACGAGGGAACAGTCACCAATTTGAAAAAAAGGCTAACAACCCTCGAAAATGAGATGGCCAAGCAAGCTAAGAACTTTAAAGCAGAAAGGGAACATTGCTATGCATTAATGTCCCAGCTGGAGAAAGATATGCAATAGTTGCAAGGTCAAAACCATCATGATGCCTAGGTGCTACAAGCTAGGGCTCAGCAAATAGGGCGTTTGCTCCAAGAAAAGGGTATCATCAGGGAGAGGGTTAGATCCATTGCTGAGTACATCGTCATGAAGTGCCATAATGAGAAGACATGACTAGAACCACCTTCTTTGTTGCGGTAATGACATTTGTTCATCAAATAATGAATGACCTGGAGCGTCTTCACGGGGATCTTGCGCATAGGCCCGTGGTGAGACTGACTGATGTCCCGCGGCCCCCTGGAGCGATTGAGGCATTGATGTATTCATGATTTTCATTCAAGTCTGTATTTTCACTTTCTTTGTTGGAGTCTGTTAGTCTATTTTCGAGTTTGTATTTTCATCTTTCTGTTGGAGTCTGTTAGTCCCCATTTTTGAGTCTGTTAGTTTTTATGATTAAATTCTGTAGGATGAGTCGTTGTAATCAAGACGTTTTTATTTTCTGGAAAATTTGAAAACCCCAAAATGTTTTTTTATTATTTAATTTTTACACTTATCCCCTAGAACTACGCTTGGTCTGCAAAATGAAAAGCCGGGATGACGCAAGTAACCGATCAAATGCATAATAGAAATGGTTAACTGCTTAGGTTCATTGCATCTCCAACATGCGGTTGCCTATATGATAAGCCCTAATAGCTAACATGATTGTTGTTGTCATCAAGTCCAGCCAGGTGGTTAGTTTGTTTGGCATTCTGGCAACTCATCCGTACAACACCAGGTCGAAAGACAAGTTGATCATGGCTAACCAAGAACTGGATGCAAGTGTTATTGATCTGTCAAGAGAAGGGGAGGAGTCTGTTGTTAACCTGAAAGAGGAGTTGTATAAGTTGAAAAACAGATGGCAAAGATATACTAGGCATGGGTAAAAGGGCATTCACCACCATCCTACCCCGCTAACCCTGCTTTCGTCCCGCCGCTGGCTCAATCCCAAGAACCTCCCACTGTTGATTCATCTCCAGGATTTCCCATTTACCACAATTACTAAGGCACCACTTCCCAAATACCACAAGCTCCACCACCCAAACCAGTTCCATACCCTTCTCCGCTAGTCACCCCTGTTGTTGTGGCACCCCCACCCGCTAAACTCCACTGATCCTCTAGTGAACCTTTATTCCAGACCCAAGATAACCAATACTATCCCCCAGAGCCTACATTCAAGGCCCTGGAACCTTACTCCTACACTCCTCGTTTCGACCTCCTAGGTGAGACTGAGAAACCACCTAAAACCTAGAATAGGAGGAGATGTTCAAGAAGGTTAAAAGCCTGGAACGGTCATTCAGAAACATGCAGGGGTTGGGAGGCCAGGTGAGCGTGGCCTACAAAGATTTGTGTCTATTTCCCGATGTTCAACTGCTGGTAGGATTCAATATGCCTAAATTTGATCTATATGACGGGCACGGAGACCCGGCGGCCTATTTGAGGGGATTCTGTAGTAAAATGAGAGGAGTTGGGAAGAAAGAGGAGCTATTGATGGCATACTTTAGCCTGAGTCTGAGCGGCACGGCGTTGGAGTGGTACACTCGTCAGGATCACAGCAGATGGTATACACGGGATGATTTGGCCCAAGTATTCGCTTGTCATTTCTAATACAACCTCGAGATTGTTCTAGATCGTTTGTCTCTTACTAAGATTGAGAAGAAGCCTAGTGAAAGTTTCAGGGAGTACGGTTTTCGTTGGAGAGAACAAGCGGCGAGAGTTGATCGTCCGATGAAGGAGAGCAAAATGGTGGATTATTTTATGTAGGCTCTGGAGCCTACATAATTCGGCCATCTGGTATCATCCATAGGCAACTCCTTCAACGAGGTAGTGAAGATGGGTGGCATGGTAGAAGAAGGGCTTAAATCAAACAAAATCATGAGTTACTCGGCTATTAAGGCAACTACCCAAGCCATTCAGAACAGTACTAGGGGACTGATCGGAAAGAAGAAGAAGAAGATGTGGCAACAATTAATTCAGGATCATGGTTTGGACCTAGGAGCCAGTCACAACAATACACCCAGCCTCGACCCCATCACCAAGCCTATGCCCAAACCCCATATAATTCACCATAACACTACTTCCCATCACTAGACCCTCATATTTCTATCCACCACGCCCAGACATATACTCAACCTCCTGCTTACGCACAATCGCGTGCCCCAGCTCCACAAAATGCTTACCCACACCCACGAGCCTACCGAAACCCTGCCGGTCCAGTTTTCTGACCCAATCCAGCATTCAAAAATGAGAGGTTGCAGCGGAAGAAAACCTTCACCTAATTGGGGGAGTCTTATACTAGCTTATTCCATAGATTGAGGCAGTTAGATATGCTGAGTCCAATTGAGTCGAAATTGCCAAACCCTCCTCCAAAGAATCTTGATTACTCCGTGAGCTATGAATATTATTTTGGTACCACGGGGCATGATACTGAGAAGTGCTGGCATCTGAAAAATGCCATCCAGGAGCTCATTGACACAAACCGGATTGAAGTCCAAGCTCCAGAGGGACCCATCATCAACCAGAACCCATTACCAACCCATCATGAAACAAACATGATTGAGATAGTACATAAGGGAGGGGAGCTCAAGAAACCTTCATAGACTGTCATGATGATTCGGTCCAGTGAGGACAAGCCAGTCAAAAAACCCACGGTTGAAGGATCAGTGAACAAGTTGAGCAGGACAAATGGTGAACCATCTGCGGTAGTCAAGAAAGGATCTCTAAGTGATGTTGCAGCAAAACAAGAAAAGCCAAAAGTGGTTGCGCCAGGAGGGGAAAACAAGCCTATAATAATTGTAGAGGGTGCCCGTACGAATCCTGTCATCATCAAGCTTGTAACCCAGTTGTCGATGGTCAACAGCAAGGCTATCTCGTGGAACTATGAACGGGTGATAGTGACCTACAAGGGAAAGGAAGTGAAAGAAGAAGTCAATGAGGCCCATGGATTAACTCGTTCGGGGAGAGGCTTCACCCCGGAAGAGTTAAGGAAAGCTAAAACATCCAGAGATAACTCAGTTCTAGTGAAGAAAGCAGTGACTGAAGAAGAGACGGAGGAGTTTCTGAGAAAAATGAAGGTACAAGGCTATTCCATCGTGGAGCAGTTGAGAAAGACGTCGGGGAAACTTATATGAGGGCAATGACGACCATATTCCATAACATGATACACAAAGAGATTGAGGTTTATGTGGATGAAGTGATCATAAAGTCTAGGAAGCAGTCTGACCACGTCAGAGATTTGAGAAAGTTCTTCCAAAGGCTCCACAGGTACAATCTTAAACTCAACCCTGCAAAGTGTGCAGTTGGTGTCCCATCTGGAAAACTATTGGGATTCATAGTCAGCCGGTGGGGCATTGAATTGGATCCGTCAAAGATTAAAGCTATTCAGGAATTGCCACCGCCAAAGAACAAGACCAAGGTGGTGAGTCTGTTAGGGAGGTTGAACTACATTAGCAGGTTTATTGCTAGCTCACGACTACTTGTGAGCCCATCTTTAAGCTGCTAAAGAAGGATGATGCAGTCAAGTGGACTGGTGAGTGTCAGTAAGCATTTGATAAGATAAAGGGGTATTCGTCAAATCCACCTGTGTTGGTCCCACCAGAACCAGGAAGACCTTTGATTCTTTATTTGGCAGTCTTGGATAATTCAATTGGATGTGTATTGGGTTAACATGACATCACTGGAAGGAAAGAGAAGGCCATATATTATCTCAGCAAGAAGTTCACATCTTATGAGGTTAAGTATACTCCCCTTGAGAGGACGTGTTGTGCCCTGACTTGGGTGGCACAGAAGTTGAAGCATACTTATCATCCTACATTACTTACCTCATCTCTCGTCTTGATCCTTTGAACTATATCTTTCAAAAGCCCATGCCCACGGGAAGGCTTGCAAAGTGGCAGATCTTGCTCACAGAGTTTGCCATCGTATATGCGACTCGGACGGCGATGAAAGCCCAAGCTTTGGCTGACCACTTGGACGAGAACCCGGTGGACGAAGAATATGAACATTTGAAGATTTATTTTCCTGATGAATAGGTGATGCATATTGACGAGGTGGAGCTGGTTGAAAAACCATGTTGGAAACTCTTTTTTGATGGGGCTGCTAATATGAAAGGCGTTGGGATAGGAGTTGTACTCATTTCTGAAACGGGGCATCATTACCCTGTTACGGCTCAGCTTTGTTTCTATTGCACCAACAACATGGATAAGTACGAGGCATGCATTTTGGTTTAAGTCTAGCTGTAGATATGGGAATCCAGGAAGTCTTGGTCTTGGGAGACTCGGACCTTCTAGTGCACCAGATTTAAGGAGAATGGGAGACACGGGATTTAAAGCTTATACAGTATCGACAATGTCTGCATGATCTTTGTCAATGGTTTCGATCAATAGAATTCAGGCGCATTCCAAGGATCCATAATGAGGTTGATGATGCTTTGGCTACCTTGGCGTCAATGTTACATCATCCAGATAAGGCTTATGTTGATCCTTTTGCATATTGAGGTCCGTGATTAGCATGCTTAATGCAATATGATTAAGGAGGAACTTGATGGTAAACCATGGTTCCATGACATCAGGGAGTATATCAGGATGAGGGTGTATCCAGTAAAAGCCACAAGTGATCAAAAGAGAACAATTCGACGTCTGGCAAGCGGATTTTTCTTCAGTGGAGGAGTTTTGTACAAAAGATCTCCAAATCTCGAATTGTTGAAATGCATATATGCTAGACAAGCCACGGCTATCATGACCGAACTACATTCCGGAGTCTGCGGACCGCATATGAGTGGGTATGTTCTGGCAAAGAAAATTCTTCGAGCAGGTTATTATTGGCTCACCATGGAGCGAGATTGTATTAGTTTTGTGTGCAAGTGTCATCAATGTCAAGTACACGGAGATTTGATTCATTCTCCGCCATCTGAATTGCACACAATGTCTGCACCATAGCCCTTTATTGCTCGGGGTATGAATGTCATCAGACCAATTGAACCAGTAGTATCCAATGGACATAGGTTCTTTCTGGTGGCCATTGACTATTTCACTAAGTGGGTTGAATCTAAAACTTTCAAATTTGTAACCAGGAAGGCAGTGGTCGATTTTGTTCATTCAAATATCATTTGTCGGTTCGAAATCCCAAAGGTGATCATCACAGATAATGGGGCTAATCTTAACAGTCATTTGATGAAAGAAGTGTGTCAACAGTTTAAGATTACACATCACAATTCCACCCCATATCGTCCCAAGGCGAATGGAGCAGTCGAGGCAGCCAACAAGAATATAAAGAAAATACTTCAAAAAATGGTACAAGGGTCTAGGCAGTGGCATGAGAAGTTTCCTTTTGCATTGCTAGGTTATGGCACTACTGTTCGCACTTCAGTAGGTGCAACTCCTTATTTGTTGGTCTATGGCACTGAGGCAGTGATACCTGCAGAAGTTGAAATTCCATCCCTTCGGATTGTTGCTGAAGTCGAGATTGATGATGATGAGCGGGTCAAAAACCGTCTGGAGCAGTTGAGTTTGATTGATGAAAAAAGATTGGCAGCAGTGTGCCATGGCCAGTTGTATCAAAAGAGAATGGCGAGAGCATACAACAAGAAGGTGCGTCCGCGAAAATTTGAAGTGGGTCTGCAGGTATTGAAACGCATCCTTCCATATCAGGCTGAAGCGAAAGGCAAGTTCGTCCCAAATTGGCAGAGGCCGTTCATCGTAACAAGAGTGTTGTCCAATGGTGTTTTATATTTAACAGATATAAAAGGCAAATGTGTAGACATGGCTATTAATTCTGATGCAGTCAAAAGATATTATGTATGATTTCTTTGGTTGAAATTCTGTTTGTTTGTACTTGGCATGTTTTGAAGATTGGAATGACGAAGGCACTTTTTTTGTTCTGGTATTTAAACACTTTATCCCTTGTTACCCCTTTGAGCCTTATTTATTTCCTTTCATACCTCTCTTTTGGAATCAGTAGAAAAATTCAAAAACACGAATGCACATGATAAGTAAAGGAAAAGAGAGAAAAAGATAAGAGAAAAAGAGAAAGAAAAGAATGAAAAAAAAGTGAAAAAAGAAAGAAAAAAAGAAAAAAAAGAGAGGAAAAGAGAGAACGAAAAAGAAAGAGAAAAAATCACAACAACAAAGTAATTCCTATTACATGAACTACGTTTGACCTGATTCCTTTTATGGATAAGTAGGCAGCCTCACGGTTCGGTCCCATCAAAATAAAAATTCAGAAGTCCCCAAGCAAAGAAACTGGGGCAGAAGTTGTGGTTGTTAGATATCTGATTCCAAAATTTGTAATGTTAAACCCATTCAAGTTGTTTTGAGCCTTTGTGATATCCTTTCTTTCTAACCTTATCCCAAAACACCCCATATTATGGTCCAAAGAAAGACATTTCGATCGGTCTTCGAGAGATTCCAAGTCGAGCAAGTAGAGGAATGATTCATATCAGGGGCAACACTCTGGTGTAAGAAGGAAAAATGAAAATGAGAGAGTCTTATTAGAGAAAACCCTCACGGGCAACGTAAGACGACGGAAAGCTGAGAGAAATTAAAAATGAGAGAGTCTTACTGGTGAAAACCTTCACAGGAACCGTAAGGCGACGGTGAGTTGAGAAATGAACAAATGAGAGAGGTTTGTTGGTGAAAACTCTTCAGGGCACCGCAGGACAAACAAGGTCAGTGATTGAGCAAATAAATTGGGTTTTGGAGATCCCGGGGCATAAAGTACGACAACTGAAAGGTGACTAGTTGAATAGGCTAGCCTGATTAATCCGAAATGCATCTCATGATCATTGGTGCCAGTTGTTCCGCTCAGATAAGTCTCTTTTCTTTTTCCCCTCAAACAGTTATCCAGTTTTGGGTTTTCTTCTTTAATCCTAACTCTCGAAGTCATTGCATTTCATTTCTTTTAGGTTTATTTCTCTAAGAGTTTTCCAATATCAGTTTTTTTTAGCAAGTGAGAAGGGATTTCAAAGCTTATTATCAACTTCCAAAATTGCACAAAGCAAAGTGCGGACAAAGCATACCAGAGATAGCATGGTGTAAAGTGGGAAATAAGGTGTCAGAGAAAAGTTCCATTGGTCGAATGGTTTAGTAATCTTGTGGGAAATACAGAAGTTCAGTAAGAAAGGTCAAAAATGCAAAACAACGGTTTGGGTGTAGAACACTCGGGTCATCCAAGGTTCTGCGGTTGAGAGTAAGTCAGAAAGTCAAATGGTTCTTAGCCAGTTCAAGGCAACCAGTCAAAGCAAAGCATGGCAGGGGAGAGGCCACCTTCAGCAAGAAAGCCATAAATTACCAACCACATTTTAAACTGACAAGATTTTTCTTTGATTTGAAACATGGGCAGAAAATTCTGTTTGTTTCAGAGAAACCTCCCGTAAAGAAAGCAAGTACCAGACAGGTTCGACCGTAAATCCTCAGGACCCTCCTGGACAATGGGACCTAATTAAAATTCAAAACATTCATGCGTAACAAGACCTAGCATAAGTTTTACCTTGAGGAAATAAAAGTTGGCCTTGAAGTTTCATTCTTAGGATAGGATTCAATTCGAAATTTTCAGGAACCTCCTAAATAATGGAACTTAGCTTTAAGACCTCCATTAGATAACAAGACTTAGCGTAAGTTCTGTCGTAGGAAAATAGCCTTTAAGTTGTCACTCTTTAGATGAGATTTGATTTTAATTTTCAGGACCCTCCTGGATAATGGGATCTAGTTTTTGAATTCTTAGAGATATTGAGTAACATGATTCAATTAACACTCACAGATGTGCCCAGCTATCAAATTGGGGCAGAAAATTTTCTTTGTTTTGTCTATTTTGTTGTAATCAGGAGCCCACCTAGGGAACAAGGGAAAATAACACGAGTTTTGAGAATAAAAAGCAGTCCAGGTTCAAGCAATCAGGCACTCACCTGTAGAAACAAGGGAGGACAGTTCAAAGAAAAAGCAGTTTCAAGAAAAGGACAATTCAGGTTCAAGCAATCAGGTACCCACCTATAAAAATAAGGGAAGGCAGTTCAAAGGAAAAGCAGTCACAAGAGAAAGTAGTTCAAGTTTGGCAATCAGGAGCCCACCTGGAGAACAAAGGGGAAAACAGATCAAGTTCCGAGGGAATACGGTTAGAGTGTTGGTAATCAGGAGCCCACTTAGAGAATAAAGGGAAATTAATTCAAGTGTTGGTAATCAGGAGCCCACCTAGAGAACAAAGGGAGAGAGATTCAAGTGTTGGTAATCAGGAGCCCACCTGGAGAACAAAGGGAAGCAGTTCAAGTTTTCAGGAAAAACAGAGCAAATGTTGGTAATCAGGAGCCTACCTGGAGAATAAAGGGAAAGTAATTCAAGTGTTGGCAATCAGGGGCCCATCTGGAGAACAAAAGGAGAGCGATTCAAGTGTTGGTAATCTGGATCCCGCCTGGAGAAAAAAGGGAGAGTGATTCAAGTGTTGGTAATCAGGAGCCCACCTGGAGAACAAAGGGAGAGCGATTCAAGTATTGGTAATCAAGAGCCCACCTGGAGAACAAAGGGAGAAGCAATTCAAGTGTCGGTAATTAGGAGCCCACCTGGAGAACAAAAGGAAGTAGCAATTTAAGTGTCGGTAATCAGTAGTCCACCTAGAGAACAAAGAGAAGCACCAGTTCAAGTTCGGCAATCAAGTGCCCACCTGGAAAATAAAGGGAAAACAAGTCAAGTGTCGGAGGAAAAGAAGATAATTCAAATGTTGGTAGTCAGGCGTGCACTTAGAGAACAAAGGAAAAGCAACAATATTCGAAGGAAGACGATTTAAGTTCAGCAATCAGGTGCCCGCTTGAAAAACAAAGGGAAAGCACCTCAGAATACAATTCAAGTCAGCAACAAAGGAATTTCACCTGGAGAGTACGAGTCAACAGAGCAACAGGAACTGCAAGATCAAGTTTGAAGATGTAGATAGGATTTTTGTAATTCATAGATCATAGTTTAGTGTAGCTTCTTTTGTTTTGACTTGGTGTAATAAGGGGTTCAGCAAGTAGTAGCAGCAATAACGTTGAAATCACAGCTTCCTGGTAGTCCCAGCTACCAAAACTTTCCGAACTACACTGACCTGATTCCTTTATAACCAAGGATATGTAGGCAACCTCGGAAGCAGGGTGCGGTCAAATCTTTTCAAAAGCTTCCCACGGAGTATTTAAACGGGCAAAAATCGCTCGTATCCGCTCACTTTATCTTTGCACGAAAACTCTTCGTGTTTCCAAGCAAAGAGGGGCAGTTGTGAGCACGTGATTTTTGTCCTATATGAATTACTCCTACAGAATCCCAAAGAAATAGATTTTTCTTTTAATTATTTGCCATTTTAGGAATTTTTGTGAAATTTTCTTAATCATTTGCATTTTTCTCTGCATGTTTAATTTTATTTAATTCATGAAAATACAAAAAATACTCTGCATTTGCATTTAAGAGTTATTTTTACATTTTTAGGTTAATTAGTAAATTAGTTGTTTTGTAAAATTGAAAAATCACAAAAAATAACTCATTTTGCATTTTAACTTTTTAATTTTGAATTTTATAGTTTTTATTTTTAATTTAGGAGTTATTTAATTTTTGTAAATACTATGACTAGTAATTAGCTTAATTTGATAAATTAATTTAGTTTTAAGAGTTAGTTTAGGTTTTAAATTAATTTGGAAAAAGAAAAAGAAAATTGGAAATTAAAAGAAAAAAGAAAAGAATCAAAAGGCTGCTTTGATTTTGGGCCAATTTGCCAACCCAATTAAAACCCCTAAGATCCGTTCAACTCCAGGCCCAAACCCACGCATTTACCTAGTCCAAGTCTTCAACTTAGCCAAACTACGTCGTTTGGAGTTTATTTGGTTTAAACAGATCTTAGACTTCTATCTTGTTTCATCCAACGGCCAAGATTACTCCCCCCATTTTCATTATAACTGTCTGAATACCCATCAATTAACCTAGTACTCCCCTCCCCCCCCCCCACTTCACTTCATCTTCTTCGTCTCAGATTCCTAACCCTAGCGCCGCCCTTGAAATCCTTCACCATTTCTGTCGCCAACAGACCTCCAATCAATCCCAAACTTCGACCATATAACCCCTACTCACCCCTGACTCCCAACCCATCATCACATCTCCTCAAATCACCAAATCTAACCCCAATTTCGGATCTAAAAGGAAGGCAGAAGAAAAGACAATCTCCCAAACTTGTCCAAGTTTCAAAGAATGATTAGGGTCGAAACTAGTTTTCTTCATCTGTTCTTGACAAGAACACGCGATTACGGCCAATTTTGGCTCAAATCGAAAGTTTTGAAGATAGTTCAAGCCCGATGTCCATCCGCCTAGTCTAGGTATTTTTTTCGGCCATTGTTCTTTCCTTCATCTCTCGTTTTATCCTCATCAACTTCTTCTGTTTTTCTTTTTCTTCTTGTTTTTGTTTCTGTTTCTCAAATCGTTCTGTATGCATGCTAATGTTAGTTTATTTTTAGTTAGCATTTCTTTAGTTTCTTTGATTTTGTTGTGTGATTTTGCTCAAGTTTCTTTTTATTTTCGCTTTGGATTCATGGCTTCAGGAGTTTTCTATAACTCCGTTGGCCCAATTTCCAGATTGATTATATGTTGGTTTTGGAATGAGACTTAGGTTCTGTCAATCAGAAGCCCAATGAGGGAAAGGTCTAACTGGGTTTGCAAGCCCAAGGGTTTTGGATTGGTTAATGGGTCAACTTGACCCATATCTGGTTCATGAAAGTAATTAGTAAACATTTGAAGGGTAGTTTAGGGAAAAGGATAAGGGGAATCTTGTGTAACTGATTTGGAAACTTCTTGGAAGGAGGGGAAAGGGACTGACCTAACGAACAAACCAAAATTCAAGGTAAAAGTGAACAAATTAAAAATTGAAGAGGGGGTAATGGGTAAAATTAGAAACCAGTTCTGCTGCCCTAAAAGTGTTCTATAAAAGGCATGTTTCCTTCTCTTTCAAGTCAGACTTTAGAGAATTATAACACTGAAAACTTTAGAAAATGGCTGAGTTCAAAAAATACTGAAATCTCTTGCAATTTTGGTGAAGAAATTGGCTTTGGTTTACTGTTTCCTTTTTAATATCCATAGTTTAAGTTTTCAAAGAACTTCTGGTTCACTTTGAGTTCGAAAATGGTTTAGAAGAGTTGAATCTTGCTGTATTTGGAGCTGTTGATTCACTTATTCTGTGGCTGCTGGTGAGCTCTTCACTTTCTTTTTTTTCTTTTGACATCCAGGTACTCTTTTTTGGACCCTACTGAATGTGAAGATCAAATTGAAGCATGTAATTGAATTATGGAGTATAAGCATAATATCAACTTACTAGTATCAAGCTAGCCCCTTCGATTTGGGCGTGATTGTTTTGTTTCCCTTGCATAATTGTATTTGATGAGTTACCTAAACTTTAGACGCTCTTGTGATTATCTGGGTTTCAAGGCCTCGCAACAGGCCTCACAACTGGGCGATTGTCTTAGCCCATTTAGGCTAAAATGCCTCTCGTTAATTCTGCTCTCAGTTTGGGCTTCATAGGAGCCCAGCTCTCTTTGGTATTTTGCCATGTAATTTTGCAAATGGCACTTGGCCTGCGGCAGGCCTAGGCCCTTCAAATAATTGAACATTCGACTTATTTTAATGCTAGTCCTTTAATGATTAAGTTAGCTTGAACCATTCCCTTAAAATAAAATTTAAATTCTCCTAGTCTTTAATTAATTAGATTCCTTTAATTAGTTTGAGGCGTGTCGTATTAGCCAAACATATAATTTATGGCCCTCAAAAGATTAGTTCAAACATCCTTTGAAAAATAGACTTAAGGTGTGCCATTTTCATTAAATAACTCATGGCCCTCATGTAATTAGTTTTAACTCTTTAAAATCGAGGTATGCCATTAATTAAATTTTCCATGGCCCTCGTGATCCTTGTTATTAATCTAAAATTTCGTAGTTGCTTTAGGCGCACTATGAAAATTGGTTTTCTTTAATTTATTAAATTCGGGTGTGCATTTCATGTGACCCAATTTCAATTCTTAACAACGCTAAATAAAACGTGTCGCGAACCGCGGGTGCATTTCATGTGAAGTGGTTCAAAGCGTGTTTTAAATAACGTTGAATCTTCCTAAAATAATTAAAAGCGGTTTCTACGGCTAAAATTCATCATAGGCTAAAACATGTAATAAATCAGATAATAGGCCAATTTTAATAGTTTAAGCAACCGTGCTAGAACCACGGAACCCGGGAATACCTAACACCTTCTCCCGGGTTAACAGAATTCCTTAACCGGATTTCTGTGTTCGCGGACTGTAAAACAGAGTCAATCTTTCCTCGATTCGGGATTTTGAACCGGTGACTTGGGACACCATAAATTATCCCAAGTGGCGACTCTGAATAAATAAATAAATCTCGTTTCGATTGTCACTTAAATTGGAAAAACCTCTTTTATACCCTTCCGAGGGGTAGGAAAAAGGAGGTGTGACAGCTCTGGCGACTCTGCTGGGGATAAGAACCCAGAACTTCTGGTTCAGGGTTCAAGAATTCGAGCGTAGAATAATTGTTATATTTGGCTTTATTTATTATCTGGTTTTATTCACATGTTTGGGCCTAATGTGCTAAATGTTGTTTTTTACCACTTTGATAATATTGAACTATATATAAATTGTTATCAATCCCTCCTATCTCTGAGTCTTCTAAATCATCTGGGAAGTGTGCACTTCGTGTGACTTCTTTTCTGTTAGAGTCATATCCCAATTTTAGAACGAGGTTCGGACAAGTTGCAAAGCCGGCGAAGCTTCTGTATTCCCGATGCGCTGCCTCCCCCCCCCCCACCATCCGGCTCGAGCTGTCCGCTCGGGTAAGTCATGTCTAGAACAAATAAAACCAAGTTTTCAAACCTAGTATAACATAGCATCATGCTGGATCCCTAGTAGGAATGCTTGTTTGCATCATGTTCATTTTGACTTTGGGGACTCAACACAGGGGTTGGGTCCGTTTAGGACAGGTGCACCTGAAATCAAAAGACCATCCTGATGCATTTTGCTTGCTACTTGCGCATTTATTTGACTCAGACTGCATGTTGACCGGCTTCTAAAATAAGGGAAAAATTGAGAAAAACCGAATTGAGATGAGAGAGAAGAAATTACCCACCTATGAAAAACATGGTGTCCAAAATATCCCGAAACTCTGTCGAAATTTCAAAAGTTTGTGTTTTCTGTTGCATCAAAAATTGGCCGAACTACGCAATTTTGATTCTCACCGGATGTAGGATACGTAGACAACCCTCATCGGGTCCAATTCTTTTTGCAAAAATAACCCAAAAAAATATGAAGTGTCGTTGTTTTGTCATAAATAAATTAGGTGGCACCATTCTTGCCAAAAATGCCCCAAAAGGTACCGGAAGGCTGTTTTTGCAAGAATAGCCACCTAGGGTCCTTTTTCAAAAAAATTTTATTAACAAAAACAGCCCTAAAATTTTTTATCTTGAGGTGTTGAAGGGATTTATTTGCAAGAATATTTTGTTCTAAATTTTGGGAAAATGGGTGTTTTTCTCATAAGTCAAAGTAAATCACAGTCTTTCAATCAATCACCTTAAATAAATGTGCAGGATGAGCACAATTGAAAATGAACCTTTCACAGTCCGCGAGTAAATCCCATTAGAACTACATATGTGGTGGCATGATTTGCGGAAAGTCAGCAGAAAAACTGTGATAAAAGCTTTAGGTGGTCTTGTTGGGCTTCTGAAGATTAAGCCGAGGAAGGACATAATTTAGGCTTTGATACCCTTCTGGGACCCAACACATAATGTGTTCCATTTTGCCGATTTTGAGCTAACTCCTTACGCTTGAGAAATAGCAGGCTACGCTGGTTTTAGTGGGAATCTCAAAAATAAATACCCGGTAGCGCCTAGAATAGTGACTCCTTATAAGTTTCTGGACCTTCTAAGCATCATTCGGGAAGTGCAAGACAGAAATTTGGCTAAGGGATTTTGCACATTCTATTTTTTGTACCGACATTACGGGAATTCCCGCGGTTTTGAGATGCCAGATACCGGTCTTACTCATCCGAGGAACAAAGATAAGTGGGAAGATCGGCGGGGATTGGCTTTCATAGAGGCATTCCTGGGTGTTTTGATTTGTCCAAGAAAAGATGGAAACATAGGATTAGGGCTCGTAGGAATAGCCGACTTCATAACTAAAAATGCAAATGGCACCATTGTACCGATGATCTTGGCGGAGATTTACCGAGCTCTAACCGTCTGCCGAGAAGGAGGAAATTTTTTTGAATGATGTAATATGCTTCTACAACTCTGGATGGAGGAACATCTTTGCCACCGTCCGGGGTACATGAACCTCGGTATAACCGATCTTTAATGCATTCAAAAATATGAAGAACGGGTGGAGGGCTATGAGTTTCCGGATGGTACGGAAGTATGGTATGCACACTTGAGTTCCCTGACTGCAAACAAGATTGAATGGACATTCAGGTGGATCTCGGTCAGTGAAGTCATTTATATGTCGGTCGAGGTGTGTTTTCTTCTATTGATGG
Organism: Nicotiana tabacum; assembly: GCF_000715075.1. Taxonomy (NCBI): domain Eukaryota; kingdom Viridiplantae; phylum Streptophyta; class Magnoliopsida; order Solanales; family Solanaceae; genus Nicotiana; species Nicotiana tabacum. The sequence goes on along the minus strand of NC_134087.1, from coordinate 54,211,738 downwards.
GTCTCCGGAGCATTCAGCCTTATGCCCCGCACAGATTTCTACGCCAGTTAGGCAGGTACCACACCATCCTACATGATGAGGATTTGAGTCGGCAGGTCATCGAGTTGGAACCAAAAGTTGCTTTCCTGGAAGAAAAGGGTGCATCGAATTTGGCATCAATGTAGGTTCTTATAGCGAAAGACTCAGGTATGAGATCTATCTAGAGGCGAGTTGGAGCCTAGTTACACAGCTTGGTATGGTAAAAAGTCCCAAATCCATCTAGAGCCCGAACGGCCCGCAAAAAGGCCCCATGACCAATAATTAACTAATGGAGCGCAGGAGCAATGGGATTGGTTGGCAAAAGAGGCAATCTATAGAGTCACCATAAGCAAATTGGAGGGACAGGTCCGGGATCTTAAAATTGACAAAAGTGTACAGGCTGCTGCCGATAAAGGTGAGAAGAAGAAATTGGCTCAAGAAAACAAGGCCCTTGAAGCACAGATTCAAAAAATGAAAATAACTGCTGAGAATTAAGAAAGAAGCCGAAAGGATGAAAGATTTATAAGTGGTCTCAAGAGGAAAATAGCTGAGTGTGAGGATGATCTTGAAAAATCTGAAGGTAATTTGGCGAAAGCCCGGGCACATTTAGCGAAGAACGTAAAAGGGCAAGCAGAGTTTGTCCGGTAGTTGAAAAGGAAATACGAGGGAACAGTCACCAATTTGAAAAAAAGGCTAACTACCCTCGAAAATGAGATGGCCAAGCAAGCTAAGAACTTTAAAGCAGAAAGGGAACATTGCTATGCATTAATGTCCCAGCTGGAAAAAGATATGCAACAGTTGCAAGGTCAAAACCATCATGATGCCTAGGTGCTACAAGCTAGGGCTCAGCAAATAGGGTGTTTGCTCCAAGAAAAAGGTATCATCAGGGAGAGGGTTAGATCCATTGCTGAGTACATCGTCATGAAGTGCCATAATGAGAAGACATGACTAGAACCACCTTCTTTGTTGTGGTAATGACATTTGTTCATCAAATAATGAATGACTTGGAGCGCCTTCACGGGGATCTTGCGCATAGGCCCGTGGTGAGACTGACTGATGTCCTGCGGGCACCTGGAGTGATTGAGGCATTGATGTATTCATGATTTTCATTCAAGTCTGTATTTTCACTTTCTTTGTTGGAGTCTATTAGTCTGTTTTCGAGTTTGTATTTTCATCTTTCTGTTGGAGTCTGTTAGTTTTTATGATTAAATTCTGTAGGATGAGTCATTGTAATCAAGACGTTTTTATTTTCTGGAAAATTTGAAAACCCCAAAATGTTTTTTTATTATTTAATTTTTACACTTATCCCCTAGAACTACGCTTGGTCTGCAAAATGAAAAGCCGGGATGACGCAAGTAACCGATCAAATGCATAATAGAAATGGTTAACTGCTTAGGTGCATTGCATCTCCAACATGCGGTTGCCTATATGATAAGCCCTAATAGCTAACATGTTTGTTGTTGTCATCAAGTCCAGCCAGGTGGTTAGTTTGTTTAGCATTCTGGCATCTCATCCGTACAACACAAGGTCGAAAGACAAGTTGATCATGGCTAACCAAGAACTGGATGCAAGTGTTATTGATCTGTCAAGAGAAGGGGAGGAGTCTGTTGTTAACCTGAAAGAGGAGTTGTATAAGTTGAAAAACAGATGGCAGAGATATACTAGGCATGGGTAAAAGGGCATTCACCACCATCCTACCCCGCTAACCCTGCTTTCGTCCCGCCGCTGGCTCAATCCCAAGAACCTCCCACTGTTGATTCATCTCCAGGATTTCCCATTTACCACAATTACTAAGGCACAACTTCCCAAATACGACAAGCTCCACCACCCAAACCAGTTCCATACCCTTCTCCGCTAGTCACCCCTGTTGTTGTGGCAACCCCACCCGCTAAACTCCACTGATCCTCTAGTGAACCTTTATTCCAGACCCAAGATAACCAATACTATCCCCCAGAGCCTACTTTCAAGGCCTTGGGACCTTACTTCTACACTCCTCGTTTCGACCTCCCAGGTGAGACTGAGAAACCACCTAAAAACCTAGAACAGGAGGAGATGTTCAAGAAGGTTAAAAGCCTGGAACGCTCATTCAGAAACATGCAGGGGTTGGGAGGCCAGGTGAGCGTGGCCTACAAAGATTTGTGTCTATTTAACGATGTTCAACTGCCGGTAGGATTCAATATGCCTAAATTCGATCTATATGACGGGCACGGAGACCCGGTGGCCTATTTGAGGGGATTCTGCAGTAAAATGAGAGGAGTTGGGAAGAAAGAGGATCTATTGATGGCATACTTTAGCCTGAGTCTGAGCGGCACGGCGTTGGAGTGGTACACTCGTCAGGATCACAGGAGATGGTATACATGGGATGATTTGGGCCAAGCATTCGCTTGTAATTTCTAATACAACCTCGAGATTGTTCCAGATCATTTGTCTCTTACTAAGATTGAGAAGAAGCCTAGTGAAAGTTTCAAGGAGTACAGTTTTCGTTGGAGAGAACAAGCGGCGAGAGTTGATCGTCCGATGAAGGAGAGCGAAATGGTGGATAATTTAATGTAGGCTCTGGAGCCTACTTAATTCGGCCATCTGGTATCATCCATAGGCAACTCCTTCAACGAGGTAGTGAAGATGGGTGGCATGGTGTAAGAAGGGCTTAAATCAAACAAAATCATGAGTTACTCGGCTATTAATGCAACTACCCAAGCCATTCAGAACAGTACTGGGGGAGTGATCGGAAAGAAGAAGAAAGAAGATGTGGCAACAATTAATTCAGGATCATTGTTTGGACCTAGGAGCCAGTCACAACAATACACCCAGCCTCGACCCCATCACCAAGCCTATGCCCAAACCCCATATAATTCACCATAACACTACTTCCCATCACTAGACCCTCATATTTCTATCCACCATGCCCAGACATATACTCAACCTCCTGCTTATGCACAATCGCGTGCCCCAGCTCCACAAAATGCTTACCCACCCCCACGAGCCTACTGAAACCCTGCCGGTCCAGTTTTCTGACCCAATCCAGCATTCAAAAATGAGAGGTTGCAGCGGAAGAAAACCTTTACCTAATTGGGGGAGTCTTATAGTAGCTTATTCCATAGATTGAGGCAGTTAGATATGCTGAGTCCAATTGAGTCGAAATTGCCAAACCCTCCTCCAAAGAATCTTGATTACTCTGTGAGCTGTGAATATTATTTTGGTACCCCAGGGCATGATACTGAGAAGTGCTGGCATCTGAAAAATGCCATCCAGGAGCTCATTGACACAAACCGGATTGAAGTCCAAGCTCCAGAGGGACCCATCATCAACCAGAACCCATTACCAACCCATCATGAAACAAAAGTGATTGAGATAGTACATAAGGGAAGGAGCTCAAGAAGCCTACACAGACCGTCATGATGATTCGGTCCAGTGAGGTCAAGCCAGTCAAAAAACCCACGGTTGAAGGATCAGTGAACAAGTTGAGTAGGACAAATGGTGAACCATCTGCGGTAGTCAAGAAAGGATTTCTAACTGATGTTGCAGCAAAACAAGAAAAGCCAAAAGTGGTTGTGCCAGGAGGGGCAAACAATCCTATAATAATTGTAGAGGGTGCTCGTACGAATCCTGTCATCATCTAGCCTGTAATCCAGTTGTCGATGGTCAACAGCAAGGGTATCTCGTGGAACTATGAACGGGTGATAGTGACCTACAAGGGAAAGGAAGTGAAAGAAGAAGTTAATGAGGCCCATGGATTAACTCGTTCGGGAGATGCTTTGCCCCGGAAGAGTTAAGGAAAGCTAAAACATCCAGAGATAACTCAGTTCTAGTGAAGAAAGCAGTGACTGAAGAAGAGGCGGAGGAGTTTCTGAGAAAAATGAAGGTACAAGACTATTCCATCGTGGAGCAGTTGAGAAAGACGCCGGGGCAACTTATATGAGGGAAATGACGACCATATTCCATAACATGATACACAAAGAGATTGAGGTTTATGTAGATGATGTGATCATAAAGTCTAGGAAGCAGTCTGACCACGTCAGAGATTTGAGAAAGTTCTTCCAAAGGCTCCACAGGTACAATCTTAAACTCAACCCTGCAAAGTGTGCAAGTGGTGTCCCATCTGGAAAACTATTGGGATTCATAGTCAGTCGGTGGGGCATTGAATTGGATCCGTCAAAGATTAAATCTATTCATGAATTGCCACCGCCAAAGAACAAGACCAAGGTGGTGAGTCTGTTAGGGAGGTTGAACTACATTAGCAGGTTTATTGCTAGCTCACGACTACTTGTGAGCCCATCTTTAAGCTGCTAAAGAAGGATAATGCAGTCAAGTGGACTGGTGAGTGTCAGTAAGCATTTGATAAGATAAAGGGGTATTCGTCAAATCCACCTGTATTGGTCCCACCAGAACCAGGAAGACCTTTGATTCTTTATTTGGCAGTCTTGGATAATTCAATTGGATGTGTAATGGGTCAACATGACATCACTGGTAGGAAAGAGCAGGCCATATATTATCTCAGCAAGAAGTTCACATCTTATGAGGTTAAGTATACTCCCCTTGAGAGGACGTGTTGTGCCCTGACTTGGGTGGCACAGAAGTTGAAGCATACTTATCATCCTACACTACTTACCTTATCTCTCGTCTTGATCCTTTGAAGTATATCTTTCAAAAGCGCATGCCCACGGGAAGGCTTGCAAGGTGGCAGATCTTGCTCACAGAGTTTGCCATCGTATATGCGACTCAGACGATGATGAAATCCCAAGCTTTGGATGACCACTTGGACGAGAACCCGGTGGACGAAGAATATGAACCTTTGAAGATTTATTTTTCTGATGAAGAGGTGATGCATATTGACGAGGTGGAGCCGGTTGAAAAACCATGTTGGAAACTCTTTTTTGATGGGGCTGCTAATATGAAAGGCATTGGGATAGGAGTTGTACTCATTTCTGAAACGGGGCATCATTACCCTGTTACGGCTCAGCTTTGTTTCTATTGCACCAACAACATGGATAAGTACGAGGCATGCATTTTGGTTTAAGGCTAGCTGTAGATATGGGAATCCAGGAAGTCTTGGTCTTGGGAGACTCGGACCTTCTAGTGCACCAGATTCAAGGAGAATGGGAGACGCGGGTTTAAAGCTTATACAGTATCGACAATGTCTGCATGATCTTTGTCAATGGTTTCGATCAATAGAATTCAGGCGCATTCCAAGGATCCATAATGAGGTTGATGATGCTTTGGCTACCTTGGCATCAATGTTACATCATCCAGATAAGGCTTATGTTGATCCTTTGCATATTGAGGTCCGTTATCAGCATGCTTAATGCAATATGATTGAGGAGGAACTTGATAGTAAAGCATGGTTCCATGACATCAGGGAGTATATCAGGATGAGGGTGTATCCAGTAAAAGCCACAGGTGATCAAAAGAGAACAATTCGACGTCTGGCAAGCAGATTTTTCTTCAATGGAGGAGTTTTGTACAAAAGATCTCCAAATCTTGGATTGTTTAAATGCATAGATGCTAGGCAAGCCACGGATATCATGACCGAAGTGCATTCCGGAGTCTGCGGACCGCATATGAGTGGGTATGTTCTGGCAAAGAAAATTCTTCGAGCAGGTTATTATTGGCTCACCATGGAGCGAGATTGTATTAGTTTTGTGTGCAAGTGTCATCAATGTCAAGTACACGGAGATTTGATTCATTCTCCGCCATCTGAATTGCACATAATGTCTGCACCATAGCCCTTCGTTGCTCGGGGTATGGATGTCATCGGACCAATTGAACCAGTAGTATCCAATGGACATAGGTTCATTCTGGTGGCCATTGACTATTTCACTAAGTGGGTTGAATCTAAAACTTTCAAACTTGTGACCAGGAAGGCATTGGTCGATTTTGTTCATTCAAATATCATTTGTCGGTTCGAAATCCCAAAGGTGATCATCACAGATAATGGGGCTAATCTTAACAGTCATTTGATGAAAGAAGTGTGTCAACAATTTAAGATTACGCATTGCAACTCCACCCCATATCATCCCAAGGCGAATGGAGCAGTCGAGGTAGCCAACAAGAATATAAAGAAAATACTTCAAAAAATGGTACAAGGGTCTAGGCAGTGGCATGAGAAGTTTCCTTTTGCATTGCTAGGTTATCGCACTACTGTTCGCACTTCAGTAGGTGCAACTCCTTATTTGTTGGTCTATGGCACTGAGGCAGTGATACCTGCAGAAATTGAAATTCCATCCCTTCGGATTGTTGCTGAAGTCAAGATTGATGATGATGAGCGGGTCAAAAACCGTCTGGAGCAGTTGAGTTTGATTGATAAAAAAAGATTGGAAGCAGTGTGTCATGGCCAGTTGTATCAAAAGAGAATGGTGAGAGCATACAACAAGAAGGTGCGTCCGCGAAAATTTGAAGTGGGTCTGCAGGTATTGAAACGCATCCTTCCATATCAGGCTGAAGCGAAAGGCAAGTTCGTCCCAAATTGGCAGAGGCCGTTCATCGTAACAAGAGTGTTGTCCAATGGTGTTTTATATTTAACAGATATAAAAGGAAAATGTGTAGACATGGTTATTAATTCTGATGCAGTCAAAAGATATTATGTATGATTTCTTTGGTTTAAATTCTGTTTGTTTGTACTTGGCATGTTTTGAAGATTGGAATGACGAAGGCATTTTGTTCTGGTATCTAAACACTTTATCCCTTGTTACCCCTTTGAGCCTTATTTATTTCCTTTCATATCCCTCTTTTGGAATCAGTAGCCAAATTCAAAAACATGAATGCACAGGATAAGTAAAGGAAAAGAGAGAAAAAGATAAGAGAAAAAGAGAAAGAAAAAAATTGAAAAAAAAGTGAAAAAAGAAAGAAAAAAAGAAAAAAAAAAGGAAAAGAGAGAACGAAAAAGAAAGAGAAAAAATCACAACAACAAAGTAATTTCTATTACATGAACTACGTTTGACCTGATTCCTTTTAAGGATACGTAGGAAGCCTCACGGTTCGGTCCCTTCATAATAAAAATTCAAAAGTCCCCAAGCAAAGAAACTGGGGCAGAAGTTGTGGTTGTTAGATATCTGATTCCAAAATTTGTAATGTTAAACCTATTCAAGTTGTTTTGAGCCTTTGTGATATCCTTTATTTCTAACCTTATCCCAAAACACCCCACATTACGGTCCAAAGAAAGACATTTCGATCAGTTTTCGAGAGATGCCAAGTCGAGCAAGTAGAGGAATGATTCATATCAGGGGCAACAATCTGGTGTAAGAAGGAAAAATGAAAATTATAGAATCTTATTAGAGAAAACCCTCACGGGCACCGTAAGACGACGGAAAGCTGAGAGAAATTAAAAATGAGAGAGTCTTACTGGTGAAAACCTTCACAGGCACCGTAAGGCGAAGTTGAGCTGAGAAATGAACAAATGAGAGAGGTTTGTTGGTGAAAACCCTTCAGGGCACCGCAGGACAAACAAGGTCAGTGATTGGGAAAATAAATTGGGTTTTGGAGATCCCGGAGCATAAAGTACGACAACTGAAAGGTGACTGGTTGAATAGGCTAGCCAGATTAATCCGAAATGCATGTCATGATCATTGGTGCCAGTTGTTCCGCTCAGATAAGTCTCTTTTCTTTTTCCCCTCAAACAGTTATCCAGTTTTGGGTTTTCTTCTTTAATCCTAACTCTCGAAGTCATTGCATTTCATTTCTTTTGGGTCTATTTCTTTAAGATTTTTCCAATATCAATTTTTTAGCAAGTGAGAAGGAATTTCAAAGCTTATTACCAACTTCCAAAATTGCACAAAGCAAAGTGCGGACAAAGCATACCAGAGATAGCATGGTGTAAAGTGAGAAATAAGGTGTCAGAGAAAAGTTCCATTGGTCGAATGGTTTAGTAATCTTGTGGGAAATACAGAAGTTCGGTAAGAAAGGTCAAAAATGCAAAACAACGGTTTGGGTGTAGAACACTCGGGTCATCCAAGGTTCTACGGTTGAGAGTCAGTCAGAAAGTCAAATGGTTCTTAGCCAGTTCAAGGCAACCAGTCAAAGCAAAGCATGGCAGGGGAGAGGCCACCTTCAGCAAGAATGCCATAAATTACCAACTACATTTTAAACTGACAATAATTTTCTTTGATTTGAAACATGGGCAGAAAATTCTGTTTGTTTCAGAGAAACCTTCCGTAAAGAAAGCAAGTATCAGACAGGTTCGACCGTAAATCTTCAGGACCCTCCTGGACAATGGGACCTAATTAAAATTCAAAACATTCATGCATAACAAGACCTAGCATAAGTTTTACCTTGAGGAAATAAAAGTTGGCCTTGAAGTTTCATTCTTAGGATATGATTCAATTCGAAATTTTCAGGAACCTCCTAATTAATGGAACTTAGCTTTAAGACCTCCATTAGATAACAAGATTTAGCGTAAGTTCTGTCGTAGGAAAATAGCCTTTAAGTTGTCACTCTTTAGATGAGATTTGATTTTAATTTTCAGGACCCTCCTGGATAATGGGATCTAGTTTTTGAATTCTTAGAGATATTGAGTAACATGATTCAATTAACACTCACAGATGTGCCTAACTACCAAACTGGGGCAGAAAATTTTCTTTGTTTTATCTATTTTGTTGTAATCAGGAGCCCACCTAGGGAGCAAGGGAAAATAACACGAGTTTTGAGAATAAAAAGCAGTCCAGGTTCAAGCAATCAGGCACTCACCTGTAGAAACAAGGGAGGACAGTTCAAAGAAAAAGCAGTTTCAAGAAAAGGACAATTCAGGTTCAAGCAATCAGGTACCCACCTATAGAAATAAGGGAAGGCAGTTCAAAGGAAAAGCAGTCACAAGAGAAAGTAGTTCAAGTTTGGCAATCAGGAGCCCACCTGGAGAACAAAGGGGAAAACAGATCAAGTTCCGAGGGAATACGGTTAGAGTGTTGGTAATCAGGAGCCCACTTAGAGAATAAAGGGAAATTAATTCAAGTGTTGGTAATCAGGAGCCCACCTAGAGAACAAAGGGAGAGAGATTCAAGTGTTGGTAATCAGGAGCCCACCTGGAGAACAAAGGGAAGCAGTTCAAGTTTTGAGGAAAAACAGTGCAAATGTTGGTAATCAGGAGCCCACCTGGAGAATAAAGGGAAAGTAATTCAAGTGTTGGCAATCAGGAGCCCATCTGGAGAACAAAAGGAGAGCGATTCAAGTGTTGGTAATCTGGATCCCACCTGGAGAAAAAAGGGAGAGCGATTCAAGTGTTGGTAATCAGGAGCCCACCTGGAGAACAAAGGGAGAGCGATTCAAGTACTGGTAATCAATAGCCCACCTGGAGAACAAAGGGAGAAGCAATTCAAGTGTCGTTAATTAGGAGCCCACCTGGAGAACAAAGGGAAGAAGCAATTTAAGTGTCGGTAATCAAGAGTCCACCTAGAGAACAAAGGGAAGCACCAGTTCAAGTTCGGCAATCAAGCGCCCACCTGGAAAACAAAGGAAAAACAAGTCAAGTGTCAGAGGAAAAGAAGATAATTCAAATGTTGGTATTCAGGCGTGCACTTGGAGAACAAAAGAAAAGCAACTATATTCGAAGGAAGACGATTCAAGTTCAGCAATCAGGTGCCCGCTTGAAAAACAAAGGGAAAGCACCTCAGAATACAATTCAAGTCAGCAACAAAGGAATTTCACCTGGAGGGTACGAGTCAACAGAGCAACAGGAACTGCAAGATCAAGTTTGAAGATGTAGATAGGATTTTTGTAATTCATAGATCATAGTTTAGTCTAGCTTCTTTTGTTTTGGCTTGGTGTAATAAGGGGTTCAGCAAGTAGTAGCAGCAACAACGTTGAAATCACAGCTTCCTGGTAGTCCCAGCTACCAAAACTTCCCGAACTACACTGACCTGATTCCTTTATAGCCAAGGATATGTAGGCAACCTCGGAAGCAGGGTGCGGTCAAATCTTTCAAAAATGCTTCCCACGGAGTATTCAAACAGGAAAAACTCACTCGTATTCGCTCACTTTATCTTTGCACGAAAACTCTTCGTGTTTCCAAGAAAAGAGGGGCAGTTGTGAGCACGTGATATTTGCCCTATATGAATTACTCCTTCAGAATCCCAAAGAAATAGATTTTTCTTTTAATTATTTGCCATTTTAGGGACTTTTGTGTAATTTTCTTAATCTTTTGCATTTTTCTATGCATGTTTAATTTTATTTAATTCATGAAAATACAAAAAATACTCTGCATTTGCATTTAAGATTTATTTCTACATTTTTAGGTTAATTAGTAAATTAATTGTTTTGTAAAATAGAAAAATCACAAAAAATAACTCATTTTGCATTTTAACTTTTTAATTTTGAATTTTATAGTTTTATTTTTAATTTAGGAGTTATTTAATTTTTGTAAATACTATGACTAGTAATTAGCTTAATTTGGTAAATTAATTTAGTTTTAAGAGTTAGTTTAGGTTTTAAATTAATTTGGAAAAAGAAAAAGAAAATTAGAAATTAAAAGAAAAAAGAAAAGAATCAAAAGGCTGCTTTGATTTTGGGCCAATTTGCCAACCCAATTAAAACCTCCAAGATCCGTTCAACTCCAGGCCCAAACCCACGCCTTTACCTAGTCCAAGTCTTCAGCTTAGCCAAACTACGTCGTTTGGAGTTTATTTGGTTTAAACAGATCTTGGCCTTCCATCTTGTTTCATCCAACGGCCAAAATTACTCCCGCCATTTTCATTATAACTGTCCGAATACCCATCAATTAACCTAGTACTCCCCCCCCCCCCCCACTTCACTTCATCTTCTTCATCTCAGATTCCTAACCCTAGCGCCGCCCTTGAAATCCTTCACCATTTCTGTCGCCAACAGACCTCCAATCAATCCCAAACTTCGACCATATAACCCCTACTCACCCCTAACTCCCAACCCATCATCAGATCTCCTCAACTCACCAAATCTAACCCCAATCTCGGATCTAAAAGGAAGGAAGAAGAAAAGACAATCTCCCAAACTTGTCCAAGTTTCAAAGAATGATTAGGGTCGACACTAGTTTTCTTCATCTGTTCTTGACAAAAACACGCAATTAAGGCCAATTTCTGCTCAAAATTGAAAGTTTTGAAGACAGTTCAAGCCCGCTATCCATCTGCCTAGTCTAGGTATTTTTTTTGGCCATTGTTCTTTCCTTCATCTCTCATTTTATCCTCATCAACTTCTTCTGTTTCTTTCTTTTTCTTCTTGTTTTTGTTTCTGTTTCTCAAATCGTTCTGTATGCATGCTAATGTTAGTTTATTTTTAGTTAGCATTGCTTTAGTTTCTTTGATTTTGTTGTGCATTGCTTTAGTTTCTTTGATTTTGTTGTGCGATTTTGCTCAAGTTTCTTTTTATTTTTGCTTTGGATCATGGCTTCAGGAGTTTTCTATAACTCTGTTGGCCCAATTTCCTGATTGATTATATGTTGGTTTTGGAATTAGACTTAGGTTCTGTCAATCAGAAGCCCAATGAGGGAAGGGTCTAGCCGGGTTTGCAAGCCCAAGGGTTTTGGATTGGTTATTGGGTCAACTTGACCCATATCTGGTTCATGAAGTAATTAGTAAATATTTGAAGGGTAGTTTAGGGGAGGGGATAAGGTGAATCTTGTGTAACTGATTTAGAAACTTCCTGGAAGATGAGGAAAAGGACTGACCTAACGAACATAACCAAAATTCAGGGTAAAAGTGAACAAATTGAAAATTGAAAAAGGGGTAATGGGTAAAATTAGAAACCAGTTCTGCTGCCCTAAAAGTGTTCTATAAAAGGCATGTTTCCTTCTCTTTCAAGTCAGACTTTAGAGAATTATAACACTGAAAACTTTAGAAAATGGCTGAGTTCTAAAAATACTGAAATCTCTTGCAATTTTGGTGAAGAAATTGGCTTTGGTTTACTGTTTCCTTTTTAATCTTCGTAGTTGAAATTTTCAAAGAACTTTTGGTTCACTTTGAGTTCGAAAATGGTTTAGAAAAGTTGAATCTTGCTGTATTTGGAGCTGTTGATTAACTTATTCAGTGGTTGTTGTTGAGCTCTTCACTTTCTTTGTTTTCTTTTGACATCCAGGTACTCTTTTTTGGATCCTACTGAATGTGAAGATTAAATTGAAGCAGGTAATTGAAGTATGGAGTTTAAGCATAATATCATCTTACTGGTTTAGAATTTAGCCTAGTTATTCTGCATTACATTTTTTATTGTATGATTCCTTGTATGTTGCCTGGGATGTTGACAGTATCCTCCTAGGGCTGTGTTAGGTCTTTACTTAGCATGTAAGTTTAATTTCATGTCAAGTATCTTATAGTTGGACTTTGATTTTGTCAGCTGGACTCTTATCATTCTATGTTTGTTCTTGGACTATATGATATAGACATAACTTAGGTGAATAAAATGTAAGTTGTATGGTAGTGTTGTGTCATAGGTTGATTTTCTTTATGGCTTTGTTTTCTATGATTTTAGTTTTCAGTATTCAAATGAGTTCAATGTTTGTTTGAGACAAGTGTATGAAACATTCACTGTTAGATCCATCATATGTATCGAATGTATCATGTTCACTGTTTGGTTGAGAAAGTGAATTTTATTATGTTTTAACAAGGAAATCAATTATGTATGAGTTGTTATAGTGTTTAAGTGCTATACATCTCAGAATAGCATTATGATTTGGTATTCAATTTATGATAAAAAAATGTGCAAAGTGACCTGGGCTTGTCACGAGGCAACGTGACTTTTGGGCCTCGAATGGTGTTATATATAGGTCCAAGTTGAATAGCCTAGTATCAAGCTAGCCCCTTCAATTTGGGCGTGATTGTTTTGTTTCCCTTGCATAATTGTATTTGATGAGTTACCTAAACTTTAGACGGTCTTGTGATTATCTGGGTTTCAAGCTCTCGCAACAGGCCTCACAGCTGGGCGATTGTCTTAGCCCATTTAGGCTAAAATGCCTCTCGTTAATTCTGTTCTCAGTTTGTGCTTCATAGGAGCCCAGATCTCTTTTGGTATTTTGCCATGTAATTTTGCAAATGGCACTTGGGCCTGCGGCAGGCCTAGGCCCTTCAAATAATTGAACATTCGACTTATTTTAATGCTAGTCCTTTAATGATTAAGTTAGCTTGAACCATTCCCTTAAAATAAAATTCAAATTCTCCTAGTCTTTAATTAATTAGATTCCTTTAATTAGTTTGAGGTGTGTCATATTAGCCAAACATATAATTTATGGCCCTCAAAAGATTAGTTCAAACATCCTTTGAAAAATAGACTTAAGGTGTGCCATTTTCATTAAATAAATCATGGCCCTCATATAATTAGTTATAACTCTTTAAAATCGAGGTATGCCATTAATTAAATTTTCCATGGCCCTCGCAAATCTTGTTATTAATCTAATATTTCGTAGTTTCTTTAGGCGCACTATGAAAATTGGTTTTCTTTTATTTATTAAATTCGGGTGTGCATTTCATGTGACCCAATTTCAATTCTTAACAACGCTAAATAAAACGTGTCGCGAACCGCGGGTGCATTTCATGTGAAGTGGTTCAAAGCGTGTTTTAAATAACGTTGAATCTTCCTAAAATAATTAAAAGTGGTTTCTACGGCTAAAATGCATCATAGGCTAAAACATGTAATAAATCAGATAATAGGCCAATTTTAATAGTTTAAGCAACCGTGCTAGAACCACGGAACCCGGGAATGCCTAACACCTTCTCCCGGGTCAACAGAATTCCTTAACTGGATTTCTGTGTTCACGGACTGTAAAACAGAGTCAATCTAATAAATAAATCTCATTTCGATTGTCACTTAAATTATAAAAAAAACTCTCTTATACCCTTCCAAGGGGTAGGAAAAAGGAGGTGTGACACATACTTGTACCAAGTAAACAAAACTATAAGACCTCAAAGGCATGTAAAATTTATAAGACCTTACTAAAGACATAATCCCGATCTTAAAGTTAAGGCTATATATCGAACTTGTAAGACCCTTAAAAAGGCATACCCTCGATATAGACGCTGAAACTACTTCACTCGGGGACTGAGAGACTCTGGCCAAATATTATGACTACGGTCACAAGGTTGTACCAGCCAAACTAACATGACTCGAGGACGCCCGACCGTCGCTATAAAATCACAAGCCTTCAATTACTTCGCATATACTTTGAAAAGAACCGATTAAACAGGCTACCTTCATCATAGGCAAAAGAACTTCGACCATGTCAGCTCCAAACTATAAGGCTTCTAGATACTCAACCACCAAACCAAACCTTCCGAGGTGCTCGATCATTGCCATATAACGACTCACAATCGAGGTTCCTATCTAACCGTCAAAGAGTCAGGCAAACACAATTTCAAAAACGTCCTTAACAAGGGAAATATAAAGCCTATAAGAGGTTGTACCGACCCAATGCGTAAGAGCCATTATCGCCAACCCATACAAAAGGTCTTACCGACCCAATGTGTAAGAGCCACTGTTGCCAGCCCATATAAAAGGTCGTACCGACCCAATGTGTAAGAGCCAATGTTGCCAACCCATACAAAAGGTAGTACCAACCCAACGCGTAAGAGCCTAAGGTTCAGCTTTAAATTCAAAAACTTGATGGTCGAATGAGCTCGAGTCAAAACCCGATTCGGAGACTGAACCCAAAATAGTTAACTAAATACGCCTAAGAGCAAGAGCATAGGAGCTCAAACGCCGGCTCACACTAAACGGTTGTACCGACCAAGAGCTTAAAAGCCTACGGGCCAGCCCAATAAGCCCCAGGGCTATACCATGAATCTGAGGATTCCTTTTAACTCAAAGACCAGTCCATCTGGCTAAAATCAAGGCAAAGGGAAATGCATGAAAAATAAAACCGCAAGGTTTCCTTTTATACATATATGTGAAGGAGTACAAGCTCTATTTACAACGTACTTTGAAAAGTACTATATACAGAACTAGAAAAGGAAATCTACATTCCCCTTGGGGCCTATGGCCTGTCGGCCCCATCCTCACCATCTTCGGCATTGAACAGAAGTGACTTAGCGCCATGTTCGTCCGCCTTCGCCCGCTTCACCTCTTTCGAGAGGTCAAAAACCCTACCATGGATCTCCTCGACGGTTTCCCTTCAAGATTTACATCGAGCATATTCCTTGCTCCTACTCTCACGATCAAGAGCCCTTCTTATCTTAGCTTAAGCATTAACAGTGTCCTTCAAATAGACTGCCACTTTCTTGTTAGCCTTGGTTCGGCTCATTACGGATTCATCCCGGGCATCCATAACCTCAGCCTTTATCTTCAAAAGCTTAGACTCGAGCTTTATAATCATATATGTTCGAACCAAGCTATTATCACGAGCTAAGCGAAGTTGAACCTCAAAGGGGGATGCTTTAGCCAGAGCACCCTTCTCCGGTGAAGCCTGGATGTCCACCCAAGCCTTTAGCCCATCGCGCTAGATATTGGCTTGACCAACTTCGTCCCAAGGCATTCAAGGTCCTCCGTCTTTTTCTATAGGTGAAGTAAATGAAACATTAGCCTCAGAAGATAGAAAAAGAAACACGCTCTCCCTTGAAAAAGAAGTTACCTGCTCCTCGAGGTAGCTTTCGTAGTTCAAACTATGACTCGCCTCATACCGCAAGTGTGACAACACATCTTCCCTTTCATCGCAAAGAAGCTTGAGGGATTTCTCCCTATTTACGGCTTTCCGCAATCTGTCCTCACGCCGAAGCATCTCAGATTTGAGCTTGTTAAAAGCCTATGGAAGAGAAACGTGGTGAGAAAGTGGAAATTGCAAAACTATAAAACCAGTACGAATAGCCTAAACCTACCTCCAAGTAAAGCTGTTGAGCTTCCTTAAGAGTCGAGCGTACATCTACCGGTTTGGCTCCATCTACCCCAGTAGAACCGCCCTATTTTGGTATACCGTCGCCCGATACACACACCCCGTGGCATCGAACATCCCTCGAAGTGCCTTCGACGGGAGAAGAAGCCAGCAGCAGAGAACCCTCGCTCCTCGAAGCACCTTCGACGGTAAAGGAAAATGGAAGCTAATGAGGGACCGTTTCTTTAAAGCCAGAGACCTCGGGTACTGCAGGTTCGGCTGATATGCCCTCTCTAAGCCTCCGGGCCGGACTCATCTTGCTACAATCATGTCGTCCTACAAAGGCCTTTTCTGCTTAGTGATGTTATTATCATCCCTCGATCCTGAGGCCGGCGATTTTTCTCCCTCTCCTAGAGGGCACGACCTCGCTTTAAAGGACTCCACAATGCCTATGATGATAGTGTTAGTACACAGAGGAAACAAAGTGCCCTTCCAAGAAAAAGGGGAAGGGGAGAAAATCACATAGCACGTACCGTGGTGTTTTGCCTCCCGCCTATCCTTAGATAAAGCTCGCCATTTATGCTCATTGTAGGTTGAGTGGGTCGCTAACTTTCGAACCCAATCCGGTAGATCGGAAACATCTCCGGGCATCCATAAAATCGCTACTGAAAAGGAAAGGAAGGCACACTTACTGAGCCCGCCTTCACCATAATTTAAAAACTACAAAGGCACGAAGATACCACTTACGTGTAAAATTCCATTCCTCAGGAAATGGCAGGAACTTCGCAGGAATAATATCGACAGTCCGTACTCGGATGAATCAGCTCATCCACCCCCGATCCCCATCTTCTTCATCATAAATAATGAAAGGCGTAGTGGATCGGCATCGTAGGGTTAGCAGACCTCCATGGTGAAAGGGCCGATATACCCTAATGAGATGGATAAAAGTGAATTCGGGCCCTGCTTTCTCCACAAATAACCTCATCATCAATACTATCTGCCAAAATGACGAATGAATCTGCACCAAGGCAACCTGGTACTTTCAACAGAAGTCGAGCACAACCCTATCAAGGGGGCCCAGCATAAAGGGTATATGTACACGTTCAAAAACCCCTCAGCATGGTCCATGATGCTCTCTTTCTGGGAAGGTACCCACAGTACTACCTCTTCCCCCATCCACAATCCTTTCTCGCTGACTCAAGAAGATCCCCCCTCGAAATAAAATGCCTAGAGGCAGAACTCCCTTCTCCTTGCCGAGCGGACCCCGACGTAACGGCCATGACTGTGGTAAAACTAGAGAATTGAAGCGAGAATTTGAGCAAGAGCGCCGAAACTAAAATGATGGAGGACCTAACGCAGGGAAAGAGAACTCTACAAAAGAGGATAACTACTCAAAATGGCAGAATTTTCAAAAGGGCGAAGACAACCCTATATATGGAAAAAGCAGCAACTACTCGTCTGCCTTAAAGGCCGATTAAAAATAGCAGCTAGAGCTTTTATCACCCTAGGAAGATGTGCCGACGGGATCTCCTCGATCATTTTATAACCTTGTCATACACTTAATACCGTCATACAATGTTTTGGGGTCGTAGATCCCCCCCCATCAACCAAGCCTCGAGATGGTACCCGATCTGGAGGACCTCCATCAAAAAGAAGATAGGCTCTAGGAATCCATTGGCATCATTGCAATTCCCGATATGGTACCCGATCTAGAGGACCTCCATCAAAAATAAGATAGGCTCCAGGAGGCCATTGGCATCATTGCAAGTCCCGATATAGTACCCGATCTCGAGGACCTCCACCAAAAAAGAAGATAGGCTCCAGGAAGCCATTGGCTTCATTACAAGCCTCGAGATAGTACCCAATCTCGAGGACCTCCACTAAGAAGAAAACAGGTTCCAGGAACCAATGACATCACTATACGTCCCGAGATGGTACCTGATCTCAAGGACCTCCATCAAAAAGAAGATAGACTCCAAGAAGCCATTGGCATCATTGCAAGTCCCGAGATGGTACCCGATCTTGAGGACCTCCACCAAAAAGAAGATAGGCTCCAGGAAGCCATTGGCTTCATTACAGGCCTTGAGATGGTACCCGATCTTCAGGACCTCCACCAAGAAGAAAACAGGTTCCAGGAAGCCAATGACATCACTATACGTCCTGAGATGGTACCCGATATCGAGGACCTCCACCAAGAAGAAGATATGCTCTAAGGGGCCATTAATATCGTTGCGAGACTCGAGATGGTACCCGATCTCGAGGGATTCTCTCAAGAAGAAGATAAGCGCTAAAATTCTACTCATATGGGCTTGGCCTCGAGGTACCATCTAAACCCGAGTAAGCCCTCATTCGGGATCTATCTGCAATGCCTTAAGGCTATCTACACTGAGTTCAAAATAGGTCTCCTGGTAGCCCGAGCTTGAACGAACCCCCACTCGGGGATCGCTCCTAAAAGCCTAAAGGCTATCTTTATTCTTAGGCATCCGAGTAAATCCCCCCATCGAAGACTATCGTGGGGTCTAAAAGGCTAAGTCTCGTACTGAAAGTTCGGAACCTTACTCTCATTCAACTCGAAGTCGGGGATCCCGACGACCCAATTTTATCAAACCAATCTGGGCTTGGCCTAAGGTACGGCAAAGGGTTCTAAGGGGAATCGAGTTAATCAATCAAGATCCAGAAGAAATGCTTGCACTCGAGATCGATATTCGCACCCACCGGTGGAGTCATGCATTCAGATTCTCCATGAATGCAGATAAAAAGAGATATAGCATAAATCAGAGACAAATTGAAGAACATCTTTATATTCATAAGCACGTGATTACAAAAGACCACGAAGGGTCCTTACATATGATTACAAAAGCCCACGAGGGGTCCTTACACAGAAACAAAGAAACAAAAAAGTGTACATATAGTAAAAGCCAAGAGCCTAATCTATTCTCGAGGGTGAATCCTCGGCAGCAGTACCTTTGAGCGCCATCTCCTCGGGGGTCTCATCTCAGTCTTCCAAAATGGTATCTCCAAGGGAGAAGATGAAGAAAAGGAAAGTGAGAAGATGGAGAAGAGGAAAGTGAAGAAGCAGAAAAAGAAGAAGAAAAAGGCATAGCCCGCTAAAGAGCAAAAGCTTTTACCAGGCCAAGAAGATCACGGCACGATAGAAGACTTGGCAAGCGTCGGCCTTACTTGGGGGCGATGAGAAGAAAGGAGTTGAAAAATGGTGAAGAATGACTGAGCGAAGTTTGATTTGAGAAAGACCCCATTTATAGAGAAAGGGTAGCGTAACCGATAGGCGTAATTAATACTCTTTGGGAAAAGTAACCAACGGCATCATCAATGTCTTTGAAAGACGTATCGGCAGATGCAATCAATGCATTTTTGGAAAGATGAACCGATAGGATGCCTCGATTATCACAAAGGCTTGCGTCATAAGTATGACATCACCGCAAGAAGTTCGAAAAGTTGGATATCAAAGTCGTTCCTTATCGTTCCACTCTAAGAAACGTGGGAACTATCTGTAGACGATAAAATCGGAGGGTCCAATTTCCATTATTATGATGCCTCGTAAGCTCGCTTTTAAAGGCTTGAGGCTATGGTCGAGATTTACCCCCGAGGGGATATCGATGCCCAACCTTGGGGCAGTGTAGATCAGCGGTTATGGTGAAAAAGTGGGAAGTTTCCAAGGCGCATAGCTAGAGCCGACAAAGTCTGTCAGGCTAGTCTAAGCCCGCATCATGACACTAACTAGTTGTACCAGCTCCACATCTTTGTAATAAATGTATTTGTACTATATTGGGATTCCCCCTCATATATAAAGGGGATCCTTGTCATTTTGTAACCACTTATTTCCCAATACAAAATACACAAGAACATTCTCTCTATGCTCTTTAACATATTCTCTTGATCTCATTGCTTCCATTTATTGCTTACATTCTTTGTGTTCTATTTTTTGTTCATCATTTATTGCTTATCATTGATCATAAAGAGCCATCATTTTAGTTCTCATAACTGTTAGTCCTCCCACGGTTGCCTTAAGCCGAACTTCAAACTCGACCTCGAGGCTCCTATATGGCAGCTCGAGGCCCTGACCTCCAGCGTCTTGGTTCGATTATCACATCGTCTTCAAGCTTTAATCTTGCTTTGTAGTCCTTTACTTAGCACCCATTGCCTAACAACTAGCATAAAAATAGATCACGTATTTTTTGAACCACAAAATCAAATTTAATTGTTATTACCATCTTCACGGTAAACACTCTCAAATCTGTGATAAAGGGAAAAAAGTAAAGTTCTTGTCTAAAGTGTACACAGTTACTAATATGGTAACTAGTGAAGTGGTTTTAGTAGCCAAAAGATACAAGAACATCTATGTTGCTGATTTTGAATCTCTGCAACCTGGCGATATGAGCTGCTTGAAGGTAGTGGAGAATGATGCAGAACTATGGCATAGAAGATTGGGGCATGCAAGCTTCTCACTTCTGAATAAATTGATACAGAAAGACCTGGTTCGTGGTCTACCAAATTCAAAGTTCAAGGAGCACAAAGTGTGTGATGCATGTGCTAGAGAAAAACATGTGAAATCATCCTTTAAGCCAAAGAAGGATGTTAGCACATCAAAACCACTCGAACTCCTTCATATGGATCTGTGTTGTCCTATGAGAATACCAAGCAAAGGTGGAAAGACGTATATTTTTGTGATTGTGGACGACTATTCAAGATTCACTTGGACACTGTTTCTTATAAAAAAAGATGAGATCTTCGAGGTATTTGTGGCCTTTGTCAAGAAAATCCAAGTGAAGATCGAATTGAAAGCAGCCTGCATCAGATCTGACCATGGAACAGAATTCGACAATGCCAAATTTGATAAGTTTTGCAATAAAAATGGGATTACTCACAACTTCTTAGCCCCAAGGACTCCACAACAAAATGGTATTATTGAAAGAAAGAACAGAACTCTGGAAGACATGGCACGAACAATGCTTATTGACAGTGGAATTGCCAAATATTTCTGGGCAGAGGCAATAAACATTGCGTGCTACTTGGTGAACAGGTGAATGATCAGGTCCCTCCTGAACAAAACCCCTTATGAGCTACTCAATGGAAGAAAACCAAAGATAACTCATCTGAGAACCTTTGGATGAAAATGTTATGTTCTCAACAATGGGAAGGACCAGCTTGGAAGTTTGATGCAAAAAGTGATGAAGGAATATTTTTGGGATATTCCTCTCAAACCAAAGCCTACAAAGCCTACAAAGTCTACAATAAAAGGACACAATGTGTGGAAGGAAGTGTTCATGTGATATTTAACGAGACACCCTCTTCTAGCAAGGAAAGAAACAGTAATGATCAAGACAATGAACCACTTTTGGTTCCTGGGGAAATATCTGATGTTTCAAATGGCAAGGTTGATATGATGAGACAAATGAAGGAGGCAAGTGAAGACAATGTAAAATCCTCTTCCACTTCTCAAGAGGAACCTGGTACTCCAATTACTACCGCTGAAGCTAAAGAAAGAATTGGAGATGCAGTGCAAGGCACTCCATAGATAGCAGAACAACGAGTGCAGGAAATCCATCCAATTTGCCCAGTTCCTCTACCAATCAAACTTCAGTCCCAAATTGGAAACACAAAATCTCCCATCCACTTGATAATATAATCACCCCCTTGATTCTGGAGTTCAGACAAGATCAAAAACCAGAAATTCCCTAGCCTTCTCAGTATTTCTATCCCAAATAGAACCCAAAAATATCAAGGAAGCCTTGAAGGATGCAGACTGGATTATGTCAATGCAAGAGGAGCTACATCAATTTGAAAGAAACAAGGTATGGCACCTGGTACCTAGACCCTCAGATAGAACAATCATAGGGACCAGGTGGCTATTCAGGAATAAGCTAGATGAACATGGAAATCCTACAAGGAACAAAGCAAGGCTTGTTGTCCAAGGATACAATCAGGAGGAAAGGATCGATTATGATGAGACGTTTACCTCAATTGCTCGTATGGAAGCTATTAGGATCCTCATTGCCTTTGCATCACATATGGAATTCACTTTATTCCAAATGGATATGAAGAGTGCCTTCCTGAATGGTTTTCTTAAGGAATGAGTCTATGTCAAGCAACCTACAGGCTTTGAATGTCATGTACATCCTGAACATGTATTCAAATTGGATAAGGCACTGTACGGATCGAAGCAGTCCCCTAGAGCCTAGTATGAGAGGTTATCCAAGTTTCTCTTGGAAAATGGTTTCACAAGAGGAAAGATTGACAATACATTGTTTTTGAAGCAACGGGGAAGGAACATGCTCATTGTTCAGGTTTATGTGGATCACATTATATTTGGGGCTATAGCAGACTCATTATGTGAAGAATTTGCTAAACTCATGGGAAGTGAGTTTGAAATGAGTATGATGGGGGAACTGAACTTCTTCCTGGGTCTTCAAGTGAAGCAGTCCATAAAGGAAACGTGTATCAGTCAGCAGAAATACATCAAAGAACTTCTAAAAGGGTTTGATATGGAAGCATCAAAGGTAATCGATACCCCTATTGCTACTGCTACTAAGCTAGACATGGATGATTCTGGATCACTTATAAATCAAATAATGTATCGGGGAATCATTAGATCTTTACTCTACCTTACTACCAGCAGGCCAGACATTGTATTTAGTGTGGGATTATGTGCAAGGTTTCAATCAAATCCTAAGGAATCTCATCTGAAGGCTGCTAGGAGAATTCTGAGATATCTTAAGGGCACACATGACCTGGTTCTATATTATCCTTCAGGCGGAAATTTCAACCTTATTGGTTATGTTGACGCTGATTATGCAGGTTATCTAGTGGACAGGAAAAGCATATCTAGAATGGCTCATTTCCTTGGATCATGTCTAATCTTATGGGGTATAAGGAAACAAAACTCATTGGATCTCTCAACAGCTGAAGTAGAATATGTTGCAGCTACCTCGTGCTGTGCTCAATTACTGTGGATCAAGCAATAATTGGAAGATTTTGGTGTATACATTGATTGTGTACCGCTTCTATGTGAGAACACCAGTGCTTTAAACATGGCAAAGAACCCAGTTCAACACAAGAGAACCAAACACATTGATGTCGGACATAATTTTCTCATAGACAATGTGGAAAAAGGACTTATTTGTATGAGATTTTGCTGCACAGAAGATCAAATTGAAGATATCTTCACTAAAGCTCTAAGCAGGGAACACTTTGAGAGAAATAGGATGGCACTAGGGTTAATTAAACCTAATTGAGAACCTGGTTCTCCTCATATGGCTATGAAAGTCATACTCATGTAAAATTAGCTAAAGTATTTTCTGACCAGGCCTAACTCACATCTATACCGTTGCAGGTAGACACGCATGATGATTATAGAAGCTAAAGGTACAATGTTGAACTGCGAAAGAGAGCTACAAAATCCTTTTACAAAAACATGTCAAGAACCTGGTTCCTGTACCACAGATGTTTTTCTTATGCTTTTTCAAGAGACAACAAAATTAATGCAACTGCCACATCATCTAACTTTTCAGAGTCTGTATATCATGTCTTGTCTCTCAAATCATTTCACTTCCACTACACGTTACGTATTCCCACAAATCTACCGTCTTTTCGAAATTCTTCAGAACTTGTTCCTCTCCCCTCTCATTATTAGCCCTTCCTTCCATAAAACCCTTACACTCCCAGTAGTTCCGAACCATTATCTCTCATTGCATCTCTGAATTTTTTTTCAGCACCCTCTACCACTTCTCTCACAATGGCCAATGAACAATCTTCTCCTTCTTCTGTTATTAACACCATTCCCACATCTCCACCTTCTTAGCATCACCACTAGAAATCCCCTTCTCCACTATCCCTGATACTATTGTACCTACATCGATTTCCTCTTCTTCTCCGATTGCCCTTACTCCTCTGTCAAACCTTGCATCACTTCCATCTCATCCTTCTTCTGATCAAACCAAAGAACACTAGGAAAGGGCTACACCTCAGGCGTCAGAGGTCTTTGAGGAAGATCCCTATCAGTACTTGATTTCCTCTATTCTACACTCAGTGGCTCCCATGGAGTCACCAGAAAAAGAAGCAGCGCAAAATATCATGGCCATCGCTGCTAAGAGTCTTATGAATGTAGGATCCTCCCCTCTGCCTGAGTCTCAGGGGGAAGAAACTCCTTTCTTAGGGAATGAAAGGACTATAGCGCTTTTCGAGTCTCCGTTTCATGACAGAGTCACAGAAAAACCTGTTGGAGAACCTGATTCTCCTTCATCCGAAACAAACCAGGAGCCCATCTTCTATACTAAGCCCTTGGAGTCCACTCCTCCTATTGTGGTACCTTTTGACGAAGATGACATGGTTCTCAATGCTCATTTTAAGATACACAAACCAGCAGTTACTCCTGAGTCTTCTTCAAAGTGACCCACTAACAGGTTGAAGAAGAAAGAAGCTTTTGAGTCTGCCTTGCAGAAGAGTAAGTGAAGTATTAAGAAAAAGAAGAAGAGGTTGATGAAACAGGGGGAAGTTGTGGCTGAAAAAAACATTCCAGTAGCTGAGGTTGATGAAGAAGTTGTAGAGGAACCTAGCTCCCTAGTGAAAAGATCTACAAAAGTCCAAAAGTCTGTAGTTGAAGCTTCCAAGGAAGCTGGTGGAAAACAAAGTGAAACATCTCGGAAGAGTGGTGGTAAATCTAAGAAGGTTGTGGTTGAGAAAGATTTGTATGAAGGGGATATTGTGGTTGTTGCAAGTAGGAAAGGGAAGTATGTTAAAATGTCTAGAAACTAAAAGCGGGAAATTGTGGGAGGACCTGGTTCAATGAAGACCATACTAAGTGATAGTGGACTTGGGCAGGAGAGATTGAGAACTCATAAAGTTTTGTGGAGTCGCATGTTTGACCCGGCAATCTCGGAGATGGCATGTATGAGACAAGTTCTGAAGATGGTGGAATTCCAGCAATGGGGTCATTTGTTTAAAGAGGATGTGCCTAAGGTATATGAAGATGAGGTGCAAAACTTCTATGCAACTCTCTTCACTATTGAAGGGGATCATATCTGCATGTTGGTAAATGGAGTTGACATTGTGCTTGACGCTTCAGCATTGGGGAAAGCTCTCCAAGTTCCATGTGAAGGGATGTCCTCAGTCAAGGGTGATTGTGGATCTAACTTTAGGAGAGCCATTGTGAAAGAGCAGGCTATCCAGCAGGGGGACCAGGTGCATAAGAAGGCACTATTTTCGGTGTATCAGCTTCTCTTTGAACTGGTCAATAAGGTTCTTTTACCTCATGCTGAGAGGAGGTCTATAGCTTCCAAGTCTAATCTGTTCTTAATGGAGGATCTTGATGAGTTCGCACTGATAAATCTCCTAGCAATTATGATAGAACACATGCAAAAGGTGGAGAACTTTCAAGATGGCAATCATGGGCTTCCATACGGATTTCTCCTCACTAGGGTGTTCCAGTTTTACAAGGTACCTTTGGCCAATCCAAAAGTAGGAACCCGCAAACAAACCTTCTCCAAAACAACTCTGGAAGAGTGTGGGTGTGTAGAAAAGGTTGGGGGAAGCACTTCGACAATTTCTCAGCTGATAAATGCTTAGAATGTTGCTACTGAAGTAATCAGAAGGTTGAGGGCTCAGAATTCCATACTGGAAACTCAGCTCATTCAAGTTGTTGGGGAACCTGGTTCTGTTAATTCTTCCTATGAAGAAGTTGCCCGCTTGACTAAGGAGAATGCTAAGCTTAGGCAACAGGTGGATAACCTGCAGGAGAAACTACTTGAGGAACAGATGTCTGTAAATGCTTGCTTGGACCTGGTTCTCAAAACCATTGTTACCTCCTCCTCCAAGCCTCCCTCTTCTAGTGCCCCCTAGGATCATCTCAGTGACCAGCTGTCTTATGTTTTGATGTTTTATGGTTGTTGTTTTCTTTTTGTTTGTTTTTTGTGATGGCATGTTGGATTTCACCGTTACTGCTCCCGTTGAAACAGTCCAATTATTATCAATGAAATAGCTCTTCTTTTGCTAGTACAATGCTTGTTTTCCTTTTGTTCTCTTTTTTATCATGTTGTGTGCACACATGGGGTATGAGTTAGCTGTGTTAGACTTCTTTATGATTTTTTGCTTGATTATGCATTTTTAATGATGCCAAAAGGGAGAAGAGTTGGTTAACTTGAAAAATTGAAGCCGGTGATTAAGGGGCATAGAGTCAGGGGGAACATATGAGGTTACTGGTACTTTATCTGCTTAAGTTAAGCTCTATAAATAGTCATCAATGTTAAAAATTTGTCATTATCAAAAAGGGGGAAATTGATGAGCTTAAGGTCTCTTAGTCTATGTTTTGATGATCTGAAAAACTTTCTGTATAGAACCAGATAAAGGACCTGATGCATGCCTAGTACAATCATTCGGCAATAGACTCAAGATAATCTGGGCAGTATGCCTTTGGATTCACAAGAACCAGTTTAGGGACCTGATCCCTTGGTGTTTCCTTGACAGAAGTATAAGTCAACTCTACAGCTGGAAAGCAACTATAGAAAGTGATTGCCTGCAACTGTGCACGCTACAGTGCAGCAGTCACTTCCTATTGGGAAGAGGTTGTACCAACCAAGAATAGACATCATCCTTGTGATGTCGTTTGAAGCATAATAACATGGTGTAAGGCAACAAGATATTCACTTGAGCATTTAGTGATATTCTCTCAAGCATTGAAGATATGATCAAGCATTAAAGTCACAAGTGTGTCAAGAACAAGAAGACAACTCCACTACGGACCTGTTTCACTATGAGTCTATGTGTGTCCTTAGTTGAGTTGTAATCTTGTGGTTTGTTCTTTATTGTAACTCCTATCTTGCTTTCTTAGAAGCTTTGTTTTAGGAAACTCAAAATCATAAACCATCTGAGTTTGTGTTGTGACTAGAGTTAGTCATAGGTTGAAGTCTTTATAACTAGTGAGTGAGAAAGTGACTTGTGATAAGTGTATTACAAGTTAGAGTGATTGAAGTCTTTGTAATAGAGTCATTACAAAGTAGCTTGTAATAATGTAGTTACAAGTTAGTGAAGTTAAAATCCTACCAGTGTAGGTCGTGGTTTTTGTCCCCTTGAATTGGGATTTTTCCACGTAAAAATCATGTGTCTTATTTACATATTGTTTCAGTAGTTAGCACTGAGGGAACCAATATAGGACCAGATCTCTATAGAGTTGATGGACTCATATAAACTATCATAAAGCAACAAGAAACAAAGGACATTCTGTATTGGAGAATAGCAGGTTTAGGAAATGGAAAAGTTACTAAAAATTGAAAAGAAAAGGAAAGCAATTCTTTGGGAGGGGGGGGGAGAAAGCAAAAATGGCAAAGAGAATAAAAAGGAAAGCAAGAATATGTAAGAAAAGGTAAGCAAATAGCACTTCACGGTAAAAGGTAGGAAAAAAAAAGGAGTTGAAATGTAAGTAAGTAAATCCACGCCACAGTATTCGATCCGCACAATATTCGGTACAACCGTTCCTTCAGCAAAGACCAAAGCACCCACTAAATTTCTTTGTTGATGGGTGCTCAACAAACGTAATTGCTAAATTACTGATCATTATCTGTACAAAGTACGGTACTGTGTAGGGAGCAATGGGTGCTCTAGCACCCACATGGATGTATGTGGATCCGCCCATGACTCTCGCTATGAGCAGAGTTCGGAAAAGAGCCGGATCACGCAAGGATCTATTGTGCGCAACCTTACACCATATAGTACCAAAGATTAGAGTATAATGAGATTTTATACATGCAATCTATCCGCACATAGAGTATGAAGAATGCTGAATGATTATGGATATTTAAGTCTCTTTTCCTAGGATATATATTATAGTGCACATTTTTCTTTGTTATTATTGGAGTTTGGAAAGTGGTCATTTACCTATGAATATATTGTAGATATGACTAGAATTCGAAGATCCAAAGGTTGTCACAAAAATGATTTATCTGATTTATGGCCTGTTTGGTCAGGCTTCCTTTTGGTTAAAAGTTTTTTTTTTTTTTTTTTGCCAAAAGTTGAGGTGTTTGGCCAAGCTTTTGTAAAGAAAAAAAGTGTTTTTGAGGAGAAGCAGAAGCAGAAAACAGTAGTTTCTCTCCAAAAGTACTTTTTTGAGAAGCACTTTTGAGAAAAATACACTTAGAAGCAGTTTTTTAAAGCTTGGTCAAACACTAATGGATGCTCAGAAGTGCTTTTCAAACTAATTATGGCCTGTTTGGCCAAGCTTTTTTTTAGGTAAAAAGTGTTTTTTTGGTCAAAAGCACTTTTGACCAAAAAATCTCTTATGGTCAAGGTTCCAGTCAAGAATAGTGTTAGAAGCATGGCCCCCACCAATTGCAACCCAACCACAATGTCCGAAGTTGCCAAAGAATCGCATGCGATCCAGAATACTTCTTGCAAAAACGACCAATATGGAAACAACAAGAAATATGTTCTGCTCACTATCAAACGCCTCACAGGAAAATAAGATCTTTTCCGACACAAATGGAGTGTAAACGTTAGCACATGTAAAAACTGTTGCAGATTTGAAAGGAGAATGTATGACCCCAATAGCAATCAAGCCACTGATATGTGCCATGTCCCTCAAGAGAACAACTTCTTGCTTGTTAAATAGCTTGCGGATACATGTATAATTATAGAGGCGAGCACAAGCACTTCCCCTAGCAACAAGAAAATTTGCTGTACAATTCGCATGAGGCTTTAGTAAAGCAGCGTACACTTGAAAATTTGCAGGGGTTCCAGTTAACAACTGAACATTGACTCTCCATGTGGCAAGACCAACTTTTAAAGCTTCTGAACCACATGCTTGATTTAATCTCTCTGCCATGTCAATGTACTTGTCTCCTTCATAGTATCTCGTATTGAGATGCCCCTCGCTGTATGTGATTGTCAATGTTGATCTAACTACTGGCATCACCAATAGTGATGTAAAATTCTTTGAAGGGATAAGCTCAAGACCCCTACACTGCCCAGCTTTCTCAAGCTCGATAATGTCAGCACAATTTGGATCCATGTCTTCAAGTAGCACACTCTGCTTTCTTTCCCTTCGGGAGATTGGCCATGTATGATTCTGATGAAGGGACTGTATTTCATCATTCATGGCAATCCTCCACTTATCTTCTTCTGAACTTTGGACTGCATCTTTATAAGTGGTAGGAACATCATCAGCTACAATTGAGGTGACACAAGCAACTGTCTCTATGAGACGAACAGGTTTTGTTATTGTCCTTTATGGCCTGTTGGTTGCTATTGATTCAAGTTGTTGTTGAGGTTACTGAGTTGGAATCTCCCTCTCTACTGGCTCTTCTTCCAGAGGATAATCTTCATTTGTTTCCTCCTCTGCTTCTTGTGTAGGAAAAATAAATTTTCCCTCAAACTCCACCTGCTTAGAAGCACCCTCATTTTGTTTGGTATCTTCTGTTACCTTATTTACCACAGCAGATTCATTAAAGGTAACATCCCTGCTGAATATTACTTTCTTTGTCATAGGACACCATAAGCGATATCCTTTGACTCCAGAAGTAATCCCCATAAAAATAGCTTTCTTTGCTCTTGGATCCAATTTTGACTCTGTCACATGATAATATGCAGTTGAGCCAAACACTGCAAAGAGTCCTAATCTACAGCAGGTTTTCCATATAATTTTTCAAATGGTGCCTTGCCATTAATAGCAGCAGATGGTAGACGATTAATGAGGTGGCATGCATATGTAATTGCTTCAGCCCAAAATTCTTTGCCCAAGCCAGCATTGGACAACATATACCGTACCTTCTCCAGCAAGGTCCGGTTCATACGTTCTTCCATTCCATTCTGTTGTGGTGTATGTCTGACAGTGAAGTGTCGGACGATGCCATCATTTTCACAGACCTTATTAAAATGATCATTTTTTTATTCACCTCCTATGTCGGTGTGAATACACTTGATCCTCCTGCCTGTTTGATTCTCCAACATCGTCTTACATTTGAGAAAAATTCTCAATACTTCATCTTTGCTCTTCATTATATACACCCACACTCTTCGGGAAAAATCATCAACAAAGGTTACAAAATAGTGTTTCCCACCCAATGAAGGTGTTTTGGAAGGACCCCAAACATCAGAGTATACATAATCCAAAATGCCTTTAGTATTATGGATCGTTGTACCAAATTTAACCCTTGTGTGTTTCCCTTTGACACAATGCTCGCAAAATGCCAAGTTGCAAGCCTTTACTCCTTTTAACAATCCTTGATCTGATAAAGTTTTCAAGGATTTACCTCCAGCATGTCCCAAGCGCATGTGCCATAGCCTGGTTGCTTCTGCCTCTTTTTCGTCACTGAATGTTACTATCGCTGTCCCAATAATTGTACTACCGCGATAATGGTACATGTTATTGTTCTTCCGATTGGCCTTCATTACCACTAGTGCACCGAAGCATACTATCATCACTCCATTTTCTGCAATGATTTTGAACCCTTTTGATTCTAGGGCTCCCACAGAGATGAGATTCTTCTTCAAATCCGGTACATATCAAACATCTGTTAATGTTTTGATCATTCCATCATGGTTCCTTAATCGTATTGAACCGATACCGTATGAGGTAAGAGGGCTGTTATCCGCTGTGTAGATGACTCCATATTCTCCTTCTTGAAAATCCACGAATCAATCCCTGTTAGGACACATATGATAGCTACAAGCCGAGTCCATCAACCATATGTCTGATGATGTTGATGGCTCTGTTGTAACTAATGAGAAGTCTGAATCATCACAATCAGCTAAATTTGAATTCATAATCCTTTCCATTGTTATGTTTGGCCTTATTCTTCAACTTCGGACAATCTTTCTTCCAGTGTCCCTTTTCTCGACAAAAGGCACATTCATCTTTGCTGGGTCTAGATCTTGACTTGGATCTTCCCTTCTTTTTCCTCATTTGATTTTGAGGACGACCCCTTACAACCTATGCTTCTCCTTCTCCGCCCTTTTGTTTTTCTCCCTTTCTTTGTTCATAGCTGTACAAAGCCAAACAAACTTCTCTGAGAGAAATTTCCTCATTCCCATGGAGTAGAGTAGTTTCAAGGTACTCGTACTCATCAGAAAGTGACCCCAACAATATCAAGACCAAGTCACCATCATCAAAAGTTGCATCCATATTTTGCAAATTTGTGACCAACTTATTGAAACTGGTGATATGTTCGTTCATTGTGGTACCAGGAACATAGGTGAAGTGAAACAGTCTCTTCTTTATGTACAATTTATTTTGACTATTTTTCTTCAAAAATTTATCCTCCAGTGCTTTCCATAATTTACTTGCAGAAGTTTCCTTTGTGTATGGATATTTCTGCTCTCTAGCAAGGTAGGATCGAATGGTACCACAAGCAACACGATTGATAATTTTCCAATCTTCTTCTCCAATAACATCTGGTTTCTTTTCTTCAATGGCAAGATCCAGCCCTTGTTGAAAAAGGACATTTAGAACCTCGCCTTGCCACATCCCAAAATGTTATGATCCGTCAAAAATTTCAACCGCAAATTTCGCATTTGACACAATTCTTGTCATAAGCGAAGATGTCAACGATGACGTATTATTAACACTTGATGTAGATTCTTCTTGTTTATTGTCTCCCATTTTGACACGAATATTATTTAATAGTTGACGACACAAATCAAGATTATTTCCTTTCTGGTGTTGAAGATCAGACTAAGCTGCAACCACAGAGCATACTAAGACAGAACCTTGACACAGTTACCAAGAAAAATCTTTTTTGATGTGGAAGATCAGACTATGTTGCAACCACAGAGTCATTCCACTCCAAAAATACAAGTGAAATAATACTAAAGAGAGAAGATACAAATGCCTTAAGAAGATAAGAAGCCAAATGAGAGGTGTTACTTTTAATGTTGTTTTATTGTCTTATTTATTATTGGTGGCTGTCATAATTTTTGGTATAGTAGTTGTGATTCATTCACACTATATACATTTGGCTTCGCAACACACTCCACTGCGTTATCCCCATATGTCGCACTAGACTAACCAGCTTAAGTGCTAAGAGAACCTACAGGGAACTACTAAAATGTTCATATGCATCAATACTTACATGTTTCAGCCCCAGGCCACAAACTTGCTCACCCCATAATGCAACTATTAAAATATAAGTAAAAGGAAAACTACCATCTGTAAACATAATCTCGTCGGTGCCATAGGGTAGAGGAATATCATGTATACCAGTATCAAACGGAAGAGTTGAAAAGGTGAGTTGAAAATTCAGCTTTATCACATTGAGTTCAGTCATAACCTGCCCTACAATCACATACTTGATCAAGAGGATAACATAAACGAATGCATCACTTAAGCCATGATGTAATCTATGGTGTGTAGCCAACTCTACCATTTCAATGACACCATAGAATGTGTAACCAAGAGGGTGAACAGTTTGAAGCTTCACCTTATATCCACTCCTCAATTCTAATACTTTCCATTCCTGTAACATGGCATCAAGTGCAGTTATTGCAGGCTGCATTTGACTATAAAAGTGCGCAGCTAGAAGACGAGCAGTTATTTTGGACCCATATCCACCAATTATGACAAGCCCATCGAAGTTGAGTTTCTTCGCTATTTCAACAGAATGCGAAACATGTGATAGGAACTCCAATTGTAAGGCTGAGAAAGGTGATTTTGGAAGTGGACGTGTCGGTCGAGGTTGAACAGTCTGTATCTTCATTTTTCTTCTGGACATTTCATTAAATAGCTTTCCTCCTTCCATAGTACCATCAAGGCCAAACACACCAGAATACAGTGCAATGTATCTAAATGCATATTCAAGGACTCGAACTTAATGGATAGAGGAACAGACCCACCAGGATCAAATGGGAAGTGTATGAATATATGCTTGTGCATCAATCGGGTTCCATCCAAAATCAAGGTGTCACTTTGTTCGTTGACCACTTCATTGTCAATCAATGACTGCCCTGCTTTTTGAGAACAAATATCAAACAGCTTACGCCCCTTGTTTACCAAAACATTAGCGCTTACATCTGTGAGCTGCAGTTGCTTGCTTATGGAGAAAGAAGCAATCACTGTATTTTGAGTGGATTTGATAAATTTAGGTTGGCATTACTAGCCCGCTTCATCTCTTTGGAGATTTGCTTCCCCAACTGCAATAACAGGAGGCCGGGAATACTCATCGTTGTCATCCAAATCTGAATTGTCCTTCTTCTCTTTTGCTTGAGTTAGCAAAACTTTAGTGCCTTCATCAATTGTGACTAGTACTGCTGCATCTTCATCCTTAACCTCTGGTTTAGTAGCATCAGCTGTTAGTATCATTGTTTTATGATCTACAACACTAGTTTCCCTATCCGACTGTTTTTCAAACACCTTGTGGGCAGAGTTCAGGTTGTTGCAGTTTGAGTGTGGATTCCAGAATTGAGGCGAGGGCGATTTGGCCAATGCACTCCATGGTAGAATAGCTGCAGCTCGTGTTGGATAATAGTCCACTGTGGTAAGCTTCTGGAGAAAGTGTAAACGACTGTCAGGTGTTTCACGACTCCAAGTTCGATAATGGATAAACAATTTTTCCACGAAATGATCCCAATCCGCGAGCTGTTTGTTTCGATATAACCAGCAATATCAATCCAAAGCCTCTCCATCCAAATATAAAGAGGCGAATGACAATTTATGATCTGGAACAATATTATAGCGTGTGAAATACTGCTCTACCTGAAATACTCATGCCGCAGGATTATCACCGCTGAATCTGGGTATTTTCACCGACAGAGCTTGCATGGACGAACGCAATCCGAAATGAGACTGATAAGCGGTCGGAGCC
Organism: Nicotiana tabacum; assembly: GCF_000715075.1. Taxonomy (NCBI): domain Eukaryota; kingdom Viridiplantae; phylum Streptophyta; class Magnoliopsida; order Solanales; family Solanaceae; genus Nicotiana; species Nicotiana tabacum. Next base: position 54,178,174 of record NC_134087.1, on the reverse strand, counting down.
ATTTTCCCCACCACATTTTGTAACTGTTGCGGAAGCCAAATGTATATAGTGTGAATGAGTCACAACTACTATACTAAAAATTATGGCAGCCACCAAATAAGAAATAAGATAATAAAGCGACAATAAAAGGAACACCAGAATTTACGAGGTTCGGCCAATTTTGTCTACTTCCTCGGACACAACCAATATTTTATTCCACTCAAAAAATACAAGTAAAATAATACTAAAGAGAAAAGATACAAATGCCTTAAGAAGATAAGAAGGCAAATGAGAGGTATGTTTAAATCCTAAACATTAGGCTTCCTTTTATAGGGAAAAATTCTCAAACCCAAATTGTCACCCACCGATGTGGGACTTTTGACAATCAACAAATCTCCACCTTGGCAAAATTCCACATCTTCAACTTTCTCTCAATAACAAATTTTGGTTGTGTCTTCATCTTCAATCTTCAGTGTTCAACAATGTTGATCAAATCCAAACAATGTTGAAACTTGACCTCAGTCACCACTTTTGTCAGCATATCAGCAGGATTCTCTGTAGTATGAATTTTCTTTACCGTGACTCCACCTTCTTCTATGATTTCTCGTACGAAATGATACCGAACATCAATGTGCTTCGTCTTTGCATGATAAACTTGGTTCTTCGCTAATTGAATAGCACTTTGACTATCACAAAAAATTGTGATACTTTTTTGTTCAACACCAAGCTCTTTTAGCAACCCCTAAAGCCAAATTGCCTCTTTCACAGCCTCTGTAATAGCCATGTACTCCGCCTCTGTTGTAGACAAAGCGACTGTTAACTGCAAAGTAGACTTCCAACTAACTGGTGCCTTTGCAAAAGTAAACACATAACCAGTAGTTGATCTTCGTTTGTCCAGATCACCCGCAAAATCTGAATCACAATATCCAACTACAGACTGATTGTCTTCCTGCTCAAAAACTAACCCAACATCTACAGTATTATGAATATACCGTAGAATCCACTTCACAGCTTGCCAATGCTCCTTTCCTGGATTATGCATATATCTGCTAATAACTCCAATAGCTTGTGAAATGTCAGGTCTCGTACAGACAATTGCATACAATCAAGCTACCAACAACATTTGTGTATGGTACCTTTGACATATACTCTCGTTCAGCTTCATCTTTTGGCGACATAGTAGTACTTAGCTTAAAATGGGGAGCAAGTGGAGTACTAACTGTCTTAGTTTTTTCATCTATGCCAAAACGTTGTAGTACTCTTTTCAAATATTCTTTCTGAGATAAACAAAGTTTCTTTGAACGTCTATCTCTTATTATTTCCATGCCAAGAATTTTCTTTGCCTCACCCAGATCCTTCATCTCGAACTCCTTCTTCAGTTGAATCTTCAACTTATCAATTTTTTCCGAATTCTTGGAAGCTATCAACATATCATCAACATATAGGAGAATATATACAAAGGAACCATCTTCAAGCTTGCGCAAATACACACAATGATTGTATTTGCTTCTCTTGTACCCTTGCCGCAACATAAACTTGTCAAATTGCTTGTACCATTGTCTAGAAGATTGTTTCAATCCGTACAATGATTTTTCAAGTTTGCATACCATATTTTATTTTCCAGCAACTTTGAATCCTTCTGGCTGAGTCATGTAGATTTCCTCCTCCAAGTTTCCATGTAAAAACGCAGTTTTTACATCCATCTAAACTAGTTCCAAATCCAATTGTGCTATCAAAGCCAACATAATTCTAATGGAGGAATGTTTTACAACTGGAGAAAATACTTCATTGTAATCAATTCCCTCCTTTTGAGCATATTCTTTGGCCACCAATATTGCTTTGTAGCAAAAATCTTTTTGGTTAGGAAATCCTTCTTTCTTTGCAAATACCCATTTGCACCTAATTGTTTTCTTTCCCTTCGGGAGATTGGTCAATCTCCATATATGATTCTGATGAAGGGACTGTATTTCATCATTCATGGCAATCCTCCACTTATCTTCTTCTGAACTTTGGAGTGCGTCTTTATAAGTGGTAGGAACATCATCAGCTACAATTGAGGCGGCACAAGCAACCGTCTCTATAAGACGAACGGGTTTTGTTATTGTCCTTTTTGGCCTGCTAGTTGAAATTGATTAAAGTTGTTGTTGAGATTCCTGAGTTGGAATCTCCCTCTCTACTGGCTCTTCTTCTAGAGGATAATCTTCATTTGTTTCCTCCTCTACTTCTTGTGTAGAAAAAATAAATTTTCCCACAAACTCCACCTGCTTAGAAGCACCCTCATTTTGTTTGGTATCTTCTATTACCTTATTTACCATAGCAGATTCATCAAAAGAAACATCCCTGCTGAATATTACTTTCTTTGTCATAGGACACCATAAGCGATATCCTTTGACTCCAGAAGTAATCCCCATAAAATTAGCCTTCTTTGCCCTTGGATCTAATTTTGACTCTGTCACATGATAATATGCAGTTAAACCAAATACGTGCAAAGAGTCATAATCTACAGCAGGTTTTCCATACCATTTTTCAAATGGTGTCTTGCCATCAATAGCAGCAGATGGTAGACGATTATTGAGGTGGCATACATATGTAACTGCCTCAGCCTAAAATTCTTTGCCCAAGCCAGCATTGGACAACATACCTCGTACCTTCTCCAGCAAGGTCCGGTTCATACGTTCTGTCACTCCATTCTGTTGTGGTGTATGTCTGACAGTGAAGTGTCGGACGATGCCATCATTTTCATAGACCTTATTGAAATGATCATTTTTGTATTCACCTCCATTGTCCATGCGAATACACTTAATCCTCCTGCCTGTTTGATTCTCCACCATCGTCTTCCATTTGAGAAAAATTCCCAATACTTCATCTTTGCTCTTCATTGTATACACCCACACTCTTCGGGAAAAATCACCAACAAAGGTTACAAAATAGTGTTTCCCACTCAATGAAAGTGTTTTGGAAGGACCCCAAACATTAGAGTGTACATAATTCAAAATACCTTTAGTATTATGGATTGTTGTACCTAATTTAACCCTTGTCTGTTTCCCTTTGACACAATGCTCGCAAAACTCCAAGTTGCAAGCCTTTACTCCTTTTAACAATCCTTGATCTGATAAAGTTTTCAAGGATTTACCTCCAGCATGTCCCAAGCGCATGTGCCATAGCCTGGTTGCTTCTGCCTCTTTTTCGTCACTGAATGTTACTATCGCTGTCCCAATAATTGTACTACCGCGATAATGGTACATGTTATTGTTCTTCCGATTGGCCTTCATTACCACTAGTGCACCGAAGCATACTATCATCACTCCATTTTCTGCAATGATTTTGAACCCTTTTGATTCTAGGGCTCCCACAGAGATGAGATTCTTCTTCAAATCCGGTACATATCAAACATCTGTTAATGTTTTGATCATTCCATCATGGTTCCTTAATCGTATTAAACCAATGTCATATGAGGTAAGAGTGTTGTTATCCGCTGTGTGGATGACTCCACATTCCCCTTCTTGAAAATCCACGAACCAGTCCCTGTTGGGACATATATGATAGCTACAAGCCGGGTCCATCAACCATATGTCTGATAATGTTGATGGCTCTGTTGTAACTAATGAGAAGTCTGAATCATCACAATCAGCTACATTTGAATCCATAATGGCCTTTCTATTGTTATGTTTGGCCTTATTCTTCACTTCGGACAGTTTTTCTTCCAGTGTCCCTTTTCTCGACAAAAGGCACATTCATCTTTGCTGGGTCTAGATCTTGACTTGGATCTTCCCTTCTTTGTACTCATTTGATTTTGAGGACGACCCCTTACAACCAGTGCTTCTCCTTCTCCCCCCTTTTGTTTTTCTCTCTTTCTTTGTTCATAGCTGTACAAAGCCGAACAAACTTCTCTGAGAGAAATTTTGTCATTCCCATGGAGTAGAGTAGTTTCAAGGTGCTCGTACTCATCAGGAAGTGACCCCAATAACATCAAGGCCAAGTCACCATCATCAAAATTTGCATCCATAGTTTGCAAATCTGTGACCAACTTATTGAAACTGGTGATATATTCGTTCATTGTGGTACCACGAACATAGGTGAAGCGAAATAGTCTCTTCTTCATGTACAATTTATTTTGACTGTTTTTCTTCAAAAATTTATCCTCCAGTGCTTTCCATAATTTACTTGCAGAAGTTTCCTTTGTGTATGGATATTTCTGCTCTCTAGCAAGGCAGGATCGAATGGTACCGCAAGCAACACGGTTGATAATTCTCCAATCTTATTCTCCAATAACATCTGGTCTTTTTTCTTCAATGGCAAGATCTAGCCCATGTTGAAAAAGGACATCTAGAACCTCGCCTTGCCACTTCCCAAAATGTCCTGATCCGTCAAAAATTTCTACTGCAAATTTTGCATTTGACACAATTCTTGTCATAAGTGAAGATGTCAATGATGACGTATTGTTGACACTTGATGTAGATTCTTCTTGTTTATTGTTTCCCATCTTTGACACAAATATTATTTAATAGCTGACGACAAAAAATCAAGATTATTTCCTTTCTGGTGTGGAAGATCAGACTAAGCTGCAACCACAGAGCATACTCAGACAGAACCTTGACTCAGTTACCAAGATAAATCTTTTCTGATGTGAAAGATCAGAGTATGCTGCAACCACAAAGCATACTTAGACAGTACCTTGGCTCTTATACCAATTGTTGCGGAAGCCAAATGTATATAGTGTGAATGAGTCACTACTACTATATCAAAAATTATGGCAGCCACCAAATAAGAAATAAGACAATAAAGCAACAATAAAAGGAACACCAGAATTTACGAGGTTCGGCCAATTTTGCCTACTTCCTCGGACACAACCAATATTTTATTCCACTCCAAAAATACAAGTGAAATAATATTAAAGAGAGAAGATACAAATGCCTTCAGAAGATAAGAAGGCAAATGAGAGGTGTGTTTAAATCTTAAACATTAGGCCTCCTTTTATAGGGAAAAATTCTCAAACCCAAATTGTCACCCACCGATGTGGGACTTTTGACAATCAACAGTAACATACTCCGAATCTTAGCGACATCCTTTGAAAAGGAATTCGTCACTTCCTTCACAGATGCATCAATGAGAGCCTTGAGTTTGAGTTTTTCGTCCTCCATTGAAGACCTCTGGATGAAAGCACCAATGTAACAAATCACTTATTCAGACACTTCTATTACTTCAACAATGACTGAAAATTACAAGATACTAAACTGAAATACAATGAAAGGAGAAAAGGGATGAGAAGCTCAGAGGAGATGATACAGACAAGGGAGAAGGAAGATGAGGAGGAGCAGACATTTCATTCAACAATAGGCATGCCCGGCATATCCCCTGGATCCCAAATATAACTCTACGATAATCTATTCGGATGTTTAATTCTTGAGCTTTCTCTTAAATTAGGTCCTGACCCAATAGTCCTAAATGGATCCGTCTTGTTCAAAAAATTTGGCCAAAAAGTCCTTACTGCATTAGCCTTGTTCACAACTTCCTTCAGTTATGTTACTATATACCAGTTTCATGTGATAGTTGAATATTTATGTTACAGTAGTCTCTAAAGCTTTGTGATCTATATAGCCGTTTCATGTGATGATCAAATTTTTTGTTTTCAGTACCTTCTAAAGCTTTATACGAAATGCTACAATTGATTCTTTAAGATCAAGTGAGAATTTATCTGCATCACTTGCAATTTCAATTTCAAATCCCCTACCAATTCTGTCCCACATTATTCTCCATTTCTACAATGTGTTATCATGTGGTTTAAGAAAAAATTCTTAAGAAATTATGGGACAATTGAATATTATTTTCTTTTCTTCCAAAACAGATCAAGATAGAATTTTAACCTTGCAAGAATCTAGTTACTCTAAAAAATTAAAATAGTTACTCCTTTATGTGAATATGTTTGGATTTCAAGAGTTAAGCGAGCTATTCTTTGACCATAATTTTTTCATATGCCTTTTAACCATTTTAATTTATTAATTATTATGACCTATAGTACTTTTATATAGTTTTTAAATATGTAAATTTTATTTCAAAAAATATAACAATATTGTATGTTCAAATATACAGTCAATATAAAGTTTGAATCTCAATAAGCGAAATGTGTCATATACGATGGAATAAAGTGAGTACTATTTTGTACAACTTAAAATGACAAACTAGTTGGCAATAAATGCCATAACCGTATGATTAATAACTTGTACCGAAAGGCTATGCCACTTTAAAATTTTGTTAATTTGCTTCTTGGGGAAAAAAGGGAAGAAGAGGGAAGAAAGTGGTAATTTGACTTGAAAAAAAAAAGGCTCGCTGCTAACTCAACTAAATAACAAAAGAAATAGCATTATGAACGATGCATACTGCAGCACGAAAATTTTCTTGAAAATGTACAATATCGATGTATATCATGTTGGATAAACACGTTACACATGGAAGATGAGTATATATTGCACACATTGAAAAAACTACAGTTAGTGGTGAAATTTTTTGGATAATTTTTTCACGCCCAAAAGAGTAAATGTATAAGCAATAGTTAATCTTTCATAAAGAATTCTGAGCCATTTTAGCAAAAGAGTAAAAATGTGTAAAAAACATTTAATCTTTCAATAAAGAATTCTGAGTATTGTGTTATTTTAGCAAAAGAGTAATAATGTCTAGGCAACAGTTAGTCTTTCATAAAGATTTATGTCCCGTGTTATTTTCTTCTTTTTTAGTGTGACTCTTTTTTATTCTCATCACGCACTATAAATTCACCACCAAAACTTTCCCTCTCTAATTGGCTTTCTTTCCTCAATTGGCAGTTACAAGAATAGCCATCTTTTTATACCATCACTTACAAAACCAACACCTTCACAAATTTAACAACTTATCATTCTTGTGCAAGCTGATAATAGGCGAAATCTAGGTGATTTAGCTATTGTTTATGCTTCCGTTTGATTATATTCCGATGGCATATTATGGTTAATTGATGAAAAATAGGCTCTAATTGTGATCTGTATATATTGCAGGATGAGGAGCCTAAATGATGCTTTCAAGAGGGGATTGGAATGATTTATAAGCAAGAACAACCCCTAGGAGTCGAGGGTGCGCAAAGATGAGACGGAAAAATGGACAAAATCGAGCTACTGAAGCGCGCGAAGTTCCAAACTTCGCGCAATAGTTCGCGAGTGTTTCTGCCTGGAAGGCAAGAGAAGCGCGCGAACTATCGCGCGAACTTTCAAACTTCGCGCTTGTCCTATCCGGAGAGACTTTATTTAGGGGTAAAATTGGAATTCCTTCTTAATCCCACTCAACATACATAAAGCAAGAGCTCCATTATTAGGTAGATCAGTTTTTAGAGGAAGAAATAATTTTAGAGAGAGAAAGGGAAGAGAAGACTCAATCTTGAAGTGAAGAAAAGATGGGGATTACAATCTTAAGGATTCAAAGAGTTCTTCTAAACTTTCTTCTATTTGTTTGTTAATATTATGTTTAAAACTTTTATTGTTGATTTTTGTATGACTATGAGTAGCTAAAAACTCTAGTATTCTTGGGTCATGGATGTTAGATAATTATGTTATTTGAAGCTTAGATTGAAGATCTTGAATTTATTGTTATGGGTTGTTTATTTGATTCTGCTTCTAATTATTTTACTGCGTAACTAACAGTGAAATATTATTTACGAATCTTGAATTAAACTTGACAAAAGAAATTCTTGGTTGCATATAGAATCAAATAGAACAAGTTTTGAATCTCGGGCATCGGGTGAAGAATTCACAATTAAGATAGACATATACTTAATTGCCTTGTTTGGTTGAAAAATAGGAATTGTAAATGCATTCTTGCTAATATTAATACCATAGACATATAGGTATTAGTTTAACTTGAATAGATGCATAAGAACTCGAAAGATTCTTATGAATATTATTAACCTTATAATCAATAACCCGGATAATTCAATAAATCCATCTTAAGCTAAAATAGTAGCATAATTTCTAGCAAGTCCATGACCCGGGAATATATTTATCCAAATTGTTATAAACATATTGTGGAATTGGTGTAGTAATTTTGTATTGAATTATTGTGCAATTATTAAGTAAGTTGTAAATTGGTTCTTTAAATATTTTATAATAATATAGCATAAATTGATAATTGTTTGAGTCTACATCAGTCGAGAAGTTGATCACAATTCCTCGTGGGAACGATACTCTACTCACTACTATATTACTTGTCGATCGCGTACACTTGCGTGAGTGTTTTGGTAGGAAAAAAAATGGTAGAAAAATTAGACTTTTCCCTACGACGGATCTTTTAGACGAATTTTCTTGAGGGAACTGAGCTCATAGAAAACAACAAAAAGATTTTTGTTTTTATTTTGTATTTTTAGGTAGTATAAAAATTCCCCCTTGGTTTTTATTTAAGCCGCGGTTCTTTTCCAAGGGTTTATCTTGAACCGGGCATAGGTAGTTTTAAATTTCTGTTTTTATATTTTTTTATTTGGTAGACTAAAATAAGGAGTTATAAGCTATAGAAAAGTAAACCCATAGCGTTGACACACCTGAACACAATAGACCCTAGAGTGTAACGCTTAGTCCTAATTGTTGAATCTTACTGAAAGTGCCTTAATTTGTATGTTTGTACTGAATTGAATGCTCGTAATGGAGTGTCTTGATGAGCTGATCTGGAATGAGTCATATGCCATGTGTGGTGAGTATTTGTGTAGTCCATGTATTGTACTTGTGTCTAGAACTTGCCCAATATGTGAGTTGAAGCGAAATTTGAGGTGATGCTCGGTTTGAAAAATGATGTTAGGCTTTCTTTGACCTTTTTGAGCTTAACTGCTTATTACAAATAAAATTTGTCCCTAGTTAACCCTTTTGAGCCTTCAGACTTTTTGTTTGGCGCCCGCATTACAAGCCTATACCCTTTTGTTCTTAATTGACAGTGTTTTGATCCTTTTACCTCTTAAAGCACTTTAATTGTGAGAAGAGCGCTAAAAGAAGTAAGAAGAAAATAAGTGTGGGGTGACTTTTGGGTGGAACCAATAAAAGGATGAAAGGTGCACTTATGTTGTAAACGAATACACCACTAGCAGAAATTGAGTGGCAAGAAAAAAAAAGAGATAATTACATTGTGTTTTGCTCTAGCTAGTGGGAATGAATTAATAGAGTGCTTAAAGAAGAAGGGCGTATTTGTGGGATGATATTGTGTATAAATGAGAGGTGGGTTCAAGAATTTATGCTGAAAATTGCTCGTGTGATGTGTTAAAGTGCTTAGGGGTTGAGTCACTATTCCTAAATACATCTTACCCGTCCCTTAGCCCACATTACAACCATGAAAAAGTCCTAATTGATTTTGGATCGAGCTAGCCTACCTTAGTAGAGATTTACATTAAGGGCAAGCTTATGGTACCAATTGCATGCATGTGACCTCTGTTGTGAGAGTGAGTGATTTCCTTGATATATGTGAATATATGAATTAAATGTGGTGGATTGAACTCAGATTTTGTTGATGTAATTGTGAGGGCATATGAATCGTGACGGAGAAGCAAGTCTTGATTTCTGTGTAAAGTACTTTGAGGAAGTGTGAATATTGCATGGCACTTGAGAGTTGGCTTTGAGGCTAGGATTGTTCACTGCTAGGCGTAATACATATACATTGTTCTAGGTGTAAAGCGTTAAGGGAAATGGTTGAGCTAAGGATTCTCTAGATAATATAGTTGATTGCTCGAGGACTAGCAATGAATTAAGTGTGGGGTGTTGATAATAGGCGAAATCTAGGTGATTTAGCTATTGTTTATGCTTCCGCTTGATTATATTCCGATGGCATATTATGGTTAATTGATGAAAAATAGGCTCTAATTGTGATCTGTATATATTGCAGGATGAGGAGCCTAAATGATGCTTTCAAGAGGGGATTGGAATGATTTATGAGCAAGAACAACCCCTAGGAGTCGAGGGTGCGCAAGGACGAGACGGAAAAATGGACAAAATCGAGCTACTGAAGCGTGCGAACTACTGCACGAAGTTCCAAACTTCGCGCAATAGTTCGCGAGTGTTTCTGCCTGGAAGCCAAGAGAAGCGCGCGAACTATCGCGCGAACTTTCAAACTTCGCGCGATAGTTCGCGCGTGTCCTATCCGGAGAGACTTTATTTAGGGGTAAAATTGGAATTCCTTCTTAATCCCACTCAACTTACATAAAGCAAGAGCTCCATTATTAGGTAGATCAGTTTTTAGAGGAAGAAATAATTTTAAAGAGAGAAAGGGAAGAGAAGACTCAATCTTGAAGTGAAGAAAAGAAGGGGATTACAATCTTGAAGCAAGGATTCAAAGAGTTCTTCTAAACTTTCTTCTATTTGTTTGTTAATATTATGTTTAAAACTTTTATTGTTGATTTTTGTATGATTATGGGTAGCTAAAAACTCTAGTATTCTTGGGTCATGGATGTTAGATAATTATGTTATTTGAAGCTTAGATTGAAGATCTTGAATTTATTGTTATGGGTTGTTTATTTGATTTTGCTTCTAATTATTTTACTGCGTAGCTAACAGTGAAATATTATTTACGAATCTTGAATTAAACTTGACAAAGGAAATTCTTGGTTGCATATAGAATCAAATAGAACAAGTTTTGAATCTCGGGCATCGGGTGAAGAATTCGCAATTAAGATAGACATATACTTAATTGCCTTGTTTGGTTGAAAAATAGGAATTGTAAATGCATTCTTGCTAATATTAATACCATAGACATATAGGTATTAGTTTAACTTGAATAGATACATAAGAACTCGAAAGATTCTTATGAATATTATTAACCTTATAATTAATAACCCGGATAATTCAATAAATCCATCTTAAGCTAAAATAGTAGCATAATTTCTAGCAAGTCCATGACCTGGGAATATATTTATCCAAATTGGTATAAACATATTGTGGAATTGGTGTAGTAATTTTGCATTGAATTATTGTGCAATTATTAAGTAAGTTGTAAATTTGTTCTTTAAATATTTTGTAATAATATAGCATAAATTGATAATTGTTTGAGTCTACATCAGTCGAGAAGTTGATCACAATTCCTCGTGGGAACGATACTCTACTCACTACTATATTACTTGTCGATCGCGTACACTTGCGTGAGTGTTTTGGTCGCAACACAAGCCCTCTATTTTCAAGTAAGAAATCACTAAAACATAAAGAACTCCACCAGTATCTGGCAAATAACTACCATCCCTGAAGCAATGACCAAAAAATGGTCAGAAAATCTCATAGAAAATACCCTTTTAGAAATGAAATTACAAAGAGGAATAGTACTCCCTCTGATGGCTATTGTCACGACCCAAACCCGGACCCGGTCGTGATGGTGTCTCTCGTGAAGACAAGCCAGCCGACACTTCCTATTTTTCAATTATTAACAATTAAGCATTTAAGAAACGGTCAAATCATGATAAAATAAATCCGAAATAACAATGATAACATAAATACGCGGAAGAACACCCATACACAGCCCTAACCGGGATGTCACTAGTCATGAGCATCTATAAGTCATAATACAATTCTGCTAAATACATAACTAGTACAACTGTCTGAAGGGAAATAGAAGCGACAAAGGAGTAGAGACATGGGGCTGCGAACGTCAACAACTACCTCGTAATCTCTGAAGCCCGTCTGAAGCTGGAGGAATCAACACTCGGGAGCGGAACCAGCTATGCCTGAATCTACACACAGGGGTGCAGGGAGTAAAGTGAGTACTCTAACTCAGTGAGTAACAAATGTAAATAACGACTGAAAGTAAGAAAACACGTAAGGCACAAGACATTCTATAATGAAGCATTAAACCATTTAAACATAGAAAAACAGTGAAAAGTCAAGTAAATCCTCTTTAAACAAGTAAATAAGTAATTGACAGGTAATTAAGGTAAAGTAAACAAATAGAAGTTTGCCCTTCGGGCACAGTATCAACAAATCCGCCCTCGGGCAATATCTCAGAATAATGCCAGCCCCTCGGGCTCAATCTCATATCATAATGGGTAACCGCCCTCACTGCTGGTGTGCAGACTCCGGGAGGGGCCCATTACGGCCCAAGCGCAATAACAAGTCATCTCGTGGCATCAAACTAGGCCCTCGGCCTCATATCAATCAAGCCACCTCGTGGTATACATATCTCAGGCCCTCGGCCTCATATCAGTGTTGCCTTACAACGTAGGCCCTCGACCTTACTCAGTCAAAAATCATCACGAGCCTCTCGGGCAATAGTAAAATGATGTTTCTCAGCCCAAACATCATTTAAAATATCATTTAAGTATTAAAACTGAGTAAACATGGCTGAGTAGTAAAATAGTGGAAAATAACATGACTGAGTTCAAGTATAAAGTCAAAACAGTGAGGAAATATCAATAAAAATTCCCGAAGGGTTCAAATAGTTGGCACTAAGCCCAAATATGACATTCAGCCCAAATAATGATGATATCAAATAGTTTTCAATCAAATACGCGGTAAAACCATCAACCAGGACGGACCAAGTCACAATCCCCAATAGTGCACGACCCCACGCTCGTCATCAAGCATGTGCCTCACCTTAATATAGCACTACGATGTGCAATTCGGGGTTTCAAACCCTCAGAGCATCATTTACAATCATTACTCACCTCGAACCGGCTAAATCTCTAGCTCGCGACGCCTTTGCCCCTCGAATCGGCCTCCACGTGCGTCGAATCTATCTAAAATCAAAACGAGTACGTCAACATATGTTAAGGGAACAAAGCCCAAGCGAAAACAATCAACAAAGGCCACAAATCCCGAAATTACCAAAACTTGACCCCCAGGCCCACGTCTCGAAATTCGAAAATTTTCACATCAACGGATTCCTTATCTCCCCACGAGTTCATATATACCAAAACATCAAATTCCATCCACAAATGACCCTTCAAATCCCAAATGTTTGGTCTCTAATTTTAAGCCCTAGTTCTTCAATTTTAGGCTTAGATTCTATGATTTTCTAGGTGAAATTCACATAATAATCAAGTTTTAAGTCCAAAAATCTTACCTCTCAACGATTCCCCTTGAATCCCTCTTCAATCTCCTTCAAAGATCTCCCAAAATGACCAACTATGGAAGAAATAAACCCAATCCTTGCGGACAAGACGAGTTTAAAAACATTTCTGCCCAGGCATATTTTCCTCTTCGCAAACGCGGTCAAACCCTCGCGTTCGCGAAGCACAAACTTACTTTGACCAGCTTTTCCTCTATGCGAACGCGACATGACCATCGCGAATGCGATGCTTCCTCTACCTTACCCTTTGCGAACGCGCTCATCCTTCCGCGAACATGATGAACACTTGAGCTCGAACTCATCTGACCCAAATTCCTCTACGCGACCGCGAAGACCTTCTCGCGAACGCGATGCACCACTTCCCAACCCTCCGCGAACACGAAGCCCTTCTCGCGAATGCGAAGGCTTAATTCTTGCCTCCCTCAATTGCCTCTTCGCAAATGTGAGGCTCCACTCGCGTATGCGAAGGGTAAAATCTCTGCAATAGTTGAACAGATTTTTTGCAATTTCCTAACTCCAAAAATGATCCGATAGACCACCCGAAACTCACCCGAGGCCCCTGGGACCTCAACCAAAGGCACCAATATATCCTAAAACCTTATTCGAACTTGTTCCAATCACCAAAACACCTCAAACAACATCAAATCACACAAAACACATCAGATTCAAGCCTATCAACCGGAAATAGGAAAAATATCAATTTCGCCAATTCAAGCCTAAAACTACTCCAACCCTCCAAAACCCATTCCGATCACACTCCTAAGCCATAAATCACCTCTTGAAGCTAACCGAACCATCGGAACTCGCATCTGAGCCCTCTAACACATGAGTCAACATCCGGTTTACTTTTCCAACTCAAACTTCCTTAAAAGAGACTAAGTGTCTCAAACCTTACCAAAATCATTCTGGATTCGATCCGACTAACCCGATACCATAAAACATAGATAACGAAGCATAAAAAAGCAGAAATGGGGAAAACGGAGCCGTAACTCATGAGACAACTGGCCGGGTCGTCACAGCTATGAACTTCACATGGTTTGCAAAAACAGCCGCCACAACTGCATTTCTCGGCAGGGGCAGATGCACCTTTGTGCACCTCGTCGAAAAATCTAATTAAATATATATTTTATTAAATTTTTAATATTATAAATATCCATTATAAAAACAAAACGAACGTTATTGCGAAGAAGTGCGTCTTGGTTCAATGGCTAAGAAGCTAAGTTTGAACGGTAGGTAAGGGGTTCGAAGCTCAGCAGCTTGTATATGTTTTGCTATTTTTTTTCTTTCCTTTACTTTTTCTGGAAGATAACATCTTTTAAGCTTTCAAAATTAAGCAAGTTTATCATCTGAGATTCATTTAACTTGGAAGAAAGAATCAATGAGGCGAATCACATCTACGCAGTGAAAGAAATTTTAAGTTCCTTGAAATTTATTTAAATATGAGTGATTGTGTGATGCCTTATATATATAAAATAAAAATAGTACTATGACGCTTTATGAATAATTTTCAAAAAGTAAAAACTCGTCAAGAAAAATTATAATATTGTAATATATTGCATTTTATTGATATATATTGAATCTTTTTTATTTTTTTTAATATAGCATCACTGTTATATTTGTTTATTTATTCACTTTTTAAAATTGTCGACACCGCTTACGAAAAAATTTGCGTACGCCCTGAGGCTCGGAGATCTTTCGTTAGCAGGAGCCAAGTTGAGTTTTACCTTCGCAAACGTGACAGGATTCTCAGTCTTAAACGGTCTCAGTGGTGCTATGGAACCTATTTGTGGACAAGCATTTGGAGCCAAGAATCATAAGTTACTTCACAAGACCCTTGTCATGTCAACTTCTTTTTTACTACTTGTCTCAATTCCTATCTCTTTCTTGTGGCTTAACGTGGACAAAATCCTCATAACATGTGGCCAGCAAAATGACATTTCTACGGTAGCTAAGAAATATCTAATTTATCTCCTCCCTGATTTAGCAGTCACATCATTTTTGTGTCCACTAAAGGCTTACTTGAGCACCCAAAATGTTACAATACCAATTATGTTAAGCTCAACTCTAGCTGTTGCTTTGCATATACCGATTACTATGCTATTTTCAAGAACTAAGGGTATAATAGGAGTTTCTATGGCATATTGGATAACAGACTTTACTAATCATGATTCTTTTGGCTATTTATGTAATGATAGTAGAGAATAGAAAGGGAGGGGAATGGAAAGAAGGAGGCTGGTGGGAACAGGGGATTCTTGATTGGGTCAGATTGCTTAAACTCTGTGGACCATGTTGTCTTACTACTTGTCTTGAATGGTGGTGTTATGAGATATTGGTTTTGTTCACAGGGCGTCTCCCTAATGCTAAACAAGCAGTTGGGATTATAGCCATTGTATTGAACTTTGATTATTTGCTCTTCTCTGTTATGCTCTCGCTCGCGACATGTGCGTCCGTTCACGTATCCAACGAGCTCGGGGCAGATAGTCCTGCCCCTGCTTACCGGGCAGCATATGTGTCATTAGGCTTGAGTATTATTTTTGGGTTTCTAGGTGGCTCTGTAATGGCATGGGCAAGAGGAATTCGGGGTCCTTTGTTTAGTCATGACAAAGGGATAATAAGAGGAGTGAAGAAGATCATGTTGCTAATGGCGTTAATTGTAGTTGTTAACTTTCCTTTAGCAGTTTGTGGAGGAATTGTTCGTGGAACAGCACGGCCTTGGCTAGGGATATACGCTAATATCGGTGGATTTTACTTGTTGGCCTTGCCGTTGGGAGTAATTTTGGCATTCAAAGTTCATCTTGGGCTTGTAGGTCTGTTAACAGGGTTTATGGTTGGAGTAGTTATTTGCTTGGCCTTGTTGTTGGTGTTTGTTGCTAGAATTGATTGGGTTGGAGAAGCTAAAAAAGCACATATGTTAGCCTGCAATCAAGAAGAAGTTGCTGATGATCGGAAAAATTCGTCCATGGCTACGGAAAATGGCTCATGCTGATAGAGGCGAACCTAGAATATTAGGAATGGGTTCAAGTTTATTGTCACGACTATACTACTATAATACGTTAAGTAGTTTAAATGCTGAATCTCTCATCCTCATGACTAAAGTCACGCCTAACCTATAATAATTGTCATAAAATATATCAATCATAATAGGAAACTAAAGTTTGAGTAGTTTCTTTCGCAGATTTTCTTTAAAACCAGAGGCTAGAGAACTGATTGCAACTGCAGAGGGACTCTTCTAACGGCAGTGCTTTTAATCATAACGGTAAAGCCTGCCCACAACTACATCATTGTAAATTTTGTAATGAGTAAGAATCAGAAAGAATAAAATGGCTGAGAAACCTAATACAAGAGAAAGTTAATATTCCACCTGCTTGGTTTATGTAACATTACGTTCTTATTAGTCTGTTTCGAAAAGAATGATATACACCGAAAACAATTAACTTTATACTTCTTCATTTACCTTTAATGAAAAGCTTTACAATCATACAGAGATATTATGACATGTTTAAAGCCACAAATTTTAAAATTTTTATAATACACAAACTATATAATACGCGACGTAAATTGAAACAGATAAAGTAAAGTCATGTGACATGCTAGAACACCTCTTGGCAAGCTCTCCGCCCATTTTGCTTTGGAAAATTTTCGTTTCTATACCATATAGAAAATTATATTACCAAATATGTTCGTAGTTTGCATATTACCTATCATGCTAATAATATTTCTACAAATATAGACAATTCATTAAATAAGAAATTATTGTAGCTATAGGTTTCCTTATTTAGGAGCGCTAAAATTGGGAAATTAAATATTCTTCCAAATCTTCTACAATGCAAATCACGCACATTCATAATTATCGTCGGATTCGTTCCAAATTTTTCATACTCTGTTTTGCGATACACTCTGTTTCAATCTTTTTTCTGATTTCACAAATCAAAGACGACTAAATCTTCTACAATTCTTCTGCAACAAACGCAATTATGTCCAAATTTCAGTAATACAAAGCAAAGGAAAAGAGAGTAGCAATTCCACCGTTGACAGCTATTAAAAAGCTTTGAAGCTTTAAATTCAAATTTGGCTTTTCAAAAATCATTATTTGTTTGGATTGGGTGTTGTTGAAAATAATTAGGAATATGGTTTAGAGTTTATATCTCAATTTTGAGGGACTTTGGTGAAGATTAGACTTGGTTTTGGCTGAATTTCGGATTGAAACTCGAAGAAGAAAAAGAAAAAGATATGACATACATTATATTGCAGAAATTGTAGACTGTTGTTTATTTATTTTTCTTTTATTCATTTACATATTGTATGAAAGTTGAACAACATTGTATAAAAATTATATTTAAGTGATATTATATTGTAGTTGTATATAACTTAGTAGAAATAATGTACGAAAATTGTAGATAAGTTGTATAATATATAATTAGTTGTATGAAAATTATTTTTACTATGTATAAATCAGATACAAAATATACAAAGACATATTGTATAAAATTTGTATGTAAGTTTTATGTTATTGTAGTTGTATTTCACTGGGTGAAAATAATGTGTGAAAGTTGTAGAAAATTGTAGATAAGTTGTAGTCCTCTATAACGGGAGATATTGGCATATCAAGTAACTTTAGTGTTCCAAACAAACATGCATGAAAATAAAGATAAATTCTGTTATGAACAGTTTGTAGAAATTTTGTAGATAATTTGTAGAAGCATTGAAATTCTGTATTTTCATATTAACTTTTCAAATGATATGTAGTTTTATTGTAAAATAAATGTAGAAAACAAGCCATTGTGAGTCTTATTTGACTCATTCCTCACATTCAACCTATTCTACAAATTCACGCTTCTTTAAATACAATACAACCATATTTTCTTGAATTTAAAGGTATAGCAATATATATATAAAACTTAAAAACATCTTCTCCTCTGCACAAGTTAGCTCCAAAACAGACGAAGTGGAATAACAAGCTCCCATCAAAACTTTTAACACAAAAACACAAAGCTCAAATTTTATGTTATTGTAGTTGTATTTAACTGGGTGGAAATAATGTGTGAAAGTTGTAGAAAATTGTAGATAAGTTGTATTCCTCTATAACGGGAGATGTTGGCATATCAAGTAACTTTAGTGTTCCAAATGAACATGCATGAAAATAAAGATAAATTCTGTTATGAACAGTTTGTAGAAATTTTGTAGAAACATTGAAATTCTGTATTTTCATATTAATTTTTCAAATGATATGTAGTTTTGTTGTAGATTAAATGTAGAAAATAAGCCATTGTGAGTCTTATTTGACTCATTCCTCACATTCAACCTATTCTACAAATTCACGCCTCTTTAAATACAATACACCATACTTTCTTGAATTTAAAGGTATAACAATATATATAACTTAAAAAACATCTTCTCCTCTGCACAAGTTAGCTCCAAAATAGACGAAGTAGAATAACAAGCTCCCATCAAAACTTTTAACACAAAAACACAAAGCTCAAAAATAAATAAACAATAGTTTACAATTTTTGTACAATTTCTGCAATATAATGTATGTCATGTCTTCTTCTTCTTCTTCTTCTTCTTCTTCTTCTTCTTCTTCTTCTTCTTCTTCTTCTTCTTCTTCTTCTTCTTCTTCTTCTTCTTCTTCTTCTTCTTCGAGTTTCAATATGAAATTCAACCAAAACCAAGTCTAATCTTCACCAAAACTCCTCAAAATTGAGATATAAACCCCAAACCATATTCCCAATTATTTACAACAACACTCAATCCAAACAAATAATGATTTTTGAAAACCCAAATTTGAATTCAAAGCTTTTTAATGGCTGTCAATGGTGGAATTGTTGCTCTCTTTTTCTTTCCTCTTATATTACTGAAATTTGGGATTGCGAGATAGAGAGAGACGTAGAGAAAATTCTCAATTCTTTGCAACAACATCCAATCCAAACAAACAATGTCTTTTGAAAACCCAAATTTGAATTCAAAGCTTCAAAGCTTTTTAATGGTTGTCAATGGTGGAGGGGTTAGAGATTTTCGCTGGTTTTAAAAGAGGAAATCGTAGGTATTTCAAGAGAAAATTATGGGGATTTGGAGAGAGAAACTTGGGGGAGTGGGATTATACGGTTGAATAAAATTAGGAGACTAATTAATACCATTAAAATTCTAAAATGATACATAAATGGTAATTAGGTATATAAAAGGTAATTATATAAAAAATTAAGCATGAAGGGTAATATAGTTTACTATATGGCATAGGAACGTAAATCATTAGTATAAATGAAAGCCCAAAAGAACAAAATTTCCGTAGGGGAAATATTCATCTCTCTTGGTTCCTTGGAAATGAAGCCCAAACATATAAATTTCCCGTTAAGGATTTAGACATACATTCATCATCTATCCGTTTGTTTCGAGAACAAGGTGAAATTTTTTTAGGCCAAAATTATTTTCACCTATTTTGAAAAAGCTTGAATGCATTTGGAAAACGTGGAAAATAGCTTATTCGTTTCAGAATTAGCCCCCTTTGAGTCGCTTAACATCCAGCTTCAAATTGAATGTATTAGAATTTCATTTTATAACTAAACCTTTATTTCCTTTTGTTTACTCTTCTATTTACATTTCGAAAATGAAGAAATCAGAAATAGTCCAGAAGTAATATTAAGTTGATTGCTTATATTTTCCTACTCGTGAAATCTTACTTCCGAACTAAAGAAAATTGGTAAGTTTTGTGAAATAGATAGAGTAGCAAGGCCGAATAAACACAGAATAAAAATTATTCATGTTTAAAAGGGAACTCCAAACTCTCACACTTTGCGAACTCCTAAATTCTAGCAATACCTGCATAGACCAATAAATTATCCCATCAATATATATGTTTTTATTTAGTATCTTACAAGTCCGCTACTTTCTTTCTCCTAAAAAGGATAAAAGAAAAAGAGAGAAGAAAAGAATAGTACTTATTTTAGTAGTGATTGATTACAATTTCAAGTACCTAGGGTCTATTATCCAAGGAGATGGGGAGATCGACGGGATGTCACGCACCGTATAGGGGTGGGGTAGATGAAATGGAGCTTAGCGTCTGGAGTCCTGTGTGACAAGAAGGTACCACTAAAACTTAAAGGTAAGTTCTATAGAGCGGTGATTAGACCTGCCATGCTGTATAGGGTTGAGTGTTGGCCAGTCAAGAATTCTCATATCCAGAAGATGAAAGTAGCCGAAATGAGGATGTTGAGATGAATGTGCGGGCACACTAGGTTGGATAAGATTAGGAATGAAGATATTCGGGAGAAGGTGGGTGTGGTTCCCATGGACGACAAGATGCGGGAAGCGAGGGTTAGATGGTTCGGGCACGTGCAGAGGAGGAGTCTAGATGCCCCGGTTAGGAAGTGTGAACAATTGGCTTGGACAGGTACAAGGAGAGGTAGAGGGCGACCTAAGAAATATTGGGGCGAGGTGATAAGGCAAGACATGGCGCAACTTCAGATTTCTGAGGACATGGCCCTGGATAGGGAGGTGTGGAGGTCGAGCATTAGGGTTATAGGTTAGGGTTTAGTTGAGCGTTTTTCTTCGTTGTTCTGGCTAGTCTAATAGCGTTTTATATAGGACTGCTAGCGGTTATTGTTCCATCACACTTTTATTTTTTGTTTATTATTTTTTACTGTTATTTTATATTTTATTTTATAATTTTTATTATTGCCATAATTATTGTCTTTTCCACTTATTTGTTGTCACTTACGGTGCTGATCTTATTTGCATGTTTTTTGTTGTTGTTATAGATTTTTTGTTTTTGAGCCGAGGGTCTTCCGGAAACAGCTTCTTTACCCTCAAGTGTAGGGGTAAGGTTTACGTATACTCTATCCTTCTCAGACTCCACTGGTGAAATTATTACTGGATTATTGTTCTTTAATTTGAACATTTCTGGTGGAAGCACAAGAATGCCAAATTGCCAAGTGGTAATCATAGTAATAATTAAGAACGTAGTAGTATTTTTTTTTTCCTTGGAAAAGTAGGAAGTAATTAAAGTGCTATCAGAATACTAAATTTTATATTCTTGTAAAATATTTATTCAGCCTTTTCCACTTGCAAGCATGATGTTGGAATTTGTAGAAACTTTATGTCCGGTTCAATGACCTAAAAGAAATTAATAAAAAATGGAACCACTAACCCGTAGATGCCCTAAAATAAAATTTAACAAGAAGTAAAATGGAGAAGAAATGGAGGATTAGCTTAACATAATTGGATTATCCACTCATTAGCATATATTAAATAAATGACTAAATAACATTTTAAAAAATTATCGTTCTTATCTAAAAGCTACTTTACTCTAATATTGTCCTTATTACATCTTGTAGTATTCCCTCGTTTAGTCAACTTCTCTGTGGTCCTAGCAAAATAGCCAGATTTCTCCATTATTATAATAACATAAATAGGCGGCATAAACCTTGTGATATTGATTTTCTTCTTTCTTTTTTGGGGAAAAAGGATGATTTCATTAACAGAGGTTACAGAGGCATTACATCACACTTAGTAATAGCAGGGATAATATTTAGGTTTTCAAATACTGCCAGTGCATTATATATGGAGCTAGATACTAATCTAGTAAAAAATGCTTCATTTTTGTCTTCCTGGATCATCCTCTTTACTGGATCTCTGGAAGTGAGTGCAAAATAATTATAGTAGAGCTTAGATGTTGTTATTTGGAACCCAGTCTACACAAAAAGTGCGCCACTTTGTTGCCTTCACGGAAGCTATGCCGGATCACTGGATTCCCCAATCTCTTCAACAAGTACCTGCCTTCCAGGATAGTGTTAGTATAAGCGGGAAAGATAATGTGTTCGAGTAGTTGGATTATGTCCGTCGAGTCAATGTCAATCTCCAATGGTGCTAGTCCTTTGTCGTATGCCAATTTTAAACTTGCATGAAGTGTTTGTAACTCTGTATGAGTAGAGTTGTAGGCTTTGATTTTGTTAGTAAATCCTACAATCATGTCCCCTTGACTATTTCTTATTATGCCCCCAATGCCACCTGTGTTGTGATTGCCCAAGGAAGCATCTATGATTAATTTGTAGTTGTGAGGTGATGGTGGGTATCATTTAATGTATACCGGATTTTTGTGCGTGGTGCATTTGTAATTGGAGGCTAGCAGTTTAAACTCAATGGCTCGTGTGTTAACCATTTGGTAATTTAAGTTCTTTGAGTAATTGTGGAAGCAGTTATTATTTTTATTTAGCCAGAGGTGCCATATTGCAAAAGGAAATACATCTTCCCAAGTTATGGAGTTGTGAGTAACCGGTATTTGTAGATCTTTAATAGCCAATAGCCAATGTTTGTTGTGGGGGATGATATTGATGTCAATGCCTGTATTGTCCCAGAATGAGCGTGCTACAGTGCACTCAAGGAAGATATGAGTTATGGTTTCTTCAGCCATCCTACAAATCGTGTAAGTATTGTCAATTGAGACACCAATTTGATAAAGGTAGGAGTTAGTACGTAATCTATTTTTAAAGCATTGTCAGAGGAAAAATTTAATTTTGTTTAGGGTATGCAGTTTTCAAATCTAATCATAGTCAGTGGTCTTTTGGATGTGTTGGTGAAGTAATTTGTAAATTGAATAGGTTGTGAAGATTCCATTTGTATTCAGCATCCAAATGGCTGTGTCTATAGCAAAGGGGGTTTTTTGAGATGGAGATGGAGGAGATGTCATTTGAAATATTGCTAAGTAGTTCAAACGATATTTTGGACCAGTTCCACTGATCATTTAGCCAAACCTGGTCAAGGGTCGTGTTGTTATCATTCTTGTTAAGAGGACCCTGAATGATTGAGCGGATGTTTTTTTTTTGGGATCCAGTGTCCATAGTGGAAGTTTATGGATTTACCATTGCCAATATCCCAAGCCAATCCTTTGGTAATGGTTTCCCATCCCTTCAGGACATTTTGCCAAATGAAGGAGGTGGTCTTAGCATTAGGCTTATTGCTGTTTTTTTTTTTGAATTAGAGTATTTGCCCACATGGTTGATGGATTGGTGAATAATCTCCATGCAAGTCCAGCTAGAATGGCCTGGTTTTTGTGTCATGCCTTAGGTATCCCCAGACCACCTAATTCTTTGGAAGGGTTACAACATCCCACGAGATGTAGTGAATCTTTTTTAATAGTGATTGTCCCCCAAATAAAATCCCGCTGGATTTTGTCAATTTGGTGAAGGATCTTTTTTGGTAGGTGTCACACCTCCTTTTTCCGCACCGCGAGGGGACAAGGGAGTTTTTTCCAATTAAAGGACAATCGAAACGGGATTTGTTTATTTATTTCAGAGTCGCCACTTGGGAGATTTAGGGTGTCCCAAGTCACCAATTTTAATCCCGAATCGAGAAAAAGAATGACTCCATATTACAGTTTGCGTACCAGAAATCCGGATAAGGAATTCTGTTAACTCGGGAGAAGGTGTTAGGCATTCCCGAGTTCCATGGTTCTAGCACGGTCGCTTAACTGTTATATTCGGTTTGATTATCTGATTTTATACAAATATGAACTTATGTTCAGATTTTAACCTTTACCGCTTTTATTATATTTTTTTAAAGGAATATGAACATCGTTTAAAACATGTCTTTGGATTGCGTCACATGAAATGCACCCGCGATCCAGAACATATTTTATTCAATGTTTTAGGATTTGGAGTTGGGTCGCATGAAATGCACACCCGATTTTAAGAAGGTAAGATTATTAAACACGCGCCTAAAGAGACTATCGTATTATTATCCTGGGAAGGCCATGAAATTCGCTAAACGGTCCTTCTGAATTCTAATTAGACCATACATTTTGTGAGGGCCCCGCAATCTGTGCGTTTTATTTGGCGAGACTCATCTCATTCATTTTTAGAAGGATATCCTATAGCAGCTACGTTCCTTATCGCGTTTGTCTCTACTAATCGAAAACAGAAATAACCCTAGTTAATTACATGCTTGCAGGTTATTTATAGCAGGATTTCGAATGCCTTTACCGAATCAGAAACATGGCCGCGCCCACGGGCAGCTTATTGAATATTATGGGCCCAAACCCAACCCACCTAATGTCGGCTGGGCCTGGGCCACTGCTTCACCGATGAGAACCTGCCTAGTCCCTTTTGACTTGGGCTTGACCTTCGCGAAGTTGGAACCGTGAGCTTTTGTTCTTTGTTCTAAAGGTGTGATTTACCAGTTATAACGCAGTAATCTATCAAAAGGGAAGGGAATTAACTAATGATGGATAGTTATCATGCATTACTGGACATGCTTAGTCACAAACATAACTGATTCCTGAGCTACAGCCTACTACATATCAAATCTTTTATCTTCCAACCTACACACACCATAGGATATTACATTGCCATACAATGGACATTTGCTATGTGTGAGAGCTAACTACAGTATTCAAGCAAAAATGTAAACTATTATACATTACATGATGTTCAATATATCAGTCTATGTATGAAATAAACATCTTCAGATCTTCTCTTTTGTATTCATGCTCAATTTTCAAGTTATATCGACAGTATAGTCGTGTACCTGGTGTAGAAAACAAAAGAAGAAGGAGAATGATCAGCTGAGTGGTATGCAACAAACAACAGCAGCAGCAGATAAACAGCAACAACACAGCAACAACACTCAGCAACAATGTCACCAATAGTCCACAGATAAGTCGCAGCAGTTTCCACAACAAAGAAACCCAACAAGTGGTCGAGCACCAAGCAGACAACCCCAGCCACAGAGTAGTAAAACAGTAGAAAACCCAGAATGTTCAATGCAAATAGCCACAGCAATGCAGTAGTCACAAACAACTCGGCAAAAAACCAACAACAATTGCCAAAGACAGCTTGACCAACTTAAAACTCTTATGCAGTTTTCAGACAATAGTTGGTTCAATATCTTGAAATTTCTTCTGTTATTCTTTCTTTTCAGTTTCTAACTCACAAAACCTCTCTAAAGACTAAAAAATGTCCAGCCCCTTTCATGTTCTGAAACCGTCCTATTTATAGACAGAAATGGCAAGCATTAAGCTGCCTTGAACCCTTTTCCTCCTTCCTGCCCATAACTTCTTTTTAAACTAAAAGTATTCCCCATGCACATCCATTCGACAGGCCTTCAGCCTGTATTTTCTGCCCAAAAGCATGGGCAACCCCTTTTTTATTCAATCAGCCCCATGCTAACAAGTTTGGCTCCCCACTATTACGTTATTTTAATCCTAATCCAGTACCCTATTTGTCAGCTCATTTAAACTAATCATTTCTGTTCTTTTTTACACCCAAACTACCCATGTTAAGCCCTGATTATTACTGTCCTAAACCATTGCAGCATTAGGGCATTTTGAACTTCTGAAAGTTCAAATTCAAAACCGCCCTAGCCTGAGTCTTTTAATTGTTTATAATGCAGTTACAAACTACTTTCAAACAATGTCAAGCAATCAATTAACAACAACAGGTTCGTTCACTCATGTGAAGTTGTATGAATTAGAATATTTGAACCTTCAGTTATAGGAAACTAATCGACGACGTTTATCAAATTGACTATACTAATTATGACAAGAAATAACTAGTCGATCACATAAACAACACGTACAGGGTCCCGAATGGCTTCAGACAACTTCGCACAATCACTAGGAGGCCATGCGAACTATCTATTCACCGACTAATCTCATCGAGCATATATATCACAAGACGTATTCACATATACACAGAAGAACAAATGACCAAATAAAAGGTCTTTACAAAGACGGAAGAAAATTAAACAAAAATACCAGAAACAACAAACAACTACAACAAAACATGCTAACAAATTTAGACAATACTCAAACCAAACTAAAAGGAAAAGGAAAACTTATTGTGGGAGCTTTAACCAAGAACGGACCAGACTTGAACCAGTTTTGACCATTTGAGGCCAAACAAACCTTAATCGGGGTGTTCTCGACCGAGAACACCTTGATTAAAGCCTATTAGGTCCCAAAATCCCCATGAAACTGACCGGATTCCCTAGGTTCTTGTATCCCAGAGTTTGAATCTTCAGATTTGGGATTTTAGGATTTGTGGGTAGATTCGGACCAAACCAAGCTTGGTTTGGTCACGAGGGAGGTTAGGGGGTTGTCCAGTGTAAGTTTGGGTTGGTTTGGTGTAGATCGGGGTTTGGTCTCGAATCTTCAAATCAAGATTCGAGATGATGGAGGGTGATTCGAGGCCAGGGGGTAGCATATTTGGGTTTGGGGTGGTGAGATGCATCAGGGGTGTTAAGGGGGTGGTCACCGGCGTCCTTGCCGCCGGCTTTACGGGGAAGGTGAAGGGGGCGGCTAGGGTTTGGGACATTAGGGTTGGGCTCTTGGGGACGATGGAACCGGGGGTGTTTGGATAGGGGGGCGTGGGGTGTGATGGAGGGTTTATATACAGAAGGGGGAGATAGATCAGGGCCGTTAGATCAAGTGATCTCAACGGCTTGGATCTACTGGTGATGGACGAGACGGGGTCGTTTGGTATAGAAACGGGGTCGTTTGGTTTAAGTGAGGGGTTGGGTTAAATCGGTCACTGGGTCGGGTTTGGAAACGGGTTGCTGAAGGGGGTCCTGGGCCGTTGGATTGGCCTGGATGGACGGCTCAGATCAAACGCCTTTATACGGCGTCGTTTGGGGGGGTTTGCCTGAGGCCTGGTTTGGACTGGGTCAGATGCAATTGATTTTGGGCCTCAAAATTCAGAATAAAAATAGGCCCACTCCGATTTCTAAACAATTTGCACTAATTCTTTTGTTTTCTAATTTTAAACACAATTAAAAATAAAACAAAATTTAAAACACCCATTAATTAACACTTAACACATTTATCACACACATATTAAAATATTTAAATAGGTTAAATCACATCCTAGAATAAAAGATGCATATTTTGTGAATTTTCTTTTAATGACCGAATTATGGCTTAATTACCATGACATACATATTTTGTATTTTGTTTGTTAAGATTCAATGAAAAAAATGGACAGAAACACAAATGACTGCCAGCACATGTCACGTGAAAATTGTACCGCGATGCCATTTATTATTTTTTATTTCTTTTGGAGTGATTGTTCGTGGAGCAAAAATCACGTGCTTACAGCTGCCCCTCTTTGCCCGAAGACACGAAGGGTTTTCGCGCAAAGGCAAAGCGGGCGATTTTTGCTCGTCCGAGTACTCCGTGTGAAGCATTTTTCGAAAAAGATTTGACCGAACCTTCGCTTCAGAGGTTTCCTACATATCCTGGGCTGAACAGGAATCAGGTCAATGTAGTTCGGGATGTTTTGGTAGCTGGGACTACCGTGTGACTGTCATGTTTGTTGTGGTTGTGCTGTTACATGCTGCTGTATGCTGTCATCGCTTACCGATCTCCTTGTTACATTGGGATGAAAAGAAAGTAAGAAGCTAGGCTAGACTACGGATCATAAGATCTCATCTATCTTCAACTTGTTCTTGTCGCCTTTCTTTCTTGTCGGCTTGCGTTTTCCTCCGATGCTTTTATTTTGTGAACTCGGGGGATGGTACTGGCCCTTTGCTCTTCTGAGTACCAGTTTTCATCATTTTGCTTGGTCCGCTGGGGATATGGCCTTCTTCGTTAAGCTTTTCAATGGTTCCTCTGGTGGCACGGCTCTCTTCATCAGATTTGTTATGCTGGGCATGGTCTAATGTTCACAAGCTGCTTCTTTCAAAACGCGTCCTTTCTTCCTTATGACGCATGCACTTGAGTTTGCACCCTTCTGCTTCTCGGTGCTGGGGTTTTTTATTATTTCCTGCTGGGCATTCCTGCTGTAACCCTCCGCCTTCTGATAGGGTTACTGATTCTAAAATCTGCAGTATAAGACTAAAAAGTATTCCTCTTGTTATACAGGTGGGCGCCTGAATGCAAAATTATGAAATGTATGCCCGCGTTATACTGGTGGGCGACCTAGAACAAAAAGTATTCCCGCATTTTACTGGTG
The DNA here is from genome assembly GCF_000715075.1 of Nicotiana tabacum. Taxonomy (NCBI): domain Eukaryota; kingdom Viridiplantae; phylum Streptophyta; class Magnoliopsida; order Solanales; family Solanaceae; genus Nicotiana; species Nicotiana tabacum. The sequence continues at coordinate 54,150,215 of NC_134087.1, read as the reverse complement.
GGCGACCTAGAACAGAAAGTATTCCCGCATTTTACTGGTGGGCGACCTAGAATAGAAAGTATTCCCGCATTTTACTGGTGGGCGACCTAGAACAGAAAGTATTCCCGCATTTTACTGGTGGGCGACCTAGAACAGAAAGTATTCCCGCATTTTACTGGTGGGCGACCTAGAACAGAAAGTATTCCCGTATTTTACTGGTGGGCGACCTAGAACATGAATGTATTCCCGCATTTTACTGGTGGGCGACCTAGAACAGAAAGTATTCCCGCATTTTACTGGTGGGCGACCTAGAACAGAAAGTATTCCCGCATTTTACTGGTGGGCGACCTAGAACAGAAAGTATTCCCGCATTTTACTGGTGGGCGACCTAGAACAGAAAGTATTCCCGCATTTTACTGGTGGGCGACCTAGAACAGAAAGTATTCCCGCATTTTACTGGTGGGCGACCTAGAACAGAAAGTATTCCCGCATTTTACTGGTGGGCGACCTAGAACAGAAAGTATTCACGCATTTTACTCGTTCTTCCGAGAACATTTTCGACAACGACAGAAAATTTTCTGCCCCGGTTTGGTGATTTCCCTTGCATCGCGTCCTTCTGCCATCATCAACCTTTATTTTCCTGCAGTAGACAAAAGGATTTAGTTAGTTTTAATCATGGTGGGCAGCGGTGTTCTTTCCGCTGGGAGATGATTTTTCTCTCTTTCTCTTTTGCTGGCTTTGTGCCTTCCCACTGGTTGGCGGACAAAGTTGCTTGCTGGGGTGACCCGTCTGATAGAGATGGTCTTCCATTTATCCCCCTTTTTGCTTTCCTCTTTACAGAACCAACTGTGGGAGTCTACTTCCCTCCCGAAACCACTCTCTTAAGAGTTTACTTCCTCCCAGAATTGCAAGGCATAGAACTTTATTGCCTGGGGATAACCTTTGGGATTGTTAGGGTTATCTTGCATCGGATCAATTTCCCTTTCCTGTGGAGTCCGACCACTTTGGACTTGGGTCTGTGATTTATCGACGTTCTGCGGGGAGACCTTCTCGGAACTTGGTCCACGAGTCCTTCACTCGTCATTTTCCGCTCTCTTTATGCCACCCTTCTTTTTATGCAATTCGCCCTTTGGTTTTGCGACCGACGCCTTTTGTCTTATTCTTGGTTTTTGGCCTATCCCTTTCGTACTTTGCTTTTGGACCCCTTCAGTCTCTGGTAGTAAACTTTGAAAAATCTTTTTCAAAATGAATTCTTAAAAAGAAAAATGAAAACGATAGAAAAGGAGGAAAATCTCTCTGAACCAATACTTGGTGGAAAAAGGAAAAGAGAAGAACTTATCTGGATGACATGACTGGTCCATGTGATCATGACGTGAACCATAGATTCCTGACCCAGTCTATTTGTATCAATCGACTTGCCTGATGACCTTACTTGTTGGGGATAAATAGGTGTCCCTTTCTTTGCGAATGTGGACCTTTTTGCTGATCTGCCTTGTCGCCTCATAGTGCCCTTCGAGGGATTTTCACTAATGAGACTCTCTCTTTTCTCTCAGCTCCCGGCGCCTTATGGTACCTGTGGAGGTTTTCATCGATAAGACTCTCTCATTTTATATCTCTCATCTTTTGTCGCCTTATGATGCCTGTGAAGGTTTTCACCGATAAGACTCTCTCATTTTATTTCTTCAGCAGGGAATTGGAGTGCTGTTGATATGACCCTCTCTTTGGAGATTCCTTTGGACTATCAATTCATTTCCAGTTTTATGACCCTCTTCTTCGCCGGGGATCAGTGTATTATTCTCGGCTTCATTTGCCTGACTTGGCACCTCTTGGATATTGATCGGGAGGTCTTTTGGACGTCGATGTTGGTTTTGGTGTGGGGCTAAGAAGAAAGGCTAAATGAAATAACTTTGATGGGTGATCCGCTACAACTTTTGGAATCAAACTTTTGTTGGAATTTTAAAACATAACATCTGCCCCAGTTTTCTTGCTTGGGGGATTTATTTATTTTTACTCTATGTTGAGCTATGTGCATTACGCACACTGTGCCTATTATGCACACTTATGGACATTATGCACACTATGACCGAGCCGTGAGGCGCCTACGTATCCTCTTTGAGGAATCAAGTCAAACGTAGTTCCCACGATTTTGTTTTTCTTGTGATTTTATCTCCCTTTTTTTCATTTTCTTTTACAATTTTCTTTTTTTTTTCTTTTTCATATATTTTCCATTAGTGATTCCAAAAGAGGGACATGAAAGAATAACTTAAGGCTCAAAAAGGGTAAACAAGGGTAAAAAGTGTTTGGATAGAAGAAAGAATTGCCTCCGTCATTTCATTATCCAATAAGTACCCAGTACAAACAAACGAACCAATAATTGCCATAATCAAAGAAATTACGCATAATATCTTTTGACTGCATCCGAATTGATAGCCATGTCAACACATCTTCCCTCGATATCCGTCAAACACAAAGCACCGTTGGACAATACCCTGGTCACGATATAAGGCCCTTGCCAATTTCGGGCGAACTTGCCTTTTGCTTCGACCTGATGCGGGAGGATCCTCTTTAATACCTGCTGCCCTACTTCAAACTTCCTAGGGCGTACCTTCTTATTATATGCCTTTGCCATTCTCTTCTGATATAGCTGACCATGGCACATTGCTGCCAATCTTTTCTCGTCTAACAAGCTTAACTGTTCCAATCGAGCTTTGACCCATTCATCATCATCAATCTCGGCTTCAGTGACAATCCGGAGGGATGGGATTTCAACCTCCGCGGGTATTACGGCCTCAGTTCCGTACACCAACAAATAAGGAGTTGCACCTATGGAAGTCCGGACGGTAGTGCGATAACCCAACAAAGCAAAGGGTAATCTCTCGTGCCATTGTCTGGATCCCTCCACTATCTTTCGCAGTATCTTCTTGATATTCTTATTGGCTGCTTCGACCGCTCCATTCGCCTTGGGGCGATATGGGGTAGAGTTGCGGTGTGTAATCTTGAAATGTTGGCATACCTCTCTCATCAGGCTACTGTTAAGATTCGCACCGTTATCCGTGATGATTACTTTTGGGATCCCAAATCTGCAGATGATATGGGAGTGCACAAAATCCACCACTGCCTTTTTAGTTACCGACTTGAAGGTTTTAGCCTCAACCCATTTGGTGAAGTAGTCAATGGTTACTAGAATGAACCTATGACCATTGGATGCTGCTGGCTCGATAGGTCCAATGACGTCCATGCCCTATGCCACAAACGGCCAGGGTGCTGACATCGCATGTAGCTCTGTTGGCGGAGCGTGAATCAGATCTCCATGTATCTGACACTGATGGCATTTCCTCACGAAAGTGATGCAGTCATGCTCCATGGTGAGCCAATAATACCCTGCTCGAAGGATCTTTCTTGCCAATGCATATCCGCTCATATGTGGCCCGCAAACTCCAGCATGTACCTCTGCTATAACCGTCGTGGCTTGACTGGCATCTATGCATCTCAACAATCCCAAATCCGGGGTTCTTTTGTACAAAACTCTTGTACTGAGGAAGAAACCATTTGACAAACGCCGAAGGGCTCTTTTTTGGTCTCCAGTGGCCTGTTCCGGATATATCCCCATTCTGAGGTATTCCTTGATATCATGAAACCAGGGTTCGCCATCTGCTTCCTCTTCTACGGCGTTGCAATAAGTGTGCTGATCACGGACCTGAATGTGCAGAGGATCAACATACATTTTGTCAGGGTGGTGCAACATTGATGCTAAGGTGGCCAATGCACCCGCAACCTCGTTATGAACTCTCGGGATATGTTTGAACTTTACTGATCGAAATCGTTTGCTCAGATCGTGCAAGCATTGTCGATATGGTATGAGTTTTAGATCCCGCGTTTCCCATTCACCCTGAATCTGATGTACCAAGAGGTCCGAGTCTCCCAAGACCAAAACGTCTTGGACATCCATGTCCGCAGCCAATCGCAGACCCAAAATGCAAGCTTCATACTCGGCCATATTATTGGTGCAATAGAAGCGTAGTTGAGCCGTAACAGGATAATGGCGTCCTGTTTCAGAAATGAGTACTGCTCCTATTCCAACCCCTTTCGCGTTTGCAGCTCCATCGAAGAAAAGCTTCCAACCTGGTTCCTCGGGTAACTCCAGCTCATTTGTATGCATTACCTCTTCGTTGGGGAAATACGTTCTTAAAGGCTCGTATTTTTCATCAATGGGATTCTCTGCCAAATGGTCGGCCAACGCCTGGGCTTTCATGGCTGTCCTCGTCACATAGACGATATCAAACTCTATGAGCAGAATTTGCCATTTTGCCAACCTCCCTGTGGGCATAGGTTTCTGAAAGATATACTTCAATGGGTCCAAACGGGATATGAGATAAGTAGTATACGAGGACAGGTAGTGCTTCAACTTCTGAGCTACCCAAGTTAGGGCGCAACATGTTTTCTCGAGTTGAGTGTACTTGACCTCGTATACTGTGAATTTCTTGCTAAGATAGTAGATGGCCTGCTCCTTCCTTCCTGTGTCATCATGTTGCCCCAGTACACAACCAAATGAATTTTTCAGGACCGTCAGATAAAGAATTAAGGGCTTCCCTGGCTTAGGCGGGACCAACACGGGTGGATTAGACAGATACCCTTTGATTTGGTCGAAAGCCTCTTGACATTCTGCCGTCCAACTTACAGCAGCATCCTTTTTCAGAAGCCGAAATATGGGCTCACAAGTTGTTGTGAGTTGAGCGATGAACCTACTGATGTAATTGAGTCTACCCAGCAAACTCATTACCTCTGTCTTGTTCTTTGGCTGTGGCAAATCTCGGATGGATTCGATCTTTGATGGGTCCAGCTCAATACCCCGTCGACTGACGATGAATCCTAACAGCTTTCCTGATGGAACCCCGAATGCGCATTTGGCCGGGTTAAGCTTGATATCATACCTTCGGAGTCTTTGGAAGAATCTCCTTAGGTCTGTTACATGGTCTTCCTGACGCCAAGACTTTATGATCACTTCATCCACGTACACCTCAATTTCTTTGTGTATCATGTCGTGAAACACAGCAGTCATTGCTCGCATGTACGTTGCCCCGGCATTCTTCAATCCGAACGGCATTACCCGATAGCAGTAAGTTCCCCATGGCGTAATAAAAGCTGTCTTTTCCGCATCTTCCTCGTCCATCAAGATCTGATGATAACCCGCATAGCAATCCACAAAGGATTCGATCTCGCGCCCAGCGCAATTATCGATCAGGATATGGATGTTGGGCAACGGAAAATTGTCCTTGGGACTTGCTTTGTTGAGATTGCGGTAGTCGACGCACACCCTGATTTTTCCATCCTTCTTTGGGACTGGTACCACATTGGCCAACCACTCGGGATATCAAGTGACCCGAATGACCTTCGCCTGCAACTGCTTAATAACCTTTTCTTTGATCTTTACACTCATTTCTGTTTTAAATTTCCTTAGCTTTTGCTTGACCGGAGGGTATGCCGGGTCAGTGGGCAATTTGTGAACCACTAAATTGGTGCTTAATCCCGGCATATCATCATATGACCATGCAAAAAAATCTTTGAATTCCACGAGGGTTTTGATCAATTCTTCCCTGACATTCGGTTCAATATGGATGCTGATTTTGGTTTCTCGGATATTATCGGCGTCCCCTAGATTCACAGCCTCAGTGTCATTTAGGTTAGGTTTGGGTTTTTCTTCGAATTGGCACAATTCTCGGTTTATCTCTTCGAAGGCTTTATCCTCGTCATATTCGGATTCATCGTCACAAACGACCTCTTGTATAATTGAGTCGGATTCAGATTGATTTATTAGACTAGGTCGAAGATCCGCTGTGCATGCCATGTCATTAGAACCAGTAAAAAGAGAACTGTTCAGAAAGAAAAAGAACAAAACAAAATTAAAATGGGACCAAAGAAGAGAACTTTATTAAACTTGCGGGATAAAAGGGTTCACACTTTTACAAAAAGTAAACTTTGGATTACACCCTAGAATAATCCGAACAAAACAAAACAAACAAAACATAAATCAAAGCCTACTACCAAGACTCCCCTCGGACAGGAAGAGGAGTAACTGTCCAATTGTTGGTTTTGGCCTCAGGCCCCACAAACTGTATCTCTGCTCTGCTAGAACCTTCTCCAGCTTCTACCATACTGACATCAGCGAATAGCTTCTCGAAACTCTGATTCAGGTCCCCATCTATACCAATCAATGGTCCTAGAATCTTCGGGACTGGCGACCCCTTGGCACTTGCTCTGACAAAAGACCTTGAGAGACGTGGCACCGGTTTGGGCAGAAACCAAACCCTCTTCTTCATTTTTCGCGCTTGCTTCCTATCTGCTGTGGTTGGTTTGAACCCCAATCCGAAAGTTTCCAGATTTTTAGGCAGGGAGACAGGTTGGACAATCCCCTGAAGCTCGACTCCCAGGCCCTTTCCCGGCACAAATCCATTACCCAGCATTTCCGAGACCATCATGACTGTCGCGGCAGCTACCCTAGGGTGCGGGATGATTTCTCCTTCAGAAATTTTGTTTGCCGACACTGTATCGAAAATCTGGTAGACCCAAGGACCTTTGTCATCATCGGTCTCTATGAAAGGTACAATGGCGCCACCCATGGTGCACGCCGTGTCCTCGCCGTGTAGCACGACCTCTTGTCTTTCCCACTCGAACTTCACCATCTGATCTAGGGTGGAGGGCACTGCTTTGGCTGCATGAATCCATGGTCGTCCTAACAAAAGGTTATAAGATACTGTGGAATCTAACACCTGGAACTCCATGGTGAACAGGACTGGACCGATGGTCAATTCAAGTACAATATCCCCTACAGTGGCTGTTCCATTTCCGTCAAATCCTCGGACACAGATGCTATTCTTGTGGATTCTTTCGTGGTCGATCTTTAACTGGTTCAGAGTGGATAATGGGCAGATATTGGCACTTGAACCGTTATCCACCAATACCCGAGTAACTACCGAGTTTTCACATTTGACAGTTAGGTAGAGAGCTTTATTATGCTCTGTACCTTCCATCGGCAGGTCATCATCTGAGAATGTTACCCTGTTCACCTCGAAAATCTTGTTAGCAATGGTTTCCAGGTGGTTTACAGAAATCTCGTTGGGCACATGAGCTTCGTTAAATATCTTCATCAAGGCCCGACGATGCTCCTCAGAATGGATTAGTAATGACAGCAGCGAGATATGGGCCGGTGTTTTCCTCAGCTGTTCGACCACAGAGTAGTCCTGCACTTTCATCTTTCTCAGGAACTCTTCAGCCTCTTCTTCGGACACAGGTTTCTTGGTTGCAGCCGGGTTGGTTCTTCTTAGCTCCACCGGAGCAAAACACCGACCTGATCGAGTCAGCCTTTGCGCTTCACAACTAACTTCCTCCACCTGTTTTCCTTTGTACATCACCACTGCCTTCTCGTATTTCCAAGGCACAACCTTGCTATCAATCATCGGCAGCTGGACTACAGGCTTTATAGTGACCAGTTCCCTGTACACCCCTTTCAACACAACTGCAGGCGTGGGTGGAGTCCCTGATATTACCAACTTGCTTGGCTCGAGTTTGCTTGTTATGGCGGACGGGCTCTTTCCCAATATCACTACTGGCTTGACGCCTTCTTTCTGCGACTGTACCCCGGTTCCTCCACTGGTCGATCCTTCTTTCGGAGCGGCCTGGATCATTATAACTGTCTGTGAAGGTTTTCTCAACTCTCTTCCCTCATACACCAACTCGATCATGTGAGTCTCATGGTGCGCTAGCAGTGGGTTCTGGTTGATGTTAGGAGCCTCCGGTGTTTGGACCTCGATCTTATTGGTGTCAATAAGATCCTGTATGGCATGCCTCAATTTCCAACACTTTTTGGTATCATGCCCCAGCATCCCTGAGCAGTATTCACAACTTATTGATCGATCCAAATTCTGGGGTGGGGGATTTGGTTCTCGAGTCTGGACAGGACTAACCAAACCCAGTTGCCTCAATTTGTGGAACAAAGCGGCATAGGTTTTTCCCAACTCCGTGAAAGTTCTGTGTTTCCGCAGCCTGTCATTCCTAGCATCTGGATTTCCCCGAAAGCCTGCCCCTGGCGGGTTTATATACGCCCTCGGTGGAGGATAGGTGTTTTGTGGTGGTGCATATATGTTCTGGGGAGCCGGCGCGCGCCATTGCGGGCGAACCGGAGGCTGAGTGTATGTCTGGGCCTGGTGTACGGAGCAATGTGGTTCTCGAGGCGGATAGCAATGTTGTGGTGGGTTATATGGGTAGTTTGGCCTGTGAGGTCTGGGTTGGTTGTAGTGTGGCTTGCCAGCCCTGGACCAACTGCCTGCCTCGATCGTGACAATTTCTTCTTTCTTTCTTCTTCCCAGCGCACCTCCCGTGCTGCTCTGAATAGCCTGGGTCGTGGCCTTGAGTTCCGAATAATTCAAGATTTTGTCAGACCTCAGACCTTCTTCTATCATGACCCCTATCTTCACCACCTCATTGAAGGATTTTCCAACCGTCGTCACCAAGTAACCAAAGTACGTTGGATCCAATGTTTGCAAGAAATAGTCCATCATCTCTCCCTCTCTCATGGGAGGATCGACTCTGGCCGCTTGCTCTCTCCAGCGGAACCCGTACTCGCGAAAACTTTCCCCGGGCTTCTTCCCGGTTCTCAACAACGTGAGACGGTCAGGGACTATCTCGAGATTGTATTGGAAATGACCCGCGAAAGACTGCGCCAGATCATCCCAAGTGTACCATCTACTAGAATCCTGCCTCGTATACCATTCTAGTGCAGATCTGCTCAGACTTTGGCCGAAATAAGCTATCAGCAGCTCGTCTTTGCCGCCTGCCCCTCTCATTTTGCTACAGAATCCCCGCAAATGTGCCATGGGATCCCCGTGCCCTTTATATAAATCAAACTTAGGCATCTTGAACCCAGCCGGGAGTTGGACGTCGGGGAAAGGGCATAGATCTTTGTAAGCCACGCTGACTTGGTTGCCCAATCCGTGCAGGTTCCTGAAGGACTGCTCCAGGATTTTGAACTTCCTTAATACCTCATCATGTTCAGGGGCTTTAACCGGCTTTTCAATCTCTGTCGGTACCTCCAAGTGCGGATTGTAGGCCTGTGGTTCGGGGGCATGGAATGTAGGCTCAGGGGGATAGTATTGCGTATCGTGAGCCTGAAACAATGGCTCACTGGTCGTTCTTTGCAAGGTGGATGATGTGGGTCCCACAAAAGTGGGAGTATTTGGTGTTGGGAGAGGTTGATGGGGTGGTGGAGCTTGGGAATCATGGGGGCTTCTTTCCTGATGATAACGGGGATTCGGGAGGCTTGTTGAAGGGCCGGAATGAGGGTATTCCGGCATGTGCCCCAGTGGCTCAGTGCTCTTTTGTGCCTTGGCTAAAGCCAGCTGCATTGCGTTCATCTCTAGTCCCATCCTTTCAATCTTTTCCATCGCTTCTTTTAACAGTTGGCTCATCGGCCTTTCTTCCTCGTTACTATTCTCTGAAGTAGTCATGCTTGTTGCTACCGGTCCTTTGGATCTGGTTTGGTAAGAGTGTGTTGCCAGAATTCTTTAACAACTAACTTGTCTGGTGTAGACAACAACAAACTTTGTTAGCGTTAGAGTTTAACAGATTTGATCACAACACATAGAGGATGCAATGCTCCTAGGCAGTTAACCGTTTCTACATGCTTTGCTTCAAACAACATACGTTATTCCGGCTTGCTTATTTGTCCCCCCCTTTTTTTTAAAAGTACTTTAGGAAACCCTGTATTTTATTTTATTTTTTGTATTTTCTTTTCTCTTTTTTTTTTCCTTTCTTTCTTTATTTAAAAGCGGTCAAATCTTATGGGGATTGCCTACGTATCACGTCCCCGCGCGAATCAGACCAGGCGTTGTTCTGCCATAAAGTAAAGAAACACAAAATTCTTTTGGAATCATTAAATTCATTCTCAAAATTTTGCTATTACAAATTACTTCAAACAAGGAACAACAATAGTACAGACTCCACAGTTTTTAACCTGATTTGACTAAAAGAAAAGAAAACAACATATGGGAAAGCGTTAAAGCCAAATAAACAGGACTCGACCAAAGATTAATTTTCCAACTTAGGGGTCCGCGAGGCATCATTCGGCCTTTCCGCGGCCCTTGGTGTGAGGTCCCTTTGCAAGCTTTTCAACTCGCTCATAATCCGGTGGATGCAGCCCATGATGGAACAAGGAGGGTCTTCCGAGGCATTTGCTCGCCTGCTAGGCATCTCATGTAGATGTAGTGCCCAATCTCGTCGATCCTTCCTCGAATGTTGTCCCTTTCAGCGAACAATTGCTCTATTTGCCGGTTCTTTAATCCTAGTGCTTGAGCATTGTCAGCAAGTCGATCCTGGAACATCTCCATTTGTCTTTCCATGCAGGCCATTGCATCGTAACAATGTCTTCTGTCGGTCTGGGCATCTCGTGCTTGTTTGATGATCTGATCATGTAGAGTGGAGTTCATTTCCCTTAATATCCCGATGCTCATTTCATAATCCCTTATGACCTGTTGCAGACGCTGCCTCCGGGCCATTGTACATTTTGCCCATCTGACCTTCATCCTTGCTACGCGAGCTTCTGATTGTTCTAATTCTTCTTGGCTTTGGACGACCTGATTTTTCAAACTTGCTATCAATCTTTCGTCGGAGCGACGTTTCTGTCGGTCAATGTTACTTTTGCTGGCTTGGCGTAGGCGGGCCTTTAGTGTCTGGTTCTCTTGGGCTAGCTTGTTCTTTTCGCCTCGCTCCGAGGCGACTTGCACGTTGTTCTTAAATACAAGCCTTTCAACGTGTTGTTTTAGCTTCCCGATTTCAGCCCGGTAACCTTCTTCCCTTTTTAACCATCCCCATTGCTCCTGTGAATCATCTGTGAATTGTTGGACATGGGCTCTTTTAGCAGGTCTTTGCCGAATCTGAAACCTTCTTTCGAACCAAGCATCGTACTTTGGGTCTACCTCACCTTTAGCTAGTTCTCGCACCATGGTCTTGGGTTCCAAGAATCTACATTCGTGCCACAACTTTCTAATCTTCCCCTCGGGAAATATGACTCTCGGGCTCAGCTCCAAGGCATGCTTGCTCAGATCTTCATCAGTAGGGATTACTTGGAACCTGCCCAACTGTCGCAATACCCGATGAGGAGCATATGGCTGGATGCTACGAAGTCCCATTAAGAGAACATGACATTCTTCAGCCGACATGTAGATCACCTCAGTATCACTCAACCAACCGAATGCCCATTCAATTTGGTCAGCTGTTGTTGACCTTAACCGTGTAAACCATGCTTCGACACCTTTAGGAAATCTGGCGCCTGTCATGCGCTTCTTGAAGCCGCTGATACAATTCCTCTCGGTCAACCCGTGGTTCATGTATCCTACTCGGTGATGGAGGTGTTCTTGCATCCATAGCTGAAGTAACAGATTGCAACCTTGAAAGAATTTGCCTCCTTCTCGGCATATAGTCAAAGCTCGGTAGATTTCAGACAAAATCAAAGGAACCACAGTACTGTCGGTTCTTTTGATTGCAACGTCGGCCATCCCTACAAGGCCTATCTCTATCTTTTTATCCTTCCTTGGACAGACCATGACTCCCAAGAACGTTGTGATGAAAGCCAAAGTACGTCTTGCTTCCCATTTGTTTCTGTTCCCTCCATGAGTTAGTCCAAGATTTGGTTCCTCAAAACCTTGCGGAGTTCCGTACCGCTGATACAAAAAATGGAGATTACAACATCCTCTCGATAAATCATCATGTTGTATCTTTCGACTGATGCTTAGCAGATCCAGAAACGCATGCGGAGATACCGGCCTTGGCGAAAGTAGGTATTGCCCTCTTAACCTCCTATTCAATCCTGCATATCCGACGACTTCCTCCAGTGTTGGTGAAAGTTCAAAGTCAACGAAACGGAAAACACTGCGGGTTGGGTCCCAAAATGGTATTAGAGCTTCAAGAATATCTGTCCTTGGCCTAACACTCAGCAAATCGACAAAACCTCCCAATACTCTTCCCGCTATCTCCTTGCCATCGACTTCCAAGTCATTCCACCACATGTGGAGTTGTAGAGGGACCTCGCTGAGGGATGAGAACGGTTCATTTCGCCCTGTGCTCATCCTGCACATTTGTTAAGGTATTTTTAGGCGAAAGCAAAAATCTTTATTTTGATTCCAAACAAAAATCTTTGAAAAAACAATATATGTATATATATACATGTGTATATATATTTATACATATATACTTTGTTGTATATCATTATTGGTAAAATGAAACAGGGAGTTGGACCCGATGAGGGTTACCTACGTATCCCACATCCGGTGAGAATCAAACCGACGTAGTTCGGGTAATAAACTAACTAGTTTATTCGAAAATAAAGAATTAACTAGTTTATTTTTATTTATTTTTTTGAAAATAAAGCAAATTAAAATAAAAACTCATTCCTCATTCTCAGCTTGCTATTTTTCTCTTTTCTCTTTTCCTTTGTTTTTTTTAAGTAAAACAAACTATTAAAATAAAATATACCCATTTTCTCTTCTATTTGAACTTTGTCACCCCTTTTTTTTTGTAAAAAAAAAAATTTCCCAACATTCAAAACCGGTCATCATGCATGTTCGAAGCAAATAAATGCACAAGCAGTGAGCAGGATACATCAGGATGGCCTTTTCTGCTTCAAGTTGCTATTCCTAGACGGACCCAACCCCTGTGTTGAGTCCCCTAAGTCAAATGCGCATGATGCAAATAAGCGTTCCTACTAGGGATCCGGCATGTGGCTTTGTTATACTAGGTTCAGAACCTGGGTGTTTGTTCTAGACCTGGCTTACCCGAGCGGACAGCTCGAGCCGAGGGAAGGCAGCGTACCGGGAATACAGAAGCTTCACCGGCTTAGCAACTTGTCCGAACCTCGTTCTAAATTGGAATTTGACACTGTACAGAAAAGAAGTTGTACGAAGTACGCCCTTCTTCATGATTAAGAAGACTCAGAAAGGATAGGGGTTTCGGCACAGTTTATATACAGTTCACGTAATATCAAAGCGGTAAAAGGCAACCAATTAGCACATTAAGCACAGATCATGTAACAAAATCAGATAAAGCTAAATATAACAATTTATTCTAAGCTCGAATTTCTAACCCTGAACCGGTGGTTCTGGGTCAACTCCCTAGCAGAGTCGCCAGAGCTGTCACACCTCATTTTTCCGCACCGCGAGGGGACAAGGGAGTTTTTTCCAATTAAAGGACAATCGAAACGGGATTTGTTTATTTATTTCAGAGTCTCCACTTGGGAGATTTAGGGTGTCCCAAGTCACCAATTTTAATCCCGAATCAAGAAAAAGAATGACTCCATATTACAGTCTGCGTACCAGAAATCCGGATAAGGAATTCTGTTAACTCGGGAGAAAGTGTTAGGCATTCCCGAGTTCCGTGGTTCTAGCACGGTCTCTTAACTGTTATATTCGGTTTGATTATCTGATTTTATACTAATATGAACTTATGTGTAGATTTTAACCTTTACCGCTTTTATTATATTTTTTTAAAGGAATATGAACATCGTTTAAAACATATCTTTGGATTGCGTCACATGAAATGCACCCGCGATCCAGAACATATTTTATTCAATATTTTAGGATTTGGAGTTGGGTCGCATGAAATGCACACCCGATTTTAAGAAGGTAAGATTATTAAACACGCGCCTAAAGAGACTATCGTATTATTATCCTGGGAAGGCCATGAAATTCGCGAAACGGTCCTTCCGAATTCTAATTAGACCATACATTTTGTGAGGGCCCCGCAATCTGTGCGTTTTATTTGGCGAGGCTCATCTCATTCATTTTTAGAAGGATATCCTATAGCAGCTACGTTCCTTATCGCGTTTGTCTCTACTAATCGAAAACAGAAATAACCCTAGTTAAGTACATGCTTGCAGGTTATTTATAGCAGGATTTCGAATGCCTTTACCGAATCAGAAACATGGTCGCGCCCACGGGCAGCTTATTGAATATTATGGGCCCAAACCCAACCCACCTAATGTCGGCTGGGCCTGGGCCACTGCTTCACCGATGAGAACCTGCCTAGTCCCTTTCGACTTGGGCTTGACCTTCGCGAAGTTGGAACCGTGAGCTTTTGTTCTTTATTCTAAAGGTGTGATTTACCAGTTATAACGCAGTAATCTATCAAAAGGGAAGGGAATTAACTAATGATGGATAGTTATCATGCATTATTGGACATGCTTAATCACAAACATAATTGATTCCTGAGCTACAGCCTACTACATATCAAATATTTTATCTTCCAACCTACACATACCATAGGATATTACATTGCCATACAATGGACATTTGCTATGTGTGAGAGCTAACTACATTATTCAAGCAAAAATGTAAACTATTATACATTACATGATGTTCAATATATCGGTCTATGTATGAAATAAACATCTTCAGATCTTCTCTTTTGTATTCATGCTCAATTTTCAAGTTATATCGACAGTATAGTCGTGTACCTGGTGTAGAAAACAAAAGAAGAAGGAGAATGATCAGCTGAGTGGCATGCAACAAACAACAGCAGCAGCAGATAAACAGCAACAACACTCAGCAACAATGTCACCAATAGTCCACAGATAAGCCGCAGCAGTTTCCTAAACAAAGAAACCCAACAGGTGGTCGAGCACCAAGAAGACAACCCCAGCCACAGAGTAGTAAAACAGTAGAAAACCCAGAATGTTCAATGCAAATAGCCACAGCAATGCAGTAGTCACAAACAACTCGGCAAAAAACCAACAACAATTGGCAAAAACAGCTTGACCAACTTAAAACTCTTATGCAGTTTTCAGACAATAGTTGGTTCAATATCTTGAAATTTCTTCTGTTATTCTTTCTTTACAGTTTCTAACTCATAAAACCTCTCTGAAGACTAAAAAATGTCCAGCCCCTTTCATATTCTGAAACCGTCCTATTTATAGGCAGAAATGGCAAGCATTAAGCTGCCTTGAACCCTTTTCCTCCTTCCTGCCCATAACTTCTTTTTAAACTAAAAGTATTCCCCATGCACATCCATTCGACAGGCCTTCAGCCTGTATTTTCTGCCCAAAAGCATGGGCAGCCCCTTTTTTATTCAATCAGCCCCATGCTAACAAGTTTGGCTCCCCACTATTACGTTATTTTAATCCTAATCTAGTACCCTATTTGTCAGCTCATTTAAACTAATCATTTCTGTTCTTTTTTACACCCAAACTACCCTTGTTAAGCCCTGATTATTACTGTCCTAAACCATTGCAGCATCAGGGCATTTTGAACTTCTGAAAGTTCAAATTCAAAACCGCCCTAGCCTGAGTCTTTTAATTGTTTATAATGCAGTTACAAACTACTTTCAAACAATGTCAAGCAATCAATTAACAACAACAGGTTCGTTCACTCATGTGAAGTTGTATGAATTAGAATATTTGAACCTTCAGTTATAGGAAACTAATCGACGACGTTTATCAAATCGACTATACTAATTATGACAAGAAATAACTAGTCGATCACATAAACAACACGTACAGAGTCCCGAATGGCTTCAGACAACTTCGCACAATCACTGGGAGGCCATGCGAACTATCTATTCGACGACTAATCTCATCGAGCATATATATCACAAGACGTATTCACATATACACAGAAGAACAAATGACCAAATAAAAGGTCTTTACAAAGACGAAAGAAAATTAAACAAAAATACCAGAAACAACAAACAACTACAACAAAACATGCTAACAAATTTAGACAATACTCAAACCAAACTAAAAGGAAAAGGAAAACTTACTGTGGGAGCTTTAACCAAGAACGGACCAGACCTGAACCAGTTTTGACCATTTGAGGCCGAACAAACCTTAATCGGGGTGTTCTCGACCGAGAATACCTTGATTAAGGCCTATTAGGTCCCAAAATCCCCATGAAACTGACCGGATTCCCCAGGTTCTTGTATCCCAGAGTTTGAATCTTCAGATTTGGGATTTTAGGAATTGTGGGTAGATTCGGACCAAACCAAGCTTGGTTTGGTCACGAGGGAGGTCAGGGGGTTGTCCAGTGTGAGTTTGGGTTGGTTTGGTGTAGATCGGGGTTTGGTCTCGAATCTTCAAATCAAGATTCGAGATGATGGAGGGTGATTCGAGGCTAGGGGGTAGCAGATTTGGGTTTGGGGTGGTGAGATGCATCAGGGGTGTTTGGGACTTTACCTTGAAGTCTCCGAAATGTATGGTCAAATCGCTGATGCCTAACCTGAGCTGAAGTACCTGGATCTGTACAAAAATATGCAGAAGCATAGTATGAGTACACCACAATGGTATGCAATAAGTATCAAGCCTAACCTCGATAGAGTAGTGACGAGGCCAGGTCAAGACACTTACTAGGATAAGAGAAACTGAACAAGATATAGTATAGGAAAATAGTAGAAGACGAGAAAAATAAATGACAATGAAGTAGTTCAATAATGTAAGTTAACAATGGAATTTAACGCAATAAAGGCAACAAAGAATGAACAGATAATAAGAACATCAAGAATCAATACAGACAAATACAAGTAAGGCAAATAAATAGATAACAAAATTTGATCAACCAACAAGCCTCTTTAATATAGAATGTACAACAAGAATCACAACCGATGTACCACCTCATATCTACATTTCACAATTCAAATCACATTCTTTCCTTATACCGTTGCGTGAACCTTACATTTAGATATTTTTGAAAATATTTTTTTTCGAAATAGCAACACGCACTTTATCCCCCTTATGTCGCCATGTGGCTTCAAGTAATTCCCTTACTAGCAACACACACTTAAATCCCATTTTATGATGCCGCATGCATACTATAACTCCCATTTTTATACTACCACATATACATCAATATCACGACATAATAACAACTCACACCACAAGTTCTCATATTCCACAACTTGCCAAAATCAACAATACCAAAGTTACTACAACATATAGCCCAATGCTCAACCGCAATGTGAACAAGAATCTGAAAAATAACAAAATGAATAAGAATTACTCAACAAGTGGAGATATCTCAATAATCAAAAACTTCAACATCAATGTGATAATAGCTTTTATAATTTCAACTTCAAATGAGAGTAACTACATAATTAAAAGGCATATGACAATAAAAGAGATAACAACATCAATTAAGGTATATAAAAGCATGTTTGACAATAAAAGTTGGGGTATGTGATAACGACATTGAAATTTAATTATGGAAGATATAATATGATATTACAATTTCTAATTAAATGCATGAAAGAGTCTAAGAGTCTAATCCAGCTAAAACACCACACATAAGCTCGTGTACATACTCGTCACCTCGTGTACATGTCTTTCACATAATTCGAATAACACAAATCAACCCACGTCCTAAGAGGTAGTTCCCCCACACAAAGTTAGGCAAGATACTTGCCTTAAACAATCCAAATCAATCCCCAAATAACTTTCCCGGAAAAATTTAACTCTGGACGGCTCGAATATAGCCAAAATAACTTAATGGCATAAATAAAAATCATATGAAGAAATTTCGAATAATAAAGTTTCAATCTTTAATGAAAATCAAAAAGTCAACTCAAAAAATCAGCCCCGAACCCATACTTCGTAAATCAACCAAACTTATAAAATTTGAATACCCACTCTGATATGAGTCCAACCCCACTAAAATTATCCAATTCTGGCTTCAAATCGACCTTCAAATCCTCAATTTATGGTTTAGGAATATTTTTACAAATTTTCCTAATTTTTCCAACTCAAATCACTGATTAAATAATAAAAAATGATGGAATTATGATTAATGAATAAATCAGAGTCAAAAATACTTATCCCGATGCAATCCTTAAAAATCTCCTCCAAAATCGCTCAAAACCGAGCTCTCACACTCAAAATGTGGTAAATGAAATAAAACCCTCAAAGAAGCTATTTCTGCCCAACGATTTCCGCATCTGTGGTCATTTAGTCGTATATGCGGAAGAAATATCGCAGATGCGGCTCCCACTCAAGCCTAGGACTTCTACTTCTATGGCCAAAAAGAGCGCACATGCGCTTGCGCTTCTGCAGACCAAGGGTGCATCTTCGCATCTACTTCTGCGCAAAAGCCATCGTACCTGCAGTCCCTCGCCCCAGTCCAAATTCTAAATCTGCAGAGATAGTTTGCTTC
This sequence comes from Nicotiana tabacum, assembly GCF_000715075.1. Lineage (NCBI taxonomy): Eukaryota > Viridiplantae > Streptophyta > Magnoliopsida > Solanales > Solanaceae > Nicotiana > Nicotiana tabacum. Next base: position 54,132,060 of record NC_134087.1, on the reverse strand, counting down.
TATGGTTGCGCACCTGCGCCTAGGTGTTCGTACCTACGACTTTCCCCTAGCAAGCCTCCTTTCACTTCTACGATTACCTAGCCTCACCTGCGGCTCCGCATCTGCACCCAATCCCACCGCATGTGATAACAACAAAACTCAGACTTCTTCAGCGGCCTTCATATGTCCAAAATTAATCCGAATTCGATCTGAATCACACTCGGGACCCTCGAGCCCGGTCCAAGCATACAATCAAGTCCCAAAACACAACACAAACTTATTCGAAGCCTTAAATCATATCAAACAATATCAAATTCATGAATCACATCCCAATTCAAGCTATGAACCCATTGAACATTCAACTTCTAAAACTAACGCTAAATCAAATCAAACAAACTCCGAATAAGCTCAAATTTTGCATGCAAGTCCCAAGTGACACAACGGACCTATGTCAACTCCCGGAACTACAATCATATCCTGTTATCAATAAAGTCAACCCTCGGTCAATCCTATCAACCTTTAATTTTTTCAACTTCCGCCAAAAAGCACCAAATCAACCTACGGACCTCCAAATCAACATCCGGACAAATGCCCAAGTCCAAATTCACCATACGAAGCTATCAGAACCATCAAAACTCCATTACGGAGTCGTCTATATAAAAGTCAAACGCAGTCAACTCTTCCAACGAAAGCTTTTAACCTTAGGACTAAGTGTCCAAATTCACTCCGAAACTCACAGAAATCAAATCAATAACCCCGGTAAGTCACAGAACCATAATTTGACATAGATAATGTAATAAATAGGGTAACGAGGCTAAAATACTCAAATCAACCTATGGGGTTGTTACATATAATGAGTATTTGTGACTTGTTATCTAGTTTGAGGTTTTTCACAAGAATTTTATGTTATTATCATTTTATTTATTCGAATTATTAGGAACTAGAATATCAACTCTACAACTTTAACTATGTTGCATCACAACCATATATATTCCTACTAAATTTATAATATTAATGTATTTTATTATTTTATAAAATTATTAGTGTGACGATATGGCCGGTCATCTTAAGAATTTATGCCCTAATTTCCTATTAACTTCTTTTCCCGTATTTATTTCTGCTATTTTGATTTGCCGGGATGTTCGGTTTCGAGTTTCGGAGAGTTTTGGGACACTTAGTCCCTAAATGAGAGCTCAAGTGTTGAAAAGTTGACTGTAGTCGGAATAGTGTGAAGACGGCCTCAGAATGGAAATTTGATGGTTCTGTTAGCTCCGTTGGATGATTTCGGGCTTAGGGGCGTATTCTGATTGTGTTTTGGAGATTAGTAGCTAATTTAGGCTTGAAATGCTGAAAGGTCGAATTTTGAAATTTCCGGTTCGATAGTGAGATTTTGATCCGAGGGTCGGAATGGAATTCCGGAAGTTGGAGTAGCTCCGTAGTGTTGAATGTGACGTGTGTGCAAAATTTCAGGTCATTTGGACGAGGTTTGATAGACGTTTTGATCGAAAACGTATTTTTAGAGTTTTTGGGATTCTTAGGCTTGAATCCGATGAAAAATAGGCGTTTTGATATCGTTTTGAGCGTTCCGAAGGTTGGAACAAGTTTGAATGAAGTTATGGGATATGTTGGTAGGTTTGGTTGAGGTCCCGGGGGTCTCAGGATGATTTCGGATGGTCAACTGAAGGATTTTGGAGTTTTGAAGTTGCAGCTTCAGCTATTTTTCTGTCATAACCACACACGCGGTTTGGGTCCCGCAGGTGCGGCACCACAGAGGGCGATTTTGAGAGGAAATTGAAGAGAAGATCATTCGGTAACATTTCTTTAACCCTTTCTAGTTATATTCCATCAATCTATAGTTAGTTTCATCATTTAATTTCGGATTGGAGATGAAAATTGGGGAAAAGTTGGAAGAAAGTTCTTAGACCTAGAGCTCGACTTTTGATTGGGAATTTGACCTTAGATTTGGATAATTTTGGTATGCATGAACTCGTGAGAGTGTGAGAATTCTAAAAATATAAATTTTAACCGATTTCAAGACGTGGATCCGAGGGGCATTTTGGTTATTTTACCTAATTTCGCGTATTAGCTTAGAATATCTTTGTAGAATCAGTTACTTGAAGTGTTATTTACATTATGCAATTGAATTGAATAGATTTCGGCCATTTAGAGTCGAATACTAGTGGCAAGAACGTGGTCTCGGGTTGATTATTGAGCCGGTTCTATGTAAGTGGCTTGCCTAACCTTGTGTGGGGGACTTTCCCCTTAGGATTTGGTATTATTGATAATTGAAATGCCTTGTACGTGAGGTGACGAGTGCGTACTTGTGCTAATTGTTGGAAATCCGGTTTTTCTTTAAGTAATTATTAGCATGTTTTCTTTCCTGTTTTATTACTTGCACTATTAAGCCTGTTGTTAGCTTAGAAAAGCCTGTCTAAGTGATTTAATTGCTTTATTTCTTCAAACTGCTTTTACCTAAATTTTGTGCAGCATGCTAGGCTAGACTACTTGTTTGCCTTAATATGAAATTTGACCTTTCTGAGTATTTTCCTGTTGTTGTAGCGTATTTACATTTGGGACTACGGATGTGGGATTCCGATAGCTCCCCCTTGTCTGTTTACATTTGGGACTACGGATGTGGGATTCCGGTAGATCCCCTGCACAGTTATATGGAACTATGGGACTGCACCCGGTAGATTCCCCCAATACTGGGTATTTATATTTGGGACTACGGAACGGGATTTCGGTAGATCCCCATGCACTATGAGTTGGACTACGGGACGGTATCCTGAGAGACTTATCGGATATGTGTATTTGGGACTATAGGACGGTATCCTATGAGATCCCCGATTGTTATTATTGGTGCTGAGTTATACCCCCTTCTATGTTTACTTTGCCTCTGTATAATTGTTGTTGTCCTTTATATCCTGTGTTACTTTTACTGCTATACTTATTTATACTGCTCTGTTCCATACTGCCAAACTTTATATTTTATTTAACCTTAGTAGGGCCCTGACCTTTCTCGTCACTACCCGACCAAGGTTAGGCTTGGTACTTACTGAGTACTGTTGTGGTGTACTCATGCCCTTTCTGTGCATATTTTTCATGTGCATATCCAGGTACGTCGACTCAGTCCTACCACCCTTGAGGTGAGGCGACTGCTCTAGAGACTTCGAGGTACATCTAGGGCTGCGGATCGGATCTGATCGGATTTAGCATATTTCGGATTCGAATTTCGGATTTCGGATTCTAGAAAATACAATCTGAATCAGATCCAAATTATATCGGATCGGATCGGATTTTAAAGTTTGGATCGGATATCGGATCATATTATTATGCCTTAAAGTTAAACTAATATGTATATTTTCTTTGTAAAAGAGGAAATACATTAAGAAAAATTCATGTTTATGCAATTATGAGAGTACTATGGTGCCAATATAGCTAAATCTAGCAATTGTAAAGGTAATAACTTGGAGGTTGATGCAAATTAAAGTGTAGTATTTATACATGTCCTAATAATTTCGTATTTCGGATTGGATTGGATTAAAATATACCAATCCGAAATCCGAAATTTTAATAAACATAATCCGAAATCCGATCCAATCCGAAATCCAAAATTCAAAATTGAATGGATCAGTTCGGATTTCAGATATCCGATCTGAATGAATAGCCCTAGGTACATCTGCCGCGTCCGCAGACCGAGGAGTCACTTTCTATTCTCGCTTTAAATATTAGCCCTTCTGTATTTCTTTTTTTGTCAGATATTCTGGAGTTAGACACTATTAGATATTCAAAGGCTTGTGGTTCCATGAGTTTTTGGGTTTTGGGAAAGTGTATTAGATCCTGAGAATTTGTGTTGTATATGCCAAGTGGCATTTTAAATATTGTTTCATTCGGTTATTTTGGCTGTTAATTATTTCTTCCGCAAGTTTCGTTTATTTTCCGCATTTGTTAGGCTTACCTAGTCGTAGAGACTAGGTGCCATCACGACAGTTCACGGAGGACAAACTGGGGTAGTGACAAGTTGGTATCAGAGCTCTAGATTCATAGGAGTCATGGATCACAAGCCGGTTTATTAGAGCCTCGTTTATCGGTACGGAGACGTCCGTACTTATCTATGAGAGTCTGTGTAACTGTTAGGAAAATTTCCACTTCATTTGATTTCCTTGTCGTGCGATATTTTGACATCACAATTCTAAACTTCTGTCTTCTATTCTCTCATAGATGGTGAGGACACGCGCTACCCGAGATGATCAAGCACATGTTCCCCCCTACTGCAGCCGTTAGAGGCCAGGGTAGAGGCTGAGGACGCGCATGTGGTGCAGCCAGGGCACCTACGCGGGCTACTACTGAGGTACCACCAGTAGTTCCAACCGGAGTCCAGGCACCTGATACGCCTACTGCTACTGCTATTCCAACTCTTCAGGAGACTCTAGCACAGTTCATGAGCATGTACACTACTTTGGCTTAGGTAGGGTTGCTTCCCCTTGCTGCAGCTACGTCTCAGGCCGGGGGAGGAGCACAGACTCCCGCCGCCCACACTCCTGAACAGCGAGTGCATGTTGAGCAGGTCCTTGAGATTATTCCTGTACAACCTACAGTTCGAGATCAGCCCGAGGATAGGGCAGCGGCTTCCGAGGATGAGCAGCTGAGGCTTGAGAGGTTCAAGAAGTACAAGCCTCCTGTATTCAGTGGTCTAGCATCGGATGATGCTCTAGGATTTCTAGATGAGTGTTACCACAATTTCTGTACCATGGGTATATCAGGATCGAGCAGGGTTTCCTTCACTACCTTCTAGCTTTGAGGAGCCGCCTATGAGTGGTGGCACACCTATGAGTTAGACAGTCCAGATGAGGCTGCTTCACTGACTTGGGATCAGTTTTTAGATCTGTTCCTGAGAGAGTATGTTCCTCAGAGCCTTAGGGATGCATCAAGCACAAAGTTTGAAAATTTGCACCAGGGTACTATGACCGTCTCAAAGTATGTTATCTGTTACACTAGTTTGGCCAGGCATGCACCAGCCTTGGTTTCTACTGTTTGCGAGAGGGTTCGCCGGTTTATTAAGGGGCTTATTCCCAACATCAGGTCTAGCATGGCTCGTGAGTTGGAGATGGATGTTTCTTATCATCAGGTGGTGAGCATTGCTAGGAGGATTGAGGGTATGCATGCTAGGGAGAGAGAGGAGAGGGAGGCCAAGAGGTCTCAAGAGTCGGGCCATTATTCTGGTGCCCGTGCCCCAACTGCAGGTCGTCATGGTAGGGGTTATATGAGTTGCCATATTCATTCATCTCTTCTAGTGGCCAGTGATATTCCAGCTCCTCCTAGGCCTTAGGAGCCTTATTATGCACCTCCGGTTTCTAGCGCGCCTCCTGCGTGGGGTGCTTTCAGAGGTCAGTCCAACAGACCTGGCCCAAGCCAGTCACAGCTGCCACGTCCCCCCAGAGCTTGTTTTGAGTGTAGTGACACACACCATATGGTGAAGGATTGCCCCATACTTGGGAGGGGTGCACCTCCACAGACTTCTCAGCCATAATACCCCGCAGAGTTCTCAGGCTATGGTTACAACTCCAGTTGCTACCCCACCTGCTCAGCCAGCTAGAGGTGGAGGTCGGGGAGGTAGAGGTCGCCCTAGAGGGGGAGGTCAGGCCAGATACTATGCCCTTCCTGCCCGTACCGAGGCTGTTGCCTCTGATTCTGTCATCACAGGTATTATACTAATTTGTCACAGAGATGCATCGGTTCTATTCGATCCAAGTTCCACTTACTCTTATATGTCTTCTTATTTTGCTCTGTATTTGGGTGTACCTCGGGATTCTTTGAGTTCCCCTGTTTATGTTTCTACTCCTATGGGAGATTCTCTTGTTGTGGACCGCATTTATCAGTTGTGTTTGGTTACTCTTAGTGGTTTTGAGACGAGAGCCGATATATTGTTGCTCAGCATGGTTGATTTTGATATTATCTTGGGCATGGACTGGTTGTCGCCCCATTATGTTATTCTTGATTTTCATGCCAAAACCGTGACGCTGGCTATGCCATGTGTAGGGGTACCTTAGATCACACTCCCAGTAGAGTTATTTCTTTTCTTAAAGCTCACAGTATGGTTGAGAAGGGGTGTGATGCGTATTTAGCCTATGTGAGAGATGTCAGTATTGATACCCCTTCAGTTGATTCAGTTCCAATAGTACGGGTTTTCCCGATGTATTTCCAGCTGATCTCCAGGCATGCCGCCTGATAGAGATATTGGTTTTGGCGCTGATCTATTGCCAGGCACTCAGCCCATTTCTATTTCTCTGTATCATATGGCTCCTCCTAAGTTGAAGGAGTTGAAGGATCAGTTACAAGAATTGCTTGAGAAGGGTTTTATTTGGCCCAGTGTATCACCTTGGAGTGCTCCTATCCTGTTTGTGAAGAAGGAGGATGGTTCTATGCGTATGTGTATTGATTATCGCCAGTTGAACAAAGTTACAATGAAGAACAGTTATCCTTTGTCTCGTATTGATGATCTGTTTGACCAGCTTCAGGGTGCACGGGTGTTTTCTAAGATTGACTTGTGCTCAGGTTACCATCAGTTGAAGATTCGGGAGCTAGATATCCCGAAGATTGCTTTCAGGACTCGGTATGGTCATTACAAGTTCCTTGTCATGTCATTTTGGCTGACCAATGCCCCAGCAACTTTTATGCACTTGATGCACAGTGTGTTTCGGCCGTATCTTGACTCGTTCATCATTGTATTTATTGATGATATTCTAGTGTATTCCCGGAGTCGAGAAGATCATGAGCAACACCTGATGACTGTGCTTCAGACTCTGAGAAAGAAGAAGTTATATGTTAAGTTCTCTAAGTGTGAGTTTTGGTTGGATTCAGTGGCATTCTTAGGCCACGTAGTATCGAGTGAGGGTATTCAGGTGGATCCGAAGAAAATAAAGGCCATGCAGAGTTGGCTCAGACCATCCTCAGCTACAGAGATCCGCAGTTTTCTTAGCTGGGCAGGTTACTACCGTCGTTTCGTGTAGGGGTTTTCATCAATTGCAGCCCCTATGACCAGGTTGACCTAGAAGGGAGCTCCGTTCTAGTGGACGGAGGAGTGTAAGGTGAACTTTCAGAAACTCAAGACAACTTTGACTACAACCTCAATTTTGATACTGCCTACATGTTCGGGGTCTTATACGGTTTATTGTTATGCCTCGAGGATTGGCCTTGGAGCGATGTTGTTACAGGAAGGTAGGGTGATTGCCTATGCGTCTAGACAGTTGAAGGTACATGAGAAGAATTTTCCGATCCACGACTTTGAATTAGCTACCATTGTTCATGCCTTGAAGATCTGGCACCATTATTTATATAGTGTGCCTTGTGAGATTTATACTAACTATCGGAGCTTGCAGCACCTTTTCAATCAAAAGGAAATAAATTTACGCTAGGAGAGATGGTTAGAGTTGCTGAAAGATTATGATATAACCATCTTGTATCACCCGGGCAAGGCCAATATGGTGGCTGATGCTTTGAGTCGCCGAGCAGAGAGTATGGGAAGTTTGGCTTATATACCAGCATCGGAGAGGCCTATGGAGATGGATGTTTAGGCCTTAGCCAGCCAGTTTGTGAGATTGGATATTTCGGAGCCCAATCGGGTTCTAGATTGCGTGGTTTCTCGGTCTTGCTTATTTGATCATATCAGGGAGCGTCAGTATGATGACCCTCATTTACTTGTCCTCAAGGACAAGGTTCAGCATGATGATTCCAGAGATGTGACTATTGGTGATGACATTGTATTGAGGATGTAGGGTCGGATTTGTGTATCCAATGTTGATGGGCTTTGGGAGTTGATTCTGGAGGAGGCCCAAAGTTCGCAGTATTCCATTCATTAGGATGCCGCGAAGATGTATCAGGATTTGAGGCAGCACTACTGGTGGAGGCTGATGAAGAAAGATATAGTTGGATTTGTAGCTCGGTGCCTCAACTGTCAGCAGGTGAAGTATGGGCACCAGAGACCGGGTGGGTTGCTTCAGCAGATAGAGATTCTGGAGTGGAAGTGGGAGCGGATCACCATGGACTTTGTAGTTGGTCTCCCCCGAACTTTGAGAAAGTTCGATGTTATTTGGGTGATTGTGGATCGAGTGACCAAGTCCGATCACTTTATTCCTGTGTGTACTACTTATTCTTCAGAGCGGTTGGCAGAGATTTATATCCGGGAGATTGTTCGTCTGCATGGTATTCCAGTGTCTATCATTTCATATAGAGGTACTCAGTTCACATCACGGTTCTGGAGGGCTGTTCAGCATGAGTTGGGTACTCGGTAAGAGTTGAGTACAACATTTCACCCTCAGACGGGTGGACAGTCCGAGCGCACTATTCAAATTCTTGAGAATATGCTCTATGCGTGTGTGATTGAGTTTGGGGGGTCTTGGGATCAGTTCTTGCCTCTGGCAGAGTTTTCTTACAACAACAACTATCAGTCCAGCATTCAGATGGTACCGCATGAGGCTTTATATGGTAGACGGTGTAGATCCCCGGTGGGTTAGTTTGAGCCGGGTAAGGCTAGATTATTGGTCACAGACTTAGTTCAGGATGCGTTGGAGAAGGTTAAAGTGATTCCGGATAGACTCCGTACAACCCAGTTCAGACAAAAGAGTTACGTGAACTGGAAGGTTCGTGATGTTTCCTATATGGTTGGAGAACGGGTTTTGCTTCGGATTTCGCCTATGAAAGGCGTTATGAGATTTGGGAAGAAGGGAAAGTTGAGTCCGAGGTTTATTGGCCCTTTGAGATATTGAGGCATGTTGGGGAGGTTGCTTATGAGCTTGCCTTATCTCCCAGCTTGGTTGGAGTCCATCCGATATTTCATGTTTCGATGCTTCGGAGGTATCACGGTGATCCATCGCACGTGTTAGATTTCAGTTCAGTCCAGTTGGACAAGGATGTATCCTATGTTGAGGAGCTAGTGGCAATATTGGACAGGCAGGTTAGAAAGTTGAGGTCAAAGAGCATTGCATCAGTAAAGGTTCAGTGGCGGGGTCAGCCAGTCGAGGAGGCAACCTGGGAGACCGAGAAGGATATGCGCAGCCGTTACCCTCATCTTTTCACTACTTCAGGTATGTCTTTATGCTCGTTCGAGGACGAACAAATGTTTAAGTGTTGGAGGATGTGACGACCCATCCGGTTGTCTTAAGAATTTATGCCTCGATCCCCTATTAACTGTTTTTCCCATATTTATTTCTGCTATTTTGATTTGCCGGGATATTCGGTTTCAAGTTTCGGAGTGTTTTGGACACTTAGTCCCTAAATGAGAGCTTAAGTGTTGAAAAATTGACTATAGTCGAAATAGTGTGAAGATGGCCTCGGAATGGAAATCTGATGGTTCTGTTAGCTCCGTTGAGTGATTTCGGGCTTAGGGGCGTGTTCGGATTGTGTTTTGGAGGTCCGTAGCTAATTTAGGCATGAAATGCCAAAAGGTCGAATTTTGAAATTTCCGGTTCGATAGCGAGATTTTGATCCGAGGGTCGGAATGAAATTCCGAAAGTTGGAGTAGCTCCATAGTATTGAATGTGACATGTGTGCAAAATTTCAGGTCATTTGGACGAGCTTTGATAGACTTTTTGATCGAAAGCGTATTTTTAGAGTTTTTGGGATTCTTAAGCTTGAATCTGATGAAAAATAAGTGTTTTGATGTTTCTTTGAGCGTTCTGAAGGTTGGAACAAGTTTCAATGAAGTTATGGGATATGTTGGTAGGTTTGGTTGAGGTCCCATGGGCCTCGGGATAATTTCGGATGGTTGGCGGAAGGATTTTGGAGTTCTGAAGTTGCAGCTTTAGCTATTTTTCTGTCATAACCGCATATGCGGTTTGGGTCCTGCAGGTGTGGCGCCGCAGAAGCGGCTCAGTGGTCGCAGAAGCGGAAATTAGGAAGGAGGTCTAGGAACCGTAGAAGTGGCATAAGTACCGCACCTACATAACCGCTGATGCGGATTTTGGGTCGCAGGTGCGAGATGGAGTTTTTAAGTGAGAACCACAGAAGCGGTATCGCAAATGCGATTGTTGGACCACAGATGCGGGTTGTCTGGGCAGAAACTAGGAAATTTCGAGGGTTTAGTTCAATAGTTGGAAATTCGATTTAGAGCTCGGGAGAGGGCGATTTTGAGAGGAAATTGAAGAGGAGATCATTGGGTTACAATTCTTTAACCCTTTCTAGTTATATTCCATCAATCTATAGTTAGTTTCATTATTTAATTTCGGATTGGAGATGAAAATTGGGAAAAAGTTGGAAGAAAGTTCTTAGACTTAGAGTTCGACTTTTGATTGGGAATTTGATCTTAGATTTGGATAATTTTGGTATGCATGAACTCGTGAGAATGTGAGGATTCTGAAAATATAAATTTTATCCGATTCCGAGATGTGGGCCCGAGGGGCGTCTTGGTCATTTTATCTAATTTCGCGCATTAGCTTAGAATTTCTTTGTAGAATCAGTTACTTGAAGTGTTATTTACATTATGCAATTGAATTGAATAGATTTGGGTCATTTGGAGTCGAGTACTCGTGGAAAGAACGTGGTCTCGGGTTGATTATTGAGCCAGTTCGAGGTAAGTGGCTTGTCTAAGCTTGTGTGGGGGACTTTCCCCTTAGGATTTGGTATTATTGATAATTGAAATGCCTTGTACGTGAGGTGACGATTGCATACTTGTGCTAATTGTTGGAAATCTGATTTTTCATTATGTAATTATTAGCATGTTTTCTTTCCTGTTTTATTACTTGCACTATTAAGCCTGTTGTTAGCTTAGGAAAGCATGTCTAAGTGATTTAATTGCTTTATTTGTTCAATCTGCTTTTACCTGAATTCTGTGCAGCATGCTAGGCTAGACTACTTGTTTCCTTAATATGAAATTTGACATTTCTAAATATTGTCATGTTGTTGTTGTGTATTTACACTGGGACTACGGATGTGGGATTCCGGTAGCTCCCCCTTGTATGTTTACATTTGGGACTACGGATGTGGGATTCCAGTAGATCCCCATGCACAGTTATATGGAACTACGGGACTGCACCCGGTAGATTCCCCCAATATTGGGTATTTATATTTGGGACTACGGAACAGGATTTCGGTAGATCCCCGCATATTATGAGTTGGACTACGGGACGGTATCTCGGGAGATCCCCGATTATTATTATTGGTGTTGAGTTGTGCCCCCTTCTGTGTTTACTTTGCCTCTATATAGTTGTTGATGTCATGTATATCCTGTGTTACTATTACTGTTGTACTTATTTATACCGCTCTATTCCATACTGCCAAACTTTATATTTTATTTAACCTCAGTAGGGCCCTGACCTTCCTCGTCACTACCCGACCGAGGTTAGGCTTGACACTTACTGAGTACCGCTGTGGTGTACTCATGCCCTTTCTGCGCATGTTTTTCATGTGTAGATTCAGGTACGTCGACTCAGTCCTACCACCCTTGAGGCGAGGCGACTGCTCTAGAGACTTCGAGGTACATTTGCCGCGTCCGCAGACCGAGGAGTCCCTTTCTATTCTCGCTTTTAAATATTAGCCTTTCTGCATTTCTTTTCTTTGTTAGATATTCTGGAGTTAGACACTGTTAGATATTCAAAGGCTTGTAGTTCCATAAGTTTTCGGGTTTTGGGAAAGTGTATTAGATTTTGTGAAGTTGTGTTGTATATGTCGAGCGACATTTTAAATACTATTTCATTCGGTTATTTTGGCTTTTAATTATTTCTTCCGTAAGTTTCGTTTATTTTCCGTATTTGTTAGGCTTACCTAGTCGTAGAGACTAGGTGCCGTCACGAAGTTCACGGAGGGCGAACTAGGGTCATTTCCCTATTTAAAAAATCGCTACTCTCCTAAAATTTAACAACAATTAAATAAAACTCTAGAACACCAAAATTTATTGGAAAAAAATAATCTTCAAGAACCCGAGTACAAGTTGAAATTCTTAAATTAGTGGAAAATAATTGAAAGTAAATAGAGAAATTGCAGGAAGTTATTATATACACTTAACAATAAATATTTATTTTTCTTAAAAACATTAATTGTTGCCATGCTAAAAAAATCTATAAAATGCTAGTTTTATTTTCTTGAGCTGTATTTATGTATATAACTGCAATTGCATAGGCAAAAAATGTGTTGATAGTCACAAAGATAGAAGTGAAAGAGATAAGAATTATTATTAGTTATCCTTTGAGCAAAACAAAATAATTTATGTCTCTATTTTTTATATATATTTTTGGGGAAAAAAATTCTATATGTTTCTTTTTTCTTCTTTTTGCTCTTCCTTTGTTTTAGGCATAGTAGTCAAACAAATTTTTGACCTTACAATAAAAGGATTGATAAAAAAATAAATTTATTTGTGTTGAAAGGCAAATATGAGTGAGTCCACTCATAATTAGGATAAATTGGGGACTAAAGTCAAACGGAGGGAAATTTTGCTTTATTTTCGATAGTTGATAGAAAAAATTGAATATATTGAATAATGATAAGGATACGTTTGAAAAATAATAGTAAATTTGCTCTATTTTCCCTAGTAGAAGGATATTTTTGGCTCTTTTCGTCTTGAACTCTATGTAATGTACACTTGTGATCTGCTACTGTAATGCTCTTGTTGCATTTTCAGCCTTACTATCTGTATCCCATAATATGGTGTTGCCACCTATAACTGTCATATAATTATATCTTAATTTATTTGAAATTAAGGTGTAGTTATTGTTGTTATTATTCTAGAGGAAAGGAGTAAAAATGATTGTGTTTGAAGTAGTTTATGATTAAAAAAAATTCAAAGCATTAATATTGGATTTTGTAGGAATCTATCTTTTAGGTTTTTCTTTATTTCCGTAAAATATATAGGTAAATCTTGGAAAAACAATATATCTTCTTAAAACCAAATTGTATAAGGTAAAATATAATATGACACGTGGTCATCTAAAGGAAGGATACGTGGAGCCCTAGACGGGAATGGACAAAGTCCGAATGCAGCTATTCCGTTTGTCACCAGAAGGGATACCGTTCTTAAAGGTGTGTTAAATACCCTGTGACCGGTAGAATTTAATAAGGAATATTTTGCGGCATTAAGAGGGACGGCCCGTTACAGGAAATTTGGTATTTATGTCCATCGTTACATCTTCATTAATGATCCTCATAATTGACATTAAAGGAAGACATGATCCTAGGACCTCCTTCCCTAGACACAGCTATAAATAGTGAGCTTAGTTATCATTGTAAAGGACACGAATTTTTTGACAAACTTACACTACATTCTATACAAAGTTTAATACAATCTTACTTTCTCGCCTTTTGATTTCATCATTGGTATGCCCGAAAACCTTGTTCCCAGAATTGTCATCTCTGTTGTTCATCCATATTTTAAGGCTACATATTGCATAATTCTTCGATTATTTTATTACTTTCAGTATCAAATTAGTTCACTTGTCTAGAAACCACGTATAAATTCAGTCGTACTATTTTACGGGTAAACAGTTTGGCGCCCACCGTGGGTCTTAGATAGCCGTGCGATTAAATTGATCCTTACCTTTTTTACTAACGTGCTTTGATTATTTTGTCTTAAAAAATATCATAAGGAATGGTAGATAACACCGTTAACAACAACCCCGAGGTTCGAGGAGATCAGCCTCACTTCGAGGACTCAATCGGTGACACCCACAACGAGGGGAATGGCACCACACCGGTGCATGACATGCAATATCCTCGACATGTTTGGGAGACGACTCCCGATGATTCTGATGAGGAGCATGTCGTTGACGCGGTAAGAGTCTTGTAAGAGCAACAAGCGATCATTCTAGGCCATCTCATGCGACATGATAAGGTTATGACGGACTTGAAGCAGGCGCTGTCACGGGCTTCGAATAATGCAAACAAACGAGATCAAATTCCTCCCAGTGTTTCCACAAACCAAACAACATAGAGGGTCGACAACAACACTCCAAGGGATGAAGTTGGCTCCGACGGGGCTGCGGGAGCAGATCCCATCTCAATAACGAGAATGATCCTTTCAAGAATGAACTTTAGTTACGATTTATGAAGGAAGTAAACGCCCGCATGGACCAAATCCGGGGCGCACCACAAAAACTAAAGGGACTGGACTCCAAGAAGTATACTCAATTGCCGTATAAACCGAGTACTACACCAGAATTAATCCCGAAGTGGTTTAAAATGCAGGAAGTGCCGAAGTATGATGGAACTTCGGAACTCCAGACCCTCAGGAGCATATTACCACCTACACAAGGAAGGTAAAAAGAGATGATCTGGCTCCTCATGAGATTGAATCCGTGTTGTTAAAGAAATTTGGAGAAACTCTCACGAGGGGAGCTTTGACGTGGTATTCACTATTACCCGAGCATTCCATAAATTCCTTTGAAATGCTCGTGGAGCAGTAGATCACTGTAGGATAAAGAAATGTCAGGGTCATCGAATGCTTCTTACCCCAAGTTATCGGAATACAACTTCAACATCGGTATAGTGGAATTGGTGTCAGCCATGAGAAACATGAAAGAGGCACGATTCCTGAGACTAATGAGATTTGATCCCAGCTAGAGGGATCCCAACTTATGGTGTGAATGCCATGGGACGAATGGCCACCGGATAAGGGATTTCCGACACCTTCGGGAAGAGGTGGCAACATTATTGAAGAATGGTCACCTCAGAGAGCTCTTAAGTGACCGAGCTAAGAACAATTATGGTCATGTCATGCCCCAATCTCGGGAGGCATGACCGACTCTCAATCGAGTGGTCCCAACTGAGCAAGACTTTTTAACACTTTCTACCCAACTCAATATGATTAAGGGAACCATGTTTTCGTTTACTTAGACAATAGCAAAATCGTACATTCAACATTGTTGATTCATTTTATATCACAACCTTAAACCGTAGTTAAGTTTCCAAGATTCCTTACAATTACAATTTATAGAAACAAGAGTTTAAGATTTCAACCTAGTTCATAGACCCGTCCAACACCCGTACATAACCCACACAAATGTATACGGAGCCTCTATGGATACAAAAAACAAACTATAACAACGCCGGCAACAAGGCCCCGGCTATACCTCAAAAGTGGAAGTCTACAACAAAAGATATACAACATAACCTCTTGAAGGATGAAGGGGCTCACCAAGACTTTGAGAGGAGGACACTCTGCTACGCGCGATCGACACTATCTGCTATGGAGCTACCTACATTTATTTAAAAATGTAGCGCCCCTGGCAAAAGGGACGTTAGTACCATGGAATAGTACTAGTATGTATAACTAAACACCATCTAATTAGAAAGAACTTTCATACAAGAATGAGGAAATCATAATTATAACTCAAACACTCTAAATTATCACAACATTATCAAATAAAAGAATCATACAATTTTCACATCATTTTCCCATAGCTTTTGGTTTTGGGGCATTTCATACTATTCATCATTGTCCACAATACCACTGCTATCTTGAGCGGAGTACGATCTCAACCCAATCGGCTAGGTTGTCTCATTTGAGATATACACTGCAATCACAAATACAATACCACCATGTGTGCGGCATGGCATCCGATCTCGGCCCGATCGGCTAGGCCGCCTTACCAAGGCGTTTCCCTTTTCCATCAAACATCTCATTTCAATCTTTGTTTCACATATATCAATTCATAGGCACTTGGGGCCACATCTATCACGTCATATATTTGGCACTAGGCCACATCTTACATCATTCCCAATTTCAATGTTAGATTTGTAATTTATGATAATATGTGCACACAGGAGCAAATAAAATTGTAAGCATAGATGAGACTTCACATAGATGGCACAACATATGCAGCTTCAATCTTAATTTAAGGTCTAGGCATTTCAGTACATGATTCATATTCATTGCACCTTTTCAAGTTATCAAGAATAGCACTTCGACCACATTGAGACACATCTTTCACGCCTATAAGGTTGAAACTCCAATTCATGTGAAAGAACAATCAATATAACAATCCAACCTTAATCTTACCGCATTTACACGAACACCAACGGAGCTCAATTTCTAAAAGATGGGGTTTTAGCCATACATACCTCAACTGAGCTTTCCTTAATCCTATAATGTTCCGGAATGTTTGCACTTCAATATATTTATGCAATGTAGCACAATTGAACCCATAATCAGGAAAAGATCATAATTTAAGCTCACTTGAGCATTTTATCAATTATTGAGTGTTCATCAAGGCCTTATGGTCCTTTTATGCAAGATTACACTAGCCCTTTCCCCATGCCTCTCTATTTATAATTTCTCCATATCTTCTAAGAACACATGCGTGCAATGTAATCACCCTTATCCCCATGAATTACTTCACTAATGGCCCCTTGTAGCTATGTGTAAAATTAAGAGTTGAGGTGATGAAGTCTTACCTCTTAGGATGAAGGTTTAGGTGCCCCACTTGATTATCTTCAATGTTTTAACAAGGATTTGTGGAGCAATTTTGATGAAAGACACTTCCCCTCTCATAGACCCTCTCTCTCACTCTAAAAGCACCATGAAATAGGCTTAAAATGAGCTATTACACAGGATATAACGACAAGGGGTCAGGTTTAAAATTTAGAAATCTGGAGCCCCGACTCAGATCTGCGATCGCATATGTAGTCACAAAATTAACATGCGGCCCGCAGAATGGACCGCAAAAATGCTCCCAAAAACCTGAACAATCTGCCTAGGTATGCAACAAAAATGGTATCTGCATACCCGTTCTGCGGTCGCATAATGCACCGCAGAACTACTCTTTTGCAAAAATTCCAAGGGGATTATGCGATCGTATAGTTGACCTCAAAATTAACCATCACACTGCTTGACTCTGCGGCGACTATGTGGTCCGCATATCTACTATGCGACCGCATAATGGACCGCAGAAATGCACTTTTTGGAAAACATAACTTCTTAACTTTTTAATGCACAGATCAATCCAAAGAGTCCAAACCGCTGAATTTCTAACACATGATCCTAACTTGGCACCACGAGATTCGGGTTTTTGAGTAGAAATTTTCACAGGGCCTTATAGGTCATAATAGAGAAAATGTGGAACCCTCGAAAGCAGGAGAGGAACCCCCAATTCAAACGATCAACATGATTCTCGGAGGGAATGAGATTAATGGGGTCACCTTTTCGGCAGCAAAGAAGACAAAAGTGTCAAACTCATAGTAAAATACTCTGGGAAGATGATATCACTTTTACGGAGGAGACGTAGACGGATTGCTACTACCACAAAATAATGCACTGTAATTTCTTTAAATGTGTTAGATTTTAAAATTAAACGCGTTCTAGTGGATCCAGGAAGTTCGGCTAATATCATACAATGGAGAGTATTGGAGCAAGTTAAACTTATCGGAAGCATTATTCCGGCCATAAAGCTCCTAGCCGAATTCAACCTCGCGAGTGTGATGACCTGGGGAGAGATTTTATTGCTCACGAACACTGAAGGAATAATGAAAACAACCCTTTTGATGTAGTAGATGGTGACATGGGATACAATATCATCCTAGGAAGGCCATGGTTATATGAGATAAAAGTTGTGCCCTAAATATATCACCAATTGTTGAAGTTTCTAATGCCCGAAGGAATCAAAAAGATAAGGTGTTATCAACCGGTAGCAAGAGAGATGAATGCAATTTTAGTCTCTAGTAGCAAAGGAAAGGAACACGCGGCATAGCAATTACAGGAATCGACACCTACTCCCAAACTAGAAGAAGTGAGCTCGGGGATAGAGGCGTCAGAATAGTATCGGGTGCCGAGATATTTCCAAGTTCTAGAAGAGACGGATGCAACGAACTCCAGGCCGAAAGAATTGGAGCAAGTTGCATTGCTCGAAGAATTCTTAGAAAGGAAATTCCACCTGGGGACAGGACTGCACCCGGAGCTCAGGTCTGCTTTTATCGAATTTCTTAAATTTAATGCCGATTGTTTTGTGTGGTCACACGAGGATATGACATGTATCCCGACGGAGGTAGCCGTTCACAAGTTAATCTTGGATCCTAACATACCATTTGGATTGATCTGTGCATTAAAAAGTTAAAGAATAGTGTTATCCAGAAAAATGAGTTTCTGCGGTCCATTATGCGATTGCATAATAGATTTGCGGACCGCATAGTCGCTGCAGAGTCAAGCAGTGTGATGGTTAATTTTGAGGTCAACTATGCAGCCAATTATGCGATCGCATAGTCGATATGCGGGCTGCATAGTCGTCGCTTAATCCCCTTGGAATTTTTGCGAAGGAGCAGTTCTGCAGTGCATTATGCAACCGCAAAACGGGTATGCGGACCGCATTTTTGTAGCATACCCAGGCAGATTGTTCTTGTTTATGGGAGAATTTTTGCAGTCCATTCTACGGGTTGCATATGCAATCGCATATCTGAGTCGGGGCTCCAAATTTCTAAATTTTAAACCTGACTCCCTGTCGTTATATCCTGTGCAATAGCTCATTTTGAGCCTATTTCTTGGTGGTTTTAGAGTGAGAAGGAGGGTCTAAGAGAGGGGAAGTGCCTTTCATTAAAATTACTCCACAAATCCTAACACATGATCCTAACTTGGCACCACGAGATTTGGGTTTTTGAGTAGAAATTTCATGGGGCCTTATATCCTTCCCCACATAAGATCATTCGTCCTCGAATGAGGATCAAGGTTCACTCATCAGCAATCTTTATGCAACCTCAGTTTTTCACAACATGAAACACATTAACAACCCCAAATTTGGCTAACTCCCTAAATTTCTAAAAATTTTGCCAGGGTTTCCTTTGTATCTAGGCCTATACACTTGTCAGAGGGCCCCAGAAACATATCCTAACAGCATATACATGTCCCATAGACATAACATAACTTGTACAACACCAACCATGGCCACATAAGCAACATATAACCAAAATAGAACAGTTTTACATAGATCAAATCAAAAGATAAGAGTTCATAGAGACCAAATGCATAAAAAGCTATTACATGGCTATACCAACAAATGTGGGTACTTCTTTCTCATTTCTTCCTCTGCTTTCCAAGTGGCTTCCTCAACCCGCTAGTTCTACCATAATACTTTTACGGAGGCAATTTTCTTATTTCTCAATTTCCGGACTTTCCTGTCAAGAATGGAAACTGGAACTTCTTCATAAGACAATTCTTCATTAACCTCAATAGTTTCAACTGGAACAATAGTGGACGGATCTCCCACCACCTTATTCAACATAGACACATGGAAGACTGGGTGTATCAATGACATCTCGGGTGGCAACTCGAGATTGTACGCCACCTAACCAATCCTCTGAATTATTTTGTACGGTCCGATATACCTCAGACTCAATTTTTCTTTCTTTCCAAACCGTATGATAGCCTCTAAGGATACAAAAGACAAGTATGACAATGCCGGCAACAAGGCCCCGACTGTACCTCAAAAGTGGATATCTATAACAAAAGATGTACAACATAACCCCTTGAAGCAGAAAGGGGCTCACCAAGACTTTGAGAAGAGGATACTCCGCTACGCGCGATCGGCACTTTCCGCTATGAAGCCACCTACATTCATTTAAAAATGTAGCACTCCCGGCAAAAGGGGCGTTAGTACCATGGAATAGTACTAATATGTACAACTAAACACCATTTTATTAGAAAGAACTATCATGCAAGAACAAGGAAATCACAAGAGACGATCAAAGGTTTTAACCGGACACCACATCATCAATAAGAGAATCATATAATCTTTCACACAATTTCTATAACTTTAGTTTGGGGAATTTCCTTCATATGTTCGTCATTGTTCTCAATACCACCGCTATCTTGAGCGGAGTCCGATCGCGACCCGATCGGCTAGGTTGCCTCATTTGAGACATATACCTCAATCACCATTTCATTTCCCTTTTTCCAGAATTTAATATCAGCACATTACCACCATGTGTGCGACATGGTATCCGATCACGGTCCGATCGGCTAGGCTGCCTTACCTAGGCGTTGTTCCTTTTTCATTAATCAACTCATTTGATCTTTATTTCAAATTCATCATATCAATTCATTGGCACTTTGGGCCACAATTATCACATCATTTCCACTTTCAATGTCAACCTTGCAATTTATGATCATAGGCATATACAAAAGCAATTCAAGTTGCAAGCATAGGTAAAATTTCATATAATTAGCATTACAATCTCAGTTTTAATCTTGTCTTATAGCCTAGGCATTTCAACACATGATTCGGACTCTTCGCACATCTCCAAATATCAAGAATAGTACACTACACACATTGAGGCACACCCTTCATGTATATATATACTTGCAAACCAATTCATGTGTAATTACAGTCAATACATCAACCAATTCTAATCTTACCACATTTGCGTAAATGCCAACGGAGCTTAATTTCTAATTAAAGGGGGTTTTAGCCATACATACCTCAATAAAACTTTCCTTAATCCTATAATATTCCGGAATGTTCGCACTTCAATCTATTTAAGCAATGTAGCACAATTGAACCCATAATCAGGAAAAGATCATAATCTAAGCTCACTTGAGCATTTTATCAAGCATTGAGTGTTCATTAAGTCCTTATGGTCCTTTTATGCAAGATTACACTAGCCCATTCCCCATGCCTCTCTATTTATAATTTCCCCATATCTTCTAAGAACACATGCATGCAATGCAATCACCCTTATCCCCATGAATTACCTCACTAATGACCCCTCATAGCTATGTATAAAATTAAGAGCTGAGGTGATGAAGTCTTACCTCCTGGGATGAAGTTTTAGGTGCCCCACTTGATTGTCTTCAATGTTTTAACAAGGATTTATGGAGAAATGTTTTATAAAAAGCACTTCCCCTCTTTTAGACCCTCCCTCTCACTCTAAAAGCTCCAGGAAATAAGCTCAAAATGAGCTATTGCACAGGATATAACGATAGGGGGTCAGGTTTAAAATTTAGAAATCTGGAGCCCCGATATATGCGATCACAAAGTTAACATGCGGCCCGCAGAATGGACCGCAAAAATGCTCCCAAAAACCTGAACAAACTGCTTGGAAATGCGATAAGAATGCAGTCCACATACCTGTTCTGCGATTGCACAATGCACCGCAAAATTGCCCCTCGCAAAAATTCTAAGGGAATTATGTGATGACTATGCGACCCGCATATCGACTATGTGATCGCATAATTGGATGCATAATTGACCTCAAAATTAACCATCACACTGCCTGACTCTACGGCGACTATGCGGTCTGCATAACTATTCTACGACCACATAGTTGACCGCAAAATCGCACTTTTCTGGAAAACACTATTCTTTAACTTTTTAATGCACAGATCAATCCAAAGGGTCCGAACCGCTGAATTTCTAACACATGATCCTAACTTGGCACCACGAGATTCAGGTTTTTGAGTAAACATTTCACGGGGCCTTACATCCTCCCCTACTTAAGATCATTCGTCCTCGAATGAGGATCAAGGTTCACTTATCAGCAATTTTTATGCAACCTCAGCTTTTCACAACATGAAACACATCAACAACCCCAAATTTGGCTAACTGCCTAAATTTCTAAAAATTTCGCCAGAGTTTCCTTTATATCTAGGCATATCCACCTGTCAGAGGGCCCCAGAAACATGTCCTAACAACACATACATATTCCATAGACATAACATAACCTGTACAACACTAATCGAGGCCGTATAGGCATTCATATACCCAAAACGAAACATGACAGTTGTACATAGATCAAATCAAGGGTACAAAGTTCTTAGGAACCAAATGCATAATAGCTATTACATGACCATTCAAACAAATGTGGGTACTTCTTTCTCATTTCTTCCTCAGCTTCCCAAGTGGCTTCCTCAACTTGCTGGTTCCGCCATAACACTTTTACGGAGACAATTTCCTTATTTCTTAACTTCCGAACTTGCTTGTCAAGAATGGCAACTGGAACTTCTTCATATGACAGTTCTTCATTAACCTCAATAGTTTCAACTTGCACACTAGTGAATGGATCTCCCACTACCTTCTTCAACATAGACACATAGAAGACTGGATGTGCCAATGACATCTCGGGTGGCAGCTCGATCTTGTACTCCACCTGACCAATCATTTGAATGATTCTATACGTTCCGACATGCCTCGAACTTAATTTCCCTTTCTTTCCAAAACGCATGATACCCTTAATGGGGGAAACCTTCAAAAATACCCAATCATCCTCTTTGAACTCCAAATCTCTGCGACGAACATCCGAATAAGACTTTTGCGATTCTGAGTAGTTTTCAACCTCTCCTTAATAATCTTGACTTTCTCCATGGCTTGACACACGAGGTCCGGCCCATCAACTCTGCTTCTCCAACCTCGAACCACCCAATGGGAGACCTATATCTCCTTTCATACAATTCCTCGAATGGTGCCATCTGGATACTAGCATGGAAGCTTTTATTGTAAGCAAATTCTATGAGTGGAAAATGATCATCCCAGCTACCCTTGAAATCAAGAACACAAGCATGTAACATGTCCTCAAGCGTCTGAATAGAAAGCTCCGCTGCCCGTCGGTCTGAGGGTGAAAAGTTTGCTAAGATTTACTTGCGTGCCCAAACCTTGCTGAAATTTCTTCCAAAAGTTAGCCGTGAATTGAGCCTCTTGATCTAAAATAATTGAGACCGGAGTACCATGTAACCTAACTATTTCCTTGATATACAACTGAGCATACTATTCCGCTATGTCGGTAGATTTAACTAGCAAGAAGTGAGCTGATTTTGTGAGTCGGCCCACGATTACCCAAATTGCGTCGAACTTGCGCGCAGTGCGCGGTAACCTTACCAAAAAATCCATGTTGATCATCTCCTATTTCCACATTGGAATTTCTTTGCTTTGGGCCAATCCACCGGGCCTTTGATGTTCGGCCTTCACTTGCTGACAGTTCGGACATTTTTCCACAAAGTCTGCCACATCCTTTTTCATGTTATTCTACCAATAAACTTCATTGAGATCATGATACATTTTTGTAGATCTAGCTGCACGAAATACCTGGAAGTGTGAGCTTTTGCCATGATCCTTCCCTGAAGACCGTCGATATTTGGAACACATAGGCAGCCTTGGTACCGTAGGGTACCATCATCTATGCCAAGGAAAAAAGTTGTGGTCTTGTGTTTATGAATCCCTTCTTTTAGTTGTTCTTACAATGGATCGTTGAATTTCTTCTCCTTCACGTCTGCTACGAGCGATGATTCAGCCCTATTTTGTACAATCACTCCTCTTTCATTAGAGTCCGCGAGGCAAACTCCCAAGCTAGCCAACTGGTGAACCTCCCTGGCCAACGACCTCTGAAATGCCTTCAAATGATCCAAACTTCCCATAGATTTTCGACTGAGAGCATCCGCCACAACATTAGCCTTTCCCGGGTGATAGAGAATATCAATGTCATAGTCCTTGAGTAACTCTAGCCATCTTCTTTGTCTCAGATTCAATTCCTTCTGCTTGAAAATATATTGAAGGCTCTTGTGATCCGTAAATACATCCACATAGACCCTATACAAATAATGCCGCCAAATCTTTAGCGCAAACACCACTGCCGCAAGCTCTAAGTCATGGGTTGGGTAGTTCTTTTCATGATTCTTGAGTTGCCTAGAAGCGTAGGCTATAACCTTACCGTGTTGTATTAACACACACCAAGCCCGATCCTTGAAGTATCGCAATACACTACAAATCCCTCTGTACCCTTTCTTGGAAACTCCTTTCACAAGCATCGGACCATTGGAATTTAACTACTTACTGCATCAATTTAGTCAATGGAGAGGCAAGAGTAGAAAACCCCTCCACAAATCTCCTATAGTACCCGACCAAACCCAAGAAACTACGAATCTCTATTGGAGTGGTAGGTCTAGGCCAATTCTTCACTGCATCAATCTTTTGAGGATCAACCATAATTCCTTCCCTGGAGACGACATGACACAAGAACCCGACAAATTCAAGCCAAAATTCACATTTTGAAAATTTTGCATACAATTGATGTTGTTGAAGAGTCTGCAGAACTGTCCTGAAATGGTCAGCATGGTCCTCTCGACTTCGAGAATACACAAGAATATCGTCAATGAACACTATCATAAAGAAGTCTAGAAAAGGCTTGAAGACTCGATTCATAAGATCCATGAAAACTGTCTGGGCATTTGTTAGCCCAAAAGACATCACCAGAAATTTAAAGTGCCCATACCGAGTCCTAAAAGCTGTTTTTGGAATATCCTGCTCCCTTATCTTCAATTGATGATACCTGAACCGCAAGTCAATTTTTGAGAAACACGTAGCACCTTGCAATTGATCAAACAAGTCATCTATTCTTGGTAGAGGATATTTATTTTTGATTGTGACCTTGTTGAGTTGTCGGTAGTCAATACACATCTGTAGCGATCCATCTTTCTTCCTGACAAACAAGACCGGTGCGCCCTACGATGACATACTCGGCCGGATGAAACCCTTTTCTAGCAAACCTTTCAGTTGTTCCTTTAGCTCTTTCAATTCTGCCGGTGCCATCCTGTAAGGCGGAATTGATATAGGTTGTGTGCCTGGCATCACATCGATCCCAAAATCGATCTCCTTGTCTGGTGGTATCCTAGGGAGTTCATCTGGAAAGACATCCAAAAATCCATTCACAACTGGCACAAACTCAAGGCTAGGCGCCTCGGTATTGGTGTCCGTAACCCGAACTAAATGATAGATGCACCCTTCTTGATTATCTTTGCGGCCTTAAGGTAAAAAATAAATTGACCTTTTGGTACTACATTATCTCCCTTCCATTCAACAATGGGATCATTAGGAAATTCAAGCCTCATGGTTCTAATACGACAATCAAGTTTGGAAAACCATGAATAAAGCCAATCCATTCCCATTATTACATCAAAATCGATCATCCCTAATTCAATAAGATCAGTCGTGGTATCCCTACCCCATACCGTAATAACACAACCTCTATAAACTTGAGCAATCGTAATTGACTCACCAACCGGAGTAGACACCGAAAATGGCTCATGAAGCTGATCCGGTTCTATCCTAAATTCCATAGCAATAAAAGGTGTAACATAGGACAAGGTGGAACCAGGGTCAATAAGTGCATACACATCATGAGATTGGACAATCAGAATACCTGTAACAATATCTGGAGAAGCCTCTATGGTCTGGCGACCACTCATAGCATAGAACCGACAGGATCCTCCTGAACTCTGCGCGCCACCCCTTGCTGCACCCCGCCCTGGAGGTGTTGGGGTACCTCGAGCTGGAGAGGGGGCTGAAGATGTAGCCGCTGCTAGGTTGGTTGGCTATGTTGTGCCCCTACCCGCTCCCTGGCGGGATACATGACAATGCCTCTGAATATGACCCCCCATCCCACATCCATAGCATACGGGTAACTCCAAATAGCAAATCCCTGAGTGCATCTTCCCGCACCTGGAGCACGGGGACCTCTGCTACTGCTGAGATCTCTCTCTCTTGACCGACCCCGCTGGTGAGATCCCCTGTTGCCCTGATCGGGCCTGAAACGACTCCACTGCTGCTGCTGACTGGGCCCTGATGGTGGTGCACTGGCTAAAGACTGCGTAATAGAATGGGACGGCCCTGATGATCCTCCCCTGAAGGCTGATCTTCCCCCGCCTAGTGACTCTCCCATGTTGCCCGTAGACCGAGCCTTGTTGTTACCCTCTCTCTCCATTCTGTTCTTCAGTTTACGGTTCTTTGTAGCCTGAGCAAATGCTACCATCTTCCCATAATTCATGTCAGAATTCAATGTAGTCGTAGAAGCCTCATTAGTAGTCAAAGGATTAAGTCCCTGAACAAACCGGCACACCTTGGCCTCCATTGTGGGCAACATATAAATGGCATACTTGGACAGGGGAGCAAAATCCATGTGGTACTCCCACATACTTCTGCTACCTTGCTTCAGATTTTCAAACTCTGCTACACGGGCTACCCTTGTCTCAATAGGAAGGAAATGATCTATAAAGGCATCGGCAAACTCGCTCCACCTTGACGGAGGGCTCCCCTCCTCACGGAAATCTTCCAACAACTCAAACCACGAATAGGCCACCCCTTTCAGACGATAGGCAGCCAACTCTACTCCATCTATCTCAGTTGCGCGCATAACCCTGAGGGTCTTGTGCATCTCATCAATAAAATCATGGGGGTCTTCTTCTGGATTGGCACCCATAAACACTGGAGGGTCTAACTGAAGAAATCTATTCACCTTGGAACTAGTGGAATCCTCTTGCTGGCTGGATGAACTAGGTGCAATATTGGACCTCTGGGCCTGAGAGGCCACTAGCTGGGTCAACATCTGAATAGCTCCCCTAAGATCCCCATTAGAAGTACCAGAACCGGAAGCTGGGGCTGGAGGCGGAACATGAGTATCAATGGGAGGGATAGTGGTATCCTCTATAGGTGTAGGAACTAGGGTAGTCTGCTCTAGAATAGAATAACCAGTAGGTGATAGCAGGGAGACTACCCTCACCCGCATTATCAAGCAGTGAATCACCAGTCACTCCTGAAGTGGCATTGGCTTCATGGCCAGTTCTCGCCTTCTTAGGTGCCATTTATTGAAAGATAGAACAATGCACTAATTAGAGAGGGAATAGTTTCATGACAAGTTTTTGCCGCAGGATCCAGAATATCAAAGAAGGGTGTTATTCCTAAATGCCCAAGTAGCCTCCAACTTATAGATGTGGTCGACTACACACAGATAAGAAGGACTATACTACGCACGACTCTGAGACATCCTAGGATAACCTTAAACCATAATTAAGTGTCCAAGATTCCTTACAATTACAATTTATAGAAACAAGAGTTTAAGTTTTCAACCTAGTTTATAGACCCGTCCAGCACCCGTACATAACCCACACAAATGTCTACGGAGCCTCTATGGATACAAAAGACAAACTATAACAACGCCGGCAACAAGGCCCCGACTGTACCTCAAAAGTGGAAGTCTACAACAAAAGATATATAACATAACCCCTTGAAGGAGGAAGGGGCTCACCAAGACTTTGAGAGGAGGACACTCCGCTACGCGCGATCGGCACTGTCCGCTACAGAGCCACCTACATTCATTTAAAAATGTAGCGCCCCCGGCAAAAGGGACGTTAGTACTATGGAATAGTACTAGTATATATAACTAAGCAACATCTAGTTAGAAAGAACTTTCATACAAGAATGAGGAAATCACAATTATAACTCAAACACTCTAAATGATCACAACATTATCAAATAAAAGAATCATACAATTTTCACATCATTTTCCCAGAGCTTTTGGTTTTGGGCATTTCATACTATTCATCATTGTCCACAATACCACCGCTATCTTGAGCGGAGTCCGATCTCGACCCAATCGGCTAGGTTGCCTCATTTGAGACATACACTACAATCACAAATACAATACTACCATGTGTGCGACATGACATCCGATCTCGGCCCGATCGGCTAGGCCGCCTTACCAAGGCGTTTCCCTTTTCCATCAATCATCTCATTTCAATCTTTGTTTCACATATATCATTTCATAGGCACTTGGGGACACATCTATCACGTCATATATTTGGCACTAGGCCGCATCTTACATCATTCCCAATTTCAATGTTAGATTTGTAATTTAGGATAATATGTGCACACAAGAGCAAATAAAATTGTAAGCATAGATGGGACTTCACATAGATGGCACAACATATGCAGCTTCAATCTTAATTTAAGGTCTAGGCATTTCAATACATGATTCATATTCATTGCACCTTTTCAAGTTATCAATAATTGCACTTCGACCACATTGAGACACATCTTTCACGCCTATAAGGTTGCGACTCCAATTCATGTGAAACAACAATCAATATAACAATCCAACCTTAATCTTACCGCATTTACACGAACACCAATGGAGCTCAATTTCTAAAAAATGGGGTTTTAGCCATACATACCTCAATTGAGCTTTCCTTAATCCTATAACTTTCCGGAATGTTCGCATTTCAATCTATTTATGCAATATAGCACAATTGAACCCATAATCAGGAAAAGATCATAATTTAAGCTCACTTGAGCATTTTATCAAGCATTGAGTGTTCATCAAGGCCTTATGGTCCTTTTATGCAAGATTACATTAGCCCTTTCCCTATGCCTCTCTATTTATAATTTCCCCCACATCCTCTAAGAACACATGCATGCAATGTAATCACCCTTATCCCCATGAATTACTTCACTAATGGCCCCTTGTAGCTATGTACAAAATTAAGAGCTGAGGTGATGAAGTCTTACCTCCTGGGTGAAGGGTTAGGTGCCCCACTTGATTATCTTCAATGTTTTAATAAGGATTTGTGGAGCAATTTTGATGAAAGGCACTTCCCCTCTCTTAGGCCCTCCCTCTCACTCTAAAAGCACCAGGAAATAGGCTCAAAATAAGCTATTGCACAGGATATAACGACAGCGAGTCGGGTTTAAAATTTAGAAATCTGGAGCCCCGACTCAGATCTGCGATCGCAAAACTAACATGCAGCCCGCAGAATGGACCGCAAAAATGCTCCCAAAAACCTGAACAATTTTCCTGGGTATGAGATAAAAATGCGGTTCGCATACCCGTACTGCGGTCGCATAATGCACCGCAGAACTGCTCCTTTGCAAAAAATCCTAGGGTATTATGCGACGACTATGCGGCCCGCATATCGACTATATGATCGCATAGTTGGCCGCATATTTGACCTCAAAATTAACCATCACACTGCTTGACTCTGCGACGACTATGCGGTCCGCATATCTATTGTGCGACCGCATAATGGACCGCAGAAATGCACTTTTTGGAAAACATAACTTCTTAATTTTATAATGCACAGATCAATCCAAAGGGTCCAAACCGCTAAATTTCTAACACATGATCCTAACTTGGCACCATGAGATTCAGGTTTTTGAGTAGAAATTTTCACAGGGCCTTACAGGTCATAATAGAGAAAATGTAGAACCCTCGAAAGCAGGAGAGGAACCCCCAATTCAAACGATCAACCTGATCCTCGGAGGGAATGAGATTAACGGGGTCACCTTTTCGGCAGCAAAGAAGACAATAGTGTCAAACTCATAGTAAAATACTCTGGGAAAATGATATCACTTTTACAGAGGAGACGTAGACGGATTGCTACTACCACACAATAATGCACTGAAATTTCTTTGAATGTGTTAGATTTTAAAATTAAACATATTCTAGTGGATCCAGGAAGTTTGGCTAATATCATACAATGGAGAATATTGGAGCAAACTAAACTCATCGGAAGCATTATTCCGGCCATAAAGCTCCTAGCCGGATTCAACCTCGTGAGCGTGATGACCTGGGGAGAGAATGTATTGCTCACGAACACTGAAGGAGTAATGAAAACAACCCTTTTGAGGTAGTAGATGGTGACATGGGATACAATATCATCTTGGGAAGGCCATGGTTACATGAGATAAAAGTTGTGCCCTCAATATATCACCAATTGTTGAAGTTTCTAATGCTCGAAGGAATCAAGCAGATAAGGCGTGATCAACCTGCAACAAGAGAGATAAATGCAATTTCGGTCTCTAGTAGCAAAGGAAAGGAACACGCGGCATAACAATTACAGGAATTGACACCTACTCCCGAACTAGAAGAAGTGAGCTCGGGGACAGAGGCATCAGAATAGTATCGGGTGCCGAGATATTTCCAGTTTCCAGAAGAGTAGGATGCAACGAACTAGATGAAGTCCGATTGTTTTGTGTGGTCGCACGGGATATGACATGTATCCCGACAGAGGTAGCCATGCACAAGTTAATATTGGATCCTAAAATACCTCTGGTAAGACAAAACAAATGCCCTATTACCGAAGCCAGGAACAAATTCGTCAAAGAAGAGGTAACCCAGTTGCTTAATATCGGTTCGATCCGAGAGGTAAGATATCCGGACTGGCTAGCTAATGTAGTAGTAGTTCCTAAAAAGAATAATAAATTTGGCATGCGTGTAGATTATAAGGATCTTAATAAGGCATGTCCGAAAGACTCGTTCCCACTGCCAAATATCGATCAAATGATTAATGCCATGGCCGACAAGAGTTAATGAGTTTCCTCGGTGCTTATTCTTGGTATAACCAAATCAAGATAAACCCGAAAGATCAGGAAAAGACTTTATTTATAATGAATTTTGGTACATATTGTTACAATGTGATGCCCTTCAGGTTGAAAAATGCTAGAGCCACTTATCAATGGCTCGTGAACAAGATGTTTGAAAATCAAATAGAAAAAACTATGGAAGTTTATATAAACGATATGCTCGTTAAGTCTTTGAATGCAGGTGAACACCTTAAACATCTGACATCCTGAGGAAGCATAATATGAAACTTAACCCCGAGAAGTGTGCGTTTGGGTTAGTTCTGGTAAGTTTCTGGGATTTTTGGTCTCACAAAGGGGAATTGTAGTAAACTCCAATAAAATCAAGGCCATAGAAGACATCCCAAATCAACTGTCAAACATAAAAGAAGTCCAAAGGCTAATGGGAAGATTGGTAGCTTTGAGCAGGTTCATTTCTCGATCGTCAGAAAAAATGTCATCGCTTCTTTGCACTACTCAAAAGTAAAATAATTTTGAATGGACACCGGACTGCCAGTAGGCTTTAAGGGATTTGAAGTAGTACTTGTCAGGCCCTCCATTGCTCTCAAAACCAAAAAAAAAGGTGAAACGTTGCTAATCTACCTCGCAGTCTCTGAAGTTGCATTAAGTGTGGTATTGGTCCAAGAGCATGAAGGTACGCAATCTCCCATTTACTATGTTAGAAAAATTTTAACGGGGACAGAAACTCGCTACCCACATTTGGAGAAACTGGCCTTAGCTCTCGTAGTTGTTGCTCGAAAGCTGAGGCCCTACTTCTAATGCCACCTGATAGCCGTGGTGAATACTTTCCCTTTGAAGAACATTCTCCATAAACCTGAGCTCTCGAGAAGATTGGACAAATGGGCTATCGAAATGAGTGAATTCGACATAGAATATAAACCAAGGACTGCAATTAAGTCATAAGTCTTGGTCGACTTCGTTGCCGATTTCAGTCCGAGATTATTGCCTTTGGCAACCAAAGAGACAGTAATGGTGTCAGAATCGACATCGAAGGTTTGGACCTTATTCACGGATAGAGATTCCAACATAAAAAGGTCCGGTCTCAGAATAGTCTTGATCATGCCTTTGGGAGAAACCCTAAGGCAGGCCATCAGAACGATTCCTTTAACTAATAATGAAGTGGAGTATGAGGCTTTGATTACAGGGTTCGAATTGGCCCGGGGACTTAACTCTGAGGTGATTGAAATCAAATGTGACTCACACTGGTGGTAAATTAGGTCTATGGGATCTTTGAAACCAAAGAAGAATACATACAATAATATGTGATAAAGGTCCAGGCTCTGTTGGCACAAATTTCGGAGTGGTCAATTGCTCATATCCCAACGGAGGATAACGCAGAAGCAGATGCATTGGAGAATTTAGGATCATCGACATAAATAAATGGATCGGAGTCCGGGACGGTAGTACAACTAATGAACTCCGTCTTGGATACAGATGGTTATTATGAGGTAAATTCGACTAATTTAGCCTGGTACTGGAGGAATGAAATCATTAATTATATCGAGCACGGGAAGTTGCCCGAAGACCCCCAAAGCATCCTGAGCGTTGCGCGCCAAAACAACGCGATATAAATTCAAAAGAGGACAATTATATATAAAATCTTTCCAAGGCCCGTTGTCCCGATGCTTTGGAGCATCAGAAGCTAACTATGTCTGTACAACAACCACTAGGGCGCAGATTCCTTGGTGCTGAAGTTGGTACAGGAGGATATTACTGGCCCTGCATGGAACAGGACGCCAAAGATTTCGTACAAAAATATGATAAGTGCCAATGTTATGCACCACTAGTACATCAACCTGCAGAATATTTGCATTTGGTTCTGTCTCCGTGGCCGTTCATGAAATGGGGGATGGACATCGTCAAACCGCTGCCACCGACTCCTAGAAAGGTAGACTAACTATTATTCTAAGTGGTGGAAGCAGGTCCTTATCAGAATATCGAGGAATGCGAAGTGGTAGATTTATTGTGAAAAATATAGTTTGCAGGTTCGGAATACCGAAAGATATTGTATTCGACAATGGGCCATAGTATATCGGTGCAAAAGTTACAAAGTTCCTCGAAGATTTGAAAACAAAGAGGATCACATCTTCACCCTATCATCCGAGTGCAAGCGGTCAAGCAGAATCAACAAACAAGGTGATTACTCAAAACCTCAAGAAAAGGCTGGAAGCGGCAAAAGGCAATTGGCCCGAAGACTTACTCGGAGTTCTATGGGCCTACCTAACATGGACAAGTCGAGCACAGGAGAAACTCCTTTTTCCCCTGTATACAGTGCAAAATCTCTAATCCCGGTGGAAGTGGGTGAAACCAACTTGAGTTATTTCCAAACAGATGAAGAATCGAACAACAAAGTAATATTAATCAACTTGGAGCTGCTTGAGGAATGCAGGGACTTGGTGCATGTAAGAATGGAAGCGCAAAAGCATAAAATGGAGAGGTATTATAATCGAAGAGCCAACCTCCATTATTTTAAAGTAGGAGATTTCGTTCTGAGGAAAGTAAATCAAAATACTCGGGAGCTCAACACGGGGAAGCTGGGTCCAACGTGGGAAGGTCCTTACCGGATTTCAGCTATCACCGGGAAAGGTTCATACGAGTTGGAGAACCGGAATGGAGACAAGTTGCCCAACAATTGAAGTGTGGCACACCTCAAAAGATATTATTGTTGATGAACATTATCTAATTAGAAAGTATGTGCTGCACTCTTTTTCCTTCGTTCAGTTTTTGTCCCAATTGGGTTTTTGTAGCAAGGTTTTTACCGAGGAAGCGACAGAAAGCATACTACGAAGATAGCAACAATAAAACCTTTAATAGCAAGGCAAACAAGCAAGTTTCCACTCATGTACGGTTAGATAATCTTTGGCTCGATAGCAAATTCCCACTGGGAAGTTAAGTTTGCTACTGAGCAAAGGTTATCCGACCGTTCACAAGCACATACCACTAGAGGGTTGTTAGATAGTATTTTGCTCGATAGCATAGATTCCTAAGGGGAAGTAAGGTGGGTTACTGAATTAAAGATTATCTAGCAATTCATTGGTGGAATCTTTGAAGGTACAAGACTTTTAGTGTTCAAATTCGCATTCCTCGCATTCGAACGCTGGGGGAATGATATGAGGATACGATAAGAATGACCGTCACATCAACCGGGAACGAAAAACCAAAAACATAATTGCGTCATCGGGACCGGGGACTGCGCGACCAGCTTCTAGAAACAAGTTGTACAAGATAGCCACAAGTAATGGAAATTTCTTTTTAGAATAGCAAATGCTTGTGTACTTTTGAAAATTGAAGGAATTGAATAAAATGAAATACTTTTGTTTTTATCTTGTTTCTTGTCTGAATGATGAACTAACTTTTTTCATTTGAAAGTTAAACAAGTACTTCAATTGCTAGTACCGTAATGAATAGGAGACGTCCTCTTCAAGAACACCGTAAACATAAGAGGGCCCTCTCTTATGAAAACCCTCACGTTAAATGGTTGGTTTCGGAAGAATTTATGCCCGGAATCCAAATGCCTTCAGGGAAAAATGCACCCGAAACATACACAAAAAGACGCAAAAAGTAAACTTGCGCAAATACTTATTGAAACCTCACGTAAAAGGGTTAATGCCCGGAACCAAAATGCTTCAAGGAAAATGCATCTGAGGCTGTACATAATAAAATATGAATAGAAAAACGTGCGCAAAATTTTTAAACAAATGCAAAGGATAAAGACTTGCATGGATATTCAAATAAAAGCGAGCCTCAAACAATACTTAAGCAAAAAATATGTTTTTATTTACAAAAACGTGCCAAAATGGCAAAGGTACAAGAATAGGAAAAAGAAAAGAAAAGCTAAAGTGCAGTATCTCCAGAACCAGGAGGAAGAGAAGTGTCCACGCCCCCAGAAAAAGTAGATGGATCCACCGATGGCTCGACAATTTCCCCAGTTTGATCTTCAGCATCATCGTCCTCCTATTCCTCATCAGTTATCGAGAACTCAGAACCGGAACTAGAAGGACTAGGAGCATTAGACTGTGCTGGGAGTACATTTTTTGCAGCTAACTCAAGCTCACGGACCTTAGCAATTTCGACATCAAAATCAATTATACCATCTTTGGTCTTTTCTAAGGTTTTTCTCCTCATGTTGTACATAGCGTAAGTTTTTTCAACAATAAGGGAAAATGCTTGGTGCTTAAGTTTTTCTTTGAGTTGAGCCACCTTGGCAGAAAGGCTTTCCCCGGCGGACCTAACAGATTTGAGGCTAACATTAAGGTCATAGACAATTGAACTAAAGAGCCTATTATGCTCGATAATTTTCTTGTACTTCTCTCCCAACTAGGCATATTTCGCCCCCACAGCAGCAAGCTCTTTAGTTTTGGAATTCAAGGCTGCCTCTAAATTATTCAATCTTTCAGCGGAGGCAGCCTCACGATCAGATGCAACAAGAACGACATTATGGAATTCAACCCGTTTAGCTTTAGATTCTTCAAATTAAAACCTCAACGGGGCAATCTCTTTGCTAGGGGTTTCTACCTCTTGCTCACTTTGTTGCAAACGAGCTTCCAATACAACGGCCTAAGTGGCATTGGCTTCCAGTTCCGATAGGCGATCGGTGTTTTACTCTAGCTCTGCCAAAAGCTGATCCTGTGCAGGAGTAATTTCTTCCTTCTTACGAATCAACCTCTAAAGTCCCTCAGAAGCAAGAAAGTTGTCATGCAAAGCAAGAAAGTTGGATCTTAGAATACGTTCATACCAAAATAGAGGAAATCACAAAGGAAAAAAAGAGTGTACCGTAGTGGAATTGTACATGACTTTGTTCAATAAACACTCTCCCGAGAGTGCCTAAATCTTTTCCCAATCCTTCTCTGAAGCCAAAGGTTTCAAATAAATAGCAAGCTCCACCGGCCAGAATAGAAAATTGCATCCAGTAGAGACCGAAAAAGTAATGTTTCTCCTCCTTTATGGATCTTCGAGAGGGGCATCATAATTTTGCCCTAAGATCCCATAAACTGGAGAAGAGGAACACCTTCTTCATGGTCGGATACGTCCGATTGAGATGATGTAGCAATTGCTGGTGGAAGAGTGGAAGAAGATGGAAATGATGTAATAGTTGCTGGTGTTGGTGAAGATGGAGATGAAGCTGATGGAGTTAAAGGGTGTGAAGCAGCTAAGGATGCTTATCGGGCAGTTATTTACTCTTAACAGTTCGTCTTATCGGTTATCGGCTTTTAAATGTATTAATTCACTAGCAATCTGATAAGATATCGGGCGGATTTATATCGATTTAGCTATTATCGGGAGGTTATCAGACGACTTATCGGCCTAGTTCAATCTGATTACAGAGGACTATTTTGGTATTTCATGTTATATTGTTACTAATAAGTAGTACATACCAGCAAAAAGCCAACAATGCTTTTGCACTTCCAAACATGGCAATTACATTCGTCAAGGGATGGTAGGTTAAGAATATAGTAAGTACTACTTATTGTACTTTAAAATATAAATTGGGAGTTGGAGGAGTGAGCTTCCAGTAATTCCTAAGACTTGCATTTATTTCAGATTGCACCATTCTTTATTTATTTATTTTAAAAAAACTCTTCATTTTAACCTTCTTTTTTCTCTAGGTTATTCATAAGGTCTAGTTAATCTTTCTAACTATTCTTTTATACGAAAATCTAAAGATGTGCAGATTTTTATTGCTTTTAAACTTGAATGTAAATATTAAACTTACCATATGTTGCTTCCTGCTCTGGCTATGGCGAGAGGGAGAGGCTCAGGCGAGCCTCGAGGTGTTGTTGCTCATGAGAACTGAGATCTGACATCTTGAGTGTTAGGGTTTCTAAAGTTTAATAGAGTAATACTATACTGGTCCAGACGTCATTAATCATTACTGGAAGTGGAAGTGTGGAAGGAATTTTTATTATTTAGTACATGTATGGGTAATTTTATATATATATTCTTGAGTGTTAGGGTTTCTAAAGTTTAATAGAGTAATACTATACTGGTCCAGACGTCATTAATCATTACTGGAAGTGGAAGTGTGGAAGGAATTTTTATTATTTAGTACATGTATGGGTAATTTTATATATATATTCTTGAGTGTTAGGGTTTCTAAAGTTTAATAGAGTAATACCTCATTAATTGAATAATCCATTAAGAAAATTGAATAATCCGCCTCCAAACCGATAAGCCGTTAATAAAAAAAATCAATTCGTTCCTCATCCATTAAACCGATAACCCGATACCAATAAACCATTAAGCTACTTTTGCGGTTCGGTTTTCGATTTCGATTCGGTTTTGAACACCCCTAGAAGCAGCTGCGTCGAGTGTTGTGATAGTTGTTGAATACTCCCCAACCAAAGACGTTAGGGACCCGGTACTTAGCCCCGTAATACCGGGAACAACAATTGGGACCCGAAAACAAAAATTGGCATTTTCCACTAAATCAAACTCCCCAAAAGTGTCGAGGTGTCGTCCTCGGTTGGTTTAACTAACTCAACAGATTGAGCATTCTGTTGAATTGATGATGTACGTTGCCTTCTGTGTAAAGAATCCCCATCATCACTAGTTTCTCCATCATTGTCGATCATCACGGTGTCTATGACTGGCCCGAAAGGAGGGCTAATAATCAAAACTTCCGGAGATGACTCGGGGGCATCAGTCTTTGCCCTCTTATTCTTTTCCCTGGCCACAGAGAAACGCCTTCTCTTTGGTTGCTTGTTCTCCGGACGAGGGACTCCGTGGTAAAACATATGTGCCCGAAGCAGGCCCGGAGACACATGTCCGAGTAAGCGCTTCCTGAAGCAGCCTCACCGCAACAACATGATCAGCTAGGACGTCTACCGCGGGGATAGCAACAGAGCCTGTAGGTAGACCTAATTTCGTAAGCAAGTCAGAAAGGTTCAACCAAGTTCTTCACATAAAAAATTAAAACAAGGTAAGTTTGAATTACCATGATTTTTGGCCTTCCACCCATATTTAGGGGCCAGTTCTTTCCACAAACAAATTTCGGGCGTTGTAACGTCCAAAATCTTCTGAATCCATCAGTCCAAACCTTCTACCACCAGAGGGATCCATCGAGTTGTTGAAACATGCGAAGGGTGAAGAGTCAATACGGCCATAGAGGAATGTTTGGTAAAAGGAAATATTAAATGAAGATCATACGAGTGCGGTTTCAAGCGGCCGAAAAGTATGAAGCCGTTGTTGGAATGATATTATTGGTGGCAACTACAACGAAACGTTCTATCCACCCACGGTCGTTATCATCATCCATGCTAGTCAACAGAACAGGTTGGCCACATTTTCAGAGGTTTATCGTTCCCCCACGGAAAATTATGGGATAGTAGAGATTCATCATATGAGCTAAGGTTAGCTCTTCTCCAGTCTCCTAGCATAAATGTCGAAGGCAGGCGACCGTCCTCCACACAGAAGGACTTACTCGCACCAAACACATTTGGTAACAGAGGAAAAATTCCATAATCATGGAATCAAGCTCTCCGCTCAAAGAAAATGCACCTAAAGTAAAGGGATACGTGTAAACATATGTAAAACCCTCTTTGGGTAGGGTCACTCGCTCCGATAGATTAGGAGCAATAATATCCAAATCATGGCAGCGGTAGTCTTTCTTCACAACAGGAATGCTGGAAGGGTGGATGGAAGAAGGGTACCTACTGACAGCCCATGTACGAGAGTTAGCAGTAGGAAATTTTTCTTCAAAGTCTTTTGTGGTAATAAGACTTCTAGGGATGATGGAGCCTACTATTGGAGGAACAAAATCCTCGGCCTTTTTCTTGTTCTTTGAAGAACTGGTGTGCTTTGCGGAAGAAGCCATTATATGGAAGGAGGCAAAGATTTTTTTTGTTTGAAGAGAGTTAGAGAAAATATGAATAACAAATGTGCAAATCAGAAGCTCGGAAAATTATGAAGTGTAAAGGAGAAGGTTGATACGTGTAAGTTAAAATTTTGGCAGCTAAATTCATGGCCATGATTACCTTGGTAATCGATAAAAACTGTGTTGGATCGTGAGATAACACGTGTTCGGGGCCTTAAATGCGGAGTGGCGTGCATCTAATTAACCGTCAGAAGCTTTCGGAGGGAGTTATAGTAGTTCCCGCCAAAAGAATATTTCTACCAACTTTCCGGTAACACAAAGTTATGCCACCGGAAAGTCGGAGACTATCTGTATAGGGTAAAATATGATATGACACATGGTCATCTAAAGGAAGGACACGTGGAGCTCAAGACGGGGATGGTCAAAGTCCAAACACAGCTATTCCGCTTATTCACCGGAAGGGATAACATTCATAAAGGTGTGTTAAATGCCTTGCTCCCGGTAGCATTTAATAAGGAATATTCTGCGGTATTAAGAGCGACGACCCATTACAGAGAATTTGATATTTATATCTACTGTTACATCTTCATCAATGACCCTCATAATTGATATTAAAGGAGGACACGGTCCTATGACCTCCTTCCCTAGACAAACCTATAAATAGTGAGCTTAGCTATTATTGTAAAGGACACGAATTTTCTGGCAAACTTACACTACATTCTACAATGCTTAATACAATTTTACTTTCTCGCTTTTTGATTTCATCATTGCTGTGCCCGGAGACCTTGTTCTTGGAATTGTCATCTCTGTTGTTTCATTCACATTTAAGGCTAAGTATTGCATAATTCTTCGATTATTTTATTATTTTCAGGATCAAATTAGTTCACTTATCTAAAAACCACGTATAAATTCAATTGTACTGTTTTACGGGTAAACACAAATACACTTGTAAACTTATTTTGCATTGGGAGAAATACTTCAAATCCAAACAAGGCGATCGATTTTGCACGCCAAAGATATGCCTACACTAAATAGAATTTTTAAGAGGAAAAAACCCAAACCAAACAAGAAAATGAAAATATAATAGGAATTAAAAGAAAAGGAAAAGGGATTCTTCGACAATAATAGTCCCTAACAGATAGAGTACCTTAAATATTTTGTATGGACCAAAAGCATTAAGTTTTGATATACTTAAAGGACCAAATTTATTCAAAACATATTTGAAGGCCTACTTTGAATCTACCCTAAAACATAATGAATTATTCTTGTCATTTTCTCTAATATGGCGTGTTACTGCTCTTAATAGGAAGTAGTACACTAAGTAGGCGTTTGGACATAAGAATTGTAAAATTCTAAAAAATGGTGAAATATTTTTATGAGAAAATGGTATTTAAAATTTATAGTTGTGTTTGGACATAAATTTCAGTTTGGATTATTTTTAAAGTTTTGTGAGTGATTTGAGTGAAAATTTTGAAAATAGCTTTTTGGAGTTTTTCAAATTTTCAAAAATTTCTAAAATATATTTTCAAGTGAAATTTTGAAATTTTATAAAGAAACACTGATTTCGAAAAAAAGTAAATTTTTTTTTGGAAAAAAAGGAAAAAAATTGTATGTCCAAACGAGAAAACTTATGGACAAGTATGTAGCCGGATTTATTTTATATGAAAATTGAAGGTCCTTGCAATTTATAAGTTGATGAACCCAATTAGAAGCACGAGTTCCTTGAAAATGATGATTAATGAATTCAAGAATGCCTAAATTCTGCCAATATGTTTTAGCACTTGTGCATTCTAGGAATAAGTGATTAATATTTTCATCTGCCCTATGGCAATATTGACATGTAGCATCTTGAATTACATTGATATGTTTGAGATAGTCCTTAGTGGGTAGCTTCGTTTTGTTAAGAAGCCAAATAAACCCTTGGATTTTGGGTTGGATCGGTAACTTCCATATCCACTCAGAATTTTTATAAGTAGGATTTGAAATATTATGAAGTGCATCTAAGATACCATACATAGACTTAGTACTGAAAAGATATGTTGGGGTTAAGCCCTAGGAAATACTATCAATTTTATTACTGTACTTTGAAATGTAAATAGATTGAATTAGTTGGGTAATGTTCTTGGGCATCTTGAATGGAAGTTTATTCCAATTCCACCCTTCGTTATCCATGAATGAAGAGATAGTCATATTTTGATGCTCTAAGGGTAAGGGACCATAAATAACTGATCTGATGGTTATACTAGGCGCAATCCATGGGTCATCCCATAGTTTAATGTGAGTGTCTCGTCCTATATTCCATTTTATACCTAACTGACATAGATGCCAACCATTAATTATATTAGACCAAATATGAGAATGATTTTTGATATGAGAAGTATAAATATATTTAGACAGTAAGACCCTAGCCCACATAGCATTTGGTGAGTTGAATAGCCTCCAAGCTAGGCTTGCTAATTTAGCGTTATTCTTATCACGTAATTTTTGAATTCCTAATCCTACCATATTCTTAGGTCTGGTAATATCATTCCACTTGACAAGGTGCAGTTTCTTTTTTTCTAATGTAGTACCCCATAAAAAATTTCGTTGATATTGATCTAACTTGTTTAGAATATGGGAAGGAATGTGTATGTATTGTATTACGTGATTAGGTAGTTGGTTTAATGTAGATTTTATTAAGGTAGCCCTGCCTGTTAATGTTAGGAATTTAGACGTCCATCCTGCTAATTTGTTCTTAAAATTGTCAATTAGGAACTGAAAATCAGCAGTTTTAGGTTTTGCTCGAAACATGGGGAATCCCAAGTATTTGCCAAAAGAGGTGCCTTCTTTCATACTGAATGAATTAATAACAAAATCCTTATTAGTAGGGCTAAAATTTTTGGAGAAATTTTTTTTTTGATTTATCAAAATTAATTTTTTGCCCTGAGTATTCTGAAAAGTTATTTAACACATCGATGATCGCATGACAGCTTGTAGTAGTGATTTTTGAAAATAGTATAATATCGTCCGTAAAGAAAATATGAGATAGTAGTGGGCCTTTGTTAGATAGGCGAATTGGTTGCCATTTTAGGTAGTCCACTGATTGTGAAATATTTCTAGACAATAACTCCATGCACATGATAAATAAGTATGGTGACAATAGATCTTCTTGACGGATACCTCTTGATGGTGTAAAGTAGTGTGTGCTTGAACCATTTATTAAAATAGAGACCGATGTAGTTGTAACACAGGACATAATTAAAGAAAACATTAAAGGAGAAATATTAAAGTAAAATAAAGCATGTCTTATAAAAGACCATTCTAATCTATCGAAAGCTTTCTCTAAATCAAGTTTTAATAATATTGAAGGATGTTTCCCTTTCATTCTAGAAAGGTAATTTAAAGCTTCTTGGACTATTATAGCATTATCACAAGCTCTCTTACCTTGTTGGAAGCTAGTTTGTGTTGGTCCTATAATCTTACTTATGATTGGTTTGAGCCTGTTTACTATTATCTTAGTGATGAGCTTGTAAACAGTATTGCAAAGGCTAATTGGCCTAAATTGTTGTATTCTTGTAGGATGCTTTACCTTAGGGATAAGGCAAAGGAGAGTCTTATTAATCTCAGGTGGCATAGTTTTAGAGTTAAAAACATTATGACAAAAAGTTGTTACTTTAACACCTACATCCTTCCAGTATTTTTGGTAGAAAAATGGATGTAATCCATCTGGTCCTGGCGATTTGTAGGCCTTAAAGCTATGTAAAGCATTTAAAATCTCTTCTTGATTCAGTAGTAAATCCAACTTAAGTAAGTCATTAGAAGAGATCTCACGTATGTAAGAATTCATACTCATTTTCTTTAAGAGTAAGTGGTCACTATGGAATAGCTCAGTATAATAATTTAAGATTAAG
The DNA here is from genome assembly GCF_000715075.1 of Nicotiana tabacum. Lineage (NCBI taxonomy): Eukaryota > Viridiplantae > Streptophyta > Magnoliopsida > Solanales > Solanaceae > Nicotiana > Nicotiana tabacum. The sequence continues at coordinate 54,090,292 of NC_134087.1, read as the reverse complement.
TCATGAATTTCAGTTGAAGTAGATACCCAATTTCCTACGCTATCTTGTAAAGCAGTTATTTTATTTCTACGACGTCTATGAAGAGTGGACAGTTGGTAAAATCTAGTATTTGCATCCCCTTCATTCAACCAATTTATTCTAGATTTTAACTGCCAGAATTCCTCTTCTCTACGAAGAATGTCACTGTATTCTAAAGTCAGTTGAGTTTCTAAGTTTTGCAAGAAGATACTTGTAGGATAATGGGATGAAGATTGTAAGCCTGCTAGTCTGGAAAGCAATTTTCTTTTTCGTTTAAAAATATTACCAAAAATATTATAATTCCAACATGTTGCTACCCTCTTAAAATTTTTAGTAGTAGGTAATAAAGGTGAATCATTCGACCATGTTGCATGAACCAGCTGTTGAAATTGAGGATGAGAAGCCCACATAGTCTCAAATCGAAATATCTTTTTGTGGAATGGTTGAGGCGATTCTAAATTAATTAGTAAAGGACAATGATCAGAGTGGGTATGAGGGAGATGCGTCACAGTAGAGTTTGGAAATAAATTTAACCAATTATAATTAGCCAAAACCCGATCAAGTCTTTCTAGTATGGTATGGCCATTTCTTTGTTTATTAGACCAAGTAAAACGACTACCCTGAAAACCTAAATCGAAAAGGTTGCAACTGTGTATAAAGTTAGCAAATTTATCAGCCCTCTTATTGTTAATGGGTAGACCCCCAAATTTATCCCTAGATTCTAGAATTTCATTAAAATCCCCCCTATTAGCCATGGCAAATTATAGTTAACATTCAAATTTATTAAACTATTCCAAAGCACATCACGTAGTTGGTAGTGTCGATTAGTGTAAATAGCAGATAATATCCAAAAGGATTTTGTGGGACTAACCTGGACTAGGCAGTGTATTTCCTACTCAGAGATTCCCAGTTCAGTGACATTAATAAGATCAGCATTCCAAAGCACCACCAAACCACCCATGAGACCATTTGTAGAAGCTTGAGACATATTTGTAAAATTGAAATCCTCACGCAAGCGTGTATGGCCTTGCATGTGCGTTTCCAGTAGGATAGCAAGAGTGGGCCTATGGTTATCTAATAGAAACCTAAAGTGTCTCCTAAACTCTGGATTATGGGAGCCCCTATAGTTCCAAACTAAGAAATTCATATAAGAATTAGGGTTCCTGGGTTGGTTCGTAAGAGCTTGAGTCTGTGGATTGACAACTGAGGGTGTCATCGAAACCAGACTTAGTGGAAGTTGAAGAAACGTTGGAATGATGACCATGGAATATTTTCCCACCTCCGGATTGGTGGTTTGGCGGAATTGAGGCTGCATGTTCTCAGCTCTGGAGGACACTTTAGAATGAATTTTTTTCGAATCGTTCTTTGAGATTGTAAAACTGGATCTCTTTTAACCACCAAAATTCCGTTTGTGTTTCTCTCATCTCCGCAAGTATGGATAGCAATTCCTCTCTTGTATCTCCATCTAGTTCTTGTGGAGATAGAGGAGGTGAGTGCACTGGACTGGTTGGTGGTGTCAGACTCTCTAGTGGACTTAGTGGGCCTGAATAAGGGGAGAGTGGATTGAAGGAGTCTAGAGCTTGAAACCAAGGAGCATAGATCAGACCCATATGATGGGGTGGATAAAAAGGTAGTAGACTTACTGTGTGATCCCAGGTTGGATTCATCTGGGATAACTAGGATGGCCAAGGTTGATGAGTGGAGCTGGAAGCCTGGTGGTCCATTGGAAGAGGGGTTTGGGTCGTGTACCACTGATTCTGGTTGAAGGCTTCCATTCCCAACCTCATCCCTTCTGTAACTATTTCTGCTAGATGTGTTGGGTTCTGTATGAGCAGCACCACCTCTTGGTTGTTTAGTTGCAGTGTAAATACTAGAGCATATCCCTTACTCTGAGTCACTTGAGGGCCTACCATTATGAGACGGGGAAGATGGAAAAATTGGTTGTTGGTCTGTATATTTGCCCTCAGAGACTGACTCTGAGTCATACTTATGAATGTTGGTCTCTGCATTGAGAGTAGAGTATGTTGTTTGCTTGGCTTCAGAGGGAATAGTTGTACTAGGCGTGGGTATTTGGACTGGCGGAGGATAAATATTAGTGAGTATAGGAGATAAGGTAGTGGGTTTGTCATTATGATATTCACATGAAAGATCATCATACGGTTTGCATGGGTTTTGAAGAAACTTATCAGCAGAAGTAACTGTATTTACTGTAGCATGCAATGTTTTTACCCCTTTAGTTTGAGGTGGATTTAACGTGTCCAAATTTTGTAAAGGTACTTCTAACTTGGTTAATGTTGATTGGCTTATAGAGGTGTGTGTCGGAACATCCTGGTGAGACGTGTGGTAATCAACTAAGATTAAAGAGTGATCTGTTGGTAATGTAGGCTTAGGGTTAAATGACAGAGGATTGGTTATTACGAGTGGTGGTTTATCAGCATCCACTAATTGTTTATTGGCATGGTGTTGGGCTTGTAGTAATTTATTACTATTATTATGATTTATTGGGCTTTGGAAGGGTTGCCCAGATTGAGAATCTGTGTGCCCAATTATAGAGAGCAACTCAAATTTATTTTTAAATTCTATCGTGGGCTCCTGTGACCTAACAGGCCTAGTGGGGGAGACCTGGCCCAATGCAGCCTGAGTAGGGTTAGAGAACTTACTTGGTGGTGTCGGTGTCGGTGTCACTGGTGCAACCGCCATTGTAGCTGCCTGCTCCTTGCGCAGAGGGAGTTGTTTAGGTAGATGGATGTTTTTCTTAGGAAAGATTACTGTTTTCCATTCATTGTTTTCCAATGGTATGGTATCAGTAGTAGATTTGTAGCTGTTTGTTTTCCTCATTTTGATCTTTTGGGACACTAATACTTTCAGGGCAATTATTGGCAGGGTGTCCAAATCTCCCACAGTTGGTGCATAAAAGATTTAACCCTTCATATAGAAGGGACTGCCTATGGTGTCCTATATATAGATGTGTTTTTAATGGCTTCTCCAAAGGCACCTCAATACATATACGAGCATATCTTCCTCGTGTAGTTGAAGATGTACATGTATCTATTTTTAGCAGTCGCCCTAGTTTAGAACCAATCCTTCTGAGTATTTCCAAGTCATAAAACTCTGTAGGCAATTCAGGCAACCTGACCCATAGGGCTGAATATGTAAGCTGCGTAGAGGAAGCTTTGAACTTAGGTTCCCATCCTCTGACAGTTAGGAAGTGACTTAGAATAAACCATGGTCCTCCGTGCAAAGCTTTATGCATATTTTCTTCTCTTTGGAATTTAATGAGAAAGAAATCAGAACCCAAATCAATTATGGGGAGAGCCTCTGTTGGTTTCCATAAGGACATCAGCTTATCATGCATGATTTGATGCGTAATCCTTTTGCCAAAGAACTTTACAATGACAGAGTATTTCCACGGTTCGTATAATCATGTTTTATCAGTCGAAGTAATCGGTATAAAAGTATCATCGTCCGTAGGATTGTGAGCAATTTCATCTGTTAGATCTATTGTGGTTGAGGAGAGTATTGGCGTGGTTGGGGCTGACATAAGATATTTATCAGTTAGTAGAGTTTGTAAGAAGGTTGGAGGCTGTGTAAGCATATTTGTATTATCAATTTGCATAAATCCAATATCAGGTGGTTCTGTAGGCGTAGTAGTCTGTTGAAGTTGTTGTTGAAATTCATCCATGGTGTTTGCTAAGAAAGGTAAGGTGTATGGAGTTCTTTTCTGAAGTAGATCGTTGATAGGGAGAGTTTTCACATTTTCTGGGTTGAACTTGATCACATTGTCGTTCGAACCCCTTTAACGAACTTGTTCACTTGTGTTAAGGTAATGTATCTTTTTCTTTTATTTTTTGTTGAAGTTAAGGTTATGCTTGATACAGAGAAAAGATATTTTGTTTGATCTAAGCTTTATTTGTTAGGTTACAAGTTGATTAATGAATGGATTTTAGGATTCGCAGCAGCAATAACAACTGAACAACTGATTTGCCTTCTTCTGCAGAACTACGTGCTTTGATACAGGGTCTCCAATTAGCTCTCGAGCATAATCTTTTACCACTGGAAGTTGAAGTGGACTCAAAGGATATCATAACGCTCCTCAACTCTAATAAGGTGGCACCTAATAACTTAATTTCTGACTGTAGGTACCTCCTGGACAGGTTGGGTAAACCTACAGTGTTACATGCGTACAGAAAACAGAATATAGTTACAGATAAACTAGCGAAGGAAAGCTGCAATTTTGGCATTCAACCGATGGTGCATATTTTTTAGGGCAACCCAGATTTTGCATATGCAGTTTTTGAGCAAGAGAAGAGTGCAGTGCAGGAAATTGTTTTGAATGACAATAGGCCTCACTCTAATAATTATGATATTGTACATACGTATGGTAATAGTGACAATCATAGTTGTGGTAGTAATATAGTTAGGTATAATGCTTTAGCACCCACTGCTGGTGCATCGGTATGTATGAGGATGCACTACGGGCATCCGGTCTCTATACGCAATCTTTAATCTAATCTATGTTTATCTTTTAAACCAGAAAAAAAAAGATTTGCAGAAAAAAACGTAGAAAAGAAAAAGCAGAAAATATTTAGAAAAGAAAAAGAAAAGTCGAATTAAAATTTTCTCTTATTACAAAATTTTCATAGTTTTCAGATTCATGTTCGTACCTTTTTGTCTGTATTTGCGTAATAAAAGGTTTATTAATTGTAATTAATGATATAGACGACATAGTCATAAAACTACATGCCTATTGTTTACTTTATTAATTTATTTCTCTTTCCTTTCCTTTTTTACTTTCTTTAAAAAGAAAAAGAAGAAAAAAATGATGGTTGTCTTTATGCATTGGCAACCTAATTTCACCTTTCCCAACTACAATTACTCATTTTCAGAATTTTATTTTCTACCGGACTCCAACCATTTTCTTAAACAAAATACATAATCTCCCCCTATTATAATTAATTATTACAATAACCTAATATTCAATCATTTCTTTTTCCATCTTTATTATATTTCGTTAAATACTTACTCGGACAATCTGAGGAAAGTTAGGAACCTAAATTAGCTTTTTTAACTCCTCAAAACTCCAAAATTTCACATTTTCTCATCACTTAAAAATTCAATCTTTTCCCTTTAATTTCATTCTTCATTTCAGAAAAATAGCTGCAAAATTTTGTAAAATTTTCTGATCGTAGCCATCAGTTGCTTTGGTGTTTTTATCTCAAGTTTTTGAAAGAGAAAAAAAAAAAAAGGAACAGTATTACTGTTGAACCTGGAGTCAGCAAAATTTAAGCTTCATTTATTTGGATTTTTTTTTCTAATGAGAGTTCTTTTTTTGGTGTTTGGAATACAGGAAAAGTTATGGACTTTTGAATCCAAGAAGTAGAAAAGAGATTATTTCTTTTTATTAGGGTTAATATTGTTGGTGGAATATTTGGGCAAGTATGGAAGGAAGGGAAAATGTGAGTAGCAGTAGTGGAGTAAGAGTGGTGGGATCAGATGCTCCGTCAGACTACCATATGGCACCTAGGACCACCACTGAGAATCCTTCTGCCCCGGTGATGACTGGATCAGCAGCTCAAGCAGTAGCAGTAGCAGCCCAGGCGCAGGTGAGTGTATCAGTTTCTCCAACACCAGCAGTGACCACAGATTCTGCTGCTTTAGCAATGACCACAGTGAAGAAAAAGCGAGGTAGACCCAGAAAATATGGGCCAGATGGGTCATTACCCGCGTCTGTTATTTCTCCTAAGCCTATTTCATCCGCTGCACCATCTCCGGTCATTGATTTTTCGTCGGAGAAACGGGCGAAAATCCGGCCTGTTGGGTCAGCTCTTAAGGTCTATCAACCTAAAGCTGATGTTCAGAATTCAGGTAAAAAAAAGTCTGTTAGATTAATGATCTTTTTTTTGTTTAGTTATATTGAGATGTTCTAAGTTTTGTAGTAGGAGTATATGTTTTGATCTGTTTTTATTAGTGGAATTAGTGTTTGGTGTTTGGATTTAAGAGAGAGAGAGAGTGTGTGTGTGTGTGTGTAGACGTGGGACCTGTGAGATATTTGTGCTGGTCTGAGAAGTAGGGAATCTTAAACTATAGGTGTCATTTTGGACATGAGTGTTAAATGTGGAAGTTGATTTTTCTAGATTTGGTATAGAGTTGCTGCTAGTAATAGAATAAGACTAAACAAGTACACTCACTGATCTACTGCTTAAACATACATACCTGATATTTCAGCTACTTTTACTTCCTGCTGTGACTTTTAAGTAACTAAAGTTTCCAGAAGTTCCTTACTTGAGCTTCATGTGATACAGATACTTCTAATAATTTTTTGTGAATAAACAGATTTTCATTTTATACTAGCATGTTCATATGTTCTTGGAAATTAACTCAAGTTATTTTCTTGTGTTTCTCCATGCCTTTTTCAGTTACTTAAGCAAAAGGTGCCTTATTTGCTTTACCTTGCTGCCATTTATCCTCTACTTTATTATCTTTGGAAGTCTGTCTGTAGATTTTTTTTTTTACTTTCTCCACCATTAAGGGTGAGAATGCATCTGCTTTGTTATATAAGTGTAGGTTTATTTTTACAACATATTCTTACTAGTTGTGTAAAATTAAGAATTTGTACATTTGGATTACTTTTTCTTATTTCATACTCCTCTGTCGCGCTTTGTCCATCACAAGAATAATGACAATTTCTGTTTAGAGAGCCAAAACATTTTTTTTCTTTGAATACAATTTTTTCAAATATTTATATCTATAAAACATTATGATTGAAATGTGTCTCTTTGTGAATTTTGTAACAAACTAAGACTTCTTTGTTTCCTATTCCCTTTTTCTCTTTGGCAGAGGTTGCAGATAATGTTCTAAACTTCTATTATAAGCATAAGTTGTATGTTCAAAAATATTTGCAAGTAGTTGAAATTACTTGAATGATTTCTGTCTTTTTCTTTTTCTTTTTCTCTTTTTGATTGGTTGGTGTGGCTGTGTTTTGTTCAGGCACCATTCCCTCTAGGTAATTCATGATTGCATCATGTAATAATATTCAGGTCATAAACGAGAAGTTTCTTATTTTACAGAAAAGAGATGTGAATTCGATTTTCTTTTCCCCATCCAAACATGAAATTATGGTTCTGTAGTTGAATGTTGGTATCTGAAGGTTCATGTCACATTACTAATGCTAAGTCTTTTCTGTAGGTGAATGGGTTTCATGCTCGGTCGGTGCTAGTTTCACGCCCCATATTATCACTGTTAACACTGGAGAGGTAAAATTTAGCCATAACTAGTACCTATGGAAGTTCTCCTTATGGCATGACTAAAGTCTGTATGATAATGAGTTCCATGTACAATCTCCTTTTGATCTTTCTTTCAGTTCAGATATGATGCATCTCTTTCCCAATCCATTTTACATTGTTGGTTACACTAGATTTCTTTGTTTTTCGAAATTGTTGCATCTAATGATTTCATTCAGTAAGAAACAAACTTGATGATTGATTCAGAAAAAGTTGAATACCTGGAAATGGCAGTTCATGGTTTCACCTGACCAATGATAATGCAATTTAAACCCCCCCCCCCCCCAAACCCAACAAAACCCCATCTGTAACTGAAGAAAGAAGCGACTTTGCTATTTGTCAATTCATATCAATAACAAATTGCTTATGTTTCGTATTATGATAAATTCTTTAGGATGTCACCATGAAGGTTATATCATTCTCCCAACAAGGGCCTCGAGCAATATGCATTCTCTCAGCAAATGGTGTAATTTCCAGTGTCACACTTCGCCAACCGGACTCATCTGGTGGTACATTAACATATGAGGTGTTGCAACTAGTTACTTTGCTCTTGCTATGGTTAATCTTCTCATTTTTTGTTCCGTATCATTGTTGAAGAGCCATAGACATTTGAGCTTGGCTTCTAGGCGTGATACTCCATTATTTTGTTATTTTTCTTGGCCAATCAAATGATGTAGTACTCTTCACTTTTAGTAATCAATCAAATGAAAAGCCATAGACATTTTAGCATTGCATCTAGGTGTCTTTCTCTCTTCGAGTGTCTGTTGTAGAGAAGCATTTATTTTTGTAGGTTCTCTTTTCTTTAATGCTTACCTCTTGCTTACGGGAGTTTTTATCCCTTAATTAATGAATAAAGTTGTTGAACTAAACCCTGATAGCTCAATATAACTCATTAAAAATCACGTATCTAAAAAATAAAGGAAAATAACAAGTTCTGGGATTAGATTAAGCTGTGCTTGGTGAGTGTAATTAAAAGGCCGTACCAAAAAGAGAAGGTGTAATTAAAAGCCCGTACCATTCAAAAATAGAAGGTGTAACTAAAATCCCGTGGCTTCATGTCATATTTATGAGCATACTTCCATCAGCTGTAATCTGTTTTCTTAAAAAAAATTGTTATTGTTGAGGGGGAGCACAAATTTGTTGAGAATGGCTATGCATAGCCTGCTCTGTATTTGACTTGGAACGACTGGCTTGTATTGGTTGAAGAGGACTGGCGTAAAGCTAATGTAGATTGAGGGCATTGATCCTATTTGTGAAAGAATGATCACTTTGAGGGCAGGGATATTATTTGTTAGAACAATCACATTTAGGAAATTGATCTTATTGGTGCAATCTTTTAAGGCACAATGCTTTTGTTATCTTAAAACTTGTGCCTTCGTTCTTCAGTGTCTAGTATGGACTATGTGCCTTGTATTGTACATGTAGACTATGGTATCATCCAAGTCCCTGAAATCAGTTTATGATTGGCATTATAGATGAAACGTCATTTCTCAGTCTGTTTATTGTCTAGGGTTGACATTTATGTATAAACTCCCTCTACCGTTCTTCCTATAGGGCCGGTTTGAGATACTGTCTTTGACGGGATCATTTATCCAATCCGAGACCGGAGGAATGAGAAACAGATCTGGAGGGATGAGTGTGTCTCTAGCAAGCCCTGATGGACGTGTTATTGGTGGCGGAGTTGCCGGTCTATTGGTAGCTGCCAGTCCTGTGCAGGTATTGATTTTCCCTTATTCAGTGTGCTATTTATGCGTAGGAATGACGTTGTGCTTATACGACAAATAGATGTATTTATTCTCATGAATAAATTAGCAAGTACTTCCAATACAGAGTGGTTTATCAGTTATGACAGCTGGCATATTTCTCTTTTTTTTTTTTTTTGGTATGAATCAGATTGTTGTGGGCAGCTTCCTTGCTGGAATTCAGCATGAGCCGACGACCAAGAAGAACAAGTCCGAGCCCATAACTGCAGCTGTTCCTCTATCTAGTACAGATATGGAAAAGGCCTATCACTCATCATCAGCAAAACCAACTGTAGTATCGAATTCTTCCTTCCATGAAGATAACTGGCCATCATTGGCCCCTGACTCGAGGAATCAGCCTGCTGACATCAATGTTTCTCAACCTGCATAATAACTACGATAGCTGCATTTCTTTCACTTCCCATTGATCCACCTCACTCCTAGCTATTTGTTTTTTTTCTTTAACTAGTTTTCTAGAAAGTTTGTTTTTCCCCTTCCCATCTGGTATCTCATTGTAGAATGGTAGATGTATAATGGTCCCAACAAAAATAATTTCAGCATAGATGAGGTTTTCTTTCTAGTGTTTAGCAGGTGTAGGGCCTCTTTGCTATTTGGCTGTTGGCTTTTATGAACTTTATGTCTTCTTTCATGGCAAGTCTAGCAGTTTTAATTTTGTATTGTAACATGTCCTTTGGGTGTTTGCTCTTTGCTTTTTCACGTCACTAGATTTCACCTTCTTTTTTGTTAGCTGTTGTTTCCTATGGGGCATTTACTCTCAAGAATTTTACACCTCGCATCAACTATCTTCAATTATGGTCATATTTTAACTTTTCTTTTGTAGTATAACAAGTTCTTTTTGGGGTAAAGTAGCAAAAGATTCGTTATACTGGTAAACAAGCAACCTTAATAACAAGGTAAGCCATGAAACAGCGATCGGCTATTTTGGCTGTGCAATACATGTAGCTAACCAAGATTCTATGTGGAACATAATACAGTCTATATGACCATATTCAAGGGATTCTTGAGCGTCGAAACGCTTTACCCGGGGCTAAATACATACGCTACCCCTTAAACTTGCCCCAGTTTTTTGTTTTAAATAACTGTATTAAGCCTTGATCCAATTGAACACCTAAACCCTGTTCATAGTTGTGCCTATTGAACACATGATGCTGACATGGCATAGAGATAGAGAGTGTATCACCTCTTATTGAGAGAGTGAAAAGACTTAATTTATTATTTATAATTTTTTTTTGTATCTTTTTACCTTTTTATCAGTCGCCACCACGTGCAACTTCCTGTTAGGGATATAGTGGATATTCCCTAAATCCAATCTCATATTTGATGATTTGAATATATTTTTGTGAACGTTATTTGATATAAAAAAAATATATGGCATTTGATGATAGGCTATAATTACGTATTTTAGTCGATTATTACACTCTAATTTACTGCACTTTAGTTGAGTTTGCGCTTTAATCGCTAGTGTTTTGCACTAATTGTGTGTTTTATGCCTTGTAGGTGTGATTTCGAGCTATATAGATGTTATGTAATGAATTTAAGTGGTTTGGAGCTTTGAAGTCTGAGTAATAGCTCAAGGAATTAAGCCGGGATCGCGTTCGGGGATCAACGGATGATAAAACAACAAAACGAAAACTCGAAGAGGCATATTGCGCACTATCTAGTAAAATAGACATAACTTTTTACTCAGAACTCCATTTGAGCTTTACAATATATGGTTGGAAAGCTAACTCAAAGGGCTACAACTTTCATGTTTTACGTTTTTCCAAATTCTAAACGTAACAGGGTCAAAAACCGCGACCACGGCAGAACCGCGACAGAAGGCAGTCGCGGACAACTGAAGAATCTGAGAGGGTGTTTGGCCGCGGTTCCGGCGCGACCGCGGTGGAACCGCGGCAGGATGCGTAAATTTCAGGGACCAAAGTGCAAAACACGGGATTTTAAGCCCTAAACCCTATATTAAACCAAGGAAGCCGGCCAAGAATTGAAAGGGACATATTTTTGACATAGATTTGACCTAAGGAGGCAGAGACACAATAGGAGCAAGGCTTGAGAATTCTTCTACAAGTTTTTTTTTTCCTCTTCCTATTTTTTATTGTTGGTTATGACTTTTAGTATTGTAGTTTTACATACTATTATGAATAGCTAATTTGTTATCTAGAGTTTTGATAGAACCTTTTGTAGGATAAATTCTTGTTATGTTTTTATATAATTGAGCCGTAGTATAATCTCTATTTGTTCAACTACGTTCTTATTGTAGTTAATTGAAGAGCTCTCAATTAGCTGTGCCTATTTAGTATGCATAACTCGGGAGAGAGTGCATATTTAGGTAATTGTTGAACAACACCACTCCCAGAGTATATGAGGGATCAATAACCGAGGGTTTAAAGGCGGGATTAGGGATAACGAAGCCTTGGGTGCGATCTGAAGTGAGCTGTATCAAAAGCCAGCTAGCGTAGCTCGGGAGAGTGCGTATAGTAAATTGTCGTGATTACTCGGGAGAGATTTACGGTAATAAGAGTGCTCATGATCAGTAGAGAATACTTAGGCGAAATTATAGAAGACATAGCGGGAAGGATTCCGACAATTGGGGAAATCATAACTCTAGACCTCCTTAATCTTGTCTCTAACTCTTAGTATCTTTAGTTGTTAATTTATTATTTTAATTTGTTAATCAATTAGTTAAACACAAGAATCTAAATATCTATAAGTTAGGAACTGTTCAAGCTTGTCTTCTTGGTGATAGTGAACAACTGTAGCTAAGCCTTAGTTCTCTGTGAGATTCGACTCCGGACTTGTAAATCGGATTATATTTGCAACGACCGCATTGTCCTTTTTATAAGGCATAGTTGGGCGTGATCAAATTTTGGCGCCGTTGCCGGGGAACTAACAGTGTAGCTGTAGGTGTACATATTGCTAGGTTTCAAGTTTGAACTTTTATTTTTATTTTTTGTATTTGATTTTTTTTTTGTTTTACTTGTTGATTTAAAAAAAACATGGCATCATTGAATTATGAAATTTTTGATGTTGGTAATTCTACTTTTAATCCTCCTTACGAATATTGTGATGAAAACTACCCTTGGCAAAATTATCAAAATATTCACGAGAGCGAGTTATGTGCACCAACTCAATCTTATGTGTGGAATGTGTGTGATATGTGTGGTGGTCAAGATGGTCACTTTCATGGTTGTGCTTATATTTCTTATCTTCCCCCAACCCCTTATTATGATGATTCTACGTTTTCTTGTGAGGATAACAGGAACAAAGAACCTAGGGAAGCTGACCTAAAGAAGATAGAAGATATGTTAAAGTGCATTATAGAACAACAAAGTAAAATACAGCTGCAGGTAGAAAGGCAAGATGAAACTATTCGCAACTTAGAGGCTCAAGTGAGTCAACTAGTTGAAGCTTTTAATGCTCAATATGTCAATATTATGGATAGTAGCCGGGAGCAATTTGCATTAGAGACGGAAATTGAGGTGCCAATGGAGGGATCCAAAGTAGAACCCCAACACTCTAACCATCTAGATTTTGAGGATGCCGATGTCGTAGAGGAGATACTAGAGTCAACCAAGGATATTGAGGATACATATTTAGTTGACTCTATTGTCATTAGTGTTGAGAATGTAGACTGTCCCAATGTTCATGTAGTTGAGCGCATTGGTCCTCACTCCAAGCATTTTTCCACATTGTGTTTAGATGATGATATGAAAATAGAGTCGTCCGAGCCACTTGAGGAGTCAAGGAATGAGGAACAAAGTGCTTACATTCTGGAATTCTTCTTTCCAGAAAGTCGGGATTACACACCTCATCTAAAGGCCAAGAAGTGCAGAATACTACATTATTTTATTGGGCCAGTCAGATTCGTTCCACCGCCCCATGACCATAATCATAAGCTTGAATCAAAACTTGGGGTTCAATTCATAAACTCGAGGTGGAGGCAAAAAGTGATCCGCGTCGTGCCGCGACGTTAAATCAAGCGCTTGTTGGGAGGCAACCTAACTTTATTGCTTTCTTTTATTTATTTTTTATTATTTTAATTGTATTATTTTTGTAGTGTCAATTTTTTATTTTCTAGGAGCATGGAAAGCAAAGGTATTGGAAGGATGCAACAGCAAACCAAATGGTTGAAACTAAGTGTGAGGCACCCGCACAAAGGACCAAACTTGGGAGAAGTCTGAGTACCCCATGAGCTGTTAATGTTTCGGCCTTTGGCCTACCAGGGAGTCTCTTTTACCCTTTTTATTAGTTATGGTGTGCATTGAGGACAACGCACAATTTTAAGTGTGGGGTGAGAAGATTGTCTGGGTGACTTTCTATGCTATTTTAGTTGTATTAGTTTAATTGAACAATTTTTTTTTTATAGAAAAGATTGGACTTTTCCCGACGATGGATCTATTAGACAATTTTCTTGAGGAATTTAAGTCTAAAGAAAAAGTACAAAAAGATTTTCTTTTGTTAGGTAGTGTAATAATTACCCCTTGGTTTTTCTTTAAACCACGGTTCTTTTCCAAGGGTTTTATTTGAACCGGGTGTAGTTAGTTTTTTTTTTGGAGTAGGAGCCATTATGTTGTGAATTAAATTGAAGCAATATCTCTTGACTTTGTTATGCCTTGAGAATAGTGAGTACTTTGGTTGTGACGCTTAGGCTCAGTTTTTGACTCTTGTAGAAGTACCTTAAATTGTATGATCTTAACTTTTCTTAACTGCTTTGACTAGAGTGTCTTGATGATCCAATCTTGAGTGAGTCATGTGCCATGTATGTGTAAGAATTTGTTGTATTCTGTGCATTGCATTTGATGCCTAGAACTTGCCCCATGTGTTTGCAAAGCGAAATAGTAGTTTTATTCAGTCTAGGAAGTGATATAGGCATTTCTTTGTTGAGCCAGATATGTATATTTTACCCACCTAATTGTTATGTATCGTAGTTAACCCCTTTGAGCCTGTAATCTTGTTTCTTTGGCAACCACATTACAAGCCTTACCCATTTGTTTGAATTAACCATCTATTGAACCATTGTAACCTCTCATGAGCACTTGAATTGTTTATGAACTTTGTAAAAGTTAAAGTGTGGGGTGGTTGGTTTGGCTTTTGAGTGGAACTAATGAAATAAGGAGAAAGGGTGCACTGATTTGAAAAGCAAGAGTCTCTTGAATTGAAAAAGAAAAAAAAAGTTGTATTGCTGTAAAAAAAAAAATATTCTTTGATAGCGGTGACTCTTGATATAATTGTGCTTAAATAATTTGGGAGTTGATGTATATTGATGTGAAGGTGGAGTTTGGCTTGACATAAGTATGGGGTTTGAATGTTAAAGTATATGTATTAAAGTGCTAAGGGAGTTGTAGTCACTCTTATATCTAAATGTATCATACCTGTCTCGTAGCCTACATTACAACCAAATAAAGTCCTAATTGATCCTAGATTGAATGAGCTCCATTAGTAGAGTAGTACACTACGGGCAAGCTTATGGTGCATCTTTTGTGGCATATGAAAGTTATTTCTGAGAGTGAGTGAATTCTTTCTATCTTGAGTTCCTAAGTGTTCTTAAATTTTATTGTGTGGAACTACTCTCTTTTGTTGTGTGAGGGCACTTGATTCATGAAGGAAAGGTAATGTCAGTGACTCTATGTTAGAGTAAGTAGGTGAATTGTGAATAATTCGTGGTACTTATGAGTCAAATCTTGAGGTGAAGATGTTACGCTTTTGTGCTTAGTCTATTTTAAATACTCTTGGTGTGATGAGTTAGGAGAATTGTTTAAAAAGGTCGTGTCTATAAAAAAAAGTGTAGTTTGATTGCTCGAGGACGAGCAATGGTTTAAGTGTGGGGTGTTGATGATAGGCTATAATTACGTATTTTAGTCGATTATTACACTCTAATTTACTGCACTTTAGTTGAGTTTGCGCTTTAATCGCTAGTGTTTTGCACTAATTGTGTGTTTTATGCTTTGTAGGTATGATTTCGAGCTATATAGATGTTATATAATGAATTTAAGTGGTTTGGAGCTTTGAAGTCTGAGTAATAGCTCAAGGAATTAAGCCGGGATCGCGTTCGGGGATCAATGGATGATAAAACAACAAAAAGAAAACTCGAAGAAGCATATTGCGCACTGTATAGTAAAATAGACATAACGTTTTACTAAGAACTCTATTTTCCCTCCAGAAAATATGGTTGGAAAGCTAACTCAAAAGGCTACAACTTTCATGTTTTACGTTTTTCCAAATTCCAAACGTAACAGGGTCAAAAACCGCGACCGCGGCAGAAGGCAGTCGCGGACAACTGAAGAATCTGAGAGGGTGTTTGGCCGCGGTTCCGGCGCGACCGCGGTGAAACCGCGGCAGGATGCGTAAATTTCAGGGACTAAAGTGCAAAATACGGGATTTTAAGCCCTAAACCCTATATTAAACCAAGGAAGCCGGCCAATAATTGAAAGAGACATATTTTTGACATAGATTTGACCTAAGGAGGCAGAGACACAATAGGAGCAAGGCTTGAGAATTCTTCTACAAGTTTTTTCTTTCCTCTTCCTATTTTTCATTGTTGGTTATGACTTTTAGTATTGTAGTTTTACATACTATTATGAATAGCTAATTTGTTATCTAGAGTTTTGATAGAACCTTTTGTAGGATAATTTCTTGTTATGTTTTTATATAATTGAGCCGTAGTATAATCTCTATTTGTTCAACTACGTTCTTATTGTAGTTAATTGAAGAGCTATCAATTAGTTGTGCCTATTTAATATGCATAACTCGGGAGAGAGTGCATATTTAGGTAATTGTTGAACAACACCACTCCCAGAGTATATGAGGGATCAATAACCGAGGGTTTAAAGGCGGGATTAGGGATAACGAAGCCTTGGGTGCGATCTGAAGTGAGTTGTATCAAAAGCCAGCTAGCGTAGCTCGGGAGAGTGCGTCTAGTAAATTGTCGTGATTACTCGGGAGAGATTTACGGTAATAAGAGTGCTCATGATCGGTAGATAATACTTAGGTGAAATTATAGAAGACATAGCGGGACGGATTCCGACAATTGGGGAAATCATAACTCTAGATCTCCTTAATCTTGTCTCTAACTCTTAGTATCTTTAGTTGTTAATTTATTATTTTAATTTGTTAATCAATTAGTTAAACACAAGAATCTAAATATCTATAAGTTAGGAATTGTTCAAGCTTGTCTTCTTGGTGATAGTGAACAACTGTAGCTAAGCCTTAGTTCTCTGTGGGATTCGACTCCGGACTTGTAAACCGGATTATATTTGCAACGACCGCATCGTCCTTTTTATAAGGCATAGTTGGGTGTGATCAACATTCTTTTTTCTTTAGTTATTATTAATTATTTGATTAATTTGATAAGGTCCTTGATTAAATTTTGAGATTTGTTATCGTGATAGAGATCATGATAATGAGAGCAAAGTCTCTTACAATTTAATCTAAATTTGTTCTTGATCGTAGGATTATTAATTTGGACATTAGTAATCCGGTTAGATCAATATTTATGTGATTGTCTTTATGGGATAAAGATTAGTTGATCTCCTGAATCACATAGATAGATGATGCATATAGAGATATGATCATTGAACCGACTCATCGGATAATTCCTAATGGTTAGAATTACCATAAACTGTCAATAAGATATTCTCTTGAAGAATGTGATGTAAAAATTTCCTTTGACTTGAGATCGTCATAGTAATTGACAAGTTATTTAGTGTGCTTTGATACTAGACACCTATGGCCCTAGGACAATAGTTGAAAGGATATTGGGCATGATTAAATGCTTGTAGAATTAGTGATTGATCAAGATGGACTTTGTCAACCCTTGGTAATGAGTTTAAGCTCCATGTTGTCATGAATTATAAACGACCAAATTAAGACCTTGGCCAGGGCAATTGAATGAAAGAAGAAATGAGTTTCTTAGGTCGTTCGATGGTCGATTATATTTGATATGAACACATAGTTGGTCGCCTATTAGGATTTGATAGTTCAACCATATCCTAGGGTGACTCGGAGCTATAAGGACGGAAGGAATTACTACGTTATTCTTCTACTGGTTCTTGAGAGTAAATTGTATACTTCATGCTATCCGGTCATTAAGGAGTGTTGCTAGACGTCACCCTTGATTAGTATATTGATGTGGTGAATTTACTACCGGCTTAGTATTGAACCTATGGGGTCGCACACTAACGAGTGTTCTGATCTTCGCTAAAGGATTAGTTACTTTATTATTTGACAATTAAATTAACAAATTTAATTAGTCAAATAGAGTTATTAGTCCAATTGAAATATTATTATATTCTTTGCTAGCATTGAGGATATAATTAATATTGTGAACAAATTGAAGTTTTCAAATTTGGAATAGAAATTAAATTATATCTCTTGATTGATATATATGTATGATATATACAAAATTAATATTTATGTATATATGAAATATATAAAAATTAATGAAGACTAATTAGTGAAATCCAATTAAGAATTGAATTCACGTATGAAGTCCACAAAGGGACTTAGTCGTCAAGGTGGTTCCCGTTTTGGAATGGGATTCCATCTTCAATGGAATTACCTTTTTCTAAAGTTCAATTTTGAATTGGAAAGAAAAACAAAAAGCCCAAACGCTTATAATTTTTCCTTACCCTAGTGGAAAGTATTGTTGGCTTAAGTGATATATAAATACATCACTAAGTGCCAAGAAAAGCTACGGGAAAAAAAGAGAGCTAGCATTTGTTAAATTAAAAAGAGTTTTTCGGAGTAGTAAAAATTAAGAGATAGTCTTGGCAAAGAGAATTAGTTTTCTTGTCGTGTTGTTGGCTGGATTTTGAGAAAATTCCAGCATACAAATTTCATTCAATTTGTTCGCGGGTTTCATTGATAAAAAGGTTGATATCAAGGATCAGTCTCGATGTGGATACGCATAGAGTCTTCGCACTATCGAAGAATTTGAAACGAAACTTTCTTCACCAGGTACGTCTTAGATCCGATCTATTGACACGTAAATAAATTTTAAACATGAAAAGATCTGCCTAGGATTATTATTGTCTTCCGCTGCATTATACGAACACCTATACGAAATCCTTCAGTGGTATCAGAGTCGTGGTTTATTGTGTCTAAAATTTATTTACGAAATATTTTAATATTATATTTGAAGAGTTCAAATCATAAACATGTGTCTTGTGCAATAGTCAAATCGCTTGAATGCTGATATTATTTTATTATGGATAAAATATGTATTCATATAACTATTGAGATAGTTCAAAACTTGAAATTGAAATTTTGCATTAGATACAACGGGAATCTATAATAGGTTACATGATTCTATTATTGTTTTTAATTGTTATTTAGTTCATGAGATGTTAATTAATAATGATATTCTGGCATGAATTACTTTTTTGTGATATATGTGATATATAGATTAAACATGTTAGAAGAATGTTGAATTTTGTTTTTATGTCACATGCTTGTTCGTTACATAATTTTGAATTATTTATTACATGTGATGTAAATCAATTTAGGACTAAGCATGTAGACAATTTGAACTAAATTCACATGCTATAAAAGATTTGATCTTTATGTTATTAAAAACTATTTTAGTAACAATTCCCTCTTACTAAAATTTGAGTTCTTAAATAATAAAATATAAGATATTTTATTATAGAGCTATCCTCAAAGTAAATAATTTTACTTATTTTTTGTTTATAAGGAGCGGCCTGACTACCAGGAGACTTATAGTTCAAGAATATGTTACAATTATTTATTGCATTAGATGTATGGATTGAAAGAATTATTCAATTTTACACTAGACGTCTGGACCATCCGGGGGAGTATAAAATTTAATGAGTTCCTTGCTATCATGATGGTTGAACGCAACTATGCCAATAGGATCGACCTGACTACCAGGGGATTATTTGACATAGAGCTATTTAAGGAAATTGTATGGGGATACAATTGGTAAGAGTACCTACCTTTAAAATATATGTGAGAAACGAATTGACTTCCAAGGGGCTCATACATATTATTAAAGGATTCCTTTACTCCACTAACAGAAATAAAGATTTCGTAAACTATAATGAGGGTATATAGTTTAAAATAATTAGTGAAAATATCATTTAGATAAAAGTTCATGTCTTTATGATATATGTAAATATGTTCTTATATTATTGTCTTTTTTTTCTATATTTTAGATTTCTCAATATGGCTGTTATATCACTGCGTGAAATACTTGAGACCAACAAGTTGGTAGGACCAAACTTTGATGACTAGTATAGAAATTTGAGAATTGTTCTCATGCATGAAAAGCTCATTGATGTGATCGATAATCCTGCAAAGATAATCCCACCAGAGAATGATGTTCAAGGCACCAAGGTTTATCAGAAATACTTGGAAGAATGTCTTGCTATTAAACGCATCATTCTCGCTTCTATGAGTTCTGAACTCCAAGGAAACATCAGAATATGGATCCAACTGCAATCATTGAATATCTTAAGAAGATGGTTGATACATAGTTGGACATTGAAAACGCTCTAGTTGGACCCCTTGTCAATCATGTGATTGTTCTTACCGAAGAATATGAGAAGTTGGGGTACAAGCTTGGTAAAGAGCTTTCTGAAGGTTTGATCTTGCAGTCAGTATATGATGCTGAATTTTTTCAATGTAAGAAGAAACGGCATTGGAAGAGAAACTGCAAGGAATATCTTGCAACTCTAAAGGACAAGAAACAAGGTGAGACATTAATGAAAAATATTTTCAAGGTTTCTTTAGCTACTACTAATTCTTCACTGTGGGTATTAGATACTGGCAGTGGTTATAACATCTGCAATATGTTGCAAGGGTTCAAGATAAGTAGGAAACTAAAGAAAGGAGAAGTTAATCTACAAGTTGGAAATGGTGTAAAAGTTGCGGCCGTGGCTATAGGATCAATTTCTTTAATAATGCCTCCGGGCAAAGTACTTATGTTGGATGATTGTTATTATATTCCTAAATTTATTTCGAACATAATTTCAGCTTCTATGTTAGACAAACGTGGTTTTCGCATTATTATAGGCAATAGTATTTGCTCTATTAATTATGATGATAATTTATATGTGAATGACTATCTCCAACATGATGTTTATGTCTTACCTAATGTGAATGTTAATTCAATTATGCATGTTTCAAGTCTTTAGAGGAAAAGAGATGATCAAGTAAATCATACATACCTTTGGCATTGTAGGCTTGGTCATATTGGAGAGAAAAGAATTAACAAGTTGTACAAGGAAGTGTACATTGATAAATATGATTTTGAATCATATCCAACTTGTGAATCTTGTCTCAAAGGAAAAATGACCAAATCTTCATTTACTGGAAGTGGAGAAAGAGCTTCTGAATTATTGGGACTAATTCATACAGATGTTTGTGGGCCCATGAAAATTCAAGCTAGAGGTGGATATTCTTACTTCATCACCTTCACTGATGATATGTCAAGATATGGATTTGTGTATCTTATGAAACACAAATCTGAATCTTTTGAAATGTTCAAAAAGTTCCGTAGTGAAGTTGAGAAACAAACTGGTAAAAGTATCAAAGTACTAAGGTTTGATAGAGGTGGAGAATATCTTAGTGAAGATTTTACTAAGTATCCCAGTGGACACCTCCAGGGACACCACTACACAATAGTGTGTCTGAAAGGAGAAATCGAACCTTATTAGATATGGTGAGATCTATGATGGGGTTCACTGATCTTCTAATAAATTTATGGGAATATGATTTGGAAGCAGCAACATACTTACTTAATAAAGTTCCCACTAAGTCAGTCTCTACAATACCATATGAGATATGGAAAGGACATAAGCCTAACCTTAAACACATTACAGTTTGGAGTTGTCCAGCTTATGTTAAGAGGCTACAGTCTGATAAACTTGACTCAAGATCTGATAAGTGTATGTTTATTGGGTATCCCAAGGAAACAATAGGATATTATTTCTATCACCTTTCTGATCATAAAGTGTTTGTGGCTAGAGGAGCAACCTTTTTGGAAAGGGAATTTCTTCTGGAAGGAAATTATAGTGGAGAAATAGAACTTGATGAAGTTTAAGAAACTAATGAATCAACACAAAATCAAGATCATGAGATACAAGTTGAAGAACCTTTATTGGATGTTTTGAAGTTGCCAAGGAAGTTGCCATCTTCAACGGTTGAAGTTCTAAATGTAGTTCAAGGACAGGTTAATGACCCAGTTCCAAACCAAATTGAACAATAACCAAATCCAGCACAAGGTGAACAGGTTGTACAAGCACCTCTTAGAAGGTCAACACGAGAATGTCATGTGCCAACTAGATTAAATCTAATGGTATAAGATGATGTATCAAATGAGGTTGATCATAGTGATGATGACCCTAAGACCTATGAAGAGGCTATACAAAGTTCTGATTATGAGAAATGGCTAAAGGCCATGGAATCCGAAATGGAATCCATGAAGGAAAATAAAGTATGGACTTTAGTTGAACCTTCAAAGGATATAAAACCTATTGGTTGTAAATGGGTTTGTAAGAAAAAGATTGGATCAGACAGAAAGGTGGAGACCTACAAAGCCCGTCTTGTTGCCAAGGGATATCATCAGAAAGAAGGAGTCGACTATGACGAGACTTTCTCTCCCGTGGCAATGCTCAAATCAATTCGGATTTTGCTTGCTATAGCAGCATACTATAATTATGAAATATGGCAAATGGATGTGAAAACAACTTTCCTTTATAGTGAGCTAGAAGAGGATGTGTACATGACACAACCTGAAGGTTTCACATCTTCGTCTGATCATAATAAAATTTGTAAGCTACAAAGATCCATTTATGGACTAAATCAAGCTTCTCAAAGTTGGAATATTCGATTTAACAAAACAATTGAAAAGTTCAATTTTATTAGATGCGAAGAAGAACCTTGTGTGTACAAAAAGGTTAGTGGGAGCACAATTATATTTTTAGTGTTGTATGTTGGTGATATATTGCTCATAGGGAATGATATAGCGGCATTGCAAAGTACCAAGATTTGGCTATATGAATAGTTCTCAATGAAAGACTTGGGAGAAGCAGCTTATATATTAGAAATGAAGATCTATAGAGATAGATCTAGGAAGCTGCTTGGACTTTCTCAATCTTTGTACATTGATACCATCTTAAAGAGGTATAACATGGATAATTCCAAAATAGGCTATCTACCGATAGGCACTGGAATTCCTCTCAGTAGGGAGGATTGTCCTAAAACACCTTAAGAGAGAGAACGCATGAGTAGGATCCCATACACTAGTGCAGTGGGAGCTATCATGTATACCATGACATGTACACATCCTGATATGGCTTATGCACTTGGAGTGACTAGCCGATATCAGGCAAATCCTGGTGAGGAACATTGGAAGGTGGTGAAGACCATTCTTAAGTACTTAAGAAGGACTAAAGACCAATTCCTCATCTATGGAGATTCTGAGTTGAAACTTCAAGGTTATACTGATGCAAGTTTCTCTTCAGATAGAAATGATAACAAATCTATTTCTAGTTATGTATTCACCTTAATTAGTGGTGCAGTGAGTTGAAAAAATTCCAAATAAGATACAGTAGCTGATTCAGTGACTGAAACAGAATATATAACAACTAGTAAAGCTGCTAGGAAAGTTGTATGGATGAAAAAGTTCTTAACTAAACTTGGTGTGGTTCCTTTAATAGAAGGTACAATTCCATTGTTGTGTGACAACACTGGAGCCATTGCTCAAGCAAAAGAACCAAAATCACACCAAAAATCCAAACACATTCTGCCAAGGATCACTTGATAAGAGAAATCATTGGACGTGGGGATGTCTAGATTCAAAAGGTTGATGGAAAGGAAAATGCTCCATACCCATTCACTAAAGCTCTTGGCGCAAAGGAGTTTAACAAGTACAAGTAGAAATTGGGAATGAAGTACAAGAGCGATTGGCTCTAGTGCAAGTGGAAGATTGTTAGGGATATAATAAATATGCCCTAGATCCAATCTCATATTTGATGATTTGAACATATTTTTGTGAACGTTATTTGATAAAAAAAAAATATATGGCATATGATATTCTTTTATCATAGTTATTATTAATTGTTTGATTAACTTGATAAGGTCCTTGATTAAATTTTGATACTTGACATTGTGATGGAGATCATGATAATGAGAGTAAAGTTTCTTATAATTTAATCAAAATTTGTTCTTGATCGTAGGATTATTAATTTGGACATTAGTAATCCGGTTAGATCAATATTTATGTGATTGTCTTTATGGGATAAAGATTAGTTGATCTCATTAACTGAATCACATAGATAGATGATGCATATAGAGATATGATCATTAAACCGACTCATTGGATAATTCCTAATGGTTAGAATTACCATAAACTGTCAATAGGATATTCTCTTGAAGAATGTGATGTAAAAGTTTTCTTTGACTTGAGATTGTCATAGTAATTGACAAGTTATTTATTGTGCTTTGATACTAGACACATATGGCCCTAGGACGATAGTTGAAATTAAATGACAAGGATATTGGGCATAATTAAATGCTTGTAGAATTAGTGATTGATCAAGATGGAATCTGTCAACCCTTGGTAATGAGTTTAAGCTCCATGTTATCATGAATTATAAACGACCAAATTAAGACCTTGGTCAGGGCAATTGAATGAAAGAATAAATGAGTTTCTTAGATCATTCGATGGTCGATTTTATTTGACATGAACACATAGTTGGTCGCCTATTAGGATTTGACAGTTGAACCATATCCTAGGGTGACTCGGAGCTATAAGGACGGAATGAATTACTACGTTATTCTTCTACTGATTCTTGAGAGTAAATTGTATACTTCATGCTATCCGGTCATTAAGAAGTGTTGCTAGACGCCACCCTTGATTAGTATATTGATGTTGTGAATTTACTACCGGCTTAGTATTGAACCTATGAGGTCGCACACTAACGAATTTTCTGATATTTGCTAAAGGATTAATTACTTTATTATTTGACAATTAAATTAACGAATTTAATTAGTCAAATATAGTTATTAGTCCAATTGAAATATTATTATATTCTTTGCTAGAACTGAGGATATAATTAATATTGTGAACAAATTGAAATTTTCTATTTGGAATAGAAATTGAATTATATCTCTTGGTTGAAATATATGTATTATATATACAAAATTAATATTTATGTATATATGAAATATATAAAAATTAATGAAGACTAATTAGTGAAATCCAATTAAGAATTGGATTCACGTATGAAGTCCACAAAAGGGACTTAGTCGGCAAGGTGTTTCCCGTTTTGGAATGGGATTCCATCTTCAATGGAATTACCTTTTTCTAAAGTTCAATTTTGAATTGGAAAGAAAAGAAAAGAAAGCCCAAACGCTTATAATTTTTCCTTAACCTAGTGGAAAGTATTGTTGGCTTAAGTGATATATAAATACATCACTAAGTGCCAAGAAAAGCTACGAGAAAAAAGGAGACCTCGCATCTGTTAAACGAAAAAGAGTTTTTCGGAGCAGTAAAAATTAAGAAATAGTCTTGGCAAAGAGAATTAGTTTTCTTGTCGTGTTGTTGGCTGGATTTTGAGAAAATTCCAGCATACAAATTTCATTCAATTTGTTCGCGGGTTTCATTGATCAAAGGGTTGATAGCAAATATCAGTCTCTATGTGGATACGCATAGAGTCTTCGCACTATCGAAGAATTTGAAACGAGACTTTCTTCACCAGGTACGTCTTAGATCCGATCTATTGACATGTAAGTAAATTTTAAACATGAAAAGATCTGCCTAGGATTATTATTGTCTTCCACTGCGTGTTACGAATACCTATACGCAATCCTTCACTTCCTCTCTTTACTTTTCGGCGAGATCTTAAGGATTTGCTTTAGAAAGTAATTAAGCCTAGTGTTATGGCCACGAGAAATAAAAATCAAGCCACTTGAACGAGCTGAATATCAAAGATTAGAGATGGAACAGAATTTTTTAACATAGCTCAAGAGAAATAAGTCAAATTGAAGTGAGCAATTATGATACTTTAGTGTAGTTTGTAACTGCTATACACCTTGTTCGGAGGTTGGTGGAAATGTATAGAGAGGAAGAAGGATCTGCACATGGTGTTTATTGACCTGGAGAAAGCATACGACAAGGTTCCTAGAGAAGTTCTCTGGAGATATTTGGAGGCAAAAGGTGTGTCGGTACCGTACATTATGGCGATCAAGGACATGTATGATGGGGCTAAGAATCGGGTTAGGATAGTAGGAGGAGACTCTGAACATTTTCCGGTTGTAATAGGGTTACACCAAGGTTCCGCACTCAGTCTATTCTTATTCGCCTTGGTGATGGACACGTTAACGCACCATATTCAAGGGGAGGTGCCGTGGTGCATACTATTCGCCAATGACATAGTTCTGATTGATGAGTCGCGAGCTAGTCTTAACGAGAGGCTAGAGATTTGGAGACAAGCTCTTGAGTCTAATGGTTTCAAGCTGAGCAGGATGAAGACGGAATACTTGGAGTATAAGTTCAGCGCTGAGCCGGGGAAAGTGGGCGTGGATGTGAGGCTTGAATCACAGGTCATCCCAAGTAGAGGCAGCTTCAAGTACCTTGGTTCGATTATCCACGGGGGAGGGGAGATCGACGAGGATGTCACACATCGTATTGGGGTAGGATGGATGAAGTGGAGGTTAGCATCTGGAGTCTTGTGCGACAAGAGAGTGCCACCGATTCTCAAAGGTAAGTTCTATAAAGCGGTGGTTAGACCGGTAATGATGTATGGGGCTGAGTGTTGGCCTGTTAAGAACTCACATACCCAGAAGATGAGAGTAGCAGAAATGAGGATGCTGAGGTGGATGTGCGGGCACACTAGGATGGATAAGATTAAGAATGATGATATTCAGGAGAAGGTGCAAGTGGCTCCCATTGATGACAAGATGCGGGAAGTGAGACTCAGATGGTTCGGGCATGTTCAGAGGAGAAGTCCAGATGCTCCGGTAAGGAGGTGCGAGCGGCTAGTTGTGGAGGGGACGAGAAGAGGTAGAGAGCGGCCTAAGAAATATTGAGGAGAGGTGATAAGACATGATATGGCGAGGCTTCAAATTTCCGAGGATATGACACTTGATAGGAAGTTGTGGAGGTCGAGTATTAAGGTTGTAGGTTAGGAGGTAGTTGAGTCTTGCCTTACTTATACCTTTGCGAGACTAGTCTGGTAGGGTTTTTACCTAAGTTAGCTAGTGCCATTGTGTCTTACTATTTCAGTGCATGACGCATTTAATAGCTATCGCTTTACTTTGCATCTTTCTTCGGATTTCATCTTCATATTTTTTTCTTATTGTTTCTGTGGTGATACTAATATTCTCTACTTTTGTCCTTTTGTTTTCTTGAACCGAGGGTCTATCGGAAACAATCTCTCTACCCCTTTGGGGTAGGGGTGAGGTCTGCGTACACACTACCCTCCCAAGACCCCATTAGTGGGATTTCACTGGGTTGTTGTTGTTGTTGTTGTATTGTAGTTTGTAACTGATCAAGTGAAGGACAAGTTAGAATAAAATCAGTAGCATCACTATTAATTGGAGACTTAGGAATCTGAATTACCATTGGCAGGTACAAGAAAAATATGCAGAAGTGGTTGAAGAAATAAAAATGGATTGGAGGGCGGTAGCAGTTTATTCCCACTAACTATCTTCTTCCTGGACCAGCAGATTTGAATTTTTATTGTAAGAGGAAGAAGAAAGACAACAAAATGAGAAATAATAAATTGGAGAAGATGAACATTCGCCAGAAGTCTTCTTTTACAGTCAATGTTTCTTTCTTTCTCTTTGTTTTCTTGAAATTTTGACTTTTCTATTCTTAGTTGACGTGTCTTTTTCTGATTGGTGTTATTTGATATGTCAATAGCAAGTAGCATGCACACGCTTTGATTTGTGTAGAATTGTCAAATAAGTGTTCAATAGGCACACTTGTGAGTAGGTTCAAGTGTACAATTGGAACAAAGCTCAATACAGCCGCATATGTCTAAATCAAAAATAGAGGCAAGTTTAAGGGGTATTCAGCCCTTTACTAGGCTTAGGTCCTTGTGGATCTGCATAAATGATTACAACATTATCAATATATCTTAACATGGATGAATGGACTAATATTTCTTCACATTCACATCATAATTACTGTATGAGAGTTTATTTCTTGTGTTTCCCCTTTCCCTTTCTTTTTCTTCTAAATAAAGGCCAATGATAAGCTAACTCCAAAACAATCCTCAACAATAGAAGCTTGTTAAGTAATTGCAACTAATAGTTTGAGGTGACAACTTATTCTGAATCCTAATTCGAGAGCATATACTTCATAATTTGTAGTACTCCAAAAGAAATCACCAATTTTCAGAAAGGAAAAAAGGGAAAATAACTGATAAGAAGTCACTACACCTCGGTCCATTTTGCTTTACAACGGATAGAACACAACAGAAAATCCAATTATCTCTTCAATACAAAGATCTTATCACGGGGAGAACATATGAGAAATATATAACAACATGTTCAGAAAACAGTACAAAAATGTTCAGACACAGAATTTAATTTAACTCGCACCTTAGACAAAATCAGAAGCAGAACCAATGAAAGTTGGAACTGCAAATATCGTCCATCAATTACTTCGTAGATGTCACAGGGATGACTATTTGGTTTTTTTTTTTTTTTTTTTTTTTTTTAAATCTTGGGCACTTGATATCTTTCTTTTCACCATAGTAACTCCACAAAAGATTGTAATCGAGCACAGGGCAATGGTTCAATTCTTTTACAATCAAGGGAAAAAAGGGTGCATGGTCCAAGGTTTATTCCAGAAAGGCTGAACTTTATCAAACAGCCTAAGCAGGCTTCTCATAGGTATTTGCCTCTCTAAATTCTGCAATAGCACTACGAATCATTCCAGCAACATCAGATCGTACAAAGAGATGTGTATTATCCAAGACCTGTATTATAAACTTTTGCGATTGGGGCAATGCAGCATTCATATTGATAATGAACTGCGCCATGGGTACATCACTGCAAAGGAAAAGGCAGATCTCATCATACTAAAAGAAGCAAAGACATTTGAAATTAAGCTGGAGTAGGAATTCTATGTTAAGACTCGAATAGAGATAAAATGAATGCAGTAGTCTTTATATATATGTGTAGTTAAACCAATTTAATTACAGCAGATGTAGAAATCATGAGTTTAGCCCAAATCAAGATCTTGGGCGTTCTGACCCATTTAGTTTCTAATATATTTGGTTATATTTGCTTGCTCTAAATTGTAATTTACCATGATATGTACAATCCTTTGATGGCGTTCACCATGATTTAACCTAAGGCTTCAGCTGCAAAACAAACAGCAATTAGTCAAAAATGACAGCCCACCCATATAATATTTCCCCTCTCCAAAATGCATTTTTGCAGAATATTTAATTTATCACAGTTGACTCACTTCCTTCTAATATATTAGGTAAAAGAGAGGAAAGGATGGATCCTTCACCCTAAAATTAGAAATACAGTAAGGCTAATGACACAATTAGAAGGGAATTCATAAAAGCAGCCCTTGACAATTCTTTTTTCTTTTTTGGGACACTTAAATAACTTGATAATCACATGTCAAAACTTTGGATAGTGCAAAAAATAGGATACTTTACTTCAAGTTTCGCTTTCTCTCCAAAATGCTACTGCAGAAACACCATTTTTAAGACCGTGCTAACATTTCTTTCTCTAACCAGTCGGCTGAAAAAGTTAACCTAGAATATCCAACCTATACTCGAGTCCAATTCCTTGGATGAAGAAATAACTTATAGTTTGCTTCCCCAGCTGAGAAATTCCATGGTAAACAATATGGATGAGAAGGATCATTTTGTCACAACCTAGTAGACAATCCTCACAAAAAGATGGTTCTTACACATCCAAATTACATAATGCTACTATATACAACTATGCTCAGTCCCAAATAAGTTGGGGTGGGCAATGCCATTACATAAAGTGCCTAAAATCATTTATAACGGATCGGACATGCTGACCAAGAAATTCTTGAACAAGGATACTATCGAAAATTTATCTAGGGGCAAAACAAGTAAGAACCTGAAGGGTATATATCAGTATTATCAAAGGCGAAAAGCGCAAAAAAGCTCTAAGGTCCGTTGGGGCTTTAAGCGCAAGGCGCAAATAAAGCGTGAGCTTTAACGATAAAAGGCGCAACTGGAGAAAAAGTAAAAATATATATATGTAGTCCAAGACTAATAATTATAAGCATGAATAACAAATATATGGACAAAGAAATTGAAAAAAAATTACGATAAAGTGAAATTCAATTGTTTAATGTCGTCTTTTCAGGATTACACTCATTGGCTAGGAAAAGTATGCCTTAGAGCCTTGATGCGATACTAAAGCGTCCACAAAGCGAGGCGAAGCGTTCAACATGTTTTGAGCCTCGCTTCAGGGCTTAAGCGCGCTTTAAGCGCGCCTTTGACAACACTATATTAAACTAGTAAAATACAAATACTTAAATCTATTTGATCTCGTTTTGAGTTTCCTTATACCTGTTGCTGATGGGAGGTAGCAGATATCCCGTGGAATTAGTTGAGGTGTGTGCAAGCTGGCCCGGACACCACAACTATCAAAATAAATAAATAAATCTGTTTGATCTGGTTGCTTCTAAACAATCCATAGAGAATAATACTAACAACAACAACAAGAAGAAGCGCAGTAATTTCCTACAAGTAGGGTCTGGAGAGGGTAAGATGTACGCAGTCTTACCCCTACCCTAGAAGGGCAAAGAGGCTGTTTCCGATAGACCCTCGGGCGGGGAACGGATGAAAAAAAAGTAATGGCAACAAGTAGGAATAACAACAATCCACAGAGAATAATACTAAGATGACATAAATTGGTTCTGGAAGGTGAAATTAAAATGAGAAAATTAAACAAAAGGACATAACAGCTCATGTACAGTTATATGAAATTTAATGCCAAATCAAGCATAAAGAAATCTGTAAGCTTAAGTAAACAGCTTCAATCAAAGTGAAATGCACTATGAACAAACCCCTCTCTACAAACTTTTAATTTTGGTAGACCAAATTAAAAACTACATAGAGGAGGAACATACTAACCTCTCCACACAAAGGCCAGTTTGGGGCGACTGAATTTGATTATACAGTAATTTGAAAAAGGGATTGGGGTTTATCTCAGAAACAAAAGGAGAACTTACCAGTCAAGGGGAGAAGAGCAAGATTTTGCAGCCGAGGGAGAATGGACTGGAAATCAATGGGAATGAACCCGCTACAAGGAATCTGGGCTGTACGTTTGAAATTCGTGAAGGACCGACGACTCCGATATTACCCTAAAATATTTTCCGATTTATTTTGTATAAAATTATTACCAAAATACATTTATACTACTATATATTTCTTTCTTATACACTATATTTTTCCTTATATCATGTCTTTTTATCGATGACATAATTGACACAAATATCAAAATAATTTATTTTTCTTTTATCATGTTATAACTTATTCGCTTAGTTTTTGAAGGAAATTTTTTTCTTAGTTTCACATTTTTAGGAATGACTAGATCCATGCAAGAGTGTTTTGAATATTTGGATAGCAATTCAAAAATTGTCATGATATTTTTCTATCATCCATGTTCCTTTCGTAGCTTTAAAACCTTAAGTTTTTTCTTCATACCTTTCATATTTGCTTGCTGCTTCAGCAACTTTATTGACTCTTCATTGAGATTTTGTTTTAACTATGATCCACGAGGTTGTATAGCTAATTCGTAGAGAGAGTGTAACATATTAAAACTAATTATAGTAAAAATTGCACGGGGCGATCTATTTGGTCGCCCTCATTTAACTTATATCCATTTTTTTAAAAACTTTTAACTTGTACCCACTTTTTAAACAACTTCAGCCCATTTCTCCTCCTCCTTCTCCTCCTCAAAGTTTTATCTTTTTTTTTTCAGAAGTGAAGTTCATCCCTATCTGCTTCTTCTTATTTCTCCGGTGAGTCCTATAAATTTTCACGCCAACCTATACATCTGAAACAACCAATTTGCTTTCTTCTCAGCTCTTGCTCGACACACAAATTTGTTTTGCTGAAAAAATGGCACAAAATATGGGTCAAATAATTGCTCTTCTTTCTTCTCAGTTCTTGCTCGACACACAGAGATGACCTCGAAATTAAATTCTTAAAGGAGTTCAAATTTTGGGAATTAAATAGAATTTGGGTTATTGGTATCGTGAATACAAATAAATGGGTCAATGTGTTTCTACGTCTGCATGTCACCATATCAGAAGTGTAATTTCATCATCAAGGCATGCAAAAGATCATCACCATAACGTTGTTGTTGTATCATTTAAAAGCAAAAAAAAAAAACAGCCACAGCTGCAAGGATTATTGATAGAAAGAAGATGGTGTGGCAAATGAAATTATAAACAAACAAAAACTTCAGCTCTAGACCTGAAATTCCCCCTTACAAAGACAAAAACTTCAGCTCTAGAACTGAAATTCCTCAGTTACAAAGCAAAAACTTCAGCTCTTCAGCTCTAGAGCTGAAGTTCGCCAGTTACAAAACAAAAACTTTAGCTCTAGAGCTGAACTTCAGGCCATGCTACTAGAATGCTGAAGTTTTGCGTGATTGTCTTTGCTACTTCATCCATGTATGCTGAAGTTATGCGAAAAAACGGGTACGCTTGCAATTTGTTTTGTAAAACGGACACAAGTTAAAACGTGATAAAAAAACGGGTATAGATGCAAATGCCCCCTAATTATACTATAAGTAAGAAGCAAGAAGCCAAAAAAAAAAAATCCTTAAAAAGTCATGCACTAGAGGGGACAATAGTTTTGTACTCTCCAAACAATATTAACTCAAACCTAACAATTTAACTTGAATATATCCTTAAAAAGCAATTCAGAAAAGGTGAAGACACTCAACCAATATCAAAGAGAATTATACTTACCTTCTATTTCACGTGCTGAGCAAAATAGACTAAATAAAAAAATAATGATCTTTCATGAGAAAATAAAGGAAGAAGTAGTTCTAAGATAAAGAATTTCAAGTAACTCAAAGCTCCCATTTTGGCCGACTATATACATAATACAAACTATATGAATTATTCTTTGCAAATTAATTTTTGGTCGAATCCTTATATGAATATTTCCTTTCCTTTTCTTTTATTTTTGTTCTTTTTTCCTTCTCCATTTGCTTGTTTTATTTTTCTTTTCGCCTGTTACTCCACAGTTACTCCCCACATTATACTTATATATTTTGTATTAATCGCTTTATAATTTTATGCATAATTTCTTTAAATCAGTTTTTTACTAAAGCACTCTCATAATTTTTCCTTTAAATTTGAAGTACGTCAATGAAACGGGGAGAGAGGACGAAATAAGAAAAATAACATTCACATGTATGTCGAATTTTTCCTTTCTTTTCTTTGTTTTGTGATTTTCACTTTTTTCCGTTTTTTCATATTAATTGTTTTCATTTCCTTTTAGTTTCTTTCTTTGTCTTGCAATTATTCATTTTCTTTTTCCTTACCCACTTTGTTTTAATTTTCCTTTTTTCATTCCTTCACACACACACATATATCAGTTACTCTCTATTTCATGCCTTTTGTTTAAAGAAAAAATTAATCTCCTCCCACATCTTATGCAAAATTTCCATAAATAAGATTTTTTTTCTAAAACACTCCCATCATTTTCTCCTATAAATTCAAAGTGATTCGATAAGAAAAGTGAGAGAGGATAGGAAGAAAAACTATGTTACAGAAGTTCTTGTTGCAAAAATATTCAAATTGGTTATAGCATCCAGCCAAAACTTTAACAAAACTTTTGATCACTGCTTCCTTTCTTCTTGCTTCATCCCATGATAATAAATTTTAAACTCCTCAGAGAAAGCCTGATAAACTTTTTATTATGTCATGTAACCGGTGCTTGATAACTTTAAAAGTGAAGGAAGACTTATTAATATAATATGATATGATGCTAATCAAATACTATTCGATAAGATAGTAAAATTATATGCCATGAAATTAAAAAAGGTGTTAGTTGTTAATACCTCGTTCAATCTTTGCATATAACCTATTTATGTTCATTTGCGGTACACAATGTTTGAATGGTCGCAATGGAATGCAAGATAGTGAATATATATGGTGTGTCTATTTATATAGTGGTACGATGTTCAAAATTTAATGGTAAAGAATCCTTTCAAATTTCATAATTAAGTGATGAATACAAAAAGTAGTACCTAAAAGAATATAAAACTATAAAACTATTAGAACTGAAGCTTGATGTATATGATTTAAAGGAGGAGAGGAAATTGAATAGAAGAAGGAAATATAAAAAATAGTGAAAATATCGATAAAAAGTGTACAACAATGGCTGGAAAGTGTAAGGCACTAGCCATTATTGGGATTATTTCATTAGTTAATGTTGTGAATTTTTTATAGCATTTAAGTACAAAATATCATTTAGTGTGAGGTAATTTAATTTTAGGTAAAAGATAATTTGATCATTTAGTTTTTAAAGGTTATTATAATAAATTAACTTCACCTAAAAAATTTTATGCTTCTGATATAGTATGATGTGTTCAATATATTTACATAGAGTATAGTAAGTGATCAACATTACGGGTTTTATTCAATATATGTCTCGCCTCTTTTGGTTTTATAAATCCACTAGGCGGATAAGCTTTTTTCAATCACAATATCTTGTTTTACTAAGATTGTTTCACATTTATCACAAGATCGTTGTGTCACGATCCAATTTAGGATCATGACCGATGCTTAAGAGCAAGTGCCCTAAATAAGCATTATCGGTAATTTACAAAAAATCAAACAGAGTTTTTCCTATTTTAGGACTATCCACAAATTGCCTGTCCCATAAAGCAACAATAAAACCAATTAATATCCAACAAAAATAATTCATAATCTTCATCGACTATCCAATCAGTTCTCCACCATTATTAATCAACCACTTGCAAGAGACTGATGCTAAATCTATCTCCAAAAAGAAGGCCAAATACATAGATAGGCCATTAAACTTGGCCCAATTTTTCATTTTGGCACTTTAAGTCAGTCTTGTTCCATTTTGGCCCTCCAACCCCATTTCTTTTGTTCCATTTTAACACAAAAGCTGACTAGATTACATGTGTGATTTGCCTCACTCTTGTAAGCGCGTGAGAGTCATTTTTTAAGCCAAATTTTTTTTTTTACTTTTTTTTGTCATTTAATTTTTTTTTTTCATTTTTCTGCCCCCCTCCCGGAGGAAAAAATATTTTTTTTATATATTTTCAGTAATAATTACGGGTTCAACTGAACCCATAACTTTGGACGCGGAGTAAAAAATTATTAAAATCGCAAAAACAATTGATATGAACCCATAACTTTAAAAATATAATGGGTTCAATGTTAAAAATATTAAAACTAAATCCATAGGATTTAAATCCTGGATCCGCCTCTGCGTTAGGAGTATGAAATTTGGCTTAAAAACGACTCTTACGTGCCTACTAAGGTGAGGCAAATCACACATGGAATCTAGTCAGCTTTTGTGTTAAAATGGAACAAGACTAAGTTAAAGTGCCAAAATGAAAAATTGAGCCAAGTTTAATAGTCTGTCTATGTATTTGGCCTCCAAAATATGATAAGAAAGTCTGATCTAGTCAACAAGTCTAAAACAATAAACTAATACTCATCACACTATTAATAACTACGGAGCGACTCTACGAGTTTTAAAGAAAAGAATAATAACCATTAAATAAACTCTTTGCCTACGCGAAGCAAAGCAGGGCTCACTAGAATTGTCAACTCGTATGCTCTAGCTATCAAAATTCTCGCATGTGCAACTACTATCAATGTAAAAAAAAAAAATTGCGGGAAGTGAGTCGCTAAACACTTAACCACAACCGTTTTTAATGGGGACAAGTCAAATGGTATGCATATATATTAATAATCGGAAAATATCATAAAATGTCCTTTCAGAATCAGTAAACAATAATCAGTCTCATCATGTATTTTGTGTAGACAGAAATTAATCAATAATTGGGTAATCAACACAGTAAATATTGTATCATTCAATTATTATGTTTGGGAGGTCTCCAGGAATGGATCATGTAACCGGTATAATTGTGGACCTCTTCGCAAGAAGTCAAATACAACAATAATACCTACTCGAGGGAACTCAGTAACAATATGCTAGTTCTACTTTCCCACTAGCGAGAGCTGTAACGGTAATAGGTAATCCAGAATTTACAAGGTGCACCAGGTCTAACAAAACTGTCGTTAGCTACGGGATCCTTCAAAGTCTCCTCCCATTTATACTTGTTCTTGTAATCAGTAAATACTCGTATAAGGATATTTTTAAAACAGTACAGGGCATATCGATTCTTATCAAAGCATGGAATTTCATTTCGGTAACGGCAATCATATCTCAAGTAATGGTAAAACATGTCTAGTAACAGTGAGAATATTAAAGTAATAGTAATCATCTCAACTAAATATTTCGGTATTATATCAAGTAAACGACTTATCCCACATGCAAATTCAAACCAATCGGTAAACATATTCATATTAAAACTATCCATACAAGTTATGAAAACACAAATTGTGGTAAGGTTACTACTCACAGAACTCGTGTCGAAATACCAGGTGTTCACTCGAACAATCCGTACGACTTCATTCAATCAATCTATAGATACATCATATCGATCTCGTGTTAATTTTCTTGTTTAGGCTAATTCATAACTAATTTAGGATACCCAACTCTCAGGGTTTATGATTGACTCTTAATTCGTCAAATTATTATTTTATTTTTTTTACCCATGCCGTGAGAATTCAACTAGTTCATAATCTATCAATTTGACTTGTTCAGATAATTTATTTCATCCAATTCTTCACCAAAAATATACAAATGTAGTCTCTCTTTCTAGTATTTAAATAATATGTTCACAATCTATATAAACTGCTAAATTTTCATAAAAGAACTAATTAAGGAATCTGTACACGACTCAATTAAAGAGTTTAGATGGTACCTGCAGTACTCAAAAGTGCTTAGAGTTCTCAGGTGCTATTGTGTGGCTTTTAAGTTTGTTGCAATGCAAAATGTTTTCCTGATATGAGCGCCCCCAAATCTCTACGTTTCTCTTCTTTTTCCCTCTCTGTTTTCAATTGAAATCGTTGGATTTGTAATATTTTCTTCAGCTTCTTCGTTTTTCTCTTTATTCCTCGTGGGATGATCGTGTATTGGAGAAGTGTTATGCATTCAAGGGGTGGAGTTGAGATCAAATATGGTGATTCGTGTGTTTTAGGGATTTGGAGATTGGGAGTTCTCATGAGTAGATTGTTTCGTGGTTGTGGACTGTGAAAACGTAGCCAAGGTTAGTCAAAATATAGTATGTGTTGTGATTCAGTTATTGTGGCCTTTCGGAGGGTTATTTATCTATTGTGGGTGACGAGAGTTGATTTGAGGTTCATTGGTAGGCCCGATATGGATGTGTCTTCTGCACCGAGTAGGATTAGTTGGTTCCATACTGCTATTGTTGAGGGACGTGCCATTCGGTTGTTGTTGAGCTTATTCGTGTTCTGAAACGATCTGTGAGTTACTCTTCTATGCTACGAGGAGTTGTGATTCGTTGGTTATATGCACATATGGTACGATTCTATTTGGATATATATATATAGGTTTCTTTTCCTTTTTAGTTTTTGGGATAATTAAATAAATAGCCTTTATTTAACGTAGGGTATTACACTATGTGATATATGAAGCTGAGGAAGAAGCATCCACAAGTCTTTAATTGTATTAAGTCCTTATAAGTTTTAAGTACGGGGAGAGGTGAGCAGGCGGGACATCGTGCAACTTGAGCTAACCTAGGACATTATCCTTAATAGGAGGGTGTGGAGGTTGAAGATTAGCGTAGAAGGTTAGTGGGCAGTCGAGTGTTTCCCCTTGTCTTCTTGCTTCCGTAGTATTAGTGTTAGTATGGTATTATTTTATCCTTAGATGGCTATTACTACATATTGTGTATTGTATTACTTGTTATCAATGCTTCTTTCATCTTGTATCTTGTTGTCTTAGTCTTAATTTTCTAAATATCTTGTACTGTCATTACTATTATCAATGCTTCTTTCATCTTTTCTTTAGCTGAGGGTCTATCGGAAACAACCCCTCCGCCCGTCCAGGGTAGGATAAGGATACGTACATCTCACCCTCCCTAGACCCCACTTGTGGAAATACATTGGGTCGTTATTGTTGTTGCAGCACGCAAATTCTTGTAGAGGGAAAATAAAGAAAGAACGTTTTGTGCTAGTACTGGAAAGATTACACTTCCATGTTGATTCTTTTTTGCTGCTTCTCTCAGAGAATACACCATTTCCTACCGTTTGTTGCCAATTTGGAAAACAAACAGATAGGCCATCTTGGTTTCAAATTGGTCACAACTAGAGTGAGTAACCATATTTATGTCTGGTTGATATTGAGAGAGAAGGAAATAAAAGAAGCTATAATGGTAATAGGTTTCCAGATTACAATGAACGGAAACTACGGAATCAATAAGCAAGAAATGTTGCCTATAAGTCAGTAGTTCACCATCACAAGAAAAAATATGACAGGGATAAAGGATTTCATTGTCACAGATAGGATAAAAATATTGCACCCTAAAATATTGCACCCTCAATTAGCAGTTTCATATTAATGGAGAGCAAAACAAAAGAACATCATAAGTCCATTGCAGCATAGTGGAACTCTTGAAGCCAAATTTTTGTTTGTCGAACAAAAGGTACTATGCAACTCAAAATAACTTACACTCTGCAGTACAACATTAGAACCTAAAAACCTGTAGTTGCTTGAGAATTGAATAGGGAGGGGGACAGGGAGAGCTTCTGATTTTGTATGAGACTACAATCTGCAAACAAAATCTGCTCCCTCTAAACCCTAAACTTGCAAGAATAACAAACTAGACAAGCCAAGATAAACGAGCAACTGCAGCTGTTCAGTAGGGTGCATATACTTTGCTCAAACTAGAGAACCTATAGAGACTCTTCATCATCTTCCAAGGCACTGTAGATCAGCCTGCAGAAAGAACACATGGACTCGGTCAAAAAGTGTCTTATTTATAAGAACCTCCGTAACAAAGAGCTACTTAATTACTTACCAAAATAATGATATGAAGAGGAGAAGAACGATATAACCTAGTTTGAAAAGCCTCTGTTTCTTTTCCCAATCAAGCTGATTAAAAATCTCAGTCACATCAACAAGATGCTGCCTTCTCGTGTACCTAGAGCATGAAGCAACTATGAGAAATTTTGTTTAAGGAAACACATCAGCAGGAGAGGTTTGATATCTAGTTAAATCTCAATCACTGAATCAAGCACTAACAAGTTCAATGAATACAAGGATATGCGGCATTTTGAATGCATTTGAAAAGAAGGTAATGGAAGGATGAAAAAGGACTGCTTCAGTTTCAACTAGGACACAATGCAGATCCTTTAACCACTTAGAACTGGTAATATAAATATTATTTAGCAAACAAGTACCAGCTTTCCAGTGAACTATCATTGTTTTAACAAACAACGATTCATGCCAGCTAAGACTATCTTTCTGATCCACCCTAACAAAACTTCAACATAGTCTTTCCTCTAGTTTCAACTTTCATATGGCTAGATGCCCCATGGACTTCCTTTCATCATTAAGTTGAAAACAATAAAAAAAGATATACTGGCAATATTTTCAGCGATTTTACTATTTCTTTGGTCAATTTGTAAAAGGCTCAATGGAAATCTTTTTTTCCAGAGGGATAAATAAGGAAAAGAATTATTAAAAAAAACCAGCCATGCACTGGAAAACTTACTGGTATCTAAGTTGCTCCGACATGGCAGTTTAGGTGTCGTACCCGTGTCGGCACGACAATAGTATGGGTGTGGGTATGAGATCCGTATCGGATCTAGTCAAACAATTTTGGATACTTTGACCACATCAAACAGAAAAATTCGAAACGAGATACAATTTGATTCCCGAAATTAGAACTAAAACTAGGGTAAATCTAAAGAAAATAGCATCATACCACATCTAGGAAATCAATACTTTACTTATCTACAACTTGAGAATAAAGAAATTCACACTTTACAAGCTAAGTATTCCACAATATTTCTCATAATTTAGAGATATTTTTATATTTTTATTTTTTTGAATTATTTTTAGCCGGACCCCCCACCCGTATCCGTACTAGGATCTATATCCCCAAATCTTAGAATTTACATCTCGAAGGATCCGACCTCTACATCCGCACCCGTGTCGGACACCCGCACCCCTGTCAGAGCAACGTAGACTGGTATTATCTCTGAATTAATCTATTAAGTATGTGGTATCAGTAAAAACCCTCTATTTTCAGTAGACAACAAACAAATACCCCTCAATGGCAAACAAACTTGGGTTGGCTATATGACTTCTCTATATCCATTTCCCCTATTTGGGTCCATATCATTTCAATACACAGTAATTTTTGAACAAGGTTTTCCAAACCACACACCTGTTCCAGCATTGACAACAATTAACCAAACTAATAAGACTTCCATTAATACCAGACCTAATGCAAGTGTATCAACAACGACTAAGCTTTAACCTAAAAGAGTTGATATCACCTATATAGATCCATTATATTTTGTTCCAAGCTAAATTCGTATGAATTTCGAGCCATTGTAGGTCTTTCGAGTCACCCTCCCTCAATATTTTAGAACAACCTCATTCTTTTTACCACGTTCAATCATCATAATGCCACACCTATGGAACGATGAATTTAGTGGTTTATGTAGAATATGGTCAAACCATTTCATGTGACCTCACATTTTCACCTCTACGCATGCTGCTTGCGCCTCTATCGAATGTGATAATTTCTAATCTAGTCAATCTTGTATGACAGTACATCCATCTTAAAATTCACACTTTTGTGACACTCGTCTTGTGGATATGTTGGGCATTGTAGACAAATCATTCTCTCATGTACAATTGCGAGTTTTCACAACTGTTCATATACTTGCCTTTTACGTTAATAGGTTTTTTCTATCGCCTAGCATCTCATCCTCTATTTCAATCATCTTATTTAAATTTTATGTGTTACATCGTTATCAGTCATGCCCATTTTCTTGGAAGACCGAGTCTAGATATCTGAAATTTGACATTTAGGCACCATAATCCCCTCTAATATCACAATTTTTAATCAGTAATTCCTCTAGTCTCACCTTAACCTTTTTTCTTATGGAGGCTAAACTTGCAGTGCAAGTATATTCTATTTTACTTTCACTTATCTTAACACTTTCCAGATTCAAACTTGGGTTGATTCCCTAGTTCGTTTCATAAATTAACATAATATCATCTTAAATTTCATAAACTTTCGCTTTACAAATTCAGCAATGTGAAACTGGATGAAAAGGAACAACCCATGCTAATATGAGCCTGCTCAAATCATGCAAATGCAATCCTGATAAAACTTGAAAAGTAACAAATTTGTGAAACACCCTAGATCTGCTGATAACCTTGAGACCAGAAAATAACTCCACACAACAAAAAATCCACATATGGCACCTACACAGAAATATTGTTGTTGAATTGTACGTACTGCCTCATCCATAAAGCATAAATAACTAGAGCAGGAATAGTTTTATTTATTTATTTAGGTTAGCAACATGCACGTAAAATATTTCTATTGATGGGTGATAATGAGACTCTCGAGTTCAGGAACTCTGCCAGCTTCGATACCATATTGAATTGTGTGATGCGGCATCTAAAAGCTTAAGTTGCTGGAGAGAAGACAATTTTGTTCATATATTTAGGTTTGTGACAATTCCTAAACAATTAAGACAAATAAATCGTCATAAGAATAGAAAAAAAAGGAGTCTCTTCTGGACAAAATTCAATACTCCTCATGTGGTCTATAAACCAAGTTTTGCTCTAGCAAAGAAACATATCGTCAGATTTTTATTTAACAGTTTATTTTACAAATAAAAATCCTAAGAAAACCATCAATTTTACGGAAAGAAATGCTGGGCGCTTAGTCTATGTAAAAGTACTTTATAAAGGGAATCAGAAATAAATGCTGCAGAGAATCACGACAGAGGAGTATAATGGAGGAACAAAACTTAATTCCATCCCTACACATATTTCAGATCTTAAGAAGACTTAAAACAACAAGCTATAACAACTATGCTGTCTCAGCAGTGTCTACATGAATGCAGTAATCTGCAGATAAGCTAATCTGAATTTGATAAAACTTAATTTCACTTGCAGATTAGCTGTGAACCCAAAAAATTGAGCGGAAACTTACAATCTGTAATTGTAGTACATATATGGAATACATAGAAGTGACATAAACCAATGCCCTGTTATCAGATAGAGCAAGCAGAGAACTCCTTGTGTGATGAACTCCGGTAAAACAACCCCATTTATACGAGTTGCAGAGTCGTATGGGTTGATATAATCAAACTCTAGATCTGATAAGCACATCAGCTGTAACACATTTCAAATGTCAGACTTCATCTTAGAAACAGAAAAAAAAAAATAAGTTCACTGAAGTTATCACCATGATATACTCAATAGAAGGTACAGTTTATCGTGCCTACCTAACAAGAATGTAGTGTTGCTAAAAGTTTTTACAGTTTACAGTTCATATCCAAATTAGTATACTTATACAGACGCACACACATATGTATAAAAGGACATAACACTTTTCTCTTAAAACCCCAATATCTGATTTGGTATAATTTGAAGCATCCAAGCACGCAACACCTTATGCATTTGACAAGCCCCTATATGCAACACCATCACGGCCAATGTACTTTACCAAGGAGATTTTATTGAACAAGGCCAGAATCCTCATTGTCTGAATTCTACAAGAAGTTGTATCCAGCTTAATAACAGCTTACAACTGATTTGAAGCCAATGGTCCTACACATCACTTACCTCAGCAAATTCGAAAGCCTAAAAGAATTTTAATCAACATTTGCAAAAAAGTATCATCTACAGTAGATTGAGAAATCACATCAACTAACAAAAAGCTACTGCAATACGAATCTGACATTTGCATTATCAAATTAATCAAACACTAAACTTAGCTAAAACTTACATTAAAATCTAGCATAAGCTAAAAAGAAACCCTAAGTGGGTAGTTCTCTAAAAAGCCATAGAATTCGGAGGTTAAAAAGAAAAGTAAAAGAGTAAGAATTAGGAGATAGACCTGAAAAACAACCATGACAAGGAGAGAAATAAGAATGAAGAAGAAGAGGAGCCATGCCCAAACATCTGCCATACTAGTAGCTCTGCAATATTTGGTAATTAATTTGGGCCAGGTGCGTGATGCGCCCCCAGTGCTTTCTATTGGAGATTTGATTGTAAGTACTATAGAGGAAGCAACGAATCGGAGCAAAAGGCAAAGATTCCAGTTTTCAACCCGAGGAAACCGATCCACTTTGGAACCGAAGCAGATGGAGCCGGTGTTGGAAAAGAAAAAAAATCATTACACTATTCTTTAATTTTTTCAACTACTCCTATTAGATTACAAACTATTGATTTTTTAACCATACACATTGTTTTTCTTTTAATTTTTGAGAAAATTTTTAAAAACTTTTCTTTAAAACTTTGGTGATGTGTGGCTATAATTTATGGTTTAGCATATTATGTGCTTTGCATTTTACATGCTTTAATAATAAATTACACTTTATTTATGGGTAACGGAGTCTATTTTATGTGTAGGTGAATTTGAGATGAAAATAGAGCAAAAGGGATACTTAAACGTTGAAAGTGCGCTCAAGAATAGTGAAAAGGAGAGGCCAACCAAAAGCCAGCTCGACCAGGCTTTATTTTGGCGACGCTAGCCAAAGGCCAGGCTCAACCAGGCTTTAGCCTGACGACGCCAGCCTAAGGCCAGGCTGAACCATGTTTTAGCCTGGCAAGGCCAGCCAAAGGCCAGGCTGAGGCTGGCGACGCCAGGCCTAGGGCCAGGTCCATTCCGAGTTTTGAAGACTTAAATTGTTTTCCGGCTTGACTAGGATTTGACCTACACGTTTAAGGCTTGTCCTAAACATATAAATAGACCCCAAAACGCCACTTTGAAGGACTTTTGCAACCGGAGGCAAGAATAGCTCGTGGAATACTACTTGGGAGTTAGAATCATTGATTTCTACATCAAATTATCTTTACTCTGTAATTTAATTATACAAATTATTTTGGATATTGTTACTATGAGTATGAGTAGCTAAACTCTTAATCTAGGGTTTTGATGGAACCTATTGGAGGATGAATTTCTTGTTACGTTAATATAGATTTGCTATAATATTCTCTCTATTTGTTCAACTATATGCTTATTGATGTTGATTTAAGGGCCCTCAATTAACTGTTCCTATTTAGTATGTATTACTCGGGAGAGTGCATATTTAGGTAGTTGTTGAACAACATCACTCCTAACATATATGAGGGATCAATACGAAGGGTTTAAAGGTGGGAATAGGGATAACGAAACCTCGGTGCGATCTAAGTGAGATGTACTTAATGCTAGCTAGCGTAATTCAGGAGAATATGTCTAGTATATTATTGTAATTACTCGGGAGAGAGTTACGATAGTTAGAGTGCTCATGATCGATAGAGAAGACTTAGGCAAATTTATAGGAAATGTAGCGGAAAAGATTCTGACAATATGGGAAATTAGAACCTTAGATCATTCCAATTCTTGTCTACAACCCGTTCGTAGTTAGTTCTTAGTTATTGCATTTTCATTACGTAATATTTAGTTGGTAAACATCCAATGTATTACTTAAATATTTCTGAAGATTGAATACGTGAATTTGTGTGAGTTCAATAGTTGTAATTGATAGGTTAATTCCCTGTGGGATTCGATTCTGAACTTCTTAACTGGAATATATTTGCAGCGACTGCTTTGTCCTTTTTATAAGTCATAGTTGGGCGTGATCAAATTTTGGCGTCGTTGTCAGGAAATTAACGGTGTTATTAGTTGCAGCTAAAAGAAGTGCTAAAATTTTTTGCATAGTCAATTTTCTTCAATTTAAATCAAGTACATTGAAATTCTAACGTTTGTAGTCTTGGGTGTTATACGTGCATGCCTAGAAACTTCTCAAGATTTGGTAAATTGTTCGAAGCGTTATCAGATTCTGAGAAAGTTTTCAAGGCACTGAATCGTGCAAACAAGAAAGGCAAACAACAACAAAACTCAACAAAACAAATCGAACCAGACATGGGAGACGAAGTAAACAATCGAAATAATGGGAATGACCCGAATAATCAGGGTGTGGTGCCTCTTATGCCAGAAGCAGCATTATACAATTGGGTACAACCCACCACCGACAACCTAGCAACCGCAATTGCAGTACCTCAGATACAAGCAGAATCATTTCAAATCACAAATAACATGCTACATTTGTTGCAGAACAAGGGACTGTTCTCAGGGTCATACGTTGAAGATCCTCAGCAGCATCTGAAGAATTTTATGTCGATATGTGCCATGCAAAGGCAACATAATGTGACACCGAAAGCAATACGGCTGTTGTTGTTTCCACTCTCAGTGACGGGAGCGGCTCAGACTTGGCTTAATTCGCTGCCCATAAACTCTATCACTAGTTAGGAGGAATTAGTCAAGCAATTTGTGAACAAATTCTACCCAACCAATAAGACTGCTTAACAAATTGATAAGATATTGAGCTTCAAATAGAAATCAACAGAGACATTACAAGAAACGTGGGAAAGGTTGAAGGGTCTGCTAGTTACGTGTCCACATCATGGCATTCCGGAGAAGATGTTGGGGCAGAGGTTTT
This sequence comes from Nicotiana tabacum, assembly GCF_000715075.1. Taxonomy (NCBI): domain Eukaryota; kingdom Viridiplantae; phylum Streptophyta; class Magnoliopsida; order Solanales; family Solanaceae; genus Nicotiana; species Nicotiana tabacum. The sequence goes on along the minus strand of NC_134087.1, from coordinate 54,045,431 downwards.
ACATGGGATTGGCAGATAACTTGAAGGCCAATGTTGATGCTTCAGCAAGTGGAGCATTTTTGAGCAAAACATTCAGAGAAAGCAAGATCCTACTTGGCAAGATGGCCCAAAACTCAGGATGGATGACAAGAAACTCTCCAATCACTCATGTAGATCACTTAGTGGCTTTAAACCCAACTAACTCCATAGCTGAAAATATGGCCACTCTAGTGACACAAATGAGTATCCTCACGAAAAAGATTGATGAATCAGGCCAGAAGCAGCAGGTACACATAGTTGATGCAACTAATGGGGGCTTATGTACATCATGCATTAACCAACTATATGTTTGCTCGTGGAGTGCGGAAGGTGATAACCAGCAATATCAGGAAAATATGAACTATGTGGCCAATTATGGGGGACGAGGCAAGGTGGTCAGAATTGGGGTCAGTAGAATCAACAATATAGACCAGCTCAGCAGCAGTACAATAACAACAACAACAATCTTGGGGCTATGCGACCACAGGGTCAAGTGGTGCCTTACCAAAGGCAACAGGGTTATAACCAGCAAAATCAGCAACTAGATTATCAACAACCTCAAAACAACAGATTATGAAATAAGATGATGGGTTTGCTAAACTTGAGGGAATGCTGAATAACAACAACAGAATGCTGCAACAACTGATCGGGACCACCGGAAAATTAACAGAGAGAGTAGACTCACATGAATTAGTAATAAAGGGTATTGAGGTAAAATTAGGACAGATTTCAATTGCTTTAAATAGTCGTCCCCAAGGGACGTTACCTGCAGATACTCAAATTAATCTAAAAGAGCAGGGCCCAAAACAGCTTATGGCAGTGAGTCTACAAAATGGTAGAGACCTAGATCTAGAGCAAGAAATTGCTCGTGAAAGCAGACCTACTGAGACACCGGTGCCAGTACCCATTGAGATAGATAATTCAGTAGGGTTAACTGAGGTGATGGTACAACATGTACAAGAGAACGCCAGTAAAGAAAAAGAGGTTGTGAAAGATACTGAGGTAGTACAACAAAATGATAGTAGAATCCTGAACAAGAAAAAAATCAAATCATAGGGAAGAAGCGACCTCCAACACCATTCCCATATAGATTGGCCAAGTATCAGAAAGATGAGCAGTACAAGAAATTCTTGGAGATGTTGAAGCAAATTCAGGTAAACATTCCATTGATTGACGTTTTAAAGGAGATGCCTGGTTATGCAAAAATAATGAAGGAATTGATGTCCCACAAGTTCGACTTTCAAGACTTGGCAACGGTTACACTGACTCAGACTTGCAGTGTTGCTGTGACGAGACCCATAGCTGAGAATCTGCCTGACCCAGGGAGTTTCACAATCCCATACACAATAGGCAACTATGCATTTGCTAAGGCACTGTGTGATCTGGGGGCAATCATAAACCTTATGCCCCTGGCTGTCTACAAAAGGCTAGGCATTGGAAGAGCTAGACTCACGTCCATGTTACTACAGCTGGTTGACCGAACAGTGAAGAGGCCCTCTCGTATTCTTGATGATGTATTAGTACAGGTTGGGAAGTTTGTGTTCCCAGCAGATTTTGTCATTCTTGACTGTCAGGTTGACAAGGAAATTCCCATAATTTTGGGAAGACCATTCTTGACCACTAAGAGAGCTTTAATTGGCTGTGAAACTGGAGAGCTCAAAATAATATTAAATAATGAAGAGATAACATTCAACGTGCAGAAATCTATACGGAGACCAAGTGAATTTGCTAATTACTCTCTAATAGATGTCGTGGATGTAATTTTGGAGGAGGAAGATGAGACATTGAACATTAAAGACCCTATAGCAGCCTGTCACACGAACTTGGATGAAGCCAATAGAGAAGACTTGGCGGAGTGGGTACTTGCTCTTGAAGGCCAAGGTTTTGGAGAAGGGAGCTCGAGTTTGAGCCTTTGCACTTAGAGGAAAGAAAAACTCCTCTAGCTAAGCCATCAATAGAAGAGCCACCAAAGTTGGAATTGAAGCCACTACCACCTCATCTCAGGTATGCCTTCTTAGGACCTAAATCAACTTTACCTGTTATTATCTCATCTAGTTTGTTAGATGTGCAGGCAGAACAACTTTTGCAGGTACTAACGGAGTACAAGACTGCAATTGGTTGGACCATTGCATTATGGGTATCAGCCCGGCCTTCTGTATGCATAAGATTTTACTGGAAGATAGGCACAAACCTTCTAGAGAACATCAAAGAAGGATGAGCCCCAACATGAAAGATGTGGTGAAGAAAGAAGTGATCAAGTGGTTAGATGGGGGGATCATATTCCCCATCTCTGATAGCAACTAGGTCAGTCCAGTTCAGTGTGTGCCAAAAAAGGGAGGTATGATGGTAGTGAAAAATGAGAAGAATGAATTGATCTCCACACGAACAGTCACAAGTTGGCGAATTTGTATGGATTACAGGAAGTTGAACTAGCTACCCGAAAAGACCATTTCCTATTGCCATTCATTGATCAGATGCTGGATAGATTGGCAGGGAGGTCCCACTTTTGCTTTCTGGATGGGTACTCGGGGTATAATTAGATCTCTATTGCCCTAGAGGACAGAGAGAAAACATCGTTCACCTGCCCTTAAGGAATCTATGCTTTTTGCAGAATGTCGTTTGGCCTATGCAACACACCTGCCACATTCCAAAGGTGCATGATGGCCATCTTCATGGATATGGTAGAAGAAATAATGGAGGTTTTCATGGATGACTTCTCAGTGGTGGGGAACTCATTCGATGATTGCCTTATGAACTTGAGAAGAGTATTGAAGAGGTGTATCGAGACGAATCTGGTACTCAACTGGGAAATGTGCCATTTCATGGTACAGGAAGGTATAGTCTTGGGGTACCTAGTGTCGAGTAAAGGCATTGAGGTAGATCGTGCAAAGGTTATTGTGATAGAAAAGCTTCCACCACCCACTTCCGTCAAAGCAACCAGAAGTTTCCTTGGGCACGCCGGTTTCTATAGGAGATTTATAAAATATTTTTTCAAAATTGCTAACCCCTTATGTAAATTGCTTAAAAAAAATCACCCTTTTGTGTTTTCTGATGACTACAAGGTAGCATTTGAGGAATTAAAGAAGAGACTCATAACATCACCTATCACAGTCGGCCCCCATTTGAGCTAATATGTGATGCAAGCAACTATGCAGTGGGAGCAGTTCTTGAGCAGCAAAAAGATAAAGTCATGCATCTAATATACTACGCAAGTAGTACCTTGAGTGGTGACCAACTAAATTATATAGTGATCGAGAAGGAGATGCTAGAAGTGGTGTTCGCATTTGACAAATTTAGGTCATACCTGATAGGTTCGAAGGTAATTGTTTATGCTGACCATGCTTCTCTCAGGTACTTAATCGAGAAGAAGGAGTCAAAATCGCGCCTGATTCGATGTGTGCTACTGCTGCAAGAATTTGATTTGGAAATCCGTGACCGAAATGAAACGGAGAACCAAGTAGCTAATCACTTGTCTAGGATGGAAGGAGCTAAGAAGAAGGTTGAGGTAGAAGAGATTTTGAAAACTTTCCCAGATGAACAACTATTAGCCACAAGTTTTGAGGAAGCGTCATGGTATACAGACATTGCAAACTACCTGGCGAGCTGTATTGTTCCTTATGACCTTTCCTCTGTCCAAAAGAAAAATTTCTTTCGCGATTGTCACATGTATTATTGGGATGAGCCTCATCTGTTCAGGATTTGTATTGATAACATGATCCGGAGATATATCCCCGAGATAGACCAGTTTTCTATTTTGCAGGCATGTCATGCATCACCATATGGTGGGCATTTCAGGGAAGTAAGGATAGCTGATAAAATCTTGGAGTTGGACTTCAACTGGCCAACATTGTCCAAAGATGCATATTTATGGATAAAGGGTTGTGATGAATTCCAACGAATCGGGAATATTTCCCGCCGACATGAGATGCCTATGAACCCAATTCAGGAGTTAGAAGTGTTTGATGTATGGGGAATCGATTTCAAGGGGCCTTTCGTCAGCTTATATGGCAACAAGTACATACTCGTCGCTGTGGACTACGTGTCTAAATGGGTAGAGGCTGCATCGCTCCCTACAAATGATGCAAAAGGGGCTAATTGGTTTTTTGAGAAAGAACATATTCACCCAATTTGGCATTCCAAGGGCAATAATCAGTGACGGAGGCACTCACTTTTGTAATCGAGCCTTCGTAAAGTTGTTAGAGAATTATGATGTACGCCACAAGGTTGCCACCTCATATCATCCACAAACGAGTGAGCAAGTGGAAGTTTCGAACATAGAGATAAAAAGAGTGTTGACTAAGACTGTTAATGCTACTAGAATGGATTGGGCGAGAAAGTTAGATGATGCACCATGGGCTTATCGAACCGCTTTCAAAACTTCGATCGGCATGTCGCTATACAAGTTGGTATTTGGGAAGGCGTGTCACTTACCAGTGGAGTTGGATCATAGAGCTTTGTGGGCATTGAGGCAGTTGAATCTCGATATTTAAGCTGCGGGAACAAGTAGAGCCACTGAGTTGCACGAGCTTGATGAGTTTCGATATCACGCTTTTGAGAGTACAAGATTATACAAGGAGAGAATGAAGATGATACATGATAAAAATATTATTGAGCAGAGTCTTAAACCCAGAGATATTGTATTGCTATACAACTCAAGACTGAGGTTATTTCTGAGCAAATTAAAGTCAAGATGGTCAGGACCATTTAGTGTGGTTGAAATTCACCCCAATGGTGCCGTAGAGATTGCTGCGAAAAATGCTCTCGCAAATTCAGAGTCAATGGGCATAGATCAAAACATTATGTGGGCATGGATGAAGCAAAGGTAGTGTCAATGATCCATTTGATCGAGCCTCCGATATTGAGCATACCTTAAATGCGCTTACCGCATCATGCCGCAACGTTAAATTAGGCGCTACATAGGTGGCAATCCATTGGACTGTTGTATTCATCGTTTAACTAAGGCGCTTGTTGGGAGGCAACCCAATTTGTAGTTGATTTTTAGTGTAGTCAAAATTTTTCTTTTTGTTTTTAGGTACTAACAAGTTTGCAGGTGAGTTTGGGCGAGTTGAGCAAGGTTTAAGCGTCACTTGAAGTACACCAGGCTCTGGGGCTGGCGAAGCCAGGATAGAGCCTGGATCAACCAGGCCTTAGGCTGGCGATGCTTGGCTAATGTAGGTTCAATCAGGCCTTAGGCTGGCGACTCCTGGCTAATGTCAGGGTCCACCAGGCCTTAGGCTGGTGACGCCTGGCTAATGGCAGGTAAGTATTTCGGCCACTTTATGTTTTTTCTCCTTATTTTAGTCGAATTTAACCTCAAATACACGCCCTAAAACACTGAACACAATATAAATCAACCCCTAACCTCACTTAAACCAATACACATAAAGCTCTACAAGAAAATTCACAAGAACACAAACACACTGAAAGAATTGCTTGCTCACCCACACACAATCACCAGCACATTGCCATAGTTGTCTTTTCCACCCCCACTGAAGTCAAGCTTAGTCTTGCTAGTCTTTTACACTCATCTAAAATTCTTAGGCAGCTCCCTCCTCACAAAAGCTTCAAAGGTATGATTTGATCTCTCTCATTTGTAATTTTGAGTTGGGTACATGTATTGAGTTGGTGGTTGTTTTTTATTGTTGGTGTTTGTTCTTCATTGTAGTATTGAGTTTGTGTGCCCCAATCCCATGAACCCCCAAAGGAATGGTGCTGCGATAGTGAAAATATGCGGTAGTACGGAACCCCTAAGCCGATTAGGGAGGATGAGCCAATCCCTCATTTCCATAAGAACTTACATGGCACTAGTGCTTGTTAAGTGTTTGATATAATGCCTCAATGGCATTCCTCGTTCCCTTTGGAGCCCGAGTCTCCGAGATTAATAAAAGAGTGTTATGTAGTCGTGCACCACATTAAAATCTTAATTGTGGGGTGGCTCACGGGTAGCCCATGTGTTATGGTTTGATTCTAATGTTAAGAAAATACGAGGTGAAATATGAGTAACATTGGCAAGTTGGGGAAGATTGTGTGTGTAGTGTGTAATGCAGCGTTATCTGACTACTGCTTATTTGTGTAGGAACGAAGATGCCTCCCAAAAAAGACACAGGCAAAGGAAAGGCCACTTCAACTGCCCAAGATAAAGCAAAGGCGACCTCTGCACCTCCTCCAAGGAAAAGAAAGGGGGAGAAACTACCTCTAGTCTGAGTGGCATGCAAGCTATGGCAGTCCACAAACCCAAGGCCAATGGGAGTTTGGCATAAACAACATACCTCCACATACGAGGGATTGGTACAGGCGTTGTAGGCCTAAACATGCCCATCCGGAGGGAGCTATCCAGGAATGCAGCGTGAAAGCGAAATATCCGGCGATTTGGAAAGACATCTAGGATTTGGGGTTAAGCTATGTTTTTAAGAACAGAGGGGACATCAATCTCAACCTAGTCAGGGAATTCTATGCGGGGTTTAACCCACAGTACACTGAGGAGCTGGTGCCAATTTGTGGATGCTTGATTGATTTTTCAGCCAAGGCCATATGCGACTTTTTATGTACGCCAAATGTTCATGTGGAGCCACTGAACCAATTTATTCGCTGACCTACATATAGAGAGTTGAGGCACACACTCTGTGGGGTCGACTCTACTACTGCATAGGTTCGGGACAAGGTAACAAACTGTCACAAGAGGTTCCCTAAGAAGAAGATAAAGACGGATGCTCAGGTATGGCTTAAGTTGATAAACGCACGGCTCCTACCGTGCAATCATGGCACGCTTGTGAGCCGTGAGAGGACCTATGTGCTATACTTTTTTATGACTGGGCAGAGGGTGAATGTGGGTCATCTGATCCGCTACCAGATGTCAGCAGTGAGAACTAGTAAGAAAATTGATCGAATGCCATTTCCTACAACACAAGGGGGTTGAGGAGGAGCTTGAGTTTGACCACACTATCGATCAGCTCATCCGACAAACATACATCACTTATCTCCGGCTGAAAGACGATACTGATATGCCTTCATTGACGGGTGCTGAGCACAATGCGCGTGATGATAGTTTTATGGCCCATCTCTATGGGATGATGGATTTACAGCTGTGGATAGGGGGTCGCCCGACCCCATCTGAGGAGAGGAGTGAACTGGAGCAGCGATACCTACTCAATGTTCATGCCAGCAGCTGGTTGGTGTAGGAGATGGATATAGACTCCTCGCTGATGAGGATGTCAACACACCGGAGTAGTCTGAGACTGAGCCACAACAGTTGGATGGTGAGGGAGATGATGATGATGATGATGATGAGGAGAATGAACATGATGAAGAGTGGAGAGAATCAGAGGATGAAAACCTGCTTGATCAGGGAGTTTTCTTGCACCCCACTCTTTTTAGTTCTTGTTTTGTCTAATTGTGCATGCACTGAGGATAATGCATGACTTAAGTGTGGGGTGGGAACTTGTAGATATTAGTAGTTGTTAGCTGTTTTTGTTGTTGTTGTTGTTGTAGTACGTGACATTTTCGTTAGCTAATTGTGTTAGTTAATTGTTTTAAAATTTTTTTATTTCTAGAATTTGTTAGAATTTGTTTTTTATATTATTATTGTTATTTTTCTTGTTAGTTGTTTTTAGGTAGAAATTATTAAACAAAAAAAATATAAATATGTTGGACTTTTTCCGACGATGGATCTCCTAGACAGTTTTCTTGAGGGAAGTAAGTCTAAAGAAAATACCAAAAAGATCTTTTTTGTAGGTAGTGTAGTAATTCCCCCTTGGGTTTTTTTTTGAGCCGCAGTTCTTTTCCAAGGGTTTTTAGTTGAACCGGGTGTAGGTAGTTTTAATTTTTAGGAGTAGGAGCTGATAACTAGGGATTATGATGCATTTTACACTCCTTATTACTTAAGGTTTGATTAGAAATGTGTACAAAATAGTACTAAAAGCTCACATGTTGTACTTAATTGCAGGGTTTGGTCAACAAGGTGACAATTCGTCAAAACCAGCTCAAAAAGAAGTGAAACATGCTCAAGTACCAAGAACAAGTCCAAGATCAGTGAAACAGGACCAATGCGGCCGCACTCCATTCTGTGCGGTCCGCAAAAAAGGGGTTCAGAGAGTGCTCATTTCAGGCAGTCAAGCAATGCGGCCACAAAACATTTCATGCGGACCACATTGACTTCATTGCGGCCGTACTCGATTTTGTGTGGTCCGCAAAGCTCAAGTTCATAGATGTGCCAAGTTGGAGGAAAATTGCCAATGCGGTCCGCGGTCCATTTGTGCGGACCGAAACAGAAGTCACCGCGGCCGCGGTGCATTTTGTGCGGCCCGCGGTGGCCAACTTCAGAGAACAGATTGTTTTAGCCAAGAGCCTTAGTGTGGCCGCACTTGATTTTGTGTGGTCCGCACTAACCCCGCAGGGGTATTTTTGTCCAAAATTTTTGGCCTAGTATAAATAGATTCTTTTCCCAATTTTAGGTCATCAGTTGTATTCTAGACAGCATCTGCGCTCGTGAATAGTGTTCTTTTACCATTTTGAGTAATTTTACATTAGTTTCATGATTGAATATTCAAGTTTTATCTAGTACTTAAATATTATAGGTTTTTCTTCATCTATTTCTTTGTTTTCTTCTATAATCATGAGTAACTAGACCCATTAGCTAGGGTTGTGGCTCAACCCTAGTGTGGGTAATTGAAGGGTGTTGTGTTTTAAGGCTTGAATGTCTATGGGTGTTTGATATTTGGACTAATTTATGGTTTAAATGTTGAATTAGTGGTTGCAAACACTAGTTTATGCCTAGTTGACTTTGGCTCTTCTTGAAAAAGAGAGCCTAAGTCTATGAAATTGGTCCAACAAGGAATTGGGGCGTATTCAAGAGATTGATAGCCCCAATTAAAGGGTTAAACCTAGAGATAGTAATACCTGACTTGAACCTCAATTGCTTGCACAAATTATCATACCCAATTGGTCTTGAGAAAGTCAATTCGGGAAAAATCACTCGAACTACTGAGAGGTATAGAGTGAGTAGAATCGTGCAATGGTTATATCGTAATCCCCAAATATGACAACCTAGCCTTAGATTCAAGAACTCGTCAAGTATCCACCTAAGAGAAAGTCACTTTCCTAATGCCTTTTAACTATTTAGACAACCTTCAATAGTTTACTCTTAGCTTCACTTAGCCTAATTTAGCATCTTAGTAGTATAAATTTCGAAGTTATATCAAAACCAACAATGTTTAGAAGTGCAATTAGGAACAACTACGCAACTCCAATTTAGATAGACACTCAATTCCAATCTCTAGCTCCCTGTGGAAATCGATCCCGACCTTCTCAGGTAAAAGCTGCTTCGACCACTCTTGCTATTTTATAGTAGTACAAGGTTGGACTCGATCACTTTTTAGTGCCGTTGCCGGGGAGCTAACAGTTTTGGCTATCTATCTAAATAATTTTGTGTATTGTTCTTCTTTCCTTCTACGTTACTAATTTGTGTTTGTCACAACTTCAGGTACAAAATGGCAGCAAACAACAATGACCCTCTTGGAAATGTGATTGCGGGGGAGGAGGTAGATGATGTCAGAGATGATGAGGTGCCTCTTGTACCTCAAAAACAACGTAGAGGCCGCCAGGCCAATGCCAATGACAATATTCCAGACCCTCCTCCGCCACTTCCAAGAATGGCTCCTTGAGTGCTTCCAAACCAAGGCTATGCAAGTGTAATTGTCCCACCCCGGATTCGGGCGAGCAATTTTCAAATTACCAATGTGATGCTGACATTGCTGGAGCAGCGTGGATATTTCACGGGCGCTGCCAATCAAAATGCTTACAAACATCTCAAGGGTTTCGTGGATACCTGTTGTGGGAGCAAGCAGACTAATGTGTCCGAGGATGCACTTCGGTTGAGACTCTTCCTATTTTTACTTAGAGGGAAGGCATTGGATTGGCTTGAGCTACTTCCCAACCATTCCATCACTACTTGGTATGAGTTGGCAGATAAGTTCATTGCAAAGTTCTTCTCACCGGGGCATATGGCAGCATTGAGAGATGAGATCTTAGCCTTCAAGCAGGAGCCCACCAAACCATTACATGAGATTTGGGAGCACTATAGAATAATGGTAAAGGAATGCTTCAACAATTATATGAGTGAGGCGATGATCCAACAAACTTTCTACCGGGGCATTAACACAACAAACTAAAGCATAGTGAACCAACTTGCTGGGGGCAACTTCATGAAGTTGACTTATGAAGAGGCTTGTGACATTCTTGATGAGATGGCTGACACTTCCTCCGCTTGGCAAAGTAGAGCCAATGTGCCCCAGGGTGACCCCACGATCACTCATTTGCACAAAGAGCTACATGACCATGGACAAACTATAGCTGAGCTGACAACTACAATGAACCAACTAGCAAAGACACAGTTACAACAAGTTCAAAATCCTCGCCAAGTGAATGCCATGGAGGGTGTCAACATGCTAGTTAACAAAAGAAGACAAAGAGGTCAACAGAACCAAGGGAATTCAGAGAAATTTGACAATGATTGTGGTGGATTCCAAGATGATGGTTATGATGGGCAGAATGAAGAGGTGCAGTACGTGAACAACTATCAAGGCCAAAGGGGCAATTCTTCCAACCAACAACAATGAAGACCTCAAAGCAATTGGGGAAATCAACAAAAACAAGGCAATGGTAATTGGGGGAACAAAAACCAAAATTCCATTTGGAGCAATCAGAATAATAATAAGAACAATTAGGGTAATTGGAATGGCAACAACAACAACTGGGGTGGTAACAACAATCAAGGTGGTTGGAACAATGGCAATCAAGGAAATCGAGGGCAAGGCTTTTAAAGGCCCCCATTGTATCAACAACCGAACAATCCACCCCCATTTCCTTCCCAAGGTCCTAGTTCTTCCAAAAATGATATGGGGAGAATTGAAATGATGTTTGAACAGATGATGAAAAAGAATGCAGACTCTGATGCTCAGTTGTCTTCCCACAATACTTCAATTAGAAATTTGGAGGTGCAATTAGGCCAAATCTCACAGTCCTTGAATACTCGCCCTAAGGGAGCTCTACCAAGTGATACGGTAGTGAACCCGAAGGGTGGGAACAATCATGTTATGGCGGTAACTACAAGGAGTGGATAAGGCGGTGATGTGAATGCCTCCAAATAAGAGCAAATTTTGATTGATGAAGTTGAGTTACAAGAAGATGAAGTTCCTTTGGTGGTTGAAAATGCGATTGATGAGAATGTGAATGAAGAAGTGAGGATTGATATTCAAGATGCCGAGGTGGAAACTTAGAATGAGTGAACCCGTCTAGGGAACACATAATAGACATGCTAGAGTCGGTTGTGTCTAAAGCAAAGGCTCCTTTGCCAAGGCCACCTCCACCTTATCCTCAAAGGCTCGCGAAGCAGAAAAATGAGAATCAGTTTAAAAAGTTTATTGATATGATGAAGAGCTTATCCATTAATGTGCCTTTGGTAGAGGCTCTTAAATAAATACCAGGCTATGCTAAATTCATGAAGGATTTGGTGACAAAGAAATGATCCATGGATTGTGAAACTATAAATATAACCCACCAAGTTAGTGCAATAGTGCATTCAATGGCCCCGAAGCTTGAGGATCCCGGTGCTTTCACCATTCCTTGCACCATTAGGAGTGCAGACTTTGCTAAGGCTCTATGTAATTTAGGGGGAAGTATCAACTTGATGCCCTACTCAGTTTTCAAGACTTTGGGTATTGGGCAACCGAGACTGACTTCCATGAGATTGCAAATGACGGATAGAACGATGAAGAGACCATTGGGTATTATTGATGATGTGCTTGTCCGGGTAGATAAATTTATCTTTCCAGCTAATTTTGTGATCTTGGATTGTGAGGTAGATTATGAAGTTCCAATCATATTGGGGAGACCTTTCCTTGCTACTGGGAAGGCCTTAGTTAATATGGAAGCAGGGGAACTCACATTTTGGGTGGGTGATGAAAAAGTGGTCTTTCATGTATGCAAGTCAATGAAGCAGCCCAACAGTTCCAAGGTGTGCTCTTTTGTGGACCTTGTCACGGCAGTGATAGTTGATGATACCAGTGCAATGATCAATATGGAGGACCTTCTAGAGGCCGTGTTGTTGAATCTTGATGTCAATGATGATGAAGGTCGAGTGGAGTGTGTGAATGCTTTACATAGGATGGGCTCTTACTATTATGAGCGTAGGAAATTATCTTTGGACCTTAAGAATAGGAAGACTCCACCAACAAAACCTTCAATTGAGGAACCTCCGGTGTTGGAGTTGAAGCCGTTGCCTCTACACCTCAGGTATGAGTTCTTAGGTCCTAGTTCTACTTTTCCAGTTATTCTTTCCTCTTGTCTTACTAACATGCAGGTTGATGCCACATTGGTGGTGCTTCAAAAGCGGAAAAAGGCAATTGGATGGACTTTAGATGATATTCGGGGGATAAGCCCCACATTTTGTATGCACAAGATTATTCTGGAAGATGATGCAAAGCTCTCCTTAGAACATCAAAAGAGGTTGAATGAAGTAATGTAAGAAGTTGTAAAGAAGGAGGTGATCAAGTGGTCGGATGCCGGGATTGTGTACCCCATCTCTGATAGCTCTTGGACTTCGTCGGTGCAATGTGTACTGAAGAAGGGTGACATGACCGTGGTTGCAAATTCACAAAATAAGTTGATCCCTACCAGAACAGTCACCGGTTGGAGGGTATGCATGGACTACCACAAGTTGAATAAAGTGACCTGCAAGGATCACTTTCCATTGCCTTTTCTTGATCAGATGTTAGACCGACTTGCTGGGCGTGCCTTCTACTATATCTTGGATGGGTATCCTGGATACAACCAAATCTTGATTGCACTGGAAGATCAGGAGAAAACCACATTCACTTGTCCATATGGCACTTTTGCCTTTTCTCGGATGCCTTTTGGGTTGTGTAATGCACCAGCTACATTTCAACGGTATATGATGGCCATTTTCACCAATATGGTGGAAGATATTTTGGAGGTGTTCATGGACGACTTTAGTGTTGTGGGTGATTCATTTGATGAGTGTTTGAAAAATCTTGATAGAGTGTTGGCTCGTTGTGAAGAAACCAATCTTGTTCTTAATTGGGAGAAATGCCACTTCATGGTGGAAGAGGGCATAGTTCTTGGGCATAAAATTTCAAAGCATGGTATCGAGGTGGACAAAGCAAAAATTGATGTGATTTCAAGGCTCCCTCCCCTACCTCTGTCAAGGGAGTTAGAAGTTTTCTTGGGCATGCGGGGTTCTACCGGAGATTTATCAAAGACTTTTCGAAGGTAGTGAACCCCTTATGCAAGTTATTGAAAAAAGATGCCAAGTTTGTGTTCGATGAGAGATGTATGCAAGCCTTTGAATTTCTCAAGCACAAGTTGACCATCACTCCTATCATTACTGCACCTAATTGGAGCTTGCCCTTTGAGCTCATGTATGATGCGAGCGATGTTGCAGTTGGGGCGGTTTTGGGTCAAAGAGTGAACAAAATATTTCATCCAGTGTACTACGCAGGCAAGACAATAAATGATGCTCAAGTGAACTACACGATAACCGAGAAAGACTTTTGGCTATTATTTTTGCCATGGAGAAATTTTAGCCTTATCTTATGGGTGCGAAGGTCATAGTCCATACCGATCATGCCGCACCTCGATACTTGATGATGAAGAAGGATTCAAAAGCTAGACTGATGTGATGGGTCTTGTTACTTCAAGAGTTTGATTTGGAGATTATGGACCAGAAAGGTAGTGAAAACCAAGTGGCGGACCACTTGTACTGCTTGGAGGAGGAGGGGAGGCCTTGTGATGGCCTAGAGATCAATGATTCATTTTCCGACGAACAACTCCTTTCGGTGTCGTTGAATGGTATGCCATGGTTTGTGGACGTTGCTAATTTATTGTGACTGGTATAATCCCGTGTGAGCTCTCTTCTAACCAAAGGAATAAGCTCAAATGGGATAGTTTGGATTTCTATTAGAATGAGCCATACTTGTTCAAGATTTGTACGGATGGGGTGATCCGAAGGTGTGTACCGGAGGAGGGGCAATTGTGTATATTAGAGGCTTGTCATTCCTCTCCCTATGGTGGCCATCATGGCAAGGCGAGGACGGCTTCGAAAGTTCTTAGTTGTGGATTTTATTGGCCAACTTTGTACAAAGATGCAAGTGAACTTGTGAAGAGGTGTGACGAATGTCAAAGAGCGGGGGGAATTTCGAAGAAAGATGATATGCCTCTCAATACCATTCTTGAAGTTGATATTTTTGATGTATAGAGCATTGATTTTATGGGCCCATTTGTTAGCTCGTGTGAGAACACATAATTCTTGTGGCGGTCGACTATGTTTCAAAGTGGGTTAAAGCCGTGGCTCTACCCAACAATGAGGCCCGAAGTGTTGTTACATTTCTCAAGAAGAGCAGTTTTACAAGGTTTGACACTCTTCGTGCAATCATAAGTGATGGGGGGTCTCATTTTTGTAATAGAGCTTTTGACACTTTGCTTGCAAAGTATGGTGTCAACCACAAAGTTTCTACCCCTTATCATCCTCAAGTGAGTGGCCAAGTTGAAGTCTCAAATAGGGAAATAAAGAGTATATTGTCAAAGACGGTCAATGAAAATAGGACCGATTGGTCAAAGAAGTTAGATGATGCTCTATGGGCTTATAAGACTGCTTACAAGACTCCGATTGGTATGTCTCCGTATCGGTTGGTGTTTGGGAAAGCTTGCCATCTACCGGTTGAGTTAGAGCACAAGGACATGTGGGCTTTGAGGAAACTGAATCTTGAATGGGATGTGGCAGCAAATCTTCGTGTGGAGCAGCTTAATGAACTTGATGAATTCCGATTCCATGCCTACTCCAGTTCGTCCTTGTACAAGGACAACATGAAGTACCTTCATGATAAATATGCTCGTGGCAAGGAGTTCAAAGTGGGTGATTTGGTTCTCTTGTTCAATTCTCGGTTACGTCTGTTTCCGGGAAAGCTTATGCCAAAATGGAGTGGAACTTTTGAAGTGGTGTTTGTGACTCCGTTTGGTGCACTTGACTTGAAGAACAAAAATGGTGAGGTTTTCAGAGTGAATAGGCACAGGTCAAACACTACTTGGGCAAGATTGATGACAACCACGTGGTGACACTTTTTCATCTCAAGTGATTTGATGGTAACCTGCGTTGTGCCGCAACAATAAATCAGGCGCTTCTTGGGAGGCAACCCATGTGTCTTTCTTTTTGTTTCTCTTTGATTTTATTTGTAGTGTATTTATTTTTGAATTGACTGGTTGTGAGATGCTGTCGGATTGTGTTGATGCAGTGCAGGAACAAGTTGAAAAATGTTCTCTCTCTGAAGTTTGCAATGCGGACCACGCCCATTTTGTGCAGTCGCAAAGGCCTTTGTGCAGGGGCAAGAAATCAATGCGGACCGCAGAAGTGATTTGACAAAAGTAGGGAGTCTCTAAAGTTTTCCACCACAGCCGCATTGCATTTTGTGCGGTCTACAGTGGTCCACTGCGGCCACACAGGATTTCTTGCGGTTCGCAGTGGTCAATTTCCCAGTGCCTCATGGTTTTGAGCACCGCAGACCACGGTGCCATTTTGTGCGGTCCGCAGTGGGTAGGTGAGCTAAGGCCCATGACCTTTTTCTATAAATAGGACCTGAGGCCCTCATTTCAAACTTTTCGATCTTTTACTCCCAAAGCCTAAAAAAGTACTGTTCATCACTCTCATTGTATGAAATTAACTGCTAAGACTCATCAATCTTCAGTAAATCTCATTTCTAGTAACATTAATTCCTTCTCAGTTGTTTAATTTTGTTGTTTTCTTTGAATTTTTGTTTTTTCTCAGTTCTTCTTCCTTCCCTTCCCATTCTTTCAGTCGTGTATCATAGGTTAGTTATATTCCGTTTTACTTAGGACTAATTAGTTAAAACACCGAGGCAACACCTAGGGTATCATCAATAGGTAAAAATTTGGACTAAAAATGGACAAAACTTGAACCCTAGGTTGGTGCTGATACTGGGCACTCAGTGCGGACCGCGGTGGAATTTATGTGGTCTGTGGTGCCACTGTGCGGACCACAGTGGACTAGGTTCTGAATACTGACATTTGAGGACCGCAACCGCAATGGATTTTGTGCAGACCGTGATGCCTCTATGCAGATCGCAATGCCATTTTATGCGATCCGCGGTGCATAGATTCAGAGAATGGGTAGTCTGAACCCCACCTCTGTGCGGACTGCAATGGATTTTGTGCGGTCCGCGGTAGCCTCTTTGTGGTCGCACCTCATTTTATGCGGCTCGCAGTCTGCAACTTTTAACTGTCTGCATTAGTTTTCCTGAAATTGTGAACTTCATTGTTTCTACTGATACTAACAAGACAAAACTGAATGTTTTTTGCAGAAAATGGTGAAATCATGAGGCAAAGGAGGTAAACAATCAGGAAGAGGAGAGTCCTCCTGGGGTAGGGGACAAGGAATGATAAGATTGACCCCGCAAGTTCGACAAAACATAAAGAACACAAGGAGGCTCATGAAGGCTAATGGAAGAGCCATTGACCAATCGGGGAGTGAGTATGAGCCTTCCCGGGAGGCATCTTCAGACTCCGTGCCAGAGTATGTTCCTGACTGGCTGGAGAGGAATAGGCTGAGGGATACACCTCCAGGCTCTCCCACTTCCCAAGCATCAGTGCATATATCTTTTGAGTCGTCTGAGGGCTCAACTACCGGTAGTGAAAATGAATACTCCACCTCTCCTACAGCTTCACTATCCGGAGAGGGTCCAGTAGCAGAATATGGGGAAGAAGTAGAAGGGGGTGAGCCCCAAGTAGGTGGGGTAGAGAGGACTAGAAATCCGGAGGCATGGCAGGACCGATTTGTGAATGAGGTTGCCTACCACAAGTTAAAAAGTGGTGGCCCGAGAGGAAATGGATACCTGAGCGTAAATTTATCACCCGGGACCTTTTGCCTCACAATCCCAATGTGTTGAGGCAGTTCAGAGAGAGAGCTGGAGGGGACTACTTTATAGGCCATGTGGAGGACGCCAATGAGCACTTTATAGGCCACATCAAGGGCAAAGCCACTACTTCAACTGGCCAGTCCGAAGAGTCAGTAGTGGTAGTGGCTCCTACTCAGCCTCCTTCCACCTCATCAGATATGGACCCAGGTTCATCCACTTCTATTGTTCCAAAGATACCCTCCTCCGCTGCATACCTATTGACTGCTGATAACTAGGGATTTTGACGCATTTTATACTCCTTCTTGCTTATACTTTGATTAGAAATTCACACAAAATAGTCTTGAAAGGCTCACAAGTTGTGCTTGATTGTAGGTTTTCTCAACAAAGTGATAAAATGTCAAAGATCAGCTCAAAAGGAGTGAAACTTGCACAAGTGCCAAAGACAATACAAGCTCAGGCAAAACAGGCCCAGTGCGGCCGCACTAGGAGATTCAGAGAGCATAATTTCTAGGCTAAGAGGCACTGCGGCTGCACTAGATTTGTGCGGTCCGCACTGAAGGCAATGCGGCCGCACTACCATTTTGTGCGGTCCGCAGAGCTGAGAATTAGAGAAATGTCAAGTTGGAGCTTTCAAGCCAATGCGGTCCGTAGTCCATTTTGTGCGGACCGCACTAGAAGCCTCCGCGGCTGCAGTCTATTCTGTGCGGTCCGTGGAGCCCGAGTTCAGAGAACCAGATCTTCAATTTCAGAGCCCTAGTGCGGCCGCACAACATTTTGTGCGGTCCGCATTAACCCCGTTGGGACATTTTTGTCCAGATTTTCCAGCTTAGTATAAATAGATTCTTTTTCCATTTTTAGGGTATTAGATAGTTTTTAGAAGCAGCTACGCTCGTGGGAACGACTCTTATAGCCATATTGGGAAATTTTATCTACTTTACAACATTGAATATTTATTTTTATCTTAGTAATTAATTAATATGCGTTTATCTTCATCTATTTCTTATTTTTCTTCTTTGAATATGAGTAGCTAGACCCTATAGCTAGGGTTGTGGCTCAACCCTAGTGTAGATAATTTATGGGTCTTGTATTTTAGGGTTAAATTGACTCTGGGTGTTTGGTATTTAGGTCAATTTCATGGTTAATTATTGAATTGGTGGTTGCAAACACTAGTTTGTGTTTAGTTGACTAGGGCTCTTCTTGAGAAAGAGAGCCTAAGTCTCTAAAATTGATCCAACAAGAAATTGAGGCGTGCTCAAGAGATTGATAACCCCAATTAAAGGGTTAAATCTCGAGAGAGTAATACCCAACTTGAACCCTAAGTTGTTTGTGCAAATTTGCATACCCAGTTGGTCTTGAGAAAGTCAATTGGGCAAAATCACTTGAACTACCGAGAGGTGTAGAGTGGGTAAAGTAGTGCAACGGTTGTATCATACTCCCCAATCATGTCAATTGTGCCTTAGACTCAAGTACCCGTCAATTGACCACCTAGGCGGATGTCACTACTCTAGTTCCCTTTAAACCATTTGAATTACCCTTTTAGCTTATCTCTTAGCTTAATCTAGTTGCAATTATAATTTGTAGTTTGATAAAAGTAGAATTATAAAGAAAACCCCCAAAAATGATTAGAAGTGTAATTTGGAACACTTACGCAATCCTAAACTAAATAGACACTCAATTCCAATTCTAGCTCTCTGTGGATATCGATCCCGACCCAAAATTCGGTAAAAGATGATCTGACCCTCTCTCGCTACATAATTAGTAGTGCGGCGTATGCTGTGATCACTTTTTGGCGTCGTTGCAGGGGAGTTAACGTTTTTGGCTATCTATTTAGTTAGTTTTGTGTATTGTTCTTCTTTCCTTCTTTGTTACTTACTTGTTTGTGTCACTACCTAGGTACTAAAATGACAGCGAACAATGCTAATGACCCTCTTGGAAACGTGATTGCGGGGGAGGAGGTAGATGATGTCGGGGAAGATGATGTGCCTCTTGTGCCTCAAGGATAACGTAGAGGCCGCAATGCCAATGCTAATCTGAATGGTGATATTCCAGACCCTCCTCTGCCACCTCCAAGAGTGGCTCCCAGAGTGCTTCCGAACCAGGGCTAGGCGAGTGCTATTGTCCCACCCCGAATCCGGGCGGGCAATTTTCAAATAACCAACGTGATATTAACCTTACTTGAGCAGCGTAGGTATTTCATGGGCGCTGTGGATCAAAATGCCTACAAACATCTCAAGGGGTTCGTGGATACATGTTGGGGGAGCAAGCAGACGAATGTGTTCGAGAATGCTCTTAGGTTGAGGCTTTTCCCATTCTCACTTCAGGGGGAAGGCTTTGGATTGGCTAGAGAGCTCCCCAACCATTCCATCACAAATTACAATGAGTTGGCGGATAAGTTCATTGCTAAATATTTCTCGCCGGGGCATATGGCGGCATTGTGTGATGAGATATTGGCTTTCAAGCAAGAGCCCACAGAACCTTTGCATGAGATTTGGGAGCGGTATAGAACGATGGTGAAAAAATGCCCCAACAATGATATGACCGAGGCTATGATCCAACAAACTTTCTACCGGGGCATCAATACAGCAAATCAATGCATAGTGAACCAACTTGCCGGGGGCAACTTTAAAAAGCTGTCGTATGATGAGGCATGTCATGTACTTGATGAGATGGCTGACACTTCTTCTGCATGGCAAAGTAGAGCCAATGTGCCTCAAGGTGACCCCACGGTTATTCATTTGCACAAGGAATTACATGACCATGGGCAAGCTATAGCGGAGTTGACAACTACTATGAATCAATTGGCTAAGGCACAGTTGCAACAAGTTCAAAATCCTCGCCAACTGAATGCCATGGAGGGTGTTAATATGCTTGTCAACAAGAGAAGGCAAAGAAGGCAACAAAATCAAGGGAATCCTGAGCAATTTGATGATGGATGTGATGGGTTTCAAAATGATGGTTATGATGAATAAAGTGAAGAGGTTCAATATGTAAATAACTATCAAGGCCAACGGGGAAACTCTTCCAACCAACAACAGTGGAGACCTCAAGGAAATTAGGACAATCAATAACAAAACAGTGGTAATTGGAGGAACAACAACCAAAACAACAAATGGGGCAATCAGAACAACAATCAAGGCAACCAAGGGAATTGGAATGGTAATAACAACAATTGGGGTTGCAACAATAATCAAGGAGGATGGAACAATGGAAACTAAGGAAACCGGGGGCAAGGCTTTCAAAGGCCCCCAATGTACCAATAACCGAACAATCCACCCCCATTTCCATCTCAAGGTCCTAGTTCTTCGGGTAATGATATGGGTAGAATTGAAATGATGTTCGAGCAGATGATGAAGAGGAATGCGGATTCTGATGCACAGTTAGCTTCTCACAATACCTCTATCCGAAACTTGGAGGTGCAATTAGGCCAAATCTCTCAGTCATTGAATACTCGCCCGAAGGGTGCTCTACCAAGTGATACGGTAGTGAACCCGAAGAGTGGGAACAATCATGTTATGGAGGTTACAACAAGAAGTGGGAGAGGAGGTGATGTGAATGCCTCCAACCAAAAGCAAATCTTGGATGATGATGTTGAATTGCAAGAAAATGAAGTCCCTTTGGTAGTTGAAGATGTGGTTGATGAAAATGTGAACAACGAAGTGAGGATTGATATTCAAGATATCGAGATGGAAACTTAAAATGATGTGAACTCATCTAGGGAACACATAATTGACATGCCGGAACCGGTTGTGGCTAAAGCCAAGACACCTTTGCCAAGGCCACCTCCACCTTATCCTCAAAGGCTTGCAAAGCAAAAGAATGATAATCAGTTTAAAAAGTTCATTGACATGATGAAGAGCTTATCTATTAATGTGCCTTTGGTGGAGGCACTTGAACAAATGTCGGGCTATGCAAAATTCATGAAAGACTTGGTCACAAAGAAGCGTTCTATGGATTATGAAACTATAAAGATGACTCACCAAGTTAGTGCTATAGTGCATTCAATGGCCCCGAAGCTTGAAGATCCCGGTGTTTTCACCATTCCTTGCACCATTGGGAGTGCAGATTTTGCCAAGGCTCTATGTGATTTGGGAGCTAGTATCAATTTGATGCCCTACTCAGTTTTCAAAACTATGGGTATTTGGCAACCTAGGCCGACTTCCATGAGGTTACAAATGGTGGATAGATCGATGAAGAGACCCTTGGGTATTATTGATGATGTGCTTGTCCGAGTGGACAAATTTATCTTGCCAGCTGATTTTGTGATCTTGGACTGTGAGGTGGACTATGAAGTTCCTATCATACTGGGTAGACCTTTCCTAGCTACGGGGAAGGCATTGGTAGATGTGGAAGCAGGGGAACTCACATTCCGGGTGGGTGATGAAAAGGTGGTCTTTCATGTGTGCAAATCTATGAAGCAACACAACAGTACCGAGGTGTGCTCTTTTGTTGACCTCGTCACAGCAGTGATAATTGATGATACCAGTGCAATGATCAATGTGGAGGATCCATTGGAGTTCGTATTGTTAAATCTTGATGTCAATAAGGATGCAAGACAAGTGGAGTGTATGAATGCTTTACATGGAATGGGCTCTTATTCTTATGATCCTAGGAAATTGTCTTTGGATCTCAAGAATAGAAAGACTCCACCAACCAAACCTTCAATTGAGGAGCCTCCGGTGTTGGAGTTGAAACCACTTCCTCCACACCTCAGGTATGAGTTCTTAGGCTCAAATTCTACTTTGCCAGTTATTCTTTCTTCTTGCCTTACTAACATGCAGGTTGATGCCACATTGGCGGTGCTTCAAAAGCGGAAAAAGGCAATTGGATGGAATTTAGCTGATATTCAGGGAATAAGCCCAGCATTCTATATGCACAAGATTATTCTGGAAGATGATGCAAAGCCATCCTTGGAGCACCAAAGGAGGCTAAACGAGGCAATGCAAGAGGTTGTGAAAAAGGAGGTGATCAAGTGGTTGAATGCCGGGTTGTGTACCCCATCTCTGATAGCTCTTGGACTTCGCCAATGCAATGTGTACCAAAGAAGGGTGGCATGACTGTGGTGACAAATTCCAAAAATGAGTTGATTCCGACAAGAACCGTCACCGATTGGAGGGTATGCATGAACTACCGCAAGTTGAATAAAGTGACCCCGCAAGTATCACTTTCCTTTGCCATTTCTGGATCAGATGCTAGATTGACTTGCTGGGCGTGCCTTCTATTGCTTCTTGGATGGGTATTGTGGGTACAACCAAATCTTGATTGCTTTGGAAGATCTGGAAAAGACCACATTCACTTGTCTGTATGTCATATTTGCTTTCTCTAGGATGCCTTTTGGATTGTGTAATGCATCGGCTACATTTCAGCGGTGCATGATGGCCATTTTCACCGATATGGTGTTGGCCCATTGTGAAGAAACCAATATTGTCCTCAATTGGGAGAAATTCCACTTTATTGTGGAAGAAGGAGTCGTTCTTGGGCATAAGATATCGAAGCATGGCATTGAGGTAGATAAAGCAAAGATAGATGTGATTTCAAGGCTCCCTCCCCCTACATCCGTCAAGGGAGTCTGAAGTTTTCTTGGGCATGCGGGGTTTTATCGGAGATTCATTAAAGACTTTTTGAAGATAGTAAACCCCTTGTGCAAGTTGCTGGAAAAAGATGCTAAATTAGTGTTTGATGACAAGTGTATGCAAGCCTTTTAACTTCTCAAGCATAAGTTGACCACCACTCCTATCATTACCGTGCCTGAGCTCATGTGTAAATGCTAGCGATGTTGCGGTTGGGGCAGTTTTGGGTCAACGAGTGAACAAAATATGTTATCCGGTATATTATGCGAGCAAGACAATGAATGATGCTCAAGTGAACTACACGGTGACCAAGAAGGAACTTTTGGCTATTGTGTTTGCTATGGAAAAATTCTGGCCGTATCTTATGGGTGCTAAAGTTATTGTTCATACCGACCATGTTGCTCTCCGGTACTTGATGATGAAGAAGGACTCCAAAGCTAGACTGATGCGATGGGTCTTGTTACTTCAAGAGTTTCATTTGGAGATTGTGGACCGGAAGGGTAGTGAGAACCAAGTGGCGGACCACTTGTCTCGCTTGGAGGAGGAGGGGAGGTCTCGTGATGGACTAGAGATCAATGATTCATTTCCCCACAAACAACTCCTTTCGGTGTCGATGAATGATATGCCATGGTTTGCCGATGTTGCTAATTTCCTTGTGACTGGTATAACCCCATGTGAGCTCTCTTCTAACCAAAGGAAGAAGCTCAAGCGGGATAGTTTGGATTTCTATTGGGATGAGCCGTACTTGTTCAAGATTTGTACGGATGGTGTGATCCGAAGGTGTGTCCCAGAGGAAGAGCAACTGAGTATTTTGGAGGCTTGTCATTCCTCTCCCTATGGTGGTCATCATGGTGGGGTGAGGACGGCTTCTAAAATTCTTAGTTGTGGGTTTTATTGGCCAACTTTGTTCAAAGATGTGGGTGACTTTGTGAAGAGATGCGACGAATGCCAAAGAGCGGGTGGAATTTTGAAGAAAGATGAGATGCCTCTCAATACCATCCTTGAGATTGATATTTTAGATGTATGGGGCATTGATTTCATGGGCTCATTTGTTAGCTCTTGTGGGAACACTTACATCCTTGTGGCAGTGGATTATGTTTCAAAGTAGGTTGAAGCCATGGCTTTGCCCAACAATAAGGCCCGAAGTGTTGTTGCATTTCTCAAGAAAAGCATTTTTACAAGGTTTGGTACTCCTCGTGAAATCATAAGTGATGGGGGTGTCACACCTCCTTTTTCCGTCCCCTCAAAGGGTGAAGGAGTTTTTTCCAATTAAAGGACAATCGAAGCGGGATTTGTTTATTTATTTCAGAGTCGCCACTTGGGAGATTTAGGGTGTCCCAAGTCACCAATTTAATCCCGAATCAAGGAAAAGAATGACTCTGTATTACAGTCCGCGAACAAGAAATCCGGATAAGGAATTCTGTTAATCCGGGAGAAGGTGCTAGGCATTCTCGAGTTTCGTGGTTCTAGCACGGTCGCTCCACTATCATATTCGGCTTGTTATCTGATTTTATAATTATGAGCTCAAGTGCAAGTTTTAACTCTTAACCGCGTTTGTCATTATTATTATTTTTTTTTATCAATAATTGCAACATTGTGGAAATACATCTCGAACCACGTCACATCAATGCACCCGTGGTTGATGGCACATTTCAACTCCGTTGAGATTTGGATTTGGGTCACATAAATGTGCACCCGAGTTTAAGAAAATTAAATTATTAAAGGCGCGCCAAAAGCGACTATCGTATCCTTTACTTTGGGTAGGGCCGTGAAAATTTTCTAAACGGCCTGTCCCGGAATCTAAGTACTCGAAATAACTATTCGTTGAGGGCCCCGCACTTTGGGTATTCTTGTTTGTCGAGGCTCGTCTCATTCGTTATTTATTATTATTATTATTATTATTATTATTATTATTATTATTATTATTATTATTATTATTATTATTATTATTATTATTATTATTATTATTATTATTATTATTTTTGGGGAATTTGCAACGTTGTGGGCACGCATCTCGAACCACGTCACAATCAATGTACCCGTGATTAGCGACACATTTCGACTCTGTTGAGATTTGGATTTAGGTCACATAAATGCACACCCGTATTTAAGAAGGTAGGATTAATTAAGACGCGTCCTAAAGAAACTACGTATTGTTATTTTAGAAAAAAGTCGTGAAAATTCACTAAACGGCCAAATCCGAAGTCTAGCCAATGGTTATGTATTTATTGAGGGCCCCAGTGATGTGTGATTTATTTGGCGAGGCGCACCTCATTTTATTTTTAAAAGGTCGTCCTATAGTGGCTATGTTTTCTATTAAGTTTGTCTCTAACAATGAAAGAAGAAAAGGGTCCAACTTTATTTACATGCTTGTAAGTTAGTTATAGTTGGGTTCCGAATAGGATTCGCAAAATCCGAAACATGAACGCGTATATGGGCAGTCGTTTGGATATTATGGGCCCAGGCCCAGCGCACACATTATTGACGGGACCTAGGCCACCTCTTTTCCGATAAGGTCTGGTTAGCTCATTTGACTCAAGCTCGACATTTATAAGGCTAAAATGTAAACTTGTGCTATCTACTCTAACGGTATCATTGCAAGTTATAACGAGGCAGCCTACTAAATGAGTTGAGATTATCTAGCAACAGACAGTTTGATACTTAACGTACATTTGGGAGATATGCTAGCCATAGACACGATTGAAAAATCAGGATATTGCTTACTACACCATCACTTCTTTTCTAGCTACCAGCATACATAGATAATGAGCCATTAAGTTGCCATATGTGATATCTAGTTATACATGATGACTACCTTCATTATCCTAATAGAAGATATGACTATTATATATACAACTTAATGTTCAATATACAAACTGAAACAAATTCGAAAAAAAGAACAACTTCAACTCTTCATTTTTATATCCATGTTTCAACTTTTCAGCTTACATTGATAGTGTATCAGTGGTGTACCTGGTATTAGGAAAACCAAAAGAAGAAAAGGAAAGATCAGTTGAGCAGTAGCATTCGCAGCAAACAACAACAACAGAAACCAGCAATCAACAACAACAAAACCCAGCAACAGATTTTTAAAACCCAAGCAAGACTTCAGTTTGCAGCCCAGCAATACCAAAACAAGTACATGCAAGGCAGAGAAGGAACCAGATGCAAGAAAGCAGTAGCCTCTAGAAATTATATTCAACTTCCAGCACAATCTCACTCTATATCACTCTGAAGATAGACTGACCTACTAAAGGTTGAACGACCAGCCTTGTTTTTTTGCTTTTTCTTTTTCTTTTCCCTCTCTGAAAACTGAATCTCCAGCCCCTTTTTTGTTCTAAATGAGCCTATTTATAAGCAAAGCAGGCCAGCCCAGCTGCCTTGATGCCTTCAGCCTTTTATTCTGCCCATACCCCTTAATTCCCCATCCTAAATGTCTTTTCTTGATGCCCACTATATTGTTCCCCATGCTTGTCCTATTTGTTTTAATCAAGAGTCACGGGAGGGGTTATAGTATTCACACAAACCCATGCCCTCATGTTATGTACCCCACTGACAATTAAACTAAGTTTAACAAATGACCCCTAGGCAGACCTTAGCTTTACAACTTGTTAAAATCCTACTAAACTCCCAAAATTACCCCTTAAATCTGGCATATTACTGTATTACCCTAAGCCTTACTTGTCCGAACTTACCAACTATATAAGCTTGAACTTAGCACTGATTTCTGATTGATCTCCCAGATTTCTACAGCTATATCCAATTCCTAGCCTAAGTTCAACTAAAAATCAGATCATAAAGGGGTTTCAATCAAACCAAATGAGTTGGTCATATTTGGAGCCAAACCTGACCAACTCAGAGTCAAAATGCAAATAGGCAACAGCCAACAGGCTAAAGATCAAAGCAGTAATGAACAGGCTTCCATGGCAAACTATGAAGATCATGGGGTTACTGAATGAATGAGCAGTCTAGTTCAAAGACAGAACTGAACATATTCCACAGGTTCATTACAAGTTAGCATACAGATGTAGGGCTGGCAAACATACATGGAGGACATTAATGAACTACTATCCTGTTTATTCTAATTTTAAACAGATTAATTGACGACACTTATTTAAATGACTATACAAGCTATAATAGACAACAAACAATCAATAAAACACACAAACAAACTAAAAATTACCTCAGGATTCACAGACTTGACAGAAAAATCAAAAACAAACCAAACTAAACATGAAAAACAGATAAAATTCATAGGATAACAAAAGAAAGGGGAAAATTACCTCAGGGATTCGAAATCAAAACTGACCCAGGCTCGAACTCGGACTCAACCATTTTTGGGGTCGAATGGACCTTAATCGAGTGTTCTCAACTGAGAACACTTCGACTAAGGTCGATTAGACCCCACATTGTCTTTTAATTTGGACAGACCTCAACTTTTGGTCTTTTTAGGGTTCTTTGTGGTTCGATTTGGGATTCGTTCAGCTCCGGTCAGATTCGAACGGAACCAACGGCGTTTAGGGTGTGAGGGAGGTCAGGAGGTGTTATGGTATGAATTTGGGGTCGGTGGGTATATATCTGGTTTTTGCTCGAACCTTCGAACGAAGATTCGAGACGTTCGGGGAAGATTTGAAGTAAACTGAGTGTGGATTTGGAGAGAAGGGGTCATGGTGATTCAGGGGTGTTAGTCTGGTGGTCATCGGCGTCGTGGTTGCCGGGTTTACGGTGGGGGAATCCTAAGGCGGCTAGGGTTTGTAAGGGTCGTCTCTAGGACGATGGTGAACAGTAGGTGAGAAGGGGTTTGGTTTGGGGGCGTGGGGTGAGGGATTGGGGTTCTTATACGGGGTGGGTGGTTCAATCTTGGCCGCTGGATCAATCAAGATCAAAGGCCAGGATTAGAGGGTTTAACCAACACGGCGTCGTTTGGTTTAAGTAGGGGGATCGGTTCGATCCGGGCAACGGGTCGGGTTCAGAGAATGGGTAAGGGGGACGGATTCTGAGCCGTTGGATCATGTAAGGTTGAGGGCTGGGATCGATTGCCACAGAACGACATCGTTCCAGTGATTATGGGAATGGACCGGGCACCAGGCATTTGGACTGGGTCTGTGTCTTGGTTTTGGGCCTGATTTTTGGGCCCAATCCGAGCTTTCCTTTTTCACAACTCTTTTCTTCTTTTAATTTAATTTAGACACAATTCCTAAAATTAAAACTACACAAATGTTAATCAACACTTACAATAATTAATACACAAGTTAAAACCTTAAAAACAAAATCACTCAAAGGCAACAAATAGAATAAAAAGGTATATATATTTATGTATTTCTGATTTTTCCTTTTTAGGGCGAAATGATGGTTTAATTAATTCCTAAATGCATGATTAAATCCTAAATATGCATGCACCATGTATTTTTATATTTTTCAATTAACTATAACAAGGGTAAACATTTACGGACAAAATAATTACCAAAATGTCACGCAAATTCTCAAAAATTGTACCTAAAGGAAAAATCGTTTTATTTTGAATTTTTTGGGAGTAATTCTTTCATAGGGCAAAAATCACGTGCTTACAGCTGCCTCTCTTTGCCCGAAGACACGAAGGATTTTCGTGCAAAGATAAAGTGAGCGATTTTTGCCCATCCGAATACTCCGTGTGAAGCATTTTTTGAAAAAGATTTAACCGAACCATTGCTTCAAAGGTTTCCTACATATCCCTGGCTAGAAGGGAATTAGGTTAATGTAGTTCGGGAAGTTTTGGTAGCTGGGACTACCATGGGACTGCAATGTTACTGCTGTTGCATGCTGTTATTACTGCTTACCGATCTCTTTATTACACCGTGCTTAAAAGAAAATCAAGAAGCTAGGCCGGACTACGAATTACAAGATCCCATCTATCTTCCATTTGTTCTTGATGCCTTGCTTTCTTGTCGGGTTGCGTCTATTCCAGTGCTTCTTTCTCCCGAGAATTGACGGGGATAACACCAGCCATTTGCTTCTCTGAATACCAATTCTCACTGTCTGGTTCGGTCCGCTGGGGATATGGCTTCCTTCATTAAGTTTTTGTTATGCTGGGAATAATTTGATGTTCAAAGGCCGCTTCTCTCGCGATTTGTCTTATCTTCTTTTTGGTTCATGCACTTGAATTTGCGCTGGGATCTCTTGCTGCAACCTTCTGCTTTCCGGTGAGTTGCTGGTTTCAAGACCTGAAATGTAAGGACTGAAAAATATTCCGCTTGTTATACAGGTGGGCGCCTATTTATCTAAAAACATAAAAGTATTCCTCTCGTTATACAGGTGGACACCTATCTATCTAAAAACATGAAAAGTATTCCTCTCGTTATACAGGTGGGAGCCTATTTATCTAAGACATGAAAATATTCCTCTCGTTATACAGGTGGGTGCCTATTTATCTAAGACATGAAAATATTCCTCTCGTTATACAGGTGGGTGCCTATTTATCTAAAACATGAAAATATTCCTCTCGTTATACAGGTGGGCGCCTATTTATCTAAGACATGAAAATATTCCTCTCGTTATACAGGTGGGCGCTTATTTATCTAAAACATGAAAATATTCCTCTCGTTATACAGGTGGGCGCCTATTTATCTAAAACATGAAAAGTATTCCTCTCGTTATATAGGTGGGCGCCTATCTATCTAAAACATGAAAAGTATTCCTCTAGTTATACAGGTGGACGCCTATTTATCTAAAACATGAAAGTATTCCTCTAGTTATACAGGTGGGCGCCTATCTATCTAAAAACATAAAAGTATTCCTCTCGTTATACAGGTGGGCGCCTATCTATCTAAAACATGAAAATATTCCTCTCGTTATACAGGTGGGCGCCTATTTATCTAAAACATGAAAAGTATTCCTCTAGTTATACAGGTGGGCGCCTATTTATCTAAAACATGAAAGTATTCCTCTAGTTATACAGGTGGGCACCTATCTATCTAAAAACATTAAAGTAATCCTCTCATTATACAGGTGGGTGCCTATCTATCTAAAACATGAAAATATTCCTCTCGTTATACAGGTGGACGCCTATTTATCTAAAACATGAAAAGTATTCCTCTAGTTATACAGGTGGGCGCCTATTTATCTAAAACATGAAAGTATTCCTCTAGTTATACAGGTGGGCACCTATCTATCTAAAAACATAAAAGTATTTCTCTCGTTATACAGGTGGGCTCCTATTTATCTAAAACATGAAAAGTATTCCTCTAGTTATACAGGTGGGCGCCTATTTATCTAAAACATGAAAGTATTCCTCTAGTTATACAGGTGGGCGCCTATCTATCTAAAAACATAAAAGTATTCCTCTCGTTATACAGGTGGGCGCCTATCTATCTAAAACATGAAAATATTCCTCTCATTATACAGGTGGGCGCCTATTTAACTAAGACATGAAAATATTCCTCTTATTATACAGGTGGACGCCTATTTATCTAAAACATGAAAGTATTCCTCTAGTTATACAGGTGGGCGCCTATCTATCTAAAAACATAAAAGTATTCCTCTCGTTATACAGGTGGGCGCCTATCTATCTAAAACATGAAAGTATTCCTCTAGTTATGCAGGTGGGCGCCTATTTATCTAAAACATGAAAGTATTCCTCTAGTTATACAGGTGGACGCCTATATATCTAAAAACATAAAAGTATTCCTCTCGTTATATAGATGGGCGCCTATCTATCTAAAACATGAAAATATTCCTCTCGTTATACAGGTGAGCGCCTATTTATCTAAAACATGAAAAGTATTCCTCTAGTTATACAGGTGGGCGCCTATTTATCTAAAACATGAAAGTATTCTTCTAGTTATATAGGTGGGCGCCTATCTATCTAAAAACATAAAAGTATTTCTCTCGCTATACAGGTGGGCGCCTATCTATCTAAAACATGAAAATATTCCTCTTGTTATACAGGTAGGCGCCTATTTATCTAAAACATGAAAAATATTCCTCTAGTTACAGGTGGGCACCTAGTTATATAGGTGGGCACCTATCTATCTAAAAACATAAAAGTATTCCTCTCGTTATATAGGTGGGCGCCTATTTATCTAAAACATGAAAAGTATTTGAGTTTGTTTCCTCGTTCCTCCGAGAAATTTTGACAAATGGCAGAAAACTTTCTGCCCCCGTTTTGGTGATCTTCTTTGTGGCGTGTCTTTCTACCATCATCAACCTTTATTTTCCTGTAGAAATCAAAGAAAATCTTGTTAGTTTAAAACATGGTGAGTGATCGTGTCACTCCCACTGGGGATGAGTTTTTTTTTCTCATTCCCTCTCCCTTGCTCTGCGCTCCCGAAACTGGTTGGGGATAACGTTACTTGTTGGGGATGATATTTCTGTTGGGGATGGTTTTTCCATTTATCCCTTCCCTGTTTTTTGTTTCAAAACATGTTGGGGGAGTCTTCTTCGACTCCACAACTACTCCCTTCGAAATTTTATTTTCCCTCAGTACTGCAGGGGGTAAAATGTTATCATCTGGGGATAACATTATTGAGGATAGGACTGTTGGGGTTATTTTGCTGCGGATCAATTCTCTCTTTCTCCTTCTCCCCTTCTGTGTTGTCTGAACACCTTGGAACTTGGTCAGTGATCTATCGAAGTTCTGCTGGGGATCCTCTTAGAACTTGGTCCATAAGTTCCTCAACCGTTGTTTTCCGCTTTTCTCCATGTTCCCCTTAACTTTCTAGGCCAGTTTGTCATTCGGTCATGCAACAAACGCCTTTTTCTTATTGCCTTGTCTTTGGCCTGTCCTCTTCG
The DNA here is from genome assembly GCF_000715075.1 of Nicotiana tabacum. Lineage (NCBI taxonomy): Eukaryota > Viridiplantae > Streptophyta > Magnoliopsida > Solanales > Solanaceae > Nicotiana > Nicotiana tabacum. Next base: position 54,014,140 of record NC_134087.1, on the reverse strand, counting down.
CATTTTGCTTTGTACCATTTTGGCCACAGGTAGTAAACTCTAAAAAATCCTTCTCAAAACAAATTTCTAGAAAAAGTCTTTTTAGACAAAGAAATGAAAAGATAGAAAAAGAGAGAAATCTTTCTGAACAAATGCTGGGGGAGAAGAAAAGGAAAGAACTTATCTGGACGGTATGACTGGTCCCAACGATTATGTCATGCATTCCGGATTAATCGAACCAGCCTATTTGTATCAATCAATCTTCCTAGTGGCCCCATTTTCCAGGAATAACCCGACGCCTAACTTTTGCCATATGCGGATTCTTTCTGCCGATCTCATCTTGTCGCCTCATAGTGCCCTTCGAGGGGTTTTCACTAATAAGACTCTCTCCTTCCTCTCAGCTCCCGTCGCCTTATGGTGCCTGTGAAGGTTTTCACCGATAAGACTCTCTCATTTTATTTCTCTCATCTTTCGTCGCCTTATGGTGCCTGTGAAGGTTTTCACCGATAAGACTCTCTCATTTTATTTTATTTTTCAGCTGGGGATTGGAGTGTTGCCTATATGACTCTCTCTACTGGGGATTCTTTTCGGCTATCAATTCATTTCTAGTTTATGATCCTCTTCTTTTGCTGGGGATCAGAGTGTTGTTTCCGCCTTCCGTTTGCATGGCTTGGCACTTCTCGGATACTGATCGGGAGGTCTTTTTTTTTGGGACATCGATATTGGTTTTGTGTGGGTTTAAAAGAAAAGCTATCAAAAAATTCAAAAAATAACTTTGATGGGTGAAACATTACAACTCTTGGAATCAAACCTCTTTTGAAACATTAAAACATAACTTCTGCCCCAGTTTTCTTTGCTTGGGGGATTTTTATTTTTTGTTACACTATGACCGAGCCGTGAGGCGCCTACGTATCCTTCTTTGAGGAATCAGGTCAAACGTAGTTCCCACGATTCCTTTGTTTTTCTTGTGACTTTTCTCATTTAATTTTTTTTTCATTAGTGACTCCAAGAGAGGGGTATGAAAGAATAAATAAGGCTCAAAAGGGGAAGCAAAGGTTAAAAGTGTTTGGATAGAAGAAAGAATTGCCTCCGTCATTTCATTATCCAATAAGTACAAGTACAAACAAACGAACAAATAACTATCATAATCAAAGAAATTACGCATAATATCTTTTGACTGCATCAGAATTGATAGCCACATCGACGCATCTTCCTTCGATATCTGTCAGACATAAAGTGCCGTTGGATAACACTCTGGTCACAACATAAGGCCCTTGCCAATTTGGGGCGAACTTGCCTTTTGCTTCGATCTGGTGTGGGAGGATCCGTTTCAATACTTGCTGCCCTACTTCAAATTTTCTGGGGCGCACCTTCCTATTGTATGCTCTTGCCATTCTCTTCTGATATAACTGGCCATGACACACTGCTGCCAATCTTTTTTCATCTATTAAGTTCAACTGCTCCAGTAGAGCTTTGACCCATTCATCGTCGTCAATCCCGGCTTCAGCGACAATCCGGAGGGACGGAATTTTGACCTCTGCTGGTATCACTGCTTCAGTTCTGTATACCAATAGATAAGGAGTTGCACCTACCGAAGTCCGAACTATAGTGCGATAACCCAACAAGGCGAATGTTAATTTCTTATGCCATTGTCTAGATCCTTCTACCATCTTTCTCAGTATCTTCTTGATGTTCTTATTGGCTGCTTCAACTGCTCCATTCGCCTTGGGACGATATGGGGTGGAATTGCGGTGTGTAATCTTAAACTGTTGACATACCTCTCTCATCAAATTGCTGTTAAGCTTCGCACCATTATCCGTGATGATCACTTTTGGGACCCCAAATCTACAGATGATATGGGAGTGAACAAAATTCACCACTGCCTTCTTGGTTACCGACTTGAAAGTTTTAGATTCAACCCACTTAGTGAAGTAGTCGATGGTCACCAGAATGAACCTATGGCCGTTGGTCGCTGCCGGCTCAATAGGCCCAATGACATCCATGCCCCATGCAACAAATGGCCATGGCACTAACATTGTATGCAATTCTGTTGGCGGAGAATGAATCAAATATCCATGTATCTGACATTGATGGCATTTCCGCACGAAATTGATACAATCATACTCCATAGTGAGCCAGTAATACCCTGCTCGAAGGATCTTCTTTTCCAATACATATCCGCTCATATGTGGCCCACAGACTTCAGCGTGTACCTCTGCCATAACTGTCGTGGCTTGACCGGCGTCTACGCATCTCAACAATCCCAAATCCGGGGTTCTTCTGTACAACACTCCTCCACTAAGGAAGAACCCATTTGATAATCGCCGAATGGCTCTTTTTTGGTCTCCGGTGGCCTACTCCGGGTATATCCCCATCCTGAGGTACTCCTTTACGTCATGAAACCATGGCTCGCCATCCACTTCCTCCTCTACCATGTTGCAATAAGCATGCTGATCACGAACCTGAATGTGCAATGGGTCAACATGAATTTTGTCTGGGTGGTGTAACATTAATGCCAAGGTGGCCAATGCATCGGCAACCTCATTATGAACTCTTGGGATGTGTCTGAATTCCACTGATCGAAATCGCTTGCTCAAATCGTGCAAACATTGTCGATATGGTATGAGTTTCAAATCCCGTATTTCTCATTCACCCTGAATCTGATGCACCAGGAGGTCCGAGTCTCCCAAGACCAAAACGTCCTGGACATCCATGTCTGCAGCTAGTCGCAGACCCAAAATGCATGCCTCATACTCAACCATATTGTTGGTACAATAGAAATGCAGCTGAGCTGTAACAGGATAATGACGTCCTGTTTCAGAAATAAGTACTGCTCCTATTCCAACTCCCTTCGCATTTGCGGCTCCATCAAAGAAAAGCTTCCAACCTGGTTCCTTGGGTAATTCCAGCTCACCTACATGCATTACTTCCTCGTTCGGAAAATACGTCCTCAATGGCTCGTATTCTTCATCAACAGGATTCTCAGCCAAGTGATCGGTCAGTGCTTTGCTTTCATGGCCGTCCTCGTCACATAGACGATATCAAACTCTGTGAGTAAAATTTGCCATTTTTCTAACCTCCCTGTAGGCATAGGTTTCTGGAAAATGTACTTTAATGGATCCAAACGGGAAATGAGATAAGTAGTATACGAGGACAAATAGTGCTTCAATTTCTGAGCCACCCAAGTTAGGGCGCAACATGTCCTTTTGAGTTGAGTGTACTTGACCTCATATACTGTAAACTTCTTGCTAAGATAATAGATGGATTGCTCCTTCCTTCCTGTAATGTCGTGTTTCCCCAACACGTAGCCAAACGAATTCTCCAGGACCGTCAGATAAAGAATTAATGGTCTCCCCAACTCAGGTGGGACCAACACCGGTGGATTTGACAGATACCCCTTGATTTGGTCGAATGCTTCTTGACACTCCGCCGTCCATTCTACCGTAACATCTTTCTTCAGCAGCCGAAATATGGGTTCACAAGTCGCCGTTAGTTGAGCGATGAACCTACTGATATAATTTAATCTTCCTAACATACTCATCACATCCGTTTTGTTCTTTGGCGGTGGCAAATCCTGGATGGATTTGATCTTGGACGGGTCCAACTCAATACTCCGTCGACTGACGATGAATCCTAATAGCTTTCCTGATGGAACCCCAAAGGCACATTTGGCCGGGTTGAGCTTAATATCATACCTTCGAAGTCTTTGAAAGAACTTCCTTAGGTCTGCTACATGGTCTTCCTGACGCCAGGACTTTATGATCACATCATCTACGTACACTTCAATTTCTTTGTGTATCATGTCATGAAACACAATAGTCATTGCCCTCATATATGTTGCCCCAGCATTCTTCAATCCGAATGGCATTACCCGGTAGCAGTAAGTTCCCCATGGCGTAATGAAAGCCGTCTTCTCCGCATCTTCTTCGTCCATTAAGATCTGATGATACCCTGCATAGCAGTCCACAAAGGATCCGATCTCGTGCCCCGCGCAATTATCGATCAAGATATGGATGTTGGGCAATGGAAAATTATCCTTAGGACTTGCCTTGTTGAGATTGCAGTAGTCGACACATACCCTGATTTTCCCATCCTTCTTCGGCACTAGTACCACGTTGGCCAACCAATCGGGATATCGAGTGATCCGAATAACTTTTGCATGCAGCTGCTTGGTCACTTCTTCTTTGATCTTCACACTCATATCCGTCTTAAACTTCCTCAATTTTTGCTTGACCGGAGGGTATGCCGGGTCAGTGGGCAATTTGTGAACCACTAGATCGGTGCTTAATCCCGGCATATCATCATATGACCATGCAAAAACATCTTTGAACTCAAGGAGGGCTTTGATTAATTCCTCCCTGATTTTTGGTTCAATGTGGATGCTGATTTTGGTTTCCCTGACATCGTCTGCATCCCATAGATTGACAGCTTCGATATCATTCAGATTAGGCTTGGGTTTCTCTTCGAACTGGCACAATTCTCTGTTTATTTCTTCGAAGGCTTCATCCTCGTCGTATTCGGACTCATCATCATAACCGATCTCTTGTACAATTAAGTCGGAGTTAGATGGATTTTTTAGACTAGGTCGAAGATCCGTTGTGCATGCCATGTCATTAGAACCAGTAAAAAGAGAACTGTTCAGAAAGAAAAAAGAATAAAACAAAATTAAAACAAGACAAGAAGAGAGAATTTTATTGAAAATGCGGGATAACAGGGTTCACACTTTACAAAATAAAATGAGATTTGGATTACACCCTGGAATAATCCGAAAAACAAGAAAGAAAAATCAAAGCCTACTACCAGGACTCCCCCCGGGTAGGAAGAGGAGTAACCGTCCAATTGTTGGTACTGGCCTCAGGCCCCACAAATTGTATGTCTGCTCTGCTGGAACCCTCTCCAACTTCTATCATATTGACATCAGCGAACAACCTTTCGAAGCTCTGATTCAAATCCCCGTCCATCCCAATCAATGGTTCGAGAAATTTCGGGACCGGTGACCCCTTGGCACTTGCTCTAACAAAGGATCTCGAGAGACGCGGAATTGGTTTGGGAAGAACCCAAACTCTCTTCTTCATTTTCCTCGCTCGCTTTACATCTGCCGCAGTAGGTTTGAACCCCAGTCCGTCTCTAAATTCTTGGGCAAGGAGACAGGTTGAACAATCCCCTGAAGCTCAGCCCCCAGGTCTTTTCCTGGCACAAACCCATTACCCAGCATCTATGAAACCATTATGACGGTTGCGGAAGCTACCCTGGGGTATGGAATGCTTTTACCCTTGGGGATCTTATTTGCTGATACTGCATCAAAAATCTGGTAAACCCAGTGACCTTTGTCACCGTTGGTTTCTATGAATGGCACAATGGCACCTCCCACGGTGCACACAGTGTCTTCCCTATGCAGCACGACATCTTGTCTGTCCCATTCAAACTTGACCATTTGATGCAATGTGGATGGTACTGCTTTGGCCGCGTGGATCCACGGTCATCCCAACAACAAGTTATAAGATACCGCGGCATCCAATACTTGGAACTCCATAGTAAACTTGACCGGACCGATGGTTAACTCGAGTATATTATCCCCCATGGTGTCTGTTCCACTTCCATCAAATCCCCTGATGCAAACGTTGTTCTTGTGGATTCTATCATGGTCAATCTTCAACTGGTTCAGTGTGGATAATGGACAAATATTGGCACTTGAACCATTATCCACCAACGCCCGAGTAACTGCCAAATCTTCACATTTGACCGTCAAGTAGAGAGCTTTATTATGTTCCGTGCCTTCCACTGGCAAATCGTCATTAGAGAACGTTACCCTATTTACCTCAAAAAATTTGTTGGCAATCGTTTCAAGGTGGTTCACTAAAATTTCATTGGGCACATGAGCTTCATTTAGTATCTTCATCAGGGCCCGGCGATGCTCGTCCGAATGGATCAATAGTGATAACAACGAGATCTGGGCCGGTGTTTTCTTCAATTGTTCGATCACGGAGTAATCCTTCACTTTCATCTTTTTCAAGAATTCCTCTGCCTCTTCTTCTGACACGGGTTTCTTTGTTACTTCTAGGTTGGACCTTCTCAATTCTACGGGAGTAAAACACCGTCCTGATCGAGTCAGTCCCTGCGCCTCACAACTATCCTCCTCTACTTGCTTTCCCTTCTACGTTACCGCTGCCTTTTCATACTTCCAAGGTACGACCTTGCTATCAATCACTGGCAATTGGACTACCAGCTTTATGATGACCGGTTCCCTGCAGACCCCTTTCACAACAACTACAGGTGCAGATGATGCTCCCGCTACTACCAATTTGGCTGGCTCTGGTTTCTTTGTTGCGGTGGATGGATTCTTCCCTAATATCACCACTGGATTGACATCTTCCTCCTTCAACTGTACCCCTTCTTCCCCACCGGTCAATTTTTCTTTCGGAGTGGCACGGATCATCATCACTGTCTGTGAGGGTTTCTTGGGCTCCCCTCCTTTGTGCACCAGCTCGATCATGTGAGCTTCGTGGTGCACTGGCAATGGGTTCTGGTTGATGTTGGGTGCCTCCGGCGTCTGGACCTCGATCTTGTTGGCATTAATAAGATCTTGTATTGCATGCTTCAACCTCCAACATTTTTCGGTATCATGCCCTAGCATTCCTGAGAAATACTCACAGCTTATCGATTGGTCCAAATTTTGGGGTGGGGGGTTTGGCCCCCTAGGCTCGACAGGACTCAATAAACCTAACTGCCTCAATTTGTGGAACAAGGCGATATAGGTCTCTCCCAACTTAGTAAAGGCTCTCTGTCTCTGTAGCCTTTCATTTCTAGAAGCTTGATTTCCTCGAAAGCCTGCCCCTGGAGGGTTCCTGTAGGCCCTTGGTGGAGGATAGGCATTTTGGGTGAATGGTATGTGTTCTGTGGAGGTGCATATGCGTTTTGGGGAGTTGGCGCGTGCCATTGCGGGCGAACCGGAGGTTGAGTGTATGTTTGGGCTTGGTACACAGAGAAGTGTGGTTCTTGAGGTGGATAATAGTGTTGTGGTGAGCTGTATGGATAATTTGGACTGTGGGGTCTGGGTTGGTTACAGTATGGTTTGCCGGACCTGGACCAACTGCCTGCCTCAACCGTGGCAACTTCTTCTTTCTTTTTCCTCCCCAGCGCACCTCCCGTGCCGCTCTAAATAGCCTGAGTTGTTGCCTTAAGCGCTGAGTAATTCAGGATTTTATCGGACCTCAGCCCCTCCTCTATCATAACCCCTATCTTTACTACTTCATTGAAGGATTTTCCAACCGTCGTCACCAAGTGACCAAAGTAAGTTGGATCCAGCGTTTGCAGGAAGTAGTCCACCATTTCCCCCTCTCTCAGGGGAGGATCAACCCTGGCTGCCTGTTCTCTCCAGCGGAAACCGAACTCACGAAATCTCTCCCTAGGCTTCTTTTCGGTCCTCAGTAACGTGAGACGGTCAGGTACTATCTCGAGATTGTATTGGAAGTGACCTGCGAAAGCCTGCGCTAGATCATCCCAAGTGTACCACCTGTTGGGATCTTGTTTGGTATACCATTCCAATGCTGATCCACTTAATCTTTGACCAAAGTAAGCTATCAGTAGTGTAAGCACGTGATTTTTGCCCTATATGAGAATTACTCCCAAAAAATTCAAAAATAAAATGATTTTTCTTGGTGTGCCATTTTGTGATATTTTGTGACATTTTGAATAATTATTTGTATTTGTTTATGCATGTTTATTTGCTAAATTAATAAAAAATACAAAAATATGTCACATTTGCATGTAGGATTTAATTCTATAATTGTTACTAATTAAATTTGTTTACAAAAAATTAAAAATTACAAAAATAGGCATCGTTTGCATTTTTAGCATTTAATGACCAAATATACAATTTTATGCTTAATTAATACTTAATTGTGCGTTAATTATTATTAGGAGTTAATTTGCGATTAATTTAGTTCTTAATAATAGTTTAAGTATTTTTATAATTTAGTTTTAGAAAAATAAAAGAAGAAAAGAGAGCGAAAATATAAAGAAAATCGGAATTAGGCCTCTTCTTCAACTTCAAGCCACAGGCCCAAAAATGGTCCAATCTTCCCTACGACCCAGTCCATTCCGAACTGGGTCGACCCAGTCCATAACCCAAAAGACCCAATACCCCTATCTTGCATTTCAAAGACACAAAACAAAAAATAAAAAAAAAAAATAATTAAGAAAACCCTAAGAAATGCCTAAAGCATCCGCACCCCCCCTATTCTCTTTCTTCTTCCTCAAAACTTCAAGCTCCAATGGCTGCCATAGCCAACCATGGCTACTCACCTTCACACCACGAACACCCCCTCACGTCGACACACTCACACACACATACACAAACAAACGACGCAACAGTCCATCGCCCCAACGTTGTTTCTCCATTGAAGCTCAAGCTCGACCATGGACTACCCGTTGCTTCTGCTTCAGCATCCTCTTAGTTGCTGCCTCACTTCGTCTTCTTCAACTCGAATAGCCATAGCCACTGCTTCGTCGTCCTCCACACCGTAGCCGCTGCTCCTCCACACCGTCGACACTGTTCCTCCTCCTAGCTCCATAAACGCAGTCACGTCCAAACAACCCCGTCGCGGCCAGCTGCTCCTGTTCTGCGAGCTTCATTTTCTTCGTGCTGCTGCCATGGTTGTCGCTGCTATTGCTTCAACTTTCTTCTACTGCTGCTCGCGTTTCATGGCTGCTGTCGCGACTGCGTCTTTTCTTCGTCGCCGCGGCTATCGCCACTAATTCCTCCGTCGAGCTGCTGTTGTTTCTACCTTCATCAAGGTTCGTTGATGCTGTTTCTCCTCCTTCTACTAAGCAGCTGCTCCCAGCCCACGCGACTCTATGTGCACGTCGAACAGTTGAAAACAAACCACGCTGCTGCATCGACTATTACTTCACTTCGGCGTCAACGCCAGTCGAGTTCGCGCACATGGATGAGTTTTGGTCGATGTCGTCGATCACTGTTCGAGTTCGTTGTTGGTTGGTCACTTGTTCGTCGTTTCAATCCGGTTAGTAGATTTTGAGTTTTATTTTTTTTCGTGTTCCGTTTTGATATTTCTCGAATCTAAAATCGGTAGATATTTGATTTTTGGTTTTGTTTATGTTCATATGTTTTGTGGAATTAATTTTCAGATTTCAAATGGAAATTTAATTAGTGGTTTTTCATGTTCATTTCATGTTTGTTTTATGGTTTAGGTAAGAATTTGTTAGTTTGATTGTTTGTTAGATTCAAATTGAAATTTAATTGATTATTTCTTCAATTTGTTTCATGTTGTTATATATTTTCCAGAAATTATTAATGTTGTTTTAATCGTTTAATCCGTCATGTTTGTTGTTTAAAATAGTTCATCCATGTTCATACTTTGTTTGATTGTTCTTGAATCCGAATTTTTGTATAGTTTGATTTCTTGTTTACCATTTATGATTATTGTTTGAATTGTTCTCATAATCTTGTTTAAAGTTTAATATAAGAATTGTTTGTTGTAATGTTGTTAGAGTTGATTTTAAGTTCAATATGATTGAATTTAGAAATCTTCATACTTTGTTTGTTGTTGGTTTGAATCCGAAAATAGGATTGCTTGTTGCTAAAATATTGTTCAATCAAATTTTAGTTGTTCTTGGTTGTTCAATTTATGTTCATGTGATTTGTTGTTGAAATATTGTTAAAATCATGTTCATATGATATTGTTGTTATGATGTTCATCTGTGTTCATATTGTTGTTTGAGCATTGTTAGAAATTGATCATATTGTCTATATTTTGGTTAAGTTTGATTAATTGATGTGTTATAGCTGATGGTAGTTTGGTAAATTTGTAATACGTTCAGGGGTAGTTTGGTAATTTCAGTAAGGTCGGAAGGGGTAGTTTAGGAATTGTACATTTTGTAATTGTTTATTTGAAGCATGGGGGACAAAATGAAATGGGGTGGTTTGTGATATTATTATTTAATATAAAGGGGGGACAAGATTTAATTTAAAGGGGAATCTTGCATTATTTTAAAAGAAGCATGGGGGACAAAATGAAATGGGGTGGTGTGATATGTTTTTTTAATATAATGGGGATGAGTGGGAAGATAATGGGTTTGGTAGAGAAAGGGATTGATTTTAATTGATTTATGGGATGGGATATATAGATATGTGAAGTCTTGAACACAATTGGGAGAGAAAAAAAATACAGACAGAAAAAAAGAGATTGAAAAAAAAAAAAAAGCTGAACATTTATTCCGAAAAAAAAAAACATTGAAACTCTCAAGAAAAGAAAAAACATACAAAGAAAAAAAAATTTGAAAATTAGAAGAGAAAGTAGTACACACCTGAGAAATATTCTGGTATACAGGTGTAGAAATTAAGGGTTGAAGATTAACTAGCCTTTCAAAAATCTGAAAATTTCCTTTGGTTTCTGTCCATTATTTTCGGCATTCCTGGATTTTATTTTGAATTTTTCAAAGCTGTCACTGGGATTTTCGTTGACTGGTTATTGCTGGTTATTGTTGCTGTTGCTGTGTTACGTATTACGTTGCTGACTTTCTTCTTCTTATATTGACAATATCAGGTACACAACTGTAATTTTGGCATTTTGTAAGCTGAAATGAAGAATGGAGTGTTAAATTTTTAATTTAGTTTAATTTAATTTTTGTATTGTATTTAGGTTATTCATGTATTATTGTTCTGTAAATCACTGTCATCGGCATAACTAGGCATATTATAGCGACATATTAAATAACGCCTTTACCAGATTATTAGGAAATATATTTAAGCCTGATTATTAATTAAAACTGTTTAATAAAAAAATAGAAGAAATAACGTAAAAATGGCGTTATTGAATCAGTTTGGCAAAAAAAAAAAAAAAATTAACTAAGTTCCTTATTCAGAAGGTTTTTCGTCAACGATAAGTTAATCCGAATCATGTAGTCAATTTCAGTTATAACATGAATTAGTTTGCAAACAAGTATTAGGACATGATGAATTAAAACAAAGTTAGTTAATGTTAAATTGTTTAAATTTTTAGAAATATGATTTAGTACTCAAGTTTTTATTTTTATTTCTTTCAATTTTCAGTATTTGTAAATAATTAGTTTCAATAAGCTTAAGTCTTACTAATAATTTGAATTTTAATCCAACTATGGGATAATTAGTTTTTTTTTATTTTTTTTACTTTTCGGTAATTCCATGTTGTATTTATGATTATAATTTTATTACTTTCTGTTAATATTTGTTTTTCTCTTCTATTTAATATGTCATTTTCAAGAATGTAGATATTGATTAAAAAAAAAAAACTTAGTAATAATAAAAATGTAGTCATTAAAGGATATTATTAAAGGTTCGCTAAAAATAAATAGATGTAAATAATACAAATGTATAGGATTCTCCATTCTCATTTATTTATTTAATTATTAAAAAAAATTACTTAGAATTAGGGATGGATTGTTTAGTGAATTTCACTTCCTTCCCCAAAGATGATGACGCGTTAGACTCTTTAGGCGCGATTTAATTAATTTTACCTTCTTAAACTCGGATGCGCATTTCATGCGACCCAAATCTAAATCCTAAAACATCAAATAAAATATGTTTCGTATTGTGGGTGCATTTCATGTGACACAATCCAAAGATATGTTTTAAGCGATGTTCACATTCCTAAAAATAATAATTATAATAATAAAGCGGTAAAAGATAAAATTTGCACATGGTTCATAATTGTATTAAAAATCAGATAAATAAGCCGAATATAACAGTTGAGCGACCGTGCTAGAACCACGGAACTCGGGAATGCCTAACACCTTCTCCCGGGTTAACAGAATTCCTTATCCGGATTTCTGGTACGCAGACTGTAATATAGAGTCATTCTTTTCCTCGATTCGGGATTAAAATTGGTGACTTGGGACACCCTAAATCTCCCAAGTGGCGACTCTGAAATAATTAAACCAATCCCGTTTCGACTGTCCTTTAATTGGAAAAACTCCCTACGCTCCTCGCGGTGCCGGAAAAAGGAGGTGTGACAGCTCTGGCGACTCTGCTGGGGATATTATAACCCAGAATCTCTGGTTCAGGGTTAGAAATTCGAGCTCATATAAATTGTTATATTTGGTTTTATCTGATTTTTACATGTTTGAGCCTAATGTGCTAAATGCTGCTTTTACCGCTTTGATATTACATGAACTGTGTATAAACTGTGCCGAAACCCATCTCCTCTCTGAGTCTTCTAAATAATGAAGAAGGGTGTACTTCGTACGACTTCTTTTCTGTATAGTGTAAAATCCCAATTTAGAACGAGGTTCGGACAAGTTGCTAAGCCGGTGAAGCTTCTGTATTCCCGGTACGCTACCCCCTCGGCTCGAGCTGTCCGCTCGGGTAAGCCAGGTCTAGAACAAACACCCAGGTTCTGAACCTAGTATAACAAAACCACATGTCGGATCCCTAGTAGGAACGTTTGTTTGCATCACGTGCATCTGACTTTGGAGGCTCAACACAGGGGTTGGGTCTGTCTAGGACAGGTGCACCAAAAATGAAAATGACCATCCTGATGCATCTTATTTGTTTTATGTGCATTTATTTGCTCGGTCTTGCATGTTGACCGGCTTCTGAGTCTCGGGAGTGTAAAAAATAAAATAAAATAAAAATAGCAAGTGAAAAGTTATTTGATTAATTTAGAAAAAATCAGTGTCCAAATACTGTCGAAGTGCTGCCGAATTTTTTTTTAAAAAAAAACATATATATATATATTTTTTTTTTGCCTAGAAAGCAGAAAGTGTGTAGGAATAAGTCTTTTATTTTAATTTGCTTTATTTAAAAAAAAAATGAAAAATGAAAATAGTTTTTTTTTATATAAAAGGAAGTGGAAAAATTTGTTTGTTTTCAAAAAAAAAAAAAATTAGTTAGTTTATAGCCTGAACTACGCGGGTATGATTCTCACCGGATGTGAGATCAGAGGCAAACCTCTTTGGTTTCGGCTCACCATATTCAAAAAAAAATCCAAAAATATTTAACATTACTCACTTCTTTAGAAAGTTTTTCTTTTAGACCTCAATTTTTTTTAAAAAAAAAAAATATATTTCCTTTTAATCTCAAAATCCCAATTATTTGTTTAAAAGATATTCAAAATAAAATTCAAAAATATTTTTTCTGTAGTATTTCTTTCATAAATTCAGAATATTGGTTCAAAAATATTTCCTTTCTCCTTAAAAGTTTTTTTTCAAGAAAAAAAAATTTATTAAAATCCAAAAAAATATTTCTTTAGAATATAGATAGTTTTTAAGTCAAATAAAAGTTTTTCCTTCTTTAATCACTATAATAAATGTGCAGGATGAGCACAAGTCAAAATGAACCATTCTCAGTGTGTAGCGAGGTCCCTTCGCAACTCCACATGTGGTGGAATGATATGGGAAAGGATAGTATAAAGATAGTGGAAAGAGTTTTGGGAGGTTTTGTCGATCTGTTGAATATCAAGCCAAGGACAGATATCATCGAGGCTCTAATACCGTTCTGGGACCCAACCCGCAACGTGTTTCGTTTTGCTGACTTTGAACTTTCACCTACACTAGAGGAAGTCGCCGGATATGCGGGGTTGAATGGGAAACTAAGAGGGCAGTATTTACTTTCACCAAGACCAGTATCTCCGCACGCGTTCTTGGATTTGCTAAGCATTAGTCGGAAGGTACAGAATGATGATTTGTCGAAGGGATGTTGTACTCTCCAATTCTTGTATCAACGGTACGGAATTCCTCAGGGTTTGGAAGAACCAAACCTCGGATTAATTCACACTGGGAACAGAATCAAGTGGGAAGCAAGACGTACTTTGGCATTTATCACAGCATTTCTGGGAGTTGTGGTCTGTCCCTGCAAAGATAAAAAAATAGAGATAGGCCTTGTAGGGATGGCCGATGTTGCAATCAAAAGAACCGACAATACTGTGGTTCCTTTGATTTTGTCTGAAATCTACCGAGCTTTAACTATATGCCGAGAAGGAGGCAAGTTTTTCCAGGGATGCAATCTGTTACTCCAGCTGTGGATGCAAGAACACCTCCATCACCGAGTGGGATACATGAACCACGGGTTGACTGAGAAAAACTGCATTAGCGGCTTTGAGAAACGAATGACAGGCGTCATATTTCCCGAAGGCGTCGAAGCATAGCTTGCACAATTGAGGTCAACAACAGCCGACCAAGTTGAATGGGCATTTGGGTGGTTGAATGATACTGAGGTAATATACATGGCGGCCGAGGAATGTCATGTTCTTTTGATGGGACTTCGTAGCATCCAACCATATGCTCCTCATCGGGTACTGCGCCAACTAGGAAGATTTCAGGTAATTCCCACTGATGAGGATCTAAGCAAGCACGCCATTGAGTTGAGTCCAGGAGTCGTGTTCCCCGAAGGAAAAATTAGAAAGTTGTGGCACGAATGTAGATTCCTTGAACCCAAGACTATGGTTCGAGAGCTGGCTAAGGGTGAGGTAGACCCAAAATACGATGTTTGGTTCGGGAAAAGGTTCCAGATTCGTCAGAGGCCTGCCAAAAGAGCTCACGTCCAACAATTTACGGATGATTCGCAGGAACAGTGGGGCTGGTTAGTGAGAGAGGAAGGCTACCGGGTTGAAATCGGGCAGCTGAAGCGACAAATTGAAAGGCTTATGTTTGAAAACAACGTTCAAGTAGCCTCAGAGCAGGGTGAGAAGAACAAATTAGCCAAAGAAAACCAGGCACTGAAAGCCCGAATTCGCCGAGTCAGTAAGAGTGATAGCGACCGACAGAAACGTCTATCTGATGAAAGGTTGATAGCGGAATTGAGAAATCAAGTCAGCCAAAGCCGAGAAGACTTGGAGAGATCCCAGGCTTGTATAACAAGAATGCGGGTCAGATGGGCTACAGTTACAACATCACGGAGAGAGCACCTATGGCAAGTAAAAAGGGACTACGAAATGAGTGTTGCGACATTGAGAGAGATAAACACCATTCTCAATAATCGGGTCCTCAAACAAGCCCAGGATGCTAGAACATATAGAGAACACTACCATGAGTCGATAGCCCGGATGGAAGAACAAATGGAGAGGTTCCAAGAGCAGCTCATTGACAATACTCGAATATTGGGACTAAAGAATCAACGGATAGAACAACTGTGCATAGAGAGGGATAGAATCAGGGGTAGGATCAATGATATAGGGCGCTATATCACCACAAAGTGCCTAACATGTGAAGAGATGCCTCGTGATGTCCTATTTGCCTCAATCATGGGCTATGTCCATCAGATCATGGAGGAACTAAAAAGCTTGCAAAGAAGCCTGGCCCCCAAGCCCGCGGAAAGGCCGAATGATGCCTCGCGGGCACCAAAATTCAAAGCTTTAATGTATCCCTAGTTCAATCTTGCACTTGTTTGTTTTTCGAGTCTGTTGTCTAACCATATGTTTTTTTCCTTTTCTTCAAACATTCTCAAAAAAAAAAAAAAAATATATATATATATATATATATATATATATATATATATAAAGTCTGTATTTTTTGTTTTTGTGATGGCTTGTAATAGCATTATTTTTGAGCAATAAAAAAAAAAAAATATTTGGTCTTATGGCACGAACTACGCTTGGTCTGATTCGTGCGGGGTCACGATACGTAGGCAATCTCTATAGGATTCGACCGTAATTAAAAAGAAAAAAAAAAGAAAAAAAAAGGAAGAATATATATTTGTCAGAGCAAAAATAAGCCGGGATGATGCATACGGTCGGAGCAAAAGCATGTTAGAAATGATTAACTGCCTAGGAGCATTGCATCCCCCTAACGTGCAATTACAATATCTGTTAAGACTCTAACACTAACAAGTTTGTTGTTTTTCCAATCAATATCAGTTAGTTGTTAGAGCGTACTGGCACCGTACCATTATCAGACAAGATCAAAAGGTCCTATACCAGAAAGCATGACTGGGTCAGACAACAGCGTTGAGTCAGAAAAAACGGCCAATCAGATGCTGAAAGAAGCCCTGGAGAAAATGGAAAAAATGAGGCTAGAAATGAATGAAATGCAGATAGCCTTAGCTAGAGCCCAGAAGGGGCAAGAACTACCTGTTACTCCTACCCTCCAACCAACACACACGCCGGAATACCCTTCTCCCGGTCCTTCAACAAGTTTCCCAAGCCATCACTATTATCAGGGAAGAGAGGCTTATGATTCCCAAGCTCCACCACCCACTCAAAACCCTCCTCCACCAAATGTTCCCGTCTTTGTGGCACCTCCCCCAGCCCCATTGCACAGATCATCTAGTGAGCCACTGTTTCAGGCTCATGATACACAATACTACCCCCCTGAACTCACATTCAAAGCACCTGAGCCACATACCTATAATCCCCACTTTGAGGTCCCGGCGGAGATTGAAAAGCCGGCTAAGAGCCCAGAGCAGGACGAGGTGATGCGGAAATTTAAAAGCCTGGAGCAATCCTTCAGGAACATACACGGGTTAGGTAACCAAGTTAGCGTGGCTTACAAGGATCTATGCCCTTTCCCTGACGTTCAATTACCAGCAGGGTTCAAAATGCCCAAGTTCGATTTATACGAAGGGCATGGTGATCCTATGGCACATCTACGAGGTTTTTGTAGCAAAATGAGGGGAGCAGGGGGCAAAGATGAGCTATTAATAGCTTACTTTGGCCAGAGTTTGAGCGGGTCGGCGTTAGAGTGGTATACAAGACAAGATCCGAGCAGGTGGTACACCTGGGATGACTTGGCACAGGCTTTCGCAGGACATTTCCAATACAACCTTGAGATAGTCCCAGACCGTCTCACATTGCTAAAGCTCGAGAAGAAACCCGGAGAGAGCTTCCGGGAATTTGGGTTCCGATGGAGAGAACAGGCAGCCAGAGTTGATCCCCCATTGAGAGAAGGAGAAATGGTGGATTACTTCTTACAAACTCTCGAGCCAACTTACTTTGGTCACTTGGTGACGTCAGTTGGCAAATCATTTAATGAAGTTGTGAAAATGGGAGGTATGATAGAAGAGGGACTTAAGTCCAATAAGATCCTGAGTTATTCAGCAATTAAGGCAACAACTCAGGCCATTCAGAGCGGCACGGGAGGTGCGCTAGGGAAGAAAAGGAGAGAGGAGGTCACGACATTAGAGGCCGACAATTGGTCCAGATCTAGAGGTCCTTCCCCTCATTACCAACCCAGACCCCATCGTCTAAACTACCCACACATTCCAAATTACCCTCCACAACCCTACTACCAACCACAAGAACAACATTTCACCGTCCATCAAGCCCAGACATACACCCAACCTCCGGTTCGCCCACAATGGCGCGCGCCGGTTCCCCACAGTACATACCCACCTCCACATAACACATACCCACCACCACAAAACACCTATCCACCACCAAGAGCCTACAGGAACCCTCCAGGGATGGGTTTCAGGGGAAATCCGGCCGCCAGAAATGAAAGATTGCAGAGGCAAAGAACTTTTACTGAGTTGGGGGAAACTTATATTGCCTTGTTCCACAAATTGAGGCAGTTGGGTTTATTAAATCCTGTTGAGCCTAGATTACCAAATCCCTTACCCCAAAATATGGATCACTCGGTAAGATGTGAATATTGTTCGGGAGCTCCCGGACATGATACCGAGAAATGTTGGAGGCTGAAACATGCAATACAAGATCTTATTGATACCAACAAGATCGAGGTACATGCACCGGAGGCACCTAACATTAACCAGAACCCATTGCCAAAGCACCCTGAAGCCCACATGATCGAGCTTGTGCACGAAGTAGGGGAGCCGAAGAAACCCCCACAGACAGTGATGATGATCCGTGCCACTCCAAAAGAAAAATCGATCAATGAGGAAGCAGGGGTACAGTTGAAGGGGGAAGATGTCAAGCCAGTGGTGATATTGGGGAAGAATCCATCTGCCGCTACAAGGAAACCAGAACCAGCCAAGTTGGTAATAACGGGAGCATCATCTACACCCGTGGTTGTTGTGAAAGGGGTCTGCAGGGAACTGGTCATCATAAAACCAGTAGTCCAAACACCAATGATTGATAGCAAGGCTGTGCCTTGGAAGTATGAGAAGGCAGTGGTGATGTACAAGGGACAACAAGTGGAGGAGAATAGTTGTGAGGCGCAGGGACTGACTCGATCAGGACGGTGTTTTGCTCCGGCGGAGTTGAGAAGACCCAATCTAGCTGCAATAAAGAAACCTGTGTCAGAAGAAGAAGCTGAGGATTTCTTAAAGAAGATGAAAGTGCAGGATTACTCCGTGGTCGAACAGTTGAAGAAAACACCGGCCCAGATCTCACTGCTATCATTATTAATCCATTCGGATGAACATCGTCGGGCCCTGATGAAGATACTGAATGAAGCTCATGTGCCCAATGAAATTTCTGTAAATCACCTGGAAACGATTGCCAACAAAATTTTCGAGGTGAACAGGGTAACATTTTCAGATGATGATCTGCCAGTGGAGGGCACGGAGCATAATAAAGCTCTCTACCTAACTGTCAAATGTGAAGATTCGGCAGTTACTCGGGCATTAGTGGATAACGGCTCAAGTGCCAATATTTGTCCATTATCCACCTTGAACCAATTGAAGATCGACCACGGAAGAATCCAAAAGAATAGCATTTGCGTCCGAGGATTTGACGGAAATGGAACAGCCACCGTGGGGGATATTATACTTGAGCTGACCCTCGGTCCAGTCCAGTTTACCATGGAATTCCAGGTATTAGATGCTACGGTATCTTATAACTTTCTGTTGGGACGTCCGTGGATCCATGCAGCCAAAGCAGTGCCATCCACCTTGCATCAGATGGTCAAGTTCGAGTGGGATAGACAAGAGGTCGTATTGCACGGCGAGGACACTGCGTGCACCGTAGGAGGCGCCATTGTACCCTTCATAGAGACTAATGATGACAAAGGTCCCTGGGTCTACCAGATTTTTGATGCAGTGTCGGCAAACAAGATCCCCGAGGGTGAAATCATTCAGCATCCTAGGATAGCTTCCGCAACGGTTATGATGGTTTCAGAAATGCTAGGTAATGGGTTTATGCCAGGAAAAGGCTTGGGAGCTGAACTTCAGGGAATTGTTCAACCTGTTTCCTTACCCAAGAATTTGGAGACCTTTGGGTTGGGGTTCAAACCGACTGCGGCAGATGTAAAACGAGCTCGGAAAATGAAGAAGAAAGTTTGGTTTCTTCCCAAACCTGTGCCACGTCTCTCAAGATCTTTTGTTAGAGCAAGCGCCAAGGGGTCACCAGTCCCGAAAGTTCTCGGGCGATTGATTGGGATTGACGGGGATCTGAATCAGAGTTTCGAAAGATTGTTCACTAATGTCAATATGGTAGAAGTCGGAGAGGGTTCCAGTGGAACAGACATACAGTTTATGGGGCCTGAAGCCAAAACCAACAATTGGACGGTTACTCCTCTTCCTACTCGGGGAGAGTCCTGGTAGTAGGCTTTGATTTTTGCTTTTTTTTATTTTTCGGATTATTCAGGGTGTAATCCAAATCTCATTTTATCTTGTAAAAGTGTGAACCCTGTTATCCCGCATTTTAATAAAATTCTTTTCTTGTCTCATTTTAATTTTGTTTTATTCTTTTCTCTTTCTGAACAGTTCTCTTTTTACTGGTTCTAATGACATGGCATGCACGACGGATCTTCGACCTAGTCTAATAAATCAATCTGACTCTGATTTAATGATACAAGAGATCGATTATGAGTCTGAATATGATGAGGATAAAGCCTTCGAGGAAATAAACCGAGAACTATGCCAATTTGAAGAGAAACCCAAGCCTAATCTGAATGACACCGAGGCTGTAAATCTAGGGGATGCGGATAATGTCCGAGAAACCAAAATCAGCATCCACATTGAGCCTGGCATCAGGGAAGAATTAATCAAAGCACTCATTGAGTTTAAAGATATTTTTGCATGGTCATATGACGACATGCCGGGTTTAAGCACCAAGCTAGTGGTTCACAAATTGCCCATTGACCCGGCCTGTCTTCCTGTCAAGCAGAAACTGAGGAAGTTCAAGACAGATATGAGTGTGAAGATTAAAGAAGAAGTAACCAAGCAACTGCAAGCAAAGGTTATTCGGGTCTCTCGATATCCTGATTGGTTGGCTAATGTAGTGCCAGTACCAAAGAAAGATGGGAAGATCAGGGTATGCGTCGACTACCGTAATCTGAACAGGGCAAGCCCAAAGGATAACTTTCCATTGCCCAATATCCATATCTTGATCGACAATTGCGCCGGGCAAGAAATCGGCTCCTTTGTGGATTGCTACGCTGGGTATCATCAGATTTTGATGGATGAAGAAGATGCAGAGAAAACAGCTTTCATTACGCCATGGGGGACTTATTGTTATCGGGTAATGCCATTCGGTTTGAAGAACGCTGGGGCAACGTACATGAGAGCAATGACTACTGTGTTCCATGATATGATACATAAAGAAATCGAAGTGTACGTAGATGATGTGATCATCAAATCCAAGCGTCAGGAAGACCACGTAGCAGACCTTAGGAAGTTTTTCCAAAGACTTCGAAGGTACGACATTAAGCTCAACCCAGCCAAATGTGCATTTGGTGTTCCATCTGGAAAGCTGTTAGGATTTATCGTCAGTCGGCGAGACATTGAGTTGGATCCGTCAAAGATCAAATCCATCCAGGAATTGCCGCCACCGAGGAACAAAACAGAAGTAATGAGTCTGTTGGGAAGGTTGAACTATATCAGCAGATTCATCGCTCAGCTCACAACAACTTGTGAACCCATCTTTCGATTGTTGAGGAAAAATGCCGCGATAGAATGGACGGCAGAATGTCAGGAGGCATTTGACCAGATCAAAGGTTATTTATCTAATCCACCTGTATTGGTTCCACCTGAGTCGGGGAGGCCATTAATCCTTTATCTAACGGTCCTGGATCATTCGTTTGGTTGCGTGTTGGGTCAACACGACATCACAGGAAGAAAAGAGCAAGCCATCTATTATCTCAGCAAGAAGTTTACAGTCTATGAGAATAAGTACACCCAACTTGAGAAGACATGTTGTGCTCTAACTTGGGTAGCACAGAAGTTTAAGCATTATCTGTCGTCACATACTACATACCTTATTTCACGTCTGGATCCATTAAAGTATATTTTCCAGAAGCCTATGCCCACAGGAAGATTGGCAAAATGGCAGATATTACTCACAGAGTTCGACATTGTCTATGTGACGAGGACGGCCATGAAAGCTCAAGCATTGGCCGATCACTTGGCTGAGAATCCTATTGATGAAGAATACGAGCCTTTGAGGACGTATTTTCCAGATGAAGAAGTGATACATATAGAGGAGTTAGAACTGAATGAGAAACCAGGGTGGAAGCTTTTCTTTGACGGGGCTGCTAATGCAAAAGGAGTTGGAGTAGGAGCAGTACTTATTTCAGAAACAGGACATCACTATCCTGTTACAGCTCAGCTACGTTTCTATTGTACCAACAACATGGCTGAATATGAGGCATGTATTTTGGGCCTACGATTGGCTGCAGACATGGATGTTCAGGACGTCTTGGTCTTGGGAGACTCGGACCTCCTAGTACATCAGATCCAGGGTGAATGGGAAACACGGGATTTGAAGCTTATACCATACCGACAATGTTTGCACGATTTGAGCAAGCGATTTCGATCAGTGGAGTTCAGACACATCCCGAGAGTTCACAATGAGGTTGCCGATGCTTTGGCCACTTTAGCATCGATGTTGCACCATCCAGACAAAATCCATGTTGACCCATTGTATATTCAGGTTCGTGATCAGCATGCCTACTGCAACATAATAGAAGAAGAAATGGATGGCGAGCCATGGTTTTATGATATCAAGGAATACCTCAGGATGGGGATATACCCGGAGCAGGCAACCGGAGATCAAAAGAGAGCCATTCGACGACTGGCAAATGGATTTTTCCTCAGTGGAGGAATGTTGTACAAAAGAACCCCAGATCTGGGATTGCTGAGATGTATTGATGCAGGTCAAGCCACGATAGTGATGACAGAGGTACATGCTGGAGTCTGTGGGCCCCATATGAGCGGATATGTGTTGGCAAAGAAGATTCTGCGAGCGGGATATTATTGGCTCACTATGGAGCATGATTGTATCAGTTTCGTACGAAAATGCCATCAGTGTCAGATACACGGAGATCTGATTCATTCTCCACCAATGGAATTGCACACAATGTCCGCACCATGGCCATTTGTAGCATGGGGCATGGATGTCATTGGGCCTATCGAGCCGGCAGCTTCGAACGGTCACAGGTTCATTCTGGTAGCCATCGATTATTTCACTAAGTGGGTTGAAGCCAAAACTTTTAAGTCTGTAACCAAGAAGGCAGTGGTGGATTTCGTCCATTCCCATATCATTTGTAGATTTGGGATCCCAAATATAATAATCACGGACAATGGTGCTAATCTTAACAGCAACTTGATGAGAGAAGTATGTGAACAGTTTAAGATTACACACCGTAATTCCACTCCGTATCGGCCCAAGGCGAATGGAGCAGTTGAGGCAGCCAACAAAAATATAAAGAAGATATTGAGGAAAATGATTGAAGGATCCAGACAATGGCATGAAAAGCTACCATTTGCGTTGTTAGGATACCGCACTACTGTTCGTACTTCAATAGGTGCGACTCCTTATTTGTTGGTATACGGAACCGAAGCAGTAATACCAGCAGAAGTTGAAATTCCTTCCCTTCGAATTATCGCTGAGGCCGGGATTGACGATGATGAATGGGTCAAAACCCGACTAGAGCAGTTGAGTTTAATGGATGAAAAAAGATTGGCAGCAGTATGTCATGGCCAGTTGTATCAAAAGAGAATGGCAAGAGCATACAATAAGAAGGTGCGCCCCAGAAAATTTGAAGTAGGGCAACAAGTATTGAAACGGATCCTCACACATCAGATTGAGGCAAAAGGCAAGTTCGCCCCGAATTGGCAAGGGCCGTATATTGTGACCAGAGTATTATCCAATGGCGCTTTACGTCTGACGGATGTTGAAGGAAGATGCGTCGACATGGCTATCAATTCTGATGCAGTCAAAAGATATTATGTGTAATTTCTTTTGTTGTTTATTTGTTTGTTTGTACTTAGTGCTTATCGGATAATGAAATGACGGAGGCAATTCTTTCTTCTATCCAAACACTTTTAACCTTTGCTTTACCCCTTTGAGCCATACTTATCTTTTTATACCCCTCTCTTGGAATCATTAATGAAAAAATGTATGAAAAAAAAACTTTTTGAAGGTCGCAAGAAAACAAAGGAGTCAGTGAACTACGTTCGACCTGATTCCTCAAAGAGGATACGTAGGCGCCTCACGGCTCGGTCATAAGGTAATAAAAAAAAAAGAAAAAAAAATCAAAAGAAAAATCCCCAAGTAAGAAAACTGGGGCAGAAATTATGTTTCTAAATTTTGAAAAAAAAAGAAAAAAAAAGAGTTTGATTCCAAGAGTTGTAATACTTTACCCATCAAAGTTATTTTTAATTTTATATCCTTTTCTTCTAAAACCTATATTGATATCCAAAAAAGACCTCCCGATCAGTATCCGAGAGGTGTTAAGATAGGCAAATGAAAACCAAGAATAAAACATCGGTCCCTGACTGAATGAGGATCATGAATTGAAAGAATTTTAGCCAAAAGAATTCCCGGCAGAGATAAATCTTATCGGCAACACTCCAATCCCAAGCTGAGAAAATAAGATGAGAGAGTCTTATCGGCGAAAACCTTCACAGGCGCCATAAGGCGACGTAAGCTGAGAAATACAAAATGAGAGAGTCTTATCGGTGAAAACCTTCACAGGCACCATAAGGCGACGGGAGTTGTGAGAAATGAGAGAGCCTTGTTAGTGAAAACCCCGCGAAGGGCACTATAAGGCGACAAGATAGATTGACGGAAAAGATCCGTATTTTGCGAAGAATTGGGCACCTATTTATCCCCAGCAAGTGAAGACATCAGAAAGTTTGATCGACACAAATAGACTGGGTTGATTAATCCGGAATGCACAACATGATCATTGGAATCGGTTGTATCACCCAGATAAGTTCATTTTTTTTGTTCAGAAAGATTTTCTCATTTTTTCTATCTTTTCATTTTGTTGTTTAAAAGAATTTTTCTAGAAATTTATGTTTTAAGGAAGGTCTTTCAGAGCTTACTACCAGTTGCCAAAATGGTACAACATAAAAAGTGAAAAGGGCAGGCAAGAGACAAGGCAATAAGGCAAAAGACGTCGGTTGCTAGGCCGAATAATACTGTCCTAAAATGGCAAGGAAAGTACGGGGAAGAGCCGAAAAAAAACATGTTGAGGAAATTGTAAGCCAAGTTCCAAGACGATCCCCAGAGTACTTCGACCGAATATCGACCAAGCTACGAGGTGGTCGGACAACACAGAAGGGGAAGGGAAGAAAGGAAAATTCATCTTCGGCAAAATAACCTCCAGAAATTTTTGAGATACAAAATGGTGAAGGGATAAATGGAAAAACCGTCCCCAGCAGAATGTTATCCCCAGCAAATAACATCATCCCCAACAAGTTTTGAGAACGCCGAACAAGAATAAGGGAAAGGGAACAATCATCCCCATCAGGAGTGACATGACCATTCGCCATATTTCAAAAAAAAAAAAAAAAAAAACTAAATTTTCTTTGATTTGAACAGGAAAATAAAGTGTTGATGATGGCCTAAAGATACGCCATAAGAAAGATCGCCAGAATTGGGGCATAAAATTTTCTACCACAAGTGGAAATTTTCTCGGAGAATCGAGGAAACAAATTCAAATTATTCTTTGCCAATTAGGCGCCCACCAGTATAATGCGGGAATACATTTCTGTCTTTTCATTTCATGTTCTAGGTCACCCACCAGTATAATGCGGGTATGCATTTATGTTGCGGGAATACATTTCAGTTCTAGGTCACCCACCAGTATAATGCGGGTATGCATTTATGTTTTCATTTCATGTTCTAGGTCGCCCACCAGTATAATGCGGGAATACATTTCAGTTCTAGGTCACCCACCAGTATAATGCGGGTATGCATTTATGTTCTCATTTCATGCTCTAGGTCGCCCACCAGTAAAATGCGGGAATACATTTAAGTTCTAGGTCGCCCACCAGTAAAATGCGGGAATACATTTAAGTTCTAGGTCGCCCACCAGTAAAATGCGGGAATACATTTAAGTTCTAGGTCGCCCACCAGTAAAATGCGGGAATACATTTAAGTTCTAGGTCGCCCACCAGTAAAATGCGGGAATACATTTAAGTTCTAGGTCGCCCACCAGTAAAATGTGGGAATACATTTAAGTTCTAGGTCGCCCACCAGTAAAATGCGGGAATACATTTAAGTTCTAGGTCGCCCACCAGTAAAATGCGGGAATACATTTAAGTTCTAGGTCGCCCACCAGTAAAATGCGGGAATACATTTAAGTTCTAGGTCGCCCACCAGTAAAATGTGGGAATACATTTAGGTTCTAGGTCGCCCACCAGTATAATGCGGGAATACTTTTAAGTTCTAGGTCACCCACCAGTATAATGCGGGAATACTTTTCTGTTCTAGGTCGCCCACCAGTAAAATGCGGGAATACATTTCAGTTCTAGGTCGTCCACCAGTATAATGCGGGCATACATTTCATAATTTTGCATTGAAGCAACTTTTTAGTCTTGTATTACAGAGTTTGGAATCAGTAACCCCACCAGAAGGCGGAAGGTTACAACAGGAATCCCCAGCAATAAACAATAAAATCCCCCAGCACCGGGAAGCAGAAGGTTGCAACAAGAGGTCCCAGCATAAACTCAAGTCCATGTGTCAAAAGGAAGAAAAGCATCGGAAGAAAAGCACCGAAAGAAATGCAAGCAGACAAGGAAGCAAGGCAACAAAAATAAATTGTACTCTAGCCTAGCTTCTTGTTTTTTTAAGCACGGTGTAACAAGGAGATCGGTAAGCAATAATAATAGCATGCAACAACAGTAACATTGCAGTCCAACGGTAGTCCCAGCTACCAAAATTTCCCGAACTACATTGACCTGATTCCTGTTTAGCCCAGGATATGTAGGAAACCTTTGAAGCAAAGGTTCGGTCAAATCTTTTTCAAAAAATGCTTCACACGGAGTACTCGGATGGGCAAAAATCGCTCGCTTTATCTTTGCACGAAAACCCTTCGTGTATCCGGGCAAAGAGGGGCAGCTGTAAGCACGTGATTTTTGCCCTATATGAGAATTACTCCCAAAAAATTCAAAAATAAAATGATTTTTCTTGGTGTGCCATTTTGTGATATTTTGTGACATTTTGAATAATTATTTGTATTTGTTTATGCATGTTTATTTGCTAAATTAATAAAAAATACAAAAATATGTCACATTTGCATGTAGGATTTAATTCTATAATTGTTACTAATTAAATTTGTTTACAAAAAATTAAAAATTACAAAAATAGGCATCGTTTGCATTTTTAGCATTTAATGACCAAATATACAATTTTATGCTTAATTAATACTTAATTGTGCGTTAATTATTATTAGGAGTTAATTTGCGATTAATTTAGTTCTTAATAATAGTTTAAGTATTTTTATAATTTAGTTTTAGAAAAATAAAAGAAGAAAAGAGAGCGAAAATATAAAGAAAATCGGAATTAGGCCTCTTCTTCAACTTCAAGCCACAGGCCCAAAAATGGTCCAATCTTCCCTACGACCCAGTCCATTCCGAACTGGGTCGACCCAGTCCATAACCCAAAAGACCCAATACCCCTATCTTGCATTTCAAAAACACAAAACAAAAAATAAAAAATTTTTTTTTTAGAAAACCCTAAGAAATGCCTAAAGCATCCGCACCCCCCCTATTCTCTTTCTTCTTCCTCAAAACTTCAAGCTCCAATGGCTGCCATAGCCAACCATGGCTACTCACCTTCACACCACGAACACCCCCTCACGTCGACACACTCACACACACATACACAAACAAACGACGCAACAGTCCATCGCCCCAACGTTGTTTCTCCATTGAAGCTCAAGCTCGACCATGGACTACCCGTTGCTTCTGCTTCAGCATCCTCTTAGTTGCTGCCTCACTTCGTCTTCTTCAACTCGAATAGCCATAGCCACTGCTTCGTCGTCCTCCACACCGTAGCCGCTGCTCCTCCACACCGTCGACACTGTTCCTCCTCCTAGCTCCATAAACGCAGTCACGTCCAAACAACCCCGTCGCGGTCAGCTGCTCCTGTTCTGCGAGCTTCATTTTCTTCGTGCTGCTGCCATGGTTGTCGCTGCTATTGCTTCAACTTTCTTCTACTGCTGCTCGCGTTTCATGGCTGCTGTCGCGACTGCGTCTTTTCTTCGTCGCCGCGGCTATCGCCACTAATTCCTCCGTCGAGCTGCTGTTGTTTCTACCTTCATCAAGGTTCGTTGATGCTGTTTCTCCTCCTTCTACTAAGCAGCTGCTCCCAGCTCACGCGACTCTATGTGCACGTCGAACAGTTGAAAACAAACCACGCTGATGCATCGACTATTGCTTCACTTCGGCGTCAACGCCAGTCGAGTTCGCGCACATGGATGAGTTTTGGTCGATGTCGTCGATCACTGTTCGAGTTCGTTGTTGGTTGGTCACTTGTTCGTCGTTTCAATCCGGTTAGTAGATTTTGAGTTTTATTTTTTTTCGTGTTCCGTTTTGATATTTCTCGAATCTAAAATCGGTAGATATTTGATTTTTGGTTTTGTTTATGTTCATATGTTTTGTGGAATTAATTTTCAGATTTCAAATGGAAATTTAATTAGTGGTTTTTCATGTTCATTTCATGTTTGTTTTATAGTTTAGGTAAGAATTTGTTAGTTTGATTGTTTGTTAGATTCAAATTGAAATTTAATTGATTATTTCTTCAATTTGTTTCATGTTGTTATATATTTTCCAGAAATTATTAATGTTGTTTTAATCGTTTAATCCGTCATGTTTGTTGTTTAAAATAGTTCATCCATGTTCATACTTTGTTTGATTGTTCTTGAATCCGAATTTTTGTATAGTTTGTTTTCTTGTTTACCATTTATGATTATTGTTTGAATTGTTCTCATAATCTTGTTTAAAGTTTAATATAAGAATTGTTTGTTGTAATGTTGTTAGAGTTGATTTTAAGTTCAATATGATTGAATTTAGAAATCTTCATACTTTGTTTGTTGTTGGTTTGAATCCGAAAATAGGATTGCTTGTTGCTAAAATATTGTTCAATCAAATTTTAGTTGTTCTTGGTTGTTCAATTTATGTTCATGTGATTTGTTGTTGAAATATTGTTAAAATCATGTTCATATGATATTGTTGTTATGATGTTCATCTGTGTTCATATTGTTGTTTGAACATTGTTAGAAATTGATCATATTGTCTATATTTTGGTTAAGTTTGATTAATTGATGTGTTATAGCTGATGGTAGTTTGGTAAATTTGTAATACGTTCAGGGGTAGTTTGGTAATTTCAGTAAGGTCGGAAGGGGTAGTTTAGGAATTGTACATTTTGTAATTGTTTATTTGAAGCATGGGGGACAAAATGAAATGGGGTGGTTTGTGATATTATTATTTAATATAAAGGGGGGACAAGATTTAATTTAAAGGGGAATCTTGCATTATTTTAAAAGAAGCATGGGGGACAAAATGAAATGGGGTGGTGTGATATGTTTTTTTAATATAATGGGGATGAGTGGGAAGATAATGGGTTTGGTAGAGAAAGGGATTGATTTTAATTGATTTATGGGATGGGATATATAGATATGTGAAGTCTTGAACACAATTGGGAGAGAAAAAAAATACAGACAGAAAAAAAGAGATTGAAAAAAAAAAGCTGAACATTTATTCCGAAAAAAAAAAAACATTGAAACTCTCAAGAAAAGAAAAAACATACAAAGAAAAAAAATTTGAAAATTAGAAGAGAAAGTAGTACACACCTGAGAAATATTCTGGTATACAGGTGTAGAAATTAAGGGTTGAAGATTAACTAGCCTTTCAAAAATCTGAAAATTTCCTTTGGTTTCTGTCCATTATTTTCGGCATTCCTGGATTTTATTTTGAATTTTTCAAAGCTGTCACTGGGATTTTCGTTGACTGGTTATTGCTGGTTATTGTTGCTGTTGCTGTGTTACGTATTACGTTGCTGACTTTCTTCTTCTTATATTGACAATATCAGGTACACAACTGTAATTTTGGCATTTTGTAAGCTGAAATGAAGAATGGAGTGTTAAATTTTTAATTTAGTTTAATTTAATTTTTGTATTGTATTTAGGTTATTCATGTATTATTGTTCTGTAAATCACTGTCATTGGCATAACTAGGCATATTATAGCGACATATTAAATAACGCCTTTACCAGATTATTAGGAAATATATTTAAGCCTGATTATTAATTAAAACTGTTTAATAAAAAAATAGAAGAAATAACGTAAAAATGGCGTTATTGAATCAGTTTGGCAAAAAAAAAAAAAATTAACTAAGTTCCTTATTCAGAAGGTTTTTCGTCAACGATAAGTTAATCCGAATCATGTAGTCAATTTCAGTTATAACATGAATTAGTTTGCAAACAAGTATTAGGACATGATGAATTAAAACAAAGTTAGTTAATGTTAAATTGTTTAAATTTTTAGAAATATGATTTAGTACTCAAGTTTTTATTTTTATTTCTTTCAATTTTCAGTATTTGTAAATAATTAGTTTCAATAAGCTTAAGTCTTACTAATAATTTGAATTTTAATCCAACTATGGGATAATTAGTTTTTTTTATTTTTTTTTACTTTTCGGTAATTCCATGTTGTATTTATGATTATAATTTTATTACTTTCTGTTAATATTTGTTTTTCTCTTCTATTTAATATGTCATTTTCAAGAATGTAGATATTGATTAAAAAAAAAAAACTTAGTAATAATAAAAATGTAGTCATTAAAGGATATTATTAAAGGTTCGCTAAAAATAAATAGATGTAAATAATACAAATGTATAGGATTCTCCATTCTCATTTATTTATTTAATTATTAAAAAAAAATTACTTAGAATTAGGGATGGATTGTTTAGTGAATTTCACTTCCTTCCCCAAAGATGATGACGCGTTAGACTCTTTAGGCGCGATTTAATTAATTTTACCTTCTTAAACTCGGATGCGCATTTCATGCGACCCAAATCTAAATCCTAAAACATCAAATAAAATATGTTTCGTATTGTGGGTGCATTTCATGTGACACAATCCAAAGATATGTTTTAAGCGATGTTCACATTCCTAAAAAATAATAATTATAATAATAAAGCGGTAAAAGATAAAATTTGCACATGGTACATAATTGTATTAAAAATCAGATAAATAAGCCGAATATAACAGTTGAGCGACCGTGCTAGAACCACGGAACTCGGGAATGCCTAACACCTTCTCCCGGGTTAACAGAATTCCTTATCCGGATTTCTGGTACGCAGACTGTAATATAGAGTCATTCTTTTCCTCGATTCGGGATTAAAATTGGTGACTTGGGACACCCTAAATCTCCCAAGTGGCGACTCTGAAATAATTAAACCAATCCCGTTTCGACTGTCCTTTAATTGGAAAAAACTCCCTACCCACCTCGCGGTGCCGGAAAAAGGAGGTGTGACAAGTAGCTCATCTTTGTCTCCTGCTCCTCTCATTTTGCTACAAAAGCCCCGTAAATGTGCCATAGGATCACTGTGCCCTTCGTATAAGTCAAACTTGGGCATCTTGAACCCTGCCGGGAGTTGGACGTCCGGGAAAGGGCATAGATCCTTGTAGGCCACGCTGACCTGGTTGCCCAATCCGTGCATGCTCCTGAAGGATTGCTTCAGGCTTTTGAACTTCCTCATTACCTCATCCTGTTCTGGAACCTTAGCCGGCTTTTCAATCTCCGCCGGGACCTCCAAGTGTGGATTATAGGTATGGGGTTCTGGTACATTGAATGTGTGTTCATGGGGATAGTATTGCGCATCGTGAGCCTGAAACAACGGCTCACTAGTTGATCTTTGCAGCGTGGCTGGTGTGGGTCCCACAAAAGCGGGAACATTTGGTGGTGGGAAATGTTGATGGGGTGGTAGAGCTTGGGAATCATAGGGGCTTCTCCCCTGATAATAGTGGTGATTCGGGAGGCTTGTTGAAGGGCCAGGGTGAGGGTATTCCGGCATATGCCCTAGTGTAGGAGTAACGGGTGGTTCAGGGCTCTTTTGTACTTTAGCCAAGGCTAACTGCATCATGTTCATTTCCAATCCGATCCTCTATATCTTCTCCATTGCCTCTTTCAGCAACTGGCTTACTGGCCTTTCTTCCTCGACACTATTTTCTGAAGTAGTCATGATTATTGGTACATGTCCTTTGGATCTGGTTTGATAATGATGTGATTCCAGAACGCTTTAACAACTAACTGTCTGGTATTTTTGGGAAAACATCAAACTTGTTAGCGTTAGAGTTTAACAGATTTGGTAATTGCACGTTGGGGATGCAATGTTCCTAAGCAGTTAACCATTTCTAACATATTTTTGCTTCAACCGCATGCGTCATCCCGGCTTGCTTTATTCGTGCCTTTAAAGTGTTTTGGGAACCCTCCGATTTTCTCTCTATTATTTTCTTTTCTTCTTTCCTTTCTTTTTTTTTCTTTTCTTTCTTTTTTTTCTTTTTCTTTCTTTTTAGTGGTGGTCGAATCTTATGTGGATTGCCTACGTATCACGTCCCCGCGTGAATCAGACCTGGCGTAGTTCTGCCATAAAGTAAAGACACAAAATTCTTTTGGAATCATTCAATTCATCACCAAAATTTGCTATTACAAACTATTTATTTTAAACAAAGAACAGCAAAATACAGATTCCAAAATTCTTAACCTGACTCGATGAAAAGAAAAAAAACAACATATGGGAAGATAATGGACCCATAAAGTCAACAAACAAGACTTGAACTATAGATACATTAAAGCTTTCAATCTAGGTGCTCGCGAGGCATCGTTCGGCCTTTCCGCGGGCTTTGGTGTAAGACCCCTTTGTAAGCTTTTCAACTCATTCATGATCCGGTGGACGTAGCCCATGACGGAGGCAAGTAGGGTATCACGAGGCATTTGCTCACATGCTAAGCATCTCATGTAGATGTAGTGCCCAATCTCGTCAATCCTACCTCGGATGTTATCCCTTTCACTGAATAGTTGCTCTATTTGCCGGTTCTTTAGTCCCAGTGCTTGAGCATTGTCGGCGAGTCGATCCTAGAACCTCTCCATTTGTTCCTCCATTCTGGCCATCAAATCATAACAGTGCCTTCTGTCTGCTCGGGCATCTCGGGCTTGTTTAAAGACCCGCTCTTGAAGAGTGGAGTTTGTTTCTCTTAATAGTCCGATGCTTATTTCAGAATCCCTTATGACTTGTTGTAGATGCTTTCTTCGGGCCATTGTACCTTTTGCCCATCTGACCCGCATTCTCGCGATGCAAGCCTCGGATCTCTCCAAGTCCTCTCGGCTTTTGCTGACCTGACTCCTCAACTCTGATATCAACCTCTCGTTGGACCGACTTTTCTGTTGGTCACCGACATTCTTTCTGTCTTGGCGGATTCGGGCTCTCAGGGCCTTGTTTTCTTGAGTCAACTTGCTTTTCTCTCATGTATCAGCATCAATTTGCAAGCTGCTTTGGTATTTTAGCCCATCAATTCGCTGTTTTAGTTTGCCAATCTCGACCCCGTATTCTTTTTCTTTTGCTAGCCAACCCCATTGTGCTTGCGATGATTCTACAAAGTCTTGGACGTGAGCTCTCTTAGTTGGTCTCTGGTGCTCAAGCTCTATTCTGTACCATGTGAGGTATTTTGGCGACACTTCGCCTTTGGCCCGGTCTTGTACAAAAGTATCTACTTTCAGGGTTTGACATTCATTCCAGATTCTCCGAACGACTGCTTCAGGGAACTGCCCACCAGGTCCGATTTCGACCACCTGGCTACTGAGATCCTCTTCCTTTGGGACTATTTGGCACCGCCCCAACTGCCTCAATACTCTGTATGGCGCATAGGGCTGGATACTTTGGAGACCCATCAACAACAAATGGGATTCAGCGGCTGACATGTGTATGATCTCATCTCTGGGTAGCCACCCAAATGCCCATTCTATGTGGTTTGCTGAGACGGAACGCAGCAGAGTGACCCATTCAGCGACCCCTTCTGGCAGGCTGAACCCATCGACCCTTGTGGAAAACTCTTCTATACAAGTCTTTTGTGATGACCCATATTTCAGAAATTAAGGGCGATGACATAGTTGTTCTATCATCCACATTTGCAGTAGTATATTGCAACCCTCAAAGAAACCTCCTCCGGTTTTGCAAACAGTGAGAGCGCGGAAGATGTCTGTTATTATCATCGGTTCCAGAGTGCTGTTGTCTTGTTTGAGCAAAGTGCTGACAACCCCAGCGACTTGTATGTTAATTTTTCCATCCTTTCTAGGAAATACCAGAAAAACCAAAAAAAACAGAAAGGCTACCATAAAAGCAATACACCTATGTCTTTCCCATTTCAGCCGGCTTTCCCCGCTGCAGATCTTACCCTCGGGATTGTTGAACCCTCCAAGATGACCGTACCTGCCGTACAGGAATGCCAAACTACAAAAACCCTCTGATAATTATGGGTTGTGTATAATTCTGCGGATCTTCACGGTGTCTAAGAACCTGTGTATGGTCACGGTCCTTGGTGCAATAAGATACTGCTCTCTCATAGGGATTTTAGGACATCCGATGTACCCTGCCAGTTCCTCTAGTGTCAGTGTGAGCTCAAAGTCTGAGAAATTAAATACATTGTGTGCTGGGTCCCAAAATGAAATTAACGCCCTTATAATGTCCCCTCGCGGATCAATGTCCAGTAATCCAACCAAGTTTCCTAAGTATATCTTGACTATATCTCGCCCTGATTCTTCCAAGTCGTTCCACCACATGCGTAAGCCCAAAGGGATCATGTTTATAATGGCCCAGATGAATTCCTACTCGTGCTCATTCTGCACATTTATTAAGGTGATTTAGACAAAAGCAAAATCTTTATTTGACTCAAAAACTAATTTTCCCATTTTCCCTAATTTTGAGAAAAGAAAGACTGATTTTCCAAATACGGCCTTTCAACTCTTCAGGGATGAAGATTTTAAGGCTGTAGGGATTTAACCGGCCGAAAGGTAAAAGAATGACCAAAGGTGACTGTTCATGCAAAGTCAGCCTTCCGGCGCCCTTTTAGGGAACATTCGGCTATTTTTGCAAAATGACATCGCCTGACTCTTTTATAAAAGTGACAACATTTTGTCATTTTTCTGGTCATTTTTTGCAAAATGGGGAGTTGGACCCGATGAGGGTTGCCTACGTATCTCACATCCGATGAGAATCAAACCGACGTAGTTCGGGTAAGAAAAATTAATTAAATCACAAATCCAATTTTCTTTCTTCAAAAATCATAATTTTGGCAGAGTTCTCACATTATTTGGACATTGGTTTTTTCTTAAATGAGCAACTCCCAAATTTTTTTCAAAATTCCCGTTTTCACCCACCGGTCAACATGCAAGTTCAAAGCAAATTAAATGTGTCAACAAACAAGATGTAGCAGGATGGTCCTTTTTTGTTTCAGTTTGCTTTTCCTAGACGGGCCCAACCCCTGTGTTGAGCCCCCTAAGTCAAATGCAACGTGATGCAAATAAACGTTTCCTACTAGGGATCCGGCATGAAGTCATGTTTTACTAAGTTTCAAAACTGGGTTTTGTTCTAGACCTGGCTTACCCGAGCGGACAACTCGAGTCGAGGAGGGGGCAACTTACAGGGGACCTGCGAGATCGTCCGGCTTCGTAGCTTATCCGATCCTCTTTCTACTTGGGTATGACACTAACAGAATAGGGAGTCTCAAACCAGTGAGCAGCATCCCCGGAGGTAAGAAGAAAAGGGTTCGACACAGTTTATATATACAGTCAAATAATATCAAAGCGGTAACACACATCATTTGCATATGAAGCACATATCTCATGACAATGTCAGATAATAAACAAAGCCAGACAAAACAATTATTCTAAGCCCGAATTTCTAACCCTGAACCAGTGGTTCTGGGTTGTGTGATCCTCAGCAGAGTCGCCAGAGCTGTCACACCTCCTTTTTCCGCCCCCGCAAGGGGTGAAGGAGTTTTTTCCAATTAAAGGACAATCGAAGCAGGATTTATTTATTTATTTCAGAGTCGCCACTTGGGAGATTTAGGGTGTCCCAAGTCACCAATTTAATCCCGAATCGAGGAAAAGAATGACTCTGTATTACAGTCCGGGAACAAGAAATCCGGATAAGGAATTCTGTTAACCCGGGAGAAGGTGTTAGGCATTCCCGAGTTCCGTGGTTCTAGCACGGTCGCTCAACTGTCATATTCGGCTTGTTTATCTGATTTTATAATTATGAGCTCAAGTGCAAGTTTTAACTCTTAACCGCTTTTGTCATTATTATTATTATTTTTTTATCAAGAATTGCAACATTGTGGAAATACATCTCGAACCACGTCACATCAATGCACCCGTGGTTGTTAGCACATTTCAACTCCGTTGAGATTTGGATTTGGGTCACATAAATATGCACCCGAGTTTAAGAAAATTAAATTATTAAAGGCGCGCCTAAAGCGACTATCGTATCCTTTACTTTGGGTAGGGCCGTGAAAATTTGCTAAACGGCCCGTCCCGGAATCTAAGTACTCGAAATAACTATCCGTTGAGGGCCCCGCACTTTGAGTATTCTTGTTTGTCGAGGCTCGTCTCATTCGTTATTTACTTATTATTATTATTATTATTATTTTGGGGAATTTGCAACGTTGTGGGCACGCATCTCGAACCACGTCACAATCAATGTACCCGTGATTAGAGACACGTTTCGACTCCGTTGAGATTTGGATTTGGGTCACATAAATGAACACCCATATTTAAGAAGGTAGGATTAATTAAGACGTGTCCTAAAGAAACTACGTATTGTTATTTTAGAAAAAAGCCGTGAAAATTCACTAAACAGCCAAATCCGAAGTCTAGCCAATGGTTATGTATTTATTGAGGGCCCCAGCGATGTGTGATTTATTTGGCGAGGCGCGCCTCATTTTATTTTTAAAAGGTCGTCCTATAGTGGCTATGTTTTCTATTAAGTATGTCTCTAACAATGAAAGAAGAAAAGGGTCCAACTTTATTTACATGCTTGTAAGTTAGTTATAGTTGGGTTCCAATAGGATTCGCAAAATCCGAAACATGAACGCGTATATGGGCAGTCATTTGGATATTATGGGCCCAGGCCCAGCGCACACAGTATTGACGGGACCTGGGCCACTTCTTTTCCGATAAGGCCTGGTTAGCTCATTTGACTCAAGCTCGACATGTATAAGGCTGAAATGTAAACTTGTGCTATCTACTCTAACGGTATCGTTGCAAGTTATAACGAGGCAACCGACTAAATGAGGTGAGATTATCTAGCAACGGACAGTTTGATACTTAACGTACATTTGGGAGATATGCTAGCCATAGACACGATTGAAAAATCAGGATATTGCTTACTACACCATCACTTCTTTTCTAGCTACCAACATACATAGATAACGAGCCATTAAGTTGCCATATGTGATATCTAGTTATACATGATGACTACCTTCATTATCCTAATAGAAGATATGACTATTATATATACAACTTAATGTTCAATATACAAACTGAAACAAATTCGAAAAAAAGAACAACTTCAACTCTTCATTTTTATATCCATGTTTCAACTTTTCAGCTTACATTGACAGTGTATCAGTGGTGTACCTGGTATTAGGAAAGCCAAAAGAAGAAAAGGAAGGATCAGTTGAGCAGTAGCATTCGCAGCAAACAGCAACAACAGAAACCAGCAATCAACAGCAACAAAACCCAGCAACAGATTTTTAAAACCCAAGCAAGACTTCAGTTTGCAGCCCAGCAATACCAAAACAAGTACATGCAAGGCAGAGAAGGAACCAGATGCACGAAAGTAGTAGCCTCTGGAAATTATATTCAACTTCCAGCACAATCTCACTATATATCACTCTGAAGATAGACTGACCTACTAAAGGTTGAAAGACCAGCCTTGTTTTTTTGCTTTTTCTTTTTCTTTTCCCTCTCTGAAAACTGAATCTCCAGCTCCTTTTTTGTTCTAAATGAGCCTATTTATAAGCAAAGTAGGCCAACCCAGCTGCCTTGATGCCTTCAGCCTTTTATTCTGCCCATACCCCTTAATTCCCCATCCTAAATGTCTTTTCTTGATGCCCACTATATTGTTCCCCATGCTTGTCCTATTTGTTTTAATCAAGAGTCATAGGAGGGGTTATAGTATTCAAATAAACCCATGCCCTCATGTTATGTACCCCACTGACAATTAAACTAAGTTTAACAAATGACCCCTAGGCAGACCTTAGCTTTACAACCTGTTAAAATCCTACTAAACTCCTAAAATTACCCCTTAACTCTGGCATATTACTGTATTACCCTAAGCCTTACTTGTCTGAACTTACCAACTATATAAGCTTGAACTTAGCACTGATTTCTGATTGATCTCCCAAATTTCTACAGCTATATCCAATTCCTAGCCTAAGTTCAACTAAAAATCAGATCATAAAGGGGTTTCAATCAAACCAAATGAGTTGGTCATATTGGGAGCCAAACCTGACCAACTCAGAGTCAAAATGCAAATAGGCAACAGCCAACAGGCTAAAATCAAAGCAGTAATGAACAGGCTTCCATGGCAAACTATGAAGATCATGGGGTTACTGAATGAATGAGCAGTCTAGTTCAAAGACAGAACTGAACATATTCCACAGGTTCATTACAAGTTAGCATACAGATGTAGGGCTGGCAAACATACATGGAGGACATTAATGAACTACTATCCTGTTTATTCTAATTTTAAACAGATTAATTGACGACACTTATTTAAATGACTATACAAGCTATAATAGACAACAAACAATCAATAAAACACACAAACAAACTAAAAATTACCTCAGGATTCACAGACTTGACAGAAAAATCAAAAACAAACCAAACTAAACATGAAAAACAGATAAAATTCATAGGATAACAAAAGAAAGGGGAAAATTACCTCAGGGATTCGAAATCAAAACTGACCCAGGCTCAAACTCGGACTCAACCATTTTTGGGGTCGAATGGACCTTAATCGAGTGTTCTCAACTGAGAACACTTTGACTAAGGTCGATTAGACCCCACATTGTCTTTTAATTTGGACAGGCCTTAACTTTTGGTCTTTTTAGGGTTTTTTGTGGTTCGATTTGGGATTCGTTCAGCTCCAGTCAGATTTGAATGGAACCAACGGCGTTTAGGGTGTGAGGGAGGTTAGGAGGTCTTATGGTATGAATTTGGGGTCGTTGGGTGTAGATCTGGTTTTTGCTCGAACCTTCGAACGAAGATTCGAGACGTTCGGGGAAGATTTGAAGTAAACTGAGTGTGGATTTGGAGAGAGGGGGTCATGGTGATTTAGGGGTGTTAGTCTGGTGGTCATCGGCGTCGTGGTTGCCAGGTTTTACGGTGGGGAAATCCTAAGGCGGCTAGGGTTTGTAAGGGTCGTCTCTGGGACGATGGTGAACAGTAGGTGAGGGGGGGTTTGGTTTGGGGGCGTGGGGTGAGGGATTGGGTTTCTTATACGGGGTGGGTGGTTCAATCCTGGCCGCTGGATCAATCAAGATCAAAGGCCAGGATTAGAGGGTTTAACCAACACGGTGTCATTTGGTTTAAGTAGGGGGGTCGGTTCGAACCGGGCAACGGGTCGGGTTCAGGGAACGGGTAAGGGGGACGGATTATGAGCCGTTGGATCATGTAAGGTCAACGGCTGGGATCGATTGCCACAGAACGACGTCGTTCTAGTGATTATGGGAATGGACCGGGCACCAGGCGTTTGGACTGGGTCTGTGTCTTGGTTTTGGGCCTGATATTTTGGGCCCAATCCGAGCTTTCCTTTTTCACAACTCTTTTCTTCTTTTAATTTAATTTAGACACAATTCCTAAAATTAAAACTACACAAATGTTAATCAACACTTACAATAATTAATACACAAGTTAAAACCTTAAAAACAAAATCACTCAAAGACAACAAATAGAATAAAAAGGTATATATATTTATGTATTTCTAATTTTTCCTTTTTAGGGCGAAATGATGGTTTAATTAATTCCTAAATGCATGATTAAATCCTAAATATGCATGCACCATGTATTTTTATATTTTTCAATTAACTATAATAAGGGTAAACATTTACGGACAAAATAATTACCAAAATGTCACGCAAATTCTCAAAAATTGTACCCAAAGGAAAAACGTTTTATTTTGAATTTTTTTTGAGTAATTCTTTCATCGGGCAAAAATCACGTGCTTACAGGGGTATCATTTTTGCAATAGAGCTTTCGACACGTTTCTTTCAAAGTATGGTGTCAATCACAAAGTTTCTACCCCCTATCATCCTAAAGCAAGTGGTCAAGTGGAAGTCTCCAACAGGGAAATCAAAAGTATATTGTCAAAGACAGTCAATGCTAATAGGACCGATTGATCGAAGAAGTTGGATGCCGCTCTATGGGTTTATAGGATGACTTTCAAGACGCCGATTGGTATGTCTCCGTATCGGTTGGTGTTTGGGAAAGCTTGCCATCTACCAGTTGAGTTACAACACAAGGCCATGTGGGCTTTGAGGAAACTAAATCTTGAGTGGGATGCTGCAGCCAATCTTCGTGTGGAGCAGCTCAATGAACTTGTTGAATTCCGATTCCATGCCTACTCCAGTTCGTCCTTATATAAGGACAAGATGAAGTACCTTCATGATAAATATGCTCGTGGAAAGGAGTTCAAAGTAGGTGATTTGGTTCTCTTGTTCAACTCTCGGTTACGTCTGTTTCTCGGAAAGCTTAAATCAAAATGGAGTGGACCTTTTGAAGTGGTGTGTGTGACCCCGTTTGGTGCTCTTGATTTAAAGAACAAAAATGGTGAAGTTTTCAGAGTTAATGGGCACCAGGTCAAGCATTATCTTGGGAAAATTGATGACAGCCACGTGGTGACACTTCTTCATTTCAAATGATGTGATGGTAACCTGCATCGTGCCGCAACGTTAAATTAGGTGCTTCTTGGAGGCAACCCATGTGTTTTTCTTCTTGTTTTCTTTGATTTTCTTTGAAGTATAGGATTGATTTTTGGGCTAACTGGTTGTAAGATGTTACAAGGTTGTGTTGATGCAGTGCAAGACATAGTGGAAAAATGCACAGGTCTCTAAAGTTGCCAGTACGGCCGCACTACATTCTGTGTGGACCGCACTGGTGTGGGTAAAATGCAGCCTCTCTGAAGTTTGCCACTGCGACCGCACTACATTTTGTGCGGTTCGCAGTGGACCTCTGTGGCCGCAGTCCAGCGGACCGCAAAGCGGTGCCTCCTCAAGCTTTGAAACTAATGTTCAGTGCGGACTACGGTCTATTTTGTGCGGTCCGCAGTGGGGTAGGTGAGCTGGGCCCCAGGGCTTTTCTATAAATAGTCCCTGAGGCCCTCCTGTTCAAACCTTTCGACCCTCTAATTCTCAAACATCTAAAAAAAACACTGTTCATCATAATTTCTGCTCGCAAATAGCTGCTAAAGTTCTCTTATCATTTGTAAATCTCACAGCTGGTAACTTTTCTTCTTTTAATTACTTTAATTTCGTTATTTCCATTTTTTTTTATTTTCCTTGTTTTTATTTTCTTCTTCCCGTAGTTTCTTCAAATTGTTTAGGCTAGGGTAGTTAAATATTTGATTAATGTAGATTTAGGTAGTTAATTACATTGGGTAAACATGTAGGGACACTACTTAGGTGAACAATTAGACTTAAAATCAAAATTTATGAAACCCTAAGTTGTGTTGCTTCTGGGCACTCAGTGCGGACCGCAGTCGATTCTGTGCAGTCCACGGTGCCTTTGTGCTGTATGCGGTGCCATTTTGTGTGGACTGCATTGATGAAAG
This sequence comes from Nicotiana tabacum, assembly GCF_000715075.1. Taxonomy (NCBI): domain Eukaryota; kingdom Viridiplantae; phylum Streptophyta; class Magnoliopsida; order Solanales; family Solanaceae; genus Nicotiana; species Nicotiana tabacum. The sequence goes on along the minus strand of NC_134087.1, from coordinate 53,973,209 downwards.
ACCTGAATGCTGAACCTCAGGAATGCGGCCGCACTATATTTTATGCAGACCGCATTGTCCCAGTGCAGCCGCACTACCATTTTATGCGGTCCGCACTACCTAGATACAGAGGATGGATAGTCTGATCCCTATCCCTGTGCGGACCGCATGGCCATTTTGTGCGGTCCGCACTGACCCCTGTATGGCCACACTACATTGTGTGCGGCCTACACTGGCCTGTTTTCTGCAACATATATGCAATTTTCTGATTCTGTACTGCAACAATGTTTTTAACTGAGGCTACTGATACTAATAAGTTCACTTGATTGTGTTTGCAGACAATGGTTAAACAACGAGGCAAATGATCTAAACAACCCAACAGAGGTAAATCTTCCCGGGGAGGGAAGCAGAAAATGATAAAACTCACTCCCCAAGCTAGGCAAAACATCAAGAACATGAGGAAAGCGATAAAAGCCGCTGACAGAGCCATTGACATGTCGGTGAGTGAGTACGAGCCTTCCTGGGAAATCTCTTCGGACTGTGTGCTAGAATACATCCCTGACTGGCCGGAGAGGCATAGATTGAGAGACACTCCTCCATCATCACCCACTGCCCAAGCTCCAACACATGTAAATTCTAAGTCGTCTGAGGGCCAGTAGCAGGTAGTGGGGAATACTCCACCTCTCCCACAGCTTTATTATCCGGAGAGGATGCAGTAGGAGGTGAGGAGGAAGTAGAGAAAAATGAGGGAGTAGTAGAAGGAGGTGAGCCTCAGGTGGGAGGCGTTGCTAGAACTAGAAAGCCTGAGGCTTGGGAGGACATATTTGTGAGTGAGGTGGCGTACCATAAATTTCGGGAGTGGTGGCCGGTGAGAAAGTTGATCCCGGAGAGGAGCTTCATAGATAGAGACTTTCTACCTCACAACCCCAATGTGAGGAGGCAGTTTAGGACGAGAGTTGGATGGGAGAATTTTCTAGATGACTGTGTGGACGCCAACGAATACTTGGTCAAAGAATTCTACTGCAACGTAGCCCACATCAAAAAGGGCTCCAAAGTGACCAAGGTTCGGAATCTGAAAATGTTATTCGACGGAAAGTTGATAAATGAATACCTTGGCTTCAATGAGGAGGACGAGACCTGTACATGGCAAAGATGGAAATGGGCGAGGAGGTCCGTCCATGGTTGGCACAATACCTGGCAATCCCAGGTACCACCCCGGACTGGTTGACTACTAGAGTTAAGAACTTAAGAAGGAGTTTGAACTTTGAGGCACGGGGGTGGGAGACCTTTGTATGTAGCCGGTTGGATCCCACGATACATGATAACTCTCTTCCTCTCCATCAGGCTGTGTTTGGCTTCTATCATGGCGGTGTACCCCATTAACGTGGGAAATATGATGTCACGGATTTTACCATTGTGGGTGCGGAGCATGAAAGAAACTATACATTCCCCAGTTTCCTCACAATGTACTTTCGGGGTTTAAAAGTGGACAAGAGGCCTTTCGACATCAAAGTCAAGGCGAAAGCCCCGTTTTCTTGGTACAACATGCAGGGGGATGACAACCCCAAGAGCAAGAACTTCAAGGGTACATCTACTGCTCCAACTAGCTAGTCTGAAGAGCCAGTTGTGGTAGTGGCTCCTGCTGAGCCTACCTCCACTTCCACAAACATCCCTCCCGGTATTTCCACATCCACAGCCATTCCTACCGGTCCTTCCACCTCAGCAGGCCCGAAGATTCCATCTTACAGGGCCCATACTATTACTGCTCACCGACTGAGCCAGGCGCTTCTTAGTATAAACAACTGGATGCAGACTGACTCATCCAAGTTGTCCACACTCACTATCGTGGTTGAGGCTCAGTCGGCACCTCCAGCCCCACAGGTTCCCCAGTCAATCGAGGATGCTCTTAGAGAGAGTTTAGACAACCAGAAGAAAATCCTTAACACTCAGGCAGTGCTCTCAAAGGCAGTTGATTCACATAGCAAGGATCTTAAGGAGCTTGCTCGGGAGCACAAGAAGATGAGGAAGGCACGGGCCTCAAAAGAGTCCGTGAAGGAGCTGAGAGTAGATGTAGACTGACTAAAGGCGGATCATCTGCCTTTATATTTATTGCTCCAGGACCCAGCACCAACAGTTCATCTAGAGACGGAGCAGTCACAGAGGCCTCCCAAGAGGAAGAGGATGATCCCTCGAGCTGATGATGCAGTCATCCAGCTGGCTGACCCATAGGAGACCTCTTCTAGTCAGCCACAGGGTGCACTACCTACAGAGCCTGTCTAGTCCCAGGCCCAAGTCCCAGTAGTAGAGCAGCAGGCCATAGGGGACCAGTCTGAGGTCCCCGAGCACATAGAGGACCCAGGGACCACACATGACCCTATGCAGACAGACAGGCCATAGGGAGTTTTTTATATCCTTTTTTCCTCTTATCCTTTTGGTGATATATTTAGACTAGTTGGCAATGGGGACAATGCCAGCTTTCATTTTAGGGGGTAGGCCCTACCTGTTATTCATTTGGATGATTGTATATATATTTGATACATTTTATGCTTTCTTGATTTTTTTCATCTTTGGTCTATATATAATTTTGACATTTCGTTACATTTATCGTGCTTTTATTTTACTTTGGGTCTGTATATAAATTTATGTTTCATTGTACATATTCTCCCATCTATTGTATATTCAAATCCCCTTTTCTATATATTTATTCTATTTTCCGCAAATTTTTCGTTCTTAGCTTCTTATTTGTGATTCGTAGCTTCTTGTTTTCAAAGTTTGCAATAAGCCTTTGGTTTTCTTAATGCCATGGTTCTTTCCAAAGGCGGAGTGTTGTGTGAACCGGGTGGCTCTTCCCAATGATGGATGTCGTGACAACCTTCTTAAGGGCTTGAGTCCATTTTTCTTTTTGTTTTTAGTAGTTGGTAGTTAAGGGTACCTCAAGCAAAGCTTCACTTGGGCCTAACACATTTACCTTTGATTTCATGGTCAAAAAACAACTTATTGTGTTTAGGATGGTGAAAGTCGTGACCTTGAGAGTCTTGTGTTGACCGATAATAATCAAGTGGTTTTTTGGGACCATTGTGTGCTCAAATCGTATCTAAAGTTGTTGTGGGCCCCGAATCTATGTCTTTAGCAATCCATTAGCTTGTGCGGTGAGTAATTGAATTGCAAGTCCACGTCCCGAGCCATTAGTCTAGAACTTGTCCTAAATGTTTGTTGAGGCAAAATCCTAAGTGAATTTTGACTTGAGACATGATTATAGCTCTCCTTGATCCAATGATAGTTTGAACAATTCCATAGCGTACCAATGATAAGATCCCTAGTCAACCGTCTTGAGCCTTGGACTTTTTTTTTCTTTCAAGAACCATGATACAAGCCTATACATGTTCTAAAGATACCCTCTCTTAGCACCCGATCTTTCCTTTAACATATGGCAAAAGTATAAGTTTGGGGGGAGAGACGAGGATTGCAACAAAGTAGTAAAAAGGCACAAAAATGAAGTAAAGTAAAGGCAATGAAAAAAATAAAGAAAAGCAAAAATACAAAAAGAATGTCCAATGTGAAAAAGATTAAAACGGGATTCAAGAAAAGCAAAGAATCAAAGGTGTGGAAAGTTGAAAAAGGAGACAAAGTTTGAAATGCATAAGAAAGAGTGACAGTGTGTCTCTCTAACCCCTTAGAAAGAAGTGAAATGACTCAAAGAGTCAAGTGAATGTGTGCCAAATGAATCAAAAGAAGTGCTTAAGGGAAGATGGAACCTACTTAGACCAAAACATTCCCTACCTTGAATCAAAAGCCTTCACAATATTTCCACAAAAGCCCTATATGATCTTGAGTTGAATGAAGCTTACCTTAGTGGATACTCACATAAGGGGCAAATATATGGTACTTAGAGCCGGACTTGTGACTTTTTCTTGAGAGAGATGAGTGAATTTCTATTAACCTCGTTTGTGTGCCACTATTCTAAAGGTGAGGTTTACTTAGGGAGAGTTGAGGATGTGTGAGTTTGGGTCCACAATGACCAAAGTAATTGAAAGAGTTCTTTGATGTGTTGAGTCAACCCTTGATGCTCTTGTGTCACACTTAACCCATGGTGTTTCAATGAGTAAATGTTGTTAATGATTCATTTGTATTGAGGGCAATTGTTAGTCCCAATTGATGCTAGTTGAGGTTGCTTTAGGACAGCTGAAAACTTCTTGGATTTTCCCTTAAGGGGTGTGTCTTATTTTGTTTGCTTGAGGGCAAGCAAAAGCTTAAGATTGGGGAAGTTGATAACTAGGGATTTTGATGCATTTTATACCCCTTCTTGCTTATGCTTTGATTAGAAATTCACACAAAATAGTCCCGAAAGGCTCACAAGTTGTGCTTGATTGCAGGTTTGCTCAACAAGGTGACAATTCGTCAAAAACAGCTCAAAAAGGAGTGAAACATGCTCAAGTACCAAGAACAAGTCCAAGCTCAATGAAACAGGACCAATGCAGCCGCACTCCATTCTGTGCGGTCTACAAAGAGGGGGTTCAGAGAGTGCTCATTTCAGGCAGTCAAGCAATGTGGCCGCAAAACATTTCATGTGGACCGCATTGACTTCATTGCGGTCGCACTCGATTTTGTGCGGTCCGCAAAGCTCAAGTTCAGAGAGGTGCCAAGTTGGAGGAACAATGCCAATGCGGTTCGCGGTCCATTTTGTAGGGACCGCAATAGAAGCCATCGCAGCCGCGATACATTTTGTGCAACCGATGGTGGCCAGCTTCAGAGAAAAGATTGTTTTAGCCAAGAGCCTTAGTGTGGCCACACTCGATTTTGTGCGGTCCGCACTAGCCCCGTCGGGGTATTTTTGTCTAGAATTTCCGGCCTAGTATAAATAGTTTCTTTTCCCATTTTTAGGTCATCAATTGTATTCTAGACAGCAGCTGCGCTCGTGAATAGTGTTCTTTTACCATTTTGAGTAATTTTACGTTAGTTTCATCATTGAATCTTCAAGTTTTATCTAGTAATTAAATATTATGGGTTTTTTTCATCTATTTCTTTTATTTTATTCTATAATTATGAGTAACTAGACCCATTAGCTAGGGTTGTGGCTCAACTTTAGTGTGGGTAATTGATGGGTCTTGTGTTTTAAGGCTTGAATGTCTATGAGTGTTTGATATTTGGACTAATTTATGGTTTAAATGTTGAATTAGTGGTTGCAAACACTAGTTTATGGCTAGTTGACTTTGGCTCTTCTGGAGAAAGAGAGCCTAAGTCTATGCAATTGGTCTAACAAAGAATTGGGCGTATTCAAGAGATTGATAGCCCCAATTAAAGGGTTAAACCTAAAGATAGTAATACCCGACTTGAACCTCGATTGCTTGCACAAATTATCATACCCAATTGGTCTTGAGAAAGTCAATTAGGGAAAAATCACTCGAATTACCAAGAGGTATAGAGTGAGTAGAATCGTGCAATGGTTATACCGTAATCCCCAAATATGAAAACCTAGACTTAGATTAGAAAACTCATCAAGTATCCACCTAGGAGAAAGTCACTTCCCTGGTGTCTTTTAACTATTTAGACAACATTCAGTAGTTTACTCTTAGCTTCACTTAGCCTAATTTAGAATCTTAATAGTATAAATTTAGAAGTAATATCAAAACTAACAATGTTTAGAAGTGCGATTAGGAACAACTACACAACTCCAATTTAGATAGACACTCAATTCCAATCTCTAGCTCCCTGTGAAAATCGATCCCGACCTTCTCGGGTAAAAGCTGTTTCGACCACTCTTGCTACTTTGTAGTAGTACAGGGTTGGACTCAATCAGGAACCACGTGGCTATGCATTTAATCGCAGCAATATCTCTGAGCTTTGTGATGCCTTGAGAATAGTCAGTACTCTGGTTGTGACGCTTAGGCTCAATTTTTGACTCTAGGATAAATACTTTAAATCACGAAATTCTTAAATTTGCTTAACTGCTTTGACTGGAGTGTCGTGATAAGAACCAATCCTGAATGAGTTATGTGCCATGTCTGTGTGAAGTTTGTATGTGTTCTGTGCATTGCATTTGATGTCTAGAACTTGCCCCGTGTGTGTGCAAAGCGAAATAGTAGTCTTGTTCAGTTTGCGAAATGATGTAGGTAGTTCTTTGTTAAAACAAATATATATAGAGTGTAAATGCCTAATTTTTGCCTTATATATATATATATATATATATATATATATATATATATAAATACCTAATTTTTGCCTTGTTTATATATATATATATATGTGTGTGTTTTGTTCTTATTTGTATATGTATAGGTTTTAAGAGTTGTTTAATGGTTTGATAAATGGGGTAGGGATTGTGCTAGTTGAATTTTAAAGAAATTGAGCCAAAATTAGCCCAAATCAATGGCCCAATTCTATTTGACCCAGTTTGGTGAAGCCCACCTGAGAGGTAAGCTAAACGACGTAGTTTCATGGTGAAACTACGCCGTTTCTTTTAATGACATGGAGATTCAACTTCAGTCATTGATCAACCCTTGATCTAATGGTCCATATTTGATCTCTCAAGAGGTATATAACCCCGTAAAGAATCAGAAAATTGCCTTATTTACACCCAACCCAAACCCTAAACTCCTCTCCTCACTCTATCCCTTCCTCTCTGCTGCCGCAAGGCATCCACGGTGGCGGCGCCTTCCAGAATTCATCACCGGCGGCGGAGCCCCTCCAAACACCACCATAATTTCACCCCTACTCATCTCAACCTCCTCTTTCCAAATCCACGAACCAAATCCTTTGAATCCCACCCAAACTCCACGAATAAACCAAAATCCAAAACCCTAGCCCAATTTATTTTGAAAATTCGTCGAGTTTTAGACCTCTCCTTAATAAAATACTTACATAGGCGTGTAGAGATCCACATGATCTATCATCCTATGTTTTTTTCACCACAAAAAATGCACCGCCACCGGCATCCACCCCTACTGCCGTGGCAGCGCCGTTGCTCCACCACCAAAGACCACCATTGTTTCTCCACTCTAGCTTCATCTCGATGTAAAGGCACTCGTTTCCTTCTAGCACGACGGAAAACCCTATTTGTTTTGGTGCCTGCTAAAAACAAACGTGCACTTTAATGTCAGACAGTTAGGACTCGTCTTCCTTGTCATCTCCTCGTTTGATTTGGCATCGGCTTCCATCGTTTGGTATAACCCTATTCCCTTTTTTTCTCTCTTCTTCTTCTCCAATTCTTTGATTATATTTGTTATTAGGTTTAGGGATTAATCATAGTCATGATTCTGTTAGTTGTATTATTAGTGTATTTTATGTCAGTAATTCGTTGTTATTCTGGAATCACATGTTTCTTCATAACTTTAAATTAGTTTTCAACCTTGCCAGTCGATTAGCTCGTATATAGTTCGTCAGTTTTGATTTTTGGTTCTACGACCTAGCTGGTCGACTATTTCATATGCATTTGTTATTACTGAACTTTTAGTTTTATCGACCTAGCTAGTCGATTATTTGGTTGTTCGTGCTTGTTACTCCTGGATATTTGTTTTGGTCGTTTGTTTGAATATTCAGTTAGTTGCGACTACAAATGATGGATTCAATTCAAATTGGTGGATTGTTTAATTCATCGGGTTTAGTTGGTTCATTGAATGATTTGTTAAGCTTGACCTTATCTTCCTTTGAGCATGATTTTAGTTTGAGTTTTTAGCTTAAATAAGTCATGTATTGATTAAAAACTGAAATAGTAAGAAATACTTGAGTGTAGGGTTCTTTGTTTGGTTGTTTTTACTGTTGCGGATTGTTTGGAGTAAAATACTCCAAAAAATTTTCCACAATTGGTAAGAAAATTATTCATTGACCAAAATTCTAATTTTAGACAAATTATTGGTCAAAAATCAATCATTTTGGACAGATTTTTGGCCAAACAAAATCTGTCCCAAGGTCCTTCCTCTCCCTATAAAAAGAGGAGCTCTTTCCTCATTTGGAAAAAAAGATCTTGGACTCTAAGAAAGACATCTTTTACACACATTTTTCAAAATATCCTTTTTTACATATCTGAGAGAGAGAGTAAAATATCAGTTGAACACTCATAATAAGTTGCAAAACCTAAGAGCTGTTTGAGTGTTAGCCAATCTTATGGAAAGACTTAGCGAATTCATTGAATAATGACATGATGTGAATCGGGATGTTTAGTTATTTTGTTCTTAAGAAAACTGGATGTGTTGTGATTTATTAATGATAAATGGAACATGGTTCTTCAACAAATGAAAATATTGTTTGATTTGTTAGTTTCCTGTTAAATCTTGAAATAAGATATGTTGTCTCAGATAATCTGATATGTGGGGAAAATTGAATATTGAGAATGAGACTTACTAACTACTTAAATTGAAATTTTATTTGAGCAAGTTAACTGGGTAGTAGGATTATGTACATAAAAGTTTGGATTAATTAATTCTTCTTGTCCAAATCATAACAAAAGTGGCCCATATATTTTCATAAGCAACCCCTTTTTACTTCAATAAGATAGCCTTTTTCTTTAAAATAACAAAAGCTGGCCCAACATTTTTTTTTTATATTTTTCCCTACTAATTAGTTCCAAAATCTGATTTTTTACTATTTTAATAGATTAATAACCTTTAATGAGTTAATTAAATACAAGGTAATTTTAGGACGCTCTAAATATAGACAATGTGTTCACACGATCTTTGGTCGTTTTTTTATTTTATAAAATGGTCATGTGTGCATCACCGCTCCTTGGCTCTAAAATAGTAATTTGTGTTTTCTAGTTAATCGTATTTGACCATGTGTTCATACCCATTCCTTGGTCAAATGCACATAATCAAATAAGGACCTTGTGTGCTTAAACGCCGGTCAAAATATTATTATGCGGTACTAGACAATAGTATTTGTTTTTTTAGGTAAATAAATCACAGTTTATCCAGAATTAATTCAAGCCAAGTTCAAGTTACTAAAGTGACCGTGCCAGAACCACGAGACTCGGGGAATTCCTTACACTTTCTTCCAGGTCAATAGAATTCCTTACCCGAACTTTGTTTTCGCAGACCAACATGAAAAGAGTCAAATCTTCCTTTGAATAGGGATTCAAATAAAAGGTCACTTGGGACACCGACAAAAATCAATTCCAAGTGGCGACTCTGTAAATAAATTAATTCCTATTCAAGTTTGTCACTTAAATTGGAAAAATTCTTTAGCTCAGAATCCATAATATTGCATTATCTTTTGGAGGGGTAAAAAAGGGGTGTGACAGCTCTGGCGACTCTGCTGGGGAACTAATAAGAATTCGAGCTTGTACATGTTGACTTTTTATTTGGCTTTATAAATTTTGTAAATATTGTGATTTATTTCTGCCTAATGTGCTACCTGTTCGCTTTTTACCGTTATTGATATTGTTGAACGTTACATATAAACTGTTTTCTCACGCACCCCCTATGAGTCTTCTTGAAATTAAATTGGGCATTTGCTTGATAGAGCCTGCTTTCTTTGAGATAGCCGAGGTGCTTGTCATATAGTGAAGGATTTTAGTCACACCTGTTTTAGGCGGGGAGCACCACCAGTTAAGCCGGAAAGCAATGCTACCGGTACACTGACCCTCCTCGACTCGAGTTGTCTGCTCGAGTAAGCCAGTCTAGGTACCTTTTTCACCAAGATTTAAACCTAGAAGAACAAACCCCATGTCGGATTTCCCAAGTAGGTTCGCTATATGTGCATCATGTGCATTTGACTTAGCGAAACTCGGCACAGGGGCCAGGTCCGTATAAGACAAGAATCCTATTTGAGACCATCATGTTCACGTATGTGCCACTTGATACATCATTTAGAAGGCTTACTTACATTGTCGACCGGCTTTGAAAAATTAGTGTAGCGGAATTATTAGAGAAAAAAAAAAGAAAAAAGGAATCATTCTCCTAGTTTAGTGCAAATAAAAATAATAATAATAATAATAATAATAATAATAATAATAATAATAATAATAGTTTAGTGCAAATAAACCTTTGTTTTTTAAATAAAAAAATTGTAGTGGTCTGACGTGAGGTGTAAAGATTAATTTTCATAAAAATCAAAAGAGAAAAGTACTCAGTTTCACCGAACTATGCGGGTTTGATTCTCACCGGATGTGAGATATGTAGGCAACCTCCATCGGGTTCTGCCCACGTGTTTCAAAAAAAAGGGAAAAGGAGCATAAAATTCTGCATATGCATCTTTGTTCACCTTTTATCATTTTGCCCTTATGTCCGACCATTTTTGCCAAGATAGCTTTAAACCTTTCCGGAAGTACCGAATGACTGTTTTCGCAAAAGTAGCCATTTTATCTAATTTTGTCTAGTTATATTTGCTGAGACAGCCTTTGAACCCCTCTCGGGAGTGCCGAAGGGCCGTTTTCGGTAAAATAGTTTTTATTTATTTATTTATTTTGTCTATTTTTATCACTTTGTTTCTATGGCCGTTTTCGTAATAATAGTCATTCTTCCTGCTTTTATCATCTCAACTTTTGTGTCCGATAATTTCAAAATATATATATAATAATAATAATAAAAATAAATAGATCGAGTCCTAAATTGGCAATAAAAAAAGAGAAAAAAGAATGATCAAGATTTGCATATAGTTTAGGCAAGTCCTGGCCCTTTTATCTTATTTTTAGGTTCACCATGAGTTCTCCACATAGAAGTAGTCAGAAAAGGGTAAGGAACAAGACACCTCCTATGTTCTTGATCAGAGATAAGACCTCGAGTAGTCTCTGTAATTGGTGGACTAGTTTTGCTACATGGGAACAGAATCAAGTATTTAAGCACCTCAAGTTCCTCACAAACATCATGATAATTAAGCCTAACAGAGATTTAATCGAGGCTTTAGTGGGTTTTTGGGACCCCGTCAACAGTGTCTTCCGGTTCAAATATTGTGAAATGATGCCTGCATTGGAGGAATTAGGTGGGTTCACCGAATTGGGGAGAGACCTTCGTGGGAAAAAGCCTGCTGCTCTGAGAAAAGTTGGTGTGAACAACTTTTTAAAGAAGTTATGCCTCCGTCGAATTCCAATGGTTTGCTTAAATGAAGGTTGGGTTCTGTTGGAATATCTTTATGACAAATTTGGGGCCGAGAAAGGATTTGAAAACTTCTCGGGCATAGAATTCGTCAACCAGTTAAGTTACAACGCTTGGAGGGAGTTGAGAATCTTCACATTCATGATATCATTTCTAGGGATCATGGTCTTTCCAGAGCATGGTGGGTGCATCAAAATTCAATTGGTTGCAGTAGTCTCATATTTGCAAAGTAACGAGGATCATACAATTCTCCCCATGATTTTGGGAGATATTTTTCGAGCTTTGACCCGTTGTCAAGAAGGTGAAGATTACTTCAAGGGATGCAACATTCTGCTACAGATGTGGTTCATAGAGCACCTTTATCATCATCCAATAGTAGTAAATTTTAATAATAATTGGCTAAATTACATTGGATGTCACCCGGACAGGGCTACGAGTTGTAATCTTCCAGAGGGGGTGAGGTCCTGGAGGACATTACTTGGTTCATTGAGTGCTGATAGAATCACTTGGAACTATTACTGGTTCCCTTCTACTAGGGTCATGCATATGTCAACGTATCACCTGTTCTTCATACTCATGGGTTTCAGAGGTTTCCAACCCTACACGCATCTACGCATTATGCGCCAGCTAGGGATAGAGCAAAAGAGGCCCCCGATTGAGGACATGTGCCCGTTCGTGTGGGAATTCAAGGGAGAGGAACCTCCAAGCAAGTCATATGCACAAAAGGTTTGGTTTGGTGGTCGATTTTCTAATTTGGACGAGATAGTAGTTGATCGTGAATGTGGGGAGGTAATCCTCGCATACCTTGAGTGGTTTCAAAACCAGGCTATCCCTGAGCAAAGGCCAAAAAGATCCATACAACATGCAGTTGATTGGGAGGAGGAGATCGAGGCCAGAGTTAGAGAAACCAAAAGGGAAGTGGCACACGAGTTCCAATCTCGTATTGACATTTTACAAGAAGATAAGGGCATTTTGGAGATAGCCATGGACATACAATAGGCTGATTTTGAGCAGGAAAAGGCTTAGTGGGCACGAGAGAAGCAAGCACTCAAAGCCCAAATTCTAAAGAAGAACATAGTCACAACCGAATGGTTCATTGACCAAGATATCTCTCACTGGCATGTTTGGGATGACATGGCACAGGACTTCATCAAACAATTTCAGTACAACATTGATATTGCACCGAATCGTGATTCCTTATCCAATATGAAGAAAAAGCCGACCTAAAGTTTTAGGGAGTATGCCATCAAGTGGAGGGAGCAAGCGGCTAGAGTTAAGCCACCCATGGATAACCACAGAGCCGATCATAATCAAACCTGCCTTGCAACCCCCTATGACCAACACAAAAACCACTCCTTGGAACTACAATAAAACTGTGATGACCTACAAAGGCAAAGAAATCATAGAGGAAGTGGGGGAAACTGGAGGTTTGACTCGATCGGGGAGATGTTACTCTCCAGAAGAGTTGAGGAAGGCCAAGCAAATCAGAGAAGGCCAATTGCCAATAAAGAAACCAGTCACTAAAGCGGAGGCGGAAGAGTTTTTGAAAAAGATGAAAGTTCAGGATTACTCAATCATTGACCAGCTAAGAAAGACTCCTGCCCAAATCTCTCTACTATCTCTGCTCAAACATTCCAAAGAGCATGCCCGTGTACTAATCAAGGTATTGAACGAGGCACATATCTCAGAGGAAACCACAGTGAATCAGTTAGAGAAGATGGCTAACAGATATTTTGAGGTGAACAGAATCTTCTTTACTGATGATGAACTTCTCGAGGAGGAAGCCGAGCACAATAGGGCTTTGCACTTGAGGGTCAAATGTGAGGGGCATTATGTAAAGCGAGTCATGGTTGATGGAGGCTCAAGTGTAGATGTATGCCCTCTCTCTACCTTGTAAAGCATGAAGATCAATACAGACAGAATCCGACCCAACAATGTTCGCATCCGGGCTTTTTATGGCTCAGCGAGAGATACCATTGGGGAAATCAACCTCACCATGACCATTGGGCCGGTTGACTTTGAGATTGTTTTCCAAGTAGTGGACATGGTCACTTCTTATAACTTTCTTCTTGGAAGGACATGGAGCCATACGGCCCAATCTATGCCATCCACCTTGCACTCGATGCTCAAATTCGAACATGACAAGCAAGAAATTATTGTTCACGGGGAAGACGAGTCTTCATTTATAAAGACTTGTTAATCCCATGTATTGAGGCCAAGAAAGGGTATGAGTCCATTGTCTATTAGGCTTTTGAAGTGGTTGTTGTAGACTATGTTGAGGAAGAAAAGCCCATTTTGCATCCTCGTCTTTCCGTCACATCTGTAATGGTGGTTGCAGTTATGTTGAGACAAGGTTATGAGCCAGGAAAAGGCTTGGGGGTATCATTACAAGGAATTTCAGAGCCTATTTTTTCGTTTAGTAACCAGGGTGCTTTTGGCTTAGGCTTCAAGCCAACACAAGCAGATAAAAACAAAGCCAAGCACCACAGAAAGCATGGATGGGTCTTGCAACAACCTATCTATCATATTTTCTACACTTTTGTCAAGCCATGACTCCAAGAGGGTTAAAATTCCTCAGCGCATGCAAACATTGATGAAATTTGCCATGGCCTCAGCCATATGTATTCTGAAGTGAATATGATCCAGGCTGGTGAAGGCACTAGTCGTGCCGATATGCAACTAATTGACCCAGACACCATGCTCACCAACTAGGAAGCAACTCCTCTCCCCATAAGGAAGGAGTCTTGGTAGTTTCCTTTTGCAACTTCTTTTTTGTATTTTGGGTTACTTTCAGGGTTGTAATCCAAACATCTCAGTGTGATTGTTTTGTTTTGATGTTAACCCTTCTATCCTTTCGAATTCAATGAAATGTAGTTCAGTTTCATATTAAGTTTTGTATCTTTTCCTTTTTCTAATTCCTGTCATTTTATTTCCATTTCAGTTTTGTTAATGCTGGCTTTAATAACATGACATGCATGAGGAATTCACTCCCAGATCTTAAAAAGCTGTCTAATATCAAAATAATGCATCAAGAGGTTGAATGATAAATATAAGGTTGTTGAGGAAATAAAAAGAGAGTTGGAACAATTTGAAAACAAGTCTAAGCCTAACCTCAATGAAACTGAGCTGATTAATATCGGAAGTCATGAAGAAGTCAGAGAAACGAAGATAAGCATTCACACTGAACAAAAAACTTGAGATGCCTTGATTCAACTTTTATTTGAATACAGATATGTGTTTGCTTGGTCTTACGATGATATGCCGGGTTTAAGTGCTGATCTAGTCGTTCATAAGCTTCATACGTATCCTGATTTTCCACCAGTCCAACAAAAGCAACGAAAATTTAAAACAAACGTGAGTAACAAAATCAAAGAGGAAATAATGAAGCAACTGAGCGCCAATGTGGTTAGAGCTGTACGATACACCACCTGGGTGGCGAATGTTGTGCATGTGCCGAAGAAGGATAGAAAGACTAGAGTCTGTGCTGACTACAGGGACCTGAACAAAGAAAGTCCAAAGGATAATTTTCCTTTACCAAATATCCACATTCTTGTAGATAATTGCGCAAAACATGAGATATAATCATTCGTGGATTGCTATGTTGGGTACCACCAAATTCTAATGGATGAGGATGATACAGAAAAAACCGCTTTCACCACTCCATGGGGTACTTATTGTTACAAAGTCATGCCATTTGTTTTAAAGAATGCAAGGGCAACTTACATTAGGGCCATGACCACCATTTTTCACGACATGATGCACAAAGAGATTGAAGTATATGTTGATGATGTCATCATAAAATCAAAGACACAGGCTGATCACGTGTGCGATTTGAAAAAGTTTTTCGAGCGGCTTCGAAGGTATGACCTTAAGCTCAATCCATCCAAGTGTGCATTTGGGGTTCCATCTGGGAAACTCCTCGGTTTTATAGTCAGCCAAAGAGGCATTGAACTGGATCCATCTAAGATAAAATCCATTCGAGATTTGCCACCTCCGAAGAACAAAAAATAAAACTGAAGTCATGAGTTTGCTCGGGAGATTGAACTACATCAGTAGGTTCATTTCTCAGCTCACAACCACGTACGAGCCCATCTTTAAGTTGCTGAAAAAGAATGTTGCTATCAAGTGGACAGACGATTGCCAAAAAGCTTTTGACAGGATCAAAGATTATCTGTCGAAACCCCATGTACTGGTCCCACCTGAACCTGGTAGGTCTTTGTTTTTATATCTATTGGTGATGGATAATTTCTTTGGATGCGTTCTGGAGCAACATGATGCAATAGGAAAAAAGAAACATGCAATCTATTATTTGAGCAAGAAGTTCACCAATCATGAGGCTAAGTACACCCTTTTAGAAAGGACAAGTTGTGCCTTGACTTGGGTCGCTCAGAAGCCGAGACATTATCTTTTGGCCTACACTACTTACCTCATATCCAGAATGGATCCTTTGAAGTACATCTTCTAAAAGCCAATGCCCACTGGAAGGCTCGCAAAATGGCAAATCCTGCTCACAGATTTCGACATCGTCTATGTCACTCACACCGCGATGAAAGCACATGCTTTGGCAGATCATTTGGCAGAGAATCCAGTTGATGATGAGTACATGCCACTTAGCGCATACTTCCTAGACGAAGAGGTCAACTCAATAGAGGAAGTAGTTCCAGATGATCACCCTGTATGGAAAATGTATTTTGCTGGGGCTGTCAATATCAAAGGAGTTGGGATCGAGGCAATCCTCATCTCACCTATTGGACATCATTACCCTACTACGAGCCGACTTCGGTTTTTCTGTACCAATAATATTGTAGAATATGAAGTTTGTATCATGGGTTTTGAAAATGGCCATAGATCTGGATGTGCATGAACTATTGGTTATTTGAGATTCTGACTTACTTATTCGGAAAGCCCAAGGCGAATGGGAGACTCGAGACATCAAGCTTATTTTGTACAGACAATGTGTGCAATACTTAAGCAAAAGATTCAAATCCATCGAGTTTAGGTACATTCCCAGGTTCCACAGCGAGCTAGCCGATGCCTTGGCTACTTTAGCCTTGATGCTCCCTTATCCAGGCAACATTCATATTGATCCACTATAAATCCAAGTTCGAAATCAAAACGGTTACTACAATACAATTGAGACAAAACCAGATGGTGAACCATGGTATCATGACATAAGACGATTCTTGAAAACAAGAGAATATCCAGAGCATGCCAAAGGAGATCAAAAAATAACTATAAAGCGGCTCGCCAGTGGTTTTTTCCTGAATGGGGAAATTCTGTACAAGAGGACCCCAAATTTAAACTTGTTGAGATGCATAGATGCTACAGAAGCAGAGCGGATCATAAATGAAGTGCATTGGGGGGTACGCGGACCTCATATGAATGGATATGTTTTGGCGAAGAAGATTCTACGGGCAGGGTATTATTGGCTTACTATGGAGCGAGATTGCTTCAGATTTGTTCGCAAGTGTCACCAATGCTAGATTCATGGTGACCAGATTAACTCTCCTCCTTCGGAGTTGCATCCCATGTCCTCTCCTTAGCCTTTCGTTGCTTGGGGAATGGATGTTATTGGGACAATCGAGCCAAATATGTCAAATGGGCATAGATTCATTTTGGTTGCAATTGATTACTTCACCAAGTGGGTGGAGGCCGTCACTTTCAAAGCAGTCACCAAGAAAGCAGTGGTAAACTTTGTTCATTCCAACATCATCTGTCGCTTTGGTATCCCAAAGACCATTATCACTGACAATGCAGTCAATCTAAATAGTCATTTGATAAAGGAGGTATGCGAACAATTTAAAATCATGCATCGCCATTCTACCCCTTACCGGCCAAAAGCCAATGGAGCCATTGAAGCAGCGAACAAGAACATCAAGAAGATTCTTAGGAAGATGATCCAAGGTTCCAGGCAATGGTATGAAAAGTTGCCTTTTGCTCTTTTGGGATACCGCACGACTGTTCGCGCATCTGTTGGTGCAACTCCGTATCTGCATGTATATGGAACTGAAGCTGTAATACCGGCTGAAGTCGAAATTCCCTCTCTCCGAATTATTGCGGAATCAGAGATTGAAGACACTGAATGAGTCAAGACCCGATTAGAACAACTGATGTTGATCGATGAAAAACGGCTAGTAGCAGTGTGTTTTAGCCAGTTATACCAGCAAAGAATGG
Source organism: Nicotiana tabacum (assembly GCF_000715075.1). NCBI lineage: Eukaryota > Viridiplantae > Streptophyta > Magnoliopsida > Solanales > Solanaceae > Nicotiana > Nicotiana tabacum. The sequence goes on along the minus strand of NC_134087.1, from coordinate 53,956,032 downwards.
CATGCACTTACAATAAGAAAGTGCGCCCTAGGCAGTTTGAGGTAGGCCAGCTAGTTTTGAAATGCATCCTTCCGCACCAGGTAGAAGCTAAAGGAAAGTTCACCCCGAACAGGCAAGGACCCTACATCATCAAGAAAGTGTTACCAAAAGGGGCCTTGCACTTGGTAGATGAAGAAGGATGGGTACCAGACATGACTATTAACGCAGATGTAGTCAAAAGATATTATGTCTGATATATACCTACTGTAGAATTTTCACGCATTGATTTTCTCTGATCGAAGTGACGAAGGCTATCATTTGCTCACTATTCCAAATAGGTATCACCTTCTATTAATTCTTTTGAGCCATATTTACTTCCTTGTTTCTCACTTTTTGGAACATGTGTAAAAAAAAGGCAAACAACAATTCTTTAAGTCATTTAAACTATGTCCGACCTGATTCCGAAAGGATACGTAGGCAGCCTTACCCTGGGTTCGGTCCCATCAGAATAAAAAATCCATATTCCCAATACTCAAAAACTGGGGTAGAAGTTTGTTTTATTTCACGGTTTTTCTGTAAAAACGGTTCCAAAAGTTGGAATTTGTTTCAAGATTCATTTCGCCTTTTTACCTTTCAAGAACTTCTGATCGATGTTTTTTGAGAATGTTTGAAGTCCCCATGCCAAGGGCGTTGGGCAACCTCCCTCATGCAGTATCTTAATAAAAAAAAGAGAAGAAAAAAAAGAAAAAGAAAAAAGAAATGAGAGAGTCTTATCAGTGAAAACCCATACGGGCACTATAAGGCGACAGTGAGTAGAGAAATGAGAGAGTCTTATTGGTGAAAACCTATATGGGCACCATAAGGCGACAATTAGTAGAGAAATGAGAGAGGTTAGTTAGCGAAAACCTGCAAGGGGCGCTACTAGCCGAATGAGGGTTTTCGATTCTCCGGCATGAGCATAACCAAGACAATTTCAAGATAAACATTTGCGACGGATTTTGAGAATTAGACAGCTCAGACGGATCAGGCGTCCAGTCCAAATGCATGTCATGATTCATTGAAGTCGGTACATACCTCCAGATAAGTCTCCCAATTCCTTTCCCCGAAAGGGACACCTTTTGTTTAAGCACAATTCTTTTTCACTTTCAATTATTATTTTGTTTTTACCCATAATTTTTCTTTGAGTCCCTTTTGGTCTAATCCTACATCAAAAGCGAAGCATCAAAATGGCTGCACCACTATCTACGGTTTCCCCGTAATATCGAGTACAATTTGGGGACACATATGGTATTGACGAATGCACGAATCCATCTGTGATCTCATTTGATAAGGCGAACAAAGTGTCTCAAAGAAATTGAAAAGGTCGCCTAAGCAAGACCTGCTTCATGAGAAAAGTTGATAAGCACTACAGACAAAATCTGATACTGGGTGCAAGACAGTTGAGTTTGATTTTAAAGAAAAATTGCCTTGGAGACAAGGGTAGCGGTACCATGGACATCTAGGTATGAACGATTGGGGGCAACATTGGAAAGCCAAGGTCTCCAGAAAATGATACAGAGCAGCCGAGCATCTCGGTACCACGCTGACAAATCGGTTCTTCGACATCAGTGGTCGTGAATCAAACTACTCAGGGAATCAAGGCCACAAATTAACCACCACTTTAAAAACTCACAAATTTTCTTTGTTTGAAGCAGGAACAAAGCAGTGTAGAATGGCGATTCTTAAAGAATGAATGTCACCAAACGTAAGCTCCTTAAAATCTCCATTTTCCTTTTAGCAAGCATCACTATTGTTCACACCTCCCATTTTCGAAGCTTAACTCAGGGAGAATCCTTTCGCCTAGAAGGATCCAGCTCATAGTTCCGGGTAGAAGTACTCTTCGCTCAGGGTATTTTACGCAGCTTAACTCAGGTAAAATCCTTTCGCCTAGGGGGATCCAACTCATATTCCGGATAGAAGTACTCTTCGCACATGGTGTTTTACGTAGCTTAACTCAGGTAGAATCCTTTCGCCTAGGGGGATCCAGCTCATATTCCGAGTAGAAGTACTATTCGCTCAGGGTGTTTTACGCAACTTAACTCAGGTAGAATCCTTTCACCTAGGGGGGTCCAGCTCATATTTCCGGGTAGAAGTACTCTTCGCTCAGGGTGTTTTTATCACGATCCGGATTTCCCACCCTCGGGAGTCGTGATGGCGCCTACTCGAGAAAGCTAGGCAAGCCGAGTATTATAGATTCATTAACTCATTTATTTATCCTTTTTTAACAGTTTAAAATAACATGCGATCAACAGTAAAATATTAACAATAATTAAAGACATGCGGAAGTAATCTAAGAACTTAGCCAAAAATGATTACGACAATATCAAGTACATCTCTACCCGGAACCGATGTCACAATATCACGGGCCATCTACGAATACTACAAACAATTGTCTGAAAAGAAAGATACAGTCTGTCTATGAAGTAACTGAAAACAAAACATAAATATGGAAGAGAACACCGGGGCCTGCGGACGCCAACAGGACTACCTCGGGATCTCCGACTGGACTGAAGGCAGCCACGTAAAGCGATGGTCCAAAAGTTGCCGCTCTGGGATCTGTGCACAGTACAAAGTGTAGTATCAGCACAACCGACCCCATATGCTGGTAAGTGTCTGGCCTAACCCCGGAGAAGTAGTAATGAGGCTAGGACTAGACTACCAAATAAACCTGTGCAGTTATATAATATGCAGCAGAAAATAAAACAAAAATAAACAAGTAAAGATGGGAGGGGGACATGCTGCGGGGGAATATCGTTTACCAACAGTAATTTAAGAGAAAAACATAAAGAACAATTTAAAATTCACGGCAAAAGAATAAGGACCTCGTAGCCAATCAATATGCACTTTTATTATCTATTGTTGTGGCGCGCAACCCGATCCAAATCATAAAAACACTGTTGCGGCGTTCAACCCGATCCAATTATATTATTGTTGCGGCGTGCAACTCGATCCAAATATAATATTGTTGCGGCTTGCAACCCGATCCACAGATACAGTTCAACACCAATCACAAAAAGAGTCCCGGCAGGGGATCAATAAGGAAACAACACTATCCCGGCAAGGGAATCGACAGTATTAATAAATACGTCCCGGCAAGGGAAAATCAACTATAACCAAACTTGTTCCAACATCTAAGTCCTCAACTAGCACCAATAGTCAATCATAAGTAATTTCTACGGGAATAATCATAATCCTTGCTCAACACAGAGAATCAACAACTTAGGCATTCGTAGTATTTGTTAAGAACACAACAATTTCAATTTAAGACTCACAGACATTCTTGACACCAATGTATAGATACTCGTCACCATGCCTATACGTCATACTCAACAAGTAACAAGTAGCAAATAGGACACAACTCCTAATCCCTCAAGCTAAGGTTAGACCAAACACTTACCTCGAACTTCTACGGCCAACTCAAGCCTCAAACACCGCTTTTCCTTTAGAATTCGCCTCCGAAAAACTCGTATCTAATCCAAATTAATTTAACAACATCAATAAATGCTAAAGAATTCATACTCAATGCTTAATTATAGATTTCATATCATTCTTCCCAAAAGTCAAAAATCGACCTCGGTCCCGCTTGGTCAAAACACGAGGTTCGGACCAAAACCCAATCACCCATTTACCCACGAGCCCGAATATGTAATTAGTTTCGAAATCCGACCCCAAAACGAGGTCTAAATTCCAATTATGCAAAAAACCCTAACTCTACCCAAATCCCTAATTTTCTACCCTTAAGAACATGATTTAGGCCTAGAAATCTAATGGTGTTAATGGAAATTGAAGAAAATGAGTCTAAGATTACATACCTATGAATTTGTGGTGAAGTTCCCTTTCAAAAATCACCCAATTTGGAGTTTGAAAGAAGAACTTATGAGTTTTGGGTTAAATCCCGTATGTGTTCTGTTACTGTGTAAATGACTGGGCAAAACTAAGCTATGCAATCGCGAACAAGCCTATGCCATCGCATAGGTTTGACTCTCCTGACCTACGTGTTCGCGAGCTAAGGGCCGCATTCGCATAGGGTTAAAACTACCCATCCCCCGACCTATCTCCTATTCTACGCGTTCGCGTCAGCCCGGGTGCGTTCGCGTAGAGTGAACTCCTAAGGCTCCACGTTCGCACCTGGTTCTATACGATCGCATAGTGCAAACCTGCCCCATTCCCCGATTGTGCATTGCGTTCGTGAGGGTTTCCCCGCGATCGCATAGAGTTAAAAACTCAGACACCATCAATAGTAGAAATACCAGATTTCTAAGTCCAAAAACACTCCGACGCCTATCCGAAACTCACCCGAACCCTCGGGGCTCCAAACCAAATATGCACACTAACCTAACAATATCATATGGACTTACTCGTGCGATCAAAACACCAAAATAACATCAACAACTATGAATTTAGCATAAAAATCATGAAATCACTTAAGAACCTCAAATTTTCCAATTTTCTCAAATACGGTCCGATTCATGTCATTTCAAGTCTGTTTCTTACCAAATTTCGCAGACTCGACTTAAACTACATATAAGACCTGTATCGGGCTCCGAAATTAGAATACGGGCCTGATACCATCAAATTTTAATCACATTTTATTTTCAAAAATGCATAAATATTCTAGAAAATATTTTTTTTTAAAATTTCATTTCTCGGGCTTGGGACCTCGGAATTTGATTCGGGGCATACGCCCAAGTCCCATATTTTCCTACGGACCCTCCGGGACCGTCAAATCACGAGTTCGGGTCCGTTTACCCAAAATGTTGACCGAAGTCACCTTAAATTCATTTTTAAAGTCAAAATTCATCAATTTTCATAGATTTTCACATAATGGCTTTTCGGCTACGCACCCGGACTGCGCACGCAAATCGAGGTGATATTGAAAGAGGTTTTTAAGGCCTCGGAATGCAGAATTTATTTCTAAAACAAGTGATAACCTTTTAGGTCATCACATTCTCCACCTCTAAAACAACCGTTTGTCCTCGAACGGACAACAGACATAAGAAGGAATTACCTGAATCGCGGAAAAGATGGGGATAATGGCTCCACATGTCGGACTCGGACTCTCAGGTCGATGCCTCAGCAGGCTAACCTCTCCACTGAACACGGACAGAAGAAAAACTCTTCAATCTCAACTGACGAACCTGTCGGTCTAAAAACGCTACTGGTTCCTCCTCATAAGACAAGTCCTTGTCTAGCTGGACAGTGCTGAAATCTAACACGTGGGATTGATCCGTGATACTTCTGAAGCATGGACACATGAAACACTAGATGCACGGCTGATAAGCTCGGCGGCAACGCAAGTCTGTAAGCCACCTCTCCCACTCGATCAAGAATCTCAAACGGGCCAATGGACCTAGGGCTAAGCTTGTCCTTCTTCCCAAATCTAATCACACCCTTCATAGGCGACACTCAAAGCAATACCAGCTCACCGACCGTGAAAGCCAAATCACAAACCTTACGATCGACATAACTCTTTTTCCTAGACTAAGCTGTACGGAGCCTATCCTGAATAATCTTGACCTTGTCCAAGGCATCCTGCACTAGATCTGTACCCAACAACCAAGCCTTTCCCGGCTCAAACCATCCAACCGGTGACCGACACCGCCTACCATACAAAGCCTCATAAGGAGCCATCTAGATACTTGACCGGTAGCTGTTATTGTAGGCAAACTCTGCTAAAGGCAAAAACTGATATCACGAGCCTCCAAAGTCAATGACACAAGCTCAAAGCATATCTCCAAAATCTGAATAGTCCGCTCGGAATATTCAGGCTGTGGGAATAGATTAAAATATCATTAATGAAGACTATCTCGAACGAATCCAAGTAAGGCCTGAACACTCGGTTCATCAAATCCATAAAAGCTGCTGGGGCATTTGTCAACCCGAATAACATCACCAAGAACTCATAATGCCTGTACCGAGTGCGAAAAGCTGTCTTTGGGACATCGGATGCCCTAATCCTCAACTGATAGTAGCCAGATCTCAAGTCAATCTTCAAAAATACCTTAGCACCGTGAAACTGATCAAACAAATCATCAATCCTCGACAATGGATACTTATTCTTGATTGTAACCTTGTTCAACTGCTGGTAATCTATACACATTGGCATCGACCCATCCTTCTCCTTAACAAACAACACTGGCGCACCCCAAGGCGAAATACTGGGTCTAATGAAACCTTTTTCAAGCAAATCTTACAACTGCTCCTTCAACTCTTTCAACTCAAGCGGGGCCATACGATACGGTGGGATAGAAATGGGCTGAGTGCCCGGAGCCAAATCAATGTAGAAGTCAATATCCCTATCGGGTGGCATACTCGGCAGGTCTAAAGGAAATACCTTGGGGAACTCACGTACAACAGGCACAAAATCAATAGAAGGAACCTCAGCACTAGAATCACAAACATATACCAAATAGGCCAAACACCCCTTTTCGACCATACGTCGAGCCTTCACATAAGAGATAACACTACGAGTAGAATGACTAGGAGTCCCTCTCCACTCTAAACGAGGAAAACCCGACAAGGCTAAGGTCACAGTCTTGGCATGACAGTTCAAGATAGCGTGGTAAGGTGATAACCAGTCCATCCCCAATATGACATCAAAATCAACCATGTCCAGAAGTAACAAATCTACACGAGTCTCAAGACCCCCAATTACAACTATACATGAATGATGGACTCGATCTACCGTAATAGAATCACCTACCGGTGTAGACACATATACAGGGGCACTCAAGGAATCACTAGGCATGACCAGATACGATGCAAAATAAGATGACACATAGGAGTATGTAGACCCTGGATTAAATAGAACTGAAGCATCTCTACTACAAACCAGAATAGTACCTGTGATAACTATATCGGAAGCCTCAGCCTCAGGCCTGGCTGGAAGAGCATAACATTGGGGCTAGGCCCCACCACTTTGAACTACATCTCTAGGGCGCTTGCTGCTGGCTGGCCTCCACCTCTAGCTACCTGACCTCTACCTCTAATACATCTACCTCAACCTCTAGCACCTCTACCCCCACCCCTAGCTGGTGGAGCGGGTGGTAGAATACCTGGTGCCTAAACCATAGCTGGTAACCCTGCTACTGCGACTGAGTACCCACCAATCTCGGACAAGCCCTCCGGATATGACCATACTCACCACACTCAAAGCATCCACCTGAGTGCTGCGACTGAGGAAAATGGGACTGACCTTGGCGGCCTGAATGACCACCCCAAAAACTCTATAGCGGCGGTGCACTGATAAGAGCTGGTGGTGCACTGTAGGGCTACTGATTAGAATACTGCATATGAGAACCATAGCCACCTGAAGCGTTGTGAGAAACCTGACGTGCTGACTGAAAAGGCCTAGGAGGATGGCCTCTACCATACGAATCCCTGCCTCCAGACGAGGCATCACTAAATCTCCCTGAGTGGCGAGACCTCTTGTCAGACCCCTGACTACCCCCTACGACAGAACCATCTCAACTCTCCTGTCCACATTGGCTGCCTTCTAAAAAGAAATCTCACTCCTTGTCTCCTTATCCATCTAAAGTCAAATCGGCTGAATAAGTCCCTCAATGAACTTCCTTACCCTCTATCTCTCGGTGGGAAGTATGATAAGAGAATAATGGGCCAAGTCGATGAATCTAGTCTCATACTGAGTAACAGTCATAGAACCCTACTGGAGATGCTCAAACTGCCTCCGATAGATCTCTCTCTGAGTGATAGGGAGAAACTTCTCCAAAAATAGCTGAGTAAACTACTCCCAAGTCAAGGCTGGAGATCCGACTGGTCTAGCCAAACAATAATCTCTCCACTAAGTCTTGGCGGATCCAGACAAACAGAAAGTAGCAAAGTCGACCCCATTGGTCTCCCCATGTTCCTGAGAACCTCATGACAACTGTCTAGATAATTCTAGAGATCCTCAGAAGATGCACCGCTAAAAGTAGTAGTGAAAATCTTGGTGAACATGTCCAATCTCCACAAAGTATCGGCAGACATAGTTGCTCCATCACCGGTCTGAGCTACCACACCTGGCTGAACTGCTCCAACTGGCTGAGATACTGGAGTCTGGAACTGGGGAGCCATCTGCTCCGGAGTGCGAGTAGCAGAAGTCTGGGCTTCTCTTCCAGCCTGAGAGACGACTGGTGCTACAGGAAGCAAGCCTACCCGAGTGACACTCTCCATAAGGCCCACTAGACGGACCAGAGCATCCTGGAGTACTGGGGTAGCAATAAACCCCTCTGGGACCTGAGTTGGGCCTACCGGAACTGTCTAGGCTGGAACCTCATCATCAAAGTCAACTTGAGGCTCTGTCACTGGTGCTACTGCTCTGGGCTGAGCTCTGCCCCTACCTCGGCCTCTAGCACTACCTTGGTCTCGCCCTCTGCCCCTTGTAGGATCTGCTGTTGGGGGCTCGGGCTGCTGATCAATGGATGAGGAAGCGCGAGTTCTCGCCATCTGCGAAAGAACAGAGTAAATATTCAATTAGCATTGAGAAACCAAACCGCACGACAGGAAAGAATAAATGTGAAGTTTTTCCTAACTCTATAGCCTCTAGGGGATAAATACAGACGTCTTCGTACTGATCCCTCAGACTCTACTTAGCTTGTCCGTGAATTGTGAGACCTATGTAACCTAGAGCTCTGATACCAACTTGTCATGACCCGGATTTTCCACCCTCGGGAGTCGTGATGGCGCCTACTCATGAAAGCTAGGAAAGTCGAGTATTATAGATTCACTAACTCTTTTATTTAGCCCTTTTTAACAGTTTAAAACAGCATGTGATCAACAGTGAAATATTAACAATAATTAAAGACATGCGGAAGACGTAATCTGATAACTTAGCCAAAAACGAGTACGAAAATATCACGTACATCTCTACCCGGAATTGGTGTCACAATATCACGGACCATCTATGAATACTACAAACAATTGTCTGAAAAGAAAGATACAGTCTATCTCTGAAGTAAATGAAAATGGACCATAAAGATGGAAGAGAACACCGGGGCCTGCGGACGCCTGCAGGACTACCTCGGGATCTCCGACTAGACTGAAGGCAGCCACCCAAATCTATGGTCCAAAAGCTGCCGCTCCGGGATCTGCACACAGTGCAGAGTGTAGTATCAGCACAACCAACCCCATGTGCTGGTAAGTGCGTGGCCTAACCCCGGCAAAGAAGTGACGAGGCTAGGACCAGACTACCAAATAAACCTGTGCAGTTATATAATATACAGCGGAAAATAAAATAGAAATAAACAAGTAAAAATGGGAGGGGGACATGCTGTGGGGAATATCGTTTACCAACAATAATTTAAGAGAAAAACATAAAGAACAATTTAAAATTTACAGCAAAAGAATAAGGAGATCGTAATCAATCAATAAGCACTTTTATTACCTATTGTTGTGGCGCGCACCCCAATCCAAATCATAAAAATACTATTGTGGCATGCAACACTATCCATATCATTTATCATTGTTGCGATGTGCAACCCGATCAAATTATATTATTGTAGCGGCGTGCAACCCGATCCAAACATAATATTGTTGCGGCGTGCAACCTGATCCAAATATAATATTGTTGCAGCGTGCAACCCGATCCACATAGACAGTTCAACACCAATCACAAAGAGAGTCCCGGCAAGAGATCAATAAGGAAACAACACTATCCCGGCAAGGACATCGACAATATAAGCAAATACGTCCCGGCAAGGGAAAATCAGCTATAACCAAACTTGTTCCAACATCTAACTTCCTCAACTAGCACCAATACTCAATCATAAGTAATTTCTACGAGAATAATCATAATCCTTGCTCAACACATAGAATCAACAACTTAGGCATTCGTAGTATTTGTTAAGAACACAACAATTTTAATTTAAGACTTACGGTCATGCTTGACACCAACGTATATATACTCGTCACCATGACTATACATCGTACTCAACAAGTAACACGTAGCAAATAGGACACAACTCCTAATACCTCAAGCTAAGGTTAGACCAAACACTTATCTCGAACTTCCACGGCCAACTCAAGCCTCAAACTCCAGTTTTCCTTTAGAATTCGCCTCTGAAAAACTCGTATCTAGTCCAAATTGATTTAACAACATCAATAAATACTAAAGAATTTGTACCCAATGCTTATTTATAGATTTTCCTATCATTCTTCCCAAAAAGTCAAAAATCGACCCCGGGCCCGCTTGGTCAAAACATGAGGTTCGGACCAAAACCCGATCACCCATTCACCCACGAGCCCGAATATGTAACTAGTGTTGAAATCCAACCCCAAAACGAGGTCTAAATTCCAATTAATCAAAAAGCCCTAACTCTACCCAAATCCCTAATTTTCTACCCTTAAGAACACGATTTAGGCCTAGAAATCTAATGGTGTTAATGAAAATTAAAGAAAATGAGTCTAAGATTACATACTATGAATTTGCGGAGAAGTTCCCTTTCAAAAATCGCCCAATTTGGAGTTTGGAAGAAGAAGTTATGAGTTTTGGGTTAAATCCCGTATGTGTTCTGTTACTGTTTAAATGACTGGGCAAAAATAAGCTATGCAATCGCGAACAAGCCTATGCGATAGCATAGGTTTGACTCTCCTGACCTACGCATTCGCGAGCTAAGGGCCGCATTCGCATAGGGTTAAAAGTACCCAGCCCCTGACCTATCTCCTATTCTATGTGTTCGTGTCAGCTCGGGTGCATTCGCGTAAAGTGAACTCCTAAGGCTCCGCGTTCGCACCTGGTTCTATGCGATCGCATAGTCCAAACCTACCCCCTTCCCCATTTGTGCATTGCATTCGCGAGGGTTTCCACGCAATCGCATAGAGTTAAAAACTCAGACACTAGCAACAACAGAAATACCAGATTTCTAAGTCCAAAAACACTCTGACGCCTATCTGAAACTCACCGGAGCCCTCGGGGCTCCCAACCAAACATACACGCTAACCTAACAATATCATACGGACTTACTTGTGCGATCAAAATGCCAAAATAACATCAACAACTATGAATTTAGCATAAAATCATGAAATCACCTAAGAACCTCAAATTTTCCAATTTTCTCAAATACGGTCCGATTCACGTCATTTCAAGTCCGTTTCTTACCAAATTTCACAGACTCGACTTAAACTACATATAAGACCTGTACTGGGCTTCGGAACCAGAAAACGGGCCCGATACCATCAAATTTTAAGCACATTTCATTTTCAAAAACGCATAAATATTCCAGAAAATAATTTTTTTAAAAAATTCATTTCTCGGGCTTGGAACCTCGGAATTCGATTTTGGGCATATGCCCAAGTCCCATATTTTTCTATGGACCCTCTAGGACCGTCAAATCACGGGTACAGTTCATTTACCCAAAATGTTGACTGAAGTCAACTTAAATTCATTTTTAGAGTCAAAATTCATCATTTTTCATAGATTTTCACATAATGGCTTTCCAGCTACGCACCCGGACTGCGCACGTAAATTGAGGTGATGATGAAAGAGGTTTTTAAGTCCTTGGAACGCAGAATTAATTTCTAAAACAAGTGATGACCTTTTGGGTCATCACAGTTTTACGCAACTTAACTCATGTAGAATCTTTTCGCCTAGGGGGATCCAGCTCATATTCTGGGTAGAAGTACTCTTCTCTCAGGGTATTTTACGCAGCTTAACTAAGGTAGAATCCTTTCTCCTAGGGGGATCCAGCTCATAGTTCCAGGTAGAAATACTCTTCGCTCAGGTTGTTTTATGCAGCTTAACTCAGGTAGAACTGTTTTGCCTAAAGGGATCCAGCTCATAGTTCCAAGTAGAAGTGATCTTCGCTCAGGTTGTTTAATATAGCTTAACGCAGGTATAACTGTTTCACCTAGGGGGATCCATCTCATAGTTCCGGACGGAAGTACTCTTCGCTCAGGTTGTTTTACGTAGTTCAACTCAGGTAGAACCTTCTCACCTAGAGGGATTCAACACTTTATCAATAATACATGGTGCTAACTCCTAATTCTATTTCCTTCTAGTAAGATAGGGTACCAAACCCTGGTTACATTTCCTTTTAGTAGCACAGGGTACAGATCCCTAGTTACACAATCATTCGTTACAAATTTTATCTCGTTTAGCTAGTTTATACTACTGTTCTGTTTGCCTTTCAATAAATTAGATAGTTTATAGCTTTCACTGATAACTCACAAAATTTTCCTACTGCCAGACTGAGGCAGAAATTTTTTGTTTGTTTTGTTCGTCTTTGATGGCTTTGTAGGACCCTGTCGTAAAGCACATATTGTAGAGTTTAAAGCTTGCAATTTCAATTATCATCAGAAGAAAGAAGATCATTGATCATAAGATAGTTGGAGTTAGTTTTGATGAGGTGTCAACAACTCGGCGTCTCAAGATTTATCTTCTCAAGTTCTGAGAAGAAAATCAAGCAATCGAGAACGAGCCATAATCATTTCTTCAAAAAGGCATCAAGATCCAATCTAAGGTCAACACAAGCGAGCAGATCAAGAATCAAGATTTGACTCCAGAAGACGCATAGATAGGAATTTTGTACTCTTAGTTTGTAGACATATATGGTGCTCTTCTCTTTTTCTTTTGATGTAAGAAGGGAGTAACAACAATAGCAACAACAGCAACAGTCTTAACTCTAGTGTCCGGTAGTCCCAGCTACCAAATTTTCCCAGAACTACACTGACTTGATTCCTTCATAGCCAAGGATATGTAGGCAACCTCAGAAGTAAGGTTCGGTCACCACCTTTTCAAAATGCTTCCATTAGAGTGAATGCGAGCAAAAATTATCCATGACATTTATTTGTCTTTTCACGAAAACTCTTCATGTTCTCGAGCAAAGAGGGGCAACTGTAAATGCCTAATTTTTTATTTTTTATTTTCTTCTACATTACAATTTTTAAGATTATTATGTGTATTTGTAGTTTTTTGAATTAGATTATATATATATATATATATATATATATATATATATATATATATATATATATATATATATATATATATATATATATATGTGTGTGTGTGTGTGTGTGTGTGTGTGTGTGTGTGTGTGTGTGTGTGTTTGTATATGTATGGGTTTTAAAAGTTATTTAATGATTTGATAAATGGGGTAGGGATTGTGCTAGTTGAATTTTAAAGAAATTGAGACAAAATTAGCCTAAATCAATGGCCCAATTTTATTTGACCCGGTCTGGTGAAGCCCACCTAAAAGGTAAGCTAAATGGCATAGTTTCACTTCGTTTAATGACATGGAGATTCAACTTCAGCCATTGATCAACCCTTGATCTAATGGTCCGTATTTGATCTCTCAAGAGGTATATAACCCCTTAAATAATTAGAAAATTTCCTCATTTACACCCAACACAAACCCTAACTCCTCTCCTCACTCTCTCTCTTCCTCTCTGCTGCCGCAAGGCATCCACGGTGGTGGCGCCCGCCGGAATTCGCCACTGACGGTGGAGCCCCTCCAAACACCACCAAAATTTCACCCCTACTCATCTCAACCTCCTCTTTCCAAATCCATGAACCAAATCCTTTGAATCCCACCCAAACTCCACGAATAAACCAAAATCCGAAACCCTAGCCCAATTTATTTTGTAAATTCGTCAAGTTTTAGACTTCTCCTTCATAAAATACTTACCTAGGCATGTAAAGATCCACGTGATCTATCATCCTATGTTGGTTTCACCCCAAAAAATGCATCGGCACCGGCATCCACCACCACTGCCGTGACAGTGCCGCTGTTCCACCACCCAAGACCACCACTGTTTCTCCAAGCTTCATCTCGACTTAAAGGCACTCGTTTCCTTCTAGCATGATGCCAAACCTTGTTTGTTTTGGCGCCTGCTAAAAGGAAATATGCGCTTTAATGACGGACAGTCACAGCTCATCTTCCTTCGCATCTCCTCGTTTGATTTGGCATCGACTTCCATCGTCTGGTATAACCCTATTCCCTCTTTCTTTTTTCTTCTCTCTTCTTCTTCTCTGATTCTTCATTTGTATTTGTCATTAGGTTTAGGGATTAATAATAGTCATGATTTTGTTAGTTGTATTATCACTGTATTTTATTTCAGTAATTCGTTGTTATTCTGGAATCACATGTTTCTTCATAACTTTAAATTAGTTTTTCAACCTTGCCGGTTGATTGGCTCGTATATAGTTTGTCAGTTTTGATTTTTGGTTCTTCGACCTAGCTGGTCGACTATTTCATATGCATTTGTTATTACTGAACTTTTAGTTTTATCGACCTAGCCGGTCGATTGTTTGGTTGTTCGTGCTTGTTACTCCTGGATATTTGTTCCTCGACCTCGCTGGTCGATTGTTTGGTCGTTTTTTTGAATATTCAGTTAGTCGCGACTACAAATGATGGATTCAATTTAAATTGGTGGATTGTTTAATTCATCGGGTTTAGTCGATTCATTGAATGATTTGTTAAGCTTGACCTTATCTTCCTTTGAGCATGATTTTAGTTTGAGTTTTTAGCTTAAATAAGTCATGTATTGATTAAAAACTGAAATAGTAAGAAATACTTGAGTGTAGGGTTCTTTGTTTGGTTGCTTTTACTGTTGCGAGCTGTTTGGAGTACAATACTCCAAAATTCTGTCCACAATTAGTAAGAAAACTGTACATTGACCAAAATTCTGATTTTGGACAAATTGTTAGTCAAAAATCCATCATTTTGGACAGATTTTTGGCCAAATAAAATCTGTCCCAAGGTCCTTCCTCCCCATATAAAAAGAGGAGCTCTTTCCTCATTTGGAAAAAAAGATCTTGGACTCTAAGAAAGACATCTTTTACACATTGTTCAAAACATCCTTTTTTATACATATGAGAGAGTAAAATATCAATTGAACACTCATAGTAAGTTGCAAAACCTGAGAGTTGTTTGAGTGTTAGCCAATCTTATGGAAAAACTTAGCGAAGATACTTAAAGTGCTTGAAGCCAATCTTATTTCTTTCTTTCTCAAGATGCTGAATTTTTTGTCAAAGTTTTTGGTTCACTTTGGTTTAAATTGTTGTTTATCCCGTTGTTGTGTTGCTATTGTTGCTGACTTTATTTGTTAAAATCCATTTCGTTCTCGGTTGATATCTTCTTTTCTGCTGACCAGGTAATTCCTTCAACTAATGTACTATTTTTGGGTCAAGAATGAATGAAAATGAGATGATTCAAGCTTCCTTATTTTAAGCTATGCCTTGAATAACATTCAGTTCATGTATTATGATTGACGTATGAACGAGCATTTGTAATACAATAGCTCTCACTATGGCAAAGATTTCACTCTGTTTTCTTGGCCAAGTTGTTAAATTCGGGAACACAAGTTATGTTGCTTAAATGGTAAATTTCATGGTGGACATATTTCAGTTCATTCATTTCAATTTAAAACTAATTTTCACTCTCCTTTCAAATGTTGAAAAATATCTCTCCTGTCATTGGATTAGTTGTTGATGAAAGTGTGGAAAATGTGTAGGTTTAAATAATGAGTATGCTAGTAAGGTTTAGAAAGAATATTTTTTTGGTGAGTGAATGAAGTGTGCTGGTGAAGTTTTAATGGAGAGAATTAGTGGAAAGAATATTTTGGGTAGCTTATGTCGGCTACAATCCGTACAGTTAGCTCGTTAGTGGAATTGTCCTCTGTTAAGTAGTATCTTTATTTGAGATTCAATCTTTTGGAATTCATTGAATAATGGCATGATGTGAATCGGGATGTTTAGTTATTTTGTACTTAAGAAAACTGGATGTGTTGTGATTTATTAATGATAAATGGAACATGGTTCATCAACAAATGAAAATATTGTTGATTTGTTAGTTTCCTGTTAAATCTTGAAATAAGATATGTTGTCTCAGATAATCTGATATGTGGGAAAAATTAAATATTGAGAACGAGACTTACTAACTGCTTAAATTGAAATTTCATTTGAGCAAGTTAACTGGGTAGTAGGATTAAGTACATAAAAGTTTGGATTAATTAATTCTTCTTGTCCAAATCATAACAAAACTGGCCCATAATTTTTAATAAGCAGCCCATTTTTACTTCAATAAGATAGCCTTTTTCTTTAAAATAACAAAAGCTGGCCCAACATTATTTTTTTATATTTTTCCCTACTAATTAGTTCCAAAATCAGATTGTTTTACTATTTTAATAGCTTAATAACCTTTAATGAGTTAATTAAATTCAAGCAATTTTAGGACGCTCTAAATATAGACAATGTGTTCACACTATCTTTGGTCCTTTTTTTATTTTATAAAATGGTCATGTGTGCATCACCGCTCTTTGACTCTAAAATAATGATTTGTGTTTTCTAGTTAATCGTATTTGACCATGTGTTCATACCCGTTCCTTGGTCAAATGCACATAATCAAATAAGGACCGTGTGTGCTTACACGCTCCTCGGTCAAAATAAATTATTGAGCGGTACTAAACAATAGTATTTGATTTTTTAGGCAAATAAATCACAGTTTATCCAGAATTAATTCAAGCCAAGTTCAAGTTACTAAAGCGACTGTGCCAGAACTACGAGACTCGGGGAATGCCTTACACCTTCTCCCCGGTCAATAGAATTTCTTACCCGAACTTTGTTTTCACAGACCAACATGAAAAGAGTCAAATCTTCCTTGAATAGGGATTCAAAAAAAAGGTGACTTGGGACACTGGCAAAAATCAATTCCAAGTGGCGACTGTAAATAAATTAATTCCTATTCAAATTTGTCACTTAAATTGGAAAAACTCTTTAACCCATAATCCATAATATTGCATTATCTTTTGGAGGGGTAAAAAGGGGGTATGACATAGAGTACCCACCTAAATGTTATGTATCGTAGTTAACCCCTTTGAGCCTATAATCCTGTTTCTTTGGTAACCACATTACAAGCTGTACCCCGTTGTTTGAATCGGCCATTTATTTGAACCTTGTCAGCTCTCATGAGCACTTGAATTGTGAGGAATTATGGAAAAGTTAAAGTGTGGGGTGATGGGTTGGCTTTTGAGTGGAACAAATTAAATAAGGAGAAAAGTGCACCGTATGAAAAAAAAAATGTCAATAAATGCCATTTGGATAGTAAAAAAAATATAATATATATATAGTAGTTGTAGTGTATGAAAAAAATAATTCCTGATGGTGGTGGCTTTTGATGTACCGGTACTTAAAAAAGTAGGGGTAAAATATAGTGAAGTTAAGGTGGAATTTTGGTTTGACATACGTATAGGCTTGAAGGTTAAAGAGTTTGTATTAAAGTGCTTAAGGGAGGTGTAGTCACTTATATCCAAATGTATCCTACCTGACCTGCAACCTATATTACAACCAATGAAAGTCCTATTTGATCTTAGACTGAATGAACTCAATTAGTGGAGTATTACACTACGGGCAAGCTTATGGTATATCATTTGGGGCATATGAAGGTTATTTCTGAGAGCGAGTGAATTTTTCCTATCTTGAGTTCCTACGGTATTAAAATTCATTATATGTGGAACTAAGCTCTTTGAATGGGTGAGGGCACATGATTCATAAAGGAAAGGTAATATTGTTGACCTCCATGTTAGAGTGAGTAAGTGAATTGTGAATAAGGCATGGTATTTGTGAGTCGATTCTTGAGGCGAGGATGTCACACCTTCGTGCTTAAACTATTTTAAAGATTCTTGGTATAATGAGTTAAGGGAATTGCTTAATAGGTTGTGTCCATGAGTGTAGTTTGATTGCTCGAGAACGAGCAATGTTTAAGTGTGGGGTATTGATGTTTGACTATAATTCATGGTTTAGCACATTATGTGCGTTGCATTTTACATGCTCTAATGATAAATTATACTTTATTTGTGTGTAATGGAGTCTATTTTATGTGTAGGTAAATTGGAGATGAAAGTAGAGCAAAAGGGATACTTAAACATTGAAAGTGCGCTCGAGAATAGTAAAAAGGAGAGGCCAGGCAAAAGCCAGCTGATCAAGCCCAACTCTAGTCCTAAAAAGGATAAGCGGTCGCTGCAAATATAATCAAGTCTAAAAGTTCGGAGTCGAATCCCACAGAGAACTAAGGCTTAGCTACAGCTGTTCAATGTCACTAAGAAGACAAGTTTGAACAATTCCTAACTATATATATTAAGATTCTTGTGTTTATCTAATTAACTAACAAATTAAAATAGTAAATTAACAACTAACGATACTAAGGGTTAGAGACAAGGTTAAGGAGGTCTAGAGTTATGATTTCCTCAATTGTCGGAATCCTTCCCGCTATGTCTTCTATAATTTCGCCTAAGTATTCTCTACCGATCATGAGCGCTCTGCGTGTTGTAATTCTCTCCCGAGTAATTACGACAATTTACTAGACATACTCTCCCGAGTTACGCTAGCTGGCTATAATTACAGCTCACTTAGATCGCACCCAAGGTTTCGTTATCCCTAATCCCACCTTTAAACCCTTGGTTATTGATTCCTCATATATGTCGGGAGTAATGTTGCTCAACAACTACCTAACTATGCACTCTCTCCCGAGTAATACATACTAAATAGACACAGCTAATTGAGGGCCCTTCAATCAACCACAAGAATAATATAGTTGAACAAATAGAGAAAATATTACGGTTCAATTATATAAAAACATAACAAGAATTTATTCTACAAAAGGTTCCATCAAAACCCTAGATAACAAATTAGCTATTCATAATAGTATGTAAAACTACAATACTAAAAGTCATAACCAAAAATGAAAAATAGGAAGAGGAAGGAAAAACTCGTAGAAGAATTCTCCGCCTTGTTCCTATTGTGTCTCTGCCTCCTTAGGTCGAATCTGTGTCAAAAATTAGTCTCTTCCCCGCAAAATACCGTTTTCCATCCCCTTAAAAATACTAGTTTTTCATGTATATATACAAAGTAGGGTCAGGCCAAACAATTATACCTTCTCCTACGTGAAAAGGATAATATTTTACGTCTGGACTGCCGCGGCCAGACCGCGGTACAAATGCGGTATATGGCAGGTATACTGCCTCAGCCTGCCTCAAGTCCGCGGTTGCGGTTTCGACCGCGTTTTTCACCCTGTTCCGTTTGGAATTTGGAAAAACGTAAAACATGAAAGTTGTATCCCTTTTGAGTTAGCTTTCCAATTGGAGCCCATATGGAGTTCTGAGAAAAAATTTATGTGCATTTTACTAGACAGTGCGCAATATGCCTCCTCGATTCTTCGTTTTGTTGATCTATCATCCGTTGATCCCCGAATACGATCCCGGCTTAATTCCTTGGGCTTTTACTCAAACTTCAAAGCTCTAAATCACTTGAATTCATTCCATAACATCTATATAGCTCGGAATCACTCCTACAAGGCATAAAACACACCATTAGTGCAAAACACTAGCGATTAAAGCGCAAACTCAACTAAAGTGCAGTAAATTTGAGTGTAATAAGCGACTAAAATACGTAATTATAGTCTATCATCACCAGCTCAACTAGGCTTTATCCTGGCGAGGCCAGCCAAAGGCCAGGCTGAACCAAGCTTTAGCCTGTCGAGGCTAGCCTAAGGCCAGGCTGAACCAAGCTTTAGTTTGGCGAGGCTAGCCAAAGGCCAGGCTGAGGCTTGCGTTAGGATGGCAACTCCAAGCCTAGGGCCAGGTCCAGTCCGAGTTTTGAAGACTTAAATTGTTTTCTGGCTTGACTAGGATTTGACCTACATGTTTAGGGCTTATCCTAAACATATAAATAGACCCAAAAATGTCACTTTGAAAGACTTTTGCAACCGGAGGCAAGAATAGCTCGTGGAACACTACTTGGGAGTTAGAATCATCGATTTTTACATCTCTTTATCTTTACTCTATAATTTAATTATGCAAATTACTTTTGATATTGTTACTATGAGTATGAGTAGCTAGACTCCTAATCTAGGGTTTTGATGGAACCTATTGGAGGATGAATTTCTTGTTACGTTAATATAGATATACTATAACATTCTCTCTATTTGTTCAACTATATACTTATTGCTGTTGATTGAAGGGCCCTCAATTAACTGTTCCTATTTAGTATGTATTATTCGGAGAGAGTGCATGTTTAGGTAGTTATTGAACAACATCACTCCTAACTTATATGAGGGATCAATACGAAGGGTTTAAATGTGGGATTAGGGATAACGAAACCTTGGTGCGATCTAAGTGAGCGGTACTTAAGGCTAGCTAGCGTAATTCGGGAGAATATGTCTAGTATATTGTTGTAATTACTCGGGAGAGAGTTACGACAGTCAGAGTGCTCATGATCGGTAGAGAAGATTTAGGCAAATTTATAAGAAACGTAGCGGAAAGGATTCCGACAATAGGGGAAATCAGAACCTTAAATCATTCCAATTCTTGTCTACAACCCGTTCGTAGTTTAGTTCTTAATTATTGCATTTTCATTACGTAATATTTAGTTAGTAAACATCCAATATATTACTTAAATATTTCTGAAGATTGAATACGTGAATTTGTGTAAGTTCAATAGTTGTGATTGATAGGTTAATTCCCTGTGAGATTCGACTCCGGACTTGTTAACCGAAATATATTTGCAGCGACCACTTTATCCTTTTTATAAGGCATAGTTAGGCGTGATTAGTTGGATTGAAAATTTTTTATTTATTTTTGAAAGTAATAATTAAGAAATATTAGGTAGTTTCTTTTAAACCAAAAAGTGCCTCGTAAAGAACAGATAAAAATTGTAACTATTTTGATTTTGATTTGAATCTAAACGAAATGGAGAGTTTCACTAACAAATACCCTTTTTATTAAACGTCAATTGAATCTCTGTAGTCTTTCTTTTAAAGAGAAATTCTCTTTAGTTTACTTTCAATTATTTCTTGGTCTTCAGCGAGAAAAGTGATGAAAATTCTTTCAAAAATATGAAAAAAGAAATCATTAAAAAAACGGAAGTTATTCCCGCCTTTGGTTCTTAATGGTAAATAGTGGTAAGTCCTCGTTTGTTTGCACTTAATGAAGGTTTGAGTCATAATTATTCAGATCTCAGACATTAAATGCTTTTATTTTTAAAGTCTGAATCTTAATTATTCAAATTTTAATCATTAAGCGTATTTGTTTTTTTATTTCACAACCACTTGAGTCAGAATATGTTTGTGTGATTAAAATCCATAACAAAGACTTAATTTCATTAATAGCTATTATCCATATTCATTATTAATTGTCATCACCGCCTATCATTATCAACTACCACCATGCGCCGTCACCACCGTCATACTCAATCACCACCATTATCACCATCATCCTCAATCATAGGCGCCACCACAATCGACTACCACCACCCGTATCACTCCCACCACCATCATTCTCAAACACAAACAACATTCATCCACCTCAACTACCACAACTAACCACTCCATCACCATCAACAACCATAACCGGCACTGCACATTATTATTAACTATAATCACCAACCACCACCTTCCTCAATCACAACTACCACCACCGCCCGCAATTATTAACTATCACCACCACAATCATCAATCATAATCGCCACCACTACTAATCACCACTAGCTACTACCCTGAACACAACCATCAACCAAACCTACCACCAATCACCGCCTCTAATCGGCATTCACAAGCATCACTGTTAGCCATCACCACCAACAACTACAATATTTTTAAAAATTCATATATTTTATTGATAGAATATTAGATTAATTAGTATTTCATTTGAATTTTATGTTTATTAATTTGCAAATAAAGATAAAGTTTATACATTCAAATGTTAAAAATCAAATAGTCTTAATCATTTAATATTCAAATTTTAATATACGTCTTAATATTCAGATGTGTATTCAAATGTCTTAATCTTAATACACATCTTAATATTCAGATGTGTATTCAGATATCTTTAATCTTAAAAAATAAAAAACAAATGAGGCCTAATACTCAGTTTGTATCTAACAAAATTGAGTGATCTAAATGATAAAACAAAGGGAATCCCATTACTCAAAATGTTGATGCTAAAAATACTACCCTACTCCTACAATATCTCCTTCATTCAATGCACCCCATGTGAAAAACCTAATGAACTATTATGGAAAAGACATTTGAAGACCAAAAATAATACTCACCTGCAAACATATAATTCTACTTTTATAAATCCAATCTCAGCTTCTACTTCCCCATCATCAGCAAATACTACACAAGCTGCAAATACAATACAAAAATGCCTTGCAACCGTCGCTACTCTCAGAACCAGCTGTAAGATAGTTTGTTATTGGCAAGTTGGAAGTGGGACGTTTCTTACTTGTACCGTGTCTGTTAGCCTCGAAACTGATCATTATGAAATAGCGCATAACAAGCACAAGATTGACTCAACAGGTACGAGTTTGTCTCAACAGGCACGAGATTGTCTCAACAGGCACGAGACTCACTCAACAGGCACGAGATTGTATCAATAGGCACAAGACTGACTCAACAGACACGAGATTAACTCAACAGGCACGAGATCCTAGAGTTAATTATTTATTTGAATTTTGAATTCAAAATTCGAATAAATAGTCGTGTCTGTTTGTGAAACAATACATCTTTTCTGAAAGGGTCTATTGGTTGCCTATAAATACACAAGAATTCCAACAAAGTGGAGATAGAAAATCACAAGTGTTATTGCAGGCTTTGTTGTATCCTGAAGAGAATCATTTTGTATTTTCCCTATATTAGTATATAGGCGATAACTCTTTAAGGACAGTCGATTTTCACTCCTCAAAGCCAGTTTTGATTTTATTTCGTAACAATCTTAAAGAGTTATTCTGCTATGGAGAAATTGATGTTTGTTGTTGAGAATCCGAAGGAGTTCATCAAACTTGATCGCTTTGATGGAACGAACTTTACCCGTTGGAGAGACAAGATGATATTCTTGTTGTCCGCTCTCAATATCTTATATGTTCTTGATTCTGCCTTGCCTCCGATGCCTGAGCCCACAGCAGAAGATTCTGACGTAGTCAAGGAAGAAAGGAAGAAACGAGAACATGATGAATTGTTGTGTCGCGGCCATATTCTGAATACTTTGACAGATCGACTCTATGATCTTTACTGCAATCTGAAGTCACCAAGAGAGATTTGGACTGCTCTACAAACTGCATACCAGAATGAAAAATGAGGTATTGACAAATTCCTGGCTCTGCAGTACTTTGAATTTAAAATATTTGATACTAGGCCTATAATGGATCAGATTCATGAACTGCAAATCTTAGTATCAAAACTAAGTGATCTTGAAGTTAAAATTCCTGATGCACTTCAAATAGGTGCTATTCTTTCGAAATTGCCTTCCTCTTGGAATGACTATAGAAAGAAAATCCTACATTCTATGGATAAAATGACTGTGGACCAATTTCGTACTCACATTCAAATTGAAAGTGAGACTCGTGCTTGTGATGTTATTAGTCAGCCTTCGAGTTCCGCAGTCAATTTTGTCAGTCAGAATGATTCAGGAAGTGGGAACAAACATCTGAAAATTTCCAAAAAGTCTTCTTTTAAAAAGATAAAGAACTTTAGTTGTCATCATTGTGGAAAGAAAGGCCATATGATTCGGGACTGCAGATATAGAAAGACAGGAATAAATTTCAATGCAGGCAATACCGAAAAGTCTAGAAAGATTGAAAAATCTGGAAATTCTGAAAAGGCAAATATAGTGGAAAATTCTGCCCAAAGACTGGTTGCCATGGTTTCCGCAATGCAAATTGGTATGGTCACAGAGTTGAATGTGGCTACCGCTGCTACAAATACTCAAGACTGGTGGCTAGATTTGGGTGCTACTATTCATGTATGTTATGACAAGAAGATGTTCAAGACATATGCAGAAGTGCAGGATTCTGAACAAGTCTTGATGGGAAACCATGTTGCGGCAGATGTTGCTGGAAAAGGAAGTATTGAGATTAACTTCACATCTGGCCAGAAGTTGACGCTACTGAATGTGTATCATGTTCCTGATATGAAGAAAAACTCAATGTCCGCTGCTTTGCTGTCAAAGAAAGGCATCAAGATAGTTATTGAGTCTGATCATGTAATAGTGTCTAAGAATGGTGTTTTTGTTGGAAAAGGCTATAACTGTAACGGCATGTTCAAATTGAGTATTAATGAAATAAATTATGTTTCTGCTTACATCGTTGAGTCTGATTCTTGTTTATGGCATGCTAGACTAGGACATTTAAATTTTGGCTCCTTGAATTATATATCCAAAAATGGTTATATCTCATGTAAAACTCAACATATAAAATGTGAAATTTGCATACAAGCAAAGATGACAAAGAAACCATTTCGTAAAGTTGAAAGATCCACAGAACTATTAGATTTAATACATTCAGACTTGTGTGAATTAAATGGAGAATTAACTAGAGGAGGCAAAAGATATTTTATTACTTTTATAGACGACTTCTCTAAATTTACATATGTTTACCTACTTAGAACTAAGGACGAAGCTTTTCAAAAGTTTAAAGAATACAAGTCTGTTGTGGAAAATCAAAGGAGTAGGAAAATTAAAATTATTCGAAGTGATAGAGGCGGAGAATATTTTCCTAACGAATTTAATAAGTTCTGTGAAGAGCATGGCCTAATACATCAAATGAGTGCCCCTTATACTCCTCAACAAAATGGGTTAGCGGAAAGAAAAAATAGAACTTTGGTGGATATGGTTAATGCTATGTTACTTAATGCACATTTGCCACATAATTTATGGGGTGAAGCACTACTAACTGCATGTTATATTTTAAATAGAGTGCCTTCAAAAAGTATGCACATTTCGCCTTATGAGCTTTGGAATGGTAGAAAATCAAATTTAAATTATTTTAAAGTGTGGGGGTGTATATCCTATTATAGAGTACCTGACCATCAAAGAACAAAATTGGGTCCTAGAAGAATTAAAAGTATTTTTATAGGATATGCACAACACTCCAAAGCTTATAGACTGCTAGATCTAGAATCTAATGTCATTATAGAATCTATACATGTTGAATTTATTGAAAATAGATTTATAAATGACAATGTTGATGAAATGACTGAAATAAATGGAAAACGTATTGATGCTAATAAATTGTCGCTTTCTGAAATTATTAAAACTAAGGAAAGAAGTGATGATATGTAGATAGAACCAAGGAAAAGCGAAAGAATAAGAAAGGAAAAACATCTTGGTTCTGATTTTATTTCTTCACAATCTATAGTATTTCTTGTTGAAGGAGATAGGACAAACATTTGTAATCAAATTCCAATTGTATTAAATGTTGAAGAAGACCCAAAGACGTTTCAAAAAGCAATGTCTTCTAGAGACACTGCTTTTTGGAAAGAGTCCATTAATGATGAAATGGACTCAATTATATCCAACAACACTTGGGTTTTGGTTGATCTTCATCTTGGATCAAAACCTATAGGTTGTAAGTGGGTCTTTAGGAGAAAGTACAATACAGATGGTTCTGTCCAAACCTTCAAAGCAAGATTAGTTGCAAAAGGTTTCACTCAAAAGGAAGACATAGACTATTTTGATGCATATGCTCCTATTGCAAGAATAACATCGATTAGAGTCCTTTTATCCTTGGCCTCTATCTATGATCTTTACGTACATCAAATAGTTGTTAAAACAGCCTTTTTAAATGGGAACCTTAGTGAAGAAATATATATGCAACAACCTGAAGGATTTGTTCTTCCGGGAAACGAGAAGAAAGTTTGTAAATTGATAAAGTCTCTTTATGGTCTTAAACAAGCGCCTAAACAGTGGCATGAAAGATTTGATAGTGTAATACTATCAACCGGATTCGTACATAATAATGCAGACAAGTGCATTTACTCTAAATTTACAAAAGAATATGGAGTAATAATTTGTTTATATGTCGATGACATGCTGATTTTTGGTACGAATCTACAAGGAATTACCGAGACCAAAAAGTATCTAACCTCAGTTTTTAAAATGAAGGATTTAAATGAAGTTGATACTATTTTGGGAATCAAGGTCAAAAGAGATAACAAGCAAGTGACTTTGTCACAAGCACATTATATAGATAAATTCCTTACTAAATTCAGTCATTTAGGAATAAAGGAGTATAATACTCCTTATGATTCTAGTGTTAAGCTAACTGCAAATACTGGAAGAACAGTAGCACAGTTGGAGTATGCAAGTGCGATAGGTAGTATGATGTATGCAATGCATTGCACTAGACCCGACATTGCATTTGTTGTTTGTAAACTTTCAAGGTTTACCAATAATCCAGGTAATGATCATTGGAAAGCAATAAGTAGAGTACTTGGATATTGAAAATATACAAAGCACTTAGGCATTTGCTATAATGGGTTTCCTAATGTATTAGAGGGATATTCTGATGCAAGTTGGATTACAAGTGCTAATGATAATAAATCCACATCAGAATGGATATTTACTCTAGGCGGTGGAGCCATTAGTTGGGCATCCAAGAAACAAACATGTATTTCCTATTCTACTATGGAATCTGAATTTATTGCATTAGCAGCTGCTGGAAAAGAAGCAGAATGGCTGAGGAATATGTTACTTGATATAAAGTTGTGGCCACAACCTATGCCAGCCATTTCCATATTCTGTGATAGTGAGACAACAATGTGTGTTGCTCACAACAAAATATATAATGGGAAATCGAGACATATAAGCTTGAGACATGCTTATATAAGAGAATTAATTACAAATGTAGCTATAGCTATAATATATGTGAGATCAAATAAGAATTTGGCTGATCCACTTACGAAGCCATTAGGTAGAGATGTAGTACAACAAACTTGTGGAGATATGGGGCTGAGACCCTTAAATTAAATACAAGGAATAGGAACCCCACTTTGA
This sequence comes from Nicotiana tabacum, assembly GCF_000715075.1. Taxonomy (NCBI): domain Eukaryota; kingdom Viridiplantae; phylum Streptophyta; class Magnoliopsida; order Solanales; family Solanaceae; genus Nicotiana; species Nicotiana tabacum. The sequence goes on along the minus strand of NC_134087.1, from coordinate 53,929,254 downwards.
GTTAGTATACACTCTAACAATATAAGTTCAATGGGTAATAACAAGTTACTTGTATTGTTTAAGCACTGATCTCCTCTTTAGGAGCCCTAATTCTAATGTACTACTTACTGTTATATGAGGAGTTAAAGAGTTGTTAAATGCTTGTTATAACAGGGGCATAAAGACAAACTCCAAAGTGCATACTGTTACATGATAGAGGTTGATTAATCTTAATGGAATTATTAATGTCTGGAGTAACAGGGACATATTAACTAATTCCACCTATATGAATATTGAAGTGGTGCCGCTTCTAGCAAGATTTAAAGGGTTGATCTTGTAAATATTCATGAATTCAGGATGAGCACATGGTCGTAAACGTGCTAAAGCGAATACTAGATTTTCTAAGCTACTAGATAACGCTGCGTGTGTGGTATTTTCGGTTTTGGCACAAGGATTTGTGGTTCAAATCTTAAGATACCATTAATTTCGTCAAAACTTTAAAATACTTACACTAAAGGAAAGTTCAAATCTGTAAAAGATACTTTCAATTATTCACAAGTGTTATGAAGTGAAATAACAAACTAGTGGGGGATTATAAGATAGTTTGTTATTGGCAAGTTGGAAGTGAGACGTTTCTTACTCGTACCGTGCTTGTTAGCCTCGAAACTGATCATTATGAAATAGTGCATAACAGGTACGAGTTTGTCTCAACAGGCACAAGATTGTCTCAACAGGCACGAGACTGACTCAACAGGCACGAGACTGACTCAACAGGCACGAGACTGACTCAACAGGCACGAGACTGACTCAACAGGCACGAGATTGTCTCAATAGGCACGAGACTGACTCAACAGACACGAGATTAACTCAACAGGCACGAGATCCGAGAGTTAATTATTTATTTGAATTTTGAATTCAAAATTCGAATAAATAGTCGTGTCTGTTTGTGAAACAATACATCTTTTCTGAAAGGGTCTATTGGTTGCCTATATATACACAAGAATTCCAACGAAGTGAAGATAGAAAATCACAAGTGTAACTGCAGGCTTTGTTGTATCCTGAAGAGAATCGTTTTGTATTTTCCCTAAATTAGTATACAGGCGATAACTCTTTAAGGACAGTCGATTTTCACACCTCAAAGCCAGTTTTAATTATTATTTTTCTAACACCAGCCACCCTGCCACATGAACTCACAACCACACCGTCCAATAACAAACCCACCGACTTTTGTTCCATGCACACTACCTTCGCTCTCATGCATGTTCCAGCTAGCTCCCCTGCCGCTAGGGAACAACACGATCATCCCCTACCAGGCTCCACTCCACTCCCTCAACTACAACCTGTTGGGAAATATAATAATCTCGTTCAGGAACAATATCCACGATAAATAACAATACCACAAGAAAGTAATAACGACACCAAATCTTTTAACACGGTAAAACACAATACCCGAGCGGAGCAATATAATACTACTAAAATATTAGAACTTGATAGTGTCAAGAGATTACTACAACTTCAAAAAAAATAACACTCTTTATTTTAAATATCTCACTATAATATTACTCCCACTCAATATTTATAATATTACTCCCACTCAATATTTATCTAAAAGACTTTACTCTCTCTAGTTCTCTCGGGCTTCTCTCAATTTTGGTGCGATTGAATGAACGAACAAAGCTCCTATTTATAGGAGTGAATGATCGCCCATAGAACCAATCAGGAGATTGGATTTTATATGCAAGTTGCATATTGAAATGTGCAAATCTAAAACCAAATCTGTTACAAAACCAATTTGATAGATCCGCCTACCTTGTCTTTTGTTTAGCCAATAATATTTATTCTTTCTTTATTCTTTTTGTTTCTTTTATTCTGGGACCCCACACTACCCATTACAGGGAAATCAACAAATGAAATACACAATACTACCACCCATGAACAACTGGAACGGCCAAAACTTAATCCACATAATTCCACCTCTAACTCCAAACGTCCAGCCATACACCATGAACGAAACGGAGATACTTTAAGCTTGCCAGTCCTTAGTTTACAATCACATAGTTCAGGAGGAGGAACTGCTATCCTTGGGTAATTACTTGCTGCAGGAATCGAGCAACCAAAATATCTTTCGAAACTCTAATGCTCACGTAAGACCTCCAGACATAACTTTTTTAATTATGGAGTACCTCCACCTAGTTCACAATCACCATACTCCAAATACATGTCCAAAGAAAATAATATGGTGGCAACCACCACCAAATGGGTTCTTCAAACTAAATACAGACGGTGCTTATGATGACAAAAGTAAGGCATGCGGGGGTGGTGGACTTACATAAAATCACAATGGAAATTGGATAATTGGCTTTGAATTTACAACTATGCATTTGCCATTCATATGGAAATTCTGGCCTTTTATAATGGTCTAAAGCTGGCACTCAGTAAGAGCTTAGTTCCACTTAATTATTGTAAAAACTAACTCGCATGCAACTAATGGAGAAGCTGGGCAGCCCACAGATGTGCCACCTTTTTAGGGAAGCAAATACTGCAGCAGATAAGCTGACCTGCTATGCGAAAGGCAGAGGTCCAGCCATGGAAAATAATGCTTTGATGTTTGTATACCTACCACCTTTTATCTTTAATGAACTAAAGGAAAGTACATATCTCTTTAGGAGTAGAAAAATCATGATCAATATAGCGAATCAAAAACTATAGAATTCGGGTGTGAGTCTTTTATCGAGTGAAGAATATTATTTGTTGTGACCATGGTTTGCTCAAAATGCTTAAAACAAGGGGATCAGGTGGCATTTTGGCAAAAAACTACTAGAGTAATCACAATTTATACTAAGAGATTCATGAACTTTGCCAATAGAAGTGATACCTTGTATCAATATGATTGCTTCGATCATGATACACTGAATTCTTCGCGAATGCCTGTGCGGATTTGTTGTCAATACAAATCTTTGTAGCTTTAATTTGTGGTAAATTGAGCTCCTTCAACAATCTTTTCAGTCAAATAGCTTGACATGTACAGGATATTGCTGCTATATATTCAGTTTCACAAGTTGAGAGAGTAACAATTGATTGTTTCTTTGAATTCCAAAAAATAACAGAATTACCCAAAAAAATACAAAACCAGTTGTACTTTTTCTATCATCAATATCTCTCGCATAATTATATCACAAAATCCCATAAGGCTGAAATCACTAGAAGAAGAATAAAATAACACAAAGTCAATAGTACCTTTTAGGTAACGAAGAATTCTTCTGGTGACTTTCAAATGAGTAGAGGTAGGAGCTTCCATGAAGCGGCTTATTACTCCAACTGCAGAGAGTATATCTGGCCTGATACAAGTCAAAGTTAAGGGTGTATTGTGGGCCGGGCCTAGCCCGAGACCAGCCCGGGCCTGCGGGCCAAACGGGCCGGTTCAAATGGGCCGGTCTCTAGTGGTGCAAAAGCCCATAGCGGGCCGGTCCTGACCAAATAGCCCGTGAGCCCGGGACCGGCAGGCGGGCCTGGGCCGGTTCAACCGGGCCAAACAAACCAAATGGGCCCCAACGACTATTTTTAAATTTTTTTTTTTAAAAGGGCCAACGGTCAGATTTTTAAAATCTAGCCGTTGGCCTTCAATTTTTAGTCGTTTGGAACTTTAAAAAATAGTCATTTGGTCCCCAAACTTTGTTTTAACCCCAAGCTTTTTATAATTACATTTTTTCCCTATTCTCAACTGTAAATACCCTCTCATTCTTCCATTTTTACTCATAAATTCATCAATCTCTCTCTAATTTTCTTCTATAATTGCTTAGTTTATTATTGCAATTTCGTGAAAAATTGTGAAGTTGGTGAATTGAAGTATTCAAGTCTTCAACAATATTCAATTTTCAAGAAGTTGTTCGTCAATTCGGTAAACTCGTTCCAACTCTTAAGTTTTAATATTATAGTTTTGTTTGTTTTATTTAGTATAATTATAATTAATATGGACTTTTCTTTGAAAAAAATATTTGGTGGTAAGGGTAAGGGAAAATCTAAAATTGGTGAATCTAGTCGCCAAACTACTACTCTTCGCCCGGCTCCCCGACCCAAACCTGTTACCCGTCCTCTTCCACTTATTATTCTTGATAGTGATAACCCTTGTTTCAATTTTCCGATAGTCAATTTTGTCATGAGGTTGCACCAGGTCACCAATTAAATGAAGAAGTTATGAATGCTCTTTATCCTAATCAAACTATCTTTGAAAATGATGAGGAAAATGATGAAACGCAACCGGATTTAGATGATACACCTACTAGTCCTGTTAATAACCCAACTGATGTCCTGCCTGACCCTCCTGTAGTAACCCCTACTTTTAATAGAAAACCTTCTAAACGGCTCGAAACATCTCTTGTTTGGCACTTTTTTACTCAACTAAGAGAACAAAATAAGCTAAGTGTAAAACTTGTGGGTCTTTGATGGCTCATAAATATACTGGAGACCGTAGCGGTACGGGTAGTTTGACTAGACACATATTGAAACACCCTAGAGATAAAGCTAGATATTTACAAATGAAAGTTGCGCAAGAGGGGACAAGTGTAGATACTACGGTTAACCCTAGTACAGGTTCAAATGTAGTTCAACCGGAAATTAACACTATTACCGGTGGCATTTTATATTATGATCTAAATAAAGATCGTGAAGAATTGGCAAAAATGGTTACTGTTATGTACTTACCCTATAGTTTTCCTTCTAACCCTCATTTTGTGCATTATATTAGAAGAGTTTTTAATCCTACTTATAAAGGATGGTCTCGCGCAACCGTAAAGAGTGATATTTATAAATATAAACATGAATATGAATAATATTTGCGTTATTTATTTACTCATATAGATTGTCGCATTGCTATTACTACTGATATTGGTAGAAGTGGTAATGACTGTGATTATCTAACTGTTACAAATCATTCGATAGATGAGGAGTGGATAATGCAAAAGCGTATTATTGGTTATAGAATAATTAATTCACGCCACACAGGTAAGTTTATTGCTAACACAGTTGCAGATATTGCAAACCGTAGAAGTAGACTTAGAGATTATTTTACAAAATGTGATGAATTTGACCTTAGAGAAAGAAAGGTTCCTAAACTTTGTCCGACTAGATGGAATTACATGTATGAAAGTTTAGTTGTTGCATATGAATTTAGAAACCCAATAAGTGCAACGTATAATGCTCGTGTAGGTGATGATGATGATGATGATGATGATGATGATGATGATGATGATGAGCACCTTACAAATCAAGATTGGACTAATGTTAAAATGCTTGTAGACTTTTTAGAACAATTTTATTTTGCTACAAATGAATTATTTGGACAATATTATCCTACTATTTCTAACTGTTTAGTTTATATTGCAACACTTGCAGATTTATTTACTCAATTTTCAGAGGATGGGTAATTTATCAACAAGCTATTGATTGTATGAAAGCTAAGTTTAAAAAATATTTTTTCCCTATCCTCCCTATTTTTGGTGTTGCTGCAGTGTTAAATCCTACAATGAAATTAGGAGATCCTCACTTTTGGTTCTCAAAAATTTATAATGCTTTATCACTTTCAGCTGAGGAATTTACTACACTTGGAGATGCAAAAGCCTCAATTAAAATAAATGCTCAAACAATTTATAATACTTATCAACTTGCCTTAGATCATGTTAGACCAAATGTTCCAACTCCTACTTCGTCTAGTTCGCAATCATCTAAAAGAACTGTGGGCCTAAAATTCCTTAGTTCTTGGGCAGAGTTTCGGGGTTCTCAAGGTGATAATATTGGTGATAGTTCACAATTAAATGAGCTTCAAGTTTATTTGTCGCAGGGACTTGAATCAGAGAATCCCGACGGCTCCTTCGATGTTTTTGGAATGGTGGAAGGACAAACAAAAACACTATCCGGTTCTTTCAAGGATGGCTCGAGATATTTTAAGTGTTCAAGCTTCAACAGTGGCATCAGAGAGCGCTTTCAGTTAAGCAAGACTTCAAATCGGTGATCATAGAGCGTCTATGAGGGAGAGCTTGGAAAAATCAGTACTCTTCAGAGATTGGATCCGTTCGGAAAGAAGAAATTTTGGACTTGCAGAATCACAACCGGAGATAGACGAAGCTTATGAAGAAATGCTAGCGGAACTTGCGCAGGATGCTGCTTCGCCCGGAAGTGGTGATGAACAAGCTTCTTTTCCACCACCACCAACGAAAATTCCTTCGGACCTTGAAGGATTTATGAAATTTGTTAGAGATAATACATAGACTAATATGTAACTTGTATTTTGGCATATCTTCCTTAGTTTTTTTTTCCTTTTAATGGTGGTATTAGTACCTTGTTGTGCTCATTCCATTGGGGGAGGAAGACTAAGAAAGATATTGCCATTTTTTGTTAATGTCGTAATAATAAAAATTATAAGACATTCCCTTGAATATTTCTTTGCAATTTATTTTGTGTTTAAATTTGATATAGTATATATATTATATATCTAATACATATAAGCTATATATAAGGCACTATATATATATCTCTAATATAATATATATATATATATATATATATATAGTATATAGTATATATAAGCTATATATTATATAAGACAATATATAATTATATATACATACTATATATACTATATATATTTATATAGCTATATATAAGCAATTTATATTAGTATATACATATATAGTTTACCAGAAATTGCCTTAGATAAAAAAAAATTTAAAAAAAGCCCGGAACGAAAAAGCCCGTTTAGGCCCGCGGGCCCAGCCCATTTAGCCCGAGGCCATGTGGGCTTAGGACCACAGTGGGCCGATTCCACTCATTTGGCCCATTAGGCCCGGGACCGCCTCAGCCAGGCCCGCCTAAGCCCAGGCCTGTTTGGCCCGTTTAGGCCTGAGCCCGGACCACAATACAACCTTAAGTCAAGTACATCAACCTTCCCACAAGACTTTTGAAAAATGTGGGATCCACCTTTTCTCCTTCATCAAACTTGGATAATTTTGTCCCACTCTCCATCGGTGTGTTCACGGGGTTGCAATCGAGCATGTTGAACTTCTTCAATATCTCTTTGTATAGTTTTCTTGAGAGATAAAAATTCCATCCTCCATCTACTTCACTTCTAGGCCCAGGTAGTATGACATGAGCCCTACGTCTGTCATCTCAAACTCACGGGACATATCTTTCTTAAAAGCTTCAAACAATCTTGAGTTATTACCCTTGAAAATAAGATCATCAATATAAAGACAAACAAGTAAGATATCTCCATTAGTATGAACTTTAAGGTAAAGAGCATATTCATGGAGACAACGAGTAAACCCATTATCTTGAAAATATTTGTCAATGCAACTATTCCATGCTCGTGGGGCTTGCTTTAATCCATATAAAGCTTTCTTCAACCGCAACACTTTATCTTCATGGTTTTTGACCACGAAACCCAATGGTTGTTCAACATAGACTTCTTCTTCAAGATAGCCATTCAAGAAGGCTGACTTGACATCTAGTTGATGGATCTTCCACTTCATTTGCACCGCCAAAGAGACCAGCAAACGAATCATCTCCATGCGGGCAACAGGTGCATAGACTTCTTCATAGTCAATGCCTTGCCTTTGCTTGTAGTCTTTAGCCACAAGTCCTGCCTTGTATTTCTCCACATCTTCATTAGCATTCTTCTTTATTTTGTATACCCATTTCACTCCAATTGCTCGATGACCCTTGGGAAGAGTTGTTAACTCCCAAGTGTTGTTCTTCTCTATTGACTCAATCTCCTCCTCCATTGCTTGTCTCCACTTTTTGTTTGTAATAGATTCATCAAAGTTCATTGGTTCACTGTCAGCAAAAAGACAACATAAAAGATCAAAATTAGTAACTTCTTTTGTGTCCTCATAGAGCTCTTGAATACTCCTTGTCCTTTGCGGTTGTTCATTTGAACTTTCTTGAGAAGAGGGAGATGCAACATTGGTTGGAGAAGGAGGTGGAGTTGTATCCTGCACAGGTTCCACGGTTTCTGGTTCTTCTTCTTCATCACCAAAGTATGGAAGAAAATCATATGAAGTTTCTTCCTGAGCTTCCCAATCTCATGCCAATTCTTCATCAAATTCAACATCGCGACTTACCACCATCTTACCGTTGCTTGGGTTGTATAACTTGTATCCTTTTGAACTCGTATCATAGCCAACAAACACATGCTTGACACTTCGATCGTCAAGCTTCGCTCTCCCCTGCTGTGGCACATGAGCATATGCTATGATCCCAAAGATTCTCAAGTGTTTGACACTTGGCTTTCTTCCACTTCATGCTTCTTGAGGCGTTTGATCTTTAACGTTCCTTGTTGGAGACCTGTTATTCAAATAAACTGCACAAGAAACAACTTCGGCCCAAAATTCCTTGGGCATACTTTTAGCTTTCAACATACATCGAGACATATTAAGAATCGTTCAATTCTTTCTCTCTACAACTCCATTTTGTTGGGGTGAATAAGGTACCGTTAGAGGGCGATGAATTCCATGAGATTGACAAAAGTCATTAAATTCGTTTGAAGTGAATTCGCCTCCTCTATCGGACCTTAGAGCTTTAATTTCATAGCCACTTTTTTTCTACACAAGTACTTTAAAAAATTTAAAAGCAGCAAAAGCTTCGGATTTTTGGTTCAAGAAATAAACTCAAGCCTTTCTACTAAAGTCATCAATGAAAAGCAGAAAGTATCTATTTTTACCAAAAAAAGTGGATTGATTGGTCCACACACATCAGTGTAAACAAGCTGGAGCGGCTTGGTTGATCTTGACATGGCCTCCTTTGGAAAACTCCTCCTTGCATGTTTTCCAAGAAGACAAGCTTCACACAATTGATTGGGATGGTTGATTGATGGTATCCCATGAACCATGTTCTTTTCTCCCATTCATTTGAGTGCTTTAAAATTCAAGTGCCCAAGTCGCATGTTCCAACACCATGATTCATATTGCACATTAGCCTTCACACACTTTGCATCAATTGTTTTAAGATTCAAATAAATAACCTATTCTTTGCGGTCATATGAACTTTAGCAATTAGAATTCCACTTGAATCTCTAAGCCGAAGATGCATATTTTTCATGTGGATGTCATATTCTTTTTCAAGAAGTTGGCCCAAACTCAAAATATTACTTTTTTATTTTGGGACATAATAAACATCTTGAATTAGCTTGTGACTACCATCTTTATAGGAGATCAGAATCGTACTTATCCCTTCGATTTGAATCTTTGAGATATCTCCAAAGGACACATTACCTCTTACTGTTTTATTGATCTCCACAAACTTTTCTTTGCATCCACACATATGATTGCTTGCTCCATTGTCCAAATACCACGAGCAGCAATCATCCTTGTCTTCTTCCTTGAGTGTCATCAACGACGTTGACTCAACTTCTTCTTTCTTGTCGTCAACAAGGTTAGCTTTTTCTTCAACATTGCTACGACATTCCCAAGAGTAATGGCCAACTTTATGACAATTATAACACTCAATTTTTGATTTGTTATACCTTTGTCCATTATTTTCTTGGTAGTAGCCACGTCCTCTTCCTCCTCTTTGTCCACGACCACGACCTCTGAATGTTTGGTGGATTTTAGATTCATTATTGAAGTTGTTACCGTTACTTCTTCCTCTTCCATGACCGCCACGGCCTCGTCCTCGTCCATTTCCTTGGTAGCTCTTTTCACCTTCATAATCCTTGAAGGATGCCTGCATTTTAAGAAGTTGCTCCAATGGTACTTCTTGTCTCCTCTTGATTTTTTCTTCATGGGCTTGTAAAGAACCCTCTAATTGCTCCACCGTCATAGAGTTTAAATCTTTAGACTATTCAATATCACACCACAAAATAGAATTTAGGTGTTAAAGTGCGAAGGATCTTTTCTATCACACGGACATCTTTTATGTCCTCCCCGTATCGTCTCAGTTGATTTACAACAGCCTTCACTTTTGAACGATAATACGAAATGCATTCGGATTTTTTTCATTTTTACAACTTCAAAATCAGCCCTTAGCGTTTGAAGTTTTACCTTCCTCACCTTGTCAACTCCTTGAAGAGAATTTTGTAAAATCTCCCAAGTTTCCTTTGAGGTGGTAGCATCTGCCACCTTTTCAAACATGGCATCATCCAGACATTGGTGGATGAGCGTGAGAGCTTGCTGATACTCCTTCCTTGTCTTTGCCAAGACATCTTTTTAATTTTGAGGCAGAGCTTCCTCATTGTCCGGTTTTACATACCCTCTATCTATGATTTCCCACATATCCTGGGAGCCGAGAATGGCTTTCATACGTAGACACCATTTCTCATAATTATCTTTTGTGAGACGGGGATACTGAAAAGACAACGGACCATTACTCGCCACGGCTCTGATACACGTTGTTGGGAAAATATAATAATCCCGCTCAGAAACAATATCCACGTTAAATAACAATAACACAAGAGAGTAACAACGATACCAAATCTTTTAACAGGGTAGAATACAATACCCGAGCGGAGCAATATAATACCACTAAAATATTAGAACTTGGTAGTGTCAAGAGACTGCTACAACTTCAAAATAAATAACACTCTTTATTTTAAATAGCTCAGTATAATATTACTCCCACTCAATATTTTTCTCACAATATGTGGATTACTCTCTCTAGCTCTCTCTGGCTTCTCTGAATTTTTGTATGATTGAATGAACGAACAAAGCTCCTATTTATAGGAGTGAATGACCGCCCATAGAACCAATCAGGAGATTGGATTTCATATGCAAGTTGCATATTGCAATTTGCAAATCTACAACCAAATCTGTTACAAAACCAATTTGATAGATCCGCCTACCTTGCCTTTTGTTTAACCAATAATATTTATTCTTTCTATATTCTTTTTGTTTCTTTTATTCAGGGACCCCACACTACCCATTACAGGGAAATCAACTAATGAAATCCTCAATACTACCACCCATGAACAACTGGAACGGCCAAAACTTAACCCACATAATTCCACCTCTAACTCCAGACGTCCAGCCATACACCATGAACGAAACGGAGATACTTTAAGCTTACCAGTGCTTAGTTTACAATCACACAGTTCAGGAGGAGGAACTGCTATCCTTGGGTAATTACTTGCTGCAGGAATCGAGCAACCAAAATATCTTTCGAAACTCTAATGCTCACGTAAGACCTCCAGACATAACTTTTTAAATTTTAGAGTACCTCCACCTAGTTCACAATCACCATACTCCAAATACATGTCCAAAGAAAATAATACGGTGGCAACCACCACCAAAGGGGTTCTTCAAACTAAATACAGACAGTGCTTATGATGACAAAAGTAAGGCATGCGGGGGTGGTGGACTTACACAAAACCACAATGGAGATTGGATCATTGGCTTTGAATTTACAACTATGCATTTTCCATTCATATGGAAATTCTGGCCTTTTATAATGGTCTAAAGCTGGCACTCAGTAAGAGCTTAGTTCCACTTAATTATTGTAAAAACTTACTCGCATGCAACTAATGGAGAAGCTCGGCAGCCCACAGGTGTGCCACCTTTTTAGGGAAGCAAATACTGCAGCAGATAAGCTGACCTGCTATGGAAAAGCAAAGGTCCAGCCATGGGAAATAATGCTTTGATGTTTGTATACCTACCACCTTTTATCTTTAATGAACTAAAGGAAGACCTGCTATGGTTCTTTCATTAGCACCAAAAAAAAAAAGTAATTGAGTGATCTGAATACCAAATGGCCATTTGGTAAGTGACCGTAACTGTTTATGTCCCTAATATATCATTATTTGATATATTCGCTCTTAATTTGCTCCACAAATTAAGCTACTAACTCCAAAAGTAGAACGAATGGTTTTAGTTCATTTTCATCTTTTAAAGTACTTTTTGTTATTTTAGTTTTCATTGTTCGCAATTAAGAAGTCAAAGTAAATATGGATTTGGAGATTTGGAGTTAGACGAAAATTCCAAAAATTTATTCAGAGAGGATAAAGAGCATTCACTTAAGAAGTGTAAGCTTTTGAAGCAAAATCTCAAACAAAACTTATCCAAGATGATGTTTTATTGACGAACAAAGTTGAGCTTAAATTTAAATGTAAAGTGTGTACATCTCCAGCGTGAATGCATTTTGCACCAAATTAAACTAATGAAGTAACCAATTAAACCCATTGTGCATCTGTAGCAATTTCGTGCTACTTTATAAAACTTGTTAATTACACATGCAAAATTAAAAGCAGAAACAATTATAATAAAAAGAGGAGAAAAATACGATCAAATATCAAATTCGCGTGAACTTCGCCCACAACCGGCTCAAAAGGAAAGTACCTATCCCTTTAGGGGTAGAAATAGTGAATCAAAAACTATAGAATTCGGGTGTGAATCTTTTATCGAGTGAAGAACATTATTTGTTGTGACCATGGTTTGCTCAAAATGCTTAAAACAAAGGGATCAGGTGGCATTTTGACAAAAAAACTACTAGAGTAATCACAATTTATACTAAGAGATCCATGAACTTTGCCAATAGAAGTGGAAGTTTCGCCGCGGCCTTTGCTTTGACCTTGCAAGATGAATTAATACTACAATTTGGTTTTGGACATAGAAAGAAATTTCGAGATTCCAAATTCAGCAACTTCTCCTCTGGTTTCAAGCCTGTATATATATTCCCACCATGAAAATAGTTAGTCAAATAGAATATTAATTTTATAAAAAAGTTAATTCCATCTTTCAATTTAATTGGAAGAATTTACTGAACACGAGACATTGCAGCGTACTCAGTATATTTCAGTTTTGAGAACAACATTAGTACACTATCCTATTTACTAAATTAATTAATTATCGGGCATCATTATGCTTAATTCTTGATGGGAAATTATGCATATTAATGACCGGTATTATAGTGGGCTCCTAGTTTACTTCATAAGTTGAATTTAGGAATTTTTACCTCCTATAGCAAAGGTTAACACCTTATTTATTTTAAATAAATATCATTTAAAAAAATTATATTCTATAGATACATTTTAAGGTTTATAGCAAAATATTTAATTTTGGTTACCTCCTAGCCCTAAGCCACTAAATACGCTGATCAGTTACACTATTTTCTTTCTCTTTTGACTTTGATACATCTCATTCTCTTCCTCCATCCCATTAAAATTTCCAATCTCCTCCTTCCACTAGATTTGTGCAAAGCCCATCTCCTAGATTCTTCAACACAATGACCCAATTTAAAATTTTCAAGAAATTCAAGCTTGAAGCTTTTTGAGCCATCACCGGGTGTACTTGGCTGCTTTTTCTTCACTGTTGCTTATTCTTGTGTCTGTTTTTGTTGGATTACAGAAAAGTAAACAAAGGGCCTCGTTTGTACATCCTTATTTGCTACGTGGATTGGGCTCAATGGATCGTCTGTTCCATATAACAAGACTGAAAAGTTGGATTTTTTGGAAAAGGGAGCAGAAAGTTGGGATTTTTTTATGGGAATTGGGTTTGGGATGAAAGTTATCCACTGTATAAATCAAAGGATTGTAAGTTCTTGAATGAAGGCTTTCGTTGTTCTGAGAATGGTAGACCTGATAATTTTTATACTAAATGGCATTGGCAACCCAATGATTGCAAAGACAGCAGTCGCCGACATATAATTCGATTGGTTTGTTCTTGAACAAAGACGATGGAGTTTGGGACTGAGCAACTTGATTTTCTGTTAATATATTTCAATGTATTTCATTGTATTCATTGTCTTTTTTTTCATTGTAATTCAATGTGTCTCGCTGTATTCCATGTATTTCATTATATTCACCGTCTTTTTCTCTCATTGTATTTCAATGTATCCCGCTGTATTCTATGTATTTCATTGTATTCACTGTCTCGCTATATGCCATGAATGTATTCATAAGTTTTTTTTAATTAATATAATTTATGTATTCAGATGTATTATATAATTTCTCTGAAGATTGCTATGTTTTTGAGGTATTTTCGGTTGAGAATTTTTTTTATAACTAAAAATACAAAATTTGTGTGTTATAATTGAGTTTGTTGAGTTATAATAGGAGTCTATTATGTTAATTGATTCACTTTCCGTTTTAAAAACAGTGTAATCCCCTATTTCACGCCGTGAATACAGTCGAATACAATAATCTGTCCAGCTGTAATCTCATGTTTCACTCCATGAATACAGTCTAATATGCTCGAATACAACTGATTAGCTGGACTTCTCTGATTCACGCTTATTTTTGTATTCATGAATACAATAGTTTAAATACATCAAATACATCTTATAACCACATAAAAAGGTATCTATAATCCGTAATATAGCAAATGGTATCTATAGATGGCTAATTACTACTAAAAGATAGTGCTTTATGAATTGAAAATTCCCAACTACCCAAATCATTAAGCAAAAATATAAAACTTTTTCCAACATAAGAAAATTATAAAAGGAAAGTGAACTCAGATGGACGAGACAGAAAAAACAAAAATGCCTTAAAATTATTACTTAAGAAAAGGACAAATATACGCCTCGGTCTGTTCCAAAATGTTTATCACTTATATTGTTTCCAATAGTCAAACAAAATTAACTTTGATTGATATTTCAAATATAATCTTTTGCCAATTGAATATTCAAAAAATTATAAATTTTTATCAAGTTGACGAGCAAAATAAAATGTGTCAAACCAGTTATGACAAAAGGAGTATTCAAAACTCGTTGCTGCGCAATTTTCACAGTTTTGACTGATTTGATCTACATATATATATATATATATATATATATATATATATATATATATATGAAGAACAACAATAAAATAAGAGCCACAAGCCCACAACCAAACACTTCTCTTTCTCTCTCTCTTTTTTTTTATTTAAAATTTATAAATAATATGAAGTCGCAAATTTAAAAAAAAATTAAATAAAGGGATTTTAATACGGCATAATATGCAAAAATATGATTTAAAGGGACTAAATTGCAATGAGCAAAAGAAAATGACATAAACATTAATATTCCTCAAGTTGGGAGCAAAACAAATTAAAGAACTTACTCTCCAAACTAAACTGGGAGTAATGAAGCTGGTAACACCGAGAATCACGACTAGGCAACAAAGGCCGCCGCTTCTCCTTCACGTAAATCTCAATGGCAGCCTTTATCAAGTCCCCGACAGCGTTTTCGTGCGATATCACAACATGTACCGGCCCCAAACTGTTCTGTATATGCACATTCAACAACAACTTCTTTAGCTTCTTTTGCTTCTCCTCGCCAATTATTGTCATATTTCCAGCCAGAACATCTATGCTGCTGCCTACGCCCTTTTGTACTGAACATTCTAATTTTCTAGTCTGTATCGTTTCAATTTTATCTGATGTTTCCAAAAGAATTTTTGAATTTGTATGTACATCGGCAAGCCTTGGCGGAGCTCTCATTTCTGGTCTGAGGTTTAGAAGATGTTCGATATCACATATCATATACTCAGCAGTCATTTTTATATATATGATGATTGATATATACGTAAGATATGGGAGTTTGTGATAACGATATTTGGCTGACATTTGTGAATGAAATCATTTCAGTTGATGGCGCGGGAAGCTTCTTGGAAATTGCAGGTATCACCATCTGTTCTACAAAAGTTTTGCTAAATTACCACATACTCCTTAACATTTTGAATTTCTTTGTCCTTTTCCCTTTTTTGTTTGGTCATAATATAATGTTGGCTTACAAATAATTTTGATTCACCCAATAAAATTTCAATCAAGTGTTGTAGATTTTGGGATTAATTGGGTGTCATAATGTACAATAAACATGCAGGAGCTACAATTTTCTTCCGTTTAATTCTTTAATATAGACTATGCTGCGTGAAAGCCCCCCTCAAGAAACATAGTTAATTCCCTGATAGTGACATTAATTAGTAAATCGCAATTTGTTTTCTAAGATATAGGGTAAGAGTTTGGATTGAGTTATGTGTAACAATAGAAAGAAATGTACGTGTTTAAACAAATGACACATAATTGCAATTTATTACACTATCGTTTTTGCTGGTAATTTAGAACTGGGGACTGGAGAAATTGTCAGGGTATACTGTATAGCAAGTTAGCAACTGAAGAGTGAGGAAGAACACAACTGGTGGAAGCTTTAACTGAAAGGGCTAAGGTGGCAATACAAGATTAATAGTATGCCAATGCAAAGGATGTATTTTTTTTTGCTTTTCTTATTTGAAATTTTAATATTTTTTTGGTAAAAAATACGCGTGATGCTGAAAACTGAAGGTTCCAGAACTAGCCACGTATGATGAAATCATTGGGGATAGTGACTAAATGAAAAGTATTCAAGCGCATTCTTGAAATTTCGTTAGAGAATCTTTGGTGAAAGGAACGCCATTTCTAGAAGTTTATACAAGGAAATAGGCCTTTAGCAAAGGAAAAGCAATTCCGATCGTTATAAGTTAATAACGACCAGAAAAATTTGGTCGTCACCGGTCGTTAAAAGTTCCGATGCTAAAAGTTAATAATTGGTTTACAATACGGTCGTTAAAGATTCTTTAGCGACGACATAAATTCCGGTCGTTATACCTCATTTTTGATGACCGAATTTTCCGTTCATTAAATTATTATCCGGTCGTTAAAAGTCGTTACATTAATGAAAACAATTAATTTAGTCCTTGAAAGTGCTTTTAGCGACCAATACTCCCTTCGTTATTTGTATTACTTTTAAGAACCAAATTTACCATTGTTAATTCCCATTTATCTATTTGAGAAACCTATTATTAAAGAGTTTCAATGACCATATTTTTTTTGCTTAATGTAAAATTATATTAAATATAAGTACAAATTTTTTAATTAGATGTATAGCCACACTCTAAAATAAATCAAATACTTGGTATCCTTGTCAATACAAAGAACTAAAGTATCATATTTACCAAAAACCAATCTAAATCATATGACATCATTTTTAATAATTCCTAAGAAGACAAAAAAAAAAAAAAAAAGTGCAGCATATGTACAGTGTCTTTAAACCATCCCTAACAAAATATAAACCTCTTGTACTTCAACTTGCTCTACACTTTCTTCACGGAGCTTCTTCAGACTTCAAATATTTGATCTGTTAACATAACAAATGTATGCCAGTTTTTTTTATATAAAATTCCCCAGACAGATGTCTAGGTGTTGTATTGCAAAAAAGATCAGTGAGGGGGGCTAGGCCTGACCTCGGAAACATAATACAACATGGTGATTGCTATCACACAAAAAGGACAGTAGAGGAAACTACCTCTCTACTGCCAAAGCTATATACATCCTAATTTAACTAAAAAAAATTTATTCTTTTCATACTTTGTTCTAATACTAGGCATTTGCCACTTGTCCATCATGAAAGGACCTTTGGCTTCTTTTGGGAGTTGTTCAAAGGATTGGTAAATCATTCTCGTACCAGATATGGAGGCGATTTTAGCTAAGGCATCGGCTACCTGATTTCCTTCTCTGTAATAATGTTGGGCTGTCGCATTTGCTTCTTGAACCCATCTTGTAACTCTATCCGCCACCATCTTTAGTTTCCTATTCTTGTTTCCTTCTTGGTTGACCATGTTCACTATGATATTTGAATCAAGTTCGAGAACAAAATTAGTAAAACCCAACTGGTTGCACCATTTTCCTCCGAACTCAGCAGCTAGAGCCTCGGCCATGTTATGACTATCACAATCTATCGACATTGCATAGGCCATGATACAATTTCCATCCTCATCTCGTATGATTCCTCCTACGTCGGCTTTCCCACTTTCCTTGATATAGCTTCCGTCTGTGTTAACTTTAACTTTGCCATCAAGCGGAGGATGTCATTGAACTTGCTTCCACGTTTGTACAGGCTTCAGCTTTTCAATTAAGTTGCAGAGGGAAGGCCAGTTGTATTGAGTATCTTCATTTGGCATAAGTTTGGCAATATTGGCTTTGATGTTCCATTCAACCTGTTGCTTCATGACATTGTGTTGGAATTTCTTTTGCGTGCCATATATACAAAAACATCTTTGTTTCCAAATTTCCCAGCAGATAAATATTGGTGTAGCTTGTAGAACCCGACCATGAATTTTATTTTTTGTTTTGACTTCCCACCAATTCTTGAGAATTGCCGCAATAGGTGCATTTTGGTGGGTGATGCCCAATGGGCTACCAATGCTCTTCCATATGTGTATCGCCGCTTCACTTTCTACAAAAGCATGTTACATGGATTCTACCTGTGGCACATTACAACAAGAACACCTCGACACAATGCTAGTACCAAACTTACCAATCAAATCATCAAATGGCAATTTTCTTTTCAAAATTCTCCAAGTTAGGAAGGACATTTTAAAAGGAATAGAATGATGCCAAAGATTCTTTAAAAAATTGTTTTTTGTTTTTTTAAATCTAATAGAGTTCCATGTCGATTTGTTTGAGAAATTTCTATCATCCAACAAGGACCAAATAGGGAAATCATCATCCGTATCATTACCTACCTCAATTTTGCAACTAAGATCAGAGATGTGGGAAGGGAGAACCTAATTTAACCTGTTGATGTCCCATTGCCCATTAGTTAAGAATTCCTTAACTTGGGTTTTGGCCGAGTTCCCGATGCCCTGAACCTGATGGGCCAAGGGGCCTTCCCTAGTCTAATTGTCCCACCAGAAACTTGATGAGCCATTTTGGATGCTCCATTTAATGTGCCTTTCCACCATGTGCCGGGTTTTTATCAAGTTTTTTCAAATGTGAGAGTCTTTTGAGGTCATGATTTTACTTACCGGATGAGACCTCGGACAGTATTTGGCTCTAAGAAAGGTGGCCCATAGAGAGTTTTTAGTTCTAAACCTCCACCATCTCTTGATACTAAAAGTATCAATTATATCTTGCATCCTCCTAATTCCAATACCACCTTCTTCTTTGGGAAGGCACATATTGTGCCAAGAACTCCAATGATAATTATTAGACCCATCTGTGGAACCCCAGAAAAAATTTGCAAAATGTTTTTCTATGAGAGTAATAGTGCTCTTGGGGGGCTCATAGCAGACAATATGTAAGTGGGGAGAGATTGCAATACATGCTTGATCAGAGTAATTTTTCCCCCTGGGGAGAGAATTTTACCTTGTCATCCATTGAGTCTTTTAATAATCTTAGCTAGCATACCTTTAAATAAAACAGTGTTTTTCCTTCCATGATAAATAGGGCACTCCAGATAATTGAAAGAAAATGTTTTATCCATGAAACCTGAAGCTTGCCAAATTCTGTTGATCCTGGAAGCAGAGGTGTTAGGAGACATGATGAAATAACTCTTGTCATTGTTGACTTTTTGCCCTGACGCCTTCTCATACCTCTTGATTTGCTTCTTAAGTTCGATGGATTTCTTGTTACCTCCACAGAATATGACAATGTCATCTGCATATGTAAGGTGATTGATCTTTGGACCTCTGTTATTCATGCTGAAAGGGGTAAAGTCTTCACATATTAAGAGGTTATTCAAGGATCTGGTAAGCACTTCCGTACTAATAATAAACAGAGATGGGGAGAGTGGATATCCCTGTTTCAAGCCCTGAGAAGAGGTGAAGAAACCTTTTCTATTACCATTAATAATAATGGAGTACCAAACTCCCTTAATCAGACCCCAAATGATGTCAATCCACTCCTCCGAGAAACCAAATTTTCTCAAAACCGACATGATAAAGCACTATGACATTCTATCGTATGCTTTCTCCATGTCTAATTTGATAATAACATTACCCCCGCAGTTTTTCTTCTTGATGTTCTGGGTGATCTCTTGCACTAGCAATATGTTTTTAGTGATGGATCTCCCTTTGACAAACCCACTTTGATTTTCTGAAATGATTTTATGGAGTATATGATTCAACCTTCTAGAAAGGATTTTGGAAATAATTTTGGCAGTGAAGTTGCTTAGACTGATGGGTCTCAGCTCAGAGAAACTACTGGGTGACTCTACTTTAGGAATTAACACCAAGCATGTGTGTGAGAAGAACTTGGTCAGCCTTTTTCCATTGAAGATTTCTTGTACAAAGTTAGTGATATCATCTTTGATTATATCCCAGCATTTCTGAAAAAATGTGCCGTTAAAGCCATCAGGACCAGCTGCACTATTAGCCCCCATAACAAAAATAACATCTCTAATTTCCTCCATATTAGGCATAGCAGTTAGTAAAGTGTTATCATCATCAGTGATAATCCTAGGAATGCAATCAAGAATACCAGTGTCCTTAAACTGGTGGGTAATGTTGAATCTCTTATGGAAGTGTCTAATAGTAGCCTTTGCAATGTTATCATCTCCTTCCACCCATCTGTCCCTGTGACCTTTTATCTTGTGAAGCTGTAACCTTCTTTTCTTTTCCCTGATCAGACTATGAAAATATTTAGTATTACTGTCACCTTCTTCGAACCACTTGATGTTTGCTTTCTACTTAAGGATCGAATCTTGCATGGTCATCCATTTGATGTATTCCGCATGCCCTTTGTTAAGCACTTCCCTAGATAGATCAGAGTTGCTTTGCAGATCGAGCTCTTCAAGGTCATTCATTTTGGATTCCTAGAGTTTTACATGTTTATTAATATTTCCAATCTCATCTTTTGACCACTGAGTAAGCCTTTTGCTGAGTTTTTTAAGCTTCCGTTGAAGTTTCCACAAGGCATTCCCCCTAATATTGGAGGACCACACTTCTTCTACCAAATTCATGAATGAAGGTTGTTCCACCCAGAAATCAAGGAATTTGAAGTACTTAATACCATTGTTGTTTTTGTTATAACACTTAAGGAGTAAGGGCCTATGATCCAAACCAGTTTTTGGTAGAAGCTTGACCAAATTATTTTGTATAAGTTGACACCATGAGTCATTAACGAAGATTCTATCCAGTCTCTTCTAAATTCTTCTTCTAGCCTCCCAGTTATTGCACCAAGTGAACTTAGGCCCAACATAGCCCAAATCCTTAACTTCACAATTATTCATGCAAGTGTTAAAGTCTAAGCTTTTGGACATTCTGTGAGGTTGGCCACCCTGTTTTGCACCCGAATCAATAATAGCATTGAAGTCACTTCCTATGCACCAAGGGTCATCAATCATCCTGTGCGTGTCTTCCAAGCTAGAGCATAGTGCTTTTCGATCACTAACTTTACATTTTGCATAAACTGCCGTAATATACATACTCTTGGCATCCACCCTATTATGCATTTTGATAGTGACTTGTTGATCATCCATAGTAACCACACTTGACTGAAAGTTTTCAGACCACATGAGCCAAATTTGCCCATTTGTATTGGATATGCAGTGTTTAAGCTTCAGAAACCTCATATACTTATCCAAATTGTTCATATTGGCAAATGGTTCTATTAGAGCTATGAAATCTACTTTGTTGATGTTGATCAGTTTTTTTAATCTAGGCATGGCCTTTTTTGTGTTAACTCCTATAATATTCCAAAAATGGCACTTATCATGGAAAATAGAAGGAATTAGTTTGATCCACCTCCCTGAGTAGGTGCTTTCTCATTCTGTTTTTTCTTCTTGTCTTTCTTTTTGTTCTGATTTTTGCGTTTAGTCACAAGAGAGAAGCCTTCTTCGTTATCCTGGTCTTGTACTTTCTGAAGTTGATTTTGTGGTATCATTACTGTCATTGTATTTGGGGAGGTGACCTCAAATTATTGTATATTCTCCATCCTTGTTGAAACTGTTTCATTGCTGCCTTGTTGTTGTTCAGGGTTCAGATCAAGTTCTAAGCATATTTCAGGTAAGTTTTTATTTTCTGATGGGATACTAATAGACTCATTAACATATTTTTGCCATCCCAATTCCTTAGATGTTTTCCCCCCGATATTGCTTGCATTCAAACCAGGTTCTGTACTATCAGTTGGGACGTCATGTTTAGTCATATTAGCACTGCCTTCTTTTATGTTGTCTACCTTGTTATATTCCCCATCTAAGTTCATCTGATTGCTACAATTCAGTACATCTTCAGCCTACTGAATATTGGTAAGTTTGTTCTTTTGAGTGTTGGAACCTTTTACGTGTTTGAAGACTACTTTGGATTTTTTTCGGAACTCTGCTGTGCCTTTTAGTTTTTTTCTTTTTGGAAGTTCTATCTTTTATGATCTGCTGTATTGGAACTGCTTCATCCATAATCTGCGAGTCATTTGGTTCCTTTCGTTGCTGATAAACACAACCTTGCTGCTCCTTGTTGTTACTATCATAAATGTCAGGATTCATTTTGTTCTGCTTACTGCCCTGCTTTTGTCTCACCAGTGTATTCTTTAGTTCATTATAACTGTTGGTTTCCCCTGCTTCCTTTTCATCATTTGCCTCCTTATTTTCAGCTATTTCAGCTTCATCATGCCTGTCTTTGTTCTGTTTTTCTTGTTGTTCTTTCCTTTCCAGCTCTCTTTTTCTTTCTAACACTCTGCAATTCATCATGTTGTGTCCTAACTTTCGACAATATTTACAATACTTAGGTACCCCCTCATATTCAAGCTTTTGTATGAACCCTTTTTGAGGGGCATTGTCGAAGACTTGTCCAACGTAAACAACATCTGGTTGCTGTTTAAGTAAATCGATTTCAATTCGAACCTTCGCCATGCTAGGTCTAGTTTTACCTCGTGTCGCTAGGTCCATTTCCAATGGGGTTCCGACGACACTGACTACTTGCTTGATGTAGTTCCGTGTATGCATATGGTATGGGAGACCAGGTAGCAACACCCATACCGGAGCCATCGGAAGGTCTTTCTCCGGCTTAAAATCCGGCGACCACCTCTGAAGCCACATTTGTTGACCCTCTATCTCAATAACTCTCTTATACCATACAAAATTAAAATCGTCTTCATTTGTGAAATCTAGAAACATATTAAAATTATCATAAACCCCAATTTTGACACTACCTTTGATGGTAATTAGTTCTTTGAATTTTGACCTAAGTCAGTCAATTTGGGGTCTAGGTTTGAGAAATCTACCCACAATTGTGAGTCTACATTCTTCAGCCATGATTTCATAGTAGTCCGCCGCCTTGAATAACACCGCTAGCATCCCATTGTGTGTCGCTATTACTGATTCTCTTGTTTGCTGCTTTGAGGATTCTGGAGCTTGCTTTGCTACTGAAATTGTCCCTGCATAGGAAGCCTTTGTTGTTGCTGCTTCCATTGATTGTTTTGTAGATTGATGAGAGGCGTTATGGCCATCCAGACGCGCCGGAGGGGCTCCATCTGGTGGATCCATAGTGGGGGCGCGTGTGGCTACTCGCTAGGGGGTAGCCGTTAGTTACCGCTGTTCTAGAGAGAGTAAAGAGCGTACTTTGATACAAACCGAGTTCAAATTAACGTATGCCAGTTTAATAATAAAGAATAAACACCTAATGAAGAAATATCATATCCATTAAAGGCTACACTAATGGCCATAAATAAGAAATTGAAATAATACAACAATTAGATTGTTAGGTGTTTGCCATAATTTTCTTACCATATTTGATTTTCCTATTTGTTGAAGGAAAGGGCAATATAATTACCTTAATTGGGTTTTTCTTTTGTAGAAGGAAATTATAATTCTCATATACTTGGCTAGTCCTTTTTCTTGTAGGAAAAGGTTTGGTCTTCTATAAATTGGGGATCCTTCTTTCTTATTCAGTAGCACCCACAATGTAGCCATATGGGGTTTGAGAGTCGTGTTTAGGGGGAGAACTTTACGGGACAAGTGTTAGTGAGTCACTTGTATTTTCCTCTTCGTGAGGTTGTTCTCTCGATATTTTGTACTCTCTTTTTATTATAGTGGATTGCTCATCTCTGTTGTGGATGTAGGTCAATTAACCGAACCACATTATATGTTTGTGTCTCTTTTGGTATATTTCTCTTGTTGTATGATTTATCGTCGTTCAAGATTTGCTTTACTAAATTCCGCATGACACCTGATTATTTCGGTCCTAACAAGTGGTATCAGAGTGAGGTTCAAGACAGGTTCATCTTGGCGGGTTCAGTTCTAGCTGCAACATATTTGATGATAATCGTGATTTTTTTCTGAGAAATTTGACCGGTGTGCTACGCATGTTGAGACAAACTTTGTGGTAAGAGATTTGGAGATGCAACCTGTTGAAGGCTATGTGAAGAAGGTGGATTAAGTTTATTTTGTCAGAAAATTTCGATCAAGGGGGAAATTTTTAAGTGTTTGCCATAATTTTCTTTTCCTTTAATTACAAAACTATCAGGTTGTTCCATATAAATCTCCTCATCTAAATCACCATGAATGAAAGCAGTCTTGACATCCATATGCTCAACCTCTAAATCTGGACCTGCAGCTAATCCTAGAACCATACGAATAGAAGACATCTTCACAACAGGGGAAAAAATTTCATCAAAGTCAACTCCCTTCTTCTGGCCAAAACCTTTAACAACTAATATCGCCTTGTATCTAGGCGCAGAGGTATGATTATCTTGCTTTGTTCTGAATATTCATTTGTTAAATAAAGCTCTCTTACCTTTCGGCAATTTCACTAACTCATATGTGCCATTCTCATGGAGTAACTTCTTCTCATCTTCCATTGCTTTGATCCACTGATCTTTGTGAGTATCTTGCATGGCTTCATCATAATTCTTAGGTTCTTCCATGTCAGTCAAAAGTGCATACTCATCAGGAGGATAGCGCATGGATTTTTGCTTCTCCCTTGTAGAACTTCTAAGAGAGGTTTCAAGAGCATTCGAAGTAGTTACCTGTGCAGGAATTGGTTATTGATCAACCACAACTTTATCAACTGGAGCATCCATAACATCTACACCATGATGATCATTTTAATCTTGATCACTATCTCCATTATTATCTTGGGTTCCTTCATGTGCAATAGGTGCCTTAGCAATTGAAACTGGATCAACATCAACTAAGCTCTCATTAATCTGAGAATCTATCTTCTCAGCGTTGTCAATATCATCAATAGTTTGGTCTTCAAAGAATATTCTATCATGACTTCTAATAATTTTATTGTCAACTAGATCATAAAAACGATACCCAAACTCATCTTGACCTTAACCGATAAAAATGCACTGCTTAGTTTTGACATCCAGTTTCGATCTCTCATCTTTAGGAACATGCACACAAGCTTTACACCCAAAAACTCTCAGGTGATCATAAGAAATATCTTTGGCAAACCAAACTTTGTCTGGGACATCACCATCCAAAGCAACTGCAGGAGACAAATTGGTAACATAGGCAACAGTGTTAAGTGCTTCCGCCCAAAATGTATTTGGAAGTTTAGCCTCTGAAAGTAAGCATCTAACTCTCTCAACTAGAGTTCTATTCATCCTCTCTGCCAAACCATTCAATTGAGGTGTCTTGGGCAGAGTTTTCTGATGACGAATTCCTTTTTCCTTGCAATAGTTATCAAAGGGACCACAATATTCACCACCATTGTCAATACGAATACATTTTAATTTCTTCCCCATCTATCTCTCAGCTAAGGCCTGAAATTCCTTAAACACGCTAAGTGCTTGATCTTTAGATTTCAAAGGATACACCCAGAGCTTACGAGAATGATCATCAATGAAGGTCACAAAGTAAAGTGCACCACCTTTTGACTTTACTTTAAAAGGACCACACAAATCAGAGTGTACTAGCTCCAATAAATCAAACTTTCTTGAGGGAGGATGGCTATGAAAGGAAATCCTTTTCTGTTTTCCAGCTAAACAATGTATGCACCTTTTCAGCTTTGCTTATTTCACTCCAGAAAGCAAACTTTTCTTAGCCAAACACGTAATCCCTCTCTCGCTCATATGACTCAGTCTTCGGTGCTACAATTCTAATAAAGTATCACTTTCCACCAGATTTATTGAGTCATTAAGAATAGAGCCCAGTGTCACATATAAAATAACCAGACTTGACTCCTCGAGCCACTACTAACGAGCCCATGGTGAGCTTCCATTGGCCATTAAAGAGGGCATTATGGTAACCTTCATCGTCTAATCTTTCTGCGGAGATCAAATTGAAAGGAAAGTATGGAGCATGCTTGACATCTTGAAGAACTAACGTTGAACCATTATTAGTTTTCAAACAAACTGTGCCAACATCAAACACCTTAACTTCACTGGCATTTCCCATTTTTAACACTCCAGAATCAACAGGAGTATAAGATGAGAAAAAGTCTTTTCTTGGTGTAACATGTGAGGTTGCTCCAGAATCTACTATCCAGCTCATCTCATGGGATACCAAATTGATGACGTTTTCATTATAAGCAAAGAGAAGGTCATCTCGAACAATAGCAGTAACATTGTTCTCATTATTTTCAACTTTCTTTCCTTCTCTAATGTCTTGCATTAACTTGCGGCAAAACCTTTTGATGTGTCCTTTCTTGCCACAGTGGTTGCATGTAATATTATAGTATTTGGACCTTGACTTACTTCTACTTTTACCTCTATTCCTTGAGCCTCTTGTTCTATCTCTCCCCCGATCTTCTGTAACCAAGATATCTGCTTGTGAGG
Source organism: Nicotiana tabacum (assembly GCF_000715075.1). Classification (NCBI taxonomy): domain Eukaryota; kingdom Viridiplantae; phylum Streptophyta; class Magnoliopsida; order Solanales; family Solanaceae; genus Nicotiana; species Nicotiana tabacum. The sequence goes on along the minus strand of NC_134087.1, from coordinate 53,902,840 downwards.
ACGAACCCTGAGATTTTCTCCTTACTTCCTCGTTCAAAACACCACTCTTGGCATATTCCATGGTCACCTTATCTCTAGGAGCTGAATTTGTCAAAGAAACAAGAAGCGTTTCCCAACAGTCTGGCAGAGTATTATGAAGCCAAAGTCCTTGTATCTCATCATCAAAATTAACTCCCATTCCAGATAGCTGATCAAGGACGCCCTGAAAATTATTTATGTGATCAAGAATAGGGTTGCCTTCCTTGTAATTAAAGGTCATCAATTGCTTTAGCAAAAACAATTTGTTGTTCTCGATTTTTGAAGCATAACGAGTCTCTAGCTTTTCCCACAATGATCTCGCATGTATCTCGTTCACAATATGGTTGCGAACATTATCTTCAACCCATTGTCGTATATATCCACATACTTGTTGGTGCTCGAAATTCCAATCTTCGTCGGATATACTCTTGGGTTTATGAGCTGAAAAAATGGGTAGATGCATCTTCTTCATGAACAACAAGTCTTTCATTTTGTTTCTCCAAACATTATAATTTCTCCCATTTAAACATACCATCTTGCTCATATTCACCTATATTCCGTAAGAACCCGGATAAATAACCAAGGCTCTGATACCACTGTTTTGAAGTTGTGCTTTGGCAATAGCAAGCCTGAACTTGTTTGTTACACAGACTCTGATTTAGGAGGCAATTTTGATAATTCAAGATCTACTTCCGGTTATTTGATCACTTTTGCAGGGGAGCTGTTTCTTGGCAATCTAGACTACAGAAGTACATAGCTCTATCCACCACAGAAGCCGAATATATTGCTATCACAGAAGGTGCCAAAGAACTATTATGGATGAAGGAATTTATTAATGATCTTGGCTTTGAGCAACCAAGGTACATCTTATTTTGTGATAATCAGAGTGCTATCTGTCCCACCAAGCACTCCATTTTTCATTCTAAGACCAAACATATAAATAGAAAGTATCACTGGATAAGAATGGCCGGGAAGAGAAATTATTTGAGGTTGAAAAGATACACACTGATGAAAATCCTTCGGATATGCTGACAAAGGCGGTGGTTGCAGATAAACATAAATTTTGTAGGAAATTGGTAGGCATGAAGCCTGTCAATAGTTCCTCTACTTGAAGATCCATTTGGCCCCTTGGTTGGAGGGGGAGTTTGTTGGGCACATGCCTATGTTGTCCAGCTAAAGGCTCAATGGCCTAATCCTATTCTCTTTTGGTTTCCATTCCTATTCGGAATTGGATTCGGGTTTTTTTCCTATTTAAAGTTAGTTTTGGCTTTAAGAGAAAGCACCACTCATGATCTATAAATAGGACAACCTTGGAGAATTATTCTATGCTCATTGATATAAGTCTTTAAAATACTTAAGCACATAAGAGTGGTTTTTGAGAGAGCTTTCGTCAAGAGAGAAGAGAGAAGAAAAATATTTGTTTTGCTGCAGATTTTTATTCCGACCAGCCAAATTCAAATTACGTTTCTGATTCGTTAACCGTTGGATCAGGATAAAATTTTGCCTGAATGTTCATACCTCTTTGTCTTGAATTTGAACGGTGAAGATCGGATTTGAGGCTTGTAGCATCTGATTTTGAGCCTCGAACAACAGCTTCGTTTTTGTGGATTATACTCTTTCTTCAATTGATTAGTTGTTGCTCTTGTTGCTATTGTTGCTCCGTGTTTGACACTTGTTGTGTAGCCAATTCGGAAAACTTTTGTAACCCTCTTATTGTTATAGTTGAGCTTTTTGGATCTTTATGGTCCCGTGGTTTTTTACCCTCGATTTGAAGGGTTTTCCACGTTAAAATTTGGTGTTATTTATCTTCTTTATTTTCGGGTTTGCCTCTTCCTTGACATAACAAGTGGTATCAGAGCGAGGTTCAAGACAGGTTCATCTTGGCAGGTTCAGTTCTAACCGCAACATATTTGACGATAATAGTGATTCTTTTTTCTGAGAAATTTGAGCAGTGTGCTATGCACGTTGAGACAAACTTTGTGGTGGAGATTTGGAGATGCGACCTGTTGAAGGCTATGTGAAGAAGGTGGATCAAGTTTATTTTGTCAGAAAATTTCGGCCAAGGGGGAGAATTGTTAGGTGTTTGCCATTATTTTCTTACCATATTTGGTTTTTCTATTTGTTGAAGGAAAGGGCAATATAATTACCTTAATTGGGTGTTTCTTTTGTAGAAGGAAATTATAATTCTCCTATACTTGGCTAGTCTTTTTTCTTGTAGGAAAATGTTTGGACTTCTATAAATTGAGGATCTTTCCTTCTCATTCAGTAGCATCCACAATGTAGCCATATGGGGTTTGAGAGTTGTGTTTAGGGGGAGAATTTTACGGGACAAGTGTTAGTGAGTCACTTGTATTTTCCTCTTCGTGAGGTTGTTCTTTCGATATTTTGTACTCTCTTTTTATTATAGTGGATTGCTCATCTCCGTTGTGGATGTAGGTCAATTGACCGAACCACATTATATGTTTATGCCTCTTTTGGTATATTTACTTGTTGTATGATTTATTGTCGTTCAAGGTTTGCTTTGCTAGATTTCGCGTGACACCTGATTATTTCGGTTGTAACATAGATGACTAGTATTGATCAATTGCAAAGAAACTGTTCTTTCTTTGAATAACAATGCCTTCTCACGGGGAGCTGCAGATTGTGGGAAATCATAAAAAGACCTGTACACAATTTTCATACACAATTTCTTTGATAAAGGTGCCTACTTCTGTTTTTGCAAATAAATTCTTCCTCCTACTTGTGTAACAATGTCTTGGAAATCTATTTTTATGCCCATTTAACTTTCCTTTCTTTTTCTTTTTCACCGCGTTACTGTTTTTCTCAGTGCACTGCCTTTTGTTTTTTTTTGTGTGTGTAAGTGACGGGTTTTCTATATATTGCTTTTATATTTGTAGCATATAAGCACAGAAGGAAAAAGAAGAACAAAAATGGAGAGCTATTTGAATGATAATTTTGGAGGAGTGAAGTCGAAGCACTCGGAGGATGACATGCTACAGCGATGGCGAAGCCTTTGTGGTGTAGTCAAGAATCCAAAACGGTCTGAATAATTGCATATATCAGAAGCTGATCCTGAAGTCAACAAATGGTCTGAATATTTGCATACACAATTTTTACCAGGCAATTCAATCCACAATCATCAAATAACTTAAGACCTGTACAGTGAAAAATCAGGCACACAATTTGCAACAGAACGTTCATTGAGTAGTACTACATGGCTGCAGAACCAACAACAACAACCTTCTCTACAACCTATAGACTTATATAATAAGCATTTTCTGAAATTCCAGATGCATTTGGACAATTTTCTTAGCCTATTTTCTATTAGTAGAGATGTTCATATTCAACAGGTGTGTGCTATAGAGTTTTATTCTTAATCTGTAAATGGTTCTTTTGAAAAGTTTCTTCTTTGTGAATACGGGATATTCTTGATAGAATATTAAAAACTTGTTCTTCTTTTCATGTATGTTTTCAGTAGAACTAATGTTACTTTTTTTCTCTCTTTTAAATTGTTAAGTATACATGTCCTCTGTATATTTTTGGTTTATAGGTTGTAACTATTTCTGTCTATTAAGTGTTCATTCCAAAAGCTTTAGTATTAGTTTCTGGCTTTCACATTAGTGGAATTCCTATTCAACTAAAAAGAATTTGGACTAGCCTAGTAATACTAGCAAATTACATGCATGAAATAAGCATTTAGCCTAAGCCATATTCCTTCACCCATATCAGCAAGGGAAAATCTCCTTCAAGTAACCAAAAGATGTGGAGATTTTATAATCCAAAAATATCTTAATACTAGCAAATTACATAATGGTATGAGCATTTAGCCTAAGCCATATTCTTCCATTTACTAAACTATGTCTGGTAAAGGTAAAATGAGGAAGAGCATGAATAGAAAAGGAGCTGGGACATTTTATTTGCTTGGTTAAAATCAGTCAATATGTTCTTGAGACATATCAAACCGTCAGTATGTTCTTGAGACATAGTATCAAACAGTCAATGTATTCTTGAGATATATAACAATTTGCGAGTTACAGTAGTTTTTTTAAGACATATTTTGATAAAAAAGATCCACAGAAATGTAAGATAGTTTGTTATTGGCAAGTTGGAAGTGGGACGTTTCTTACTCGTACCGTGCCTGTTAGCCTCGTAACTGATCATTATGAAATAGCGCATAACAGGCACGAGATTGACTCAACAGGTACGAGATTGAGTCAACAGGCACGGGATTGACTCAACAGGTACGAGATTGAGTCAACAGGCACGAGATTGACTCAACAGGTACGAGATTGAGTCAACAGGCACAAGATTGACTCAACAGGCACGAGATTGACTGAACAGGCACGAGATCCTAAAGTTAATTATTTTATTTGTAACAGAAAAAATCAAATTTATTTGAATTTTAAATTCAAAATTCGAATAAATAGTTATGTCTGTTTGTGAAACAAGACATTTTTTCTGAAAGGGTCTGTTGGTTGCCTATAAATACACAAGAATTCCAACGAAGTGAGATAGAAAATCACAAGTGTTACTGCAAGATTTGTTGTATCCTGAAGAGAATCGTTTTGTATTTTCCCTAAATTAGTATACAGGCGATAACTCTTTAAGGACAGTCGATTTTCACGCCTCAAAGCCAATTTTGTTTATTATTTTTCTAACAATCTTAAAGAGTTATACTGCTATGGAGAAATTGATGTCTGTTGTTGAGAATCCGAAGGAGTTCATCAAACTTGATCGCTTTGATGGAACGAACTTTACCCGTTGGAGAGACAAGATGATATTCTTGTTGTCCGCTCTCAATATCTACTATATTCTTGATTCTGCCTTGCCTCCAATGCCTGAGCCCACAACAGAAGATTCTGACGTAGTCAAGGAAGAAAGGAAGAAACGAGAACATGATGAACTGTTGTGTCGCGGCCATATTCTGAATACTTTGACAGATCGACTCTATGATCTTTACTGCAATCAGAAGTCATCAAGAGAGATTTGGACTGCTCTACAAACTGCATACCAGAATGAAAAACGAGGTATTGACAAATTCCTGGCTCTGCAGTACTTTGAATTTAAAATATTTGATACTAGGCCTATAATGGATCAGATTCATGAACTGCAAATCTTAGTATCAAAACTAAGTGATCTTGAAGTTAAAATTCCTGATGCACTTCAAATAGGTGTTATTCTTTCGAAATTGCCTTCCTCTTGGAATGACTATAGAAAGAAAATCCTACATTCTATGGATAAAATGACTGTGGAACAATTTCGTACTCACATTCAAATTGAAAGTGAGACTCGTGCTCGTGATGCTATTAGTCAGCCTTCGAGTTCCGCAGTCAATTTTGCCAGTCAGAATGGTTCAGGAAGTGGGAACAAACATCTGAAAGTTTCCAGAAAGTCTTCTTTTAAAAAGAGAAAGAACTTTAGTTGTCATCATTGTGGAAAGAAAGACCATATGATTCGGGACTGCAGATATAGAAAGGCAGGAATAAATTTCAATGCAAGCAATACCGAAAAGTCTGGAAAGATTAAAAAACCTGGAAATTCTGAAAAGGCAAACGTAGTGGAAAATTCCGCCCAAGGACTGGTTGCCATGGTTTCCGCAATGCAAATTGGTATGGTCACAGAGTTGATGTGGCTACCGCTGCTACAAATACTCAAGACTGGTGGCTAGATTCGGGTGCTACTATTCATGTCTGTTATGACAAGAAGATGTTCAAGACATATGCAGAAGTGCATGATTCTGAACAAGTCTTGATGGGAAACCATGTTGCGGCAGATGTTGCTGGAAAAGGAAGTATTGAGATTAACTTCACATCTGGCCAGAAGTTGACATTACTGAATGTGTATCATGTTCCTGATATGAAGAAAAACTTAATGTCGGCTGCTTTGCTGTCAAAGAAAGGCTTCAAGATAGTTATTGAGTCTGATCATGTAATAGTGTCTAAGAATGGAGTTTTTGTTGGAAAAGGCTATAACTGTAACGGCATGTTCAAATTGAGTATTAGTGAAATAAATTATGTTCCTGCTTACATCGTTGAGTCTGATTCTTGTTTATGGCATGCTAGACTAGGACATTTAAATTTTGGCTCCTTGAATTTTATGTCCAAAAATGGTTATATCTCATGTAAAACTCAACATATAAGATGTGAAATTTGCATACAAGCAAAGATGACAAAGAAACCATTTCGTAAAGTTGAAAGATCCACAGAACTATTAGATTTAATACATTCAGACTTGTGTGAATTAAATGGAGAATTAACTAGAGGAGGCAAAAGATATTTTATTACTTTTATAGACGACTTCTCTAGATTTACATATGTTTACCTACTTAGAAATAAGGACGAAGCTTTTCAAAAGTTTAAAGAATACAAGTCTGTTGTGGAAAATCAAAGAAGTAGGAAAATTAAAATTATTCGAAGTGATAGAGGCGGAGAATATTTTCCTAACGAATTTAATAAGTTCTGTGAAGAGCATGGCCTAATACATCAAATGAGTGCCCCTTATACTCCTCAACAAAATGGGTTAGCGGAAAGAAAAAATAGAACTTTGGTGGATATGGTTAATGCTATGTTACTTAATGCACATTTGCCACATAATTTATGGGGTGAAGCACTACTAACTGCATGTTATATTTTAAATAGAGTGCCTTCAAAGAGTATGCATATTTCGCCTTATGAGCTTTGGAATGGTAGAAAACCAAATTTAAATTATTTTAAAGTGTGGGGGTGTATCCTATTATAGAGTACCTGACCATCAAAGAAAAAAATTGGGTCCTAGAGGAATTAAAAGTATTTTTGTAGGATATGCACAACACTCCAAAGCTTATAGACTACTAGATCTAGAATCTAATGTCATTATAGAATCTATACATGTTGAATTTATTGAAAATAGATTTATAAATGACAATGTTGATGAAATGACTGAAATAAATAGAAAACGTATCAATGCTAATAAATTGTCGCTTTCTGAAATTATTAAAACTAAGGAAAGAAGTGATGATATGCAAATAGAACCAAGGAAAAGCCAAAGAATAAAAAAAAGAAAAATATCTTGGTTCTGATTTTATTTCTTCACAATCTATAGTATTTCTTGTTGAAGGAGATAGGACAAACGTTTGTAATCAAATTCCTATTATATTAAATGTTGAAGAAGACCCAAAGACGTTTCAAGAAGCAATGTCTTCTAGAGACGCTGCCTTTTGGAAAGAGGCCATTAATGATGAAATGGACTCAATTATATCCAACAACACTTGTGTTTTGGTTGATCTTCCTCTTAGATCAAAACCTATAGGTTGTAAGTGGGTCTTTAGGAGAAAGTACAATACATATAGTTCTGTCCAAACCTTCAAAGCAAGATTAGTTGCAAAAGGTTTCACTCAAAAGGAAGGCATAGACTATTTTGATACATATGCTCCTGTTGCAAGAATAACATCCATTAGAGTCCTTTTATCCTTGGCCTCTATCTATGATCTTTACGTACATCAAATGGATGTTAAAACAGCCTTTTTAAATGGGAACCTTAGTGAAGAAATATATATGCAACAACCTGAAGGATTTGTTCTTCCAGGAAACGAGAAGAAAGTTTGTAAATTGATAAAGTCTCTTTATGGTCTTAAACAAGCGCCTAAACAGTGGCATGAAAGATTTGATAGTGTAATACTATCAAACGGATTCGTACATAATAATGCAGACAAGAGCATTTACTCTAAATTTACAAAAGAATATGGAGTAATAATTTGTTTATATGTCGATGACATGCTGATTTTTGGTACGAATCTACAAGGAATTACCGAGACCAAGAAGTATCTAACCTCAGTTTTTAAAATGAAGGATTTAAATGAAGTTGATTCTATTTTGGGAATCAAGGTCAAAAGAGATAACAAGCAAGTGACTTTGTCACAAGCACATTATATAGATAAAATCCTTACTAAATTCAGTCATTTAGGAATAAAGGGGTATAATACTCCTTATGATTCTAGTGTTAAGCTAACTGCAAATACTGGAAGAGCAGTAGCACAGTTGGAGTATGCAAGTGTGATAGGTAGTATGATGTATGCAATGCATTGCACTAGACCCGACATTGCATTTGCTGTTTGTAAACTTTCAAGGTTTACCAGTAATCCAGGTAATGATCATTGGAAAGCAATAAGTAGAGTACTTGGATATTTAAAATATACAAAGCACTTAGGCATTTGCTATAATGGTTTTCCTAATGTATTAGAGGGATATTCTGATGCAAGTTGGATTACAAGTGTTAATGATAATAAATCCACATCAGGATGGATATTTACTCTAGGCGGTGGAGCCATTAGTTGGGCATCCAAGAAACAAACATGTATTTCCCATTCTACTATGGAATCTGAATTTATTGCATTAGCAGCTGCTGGAAAAGAAGCAGAATGGCTGAGGAATATGTTACTTGATATAAAGTTGTGGCCACAACCTATGCCAGCCATTTCCATATTCTGTGATAGTGAGATTACAATGTGTGTTGCTCACAATAAAATATACAATGGGAAATCGAGACATATAAGCTTGAGACATGCTTATATAAGAGAATTAATTACAAATGGAGCTATAGCTATAATATATGTAAGATCAAATAAGAATTTGGCTGATCCACTTACGAAGCCATTAGGTAGAGATGTAGTACAACAAACTTGTGGAGGGATAGGGTTGAGACCCTTAAATTAAATACAAGGAATAGGAACCCCACTTTGAGTTAATATACACTCTAACAATATAAGTTCAATGGGTAATAACAAGTTACTTGTATTGTTTAAGCACTAATCTCCTCTTTAGGAGCCCTATTTCTATTGTACTTACTTACTGTTATATGAGGAGTTAAGGAGTTGTTAAATGCTTGTTATAACAGGGGCATAAAGACAAACTCCAAAGTGCATACTGTTACATGAAGAGGTTGATTAATCTTAATGGAATTATTAATGTCTGGAGTAACAGGGACATAGTAACTAATTCCACCTATATGAATATTGAAGTGGTGCCACTTCTAGCAAGATTTAAAGGGTTGATCTTGTAAATATTCATGAATTCAGGATGAGCACATGGCCGTAAACGTGCTAAAGCGAATACTGGATTTTCTAAGCTACTAGATAACGCTGTGTGTGTGGTACTTTCGATTTTGGCACAAGGATTTGTAGTTCAAATCTTAAGATACCATTAACTTCGTCAAAACTTTAAAATACTTACACTAAAGGAAAGTTCAAATCTGTAAAAGATACTTTCAATTATTCACAAGTGTTATGAAGTGAAATAATAAACTAGTGGGGGATTGTAAGATAGTTTGTTATTGGCAAGTTGGAAGTGGGACGTTTCTTACTCATACCGTGCCTGTTAGCCTCGGAACTGATCATTATGAAATAGCGCATAACAGGCACGAGATTGACTCAACAGGTACGAGATTGAGTCAACAGGCACGAGATTGACTCAACAGGTACGAGATTGAGTCAACAGGCACGAGATTGACTCAACAGGTACGAGATTGAGTCAACAGACACGAGATTGACACAACAGGCACGAGATCCTAAAGTTAATTATTTTATTTGTAACAGAAAAAATCAAATTTATTTGAATTTTAAATTCAAAATTCGAATAAATAGTTATGTCTGTTTGTGAAACAAGACATCTTTTCTGAAAGGGTCTGTTGGTTGCCTATAAATACACAAGAATTCAAACGAAGTGAGATAGAAAATCACAAGTGTTACTGCAGGCTTTGTTGTATCCTGAAGAGAATCGTTTTGTATTTTCCCTAAATTAGTATACAGGCGATAACTCTTTAAGGACAGTCGATTTTCACGCCTCAAAGCCAATTTTATTTATTATTTTTCTAACAAAAAATGTAGTCAGTATGTTCTTGAGATGTATGGCATTTTGTAGTTGTAACACTGGTAGCTTTTTTTTAATTAGACCATGTGTTTATGCGAATTTCTGTGTGCACAACTTAGAAAACATGTCTTATAGTAACTGATTTTACTTACTACTACTCGAGTAAAAACTGGAGTGGAGGACTGCTGAGAGATGCAGAAGACACAAACAATTCCGTACAAGTGAGAGTAACACGTTTCGCAACCTGATACAGCACAATAAAAGTGTCATGAGAAATTATGTATTGCATATTTGAAAAAAAATAGAATATTATTCTCCCGATAAATATATCATGCAGGTAGTAATTAGGAAAACTACCAGCTATGTCCAATTATAAGTAGCTCATTACTAAAATTGGCTAATTCATAAAATATTATTAATATTAGCCAAATAGCTATTTGTAGCAAAAAAAAGTCAAATTTTTGCTTTCTTTTGAGTGGGTGTTATTAGAATAGATTGAGTATATCTTAATGAGCTTGAATCTCAGTTTTGGGATGATTTGGTGAAGTTTTGAGGTGATTTGAATTAAAAATTTGAAGTAAAAACTGAACATGAAAAAAAAATGATATGTATATCACATTATGTATCATTTGTGTATCACACATGTATCATATTTGTATCAATTGTGTATCACATGTGTATCCATGTATATCTGTATGTGAGATACATGCGTGATACATGTTTGATACATGTGTTGCAAATGATTTTTTTGAACCGATTTAATTATGAATTTTTGTACAAAACCAGTTCAAATCACCTCCAATCTTCCTCAAATTTTGTATTTTGACTTATCTATATGTTTTCAATAAATCTCAACTATACCCATTGAAAAAGTTCCTTTTTTTTTTGCTTAGATTTTTGGAATATTGTATTTTTTTTTATTTCATCAACTTATTTGCTACCTCATCCATAACATTTCCTTTCCGTCTTGCATCTAATGTTGCTAATCACGCTTAAAAATATGGAAGGTGATTTTTGCATGTGATTCTTTGAAAGAAAGAACCTTTATTTATTTAATTCTTCAATTTTTATATGTACTTGACTAGTTTTAGTAAGTTTATAACTAATGGCTAGAAGTTGGTAAGTTGAGGCTTATTTAGAACATTTGCGTAAGTTTCCTGAAACTAAGCATGCACCTATTTCTATCTGTTTGCTGATCTATCGGCTAGTTGTATTTGATTTTAATAAGTCTTCCTTTGTAATCTTGCAATAGATTGACCTACAATCTATAGGTCATGTTTAAAAAGTTCGAACATAAACACAAGCTGCCCGTCTAGCTCAGTTGGTAGACCGCAAGGCTCTTAACCTTGTGGTCGTGGGTTTTAGCCCCACGGTGGGCGTTTTTAAGTTGTTGTCTCCTTTTCTGATTGAAAAGGAAGACCAACCTGCTAATTTAAAAAAAAGACAATGCTACTTTTCAGCCACATCACCTTATACAGGTTTCACGAGCTTAAGTGCATTTTTATTGGCTTTAGAGCTAGCATTCGATTATGAACTAACTATGATTGTAGAAAGTATCTCTATATTCATATTACCTGATAGCTTGTGTATTTTATAATAGAAAAACAAGAGAATGTTTTGAACATTTACGAGAGTAGGAGGAGTAATTTATTGCTGGATGAGGTCCTCTGTTCGGGTCGTGATAGATTGTACAACATTATTAATTTTATCTGCTTATCATAAATCATAGATACATTTCATTAGGGAATGCAGATATCCCACCATTCCTGACATGCCTTTATGCTTCTACAGCATTATATACAGATTCTGAGCAAAATTCCAAAACTACTTTTGATCCTGTTAGTTCTAGACTTGCTCATGGCTAGACTGATTATATTGCTTCTCCTCATAGTGAAGTTTAACATTGCTATGGCCGTTGTCCATCTCCAGAGACACATCAGTTGATTTGTTGGTTAAAACTTTCTTGTCACAGTAAATGGCATACAAGATCAGCTGCACTATTCCTAAAAACAAACCAACACCTGTTGAAATCTGCATGCAGTACAAAGCATTAATTTACTAATTGACCCCATAATTCACTTTTGTATATATGATTTATTTCAAATTTCAATAGGAGAGATGCTTACACCAATAAATGGGTCCCTCCCAAGCATGGCATAGGTAAACCAGCAGGTGCAAGATATGACAACCGCAAATGACAGGAAAAATGGCATGTACTCCACACTCTTTGTCCTGATTACTAGTCTCTGCACCAATACACTTGCCTTGAGTATAAACTAGGGGTGGATCCAATATTTTCTTCACAAAAGTCACTAAAGTTTCAATAAATACTAAATTCTGAACCTACAATATCAGAACATAAATACTGAATCCATGAAATTAGAATCTTGAATCTACCTCGTGAAAACATAAAATTAATTGAAAGTGATGATTAGAAATTTAAAGAACTTACTATGATAGACATAGGAGATGCATACATAACGATGGAGAAGATGGTGGCAGCAGTACCACAAAAGAGCTTCCTGTTTTTCCCATGAAAAACAAGCAAGGAAACAAGCGCTGCGCCAGCAAAAACGAGGAGGACTAAAAGGAGGGTTGCTAAGATTTTTCCCTTCTGTTTATTGGGTGCAAGTGCGAGAAAGATCAGCACGTAAATGAGCTCAATTGCAGCTCCAGCCCCATTTATTGTTGCTACTAGAATATTGTCTGATGTTATAAAAGGCAGACCGTACCTATTCAATTATATAGAAATAGATTTATCAGTACTCTATGACCAAACAATTGAGATCACAAAAATCATGAAGATTAGACAAATTCATTTCTTTAAATAAATTACTTAATCCCAAGGTTTGAAGGACTGCACAATTTTTGGAAAATTTAACATACTGTTTTCTTTTAGCATCGTATTCATTTTAGCAGTAGTTTTGGGGAACACAATTTTAGTAGTTATAGGTTAATAGTTACTCCCTCCAGTCCACTTTATTGATTTTTGGGCCTTTTTTTGGTGGTCCAATATTTATTTTTTTTATCAAAAAAGAATTAATTTCTTTTTTCAAAGTTGCCCTTGGAGTAAAGACTTGTGAATACTTGTTGTGTTTTCAATGAACAAATTAAGGTTAGTATGACCAATTTCATTGTTATTTAATGCTAAAAGATGAATTTCTTAATACGTGTGAAAACAGTAAAAAAAAATCAATTAAAATGTAGTAGTATAAAAGTTCAATATTTTGGAGGGTATATAAAGTTGGGTGGGTGGATATACAATGTGTACTCACTATTTTCATACATGACATAATATATATATCTGAAATAACTATACTAACATTTCAATAAGTATTAAATTCTGATCAATAATTTTAAAAGTACGATTGTGTTCAATCCTAAAATTTCAGATCCTGAATCCAATGTGTGGATGGAGACTTTTACCCCAAAATGCGCCAAACAATTAGTTGGAATTAGGGAACTGTATTATCATTACAACTAAATTTGGTGAAGAGTCACTTCAACTTAAAGAACTCAACGGCAAAAAAGACTAGTTTTTGGGTAAAGATAGTTACCATGCAGAAAGCAAGCAGTTGAGAAAGGTCATGACGTAAGGTAAGCCAGAGAATTGTTCCGTCGATCTGTTCTTGATTATCCTCTTGAATGTAAACCTAAATTCAATCAAACGAAAAGATATCAAAAATAAATAAAATCTTGACTACGTGGCGTTTCAGATATATCCCCTTTAATTAAAATAGAAAAATCGATACATGCATGGACGATCTTAAGAGAAAACTCCTTATTCTGTCTTTCCGAAACTTGTAACAATAAGAAGATAGTAATATAATAACAAGAGCTTAGCCTCTGTAAGCTGATAATATATACAATAATTTTCTTACACCATATAGTACATGTTAAAATACCTGAGTAATACTAGTAAAAAAGTTATTTATTTTGCCGGTGTATATATATAAGTTAAATCTTAATATGAACATGACCCTCTTTACAAGGAGAGGAGCACTATTTAAGGGGGAAAAAATCTAAAAAGAGTTCTTGAGAATGCTTACGTTGGTACTAAGAAGAGAAACAGAGTAGCAGCATTTCCTGTCAGCAGAAAAAAGAGAAGCAATATAATGAGAACGAGATAAACTCAACTAGAACTTAAAGAAATAAAATATGGAAATGAAAGTGATCAAACCCACATACCGAAAATCCCGAAAGTAAATTGTAGAGTGTGCACAACACCCATGTTGTGTCTTCTACTAAGCGCTGGCTCTCAGTTCTATAGAACGTCAGAACTAACCTTCTTCAATATATAGAGGCCAGACTCTGCTTTGAATATAAATCCAAATAAAATATTTAAAGACACAAAGAATAAATATTTAAATGGGAAACCCTAACCAATAATCAATCATTCAAAAGAAGACGTTGCATGTGTTTATACTTTATAGGGATATATAGATGTCATAATCACACAACTCAAGAAGTAAAGCAATGAAAAAGAAAACGAAGAAGCACTAAAATACTAAAAGTGAAGAATTAAAATTGATGATGAAATTACGCGCATAATTAGCATCAAACAATTTTACAGAGAAGATATATATAGAGAGGGAGAAACATTCATGGTCAGTAATTAACTGGATCTAACAAACGTAGACTAGCAAGTAAAACTAAGCAAACTTCCCGGATCTTAACGTAACTAAGGAAACTGCTTAACTAATTCTCAACGACCTTTCCCGCTCAATAATCATATCTCATGCAATAATAATTCTTCATTGCTGTTAACAAATTAAGTTTATGGGGTCTTTTAAGGAAAACAAGTTTTAAACTTTTACAAAGAATTTCTTTAATTCTCATATGCAATTTTATGATTCGATATGTTTAACTAGCTGGACATCAAATGAATTCGATATATATATGTGTGTGTGAATTCTTAATGTCCATGTCACTTTATTTGTATGGATCTTTATTTATTTATTTATTTGTATGTATATGCCTTCTATAAGGTTGATGTTCTTTAATCATGTTACTAATTACGGTGAGATGAATGTGATTCATCCTTCCTTATAACAAGGAGTCTCGGTTTCGAGACTCGGAAATAAAGGAACTTTTGGTAGGGAATGCTTCCGCTTTTATTGGTCTTATGGGATGCGATCTGGACTAGTTGCCAGTGGATTTTCAGATACCATATAGTTATACAAAAAAAGATTTTCTTTAATTAAGATTACAGATTTGAACCCGAAAAAAAAACAGATTTGTGATATTTATGTAGTACTTCTTATTCTTATTTGATTATCAATTAATAATAACCCACGTTGACAAATTACTAAATGAGAGAACTATAAGTCTTTTTTTTTTCTCAGCAAATAGAACTTCAAGCCGAAAATACGCGCGGTATTAAGCACAACGAATCCGAGTAATCTCACAATTTTCAAGAATTTGAAAATAATAGAACCATATCTTTACTTGCCACTGCTCATTAGTTTTAGTAAATTGTGTATTTTGTCTGTTTCAAATTTGTTGCTTCAATTTTTAATTAATTTGTTCATTGATAGACAATAGTTTGAGTAGATTACATAATTTTTCTGTTTCAGATTATGAAAATAGTCGGTACAATAACTTTGGTTCATAAACCTATGAGTCTACCCAAATTAAATTATTACATCTATTGATTAGAATTGAACTGAAACTCCAACACAATGTATATATTATACTATCCCAACGAGTGATCTAGGCTCAATTATGCAAAACAAGTTCAGTTCCACGAATATAGTAGTATAAGAATATTCGAGTTCAATATTCTCATTTTAAACAAAAAGTTTCTTCTATTCAATATGCGAAGTGACCAAAATATTCATGACAATGTAGTAAATAGAAAAATGAGTAAAAAATTAGATTAAATATGGTCAATCAATTACTTAAACACAAAGAAGAAATTCTGAAGGGAAAAGGAAAGAACAAGAGTTACCTAGAACTTTATCATTTTACTACTCTTCCCCTGGAAACGCGCCATGTGAGATGTTAGTTGGAATTTGTATAAGCAGAGACAAAGGAATATACATAGGGACTGAGATTTAGGAAGGATTATAAAGGAAAAGAAAACATAAAGGGAATACAAAAGGACAAGAAAAAAAAAAGGTAATGACGGAAAATATACAATATGATATTCGAAAAGAGATTTTGGAATGGATGGGATAAAGAAGAAAAAAGCATATATAGATAAAGGAAAGAGGAAAAGGAGAAGAAAAAGAGGAAATAGGAAAAAAGAAATTGTGGGTCACCAAAAGGCCATCACTTGACTTACAAGTAAATTCTATGTTCTGAGGCCTTAAAAGCCTTCTTTTATCTCACCTAGATTTGCATGCGCAATTCAGACGTATATCCAGAGAGCTTTTATGTGAAAATTTGATAAAAATGCTAATTTGACCTTTAAAATTGAATTTAAGTTGACTTCGGTCAATATTTTGGGTAAACGGACCCGGAGCAGTGATTTGATGGTCCCGGAGGATCCGTAGAAAAATATGGGACTTGGGCGTATGCCCGAAATTGAATTCCGAGGTCCCAAGCCCGAGAAATGAATTTTTGAAGAAAATTGTTTAACTAAAATTAAAAGAGTTTTTGAAAATTTAAATATGTCTGAATTTGATAGTATTGGGCCCGTATTTTGGTTCCGGAACCCAGTACAGGTCTTATATGGTATTTAAGTTGAGCCTGTAAAATTTGGTAAGAAACGGACTTGATATGACGTGAATCGGACCCTCGGATTTTAAAAATTGAACTTAAGAGTTCTTGAGATTTTTCTTTGATTTTGATGCTAAATTCGTTGTTAAAGATGTTAATTTGGCGATTTGATCGCACGAGTAAGTCCATATGATGTTTGAGTTAGTATGCATGTTTGGTTCGAAGCCCCGAGGGCTCGGGTGAGTTTCAGATAGGTCTCAGAGTGTTTTGGACTTAGGATTTTCTGCTGTTTTGCTGCTTCTGGTGTACTGATGTGTTGTTCTTTGCGTTCGCAATGCAGCTCGCGCGAACGTGAAGTACAAGCTGGGTTGGGGAGGGTTTTGTCCATCGCGAATGCGTAGCCACAGTCGCGAATGCGGAGCACTGGGGGGTTGCTCATCGCGAACGCGACCGGTGTCATGCGAACGCATAGTGTAAAATAGAGGTGGGCTAAGAATTTATCATTTCTTCTACGCAAACGCGTACTGTTGTCCGCGAACGCGAAGGCCAGGGGGGCTTACACTTCACGAAAACGTAGGAGATCTCGCGATCGCGTAAGCTTGAGGAAGGGTGCTCTTCGCAAACGCGAAGAAGGCCTGCCCAGTCTTTTTAAAACAAAACCAAAAACGGGGAGAACTAATTTTTTATTATATTTTCGAACTACCAAGACCTAGAGGCAATTTTGTTCACACAAATTTATCCCCAAAGTGTTGGTAATCAATTCTAAACTTTACTCTTTCAATTACCCAGCGTTTTTATCGCTTTTTAATCAAAAATCAAGAATTTTCTTGGTAGAAATTGAAAATTTGGGTAGAGTTAGGGCTTTTTGAATAATTGGAATTTAAACCTCTTTTTGGGGTCGGATTTCGAAACTAATTGCATATTCAGGTTCTTGGGTGAATTGGTGATCGAGTTTTGGTACAAACTTCGAGTTTTGACCAAGCGGGCCCGAGGTTGATTTTTGACTTTTTGGGGGATATGATAGAAAACCAATAATTAAACATTGAGTATGAATTCTTTAGCATTTATTGATGTTGTTAAATTAATTTGGGCTAGATAGAAGTAAATTGGAGGCGAATTCTAAAGGAAAAGCGGTGTTTGAGGTTTGAGTTGGCCGTGAAAGTTCGAGGTAAGTGTTTGGTCTAACCTTAGCTTCAGGAAATAGGTATTGTGCTTTATTTGCTATGTACTAGTGTAGTGTATAACATATAGGTATGGTGACGAGTATCTATACATCGTTGTCAAGCATGCCCGTGAGTCTTAAATTATAATCGTTGTGTTTCTTAATAAGTACTACAAATGCCTAAATTGTTAATTCTTCGTGTTGGGAAAGAATTATGATTATCTTCGTGGTATTTATTTATTGTTGAGCATTTGCTACAGTTGAGATTTCATTTGTGAAGTTAATTGTTGGTACAAGTTTGGTTATAGTTGATTCCCTTGCCGGGACGTATTTAATTCTTACTGTTGGTTCCCTTGCCAGGATGTGTTTATTCTTGTCGTTGATTCCCTTGCCGGGATATTGTTGTTTCCTTATTGCTCCCTTGCCGGGATTCTTTTGTGATTGGTGTTGATTTGTATACTGGGATCGGGTTGCACGCCGCAACAATATTATATGGGATCAGGTTGCACGCCACAACAAGGAGTAATAAGGGATGACGGAAGGGGTCGGGTTGCACGCCGCAACATTGATATATGATTTGGATGGGGTTGCACGCCGCAACAGTGTTGTATGATCTGGATCGGGTTGCGCGCCGCAACAATAAAGAATAAAAGTGGACATTGATTCGTTACTGTTTTCCTTATTCTTACTGATGCAAAATTTAAGATGTTTTTTTTATGTTTTTCTCCTGAGATTCTATTGGTACTTGATATTCCCCGCAGCATGTTACCCTTACCATCTTTAAATGCTAGTTTCCGTTATTATTACTTGCCGTTTATGCTTTAACTACACAGGTTTATTTGGTAGTCTTGTCCTAGCCTCGTCACAACTTCGCCGAGGTTAGGCTCGACACTTACCAGCACATCGGGTTGGTTGTGCTGATACTACACTCTGCACTGTGATCTCGGTACCGGATTTTTTGGACCTTAGTGAGGTTGCTGCCTTCAGTCCAGCGGAGACCCGAGGTAGTCCTGCAGACGTCTACAGGCCTTGACGTCCGCTTCTATCTTTTATATTCTATTTTCATTTACTTCAAAGACAGACTTGTATCGTTCTTTCCAGACCACTGTTTGTAGTATTCGTAGATGTTCCGTGATATTGTGATACCAAGTCTGGGTAGAGTAGTATTTTGTATTTTTGGCACTAGTATTTGGTTAAGTTAATAGATTTCGTCTTCCGCATTTCTTTTATTATTATTATTATTATTCCGCTGTTGATCGCATGTTAATTTGAAATTGTTAAAAATGTTAAGGAAAAAGGGTAATAAAATCTATAATACTCGGCTTTCCTAGCTTTCACGAGTAGGCGCCATCACGACTCCCGAGGGTGGGAAGTCCGGGTCATGACAAGTTGGTATCAGAGCTCTAGGTTGCTTAGGTCTCACAATTCACGGACAAGCTTGGTAGAGTCTGAGGGATCGGTACTGAGACGTCTGTGCTTACCCCTAGAGGCTACAGCGTTAGGAACAATTTCACTTCTATTTATCTTTGTCGTACGGTTTGGTTTCTCAATGCTAATTGGATTTCTACTCTGTTCTTTCGTAGATGGCGAGAACACGTGCTTCTTCATCCGCTGACCAACAGCCCGAGCCCCCATCAGCAGTTCCCACGAGGGGCAGAGGATGAGGACGAGACCGTGCTAGGGGCCGAGGTAGGGGCAGAGCTCATCCCATAGCGGCAGCACCAGCGGCAGAGCCTCAGGTAGAGTTTGATGATATAGTTCCGGCCCAGACCCGGCCGGTGGGCCCAGCTCAGGTCCCAGAGGGGTTCATTGCTACCCTAGTACTCTAGGATGCTCTAGTCTGATTAGTGGGCCTTATGGAGAGTGTCACGCAGGCAGGCTTACTTCCGGTAGCACCAGCTATCTCTCAGGCTGGGGAAGGAGCATAGACTCCCGCTACCCGCACTCCGGAGCAGATGGCTCCCCAGTTTCAGACTCCAGCAGCTCAGCCAGTTGGAGCAGTTCAGCCGGGTGTGGTAGCTTAGACCGGTGATGGAGCAGCTATGTCTGGCAATGCTTTGAGGAAGTTGGACAAGTTCACCAAGTTGTTCACTACTACTTATGGTGGTACATCTTTAGAGGATCCCCAAGATTACTTAGACTGCTGTCATGTGGTTCTTCAAAACATGAGGATAGTGGAGACCAATGGGGTCGACTTTGCTGCTTTTCGTCTGTCAGGATCCGCCAAGACTTGGTAGAGGGATTATTGTTTGGCCAGGCCAGCTGGGTTGCCTGCCTTGACCTGGGATCATGTCTCTCAGCTATTTCTGGAGAAGTTTCTTCCTATCACTTAGATGGAGGACTATCGGAGACAGTTTGAGCATCTCTAGTAGGGTTCTACGACCGTCACTCAGTATGAGACGGATTCATTGCTTTGGCCCGTTATGCTCTTATTATACTTCCCACCGAGATAGAGAGAGAGGGTGAGGAGGTTCATTGAGGGACTCGCTCAGCTAATTCGATTGCATATGGCTAAGGATATTGGGAGCGAGATTTCTTTTCAGGATGCAGCCAATGTAGCCAGGAGAGTTGAGATGGTTCTATCGTAGGGGAGTGGTCAAGGGTCTGACAAGAGGCCCCATCATTCAGACATGTTCAGTGGTGCCTCATCTGGAGGCAGGGATTCTTTTGGTAGGGGACATCCTCCCAGGCCGTTTCATTCAGCACTTCAGACTTCTCATAGTGCTCCAGGTGGCAGTGGTTCTTATGTGTGTGAGCACGTGATTTTTTTCCTATATATGAATTATTCCCAAAATTCAAATAAAACAGTTTCTTTATTACTTTACAAATTTTGTGAATTTTTGTGTCGTTTTCTGGTAATTGTTGCATTTTTATCTGTGCATTCTAATTCATATGAAACATACAGAAATACATTTGCATCTAAGTTTTAATTTCATGTTTTAGTATTAATTGGGGGTTAATTTGTTTTAAAACAAAATATGAAGAAAATAACAAAAATAGTTCATTTTTGCATTTTTAATTGTTTAATTGTGAATTTGTCACGAAATAGATTTTAAACAATTTTAGGAGTTAATTGGTTTAACTTTGAAATATATTAGGACTCTATTTTACTTTTTGCATCTTTATAAAATCAGAAAAAATACAAAAATACATAATGAAATACAAAAATAGATAAAAGAAATAAAGAGAATACAAATAAAAAGGGAGAAGTGGACTGTTACAACGAAGTGGGCCGTTCAATTCGTTTCTTCAGCCCAATTACACATCCAAAATGACCCAGCCCAGTAGCCTCTACCCGGTCCGCCCCTTTAAATAACTAAAACGACGTCGTTTGACGTCGATCGATCCGGGCCGTCGAGGTTAATCAATCCAACGGACGAGAAGCTTGGGTCGTTTAGTATATTAATGTCCAAACGTTACCCCCCCTACCTCGCCTCTCAGAACTCACCCCTACCCAAACCCTAGAGACGCCGCCTCTATACGCTCCGTCAAGTTCGCCGGCGACGATGACAGTAGCCACTCCGTTCCCACCCAAAATAACACCACTTGTTCCCTTTCTCCTCCTCTTCACAAATCCACCCTCTGTTTCCTTCGAATCCCACCCCATCTTGTCAAATATTGGATCGAAGTTTTTCCGACTATGACTCAAAGTAGCCCAAACACCACCAAACTTATACCATAGGACCATCACAACCTCCTCTATCAAAACCCCAAGGTCCTGACCCTCGAACGTGGCCGGAGCTGTTCGAATATTAGTTTGAACTTTTTCGGCCAAAACCCTAGTTGCACCAAATTACCCCAAATTGATACCACATGGTCCCTGGGCTTCCCTCTTGAAGAATCTGCAGTCAATAGCATCCAATTCCCACTGGAGATGATCGAATCTGGACTCTGAGAGTTGGCCGGATTTTGGAAGTTGAATCAGTGAGCTTTTGAGTTTTTCCCTTTCTTTGTTTAAATTCGTGCTTTTGATTCTGTTCTCATATTTGTTGATGTTTAGTTTAAATTGGGTTTTAATTTTTGTCAATATTGTTCTAATCTTGTATCCTGATTTGTTTTGATTAATCCTAGTTGTTTGTTTGATTTTAGTCTGTTCCAATTCCGGATTTTAGTTTGATTTTTAGTTAAGCTTTTGATAATTTGTTAATTAGTTTTATTAAGTTTTGTTTGAATTAATTTCTGGTATTCCTTTAGTTTAGGTTAATTACTAGTTGGTCCAGTTTCAGTTTAATTAATCGTCATAATTAGTTGAATTTGGTTATAGTTGATAGTTTAATTTGGTTATTGGCTCTGTGGTTATCAATTCTGATTAGATTAGCTTGCTTTAGTTTTTCCTTTGATAGTTAGTTTGGTCATTAATTCTGAGTTCAATTGCTAGATTCAATAAGAGTTTAAATTGGGATAGATTCAGAGTTTAGGAAAATGTTTGGTTATAGATGTAATTTCAGTTTAAGTTCAGGGGTAGTTTAGATATTTAGGGTTAGGTAACACATGGTAGTTGAAACTAGAATCTTCTAGGGCCTTCCAAAGTAGGACTTTAGTGTAATTTCAATAATTGTAGAGTATTAACTTGTGACACAAGTCAGAAAAAAGGAACTAATAGGCAACTGAAAATCTGAAGCTTCCCCTTAGTTTTGCCTATAAAAGGCAGTCCTTATTGCCTTGTTTGACAAGGTGGGGAGTTCCAAAATTCCCCCCCAAATACTCCTCAAAGCCTCACAGATTTGAAATTCAAATTTCAGATCCAAATACCTTCAGATCTTAGCTTTCTTCAGAAAAAAAAAATACAAAATCTGCAAAAAAATCCAAAAAAATGCACTGCTTCACTGAAGAATTGTAGGTTAATTTCGATCTCTGTCCAATTGATTCACATCTTTGCTCAATGTTTGGTTGCTGAAGTATTCAGAGGTGTTTTGAGTTGATTTCAAGTGATTTTGGGTATGATTAAACTAGTTTGAGTTGAGGTTTTGTCTGCTGGAAGTTTCAGAGGAGTTCTGGGTTCATTCTCGAGTCTGTGTGGTTAATTTGGAGTTGCTTTGAGTTGATCTATGAGCCTTGTTTGACTTAAACGCTTCTGGATTATTGATTCTGCTTTCTGGGCTATTTGGATTGTGAATCTGCTGCTGCTGATCCTCTTCTCTTCTCGTTTATTCTAATCCCAGGTACACGCTCGAGGCTGATCTGATGTAAATATTGAATCGAAATGCTGAAATAAACTATTTCTCCTGGAACATGTGTATTCAAACTGCTATAAGAGGGTAGATAGTAGACAACTTGTACTTGCTTAGTTTTAGTTTTGATTTGTGTTTACTTTGTCTAATTGGACTGAAAAATGGACTGTATAAACTGCTACTTGATAGATTCACATGAATTTTTCGGTTTCCTATTAGGTTAACAGAATAGGTCACGTTAGTAGTAGTTAGGTTCCTGTTAGTTGTTTTTCGCAAATCTGTTTAAAAGTAATTCAGAACTGAGATAAAACATTTAGTAGTGTTTTCGTTTTCATTTAATAGGACTGTGCTGAATTGTTGCGATTATGTTAGTTTGCTAATTCAAACGTGTTAGTTTTTGGGCTTGCTTCACCATAACCATTAGTACTAGTATGAAGTGGTGTTAGCTTGTGGTTTGTTCTGCTATAGAGGTTAATTTCAGAGTAGGCAATTAGTTAGTGACGATAATTCAATCAAAAAAACAGAAGCATCAGAATGTTTGGATTTGTTTAAATTTGGAAATAGTATACTTGCAACTACATGAAATCACATACGTCTGGCAATTTAAAAAAAAGTGATTGGCTCAGTTTGTTGTTGCACTCCTAGGTTCAAATAAATTTCATAATGTGTGATTAATTGGCTGTTGACAGTTTCAGAATAAGTCCGTTAGCTTGTCAAATGCACGAACTGAGCGTGTATGCAAAAACACGCCTGGATTAGAATGTTAAGCCTGGATCGGAAGTTCAATTTGAATTTAATTGTGTATTACTCTACTGGGCTAAGCTTGAGGCCAAAAAGTATTGCTGAATTTTGAATGAGAGTCAAGGGTCCAAATATAGTAATATTTAAACTATAATTAACTAGGACCTGTGTTTTGTGATGGGAGACAAAATAAAAATAGAAAATCATAGTTGCTTTTAGGTTTACCTTTTAAATAATGAATGAGATGAGCCTCGCCAAACAAAAATACACAAATTGCGGGGCCCTCGATAAATGGTGATATTAAAATACTTAGAATTCGGGATGGGCCGTTTAGCGAATTTCACGGCCCTTCCCAAAGATAATAACGCGTTAGTCACTTTAGGCGCGCTTTTAATAATTCACCTTCTTAAATTCAGGTGTGCATTTCATGTGACCCAAATCAAATCCCAAAACGTTGAATAAAATGTGTTCAGGATGGCGGGTGCATTTCATGTGACGCGATCCAAAGACACGTTTTAAATGACGTTCAACTTTCTTTAAAAAATTAAATAAAAGCGGTTAAAAGTAAAATCGGCTCATAGGTTCATCATGTAATAAAATTAGATAAATAAGCTAAATACGACAGTTGAGCGACCGTGCTAGAACCACGGAACCCGGGAATGCCTAACACCTTCTCCTGGGTTAACAAAATTCCTTACTCGGATTTCTGGTTCGCGGACTGTTAAACAGAGTCATATTTTCCTCGATTCGAGATTCAATCGGTGACTTGGGACACCATAAATCTCCCAAGTGGCGACTCTGAATTTCTTAAAATAAATCCCGTTTCAATTGTCCTTTAATTGGAAAAACTCCTTTTACCTATACCCTTTTCCGGGGTGGCGGAAAAAGGAGGTGTGACAGCTCTGGCGACTCTGCTGGGGACCGAACCCAGAATCTCTGGTTCAGGGTTCAAGAATTCGAGCTTAAAATAATTGTTATAGTTGGCTTTATCCATTATCTGATTTTGTTACATGATTTGGGGCCTAATGTGCTAATTGATTGCTTTTACCGCTTTGATATTCCGTGAACTTTATATAAACTGTTGCGAAATCCCTCCTCTCTATGAGTCTTCTAAATCATGAAGAAGTGTGCACTTCGTATGACTTCTTTTCTGTTAAAGTCATATCCCAAATTTAGAACGAGGTTTGGATAAGTTGCAAAGCCGGCGAAGCTTCTGTATTCCTGGTACGCTGCCCCCTCTCGGCTCGAGCTGTCCGCTTGGGTAAGCCAGGTCTAGAGCAAACACCCAGGTTCTAAACCTAGAATAACTCAACTTCTTGCCGGATCCCTAGTAGGAACGCTTATTTGCATCATGTGCATTTGACTTAGGGGACTCAACACAGGGGTTGGGTTCGTCTAGGACAAGCAACCTGAAATGAAAAAGACCATCCTGATGCATCCTACTTGTTTTCTGTGCACTTATTTGTTCGGGCTTGCATGCTGACCGACTTCTGAATCTCGGGAATATCAGAAATTTGAGAAAAGCAAAAAAGAGAGGAAATAGCAGTGTAGAGAGTTAATTACCTATTTTTAGGATAAAACCAATGCCAAGTACTGTCGAAACTCTGCCGAAATTTTGAGAAAAATAAAAAGAAAATATTTTATGTTTTAATTGTTTGTTTTACTCAAAAAGCAAATATGCGTGGAAAAGAATATTTTATTTTAGTTTGTCTTGTTTTCAAAAACGGAGGAGAAAAATAGTTTGTTTGTTTGTTATAAAAGGAAAAAAAGGAAAAAAGAATCTTGTTTTCAAAAAATAGCTAGTTTCTCCGCCCGAACTACGCAGGTTTGATTCTCACCGGGTGTGAGATACGTAGGCAACCCTCATCGGGTCCAACCTCCCCTTTTGCAAAAATAGCCAAAAATGTCAAATTTTAATTTTTGTCATAAATAAGTCGGGTGATGCCATTTTTGTCAAAAATAGCCGAATGTCCCCAAAAGGGACGCCGGAAGGTCGATTTTGCATAAATAGCCACCTTTGGTCATTTTTAAGATGTCGATCGGTTAATCCACACAGCCTTAAAATCCTCGTCTCCGAAGTGCTGAAAGGCCGTGTTTGAAAAACCGGGTCCTTCATTTTAGTTTGGAAAAAAACAAAAATAGTAGTTTTGTTTTGAATCAAATAAATGTACCTTTTTCTTAATCACCTTAATAAATGTGCAGGATGAGCACAAAGGAAAATGAATCTTTCACCATACTTAATGAGGTCCCCCTCCAGCTCCACATATGGTGGAATGATATGGGAGAAGGCAACAAAGAAATAGTGGCTAGAATCCTGGGAGGTCTTGTCGGTCTACTAAATGTCAAGCCAAAGTCGGATGTCATCAAGGCCTTAATACCATTTTGGGACCCGACCCGCAATGTGTTTCGCTTTGGGGGTTTTGAGCTTACGCCCATGCTGGAGGAAGTCGCGAGTTATGCGGGGTTGAATGGAAATCTGAGGGGTCAATATTTGTTGTCACCAAGACCGGTATCTCCGCACAAATTTTTGGATTTGCTAAACATCAAACGAAGTGTTCAGAATGATGATTTGTCGGGAGGATGTTGCACTCTTCAGTTCCTGTATCAGCGTTATGGTAATCCTCGGGGTTTCGAAGAACCAAATCTGGGACTGACCCATGCTGGAAACAAAAGTAAGTGGGAAGCAAGACGAACCTTGGCGTTCATAACGACATTCCTGGGAATCGTGATTTGCCCACGAGAAGATAAGAAAATAGAGGCAGGTCTTGTGGGGATGGTTGATGTTGCGATTAAAAGGGCAGATAGCACTATAGTCCCCTTAATTTTGTAAAACATTTTCCGAGCATTGACTGTGTGCAGGGAGGGAGGAAATTTTTTCCAAGGTTGCAATTTATTACTTCAGTTGTGGATGCAAGAACATCTGTGCCACTGGGCGGGGTACATGAACTATGGGCTCACTAGGTTAAGTTGTATCGAAGAATTTGAAAAGCGAGTAAGATGTATTACATTTCCGGAAGGTACCGAAGCTTGGCTTATACGACTGAGGTCATTGACTGACGATCAAATTGAATGGGCATTTGGGTGGTTGCCCGTTACCGAGGTGCTATATATGTCAGCAGGAGAGTGTCATATTCTTTTAATGGGTGTTCGGAGTATCCAACCGTATGCTCCCCATCGGGTACTACGCCAACTGGGAAGGTTTCAAGTCATCCCCAAAGATGAAAACTTGAGCAAGCACATCATTGAGTTGAGTCCGAGAGCCACATTCTCGGAAGATAAAATTCGCAAATTATGGAACGAATGCCGGTTCCTTGAGCCTAAGACTATGGTCCGAGATCTAGCTAAAGGTGAGGTGGACCCGAAGTATAATGCGTGGTTTGGGAAAAGGTTCCAGATTCTCCAAAGGCCCGCCAAAAGAGCCCATGTCCAAAAGTTTACTAATGATTCACAAGGGCAATGGGGTTGGTTAGCAAAAGAAGAGGGTTATAGGGCAGTAATAGGCAAGCTGAAGCGACATATTAGAGACATGGAATTTGAAAATAGTTTGCAAGTTGATGCCGAGCGGGGAGAAAAGAACAAATTGGCCCAAGAAAATGAGGCGCTGAAAGCCCAAATCCGACAAATGAGGATAGATGCTGACAACCAACAAAGGAGTCGGTCGGATGAGCGGTTAATGAAAGGATTGCAAAGGGAAATCAGTGAGTGCCGGGATGATTTGAAGAAATCTGAGGATACCATAGCACAACTACAGGCACAATGGGCAAAAAGAACAAAAGAGCGCACACAGTACTTACAGCAGGCGAGGAAAGACTATGAAAAGACCATTGCCAATCTAAAAAGTAAGATGACCACCCTAGAAAGCGAGGCGGCTAAACAAGCCAAGGCTTTTGAAACCGAAAGTGAACACTGCTATGATCTAATGGCCTTGATGGAAGATGAAATACATCAGTTACAGAAACAACATCTGCGTGATTCTCGGGTTTTGAAGGCTAGAGGGGATCAAATAGAATGCCTACTCCTGGAGAAAGACCGAATAAGGGATAAGATTTTGAATATTGCTCATGCTATTACCAGGAAATGTTGGGTGTGTGAAAGCATGACCCGCACTACTTTCTTCTCGGCAGTGATGATATTTGTAAAGCAAATCATGTATGAATTGGGACAGCTGGAAAGGGGCCTTACACCTAAACCCGCGGCAAGGCCTGATGACGCCCCGTGGGCACCCAAATTTAAAGCTTTAATGTATTCGTAGGCCGAGTCTGCATTTTCTTTCTCCTTAGAGTCTGTTGTTTGTTAGAGTATGTTTTTCCTTTCGCGTCAGAGTCTATCAAAAGTTCTTGAGTTTGTATTTGGTTTGGTTTCGAGTCTGTTATTTTCCTTTCTAAAAGCGTCTAGTTTGTAATAGAATGTTTATTAATGAAAATTGAAAATTTCCAAAATTGTCTCTTTACTTTTCGCACTTATCTTCACGAACTACGCTCGGTCTGATTCGTGTGGGGTCACGATATGTAGGCAATCCTCATCGGATTCGGCTGTAACTTTAAGAGAAAAGCAAAAGAGAGGGAAGAAAATGAAAGAAAAACAGAAAAAGAAGTAAAAGAGAGGGAAAACAAGAAAGAGTGAAAATAAGAAGTCGAGGGAGTGAGAGAACCAAAATAAGCAGAAAATAAAGGCAAAAATTGAAAAGGAAATAGAGAAAAGAAAGGAAAAGCAAAGAAAAAAGAAAGAAGGGAAAAAGGAAGCAAAAAGAGAAAGGAAGTTGCCGTTGGAAATACAAGCCGGGATGACGCAAGCCGCCGAGCAAATGCATAATAGAATCTGTTAAACTGCTTAGGTGCATTCATTCCCCAACATGCGGTTATCAAATATGCTCATGCCCTAACCATTAACCAAGCTGTTGTTGATGTTGAGTCCAGGTAGGTGGTTAGTTGTTTGGCATTCTGGCAACCCATCCATACAACACCCGATCTAAAGATAAAGTGAACATGACTGGCCCAGAATCTGATACGAGTATTGCTGACCCATCGAAAGAAGTAGAAGAAATGGACGTTCATGCAATGAGGGAGGAAATGTATAAGCTAAAGCAACAGATGGCTGAAATGTACCAAGCCTGGGCGAAGGGGTATCCACCGCCAGTTTATCCTGCTAACCCAGCTTATATCCCACCATTGGCTCAGCCTCAGGAGCCACCCACTGTGAACTCATCTCCAGCATTTCCCCTCTACCAACAATGCCAAGGCACCACTTCTTATACATCACAGGCTCCTCCATCCAAACAAGTCTCATACCCTCCTCCACCAATCACTCCCGTTTTTGTGGCACCTCCGCTTGCTACCCTACACCGATCCCCTAGTGAACCTCTATTCCATACGCATGACAACCAGTATTATCCCCCTGAGCCTACCTTCAAAGTCCCAGAACCCTACTCTTATACCCCTCATCTTGATCTCACGGCAGGCACCGAGAAGCTGCCCAAAAATCCTGAGCAGGAGGAGATGATCAGAAAGTTCAAAAGTCTGGAGCAATCATTTCGAGACATGAGGGGGTTAGGGGGTCAAGTAAGTATGGCCTATAAAGATTTATTTATGTTCCCAGATGTTCAGTTACCGGCCGGGTTCAAGATGCCTAAGTTTGATTTGTACGACGGGCATGGCGACCCAGTAGCACATTTAAGGGAATTCTGTAGCAAGATGAGAGGAGCAGGAAGGAGAGATGGATTGTTGTTGGCATATTTCGGCCAAAGTTTGAGCGGATCGGCGTTGGAATGGTATACTAAACAAGACCATAGCAGGTGGTACACCTGGGACGACTTGGCCCAAGCCTTTGCCTGTCATTTTCAATATAACCTTGAAATCATCCCAGATCGACTGTCATTGACAAAGATTGAGAAGAAGCCCGGTGAGAGCTTTCGAGAATATGGGTTCCGTTGGAGAGAGCAAGCAGCGAGGGTTGACCCCCGATGAAAGAGAGTGAAATGGTTGATTATTTCTTGCAGGCTTTGGAGCCCACCTATTTTGGTCATTTGGTGTCAGCAGTGGGCAAGTCCTTTAATGAAGTCGTGAAAATGGGAGGCATGGTTGAGGAGGGACTCAAATCCAATAAGATCATGAGTTATTCAGCAATCAAAGCAACCACCCAAGCCATTCAAAACGGCAGTGGGGGTATGCTTGGGAAGAAGAAGAAAGAAGAGGTTGCAACTGTCGAATCCGGAGCATGGTCCAGGTCTAGAAGCCCTTCACCCTATTACAACCAACCCAGACCCCACCACCCAAATTATCCATATACTCCATATGGCCCTCCTCAACACTATTATCCACCACCAAAGCCACACTTTTCCATCCACCATGCCCAAACTTATACCCAGCCTCCGGTTCATGCGCAATGGCATGCGCCGGCTCCCCAAAATACATACTCAGCTCCGCAAAACACATATCCACCCCCGAGGTCTCACAGGCCAGGATCCGGCTTCTGCCCAAACCAAGCTTTCAAAAACGAGAGAATACAGAAACAGAAAACATTCACTCCGCTGGGAGAATCCTATACCACTCTTTTCCACAAACTGAGGCAGTTAGGCCTATTGAACCCAGTTGAGCCCAAAATGCCAAATCCACTTCCTAGGAATATAGACCATTCAGTGAGCTGTGAATATTGTTCAGGGGCTCCCGGACATGATACTGAGAAATGTTGGAGATTGAAAACTACTATGCAAGAGCTTATTGACACAAACAGGATCAAGGTTCAGGCCCCGGAGGCACCAAATATCAACCAGAACCCGTTGCCAGTGCATCATGAGGCCAACATGATTGAACTGATACATAAGGGAGCAGAGATTAAGAGCACTCACAGACGGTCATGATGATCCGTTCTAGCGAAGCCAAAGTGAATGAAAAGTCAGCAAGTGTGAAACCAGCGGTTCGGTTGAAAAGTATAGACAACAAGCCAGTTGTGGTGATGGGGAAAGGATCGTCCATTGTTGTGAAGAAACCAAAGCCGATCAAGGTAGTGGTTCGGGGAGTATCAAGAACACCTGCAGTAGTCGTGAAGGGGGCTCACATAGAACCAGTTGTCATAAAGCCAGTAACCCAGTTACCAGTAATTGATAGTAAAGCCGTTCCGTGGAAGTATGAACAGGTAGTTGTGACCTACAAGGGGAAGGAAATCAAAGAGGAAGTCTGTGAAACACAAGGTTTAACTCGCTCGGGACGTTGTTTTGCCCCCGAAGAGTTGAGAAAGGCCAGGGCTCCCAAGGAAAATCCAGTGCCAGTTAAGAAAGCTATTACGGAGGAAGAGGCATAAGAGTTTTTGAAAAAGATGAAAGTGCAAGATTATTCTATTGTTGAGCAGCTAAGGAAAACACTAGCCCAAATCTCGTTGCTTTCATTGCTTATCCACTCGGATGAACATCGCCGGGCTCTGATGAAGATATTGAACGAAGCTCATGTCTCCGATAAAATTTCAGTGAATCATTTGGATAAAATCGCGAACAAAATCTTTGAGGTAAACAAAGTGACATTTTCTGATGATGAATTGCCCGTGGAGGGTACAGAACATAATAGAGCTCTTTATTTGACCGTGAAATGTGAAGATTCGGTTGTCACTCGAGTACTGATTGATAATGGGTCTAGTGCCAATATCTGTCCTTTGTCTACATTGAACAAGTTGAAGATTGATGATGACAGAATTCATAAGAATAGCATCTGCATTCGAGGGTTCGATGGTGGTGGTACAGACACAGTGGGTGACATTATACTTGAATTGACAATTGGGCCGGTCGAGTTCACCATGGATTTTTAGGTGTTAGACGTGGCAGTGTCTTATAATCTTCTGTTGGGGAGACCATGGATCCACGCTGCCAAAGCGGTGCCTTCTACACTACGTCAGATGGTCAAATTCGAGTGGGATAGACAAGAGATCGTAGTACATGGGGAAGACAACATAATGACTGTAAGTGATGCCATCGTACCCTTCATAGAGATTGATGATGATAAGGGGCCGTGGGTTTACCAAGTTTTTGACACAGTCTCGGTAGAAAAGGTTTCTGAAGGGAAAAGCGTCCCAGTCCCCAGAATAACGGCTGCAACTGTTATGGTAGCCTCTGAAATGTTGAAAAACGGGTTTGTACCAGGCAAAGGGTTGGGTGCTGATTTGCAAGGTATTGTTCAGCCGTGGGTTTACCAAGTTTTTGACACAGTCTCGGTAGAAAAGGTTTCTGAAGGGAAAAGCGTCCCAGTCCCCAGAATAACGGCTGCAACTGTTATGGTAGCCTCTGAAATGTTGAAAAATGGGTTTGTACCAGGCAAAGGGTTGGGTGCTGATTTGCAAGGAATTGTTCAGCCAGTTTATTTGCCCAAGAATCTGGCTACCTTTGGGTTGGGGTTCAAGCCTACGGCGGCAGATGTGAGACGAGCCCACAAGATGAAGAAAAGAGTTTGGGTTCTTCTCAAACCAATTCCACGTCTGTCCAGGTCCTTCGTCAGGCCAAGTATCGGGAAGCAATTATTGGCAAAGGTGTCTAGTCCACTGATTGGTGTGGATGGGAACTTGGAGAAAGGGCTTGAGAGGGTATTTGTTGAGGTGAACATGGTTGAGGCCGGGGAAGGGTCGAGCAAAGCAGATATACAGTACATCGGGCCACGTGCTAATGTCAACAACTAGGAAGCCACTCCTCTTCCATCTCGGAGGGAGTCGCGGTAGTGGGTTTTGTTTTTATTTTGTTCACCTGGATTATTCCAGGGTTTGTAATTCAGTTACTATGTTCCGTCCATTTGGATGAGTTAAAATCCCGTTATCTGTACATTCAATGAAATGCAATTCCTTTTCTTTCTTAATTCCTAATTTTGTTTCCATTTTTTTCTTTCTTTTCTGTACAGTTCTTTTTATGCTGATATCAATGACATGAAAAGCATGAGGAATCTTCGGTCTGGTTTTAATAGCCAATCTAACTCAGAAATAATAGTACAAGAAATCGAGTGTGATGATGAGGTGGAATATGATGATGACGAGGCCTATGAGGAAGTTAGTAAAGAATTAAGTCACTTTGAAGAAAAACCCAAACCTAACCTAAATGACATAGAAGCAGTTAATCTAGGGGACCAAGACAATGTCCGTTAAACTAAAATAAGTGTTCATCTGGAGCCACAGCTCAAGGAGGAGATAATCAAAGCATTGTTTGAGTACAAGGATATTTTTGCATGGTCGTATGATGATATGCCGGGACTAAGTACTGATTTAGTGGTTCACAAATTGCCCACTGACCCAGCATTCCCTCCTGTCAAGCAGAAGTTGAGAAAGTTCAAAATGGACATAAGTGTAAAGATTAAAGAAGCGATTACCAAGCAGTTCGATGCGAAGGTCATTCGGGTTACACGGTATCCCACCTGGTTAGCTAATATTGTGCCTGTGCCGAAGAAAGATGGCAAGACCAGGGCGTGTGTCGATTATCGGGATCTTAACAAGGCAAGTCCAAAAGACAATTTTCCGCTGCTGAACATTCACATATTTATTGATAATTGTGCCAAACATGAGATTGGTTCTTTTGTGGATTGTTACATGGGTTATCATCAGATTTTAATGGACGAGGAAGATGCAGAAAAGACGACATTCATCACGCCATAGGGAACATACTGTTATTGGGTCATGCCGTTTGGTTTGAAAAATGCTGGGGCAACTTATATGAGGGCAATGACAACAATATTCTATGATATGATACACAAGGAAATCGAGGTGTATGTGGACGATGTGATTGTAAAGTCTAGATAGCAATCTGACCATGTTAGGGATCTGAGAAAGTTCTTCCAAAGGCTTCGTAGGTACAATCTCAAGCTTAATCTTGCAAAATGCGCGTTCGGGGTGCTATCTGGAAAGTTGTTGGGGTTCGTAGTCAGCCGCCGGGGTATTGAACTGGATCCATCAAAAGTCAAAGCCATCCATGAATTGCCACCTCCTAGGAACAAGATCGAGGTGATGAGTTTGCTGGGAAGATTGAATTATATCAGCAGGTTCATCGCCCAGCTCACGACAACTTGTGAGCCTATCTTTAAGCTGTTAAAGAAAGATGCTGCGGTCAAGTGGACAAACGAATGTCAGGAGGCGTTTGATAAGATAAAGGGGTATTTGTCAAATCCACCTGTGTTGGTTCCGCCAGAACCAGGGCGACCTTTGATTCTATATTTAACGGTATTGGGCAATTCGTTCGGCTGTGTATTGGGTCAACATGATATCACTGGAAGGAAGGAGCAGGCCATCTATTACCTCAGCAAGAAGTTCACACCCTACGAGTTTAAGTATACTCATCTTGAAAGGACATGTTGCGCCCTAAATTGGGTGGCACAGAAGCTGAAACACTATTTGTCATCTTATACTACTTACCTCATATCTTGTTTGGATCCGTTAAAGTATATCTTTCAGAAGCCTATGCCCACAGGGAGGCTTGCAAAGTGGCATATCCTGCTCACAGAGTTTGACATTGTCTACGTGACTCGGATTGCGATGAAAGCACAGGCCTTGGCGGACCATCTGGCCGAGAATCCGGTTGATGTAGATTATGAACCTTTGAAGACTTATTTCCTTGATGAAGAGGTGATGTATGTTGAAGAGTTGGAACAAGTTGAGAAGCCAGGATGGAAACTTTTCTTTGATGGGGCTGCAAACTTGAAAGGCGTGGGAATAGGAGCGATGCTTATTTCTGAAACAGGGCAACATTACCCTGTTACAGCTCAGCTTCGTTTCTATTGTACGAACAATATGGCAGAATATGAGGCATGTATCTTGGGGTTGAGATTAGCTGTAGATATGGGTGTCCAGGAATTCTTGGTCATGGGTGACTCGGACCTACTGGTACACCAAATTCAAGGAAAATGGGAAACACGGGACTTAAAGCTTATACCGTACCGACAATGTTTGCATGAGCTTTGTCAGCGGTTTCAGTCAATAGAGTTCAAGCACATTCTAAGGATTCATAATGAAGTGGCCGATGCGTTGGCTACTTTGGCGTCGATGTTACACCATCCGGATAAGGCTTACGTAGACCCTTTGCAGATTCAGGTCCGCGATCAGCATGCTTATTGTAATGTGGTGGAAGAGGAACTTGATGGTGAGCCGTGGTTTCATGACATCAAGGAATATATCAGGATGGGTGTGTATCCGATACAGGCCACAGGTGATCAGAAATGAACAATTCGACGGTCGGCAAGCGGGTTTTTCCTTAGTGGAGGAGTGTTGTACAAAAGAACTCCAGACCTCGGGTTGTTGAGATGCATTAATGCGAGACATGCCACATCTATCATGACTGAGGTACATGCCGGAGTTTGTGGGCCTCATATGAGTGGGTATGTTTTAGCAAAGAAGATTCTCCGAGCAGGTTATTATTGGCTCACGATGGAGCGAGATTGCATTAGCTATGTACGCAAATGTCATCAGTGTCAGGTGCATGGAGATTTGATTCATTCTCCACCCTCGAAGTTACACACGATGTCCGCACCATGGCCTTTTGTTGCATGGGGCATTGATGTTATTGGGCCAATTGAGCCAGCAACGTCAAATGCGCACATGTTCATTTTGGTGGCTATAGATTATTTTACCAAGTGGGTAGAGGCTAAAACATTCAAGTCCGTGACCAAGAAAGTTGTAGTGGACTTTGTGCATTCGAACATTATCTGTCGGTTTGGGATACCCAAAGTGATCATTACAGACAATGGAGCTAATCTCAACAGTCATTTGATGAAGGAGACATGTGAGCAGTTCAAGATTACTCATCGTCATTCTACTCCATACCGCCCTAAGGCAAATGGTGCGGTTGAGGCGGCCAATAAGAATATAAAGAAAATACTCCGAAAAATGGTGGAAGGATCTAGACAGTGGCATGAAAAGCTGCCTTTTGCATTGTTGGGATACCGCACCACTATTCGGACTTCGGTGGGGGCGACTCCTTGCTCTTTGGTGTATGGTACGGAAGTAGTGATACCCACAGAAGTGGAAATCCCGTCTCTTCGAATCATTGCGGAGGCTGAGATCAATAATGATGAATGGGTGAAAAACCGCCTTGAGCAGTTGAGTTTGATTGATGAGAAGAGATTGGCATCCGTGTGTCATGGTCAGCTGTACCAGCAAAGAATGGCAAGAGCGTACAACAAGAAAGTGCGTCCGAGGAAGTTTGAGGTGGGACAGTTAGTGTTGAGACGTATTTTGCCTCATTGGGCCGAAGCAAAAGGAAAGTTCGCTCCAAATTGGCAGGGACCATTTCTCGTAACCAGAGTGTTGTCTAATGGTGCATTATATCTGACAGATGTGAAAGGAAAATGTGTAGAAATGGCCATCAATTCCGATGCGGTCAAGAGATACTATGTATGATTTCTTTATTTTGATTGTACTTGTTTGTATTTGGCATATTTTAAAGTTTGAAATGACGACGGCGTTTTGTTCTGCTATCTAAACACTTTTACACCTTGTCATCCCCTTTGAGCCTTACTTATTCTCTTTCATGTCCCTCTTTTGGAATCAATGGCACCATTAAGAAGTGCGGAAGAAAAGAAAATGAAAGAAAAGTGAAAAGAAAGGAAGAAAAGAAAGAAAAGAAAAGAAGAAGAAAATTGAAAGGAAAAGAAGAAAAAACAAAAAACAAAAAAACACACAACAACGTAGTCTCTATAACGTGAACTACGTTTGACTTGATCCCGAAAGGGTACGTAGGCAGCCTCGCTGGGGTTCAGTCATACCAAAATAAAAAATCTAAAGTCCCCAAGCAAGAAACTGGGGCAGAAGTTGTGGTTGTTGTGAAAGAAATTAGATTCCGAAAGTTGTAATTTTAACCCATTTTGAAATTGTTTTGAGCCTTTCATACCCTTTCTTTCTAACACCATCCAAAGCCCACATTACAGTCCAAAGAAAGACCTTCTGATCAGTCTTTGAGAAATGTCAAGTCAAGCAGGTAAAAGTAATTCCCGTCAGGGGCAGCACTATGGTACAAGCAAGGAGAGAAATTAAAATGAGAGAGTCTTATTGGTGAAAACCCTCACAGGCACCGTAAGGCGATGGGAGTTGAGAGAAATTAAAATGAGAGAGTCTTATTGGTGAAAACCCTCACGGGCACCGTAAGGCGATGTGAGTTGAGAGATGAACGAATGAAAGAGGCATGCCGGTAAAAATCTTTCAAGGCGCCGCAGGATGAACAGGGTTTAAGGTTTTGGTAAAGTAGTCAAGTGATGGAAATTCTGGGGCAACAAAGTGTGGTGACCAAGAGCTGGGTAGTTGGACAGATTGGGCCGATTAGTCCGAAATGCATGTCATGACCATTGGTACCAGTTGTTCTGGTCAGATAAGTTTCTTTCCCTTTTTCTTTTCAGCAGTCATCCAATTTTGGATTATCTGTATCCTTAACTCGTAAAATCATTGCATTTCATTTCTTTTAGGGGGTTTAGTTCTGTGCAAAGCAAGCGGGAAGGGATTCCAAAGCTCACTACCAGCTTCCGAAAATGGTAAAGCATAATGTGGTCAGAGCATGTCAGCAACAACCTGATGTAAAGTGGAGTATGGGGAATCACCGAAAGTGTCATCAGTGGGATAATTGGGAAATATCTTGGGAAGTGCAAAGGTTCAGATAAAAGGTTCAGAGGTGTGAAACAACAACATGGGTATAGAACACTCGGTTTGTCAGAGTCAGGGGTTTGAAAGTCAGGAAGAAAGGCAAGCGATCCAAGGCCAGTTCGAGGAAAAAGCAAAGCAATACAGTGGAACGATTTTCAGCAAGAATGCCATCAATTAACCACCATTTTAAACTGACGAAATTTTCTTTGATTGAAACAGGGGCAGAAAAATCGATTGTGCCGGAGGAACTCTCAATAAGGGAAAAACAAGCAGTAATCAGGTTTGACCGCAAAGTATGGTGCGATTAAACCACAAGATAATTATGAATAGCATAGGGGAATATAAGTTGGTTGCAAATTTGCATGTTTAGGATAAAATTCAAGAAGAAGTTGTCAGGACCTTCCTGGATAATAGGACGTAGTTCAAATACCATTGTAAGATAACATGATGTAGTGAAAAATAATACCTTAGGTTCGTAATGGGTGGAAGTTGTCAGGACCTTCCTGGATAACAGGACGTAGTTTAAGACCCTTGTAGGTGACATGCTGTAGTGAGAGTAATACCTTAGGTTTGTAATTTTAGGAGTTGTCAGGACCTCCCTGAATAATAGGATTTAGCTTTCAAACTCTTAGTAATAGCTGGTTTGTGATTCAGCAACACTCACCCATGGTCCCAGCCACCAAACTGGGGCAGAAAATTTTAATTGTTTTTATATGTTTTGTTAAAGACAGGAGTCCGCCTAGAGAGCAGGGAATACTTTCAAATGCAGCAGTCAGGAGCCCGCCTGGAAAGCAGGGAATACATTCAATCGCAGCAGTCAGGAGCCCGCCAGGAGAACAAGGGAGTACAATGTAAAGTTTTAGCTTTCAAAAATTCTTTGTTTTGTCTATTTTGTGAAGTCAGGAGCCCGCCTAGAGAGCAGGGAATACATTTCAAGTTCAGAAGTCAGGAGCCCGCCTGGATAGCATGGGAATACATTGCAAGTTCAGAAGATAAGAGCCCGCCTGGAGAACAGAGTCAAGAGTCCGCCTGGAGAATAGGAGAATCCATTTCGAGCTTTGAAGTCGGGAGCCCACCCGTACAACAGGGGAATACATTCAAGTTCAGCAATTTGAAGAAAGGAACAACACCTCAGTTTGTAGTTTGCAATAGTAATAAGGGATTTTACCAAGATAACACAAGACAACAAGGCAACAAGGAAGTACAAGAACAAGTTTGAAGAACTTAGATAGGATTTCTTGTAATTCATAGATCATAGCTTAAGTTTAGCTTCTTTTATTTTGACATGGTGTAATAAGGGAGGTCAGCAAGCAGTGGCAGCAGCAATCGCAGTAAAATCACAGCTCTTGGTAGTCCCAGCTACCAGACATTCCCGAACTACACTGACCTGATTCCTATTTAGCCCAGGATATGTAGGCAACCTCTGAAGTAGGGTGCGGTCAAACTTTTTCAAAATGCTTCGCACGGAATATTCAAACGGGCAAAAATCGCTCGTTTCCGCTCACTTATCTTTGCACGAAAACTCTTCGTGTTTCCGGGCAAAGAAGGGCAGCTGTGAGCACGTGATTTTTGCCCTATATATGAATTATTCCCAAAATTCAAATAAAACAATTTCTTTATTACTTTACAATTTTTGTGTCGTTTTCTGGTAATTGTTGCATTTTTATCTTTGCATTCTAATTCATATGAAACATACAGAAATACATTTGCATCTAGGTTTTAATTTCATGTTTTAGTATTAATTGGGGGTTAATTTGTTTTAAAACAAAATATGAAGAAAATAACAAAAATAGTTCATTTTTGCATTTTTAATTGTTTAATTGTGAATTTGTCACGAAATAGATTTTAAACAATTTTAGGAGTTAATTGGTTTAACTTTGAAATATATTAGGACTCTATTTTACTTTTTGCATTTTTATAAAATCAGAAAAA
The DNA here is from genome assembly GCF_000715075.1 of Nicotiana tabacum. NCBI lineage: Eukaryota > Viridiplantae > Streptophyta > Magnoliopsida > Solanales > Solanaceae > Nicotiana > Nicotiana tabacum. Next base: position 53,863,730 of record NC_134087.1, on the reverse strand, counting down.
AATACAAAAATACATAATGAAATACAAAAATAGTAAAAGAAATAAAGAGAATACAAATAAAAAGGGAGAAGTGGACTGTTACAACGAAGTGGGCCGTTCAATTCGTTTCTTCAGCCCAATTACACATCCGAAATGACCCAGCCCAGTAGCCTCTACCCGGTCCACCCCTTTACATAACTGAAATGACGCCGTTTGGCGTCGATCGATCCGGGCCGTCGAGGTTAATCAATCCAACGGACGAGAAGCTTGGGTCGTTTAGTATATTAATGTCCAAACGTTACCCCTCCTACCTCGCCTCTCAGAACTCACCCCTACCCAAACCCTAGAGACGCCGCCTCTATACGCTCCGTCAAGTTCGCCGCGGCGATGACGGTAACCACTCCGTTCCCACCCAAAATAACACCACTTGTTCCCTTTCTCCTCCTCTTCACAAATCCAACCTCTGTTTCCTTCGAATCCCACCACATCTCGTCAAATATTGGATCGAAGTTTTTCCGGCCATGACTCAAAGTAGCCCAAGCACCACCAAACTTACACCAGAGGACCATCACAACCTCCTCTATCAAACCCCAAGGTCCTGACCCTCGAACGTGGCCGGAACTGTTCGAATATTAGTTTGAACTTTTTCGGCCAAAACCCTAATTGCACCAAATTACCCCAAATTGATACCACATGGTCCATGGGCTTCTCTTTTGAAGAATCTGCAGTCAATAGCACCCAATTCCCACTGGAGATGATCGAATCTGGACTCTGAGAGTTGGCCAGATTTTAGAAGTTGAATCAGTGAGCTTTTGAGTTTTTCCCTTTCTTTGTTTAAATTCTTGCTTTTGATTATGTTCTCATATTTGTTGACGTTTAGTTTAATTTGCATTTTAATTTTTGTCAATATTGTTCTAATCTTGTGTCCTGATTTGTTTTGATTAACCCTAGTTATTTGTTTGATTTTAATCTGTTCCAATTCCGGATTTTAGTTTGATTTTTAGTTAAGCTTTTGATAATTTGTTAATTAGTTTTATTAAGTTTTGTTTGAATTAATTTCTGGTATTCCTTAGTTTAGGTTAATTACTAGTTGGTCCAGTTTCAGTTTAATTAATCGTCATAATTAGTTGAATTTGGTTATAGTTGATAGTTTAATTTGGTTATTGGCTCTGTGGTTATCAATTCTGATTAGATTAGCTTGCGTTAGTTTTTCCTTTGATAGTTAGTTTGGTCATTAATTCTGAGTTCAATTGCTAGATTCAATAAGAGTTTAAATTGGGATAGATTCAGAGTTTAGGAAAATGTTTGGTTATAGATGTAATTTCAGTTTAAGTGCAGGGGTAGTTTAGACATTTAGGGTTGAGTAACACATGGTAGTTGAAACTAGAATCTTCTAGGGCCTTCCAAAGTAGGACTTTAGTGTAATTTTAGTAATTGTAGAGTATTAACTTGTGACACAAGTCAGAAAACATGAGACTAATAGGCAACTGAAAATCTGAAGCTTCCCCTTAGTTTTGCCTATAAAAGGCAGCCCTTATTGCCTTGTTTGACAAGGTGGGGAGTTCCAAAATTCCCCCCCAAATACTCCTCAAAGCCTCACAGATCTGAAATTCAAATTTCAGATCCAAATTCCTTCAGATCTTAGCTTTCTTCAGAAAAAAATAATAAACAAAATCTGCAAAAAAATCCAAAAAATGCAATGCTTCACTGAAGAATTGTAGGTTAATTTTGATCTCTGTCCAATTGATTCACATCTTTGCTCAATGTTTGGTTGCTAAAGTATTCAGAGGTGTTTTGAGTTGATTTCAAGTGATTTTGGGTATGGTTAAACTAGTTTGAGTTGAGGTTTTGTCTGCTGGAAGTTTCAGAGGAGTTCTGGGTTCATTCTCGAGTCTGTGTGGTTAATTTGGAGTTGCTTTGAGTTGATCTATGAGCCTTGTTTGACTTAAACGCTTCTGGATTATTGATTCTGCTTTCTGGGTTGTTTGGATTGTGAATCTGTTACTGCTGATCCTCTTTTCTTCTCGTTTATTCTAATCCCAGGTACACGCTCGAGGCTGATCTGATGTAAATGTTGAATCGAAATGCTGAAATGAACTATTTCTCCTGGAACATGTGTATTCAAACTGCTATAAGAGGATAGATAGTAGACAACTTGTACTTGCTTAGTTTTAGTTTTGATTTGTGTTTACTTTGTCTAATTGGACTGAAAAATGGACTGTATAAACTGCTACTTGATTGATTCACATGAATTTTTCGGTTTCCTGTTAGGTTAACAGAATAGGTCATGTTAGTAGTAGTTAAGTTCCTGTTAGTTGTTTTTCGCAAATCTGTTTAAAAGCAATTCAGAACTGAGATAAAACATTTAGTAGTGTTTTCGATTTCAATTAATAGGACTGTGCTGAATTGTTGCGATTCTGTTAGTTTGCTAATTCAAACGTGTTAGTTTTTGGGCTTGCTTCACCATAACCATTAGTACTTGCATGAAGTGGTGTTAGCTTGTGGTTTGTTCTGCTATAGTGGTTAATTTTAGAGTAGGCAATTAGTTAGTGACGATAATTCAATCAAAAAACAGAAGCATCAGAATGTTTAGATTTGTTTAAATTTGGAAATAGTATACTTGCAACTACATGAAATCACATACGTCTGGAAATTTTAAAAAAAGTGATTGGCTCAGTTTGTTGTTGCACTCCGAGGTTCAAATAAATTTCATAATGTGTGATTAATTGGCTGTTGACAGTTTCAGAATAAATCTTTTAGCTTGTCAAATGCACGAACTGAGCGTGTATGCAAAAACACGCCTGGATTAGAATGTTAAGCCTGGATCGGAAGTTCAATTTGAATTTAATTGTGTATTACTCTACTGGGCTAAGCTTGAGGCCCAAAAGTATTGTTGAATTTTGAATGAGAGTCAAGGGTCCAAATATAGTAATATTTAAACTATAATTAACTAGGACCTGTGTTTTGTGATGGGTGACAAAATAAAAATAGAAAATCATAGTTGCTTTTTGGTTTACCTTTTAAATAATGAATGAGATGAGCCTCGCCAAACAAAAATACACAAATTGCGGGGTCCTCGATAAATGGTGATATTAAAATACTTAGAATTCGGGATGGGCCGTTTAGCGAATTTCACGGCCCTCCCCAAAGATAATAACGCGTTAGTCACTTTAGGCGCGCTTTTAATAATTCACCTTCTTAAATTCGGGTGTGCATTTCATGTGACCCAAATCAAATCCCAAAACGTTGAATAAAATGTGTTCAGGATGGCGGGTGCATTTCATGTGACGCGATCCAAAGACACGTTTTAAACGACGTTCAACTTTCTTTAAAAAATTAAATAAAAGCGGTTAAAAGTAAAATCGACACATAGGTTCATCATGTAATAAAATTAGATAAATAAGCTAAATACGACAGTTGAGCAACCGTGCTAGAACCACAGAACCCGGGAATGCCTAACACCTTCTCCTGGGTTAACAGAATTCCTTACTCGGATTTCTGGTTCGCGGACTGTTAAACAGAGTCATATTTTCCTCGATTCGGGATTCAATCGGTGACTTGGGACACCATAAATCTCCCAAGTGGCGACTCTGAATTTCTTAAAATAAATCCCATTTCGATTGTCCTTTAATTGGAAAAACTCCCTTTACCTATACCCTTTTCCGGGGTGTAGGAAAAAAGGAGGTATGACAATGTGCAGTATTCTGATCAGCAGTCCTACCATGCTCCATCAGCTTCTATCAAAGCACCTCCTCTTCAGAGATATTCTCATGGTCAGCCAGCCCGCCAAGGTTAGTCTCAGTTTCCTCAACCGCAGCACTCAGGTGGATGCTTTGAGTTCGGTGAGTATGGTCATATCCGGAGGGCTTATCCGAGATTAGTGGGTGTTCATTCGCAACAACAGGTTTCTCGTGCCATGGTTCATGAACTAGGTGTTCCACTGCCTGCTCAGCCAGCTAGGGTTGGGGTTAGAGGTGCTAGAGGTGGAGGTAGAGTTATTAGAGGTGGAGGTCAGGCCGCTAGAGGTGGAGGCCAACTAGTAGGAGGCCGTCCTAGGGACGTAGCTCAGAGTGGTGGGGCCCAGCCTCGATGTTATGCTCTTCCATCCAGGCACGAGGCTGAGGCCTCCGATGCAGCTATCACAGGTATGGTCTGTAGTAGAAATGCTTCAATTCTATTTGATTCAGGGTCTACATACTCCTATGTGTCATCTTATTTTGCCCCGTATCTGGTCATTCCTAGTGATTTGAGTGCTCCTATATATGTGTCTACATCGGTTGGTGATTCTATTGTGGTGGATTGTGTCCATCATTCATAGATAGTTGTGATTGAGGGTTTTGATACCCGAGTAGATCTGTTACTTTTGGATATGGTGGATTTAGATGTCATATTGGGGATGGACTGGTTATCACTCTACCACGCTATCTTGGACTGTCATGCCAATATTGTGACCTTAGCCTTGCTGGGTTTGCCTCGTTTAGAGTGGAGGGGGGCTCCTGGTTATTCCACCCGTCGATTTATCTCATATATGAAGGCCCGACGTATGGTTGAGAATGGATATTTGGCCTTTTTGGCGTATGTTCGTGATTCTAGTGCCGAGGTTCCTTCTATGGATTCTGTGCTTGTTGTTCGTGAGTTTCCAGAGGCCTTTCTTGCAGACCTGCTGGGTATGCCGCCTAATAGGGATATTGACTTTTGCATTGATTTGGCTCCGGGCACAACCCATTTCTATTCTGCCATATCGTATGGCCCCGCTAGAGTTGAAAGAATTGAAAGAACAGTTTCAAGACATGCTTGATAAGGGCTTCATTAGACCTAATGTCTTGCCTTGGGGTGCGCCGATGTTGTTTGTTAAGAAGAAGGACCGATCGATGAGGATGTATATAGATTATCGGTAGTTGAACTAGGTCACAATCAAGAATATGTATCCATTGCCGAGGATCGATGATTTGTTTTATCAGCTTCAGGGTGCGAGGTGTTTTCGAAGATTGATTTGAGATCTGGCTACCATCAGTTGAGGATTAGGGCATCTGATGTCCCTAAGATAGCTTTTCGCACTCGGTACATGCATTATGAGTTCTTAGTGATATTATTTGGGTTGACAAATGCCCCAACAACTTTCATGGACTTGATGAACCGAGTGTTCAAGCCTTTTTTGGATTCCTTCGTGATTGTCTTCATTGATGATATTTTGATCTATTCCCACAGCCGAGAGGAGCACGAGCAACATCTTTGAGTCGTTCTTCAGACTCTGAGGGATAGTCAGTTGTATGCCAAGTTTTCAAAGTGTAAGTTTTGGTTGAGTTCGTTTGCATTCTTGGGTCATGTTGTATCAGCAAGGGTATTCAGGTGGATCCTAAGAAGATTGCGGCAGTCAAGGACTGGCCTAGACCCACATCAGCTATAGAGATCCGGAGTTTCTTGGGTTTGGAAGGTTATTACCGTCGTTTTGTGGAAGGGTTTTCAACTATTGCAGCCCCGATGACCAGGTTGACCAAGAAGGGTGCCCAGTTCAGGTGGTCGGATGAGTGTGAGGCGAGCTTTCAGAAGCTCAAGACAACTTTGACTATGGCGCCAGTGTTGGTTTTGCCCACAGGTTCAGGGCCATATACAGTATATTGTGATGCATCACGTATTGGACTTGGTGCGGTGTTGATGCAGAATGGCAAAGTTATTGCATATGCTTTGCGACAGTTGAAGATCCATGAGAAGAATTATCCAGTTCATGATTTGGAGTTAGCAGCCATTGTTCACGCATTGAAGATTTGGAAGAATTATTTATATCGCGTGTCGTGTGAGGTGTTCACGGATCACAAGAGTTTGCAATACTTGTTCAAGTAGAAAGCACTAAATTTCAGGCAGAAGAGGTAGTTGGAGCTGTTGAAAGACTATGATGTTATCATCTTGTATCATCCGGAAAAGGCCAATGTAGTGGCCGATGCATTGAGTAGGAAGTCAGTCAGTATGGGTAGCCTTGCATATATTTCAGTCGGTGAGAGATCGCTTGCTTTGGATGTTCAGGCTTTGGCCAATCAGTTCGTGAGGTTGGATGTTTCTGAGTCCAACCGTGTGCTAGCTTGCATATTCGCTCATTCTTTATTATTTGAGCGTATCCGAGATCGGCAGTATGATGATCCTAATTTGCTTGTCTTTAGAGACACGGTGCGACAAGGAGATGCCAAGCAGGTTACAGTTGGAGATGATGGAGTTTTGAGGATGCAGGTTCGTATCTGTGTGCCTAATGTGGATAGGCTTCGTGAGTTGATTCTGTAGGAGGCCCATAGCTCCCGATACTCTATTCATCCGGGCACCGCCAAGATGTATCAGGACTTAGGGAAGCATTATTGGTGTAGGAGAATGAAGAAGGACATTGTTGCCTATATAGCTCGGTGTTTGAATTGTCAGCAAGTAAAGTACAAGCATCAGAGACCTGGTGGTTTGTTCTAGAAGATTGAGATTCTTGAGTGGATGTGGGAGCGTATCACTATGGACTTCGTTGTTGGACTCCCACGGACTCAAAGGAAGTTCGATGCAGTATGTGTTATTGTTGATAGGCTGACCAAGTCAGCGCATTTCATTCCTGTGGTAGTTTCCTATTCCTCGGAGCGGTTGGTTGAGATCTATATCTGAGAGATTGTTCGTCTTCATGGTATGCCTGCGTCTATCATTTTTGACTGAGGTACGCAGTTTACCTCACATTTCTGGAGGGCAGTTTAGCGTGAGTTGGGCAAACGGGTCGAGTTGAGCACAACATTTCATCCCCAGACGAACGGACAGTCCAAGCGTACTATTCAGATTTTGGAGGATATGCTCCAAGCTTGTGTTATGGACTTTGGAGGTTCTTGGGATCAGTTCTTGCCATTAGCAGAGTTTGCCTACAATAATAGCTACCAGTCTATCATTCAGATGGCTCTCTATGAGGCATTATATGGTAGGCGGTGTTGGTCGCCAGTTGGATGTTTTGAGTCGGGAGAGGCTCGGTTGTTGGGTACAGACCACAAGGTTCGTACAACTCAGGCAGAAGAGTTATGCTGATCACAAGATTCGTGATGTGGCATTTATGGTCGGGGAGTGGGTGTTGCTCCAAGTGTCGCGCATGAAGGGCATAATGAGATTTTGGAAGAAGGGTAAGCTAAGCCCTAGGTTCATTGGTCCTTTTGAGATTCTTGATCGAGTGGGAGAGGTGGCTTACAGACTTTCGTTGCCGTCGAGTTTATCAGCTGTGCACCCAGTGTTTCATATGTCTATGCTTCGGAAGTATCACGACGATCCATCCCACGTGTTAGACTTCAGCACTGTCCAGTTAGACAAGGATCTAACCTATGAGGAGGAGCTGGTGGCCATTCTGGACCGGCAGGTTCGTCAGTTGAGATAGAAGAGTTACCCTTCTATTCATGTTCCGTAGAAATGTCAGCTTGCCGAGGCAGCTACTTGGGAGTTTGAGTCCTATATGTGGAGGCGATATCCCCATCTTTTCCCCGACTCAGGTTTCTATGTCCGTTCGAGGACGAACAATTGTTTTAGAGGTGGAGGATGTGATGACCTTCCCAAAAGGTGATTACTTGATTTACAAGTAAATTCTGTATTCCGAGGCCTTAAAGGATCCTTTTATCTCACCTCGATTTGCGTGCGAGGTCCGGGCGTATATCCGGAATGATTTTATGTGAAAATTTAATAAAAATGCTAATTTTGACTTTAAAATTGAATCTAAGTTGACTTCGATCAATATTTTGGGTAAACGGACCTGGATCCGTGGTTTGACGATCCTAGAGGGTCCGTAGAAAAATATGGGACTTGGGCGTATGCCCAAAATTTAATTCCGAGGTCCCAAGCCCGAGAAATAAATTTTTGAAGAAAATTGTTTAACTGAAATTAAAAGATTTTTTGAAAATTTAAATATATTTTAATTTGATGGTATCGGGCCCGTATTTTGGTTCCGGAGCCCTGTACAGGTCTTATATGGTATTTAAGTTGAGCCTGTAAAATTTGGTAAGAAACGAACTTGATATGACGTGAATCAGACCCTCGGATGTTAAAATTTGAACTTAAGAGTTCTTAAGATTTTTCTTTAATTTTGATGCTAAATTCGTTGTTAAAGATTTTAATTTGGCGATTTGATCGCACGAGTAAGTCCATATGATATTTGGTTTGGATCCCCAAGGGCTCGGGTGAGTTTCAGATAGGTTTCGGGGTGTTTTGGACTTAGGATTTTCTGCTGTTTTGCTGCTTCGGTGTACTGATGTGTTGTTCTTCACGTTCGTGATGCAGCTCACGCGAACGCGAAGTACAAGTTGGGCTGGGGAGGGTTTTGTCCATCGCGAATGCGTAGCCACAGTCGCGAACGCGGAGCACTGGTGGGTTGCTCATCGCTAACACGCCCGGTGTCACGCGAGTGCGTAGTGTAAAATGGAGGTGGGTTGGGAATTTGTCATTTTTCTACGCGAACGCATACTGTTGTCCGCGAACGCGAAGTCCAGGGGGGCTTACACTTCGCGAACGCATAGGAGATCTCGCGATCGCGTAAGCTTGAGGAAGGGCTGCTCTTCGCGAACGCGAAGAAGGCCTACCCAGTCTTTTTAAAACAGAACCAAAAATGGGCAAAACTCATTTTTATCATATTTTCAAACTACCAAGACCTAGAGGCGATTTTCTTCACACAAATTCATCCCCAAAGTATTGGTAATTAATTCTAAACTTTACTCTTTCAATTACCCAACGTTTTTCATCAAGTTTTAATCAAAAATCAAGAATTTTCATGATAGAAATTGGGAATTTGGGTAAAGTTAGGGCTTTTTGAATAGTTAGAATTTAGACCTCGTTTTGGGGTCGAATTTCAAATTAATTGCATATTCGAGCTTGTGGGTGAATGGGTAATCGATTTTTGGTCCGAACCTCGAGGTTTGACCAAGCGGGCCCGGGGTCAATTTTTAACTTTTTGGGGGAAATGATAGAAAACTTATAATTAAGCATTGAATATGAATTCTTTAGCATTTATTGATGTTGTTAAATTAATTTGGGCTAGATACAAGTAAATTGGAGGCGAAATCTAAAGGAAAAGCGGTGTTTGAGGTTTGATTTGGCCGTGAAAGTTCGAGGTAAGTGTTTGGTCTAAACTTAGCTTGAGGAAATAAGTATTGTGCTTTATTTGCTATATGCTAGTGTAGTGTACGACATATAGGTGTGGTGACGAGTATCTATACGTCGTTGTCAAGCATGCAGTGAGTCTTAAATTGTAATCGTTGTGTTTCTTAATAAGTACTACAAATGCTTAAATTGTTGATTCTCCGTATTGGGCAAGAATTATGATTATCTTCGTGGTATTTGTTTATTGTTGAGCATTGGCTCCAGTTGAGGTATCATTTGTGAAGTTAATTATTGGTATAAGTTTGGTTATAGCTGATTCCCTTGCCGAGACGTATTTAATTCTTACTGTTGGTTCCCTTGCCGGGATATGTTTATTCTTGTTGTTGATTCTCTTGCCGGGATATTGTTGTTTTCTTAATGCTCCCTTGCCGGGATTCTTTTGTGATTGGTGTTGATTTGTATATTGGGATCGGGTTGCATGCCGCAACAATATTATATGGGACGGGGTTGCACACCGCAACAAGAAGTAATAAGGGAGGACAAGAGGGGTCGGGTTGCACGCCGCAATAGTGATATATGATTTGGATCGGGTTGGACGCCACAACAGTATTCTATGATTTGGATCGGGTTGCACGCCGCAACAGTGTTATATGATTTGGATCGGGTTGCGCGCCGCAATAATAAAGAATAAAATTGGACATTGATTCGTTACTGTTTTCCTTATTCTTACTGATGCGAAATTTAAGATGTTTTTTTTATGTTTTTCTCCTGAGATTCTGTTGGTACTTGATATTCCCCGCAACATGTTCCGCTGCTTATCTTTAACTGCTCCCGTTATTATTACTTGCCGTATATGCTTTAACTGCACAGGTTTATTTGGTAGTCTTGTCCTAGCCTCGTCACTACTTCACCGAGGTTAGACTCGATACTTACCAGCACATGGGGTCGATTGTGCTAATACTACACTCTGCACTGTATGCAGATCTCGGTACCATAGCTTTTGGACCTTAGCGAGGTTGTTGCCTTCGGTCCAGCGGAGATCCAAGATAGTCCTGTAGACGTCCGCATGCCTTGGCGTCCCCTTCTATCTTTTATATTCTGTTTTCATTTACTTCAGAGATAGACTTGTATCTTTCTTTACAAACTACTGTTTGTAGTATTCGTAGATAGTCCGTGATATTGTGACACCAGTTCGGGGTAGAGTTGTATTTTGTATTTTTCGCACTAGTATTTGGTTAAGTTATCAGATTTCGTCCGCATTTCTTTTATTATTATTATTATTATTATTATTATTATTATTATTATTATTATTATTATTATTATTATTATTATTATTATTATTATTATTATTATTATTATTATTATTCCGCTGTTGATCGCATGTTAATTTGAAATTGTTAAAAAGGTTAAGGAAAAAGGGTAATAAGATTTATAACACTCGGCTTGCCTAGCTTTCACGAGTAGGCGCTATCACGACTTCCGAGGGTGGAAAGTCCGGGTCATGACAGAAATATATAAAATAATGGAAACGGAAAAGGGATAATGAAAGGAAAAGTTAAAGAGGAAAAGAAACAAGCAGGGAAAAAAAATAGGAGAAAAGGGAAATATAGGAAATTAAAAATAAATAAACCATAACTATGACGAAAAAGAGAGAGAATTTTTTTACTGTAGCTTGCTAGCCCCAAACGTCTAACCTTCAATTGTTTAAGAGTTTAAAGAATTAAATTTAAGTTAGCACGCTTAGTTCTCATTTATAGTATTTCTATACACACTAACATTAAATTAGAAATAACTTTTATCAGATATTTATATCAGAAATAACATTATATTATTTAACTTTTATCAAATAACTAACATTATATTTATCTGTATCACTGCGCTCAACGTAGCCGTCTACCACAAATAAAGAGACTTTTTTTAGTTGGAATAAATAAAGGGATTTGTTAATTGCATGAAAGAGGAATGCTGATCCCCATGAATGGAATGATTCATCCACCACATTCAGTATTTTTCTTATTTACGTGTAAAACACTGTGGCAACATAGATAAATCATAACATATTAGTATATTAAAACTGAAATTAGGAAATTCATATGTTTCCGTTGGAGAATAACACCACCAGTCAGAGATTTAAGATTGTCGTTGTTATTTTTATTTTATAAGCATCAATTAGTGTAATGAATTTTTATGCGTTGATTTTAAATTTGATGATGCCTGATCGAGTTTTTACATTTATACTACAGGTCATCATATATAGGTTTATTCCAGAACCAAAGAGAATGGTAGTGAAAAGTACGAACTAATTATAATTAGCATTTGATCCCTCAACATTTGATGATTTTGACATACGTTTGTGGTTGGTTCTCTATATCTGAAAATCTAACTTCTTTTTTAAGTATATTCATGAGGGGTTTGTAGGCTTTTTTAAGTACTGTAACGGTATCGATATGTATTTACACGGCTACGTGGAGTTTGAAGAAGAAGAAAAAGAAACAATATTAGTAAACTTTAAATAATTTTTAAAAACGAAATATATACACGGTGCCGTAAAAATCGGCTACCTTGTGCCATTTCTACTCCGATTGTTGACATTTTTATGACATCTCTTTAATTGTTCGGTTTACAATTTTGTTTATGTATAGTTTTCTTTGATTAAATAACATAGGTAAAGGGCATGTTCATATTATTTTTTTTTGAGGTCAGCCGAAAATCTTGCAGTCATAAAAAAAAATTATGCTTGATGAGAAAATGGAAAAACTATAGAGATATTTAGTACTAAAGCATATGTAGCTGGAAATAATATTTTTTTTTTTGAAAGAGGGGAGAATTTATTTAATACTAAGTACGGATAAAGTCATTACAAGCCATAATGGCATTTTCAGAGATGCTTATCATAGGTAGCTGGAAATAATATGGTAAATATGAAAAGGAAACATTGTGTTAGATTCAATGAATTTAAGAAAAGTAACTCTTGTTAAGCCTTTAACACAAAGTTTAGAAAGTGAAAGGGGAAAATGGTATTCAACAAAAAAAATGGCAAGAAGTAAGTAGTAGTATAAAGGAAACAGTTCTGCAATCTTATTGTATATGTTTTCATGTATGCATTGACAAAATAAAACTTCACAAATCACAAGTAAAACATAAAGGTCGACCGCGGCAAGCCGGCAACGACACTTTGTGCATAACAAATTAAATCATACTCACCAAATTTCATATCTATTGGCTATCATTATATTGTGCTTAATAATAGAGTGCTGCTATTCGGCCAAACTCAACGTGGCCCAACAATGACCACACTCGTGAAATATCAGTAAAGCCCTTCATTTCACATTTGACTTAATGGCCATTTTTCCCTCCAAAATATTTTCCTCCAAAATTAGTTAATAAATTTTGATTATCCCAAAACATTGATCCCATAAATCATCATTCTCTCATGCATAAGAAGATAAAAAGCCTTCGTATATATGGATGGCAACCTTCGTATATTCTCTCATTACGTATTTTTTTTAAATACAACTACGTATTTTTTTAAAAATGCAATTTATACGGATGGGAAGATCAAAAGTCTTATGTATACATAATATTATTTTTTCATTTATACGTTATTCCGTGTCATACCATATACTTATGTTAAGAGAGCTTTCATTAAACACATAATTCACCACCCTTCCCTCAACCTAAACATGAATGCTAACCTAGAAACTAATTTGGAGCTATTAAACCCGAATAACAGCCTAGAAACTAGGTCGGAGCAACTAACGAATGCATTACACATATCACTGAGGTTGAATTCGGACGACTGTTTGATAAATGAAGATGAGTCTATCGACATTGATTCAGACGACAACTTTAACGATGGAGAAAATCATGGTGACGATGCTGCTGTTGCTGATGATGATGATGACGACGACCATTATTTAGAGGAAGAAGGAGAAGTTGGAGAGGACAGGGAAATGCCTAATGAGTTCAATGAAGAAGAATTTATAATTGGTCCAATTATTGGGATGCGGTTCAGTAGTAAGGATGTTATGTTTGATTTTTACAAAGAACATGCAAGATTATCGGGGTTTTGCTTTGTCAAAAGAACATCAAACAAAAAAAGTGGTGATATTGTTAGGTATGTGCAATATGGCTGTGATAGGTCTAAGAAACCAAGGAATAAGCATGTTACCAAGAGGAGGAACTGCCGTGCTAGAATAAATGAAATTTTAGAGGAGAATGGTTCATGGCGTGTTTCAAAGGTGGTTAAAAAACATAATCATCAATTTGAACCAGCACTATTGCGATTGATGGCTAGACACAGATCGCTTAATAAGTCTCTTAAGAGAACTCTTGCAGCCAAAGATATTGCTGGCTTAAGACCCTCAAAAAATATAAGAGTCGCTGAAGTACTTGATGGTGGTCCCGAAAATCTGGGTTGTACACCAATGGACTGTAAAAATTATATTTTGAATAGTAGAAAGCTTCAGAAGAAGGGGATGCACAATCATTACTCAAGTTCTTCAGTGACATGCAACAAAAAGATAGGGAATTTTACTACTCCGTAGATATGGATAGTTTTGGTCGACTTCGTAATGTCGTATGGGTTCATTCACACTCTAAGGTTGCATATGAGGAGTTCCATGATGTAATATGCCTTGATACCACATGCCTTGTGAATCGATACAATATGTCATTTGCTTCATTTGTTGGTGTCAATCAGCATAGACAGTCCATACTTTTGGGATGTGCTCTCATGTCTAGTGAGGATATAACAAGTTACAAAATGGTGCTATCTACATGGCTTGGGGCTCTAAACAATGTTCATCCATTAGCTATCATGACTGACCAATGTGATAGTATTAAGGCTGCCATCAATGCATTGATGCCAAATACGGTACATTGATATTGTATATGGCACATATTCGCAAAGTTGCCTACAAAGTTAAGCAGAGTTCTTGATGGTAAGATTGCAAAGGCAGAATTTAAGGCTTTAGTTCTTGATAGCATTAACGTTACTGAGTTTGAGAGACAATGGACTGATTATATTGAAAATTATAACTTAGATGGAAAGGATTGGTTTTATAAGCTTTATTTGGAGAAGGAGAAATGGGTTCCTGTATACCTAAATAACCACTTTTGGGCTGGGATATTGTCCACACAAAGAAGTGAAGGAATGCATGCTTTCTTTGACGGATTCATCACCCGCCAAAGCACTTTGAAGCTATTTATTCAGCAATATGAGTTAGTCATAAGAGTTAAGTTCGAGAAAGAATTGGAAGCTGAATATAGGTCAAGGTGCTTTGAACCAAAATGTTTATCTGAATTTGCATGGGAGAAAAAATTTCAAACATGTTATACTCGTGAAGTGTTTGAATTTTTTCAAGTACAGTTAAGGAAAATGTACCATTATGAAATCAACACCCCTAAAGACCATCAAGCAACAACTGGAGTGGAGAATTACATTATTGCAGATTATTCGTTCAGGAGTTTTAACACTAGAGATCCATTTATATTCACGGTTGAATATACACCTATTGGTAAATATCTAAGTTGCAGTTGCAAGCGGTTTGAAACAAGAGGTATTCTATGCTGCCATATACTTAAGGTGTTGTCTCATAAGAGGATTAAAAACGTTAATGAGTGGTATATATTGAGAAGGTGGAGAAAAGATATTGTTCGTACACACTTGAAACGTTTCTTTCTTGGAGGTTACCCACGTATGACTTCTTAATACATGATATACAGGGAACTATTAAAGCATTTTGAACGGATTTGTGATATTGCATTGGACACTGAAGTGATGAGGAGATATATTAAGTATCATTTGAGTATATTGGAGCATGACCTTTTCAATTGGGATGATGATCATATGATAGTTCCAAATTAAGAATTGGAAGATACAAATGATGGTGTGGGTGATGGTAAGGGTGGGGGTGAGGGTGAGGGTGAGGGTGAGGGTGAGGGTGAGGGTGAGGGTGAGGGTGAGAGTGAGGGTGAGGATGAAGGTGAAGGAAGAAATATAAGAGATCCTAGATACGTAGCTTCTCGTGGACGTCGAAGGTTGAATAGATATAGAGGGCGAATTGATTCATACTTTAGAAGTTCACAAACGGGTGGTGGAAGTGGAGTTAGAGGTAATAGGATGAGTAGATGTGGTGGTAGAGGTGGTGGCAGAGGTGGTGATAGAAGTGGTGGCAGAGGTGGTGGAAATATTGAACTAGCAGAAGGAATTGAGGTAAAGTATAACAAATTATTATTATATTTTTTTTCGAAAAATACATTGCTTATTAGTGTTATTTACTCTATACAATAAGATGATGCAACAGTACCACCACAGAGTAGCTTGCCTGATCTAAATGATGAAGCAAACTGACAAATAGAAGACTTGACCGTTTAGTTTGAGATGATTTAAGTTTGAATCTTATTTAATTTGATTTGAGATAGATTTTTTTTGAATTCTTTTGACTTTGTTTTGTAATAATTTAAATGTGTGGTATTATAATTGTCATTGTTAAATATTTCTTCATTTTATTGTTACTTCATTTTAGTTTAGAGGACTAGACTAACAAAGTGTGATTAGTTGCAACTAGTACAGAAGTAAAAGACTTCAGAACATTATAATCAGTTCAAACTAAGAACTAAAATACTCACATTTAGTTACTAAAACCCTACCCTTCAACCCTACTTTCAACATTCAACTTAAAACCCTACCTTCAATACCTATCTTGGTATCCCTACCTTAAAATCTTACGTTGCACGTTTTTTTCTCCAAAAAATTTCAACATTCAACTGCAACCAATTTCTAGCCCTAACTTCAACCAAATACTCCAAGAGTTCATTGTAAAATCAGTGTAACCGTTCCTCTTTGAATACAAAATCTACCCATTGAACTTCCCTATATAGCATTTACTAGATCTTACAATACATTAACCTATTTAACTTTCCTATGAAGCATTTACTATTATTTTATATTATTATTATTTTATGTATTTTTTCTTATTATTATTTTCTTCTGTATTTTTGCTCTTTATTCCCCTTTCAATATTTTTGTATATTGAAAGGGTAGATATAAAGGACACTGCCACCATAAGGAAGAATTAACAAAAAAAAGCATTTACTAAATATTCCATTAAAAAAGAAAATTATTATGGTAAAGAAGACCAATATGACGGTTGTAATTTAATAACATTAACACATCAACATACATGAAAACAAAATGTAGTAAATGGATAGAAAAACACGATACAAATCCTAATCAATTTCAACCGGATTACTATTAGAAGTTTCTTCTCCCTTCAATTCAAGATTGAAGTCAACATATAGGAGTGCAACATCAACCAACGTAAATTTGACGATGAAACATCGCTTGACATATTTGTCCAAAACAAAAAATTTCCAGCCTTCCTTGAACCTTCTTCTATCACCAACGCTCATATTTACATACCACTCTTTGCCACGATAGTGAAGAAGTGCGGTGTCTACTGTTGGAGGGAGATGCTTTTAGATTTTTCTTGGAATATACTTTAAAAAAATATTACTATTAAGTTTCGAAAATATGAAACTGAATCAACATATACAATACTAACACATATATATTTTCTGGAGTTAAGGTATAAGAAACAAAAGTATTTTATGTAAAAAAAAATCAGTTAAGATTAACTCAAGAAGTTATTGTAATATTCAAAGAAATAAAGTTTAAAAGACATAATAATTTACCAGATCATCGTAATTGATGTATGAATCAGTCATAACCACTTAAAATGTTGGAGGACTCTCTTCTTCATTATCACTTCTAGTAGAAGAGTAAGATATGACTTGTTTGGTAGAGGGAGGGGCATCCATAATTTACGGTTTGTAGGTGAGTGTGTTTTTCATAGTTTAGGGTTTGAGTATGTGACTATATATGGGGGGCCAACCAAGTCCAAAAAATATTTCAAATTTGAGCGGCTTTTTTTGGTTCAATTTTGGCAAATTTGGCAAATTAATGGTGTTGGTAGAAATAAATGGTGTTAGTTGACATAAATGGTGTTAGTTGAAATAAATGGTGTTAGATGAAATAAATGTGTTATTTTGTCTTCTCCATTCCAAAAGAATCCGAGAGAAGAATTGATTTAAAAAAATAAAATAAAAATATTCTTTGAAATTGATTTCATCCGGAAGAAATAAAAAAAGCAAAGAAGACCAATATGATTCAATTCCATTTTTTGAATGATAATTAAAAATGAAAAATATTATAGTAAAGAAGACCAATATGAATATTGAAATTTTTAAACATAATGCTTCAACAAAATAAATCACAACAACCATAACTAAAGCAACATACATGAAAATAGAAAATAATAAAAGGATACATCAACACAAATACATCCTAGAAACTATTCAATCTCAACCGTATGAAGTTCCTTCTTCCTTCATCCTAGAAAATATGAAATTGAATCAAAGAAATAAAGTTTAAAAGACATAATAATTTACCAGATCGTTGTAGCCGATGTTTGATTCAGTCAAAACCACTTCAAATGACGGAGGATTCTCTTCTTCATTATCACTGCTAGTAGAAGAGTAAGATAGGGCATCAGTGCTAGTAGAAGAGCAAGATAAGGCTTGTTTGGTAGAAGAGGCATCCATAGTTTAGGGTTTGAGTATGTGAGTGTATTTTAGGTCTTTAGGTTAGAGTATGTGACCATATATATGGGGCCAACCTAGTCCAAAAAAATATTTTAAATACCCGCCTGATCAAAAAGAGTGTATTAAATAGTGCTAATTAATGTTTTAACTTTCCTATGTAGCAATTACTCTTACACTACATTAACTTCCCAAGAGTTCAAAACCGTTCCTCTTTGAATACAAATAATATACCAACCCATCTCTTCCATTTTAGTTTTTTTGAGTGATAATTAAAAAAATAATTATAGTAAATAAGACCAATATGAAGATTGAAATTCATAATATTAATACATCAACATAAATAAAAATACACATTGCATAACTGGATGAAATTAAAACGTGCAGCTAACAAAAGGAAAAAATAACAAAGTGCCACAATAGAGGAAACAATTCAAACACTTCACGAGTTCTTAAAAAACTAATTAATCTCGATAGGATGTTCATGAGTTCCTTGTCCTTTTACTTCAATTTTGAAGACAACAAGGATTTGTGCAATTTCAACTAACTCAAATTTAACCAAACAGCCCCTGTTTGATATCATTCTTCATCACAAAACTTTTTCAGCCATCTTTGAGCCATCAACGCTCACCAACTAGCAATCCTATAAATCACTCTTTGCCACCATATTGAAGAATTGCGGTGGTATGTGCTTCAGGAATGTGCTCGTAGAAGCATTTTGGAATATGCTGGCAAAATAAGACAAGGACAAAGAAACAACTTCATTTTATAACAGTATTTACAATACTAACTAAATGAAATGTAAACTTAGCTATATAAAAAAGGCAGATTGTTGATTAGCCGATTTTTTCAAAAAATAAAATATCATTTACCAGATAGTCTTGTTTAATGTATGAATCTTTCAGAAGCACTTCAAATGTTGGATTTCGCTCTCCATCGTTATCATTAGAATAGGAGGCAGATGAGGATCATTTGGGAGCGCTGGGAAAGGGGTCCATGGTTGGTTTCTAGGGTTATGGTAAGAGGAAGGGTCGTTTAGTTTTTTTTTATTGAGAGTTGTGTGTGTGAATTTGTGTGTGTGTATATATATATATATACGGCCTGTAAACTTATAGAAAAAATCAAGAAAAGAATAAAACATATTCTTATAATGGAAAATAAAACATATTAAAGAATAATTATGACGACCTGGCCAATCGTCTCATGAGTTACCGCTCTGTTTTTCCCATTTCTACTTCTTTATACTTTTTTTATCTGTGTTATGTAATATCGTGTTGGTCAGATCGAATTCGGAATGATTTTGGTAAGGTTTGAGACACTTAGTCTCTTTTGAGGAAGCTTAAGTTGGAAAAGTCAACTAGATATTGACTTATATGTTAGAGGGCTTGGATGTGAGTTTCGATAGTTCGGTTAGCTTTGGGAGGTGATTTAGGACTTAGGAGCATGATCAGAATGAGTTTTAGAGATTCGGAGCAGATTTAGGCTTGAATTGGCGAAGTTCGAAGCATATATCGGTTGGTAGGCGAGATTTTGATATAGGGGTCAGAATGGAATTCCGAGAGTTGTAGTAGTTCCTTTGTATCATTTGGGATGTGCATGCAAAATATTAGATCATTCGGACGTGGTTTGGTTGAGTTTTCGATCAAAAGCATAATTTTGAAGATTTTAAAATTTTTAGGCTTGAATCCGATGCGAATTTGATGTTTTGATATTGTTTTGAGCGTTCTGAAGGTTGAAACAAGTTTGAATGAGGTTATGGGATATTTTGGCATGTTTGGTAGAGGTCCCGGGGGCCTCGGGTGAGTTTTGGGTGGTCAATCGAACCATTTCATGAAGTTTGGAATTGCAGAAATCTGTTGCTCAGTGTTGCAGACAATGCCCTTCGCGTTCGCGAGAGGGGAGGCACGATCGTGAAGGGTTAGCTGGAGTAGGCTGAGGCTTTGGCCTTCGCGTTCGTGATGGAGTCTCTGCGTTCGCGAAGGTATGGGAAACGATTCATCGCGTTCGCGAGGTCTGTTCCGTGTTCGCATAGAGGAAATTGGCCAGCTGGGTTTTGAGGTATTTTTTTTCATCGCGTTCGCGGGTGAGGGAGCGCGTTTGCGAAGGGTCAAGCTGAGGAGTCATTACGTTCGCGATGGGCACATCGCGTTCGCGTAGAGGATTTTTTGTCAAAGTCATTTTTATGCTTCGCGAACGCGAGGCTTTGACCGCGTTCGTGAAGAAGGATTTCAAGCCTTGGGTGAAATGTTTAAATACTCATCTTGTCCGCGATTTTGGGGTTTATTTCCTCCATTGTTGGTCGTTTTTGCAGCTTTTTGAAGGGGATTGAAGAGGGATTCAAGGGGATTCACTTGGAGGTAAGATTCTTGGACGTAAAACTCGATTCTAATGTGAATTCCACCTAAATAATCATGGAAATTAAGCCAAAATTTGAAGAACTAGGGCTTAAAAATTTAGACTTTTGATTGAGGATTTGAAGGACCATTTGAGGTCGAATTTCAGAACTTTTGATATGTATGAACTCGCGGGGAGATAAGGAATCTATTGATGTAAAAATTATCGAATTCCGAGAAGTGGACCTGGGGGTCGGGTTTTGGTAATTTCGGGATTTGTGTCGTATTTTGATGTCCTTGTTCTGATTTTGGATGGATTTGATGCGAGTGAAGGCTAATTCGAGGGGCAAAGGCATCACGAGCTAGAGATTTGACCGGTTCGAGGTGAGTAATGATTGTAAATGATGTTATGAGGGTATGAAACCCTAGACTTGTACATCATTGTGCTATATTGAGGTGACACACATTGATGATGAGCGTGGGGTAGTGCACTGTTGGGGATTTGGGCTGAATGCCATATTTGGGTCTTGAACCAACTATTTGATCCCTTCGGGGATTTTTACTGGTATTTCCTCACTATTTTGACTTTATACTTGAACTCAGTCATGTTATATTTTATTATTTTCGTACTCAGCCATGTTTACTATGTTTTAAATACTTAAATAATGTGATGACCCGGCTAGTCATCTCATGAGTTACCGCTCTATTTCCCCCATTTTAGCTTCTTTACGCTTTGTTATCCGTGTTTTATGTGATCGAGTTGATTAGTTCGAGTTTGGAGAGGATTTGGTAAGAAATGAGACACTTAGCCTCTTTTAAGAAGACATAAGTTGGAAAAGTCAACCGTATGTTGACTTATGTGTTAGAAGGCTCGGAAGTGAGTTCCGATGGTTCGGTTAGCTTCGAGAGGTGATTTGTGACTTAGGAGCGCGATCGGAATGGGTTTTGTAGTTGTAGAGAAGACTTAGGCTTGAATTGGCGAAATTGATATTTTGGCAAATTCCGGTTGATAGGTGAGATTTTGATATAGGGGTCGGAATGGAATTCCGAGGGTTGCAGTAGCTTCGTTGTGTCATTTGGGATCTGTGTGCAAAATTTCAGGTCATCCGGACGAAATTTGATAGACATTTTGATCGAAAGCATAATTCAAGAGTTCTTGGAGTTCTTAGGCTTGAATTCGATGAAATTTGATGGTTTTGATGTTGTCTGAGGTGTTTTGAGGATTGGAACGAGTTTGGAGGATGTTTTAGGATGCGTTGGTTCTTTTTTTATGAGGTCACGGGGGCCTCGGAGTGATTTCAGATGGATAACGGGAAGTTTGGAGTTGAAAAATATAACAGAAAAATGCAACAGCTGTAGCAGGTCCAAGAGGACTACAGGGGCGCGGCCGCGGTAGGCTTCGCGTGGACCAGCGGTGATGCGGACCGCACAAAGACAGAATGCGGCCGCCTGAAGACTGGCGCGGACCGCACAAAGTTGTTGTGCGGCAGCATGAATGGGTTTGACAGCTTCTCTGAGCTTCACTGACGCGAACCGTGTGACCATAGGGTGCGGCCGCATGAGTGAGACGCGGGCCGCATAAAGTGGGATGCGGCCGCATGAGTTGACTTGTAGTTTCATAGTCTCTGAACTCGCGCGGACCGCACAAAAACGGGCGCAGCCGCGGTGAGAAGACCTGAAGGGTACTCTATATAAATACGAGGTTTTGGGTTTTATTTAATATTTTGACCTAGAGAGCTCGGACTTTGGCGATTTTTCAAAGGTTTTTTAAGAAATTCATCAGGGTAAGTGATTTTAACTCAGATTTGGCTAGAATACATGAATCTATCACTGAATTCATCATTTAATTCGTGATTTGAGATGGAATTTGGGAAAAAAATTGTGAAACCTTTCAAAAATATAAAATGATGATTTGAAGGACCAAATGGTATCAGAATTGGATAATTTTGGTATGGTTAGACTCGTGAAGGTATGAGGATTCTGAAAATGTAAATTTTACCTGATTCCGAGACGTGGGCCCGGGGCTCGGGTTTTGCTAATTTCGGGTTTTTTGATATTTTTCGAATGTTTTTTCTTGGGCTTTGTTCCCTTAGCATATTGTGACGTATTCGTTCTGATTTTGGATAGATTCGACGCGCGTGGAGGCCAATTCGAGGGGCAAAGGCGTTGCGAGCTAGAGAATTAGCCAGTTCGAGGTGAGTAATGGTTGTAAATGATGTCCTGAGGGTTTGAAACCCCGGATTGCACATCGTAGTGCTATATTGAGGCAAGATACGCGCTGGATGATGAACGTGGGGTCTTTCACTACTGGGGATTGTGACTTGGTCCATCCTGATTGATGACTTTACTGAATATTTGACTGAAATTCATTTGTTATCATCATGATTTGGGCTGATTGCCATATTTGGGCTTCGTGCCAACTATTTGAACCCTTCGGGGATTTTTATCACTGCTTGACTTATTATTTGAACTCAGTCCTATTGATATCTACCGTTTTACAAACTTAGCCACTTTTACTCAGATTTGAAACTTAAATTATATTTCTACATCATGTTTTGGGCTGAGAACTACTGTTTTACTAATGCCCAAGGGGCTTATGATAATTTCTGGACTGAGTGAGGCCGAGGGCCATATGTGAGGATATGTTGAGTGATATGAGGCCGAGGGCCTGAGATACTATTTATGCCATGCGGTGGCTTGAGTGATGTGAGGATATGTTGAGTGATGATTCCACGAGGTGGCTTGATATAGCGCTTGGGCCGTAAGGGGCCCCTCCGGAGTCTGCACACCCACAGTGAGCGCGGGTACCCATTTGATTTGAAACAGTGGTAACAATGACACTGTATGATGCAATTTGGTCAGGTAACAATGGCTGACCATTATGCTGAGTGATTGTGAGGTAGCCCGAGGGGCTGATACTGTACTGAGAGTGAGCCCGAGGGGATGATACTATGTTGAGCGATTGATACTGTGCCCGAGGGACGGATTTCTACTTGTTAATTACCTGTTTTACTTGTTTTAAAAAGGAATATCATTTGATTTCTTCACTGATTTACTGCTTTAAGTGATTTTACTGCTTGATATGGAATTGCTTTGTGCCTTTACGTGTTTTCATACTTTCAGCCATTATTTGTAATTATTACTCACTAAGTTGGAGTACTCACATTACTCCCTGCACCGTGTATGCAGATTCAGGTATAGCAGAGGCTGCACCTGAGCGTTGATTCCTTCCAGGCTAGACAGTGATTTGGAGTTACGAGGTAGCTGTTGACGTCCGCAGCCCCTTGTCTCTCTTATCCTCTATCATTTATGTTTTCTTCAGACTGTTGTATCGGATTCCGTACTTTGTAGACCTATAGCAGATTTTGTAGTAGCTCAGACTTGTGACACCCCGGTTTGGGCTGTGTCGGGATGGTTCCTACTGTTATTATCATTAAATTCCGCAATTTATGAGTATTATATTATATGTTATTACTGTTATGATGATTAACTATTTAAAAGAGGTATTCCATTTTAGTCTGGCTGGCCTTGTGTTCACGAGAGGCGCCATCACGACCGGGTTCGGGGATTGGGTCGTGACAAGTTGGTATCAGAGCCTAGGTTACTTAGGTCTCATGAGTCATGAGCAGGTTTAGTAGAGTCTCGCGGATCGGTACGGAGATATTTGTATTTATTCTCGAGAGGCTGCAGAACCTTTAGGAAAAATTTCATATTCTTGAAACTCTTGTCGTGCGAACTTGTTGGTCCGAGTACTAAACTTCTGACATTCCATTCTCTCACAGATGGTGAGGACGCGAGCTACCGGACGAGGTGGACGACCACCAGTGCCACCCACTGAGGCCACCAGAGGCCGTGGACGCGGTCGTGGACGTGGCAGAGGCAGAGCAGCGAGGGAAGCACCTGTTGATGCATCGGCTGCCCTGGCTCCGGATCAGGCTCCCGCTATGGATGCTCCAACAGCACCAGTTCAGGCACCAGTTGTGCCTATCGTGGTTCCGGGTCTTCAGGAGGCCTTGGCACAGATCTTATCAGTTTGCACTGGCCTGGCTCAGGCAATTTCAGCCACTACAGCAGCAGCTACTACACAGCCCGAGGGAGGCAATCAGACCCTCGCTGCTCGCACACCTAAGCAGGTAGTGCAGGGACTACAGACACCGGGGGCACCTCCAGCTCAGCCGGTTGCACCAGCTCAGGAGTTTGTTGTGCCAGTTATGCCGGATGATGAGCAGCGTCATCTTGAGAGGTTTGGTAGACTCCAACCTCCGTCATTCAGTGGTACCGAGGGTGAAGATGCCCAGGGTTTTCTTTATAAGTGTCAGCGGATGCTTCGTACAACAGGGATTCTAGAGGCTGGTGGTGTGGCATTTACCACCTTTCAGTTTACTAGGGCTGCCTTCACATGGTGGGAGGTGTATGAGAGGCGTAGGCCGGTTGGAGCAGCGCCCCTTACTTGGCAGCAGTTCTCTACTCTCTTCTTGGAGAAGTATGTGCCGCAGTCCTGCAGAGAAGACCTGCGTAGATAGTTTGAGTGGTTGCGACAGGGGGATATGACTGTGTCACAGTATGAGTCGAGGTTTTTTGAGTTGGCTCGTCATGCCATTTGGATGGTTCCGACAGATCGTGAGAGGATCATGAGATTTGTTGATGGCCTTAACTATCACCTCCGTATTCTTATGACCCGAGAGAGGGTGTTGGGTGATACGTTCGAGGAGGTGGTCGATATCGCTCGCGAGATTGAGACGGTTCGCCGTCAGGATCGAGAGGAAAGAGAGGCCAAGATGCCTCGAGGATCTGGCAGTTATGGTGGTGCTTCTTCGAGGGGCCAACTTCAGCATGATAGAGGCCGTTCTTTCAAGCATGCTCAGTCAGCCCGCCTAGAGTATCGTGGGGCATCTTCGGGTCATGGTCATCATGGATCTTAGCGGGGCCAGTCATCACTCAGTGCCCTTCCAGCCCAGAGTTCATCTCGTGTCCCGTCAGCTCAGGGTTCTTCTATGCCGAGTGCATCAGCTGGTCACTCCGGTGTGAGGGGTTCCCTTCACTCCCCTTCTCCAGCACCTGGGAGTTTTTTTATGAGTGTAGAGAGTTTGGACATGTGTGGAGGCAGTGTCCTCGTCGTATGGCTAGTTCATCTCAGCAGAGGGGTCAACCCTGGACTACTACTCCAGTTACCTCACCACCCGCCCAGCCAGCTAGGGGTAGAGGTCATGCAGCTAGGGTCGCCCCATAGGGAGGTCGATTAGGGGGTGGTCAGGCCCGTTTCTATGCACTTCCTGGCAGGCCAGATGCTATTGCTTCAGATGCTATCATTACAAATATTGTTTCAGTCTGCCACAAAGATGCCTCTATATTATTTGATTCCGGTTCCACCTTTTCTTATGTGTCATCATACTTTGCTCATTATTTGGGTACGCCCCGTGAGTTTCTTGCTTTACCTGTTCATGTATCTACCCCAGTGGGCGATACTGTTGTTGTAGACCGTGTGTACCGGTCATGTGTGGTGACTATTGGGGGTCTGGAGACCCGAGTGGATCTATTACTATTGAGCATGTTGGATTTTGATGTCATCTTAGGCATGGATTGGCTATCTCCGTGTCGTGCTATTCTAGACTGTCATGCTAAGACAGTCACTTTGGCTATGCCGGGTGTACCGCAAATCGAGTGGCGTGGTGTGACTGATTATACCCCTAGTAGAGTGATCTCTTTCTTGAAGGCCCAACGTATGGTTGGGAAGGGTTGCTATTCATATCTAGCATTTGTGAGGGATGTTGGAGCTGAGACTCCTATTATTGATTCTATCCCAGTTGTGAGGGATTTTCCCGATGTTTTTCCTGCAGACCTGTCGGGCATGCCACTGGACAGGGATATTGCTTTTGGTATTGACCTGATGCCGGGACTTAACCCATTTCTATTCCACCATATCGTATGGAACCAGCAGAGTTGAAGGAATTGAAAGAACAACTTCAGGAACTCCTAGATTAGGGGTTCATTCGGCCTAGTGTGTCCCCTTAGGGTGCACCGATTTTGTTTGTGAAGAAGAAGGATGGCACGATGAGAATGTGCATTGATTAAAGGCAATTGAACAAAGTAACAATCAAGAACAAGTATCCATTGCCTCGTATTGATGATTTATTTGATCAGCTTCAGGGAGCGAGGGTGTTCTCCAAGATTGATCTCCGTTCGGGTTATCACTAGTTGAAGATCAAGGATTCAGATATTCTTAAGACTGCTTTCAGGACCAGATATGGTCATTATGAGTTTCTTGTTATGTCCTTCGGGCTAACCAATGCCCCAGCAGCATTCATGCATTTGAGGAACAGTGTATTTCGGTCTTATCTGGATTCGTTCTTTATTGTATTCATTGATGATATTCTGGTGTACTCGCGTAGTCAGGAGGAGCACGCGAAGCATTTGAGAGTTGTGTTGCAGAGACTGAGGGAGGAGAAGCTTTATGCAAAATTCTGCAAGTGTGAGTTTTGGCTCAGTTTAGTGGCTTTCTTGGGGCACGTGGTGTCCAACGAGGGTATACAGGTTGATCCGAAGAAGATAGAGGCAGTTCAGAGTTGGCCCAGACCGTCCTTAGCCATAGAGATTAGTAGCTTTCTTGGGTTAGCAGGCTATTATCGCCGGATTGTTCAGGGATTTTCATCCATTGCATCGCCCTTGACCAAGTTGACTCAGAAGGGTGCTCCATTCGTATGGTCGGATGAGTGTGAGGAGAGCTTTCAGAAGCTCAAGACAGCCTTGACCACAGCTCCAGTGTTGGTTTTCCCATCAGCTTCAAGTTCATATACTGTGTATTGTGATGCTTCAAGAGTTGGGATTGGTTGTATGTTGATGCAGGAGGGTAGAGTTATTGCTTATGCTTCTCGGCAGTTGAATCCCCATGAGAAGAACTACCCCGTTCATGATTTGGAGTTGGCTGCCATAGTTCACACATTGAAGATTTGGAGGCATTACTTGTATGGCGTATCTTGTGAGGTGTTCACTAATCATCGCAGTCTTCAGCATTTGTTCAAGCAAAAGGATCTTAATTTGAGGCAGCGGAGATGGTTGGAGTTGCTTAAGGATTATGATATCACTATATTGTACCACCCGGGAAAGGCCAATGTGGTGGCCGATGCTTTGAGCCGAAAGGCAATGAGTATGGGGAGTTTGGCATATATTCCAGTTGGGGAGAGACCTCTTGCGGTTGATGTTTAGGCCTTGGCCAATCGGTTCGTGAGGTTGGATATTTCGGAGCCCAGTCGGATATTGGCTTGTGTGGTTTCTCGGTCTTCTTTATATGATCGCATCAGAGAGCACCAATATGATGATCTGCATTTGCTTGTCCTTAGGGACAGAGTCCAGTATAATGATGCCAGAGATGTGATCGTCGGTGATGATGGTGTGTTGAGGATGCGGGGCCGGATTTGTGTGCCCAATGTGGATGGGCTCAGAGAGCTGATTCTGGAGGAGGCCCATAGCTCGCGGTATTCCATTCATCCGGGTGCCGCGAAGATGTATCAGGTTTTGAGGCGGCACTATTGGTGGAGAAGAATGAAGAAAGATATTTTAGGATTTGTAACTCGGTGTCTCAACTGTCAGCAGGTGAAGTATGAGCAGCATTAGAGACTGGGTGGCTTGTTTCAACAGATGGTTATTCCCGAGTGGAAGTGGGAGAGAATCACTATAGACTTTGTGGTTGGACTTCCTCAAACTTTGAAGAAGTTCGATGCTATTTGGGTGATTGTGGATCGGCTGACCAAGTCTGCGCACTTCATTCCTGTGTGTACTACCTATTCTTTAGAGCGGTTGGTAGGGATTTATATCCGGGAGATTGTTCGGTTGCATGGCGTTCTTGTTTCCATCATCTCAGATAGAGGTAGTCAGTTTACTTCGCAGTTTTGGAGAGCCGTGTAGAGAGAGTTGGGTACTCAGGTAGAGTTGAGCACAACGTTTCATCATCAGATTGACGGACAATCCGAACGTACTATTCAAATATTGGAGGACATGTTGCGTGCTTGTGTTATTGAATTTGGAGGTTCATGGGATAAGTTTCTACCACTTGCAGAGTTTGCTTACAACAACAACTACCAGTCGAGTATTCAGATGGCTCCATATGAGGCTTTGTACGGGAGGCGGTGTGGATCTCCGGTTGGTTGGTTCGAGCCCAGCGAGGCTAGACTATTGGGGACAGATTTGGTTCAGGATGCCTTTGAGAAGGTGAAGGTGATTCAGGAGAGGCTTCGTACAGCGCAGTCACGTTAGAAGGGTTATGCGGACCGGAAGGTTCGAGATGTGTCCTACATGGTCGGTGAGAAGGTCTTGTTGAAGGTTTCGCCTATGAAGGGTGTTATGAGATTTGGGAATAAAGGCAAGTTGAGTCCTCGGTTCATTGGGCCTTTTGAGGTGCTTCGGAGGATTGGGGAGGTGGCTTATGAGCTTGCTTTTCCACCCAGCCTGTCGAGTGTGCATCCGGTATTTCATGTTTCTATGCTCCGAAAGTATATTGGGGATCCGTCTCATGTTTTGGACTTCAGCACGGTTCAGTTGGATGATGATTTGACATTTGATGTGGAGCCAGTAGCTATTTTAGGTCGCCAGGTTCGGAAGTTGAGGTCAAAGGATATAACTTCAGTGAAAGTGCAGTGGAGAGGTCAGCCCGTGGAGGAGGCTACCTGGGAGGCCGAGCGGGAGATACGGAGCAGATATCCTCATCTGTTTGAGGCTTCAGGTATGTTTCTTGACTCGTTCGAGGATGAACGTTTGTTTAACTTGGGGAGGATGTGATGATCCGGCCAGTCGTCTCATGAGTTACCACTCCATTTCCCCCATTTCAGTTTCTTTACGCTTCCTTATCCGTGTTTTATGTGATCGAGTTGATTAGTTCGAGTTCAGAGAGGATTTGGTAAGAAATGAGACACTTAGCCTCTTTTAAGAAGACTTAAGTTAGAAAAGTCAACCGGATGTTGACTTATGTGTTAGAAGGCTCGGAAGTGAGTTCTGATGGTTCGGTTAGCTTCGGGAGGTGATTTGTGACTTAGGAGCGTGATCGGAATGGGTTTTGGAGTTGTAGAGAAGACTTAGGCTTGAATTGGCGAAATTGATATTTTGGCAAATTCCGGTTGATAGGCGAGATTTTGATATAGGGGCCGGAATGGAATTCCGAGGGTTGCAGTAGCTTCGTTGTGTCATTTGGGATGTGTGTGCAAAATTTAAGGTCATCCGGACGAAATTTGATAGACTTTTTGATCGAAAGCATAATTCAAGAGTTCTTGGAGTTCTTAGGCTTGAATTCGATGAAATTTGATGGTTTTGATGTTGTCTGAGGTGTTTTGAGGATTGGAACGAGTTTGGAGGATGTTTTAGGATGCGTTGGTGCTTTTGGTTGAGGTCCCGGGGGCATCGGGGTGATTTCAGATGGCTAACGGGAAGTTTGGAGTTGAAAAATATAACAGAAAAATGCAGCAGCTGTAGCAAGTCCAAGAGAACTGCAGGGGCGCGACCGCGGTAGGCTTCGCACGGACCGCGCGGTGATGCGAACCGCACAAAGACGGAATGCGGCCGCATGAAGACTGGCGCGGACCGCACAAAGTTGTTGTGCGGTCGCATGAATGGGTTTGGCAGCTTCTCTGAACTTTACTGACGCGGACCGCGTGACCATAGGGTGTGGCTGCATGAGTGAGATGCGGGCCGTATGAAGTGGGACATGGCCGTATGAGTTGACTTGTAGTTTCACAGCCTCTGAACTCGCGCGGACCGCACAAAAACAGGCGCGGCCGCGGTGAGAAGACCTGAAGGGTACTCTATATAAATACGAGGTTTTGGGTTTTATTTAATATTTTGACCTAGAGAGCTCGGATTTTGGCGATTTTTCAAAGGTTTTTTAAGAAATTCATCGGGGTAAGTGATTTTAACTCAGATTTGGCTAGAATACATGAATCTATCACTGAATTCATCATTTAATTCGTGATTTGAGATGGAATTTGGGAAGAAAATTGTGAAACCTTTCAAAAATATAAAATGATGATTTAAAGGACCAAATGTTATCAGAATTGGATAATTTTGGTATGGTTAGACTCGTGAGGGTATGAGGATTCTGAAAATGTAAATTTTACCTGATTTCGAGATGCGGGCCCGGGGCTCGGGTTTTGCTAATTTCGGGATTTTTGATATTTTTTGAATGTTTTCGCTTGGGCTTTGTTCCCTTAGCATATTGTGACGTATTCGTTCTGATTTTGGATAGATTCGACGCGCGTGGAGGCCAATTTAAGGGGCAAAAGGCGTCGCGAGCTAGAGAATTAGCCAGTTCGAGGTGAGTAATGGTTGTAAATGATGTCCTGAGGGTTTGAAACCCCGGATTACACATCGTAGTGCTATATTGAGGCAAGATACGCGCTGGATGATGAGCGTGGGGTCTTTCACTACTGGGGATTGTGACTTGGTCCATCCCGATTGATGACTTTACTGAATATTTGACTGAAATTCATTTGTTATCATCATGATTTGGGCTGATTGCCATATTTGGGCTTCGTGCCAACTATTTGAACACTTCGTGGATTTTTATCACTATTTTCCTCATTGCTTGACTTATTATTTGAACTCAGTCCTATTGATATCTACTGTTTTACAAACTCAGCCATTTTTACTCAGATTTGAAACTTAAATGATATTTCTACATCATGTTTTGGGCTGAGAACTACTGTTTTACTATTGCCCAAGGGGCTTATGATGATTTCTTGACTGAGTGAGGCCGAGGGCCATATGTGAGGATATGCTCATTGATACTGTGCCCGAGGGGCATATTTCTACTTGTTAATTACCTATTAAATTACCTGTTTTACTTGTTTTAAAAAGGAATATCATTTGATTTCGTCACTGATTTACTGCTTAAAGTGATTTTACTGCTTGATATGGAATTGCTTTGTGCCTTTACTTGTTTTCATACTTTCAGCCATTATTTGTAATTATTACTCACTGAGCCGGAGTACGCACATTACTCCCTGCACCGTGTGTGCAGATTCAGGTATAGCAGAGGCCGCACCTGAGCACTGATTCCTTCCAGGCTAGGCAGTGATTTGGAATTACGAGGTAGCTATTGACGTCCGCAACCCCTTGTCTCTCTTATCCTATATCATTTATGTTTTCTTCATATTGTTGTATCGGATTCCGTACTTTGTAGACCTATAGCAGATTCTGTAGTAGCTCATGACTTGTGACACCCTGGTTTGGGCTGTGTCCGGATGGTTCCTGCTGTTATTATCGTTAAATTCCGCAATTTATGAGTATTATATTATATGTTATTACTGTTATGATGATTAACTATTTAAAAGAGGTATTCCGTTTTAGTCAGGCTGGCCTTGTCTTCATGAGAGGTGCCATCACCACCGGGTTCGGGGATTGGGTCGTGACAAATAATCTTTTAAATGATAATTGGCCTGAGAATCACTATTTTGTTGTTGTTCGAGGGGCGTGTAAGGATTTTGACTAAGTAAGGCCGAGGGCCTATGTTGTGAGGAAATATTTGGTATTGATTATGAGGCCGAGGGCTTTAGATATGTACGCCATGAGGTGGCTTGATTGATATGAGGCCGAGGGCCTAGTGATGATGCCACGAGGTGGCTTGATATTGTGCTTGGGCCGTAAGGGCCCCTCTAGGAGTCTGTACACCCCCAGTGAGCGTGTGTACCCATTGTGATGTGAGATTGAGCCCGAGGGGCTGGTACTGTTCTATGTGATTGCCCGAGGGGCTGGTATTGTTCTATGTGATTGCCCAAGGGGCTGGTATTGTTCTGAGACATTGCCCGAGGGGCGGATTTGTTGATACTGTGCCCGATGGGCGAACCTTTATGTGTTTATTTTTCATAATTGACTGTCAATTACCTGCTTAATTGTTGAAAAAGGGTTTTCAGGAAGTTAGATTTGAGTTAAAGGATTTTTACCTATCTTTCACTGGTTTACTATTTTAAAAGGGTTTTTACTCCTTCATTATAGCATGTTTTGTGCCTTACGTGATTTCCTGATTTCCGTCCTTATTTATGATTATTACTCACTAAGTTGGAGTACTCACTTTACTCCCTACACCCTGTGTGCAGATTCAAGTGTATCTGGTCCCCCTCTCGAGTGCTGATCATTCCGGCTCAGGCGAATCCGAGGAGTCTCTAGGTAGCTATTGACATTCGCAGCACGGAGCTCTTCCCTATCTTATTCCTTTTTGTTCTTAGTTTCTGTATTAAACTCTATAGTTATATATATATTTGGAGTATTTCATTTTGTTAGATGCTCATGACTAGTGACACCCCGGTATCAGGCTGTGTTTGGGCTGTATTCCACATATTATACTATCATTTGCTTAAACTTTGGTTTATTTATCCATGCTTAGACTGTTTCTAAATGCTTAATTGTTAATAATGGGAAAATGGGAAGTGTCGGCTGGCCTTGTCTTCACGAGAGGCTCCATCACGATCGGGTCCGGGTTTAGGGTCGTGACAAGTCGGTATTAGAGCCTAGGTTACATAGGTTTCACAAGTTATAAGCAAGTTTAGTAGAGTCTCGCGGATCGATACAGAGACGTCTATATTTATCCTCGAGAGGCTGTAGAACCTTTAGGAAAAACTTCATATTCTTGAAATTCTTGTTGTGTGAATTTGTTGATACGAGTACTAAACTTCTGTTATTTTATTCTCTCATAGATGGTGAGGACATGCGCTACTGGTCAGGATGGACGACCATCACTACTACCAGCTGGGGCCACCAGAGGCCGAGGATACGACCGTGGTCGTGGTAGGGGCAAAGCAGCTAGGGAAGCACCTGCAAATCTACCAGCTGCCCCAGTTCAGCATTATGTCCCAGTTATGGATGCTCTAGCAGTACCAACTCAGGCACCAGCTGTGCCCATTGTGATTCCGGGTCTTCAGGAGGCCTTGGCTCAGATCTTATCAGTTTGCACTGGCCTAGTTCAGGTGGTTTCAGCCACTACAGCCGCAGCGACTTCTCAGTCCGGGGGAGGTAATCAGACTCCCGCCGCTTGCACACTTGAGCAGGTTGTGCAGGGACTTTAGACATAGGGGGAACATCCAGCCTAGTCGATTGTAGCTGCTCAAGAGTATGTAGTTCCTACTATATCGGAGGATGAGCACCGTAGGTTGGAGAGGTTTGGTAGACTGCAGCCTTCGACCTTCAGTGGTGTAGAGGGCGAGGATGCCCAGGGTTTCTTAGATAAGTGTCAGAGGATGCTTCGTACAGCGGGTATTCTGGAGACAAGCAGGGTCGCTTTTACTACTTATCAGTTTTCAGGAGCTGCCTTCACTTGGTGGGAGGCTTTTGAGAGGTATAGGCCTGTTAGTGCAACACCCCTTACCTGACAGCAGTTATCCATTCTCTTTCTGGAGAAGTATGTGCCGCAGTCCCGTAGAGAGGAGCTACGTAGGGAGTTTGAATGGTTGCATCAGGGAGAGATGAGGGTGATGCAATATGAGATGAGGTTCTCCGAGTTAGCTCGTCATGCTATTTGGATGGTTTGTAGATTAGGAGGTTTGTAGATGACCTCACTTATCATCTTCGTATTCTCATGACCAGGGAGAGGGTGATTGGTGATACCTTTGAGGAGGTTGTAGACATTGCTCGGGAGATTGAATCTGTTTATCGCCAGGAGCGCGAGGAGAGGGAGGCCAAGAGGCCTCGAGGATTTGGCAGTTACAGTGGTACTACTTCAAGAGGTTGGTTTCAACACGGTAGAGGTCGTCCATTCAGGCATGCTCAGCCAGCTCGCCCAGGTTATCGTGGGGTGTCATCGAGTCATGGTTCTCACAGTTCTCCTCAGGGCCAGTCATCACTTAGTGCCCTTCCAGCTAAGAGTTCGTCCTGTGCTTCATCAGTCCAGGGCTCTTCTATGCCGAGTGCATCTGCTAGTCACTCCGGTCGAGGGGTTCCCTTCAATCCCCTTCTCCAGCACCTGGGAGTTGTTATGAGTGTGGTGAGATGGGTCATATGTGGAGGTAGTGCCCTCATCATCATGCGAGTCATCTCAGCAGAGGGGTCAGTCATCGGCTTCAGCGCCAGTTACTTCACCACCACCCGCCCAGCCAGCTAGGGGTGGAGGTCAGTCAGCTAAGGGTCGCCCTAGAGGGGGAGGTCAACTAGGTGGCGGTCAGGCCCGTTTCTATGCACTTCCAAGCAGACCTGATACTATTGCTTTAGATGTTGTTATTACAGGTATTGTTTCAATCTGCCACCGAGATGCCTCTGTATTATTTGATCTCGGTTCCACCTTTTCATATGTGTCATCATACTTTGCTCGTTATTTGGGTATGCCCCATGAGTTTCTTGCATCACCTATTCATGTATCTACCTCGATGGGTGATACTGTTGTTGTAGACCGTGTGTACCGGTCATGTATAGTGACTATTGGGGGTCTGGAGACCCATGTGGATCTTTTATTATTGTGTATGGCGGATTTCGATGTCTTTTTGGGCATGGATTTGGCTATCTTGGTGTCATGCTATTCTGGACTGTCATTCTATGACAGTCACATTGGCTATATCGGGTGTGCCACGGATCGAGTAGCGAGGTGTGACTGATTATGTTCCCAGTAGAGTGATCTCATTCTTGAAAGCCCAGCGTATAGTTGGGAAGGGTTATTTTTCATATCTAGCCTTTGTGAGGGATATCGGTGCTGAGACTCCCAGTATTGGTTCTGTTCCAGTTGTGAGGGATTTTCTTGATGTGTTTCCTGCAGACCTGCCGGGCATGCCACCAGATAGGGATATTGATTTTGGTATTGACCTGGTGCCGAGCAGTCAACCCATTTCTATTCCGCCATATCATATGGCACCAATGGATTTGAAGGAATTAAAGGAGCAACTTCAGGAACTCCTTGATAAAGGGTTCATTCGGCCTAGTTTGTCACCTTGGGGTGCGCCAGTTCTATTTGTAAAGAAGAAGGATAGCACTATAAGGAAGTGCATTGATTATAGGCAATTGAACAAGGTAAAAATTAAGAACAAGTATCCTTTGCCTCGCATTGATGATTTATTCGACCAGCTTCAGGGAGCAAGAGTGTTCTCCAAGATTGATCTCCGTTCAGGTTATCACTAGTTGAATATCAGGGATTCGGATATTCTTAAGACAACTTTCAGGACCCGATATGGTCATTATGAGTTCTTAGTGATGTCTTTTAGGCTGACCAATGCCCCAACAGCATTCATGCATTTGATGAACAGTGTATTTCGGCCTTATCTTGACTCGTTTGTCATAGTCTTCATTGATGATATTCCGGTATATTCGCGTAGTCAGGAGGAGCATGCGGAGCATTTGAGAGTTGTGTTGTAGAGATTGAGAGAGGAGAAGCTTTATGCAAAATTCTCCAAGTTTGGGTTTTGGCTCAGTTCAGTTACTTTCTTGGGGACTTGGTGTCTACCGAGGGTATTTAGGTTGATCCGAAGAAGATAGAGGCGGTTCAGAGTTGGCCCAGACCGTCCTCAGCCACAGAGATTCACAGCTTTCTTGGTTTGGTAGGTTATTATCACCATTTTGTTCAGGGATTCTCATCTATCGCATCGCCCTTGACCAAGTTGACTCAGAAGGGTGCTTCATTTGTATGGTCGGATGAGTATGAGAAGAGCTTTTAGAAGCTCACGACAGCTTTGACCACAACTCCATTGTTAGTTTTTCCATCAGCTCTAGGTTCATATACCGTGTATTGTGATTCTTCGAGAGTTGGTATTGGTTGTGTATTGATGCAGAAGGGTAGAGTTATTGCTTATGCTTTTTGTCAGTTGAAGCCCCTTGAGAAGAACTACCCTGTTCATGATTTAGAGTTGGCTGCCATAGTTCACGCATTGAAGATTTGGAGGCATTACTTGTATGGTGTGTCTTGTGAGGTGTTTACTGATCATTGTAGCCTCCAGCACTTGTTCAAACAGAAGGATCTCAATTTGAGGCAGCGGAGGTGGTTGGAGTTGCTTAAGGATTATGATATCACTATATTGTACCATCCGGGGAAGGCCAATGTGGTAGCCGATGCTTTGAGCCGAAAGGTAGTGAGTATGGGGAGTTTGGCATATATTGTTGTTGGGGAGAGACCTCTTGCAGTTGATGTTCAGGCCTTGGCCAATCGGTCCGTGAGGTTAGATATTTCAGAGCCTAGTTGGGTATTGGCTTGGGTAGTTTCTCGTTCTTCCTTATATGATCGCATCAGAGAGCGCCAGTATGATGATCCGCATTTGCTTGACCTTAAGGACAGAGTTCAGCACGATGATGCCAGAGATGTGACCATTGGTGATGATGGGGTTTTGAGGATGCAGGGCCGGATTTATTTGCCCAAAGTGGATGGGCTTCGGGAGTTGATCTTGGAGGAGGCCTATAGCTCACGGTACTCCATTCAACCGGGTGCCGCGAAGATGTATCAGGATCTGAGACAACATTATTGGTGGAGAAGAATGAAGAAAGATATTGTGGGATTTGTTGCTCGGTGTCTCAATCAGCATGTGAAATATGAGCATCAGAGACCGGGTGGCTTGCTACAGCAGATGGATATTCCCGAGTGGAAGTGGGAGAGGATCACTATGTACTTTGTTGTTGGACTTCCATGGACTTTGAGGAAGTTCAATGCTATTTGGTTGATTGTGGATCGGCTGACCAAGTCCGCACACTTCATTCCTATGTGTACTACTTATTCTTCAGAGCGGTTGGCAGAGATCTATATCCGGGAGATTGTTCGGTTGCATGGTGTCCTAGTTTCCCTCATTTCAGATAGGGGCACTCAGTTTACTTCGCAGTTTTGGAGGTCTGTACAGCGAGAGTTGGGTACTCAGGTTGAGTTGAGCACAGATTTTCACCCTCAGACGAACGGACATTCCGACCGCACTATTTAGATATTGGAGGACATGTTGCGTGCTTGTGTCATTGATTTCGGAGGGTCATGGGATCAGTTTCTACCACTTGCATAGTTTGCTTATAACAACAGCTATCGGTCGAGTATTCAGATGGCTCCATATGAGGCTTTGTATCGGAGGCGATGTAGATCTCCAGTTGGTTGGTTCGAGCCCTGTGAGGCTAGGCTATTGGGGACAGACTTGGTGCAGGATGCTTTAGAAAAGGTCAAGGTAATTCAGGAGAGGCTTCATACAGCACAGTCGAGGCAGGAGAGCTATGATGTCTCATACATGGTTGGTGAGAAGGTTCTGTTGAAGGTTTCACCCATGAAGGTTGTTATGAGATTTGGGAAGAAGGGTGGTAAATTGATTCCTCGGTTCATTGGGCCTTTTGAGGTGCTTCAGAGGATTGGGGAGGTGGCTTATGAGCTTGATTTGCCACCCAGCTTATCGAGTGTGCATCCAGTATTTCATGTTTCTAAGCTTCGGAAGTATATTGGGGATCCGTCTCATGTTTTGGATTTTCAGCACGGTTCAGTTGGATGATAATTTGACTTATGATGTGGAGCCAGTAGCTATTTTGGGTCGTTAGGTTCGAAAGTTGAGGTCAAAGGATATAGCTTCAATGAAAGTGCAGTGGAGAGGTCGGCCCATGGAGGAGGCTACCTGGATGACTGAGCGGGAGATCCAAAGCAGATATCCTCACCTATTTGAGGCTTTAGGTATGTTTCTTGACTCGTTCGAGGACGAACGTTTGTTTAAGTTGGGGAGGATGTGACGACCCGGCCAGTTGTCTCATGAGTTACCGCTCCGTTTTCCCCATTTTTGCTTCTTTATGCTTTGTTTATCTGTGTTATGTGATATCGAGTTGGTCGGATCGAATTCAGAATGATTTTGGTAAGGTTTGAGACACTTAGTCTCTTTTGAGGAAGCTTAAGTTGGAAAAGTCAACCGGATGTTAACTTATGTATTAGAGATATCTAATGTGAGTTCCGGTGATTCGGTTAACTTACAGAGGTGATTTGGGACTTAGGAGCATGATCGGAATGAGTTTTGGAGGTTCGGAGCAGATTTAGGCTTGAATTGGCGAAGTTATATTTTGGCGATTTCCAGTTGGTAGGCGAGATTTTGATATAGGGGTCGGAATGGAATTCTGAGAGTTGCAGTAGTTACGTTGTGTCATTCGGGATGTGCGTGTAAACGTTCAGGTCATTCGGACGTGGTTTGGTTGGATTTTTAATCAAAAGCATAATTTAGAAGATTTTGAAATTTTTAGGCTTGAATCCGATGCGAATTTGGTGTTTCGATATTCTTTTGAGCATTTCGAAGGTTGGAACAAGTTTAAATGAGGTTATGGGATATGTTGGCATGTTTGGTTGAGGTCCCAGCGGCCTCAGGTGAATTTCGAGTGGTCAATCAGACCATTTCATGAAGTTTGGAATTGTAGAAATTTGCTGCTCAGTGTTGTAGACAAATTCCCTTCGCGTTCTCGAGAGGGGAGACACGATCGCGAAGGGTTAGCTAGAGAAGGCTGAGGCTTTGGCCTTCGCTTTCACAATGGAGTCTCCGCATTCGCGAAGGTATGAGAAACAATTCATCGCGTTCGCGAGGTTTGTTCAGCGTTCGCATAGAGGAAATTGGCCGGCTGGGTTTAGGTGTTTTGTTCATCACGTTTACGGGTGAGGGAGCGCATTTGCGAAGGGTCAAGATGAGGAGTCATCATGTTCACGATGGGCACGTCGCGTTTGCGTAGACGATTTTTGGTCGAAGTCATTTTTATGCTTCGCGAACGCGAGGCTTTGACCGCGTTCGCGAAGAAGGATTTCAGGCCGGGTCAGAATGTTTAAATACTCGTCTTGTCCGCGATTTTGGGGTTTATTTCCTCCATTGTTGGTCGTTTCTGGAGCTTTTAAAGAGGCTTAATTTCCATGATTATTTACGTGGAATTCACATTAGAATCGAGTTTTAAGTCCAAGAATCTTACCTTTGATTGTGGATTTGAAGGACCATTTGAGGTCGGATTTCAGAACTTTTGATATGTATGAACTCGTGTGGAGATAAGGAATCTATTGATGTAAAAATTATCGAATTCCGAGACGTGGTCCTGGGGGTCGGGTTTTGGAAATTTCGGGATTTGTGTCGTATTTTGATTATTTTCACTTGGGCTTCGTTCCCTTAGCATATTTTGACATCCTCGTTTTGATTTTGGATAGATTTGACGCGAGTGGAGGCCTATTCGAGGGGCAAAGGCGTTGCGAGCTTTGATCGGTTCGAGGTGAGTATTGATTGTAAATGATGTTCTGAGGGTATGAAACCCTGCACTTGCACATCGTTGTGCTATATTAAGGTGACACACACGCTTGATAACGAGCATGGGGTCGTGCACTGTTGGGGATTCTGACTTGGTCCATCCCGAATGACTATTTTACCGCGTTTTTGACTGAAATCTATTTGCTATCATCATGATTTGGGTTGAATGCCATATTTGGGCCTTGTGCCAACTATTTGAACCCTTCGGAGATTTTTACTGGTATTTCCTCACTGTTTTGACTTTATACTTGAACTCAGTCATGTTATATTTCACTATTTTTGTACTCAGCCATGTTTACTATGTTTTAAATACATAAATAATCTTTTAAATGATAATTGGCTTGAGAATCACTGTTTTATTGTTGCTCGCGGGGCTTGTGAGGATTTTGACTGAGTAAGGCCGATGGCCTATGTTGTGAGGAAACATTTGATACTGATTATGAGGCCGAGGGCCTGAGATATGTATTCCACAAGGTGGCTTGATTGATATGAGGCCGAGGGCCTAGTGATGATGCCATGAGGTGGCTTGATATTGCACTTGGGCCGTAAGGGGCCCCTCTAGGAGTCTCTACATCCCCAGTGAGCGCGGGTACGCATTGTGATGTGAGATTGAGTCCGAGGGGCTGGTACTGCTCTATGTGATTGCCCAAGGGGCTGGTATTGTTATGTTATTGCCCGAGGGGCTAGTACTGTTCTGAGCCATTGCCCGAGGGGCGGATTTGTTGATACTGTGTCCGAGGGGCGAACCTTTATGTGTTTATTTTTCATAATTGACTGTCAATTACCTGCTTAATTGTTGAAAAATGCTTTTCAGGAAGTTAAATTTGAGTTAAAGGATTTTTACCTATCTTTCACTGGTTTACTGCATCATTATATCATGTTTTGTGCCTTACATGATTTCCTGCTTTCAGTCCTTATTTATGATTATTACTCACTGAGTTAGAGTACTCACTTTACTCCTTGCACCCTGTGTGCAGGTTCAGGCGTATCTGGTCCTGCTCCCGGTGCTTATCATTCCGGCTCAGACGGATCTGACGAGTCTTTAGGTAGCTATTGGCATTCGCAGTCCGGAGCTATTCCCTATCTTATTCCTTTCTGTTCTTCATTTCCATATTAAACTCTGTAGTTATATATATTTGGAGTATTCCGTTTTGTTAGATGCTCATGACTAGTGACACCCCGGTATCGGTCTGTGTTTGGGCTGTATTCCGCATATTATACTATCATTTGCTTAAATTTTGGTTTATTTATCCATGTTTAAACTGTTTCTAAATGCTTAATTGTTAATAATGGGAAAATGGGAAGTGTCGGCTGACTTTGTCTTCACGAGAGGTGCCATCACGACCGGGTCCGGGTTGGGGTTGTGATAATAATGTTTGTAAAATACTTTTATGAATATTCAAAGAATAATGCATATTCTTTGAACAGAAAGCTAAAAAAAGATACAAAAATATTTTTATCAATATTTTTAAGATATACAAAAATACATTGAAGAATACTTGGAAAATATTTTTATGAATAGTTTGTAGTCATATGACATATGATAATTACATCGTTGCGATTCATAATTATATTATAGACGTTTATATAATTTCATTCATTAAGTTCATACGTATCGGCCAATGGCAACCATAAACGTCCACCGTTTAAGGTTGTAGTCATATAACCTACGATAATTACATCGTTGCGATTCACAGTTATATAATAGCCGTTTATATAAATTTCATTCGTTAAGTTCATACGTATAGGCAATGGCGACCATAAATGTCCACCGACTAAGGTTGTAGTCATATGACCTACGATAATTACATCGTTGCGATTCACAGTTATATAATAGCCGTTTATATTAATTTTATTCATTAAGTTCATACGTATCGGCCAATGGCAACCATAAACGCCCACTGACTAAGGTTGTAGTCATATGACCTACGATAATTACATTGTTATGATTCACAGTTATATAATAGCCAATAACAACAACAACAACAACGACCCCGTATAATCCCACAAGTGGGGTCTGGGGAGGGTAATATGTACGCAGACCTTACTCCTACCCCGAAGGGTAGAGAGGCTGTTTCCAGGAAACCCTCGGCTCAAAAAAAGCAACAGGAGCCGATATATTAGTACCATAAAAAAATGCATAATACAATAATAGCAATATAAGAGATATGAAATACAGAATACGAAATACGAAATAAATGGCTGGTATAGTAAAACTAGCAGGTAAAGCCCTGCATCAATAGACGACCAATGATATTCTTAGTCTAACTCCTAACTAGCTAGTCTCACTCTATTGTGCTGTAGAAATATTCACAACTTTCCCCTAACCTACAACCTTAATGCTCGACCTCCATAATTCCCTGTCAAGGGTCATGTCCTCAGTAATCCTAAGTCGCGCCATGTCCTGTCTAATCACCTCTCCCCAATACTTCTTAGATCGCCCTCTACCTCTCCGCATGCCCACTACAGCCAGTCGCTCACACCTCCTCATTGGTGCATCAGTGCTCCTCCTCTAAATGTGCCCGAACCATCTGAGTCTTACTTCCCGCATCTTGTCCTCCATGGGGGCCACGCCCACCTTCTCTCGAATATCTTCATTCCTAATATTATCCATCCTTGTATGCCCGCACATCCACCTCAACATCCTCATCTCTGCTACTTTCATCTTCTGGATGTGTGAGTTCTTTACCGGCCAACATTCAGTTCCATATAACATGGCAGACCTAACCACTGCTCGATAAAACTTACCTTTTAGTAACGGTGGCACTTTCTTGTCACACAAGACTCCCGACGCTAACCTCCACTTCATCCACCCCACCCCTATACGGTGTGTGACATCCTCGTCAATCTCCCCGATCCCCTGAATAACTGATCTAATGTACTTGAAACTACCCCTCTTGGGAATGACTTTTAGTAACGGTGGCACTTTCTTGTCACACAGTTATATAATAGCCGTTTATATTAATTTCATTTATTAAATTCATACGTATCGGCCAATGGTAACCATATAATTCCACCGGCTAAGGTTGTAGTCATATGACCTACTTACATCGTTGCAATTCACAGTTATATAATAGCCATTTATATAATTTCATTCATTAAGTCCATAAGTATCGGTTAATGGCAACCATAAACGTCCACCGACTAAGGTTGTAGTCATATGACCTACGATAATTACATCATTGCGATTCACAGTTATATAATAGCTGTTTATATTAATTTCATTCATTAAGTTCGTACGTATCGGTCAATGGCAACCATAAACGTCCACCGACTAAGGTTGTAGTCATATGACCTACGATAATTACATCGTTGCGATTCACTGTTATATAATAGCCGTTTATATTAATTTTATTCATTAAGTTCATACGTATAGGCCAATGGCAACCATAAACGTCCACCGACTAAGGTTGTAGTCATATGACCTACGATAATTACATCTTTGCGATTCACAGTTATATAATAGTTGTTTATATTAATTTCATTCATTAAGTTCATACGTATCGGCCAATGGCAACCATATAAGTCCAACAACTAAGGTTGTAGTCATATGACCTACGATAATTACATCGTTGTGATTCATAGTTATATAGTAGCCGTTTATATTAATTTCATTCATTAAGTTCATATGTATCGGCCAATGGCAACCATAAACGTCCACCGACTAAGGTTGTAGTCGTATGACCTACGATAATTACATCGTTGCTATTCACAGTTATATAATAGCCGTTTATATTAATGTCATTCATTAAGTTCATACGTACCGGCCAATAGCAACCATATAAGTCCAATGTCTAGTATTAAGCTAATTTTATCAAATGCATTAAGATGTCTAGTAACAAACACACAACAAATGATGAATGATTCACAACACGAAACATAAGAAAATTAAAACACGACATGTAACAGAATTGTCAAAACATGGCATGTACCAGAATTGTCAAAACAAATACGGCATATACTAGTAGTTTAATACAACTTCTGCGTCAGGTGATGCACACCTAAATTCTAAATGCTCAATTAGTGATTTGAGAATTTCATAATCTTCATAGGTCAATGCCTCGATTATGATTCTCGGTTTTCCCCTGATCAGAAATTTAAGAATAAGATGTTCAATACTATTTTCAGAGAGGAAGCCTATCAACTCTCTAATATAAGTAAAGTCTTCCAAATACGGAATTGAGAGTGTAAACTGTTTAACTAGTCCTCCATGACGGGTCAAAATGTGGCGGATAATATTTTCAAAGTAACTTGTTTGGTGTATTTTCAAAGTGTTCGATCAAGAATAAGTTGTGGAATTCTACACCATTTATATCTCTATTTCCTTGATAAGATTCTTGTTCTAACATCATCTGGTAAAGGCATACGCACAAGAATATCATTAAGAACATCATCAGGAAGGTTGCTTAGTATATCGAAAGGTAAAATTCCACTGCAATTTTTTTTTCGACTGGAGGCATCATATTAGGATTAGGATTATAGGGAAAATGATGAAGATTAGGATAAACGAAAGTTAAGATTAAGATTATGGAAAAAGAAGAAGAGGAAGAAGCAAGAAATCTATTGAAATTTTGAAGATGGAGCATCAAGGGACCATGGGATCAACTGCAAAAACGAAATTTGGGTGTATCGATTAACTTCCCAAGGAAGATATGTATAGTTATACAGCCCTAATTTAGGATTCCAATGTATATAAATGAAAGCACAAAAAACACAAAAGTGCTAATAGGTGCTTTGGTCAAGTAAGGGTAGTTGTTGCTTTTATTGAGTGAGGCATCGGGAGATCGAATCTCACCTTTAACAGGGTCAATTTTAATTTTTTCCTTTCAACTCAATTAGTTTTTGTTTTACAAAAAAGTTAAACCAGTAGTTACATTTTTTATCTACTTTATTTATTTCCTTCTTCAGACTAATTTTTCCCTGAATTTTATTTTACCTTCCGCCGTTTTTATTTTTCTTTTTCTATTTTACCTAATAATTCCCTATAGCAATAGCCGTTTATAACCTATGCTAATTATATCGTGGTGATTCATAGTAATATCGACTATTTATATAATAGCCATTTATATTAAGGTCATACGTATCGTCCTATAGCAACCATATAAGTCCATTCACTAATATGGTTGTAGTCATATGACCTATGATAATTACATTGTTACGATTCACAATAATTGACCATCTATATAATTTCATTCATTAAGGTCATACGTATCGGCCTATAGCAACCATATAAGTCCATTCACTGATATGATTGTAGTCCTATAACCTGAGCTAATTATATCGTTGTGATTCATAGTAATATTGACCGCTTGTATAATAGCCGTTTATATTAAGGTATTACATATCGGCCTATAGCAACAATATAAGTCCATTCACTAATATGGTTGTAGTCATATAACCTAAGCTAATTATATCGTTGTGATTCATAGTAATATCGACCACTTGTATAATAGTCTATATATATTATTTTATTCATTAAGGTCATACGTAT
The DNA here is from genome assembly GCF_000715075.1 of Nicotiana tabacum. Lineage (NCBI taxonomy): Eukaryota > Viridiplantae > Streptophyta > Magnoliopsida > Solanales > Solanaceae > Nicotiana > Nicotiana tabacum. The sequence continues at coordinate 53,819,073 of NC_134087.1, read as the reverse complement.
TGGCCTATAACAACCATATAAGTCCATTCACTAATATGATTACCCATGCTAATTATATCGTTGTGATTCATAGTAACATCGACCGTTTATATAATAGCTGTTTATATTATGGTCATACATATCGGCCTATAGCAACCATATAAGTTCATTCACTAATAAGATTACCTAAGCTAATTATATCGCTGTGATTCATAGTAATATCGACCGTTTATATAATAGCCATTTATATTAAGGTCATATGTATCGGCCTATAACAACCATATAAGTCCATTCACTAATATGGTTGTAGTCATATAACCTAAGCTAATTATATCGTTGTGATTCATAGTAATATCGACCGTTTATATTAAGGTCATACATATCGGCTTATAACAACCATTATAAGTCCATTCACTAATATGTTTGTAGTCATATGACCTATGATATTACATAGTTGTGATTCACAATAATTGACCATCTATATAATTTCATTCATTAAGGTCAACCATATAAGTCCATTCACTAATATAATTATAGTCATATAACCTAAGCTAATTATATCATTGTGATTCATAGTAATATCGACCGCTTGTATAATAGCCGTTTATATTAAGGTCATACGTATCGGCCTATAGCAACCATATAAGTCCATTCACTAATATGATTACCTATGCTAATTATATCATTGTGATTCATAGTAATATCGATCGTTTATATAATAGCCGTTTATATTAAGGTCATACGTATCGGCCTATAGCAACCATATAAGTCCATTCACTAATATGGTTGTAGTCATATAACCTAAGCTAATTATATCATTGTGATTCATAGTAATATCGACCGTTTATATAATAGCCGTTTATATTAAGGTCATAATTATTGGCCTGTAGCAACCATATAAGTCAATAAACAAATTCCGTTTCGATTGTCCTTTAATTGGAAAAACTCCTTCACCCTTCGCGGGGGCGGAAAAAGGAGGTGTGACAATGACATGCAGCAAAAAGATAGGGAATTTTACTACTCCGTAGATGTGGATAGTTTTGGTCAACTTCGTAATGTCCATTATATCATTGTGATTCATAGTAATATCGACCGCTTATATAATAGTCGTTTATATTAAGGTCATACATATCGGCCTATATCAACCATATAAGTCCATTCACTAATATGGTTGCAGTCATATAACCTAAGCTAATTATATCGGTGTGATTCATAGAAATATCGACCACTTGTATAATAGGCGTCTATATAATTTCAGTAATTAAGGTGATACATATTACCATATTTATATAATAGCAAATATATAATTATATATATTTTTATTGGTTAATCTTAATTATAATAAATGGGAAATCATGATTAAATTTTAGGACTAATGTATTCTAGCTTCTTTTTTAGGAGGGAAAACAAGAAGACATTTTGGGACTAAAATGTTAAATATAATTTTCGGAGGGAAACAAAGGGAAAAGTAAAAGTATAATTGGAGGGAAATTGAAAGTTTTTACTCTTTATATATCTCTTAAACACAAGAACAACATCTCCAACTCTCTAAACAAAATAGATACTCTAAACAAGAATGCTAACGGATGAATTGAAGAAGAATTCTATCCATGGTTTCGGATGAAGGTGCCCAAATCGTACATTAAGCGTGATTTTCTAGTAATTTTATTTTTCTTAAATTTTCATGTTTTGATAACTGTTGATTATCCCAACTAGCAATGAACCCTGAACCCTATCTATACATTATGTTCTTGCAGTTTATTCCAAAGAGTATCTGTGGCTATCTTCCTCCTATTTCGGTTAAAATAATGCTTCGATGTAATGGGAAGGAGTGGGCTGTGACTCACAAGTGGTGTTCGGAGAAGACTCGTCAATGGGTGGAAAAAATTTGTTGTCGACAATAATCTGAAGAAAGGGAATGTCCTTCTTTTTGAACTAGTTGAGGCTACATCAGGGGCTGTGATCTTCTCTGCTGAAGAGCTAGGATTAACTAATGCTTAGCTTGATAATTTCTTCTCTTTAGTTATATATAATGACTTCAAATGGATCATAGTAATGGATTAATATGATTGTTATTTATAATATTGTTTGTGCTTTTTCCATTTATTATTGTTATATTTATTTATTTTAAGAAGACTACTGGTGTCACGACCCAAAATCCACTAAGGGTCGTGATGGCAACAGAAACCGCTGTCAGGCAAGCCAACCAAATTACTTAATTAAATTCTCATTTTAATAATTATGAAAACTATGATTTTCCTTCGCATTTACTAGTAAAAGGTAATCATTTCAAATTAAATATGATGTTGAGAGGTTAATACAAGGTACCCCATAATCATCCCAGAACCCCGTATCACGAGTGCATGGGCGCATTTACTAGGGAGTGCAATAAAATACAGTAACTGTCCGGAATACAAAGTGGACAGAAATGAAAATACAGTACAGTACTCTGAAGGAGACTCTGTTGGCTGAGTGTCGTCTTGATAAATGCAGCTCACCTAAGTCTCCGTATCAACCATGCCGTTATGCCACTAAGCCACTAGCCACACATGAACCTGTGCAACAAAAATGCACAGCAAGTGTAGTATGAGTATGAAAACAACGTGTACCCAGTGAGTATCCTGTCTAATCTCGAATAAGTAGAGACGAGTGATCGACTTCGATACTTACTAGTGGTTCAATGATAATATAGTAAAAATGTGAGGAAATCATGGATTTCATAGAGCAAAAATAAGCTCATACATTCGGAAAGCAGGTAAACAACTTCTCAAATAATAAAGGGGTTCCAAAGATTTACTTTTCATTATCTTTATCAATTTATCTCTGGCCAGGAAAGGCAAGTATCAACATTTATAATTCTCAGGCAAGCAATATAAGCAAGCGCATATCATGCCGAGGTCATATGGACCGATCCAATATAAATGTAAAATGTGGACTGCCGAGGGTCGAACGACGCGAACCATAGATGCATCTATTACCCTGCTTGCGAATCATACATGCGACACGTTCAAATATAAATAAACAATCACCCCGCTCGCTAATCATACATGCAACGCATGTACACATAGAAATACACATTCAAACAGTCAATCAAAACTTCATCAGGGAGACAATTACTCAAGGACGTGTCAATTTCTCTTTTACAAACCGAGAAAACGTAGTTTAACTCTTTAGAAAATCATTTACCATGTTGATGCAATTAAAGCAATTTAAACTGTCAATAAGGTTACCATTATTGCAAGTAAAGCATTCGTTTTGGGTCCTAAACTGCCTGAACATAAGCATAATAGTAGCTACGCACGGACTCTCGTCACCTCGTGTGTACGTAGCCCCCGCAATTAGGAGCACATATTCAATTAATTCACCTATGGGGACAATTTCCTCGTATAAGGTTAGAAAGCAGACTCACCTCGCTCTGTAGTTCCAAAACCGGCTTCCAAGCCCTTTGAACGACTCAAATCAATGCACAATGCTCCAAAACTAGCCAATAAATGAGAAAATCCATAAATATATGCTCTAATACTCACAACAATTCAATTTAGATAAATTCCTAACTCCGTTCAAAAAGTTGACAAAATTGCCCTCAGGCCCACATGCCCGGATTCCAAAAAAACTCACAAAATCTGACAACCCATTCCGATACGAGTTCAACCATACCAATTTTATCAAATTGCGATAATAACTTGACCTCCAAATCTTGAATTTTCGTTCTTGAAAAGTTTTACAAAAATCTTGATTTCTTCCATATACATACGAAATAGATGATGAATATAACCATATAATCATGAAGTATAATTACTTTCGTATATAGAACACTTACCCCGATCCATATGGTGAAAATCGCCTCAAAAATCGCTTCAATCCGAGCTCCATAGCTCCAAATATAATGAAAATGGCCGAAACCTCAAAATATAGCTTCTGCCCAGGTATTTACTCTTCGCGATCATAGAAAATGCTTCACAATCGCGAAGCACAATATTTCTCAACCCAAAATTTGCCTTTCGCGATCGCGAAGAACAAATGCCCAGCTCTTCCAGACAGTTTCTAGTATAATAGCCATAACTTTTTGTACAAATTTTCAAATTACAAATGGTTTAACTTTTTGAAAACTAGGCTACAAGGACTACAACTTTCATGCTTTTTGCATCTACCTGTTCCTTATAGACAAAAATGAAATGGGATGAATCAAATCAATAAGCTTTTTGATTGATTCAGGGCGCAGCGAAGCCAAATTAAATCAAGGCAAGGGGGCTTACTTTTCCTGAGGCTGATTCCCTATTTGTTTGATGAGAAATGCGAAACAAAAAAGAAAAGAAAAAGATCCCCCGTTGGGAATGAAATTATGCTCCCTATCCCCCTTTTCACAGAAAATAGAGAGATGAATTGATATATTTATTGAATCCGTCGGGACTGACGGGGCTCGAACCCGCAGCTTCCGCCTTGACAGGGCGGTGCTCTGACCGATTGAACTACAATCCCAGGAAAATTAGGTGTACAGCCTAAAATCAATTTAGATTCGAACCATTTAGTTTCGCTGTGTTGTAACAGAGACACGAATGATATACTTAATTATTATTATTATCTAATTAATTATAATAATTATTAAAATAAAATGTAGTAGACTCATAGTGGGCTAATTCATGAATTGAATCAAATGGGGCCTTTTAATTTAACTAATTTGAATTTAATTAAACTAAAGAGTCACGCTCTTTAAACGCCCTATAAGAAAAGAAGAAGAAAGAGGCTTAAGTCATCGCTTCCAATCCGATAAAGGTCTTTTTTCTTTTCCACGAAAGTCCTTCCCAACAATGGTTGCAGAGGATATAAATATGAATATGAAAAAAAAGGTAACAGCCTGGAGAGTCGTTTTTTAGTTTTTAAGTGGAATGTTCATTATCATAATAAGTAGTCGATTAGGAGAACAGCTATCTCACTACAGAGTATACTCTTCCTCATCTTTCATTATTCATATTTTATGTCCTGGGACATAGATATTCTAGATACCCCCTTCTATTATGAATCGCCAAAGTCTTCCTACTTCTCCATTGTTACAATCAGATCCGAAAAATGAGAAATCAATCAAAATGGACCTGAATTGAATCATGACTATATAAGCTATTCTGATATTTTTGTACACAACTCCAAATGCTAAATGGTATGATTTTCAGAAAACTAGACACAAAGGGCTACAACTTTCGTTTTTAGATCATCTCCAAAGTCCTTATAGATTGCGAGATACAAGCTTCCAACGTCAGGTTAGTGCAGTAGAAACTTTCCTCTATGCGATCGCGAAAGCCTTCCGCTATCGCGAATCACTGGCCATTTTCTCCCATTTTACTCATCGTGATCGCGACCAATTCCCCGCGATTGCGTAGCACACTGCTGTATTAAAAAACCAGCAGCTAAAAATGGTCTAAAAATGGTCTGAAACCACTCCGAAACTCACTCGAGCCCCTCGGGACCCCGTCCGAACATACCAACAAGTCTCAAAACGTATCACGGACTTAGTTGAGGCCTCAAATCACATCAAACAATGCTAAAACCATGAATCACACTCCAATTCAAGCTTAATTAACTTTAGAATTTCAAACTTCTATATTCGATGCCGAAACCTATCAAATCACGTCCGATAGACCTCAAATTTTGCACACATACGGACCTACTCCAACTTCCGGAATCGGAATCCGACCCTGATATCAAAAAGTTCACTTCTGGTCAAACTCCTCAAAAACCTTCAAATTTCTATATATAGCCAAATGACTTCAAAATGACCCACGGACCTCCGAATTCACTTTCGATCGCGCTCCCAATACCAGAATCACCATACGGAGCTATTCCTAGGCTGGGAATCCCAAATGGACATCGATAATACTGAAATTGTCACGACCCATTTCCATAATAGGTCATGATGGCGCCTAACACCATTGCAGGGCAAGCCAACGCGCGAAAATACCAAATAAGCTCTCATTTTACTTTTACCAACCTACTTGCAATAAATCCTTAAGTTAAGATTAGAACGAGTAATAGCCAGTAATGTACCAAAATAATTATACAATCCCCAGAAGAATAATTTTCTAATGTGTGTGCCAAGACCTGGTGTCACAAGTTGTCGACAACTAGTAGAATATACAAAAGAATCAATCTATCCTACCGTCCGAAATAGAATAGACAGCAGAAATAAATAAGAGAGACTCCATCTAGATGCTCAGGAATGTGCACCAGAAATGCGCACTGTAGAAGTCTCGAATCTGCTCAGGAATGCGCACCAGACTGATAGCCAGAGGTACCTACCTTAGATCATGTACAATTAAGTACAAAAGTGTAGTATGAGTGCATAAACAATATGTACCCAGTAAGTATCCCGTCTAATCTCGAAGAAGTAGAGACGAGAGGTCGACTTGATACTTATTAGGGTCAATTATTATGAGAAAGAATTAATACTAAGCATGGATAGTACAATTGATTAGCATCTCATGGCAAGAAATAATAGTTCCTTTTTCCAGATAATATCATAGTTAACCTTTTACATTTCAAGGCATATACGAAGTTCAAATCACAGAAAAAAACTAAGTGAAACATGCGCAAGTAATGCTGAGGGTCGTACGACCTGATCCAACATAAAAATAAATTGTGCACTACCGAGGGTCGAACGACGCGAACCCTAGATGCATCTATTACCCGCTTGCGAATCAAACATGCGACACGGTCAAATATAAATAACACAACAACAAACAGGCAATAGTGTATATCTGGGAAACCAATTACTCATAGAAATAATGAATTTCTCTTTAAAAGGCCAAGAAAGATAATGTTCCTCTTACTAGTCTCATTTACCCTAACCAACATGATTTATACAAAACTGAATTAAACATAAAGTTATAAGAATATCAATAGAGCATGCTTTTGGGTCCTAGACTACCCGGACTTAGTATAATAGTAGCTACCCACGGACTCTCGTCACCTAGTGCATATGTAGCCCCCATATATAGTAGCAATTTATTCAATTATTACACCTATGGGGATAATTCCCTCTTATAAGGTAAGAAATGAGACTTACCTCGTTCAAAAGCGTACTTCCAATACCAAGAACGAGCTCAAACTCTCAATTTGGAGCCGAATGAACTGGAACTAATTAAATGAGGTAGGAACTAGTCAATACAAGCTCAAGAGTTCGCATTTTAGTTGCTAAAGTGATTTCCCAACCTTAAACACAAGTTTCCTAAAATCCGACCCCGGGCCCACATGCTTGAATTCCGAAATTTTTCGAAGAAAGTTGTTCTTTATAGCCTAAGGATCAATAATATATGATTTCTAATTCATTCCATAAGAAATTTCGTGGTTAAATCTAACTTTTATCAAAGTCCTAGGTTTTCACTCAAATCATATGATTTTCACTAATTTTTGTGTGTTAATCCACCAAGTATTAAACTCACATTATGTAGGAATAACTTACTTCACAATGCTAGGTTGAAATCTTCTCTTTGAAAGCTCCCAAATCGCCTAAGTGCAGAAGTGAAATGAAATAAATGGCCTAAGTCCCATTTTTAAAAGCTGTGACCCGGCCTTTGATGTCGCATTTGCGACATCAGGCTCGCAAATGCGAAGTCGCAATTGCGACGAAATGTTCGCAAATGTGAACTGGGCCTCCCTTTGCCGTGATCGCAATGGCAATGGAGGGGTCGCAAATGCTGACCCTGCTGGGTTCACAAATGCGAAGAATATGTCGCAAATGCGACCACTGTGCCCAGTCGGCTTCATCATAAATGCAATGTTCACCTCCCAATTGCGAGTACGTAATTGCGAGATCTGCAGCAGCAACAAAAACACAAGAAATCTGGTGTGCTTTTCTACTCCTAACCTATGCCCGAAACTCACCCGAGCCCTCGGGGCTCCACTCCGAACACTCACACAAGTCCAACAACATTGTACAAACTTTCTCGAGCGATCAAATCGCCAAAATAACGCCTAAAACCCCGGATTCAACACCAAAACGCATGAAATCCTTAAGAATTTTCAAATTTCCTATCTTTGCAACCGGACGTCCGAATCACGTCAAATCATTGGACCTGTACCTGGCTCCGGAACCAACATACGGGCCCGATACCAATATGATCAAGCATTATTCATTTTCATTAAATCCTTAGAATTTCAGTTTAACAATTTCTGAGAAAAATTCACTACTCGGGCTAGGGACCTTGGAATTCGATTCCAAACATACGCCTAGGTCCCTATTTTCCCTCGGACGCTCTAGGACTGTCAAAATACATATCCGGGTCCGTTTGCTAAAAATATTGACCAAAGTCAAACTTAGCTTTTTAAGAAAATCTTAAGGAATCAAGTGAGCATATTTCAACCCAAATTCTTTCAAATCCCGAACCAACCATCCCCGCGGGTTGTAAATTAGTTAAAGCAAGCACGAGAAGTTTTTATTAGGGGTACAAGTTTCTAAAAAGCTAAATGACCAGTCGGGTCGTTACATTCTCCACCTCTTAAATAAATATTTGTCCTCGAACGGACATAGAAAAGTACCTGAGGTGCTGAATGAATGTGGGTATCTGCTCCGCATGTCCTCCTCGGACTCCTAGGTCGCCCCCTTGACTGGTTGGCCCCTCCACTAGACCTTTACCGCTGTAATTTTCTTGGATCTTAACTGGGGATCCTGTCTATCAGCAATGGCAACTGGCTTCTCCTCATAACTCAGACTCTCATCCAGCTGAATAGTACTGAAGTCTAACACATGAGACAAGTCGGCATGATACCTCCGAAGCATAGACACGTGAAAAACTAGGTGAACTCCCGATAAACTAGGGGGTAAATTAAGCTCGTAAGCAACCTCCCCAACTCGCCTCAACACCTCAAATGGACCAATAAACTTTGGGCTCAGCTTGCCCTTCTTCCCGAATCTCATAACACCCTTCATTGGCGAGACTTTCAAGAGGACCTTCTCGCCAACCATAAATGATACATCACGCGCCTTCTAATCTGTGTAACTCTTCTGTCTGGACTGAGCTATGCAAAGCCTCTCTTGGATAAACTTTACCTTGTCCAAGGCATCCTGCACCAAATCTGTACCATATAGCTTAGCCTCACCAGGCTCAAACCACCCGATAGGAGAACGACACCATCGACCATATAAAGCCTCGTATGGAGCCATCTCTATGCTGGGTTGGTAGCTGTTGTTGTACGCAAACTCAGCCAAGGGCAAGAACTGATCCCACTGCCCTCTAACGTCAATCACACATGCCGTAAGCATATCTTCCAAAATCTGAACTGTCCACTCCGATTGCCCATCGTCTGAGGATGAAATGTTGTGCTAAGATCTACACGAGTCCCTAACTCATTCTGAACGGCTCTCTAGAAATGGGAAGTGAACTGAGGGCCTCTATCTGATATGATGGGAATAGGTACACCATGCAACCAGACTATCTCCTGAATGTAGATCTGAGCATACCTCTCTGTTGTATAAGTAGTCGCCACTGGAATGAAGTGGTCCGACTTTTTCAACTTGTCAACAATGACCCATACTGAATAAAATTCCGCAAAATTCGGGGCAACCCAACCACGAAGTCCATAGTAATGCGTTCCCACTTCCACTCTGGTATAGGCATCTGCTGAAGTAGGCCACACGGCCTTTAGTGTTCATACTTGACCTGCTAGCAATTCAAACACCTCGCTACATACTCCACTATGTCTTTCTTCATCCTCCGCCACCAATAATGCTGCCTCAAGTCACGATACATCTTTGTAGCACCCGGATAAATGGAATACCGCAAACTGTGTGCCTCCTCTAGAATCCTCTCCCTTAGACCATCAACATTAGAAACACATAGGCAACCCTGGAGTCACAAAACATCATCTTTGCCGATAGAAACCTCCTTGGCACTACCGTATAGCACCGTCTCTCTGTGAACCGCCAAATGTGGATCCTCGAACTGCGGAGCTTTGATCTGCCCGAATAGTGAAGACTGAGCAACCATACATGCAAGAACCCGGTTGGGCTCGAGAATATCCAACCTCACAAGTCTGTTAGCCAAGGACTGAATGTCCAAAGCTAGTGGCCTCTCCTCTGCTAGAATGAATGCCAAACTACCCATACTCTCTGCTTTCCTTCTTAAGGCATCCTCGACTACATTTGCCTTGCCCGGATGGTAAAGAATGGTGATGTCATAATCCTTCAGTAACTCAAGCCATTTGCACTGCCTCAAATTAAGATCCATCTGCTTGAACAAATGGTGTAAGCTGCGGTGATCAGTATAAACCTCACATGACACCCCATACAGATAATGCCTCCATATATTAAGAGCATGAACAATCACGACCAACTCTAGATTGTGCACATGATAATTCTTCTCATGAACCTTCAGCTGACGCGAAGCATATACAATAACTCGCCTCTCCTACATCAATACACATCCCAAGACAACGCGCAAAACGTCGCAATATACCAGATACATCCCCAAATCGGAAGGCAGCACAAGAACTGGTACTGTAGTCAAAGCTGTCTTGAGCTTCTGAAAGCTCGCCACACAATCATTGGACCAACAGAAAGGAGAACCCTTCTGGGTCAATCTAGTCAAAGGTGATGCAATAAATGAAAAGCCCTACACGAATCGTCTGTAATAACTTGCTAACCCTAGGAAACTCCTGATCTCGGTCACTAAAGTAGGACGTGGCCAACTTTTAACTGCCTCAATCTTTTTGATATCCACCTTAATACCCTCTCCTGACACAACATGCCCTAAGAATGCCACTGATTCTAGCCAAAACTCATACTTGGATAACTTAGCATATAGCTTCTGCTCTCGCAAGGTCTGAAACACTACTCTCAAATGTTGCTCGTGCTCCCCTAGGCTACATGAGTATATCAAGATGTCGTCAATGAAGATGATGACAAATGAATCAATATAAGGACCGAATACCCTTTTCATCAAGTCCATGAATGTTGCTGGGGCATTAGTCAAGCCATAGAACATCACCAGAAACTCATAATGGCCATATCTAGTCCGGAATGCCGTCTTCGAAACATCCGAGTTCCGAATCTTCAGCTGATGATACCCTGACCTCAAGTCGATCTTAGAGAACCATAGCACCCTGCAACTGGTCAAACAAATCATCAATGCGAGGCAATGGATACTTGTTCTTGATGGTGACTTTGTTCAACTGGCGGTAATCAATGCACATCCGTATAGTCCCATCCTTCTTCTTTACAAATAACACTGGTGCACCCCAAGGCGACACTCTGGGTCTAACAAACCCCTTTGCTAACAACTCCTCAAGCTGCTCCTTCAACTCCTTCGGAGCCATACAGTATGGTGGGATAAATATAGGCTGGGTGTCTGGAGCCAAATCAATACAGAAATCAATATCGCGATTCGATGACATGCTAGGAAGATCAGAAGGAAACACATCGGCGAACTCCCAAACTACTAGAACTGAATCAATCGTCGGAAACTCTCCAGTGGTGTCCTGAACATAAGCTAGATAAGCTAAACACCCCTTCTCGACCATATGCCGAGCCTTTAGGAAAGAGATAACCCGACTAGATGTATCAATTGTGGAACCCTTCCACTCCAACCTCGGTAACCCTGGCATCACTAATGAAATAGTCTTGGCATGGCAATCTAGGATGGCGTGATATGGAGATAACCATTCCATGCCCAGGATGACCTCAAAGTCGATCATATCAAGCAACAAGAGATCCTCTGTAGTCTAAAACCATAGAATGTGACCACACAGGACCAGTAGATCCGACCCACAAGCACAGAATCGCCCACATGCGTGGACACATGAACAGGAGTGCCCAAAGGCTCAGGAGAAATAACCAGGAAATGAGCAAACAGAGATGATACATATGGATAAGTAGACCCTGGATCAAATAATACCAAAGCATCTCTACCGCTGACGAAAATAATACCTATGATGACGGCATCTGAGGCCAATGCATCTGGCCTAGCCGGAAGGGCATAAAATCTGGCTGGAGTGCCGGCTGGCTAGCCTCCACCAGATTGAGAAGTAGCTGACTCACCTCTCCCTGCCTGGCCTCTACCTCTAAGACGGCCTCTACCCATCTGTCTCCCGCCTCTGGGAGGCTGAGCAACCGGTGCTGAAATCATAGGCTGCTGACCCTGCTGTACTGCCTTGCCCCCAAGTTTGGGGCAGGTCCTCTTCATGTGACCTGGATCTGCACACTCGTAGCATACTCTCGGTACCATAGCCTGCTGCCCTGAAGTCTAAGCCTGCTGACCCAAATATCTATCGGAAGAACCCTGAATGGTTGGTGGGCGATATGAACTCTCTGGCATGGCACTGAAGTAAGCACTAGGAGAACCCTGATGACTAGAATACCCGCCGGAGGAACCCTGACTAGCTGGTGGGCGGTAAGAACTCTCCGGCATCGCACTGAAATAAGGTCTCACTGGAGCACCTTGGGGAGGTAGTGATGGTGCTGAATATGGGGGCCTGCTGGGCTGACCCCTCCCCGTGTACCCCCTACCCCTGGCTGGGGCACCTCTGAACTCTCCAGAAAATCGAGCCCTCTTGTCCTGCTGAAACTGCTCTCTACCTATATGGTGATAACCCTCAATCCTGCGAGCAATATCCACCACTAGCTGATACTCAGTACCCATCTCTACCTCTCGGGCCATGCTAGCTCGAATACCGGGGTGCAACCCCGCAACAAATCTCTGCACTCTCTCTGCATCCGTGGGAAGTATCATGAGTGCATGGCGAGACAACTCAGAGAACCTCGCCTCATAATCGGTCATAGACATCTGACCCTGCTCAAGATGCTCAAAATGATACCGCAGCTCTTCCCTCTTAGAGGATGGAATATACCTGTCCAAGAATAACTGCGTGAACTGACCCTAAGTGAGGGGAGGAGAACCTGCTGGCCTGCCAAGAACATAGGACTACCTCCATCTACGGGTTGTGCCCTCTAACTAAAATGTAGTGAAGTCAACTCTATGCGACTCCAATATACTCATGTTGTGCAGTTTGTCCCTGCACCTATCAATGAGATCCTGGGCATCCTTATGATGCCCACCCCGAAGATAGGAGGGTGAAATCTAGTCCATCTATCCAATAACTTCTGTGGGCCACCACCCGCAGCTAATCTGGGGTTGGGCACCACTGCAGCGACTGGCTGAGCCCCATCTATGGATGGTGCACTGGAGTCTGATACACTGCAGCTGCGTGACCAGGAGCTTGAGCAGTAGGGGTCTGTGCTCCCCCTCCTGCCTGTGATGTAGCTGGATCTGCTGGAAATAAACCAGCCAGAGTCTTGGCGTCCATGAATTGTAACATACGGCCCATGACCTCCTGGAAATCTGGTGCTATCATAAAGTCCGCTGGGGTAGGCTCGGTTGCGGGCACCTCGCCCTGCTCCTCAATGATAGTATCTCCCACAGGATCTGTTGGTGGTGCTACTGGGACAGCTCTGGGATGCCCTCGTCCCCTACTTCATGCCGGTTTCCTCCCCCGGCCTCCGCCTCGGCCTCTAGAAAAGGGGGGAGCAGCTCCTCCCGGTTCTGGAACATCAGCCGTTCCTGTCCTCACCATCTATGAGAGAATAGAAGAGGGAAAATTAGTATACCAACCATTGCACGACATGAAATGAATGAAGAGTAGTTTCCTAATATCCCATAGCCTCTCGAAGATAAATACAGATGTCTCCGTACCGATCCGCAAGACTCTATTAGGTTTGCCCATGACTTGTGAGACCTACGTGAACCTAGTGCTCTGATACCATGTTGTCATGACCCATTTCCATATTAGGTCATGAGGGCGCCCAACACCATTGCAGGGCAAGCCAACGCGCGAAAATACAAATAAGCTCTCATTTTACTTTTACCAACCTACTTGCAATAATTCCTTAAGTTAAGATTACAACGAGTAATAACCAGTAATGTACCAAAATAATTATACAATCCCTAGAAGAATAATCTACTAATGTGTGTGGTAAGACCCGGTGTCACAAGTTGTGGGCAACTAGTAGAATATACAAAAGAATCAATCTATCCTACTGTCCGAAATAGAATAGACAACAAAAATAAATAAGAGAGACTCCATCTATCTGCTAAACGGCACAGGAAGTGAAGCAGCTCATCGTGGAAGCCTCAAAATCTGCTCAGGAATGCGGACTAGACTGATAGCCAGAGGTACCTGCCTCAGATCCTGTACAATTATGTACAGAAGTGTAGTATAAGTATATAAACAATATGTACCCAGTAAATATCCCGTCTAATCTCGAAAAAGTAGAGACGAGAGGTCGACTTGATACTTACTAGGGTCAATTAATATAAGAAAGAATTAATACTAAGCATGGATAGTACAATTGATTAGCATTTCATGGAAAAAATAATAGTTCCTTTTTCCAGATAATATCATAGTTAACCTTTTACATTTCAAGGCATATACGAAGTTCAGTCCACAGAAAAATACTAAGTGAAACATGCGCAAGTAATGCCAAGGGTCGTACAGCCCGATCCAACATAAAAGTAAATTGTGCACTGCCGAGGGTCGAACGACGCGAACCATATATGCATCTATTACCCCGCTCGCGAATCAAACATGCGACGCGGTCAAATATAAATAACACAACAACAAGCAGACAATAGTGTATATCCGGGAAAGCAGTTACTAACAGAAATAATCAATTTCTCTTTAAAAGGCCAAGAAAGATAATGTTCCTCTTACTAGTCTCATTTACCCTAATCAACATGATTTATACAAAACTGAATTAAACATAAAGTTATAAGAATATCACATAGAGCATGCTTTTGGGTCCTAGACTACCCGGACTTAGCATAATAGTAGCTACGCACGGACTCTCGTCACCTAGTACATACGTAGCCCCCGCATATAATAACAATTTATTCAATTATCACACCTATGGGGACAATTCCCTCTTACAAGGTTAGAAATGAGACTTACTTCGCTCAAAAGCGTACTTCCAATACCAAGAACGAGCTCAAACTCTCAATTTGGAGCCGAACGATTCGGAACTTATTAAATGAGGTAGGAACTAGTCAATACAAGCTCAAGAGTTTGCATTTTAGTTGCTAAAGTGATTTCCCAACCGTAAACACAAGTTTCCTAAAATACGACCCTCGGGCCCACGTGCCCGGATTCCGAATTTTTTCGAAGAAAGTTGTTCTTTATAGCCTAAGGAACAATAATATATGATTTCTATTTCATTCCATAACAAATTTGGTGGTTAAATCTAACTTTTATCAAAACCCTAGGTTTTCACTCAAATCCCATAATTTTCACTAATTTTAGTGTGTTAATCTACCCAAAACCCAAGTATTAAACTCACATTAAGTAGGAATTACTTACCTCACAATGATAGGTTGAAATCCTCTCTTTGAAAGCTCCCAAATCGCCCAAGTGCATAAGTGAAATGAAATAAATGTCCTAAGCCCCATTTTTAAAAGATATGACCAGGCCTCTGATGTCGCATTTGCGACATCAAGCTCGCAAATGCGAAGTCGCAATTGCGACGAAATGTTCGCAAATGTGAACTGGGCCTCCCTTTGCCTTGATCGCAATTGCGATGGAGGGGTCGCAAATGCGGATCCTGCTAGGTTCGCAAATGCGAAGAATATGTCGCAAATACGACCAATGTGCCCAGCTGGCTTCATCGTAAATGCAACGTTCACCTCGCTATTGCGAGTACGCAATTGCGAAATCTGCAGCAGCAACAAAAACACCAGATATCTGGTGTGCTTTTCTACTCCCAACCTATACCCGAAACTCACCTGAGCCCTCGGGGCTCCACTCCGTACACTCACACAAGTCCAACAATATTGTACAAACTTGCTCGATCGATCAAATCGCCGAAATAACACCTAAAACCTCAGATTCAACACCAAAACGCATGAAATCCTTAAGAACATTCAAATTTCCTATCTTTTCAACCGGACGTCCGAATCACGTCAAATCAGTCCCGTTTCTCACCAAATTTCACAGACAAGAATAAAATATTATATTGGACATGTATCGAGCTCCGGAACTAACATACGAGCCCGATACCAACATGATCAAGCACTATTCATTTTCATTAAATCCTTAGAACTTTAGTTTAACAATTTATGACAAAAATTCACTACTCGGGCTAGGGACCTCGAAATTCGATTCAGGTTATATGCCCAGGTCCCCTATTTTCCCACGGACCCTCTGGGACTGTCAAAACACAAATACGAGTCCATTTTCTAAAAATGTTGACCAAAGTCAAACTTAGTTTTTTAAGAAAATCTTAAGGAATCAAGTGAGCATATTTCAACCCAAGTTCTTCCAAATCCCGAACCAACCATCCCCGCGGGTTGCAAATTAGTTAAAGCAAGCGTGGGATGTTTTATTTTGGGGGACGACGTTCTTAAAAGCTAAACGACCAGTCAGTCGTTACAGAAATGCACTTCAACCCAAACTTATGAAATTCTTTCAAAAATGCTAACTTCAACAATAGGTGCCGAAACGTTCCCCGGTCTTCCAAACCCGATCCAGACATACGCCCAAGTCCAAAATCATCATACGAACCTGTTGGAACCTTCAAATCCCGATTCCGAGGTTGTTTACTCAAAAATCCAATCTTAGTCCATTCTTTCACCTTAAAGCTTCCGAATTGAGAATTTTCTTTCCAAATCAACTCCGAACTTCCCGAAATTCAATTCCGACCATGCGTACAAGTCATAATGCTTGAAGTGAAGCTGCTCATAGCCTCAAACTGCTGAAGAACGGGCTAAATCTCAAAACGACCAGTCGGGTCGTTACAACTAGTTTATAAATAGCCAATTAAAATTGGGAAGTCATTAAACAATATATTTAGTGCAGAAGTCCCCCAATTCTTTTCTATCAATTTACAACCAAGAACAAGACTAGGAAGATTGTTTTTTTTCCCAAAAAAATTTTAAAATCGACATTAATTTGCTCATAGAGAAGTGGAAAAATCAACACGGAAAATCAAAACCAAAACCTAAACCTAAACCTAAACGAACCTAAATCAAAAGAGAACCTAAACCTAATGAAGGATCAACTAATCTTACGTGGATTAATCAAGTCTTCTAAGGTAAGACTATGAGATAAAACCTATGAAGTGCACTTCCACTATATGCAAAAGTTTTAAAAAAAAATCCACAATCTGTATAGGCGGATGGATAAATTAAAGACAAACTTCTATAATTAATTGTAGTCATGGGGGAGTGTAATGGTGTATAAAGGAGTGAAATAGACTACTGAAAAGTGTAATGGTTGCATGAATGAGTGAAAGGGGCTACTGGAAAGTGCAATGGATGCATGGAGAAGTGGAAGGGGCTGCTAGGATGTGTAATGTCCGCATGGAGGAGCGGATATGGCTACTGGGAAGTGTAATGGTTGCACAGGGTCAATACAAAGAGACTTTAATTCCTACTGGGAAGTGGAATAGCTATTATAATTGAGAGATTATAATCCTCCCTATATATTTTTCGAAAAATATGCTAGACCTACATAAAACAATCAAACTGAAAATACTACTACATCTAAGCATAACGATGGATAGGACTCCGACCAAGAAAGTTATTGAACAACCGCTCCATAGTTCACCGGTTAGTCATAATATTTTGTACCAAGATCTTAAGAGTGACTATAACAAACTGAAGCATGAGATTAATGAATTGATTGAGAGGGTGGTTCGTGATTCAAGCATTGATTACCTAAAAAGTGTGATGTTAGAGGAACATCCCCTAACTTCACTCTATACTATGCTTGATGATTTGCCCACACCATCCGTCCAAAATGGAGCTAAGAGCAATTCTATCATTGTTATCACTAGTGATACCGAATCCGCCTCAAAGATCTCAAAGTCTCTTTCTGTGAACCAGAATATTGAGTAGTCCATGGATTATGAAGTTTTATCTCATGTTGTCTTTTTTATTATGGTGATGTTTTTCTAATAGTCTATGAAGTTGTCTACCCCTTATGGTGATATTTTTATTTTTCTCGTTATGTATTTGTGATGTTATCATGCAATCTAATATTAATGAATGAAATTATTATTATGTTTTGAATCTTTTTTTATTTTTTTTTATGAACTTTTTCCAGATTACCTGGGGTCTTGTATTAGCAAAACTAGAGTTTGATGATACAACACAAGGGTATATAAAACTCTTCAAAAAACAGTGAGGCATAATGATCGTTTGATTCAAGTTAACAAAACAGTCCTATTGTCTTCAATATTGCAATTGTTTGTTTGAAGCCTAATGAAATGAAAGTACTAATAGTAACATTTGTAAAGATTAATTAAGTCCTCTAAAATTGGTCAATTTATTTTCCAAATTAATAAAACACATTCAACTTATGACGCTAACATTGGACAATAGAAAAATTTATTGTCAATAAATATGAAGATAGTTTAGTACTTCAAGATGCAAAATATAGCACATACTGAACTTATGAAGATAGTTGATGAGTACTTGAAGATAGTTGAGTGCTTATGAATCAATGCAGTATGGATTAAAATAAGTTCAAAATGATAACACTTTGGCACTTACAAGGTTCCAACAATATAGACAAATTAAAACATTCAGTTCAGTTCAAAATATCTTTTTTAAAAAAAATTCAAGAGTCATATTTTATTTCATTCCAACATGAAGTACAAAAGACAAAGGCTTTGGCATCCTAAATACTCTATTTGAGATTGAATGCGGCAACCAGTAACACATCAAACTAAACAATCAAACTGATAATAACCAAACTAAACAATAATCAGAAGCTGAACAAAATACTCTTATTAACAATCAAACTGAACAATTTTTTGAAATCTCCATCCCTACAAACATTCCAGCTAAAAAATAGATGACATAGCACTTGCTCCAACATCACTTTCATCAACACTCGAACTTGAAGATTGTTCTTCACTGTAAATATTTTCTTTTTGGAATTCATTGAATGCTGCTACTGCTTTATCATAATATTTGTAAGACTTAAATATGCTTCTTTTGAAACCTATAACCATAGGAGCACACTCACACCAAGAGTTGTATAACCCTGGCTTTTTACCACGAAATACCATAAACACCTTCGTTGCCTATATATTATCAACTTGAGATCCATTTCTAAACTCATTAAAAAGCTGTTATGGCTACATCATATGTTTTGAAGGCCTTGAAGATGCTTCCCTTGGCACCAATAACCATAGGAGCACACCAATGCCAAGAGTTGTACACTCCAGGCCTCTTACCACGTAATACTGCATAAACTTTCGAAGCATTATTCCTCTTCCTGTGGTCCATTGCTTAATCTAACCCTAAGAAAGATAAGAGATGAAGAAGAAGAAAACAAAGATAGAAATATGGGGGCTGGAAAAGCTTTTTAGGTTTGGCCAAATATATTAAGTGTTTAGGGTTAGAAAGTGACCACTTTAATCATAAATACTAGTAGTTTAATTTTTATACGTATTTCTTCTAATATATTATCTGTATATTTTAGTGTATTTTGATTAATTGGTATAGTATATATATATTTTAGTGTATTTCGTTTAATTAGTATAGTATATGTATATGTGCTTTATGGAAAATGATGAAGCATGCATCTTGGGAAGGTAAGGCAATTAAATTAGTGAGAGAGAATTATTGAAAAAAATTAAATTAAAATGAAAAATCTGCCAAAGGGTATATATGGAAAGCAAAAATTCACAAATATCCATTATGCCCTCAAAAGCCGTGCGAAGTTACCATTATACCCCCATTTTGGACATTTGGGCCATTCTTGGTTTGTCCAATTATATTTTCCGTTAATAATATTCTTAATCTTCATCTCTTTTGTTAAAAGAAGCTACTAATTATTAGTATAGCAAATTCATACGTTTTAAATCTGAAAAGTAGTCGTCATTAGTTATTACTGTTTGACCAACCAACTTTTTGCTGGTAATCCAAACTTTTATGCGATTGTCTCCAACTTTTGAAAATATTAATAGGATGTACTAGTAGAGGTTTTCACAGTATACTAGGATTAGTTCGATTATGCAAATATATAAGGATTCCCATACATTTACTTAACTTTTGGGGTAAATATTAAATTAATAGAGAGTAATTATCAAGAAGACCTACTCAACACTTGAATTGGTCAAGTGATCTCTCATTTTATTTCTTAATTTCTTTTGGGTTGGAAAATGGTTAAATAAGTGGGTTAGAGTGGATGAGGCCTTTTTAACATTTTAGAAACTTGTGGGTCACATATAAAGTTTGAAAAACTTGCTTTCTCTCTCATTTTTTCCGCTTAGTTTAACTCTGTACTCTCTCTGCTCTCTCTCCTCTCTTTCATTCAATCGATCGACCAAGGTGGTTTTCGTGGGGACGGGACAAGAATCAAGCTTCGATTATGGGTGTAATCATCTCTATAGATCCATCAAGCACTGTATTAGAGCTCAGAATGCGTCAATTTTGATAAATTCTAAATTCTTCTTTTTTTGTTTCTTACATTTTTTATTTCTGGTTTTGTAGAGTGATTTGTTCATGTGCATGTTCAAGATCGATTGGAGAATTATGAATAGCCATATCTTATATCGGTATGTGGTTATGTTTTCTTCTTGGACTACCTCTGTGCTCTGCATATTAGAATTTCGTCATAACTTCCGACCTAATGTTTATTGATAAACCTGTGGTCGATTATTTTCTGGTCATAGATGTTTGCTGGAATTGGGGCTTATTTTTTTATTTCGATCATAAGTTTAAAATTATATAATGTGACATTGCATATTTTGATGTAGTTAATATGAGGAGAAATCAGCTGCTAAGAAGCATAATCCTTTGACAAAGCCTTCAAAGCCTTCAAACATGGAAGAAAATAGAGAAAAAGAAGCATTGCCAAGTAAAGCAATTGATGAGCCTTCAAAAAGTGCTACTAGAAAATGAAAGGTAGATACTTCTAAAGCTTCCCTTAGTAAAGAAAATGCTGAGATTTATAGGCGCGATAGGAGAAAAAAGAACAAAGAGCCATCAAAGTTTATCAGTAAAAAAAGAACAAGATCAAAGTCTAGATTAGTTGATGAGGACATACCTATTAGTAAAAAATCTATTTTAAGGAGGTTAGCATTAGAAGGTGTTGATGAGGAGGAGGAGGAAGAAGACTTGGACATAAATGAAGCACAAACTCAAATGAAAGAACATGTTTCTGAAAAAATAATTGTTGAAGAAGAAAAGGATAGTGATAATGAAGCTTTAGATGTGGAGGATGATGAAAATGGTGATGATGTTGCCCAGGAGGATGATAAAGATGCTGAAAAAGAAAAAGAAGAAGATGTAGCAGAAGAAGAAAATGTAGCAGAAGAAGAAGATGATGATGAACAACCTGAAGATGGTGAAGATGGACTGGAAAGTGAAACAAATGCAGCAATTGAAGTTGGCCAGGATTCTCTGTCGATTCCCGCGTTTATAAGGGAGATCTACACATCCAAATACAGATTCGGGACTTTTCTAAGAAAGCATAGAAGTTTCCCGGCCATGATAAGTGTGAGGTCAAGGATCAATATATTCCGCGAGTTCAAGGATAAACTTAGAACCATCAAATTGATGAAATTTTTTAATATTGGTTGTTTTGCTTCACTGTATTTATTGCACGAAGAAACACGAGTTGTGATTTTTAGTTGGAGACAAGCCTGTTAACTTTGGATTGAAGGACTTTGATATGATGAATAGATTGAAATGTGGTGCCAAACCAAGTAAATAAGCTACAAAGAAAGTGACGGATGATGGCCAAGCATTCTGCGACATAGTTTGCCAGTCTAGGAGGAAATGGATAGATCCAGAGCTACTTTTGAAATAGTTGAAGTCCAAGAGGTTTGACACAGTCGAGAAATTAAAGATCGAATTGGTGTGGATTGTCCATTCAGTGTTGCTTGTAAGGGATAACATAGCACGCATCAAAAAGAAGTGGATTTGTATGGCTAACAATCAAGAACTTTTCATGAAATATCCATGGGGAAAGGAATGTTTTTAGCTTACAATTGAGTACTTGAAGAAGGACATGTTGCCAATTTACAAATCAAATGTGAGCAAGAGAAAGGAAAATAATATCTCTGCTAAAAATTCCAAATTGGCTAGTTATGCCCTATACGGCTTCCCATGGGTATTCATGGTAAGTATTCAAATAACCTTCTCAAATTTCTTTGTAGTTTACTACTATTATTTTATTTGCTGCAGACAGAAACTAATACTTTTTGGTTCATGAAAAAATGTAAGCATGGGCATACGAAGCAATTCAGGTATTTGGTTGTAGTGTCGAGAAATCAAAGGTCGTACCAATGCCATTGCCAAGGATGTTGAGATGGCACAGCAAGAAAGTGACATTCGACCCTGATCGAGATCCCTTTAACTAGAGAGTTTATGACCCCGGTGTGGTAATATAGGGAGTGCAATAACACTCCACCAGTAGATTAGAATCAACCAAAGTAAGAGATTATCATAGACCTCGTGTCTATTATTTTGTATTGCTTGTCTAATAACTTTTTTCTGTGCTATATTTTAGAAGGTGCACCCTTACCTTATTCCTACCCTATCTGAGATGGATATGAACTACATGAATAATTTGGTACCATATGGCGATGAGGTAGCGAATCCTATAATCGACCAGCTGTCGGTTGATTTGGAATGGGTGACTGTCATTAAAAAAGCACCTAGTGCAGCGAGCTTAGAGACTAATGATGAAGCTGATATCGCTGATAATGACCCTTTGGATGGGAGTATTCCTGGTTCACGACTAGTTGATGGTTTTTTTTATATTGGTAGAGGAAGACCATGTAGGATGTGCAATGCTCAACCGAGTGATAAAGAAGTGCGCGAAGAGTTGAAGGTTGTGAATGAGAAATTGGATAAGGTGTTGAAGATCCTTTGGGAGATGCAAAATCAAAATGAGAGCCCTTCTAAAGCAGTTGAGTCACCTTGGTACAAAGTTGCAACATTGCAAAGCAGATTGAGGAATGCTCCAATTTCTGCAAGCAAGATGAGGAAGCTGAAACAGAGCAAGAAGAACAAACCAAAGGTAGACGTACTCAAACCAATTTCGGAGGAAGATAATAAATTGTTCTATGAATGGTTTGATAAGAAGGAGAAGTTTTCCAAAAACTTGTTGACTGGCAACTATGACTGGAGGTTTTTCAAGCAATTGTGCAGTGCTAACCCGTCTGTTTTAATTTTTGTGAGTCTCTTAATCACTCACGATGTGTATTTCTATTTTTACTAGCTCCATATTTAACATAAAAATATTTATAATATTTAGCATGTGGAAGAACTTTCGACACTGATGTGTGTATGAAACATAAAATATCCATGCCTCTATGCTCGTAGCCATGTTGTTATGGATATTGCATTATGCAATAACATGTGCACTACATGTGATAAGATCAAGGAGGCTACTAGTAAAGAGGGAAATTATTTTTACTTTTGTGAGACAGTTGATGCTTTTCCAGACTTTTGTACCTTACATTATTGATGCTATATCCTCAAGGAAGTATGCCAAAACCTGGGGCTGTGGAGTGGTGCAAGGCTAAGCTATTGTATTATATGTGGCAAATTAATAACAAGTGTTTTGTACCTGTTATTTTCCACTTGGCAGAGGGTTTTATTCAAATTTATGATCGCCCGAGAGTTTGGAGAGATTTATGACTAAGTGAGACCGAGGGCCTGTAACGACCCGACCAGTCGTTTTGAGATTTTGCACTTTGATCGCCAGTTCTCAGGCATGACTTGCCCCGTGTGATGTATTATGACTGATGTAAATCGTTGGTTTTGGCTTTCAGGAAAAATCGGAATGAATTTGAAGAAACAGTTTCAGTTGAAAGCTTTGAATTTGAAAGGTTGACTAAGAGTTGACTTATTTGTATATGAGCTCGGATCGGAAATTTTAAGATTTGGATAGTTTCGTTGGGTGATTTATGACTTAGAAGCGCGATCGCATTTTGGAAGTCCGTGGAAGGATTTGGCTTGAATTGGCAAAGTTAGTATTTTGATGAATTTCGGTTGATAGGTGAGATTTTGATCCAAGGGTCGGAATGGAATTCCGATAGTTGCTGTAGCTTCATTATGTCATTTGTAATGTGTGTGTAAAATTTCAGGTTATTCGGACATCGTTTGGTCGGGTTTTTGATCGAAAGTGTATTTCGGAAGTTTTTGGAAACTTAGGCTTGAATTCGATGCGTTTTGGGTAATTTGATGTTGTTTGAGGTATTTTGATGATTGGAACATGTTTGAATGATGTTATGAATTATGTTGGCATGTTTGGTCGGGGTTCCATGAGGCTAGGATAAGTTTTGGAAGAGTTTTTGGAAGATTTTTGCCGTTTTGAGCATAAGCATGTAATGATCCATTTTTAGTTCTAGAGATCGAAATTTGATTTTGAGACTTCCAGAATTTTGATAATGAATTATAGGACTGATCTGAAAAGTTTGGTTTAATTTCATCAAGTCACGATTGGGTTTTTCATACGAAATATGAGTTAATTGTTTAACGAGCGAAATGGGTATTGAACTGAGCACATGAGCTCCGAATTGAGTTTCAACTGAAGATTTATGTTTGTATTATTATTTTTGACTCATAGGAACAAGAATCATTGAATTCCGAATTTGTATGATGGAGTTAGAGCCTTTTTAGTGAAAAGAAAAGCTGCTGCAATTTTCTGGGCAATTTCTGTATTTTTCGCACGTGTGAACAGTAACTTCACTTGCGTGAATAGTATCCGTGTACAGTACCATGTACAGTAAACATGAACAGTACTACTGTATAGTACATATGAACAGTAACCGCAAAAATTTCTGGACAGTGTATGATTCGGGCAGTCCGAGAGTTTTCTCATTTTTTAGAAACATGAAGCTCGGATTGAAGCGATTTTCGAAGTGATTTTCACCATATGGATTGGGGTAAGTGTTCTATATCTAAAAGTGATAATATTTAATGATTCCATGGTTATTTTCATCAAGAATTAGTGAATCAAATTGAAGAAAATTTGTAAACTTTTCAAAAACGAAAATTCTAGATTTGGAGGCTGAATTGTTATCGGAATTTAGTAATTTTGGTATGGTTGGACTCGTGGTTGAATGGGTTGTCAGGTTTTTTGAGTTTCGTCGAATTCCGAAGCGTGGGCCCGGGGTCCGGGTTTGAGCAATTTCGGGATTTTGATGTTAAATTGGATATTTTAATGATTATGTACTAATTGTGGCTAGATTTGGAGCATCTGTAGGTCGATTCATGCGGGCGAGGCATCGCGGGCTAGATTTTGGACCGGATCGAGCTAAGTAATGGTTGTAAATACTATCCTGAGGGTTTGAAACCCTGGATTATACGTCGTTGTATTACTTTGAGGTGACTTGCACGTTGGATGATTAGCGTGGGGTAGAGCACCGCTGAGGATTGTGACGTAGTCCATCCCGAAAGAATATTTTAATGCGTATTTGTTCGTTAATTGTTTGACATTATTATATTTTTGGGTTGTATGTCATGTTGGGGCCTTGTGCCGACTTGTTGAGACCCTTAGGAGCATTTTTACTATCTTTCCTCACTCTATTTGTTTGAAAGCGTATTCTCAGTCATGTTTTACCTGTTTACTGCTCAAATCTGGCTTTATCACTATGTTTTTAAAATGTGGAAATTGTTTTGGGCTGAGTTCTCTGTTTTACTGAGATAGACCGAGGGTCTGATTGTGAGATTGATTACTGAGATAGATTGAGAGTCTGATGGTGAGGTTAATGACTAAGAGAGGCCGAGGGCCTAGTTGTAAGGATTATATATCTATGGATTGGGTTGCACGCCGCAACAATGTATATATATATGTATATGGATCGGGCTGTACGCCGCAGTGATACTTATATGGATCGGGCTGCGCACCACAGCAATATAGCGCTTGGGCTGTAGGAGCCCCTCCGGAGTTTGCACACCCCCAGTGAGCGCAGTCGACTATTTATATGGATTGGGTTGTGCGCCACAGCGATGCATGGATCGGGCTGCACGCCGCAGCGATTACTTTGATTTCAGTTATTGTGAGAAATATACGGATCGGGCTGCACGCCGCAGCGGTTATTATATGGTACCAATTGAGCTTGAATGCTGAGTGCGAGTACTGATTAGTAAGAGTTGAGTTACGAGTGACATAGAGGCTAGCCCGAGGGGCGATAGATATATACGTGCATATGAGTGATGTTTTTACCCGAGAGGCTTGTTTATGGACTTATTGATTTCACTCCTCTTTAAAGTGAATTTCTATCGAATATGTTGATTTATCGAATGTTTTCACTCATCTTTATATTGAGACTCTGTCGGAAAGTTGAACAAATGTTTTAAAACAACTTTTATTTAAACTGGGGTTTATGAGATGTTCAGAAATTAATCACTGATTTGGCATTGGTTATTTCCACTAAGATTTTTAAGTTATGAAGTGTTTATGATTACTTTTTTGCCCGAGGGGCTGTTTTACAAACTATGTTTTGCCCGAGGGGCCGATTATGACTTTAATCTCTATTATTATCTTAAATGGTATTGAACCCCTACTGAAACTGCTGGAAAGTATTTCAAAATGATTTTTACTAAAAGATGGATTTTAAAAGGGAAGATTAACTCGTATTATGATTTGAAGGCCTATTGTGTTTATTGAGCCTAACGTGAATGTGGATTCATTGTTTCCTACTACTCAGCCTTTATTTACTCTTATTACTTACTGGGTTGGAGTACTCACATTACTCCCTGCACCTCGTGTGCAGATTCAGGTATATCGGAACCTGGTAGCGGGTGTTGATAGCTCAGCCGCGGAGTCATCAGAGTTAGCAAGGTGGCTGCATGACGTTCGCATTACCGCTTCCTTCCCCTCATTGTTGTTACTGTATTTAGTACATTTTTAGACTTTTGTTGTATTCAGACCTTGATAGTTGCTCATGACTAGTGACACCCCTATGTCGGGCTGATATTTTATTCCGCACTGTTATTCCAGGATTTTATTATGAAACATTGTTTAATTTAAAGGCTTAAAAATGACTCTTAATGCTTAAAGGGTTAAGGTGAGTGTTGTGTCGGCTGGCTTGTCTTCACGAGAGGCGCCATCACGACCGGGCCGGTTTGGGGTCGTGACAAGTTGGTATTAGAGCCTAGATTACATAGGTCTCACAAGTCATGAGCAGGTTTAGTAGAGTCTCGCGGATCGGTACGGAGACGTCTGTATTTATCCTCGAGAGGCTGCAGAACCTTTAGGAAAAACTTAACATTCCTGAATTCTTATCGTGCGTCATTGATTCAGCTTGAAAGGTAACTCCTTGAACTCTTTCCACACGTTTGTATGCGCACATGAGCGCTCGATATCATATGTGCATCAATGGCTTTTGATTCCCTGATCGAGGGGCAAGATGCGATCTCTGTGAGTTGATGTTGGGCCAGTCTGGAGGACTTGAGGCTGGATCTTTGCCTATGGCTTGAGCACCGAGGTGCTGATTGTGTGAGCAAGTGTTTTGAACTTATATGTTCGGTATAGTCCCTATTAGTGGAAGTGACGATTGAGTAACTATGTGATGAGTATGTTAGTACTGCGAGATGTATCTATGTAACTTAGAAGTGACGAGGAAGGTCTGCGGGATGATAGATGAACTATTAAGTGTATGATTTCCATTGTGATTGGATGTGTAGCTCCGAGTTATGGGTGTGCAAAGAGTCTTTTCATGTGTCCTAGTTGGGAGTAAAGTAAATTTCATGTTGCGGTATGAGTTCAGACTCAGGAAGACTAAGTGACTGCGTAATGGTTATGACAGTGGAAGGTATACATAAATGTTAGTTTAAGGCGAAGAAGGTGAGTTATCTCATGCGAAGTGTTCTGAGGTTGTACGATCCTTATGTGTTTGTTAGATTTGCGAGTGAAGGATACGTGTTGCAACTTAAATTGGGTCGCTTAGTGAGTGGGTGTAACTGTTGCGAGAGTGGAATGCGAGATTTGCAGAAGAGTTAAAATTCTAGATGATCTGTGTTTTCACAAGCTTATAAAAGATTTGAGTTTAATCTCATTATGGTATCATGGCATCAATAGAGTATAATCGTTATGAGTTATTGAGCGTGTGTTGATCTATGGCTTCGAGTCAAGTGGGGGAGTCCGCTATTGAATAGTTGATTGCACGGTTATGTGCTCTAATGGTTCCAGTTCGAGGTGTATTTGTAAATCAGTTGTGGTTCGAGTAAAGGAAATTTCAATAAAGGCTATGTTATGTTTTATGGGTGTATGAGAATCGGGGAATGACTTGAGTTGTGGTAGGTAACGAATGCTCGGTGCATAGGGCAGGAAGTTGCTTGGTTATATTGAAATGAGGTCACATTCTGTAGTGTCAGAGTGCAAATCAAGCACAGGTTGTTCGGTTCGTTTAATCAATCTAACTGCGGTTTGAGTAGAATGGACGCCTCTAGAGAATGGTCCTATTGTATTCCAAATTTTACGTGCAATAATTGGAGGCTTTCAAGTTATATTTATGGATAGAAACTGAGTTTTCCTTGGAAGATGTCAAGACTTGTGGTGTTTTCTATATTAATTGTGAGATTCTATATATTAGTATTAGGAGGTAACGGATTTAGATCCGCATGAAGTTCTTCAGAGCGAAGTATTTCGAATGTGGTGCTTTTGGGAATATTTAAGAGAGTATTCAGCGGCTTATGAGTCTTAGACAGTGTGGTTTTATGCTTGGGTCTCGTATGGTAATCCTGGGTTGAGAAATTGTGGTGCTACAGCAAGAGAGAATATCATGTTGAAAATGAATCAGAAAGAAATTTAGATAGATGGAATAGTTTGATAGCAGACCGAATTGGTATGGTAAGGATATGATTAATTTTGTGCGTGTGTTCGAGGTAATGAGTTCTTTCAGGTATTTTGCCGCGATGCTTTTAGGTTTTGATGACATGCTTAGCTTGATCGAGTTAGAAGGATTCAGTCCTGACATGTCTGATTTATGCAAAGGGAACTCGGAGAGTTCTTGATGGTTTTACCGCGGTTTGGGAATGTATATTTTCTGTGGACATGGGATGTATAGTGATTTTCCTTCTAGATGGGACCAATGAAAGGTTCGTGACTAGTAAATATGTAGTTGATTGTGGCTCGGAAAGGGATTTTAAAGTTCTCATATTTATCATATGATGTCATGTTATATGTGGTATGTTGTGTAGGGCGGGTATTGGCATATGTAAGGTTGCAATTCAGTTTTGAAAGGAAGGTCATAAATTCTTAGACAGCACAGGCAGTTTCAGATGACTAGGTAAGTGATATTACTAAATGGTGTGTCTTGATAACGGTATGCACTTTAGAAAGAGGGAAATGTGGTTGAGTTAATAATACATCATAGGTATTGCGGTTGTGGACTGTGAGAAAATAGCTAAGGTTGGTCAGAGGGTAGTATGTGCTATGATTCAGTCGTTGTGAACCTTCGGAGGATTATTTATCTGTTGTGTGTGACTAGACTTGATGTATGGTCCATTGGCAGACCTATATGGATGTGTGTTCTATATCACGACGGCTTGGTTGACTTCGAGTTGCCAATGGTGAGGTGTGTGTTGATTCGTCTGTTATTGAGCTTATTAGTAATCTGGGGAGACCTATGAGTTACCTTTCTGTGTTGCGAGGCGTTATGATTTGTTGGTTATAGGCACATATGGTGCAGTTCTATTAGGGTTTCATAGTGGAAGTCGAGCGGGAAGAGGAATTTGGTATTGCTTGGTGAACGGCGTATTGGTTATGTCCTATCAGGTGTGCGTGGTGTATATTATTTGTTTCACCGTGGGTGTAATGATTGCTTTGGTTTGAGACATCAAATTATGCATGGTTGTCGATTTCGAGCATAATGACTTGAGGTATTTCAGGTGGAACAGTGTTGGATAGGATCGCGCATCACAGCGAAGTTATGTGGAGGTATGACCTTGCGGGTTATATTCGTGTGTTATGTTCCTATACTGCGAGATGGGTTCTCAGCCTTGTGTTGTGGCGGTACTGGTGAGCTTGAGGTACAGCTCTTTCAATGGAGTCATTTTCATGATTTAAGTATGTTTGGACCGTTGCTTATTGGTGCGCGTATTATGCAAGTGGTGTTTTAGGCCTGTACGGATGTATCATGTCACTAGAGTAATGTGTTGGATTAGAGGAGATCGTTGGGATCTTTAATGAATACAAACAGATTCGATTTCAGCATGTCAGGAGGATAAATATCGAGGTTCGGCTCAGAAATTTGCTATGGTCCTTGCCAAAGGAGAAGTGGCCTTATGAGTGGTTGATCTGAGAAATGGTTATGGTTTATTGCGTGTTTCATTTATCATTGGCAGTATATGGAAGTGTTAGAATGCGACTTTAGTTGATAAGAAGTTTTCTGTCGGTATTCGGTTGTTATGTGCAGCTGCTGTGAATAGAAGTTATCGCTACGAGTGTTTGAGTTATGTGGTATATCATATAATTGCACCTGAGATTGTAGGCATAGGCTATTACAGCTGGTTCGGGCCTATTCAGTGTATGAGTGTGAGGTTTTGATCGTATTGATGGTTTCAGAAGTGAAAATGTGGTTCTATGATTCATGGGCTAGATTGGGTTGTGTAATTTCAGCTTCTATGTGTTATCACACCTATATGAGATAGGGTGACGTGGGATCACCCCCGAGTTATGCATGGTAAAGTTATTCATCTATTGGTTGGCTTTTAGAACAACTCTGAGTACGTTCGAGGACGAACATGTGTTTAAGTGGGGGAGGATGTAATGACCCGACCGGCCATTTTGAGCTTTTGTAGTTTGATCGCCAGTTCTCGGGCATGACTTGCCTCGTGTAACGTATTATGACTGATGTAAATCGTTGGTTTTGGCTTTCAGGAAAAATCAGAATGAATTTGAAGAAACAGTTTCAGTTGAAAGCTTTGAATTTGAAAGGTTGACTAAGAGTTGACTTATTTGTATATGAGCTCGGATCGGAAATTTTATGATTTGGATAGTTTTGTTGGGTGATTTATGACTTAGAAGCGCGATCGGAATGCATTTTGGAAGTCCGTGGAAGGATTTGGCTTGAATTGGAAAAGTTAGTATTTTGGCGAATTCCGGTTGATAGGTGAGATTTTGATCCGAGGGTCGGAATGGAATTCCGATAGTTTCTGTAGCTTCGTTATGTCATTTGTAATGTGTGTGCAAAATTTCAGGTTATTCGGACATCGTTTGGTCGGGTTTTTGATCGAAAGTGTATTTCAGAAGTTTTTGGAAACTTAGGCTTGAATTCGATGAGTTTTTGGGTAATTTGATGTTGCTTGAGGTTTTTTGATGATTGGAACAAGTTTGAATGATGTTATGAATTATGTTGGCATGTTTAGTCAGGGTCCCATGAGGCTAGGATAAGTTTTGGAAGAGTTTTTGGAAGATTTTTGCCGTTTTAAGCATAAGCATGTAATGATCCAAAGGTCTATTTTTAGTTCTAGAGATCGAAATTTGATTTTGAGACTTCAAAAATTTTGATAATGAATTATAGGGCTGATCTGAAAAGTTTGGTCTAATTTCATCAAGTCGCAATTAGGTTTTTGACACGAAACATGAGTTAATTGTTTAACGAGCGAAATATGTATTGAACTGAGTACATGAGCTCCGAATTGAGTTTCGACTGAAGGGCTATGTTCGTATTATTATTTGTGACTCATAGGAACAAGAATCATCGAATTCCAAGTTCGTATGATGTAGTTAGAGCTTTTTTAGTGAAAAGAACAGCTGCTTTAATTTTCTGGGCAGTTTCTGCATTTTTTGCACGTGTGAACAGTAACCGCACATGCGTGAACAGCATCCGTGTACAGTACCATGTACAGTAAACATGAACAGTATTCGTGTACAGTACATATGAACAGTACCCCATATACAGTAAAATTTCTGGACAGTGTATGATTCGGGTAGTCCAAGAGTTTTCTCATTTTTGGAGCTATAGAGCTCGGATTGAAGCGATTTTTGAAGCGATTTTCACCATATAGATTGGGGTAAGTGTTCTATATCCAAAACTGATTATATTTAATGATTCCATTGTTATTTTCATCAAGAATTAGTGACTCAAATGAAAGAAATTGGAGAAAATTTGTAAACTTTTCAAAAACGAAAATTCTAGATTTGGAAGCCGAATTGTTATCGGAATTTAGTAATTTTGGTATGGTTGGACTCGTGGTTGAATAGGTTGTCAGATTTTGTGAGTTTCGTCGAATTCTGAAGTGTGGGCCCGGGGGCCGGGTTTGAGCAATTTCGGGATTTTGATGTTAAATTGGATATTTTCGAGTGGGCTTCGCTCCCTTAGCATATTTTAATGATTATGTACTGATTGTGGCTAGATTTGAAGCATCCGGAGGTCGATTCATGCGGGCGAGGCATCGCGGGCTAGATTTTGGACCGGATCGAGGTAAGTAATGATTGTAAATACTGTCCTGAGGGTTTGAAACCCCGGTTTATACGTCGTTGTGTTACTTTGAGGTGACATGCACGCTGGATGACGAGCGTGGGGTAGAGCACCACTGGGGATTGTGACCTAGTCCATCCCGAACGAATATTTTAATGCATATTTGATAGTTAATTGTTTGACATTATTATATTTTTGGGTTGTATGCCATGTTGGGGCCTTGTGCCGACTTGTTGAGACCCTTAGGGGCATTTTTACTATCTTTCCTCACTCTATTTGTTTGAAAGCATATTCTCAGTCATGTTTTACCTGTTTACTGCTCAAATCTGGCTTTATCACTATGTTCTTAAAATGTGGGAATTGTTTTGGGTTGAGTTCCCTGTTTTACTGAGATATACCGAGGGTCTGATTGTGAGATTGATGACTGAGATAGATTGAGAGTTTGATGGTGAGGTTAATGACTGGGAGAGGCCGAGGGCCTAGTTGTAAGGATTATATATCTATGGATCGGGCTGCACACCGCAGCAATGTATATATATATGTATATGGATCGGGCTGCATGCCGCAGCGATACTTATATGGATCGGGCTGCGTGCCGCGGCAATATAGCACTTGGGCTGTAG
The DNA here is from genome assembly GCF_000715075.1 of Nicotiana tabacum. Taxonomy (NCBI): domain Eukaryota; kingdom Viridiplantae; phylum Streptophyta; class Magnoliopsida; order Solanales; family Solanaceae; genus Nicotiana; species Nicotiana tabacum. The sequence goes on along the minus strand of NC_134087.1, from coordinate 53,786,100 downwards.
GAGCCCCTCCTGAGTCTGCACACCCCTAGTGAGCGTAGTCGACTATTTGTATGGATCGGGTTGTGTGCCACAGCGATGCATGGATCGGGCTGCACGCCGCAGCGGTTACTTTAATTTCAGTTATTGTGAGAGATATACGGATCGGGCTGCACGCCATAGCGGTTACTATATGGTACCAATTAAGCGTGAATGCTGAGTGCGAGTACTGATTGGTAAGAATTGAGTCAGAGTGACAGAGAGGCTAGCCCGAGGGGTGATAGATATATACATGCATATGAGTGATGTTTTTGCCTGAGATGCATGTTTATGGACTTATTGATTTCACTCCTCTTTAAAGTGAATTTCTATCGAATATGTTGATTTATTGAATGTTTTCACTCATCTTTATATTGAGCCTCTGTCGGAAAGTTGAACAAATGTTTTAAAACAACTTTTATTTAAACTGGGGTTTGTGAGATGATCAGAAATTAATCACTGATTTGGCATTGGTTATTTCCACTAAGATTTTTAAGTTATGAAGTGTTTATGATTACTGTTTTGCCCGAGGGGCTGTTTTACAAACTATGTTTTGCCCGAGGGGCCGATTATGGCTTTAATCTCTATTATTATCTTAAATGGTATTGAGCCCCTACCGAAACTGCTGGAAAGTATTTCAAAATGATTTTTACTAAAAGCTGGATTTTAAAAGGGAAGATTGACTCGTATTATGATTTGAAGGCCTATTGTGTTTATTGAGCCTAACGTTAATGTGGATTCATTGTTTCTTACTGCTCAGCCTTTATTTACTCTTATTACTTACTGGGTTGGAGTACTCACATTACTCCCTGCACATCGTATGCAGATTCAGGTATATCGGAACCCGGTAGCGGGTGTTGATAGCTCAGCCGCGGAGTCATCAGAGTTAGCAAGGTGGCTGCATGAAATTCGCAGCACCGCTTCCTTCCTCTCATTGTTGTTACTGTATTTAGTACATTTTTAGACTTTTGTTGTATTCAGACCTTGATAGTTGCTCATGACTAGTGACACCTCGATGTCCGGCTGGTATTTTATTCCGCACTGTTATTCCAGGATTTTATTATGAAACATTGTTTAATTTAAAGACTTAAAAATGACTCTTAATGCTTAAAGGGTTAAGGTGAGTGTTGTGTCGGCTTGCCTTGTCTTCACGAGAGGCACCATCACGACTGGGCCGGTTTGGGGTCGTGACACCCTCGCACTCATGATGTTTAGGATTTTGATGAAAACTGACCAGTTGGTAGAGTTAGGCTAAGATGTGCTTACGAAAAAATGGTCATGGGAGCGCATTATGGATGTGCCAGCCATTCAGCAAAGGTAAATTAAATGTGTCATCCGTTATGTTTTACTCATTCTTCTAGTTTCTATAATAATTAATTGTGTCTTTGATTATTGTAGTGAAAGAAGTAGAGCATATGCAGTGAATGTTATTGACTTCTTGCTAACTATTACGCTAATGGATCAGCTTAATGACAAGCGAATGAAGTTGTTCAGGGAAATATTTGTAGTTGATGTCTTCAGGGGAAGGATGGGCCATTCTTAGTTTTAGAATTGAAATTTCAAGTTGTGTTGGTCATGGGACAAATTCATTTTGGGTGAACTTGTAGTAATTTATGATATTTGCATCTACCCTTATGTAATGAAACTACTTTGCTGCTTATTAATTGTTGATGCTGTAATTTTTATTTCCTTAGCACTTTCTTATTGTATTACACAACAGGCAGCTACTTGATTGCGTAATAGGCAATGTTTCTAGTAATAAACTAGCTACTTGGTTGCATAATAGACGATGTGTCTAGTACTAATAACTTGATCAAATATAACGTTACATCAGGCATAACCCAGAGGTTGCGTAATAGACACTGGGTCCATCAATAAACTAGCTACTTGGTTGCGTAATAGACTCAAGGTCATGTTTAATAACTTCAACAAATTTAACATTACATCAGTACAACACTACATGATCAAAAATACTTCCAACAAAATAATGTTGGACTTCTATATATTGAGGATCTTTCCTTCTGATTTAGTAGCATCCACAATGTAGCCCTAAGATGTTTGAGAGTCTTGTTTAGGGGAGAATTTTTAGGACAAGTGTTAGCCTACCACTTGTGTTTGCCTCTTTGTGAGGTTGTTCTTTCGATATTTTTTACTTTTTTATATAGCGGATTGCTTATCTCCACTAGCGGACATAAGCCAATTGGCCATTAAATATTTGTGTCTTTTTTTGGTATATTTCTCTTTTGTTGGATGATGTATCATCATTCAATATTTACTTTATTAGCTAGCTTCCGTATGATATGTGTCAGCTTTCTTTTCTAATATACCGCTGCTGAAACTTTTCTTATTTGATTCGTTTTCAAGTAGAAAATAAATATTTTTATGCACATATTGTCTTCTGTACCTAAAATCATGGGCGAATTAATGTTGTTGAGATTATTTAATAACTAGTCATGTTGTAGTAACTTCACATTTACATAGGCTATTCCTGTATATGCCAATTTTGTAAACATCTAGGCTACTATTGTAATAAGGTTGTTAGATTAGTAGTTAGTGGAAGTAGCTATACACTTGTATATAGATATTGTATAGATATTTTTTATGTAAGAAGAATTCATTTTCTCTCTCAATCTATTTCTCGAAGCTTCTTAGTATGGATGGTTTTCCCCTTCCTCCATTGGAGCTCGATTTGAGTTCAATTCCACTGTTGATCCTCAACATTTTAACATGGTATCAGAGCGTAGGCTCCGGTTCTCTCTTTAGTTACTCAATCTAGTCAATCTCTATCAAAACTATATTCGTTCTCTTTCGAAATTACTGATTCAATTCAATTAGGGCAAAATTATTGAAGGAAATCACTTCTACTAATTTTTAATTGCTACTCGATCACGAGACAATTCCTACACCTTAAGTCATGGAAAAAGATAAGGAAACCCTCGATTCGTCTAGCCCTCTATACATGCATCCGTCAGAGAATGCTGGAACTATGCTGGTACCGATGGCTTTCGACGGCATTGGTTATAGATTCTGGAGTAGAGGAGTACTTAGGGTGTTATCAGTGAAGAACAATGTCGGATTTATCATAGGAAAGGTTAAGAAGCACGATGCGAATCACACCACTTTTGATCAATGGTCCCGGATTCTTAACTCACTTTTGAAAGATTTGGCTGATAGTCTAGAATATGTTAAGGATACGAAGGAATTATGGCAGGAATTAGAAGATAGATATGACCAAACTAATGGTGCCAAATTGTATCAGCTTCAGAAGGAAATCAGTGATCTAAGTCAAGGAACTCTTGACATCACTGGCTACTACACTAAAAAGAAGAAACTTTAGGAATAAAATAATACCTTAAATTCACACGCTCAGTGCAATTACACCTGCACCTATGGAGCTAATGCAAACATGCACAAGGCAGAACATGATAGAAGATTAATTCAGTTCTTGATGGGATTAAATGAGGTGTACACTGTGGTGAGAGGCAATATTTTGATGATGAACCCACTACCTAGCATCGCACAAGCATTTTCCATACTAATTCAGGAGGAGAAACAGAGAGAATTAAGCCACACAGTCAATTTGTGATGGAATCTGCATCTCTTAGTGCAAGTGTAGGAAACAACAATTTCAGGACCAATTACAACACAAATGGATACAATGCTAGAAATGCTGGAAGCAATGTAAATAGATGAGGATATCCATCGAACAAAACTCGCTTGTTTTGTAAATATTGTAAGAAGCTAGGACATAGCAAAGATAAGTGTTTCAAACTCTATGGGTACCCTCAGAATTCAAAGTATCCTAGTTATGGTAACAACAATAAAGGGAAAAGAGTTGCATCAAATGTATTTGGAATACCAAATGATGGACCTATTACTTCAGAAGTTGAAGGAGATCACCATGAACAGGGAAGACTTATGCATAACCTGACTCAAGAACAATATGGACAACTCCTCAACATTCTGGAGAAACTTAAAATAGGAAACATAGGGGAGAAGTCAAAAGACATGAAGCTGACTGGAAGAGCTGTGAACTTTGCAGTTATTGTTGCTTTCTCTTCTTCTATTGAGGATAATAATAAATTGTGTGAATGTTTTGAATCAAATATTGACTCGTGGATCCTTGATTACGGGGCCACAAACTATATGACTTTCAATAAGATATTACTATGCAATATCAAAACCTTAGTATACCCTTACCTAATTTCAAATGCCCAATGGGTACAAAGTGAAGGTGACACTTATTGGTGATGTGATTCTTAGTCTAAAGTTCATTATGAGAAAAGTAATTTATGTGCCTAGCTTCAAATTTAACTTGATTTCTGCTCATTCCCTAACTGTGCAATTCGATTGCATAGTTGTATTCACAAAATTCTCCTGTCTTTTTCTACAGGGCCCTTCACTGAAGAGGCCACTAGAGATTGGTGAGGTCAAGGACAACCTTTACTTTCATTGTACAAACTCATGCAAAAACAATTCAATTTTACCTTCTGCACTTGACACTACTATCTTGTCACATAGCTCTCACATAGCACCTTGTGCATCAACCACCAATTCCACACACAATAGAAATAAAGTGCAGTCCATTGTAGAAACTACTGCTTCAAGCAATAATAATGAGTGTCATGTTTCAAATGTTTCTTTTTATCTTTCTTCTGATGTTCATAAGCTTTGTAATTCTATTCCAAATGCATCTGCTTGTGAGAAATACAATGTATATATTTTGTGACATAATAGATTGGACCATGTGCCTTTTGTCAAAATGAGGGGCATCTCAGCTGTCCCAACTACCTTTGCATAAAAATAACCATTCTTCTACCATGTCTGTCCAATGGCCAGGCAAAGCAGATCTTCCTTCCCACAAAGTACCACAAAAACACTTAAAACCTTTGAACTATTACTTGTAGATCTCTGGGCCCCAATCATATTCCAACTCATGATGGCTATAAATATTTTATTAACCTTGTAGATGATTATAATGGTCCACATGGACACATCTTCTAACTTGCAAGAGTAATGCCTTGCATATTATCAAAGCCTTTGTTGCCATGGCAGAAAACCAATTTCAGACTACCACTAAAACAGTTAGAACAGATAATAGCCTGGAGTTTGTCAATGCGGCCAGCATCTTGTTTTTCCAAAGTAAAGGAATCATACACCAAAAGACTTGTCCTTATACACCACAACAAAATGGGATAGTAGAGAGAAAACACAAATACCTCCTCGAAACATCTAGAGCATTGTTGTTTCAATCCAAACTTCCTTTACAATATTGGGGAGAATTCATCCTTACCTCTACTTACCTAATAAATAGATTGCCATCATCCTCTATCAAAAACAAGTGTCCATATGAACTACTGTACCAGAAAAAGCTACTTTATTCACATCTTAGGAGCTTTGGTTGCCTTTGCTTCCCAGCCATTCTCAAAACACACAAAGACAAGTTTGAACCTAGATCAATTCCACATGTCTTTATGGGATACCCTTTTGGGACAAAAGGCTACAAGGTGTTAAATCTTGTCACAAAACGAATACATATCTCAAGATATGTATATTTCATGAAAACATCTTTCCATTTAGCTTAAAATCAAATTCTAACGATCTATCTTATAATATTGATGGTTCCTCCTTTTCATTACCCCAAATGCATCTAAATATAGAAAATCATTCACCAGCTGACTCTAGCACAAATGATTCTATTACATCTCCCATTGTATCACCTCACAGTCACAATATGGTGTCACCAACACTTGTATCAGAGGATCATGACTATGGAAATGACCAGGATACAGCTAAATACAATATCCCATTTCCACAATTCCAAAACCAAAACACTCCACCTAATACTGCTAGTTCATCTAATTCTAGCCAACATACTCCAACCTTACTTCTAGAAAACATCAGACCACCTAGAATTCACTAACCTCCTACTTACTTGAAGGATTTTGTGTATACACTCCCAAACCAACCGGTGAATACCTCACCTCAAGATGAACAAATCACCTTTTCTCTTTCCTTTAATGCCTTTATTTCTGATGTGCAACCCATTGATTTTAGAGCCTTCCACTGGTAGTCAATATTTGATAAAGAATGTGTCATAAGATTGTGAACCTGTCTCATATGAGGAAGCACCTGATGTACCTGCATGGCAAGAAGCAATGACTCAAGAATTTGAGGCATTGTATACCAATAACACCTGGGATTTAGTACCATTTCCAGCTAGAAAAAGGGCCATAGGATGTAAATGGGTGTATAAGATAAAACACAAGGCAGATGGGAGTGTAGAGAGGTTTAAAGCTAGGTTGGTGGTGAAGGGGTATACTCAACAGACTGGAGTGGATTATACTGAGACTTTTTCACCTGTTGTAAAAATGACAACACTAAGGACTCTGAATGGGGTAGTAGTTAAGAAGGGATGGGAAATGTTTCAATTAGATGTGAATAATGCTTTCCTTCATGGTGACTTACATGAGGAAGTATATGGAGGTACCACCAGGCCTACTTATAGAGCAGTCTGGAATGGTATGCAAGTTGAACAAATCCTTGTATGGATTAAAACAAGCTAGTAGACAATGGTATGCCAAGATGACAAAAGCTCTTTGTTCTAGAGGCGATACACACTCTATGTTTGATTACTCTTTGTTTTATAAAGGCAAAGGAAATTCAGTAACTTTTGTAGTTGTATATGTAGATGATGTTATTATCACAGGAGCTCACTTGGAAGAAATTACCAGCTTAAAGAAGTTCCTTCATGAAACTTTTAAAATACAAGATCTAGGGAGACTCCATTACTTCCTAAGATTGGAGATACTTTATGAAGGTGATGGAGTTGTTATTACATAAAGGAAATTCACTCAATACCTTCTTAAAGAATTTGTCTGTATAGGATGTCCTTTTGTGACTTCACCTCTTGATACAACAGTGAAGTTAAAAGCAGGTGAAGGAATACGACTTTCAGATCCTTGTCACTATAGGAAACTAGTTGGGAAATTGAATTTCCTTATACGAACTAGGCCTGATATAGCTTATAGTGTTTCAACACTTGAGCCAATATATGCAAAATCCTAGAGATAGTTGATAAGTGAGGATTTTAACCTATTATTTGCTCTCTGTTACTTGCGTTTTGGGCTTAAAATGCATGAAGGTATTCCCGAAAACTAATGTAATATGCTTGCTTGTAGGAATTGATCAAAATGAGCCAAATGATGCATAATCAACTCATAAATGAGTCAAATCTGGAATAAAACCAAGACTGGGCCAGGAGACCTGAAACCTGGACCGCACAAATATTATGTGGCCGCAGAAGCCACAACATGGCCGCGATCACAAATATGCGATCCGCGAAGTGAAGAATCAGAGAGAGCATTTTAAGGCCAAATGTTAAGCGAGGTCCACGCCAGAAATGTGCGGCCGCTAAAGTCTCACTGCAACTGCGATTGGAATTATGTGGACCACGGTGGCTGAGATATAGAGAGTTCACATTTCAAGAAAGAATAAGGAGTGCAGTCCGTGGTAGAATTGCGCGGCCACAAAAATCCACTACGCGGTCACGATGGTAATTATGCGGCTCGTGAAACAAACTTCATCCCAGATCCAGAAGTTTAAAACGCAGACCACGGTCAATATTACGCATCCGCGAAGGCAAGAGTGCAGTCGCGGTAAGAATTACGCAGCCGCGAAACCTCCGCATGGGTATTTTGTCCGAAAATTTTAGCTTAGTATAAATAGATCCTTTTGACATTTTAAGGTTAAGTTATGTTTTAGCTGAGCATGTGAGACGACTGTAAATTCTGTTTTGGGAAATTGTGTACTAGAATTATCTCTCAACATTAGATTTTCATCTTTTAATCTAGTGTTATGAGTTTTATATTTATTTTATCTTTGATTTATGCTATTTCCATGAGTAGCTAAACCCATAGCTAGGGTTGTGATCCAACCCTAGTGTGGGTATTTGATGGGCCTTGAATTTTAGGGCTTGAATGTGTATGGGTAAGTAGTATTTAGCCTAGTTCTTGCTAGAACTATGGAATTAGTGGTTGCAAACACTGATTCATACCTTTATGACTTAGTATCTACTTGAGAAAGATGGACTAAGTCTAGGAAAACTAGACTAACAAGTAATTGGGGTGAACTCAAGAAATTGATAGCCCCAATTAAAGGGTTAAACCTAGAGATAGTAATACCCGACTTGAGCTAAAATCACTTGAATTGCATGAATACCCATTTGGACTTGAAAAGGCCAAATTGGGCAAAATCACTCAAACTACCGAGAGGTATAGAGTGAGTACCCGGGTGTGATAGCTATATTACGACCCCAATTAATCATATGATTGCCCTAAATTCTTGCTACGTGTTAAATATCCACCTAGGTGGAAGTCGCTACCCTAGTCCCTTTAAAATCCTTGAAATTCAACAACAAAAACATTATACTTAGTTTCAAATATTGCATGCTATAGAATAGAAGTAGAAGCAGAAAACAAACAAATCATTTGTGGAAGTGTAATTAAGAGCAAAACCCGCATCTAAACTTGGATATAAATCTATTCCAAACAAATTAACTCCTGCGGATTCGATCCCAACCTAGTTGGGTTAAAACTCCATCGACCATTCTCGCTACTCAATAGTAGTGCAGGCTTGGACTCCGATCAATTTTTGGCGCCGTTGCCGGGGAGTTAAACGGTTTTAGCTATATATCTGAGTATTTGTGTGTTTTCTTTTTCTTTCCTTCTGTTTTCCTAATTTGTGTGTGAATTGCTCTTAGGTACCAAATGGCTCTTAACAATGAAGCCCTCGGAAATTTGCCGTTGGGGGGAGGAGGTAGATGATGATCACGTGGATGAGATTCAACCTGAACCTCAAGCACAAAGGAGAGGCCGACCGCTTCATGATAATATTCCAAACCCTCCCCCCACATCCTTCAAGGGCAGCATACCGGGTGTTGCCCAACAAAGGCTATTCAAGTGCAATAGTCCCACTCCGGATTAGGGTGAGCAACTTTCAAATATCCAATACCATTCTTACACTCTTGGAACAGAGGGGTTTCTTCACCGGAGCTCCAAACCAAAACGCCTATTAGCATCTCAAAGGTTTTGTTGATACGTGCTTGAGGAGCAAGCAAACTAACGTCTCTGAGGACGCATTGAGGTTAAGGATTTTCCCATTTTCTCAAATGGGAAGGCTTTGGATTGTCTAGAAAGGTTACCCAACCATTCCATCACTACTTGGGATGAGTTGGCCGAGTCATTTATTGCAAAGTTCTTTTCTTCGGGACATACGGTGACATTAAGAGATGAGATCCTTGCTTTTAAACATGAGCCAAATGAACCATTACATGAGATTTGGGAGAGGTACCGGACAATGGTAAAGGAGTTCCCAAACAACAATATGGCTGAGGCCATGATCCAATAGACCTTTTATAGGGGGATCAACACTACAAACCGATATGTGGTTAACCAACTCACCAGGGGGAACTTCATGAATATGCTATATGCCAAAGCGTGTGAAATACCTGATGAGATGGCGGATACTTCTTGGGTGTGGCAAAGTCGAGCTAATGTTCCACAAGGAAATCCTAATGTTATTCACCTATACAAGAAGCTCCATGATCACGGCCAAAGCTATAGCCGAGTTGACTACTACCATGAACCAATTGGCCAAAGCTCAGTTGCAACAAGTTCAAGGGCCAAAACAAGTGAATGCCATGGAAGGAGTGAATATGATGATCAATAAGAGAAGGCAATGAGGTCAATAAGTTCAAAACAATCCTGATCAATTTGAACAAAGTGAAAGCGGGTACAATCAAGATGATTCATATGATGATCAAAGTGAAGAGGTTCAATATGTGAACAATTATCAGGGTCAACGGGAAAATACTCCAAATCAACAACAGTGGAGGTCACAAGGAAATTGGGGAAATTAAGGTCAACAAGGAAATTGCAATAGTGGCGACAACAATAACCAAGGCAATTGGGGGAACAACAACAATTAAAATTGGGGTAACCAAGGAAACCAAGGCAATTGGGGTAGCAACAATAATAGTAATTGGGGAGGCAACAACAATCAAAGGGGTTGGAACAACAATAATAAAAGGAATTGGGGGTCGGGATTTCAAAGGCCCCTAATGTATCAACAACCGAACAACCCTCCCCCATTTTCGTCACAAGGTCCTAGCTCTTCCAATAATGAGATGGGACAGATTGAATCCATGTTCGAGCAAATGACGAAGAAAAATGCCGACTCCGATATCCAATTGGCCTCCTACAACACTTCTATCCGTAACTTGGAAGTCCAACTTGGCCAAATTTCTCAATTGTTGAATACTCGCCCTAAGGGGGAACTACCAAGTGATATGGTAGTAAACCCAAAGGGTGAGAACAATACGGGTCATGCTATGGTAGTGACTACAATAAGTGGTATAGGTAGAGTTGCTAGTACCTCTAACCCAAGAAAGACTCTGAGTGATGATGTGTTGGTGCAAGATGATGATGAACCAAGCAATGATTTGCAAGTGAATGATGAAGTGATAATAGACATTGATGACAACATGGAGGAGAAACAAAATGATGTGAACCCGTCTAGGGAACATGTGATTGACATATCGAAAATGGTAGTGCCCAAAGCCAAGAATCCTTTGCCAAGGCCTCCTCCACCATATCCTCAAAGGCTCACAAAGCAAAACAATGAGAATCAGTTCAAGAAATTTATTGATATGATGAAAAGTTTGTCCATAAATGTGCCTTTGGTTGAAGCTCTAGAACAAATACCGGGATATGCCAAGTTCATGAAGGACTTGGTAACAAAGAAGAGATAAATGAACTGTGAAACAATCAAAATGACATATCAAGTTAGTGCCATTGTGCACTCCATGGATCCAAAGTTAGAAGACCCCGGTGCCTTTACAATCCCATGCACTATTGATAGTGCCGATTTCGCCAAAGCTTTGTGTGACTTGGGGGCAAGCATTAACTTGATGCCATATTCTGTGTTCAAGACATTGGGGATTGGGCAACCAAGGACCACATCTATGAGGTTTCAAATGGTGGACATGACAATGAAGAGGCCATTGGGGATGATTGGTGATGTGCTAGTTCAGGTCGACAAGTTCATACTTCCCGCAGATTTTGTGATACTTGACTGTGAGGTTGACTACAAGGTGTCAATAATATTGGGGAGACCTTTCCTAGCTACAAGGAAGGCCTAAGTTGATGTGGAAGCAGCGGAGCTCACCTTCCGAGTGGGCGATGAAAAAGTCATGTTCTATGTTTGCAAGTCAATGAGGCAACCTAATAGCAATGAAGTGTGTTCGTTTGTGGATCTTGTGATCGAGGTATTGTTGAAGACACAAGTGCTATGATTAATAGAAGACCCTTTGGAAGCTGTGTTGTTGAATCATGATGTGGATGAGAAGGAAGGCTTGGTTGAATATGTCAATGCTTTGCAAGGAATGGGTTTATATACATATGAGCCCTAGAAACTTTCCTTGGACCTTGAGAACTGGAAGACTCTACCAACAAAGCCCTCAATCGAGGAGCCTCCCATATTGGAGTTGAAGCCTTTGTCTTCACACCTCAGATATGAGTTCTTAGGCATTTGTTCCTCTTTACCCATTATTCTTTCCTCGTGCTTAACTAACGTGCAGGTAGATGACACCCTTGCGGTGCTCTAAAGGAGGAAGAAAGCAATAGGTTGGACATTGGTAGATATTCGGGTTATAAGCCCCACCTTTTGCATGCACAAAATCATATTGGAGGAGGATTCCAAACCCTCCGTGGAACATTAAAGAAAATTGAATGAGGCCATGCAAGAGGTTGTCAAGAAAGAGGTCATCAAGTGGTTGGATGCTAAGGTTGTCTACCCCATTTCTGATAGTTCATGGACTTCATCGGTACAATATTTTCCAAAGAAGGGGGCATGACTATGATTACAAATGACAATAATGAGTTGATCCCCACAAGAACTGTCATCGGTTGGAGCGTATGCATGGATTAAAGAAAGCTCAACAAAGTGACTCTGTAAGACCATTTTCCGCTTCCATTTCTTGATCAAATGTTGGATAGGTTAGCCGGACGTGCTTATTATTGCTTCTTGGATGGGTATTCTGGGTATAACCAAATTCTTATTGCACCCGAAGACCAAGAGAAGACCACCTTAACTTGTCCATATGGCACATTTGCATTCTCAAAGATGTCGTTTGGTCTGTGTAATGCACCGGCTACTTTTCAGTAGTGTATGATGGCAATATTCATGGATATGGTAGAGGACTTCCTTGAGGTTTTCATGGATGATTTCTATGTTGTGGGGATTCTTTTGATGAGTGTTTGAATAATCTTGACAAAGTCTTGGCACGTTGTGAAGAAACCAACTTGGTGCTTAATTGGGAGAAGTGTCACTTTATGGTTGAGGAGGGCATTGTCCTCGGCCATAAGATGTCCAAGAATGGTATTGAAGTGGATAAAGCAAAAATTGAAGTGATATCAAAACTCCCTCCTCCTACTTCCGTCAAAGGAGTAAGGAGCTTTCTAGGTCATGCGGGGTTCTACCGTCGGTTCATCAAGGATTTCTCAAAGGTGGTGAACCCCTTGTGCATGTTGTTGGAAAAAGATGCAAAATTTGTGTTCAATGAATATTGTATGAAAGCATTTGAGATACTCAAGTATAGGTTGACTATCACTCCCATTATTACCGCACCAAATTGAAGCTTACCATTTGATCTTATGTGTGATGCTAGTGATGTGGCGGTATGAGCAGTATTGGGGCAAAGAATCAACAAGATATTCCATCCGATCTACTATGCTAGAAAGACCATGAATGATGCCAAGTCAACTATACGGTGACCGAGAAAGAACTCTTAGCCATTATCTTTGCTATGAAAAAGTTCTGCCCGTACCTCATAGGTACCAAAGTGATTATTTACACCGATCACGCGACACTTCATTATTTGATGAGTAAGAAGGACTCAAAGGCTAGATTGATGAGGTGGGTACTTCTTCTACAAGAGTTTGATCTTAAAATCATAGACCAAAAAGGGAGTGAGAATCAAGTGGTGGACCACTTGTCCCGTTTGGAAGAGGAGGGGAGGCCCCATGATGGCCTTCATTTCACAAGCCACGATACACCCTGATGTAGGAACCATATATAAATCTTTTTCGGAATAATTGTTCACAAATTAATGGGATAAAGGGAGATGGTGCATTTTCATATGAGAAATCTGTGGTGACTCGTCCTTGCACCAAATATCAAAGGATAAGATGCATGTAAATTAACAATATGACTATGTATTCATCAACTCAAAAGCTTCTTATGTATGCTTCCCTGTATTATAATTAATATTAGATAGTGGTAATGATACAGCAGAAAATGGGATAAGATTTTGTTTGGCCCGTAAACCATGCCTTTACTGAAAAGCTAAAGCTAAATACATCACTCAAAAGTTTGAATTAAAAAAGAGTCTACGTTGAACGCACAATTGCACTTTAATTCCCCGACCAATTGTTTTAAGAGCAGAAGCCAAATAAAAAATTACTTTCTTCATGATAGTGTGTGCCTAGGCGCGTAGTTTTAAAAAAAGTTTTTTTTTAAACTTTTGATTTAAAATAAGATATAAACATTTATGTGACTATAGAATATCTCAATAGCAGTAAAATGAGAAGTTTAAAGTGAAATAATTTCCAAATATAAGTACCATTTTTTTTAAACAAACAAACAAGAAAATATCGTCACAACTACATGATAGAGCGAGTTGGCGAGAATGGCCGGACCCTTACACTTATACTTACGTACAAGCGGGGCGGAGTTATCATGCGGCATATGGGTTCGGTCGATCCCAGTAGCTTTAGTCCAAACTCTGTATTTGTCTTAAGAATTTTATTAAATATGTACAAACTGTTAATTTAGAACCCAATAACTTAAACAAACTATAATTTCAAACCCATAAACTTTAAATCCTGGTTTCACCTCTAAATGCTAGTAACCATAACAAGCAATAAAACATGAAGGAAAGAGACATATGAGCTTATCTCCATAAAATAGTGATAGTGAGTGAAAAGACGCATTATTTTATAAAGAAAATAGAGGATGTTACAGATATATGTGCCATGGATTAATAATGTTCAAGATATTTGAACATAAAGGAAGGTTATTGCATTTTATCTGGTTTTAAAAAAAAACATCTTAAGATTTATGAAACTTGGAAGGTATAGTACGCATGTTGGGTTTTTGGAGGATTCAAAAAGATAAAGCGCAGATGCATTTGATCATTGCGTCTGCCATCATATTTACTTTTCTCAAATAAAATATTGTACTTACTTTTCTCAAATAATAAAATGTTTCACTTATCCACGTTTTTAGTTGCGCAAAAATGTGTGTTTTTCATTCATATTTGCTAATAATTTGATAAGTTATCGGACTATTTTTATTTTTGACAAGGGGTTACTCCGATGGTAAGCATATATGGTTCGAGTCACCAAAGGAGCAATAGTTCCAACAAAGGAGAGGATTAAAAAAAATTGTATTTCCAATTTCTGTACCAATAAAAAAATAATGAACTGAAATATTTATTAAAGGAAGCATTATCACTTCCTGACCTATGAAATGTGTAATTTCAAGTTGGATGCATACTACTACTTAGAAGAGGAAACTTTAGAACACAAAGTTACACAGTTGGCCGCTCGGCCAAAAGTATTCACACTCCCTAGCCGGTATACATATATTATATATACTAATTATATACGGCTTTATTATATACTCCCTCCGTTTCAATTTATGTGAACCAATTTCCTTTTTAGTCTGTGCCAAAAAGAATGATCATTTTCCTTATTTGGAAACAATTTACCTTTACACAATGATTTATAGTCACACAAAATATATGTGCCTCATTTTACACAACAAGATCAAAAATCTTCTCTCTTTCCTTAAACTCTGTGCCCAGTCAAATGGGTTCATATAAATTGAAATGGAGGGAGTATATATTTATGTTGCCTAGATCTGTGTTGGTCTTATAATTACTGAGTCCATATTGATTGGCCTAATACATAGCTCACTCTAGACAACAAAGCCTGTGTTTGAACTGTTAAATGCAAAAGAGAGTGCAGCAATATTATAATAGTTAGCCTATTTGTTTATCTTGTTTCATCCAAAAAAGAAAGAAAAAACAATGGGAATGAAATGACAGAACAACTCTACATAGTCATTTGAAACATTGTTATCACATTTAACTCAGAGAAGAAAGGCCTTCTTTTAGCCCTTGCATATTCAAAGGAGAATACACGAAAGAACGAATATTTTGAGAAAAATAAATTACAAACAATGAATACAAAATTCTTCCACTTGTAATAGATACTACTGGAAGAATGATTAAAGAAAATGGCTTCCAACTTATTCATAAAACTCCAGTAACCTAATGTAATCTATACTATCCCTTCTGCTCCCCTCCCCCTCCTTTTATTTTAATTTTCGCAAGAGATTCCAAGAATTTTTTGACCTGCATATATATATGATTTTGAATTGCAGACTTTAGATTTCACATCAAGAAATTACTTTACATTTCTTGACATCAAGAACAAAAATGTGGCTTTATTTCATATTCTCACCTCTGAGGTATCCCTGAGAGAGAAGATAGCATTACTCTCTTTTGGGACAGCCGAAACAAGAATTCCATAACCTTGATATCTCCCCCTCAAAACCTGGATTTAAAACATACTCTTTCATTTCAGAAGAAAGGGTAAGGTCACTAGTATTGACATGATGAGATTCTGTTGTATATTAATTACCTTGAATGCATCTTCGTCTGTTCTATCATCTCCAATATAGATTGGGAGCACATTATGGCTATTTCGAAAACCTGCATGGTTGTGCATATATTTGATAAACATGGACAAAACAATCCATTCTTAATTATCTCTCGACTTCACCACTTTTATGTGCTCTAAACCAACACTCACATACCTAGTGATTCAAGCAGAAACTCAACTGCTTTTCCTTTGTCCCAGTCTATTACAGGACGGACCTCTAAAACCTATTGAAAAACAAAAAAGAAGCAAGATTTCAACAAATTACAATAATGTAGTAGTGACACTCAGAGTGAATAAAGTAATCAAACTGGAGACTTCAGTAGGCAATGTATGTTGTTTTGTCACAAATAATCAAGTTACTAGATACCTTTCGCCCATGAGTTTGTCGTAGTCGAGGGTATTCTTTCAAGACGTCATGGACGCATTGTGCGACGACTGGCCAACTCTGAATTTAAAATGAAAACCATCATCATAAGTTGGCTGCAGAATAATTCACAAAGGTACTTAACCTCAGAATTCAGAGACATTATGAAACAGCAAGGAATGAGACTCACATTCTCATCTACATTACGGTAATGTACAGAGGCACAAAACTTGTGGTTCTCAACTTTTGTACCTTTTACTTCTTTAGTTTTATCGACAAGGGTTCTAAAAACCTGCAAAATAGTCTAGCTCATTCATTTCATGTCTACAAAAAAAAAAATCATTTGGTGCCAATATTGCAAGGCGTAGAGAAACAAGTAAAACACCTCGTCAATCATGGGCAAGAATTCACGAGCAGGCTGGAATAGATTAACTCCCTTGCCCTGCTCAAAACATAAAGTAGAAGTAGTTATTAGAAAGTAAGGTAGAAATGGGTAAAAAATACAAAATGTCAGTATTTACTAGCCAATGATGAAGGTGACGACTCTCATAAATTAAATTGTAATACCTGCTGGTCAGTATATTTAATAAGTGAACCATTACTGCACACCTCATTTCTAATTGGAAGCATGATGTCCATACCATGACTACCAGCATAATAGAGTTCCGTTAATCCTACCAACTGATAAACCTGAAACAGGATTGACATAAGTCACATTGCTGAAAACGAAAAGATAGGTTCAGAAAGTAGACTGTGTAAACAACTAACAATACATGAATTACTGGTTAATGTAAGAATTTTACCTTGTCACGGTTTCGTCCACTAATGATTGCTGTTGGGAAATATTTTGCAACATCTCTGACAGCTGAACGCATCTGCAGAATTTGTAATTTCTTTTCATCTGCAGGTAAGCTTCTCACTTGCAATAAGGAAAAAGTTGGAGTTACTTACATCAGCGGAGATAAAAGCACGGTCAGGGTCATCAACAATTGGACAAAGAGTCCCGTCATAGTCTAAAAAGATAACAATCTGTTTATTCTTTGCATGGCTAACAATTTGCTGAAAGGAGGTAAGAGCTGATGGATACATGAACTGCACACAAACAGCAGGAAAAGAGACGGTTGATTATAAGGTATTTGACATTCACTCTGTCTAGGCAGATGGATAAGTGTGCAAAATTAGGAAAACAATGAACATATCTAGCATACCATCCAAGAGCAGTAAAGAATATCAGCATCATCTGAAAAATCCTCGATGTCTACTTCCTTTTGAACCTTCTTACTAGGAGGTGAAGAAGACTTCATTGCATCAAGCCAACCATTAGAACGAACATCATCAAGCTTCCCTGGCTTCTTTCTCGGAATCATTAGCACGCTAGTGGAGATTGAAGGCCCGATTTTGAATAAGACAATAAATTTGAATGGATCCGAAATCTAGACTTGTTTATCAATGAAGTATCCGTAAGGACAGGAGAAGCACTCGCTGAATTCAAGTCCATTGAATGTCTCAGAATTTACTGATTTTTATTTTGCTAGGTTAGAAGACCAATGAATATTACTACTAGATGTATGGAGTACCTAATCTTTCTATCCCACTCTTTTGTCAGCGAAAAACCACCTCTTTAATTTTTTCTTCTTGCTGCTGCTGGATATGCTTTCCATCAATCACAGGCTTCCTGAAATCTGGTCAATCATAAATTTTCAAGCGCCATGATTCAAAAATTAGTGTTGTAAGTGACCAATTATATAAATTCATCAGCGCAAGTACCTCATTTCTAAAGGCGCACTGCATTTAGGGAACAAAACATTTTTGGCTCAAAATTTTGATATTAGTTATAGACCTCTGTGTTTTCCTACCTGGAGAAGAAAACAACCTATACATGTCATGGTCTTACTTAAATCTAGAAAACCATTGGAGGCAAAAGTATTGACTAAACAATGTCATACTAGCACTTAACATGGAGCATATAAACAAAAAGGAATCTTGAACTATTAAAAAAGGAACATTCTAAGTAATATCAACAGAGGAAAAGAATTGCACCACGATCGTTTCTATCAGAACAGTAGTTGCGGCTATTATATGAAATTGGTTCATATGTTGTTTTAGCTGGTCCTTGCAATGGTAAAAGAATCATTCTAAGAGATTGATCTTACACTGAACAGTGGCAGAAGCCTAATAATCAGGATTTCTCTTGGACAATTATCTCTATAAATTTTCATAAGAATAGATTGGTCTTTCAGGATTTTGAACCAAAAGGCAAAGAGCATTAATAACCATTAATTGAAATGTATCCAATTGTTTATCTGGTAATCGAAACTCAAGAGACTCAATTCCCTAGGAAGGATATATGTATGCACATTTAGTGTATGATCCAGTGGTGTCTGTTGGTTCAGCAGAACTCGCAGTTATCTGCTAAAATCCATTATATCAGCTCTGCGTGTGTGTGTGAAGACAAGTATAGATATAGGTAACGATAGAGCTGAATATATTTCAGAATACACACTCTAAACTTAGAACCACATGTCTAAATCCTATACATTGAATGAGCTTCTTTCAGCCTAAGTTCCACTAAAGGTATATGTGGAACGAGATCAGGTGCATTTAAGGCTTTTTCACCTAAGATATTGATTAATAATACTCTTTGCCTTTAATGGGAAGAAACTTTATTGAACTAAACCTCTCTACAACTATATTTACACCAATTCAGCCACGAAAATTAGGAGAAACTGATAAATTTAAGCATGGCTCATAAGAATCCCCGACCAACAACAACAATAACAAACCCAGTGTAATCCCACAAGAGGAGTCTAGGGAGGGTAGTGTATACATAACCTTATCCCTACCTTGTGAACGTAGAGATAGCCTTATCCCTGCCTTGTGAACGTAGAGAGATTGTTTTTGATAGACCCTCGGCTCAGGAAAAGCATAGTCACAATAACACGAAACGATTCCAACAATAGGATAACAAGAAAACTGAAGCAAAAAAAACAACTGGTAATAATACAAGTCTAAGTATAAGAATCTCTGACCGAAAAACAATTAATAAAAATGAATGAGAAAAATACCTGGGCAAGATATGAAACTATAAAACCGTTACTGACCACGTAATAAAATTTAAACTCCCTGCAGTTGGCCTATTGAAACTCCAAATGCCATTTTGACTTGAAAGAATATTTGAGAAATGTACAGTACACATAGGAGGGCGTGAATAAGAATCAGCTGACTCTATATTTAAGGGTAGTTCCATTTTCCGCCTAAAACATGACATATAAAAGATATTAATTTAATTAGGTCACTTATAATTATATTGTTAAATCTTTATTATAAACATTAATTAATAACTTGGTAAATGTGGTAAGTAACCTAATATAATTAGTAAGTTAAATTAGTGTGATTTGCGAAACTTTTTTACATTGTCAATGTATATAACTTAAACCCACTCTGAAACTGACACATAATCAAAGATTTCAACATCTTGCAGCAACCAACAGAATTAAATAACTTAAATCATATAACAATGGATTCAAGGATTATGTGCTGTCAAATTACTATTAGCCGATAAAACATAGTATGGAGTACTATATGGTTAATGATCGTACAAAAGACAGAAATTTAATCAGTCAAATTAAATAAGCTACGCAGAAACGTACGCCACCATCGTTAATTAAAGGTATGAAAGATGCAAGAATTTCCGAAAAGGGATAATTACGAGGTTCCAAATGAAGATACAAATCTAATAGAAATGCATGAGAAAAGGTCAGTTGAATTAAGAAAGAAAAGAAACATTGTAGCTACACGACATCAAATTAAATACCTGGTTAAAAGAGCTCAAGAAAATGTGAATTTCCAAATCCTGAATCCAGCAAAACCAATGTGGATTATCTAGTTAGATGGCCAAGAAGAATTGTTAGAAACCAAATTCATGATGAACTAAAAGAAGAAACAAAAGCATGCAGATTTTAAAAATAAAATGAAAATGAAGAAATTTAATTTGTTCCTTATGGGAAATGAAAGAAGATGATGGTGTTGAAGTTTGGCAAATTTGTCCCACATCGGTGGGCTCTTGAATTTTGGGGGGATTTTCCTCCTATAAAAGAAGGCCTAATGTTTAGGATTTAGACACACCTCTCATTTGCCTTCTCATCTGTTTAAGGCATTTGTATTTTCTCTCTTTAGTATTATTTCACTTGTATTTTTGGAGTGGAATAAAATATTGGTTGTGTCCGAGGAGTAGGCAAAATTAGCCGAACCTCGTAAATTCTGGTGTTCCCTTTATTGTTGCTTTATTGTCTTATTTATTATTTGGTGGCTGTCATAATTTTTGGTATAGTAGTTGTGACTTATTCACACTATATACATTTGGCTTCCGCAACAATTGGTATCAGAGCCAAGGTTCTGTCTTAGTATGCTCTGTGGTTGCAGCATAGTCTGATCTTCCACATCAGAAAAGATTTATCTTGGTAACTGTGTCAAGATTCTGTCTTAGTATGCTCTGTGGTTGCAGCTTAGTCTGATCTTCCACACCAAAAAGGAAATAATCTTGATTTGTGTCGTCAGCTATTAAATAATATTTGTGTCAAAGATGGGAGACAATAAACAAGAAGAATCTACATCAAGTGTCAACAATACGTCATCATTGGCATCTTCGCTTATGACAAGAATTGTGTCAAATGCGAAATTTGCGGTAGAAATATTTGACGGGTCCGGACATTTTGGGATGTGGCAAGGCGAGGTTCTAGATGTCCTTTTTCAACAAGGGCTAGATCTTGCTATTGAAGAAAAGAGACCAGATGCTATTGGAGAAGAAGATTGGAGAATTATCAATCGTGTTGTTTGTGGTACCATTCGATCCTACCTTGCTAGAGAGCAGAAATATCCATACACAAAGGAAACTTCTGCAAGTAGATTATGGAAAGCACTGGAGGATAAATTTTTGAAGAAAAACAGTCAAAATAAATTGTACATAAAGAAGAGACTGTTTCACTTCACCTATGTTCCTGGTACCACGATGAATGAACATATCACCAGTTTCAATAAGTTGGTCACAGATTTGCAAAATATGGATACAACTTATGATGATGGTGACTTGGCCTTGATGTTGTTGGCGTCACTTCCTGATGAGTACGAGCACCTTGAAACTACTCTACTCCATGAAAATGACGAAGTTTCTCTCAGAGAAGTTTGTTCGGCTTTGTACAGCTATGAACAAAGAAAGCGAGAAAAACAGAAGGGCGGAGAAGGAGAAGCACTATTTGTGAGGGGTCGTCCTCAAAATCAAACGAGGACAAAGAAGGGAAGATCCAAGTCAAAATCCAGACCCAGCAAAGATGAATGTGCCTTTTGTCGAGAAAAAGGGCACTGGAAGAAAGACTGTCCGAAGTTGAAGAATAAGGCCAAATATAATAATGGAAAGGCCATTATGGATTCAAATGTAGCTGATTGTGATGATTCAGACTTCTCATTAGTTACAACAGAGTCATCAACATCATCAGACATATGGTTGATGGACTCGGCTTGTAGCCATCATATGTGTCCCAACAGGGACTGGTTTGTGGAATTTCAAGAAGGAGAATATGGAGTCATCCACACAGCGGATAACAACCCTCTTACCTCATATGGCATTGGTTCAATACGATTAAGGAACCATGATGGAATGATCAGAACATTAACAGATGTTCGATATGATCCGGATTTGAAGAAGAATCTCATCTCTGTGGGAGCCCTAGAATCAAAAAGGTTCAAAATCATTGCAGAAAATGGAGTGATGAGAGTATGCTCCGGTGCACTAGTGGTAATGAAGGCTAATCGGAGGAATAATTATATGTACTGCTATCGTGGCAGTACAATTATTGGGACAACAACAGTGACATCCAGTGACGACAAAGAGGCAGAAGCAACCAAGCTATGGCACATGCGCTTGGGACATGCTGGAGGAAAATCCTTGAAAACTCTATCAGATCAAGGATTGTTAAAAGGAGTAAAGGCTTGCAACTTGGAGTTTTGTGAGCATTGTGTTAAAGGGAAACAGACAAGGGTTAAATTTGGTACAGCGATCCATAATACTAAAGGCATTTTGGATTATGTACACTCTGATGTTTGGGGTCCTTCCAAAACACCTTCATTGGGTGGGAAGCACTATTTTGTAACCTTTGTTGATGATTTTTCTCGAAAAGTGTGGGTGTATACAATGAAAAACAAAGATGAAGTGCTGGGAATTTTTCTCAAATGGAAGACGATGGTGGAGAATCAAACAGGCAGGAGGATCAAGTGTATTCGCACAGACAATGGAGGTGAATACAAAAATGATCATTTCAATAAGGTCTGTGAAAATGATGGCATCGTCCGACACTTCACTGTTAGACATACACCACAACAGAATGGAGTGGCAGAACGTATGAACCGGACCTTGCTGGAGAAGGTACGGTGTATGTTGTCCAATGCTGGCTTGGGCAAAGAATTTTGGGCTGAGGCAATTACATATGCTTGCCACCTAATTAATCGTCTACCATCTGCTGCTATTGATGGCAAGACACCATTTGAAAAATGGTATGGAAAACCTGTTGTAGATTATAACTCTTTGCACGTGTTTGGCTCAACTGCATATTATCATGTGACGGAGTCAAAATTGGATCCAAGGGCAAAGAAGACTATTTTTATGGGAATTACTTCTAGAGTCAAAGGATATCGCTTATGGTGTCCTATGACAAAGAAAGTAATATTCAGCAGGGATGTTACCTTTGATGAATCTGCTATGGTAAATAAGGTAACAGAAGATACCAAACAAAATGAAGGTGCTTCTAAGCAGGTGGAGTTTGAGGGAAAATTTATTTTTCCTACACAAGAAGCAGAGGAGGAAACAAATGAAGATTACCCTCTGGAAGAAGAGCCAGTAGAGGAGATTCCAACTCAGGAACCTCAACAACAACTTGAATCAATAGCAACCAGCAGGCCAAAAAGAACAATAACGAAACCTGTTCGTCTCATAGAGACGGTTGCTTGTGCAACCTCAATTGTAGCTGATGATGTTCCTACCACTTATAAAGATGTTGTCCAAAGTTCAGAAGAAGATAAGTGGAGGATTGCCATGAATGATGAAATGCGGTCCCTTCATCAGAATCATACATGGAGATTGGCCAATCTCCCGAAGGGAAAGAAAGCAATTGGGTGCAAATGGGTATTTGCAAAGAATGAAGGATTTCCTAACCAAGTAGATGTTCGTTACGAAGCAAGATTGGTGGCCAAAGGATATGCTCAAAAGGAGGGAATTGATTACAATGAAGTATTTTCTCCAGTTGTAAAACATTCCTCCATTAGAATTATGTTGGCTTTGGTAGCACAATTGGATTTGGAACTAGTTCAGATGGATGTAAAAACTGCGTTTTTACATGGAAACTTGGAGGAGGAAATCTACATGACTCAGCCAGAAGGATTCAAAGTTGCTGGAAAAGAAAATATGGTGTGCAAACTTGAAAAATCGTTGTACGGATTGAAACAATCTTCTAGACAATGGTACAAGCGATTTGACGAGTTTATGTTGCGGCAAGGGTACAAGAGAAGCAAATACGATCATTGTGTGTATTTGCACAAGCTTAAAGATGGTTCCTTTGTATATCTTCTCCTATATGTTGATGATATGTTGATAGCTTCCAAGAATTCAGAAGAAATTGATAAGTTGAAGATTCAACTGAAGAAGGAGTTCGAGATGAAGGATCTGGGTGAGGCAAAGAAAATTCTTGGCATGGAGATAATTAGAGATAGACGTTCAAAGAAACTCTGTTTATCTCAGAAAGAATATTTGAAGAGAGTACTACAACGTTTTGGCATAGATGACAAGACTAAGCCAGTTAGTACTCCACTTGCTCCCCATTTTAAGCTAAGTACTACTATGTCGCTAATGGATGAAGCTGAACGAGAGTATATGTCAAAGGTACCATACGCAAATGCTGTTGGTAGCTTGATGTATGCAATGGTTTGCACAAGGCCTGACATTTCACAAGCTGTTGGAGTTATTAGCAGATATATGCACAATCCAGGGAAGGAGCATTGGCAAGCTGTGAAGTGGATTCTACGGTATATTCATAATACTGTAGATGTCGGGTTAGTTTTTGAGCAGGAAGACAATCAGTCTGTAGTTGGATATTGTGACTCAGATTTTGCGGGTGATCTGGACAAACGAAGATCAACTACTGGTTATGTGTTTACTTTTGCAAAGGCACCAGTTAGTTGGAAGTCTACTTTGCAGTCAACAGTTGCTTTGTCTACAACAGAGGCAGAGTACATGGCTATTACAGAGGCTGTGAAAGCAATTTGGCTTCAAGGATTGCTAAAGGAACTTGGTGTTGAACAAAAAGGTATCACAATTTTTTGTGATAGTCAAAGTGCTATTCAATTAGCGAAGAACCAAGTGTATCATGCAAGGACGAAGCACATTGATGTTCGGTATCATTTCGTACGAGAAATCATAGAAGAAGGTGGAGTCACGGTGAAGAAAATTCATACTACAGAGAATCCTGCTGATATGCTGACAAAGGTGGTGACTGCGGTCAAGTTTCAACATTGTTTGGATTTGATCAACATTGTTGAAAACTGAAGATTAAAGATGAAGACACAATCAAAATTTGTTATTGAGAGAAAATTGAAGATGTGGAATTTTGCCAAGGTGGAGATTTGTTGAAGTTTGGCAAATTTGTCCCACATCGGTGGGCTCTTGAATTTTGGGGGGATTTTCCCCCTATAAAAGAAGGCCTAATGTTTAGGATTTAGACACACCTCTCATTTGCCTTCTCATCTGTTTAAGGCATTTGTATCTTCTCTCTTTAGTATTATTTCACTTGTATTTTTGGAGTGGAATAAAATATTGGTTGTGTCCGAGGAGTAGGCAAAATTAGCCGAACCTCGTAAATTCTGGTGTTCCCTTTGTTGTTGCTTTATTGTCTTATTTATTATTTGGTGGCTGTCATAATTTTTGGTATAGTAGTTGTGACTTATTCACACTATATACATTTGGCTTCCGTAACAGATGGAAAGAGAGAAAGAGAAAGAGAAAGAAATGAATGTACCAAGAAATGAGAAAATCCTAAGAATGGAGAGGAGAATAGATGTAATGGAATAAGAAGGAAATTAAGGAAAAATGAAAGGAAATTAATTAGGAAGAAGTAATTGTAGGTGGGAAAAGGCCAAGTATTTATAGAGCTTAAATAGCCCCCCAAAACGACGTGCCATACAAGGAAACCTCTTCCTCCGCTTGTCGAATCACGAAACTATTAGCAAAAGTTCCAATTAATGTTTGGAGACATGCACGGCCTTAACTTAAGGAAAATTTATCTCGGAAAATAAAGGAATTTATCATAAATCAAAATTATTTTAAAATATTATTTTTTATAGTTACTTTTTATATTTTTTTAGCAAAATAGGTATTTATGATATATGCTATCATTGATGCATGAAATACGCTATTTATGTTTTTTATCTCTCTTTCTTTCAATTAACACACGATTATCTCTTAGAATTTTTCTTTCTTTCTCTCTCTCTCTTCGAGCAACTCAAGATACACGCCTTAGTATTAATGGCCGACGAGACATTAGAATCTCTCTCTCTTTGAGCAACTCAAGATACATGCCCAAGTATTGATGGTCGACGAGACATTAGAATATAGTAGAAGGCAGTCAGGAAACAGAAAAGAGTGAATTTTTCGAACGGAAATTAGCAATGTGATGAACTCGTATCAGAGATTTGTTGTACGGATTCGACGAACTTTCTTCTCTTCTTGGCCGGAAACGACATCTCCGGCTAACTTTCTTCTCTTCTATGTTATTTAGTCACTTACAATGATACAAATACATTTTATTCTGTAAAAATTCACTTAAACACATTATATTTTTGTATAAATATATATTTTTTGCCAGTATTTATGTGTTTCGAAGGTTTCTTTTTTTTCTAATACAACTGAATACAAGATATAAACATTGAAATACACTGAATACAAATATTGAAATAGAATAGAATATAAACAGTGAATGCATTTAATTTTAAAATACAGTGAATACAAACAGTGAAATATACTGAATGTAGCAGTAATAACATGTATTAGGAATAATTAAAATACTGTTAATACAAATACATTTGAATATGTTGAATTTAAAATAGCGAATACAGTAAATACAAACATTAAATCTAATGAATGCAACAGTAAAAATTAAATATTGAAACACACTAATACAAAAGTTAAATACAACTGAAAAATTATTCTAATTAATTGGGTTGATAATGAGGCATGTTAAAATTGATTTTGTTGAGTTATATTAGGAGTAGTGTATCACACTAGTTGATCCTATTTCCGTTATTAGACAGCTGGATAGACCTATTTTTAAGGTGATTGTCGTTACTGTATTCATGAATACATGGGCCGAATACATATCAATATAGTCGCGTACAGCTGTAACCCCCTGTTTTTAGGCGACTTTTGCTACTGTATTCAAGCGCGAATATAGCGAATACACTACCGTAACAACTGAATAATAGCTATAGGAAAGTAATTATACATATAATAATTATAGAAAATTAATAACCACATAACAATAGTGATTTCTAAAAATTCCTTTGAACTTAAATACCTAACAGTTCCTTCTTTTTACTTAGACTTCTTAAACCTCCGATGTAATAAAATCATACAAACCCAAGAGTGTGGTGTATTGATCAATAAAATAAGATAATTTCGGCAGATCGATATAAAATAGATAATTTCTTCTCATCAATCTAATTTTATTGATGGACAAAACTATCTCATATTTGCCTTTTATTAAGCTTATTTTTGGTTACTTCACCTACCTAAATATAATCTCATCATTAGGAGGGACTCCAGATGCTCTCATATTCTTGTTTTAATATTCCTTTTCTCCTCTAAAGGAAAATACGTTTTGTTTACCTCCAGTGTCACCGTCAAAAGTTTTTTTTTTTAATTATTTTTTTTAAAGACTTGAATTGTTGGGGGTATTGGACTGTGGAAGTTATCATAGAAATCATCTTCTAAATTAAAACAGGTGAATCGAACAGTGCGAACTGAAGTGCCTATATGCAGAGAATCTAACTATCCTTCCCAAATTTTCATCACTCTACCTGCATATTCGAATTTCACTAGTTTTATTATAGTTCCACACTTCCTTAAAAATATCAAAGCAACTTCTCTTATTATTACTTGTAAAACTAAAATTCAACAGAAGTCCTTTAATTTTAAAGAGCTCGAGGGTTAATTTAATAAGTTCCAAGTGCAACGAACCTTGATTCTAGTTGAAAATCAGACGAACAACAGTAACGGACGTGTCATTTGGAAATGCTTCAAAATCAACTTTAATTTAAAACTTGTATATCGGTGAAATCGGGGTTAGCGCACACCCCGATTTTCCGGTGAATCAAACGAAGTAAGAGTATGAAATTATGATATCGAAATCAAAGCTGGGAACTCTTTGTATCAAGGCTCGAACGGGGTACTCGCCATCGGGCATGTTAAGACAACACTCCCCGAATCCAGAACGAGCTCCCAAACCTTGGGAAGCATGACTAATGGTTGCACACGACTAACAGAGGTCGTGATATCCGCACCCAACCGGATATCACGATGTAGATCTCGCCCGATGTCGGTAGCGGATCAGTCACTCGAGAAATGAGGATTTTTTACCTTTTTTAGAATTGTACTAGGGGTGAAACTCTCCTGCTATATAAAGGGGAAGCTTTTACTTCAATACGACATATTATAACACGCAAACCAAGAAATACAAGTTTATTTTCTACTCTCTAGCTATTGCAAAGTTCATATTTTATTGTTGTTCTTCATACATGGTTGACTCGAGTTAAGGATCCGATCAAGGGTAAAGCTTCTGTTCAACTTAAATCCGAATTCGGCCGTAACATCACAATTGGTTCGATTATTCATTCTATATTTAACTCGTTTATCTAACATTCTTGATTATTTGTGTTGGATCAATCAGCATATCTTTAAAACTGCGTATAGATTCAATTGTTACTCATTTTAAGGGTAAACAGTTTGGCGCCCACCGTGAGTCCAAGGATAAAAGTGGTGGTTTAATACAAATCTCCATAACACACTCTATTTTACGCTTGTTCGTTAAGGTCTCAATTTTAGGTCAGCTTAAAAATGTCAATTCTCAGTCTACTCACTTGAACGTTGAGGCTGAGTCTGGCCATCATGGTGAAAACAACAATCTGGTGCCTAGAAATGAGGTGCCTCCAGCTGATCCCAACGGAGTCCCAGTTGCTGGTCCAGTCGATGCTAACTCACAAGTGGCCATCGATGTCAACCTGCCAACTGATCCCGAGAACAATGCTCGTGGAGGAGCCCGACCAACGGCTCAAGAAGCACCCGAAGGCGAAGGAAATGTGGTGAGCATACGGTTAATGTTCGAAATGTTGCAAGCTCAACAGGCGGCGATAGCGCAGCCACAAAATCAAAGTTTTGCCCTCAGTAGAGTCGAGCTCGAACTATCTCGGGAAAACACCTTAAGAAATGAGAAGATCACCGAAAGACCGGGTGAAGCTGAGTTCGGGGTCAGACCCAAAGTAATAAAAATGCTAGAAGCATTAACTAAGCTGGTGGAATCAGGTGAAAAGAAAATTGAGGCCAACGACAAGAAGGTGGATACATATAATTCCAGGGTCGATCAAATCCCGGGAGCACCCCCGATATTGAAAGGACTGAATTCCAAGAAAGTTGTCCAAATGCCTTTCTCTCTGAACGCGGCACCAAATCCAGTCCCGAAGAGGTTTTGTATGCCCGATATTCCAAAATATAACGGAACCACAGATCCAAATAAGCATGTGACCTCCTATGCATGCTCCATCAAAGGCAGTGACTTTGAAGACGATGAAATTGAGTCGGTGCTACTAAAGAAATTCGAGAAAACTCTATCAAAGGAACAATGATATGGTACCACAACTTAACTCCAAATTCCATCGACTCATTCTCTATGCTTGCAGATGCTTTTGTGAAGGCTCATTCCGGGGCATCAAGGTTGAGACCATAAAATTGGACATTTTCAAGGTTAAGCAAAGAGTTAACGAGATGCTCAGGAAGCCCGTGTCAAAGTTTCAAATAGAATGGATGGACATGCCTCCGGTTGTGCATAATTGGGTCGTTCAGGTATCTACTCAAGGACTTACCCCTCGAAGCTCCTTGGCTTCGCAGAAGCTAAAACAAAATTTGGTAGAGTACCCCGAGGTAACTTGGGCCGATATCCACAATAGGTACCAGTCAAAAATCAGAGTCGAGGACGACCAACTCGGAGCTCCTTCTGGGTCTGTTATCACATCAAAGCTAACGACAGGTCTAATAGAGTCATCGACCATGAATCGAGATCGATCCAAGATCGGTATCAACCCTACAGTACAGATCGAAGGGGAAATGGGTCCGGACGTAACCCTACAAGGAACAAAAAGAGAAGCGATTGAAGGCCCACCAGCCGAGGTCTGATGAGAAAAAATGGTTTCGACAGGCCACTGGGGGAAGGGAAGCACTAAGATTATCAGAGTATAACTTCAACGATGATGCTACCAGCATCGTATCAGCCATTGGGCACATAAAGAAAACCAAGTGGCCTCGACCATTACAGTCCTACCCTACCCAGAGAGATCCTAACCTGATGTGTAAGTATCATGGAATTCATGGCCACAGATCGAGGATTGTCGGCAATTGAGAAAAGAAGTTGTTCGGTTGTTTAACAATGGGCATCTCCGAGATTTCTGAGAGATCAAGCAAAAAACCACTTCAGGAACAGGGACTCTAACAAACAGACCGAACAAGAAGAACCTCAACACGTCATCAACATGATCATTGGAGCTGTCGATATCCCCAAGGGCCAATGTAAAGCGCACTAAAGTATCTATCATGAGGGAAAAGCGCACCTGAGATTACATCTCGGAGGGAACCATTTCGTTCAGCGACGAGGATGCCGAGGGCATCGTACAACCTCATAATGATGAACTGGTAATATCTGTACTTAATAATAAATCTTGAGTCAAAAGTGTATTGATTTATCCAGGTATCTCGACCAATATCATCAGATCGAGGGTCGTAAAGCAGTTGGGGTCATATGACCAAATAGTGTCGGCGATCCGGGTGTTGAACAGATTTAACATGGCATGCAAAACTACTAAAGGGGAGATAACCCTACCAATAAACACCGTTGGGATGATCTAAGAGACAAAATTCTACGTGATCGAAGGGGACATGAGGCACAACGCCCTATTCGGAAGGTCATGGGTCCAAAACATGAGGTTTGTACCTTCAACCTTACACCACACACTAAAGTTCCCTACATCGGGAGGAATCAAGACGATCTACGGAGAGCAGCCGGCAGCAAAGGAAATGTTTATAGTCGATGAGGTAATCCCGGTGCCCGTGGTCTTGATGTCAAGGAACACGGAGCCGACCAGGACAACCACTTCACATATTTAGCCTTTGGGACAACCACTTTACATATTTAGCCTTTTGTCTTTATGCGGGTCTCGGCTGCCTCCACATCGCCCTTGTATTGGTCCATTATTTCTTCTACATCGGCGGAGGTTGTGTCCAATTTGGAATTCATTGCCTCATATTCTCTACCGAGGGCATCTCGCTTTACGACAGTCGAGCTCAGCTGTGCTCAAAGATCATCATTCAGCTGAGACTATTTATCAGCTCTTTCCTTCGCCACCCGGAGTTATTCTCAACCGATGTCAGCCCTGCCTTCGTGGTTTACTTCTCCGAAGCCAACAGGTATATTCTAACTTTCCACCCTTCAGTCATGGCCTTGTCCTCGATCTTCTGTTGGACCTACGAGTTTGTGTTGTTAGTCACCACGACTAGCTCCTCATTTTTAGCTTCAAAGACATTTCCTTTTCAACCAGGTCGGCATGTTCCCTCGTCAGGGTCGCAGCTTACTTTTGAGCCTTATCCAGTTCGGTCTGGAGGTTTTTGATGCTCCGTCCTGTTGCTTAATAAAAATCTTGTACATGTCTTTCTTCCAGACCTGCTCTTTGAGCTCAAACTCGAGTTGGCTGATTTTTAAGTGGTTCTGGAAGAAACTCTCATGTTGAAGTACTGAGGCCTGTAAAATAACAAAAAATAGTAAGAGACATCAAAACTTAAGTGGAATTCACAAGGGAGTGTAAAAGTGTTTATATCTTACCCGGTTCGGCGCTTGCTGCGCTTCGTTGAAAATATTTGACAAGCCCACATCGTATATCTTTGCTTGGTTCTCCTCGGTCACCAGGCATCAGAGGTAGCTCTCATGTTGAAGTACCGAGGCCTGTAAAACAAGAAAAACAGTAAGAGACATCAAAGCTTTAGTGGAATTCACAAGGGAGTGTAAAAGTGTTGATGTCTTACCCGGTTCGGCACCTGCTGCGCTTCGTTGATAATATTTGACAAGCCCACCTATGTCTTTGCCTGGTTCTCCTCGGTGACCAGGCATCGGAGGTAGATGGCTAAGCCCACTGGAGTGGATAGAACCCGAGCATCCTCCGAGACCGAAATAATGAATATTCTCTTACGATCGTGGTCCACACTCGATGTGTGAAATTGCTTCACTAGTTTTGGGCTCGAACTCGACCCGCCAACTCCCTAGGGCACGTTCTTCTTTGGGATCTCTAGGTTGCCCAGCCCAAAAAAACTTCTAACGTGGACATGTCCATATTATCGAAGAAGGAGTAGAGAGGGTCATCTGCACCCTGAACTCCTTTGCTTGGCTTTTCCTTACTGATTGGGCCACTTCAAGCATGAACTGAGTATAGGAAAACATCTCATGATATCGATCACACCAGTCGCCTCCTTTATTGTAGGAACGGTTCCTTGGGAGGTCACAAATTCCATCTCCACTTCGGCCTCTCGAATTGGGAGGATCGGCCTCGTGACCCCTTCCTTCGATCGTCACCTTCTCCCTGTATGGGGTCGATCCATGGGCAATGAAGAAGCCATCTTCTACGGGCTCATCCCTGATCCGGTGAAGGAAGTAAGAGGCTGGTACCTTGGACTTAGTATTCTTCTTGGGCTTACGGGGCCAGGTAGCCGCCCTCTCCTTTGCCTCGGGATCTAGGGAGCTCGAGGACCTTTTTTTTCCTCTTCTTCTCCTCCGCGGCATCCCCGGGCTATCCCAAAATGGAGGGATCGACGAGTAAGGACACATCCTCTTCCCCATCCAGCGGCCTAAGTTCGATCGTCTTATGCAAACCTGCGAGGGAAAGGAAAAGAAATCAACATTATGTAAGTTAGGGGCGTAGTAATAACTATTCAAGGGAGAGACTTACCATGAGAACGAGCCTCTTATATGCCTTTTGAAAGCTTGTGCCACGTGCGCTCGTAGTATGATATCTTCTTGCAGATTCCTTCAATCCACTCCTAAGCCAGGGGATCACATTGGGAACCTGGGCAACTATTGCATGACCATAAATACTGGCGATGAGAGGAGAATTAAAGGAATGACACTTAAGGAAAGACTACACTTACTATATGTATTCCACTTCTCGAGGAATGGCAGGAACTCGGGAGGGATCATATCTTCAATTTATACATGAACAAAATGCTCCTTCCGACCTCAGTCTTGATCCTCGTTGAAGCTTGAAAATGGAGTCTTGCTAGCTTAGCGAACAAGTTTGATTAGTCCCCTTCGGAAAATTCGGAGACTGTACTGACGGAGTAGGAGGTCAAGGGTGAACCGAAAAGATTCGGTGTTGTTCACAAAATGGCGCAGGAGGATCAAGATCCTCCAAAGAGACGGGTGGATTTGCTCGAGGCACACCTCGTACCTCTTACAAAAGGCCAGGACTACTGGGTCTACCAGGCCCAGCGTGAAGGTGTAAGTGCAAACACTTAAATACCCTCCACGTGGGTAGTAATATCGTCCTTAGGCTCGGGGACTACCACGTCCTTTCCTTCCCATTTACTGTCATCTCGGACTATGGGATGGGTATCTTCGATAACAGAGCATATTTATATCCATGATCCTTCACCTTGGTCTTGTTTGGTGGAGGCCTTCTCATCCTTGAAGTCATCTCCGATTGAACAACCCTCGAGTATAAAGCTTTTTATGGGGGGCTCTGAGGCCACCTTGGGAGTAGCTACCTCAGCATCTATGGCTGGGTGGGAAGATGAACGGGTAGCCTACTAAGGAACTGATTTGGAAGTTTTAGCCATTGTGATCTAGGAAAAGTATGAAGATTATGAAGATTTGAAGCAAAAGTATGAAGGTTTGAAGAAAAGAGTATGAAAGTTTAAAGGTGGGATGAGGATCTGGATTAGAAATTTAAGAACAAATATGAAGATTAGAGATGAAGATATGAAGGTTTGAAAAAGTTGAAAGCCGCTAGAAAATTCAAAATTAAAAGCTAGGTCGGAAAGTGAAAGAAGTACAAAAAGTCGAACTTTTATGGGGTAAAATGTGATTAATACGTGATGTTTCACATTTGAAGGCAACCGGTCGATGATTGACACATGTTCGAAGTCAGAACGATGCGACTAATAGGATGTTTTGTCTTATTCGTCATCTCGGTTGTAATGTACGAAGGAAGGAACCGGGGTTCATCAATCATGTAACAACCCGACCGGCCATTTTGAGCATTTGCACTTTGCTTAGTAGTTTGGGGGCACGGGTAGCTCCGTATGATGTATTAGGACTTGTGTGCAAAATTTGAGTTTATTCCAAGTTGATTTAATATGTTTCGGCACGAGTTTTTGGAAGTTGAAAGTTCATTAAATTTGATTTGAGATGCAGTTCGTTGTTTCAATGTTGTTATACATGATTTGAGGCCTAGAGTAGGTCCGTATTATATTATGGGACTTGTTGGTTTATTGTACGGTGTCCCGAGGGGCTAGGGTGAGTTTCGGATAGGTTTGTGTGTTGCGCTTGTTTTTCTTATGTTTTGACGTCGTTTCTTCAAGCATAAATGGTACCAAATTAAGTAAATGAGCTCCAATTTCTGTTTTGATTGAATCATTAGATCTATATCATAATTTCGGAGCATAGCAAAAAGAATCGTCGAATTTGGACATCATATGAGGATTTTATGCTTATTTTACTAAGAATTGGGTTGCCATATTTTTTCAGATTAATAACAAAATTGTCACTGACTTCGTATTTAAAATCTGCACTATTTTCAAATATTGAAACCAACATATCTCTTTCATTATAAGGTCAAATGGAGTGATTCAAAAACATATCTTGACTGAAATTGTCCGTGCAACACGTGAGTTGTCTGTGCGGATTATAGGGCTTGGGCTGAAGGAGCCCCTCCGAAATCTGCACACTCCCAGTAAGCGCAGTCGACTATGTATATGTGTGTGGATCGGGTTGTACACCGCAACAAGTATTATATAGTGCTGAGTGACTGAGTGTAATGAGTATTGAGTACGGTAAGAGATAATGCGAGACAGTGAGGTTGAGTACTCTGAGCGTGTGAGTACATGGTTCATCTCTGAGATACATGGCATTGACATGCACACAAGACATACATGCATATAGATGCATTTTTCTCATGTTGTACGGTATCACGTTATTCATGACTTTTCATACATATTGATACGTGGGCATAGTAAGGTGTTTCGCACTTGTTATCTGGAAAGAAGAAATAAAACATCTTATTTATTGTGGAAAGGCTTTTTGGGAAAAATTATAATTTTCAAACTATCTCATATTTTTTTAAGTTTTCGGTAAAGGATTTAGGTTTTCACTGATATACTTGAAAAGTGGAACTGTTTTTCGAAAAATTATGAAAAGGCTAAGCATCTTATTCTTTATTTACTTACGTTACATTGTTATGAATTGCTGTGAGTTATTGGTGTTGGACCCGACCTATGTCCCAGCTCGTCACTACTTTCAACCTAAGGTTAGGTTTGTTACTTATTGAGTACATGGGGTCGGTTGTACTCATACGACACTTCTTGTACATTGCGTGCAGATTTCGGATGCCGATGTTACTGTGCATGGCGGGAGCTAGCATTGAAGGTGCACCTGCAATCTGGACTCAGCTGCCTCCTGTTCATGGTAGCCTTAGATTTATAAAACTCTATTTATGTACTTTTCAAACAGAAGATATATTTACTTCATATCAGTTTTGTAAACTCTATTCTTAAAAGCTCATGATTTGTACTACCAGTCCTAAGAAATGTATAAGATTTAGATAATTTATTTGATTAATTTTTCTGTAAAATATCGTTGAAACTGGATAGATATTATTTACCTAGCAGGTTGGGTTAGGTGCCATCATGACTAGTGGATTTTGGGTTGTGACATATTGGTATCAGAGCACTAGGTTCATAGGTTCTACAAGTCATGAGCAAGTGTCTAGTAGAGTTTTGCGGACCGGTATGATGACGTCCATACCTATATTAAAGAGGCTACAAGATATTTATGATATACTTCCTATCTTTATTTCCTTACTGTGCGACATCGATTTAGCTTGAAGCGTAATCCTTTGAATTCCTTCCACGCATTCGTATGCGCACATGAGTGCTTGGTATCAGTTGTGCATCGACGGCTTGTGATTCCCTGGATGAGGTGCGAGATGTGATTTGTGTATGTTGATAATGGGCCAGTCTAGAGGACTTGAGTCCGGGATTTGGCTGTAGCTTGAGCACAGAGATGTTGATTGTGTGAGCACGTATTTTTGGATTTATATGTCCGGTAATGCCCCTATTAGTGGAATTTGCAACTATATGGCTATCTGATGGGTATGATGTGACTGCGAGATATGTTTATATGGTTTGAATGTGACAAGAAGGGTTTTCTTAAGGTGTAGAAAGGACTATTGGGTACTCGATTTCCATCTTGATTTGACGTATAGCCTCGAGTTATGAGTATATGGGGGGATCTTTCATGTTGTTTAACTGTGAAATGAATTAGGTTCTCATGCCTTGTTGGTGAGTTCAGACTCAAGAAGATTAGGTAAATGCGTAGTAGTTGTGCTGTGAAAGGGTATAAAGAGATGTTAGTTTGAGGCGAAGCAGGTGGGTTATAACCTGCAAGATAATCTACGGATGTATGATTTTGTGATGTTGTTTGGAGGCTTTCTTTTCTACCAGTGGGTTATATTTGCGCGATTTGAGGTATTATATGGTTTGTGTTACACGAGCTTATAAAGGATTTAGTTTATTTTCAGTAAAGGGGTTTTGGCAACAACAGAGTATGGGTGTTGTAAGTTATTAGATGTTTAATTCCTTGGCTTTGAGCCAAGTGGGAGATTCTACTATTGATATGTAGATTACACGGTTATGTATTGTAATGGTTTCGGTTTGAGGTATACATGTGAATCAGTTATGACTTGTAGAGGTTGAGATCGAGGATGACTCGAGTAAGGAAATTTCTGAATACGAGTTGTATTACACTCTATAGGTATATAGGAATCATGGGATGTTTGAGTTGCTATTCGTAAAGGATGTAATGTGCATGGAGTAGGGATTCACTCGGTTGCTTAGAAGTGTGGATTACTTCTTAGGGCATTGGTGTGCAAATGGGCACAGGTCGTTCGGTCCGTTTGATTAGTTTAATTTAGATTTGAGCAGAGTGGATGACTTTTGAGAATAGTTCTAATGAATTCAAGATTTATATGTGGCAATGGAGAATGTAGTGGATTTGTACATGGCTAGAAGCTGAGAGTTAATTGGATGGGGTCGAGACTCGCAATATTTCTATATCATATGGATTCTACATTTAGTATCAGGAAGGTAAAATGAACAACTTTAAATTCACAGAAGGTCTCTTCAGGGTAGGGATCTCGGTTGTGGTACTTTTGGGGTTCTTAAGAGAACATTAAACGGCTTATGAGCCTTAGGGAGGTGTGGTTTTATACTAGAGTCTCGTGTACTGAGTTTTGGTTGAGTAATGTGGTATTATGGCGAGGAGAAGTATCAATTGTAAACTCTATTTTTAAAAGCTCATGATTTGTATTACCAGTCATTGGGAATGTATAAGATTTAGATAATTTCTTTGATTAATTGTCCTATTAAATATCATTGAAACTGGATAGATATTAGTTGGCTTACCTAGCGGGTTGGGTTAGGTGTCATCATGATTGGATTTTGGGTTGTGACAAATCGTTTCCCATCGTTTTGGCGAACATACTCTCTGAGAAACGATGGGACTATATGTATATGGGTCAAATCGGGGTTAGCACACACCCCGATTTCCCGGTGAATCAAACAAAGTAAGAGTATGAATATATGAGATCGAAATCGAAGCTGGAAACTCTTTGTATCAAGGCCCGAACGGGGTGCTCGTCATCGGGTCTGATAAGACAACACTCCCGAACCCAGAACGAGCTCCAAGACCTCGGAAAGCATGACAAACAGTTGCACACGACTAATAGAGGGTCGTGATATCCGCACCTAATCGGATATCACGACGCAGATCTCGCCCGACGTCGGTAGTGAATCAGTATGACGA
This sequence comes from Nicotiana tabacum, assembly GCF_000715075.1. Taxonomy (NCBI): domain Eukaryota; kingdom Viridiplantae; phylum Streptophyta; class Magnoliopsida; order Solanales; family Solanaceae; genus Nicotiana; species Nicotiana tabacum. The sequence continues at coordinate 53,748,508 of NC_134087.1, read as the reverse complement.
GAAATGAGGTTTTTTTTTTTATCTTTTTTAGAATTGTATTAGGGGTGAAACTATCCTACTATATAAAGGGGAAACTTTTATTTCAATAGGACACATTTTAACACACAAACCAAGAAATACAAGTTTATTTTTCTAATTTCTAGCTATTGCAAAGTTCATATTTTATTGTTGTTCTTCATACACGGTTGGCTCCGAGTTAAGGAGCCGATCAAGGGTAAAGCTTCTGTTCAGCTTAAATTCAAATCCGGCCGTAACATCACAATTGGTTTGATTATTCATTCTATATTTAACTCGTTTATCTAATATTCTTGATTATTTGTATTGAATCAATCCAAATATCCTTAAAACCGTGTATAAATTCAATTGTTATCCGTTTTAAGGGTAAACAAAACTCCTTTTTGTTGTTGTTAATATTTCCCTAAATCTTATAATTTCTACTACGTGGAAATCGATACGTCAACTGAAACACAAATATCACTCAAAGCTATTTTATACAGTAAAAACTTAATTCGACGAACTTGTTGAAATCAATTTAATAAATGCAAAATAAATACTTTTACACATAAATATACTTGATCACCAGTATATTTGATTTGGTATAAACACGAACTTGGTTCGGAGTACATCAAACTTACACAACCTATGTGTAAAAGTAACAAAAAAATGTAATGCGATTAATTCGTTCCTTGTTGGGGTTGGTGAACTTTGAGATTATATGATCATAGGTCTAAATAGCTACATTTAATTTGTGAAAATGTGAAAGGCAGAAATTTAATCAAACAAAGTTTATAACTTAATCTTAATGGGAATACCAAATGGCCATACACGACCACAAATGACCCTAAACTAACAACTTCTAATTCTGAAAACTAGCAAAACCTTAATCTATTCAATTTTCAAATCTTTGTAATTCTCATTTAGTTAAGCTTTTAACATAACTATTACTCCTGGAAGAGTAGAGAGTAAACGAATATAATATTGGCGTTTGAACTTGTGATAATATTATTCGCGTTTTGACCCTTTAACGACTTAATTGTCTTACTGTAATAACCGATTCGATATCTCAATTAAGAACGAAATCTGTCTTTATAAAATAGGAGAGGCAAAGACACCATATTAAGCCAAGTGGCAACATAATAAAAATTCATCTGGAAATTTAGGACAAAGTTAGTTAGTTTAGGTAATAATTAGTTTTTTTTTGCATTTAAATTTAAAAAAAAATTACATTATGCATTATTTATTATTAACAATTAGTTATTCTTTTTTAATTTGAATCTAAATATAGAAGAAAAGTCTAATTTAAATCTGAAATAATTACAAGCAACATAGTAAAAAAATATAAAAATTAAAACTTTATATTGAAAATAAAATAGAAGAAAAGTCTAATTGCTTTTTTTTTTTGGTAACTAACTTATTTTTATTAATCACCAAAGAAACATTACATTCTCATAGCTTAGTTCACACAGCTAGCTATCTCATTAGGCGACTACGGAATACTAAACAGCCATTTCCGACTAAGTTCCAATATCTACCTATTGAAGAAATTCCAGAATAACAAAAAAAAACCCTATTCAAACTGAAGACTATGTAGATAGGCTTTAGCTCCAGGAAGCACACGTACGTTGCATATGTAAGCAACCTTTTTCGCAATATTTTGCCATTGTCTGCTTCTTTTTTAAAAAACTTTGAGGTTCCTTTCAATCAAAATCTGGTACATAGCTTTTGCAAGTACCATTTTGAACACTTGTGCCTGCTGAGATTTACCTTTAGAACAGGTGATGATCCACTGATTATATTGCTGTCAATCTCTAGTTCTAGGACATTGAAGTTGCATCTATTGAAGTAGTTTGGTCAAAACATTGTTAGTGTATTCACACTTCCAAAATAAGTGTTCTCCATTTTCCTCCTACCTTTGACATAGCACACATTGAGTATCCACATTACGTCCCCGTTTACACAACCTATCAGAAGTTAATATATTTTCATGCATCATGAGCCACATTAAGAATTTAGCTTCTGGTCTCGTAGCATTGTTAAACACTAAGCTTTTCCAATCAACTCGACTGTAATTACTAAGCAGAGTCAAGTATATTTGCCGGATTAAGCTTTTCTTGGGAGATTGTGTATATTGTTGATTCTCTAGAACTGTCTTGGCCTTAAATACTTTTCTGACCATCCAACAAGCTTGCTGTGGTGTTGTCTAATTGGTGAATTCTTCCCCTTGATATAGTAGGTGTGAATCCATCGAATCCACAATTTGTCTTGCTTATGTGCCAGATCCCAGCAAGTTTTGACTATTGCTGCACGATTCCAACACCTTAGGGTTGTGATGTTGAATCCTCCTCCAACCTTAGGCAGACACATTCTATCCTATGCAACCAAGGCTTTTTTTGTGATTACATTGCCACCTGACCAAATATAAGATCTACACATTCCTTCAATCAATTTCACCACCTTGGTAGGTATCACAAATAGCTGAGCCCAGAAAGCCTGAATTACAAATAAAACACTCTACACTAACTGTACCCTCCCTGCATGGGACAGTGTCTTTGCAGTCCAAAAAGTGATCCTTGCAATCATCTTGTCAATAAGAGGTTGTCACTGTAGTATAGTGAGTTTCTTTATTGATAGTAGAACTCCAAGGTACTTGAAGGGTAATTCTCCAGCTGTGAATCCTAATTGCTCCAGAATCTGCTTCTTATGCTCCATAGAAACTCCATCAAAGTAGAATTCACTTTTTTTCAAGTTCGCTTGCAGCCCAGATACCTATGAGAATTGCAAAAATTTCTATTGTATTGCCTGTATAGAATTGATATCACCTCTGGTAAATAGTAGTAGATCATCATCGATACAAAGGTGAGTTATCCCCAGCGTGGAACATCTAGGGTGATGCTTGAAATCTCTATCTTCCTTTAGACAGTTAAGATTTCTGCTCAGGAACTCCATTACAGTCGCAAATAAGAAAGGTGACATTGGATCGCCTTGTCTTAATCCTTTAGCAGCATTAAAAGGAATTGTTGGCTCCCCATTGACAATGATGGAATAGTTGACAGTTTGAATACACTCCATTATCCATGAGGTAAATAACTGAGGGAATCCCATTTCTTCCATGACTTGCTTTATATACAGCCACTCCACATAACCATATACTTTCTGAAGGCCTATCTTGATCATGCATCGAGGAGGGATATGTTTTCATGGGCTAGGATTATGTTGTCTGCAATTCTTCTCCCTAGAATGAATCTAGCCTGAGCTTCATTGATAATACTGGGAATGACAGCTTGTAATCAAGCTGAAAGAACCTTAGAGATGATCTTGTATGGGCACTAATGTGATGGCAGTGCAATTGATAGCTCTGTACATCCTACTTGTAGAAAAGAAATCTGCCACAGCTTCTAAGACTTCCTCTTTGATAACAGGCCAAGCCTTCTTGAAAAAGTATGCATTGTAACCACCTATTCATGGTGCTTTATCTTCTCTATTGGAGCATAGTCCTTCATAAATCTCTTTCTCAGTTATATCTTTACACAAATCCATTCTCTGTTGTTGTGAAAGCTTTGGTCCCTTCTGCATAACCTGCTTGTCTATTGCAGGTATTGAGTGAGCAGCAGTCCCCATCGGTGATTTATAGAACTCAACAATCTCCACTTTTATAGCTTTCGGATCAGTTAGTCTACTCCTACAATTGACTGTAGTTCCTGAATCTATTTTCTTTGAGCCCTTTCCTTTATCATAGCTAAAAAATATCTTGTATTCAAGTCTCTTAGCTTTATCCATTTAGCTCTAGATTTTTGTCTTAAGACTCCTTCTTTTAGCATATCCCTTTTTTTAGGATTTGGATAAGATTCCTCTCCTTCTCAGTCAGCTCATCAGTACACTTAGTATTAATGCTCTTTTGAACTATGAGAAAATCATTCCTAGCTATATCAATCTTCTGTCTGATAAATTTAAACTCTTCAATATTAAGCTTCTTGAGAAATGGTCTGAGTTTCTTCAATTTCAACCAGATGTCCTGCATTTTCCACCTGTATACTCTTTGACTCCACACTTTCTGTACCATACGGAGGAAGTTTTCATGATCAATCCATACATTGAAGAACTTAAAAGGAATTCTCCTGTGGCCTTGGTCTACTATAAAATTCAAGATCGTAGGGGTATGATCATATATGAAAGGAACATCATACACAGTAGTGATGTGTCCTCACTGCATCATCCATTCATAGTTGCCAAACATTTTATCTATTCTGCTCCAAATTCTGTCCGTTCCATCTTGTTTGTTAGAATAAATGTAGTAATCACCTTCCCATACCAATTCATTAATACCTAACTCTTGGACACATTTTGTGAAATCATGAATCTCAGCAAGATTTACTGGATTCCCATTGATCTTGTCTTGAAGCTGCAAAATAGAGTTGAAATCTCCTCCAAGGACCCATGGTTTGTTGACTCCATGTCCAGTCTCAGTAAGATTATCCCACAATTGTTACCTCTGCTCAATAGTGTTGAATCCATAGACCATAGTGAGTAGACATTCCTGATCTCCTATGATTCCATTAACTAGGAATGAATAGCTTGTGTTTCTGCTTTAATTAAAGTAACCTTATAATAACTAGGATCCCATATTATCCAGGTTCTCCCATTAGTTGCATATATGTAATTATTCAAAATTTCCCAGTTAGGGGCAATATGGGAGTACACTTTCTTCATATTATGTTCCTTAACTCGAGTTTCTGTGATACCAGCAAGCTTTATGTTTCTAGCTATAAGATATTTCTTCAGCTCTTTCTGCTTGTACCGTTCATTAATGCCCATGACATTCCATATTAGCCAAATCATAGAGTCTTGTGAGTGCCCCCACCTCTGTCATGAGGTAGAGAGGAGATCACACTTGTACTCGTAGACCCTTTATGGAGACTATTCCTAAAGGAAATGTTAGTAAAGGAAAATTTTCTAAGTTCATCACTGGACTTTCAGCTCTTTTGCCTTTACCTGCCGACCTCATTCTTGTAGCATCATTTTCAGCAATCTCTTGAATCTTTCTAGTCTCTTGAGATAAGTCAGTTTCCTGAGTCACCATAGCTAAGCTAACTTGTTCCTGTTGTTGTGCTATGGGAGTTTGTGGCTGATTCACTTAGGTAGTAATTTCAACCACCACTGTCCTTTAGTCCTACATTCATATGTTACTTTTTTTTGTTCTCTTCTTCGTTTTGGCTACTCATTCTATTGCATCTTAGGCCCTTGTTGAGCAAGACATATGTGCCTAATCTTCTGGCATTTTTCATAATAATTATGCTTCCACTCATACACCAGCTGCTATTGAAATTTTCTGCTCTAGGATCCATAACAGGTATCTCTATCGGCAGGGTCTTTGTTACATTAACTTCTATCAGCATTCTCGCATAGGAGATTCTTGTTTGCTTAGTAGTACATTTATATACAAACAAAGGTTTTCCAATTACACTAGCGATATGCATGTTATTAACAGAGAAAACAAAAAAGGGAAAGATGCGCTGACATAACTTTAAGTGTTTTCTCTCTCATGCTTTCAGCGCACCTTAGCTAATGTACGTTGGTTGTGGATTCCATGGGGAGAGGCCGAGGTTGCGGATGTGGAAGGCCAAAGAAATTACCTATTATTGCTTTCGCAAGTTTAGTAAGATCTAGCTCTCAACCTAGGAAGTCAATTCCACCCCAATCAAAGAAGACGATACCACTGGAGCATCAATTGACAAATATGGTTACAAGTGAAGAAAGACCATCTTCAATTGATACTGGAGTGAGCAGAAAATTGAAGCTTAGTGTAGAGGATACAATAAGCTACACTGATAGTGCTGGTGTAATTAGATTTGGAGAGAAAACCAATTGAACATTCACCATAGCTAACCCTAATAAGAGTACTAATGACAATAATTTAGCAAAGAAAGAGGAAAATACAAAGGAACTGAGCAAAGATAGAAATGAGACAATAGATCCAAAAATTGGTACTGAAATCCCTAAGGAGTAGACTAATCCTATAACCAAAATTAACGCCACTGTACAAAACATTGTTGTTGCACCAAATCCACCAGTAGTCCCCACACATAGCAGAGATGGGCCAAAAACATGGGTAAACTTGTTTCAGCAGAATCGAGCAGCTACACACGGTATGAAACTTCGATACATACCTCCACAAATTGTTGATGGACAACCAATTATGCAACTAAAACTCCAGGATGTGGTGGAAGAAGAGGAGAAATGGAGTGCAGCGATGATTGCATATATATTGGGGACAATCATAGTTATAATACAATCAAAAGGTATATTGCACAACATTGGCTAGATATTACTGAACCCGATTTGTTCTTGCATGATGAAGGCTATTATGTGATTAAGTTCCAATCGATGGTGGATATGCACAAAGTTTTCTATGAGGGGCCGCACACCATTAATAATAGATCAATAATTTTAAAGCTGTAACAACTCGGCCGATCGTTTCATGAGTTACCACTTCGTTTCCCTCATTTCTGCTTCTTATTGCCTTGTTCAGCTGTATTATGTGTTATTAGGTTGGTTGGATCTGTTTCGGAAAGGTTTTGGTAAAATTTGAGACACTTAGTCTCTTTTGAGTAAGCTTAAGTTAGAAAAGTCAACTGGATGTTGACTTGTGTGAAAAAGGGCTCCGATGTAAATTCTGATGGTTCGGATAGCTTCAGGAGATGATTTGGGACTTAGGAGCATGATCAGAATATGTTTTGGAGGTTCGGAGTAGATTTAGGCTTGAATTGGCGAAGTTAGAATTTTGGCGTTTTCCGGTTGATAGGTGAGATTTTGATGTAAGTGTCAGAATGGAATTCTGGAAGTTGCAGTAGGTTCGTCTTGTCATTTGGGATGTGCGCGCAAAATTTTAGGTCATTCGGACATGGTTTGATAGACTTTTTGATCGAAAGAGGAATTTGGAAGCTTTTGGAATTCTTAGGCTTGAATCTGATGCAATTTTGGTGTTTTGATGTTGTTTTGAGCATTCCAAAGGTTGGAATAAGTGTGAATGAGGCTATGGGATATGTTGGCATGTTTGGATGAGGTTCCGAGGGCCTCGAGATAGATTCGGATGGTTGATGGAGAGTTTGGAGTTTTAGAGAAGTTTCAAAATTTTCTGCTCCTGTTGTTTCCGCACCTGCGGATTGGAGACCGCAGGTGCTACGTCGCAGATGCATAGAAAGGACCGCAAATGCGGTTAAGGATGTGAAGGGCAGGAGTCGCATATGCGGAGTGCTGGGCGCACATGTAATGGCACAAGTGCGAGTATTTGATCGCAGATGCGACATTGGGCCTTTAAGTGAAAACCATAGGTGCGGTGGGCTAGACCGCAGAAGCGGAAGAAGGACCGCAGGTGCGGAATCCCTGGGTTAGAAGGTATATATTTCATCCTTCGCGATTTCCAGCCTTTCTTCACTATTTTTAAATCGATTTTGGAGCTTTTTGGGGGATTTTGGAGAAGGAATCAAAGGGGACTTCATTGAGGTAAGATTTTTGATCCTAAAACTCGTTCCTATATTTCATGGATTAGGCTTGAAATTTATGGAAATTTGGGGGTAAATATTGAAGAAACTAGGGCTTGAGATTGGAGACCTTTGAGTAAGGGTTTAAGAGGTCATTTGTGGTTGGATTTTTGTACTTTTGATATGGATGAAATCGTGGGAGGATAACGAGTTTATTGATGTAATTTTTATCGGATTTCGAGACGTGGGCTCGGGGTTGTGTTTTAGATAATTTCGGGATTTGTGTTGTAATTTGATTGCTTTTGAGTAGTCTTTGATCCCTTAGCATATTTTGATGGTTATGTACTGATTTTGATTAGATTTGGAGCATCCGGAGGCCGATTCGAGAGGCAAAGGCATCGAGAGCTAGAGTTTGGACCAGATAGAGGTGAGTAATGATTGTAAATGTTGTCCTGAGGGTATGAAACCCCGGATTTCACATCATTGTGCTATTTCGAGGTGACGCACAAGCTAGATGATGAGCGTGGGGTCGTGCACCATTGGGGATCGTGACTTAGTCCGTCCCATATGACTGTTAACTGTGTATTTGATTGAAAACTGTTTGTTATCATCATGTTTTGGGCTGAATGCCATATTTGGGCCTCGTGACAACTGTTTTGGACCCTTAGGGGCTTTTCAATACTATTTCTCACTGTTTTGACTTCGAAATTGTACTTAGTAATGCTATATTCTACTGTTTTCACAACTCAGTCATCTTTACATGTTTTTAATATTTTAAATGATATTTTGGACTGAACATCATATTTTATTGTGCCCGAGTGGCTTTTTAAGATTTCTGATTGAGTAGGGTCGAGGGCCTGTTTTCTGAGGTTAATATAGGATCGGGTTGCGCACCACAACGATATTCTGCTGATTAACGATTATGAGGCCGAGGTCCTGAGTTGTATGCCACATGGTGTCTTGATATGAGGCCGATAGCCTGTTTGATTATGCCACGAGATGGCTTGTTATTGTGCTTCGGCTGTAAGGAGCCCCTCCTGAAGTCTGTACACCCCTAATGAGAGTGGGTACCCAATGTAAGATGTGTTATAGCCCGAGGGGCTAATGTTGTTCCATGCTATTGCCCGAGGGGCTGATATGAGTGATTATGAGATAGCCCGAGGGGATGATTCTATTGGTACTTTGCCCAAGGGACTGTTTTTATGTGTTTATCTTTTCTCACTATTTTCATTCACTCATTTAACTGTTAAAAGATGTTTTAAAGAAGATTATATTGAAATAAGGTGTTTTTACGAGTTTTCACTATTTTATTGCATTATATTGGTTTTACACTGCCTCTTTGTAGCATTTTGCTGTGTTTTATGTGTTTTCTTATCGCTCAGCTGCCTTTACTTTTATTAATCAGTTAGTTGGCTTACTCACATTACTCCATGCACCATGTGTGCAGATTCAGGAGTCTTGGGTCCTGCTAGCGAGGGTTGATTGCTTCCAGCAGACTGTTCGGAGTTCACTAGGTAGTCGTTCTGCGTTCGTAGCCCAGTGCTTCTCCTTCCTATCTTTATTTTCATTTGTACTGGATTTGTAGTAGACTATGTGGTCTCTTCCTACTCTTAGATGGATGTTTAGATGCTCATAACTGGTGACACCCCAATGTCGGGCTGTGTTTGTTTCTGCACTTGTTCTATTTCATTGTATTTTGGGGTTTATCACTTATTAATGACTTAAATTGAATTATTATAACTGTTTAAATGGATTGGTAGTTTGTGTCGGCTGGCCTTGTTTCACGATAGGCGCCATCACGATGGGGTCCGAATATAGGGTCCTGACAAGTGGGTATCAGAGCCTAGGTTACATAGGTTTCACGAGTCATGAGCAAGTTTAGTAAAGTCTCGCGGATCGGTACGGAGACGTCTGTATTTTTCCTCGAGAGGCTGCATAACCTTTAGGAAAACTTCATATTCTTGAAATTCTTATTGTGCGAATATGTTGATCCGAGTACTAAATTTCTATTATTCTATTCCCTTACAGATGGTGAGGACACGTTCTACCGGTCAGGATGGACGAACACCAGTACCACAAACTGTGGCCACTAGAGGCCGAGGACGCGGTCGAGGCCATAGTAGGGACATGGGTGTAGCCCAAACAACAGCTAGGGCAACACCTGCAAATCCACCAGCCGCCCCAGTTCATGATCAGTTTCCAGTTGTGGATGCTCCAATAATACAAGCTCAAGCACCAGCTGTGCCCATTGTGATTTCGGGTCTTTAGGAGGCCCTTGCTCAGATTCTATCAGTATGCACTAGCCTAGCTAAGGCGGTCTCAGTTACTACAGCCGTAGCTACTTCTCAGGCCGGGGGAGGCACTCAGACTCCTGCCGCTCACACACCTGAGCAGGTCGTGTGGGGACTTCAGATGCAGGGGGCACCTCCAGCCCAGCCGGTTACTGCTGTTCAGGACTTTGTAGCTCCTGCTATGCTAGAGGATGAGCAACGCAAGTTGGAGAGATTTGGTAGACTTCAGCCTCCGACTTTTAGTGGTGCAGAGGGCGATGATGCCTAGGGTTTCTTGACAAGTGTTAGAGGATTCTTCGTATAGCGGGTATTCTAGAAACCAGTGGGGTCGTTTTCACTACTTTTCAGTTTTCTGGAGCTGCCTTCACTTGGTGGGAGGCTTATGAGAGGCGTAGGCCTGTTGGTGCAACACTCCTTACCTTGCAGCAGTTCTCTGTTCTCTTTTTGGAGAAGTGTGTGCCACAGTCTCGCAGAGAGGAGCTACGTAGATAGTTCGAGTGGTTGTGTCAAGGAGAGATGACTGTGATACAGTATGAGATGAGGTTCTCGGAGTTAGCTCATCATGCTGTTTGGCTGGTTCCTACGAAAAGAGAGAGAGGATTAGGAGGTTCATTGATGGCCTCACGTATCAACTTCAGATTCTTATGACTAGGGAGAGGGTGTCTAGTGTTACTTTTGAGGAGGTTGTAGACATTGCTCATGAGATTGAATCAGTTTGTTGCTAGGAGCGAGATGAGAGGGAGGCCAAGAGGCCTCGGGGATCTGGTAGTTATGGTGGTGCTCCTTCGAAGGGTCAGTTTCAGCACAACAAAGGTCGTCCATTCAGACATGCTCAGTCAACTCGCCCAAGTTATTGTGGGGCATCATCGGGTCATGGTTCTCACAGTTCTCATCAGGGCCCGTCATCACTCAGTGCCCTTCTAGCCCAGAGTTCATCCCGTGCTCTATCAGTTCAGGGCTCTTCTATGCCAGGTGCATCTGCTAGTCATTCTGGTGCTAGGGATTCCCTTCAGTCCCCGTCTCCAGCACTCGGGAGTTGCTATGAGTATGGCGAGTTGGGTCATATATAGAGGTAGTGTCCTCGTCGTCTTGGGGGTTCATCTCAGCAGAGGAGTCAGCTATCGGCTTTAGCGCCAGTTACTTCACTACCACCCACCCACCCAGCTAAGGGTGGAGGTCAGTCAGCTAGGGGTCGCCCTAGAGGGGGAGGTCAATCAGGTGGCGGTCAGGCTCGTTTCTATGCACTCCCAGCTAAACCCGATGCTATTGCTTTAGATGTTGTGATCACAAGTATTGTCTCAGTCTGCCACAGAGATGCCTCTGTATCATTTGACCCCATTTCCATTTATTCTTATGTGTCATCATACTTTGCTCGTTATTTGGATACGCCCGTGAGTCTCTTATTTTATCTGTTCGTGTATCTACTCCGGTGGGCGATAGTGTTGTTGTAGATTGTGTGTACTGGTCATGTGTGGTGACTATTGGGGGTCTGGAGACCCGAGTGGATCTATTATTGTTATGTATGGTAAACCTCTATGTTATATTAGGCATGGATTGTCTATCTCTGTGTCGTGTTATTTTGGACTGTCATGCTAAGACAGTGACATTGGCTATGCCGGGTGTGCCACGGATTGAGTGGTGAGGTTCGACCGATTATGTTCCTAGTAGGGTGATTTCATTCTTGAAGGCCCAGCATATGGTTGGGAAGGGTTGTCTTTCATACTTAGCCTGTGTGAGGGATGTCAGTGTAGAGACTCCTAGTGTTGATTCTGTTCCTGTTGTGAGGGATCTTCCTGATGTGTTTCCTGCAGACCTGTCGGGTATACCACCGGACAAGGATATAAATTTTGGTATTGATCTGGTGCCGGGCACTCAACCTATTTCTATTCCACCGTATCGTATAGCACCAACGGAGTTGAAAGAGTTAAAGGAACAACTTCAGGAACTCCTTGATAAGGGGTTTATTCAGCCTAGTGTGTCGCCTTGGGGTGCGCCTGTTCTATTTGTGAAGAAGAATGATAGCTCGATGAGGATGTGCATTGATTACAGGTAGTTGAACAATGTAACAATCAAGAACAAGTATCATTTGCCTCATATCGATGATTTGTTTGACTAGCTTCAGGGAGCGAGAGTGTTCTCCAAGATTGATCTCCGTTCAGGTTATCACCAGTTGAAGATCAGGGTCTCGGATATTCTTAAGACAGCTTTCAGGACCTGATATGGTCATTATGAGTTCTTGGTGATGTCTTTTGGGCTGACCAATGCCCCGATAACGTTCATGAATTAGATGAACAGCGTGCTTCAGCCTTATCTCGACTCCTCTGTCATAGTTTTCATTGATGATATTCTGGTGTACTCGCATAGTCAGGATGAGCATGCGGAGCATTTGAGAGTTGTGTTGCAGAGATTGAGGGAGGAGAAGTTTTATGCAAAGTTCTCCAAGTGTGAGTTTTGGCTCAGTTCAGTGGCTTTCCTGGGGCACGTGGTGTCCAGTTAGGGTATTCAGGTTGATCTGAAGAAGATAGAGGCAGTTTAGAGTTAGCCTAGACTGTCCTCAACAATAGAGATTCGCAGCTTTCTTGGTTTGGCGAGTTATTACGATCGGTTTATTTAGGGTATTTCATATATCGCATTACCCTTGACCAAGTTGACTCAGAAGGATGCTCATTCATGTGGTCGGCTGAGTATGAGGAGATCTTTCAGAAGCTCAAGACTACCTTGACCACAGCTCCAGTATTAGTTTTGCCATCAGCTTCAGGTTCATATACCGTGTATTGTGATGCTTCGAGAGTTGGTATTGGGTGTGTATTGATGCAGGAAGGTAGAGTTATTGCTTATGCTTCTCGTCAGTTGAAGCCCCATGAGAAGAGCTACCCTGTTCATAATTTGGAGTTGGCTGCCATTGTTCACGCGTTAAAGATTTGGAGGCATTATTTGTATGGTGTGTCTTGTGAGGTGTTTACTGATCATTGTAGCCTCCAGCATTTGTTCAAGCAGAAGGATCTCAATTGAGGCAGCGGAGATGGTTGGAGTTGCTAAAGGATTATGATATTACTATTTTGTACTATTCGGGGAAGGCCAATGTGGTGGTTGATGCCTTGAGTAGGAAGGCGGTGAGTATGGGGAGTTCAGCATATATTCCAGTTGGGGAGAGACCTCTTGTAGTTGATGTTCAGGCCTTGGCCAATCGGTTCGTGAGGTTGGATATTTCAGAGCCCAATCGAGTATTGGTTTGTGTGATTTCTCAGTCTTCCTTATTTGATCGTATCAGAGAGCGCCAGTATGATGATCCTCATTTGCTTGTACTTAAGGACAGGGTTCAGCACGATGATGCTAGAGATGTTACTATTGGTGATGATGGAATGTTAAGGATGTAGGGCCGGATATGTGTGCCCAATGTAGATTGGCTTCGGGAGTTGATTCTGGAGGAGGCCCATAGGTCGCGGCATTCCATTCATCCGGGTACCACGAAGATGTATCAGGATCTGAGGCAGTATTATTCGTGGAGGAGAATGAAGAAGGACATTGTGGGATTTGTAGCTCGGTGTCTCAATTGTCAATAGGTGAAATATGAGCATCAGAGACCAGGTGGCTTGCTTCAGCGGATTGATATTCCAGAGTGGAAGTGGGAGCGGATCACCATGAACTTTTTATTTGGGCTCCCACAGACTTTGAAGATGTTCGATGCTATTTGGGTGATTGTGGATCGGTTGACCAAGTCCACACACTTTATTCCTATTTGTACTACCTATTCTTCAGAGCGGTTGGCAGAGATCTATATCCAGGAGATTGTTCATTTGCATGGTGTCCCAGTTTCCATTATTTCAGATAGAGGCACTCAGTTTACTTCACAGTTTTGGAGGTCTGTGCAGCGAGAGTTGGGTACTCAGGTTGAGTTGAGCACAAATTTTCACCCTCAGATAGACAGGCAGTCCGAGCGTACTATTCAGATATTGGAGGACATGTTGCGCGCTTGTGTCATTGATTTTGGAGGGTCATGGGATCAGTTTCTACCGCTCGCACAGTTTGCTTATAACAGCTGTTACCAGTCGAGTATTTCAGATGGCTCCATATAAGGCTTTATATGGGAGGCAGTGTAGATCTCTAGTTGGTTGGTTTGAGCCGGGTGAGGCTAGGCTATTGGGTACAGACTTGGTGCAGGATGCTTTAGATAAGGTGAAGGTGATTTAGGAGAGGCTTCGTACATCACAGTCGAGACAAAAGAGTTATGCTGACAGGAAGCTTCGGGATGTGTCTTACATGGTTGGTGAGAAGATTCTGTTGAAGGTTTCACCTATGAATGATGTTATGAGATTTGGGAAGAGGGGTAAATTGAGTCCTTGATTCATTGGGCCTTTTGAGGTGCTTCAGAGGATTGGGGAAGTGGCTTATGAGCTTGCTTTGCCACCCAACTTATCGAGTGTGCATCCAGTATTTCAAGTTTTCATGCTCCGGAAGTATATTGGCGATCCGTCTCATGTTTTAGATTTTAGTACGGTTCAGTTAGATGATGATTTGACTTATGATGTGGAGCTAGTAGCTATTTTGGGGCGTTAGGTTCGAAAGTTGAGGTTAAAAGATATAGCTTCAGTGAAAGTGCAATGGAGAGGTCGGCCCGTGGAGGAGGCTATGTGGGAGACCGAGCGGGAGATGCGGAGCAGATATCCTCACATATTTGAGGCTTCAGGTATGTTTCTTGACCCATTTGAGGACGAACGTTTGTTTAAGAGAGGGAGGATGTAACGATCCAACCGGTCGTTTCATGAGTTGCTGCTCAATTTCCCCCATTTCTACTTCTTATTGCCTTTTTCAGCTGTATTATGTGTTATCGGGCTGGTTGGCTTGGGTTCTGAAAGGTTTTGGTAAGGTTTGAGGCACTTAGTCTCTTTTGAGTAAGCTTAAGTTGGAAAAGTCAACTGGATGTTGACTTGTGTGAAAAGGGCTCGAATGTGAATTCCGATGTTTCGGATAGCTTCGGGAGATGATTTAGGACTTAGGAGCATGATCAGAATGTGTTTTGGAGGTCCAGAGTAGATTTAGGCCTGAATTGGCGAAGTTGGAATTTTGGCATTTTCCGGTTGATAGGTGAGATTTTGATGTAAGGGTCGGAATGGAATTCCGGGAGTTGTAGTAGGTCTGTCGTGTCATTTGGGATGTGTGCGCTAAATTTCAGGTCATTCGGACATGGTTTGATAAACGTTTTGATTGAAAGCAGAATTTGGAAGTTTTTGGAATTCTTCGGCTTGAATCCGATGCAATTTTGGTGTTTTTATGTTGTTTTGAGCGTTCCGAAGGTTGGAACAAGTTTGAATGAGGTTATGGGATATGTTGGCATATTTGGTTGAGGTCCCGAGGGCCTCGGGATGGATTCAGATGGTTGACGGAGAGTGTGGAGTTTTGGAGAAGTTGTAGAATTTTCTGCTCCTATTGTTTTTGCACTGTGGATTGGGGACCTCAGGTGCGATGCTGCAGATGTGTAGAAAGGACCGCAAATGTGGTCAAGGATGCGAAGGGCAGGAGCTGCAGATGCGGAGTGCTGAGCGCACCTGCGCTAGTATTTGATCGCAGATGCGACATCAGGCATTTAAGTGAAAATCGCAGGTGTGGTGGGCTAGACCGCAGAAGTGGAAGAAGGACTGCAGGTGCGGAATCCCTGAGTCAGAAGGTATATATTTCATCCTTCGCGATTTTCAGCCTTTCTTCACCTCTTTTAAATCGATTTTGGAGTTTTTAGGGGATTTTGGAGAAGGAATCAAAGGGGACTTCATTGAGGTAAGATTTTTTATCCTAAAACTCGTTCCTATGACGTTATTTCATGGATTAGGCTTGAAATTTATGGACACTTGTGGGTAAATATTGAAGAAACTAGGGCTTGAGATTGGACACCTTTGAGTAAGGGTTTGAGAGGTTATTTGTGGTTGGATTTTGGTACTTTCGATATGGATAAACTCGTGGGAGGATAAGGAGTTTATTGGTGTAATTTTTATCGGATTTCAAGGCGTGGGCCCCCCGGGTCGGGTTTTGATTTATTTCGGAATTTGTGTTGTAATTTGATTTTTTCGAATGGGCTTTGTTCCCTTAGCGTATTTTGATGGTTATTTACTGATTTTGATTAGATTTGGAGCATCCGGAGGCTGATTCAAGAGGCAAAGGCATCACGAGCTAGAGTTTGGACCGGATAGAGGTGAGTAATGATTGTAAATGTTGTCCTAAGGGTGTGAAACCCCAGATTTCACATCGTTGTGCTATTTCAAGGTGACGCACACGCTAGATGACGAGCGTGAGGTCGTGCACTATTGAGGATTGTGACTTAGTTCGTCCCGAATGACTGTTTTACTGCGTATTTGATTGAAAACTATTTGCTATCATCATGTTTTGGGCTGAATGCCATAGTTGGGCCTTGTGCCAGCTGTTTTGGACCCTTAAGGGTTTTTTACTATTATTCCTCACTGTTTTGACTTTATATTTGTACTCAGTCATGCTACATTTTACTGTTTTTATAACTTAGCCATGTTTACTCTATTTTGACATCCTAAATGATAGTTTGGGTTGAGCATCATATTTTACTGTGCCCGAGTGGCTTTTTGAGATTTCTAACTGAGTACGACCGAGGGCCTGTGTATTGTGTTGATTCATAATTATGAGGTCGAGGGCCTGAGTTGTACGCCACAAGGTAGCTTGATATGAGGCCGAGAGTCTGTTTCATTATGCCATGAGATGGCTTTTTATTGCGCTTGGGCCGTAAGGAGCCCCTCCTGGAGTCTGTACACCCCAGTGAGTGCAGGTACCTAGTGTGAGATGTGTTATAGCCCGAGGGCTGATGTTGTTCCATGCTATTGCCCGGGGGGCTGATATGAATGATTGTGAGATAGCCCAAGGGGCTGATTCTATTGGTACTTTGCCCGAGGGGCTGATTTTATGTGTTTATCTTTTCTCACTGCTTTTCATTCACTTGTTTAACTATTAAAAGATGTTTTAAAGAAGCTTATACTGAACTAAGGTATTTTTACGAGTTTTCATTGTTTTATTGTATTGTATTGTATTGGTTTTACACTGCCTCTTTGTAGCATTTTGCTGTATTTTACGTGTTTTCATATCGCTCAACTGCCTTTACTTTTATTACTCACTGAGTTGGTATACTTACATTACTACTTGCACCCTGTGTGTAGATTCAGGAGCCTCGGGTCCTGCTGGCGAGGGTTGATTGCTTCTAGCAGACTATTCGAGCTCACTAGGTAGTTGCTCGGCGTTCGCAGCCCAGTGCTTCTCCTTCCTATCTTTATTTTCATTTGTACTGGATTTATAGTAGACTATGTGGTCTCTTCCTACTCTTAGATGGATGTTTAGATGCTCATGACTGGTGACACCCCGATGTCGGGCTGTGTTTATTTTCGCACTTGTTCTATTTCACCGTATTTTGTGGTTTATCACTTATTAATGACTTAAATTAAATTATTATAACTATTTAAATGGATTGGAGGTTTGTGTCGGCTGGCCTTGTTTCACGATAGGCGCCATCACGACCAGGTCCGAATTTAGGGTCATGACAAAAGCCTTGGACACCTAATTTTGATTTAAGCCAAGAATTCCTAGCTGAGATTCCTCTATGGATTATATTCCCTAAACTACTATGACTTGTTGGGTTAATGTATCTTTAAGTAAGTCTAATTGCTTATTCTATATAATGAAAAATTCTAAAAATATTGATACATTTTACAAAATAATAAAAGAACATATATTTTGGATGAAGTAAAAATATGTAAATATTAAAACTTTATATTGAAAATTGTGATGACCCAAAAGGGGCATCACTTGTTTTAACAAAAAATTCTGCATTTCGAGGCCTCAAAAACCTCTTTCAAAATTACCTTGATTTGCGTGCGACGTCCGGGCGCGTAGCCGGAAAGACATTATGTGAAAATAATGAATTTTGACTTTAAAATAGATTTAAGTTGACTTCGGTCAATATTTTGGGTAAACGGATCCGGACCCGAGATTTAACGATCCCGGAGGGTCCGTAAGAAAATATGAGACTTGGGCGTAAGCTCGGAATCGAATTCCGAGGTCCCAAGCCCGAGAAATGAATTTTTAAAGAAAATTATTTTCTGGAATTATTTGTGAGTTTTGGAAATGAAATGTGTTTAAAACTTGATGGTATCGGGCCCGTATTTTGGTTCTGGCGCCCGGTATAGGTCTTATATGTGATTTAAGATAAGTTTGTGAAATTTGGTAATAAACGGACTTGAGATGATATGAATCGGACCTTATTTGAGGAAATTGTGAAAATTTGATGTTCTTAAGAAATTTCATGATTTTGATACTAAATTCATAGTTGTTGATGTTATTTGAGAGATTTGAATGCACGAGCGAGTCCGTATGATGTTTTTAGTTTGATGTGCATGTTTGGTTTGGAGCCCCGAGGGCTCGGGTGAGTTTTAGATAGGCCACGGGGTGGATTTTGGACTTGAGAAATTGCAGACTTCAGTTGTTGCATTGCAGGCCTGCAGGCTTCGCATTTGTGAACCCTGGCTCGCAAATGCAAGTTCACAAATGCGAAGGCTTTGTCGCAAATGCGAACAGTAGCCCAGGCCAGCTTACCTCGCAAATGCGATCCTCCAGTTTTAGCCAGACATCGCAAATGCGATATATTGTTCACAATTCCCACTTCGCAAATGCAAAAACTGCTTCGCAAATGCGAAATTAGCAGAAGTCTGTGTTCGCAATTGCGAACCCTGGTCGCAATTGCGACATCTGGAACCTGCAATTTTATAACTTAGCTGAGAATCTTTCATTTTTCACACTCTTTCAAAACCAAAACACTCTTAGGCAATTTTTCAAAGACAACTCTTCTTCCAAATTGATTGTAAGTCAATTTTAACTCGTTTTCTTCAATCATTAACATCTTTTCACATGATTTTAACACAAAATCAATGATTTTCATGGGGGAAATTGGGTGTTTTGGGTAGAACCTAAGTTTTTAAAAAATTGAGGATTTAGACCTCGATTTGAGGTTCGATTTCAAAACAAATTATATATTTTGTGAGGAAATAGGTAATCGGGTTTTGGTTCGAACCTCGGGTTTTGACTATGTAGGCCCAGGGGCGATTTTTGACTTTTTAGGTAAAACTTTGGAAAACTCATTTTCATGCATTAGAATGGATTTATTTAGCGTTTATTGATGTAATTAAGTAACTTGTGACTAGATACGAGCGAGTTGGTGGTGGATTCAAGAGGTAAAGCGATAGTTGAGGCTTGAATTGTGTTCGTGGCATCGAGGTAAGTGTTTGGTCTAACCTTAGATTGAGGGATTAGGAGTCGTGTCTTATTTGCTATGTGTTAATTGTGGAGTACGATGTATAGGCATGTTGACGAGTATCTATACGTCGGTGTCAAGCATGCATGTGAGTTTTGTAATGTAATTGTTATGACTCTGTTGCGGTTTATTGCGCCTCACATGTTATGCTCATTACTGTTCCCTTGCCGGGATGTCACTATCATTATTGTTACCTTGCCAGGATTCTTTTGTGATTGTTGTTGATTTGTAAATGGGATCGGGTGGCACGCCGCCACGAAAATTTATGAAATGGGAGCGGGTAGCACGCCTACAACAAGATATATGAAATGGGAGCGGGTTGCACGCCTGCAATGAGATATATGAAATGGGAGCGGATTGCACGCATGCAATGAGATATATGAAATGAGAGCGGGTTGCATGCCTGCAATGAGATATATCAAATGGGAGCGAGTTGCACGCCTGCACTGAGATATATGAAATGGGATCGAGTTGTACACCTGCAATGAGATATATAAAAATGGGATTGGGTTGCACGCCTGCAACGAGATGTGAAATGAAAGTGAATTCTGCATTTGTTTTCCTTATCCCTGTTAGTAATTGGATTTGGTTTCTTTATATTCCTCTTGATATTCTGTTGTTATCTGTTATTCCCTGAAGCATGTTTCCCCCTCCCATCTTTAACTGTAATTATCTGCTTTTATATTTCCGTTGTATATGACTTAACTCCACAGGTTTATTTGGTAGTCTGGTCCTAGCCTCGTCACTACTTCGCCGAGGTTAGGCTAGGCACTTACTAACACATGGGGTCGGTTGCGCTGATACTACACTCTGCGCTCTTTTTTGCAGATCCTAGTGTTGTAGACTTCGGACCGCAGTGAGGTTGCTGCCTTCAGTCCAGCAAGCAACCCGAGGTAGTCCTGCAGGCGTCCGCGGGCCTTGGCGTCACCTCCTATCCTTCCTTTATCCTGTTTCCTTTACTTATTTCAGAAACAGTGTATCTTTTATCTTTCGGACTTTGTATGTAGTATTCTTAGACCGTCTGTGAAACTGTGACACCAAATTCTGGGTAGAGTTATATTTAGACTTCCGCAGTTTGTATTAAGATAAATTATCAGATTTTGTCTTCCACTTAATTATTTTCGCTATTTGCATGATATCAACCCATCACTGTTAATGGTTTAAAACTGGAAAAGGTTAAGTAATTAGAATAATTTGGCTTGCCTAGCTTTCACCAATAGGCACCATCACGACTTCCGGGGGTGGAAAATCCGGGTCGTGACAAAAATAAAATAGAAGAAAAGTATATTTACTTATTCCATATAATGTAGAAAAAAATCAAAATATTGATACGCTTTTTACAAAATAATAAAAAAAATATTTTAGACGAAGTAAAAAATCTATATTATCTGTTTTATATTAAGCTGGTATATTATATATATTATAATCTATATATAATAAAAGGAGAGACAAAGACATCATAATAAGTCAAGTGACAACATAAAAAAAGCCACTTAATAATTTTAGGACAAAAAAATTGTTATTCATAAGAATAAATCAAGTGTCAAAATAGTACAAAATATTCTCCGCGCAAAGTGCGGGTATAAATACTTGCTAGAAACTAAAAATCGTAATCTCCCGCTCAATTAGTGCCAGAAAATTTGATTGGTCAGAATTGATGTAGCCATGTGAGAAAAGAAAACCTAGTGCGTCTGGCCAGTTTGAGAAATTGTTGCAAAAAGCCATTATAAAATCAGAAGTAGGAACGAGGCTTTACTTGGTTAGTTACGAAAACAACATGGGACTAATTAAAGTCACACAAGATTAAGAATAGTAACGAACTGATTTTGGCATCTTTCGTTTGGTTTAATTGGAGTTCTTGGACCACTGTTTAAAAGCACAATTAAATTATGTAATTGCATTGTTCTCCTACTACTTTGTCTAATCATTCAAAGTACCTTTGGCCTCTTTAGACCAACATGAATTTGCATTAAGATTCAGCAATCTGCATGAAATTGTAGCCACGTAAATTTTATTTAAAGTTTATTTTTCAATAAAAAAATCATTATAAATATCAACGTAGAATTATGAGGTGAAGGTTCTACACAAGATCGACTCTAACACTATAATGGGTAAGGCTTGTGCCTTAGGCCCCCAATTTTGGGGTCGCAATTTTGGGGTTGTTGGGTTTTTTATGTATTTAATTAATATATAAATACTTAAAAGAGGGTGAATGGAAAATGGAGGGAAATGAAATTTTTAAATGAAATTTTATGTTTCCCCATTGGTAAATAGACATTGTCCCATATTGAAAGAGGAAAAGAGTTTTTATGGGTATATAAGCAATTGCTCTTCTTCTAGCTCTTAAAGAGTTGAGAGGAAGGCAAGCCTCGCGCCGTCGTCGTCGTTCGCTCGGCTCGGCTTCGGCTTCGGCTTCGGTCAAATGATTGATTGATTAACTTTTTGGACCAAATTTATTTGTTAATAGTAAAATATTAACAAAAATATTATTAAATATTTGTTTTAATAACAGAATATTAATATTAAATCCAATCAGTTTCTCTGTTTTGGTAACAGAAAATTAACTACCCTCTTCAATTTTCCCTCTTTATTAATGAGTAAATAACCATTTATGTAATGGCATTTATGCTGTGGCCGTTTTGCAGAAACGGACATTCTGAAGAGTTGTACCTCTTCAGATTTTAGCCCAACTTTGGCTATAAATACAACACTATTCTGCTCAGAATTTCACTACGATTTTCTGAGTTTCTGCTCCTTCTTCTGCATAGTTTAAACATCAAACAAAGAAACAGTAAGTGTGATTTGCTACCGAACTTTGTGTTCGCTGAAACACTAGGGTTTGAAGTACCACTACACTAGTGTGTAATTCGTTCTATCCTGCGAGGAAATAATCCATAACCTTGAGTACTAGGAGGGGATTAAATTCCTTAAGGAAACACTGTTAATTCAGTGGGCTCGAATTGGTTTTCTGTTATTTCGTTGTTCACTTCTGTTTATGTTCATTTCTGTTTATGTTCATTTATATTTCCAGAATTATTTTACAAATACATTTTACTAACAAGCTTAAGGAGTTATCTATTTTCTGTATTTGTACTCACTGTTTCTGGAGAGTAAAACCTTTATGGTTTTGTACTCTATTGGAGATTAAAATCTACGTGATTTTAACGTTTGTGTCATTCTTTTACAGAAATGACTTATAATAACGGAAACCAAGCTGTTCCGATGGTGACTACCAATGCCTCAACGAGCCGAACAACACCGACAGCATTGGCACCGACGGAGAAACCTGGAAAATTTTCTGGGATTGATTTCAAGCGCTGGCAGCAAAAGATGTTCTTCTATTTGACTACTCTAAGTATCCAGAAGTTCATCAAGGAATATGTTCTTGTGTTGTCCGATGAAACTCCAGAAACTGAACGTTTTCTCGTGATTGAGGCGTGGAAACATTCAGATTTTTTGTGCAAGAATTATATTCTAAGCGGGCTGGAGGGTGCTTTGTATAACGTCTACAGTGGCATGGAAACGTCAAAAGAACTGTGGATTGCGCTTGAAAAGAAATACAAAACTGAAGATGCCGGGTTGAAAAAGTTTGTTTCTGCAAAGTTTTTGGACTACAAAATGGTAGATAGCACGTCTGTTATTACCCAAGTCCTGGAATTGCAAATGATTATTCACGATCTCCTTGTTGAAGGTATAAATAAAATTAATATTGATGTTGAAAGTAGTAATCTTAGTATTTTTATTAATAGAAATTTCATTGAAGGTCTTGTCATCAATGAAGCATTCCAAGTAGCAGCAATGACTGAGAAGTTTCCTCCTTTGTGGAAGGACTTCAAAAACTACTTGAAACATAAACGCAAGGAGCTGTCCCTTGAAGATCTCATTGTTCGGTTGAGAATCGAAGAGGACAACAAAGCTGCTGAAAAGAGAGGCCGTGGAAACTCAACAATAATGGGAGCAAATATTGTTGAAGAGAACAAAAAGAGGAAGAAGGCTTCTGGACCGAAATACAACCCAAGTAAGAAGCGGTTCAGTGGAAACTGCTACAACTGTGGAAAAATCGGACACAAATCTACGGAGTGTCGTGCTCCGAAAAAGACAAGAAGAAGGGTCAAGCAAACATGGTTAAAAAGCATGATGATGTTGATGACTTATGTGTCATGCTTTCCGAATGCAACTTGGTGGGCAATCCTAAAGAGTGGTGGATTGATTCTGGAGCCACTCGTCATGTTTGTGCTGTTAAAGAAGCTTTTGCTACTTATGCTCCTGTTGGACCCGATGAGTCGATTTCTATGGGAAATGCTGCAAAAGACAAGATTGAAGGATGTGGGAAGATATTTCTCAAAATGACTTCCGGCAAAGTGGTGACTTTGAACAACGTCCTTCATGTTCCCGAGATTAGGAAGAATTTAGTCTCTACTGGATTTCTTGTTAAGAATGGTTTTAAATGTATTTTTGTTTCCGATAAGGTTGTAATAAGTAAGAATGAAATATTTGTAGGAAAAGGTTACCTCACTAAGGGCCTTTTCAAGCTGAATGTAATGGTTGTTGAAAATAATAATAAAATTTCAACTTCGTCTTACTTACTTGAGTCAAATAAATTATGGCATATACGTTTGGGTCATGTTAATTATAAAACCTTGCGAAAAATGATTAATTTGGAAGTATTGCCTAAGTTTGAATGTGACAAATCAAAATGTCAAGTATGTGTGGAATCTAAGTATGTTAAGCATCCTTATAAGTCAGTTGAAAGGAATTCAAATCCTTTAGACTTAATTCACACATATATTTGTGACATGAAGTCAATATCATCTAGTGGTGGAAAGAAGTTTTTATAACTTTTATTGACGATAGTACTCGATATTGTTATGTTTACTTACTTAATAGTAAAGATGAAGCAATAGACGCATTCAAGTAATACAAAAATGAAGTTGAAACGCAACTTAACAAGAAAATCAAAATGATAAGAAGTGATAGGGGTGGTGAATATGAATATCCTTTTGAATAAATTTGTTTAGAATATGGAATTATTCATCAAACAACGGCCCTTACACTCCCCAATCCAATGAGATTGCAGAAAGAAAGAATCGTTCATTAAAGGAGACGATGAACGCATTATTGATAAGTTCTGGTTTGCCACAGAATTTGTGGGGGGAAGCCGTTCTTATGGCTAGCCGAATACTAAATCAAGTACCCCATAGCAAAACACAATCTATTCCATATGGAAAATGGAAAGGAAGGAAGACCAACTTGAATTATTTTAAAGTGTGGGGGTGTTTGGCAAAAGTGCAAGTTCCTAAACCCAAAAGAGTAAAAATAGGACCGAAAACCGTTGATTGTGTTTTCATAGGATACGTGACTAATAGTAAAGCATATCGATTTCTGGTTCATAAATCAAAAAATCCTGACATTCATAATAATACGGTTATAAAATCAGATAATGTTGAGTTTTTTGAAAATATATATCCATATAAAAAGGAATGTGAGTCGATTGGTGAAGGATCTAAATGACCTCGGGAAGAAACAAAAGGAAGTACACTTAACTAAGAGGATCCAAGATGTAGTAAACGTCAAAGAGCGTTTACTTCATTTGGACCAGATTTTGTGACTTTCTTATTAGAAAATGAGCCTCAAACATTTAAAGAAGCTATGTCTTTTTCGGAATCATTATTATGGAAAGAGGCAGTCAATAGTGAAATAGAATCCATATTGAACAACCATACATGAGAATTAGTTGATCTTCCTCTTGGAAATAAACCTTTGGGTTCTAAATAGATCTTTAAGAGGAAAATGAAAGATGATGGCACTATTGACAAATATAAGGCAAGGCTTGTGGTTAAAGGGTATAAACAACGAGAAGGACTTGACTATTTTGATACATACTCTTCAGTTACAAGAATTACGTCCATACGAACGTTAGTAGCGTTAGCTGCAGTTTTTGGTCTTGAAATTCATCAAATACATGTAAATACGGCCTTCTTAAATGGAGAGTTGGAGGAAGAAATCTACATGGAACAACCTGAAGGATTTGTAGTTCCAGGTAAAGAAAAGAAGGTCTATAGACTTGTTAAGTCCCTTTACGGATTAAAACAAGCACCCAAACAATGGCATGCGAAATTTGACCAAACAATGTTGTCAAATGGATTTAAGATAAATGAATGTGAAATGTGTGTACATTAAAAATGTTCCAAATCACATAGTTATTGTTTGCTTATATGTGGATGATATGCTCATAATGAGTAATGACATTGTCCACATAAATGCTACTAAGCGTATGCTAACTAGCAAGTTTGATATGAAAGACTTGGGAGTTGCTGATTTAATTCTAGAAATTAAGATCCATAAGACTTCTCAAGGTCTGGCATTGTCACATTCTCATTATATTAAGACAGTACTTGAAAAATTCAAGCACTTGGGCTTTAAAGTTGTAAAGACTCTAATTGACGTGAATCTTGCATTAGCAAAGAACAAAGGTCAAAGCATATCACAATTGGAATATGCTCGTGTGTTGGGTTTCTTAATGTACATCATGAATTGTACACGACCAGATATAGCTTGTGCTATAAGTAGATTGAGTCGATATACGAGCAATCCAGGCCAATCTCATTGGATGGCAATGAAACGAGTTTTGGGATATTTAGAACATACCCAGGGCTTTGCTTTGCACTACAGTAAATATCCTATAGTGATAAAGGGATACTGTGATGCAAATTTGATCACCGGTTCAACTGATTCTAAGTCCACAAGTGGATATATATTCACTATTAGTGGAGGAGCTGTATCTTGGAAGTCATCCAAACAAACTTGTATTGCCCGCTCTACAATGCAGGCTGAGTTCATAGCCTTGGATAAAGCCGGTGAAGAAGATGAATGGCTCCGGAATTTCTTGGAAGATATTCCATTTTGGTCCAAATCATTGGCACCAATATGCATACATTGCGATAGTCAAGCGGCAATTGGAAGGGCTGGGAGCGTTATGTATAACGGTAAATCTCGTCATATACGACGAAGACATAAAACCGTTAAGATAATTACTCTCTAGAGGAATTATCACATTGACTATGTAAAGTCAAGTGATAATGTGTCAGATCTACTTACAAAAGGCCTAACTAGAGAGGTAGTTGAGAAGTCATCAAGGGGAATGAGAATATGGCCGAGAACAAGTCATAGTGACGGTACCTCTACCTAGAAGACTGGAGATCCCAAGATCTAGGTTCAAGGAGATCAAACAAAGTCATTAATGACAGTTCAACATTGTCAACTAAACTTTTGGTCCATTCTCGTGATGAGACAATGTTCAGTACCTAGGATAAATCATTAAGGCTTTTTAATGATTTCTAATTTTGATACGGGGTATATCAAATAGTGTATCTATGGGATGACACGTTTAGGAATCGCCTATGTAAGTGTGAAGTGTTAGCCTCTTCAAGGGGAGAACTTTGTAAAGGCCAATTCTCTACGCACGTATGAAATCAGGCGATGTTCATGGCTGAAACGACCACAATAATGAGAACCAAAGACGGTTAAGGATTGGTTGTGTGACTTGTGGTTGTCTGGGTATACACCAAAGTTCGACGGTTCAAAGATATCAAATCTACCGATTGATCGAGTATATCCGACATAAGTTCACTATGGAAAGTTCAATGGGAAACCTACTTATCCAGATGCAATTAATCCTTACTTGCGAATCACATAGTTTTCATGCATACTTCCGTGATATAGCCATTCCCCATTCATGTGGGAGATTGTTGGGTTTTTTATGTATTTAATTAATATATTAAATACTTAAAAGAGGATAAATGGGAAATGGAGGGAAATGAAATTTTTGAGTGAAATCTTAAGTTTTCCTCCTTGGTAAATGGACATTGTCCCATATTGGAAGAGGAAGAGAGTTTTTATGGGTATATAAGAAATTGCTCTTCTTCTAGCTCTTAAAGAGTTGAGAAGAAGGCAAGCCTCGCGCCGTCGTCGTCGTCGCTCGCTCGGCTTCGGCTTCGGCTTCGGCTTCGGCTTCGGCTTCGGCTTCGGCTTCGGCTTCGGCTTCGGATTCGGATTCGGATTCGGTCAAATGATCGATTGATTGATTAACTTTTTGGACCAAATTTATTTGTTAATAGTAAAATATTAACAGAAATGTTATTAAATATTTGTTTTAATAACAGAATATTAATATTAAATCTAATCCGTTTTTTCTATTTTGGTAACAGAAAATTAACTACCCTCTTCAATTTTTCCTTTTTATTGTTGAGTAAATAGCCATTTATGTAATGGCATTTATACTGTGGCGGTTTTGCAGAAACAACCATTCTGAAGAGTTGCACCTCTTCAGATTTCAGCCCAACTTTGGCTATAAATACAATATTATTCTGCTCAGAATTTCACTACGATTTTCTGAGTTTCTCCTCCTTCTGTATAGTTTAAACATCAAACAAAGCAATAGGAAGTGTGATTTGCTACCGAACTTTGTGTTCGCTGGAACACTGGGGTTTGAAGTACCACTACACCAGTGTGTAATTCGTTCTATCTTGTGAGGAGATAATCCATAACCTTGGGTACTTGGAAGGGATTAAATTCCTTAAGGAAACACTGTGAATTTAGTGGGCTCGAATTGGTTTTCTGTTATTTTGTTGTTCACTTCTGTTTATGTTTATTTTTGTTTATGTTTATTTATATTTCCAGAATTATTTTACAAATACAATTTACTAACAGGGGTCCCATTTTTTAGAAATAATATACAT
The DNA here is from genome assembly GCF_000715075.1 of Nicotiana tabacum. Lineage (NCBI taxonomy): Eukaryota > Viridiplantae > Streptophyta > Magnoliopsida > Solanales > Solanaceae > Nicotiana > Nicotiana tabacum. The sequence continues at coordinate 53,720,688 of NC_134087.1, read as the reverse complement.
ATTTTATAGGTTTATAAGTATTTAAAAAAATAATATGTAATACTTTTGTACCTTTCATATAAAAGAAAAGATAACTTTTTAGATATGTAAAGAGAATTGCATAAAGTACCCATTAAAATTGTCCAAAAAATTATTTATACACCTAAGCTTTACGGGCGACCTTTTACCCCCTCATTCTTGATCGAAGTGTATTAATTATCCCCCTTAGAGGTGAGTTGACAGAGAGAGTATTTACACTTTCTTGAAAGTGTGTGGCTGGCAAAAAAAAATCTAAAATAAATTAACTTTCTCAAATATCATTTTTAATTAAATTTAAATTTTTCTTAATCTTTTCGTTTTATTTTTTGTTCTTTTTTCTTCTATGCTCTTTCACTTTCTTCCTTTTCTTCTTTCCTGCAATTAAAATGACCTGACTTTATGAACCAACAAGGCAACAACAAAAATCACCTCTATCATTTTTTTCCAAACAGACCTTTTATTGTTTTGGTTCTACTTGAAACTCCCTTTTCAGTAGTATTTGAGTTGATGAAAGAAGCTAGAGTAGCAATAAAATATTGGTACGATATTTAAATGGTGAAAGCTACAAAATTCTATTGTTAATGCAACCACTATAGCCGGCAGAATCTTTGATGCTAAGTTAATTAGAAGGCTTTGATAGAAAAAAGAGGAAGAGAGAAAATGGGAAGGAAAAGAAAAAAAAAGTAAAGCAATTGGGTTTGGCATAAAAAAAATTCGCTAAAAGACTGTCAGCAAATAAAATTCTGATGAAATAGTCTCACATAAAATCATTACGAAGATTAAAATTTAAATAAAAAAAGAAAAAATCATGTGGATCTTGATTTAAGATTTGACCATGGATGAATGTCAGAGGATATGTGTTGATTGTGTGATGAAAGGTCCCACTACTGGTGTATATTAATATGCTTAGTGGTGGTCAAATTAATTTAGAGAAATGAAAAATGATGAGACCTTGGAGATTAAGAACAGGAAGAAACATAAGAATTCTCACATGGTGTGGAGTGACGGGGCAGTTGGGTAACTAATTTGACATTCAAGTTCAATAATTTTAATATCTTTATGTGTAGAGAAAAAGAAAGTCAAGAAATAAAGTTTTTTTGGGCAGTTTAAGCTTTGATGTTTCATGGCGGAATATGGGTGTTGGTGGGTAATATTGAAAACGGAGGAAGGTGATGGAAGATAAACTGGAAAAATTTCAAAAGAAAAAAAAGGAAAAACGAGAATTTTTTTAGATGCCATTTATGTGGTTCTGACGTGGTAGGGGCGTGTGTAATACTTTCTAGTACAAAAGTGGTTCTTTAATTTTAGGTAGATAATTAATACACTTCTATCAAGAATGAGGGGATAAAAGGTAGCCCGTAAAGTTTAGATGTGTAAATGATTTTTCTGGACAAGTTTAATGGGTACTTTATGCATTTTTTCATATGTAAATAAAGTAAGGATTTGACTTACTTAAAAAAGGTGGATGAATAGTTTTTAATTTGAGTTGATTTGACATTTCACTTTTTACTCCTTTCCCAATGTTTCAATCTACCAACAAGGGTTGAGGTGGAGTGGTAACTACTCCTTCATCCTTAATCAGAGGTCTCGGGTTCGAGCCCCTGGGTATGGAGTCACCTTTGTTAGGGAGCGCTTTACCCCACAATATGAGACTTTCCGACGCGAATTCGGATTTAGTCGAGCTTCAATATGGGTACCGGACACCGGGTGAGAAACCAAAAAAAAAAAAAAAGGTTTCAATCTTATTCTTCATATTTCGGAACCTACATACCTTCTTCTTTTCTCTTTATTCTTGCTCACCTTCTTGAGTTCTTTCTCCGAAATTTCTTTCTTTCTTCAAACATTATTCACCCTTCTATCTCCAAGATTTTATTAGTTCAAATGTTCAATAGTATTTTTAAGCTTCCAATAGTTCTATACTTCTATTGGTCTATAAAAAAAATATAGTATAGTTTCAAGCTTTAGAGCAAGAATTTTGAAGCAGACAAGCAACAAGTAGATATTTTGGTATCAAAGTCTTCAAACTTCTTGAATTAGTCATCGAGTTATATCATTCTAACTTTCTAGTATTATTTTTATTTGTTATTTTATTATTTTTACTCCATACATTTGTTTAATTTTTATATAATTTAAATATGTCAACAAGAAAATATGAATTTGGTTATTCAAAACTCTAAAAGGCAAAAAAGTTAAAAATTTATTAAAATCTCAAAAAAGAGCTCTTGATAATTTTTTGACAAAAAATAAAAAAACTAAATCGAAAAATGCAGGAGAATGTTCGGTAGATGAACATGTCACTAACTTAGTTGAGTTAAATGGTAACAAAATTCAAATTGAAAAAGAAGAGGTTTCTGAGAAATCTGACGAAGAGTCTCAAGAAAATCAAGAACTTATAAATTAATTAAATAATAGTATTCCATATATATGATCCTAGTCAAATAGACTAATATTGATACAAAGTTGAGAGATTTATTAGTAGAAAATATACCAATAAGAAGTACTGACATAGATTTTCAAAAGAATAAAATTTTAAGACATTTTTCTACTACACATTATTTTCAAAAATTAGCAAATGCGGAAAGACATGAAAGAAGATGATTAGTTTATTCCAAAGATATTGATAAAGTATTTTATTTTTGTTGGAAGTTGTTTATACAAATTCTAGTGCTAGTGTTAGTAAACTAGCTAGTGAAGGTAGTAGAGATTGAAAAATATTAGTACTAAGCTTAAAACTCATGAAACAACGAACGAACATATTATTAATATGAATGCATGAATTTACTTAGAAATGAGTTTGTGCAAAAATAAAACAATTGATTAAGATATACTAGACCAAATTAATAGAGATAGGGAGCACTGGAGGAATGTATTGTCAAGAATTATTGCCGTCATAAAAACTCTTGAAAAAAATAATTTGGCGTTTAAGGTAAAATAGATTTATCAGGAAAACAACAAAATCTTTTAAGTCTTTTGAAATGATTGCAGAATTTGATCATATCATACAAGAACATATTCAACGAATTATATATGATGAAATTCAAAATCATTACCTCAGACATAATATACAAGATGAATTGATAAATTTATTGACAAGTGAAATTAAGAATAACATTATTGAAAAGATTATAGAAACAAAGTATTTCTCAATCATATTTGATTGCACCCTAGATACAAGTCATCAAGAATAAATATTTTTTTTATATATTGCGAAGTGCGGATATTTTATCAACTCCAATAAAAATTACTGAATATTTTTTTAGAGTTTTTAAAAGTGGATGATACAAATGAAAAAGGTCTTTTTGAAGTTATTCTAGATGAAATAAAAAATAATGGAGTTGACATTGATAATGTAAGATGACATGGATATGATAACGGATACAACATGAAGGAAAAACACTAAGGAGTGCAAAAATGACTTTTCGATATAAATCCTAGATCTTTTTATACACCATGTGGTTGTCATAATCTAAATTTGGTACTTTTCCACATGGCTAATTCTTGTACGAAAGTTATATCATTTTTTTGGAGTGGTACTGTAACGACCCGACCGGTTGTTTTGAGCTTTTGCATTTCGCTCGCCAGTTTTTGGGCATGACTTGCCCCATGTGATGTATTATGACTTATGTAAATCGTTGGTTTTGGTTTTCAGGGTAATCGGAATGAAATTTGGAAGAAAACAGTTCTCAGTTGAAGCTTGAAATTCGAAAGATTTGACCAAGATTTGACTTGTTTGTATATGATCTCGGATCGGAATTTTTATGGTTGGGTTAGCTCCGTTAGGTGATTTGGGACTTAGGAGCGTGATCGGAATGCATTTTGGAGGTCCGTGGAAGGTTTAGGCTTGAATTGGCGAAATTGAGATTTCGGCGTTTCCGGTTGATAGGCGAGATTCTGATATAGGGGTCGGAATAGAATTCCGAGAGTTGCAGCAGCTTCGTTGTGTCATTTGGCATGTGTGTGCAAAATTTCAGGTCATTCAGACGAGATTTGAAATACTTTTGATCGAAAGTATAATTTAAGAGTTTTTGGAGTTCGTAGGCTTGAATCCTATATTAAATGGGTGATTTGATGTTGTTGTAAGCATTCCGAAGTGTTGAACAAGTTTGAACGATGTCATAAGATGTGTTGGTACAATTAATTTGAAGTCTCGGGGGTCCCGGGTAAGTTCCCGGATGTTTTAGGCCGAAAATCATAGCTGTAGTAGGTCCAGGAGGGATGCAGGCCTCAGAAATTACCCATGCGGTCTGCACGAAAAGAGGTGTATCCACGGTATGTGCTGTGCGGACTGCACAAAAAGAAGTGCGGCCGCGGTAGGTGTCATGCGGACCGCACAAAATGGTGTGCGGCCGCGGTGAGGAACGATTCGCTGGTCCTACTTCGAAAGCTCATATCTTTTGATCTACAAGGAATTTCGAGATGATTCAAAAACAAAAGTTGTATCCCTTCCTGTCTAGTTTTCAGAAAAGTAAAGATACCGCAATTTGGACATTTGTAAAAAAAGTTATGGCTAAAATACTAAGGCATGTCACTGCAGAGGGAGGCCTGTGCGGCCGCGGTTGTTTTTGTGCGGACCACACTGGCTTGTGCGGACCGAGGTCGATTTGGCGCGGCCCGCGGAGGTTGAAATCCGAGGGGTACTCTATAAATACGAGGTTTGGGTTTTATTTAATATTTTGACCTAGAGAGCTCGGATTTTTGTCGATTTTTTAAAGGTTTTTCAAGAAATTCATCGGGGTAAGTGATTTTAACTCAGATTTGGCTAGAATACATGAATCTATCACTGAATTCATCATTTAATTCGTGATTTTGGATGGAATTTGGGAAGAAAATTGTGAAACCTCTCAAAAATGTAAGATGATGATTTGAAGGACCAAACGGTATTGGAATTGGATAATTTTGGTATGGTTAGACTCGTGAGGGTATGAGGATTCTGAAAATGTAAATTTTACCCGATTCTGAGACATGGGCCCGGGGCCTCGGGTTTTGCTAATTTTGGGATTTTTGATTTTTTCGAATGTTTTCGCTTGGGCTTGGTTCCCTTAGCATATTGTGACGTATTCGTTCTGATTTTGGATAGATTCTATGCTCGTGGATGTCGATTTGAGGGGCACAGGCGTTGCGAGCTAGAGATTTAGCCGGTTTGAGGTGAGTAATGGTTGTAAATGATGTCTTGAGGGTTTGAAACCCTGGATTGCACATCGTAGTGCTATACTGAGGCAAGATACGCATTGGATGATCAGCATGAGGTCTTTTACTACTGGGGATTGTGACTTGGTCCATCCCGATCGATGATTTTACCGTGTATTTGACTGAAATTCATTTGTTATCATCATGATTTAGGCTGATTGCCATATTTGGGCTTCCTGCCAACTATTTGAACCCTTCGGGGATTTTTATCACTGTTTCCTCACTGCTTGACTTATTATTTGAACTCAGTCTTGTTGATATCTACTGTTTTACAAACTCAGCCACTTTTACTCACATTTTTACTAATGCCCAAGGGGCTTGTGATGAGTTTTGGAATGAGTGAGGCCGGGGGCCATATGTGAGGATATGCTGAGTGATATGAGGCCGAGGGCCTGAGATACTTTATATGCCACGAGGTGGCTTGAGTGATGTGAGGCCGAGTGCCGAGTGATGTGAGGCCAAGTGTCGAGTGATGATGCCACGAGGTGGCTTGATATAGCGCTTGGGTCATAAGGGGCCCCTCCGGAGTCTGCACACCCACAATGAGTGTGGGTACCCATTATGATCTGAGAGTGAGACCGAGGGGCTGATACTGTTCTGAGTAATTGATACTGAGCCTGAGGGGCTGATACTATACTGAGAGTGAGCCCGAGGGGCTGATACTGTTCTGAGCGATTGATACTGTGCCCGAGGGGCAGATTTCTACTTGTTATTTACCTGTTAAATTACATGTTTTACTTGTTTTAAAAAGGAATATCATTTGATTTCTTCACTGATTTACTGCTTTAAGTGATTTTACTGCTTGATATGATTTACGTATTTTCATACTTTCAACCATCATTTATAATTATTACTCACTGAGTCGGAGTACTCACATTACTCCCTGCACCATATCTGCAGATTCAGGCATCGCAGAGTCCGCTCCTGAGTGCTGATTCTCCCTGTTCAGGCAGTAATTCGGAGACTACGAGGTAGTTATTGGCGTTCGCAGCCCCGTGCCTCCCTTATCTTATCATTTTCATGTTTGTTAGAATTATTGTATCGGATTTAGTGTTCAATAGACTTGTATCCGGATTTCTTAGTTGCTCATGACTTGTGACACCCCGGATTGGGCTGTGTCGGGATGGTTTCTACTGTTGTTATCGTTAATTCCACAATTTATGGATATTATATCATGCTTTAAAATTATTTATGATATTTAACTGTTTAAAAGAGGTGTCTATTTGGTTTGGCTGTCCTTGTCTTCACGTGAGGCGCCATCACGACCGGGTTCGAGAATTGGGTCATGACAAGTTGGTATCAGAGCCTAGGTTACATAGGTCTCACGAGCCATGAGCGGGTTTAGTAGAGTCTCGCGGATCGGTACGGAGACATCTGTATTTATCCTCGAGAGGCTGCAGAACCTTTAGGAAAACTTCGCATTTTTGAATTCTAATCGTGCGTCCTTGATTCACCTTGAAAAGTAACTCTTGAATTCCTTCCACGTGTTCGTATGCGCGCATGAGCGCTCAGTATCAGATGTGCCTCGATGGCTTGTGATTCCTTTATCGAGGGGCGAGATGTGATCTCTGTGAGTTGATGTTGGGCCAGTCTAGAGGACTTGAGGCCGGATCTTTTCCTACAGCTTGAGCACCGAGGTGCTGATTGTGTGAGCAAGTATTTTTGGACGTATATGTTCGGTATTGTCCCTACTAGTGGAGGTGATGGCTGGATAACTTTCTGATGAGTATGTTGGTACTGTGAGGTGTATCCACATGATTTGGAAGCGACGAAAAGGTCTGCTAGAGGATAGAAGAACTATTAGGTGCTTGAATTCCATCTTGATTCGAGGTATATCCCCTAGTTATGGGCGTGTGAAGGATCTTTTCATGTTTCCCAGTTGTGAGTGAAGTAAATTTCATGTTGCGGTATGAGTTCAAACATAGAAAGACTAAGTGACTGTGTACAGCTTATGACGGTGGAAGGTATACAGAAATGTTAGTTAGAGGCAAAACAAGTAGGTTGCCTCCTACGAAATGTTCTGAGGTGGTACGATCCTTAGGTGTTTTTAGAAGATCTCATTTGCGAGTGAAGGATATGTGTTGCAATTTAAATTGGGTTGCTTAGAGAGTGGGTGTAACTGTTGCGAGAGTGGAATGCGAGATTTGCAGAAGAGTTAAAATTCTAGATGATCTGTGTTTTCACAAGCTTATAAAAGATTTGAGTTTAATCTCACTATGGTATCATGGCATCAATAGAGTATAATCGTTATGAGTTATTGAGTGTGTGCTGATCTATGGCTTCAAGCCAAGTGGGGGAGCATGCTATTGATTAGGCGATTGCACAGTTAGGTGCTATGTTTGTTCCAGTTTGAGGCGTGCTGGTGAACCAGTTATGGCTTGAGGAAATTGAGATCGAGGATGGCTCGAGTAAAGGAAAATTTTGACGAAGATTATATTATGCTTCATAGGTGTGTGAGAATCACGGGATGTCTTGAGTTGTTATTGGCGAGAATGCTCGGTGCATAGAGCATGAAGTTGCTTGGTTGTATTGGGATGAGGTTACATTCTCCGGTGTCGGAGTACCAATGAGGCATGGGTTGTTCGGTTCATTTGATCAGACTAATTGCACTTGAATAAAATGAATGATCTCGAGAATGGTTCTAATGTGTTCAAGGTTCTACATGTAGCAATTGGGTATTTTAAAGTTGTATATGTGGTTAGGAATTGAGTTTTCATTTGAAAGATGTCAAGACTTGTGGTACGTTCTACATTAACTATGGGATTCTATATATCAGTATTAGGAAGGTAATGGTTCCAGATTCGCAGGAAGTCCCTTCGGGGTAGGTATTTTGAACGTGGTGCTTTTGAAAACATTTAGAGAGTACTCAGTGGCTTATAAGCCTTAGACAGTGTGGTTTCATGCTTGGGTCTCGCGTGGTGAGTCTGGGTTGAGGAATTATGGCGTTGTAGCAAGAAGAAGTGTCAAGCTAACGGTATATCAGAGGGAAACTCGAATAGATGGGATAGCGTGGTAGTAGGCCAGATCGGTATGGTAAGGATATGATTAGTTCCTTGGGTGTTTTCGAGGTAACGAGTCTCTGCAGGTGTTTCGCGGAAATTCTTTTGGGTTTTACTGACATGCGTAGCTCGGTTGAGTTAGAAGAATCCAGTCCTGATGAGTTAGTGTTGTGCAAAAGGAATTCAGGGAGCTCTAGATGGTTTCCACCACAGTTAGAGAGATATATTTTTCCTATTAGCATGGGGAGCATGGGATGTATAGTGGTTCTCTTCTAGATGGGATCAATGGGGAGTTCTTGGCTAGTGGAATGCATAGTTGCTTGTGGTTCGGGAAGGATATGAAATTCTCATGGTTATCCTAGGATGGTACGGGTTATGCGGTATGTTGTGAAGGATTGAGAATCGCGTGTGTAAGGTTGCGGTTCGGATCTGAAGGGAAGGTCACAACTCTTAGGTGGCGGGCAGTTTCAGATAATTAAAGGAACGAGCTTCAAATAATTAGAGAAAGGGTCTTCGGATGATTAAGGAAATGGTATTGCTAATTTGGGGTGATTTGACGAGGGCATATTGTCACGACCCAAACCCCGCTCCGGTCGTGATGGCGCCTATCGTGAATACAAGGCCAGCCAACAAACCAATATCGCCTTTTCAAAAATAGTTAAACATTAATAAACAGTTTAAATATGATTTAATGATATAATTAACGGAAGCACAACCCGACACAACCCTAACTGGGGTGTCACAAGTCACGAGCATCTACTAGGGTATAAATACAACTAAAAGCCTGGAGTGTACAAATACAGACTAATGAAATGAGGAGAGAGAAAAGCAGTGCTGCGAACGCCGGCAGCTACCTTGTTAAACCCTGATGACTCTGCCTCCGATCAGCCAAAACATACCTGAATCTGCACACAAGGTGCAATGAGTAATGTGAGTACTCAGACTCAGTGAGTAATAATAATAAATAAAGACTGAAGGCAAGAAATCACGCAAAAACACAAGGTATTCCATACTGAAGTAGTAAAATCACTTTAAACAGTAAAGCAGTGAGAAATCAAGTGAAAATCCCTTTTTTTCCAACAAGTAAAGCAAGTAGTTTACAAGTGAGTAACAAAAATGATAGAAATGTAAACAGCCCCTCGGGCAAAACATGTACAATAAACCGTCCCTCGGGCATAATATCAACAAAACCAGCCCCTCAGGCTCAATATCAGAACAGTGTCAGCCCCTCGGGCTCAATATCAAAACAGTAACAGCCCCTCGGGCTCAATATCAGATCAATATCAGCCCCTCGGGCTCACTCTCAGAATAGTATCAGCCCCTCGGGTACCTCATCAATCACTTAGAACAGTATCAGCCCCTCGGGCTCACTCTCAGATCATAATGGGTACCCGCGCTCACTGTGGGTGTGTAGACTCTGGAGGGGCCCCTTACGGCCCAAGCGCTATATCAAGCCACCTCGTGGCATCATCACTCAGTATATCCTCACATCACTCAAGCCACCGCGTGGCATATAAAGTATCTCAGGCCCTCGGCCTCATATAACTCGGCATATCCTCACATATGGCCCTCGGCCTCAGTCAGTCCAGAAATCACCATAAGCCCCTCGGGAATTTGTAAAACAGTAGTTCTTAGCCCAAAATACCATTTAGAAATATCATTTGAGTTTTCAAATCTATATAAAAGCGGCTGAGTTTGTAAAACAATAATTATAGACATGACTGAGTTAAAATATAAGTCAAAATAGTGAGGAAATAGTGATAAAAAATCCCGAAGGATTCAAATAATTGGCACGGAGCCCAAGTATGACAATCAGCCCAAATCATGATGATAACAAATAAGTTTCAATTAAATATGCGTAAAATTATCAATCGGGATGGACCAAGTCACAATCCCCGGTAGTAAAAGACCCCGCGCTCATCATCCAGCACGTGTCTCACCTCAATATAGCACTACGATGTGCAAATCCGGGGTTTCAAACCCTCATGACATCATTTACAATCATTACTCACCTCGAACCGGCTAATCCTCTAGCTCGCGATGCCTTTGTCTCTCAAATCGACCTCCGAATGCCTCGAATCTAACCACAATAATTCGATTCAGTTAATAAAAATTATAGGAATTAATTCCATATGAAATTCTACATTTTCCATTAAAAATCCGAAATTGCACTCAAAATTCGCCATCTCGGAATCCGAAAAAAAATTATGAAATATGAAACCTCACCCAACCACGAGTCCAACCATACAAATTTTTTCAAATTCCGACAACAATTCGGCCTCCAAACCATCAAATCTTATTTTCAAATCTCTAGGCCCAAATTCCCGATTTACACCTCAAAAACACGTAATCTAGCCGGAATATTCAATGATAATTCAATAATATTGACTAACAATGATCATAAGGGACTTACCTCAAGAATTATCGTGATTTTTCGCTCAAAATCACCCAAAACCCGATCTTGGAAGTCAAATAAAATGAGAAAACTCGGACTGCTGGACTTAAAACTGTCCAGAATTTCGGGGGTACTGTTCATACGTTTTTAATGTTCACGTGTACTATTCACGTACTGTTTAGGTGTACTGCATATGGGTACTGTTCACGCAGGTGCGGTCAGTGTTCACATGTGCGAAAAATACAGAAACTGCCCAGAAAATTGCAGCAGTTTTTCTTTTCACTAAAAAGGCTCTAACTCCATCATACGAACTCGGAATTCGATGATTCTTGTTCCTATGAGTCATAAATAATAATACGAACATAGCCCTTCAGTCTAAACTCAATTCGGAGCTCATTTTCTCAGTTTAATACCCATTTCACTCGTTAAACAATTAACTCATATTTCGTGTCAAAACCCCAATCGCGACTTGATGAAATTAGACCAAACTTTCCAGATCAGTCCTATAATTCGTTATCAAAATTCCAAAAGTCTAGAAATAAAATTTCAATCTCTAGAACTAAAAATGGACCTTTGGATCATTACATGCTTATGCTCAAAACGGCAAAATCTTCCAAAAACTCTTCCAAAACATATCCGAGCCTCATGGGACCCCGACCAAACATGCCAACACACCCTATAACATAATTCAAACTTGTTCCAACCTTCGAAATGCTCAAAACAATATCAAAACATCAAATCACCCTCGGATTCAAGCCTAAGAATTCCAAAACTTTCGCAAACCGAATTCGATCAAAAAGTCGACCAAACGACGTCCAAATGACCTGAAATTTTGCACACACATCAAAAATGACATAACGAAGCTATAGAAACTCTCAGAATTCCATTCTAACCCTTGGATCAAAATCTCACCTATCAACCTGAATTCGCCAAAATATTAACTTTGCCAATTCAAGCCAAATCCTTCCACGAACTTCCAAAATGCATTCCGATCGTGCTCCTAAGTCATAAATCACCCAATGAAGCTATCCAAATCATAAAATTTCCGATCCGAGCTCATATAAAAATAAGTCAACTCTTAGTCAAACCTTTCAAATTCAAACCTTTCAACTGAGACTGTTCCTTCAAATTCATTCTGATTTTTCCTGAAAAGCAAAACCAATGATCTGCATCAGTCATAATAGGTTACACGGGGCAAGTCATGCCCGGGAACTGGCGATCAAAGTGCAAAAGTTCAAAACGACCGGTCGGGTCGTTACAATATATGTATGTAGTCAAACGGCGTTATATAAAGTTGATGATACTTCAGTAGTATTGCGGCATTTTCTTGTTAAATCGACTACTGATATTCGAGTTTTCTTGGTGGCATAGAGGAATTCTAGATTTTCTCTCGTGGAATGATTGAGTATTTGAGGTGTGGTATGTATTCGGCTGGCGGAATTGGAACCAGATATGTTGATTTATGGGCCATATGGAGTTGGAGATGGGAAGTTCTCATATTTAGGCTATGTGGTGGTTGTGAGTCATGTGTATCGGCACTATTTAGTGACTATCGGGATTTGGAGACCCGAGCGGATCTTTTGTTGCTTGGTATGTTAGATTTTTGATGTGATATTGGGTTCAGACTGGTTGTCTCCATGTTGTGTCATTCTGGACTATTGCACTAAGGCAACATTGTTGGCTATGCCAGAACCACGGATTGAGTGGCGAGGTCCGTAGGTTTATGCCCTAGTGGAGTAGTTTTATATTTCAAAGGCCCAGTGGACGGCTGGGAAGGATTGTCTTTCTTATTTGGGCTTTCGTGATGGATGTCAGTGTAGAGGCTCCTTCCATTGATTTAGTTCCGGTGGTGAGGGACTTTTCGGATATGTTTCTTGTGGCCGGGCATGTCGTCGGGCAAGGTTGATGACTTCAGTATTGATTTGATGCCGGGCATTGTATCGTATGGCACCAGCAGAGTTAAAGGGTTGAAGAGCAACTCCAGGATTTTTGTGATAAGGAGCTCGTTGGCAGACCAATGTGGATGCGTGTTCTAATTTGAGCCGGCTTGGTTGGCTCCGAATTGTATTGTGAGGGGTGTGTTGATTCGATTGTTATTGAGCTTTTTAGTAATATGGGGAGATCCATGAGTTACCTTTCTGTGTTGCGAGATGTTATGATTTGTTGGTTATAGGTATATATGGTGCAGTTCTATTGGGGTTTCATAGTGGAAGTCGAGTGGGGTCGGGTTATTGTGGTATATGTTATTTGCTTCACCGTGGGTATAATGATTTGCTTTGGTTCTGGACATCGAATTGTGCGTGGTTGTCGATTTCGAGCATAGTGACTTAAGGTGGTTCATGTGGAGCAGTGCTGGATAGAATCGCACATCACGACGAAGTTATGTGGAGGTATGACCTTGCGGGTTAGATTCGTGTGTTCTGTTCCTATGATGTGAGATGGGTTCTCAGCCTTGTGTTGTGGTGGTACCGTGAACTCGAGGTACAGCTCTTTCATTTGAGTCATTTTCATAATTTGAGTATGTTCGAATTGTTGCGTATTGGTGCGTGTATTGTGCAAGTTGTGGCTTAGGCATGTATGGATGTGTCATGTCACCAGAGTAATGTGTTGTATTAGAGGAGATCGTTGGGGATCATTAATAAATACGAACGGATGCAATTTTAGCATGTTGGAAGGATAGTATCGAGCTTTGGTTCGGAAATTTGCTGTGGTATTTGCCAAGGAATAAGTGGCTTCATGAATGGTTGATTTGGGAAATGGTTATGGCTTACTGCGTGTCTTAGTGATCATTGGTAGTATATGAAAGTGTTGAAATGAGATCTTAGTTGATAAGAGATTTTCTACTGGTATTCGGTTGTTGTGGGCAACTGTTATGAATAGAAGTTATCGATACAAGCATTTGAGTTATGTGGTTTATCATGAAATGGCATCCGAGGTTGGGCAGTTTTTACTGCCTTTCTTCCATTCCATTTAAGGCCATGTGGTTCAAATCCAATTAAATCTGTCAATATGGGTCAGACCGGATTAGCCCAGTCCAGTCTATGTGGGTTTTAGCAATTGATGGTAGGTTGGGCTAGCCTACCATTTTGATAGGCCTTATAATGGTAAGCTCACCCTATCCCTATGTGGGTTGCGGCCCCCACGGGCCAACCCATCATTTTTTAAAATATAATTTTATATTATTTCTTTAAGTTCTAACCTAGAAAAGGATAAATATTTAAAAGTTAAAAAGTATCTTATTGAAATTTTTTTTGCAAAACTTAATAACTTTTTATGTTGTTCCAATATATCATAGTAAACAGTAAAAAGTAAAAGAAAAGACTATATTTCATTTATTAAAAGTCAAAACTCAAAACTCAAAACAAACTATTCAAGAGAACGTCCATGACGCTTATGAGATATCCAACACATTATCATCATCAAACACATTAAATCCACTTGTGACAAGGTTGTCTTAACATCTTCACTTTCATCTACATCTACAATTCATATGAAATATTAATTAGTTAAATATTAAGAATCATTAAATTTTAAAAACTAATAATATTCAAATTCACATAAAAATATATTATCAGTTTGAGTTTGGAAAAAGTCGTGCAGCCAATTTCGAGTAGTAACAAGTGTTTGAACATTTTCATGATGGATGCAACTTCTGTCTTTTGTCGGAATACGTCCACCAATGCTAAATGTTGATTCTGATGCTACAGTGGTAACATGAATACTAAGTACATCACGTGCCATCACTGAAAGATCGGGATATTTTCTAGAATGGTCCTTCCAATAAATTACAACATCCATCTCTAGAAAGTTCTCAAGATCAAGCTTTGGTTCATTTAAGTAAAGATCCTGTCACGACCCAAAATCTAACCATGGTCATGATGGCGCCTATCGTGTTATAAGGCAAGCCTACTTCCCAAAATATTACTATTATAAGAAATTAATAAAACATTTCAACATTTAAATTTTTCATAAACTAAATCAACTCTAAATATGATATAGAAAAATTACGGGAACGAGCCTCAAACATCGCGTCTAAAACTATAAACTAAGATATATAAACTATCTAACTGTCCAAAAGAAGAAATAACAAGAGGAGTAACAAGGTCCTGCAGATGCTGGTAGCTACCTTGTAATCTCCACAGATAGTCGGCCTGAAATCAACGATCGCCACGCTCTAACTCACCTAGATCTGCACATAAAGTGCAGGGTGTAGTATGAGTATAACCACCTCAGTAGTAACAGAAATAACTAAGGAACTGAGCAGTAGTGACGAGCTAAGTAAAATAGTCCAATTTATTTATTTTCATAATTTAAAAAAATAAACAGGTAAATTCCTTAACTCAGTAAATGCCACAAAGAAATTTAACAAATAAATACAGTAACAGCACAAATAAATACAACCTCACATCAGTGTCACTCCATCACTTATCATTCGCACTCAGCACTCAACACACTCAAAACACTCAACACTCTGCGCTCACTGGGGTATGTACAGACTCCGAAGGGGCTCCCAAAGCCCAAGCGCCAAGCACGGATAGCTCACGTGCCATAATATCAATACCTGGATCTATACGATCAGCTCATGTGCTACACGGACAGCTCACGCGCTATGGTATCAATACCTGGACCCGCACAGTCAGCTCACGTGATATGCGGGCAACTCACGCGCTATGGTATTAATATCCTCTCAACCAGGCCCACGACCTCACTCAGTCATGTACCTCTCCAGCCTCACAATGCACCACCATTAAGGGATACAACCCACATCAAGTATCACAACATATTAGCAAAATAATAGAGACTGAGGTAAACAAGTACAATAATTTCTATGACTGAGTACAAATAACGTGAGAATGAATGAAGCCTAAACATGATCTCTAATGTGAAGGCAGAAAAGTTCAACAACAAGTAAATGCATAAATAAAGATAATGGTTATTTGGCCTCACAGCCTCACAGGACGGACCAAGACCCAATCCCTCGAGGTATACACCCACACGCCTGTCACCTAGAGTGGGTATCACCTTCGAAGAATCACGTGACATCAAATTCTCCGGGTTTATACCCTCAAAGCCAGAGTTAAAACTGTTACTTACCTTAACAACATGAAATCCTACTCTGGGATGTCCTCGTTCCTTGACTCGATCTCCAAAATCTTCGAATATATCCATAATAAGAATAATACTATTAACATAGGCTAAAGAATTGAATTCCACAATAAAAACTATATAAATAGGCAAAAAATCCAAAACCGATCAAAACCCAGACCGGGACCCACGTCTCAAAACAGTAAAAAATGGCAGAATAATAAACCCCTTCCTCTCCCGAGTCTAACCATATAAAATTTATCAAAATTAGACTCCATTTGGACCCTCAAATCCCTACCTAAAACTCTCCAAAACTCAAGCTCTAACTTCCTAAACTTCACTTTGAAATCATCAATCAAATCCCAAAAGCGAAGATGAATTCATGAAATATAACCAAAACCGAGTAGAGAACACTTACCCTAATCCCTATGGTGAAAATCGCCCAAATTCGAGCTCCCCAACTCAAAATAATGAACAAATCCTTGTTTTATATATTTTTCTGCCAGCTATTCTTCCTCGTTTCTCATGCCAAACAATCCCGAAACTCGCTTTTTATGCCTCAAATAGATTCCATGTAAAATTCTAGTCAAGTTAGGCTTTTGAATCACTCAATTTGACCTTATAATGAATAATATATGTTGGTTTAAATATTTGCAAATAGTACAAATTTTTAAATACGCTGTCGTTGGCTATTTCGTAATTAATCTGAAAATTTTGGCAACTTAATTCTTAATAAAATGACTATAAACTCCTCATACGATGTCCAAATTTGACGATTCATTTTGCTACAGGTCAGTAATTACGATACGGATCTAATGCTTCAATCAAAAAAGAAATCGGAGCTCATTTGTTTAATATGATATCATTTATGTTTGAAGAAGCGACGTCGAAACATAAGAAAAACGAGCGCAACACAACCCAAACCTATTCGAAACTCACCCGAGGCCCTCGAGACCTCAACCAATGATTCTAAAAAGTTATATATCACTACCCGAACTTAGTCAAACCTCCGAAACAGCTAAAACAATACCAAAACACCAAATCAACCTCGAATTCAAGCCTAAGAACTTCTAAACTTCCAACTTTCGCCAATTCAAGCCTAATTCTACCACGGACCTCCAAAATCTATTTTGGACACATTCCTAAGTCTGAAATCACTCAATGAAGCTAATTGAATCATAAAAATCCAAATCGGAATTCGTTTACTCTTAAGTCAACTTCCGGTTGACTTTTCCAACTTAGTTTTCTAACTAAGAGACTAAGTGTTCATTTCACTCCAAAACTATTCCGAACTGAAACCTACCAACTCGATGCAACCCATCACAGCTGAATAATACATAAAGAAGTATAAATGGGGGGAAACATGGCTATAACTCTCAGAACAAACGGCCGGGTCATTACATCCTTCCCCTCTTAAATAAACGTTCGTCCTCGAACGAGTCTAGAAACATACCTAGTAAGTCAAACAGGTGAAACCTTCACCAATACCTTTTTGTCACATTCAAATCATATGAACTCATCTCGCAGTCATATCGTACTCATCACGTATCCATCCAACCACCATTTTCACTAATAGGGACACTACCGGACATATAGGTCCACAAGCACGCGCTCACACAATCAGCACCTCAATGCTTAATCTATAGTTAAAATTGGCCTTAAGTCCTCCAGATTGGTCCAACATCAAAACACAGAAATCATCTCTCACACCTCGTCCAGGGAATCACAAGCCGTCGTTGCACAACTATGATGACTCGAAAGGTCATCACTTGTTCTAGAAATAAATTCTGTGTTTCGAGGTCTTAAAACATCCTTTTTACCTCACCTTGATTTGCATTCATGGTCCGGACCTATATCCGGAAAACCTTTTAAGTGAAAATATCGGAAATAAAAATTTCTAGAGTTAAAAATTTGATTATGGTTGACTTTGGTCAACATTTTGAGCAAATGGACCCGGATCTGTGTTTCGATGATCTCGAGAGGTCCGTAGTAAAATATGGGACTTGGGTGTATGCCCGGAAATAAATTCCGAGGTCCCATGCCTTAGAAATCAATTTTTGAAAGAAATTATTTTGCTGAATTATTTATGAAATAAAGATAAGAATTAATGTTTGAAACCATTGGTATCGAGCTCGTATTTTGGTTCCGGAGCCCGGTACAAACTTGTTATAGTATTTAAATGATAATTGTGAAATTTGGTAAAAATGGAGTTTATTTGACATGATTTGGACCACCGGTCGAAGAGTTATGAACTTTAAAGTGTTCTTGATGAAGATGATGAGTTTTGAGGTTTAATTCATAGTTTTACATGTTATTTTCATGATTTGGTTGCACAAGCAAGTTCGTGTGATGTCTTTAGGTTGGTGTGCATGTTTGGTTTGGAGCCCCGAGGGCTTGGATGAGTTTTGGATAGGCCAAAGAGTGGAATTAAACTTAGGATGTAGCAGGTTTTTAGCTGGTATGTTGCAGGTCTGCAGGCTTCGCATTTCGCAAATACGAGTAGACCATCGCAAAGGCGAGAGAAGTCCTGGGCAGGCCTGACCGCAAATGCGATCACTTCCTCGTAAATGCGAAGAGGCCTAGAAATTCCCCTCGTAGCAAATGCGACAATCCCATCACAAAAGCGACTTCGCAATTGGGATCATTAGACGCAAATGCAACAATAGCAAACTTCTGAAGGGTTTGCAATTGCGAACCTTGGTCGCAATTGCGACATCTGCGACCTGTAAATTCATAACTTAGCCGAAAATCTTTCATTTTTCAAACCCTTTCAAAACCAAAATACTCTTAAGGCAATTTATCAAAGACAAGTACTCTTCCAAATCGATTGTAAGTCATTTCTAACTGGTTTTCATTAATCTCTAACATCTTTTCTCACGATTTCAACTCAAAATCAAAGGTTTTCATGGTGGAAATTGGATGTTTTGGGTAGAACCTAGGTTTTTCAAATTTTGGGGATTTGGACCTCGATTTGAGGTTCGATTTCAAAACAACTTATATATTTGGGTTCATGGGGGAATATTTAATCGGGTTTTGGTTCGAACCTCGGGTTTTGACAATGTGGGCCCGGGGGCAATATTTGACTTTTTGGGAAAATTTTAGAAAACCTATTTTCATAGATTGGAGTTGATTCATTTAGCATTTATTGATATAGTTAAGTAACTTGTGGCTAGATACGAGCGAATTGGTGGTGGAATCAAGAGGTAATGTGATAGTTGAGACATGAATTATGTTCGTGGCATCGAGGTAAGTGTTTGGTCTAACCTTAGCTTGAGGGATTAGGAGTTGTGTCCTATTTGCTATGTGTTATTTATTGAGTACGACGTATAGGCATGATGACGAGTATCTATACGTTGGTGTCAAGCATGCCCGTGAGTCTTACATTATGATTTCTATGACTCCGTTTGTGTTGTTCATGCCTTTTGTGATGATTTCTATTATTGAGCAAGTTTGTGGAAGTAATAGTGGTATTTGAGTATTGAAGAGCGTTGACTCAAGTTGTATAATGAATTGTGGAAGTATAATTGGCAATTGAACCTTATAGAGTATTGGCTCAAGTTGTGAAGTGAGTTGTGAAGTAATGTGAAAAAAAAGAAGAAGATTATTATATTGTCTCCCTTGCCGGGATGTTGTTGCTTTCAATGTTATCTCCCTTGCCAAGATGTTGATATTTTTGATATTGCTCTTTTGCCGGGATGTTGATGTTTTTGATATTAAACCCTTGTTGGGATTTGATTGTTGTACTGTTGTTCCCTTTCCAGGATTTTATTGTGATTTCATTTATTTCCTTGCCCCTATTTATTGTGATTGTTGTTTGGGTGAGGAAGAGTGTTAAAGCACGAAGGGTGATGCCGTGAATTGTTTTGGTGAGAGAGCGTTAAAACACAAAAGGGTGATGTCGTGTCGCATGATGTACAATTCCGTGCTGATTATATTGATTTTACAGTGAGGACAAGAGTAAAAGCACGAAGGGTGATGCCGTGTAGGTTATATTGATTCTATGGTAAGGACGAGAGTAAAAGCACGAAGGGTGATGCCGTGCACTTGCTTGATTTCTGATTCTTGTCGATAATTGAGTTATGGTGTTCCTTGTATTTACCTGCTATCTTGTTATTATCCTTTGATGTTTCCCGTAGCACATTTCCCCCTCCCATTCTTAACTGCATATTCCTGCTTTTATTTTCCGTTGTATATGATTTAACTGCATAGATTTATTTGGTAGTATGGTCCTAGCCTCGTCACTACTTCACCGAGGTTAGGCTAGGCACTTACCAGCATATGGGGTCGGTTGTGCTGATACTACACTCTACACTGTGTGCAGATCCTGGCGATGCAGCTTTTGGACCTTATCATGGGGTGGCTGCCTTCAGTCCATTCAAAGATCCAAGGTAGTCCTGCACGCGTCCGCAGGCCCTGGCGTCTCCCTCTATCCTTTCATCCTGTTTCATTTATGTATTTCAGAAACAATGTCGCATTTATTTTTTTAGACCTTATTTGTAGTATTCCTAGACTGTCTGTGAAGGTGACACCAGTTCTTGGTAGTCTTTGTTTAAGAAATTTTATTTGAAATATTTAAATGGTTTTATTTATTTCTTCCGCTTGTTTAAGTCCGCTATTTATAAACTGTTGGTTCCTATTAATTAAGGATTAAAAATGGGAAAAAGTAAATTGTTCAAACGGTTGGCTGGTCTAGCTTTCACTAGTAAGCGCCATCACGACTCTTGAGGGTGGGAAATACGGGTCATGACAAGTTGGTATTAGAGCTCTAGGTTACACAGGTCTCACAATTCATAAACAACCTTAGTAGAGTCTGAGGGATTGGTACGGAGACGTCTGTATTTATCCCCCAGAAGCTACAGAGTTAGGAAGAACTTCACATCTATTCTTTCCTATCGTGTGGTTTGGTTTCTCAATGCTAATTGAATTTCTACTCTGTTCTTTTGCGGATGGCAAGAACACGTGCTTCCTCATCCACTTATCAGCAGTCCGAACCCCCAGCAGCAGCTCCCACAAAAGGCAGAGGGCGAGGCTTAGGCCGTGTTAGAGGCTGGGGTATTGGCAGAGCTCAGCCTAGAGTAGCAACACCAGCGGCGGAGCCTTAGGTTGAGTTTGATGATGAGGTTCTAGCCCAGGCAATTCCGATGGGCCCAGCTCACGTCCCAAAAGGGTTCATTGCTACCCCAGTACTCCAGGATGCTCTGGTCTGTCTAGTGGGTCTTATGGAGAATGTCACCCGGGCAGGCTTGCTTCCTGTAGCACCAGCCGTCTCTCAGACTAGAGGAGGAGCCCAGACTCCTGCTACTCACACTCCGGAGTAGATGGCTCCCCATTTTCAAACTCCAGCAGCTCAGCCAGCTGGAGTAGTTCAGCCGGGTGTGGTAGCTCAGATTGGTGATAGAGCAGCTATGTTTGCCGATGCCTTGTGGAGATTGGACAGGTTCACCAAGCTCTTCACTACCACTTTTAGTTGTGCATCTTCTGTGGATCCCTGGGATTATTTGGATAGTTGTCATGAGGTTATTATGAACATGGGGATAGTGAAGACCAATGGGGTTGACTTTGCTACTTTTCGCTTGTACGGATCCGTCAAGACTTGGTGGAGAGATTATTGTTTGGCTAGACGAGCCGGGTCACCAGCTTTGACTTGGGAGCAGTTTTCTCAGCTATTTCTGGAGAAGTTTCTCCCTATCACTCAGAGAGAGATCTACCCGAGGAAGTTGGAGCGTCTTCAGCAGGACTATGATATCACCATTTTATATCATCCAGGAAAGACAAATGTGGTGGCTGATGCTTTGAGTAGGAAGTCAGCCAGTATGGGCAGTCTTGCTTATATTCCGGTCGGTGAGAGACCTCTTGCCTTAGATGTTCAGGCTTTTGCCAACCAGTTTATGAGGGTGGATGTTTCTGAGCCCAACCGTGTGTTAGCTTGCACAGTCGCTCTTTCTTCATTATTGGAGTGTATCCGAGATCAACAATACGATGATCCTCATTTGAGTATCCTTAGGGACACGGTGCAGCACGGAGGTGCCAAGCAGGTTACCTTAGGAGATGGTGGAGTTTTGAGGTAGCAGGGTCGAGTTTGTGTGCCTAATGTGGATGGGCTCCCATAGTTGATTTTAGAGGAGGCCCATAGCTCCCGGTACTCTATTCATCCGGGCGTCGCTAAGATATATCAGGATTTGCGACAACATTATTGGTGGAGGAGAATGAAGAAGGACATTGTTGCATATGTGGCTCGGTGTTTGAATTGTCAGCAGGTTAAGTACGAGCATCAGATGCCTGGTGGTTTGTTCCAGAAGATTGAGATTCCTGAGTGGAAGTGGGAGCGAATCATTATGGACTTCGTTACTGGACTTCCATTAACTCGGAAGAAGCTTGATGCAGTTTGGGTCATTGTTGATAGGCTGACCAAGTCTGCACATTTCATTCCGGTGGCAATCTTTTATTCTTTCGAGAGGTTAGCTGAGATCTATATCCGGGAGATTATTCGTCTTCATGGTGTGCCCATTTCTATCATTTTGGACCGAGGTACGCAGTTTACCTCACATTTCTGGAGACCAGTTCAGCGAGAGTTGGGCACACGGGTTGAGTTGAGCACAACATTCCATCCTCAGACGGATAGGCAGTCCGAGCGCACTATTCGGATCTTGGAGGATATGCTTCGAGCTTGTGTCATTGACTTTGGAGGCTCATGGGATCAGTTTTGTCTATAATAGAGTTTGCTTACAATAACAGCTACTAGTCAAGTATCCAGATGGCTCTTTATGAGGCTTTATATGGTATACAATGTCGGTCGCCGGTTGGATGTTTCGAGCCGGGAAAGGTTCGGTTGTTGGGTACGAATCTAGTATAGGATGAATTGTACAAGGTCAGGATCATTCAAGATAGGCTTCATACGGCTCAGTACAGGCAAAAGAGCTATGCCGACCGTAAGGTTAGAGATTTGGCATTCATGGTCGGTGAGCGGGTATTGCTTCGGGTGTCGCCTATGAAGGCGTGATGAGATTTGGGAAGAAGGGCAAGCTTAGCCATAGGTTCATTCACCCATTTGAGATTCTTGATCGAGTGGGAGAGTTGGCTTACAGACTTGCATTACCGCCGAGCTGGTCAGCCGTGCATCCAGTGTTTCATGTGTCCATGCGTCGGAAGTATCACGACGATCCATCTCACGTGTTAGATTTCAGCACTATCCAGTTGGACAAGGATTTGTCCTATGAGGAGGAGCCGATAGCTATTCTAGACCGCAGGTTCGTCAGTTGAGATCGAGAGTTTGCCTTCCGTTCGTGTTCAATGGAGAGGTAAGCCTACTGAGGGATTGACCTGGGACTCCGAGTCCGATATGTAGAGCCGTTATCCCCATTTTTTCCCTGACTCAGGTACTTCCTTCTTATATCCGTTCGAGGATGAGCGATTGTTTTAGAGGTGGAGGATGTGATGACACGAAAGGTCATCACTTGTTCTAGAAACAAATTCTATGTTTCGAGCCTTAAAACCTCCTTTCACCTCACCTCTATTTGCGTGCGTGGTCCAAACCTATATCCAGAAAGCCTTTTATGTGAAAATATGGGAAATAGAAATTTCTAGAGTTAAAAATTTGATTATGGTTGACTTTGGTCAACATTTCGAGCAAACGGACCCGCATCTGTGTTCCGATGATTCCGGGAGGTCTGTAGTAAATTATGGGACTTGGGCGTACGCCCGGAAATGAATTCCTAGATCCCAAGACTTGGAAATCAATTTTTGAAAGAAATTATTTTGCTGAATTATTTATGAAATAAAGAAAAGAATTAATATTTGAAACCATTGGTGTCGGGCCCGTATTTTGGTTCTGGAGTCTGGTACAAACTTGTTATAGTATTTAAATGATAACTGTGAAATTTGGTGAAAAATGGAGTTTATTTGACGTGATTTGGACCTCCGGTCGAAGAGTTATGAACTTTAAAGTGTTCTTGATGAAAATGATGAGTTCTGAGGTTTAATTCATAGTTTTACATGTTATTTTCATGATTTGGTTGCACAAGCAAGTCCGTATGATGTTTTTAGGTTGGTGTGCATGTTTGGTTTGGAGCCCCGAGGGTTCGGGTGAGTTTTGGATAGGCCACATAGTGGAATTTAACTTAGGATGTTGCAGGTTTTAGTTGGTATGTTGCAGGTCTGCAATGTGAAACCTGACTTGCAAATGCGAGATCGCAAATGCGAGAGAAGGCCTGGGCAGGCCTGACCGCAAATGCGATCACTTCCTCGCAAATGCGAATAGGCCCATAAATTCCCCTCATCACAAATGCGACAATCCCATCGCAAAAGCGACTTTGCAATTACGGTCATTAGTCGCAAATGCTACAATAGCATACTTCTGAAGGGTTCACAATTGCGAACCCTGGTCGCAATTGCGACATCTACGACCTGCTAATTCATAACTTAGCCGAAAATCTTTCATTTTTCAAACCCTTTCAAAACCAAAATACTCTTGGGCGATTTATCAAAGACAAGTACTCTTCCAAATCGATTGTAAGTCATTTCTAACTGGTTTTTATTAATATTTAACATCTTTTCTCATGATTTCAACTCTAAATCAAAGGTTTTCATAGGGGAAATTGGGTGTTTTGGGTAGAACCTAGGTTTTCCATTTTGGAGATTTGGACCTCGATTTTAGGTCCGATTTCAAAAAAAATTATATATTTGGGTTCGTAGGGGAATGGCTAATGGGGTTTTGGTTTGAACCTCGGGTTTTGATCATGTGGGCCCGGGGGAAATTTTTTACTTTTTAGGAAAAACTTTAGAAAACCTATTTTCATGCATCGGAATTGATTCATTTAGCATTTATTGATATAGTTATGTAACTTGTGGCTAGATACGAGCGAATTGGTGGTGGAATCAAGAGGTAAAGCGATAGTTGAGACTTGAATTGTGTTCGTGGCATCGAAGTGTTTGGTCTAACCTTAGCTTGAGGGATTAGGAGTTGTGTCCTATTTGCTATGTGTTATTTGTTGAGTACGACGTATAGGCGTGGTGACGAGTATATATACATTGGTGTCAAGCATGCTCGTGAGTCTTATATTATGATTTTTATGACTCTGTTTGTGTTGTTCATGCCTTTTGTGATGATTTCTATTATTGAACAAGTTTGTGGAAGTAATAGTGGTATTTGAGTATTGAAGAGCGTTGACTCAAGTTGTATAATGAATTGTTGAAGTATAATTGGCAATTGAACCTTACAGAGCATTGGATCAAGTTGTGAAGTGAGTTGTTAAGTAAATGTGAAAAAAAGAAGAGGATTATTATATTGTCTCCCTTGCCGGGATCTTGCTGCTTTCAATGCTATCTCCCTTGCCGGGATGTTGATGTTTTTGATATTTCTCCCTTGCCGGGATGTTGATGTTTTTGATATTATTCCCTTACCGGGATTTGATTGTTGTACTATTTTTCCCTTGCCGGGATTTTATTGTGATTTCATTTATTTTCTTGCCCCTATTTCTTGTAATTGTTGTTTAGGTGAGGAAGAGTGTTAAAGCACTAAGGGTGATGTCGTGCATTGTTTTGGTGAGAGAGCGTTAAAGCACGAAAGGTGATGTCGTGTATGATTTTGTGAGAAAGAGTGTAAAAGCACAAAGGGTGATGCCATGCCGCACGATGTACAATTCTGTGCCGATTATATTGATTTTATAGTGAAGACGAGAGTAAAAGCACGAAGGGTGATGCCGTGCATGTTATATTGATTCTATGGTGAGGACGAGAGTAAAAGCACGAAGGGTGATGTCGTGCACTTGTTTGACTTCCGATTCTTGTCGACAATTGAGTTATGGTGTTCCTTGTATTTATCTGTTGTCCTTTTATTATCCTTTGATGTTTCCCGTAGCACGTTTCCCCTCCCATTCTTAACTGCATATTCCTGCTTTTATTTTCCGTTGTATATGATTTAACTGCATAGATTTATTTGGTAGTCTGGTCCTAGCCTCGTCACTACTTTGCTGAGGATAGGCTAGGCACTTAGTAGCACATGGGGTCGGTTGTGCTGATACTACACTTTGCACCGTGTGCAGATTCCTGTATAGCAGCTTTTGGACCTTAGCTTGGTGTGGCTACCTTCAGTCCATTCGGAGATCCAAGGTAGTCCTACAGGCTCTGGCATCTCCCTCTATCCTTTCATCCTGTTTCATTTATGTATTTCAGAAACAGTGTCACATTTATTTTTCTAGACCTTATTTGTAGTATTCCTAGACCGTCTGTGAAGTTGTGACACCAGTTCTGACAGTCTTTGTTTAAGAAATTATATTTGAAATATTTAAATGGTTTTATTTGTTTTTTCCACTTGTTTAAATTCTGCTGTTTATAAACTGTTGGTTCCTAATTGATTAAGGATTAAAAATGGAAAAAAAGTAAATTGTTCAAACGGTTGGCTGGCCTAGCTTTCAATAGTAGGCGCCATCATGACTCCTGAGGGTGGGAAATTCGGGTCGTGATAACAACTGATACCGAGTGCTCATGTGCGCATACAAAAACGTGCAAGGAATTAAAAGAGTTACACTTCAATATTAATCAATATCGCACGATAAGAATTCAAGAAGGTGATGTTTTCCTAAAGATTTTGCAGCCTCTCGAAGATAAGTACAAACATCTCTGTATCGATCCACAAGACTCTGCTACACCCGCTCATGACTCGTGAGACCTATGTAACCTAGGCTCTGATACCAACTTGTCACGACCCAAAATCTAACCATGGTCATGATGGTGCCTATCGTGTTACAAGAAAAGCCTACTTACCAAAATATTACTACTAAATCGATTATAAAAAATTAATAAAATATTTCAACATTTAAATTTTTCATAAACTAAATTAACTCTAATATAATATAGAAAAATACAAAAACGAGCCCCAAACATCGGGGTATCACTAAGTCATGAGCATCTAAAACTATAAAGTAAGATATATAAACTGTCTAACTATCCAAAAGAAGAAATGACAAGAGGAGTAATAAGGTCCAGCGGACACTAGCAGCTACCTTGCAATCTTCACAGATAGCCGGCCTGAACTTAACGATCGTCGCGGTCTAACTCACTTAGATCTGCACATAAAGTGCAGGGTGTAGTATGAGTACAACCGACTTAGTAGTAACAGAAATAACTAAGGAACTGAGCAGTAGTGACGAGCTAAGTAAAACAGTCCAATTTATTTTCGCAACTTAAAAAAATAAATAAAAATAAACAGGTATATTACATAACTCAGTAAATGCTACAAAGAAATTTAACATATAAATGCAACAACAACACAAATAAATACAATCTCACAGCAGTGTCACTCCATCACTCATCACTCGCACTTAGCACTCAATACACTCAACACTCTACGCTCACTGGGGGAGTATACAGACTTCGTAGGGGCTCCCAAATCCCAAGCGCTAAGCACAGACAACTCACGTGCCATAATATCAATACCTGGATCCGTTCATTCAGCTCACGTGCTACGCGGACAGCTCACGCGCTATGGTATCAATAACTGGACCCACACGGTCAGCTCACATGCAACGTGGACAGCTCACGCGCTATGGTATTAATATCATCACAACCAGGCCCTCGGCCTCACTCAGTCATGTACCTCTCCAGCCTCACGATGCACCACCAATAAGGGGACACAACCCACATCAAGTATCACAACATATCAGCAAAATAATAGAGACTGAGGTAAACATGTACAATAATTTCTATGACTAAGTACAAATAACGTGAGCATGAATGAAGCCTAAACATGATCTCTAACGTGAAGGCAGACAAGTTCACAAACAAGTAAATGCATAAACACAGATAAAGGTTATTAGGCCTCACAGCCTCACGGGACGGACTAAGTCTCAATCCCTCAAGGTGTACACCCAAACACCCGTCTCCTAGCTTGGGTATCACCTCCGAACAGTCACGTGGCATCAAATTTTCCGGGTTTATACCCTTAAAGCTAGAGTTAAAACTGTTACTTACCTTAACAGCATGAAATCCTACTCTAGGTTGTCCTCATCCCTCGAATCGGTCTCCAAGTGCTCCGAATCTATCCATAATCAGAATAATACTATTAACATAGGTTAAAATTCCACAATAAAAACTATATAAATAGGTCAAAAATTCGAAACCGACCAAAACGAGGCCTACGTCTCGAAACCAGTCAAAATGGAGGAATAATAAATCTCATCCCCTCTCGAGTCTAACTATATAAAATTTATCAAAATCGAACTCTGTTTGGTTCCTCAAATTCCTACCTAAAACTCTCCAAAACTCAAGCCCTAACTCCCTCAGTTTCAATTTGAAATCCTCAATCAAATCCCAAAAATGAAGATGGATTCATGAAATATAACCAAAACCGAGTAGAGAACACTTACCCCAATTCCTATGGTGAAAATTGCCCAAATCCGAGCTCCCCAACTCAAAATATGACCGAATGGAAAAATTCTTATTTTATATATTTTTCAGCCAGTTATTATGCCTCGTTTCTCATGCTAAACAATCCCGAAACTCGCTTTTTATGCCTCCAATGGATTCCTTGTGAAATTATAGTCAAGTTAGGCTTTTAAATCACTCCATTTGACCTTATAATGAATGAGATATATTGGTTTCAATATTTGCAAATAGTGCAGATTTTTAAATATGCCGTCAGTGGCAATTTTGTAATTAATCTGAAAAATCTGGCAACCTAATTCTTAGTAAAATGACCATACAATGCTCATACAATATCCAAATTCGACGATTCTTTTTGCTACAGGTTTGTAATTACGATATGGATCTAATGCTTCAATCAAAAAGGAAATTGGAGCTCATTCATTCAATATGATATTATTTATGCTTGAAGAAACGGCGTCGAAACATAGAAAAACGAGCACAACACAACCCAAACCTATCCGAAACTCACCCGAGACCCTCGGGACCTCAATCAATAATTCCAACAAGTCATATATCACTACCCGAACTTAGTCGAACCTCCGTAACACCCAAAGCAACACCAAATCAACCTCGAATTCAAGCCTAAGAACTTCTAAACTTCCAACTTTCGCCAATTCATGCCTAATTCTACCATGGACCTCCAAATTATATTTCGGACACACTCCTAAGTCTAAAATCACCCAACGAAGCTAATAAAATTATAAAAATACAAATCGGAATTCGTTTACTCATAAGTCAACTTCCGGTTGAATTTTCTAACTTAGCTTTCTAACTAAGAGACTAAATGTTCATTTCACTCCAAAACTACTCCGAACCTAAATCTACCAACTCGATACAACTCAACATAGCTGAACAATACATAAAGAAGCATAAATGGGGGAAATGGGAATATAACTCTCAGAACGAACGACCGGATATTCTAACTTTCCATCGCTATAGGCAATATACTTTTTATATTTTAAAAAATATTTTTATTAAACCCATGGGTCGGCCTAGGCCAGCCTCAGTTAAGCCTCAATGGCCACGGACTTACTCGGGTCGGGCTTAAAAGCCTCATTTTTAAATGGGCTCCAAAAATTCTTATTCAAATCCTGCTAAATTATAGGTTGGGCTGGCCCAACGGGCCAAGCCCATATTGTTGGCTCTAAAGTCAATGTCAATATTAGTACTAGATGCACTCGTAAAAGAAGTTCTAGACATGATAAGTATTTCACCAGTTGTACCAGGATGAAATCACCGAAATAATTACACTT
This sequence comes from Nicotiana tabacum, assembly GCF_000715075.1. NCBI lineage: Eukaryota > Viridiplantae > Streptophyta > Magnoliopsida > Solanales > Solanaceae > Nicotiana > Nicotiana tabacum. Next base: position 53,691,331 of record NC_134087.1, on the reverse strand, counting down.
AATCAGTACCAATTGTAAGCATCACATTCTGGTAAATTTAAAAAGTCATGGTTTACTTACATTGAGTATTGTCCTTGATGTTTCAGGATCTACATATAACCCATTGTGAGAAAGTAATTTTTGCCTTATATGAAATAAGGAAATAGATTTTTTTTATTATTATTTGCCATTTTAGGAATTTTTGTAGAATTTTCTTAATTATTTGCATTTTCTGTGCACGATTAATTTTTATTTAAATCATGAAAATACAAAAATACTCTGCATTTGTATTTAGGATTTATTTTTACATTTTTAGGTTAATTAGCAAATTAGTTGTTTTATAAAAATGAAAAATCACAAAAAATGACTCACTTTGCATTTTTAACCTTTTAATTTTAAATTTTGTAGTTTTTCTTTTAATTTAGGAGTTAATTAATTTTTGTAAATACTATGATGAGTAATTAACTTAATTTGGTAAATTATTTTCATTTAAGAGTTAATTTAGCTTTTAATTAATTGAAAAGAAAAAGAAAACATTTATAAAAAGGAAAAACAAAAAAGAAAGGAAATTGTGAATGTGATCTAAAACCTGGAAATTGGGCCATTTTAAGTGAAAACCCACCCAAATTTTTCCCCAATCCAGGCCCAAGCTTGACCCTTACCCGGTCCAAACCTTTTAGGTGTTAAGATCACTCAAACGACGTCGTTTTGAGTTCAATCAAGTTAAGTTGATCTTAGCCTTCCATCTTCCATCATCCAACGGCCCAAGAGGCTTCCCTATTTTAATTAAAATTGTCCGAAGGGTTTCAGAATAACCTAGTACCCTCTTCACTTCACTTCCTTTATCTCTTTCAAAATCAAGAACCCTAATCCGTTGCCTCCAAACTCATGAGCCTCCACCGGCCGGCGGCTGACCTCCAAACCCTTTCAAACTTCGACCACACAACCACCACCCATACCTGATTCCCAATCCACTACCACATCTCCCCAAATCCTCACAAAATCGGACCAGCATTAGATCTAAAACGAAGAAAAGAAAAATCTTCTAAATCTTCAAGTTTCCAAGAGCGATTAAGGTTAAAATTGATATTATTCGTCTGTTCTCAATAAGAACACGCAATTAATGCCAATTTTGGCCCAAATTAGAAAGTGTTGGAGGTCCATTTAAGCCCACTGTCCATCCTCCTAATTAGGTATCTCCATTCACTTCTCTTTTTCACTTTATTCTCATCCTCGTCCCCTTCTGATTCTTTCTTTTTTTTTTCTTTTTTATCTTCTTTTAAATCATTTCTGTGTGCATGTTAAGTTTAAGTCGTTTTAGTTCAGCAAGTTGTTAGTTCATTTGATTCATTTGTTTGATTTCACTCAAATTCTCCCTATTTTTGTTTTCTTTGGAATAAGGATTTCAGGAGTTCTTATAACTCCGATGGCCTATTTTCTCGTGGTTTTTTTGGAATTAAAATATTGGGCTTCGTAGGTCAGAAACCTAAATGGGGGAAAGGTCAATTTTGGCATGTTAGGCCCATGAGGTTAAGTTTGGTTCTATTTTAACTTGACCCATGTTTGGTTCATAAGGGTAAATAACAGGGGATTAAAGGATATTTGGGGAATTTAAATTGGGGGAATCTTTTAAAACTGTTTGGGAAGTTTCTAGGAAAGTGGGGATTGGGGCTGGTTTAACAAGCAGACTCTAATTTTGGGGTTTAAAATAAAAGAATGAAGAATCAGGGAAGGGGTAATTGGTAAAACTTGAAACCAATTCTACTGCCCTAGGACCTTTGATATAAGTTTGCTTTCGATAAAATGAGCATGGATTACACATACTAAAAACTGAGAGACGGATGAGAAACATGCTCTGAAAATATTGAAGTCCTTGCATCATTTTGAGGTCAAAATTACTGGAATTGGGTTTTAATCTCACTATTAGCAGTAGTTAAAGAGTTTCAAAAGCTTTTCTTGAGCTATTTGGTATTCAAATTGGTCTAAGGAAGCTGGTTTTGCTGCGTTGATCTACGGAAGTGCATTTTCTTTTGCTGTTGATTCCTTCACTTTGCTTTTGCTCTAATCTTCCCAGGTGTCTCTTGTACCTTAAAAATGTATGAGATGCAAGTTTGAAGCCATGTAATGAATTTGAGCACTCATGGATGACTATACATGTGTTGAGTGTTAAGCCTTGTTCTTCGAATATTATTTATGTGTTTTTTTCCTATTTGAATTAGTTTGTAATGTAACTTATTATAACTATGCTGTTGATAGTAACTTTTGGGAGTTGTGTTTAGATTTTAATTTTGTCACCTTGGTTTTAATTAGTTTGAACTGTCTCTGTCATGTACTCAATTTGGACTGTTGTAGCATGGGCTATTGTATACGAGTAGCATCTTCTTTGTGAGGTTTTGATTGATTTGTTTCAAACTAGTAGTGATAATCAGTCCACAATGAGCCTTCCTTTCTTATAGTCTTGCTATACTTAGTAGTAATAATACTTAGTAATAAGTATTTGGGACTGTCTCTTGCAAAGTTTGGTGTTGGATGAAAGTTCAGCTTTAGTATTGTAAGTATGAGGATGGATGTGAATGTTATAATGTTGATTTTTGAGTAAATTTCAGAAGGTGATATCTTAATATGATTAATGGTATGTGTATGGTAGTCATTGTGAGATTAACTAGAAGTTTTTTTTATAATTTAGAGTCATATGGTTAAAATGGATAATAACAGTGATTCATAATGCTTTCGAGGGTCAGATGCATTGCATGTATAGGATGGTTGTTTAAAGTTAGAATGGTAGTTTAGCATGCCTGATAGCGTGAATGGTCATGGGTTATAGGTTCAGTGGTTTCAAGAGCTGTAGCATATTTTAATTCCTTAAGTAAAGAGGTTCCATTGAATAAAAGTGGTGGTATGATAGACAAATCTGGATTATGATTGTGATGATATGATAATATCATGCGTTAATAATTAGCTCGGCTTGTGATCACTCCCCTTACCCCTGCTATGTGTTGCGTGGTCGTTAATTGTTAGGCCTAAGGCTGGCCCATTTTTGAGGTTTGGATCAAGGGCTAATGGAACGTGTTAGGCTCATTTTGGGCCCAGCTGAATTGCTGAAATGCTGCCCGTCCACACCTAGTTGTGGGGCTCAATTTCAAAATCCAACCCCCTCCCCATGCGTTCTTTTGCTTAAGACGCCGGCCGTTCCAGTTGGGCCTTTTATGTTTGAGGTAATGAGGCCCACTGCTGGCCTTAGCCTTTTCAAGTAGCTAAATACTTGATTTCAATTCAACGCAAGTCCATTATTTATTAGGTTAGTTTGAACATTAGTTTAGAATAAATTTGAATTCCCTTAGTCTTCTTTGATTAATTAGACTCTTTTAAATTTGATTGGGGTGTGCCATGTTACCAAAACCAATAATTTATGGCCCTCACAAGACTAGACTAAGAAATCTTTTTAAAAGGAGTAATTTGAGGTGTGTCATTTTCATTAAGTAACCCATGACCCTCCTGTAATTAATACTAACTCTTTAAAAATCGAGGTGTACCATCAATTGAGTTTTCCATGGCCCTCACAAACATTATTAATTTGAACCTTCGTAGTTGATTTAGGCGCATTCTTTAAATTGATTTTCTTTAATTATTAAATTCGGGTTACATTTCATGTGACCTAGTTTCAATTCTTAACAATGTTAAATAGAACATGTCGCGAACCACGGGTGCATTTCATGTGGCGGGGTTCAAGGCATGTCTTAAATAACGTCGAATCTTCCTAAAAACGTTTTAAAATAATTAAAAGCAATTTTAAAAGTTAAAAAATGCACATGGGTTTAAAAGTGCTCTAAAATAAGATAACTAGGCCAATAATAATAGTTGAGCGACCGTGCCAGAACTATAGAACCCGGGAATGCCAAACACCTTCTACCGGATTTCTCTGTTCGCGGACTGTAAAACAGAGTCAACTTTCCCTCGATTCGGTATTCTAAACTGGTGACTTGGGACACCATAAATTATCCCAAGTGGCGACTCTGAATTTTTAAATCAATAATCCCATTTCGATTGTCACTTTAAGTTGGAAAAAACTCCCTTATACCTCTTCCGGGGTAGTAAAAAGGAGGTGTGACAGCTCTGGCGACTCTGCTTGGGACAAGAACACAGAATCTCTGGTTCAAGGTTCAGAATTCAAGCTTAAATATTTGTTATAATTGGCTTTATTTATTATCTGATTCTTATATGTTTGAGCCTAATGTGCTAAATGTTGCTTTTTACCGCTTTGATATTGTTTGGATTATATATAAATTGTTATGAAACCCTCCCCTCTCTGAGTCTTCTAAATCATCTGGGAAGTGTGCACTTCGTATGAATTCTTTTCTATTAGAGTCATATCCCAATTTTAGAACGAGGTTCAGACAAGTTGCAAAGCCGGTGAAGTTTCTGTATTCCCGGTATGCTGCCCTCTCCACCCTCCCCGCCGGCTCGAGCTGTCCGCTCGGGTAAGCCAGGTCTAGAACAAATAAACCCAGATTTTTAAACCTAGATTAACATAGCCTCATGCCGGATCCCTAGTAGGAACGTTTTTTTGCATCACATGCATTTAGATTTGGGGACTCAACACAGGGGTTGGGTCCGTCTAGGACAGGTGCACCTGAAATCAAAAGACCATCCTGCTAGTTGACCGACTTCTAGAATAAATGAGAAATTGAGAAAAATCAAATTGAGGTGAGAGAGAGTAAATTACCCACCTGTGAAAAAACCTGGTGTCCAAAATACCCTGAAACTCTACCAAAATTTTCAGAAAAAAAAAGAAAAAAAGCTATCTCAAAATGTTTGTATTTTCTGTTGCGACAAAATTGTCCGAACTACGCAAGTTTGATTCTCACCGAATGTGGGATACGTAGGCAACCCTCATTGGGTCCAACTCCTTTTGCAAAAATAACCCAAAAAATATGAAGTGTCGCTGTTTTGTCATAAATAAATCAGGTGGCGCCATTCTTGTTCAAAATAGCCAAAAATGCCCCCAAAAGGTGCCAGAAGGCTGTTTTTGCAAGAATAGCTACCTAGGGTCCTTTTTAAAAAATTTGGGTTGATTAACAAAAACAATCCTAAAAAAATATTTTCTTTCTTGAGGTGCTGAAGGGATGTATGTGCAAAAATGTGTTTTTTTAAAAATTTTGTGAAAATTGGTGCTTTTCTCTTGAGTCAAAGTAAACCACAGTCTTTTAATTAATCGCCTTAAATAAATGTTCAGGATGATCACAATTGAAAATGAACCTTTCACAGTCCGCGAGGAAATTTCGTTAGAACTACATATGTGGTGGAATGATTTGGGAGAAGTCAGCAGAAAAGCTGTGATAAAAGCTTTGGGTGGTCTTGTTGGGCTTCTGAAGATTAAGCCGAGGAAGGATATAATTGAGGCTTTGATACCCTTCTGGGACCCAACACATAATGTGTTCCATTTTGTTGATTTTGAGCTAACTCCTACACTTGAGGAAGTAGCGGGCTACGCTGGTTTTAGTGGGAATGTCAGAAATCAATACCCGGTGGCACCTAGAACAGTGACTCCCCATAAGTTTCTGGATCTTTTAAGCATTAGTCAGGAAGTTCAAGACGGAAATTTGGCTAAGGGATTTTGCACATTCTACTTCTTGTACCATCGTTACGGGAATCCCCGCGGTTTTGAGATGCCAGATATCGGTCTTACTCATTCGGGGAACAAAGATAAGTGGGAAGCTCGGCGGGGATTGGCTTTTATATTGGCATTCCTGGGTGTTCTGATTTGTCCAAGAAAGGATGGAAACATAAAATTGGGGCTTGTGGGAATAACTGATTTCATGACTAAAAAGGCAAATGGCACCATTGTACCGATTATCTTGGCGGAGATTTACCGAGCTCTAACTGTTTGCCGAGAAGGAGGAAAGTCTTTTGAAGGATGCGATATGCTTCTACAACTCTGGATGGAGGAACATCTGTGTCACCGCCCGGGGTACATGAACCTAGGTATGACCGGTCTTCAATGCGTGAAAAAATATGAACAACGGGTGGAGGGCTATGAGTTTCCGGATGGTACAGAAGCATGGTTTGCACACTTGAGCTCCCTGACTGCAAACAAGATTGAATGGACATTCGGGTGGCTCTCGGTCAGTGAAGTCATTTATATGTCGGCCGAGGTGTGTTTTCTTCTATTGATGGGTCTCAGAGTATTCACCCTTATGCCCCGCACAGAGTTCTACGCCAGTTAGGCAGATACCAAACCATTCCACATGATGAGGATTTAAGTCGGCAGGTCATCGAATTGGAACCAAAAGTTGCTTTCCCGGAAAAAAAGGTGCGTCAGATTTGGCATCAATGTAGGTTCTTAGAGCCAAAGACTCAGGTTCGAGATCTGTCCAGAGGTGAGTTGGAGCCTAGTTACACAACTTGGTACGGTAAAAGGTCTCAAGCCCATCTAGAGTCCGAACGGCCCGTGAAAAGGCCCCATGTCCAACCATTCACTGATGGAGCGCATGAGCAATGAGATTGGTTGGCAAAATAGGCAAGCTACAGAGCCACCATAAGCAAATTGGAGGGACAGACTCGGGATCTTAAATTTGACAAAAGTATACAGGCCACTGCCGACGAAGGGGAGAAGAAGAAATTGGCTCAAGAAAACAAGGCCCTTTGAGCATAGATCCAAAAAATGAAAATAGCTGCTGAGAATCAGGAAAGGAGCCGAAAGGATGAAAAACTAATAAGTGGTCTCAAAAGGAAAATAGCTGAGTGTGAGGATGATCTGGAAAAATCTGAAGGTAATTTGGCAATGGCCCGGGCACAGTTAACAAAGAACGCAGAGGGACGAGCAGAGTTTGTCCGGCAGCTGAAAAAGAAATATGAGGGAACAGTCACAAATTTGAAGAAAAGGCTAACTACCCTCGAAAATGAGATGGCCAAACAAGCTAAGAATTTTAAAGCAGAAAGGGAACATTGTTATGCATTAATGTTCCAGCTGGAGGAAGATATGCAACAGTTGCAAGGTCAAAACCATCGTGATGCCCACGTGCTAGAAGCTAGAACTCAGCATATAGGGTGTTTGCTCCAAGAAAAGTGAATCATCAGTGAGAGGGTTAGAGCCATTGCTGACTACATCATCATGAAGTGCCATGAATGTGAAGACATGACTAGAACCACCTTCTTTGCTGCGGTAATGACCTTGTTTGTCAAATAATGAGTGACCTGGAGCGTCTTCAAAGGGATCTTGTGCATAGGCCCATGGTGAGATCGACTGATGTCCCGCAGGCCCCTGGAGCAGTTCAGGCATTGATGTATTCATGATTTTCATTCGAGTCTGTATTTTCATTTTCTTTGTTGGAGTCTGTTAATCTGTTTTCGAGTTTGTATTTTCATCTTTCTATTGGAGTCTGTTAGTCCCCCTTTTTTGAGTTTGTTAGTTTTTATGATTAAATTCTTTAAGAGGAGTCATTGTAATCAAGACGTTATTATTTTGCGAAAAAATTTGAAAACCCCAAAATGTTTTTCTAATTATTTATTTTTACACTTATCCCCCAGAACTATGCTTGGTCTGATTCATGCGATGTCATGATACGTAGGCAATCCCCATAGAATTCGATCATAATCGTGAAATGAAAAAAAAAAGAGAAAACAGGAGACTTATGGGAAAGAAATAATGGCAAAACAAGAAAGGAAAATGAGAGAATAAAGAAAAGCAAGAATCAAGCAAAGAAAAGCAGGAATGAAAAAAGAGAGAAGTTGCAAAATGAAAATTAGGGAAAGCCGGGATGACGCAAGCAACCGATCAAATGCATAATAGAAATGGTTAACTGCTTAGGTGCATTGTATCCCCAACGTGCGGTTGCCTATCTGTTAAGCCCTAATTGCTAACAAGTTTTTTGTTGTCACAGTAGGCAAATGGTTAGTTCGTTTGGCATTCTGGCAACTCATCCGTACAACACCAGGTCCAAAGACAAGTTGATCATGGCTAACCAAGAACTTGATGCAAGTGTTATTGTCCTGTCAAGAGAGGGTGAGGAGTCTGATGTTAAACTGAAAGAGGAGTTGTATAAGTTGAAACACCAGATGGCTGAGATGTACCAGGCATGGGTAAAAGGGCATCCACCACCATCCTACCCCACCAAACCTGCTTTCGTCCCGTCGTTGGCTCAATCCCAAGAACCTCCCACTGTTGATTCATCTCCAGGCTTCCCCATTTACCATCACTACTAGGGCACCACTTCCAAAACACCACAAGCTCCACCACCCAAACCAGTTCCATACCCTCCTCCACCAGCCACCCCTATTTTAGTGGCACCCCCACCTGCTACACTTCACTGATCCTCTAGTGAGCCTTTATTCCAGACCCAAGATAACCAATACTATCCCCTGAAGCCTAATTTCAAGGCCCCGACACCTTACCCCTACACTCCTCATTTCGACCTCCCTGTTGAGACTGAGAAACCACCTAAAAACCCGAACAGGAGGAGATGTTGAAGAAGGTTAGAAGCCTCGAATAGTCATTAAGAAACATGTAGGGATTGGGAGGCCATGTGAGTGTGGCCTACAAAGATTTGTGCCATTAGGATTTAAGATGCCGAAAGTTGATTTGTATGATGGGCACGGAGACTCGGTGGCCCACTTGAGGGGATTCTGTAGTAAAATGAGAGGAGCCGACGGGAAAGATGAGCTATTGATGGCATACTTTAGCTAGAGTCTGAGTGGCTTAGCATTGGAGTGGTACACTAGTCAGGATCACGACAGATGGTATACCTGGGATGATTTTACCCAAGCATTCACTCGCCATTTCCAATTCAACATCGAGATTGTCCCAGATCATTTGTCTTTGACTAAGATTGAGAAGAAGCCTAGTGAAAGTTTTAGAGAATATGGTTTCACAGGAGATAACAGGCGGCAAAAGTTAACCCCCCAATGGAGGAGAGAGAAATGGTAGAGTACATTCTGCAAGCCCTAGAGCCGACTTACTTTGTCCATCTGATATCGTCCATAGGCAAATCGTTCAATGAGGTAGTAAAGATGGGTGGTATGGTGGAAGAAGGGCTTAAATCAAGCAAAATCATGAGTTACTCGGCTATCAAGGCAACTACCCAACACATTCAGAACGGTACTGGGGAGTGATTAGAAAGAACAAGAAAGAAGATGTGGCAACAATTGACTCAGGATCATGGTTTGGACCTAGGGGCCCGTCGCACCAATATACCCAGCATCTACCCCATCACCGAACCTACACCCAAACCCCATATAATCCACCCCAACACTACTTCCCATCACCAGACCCTCATATTTCTGTCCACCATGCTCAAACATATACTCAACCTCCTGCCTACACACAATGGAGTGCCCCATCCCCTCAAAACACCTACCCAGCTCTACAAAATACTTACCAACCCCCACGAGCCTACCGAAACCCTGCTGGCCCAGGTTTCCGACCTAATCCAGCTTTCAAAAATGAGAGGTTGCAGTAGAAGAAAACTTTCACGCTGTTGGAAGAGTCTTATACCAACTTATTCCATAGATTAAGGCAGTTGGATATGATGAGGCCAATTGAGTCGAAATCTCCAAACTCTCATCCAAAGAACCTTGATTACTCCGTGAGATGTGAATATTGTTCTGGTACTCCGAGGCATGATACGGAGAAGTGTTGGCACTTGAATAATGCCATCCAAGAGCTCATTGACACAAACTAGATTGAAGTCCAAACTTCAGAGGCATCAACTAGAACCCACTACCAATCCATCAGGAGACAAATATGATTGAGATAGTACATAAGGGAGGGGAGCCCAAGAAGCCTGCACAGACCGTCATGATGTTTCGGTCCAGTGAGGTTAAGCCAGTTAAAAAATCAACAGTTGAAGAATTAGTGAACAAGTTGAGCATGATAAACGGCAATCCACCTGTGGTAGCTAAGAAAGGATCCCCAAGTGATGTTATAGCAAATCAAGAAAAATCAAAAGTGGTCATGTCAGGAGTGGCAAACAAGCCTATCATAATTGTGGAGGGTGCTTGTACGAATCCTGTCATCATCAAGCCCATAACACAGTTGCCGATAATCAGCATTAAGGCCATCACATGGAACTATGAATGGGTGATAGTGACCTATAAGGGAAAGGAAGTGAAAGAAGAAGTCAATGAGGCCCAGGGATTAACTCGTTCGGGGAGATGCTTTGCCCCAGAAGAGTTAAGGAAAGCTAAAACATCCAGAGATAATCCAGTCCTAGTAAAGAAGGCAGTGACTGAAGAAGAGGCGGAGGAGTTTCTGAGAAAAATGAAGGTACAAGATTATTCCATCGTGGAGCAGTTGAGAAAGACGCTCGCTCAGATTTCATTATTGTCATTGTTAATCCACTCAGACGAGCATCATCGAGCCTTGATGAAAATTCTGAACGAGGCTTATGTTCCCGACAAAATTTTAGTAAACCATCTGGAAAAGATCGCCAATAAAATATTTGAGGTGAAAATGGTCACCTTCTCTGATGAAGAGTTGCCTATAGAAGGTACTGAACACAACAGAGCTCTCTATCTTATGGTAAAATGTGATGATTCTGTGGTTACCAGGGTATTAGTTGACAATCGTTCTAGTGCAAACATCTGCCCTTTCTCTACTCTGAACAAGTTGAAAGTGGATGATGAGAGGATTCACAAGAACAACATCTGTGTTCGGGGATTTGACGGTGGAGGGAAAGATTCAGTTGGTGATATAGTGCTTGAGTTGACAATAGGACCGGTGAAATTTACCATGGAGTTCCAGGTGCTGGATGTAGCCGTCTCTTACAATTTGTTGTTAGGTCGACCTTGGATTTATGCCGCCAAAGCAGTCTCGTCCACTCTGCACCAGATGATCAAGTTTGAATGGGATTGACAGGAGATCGTCGTGCATGGCGAGGATAATATGTGTGCTCACAGTGATGCCTCTGTTCCGTTCATTTAGGTTGAATATAACAAAGGGCTTTAGGTCTATCAAGTTTTTGAAACAATGCTGATAGAGAAGGTTCCAAAAGGGAAATGTGTTCCAACTCCAAAGATAACTTCTGCATCAGTCATGGTGGCCTTTGAAATGCTGAAAAGTGGCTTTGTGCCCGGTAAAGGTCTGGGTACATCTCTGCAGGGTATCATACAACCAGTGTCCCTCCCTAAGAATTTGGGTACGTTCAGTCTTGGGTTCAAACCTACAGCGGCAGATATGAAAAGGGCTAAAAGGTTGAAACAGAAGGTGTGGGTACTTCCAAAGCCTATCCTACGTCTCTCCGGGACTTTTGTTAGGCCCGGTGCTAGGAAACGCCTAGTGGCGACAGTTCTGAGTTCTGTGGTTGACATTGATGAAGAGTTAACTGAAAGGTTCCAGAGTTTGTTTGATGATGTGAACATGGTGGAAGTTGGAGAAGGTTCAAGCAAAGCGGACGTGCAGTTCGTCGGGCCGAATACAAAGCTTAACAATTAGAAGGCTACTCCTCTCCCTACCCGGAAAGAGTCTTGGAAATTTGTTTTGTTTTCCTTTCTAGCTGGGTCATCCCAGGGTTGTGACCAAGACTTTTATTTTTCGCTTGTTGATGTACAAACCCTGTTATCCTTTATTTTCAATGAAATGCAATTTCCCTTTTCCATCATTCCTGATATTATTTTGTTTTTCTTTTCTTCTCTATACAGTTCTTTTTATGCTATTTCAATGACATGGCATGCATGAGGAATCTTCGGCCCAGTCTTAAAAGTCACTCTAATTCTAAAATAATAATCCAAGAAATAGAGTGTGATGATGAATCAGAATATGATGAGGACGAGGCCTTTGAAGAGATTAGTAAGGAACTAAGTCATTTTGATGAAAAACCCAAGCCTAATCTGAATGAAACGGAATCAATCAATCTAGGGGATCCAGATAGTGTCAGTGAAACTAAGATAAGTGTCCATCTTGAACCGCAAATCAGGGAAGAAATTATTAAGGCATTGTTCGAGTATAAGGATATTTTTGCATGGTCGTATGATGACATGTCAGACTTGAGTACGGATTTGGTGGTCCACAAACTGCCAGTTGATCCAGCATTTCCTCCCGTTAAGCAGAAGTTGAGAAAGTTCAAAATCGACATGAGTGTGAAGATTAAAGAAGAGGTAACTGTAAGCACATGATTTTGGCCCTATACGAATTATTCCCATAAATTCAAACAAAATAAATTTTTCCCATTGTTTGTAATTTCGTGAATTTTTGTAGCACTTTTCTGTTAATTGCTTGCACTTATCTGCACATGTTTAATTTTGTTTAATTCATGAAAAATACAAAAAATATGTTGTATTTGCATTTAGGATTTAATTTTACATTTTTAGATTAATTAGTAAATTAGTATGTTTTACAAAAATGGAAAAAATCACAAAATTAATTCAGTTCTGTATTTAGCATCGAATTTTATAGTTTTTTAAATTGGGTAATTAATTAGTTGTGGTAAATATTATTTTGAGTAATTAATCTAATTTGGTAGGATAATCTGGTGTAGGAATTAATTTAGGTTTTAATTTTGAAAAAAAAAGAATTTAGAAATAAAAGGAAAAGGAAAAGGAAAAGAAGTGGAAAAAGCCTGATTCTGGGCCAAATCCGTTAAATTCCCCAAGCCCAAACAAATTATGCCCATTACCCATCGAAACCGGCCCAAACCCGTGTCCCTTAACCTGGCCTGCCCCGTTCAATTACCAAACAACCCCGTTCAGTAACCAAACGACCCCGTCTCAGTCATTTTCCATATGGACTGTTGATCTCAGTCGATCAAACGGTCCGTAACTAGGACCCCTTATAGTATAAAAGTGTCCAAACATTCCCCCCTAACTCGTCTCTCACCCCTCACATCCATCTTCAGAGATTGAATAGAAACCCTAGGGCCGCCCTAATTTTCCACCGCCTCAGCAGGCGGTGCCACCTCTAACCGGCCCCATGTTGATATCATAGAACCCTTACCTCATCCCTTTTCCCAATACACAACTCGTTTTCCTCAAAACTTGCCAGAACTCCTCGAATCTTAAATCTAAGCTCGAGCCCTAAAGTTCAAAGATCAATTTCCAATTTAATCCGGTGGCATGCATCGACCCAAGCCTTTGTTTTCCACGATTAGAAGGCTGATGTAGTACAAAACTGATGTTGTTCGTCTATTCTTGACAGAGAACAAGTGAGAGCATCAGTTTCGTGTGAATCAGGATATCAAGTGTAATTTCGAGTTTAATTGGTGAGTTTCTATTCATCTCTTTGTCCATTTTGGTTTTATTTTACCTTTTGTCCTTCTTCTTTTCTTCTCCTGGTTCTTTGGTTGAAAACTTGACCAATTTTTCGAGTTTGAATTGTTTTCTGTTCGATTGTTCCCTTCATTTCGTTTTCAAATTGCAAAAACTTGTTCTCCGATTTTCTTGGCCTGTTGAGTTTTATTAATGTCATAGTTAAATCTCTGATCTTCCCTTTTGGTTTGAGTCTCATTAGTTTAGTTTAATTAGTTTTGTTCCCTGCCTATTTGTGTTAATAATCAGTCATGTAGTTAGATTTTAGTTTTCAAATCATGTAAATGTTTGTTTTCTCCTGCTCTTGGTAAAATCAGAGAAGCTAGTTTGGAATAGTGGTTGTTTGGGCTTGGGGTCATTTCTGAACCATTTGCAAGAGAAGCCCGTTCAGTTGGGTTTAATTTACTGGGTCGACCTGACCCATGAGGTAGGCTTGGGTAATTAACATGGGTTTTAAGGGTAGTCTAGGGAATTTAGGTTAGGGAATCTATTATAACTGATTTAGGAAGTTTCCCAGAAGCTAGCCTTAGGACTAATGTGAAAATCTGATTTTTGAGCTAAGGGCGCTTGAGCAAAAATGAAAATTTTGAAAGGTTTTATGTGCAAAATTTAGCTTATTTCTGATGCCCTAATAGCTTGCGTATAAAGGCATTCTTACTTCATTAACAATGCAGAAATTGGAGAAGAAATATCCTGAAAATTGGAAACGGCTGCTTTTCTTTGAAAAATTCTCGAATAACCTTGAACTCCCTGCAGTTCCTTGCTGAGAACAGCTCAAATTCTGTTTTCTGATCCTCTTTATTAGCTAGAATTTCTGAAGAACTTCACATTTCTGCACCTGGGTTAACATGGATTGAGCTTTGGACCTTTAAAGTTGGGTTTGAGTTTTGCTGGTGCTGTTACTGTTTCATTGCTATTTTCTACTGTTGCTGTGATCTTTTCCCAGTTCAATTCATTTGTTCTATTTGCCGTAATCAGGTACTCATCCAACCTCAAATGGCATGTTTACAGTGGGAATGAAATGAAGATGCTATCATATTTCATAGCATTTTACCTTAGAGTATTTTGGTTTCATGTTCATTAAAGTCTTGTTATATGTCTATATGTTCATTTAGTCTGTTATTATTGAGGCATCTGTAAAGCTATTAAGTTCATTTGGTAATTGTGTTTTGAGTTGTGGGCTGATATAGGTTGGTGTCAAATATATTTGACCTTTGCTTTGGTCCTGTTCGTTACATGGGGAGTGTGGTATTCAGAATTTGAGCATGAGGTTTTGTTAAGTGAAAGGATGGTTGTCTGTCTGTGCTAGATATTAGTTTAGGCCTTTGAACAAACTCGGAATAAGAGATTGTATTTTGATATGTGGACTCGAATGGTTGTAGTACTCTAAAGATGCTGCTTCAAAATGATAATTAGTAGTGAGATATCCATGCAGTAATTACATGTTTGCTTTCAGCTTTCTCTTTCTGTCTTCATTTGTTAAAGGAACAAGTCCATGTGATTGAGAATCTGAGTGTGATTTTGAGGTCCAAGTAATTTGTATGCTAGTTTTCTGGGGTTCTGATAGTATTGAAAATATACTTATTTGAGTTTAAGTTGTTAAGTAGTAGTTAGTGTAGAATTCATGTGAAAAGAAGAAGGAAAAATGGTCAAGATTGCTTTTAAGAGTCAAGGCATGTTACTGATGTAATATTGGTTGTGTATGAGCATGTTAAGTTGGAATTGGTGTTTAAATTTCAGAATAATTAGCTAGTTAATTTGTGTTTGAATAGTTAAAATTTAGAAGTTAAAATGTTGATTCACTGGCATGTCTCGTCAGTTTTGATTGGATTTGCATTTTCCTGATTTTGTACCAATGATTGGGTTCTGAAATTTGGGGTTAAAGTTGACCCAGCAAAGGAATGTCCCCCCTCGGACTCGTTTATATGTCCTGAGTCCTTGACATCTATTCTCTTAAAGAATTGGGCTCATCTTGGGCCCAAGTCGGAAAACTTTGACAAAAAATGGAATTGTATATTCTTGTATTTTTGGGCTTGCCTGCTTCAATTTTGTTTTGCTGCTAAAGATGGCACAAGTCGTTTCTCTTTAAACAACCAAATCTGTCTCCTTTTTCCGGCGCAAGTTTTTCTTTGAACTAGTATGAATGTTGGACTTGAAAAGCAAAAGGGGTAAAATCCCAATTCACCTAGTATTTTTAATCAGATTTTGTTAACAATTGAGGGGATCCGTAGTAGATAAAACAGTTAGTTTATGGCCATTAATATTTCGATTGATTTTTAGACAAATAGATTTGGAGCGTGTCGTACTAAGTAAGATATAGTTACGACCCTCAAGAGTTTAGCTTGAATTCCCTTTAAAATTGGAATTGAGGCGTGTCGTGCCAAATAAAATCTTAAAATGCATGACCCTCACTTAATTAATATTTTAATCCTTATAAATCGAGGCGTGCCATTTAGTTGAATTTCCATGGCCCTCGCAAACTTGAAAGTGCGTAGTTGCTTTAGGCGCGCTATTTTAAAAATTACCTTCCTTAACTCGGGTGTGCATTTATGTGACCCAAATCCAACTCTCAACAATGTTATATAAAATATGTCGGGGACCGCAGGTGCATTTATGTGACGTGGTTCAAGACGTATTTTAAATAACGTTGAAATCTTCCTAAAAAATAATTAAATAAAAGCGGTTACAAAGTTAAAATTGCACCATAGGCTAAAATATGTACTAAAATAAAGTAAATAGGCCAATTAAAACAGTTGAGCGACCGTGCTAGAACCACGGAACTCGGGAATGCCTAATACCTTCTCCTAGGTTAACAGAATTCCTTACCCGAATTTCTGTGTTCGCGGACTGTAATACAGAGTCAATCTTTTCCTCGATTCGGGATTTGAACCGATGACTTGGGACACCATAAAATTATCCCAAGTGACGACTCTGAATTTTTTCATAAAATGATCCCGTTTCGATTGTCACTTTAAGTTGGAAAAAACTCCCTTATACCCTTGCGGATGTAGGAAAAAGAAGGTGTGACAGCTCTGGCGACTCTACTGGGGACAAGAACCCAGAACTTCTGGTTCAGGGTTCAGAATTCGAGCTTGGAATAATTGTTATAGTTGGCTTTGTTTATTATCTGATTTTTACGTGTTTGGGCCTAATGTGCTAAGTGTTGATTTTTACCGTTTTGATACTATTTGAACTGTATATAAACTGCTATGAAACCCTTCTCTTCTCATCTTCGGGGATGTGCACGATGGCGTGACTCCCTATTCTGTTAGTGTCATACCTTAAAATAAGAAAGAGGCTCAGACAAGTTACAAAGCCGGATGGCCTTTTGGTTCCTGGTACGTAGCCCCCTCCTCGGCTCGAGTAGTCTGCTCGGGTGCATAAGTCTAGAACAGTATACCCAGGTTTTATACTTAGAATAACTCAGCCTCATGCCGGATCCCTAGTAGGAACATTTTTTTGCATCATGTGCATTTGACTTTGGAGACTCAACACAGGGGTTGGGTCTGTCTAGGACCGGTGTACCCGAAATGAAAAGACTATCCTGATGCATCCTACTTGCTACTTGCGCATTCATTTGCTTCGGATTTGCATGTTGACCGGCTTATCAAATAATAGGAGAAAAGTTGAGAAGAAGAAAGTCAATGTGAGGGCTCAGAGAGATAATGGCCTGTTTTTGAAAAACCGATGTCCAAAATATACTGAAACTCTGCCGAAATTTTGAAAAAAAAAAGAAAAATTTTGTTTTTTAAAAAATATAGTTGGTTTTTGTTTTGTCAAAATTGTCCGAACTATGCCAGTTTGATTCTCACCGGATGTGGGATACGTAGGCAACCCCCATCGGGTCCAACTTCCCTTTTGCAAAAAATAGCCCAAAAAGAACCAAAAATTTTATTGCTTTGTTGTAAATAAGTAAGGTGGTGCCATTCTTGTCAAAAGTAGCCGAATGTCCCCAAAAGGACACCGGAAGGCTGTTTTTGCAAGAACAACCACCTTTGGTCTCTTTTTTAAATTTTTGGCCTGTTAGCAAGCACAGCCTTAAAATCTTCTCTCCTGAAGTGCTGAAAGGCCGTATTTGCAAAGCGGGGTTTTATTTTTGAAATGAAAATTTGAAAAAATAGTGTTAACTTTTTCTTGAGTCAAATGAGTCATGATTTTGCTTAATCACCCTAATAAATGTGCAGAATGAGCACGAGTCAAAATTTGCCAGTAACAGTCATGACCAAGATTCCTTTGGAGTTGTATATGTGGTGGGAAAATCTGGGTAAATCAGGACAAGATAGGGTCAATCTCTACTTGGGAGGTCTCACCGGGTTATTGAAGATCAGGCCTAGAGGAGACATCATAAAGGCATTGGTTACGTTCTGGGACCCAGCTCACAACGTGTTTCATTTCTCGGATTTTGAACTCACACCAACTTTGGAAGAAATAGACGGATATATTGGGAGCACTGAAGTTCCTCTAAGACACAAGTATTTGATTTCTCCAAGATCCGTCCCTGCACACAGGTTCCTAGATTTCTTAAAGATAAGCAGGGGGATCCAGTACCCAAATTTGGCAGCTGGTTTTTCCACTCTGCAGCTATATACCAGCGATACGGACACATAGGGGGTTTAACAATCCAGAAAGCAAAATTTGCAGCAAAGGGGATCGCCTCAAATGGGAAGAACACAGGTGTTTTGCTTTTATGGTGGTATTCTTGGGTCTTCTAGTGTTTCCCAGGAAAGATGGGAATATCAATATACAGATAGCTAGGGTCGTCAGCACTTTGTTTACTCAGGCCAAAAGCACCCTCGCACCCATGATAGTGTCTGAAATCTTCCGCGCTTTCACAGCCTGCAAAGCCGGAAGAGACTTTTTTGAAAGGTGCAACTTGTTACTACAAATGTGGATGATTGAACATCTATATCATCGCCCCCAATACATGAACTATTGGTCGACAGAGAAAAGCTGTATAGAGGAGTTTTATACGTCGACGGGTTTAGCATGCCTGAAGGGGTCACATAATGGATATCACGTCTCCGTTCTGTCACTACAAATCAAATAGAATGGACGTTCGGGTGGCTTCCTATAGATGAAATCATATACATGCCAGCTACCGGGCCTCACTTCATCCTGATGGGTCTCAGAAGTATCCATCCTTATGCCCTATATCGGGTTTTGAGACAGCTGGAGAGATGTCAAATAGTTCCAAAGGATGAAGACCTTAGTACTCAGGTAGTCGAGATTGGTTCTAACAGTCAATTTCATGAAGCAGTAGTTTGCCAGATCTGGAGCGAGTGTCAGTACTTGACAGCAAGCACCCAAGTGCGTGATCTATCTAGAGGCGAAGTTTCACCAGGGTACCTTGCTTGGTATAGAAGGGAAGTTGAGTTGGAAGACCGGCCAAAAGACCCCATCTTCAAGAATTTGTCGAGGCGTCACAAGCGCAATGGGATTAGTTGGCCAAAGAAAATGAGTATAGGGCTACCATAAGCAAGCTGAAAAAGCAAGTCAAGGATCTTCAATTTGAGAATGGTTTGCAAGCCATCGCGGATGAGGGCGAGAAGAAAAAGTTAGCCAAAGAAAATGAGGTCCTTCGATCCTAGATTCGGGAAATAAAAATAGCAACCGAAAACCCCGCTAGCAGTGCAAAAGATGGAAAACTTATATATAACCTTAGGCGGAAAGTGAGTGAGTATGGTTTTGATTTAAACAAGGCAGAGGGTGAACTAGCAAGGGCTCAAATAAAATTGGCTAAGAATACGGAGGAACGAGCGCGCTTGGTTAAACAGTTAAAAGAGAAATATGACAATGAGGTTGTGGGGTTGAAGAAAAGGGTCACCATCTTTGAGAACAAAATGATCAAGCAGGCAAAAGACTTTAAGGCAGAAAGAGAACACAGTTATGTAGCGATGGCACAGTTAGAAAGAGATCTGCAACAACTTCAAGAACAGAATCATATAGCTGAACAAACTTTGGAAGCTGGGGCCTAGTAGATTGGGCGATTGTTGCAAGAAAAGGGCATCATAAGAGAAAGGGTCTGAAGGATCGCCGACTACATCACGATGAATTGAAGTAAGTGTGAGGATATGACCAGATCCATATTTTTCGCCACTGTAATGACCTTTGTCCGCTAGATAATGGAAGATCTCTATCATCTCCAAGGGTATTTGGTACGTAGGCCTGTGGTGAGACCGACTGATGTCCTGCGGGCCCCTGGAGTAGTTGAGGCATTGATGTATTCATAATTTTTACTCGAGTTTGTATTTTCGTCTTTCTGTTGGAGTCTGTTAGTCTGTTTTCGAGTCTATATTTTCATCTTTTGGAGTCTGTTAGCTTCCCTTTTCGAGTCTGTTAGAGTGAGTCATTGTAATCAAAACATTTTTTTTATGAAAATTTGAAAATCTCAAATGTTTTTATTTTATTTTTACACCTATCTCCTAGAACTACGCTTGGTCTGATTCATGTGGCGTCATGATACGTAGGCAATCTCCATAGGATTCGATCATAACCAAAAAAAAAGAGAAAAAGAGAGAAAACAAGAAACTTTGGGAAGGAAACAATGGCAAAACAAGAGAGAAAATGAGAGAATAAAGAACAACGAAAAATCAAGCAAAGAAAGGCAGCGGTGAAAAAGAGAGAAATTGCAAAATGGACATTAGGGAAAGCCGGGATGACGCTAGCAAACGATCAAATGCATAATAGAAATGGTTAACTGCTTAGGTGCATTGCATCCCCAACATGCGGTTGCCTATCTATTAAGCTCTAATCGCTAACAGTTGATCATGGCTAACCAAGAACTGGATGCAAGTGTTATTGATCCATCAAGAGAGGGGGAAGAGTCTGAGGTTAATCTAAAAGAGGAGTTGTATAAGCTAAAACAATAGATGGTAGAGATGTACCAAGCATGGGTGAAAGGGCATCCACCACCATCCTACCCCGCCAACCCTGCTTTCGTCCCACCGTTGGCTCAATCCCAGGAACCTCCCACTGTTGATTCGTCTCCAGGCTTTCCCATTTACCACCACTACCAAGGCACCACTTCCCAAACACCACCAGCTCTACCACCCTCACCAATTTCATACCCTCCTCCACCAGCCACCTCTGTTTTCGTGGCACCCCCACCTGCTACACTTCACCGATCCTTTAGTGAGCCTTTATTCCAGACCCAAGATAACCAATACTATCCCCCCAGAGCCTACCTTCAAGGCCTCAGAACCTTACTCCCGCACTCCTCATTTTGACCTCACTGTTGAGACTAAAAAACCACCTAAAAATCTAGATTAGGAGGAGATGTTCAGGAAGGTTAAAATCTTGGAACAATCATTCAGAAACATGCAGGGATTAGGAGGCCAGGTGAGCGTGGCCTACAAAGATTTGTGTCTATTTCCTAATGTTCAACTGTTGGTGGGATTCAAGATGGCCAAATTTGATCTATATGACGGGAAAGGAGACCCAGTGGCCCATTTAAGGGGATTCTACAGTAAAATGAGAGGAGTCGGTGGGAATGAAGAGTTGTTGATGGCGTACTTTAGTCTGAGTCTGAGTGGTTCGGCGTTGGAGTGGTACACTCGTCAGGATCACAGCAGATGGTATACATGGGATGTTTTGGCCCAAGAATTCGCTTTTCATTTCTAATACAACCTCGAGATTGTTCCAGATCATTTATCTCTGACTAAGATTGAGAAGAAGCCTAGTGAAAGTTTAAGGGAGTATGGTTTTCGTTGGAGAGAACAAGCGGAAAGGGTTGACCCTCCGATGAAAGAGAGCGAAATGGTGGATTACTTTCTATAGGCCCTGGAGCCCACTTACTACGACCATCTGGTGTCGACCATAGGCAAGTCCTTCAATGAGGTAGTGAAGATGGGTGACATGGTAGAATAAGGGCTTAAATCAAACAAAATCATGAGTTACTCGGCTATTAAGGCAACTACCCAAGCTATTCAGAACGGTACTGGGGGAATAATCGGAAAGAAGATGTGGCAACAATTGATTCAGGATCATGGTTTGGACCTAGAGGCTCGTCCCACCATTATACTCAGCCTCGACCCCACCACCAAACATACACCCAAACCCCGTATGATCCACCCCAACATTACTTCCCATCACCAGACCCTCATTTTTCTGTCCACCACGCCCAAACATACACTCAACCTCTTGCCCACGCACACTGGCGTGCGTCAGCCCCACAAAATACCTACCCAGCTCCACAAAATGCTTATCCACCCCCACGAGCCTACTAAAACCTCGCCAGCCCAAGTTTTCGGCCCAATCAAGCATTTAAGAATGAAAGGTTGCAGCGGAAGAAAACCTTCACCCCTTTGGGAGAGTCCTATACTGGTTTGTTCCATAGATTGAGGCAATTGGATATGCTGAGGCCAATTGAGTCAAAATTGCCAAACCCTCCTCCAAAGAATCTTGATTATTCTGTAAGCTGTGAATATTGTTCTAGCGCACTGGGGCATGACACGGAGAAGTGCTGGCACTTGAAAATGCCATCCAGGAGCTTATTGACACTAACCGGATTGAAGTCCAAACTCCAGAGGCACCCAACATCAACCAGAACCCACTATTAACACATCAGGAGTCAAACATGATCGAGATAGTACATAAGGGAGGGGAGCCCAAAAAGCCTTCACATACCGTCATGATGATTCAGTCCAATGAGATCAAGCCAGTTAAAAAACCAATAGTTGAAGGATCAGTGAACAAGTTGAGCGGGGCAAACGATGAGCCATCTACGGTAGTCAAGAAAGGATCCCCAGGTGATGTTGCATCAAAACAAGGAAAGTCAAAAGTGGTTGTGCCAGGAGTGGCAAACAAGCCTATCATAATTGTGGAGGGTGCCTGTATGGATCCTATCATTATCAAGCCTATAACCCAGTTGCCGATCGTCAATAGCAAGGCTATCCCGTGGAACTATAAACGGGTGATAGTGACCTACAAGGGAAAGAAAGTGAAAGAAGAAGTCAATGAGGCCCATGGATTAACTCGTTCGGGGAGATGCTTTGACATGGAAGAGTTAAGAAAAGCTAAAACCTCCAAAGATAACTCAGTTCTAGTGAAGAAAGTGGTAGGTGAAGAAGAGGCGGAGGAGTTTCTGAGAAAAATGAAGGTACAAGACTATTCCATCGTGGAGCAGTTAAGAAATACGCCTGCTTAGATTTCACTGTTGACATTGTTAATCCACTCAGATGAGCATCGTCGGGCCTTGATGAAAATTCTGAACGAGGCTCATGTCCCCAACAAGATTTCAGTAAACCATCTGGAAAAGATCGCCAACAAAATATTTGAGGTGAACATGGTCACCTTCTCTGATGATGAGTTGCCCGTGGAAGGTACTCAACACAACAGAGCTCTCTATCTTACGGTAAAATGTGAATATTCAGTGGTTACCAGAGTATTTGTTAACAATGGTTCCAGTGCAAACATTTGCCCTCTCTCTACTCTGAACAAGTTGAAGGTGGATGATAGGAGGATTCACAAGAATAGTATCTGTGTTCGGGGATTTGATGGTGGAGGGAAAAATTCAGTTGGTGATATAGTGCTTGAGTTGACAATAGGACCGGTGGAATTCACTATGGAGTTCCAGGTGCTGGATGTAGCCGTCTCCTACAATTTTCTGTTAGGCCGACCTTGGATTCATGCCGTTAAAGCAGTCCCGTCTACTCTGCACCTGATGGTCAAGTTCGAATGGGATAGACAGGAGATCGTCGTGCATGGCAAGGATAATTTGTGTGCTCACAGCAATGTCGTTGTCCCGTTCATTGAGGTTGAAGATGATAAAGGGTCCTGGGTCTATCAATTTTTTGAAACAGTGTCGGTCGAGAAAATTCCAGAAGGGAAATGCGTTCCAATTCCAAAGGTAACCGTCGCATCAGTCATGGTGGCCTTCGAAATTCTGAAAAATGGCTTTGTGCCTGGTAAGGGTCTGGGTACATCTCTGTAGGGTATCATACAGCCGGTGTCTCTCCCTAAAAACTTGGGGACATTTGGTTTGGGATTCAAACCCATAACCGCAGACGTGAAAAGGGCTAGAAAGTTGAAACAGAGGGCGTGGGCACTGCCAAAGCCTATCTCACGTCTCTTCAGGTTGTTTGTCAAGCTTGGTGCTAGGAAACGCCCAGTGACAACAATTCCCAGTTCTGTGGTTGGCGTTGATGAAGAGTTAATTGAAAGGTTCGAGAGGTTGTTCGGCGATGTGAACATGGTGGAAGTTGGAGAAGGCTCTAGCAAAGCAGATGTGCAGTTTGTTGGGCCGAGTGCAAAGCTTAACAATTGGGAGTCTACTCCCCTTCATATCCGGAAGGAGTTTTGGTAGTTTACTTTGATTTTCTTTCAGTTTATCTGGATTATTCCAGGGTTGTAATTCAGATTCTATGGTCTGTCTGTTTGGATGTATAGACCCTGTTATCTTTTAATTTCAATGAAATGCAATTTCCCTTTTCCATCATTCCTGATAGTTTTATTTTTGTTTTTCTTTTCTTCCTTGTACAGTCCTTTTTATGCTTGTTTTAATGACATGACATGCACAAGGAATCTTCGGCCCTGTCTTAAAAGTCAATCTAATTCTGAAATAACAATTCAAGAAATAAAATGTGATGATGAATTAGAATATGATGAGGATGAGGCCTTTGAAGAGATTAGTAAGGAGTTAAATCATTTTGAAGAAAATCCCAAGCCAAACCTGAGTGATACAGAAGCAATCAATTTAGGGGACCCAGATAATGTCATAGAAACAAAGATAAGTGTCCATCTTGAACTGCAAATCGGGGAAGAGATAATCAGAGCATTGTTTGAATACAAAGATGTTTTTGCATGGTCATATGACGACATGCCGGGTCTAAGCACTGACTTGGTGTTTCACAAATTGCCCACTGACCCGGCACTCCCTTCTGTCAAGCAGAAGTTGAGAAAGTTCAAAATCGACATGAGTGTGAAGATTAAACAAGAGGTCACAAAGCAGTTTGATGTAAAGGTCATTCGGGTCAAGCAGTATCCCACTTGGTTAGCCAATGTTGTGCCTGTGCCAAAGAAGGATGGAAAGACCAGAGTGTGTGTTGATTACCGTGATCTCAACAAGGCAAGTCCAAAGGACAACTTCCCACTGCCAAATATCCATATTTTGATTGAAAATTGCGCCAAGCATGAGATATGGTCTTTTGTGGATTGCTATGCGGGCTATCATCAGATCTTAATGGATGAGGAAGATGCGGAAAAGACGGCATTCATCACGCCGTGGAGACATATTTCTACCGGGTCATGCCTTTCTGTTTGAAAAATGTTGGAGCAACTTACATGAGGGAAATGGCGACCATATTCCATGACATGATACATAAGGAGATCAAGGTCTACATAGATAATATGATCATAAAGTTCAGGAAGCAGTCTGACCACATCAGAGATTTGAGGAAATTTTTCCAGAGGCTTCGCGGGTACAATCTTAAGCTTAACCCCGCCAAATGCACATTTGGCGTTCCATCTGGAAAACTGTTGGGATTCATAGTCAGTCGTCGAGGTATTGAATTGGGCCCGTCAAAGATCAAAGCTATCCAAGAATTTCCACCTCCAAGGAACAAGACTGAGGTGATGAGTCTGTTAGGGAGATTGAACTGCATCAGCAGGTTTATTGCTCAGGTCACGACAACTTGTGAGCCTATCTTCAAGCTGTTGAAGAAGGATATTGCGGTCAAGTGGACAGACGAGTGTCAAGAAGCATTTGATAAGATAAAGGAGTACTTGTCAAACCCATCTGTGTTGGTCCCACCAGAACCGATGAGACCTTTAATTCTGTATTTGATGGTCCTGGATAACTCATTTGGTTGTGTGTTGGGTCAGCATGACATCACCGGCAGGAAGGATCAAGCCATCTATTATCTCAGCAATAAGTTCACATCCTATGAAGTTAAGTACACTCACCTTGAAAGGACATGTTGCGCCCTAACTTGGGTAGCACAGAAGTTGAAGCATTATTTTTCATCTTACACTACTTACCTCATTTCTCGCTTGGATCCATTAAAGTATATCTTTCAGAAGCCTATGCCCACAGGGAGACTTGCGAAGTGGAAGATTTTGCTCATAGAATTTGACATTATCTATGTGACTCGGACCGCGATGAAGGCCCAAGCATTGGCCGATCATTTGGCCGAGAACCCCGTCGATGAAGAATATGAACCATTGAGAACTTACTTTCCTAATGAAGAGGTGATGCACATTGACGAGTTGGAACATGTTGAAAAGCCAGGTTGGAAACTTTTCTTTGATGGAGCTGCTAACATGAAAGGCGTTGGGATAGAAGCTGTACTCATTTCTAAAACAAGGAATCACTACCCTGTTACGGCTCAGCTTTGTTTATATTGTACCAACAACATGGCTGAGTACGAGGCATGCATTTTGGGGTTGAGATTAGTTGAAGACATGGGTGTCTAGGAAGTCTTGGTCTTCGGAGACTCGGACCTTCTAGTGCACCAGATTCAAGGGGAATGGGAAACGCGGGATTTAAAACTCATACCGTACCAACAATGTTTGCAAGATCTTTGTCAATGGTTCCGATCAGTAGAGTTCAGGCATATTCCAAGGATCCATAATGAGGTTGTCGATTCTTTGGCTACTCTAGCGTCCATGTTACATCATCCAGCTAAGGCTTATGTTGACCCTTTGCATATTTAGGTCCACGATCAGCATGCTTACTGTAATATGGTGGAAGAAGAACTTGATGGTGAGCCATGGTTCCACGATATCAGGGAATATATCAGGATGGGGGTGTAACCAGTACAAGCCACAAGTGATCAAAAGAGAATAATTCGTCGTTTGGCAAATGGGTTTTTCTTCAGTGGAGGAGTTTTGTACAAAAGAACTCCAGATCTTGGATTGTTAAGATGCATAGATGCTAGACAGACCACGACTATCATGACCGAAGTACATTCCGGAGTCTACGGACCGCATATGAGAGGGTATGTTCTGGCGAAGAAGATTCTCCGAGCAGGTTATTATTGGGTCACCATGGAGCAAGATTGCATCAGTTTTGTACGCAAGTGTCATCAATGTCAAGTGCACGGAGACTTGATTCATTCTCTGCCATCAGAATTGCATACAATGTCTTCACCATGGCCATTTGTTTCTTTGGGTATGGATGTCATCGGACCCATTGATCCAGCAGCATCCAATGGCCATAGGTTCATTCTGGTGGCCATCAACTATTTCACCAAATGGGTTGAAGCTAAAACTTTCAAGTCTGTGACGAAGAAAGAAATGTTCCATTTTGTTCACTTAAATATCATTTGTCGGTTTGGGATACCAAAGATAATCATCACAGATAATGGTGCTAATGTCAATAGTCATTTGATGAAAGAGGTATGTTAGCAATTTAAGATTAGGCATCGCAATTCCACCCCATACCGCCCTAAGACGATGGGAGCAGTCAAGGCAGCCAATAAGAATATAAAGAAGATACTTCGGAAAATGGTGGAAGGTTATAGGCGATGGCACGAAAAGTTGCCCTTTGCGTTGTTGGGTTATCATACTACTATTCGCACTTCAGTAGGTGCAACTCCTTATTTGTTGGTATATGGAACTGAAGTAGTGATACCCGCGGAAGTTGAAATTCCATCCCTCCAGATTGTTGCTGAAGCCGAAATTGATGATGACGAGTAGGTCAAAACCCGTCGGGAGCAATTGAGTTTGATTGATGAAAAAATGTTGGCAGTGGTATGTCATGGCCAGTTGTATCAAAAGTGAATGGCAAGAGTGTACAACAAGAAGGTGTGTCCCCGAAAATTTGAAGTGGGTCAGCAAGTATTGAAACGCATCCTGCCACATCAGGCCAAAGCAAAAGGCAAGTTCGCCCCAAATTGGTAGAGGTCGTTCATCACAACGAGAGTGTTGTCCAATGGTGATTTGTATTTAACAGATATAGAAGGCAAATGTGTAGATATGGCTATCAATTCCGATGCAGTCAAAAGATATTATGTATGATTTATTTGGTTTGAATTATGTTTGTTTGTACTTGGCATGTTTTGAAGATTGAAATGATGAAGGAATTTTGTTCTTCTATCTAAACACTTTATCCTTTGTTACCCCTTTGAGCCTTATTTATTTCCTTTCATACCCCTCTTTTGGAATTCGTAGCAAAGTTCAGAAACGGGAGCGCAAAAGATAAGTAAAGGAAAAGAGAGGAAAATATGAAGAATAGAATGAAAAAGAGTGAAAAAAGAGAAAAAAGAAAAAAAACAACAAAAAGAGGAAAAAAAAGAAGAAAAGAAGAGAAAAGGAAAAAGAGTAGAGAAAAGAAAAGAGAAAATCACAACAACAAAGTAACTCTGATGACATAAACTACGTCCGACCTGATTCCTTTTAAGGATACATAGGCAGCTCACGGTTCAGTCCCATCAAAATAAAAATACAAAAGTCCCCAAGCAAAGAAACTGGGCAGAAGTTGTGGTTGTTGTAGGAAATCTGATTCCAAAAGTTGAAATTTCGAACCCATTGGAATTGTTTTGAGCCTTTTTATACCTTTTCTTTCTAACCCTATCCAAAAGCCCACATTACGGTCCAAAGAAAGACCTTCCAATCAGTCTTCGAGAGATTCCAAGTTGAGCAAGTAGAGGTGATTCATATCACGGGCAACACTCTGGTCCAAGTAGGAAAAATGAAAAAGTGAGAGAGTCTTATTGGTGAAAACCCTCGCAGGCACCGTAAGGCGACGGAGGCTGAGAGAAATTGAAATGAGAGAGTCTTATTGGTGAAAACCCTCATGGGTACTGTAAGGCGACAGTGAGTTGAGAGATGAACAAATGAGAGAGGTTTGTTGGTGAAAACCCTTTAGGGCACCGCAGGCCGAACAGTGTCAGTGATTTGGTGAAAATTGGGTTTTGAAGATCTTGGGGCATAAAGTATGACAACTGAAAGTTGATTGGTTGGACAGACTGGGCTGATTAATCCGAAATGCATGTCATGATCATTGGTACCAGCTATCCACTCAGATAAGTCTCTTTTCTTTTTCCCTTCTAGCAGTCATCCAGCTTTGGATTTTTCTTATCCCTAACTCTCAAAGTCATTGCATTTCATTTCTTTTGGGTTTATTTGTCTAAGATGTTTCCAATGTCAGTTCTGTTTAAGCAAATAAGAAAGGATTTCAAAGCTCACTACCAACTTCCAAAAATTGCATAAAGCACAGTGCGTCCAGAGCTTACCAAAGATAGCATGATGTAAAGTGGGAAATAAGGTGTCAGGGAAAGTTCCATTGGTCGAAGGGTTTAGTAATCTTGTGGGAGATACAGAGGTTTAGGTAGAAAGGTCAGAAATGTAAAACAATGGTTTGGGTATAGAGCAGTCGGGTAATCCAGGTCTTGCGATTGAGGATCAGTCAGAAAGGAAAATAATTCTTGGGCAGTTCAAGGCAGCCAGTCAAAGCAAAGCACGGCGAGTGAAGAGCTACCTTCAGAAAGAATGCCACTAACTAACCACCACATTTTAAACTGACAAGATTTTCTTTGATTTGAAACATGGGCAGAAAATTGTGTTTGTTTCGGAGAAACCCTCCGCCAGGAAAAGCAAGGATCAGACAGGTTTGACCGTAAATTTTTAGGACCCTCCTGGAAAATGAGACCTAGTTTAAAATTCGAAACAATCATGAGTAGAAAAATCTAGCATAAATGTACCCCAAAGGAATATAAGTTGGCTTCGCAGTTTGCATGTTTGAGATAAGATTCAATTAGGAGTTTTCAGGACCCTCCTGAATAATGGGACCTAGCTTTAAGATTTCCATTAGATAACAAGATTAGCGTAAGTTCTGTTGTAGGGTAGTATAATTCACCCGTAAAAATTGTCACTCTTAAGATAAGACTTGATTTTTGATTTTCAGGACCCTCCTGGATAATAGGACGTAGTTTTAAGACCTTCTTAGATAACAGGATTTAGCGGAAGTCATACCTTTATAAGATATAATTTAGATTTAAAACTGTCATTTAACTAGGATTTTTAGGACTCTCCTGGATAATGGGATTTAGCTTTCAAATTCTTAGAGATATTTGGTAACATGATTCAATTAACACTCACAGACGCGCCCAACTACCAAATTGGGGTAGAAAATTCTCTTTGTTTTGTCTATTTTGTTGAAATCAGACACCCACCTGGAAAGCAAGGGAGAACAACACTAGTTTTAAGGATAAAAAACAGTTCAGGGTCAAGCAATCAGGCACCCATTTGGGGAATCAAGGAAAGATAATTCAAAGGAAAAGAAGTCACAAGGGGAAGTAATTCAAGTGTTGGTAATCAGGAGCCCACCTGAAGAATGAAGGAAAGCAGTTCAAGTGTTGGTAATCAGGAGCCCACTTGAAGAACGACGGGAAGCGACAATTCAAATGTTGATAATCAGGAGCCCACCTGAAGAACGAAGGGAAGTGGCAATTCAAGTGTTGGTAATCAAGAGCCCACCTAAAGAATGAAAGGAAGAGGCAATTCAAGTGTTGGTAATCAGGAGCCTGCCTGAAGAAAGAAGGGAAGCATCAAGGTTCAAATGAGTTCAGCAATCAGGAGCCTGCCTGGAGAAAGAGGGGAAGCAACAATTCAAGTGTTGGTAATGAGGAGCCCGCCTGGAGAACGAAGGGAAGCAACAATTCAAGTGTTGGTAATCAGGAGCCCGCCTGAAGAACGAAGGGAAGCAGCAATTCAAGTGTTGGTAATAAGGAACCCGCCTGGAGAACGAACGGAAGCAGCAGTTCAAGTGTTGGTAATCGAGAGCCCACCTGGAAGAACCAATGGAAAACAACAATGTTTGAAGGAAGACGATTCAAGTTCAGCAATCATGTGCCCGCCTGAAAAACAAAGGAAAGCACCTCAGAATACAATTCAAGACAGCAACAAAGGAATCCCACCGGTAGATTACAAGTCAACAGAGCAACGAAAATTGTAAGATCAAGTTTGAAGATATAGATAGGACTCTTGTAATTCATAGATCATAGTTTAGGCTAGCTTCTTTTATTCTGTCTTGGTGTAATAAGGAATTCAGCAAGCAGTAGCAGCAGTAGCAACAGTGAAATCACAGCTTCTTTGTAGTCCTAGCTACCGAAACTTCCCGAACTACACTGACCTGATTCCTTTATAGCCAAGGAGATATAGGCAACCTCAGAAGCAGGGTGCGGTCAAATCTTTCAAAGATGCTTCCCACGGAGTATTCGAACGAGTAAAATTCGCTCGTATCCGCTCACTTTATCTTTCCATGAAAACTCTCCATGTTTCCGAGTAAAGAGGGGCAGCTGTGAGCACGTGATTTTTGCCCTATAAGAATTATTCCCATAAATTCAAACAAAATAAATTTTTCCCATTGTTTGCAATTTCGTGAATTTTTGTAGCACTTTTCTGTTAATTGTTTGCACTTGTCTGCGCATGTTTAATTTTGTTTAATTCATGAAAAATACAAAAAATATGTTGTATTTGCATTTAGGATTTAATTTTATATTTTTAGATTAATTAGTAAATTAGTATGTTTTACAAAAATGGAAAAAAATCACAAAAATAATTCATTTTTGCATTTAGCTTCGAATTTTATAGTCTTCTTTTAATTTGGTAATTAATTAGTTGTGGTAAATATTATTTTGAGTAATTAATCTAATTTGGTAGGATAATCTGGTTTAGGAATTAATTTAGGTTTTTAATTTTGAAAAAAAAAAGAATTTTGAAATAAAAGGAAAAGGAAAAGAAGTGGAAAAAGCCTGATTTTTGCCAAATCCGTTAAATTCCCCAAGCCCAAACAAATTATGCCCATTACCCATCGAAACCGGCCCAAACTCGTGTCCCTCAACCCAGTCTACCCCGTTCAATTACCAAACAACCCCGTTCAGTCACCAAAAGACCCCGTCTCAGTCATTTTCCATCTGGACTGTTGATCTCAGTCGATCAAAAGGTCCGGAACTAGGACCCCATATAGTATAAAAGTGTTCGAATGTTCCCCCCTAAATCGTCTCTCACCCCTCACATCCATCTTCAGAGATTGAATAGAAACCCTACAGCCGCCCTAATTTTCCACCGCCTTAGTCAGCGGTGCCACTTCTGACCGGCCCCAAGTTGATATCATAGAACCCTTACCTCATCCCTTTTCCCAATCCACAACTCATTTCCCTCGAAACTTGCTAGAACCCCTCGACTTAAATCTAAGCTCGAGCCCTAAAGTTCAAAGACCAATTTCCAATTGAATTCGGTGGTGTGCATCGACCCAAGCCTTTGTTTTCCCCGATTAGGAGGCTGATGCACTACAAAACTGATATTGTTCATCTGTTCTTGACAGAAACAAGTGAGTAGCATCAGTTTCGTGTGAATTAGGATATCAAGTGTAATTTCGAGTTTAATCGGTGAGTTTCTATTTATCTCTGTGTCCATTTTGGTTTTATTTCACCTTTTGTCCTTCTTCTTTTCTTCTCTTGTTTCTTTGGTTGAAAACTTGACCAATTTTTCGAGTTTGAATTGTTTTCTGTTCGATTGTTCCCTCTATTTCTTTTTCAAATCGTAAAAAACTTGTTCTCCGATTTTCTTGGCCTGTTGAGTTTTATTAATGTCATAGTTAAATCTCTGATCTTCCCTTTTGGTTTTAGTCTCATCAGGAGTCAAACATGATTGAGATAGTACATAAGGGAGGGGAGCCCAAAAAGCCTTCACATACCGTCATGATGATTCAGTCTAATGAGATCAAGCCAGTTAAAAAACCAATAGTTGAAGGATCAGTGATTAAGTTGAGCAGGGCAAATGATGAGCCATCTACGGTAGTCAAGAAAGGATCCCCAGGTGATGTTGCATCAAAACAAGGAAAGTCAAAAGTGGTTGTGCCAGGAGTGGCAAACAAGCCTATCATAATTGTGGAGGGTGCCTGTATGGATCCTATCATTATCAAGCCTATAACCCAGTTGCCGATCGTCAATAGCAAGGCTATCCCGTGGAACTATAAACGGGTGATAGTGACCTACAAGGGAAAGAAAGTGAAAGAAGAAGTCAATGAGGCCCATGGATTAACTCGTTCGGGGAGATGCTTTGACATGGAAGAGTTAAGAAAAGCTAAAACCTCCAAAGATAACTCAGTTCTAGTGAAGAAAGTGGTAGCTGAAGAAGAGGCGGAGGAGTTTCTGAGAAAAATGAAGGTACAAGACTATTCCATCGTGGAGCAGTTAAGAAATACGCCTGATTAGATTTCACTGTTGACATTATTAATCCACTCAGATGAGCATCGTCGGGCCTTGATGAAAATTCTGAACGAGGCTCATGTCCCCAACAAGATTTCAGTAAACCATCTGGAAAAGATCGCCAACAAAATATTTGAGGTGAACAGGGTCAC
Organism: Nicotiana tabacum; assembly: GCF_000715075.1. Lineage (NCBI taxonomy): Eukaryota > Viridiplantae > Streptophyta > Magnoliopsida > Solanales > Solanaceae > Nicotiana > Nicotiana tabacum. The sequence goes on along the minus strand of NC_134087.1, from coordinate 53,658,813 downwards.
CTTCTCTGATGATGAGTTGCCCGTGGAAGGTACTCAACACAACAGAGCTCTCTATCTTACGGTAAAATGTGAATATTCAGTGGTTACCAGAGTATTTGTTAACAATGGTTCCAGTGCAAACATTTGCCCTCTCTCTACTCTGAACAAGTTGAAGGTGGATGATAGGAGGATTCACAAGAATAGTATCTGTGTTCGGGGATTTGATGGTGGAGGGAAAAATTCAGTTGGTGATATAGTGCTTGAGTTGACAATAGGACCGGTGGAATTCACTATGGAGTTCCAGGTGCTGGATGTAGTCGTCTCCTACAATTTTCTGTTAGGCCGACCTTGGATTCATGCCGCCAAAGCAGTCCCGTCTACTCTGCACCTGATGGTCAAGTTCGAATGGGATAGACAGGAGATCGTCGTGCATGGCAAGGATAATTTGTGTGCTCACAGCAATGTCGTTGTCCCGTTCATTGAGGTTGAAGATGATAAAGGGTCCTGGGTCTATCAATTTTTTGAAACAGTGTCGGTCGAGAAAATTCCAGAAGGGAAATGCATTCCAATTCCAAAGGTAACCGTCGCATCAGTCATGGTGGCCTTCGAAATTCTGAAAAATGGCTTTGTGCCTGGTAAGGGTCTGGGTACATCTCTGTAGGGTATCATACAGCCGGTGTCTCTCCCTAAAAACTTGGGGACATTTGGTTTGGGATTCAAACCCATAACCGCAGACGTGAAAAGGGCTAGAAAGTTGAAACAGAGGGCGTGGGCACTGCCAAAGCCTATCTCACGTCTCTTCAGGTTGTTTGTCAAGCTTGGTGCTAGGAAACGCCCAGTGAAAACAATTCCCAGTTCTGTGGTTGGCGTTGATGAAGAGTTAATTGAAAGGTTCGAGAGGTTGTTCGGCGATGTGAACATGGTGGAAGTTGGAGAAGGCTCTAGCAAAGCAGATGTGCAGTTTGTTGGGCCGAGTGCAAAGCTTAACAATTGGGAGTCTACTCCCCTTCATATCCGGAAGGAGTTTTGGTAGTTTACTTTGATTTTCTTTCAGTTTATCTGGATTATTCCAGGGTTGTAATTCAGATTCTATGTTCTGTCTGTTTGGATGTATAGACCCTGTTATCTTTTAATTTCAATGAAATGCAATTTCCCTTTTCCATCATTCCTGATAGTTTTATTTTTGTTTTTCTTTTCTTCCTTGTACAGTCCTTTTTATGCTTGTTTTAATGACATGACATGCATAAGGAATCTTCGGCCCTGTCTTAAAAGTCAATCTAATTCTGAAATAACAATTCAAGAAATAAAATGTGATGATGAATTAGAATATGATGAGGATGAGACCTTTGAAGAGATTAGTAAGGAGTTAAATCATTTTGAAGAAAATCCCAAGCCAAACCTGAGTGATACAGAAGCAATCAATTTAGGGGACCCAGATAATGTCATAGAAACAAAGATAAGTGTCCATCTTGAACTGCAAATCGGGGAAGAGATAATCAGAGCATTGTTTGAATACAAAGATGTTTTTGCATGGTCATATGACGACATGCCGGGTCTAAGCACTGACTTGGTGTTTCACAAATTGCCCACTGACCCGGCACTCCCTCCTGTCAAGCAGAAGTTGAGAAAGTTCAAAATCGACATGAGTGTGAAGATTAAAGAAGAGGTCACAAAGCAGTTTGATGTAAAGGTCATTCGGGTCAAGCAGTATCCCACTTGGTTAGCCAATGTTGTGCCTGTGCCAAAGAAGGATGGAAAGACCAGAGTGTGTGTTGATTACCGTGATCTCAACAAGGCAAGTCCAAAGGACAACTTCCCACTGCCAAATATCCATATTTTGATTGAAAATTGCGCCAAGCATGAGATAGGGTCTTTTGTGGATTGCTATGCGGGCTATCATCAGATCTTAATGGATGAGGAAGATGCAGAAAAGACGGCATTTATCACGCCGTGGAGACATATTGCTACCGGGTCATGCCTTTCTGTTTGAAAAATGTTGGAGCAACTTACATGAGGAAAATGACGACCATATTCCATGACATGATACATAAGGAGATCAAGGTCTACATAGATAATATGATCATAAAGTTCAGGAAGCAGTCTGACCACATCAGAGATTTGAGGAAATTTTTCCAGAGGCTTCGCAGGTACAATCTTAAGCTTAACCCCACCAAATGCACATTTGGCGTTCCATCTGGAAAACTGTTGGGATTCATAGTCAGTCGTCGAGGTATTGAATTGGGCCCGTCAAAGATCAAAGCTATCCAAGAATTTCCACCTCCAAGGAACAAGACTGAGGTGATGAGTCTGTTAGGGAGATTGAACTGCATCAGCAGGTTTATTGCTCAGGTCACGACAACTTGTGAGCCTATCTTCAAGCTGTTGAAGAAGGATATTGCGGTCAAGTGGACAGACGAGTGTCAAGAAGCATTTGATAAGATAAAGGAGTACTTGTCAAACCCATCTGTGTTGGTCCCACCAGAACCGATGAGACCTTTAATTCTGTATTTGATGGTCCTGGTTAACTCATTTGGTTGTGTGTTGGGTCAGCATGACATCACCGGCAGGAAGGATCAAGCCATCTATTATCTCAGCAATAAGTTCACATCCTATGAAGTTAAGTACACTCACCTTGAAAGGACATGTTGCACCCTAACTTGGGTAGCACAGAAGTTGAAGCATTATTTTTCATCTTACACTACTTACCTCATTTCTCGCTTGGATCCATTAAAGTATATCTTTCAGAAGCCTATGCCCACAGGGAGACTTGCGAAGTGGAAGATTTTGCTCATAGAATTTGACATTATCTATGTGACTCGGACCGCGATGAAGGCCCAAGCATTGGCCGATCATTTGGCCGAGAACCCCGTCGATGAAGAATATGAACCATTGAGAACTTACTTTCCTAATGAAGAGGTGATGCACATTGACGAGTTGGAACATGTTGAAAAGCCAGGTTGGAAACTTTTCTTTGATGGAGCTGCTAACATGAAAGGCGTTGGGATAGAAGCTGTACTCATTTCTAAAACAAGGAATCACTACCCTGTTACGGCTCAGCTTTGTTTATATTGTACCAACAACATGGCTGAGTACGAGGCATGCATTTTGGGGTTGAGATTAGTTGAAGACATGGGTGTCTAGGAAGTCTTGGTCTTCGGAGACTCGGACCTTCTAGTGCACCAGATTCAAGGGGAATGGGAAACGCGGGATTTAAAACTCATACCGTACCAACAATGTTTGCAAGATCTTTGTCAATGGTTCCGATCAGTAGAGTTCAGGCATATTCCAAGGATCCATAATGAGGTTGTCGATTCTTTGGCTACTCTTGCGTCCATGTTACATCATCCAGCTAAGGCTTATGTTGACCCTTTGCATATTTAGGTCCACGATCAGCATGCTTACTGTAATATGGTGGAAGAAGAACTTGATGGTGAGCCATGGTTCCACGATATCAGGGAATATATCAGGATGGGGGTGTAACCAGTACAAGCCACAAGTGATCAAAAGAGAATAATTCGTCGTTTGGCAAATGGGTTTTTCTTCAGTGGAGGAGTTTTGTACAAAAGAACTCCAGATCATGGATTGTTAAGATGCATAGATGCTAGACAGACCACGACTATCATGACCGAAGTACATTCCAGAGTCTACGGACCGCATATGAGAGGGTATGTTCTGGCGAAGAAGATTCTCCGAGCAGGTTATTATTGGGTCACCATGGAGCGAGATGGCATCAGTTTTGTACGCAAGTGTCATCAATGTCAAGTGCACGGAGACTTGATTCATTCTCTGCCATCAGAATTGCATACAATGTCTTCACCATGGCCATTTGTTTCTTGGGGTATGGATGTCATCGGACCCATTGATCCAGCAGCATCCAATGGCCATAGGTTCATTCTGGTGGCCATCAACTATTTCACCAAATGGGTTGAAGCTAAAACTTTCAAGTCTGTGACGAAGAAAGAAATGTTCCATTTTGTTCACTTAAATATCATTTGTCGGTTTGGGATACCAAAGATAATCATCACAGATAATGGTGCTAATGTCAATAGTCATTTGATGAAAGAGGTATGTTAGCAATTTAAGATTAGGCATCGCAATTCCACCCCATACCGCCCTAAGGCGATGGGAGCAGTCAAGGCAGCCAATAAGAATATAAAGAAGATACTTCGGAAAATGGTGGAAGGTTATAGGCGATGGCACGAAAAGTTGCCCTTTGCGTTGTTGGGTTATCATACTACTATTCGCACTTCAGTAGGTGCAACTCCTTATTTGTTGGTATATGGAACTGAAGTAGTGATACCCGCGGAAGTTGAAATTCCATCCCTCCGGATTGTTGCTGAAGCCGAAATTGATGATGACGAGTAGGTCAAAACCCGTCGGGAGCAATTGAGTTTGATTGATGAAAAAATGTTGGCAGTGGTATGTCATGGCCAGTTGTATCAAAAGTGAATGGCAAGAGTGTACAACAAGAAGGTGCGTCCCCGAAAATTTGAAGTGGGTCAGCAAGTATTGAAACGCATCCTGCCACATCAGGCCAAAGCAAAAGGCAAGTTCGCCCCAAATTGGTAGAGGTCGTTCATCACAACGAGAGTGTTGTCCAATGGTGATTTGTATTTAACAGATATAGAAGGCAAATGTGTAGATATGGCTATCAATTCCGATGCAGTCAAAAGATATTATGTATGATTTCTTTGGTTTGAATTATGTTTGTTTGTACTTGGCATGTTTTGAAGATTGAAATGATGAAGGAATTTTGTTCTTCTATCTAAACACTTTATCCTTTGTTACCCCTTTGAGCCTTATTTATTTCCTTTCATACCCCTCTTTTGGAATTCGTAGCAAAGTTCAGAAACGGGAGCGCAAAAGATAAGTAAAGGAAAAGAGAGGAAAATATGAAGAATAGAATGAAAAAGAGTGAAAAAAAGAGAAAAAAGAAAAAAACAACAAAAAGAGGGAAAAAAAAAAGAAGAAAAGAAGAGAAAAGGAAAAAGAGTAGAGAAAAGAAAAGAGAAAATCACAACAACAAAGTAACTCTGATGACATAAACTACGTCCGACCTGATTCCTTTTAAGGATACATAGGCAGCTCACGGTTCAGTCCCATCAAAATAAAAATACAAAAGTCCCCAAGCAAAGAAACTGGGCAGAAGTTGTGGTTGTTGTAGGAAATCTGATTCTAAAAGTTGAAATTTCGAACCCATTGGAATTGTTTTGAGCCTTTTTATACCTTTTCTTTCTAACCCTATCCAAAAGCCCACATTACGGTCCAAAGAAAGACCTTCCAATCAGTCTTCGAGAGATTCCAAGTTGAGCAAGTAGAGGTGATTCATATCACGGGCAACACTCTGGTCCAGGTAGGAAAAATGAAAAAGTGAGAGAGTCTTATTGGTGAAAACCCTCGCAGGCACCGTAAGGCGACGGAGGCTGAGAGAAATTGAAATGAGAGAGTCTTATTGGTGAAAACCCTCATGGGTACTGTAAGGCGACAGTGAGTTGAGAGATGAACAAATGAGAGAGGTTTGTTGGTGAAAACCCTTCAGGGCACCGCAGGCCGAACAGTGTCAGTGATTTGGTGAAAATTGGGTTTTGAAGATCTTGGGGCATAAAGTATGACAACTGAAAGTTGATTGGTTGGACAGACTGGGCTGATTAATCTGAAATGCATGTCATGATCATTGGTACCAGCTGTCCACTCAGATAAGTCTCTTTTCTTTTTCCCTTCTAGCAGTCATCCAGCTTTGGATTTTTCTTATCCCTAACTCTCAAAGTCATTGCATTTCATTTCTTTTGGGTTTATTTGTCTAAGATGTTTCCAATGTCAGTTCTGTTTAAGCAAATAAGAAAGGATTTCAAAGCTCACTACCAACTTCCAAAAATTGCACAAAGCACAGTGCGTCCAGAGCTTACCAAAGATAGCATGATGTAAAGTGGGAAATAAGGTGTCAGGGAAAGTTCCATTGGTCGAAGGGTTTAGTAATCTTGTGGGAGATACAGAGGTTTAGGTAGAAAGGTCAGAAATGTAAAACAATGGTTTGGGTATAGAGCAGTCGGGTAATCCAGGTCTTGCGATTGAGGATCAGTCAGAAAGGCAAATAATTCTTGGGCAGTTCAAGGCAGCCAGTCAAAGCAAAGCACGGCGAGTGAAGAGCTACCTTCAGAAAGAATGCCACTAACTAACCACCATATTTTAAACTGACAAGATTTTCTTTGATTTGAAACATGGGCAGAAAATTGTGTTTGTTTCGGAGAAACCCTCCGCCAGGAAAAGCAAGGATCAGACAGGTTTGACCGTAAATTTTTAGGACCCTCCTGGAAAATGGGACCTAGTTTAAAATTCGAAACAATCATGAGTAGAAAAATCTAGCATAAATGTACCCCAAAGGAATATAAGTTGGCTTCGCAGTTTGCATGTTTGAGATAAGATTCAATTAGGAGTTTTCAGGACCCTCCTGAATAATGGGACCTAGCTTTAAGATTTCCATTAGATAACAAGATTAGCGTAAGTTCTGTTGTAGGGTAGTATAATTCACCCGTAAAAATTGTCACTCTTAAGATAAGACTTGATTTTTGATTTTCAGGACCCTCCTGGATAATAGGACGTAGTTTTAAGACCTTCTTAGATAACAGGATTTAGCGGAAGTCATACCTTTATAAGATATAATTTAGATTTAAAACTGTCATTTAACTAGGATTTTTAGGACTCTCCTGGATAATGGGATTTAGCTTTCAAATTCTTAGAGATATTTGGTAACATGATTCAATTAACACTCACAGACGCGCCCAACTACCAAATTGGGGTAGAAAATTCTCTTTGTTTTGTCTATTTTGTTGAAATCAGACACCCACCTGGAAAGCAAGGGAGAACAACACGAGTTTTAAGGATAAAAAACAGTTCAGGGTCAAGCAATCAGGCACCCATTTGGGGAATCAAGGAAAGATAATTCAAAGGAAAAGAAGTCACAAGGGGAAGTAATTCAAGTGTTGGTAATCAGGAGCCCACCTGAAGAATGAAGGAAAGCAGTTCAAGTGTTGGTAATCAGGAGCCCACTTGAAGAACGACGGGAAGCGACAATTCAAATGTTGATAATCAGGAGCCCACCTGAAGAACGAAGGGAAGTGGCAATTCAAGTGTTGGTAATCAGGAGCCCACCTAAAGAATGAAAGGAAGAGGCAATTCAAGTGTTGGTAATCAGGAGCCTGCCTGAAGAAAGAAGGGAAGCATCAAGGTTCAAATGAGTTCAGCAATCAGGAGCCTGCCTGGAGAACGAGGGGAAGCAACAATTCAAGTGTTGGTAATGAGGAGCCCGCCTGGAGAACGAAGGGAAGCAACAATTCAAGTGTTGGTAATCAGGAGCCCACCTGAAGAACGAAGGGAAGCAACAATTCAAGTGTTGGTAATAAGGAACCCGCCTGGAGAACGAACGGAAGAAGCAGTTCAAGTGTTGGTAATCGAGAGCCCACCTGGAAGAACCAATGGAAAACAACAATGTTTGAAGGAAGACGATTCAAGTTCAGCAATCATGTGCCTGCCTGAAAAACAAAGGAAAGCACCTCAGAATACAATTCAAGACAGCAACAAAGGAATCCCACCGGTAGATTACAAGTCAACAGAGCAACGAAAATTGTAAGATCAAGTTTGAAGATATAGATAGGAATCTTGTAATTCATAGATCATAGTTTAGGCTAGCTTCTTTTATTCTGTCTTGGTGTAATAAGGAATTCAGCAAGCAGTAGCAGCAGTAGCAACAGTGAAATCACAGCTTCTTGGTAGTCCTAGCTACCGAAACTTCCCGAACTACACTGACCTGATTCCTTTATAACCAAGGAGATATAGGCAACCTCAGAAGCAGGGTGCGGTCAAATCTTTCAAAGATGCTTCCCACGGAGTATTCGAACGAGTAAAATTCGCTCGTATCCGCTCACTTTATCTTTCCATGAAAACTCTCCATGTTTCCGAGTAAAGAGGGGCAGCTGTGAGCACGTGATTTTTGCCCTATAAGAATTATTCCCATAAATTCAAACAAAATAAATTTTTCCCATTGTTTGCAATTTCGTGAATTTTTGTAGCACTTTTCTGTTAATTGTTTGCACTTGTCTGCGCATGTTTAATTTTGTTTAATTCATGAAAAATACAAAAAATATGTTGTATTTGCATTTATGATTTAATTTTATATTTTTAGATTAATTAGTAAATTAGTATGTTTTACAAAAATGGAAAAAATCACAAAAATAATTCATTTTTGCATTTAGCTTCGAATTTTATAGTCTTCTTTTAATTTGGTAATTAATTAGTTGTGGTAAATATTATTTTGAGTAATTAATCTAATTTGGTAGGATAATCTGGTTTAGGAATTAATTTAGGTTTTTAATTTTGAAAAAAAAAAAGAATTTTGAAATAAAAGGAAAAGGAAAAGAAGTGGAAAAAGCCTGATTTTGGCCAAATCCGTTAAATTCCCCAAGCCCAAACAAATTATGCCCATTACCCATTGAAACCAGCCCAAACTCGTGTCCCTCAACCCGGTCTACCCCGTTCAATTACCAAACAACCCCGTTCAGTCACCAAAAGACCCCGTCTCAGTCATTTTCCATCTGGACTGTTGATCTCAGTCGATCAAAAGGTCCGGAACTAGGACCCCATATAGTATAAAAGTGTTCGAATGTTCCCCCCTAAATCGTCTCTCACCCCTCACATCCATCTTCAGAGATTGAATAGAAACCCTACGGCCGCCCTAATTTTCCACCGCCTTGGTCAGCGGTGCCACTTCTGACCGGCCCCAAGTTGATATCATAGAACCCTTACCTCATCCCTTTTCCCAATCCATAACTCGTTTCCCTCGAAACTTGCTAGAACCCCTCGACTTAAATCTAAGCTCGAGCCCTAAAGTTCAAAGACCAATTTCCAATTGAATTCGGTGGTGTGCATCGACCCAAGCCTTTGTTTTCCCCGATTAGGAGGCTGATGCACTACAAAACTGATGTTGTTCATCTGTTCTTGACAGAGAACAAGTGATTAGCATCAGTTTCGTGTGAATTAGGATATCAAGTGTAATTTCGAGTTTAATCGGTGAGTTTCTATTTATCTCTGTGTCCATTTTGGTTTTATTTCACCTTTTGTCCTTCTTCTTTTCTTCTCCTGTTTCTTTGGTTGAAAACTTGACCAATTTTTCGAGTTTGAATTGTTTTCTGTTCGATTGTTCCCTCTATTTCCTTTTCAAATCGTAAAAAACTTGTTCTCCGATTTTCTTGGCCTGTTGAGTTTTATTAATGTCATAGTTAAATCTCTGATCTTCCCTTTTGGTTTTAGTCTCATTAGTTTAGTTTAATTAGTTTTGTTCCCTGCCTATTTGTGTTATTAATCAGTCATGTAGTTAAATTTTAGTTTTCAAATCATGTAAATGTTTGTTTTCTCTTGCTCTTGCTAAAATCACAGAAGCTAGTTTGGATCAGTAGTTGTTTGGGCTTGGGGTCATTTCTGAACCATTTGCAAGAGAAGCCCGTTCAGTTGGGTTTAATTTACTGGGTCGACCTGACCCATGAGGTAGGCTTGGGTAATTAACATGGGTTTTAAGGGTAGTCTAGGGAATTTAGGTTAGGGAATCTATTATAACTGATTTAGGAAGCTTCCCAGAAGCTGGCCTTAGGACTAATGTGAAAATTTGATTTTTGAGCTAAGGGCACTTGAGCAAAAATAAAAATTCTGAAAGGTTTTATGTGCAAAATTTAGCTTATTTCTGATGCCCTAACAGCTTGCCTATAAAGGTATTCTTACTTCATTAACAACACAAAAATTAGAGAAGAAAAATCCTGAAAATTAGAAACGGCTATTTTTCTTTGAAATATTCTGCAATAACCTTGAACTCCCTGCAGTTCCTTGCTGAGAACAACTCAAATTCTGTTTTCTGATCCTTTTTATTAGCTAGAATTTCTGAAGAACTTCACATTTCTGCACCTGGGTTAACATGGATTGAGCTTTGGACCTTTAAAGATGGGTTTGAGTTTTGCTGGTGCTGGTGCTGTTTCATTGCTGTTTTCTACTGTTGTTGTGACCTTTTCCCAGCTCATTTCATTTGTTCTATTTGCCGTAATTAGGTACTCATCCAACCTCAAATGGCATGTTTAAAGTGGGAATGAAATGAAGATGCTATCATATTTCATAGCATTTTACCTTAGAGTATTTTGTTTTAATGTTCATTAAAGTCTTGTTATATGTCTATATGTTCATTTAGTCTGTTATTATTGAGGCATCTATAAAGCTATTAAGTTCATTTGGTAATTGTGTTTTGAGTTGTGGGCTGATATAGGTTGGTGTCAAATATATTTGACCTTTGCTTTGGTCCTGTTCGTTACATGGGGAGTGTGGTATTCAAAATTTGAGCATGGGGTTTTGTTAAGTGAAAGGATGGTTGTCTGCATGTGCTAGATATTAGTTTAGGCCTTTGAACAAACTCAGCATAAGAGATTGTATTTTGATATGTGTACTCGAATGGTTGTAGTACTCTAAAGATGCTGCTTCAAAATGATAATTAAAAGTGAGATATCCATGCAGTAATTACATGTTTGCTTTCAGCTTTCTCTTTCTATCTTCATTTGTTAAAGGAACAAGTCCATGTGATTGAGAATCTATGTGTGATTTTGAGGTTCAAGTAATTTGTATGCTAGTTTTCTGGGGTTCTGATAGTATTGAAAATATGCTTATTTGAGTTTAAGTTGTTAAGTAGTAGTTAGTGTAGAATTCATGTGAAAAGAAGAAGGAAAAATGGTCAAGATTGTTTTTAAGAGTCAAGGCATGTTACTAATGTAATATTGTTTGTGTATGAGCATGTTAAGTTGAAATTGGTGTTTAAATTTCAGAATGATTAGCTAGTTAATTTGTGTTTGAATAGTTAAAATTTAGAAGTTAAAATGTTGATTCACTGGCATGTCTCGTCAGTTTTGATTGGATTTGCATTTTGCTGATTTTGTACCAATGATTGGGTTCTGAAATTTGGGCTTAAAGTTGGCCCAGCAAAGGAATGTCCCCCCTCAGACTCATTTATATGTCCTGAGTCCTTGACATCTATTTCCTAAAAGAATTGGGCTCATCTTGGGCCCAAGTCGAAAAACTTTGGCAAAAAATGGAAGTGTATATTCTTGTATTTCTGGGCTTGCCCGCTTCAATTTTGATTTGTTGTTGAAGATGGCACAAGCCGTTTCTCATTAAACAACCAAATCTGTCTCCTTTATTCGACGCAAGTTTTTCTTTGAACTAGTATGAATGTTGGACTTGAAAAGCAAAAGGGGTAAAATCCTAATTCACCTAGTGTTATTAATCAGATTTTGTTAATAATTGAGGGGAGCCGTAGTAGATAAAATAATTAGTTTATGGCCCTCAATATTTCGATTGATTTTTAGACAAACAGATTTGGGGTGTGCCGTACCAAGTAAGATATAGTTACGGCCCTCAAGAGTTTAGCTTGAATTCCCTTTAAAATTGGAATTGAGGCGTGTCGTGCCAAATAAAATCTTAAAATGCATGGCCCTCGCTTAATTAATATTTTAATCCTTATAAATCGAGGCGTGCCATTTAGTTAAATTTCCATGGCCCTCGCAAACTTGATAGTGCGTAGTTGCTTTAGGCGCGCTATTTTAAAAATTACCTTCCTAAACTCGGGTGTGCATTTATGTGACCCAAATCCAACTCTCAATAATTTTAGATAAAATATGTCGGGGACCGCGGGTGCATTTATGTGACATGGTTCAAGACGTGTTTTAAATAACGTTGAAATCTTCCTAAAAAAATAATTAAATAAAAGCTGTTACAAAGTTAAAATTGCACCATAGGCTAACATGTACTAAAATCAAGTAAATAGGCCAATTATAACAGTTGAGCGAGTGCTAGAACCACGGAACTTGGGAATGTCTAATACCTTCTCCCGGGTTAACAAAATTCCTTACCCGGATTTCTATGTTCGTGGACTGTAATAAAGAGTCAATCTTTTTCTTGATTCGGGATTTGAACCGGTGACTTGGGATACCCTAAAATTATCCCAAGTGGCTACTCTGAATTTTTTCATAAAATGATCCCGTTTCGATTGTCACTTTAAGTTGGAAAAAACTCCCTTATACCCTTGCGGGTGTTGGAAAAAGGAGGTGTGACAGTCACCAAGCAGCTTGATGCAAAGGTCATTCGGGTCACGCGGTATCCCACGTGGTTAGCCAATGTTGTGCTTGTGCCAAAGAAGGATGGTAAGACCAGAGTTTGTGTTAACTACCGTGATCTCAACAAGGCAAGTCCTAAGGACAACTTCCCACTGCCAAATATCCACATTTTGATCGATAATTGTGCCAAGCATGAGATTGGGTCTTTTGTGGATTGCTATGTAGGGTACCATCAGATTTTAATGGACGAGGAAGATGCGTAAAAGACGGCATTCATCACACCGTTGGGAACATACTGCTACCGGGTCATTCCTTTTGGTTTGAAAAATGCTAGGGCAACTTACATGAGGGCGATGACAACCATATTCCATGACATGATACACAAGGAGATCGAGGTTTACGTGGATGATGTGATCATAAAGTCTAGGAAGCAGTCGGACCACGTCAAAGATTTGAGAAAGTTTTTCCAGAGGCTCCGCAGGTACAATATTAAGCTCAATCCTGCAAAGTGCGCATTCGGTGTTCCATCGAGGAAGCTGTTGGGATTCATAGTCAGCCGGCGGGGTATTGAATTGGATCCGTCAAATATCAAGGCTATCTAGGAATTACCACCACCAAGGAACAAGACCGAGGTGATGAGTCTGTTAGAGAGGATGAATTACAATAGCAGGTTTATTGCTCAGCTCACGACAACTTGTGAGCCCATCTTCAAGTTGCTAAAGAAGGATGATGCGGTCAAGTGGACTGACAAGTGTGAGGAAGCATTTGATAAGATAAAAGGATACTTGTCAAACCCACCTGTGTTGGTCCTACTGAAACCAAGGAGACCTTTGATTCTTTACTTGATAGTCCTGGATAATTCATTTGGATGTGTGTTGGGTCAGCATGACATCACCGGCAGGAAAGAGCGAGCCATCTACTATCTCAGCAAGAAATTCATATCTTATGAGGTCAAGGATACTCCCCTTGAGAGGACGTGCTATGCCCTCACTTGGGTAGCACAGAAGTTGAAGCATTACTTGTCGTCCTACACTACTTACCTCATTTCTCGCATGGATCCTCTAAAGTATATCTTTTAGAAGCCCATCCGCACAAGAAGGCTTACAAAGTGGCAGATCTTGCTCACAGAGTTTGACATCGTATATGTGACTCAGACGGCGATGAAAGCCCAAGTTTTGGCTAATCACTTGGCCGAGAACCCGGTCGAAGAGGAATATGAACCATTAAGAACTTATTTTCCCGATGAAGAGGTAATGCACATTGACGAGGTCGAGAAGGAGGAAAAGTTCGGTTGGAAACTCTTCTTTAATGGGGTTGCTAACATGAAAGGCATTGGGATAGGAGCTATACTCATTTTTTAAACAGGGCATCACTACCCTATTACGACTCAGCTTCATTTCTACTGTACCAACAACATGGCTGAGTACGAGGAATGCATTCAGGGACTAAGGCTAGCTGTAGATATGGGAATCCAAGAATTCTTGGTCTTGGGAGACTCGAACCTTCTGGTGCACCAGATTCAAGGAGAATGGGATACACGTGATTTAAAGTTTATACCGTATCGACAATGTCTGCATGATCTTTGTCAATAGTTTCGATCTATAGAATTCAGGCACATTCCAAGTATTTGTAATGAGGTTGCCGATGCCTTGGATACTTTGGCGTCGATGTTACATCATCCTGATAAGGCTTATGTTGACCCTTTGCATATTCAGGTCCATGATCAACATGCTTACTGCAATATGATTGAGGAGGAACTTGATGGTGAACCATGGTTCCATGAAATCAGGGAGTATATCAGGATGGGGGTGTATCCAGTGCAAGCCACAGATGATCAAAAGAGAACAATTCATCGTTTGGCAAGTGGATTTTTCTTCAGTGGAGGAATTTTGTACAAAAGGACTCCAGATCTTGGATTGTTAAGATGCATAGATGCTAGACAGGCCACGACTATCATGATTGAAGTGCATTCCGGAGTCTGCGGACCACATATGAGTGGGTATGTTCTGGCAAAGAAAATTCTCCGAGCGGGTTATTATTGGCTCACCATAGAGCGAGTTTGTATCAGTTTTGTGCGCAAATATCATCAATGTCAAGTACACGGAGATTTGATTCATTCTCCGCCATCTGAATTACACACAATGTTTGCACCATGACCCTTTGTTGCTTGGGGTATGGATGTCATCGGACCCATTGAGCCAGCAGCATCCAATGGCCACAGGTTCATTCTGGTGGCCATTGACTATTTCACTAAGTGGGTTAAAGCTAAAACTTTCAAATCTGTGATCAAGAAGGCAGTGGTCGATTTTGTTCATTCAAATATCATTTGTCAGTTCGGAATCTCAAAGGTTATCATCACAGATAATGGTGCTAACCTTAACAGTCATCTGATGAAACAAGTGTGTCAACAGTTTAAGATTACACATCAAAACTCCACCCCATACCTCCCCAAGGCGAATGGAGCAGTCGAGGCAGCCAACAAGAACATAAAGGATGTTACAAGGTTCCAAGCAATGGAATGAGAAGTTTCCCTTTGCATTGTTGTGTTATCGCACTACTATTCGTACTTCAGTAGGTGCAACCCCTTACTTGTTGGTATATGGCACAGAAGCAGTGATACCCGCGGAAGTTGAAATCCCATTGGATCGTTGGTGAAGCCGGAATTGATGATGATGAGTGGGTCAAAACCCATCTGGAGCAATTGAGTTTGATTGATGAGAAGAGATTGACAGTAGTGTGTCATGGCCAACTATATCAAAAGAGAATGGCAAGACGTACAACAAAAAGGTGCGTCCCCAAAAATTTGAAGTGGGTTAGAAAGTATTGAAACACATCCTTCCACATCAGGCTGAAGCAAAATGCAAATTCGCCCCAAATTGGCAGGGGCCGTTCATCATAACGAGAGTGTTGTCCAATGGTGCTTTGTATTTAACAGATATAGAAGGCAAATGTGTAGACATGGCTATCAATTCTAATGCAGTCAAAAGATATTATGTATGATTTCTTTGGTTTAAATTGTGTTTGTTTGTACTTGCCATGTTTTGAAGATTGGAATGACGAAGGCATTTTGTTCTGCTATCTAAATATTTTATCCTTTGTTACCTCTTTTAAGCCTTATTTATTTTCTTTCATACCACTCTTTTGGAATCAGTAGCAAAATTCAAAAACACGAGCGCAAAATGTGAGTAAAGAAGAAAAAAAGAAAAGAGAAAGAAAAGAATGGAAAAGTGAAAGAAAAAGAGAAAATAAAAAGAAAAATGAAAAGAGAAGAAAACAAAAAAGGGAAAAGAGAGAAAGAAAAGAAAAGAGAAAAATCACAACAATATAGTAATTTCTATGTCACCAACTACATTCGACCTGATTCCTTTTAAGGATACGTAGGCAGCCTCACAGTTCGGTCCCATCAAAATAGAAATCCAGAAGTCCCCAAACAAAGAAACTAGGGCAGAAAGTTGTGGCTGTTGTAAGAAATCTGATTTCAAGAGTTGTAATTTTGAACCCATTCAAGTTGTTTTGCGCCTTTGTGATACCCTTTCTTTCTAACCCTATCCAAAAGCCCACATTACGGTCCAAAGAAAGACCTTCCAATCAGTCTTCGAGAGATGCCAAGTCAAGCAATAGAGGTGTGATTCGTATCAGGGCCAACACTCCGTTTTGAGCAGGGAAGTGAAAAATGAGAGAGTCTTAGTGGTGAAAACCCTCACGGGTACCGTAAGGCAATGAAAAGCTGAGAGAAATCAAAAATGAGAGAGTCTTATTTGTGAAAACCCTTACGAGCATCGTAAGACAACAGTGAGTTGAGAGATAAATAAATGAGAGAGGTTTGTTAGTGAAAACCCTTCAGGGCACCGCAAGCCGAATAAGATTGTTGACTTGGCAAGAGAGTTAGATTATGGGAACCACGAGCATAAAATTGTGAAGATTGAAAGGAGATTGGATGAATAGGCTGGGTTGATATGCATGTCATGATCATTGGTACCAGCTGTTCCACTCAGATAAGTCTCTTTTCCTTTTCCCCTATCAAACAGTCATCCAGTTTTGGTTTTCTTTTATTCCTAACTCTCAAAGTCATTGCATTTCACTTCTTTTGGGTTTATTTCTCTAAGATTTTTCCAATGTCAACCTTGTTTAAGCAAGTAAGAAAGAATTTCAAAGCTTACTACCAACTTCCAAATTGCACAAAGCAAAGTGCGGCCTAAGCATACTAGAAATAGCATGATGCAAAAGTTGAAAGAATAAGGTGTTAGTGAAAGTGCAAACGGACGAATGGTTTGTGAATTTTGTGGAGGATGCATAAGTTCAAATAGGGAAGGACAGAAGTGTAAAATGATGGGTTGAGTGTAAAACGGTCGGGTCATTCAGGGTCTTGTTGTTGAAATTCAGTCAGAAAGACAAACAATCCCAGGCCAGTTCAAGGTAACCAGTCAAAGCAAGGCACGACAGTGAGAGGATCACTGTCAACAAGAATGCCGCAAACTAACCAAAACATTTTAAAACTGACAAGATTTTTCTTTGATTGAAATAGGGGCAGAAAACTTCGTTTGTTTCGGAGAAACCCTCCGTAAGGAAAGCAAGCACCGGACAGGTTTGACCATAAATTCTTAGGACTCTCCTAGACAATGGGACTTAGTTAAAATTCAAAACATTCATGAGTAACAAGATCTAGCATAAACTTTACTTTGAGGAAATATAAATTGGTTTTAAAGTTTTCATTCTTAGGACGAGACTCAATTGGAAATTTTCAGGACCTGCCTGGATAATGGGATTTAGTTTTAAGACCTTCATAGATAATAGGATTTAGCGGAAGTCATACCTTTAGAAAATATAATTTAGCTTTAAAACTGTCATTTTACTAGGAGTTTTCAGGACCCTCCTGGACAATGGGATCTAGCTTTTAAATTCTTAGAGATTTTTGGTAACATTATTCAATTAACACTCTTCGATGTGCCCAGCCACCAAACTGGGGTAGGAAATTTTCTTTGTTTTGTCTATTCTGTTGTAATCAGGCGCCCACCTGGAGAGTAAGGGAGAACAACTTGAGTTTTAAGAATGGAAAGCAGTTCAGGTTCAAACAATCAGGTACCCACCTGAAAAAACAAGGGAAGACAATTCAAAGGAAAAACGGTCACAAGAGGAAGTAGTTCAAGTTCAGCAATCAGGAGCCCACCTGGAGAACAAAGGGAAAACAAATCAGGTTCCGAGGAATAGCAATTAATGTTTTGGCAATCCGGCGCCCACCTGGTGAACAAAGGGAAAATAATTCAAGTTTCAAAGGAAAAGAGTACAATTCAAGTTCAGTAGTCAGGAGCCCACCTGGAGAACAAAGGCAAAAACAAGTCAAGTGTCCGTAATCAGGAGCCCTCTAGGAGAACAAAGGGAAAGCAGTTCAAGTATCGGTAATCAGGAGCCCACCTGGAGAAAAAAGGGAAAGCAGTTCAAGTGTCGGTAATCAAGAGCCCATCTGGAGAACAAAGGGAAAACAGTTCAAGTGTCGGTAATCAGGAGCCCACCTGGAGAACAAAGGGAAAGCAATTCAAGTGTTGGTAATCAGGAGCCCACCTGGAGAAAAAAGGGAAAAGCAATTCAAGTGTTGGTAATCAGGAACCCACCTAGAGAACAAAGGGCAGCAGTTCAAGTTTCGAGGAAAAACTGTGTAAATGTCGGTAATCAGGAACTCACCTAGAGAACAAAGGGAAGGCAGCAATATTCAAAGGAAGACGGTGGAAGTTCAGCAATCAGGCGCCCACCTGGAAAATAAAGGGAAAACAAGTCAAGTGTCGGAGGAAAGGAAGATAATTCAAATGTTGGGAATCAGGCGCCCACCTGGAGAACAAAGGGAAAGCAGCAATGTTCGAAGGAAGACGATTCAAGTTCAGCAATCAGGTGCCTGCTTGAGAAACAAAGGGAAAGCACCTCAGAATACAATTCAAGTCAGCAGCAAAGGAATTTCACCTAGAGAGTACAAGTCAACAAAGCAACAAAAACAGCAAGATTAAGTTTGAAGATATAGATAGGATTCTTATGATTCATAGATCGTAGTTTAGTCTAGCTTCTTTTATTTCGTCTTGGTGTAATAAGGAGTTCAGCAAGCAGTAGCAGCAGCAGCAACAGTGAAATCACAGCTTCCTGGTAGTCCCAGCTACCAAAACTTCCCGAACTACACTGACCTGATTCCTTTATAGCCAAGGATATGTAGACAACCTTGGAAGCAGAGTGCGGTCAAACCTTTCAAAAATGCTTCCAACAGAGTATTCAAACGGGCAAAAATCGCTCGTATCCACTCACTTTATCTTTACACGAAAACTTTTCGTGTTTCCGAGCAAAGAGGGCAGCTGTGAGCACGTGATTTTTGCCATATATGAAATACTCCTACAGAATCCCAAGGAAATAAAATTGTTTTATTATTATTTGCCATTTTAGGAATTTTGTAGAATTTTCTTAATTATTTGCATTTTCTGTGCATGATTAATTTTTATTTAAATCATGAAAAGACAAAAATACTCTGCATTTGCATTTAGGATTTATTTTTACATTTTTAGATTAATTAGCAAATTAGTTGTTTTATAAAAATAAAAAATCACAAAAAATGACTCACTTTGCATTTTTTAACATTTTAATTTTAAATTTTGTAGTTTTTCTTTTAATTTAGGAGTTAATTAATTTTTGTAAATACTATGATGAGTAATTAACTTAATTTGGTAAATTATTTAATTTAAGAGTTAATTTAGCTTTTAATTAATTGAAAAGAAAAAGAAAACATTTATAAAAAGGAAAAACAAAAAAGAAAGGAAATTGTGAATGTGATCTAAAACCTGGAAATTGGGCCATTTTAAGTGAAAACCCGCCCAAATTTTTCCCCAATCGAGGCCCAAGCTTGACCCTTACCCAGTCCAAACCTTTCAGGTGTTAAGACCACTTAAACAATGTCGTTTTGAGTTCAATCAAGTTAAGTTGATCTTAGCCTTCCATCTTCCATCATCCAATGGCCCAAGATGCTCACCTATTTTAATTAAAATTGTCCGAAGAGTTTCAGAATAACCTAGTACCCTCTTCACTTCACTTCTTTCATCTCTTTCAAAATCAAGAACCCTAGCCCGCCGCCTCCAAACTCCTGAGCCTCCATCGGCCAGCGGCTGACCTACAAACCCTTTCAAACTTCGACCACACAACCACCACCCACATCTAATTCCCAATCCACCACCACATCTCCCCAAATCCTCACCAAATTGGACCAGCGTTAGATCAAAAATGAAGAAAAGAAAAATCTTCTAAATCTTCGAGTTTCCAAGAGCGATTAAGGTTGAAACTGGTATTAT
This sequence comes from Nicotiana tabacum, assembly GCF_000715075.1. Lineage (NCBI taxonomy): Eukaryota > Viridiplantae > Streptophyta > Magnoliopsida > Solanales > Solanaceae > Nicotiana > Nicotiana tabacum. The sequence goes on along the minus strand of NC_134087.1, from coordinate 53,639,381 downwards.
TCGTCTATTCTCAACAAGAACATGCAATTAATGAAGTGCCAGAGGTCCGTTCAAGCCCACTGTCCATCCACCTAATTAGGTATCTCCATTCACTTCTCTTTTTTGCTTTATTCTCATCCTTGTCCCCTTCTGATTCTTTCTTTTATTTCTTGTTTTTCTGCTTTTAAATCATTTCTGTGTGCATATTAAGTTTACCTCATTTTAGTTCAGCAAGTTGTTAGTTCATTTGATTCATTTGTTTGATTTCGCTCAAATTCTCCCTATTTTTTTTCTTTGGAATAAGGATTTCAGGAGTTCGTATAACTCCGATGGCCTATTTTCTCGTGGTTTTCTTGGAATTAAAATATTGGGCTTCGTAGGTCAGAAGCCCAAAAGGGGGAAGGGTCAATTTTGGCCTGTCAAGCCCATGGGGTTAAGTTTGGTTCTATTTTAACTTGACCCATGTTTGGTTCATGAGGGTAAATAATAGGGGATTAAAGGGTATTTTGGGAATTTAAATTGGAGGAATCTTTTAAAACTGATTGGGAAGGTTCTAGGAAAGTAGGGATTGGGGCTTGTTTAACAAGAAGACTCTAATTTTGGGGTTTAAAATGAAAGAATTAAGAATCAGGGTGGGAAGGGATAATTTGTAAAACTTGAAACCAATTCTGCTGCCCTAGGACCTTCTATATAAGTTTGCTCTCAATAAAAATGAGCAGGGATTATACATACTACAAATTGAGAGATGGTTGAGAAACATGCTCTGAAAATATAGAAGTTCTTACATCATTTTGAGGTCAAAATTACTGGAATTAGGTTTTAATCTCACTGTTAGCAGTAGTTAAAGAGTTTCAAAGGCTTTTCTTGAGCTATTTAGTATTCAAATTGGTCTAAGGAAGCTGGTTTTGCTGTGTTGATCTGCTGAAGTGCATTTTCTTTTGCTGCTGATTCCTTCACTTTGCTTTTGCTTTAATCTTCCCAGGTATCTCTTGGACCCTACGAATGTATGAGATGCAAGTTTGAAGCCATGTAATTAATTTAAGCACTCATGGATGAGTGTAAATGTGTTGAGTGTTAAGCCTTGTTCTTCGAAGGTTATTTATGTGTTTTTTCCAATTTGAGTTAGTTTGTTATGTAACTTATTATAACTATGTTGTTGACAGCACCTTTTGGGAGTTGTTTTTAGATTTTAATTTTGTCACCTTGGTTTTAATTGGTTTGAACTGTCTCTGTCACGTACTCAATTTGGACTACTTCAGCATGGGCTATTGTATACGAGTAACATCTTCTTTGTGAGGTCTTGATTGATTTGTTTCAAACTAGTAGTGATAATCAGTCCACAATGAGCCTTCCTTATAGTCTTGTTGTACCTAGTAGTAATTATACTTAGTAATAATTATTTGGGACTATTTCTTGCAAAGTTTGGTGTTGGATGAAAGTTCAGCTTTAGTATTGTAAGTATGAGGATGGATGTGAATGTTATAATGTTGATTTTTGAGTAAATTTCAGAAGGTGATATCTTAGTATGGGTATATGTATGGGAGTCATTGTGAGATTAACTAGTAGTTTGTTTTTTATGATTTAGAGTCATATGGTTGAAATAGATAATAACAGTGATTCATAAGGCTTTCGAGGGTTAGATGCATTGCATGTTTAGGATGGTTGTTTAAAGTTAGAATGGTAGTTTAACATGACTGATAGCGTGAATGGTCATGGGTTATTGGTTCAGTGGTTTCAAGAGTTGTAGCATATTTTAATTCCTTAAGTAAAGACATTCCATTGCATAAAAGTGGTGGTATGATAAACAAATCTGGATAATAATTTTGATGTTATGATAATATCATGCGTTAACAATTAGCTCGGCTTGTGATCACTCCCCTTACCCCTGTTGTGTTTTGTGTGGTCGTTAATTGTTAGGCCTAAGGCTGGCCCATTTTTGAGGTTTGGATCGAGGGCTAATGGAACGTGTTGGGCTCATTATAGGCTCAGCTGAATTGCTGAAAGGTTGCCCGTCCATGCCGAGTTGTGGGGCTTGATTTCAAAATCCAACCCCCCTCCCCATGCGTTTTTTTGCTTAAGACGCCGGCCGTTCTAGTTGGGCCTTTTATGTTTGAGGTAATGAGGCCCACTGCTGGCCTTAGCCTTTTCAAGTAGCTAAATGATTGATTTCAATTCAACGCAAGTCCATTATTTATTATGTTAGTTTGAACATTAGTTTAGAATAAATTCAAATTCCCTTAGTCTTCTTTGATTAATTAAACTCTTTTAAATTAGATTGCGGTGTGCCATGTTACCAAAACCAATAATTTATGGCTCTCACAAGACTAGACTAAGAAATCGTTTTAAAAGGAGTAATTTGAGGTGTGCCATTTTCATTAAGTAACACATGGCCCTCATATAATTAATACTAATTCTTTAAAAATTGGGGTATGCCATCAATTGAGTTTTCCATGGCCCTCGCAAACGTTATTAATTTGAACCTTCGTAGTTGATTTAGGCGTGTTCTTTAAATTGATTTTCTTTAATTACTAAATTCGGGTATACATTTCATGTGATCCAGTTTCAATTCTTAACAATTTTAAATAGAACGTGTCGCGAACCACGAGTGCATTTCATGTGGCGAGGTTTAAGGCATGTCTTAAATAACGTTGAATCTTCCTAAAAGCATTTTAAAATAATTAAAAGCGGTTTTAAAAGTTAAAAAATGCACATGGATTTAAAAGTGTTGTAAAATCAGATAATTAGGCCAATAATAATAGTTGAGCGACCGTGCTAGAACCACGGAACCCAGAAATGTCTAACACCTTCTCCCGGGTTAACAGAATTCCTTACCCGGATTTCTATGTTCGCGGACTAGAAAACAGAGTCAATTTTTCCTCGATTCGGGATTATAAACCGGTGACTTGGGACACCATAAATTATCCCAAGTGGCGACTCTGAATTTTTAAATCAATAATCTTGTTTCGATTGTCACTTTAAGTTGGAAAAAACTCTCTTATACCCCTTCCGGGAGTAATAAAAAGGAGGTGTGACATCCATATCCAGTTTATTTATGTTTCTTTTGTCCTCTAACTCCTCCTTCAGCATCAATTGGTTCTGTTGGTTCTCTTACTGGAATACATGGCCCCCCTACATCAATCTTCAGAAGCACCCTCCCTTCCTCTCTTCATTCCAGTAGTGGTATCCCTCCTTATTCCCCTCCCACTTCCTATAGAAGTAGTACCGCTCCCCATTCCTCTACCTCTTCCTCCAGCAGTCGTACTCCTCCATATTCCCCTACTTGTTCCTTCAGTTGTAGTACTACCCCTCTCTATTCCCCTGCCTCTTCCTTCAGCATTTCTTCTAACGGCTGATGTGTCATGGCATACAGATGTTGGGACAATATTTGAAGCATGTTTGCTTGATTGGGTTTGTTGGCTTGACTGAGCTTGTTGGCTTTATATGAGCCTATATATATATATATATATATATATATCAGCCAATAACATACATATAATAATGAGAATAATATAAAGCATAAGTGTACTTAGTACTCCTGGACAGTGAGTTTTGTTATGTCCTTGTTGTTGACATTTCGAGCAAGTCATTTTTACTCCTTTCTTGGAGCACTTTTTCCACTTTTTTTAGGTTCATCTTTTGACTTTCTTCTATACCTTTTTGGTTTTCTTGGCATCGCCTTTGGAACTAGAGGTTCAATTTTGATATTACTAGTAGCAAGCCACATGTTTATGCTTGGCATTGATTAAATAACATACTTATAGGCCCTAAGAAATTAATCCTTTCTATACCACTTTTCTACATGCTCTTCAGGTTCTTCATTTATATATCTATAAGCACATACTGCATGGTGACATGGTATCCCTCTCGACATCCAAGATCTACATATACATGTTTTATTCACTGTGTCAATAATGAATGTGAGATTTCCCTCCCCAATCTCAAAACCTGTATCACCATTAAACTGAACATGGTCTTCTAATAGTAGCCTGGCCATTATTGAGATATCTGAAATTCATGTAGTAGCAAATATTTTCATATCTACATGCCTTGTCATAATCTTATGTCTAATATCTTCCAACATGCTAATGATTGATTTGTGTCTAGACCCTAGTATCCAAGAATTGAAAGTCTCACACATGTTATTCTAAACTACATCACACTTAGCATGCTCACTAAAATATTGCCTACACCAATACTTCTTGTTATAGCACAATAAATCTTCACATATTTCTTTCCCAAGCCTGCCTAAAGAAGTCAACTCTGCTTTAAATTTTACCTCAAATGATGACTTTGCACATCTCCAAAATTATTTTCTTCTTTCATCTCCTTTCCACTTTTTAGACCAATTTGACGAAATATGTCTGGCACACAATCTATGTTCAGCATATGGAAGGAGCTCACTAATGCTTGGTACAAGTACCTGCAAAATAGAATATACAAATATAATTAAAAATAAGAGCAAAATAAATAAAACCAGTAAAAACACAAAAAGAGTATATGTGGATACCTTCTGCATGTCTGACATGACAGTTAATCCTTCTCCATTGCCTAACTCTAGATCTGAAATCAAATGGTCAATGAACCAACTCCAAGAATGCATAATTTTTGTGTCTACAACAGCCCAAGCTATTGGATATATCTGTTGGTTGACATTCTTCCCAATTGCAACCAACGGTTCTCTTTTATAAGCTCCTTTCAAGAAACAACCATCAAATCCTATTATCCTCCTACACCCAGCAAGCCAGCCCTTTAAAGCATCAAACTAGACATAAAAGTACACAAACATATTCTTCCCAGGTTTTGTTTCCCTATCAGTCTTAATCCCACGTGAGCTTCCAGGATTTATTTGTTTAATCATTTCGGCATAATCACATAGTCTTAAAAATTCCCCTTTCCAATCACCGATAAATTGTCTAATAACTCTCATTTTAGCCCTGTAACACACAGATCTTCTAGCATACAATCCCAATTTATTCCTGACTAAATTCTGAATTTCCAGTATTGGAATTTTAGGTTGGGATGTGATTCTGTCCTTAAATTTATTGGCAATAAATTTAGAAGTGCACAACTTGTTCTTACTATATGTGGGGAACTTATGAATAGGGTAGTAGTTCTTGAAAATAAAATCACCAGAAATAGAATCAATACTAGCAATCAATAGCCATTTATATTTCTTGCCCTTAAACTTCATCCTAACTCTTCTTGAATCATTAGGCCTCGATTTTAACTGCACTTTATATTCAATTGCATATTCACCTACAACTTTTCTAAATACCTCTACATTTTCAAATACCATGCCAAGTTCAAATATGACAACTTCACAATCTGGATCAAACCTTACCTTGTTGTCTTTCATTCTTCTAGGCAAGTCAACACCTTCTTCAGCATCTCGATCTAACTCATCTTGACTATCATCACTACCTATGTTTGAATTATCGATGTATCCTTCATTCCCTCCTAATTTACCAATATACCTGACATCCTTATTATTTCCAATATCCTCAAATCCTCTATCATTCCAGCTTCCCCCAAAATAACCTCTTCAGCATCTGTAGTTTTCTTTCTTCTTTGCTCATCATTCTTGGCAGCCTTTCTCTTCTCATCAAACTGGGCATTCTTGGCAGCCTTTTTAGATCTTCTTTCATCTCTAAAGGCCCTCAATTCATCATTAAAATTAGTGTCATCCTCTTTAGGAATAGCCTCCAATTCTGAGTCACTTTCAAGCTTAGAATCAATCCAATCTATATTTGGATCTTCAAAGATATCAACAGCAATAGGAAGTTCCTCAAGTTTTGTCCCATATATGTATGCCCCTTACACTATTCCAACATCTTATAGCTATCCCAGATCCCACCTTGGACCAGTTTTTATATAAAAGGGCTCACTTGTTGTATCACTTGACCTAACTACTAGACTAGATACATTTATTGATCCAGTTTCAGCTACATCATGCCCAACAATTAAGCCTACATTAGCCACCTCAAGGTTATCTATTTCATGTTGCACATAGATGTCCAAAATATCCCCATGCTTTAAGTAACTAATAAGCTCTAAAAGTCAAGCGCACAAATTTTGAACTTTTTGAGTCAAAATGAAAAAGACCACCCACTGAGACATACCCTAAGTCTTTAGTATAGGAACAAAGCTCAACGACAGAAAATGTATCTTTATCAATGAAAAAACTACAATATTCCTTTCCCCAATATACTTTGGGAATCAATCAAATGTAAATGTCCCCCATGGTGAAAATTAGTGGATATCAATTCTGCCATCACTGATAAAATACAGAATCACATGCACACACAAACAGAACCACCCCTAATTTTGCAACCAAATTTCAATAATATCCTAAATCAGAATATGATAACAAGGAAGGTTAAAAGAGAACTTATATGTCTTGTTTTTTTCCCACAAGCAGCAGTAGTCCACGAACCAGTAGCTCCTCTTACAATTCTTCGCTAGCCAGCCCTAATCCATTCTTACTTTCAACTATTACAAACCCTAATCAACTTCTGAATCAGAAATTGAAGCTATTTTGTGAGAAAGGGAACAAAATCACTAACCATTATACTTAATCAGAAGAAAAGGTTGTTCTCTGATAGAGAGCATTTAGAAGAGAGATGAAGATGGTTTAGGTTTTTTACTTTGTGAATCGAGATGTTTAATTTATGAAGGGGTCAATATAGAATAATCAAGAATTTGGGGTGGGGTTAATCTGATGTGGAAAATAAAAACACGTGGCTTTTCTTAATTGGGATAGCCTTACATGTTGGAAGTGTTTTTTTACACGTGCTGAGATTTTTGTACTAGATAAGTGAGTAGTATTTAATAGACACGTAAGTCAATAAAGTCAGGTAGCCAATAGGTACAGGGCCAAATTGAGGTAGCAAATTGAAATAATGAGCCAAGTTTAGGTAGTCGTCTAGGTATTCTGCCTTAAACCAAATATGTACCTTAAGCTACTTCTACTAGTCATTCCTTTTTCCCACTTATCTTTTATTTCATGTGTTATAAAGCAGTAGTTATTTTTCTAAATCAAACAGGGTTCTATGGAGTCAGAGTAAATGTTACCATTCAGCGGGAAAATGAAATTTTGAGAATGGTTGAGATATTTCATCATTTGTTTAATCCATGACTTCGTATATTGTTCCCCCTTGATCCCTAAACATGTCTTTATCAAGTTACATGACTAGGCAAGACCATATTAGTTGGTTTGAGGCCCATGTGGGCCGGTTCAAAAGAAGTTCCCTTTAGGACTGGGACCGTTTGGGCTCGGAAGCGGCTCCTAAGTGGGCCGGTTTAACCGGTCCCAAACAGTCCTGAACGGGCCCAACGGCTATAATTTAAAAAAAATATCTTTTATAATTTTTTACTTTTGGCTATTGAAAAAATAGCTGTTATAGCTGCCAAAATAGTCGTTGGCTATTTATAAAATAGCCATTTAACCCCCTCCCCCCACCAACTTTGTTTTAACCCCAAACTTTATTACACTTTTTCCCTATTTTCAACTATAAATATCCTCTCATTCTTTCATTTTTCTTCACCAAATCACCAATCTCTCTCTAATTTTCTTCTAAAATTGGTTACTTTGTTGTTGCAACTTGTGTGAAAATTTTTGAAGTTGGTGAATTGATGTATTCATGTAACGACCGGACCAGTCGTTTTGAACTTTTGTATTTTGATCACCAGTCTTCGGGCATGACTTGCCCCGTGTATATATTATGCCTTATGTAAATCGTTGCTTTTAGTTTTCGGGGTAATCGGAATGAATTTGGAAGAACAATTCTCAGTTTGAAGCCTTAAATTTGAAAGGTTTAACCAAGAGTTGACTTGTTTGTATATGATTGGAATTTTTATGATTTGGTTAGCTCCGTTAGGTGATGTAGGACTTAGGAGCGTGATCAAATTGTGTTTTGGAGGTCCATAGCTAATTTAGGCTTGAAATGCCGAAAGTCGGATGTTTAAAGTTTCTGGTCCGATAGTGAGATTTTTATTCAAGGGTTAGAATGAAATTTTGAAAGTTGGAGTAGCTTCGTAGTGTTAAATATCACTTTCTTGCAAAATTTTAGGTTCTTAAGCTTTTTGAGCGAAAGCATAATTTAAGAGTTCTTGGAGTTCTTAGGCTTGAATCCTATGTTAAATTGGTGATTTGATGTTGTTGTGAGGGTTCCAAAGTTTTGAGCAAGTTTGAACGATGTCATGGGATATATTGGTACAATTGATTTGAAGTTCCGGGAGTTCCGGGTAGGTTCCGGGATGTTTTAGTGCGAAAATCATAGTCGAAGCAGGTCCAGAAGGGTTGCATGCCTCGGAACTCACCCACGCAGTCCGCACAAAATGAAGTGCGCCCGCGGTGAGTATAGTGTGGACCGCACAAAAGAGGGAACGGCCGCGGTAGGCATCACGCAGACCGCACAAAAGTGGGCGCGGCCGCGGTGAAGAACCTTCCCGTTGGTCCTACTTCGAAAGCTCATATCTTTTGATCTACAAGAAATTTGGAGGTAATTCAAAAAGAAAAGTTGTAGCTCTTCGTGTCTAGTTTCCATAAAGGTAAAGATATCACAATTTGGACATATGTAGCAAACGTTATGGCCAAAATACTAAAGTCTGTCACTGCAGAGGAAGGCCTGTGCGGCCGCGGTTGTTTTTGCGCGGACCGCACTGGCTTGCGCGGACCGCGGTCGATTTGGTGCGGCCCGTGGAGGCTGAAACCTAAGGGGTACTCTATAAATACGAGGTTTTGGGTTTTATTTAATATTTTGACCTAGAGAGCTCGGATTTTGGCGATTTTTCGAAGGTTTTTCAAGAAATTCATCGGGGTAAGTGATTTTAACTCAGATTTGGCTAGAGTACATGAATCTATCATTGAATTCATCATTTAATTCATGATTTGGGATGAAATTTGGGAAGAAAATTGTGAAACCTTTCAAAAATGTAAAATGATGATTTGAAGGACCAAATGGTATCGGAATTGGATAATTTTGGTATGGTTAGACTCGTGAGGGTATGAGAATTCTGAAAATGTAAATTTTACCTAATTCCGAGACGTGGGCCCGGGGCTCGGGTTTTGGTAATTTTGAGAATCGTGCCCTTCATTGATTGTTTTCTCTTGGGCTTTGCTCCCTTAGCATATTGTGATGTATTCATTCTGATTTTGGATATATTCGGCGCGCGTGGAGGCCAATTTGAGGGTCAAAGGCGTCGCAAGCTAGAAATTTCGCCGGTTCGAGGTAACTAATGATTGTAAATACTGTCCTGTGGGTTTGAAACCCCGGATTATACATCGTTGTATTACTTTGAGGTGACTTACACGCTAGATGACGAGCGTGGGGTAGAGCACCTCTAGGAATTGTGACTTAGTCCATCCCGAATGATTAAATTAAATGCGCGTTTGATAGTTAATTGTTTGATGTTATTATAACTATTTTGGGTTGTATGCCATATTTGGGGCCTTGTGCCGACTTGTTGAGACCCTTAGGGGCATTTTACTATTTTTTTCTCACTCTATTTGTTTGAAAGCACATCCTCAGTCATGTTTTACCTATTTATTGCTCAAATCTAGCTTTATCACTACATTCTTAAAAATGTGGAAACTATTTTGGGCTGAGTTCCCTATTTTACTGAGATAGACCGAGGGTCTGATTGTGAGATTGATGACTGAGATATACCGAGAGTCTGATGGTGAGGTAAATGACTGAGAGAGGTCGAGGGCCTAGTTGTGAGGATTAAATATCTATGGATCGGTTGCACGCCGCAACAATATACATATATATATATATAAATATATATGGATATGGATCGGGCTGCACACCGCAGTAATGCTTATATGGGTCGGGATGCGCGCCGCGGCAGTGTTATACTGACATTGATATAAGGCCGAGGGCCTAGATTTGATGCGGCGAGATGGATTGATATTGCACTTGGGCCGTAAGGGGCCCCTCCTGGAGTCTGCACACCCCCAATGAGTGTTGTCGATGAGATATATGGATCGGGCTGCACGCTGCAGTGATATATGGATCGGGCTGCGCGCCACAACGGTTATTATATGGTACCCATTGAGTGTGAATAATGGGTATGAGTATTGATTGGTAAGAGTTGAGTCACGAGGGACAGAGAGGCTAGCCCGAGGGGCGATAGATATATATACATGCATATGAGTGATGCTTTGCCTGAGAGGCCTGTTTATGAACTCATTGATTCGCTCTTCTTTAAAGTGAATTTCTATCGAATATGTTGATTTAGTGATTGTTTTCACTCATTTTTATATTAAACCTCTGTCGAAATGTTGAACAAATATTTTAAAACAACTTTTATTTAAACTGGGGTTTATGAGATGTTCAGAAATTAATCACTGATTTTGCATTGGTTATTTCTACTGATATTTTCAAGTTAAGAAGTGTTTATGACTACTGTGTTGCCCGAGGGGTTGTTTTACGAACTATGCTTTGCCCATGGGGGCCGATTATGGCTTTAATCTCTATTATTATTTTAAAGGGTGTTGAACCCCTATTGAAACTGCTGGAAAGTATTTCAAAATGATTTGTACTAAAAGCTGGATTTTAAAAATGGGAGATTGACTCGTAATATGATTTGAAAGCATGTTATATTTATTGAGCCTAACGTGAATATGGATTCATTGTTTCCTACTGCTCAGCCTTTATTTACTCTTATTACTTACTGGGTTGGAGTACTCACATTACTCCCTGCACCTCGTGTGCAAATTCAGGTATATCGGAACCCGGTAACAGGTGTTGATTGCTCAGGCGCGAAGTCATCAGAGTTAGCAAGGTGGTTGCATGACGTTCGCAGCACCGCTTCCTTCCCCTCATTAGTGTTACTGTGTTTAGTACATTTTTAGACTTTTGTTGTACTCAGACCTTGATAGTTGCTCATGACTAGTGACACCCTGATGTTGGGCTGGTATTTTATTCCGCACTATTATTTCAGGATTTTATTGTGAAACATTGTTTAACTAATGGCTTCAAAATGACTCTTAAGTCTTAAGGGGTTAATGTGAGTGTGGTATCGGCTGGCCTTGTCTTCACGAAAGGCGTCATCACGACCGGACCGATTTGGGGTCGTGACATATTGGTATCAGAGCCTAGGTTACATAGGTCTCACGAGTCATGAGCAGGTTTAGTAGAGTCTCGCGGATCGGTACGGAGACGTCCGTATTTATCCTCGAGAGGCTACAAAACCTTTAGGAAAACTTTGCATTCTTGAATTCTTTTCGTGATTCATTGATTTAAGTTGAAAAGTAACTCTTGAAATTCCTTCCACGCGTTCGTATGTGCGCATGAGCGCTCAGTATCAGATATGCCTTGATGGCTTGTGATTACCTGATCGAGGGGCGAGATATGATCTCTGTGAGTTTGATGTTGGGTCAGTCTAGAGGAATTGAGGCCGGATCTTTGCATATGGCTTGAGCACCGAGGTGCTAATTATGTGAGGAAGTATTTTAAACTTATATGTGTGGTATTGTCCCTATTAGTAGAAGTGATGGCTGACAACTATGTGATGAGTATGTTGGTACTGCGAGAGGTATCTATATGACTTGGAAGTGACGAGGAAGGTCTGATGGATGATAGATGAACTATTAAGTGTTTGATTTCCATTGTGGTTGGATGTGTAGCCCCGAGTTATGGGCGCGTGAAGAATCTTTTCATGTCTCCTAGTTGGAGTGAAGTAAATTTCATGTTGCGGTATGAGTTCAGACTCAGGAAGATTAAGTGACTGTGTAATGTGTATGACGGTGGAAGGTATACAGAAATGTTATATTGAGGCGAAGCAGGCGGGTTGTCTCTTGTGGTGTTCTGAGATTGTGTGATCCTTATGCTGTCTGTTAGAAGATCTCATTCACATGTGAAACATATGTGTTGAAATTTAAATTTGGGTCACTTAATAGAGTGGGCTTAACTGTTATGAGAGTGAATGCGAGATTTGCATAGAGTTAAAGTACCCGATGGTCGGTGTTTCAAGAGCTTATGAAGGATTGAGTCTAATCTCACTATGGTATTATGGAAGCAATAAAGTATACACGTTATAAGTTATTGTGCGTGTTTTGATCTATGGCTTTGAGCCAAGTGGGGGAGTCCGCTATTGAATAGTTGATTGCACGGTTATGTGCTCTAATGGTTCCAGTTTGAGGAGTATTTGTCAATCAGTTATGGCTCGAGTAAAGGAAATTTCAATAAAGGTTATGTTATGCCTTATAGATGTACGAGAATCGGGGAATGACTTGAGTTGTGGTTGGTAAGGAATGCTCGGTGCATAGGGCAGGAAGTTGCTTGGTTATATTGAAATGAGGTCACATTTTGCAGTGTCGGAGCGCAAATGAAGCACAGGTTGTTCGGTTCGTTTAATCAATCTAACTGCGGTTTAAGTAGAGTGGATGCCTCTAGAGAATGGTCATATTGTGTTCAAAATTTTACATGCAATAATTGGAGGCTTTCAAGTTGTACTTATGGTATAGAAACTGAGTTTTTCTTGGAAGACGTCAAGACTTGTGGTGTTTTCTATATTAATTGTGGGATTCTATGTATTAATATTAGGAGGTAACGGATTTAGATCCGCAGGAAGTTCTTCAGAGCGAAGTATTTCGAATGTAGTGCTTTTGGGAATATTTAAGAGAGAATATCAAGTTGAAGATGAATCAGAAGGAAATTTAGATAGATGGGGTAGCTTGATAGTAGACCGAATCAGTATTGTAAGGATATGATTAATTCTTGGTGTGTGTTCGAGGTAATAAGTTCTTTCAGGTATTTTGCAGCAATGCTCTTAAGTTTTGATGGCTTGCTTAGCTTGGTTGAGTTAGAAGGATTCAGTCCTGACCTGTCTGATTTGTGCAAAGGGAACTCAGAGAGTTCTTGATGGTTTTTACCACGGTTTGGACATGTATATTTTCTGTGGGCATGCGGAGCATGGGATGCATAGTGATTTTTTTTCTAAATTGGGACCAATAGAAAGTTCTTGACCAATTGAGTACGTAGATGTTTGTGGCTCGGAAGGAAGATGAAGTTCTCATGTTATGCTGAGATGGTATGGCATATGCGGTAGGTTGTGGAGGATTGACAATTGTGTGTGGATTTGGAGACGGAAATTCTCATATTCAGGCTATGTTGTGGTTGTGGATCATGTGTATCGGCACTGTTTAGTGACTATCGGGATTTGGAGGCTCGAGTGGATCTTTCTTTGCTTGGCATATTAGATTTTGGATGTGATGTTGTGGTTTAGACTGGTTGTCTCCGTGTTGGGTTTTTCCGTACTATTACGCTTGGGGCTATGCCGGAAATGCCATGGGTTGAGTGGCGAGGTACGTCGGATTATGTTCTAGTAGAGTGGTTTATATTTCAAGGACCCAGCGGACGATTGGGAAGGATTGCCTTTCTTAGTTGAGCCTTCGTGATGGATGTCAGTGCAGAGGATTCTACCACTGATTCAGTTCTGGTGTTGAGGGACTCTTCGGATATGTTTCTTGTGGCCGGGCATGTCGCTGGGAAGGGTTTTTGATTTCGGTATTGACTTGGTGCCGGGCACCGTATTGTATGGCTCTAGCAGGAGTTATAGTAGTGGAAGGAGCAGCTCCAGGCTTCCTTGATAAGGAGTTCGTTGGCAGGCCAATATGGATGTGTGTTCTAGCGGAGTCGGCTTAGTTGGCCCCAAACTGTATTGTTGAGGGACAGGTTGATGCGACCGTTATTGAGCTTACTAGTGATATGGGAGATCTATGAGTTGCCTTCCTGTGTTGTGAGACGTTATGATATTTTTTGGTTATGAGCACATATGGTGCGGTTCTATTGGGGTTCATAGTGGAAGTCGAGCGGGGAAAGTAATTGGGTGTTGCTCGGTGAATGGCATATCGGTTACATCCTATCGGGTCTGTGTGGTTTATGTTATTTGTTTCACCGTGAGTATGATGAATTGCTTTGGTTCCAGATATCAAATTGTGTGTGGTTGTCGATTTCGAGCATAGTGATTTAAGGTGGTTTCATGTGGGCAGTGTTTATATAAGGTCGCGCATTGCAGTGAATATATGTGGAGGTATGACCTTGCAGGTTAGATTCGTATGTTCTGTTCCTATGATGTGAGACGGGTTCTCAGCCTTGTGTTGTGGTGGTACTGGTGATCTTGAGGCACAACTCTTTCATTTGAGTATGTTAGGACCGTTGCTTATTGGTGAGTGTATTATGCAAGTTGTGGCTTAGGCCTATATTGTTGTGTCATGTCACCGGAGTGGTGTGTTGTATTAGAGGATATCATCGGGAATATTAATGAATACAAACGGATTCGATTTCAGTATGTCGGGAGGATAAATATCGAGGTTCAGCTCAGAAATTTGCTATGGTCCTTGCCAAAGGAGAAGTGGCCTTATGAATGATTGATCTGAGAAATGGTTATGATTTATTGTGTGTTTCGTTTATCATTGGCAGTATATGGAAGTGTTAGAATGAGACTTTAGTTGATAAGAGGTTTCCTATCGGTATTCGGTTGTTATGTACAACTGTTGTGATTAGAAGTTATTGTTGTTGGTGTTTGAGTTATGTGGTATATCATGTGATTGCACCTAAGATAGCAGATATGGTTTGTTACGGCTTGTTTGGAGTTATTCACAGTATAGATGTGAGATTCTGATCTTGTGAATGATTTCAGAAGTACAAATGTGGTTCTAAGGCTTATGGGTTAGAATGGGTTGTGAAATTTTAGTTGCATGATTTATCGGACCTATATGAGATAGGGTGACGTAGGATCGCCCCCGAGTATATGCAAGATGAGGTTATTCAGCGATTGGTTTGCTTTTAGAACAACTCTGGGCACGTTCGTGGACGAACGTATGTTTAAGTGGGGGAGGATGTAACGACCCGACCGGTTGTTTTGAACTTTTGCACCTTGATCACCAGTCTTCGGGCATGACTTGCCCCGTGTATATATTATGCCTTATGTAAATCGTTGGTTTTGGTTTTCAGGGTAATCGGAATGAATTTGGAAGAACAGTTCTCAATTTGAAGCCTTAAATTTGAAAGTTTTGACCAAGAGTTGACTTGTTTGTATATGATCTCGGATCAGAATTTTTATTATTTGGTTAGCTACATTAGGTGATTTATGACTTAGGAGCGTGATCGAATTGTGTTTTGGAGGTCCATAGCTAATTTAGGCTTGAAATGCCGAAAGTCGGATGTTTGAAGTTTCCGGTCTGATAGTGAGATTTTTATTCAAGGGTCGGAATGAAATTTCGAAAGTTGGAGTAGCTCCGTAGTGTTGAATATGACTTGCTTGCAAAATTTCAGGTCATTCGAACGAGATTTGATGGACTTTTTGAGCGAAAGCATAATTTAAGAGTTCTTGGAGTTCTTAGGCTTGAATCCTATGTTAAATTGGTGATTTGATGTTGTTGTGAGCACTCCGAAGTTTTGAGCAAGTTTGAACGATGTCATGGGATGTATTGGTGCAGTTGGTTTGAAGTTCCGGGAGTTACGGGTAGGTTCCGGGATGTTTTAGTGCGAAAATCATAGTCGTAGCAGGTCTAGAAGGGTTGCAGGCCCCGGAACACACCCACGCCGTCTGCACAAAAAGAAGCGCGGTGAGTGCAGTGCGGACCGCACAAAAACGGGCGCGGCCGCGGTAGGCATCGCACGGACCGCACAAAAGTGGGTGCGACCGCGGTGAAGAACCTTCCCGCAGGTCCTACTTCGAAAGCTTATATCTTTTGATCTACAAGGAATTTGGAGATGATTCAAAAAGGAAGGTTGTAGCTCTTCGTGTCAAATTTCCAGAAAGGTAAAGATATCGCAATTTGGACATCTGTAGGGAACGTTATGTCCAAAATACTAAAGCATGTCACTACAGAGGAAGGCCTGTGCGGCCGCGGTTGTTTTTGCGCGGACCGCACTGGCTTGCACGGACCGCGGTCGATTTGGTGTGGCCCGTGGAGGCTGAAACCTGAGGGGTACTCTATAAATACGAGGTTTTGGGTTTTATTTAATATTTTGACCTAGAGAGCTCGGATTTTGGCGATTTTTCGAAGGTTTTTCAAGAAATTCATCGAGGTAAGTGATTTTAACTCAGATTTGGCTAGAGTACATGAATCTATCATTGAATTTATCATTTAATTTGTGATTTGGGATGGAATTTGGGAAGAAAATTGTGAAACCTTTCAAAAATATAAAATTATGATTTGAAGGACCAAATGGTATCGGAATTGGATAATTTTTGTATGGTTAGACTCGTGAGGGTATGGGGATTCTGAAAATGTAAATTTTACCCGATTCCGAGACATGGGCCCGGGGCTTGGGTTTTGGTACGGGAATCATGCCCTTTGTTGATTGTTTTTGCTTGGGCTTTGCTCCCTTAGCATATTGTGATGTATTCGTTCTGATTTTGGATATATTCGGCGCGCGTGGAGGCCAATTTGAGGGGCAAAGGCATCGCGAGCTATAAATTTCGTCGGTTCGAGGTATGTAATGATTGTAAATACTGTCCTGAGGGTTTGAAACCCCGGATTATACATCGTTGTATTACTTTGAGGTGACTTACACACTAGATGATGAGCGTGGGGTAGAGCACCGCTGAGAATTGTGACTTAGTCCATCCCGAATGATTAAATTAAATGCGCATTTGATAGTTAATTGTTTGATGTTATTATAACTATTTTGGGCTGTATACCATGTTTGGGGCCTTGTGCCGACTTGTTGAGACCCTTAGGGGCATTTTACTATTTTTCCTCACTCTATTTGTTTGAAAGCACATCCTCAGTCATGTTTTACCTACTTATTGCTCAAATCTAGCTTTATCACTACATTCTTAAAAATGTGGAAACTGTTTTGGGCTGAGTTCCCTATTTTACTGAGATAGACTGAGGGTCTGATTGTGAGATTGATGACTGAGATATACCGAGGGTTTGATGGTGAGGTAAATGACGAGAGGTCGAGGGCCTAGTTGTGAGGATTATATATCTATGGATCGGGTTGCACGCCGCAACAATATACATACATATATATGGCTACGGATCGGGCTGCACGCCGCAACAATGCTTATATGGGTCGGGTGTTGTGCCGCATCAGTGTTATACTGACATTGATATAAGGCCGAGGGCCTAGATTTGATGCGGCGAGGTGGCTTGATATTGCGCTTGGGCCGTAAGGGGCCCCTCCTGGTGTCTGCACACCCCCAGTGAGCGCTGTCGATGAGATATATGGATCGGGCTGCACGCTGCAGTGATATATGGATCGGGCTGCGCGCCACAACGGTTATTATATGGTACCTATTGAGTGTGAATACTGGGTGTGAGTATTGATTGGTAAGAGTTGAGTCACGAGGGACGGAGAGGCTAGCCCGAGGGGTGATAGATATATATACATGCATATGAGTGATGCTTTGCCTGAGAGGCCTGTTTATGAACTCATTGATTTCGCTCCTCTTTAAAGTGAGTTTCTATCGAATATGTTGATTTAGTGACTCTTTTCACTCATTTTTATATTAAGCCTCTGTCGAAATGTTGAACAAATATTTTAAAACAACTTTTATTTAAACTGGGGTTTATGAGATGTTCAGAAATTAATCACTGATTTGGCATTGGTTATTTCCACTGAGATTTTCAAGTTATGAAGTGTTTATGACTACTGTTTTGCCCGAGGGGTTCTTTTACGAACTATGCTTTTCCCAAGGGGCCGATTATGGATTTAATCTCTATTATTATTTTAAAGGGTATTGAACCCCTACTGAAACTGCTGGAAAGTATTTCAAAATGATTTGTACTAAAAGTAGGATTTTAAAAAGGGGAGATTGACTCGTATTATGACTTGAAAGCCTGTTATATTTATTGAGCCTAACGTGAGTGTGGATTCATTGTTTCCTACTACTCAGCCTTTATTTACTCTTATTACTTACTGGGTTGGAGTACTCACATTACTCCCTGCACCTCGTGTGCAGATTCAGGTATATCGGAACCCGGTAGCGGGTGTTGATTGCTTAGGCGCGGAGTCATCTGAGTTAGCAAGGTGGCTGCATGACGTTCGCAGCACCGCTTCCTTCCACTCATTAGTATTACTGTGTTTAGTACATTTTTAGACTTTTGTTGTACTCAGACCTTGATAGTTGCTCATGACTAGTGACACCCCGATGTCGGGCTGGTATTTTATTTCGCACTGTTATTTCAGGATTTTATTGTGAAACATTGTTTAATTAAAGGCTTCAAAATGACTCTTAAGGCTTAAGGGGTTAATGTGAGTGTGGTTTCGGCTGGCCTTGTCTTCACGAGAGGCGCCATCACGACCGGGCCGATTTGGGATCATGACAATTCAAGTTTTTAACGATAATTAATTTCAACAAGTTGTTCGTCAATTCGGTAAACTCGTTCCAACTCTTTAGTTTTAATATTATATTTTTGTTTGTTTTATTTAATTACTTTGTATAATTATAATTAAGATGGCATATTCCTTAAGAAAAATATTTAATAAAAATAAGAAAAAATTCAAGAGTGGTGAATCTAGTGGCCAATCTATTCCTCCACTAATTCCCCAGCCTTCCCTTCCCAAACCCCTTACCCACACTACACCTGCTCCTATTCTTGATAGTGATAATACTTTATTACAATTTACGTGTAATGACCTGACCGGTAGTTTTGAGCTCTAGCGCGTCGTTCAGTGGATTGAAGTTATAAGCAGCTTCATTTTAGGTGTTATGACTCGTCGGCGTGGTCGGAGTTGAATTCCGGGAAGTTCGGAGTCGAATTGGAAAGAAAATTCTCATTTCAGAAGCCTTAAGTTGGAAGAATCGACTAAGATTGGATTTCAGAGTAAACGACCTCAGAACTAGGATCTGAAGGTTCCAGCAGGTTCATATGGTGATTTTGGACTTGGGCGTATGTCCGGATTGGGTTTTGGAAAACCCGGGAACGTTTTGGCGCCTATTGTGGAAGTTAGCATTTTTGAGAAATTTCATAAGTCTGGGTTGAAGTGTATTTCAGTGATATTAATGTTCGTTTGGGATTATATGTCTAGGAATAGCTCTGTATGGTGATTCTGGAGTTGGGAGCGCGATTGGAAGTGAATTCGGAGGTTCGTAGGTCATTTTGAAGTCATTTTGGCTAAAGATAGAAATTTGAAGGTTTTTGAGAAGTTTGACCGAGAGTTTGACTTTTTGATATCGGGGTTGGATTCCAATTCCGAAAGTTTTAGCAGGCCCGTAATGTCGAATATGACTTATGTGCAAAATTTGAGGTCAATAGGACGTGATTTGACGGGTTTCGGCATCGAATGTAGAAGTTTGAAATTTCAAAGTTCATAAAGTTTGGATAGGAGTACGATTCATGATTTCGATGTTGTTTGATGCGATTTGAGGCCTCAAGTGAGTTTGTAGCATGTGTTGGGACATGTTGGTATAATTGGTTAAGGTCCCGAGGGCCTCGTGTGGATTTTGGAAGGTTAACGGAATGAATTTCGAACCAAAGAGTTGCTGAAATTTTCTGCAGAAAGTTGTTTTAACAGCAACTAGTGCAATCGCGGAGCTGAATTTGGAAGCCTATATCTCGAAATCTATAAGAAATTTGAAACTTTACAAAACATAAAAGTTGTTTCTCTTACATTCTAGTTTCCAGAAAGTTAAATCATTCATGATTTGGACATTTTATCAGAAAGTTATGATCGATTGAAGATGGATGGTGGAGCAGTTTCGACAGAATTTTCTGATGCATGGAGCCGACTTTAGAAGCTCATATCTCGGAATATATAAAGAGTTATATGGTGTACAACCTATCAAATGAAAGATAGTCGAGTCTAGTTTCAAAATCTTTAAACCATTTATCATTTGATATTTTCACAAGGAGTTATAGGCGTTTTAACAGAAGGTGTACAGCAGGGAAAATTGTAATAGGATGTACAACCTGCACAGCGCAAGGTACAACTCGATGAAGCCAAGACAGATTGTTTTAAACACGAGTTTTGGCCCATTTCTTTCGTTTTTTTTTCATTTGGCTTGGACGATTTTGGAGTGCTCAAGGAGGAATTTTCACCAAGCAACACTAGGTAAGTGATTTCTTCCTATTTTTGACTTAAATATGTGATCTTACATGGATTTAGACATGGAAAATTAGTATAAATTTGAGATTTTTGGGAAAGACCTAGAATTTGGAATTTTGGACTTTTACCTTGAAGTTGAGCATGAAAATTAGAGCAAATTGTATATTTGAGTTAGTAAAGCTATGGGTAGAATTTATCTTTGAGAAATTTCGGAATCCAGGCACGTGGGCCCGAGGGCATTTTGGTCAACTTTTCGAGGGGAGTTGGGAACTTATATAATCTGAATTGTTACAAGTATTAGAGTGAATTTTTATTGGTTTGCCCGTTATTTGAATAGTTTTGGGGCGTTGTGCATCAATTGGAGTCGTTGGAAGGGCTTGGAAGCCGGTTATGGAAATTTCAGAGCGAGGTGAGTCTCCTTTCTAACCTTATAAGAGGGAATTGTCCCCATAGGTGAATTAATTGAATATGTGTTGCTAATTGTGGGGGCTACGTACGCACAAGGTGACGAGAGTCCGTGCGTGGCTACTACTATGCTTATGCCCAGGTAGCCTAGGACCCAAAAGCATGCTTACTTGTAATAAGTACAACCTTATTGATAGTTTAAATTGCTTAAATCATATCGAAGTGACAAATGATTTTCTAAAGAGTTAAACTTAATTTTCATGACTTGTAAGAAAAGGGAAATTTACACCTCCTTGAATAATTGTCTCTTTGATAAATGTCTTGATTTACTGTTGAGTATGTGTTTCTATGTGTACCTGTGTCTCATGTACGATTCGCGAGCAGGGTGATTGTTTATTTATATTTGACCACGTCGCATGTATGATCCACGAGCGGGGTAATAGATGCATCTATGGTTTGCATCGTTCGACTCTCGACAGTGTACATTTTACATTTATGTTGGATCGGGCCGTACGACCTCGGCATGATATGCGCATGCTTGTATTGTTTGCCTGAGATTTACAAATGTTAATATTTGTCTTTCCTGGCCGGAGATAAATTGATAAAGCTAATAAAAAGTAAATCTTTGGAAATCCTTTATTATTTGATAAGTTGTTTACCTTCTTTCCGGTTTTATAAGTTTATTCTTGCTTTATGAAATCCATGATTTTCTCACATTTTTACTATATTATTATTGGACTACTAGTAAGTATCGAAATCGACCTCTCATCTCTACTTCTTCGAGATTAGACAGGATACTCACTGGGTACACGTTATTTTTGTACTCATACTACACTTGCTATGCATTTTTGTTGCATAGGTTCACGTGTGGCTAGTGGCTTAGTTGCATAGCGGCATGGTTGATACGGAGACTTAGGTGAACTACACCTCTCGAGACGACCCGCAGCCAGCAGAGTCTCCTTTAGAGTATTGTACTGTATTTTCTTTTCTATCCCATTTGTATTCCGGACAGTTGTTGTATTACATTACTTCCTAGAAACTGCTCATGCATTTGTGACACCAGGTTCTGGGATGATTATGAGGTATTCTGTCTTAACTTCTAAACATTCTTTTATTTATTTTTTAAAGATTATCTTTTACTAGCCAAACTGAAGGAAAATCATAGTTTTCACAATTATTTAAACGAGAATTTAATTAAGTGTTTATGGTTTGCTTGCCTGACAGCGGTGTCCAGCGCCATCACGACCCTTAGTGAATTTTGGTCGTGACAACATCTATCACACAATAATGGTGTAATGGTAGTATGCTTGTCTATGCGTTGAAGCAGTGAATGACTTGGAAGGATGTTTACTCAATGCAAGATTCAGAGATTCAGAATTTTATTTCCGGTGGAGGAGAGGCAATCGAGATATGAATGTTCAAGTTTGGTTTGATGGAGTAACAAGACTTGGTATTTTTGAGCTGGTGGGATTTTCATCTAATATGGTGTCATTGTTCTTGTTGAATACATTAAATTCGCTGGTGTTATGGTTTTCTTCAATTCGTCTTTGGGGCAAAGTAGCATATGGGTTCTGTAGTAGGATGACTACACTCCTTGAGAAAAGTTTACAGTGATTTGGGACTCATGGTGGACAGTGACTAGGTCTACGAGCTTAATTTGAAATATTGGCTAGCATAACGATGGGAGATTTGATATGATGGAAGAAGAAGTATAAAACATAACTTTGAATTAGAAGATACTGCCGCACATTTAGTTGATGTCTACGAGGAGTGAATGGTCTTGTGCAGCTGGTGAATGAGCACGGGCTCAGGTGGGTTATCTCCTATGAGTAGGTCAGCGGTCGCATGGTTGGTGAAGCTCCTGCAAAGGATTTTACTAGCTATCCGATAAGAGGTCTAATATGTGAATGTTGCTAGAGATTCAGAGTGTTCATGAAATGCTAAAGGAAGGATTTCGAGGAATCTAGCGGTTTAATTGTGCAAGGTCATGTCAATAAGAAATAAAGACTTGGTGGGTTCCAAAGTTGTGTAATAGCGGCTTCAAGATAAGTGGGAGAGTCCCACCGCATACGGTTTGATTGCCTGGTCGCCTATTTTTGAGATTTCTAGTTATCAGCATATTGATGGGTTACTACAACTAAGGAAAGAGAACATCAGTGGTAATTTGGGCAAAGGAATTAAAGAATGTGTTCTATAATTGGCATCATCGACTCATGTTCAAGCTTTGGGAAGATTCAGGATTTATGCTTCGTACAGAGGTGATTTAGAAAGGAAGTGATTCAGTCGGGTGCTTCACTGATATAGGTGTTCATGTGCCTGCGGAGCCTTGGAGTTGATTATATTCGGGACCAATACAGAGTGGGTGACTCTCAACAACGGTCCTAGTGAATTCAAAGGTTAAAAATACAGTGCCTAAGGATTCAATCCCGCATTATGGTTAAGAATCATGCTTTTGTAGTAGATTATGATAAGAGGCTCGGAATGTTCTATGATGTTTTTGACTTGCAGTGTAGCATGGGAGGAAAAAGAGAAAAAACTTCAAATTTATAGAGAAATTATCAGAATAGGTGTATCAGTTGAAGATGCGAATGTGCGTGCAAGGAGGGTATGAAACGGTTCATGGGTTTGGAGGCAATGTGGTCTCGTGGAATGGGGTCACTCAAGATAAGTGCAGATTTAGGTTGGTGATGCAAGGAATTGAGCTATATCTCTAAGGCAAGTTAAGGATGAATTAGAAGAAGTTAGATTGGTTAGCCATGGTTGAATTGGCATAGTGGTGGTGGTACGTGCGAGGCTCGACAGTCGGCGTAATTGATTTTATTTGGAAGTATTCAAATATTATGGCATGTTATATGTAGGCGGATCCTGTAAGGTTTATGGTGGTTTAGACCACTACTTGAGGATTTGAATGTTCTATGGTCATGAGAATCCACTCGTGTGTTGCTATGGTTCTCTTTGAATGAATTAAGTAAAAAGTTTCCATGTGATGAAGTGTTTACCATATTATTGGTTCAGGAGTTATGATGAAGAATGTCAGCTTGTTAGGTGCAGTAAGCGGTATGAAATTTGAAAGTGAGGATCAAGGTTGTAGTTCGGTTTTGACAAGGATGTCACGAGCTCGAATGAGCAGGAAAGGAGCTTGGGAGTTTAAAATAAGTTGGTATTGTCTTCAGCGTCACCTGAGATCGGTGTTTTGTTAAAAAGGCTCTGCATTCTGGTTATAGATTCTTGATTTGCTCTACAGCGTTAGTGTTGTGGATGTGCAAACTTATTATCTGGTGTGGAAGGTTGTGGGAGTATGTCTCACGGGAAGATTGTATAAGTGTGGCATGTTGTCACTTGATTGATTGAGGATTTAAACCAAGTATGAAGATTGTGGTGATATCATTGATATGAGAATTTATGCCTGGAAGGCACTCGGTTCATTGGATTGTAGACTGTGGAGGATTGCTCCAGTCATGATGATTGTTCTGGTGTGTTATGGGAAAAAGTGGGTCATTATGGACCCATGAAAGATTATTGACCTAGTTCGGTATAATCAAATCGGCTTGAGATTTGTGAATGGATTTAAATATGAATATAGGCTCTATATCAATCCGGATGTGTTCATTTCAGCATAGCGCTCCCCATGGAGGAGTATTCGGATGTTGGATGTTGTTTCATCGATGTCTATTTCATGTAATATTATTGTGTCGTATGAGTTGCGATACGGCTTGGTGAATTTTTTATGTGTTGAGTTTCTACATAGAGATGATGTTATATGAGCAAGATGGCTCTTGAGATTCAGATCGTATATCGCACCTCAGTTGTGCTTGAGTTTTGTAGCTTATGGCGCTATATGTCTCCTTAGGGACGGTATTATGCACTTAGCGTGCTTGTGACCGATATTTTGTTGTAATGAGCAATCTAGCTCGTTGTGTATATCCTTATGTGAATTTATGTGTGGATCGGGTGGCACGCCGCCATGGGTATGTTGTTTGGATCGGGTTGCACGCCGCAACAGTGTGATGTTGAGTACAGTTCCCTATATCTGTTTTATGTTTTTTTTCCCATTTTCTGAAAAAAGCTCATATTAGTTGCGTGAGTTGAGTAGTCCCTTCCAGAATTCGTTTTCCTTATGTATCACGTTTAAGTCTGTAGCCTATTGGCATATTGTGGCATCATGTGAGAATTTTTGGTCGTGTCTGGGGTGGCTGATTGCCTGAGCAGTTCGTACTAGGTGAGACGAGATCATTGGATTTAGGATCAGTGCAACCTGATTATATGAAGTATATTAAGGAGCAAAGACCATTACTTGGTTTAGAATGAGGTGATGGTTCTTGTCAGGAGTATAGACCCAATGATTTGTTGATTCAGTAGTTGGTTATGAATTTCTACACGTCTCCTCCGTCGTGGCGGTATTGTAAGAGTTAGAGCAAGACCTATGTAGGTCATGAGGTGCAATGAGAGCATCAGATTCGTGGAATTTCGACTATTATGCTTAGAGAATGTTATGGTTGTCCTGTGAATAAAGCGGTGCAAGGTGTGAATTCAGCAAAGGTATACAGTCGTGTTCTGGTACATCGTGTAGTGATTGGTACGGTGTTCGTATGTTGGAATCAGGCCTGGTAGAGAATTCCGGATGTTGGAATTGGGCTTTAAGGCTTATTTGCTTAAGTGAAAAAGGATATATTCAGATTGATCAAGCTAAGGTGTCCAGCTGAGTTGTGGTAGCACGGGTAGGTGCTCGAGGTATTAAACTGTGATTTCGGACAACTCCGGCACAGTTCTTAGCACGTTCGAGGACGAACGAATGTTTAAGTTGGAGAGAATGTAACGACCCGACCGGTCATTTTGAGCTCTAGCGCGTCGTTCAGCGGTTTGAAGTCATGAGCAGCTTCATTTCAGGTGTTATGACTCGTAGGCGTGGTCAAAGTTGAATTTCGGGAAGTTCGGAGTCACATTAGAAAGAAAATTCTCATTTTAGAAGCCTTAAGTTGGAAGAATCGACTAAGATTGGATTTCAGAGTAAACATCCTCGGAATCGGGATCTGAAGGTTCCAGCAGGTTCGTATGGTGATTTCGGACTTGGGTGTATGTCCGGATTGGGTTTTGGAAAACCCGGGAATGTTTTGGTGCTTATTTTGGAAGTTAGCATTTTTGAGGAATTTCATAAGTTTGAGTTGAAGTGCATTTCACTGATATTAATGTCTGTTTGGGATTACGAGTCTGGGAATAGCTCTGTATGGTAATTCTTGAGTTGGGAGCGCGATCAGAAGTAAATTCGAAGGTCCGTAGGTCATTTTGAAGTCATTTGGCTAAAGATAGAAATTTGAAGGTTTTTGAGAAGTTTGACCGAGAGTTTGATTATTTTTTTTATATCGGGGTCGGATTCCAATTCCGAAAGTTTGAGTAGGTCTATAATATCGAATATGACTTTTGTGCAAATTTGAGGTCAATCGGACGTGTTTTGACGGGTTTTGGCATCGAATGTAGAAGTTTGAAATTTCAAAGTTCATAAAGTTTGGATTGGAGTACGACTCATGATTTCGACGTTGTTTGATGTGATTTGAGGCCTCAAGCGAGTTCGTATCATGTTTTAGGACATGTTGGTATAATTTGTTAAGGTCCCGAGGGCCTCGAAGGCCTTGGGTGGATTTCGAAAGGTTAACGGAATGAATTTCAGACCAAAGAGTTGCTGAAATTTTCTATAGAAAGCTGTTTTGACAGCAACTAGTGCAATCGCGGAGCTGAATTTGGAAGCTTATATCTCAAAATCTATACGTAATTTCAAAATTTGCAAAACACAAAAGTTGTTGCCCATACATTCTAGTTTCTAGAAAGTTAAACCATTCATGATTTGGACATTTTACGAGAAAGTTATGATCGATTGAAGATGGCTGGTGGAGCAGTTTCGAAAAAAATTTTCTGATGCATGGAGCCGATTTTAGAAGTTCATATCTCGAAATATATAAAGATTTATATGGTGTACAACCTATGAAATAAAAGATCTTCGAGTCTAGTGTCTAAATCTTCAAACCATTTGTTATTTGGATATTTTCACAAAGAGTTATGGGCGTTTTAACAGAAGGTGTACATCAGGGGAAAATTGTAATAGGATATACAACTTGCACAACGCAAGATACAACTCGATGAAGCCTGGGCAGATTGTTTTAAACACGAGTTTTGGCCCATTTCTTTCATTTGGCTTGAACGATTTTGGAGAGCTCAAGGAGGAATTTTCACCAAGAAACACTAGGTAAGTGATTTCTTCCTATTTTTGAGTTAAATATGTGATCTTACATGGATTTAGACATGGAAAATTAGTATAAATTTGGGAATTTAGGGAAGACCTAGAATTTGGAAATTTGGACTTTTACCTTGAATTTGAGCATAAAAATTAGAGAAAAATGTATATTTGAGTTAGTAAAGCTATGGGTAGAATTTATCTTCGAGAAATTTCGAAATCCGGGCACGTGGGCCAGAGGACATTTTGGTCAACTTTTTGAGCGGAGTTGGAAACTTATATAATTTGAATTGTTACAAGTATTATAGTGAATTTTTATTGGTTTGCCCGTGATTTGAATAGTTTTGGGGTGTTGTGCATCAATTGGAGTCGTTGGAAGGGCTTGGAAGCCGGTTATGTAAATTTTGGAGCGAGGTGAGTCTCTTTTCTAACCTTTTAAGAGGGAATTGTCCCCATAGGTGAATTAATTGAATATGTGTTGCTAATTGTGGGGGATACGTACGCACGAGGTGACGAGAGTCTGTGCGTAGCTACTACTATGCTTGTGTCCGGGTAGTCTAGAACCCAAAAGCATGCTTACTTGTAATAAGTACAACCTTATTGATAGTTTAAATTGCTTAAATCATATCGAAGTGGCACATGATTTTCTAAAAGAGTTACACTTCCTTTTCATGACTTGTAAGAAAAGGGGAATTTACACCTCCTTGAATAATTGTCTCCTTGATGAATGTCTTGATTGACTGTTGAATATGTGTTTCTATGTGTACCTGCGTCGCATGTACGATTTGCGAGCAGGGTGATTGTTTATTTATATTTGACCGCGTCGCATGTATGATCCGCAAGCGGGGTAATAGATGCATCTATGGTTCGCGTTGTTCGACCCTCGGCACTGCACATTTTACATTTATGTTGGATCGGGCCGTACGACCTCGACATGATATGCGCATGCTTGTATTGTTTGCCTGAGATTTACAAATGCTGATATTTGCCTTTCCTGGCCGGAGATAAATTGATAAAGAAAATAAAAAGTAAATCTTTGGAAATCCTTTATTATTTGAGAAGTTGTTTACCTGCTTTCCGGCTTTATGAGTTTATTATTGCTTTATGAAATCCATGATTTTCTCACATTTTTACTATATTATCATTGGACTACTAGTAAGTGTCGAAGTCGACCTCTCGTCTCTACTTCATCGAGATTAGACGGGATACTCACTGGGTACACGTTGTTTTCGTACTCATACTACACTTGCTGTACATTTTTGTTGCACAGGTTCACATGTGGCTAGTGGCATAGTGGCATGGTTGATATGGAGACTTAGGTGAGTTGCACCTCTCGAGACGACCCGCAGCTAGCAGTGTCTCCTTCAGAGTATTGTACTGTATTTTATTTTCTGTCCAATCTGTATTCCGGACAATTGTTGTATTACATTACTTCCTAGAAACTGCTCATGCACTTGTGACATCGGGTTCTAGGATTATTATAGGGTATTCTATATTAACTTCTAAATATTCTTTTATTTATTTTGTAAAGATTATCTTTTACTAGCCAAATTTAAGGGAAATCATAGTTTTCCTAATTATTTAAATGAGAATTTAATTAAGTATTTATGGTTGGATTGACTGACAGTGGTGTCCGGCGCCATCACGACCCTTAATGGATTTTGGGTCGTGACATTACGGATAGTCAATATGTGCATAATGTTGGTTGTGGTGAACGTTTAGATGATGAATATATGAACAACCTTTATGGTAATCCAACTATAGATGAAGAAGATGAGCATGAAGTAGATTTAGATGAAACGCAACCAGATGATGATACACCCACTAGTCTTGTTACTCAAGTTAACCCAACTAATTCAAATGATGCCCCGTTTGACCCCCCTTTTACTAGCCCTACTTTTTCTAGACAACCTTCTAAACGGACCAAAACATCTCTTGTTTGGCTATATTTTAGTCAAATAAGAGAAAAAAAAGAAAGCTAAGTGTAAAACTTGTGGCAATGAGTTAGCCTTTAACTATGTTGAGCTGGGGGGTGGGGGGACAGGAAGTTTAATGAGACACATAATGATCTACCCTCAAGATAAAGCTAAGTTTTTTCAAATGAAAGCTGCGGCCGGGGGGCAAGTCCAACTAGTCAGCCTGACCCTAGTACCGGGTCAAATCAATTTCAACCGGGAATTAACACTGTTACCGATGATATTTTATATTATGACCCAAGAAAAGATAGGGAAGAATTGGCAAAAATGGTTACTGTTATGTGCTTACCCTATAGTTTTCCGTCTAACCCCCACTTTGTGCATTATATTAGAAGAGTTTTTAATCCTACTTATAAAGGATGGACTCGCACAACCGTAAAGAGCGATATTTATAAATATAAATATGAATATGAACAATATTTGCGCTATTTATTTACTCATATTAATTTTCGTGTTGCTATTACTACTGATATTGGTAGAAGTGGTAATAACTGCGATTATCTTATTGTTACAAGTCATTGGATTGATGAGGAGTGGATAATGCAAAAGCGCATTGTTGCTTATAGAATAATTAATTCACGTCACACAAGGCAGTTTATTTCTAGCACGGTAACTGATATTTGTAGATATTTTTGCATTAGTGATAAAATAATATCAATTTCAATGGATAATACTACTAGTAACACTAATGTTGTAGCCTTGCTTACCACTACACTAAATCCTGTATTTAGTAGCATTTTTCATGTTAGATGTATTTGTCATATTTACCATTTAATTGTGGGTGATGATATGAGAATTTTAAATATTGAAATTGAAAAGGTTAAAATGGCTCTTAACTGGCTTTTTTATTCAAACCGTAGAAGTTGACTTAGAGAATATTTTAAAAGATGCGATGAATTTGGCCTATGAATATTTTTAGAGAATATTTTAAAAGATGGAATTACATGTATGACAGTTTAGTTGTTGCATGTGAATATAGAAACCTCATAAACTCAACGTTTAATGCTCATGTAAGTGATGATAATGAGCACCTTACAAATGCGGATTGGGCTAATGTTAAAATACTTAGAGATTATTTAGAAACCTTTCATGTTGCTACAAATGAATTTTCTGGGCAATATTATCCTACTATTTCGAACTGTTTAGTTTATCTTGCAGATCTTGCAAATTTGTTTGCTCATTTTTCAGAGGGTGGGGAAATTTATGAAGTAGCTATTGATTCTATGAGAAAGAAATTTAAAAAATATTTTTTCCATATTCCCCCTATTTATGGTATTGCTGCCTTATTAAATCCTACTGTGAAATTAGGTGTTCATCAATATTGGTATCTATCTATTTATAATGGTTTAGAACTTGCACCTGGGGAGTTCTCTACACTTTCGGACGCACAAGCCTCAATTAAAATAAATGCTCTAACTATTTATAGTGCTTATCAAATTGCACTAGATAATGCTAGACTCGATATTCCAACTCCTTCTTCTTCTAGTTCTCAATCATCTAAAAGAACTGCAGGAGTCAGAGCACTTACTTCTTGGACCGAGTTCAGGGGTTCTCAAGGTTGTACCACTAGTGATTGTTCACAACTAAATGAGCTTGAAGTTTATTTGTCGCAGGGACTTGAGCAGGAGAATCTCAACGGCTCATTTAATCTTTTGGAATGGTGGAAGGCCAAATAAAAACACTTTCCGGTCCTTTCAAGGATGACCCAAGACATTTTAACCATTCAAGCTTCAACAGTGGCATCGGAGAGCGCTTTCAGTCAAGCAAGACTACAACTCGGTGATTATAGAGCGTCTATGAGGGAGAGCTTGGAAAAATCAGTACTTTTCAGAGATTGGATCCGTTCGGAACGAAGAAATTTTGGACTTGCTGAATCACACCCAGAGGTAGACGAAGCTTACGAAGAAATGCTAGCTGAACTTGCGGAGGAAGCAGCTTCGCCCGGAAGCGGTGATGAACAAGCTTCTTTTCCACCACCACCAACGGAAATGCCTTCGAACCTTGATGGATTTATGAAATTTGTAAGAGATACCATGTAAAATTAATATGTAACTTGTATTTTAGCACATCTTGATTAGTTTCTTTTTCTTCTCAATGGTGGTATTAGCACCTTGGTTGTGCTCATTCCATTGGGGGAGGGGGAGACTAAAAAGCTAAGAAAGATTAGGCCATGTTTTCTTAATGTTATAATAATAAAAATTATAACGCATTCCTTTGAATATCTTTTTACAATATTTCGTGTTTTAAATTTGAATTAAAAATTTTTAAGTCACAACTATATAGTATAATTTACAAGAAAATGCCTCTATAAAAAAATTAAAAAATTTTAAGTCACAATTATATAATATAATTTACAAGAAAATGCCTTAGATAAAAAATTTAAACAAATAAATAGGCCCATATATATATATAATTTACAAGAAATTACCTTAGATAAAAAAAAATTAAAAAAATAGTTCAGGCCCACTTAGGCCCGTTTGGGCCCGGGCCTGGCCCACATAGCCCGGGACCATTACTACACGGTCCCGGTCTGGTTACACCCAAAAGCCCATGAAATCTGGGTTTGTTTAAGCCCGGCCCATAAAGACTGGATCCATTTGAGCCCGGCCCGCGAAGCCCATTTGGGGTCGGGCCCGGAGAGGATGCCAGCCTTACTTTTATCCATGACTTAGTATATTGTCCCCCTTGATACCTAAACATATGTCATTATCAAGTTACATGACTAGGCAAGACCATATTAGTTCTCTAATTGCACTTCAGCATCAAATTTTCCCCAAATAAATGTAAACCTCTGTTTAATGATATCTATCTTATTTTTGTTTTTCATGTCCTGATATATTATATTGGAATATCTGTCCTTGCCGCAGAAAAAAATGAGAATGAACTGGGAAATCACCAGAATCTTATTGAATAAATTTACAAGCATAAATAGCCTGTATGACTTGCAATATGTTTCGACGGCATAGTTACAATTGAAATTAATAGAGAAATTTCCAGTTGTTTCTATACTTTTCAATTTATTCAGCTACGTTGTCCTGTAACAATAAAAAAAACAATTTCAGGGATATTACATGCCAGTTCTCCCGAAAAATCATCTGGAGAGCTTCTGTGGTTGAGCTAGTTCAGGAATATATTTTACAAAGTCTTCATGAGCTTGAATGATCAAGTCATCATCGTCCCACTGGTCACGATATGTCTCTGGCTGAGTCTTTTTATTCTTTCTTGAGATAGAATTCATTTGCTTTCTCCATTCTTCAGAGGGTGGAGATCCACACTCAGCAGCCAACCAGTCATCATAGTCAAACTGTAAACATGGGGATCGTCAACAAGGCAAGACATACATGTCACTCTTTTGGCTAATCTATAACATATGAATAATGAGCACTAGAGCTACTTTCTTATATAGAACGGGCGTAGCCATTTGGTGTCCCATGCCAAAACTAGTTTAGCCACATATACAGATGTGCCTATGCCAACCACACGCAGAGAATCATATCCGATAAAAAGATAACTTGGATGTAAATGTGCTAAAGAACCATGACAAGCCAACTTCAGTGCATTCACATGAGAGGTGTGCATGGATTTTCGTATGACCAACAACCTGCGTTTGCTCATAATGACAGAAGCTTACTACTCTCTAGTTCTTCAGTTTCATTTCTCTTCTCTTTTTCTTTTCCAAATTAACTAAGGTGGTGTAGTCTAGAACTTCTGTATGTTAAGAATAGGCATGAAGTAGAAAAGGAAAGGAAAAGGACCATAGAACAGAAATAGAAACCTTCATCCATTCGACAAGTTTTGGCAGATGTTATACCTGATAATCATCCATATTGTGAGTGTACCGTTTTGGAATGCAAGAGGCTTCCATGGATAAGTACAAAGCTTCAATATCAGCATTCATATCTTTGATGGGAGAGAAATGCGACCAGATAAAACACCAGCGATCCACTTGCTTTGCAATTCACACAAGGGGAATGGTATAACCTGGTGCCAACCACAGACAAATACTTTGTTCATGTCCATTTAAAATGTAAATTGATAAACCCAAGCACGGAATCTCTTAATTTTACCTTCCAAGGCAGCCCAATAAATGAAAGATTTGGAGCAAAGGCTGGTGGGAAAATGTGTTTGTAAAGTGGCCCAACCCGGTTGTCATCCACAGTTACTATCCCATTAGTTTCAAGGAAAGGAAAATGATACTTGTACCTAGGAAACATAGATAAGCAACATTCTTGAATACTTCATCCTCCCATCAATTTGACTATCTTGTAAGATTATTAGCTATTATTTTTATTATAAAGGCAAAGTTAGAGATCTCTCGTTGTGAATCAGGAGGTCTGTACTACCAAACTCACATAAATAGTATTCATTTTAGTTGAAAATAACTTTTCTTTACAAAAACAGAGAAGTTTTCTGTGCATTCGCCAACTCACAATATCTCACCAAATCTGGCCTTTTACCTCTCTATAGACTATATTTTCAATTATATAGAGTGCCCCAAGATAAAGCTTAAGGGGGACACCCCCCCCCCCCCCCCTCGCTCTCCCCCAAAAAAAGGCAAGAACTATTAGAACCACGCAGCCTTATGGTTAACATGGTAAGGATTATTGGTTACTTCCCTATGAAAATATTGATTAACATTGTTTTAAGCTTAAAGTTTAAGGTATTAAAGGGTACATGATTTATTTTGAGACAGGGCTACTCAAGAGCAGATCAACTACTTTATTTACTGTTTCTAACCTTTGGATCCATAGTCTACCCTAATCATCCCACTTCCTTATTGATTAACTCTTGACCTCACCATTCTTTTGTTTTTTACAAGGTCAGTTCACCTCACCATTTATATCATTATATGAACCTAGGAAAAACAGAAGTGTGTTACCCTTTCATTTTTCCTGAAAAGAAAAAGAACAGGCTATCACCGTCACCTTCCTTTTGCTTTCTTTAACCTGGGGGTGAAAAAGAAAGTTTCAACAGGACTAATCACTCACCCTGTGCAGTGTAGGATGATGTCGGCAAGGACTTTGGACCCGTCTCGAAAATTCACGCCACCATCGATACCAACAGATTCAATCTGCATCATTTAGACAACTGAAAAATCAGCATCTCGTGTTGATAAAAACCACATAAATATACAAGTTATATACAATTTTACCATAGAATGTTGCCAAACATTATCATAGCCAGGCAGCTTCAGCGGAATTCCACTTGTAGCTGATCTAGAAGAAATGTGGACCTCTTTAGCAACTTCAGCGATTTCTCTGGAGATATCAGTAGCAATTGCAGCACTCCCTATCAGCACAACAACCTGTCAGACCATTTATCATAGATGATATGCTCTGAATATGGTACCAAAATGTAGAAATGTCATATGATCGCGCAATAAGATGAAATTATTTCTTTGCAATATATTAGTCAAAGCATGGAAGCTACAACCAGGGAGCATTTTTCCCACGTCACGACTGGGCTCGTATTAGCATACAAGTACGTTCACTTTCCGTATAGTCTTCCATATATCTAAACAGCTTCATGAAAATAAGGACCCCTATAGCTTCTGAGTATTAATATTAATTTATAAACAACCAAGTTGGTTAAAATTTAAAAGTTATCTGTGTTTGTAGTGTCATCCTTCATATGTCCAGTGCTTCACGCAAAAGTAACACTTGAATTATAGACTTGTCCAAAGATGTTCGGGTTCAAAAGTCTATTATGTGTAGCCAGAAATTTCATGTAATAGAATATCATAGTTCACACTTTTAGTCAAGCAAATTAAAAGACAACTTCCAATGAGTAGAGCAAATTCATAATCGAAATAACTGCAAGCATTTCAGCTGTGTGGCCACAGTACTCATTCGGAAACATTAACATCTTAAAGAAACAATGAACCTGACACGTACTTGGTCTTGAAAAGGATCAGGAACACGGTAGTCGTGGCTGTGAATTTGCTTTCCAGGCCGGACTTCGATTCCTGAAAGGCTGGCCTCCGGTTAGAAACTTCAAAAACTGCATATTGATAATAATAATAACTCATAAATAGTTTCAAAGCTACTCATAAGATCATCCTGAATAAGAAGAAAAATGAAAAAGAAGTGCCAACTCAAAAAATTTCAACTGCTTGCAACATATAAACCATAATAATTAACAGAAAAAAATGCTTATCATATGCCTCATAACTAAACAAAAATAATATTTGAATAAAAAAAAGGCTGGAAGCTTAAAAAGGTTAATCTTTTATTCGTACAATATTCATGTTTGACTCAAAAGCTATTAAAACTTTTTTGAACAAATCAATCAAAGATAAAGGGGTAAATCTTAGTTAAACATAATTAATTCTAGATCGAGAAGCTAAGAGTAAGGATCGCACATGGGATGAAAGAAATATGAATGATCTTATTAAGATTCAATGTTGCATCTCTCATCAATCGATGAGGAAGTAGGTTTACATATTTTTCTAGAGGCCATTTCTTCTGTCTCCAGAATACACGAAGAGAGCTTTTCATTTTCTAGAGAGAGGTAGGAGGAGCAGCCCCCTTGTTGAAAGCTTTCCTTGGCTATATATAATCGAGGCACCTTTGCCCTTTGCTTGACTCGACGTTCTCTTGCCACCAATGTGTCTTGGTCATGATTTTAGGCGCCACTCTTACCGACTCGTCGGATGTTAGAGAGGAGAAAGAGAGTGGGCTCTATTAACTTTCACTGCCGATTAATTAGGCAGGGCGTCGATCAACTCGGTTGTGACGGTCAGATTTTGACCAATACAGTTAGTCCCTCCGTCTGTCGGGCTCGGCAGACGAATCATGATCGTTACAAATTCGAGAGAAATCTGACTTACAACTCTCCGTTCCTTAGTCACATTTTGTGGGTTTTTAGCGGAGTGGTGATGTTCTGTTGATCCCCCTGTACCGTTGCGGTGGTTTCGGAACCGAAATGTCGTTTGGTATTGAAGCTTTGTTTCGTGGTTATCGCCATTATGACACACGTTTTCGGGATACTAAAGCGTTTCGTGCCTTATCAGATTCGATTGGCGACTCTTGGGTTTCGTGCTCGGGGGATTTATGTCCCATATAAACAGAGGAAGCTTATCATTCGATTGATACACTTCTTCATCTTTCACTTGGAAGAATCCTACTGATATACTTTCTTTCCGGTACCTCAAATTTCTACGTGACCCTTGTTCACTGAAAACTTTCATCTCTTCTTCTTGTTATTTCTTTGGCATATTTTCTGGCAAGAATGGCTGGTGATTCTTCTCATGACAATCTCTCTGCTGTTGATCTGGTACCAGAAAGTGCTGCTCAGATCACCGGAGGGGCAGATGTGGTGGAGGATGAGTAGGTCCCATCACTGATTGAGATCTTGCCCCGCCCTGGGAGAGAGCCGACTGACTTCACTACTCCCGTCGGGGTCGAACTGGAACCTGTTCACACTGTTCTGAGGGAGAGGGATATTGCAGAGTTGAAAGAAAGGTGGGGGATCCCCGGTTATGTTGATATGTGGCCGGCAGTGGGAAAAGACATATTTCATTTCGACCGGCTCGGGTACTGTGTGTTCTACGCCTACCCCTTCATTGTAGGGTACACACTTCCTCTTCCCCCTGTTGGTAGTGGATTTTTGCCGTTTCTACGAAGTGTGCCCTGCCCAACTTTCGCCATATTTATACAAGGTATTCCTTATGCTGCTCAAGTATGTTGAACTCGCCGGTCGCGAGGTCACTTTGGACCATATGCTCAGTATCTTTGCTCCTCAACTTATTCGCGATTCGATGATTCACATGCGTCCTCGGGGGTCGAGGGGTCTGGTGGTGAAGATGGATGACATAACCGACCGTCGTTTCTACAAGAATTACTTTTATGTGCAGACTGAGCATATTGTGGCGGACCCAACGGGATTCCCTGAGAAATGGAACTTTGCACGTAAGTTTGTATTTTTAGTCGTTGAAGTGCTCGACCATTTTCTGTGGGTACTAAACTTTATCACGTCTTTGCATATGAGAGATTGCCCCCTCCGCCTGTCGAAGGTATCCGTGAATGGGAGGAGGCCATTCTTCCCCGTACAGTGGGGATTCGCACATGGTCGACCTTTCATGAGAGGTTCGGACGCAGGCCCCTTACATGTGAGATGACGTCTTTGTCTATTGTTCTTTCTCTTTTTGTTTAGCCTCTTATGCGTCGTTTGTCATTGTCAGGGAGAGTGCGGAGAGCAACGGCCTCTCCATTAGTTTTTCGTCAGCCGGCCGCATCTGCTCACCCTATCGCAGTACCCATTACCCGACCTTCATTGAGGGCTGCTTCAGTTGAGTCTACTGCCTTGGTTACTCCTGCGAGGGCCGTTTCTCAGGATGACGTTCCGACCGATGTCGTTCACCCAACGGGTGAGTCACCATCTACTGGAGAAGAGGAGGGGTCGTCAAAGAGATGGAGGGTGGAGTTTGAGATGGTGCCCCCAATAGTAATTCATCTGGACGACTCTCCCCTAACGGTCTCTGGAGAGGGCATTGTTGCGCCCCTCCCCATAGGGACAGAAGAGACCGTCGGAACTGTCGATGTCCGTGATCGACAATCAGAGACTCCTGCCGCTGCCTCGGCTCAATTAGAAATCTCTGCCATTGTTGGTGACCAACAACCTGTCGTGATGGAGAATCAGACTTCTGGGGCTGTCATTGTGATTTCAGATGTGCCTTCCTCTTCTGCAGTAGGTCGTGCTCCACCTTCAGCAGCAGAAAGGGGAAAAGGCGTGGTGGTAGACGACTATGAATCTAAGTCAAACTTGGACCCCGATGATGTCAGGATGCTTGAAGAGGGCCTTACTCATTTAGTGGTTAATGCGGGGGGCTTGGCCTGTATTCTTCAGATCCCTTCCGACATCAATCTCTTGGGGGAAGGGGAGGATCTAGTGCCGTAATTCAGCCTATTATGCTCCGAGGCCGAGAATGAGTCCCTTCGGTCTGTTCCTGATGCTGATTTGATGGACGAGGTGGCTGCCATGGGCTTAAGGGTACGTTGCATTTTACTTTCGCTTTCTTCTTTCGCCCTTCTTGGAAGTACTAGTCTAAGCCCGTCTTTACGTTTTCCAGATATATATGGTGGAAGTGGAAAGCATTCGCAGGGCCAACATCCGGGCAAAAATTTTCTTGAAGATGCTAGAGAAGTATCGTCGCTACCATGACAGGTGTCGCGAGATGCACGAGCGGCTGAGGACAGACCCCCGTAATCGGGCTCTTGGTGAGGAGTTGGAAAAAAAGGATCAGGAATTGATGCAAACTATCCGCAACAAGAGCGCACTCGAGGAGCAACTTTGAATTAAGAACGAGGAGCTTGAGTTTGGGTAAGGGGGTCGTCACAGAATGTAAGCATCTGCAAGGCAGGTTGAGGTCCATGCAGTCAGAGATGGATCAGAACTTGGTCAAGGTCGAGGCGATTAGCGTGGAGTGGATGAGAAAATTGGCTGCGCTAGAAAGTAAAGTCGTTGGGTGGAGAGCATTGAGAGTGCCTGGTCCGAGGCTTCGACGAGGGCGATGGCCCTGGAGAACACCATCCGCGTCCTCTAATCCGAACAGGAGTCAGAGAGAGCGACAGCTACCCTCAAGGAGGCGAGGCTCGAGGAGTGCATCGGCGTGATTGATCAAAAGGCATCGGTTATGGGAGACCGGGTCGCGGCTCTGGAGGTAGAAAATGAGCGATTGTTGGCTCAGGTTGAGTCCTTCTCCGCTGTCATCCCCCGCCATATGCACGAGCTCTGGGTTTATGCCAAAGCTCAGCGGGATATATATAAGAGTTTGTGGGAGGCAGGTAACGTGGCTGAGGCTGCTTATGAAGAAGCGCGAGCAAAAGCACGGGAGGCTCGCATCAACTGTGGGTATGACGCGGAAACACTCGAAGCTAATGGGGATGTGGATGACGGTAATGGAGAGCCTCTTTGAGACGGTGATGATGATGGTGATGGTGATGGTGATGGTGATGGCGGTGATGACGCCGAATGAAGAACGTTGTCCTTGTCTATTTTTATTTTCAATTGTTTGTCGATTGTCGTCCGTTCGTTTATTTTTTAGGTTGGCTTAGGCCATATGTAAGCGGCGATAGCCCGCATTGTGACTTTGTAGAAAGGAGAGTTTTCTTTTTCTTCGTTATTTGTCTTGTACTTCACCTTTATTTCAACTATTTACAATGTTAGTGCACGATAGTCGCCTGTATAGCGAGTCCCAGTTTTTCTTTCCTTCCAATGGTTTTTGGCCTTAGGAGTATTTCGATTGAGGTCGATGTCTTCTCCTTTTGGCGAAGACCCTTGGCCTTAAAGGATGTTATTTCGAACTTATCGAAATAATAGCCCGTCATCGTTCAATCGAGGTCGAACTCCTCTTTTTTGGCGAAGGCACTTGGACTTAAAGGATGTTATTTCAAACTTATAGAAATAACAGCCCGTCGTTATTCGATTGAGGTCGAACCCCTCTCTTTTTTGGCGAAGGCCCTTGGCCTTAAAGGATGTTATTTCGAACTTATCGAAATATCAGCCCTTCGTCTTTCGATCGAGGTCAAACCCTTTTCTTTTTTGGCAAAGGCCCTTGGCCTTAAAGGGTATTATTTTGAAATTATCGAAATAACAGCCCATCATCATTCGATCGAGGTCGAACCCTTCTCTTTCTTGGCAAAGGCCCTTGGCCTTAAAGGGTGTTATTTTGAACTTATCGAAATAACAACCCATCGTCGTTCGATCGAGGTCGAACCCTTTTCTTTTTGGCGAAGGCCCTTGGCCTTAAAGGGTGTTATTTCGAACTTATCAAAATAACAGCCCGTCATCGTTCGATCGAGGTCGAACCCTTCTCTTTCTTGGCGAAGGCCCTTGGCCTTAAAGGGTGTTATTTCGAACTTATCGAAATAACAGCCCGTCGTCATTCGATCGAGGTCGAACCCTTTTCTTTTTTGGCAAAGGCCCTTGGCTTTAAAGGGTATTATTTTGAAATTATCGAAATAACAGCCCATCATCATTCGATCGAGGTCGAACCCTTCTCTTTCTTGGCAAAGGCCCTTGGCCTTAAAGGGTGTTATTTTGAACTTATCGAAATAATAGCCCATAGTCGTTCGATCGAGGTTGAACCCTTTTCTTTTTTGGTGAAGGCCCTTGGCCTTAAAGGATGTTATTTCGAACTTATCGAAATAATAGCCCGTCGTCGTTCGATCGAGGTCGAACCCTTCTCCTTTTTGGCGAAGGTCGTTGGTCTTAAAGGGTGTTATTTCGAACTTATCGAAATAACAGCCCATCGTCGTTTGATCTAGGTCGAACCCTTCTCTTTTTTGGTGAAGGCCCTTGGCCTTAAAGGGTGTTATTTCGAACTTATCGAAATAACAGCCCGTCGTCGTTCGATCGAGGTCGAACCCTTCTCTTTTTTGGCGAAGGCCCTTGGCCTTAAAGGGTATTATTTCGAACTTATCAAAATAACAGCCTGTCATCGTTCGATCGAGGTTGAACACTTCTCTTTCTTGACGAAGGCCCTTGGCCTTAAAGGGTGTTATTTCGAACTTATCGAAATAACAGCCCGTCGTCGTTTGATCGAGGTTGAACCCTTCTCTTTTTTGGCAAAGGCCCTTGGCCTTAAAGGGTGTTATTTTGAACTTATCGAAATAACAGCCCGTCGTCGTTCGATCAAGGTCGAACCCTTTTCTTTTTTGGCGAAGTCCCTTGGCCTTAAAGGGTGTTATTTCGAACTTATCGAAATAACAGTCCATCATTGTTCGAGTTTTTGGAGAGTCGGACATCTCCCGTGGGAGTCCAAGTCCGTTTGATATTGCTTGCATCAGGAGGTGTAGAGTTGGTGAATATGAGACGTTGACGTTTCGCTTAGGTTTGCGTTGTGCACGCATTATAGTTTTCTTGCCTGACTCCTACCGTCCGGCCCAAAGATATCGCCGGCAGGAGGTATTTCGGTTGTGCTGAAGCAATTTCTTAGTTCTTCAATCTAGATATTCCTTTGTGCGTTCACCCGCGCGAGTCTTATGTGCTTGCTTGGACAAAATGTAGGTGAGCATGATATTTTCCTCGCTCTCGTCTGGTGGTCCGGTAGGGGAGAACAGTTTGGTAACATCGTTTCCCTTGTTTGGTATATCGATAGTTGATGGGGCAAGGATTTCTAAGCTTGGTAATTCTACTCGGCTCTCCTTCCCCTACTGCGCTGCTCTCGTGTCTCGCGTGGGTTGGATTTTCCCTTCGCGCTTCTTTTTGTGGGTCATTGTGTTTCTTGGCTTCAATCTGGGATAAACTAGGAAATTTCACTAAGAAATCCCCACAGACGGCGCCAAATTATTTGACTCAAAAGATATTAAAACCTTTTTGAACAAATCAATCAAAGATGAAGGGGTAAATCTTATCGGACATAATTAATTCCAGATCGAGAAGCTAAGAGTAAGGATCGCACATGGGATGAAAGAAATATGAATGATCTTATAATTCAATGTTGCATCTCTCATCAATCGATGAAGAAGTAGGTTTACATATTTTTCTAGAGGCCATTTCTTCTGTCTCCTGAATACACGAAGAGAGCTTTTCATTTTCTAGAGAGAGGTAGGAGGAGCAGCCCCCTTGTTGAAAGCTTTCCTTGGCTATATATAATCGAGGCACATTTGCCCTTTGCTTGACTCGACGTCCTCTTGCCACCAATGTGTCTTGGTCATGATTTTAGGCGTCACTCTTACCGACTCGTTGGATGTCATAGAGGAGAAAGGGAGTGAGCTCTATTAACTTTCACTGCCCGGTTAATTAGACAGGACGTCGGTCAACTCGATCGTGACGGTCAGATTTTGACCAATACAATTCACTATTTGTTGTGACACTGCCTCAACAACAGAAAGAGAAAAGGAGAAAACATTTCAATTCAGATGGGAAGACAAAATTTCCTAAGAAAAACCATGACAAACAGCATGCACATAATGTTGATGCTCAAAATGATCAACTTTGATCGGCCACCACAAATAAAACAGAAGGATGGAACTGTTAGCTTAATGTACAAATCAACCTGGCTAATGGCTATTACAATTGGATTACCAAATACTTGAAATATTCATGCCAAATTTTATCTATAAAGACTTCTTATTCCCTCAAAGAATCTACAATTACCACAAATTGAAACGGGACTAAAGGAGATACTCCAATATTCTATTCAAATGTGAAGAGTTAAACATCAAAGTATAATTGGATTACCAAATACTTGAAATATCCATACGAAACTCAGTTACGAGAAGACAATCATTATTTGACTTATTATATCAAAGAATCTAAAATCACGAGAAATTGAAAAAAGCAACCAAAGAAAATAGTACTCTGTTCAACTAGAAAGAACTAAAGATCAATTTTTTACCAGGAATATCAGCAGTTCTTGGTTCAGTATAATGTCCATTGCATATAACTACAACATCATATTCCTCATTAACAAACACAGCATCATTCTCTCTCTTTTTAGAACTAACCTTCCATTTTCCATTCTCCAATAATCCCACATGGCCCACTTCCATCCTAAATCTCACAAACCCAGTAAGCCCAAAATCAACCGTAAAATCATTCAAATAATCCAACACTTCTTTATGACCCGGATACCTCCTCGGGTCTCTATTTGAAAGATTTGAATAAATCTGACTTTGAAAAAATATTGTATATTTTCAATTGAATTCCTCAGCTACTGTAGTGTACTATTTATTTACACCAAAAAGAATATAAGGAATAACCACCTATACACTTGTCCCCTTATCCTGTGGGCTATTCTATAACTAATCACATGCTATTTACAACAATAAAAGAATGTGCAAAATAAAGGAATTTTTACCTCCTATAGCAAAGATTAACATCTTATTTATTTTAAATAAATACCATTTAAAAAAATTATATTTTATAGATATCTTTTACTATTTATAGTAAAATATCTAATTTTGGTTACCTCCTACCTCTAAGCCACTAAATACGTTATTCAGTTAGAATATTTTCTTTCTCTCTCTACTTTGATACATGTCATTCTCTTCATATCAATTTGGAAAAAATAAAAAGGACATATATATCAAATTCTTCTTCCACCGGATTTGTGCAAATCCCACTTCAGAGCAGGTTCACTCTCCTTCAAGTCTTTCCCGACGGCGACATATATCATATCGTCGGCCACTCTCACCGCCGACGTTAATGGACTTTCAATTTCGTCATTCAAATTCAGACCCGACAAAATCAACTTCCAGGTACCTTACCGGACTTTGTGGGATTTCGGGTACTGAACTCTCCAATGCCATGGGGGCAAATCCAAAGGATATGAAGCCTTCGATCGACGGCGGCGTGGGAACATTGGGATTCAGGGTTTTTGCTCGACGGCGGATTCGCCAGAAATTAGGGTTTGTTCTTTAACAAAGACGATGGATTTTGAGGCTGAGCAACTTGATTTTCTGTTAATATATTTCAATGTATTTTCAACGTATCACGCTGTATTTTCATGTATTTCATGGTATTCATTGTCTTTTTTTTTCATTGTAATTCAATGTATCTCGTTGTATTCCATGTATTTCATTGTACTCACTGTCTTTTTTTCTCATTGTATTTCAATGTATCTCGCTGTATTCTATGTATTTCATTGTATTCACTGT
Source organism: Nicotiana tabacum (assembly GCF_000715075.1). Taxonomy (NCBI): domain Eukaryota; kingdom Viridiplantae; phylum Streptophyta; class Magnoliopsida; order Solanales; family Solanaceae; genus Nicotiana; species Nicotiana tabacum. The sequence continues at coordinate 53,596,180 of NC_134087.1, read as the reverse complement.
CTCGCTATATGCCATAAATGTATTCATATGTTTTTTTAATTAATATAATTTATGTATTCAAATGTATTATATAATTTCTTTGAAGATTACTATATTTTTGGGGTATTTTTCAATTGAGAATCTTTTTTATAACTGAAAAATACAAAATTTGTGTGTTATAATTGAGTTTGTTGAGTTATATTAGGAGTCTATTATGTTAATTGATTCACTTTCCGTTTTAAAAATAGTGTAATCCCCTATTTCACGCCGTGAATACAGTCGAATACAATAATCTGTCCAGCTGTAATCCCATGTTTCACTCCATGAATACAGTCGAATATACTCGAATACAACAACTTATTAGCTGGACTTCCCTGATTTACGCCTATTTTTGCTACTGTATTCATGAATACAATAGCTTAAATACATCATATACATCTTATAACCACAGAAAAGGTATATGTAATCCGTAATATAAGAAATGGTATCTATAGATGGCTAATTACTACTAAAGATGGTGCTTTGTGAAAATTTTCCTAAAATAAAATATGGCTTCATCTTCAGCTGGCCCAATACTAGTAAACCCAAACTCTAAATGTGAGACCAAATAATGTAAAAGGCCCAATAAGCTTGTAGGCCAATCTGTGTGTCCAAAAGATGTTCAGACAATATCAAATATATCGAAGTCTCTCAGTGGACCACTTTACTCTACTTCTTCATCTCCACTTTACTCTTCTTCTTATTCTTCTTCATCCCCTTTGTTTCTTCTTCTTTGTCCTTGATAACTCCATGGATCCTATAATTAGAATGGGGTTCCTTCTTCTCAACATCCCCCTCAAGTTAGAGGGTAACCTTGTGACCCCTAACTTGCTCAAAATCTCTGAATGAGAAACCCCTGAAAGTGGCTTAGTGAAGAGAACCACCAATTGATCTTTAGAAGGAACAAAAGACAAAGTGATTAGCCCGGAGAGAAATTGTTGACGGACAAAATGACAATCGATCTCCACATGTTTTATCCGTTCATGAAAGACGGGATTACGAGCGAAATGGATAGCTGCTTTGCTATCAGAGTGAAGTGGAATGGGAAGAGTCACTGGTGTAGAGAGATCTTCAAGGAGTCGAACAAGCCAAGTAAGTTATGTTGTAACTCGTCTCATAGATCTGTATTCCACTTCTGCTGATGACAAAGATATTGATAATCATTTCTTTGATTTCCAAGAAATGGGTGCTCCTCCAAGTCTGATGAAAAATCCACCTACAGATCTTCTGGATTCCTTACAAGAGGCCCAATTTGCATCGCATAATGCAAGTAGAGAAAACGATGGTGCTGTTGAAAGAAGAATACCCTGACCCGGATATGCGCTCAAATACTTCAATACTCTCAATGCAGCAGTGAAATGAGAGAGACAAGGCCTCTACATGTACTGGCTGAGAGAAAGAACTGCAAATGAGAGGTCTGGATGAGTATTGGTCAAATAATTCAACTTCCCAACCAAGTGACGAAACATAGTGGGATTTACCAAAGGTCGTCCATCATTAGAGTCAAGGTTAAAAGAGGGATCAAGAGGAGAGCTAACTCATTTCATGTGAGAGGCATCAAATTCTTGTAGCATATCTAAGGTAAATTTCCTTTGATTCACAATAAAGCCTTCCTTTTCTCTCAAAATTTTCATTCCTAGAAAATAATATATGTTTCCTAGAATTTTGACCTTGAATTAAGTATTGAGAAAATCTTTGATATGCTGAACTTCTTCAAAATCATTCCTAGTAAGTAGAATGTCATCTACATACACAGCTATAATAGAAATTAACTTTCTTGTACGTTTAAAGAATAAAGAATAATCATTTAATGATGATGAATACCCTTTAAAACTCAAAGCACTTGCAAGCCTGGCATACCATTGCCTAGAGGCTTGCTTCAAACCATACAGTAATTTCCTAAGAAGACATACATGTTTAGGATTAGGAGGTGTCACACCTGAGGGAAAATTCATGTATACATCTTCCTAAAGATCTCCATGCAAAAATGTATTGTTGACATCCAATTGAAAGACATTCCAATCTCTCTTGGCTACTATAGTGAGCAAACACCTTATAGTTGTCATTTTCACTACTGGTGAAAAAGTCTCACTATAGTCTATCCCTTCTCTTTGAATATCCCCCCGACCACCAGCCTTGCATTCAATCTTTCAATCCTTCTATCAGATAGGTGTTTTACCTTATACACCCATTTACAAAGTAGAACTCTTTTTCCTTTAGGCAATTAAACCACATCCCATGTGTGATTGTCTTCTAGGCCCTTGATTTCTGATTCCATCGCCTCTATCCAACCTATCCAACCTATCCAACCTGGATATTGACAAGCTTGAGAAAAAGTGGTAGGTTCAGTGAGTGTAGAAATAGACTGCATTATGTGTTGATCATTAGGTGATAGGGAGGAAAAACAGTATTGTCTAGGTTTACTTGGTTGATTGAAATAAGCAGCTCCCACATTTGTGACCATGATGTTGCTGCACACATAATCCTTTAAGTAAACTGGTTGATTAGATATCCTTCCTGATCTTCTCACTGGTGTAAGCTGCTTAGGTGATTGGGCAGGGGAGTTGAAATGTGATGTGATGTGTCTATACTAGGTTGAAGAGAGGCTGGACTAGGAGACTGTTAAGTACAAGTATAAGGAGATCTTTGTAAAGGTGGGGAAAAACTATCAGAATTCTTAGGCTCTAAAGAAGTGGGTGAGAGTTGATCATCTGATGGATATAGATGTATAGGTTCTATGGTGAGGGTTGAATTTGGGAATATAGGTTGGTGTAAAGTCTTGTTTTCAACAAAGGGAAACTGTGATTCATGAAACTTCACATCCCTTGACACAAATACCTTTCCTGTTTTCAATTCCAACAACTTGTACCCCTTCTGATGAAGGAGATACCCAAGAAAGACACAAGATGTTTCCCTCTCATCAAATTTTCATCTTCCTTGAGCTAGTGTTGAAGCATAACAAAGACAACTAAAATTCCTCAAGTAATCATACTTAGTATTTTTTCTGAAACAAAACTTCATATGGTGTCTTTCCTTTAAGAACACTAAAGGGCATCCTATTAATAAGGTGTATAGTAGTTAGGATAGACTTCCCCCAATATCTCATAGGCAGTTTAGACTGAAACATTAAACCCCTTGCAGTTTCTAACAGGTGTCTATGTTTTCTTTCAACAATCCCATATTGTTGAGGAGTTGCTACACAAGACAATTGGTGCAGAATTCCTTGAGAGGATAGATAAGCTGCCTCTTGTACCTTTTCTCAATTCCATTGCATTGTCAGACCTTATGACCTTGACCTTCACATTGAATTGTCTTTCAACCATAGACAAAAAAATTTGAGCATAGGAAAAGCCTTACTCTTTGTATTTAACAAGAATATCCATGTCCCTCTACTATAATCATCTACTATAGTCAGAAAATATCTGAAACCGTTGTAGGTGGTTGACCTATAAGGTCTCCATGTGTCAATAAGAATGAGTTCAAATATATGTTTGGACCTTATTGTGCTAACACGAAAAGGATTTCTAGTTTGTTTAGCTCTAGGACAAACATCACAGATAAAATCAGAGTCTGGTTTACACTGAAGAAATTCTAAATGTTTCATTACTGAAAATAGGTGGTGTCCAACCTTACATTCCAAAGCTTAAAATTAGTAACAACATTAGCTTGAATTGAACTAGAAAAGGAAACTGACTTTGAAATGGAATTTCTTTCTTTTGGAATTGAAAATACATCACTACTAAAGACACCCTTAGACTTGACACTATTTGGTTCCAATAGATAGAGTCCCTCTTGTCACACCTCCTTTTTACGCGCCCGGGGCGCAGGGGAGTTTTTTCCAATTAAAGGACAATCGAAACGGGATTGGTTTAATTATTTCAGAGTCGCCACTTGGGAGATTTAGGGTGTCCCAAGTCACCAATTTTAATCCCGAATCGAGGAAAAGAATGACTCTATATTATGGTCTGCGTATCAGAAATCCGGATAAGGAATTCTGTTAACCCGGGAGAAGGTGTTAGGCATTCCCGAGTTCCGTGATTCTAGCACGGTCGCTCAATTGTTATATTCGGCTTGGTTATCTGATTTTATACAAGTATGAACTTATGTGCCACTTTTATCTTTTAACCGCTTTTATCATTCACTGTTATTTTTGTAGGACTTGCAACGTTGTGAAAATGTATCTCGAACCGCGTTACAATCAATGTACCCGTGGTCGTCGACACACTTTGACTCCGTTGAGATTTGGATTTGGGTCACATCAATGTGCACCCGAGTTTAAGGAAATTAAGTTATTAAAGGCGCGCCTAAAGCGACTAGCGTATTTATTTTGGGTAAGACCGTGGAATTTTGCTAAACGGTCCATCCCGAAGTCCAAATAATTTTTAAAGCAAATATTTACTGAGGGCCCCGCAATTTGTATTTTTATTTGGCGAGGCTCATCTCATTCTATTTTTTTAAATGAATTTGCAACGTCATGGACACGCATCTCGAACCACGTCACAATCAATGTACCCGTGATTAGAAACACATTTCGATTCCGTTGGGATTTGGATTTGGGTCACATCAATGTGCACCCGAATTTACGAAGGTAAGATTTATTAAGGCGCGTCCTAAAGAGTCTAGCGTATTGTTATTTTAGGAAGGTTGTGAGATTTGCTAAACAACCCGTCCTGGAAACTAAATGCTTCACTAATATACATTTAACAAGGGCCCCGCATCTGCGTTTTGTTTATTTTTATCGAGGCTCATCTTGTTGTTATTTTTAAAGGATATCCTATAGCAATTACGTTTCTTGTCGTGTTTGTCTCTATCAATTGAAAGCAAGTAAATAGCCTTAGTTGATTATAAAACCGGATTTAAAGTGCTTTTACAGAATAATAAAACGTGACTGCACTTATGGACAACTAGCCGCAAATCATGGGCCCAAACCTAGCTCATGTGAGATGGCCAGACTTGGGCCCTGTTTTTCCGATACAGGCCTAACTGATTTTTCGATTTGGGGCTCGGCCTTCCTGAGGTTGAGGCCTAGAACTGATTCTTTGTTCTTTATCAGTTTATATGTGACAAACTAGCAAAAGGGGAAAGAACTTTAACTCATGTGGGTAGTTTTCCTATTTTGGCCTACATTATAGAATGTACTACACCATCAGACTAAGTCTAAAATACAATCTATTACCCTGGGAATGTTTTTCACCTAACAGCATACATACATGACTATCATTCATTAACCTACATTGATATACTGAGCATGTAGGCTACTTCTATTATACAAACAAAAATGTAACTATTTTATGACATTTAATGTAACAGTTCATGTATACATAAAAACAATCTGCAGGTCCTCTCTTTTGCATTCATGCTCAAACTCTCAGTTACATTGATGGTATCAATTGTGTACCTGGTAAGGAAAGGAAAGGAAGAAGGAGAGTGATCAGTTGAGTAGTGTGCAGTAATCACAGCATCAACAGATACACAGCAACAGCACAGCAACAAACCAACAACCAAGATTGTTTTCCACAGTCCACGAACAACCAACAATGATTCCCAGAATAAATGAAACCGGCAAATAGTCGAGTGCCAAACCAATAATTCCAGACGAAGAGTAATGAACACCAGAAGTAAAAGAAGTTCAATGCAACAAATACCAACAGTTCAGCAACCAACAAACAGCTCAGTCACTGCAGACGACAGAACTTGGCCAAGACAGCTTGACCAATATGAATTCTTGTTCAACTTTCAGATGGTGTTTGGTTACAATCTATTTGGAAACTAACTTATGTTTTTCGGCTTTCTTTAAACTCAGTAAACCTCTCTTCAGATTAAAACTCTAGCCTTAAGACTGAAAATTTTCACTTTGTTTTTCTCTTTTTTCTGAAGACTAAAAAGTCCAGCCCTTTTTCAGTTCTCAAATGGCCTATTTATAAGCCAAAGTGACCAAGTGCAGCTAAGCTGCCCTCATCTGCAACTTGCAGTCTGCCCATACCCCTTAAAGCCCATGCCTAAGCATCTTTTGTGCCAGCCCCTTTGGTTCCCCACGCCTGGTTTTGTTTAATCAGGAGTTATGGGCATCATTTTATTATTCAATTTAAGCCCCATACCCTTGTGTCTTGTTCCCCATTGGTATTAGTTTAATCCTAAATTAGTACCCTAGTTGTCAGCTCACTTAAACTAATTACTTCTGTTCTTTTTAACACCCCAGAATACCCCTGTCAACCTTGATTATTACTGCCCCTGCCTATTGCAGCATCAGGGCATTTTTTGAACTGATGAAAGTTCGAACTCAAGACTGCCTGGGCTGAACCTTTTTCAGTCAGTTTTACAGTGCAAACAAACCATTTCAAACAATGCTGGGGCATACAGTCAGTGGCAAAGCTCAATTAGTCATGCGACATTATTAGCTCATTCGATTTATTAGTTATAGAAAGCTAATCGACGATATTTATCGAGTCGACTATACTAATTATAACAGGTAATAATCAATCGCTCACATAAACAATACGTTTAGGGATCTAAAGGGCATCAGACAATTTTTGTTCAATTACTGGGGCCTATATGAGTTAACTTATCTGCCGATTAAACTAATCGACGATCATGTTTATCACAGAACACATTCAAATCATACACAGAAAATAATTGACCAAATAAAAGGTCTTTACAAAGACGGAAGAAATTAAGAAAAGTATCAGAAAACACCGAACAAACACAATAGAACATGCTAACATACTTAACTAGCAGTTGAATAAAACAAAAAGGAAAAGAAAGCTTACCAAAAATGTCTAGACAAAACTGAACCAAATCTGACTCGACATTGACCCTTTGAGGCCGAACAAACTTTAATCAGGGTGTTCTCACATGAGAACACCTTGATTAAGGTCTATTAGACCTCAAACCCCCGTTAAGGATATCCGGATTCCCCATGTGCATGTGTTCTAAAGTCTGGATTTTCAGATCTGGATTTTTGGGAGTTGTGGGTAGATTCGGACCAAACCAAGCTTGGTTTGGTCACGAGGAAGGTCAGGGGGTGTCTGGTATGAAGATGGGGTGGTTTGGCATAGATCCGGGTTCGACTCAAATCTTCAAATGAAGATTCGAGACGAACGAAAGTGATTCGAGGCTAGGGAGTAACAGATCCATGTTCAGGAGAGTGAGGGGGTCTTAGGGTGTTCGGGAGGTGGCCACCGGCGTTCATGCCGCCGGGTTTTAGTGGAAGGGAAACTAGGGCAGCATTAGGGTTTGGGGGTTTCAGGGTTCGGGGAAGGAGATGACTGAAGGGGGGGTTCGGATAGGGGGTGCGGGGTAAAGGGTCAAGTTTATATATGGAAGGGGAAGAGAGATTGGAGCCGTTAGATCAAGTGATCTGAACGGCTTAGATCTATTGGTGGGTAACAGGACGGGGTCATTTGGTATGGGAACGGGGTCATTTTGGTTTAGGTGAGGGGTTGGGTTAAACCGGCTAAATAGGTCGGGTCATGAGGGAGCCAGGGACCGTTGGATCAATGAGGTTGGACGGCTCAGATCAACTTGCCTGAAACGGCGTCGTTGAGGTGAGTTGGACAGCCTGATCTGGCCCGTTCCTTTGAATCAGATCAACGACTTCAAATGGGGACGCCGATACGACGTCGTTTGAGTCCGTGCTTGGGCAGGCTGGGTTTGGACTGGATCAGTACTTTGGTTTTGGGCCTTGTTTCGGGGCCCAAATCGGATTTTCCTTTTCTCCTTTTTTTTTCAATTTAAACAAAAATTCCTAAAACAATGTAAAAATTAAAATAAACCTACACACATATTGAGTGACACCCACAACGATAAACACACATAAATGGACAATAAAAAATAAAAATAAAAAATGGTTAGATCACAGCTTAGAACGAACGATGCACACATACATATATTTTTTGAATTTTCTTTTAACAACAGGCATTTTGTATTTTTGTTTGGTAATGACTAGATGTAAAATGGACAGACCCATAAATGACTAACAACACATGTCATGGAAAACTCGAAAAATTGTACAGCGAAATCATTTGTCACTATTTTTATTTTCTTTTGGAGCGATTGCTCGTAAAGCAAAAATCACGTGCTTACAGCTGCCCCTCTTTGCACGAAGACACGAAGGGTTTTCGCGCAAAGATAAGCGAGCGATTTTTGCCCGTCCGAATACTCCGTGTGAAGCATCTTTTGAAAAAGATTTGACTGAACCTTTGCTTCAGAGGTTTCCTACATATCCTGGGCTGAAACAGGAATCAGGTCAATGTAGTTCAGGAAATTTTGGTAGCTGGGACTACCGTGTGACTGTGTTGCTTGCTGCTGTTGTGCGCTATTGTATGCTGCTGTAAGATGCTATTGCTTAACCGATCTCCCTGTTACATTGCTCTAAAAGGAAAAACAAGAAGCTAAGCTAGACTGAGGATCATGAGATCTTATCCATCTTCAACTTGTTCTTGTTGCCTTGCTTTCTTGCCGGCTAACGCTTTCCTCCGATGCCTTTATTTTGTGAACTTGGAGATGATGCTGGTCCTTCACCTTTTCTGAATGTCAGTTCTCATCACTTTGCTTGATTTGCTGGGAACATGGCCTTCTTCCTTAAATCTTTCAATGGTTTCTTCAGCGGTATGGCTTTTCATCAGAATTGTTATACTGGGCATGCTACAACGTTCCCAAACTGCTTATTTTCAGACGCGTTCCTTTTTTTTGAATTGCGCGCTTGCCTCTGCAGTTGTCTGCTTCTTGGTGCTGGGGATTTTATTGTTTCCCGTTTGGGGATCTCTGTTGTACCCTTCCGTCTTCAGGTGGGGTGACTGATTCCAAAATCTAGAGCTAGAAGTAGTCCCGCATTATACTGGTGGGCGACCTAGAACTTAAAAGTGTTCCCGCATTATACTGGTGGGCGACCTAGAACTTAAAAGTATTCCCGCATTATACTGGTGGGCGACCTAGAACTTAAATGTATTCCCGCATTATACTGGTGGGCGACCTAGAACTTAAAAGTATTCCCGCATTATACTGGTGGGCGACCTAGAACTTAAATGTATTCCCGTATTATACTGGTGGGCGACCTAGAACTTAAATGTATTCCCGCATTATACTGGTGGGCGACCTAGAACTTAAATGTATTCCCGCATTATACTGGTGGGCGACCTAGAACTTAAAAGTATTCCCGCATTATACTGGTGGGCGACCTAGAACTTAAAAGTATTCCCGCATTATACTGGTGGGCGACCTAGAACTTAAAAGTATTCCCGCATTATACTGGTGGGCGACCTAGAACTTAAAAGTATTCCCGCATTATACTGGTGGGCGACCTAGAACTTAAAAGTATTCCCGCATTATACTGGTGGGCAACCTAGAACTTAAAAGTATTCCCGCATTATACTGGTGGGCGACCTAGAACTTAAAAGTATTGAAATTGTTTCCCCGTTCTTCCGAGAAAATTTTCGACGATCGGCAGAAAATTTTCTGCCCCGGTTTTTGTTGACTTCCATGGCGGTGCATCTTGCTGCCATCATCAATCCTTTGTTTTCCTGCAGCAGACAAAAGGATTTAATCAGTTTTAATCGTGGTGGTAGAGGGTGCCTTTCTGGCAAGCCGTCTTTCTCTCTTCCCCCTTCCTTGCTCTTTGTCCCCATAATTGGTTGGCGGGCAAAGTTGCCTGTTGGGGGTCTCTAGCCTGCTGGGGATTGGTTTTCAATTTATCCCTTTTTCTGCTTTTTCTTTAAACACATGATGTGGGAGTCTGCTTCTAACTCCCGGAACCACTCCCTTTTGGAGCTTACTTCTTCCAAAATTTCCGGGCACAATCACTGCATTGCCTGGGACCGGCCCTTAAGACTGTTTGTATTATCCTGCATTGGGATGAATTCCCCTTCGGTTTCTGGTAGTAAGCTTTGAAAAATCCTTTCAAGACACAATTTAGGAAAAGAAATAAAGATATGGAAAAGAGAAAAACTTTCTGAACCATTACTTTGTGGGAGGAGACAATCCAAAGAACTTATCTGGAGGACACAACTGGTCCCCGTGATCATGGCGTGCACCATAGATTCTGACCCAGTCTATTTGTATCAATTGATCTGCTCGATGGTTTGACTTGCTGGGGATGATAAAGGAGTGTTCATTTCGTTTCGAATGTGGTAGCTTTGCTGATCTGTCTTGTCGCCTCATAGTGCCCTTCGAGGGGTTTTCACTAATGAGACTCTCTCTTTTCTCTCATCTCCCGGCGCCTTATGGTGCCTGTGAAGGTTTTCACCGATAAGACTCTCTCATTTCATATCCCTCATCTTACATCGCCTTTCGGTGCCTGTGAAGGTTTTCACCGATAAGACTCTCTCATTTTATTTCTTTCGAAAATCCGGGGTGTTGTAGATACGACCCTCTCTTCCGGGGATTCTTTTGACTATCAACTCATTCCCAGTCTTACGATCCTCTTCTTTGCTGGGGATCGGTGTATTATTCTCGGCCTTATTTGCCGGACTTGGCATCTCTCGAACATTGATCGGGAGGTCTTTTGGATGTTCATGTTGGTTTTGGTGTAGGTTTGAAGAAAGGCTATAAAAATGAAAACAACTTGAAGGGTGATGTGCTACAACTTTTGGAATCAAACCTTTGTTGGAACTTAAAACATAACCTCTGCCCCAGTTTTCTTGCTTGGGGAATTTATTATTATTATTTTTTTACGCTTATGTTGAGTTACGTGCGTTATGCACATTGTGCTATATTGTGCACACTATGTACATTATGCATCCTATATTTGCTATGATGCATACTATGACCGAGCCGTGAGGCGCCTACGTATCCTCTTTGAGGAATCAGGTCAAACGTAGTTCCCACGGTTTTGTTATTTGTGATTTTATCTTCTTCCTTTTTCTTTTCCTTCTTTTCATTTTTTTCCATGTCTTTTTCTTTTCTTTTCTTTTTCTTTTCTTTTCTTTTTTCATATCTTTCCCATTAGTGATTCCAAAAGAGGGGTATTGAAAAAAAAATTGCTTAAGGCTCAAAGGGGGAAGCGAGGGTTAAAAGTGTTTGGATAGAAGAAAGAATTGCCTCCGTCATCTCATTATTCAACAAATGCCAAATACAAACAAATAAACCAAAAATTGCCATAATTGAAGAAGTTACGCATAATATCTCTTGACTGCATCTGAATTGATAGCCATGTCGACGCATCTGCCTTCGACATCTGTCAAACACAAAGCACCGTTGGACAATATTCTGGTCACGATATGAGGCCCTTGCCAATTTGGGGCGAATTTGCCTTTTGCCTCGACCTGATGTGGGAGGATCTTCTTTAATACCTGCTGCCCTACTTCAAATTTCCTAGGGCGCACCTTCTTATTATACGCTCTTGCCATTCTCTTCTGGTACAGCTGACCATGGCACACTGCTGCCAATCTTTTCTCATCTATCAGGCTCAACTGTTCCAAGCGAGCTTTGATCCATTCATCATCATCAATTCCGGCTTCAGCGACAATTCGGAGGGACGGAATTTCGACCTCCGCTGGTATCACGGCCTCAGTTCCATACACCAACAAATAAGGAGGTTGTGCCTATGGAAGTCCGGACGGTAGTGCGGTAACCCAACAAAGCAAAGGGTAATTTCTCGTGCCATTGTCTGGACCCTTCCACCATTTTTCGCAGTATCTTCTTGATATTCTTATTGGCTGCTTCGACTGCTCCATTCGCCTTGGGACGATATGGGGTGGAATTGCGGTGTGTAATCTTGAATTGTTGGCATACCTCTCTCATCAAGCTGCTATTAAGGTTCGCATCGTTATCCGTGATGATCACTTTTGGGATCCCAAATCTGCAGATGATATGGGAGTGAACAAAGTCCACCACTGCCTTCTTGGTTACTGATTTGAAGGTTTTAGCCTCAACCCATTTGGTGAAGTAATCAATGGTCACTAGAATTAACTTATGACCGTTGGACGTTGCTGGCTCGATGGGCCCAATGACATCCATGCCCCATGCTACAAACGGCCAGGGTGCTGACATCGTATGTAACTCTGTTGGCGGAGAATGAATCAAGTCTCCATGTATCTGGCACTGATGGCATTTCCTCACGAAAGTGATACAGTCGTGTTCCATGGTGAGCCAATAACACCCTGTTCGAAGGATTTTTCTTGCCAATACATATCCACTCATGTGTGGCCCACAAACTCCAGCATGTACTTCTGCCATAACCGTTGTTGCCTGCTTGGCATCTATGCATCTCAACAATCCCAGATCCGGGGTTCTTTTGTACAATATTCCCCCACTGAGGAAGAAACCATTCGACAACCGCCGGAGGGCTCTTTTTTGGTCTCCAGAGGCATGTTCTGGATATATCCCCATCCTGAGGTATTCCTTGATATCATGAAACCAGGGTTCGCCATCTGCTTCTTCTTCTATGGCATTGCAGTAGGCGTGCTGATCACGGACCTGGATGTGTAGAGGATCAACATACATTTTGTCAGGGTGGTGCAGCATTGATGCCAAGGTGGCCAAGGCATCCGCAACCTCATTGTGAACTCTCGGGATGTGTTTGAACTTCACCGATCGAAATTGCTTGCTCAGATCATGCAAGCATTGTCGGTATGGTATGAGCTTTAGATCTCGTGTTTCCCATTCACCCTGAATTTGATGTACCAAGATGTCCGAGTCTCCCAAGACCAAGACGTCTTGGACATCCATGTCAGCAGCCAAGCGCAGACCTAGAATGCAAGCCTCATACTCGGCCATATTGTTGGTGCAATAGAAGCGTAGTTGAGCCGTAACAGGATAATGCCGTCCTGTTTCAGAAATGAGTACTGCTCCTATTCCAACCCCTTTTGCGTTTGCAGCTCCATCGAAGAAAAGCTTCCATCCCGGTTCCTCAGGCAGTTCCAACTCATTTGTATGCATTACCTCTTCGTCAGGAAAATACGTTCTTATGGGCTCGTATTTTTCATCAACGGGATTCTCTGCCAAATGGTCTGCCAGCGCCTGGGCTTTCATGGCCGTCCTCGTCACGTAGATGATATCAAACTCTGTGAGCAGAATTTGCCATTTTGCCAACCTTCCCGTGGGCATAGGTTTCTGAAAGATATACTTCAATGGGTCCAAGCGGGATATGAGATAAGTAGTATATGAAGACAGGTAGTGCTTCAACTTCTGAGCTACCCAAGTTAGGGCGCAGCACGTTTTCTCGAGTTGAGTGTACTTGACCTCATGCACTGTGAATTTCTTGCTAAGATAGTAGATGGCTTGCTCCTTCCTCCCTGAGTCGTCATGTTGCCCCAGTACACAACCAAATGAATTTTCCAAGACCGTCAGGTAAAGGATTAGGGGTTTCCCGGGCTTAGGTGGGACCAATACGGGTGGATTAGACAGATACCCTTTGATTTGGTCGAAAGCTTCCTGACACTCTGCTGTCCAACCTACCGCAGCATCCTTTCTCAGCAACCGAAATATGGGCTCACAAGTTGCTGTGAGTTGAGCGATGAACCTGCTGATATAACTGAGTCTGCCCAGCAAACTCATTACCTCTGTTTTGTTCCTTGGCGGTGGCAAATCTCGGATGGATTCAATTTTGGATGGGTCTAACTCAATCCCCCGTCGACTGACGATGAATCCTAGCAACTTTCCTGATGGAACCCCGAATGCGCATTTGGCCGGGTTAAGCTTGATATCATACCTCCGGAGTCTTTGAAAAAATCTCCTTAGGTCTGCTATATGGTCCTCCTGACGCCAAGATTTGATGATCACGTCGTCGACGTACACCTCAATCTCCTTGTGTATCATGTCATGAAACACTGCAGTCATTGCTCGCATGTATGTTGCCCCAGCGTTCTTTAACCCGAACGGCATTACCCGATAGCAGTAGGTGCCCCATGGCGTAATAAACGCTGTTTTCTCGGCATCCTCCTCGTCCATTAGGATCTGATGATAACCTGCATAGCAATCCACAAAGGATCCAATCTCGCGCCCTGCGCAATTGTCGATTAAGATATGAATGTTGGGCAGCGGAAAATTGTCCTTGGGACTTGCTTTGTTGAGGTTGCGGTAATCAACGCACACCCTGATTTTTCCATCCTTCTTTGGGACTGGTACCACATTGGCCAACCACTCGGGATACCGAGTGACCCGAATGACCTTCGATTGTAATTGCTTAATCACTTCTTCTTTGATCTTTACACTCATTTATGTTTTAAATTTCCTTAGTTTTTGCTTGACCGGAGGGTATGCCGGGTCAGTGGGCAATTTGTGAACCACTAAATTGGTGCTTAATCCAGGCATATCATCATAGGACCAGGCAAAAACATCTTTGAATTCCCTGAGAGTTTTGATCAATTCTGTTCTGACATTCGGCTCAATGTGGATGCTAATTTTGGTCTCTTGGACATTATCAGCGTCTCCTAGATTCACCGCCTCGGTGTCATTTAAGTTAGGCTTGGGTTTCTCTTCAAACTGGCACAGTTCTCTGTTTATTTCTTCGAAGGCTTCACCTTCGTCGCATTCAGATTTATCGTCACAAACGACCTTTTGCATCATTGAGTCGGTTTCAGATTGATTTATTAGACTAGGTCGAAGATCCGCTGTGCATGCCATGTCATTAGAACCAGTAAAAAGAGAACTGTTCAGAAAGAAAAAGAACAAGACAAAAATTAAAATGAGACCAAAGAAGAGAACTTTATTAAATTTGCGGGATAAAATGGTTCACACTTTTACAAAAACGAAAGTAAAATTTGGATTACACCCTTGAATAATCCGATCAAACAAATAACAAACAAAACATTAATCAAAGCCTACTACCAAGACTCCCCTCGGACAGGAAGAGGAGTAACCGTCCAATTGTTGGTCTTGGCCTCAGGCCCCACAAATCATATCTCTGCTCTGCTGGAACCTTCTCCAGCTTCCACCATACTGACATCCGCGAACAGCCTCTCAAAACTCTGATTCAGGTCTTCATTTATACCGATCAAAGGTCCTCGAATCTTTGGGATCACTGACCCCTTGGCACTTGCTTTAACAAAAGACCTTGAGAGGCGTGGCACTGGTTTAGGCAGAAACCAGACCCTCTTCTTTATTCTTCGCGCCTCCTTCCTGTCTGCTGCGGTTGGTTTGAACCCCAACCCGAAGGTTTCCAGATTCTTAGGAAGGGAAACAGGTTGGACTATCCCTTGAAGTTCAACTTCCAGGCCTTTTCCCGGCACAAATCCATTACCCAACATTTCTGATACCATCATGACTGTTGCGGCAGCTACCCTAGGGTGCGGGATGATTTCTCCTTCAGAAATTTTGTTGGCCGACCCTGTATCGAGAATCTGGTAGACCCAGGGACCCTTGTCATCAGTGGTCTCTATGAAAGGCACAATGGTTCCGCCCATGGTGCATGTTGTATCCTCGCCGTGCAACACGACCTCTTGTCTTTCCCACTCGAACTTTACTATCTGATGTAGGGTGGAAGGCACCGCTTTAGCTGCATGAATCCAGGGTCGTCCTAACAGCAAGTTGTAAGATACCGCGGCGTCCAATACCTGGAATTCCATGGTAAACAGGACCGGACCAATGGTCAGTTCAAGTACAACATCCCCCACAGTGGCTGTTCCGTTTCCGTCAAACCCCCGGACACAGATGCTATTCTCCCGGATTCTTCCACGGTCAATCTTTAACTGGTCCAGGGTGGATAATGGACAAATATTGGCGCTTGAGCCGTTATCCACCAATACTCGGGTTACCACCGAGTCTTCACATTTGACAGCTAGGTATAGAGCTTTATTGTGCTCCGTTCCTTCCACCGGCAGGTCATCATCTGAGAATGTCACTCTGTTCACCTCGAAAATCTTGCTGGCAATGGTTTCCAGGTGGTTTATAGAAATCTCACTGGGTACATGGGCCTCGTTCAATATCTTTAACAGGGCCCGACGATGTTCCTCGGAATGGAGGAGTAATGACAATAGTGAGATCTGGGCCGGTGTTTTTCTCAGCTGCTCTACCACAGAATAGTCTTGTACTTTCATCTTCCTCAGGAATTCTTCAGCATCTTCTTCTGACAATGGCTTCTTGGTTGCCACTGGGTTGGTTTTCCTTAACTCCACCGGAGCAAAACATCGACCTGATCGAGTCAGCCCTTGCGCTTCACAACTGACTTCTTCCACCTGTTTTCCTTGGTACGTCACCACTGCCTTTTCATATTTCCAGGGCACAGCCCTGCTGTCAATCATCGGCAGTTGGACCACCGGCTTTATGGTCACCCGTTCTCTACATACCCTTTTCAACATGACTGCCGGTGTAGGCAGGATCCCTGGTATTACCAACTTGCTTGGCTCGGGTTTGCTTGCTATGACGGACGGGCTCTTCCCCAATATTACTACCGGCTTGACGCCTTCTCCCTGCGACTGTACACTTGTTCCTCCACTGGTTAAGACTTCCTTCGGGGCGGCTTGGATCATCATCACTGTTTGTGAGGGTTTTCTTAATTCTCCTCCCTCACACACCAACTCAATCATGTGAGCTTCGTGGTGCGCTGGCAGTGGGTTTTGGTTGATGTTAGGGGCCTCCGGTGTCTGGACCTCGATCTTATTGGTGTCAATAAGATCCTGTATGGCATGCCTTAACTTCCAACACTTCTCGGTATCGTGCCCGAGCATCCCTGAACAGTATTCACAACTGATTGAACGATCCAAATTCGGAGGCGGGGGATTTGGTTCCCGAGTATGGACAGGACTAACCAAACCCAATTGCCGCAGCTTGTGGAACACGGCGGTGTAGGTTTCTCCTAGTTCGGTGAAGGTTCTTTGCTTCCGCAACCTGTCATTCCTGGCATCTGGATTTCCTCGGAAACCTGCCCCTGAAGGATTTCTATATGCCCTTGGTGGAGGGTAGGTGTTTTGTGGTGGTGCATATATGTTCTGGGGAGCCGGTGCGCGCCATTGTGGGCGAACCGGAGGCTGAGTGTATACCTGGGCTTGGTGTACGAAACAATGTGGTTCTCGAGGTGGATAGAAATTTTGTGGTGGGTTGTATGGGTAGCTTGACCTGTGAGGCCTGGGTTGGTTGTAGTGCGGCTTGCCAGCCCTGGACCAACTGCCTGCCTCGATCGTGGCAACCTCTTCTTTCTTTCTTCTTAGCACACCTCCCGTGCCGCTTTGAATAGCCTGGGTTGTGGCTTTAAGTGCCGAATAGTTCAAGATCTTGTCCGACCTCAAACCTTCTTCTATCATGACCCCAATTTTGACCACCTCGTTGAAAGATTTTCCAACCGTCGTCACCAAGTGACCAAAGTAGGTTGGATCCAATGTCTGCAAAAAATAGTCCACCATCTCTCCCTCTCTCATGGGAGGATCGACTCTAGCTGCTTGTTCTCTCCAGCGGAATCCGAACTCGCGAAAACTTTCCCCGGGTTTCTTCCCAGTTCTCAATAACGTGAGACGGTCAGGGACTATCTCCAGATTGTACTGGAAATGACCTGCAAAAGCCTGCGCCAGATCATCCCACGTGTACCACCTGCTGAAATCCTGCCTGGTCTACCATTCTAGTGCAGATCCGCTCAGACTTTGGCCGAAATAAGCTATCAAAAGCTCATCCTTGCCTCCTGCCCCTCTCATTTTGCTACAGAATCCCCGCAAATGTGCCATGGGATCACCGTGCCCTTCATATAAATCAAACTTGGGTATCTTGAACCCAGCCGGGAGTTGGACATCTGGGAAAGGGCACAGATCTTTGTATGCCACGCTGACTTGATTGCCCAGCCCGTGTAAGTTCTTGAAGGATTGCTCCAGGCTTTTGAACTTTCTCAACACTTCATCCTGTTCAGGGGCCTTAACCGGCTTCTCAATCTCTGCCGGTACTTCCAAATGGGGATTGTAAGCTTGTGGTTCGGGTGCATGGAATGTAGGCTCAGGGGGATAGTATTGTGTATCGTGAGCCTGAAACAATGGCTCACTGGTCGTTCGCTGCAAAGGGGCTGATGCAGGTCCCACAAAAATGGGAATATTGGGTGTTGGGAGAGGTTGATGGGGTGGTGGAGCTTGGGAATCATGAGGGCTTCTTTCTTGATGATAGAGGGGATTTGGGCGGCTTGTGGAAGGGCCAGAGTGAGGGTACTCCGGCATGTGTCCCAGTGTCTCAGGGCTCTTTTGTGTTTTGGCCAGGGCTAGCTGCATTGCATGTATCTCTAGTCCCATCCTTTCAATCTTTTCCATTGCCTCTTTTAGCAACTGGCTCATCGGCCTTTCTTCCTCATTACTATTCTCTGAAGTAGTCATGCTTGTTGCTACCGGTCCTTTGGATCTGGTTTGGTATGAATGTGTTGCCAGAATTCTTTAACAACTAACTGTCTGGTATCAGACAACAACAAACTTTGTTAGTGTTAGAGCTTAACAGATTTGATCGTAACACAAAGAGGATGCAATGCACCTAGGCAGTTAACCGTTTCTACATGCTTTGCTTCAAACCACATGCGTCATCCCGGCTTGTTCATTCGTCTCTTTTAAAGTATTTTGCGAAACTCTGCGTTTTATTTTATTTACATTTTCTTTTCTTTATTTATTAAAGCAGTCGAATCTTATGGGGATTGCCTACGTATCACGTCCCCGCGTGAATCAGACCAGGCGTAGTTCTGCCTTAAAGTAAAGAAACACACAATTCTTGTGAAATCATTAAATTCATTCTCAAAATTTTGCTATTACAAATTACATCAAGCGCGAAATAGCAATAGTACAGACTCCACAGTTCTTAACCCGTTTTGACTAAAAGAAAGGAAAACAGCATATGGAAAAGCGGCAAAGCCAAATAAACAGGACTCAACCAAAGATTAATTTTCCAACTTAGGGACCCGCGAGGCATCATTCGGCCTTTCCGCGGCCCTTGGTGTGAGGTCCCTCTGCAGGTTTTTCAACTCATTCATGATTCGGTGGACGCAACCCATGATGGAAACGAGGAGGGTCTTTCGAGGCTTTTGCTCGCTTGCCAGGCATCTCATGTAGATGTAATGCCCAATCTCGTCGATCTTTCCCCGGATGTTGTCCCTTTCTGCGAACAAATGCCTTATCTGTTGGTTCTTCAACCCCAGTGTTTGCGCATTGTTGGCAAGCTGATCCTGGAACATCTCCATTTGCCTTTCCATTCTGGTCATTGCATCGTAGCATTGCCTTCTGTCGGCTTGGGCATCTCGTGTTTGCTTGAGGATCCTTTTTCGAAGAGAGGCGTTCGTTTCCCTTAATGTCCCGATGCTCAGTTCATACTCCCTTATGACTCGTTGCAGGCGCTGCCTCCGAGCCATCGCACCCTTTGCCCACTTGGTTCGCAATTTTGCTGTGCTGGCCCTGGCTTTTTCCAAATCTTCCTGGCATTCCGCAACCTGATCCTTTAACCCTGCTATCAATCTTTTATCCGCCCGGCTTCTCAGCTGGCTATTAGCCTCTTTTTTCATTCTCCGGATCTGAGCTTTGAGGATCTCGCCTTCTCTGATTAACTTGTTCTTTTCTCCCTTGTGGGCAGCAGACTGTAATTGGCACTCAAACCTCATATCCTGAACTTGTTGCTTCAGTTTGCCTGCTTTGACAAGATATTCCTGCTCTTTGGCCAACCAGCCCCACTGTTCTTGTGAAGATTTGGCAAATTCTTGCAGGTGAGATCTTTTGGTCGGTCTTCCAGATGATGTCTCCCCTTTGTACCAGGCCTGATACCCGGGCGAAACTTCCCCTTTTGCCCGATTCATTACACAAGTATTTGCTTCTAAGTATTGACATTGGCTCCAAATTTGACGAACCCTTGCTTCAGGAAACTGGCCGTCGAGACTGATCTCGATTACCTGGATGCTCAGATCCTCGTCTTTCGGCACTATCTGATACCTCCCAAGTTGCCTTAAAACCCGATGCGGCGCGTATGGTTGAATGCTCTTAAGTCCCATTAAGAGAAAATGGGGCCTGGCTGCTGGCATGTATATGACTTCGTCGATCGGTAACCATCCTAGCGCCCACTGTATTTGACTGGCGTTGAGGGTATGGAAATATGAGGTCCATGTTGTGACTCCTTCTGGTAGGTAGGTTTCATTAACTCTGGTATAGAACTCCTCTATGCAGGTCTTTCCAGCGGATCCATGGCTCAGAAACTGGGCTCGGTGACATAGGTGTTCGGTCATCCACATTTGCAACAACAAATTGCATCCCTCGAAAAAGCTTCCTCCGGCTTTGCAAGAAGTGAGTGCCCGGAATATATCAGATACTATCATGGGCGCCAACGTACTATCACTCTGTGTGAGCAACGTACTGACGACCCCTGCTATCTTTATGTCAATATTCCCGTCTTTTCTTGGGAATACTAGTAGTCCTAAGAAAGCTATCATGAAAGCAATCCGTCTATGTTCTTCCCACTTTTGGCGATTACCTTTGCTGCACAACTGGTTTTCTGGCTTGTCGAATCCTCCTATGTGACCATATCTTTGATATATGAAACTCATGCTGCAAAAACCTTTTGCCAAGTCAGGGTTATGGATTGTTCTGACTATCTTTAAGGAGTCCAGGAACCGGTGTATTGCTACAGCTCTTGGAGCAATCAGATATTTGTGTCTCAAAGGAGTCTCAGCGCTGCCGATATACCCTGCTATTTCTTCTAAAGTTGGGGTAAGTTCAAAATCTGAGAAACGGAAGACATTGTGCGCAGGATCCCAGTGGGGGACTAGTGCCCTTATGATATCTCCTCGTGGCCTGATATCCAACAAACTCGTGAGGCCTTTTAGATACTTCTTGATTTCGTCATGCCCTTCTTTGCCCAAATCATTCCACCAGAGCCGCAATTGGAGGGGAATTTTACTCATGATTAAAAAGGGTTCATTCGGCATCGTGCTCATTCTGCACATTTATTAATAAGATTTTAACAAACGACAATTATCCTGATAAAAACAAAATATATGCGATTTTTTGTGAATTTTGAATTTTCGTATATATATATAAAAAAACTTTCTAAAGAAGTTAATAACGGAAAATATTTTGGATTTTTGTTTCGAAAACTGGGAGCCTGAAAGGACTTTTCTAGACCTTTAGCAAGACAAATACTTTTGCCACAAATAAAGATACATATACATTTTTAAGTAAAGAAAAACTTTTGAATTTTTCACTTATATATATATACATATATTTGCAACAAATAATAAAAGTTAAGACAAAATAAGACTTTTTTTTTATTATTATTTTCATAAGAAAAAAAACCATTTTAAGAATAGGGTCTTTTTTTTTTCTTTTTTTTTTTTAATTTTTTATGATAAGACAAACTATATATTTCTATTGATATTTTATTTTTTGAAAGACAGAACAACGACTTTTCAAAATTTTGGCAGAGTTTTGACAGTATTTGTTTTTTTTTCTCTTTTTTTTTCAACAATAAACAATCAATTCCTAACCGTTATTTCCTTTTTTTTTCACAATATTCCAAATATTCAAACACCGGTCAGCATGCGGGCATGAGACAAATAAATGCACGGAAAACAATAGGATGCACCAGAATAGTCTTTTCATATCAGGTTGCTAGTTCTAGACGGACCCAACCCCTGTGTTGAGTCCCCTAAGTCATATGCAACGTGATGCAAATAAGCGTTCCTACTAGGGATCCGGCATGAAGTCACGTTATTCAATGTTCAAAACCTGGGTCGGTGTTCTAGACAGTGTACCCGAGCGGACAACTCGAGTTGAGGAAGGAGCTCCTTTCCGGGAACCAAAAGGCCAGCCGGCTTAGAAACTTTCCGAGCCTCTTTTATTTAGGGTATGACACTAACAGAATAAGGAGTCTCAACCAGTGAGCACATCCCCGGAGGTAAGAAGAGAAAGGTTTCGGCACAGTTTATATACAGTTCAAATAATATCAAAGCGGTAACAGCAGCATTTAGCACACTAGGATCAAAACATGTAATAATCAGATAATAAATAAAGCCGAATAATAACAATTATTCTAAGCTCGAATTCTTAACCCTGAACCAGTGGTTCTGGGTCTAATCCCCATCAGAGTCGCCAGAGCTGTCACACCTCCTTTTTACGCGCCCGGGGCGCAGGGGAGTTTTTTCCAATTAAAGGACAATCGAAACGGGATTGGTTTAATTATTTCAGAGTTGCCACTTGGGAGATTTAGGGTGTCCCAAGTCACCAATTTTAATCCCGAATCGAGGAAAAGAATGACTCTATATTATGGTCTGCGTATCAGAAATCCGGATAAGGAATTCTGTTAACCCGGGAGAAGGTGTTAGGCATTCCCGAGTTCCGTGATTCTAGAACGGTCGCTCAATTGTTATATTCGGCTTGGTTATCTGATTTTATACAAGTATGAACTTATGTGCCACTTTTATCTTTTAACCGCTTTTATCATTCACTGTTATTTTTGTAGGACTTGCAACGTTGTGAAAATGTATCTCGAACCGCGTTACAATCAATGTACCCGTGGTCGTCGACACACTTTGACTCCGTTGAGATTTGGATTTGGGTCACATCAATGTGCACCCGAGTTTAAGGAAATTAAGTTATTAAAGGCGCGCCTAAAGCGACTAGCGTATTTATTTTGGGTAAGACCGTGGAATTTTGCTAAACGGTCCATCCCGAAGTCCAAATAATTTTTAAAGCAAATATTTACTGAGGGCCCCGCAATTTGTATTTTTATTTGGCGAGGCTCATCTCATTCTATTTTTTAAATGAATTTGCAACGTCATGGACACGCATCTCGAACCACGTCACAATCAATGTACCCGTGATTAGAAACACATTTCGATTCCGTTGGGATTTGGATTTGGGTCACATCAATGTGCACCCGAATTTACGAAGGTAAGATTTATTAAGGCGCGTCCTAAAGAGTCTAGCGTGTTGTTATTTTAGGAAGGTTGTGAGATTTGCTAAACAACTCGTCCTGGAAACTAAATGCTTCACTAATATACATTTAACAAGGGCCCCGCATCTGCGTTTTGTTTATTTTTATCGAGGCTCATCTTGTTGTTATTTTTAAAGGATATCCTATAGCAATTACGTTTCTTGTCGTGTTTGTCTCTATCAATTGAAAGCAGTAAATAGCCTTAGTTGATTATAAAACCGGATTTAAAGTGCTTTTACAGAATAATAAAACGTGACTGCACTTATGGACAACTAGCCGCAAATCATGGGCCCAAACCTAGCTCATGTGAGATGGCCAGACTTGGGCCCTGTTTTTCCGATACAGGCCTAACTGATTTTTCGATTTGGGGCTCGGCCTTCCTGAGATTGAGGCCTAGAACTGATTCTTTGTTCTTTATCAGTTTATATGTGACAAACTATCAAAAGGGGAAAGAACTTTAACTCATGTGGGTAGTTTTCCTATTTTGGCCTACATTATAGAATGTACTACACCATCAGACTAAGTCTAAAATACAATCTATTACCCTGGGAATGTTTTTCACCTAACAGCATACATACATGATTATTATTCATTAACCTACATTGATATACTGAGCATGTAGGCTACTTCTATTATACAAACGAAAATGTAACTATTTTATGACATTTAATGTAACAGTTCATGTATACATAAAAACAATCTGCAGGTCCTCTCTTTTGCATTCATGCTCAAACTCTCAGTTACATTGATGGTATCAATTGTGTACCTGGTAAGGAAAGGAAAGGAAGAAGGAGAGTGATCAGTTGAGTAGTGTGCAGTAATCACAGCATCAACAGATACACAGCAACAACACAGCAACAAACCAACAACCAAGATTGTTTTCCACAGTCCACGAACAACCAACAATGATTCCCAGAATAAATGAAACCAGCAAATAGTCGAGTGCCAAACCAATAATTCCAGACGAAGAGTAATGAACACCAGAAGTAAAAGAAGTTCAATGCAACAAATACCAACAGTTCAGCAACCAACAAACAGCTCAGTCACTGCAGACGACAGAACTTGGCCAAGACAGCTTGACCAATATGAATTCTTGTTCAACTTTCAGATGGTGTTTGGTTACAATCTATTTGGAAACTAACTTATGTTTTTCGGCTTTCTTTAAACTCAGTAAACCTCTCTTCAGATTAAAACTCTAGCCTTAAGACTGAAAATTTTCACTTTGTTTTTCTCTTTTTTTCTGAAGACTAAAAAGTCCAGCCCTTTTTCAGTTCTCAAATGGCCTATTTATAAGCCAAATTGACCAAGTGCAGCTAAGCTGCCCTCATCTGCAACTTGCAGTCTGCCCATACCCCTTAAAGCCCATGCCTAAGCATCTTTTGTGCCAGCCCCTTTGGTTCCCCACGCCTGGTTTTGTTTAATTAGGAGTTATGGGCATCATTTTATTATTCAATTTAAGCCTCATACCCTTGTGTCTTGTTCCCCATTGGTATTAGTTTAATCCCAAATTAGTACCCCATTTGTCAGCTCACTTAAACTAATTACTTCTGTTCTTTTTAACACCCCAGAATACCCCTGTCAACCTTGATTATTACTGCCCCTGCCTATTGCAGCATCAGGGCATTTTTTGAACTGATGAAAGTTCGAACTCAAGACTGCCTGGGCTGAACCTTTTTCAGTCAGTTTTACAGTGCAAACAAACCATTTCAAAAAATGCTGGGGCATACAGTCAGTGGCAAAGCTCAATTAGTCATGCGACATTATTAGCTCATTCGATTTATTATTTATAGAAAGCTAATCGACAATATTTATCGAGTCGACTATACTAATTATAACAGGTAATAATCAATCGCTCACATAAACAATACGTTTAGGGATCTAAAGGGCATCAGACAATTTTTGTTCAATTACTGGGGCCTATATGAGTTAACTTATCTGCCGATTAAACTAATCGACGATCATGTTTATCACAGAACACATTCAAATCATACACAGAAAACAATTGACCAAATAAAAGGTCTTTACAAAGACGGAAGAAATTAAGAAAAGTATCAGAAAACACCGAACAAACACAACAGAACATGCTAACATACTTAACTAGCAGTTGAATAAAACAAAAAGGAAAAGAAAGCTTACCAAAAATGTCCAGACAAAACTGAACCAAATCTGACTCGACATTGACCCTTTGAGGCCGAACAAACTTTAATCAGGGTGTTCTCACATGAGAACACCTTGATTAAGGTCTATTAGACCTCAAACCCCCGTTAAGGATATCCGGATTCCCCATGTGCATGTGTTCTAAAGTCTGGATTTTCAGATCTGGATTTTTGGGAGTTGTGGGTAGATTCGGACCAAACCAAGCTTGGTTTGGTCACGAGGAAGGTCAGGGGGTGTCTGGTATGAAGATGGGGTGGTTTGGCATAGATCCGGGTTCGACTCAAATCTTCAAATGAAGATTCGAGACGAACGAAAGTGATTCGAGGCTAGGGAGTAACAGATCCATGTTCAGGAGAGTGAGGGGGTCTTAGGGTGTTCGGGAGGTGGCCACCGGCGTTCATGCCGCCGGGTTTTGGTGGAAGGGAAACTAGGGCGGCGTTAGGGTTTGGGGGTTTCAGGGTTCGGGGAAGGAGATGACTGAAGGGGGGGGGGGGGGTTCGGATAGGGGGTGCGGGGTAAAGGGTCAAGTTTATATATGGAAGGGGAAGAGAGATTGGAGCCGTTAGATCAAGTGATCTGAACGGCTTAGATCTATTGGTGGGTAACAGGACGGGGTCGTTTGGTATGGGAACGGGGTCGTTTTGGTTTAGGTGAGGGGTTGGGTTAAACCGGCTAAATAGGTCGGGTCATGAGGGAGCCAGGGACCGTTGGATCAATGAGGTTGGACGGCTCAGATCAACTTGCCTGAAACGGCGTCGTTGAGGTGAGTTGGACAGCCTGATCTGGACCGTTCCTTTGAATCAGATCAACGGCTTCAAATGGGGACGCCGATACGACGTCGTTTGAGTCCGTGCTTGGGCAGGCTGGGTTTGGACTGGATCAGTACTTTGGTTTTGGGCCTTGTTTCGGGGCCCAAATCGGATTTTCCTTTTCTCCCTTTTTTTTTCAATTTAAACAAAAATTCCTAAAACAATGTAAAAATTAAAATAAACCTACACACATATTGAGTGACACCCACAACGATAAACACACATAAATGGACAATAAAAAATAAAAATAAAAATAAAAATAAAAAATGGTTAGATCACAGCTTAGAACGAACGATGCACACATACATATATTTTTTGAATTTTCTTTTAACGACAGGCATTTTGTATTTTTGTTTGGTAATTACTAGATGTAAAATGGACAGACCCATAAATGACTAACAACACATGTCACGGAAAACTCGAAAAATTGTACAGCGAAATCATTTGTCATTATTTTTATTTTCTTTTGGAGCGATTGCTCGTAAAGCAAAAATCACGTGCTTACACCTCTCTCACTTCACCAAAAGCTTGAGGACTCTTCATTGAAAGGCCCTGCAACACACACTCAATAGATGTGAACAATACATCATATTTGAATTGAAAATAAAACCTATGAACTGATAACAAATTGTATTTGAATTTTGGAACATGCAGCACATTTTCAGAGTATGACCAGGCAGAATAGAAATACTCCCTATATGAGTAACAATCACCTTGAAAGAGTTAGGCAAATTGATGTTTAAAGGTACAGGGAGTGGAGTTAAATACAAGAAAGAATTTGGATCAAAATACATGCGCTTTGAAGCACCTGAATCAATGATCCAGGTGTCTGATTTTAGACTAGTAAATACTAAACTTGAATATTTTAGAATTGTACCAGCAAATGCATTAGAATCGATCCCATTATTTCCTCCTTGTGTCAACTTTGCTTGCTTACACATTTGCATCATTTCTGCTACCTCTTCCTTGCTGAGTTGTTGATCAAAACTGTTGTTGAGTTCATTGTTCTGTCCTGTTGATCCTTCATGGTCTTCATGTGCTAGTACTGCATTTCCTTTGATTTGATTCTGATACCCTTTGTCGTTTGTAAACTCAAAGTCTTTTGGGAAACTAATGATCCTGTAGTAGTCTTCTTGAGTGTGTCCTGTTTTTTCCACAATAAGAGCAGGACACATTTGGGTTGTACTTCTTCCTCCCTTTGAACTTCTGTTGAAGCTTAGCAAACCTCTGCCCTGAGTTGTTCAAATTGGGCCCTATGCTTCCTCCTTTTTGTGTTTGATTTCTAGTTCTTTAAAAATTCTTCTCTTGTCCTGTGCTCATGAAAGCTACAAAGTCAGCTAGAAGTTGTGCATTAGGTTGCTTGTCTTCTCCTGCTGCCATGAATGACACTAATTGGGAATTGAAATGTGCATTAGCATAAACTTCTCTTTGATTCTCATCTTGCAAGAGAAGTGGATAAGCAACATCCATACTAGGTAGAGGATTCATCATAAGAACGTTCCCTCTTGCCTGTGCATATGTGTCATTTAGAACCATTAGGAATTGGATCAATCTTTGATCTTCGAGGGATTTTGTTAGCTTTGCCTTTCCTTCACAAACATAAACACAAGAACAACATATGAGAACGTTCAAAACATCTAATTCATCCCATAGTCGTTTGAGCTTAGTAAAGTATCCTACAATGTTACAATTTTCTTGTGCTAATCCTGATAATTCCTTTTGCAGATGATAAAGATTAGCTCCATTGGACCTTCCAAATCTTTGCTCAAGGCTGTCCCAAAGATCCTTTGCAGTCTTAGAGTATATTACACTATCTGCAATGTCCTTTGAAAGAGCATTTCAGATCCAAGAGATGATCATACCATTCACACAACTCCATTGCTCATACTCTGGGGACTTCAGATCTGGAGATTGACAACCTCCATTATTAAAACCAAGCTTCTTCTTGGCTGATAAAGACAAGAGGATGGATCTTCTCCATCCTGGGTATCCTCTTCCCTCAAATACATGTTTACTAATGTCATTCCAGGCGAGTCTGAAATGTTGAGGTGATAGGGATGATTAGCATCATAGGCTACTGATTTAGCAATATTGCTTGCATTAGCTTTACAAGCTGTGAACAATTAATTTTTGACCACACCCAAATTATATATTATTTTAGTGTAAATATTTTTTTTAGGTCTTTTTAACATATATATATATATATATATATATATATATATATATATATATATATATATATATATATATATATATTGTTAGTCTAAAGCTAGTTAATTAATATTTTTCGTCTTAATATTCTATTTGAATTCTATTAATAAAAGAAAATAAAAATAAAAAGAAAGAGGGAAGAAGAAGCAGCAACTACTACGTGATGTTTTAAGAGTTTGTAACAAAATTTAACTTCAAAGTTTTGCAACTCATCCATGACTCCTCTGTAACTTCCTTCCCCATTTTCAATCACGTCTCAACCCCATATTCCCATTTCCGTCACACACACATAAAATATCTCCACCTTTCCACTCTTCTTCTCCACCAACACACACACTATTACACATTCTCTATTAAAGGCATACATTTAGATTAGTAAAAAGGAGGGAGAAAAAAAGGAAAAACTTTACTGTTATCTATAAGAAGTGAACGAGAAAACAACAAAAAAAAATTGAGAGAAAGTCTTGAATTAGAAGACACAGCCAAAAAAAATAGAGGGTTAAGAAAACATAGCGAAAAAAAAGGTGAAGAAAAGGATTAGTCTTCTTCTCCAAATTGCCCATACAACACTCCACCCGAACAATTTTCTTCCTCAACTAAAAGGTTATTGTTTGGAGGTTCTTCGGTCGCGGTTCAGCTTTCCGGCGAAAGTTCCGTTTACTCGGAATATTTTGTTTTCTGCACTTCGTCAATAGAGGTTCTTTTCTTTGTTTTATTTTATTTTATGCCCATGTTATGCTCTTGTCAATGTTTAAATGAATGGTTTTAGTTTCTTATTTATTGTTTGTTTTTTTAGCATGAAGATGCTTTAATTTGCTCCAATGGTGATTGATTCTATGTCTTTGATTATATACTCATCTTGTTAGAAGATAAAAGTCCTACTTTATTGTAGTGTTTGGGTAAAATCTTAGGGAAATTTTTACTTTTTTTTTTCAATAGAGTGGGTTTTGGGGTTGGTAATCTTGCAACAAATATTTGTTGGGACCTTGTCTAATAACTTTTAAACAGACCCTCATCTTTGATTGAGTATGTATTTGAGGAAAAAGTATTTTTATGGGCAAATCACTGAAATGTGTCTTCATGGAACTTTACGTGGGGTCCAACCCATATGTGAAAGAATAAAAACTTCTTCTTTCTTCCTTTTGTCAAGCCAGCCAATTTAGACAAGATTTGGGCGGCTGATTTTTTGCAGTAGTGTTGATGTCACTACATACATCAACATAAGTATTCTGCAACTATAAATAAATGCCTCTACCTTCATTGTAAGACACACCAATCTCAGAGGAAAAATATATCTAAGAGTTAAAAAGAAAGAGTGAGGTTTCACAGACAGGGTATAAGAAAATAGTCTGTGAGAAAAATAGAGAGTGAGTGATATTGTAGTGAGGTAGGAATATCAAAAGAGGGTTATTTCTTTTGAGTGTTGTAGTGGTCTTTTGAGTATTTTACTCGAATCTACAAAATGTAAAATTCTTTGCTACAGTGATATCAGTTGCTCTTCTCACGACCGTGGTATTTTGCCTTATTCAAAAGGGTTTTTCACGTAAAAATCTTGGTGTCGTTGTTACTCTTTTATTCTTGTTAATTACCGTATCTCGGTGCTACATTATTATTCCTCTTTTATTACCGTGAATATTATTTTTGTAGGGGGTTTATTCCCAATAACTGATATCAGAGCACAGGTTCTGCTCGTTCACTGAAATATTATTCACTGTCGGTAGTACTATACTCGGTGAAAAATAAAAATGTTCGGAGTACAGTACGAGGTAGAAAAATTCAACGGAGATAATGGTTTCTCAACATTACAAAGACGGATGAGGGATCTGCTCATCCAACAAGGATTATACATGGTACTAGATGCTGATGCCAAAAAGCCTGATACCATGAAAGCTGAGGATTGGGCTGACTTAGATGAAAGAGCTGCTAGTGAAATTAGGTTGCACTTATCAGATGATATGGTAAATAACATCATTGATGAAGACACTGCACGTAGAATTTGGACAAGGTTGGAAAGCCTATACATGTCCAAAATGCTGACAAATAAATTGTACCTGAAGAAGCAGTTATACGCCCTACATATGGGTGAAGGTATGAATTTTTTGTCACATTTAAATGTGTTTAACAGACTAATCACACAGCTTGCCAACTTCGGAGTGAAAATCGAAGAAGAAGATAAAGTCATCTTGCTATTGAACTCGTTGCCATCTTCGTACGATAATTTGGCAACAACCATCCTGCACGATAAGACTACTATTGAGTTGAAAGATGTCACATCGGCTCTTTTACTCAATGAAAAGAAGAAAAATAAGCCTGAAAATCAAGGACAGACTCTCATCACAGAAGGTAGAGGCAGGAGTTATCAAAGGAGTTCGAGCAACTATGGTAGATTCGGAGCTCGTGGGAATTCAAAGAACCGATCCAAATCAAGAGCCAGAAATTGCTACAACTGTGATCAACCAGGTCACTTTAAAAGAGATTGCCCAAATCCAAGGAAGGGCAAAGGTCAAACCAGTGGCCAGAAGAATGACGACAACACAACCGCCATGGTGCAAAACAATGATAATGTTGTCCTTATTATAAATGAGGAAGAGGAATGCATGCACCTGTCAGATCCAGAGTCGGAATGGGTGGTTGACACAGCGGCATCTTACCATGCCATACCGGTAAGAGATATTTTTTGTAGATATGTAGCAGGTGATTTTGGCACCATGATAATGGGTAACACAAGTTACTCAAAGATTACAGGGATTTGTGACATTTGTATCAAGACAAATGTCGGATGCATATTGGTTCTAAAGGATGTGCGGTATGTACCTAATTTGCGGATGAACTTCATCTCGAAAATTGATTTAGACCGAGATGGATACGAGAACTATTTTGCAAATCAAAAGTGGAGACTCACTAAGGGATCATTGGTGATTGCAAAGGGAGTTGCTCGTGGCACGTTAAACAGGACAAATGCAGAAATATGCCAAGGTGAATTAAACGCGGCACAAGATGAGATTTCTGCAAATTTGTGGCACAAAAGAATAGGTTATATGAGCGAGAAGGGATTGCAAATTCTTCCCAAGAAATCACTCATTTCTTATGCCAAAGGTACAACAGTAAAACCTTGTGACTACTATTTATTTGGTAAGCAGCATAGAGTCTTATTTCAAACATCGTCTGAAAGAAAATCGAATATACTTGATTTAGTATATTCTGATGTTTGTGGCCCAATGGAAATTGAATCAATGTGCGGTAACAAATTTTTATTACTTTTATTGATGATGCTTCACGAAAATTATGGGTTTATATTTTGAAAATCAAAGATCAGGTGTTTCAAATTTTCCAGAAGTTTCATGCTCTAGTAGAAAGGGAGACGGGTCGAAAGCTAAAGCGTCTTCGAAGTGACAATGGAGGTGAGTACACTTCAAGGGAATTTGAAGAGTATTGTTCAAGTCATGGGATCAGACATGAAAAGACAGTTCCTGGAACCCCACAACACAATGGCGTAGCCGAGAGGATAAACTGCACCATTGTGGAAAAGGTGAGAAGCATGCTCAGAATGGCTAAACTGCCTTAATCATTCTGGGGTGAAGCAGTTCAGACAGACTGTTACCTTATCAATAGGAGTCTATTAGTTTCGTTGACGTTTGACATCCCAGAGAGAGTTTGGACCAACAAGGAGGTGTCCTACTCGCATCTGAAGGTGTTCGGTTGCAGAGCTTTTGCACATGTACCAAAAGAGCAGAGAACAAAGCTGGATGATAAATCTGTTCCCTACATATTTATCGGATATGGAGATGAAGAGTTTGGGTACAAATTGTGGGATCCTGTAAAGAAGAAGGTCATCAAAACCAGAGATGTAGTCTTCCGAGAAAGTGAAGTTGGAACTGCTACTGATATTTCAGAAAAGGTGAAGAATGGTATAATTCCTAACCTTGTTACTATTCCTTCTACTTCTAACAATCCCACAAGTGCAGAAAGTACGACCGACGAGGTTGCCGAGTAGGGGGAGCAACCTCGTGAGGTTATTGAGCAGTGGGAGCAACTTGATGAAGGTGTCGAGGAAGTGGAGCACCCCACTCAGGAAGAAGAACAACCTCAACCTCTGAGGAGATCAGAGAGGCCAAAGGTAGAGTCATGCAGGTACCCTTCCACAGAGTATGTCCTCATCAGTGATGAAGGGGAGCCAGAAAGTCTTAAGGAGGTGTTGTCCCATCCAGAAAAGAATCAGTGGATGAAAGCCATGCAAGAAGAGATTGAATCTCTACAGAAAAATGGCACGTACAAGTTGGTTAAACTTCCAAAGGGTAAAAGACCACTCAAACGCAAATGGGTCTTTAAACTCAAGAAAGATGGAAATGGAAAGCTGGTCTGATACAAATCTTGATTGGTGGTTAAAGGCTTCGAACAGAAGAAAGGTATTGATTTTGACGAAATTTTCTCATCTGTTGTCAAAATGACTTCTATTCGAACAATTTTGAGCTTAGCAGCTAGCCTAGATCTTGAAGTGGAGCAGTTGGATGTGAAAACTGCATTTCTTCATGGAGATTTGGAAAAGGAGATTTATATGGAGCAACCAAAAGGATTTGAAGTAGTTGGAAAGAAACACATGGTGTGCAAATTGAATAAGAGTCTTTATGGATTGAAGCAGACACCAAGGCAGTGGTACATAAAGTTTGACTTATTCATGAAAAGTCAAACATACCTAAAGACCTATTCTGATCCATGTGTATACTTCAAAAGATTTTTTGAGAATAACTTTATTATATTGTTGTTGTATGTGGATGACATGTTAATTGTAGGAAAAGCCAAGGGGCTGATCGCAAAGTCGAAGAGAGATTTGTCCAAGTCATTTGATATGAGGACTTGGGCCCAGCACAACAAATTCTAGGGACGAAGATAGTTCGAGAGAGAACAAGTAGAAAGTTGTGGCTATCTCAGGAGAAGTACATTGAATGTGCACTAGAACGCTTCAACATGAAGAATGCTAAGCCAGTCAACACACCTCTTACTAGTCATCTAAAGTTGAGCAAAAAGATGTGTCTTACAATAGAGGAGGAGAAAAGGAACATGGCTAGAGTTCCTTATTCTTCAGCAGGCGGAAGTTTGATGTATGCAATGGTATGCACTAGACCTGATATTGCTCATGCAGTTGGTGTTGTCAACAGGTTTCTTAAAATCCTGGAAAGGAACATTGGGAAGCAGTCAAGTGGATACTCAGGTACCTGAGAGGTACCACGGGAGATTATTTGTGCTTTGGAGGATCTGATCCAATCTTGAAGGGCTATACAGATGCTGATATGGCAGGTGACACTGATAACAGAAAATCCACTACTGGATATTTGTTTACTTTTGCAGGGGGGGCTATATCATGGCAGTCTAAGTTGCAGAAGTGTGTTGCACTTTGAACAACTGAAGCAGATTACATTGCCGCTACAGAAACTGGCAAGGAGATGATATGGTTCAAGCGGTTTCTTCAAGAGCTGAAATTGCATCAAAATGAGTATGTCATCTATTGTGACAGTCAAAGTGCAATAGACTTGAGCAAGAACTCCATGTATCATGCAAGAACAAAACATATAGATGTAAGATATTATTGGATTCATGAGCAGGTGGAGAACGGATCTTTACAGGTCAAAAAGATTCACACGAGTGATAATCCTGCGAATATGCTAACCAAGGTAGTACCAAGAGACAAGTTTGAGCTTTGCAAAGAACTTGTCAGCATGCACTCAAACTAGAAACTCCAGTGTTATCCCCTTCAGGTGAATGAGATTGAAGGGGGAGATTTGTGGGGTCCAACCCATATGTGAAAGAAGAAAAACTTCTTCTTTCCTCCTTTTGTCAAGCCAGCCAATTTAGACAAGATTCGGGCGGCTAATTTTTTGCAGTAGTGTTGATGTCACTGCATACATCAACATAGGTATTCTGCAATTATAAATAAGTGCCTCTACCTTCATTGTAAGACACACCAATCTCAGAGGAAAAATATATCTGAAAGTTAGAAAGCAAGAGTGAGGTTTCACAGACAGGGTATAAGAAAATAGTCTGTGAGAAAAATAGAGAGTGAGTGATATTGTAGTGAGGTAGGAATATCAAAAGAGGGTTATTTCTTTTGAGTGTTGTAGTGATCTTTTGAGTATTTTACTCGGACCTACAAAGTGTAAAATTCCTTGCTATAGTGATATCAGTTGCTCTTCTAAGGGCCGTGTTTTTTCCCTTATTCAAAAGGGTTTTCCACGTAAAAATCTTGGTGTGGTTGTTACTCTTTTATTCTTGTTAATTACCGTATCTCGGTGCTACGTTATTATTCCGCTTTTATTACCATCAATATTATTTTTACAGGGGGTTTATTCCCAACACTATATTTGCTACTTGAGTTTTAGAATGTAAAATAGCTTAGCAAACTCAGAACTTGGTTTAATAAAGTTTAGATGGAAAACTAAAAAAGAATGTATGTGACGAATGATTCCTGCAAATTCTTAAGGCGTATAGTTCATTCAGCTGTATCCATTTTTTATATTACCGTTTTGTATCTATATTACTCTGCTAGTTGGATACGTATTCTGGAAAAATATTTTCTTTAGATTCTTTAACGTCTTCATGTCTTTTGTGTTAAGCATGTCTTTCGTAGTCATTTTGAGCAATTAATCCATTTCTTATGAAGTTATCCGATTCATGTATTTTAGGTTGTAATATTTGCTCAAACTAAATCAGAAGTATTTAATTTAATACGTTTGGGATAGAACATGGCTCTAAACTTACTTAGATTTTCTTAATATTGAAAGACTTTAAAGTTTCATTCTTTTCTTTCTTCCACTGCTTTGCTCGAAATACCATGCTTTATTAGCTTTCATCAAACCTTCTCAATTTGATGCTTGAATGCTCGTGTTAGTAAGTTTTCATTGCCTTATATGATACAATAATTAATGTTCTGTGGACTTTAGTCATATGGATGTTAATTGCTTAGTTTGTAAAAGAATGTTATGGGCCATTTTAGATCAGGTTATGTTGTAGATGTGTGTTTTAGTCTTATGAATTTTAAGTCTTGGGCATTAGTAGGTAGTGCTGCTTCAGGAGTTATTTTGGATGGAACAATATTGAGATATAATAAGGAGAGGTTAATTTGTGTCTGCTAACAAAGATTGAAAGTAAGATTTAGGATTGTTGAACAGATGATTTGAGTCATTGGGACTATATTGAGTTTAGAAGGACCTGTGCCAAAATAAATAGATTCCGTGAGGTTAAAACGTTCATCTCCTATTTTTATAATACAAATTTCCAATTAACTGAATCATACCACCTCTTCCACAATTTCATATCCATAATCCATGGCCTTTACAAATAATCTCAAGCTTAGGAATAAAATATTATAAATAGACTAGAAAATCTTTAGACACACTTTAAATATTAGCTCATATGTTCAATCCAAACCTTGAATAATTAATAAAAGAATAATGTACGCATTCCGTATCTCGATGCCTTTGAATATAAAATAATTATGTTATAACCATGTGTACATTCCGTACCTTGGTTTAACATTTAATTTCAAAGAAGTACCTTATGTGCGTTCCACATCTAGGTCAAAATAATAAAAGATAATAATTAAGCGGTAATAAATAAGCCATAATCAATAATACAAGAATAATTAAAAATTGATTTAAGCCTTATATTAGTCAATAAAGCGACCGTGCTAGAACCGCGGGACTCGAGGTGTCACTACCCAAAATTCACTAAGGGTCGTGATGGTGCCGGACAAACTTTCAGGCAAGGCAACACCGAGAAGTTAATTAAATTCCAATTTTAGTATTTGTTGAAATCATTTTCTTTATACATTAAACAATAAAAAATGAAATTCACAGAATTAACCATGAAGTCTTTAACAAACTTAATATTGAATAATCCCAAAATCATCCCAGAACCCTCTGTCACAAGTGCATGAGCTATTTCTAGGAAACAATATAATACAACAACTGTCCGGAATATAAATTGGACAGAAAGTAAATACAGTAATCTGAAAGAGACTTTACTGGCTGCGGGTCATCTCGAGAAGTGCAGCTCACCTAAGTCTTCGTATCAACCATGCTGCTATGCCCACTAGACCACTAGAGATACATGTGCCTGTGCAACAAAAATGCACAGCAAGTGTAGCATGAGTACAAAAATAATGTGTACTTAGTAAGTATCCCGTCTAATCTCGAAGAAGTAGAGACGAGAGGTCGACTTTGACACTTACTAGAGGTCCAATATTAATAATACCAATAATATAGAAAATCAGGGATTTTCATAAAAATGATTTTAAACACAATAGCATGAGGCAAGTAACCAATTCTTTCATTCATAGGAAATTTTTAAATTCATTTTCATCATTTATACTTTTGTCTCAGGCAGGGAGAACAAATATCAACATCTATAAATCTCAATGCAAGCAATACAAGCATGTGCAAATCATGCCAAGGTCGTACGACCCGATCTAATAATATTTAAACTGTGCACTGCCAGAGGGTCGAATGACGCGAACCATAGATGCATCTATTTAATCTACCGAGGCGTTTAACCCGTTCCACAATATATAAACACATTCAAACAATCAATCAAGAATTCATCAAGGAGCAAATTATCCAAGAAAAGGCAATTTCTCTTTTAAAAATAAGAAATGATGACTAGTTTTTTAGAAATCATTTACACGTTCGATAAGATTTAAGTATTTTTAAATTGACAACAAGATTTTAAATATTGCAAGTAAATCATGATTTTGGGTCCTAAACTATTCGGACTTTAGCATAATAGTAGCTATGCACAGACTCTCGTCACCTTGTGTGTACGTAACTCCCACAAATAGAAGCACATATCCAATTAATTCACCTATGGGGACAATTCCCTCTTACAAAGTTAGAAATGAGACTCACCTCTCTCCGAAACCCACTTTCCGGTCCAAGATTATGCTCAAAACCCTCAATTCGATGCGGAACAATCCAAAACTAATGAAATATTGTATAAACTAATCAATACATTTTCAAAAATTCATATTCCAACTATTAAAGTGATTACCCAACCCTAAATGTAAGATTCTTAAAATTTACCCGTGGGCCCACGTGCCCGGATTTGCGAAATTTTTGAAGAAAGTTGTTACCCATAACCTTATGAAGTCAAATATATGATTTTTACCAAATTCCATAACCATTTTCATGGTCAAATCTCATTTTTATACAAAACCTAGGTTTTCATCTAAACCCTTGATTTCACCAATTTTTACATGTTAATATATCCATAATCTATGTATTAAACTCATGTTGGGTAGAATTACTTACCTCAAAGTGCTAGGTGAAAACCTCTTCCAAAAGCTCCAAAAATCGCCTAAATCCGAGACTCAAAACTCAAATGTGAGTAAAAATGGTTGACTCCTGTTTTTAGGCATTCTGCCTAGGCATGTCGCATGCATGAAATGTGACTTTGCCTGATTTTCGGGCAAAATTGAACTACTACTAACCTTCATTCAATGGACTATAATTTCTGTACAAATGTCCAAATGATGAATAGTTTAACTTTCTAGAAACTAAAATCAAAGATCTACAATTTTCATGTTTTGCAAATTTTCAGACTCCTTACAGATTTCGAGATATAGGCTTCTAACGTAAGCTCCTCGCATCAGAAATTTCTTGAAAAATTGCAAACTAGCTTTATCAGCATTCATTCAATCGATCATAACTTTCTGTACAAATATCTAAATGATAAATGGTTTATCTTTTGGAAAATAGAATTCAAGGCTACTACTTTCATATTTTGCAAATTTTCATATTCCTTACATATTGTAAGATATAAGCTCCCAAAATCAGCTATGCGATTGCACCAGTTGTTGTCCAAAAATAGCTTCTGCAGCAGAAAAATGCAGCAGCTCCTTTTGTCCGAAATCCATTACGTTAACCTTACGAAATTTACCCGAGTCCCTCGAGATCTTAACCAATTATACCAGCATATCCCAAAATACAATATGAACTTAATCAAGGCTTCAAACCACGTCAAACAACGTCAAAACTACGAATCGTGTATCGAATCGAATTATGAGTTTTCAAATCTTTCAACTTTTATATTTTGCGCCTAAACATATCAAATAAATCCGGAATGACTTCAAATTTTATACACAAGTCACATTCGACATTACGGACCTACTCCAACTTCTAGAATCGGAATCCGACCCTGATATCAACAAGTCAACTCTCGGTCAAACTTCTCAAAAGCCTTCAAATTTCTAACTTTCACCAAATGACTCCAAAATGACCTACGGACATCAATAGAATTGAAATGCACTTTAACCCAAATTTATGAAATTCTTCTAAAATGCTAACTTCCACAATAGGCGCCGAAATACTCCCGGGTCATCCAAAACCTAATCCGAACATACGCCCAAGTCCAAAATTATCATACGAACATGCTGGAACCTTCAAATCCTGATTCCAAGGTTGTTTACTCAAAAATCCAATCTTAGTTAATTCTTTCAACTTAAAGCTTTCAAAATGAGAATTCACTTTCCAAATCAACTCCGAACTTCCGGAAATTAGATTCCGACCATGTGTACAAGTCATAATACTTGAAGTGAAGCTGCTCATGGCCTTAAACTGCCGAACGACGTGCTAGAGCTCAAAACAACCGGTCGGGTCGTTACATTCTCTCCCACTTAAACATACTTTCATCCTCGAACGTACTGAGAACTGCAGTTAAGTTGTCCGAAATCACTATTTAACACCTTGTGCACCTACCCTCGCTACCACAACTTAGTCGAGCACATTAGCTCAATCAAATCTGAAGATATCCTCTTTTATTTAGGCAAATGAGCCTTAGAGCCCAGTTTCGACATCCGAAATTCTCTGCCCGGCATGCTTCCAATATATGAACACCGTATCAATCACTATACGAGGTACCATAACATAACTTCATACCTTTGCTGAATTCTCACCTTGCACCACATCATTCACAGAACCATAATAACATTCTCTGATCATAATAGCCGAAATTCCATGAATCTGATGCTCCCAATGCATCTCATGACCTATATACCTCTTGTCCCGACCTTTGCATGCCCACCACGATGGAAGGGATGTGTAGAATTTCTTAACCAACTGCCGAGTCAACAAATCCTTGAGTCTATACTCCTGACAAGAACCATTACCTCAACTTGAACCAAATAATGATCTTTGCTCTTTAATATACTTCATATAACCCGATTGCACCGATCCTAGATCCAATAATCTCGTCTAACCCTATACGAGCTGCTCAGGTAACACTCACCGCAAACATGACCAAAAGCCTTATATGATGCCACAATGTGCCAATAAGATACAAACTCGAACGCGATACATAAGGAAAACGAACTCCGGAAGGGACTACTCAACTCACACTGCTAATATGGACTTTCCTCACAAAATGGAAAACAAAACACACAAAAATTAGAATACAGAAAATTGTACTCAACATCATACTGTTGCGGCGTGCAACCCGATCCAAATAACATGCTCGTGGCGGCGTGCCACCCCTTCCACACATAAAATTCACACAAGGAGATACACACCGAGCTAAATTGCTTACAAAATACCGAATATCGATCATAAGCACAATAAGTGCATAATACCATCCCTGGGGAAACAGATAGCGCCGTAAGCTACAAAACTCAAGCACAACTGAGGTGCAATATATAACCTGAGTCATGGGAGCCATCCTACTCACATAACACCATCGCTACGCGGAACCTCACACATAAGAACCGATTCACAACTCATACGACACCATATAGTACTACATGAAATAGCCGACAACGAAATAACATCCCATGTTCGAATACTCCTCCATAAAGAGTGCTATGCTGAAACGAACACATTCATCCTGATATAAATCCCATATTCATATTTGAGTCCACCCACAGACTTCAAGCCAATTCTGATCATCCTCACTATGCTAATATCCTTTATGGGTCCATAATAACCTCTTTTTTCTCATAACACAAGAACAACTATCGTAACCGGAGAAACATCCACCGTTCATAGCCTGATAAACCGAGTGCCCTCCAGGCATAAATTCTCAAATTAATGATATTACCAAAATCTTCACACTTGGTTTAAATTTTTAATCAATCAAATGACTGCATGTCATAGTTATACAATCTTTTCGTAAGATATGCTTCCACAATCTCATGCACCAGGTAACAAGTCTATACTTCCATACCACCGACCACACAAATGCTGTAAAGCAAATCAAGAATCCATAACCAGGATGCAAAGCCTCCTACACAAACACCGATCTTAGGTGACGTTGAAGACAATACCAGCTTACTCTAAACATCCAAATCCCTTTCCTGCTCATCTGAGCTCGTGACATCCTTGTCAACACCGAACCGCAACATTGATCCTTACTTGCAAATTTCATACCGCTCACTGCACCTAACATGCCAATATTCCATAGTGCCAGAGTTTCATCATAACTCCTGAATCACTAATAGGGTAAACATTTCATTATATAAAAACTTTTTACTTAACTCATTCTGAGAGAACCATAGTAACACATGAGTAAATCTTCATAACCATAGAACATGCAAATCCTCAAGTAGTGGTTTAAACCACCATAACCCTTCCGGGATCCGCCTACACAGAACAACTCAATTCGCACTCATCCTGAGTGGCCTTGTATCATGAGACCATGTTGTCTCAAATCCCACCAATCATCTCATACCCTCCTTGTGCGCATGCTCGCCTCCTCAACTGATGCACCCATTCCGATAATTCCTCTACGAATTTGAAGTCCTTTTCTCTCATTCCTCCAAATGCTATACTGCAAGCCGAAGATATCATAACGTTCCGAGCCTCTTTTCATAATCCGCTACAAATTTGCGGGCTTGAAATTCCTAGGAACCGCATTTTAACATTTGAATTCACTAGGACCATTATTGAGAGTCACCCACTCTTGCTTGGTCCCGAATATAATCAACCCTAAGGCTCCATTAGAACATGAACACCCTTCTCAATGAAGCACCCAACTTAATCACTTCCCTTGTAAATCACCTTTGTACGAAGCATAAATCCTGAATCTTTCCAAAGCTCAAACATGAGTCAATAAGGCCAACTATAACACACCTTTATCAATTCCTTTGCTCAAATTACCACTTACGTTCTTTTCCCTTAGCTATAATAACAAACCAATACGCTGATAACCCGAAACCTCACGAGTAGATAACCATGAAACTCTATCGTAGATGGTGGGACTCTCCCACTTAGCTTAGCGCCACTTATTACATAACCCTGTAACCCACCAAGATTCTTTCTTCATTGTTGATATGATCTTGCACAACCAACCCGCCAAATTCCTCAAAATCTTTCTGTAATACCCTTTATGAATACTCTGAATCATTAACCACATTCACATGTCGACCTCTTTATCGGATAGCCAGTAGGATTCTTCGCAGAAGCTTCGCCAACCACGTGACCACTGATATGCTCACAGGAGATAACCCACATATGGAGATTACATGCCGATATCTTTCAACGCCGCTGCACGAGGTACAATCACTACATCATCCATAACCCATCATGAGTCCGTGCTCATCCAGCAATTGTACTAGTCCTCTCACTTCTTAGGGACATCAACTAAATGTGCAACGGTACCTCCAAATCAAAGGTCATATTGTACCCTTCTTCATATCGGGCAACTCCTTTCTATTGTATCAAATCTCCCGACATATAAAAGCTAATATTTCAAATTAAGTCTGTAGACCTAGTCACTGTCCACCCTGAACCCTAAATCACTCTAGATTCTTCTCCAGGTGTGTAGTTATCCTGCCACTGATCCCATATGCTACTCTGCCACTCTCCCACTTTAGCTAAACCCCTCCTTTTTAAGCAACTACTTGACTCCCGCTTCTTACACCTGGACTTCTAGAAATTTAACAACCGCATAACACTTCCCACATATCCTTCCTCATCCTTTGCTGCTCAACTGATGCCTTAGATCAAAATCTATCTCCGTAGCTCTCGAACCAACAGACCACTACTAACTTTATACTTTTCCGAAGATCATATTTCTCGAGCCATTGACATTAGAAACATCGACTCAATCCTGAATAATTATAGTCTAGTTGCCTTTCCTCCGCCGGGAATGAAATACCGAATATCTAAATCATGCACTGAGTAGGCCTCTTTTCAGGTCATTCACTGCCCCGATACAATGATAAGTACCCTACGATCACATCAATACTGGGCGATAGAAATGCACGAATCGTCATAACATCGATGCCAACTCTTAAAACCTTGAGTAATACAGATATTAAGCTGAAACGACAGAATGACCTTCTAGAAGGTGATGACTATAGCCCAATAACTAGGCAGGGAGAAACATCCCCCACCACATATGTAGCACCATTACAATTTCTCAATTACCGATTTATAACAAGCGCTTCACGTCGCATAAGATTGAATGGAAAGGAAATGAAGGCATAAGCCTCAAAGGAATCAACCGGCACGATGAGGAATCAAGAAGGTAAGTGCTTCTACAGCTCAGTAGCCTCTCAAAGATAAGTACAGATATCTCCGTACTGATCCACAAGACTCTACTAGACTTGCTCATGACTCGTGAGAAATAAAGGGAACCAAGTGCTCTGATACCATGCTGTCACGACCCAAAATCCACTAAGGGTCGTGATGGCATCCGACACACTGTCAAGTAAGCCAACACCGAGAAGTTAATTAAATTCCAATTTTAGTATTTGTTGAAATCATTTTCTTTATACATTAAACAACAAATAATGAAATTCACATAAATAACCATGATCCTTTAACAAACTTAATATTGAATAATCCCAAAATCATCCCAAAACCTGGTGTCACAAGTGCATGAGCTATTTCTAGGAAACAATATAAT
The DNA here is from genome assembly GCF_000715075.1 of Nicotiana tabacum. Lineage (NCBI taxonomy): Eukaryota > Viridiplantae > Streptophyta > Magnoliopsida > Solanales > Solanaceae > Nicotiana > Nicotiana tabacum. The sequence goes on along the minus strand of NC_134087.1, from coordinate 53,553,296 downwards.
ACAACAATCGTCCGGAATACAAATTGGACAGAAAGTAAATACAATAATCTTAAAGAGACTATACTGGTTGCGGGTCGCCTTGAGAAGTGCAGCTTACCTAAGACTCCATATCAACCATGATGCTACGCCCACTAGGCCACTAGAGATATATGTGCTTGTGCAATAAAAATGCTTAGCAAGTGTAGCATGAGTACGAAAATAATGTGTACTCAGTAAGTATCCTATCTAATCTCGAAGAAGTAGAGATGAGAAGTTGACTTTGACACTAACTAGGGGTCCAATATTAATAATACCAATAATATAGAAAATTAGGGATTTTCATAAAAATGATTTTAAACTCAATAGCATGAGGCAAGTAACCAATTCTTTTGTTCACAAGAAATTTTTAAATTTATTTTCATCATTTATACATTTATCTCAGGCCAGGGAGAACAAATATCAACATCTATGAATCTCAAGGCAAGAAATATAAGCATGTGCAAATCATGCCGAGGTCGTACGACCCGATCCAACAATATTTAAACTATGTACTGCCAGAGGGTCGAATGACACGAACCATAGATGTACCTATTTAATCTACCGAGGCGTTCGACCCGTTCCACAATATATAAATACATTTAATCAGTCAATCAAGAACTCATCAAGGAGCAAATTATCTAAGAAAAGGCAATTTCTCTTTTAAAAATCAAGAAATGATGACTAGTCTTTTAGAAATCATTTACATGTTCGATATGTTTTAGGCATTTTTAAATTGATAACAAGATTTCAAATATTGCAAGTAAATCATGCTTTTGGGTCCTAAACTACCCGGACGTAAGCATAATAGTAGCTACGCACGGACTCTCGTCACCTCGTACGTATGTATCCCCCACAAATAGAAGAAAATATCTAATTAATTCACATATGGGGACAATTCTCTCTTACAAGGTTAGAAAGGAGACTCACCTCGCTCCGAAGCCCACTTTTCGGTCCAAGATTATTGTCAAAACCCTCAATTCGGTGCGGAACAATCCAAAACTAATGAAATAGTGTATAAACTAATCAATACATATTCAAAAATTCATATTCCAACTATTAAAGTGATTACCCAACCCTAAATGTAAGATTCCTAACATTCACCTCGGGCCCACGTGTCCCGGATTCCTGAAATTTTCAAATAAAGTTGTTACCCATAACCTTATGAAGTCAAATATATGATTTTTACCAAATTCCATAACCATTTTCGTGGTCAAATCTCATTTTTATACAAAACCTAGGTTTTTATCTAAACCCTTGATTTCACCAATTTTTACATATTAATCTATCCATAATCTATGTATTAAACTTATGTTGGGTAGAAATTACTTACCTCAAAGTGCTAGGTGAAAACCCTCTTCCAAAAGCTCCAAAAATCGCCCAAATCCGAGACTCAAAACTCAAAAATGAGTAAAAATGGCTGACTCCTATTTTTAGGCATTCTGCCTAGGCAAGTCGTGTCGCGCCCCCTTTTTCTCATCCTCGCAGAGGGAGGTTGGGGTTTCGACATTCTTGGGATGTAATGACTCGTTTCCTTTTGTGAATTGGGTATTTGAAGAGTCGCTACCTAATAGATTATGGTGCGTTAGGGCACCTAGAGAAATTAACTCTTGGGTTGGTTTGCATTACCAGAGATTAGAGTAAGGGCACGAAATAACCTTGAGGGGAAGGTGTTAGGCACACTTCTTGGTCCACAACTGTGGGTCCCGACCGAACTTATAATTACAAATTAGTCCATATAAACAAGTATGTTGTAAAGCTCATTGAACAAGTCAAGTAATTAAATAAAGGTTTGAACAAATTATACAAACAAAGTTTTAAATAAGGAGAGGATTTGGGGTAAGAAGGGGTCCTAGGTTGTTTATCCTATAGGATCACCCCACGCAATGTCCGGTAAACACTCCTCAATAAGGGGTTACACGTGACATTATTGCATAGTCATCATGTCCCATGTCTACCCTTCCCATCCCATTATTGGTCATGCAAAGCGAGTGTTTGGTCATTGATTCCTATTGCGTGCTGCTACCCGTCCCTTCCTAATAGTCCTGGAGGGAGTTGGGACCTCTACCTATAGGTAGTTCTAGACGTACCCCTAAGGTTTTAACGGCAAAACTCTAAGGCAACAGTCAAAAAGCATCTAGGACTTTCACATAATGAGAGAAAGTAAAAAAATCACAATTTCCTCCGCAAACAAGCATGCATATAGTATGACTCAACCACAAGTAAGGTCTTTAGTAATCAAAGTCCTAAAGCAGGATTTCTAAGTGATTATGTAGAAATAAACCACTTTCAGACACAGAAGTCATAACATTATTAGCTGCCTAGGACCTCCTCTTTAAAAGCTTATCAGAATTCAGAGACGTCGAGTGACAGAAACAACTTAAGAGAAATGCAAGTTTTGAAAATGTCCTAAGGCTTGCCTATATGCAGAACTGTGTTTATATTAATGCAGAAACAGACAAGTTTTTCGAAAAAGACCATTGTAATACCTTTAGGCAAGATATCTAATGAGATTAAAACAATGCTGAAAGAGCCATTTTCAGGGAATGTTATCGCTTAATAAGACCAGTTTTTAAGAAGTAAACTAGGCGAATAAAATCGACTCATTAGGCTAATTAGATTATCAGACATAATTGCGAGTAAAAGTCCCTATAGGCATGGTATCTAGGCGTGTTACTGGTTTTAGGAAATTTGCAGTAACTTATTGAATTGGAATTATGTCCTACAGGCATGGTATCTATACTTGAATTGATTTAAAACATGATGGCTTGGAACCTAGAAACATGGTTTCTAACATGTCAAATGCAGGATTTGTGAATATGGAATTTATCTGATGCAAAGAATATTAAAAGTGAAAACCTACAGACATGATGTCTATTATGCAAAATGAAATTAGATTCAACAAAAGTCACACCCTTTGAACATGTTTTCTATTGAGTAAAGCAGGCAGATATGGAAATAAAATCCTAAGAGCAGGATTTCTACCCATATTACCCCACAAAGTATATATCTACCCCCCTTACGAAATTACCCCGAATATCTGTTTACAAAATATTACAGGCCAACAAATGAAATAGAAAACTATGAAGCTATTCTATAGGGAGCCTGCAATCATGCCCAAGTTTCCCAAAGCCTGCAATGGTCTTTCAAACCTCATTTACACAGACAAATCAGGGTCTAGGTGCATTAACGTTCCCTAAGGGTCTCAAGAACCCCGGGCAATGCTTACACCTAGACTTAGTAGCCAAGCATTGAACCAGTGTAGTATGGAAAGCCAGCCTCAGTATGCCAGAGTTCCAAGGATTCTCAAGAGGACCCCAAGGCAGTACACATACTAGAGGGGGCAGAACTTATTAACTAAGAGTAGAGTAAAAATGCAGGACACATGTTTGAAAGAAGTTTATTAAAGATTGGACTTAAAAGTCTGTTTTGAAAGCAATTAGTAAAGTAATAGAGGTTGTTTGAAAGAGGTCTGAGTAGTAAACAGAGTTCAAACACTTCAGGATAAGACCACACACAGCAAGTTCACAGAATTTTAATATATTCAGTAATCACACAGGGTTAAGGGGTTTGGGGATACACAGACATTGCCTACAGACACATGATCCTAGCAGGAGTATTAGGACTGGTATGGACATTCTCAGAGATAGCTTGATGCTATCCTAATCACAAAATAATCATGAGGAACATAAACATTTAGAGGGGAATAGGGATTTAGGATTCACAAAATGGTAAGTGCACAGTAGGTAAAGGAAAACAATTGTGCAGACATGCTTGAATCACACAAGGGAATACATGAGCTTAAAGGGATGGGATTCATAATAGCATGTTTAACTACAAACTCCACAACAAAACCATAAGTAAAAGCAGGCTAGAAAAAAAAGAAACCGAAACAAGAAAAGAAACATATTGTTGTTGTGGCTGTAAATTAAACTAGGACATACCATTGAAGATGGAAGTAAGCAGAATGAAAGAACCAAAGAGCACAAATGATTAGCCTTGGCTTGTAGCCGACTAACAGTAATAAAATAACACAGAGATTTTAAATAAGAGAGGGGTTTTTTGGAAGCCAAGTGTGTGTCCTTTGTGAAAGACTTAGGGTATTTATAGTTGAAAGTAGGTAGTGGAATAAGGTAAAAATATAGCAGTATACTAATTTAAGATCTCATAATCAATCACTTAGATAATCAAGGAAGTAGTTCCTTGAGTTAGGGGAATCAAAGTCAAACGGAAAGATTCAGTACCATATAAGGGGGAAAGGAGGAATCAGTGCATAATTAAACAAGGAAAAGAGCCAAATTCCAATAGGCATAAAGTAGTCGATTAGGACCAAATTTAGAAAGACCCAATTAAGGAAAGACTAAGTAAAACCAAGTATCATAGTAAATAAGGTAATAAAATCTGTGAATTCAAACAGATGAGTAGAATTCTAGGGCCTTGAAGGAAAATCTTTCAATTACCAACAGTTAAGAAAAATCGGAATCAATCATGAGGGGTCATGATTCTGTGTGTTTCAACATATAAATAGAGACGAATGAACAAAAGTAGAAAACAAAACAAGGTCAATTATATAGGCAGAAAGAAATAAGAGATGAGCAAGCACAGTCATATAGAGGTGATGTAAGTAGGCTAGAGATTCAGCAGGACATATTCGAAGCATGGTGACTGTGAGAGGTTAACAAGACCAAAGAAAATCAGGCTAACATGCAGAGCCATGGCGAAGAAAATCATTCCAACATATGGAACCAAAAGTGGAGAAAATCATGTTAATACACAGAACCAAGTAAAGGGAATCATGCTACTCACAGAAACAAGTAAAGAAAATCTTTTAAAAAGTAAAGAGAATCATGCTGACACACAGAACAAATAAAGGAAAATCTTTAAAAATTAGAGCCTTTTAAGTAGAGTTAAAAAGTAGTAGGAACATAAAATCAGTCAAAATAAATAAGGGAAAAAGGTTTAATCATGAAGAAATCGGTTGAAATAGGTGTAGAAAGAATTCTGAAGAAACCCTAGTTTTCAAAGAAAGGAAAAACGGTTTAAAGTAGAAGATCTTTCAGAAGAAAGCTCGAAAATAAGCAAATCATAGAAGAAAATAGGTTTAAAGCATGAAAATAACACAGATCTGAGAGATCCAGAAGAGAGTTAGGGTTTCAAAAGGAAACCTAGGTAGAAATCAAAAGAACCTGTTGTAACTTCATAAATCGTAACACACATGGTGTGATTTTGACTAAAATCACACCAGAGAAGCCTCGAACCACAGAATCAGGAACCCTAGGTCTGAATTGGCATGGCCCAGGACCCTTGAATGCCTTTGAGATGATGAGCAAGGTGATGAGAGTGACCATTAGAGGCTTGGGGTTTGAGAGATAGTCGCCGGAGATTACCGGAGAGGCAGGTGAGTGGAGGAGTCTAGGTTTAGGTTTGAGAGAAGAGTGTAGATGAGAGAGAATCTGAAGGCAACATCTTAAGTGACTTAGGCTTAGGGGTCGTTTGAAAATTCAAAAGGAAAAGAATTATTTGGACCGTTGATCCGGGAGATCAACGGCCAGGATTAAAATGGGTAGGTGGGTTCCGAGTTTGGGTAAGGATTAATAGGGTATGGGTAGGGTGATTTGGGTGTGAAATTAGGCAATTTAAATATATAGGACCCAATTTTGTGCATATAAACATAATTATATCTAAAACTGGGCTAACATTGCAATTATATGCAATTTAGCTTTTAAAAATACTAAATGTATTTGTAAAAATCACATAAAAATTAGATTAGCTATATTTTAGCATAAATATAAATATTAAATAAAAAAATTATCAAAAAAATAAATTTGGAAATACTTATTGGGATTTTATGGATAAAAGGGGAGAAAATAAATCAATTAAAACCCTTAAAATTATGGGAAAAATAATAAAAACCTTAGGCATGCTTATGTATGCATATATATGCTATTTTGAAGGCTTTTATGCATATTCAATCATATAGGGAAAATTGGATATCAACATCTACCCCTCTTTACCCGGGAAGGATGAAGGAGTTTTCGGGTAAAGAAATGATGGCCAATTTTGATCGGGCGGGGTATTTTGAAAGATAGAGTCCGAGCTCTGGTTTTCGAATTGCCTACATATCCCTTATTTTACAGGAATCAGGACATGTGTAGTTCTGGATTCACTTCCGGAGTATGCCGATGGAATCATTGTAAGAACGGACACGAGATGTGGAAGCAGCTACGGTGAGCGTTTAAGGCTCGAGACGGTTGGAGGGAACTGGAGCGAGATTGCTCCTGCTAGGATAGCGGTTACTTACTGGTTACCTGCAAATAAAGATGCTACAAACGTGTTTGCAAAAATTTAAACATGATGCAAATTCCCTTTGGACAATGAAGGTTGTCTTCGGACGGTTAAAGATGACATCCTTGGACCATGACGTCCTGGGCCATTAATTGTTTAATGAGGGATTCACAGGCCATGAAATGATGTTGTTGGGCCATGAAAATGGTGCCTCCGAACCATGACGCATTTGAATAATAATATGTAAATTTGAGAGATCCTCATGCCATGGCATGGTGTCTTCAAGCTATGAGGATGATGCCTTTAGACTATAACGCCTTTGGATAGATTGGCGATATATCAGCCCATGATATGCAATAATATGATTTAACAAGACAAGGCTTAGTCTTGCGAAGTAAAGGGCAAAGCTTAGCCCGATTGAAAAGCAGGTAAATAGTTGTAGAAAATAGAGCAATATTGGTGCAAGTAGGGACAATGCTTAGTTCCATGCTAGTGGGGAGGAAAGGATTAGCCTTATGCAAATGAGGAGGCAAATATTAGCCTCATGCAAATACAAAGTCAGGGCTTAGACTCATGGAGGTATGGAGGCAAAGATCAGCCTCATGCAAATATGGAGTCAGGGATTAGACTCATGCAAGATTGGAGACAGAGCTTAGTCTCATGCAAAGAGAAGGCAACGCTTATCCTTATGCAAATATGGAGGTAGAGCTTAACCTCATGCAAGATTCGGAATGGGGCTTAGTCCCATGCAAATGGAAGGCAATGCTTAGCCTTATGCAGATATGGAGGCAAGGCTTAGCCTCATGCAAGATTCGGGATAGGGCTTAGTCCCATGCAAAATGGAATGCAATGCTTAGCCTTATGCAAAATGGATGCAGGGCTTAGCCTCATGCAAGATTCGGGACAAGGCTTGGTCCCATGCAAATATGGAATCAAGGATTAGACTCATGCAAATGTGGAGTCAAGGCTTGGACTCATGCAAATATGGAGTCAGGGCTTAGGCTCATGCAAATATGGAGTCAAGGATTAGACTCATGCAAATATGGAGTCAGGGCTTAGGCTCATGAAAATATGGAGTCAAGGATTATACTCATGCAAATATGGAGTTAGGTCTTAGACTTATGCAAATATGGAGTCAAGGATTAGACTCATACAAATGTGGAGTCAAGGTTTAGAATCATGCAAATATGGAGTTAGGGCTTAGACTCATGAAAATATGGAGACAAGGATTAGACTCATGCAAATATGGAGTCAGAGCTTAGACTCATGCAAATATGGAGTCAAGTATTAGACTCATGCAAATATGAAGTTAGAGATTAGACTCATGCAAAGAGAAAATAGCAGATAAGGGTAGAGTATATCTTAGCTAGGATAGGTTCAGCATCTAACAGCCGGATGGATGGTGAATTTTCTTTGTGTACGAATGCTATCGTCAAATGTACCCGCGTTCAAAGAAAAATCGTAAGTTTCATAAGGAGAGGTTGGTTCTTGATTTGTCTGTCGGCCTTGCTTGGCTCCGGTCTAGAAGCCCCCTTCGAGTTCCCTATGTAGCACCTGACCATTATGAAAAATACAATTTTCGAAAATATGCATTCATTGATAAAAAAAATGGAATTATATTAGAAGCGTATTAATATATCAAGTAAGTTTTTATAAACTAGTGACTGTGACACATTTCAAAGGCATTGCACCTCTCTTATGTTAGAATTTTGAGGGCCCTCCTCAAAATTCTGCCCCAGTTTGGTAGATGATTTTTAACCGTTTGCGGATGACGAACCTTACTGAATCTTCTTCGGAATTTTGAGAATCCTTCTCAATATTTTGCCCCAGTTCTTGACTGATGACTGACTTCTTGGCATATGGTGGTGCTGACTGGACTTGTTCCGGAATTTTGAGGACCCTCCTCAAAATTCTGCCCTAGTTCTGATTTTGGGGAAAATGAAAATTTTATTATGATATGACCGAACCCATAGTTCAATTACATCATAAAGGAAAATCTGAAATAATCTAAGCATAGTATCTCTTGACTGCATCTGAATTGATTCGTTTTGGCTAGATCTCTCCATCCATTTTTGCAAGTATGAGTACTCCTCCTGTTAGTACTCTATGAACCATATACGGACCTTGCCAGTTGGGAGAGAATTTCCCTCTGGCTTCATCTTGGTGTGGAAAAATCTTCTTCAATACCAGTTGTCCTGGTGCGAACTGCCTTGGTTTGACCCTTTCTTCCTGTCTCATCATGTTGCCCCAAAACACATCTAAAGGCTCCATCTAACACGGATAGATAATGCAGCAATGGTCGTCCAGGTTCTGGTGGGACTAGAACAGGCGGTGTGGACATGTATTCCTTGATCTTGTCAAAAGCTTTCTGACAATCCTCGGTCCAACTTGTCTCAACATCTTTCCTCAGTATTTTGAAGATGGGTTCACATATTACTGTGGACTGTGCTATGAATCGACTGATGTAGTTGAGCCGCCCCAGGAAGCTCATCACGTCCTTCTTGTTTTTGGGTGGTGCTAATTCCTGAATAGCTTTAACTTTAGTCAGATCTAGTTCGATCCCTCGATGACTGACGATGAATCCCAATAACTTTCCTGTGGGGACCCCGAATGCACACTTTGCGGGGTTCAACTTCAAATTGTACTTCCTGAGCCTGTCGAAGAATTTTCTCAAGTCTACTACGTGATCCGCGACCCTCTTGGATTTGATAATGACTTCGTCCACATATACCTCTATTTCTTTGTGTATCATATCATGAAAGATGCTTGTCATGGCCCTCATGTATGTGGCCCCTGCGTTCTTCAGACCGAACGACATCATCTTGTAACAGTATACACCCCAAGGTGTAATAAAAGCTATCTTCTCGGCATCTTCTTCATCCATCCAGATCTGGTGATAACCTGTGTAGCAATCTACAAAGGATTGGAGTTCATGCTTGGCGCAGTTATCGATCATGATGTGTATATTTGGCAGTAGGAAATCGTCTTTGGGACTTGCTCTATTTAAATCCCGATAATTGACACATACCTTGACCTTCCTGTCCTTCTTCGAAACTAGCACAATATTAGCTAACCATGTTGGGTACTCAACCACCCTGAGAACCTTGGCTTTGATATGCTTGGTGACCTCCTCCTTGATCTTCAAACTCATGTCTGGTTTGAATTTTCTGAGTTTCTGCTTGACTGACGGGTACATGGGATTGGTAGACAACTTGTGAGCTACTATAGATGTGCTCAAACCGGTCATATCGTCATACGACCATGCGAAGATATCCTCATATTCCTTTAGAAAACGGATGTACTCTTCCTTTTCTGTTGGTGACAAGTGAATGCTGATGCGGGTCTCTTTGACGGCCTCGGTGTCTCCCAAATTTACTGCTTCTCTTTCCAAGTTGGATTTAGGCTTGTTCACAAAATTCTCAACTTCTTTGACAATTTCCTCGGGGATCTCATCTTCTTCCTCTAAGTCACTATTCTTATGTTGCGTTGCCTCATTACTCGTCACAGTCACTGGCTCATCAGGAAAAGTAATAATAACACTGTAGAAGGGAAAAATATAAAAATAGTAATGAATAATGATAAGATATAAATGCATTTGATTAAAACTGAGGAAATTGTTCATACAAAGCTCGGCTCGGTGGATCGAGCATTTATTTTAAAACAAAGAAATCTTTAAACAAAATTGCTAAAAAAATAAAATGCCTAGAACAGCTTATAAATTGTGCCAAGCTACCCAGGGACTCGACGGGCTCGGGATGGTGTGACGGTCCAATTGCTGAGAACAGCTCCCTTTGCCATAGTCTGAATGGAGAGGCCTTCTTCCTCCTCATGTCCTCGTCTTCCTAGAATAGATTCTTTCAGCCCAGCTAGTGCTTTTTCCTCTACTTTTTGTGTTGCTTGGAGGAGGAGGAGGATGTAGAGGGCCTCTGGATCTGGTATGATATGCTGATGAGGCCAATATGGATAAACCAACCTAAGAGGAAGGGAATAATAATAAAGATAAGCAAAAACAAAAAGGTAACAAGTTAGTGAGGATCCTGAAATGTTTGTAGTATTTAAACACATATTGCAAAATGTAAACTCGTATCCTAATTTGGGAGCCTCATTGTACCCGAGGTAGGCGTAGCAACAAATAGATTTGGAGAACTTTAAGTGCCAATAAATGCTTCATTTCATAATATAAAAATAGACGAATCCCAAAACGACACTAAGATAATAATAAAATAATTCACCATTGGCACTTGGCATTATTACCTTTGGAAAGCGAGTACAACTAATCTATTTGGTCTTGGAAGGACCTTCTTCAGGTTGAATGTTCTCGTTGATCAAATCCTCCAGTTCGCGTAGGTTCACCAGTAAAAATGCCTTTGCCAAATGTTCTCCTTCATTTCCCACAGCGTTCTGGCTATCGGTGACTCTCTTCCTCACCTTTCTTTCCAATTCCAACATGCTGTATTCTAGATATTCCAACTTTTTGCTGGATTTGGCTGCCCTCTCTTTCCATTCATTGATTGGGTCATTTGATGGAAGATTCCTCCACCAGTCTAGCAAGAGTGAGGGTGTGCTAACCATACCGAAGCTGGGGACCTCGTGCCTCATTTTCTGCAAAACAAAAGGGTTAGGCCTTATCCCCACTGGACTCGACTATTTATACATTTATGATCAACATATCAACATTTAGTTCTCCAAATTAATGCACATAACGTGGTTGCATCCATTGGGATTATGGAAAACCCGATGGACTTTGGATAAGGCTTATCTTAAAGGATCATTATGTGGACAACATAACTGATCCGACTAGGTTTGGCCGTAATGCATGCACAATTTAAACAGAATAAGGTTTCTATGGGGTTTTAGACCGATACCCTCAAGCAGACAACTTGATGGGGAAGGCACGGAACCGTTGACTGCACCACTGATCGACTGATTTTACCTCAAATAAGCCTTTCCGAATTTAAGGGTAGTAAATAGGAAGAGCGCAACCACTCATTGAAGTGTTGCTATGGGATTTGATACGCACGAGTGGAATATGATGTGGAGCATGATTTATGCAGTAGTTAATAATATGTAGTCAAGTATTTTCACGTAGGAAAAAAAATACAGCATTTAAATATTGAAAAGACAGTTACAGAAAAAGGAAAACAAAGAGACAAGTCAGTTTTTAGGGTAATAAAGAAATCATAAATGCTTGAAAAAACATAGACAGTTAAATTCAAAGGAGGGAGAAGGGTACAGAATAAGCATGCTAGAACTAATTTGTAAAAGACAAGTTCGTTATGGTAAGAGCCTAAAGATATCCCCAGAAGAGTCGCCATGCTGTTGCGTCCCCTTTTTCCCATCCTCGCGGAGGGAGGTTCGGGTTTCGACATTCACGGGGTGTAATGACTCATTTCCTTTTGGGAATTGGGTATTTAAAGAGTCGCCACCGAACAGATTATGGTGCGTTAGGGCACCTAGAGCAATTAAATCTTGGGTTGGTTTGCTTTACCAGAGATTAGGGTAAGGGCTCGAAATAACCTCGAGGGGAAGGTGTTAGGCACCCTTCTTGGCCCACAACTGTGGGTCCCGACCGATATTATTTTTACAAATTAGTCCATATAAACAAGTAAGTTGTAAAGCTCATTGAACAAGTCAAGTAATGAAATAAAGGTTTGAACAAATTATACAAACAAAGTTTTAAATAATGAGAGGATTTGGGGTAAGAAGGGGTCCTAGGTTTTTTATCCTATAGGATCACCCCATACAATGTCCGGTAAACACTCCTCAATGAGGGGCTATACGTGACATTAATGCATAGACATCATATCCCATGTCTACATTTCCCATCCCCTTATTGGTCATGCAAAGCGAGTGTTTGGTCATTGATTCCTATTGCGTGCTGCTACCCGTCCCTTCTTAATAGTCCCGGAGGGAGTTGGGACCTCTACCTATAGGTAGTTCTAGACGTACCCCTAAGGTTTTAAAGGCAAGACTCTAAGGTGACAATCAAAAAGCATCTAGGACTTTCACATAATGAGAGCTAGTAAAAGGCTCACAGTTTCCTCTGCAAACAAGCATGCATGCAGCACAACTCAACCACAAGTAAGGACTTTAGTAATCAAAGTCCTAAAGCAGGATTTCTAAGTGATTATGCAGAAATAAACCACTTTCAGATACAAAAGTCATAACATTATTAGCTGCCTAGGACCTCCTCTTTAATAACTTATTAGAATTCAGAGACAACGAGTGACAGAAAGAGCTTCAGAGAAATGCAAGTTTTGAAAATGCCCTAAGGCTTGCCTATATGCAGAACTGTGTCTATGTTAATGCAGAAACATACAAGTTTTTCGAAAAAGACCCTTGTAATACCTATAGGCAAGATATCTAATAAGATTAAAACAATGCTGAAAGAGCCATTTTCATGGAATGTTATCGCTTAATAAGACTAATATTTAAGAAGTAAACTAGGCGAGATAAAACCGACTCATTAGGCTAATTATATTATCAGACATAATTGCGAGTAGAAGTCTCTATAGGCATGGTATCTAGGCGTGTTACTGGTTTTTGGAAATTTGCAGTAACTTATTGAATCGGAATTATGTCATATAGGCATGGTATCTATACTTGAATTGATCTAAAACATGATGGCTTGGAACCTAGAAACATGGTTTCTAACATGACAAATGCAGGATTTATGAATATGGCTTCTATCTGATGCAAACAACATTAAAAGTGAAAACATATAGACATGATGTCTATTATGCAAAATGAAATCAGATTCAACAAGAGTCACAACCTATGAAAATGTTTTCTATTGAGTAAAGCAGGCAGATTTGGAAGTAAAATCCTAAGAGCAAGATTTCTACCCATATTACCCCACAAATTATATATCTACCCCATCCCTTTACTAAATTACCCTGAATATCTGTTTACAAAATATTACAGGCCAACAAATGAATTACATAAATGAAATAGAAAACTAAGAAGCTATTCTATAGGGAGCCTGCAATCAGGCCCAAGTTTCCCAAAGTCTGCAATGGTCTTTCAAACCTCAATTACACAGGCAAATCAGGGTCTAGGTGCATCATCGTTCCCTAAGGGTCTCAAGGACCCCGAGCAATACTTACACCTAGACATAGTAGCCAAGCATTGAACCAGTGTAGTGTGGAAATGCAGCCTCAGTATGCCAAAGTTCCAAAGGTTCTCAAGAGGATCCCAAGGCAGTACAAATACTAGAGGGGGCAGAACTTATTAACTAAGAGTAGAGTAAAAGCGCAGGACACATGTTTGAAAGAAGTTTATTAAAGACTGGACTTAAAAGTCTATTTTGAAAGCAATTAGTAACGTAATAGAGGTTGTTTGAAAGAGGTTGGAGTTGTAAATAGAGTTCAAACACTTCTGGATAATACCACACAAAGCAAGTTCACAGAATCTAAATGTATTCAGTAATCACATAGGGTTAAGGGGTTTGGGGATACACAGACATTGCCTACAGACACATGACCCCAGCATGAGTATTAGGACTGGTATGGACATGCTCAGAGATAGCTTGATACTAGCATAATCACAAACCAGTCATGAGGAACATAAACATTTAGAGGGGAATAGTGATTTAGGATTCACAAAATGGTAAGTGCACAGTAGGTAAAGGAAAACAATTGTCCAAACATCCTTGAATCACACAAGGGAATACATGAGCTTAAAAGTATGGGAGTCATAATATCATGTTTAACTACAAACTCCACAACAAAACCATAAGTAAAAGCAGGCTAGAAATAAAAGAAACTGAAACAAGAAAAGAAACATATTGTTGTTGTGACTGTAAATTAAACTAGGACATACTAGTGAAGATGGAAGTAAGCAGAATGAAAGAACCAAAGAGCACAGATGATTAGCCTTGGCTTGTAGCCGACTAACAGTAATAAAATAACACAGAGATTTTAAATAAGAGAGGGGTTTTTTGGAAGCCAAGTGTGTGTCCTTTGTGAAAGACTTAGGGTGTTTATAGTTGAAAGTAGGTAGTGGAATAAGGTGAAAAACATAGCAGTATACGAATTTAAGAACTCAGAATCAATCACTTAGAGAACCAAGGAAGTACTTCCTTGAGTTAGGGGAATCAAGGTCAAACGGAAAGATTCAGTACCATATATGGGGAAAAGGAGGAATCAGTGCATAATTAAACAAGGAAAGGAGCCAGAGTCCAATAGGCATAAAGTAGTCGATTAGGACCAAATTCAAAAAGACCCAATTAAGGAAAGACTAAGTAAAACCAAGTATCATAGTAAATAATGTAATAAAATCAGTGAATTCAAACAAATGAGTAGAATTCTAGGGCCTTGAAGGAAAATCTTTCAATTACCAATAGTTAAGGAAAATCAGAATCAATCATGAGGGGTCATGATTCTGTGTGTTTCAACATATAAATAGAGACGAATGAACAGAAGTAGCAAACAAAACAAGGTCAATTATATAGGCAGAAAGAAATAAGAGATGAGCAAGCACAGTCCTATAAAGGTGATGTAAGCAGGCTAGAGATTCAGCAGGACATATTCGAAGCATGGTGACCATGAGAGATTAACAAGACCAAAGAAAATTAGCCTAACATGCAGAGCCAAGGCGAAGAAAATCATGCCAACACATGGAACCAAAAGTGGAGAAAATCATGCTAACACACAGAAGCAAGTGAAGGGAATCATGCTAACTCACAGAAACAAGTAAAGAAAATCTTTTAAAAGTAAAGAGAATCATGCTGACACACAGAACAAGTAAAGGAAAATCTTTAAAAATTAGGGCCTTTTAACAGAGTCGAGTTAAAAGCAGTAGGAACATAAAATCGGTCAAGAGTAGAAGATCTTTTTGAAGAAAGCTCGAAAATAAGCAAATCATAGAAGATAATAGGTTTAAAGCATAAAAATAAGCAAATCATAGAAGGAAACAAGTTTAAAGCATGAAAATAACACAGATCTGAGAGTTCCAGAATAGAGTTAGGGTTTCAAAATGAAACCTAGGTAGAAATCGAAAGAACCTGTTGTAACTTCATAAATCGTAACACACATAGTGTGGTTTTGCCCAAAATCACACCAGAGAAACCTTGAACAATAGAATCAGGAACCCTAGGTCCGAATCGGCACGACCCAGGACCCTTGAATACCTTAGAGATGATGACCAAGGTGATGAGAGTGACCATTGGAGGCTTGGGGTTTGAGAGATAGTCGCCGGAGATGACCGGAGAAGGAGGTGAGTGGAGGAGTATAGGGTAAGATTTGAGAGAAGAGTGGAGATGAGATAGCATCTGAAGGCGGCGCCTTTGGAAAAGTGACTTAGGGTTAGGTGTCGTTTGAAAATTAAAAAGGAAAGGAATTATTTGGACTGTTGATTTGGGATATCAACGGTCAGGATTAAAACGAGTAGGTGGGTTCTGGGTATGGGTAAGGATTAATAGGGTATGGATCGGGTGATTTGGGCGTGAAATTTGGCTGGAAAGGGGTCCAATTTTGGCTATAATTGAAAGCCAAATTTGGCTGTTATTTAAATAGCCAATTTTTCCCTATTTAATTTATTACAAATAGTAGGTAATTTTTGGAAAATAAATTAAGGCACAAATATGATTTAAAATACATAATTATCAATATAAAAATAAATGATCCAATTTTATGCATATAAACATAATTATGTCTAAAAATGGGTTAACATTGCCATTATATGTAATTTAGCTTCTAAAAATATTAAATGTAATTGTAAAAAATACATAAAAATTACATTAGCCATATTTTGGCATAAATATAGAAATTAAATAAAATGAATTATCAAAACAATAATTTTGAAAATACTTATTGGGATTTTATGGATAAAAGGGGAGAAAATAAATCCATTAAAACCCTTAAAATTATGGAAAAAATAATAAAAACCTTGGGGATGCTTATTTGTGTGTGTGTGTGTGTGTATATATATATATATATATATATATATATATATATATATATTTGCTATTTTGAAGGCTTTTATGCATATTCAAAACATATAGGGAAAAATTGGGTATCAACAATCGTATTATGAAATGCGACTTTGCCTGATTTTCGGGCAAAAAATGAACTACTATCAGCCTTCGGTAAACGGACCATAACTTCTGGTACAAATGTCCAAATTATGAATAGTTTAACTTTCTGAAAATTATAATCAAAGATCTACAACTTTCATGTTTTACAAATTTTCTGATTCTTTATAGATTTCGAGATATAAGCTTCTAACATAGGCTCTTTGCAGCAGAAATTTCTGGGAAAATTGCAAAATAGCTTTACCAGCCTTCATTCAATCGATCATAACTTTATGTACAACTATTCAAATGAGAATAGTTTATTTTTCTGAAAAATAGAATTCAATGTGCTACAACTTTTATGTTTTACAAATTTTCATATTCCTTATAGATTGCACGATATAAGCTCCCAAATTCAGCTCTGTGATTGCACCAGTTGCTGTCCAAAAACAGCTTCTGCAGCAGAAAAATGCAGTAGCTCCTTTTGTCCGAAATCCATTCCGTTAACCATCTGAAATCCACCCGAGTCCCTCGAATCTTAACCAATTATACGAACATGTCCCAAAATACAATACGAACTTAATCGAGGCTTCAAACCACGTCAAACAGCGTCAAAACTACGAATCGCGTACCGAATCGAATTATGAGTTTTCAAATCGTCCAACTTTTATATTTTGCGTCGAAACATATCTAATCAATCCGGAATGACTTCAAATTTTGCACACAAGTCACATTCGACATTGCGGACCTACTCTATCTTTCGAAATCATAATCCGACCTCGATATCAAAAAGTCTACTCCCGATCAAACTTCTCAAAAACTTTCAAATTTCTAACTTTCGCCAAATGACTCCAAAATGACCTACGGACCTCCAAATCCACTTCCTATCGCACTCCCAATACCAAAATCACCACACGGAGCTATTCCCAGACTCGGAATCCTCAACGAACATCGATAGCATTGAAATGCACTTTAATCGAAATTTATGAAATTCTTCTAAAATGCTAACTTCCAAAATAGGCGTCGAAACACTCCCGGGTCATCCAAAACCCGATCCGAACATACGCCTAAGTCCAAAATCATCATATGAACCTACTAGAACCTTCAAATCCCAATTCCAAGGTCGTTTACTCAAAACTCCAATCTTAGTTAATTCTTTCAACTTAAAGCTTTCGAAATGAGAATTCACTTTCCAAATCATCTTCGAACATCCCGGAATTCGATTCTGACCATGCATACAAGTCATAATACTTGAAGTGAAGCTGCTCATGGTCTCAAACTACCGAACGACGCGCTTGAGCTCAAAACAGCCGGTCGGGTCGTTACACGAGGGGTGCCTTACACCTTCCTCTCGGTCAACAGAATTTCTTACTCAGCCTTATGTTTTTGTAGACCATAAATTAGGAGTCAAACATTCCTTTTGATAAGGGATTCAAATAAAAGGTGACATGGAACACCAAAACTCAATTTCAAGGGGCGACTCTCAATAATAAATAATCCTTTTTCAAAATGTCACTTTAATTGGAAAAACTCTTCTAACTCAACCTCGTAATAGGGTTGTATGGAAAAAAGAGGTGAGACAGTTCTGGCGACTCCACTGGGGAATCATTAATTAGAATTTGAGCTTATTTATATTGATTCTTATGTGGCTTTTATCGTGTTTTGTATATTATTTTATTTCGTAGCCTAATGTGCTATTTGTTGCTTATTTACCGCTTTAATATTTATTTGAACTGTGATATAAATTGTATCCTCTCTCGCACCCCTCAGAGTCTTCTGATAGGTAGTTATGTTGTATTTTCCTACCAGCATCACAAAGTTTCTGTCTTGAGATAAAGCTAGTTAGCCTACCAGCTTCTGGTGAAGGATTTAGTCATACATGTTTAGGCGGAAGAGCCGTTAGCTAGCCAGTGTTGTTCTACTACTGGTGACGCTTGATGCTCCTCGACTCAGGTTGTCTGCCTGGGTAAGCCAGGTCTAGACACCATCTCCTTTAGGATTTGAAAACATAGAAGAATAAGCCACAAATAATAAATATCTCTAGTAGGTTACGCTTTATTTGCATCATGTGCATTGGATTTAGCGGGACTCGGCACAGGGGCCATGCCCGTCTAGGATAGGTACCAAATTTTCAGACCGACATGTTCATCTTTATGTGCTATATGTAACATTATTTGGTAAGTTTCACTCAAATGTTGACCGACTTTAGGATAGATTGATTGAACAGAGGAGAGAGAAAGAGAAAATTTCCAATACCCATTTTTTTAAAATAAAATTTTGAAGGGTTCTGGTATGTAAAATTAGAATTTTCAAAATAGTTTTTTTTAGTTATTTAACCGAACTAAGCGGGTTTGATTCTCACCGGATGTGGGATACGCATGCAACCTTCATCAGGTTCAACCCCATTTAAAAAAAATAAAAAAGGTGTCTATTGACTATTATTTTATTTTTCTTCAAATAATAATAATAATAATAATATAGTCACTTTGTCAATTTTTTATTTCTTTTGACCAATTTTGCTCTTGCATCTGGTCCTTTTGTCGAAATTGCCTTGAAACCTTCCTCGAAAATGCGAAATAGGAGGCCATTTTATTTTTTTATTTTATTTTTATGTTCACTTGTTTTTACGAAAAATAGTCATTTTTTTATCCTTTTATTATTTTTAAATTTCATGATTATTTTACTAATTTAACCTTCTTTTTTGTAGTCCCACAGTTTGGTTTTTATTTTTATTTTTTATTTTTATAGAGTCAAATTCGAAAAATCAGATTTTTTGTGTCAATAAAATATTTGATTAAACTCTAACCCCGTGTTTGGGTAAACAGGCTCACCATGAGTGGAGAAAGAGGTAAGTCTGAAAAGAGGCCCAGATCAGAAGGGATACCAGATTTTTTAATTGTTGATCAGATACCACAGTTGTTAGCGGTGAGACTTTAAGGAATATAAGCAAAACCAGATAAAGAAGTACTTGAGACATTTAATTCACATGATGACGATCAAGCCTAGAGGGATGTGATCGAAGCTTACTAGGATCCTGAAAATAATGTGTTCCATTTTACCGACTGTGAAATGACTTTGACCTTGGAGGAAATCGCCCATTTCCAGGGGTGGGGACGCAATCTTCGCTGCCAAAGGTCCATAGTACCAAAAGATATGAATGATGTAAGTTTCTGAAGCTCTTGAGCATAAATTACGGACAATACGAAGGTTTAAGAGGCAAGTGGGTTAAGTTGGGATTTCTGTTTCACTTGTACGACCTAGAATGCAATTTCGAAACGAATGTGGGAAAACTGAAATCAAAGGAAAATAAAGAAATATGGAAGGTTCACATAAGGTTTGTATTTATGGTTGCTTTTTTGGGGCGTGTAGTTTTCTCGGAAAGGGAAGGACGCATTGACATCCGCTTGGCAGGTGTAGTTGAGGCTCTGACCTCAAAAGGGGATGATTATACTTTGGTCTGTATGATTCTTTTTTATATTTTTCGTGCCTTAACTAGATGTAAATTGGGCACACGAAACTTTGATGGCTGCAACATTTTGTTACAAATATGGCTTTTGGAGCATTTTTGTCGTCATCCTACGATTACTAATTTTAGTGAGCTCTAACCCAATCACACTTATGATCAATAGAAAATAATTGACAAATGTGACTTACCAGAAGGGATTGACACCTGGAAAGAATTACTTCTTACTTTGTCTGCCAAACAGATCACATGGAACTACTATTGGTTTTCCTCTAAAGAGGTCATTTGTGAGTCTGCATGCCATTCTTATTTGGTACTCATAGGATTGGATGGTGTTCATCCCTATTCTCCACTTCGGGTAATGCGCCAGTTTGCACGACGACAAGAGGTGCCACCAACCCGAGATATGATCAAGTTTTGGTATGCAAGTAAAGTCTCGGAGTTGAATGAGAAGGTAGAAGACCGAGATCGTGGAGAGGTGATCCCTGTATATATTACTTGGTTTCATGATCCTTTTTCGTTTAGAGATAGGCCTGAGGGGTCGAACAGTAGGAGAAATGATCAAAGAACTATAGAAAAGCTAAAAGAGGAATTGGAGCATGCTCAAATGACCATAGCCAAACAACAAGCCCAGCAGCAATCCAGAGTTGCTTAGATTCGTTTAAATATTGAGAAAGATTATCAATCTGCCTTGCAGGTCATGGATAAAGATCTAAAGCATGCTAAAAATGAGGCATCCCACTTAGAAGAAGAAATGGCAAACGCGATTGGTTTAGTTAGAAGAGTTGAGGCGAACAAAAATGCTAAAATACATAAGTTGCAAGAAGACTTGAGTATCATTGAAGAGGATGTGCACCAGCAACAACTAAAGTTTGATCAGCAGAAAGAGCAGTTTGAAATAGAAAGGGCCAAATGGATACGCTCAAAAAGTCAGCTTTATGCACAATTAGAAGAAATAAAAGGCAGAAGAAGGGTCATCAGCACGCAGATTTTGAGGCAGAGCAGCGTCAATGGATGATTGAGAGAGGTGTGTTAAACGTCACATTGAAGAATATGAGGGACGTGAGGCTCAGATGGGGCACACCCTCAACACTACCCAGATGTGGTTGCAGAATTGTCACGTGAATATGGAGCAAGCCAGAGTGTAGGCACTTCGATTGGTAGAAAAAGCAGCATATATTCATGATGATCATCGCCATCTAAACAATGAGAAAGTTGGTCAACAGGCATGTGCCATCGTCTTACAGTTGCCAGCGGTGTTTCAAAATCTATACGAGACTTTGGGGGGGGGGAGAGTGGAGACCAAGAGATGTAGACCATTGATGATATCAGTTTAAGCAAGAAGATCATTGAAGATTAAATTTTTAGTGCAGTCCATTAGTTCTTAGTTTCATTTTTATTTGTTGCATTTTTAATTTCATATTTGGAGTCTTTTATTCTTATCAAATTTTATTTTATTCCAGTCATCTTTATGTATTTAGAGTTACTAGAGTCAGCTTGTATATATTTCCTTTTCTCTCATTGTGTATAAAAAAATTTGACTGAAAATGAATGAAAAATATTTTAGTTTGTTTTACTTTTACAAAAAAAACTATTAAAAAAATCATCAAAATTGTTATTTCCCCCTAAACTACGTGATGGTCTGATTCATGCGGCGTCATGATACGTAGGCAATCCTTATCGGATGCGATCATAGTCATAATTAATCTGGAAAAAAAGCATAAAAAAGAAAAGAAAAAAAGAGAGCATTAAATTCAAGAGGAAATAAACCAATAAGCGGGGATGAAGCATGAAGCCTTCTAAGATCATTTCAGAAATGAAAATGGCATTAGGTGCATGACATACAATGTGTGATTAATATCTGTAAAATACCTAACTCTAACACGTTTGTTGTTTGTCATTTTTATAAGATAAAGTTAAACAGAGGTGGTTGGTTTGTGGTTTAAACTGGTGACTCACCCTTACAACACATGATCAAAAGGAAAAAGTAGAATGGCAAACAACAGTGAGAATGAGTCAGATAATGATGATATCCATGGACAATTGGCCGAACAAGGTTCGGGACTGGTTGAAGAAGTAAGAGTATTGAAACAACAATTGGCAGAGATGTACCAAGCTTGGGTGAATGGACAGGCACCACCCCCACTACCCATAGGGCCTTCAGATAATCTTCATAATGTGTCAGTTGCAAATCAATTGCCCATTTCCATAACCAGAAACCCATTGTACCAACCTGGATTCAGTCCGAGCATTAACCTTCCCACTATCCCTAGTACCTCCATTCCATGCCCTCCAACCGCACCCCTCAGAAATGACCCACATATTGTACCCATTATCCCTACTTTCACCGTTCCTTAACCGGCTCTCGCTCAAAAGCTCAACAATGATCCACAACTGAATGCTCATGATGCCCAACATTACTCTCCAGAACTGACTATCAAGGTTCTAGATTCATACAAGCATACTCTTCAGAACATGTTCCAGTTGAGATCGAAAAGCCCAACAAAAATGTGGAACAAGAGGAAATAACCAGAAAAATAAAGAGATTAGAACAAACCATGAGAAACATACAGGGTTTGGGAGGCCACAAGAGTGTTTCGTTTAACGATCTATGCATGTTCCCCCATGTTCATTTTCCACCCGGCTTCAAGACCCCAGAGTTTGACAAGTATGATGGGCATGGTGACCCCGTTGCCCATTTGAATAGGTATTGTAACCAACTAAGGGGAGCAGGAGGTAAAGAAGAATTACTCATGGCTTATTTTGGGGAAAGTTTGACAGGAATTGTGTCAGAGTTGTTCATAGATCAAGACATCTCTCACTGGCACGTTTGGAACGGCATGGCTTAAGATTTTGTCCAACAGTTTTAGTATAATATTGATATAGTGCCAGACCGCTCCTCTCTCGTCAACATAAAGAAGAAACCAACAGAAAGCTTCAGAGAATATGCAATCAAGTGGATAGAGCAGACTGCTATGGTCAAACCACCAATGAAAGAGGCAGAAATTATTGACTATTTTCTCCAAGCTCAGGATCCTGATTACCTCCATTATATGTTAGCCACCATTGGTAAACCTTTTGCTGAGGCGATTAAGATTTGAGGAAATAGTTGACAATGGCATGAAGTCAGGCAAAATTGTGAGTCAGGCAGCCCTTAAGGTGACCACGCAAGCAATTCAAAGTGGGTTAGGCAGTTTTGGAAATCGAAAAAAGAAGGAGGAAGGATCCATGATGGCATCTGTATTCGGGGGAGTTCAAAGAGGAATAGTTACTTCTTACGTGAAATTCCAACAAGGAAAATCCAATTCTCCTCAACATTACTATCTGCCTCAGGGTCCCCGGTACTCAATTCCCCCTACAACAATACACAGTGTTTAATACTCAGGCTTATTCTAGGCCTCCCAATCACCAACAATAGAGGTCACTGAATCCTCAAGGCTCCCGTCAACTCCGGTCGAATTTTCAAATGCCATATAATCCTTGTCCTTGATAGGAATATGTGAGAGAACAAGAGCCAAAGAAAGAGTTCACCCCAATTGGAGAATCGTATACAAGCCTATTTCGAAAGTTGTTGCAGTTGAAGTTGATTGAACCTATAATGACGCGTTATGTGAATCCAAATTCAAAAGGTTTTGACTCAAATGCAAGTTGTGAGTATCACTCTAACACCCAAGGTCATAGTACCAAAAATTGTTGGACATTAAAGAAAGCCATTGAAAATTTGATTGAAGCAAAGGTAATTGTGGTAACAAACAATGAGGATACTCCTAATATCACAAACAATCCACTCCCAACTTATGATAATACACATTTCATTGGGACGATTTGTGATGATCGGGATTATAAGCAGTCTGGCAAGACAGAGATGGTTGTTGGAACCATAGGGAAAGAGCCAAAAGTGATAGTAAGCCCGCACAATTGGCACCATTGATTGTGAAAGGTGCGAGTCCTAGTTCAAACTTGGCAGGTTCTGAAAAAATGGTTCTCTATGTCTGCTAACAAAGATTCAAAGTAAGATTTAGGATTGTTGAATAGATGATTTAACTGACTTGGTCTCGAATATAGCCAACTCCAAGACTCCTCTAGCACATGAACACCCTCTCAACAAAGCACCCGTAACTACCCGAAGCGTAAATCGTGGACCTTCCCCAAGACTGAACATAATTGATAAGGCCATTTATGGCACACATTTATCGAACCATTGCTCAAATTACCACTTATATTCTTTTCCCTTAGCTGAAATAACTTACCAATACGCCGATAACCCGAAACCTCACGAGTAGATAACAAAGCAACTCAATCGTAGACGGTGGGACTCTCCCACTTAGCTTAGAGCCACTTATTACATAACCCTGGAATCCACCAAGATTCTTTCTTCATTGTTGACATGATCTTCCACAACCAACCCACCAAATTCCTCGAAATCTTTCTGTAAAACCCTTTATGAATACTCTGAATCATTATCCACATTCACATGTCCGACCTCTTTACCGGTAGCCAGTAGAATTCTTCGCACAAGCTTCGCCAACCACGGGACCGCTGATCTGCTCATAGGAGATAACCAACCTGTGGAGATTACACACCGACATCTTTCAACGCCACTACACGAGGTACAATCACTGCATCATCCATAACCCATCATGATCTCATACTCATCCACCAATTGTACTAGTCCATTCACTTCTTAGGGACATCAACTAAATGTGCAACGATACCTCCAAATCCAAGGTCATGTTTTATCCTTCTTCATATCGGGCAACTACTTTATGTTGTATCAACTCTCCCGCCATATAATAGTCGATATTTCAAATTAAATCCGTAGACCCAATCACTATCCACCCTGAATCCTAAATCACTCTAGATGTTTTTTCTGGATGTGTAGTTATCCTGCCATTGATCCCATATGCTACTCTGCCACTCTCTCACTTTGGCCAAACCCCTATTCTCTAAGCAACTACTTGACTCCCGCTTCTTACACCTGGCCTTCTAGAAATTTAACCACTATATGACACTTCCTACATGTTCTTCCTCCTCCTTTGCTGCTCAGCTGATTCTTTAGATCAAAATCTATCTTAGTAGCACTTGAACCAATAGACCACTACTAACTTTAAACCTTTCTGAAGATCATCCTTTCTCAAACCATCGACATTAGAACATCGATTCGATCCTGAACTACCGCACCCCGCGATCTCTGACTGCCGCTTCTTCAATACTATCTCACAATATCCCACCCTAAAGGCGAATTGAAGTAAACTATAACCCCGGCGAACTTAATATATTCCATCGGGAACGACGACACCGCCTCGCAGGTAAAAATTCCACCACACTTGAAAACACCAAGTCTCGTTACTCCATCGATCCAAATCTGGACATCATAGGCCAATTGCTTTTCCTCCGCCGGAAATGAAATACCGAATCTCTGAATCATGCACTGAGTAGACCTCCGTCCAAGTTATTTACTGCCCCAACACATAGTCAAGTATCCTATTATCACGTTAATACTGTACGATAACCAATCATGAGCAATTATAGAAATATGCGCATAATCTCAAAGCTTTCAAAAGTGCAGCTACCGAGGTGAAATGACAGAATATCCTTCCGCCAGGTGACGACAATAGCTCAATCCACTATGCAAGTAGTATGATGCTTCACCACATCTTGTAGTACCACTAGAATTCTTCAATTCTCGATTTATAATAAGCATTTTGTGTCGCGTAAGATTGAGTAGGAAGGAAACAAGGGCATAAGCCTCAAAGGAATCAAATCGCACGATGAGGAATCAAGAAGGGAAGTACTCCTAACAGCCCTGTAGCCTCCCGAAGATAAGTACAGACGTCTCTGTACCGATCCGTAAAACATTACTAGACTTGCTCATGACTCGTGAGACCTACGGGAACCTAGTGCTCTAATACCATGTTATCATGACCCAAAATCCACTAAGGGTCATGATGGCGCCGACACACTATTAGGCAAGCCAACACCAAGAAGTTAATTAAATTTCCATTTTAGTATTTGTTGAAATCATTTCCTTTATACATTAAACAATAAATAATAAAATTCACAGAAATAACCATAAAGTCTTTAACAAACTTAATTTTGCATAATCCCATAATCATCCCATAACCCGGTGTCACAAGTGCATGAGCTATCTCTAGGAAGCAATGTAATACAACAACCGTCCGGAATACAAATTGGATAGAAAGTAAATACAATAATCTTAAAGAGACTCTACTGGTTGCGGGTCGTCTCGAGAAGTGCAGCTCACCCAAGTCTCTATATCAACCATGTTGCTACGCTCACTAGGCCACTAGAGATACATGTGCCTGTGTAACAAAAATACACAACAAGTGTAGCATGAGTACGAAAAAACAACGTGTACTCAGTAAGTATCTTGTCTAATCTCAAAGAAGTAGAGACGAGAGGTTGACTTCGACATTTACTAGTGGTCCAATGATAATATACCAATAATTCGACGATTCTTGTTCCTATGAGTCACAAATAATAATATAAACTTATTCCTTCAATCGAAACTCAATTCGGAGCTCATTTACTCAATGCGATACCAATTTCGCTCGTCAAAAAATTAACTCATATTTTGCGCTAAAAACTCAATCGCGACTTGATGAAATTAGGCCAAACTTTCCAGATCACTCCTATAATTCATTATCAAAATTCCGGAAGTCTCGAAATTGAGTTTTGATCTGTAGAACAAAAAATGTACCTTTGGATCATTACATGCTTATGCTGAAAACGCCAAACTCTTTCAAAAACTCCTCCAAAACTCATCTGAGCCCCATGGGATCCCAACCAAGTATACTAACAAGTCCTATAATATGACATGAACTAAGTCGATGCCTCAAATTACATTGAACAACACTAAAACATGAATCACACTCCAATTCAAGATTAATGAGCTTTAGAATTTCAAACTTCTACATTCGATGTCGAAACCTATTAGATCACTTCTGATTGACCTCAAATTTTGCATACAAGTCACATTCGACGTTACTGACCTACTCCAACTTCCAAAATTGGATTCCGACCCCGACATCAAAAAGTCTACTTCTGGTCAAACTCCTTAAAAACCATTAAATTTCTATCATTAGTCAAATGACTCCAAAATGTCCCACGGACCTCCGAATTCACTTCCGATCGAGCTCCCAACACCAAAATCACCATACTGAGCGATTCCCAGACTCGAAATCCCAAACAGATATTGATAACACTGAAATGCACTTCAATCCAAACTTATGAAACTCTTCCAAAAATGCTAACTTCCACAATAGGTTCTGAAACGTTCTCGGGTCTTCCAAAACTCGATCCGGACATATGCCCAACTCCAAAATCATCATACGAACCTGCTGGAACCTTTGAATCCCGATTCCGAGGTCGTTTATTCAAAAATCCAATCATAGTCAATTTTTTCAACTTAAAGCTTCCGAAATGAGAATTCTCTTTCCAAATCAACTCCGAACTTCCCAAAATTAAATTCCAACCATGCGTACAAGTCATATTACCTGAAGTGAAGCTGCTCATGGCCTCAAAATGCTGAACGACGCACTAGAGCTCAAAACGACCGGTCGGGGAGTTACAAAATATTAGCTCACGTGTTCAACCCGAACCTTGAATAAATAATAAAAAGATCAAGTATGCATTCCGCATCTCGATGCCTCTGGATATAAAATAATTATGTTGTAACCATTTGTACATTCCGTACGTTCGTTTAATATTTAATTTCAAAGAAGTACCTTGTGCGCGTTCCACATCTAGGTCAAAATAATTAATAAAAGATAATAATTAAGCGGTAATAAATAATCCATAATCACTAAAATACAAGAATAGCTAAAAATTTATTTAAGCCTTACATTAGTCAATAAAGCGACCGTGCTAGAACCACGGGACTTGATGTGTGCCTTACACCTTTTTCTCGGTCAACAGAATTTCTTACTCAGCCTTCTGTTTTTGTAGACCATAAATTAGGAGTCAAACATTCCTTTTGATAAGGGATTCAAATAAAAGGTGACTTGGAACACCAAAACTCAATCCAAGTGGCGACTCTCAATAATAAATAATCCTTTTTCAAAACGTCACTTTAAATGGAAAAACTCTTCTAAGTCAACCTCGTAATAGGGTTGTGTTGAAAAAAGAGGTGTGAGAGGTGTTATAGTTATTTCAACCATCTTAGATTACTGATTTGTGATTGAATTTTTTGCTGTAAAAAAATTGATAAATGAACTATTGGATCAAGCTCACCACTCTGATGCCATGAAAGATTTGAAGAAATCTGACTTTGAGAAAATATTGTATATTTTCAATTGAATTCCTCAGCTACTGCACATTGTACTATTTATTTACAGCAAAAAAAAAATCTAAGGAATAACCACCTATACACGTGCCCAATACTAGTAAACCCAAACTCTAAATGTGAGACCAAATAATGTAAAAGGCCTAGTAAGCTTGTAGGCCCATCCATGTGTCCAAAAGATGTTCAGACAACATCAAATATATTGAAGTCTCTCAGTGGACCACTTTACTCTTATTCTTCATCTCCTTTGTTTCTTCTTCTTTGTCCTTGATAATTCCATGGATCTTATAATTAGAATGGGGTTCCTTCTTCTCAACACTATTAGGCTTTTTCTTTGCAAGAAATGGATAATCCCGATAACCCATTACTATCCTAGGAAGGTTAACAAGAAGAGATGAATAGAGACTTGAGTGAACGATTTCCCGGTTCGGGTCGATCCCAATCGAGTCGGATTCTGTGGCAGAAGTGTAAACCCACGTGCCTCCTAATTGATTTTCTCGTTCAAATACGACACTGTGACCTTCTCATTGGAGTTCTCAGTCCATAACGAGTCCCGCAGAACCTGCACCGATAACGACGACGTTTTTCTTTTGGGGGAATTTTGAGGCATATGAAAATGGGATGGAATTGGGGATAGAAGTATCATGTGTGTTAGTTTGCGAGAAGAAGGTTGGTTCGAAAAGATGACACTTCGAAGAATCATGACTTTGTAATATTTTATGTTCTTTTTGCTAAGTGTCGTGTTTTGTATCTTTTGTGTGTGTTTGATTTGTTAAGCAACTGGGTCAAAATCATATCATGACGTTGTTGGAGTTTGGAACCTAAATGATGCCTTTTCGGACTCAAAATAAATAATAGGTGAAAAAATATTTAGTGATCAAAATATATAAAATGCAGTTTTGAACCACATTTTACCTTAACGGTTGTTTGAGACGTTAAGATAAAATGCGGTTCATTGATGCATTTTATATAAAATGCAGTTTCAAACCATGTTTACCTGAAGCTGATTGGACGTTTAGTTAAAACGTGGTTCAAAAGCACGTTTACATAAAACGCGTTAATGAACTGCGTTTTGCCTCTTCAAATACCGTCCCCTTTCCTTCCCCCACATTCAAAAACTAGAAGCTAGTTTTAAAAAAAGGAATAGCGATCCCCCCCATTAACGAGATTCAAAACTAGAGTGGACCCCACTTGTCCCACGAAAAGTCAAGAGTGTTGGTCCCACATCCTAGCCAAGCCTTGTATTGTTGTGGGTTGCTTATTTTAGAGTCAAATTTTCAATTCTTCAACTTTTCGAAAAACATAAATCAAGGTATTCCGATTTAGTTTATGTCGAAACTCATATAAATAATGCATATTAGTTGTTTTTAATGTGTTCCATGTTGTTTTGTGTTTTTTTTTTGCGATTAAACGGGTATGTTATTTTTATCTGGACTAATATATTAATGTTCTAAAACAATATGTAAGAATTGAGAATCATTATTATTTGTTAATAAAAATATTAATAAATTACTTTTACTGTTTTATATGTATTTTCATGAATGTTTTGTGATTAAAATGTATTTGTTGTTTTTTATCTGTTTATATTATTTATTTGCTTAAAGACTAGTAATATATTGCCCTTTTAGGGCACTAACATGTAATGCCTTTTGGCGTAGTAAAATGTAGTGCCTTTTAGCGCAGTTTCCTTGTAGTTTAAGTATCTCTTATACTCAAAACTACGTCAAAATAATTGATAGATCAAACACAAACTCTTTCCAATTATAGTTAACATATAATTGGTGCTACTGGGCCGCAAATATCGAGTCTGGAACCCATATATGAATATTTAATAATTAAATATTATATAATTATAAAAAATTAATTATTTAATTTACAAACGAACATATAAAATTATAAAACTAACATGTAAAATAATAAAACTTATACATAAAAAAATTCAGGATAAATTGGTGTAACTAGGCCGGCAAATATCGAGTTTGGAACCCATATATGAATATTTAATTATAAAAATTAATTATTTAATTTACAAACAAACATATAAAATTATAATAAAACTAACACGTACAAGAATTCAGGATATCTTGGTGTTACTAGGCCGCAAATATCGATCCTGAAACCCATATGTGAATATTTAATAATTAAATATTGTATAAGAATAAAAATTAATTATTTTATTTACAAACAAACATATAAAATTATAAAACTAACACATAAAAGAATTCAGGATATACTGGTGCTATTGGGACTCAAATATCGAACCTGGGACCCATATGTGAATATGTAATAATTAAATTTTGTATAATTATAAAAATTAATTATTTAATTTACAAACAAATATATAAAATTATAAAACTAACACATAGAAGAATTTAGGATAACTTAGTGCTATTGGGCCTCAAATATCGAGCCTGGAACCTTTATGTAAATATATAATAATTAAATATTTTATAATTATAAAAATTAATTATTCAATTTACAAACAAACATATAAAATTATAAAATTAACATGTAATTAATGTTGTTTAATTTACAGTAGATGACATGGAGGTGCCGCCTATTCATCCTGGACCTTCTAGTGATGAGCTACTATCGTTACAGGGCGATCATAGGTCCGCCCACATATGGGAGGGAGAATTACTATCCCAGACTCTCCGCGTCAGGAGAGTGGACGATATGTGGAACTTTCTGCATGACAGAGATCTCCATCCTCGTGTAGTCACACGCCTGCGGGAGACCGGTTTCTACCAGATTTTGGAGATTGGGCGGCTGCAGCTCGATTAGTCTTTGGTCACGACCCTGATAGAGCGGTGGCGACAGGAGACACACACATTCCGCCTGGCCATTGGCGAGGCCACCATCACACTGCAGGACGTGGAGGTTTTATATGGGCTTCCCGTTAAAGAACAACCCGTTGCTCTGCCGCATGGCATGAGAGAGATGACACGTGTGTAGTACCTGGACATGCTGCAGCAGATCACTGCTCCGACCAGAGGATGAGAATTCACTGGCTGTGACAAGTCATTTTCCGTTGATCTCTATTCGACAGTATTTGGAGGTATTGCATCCTAACATCGATGGCGATACACCGGATTATCATGTTTAGCGGTATACAAGGTTGCTGCTACTCCTTATGTTTGGAGGGATCTTGTTCCCAAACACTTTGGGGAACCTAGTCAGCTTGAGATTTCTTCATCATCTTGAGCAACTAGATGATTTACCTTAGTACAGCTGGGGTGCTGCTGTTCTTGCCTACTTGTACAAGCAGATGTGCCGGGTGAGCATGGGCACCCAGCGTGACGTTGCTGGATTTTTGCCGCTACTACATGTGACAACATATTGGAATACTCTATTCATTTTAATATATCTAGTAAAAATATATCTTAAATTTTATGTCAATTTTTTATGTTAGGTTTTGGCCTGGGAGCGGTTCCTGCAGTTGCAGCCAACCTCCACCACCATTAGATCCGGATTTATCACCTCCATTGCTCTCTCTAGCTAAGAGGTGGGTTCTCCGGCGGGGACATACGCGTGAGTACGAGGCTCGACATAATATCTCCTTGTGCAGGGACATCTTGGATTTGATGGATGGCACACAGGTAAATGTATATCTAAGTTTACTTGTCATAACTTCAAGCACAAGTTATGTATGCTGACATTTTCTATACTTACTTAATAGTTCATCTGGACACCATACAATGATGCGTTAATAGCTGGCTTGCCCAGTTATTGCTCGGTCGGCCGACTTATGTGGGGCTCTTCCGTCCCGTTGAACTGCCTTGATATTGTGGAGCATCATGCCACCGAGCGGGTACTTTGCCAGTTTAGCAATCCGCAGCTCATACCGACATCGCCCACCTGGCAGACCACACATTACCAGCGGTATGGTCGTACTAGGGTAGACGATGCGTATTTGGCATGGCTATAGGAGCAGACATTTACTTGGGACTGACGATTTGACCTGATTTCGCCTCCTTCACCGAGTCGGCCGGATATTGAGCATGATTATATGAGTTGGTACCGCGGCGTTACACAAATTTTTGTCGGGAATCCCATTCATTGAGTTGGTGGTCGGTACGTTTCATACGCCGGGAGGCACTGATATGTTATTTGGTATTCTTACTTATAAATGTGACCTAGCGTTCCGTAATTTATATTTTACATGTTGTGCAGGCTATTGGCCTACATTTATTCCACCAGTTGGGAGTGCAGATGCAACAGAATGCCGGCGAGGGAGCGGCCATTTTGCACGAGTATGGCCGGAAGGTTACAGATCTAGCTGCTCGGACACTGCAGCGAGCTTGAGAGTACAAGCGCTTAGTGCACGTCCCTGCTTATGTGGCGCCAGAGCAGTACCATCGAGGTAGGCTTGTCCCATGAGGTAGGGGAGCATGAGGCAGGGCTGTCCCATGGGGTCGCGGGGGCCGGCAAGGAGGTGGTCCCCAGCAAGGGGGCGTTGAGGCACATGTTGAGGATGTTGGAGCTGATCTGCCGGGTGACCTCAATCATCCAGGCGAGCATCATAACAGTATGCTGTCATTCAGCCTTCAGCTGTCGTTCACTCTAGTAGCATCACAGGTGACTACGTCAGATCCATTGTTGATCACGGGCACGAGCATTACCGAAGATGATTGGGCGCAATACTTTTCAGGCCTAGTGACCACTACTGAGTATCGGCCGACCCGAGATGTGGATAGTGGGCGCCAACTGAGTTATCGCTCATCGTCGATGGGTGCTGGGGATCTTTCACAGGCACATGTGTGTTTGTATTACTATTAAATTTACATTTGTTTTTATCTCGTTGATTCGCCATAAATAGCTTTATAATTTTCTTATTAAGGCTTCATGTTATCCCGTCACGGAGGCCACTTTGTGCGATGCTAAGCAGGATGCGACGGATTCTTATATTCAGGAGCCCGATGAGATCATGGTAAGATAATTTAATTTTTTTACTTAACACGTACATTACTAATATATATTTTCATATACTAAGCTGACTTATTCTTCTGAAGCTTGCTGATGGACCGATGACCCCTTCTACCGATCCTACCAGCACTATTGACGATCATGTTGCAGCGCATCTTGCGATAAAGATGTGACATGATGAGGATTATCCTGATAGCGTATTCGGCCAGGATGTGATGCACTTTAGGCCAGCAGCTGCATTGAAGCACATAGGCTGTGGCACACATTGATTTTTTTGTTGGTATTTTATGTAAATAATAACAACAATTTTTTATGTTTACATAATATGCGCATTAAGTTTTTATTTCCGTGTTTCTTCTTTATTTTAATACTACAACACAAACACAAACATAGCAACTTAACATAATTTAAATTCAGTACAACTAATGAAAACACATGATACGAGAAACATAAAGATAAAGTACTACGCTCAACACATACATGTCATTGTTTAGTCACCACCGCCTATTATTCTCTGCTCCAACCACTTAAATTTCTCTTCCAGCTTATTTTTTTCTTCTTCCACCTCTTTTAGTTTCACCTTCAACTCCGCAATTTTTTGTTTATATTCTCGTTCATATTCCTCTATTTTTTGGTCAAATCATGATAATACTGCAAAGACTCTTTGTAGCATTGTTGTTTATAGGGCTCATCAAACCATACCTCAAAATTGCAAAAAATTACGTTGTTGCCTTCAAACCTGTTCACACACATCTAGTATGTGCGCCCAACTTCACCATCATTCCAACAGTCCGCCAACATACAGTGTTTGCCACATTGGCACATTGGGTATACACATGCGTTCAGACATTTATTAAAGCAAAAAAAACCATGCTTTTATGGAAAGTTTTGCTATTTGTTATGGTTAAGCGCAGAAAATAACTAGAATATGCCCGTTATTTATAGGCAAGACAACACACATAATGTAGTATTTAACCGTGCTATGCTAACACATAGCGTAGTATTTAACCGTGCTATGCTTCGCATATTAAAGATTTTTCAGATACAAAACAGCTTTATCGCAGGTGGGCAGCTTTTCAGAATGACAAGACAACACACATAACGTAGTATATAACCGTACTACATATGCTCACACATAACGCAATATTTAACCGTTCTATGCTTCGCGTGTTAAAGATTCTTTCTGATACAAAACAGCTGTTTCGAAGTCAGGTAGTTTTTCTGATCGATAAGACAACACACATAACATAGTATTTAACCGTGCTATATACTCACTTATTCATCAAACATCTTCCTCCTCTGACAGTGTAGTTTTCTAATAATTTTAGAGTGAGATTCGAAAGTGAACCTAAAAATCTACCCTTTTTTAATCCAATACTATTTCTGATTACATGAACGGGAGGGAGAAATTCATTAATTTACTCAACTGAAAAATGTTAAATATCAAAAAGATTTAACAACAATGAAAACATAATTTTATTTGATACATCTTGCAACATAAACAAGTACATACACTTATTACAACCACATTACGAAAATAAAACACTATGTGTATCCTTGATAGTTGGGCACATTAGATTAACTTTCACCAGGAGCTGGATTACCACCGCCACCCAAACCAGCTGAAGGACATTTACGACGGTCGTGTCCTGTTTGCAAGCATATGGCAATTTACGCGCATAAACGGTATCACCAACATCCATTTGGTTCCATATACATGTTCTTTTGTGCACTTGTAGCTTACGCAAATAGTCCTTGTTATACACCATTTTAAATGGTTCTAATGGCCAATAATGCTCAGCACCCACTGGCTGCAACTGCCCACTATATGTGTTTAAGTATGCAGCAACACTGTATTACCTATCAACATAGTTGGTTGGCCCTAAACCTGTATGTTGAAAGCACTTCATGGCATGTGAGCACAGAATGTGGTAGATGGACCATTTACTACAAGAACACAACATGTTGGCTTCATTTATGGTGTGTACATTATTCCCCAGTGTTGATGGATAGTGGTGCAAACTTCAAAAACACCCCGATCGTGATCATACTACAAAAATAAATGCCAATGCGCTCGTCTCCTGTATTTCTCAAATCTTTTCATTGGTATTAGCATAAATTCAACACCCCTCTCCATCAATTATGATACACCTCTATGCCTTTCAACAAACCTCTCTACCATCTATTTGAATGACATCCGCACCATGGCAGTGACATGCAATCCACGTGCAGACTTCAATAACCCATTGAAAGACTCTATCATTTGTAGTCGGGGTTCCCCATCGTCTACCACCATCCGTATGCAATGTCCACTTGTAAAGCTTATGTCACATCAACCAATGATAGGTTCTTTCGTCTAACTACCAGATCGATTCCATGTGCCTCCTGAATTTGCACTGTTGGTGATCAGTTGTAGCCATCCACATTAAATCATGCAAGTCCATGTTGGGATATTTCTTTTGGAAATTAGCCTTCAGGTACCTCACACAGTAACGGTGGTATGCATAGGGTTCCTTCCATTCAGGTAAATGCTCTATAGAACTTAATATACCACCATGTCGATTAGATATTAGACAAATACCTGAACGTTGTTTGACAATGTGCTCCTTCAAGTGGTTCAAAAATAGTGTCCATATCTCTTTGATATCATTGGCATATATGGCAAAAGCTAGTGGAAATATTTGTCCATTGGCATCTACTGCAACAGTGATCAATGCCCAAAACACGTATCTGAATATATATTCCGGTATTCATGCACTTCGCTCAAGCTTCCATTCAACAACAATCCCGAGGTTAAAGTGTTTCAATGCGTCCATGTACCTGGGTAGAGATGCAAATAACTTATCCCAGTCACCATAAACAATTTCAAATGCACGCTTGCGCCCGAGATATGCCTTTCTTTTAGTAATAGTACACTCATATTCCTGGTGGACGGATGTAATACACTCTTTGATCTTGTACCTTATGGATGCTTTAATGTGTGGAATCAGTTGAAGATAAATCAATTCAACATCCAAGTTGAAGTTATTCCCATTGAATGTGTCCATTTCACAATTGTGGGTGCCAATATATATACCCACTTTCCACAACCCCGTTTCCTTCTTGCTCGCACGCAACATCCAATGATAAACCGTAAACCATCATTGACAAACAACCTTGTATACATCGGGACATGACTCCCATACCATCATCTCACGACACTCTCTTATGCTGTACATTTTTTGCAGCCCTGGTTAGGTGATCTTTGTTAGGAAAAAGCATGCCCTTTACCAGTACTGTTGGTCTAGACTTATCCCACATTGCTGTCCAAATTTCGTCAAGATCCCTTGTGAGGGCATCCACATCCGGCATACTTGGAAAATGATCAAGGTAGGGAATATGCCTTGAATGAAACGACACGTGGAACTCGTACATTCTTGGTCTAACAGGAGGTGGAGCATACTTCCTCGTCTGCTCAGGTTCAGATTTCTCTTCCTCCTCATCATCACCCTCGTCAGGGAAGGGTGTGTCATCTCCAGACTCATAGACATTGTTGTCATAATCACTATTATCTTCCTGACTTTACTTATCTGCCAAATCCCGAGTAAATATGTCATCTATGGGCAATTGAGTGATGACAGGACCATCAAGTTGCTCGTTTTCACTGCACAAACAACAAAATAATAAGATACTCAATTGATAAATACTTTAAATATAGATATATCACTTCACTTACAAGTCATAATGTGTTGACAATCCATGATGGGCATTATCATGTTGGTAATGACTCCCGGATAGACCACCCTGATCCAACACACCAAAACTATGCATATTCCAACTGGGCGTGGGTTCATAACTTGTAAAATTCATATCTGGACGGTAACCCCTATGAAATATACGAGTGTTAATACAAATTTAATACAACAAAAATAAATATCGTAACATAAAGGAAAATTGAAGTTTACCAGTCGTCTTGTGGATTATGTAAAGTAGGAGAAAAATTATTTCCTCACTCCTCGCTCCTTGTTTGTCTGTGGAGATAAGTTTAGATCCGGACAAACTCTTTCAGCTAAAACCTGTTCAGCTAAAACTGCTCCAGAATAACCACCCGATGATTGAGGGTTATCCCTACTTTGCGCAACCTCATTATTGAGAACGTCTTCAACCTTCACGTACATTTCCAACATTTTTATCAAAATAAGTTCCCGGTATTCATCCAGAGTCCCCAAAAATATCTCAGAGTTTCATCATCCTCGATGTTAAACTCAGTGTAACAAGCAACCCTTTGCGGAGTCATAGAATACAGATATCTTCCGATTATTTTAAGATTTACCGAATGTTTGCTCAACCTCATTTTATTGCATAACCACGATCCAGTCTATCGTACTCCATTGTAAGTGGCAACTTAACATGACTCTATAGAGATAATGTCACGACCCAAAATCTACTAAGGGTCGTGATGACGCCTGTCAGGCAAGCCAACCAAAATACTTAATTAAATTCTCATTTTAATAATTTCGAAAACTATAATTTTCCTTCAATTTCACTAGTAAAAGATAATTATTTCAAATCAAATATGAATGTTAAGAAGTTAATACAAGATATCCCATAATCATCCCAGAACTCGGTGTCACAAGTGCATGAACATTTACTAGGAAATGAAATAAAAATACAGTAACTGTCTAGAATACAAGGTTGACAGAAATAAAAACACGGTAAAATACTCTGAAGGGGACTCTGCTGGCTGCGGGTCATCTCGATAAATGCAGCTCACCTAAGTCTCCGTATCAACCATGCCGCTATGCCACTAAGCCACTAGCCACATATGAACCTGTGCAACAAAAATGCACAGCAAGTGTAGTATGAGTATGAAAGCAATGTGTACCCAATAAGTATCCCGTCTAATCTCGAAGAAGTAGAGACGAGAGGTCGACTTCGACACTTACTAGTGTTCTAATTATAATATAGTAAAAATTGGGTGGGGATCATGGATTTTATAAAGCAATTTTAAACTCATAAAGCCAGATAGCAGGTAGACAACTTCTCAATAATAATAGGGTTTCCAAAGATTTACTTTTCATTATCTTTATCCATTTATCTTTGGCCAGGAAAGGCAAGTATCAACATTAAAAATTCTCAGGCAAACAATATAAGCATGCACATATCATGCCGAGGTCGTACGACCCGATCCAACTAAAATGTAAAATATGCACTGTTGAGAGTCGGACGATGCGAACCATAGATGCATCTATTATCCCGCTCGCGAATTATACATGCGACGTGGTCAAATTTAAATAAACAATTGTCGCGCCCCTTTTTATCCCTTCCATCGGGAATCGGGTTCATGACATTTTGGGTATGGGACAACTCATTCCTTTTGGGAATGGGGTTTGCAGTTTTGAAGAGTCGCCAGCTAACGATTTTAAGTTATGTTAGGGCACCTACAGGGTTTATTTCTAACTATGTTTGATAACCAAATACAGGGTAAGGGCTTGAAATTATCATAAGGGGAAGGCGTTAGGCACCCCTCAGGATCCACTAGTGTGGTTCCCGACCAGACAATTTTTGTGAATTTGTGCAATTAGCAAATAAACAACTAGGGCTAAAATAATAGGAGATTTAAGTTTAAATATACAAGCATTTGAAAACAATTATTGAAAGGCGAAATTTTGAAAAAAGTTACAATCTAAAGCATGTTTATGAATGTAAAGGGAGTGTCCTAGGTTTGTTTGTAATATGGATCACATCAATGCAATACCCGGTATGACACTTCTCAAAAGAGGGGATACACGTGGTATTAGCGCACTGGTCATCATATCCATATCTACCCTTCCCACCCCGTGAAGGTAATTAAAGCAAGGGTTGGTCTCGACCCCTATTGCATGCTGTTACCCGTCCCATTCCTATCAGTCTCGGAGGAATTTAGGACTCCTATTCCTATAAGAAGGAGGTTCTAGGCAGACCCTCAGGTTTAAAGGCAAAAATACTAAAGCGACATACAAACATATAAGACTGCACTTAGAAGGGAAACATATAAGCAAGTAGAAGGCTCATGTATACCTTCACAAATAATGCACATAGACAACATGACTCATGCACAACTAAAGTTTGAATTCATAATCCTAAGCAGGGTGCTTAAGTGGTAACATCAGAACCAGATTTATTACATGACTCAGAAAAGAAGTCTGAATCAGGTTTGCCTACTAATTTTAACATTTAATAATTAAACAAAGGCAATTATAAACTTTATTTAAATCATTACCTAAGGCTTGCCTAGGTGCAAAGCGAGATGCTGCAGTTATTCAGAATTATTAAAAGACGATATGGAGCTTATTTTTTACCCTAAGAGCATGTTGTTCTAGTTGCAGAGATTATTACCAACTTATTCAAAAAGCATCACAATGTGAAAATCATTACTTTACAAGCCTTTTCATGAATCAGTAGTTAACTAGGCGTTTTTAAATAAAATGCAAACAGGATCCTTGAACATGGTATCTAATATGCACATGCAAATTGCAAGGTTGTTGGAAACAGAATCTCTAAGGCATGATTTTTAAATGTACACAAGAGATGTAAATTTTTTGAAACAACAGCTTTTTATACCAGTGTTGTTATTACCCTAGGAGCATGATTTCTAAGTGATAAACATAAAGCATGGATTAATAAATGAAGTGCTGGAGAAAGAAACATAGGTCCTAGGAACATGATTTTCTAATGCATGTATGAATCCCATACATGATTTCTATTGCACAATTAGGAATATAAACCTAATAACATGCTTTCTACCCTTTAACAACCATAGCATGCATATTTCCCCATCTCTTTTCACTAGCCACCCCAATACTTGTTTACAAATTATTACAGATCATGCGATAGAATTGCATAAGAAATGAGAAATGAGAAGTTACAACTATAGAAAGCCTAATTCTGACTTCCTCTCTAAGTTATGTAATAAACCACCTCAAACGCCAATATTGTTCCAAAGCCTTTCTCATATCTGGGTGTGTCAGAGTTCCCTAAGGACCTCAAGGGATTCCGGGCAGTGCTCACACCCAGATTACATAACCAAGAGTAAGTGCAATGTGGAAGGGCCAACTATTATGTGTCCAGGTTTAGAGGGAGCACAAGGGTCCCAAAGCAAGGCTCACACAAGAGGGGCAGAACCTAATGATCTAAGAGTGCATGTGAGAGTGCTTGCCATGGATTTAAGACAGTGGAGTTGGAAAACAGTTTTGAAAAAAGATTGGTTTGAAGTAAATTTGCAACAGCAACAAAAAAGTTGCTTAGGGAAAAATAATTTTGAAAAGGGGCAGGGAATCAACACATACAAAATATGTCCACTGTACAACTTCAGCAGTTACAAACAAGGAAATAGGGGGTTGGGGACATAAAGTATCCAAATCAGAAACACATAATTAGTCATGAATCAAGTACATTGGGAGACATGCTAGTTGAGGGACATAAACAGGAACAAGTAAACATGCTGATCACATTTAAACAAAGGACGGCAGAATTTTAAGCATGCTGGGTAAAGCAGTAAATAAAAGGTACAATTTAACAACATGAGCCATTAAGTTAGTGCAGAAAGAGACAAGGATTGACAAACAAGGGAACACATAGAGTTGAGTTTCAGAATTTAAGCTAAGAACATACCAGTTGAAGGAGCAAAGTGCAGAAAAAGTAAAGTGATAATAGTTCCATAGTCTAGCCTTGGCTTCAGCCGGCTAGACAAGGCAGTAGCACAAGTAATAGAGAAAGAAAGAGAGTTTGAATGTGTAAATGTGTGTTTTTGAACTCAGTTGTTCGTGTCTTTAGAGAAGAGAGGGCAGGGTATTTTTAGCTTTGAAAAATAAGTGGAAAATAAGGTAATAAGTAAAGGTTTCACCCAAATATGGAAATAATCACAATTAGAATCCCATTAATACAAGTACTTCCCTTTAATCAAGGAATTACTGCTCAAACGGATGCTAACATGGATAATTAAGGAAAGGAAATCAATTTGAGAAAGATTGATTATTTACCATATAAGGGATAGTAAAAGTGTAGAGTATATAATCGAGTCTAGGTACAAAATATATTTAATTTGGGGAAATGATTCAGCAGGGGTGAAACATCATAGCAAATAAAGGAAGGGAATCAATTAACTCAAACAAACGAGTAAAATTAGGGGTTTATAAGAAAACCTTGCAATCAAACCATAACTTAAGGAAGTCAAGATCAATCAAAAAGGAGTCATGATTCTGCACTTCGACATATAAATATAAAAGAATGAACATGCGTATCAGACATGCAGGGTCAAACATATTGACAAAAAGAAGCAAACTAGATGAACACAAACATACAAAGGTGACATAAGTAGGCTAAGGGCTACTCGAAGCATGGTAGTCAAAAAAGTCAAGTAGTCATGGATAACACGTAGAACCAGAGTGGAAAAGCAAACTAACAGGTAAAGAATGTCAGAAACAAGTAAAGAAAACCCTTAAACGCATAGTAATAAGTGAAGAAAATTTCTAAGAAATTATGGTTTTGAATTAAACAGCGGTGAGAACTCAGAATCATTCAAGACAAACAAAGAAAAG
This sequence comes from Nicotiana tabacum, assembly GCF_000715075.1. NCBI lineage: Eukaryota > Viridiplantae > Streptophyta > Magnoliopsida > Solanales > Solanaceae > Nicotiana > Nicotiana tabacum. The sequence goes on along the minus strand of NC_134087.1, from coordinate 53,511,732 downwards.
GGATCTAACCATCAAAGCAGATATACATACAAAATAAACAAAGACAGTTTCAGAACCCCAGATAAAACCAAAAATACCTAGGGTTTTCAGCACGATGAACCAGGTAGAAGAAGACATAAACAAACCGTTTAAACATAGTAAAATTATAAGACAACATTGAAAATCAGAGAAGAAGTATTTTAAAAAGAGGTTAAGAAAACCCTAATCGTTGAAGACGAAGAGTCACTTTGAAACAAATCGAAAAACTTTTAAGAAAACACCAAGAGGTTCATAACATGCACAGATATAAGACAGATCTGAAAGAAAATCGGAAAACTCTTAAGGCTGGGGTTTTAGAGAACCCAGAAAATGTGAAAAGACTTCGAAAAGTTACCGATCTAGCTGGAAAAGCCATGGATTTGACTCGAACGGCCATGGATGGCCAGAAAAAGGGCCATGGATAGAAGTTGAGCAAGGCCTGGACTAGATCTCTTCGAGATTTTTCCATGAAATCACAAAAACAAGCCACCAGTAAACATAGGAGACCGGTATATGTCTCAAACAACCATGGGAGTCCATGGATTGAGTGAGAATCAGAGGGGATTAGGGTTAGTTTGGGTGGTGGCGGCTAGGGTTTGGGTGAGGTTGCACAGAGAGTTAGAGAGGAAGGGGATGCAAGGGCAGCGAGTTGGTGAGAATGAATTAGGATAGGGGGTCGTTTAGGTTTATTTTAGGCAGGTCGAATGGGGACCGTTGATCTGAATGATCAACGGTACAGATTGAGTGGGGTTAGTGGGGATCCGGTTTGGGCTTGGGTTAAAATTGGGTTAGGGTTGGGTTTAAATCAAAATTAGGCTGGGGAATTGGGGTCCGATTTGGGTTATAATTGAAATACAAGAGGGGATGTTACTTAAATAGCCAGTTTTCCCTTTTTAATTTATAAAAATAGTAAATAGTTTCTGAAAAATAAATTAAAGTACTAAAATGATTTATAATACATAATAACAATTAAAAAATACAGGACCCAATTTTATGAATATAAAACCTAATTAAACCTTAATAGGGCTAATATTGTAATTATGTGCAATTTAGCTTTTAAAATACTAAATGAAATTGTAAAAATATGTAAATATTACTTTAGCCACATTTTGGCATAAATATAGAAATACAATAGAAGAATTATTAAAACAATAATTTTGGAAATAAAAAGGGGGAAAATAAATCAATTTAAAACTTTAAAAACTATGGAAAAATAATAAAACACTTGGACATGCTCATATATGCATACATATGCTATTTTGAAGCTATTTTGCATATTGAAAATATATAAGGAAAAATTGGGTATCAACAGCTGCCCCTCTTTACTCGAGAAGAATGAAAGAGTTTCCGAGTAAAGAAATGATGGCCTATTTTGACCGAGCGAAACGGTTTGAAGAAGATTTAGGCCGCACCCTGGATTTTGAGTTTCCCACATATCCCTGGTTTACAGGAATCAGTCCGTATGTAGTTCAGGATCCATCGGCGGAGTATACCGATGAAGACCTCCAAAAACGGACGCAGTATCTTGAGCCGGGTGAGTGAGAGGTTTTACCGATATGGCTGCGATCACTGGAGTGGGATCGCTCCTGCCGGGATGGCCGTTTCTCGCCATCTTACCTGCAAATAGAAGTAATACAAGTGTATACTGTGCATAAATTTAAACATGATGCAAATTTCCGTTGGACCATGAATGTTATCTTTGGACGGTTAGGATAACGTCCTTAGACCATGATGTCCTGGGCCATGAAACGTATGATATGGGATTCGCATGCCATGAAATGATGTTCTCGGGCTATGAGGATGGTGCCTCCGAACCATGACGCCTTTGAATAATGATATGCAAAAGATTGAAAGTGATCCTCGGGCCATGACATGGTGTTCTCGGGCTATGAAGATGGTGCCTCCGAACGATGACACCTTTGGATGAGTTGGCGATATTTCAGCCCATGAAGGATGCAGTAGTATGATGCAGGCAGGATAGATCTTAGTCTTGCGAATTGAAGGGCATAGCTTAGCCCGTAAGAAAAGCGAAATAAATAGTGCTTGAGATGGCGCTTAGTTTCGAAGAAAATTGGAGGTAGAGCTTAGCCTCGGAAGGTAGAATGATAGCCTTATGCAGAGATGCAAATGCAGATGGAGGTAGAGCTTAACCTCGGAAGGCAAAATGGTAGCCTTATGCAGAAATGCAGATGGAGACAATATTTAGTCTCAGAAGGCAAAATAGTAGCCTTATGCAATGCAGATGCAGATGGAGGTAGAGCTTAACCTCGGAAGGCAGAATGATAGCCTTATGCAGGTTGGAAGGCAGAATGGTAGCCTTATGCAATGCAGATGCAAAATAGTAGCCTTATGCAATGCAGATGTAGATGGAGACAGCGTTTAGTCTCAGAAGGAAGAATGGTAGCCTTGTAGGAAATCAAATGACAGTAGAGCTTTCTTAGCTAATAGCATATGGCGGCCTTGTGATTACTGGGAGCATTGTGACTACGGAGCATTACTGGTGATAGCGAATGTTGACAAGTGCAATGGTTCTGAGAATCGTATTCTTGAACAATGTTTGTTACAGGGGCGTATAGCATGTTCAATTATTTGCAATACTAGTGCATGCATCCAAAGAAAAATCGTGAGTTTTGTAAGGGGGGAGGTTAGTTCGTATCCCCGCTGGCTTTGCTTGACTTGTTTGGATTTGATTTAGTGATACCGTCTGTATCATTGGGGTAGCGTTGCAAAACAAAGTAGTTTCAATAATAAGCGTGCATGATTTTCTAAAAGTATGACATAAATGTATAGTTAAAAATAGCTTTTAGTTGGACCGACGACTGTGACGTGGTTAGGGACATTGCAACCTCTCCTGCTATGGAATTTTGAGGGTCCTCCTCAAAATTCTACCCAAGTTTGATGAGTTGACGCTTCTGACTGCTGCTCGTACGACGATCGGCTAAAATTACTTCGGAATTTTGACGGTCCTCCTCAAAATTCTACCCCAGTTTCCAATTGTAGGGGGGAATGAAATTTTTATTGAATTGTGACCGAACCCATAAGGCTGCCTACGTATCCCCTCTTAAACGGGAATCAGGTCAGGTGTAGTTCAATTTACATCATTTAAGGAAAGAATAAAGATTACACATAGTAACGCTCGACTGCATCTAAATTAATCGGCTTCCGCCAGACTTCTCCGTCCATTTCTGCAAGTATGAGGGCTCCTCCTGTCAAAACCCGGTGAACCATGTATGGTCCCTTCCAGTTGGGAGAGAACTTCCCTTTGGCTTCATCTTGAAGCAAAAAGATTTTCTTTAATACCAACTGTCCCGGTGTGAACTGTCTTGGTTTTACTCTTTTGTTGAAGGCTTTGGACATTCTGTCCTGATAGAGTTGACCATGGCAAACTGCATTCATCCTCTTTCCGTCTATAAGGTCTAGCTTCTTATAACGACTTTTCACCCACTATGCATCGCCAAGCTCAGGTTCTTGTATGATCCTTAGGGAAGGAATTTCTACCTCAACAGGAATGACAACCTCTGTACCATAAACCAGCATATAGGGGGTTGTCCCGATTGATATGCGGGTTGTGGTGCGATACCCCAGTAGAGAAAATGACAACTTCTCGTGCCACTGTTTATACCTCTCTATCATTTTCCTAAATATCTTTATGATATTCTTGTTGGCCGCTTCCACATCTCTGCTCATCTGAGGCTTGTAGGCTGTAGAATTCTTGTGTCTGATCTTGAAAGTTTCACACATAGCTTTCATCAAGTCGTTGTTGAGCTTGGAGCCATTAACAATAATGATTGATTCTGGAATCCCGAATCGACACACAATGTGGTCGCAGACAAAGTCTGCCACGACTTTCTTAGTCACTGCTCTATAAGACATTGCTTCGACCCATTTGGTGAAATAGTCTATGGCTACTAGGATAAACCTGTGTCTGTTGAAAGCATCAAGCTCGATTGTTCCAATAACATCCATTCCCCAGGCGGCGAACGACCACGGTGAGCTTTTTTTGTTGAGCTCTCTCAGAAGTACCTTTATCATGTCTGTATGTATTTGATAGCGGTGTCATTTCCAGACATACTGGATGCAGTCTGTCTCCATAGTCATCAAAAATTAACCAGCCCAGAGTATTTTCTTTGATAATACAAAACCGTTCATATGTGGACCAAAGGCCCCAGCATGAATTTCCTCTAGTAGCTTGGATGCTTCCTTTGCATCAACACATCTTAACAGTCCCAAATTAGGAGTTCTCCTACACAGGATTCCTCCGCTATGAAAGGAGTTGTTGGACAATCTCCAAATTGTGTGTTTCTGAACAGGATTTGCAAGTTCTAGGTACTCTCCTCTTGCCAAATATTCCTTGATATCATGAAACCAAGGCTTTCCGTCTGCTTCCTCTTCGACATGGTCACAGTAAGCCGGCTGGTCATAGATTTTCACTAGAATGGGTTCAATGAAATTCTTGTCTGGATGCTATATTATAGATGATAGGGTAGCCAATGCATTGGCGAACTCATTCTGGACTCTGGGAACATGTTAGAACTCCATCTTTGTGAACCTTTTCCTCAATTCCTGTATATGATGCAGATACGAGAGTATCTTGGAGTTCTTGGTTGCACATCCCTCTCATACCTGGTGTATAAGTAAGTCTGAATCTCCAATCACTAGTAACTCTTGAACATTCATGTCAATGGCCATTTTGAGTCCTAAGATGTAGGCTTCATACTCGGCCATATTGTTGGTGCAGGGGAACCTGAGTTTGGCAGACACCGGATAATGCTGACCGGTTTCTGATATTAGGATTGCTCCTATGCCAACTCCTTTGAAGTTTGCTGCTCCATCGAAGAACATTCTCCAACTGTCATAGGATTCTTCAATGTCTTCTCCTATGAATGATACCTCTTCATTAGTAAAATATGTTTTCAGGGGTTCGTTTCCTCCATCCATGGGGTTTTTAGCAAGTTGGTCTGCTAGTGCCTGTCCCTTGACTGCCTTCTGAGTTACATAAACAATGTCGAACTCACTCAACAGGATTTGCCACTTGGCTAGGTTGCCGGTGGGCATGGGCTTCTGAAAGATGTACTTCAAAGGATCCATCCTTGATATGAGATATGTAGTGTAGGCACAGAAGTAATGTCTCATCTTCTGAGCTACCCAAGTCAAAGCACAACAGATGCATTCCAATAGAGAGTACCAGGCCTCGTAAGGGGTGAACTTCTTACTGAGATAATAAATGGCTTGTTCCTTCCTTCCTGTTTCATCATGCTGCCCTAGAACGCAGCTGAAAGGTCCATCTAACACTGCAAGGTAGAGTAATAAGGGTCTATTTGGCTCGGGCAGGACTAAGACTGGTGGTATTGATAGGTACTCCTTGATTCTGTCGAAGGCCTTTTGGCAGTCATTGTAAGCACGTGATTTTTGCTTTACGGACAATCGCTCCAAAAGAAAATAAAAAATAGTGACAAATGATTTCGATGTACAATTGTTCGAGTTTTTCGTGACATGTGTTGTTAGTCATTTGTGGATCTGTCCATTTTGCATTTAATCATTAACAAACAAAATACAAAATATGCATGTCAGGGTGATTAAACCATAATTCGGTCAGTAAAAGAAAATTCAAAAAATATATGTGCATCGTTCGTTCTAGGCTTTTAGTTAACTTACCGAAATATTTTTGTGATAATTGTGTTAAAATGTTGCATTGTTGTTGGTTTTAATTTCATTATTTTATTGTTTGTTATTTCATTTTTGTTTTAAAAGAAAAAATAAAATAGAAAAACAAAAAAAGAGGGATTGAAAAACGGGTTAGGCCCAGGAAATAAAACAAAAAATGGGCCCAAACCAGCACAAGTCCGGTCCAGACCAGGCCTGCCCAGGCACCTCCTGAAACGACGTCGTTTCAGGGACGGTTAATCTGGGCCGTTCATTCCCATTGATCCAACGGATCCAGGCCCTCCTCTAAACCCGTCAACATGACCCGATCCAATCCCCTACCCGGTCTTAACCCACCATCATCTCCCGAACGACGTCGTCTCTCCTCAATGAGTAGATCCTGGCCCTTGATCTCAATTGATCCAATGGCCAGGATCTAAACCCTTAATACATATATAAACCTAACCCCTTACCCCCACGCCCCAAGCCACACCCCCACTTCAGCCACTGTTCACCATCTTCCCCAGGACCCCTTTCCTCTCAAACCCTAGCAGCCTAGGTTTTCCCCCGTGAGCCCGGTAACCACAGTTCCGATGACCACCAAAATAACATCCCCGATGCACCCAACCATCCTGAACATGAATCCGTTAACCTTTCACCTCGAATCAACCCGTAGCTTCTCGAATCTTCCAACGAAGATTCGAGTAAAAACCAGATCTACACCGATTGACCCCAAACTCACACCACGGCCCCTCCTGACCTCCCTCACCCCCTGAATGGCTTAGGTTCCGTTCGAATCTGACTGGAATTGAACGGTTCCCAAATCGAACCTCAAGAGCCCTAGGATTCAGATCTATGGGTTTTTGTCCGAATCAGTGTCAGGATCAGGGCCTAGCAGACTTTTACCGAAGTGTTTTCAGTTGAGAACGCTTCGGTTAAAGTCCATTAGACCCCAAAATCACCTGGCCCGAGTTCGAGCATTGAGTCAGTCTTAGTTTCAGGTCCCGGAGGTATTTTCCCTTTTATTTTGTCATCTTAAACTCTATCTGTCGTACATGTTCTGGTTTGTTTGGTTTCTGACTCGTCTGTCCCTGTGTGTACATTTTGAGTTTAAAGTTGATTTGTTTGTTGATTTCGTTGGTTGTTCGATGTATATTATAGTTCGTGTAGTCGTTTAAATAAGCATCGTCAACTAAATTCACTTGAAAGATTAGAAAATCAGGAGTTGCATTTCAGTATTGATTACTATGCCTGTTTCTTGTTGGTGTTACTTGTATCGGCATGACCAACTTGTACCCTTTAATTGGCACCCACGTTTGATTAAATTGGAATCATTGGTTTGAATTTAGGCTGAAAATTGATTGTTAACTGTGGAAAGCTAACAGATTCACCTGAAGGCAGCATTGAGTTTAAGTTAAGTAGTCAGTAGTTAGCTGAAATCAAAGAGGTTTATATACTAATTATTAAGAGTTATGGTAATACAGTAACATGCAAGGTTGAGGGTAGTTTTGGCATAAGACAAAGTCTGATTAGGGGGTTTAACTTAAGAATATGTCAAGTGTTAATTAGAATACTATTAACCTAATAACAAGGGGGAACAAAACATAAGAGCATGGGTTCAAATGAATACTTTATTGCACCCATAATCCTTGATTAGAGCAATAGGACAAAGCATGGGGGGTTGATTAAGTTTACCGAGAAAGATGCCTTTAGGCATGGGGAGTTAAGGGGTATGGGCAGATTGCAACTGGCAGGATCCAGGCAGCTTGACTGCACCGGGTTGTTGGCTTATAAATAAGCTGTTGCAGAACTAAAAAAAGGGCTGGACATTTTTCTTAGTCTTCAGAAAAGAAAAAAACAAGAAACATAAAGTCTCGGAATATTGTAACCAAACACTGTCCGAAAATTACATAAGAGTTTATGTTGGTTTAGCTGTCTTGGCCAATTACTGTTGTTTGCCTGTTTGAGCCACTTGTAGTTATTGAATTGCTGGGGTGTTTACATTGAATACTCTGCTGTCTCTGTTGGTTCCTACTCTGTTTCTGGGATTTGTTGTTTGTTGCTCGACTACTCGGGAGCTTCATCTTTGTTGGTTGATTTTGTTGCTGTGTTGTTGCTGTGTGTCTGCTGCTGCTGTATTCGTTGCATACTACTCAATTGATCACTTTCTTTCTTCCTTTCCTTCCTATACCAGGTACACACCCAATACACTGTCAGATGTAGCTGGAAATTTGAGCATGAACGTAAATGAAAGACCTGAAGAATTTTGTTTATATACATAGTTCGCCCTTTTAAATATCATGTAATGTAGGAAATTTTATGCCTGTTTTGGATGTTGGATATAGCCTTCAGGCCTGATAACTATCAATGAATGTTAGTTGAATGTTAGATTGTGTATATAGGATGGTGATAAGAGTATGCTTAAGGCAACAGGTTGTATCTCAGATTTAGTGCAATAGTGTAGTATAAGCATGTAATGTATGCCAAGCCTAAAATTCGTACACTAAATGAGTTCTTTCCTTTCGAGTAAATTGCTATATATAACTCTTAAAACCATGTCTTAAGATCAGGAACACAAATTAAGGGCCTCAACCTCACAAGGGTCGAGTTCAGGCCAAAACGGGCCAAGCCAGCCTGCTTCGAACAAGCAGTGGTCCAGGTCTGGCCAATCACACTAGGCTGGATTTGGGCCCGTGATTACTTGTTCGGACAGCCTCGTTTCTGATTTTAGGCATTTCTGAATGTTGTTACAAACAACTTGCAAGCATGTAATTAATTAGGACTATCTACTGTTTTCAATTGATAAGGACAAACGCGATAAGAAACGTAGTTGCTATAGGATATCCTTTTAAAATAAGAACGAGATGAGCCTCGATGAAAGTAAACAAAACGTGCAAATGCGGGGCCCTTGTTAAATGTATATTATTGAAGCATTTAGTTTCCAGGACGGGTTGCTTAGCAAATCCCACAACCCTCCTAAAATAACAACACGTTAGTCTCTTTAGGATACGCTCTAATAAACCTTACCTTCTTAAACTCGGGTGCACATTTATGTGACCCAAATCCAAATCTCGACGGATTCGAAATGTATTTCTAATCACGGGTACATTGATTGTGACGTGATCCGAGAGGCATATCCATGACGTCGCGAATTCCTTTTAAAAGTAGAACGAGACGAGCCTCGTCAAATAAAATATACACAGCTGCGAGGCCCTCTAACTGTATATACATTAAAACACTTAGAATTCGGGACAGGCCATTTAGCGAATTTTTCGGCCTTACCCAAAACAACAACACGCTAGTTGCTTTAGGCACGTCTTAATAATTTATTCTCCTTAATTCGGGTGCACAGTCATGTGACCCAAATCCAAATCTCAACCGTGTCGGAACATGTCAACAACCATGGGTGCATTGATGTAACGTGGTTCGAGATATGTTTTCACAATGTTGCAATTCTTGATAAAAACAGTTAAAATGATAAAAGCGGTTAAAAGTTAAATCTTGCACATAAGTTTACACTTGTATAAAATCAGATAATCAAGCCGAATATAACAGTTGAGCGACCGTGCTAGAACCACGGAACTCGGGAATGCCTAACACCTTCTCCCGGGTTAACAGAATTCCTTATCCGGATTTCTGGTTCGCAGACTGTAATATAGAGTCATGCTTTTCCTCGATTCGGGATTAAAATTGGTGACTTGGGACACCCTAAATCTCCCAAGTGGCGACTCTGAAATAAACAAATAAATCCCCTTTCGATTGTCCTTTAATTGGAAAAAAACTCCTTGTACCCTCTCGGGTGCGGAAAAAGGAGGTGTGACAGCTCTGGCGACTCTGCTGGGGATGATAAACCCAGAACCACTGGTTCAGGGTTAAGAATTCGAGCTTAGAATAATTGTTACTATTTGGTTTTATTTATTATCTGATTTTATTACATGTTTTGAGCCTAATGTGCTAAGTGTTGCTTTTACCGCCTTGATATTATTTGGACTGTATATATAAACTGTGCCGAAACCCTTCTCTTCTCTCTTGAGGGGCGCACGCTGGTCGTGGCTTCTTTCTGTTAGTGTCATATGCCAAAATAGAACGAGGATTCGGAGGAGTTGCAAAGTCGGATGGCCTTTTGGTTACCGGTACACAGCTCCCATCCTCGGCTCGAGTTGTCCGCTCGGGTAAGCCAGGTCTAGAACAAACACCTAGGTTTTACAGCTTAGCATAACATAACTTCATGCCGGATCCCTAGTAGGAACGCTTATTTGCATCATGTGCATTTGACTTAGGGGACTCAGCACAGGGGCTGGGTCCGTCTAGGACAGGCAACCTGAGAATAAAGACCATCCTGCTGCATCCTGTTTGCTTTATGCATTTACTTGTTTCAAGGCTTGCATGCTGACCGGTTTCCGAATATCGGGAATGTTTGGAAAAGGAAGAGGAATAACGGTTAAGGGGTTACTTATTTATTCTTGAAAAGTCACAAAAATGGTCAAAGCTCTGCCAGAATTTTGAAAAAAAATGTGTGTCTTATTGATTTGTTTTAAAAAAGAAAAAAAGAGGAGTCTTTGATTCATTTTTAAGAGAAAAATAGGGTGTCCCCAAAATTCGATTTATGCCCGAACTACGTCAGTTTGATTCTCGCATGGTGCGGGATACGTCCCATCGGGCTCAAATTGTTTTTCAAAATATAGGTACAATCCAAAGAACGAAAGTTCTTAAGGTAACATCATGCTTTTTCGAAAAACAACCAAATTTCATTTTTTTTCTTTTAGAAGTGTGTCAATTTGGTATTTGAGTCTAATGAGTCTGGATCTTTGCTTAATCACCCCAATGCTCATGCAGAATGAGTATGAGTCCAAGTTTGCCGGTAACAGTTAGAAGCAAAATCCCCCTGGAAGTGCGATTATGGTGGGAGGATTTGGAAAGGTCAGAGCAAGACAAGATCAAACTGCACCTGGGAGGTTTGGTTGATTTGTTGAAAGTTAGGCCTCAGTGCGACATCATAAAGGCTTTAGTTACATTTTGGGATCCAGCCCACAACGTGTTCCGTTTCTCAGATTTTGAACTCACCCCAACCTTAGAAGAAATGGCGGGTTACATGGACGTCACTGAAGGTTTGAGACACAAATACCTGATCGCTCCAAGGGCTGTGAATTCACACAAATTCATAGATCTGTTGAAGATAAGCAAAGGAGTCCCATACGCTGAACTGGATAGAGGTTTTTCTACCCTACAATTCATATATCAGAGGTACGGGAGCAAAGGAGGATTTAATGATCCAGAAAGTGGTATTTGTAGCAGGGGAAATCTGGTAAAATGGAATGAGCATAGGCGGTTCGCTTTTATGGTGGCATTTTTGGGCCTTGTGGTGTTTCCCCGAAAAGATAGAAATATCGATCTAAAGGTGGCTGGAATCGTCAAAATCTTGATTACCAACGATAAAAGCATCCTTGCTCCCATGATAATGGCAGAAATATACCGAGCCCTCACAGCTTGTAAAGCTGGAGCAGACTTCTTCGAAGGGTGCAACTTGTTGTTACAGATGTGGATGATCGAACACTTGTGTCACCATCCTCAGTATATGCACTACATGTCTACAAATGGGGGCTGCATCGAGGGTTATAGCCTAAGGGTTTCAGGTTTTCGATCACCGGGAGGGTTTGAAGAATGGATATCCTATCTCCGGATCATCACCGCAGACCAAGTAAACTGGACTTTGGGTTGGCTTTCTGTGGAAGAAATCATATACATGCCCGCCACTGGTCCTCACTTCCTCTTGATGGGACTCAGGGGTATTCAACCTTATGCCCCTTACAGGGTAATGAGACAGTTGGGAAGATGTCAAGTACTACACCCGGACGAAGATCTCAGCACTTATGCAGTCGAGGTCAGCAGTGACGGCCAATTTCCTGAAAAGACAGTTCGTTGCATATGGAGTGAATGCCAGTACTTAACGGCAAATACCCGGGTAAATGATGTGTCTAGAGGTGAAGTCTCGCCGGCCTATCTCACTTGGCAGAACAAGAAGAGCATCGTGAAACGACCAACCAAACGGCCTCACCTCCGAAGTTTTGTTGAGTCATCGCAAGAACAATGGGATTGGCTCGCAAAAGAGGAAGGTTACCTGGTTGAAATTAGGAAGTTGAAGCGACAAATTGAAAGGATGGTATTCAAAAACAACGTGCAAGTCGCCCAAGAGCAGGCTGAAAAAGACAAGTGCCAAGAGAACCAAACCCTGAGGGCCCGCCTTCGCCAAGCCAGTAAGAATAACATCGACCAACAGAAGCGCTGCTCCGACGAAAGATTGGTAGCCAGTTTGAGAAATCAGGTCATCCAGAGCCAAGATGAATTAGACCAATCAGAGGCTTGCATAGCAAGGATGAGGGTCAAATGGGCAGAAGGTACAATGGCCCGGAGGAAACGCCTACAGCAGGTCATGAGGAATTGTGAACTGAGCGTCAAAGCAGCAAAGGAAACGAATTCCGCCCTGCAAGAGCGGATCTTCAAGAAAACACAAGACGCCCAAGCCGACCGAACACGCTATTACAATGCAATGACAAGGATGGAAAGGCAAATGGATATGTTCCAGGATCAGCTCGCCACCAATGCACAAACGCTAGGATTAAAGAGCTGACAGATAAGGCAGTTGTTCGCAGAAAGGGACAACATTCGAGCAAGAATTGACGAAATCGGGCATTACATCTACCTAAAATGTTTGGCATGCGAGCAAACACCTCGGGAAACCCTCATTGCTTCCATCATGGGCTGCGTCCACCGGATTATGAATGAGTTGAAGAGCCTGCAAAGAGACCTTACACCTAGGGCCGCGAAAGGGCCGAAAGATGCCTCGTGGGTCCCTAAGTTGGAAAATTAGTTGTTGATCGAGTCCTGATCGTTTTGTTTGTTGTTTCCCCATATGTTGTTTTCTTTTCCTCAAACCAAGTTTAAAACCGTGGAGTCTGTACTGTTGCTATTTTTCTTGAAGTAATGTGTAATAGCAAATTTTGATAATGAAATTAAGCAACTCCGAAAGAATTTCTATGTGTCTTTACTTCGAGGCAGAACTACGCCTGGTCTGATTCACGCGGGGACGTGATACGTAGGCAATCCCCATAAGATTCGACCGCTTTTAATAAATAAAGAAAAGAAAATGTAAATAAAATAAAACGCGGGGTTTCGCAGAATACTCTAAAAAGAGACGAATGAACAAACCGGGATGACGCATGTGGTTTGAAGCAAAGCATGTAGAAACGGTTAACTGCCTAGGTGCATTGCATCCTCTATGTGTTATGATCAAATCTGTTAAGCTCTAACACTAACAAAGTTTGTTGTTGTCTGATATCAGACAGTTAGTTGTTAAAGAATTCTGGCAACACATTCATACCAAACCAGATCCAAAGGACCGGTAGCGACAAGCATGACTACTTCAGAGAATAGTAATGAGGAAGAAAGGCCGATGAGCCAGTTGCTAAAAGAGGCAATGGAAAAGATTGAAAGGATGGGACTAGAGATGCATGCAATGCAGCTAGCCCTGGCCAAAACACAAAAGAGCCCTGAGACACTGGGACACATGCCAGAATACCCTCACTCTGGCCCTTCCACAAGCCGCCCAAATCCCCTCTATCATCAAGAAAGAAGCCCTCATGATTCCCAAGCTCCACCACCCCATCAACCTCTCCCAAAACCCAATATTCCCATTTTTGTGGGACCTGCATCAGCCCCTTTGCAGCGAACGACCAGTGAGCCATTGTTTCAGGCTCACGATACACAATACTATCCCCCTGAGCCTACATTCCATGCACCCGAACCACAGGCTTACAATCCCCATTTGGAAGTTCCGGCAGAGGTTGAGAAGCCGGTTAAGGCCCCTGAACAGGATGAAGTGTTGAGAAAGTTCAAAAGCCTGGAGCAATCCTTCAGGAACTTACACGGGCTGGGCAACCAAGTCAGTGTGGCATACAAAGATCTGTGCCCTTTCCCAGATGTCCAACTCCCGGCAGGGTTCAAGATGCCCAAGTTTGATTTATATGAAGGGCACGGTGATCCCATGGCACATTTGCGGGGATTCTGTAGCAAAATGAGAGGGGCAGGAGGCAAGGATGAGCTTTTGATAGCTTACTTCGGCCAAAGTCTGAGCGGATCTGCACTGGAATGGTATACCAGGCAGGATTTCAGCAGGTGGTACACGTGGGATGATCTGGCACAGGCTTTTGCAGGTCATTTCCAGTACAATCTAGAGATAGTCCCTGACCGTCTCACGTTATTGAGTACTGGGAAGAAACCCGGGGAAAGTTTTCGCGAGTTCGGATTCCGCTGGAGAGAACAAGCAGCTAGAGTCGATCCTCCCATGAGAGAGGGAGAAATGGTAGAATACTTTTTGCAGACATTGGATCCAACCTACTTTGGTCACTTGGTGACAACGGTTGGAAAATCTTTCAATGAGGTGGTCAAAATAGGGGTCATGATAGAAGAAGGTTTGAGGTCGGACAAGATCTTAAACTATTCGGCACTTAAGGCCACAACCCAGGCTATTCAAAGCGGCACGGGAGATGCGCTAAGAAGAAAGAAAGAAGAGGTTGCCACGATCGAGGCAGGCAGTTGGTCCAGGGCTGGCAGGCCGCACTACAACCAACCCAGGCCTCACAGGTCAAACTACCCATACAACCCACCACAAAATTTCTATCCACCTCGAGAACCACATTGTTCCGTACACCAAGCCCAGGTATACACTCAGCCTCCGGTTCGCCCACAATGGCGCGCACCGGCTCCCCAGAACATATATGCACCACCACAAAACACTTACCCTCCACCAAGGGCATATAGAAATCCTTCGGGGGCAGGTTTCCGGGGAAATCCAGATGCCAGAAATGACAGGTTGCGGAAACAAAGAACCTTCACCGAACTGGGAGAAACCTACACCGCTGTGTTCCACAAGCTGCGGCAATTAGGTTTGGTTAGTCCTGTCCATACTCGGGAACCAAATCCCCCGCCTCAGAATTTGGATCGTTCAATCAGTTGTGAATACTGTTCAGGGATGCTCGGGCACGATACCGAGAAGTGTTGGAAGTTAAGGCATGCCATAAAGGATCTTATTGACACCAATAAGATCGAGGTCCAGACACCGGAGGCTCCTAACATCAACCAAAACCCGCTGCCAGCGCACCACGAAGCTCACATGATTGAGTTGGTGTGTGAGGGAGGAGAATTAAGAAAACCCTCACAAACAGTGATGATGATCCAAGCTGCCCCAAAAGAAGTCTTAACCAGTGGAGGAACAAATGTACAGTCGCAGGGAGAAGGTGTCAAGCCGGTAGTATTATGGGGGAAGAACCCGTCCGTCATAGCAAGCAAACCCGAGCCAAGCAAGTTGGTAATACCAGGGATCCTGCCCACACCGGCGGTCGTGTTGAAAGGGGTATGTAGAGAACGGGTGACCATAAAGCCGGTGGTCCAACTGCCTATGCTTGACAGCAGGGCTGTGCCCTGGAAATATGAAAAAGCAGTGGTGACGTACCAAGGAAAACAGGTGGAAGAAGTCAGTTGTGAAGCGCAAGGGCTGACTCGATCAGGTCGATGTTTTGCTCCGGTGGAGTTAAGAAAAACCAACCCAGTGGCAACCAAGAAGCCAGTGTCAGAAGAAGAGGCTGAAGACTTCCTGAGGAAGATGAAAGTACAAGACTATTCTGTGGTTGAGCAGCTGAGAAAAATGCCTGCCCAGATCTCACTATTGTCATTACTCCTCCATTCCGAGGAACATCGCAGGGCCCTGTTAAAGATACTGAACGAGGCCCATGTACCCAGTGAGATTTCCGTAAACCACCTGGAAACCATTGCCAGCAAGATTTTCGAGGTGAACAGGGTAACATTCTCAGATGATGACCTGCCGGTGGAAGGAACGGAGCACAATAAAGCTCTATACCTAGCTGTCAAATGTGAAGACTCGGTGGTAACCCGAGTATTGGTGGATAACGGCTCAAGCGCCAATATTTGTCCATTATCCACCCTGGACCAGTTAAAGATTGACCGTGGAAGAATCCGGGAGAATAGCATCTGTGTCCGGGGGTTTGACGGAAACGGAACAGCCACTGTGGGGGATGTTGTACTTGAACTGACCATTGGCCCGGTCCTGTTTACCATGGAATTCCAGGTATTGGACGCCACAGTATCTTACAACTTGCTGTTAGGACGACCCTGGATTCACGCAGCTAAAGCGGTGCCTTCCACCCTACATCAGACAGTGAAGTTCGAGTGGGAAAGACAAGAGGTCGTGTTGCATGGCGAGGATACAACATGCACCATGGGCGGAACCATTGTGCCTTTCATAGAGACCACTGATGACAAGGGTCCCTGGGTCTACCAGATTCTCGATACAGGGTCGGCCAACAAAATTTCTGAAGGAGAAATCATCCCGCACCCTAGGGTAGCTGCCGCAACAGTCATGATGATATCAGAAATGCTGGGTAATGGGTTTGTGCCGGGAAAAGGCCTGGGAGTTGAACTTCAAGGGATAGTCCAACCTGTCTCCCTTCCTAAGAATCTGGAAACTTTCGGGTAAGGGTTCAAACCAACCGCAGCAGACAGGAAGCAAGCACGAAAAATGAAGAAGAGAGTCTGGTTTCTGCCTAAACCGGTGCCACGCCTCTCAAGGTCTTTTGTTAAAGCTAGTGCCAAGGGGTCAGCGATCCCAAAAATTCGAGGACCTTTGATCGGTATAAATGAAAACCTGAATCAGAGTTTTGAGAGGTTGTTCGCGGATGTTAGTATGGTGGAAGCTGGAGAAGGTTCCAGCAGAGCAGAGATAAAATTTGTGGGGCCTGAGGCCAAGACCAACAATTGGACGGTTACTCCTCTTCCTGTCCGAGGGGAGTTTTGGTAGTAGGCTTTGATTAATGTTTTGTTTGTTTATTTGTTTGATCGGATTATTCAAGGGTGTAATCCAAATTTTACTTTCGTTTTGTAAAAGTGTGAACCCTTTTTATCCTGCAAATTTAATAAAGTTCTTTTCTTTTGTCCCATTTTAATTTCTTGTTTTGTTCTTTTGCTTTCTGAACAGTTCTCTTTTTACTGGTCCTAATGACATGGCATGCACAGCGGATCTTCGACCTAGTCTAATAAATCTATCTGAATCTGACCCAATGATGCAAGAGGTCGTTTGTGATAATGAATCCGAATGTGACGAAGGGGAAGCCTTCGAAGAAATAAATCGAGAACTGTGCCAATTTGAAGAGAAACCCAAGCCTAACCTAAATGACACTGAGGCTGTGAACCTAGGAGACGTTGATAACATCCAAGAGACCAAAATTAGCATCCACATTGAGCCGAATGTCAAAGCTGAATTGATCGAAACTCTCAGGGAATTCAAAGATGTTTTTGCATGGTCATATGATGATATGCCTGGATTGAGCACCAATTTAGTGGTTCACAAACTACCCACTGACCCGGCACACCCTCCGGTCAAGCAAAAAATAAGGAAATTTAAAGCAGAAATGAGTGTGAAAATCAAAGAAGAAGTGATCAAGCAGTTGCAATCGAAGGTCATTCGGGTCACTCGATATCCCGAGTGGTTGGCCAATGTGGTACCAGTCCCAAAGAAGGATGGAAAAATCAGGGTGTGTGTCGACTACCGCAACCTCAACAAAGCAAGTCCCAAGGACAATTTCCCGTTACCCAACATTCATATCCTGATCGATAATTGCGCTGGGCGCGAGATCGGATCCTTTGTGGATTGCTATGCGGGTTATCATCAGATACTAATGGACGAAGAGGATGCTTAGAAGACAGCGTTTATTACACCATGGGGAACCTACTGCTATCGGGTAATGCCGTTCGGGTTAAAGAACGCCGGGGCAACGTACATGCGAGCAATGACTGTTGTGTTTCATGACATGATACACAAAGAAATAGAGGTGTACGTCGATGATGTGATCATCAAATCTTGGGGTCAGGAGGACCATGTGGCAGACCTAAGGAGATTTTTCCAAAGACTCCGGAGGTATGATATCAAGCTTAACCCGGCCAAATGCGCATTCGGGGTTCCATCAGGAAAGTTGCTAGGATTCATCGTCAGTCGACGGGGGATTGAGTTAGACCCATCCAAAATTGAATCCATCCGAGACTTGCCACCGCCAAGGAACAAAACAGAGGTAATGAGTTTGCTGGGTAGACTCAATTACATCAGTAGGTTCATCGCTCAACTCACAGCAACTTGTGAGCCCATATTTCGGCTACTGAGAAAGGATGCTGGAGAAGGTTGGACGACAGAGTGTCAGGAGGCTTTCGACCAAATCAAAGGGTATCTGTCTAATCCACCCGTGTTGGTCCCGCCTAAGCCCGGGAAACCCCTAATCCTTTACCTGACAGTCTTGGAAAATTCATTTTGTTGTGTACTGGGGCAACATGATGACACAGGAAGGAAGGAGCAGGCCATCTACTATCTTAGCAAGAAATTCACAGTGCATGAGGTCAAGTACACTCAACTCGAGAAAACATGTTGCGCCCTAACTTGGGTAGCTCAGAAGTTGAAGCACTACCTGTCTTCATATACTACTTATCTCATATCCCGCTTGGACCCATTGAAGTATATCTTTCAGAAACCTATGCCCACGGGAAGGTTGGCAAAGTGGCAAATTCTGCTCACAGAGTTTGATATCATCTACGTAACGAGGACGGCCATGAAAGCCCAGGCACTGGCAGACCATTTGGCAGAGAATCCTGTTGACGAAAAATACGAGCCCTTAAGAACATATTTTCCTGACGAAGAGGTGATGCACACGACTGATTTGGAATTACCTGAGGAACCGGGTTGGAAGCTTTTCTTCGATGGAGATGCAAACGCAAAAGGGGTTGGAATAGGAGCAGTACTCATTTCTGAAACAGGACGGCATTATCCTGTTACGGCTCAACTGCGCTTCTATTGCACCAACAATATGGCCGAATATGAGGCTTGCATTCTGGGTCTGCGCCTGGCTGCCGACATGGATGTCCAAGACGTCTTGGTCTTGGGAGACTCGGACCTCTTGATACATCAAATTCAGGGAGAATGGGAAACACGAGATCTAAAACTCGTACCATACCGACAATGCTTGCATGATCTGAGCAAGCAATTTCGATCGGTAAAGTTCAAACACATCCCGAGAGTTCACAATGAGGTTGCGGATGCCTTAGCCACCTTAGCATCAATGCTGCACCACCCTGACAAAATGTATGTTGATCCTCTACACATCCAGGTCCGTGATCAGCACGCCTAGTGCAATGCCATAGAAGAAGAAGCGGATGGCGAACCCTGGTTTCATGATATCAAAGAATACCTCAGGATGGGGATATATCCAGAACATGCCTCTGGAGACCAAAAAGAGACCTTCGGCGGTTGTCGAATGGTTTCTTCCTCAGTGGAGGGGTATTGTACAAAAGAACCCCGGATTTGGGATTGTTGAGATGCATAGATGCCGGGCAGGCAACGATGGTTATGGCAGAAGTACATGCTGGAGTTTGTGGGCCCCACATGAGTGGATATGTATTGGCAAGAAAAATCCTTCGAACAGGGTGTTATTGGCTCACCATGGAACACGACTATATCACTTTCGTGAGGAAATGCCATCAGTGCCAAATACATGGAGACTTGATTCACTCTCCGCCAACAGAGTTGCATGCGATGTCAGCACCCTAGCCGTTTGTAGCATGGGGCATGGATGTCATTGGGCCCATTGAGCCAGCAGCATCCAACAGTCATAGGTTCATTCTAGTGACCATTGATTACTTCACCAAATGGGTTGAGGCTAAAACCTTCAAATCAGTAACTAAGAAGGCAGTGGTGGACTTTGTTCACTCCCATATCATCTGTAGATTAGGGATTCCAAAAGTGATCATCACGGATAACGGTGCGAATCTTAATAGCAGCTTGATGAGAGAGGTATGCCAACAATTTAAGATTACACACCGCAATTCCACCCCATATCGTCCCAAAGCGAATAGAGCAGTCGAAGCAGCCAATAAGAATATCAAGAAGATACTGCGAAAAACGGTGGAAGGGTCCAGACAGTGGCACGAGAAATTACCCTTTGCTTTGTTGGGTTACCGCACTACCGTCCGGACTTCCATAGGCACAACTCCTTATTTGTTGGTGTATGGAACTGAGGCCGTGATACCAGCGGAGGTCGAAATTCCGTCCCTCCGAATTGTCGCTGAAGCCGGAATTGATGATGATGAATGGATCAAAGCTCGATTGGAACAGTTGAGCCTGATAGATGAGAAAAGATTGGCAGCAGTGTGCCATGGTCAACTGTATCAGAAGAGAATGGCAAGAGCGTATAATAAGAAGGTGCGCCCCAGGAAGTTTGAAGTAGGGCAGCAGGTATTGAAGAAGATCCTCCCACATCAGGTCGAGGCAAAAGGCAAATTCGCCCCAAATTGGCAAGGGCCTTATATCGTGACCAGAATATTGTCCAACGGTGCTTTATGTTTGACAGATGTCGAAGGTAGATATGTCGACATGGCTATCAATTCAGATGCAGTCAAAAGATATTATGCGTAATTTCTTTAATTATGGCAATTATTCGGTTTGTTTGTTTGTATTTGGCATTTATTGGATAATGAGATGACGGAGGCAATTCTTTCTTCTACCCAAACACTGTTTAACCCTTGCTTCCCCCTTTGAGCCTTAAGCAAATTCTTTCAATATCCCTCTTTTGGAATCACTAATGGGAAAGATACGAAAAAAAAAAAGACATGAAAAAATGAAAAGAAGGAAAAGAAAAAAAAAAGAAGATAAAATCAAGGAATATAAAACCGTGGGAACTACGTTTGACCTGATTCCTCAAAGAGGATACGTAGGCGCCTCACGGCTCGGTCATAGTATGCATCATAGCAAATATAGGATGCATAATGTACATAGTGTGCACAATGTAGCACAATGTGCGTCACGCACGTGACTCAACATAAGCGAAAAAAATAAATTCCCCAAGCAAGAAAACTGGGGCAGAGGTTATGTTTTAAGTTCCAACAAAGGTTTGATTCCAAAAGTTGTAGCACATCACCCTTCAAGTTGTTTTCATTTTATAGCCTTTCTTCAATCCCACACCAAAACCCACGCCAACATCCAAAAGACCTCCCGATCAATGTTCGAGAGATGCCAAATCCGGCAAATAAGACCAAGAATAATACACTGATCCCCAGCAAAGAAGAGGATCGTGAGACTGAGAATGAATTGATAATCAAAGGAATCGCCAGAAGAGAGGGTCGTATCTACAACGCCCCGATTCTCGAAAGAAATAAAATGAGAGAGTCTTATCGGTGAAAACCTTCACAGGCACCGAAAGGCGATGTAAGATGAGGGATATGAAATGAGAGAGTCTTATTGGTGAAAACCTTCACATGCACCATAAGGCGCCGGGAGATGAGAGAAAGGAGAGAGTCTCATTAGTGAAAACCCCTCGAAGGGCACTATGAGGCGACAAGACGAATCAACAAAAGCTACCACAGTTGCAACAGCATGGACAGTCATTTATCATCCTCAGCAAGTCAGACCATCCGGCAAATCGATTGATACAAATAGACTGGGTCGGGAATCTATGGCGCACGTCATGATCACGGGGACCAGTTGTGTCCTCCAGATAAGTCCTTTGGATTGTCTCCTCCCACAAAATATTGGTTCAGAAAGTTTTTCTCTTGTCCATATCTTTATTTCTTTTCCTAAAATGTGTCTTTAAAGGATTTTTCAAAGCTTACTACCAGAAACCGAAGGGGAATTCATCCAATGCAGGATAATACAAACAGTCTTAAAGGCCGGCCCCAGGCAATGCAGGGATTGTGCTCGGAAATGTTGGAAGAAGTAAGCTCCAAAAGGGAGTGGTTTCGGGAGTTAGAAGCAGACTCCCACATCATGTGTTTTAAAAGAAAGCAAAAAAGGGGATAAATTGAAAACCAATCCCCAGCAGGCTAGAGACCCCCAACAGGCAACTTTGCCCGCCGACCAATTATGGGGACAAAGAGCAAGAAAAGGGGAAGAGAGAAAAAATTGCTCGCCAGAAAGGCACCCTCTACCACCACGATTAAAACTGATTAAATCCTTTTGTCTGCTGCAGGAAAACAAAGGATTGATGATGGCAGCAAGATGCACCGCCATGGACGTCACCAAAAACCGGGGTAGAAAGTTTTCTGCCGATTGTCGAAAATTTTCTCGGAAGAACGGGGAAACAATTTCAATACATTTAAGTTCTAGGTCGCCCACCAGTATAATGCGGGAATACTTTTAAGTTCTACGTCGCCCACCAGTATAATGCGGGAATACTTTTAAGTTCTAGGTCGCCCACCAGTATAATGCGGGAATACATTTAAGTTCTAGGTCGCCCACCAGTATAATGCGGGAATACATTTAAGTTCTAGGTCGCCCACCAGTATAATGCGGGAATACATTTAAGTTCTAGGTCGCCCACCAGTATAATGCGGGAATACATTTAAGTTCTAGGTCGCCCACCAGTATAATACGGGAATACATTTAAGTTCTAGGTCGCCCACCAGTATAATGCGGGAATACTTTTAAGTTCTAGGTCGCCCACCAGTATAATGCGGGAATACATTTAAGTTCTAGGTCGCCCACCAGTATAATGCGGGAATACATTTAAGTTCTAGGTCGCCCACCAGTATAATGCGGGAATACTTTTAAGTTCTAGGTCGTCCACCAGTATAATGCGGGAATACATTTAAGTTCTAGGTCGCCCACCAGTATAATGCGGGAATACATTTAAGTTCTAGGTCGCCCACCAGTATAATGCGGGAATACTTTTAAGTTCTAGGTCGTCCACCAGTATAATGCGGGAATACTTTTAAGTTCTAGGTCGCCCACCAGTATAATGCGGGAATACTTTTAAGTTCTAGGTCGCCCACCAGTATAATGCGGGAATACATTTAAGTTCTAGGTCGCCCACCAGTATAATGCGGGAATACATTTAAGTTCTAGGTCGCCCACCAGTATAATGCGGGAATACTTTTAAGTTCTAGGTCGCCCACCAGTATAATGCGGGAATACATTTAAGTTCTAGGTCGCCCACCAGTATAATGCGGGAATACATTTAAGTTCTAGGTCGCCCACCAGTATAATGCGAGAATACATTTTTAAGTTCTAGGTCGCCCACCAGTATAATGCGGGAATACATTTAAGTTCTAGGTCGCCCACCAGTATAATGCAGGAATACTTTTAAGTTCTAGGTCGCCCACCAGTATAATGCGGGAATACATTTAAGTTCTAGGTCGCCCACCAGTATAATGCGGGAATACATCTAAGTTCTAGGTCGCCCACCAGTATAATGCGGGAATACATTCAGCTCTAGATTTTGGAATCAGTCACCCCACCTGAAGACAGAAGGTTACAACAGAGATCCCCAAACGGGAAACAATAAAATCCCCAGCACCAAGAAGCAGACAACTGCAAAAGCAAGCGCATATTCAAAGGGAAGAAGGAACGCGTCTCAAAAGAAGTAGTTTGGGAACGTTGTAGCATGCCCAGTATAACAATTCTGATGAAAAGCCATACCACTGAAGAAACCATTGGAAGATCTAAAGAAGAAAGCCGTGTCCCCAGCAAATCAAGCAAAGTGATGAGAACTGACATTCAGAAAAGGTGAAGGACCAGCATCATCTCCAAGTTCACAAAATAAAGGCGTCGGAGGAAAGCATTAGCCGACAAGAAAGCAAGGCAACAAGAGCAAGTTGAAGATGGATGAGATTTCAGGATCCTCAGTTTAGCTTAGCTTCTTGTTTTCCTTTTAGAGCAATGTAATAGGGAGTTCGGTTGAGCAGTAGCATCCTACAGCAGCATACAACAGCGCACAACAACAGCAAACACTACAGTCACACGGTAGTCCCAGCTACCAAAATTTCCCGAACTACATTGACCTGATTCCTGTTCAGCCCAGGATATGTAGGAAACCTCTGAAGCAAAGGTTCGGTCAAATCTTTTTCAAAAAATGCTTCACACGGAGTATTCGGACGGGCAAAAATCGCTCGCTTTATCTTTGCGCGAAAACCCTTCGTGTCTTCGGGCAAAGAGGGGCAGCTGTAAGCACGTGATTTTTTCTTTACGGACAATCGCTCCAAAAGAAAATAAAAAATAGTGACAAATGATTTCGCTGTACAATTGTTCGAGTTTTTCGTGACATGTGTTGTTAGTCATTTGTGGATCTGTCCATTTTGCATTTAATCATTAACAAACAAAATACAAAATATGCATGTCAGGGTGATTAAACCATAATTCGGTCAGTAAAAGAAAATTCAAAAAATATATGTGCATCGTTCGTTCTAGGCTTTTAGTTAACTTACCGAAATATTTTTGTGATAATTGTGTTAAAATGTTGCATTGTTGTTGGTTTTAATTTCATTATTTTATTGTTTGTTATTTCATTTTTGTTTTAAAAGAAAAAATAAAATAGAAAAACAAAAAAAGAGGGATTGAAAAACGGGTTAGGCCCAGGAAATAAAACAAAAAATGGGCCCAAACCAGCACAAGTCCGGTCCAGACCAGGCCTGCCCAGGCACCTCCTAAAATGACGTCGTTTCAGGGACGGTTAATCTGGGCCGTTCATTCCCATTGATCCAACGGATCCAGGCCCTCCTCTAAACCCGTCAACATGACCCGATCCAATCCCCTACCCGGTCTTAACCCACCATCATCTCCCGAACGACATCGTCTCTCCTCAATGAGTAGATCCTGGCCCTTGATCTCAATTGATCCAATGGCCAGGATCTAAACCCTTAATACATATATAAACCTAACCCCTTACCCCCACGCCCCAAGCCACACCCCCACTTCAGCCACTGTTCACCATCTTCCCCAGGACCCCTTTCTTCTCAAACCCTAGCAGCCTAGGTTTTCCCCCGTGAGCCCGGTAACCACAGTTCCGATGACCACCAAAATAACATCCCCGATGCACCCAACCATCCTGAACATGAATCCGTTAACCTTTCACCTCGAATCAACCCGTAGCTTCTCGAATCTTCCAACGAAGATTCGAGTAAAAAACCAGATCTACACCGATTGACCCCAAACTCACACCACGGCCCCTCCTGACCTCCCTCACCCCCTGAATGTCTTAGGTTCCGTTCGAATCTGACTGGAATTGAACGGTTCCCAAATCGAACCTCAAGAGCCCTAGGATTCAGATCTATGGGTTTTTGTCCGAATCAGTGTCAGGATCAGGGCCTAGCAGACTTTTACCGAAGTGTTTTCAGTTGAGAACGCTTCGGTTAAAGTCCATTAGACCCCAAAATCACCTGGCCCGAGTTCGAGCATTGAGTCAGTCTTAGTTTCAGGTCCCGGAGGTATTTTCCCTTTTATTTTGTCATCTTAAACTCTATCTGTCGTACATGTTCTGGTTTGTTTGGTTTCTGACTCGTCTGTCCCTGTGTGTACATTTTGAGTTTAAAGTTGATTTGTTTGTTGATTTCGTTGGTTGTTCGATGTATATTATAGTTCGCGTAGTCGTTTAAATAAGCATCGTCAACTAAATTCACTTGAAAGATTAGAAAATCAGGAGTTGCATTTCAGTATTGATTACTATGCATGTTTCTTGTTGGTGTTACTTGTATCGGCATGACCAACTTGTACCCTTTAATTGGCACCCACATTTGATTAAATTGGAATCATTGGTTTGAATTTAGTCTGAAAATTGATTGTTAACTGTGGAAAGCTAACAGATTCACCTGAAGGCAGCATTGAGTTTAAGTTAAGTAGTCAGTAGTTAGCTGAAATCAAAGAGGTTTATATACTAATTATTAAGAGTTATGGTAATACAGTAACATGCAAGGTTGAGGGTAGTTTTGGCATAAGACAAAGTCTGATTAGGGGGTTTAACTTAAGAATATGTCAAGTGTTAATTAGAATACTATTAACCTAATAACAAGGGGGAACAAAACATAAGAGCATGGGTTCAAATGAATACTTTATTGCACCCATAATCCTTGATTAGAGCAATAGGACAAAGCATGGGGGGCTGATTAAGTTTACCGAGAAAGATGCCTTTAGGCATAGGGAGTTAAGGGGTATGGGCAGATTGCAACTGGCAGGATCCAGGCAGCTTGACTGCACCGGGTTGTTGGCTTATAAATAAGCTGTTGCAGAACTAAAAAAAGGGCTGGACATTTTTCTTAGTCTTCAGAAAAGAAAAAAACAAGAAACATAAAGTCTCGGAATATTGTAACCAAACACTGTCCGAAAATTACATAAGAGTTTATGTTGGTTTAGCTGTTTTGGCCAATTACTGTTGTTTGCCTGTTTGAGCCACTTGTAGTTATTGAATTGCTGGGGTGTTTACATTGAATACTCTGCTGTCTCTGTTGGTTCCTACTCTGTTTCTGGGATTTGTTGTTTGTTGCTCGACTACTCGGGAGCTTCATCTTTGTTGGTTGATTTTGTTGCTGTGTTGTTGCTGTGTGTCTGCTGCTGCTGTATTCGTTGCATACTACTCAATTGATCACTTTCTTTCTTCCTTTCCTTCCTATACCAGGTACACACCCAATACACTGTCAGATGTAGCTGGAAATTTGAGCATGAACGTAAATGAAAGACCTGAAGAATTTTGTTTATATACATAGTTCGCCCTTTTAAATATCATGTAATGTAGGAAATTTTATGCCTGTTTTGGATGTTGGATATAGCCTTCAGGCCTGATAACTATCAATGAATGTTAGTTGAATGTTAGATTGTGTATATAGGATGGTGATAAGAGTATGCTTAAGGCAACAGGTTGTATCTCAGATTTAGTGCAATAGTGTAGTATAAGCATGTAATGTATGCCAAGCCTAAAATTCGTACACTAAATGAGTTCTTTCCTTTCGAGTAAATTGCTATATATAACTCTTAAAACCATGTCTTAAGATCAGGAACACAAATTCAGGGCCTCAACCTCACAAGGGTCGAGTTCAGGCCAAAACGGGCCAAGCCAGCCTGCTTCGAACAAGCAGTGGTCCAGGTCTGGCCAATCACACTGGGCTGGATTTGGACCCGTGATTACTTGTTCGGACAGCCTCGTTTCTGATTTTAGGCATTTCTGAATGTTGTTACAAACAACTTGCAAGCATGTAATTAATTAGGACTATCTACTGTTTTCAGTTGATAAGGACAAACGCGATAAGAAACGTAGTTGCTATAGGATATCCTTTTAAAATAAGAACGAGATGAGCCTCGATGAAAGTAAACAAAACGTGCAAATGCGGGGCCCTTGTTAAATGTATATTATTGAAGCATTTAGTTTCCAGGACGGGTTGCTTAGCAAATCCCACAACCCTCCTAAAATAACAACACGTTAGTCTCTTTAGGATACGCTCTAATAAACCTTACCTTCTTAAACTCGGGTGCACATTTATGTGACCCAAATCCAAATCTCGACGGATTCGAAATGTATTTCTAATCACGGGTACATTGATTGTGACGTGATCCGAGAGGCATATCCATGATGTCGCGAATTCCTTTTAAAAGTAGAACGAGACGAGCCTCGTCAAATAAAATATACACAGCTGCGAGGCCCTCTAACTGTATATACATTAAAACACTTAGAATTCGGGACAGGCCATTTAGCGAATTTTTCGGCCTTACCCAAAACAACAACACGCTAGTTGCTTTAGGCACGTCTTAATAATTTATTCTCCTTAATTCGGGTGCACAGTCATGTGACCCAAATCCAAATCTCAACCGTGTCGGAACATGTCAACAACCATGGGTGCATTGATGTAACGTGGTTCGAGATATGTTTTCACAACATTGCAATTCTTGATAAAAACAGTTAAAATGATAAAAGCGGTTAAAAGTTAAATCTTGCACATAAGTTTACACTTGTATAAAATCAGATAATCAAGCCGAATATAACAGTTGAGCGACCGTGCTAGAACCACGGAACTCGGGAATGCCTAACACCTTCTCCCGGGTTAACAGAATTCCTTATCCGGATTTCTGGTTCGCAGACTGTAATATAGAGTCATGCTTTTCCTCGATTCGGGATTAAAATTGGTGACTTGGGACACCCTAAATCTCCCAAGTGGCGACTCTGAAATAAACAAATAAATCCCCTTTCGATTGTCCTTTAATTGGAAAAAAACTCCTTGTACCCTCTCGGGTGCGGAAAAAGGAGGTGTGACAGTCATCAGTCCATTTGGTAGCGGCATCCTTCTTCAACATCTTACAGATTGGCTCATAGATAACTGTAGACTGTGCTATGAACCGGTTGATGTAGTTAAGTCTTCTCAAGAAACTCATCACATCCTTCTTGTTCTTTGGCGGTGGTAGTTCTTGAATGGCTTTGACTTTTGATGGATCCAATTCTATTCCTCGTCGGCTTACAATAAACCCAAGCAATTTTCCAGCAGGAACCCCAAATGCGCACTTGGCGGGGTTTAGTTTCAGGTTGTACCTCCGTAGTCTATTGAAGAATTTCCTCAGATCTTCCATGTGGTCAGTGGCCTTCTTGGATTTGATAATAACATCATCCACATATACCTCTATCTCCTTGTGTATCATATCATGGAAAATGGTAGTCATGGCCCCTTCATTCTTCAGGCCGAATGACATCATCTGATAATCATACACTCCCCACGGCATAATGAAAGTCGTTTTCTTAGCATCCTCCTCATCCATCCAGATCTGATGATAACCAGCAAAGCAATCGACAAATGACTGCAACTCATGCTTGGCGCAATTGTCAATCATGATGTGTATATTTGGCAAAGGGAAGTCATCTTCCGGACTGGCCATGTTGAGATCTCGGTAGTTGACACAAACTCTGACCTTCCCATCCTTTTTTGGCACTGGCACAATGTTGGCTAACCATGTCAGGTATTCAACTACCCTGAGAACCTTAGCTTTGATCTACTTGTTGACTTCTTCCTTGATTTTCAAACTCATATTAGGCTTGAACTTTTTGAGCTTTTGCTTTACCGATGGGCACATTAGATCAGTTGGCAGTTTGTGAGCCACAATAGATGTACTCAGACCAGTCATGTCATCATACGACCAGGAAAATATGTCCTCATACTCCTTTAGAAATTATGTGTATTCTTTCTTCTCTGATGGCGATAGGTGAATGCTGATTTGTGTTTTCTTAACATTTTCTGCATCTCCCAGGTTGATAATTTCGGTCTCGTCCAAGTTGGACTTAGGTCTGTTCTCAAAATTCTCAACTTCTTTGATAATCTTATTAGGTATGTCATCTTCCTCTGAATCCATGTCCATTTGTTGCATTGTCTCATTGCATGTCACAGTCATTGGTTCATCAAGATAAGTAATAGTAATGTTGTATAGGCAAAGTAAGGAGAGATAGCAATAAATATTAATTCATAAGAAAAATCAAACATGCTTTTGATAGATTGAATAACTATTTGAACACCGAAGATATTATTGTGGGAATTGAAAATGCGAAAAGAAAATGATATTGTAAAAAAAATGAATAATGCTTGTTTTAGCCTTGTTACCCCGAAACTCGTCGGGCTTTGGTTGTCCTGATGGTCCAATTCTTGAGATGGGTCCCTCTGCTCACAAGCGGTATGGAAGGGCCTTCCTCCCCATTCTCCTCAAGAATAACACAACAGTCCATATCATTGTCCTCCAGAAACAAGTTCTTTACCGCTGCAAGTGCTTCTTCTTCATCTGACTCATAAATAATGTCCGGTTGTTGGAAAGTCTTCTCCAGATGCGGTATTGACTACTATAGTGGATAGTAAGGACCGTGCCATGGTGGTGACTAGTTGTTGAATTCTTCCTAGGTGTATTCATATCCCAGACCAAAGGTGGTGCTATGTTTCATGAGTTTTATGGGTTTAGAGATTCCTTGGAGGTGCTTGTCGAGCCCTTTGCCAAGTTCGTACCCACTCCAACTTAGTATACTCTCGATTTTTCTATCCTACCATTTGTCTTTATCGATAGCATTGACCCGTTAAATAGGTGGTAAGTTTCTCCACCTAGCTTCCTTCTTCCCTCGATCGCCGGAATGGTCTGGAGACTGTATATAGGGTTGCTACCATCGCCATGAATGATCACTTCCTGGTGATTCCATTCGAACTTTACTGCCTGATGCACTGTTGATGCTATGGCCCCAGCAGCATGAATCCATGGTTGTCCCAATATCATGTTGTAAGATGTTGGTACATCTATTACCTGGAAATCGACCTCGAACCAGGTCGGTCCCATCTGCAAGCATAAACTACTCTCACCAATGGCGGACCTTTGAGAACCATCGAAGGCTTTCACATTGATCGCTCCATCCTTTATATCATGTATCCCTTTACCCAACTTATTTAGTGTTACCAGCGGACAAATGTTAATACTGGAACCTCCATTGATCAGGATTCTGGTGATGAAATAATCTTCGCATTGCACGGTGATGTGCAGTGCCTTGTTGTGCCCCAGCCCTTCAGGTGGCAGCTCGTCCTCATGAAAGATGATCTTATGGCTTTCTAGAACTTGTCCTACCATATTAGACACTTCCCCGCTAGTGATGTTACTTGGTACATATGCCTCACTTAGCACCTTTAATAGAACATTCTTGTATGCCTCAAAATTTTGCAGCAAAGAGAAAATGGAGATTTGTGCTGGCGTCTTTTTTAACTAGTCGATGACCAAATATTCCTTGGCCTGTATCTTCCTCTAAAGGTTGTCCAGACCTGTCTCAATGAGGGGCGGCCGACTAGAGGCCTTCTTGCTTGATTTAGCTAGGTGTTCAGGGGTATAGACTCTACTCGTTCTTGTCATACCTTGTGCAGCAATAGTTTCTTCAAACCTGACCTTGCCTTTCCTTCTTGCCTCGGCTGTATAGTCCCAGGGTACAACATTTGTATGGAATTGTGTCAAGGTTGACATCGCCACTGGGATCGGCGTGGATATCCTCACCCCGAACGATACATGTGCCTTAGGTGGCAAGACTGCAACCTCAAATGGTGCGGGTGCATTTGCCAAAGACACGAATTCGACCTCAATTGTTGCTGGTGTCTTTGCGGATGATGTTGCTTCGAACTCAAGTGGTACAGACATATTCACCTCAGCGTCCTTAGACGGTTGGATCTGGACTATGATTGGGTTGAGGGTAATTGTTGGTTCCTTTGGGTTATCACCTTCTGCGATCAACCCGATTGATCCCTCGGGATCCCAGTCATCTTCTATTTCAATCATGTGGACACCTCCACCCTTATGTTCTGGCAGAGGATTGTTGTAAACATTTGGAGTATGTTCTTTTGCCACAATGATCTAGTTATCAATCAAAGACTGTATCTTGTCTTTCATGGAACGGCACACATTGATGGTGTGCCCTTTCATGCCGGAGTGGTATGCACAGGATTTGTTTAGGTTAACTCATTGAGAAGGATTCTCAGCGGTTGTAGCGGGATGGGGTGACATAACCGACAATTTTGAGTCTCTCATACAGCTGGTCAATGGGTTCAGCGATGACTGTATATTGTTTTAGAGGTCTGCGCTCAAAATTAGGTCGAGGTTTAGGGATGTTTTGGCATGCAAGGGGTGATTGATAGTGGGATGGTTGAGCATTATAGGTTTGGTAGACATGAGCGGGTTGCGAGTATCTAGGTGAGGTAGGTTGATATGTAGGAGGTGGAGATGACTGATAAGTTGGTGGTGGAGCTTGGTATGAGGGTGACGGTGCTTGGTAATTTGGGGTTGGCTGGTATGTGAGTGGAGGTGTTGAGTAAGTTTGGTATTTGAGAGGCAATTTGGTCGTTTGTGCAACCATCACGGCCTCTATGTCCCTTTTCTTGGACACACCACTGGACTGTAAAGCCTTATTTGTAGCTTGTAAGGCCTCAAAGTTTGTAACCATACCGCTTTTGATACCTTCTTCAATTCTTTCACCCAATTTTATAATGTCAGAAAACTTGTGGTTCTCAATCATCATCAGCCGCTCATAGTACTACCGATCCTGAGCCCGGATGAAGAACTTGTTCATTTGCTCCTCTTCTAAGGCAGGTTTGACCTTAGTATCTTCGGACCTCCAGCGAGTAGCATACTCGCGAAACGTCTCTATGGGCTTCTTCTTCAAATTCTACATATAGAACATGTCTGGTGCATTCTTTGTATTAAACCTGAATCTATCCATAAAGTTAGATGTCATGCCTACCTAGCTTGACCACTTCTTGGGATCTTGACTGATGTACCAAGATAACGCATCTCCCTTCAAGCTCCTCATGAACAGCTTCATCCGGATCCCTTTATCCTTCCCTACTCCAACCAGTTTGTCACAATATGTCCTTAGGTGGACCCTTGGATCACCCGTGCCATCAAACATTTCGAAATTAGAAGGTTTGTACCCCTCGGGTAGTTCGACATCAGGCTGTATGCAAAGATCCTCATAGTTCAGCCCCTCGATTCCTTTGCTTCCCTCAATGCCCTGAATTCGGTTGGTCAGTGTCTTAAGTTCCTCGGCCAAGTTCCTGATAAGAAGATCCTTTTCATCAGTCTCAG
Organism: Nicotiana tabacum; assembly: GCF_000715075.1. Classification (NCBI taxonomy): domain Eukaryota; kingdom Viridiplantae; phylum Streptophyta; class Magnoliopsida; order Solanales; family Solanaceae; genus Nicotiana; species Nicotiana tabacum. The sequence goes on along the minus strand of NC_134087.1, from coordinate 53,479,631 downwards.
ATGTGTCTAAGATAGGTTGGGTGGAGTGTGGCATGGTTTCCACATAGATAGGAGTATTATGGTGACCTGGTGTATGGGTGTGGAAATGATCGTTTGTGGAGTTCTGAGGTTCTAGGATGAGTAGTAGAGTGTTGTTTGGGGTAAGGTAGGTGTTACATTAGTTCTTAGGTGGAACAATGTGATGGTGAGGAGCAGGATGATTCTGTTGTTTTGGGATATTTTGAGGGTGTGTAGGGTTTTGAGTGTTGGGGAAGTTAACATCTGGGTGCTAAGGGAAAATGACAAGTTTGCCAGATTCCGAACCTGATCGAACACTTCTTGGAACTTCAACAGTTTCGGTTCAAGCTGCGGCACATTCTCGTTTGGAACCCGAATACCCTGGCTATCAGTGGCTTCTACCCGTCAACTATGTTCTCCTTCTTAATGTTGTTTAAATCTTCCATCTTGCCTTTGTTATTGCCTTTAATGGAACTAAGAGGAGGAGTGGGTGGAGGGCCCTTGTATCTTGTAAAATAGGATGAGGAGGCCAGAGTGCACAAACTAACCTTTGGGGGGGGGGGGAAATAATAAAACAAAAATAAAAACAAAAATCAGTAAGGATTATAAAAACTATTGCAATATTTAAACACATAGTGCGGGAATGTAAAACGTGTCCTAATTTGGGAACCTCTTTGTGCCCGAGGTAGGCTTAGCGACAGATTTATTTGGAGAACTTATAATGCTAAATGCCTCATTTTTGATAGAAATAGACGAATCCCAAAACGACACGAAATAAACAAGAAATAAAAGTCATTAATGGTCAATGGCCTTATTACATTCGTAAAGCGAACAAGTAAACTCCTATCTATTTGGTCCCAGAAGGATCTTCCTCAGGCTGAATACTCTCATTGATTAGATCCTCCAGTTCGCATAGGTTCACCAGTAAAATGCCTTTGCCAGGTGTTCTCCTTCGTTTCCCTCAGCGTTCTGGCAGTCGGTGACTCTCTTTCTCACTTTTCTTTCTAATTCTAGCAGACTGTATTTCATTGATTTGGTCATTTAAGGGAAGACTCCTCTGCCAGTCTAGCAAGAGTGGGGGTGTGCTAATCATACCAAAACTGGGGACCTCGTGCCTCATTTTCTGCAAAACAAAAGGGTTAGACCCTACCCCCACCAGACTCGACTATTTATCATCAACAATTAGCATGAAGCATTTAGTTCTCCAAATAAATGCACAGAATGTGATGATGTCTAATTGGGTTTTAGGGAAACCCAGTGGTCTTTGGACAAGGCTATCTTAAAGGATCATTATGTGGACAACATAACTGACCCGGCTAGGTTTGACCATGATGCATGCTCAATTTGAACAAAGTAAGGTTTCTATAGAGTTTTAGACTAGTACCCTTGAGCAGATAACTTAAGGGGGAAGGAACGGAACTGTCGACTGCACCATTGATCGATTAGTTTTACCGCAAATATGCCATTCCAAATTTAGGGGGTAATGATATAGGAAGAGCACAACCACTCATCAAGCGTTGCTATAGTATTTGTTTGGCACGAGTGGAGTATGATGTGGAGCATGAATATGCAATAATTAAAAGCATGTTGACATGTATTTGCACGTTAAGAAAGCGATAAATATAATAGTTTCATAAATTTAAAGCAGTTATAAAGGAAGGAAACAAGAGAAGATATGTCAGTTTTGCTTTTGAAGAAGAAATTAAATGATTAAAGAAATTAAACAAGTACTTGCACATAGGGAGGTACAAATTCACAAGAATAATCTAAAATGGTAAAAGCCTAAAAATTCACAGCAGAGTCGCCATGCTGTCGCGCCCCCTTTTTTCCCTTCCATCGAGAATCGGGTTCATGACATTTTGGATATGGGACAACTCATTCCTTTTGGGAACGGGGTTTTCAGTTTTGAAGAGTCGCCACCTAACTATTTTAAGGTGCATTAGGGCACCTGCAAGGTTTATTTCTAACTATATTTGATAATCAGAGACAGGGTAAGGGCTTGAAATTATCCTAAGGAGAAGGTGTTAGGCACCCCTAAGGATCCACTAGTGTGGTTCCCGGCCAGATAGATTTTGTGAATTTGTGTAATTAGCAAATAAACAAGTAGGGCTCAAATAATAGTGGATTTAAGTTTAAATACACAAGCGTTAGAAAAAAATTATTGAAAGGCGAAATTTTGAAAAGAGTTACAATCTAAAGCATGCTTATAAATGTAAAAGGAGTGTCCTAGGTTTGTTTGTAATATGGATCACATCAATGCAATACACCGTATGAAACTCCTCAAAAGAGGGGATACACATGGTATTAGCGCACCGGTCATCATATCCATATCTTCCCTTCCCACCCCGTGAAGGTGTTAAAGCACGAAATGGTATCGTTACTTATATTGCATGTTGTTACCCGTCCCATTCCTATCAGTCCTGGAGGAATTTAGGACTCCTATTCCTAAAGGCAGACCCTCGGGTTTAAAGGCAAAAATACTAAAGCGACATACAAAAATATATAAGACTGCACTTAGAGTGGAAACATATAAGCAAGTAGAAGGCTCATGTATATCTCCACAAATAATGCACATAGACAGCATGACTCATGCACAACTGAAGTCTGAATTCAGAATCCTAAGCAGGGCGTTTAAGTGGTAACATCGGAACCAGATTTATTACATGACTCGGAAAAGAAGTCCGAATCAGGTTTACCTACTGATTTTAACAGTTGATAATTAAACAAAGGCAATTCTAGCTTTATTTAAATCATTACCTAAGGCTTGCCTAGGCGCAAAGCGAGATGCATCAGTTAATCAGAATTATTAAAAGACGGTATAGAGCTTATTTTTACCCTAAGAGCATGTTGTTCTAGTTGTAGAGATTATTACCCACTTATTCATAAAGCATCACAATGTGAAAATCATTACTTTACTACCCTTTTCATGAATCAGTAGTTAACTAGGCGTTTTTAAACAAAATGCAAATAGGATCCTAGAACATGGTATCTAAAATGCACATGCAAATTGCAAGGTTGTTGGAAACAGAATCCCTAACACATGATTTCTAAATGTACACAAGAGATGCAGAATTTTTGAAACAACAGCTTTTTATACCAGTGTTGTTATTGCCCTAGGAGCAGGATTTCTAAGTGATAGACATAAAGCTTGGATTAATAAATGAAGTGCTGAAGCAAGAAATATAGGTCCTAGGAACATGGTTTTCTAATGCATGTATGAATCCTTAACATGGCTTCTATTTCACAATTAGGAATATAAACCTAATAACATGCTTTCTACCCTTTAACAACCATAACATGCATATTTTTCCATCCCTTTTCACTAGCCACCCTAATACTTGTTTACAAATTATTACAGACCATGCGATAGAATTGCATAAGAAATGAAAAATAAGAAGTTACAACTATAGGAAGCCTGATTCCGACTTCCCCTCTAAGTTATGTAATAAACCACCTCAAATGCCAATATTGTTCCAAAGCCTTTCTCATATCTGGGTGTGTCAGAGTTCCTTAAGGACCTCAAGGGAAACAGTGCTCACACCCAGATTGCATAACCAAGAGTAAGTGTAGTGTGGAAGGGCCAACTCTTATGTGTCCAGGTTCAGAGGGAGATCAATGGTCCCAAAGCAAGGCTCACACAAGAGGAGCAAAACCTAATGATCTAAGAGTGCATGTGAGAGTGCTTGACATGGATTTAAGAGAGTTGAGTTGGAAAACAGTTTTGGAAAATGAATGGTTTGAAGTAAATTTGCAACAGTAACAAAAGAGTTGCTTAGGGAAAAATAATTTTTAAAAGGGGCAGGGAATCAGCACATACAAAATAGGTCCATTGTACGACGTCAACAGTTACAAACAAGGAAATAAGGGTGGGGACATAAAGGATCCAAATCATGAATCAAGTGCATTAGGAGACATGCTAGTTGAGGGACATAAACATGAACAAGTAAACATGTTGATCACATTTAAACAAAGGAAGGCAGCATTTTAAGCATGCTAAGTAAAGCAGTAAACAAAAGGTACAATTTAACAACATGAGCCATTAAGTTAGTGCAGAAAGAGACAGGGATTGATAAACAAGGGAACACATAGAGTTGAGTTTCAGAATTTAAGCTAAGAACATACCAGTTGAAGGAGCAAAGTGTAGAAAAAGTAAAGTAATAAGAGTTCCATAGTCTAGCCTTGGCTTTCAACCAGCTAGACAAGGCAGTAACACAAGTAATAGAGAAAGAAAGAGAGTTTGAATGTGTAAGTGTGTGTTTTTGAACTCAATTGTTCGTACTTTAGAGAAGAGAGGGCAGGGTATTTATAGCTTTGAAAAATAAGTGGAAAATAAGGTAACAAGTAAAGGTTTAACCCAAATATGGAAATAATCACAATCAAAATCCCATTAATACAAGTACTTCCCTTTAATCAAGGAATTACTGTTCAAACGGATGCTAACAGGGATAATTAAGGAAAGGAAATCAATTTGAGAAAGATTGATTCTTTACCATATAAGGGATAGTAAAAGTGTAGAGTATATAATCGAGTCTAGGTATAGAATATATTTAATTTAGGGAAAGGATTCAGCAGAGGTGAAACATCACAGTAAATAAAGGAAGGGAATCAATTAACTTAAACAAACGAGTAAAATTAGGGATTTATAAGAAAACCTTGCAATCAAACCATTAATTAAGGAAGTCAAGATCAATCAAGAAGGAGTCATGATTCAGCACTTCGACATATAAATAGAAAAGAATGAACAGGCGTATCAGACATGCAAGGTCAAACATATTGACAAAAAGAAGCAAACTAGATGAACACAAACATACAAAGGTGACATGAGTAGGCTAAGGGCTACTCGAAGCATGGTAGTCAACAAAGTCATGTAGTCATGGTTAACACCTGGAACCAGAGTGGAAAACCAAACTAACAGGTAAAGAAGGTCAGAAACAAGTAAAGAAAACCCTTAAACTCACAGTAATAAGTGAAGAAAAACTTCTAAGAAATTAGGGTTTTGAATTAAACAGTGGTGAGAACTCAGAATCATTCAAGACAAACAAATAAAAGGGATCTAACCATCGAAGCAGGTATACATACAAAATAAACAAAGACAGTTTCAAAACCCCGGATAAAACCAAAAATACCTAGGGTTTTCAACACGATGAACCAGGTAGAAGAAGACATAAATAAACCGTTTAAACATAGTAAAATCATAAGACAACATTGAAAATTGGAGAAGAAGTCTTTTAAAAAGAGGTTAAGAAAACCCTAATCGTTGAAGACGAAGAGTCACTTTGAAAGAAATCGAAAAACTTTTGAGAAAACACCAAGAGGTTCATAACATGCACAGATCTAAGACAGATCTAAAAGACATTGTAAAAATATGTAAAAATTACTTTACCCACATTTTGGCATAAATATAGAAATACAATAGAAGAATTATCAAAACAATAATTTTGAAAATAATTATTGGGATTTTATGGATAAAAAGGGGGAAAATAAATCAATTTAAACCTTTAAAAACTATGAAAAAATAATAAAACACTTGGACATGCTCATATATGCATACATATGCTATTTTGAAGGTATTTTGCATATTGAAAATATATAGGAAAAAATTGGGTATCAACAACAATCACCCTACTCGCGAATGATACATGCGACGCAGGTACACATAGAAATACATGCTCAAACAGCAAATCAAGAATTTATCGGGGAATGTTTATCCAAATAAAAGCCAATTCTCTTTTAGTAATTTAAGAAAATGAAGTTTAGTCCTTTTAGAAATTCATTTACCAATTCGATAGAATTTAAGCAATTCAACCGTCAATAGGATTACAAATATTTCCAAGTACAGCATGCTTTTGGGTCCTAGACTACCCGGACAATAGCATAATAGTAGCTACACACGGACTCTCGTCACCTCGTGTATACGTAGCCCCCACAAATAGAAGCACATATCCAATTAGTTCGCCTATGGGAACAATTCCCTCTTACAAGGTTAGAAAGGAGACTCACCTCGCTCCGAAGCCTATTTCCCAATTCAAGAACGCGCTCAAACCTCCACATCGGAGCCGAACAATCCAAAAGTATTCAAATATGGTAAGAACTAATCAATAAATGCTCAAAATTTCATACTCTAATTATTAAACCAATTTTCCAACCCTAAATGCAAGGGTTCCTAAAATTCATCCCCGGGCCCACGTGGCCGAATTCCAATAATTCTTGAAGAAAGTTGTTACCCATAACCTAAGGATTAAGAATATATGATTTTTACTCCATTCCCTAACAAACTTCGTGGTTAAATCTTGTTTTTACCAAATTCTAGGTTTTTCATCTAAAACTCTAGATTTCCCCTAATTTTCACATGTTAATCTACCCATTATCTATGTATTTAACTTATGATGTATAGAAATTACTTACCTCTTTGATGATAATAGAACACCCCTCCTCAAATGCCCTCAAAAATCACCTAAGACCAAGTGGGAAATGAGGAAAATGGGCTAAGTCTCGGAATAAAAAGGCCATTGCACCAGACGCAGAAGTCGCATTGCGACTCCCCGCTCGCAATTGCGATGGTCGCATTTGCGACAAAGGCATCGCAAATGTGATGCCCATCTTTCCCCTGACATGGTCGCATTTGCGACAAAATTCTTCACAAATGTGAAGAGGACAACACCGCAAAAGCGATGGCCCCCTCGCAAATGTGATCTCCCCTCAGCAGCCCCCAGGTTCGCAAATGCGAGCTCCCTCTCGCAAATGCGGTGTCGCATTTGCGACCAAAACACCGCAAATGCTGTCATAACCAGCAATATCAAACCTTCTCCAAATTCCATTTTTTTATCCGTTAACCATCCGGAATCCACCCGAGGCCTCCAGGACCCCAACCAATCATACCGACCAGTCCCAAAACACATTACGGACTTGCTCGAGTCCTCAAATCATATCAAACAACGCTACAACCATGAAGCGCACTCCAATTCAAGCTTAATGAAGTCTACAATTTCAAACTTCTACTTTCGGTGTTTAAACCTATCAAATCACGTCCGATTGACCTCAAATTTTGCACACAAGTCTTATTCGCCAATACGGACCTACTCCAACTTTCGGAATCAGATTCTAACCACGATATCAAAAAGTCAATTCTTTGTCAAACTTCCCAAAACCTTCAAATTTCTATCTTTAGCCAAATGACTCCAAAATGACATACGGACCTCCGAATTCACTTCCGATCGTGCTCCCAACTCTAGAATCACTATACGGAGCTACTCCTATACTCGGAATCCCAAACGGACATCGATAACACTGAAATGCACTTCAACTCAAACTTATGAAATTTCTTCAAAAATGCTAACTTCCACAATAGGCGCCAAAACGCTCCGGGGTCATCCAAATCCCGATACGTACATATGCCCAAGACTAAAATCATCATACAAACCTGCTGGAACCTTTGAATCCCGATTCTGAGGTCGTTTACTTAAAATTGCAATCTTAGCTAATCCAAACTTACCGGAATTCAATTCTGACTGTGCGCTCAAGTCATAATACCTAAAGTGAAGCTGCTCATGGCCTCAAACTGCTGAACAACGCGATAGAACTCAAAATGACCGGTCGGGTCGTTACAGATAAACTATAGCGCACTGAGTTATTCACCACCACAACCTCACCCCCTAATATAATGAAACCCTTACTTTTCGCTTTTCAGACATCATGAAGAAAAGCTTGAAAATTTAATAAGAAGAAAAATTTATCAGGAGTTGAAACTTGTTTCTAAATGAATTTTTCCAAAATCCTTAACGCCTTTAAATAAGGCAATGCCCAATCTGTGGGGGGGGGGGGAATTTTTGGAAGTAAAACGCATTTTAAAAGGGAGTTTTACATATTTAAATTATTGTTATATCAGTTAAACGCAGAAGAGTTATTGGTGGGCCCACAAAATAGGTAAAATGTGGTTTGAAACTGCATTTTATATAAAACGCGTTAGTGAACCGAGTTTTACCTTAACGTCCCAAACGGTCGTTAAGGTAAAACGTGGTTCAAAAATTTGTTTTACATATTTTGGTCACTAAGTTTGTTTTTCATCTATTTATACATTTTGAGTCCAAAAATACAATATTTAGGTTCTAGACTCTTGCATGTTGTCATAAGAGGCTTTCCAGCCATGCCCCATGGGTTCAAAAAAGAAATAAATTAAAAAATTAGAATAGATTTTGACTAGTGAGAATTGAACTAGAGACCTTACAAAGGTTTTAAACTCTCTTGACCACTGAGCTATGCTTTTCGGCTACGTCACGGGAATTCAAAACATAATATATAGAGAAAAAAAATTCCTTATATACAGTGTATTTTTCGGCGAAGTGGGTTCGGTTGAACCCACTTCCGCCCCCCTAAATCTGTCCCTGCCAACATCTAGTGTCATGGACGATCTCGTGATCTTGGTTGCGCCTTTGCTTATATCGCCCCATCGATAGCCCTTGCCAGCGCCCAATCGCAGGCAGATGCCAATAAAGCCGTACGTGTAGACTCTGATGATAAAGACAAGTTTGCTGCCAATAGACTTCCTTCTACCTTGTAGGAATCTAAATCTTTTTTATTGTAAATATAGAGTAGTATTACTTCCTGAATTTCTATTATGTCTCTCTAACTTAGTTATGTCAAGTCCAGTAACTTTGATTTATTTTCTTTAAGCATTATTAGGGATCAAGTAATCAAACTTTCAAGCATTCAAACAATTCTCTGTATTGGTGTCCCTTCCCCTTGACATTGTGTTGCCTTTTTGTAATACCTTTTGTTAATACAATCAAGCTTTCTTTTATTCTCATTATCTTTTTTGTTTTCTTAATTGCTCTTGATATTGATTTTTCCGTACGACAATAATAGTCTCGTCTAGCATACGGAGGAGACCTCAGTTGGTGGATAGTAATCGCATAGACATCAGTTGCTTAGTCTTACGTCGCCCTTCCGGAAAATCTCAAGAAAGCACCACGTAATAATGTTTGTGGTAAGAGTGGACTCGTGAATCTTTGGTTTGATTCCTCACCACATTCAATGTTTCTTATTTTGTACCATAGTCAAGAATGAAGTTTATAATGTGACATGTGTTATTAATAGTATGTGGATGAAGTCCATGTATGAACAGTTTGTGGATGGATTTTCATATTTTATATACATTCCTTATACTATTTTACTATAGTAGTCTTTATTTTTTATGTCTATAAAAGGTTATGTAATTGCTAGTGGAAAGATACACAAAAAGAAGTGAAATACTCCTTCTTTCTGTCTCTATTTCTTATTTATATTTTATTAAATTACTTTTATTTTATACCACATTATCAGCACGAAGCTCTAATTTCATCCTTATGCCCGCTAAGTTAAGTCATATTTTGTTAAGTTTTCTCTATGTCCAATTTATCAAAATTTGAATTTGTGGCCCTTGACATCATCGGAAAGATATTTATCATGGGTCCTTGATACTGAAATTCATCTTGACACTAACGGTCTCGGGAATACTATTATACAAGAAAATGAAGCATCAGATCAGGGTAAAAGCGAAGGCCATGATTTTCCTTCGTCATCATCTACATGAAGGGTTAAAAACTGAATATTTAACCATAAAAGATCCACTTGAATTATAGAATAATTTGAAGGACCGATATGACAACTTACAATTTAAAGTATTACCAAAAGCTCGGTACAAATGGATACATTTAAGATTGTGAAACTTTAAAATCATAAGTGAGTATAATTATGTTATTTTTAAAGTAAGTTCTGTAGTAAAATTATGTGGAGACACTACCACAGATGAAGACTTATTGGAAAAAATATTTTTCATTTTTACGCTTCAAATGTGGTGCCACAACAACAACACCGTGAAAAAGATTTTAAGAAATATTCTGAGTTAATTACATGCCTACTTGTGTTAGAGCAGAATAATACTCTATAAATGAAAAATCATGAAGCTCGTCCCACTGGGTCAGTTCCATTCCCGGAAGTGAATGTTGTATCAGCATATGATAAGTATGAAAGAAAATAAAATAATTATTGTTGTCTTGGACATGGTCGTAGACGTGGACGTGGTAGGGGACAAAACAATTATCGTCATCATGGTGAAAATAAACAGGAGAACAATAAGGGTTCTCAAATTAATCCTTCAAAAGATAAAACTAATATGTGCCACCGATATCGTATGAAAGGTCATTGGACAAATATTTGTCGTACTCTAGATCATTTTGTCTAACTTTATCAAGACTCCCTCAGAAAGAAAGAAATAAAATAATGTAGAGGCACTTGACCTTTCAAAATAATGATGATGAAGCAGGTCCCTTAAACAAATATGATTCTGAGGCACATCTTACATATAAAGATGATGATTTTGGAGGCCTTGCAGATATTACCCATTTAAAAGCTGGAGGCTTCTTCGAGGGATATTGACTGAAAAACTAATCATAATACTGGAGACCTATATTTCTACTTAATTTAGAAAAAAAGAATAAACACTAAAAATCAAAGACTTGCAAGTTGCAAGGGAGATTATTTACTCGCAGGAGAACCATTTTTACTACTTAAATTAGAAAAGAAGAAAAAAGACTAAAATGAAAGACTTGCAGGTTGCAAGTGTCACGACCCAAATTTCCCACACTCAGGAGTCGTGATGGCGCCTATTAGTGAAAGCTAGGCAAGCCAATGATTTCAATTACTTTACACGTTTCATTTTTAATCCCTTAACAGTTGGAAATTAGTATACTATAAACAACGAAAATATTAAAGCGGAAGAATAAAATGTAACATTTTAAGTTAATACTGATACAAATATATAACATAAACCACCTAGAACTGGTGTAACAATCTCACGGACTATCTAAGAAAACTACAAATAAAGTTTGAACAAGAAAGTACATGTCTGTCTTTAGAATATAAAAGAACAGAAAGAAACTAGATACGGAGGGAACGCCAAGGCCTACGGACGCCTGCAAGTCTACCTCGGGTCTTCTGATGGACTGAAAGCAGCAACCCCTAGCTAAGGTCCGTATGCTACAATACCGAGATCTGCACACAGTGCAGAGTGTAGTTTCAGCACAACCGATCCTATGTGCTGGTAAGTATCGGGCCTAACCTCAGTGAATTGGTGACGAGGATAGGACGAGACTACCAAATAAACTTGTGCAGTTAAAGCACATACGACAAGCAATGATAACGGAAACTAGCAGTTAAAAATGGGAAGGGGAAACATGTTGCGGGGGAATATCAAGTAACAAAAGTAATTCAGGAGAGAAACATAAACAACATTTTAAGGTTAGCTTCAGTAAGAATAAGGAAACAATAACAAGTCGATATCCACTATTATTATTTATTGTTGTGGAGCGCAACCAATCCAAATAATATAACACTGTTGCAGCGTGCAACCCGATCCAATCATATATCATTGTTGCAGCGTGCAACCCGACCCCTCCAGTCCTCCCTTATTACTCCATGCTGTGGCATGCAACCCGATCCCAATATATAATTCAACACAAATAACAAAAGAATCCCAACATAGGAACAATAAGGAAACAACAATATCCCGGCAAGGGAATCAACAATGAGAATATATACATCCCGGTAAGGGAACCAACAGTAAGAAGTAAATACGTCCTGACAAGGGAATCAGCTATAACAAAACTTTTTCCAACATTTAACTTCACAAAAGAAACCTCAACTAGAACCGGTACTCAACCATAAACAAATGCCACGAGAATAATCATAATTCTTACCCAACACCGAGAATCGACAACCTAGGCATTTGTAGTACTTATTAAGAGCACAACGATTTTAATTTAAGATTCACGGGAATGCTTGATGACGATGTATAGATAATCGTCACCATAGCTATATGTCGTACACTACACTAGCACATAGAAACTAAAGCACGATACCTATTCCCTCAAGCTAAGGTTAGACCAAACACTTACCTCGAATTTCCACGGCCAACTCAAGCCTCAAACAACGCTTTTCCTTGAGAATTCGCCTCCAAATTACTTATATCTAGTCCAAACAAATTTAACAACATCAATAAATGCTAAGAAATTCGTACCAAATGCTAAATTATAGATTTTCTACCATTTTCCCCAAAAAGTCCAAAATCGACCTCCGGCCCGCTTGGTCAAAACTTGAGGTTCGGACCAAAACCCGATCACCCATTCATCTACGAACCCAAATATGCAATTAGTTTCGAAATCCGACCCTAAAACGAGGTCTAAATTCCAATTATTCAAAAAGCCTTAACTCTACCCAAATTCCTAATTTCTACCATGAAAACTCTTTATTTTTGATTAAAAAGTGATGAAAAACATTGGGTAATTGAAAGAATAAAGTTTATCATTGATTACCAATACTTTGGGGATGAATTTTTGTGAAGAAAATCGCCTCTAGGCCTTGGGAGTTCGAAAATATGAAGAAAAAAGAGTTCTGTCCGCGTTGGAGTCTGTTTTAAAATGACTAGGCAGGCTTTCATCGCGTTCCCGATGGGCTTGTTGCATCCGTGATGGGTCAGGCCCAGATGGACTTTGCGTTTGTGGTCGAGTGGCCGCGTTCGCATAGAACAAAATCCCTTCCCCCAGTCCCCGTCCAAAAAGGCATTCGTGTTCGCGACAGCAGGTCCGCTTTCGCGATGGGTAACCCCCCAAGCGTCGCGTTCGCATCCTGAGCTCTGCGTTCGCGATGAACAAATATGACACTTGAGGAACTTGCTTTATGCGTTCGTGAGAGAAGCCACACGAACGCGAAGAACAAAATCACTGAGCCCCTGAGACAGCAAAACCTGCAACTTTTCTAAGTGTAAAAACATCCTGAAACCTATCTAAAACTCAACCGAGCCCTCGTGGCTCCAAACCAAACATGCATACTAACTCAAAAACATCATATGGACTTACTCGTGTGATCAAATTGCCAAATTAACACCTTTCGTAATGAATTTTGCATTAAAATCAAAGAAGAATCTCAAGAACTCTTAAGTTCAAATTTTAACAACCGATGGTCTGATTCACGTCATTTCAAGTCTGTTTCTTACCAAATTTTACAGGCTCAACCTAAATACCATATAAGACATGTACCAAGTTACGTAACCAAAATTCGGGCCCGATACCATCAATTTCAAATACATTTAAATTTTCAAAAACTCTTAAAATTTCAGTTAAACAATTTTCTTCAAAAATTCATTTCTCGAGCTTGGGACCTCGGAATTCAATTCCGGGCATACACCCAAGTCCCATATTTTCCTACGGACCCTCCGGGATCGTCAAATCATGGGTACGGGTCTGTTTACCCATAATGTTGACCGAAGTCAACTTAAATTTTGCTTTAAAAACCAAATTAGCATTTTTATCAAATTTCCACATAAAAGCATTCCGAATACACGCCCGGACCGCGCATGCAAATCTAGGTGAGATAAAAGGAGGCTTTTAAGGCCTCGGAATATAGAATTGACTTGTAAATCAAGTATCCTCCCCCTCTAAAACAGTCGTTCATCCTCGAACGGACATAGAAAATAAGTACCTGAGTCAAGGAAAAGATGGGGATAACAGATCCGCATATCGGACTCGGATTGCCAGGTAGCTGCCTTGGCAGGCTGACCTCTCCACTGAACACGAATAGAAGGGAACTTCTTCGATCTCAACTGGCGAACCTGCAGGTCTAGAATAGCTATCGACTCCTCCTCATAGGTCAAGTCCTTGTCCAACTGGAAAGTACTGAAGTCTAACACGTGGGATGGATCGCCGTGATACTTCCGAAGCATGGACACATGAAACACTAGGTGCACAACTGATAAACTCGGCGGCAACACAAGTCTATAAGCCACCTCTCCCACTCGATCAAGAATCTCAAAAGTACCAATGAACCTAGGGCTTAGCTTGCCCTTCTTACCAAATCTCATCACGCCCTTCATGGACGACACCTGGAGCAACACTCGATCTCCGACCATAAATGCCACGTCACAAACCTTGCGGTCGACATAACTCTTTTGCCTAGACTGAGCTGTATGAAGCTTGTCCTGAATAATCTCCACCTTATCCAAGGCATCCTAGACTAAATATGTATCCAACAACCAAGCCTCTCCCGACTCAAACCATCCAACTGGCGATCGACATCGCCTACCATATAGTGCCTCATAGGGAGCCATCTGAATGCTTGACTGGTAGCTATTATTGTAGGCAAACTCTGCTAAAGGCAAGAACTGATCCCATGAACCTCCAAAGTCCATAACACAAGCTTGGAGCATATCCTCCAAAACTTGAATAGTACACTTGGACTGACTCTCCATCTGGGGATGAAATGCTATGCTCAACTTGACCCGTGTGCCCAACTCACGTAGAACTGCCCTCCAGAAATACGAGGTAAACTGCGTACCTCGATCGAAAATGATAGACACGAGCACACCATGAATACGAACAATCTCACGGATATAGATCTCAGCTAACCTCTCGAAAGAATAGGAGACTGTCACATGAATGAAATGTGATGACTTAGTCAACCTATCAATAATAACCCATACTGCATCGAACTTCCTCTGAGTCCATGGGAATCCAACACTACAGTCCATAGTGAAATGCTCCCACTTCTACTCAGGAAGCTCAATCCTCTGAAACAAACCACCAGGCCTCTGTTGCTCGTACTTTACCTGCTGACAGTTCAAACACTGAGCCACATACGCAACAATGTCCCTCTTCATCCTCCTCCACCAATAATGCTGCCGCAAATCCTGATACATCTTAGCGTCACCCAGATGAATAGAATACCGAGAACTATGGGCCTCCTATAGAATCAACTCACGGAGTCCATCCACATTAGGCATACAAATATGACCATGCATCCTCAGAACTCCATCATCTCCAACTGTAACCTGCTTGGCACCTCCATGCCGCACTGTGTCTGTAAGGACAAGCAAATAAGGATCATCATACTGCCAATCTCGGATACGCTCAAATAATGAAGAACGAGCGAATGTGCAAGCTAGAACATGGCTAGGCTTAGAAACATCCAGTCTCACGAACTGATTGGCCAAAGCCTGAATATCCAAAGCAAGGGGCCTCTCACCTACTGGAATATACGCAAGGCTGCCCATACTGGCTAACTTCCTACTCAATGTATCGACCACTACATTGGCCTTTCTCGGATGATACAAGATGGTGATATTATAGTCTTTCAATAGCTCCAACCACCTCCTTTGCCTCAAATTTAACTCCTTCTGCTTGAACAAGTATTGCAAACTCTTGTGATCCGTGAACATTTCACACGACACGCCATATAAATAATGCCTCCAAATCTTCAGCGCGTGAACAATGGCTGCTAACTCCAAGTCATGAACTGGATAATTCTCCTCGTAGATCTTCAACTGTCGCGAAGCATATGCAATAACCTTGCCATTCTGCATCAACACCACACCAAGTCCAATACGCGATGCATCACAATACATTGTATATGACCCTGAACCTGTGGGCAAAACCAACATTGGCGCCGTAG
Source organism: Nicotiana tabacum (assembly GCF_000715075.1). Taxonomy (NCBI): domain Eukaryota; kingdom Viridiplantae; phylum Streptophyta; class Magnoliopsida; order Solanales; family Solanaceae; genus Nicotiana; species Nicotiana tabacum. Next base: position 53,464,157 of record NC_134087.1, on the reverse strand, counting down.
TCAAAGTTGTCTTGAGCTTCTGAAAGCTCACCTCACACTCATCTGACCACCTGAACTGGGCACCCTTTTGGGTCAACCTGGTCATCGGGGCTACAATAGATGAAGACCCCTTCACAAACCGAGGATAATAACCCGCCAAACCCAAGAAACTCTGGATCTCTGTAGCTGATGTGGGTCTAGGCCAGTCCTTGACTGCCGCAATCTTCTTAGGATCTACCTGAATACCCTCCGCTGATACAATATGGCCCAAGAATGCTACCGAACTCAACCAAAACTCACACTTTGAAATCTTGGCATACAACTAACTATCCCTCAAAGTCTAAAGAATGACTAGAAGATGTTGTTAGTGCTCCCCCCGGCTGTAGGAATAGATCAAAATATCATCAATGAAGATTATCACGAATGTATCCAAGTAAGGCTTGAACACTAAGTTCATCAAATCCATGAAAGCTGCTAGTTCATTTGTCAACCCAAATGACATCACCAAGAACTCACAATGCCCGTATCGAGTGCAGAGAGCTATCTTAGGGACATCGGATGCCCTAATCCTCAACTGATGGTAGCCAGATCTCAAGTCAATCTTAGAAAATACCTTGGAACCCTGAAGTTGATCAAACAAATCATCAATCCTTGGTAATAGATACGTATTCTTGATTGTGACCTTGTTCAACTGCCGATAATCTATACATATCCTTATCAATCCATCGTTCTTCTTAACAAACACCACCGGCGCACCCCAAGGCGAGACATTAGGCCTAAGAAGCCCTTATCAAGCAAGTCTTGCAATTGTTCTTTCAATTCTTTCAACTCTGGCTGGGCCATACGATACGGCGGGATAGAAATGGGCTGAGTACCTAGAGCCAAGTCAATGCAGAAGTTACCACTCTGAGCTACGTCCCTAGGATGACCTCCTGCTGGCTGGCCTCTACCTCTAGCAGCTTGACCTCCACCTCTAATACCTCAACCTCAACCTCTAGTACCTCTACCCCTACCCTTAGCGGGCGGCGCGGGCAGTGGAACACCTGGTGCCTGAACCATAGCACGGGAACCCTGCTACTACGACTGAACACCCACTAATCTCGTACAAGCCCTCCAGATATGACCATACTCACCACACTTAAAGCATCCACCTGAATGTTGTGGCTGAGGGAACTGAGACTGACCCTGGCGGGCCGGCTGGCCATGAGAATAGCTCTGAATAGAAGGTTCTCTAATAGGAGCTGATGGTGAACTGTAGGACTGCTAATCAAAATATTGCATATGAGAACCACGGCCACCTGAAGCACCATGAGAAGTTTGAAGTGCTGAATGAAACGACCTAGGAAGATGGACCCTACCAGAAGAATCCCTACCTCTAGATGAGGCACCACTAAACCTGCCTGAATGATGGGGCCTCTTGTCAGACCCCTGACCACTACCTTGTGATAAAACCATCTCAACTCTCCGGCCACATTTGCCGCATCCTGAAAAGAAATCTCGCTCCCAGTCTTCTTACCCATCTGCAATCGAATCGGTTGAGCGAGTCCTTCAATGAACCTCTTCACCCTCTCTCTCTCAGTGGGAAGTATGATAAGAGCATGACAGGCCAAAGCAATGAATCTGATCTCGTACTGAGTGACAGTTATAGAACCCTGCTGGAGACGCTCAAACTACCTCTGATAGTCCTCCCTCTGAGCGATAGGAAGAAACTTCTCCAGAAATAGCTGAGAGAATTGATCTCAAGTCAAGGCAGGCGACCCAACTGGCCTAGCCAAACAATAATCCCTCCACCAAGTCTTGGTGGAACCTGACAGACGAAAAGCAGCAAAGTTGACTCCATTGGTCTCCACTATCCCTATGTTCCGAAGAACCTCATGACATCTGTGAAATTCTCTGAAGATGTACCACCATAAGAAGTAGTGAACAGCTTGGTGAACCTGTCCAATCTCCATAAAGCATCGGCAGACATAGCTGCTCCATCACCGGTCTAAGCTACCACACCCAGCTGAACTACTCCAACTAGCTGAGCTGTTGGAGTCTGAAACTAGGGAGTCATCTTCTCCAGAGTGCGGGTAGCGAGAGTCAGTGCTCTTCCCCCAACCTAAGAGACGGCTGGTGCTATAAGAAGTAAGCATGCTCGGGTGGCACTCTCCATAAGGCCCACTCGACAGACTAGAGCATCCTGGAGTACTGGGGTAGCAATGAACCCCTCTGGGACCTGAGCTGGGCCCATAGGAACTGTCTGGGCCGAAACCTCATCATCAAACTCTACCTAAGGCTCCGCCACTGGTGTTGTTACTCTGGGATGAGCTTTGCCCCTACCTCGGCCTCTAGCACGGCCTCGGTCTCGCCCTCTGCCCATCATAGGAGCTACTGCTGGGGGCTCAGGCTGCTGGTCAGTGGATGAAGAAGCGCGTGTTCTTGTCATCTGTTAAAGAACAGAGTAGAAATCCAATTAGCATTGAGAAACCAAACTGCACGACAGAGATGAATAGAAGTGAAACTGTTCCTAACTCTGCAGCCTCTGGAGGATAAGTACAAACGTCTTTGTACTGATCCCTCAGACTCTACCAAGCTTGTTCATGAATTGTGAGACGTAAGCAACCAAGAGCTCTGAAACCAACTTGTCAAGACCCGGATTTCCCACCCTCGGGAGTCGTGGTGGCGCCTACTAGTGAAAGCTAGGCAAGCCAATGATTTTAATTACTTTACCCTTTTCATTTTTAATCCATTAACAGTTGTAAATTAATAGTTTATAAACAGCGGAAATATTAAAGGGGAAGAATAAAATGTAACATTTTAAGCTAATATTGATACAAATCTATAACATAAACTACCCAAAACTGGTGTCACAATCTCACAGACTATCTAAGAAAACTACAAATAAAGTCTGAACAAGAAAGTACATGTCTGTCTTTGGAATATAAAAGAACACAAAGAAACTAGATAGGGAGGGAATGCCAAGGACTGTGGACGCCTGCAAGTCTACCTCGGGTCTCCTGATGGACTGAAGGCAGCAACCCCTAGCTAAGGTCTGTATGCTCCAGTACCGAGATATGCACACTGTGCAGAGTGTAGTATCGGCACAACCGATCCCATGTGCTGGTAAGTGTCGAGCCTAACCTCGACGAAGTAGTCACGAGGTTAGGACGAGACTACCAAGTAAACCTGTGCGGTTAAAGCATATACAACAAGCAATGATAACGGAAATTAGCAGTTAAAAATGGGAAGGGGAAACATGTTGCAGGGAAATATCAAGTAACAACAGTAATTCAGGAGAAAAACATAAATAGCATTTTAAGATTTGAATCAGTAAGAATAAGGAAACAATAACAAGCCGATATCCACTTTTATTATTTATTGTTGCGGCGCGCAACCAATCCAAATCATATGACACTGTTGCAGCGTGCAACCCGATCTAATCATATATCATTGTTGCAGCGTGCAACCCGACCCCTCCAGTCCTCCCTTATTACTCCATGTTGTGGCGTGCAACCCGATCACAATATATAATACAACACAAATAACAAAAGAATCCCAACATAGGAACAATAAGGAAACAACAATATCCCGGCAAGGAAAACAATAATGAGAATAAATACATCCCGGCAAGGGAACCAACAGTAAGAAGTAAATACGTCCTAACAAGGGAATCAGCTATAACAAAACTTTTTCCAACATTCAACTTCACAAAGAAACCTCAACTAGAACCGGTACTCAACCATAAACAAATGCCACGAGAATAATCATAATTCTAACCCAACACCGAGAATCGACAACTTAGGCATTTGTAGTACTTATTAAGAGCACAACGATTTTAATTTATGATTCATGTGCATGCTTGATGATGATGTATAGATACTCGTCATCATACCTATATGTCATACACTACACTAGCACATAGCAACTAAAGCACGATACCTATTCCCTCAAGCTAATGTTAGACCAAACACTTACCTTGAATTTTCACGGTCAACTCAAACCTAAAACACCGTTTTTCCTTTAGAATTCGCCTCCAAATTACTTGTATCTAGTCCAAATTAATTTAACAACATCAATAAATGCTAAGGATATATACCCAATGCTAAATTATAGGTTTTCTACCATTTCCCCCAAAAAGTCAAAAATTGACCTCGAGCCCGCTTGGTCAAAACTCGAGGTTCGGACCAAAACTCGATCACCCACGAGTCCAAATATGCAATTAGTTTCAAAATCTGACCCCAAAACAAGGTCTAAATCCCAATTATTCAAAAAGTCCTAACTCTACCCAAATTCCTAATTTCTACCATGAAAATCTTGATTTTTGATTAAAAAGTGATGAAAAACATTGGATAATTGAAAGAGCAAAGTTTAGAATTGATTACCAACACTTTGGGGATGAATTTGTGTGAACAAAATCGCCTCTAGGCCTTGGGAGTTCAAAAAGATGAAGAAAAAAGAGTTTTGTCCGCATTGGAGTCTATTTTAAAGTGAATAGGCAGACCTTCATCGCGTTTTTGATAGGCCTGTTGCGTTCGCGTTGGGTCAGGCCCAGATGGCCTTCACGTATGCGGTCGAGTGGCCGCGTCCTCATAGAACAAAATCCCTTCCCCCAGTCCTCGGCCAAAAAGGCCTTCGCGTTCGCGACAGTAGGTCCGCGTTCGCGAAGTGTAATGCCCCCTCCAAGCTTCGCGTTCGCATCCTGAGCTCCGCATTCGTGATGAACAAATCTGACACCTGAGGAACTTGCCTTACGCGTTCGCGAGAGAAGCCACGCAAACGCGAAGAACAAAATCACTGAGCACCTGAGGCAGCAAAACTTGCAACTTTTCTGAGTGTAAAAACCACCCGAAACCTATCCGAAACTCCCTCGAGCCCTCGGGGCTCCAAACCAAACATGCATACTAACTCAAAAATATCATATGGACTTACTCGTGTGATCAAATTAAAAAATTAATACCTTTAACAACGAATTTAGTATTAAAATCAAAGAAGAATCTCAAGAACTCTTAAGTTCAATTTTAACAACCCAGGGTCCGATTCACGTCATTTCAAGTCCGTTTCTTACCAAATTTTACAGGCTCAACCTAAATACCATATAAGACCTTACCGGGCTCCGAAACCAAAATACGGTCCCGATACCATCAATTTCAAATACATTTAAATTTTCGAAAACTCTTAAAATTTTAGTTAAACAGTTTTCTTCAAAAATTCATTTCTCGGGCTTGGGACCTCAGAATTCAATTCTGGGAATCTGCCAAAGTCCCATATGTTCATGTGGACCCTCTGGGACCGTCACATTACGGGTTCGGGTCCGTTTACCTAAAATGTTAACATAAGTCAACTTAAATTTAGTTTTAAAGACCAAATTAGCATTTTTATCAAATTTTCACATAAAAGCATTCTGGATATACGCCGGATTGCGCACGCAAATTGAGGTGAGATAAAAGGAGGATTTTAAGGCCTCAGAACAAAGAATTTTTACTTGTAAATCAAGTGATGACCTTTTGGGTCATCACAGCAAGGGAGATTATAAATGAATGTATGTCAAAGATAATATTAGGATGATACACAACAGGACTTATGAGACTAAGTAGATTCAAGTCGTGCAAGTTGCACTAAATACCACTTATATTGATCTAAGGGAAATGAAGAGTCGCGGATTTTTTTTTTATTCCCTACTTTCCGTACATTGTTGTAAGACATGAATGCACGGATTTCCATTCCTTAGAATTTTCTTGTTAAAACTTTTGGTAAGTATTTAGTACTCCCTCTGTTCTAATTTATGTGAACCTGTTTGACTGGGAACGGAGTTTAACAAAAAATGAAGGCTTTTAAAATTTGTGGTCCTAAACAAGTCCAAAAGGGGCCCAGAGTATTTGTGTGGTTATAAAAGCTTCGCGTTAACAGTAGAATTGTAAGTTTAAGTTAAATTGTTACCAAATTTAGAAAGGGGTCATTCTTTTTGGAATGGACCAAAAATAAAATAGGTTCACATAAACTAGAACAGAGAGAGTAATTGTTTTGTGCCTGCTTTGTTTGGCCTAGGGCTGGGCATATATTGGGTATAACCGATAGCTCGAACCGATAAAATACTATTGGGTTATCGATATAGGGTTATTGGGTAGATTGTTCTATAACGGTTTAATGTTATTTAACCATTGGGTTATCGGTTCGGGTCTTGGTTTATGTTTGACCAAAAAGTCTTAAACATATTTGTTAAACTAATTAAGTAAATGATAATAGGTTAATTCTAATTAAATATAATAAGTTCTAGATCCAGGATTGATGGGTAATAATTGCTTAGAAACCGCATACAAAGCTATTAAAAGCCAAAATGTGATTTAATGATGTTCTTGTGAGTAAATGAGGGAATGAAGACAAACAATAAATATGATGAATGGCAATAACTATAAATAAAGAGAATAATTCACCCAAATGTATAACGAGGTGGATGATTCTCCATCTGACAATGATGTAAGATAACTAAACTTGGGAATATCAAATACTTTATCGGATCTGACGTGGGAAAGTGTCACGACCCAAAACTAACCCTGTCGTTATGGCACCTATCGTGGTACTAGTCAAGCCGACATATTACCAAAATAAATAGATATTTTCATTTCAAATATAGTTCCAAAACTATTTAATATAAAACCTTCATAAAAGAGTTCAAATCAAAACAAAAGTGCAGAAAAGAAAGCCCGACATCAGGGTGTCACAAGTCATGAGCATCTTCTACAACTGTCTGACAATATCAAGACTAAAATAGCCTGGAAATAATTGAATACAATTAAGGGAAGATAAAAAGGGAGTAAAGCAGGGGTGCATCGACAGACAGCTACCTTGCTAACTCCGATGGATCTACCACCGAATAATCAACACTCGCTACCTAGTCCAGAAATACCTGGATTTGCACACAAGGTGCAGGGAGTAATGTGAGTACGCCAACTTAGTAAGTAACAAAAGTAAATAAAGACTGAGCAGTAGTAACGAGCAATAAAACATATACAGTTCATATCATGAAATTTCAGTAGAATATAGCATGCTTTTAAAATTAGGGTTCAAATCAACTCATCTCATTTAAATCCAATTTCAGTAAAACCTTTTAAAAACATCTTTCAATGGGTTTCAAACAAGTGATGAAACAGTGAGTAAAAATGATGAAAACATAAATAGCCCCTCGGGAAAACATGAATCATATACAGCCCCTCGGGCACATCATGCATCAAGAACAACCCCTCGAGCAAAACATGGATCAAGAACAGCCCCTCGGGCAAAACATGGATCAAGAAAAGCCCCTCGGGCAAAACAACATATCACCCACTCAGGGAACCCGCGCTCACTGGGGTGTGCAGACTTCGGAGGGGCTCCTACAGCCCAAGCGCTATAGTGAGCCACCTCATGGCATAATCAATCAGGCCTGTGACCTCATAACAAGCCACCTGGTGGCATAAACACTCAGGTTGGCGTGCAGCCCAATCTCATAAATTTCCTCACAAATCAGGCCTTTGGCCTCACTCAGTCATCAACCTCTCAAGCCACTCGGGTTATCAGTAAAAATAGGGTGCTCAGTGCAAAACAACATTTTTATATACATCAAAACAGTATAGTAAAGACTGAGTTATGAAATCAATGAGTATAACATGACTGAGTATAAATTTTCAATCTAAAACAGTGAGAGGATAGTAAGAAAAAGGCCCCTCAGGGTCCAAACAGCTTTGGCACAAGGCCCAAACATGGCATTCATCCTAATTTATAGAAATTCTTTCTAAAACGCATAAGTATCATATAGTTTCAGCCAAATACGCAACTTATTGTTGCTATGGACGGACCAAGTCACAATCCCCAGTTGTGTACGCCCACATGCCCGTCACCTAGCATGTGTGTTACCTCAAAGTAGTAAAATGATGCTAAATCTGGGGTTTCATACCCTCACGACTAGATTTAGAATCATACTTACCTTAAACAAGCCAAATCCAATACCGAGCAAGCCAAGGGATGCTCTAAAAATGCCATCTCGTGCGTTCTGACCTCCGAATGGCTCGAAACTAACCAAAAATAACTCAAATAAATCAAACAATGCTAAAGGAACCAATCGCAATCGAAAAAGGTCGAATCATTAATCAAAAGCCCATAATCGGCCAAAATGCCCAACCCGGGCCCGCATCTCGAAACCCAACAAAACTCACAAAATCTGATAACTCATTCAATTATGAGTGCAACAATACTAGTTTCATCTAATTTCGACTCCGAATCGATGTTCAAAACTTAAAATTTTGCTTTATGAAACTTTAGGCAAAAACCCCCAAATATCACTTTGAAATTATCAATCAAATGCCAAAAACGAAGATGGATTCATATAATATAACTAAATCCGAGTAGAGAATACTTACTCCAATCCATATGGTGAAAATAGACTCCAAAATCGCCCAAATTCGAGCTCCCTAACTCAAAATATGACCAGATGAACAACCCTTGTTTTATATATTTTTCTGCCAGCTATTCTGCCTCGATTCTCATGCCAAACAATCCCGAAATTTTCTTTTGATGTCTCTAATGGATTTCTTGTGAATTTTTAGTCAAGTTAGGCTCTTGAATCACTCCATTTGACCTTATATTAAATGAGATATGTTGGTTTCAATATTTAAAAATAGTGCATATTTTTAAATACGAATTCAGTGGCTATTTCGTAATTAATCTGAAAAATCTGACAACCCAATTCTTAGTAAAATGACCATAAAATCTTCATATGATGTCCTAATTCAACTATTCTTTTTTATATGACTCCATAATTACGATACGGATCTAATGCTTTAATAAAAATAGAAATCAGAGCTTATTTGCTTAATGTAGTACCATTTATGCTTGAAAAATGACGTTGAAACATTAAAAAAAAGAGCGCAACTCAATCCAAACATATCTGAAACTCACCCGAGTCCCTCGAGACTCTGTTCGAACATACCAACAAGTCCAATATCATAACACAGACCTACTCAAGGCCTCAAAACACACATAATAACATCGAAACGACGAATCACACCTCAATTCGAAATCAATGAACTTGAAACTTCAAACTTCCATAACAAATGCCGAAACCTATCAAATCACGTCCGACTAACCTCAAATTTTGCACACAAGTCACATTTGACATTATAGACCTGATCCAACTTCCGAAATCAAAATCCGACCCTGATATCAAAAAGTCCACTCCCGGTCAAACTTTCCAAAATTCCAACTTTTGCTATTTCGAGCCAAACTCTATTGCAGACCTCCAAATCACAATCCGGATGCGCTCCTTAGTACAAAATCACCCAACGGAGCTAACTGAACCATCAGAAATCCAATCCGAGGCAAATTCTACAAAGTCAAAGCTTGGTCAAACCTTTCAAATTTAAAGCTTCTAGCTGAGAATCATTCTTCCAAATCAATTCCGAATAACCTGAAAACCAAAATCAATGATATACATAAGTCATAATACATCATACGGGGCTAGTCATGCCCGAGAACTGGCGAGCAAAGTGTAAATGCTCAAAACTACTGATCGGGTCATTACATCCTCCCCCACTTAAACATATGTTTGTCCTCAAAAGTGCCTAGAGTTGTTCCGAAAACCATCAAATCGCTATTTAACCTTACCGTGCACATACCCGGGGGTGATCCCACGTCACCTTATCCCATATAGGTCCAATAACACAACATAACTGAAATTTCATAATTCACCCTATCCCATAACCTTAAAACTAATTTTCCACTTCCGAAATGATCTATAAGACCAGAATCTCACATCTATACATTGTATAAGTCCGAACAAGCTGTATCAACCATATCTGTAACCCAAGATGTAATCACATGATATACCACATAACTCAAACACTCATAACGATAACCTCTAATCACATCAACTGCTCAAACAATCCCAATATCGGTAATAAACCTCTTATCATACGAAGCCTCATTCCAACATATTCGTATACTGACAATGATGAAAAAAACATGCAGAAATCATAATCATTCCTCAGATCAACCAGTGATGGAGCTCTCTCTCCTTCGGCAAGGACCATAGTAAATTCCTAAGCTGAATCCCGATATTATCCTTCCAACATGCTGAAATCAAATCCGATAGTATTCATTCTAGATCCCAATGACCTCATCCCATCCAACATGACTACTCTAGTAACAGGACACATCGACACAATCTAAATCCACAACCTGTGCGACCCACGCACCAATAAGCAATAGTCCAAATGTACTCAAATCATGAAAAAATGACTCAAATGAGAGAGCTGTACCGCAAGCTCACCAGTATCAGCACAACACAATGCTGAGAACCCATCACACACGAATCTAACCCGAAGGATCATACCTCTACATAACTTCGCTACAATATGCGACCCTATCCAAACTGGTCCACATGAGATACCTCAAGTCACCATGCTCAAAATAATCAACCACACACAATTTGATGTCTAGTACCAAAGTAAATCACCATAACCACGGAGAAGTAAATGACACAATGCCATGCTAGCCCAAAAGAACATATCCAATTCGCAATCAATCATGAAACACCCAAATACCCGTCTCACTCAAATTCCGCTTTAAAGCCCAAATAGAACTGCACCATATGTGCATATACCAACAATCGCAACTCCTCGCACACAAAAGGGTAACTCATATATCACTCCAGAACACGAATAAGCTCAATGACAATCGAATGGCACATCCCTCAACAATAGCAATTCGAAGTTAACAATTCCGACCATATGCAGGACACACATTCATATTGGGCCTACCAATGAACCCTAAATCAACTTGGTCACCCACAATAGATAAATAACTCTCTGAAAGTTCACAATGATAGAATCATAGCACATACTATCATCTGACTAGCTTGCCCACATATTCACAGTCCACAACCACAAAATAACCAATTTATGAGACTCCCAGTCTCCAAATCCATAAAGCACATGAATCACCATATCCGATCCCAACTCCACCGCCCGAATATCTAACACATCCCTAATACTCGATCATTCCACGAGGGGTAATTTTAAAATTCTTCTGCCACCAAGCAAACCTTGAATATCAGCAGTCAATCAGATAAGATAGTGCCACAATACCAATGAAGTATCTATAACTCAAACACATCACCCTTTTTTGAAATGTATACCCTCATCAAGCCACACCAATCAGTGATCTCATTTATCTAGTCATCTAAAACTGTTCATGCTGCCTAAGAATTTATGACCTTCCTTTCAAAATTGAACTGTGACCTTACACATGCAAATCTCAACCCCACACAACATACCGCATATAACATACCATCTTATGATAAATATGAGAACTTCATAATCCACTTTGAGCTACAAGCAACTACGTACTCAACCAGCCAAGAACTTTTCCATTTGATCCCATATAGGAGAAAATCACTATACATCCCATGCTCCTCATGCCAGTAGAAAATCTACACCTCCAACCATGGTAGAAATTATCAAGAACTCTCTGAATCCCCTTTGCACAAAACAAAACCTTCAGGACTAACTCCTTCTAACTCAACCAAGCTATGCAAGCCATCAAAACCTAAGAGCATTGCCACAAAACACTTGTAGAAACCCATTACATTATAAGCACCCAAGAACCAATCATATCCAATACCATGCTGATCCAACCTACTACCAAGCTATCCTAATTCTTTGAGTTCCTTCCGAATTACCTTCAAATTGATACGTTTCCTTGCTAGTACACTGCTATCTTTAACTAAAATTTGCCCCACGAACTTTAGCATAAAACCACACCGCCCTAAGGCTCATAAATCGTTGTATTCTTCTAAAGCACCCCCAAAAGTACCACAATCGAGATACCCGCTCTAAAGAGACCTTCTGTGAATCTAAAGTCATTACCTTCGTCTTCCTGATATTGGTATGTAGAATCCATAATAATACAAAAATGCCACAAGTCCTGACATCCTCCCATATAAATCTCAGTTTCTAGCCAACACACATCCTGAAGATTCCTAATTGCCATGTATAAATCTTGAATTCATTAGAACCGTTCTTGAGAGTTATCCACTCTTCTCAAATCTCAATTAGACTGATCAAACGGACTGAACGACCTGTGTGCCATTAGCACTCCAACACCCAAGGAAGTAACCCATTCTTCTAAGCCGCCGAGTGATTTTTCCTACTTCGTACACGTTACATTCCTTACCAACAACAATTAAATCATCCAATGTTTCCCATATACCCATAAAGCATAAGACAACCCTTATCCAAAATTTCCTTTACTCAAGTCATCCTCGATCTCAACCTCTGTAAGCCATAACTGATTCACTAGTATACCTCAAATTGGAACCAACACAACACATAACCGTGCAAGAAACTGATAATTAGCAGACTCCACCACTTGGCTCAAAGCCATAAATCAAAACACACAAAAACGCACAATGCCCATACTCTATTACTGCCATAATACCATAGTGAGATTCAACTAAATCCTTCATAAGCTCATGCAACACAAACCATCTAGTATTTCAGATCATCTGCAAATCTTGCATTCACCCTCGTAACAATCAAGCCCACTCTCATAAGCAATCCAAACTCAAATTGCAGCATATAAAATTCACTAGTAAAGGAGGACTCGCTACAAAACAGCATAGGGATCCCACTCCCTCAGGACACACCGCAGGAGATAACTCGCCTGCTTCGTCTCAAACTAACATCTCTTTATACCCTTCTACCATCACACAATCACTTAATCTTCATGAGTTTAAACTCATATCATGACATGAAATCTACTTTATTCCCTAACTAAAAAACATGAAAAGATCATTCAACACACCCAAAACTCGGGGCTATACATCAAATCAAGATGGAAATCAAGCACCAAATAGTTCATTCTACCCTTAAGCAGACCCTCCTCGTCACATCCAAATCATATGAACACATATCTTAGTCACATCATACTCATTACGTAATCATCCAGCCATCATTTCCACTAATAAGGACACTACCGAACATATAAATCCAAAAACAAGTGCTCATACAATCAACACTTCAGTGCTAAAGCTACAGAAAAGCCCAGTCCCAAGTCGTCTAGACTAGCCCAACATCAACACACAGAAATCACATCTCACCTCTCATTTAGGGAATTACAAGTCATCGATGCACAGCTGATATTGAGTGCTCATGTGCGTATACGAACGCGTGGAAGGAATTTCAAGAGTTACATTTCAAGCTGAATCAATGTCGCACTATAAGAATTCAAGAATGTGGGATTTCCTAAAGGTTTTGTAGCCTCTTAAAGATAAGTACTGATGTCTCTGTACCGATCCGCAAGACTCTACTAAAACTGCTCATAACTCGTGAGACCTATGTAACCTAGGATCTGATACCAACTTGTCACGACCCAAAACTAACCCTGTCGTGATAGCGCCTATCGTGGTACTAGGTAAACCGACACATTACCAAAACAAATAGATATTTTCATTTCAAATATAGTTCCAAAACTATTTAATATAAAACCTTCATAAAAGAGTTCAAATCAAAACAAAAGTGCAGAAAAGAAAGCTTAACATTGGGGTGTCACTAGTCATGAGCATTTAGTACGACCGTCTGACAATATCAAGACTAAAATAGCCTGGAAATAATTAAATACAACTAAGGGAAGATAAAGATGGAGTAAAGCAGGGTTGCGGTCGACAGGTAGCTACCTTGCTAACTCCGATAGATCTACCACCGAATAATCAACACCCGCTATCGGGTCCAGAAATACCTGGATCTGCACACAAGGTGCAGGGAATAATGTGAGTACGCCAACTCAGTAAGTAAAAAAAGTAAATAAAGACTGAGCAGTAGTGACGAGCAAAAACATATATACAGTTCATATCGTGAAATCTCAGTAGAATACAGCAGGCTTTTAAAATCAGTGTTCAAATCAACTCAGCACATTTAAATCCTGTTTCAGTAAAACCTTTTAAAAACATCTTTCAATGGGTTTCAAACAAGTGATGAAACAGTGAGTAAAAATGATGAAAACATAAACAACCCCTTGGGCAAACCATCACTCGAGAATAGACCCTCGGGAAAACATGAATCATAAACTGCCTCTCGGGCAAACCTCACAGTCACTCATAAATAGCCCCTCGGGCATACCTCACAGTTACTCATAAACAGCCCCTCGGGCACATCATGAATCAAGAACAGCCCCTCAGGCAAAACATGGATCAAGAACAGCCCCTCAGGCAAAACAACATCACTCACTCGGGGTACCCGCGCTCACTGGGGGCGTGCAGACTTCGGAGGGGCTCCTACAGCCCAAGCGCTATAACAAGCCACCTCGTGGCATAATCAATCAGGTCTGTGGCCTCATAACAAGCCACCTTATGGCATAAACACTCAGGCTCTTGACCTCACTCAATCATGAATCAATAATAATATGTTGCGACATGCAGCCCGATCCTATAAATATCCTCACAAATCAGGCCCTTGGCCTCACTCAGTCATCAACCTCTCAAGCCACTCGGGCTATTAGTGAAAATAGGGTGCTCAGCCCAAAACAACATTTTTATATGCATCAAAATAGTATAGTAAAGACTTAGTTATGAAATCAATGAGTACAACATGACTGAGTATAAATTTTCAATCGAAAACAGTGAGAGGATAGTAAGAAAAAGGCCCCTCAGGGTCCAAACAACTTTGGCACAAGGCCCAAATATGGTATTCATCCCAATTTATAGAAATTCTTTCTAAAACGCATACGTATCATATAGTTTCAGCCAAGTATGCAACTTATAGTTGCTACGGACGTACCAAGTCACAATCCACAGCGGTGCACGCCCACATGCCCTTCACCTAGCATGTGCGTCACCTCAAAGTAGTAAAATAATGCGAAATCCGAGGTTTCATACACTCAGGACTAGATTTAAATCATTACTTTTCTCAAACAAGCCAAATCCAATACCGAGCAAGCCAAGTGATGCTCCAAAAATGCCATCTCGTGAATTTAGACCTTCGAACGGCTCGAAACGAACCGAAAACAACTCAAATACATCAAACAATACTAAAGGAACCAATCGCAATCGAAAAAGGTCGAATCTTTAATCAAAAGCCCATAATCGACCAAAAATCCCAACCCGGGCCCGCATCTCGAAACCCAATAAAACTCACAAAACCGACAACCCATTCAATTATGAGTTCAACCATACTAGTTTCATCCAATTCCGACTCCGAATTGATGTTCAAATTTTAAAAATTCACTTTATGAAACATTAGGCAAAACCCCCCCAAATTTCACTTTGAAATTATCAATCAAATGCCAAAAAGAAAGATGGATTCATGAAATATAACTAAAACCGAGTAGAGAAAACTTACCCTAATCCATATGGTGAAAATTGCCTCCAAAATTGCCCAAATCCGAGCTCCCCAACTTAAAATATGACCAAATGAACAAACCGTTATTTTATATATTTTTCTGCCAGCTATTCTGCCTCGATTCTCATATCAAATGATCCTGAAATTTTCTTTTGATGCCTCCAATGGATTCCTTGTAAAATTTTAGTCAAGTTAGGCTCTTACTCTGACGATTTTTAGGCGATTTGATCACTGACCGCTGCCATGGCCAATTTGGCCGGCGGCCAGCCTTCTTCTCCAGTTGGTCAGCCTCCCCCCCACCCTCGCCCAGCCTGCCATGACCACAAACAACAATCCTCATCCCCTAGATTACTCAAAACTATTAAAACCTAGTACACTTAATGTAGCCATGCAAGAACATAAAGCAGTAGTAGAGCCAATTCTATTGAGACGAGTAGTAGTGTTGAATGGACAACCTATAGTTGTGTGTACAGAGGAAGAGGTTGAACGAATGAATGTTATTGAAGAACTTGAATATGTAGTTGTTGGAAAATTTGCATATGGATGGCCAGATTTGAATGAAATACGACGTATACTTCCTGCTCAATGTGGTATCAAGGGAGAGTGTAGTATTGGCTTATTAAGGGATAGCCATGTTCTCACTAGATTGACCTTATGGCGGGATTTTGTTGATTTCTCATTCAAAGGTTCTTATTATGTTATTGATAAGGTAGGTAATGAATACCAATAGCGACCTCTCATATATTATGCCAAGTTCAAAGCTGGGGAGGAAACTCCTATGGCTATGGCATGGATTTCATTCCCACGCTTGTTGCCTACTTATTTTGTAAAGGAGTGTTTATTTTCACTTGCGTAAGCTATGGGGAAACCTTTACACTTGGATATGGATACAATAAATAAGACACGTCCAAGTTGTGCTCGAGTTAAGGTGTTAGTTGATTTAATAGCTGATCATCCAAAAAAGGTCAGGATGGACATAGTGAAAGAGGAATTTGGGGACATGAGAACAGAATAGGTTAACATTAAATATGACATGCTTCCTAAGTATAGTAGGCAATGTAGATTGTAAGGGCATAAGTAGATTGAGTGTTGGAGGCTGCATCCGGAATTGATGGCTCATGATCAAAGCAAACAGACTACAACTGTGAATGGTAACAACAAGGAGAAGACTAATCAACCATTAATGATCCTCTCAGGTGGAAAGGTTGTGGGGAATATTAATGCAGGAGGTGATCAATGGAAGGAGGTAAGAGACAATCGAGTGAAAGGTGATACCAAGAAGCCCTAGCTCTGGTGAAGTGAAGTTCTAGGGGTGAAGATGGTGAGATTGCGGAAGAGGCAATGAAGTTCTTTGAGGAGCAATTTACTAAAAACACTGTTCCATCAGATTTTAGGATTCTTAATCACATTCCTACTCTCATAGATGGAGGGCAAAATGATGAACTGATGAAGCAGCGTACTATGGATGAGGTCAAAAAGGCTGTTTTTGGTCTCAATGGTGAGAGTGCAGGAGGTCCGGATGGATTCACAGGTAGTTTCTATCATGCTTGTTGGGATATTATTGGAGAGGACATTTTTGACATGGTTAGAGATTTTTTCAATGGACATGAATTGCCCAAATGTGTTACTCACACTAATCTTGTCCTATTTCCTAAGAATAAGGAGGTGACAACTTTTTCAGATTTGAGGCCCATAAGCCTTAGCAACTTCTCCAACATAATCATTTCAAGGGTTATTCATGAGAGGTTAGTATGCTTACTTCCAAATTTAATATCTGAGGAGTAGGCTGGCTTTGTAAAGGGAAGGAGCATGATGGAGAATGTGTTGTTAACTCAGGAAATAATAACTGACATTAGACTGAGCACCAAGGCAGGCCCTAATGTTGTTATTAAACTGGACATGATCAAGGCATAGGATAGGCCCTCATGGTTATTTTTGACAAAAGTTTTGAGGAAAATGGGATTTGGTGAGAGATTCATAGGGTTGGTATTTGGGATTGTCTCAAACAATTGGTACTCAGTGCTTATAAATGGGCAACCTTATGACTTTTTCAAATCATCTAGGGGTGTCAAATAAAGGGATCCTTTATCTCCTACATTATTTATCCCGGCCGCTGAAGCTCTTTCCAGGGGTTTAAATTCTTTGCATTTGAACCTATATATTTGTGGATTTGGAATGCCTAAGTGGAGCCCTAAAATCAATCACTTGGCTTATGCGAATGACACTGTCATATTCTCCTCATCTGATGCCACTTCTCTTAGATTGGTGATGGAAATTTTGAATGATTATGAGGTGGCTTCTGGAAAATTGGTAAACAGGAGCAAATCTTCAATCTGTATGCACCATTTGGTTAATATGGAGGTTGTCACAAAGGTTGAAAGAATTACTGGAATTGGAAGGAAAGATATTCCTTTCACTTATCTTGGATGTCCTATCTTCTACTCTAGAATGAAGATGGATTATTATCAGGATTTAATAACTAAGGTGATGGACAAATTACAAGCATGGAAGGGGAAGTTGTTGTCAATAGGTGGCAGAGTAGTGTTAATCTCACATGTTTTACAAAGCATACCAATCCACTTACTTTCAGCAGTAAACCTTCCACAGTCATCAACAAATTACACAAGATATTTGCTCAATTCTTCTGGAGTAGTGCTATTGGAGGAAGTAGTAGACATTGGGCATCTTGGAATACTCTGTGTATGCCTTGTGATGAGGGGGTATTGGGTTTAGATCATTGCATGATGTGTCAAAGGCTTTGTTTTGTAAATTGCGGTGAAATTTTAGAACTAAGCCAAGCATTTGGAGCTCATTCATGAGCCAAAAATATTATAAAAAATTGAATGTTGTGATTGTACCTTGGAGAAGGGGGTCTCATATATGGAGGAAAATGTTGGAGTGTAGGGATGCTATTGAGCACCAAATCACATGGCAACCTATGATGGTATCCTCACTCTTTTGGTTTGACAATTGGACAGGGTTAGGGCTTTTATATTTTTTTGTATCTCCATATTTTGGGATAGATAAATCCATTCACAGTGTCTATGATGTGGTGGAGGATGGGATGTGGAATGTAGAGAAAATATAGGAGGCATTACCTATGGACTTTGCTATGTATATTCTGGATAGAGTAAACCCTCTAGGGATGGAGAACATATTAGATGTTCCATACTAGATGTTGGAAACTAGAGGAAACTTCAGTGTCAAGTCGGCTTGGGAGTACTTAAGGAGAAGGAATGATCCAAGACTTTTTACAAAATGATATGGGTGAAGGGATTGTCGTTCAAGATCTCATTCTTCATGTGGAAAGTATGGAAAGCTAAGCTCCCACTAGATGATTTCATGAGAAGGTTGGGTTACTTCATGCCTTCAAGATGTTGGTGTTGCATTGATCCACAAGAAGAATCACTAACTCATCTATTCTTTACGTCTCATGCTGCCAAGATAGTATGGAAATACTTCCTAGCCAGAGCTGGAATTAAAATGGAGGGGTTGACATTGCATCAGGCAATCACAAGGTGTTGGACTGCTCGTGTACTGCCTAGAATGAAGCCTATCATGCAAGCACTACCTTCATGTATAATTTGGGAGTTGTGGAAAAGGAGAAATAGTTACAAATATGGGGAGGCTATCATAATCAGTAGGGTAATATACCAGGTATCCTCCTCGCTTCAAGCTCTTGTTCGAGTTAGAAAGCTAGGCCTTAGTAATATCCCTCATAAATGGCACGACTTGTTAAATATGTTGGAAAACTATACTCCTAGGCTAAGCTATGAAAAGGTGATTTGGGAGATGCCTAGGGAGGGTTGGGTGAAGGTTAACACTGATGGTGCTTCGAGGGGGAATCCAGGGAGGAGTTCAATTGGAGTTTGTATAAGGAATGAGGTAGGAGATGTAACATATGCTCTTGGGAGGGAGATTGATGAAACAATAAATACAGAAGCTGAATCAGTTGCTATACTGGAGGCATTGAGAATATGTACTGCTCGTAGCTATGATAAAGTGTGGCTTCAAACTGACTCTTTGCTCTGAAAAATATTGTTGAAGGTTTGTGGAAGCCTCCTTGGAGTATAGTTGATTATATGGAGGAGATTTGGCAGCTGATGAGTAGGGGTAATTTCAAAGTGACACACATCTTTAGGGAAGGGAATAAGTTGGCGGATCACCTTACAAACTATGCACTTGATGTAGGAGATATTGAAGGATATGATTTTTGGCATTTAGATTCAATTGGGAGAAGGATTGTTAATGAAGACAAGCTCCAATGTCCTTATTTGAGGGTGAAGGTAGCAAAGAATTAAGGGACAATGAGGTAAGGTGTAGGGGAGAGCAGGAGCTAAAAGATGTCCATTATGTACAAATCCTTTGGGAGGAGTATAGGATGGCTATTATTTTCTCTAACAAGTTTTATTTTTGTGCAGGTAATGGTTATGCATCTCTGCCTTGTCTTTTGAAGGAATCTCAGATTGTGGTATCAGTGAGTTTCACTCAATCTATTAAGAGAAAATCAAAGGCAAGTAGAGGTCCAGGTGCAAAACAGGACATTATGCTGTCTAGCATATGCAGTTGCAGGTATTTTTGGCAACTGTCAGCAGCAAAAGTTACTAGGAGGCCAGAACATTTAAGAGAAATGGGCAATTTGGAGTAGGGTATACAGGGGAAGATAGTATGAGTTCTATGATACAGGGAGTCAGGCAAAGATGGGTGTTATACAACAATGCAGGAGAATAAAGGGGCTGAAAATTAGGAATCAAAACCTGGGGGTCCAATAGTTAGGAAAAATCGAGGTGAGTATGATCAAGGAGGTTTTATGGCATATCAGGTTCGAGGGAGTTACATACTTGGGCTGGAATGGAAAAGAAATGAGGAAAAAGGAGGCAAGGGAGCTAAAGAAAAGGAAGAGAGGATGGGTGGGGAGATTGGCTTCAAAGTAGGATCAACATCATCAAATCCTTTTGGAGGAGATGGTGTTGGTCGATGTTTTCACTAACCTAGTATTCTTTTAAAACAAAAATCACGTGCTCACACTCATGTCTTGCCATTTAATACGACTTCCATGGGTGGTATTAGTACTTGGTACTCATTCCCTAGAAGAAGGAAAGATGGCAAGCACAAGCATGAGAAGGCAACCTTAGAAAATTTTGTGCATATGCTTGGGCAGTTTTTGGTGCTTGATTCTGGGAAATTTGGCTCACCATAGGCACAAACCTCTACCACAGCAACATAGGACATCTTATGAGCTATCATTAGATACAAGGATCTCTACAACAAGTCAAGGAACAGTACACTTAAATGGAGCCAAATACAGCATAGTTGAAATGACTGAATTATTAGCATGCCTCACTTGGCAGGTTCATTCGGAGAAATTGGGTTCGACTGGGGTTGAAACCCTCACATGGAAAGCTTCTAGGATTCACCAGAAAGGTTCTTGTTCAATGATTGCACGAAATAACCAAAGCATGCCATACGCAACTTAGGGCAAAAGCAATGGAATTATTGGACAAAGGTACTCTTTATATCTGATGGTTTCATTTTGGACCGAGTGCAATGCTTCACTGATCATGCAGGGAAATACATATCTGTGTCTATTCTGGGCAAGGACAAACCAAGGAAAAGTACAAATTCAAAGGAAACACAAGAAAAGAGGCCATATGTTCAAATTATGGGCAATAGCTATTCATACAGAAGGATGTTGGTGCAAGGCGTTTAAAATGCAGCTGCTTCAAAATTGTTTTGACCTTAAGGGGCTAGTTTTTACATTCAATGTTTATAGTACATCATTTGTGATATCAATTTTGAGCTCCTTTCTCAATATTGATAATAGGAGTCATGTAATCGTCTTAGTTTATTTCTCTCGTTTTGTAAGACCACCTGATACTATGTTTGTTTTTTGTTTTTTAAATATATATAAAAAAACTAGCCCTAGGCACTGCCTAGCGGATTGCTAAAAAAAAGAAGTTAAGAATCACTCCATTTGACCTTATATTGAAGGAGATATGTTGGTTTCAATATTTGAAACTAGTGCAAATTTTTAAATACGAACTCACTGGCAATTTCGTAATTAATCTAAAAAATTTGGCAACCCAATTCTTAGTAAAATGACTATAAAATCCTCAAACGATGCCCAAATCCGATGATTCTTTTTTATATGGCTTCATAATTATGATACAGATCTGATGCTTTAATAAAAACAGAAATCGGAGCACATTTGCTTAATGTAGTAACATCTATGCTTGAAAAACGCGTCGAAACATTAAAAAACGAGCGCAACACAACCCAAACCTTTCCAAAACTCATTCGAGTCCCTCGAGACTCTGTTCGAACATACCAGCAAGTCTCATATCATAACACAGACCTACTCAAGGCCTCAAAACACACACAACAACATCGAAATGACGAATCACACATCAATTCAAAATCATTGAACTTGAAACTTCAAACTTCCACTACCAATGTTGAAACCTATCGAATCACGTCCGATTAACCTCAAATTTTGCACACAAGTCATATTTGACATTACAAACCTGATCCAACTTTCAAAATCAGAATCCGACCATGATATCAAAAAGTCCAGTCCCGATCAAACTTTCTAAAATTTCAACTTTTGCTATTTCAAGCCAAATTCTACTACGGACCTCCAAATCACAATCTAGATGCGCTACTAAGTCCAAAATTACCCAACGGAGCTAACAAAACCATCAAAAATCCAATCCGATGTCAAATTCTTGAAAGTCAAAACTTGGTCAAACCTTTCAAATTTAAAGCTTCTAGCTAAGAATCATTCTTCCAAATCAATTTCGAATAACCTGAACACCAAAACCGACGATTCACATAAGTCATAATACATCATATAGGGCTAGTCATGCCCAAGAACTAGTGAACAAAGTGCAAACGCTCAAAATAACCGGTCGAATCGTTACAGAAAGCTTGGACAACAGAGTATATCAAATCTTGTATCGAGATAAAGTTTGTAGTTATGTAGGAGTCAACTTTTCTAGAGAGAGCTTATCAAGGTCCAAATTAGATTTTCTTCTTTCTCTCTCTATTCCTACGTATATAGGACATTCCCCTTACCTGCTGAAAGTACAAATATAAAGAATATTCCTTTGAATATTCTTTGGAAATATCTTATTGCTAAACTAGCCGCTTTGGCCGATCTGAGTGCTCGACCTCGACATTCGCTGCTCGGCTCGTCAATGTTGCTTCTTAAGCATGACCTCAGCCTAATTGATTCTTGATTTCCCTATTTCAGGCGAGGTCTCTTCAATTAGATTTTGACCCATACAGTTAGTCCTTCCGCCTGTAGGGGTTGTTTTGGATGAGCTCGGTGGGCAGACTTTGCCAGGTGCAATTTTGAGAAATCTGAGCACATTGGCCGAGGAGTAACCCTTTTATGGCGAGGTGGTGACGTGGTGCTTCAAGAGCCACATCTGACTGTTACGTCAGTTTGAAATGACATCATGTCATCATGTGTCATTATGGCGCATGTTCCCAATACGTTACATCGTTTCCCGTACCTCTTCTGTTTCAAAATTAATGAGGCGGCATTTGGGCTTTCTCGATTGTGGTGCCCATATTCTTATAAATAGGGACAGGCACTCCTTATTTGAATTGTTGCATTTCTAGAGCCTCTGAAACTTGCGTTTTGCCTTCTTCAAGTTTCCAGCTTCTGTGTTTTCTTTCTCCCTTTAGTATCTTTTGCTATTGTCATCTCCTTCATCTTTGCATTTCCTTTTCGCACATAATCAAAAAAATGGCTAGTGCTTCCTCTGATCCTGTAACGTTGGTTGTGGACGCAGCTCCTCAAGAAGAATGGGCAACCATGATAGAAGATGAAAACTTCTGCACTGTAGATAAGATAATTCCACGTTCGGGGAAGGCTAGGTCAGACTTTAAGAACCCACCTAAGGGTGAACCTGAACCCGCCATTTGTGTGATGGATACGGTGGCGATTTCTGCATTTAAAGCTAAGTGGTGAATTCTGGACCACGTAAATCATCCCCACTGGTAGTGATATAGTGAAAATACATCGCCTAGGGTAGTGCGTATTTTATGCGTACCCGTTCGTTGTTGGCTAGACACTTCCTCTTTCTTCCTTGGCGGAGGATTTTTGCCATTTTTATAACATGTTCCCGGCTCAGCTCTCTTCGTGCATATACAAGCTTATTAAGTATGCGGAGCTGTCCAACCGTGGTATTACTCTCTGCCATCTGCTTCACCTTTTTGTCCCAAGTTTTCATAGGGGCGCAATGATTCATATGCGCCACCGTGGGACCAAGGGGTTGGTACCGAAGATGGATGATAAAAGTAATCATCATTTTTGGGAAAATTTCTTCCACATGAAGTAGAGCATGTGGTATCAAACCCCAGCGGATTCCCCGAGGAGTGGAACTTTGCTCGTAACTATTTTTCTCCCAAATGACTTCGTTGTTTATATTGGGCAATCTGATCGTTCTCCTTCTATTTTAGTAGCCGAGCGGGATCCTCATTTGCTAGTCGTTGACATTCACGACTAGGTGAGTCAAGTTTTGCCTCATACTGTGGGGATTCGCGAGTGGTTGCACTTTAATGAGAGGTTTTGGCATAGACCTGCGGCCGGTGAGTTACCTTTGACTTATATTGTTGACTTTTATACCGACGTTTCTATCTTCTCTTATTTATATTTCTTTGTTTATAGGTCAAAGGGCTTCAAGGAGGGCAAGGGCTCCTACGCCTACTTTTTACCAGTTGGGTATTTCGTCCAAGCCCATACTCGATGTGACTGCAAGTAAACCTGCTCGGGCCTCTGCCATTCCTCGAACCCCGGCCTCGCACGGTCCTAGTTTCCAGATTGCTGCCACTCTAGCGGAGATTCAGGCTCCTACAGTATTACACTTGGTCGATGAGTCAGACCAGGGCAAAGACGAAGAAGCTCTACTAAAAAGTCGAAGGGTAGAGGCTGATATGAGAGTTGTCGGAGAGGAGCTGTCGGGGAGTGAATCTAAGTTGACCATGGCCAAATCGAAGGGTGGCATGGCCTTGAATATAGAGACCTCGCCTCCTTCAAACGTGGAGATCACCTCCGTGGAAGAAGGAGGGCAACCAGAAACGACTGTGATTACTCCTCGGAGTGGTGCGTCAACATCTGGGTAGGCTAACATTCCATTTTCGGCTAAGGAGAGAGCAAAAAGAATGATCATAGATGATTACGAATCTAGCTCCGATGTCGATCCCGAAGAGGCGAGGATATTCGATGAAGGGCTTATGCAGGTAGAGGTGAGAACGAATGGATCCTCTCGCTCAATCGTGATTCCTTTGGATTGAAATTTGTTGGAGGATACGGTAAGTATGGTCCCCTCCTTTGCTCCTCTTTGCTCTGTTGCCGAAAACAGGACCGTTCAAGCACTCCAGGATTCTGACCTGTCACTAGGCATATCCGGGATGGCTTTGAGGGTATGCTTTTTGTATTATTTCTGCAACTTGCATCTTTTTCTTTTCTTTACTAGTGTTATTCTTACTCTATTTTCTTTTTCAAACTTTCATTTTGGAGATCAAGAGTGCCCACCGAAAAGAGAGGCAGAAGGTCATTTTTCAGAAGATGGCTTCAAAGTATGTCTGTTATCATGACAAGTACCGTGAGATGCGTGCATGGTTGAGAGCAGGTGGTAACCCCCAGTCCCTTAGAGAACGAGTTGGATCAGAAGGACGAGGAGCTTGTGCGAACTATTGGCAGATGCAGTGAGCTTGAGGGGTTGCTCAGGGCCAATGACGAAGCGGATTGGTAGGCTTGAGAGAGAAGTTTTGAGCCTAAGTGAGCAAGTCACCGCCCTTGAGGATGAGAAGGCACAGTTTTTGGTTCGACCTTCTTCCTCTCGTGCTTCATCTTTCCCGACGTTCCTCGTGATTTATATGAGATATGGATCCATGTTGAGGCAAAACTAGACGTATATAGGAACTTGACGTCGCTGGGGAAGGTTCCTGAGGCCGACTTTGAAGATTCCCGTATTATGGCACACGATGCCAAGCTCGCCTGTGGTTATGACCCCGCCACGCCGAGGAATGGCAATGATGAAGAGGACTTGGATAGGCTTGCATTTAATCCTTGGTATGACGATAAGTATGCTGATGGCGCGGGTGAGGGTGGAGATGGTGATGCTGGGCCAGGAGGTGAAGGTGGCGATGGTGTAGGCGGAGATGATGCAGTTTGATGGTGCAGTGTGATTTTCTTGTACTTAGTTTTTGCTCTTTTCTCTTTTTTTGGACGAGGGGGGGTTCTTTTTAGCCCTTTGTAAGATATTCTCTATTTTGGAATGGAATGATTGTTTTTTTATTGTATGTTTTGGGCTCTTTTCGTTTTTCTTCGTATGCTTTTTCCTTTGTAAGAGTTCCTGGCTTAGTAGATGCGACCGAGGTCGAATGCCAATTAATTTGAGCAAGGTCTAACGCTGGTTGATTCAAACAAGGTCGAATATTAATAAATTTTGAACGAAGTCAAATGTTAGTGAATTCAAACGGAGTTGAATGTGAGTCGATTCGAGCGAGGTTGAATATGAGTCGATGCGAGCGAGGTAGAATGTAAGTCGATTCGAGCAAGGTCGAATGTTTGACCCTTTAAGTGATTCGAACGATGTTGAAAGTAAATAAACTCGAGCGAGGTCGAATGTGACTCGATTCGAGTGAGGTCGAATGTGACTCGATTCGAGAGAGGTCGAATGTTTGACTCTTTAAAAGATTCAAATGAGGTCGAACATAAATAAATTCAAGCGAAGTCGAATGTGAATAAATTCGAGCGAGGTCAAATGTAAATAAGTTCTAGCGAGGTCGAATGTGAGTCGATTCGAGCGAGGTCAAATGTTTGACTCTTTAAATGATTTGAACGAGGTCGAACGTAAATAAATTCGAGCTAAACGAATGTGAATAAATTCGATCAAGGTTGAATGTAAATAAGTTCGAGAAAGTCGAATGTAAATAAATTCGAGCAAGGTCGAATGTAAATAAATTCGAGCGAGGTCGAATGTTCGACTCTTGGTGTAATATATGAACGTGGGGGAGATAAACTCATGTGGTTTCATATTTTACTTTGTTTATACATTCATTGGAGAAGTTTACATACATTAGAGAAGTTTACATACGTTGAAGTTTGCATGTTTTTCTAAAGTCTCAGTCTATCAAGTCCCTTCGTTAGTCGACCTGGAAAAGTAGTTGATAGGTCGAGCGAAGAACATATACTTAAAATCCAAGACTGTAATGACCCTGATGGTCGTTTCATGAGTTACCGGTACATTTCCCCCATTTCTGCTTCTTTATGTGTTGTTCAGTTGTATTATGTAGGCCTGGGGGTCGGGTTTCGCCAACTTTGGGATTTTTTATGTAATTTGATTATTTTCGCTTAGGCTTTGTTCCTTTAGCGCGTATTAATGGTATGAATCTGGTTTTGGTTAGATTTAGAGCATTTGGAGGCCGATTCGAGAGGCAAGGGCATTGCAGGCTAGAGTTTGGACCGGATTGAGGTAAGTAAAGATTGTAAATGTTGTCGTGAGGGCATGAAACTCCGAATTTCACTTTGTGGTGCTACTTTGAGGTGACGCACACGCTAGATGGCGAGCGTGGGGTCATGCACCATTGGGGATTGTGACTTGGTCCGTCCCGTACGACTGTTAAGTCGCGTATTTGATGGAAAAATTGTATGATATCATTGTGTTTTGTAAAGTATTTCCATGTTTTGGGCTGAATGCCATATCTGGGTCTTGTGCCAACTGTTTTGGACCCTTAGGGGCTTTTTACTACTATTCCTCACTCTTTTGATTTAATATTTGTACTTAGTCATGTTGTATTCTACTATTTTCATAAATCAGCTGTATTTACTTTATTTTGATATTTTAAATGATATTTTGGGCTAAGCATCATGTTTTACTATTGCCCGAGTGGCTTGAGAGGTTTCTGACTGAGTGAGGTTGCGAGCCTGTGTCGTGAGGTTATTATGGGATCGGTCTACGTGCCGCAGCATGTTGTACTAATTTGTGATATATGAGAGGCCGAGGGCCTGATTTGTTATGCCACGAGATGGCTTGTGATAGCGCTTGG
The DNA here is from genome assembly GCF_000715075.1 of Nicotiana tabacum. Classification (NCBI taxonomy): domain Eukaryota; kingdom Viridiplantae; phylum Streptophyta; class Magnoliopsida; order Solanales; family Solanaceae; genus Nicotiana; species Nicotiana tabacum. Next base: position 53,436,768 of record NC_134087.1, on the reverse strand, counting down.
GCTGTAGGAGCCCCTCCGGAGTTTGAACACGTGAGCGCGGGTACCCAGTGCGAGTGATGGGATGTAGCTCGAGGGGCTATTGTTGATTCATATTGTTGCCCAAGAGGCTGTTATTATTTCATGGTATTGCCCGCGGGGCTGATTACGAGTGATTGTCAGGTAGCCCGATGGGCTGGTTCTGTTGATATTTTTCCCGAGGGGCAGTTGTGGTACATGTTTTGCCCGAGGGGCTATTTACGTTTCCATCCTTTTACTTACTATTTTCATCACTCATTTGAAACTTTTGAAAGATATTTTTAAAAAGGTTTTACTGAACTGAGTTGTTTTTTTGAGTTTATTGATTTACTGTATTGTTCTGGACATATACTGTTTTTGCTGTAGTGCTATGACGTGAAATTACATATTTTCTTACTGCTCAGCTGCTTTTACTTTTATTACTTACTGAGCTGGCATACTCACATTGCTCCTTGCACCTTGTGTGCAGATCCAGGAGTCTCGAGACACGATAGTGAATGCTTATCAATCTTCCAGCAGGTCTCCAGAGTTGACTAGGTAGCTATTTGGCGTTCGCAGCCCTGTGCTTCTCCTTCCTATCTTATTCAGATTGTCTTAGTATTTTATTTCTGGACTATGTTGACCTTTCTTGTTCCTAGACGAGTTTGTAGTTGCTCATGACTGGTGACACCCCCGATGTCGAGCTTGTGTTATATTTCCGCACTGCTTATTTAAACTTATATTATGGGATTTTAGTTAATTAATCGCTTTAAATGACTTCTTATGAAATTTCTGGTTGGTTTTGGGTTTGTGTCAGCTGGCCTACTTTCACTATAGGCACTATCATGATCGGGTCAATTTTAGGGTCTTGACAAGTTGGTATCAAAGCCTAGATTACATAAGCCTCACGAGTCAAGAGTTGGTTTAGTAGAGTCTCGCGGATTGGTACGGAGACATCTATACTTATCCTCGGAAGGCTGCAGAACCTTTAGGAAAAAAACTTCATATTCTTGAATTCCTGTCATGCGAACCTGTTGATTCTAGTACTAAACTTCTGTTATTCTATTCTCTCACAGATGGTGAGGACATGTGCTACCAGTCAGGATGGACGACCACCAGTACCACGAGCTGGGGCCATTGGAGACCGAGGATGCGGTCAAGACCGTGGTAGGGGCAGGGGTTTAGCCCACACAATAGCTAAGGTGCACCTGCAGATCCACCAGCCGCACCGGTTCATGATCAGATCCCAATTGTGGATGCTCCTACAGCACCAGCTCAGGCACCGGCTATGCCTATTGTGATCCCAGACCTTCTGGAGGCCCTGGAAAAGATTCTATCAGTGTGCACTGGCCTAGCTCAGGCGGTCTCAGTTATTACAACCGCAGCTACTTCTCAGGCAGGGGGAGAAACTCAGACTCCCGCCGCTCGCACACCTGAGCAGGTCGTGTAGGAAATTCAGACACCGGGGGCACCTCCAGCCCAGCCGGTTATAGCTGCTCAGGAATGTATAGCTCATATTATGCCAGAGAACGAGCAGCGCAGATTGGAGAGGTTTGGTAGACTTCAGCCTACGTCTTTTAGAGGTTCAGAGGGAAAGGATGCCCAGGGTTTCTTGGATAAATGTTAGAGGATGCTTCAGATCGCAGATATTCTGGAGACCAGTAGGGTGTCATTAACTACTTTCCAGTTCTCCGAGGCTGCACTTAGTTGGTAGGAGGCTTACGAGAGGCGTAGGCTGGTTGGCGCAGCACCCCTTGCTTGGCAGCAGTTCTCCGTTCTCTTTTTGGAGAAGTTTGTACCTGAGCCTCACCGAGAGGAGCTGCGCAGGCAGTTCGAGAAGCTTTGTTAGGGCGACAGATCTGTGATACAGTATGAGATGCGGTTCTCTAAGTTAGATCGTCATGCAGTTCGGTTGGTTCCCATAGATTGAGAGAGGATCAGGAGGTTTATAGATGGCCTCAGCTTTCAGCTTCGGTTGCTTATGACTAGAGAGAGAGTATCTGGTGCTACCTTTGATGAGGTTGTTGACATAGCTCGACAGATTGAGATGGTTCGTGGTTAGGAGACGATTGAAAGGGAGGCTAAGAGGCCTCATGGTCAGGGTGGATTCAGTTGTACTCCTCATGGGGGTTAGTTTCAGCATGGAAGAGGTCCTCCATTCAGGCATGCTCAGTCAGCTTGCCCAGGTTATCGTGGGGAATCATCAGGCCATGGTTCTCACAGTTCTCATCAGGTCTATTCATCACTTAGTGCCCTTTTAGCCCAGAGTTCATCCCATGCTCCATCAGTTCAGGGCTCTTTTATGCCAGGTTCTTTTGCTAGTCATCCCGGTGCTAGGGGTTCCCTTCAGTCCCCGTCTCCAACACCAAGGTGTTGTTATGAGTACGGAGAGTTGGAGCACATGTGGAGGCAGTGTCCTCGTCGTCTTGGGGGTTCATCTCAGTAGAGGAGTCAGCCATCGACTTCAACACCAGTTACTTCACCAGCCACCCACCCAGCTAGGGTGGAGGACAGTCAGCTAGAGGTCACCACAGAGGGGGAGGTCGATCAGGTAGTGGTCAGGCCTATTTCTATGCACTCCCAGCTAGACCCGATGTTATTGCTTCAGATGTTGTGATTACAGGTATTATCTCAGTCTGCCACAGAGATGCCTATGTGTTATTTGATCTTGGTTCCACTTTTTCATATGTGTCATCATATTTTGCTCGTTATTTGGATATGTCCCGTGAGTCTCTTGTTTCATCTGTTCGTGTATCTACCCCGGTGGGCGATACTATTATTGTAGACCGTGTATATTGGTCGTGTGTGGTGACTATTGGGTTTTGGAGACCCGAGTGGACCTTCTGTTGCTTTGTATAGTTGACTTTGATGTGATATTGGGCATGGAATGGTTATCTCTGTGTCATGATATTTTGTACTATCATGCTAAGACAGTGACGTTGGCTATGCCGGGTGTGCCATGGAAGGTTCGACTGATTTTGTTCCCAGTAGGGTGACTTCATTTCTGAAGGCCCAGCAGATGGTTGGGAAAGGTTATCTTTCATACTTAGCTTTTGTGAGGGATGTCAGTGCAGAGACTCTTACCATTGATTCAGTCCCGGTAGTGAGGGACTTCCCAGATGTGTTTCCTGCAGATCTATCGGGCATGCCACTGGACAGGGATATTAACTTTGGTATTGATCTGGTGCCGGGCACTCAGCCCATTTCCATTTCACCATATTGAATAGCCCTAGCGGAGTTGAAAAAGTTGAAGAAGCAACTTCAGGAACTCCTTGAGAAGGGGTTTTTTCAGCCTAGTATGTCGCCTTGGGGTGCACCTATTCTATTTGTAAAGAAGAAAGATGGCACGATGAGTATGTGCATTGATTACAGGTAGTTGAACAAAGTTACAATCAAGAATAAGTATCCTTTGCCTCGTATCGATGATTTATGTGACCAGCTTCAAGGAGCGAGAGTGTTCTCCAAGATTGATCTCCGTTCAGGATATCACCAGTTGAAGATCAGGGGCTCGGATATTCTTAAGACAGCTTTTAGGACCCGATATGATCATTATGAGTTCCTGGTGATGTCTTTTGGGCTGACCAATGCCCCGGCAACGTTCATGCATTTGATGAACAGCGTGTTTCGGCCTTATCTTGACTTGTTAGTTATTGTATTTGTTGGTACCCAATTTTTCCATGTATATTTTTTAATATGCAAAATACTTTCAAAATAGCATATGTATGCATATATAAGTATGTCCAATTATTTTTTTTAATTTTTTAAAGATTTTTAAACCAATTTATTCACCTATTTTATTCATAAAACCCCAATAATATTTCCAAAATTATTATTTTGGTAATTCATTTATTGGATTCTCATATTTGTGCTAAAATATAGCTAAAATGATTTTTGTACATTTTTACAAATTTATTTAGTATTTTTAAAGCCAAATTGCATATAATTGCACTATTAGCCTCTTTTAAATTTTATTGCGTTTATATCTATAAAAACTAAGTCCGGTATTTTTAATTTGATAATTATATGTTACAAATCGTTTTAGTACTTTTAATTTATTTTCAGAATTTAATTTTTGATTTTTTATAATATAAATGGAAAAAATTGGCTATTTAAAAACTAGCCTAATTATATTTCAATTATAGCCTAATTTGAACCCCAATTGGAATCCAATTCCCTTCAAATCCGACCCTTTACCCGTTTAAATGACCCACCCGGACTCCCACCTAATCCCAGTCGTTGATCGTGTAGATCAACGGCTCCCATTACTCCCTTCCTTTTTAACCCAAACGAGCCCTTCACCCTAATCCATTTCTCATAATACGCCGCCTCTAAATCCCCCTCCTCTCTCAAATCTTCTCTACAACAACATCAAACCCTAGCTGCCACCTTAATCTACCCTAATCCAGGCCTCTCCAGGATCATCTAAAACCTATATCAGCCTCTCATGACTTCTACGTGTTCGTTTCGGTGGTCTCATTACTAGATTCTGAAGGGGCTTGGTCCAGTCTTTGCTCGATGACTATTCTCTGGTCGTCTCTGATCTTTCTCCGGCCAGCAATGTCCATTCGAGTCAGACCTTTGACTCTCCTGTTTAGATCGATGTCTTTCAAGGCCTTTCTCGTCACTTGGGGTTCTATTGAAACCCTAATCTCTAAGAGCTTCTCGATTTCCTTTAGGTTCACTTTAGATCTATGATTGCTATGAGTTTTTAAACGCCTTCTTAAAGCTTTTTTAATTTTGCTTTCAGAAAAAAAGACTCTTCATCTTTTTCCGATTAGGGTTTTCCTTCAAGTTCTTCTTTTCAAAATCTTTTTTGAGTTTAGCATGATAAAACCCTAATTTCTTTTGGGGTTTCTGAGACTATTTGTTAAGTGTTTGTTTGATTTACTTTTTTATCATCTCTAGACTCGATGGGTGATAAAAACCCTAATTTCTTTGGGTTCGTTCGAGTTTCTGAGACTATTTGCTAAATATTGTCTGATTTATTTTTTCATCATCTTTAAACTAGATCGATGTTGAAATCCTAATTTCTTTTGGGGTCTATTCGAGTTTCTGAAACCGCTTGTGCCATTTATTTGTTTATCATCTTCTAAGCTTGAATGTTATTAAGGAAAAACCTATGTCTTTGGGTTTGAAATTGCTCGTTGGAATACCTGACTTGATTTGAAGTTCCTTTATTTCAGCATCTCTTTTCTTTATGTGATTCCTTTGATTCGGGGTTCTTACTATCTTTGAAACTCGACTATGCTTTTCAGAAGGGTTTTCGCACTTGACCCTTTGCATGCTTCTGATAATCTATCCTTTTTTTTCTTTTCTCTATACTACTTATTCAATGAAACTTGACCTACGTGACTATCATGTTTCGAATGTTTGCTGTCTACTAACTTTGTGCAACTATTGCATGCTATATCTTTTGCCAATAGTTTGGCCTCGCATGTCCATCGTTTGTGCACTCATTTATATGCAGAGGCCCCTTCTTTGATTGATTCTCAATTTTGGGACTGATTTCAAAACTCCTCTTTTTACGAACTCTAATTTTACTCGCCTGTTAAAGTGATTGATCCCTTTCCTTACTTATTGCCTTGCTGAATCTTTTCCCCCAAAACAAGTGTATCTTTGTACTTGGACTCTATTGGGTACTCAATGTTTTACTACTTCCTTTTATGGTAATAATCAGTCGGCCTGCAAACTGATTTTCTTTCCTACTTTTAAACATGTTAGCCTCGTTAAAAAAGTGATTCCTCAATAAAAGGGGAATCACTTGGTTGATTGATTCTGATTGCTGATTACTTCCATATGTGCATATTGCCTTATTTCTTACATGCTTTCAAAACTATAAATACCCACCTTCTTTTCTTTCAAACACACGAACACAAGGCATGAACACTTGAGTTCAAACACACACTCCACTAAAATCTCTCTCTTTTCTCTGTTGCTACTTGTACTGCTGCCTTACCAAGCTGGCTGAAAGCCAAGGCTAGGCTGTGGGAAGCTTGCTTATTTTTTGTTGCATTTGCGTCTTACTAGAATGTTCTAATTAAGCTTCTACACCAACAACAACATTTTTCTTTACTGTCTCTTCCATCCTTGTTTGTCTCATGTATGTATTTAACCAAGTTCTATTATTAAATGTGTTGTAATCTGCCCCTTCCTGTTTAAGTTAATGCTTCTATCCATTACTTATTATGACTTGTGAATCCTAAATCCCCATCTCCAAGGTGTTTAGTATCTGTGGTTGGTTTGGGGCATGACAGCATTGGACATTGATGTGCATGACCGAAACCTGATCCCCCTGGGATCATAACCTCCATATCTCCTCTAGATGTTGTGTGTTCTGATTGGTTTATAGGCATGTCAGCACCTTTTATTGTTGTGCTCGCCCAAAGCTGATCCATGCTTAAGTACATGGGCTCCTTGCAATGGATTTCCATCCCCTGACCCCCTTTGTATGAAGTTATTAACTCTGTGTGTTACTAATTACTGTCTCCCTATCACCCTCTACCCCTCTCCTTTATCCCCACAGATTTAAGACTTTTCCTGCACTTTCACTATTTTCTTAGACTTAGGTTTTGCCCCTCTTGTGTGAGCCTTGCCTTGTGACCCATGATCTCCCTCTGAACTTGGCCACATAAGAGCTGGCACTTCCATACTGCACTCATCCCAATCTAGTTCTATGAACCTGGGTGTAAGCACTACCTAGGGTCCTTTGAGACCCTTAGGGAACTCTGACACACCCAGGTCTGAGAAAGGCTTTGAATCAATGGCATTTGAGGTGGTTCATTCCATAACTCAAAGAGGAAGTCAGGAATCAGGCTTCCTCTGGTTGTAACTTTTCTTTTGTACTTTTTTGATATAATTCATTATCCAGTATGTAATATTTTGTAATAAACATTTGGGGTTGGCTAGTGAAAAGGGTTGGGTAATTATTCATGCTTAAGGGTAGAAATCATGCTTGTAGGATCTGCTGTTTAAATTCTACATGTTTTGAGTTATGCATTTTAGAAATCATGCCTATAGGATCCGTTTGTTTAAATTATGCATTTGTAATTCTGCACGTTAGATACCATGTCTATAAGACCTGCTTTCATTAAATTTCTGCATGTTCTGCATCTAGAAAGTATGCCTATAGGACTTGCTTAAATTCTGCATACTATGGTCACATTTAGATACCATGTTCCTAGGATCTAAATGATTTAAATCAGATATCGTGTTCATAAGGTTAAGAATCAGTACCCCTTTTAGAAATCATGTCTATAGAAATAAAATGAGCAATATTAGACATCCTGCCTACAGGATCTGCAATCAATTTAAAATTCAGCCTATTTTGAACCAGTTTTAAACAACCTTCTTTCCTTATCTAACGAGGTTTAGAAAGAATGTCTATAGGATCTCAATCGTTCGTTTTAAAACTATTACTACTTCTCCACTTTCTGAATCAGTAATAGATATCATTTCACCCAAATGCTTAGGCAAGCCTTAGGTGATGATAACAATAAAAATTGAATCCGCTTTTGTTAATTGCTACAACCAGCAGGCAGGCCTGATTCGGACTTCTTATCTGAGTTATGCAATAAACTAATCTGCTTCAATAATTAACTCCCCTCGTCTTTAGTATTTTAATCAGACCTTAAAAGTATGTGCAAGTCATGCTATTTATGTGTTTTGTTTGAGGAGGTATGCATGAGCCTTTATCTATTTACATGTTTCCCCCAACACGTAGTATTATATGTTTTGTATGTCGCCTTAGATTTTTACCTTTTGAAACCAAAATCAGCCTAATATCCCTCCCCTTTAGGAGTAGTAGTCATAAACTCCTCCAGGACTAATAGGAATGGGATGGTTAATAGCATGTAATAGTAATCGAGACCAATCCGCGATTTAATACCTCAACGGGGCAGGAAGGGTAGATATGGATATGATGACTGATGCGCTAATACCATGTGTATCCCCTCTTTTGAGGAGTGTCATACCGAGTATCGCATTGATGTGATCCATATTAAATATAAACCTAGGACCCCCTTTCCTTTTATTTGCAAACTTCTTTTCAAAAACTCTTCTTTTAATTGTTCTTTCTCTTATGTGTTTAAATTTAAATCCCCTAATATTTGAGCCCATACTTGTCTGTTTTCTAAATTACACAAATTCACAATCAACTGTATGGCCAGGAACCACACTAGTGGATCCTGAGAGGTGCCTAACACCTTCCCCTTAGGATAATTTCAAGCCCTTACCCTATCTCTGATTGTTCAAATAACTTAGAATTGAACCCTATAGGAGTTCTAATGCACCTTAAATCATTAGGTGGCGACTCTTCAAATACAAACCCAGTTCCCAAAAGGAACGAGTTGTCCCATACCAAATATCATAAACTCGATTTTGCGAGAAAAAGGGGGCGCGATAGTATTCATTGATGATATTCTCGTATACTCGCATAGTTAGGAGGAGCACGCGGAGCATTTGAGATTTGTGTTGCAGAGACTGAGGGAGGAGAAGCTTTACGCAAAGTTTTCCAAATATGAGTTTTGGCTCAGTTCAGTGGCTTTCTTGGGGCAGGTGGTGTCCAGTGAGGGTATTCAGGTTGATCCGAAGAAGATAGAGGTAGTTTAGAGTTGGCCCAGATCATCCTCAGCCATAGAGATTCCCAGCTTTCTTGGTTTGGCAGGTTATTATCATCGGTTTGTTTAGGGATTTTCATCAATTGCATCACCCTTAACCAAATTGACTTAAAAGGGTGCTCCATTCAGGTGGTCGGATGAGTGTGAGGTGAGCTTTCAAAAGCTCAAGACTGCCTTAACCACAGCTCTGGTGTTAGTATTGCCATCAGCTTCAGGTTCATATGCAGTTTATTGTGATGCTTTGAAAGTTGGTATTGATAGTGTGTGTTGATGCAGGAGGGTAGAGTGATTGCTTATGCTTCTCGTCAGTTGAAGCCCTATGAGAAGAACTACCTTGTTCATGATCTAGAGTTGGCTGTCATTGTTCATGCATTGAAGATTTGGAGGCATTATTTGTATGGTGTGTCTTGTGAGGTGTTTACTGATCATCGTAGCCTCCAGCACTTGTTCAAGCAGAAGGATCTCAATTTGAGGCAGCGGAGATGGTTAGAGCTATTAAAGGACTATGACATCACTATCTTGTATCATCCGGGGAAAGCCAATATAGTGGCTGATGCTTTGAGTAGGAAGGTGGTGAGTATGGTTAGTTTGGCATACATTCCTATTGGGGAGAGACCTTTTGTAGTTGATGTTCAGGCCTTGGCCAATTGGTTTGTAAGGCTGGATATTTCGGAGCCCAGTCGGGTCTTAGCTTGTGTGGTTTCTCGGTCTTCCTTGTTTGATCGCATCAGAGAGCGCCAGTATGATGATCCTCATTTGCTTGTCCTTAAGTACAGAGTTCAGCACAACGATGCCAGAGATGTGACTATTGGTGATGATGTGGTATTAAGGATGCAGGGTCGGATATGCATGCCTAATGTAGATGGGCTTCGGGTGTTGATTCTGAATAAGGACTATAGCTCGCGATACTCCATTCATCCGGTGCCGCAAAGATGTATCAGGATCTGAGATAGCATTATTGGTGGAGGAGAATAAAGAAGGATATTGTGGGACTTGTAGCTCGGTGTCTCAATTGTCAGCAGGTAAAATATGAGCATCAGAGACCGGGTGGCTTGCTTCAGCAAATGGATATTCCAGAGTGGAAGTGGGAGCAGATCACCATGGATTTTGTAGCTGGACTCTCATTGACTTTGAAGAAGTTTGATTTTATTTGGGTGATTATGGATCGGCTGACCAAGTTCGTGCACTTCATTCCTGTATGTACTACCTATTTTTTAGAGCGGTTGGCAGAGATCTATATCCGAGAAATTGTTCGCTTGCATTGTGTCCCAGTTTCCATCATTTCAGATAGATGTACTCAGTTTACTTTGCAGTTTTGGAGGGACGCGTAGAGAGAGTTGGGTACTCAAGTTGAGTTAAGCACAACTTTTCAACCTCAGACAGATAGGCAGTGCGAGTGCACTATTCAGATATTGGAGGACATGTTGTACGCATGTGTCATTGATTTTGGTGGTTCGTGGGATCAGTTTCTACCGCTCGCGGAGTTTGCATATAACAACAGTTATCAGTCGAGTATTTAGATGGCTTTATATGAGGCTTTATATGGGAGACGGTGTAGATCTCTATTTGGTTGGTTTGAGCGGGGCAAGGCTAGGCTATTGGGTATAGACTTGGTTCATAATGCTTTGGACAAGGTGAAGGTGATTCAGGAGCGGCTTCGTACAGCGCAGTCGAGGCAAAAGAGTTATGCTGACAGGAAGGCTCGTGATGTGTCCTACATGGTTGGGGAGAAGGTTCTACTGAAGGTTTCACCCATGAAGGGTGTTATGAGATTTGGGAAGAAGGATAAGTTGAGTCCTTGGTTTATTGGGAGTTTTGAGGTGCTTCAGAGGATTGGGGAGGAGGCTTATGAGCTTGCTTTACCACCTAGCTTGTTGAGTGTGCACCTGGTATTTCAAATTTCTTTGCTCCGGAAGTATATTAGCGATCCGTCTCATGTTTTGGATTTCAGCACAGTTCAGTTAGATGATGATTTGACTTATGATGTGGAGCCAGTGGCTATTTTGAAGCATCAGGTTCGAAAGTTGAGATCAAAGGATATAGCTTCAGTGAAAGTGCAGTGGAGAGGTCGGCCTGTGGAGGAGGCTACTTGGGAGACCGCGTGAGAGATGCAGAGCAGATATCCTCACCTATTTGAGGCTTCAAGTATGTTTCTTGACTCATTTGAGGATGAACATTTATTTAAGAGGGGGAGGATGTAACGACCCGACCGGTCGTTTCATGAGTTACCGCTCTATTTTCCTTATTTTTCTTCTTTATGTGTTGTTTAGTTGTATTACGTGGGACGGGGGGTCGGGTTTGGCCAATTTCGGGATTTTTGATGTAATTTGATTATTTTCGCTTGGGCTTTGTTCCTTTAGCGTGTATTAATGGTATGAATCTTGTTTTGGTTAGATTCGGAGCATTTGGAGGCCGATTCGAGAGGCAAGGACATCGCGGGCTAGAGTTTGGACCAGATTAAGGTAAGTAATGATTGTAAATGTTGTCCTGAGGGTATGAAACCCCAGATTCCACTTTGTGGTGCTACTTTGAGGTGATGCACACGCTAGATGACAAGCGTGGGGTCATGCACCAGTGGGGATTGTGACTTGGTCTGTCCCGTACGATTGTTAAGTCGCGTATTTGATGTAAAAATTGTTTGATATCATTGTGTTTTGTAAAGTATTTCCATGTTTTGGGCTGAATGTCATATCTGGGCCTCGTGCCAACTATTTTGGACCCTTAGGGGCTTTTTACTACTATTCCTCACTATTCTGATTTATTATTTACACTCAGCCATGTTGTATTCTACTGTTCTCATAACTCAACCGTATTTACTCCGTTTTGATATTTTAAATGATATTTTGGGCTGAACATCATGTTTTATTGTTGCCCGAGCGGCTTGAGAGGTTTCTGACTGAGTGAGGCCGAGGGCATGTGTTGTGGGGATATTATAGGATCGTGCTGCATATCGCAGTATATTGTACTGATTTGTGATATATGAGAGGTTGAGGGTCTGATTTGTTACGCCACGAGATGGCTTGTGATAGCGCTTGGGCTGTAGGATCCCCTACGGAGTCTAAACACCCCCAGTGAGTGCAAGTACCCAGTGTGAGTAATGGGATGTAGCCCGAAGGGCTGTTATTGATTCATATTGTTGCCCGAGGGGCTGTTGTTGTTTCATGTTGTTTCCTGAGGGGTTGATTACGAGTGATTGTGAGGTAGCCCAAGGGGTTGGTTCTGTTGATATTTTACCTGAGGGGCGATTGTGGTACATGTTTTGCCCGAGGGGTATTTACGTTTCCATCCTTTTACTCACTATTTTCATCACTCGATTGAAACTATTGAAAGATGTTTTTAAAAAGGTTTTATTGAACTGAGTTGTTTTTACAAGTTTATTGATTTACTGTATTGTTCTGGATATATATTGTTTTGTTGTAGTGCTATGACGTGAAATTACTTGTTTTATTACTGCTCAGCTGCTTTTACTTTTATTACTTACTGAGTTGGCGTACTCACATTACTCCCTGCACCTTGTGTGCAGATCCAGGAGTTTCGGGATGCAATAGTGAGTGCTGATCAGTCTTCCAGCAGGTGTCCGGAGTTGACTAGGTAGTTGTTTGGCATTCGCAACCCTGTGCTTCTCCTTCTTATCTTATTCAGATTGTCTTAGTATTTTATTTTTGGACTATGTTGTCCTTTCTTGTTCCTAGACGAGTTTGTTGTTTCTCATGACTGTGAACCCCCCCCCCCCCCGATGTTAGGCTTGTGTTCTATTTCCGCACTGCTTATTTAAATTTATATTATGGGATTTTAGTTAATTAATGGCTTAAAATGACTTCTTATGAAATTTTTGGTTGGTTTTGGGTTTGTGTCGGCTGGCCTAGTTTCACGGTAGGCGCCATCATGACCGGCTCAGTTTTAGGGTTATGACAAAGACGCTCTCTTCATTGCCTCGTTAAAAACCTCCCTGAGAAAACCCAATTGGGACAAAACTCTCCATCATTTAGAAGTTAAAGTACTTGAGGTGGGCGACATTCCAATTGTTTGGTAGTAACTTTCCTTCCATTGTTTCTAGCTGGAATGACCCTTTGCTTGCTGCCGCTGTGATTTTGTATGGGTCATCCCAATTGGTTCCCAGTTTACCTTCTCGTAGGTCTTTGCTTGCTTGTGTTTTGGCTTTGAGTATGTAGTTCCCGACTTTGAGTGGCCTGATTTTGGCTTTCTTGTTGTAGTACCGCTCTACCTGCTGTTTTTGAGCTATCATTCTTATGTAGGCCATGTCTCTTCGCTCTTTGACTTTATCGAGGTTTTGCCTTCTGTTCTCGTCATTGCTTGGCCAGCTTTCATTTGAGTATCTCAGGCTGGGCTCCCCGACCTCAACTGGTATCATTGCATCAGTCCCATACACTAGTGAGTATGATGTTTCCCATGTGCTCATCTTTGGCGAGGTGCGATATGCCCATAATACTTTTGGTAGCACTTCCGGACACAGTCCCTTGGCATTTTCGAGTTTCTTTTTCATGATATTCAATATTGGTTTGCTGGAGGATTCCACCTGACTATTGCCTGCAGGGTGATATGGCGCGGAGAGTATTCTTTTGATGTGCCATTTTTTGAAAAACTCGGCGGTCTTTTTTCCAGTGAACTGGGAACCGTTGTCGCAGCTGATTTCATTGGGGATGCCGAAGTGGCAAATGATGTTTCTTCATATGAACATGATTACTTCTTGTTCGTGTATTTGGGCAAATGTACCTACTTCTACCCATTTGGACAAATAGTCAGTTAGAACTAAAAGAAATTGTACATTACCTCATCCCGTCGGGAGGGGTCTGACGATGTGCATTTCCCACTTGATGAAAGGCAATGGGAAGTGACTGAATAAAGATGTTCGCCCGCTTGGTGAATCATGGGGGAGTATCTTTTGCATTGCTCGCACCTTTTGACGAAGTCGGTGGCTTCCTTCTTCATCGTGGGCCAATAGTAGCTTGCCCGTATGAGGCATCTAATGAGAGCTCGGTTTCCAGTGTGAGCACTATAGTGGCCCTCGTGTACTTCTTTGAGGGCACGCCATGTTTGATTTGGCCCTAAGCACTTTGCTAGGGGTCCACCAAATGTTCTTTTGCACAAGTCATTATTGACGACGTTGTACCTGGCTGCCTACATTTGAAACTTCTTGGCTTCTTTTTTATCGGGTGGGAGCACTTCGTCCTGCAAGTATGAGATAATGTGATTGCACCAGTACCAAGTTAGGTTTATAAAGTGTACCTCAATTTGCTTTAGCGATGAATGGAGGAGAGTGACCATGTCCCCCTCTCCGGTTATGCTTTTGGTGGCCACTGCTAATTTGGCGAGGCCGTCCGCTTCGATGTTCTGCGCTTGAGGTATTTGATCGAGCTGGCATTCATCAAAATTGGGTAATAGTTTGTGAATCTTGGCATGGTATTTTTGTAATCGTTTCTACTTAATTTGGAAAGTCCATATGACCTTATTGACAACGAGTTGCGAGTCGTATTGAAGGATGACCCGCCGTGCTCCGTATTTGAGTGCTAATTTTAACCCTGCAATCACGGCCTCATACTCGGCCTCGTTGTTAGTCATATTAGGGCATCTTATAGATTGGCGAATCACTTCGCCTATTGGGACCTCGAGCATAAGTCCCAATCCAGATCCTGATGCGTTAGAAGCGCCATCAGTGTATAAGACGCATTAGTCGTGTACTTTGGTAGAACTAATGGCGGTTTTCCTTTCAAATTCGGACATTATCTTCGTACTGAAGTCGGCGACGAAGTCGGCAAGAACTTGCAACTTTATCGCTGTCCGCGGCTGATAGGTTATATCGTGATCGCTCAACTCTATGGCCCACTTGGCCAATCTACCGGATAGTTCGGGTTTGTGCAAGATACTCCTTAAAGGAAAAGTCGTGACCACTGAGATAGGGTGGCACTGGAAATAAGGTCTAAGCTTCCGTGAACTATGACCAAGGCCAGAGCTAACTTCTCGAGGTGGGGTTACCTCGTTTCAGCGTTGACCAAAGTTTTGCTGATGTAATAAATCAGACATTGCGTACCTTTATTTTCTCGTACCAAGACTGCACTTACTGCGACATCGGACACGGCCAAGTAGATAAGGAGGCGTTCTCCAGGTTCTGCCTTAGCGAGCAACGGTAGTGAAGACAGGTAGGCCTTCAGTTCTTTTAAGGCGTTGATGCATTCGACATTCCATTGGAGTTCATTGTCCTTTTTGAGTATGCCAAAAAATTTGTGGCACCTATCGGAGGACCGCGAGATGAATCTTGACAAAGCGTCTATCCGACCGGTCAACTTTTGCACTTATTTTTTGCTGGTTAGATTTTCTGGGAATTCTTCTATGGCCTCGATTTGGTCGGGATTGACCTCAATGCCTCGTTATGATACCAAAAAGCTGAGAAATTTTCCAGATATCATGCCGAAAGCACATTTCTCGGGGTTTAATTTCATATCGTACCTTCTGCGTATGTCGAAGGCCTCCCTCAAGTGGTTGATATGGTCTTCCTTTCTTTTTTACTTGACCAGCATGTCATCTATATATATTTCCATGGTCTTGCCGAGTTGATCTTTGAACATTTTGGTCACCATCCTCTGGTACGTCCCCCCACATTTTTTAACCCCAACGGCATCACTCTGTAGCAGTACATCCCCTAATGGGTGATGAATATGGTTTTTTCCTGGTCCTCCTCCTCCATGAGGATTTGGTTGAAGCCCGAGTCAGCATCTAAAAAACTCAGCAGTTCGTGTCCGACTGTGACGTCGATGAGTTGGTCGATGTAAGGTAGCGGGAATGAGTCTTTTGGATAGGCTTTGTTCAGGTCTGTGAATTCCACAGACATTCTCCACGTACCATTCTTCTTTTTCATCAAGACTTTGTTGTCGACCCACTGAGGGTACTTCGATTCTCTGATAGAACCATTCACTAATAATTTCTCGACCTCTTTATGAATTGCGTCATTTATCGCAGAGTTAAACTCTCATCTGATTTGTCTTACTGGGGGTAAAATGGGTCGACGTTCAACCTATGAGTTGCTATCTCCTTTGGGATACCTGACATGTCTGCATGGGAAAAAGCGAACAAGTCCACGTTATTTTTTAAGAATTGATGAAATTTACCTGGATCTTGGAGTTTATGGTCGATGAAAGCTTTCTTGCTATGGTTTTCGTCATCTAGTTGAATGGGGTCAAGGTCCTCTATGGTTGACCTCGTGGCTTCTATGATTTCAAGGTCGCTGATGACGTCTTTCGTTTCCTCGCCATCCGACCTCGGCTTCATTAATTGCTATGCTTCCTCGGCTTTTCCTTTAAACTGTTGTGTATGTGCAATCTTGGATGATGCGGTAGCATTCTCGAGCCATGCATTGCTCTCCCCGAATGTAGAAGACTCCCCAAGGGTGGAAATTTAATGACTTGGTATGAACTGGAGGGGACGGTTTTCATGTCATGTATCCATGGTCGGCCTATGATGGCGTTGTATGTCGTATCCTGGTCCATGATGTGGAACGTGGTCTCCAAGGTGACGCCGCCGACCAAGACGGGCAATGTGATTTCTCCAGATGTCCGCTCAATGGCATTGTTAAAACCTGTTAGCGTGATGCAACATGGCACTATCCTGTCCTCGAGCTTCATTTGGGTGAGAAATCGAGGGTGGATGATGCACGCGCCGGTTCCATCATCGACCATGATACGTCTTATATCTGTATCAAAAACACGTAAAGTAATGACAAGGGCATCATAATGAGGAAAGACCAAACCGTGGGTATCCGACTTATCAAAGATGATACTTTCTTCAAGTTTGTCATACCATTCGTGGGTGATTGACCGCCTGAGCTTTTGAGTGGTGGTGAACTTTATGTTGTTGATAGATGTGTCTCGCCTCCCCTGATGATCATTTGAATGGTCCGAACTGGGGAAGGTAGTTTGGGCTGTCCCTGATGTTGTTCTCACTATCGGACGAAGTTATCCCTCCCTCGATCGCTCATCAACTCTTTTAGATGCCCTTGGTGAAGCATGTTCATGACCTCTTGTCTGAGGGCGATGTAGTCCTCGGTCTTGTGACCACGTTCCTGGTGGAATTTGCAGAGGGCATTTGACTTCCGGTGCTTGGGTCGGACTTCATATTCTGTGGCCATTTTACCTTTAGACCGAGCTTTTCCAATGCGTAGACTATTTTTGAGGGGGAAACACAAAAATTATGAGCTGACAACAAGGGGGCATACCTCTTTCATTTTAGTGGTTTCCCGTTCGCGGCCTGGATGGACCTTCGTCGTGACGTGGAGGTGGCATGAGAGTGCCTCAGACGTAAGGCTGATGTCTTTATCGATTAGGCCGTGACCCTGCTAGATCTCTTCTGTTGTTGTTTCTTCGGTCCTTCATGGACTTCGTTTGGACCGAGGTCAGGCGTGGAGTAGGCTCGTTGAGATCATCCTTGCCGGCTCTTACCTCGGCACAGTAGGCATTATGTATCTCATCTCAAGTGGTTTGAGGGTATTTCATGAGTTGGCTTAGTAATTTTTTGGTCGCCCTCGACCCACTTCTGCTCAGCCCATTCTAAAAAGTGGCCACCACCATTCCTTCAGATACATTTGGAAGGGTCATTCTTACACGGTTCAACCAGGCGAGGAAGTCCCTGAGTCCCTCGCCAAGAGATTGCTTGATGGAGAATATGTCATTCACCCTTTCCTCCGCTTTCTTGGCCCCGGCATGGGCGGTGACGAACTTGTCAGCCATTTCTTCAAACGTTTCTATGGAGCGCGCAGGTAACTATGAGTACCAAGTTAGGGCCCTACCGGTTAGGGCTCTCCAAACTTCTTCAGCAATATGGATGATACTTATTCTTTTGCAAGGTCGTTGCCTTTCACTGCAGTGACATAGTGGGTCACATGATCTTCGGGGTCCGTCGTGCCATCATATATTTTCAAATATGGTGGCATTTTGAAAGTTTTTGGTATAGCATGTGGCGTGGTCTCGTCCCTATATGGTTGTTCCATAAACCAGCCGGCGTCCCGTTTTGGTAGGAGTTTTGGGATGCTCGGTATCTTATCTATCCTTTCTTGATGCTCTCTCATTGGTCGCGGAGTGCTTTGTTCTCGTTCTCCATCTCTTCCATTTTTCTAAAAATGGCAGTGAGGGCGTCATTACCTGTATAATTAACAGGGTGAGTGGTACCTGTCGAAGGAGGTTGGCTGTGTTGCTCATTGGTTGTTGTGGCGATGTTGACTTGCACACACTCTCTACTCGCCCTCTGAGCGGGCTTGTCTAGTATGTTGTTCAGTATATTCGTTAGCCATGCTTCTAGTAGCTTTTTTACCGCTGGTGGTGCTTTTTCCGTGGTGGCGTAGAGGCTCCCTTTCCATGAGAAGCGGTAACACTTCCATAAGGAGGGGATGAATCCCTTCGCCTAGATGAGCCGCTTGGTGTCACGTTCTCCTCGTCCTCTCCGTGAGCTTCGTTGATAGTGTTTAGGAGATTGGCGTTGAGATCGGCTATCGCCTTTCTCTTTTCTTCTCCATTGCCTGCCATGTCAGATTTGTGCAAACAACGAGATACGAGACTGTGCAGAGTTTTGCGTGTTGTTTTTTTTAGATCTAGAAAAACTTAAAACTTTGAACTAGAAAATCTCCACAGACGGCGCCAAATTGTTTGACCAAAAGTCTTAAACCTTTTTATTAATCTAATTAAGTAAATGATAATAGGTTAATTCTAGTTAAATATAATAAGCTCTAGATCCAAGATTGATGGTTAATAATTGCCAAAAAACCGCATTCAAAGCTATTAAAAGCCAAAAGGAGATTTAATAATGTTCTTGTGAGTAAATGAGGGAATAAAGACAAACAATAAATATGATGAATGGCAATAGCTGTAAACAAAGAGAATAATTCACCCAAATGTATAAAGAGGTGGATGATTCTCCCTTTGACAATGATGTGAGATAACCAAACGTGGAAATATCAAATACTTTATTGGATCTGACGTGGGAAAGCTTAGAACAACACAATAAAATCCAATCTTGTATCGAGATAAAGTTTGTAGTTATGTGGGAGTCAACTTTTCTAGAGAGAGCTTATCAAGGTTCAAAATTAGATTTTCTTCTTTCTCTCTATATTCCTACTTATATGGGACATTCCCCTTACCTACTAAGAGTACAAATACTGAAAATATTCCTCTGAATCTTCTTTGGAAATATCTTATTGCTAAACTAGTCATTTTGGCCGATCTGAGTGCTTGACCTCGACATTCGCTGCTCGGCTCGTCAATGTTGCTTCTTAAGCATGACTTCGGCTTAATTGATTCTTGATTTCCCTATTTCAGGCGAGGTCTCTTCGATTAGATTTTGACCCATACAGTTTGCCCAATTTTATTAACGGTTTAACCAATAGCCCATTAAGCTTTAACAAAACTATAATTTTACTCACTAAGTATATAAAGCCACATCATGGCTTCATTCTCTCATTCTCTCAAATCTCTTGATAATTACTCTTCATCTTCATACCTTAATCCTTAGAATAAGTTTTAAACTTTTCTAAATTTCTCATCTTAATTCTTTAGTTAAGATTTTTAGTTTTAAACTTTAAAGAATTAATTGTTCTGATTTTTAGTTTTTTTATTTGTTTCTTTTGTTGGAAAGACTCTTTAGTATTTGCAAGATTAGGATTTTATTATTATCCTGTGAATTATGCATGCCCGCAATGAGATAGTTAGTAAGATTAGATTATTGAATGTCTTATTCCTTACTCCTACTAACTTATAACTTTAAAATTTAAGATCATTAAGTGTGATTTTCAAATGCAAAGAAAGTTCTCTTTTCTAAGGTTGAAAATTAAACCCTCTTTCTTAAGAGCAAAAGTTCAGTTCCTTTCTCTTAACAATATAATCACAATTCTATAATTAAAACATGAAATTTTTGGATACTTTTTATTCTTATCGGGTATACCGATAACCTAACCGATAAGGATCGATAACCGACTAACCGATATGGATAACCGATATCTTATCGGTTCGGTTATTAGTTTAGCATATTTACAAATTAATAATTGATATACCGAACCGATAACATTCACAATCGAACCATACCGACTGATGCCTACCCCTAGTTTGGCCTAACATGACTTGTCGTCTTTCCGACATGTTAGGAGTACTCCCTTTCTTTTTTAGGTATCCATCAATTTTCGCACCAAACTTCCTAGCTTTTTTGCTTAATTAGTATAAAAGTAGCTCCAATTAAAATGAAATATTAACTTGAAATCATAGGTAAGCAACTGTACAAATACATACAAATTTAGGTTCGAAGAATTATAAATGCCAAACCAAAAGCATTTTGAAACAGTTCAAGTAACCATGTTATATTCCTCTCTTCCTTTTTGAGTGTACTATTCAAAATGGGTAAAAAAAACAGAAAAAGTATAAATAAACGTGAATGCTCCGAGAGATGTACCTATCCATCAATGTCGGTGTTCAGCTAACTTGCATACATAGAGTTTTCTTTTCCTATTATTTTGAGTTTAATCTATGTATTACTTTTGACTTTATAATCGTGGTGTATGAATCAATTTACGCGCACCTCAACTATTTCTATGAAATACCTACTATGTGTTACCTACTATGTGTTACTTAATTGAGATTATTTATCCTTTAGTTAAACCAAATATGTACCTTAAGCTACTTCTACTAGTCATTCCTTTTTCCCACTTATCTTTTATTTCATGTGTTATAAAGCAGTAGTTATTTTTCTAAATCAAACAGGGTTCTATGGAGTCAGAGTAAATGTTACCATTCAGCGGGAAAATGAAATTTTGAGAATGGTTGAGATATTTCATCATTTGTTTAATCCATGACTTCGTATATTGTTCCCCCTTGATCCCTAAACATGTCTTTATCAAGTTACATGACTAGGCAAGACCATATTAGTTCAGCATCAAATTTTCCAATAAATGTAAACCTCTGTTTAATGATATCTATCTTCTTTTTTTTTTGTTTTTTCATGTCCTGATACATTATTCTGGGTTATCTGTGCTGCTGCCAGAGAAACTGAGAAGGAACTGGAAAATCACCAGAATCTTATTGAATAAATGTACAAGCAAAAATAGCCTGTATCACTTACAATATATTTCGACGGCAGAGTTACAATTGAAATTATAGAGGAATTTCCAGATGTTTCTATACTTTTCAATTTATTCAGCTACATTTTCCTGTAACAAAAATAACCTATTTCAAGCATATTACATGCCAGTTCTCCAAAAAAAATCATCTGGGGAGCTTCTGTGCTTGAGCTAGTTCAGGAATATATTTTACAAAGTCTTCATGAGCTTGAATTATCAAGTCATCATCATCCCACTGATCACGATATGTCTCAGGCTGAGTCTTTTTATTCTTTCTTGAGATAAAATACATTTGCTTTCTCCATTCTTCAGAGAGTGGAGATCCACACTCAGCAGCCAACCAATCATCATAGTCAAACTGTAAAGATGGGGATTGTCAACGAGGCAAGACATATATACCACTCTTTTGGTTAACCTATAAGATATGAATAATGAGCACTAGAGCTACTTTCTTATATAGAACGGGCATAGCCATTTGGTGTTCCCATGCCAAAACTAGTTTAGCCACATATGCAGATGTGCCAATGCCAACCACGCACAGAGATTCATATCCGATAAAAATATAACTTGGATGTAAATGTGCTAAAGAACCATGACAAGCCAACTTGAGTGCATTCACATGAGAAGTGTGCATGGATTTTCGTATGACCAACCACTTGCGTTTGCTCATAATGACAAAAGCTAACTACTCTCTAGTTCTTCAGTTTCATTTCTATTCTCTTCTTCTTTTCCAAATTAACTAAGGTGGTGTAGCCTAGAACTTCTGTATGTTATTAAGAATAGGCATGAAGTAAAAAAGGAAAGGAAAAGGAGACAACACATAGAACAGAAATAGAAACGTTCAACCATTCAACAAGTTTTGGCAGATGTTATACCTGATAATCATCCATATTGTGAGTGTACCGCTTTGGAATGCAAGAGGCTTCCATGGATGAGTAAAAAGCTTCAATATCAGCATTCATATCTTCCTTTGATGGGAGAGAAATGCGACCAGATAAAATGCCAGCGATCCACTTGCTTTGCAATTCACACAAGGGGAATGGTATAACCTGGTGCCCAACCACAGACAAATAATTTGTTTATGTCCACCATTTAAAATGTAAATTGAAAACTCAAGCACATAATCTCAAGTTTACCTTCCAAGGCAGCCCAACAAATGAAAGACTTGGAGCAAAGGCTGGTGGAAAAATGTGTTTGTAAAGTGGCCCAACCCGGTTATCATCCACAGTTACTATCCCATTAGTTTCAAGGAAAGGAAAATGATACTTGTACCTAAGAAAAACATAGATAAGCAACATTCTTGAATACTTCATCCTCCCATCAATTTGACTATCTTGTAAGATTATTAGCAATTATTTTTTATTATAAAAGCAAAGTTAGAGATCACTCACGGTAAATTAGGAGGTCTGTACTACCAAAATCACATAAATAATATTCATTTTAGTTGAAAATAACTTTTCTTTACAAAAACAGAGAAGTTTACTGTCCTTTCGGCAAACTCACAATATCTCACCAAATCTGGGCTTTAACTTGCAGCATTATGGTTAACATGGTAATAATTCTTGGTTTCTTATTGATTAACATTCTTTTAAGCTTAAGATTTTTTTTTTCAAAAAAAAAAAAAAGGCTTAAAGTTTAAGGTATTAAAGGGTACATGCTTTATTTTGAGACTGGGCTATTCAAGAGCAGATCAACTACTGTATTTACTGTTTCTAACCTTTGGATCCATAGTCTACCCCAATCATCCCACTTCCTTATTGATTAACTCTTGACCTCACCATTCTTTTGTTTTTTACAAGGTCAGTTCACCTCACCATTTATATCATTATATGAACCTAGGAAAAACAGAAGTGTGTTACCCTTTCATTTTTCCTGAAAAGAAAAAGAACAGGCTATCACCGTCACCTTCCTTTTGCTTTCTTTAACCTGGGGGTGAAAAAGAAAGTTTCAACAGGACTAATCACTCACCCTGTGCAGTGTAGGATGATGTCGGCAAGGACTTTGGACCCGTCTCGAAAATTCACGCCACCATCGATACCAACAGATTCAATCTGCATCATTTAGACAACTGAAAAATCAGCATCTCGTGTTGATAAAAACCACATAAATATACAAGTTATATACAATTTTACCATAGAATGTTGCCAAACATTATCATAGCCAGGCAGCTTCAGCGGAACTCCACTTGTAGCTGATCTAGAAGAAATGTGGACCTCTTTAGCAACTTCAGCGATTTCTCTGGAGATATCAGTAGCACTTGCAGCACTCCCTATCAGCACAACAACCTGTCAAACCATTTATCATATATGATATGCTCTGAATATGGTACTAAAATGTAGAAATGTCATATGATCGCACAATAAGATGATATTATTTCTTTGCAATATATTAGTCAAAGCATGGAAGCTGATACAGCCAGGGTGCATTTTTCCCATGTCACAACTGGGCTCGAATGAGCATACAAGTACGTTCACTTTTCGTATGGTCTACACTTTTAGTAATAGTTCACGTAATAGAATATCATAGTTCACACTTTTAGTCAAGAAAATTAAAAGAATATCATAGTTCACACTTTTAGTCAAGAAAATTAAAAGATAACTTCCAATGAGTAGAGCAAATTCATAATCTAAATAACTGCAAGCATTTCAGTTACGTGACCGCAGTTATAATTCGGAAACATTAACATTTTAATAAAATAATGAACCTGACACATACTTGGTCTCGAAAAGGATCAGGAACACGGTAATTGTGGCTGTGAATTTGCTTTCCGGGCCAGACTTCGAGTCCTGAAAGGCTAAAGGCTTCCAGTTAAAAACATCAAAAACTGCATATTGACATAGCTTGTCCAATCATAATGACAACTCATAAATAGTCTCAAAGCTACTCATAAGGTCATCCTGAATAAGGAGAAAAATGGAAAAGAAGTGCCAACTCAAAAAATTTCAACTGCTTGCAACATATGAACCGTAATAATTAATAGAAAAAAATACTTATCATATGCCTCATAACAAAACAAAAATTATGTTTGAATAAAAAAATGGGTGGAAGCTTAAAAAGGCTAATCTTTTATTCGTACAATATTCACTATTGTTGTGAATTGTGATACTGTCTCAACAACAGAAAGAGAAAAGGAGAAAACGTTTCAATTCAGATGGGAAGACAAAATTTCCTAAGAAAAACCGTGACAAACAGCATGCACATAATGTTGATGCTCAAAATGATCAACTTTGATCGGCCACCGCAAATAAAACATAAGGATGGAACTGTTAGCTTAATGTACGAATCAACCTGGCTAATGGCTATTACAATTGGATTACCAAATACTTGAAATATTCATACCAAACTTTATTTACAAAGACTTCACCAGCATCTGTCTTATTCCCTTAAAGAATCTACAATTACCACAAATTGAAACGTGACTAAAAGTGATACTTCAAATGTGAAGAGCTAAAGATCAGAATATGATTGGATTACCACAAATTTAAAAGCAACCAAAAGAAAATAGTACTCTGCTCGACTAGAAAGAACTAAGGATCAAATTTTTACCAGGAATATCAGCAGTTCTTGGTTCAGTATAATGTCCATTGCATATAACTACAGCATCATACTCCTCATGAACAAACACAACATCATTCTCTCTCTTTTTAGAACTAACCTTCCATTTTCCATTCTCCAATAATCCCACATGGCCCACTTCCATCCCAAACCTCACAAGTCCAATAAGCCCAAAATCAACCGCAAAATCCTTCAAATAATCCAACACTTCTTTATGACCCGGATACCTCCTCGGGTCTCTATTAGGCTTTTTCTTCGCCACAAACGGGTAATCCCGATAACCCATTACTTTCCGAGGAAGGTTAACACGAAGTGATAAATAGAGACTTGAGTGAGCGATTTCCCGGTTCGGGTCGATCCCAATCGGGTCGGATTCTGTGGCGGGCGTGTAAACCCATGTGCCACCTAATTGATTTTCTCGTTCAAATACAACGACACTGTGACCTTCTCGATGGAGTTCTCGAGCTGTAACGAGGCCCGCGGAACCTGCACCGATAACAGCGACGTTTTTGTTTTTGGGGGAATTTTGAGGCATATGAAAATGGGATGGAGTTGGGGATAGAAGTGTCATGTTTGTTAGTGTGCGAGAATAAGATTGGTTAGAAGAGATGACACTTCGAAGAATCATGACTTTGTAATATTTTATGTTGTTTTAGCTGAGTGTCGTGTTTTGTATCTTTTGTGTTTGTTTGATTTGTTATGCTACTGGTATTGCATGTGTTTTTGTGGTAATAGTGGACCCGCGAATCTGGGTTGATTCCTCACCACATTCAATGTTTTTTTCGTTTATGTGATCCTAGTTTAGTTCGTTTTATTTTGATTTTATTTTTAATTATAAGTTTGTTTATCTCGTAAATGGTAACTACAATTATATTTGATTTTGTGGTTCTAAAAATACGTGACTTATTTCAATACTAGTCGTTAGGCGGTAGATGCTAAGTGTAAGTGAAAAAAATAAGAAATGCAAACCAATAAGGTCACAAGGCTGGACCTCGAGCTAGCTGGAGCAGAGCCTCGAGATCTAGATGGGGCTAATAGCGATGAACAATTGACGAAGAATTAATGATTATGAGGGCCTCAAAGATGGCCTTTTGCAGTTAATAATGAGTAATAAATGAAGAACAATGGATGAACAATGAAAGAATACGCAATAAATGTGAAGAACAATTATGTTAGCAGAGAGCAGAGAATGTTGTATTGTATTCAATATGTTGTGTAATAATACGACCACTTTTACAAGATGACAAGGGTCCCCTATAGGAGGGGGGAATGCTATTGATACAACTGTATAATGGCTCAGTACTGATTTGTCCTATTCTTGCAGGTCCTGTCAGTTCCGATCGTGTGTCCTTGGGAATTTCTCGCTTTTCCATGATGGTCGCCGATTCTCGTGTTGTCTCGAGGTATGCTATGATGAGTCTTCGGTATACCTTCTCGGGGTGGGTGCTTCGGGGACGAGCCCTAGATCGTGCTTCGAGCCTATCGAGGCCGGGCTCGAAGTACCATAGAAGCCTCAAAATCGGTATTCCCTGATTTTGACCGTATACAGATAATCCTCGTATTCCTTGGAATGAAATAACAAGGAACGATTTGAATTCTTCAACTCTCCAATACCTTTATCATTACGTCAATTATGCCATGTGAGCAGTTAATGTGACAAAAAAAGGGATGCTCAAAAGTCACGTTCATACGGCTCTCGAAAATCCTCGAATTGATTATGATGGTCGGTCGTACTTTGGCTTTCTCCAACGCGCGCTACTGGCCCTTATAAATACTCACATCCTTCTCTCCTTACTCTTCATCATATCTCCCAACTTCCAACAGGTCTTCTCATTTCTTTTTTGTGTTCGTCTCTTATCCAGTTTTTTTCTTTTCTTTTCCTCTGAGATCTTTCAGTAAAAATGGCGAAGACCTCTAGAATTGTTTTCCAAGATGACAAAGCTTCCTCATCTTCACGCTCGTCTAAGGAAAAGACCATAGTACCTCCTTGCCTTGAAGAGTGCATCCCCTGACTCCGTGAAACATCCTCCGATTTCACGATTGACAAGCCTTCTTCTAAATCGGGGAGATGCGAACCCATATCCCAGTATATTAGCCTGATAACCGATATTGGGAAGGTGAAAACGGATTGATGTTGGGGAGAGGCAGTGCAAGTAGAGATTCCTTCTCGGGAGGAAGATGTAATGAAACACAAACACGGTTTCCTTAGCGTATATACATATCCTTTTACCCTAGGTTCGGTAGAACCATCCTCGCCGTCGATAAACCTCGTAATCCTTGATTTCCGTGGACAATACCGGGTGATGCTCGGTCAAATTCATCCATCATTCTGGCGTGTTGTTTATATGATTAGGCATTTTGCAAACATGGCTGAGGGGTACCTTTTACCCTTGACCATCTGATTAGGATGTACAGCCCCCGACTTTATCGAGGTGGCCTGATTAAGCTTCAGCGTCGGGCTCCAAAGGCTTTCTTTGCTTTTACCGATGAAGGCAAGGACAAGGGTGGATGAGTCGCTTTGTCCGAGTTAGGACTTCGGATCTAATTCCTGTTGAAAGGATGCTATTCTCCGAGGAATGGAACACGAATTGTAAGTGAATATGTCGAATAAATATTTTTTCTTTACTTTGGACCATTTTCCCTCTTGAACTAACTTCCTTCGTTGATGCAGCTGTTGAGTGGTACCCTGGTGCAGTTAAGGATCTTTTGGGCTGGGTTAGCCAGCTCGATTCGACTTACCCTATACTAAGCGTGTATGGCGCGATCTGGCTAAGGGCTGGTGGGAAGCTAAAAACCACAGTGATGTTTCTCTTCTGTTGTACTTGAGCTCGGTATAGGAGGTACCCCTTAACCGTATTCTCAACTTTCGTAACTGCCTTTTGCGTTTGTGCAAGCCTGGGAGATGCCTCTTTGATGAGGGAAGACTCCTCCGGGAAGGCGGATACCTCAAGTCTTGCCAAGGAGAAAAAGAGAAAAAGAAAATCTCTGACTAAGTCCCCGAAACCGAAGAAGGCTAAAGCTCAGAAGCCTAAGGTCGATTCAGCGGCCATAACTTTAGAAGCAACAGAGAGTCCCCGAGCTGGGGGCGAAGAGAGAGACGACTCCCTGCTAGCACCCGAGGGAAAAAGAAGTGCGTCTGCTTTGGATTTTGTGAGCTGATGGCTATCGAGCCGAAGGCTTCAAAACCAGAAGTTGCCGATGTTTTCCCACCTCGGGCAGAAGAGGCTCTTGAGGGTGATGTCCCTGACCGGATCAACGGCCAAAATATTTCACTAGCCGAGGGCATTCAGTAGCTGAGTTAGGGGACCCCAGCTCTGAGGCTCCCTAGAGGCAAGAGAAGGCCCCGATCGATCTAGCTGGGGTTATTGATGTGAGTGATTCTCTGCCGGGTTTGACATCCTTTCCGAGGGGGATACGGGATGCCCGTAATAGAGAGACCTCCGATGCGGGGGCATCCCTCGGAGGAAATGACGTATTTGAAGGATTCTTCACTGAAGTCGAAGAAAACCCTGAGCTTAATGCCTCGCTCATTTTCGAGGCAAAAGGCTGTGCAAACAGGTAATCCTTTGCCAACTCTGCTCTGAGCTTTGATCCTCATCTTCCTAATTTTGGTTTTTCATGCTTTCAAGCTATAGTGCTTTACAATCAGGCCTTAGCTAGATCCCAAGCTTAGTCGACCCGCTATGAGGAAGAGTGTGGGAGGCTCTCATCAGAGGTCGGCGAGCTTAGAGCTCTTTTTACCAAAAAGGAGAAAGAACTCAATGACCTTCGGGCTCGTTTTGAGACGGTGTCTCGAGAGCGAACCAATCTTGCTGAGCAGGTAATACAGTCTTCGCATGTTTTTATTTCCATGCTTATTTGACCTTAGTATTTAACAACTTTGGGTTGATCTTTACAGCTTGAGAAGAAAGAGGTCCTGATGAGGGAGGGGTTCAGAGCCAGGGATATTGAGATTCTCAGACTTAAGCAGCGTGTAGATGAGATAGCCTCCGAGAGAGATACCCTCCAGGGTAAGTTGACTTCAGTTGAGCATTGCCTTCAGGAGGTGAGAGCGAATAGTGGTAAGTATAAGGATCTCCATACTGAATCGGTTCTCGCGCTATCCGCAGCCAAGTCCGAAGCCGATGTGCTCATGTCCTCGTACCGAAAAGATGATGTTGCTACAAATGCTCGGTCCAGGAAGGTCTCTGAAGATGCCGAGTTTGAACCGGCCCGAGCCTTGGAGCGTGCCCAGTTAGGATCTCGGAGACATGCTCTCGAGGATGTATATGCATGGGGCATTGATTTGTCTGCTAAGATCGAGAGGTTGAAGGCCCTATAGGAGGAAACGATAGCTCTACTTTCTTTTGACGATGGTTCAGCCAGTGGGTCCTGAGGAAGACGAAGGTGAAAGTGAAGTCCCCGAAGAGGAGGCTGTTGATGTGCCGAGGGTCGAGGGCCAAGCCGTTGAAGGCATAACTTTTAAGGGGGCTCTGTCCGGTCAAGTGACCCCGACGATAGATTAGGCTTTTATTTGTGTTTACCGTGAAAATTGTAATAATAATTAAATTTGATTTTGTGGTTCTAAAAGTACGTGATCTATTTTTATGCTAGTTGTTAGGGCAATAGATGCTAAGTGAGGTACTTGGAATCAAGATATGAGCTTAAAACGAGATGTTAACCAAACCGAATGGCTGTCGATTAGGGCCTCGAGCTTGCTTATTCGGGGCCTCGGGGTCGAGTCTAATGCCCCACCGAGGGTGGTCGATGAAGAATAACAGTTATAAATAAATCAATGATGGCTCTTTATAGCCAATAATAAGCAATAAATGAAGAACAATAAATAGAACACAATGAATATAAGCAATAAATGAAGTGATGAGATCAAGAGAATATGTTAGAGAGCAGAGAGAACGTTCTTGTATATTTAGTATTAAGCAACAAATGTTTACAAAATGACAAGGATCCCCTTTATATATGAGGGAGAATCCCAACATAGTACAAAATGCATTAATTACAGAAATATGGAGATGGTACAACCAGCTAATGCCTTGATTCGTTTTTGGACTAGCCCATTAGACTCTGTCAGCCCTATTTACGCGCCTTGGGAACTCCCCACTTTCTCTCCATAACCGTCGGTCTGTACTGCTTCGAGGTTGAGCATCGATTGCCCTCGAGGAATGAAACTCGACCAGGGTTCCCAGTCTTCGAGACGTGCTTAAGAGGCGTCGTAACGATGGAAAATTGGACCCTCCGATTTTACCGTATTTAGATAGTCCCCGTGTTTCTTAGAGTAGAACGATAAGAAATAACTTTGATACTCATCTTTTCGAACATCCCGCTATGATGTCATACTTATGATGTAAGCCTTTATGATAACTGAGGCATCCCATTGACTCGTCTTTTCAGCACCATTCAATGTACTTCCGATTCTCATTCTCCAAAATATCGCCACCGATTCGGTTCCCAAAAATGCATTGATTGCGCCCGCCGATGCATCTTTCAAAGACATTGATGGCATTGTCGGTTACACCACCACACTCTATAAATGGGAGCCTCCTGGAACCAACATTTCCTTCAAGTGTCCTCCAATATCCTTGCACCCTTTTCTTCTCCTCATCCATCGTTATTCCTTATGTTTGAGGCCAATAGCCTTAAGGTTACATGGAGGCGTTCTCGTCAGCCATGCCATGGCCTTTTTCCTAGGCTTTCCCTTGCCGAGCGAGATTACACTAACTTGTCATTGTTGTTGTTGTTGTTATTACTGCTGTCATTGTTGGCTCAAGATGATGAGATAGGGGGGTCATTTTCTTCTGACTCGGAGAGATATTTGGACTCTACACCGTTGTTCAGGAGGGCGTTCGGACTATACACTGCTGCTCACCTCCCTACCCCGGCCTGGTGTGGCAGTTCACCCCTTTTATTTTCTGTGAGGGTAAAGTTGCACTTCTGGATGGTACCTTGCATGGCTCAATGTCCCAAGAAGTGGACTCAAAGTATCCATGCAGGTAAGGCCGATGCTCGCCAAGTCTTCTATCGAGCCGTGATCTTCTTGGCCTGGTAGAGCTTTTGCTTTTTGGTGGGCTATGGATTTTTCTTCATCTTTTTCTGCTTCTTCACATTCCTCTTCTCCATCTTCTCACTTTCCTCTTCTTCATCTTCTCCCTTGGAGTTACCATTTTGGAAGATCGAGATGAGACCCCCGAGGAGATGGCGCTCGAAGATACTGCCGTCGAGGATGTACCCCCGATGATAGATTAGGCTTTTTGGCTTTTATTAAATGTATTTTTTTTTTGCTTTTTTGTTTCTGTGTAAGGACACCTCGTGGACTTTTGTAATCGTATGTAAGGACCCTTCATGGGATTTTGTAAAATATGCTTATGAATACAAAGATGTTCCTCCAATTTGTCTTTAATTTATGCTATATTTCCTTTTATTTGCATTTATGGAGATTCTGAATGCATGACTCCACTAATTGGTGTTAGTATCAAACTTGGGTGCAAGTATTTCTTCCGGCCCTTGATTGATTAAAATAATTCCTCGTAGAACCCTTTCCCATTCCTTGGACCGAGCCCGGATTAGATTGGTAAACTAGGGTCGTCGGATTCCTGACTTTGAGTTGAATGAGGGTAGGGCTTCGAATCTTTCGGTACGAGACTTAGCCTTTAGGAATTCGGGAGCAGTCTCCGAGTGGGGGCTTGTTTCGAATTCAGTGTAGATAGCCTTAAGGCATTGCATATAGATTCCGGATGAGGGCTTCCCTGAGTTTTGATAGTACCTCGAGGCAAAGAACATATGAGTAGATTTTTAGTGGTTATTTTCTTCTTGAGAGAAGCCCTTGAGATCGGGTATCGTCTCGAGTCTTGTAATGACATTAATGGCCCCTGGAGCCTATCTTTTTTTTAGTGGAGGTCCTCAAGATCGGGTACCATGTCGGGACTTGCAATGATGCCAATGGCTTACTGGAGCCTATCCTCTTTTTGGTGGAGGTCCTCGAGATCGGGTACAATCTCGGGACTCGGAATGATGCCAATGGCTTCCTGGAGCCTATCTTCTTTTTGGTGGAGGTCCTCGAGATCGGGTACCGTCTCGGGACTCGGTTGATGCGGGGGTTTCTGACCCCAAAAACATTATATGGTAGTGTTGAATGTATGACATGGTTACGAAATGACCGAGGTGATCCCGCCGGCACATCTTCCTAAAGCGATAAGAGCTTTAGCCAGTATTTTTAATCGGCCTTTAAGGTAGGTGGGTAGTCGCCACTTTTTCCATATATAGGGTTGTCTTCGCCCTTTTGGAGATTCTACTATTCTGAGTAGTTATCTTTTTTTATAGAGTTCTCCTTTCCTGTGTTAGGTCCTTCCTCATTTCAATTTTGATGCCCTTGCTCGAGTTCCTACTCCAATTCTCTAGTTTTACCACAGTCATGGTTGCTACGTCAGGGTCCCCTCAGCAAGGAGAAGGGAGCTCCACCTCGGGGCACTTTGTTTCGAGGGGGGATCTTCTTGAGTCAGCAAGAAAGGATTGTGGATGGGGGGAAGAGGTAGTACTATGGGTACCTTCCCCGGAAGAGAGCATCATGGACCATGTCGAGGGGTTATTGAACGTATATACATACCCCTTCACATTGGGCCCCCTTGATAGGGTTGTGCTCGACTTTTGTCGAAAGTACCAGGTTACCTTGGCGCAGATTCATCCGTCATTTTGGCAGATAGTATTGATGATGAGGTTCTTTGCAGAGAAAGCATGGCTCGAATTCACTCTTAGCCATCTTATCAGGTTGTATCGGCCTTTTCACTATCGAGGTCTGCTAACCCTAAGATGTCGATCCACCACACCTTTCGTCATTTATGATGAAGAAGATGGAGATCGAGAATGGATGAGCTGATTCGTCCGAGTACGGACGGTCGATATTATTCCAGTGGAGTTTCTTCCATTTCCTGAGGAATAGAATTTTGCACGTAAGTGGTACACTCGTACCTTTGAAGTTTTGTTTATGGCGAAGGCGGGCTCCGTAAATGCACCTTATTTTCCTTTTCTACAGCGATTTTTTGGATGTCGGGTGAGGTTCCCGATCTGTCGGATTGGGTTCGGAAGTTGTAAACCCACTCAACTTGCAATGAGAGTAAGTGGAGAGCTTTATCTAAGGCTAGGTGGGAGGTAAAACACCACGGTACGTGCTATGTGATTTGCTCCCCCTTTTCTCCTAGAAGGGCGCTTTTTCTTGCTGCATACTAACTCTGTCATCGTAGGCATTGATGAGTCCCTTAAAGCAAGGTCGTGCCCTTTAGGAGAGGGAGAAAGACTGCTGGATTCAGGACTGGGTATGATAATAATAACAATAAGCAAGAGGGGCCTTTGCAGGACAATAGTGATTGTAGCAAGACGAGTCCGGCCCGTAGGCTTAGAGAGGGCGTTTCAGCCAAACCTGTAGCACTCGAGGGTTCTCCGCTGCTGGCTTCTTCTCCTGTCGAAGGCACTCCGCGGGATGTTCGACGCCAAGGGGCGCATATGTCGGGCGATCGTGTCCCAAATTGGGGTGGTTCTACCGGGGCAGATGAAGCCATACCAGTAGATATACGCTCAATTCTCGAGGAAGCTCAGCGGCTTTACTCGGAGGTTGATTTAGGCCGTTCGTACTGGTTTTATAATTTTGTAGTTTTCATTTTCTAACCATGTTTCTCTTCCACAGACTTTTAATAAGATCAAATCTGAGTTGCTTTGCCATGAGGCCAGATTGCAAAAATTTGTTGACGGGGAGAAATCCCTTAGGCTTCTTTGTGATGAAAGGGAAGATGAGTTGGCACGTCTACGGTATGAAGTGAGTCAAAGCTCGAATTATGAGAGCTACCTGAAGGAGCAGGTAGTTTTGTTCCGACGAAGTGTGTGTTCCTTCTTCTAACTCCTGAGGCTGATATTTTGTTTATTTTAGTTACAGAAAAAGACAGAGAACCTAAAGCGCCTTCGGAATGAAGCTGGCCAAACCGAGCGCGAGTACGATGAGTTAAAGACTCAGGTGGACGTTCAGGCTTCGGCGGGAAGGGTGCTCTGGCTAAAGCCTCCGCCTTTGAGGTTCAACTTTGGTTAGCTCGTGATAATAGCTCGGTTCGAACAGATATGATTACAAAGCTCGAGTCTGAGCTTTTGAAGATAAAGGTTAAGATCATGGATGCTCGGGCTGAAGCCATAACGAGCCGAACTAAGGCTGACAAAAAAGTGGTGGTCTACTTGAAGGACGCTGTTGATGCTCAAGCTAAGCTGAGAAGGACTCTTGACCGTGAGAGCAGGAGCAAGGAATATGCTCGGCATAAATCTCGAAGGGAAACCTTCGAGGAGATCCATGCTAGGGGCTTCGATCTCTCAGAAAAGATAAAGCAGGCGAAGGCAGAAAAATGATGCAAAGATCCTTCTGTATGATGCTAAAGATATCGAGAAAGAAGATGACGGGCCTTAGTCCCCGATGGTGATGTAGATTAGGCCTTCCCTTTCTGCGTATAGTGCTTTCAAAGAACACTTTGTAAATGGAGCTTGTATGTTTTCACATATATGTACAAAAGGAAGCCTTACGGTTTTACTTTTAATGTATTCCTCTTTGTTTTGATTTTAGCCAGATGAACTGGTGTTTGAATTAAAAGGAATCCTTAGATATGCGGTATGGCTCTGGGGCCCATTAGGCTGGCCCGTAGGCTCTTACGCGCTTGGTCGATATGACCTTTTATTATAAGTCGGCGTTCGAGCTCTTATGCTTATGCTCTTAGGCATGTTTGGTCAACTTTTTTGGGTTCAGTCTTTGAGTCGGGTATCGACTCGAGCTCATTCGACCCTCAAGTTTTTGATGTTCAAGCTGGCTCTTAGGCTCTTACGCGTTGGGTCGGTACCACCTTTCGTGTGGGCTGGCGATAATGGCTCTTACGCCTTGGGTCGATGCGACCTCTAATATGTGGGCTGGCAACAGTGGCTCTTACGCCTTGGGTCGATGCAACCTCTAATATAGGCTTTATTTTTCCCTTGATAAGTATTTTTTGAAATAATGTTTGCCTAACTCTTCGGCAGTTTAATAAAAACCTCGATTGTGAGTCGTTATATGGAGATGATCGAGCACCTCGGGAGGTTTGGCTCGGTGGCTGAGTATCTCGAAGCCTGTATTTAGGAGCTGACGCGGTCGAAGCTCTTTTGCCTATGTCGAGGGTAGCCTATTTAACCAGTTCTTTTTGAAGTATATTCGAAGTAATTGAAGGCTTGTGATTTTATAGCGACGGTCGGGCATCCCGAGTCGCATTAGTTTTGCTGGTACAGCCTTGTGACTATAGTCATTTGTGTTTGGCCGGAGCCTTTCAGTCTCAAGTGAAGTAGTTTCAGTGTCTATATCGAGGGTATGCCTTTTTAGGGGTATTATAAGTTCGATATATAGCCTTAACTTTGAGATCGGGTTTATGCCTTTAGTAAGGTCTAACAAGTTTTACATGCCTTTGAGGTCTTACGATTTTGGATACTTGGTACAAGTATGGTTCATGCCTTTCTTGAGGTCTTACAGATATTGTCACTTGGTAAAAGTGTGGTTCATGCCTTGCTTGAGGTCTTACAAATATTGTTGTTGCCTTATACAGGTCTTACAAGACAGAGGTTGCCCGCATGTGGTCTTACGACATCGGATTTTGATAAGTCGATGGAGATGGCGATTGATGGCAGTCCCCAAGTCAACGAGGATTTTTCAGCTCTGGAGCTATTACTTTTAAACTTGGTGTTGCCTCATTGAGGGCTTACGATTTCGGAGTTTCCGACCTGGAGGTCATGTGACCTTGAGTTTTCGATGACAGTCCCAAGGGTGTTCAGGATGTTTTTGGCTCTGGAGTATTTTTTTGATCTCAATATTGCCTCATTGAGGGTTACGAGTTTGAAACTCCGACCCGGGGGTCGTACTGTTTCGAGTTGTTGACGCCAGTCCCCGAGTATTTGGGACATTTTTGACAAATGAGCCATTTTTTGCAAAAATATTGAGTTTCTTTTGAAGCCTGAAATGCTTTGATGGAAAGTATTCTTTGATTATTTGGTACAAGTATACATGTTTTTGCTGTTAGGGGACTGACTATTCTATACAGACACGGTTCGTTCGATCGTTTGGCCTGGTACATTATTTTCCTATCGAGACCCCATTTGGCGTATATTGGCTTCTCCAAGTAGGTGACCTTCCGGGGGGGATGCCCCCCAATATTCGAGGTTGATTGCAAAAGAAGCCTTGAATACTTGTTGAATCTTCCTTAGGTAGCATATGGATGTTGCGTCGTTAAAACCCTTGTCGGTAAAACCCTTTTTGGGATAAAAACCCAGTCGAAGGAAAAGAGTGCAACGCATGCTTTTGAAACCTAAGGCCTTCAAGTTGGAGGGTGCTTCGGCCGTTCCGATTGGGTACCTACACTTAGGTTAGTGTAGAATGTAACAAAAAGAAAAAGGATACGGTCATACCTTGGTGTAGAATGTGTCGGTGGTGTTTCGAGCCCTGATATGTTTCAGTCGCTTATGAAGAGGACGCGGTATGATCCTCTGCTTTATTTAGTCGGGGGTAGCCGAGAGTGTAGCTTGTTATCGCTATTTTACTTCTATCTTATCCTTCGGCTCGTTCGAAGTCGGAGGTACCGGTGTCGGCGCCACATTGTGCATCGCGGACATTTCTCTTGCCGCATATTGTTCCCTGTAGATGGTTTTAATCCCATCCTTTGTCGGGAATTTCATCATTTGATGGAGGGTGGATGGTACTGCTCTCATGCAGTATATCCATGGCCTTCCCAGAAAGGCATTGTACCTCATGTCTCCTTCGATGACATGGAATTTGGCATTTTGGGTTATGCCGGCCACGTTGACTGAGAGGGTGATTTCCCCTTTCTTTGTTTCGCTCGCCATGTTGAATCCACCAAGGACTCGAGAGACAGGTACAATTTGGTCAAGCAATCCGAGCTGCTCTACCACTCTCAACATGATAATGTTGGCTGAGCTACCTGGATCCACAAGTACACATTTAATTTGAAATATATTTACAAGAAAAGAGATTACCAGTGCATCGTTATGAGGCTGAGACAAGGTCTCGATGTCCTCGTAGCTGAATGCGAGAGCATCCTCGGGTATGTAACCCCGAGTTCGCTTTTCTCTAGTGATGGATATTTTTGTTCTTATCATCATGGGCTCCTGTGGGTCATCGATGCCTCCCAAGATCACGTGGATGACATGTTGTGGCTCATTCATTTCGTTTTTCTTGGCCGCCTCTCTTTCCCAAAACTAATTTTTGGCCCGGTCGCTGAGGAATTCTCGAAGGTGACCTTCACTGAGTAGTCTGGCTACTTCTTCTCAGAGTTGTTGGCAATTCTCGATCCTGTGGCCGTGCGTGTTGTGAAATTCACACACTAAGTTATGATTTCTTTGCGAAGGATCTAATTGCACAGGTCTAGGCCACCTGGCGTCTCTAAATTTACTGATGGTGAACATGATGTCTAATATGTCGACGTTGAAGTTGTATTCCGACAAGTGAGGTGCCTCAGTTGGCCCTGTATGCCTATCGAATCTAGCTCTGTTGACGAGTCCCCGAGTATTCTGGACTCGGTCCATCCTTCAATCATTCCGGGGTATATTGCACCTCAGGGTGTTTCTTCTGTCTTCGGTGTATGACTAATATCTTTCTTTGTTTGGCCTTGGTTCCTTCGCTAGAAGCCTGCTTGGGTATACCGAGTCCGAGGGGGCTCCCAGTTGGTCGTCTTCGACCCTAATCTTTGACTGGTATCGGTTGTGGACGTCCGACCAGGTCATGGCGGGATACTCAACCAGATTCTATTTTAGCTGTTGCGAAGCCACCGAGCTTCATTCATTCAAACCTTAAGTGAAGGCCTGCACCGCCCAGTCGTCGGAAACCGGTGGTAGTTCCATTCGTTCCATTTGAAAGCGAGATACGAGCTCTCGCAACATCTTGTTTTCCCTCTACTTGATCTTGAAGACGTCGGATTTCCGTGTAGCTACTTTGATGGCACCGGCATGTGCCTTTATGAAAGAAGCTGTCAGCATGGTAAATGAGTCTATGGAGTTAGGAGCTAGGTTGTGATACCACATAGAGCTAACCGCACAATACACTTGGGCCAACGGAAACTATGATTTCAATCACCAATAAGTAAGCATGAGCTTAGAAAAGTGATCATAAAACCCGTGAATGGTACTTAATCAAATTCGTCATTTCTAAGTGTCATGCTTTTCAAGTCAAATCAAGTTTAGCCAACTTATTTACCAGAACAAGTTAAAAAGTCCTAAAATGTTCAGTTCAAAATATTAACGACCATGGTAAAGAACTGAACAAGAAATCTATGGAAGTACATGAAATAAGTTGCCTTAAGAATATGGCGACTCAATTTTTTAATTTTTTTTTTAATTTATAATTTTACTAAAAACATATTTTCCAGTTGTAAAATATACTCTTTTTTTATATTTAACCGAAAAAAACTTAAAAGAAATACATATATAACTAACATATTCCTCTGCCCCCTAGCTTAAATAATGTCTTGTCCTCATGACAAATAAATTAAAAGTAAAAGGAGATAAAGGAGCTTCCTGATTGTTTTCGATTTTGGCCTCATTTCCTTTTTCTTGGCTTCTCAAGGTTTCTCTCATATAACAAAGACAAGATTATGGCAAAGAAAATATTCTTTTTCATGATAGGAGAAAACTTTCATTGTTGAAATAGTGGGAGTGCTTTTTTATTATGGCAAAATATATTAATACATACTACATACATACGCACATATATATAATATAATATAAACATGCAATTATTATTATTTTTTACTTTTTTTTAAGAAAAAAAACTAATTTTATTATATATATATATATATATATATATATATATATATATATATATATATATTACTAAAAGGAAATATTATATGTTACTACTAATAATTACTTAAACGATTAAAGAGAGGGGAAGAAAATAGTTCTGAGTTTAACGTCGCCAGCTCGACTTATTTTAAAAATTAGGCAAAAAGGAGTGTTGAAGCCCGTTTGTCAAAGAATCTGCTGATATAAGGCTTCAAACGATGACTGTTTACTTTGAATTTGTCTCCCCCATCTGCATGTTGTATTTCAATGGTACCATATGGGGTAATCTCTATTATTGTGTATGGTCATGTCCAATGTGACTTAAACTTTCCTAGAAATAATCTCAATCGGCTATTGTACAATAGAACATGATTCCCAACTTTAAAATCTTTATGGCGGATGAGCTTGTCATGCCATTTTTTTGTCGTTTCCTTGTACAATTTAGCATTTTCGTATGCTGTAAGTCTGAACTCTTCCAACTCATCAAGTTGCAATAGACGATTTTTACCTGCATCTGGCAAGTTTAGATTCAATAATTTTATAGCCCAATATGCTTTATGTTCTAATTCCACAGGTAAATGACAAGCTTTTACAAAAACTAGCCTATAAGGAGATGTGCCTATGGGAGTTTTGAAAGCAGTTTTGTATGCCCATAAAGCATCATCTATCTTTAAAGACCAATCTTTTCGAGAAGAACCAACAGTTTTTTCTAAAATTCTTTTTAATTCTCTATTGGATACTTCAACTTGCCCGCTTGTTTGAGCATGATATGGAGTTCCTATTTTATGAGTTACTCCATATTTTAACAGCAAACTAGCAAATTGTCTATTTATAAAATGAGTTCCTTGATCACTTATCATAACTCATGGAGTTCCAAATCTAGAAAAAATATTTTTTTTGAGAAAAGCACAAACAATATGAACATCATTTTTTCTAGTAGCAACTGCTTCTACCTATTTTGAAATGTAGTCAACAGCGGCCAAAATATATTCATAGCCATTTGAAGGAGGAAAAGGACCCATAAAATCAATGCCCCATACATCAAAGATTTCACACACAAAAATAGAGTTAAGAGGCATTTTGTCCCTTTTTGAAATGTTACCGATTCTCTAGCATTTATCGCAAGTGGCAACATAATTCCTTGCATCTTTGAATAGAGTAGGCCAGTAAAATCCAACTTCAAGTACTTTAGCTGTTGTCTTTCTTCCTCCATAGTGTCCTCCTACAACCCCATCATGGCAGTGACTTAAAATGTTGTTCATTTCTATTTCCGGCACACATCTCCTGATTATGTCATCTGCACAAAATTTAAACAAGTAAGAATCTTCCCAGTAATAATGTCTTGCTTCTTTTTTAAGTTTTTTCTTTTGTTCATAAGAAAGATCTTTTGGAATCCATCTTCCGGCCAAATAGTTGGCAATATCAACGAACCAAGGTGGTCGATCTATAATAGTTGTGACTGAAAATATATGTTCATTGGGAAATCCCTCTTTTATATCTTCTATCTCAGTAGGAGGATTTTCCAAACGAGACAAATGATCAGCTACCTGATTCTCAAAACCTTTTCGAACTTTTATTTTAAGATCGAATTCTTGCAAAAGGAGTATCTATCTTAGCAATCTGGGTCTAGCATCCTTCTTTGCTAAGAGGTACTTTAAAGCTGCATGATCAGTATAAATTGTAACCTTTGTTCCTATCAAATAGGAACGAAATTTGTCAAATGCAAATACTACCGCAAGTAGTTCTTTCTCAGTTGTAGCATAATTCTTCTGAGCTTCATTGAGGGTTCTACTGGCATAGTAAATAGGCCTGAAAATCTTGTCTCTCTTTTGTCCCAATATCGCTCCAACTGTTATATCACTTGCATCACACATTATTTTAAATGGTTCTCTCCAATCAGGAGAAATAACAATTGGAACATTAGTCAAATGTTCCTTGAGAATCTTAAATGCTTTTTTGCAATCATCTGAAAATTCAAACTTCACATCTTTCGTCAGTAGGTTAGTTAGAGGTTTTGAGATTTTTGAAAAATATTTATAAACCTTCTATAAAAACCTGCATGCCCTAAGAAACTTCTAATGCCTTTAACAGTGGTAGGAGGGGGTAATCCTGTTATAAGATCAATTTTAGCTTTATCAACTTCTATCCTTTTCACAGAAATTTTATGTCCTAAAACAATTCTCTCTGTTACCATGAAATGACATTTTTTCCAATTAAGAACTAAATTGGTCTTTTCACACCTTTTAAGCACCAAAGTTAAATTATAGAGACAATCTTCAAATGTCTTACTAAAAAGTATGAAATCATCCATAAATATTTCAAGAAACTTTTCAGTCATATCTGAGAAAATTGCTGACATACAACGCTGAAATGTAGCGGGAGCATTGCATAGTCCAAATGGCATTCTTCGGTAAGCATACGTACCTTGGGGCATGTGAATGTGGTTTTCTCTTGTTCTTCTGGATAAATTGGTATCTGATTATACCCAGAATATCCGTCAAGAAAACAGTAAAAATCATGGCATGCAACTTTTTCAAGCATTTGATCAATAAAGGGCAAATAAAAATGATCTTTCCTTGTGGCATTATTAAATCATCTGTAATCAATACAGACTCTCCATCATGTGACTGTTCTAGTAGGTATGAGTTCATTATTTTTATTTTTTATTACTGCCATACCTCCTTTCTTTGGTACTACCTATATAGGACTCACTCAAGGACTGTCAGATATTGGATAAATGATACCTGCTGCTACACGTTTCACCACTTCTTTCTTGATGACTTCCTGTATTGCTGAGTTTAGTCTCCTCTGGGGTTGGACTATTGGCTTGTAATTATCCTCCATAAGAATCATATGCATGCAAATAGCTGGACTGATTCCATTGATATCGTCTATAGTCCACCCTAAGACTTTTTTGTGTTTTCTCAGGACTCCAATCAGTTTGCTTTCCTGTTCTATAGTCAAAGAAGATGAAATGATTACTGAAAATAATTCAGGTTCAAGAAACACATACTTTAAATGAGAGGGAAGTTCTTTGAGTTTAATTTTTAATTGAACTCCTTCTTGTGAGACTTTCTCATTCTCTGACTCATATTTCAGCTTCTTCTCTAATTACGGGGTTATCATCACTTATGGTACTTGACCTAGCTAAACATCTCTCCAATGAATCAGTAATTAACTGATTATCTTTGTATTCGTCTACAAGGTCATCTAGTAAGTCTATTTGAAAATAAGATGATGATGACTCATCCCCAAGAATTTTCATCATTTTTTTGCATGTCAAAAATCACTCTTTCCTCATCAACTCGCAATATTAATTGTCCTTGATGAACATCAATAATTGCTCTCCCTGTTGCGAGAAGTGATCTACCTAAAATAAATGGTACCTCAGTATTTTCTTCCATTTCAAGCACTATAAAATCTACTGGAAATACAAATTTGTCAACTCTAACAAGGATATTTTCAATAATTCCTTTTGGTCCTTTAGTACTTTGATCAGCTAATTAAAGAGACACGCCAATATCTTTTATTTCACCAAGTTCTAATTTCTTGAAAATTGAAAAAGGTATTAGATTTATTAAGGCACCTGAATCACATAACGCCATTTCAAAGTGAGTACCTCCCACGGTACAAGAAATTGTAAAACTTCCTGGATCACCAAGTTTCTGTGGGAGCTTATTTTGAAGTATATCACTACATTTTTCTGTAAGTTTAACCACTGAAACTTCTTCCAATTTTCTTTTACTTGACAAAATTTCTTTGAGAAATTTAGCATATGAAGGCATTTTTGTCAAAGCATATGTGAAAGGTATGTTAATGTAAAGTTGCTTTAAAATATCTAGAAACTTTGAAAACTGTTTGTCAAGCTTTTCTCTTTTCATCTTTTGGGGAAAAGGGAGAGGTACAGAGTGAGGATTTGTTATCAATTCATTTTCTTGTACATTTTTCCCTTTATTCTTTTGTTCTTTTGGAAACTTATATTCTATTTTATTCTCACCTTCAGTTACCTTTTCCACTTATGGCTTTCCTTTTCTATCTGCATATGGATCATCAAGAGATTTACCTGATCGTAGAGAGATGACTTTGAGGTGTTCTTTTGGATTTTTCTCAGTGTTGCTTGGTAGAGCACCTTGAATTTGTCCAGACATGAGGGTTGCTAATTGGCTTACCTGAATTTCCAAATTCTTGATAGCTGAATGTTGACTTTTAACCTTCTCGTTAGTAGCCTTAATGAATTTGTACATCAGGTCTTCAAGGCTTTGTTGATGAGCTCTTTGGGGCTACTGCTAATATTGTTGATGATTATATTGCCCTCTCTTTTGATTTTGAAAACCAGGTGGTCCCTGTACCTGCTGCTTTTGATTAAAAAATCTTTGAGGATTTTCAACACCATTAGGATTACTCCACTAAAATCCTGGATGTTTTTGTGCCATGGGACTACCAAATGAGTAATTATTTTTATAACCAATCACATTTACCTGTTCTTTATTTTGTGTTGAAGCTTGACATTCATGACTTGGATGATTACCTTGAAAAACATTATAATTCTCAGGTTGGTTTGATGAGTGAGCACCTACCTGAAAGGCCTCAACTTTTTGTGTTAAGTTTGTAATTTGTTGTGTCAATGAATTCAAAGCTTCAACTTGATTTACTCCTACTGTTTTCTTGATAATCATTCTGTCTGAGGGCCATTGAACAACATTTTCCGAAATCTCATTAAGCAATTGCATTGCTTCTACAGTAGTTTTTCTCATTATTGATCCTCCTGATGCTGCATCAATTACATTTCTAGAAGAGGGTTTAAGACCGTGATAGAAAATATATAAAATGTCAGGGTCTTGGATACCATGATGTGGGCATTTTTTAACATTGCTGCTAATGTTTCCCATGCCCGGTATACAGATTCAGAATCTGTCTGCATAAAATTATTGATTTCTTGCTTCATTTTAAATGTTTTTGCAGGTGAAAAATATTTATTAAGAAATGTTTGGGTCATTTGGTCCCATGTGGTAATGGAACCTCTTGGTAGACTTCGCAACCATGTTTCGGCTTCACCTTTTAATGAAAAAGGAAAAAGCCACAACCTGATAGCATCTGTTGTGACTCCATTATACCTGCAAGTTTCAACTAATTCAAGAAAATCAATTAAATGGGTGTGAGGATCTTCACTCGCATCACCAGTAAAATGATATGACTGTTGAATGGTTTGAATCAAGCCTGTACAGATTTCAAAGTTGTTTGCTGCAATTGGTGATCTCCTCACACTTGATTCTCCTTCGAAATGATCTGGCCTTGCATAATCTCTAAGTATTTTGTCACGTCGTGGAGCCACTTCATCGAACTATTCTTTCACTT
Source organism: Nicotiana tabacum (assembly GCF_000715075.1). Taxonomy (NCBI): domain Eukaryota; kingdom Viridiplantae; phylum Streptophyta; class Magnoliopsida; order Solanales; family Solanaceae; genus Nicotiana; species Nicotiana tabacum. The sequence goes on along the minus strand of NC_134087.1, from coordinate 53,393,313 downwards.
GATATGGTGGAAGTTGGTTATTGTTAGGCTCTTCATTCTACATTTCTTCACAAGCTATACTTTGAGGAGATGATGTTTGTCCTTTCCTGCGCAATCGAAGAGATTTTTCAATTTTTGGATCGTAATTCGCCAACTCTTTTGTAAAAGAGTGGGTCATAAACTACCTAAAATCCTTAAAGCAAAGATTTTATTTTTTTTAATTTATGAAAAGAGCTAGCTGATTATAAAAGAGCTAGCTGAAATCCTACCACTATTACTACTACTACTACTACTACTACTACTAGTGCTACTACTACTACTAGTGCTATTTGATTTAACCGATAAGCCGCCCGATAATGACGAAACCGATACCAAGCCGCCCGATATCTTATTGGTTTGGCTAGCGGATTAGTACATTTACAAGCCGATAACCGATAAGCGTAACAATCCGCCCGATAAGCAGCTGACGAGTGTCTGACGTGTGTATAAATTAAACTCGTACTCTATCAAATTATAGTATATAAAGATGTCGAACCCACAGAGATTGGTTTATCTATTCTACATACGTTTCTTGTTTTAATTACTATTTGAGAAAATCAGAAAGAGTTGAATTGTAAATTAACTAACTAAAAATGTATAAATAGAGTAATAGAAAATATTTTGTTTTTCACAAATATAATAAAAGGTGTTGGGATCTTGACTTCACTTAATATTTCTATTATATAGTAGAATTATTATTCTTCAATTTCTATTTCTCAAAAAGGTATAAATGGCTCTCACGATTACAAATATATATTATTACTCAAGTTGAATAATTAATTGCACTCCTCTCGGTTATACAAATTAATCTTCAAAATAGTAATACTAAAGAACCAGAAATATATGATTGAACTAAAACATGCTCTTGATAGTAAGTCCCTTTCGGTTACCCTACTCGTTATAACTGATTATTAAACCATTCGCCTCTCTCGATTACAAATAAGTGTAAAATTAATTATAACATAAAAGAGATAGATGTTACTGAATAAATATTAATATTTATCAATACTACATTTAACTATATTATTTCTTCCGCCTCTCTCGATTACAGAATTAATAAACAGTTAATATGTAGAACAAGATAGATAGATGTTAATAAATTAAATAACGTCTAACTGTAAAAGCAGATAAAAGTTAAATAAATTTTAGCTCAAGCATGTGAATTTAAGGAATAATATCTACTATTATATAGAAATATTAAGATCCGTCTTTCTCCCAACACAAGAAAAGTTACTCCATACTGGAACTAGTACTAACAATGGAAATATTTTTGTCCATTAAATAAGAAAGTAGAAAGAAATATTCAAGAAGAATAATTCCCCTTATTTAATTACAAGCAGGAACTAGAGTAATTTCCTACACAGGAATTTATTTGGAAACAACAACTAAACCACTATTGTGATTTAAAAGAAAAGATAACTCGATACTAGTGAAAGAAATAAAACAGAGAAGCTTATTAAGAATTTGGATTCAGATTTCTAGCTCTAAGCTTTCTCTCCACTGCGATGCTCTTCTGATCGACAACATCTTCTTATATAAGAAAATTTCATGATGACTTCTCGATTTGGTGCTAGATTTCCATGGCAAATCTAGATTTTGCATTTGCAGATATGAGAATTCGAATTCTCGATTTGGTGCTAGATTTCAATGGAAAGTCTAGATTTTGAATTTGCAGAGATGAAAATTCTGCAATTCTAAGTTTAGATTTCATCGATTTCATCATGGCAAATCGAGACTTGGTGCATTGTCATGGCAGTAATGAATCATAGCTCGATCTTACACTTCTTTGTTGTATTTTTCTTGAATATTTATTTTTCTTTTTTCATGTTGTGCACAATAATTCTGCTATAATTATTCCTGCAAAATAAAGTTAAGAATATGGAGGAAACATGATAATTTATATGTTTTTATGAGAGAATTTACGTGGTTAACATCTGGTTAAATGTACTTATCAAATTCTCCCATACTTAAAGTTTTACTCATCCTCGAAAAAAGAAAATAAATGAACACAGTAACTAAACACTTACGTGAAATCATGAGAGGTTTTGACATAGAAGAATTGACTAAGACCAATCCACGAGTTCAAACAACTTTTAACTGTACTCATGTTCATCTATAGAGAACTGAAATCATAATATTTTCTAATCCCAAGTGTGTCTCACTGAATGAAGAGAGATGTTCATATATCACATAATATATAGATATAAGATCAAAGAAGGGCATAGATAAAAAATGCACTCACTCTCAACAAAGAAGTACCTCAAGCTACTGGAAATAACCATAAGCTTGACTATCATGTGGTTCTCCACTAATATAGGAGTCTCTGAGTTAAGATCATGTAGGACTTTTGCAAGGTTGTAAAGTAGGCTTAGGAATAGGTAGGATACATATAGATAATAGTGACTTAAATTCCCTATGGGCACTATACATTAATTTTATTTCTTAAGTACAATCGCCTTTCATCTCATTTAAACAATAAACCTCTATTTTGTTTCATCCCTTTCAATTTTTTTATGGAGTCGCCAACGTTTCTTTGTTGCTATTTTTTTTTTTTTGAAATTCAGAAGTAACTATTTTTTTTCAAAACAAAACAACATCTCAAAAGATCAACAACCTCAAATAATTATTCTTTCACCAATTATTTTTGCAATTACACCTCACGCCCAGATTTTTATATTCAGATCAACTCTTAAAGTGCCCAAAAGGGAATTGGATGAACAAAGAACAAATCATAACAACAAACAGGCTAAGGGTTAAAGCTTGGTGACCAACAAAATAGAGATAATTTATTTAGGCTCAACTGGGCTAACTATGGATAAAAATCATTAAGGTAGGTCAATTTAGGCTATGGCGCAACAAAGAAGGCCTACGTTTATTTCTTTACTCAAAGATCTGCCTAGAATTTCGCGTCAATCCACATTTAAGGCAAGTTCTAGAATTCCAGATAAGCAGGAGAACTAGACAATAGAGCTAATTGCACAATACACTTGGGCCAACGAAAACTATGATTTTAATCACCAATAAGTAAGCATGAGCTTAGAAAAGTGATCATAAAACCCGTGAATGGTACTTAATCAAATTCGTCTTTTCTAAGTGTCATGATTTTCAAGTCAAATCAAATTTAGCCAACTTATTTACCAAAACAAGTTAAAAAGTCCTAAAAAATGTTCAGTTCAAAATATTACGACCATGGCAAAGAACTGAACAAGAAATCCATGGAAGTACATGAAATAAGTTACCTTAAGAATAAGGCAACTCAATTTTTTTAATTTTTTTTTAAATTTATAATTTTACTAAAAACACATTTTCCAATTGTAAAATATACTCTTTTTTCATATTTAACCGAAAAAAAACTTAAAAGAAATACATATATAACTAACATATTCCTCTGCCCCTAGCTTAAATAATGTCATGTCCTCATGACAAATAAATTAAAAGTAAAAGGAGATAAAGTAATCAGTTGTAAATAAAATAAATCTGGCTTTACCTGGTGCCATTGGTAAGGGGCCGACGATGTCCATCCCCCATTTCATGAACGGCCATGGTGATAAGACTGAATGCAGATGTTTACCAGGTTGGTAAATCTTCGGCGCAAACCTTTGGCATTTGTCACATCTTTGAACGAATTCCTTGGTGTCCTTCTCCATGTTGTCCTAATAGTAGCCTGCCCTGATCACTTTTCGAACTAAAGAATCAGCGCTGGAATGATTTCCACAAGTGCCCTCGTGGATTTCTCGAAGAACATAATCGGTGTCTCCTGGTCCCAAGCATACTGCTAGAGGTCTGTCGAAGGTCCTTCTATATAGTGTTCCATTCTTGTCGAGTGAAAATCGAGTTGCTTTGGCTCGGATGTCCCTCAATTCCTTTGGATCTGTGGGCAGCTTCCCGCTTTTCAAATAGTCGATTTGGATCTATGGGCAGCTTCCCGCTTTTCAAATAGTTGATATATTTATTCCTCCAATCCCATGTTAGACTTGTCGAGTTGATCTCAGTATGGCCTTCCTCGATCATCAATTTGGACAACTGTATAACAGCCCCTGGGAGTATGTCATCTTCTTCTACTGACGACCCCAGGTTCGCGAGTGCATCAGCCTCGCTGTTCTGATCTCGGGGAATGTGGACTAGAGTCCATTCTTTGAAATTATGCAATATGACCTAAAGTTCATCTAAGTGTCTTTGCATCCTGTCTTCTCGAACCTCGAAGCTCCCATTCACTTGGTTAACTACCAGGAGGGAGTTGCATTTTGCTTCGATGACTTCTGCTCCTAGGCTCTTGGTGTCACGACCCCGGTTCGTCCTCCGTGAACCATCGTGACGGCACCTAGTCTCTACGACTAGGTAAGCCTAAATTTCGGAAGATAAACCAAAATTTGCAGAAGTAAAATAATTTAAAACAGGAATAAAGTAATAATAGTGTTTAAATGTGCCACTCGGCATACACCATATTTAACTCTCAATACCAATACGTAACTCCAAGACCCGAATTCCTCAGGATCCTCCGATTACTCTCTCCTAAAAAACCCTAAAACTTGATGCCTAAACCTAGCTGCCATGGCCACGCCAGCCACTGCCCAGCCTTCAATGGAGGTTGGGCAGTCGTCTTCCCCGCCTATAACATCCCCCCAACCATCTACAATCCCAAATCCAATCCAAAATTACGCAAATCTCCTTAAACCTAATGCATTAAATGCTCCCATGCAAACTGTTCCTAACGTAGCCATAAAACATATTGAATATCTGCATGGGGAACCAATCGTGAGATGGAAGAAGCAAGAATTAAGGCAGTCCATCGCACAACAAGGCTTGAACCTGGCAGTGTTGGGTAAGTTTTCTTATGGGAAGCCTGGAATTCATGATTTACGTAAAGCATTGCCTACACAATGTGAATTAAAAGGCCCATGCTCAGTTGGCCTTATTGAGCACAACCATGTTTTGATCAAGCTTTCATTAATGGAGGATTATATTCATCTACTATCCAAGCCTGCTTATTACTTGAAGATCTATAATGAGATGTGGCAGATGCGATGCACCAAGTGGAATCCATGGTGGAAAGTTAATGAAGAAACACCTATTGCAATAGCTTGGATTTCATTTCAAGATTTGCCTCCTAACTTTTTTGGGAAGGAGTTTGTTTTTTCTTTAGCTAGGGCAGTAAGGAGGCCATTACATGTTGATTTAGCCACTCAAAATTGTACAAGGCCAAGTTGTGCAAAGGTGAAAGTAGAGGTGAATTTACTAGCTAATTTATCTCAAAGAATAAAGATTGTAGAGGAAGAAGATGAGACTGGGCCGGAGGAGTTCAAGTGGATTAAGATTAGGTATGATTATATGCCTAAGTACTGCAAATATTGTAAAAACAAAGACACTAGGAAGAGGAATGCTGGGTGATTAATCCAGGGTTGAGGAAGTTTGAGGAACAAGCTAATGATATGAGGAAAGAACAAGAAGGTACAAGCAAGGAGCTAGTAGGTACTGTTGCAAATTCAACTAAGGTTCTATCAAGTGGTAGAGTGGTGGGAAAGCCACGTGTTAGTCAAGCCAAGCAGGAATGGATGCAAGCTAGAAAGAACAAATATCAAAGGGATAAAAGAGGGCATATTATTGATGACAAGCAAGGAAAGGAAGGTGGCAAAGGTAAAGGTAAGACAAAACTGGAGGAAGTGACAACCAGAAACAAGTTTAATGCATTGGAGGTGGAGGAGGTTACAAATCCTCCTTTACAAATTACGGAAGGCAAAGGAGTGGATCATTTCAATGGTAAGAAGAAATAACAAAAAGAAAAATAATCCAAGATGGTGCAGGAGAAGGTGCAGGAGAAGGAACATCAGTTCAAGGCCGGATTAGTAAATCCTAATTCTAGTGTTAATGGGAATAGGAATGTTACTGAGGTGAAGAATCCTAAACCAACTGGAGAAGGGAGTCAAGGGGAGTTAAAGCAGGTGAAGAAGGAGGCAGTTGAAAAGGTACTAGAAATAGAAAATCTGGGAATCCTACTCATAATGGGACTCCAGTAGCAACAACTCAAGGTGGTCATGGAAAAGATATTGGTAGGTCCACGGTTCCTATGGATCAAGAAGCTGCTGAGAAGGCTAAGAAAGAGGCTACAATTGATTGGGTACATAGAACTTTTGGGACAAACAAGGAGGAACTTATGCAGCTGAATGTTACAACTAACCATTCATGTCAAGAAATCCCATCTCAAACGCATGAAGAATCAGGCCAACCAGAGAAATTACATGAATTAAATTCAGCTAAGACATTATGGAGTGATAAGGTGGAGCTCATGGATAATCAGATAGGTGCAGTTCAGTCAAAAGGAGACAAAGAAAAAAGAGACAACAAACACCTTCAAGAAACTGGGAATACTTTAGATACTACAGAAAATTCTGGCAATCCAAAAGCGAGGTTAGACTATAATTTGAACTCTATGAAGTTGAATGTTGGAAAAGAAATTGGAGGAGGTTCAGGAGCATTAAAGGAAGTAGAAAATCAAGATGGTTCAGTTGATGTAAGGATCATTGAGAAGGGCAATGGAACAGTAACTCCCAGTAAAACTGGGGATATTTTAGCGTATGTTGATGGGGTACTTGTATATGCATTGGAGAAAGGACAAGATCAATGTCTTCCTACTAAACTTAGGAAGGATATAGTGTGTTAAATTCAACAAACAGACAATGAGAAGAGGGATGATTCCAATGGAATAGTATCTCAGGCAATTTCTGCTAATATTGCTACAGCAAATCCTAACCTTGGGTCTGTGTATGAGCTTCAGTTTAAATTGATGCAAGAGAAGCTAGGAGACATGGGGAGTAATTCTGAACAGTTTGAAACAGCATTGACACCTTATGAACATGGAGAACAAGCCATAATTACTGGGGATAGTGATGTGTTACCAATGGCATGTTCATTTGGAATTGGATCCCCATTACAGATCAAAGTAGATTTACCATTGAAATCTCCTAATCAGGTACTGCAAGATCTCATAACTCATCAGGAGTTGCCATTAGACATATAGAATTCTATGGTGGATAAGCAAAAGCAATATGAGGAGGAAGATGATGATGAATCTACTATAGAAAACTTCAAGGGTGTGATGAGAGAAGGGGATGTAACTCCTACAGTATCTACTAAAAGTGGGAAGAAGGGCAAGAAAAATCAACCTAAAGAGCCAGTACAACCTACAAGAATTTTGCCTAGAAGGGCAACCTCTGGAGCTTCAAGATGATGATTAAAACACTTATATGGAATATAAGGTCTGTTAAAATTCAGAAGGCCTTTCAGAGAGTGATCAATATGCAGAAGGAACATGGTTTTTTCATTGTGGCTCTAATGGAGCCTAAACAAATGAAGAAATTTCTGAACAAATATAGAAGAAGATTAGGCATGGAAGCTGTAATCTCTAATGTAAATTGCAAAATTTGGTTGTTTTTTGATTTTGTTGTGGAATGGGATCTTGTGGTTGACACTGGGCAACAAATTACCATCAGAGTGTATCACCAAGACCTTGGTAAATACATTATAATGACATTTGTATATGCTAAGTATTGTTCCTTAGAGAGACTAGAATTATGGGATAGTCTTTATTGTTTGGCTAGTGATATGGAGCTGCCATGGCTAGTAGGTGGTGATTTCAATGTGGTGTTGGGAGAAGAAGAAAAGATAGGAGGCCTACCAGTATATCCACCAGAATATGAAGACTTTGCATTCTGTGTGTAACTCATGTGAATTGTTTGATTTGGGATTCAAAGGCAGTCATTTTACTTGGTGGAATGGGAGACCAAATGAGGAGTGTATATTCAAGAGACTAGACAGAATCCTGGTGAATATGCCTTTTCAGACTCTTTTTCCTACAATTGAAGTAGAACACCTTATTAGAACAGGTTCTGATCATGCACCATTGTTATTGAGTTGTGGTGAGGAATCTTTGAAGTTTGTTAAGCCCTTTAAGCTTTTGAACTTTTGGGCAAATCATGAGACTTTCCTAGATGTAGTAAGGCAGAACTGGATAGCTGATTTTATAGGGGACCCTTTCTTAATGTTTAAGCAGAAGTTGAAAAGAGTCAAGATTGCTCTTTCAAAGTGGAGCAGGCTGACTTATGGAGACATTTTCAAACAACTGGCAATTAGAGAGGATGTGGTAAGAATCAAAGAGATGTTATTTGAAGAAGATTCATCAATAGCAAATAGAATAGTTCTTCAACAGATCCAAGCAGAGTTGAAGAAATATTTAAACATTGAAGAACAATACTGGAAGCAGAAAGCAGGCATGAGATGGTTTGAGGAAGGGGACAGGAATACTAGGTTCTTTCATAATCATGTTAATGGCAAGAGACAAAAGTTGCAACTAAAAAGGATGAAGGTTGCAGATGATACATGGATTGAATCTCCAGAGGCAATGTCTAATGCTGCAGTGGATTTCTTTTAGAAGCAGTTTACTAAAGAGGGTGATCCTACAAGTTTTGAACTACTGAACAATGTTCCTACAATGGTGACAATGGAACAAAATTTGGAGCTATGTAGACTACCTACTAGAGAAGAAGTAAAGGCAGCAGTGTTTGCATTGAGCAGTGAAAGTGCAAGTGGCCCGGATGGTTTTTCAGGTTTGTTTTTTCAATCATGCTGGGATATAATAGGAGAGGATATACACAAAATGTTGATCTTATTCTTTGAGGGTAATCCATTGCCAAAATCAGTCACTCATACAAATCTTGTGTTACTGCCCAAAAACCAAGAGTTCAAACTTTCTCAGATCTGAGACCTATAAGCTTGAGTAACTTTATTAATAAAGTTTTCTCAAGAGTGGTACATGATAGGCTGGAAAAGGTATTACCTTCTTTGATCTCTCCAAACCAATCAGGTTTTGTCAAGGGCAGGAGTATTTTTGAAAATATTTTGTTAACTCAAGAGATTGTTACTGACATAAGGCTGAGGGGGAAACCTGCTAAAGTGGTGATTAATCTAGACATAGCAAAGGCCTATGATAGGGTCTCATGGAAGTTTTTGTTGCATGTATTAAGGAGGATGGGATTTGATGAATGTTTTATTAATATAGTTTGGAATTTGATCTCTAATAACTGGTATTCATTCATGGTTAATGGACAAGCATCAGGGTTCTTTCACTCATCTAGGAGGGTAAAGCAAGGAGATCCTCTTTCACCCGCCTTATTTATCCTATCAGCTGAAGTATTGTCAAGATCTTTGAATAAACTGTTTGAAGATAGAAAATTCAGGGGTTTTGGAATGCCTAAATGGACTGATCCTTTGAATCATCTAGCCTATGCTGATGATACCATCATATTTGCTTCTGCAAATCCTTATTCATTACAGAGAATAGTGGATATTTTGGTACAATATGAGCAGGTTTCTGGGCAATTGATTGACAAGGCAAAGAGTTCATACTATATGCATACCAAGGTATCTGATATGTTGACAAATGCTGTAGGTAACATCACATGTTTTTCAAAAATGGGAGTTTCCTTTTACCTATCTAGGGTGTCCAATATTCTATTCAAGAAGGAGAAAGGATTACTACAATGATATAAGTCAGAAAGTGAAGGCCAAACTACATTCTTGGAAAGGAAAATTGTTATCATATGGAGGGAAAGCAACATTAATTACCTCTGTGCTACAAAGTATGCCAACACATATACTCTCAGTACTAGATCCACCTAAAAATGTGTTGGAACATTTGCATAAAACATTTGCAAGGTTCTTCTGGAGCAATAAGGCAGAGGGAAGGAGCAGGCATTGGACAAGGTAGCAGAACTTATGTCTCCCTAAAAAAGAAGGAGGGGTAGGTTTTAGATCTCTGATAGATATATTAAAGGCCCTATTTGCTAAACTGTAGTGGAGGTTTAGAACTACCAAAACTCTTTGGTCCAACTTTATGTGGAATAAGTACTGCAAGAAAGAGATTCCAATAGTAGTACAATTCAGAAAAGGATCACATGTCTGGAGAAAAATGTTAGAAGCAAGGGAGGAAGTAAAACATGAGATATTATGGGAGATGAAAAGAGGATCTACAAATGTGTGGCATGAGAACTGGACAGGATTAGGAGCATTATATCATGTTGTACCACCAGAATTTCCCATTAATGAAGAGGTACAAAAAGTAGCTGAGTTGAGAGAGGAGGAGCAATGGAATGATCAACCTCTGGACCAAAATTTCCCTCAAGACATAGCAGAACATATTAGAGGAGAGGTGCACTTTGATGATACAACAGATTGCTGGGACATACCAAAATGGATGCCTACAACTTCTGGTAAGTTCACTGTTAGTAGTGAATACTAAGGCACAGGGAACAAATCAATCCGGAATTTGCTAAAATATGGACTAAAGAGTTGCCTTTCAAAATTTCTTTCTTCTTGTGGAGGGTTTGGAAAGGAAAAGTTCCTACTGATGACTTATGGAGGAGAGGTAGTCATATGGTAGTGTCTAGATGTTGGTGTTGTATAGCACCACAGGAAGACTCTTTTCAACACTTATTTTTGACAAGTGAAACAGCAACTAAGGTGTGGAGGAGATTCATGCAAGCTGCAGGTTTGGGGATAAACGTAGTTCAGGTTCATCAGGTAATTAGAACATGGTGGGATGTAAAATATTGTCCTAAATTAAAACCTTTGTTTCAGGAAGCCCCAGCAGTGATTCTATGGGAACTGTGGAAGAGGAGAAATACAATAAAGCATGGGGGAACAATGTCCTGAAGTAGAGTGATTCATGAAGTGAATAAAATATTATATTATCTTGCAAGAGTTAGATATCCTTGGTTGCATAGCATCCCTCTATTGTGGCCACAGATGATCAGTTTTTTTGAGGGATACAGGCCATATATTGTTACAAAGAGAGTTACATAGCAGCTTCCTTATGATGGATGGTACAAGTGTAATACTGATGGTGCCTTTAGGGGGAATCCGGGTCCCAGTTCCTATGGATTTTGTGTGAGAAACCATGAAGGAGATTTGGTGTTTGCTAAGGCTAAGGAGATAGGGGAGACAACTAATATTGTAGCAGAAGCAAAGGCAATTGTAGAAGGATTGGTTTATTGTGTGGAAAGACAGCTTCACCCATTGATTATGGAGACTGATTCTCTTGTGATGAGGAAGATTATTGATGGTGAATTGGAGACTCCATAGTGTATAGGGATAGAAGTGAGAAGGATCAAGGACATAAAGAGTACATACAATGTACTCTTTCAGCATGTGTTAAGAGAGGGCAATACAGTTGTAGATTTTTTAGCTAACCTTATTTTTTCTTTTGTAGGTACAATAACATTTCAGTCTTTTCAAGAACTTCCATCTAAAGTAAAAGCTTTGATCAATATGGACAAAGCTCAAATTCCAAACCTTAGTATAGAGTTGCAAAGAAGAAAGATCCAAACTGATGAACAATCTTGTCATAGTACTGCCTAAAGCTCATAATATATGTTACTGGACATTGCTAAACAATCTACCAGTGGCATTAGCATGGCATCATGCTCATTCTGGGGGCTGTTTAGCTTTGTTCTGAGTGTGTCACTTACAGGGCAAGGTAGTTAAGAAATTAAACTCACATAGGAGAAGTATACATTCTGTTTCAAGCAAGAAAATTTTTGGTTTGTGTAGAAGTTGGATGTTGTGTGGATTTTGTTGTATAGTTATAGGGTATTACTCAGTGGTATTAGTGTGTTTTCATGCTCATTCTGAGGAGACTCTATGGCTATATGGTAGAAAATCACAAGGAACATTGCAGATGGTAGCAGATAAGTACAAAGAGAAACATCTGATGAACAGTAGGGCTATATTCACAGCCTTATATTGCAATCTCTTGTTTGAGTTGTTGTGCATTTTAAATCGTTGGAAAGAGATTTTAAACTGAGGTCTAGGACATGTACAGGAGGTTTTATACATGAATGGAGCAGTGCAGTCTATACATTGCATTTACATATTCATGATTTTGTTTCTGTTAGCATTGTGCAGGTTTTCTGACTTGTTCAACCTAAGGATTCAAGTCTGGTCCACATTGATATCAACTGGACAAGGCTTATGCACTCATGATGCTGTAGATTCGCGGTTGCGGCTTCACACAAGACTACTACATCTCTTCCTTCATCAAAATGTTTCATTTCTTAGTGTATTGTATGATCATTATCCAGTGGTATTAGAGTGTTTACACTCTCATTCTGGAGGTGATAGTATAGTGCACAGAATATGCTGGATGAGGAGGAAATTGAGAATTATGATATTCACAGTTGAATCTTGGAACACTATAGCAGTTTGGAGTCCTGAAGTCCTGTGGTGTATTGGTTTGGAATTCCAATTTGGTCTTTGGAATGCATACTTTGGTGCCTGGTGAGAGTTTTATAGGTTCTACTTGGTATTTGCCATTGTCATTTGAATTCACACACACATGCAGGAGATGGGGTCAAACTGCAAGATATGGTGTAATAGCTAGCTCAGTAGTTTGTTATTTTAGATCATTAGTAGTAGCTGGTAGTTTTATGCACTTTATAGAGTATTTGGACATCTTGTATGTATTGGACCCTATTTTGGGATTTATTTATATAATAGCCACTAGGCAGCCTACTTAGTGGAATATTTGCTTAAAAAACTCCAAGACTCGAAAACCCACGAATCACAAGCTAAGATCAATACTACATGGCTCTAACTCCGGAATGTCTAATAAGAACAAGAAAATACAGAAGGGCTAAATACTAAAAGCGGGAATAGAAAGGGACTTCTCGCTCTGCAGATGCGGCAGATATACCTCGAAGTCTCTAGAGCAGTCGCCTCTTCAAGGATGATAGGCCTGAGTAGTAGTATCTGGATCTGCACATGAAAAACATGCGCAGAAGGGGCATGAGTACACCACAACGGTACTCAGTAAGTGCCAAGCCTAACCTCGGCTGGGTAGTGACGAGGAAGGTCAGGGCCCTACTGAGGTTAAATAAAATATAAAGATGACAGGATAAGATAAGCAGTGCAATTGAGAATCTACAGTAAGAATCTATACAGGATAATAAGAGTACAATGACGGAAACAGAGATGAAGGCAAACCACAAGGAAGTACCACTCATAAAAGGATGATAACTGGGGATCTCTTGGTATCCCGAGGATCTCTTAGTACCCTCAATATATACCAGGGATCTCTTGGTATCCCGAGGATCTCACGGTATCCTCAATGTATGCTAGGGATCTCTTGGTATCCCAAGGATCTCTTGATATCCTCAATGTATGATAGGGATCTCTTGGTATCCCGAGGATCTCTCAGTATCCTCAATATATGCTAGGGATCTCTTGGTATCCCGAGGATCTCTTGGTATCCTCAATGTATGATAGGGATCTCTTGGTATCCCGAGGATCTCTCGGTATCCTCAATATATGTTAGGGATCTCTTGGTATCCCGAGGATCTCTTGGTATCCTCAATATACGTGCTGGGGATCTCTTGGTATCCCGAGGATCTCTTAGTATCCTCAATATATGCTAGGTATCTTTTGGTATCCTCAATATACGTGCCAAGGATCTCTTGGTATCCCGCATTTCAGCTCAGATCATAAATACATACAGGGATCTCCCGGGATGTCGTCCTGTAGTCCCAAAGTAAAAACATACAGTAGCAACACAAGAATACCCGATTAAGCTAAATTTCGTACCAAGTAAACAGTTAATTCTAGACTAATATGCTTTATGTAATGCAATAAGGCAGTTTAAGCGAATAGGCAATTAAGTCAACTAAACATGCTTTTCTAAACTAGCAACATGCTAAATTCACAAGTAGAATAAAACAGGAAAAAGAACTTAATTGAAATACTTAGGGAAAAACCGGATTTTCAACAATTAGCTCAAGTACACGCACGTCACCACACGTACAAGATATTTCAATTATCAAATATATCATATCCTAAGGGGAAGGTCTCTCACACAAGGTTAGACAAGCCACTTACCTCGAACCGGCTCAAAGTCAACCCGAAACCACGCTTTTTCCACGAGTACTCGAATCCAAATGATCCAAATCTATTCAATTTAATTTCATAATATAAATAACACTTCAAGTAACTGATTCTACAATTAAAGTCTAAGCTAATATGCAAAATTATATAAAATGACCAAAATGCCCCTCGGGCCCACATCTCAGAATCGGGTAAAATTTACATTTTCGGAAACCTCGTACTCTCACGAGTCTATACATAATAAGAACAGTGAAATCAGAATCCAAATGACCCCTCAAATCCTCATTTAAAGGCCTCTTAAACTCAAGTCCTAATTAACCATTTTTTCCCAATTTCTCACCACTAATTAGGTCTTTAATCACATAAAAACGAGTTATGAAGTCAAGGATGTTACCTCCAAGCGATTCCCCTTTGTTTTCCTCAAAAATCTCTCTCAAAAGCTTCAAACTCGAATGAAAATGGTGAAAGAGTAACTCAAATTCGCGAAGGCAACTATTTATATGTTCTGCCAGCGATTTCTGCATTTGCGACCCTGGGACTGCATTTGCCACCCTGGGACCGCATCTGCGGTCCCGCTTCTGCAGAAACTTTGTCGCATCTGCAACTTTCATTTAAATACCAGAAACCGCATCTGCGATTACATTTTCGCAGATGCGACACCGCTTCTGCGGTGTCCCTTCCCCATCTGCGGAACCTGAAGGAAAGGCCAAAATCCGCGGTCCTTTATCCGCTTCTGCGGCGCCGCATCTGTGGTCCCCAAACCGCAGATGCAAAAATACTAGAAGCAGCAAAAATATAGCAGCTGCAACATTTTCTAAATTTTCTCGTTAACCATCCGAAATCACCACGAGGCTCCCGGGACCTCAACCAAAGGCATCAACATATCCTAAAACCTTATTCAAACCTATACCAATCTTCAAAACACCTCAAACAACATCAAAACAATCAAAATACATCGGATTCAAGCCTAAGTTTCTAAAATCTTCCAAATTCCACTTTTGATCAAAAATCCAACCAAACCACGTCTGAGTGACCTGAATTTTTGCACACACACCCCAAATGACACAACGGAACTACTGCAACTCTTGGAATTCCATTCCGACACTCGTATAAAAATCTCGCTATCGAACCGGAAACTTCAAAAATTCAACCTTCGGCATTTCAAGCCTAAATTAGCTACGGACCTCCAAAACACAATCCAAACACGCTCTTAACTCCAAAATCACTCAACGGAGCTAACGGAACCATCGGATTTCCGTTCTAAGTCCGGATTCACACTGTTCCAACTACAGTCAACTTTCCAACACTTAAACTCTTATTTAGGGACTAAGTGTCCCAAAACTCTTCGAAACTTAAAACCGAACATCCAAACAAATCAAAATAGCAGAAATAAAGTCGGGGAAAGCAGTTAATAGGGGATCGGGGTATTAATTCTTAAGACGAACGGCCGGGTCATCACACTTGTCTAGCTCGAGACCTGCAATCATAGCCTCATACTGGCCTCGTTGTTAGTGAATTCGGAGTTTTTATAGATTGCCTGATCATGCCGCCCGTAGGTGGTTTTAGAATGATGCCAAGCCCGGACTCTTTTATGTTGGCGCCGTCGGTGAATAGGGTCCATACCTCCGATGATGTGCCCGTTTCTAGAAAGCGTTCTTTCTCTACCTCGGGCACGAGGGCGGGCGTAAAATCAGCTAGGAAGTCCGTCAAAATTTGGGACTTGATAGTCGTCCAAGGTAAATACTCGATATCATACCCTATGTCGTGCCCCTTTTTTCTTTCGCGGAAGTCCGGGTTTCGACATTCATGGGGTAACAACTCGTTTCCTTTTGGGAATTGGGTATATGAATAGTCGCCACCTAACGGATTAAAGTGTGTTAGGTCACCTAGAGTAAATAATTCGTGTAACCAGTTTGCATTACCAGAGAGTAGGGTAAGAGCTCGAAATAACCTTGAGGGGAAGGTGTTAGGCACCCCTTGAGGTCCACAACGGTGGGTCCCGGCCGAACATAGTTATGTGAATTAGTCATTTAACAAGTAAGCGGTCTAAGCACATATTTACAAATAAAGGTAGTTTATGCCATCTAAACATATATACAATTAAGATAGTTTAGAGAGTCTAAGCATATGTAAATTAAGGAAGTCTAAATAGTCCAAGCATACATACATAAACCAGGGAAGTTTAGGCAGTCTATGTACAAATATGTGAATTGGGAAGGGACATCCTAAGTTGATTAGCCTATAGGATCAATCTGTGCAATGCCCGGTAATCCTACTCAACTAGAAGGGCTACATGTGACATTAGTGTGCAGGTCATCATATCCTTTTACTATCCATTACCCTCCCCTTAGTGGTTATATAAGCGAGTTTAATTAACGAACTCTAAGCATGTTTTACCCGTACCTTCCTTGTGGTCCCAGAGGCGTTTAGGACCTTTATACTTAGGTGGTTCTTGACACTCCTAAGGTATTTAAAAGATAAAATCTAATCGACAACAAAGAACACGTAGGACTGTCAAATAGGAAAGCAATTAAGGGCTCATGTTTGCCTCCACATATAAACAAATACATAGCACGTCTCAAACAACTGATTTTGAATAAATTTAGAAAGCCTTAGAACATGGTATCTAGATGATCATCACAGATACAGAATATGCAGCATTTGTTCAAAAGCGAAGTGGCAGAACTCTAATTAGTTTGCCTATTGATTTCATAGACTGTTAGACCTAGACAATTTCAGACATAAACAGAACTTGATTTCATAGTTATTTAATGGCCTAAGTCTTGCCTAGGCGTGGGTCTGTATGAAGTCATAATCTGGGAATTAATTAAACAACTTGAAGTTATTTAGTCCTATAGGCATGCTGATCTAAGTGATTAACATTACAAAAACTAATTTTAGGCATGTGGATATTAGGACATGATATCTATGTGTTGGACTATTTTTAAACCCTTTTTTATAGACGGTTATTTATTCAAAACAACGCAGACATGGTTTAGAGTCAATGCAAACAAAGTCCTAAATCAGGATTTCTAATTCCCATAGAGATGATCATTTTTATTAAGCATGATTACTGCAGTAGTTAAATGACATGATTTCTAGGTGATAATAACCTACGCAGAGTCAAGGAAAGAAGTGATGAACTTATACAGGTTCCTAATATGCAAAATATAAGTGTGAATGTCCTAAGGCAGGTTTTCTAATGCAAATATTATAGACTTATGACATATTTTGATGCAAATAGCATAGCATATGGGCCTAAAGCATGATTTCTATCACAATATCAACCCAAAGCAGGAAGTTCATACATATAAACCTAAGAGCATGGTTTGTACTACTTATCACATATGTGAACCTAAAGCATGATCTCTACCCAATTTCCACAAAATCATGTATGAACCCCACCCTTTTTACTAATTGCCCCAATATTTGTTTAAAATAATATTATTACAGACCAGGATCAAATGTATTATATAAGTAAATGAAACTATACTATAGGGAGCCTAAATCAGGCCCAAAGTAAACCTGGGAATGTCAGACCTTCAACAGAATCTCAGAAGCCAACTCATAGCTAATAATGTGTGCCTTGGTGTGTTAGAGTTTCCTAAGGACCTCAAGGATCTCGGGCAGTGCTCACACCAAGACCATTTCTCAAATGGGGATTGGTTATGTGCAGTGTGGAAGGGCCAGCCCTGGTATGCCAGAGTTCAGAGAGACCTCAAGGATCCCTAAGCAGTACACATACCAGAGGGGCAGAACTTAATGATCTAGGAGTAGGGTGAGAGTGATTGACATAAAACAGCGTTGAAGTAAACTTCAAGAGTGAAAGAGGTTTTCAGGAATAGACACAGTTTTAGAGAGAATACTAATAGTGAAAATAGTTTGAGATCAATTCTGAGAAAAGCAATCACAATTATTCAGCAATCAATTTTCCAAATAGGGGTCAAGGGGGTTGGGACATAGAGTTCAAACATACAACAGGGTCTAGGGGAACATCTGGAGCAACAACTGTACAGAACAAACAAGAGTCTAATAGTTCAGAGACTTAACAACTAGTCATGATAAGAAGCACATAGTCATGTTGAAGACAAAATGTGTGTTCATTAGGATCAAACAAGTATACTAGACAACTAAATTATCAAAATAATTACATCAATTAAAGAAGGTAACATGGGATGGATAACATGTTGTTAGAATATCAAACAATCAAGTGAGACTTAGGCATGCTGACTACACATTTAACAAGAGAAGCCAGAATTTAAACATGCTGACTAAAGCAGTAAACATGGAAACAATTGAGCAACTAGAATAAGCATGGATGTATAGACATGGAACACATAGAGTTGAATTTCAGAATTTAACTAGAAACATACCAGTTAAAGTAGAAAATGCAGAATGTAAAAAACAGGGTAGTTCCACTATTTAGCCTTGGCTTTCAGCCGGCTAGACCAACAGTCAACACAAGTAGCAAAGAAAAAAGAGAGAGTTTGAATATATGTGTGTGTATTCTGAACAGTGTTCATGTGTTGAAGGAGCAGAATAAGAGTGTATATATATATATATAGCACTTTAGGGAATAAAATAAATAAGGTAAAGAATCATAGTTCAATCAATTAGGAGTAATTAATCAATCATAGAATCAATTCCCATAGAGGAATCCGGAATAGAGCCCTAAATTGGGGGCAATCAATTAACGGCCACACTAGGGGGTCCAATTAAGGTAAGGATTCAAAAACATTCCATGTAAGGAGTCAGTAGAAGTCCCAAAACCATATTGATAACCAATTAAGGCAAGTATGATCAATTAAGGTCACAAATAAAGAAACATATAAAATTTCAGCACATATTGATTTTAACAGGATATTTAATAGGAATTAATCAGTAAAATCTTCAAAGAATACTGATTTTATAGGAAAAAATTATTCATATTCCCTAAAATATAAATCAATTAAGCAAAAGAAAATTCCAAAGAATGCTGGAATTAACAGCAAAATCACTCAAATCCCTAAATAGAATCGGTGAGTGCAACTGATTCACAGAAATCAACATAATAGAAGAAATCAGTGTAGCCATTAAAAACATCTAGGGTTCGAGCATGTATACAAAGATTAACCAAATACATAAATAGATTAAACATTGAAAATAGAAAAACCTCTTTAAGAGAAGTCTGGGAAGAACTTTAATTTGAAAACACTTAAGGTTGATTGACAGTATAGGGGTCAAAGAACCCTTAAAGAAAATAGCCATGAAAACTTGAAAGTACTTCAAACATACAAAGATTAGAAGTTAGAGAAATCAAAGACCTAAAGTAGTGTAGTGCTAAAAATCGGTTAGTAGTAGAGAAGTAAAAAGAACCTTAAAGAACAACCATAGGAATTTGAAAATACTTCGAATACACAAAGGTTTGACCAACAAAAAACAAGAAAACCAAACCTTAGTATAACAAAGCGCTCAAAAATCAGTTAATCAGTAAAGAAATAAGGGAACCTTAAGGAAAAAACCAATGACGAACTCAAAATCACTCCAGATCTACAAGGATCTAGGCAGATTCAAGTCCAAACACTAGGTTATTAAAGAAAAGAGAAAAGGTAAAGAGAATTTGGTCTCTGAATCAGATATTTGAATTGTAAAACATCGATAGAAAAGCACTCACAGACCATCAATAGACTCTCAGAGGGTCTTGAACATTAACTGGACTAGATTTCTTCGAGATTTTCCCATGATACCACAAAAACGAGCAACCGAGAGATGTATGAGACAGGCTGGGGTCTCAAACACCCATGAAAACCCATGGATCGAGTGAGGATCGGAGGGATTAGAGTTGGTTTTGGGTGGTGGCGGCTAGGGTTAGGTCTGGGTCTCAGATAGAGTTTAAGAGACGAGGGAATGAAGGGCGGCGGAGTATGGTGGAAATGGATTAGGTTAGAGGGGGTCGTTTGGAATTAAAAATGGTAAGAACAAATACGGGCTGTTGATCTCAGAGATCAACGACCAGGATTAGGGGGTCCTGGGTCGGGTTTAATTTGGTTTGGGCCTGGGGTGAATTGGGTTAGGGACCTGGGATGGTATTTAGGTCCGAAAAATTAGAGAAATTAAAAGGCTATTTGTTAAATACCCAAGTAATTGAATAAAAATCATTCTATAAAATAATTAACAATGAGAGAAAATAATTTTCATGCATAGAAGTGCTTCAAAATAATTATTCAATATTTTAAAAATATAATGGACCAATTTCTGGTGATATCATGCACTGATGTGTATGTGGGCTATAGTTGCAAAATCAGTGCAATTGTAGCCAAAAGGTGTAAATCTGGCCATTTGTGAAATAATTTAAACTTAATATGGCTATAAATAGCAAAATTAAATCAATGAAATATTGTAGAACCATTTGTGATGCAATTTTATAATTATTTATATAAATAAAATACTAGAATAAATTAATTTAAAAATATAAAAATTATGAAAAAATATCCATTGATACTAATGCATAGTTTTGAAGGTATATATGCACTTTAAAAATATTATAGGAAAAAATTGGGTATCAACACCCTCCGAGTTCGATGGCCCATTTGGCCAATCTGCCTGATAGCTCAGGCTTGTGCAAGATGTTTCGAAGTGGGTATGTTGTTAAAACGTATATACGATGGCATTAAAAATAAGGTTTTAATTTCCTAGATGCTCTTATTAATGCACGAGCTAATTTTTCTAAGTGGGGATACCTGGTGTCAGCATCTCCTAGAGTCCGACTTACGTAATAAATATGGAATTGCGTACCTTGTTCTTCCCGAACCAACACACCACTTACCGCTACCTCAGATACGGCCAAATATAAGTACAACATTTCATCCTCTTTCAGGGTGTAGAGCAAAGGCGGGCTCGAGAGATACCGATTTAGCTCCTCTAAAGTGTGATGGCATTCCTGAGTCCATTCAAAGCTGTTTTCCTTTTTGAGCAAGGAGAAAAAATGATGACTCCAATCTAACGACCTTGAGATGAACCGGCCTAAGGCCGCTATCCGCCCGGTCAGCCATTGTACGACTTTCACATTGTTCACCACTATGATTTCTTCAATGGCCTTGATTTTGTCGGGGTTAATCTCGATCCCCCTATTCTATACCATAAAGCTTAAAAATTTGCCCGATCCTACTTCGAAGGCACATTTCTCGGGGTTGAGCTTCATATTGTAACTTCTAAGGATATAGAATGTTTCCTACAAATGAGTCAAATGGTCATCTACGTGCAGGGACTTAACTAGCATGTCATCAATGTAAACTTCTATAGATTGGCCTATTTGATGTTCGAACATCTTATTAACTATGCATTGGTATGTAGCTCCTGCATATTTTTAGTCCGAAGGGCATTACGTTATAGCAGTATGTACCATACTTCGTGATGAACGAAGTCTTTTCCCTGTACTCTGGGTTCATTTGAATTTGATTATACCCGGAATAAGCGTCGAGAAAAGTGAGGATCTCGTGGCCGGCCGTGGCATCGATCAAGCGATCGATGTTGGGCAATGGGAATGAGTCTTTGGGGCATGCTTTATTCAAGTCTTTATAATCTACGCACATTCTGAATCTATTTCCTTTTTAGGGACCACTACTACATTAGCCAATCATTCGGGGTATTTTACCTCCCTAATCGATCCTATTTTGAGGAGTTTTGTTACCTCGTCTTTGATGAACGCATGTTTTACCTCAGATTGAGGCCTCCTTTTTTTGTTTCACTGGTTTGAACCTAGGATCGACGCTTATTAATGGGTGGCTATTTCTGGTGGGATCCCTGTCATGTCTAAATGGGACCAAGCAAAGCAATCAATGTTGTTAACAAGAAATTGGATGAGTTTTTTCCTGAGTTTGGGGGTTAATCTCGTTCCCAGGTATACCTTTCGATCTGGAAGATGCTTGATCAAGACGTCCTGTTTGAGTTCTTAACCGTTGATTTTGTTGCCTCTGATTCCTCGGGGGAAATGAAGTTCCGAGAGTGAGGAAGTCTTCTTTGCCGTCTTCGTTTGAATGCCCACAAATCACCTCTTCCTAGGGGGTCAGCCTATTTCCTGACCCGTCCTGGATGGGGGGAGTCGATGTTGGTTCCACGTTGTTTACCGCGAACATCTCTTTTGTTGCACGTTGTTCTCCGTACACAGTTTTTATCCCATCTTTTGTTGGGAATTTCATCATCTGGTGAAGAGTTGATGGTTCCGCCCTCGTGTTGTGTATCCACGATCTTCCAAGTAAGGTAGTGTACCCCATGTCACCTTCGATGACATGAAACTTGGTCTCCTGAATATAAGGGCGTCCTCGGGTATACAACTCCGAGTTTGCCTTTCCGCTGCGATGGACACTCTGGCCCATTTGAACATGGGTCCCTGTGGGACGTCGGTTCCTCGAATGATCATGTGAATGATGTGCTGAGGTTCTTCCGGTCCGTTCTTTCCATGACGCCCAATACCGTTATTTTCGTGTGCATTTGCTGAGTTAGACATTTTTTAACCTGAAATCAAAGATCCTTGGACAAGAAAAGTGTGAAGAATAACTTGTGTTTTCAGAAAACTAGCACCAAAACAATCACTATTATTTTTAGCCCCACGGTGGGTGCCAAACTGTTTAACTTAAAAATGGTAACTACAATTATATTTGATTTTGTGGTTCTGAAAATACGTGACTTATTTCAATACTAGTTGTTAGACGGTAGATGCTAAAAGTAAGTGAAGAAAATAAGAAATGCAAACCAATAGGGTCACAAGGATGGGCCTCGAGCTGGCTGGAGCAGAGCCTAGAGGTCTTGATGGGGCTAATAGCGATGAACAATTGACGAAGAATTAATGATAATGAGGGCCTCAAAGATGGACTTTTGCTGTTAATAATGAGCAATAAATGAAGAACAATAAATGAATAATGAATGAACAGTGAAAGAATAAGCAATAAATGTGAAGAACAATTGTGTTAGTAGAGAGCAAAGAATGTTGTATTGTATTCAATATGTTATGCAATAATCCGACCGCTTTTACAAGATGACAAGGGTCCCCTTTATATAGGAGGGAAGGGGGAGGGGAAATGCTATTGGTACAACTGTATAATGGCTCAGTACTGACTTGTCCTACTCTTGCAGGCGCTGTCATTTCCGATCACGCGCCCTTGGGAATTTTTCGCTTTTTCATGATGGTCTTCGATTCTCGTGCTGCCTCGAGGTATGCTATGATGAGTCTTCGGTATACCTTCTCGAGGCGGGTGCTTCGGGGACGAGCCCTGGATCGTGCTCCGAGCCTATCGAGGCCAGGCTCGAAGTACCATAAAAGCCCTAAAATCAGCCTTCCCTGATTTTGACCGTATACAAAGTTTTAAAACAATAAATGTCAAAAGCATTATAATAGGGGTGGAGCTACATATTGTATACAAATTCGAACAAATCCATTAATATTTGCTTCGATCTAAGTATTTGTATTAGCCGGTCCATCAAACATGTATAAATATTTAATTATAAATACAGCAGCTAAAACGAGCTATGAGTCAGTAGTAAGTTTCGAATATATAGACTTTAAATTTTGACTTTACTTGTATTTTGTAAATACACAATGTTGTATCATGTTTTAGACTGCAAAGTTTTTTTTTTAAAAATTCCTTAAAATTTCATGCCTAATCAAATTGGATTATCTATATGTACATCTATATCTATCTAGATTATATTAAAAATGTGAGCATGTGATTTTTGTCGTCTAGAAATACTCCTACAAAATTAAAAGAAATAGGTTTTTCCAAATTATTTTTAATTTCATAGGATTTTATTAATTGTGTGCATTTTTGTGTATATTTAATTTTGTTAAAATCATGAAAAATGCCACAAAAATATCAAAAATATTTATGCATTGCATATTAGATTTTGTGTTTGTATTTTAGGATTAAATAGTTAATTAATTGCTTGATTAAAATAAAAATCACAAAAAATATTGTTCATTTTACATGTTTAGCTTTTAGTATTAGATTAGTAATTTCCTCTTCATCAATTTAGGATTAATTAATTTTGTTAATAGATAATTAGTCTCATTTTACAAATTATATTAATTTAGAATTTAATTTAGGACTTTAATTATTTTAGTTAAGTATTTAAAATTCAAGAAAAGAAAGGAAAAAATAAAGGAAAAGAAAAATGATGGAAACAGGCTTCGTTTGTGGCTGTATTTGGGCCCAAAACCATTTCTTATTTTTGGCCCAAAAGAAAACACCCGCACAGTACAACCCCAAATCCGGTCCAAGACCAAATCGACCCCCTTTAATACAAACAACACCATTTAACTCCCCTTAATCCCAGCCGTTGGATCATTTTGAAACACTCTGTCTCATCTCTCCCAAACAACTAACCCTAGCCGCCTTTGAACCCCACCGGCTCCGCCGTATTCTACCGCCCGAAAATCGCCTCACGGTGGCGGACCACCTCCAAACTACCCCAAATGCATACCACATAACCCCCAGCCTCTCCTCTTCACTAATCCACCCTCAGTTTCCCTAAATTCCTCACCAAATCGCTCAAACCCTAGATCTAAAAAACACAGATACCCCAGTCCAACCTCTTTCCGATTCTTTGTGTTTTTCATTCAAGTCTCAAGACTTGACTTGGATTGTAACCTACGTTAGTTGGTCGTTCTCAACAAGAACGATTGACTAACGTTAGTTTCGATCTATCTCGAAGCTTCTCGGATTTTCCAGGCTCCTCTTAGGCCAGCTAGGTATACTTTCGTTATTTCTTCCTCTTTTCTTTCTATTTTCTCTGATTGTGCATGTGTTTGACCGTGTGTTTAGATTAATTAGTGTGTTGAATCCACTGTTAGGTTAATTCTAAAAATTATGGGAACATGCTGAACTTTGTGATTAGTTTAATTATTTGTATGTTAGTTTAATTGCATCAAGTTTGGATTAATTAAGGTTAACTATTAGGTTTTTATTGCATAATTATTCTGATTTTTCGTTTGTTGTTGTTTCTCTATTATGTTTTGTTTGTTTTGAATTTAGTTTTGTTTGGGGTTTAATTAGACAAACGACCTGCTTCAATGGTTAGCTTAGGTTTAAATTAGAATTTTTTGCTTGACCTAGACCGCTTTGATTAAGTTCTAGTTGTTTTTAAGTTTTAATTAGTTTAAAGAATGGAAAAGGTGATAACAAGGTTTCAGGGGCCTAATTGAGAAACAATTCAGGGAATCCAAGTCTAGATGGTTCTAGGAAGTTCTAAAAGGGTTCAATCTGTAATCAAACATTGAAATTAGGTCAAGTTAGGTTTAAAATTGCAATAAGCAGAACTCAAAAGAGTAAAATTGGGAATTTACAATGAGGAAACTGCTTGAATGTTCTAGCATTGGACAATTGTCCCCATTTTTAGCATGAAAATGCTGAAATTGGGTTAAAAAGGGACAGACAACTGTTAAAAGATGATGTACTATCTGACATTATATGAATCTAAGGGTAGAATATTCCTTTTTTATGCTATTTTTGTACACTCTATAAAAGGAATAGACCTTTCCCCTCACTCACATACACATCTACCTGCCTTTTACCTTAGGATTTATCTAAAAATACACAGAAAAGCTACGGCATTTTTTTTCCTTTTTTGGCATTCTTGGCAAAGAAGCAAATTTAGTTCCTAAAAAGAAAATCCCTAAGAAGTTCTGTTTTCTCTCCATTTCTGCTTCTTCTTGAAGATGACTTTGGGTTGAAGATACGACATTTTTGTTTTCTCTCCATTTCTGCTGTACCAGTTTGATTTGTTGTCTTACTGAATTCATTTCTGGTTTTCTACCTTTGTTTGACCTTTATTATCTCTCATAGAAGGTATGTGAGATCACCTCCTTGTAACCCTTTTGAATCTGAAAATATAGCACAAGCATGTTAATAGTGTGTTTATGGTTTTGTTTCATGTGTTCTTGGTGCCTGTAATACTGAAACTGTCCATTTCCATTATGCCTGATTTGTTTTTGCGTGATTCTGAGTTGAAATACATGCTATGTTAGCTCATTAACTATGCTAATGTGCAATTTTGTTCACTTATCTTAATGTGAAGTTGTTAAATCAAATAAACTGATTTAAGCTCTTCTTGAATGCAATTATTGATTTAAGCATAGAAATTTAAAAAACAAATTTGCCTCTGTTAACTTCTGTTCCTAGGTCCTTTTAATGAATTTAGGATTTTTCCAGCTCTATAATATGTTGTTTTTGAGTCATTTTTATCCATAGATTTGGTGGATGTTCATCGATTTGACCATCGATTGGTTAAATTTATAAACCTCAAAGCCAAAGATTGTTCCAGGAAGTTTGGTAACAACTTATAGTTTAGAGTTTACCCATGTAGGAAACTATACATGTCTAGGACTGTAATGTAATTTCTGAGTTTGAATGCCTTGTATTATATATTGTAATTAAATGGGTTCTGAACTCACTTGTTGTAATTAATGTTATTACTGTTAGAAAAATCAGTAGTAATTTTCATCACTATTGTGATTGTAATAATGGCCCGATGTTGAGAGGGTTAGGCTATGGGCTAGACATTAAAGCCCAGTCTTCGGCCTTTATGATTCTGTTTTGGGCCAGACTTGTATATTGGCCCAGTTGGGGAAATGACCTAAACAAGTCTGGGCCCAAATGGCTTGGGCCTGAGTATTAAGCCCAGTAACTTGGCATCAATTATGAGTTTATTTTTCTGAAATTCATGTAATAAGGTGCTAGAAATTATTTTAGTATATTTAACTTAGAAATTTGAATGCATTAATTTTTCTGATCTTACTCTTGTGCGAACCAAGTTTTGGGCTTGGACAATGTATGCCTGGTGATCTCTTTTCCTTGCTGAAATACGCTCGCCAGGCCCAGTCTTCTGAAAATCGTGACTAGGCCAGTTTTGCAAATGATCAGTTGGCCCATTTCCCCCCAAAGTAGTTAAAATTTTTATATTCTCGTACACTTCCATGGATTTCTACCGCAATCAATTTAACTTAGGAAAATTTGAACATCGTAGTTTGCTTTAGGCGCGTAATAATAAATTATCGTGACTATGGGTACGGTTCTCGTGACATAGTTATGGTGCATAATCCCCAAATCCGGGTGTACATTTCATGTGACCCGATCATAACAACCTCGAATACTAATAATAAAATAAACGTGTCGTAAATCGCGGGTACATTTCATGTAGCGTGGTTTGCAATGTGTTCCAAAACGGCAAGTGTACGACAATCGTAACTTGGTCAAGAAATAATTCCATAAATCCTAAAAAGCGGTTTAAAATAATTAAAATTGGTTTAAAAGGTTAAAAATACACAATAGGTTTAAAACATGTAATTAATCAGATAATTAGAACAATTATTAATAGTTAAGCGACCATGCTAGAACCACGAAACCCGAAAATGCCTAACACCTTCTCCGGGGTTAACAAAATTCCTTACCTAGTTTTTCTGGTTTCACAGACTTTTAAATAAAGCCAATTTTCCTCGGTTTGAGATTTTAAAAATAAACCGGTGACTTGGGACACCATAATAAATATCCCAAATGGCGACTCTAAATAAATAAATAATACCATATCAATTTATGTTACTTTAATTGAAAAAACTCCCTATCCCCCGCGGGAAAAAGGAGGTGTAAAAAAAAGCACGAAGGCCCTTTGCGGAATATTGTTTACCTTTTTTACCCTTTAAAAATATAGTGTAACAAAATAGTCACTTAAATTATTTTCCTAATATTTGGACTTATCAAATTAATTTAAAGTTTGACAATTAAATCTTTCCTTATTTGAGTTAGGTAAAAACTCTGAATGCTAAGTAGGAATTATATATATTCTTTCCTTATTTAAATTACCCTTTTTTTTTATTAAAGAATTAGTAGTTGAGTTTTTCGATATCTTCTAAAACAATAGTAATTGAATGACTTTAGAAGTTTTTTTTTTCTGCTAATACTTTAGAAGTCGTTACTCAAGTTTTGAGATTTTTTGTGAATGAGAAACAAAACGCGTGGGCCTGTCAAAGAAATAAAAATATATATATATATATATATATATATATATATATATATATATATAGTTATTCTATTTACTTAAACAATATAATAGGTAGCATTTCAAAAATATTGTACATTTTTTTAAAATAATTCCGACTCCGTTATTTTGGATGTACCTTTTCAATTAAGCAAAAAAATAATAACTCTCTAACCGATTTTTATTGATATGACCCAAAAATAAAAATACATAATTATTCTAGAGAGTTGTTTCCATCTAAAAAATAACAAATAATACATAATTGGTACTTTATTATTTTAGCTTCAGTGCAAAGTTTAGAGGATTTTCTTATCATAAGCTCCATATTTTTGGCTCATAGATTAACATGATCCTTTTATAATCCATTAACGGTAATGATTTCCTTCCAATCTTAGATTCTTACTTCCATAAAAGAAAATATTTGGATGCATAGTTACGTGCTTGGACAAAGAAAGAAAGCTCACACCAAAATAAAAAAATAGTAGATTAATCGAAATGTAGCAGTTAAAAAATACCTTTTGTAATAGTAATTTAGTCTTTCTTAATATGTTAAAAACAATTGATATGATATTTCTTATTGATCGTAGACATAGAACAATTGTCTTTGTCATGAAAGTTTCATCCTTCATTGAAGTTAGCTCATTCGGATCAATATTTTTTAGAAACTTAAACTTTTGTTAATTTTTATTTTATGCCTCAAACACAAATTCTAATATAATATATATGTAATTTTCTAAAATTTTGTATTTGTTGAGATGGAGTACATGCGCAACGCGCATATCTTAAAACTAGTACTATATTAAAAACACGAAATCCCTTAACGAAATATTGTTCGCCTTTTTTACCCTTTAGAAATAGAATTCATATTGGACAAAATTGTCAATTTAATTATTTTACCAATATTTTAGACTTTGAAATCAATAAAAATTTGACTACCAAATCTTTCCTTATTTAAACATATAAGAAATCCTAATATTTAATAATTTAAAATTGAATAACATTTTACCTTATATAATATAAGATAGAATTAAATACTAATTTTGTTCCGACGCAAATGTTTTTCTCCTGCGTCAAACTTTCATCTGCTTAACTTGAGAATTGGATCTACCGAGTATCGCCATTAAAATTGAATTTACTCGTGAAAGGAATGACTACACACTGCTCTATGCAAAAGACTCATTCTTTATTTTTATTTTCAATAAGAAAATTAGTAATTTTATAAGAATCATGAAAGCAAAAATTGGCGTGAATTGTTAGAGTTTAGGTCTTTATTCTAAAAGGAATTTAGAACAAGATATGGAAAATAAATTTATCAAAATGGTTTAATGCTTTAATAAGGTAAATTAGTAAGATGAATTTTTTTATATTAATGATAAACGTGTTAAATTATTGAAAGGAAAAACTCAAACTAAGGATGGTAAGTGTCATACAGCAAATAAGAAGGGAGTGGATTTTCCCCAAAATTTGAATATACTCTTTTGTTGTGAGGTACTATTTCTTCCTTTGCTAAGTGAATAAAATATAATTAATATTCATCATTTCTTAGGGGCTTACTTTTTTTCTTTACTTTACAGCCTAAATACATTATTTAATATTATGTGAACTTTAAAATAATTATAGTCATTTATAGGGGTAGGCACGTTGGACAAAATAAAATTAATTAATTTTTTAATCTTTTAAAAATAGATTTCACATTATTGTTATTCAATTACTTTCCTTATCGTTTACGACTTCAAAATCAAAGAAATTTATATATTATTTTTTTTTTCTTGAACTTTTTTAGAAATCTTAGTGTTTAGGATTTTAAATCAGTTAAAATCATATTGATGTAATTTTATACGATATTTTACTCATCAACATGAAATACACGCGCAACATTCATAAAATAAGACTAGTATTAAATAAAAAAGAGGGAGTATGTTACTTGATGATCATTTTCTTCTTTTCGTGATAGAACCTACTAGTATCAGTTTTCGATTTCTATATAATAATGATATGCTGAGGTAGCCCCAGTGGTCTAGCGGTACAGTTTTACCCTGCCTCGTTACAGACCCGGGTTTGATTCCCGACTGGTGCAGCTCCTTTTTTGATGTTTTTGTGTAATTTTTCAGCAACCTGTTTAATTACAAAATTAAGGGGTCGTTTGGTTGGAAAGATGTTATCCCCGGATTAATTATCTCGGGATTAGTTATTCCACATTTTCATGGGGATAAAAAAATACTATAATTCCGGGACTAATTATACCATAATTTTTCCTCAACCAAATATGGAGTAAACTCTTCTTCAATTTAATCCCGGGATTAATTATTCTTTATCCCTCGTACCAACCGAATCCTAAGAGTTTTAGGTGGATCACAATAACATCACTCTCTTGGGCCTCGGCCCATATCAATAATTGAGGTTTCTCAATGTAGGATTTATAATGATAGCCATTTTGCATGTGCTATTCAAGTAATATTCAATTTTTCCAAACTATTTAATTGGTAATCAATGTTGGCATTTGCTCCTCCTTCAAAGTTAGGCTTATCGTTTGTTCAACTTCAATCATGTTGGTTTGAAACTATTTCCCATGCGGCTAAACATTAAATATTTGGTAATTATTTTACTTTCAGACCTTTTTATAAAAATTATTCTCTACATCAACACTTTACTGTAATGATCAAGTTTTCTTTAAAAGCAATTTTTCATGTGATGTCATAATATATATTTTTTATAACAATACTTCACTATAGTAGCCAAAACATTTAGTAACAAACAAAACTGTTATAGAGGTATTTGATTTCTCCTGTAATATTGTTATTTTAGAGTACTTAAGAGTAATTTACCCTAGATATATTTATTTTCACAAATCCTTAGGAATTATACTTTGGGAGGAAAATTTATTATATTTATTTAAACAAATTTGATAAAGGTTTACCATCAATTATCTGAAAGCATAAATATTTCTGGACCAAGACTTGTTTGCCTAAGCAGGGGCGGAGCTAGCTCTTCAGATACGAGTTCGGCTGAACTCAGTAACTTTTATTCAAATTATATATTTATCTTAAAAAATTATTGAATTATACATAAATTATTAATTTAGAACCCAATGACTTAAAAAATTAGAATACTGAACCTCCGCCTTTGTGCCAAAGTGATGGACAAGTAAAATACATCATATTTATGATGTTAGCTTGTACTTTCCCATGATTATTCATGGGGAATTCACTCTTTCATTATCAGTTGTCATCTCAAAACTCATGAAGTCTGGTTTTAATAGTACCACATATTATTACAAGAGGAAGATGTCACTAACTAGACTAGATGGGGCAAGTGGCTAGTCATTAACAAAAAAGGAAACTTCCCATTTTCAAAGAGGGAAATAAATAGAAAAGGTTAGTAGAATTCAGACGAGGAAACTCGACTATGAATAACTAGAAAATGGAAAAACAACTTAAGATGAGAAGAGGAAATCCGACAATGAAGCTAAATTAGAAGAGGAAACTCGACTATGAATGACTAGAAAATGGAAATACAACTTAAGGTGAGAAGATCAGGAAAACCGACAATGAAGCAAAACGAGAAGAGGAAACTCGAACATGGTTCCATGTTGTTACAGATAAATGATTAAGTAAATGACATATTTTTCTATCTAAAAGGAACAAATTAGACAGCAAACAGAACTCTGTACTCATCAAATAAATAATACTACTGTAGTTCAAAGTAAATTTTAAAGTAGTTTATACCCCTATATTATATCGTTCGAAAATTAAATTATTGGACAGACAAACTTATTGGACAAAAATAAGACGCGAAGGGCATTGCCTAAACAGCTCAAGACAACTGCATATTAACAGTATGCCCACATTAAAAATAATAATACCCCTCTTTGCTGCCCTTTCAGCTTCTCGAATGGACGAATTTCATTAAAATTCTTGGAGATGATAATTGGTCAAATAAATTATTTGCTACATGAGTTAACACATACTCCTATTTTTTCTCTTTTACATTAATATTGAGCCAAATAGTTACAAGTAGTAGCTGATATCAGTGTTTTAAGAGTTGGGGATGTGTGGCTGCGCGTTTTACTTAATAAGGAGGCCTCCAGACATGGCCGTAAGTCCTACGGATCTTTAATTTTTAAAATTTATGAATTAACAATATAACATTATAACACAATAAAAATACAAAAAATACATCAAAAGTTCAAAAAAACTAAAAAGTATTAAAAAAACTCATATAAAATAAAATATTTAGCATATTTTACAAGTATAAAGAATACAATATTGTTAAAGTTACTATGAAATATAAATTAACTATAACCTCTTAACTTTCAAACAATTAAAATTTATAATTTCTAAAAAAATATTATCAAATTGCATATTTACCTCTTTAAAAGTAAATACTCAATAAATTTTATCAACACTGTAATTTAAAATATTCCGCCTTCATGAGTAAATATAAAATTATTTCTAAATAGTAAAATAAAAAATGTATGATAATTTTGAGAGACATAAAACTAAGATATGAAGATCTATCAAGTAAAGATATAAATTTTGGTCATCTATTTTTAGAAGAAATATTCAAATGATATTCACCCTCACGATATTTTCAATTAGTAAATATGCAATACTATGGTTCGTTATTTGAATTATTCATAATTTTTATATTCCTATAGCTAAAATGAACTTTAATCATTCATTTGTTAAATAATTTTAAGAGTCAACAGTGCAAATTAATGAATTCAACACATAATTTGCATAGGAATTATTGGGCGAGTCCCGAGCATTGAGCGTTATGTATGTTTAGGGCACACAGTCAGACGCTTGGGGGCGTAAGCTTCACAAAACAAGGCCCACACATGTGTCTCAAGACGTTTTAATAGTGCTCCGCCTCGGGGCGAGCCCCAAAAACACATATTAATTAAAACACTGGCTGATATATGTAATTGATTATTAATACACTGACAAGGCCACTCCCCACCACGACAATTTCTGAAAGAAAATAATTGTCTCAGCAAGAGATCACTCTCTAAATTGGACTAGAAGATATATTATTTACTGAAGGTGAAAGCTGTTGCCTTATGAACAAACTTGTAAACTGGGGAAAGTTACACATATAATTGGAAAAAAGAAAAAAGAGAACGCCAAACTGTAAGAAAAAAGAATTACATTATTAAATATTTTATTTATATTTAAATGTCCGAGTTTGATGATAGCCCGTAAATATAAGCCCAATTATAAGTGTGAAAATTGATTATTTGATTGAGCACTTTATGTTCTTAGTTGGTCTAGTGTGGTGGTGAGTGTAGGCTTCTAGGCTTGAGACCCGTAATGGGGGTCCACCAGAGTTTCATAAACACACAGTTAGAAGTATTTCAGAACATTTGTTATGTGTGGTAGTTGTCATATTGACGCCGCCATATTGGAAAAACGGTAATATAGATAGACTTAGTCTTTTGTCAATCCGCCGTATGGCTCAAATAAGTATGCAACTGTTTTTGCTAAAATAATTATATTGTGTCCTAAGATCATATTTCATCTTGGTTATATTGTATTAATATTTTTACACAAACATAATAAGCGAGTCAGCAGTGATGATAGCTTTTTTGTTAAACATGTATTGAAGTATCCTAAAATAAGATGTTGACAAGATATCCTTACAAGTCCACACAATTGCTAATTAATGTATTACAAATATAACTAACATAAGGTCCCTTTACCAAAATGAGTTGAATAAAGTCTACTGTTTTCTTGAAAATGAAATTGGACGCGCATCAATAATTTTGGAAGATAAAACAAGTCTTGGCGCCTTATAATTTTCTTCCGAATACTAACTCTATTTTGCTTGTATTATCACTATGAATATATAAAACCCATGAATGCATTATTAATATGGAAGGAAGAAAAAAAATTCTCATACACAGTACACTGACCAGCCACTTGTTTCATGTGGGGAGAACCGTCTATTACATAATCCATCTCTTACTAAGAAAATCAATAAAACTTAATTATTGGTTTAGACTTCAGTCATTTTCAACTATTCTATGATTAATTCGGCCATCTGTCACTCCATGGCTGGAAACATACTCTTGGGATTCGTGAAATAATTCACAAAATATTGTTATCCTATTTGATACTACTACTACTATATACAAGTTTTTTTTCTTTTTATAAAAAAAATGCTAAATAGAGGATTGTCAAGTATTTGGTTTCTGGTGTCGACATAGAAAAATGGCTGACTTGCACGTGTCTGTGGGAGCTGAAAACAAAAACCGTCCTTGTTTAAATAGCCTTTTTCACGTGAAAGCTTCGATAGCTACATGAGAAGAATATACCTTGTTAATGGGCGGATAAAGCGTTTATAAAATCCATGAAATTTAACTTATTATAAAATACTATTCGTCTTATTTTTCATCGTATTAATTGCAACGACCATGTGCAATGGATTTAAGTTATATGCTTTAATATATAACTAGTGTTATTTTTACGTGTTATTTGCTTCTTCTTTTTTTGTGTTATATGCATTTATTAGGAACTTATAACAAATGATAAGTAGTCTGCTATAATATATAAATAACCCACTTAATTACAATTATTTTTAAATAAAGTAATGATGTAAAGAAAATATTTGCTTTATGTTGGTGAAAATACAATTACAGCTGAAAAATAAAAATGAAGAAAATAAAATATCTTCAGGTTGAGGCACAGATATCTCGCTCTCTTTAAGGAGATTCTAGCCCACTGCAGCAAAGTCTTCAGTGGTCCAGCAGTAATCCTCTTGACTTGTCTCTCCCAGGATACAACAACCCGATCGCGTCGTATAACTCGAACAAACTTTGGACAAATTGTTGAGTCCAAAGCTCCACCAAGATGAACACCTTCCTTCAACAAAGTAAAACCTCTCTTCTTCTTTTTTCACAACTTTTACCTCACTTTGTTGAAATACTCTGCAATTATTTTTTCTCACACCACATTATGGAAGAAAGACTCATATTTATTGGTGTAAGAGTTCTTCCTTGAATTAAATTGAAAGAAAGTGGGGTAATAAGTTATGAAATTATAGAGAACATGGGATAATTAGTGTGTAATTAGTGGTAGAACATGAGAGAAGAGTTACAAAGGAGTTATGACCATTTTTTACATCATAGAGTAGTGGGAGTTATTGCCATTTTCTACATTATGGAGTAGTGAGAGTTATGACATATTTTATTTTAATATTAAAATGCTAAAATACTAACATTCCCCCACTCATTTTAACATTAAAATATATAAGAGAGTTTACCAGTTGAAAGAAGACTATCATGCATAATGAAGGCGTGCTTCGTATTGAACCTCCATTTAGCAAAACAACGATCTTTACTCCAGAGTCAGTAGTGGTCTCAGACTTGAACTATGACTGATTTAGGGGAAAAAATTATCACTACTTACACATAATAATCAAGGTTTTGACATGAGCTTTATTAGCCAGCACATTATGGCCTTGTGCTATCCCGATTTTTATGAGTGTTTTTAAGAACAAGCACAATTCTCATAGGAAGCGGCCTACTTCCACACTCACATAGGTAAAATCTGTCAAGGGTGCTCTTGTAACTCTAACACCCCACTCATACGAGCTACAAATTTTCATTAAGATTTAATAAAACTCAACCTCACAAATCATTACCGGATAAATGCACTCACACCATAGGGATGGAACAATAATAAAAATAGTGAATTTCAAACCAAGCCATCATATGATTCATTCTTCCCATTGAACCTGGTTATAGAATCTCTAGTCCGTAGGTTGGTTTCCTCATATATGACTTATGAGTTTATTTGCTTCAATCCCATCTCTCTTGATGTGTTCCAGACCCTTTCTCTTGCTAAGGACTTAGTCAGTGGATCTGTAAGATTATCATAAGATTTAACATAATCAACATTAATGGTACCACTTGTCAAATATGATCGCATTGTACTATATTTTCTCCTTATAGGCATGGATTTACCATTATAATAACGGTTTTGTACTCTACCAATTGCAGCAGTACTATTATAATGAATCAAAATAAAAGAAATTTGAAATAATAAATCTCTCAACCAATTCGCTTCTTCACTAGCTGAAGCTAATGCAATTAACTCAGCCTCCATGATAGAGTTAGCAATTATTGTTTGCTTTTTCGATTTCCAACAAATAGCACCACCTCCCAAAGTAAAAGTATAACCTATAGTAGAACAGGAATCACCAGATAAAGTGTTTCAATTTGCATTAAAATGCCTTCAAGTACAGCAGGATATTTTTTTTATAAAAAGCTATAGGTTTTTGTACCAAGTAAATACCTCATAACTCTTATTATTGCATGCCAATTTTAACTACCTGACTTACTTGTAAACCTGCTAAGTACTCCTAATGCGTATGCAATATCAGACCGGTACAATCAGTCACATATCTCAAGCTTCCAATTAAACTAGCATATTCCTTTTGATTTATCGCATCATTGTCACTTTATACAAGAAATAAATGAACACTTGAATCAAAAGGGGTTACAACATGCTTGCAATCAATAAAATTATATTTTTTTAAAATTTTCTCAACATAATGTGACTGGTCAAGGAAAATTCCATCACATGTTCTAGTTATTTTCATTCCAAGAATGAACTTTGCCTCACCCAAATCTTTCATGTCAAAATGTCGACTAAGCATGCTTTTAGTTTCTCCAATAACATTCATGTTAGAGCCAAATATTAACAAATCATCAACATAGAGGCAAACAATTACATGTGAATTATTCCAGGTCTTATGATAGATGCACTTATCACATTCATCTGATTTAAAGTCATTTTCAGCCATGCAAGAATCAAACTTTTCATGTCATTGCTTAGGTGCCTGATTCAATCCATATAGGTATTTAGTAAGTTTACACACTTTACTTTCTTGGCCTGCTTCTATAAAACCCTCAAGTTGATCCATATAAATTTCTTCATTTAGGTCCGCATTTAAAAAAAATAGTTTGTACATCCATTTGATGAATATGCAAATCAAAATTGCAGCAATAGCAATTAAAAGTCTAATGGATGTAATTCTAGTTACCGGAAAAAAGCATCAAAAAATTCTAGGCCTTCTAGTTTCTTAAAATCTTTAGCAATTAACCTAGCCTTATACTTATCAATGGATCCATCCGCTTTTAATTTTTTTTATAACCCATTTGCACCCAATTGTTTTACAACCTGGTTGTAAATCAACCAACTTCCAAGTTTTATTAGAAATTAGTGACTCCATTTCATCACTTACAGCCACTTTCCAAAAAATAGCATTAGGTGACAATAAAGTTTTTTGTAAAGTAAGAGGGTCATTTTCAATATTAAAAACATAAAAATTAGGACCAAAATCTTTTTCTATTCTGGCTCTTTTACTTCTTCTTAACTAAAAAGCATCATTTTTTTCATTTCGCAAAAAATAGAAGTAGAAGTACTAGGCATAGACAAAAAAATTATATTAATCTCTTTGACCCTCACTATTTTTAGACTCAAATGGAAATTTATTTTCATGAAAAATAGCATCATCTGATTCTATAATTATATTCTCTTCAAGATTTAAAAATCTCTAGGTTGTACTATTAGAAGCATAACCAAGAAAAGCACAAGTAGTAATTTTTTTACCCAATTTTGTAAAGCCTAACATAGGCTAAATAACTCCAAACTCTCAAATAACCCAAATTTGGCTTGTGATTTTTTCACAAATCAAATGGTGTCAATTATGTTTTCTTATGAGGAACCCTATTCAACACATAACATGCAGTCAAAATAGCTTCACCCCACAATTTAAAGGTGCATTTGACTCAATAAACATGGCATTAGTTAATGTCACGATCCAATTCTATCATAAGTCGTGATGACGACCAACACCATTGCTAGGCAAGCCAACACTGATCAAACTATTTATTTCCCATCTTATAAAATTATGAAGTGGATAAAAATTCTTCATTTGTTAAAATATTTAGAAATTTACCAATGAATCCAAGTTAAAAGGAAGCAATGGATACAAACTGTAATCATGTATACAATACCAAAATCATAAGTCTACTAGTGCGTGTGCCAAGACCTGGTGTCACAAGTATGTGGGCAATCTAGTAGAATGTACAAAAGAATACTAGCCTACTGTTTGGAAGAAAATAGACAGAAAAATAAAACATAAAGAAGACTCCATCTGCTGCAGAACGGCTCAGCAGGCAGCTCACCGTGAAGTTTCGAAAGGGGGATCAGATCTACGCGCCAGACTGGTGACCAAATGCACCTACCTCAAATCCTGTATAATTAAGTACGGAAGTGTATCATGAGTACATAAAAATATGTACCCAGTAAGTATCTCGTCTAACCTCAAAGAAGTAGTGACGAGGGGTCGACTCCGATATGAAATTTCTAATTTAAGTATAATATATGGAGATAGCAATAAGCTCAGAATAAGAAAGAAAAACAACTGAACAATCCTTCCATTATATTTAAGAACCCAAAGCACTTCCTTCTTTTGAAACAAGTGATCTCTCGACAACAAATTTATACAAGTTATAAAAAGTTTCCAGTTCTATTATCACTCACGAATACCACCGGAGGATGTTCGGCCTGATCCAACATAAATGTAAACTGTGCATTGCCGAGGGTCGAAAGGCGCTCACCATAGATGCATTTATTACTGCGCTCGCAGACCATATGTGCGACGCAGTCAAATATAAATTCAAGGAAGTACCCCGCTCGCGGATCATATGTGCGACACGGTCAAATATCAATCTATAAATAAATCGTAACACTTTTATTGATTCTTTTTTAAAATATAGACATTTAAACACAAAGTTTTTAAATTCTTGAAAAATCCTCAACTTGGTTCCATCTATCACAATAACAAATATAATCAATTAACGATATCCTCAAACATGGTGTGAACCAAAAACTAACAGGACATAATCGGGAATAGTAGCTACGTATGGACTCTTATCACTCTGTGTGTACGTAGCTCCTACAATTAATCACATATTAATTAAGTTCACCTATGGGGAAATTTCCCTCTTACAAGGTTAGAAAAGAGACTTACTTCATCTCAAGGCCTACTTTCCGGTCCAAGCTTATGCCCAAACACTTAATTTGGTGCCGAACGATCCAAAAAGTGTAAAAACTAATCAATATAGGCTTAAAAGTTCATATCCCAACTCTTAAAGTAATTCCCAACTCTAAATGCAAGATTCCTAAAATTCATCCTCGGGCCCACATGCCCGGATTCCAGAAATATTTGAAGAAAATTGTTACCCATAACCTTAGAAACATAAATATATGATTTTCACTAAGTTCCATAACCATTTTCGTGGTAAAATCTCATTTTTATCAAAACCCTAGGTTTTTACCTAAACCATGATTTCTACCAATTCACATGTTATAATCTACCTATAAACTATGTATTTAACTCACATTGTGTAGGAATCACTTACCTCAAGGTGTTGGGTAAAATCCCCTCTATAAGTGCTCCAAGAACCGCCCAACAATGGAATGAAATGAGTAAAAAAAGTCTAAGTCCCGTATTAAATAAAGGCCATTGCCCCAGCGATTTCCGTATTTGCGATCATAGGGCCACATCTGCGGTCCCGCTTCTGCGGACAAGGGTCCGCTTCTGCGGAATTGCCCTGGGCCGGCTGGGTCGCATCTGCGGTCGGGTAACCATTTCTGCGAAGGAGGGGCCGCATCTGCGTAACCTGTGATGCCCTTCCTTGACTGCTTCTGCGATGCTTAGCCTGCACCTGCGAGCTCGCACTTGCGGCTGACCAATTGCAGGTGCGGTTATGACAGATATGGTGCACTCAGATGTGGTTCCAAATTCTCAACTTGGTCCGAGCCTCATCCGATGGGGTCCCTTGGGCCCCGCCCGAACATACCAACAAGTTTGGAATCATAAAACAGACTCGCTCAAACTCTCGGAACGCCCAAAACAACATTAAAACTAAGAATCACGCCCTAAAACCAACTAAATCAAACTTAAGAACTTTAAGTTCTTCAATTTACTTCAAATGCGGCAAAATGTACTTACACTACTCGGAATGATACCAAATTTTGCGTGAAAGTCTTAAATGACATTACAGAACTATTCCCAATCTCAGAATTCCATTTGGACCTCGATATCACCAAAACCTACTCCAAACCAAATTTTATAGAACTTCTAAAACCTTCAAAACCAACTTTTACTATTAGGCACTGAAATGCTCCCGGGTAATCCAAATCTAATCCGAACATATGCCCAAGTCCGAAATCATCATACGAACCTGTTGGAACCGTCAAAT
The DNA here is from genome assembly GCF_000715075.1 of Nicotiana tabacum. Lineage (NCBI taxonomy): Eukaryota > Viridiplantae > Streptophyta > Magnoliopsida > Solanales > Solanaceae > Nicotiana > Nicotiana tabacum. Next base: position 53,353,088 of record NC_134087.1, on the reverse strand, counting down.
CTCGATTCTGGGGTCGTTTACTCAAAATATTGACCGAAGTCAAACTTGGCCTTTTAAGCCAACCTTAAGGAACCAAGTGTTCCGATTTCAACCCGACTCTTCCTAATCCCGAACTAGCCATCCCCGTAAGCCATAAATCAGTAAAAGCAAGTATAGAAAGTCTTATTTAGGGAAATGGGGTTCTAGAAGGCAAAACGATCGGTCGGGTCGTTACATTCTCCACCTCTTAAACAAACGTTCATCCTCGAACGAGTTTAGATTCGTACCTGAAGTGCTGAATAAGTGTGGATATCTACTCCGCATGTCCTTCTCGGACTCCGAGGTCACCTCCTCGACTGGTTGGCCTCTCCACTGAACCTTTACCACGGAAATCCTCTTGGATCTCAACTGGTGATCCTGTCTAGCAACAATAGCAACTGGCTCCTCCTCATAACCCAAGCTCTCATCTAGCTGAATAATGCTAACTCTAACACATGTGACAAGTCGGTGTGGTATCTCCAACGCAAAGACACGTGAAAAACTGGATGAACTCCTGATAGGCTGGGAGGTAAAGCATGCTCATAAGCAACCTCTCCAACTCGCCTCAACACCTCAAATGGGTCTATAAACCTTGGGCTCAACTTACCCTTCTTTCCAGATCTTATGATACCCTTTATCGACGAGACTTTCAAGAGAACCTTCTCTCCAACCATAAATGATACATCACGCACCTTCTAGTCCACGTAACTCTTCTGTCTGGACTGTGCTGTGCGAAGTCGCTCCCGGATTAACTTTACCTTTTCCAAGGCATCCTTTACCAAATTAGTACCATATAACTTAGCCTTGCGGGGCTCAAACCACCTGATGGGAGAACGATATCGCCGACCATATAAAGCCTCAAATGGAGCCATCTCGATGTTGGACTGATAACTGTTGTTATAAGCAAACTCGGCTAAGGGCAAGAACTGATCCCACTTCCCTCCAAAGTCAATCACACATGCTCTGAACATGTCCTCCAGGATCTGAACTATCTGCTCTAACGGCCCGTCGGTCTGTAGATGAAATGCTTTGCTGAGCTCTAACGGGTCCCCAACTCACTCTATACTGCTCTCCAAAAATGTGAAGTGAACTAAGGGCCTCTATTTGATATGATGGAAATAGGCACACCGTGCAACCGAACTATCTCTCGAATATAAATCTGAGCCAACTTCTCTGAAGTATAGGTAGTAACAACCGAATTGAAGTGTGCCTACTTGGTCAACCTGTCGATAATGACCCGAACTGCATCAAACGTCTGCAAGGTCTACGACAACCCAACTACAAAGTCCATAGTGATGCTCTCCCATTTCCACTTAGGTATAGTCATCTGCTGAAGTAGGCCACCAGGCCTTTGGTGCCCATACTTGACCTGCTGGCAATTTAGACACCTAGCTATAAACTCCACTATGTCTTTCTTCATCCGCCGCTACCAATAATGTTGTCTCAGGTCACGATACATCTTCGTAGCACCTGGATGAATAGAATACCAAAACCTGTGTGCCTCATATAGAATCCTCTCCCTTAAGACATCGACATTAGGAACACATAGGCGACCTTGGAGTCGCAGAACACCACCCTCGCCAATAGAAACCTCCTTGGCACTACCCTGTAGTATTGTCTCTCTGAGAACTGCTAAGTGCAGATCATCAAACTGCCAAGCCTTGATCTACCCCAATAGTGAAGACTGGGCAACAACACATGCAAGAACTCGATTGGGCTCTGAAATATCCAACCTCACAAGTATGTTAGCCAAGGACTGAATGTCCAAAGCTAGTGGGCTCTCCTCTCCTGAAATGGATGCCAATCTACCCATACTCTCTGCCTTCCTGCTTAAGGCATCCGCAACCATATTTGCCTTGCCCGGATGATAAAGAATGGTGATGTCATAATCCTTCAGTAACTCAAGCCATCTACACTGCCTAAAATTGAGATCCCTTTGCTTGAACAAATGCTGTAAGCAGCGATGGTCAGTGTAAACCTCACATGCCATCCCCATAAAGGTAAAGCCTCCAGATCTTAAGAGCATGAACAATCGCGGCTAGCTCTAAATCATGCACAGCGTAATTCTTCTCATGAATCTTCAGCTGACGTGAAGCATATGCAATAACTCACCCTTCCTGCATTATTACACAACCCAAGACAATGCGTGAAACATCACAATACACTATATACATCCCCGAACCAGAAGGCAACACTAGAACCGGTGTTGTAGTCAAAGCTGTCTTGAGCTTCTGAAAGCTCGCCTCACAATCATCGAACCAATAGAATAGAGCACTCTTCTAGGCCAATCTAGTCAAAGGTGCTGCAATGGGTGAAAACCCATGTATGAACCAATGATAATAACCAGCTAACCCTAGGAAACTCCTGATCTCGGTCACTAAAGTGGGAGGAAGCCAACTCTAAAGTGCCTTAATCTTCTTATGATCCACCTTAATACCCTTTCCTGATACAACATGCCCTAAGAATGCCGCAGACTCTAGCCAAAGCTCACACTTGGAGAACTTATCATATAGCTTCTGTTCTCGCAATGTCTGAAGCACCACTCTCAAATGTTGCTCGTTCTCCCCCAGGCTACGTGAGTAAATTAAGATTTCATCAATGAAGACAATAACAAAGGAATCAATATAAGGCATGAACACCTGATTCATCAAATCCATAAATGCCACTAGGGCATTAGTCAAGCCGAAGGACATCACCAAAAACTCATAATGGTCATACCTAGTACGGAATGCAGTCTTTGAAACATCTAAGTCTAGAATCTTCAACTGATGGTACCTTGACCTCAAGTCGATCTAAGAAAACACCCTAGCACCCTGCAACTAGTCAAACAAATCATCGATACGTGGCAACGAGTACTTGTTCTTGATGATAACTTTGTTCAAATGGCGATAATCAATGCACGTCCATATAGTCCCATCTTTCTTCTTCACAAATAATACTTGTGCACCCCATGGGGATACACTTAGTCTCGCAAACCCCTTTACTAACAACTCCTCAAACTGTTCTGTCAGCTCCTTCAACTTTTTCGGAGCCATGCGGTACGGTGGGATAGATATAGGGTGGGTACCTGGAGCCAAACCAATATAGAAATCAATATCACGATCTAGTAGCATGCTTGGAAGGTCAAAAGTAAACACATCGGCAAATTCCCGAACTACTAGTACTGAATCAATCATCGAAGACTCTGATGTAGTATCCCGAACATAAGCTAGATAAGCCAAACAACCCTTCTCGACCATGTGTCAAGCCTTCAGAAAAGAGATGACCAGATTAGCTATACTAACGGAGGAACCCTTTCACTCCAATTCAACAACTCTGGCATCGTTAACGTAACAATCTTGGCATGACAATCAAGGATGGCGTGATATGGGGATAACCAATCCATGCCCATGATGACCTCAAAGTCGATCATATCAAGTAACAGAAGGTACGATCTAGTCTAGTAACCACAGAATGTGACCACACACAATCGGTAAATCCGATCCACAACCACAGAATCGCCCAAAAGAGTGGACACATAAATAAGAGTACCCAAGGACTCACGAGGAATATCAAGGAAATGAGCAAACAGAGATGAAATATATGAATAGGTAGAACCTGGATCAAATAATACCAAAGCATCCCTACCGCATGCAGAAATAATACTTGTGATCACGGCATCTGAGGCCACTGCATTTGGTCTAGCCGAAAAAGCATAGAATCTAGCTGGAGCGATGGCTGGCTGGCCTCCACCTGGCTGAACAATAGCTGGCTGACCTTCCCCTGCTTAGTTTCCACCTCTTGGACGACCCCTACCATCCTATCCCCCACCTCTGGCGGTCAGGTAGCTGGTGCTACAATCATGAGCTGATGACCCTACTGTACTACCTTGCCCCGAAGTCTAGGGCAGGTTCTCTTCATGTGACTGGGATCTCAACACTCGTAAAAACCTCTCGGTACCATAGACTGCTTCCCCGAAGTCTGAACCTGATGGCCTGAATACCCACTAGAAGAACCCTGAATGGCTGGTGGGTAGTATGAACTCTCTGGCGTGGCACTGTAATAGGCACTAGAAGGACCTTGATGAGCTGGTGGGAGATAAGAACTCTCTAACATAGCACTGAAATAGGGTCCATTGGAGCACCCTGAGGAGGTGGTGGTGCTGGATATGTGGGCCTTCTAAGTTGACCCCTCCCAATCTGACTTCTACCCCTAGCCCGGACACCTCTAAACTCTCTAGAGAATCGGGTCCTCTTGTCCTGCTGCATCTGCTCTCTACCCCCTGGCGATAGCCCTCAATCCTTCAAGCAATCTCCACCACTAGTTGATAATCAGTACCCATCTCAACCTCTCGGGCCATGCTAGCCCGAATACCGAGGTGCAACCCTGCAACAAATCTTTGCACCCTCTCTGCATCTATAGGAAGTATCATAAGTGCATGGCGAGAGAACTCAAAAAATCTCTCCTTATAATCAGTCACAGACAACTGACCCTGCTCGAGCTCCTTAAACTGACATCGCAACTCCTCCCTCTGAGAGGGTGGAATATACTTGTCCAATAGAAGCCGTGTAAATTGGTCCCAAGTCATGAGAACCCACTAGTCTGCCATGAAGGTAAGACTACCACCGTCTAGGGGTCCTGCCCTTCAGTTGGAAAGTAGTGAAATCCACTCCAATATCCTCATGTTGTGCAGTTTGTCCCTGAACCGATCAATGAAGTCATGGGGATCCTCATGCCGCTCACCCCCGAAGATAGGAGGGTGTAGCCTAGTCCATCTATCCAATAGCTTCTGCGGATTGCCGTCGTAGCTGGTCTAGGCTCAGGTGTAGCCGCGATAACTGGCTGGGCTCTGCCCACATGTAGTGTACCCAGAGTCTAATATACTGCAGCTGCATGCCCAGGAGCCTGAGCACTAGGGGTCTATGCTCGCCTTCCTGCCTGAGATGTGGCTAGGTCTGCTGGAAATAAATCAGCCTGAGTCATAGTGTCCATGAACCGCAACATACGACCCATGACCTCCTGAAATCCCGGTGCTGTCATGAAATCTACCGGGGCTGGCTCTACGACAGGCACCTCGCCCTGCTCCTCCATGATGGAATCCACCACTAGATCCGTTGGTGGTGCTACTGGGGAAGCTCTGGGATGCCCTCATCCCCTACCTCGGGCCGGTGCCCTCCCTCAGCCTCAACCTCAGCCTCTACCAATATGGGGAGCAGCTCTTCCCAGGTCTGGAACGTCTGTTGTACGCGTCCTCACCATCTGTGAGAGAATAGAAGAAGGAAATTTAGTATACCATCAACTGCACATTAGAACATGAATAAAGAGTAGTTTCCTAACATCCTATAACCTCTCGAAGATAAGTACAAACGTCTCTGCACTGATCCGCAAGACTCTACTAGGCATGCCCATAACTTGTGAGACCTACGTGAACCTAGTACTCTGATACCATGTTGTCATGACCCAATTCCATCATAGGCCGTGATGGTGCCAAACACCATTGCTAGGCAAGCCAATACTGATCAAAATATTGATTTCCCATCTTATAAAATTACTAAGTGGATAAAAATTCTTTATTTGTTAAAAGATTGAGAAATTTACCAATGAAGCCAACTTAAAAGGAAGCAACGAATACAAACCGTTGTCACACCTCCTTTTTGCGCGCCCGCCCCGAAGGGCAAAATGCGTGAGGGAGTTTTTCCAATTTAAGTGACAATATTCGAAATGAGATTATTTATTTAATTCAGAGTCGCCACTTGGGAAAGGTTTAGCTTTTGGTATCCCAAGTCACCGGTTTATCTTGAATCCCAAATCGAGGAAAATATTCGACTTTCCAAACAAAGTCTGCGAACCAGAAATTCTAAGTAAGGAATTCTGTTGACCCGAGGGAAGGTGTTAGGCACCCCCGAATCCTGTGGTTCTAGCACGGTCGCTTAAATTGTTATAATGACTAAATATCTGATTTTAATACATGTTATAACTTGTGTGCTTTTATTAAGTTTAAACCGCTTTTATTATTATTTTTAATAGAATTGCAACATCGTGAAAATGCATCTCGAACCACGTCGCAATCAATGCACCCGTGGTTGTTAATACATTCCGACTCCGTTGAGATTTGAATTTGGGACACATAAATGCGCACCCGAATTTAAGAATGTAATTTAATTAAAATCGCGCCTAAAGAGTCTAACGCGTTATTATCTTTGGGGAAGGCAGTGAAGTTCACTAAACAATCCATCCCAAGAAATCTAAATATTTATTACGCCCAATTATTGAGGGCCCCGCAATTTGCATTTTTTTTGTATTTGGCGAGGCTCGTCTCATTTTTTGAAAGGATAAACCTACAGTGACTACATTTTCTATTATGTTTGTCTCTAAAAATGAAAGAAAGAAAATATACACTAATTAAATTACATGCTTGGCCAGCTCCGACCTCTTATTAATTATCAGATTAATTATTTGCGAGACGGGGGAATTATTTCATGCATTATTCCATGAGCGAGCATACTTTTAATTTAATTAAAAATGCATACGAGATTGATAAAATTCTAAACTCACGCTAAACGTTTTCCAAGTTGAATTTAAACTAACTCATTTTTCTATGAGATTAATGGAATTAACTACTAGAGGATGCTATTGATGGGATTCGAACATTGTCCTATAAACTGCCTAACGGAATCCGATTTTTTATAGAGTTAACTCAAATGATTAAAAGCTATATTGCATTTGGCTAAATTAGAGGCAATCTGCCTTATGTATGTAAAATAGGACTAGAGATGAGATTTAACTATCGATATACTGACCACCTATGCATTCCATATCATACAGATAGCTAAACAACTAAGATCACAGTATTAAACAAACTAAGTTTCAATTAAGTACAAACTACCTAATGTATTTTCTATTGAGTTATAACCTTAAAGAATCATACAATCTGCTAACACTTTATAAGACTATAGTTACAAAACCAAGTGATTAAACTCCTTCGCGTCTTTCATTTCATGGTCAACTTTACTGTTATATCAGTGTGAAATTCTAGTGTGTACCTGGATGTTGGCCACAAGAAAGGAGAAGGGAGTGATTAGTGCAACAGCAATGATAAAAAGCAAACAACTATAGTCAACAGCAGCAGTAGCACCCGGGCAGAATAAACTCCAGTGAACAAGTAGAAATAAACCAATAAACACAATACCAATATCCAAACCAAAAGACTCCGGAGGCTTATTGAAAAACAGGCAGAAATAGGTGGATCCGCAATAACAGTGGAACAAAAGTTTCTGATTTTTAGACACTCAAAGAAAGAAAACCCAAGTTTCGAATAGAAAGAGGCAGTTAATGCTGATTTCAAAACAGAAGGCAAGAGAAGAAGAGTTTTCAGCTTCTTTCTTGGTTCCCAAATCTCTGTTTGGTTCTTAAACTCTCTCTGTCAGTTTTCTGGTTTCTTTTCCAGTCCCCCCCTCTGTTTCCCTGATTCTACCTCTCTTTTTTTTCGGTTCTGACCCCCTCTTTTTCTGGTTTTAAACTCCTGATCTCTCAAAGTGTTATGTCAAAACTCTCTATTGGTTTCCCTCCAGTTCCTCTTGATTTTCTGCCCTCTTCCTGGTTTTTAAATTCTTGGTGTCCGACCCTTAATCCCCTGGAACCCTTACCTTTTTATAGCAAAAAATCAACTCATTCCACAGCCTGTTAAAACCCATTAAAAACTGACCTCCCCCATGTTCTCTTTTCTGTTTTCCACTCACAATTTAAAAGAAAGGTATTCCCCATGAGATTCCCCCTGACAACCCCCTTTTCCTTATTATAAAGGTTTATCTTTTATTAATTTAAACAAGTATGGGCAGCAGGAGTATGTCCTGACAGCACATGCTGTCAAATTTGCTTTAATTCATTAAAGAACTACAATGCACATGCTGTCCAAAATCTAAAATGAGTAAACATGCCATCAATTCAAACTAAACTCTAAAATCCATATTAAACTGCAGCTATAAACCAATCCTTAAATGATTTATGATTTAACTAACAGACTACAAGCAGTTAAAATCAATTCTCAGCTAATTCAAACAATGACTTAGTAAAAATTAAACAGCATGAGTCAGATTACTATCATTCCAAGCTGAGACTAATTGACGACATATATCAAATCGACTACGTGAATTACAACACAAACAATCAAAGCCAATGATCAGAATCCAACAGTATTAACAGGTGATTCAAGTTGTACTGACAAAGACAAAGAATTGCCCTGGAAACTAATTAATCGACCAAACTCATTTCAATCGATTATATAGTTTGAACACACACACTCGTCAATGAATAGAGAAAAAAATTCGACCAAATAAAAGGTCCGGGCAAGGTGGACAGAATAGTCGACACAAAATGAAAACAAATCAAACTGACATTTAAACACATAAACAAACATCAAAAGAAAACAACATGGAATTGACAAGGAAAAGAAATTACCTTAGGAAATTGAAAGTTAGACGACCCCGTCTTGGATTTTGAATCGAACCTCTTTTGGGGTTGAACGGACTTTAATCGAAGTGTTCTCAACTGAGAACACCTCGATTAAAGTCTATTAAAACCCCAACCCTTTGTTTAATTGGACAAAACCCCAGGTTCTGGATTTCTAGGGTTCTTGGGGGTTGATTTGGGGTCCGAGCTTTTCTGGTTAGATTCGGACCAAACTAAGCTTGGTTTGGTCACGAGGGAGTTCAGGGGGGTAACTGGTATGGATTTGGGGTGGTTTGGCATAGGTTGGGGTTTGTCTCGAATCTTCAAATGAAGATTCGAGACGATGGGGGAAGATTCGAGACCAACGGTTTGCAGATCCGTGTCCAGGGGGTCGAGGTGCACTAAGGGTGTTAGTCTGGTGGTCACCGGCATTGTTGCCGCCGAGCTTATGGTGAGGGAAAGGAGGGGCGGCGCTAGGGTTCTTGAGGGTGTTTGGTAAAGAGACGATGATGGGGGAGGGGGTCTGGCTTAGGGGGCGTGGGGGTAAGGGATTGGGTTTATATAGTTAGGGGGAAACTTAATCTAGGCCGTTAGATCATCAAAAATGAATGGCCTGGATTGATCAGCTTAAATGGAAACGATGCCGTATGGGTTAAATACGATTTAATTAATTCCTAATAGTAGAACAAGATCCTAAATTTACACGCAACAAATATTTTTTGTATTTTTAATTGATAAAACTAAACAATCACAGACAAAAACTACAAATAACTACCAAAAAATGCCACGCAAATTCTAAAAATTTGTACAACAAGACCATTTGATTTATTTTCGATTTCTTTTGGAGTAATTGTCGTGTAAGCAAAAATCACGTGCTCACAGCTGCCCCTCTTTGTTCGAAAACACGAAGGGTTTTCGTGCAAAGATAAAGTGAGCGGATATGAGCGATTTTTGCCCGTTGGAATACTCCGTGTGAAGCACATTTTGAAAGATTTGACCGAATCTTTGCTTCAAAGGTTTCCTACATATCCTGGGCTAAACAGGAATCAGGTCAATGTAGTTCGGGAAGTTTTAGTAGCTGGGACTACCATGGGATTGCGATGCTTGCTGTTACTGCTGTTGCTGTTGCCGCTATTGCTTTACCGACCTCCTTATTACAACCAAAGAAAATTGAAACTGAACTAACTACTTATGCCTGCCAACCACTAGTTACAAGATTCCTATCTATAATTCTTTCGTAACTTGATCTTGGGTCTTAGCTGATTCTGCTTGTAGACTTCGATCCGAATCTTGATGCTCGCAAGTTGTAGGCGCTTGTTTATTTCTGCAGCATTGAGTGAAACGGGATTGGCGGAGCTTGGGACTTCAATCAGATTTTGAGCGATCCGCACTTCGTTTGTTCCAGTATTTGGGAACGTCTTTTTGTTCTTCTCTTTATTCTGGATTGAGACTCAAACTGTAGGTCGTCTCGATCCATGTGCCTCGAGGTCAGATCTGCTGAGACAACAAAACAAACGAACGAAATTTTCTGCCCCAGTTTCACTAGGAAAATTTCGTGAGTTAATTGCCATAGAAATCTACAGAACTGATTAGGGGATTGGAAACCTCAAGTCTAAAAGGCGCAACTCAGGGATTGGAGCCCAGATGTTGCAAAAGGTAAAAAACGCGCAAATCAGGGATTGAAGCCCTAATATTGGCTAAAAAGGAAAACCGCTGGACTCAGGGATTGGATTCCTAATGTCGGCTAAAGGAAAATTGCTCAACTCAGGGATTGGAGCCCTAATGTCGGCTAAAAGAAAATCGCCCAACTCAGGGATTGGAGCCCTAATGTCGGCTAAAAGCAAATTGCTCAACTCAGGGATTGGAGCCCTAATGTTGGCAAAAGAAAACTCGCTCAACTCAAGGATTGGAGCCCTAATGTTGGCTAAAGGAAAATCGCTCAACTCAGGGATTGGAGCCCTAATATCGGCTAACAGGAAAAAACGCTCAACTCAGGGATTGGAGCCCTAATGTCGGCTAAAGGAAAATTGCTCAACTCAGGGATTAGAGCCCTAATGTCGGCTAACTGGAAAAAATGCTCAACTCAGGGATTGGAGCCCTAATGTCGGCTAAAAGCAAATTGCTCAACTCAGGGATTGGAGCCCTAATGCTGGCTAAAGGAAAAACGCTCAACTCAGGGATTGGAGCCCTAATGTCGGCTAAAGGAAAAACGCTCAACTCAGGGATTGGAGCCCTAATGTCGGCTAAAGAAAACTGCTCAACTCAGGGATTGGAGCCCTAATGTCAGCTAAAGAAAACTGCTCAACTCAGGGATTGGAGCCCTAATGTCGACTAAAGGAAAAACGCTCAACTCAGGGATTGGAGCCCTAATGTCGGCTAAAGGGAAAAACGGCTCAACTCAGGGATTGGAGCCCTAATGTCGGCTAACAGGAAAAACGCTCAACTCAAGGATTAGAGCCCTAATGTCGGCTAAAGGAAAGTTGCTCAACTTAGGGATTGGAGCCCTAATGTCGGCTAAAGGAAAATCGCTCAACTCAGGGATTGGAGCCCTAATGTCGGCTAAAGGAAAGTCACTCAACTCGGGGATTGGAGCTCTAATGTCGGCTAAAAGAAAATGCTCAACTCAGGGATTGGAGCCCTAATGTCCGCTAAAAGAAAATGCACAACTCAGGGATTGGAACCCTAATGTCGGCTAACAGGAAATTGTTCAACTCAAGGATTGGAGACCTAATGTCGGCTAACAGGAAAAGCGCTCAACTCAGGGATTGGAGCCCTAATGTTGGCTAAAAGAAAATGCTCAACTCAGGGATTGGAGCCCTAATGTCGGCCAAGGAAAAAACGCTCAACTCAGGGATTGGAGCCCTAATGTTGGCTAAAAAATAGGTTGATATTGGGGATTCTAAACTAACCCCCTTTCTTTTGGAATTTTCTTCTTAGTTCTCTTTTCGTTTTTTTAATCTATTTTTTGTTTAGTAAAAATGCAGGAAAGAATTTAGAGGAAACTTCCCTCTTGGGTCGATTCCTTGCTGCAAAGCTGTTTCTTGCTCTTGTGCATTTCTTTTCCTTTTGGGCGACACCTGCTTCTTGCACGGTTGCTTTGGATCGCACCTATTTCAATTTTCCAAACAAAGAACAACTGTCAGTTTGAAAACGATGGTTGGTTCGGTGGCCTTGATCGTTCCAATTGCTTGGTCCCGGCCTCATTTCTGTTGAGAAACTCCGCCATTGATTAGATTCACAGGTGACCCCCCTTCAAACTGATCAGACTCACATTTCCAGATTTTGTGATGATTCGCCCGTGTAAGGCTTTGGTTCTTCCATCCCATTCCGCTTGGGGATTTTTACTGAGGCAGACTCAGTGGGGATTTTTCTTTTTTTCTTTTTTTTCTTTTTTTTTTTGTTTTTTTTTGTTTTTTTTGTATATGTCTTTACTTTGAAGGCAATCCATATCATGATCAGTCGGGATTGGACTGACGCACCACCGAAGTGGGGTGTTTGCTTCACTTCTTGCTAAACGGAGCTTTGTGAAACCGGTCCTGCCACCTTTCTTTCCAACACATTTTGGCATTTGGGGTTAAAACGAAATGGATTCAAGGAAAGGTAAAACAATGAGCGGAGAAACGAATTTAAAAAGAGAAGCGTCCCTTTCGGGACAAGAAAGACTTATCTAAAGCACATGCTGACTTTAAATTGACATGACATGCTTTTCGGACTGGATGCCCGACCCTCATGAACTTGCATTTCCTCATGAACCAAAATGGATCTATGTTTCCGAGCCAGGGAACCTTGCCAGAACTTTCTGAGGTGGAATAATCTTTTCAGCCGACAGCGCCCCTTGCGGGTTTTCGCTAGTCGACCTCTCTCATTTCTCTTCTCACTATCGCCTGATAGCACTCTTTGCGAGTTTTTACTAAACAAGCTCTCTCATTTTCGATTTCTCTGCTCCCGTCGCCTCATGGTGCCCGAAGGTTTTCACCGACAAGACTCTCATTTTATTTCTCTTAGTTTTAGAATGCGTCAGCTTCCATCAATGATATTCCTTGGTTTCCCCCGCCTTTGGCGATTGATCCGAAGTACTTGTACTTGGTTTTTGGCGATTGTGGATGAGATTACAACTTCGAAACCATTTGGTGAGCCCCAGTTTCAACTTCAGGGTAAATTGGATTTTATTTTTGGTGTGACTGAACCCTAGAGAGAGGCTGGCTACGTATCCTTTCGGAATCAAGTCAGACGTAGTTCAGGCACTATCATTTTGTTCTTGATTTTTTTTATATATACAGTGCTTTTGGATTCCCAAGAGGGTAGTCAAAGAAATGTAACCGGCTCGAAGGGTTTGTAAAAAAGAGTTGATAGTGTTTGGATAGTGGGGATAAAAGCCTTCATCATCTCAAATGTGCCAAAACATCACCGAAGTAAACTCAGACATAGTACCTTTTGACCGCATCCGCATTCACAGCTGTTTTAGGATCATTTCCTTCAATATCACCCAGATATAACGCTCCTCTTGGTAATATCTTCCTGATGATGTATGGACCTTTCCAATTAGGAGCAAATTTTCCTCTCGCTTCCTGGTGATGCGGAAGAATGCGCCTTAACACCAGTTGACCTACTTCAAAATTCCTGGGTCGCACCTTCTTGTTGTAAACGTGGGCCATTCTTTGTTGGTACAACTGCCCGTGATAGACTGCAGCCATTCGTTTTTCGTCAATTAAAGTCAACTGCTCCAGTCGAGTCTTAACCCACTCGCCATCTTCAATCTCTTCTTCGACAATGGTCCGGAGCGAAGGAATATCTACCTCTGCCGGTATCACAGCCTCGGTCCCACAAACCAACAAGTATGGGGTTGCGTCTACTGACGTGTTCACTGTAGTGCGATATCCCAGCAAGGCAAAAGGTAACTGTTCATGCCACTGTCTGGAACTCTGGATTGTCTTTCTCAAAATCTTCTTGATGTTTTTGTTTGCCGCTTCAACGGCGCCATTGGCTTTGGGCTGATAAGGAGTGGAGTTCCTATGCGTTATTTTGAACTGTTCGCATACGTCCTCCATTAAGTGACTATTCAGGTTTGCCGCATTATCTGTGATGATAGTTGCAGGAATACTGAAACGACTGATAAGATTCGAATGTACAAAATCCACCACGGCTTTATTAGTGACCAATTTGAGAGTGACAGCTTCGACCCATTTTGTGAAGTAATCAATAGCAACCAATATGAATCGGTGTCCATTCGAGGCTTTTGGCTCAATTGGCCCAATGACGTCCATGCCCCAAGCAACAAATGGCCAAGGTGCAGACATGAGATGTAGCTCTGTTAGGTGTGCATGAATCAAATCTCCATGTACTTGGCACTGATGACATTTCCGGACAATACTGAAACAGTCTTTCTCCATGGTCATCCAATAATACCCAGCTCGAAGGATTTTCTTCGTCAGGACATACCCATTCATGTGAGGTCCACACACTCCTGCGTGTACTTCATTCATGATTTTTCCTGCCTCTTCGGCGTCAGCACATCTTAACAAGTTGAGATCCGGGGTTCTTTTATACAATACCTCGCCGCTCAAAAAGAATCCACTAGCATGCCGCCTAATAGTTCTCTTTTGATCTCCAGTAGCATGTTCGGGGTATTCTTGTGTCTTTAAGAACCTCTTAATATCATGGTACCATGGCTGGGTACTTGTTCCTGCCTCGATTACATTATAGTAACTGTGTCTTTCCCTGACTTGGATTTCCAAGGGATCGATGTGGGCGTTGCCTGGGTAAGGTAACATTGAAGCTAAGGTGGCAAGTGCATCAGCTAGTTCATTGTGACACCGCGGGATATACCTGAACTCTATTTATTTGAATCGCTTGCTGAGATCCTCCACGTGCTGTCGGTAAGGAATAAGCTTGACATCTCGAGTTTCCCATTCACCTTGGGCTTGCCGGATAATCAGGTCAGAATCCCCCATAATCAACAAATCTTCAACATCTTGATCGATCGCCATATTCATGCCCATGATGCAGGCTTCATATTCAGTTGTATTGTTCGTGCAAAAGAAACGAAGCCTAGCTGTAGCAGGATAGTGCTGACCAGTGGGTGAGATCAAGATTGCCCCGATTCCTACACCTTTGGGGTTTACGGCCCCATCAAAGAACATTTTCCAAGCATTAGCATTTTCCGAGACTACTTCTATGGTGTTTATTTCTTCATCTGGAAAATAAGTACTCAATGGTTGGTATTCCTCATCAACCGGGTTCTCGGCCAAATGATCCGCCAATTCCTGGGCTTTCATTGTCCTGCGAGTGACATAGACTATGTCGAATTCAGTAAGCAAGATTTGCCACTTGGCTAGTCTACCAGTAGGCATTGGTTTCTGGAATATGTACTTCAACGGATCCAACCTGGTTATGAGGTAAGTAGTATGATCTTGGAGATAGTGTCTCAATTTTTGAGCGACCCACGTCAAAGCACAACACGTTCTTTCCAACAAAGTGTACTTGGCCTCATAGCTGGTGAATTTCTTGCTTAAGTAATAGATCGCCTGCTCTTTCTTTCCGGTTATGTCATGTTGCCCGAGGACACAACCAAAAGAATTTTCCAAGACCGTCATATACAAGAACAAGGGTCTCTCTGGCTCTGGCGGGACCAAAACTGGAGGATTTGAAAGATATTCTTTGATCTTGTCAAAAGCCTCTTGACACTCAGCCGTCCATTTGATTGCTGCATCCTTCCTCAATAGCTTGAATATGGGCTCACATGTGCTTGTTAGCTGGGCAATGAATTGACTGATATAGTTTAACCTGCCCAATAGACTCATTACGTCTTTCTTCGTTCTTGGAGGAGGTAGATCTCGAATAGATTTTATCTTTGTTGGATATAACTCGATACCTCTCCTGCTTACTATGAAACCCAAAAGTTTGCCTGATGGGACTCCGAAGGCGCATTTAGCCGGATTCAACTTCAGGTCGTACTTTCTCAGCCTCTCGAAGAATTTCCTCAAGTCTTGGACATGATCGTCCTGAGTCCTGGACTTGACTATCACGTCGTCTACATACACCTCTATCTCTTGATGCATCATGTCATGAAAAATGGCAGTCATGGCTCTCATGTAAGTTGCCCCGGCATTCTTTAAACCAAATGGCATAACCCGATAACAGTAAGTACCCCAAGGTGTAGTGAAGGCGGTTTTCTCAGCATCTTCTTCATCCATCAACACCTGATGATATCCAGCGTAACAATCTACGAAAGATAATATCTCACGTTTGGCACAATTATCAACAAGGATGTGGATGTTGGGCAATGGGAAATTGTCTTTAGGACTCGCCCTATTCAAATCTCGATAATCCACACATACCCGAGTCTTCCCATCTTTCTTCGGTACTGGAACTATATTCGCCAACCACGTAGTGTACTAGACTACCCGGATTACTCCTGTTTTCAACTGCTTGGTGATTTCTTCTTTGATCTTATCACTGACATCAGTCTTGAACTTTCTCTGCTTCTGTTGAATTGGAGGACAATCAGGGTAAATTGGTAATTTATGCACCACTAGATCAACACCTAATCCTGGAATGTCATCGTATGACCAAGCAAACACATCTTTAAATTCAAAAAAGGAGTTGAATTATTGCCTTTCGCGTTTTCTCATCTGTGTGAATGCTTATTTTGGTCTCTCGGATTTCTTCAGGAGTTCCCAAATTAACCGGCTCAGTGTCATTCAGATTCGGCTTAGGTTTATTCTCAAAGTATTCCAATTCTCGATTTATTTCCGTAAAAGCCTCTTCTTCGTCATATTTCGGTTCTTGGCTCATTATTTCACAATTAAACAGCTCGTTGGGATCTGGGCGTGAAGTCCGCAAGCATGTCATATTATTTAAAGCCGCATTATTATAACTGAAAGGAAAAGATAAAGGAAAAATAGCAAAAATTAGAGAGAATAAAGGAAAAAAATGATGAAACATTGATTTTATTCCTTGGAGTTGGGAAGACAACAAGATTCATAATTCAGGAATTTAAAACAGGAAACTAAAGAAAAACATCCAAGTTACACCCTGAGATAACTCGTGATGCAGGAAAGGTGGCAAGACAGGTCTACCCGAACTCCTGCCTAGTTGGGAATGGCGTGGCCTCCCAATTCTGAAGCTTAGCAATTGGCCCCACATATAGCATCTCAGCGGTGCTTGCGCCTTCTCCCGGTTGAACCATGTGAGTTACGTAAAGCATTCCTCTCATTGCCCCACATATTTCTTCGATCTCTTCGGCCGTAAAAGCCTCGTCGTCTTCTTCTTCAATGTATTTTGGTCCGACGAAAGTCTCGTATAAATGTGGCAATGGTTGAGGCAACTTCCAACCCTCATTTTTCCTCTTCTTCGCCCAATCCTCATCTTTTGGAGTGGGTTGGAAACCTATCCCAAAGAGTTTCTTAGTGGAAGGTAAGGTGATGGGTTCCGTTATTCCTTGCAGCGTTCGTCCAAGCCTGTTATAGCCAAAAATCAACTCATTCCACAGCCTGTTAAAACCCATTAAAAACTGACCTCCCCCATGTTCTCTTTTCTGTTTTTCCACTCACAATTTAAAAGAAAGGTATTCCCTATGAGATTCTCCCTGACATCCCCCTTTTCCTTATTATAAAGGTTTATCTTTTATTAATTTAAACAAGTATGGGAAGCAAGAGTATGTCCTGACAGCACATGCTGTCAAATTTGCTTTAATTCATTAAAGAACTACAATGCACATGCTGTCCAAAATCTAAAATGAGTAAACATGCCATCAATTCAAACTAAACTCTGAAATCCATATTAAACTGCAGCTATAAACCAATCTTTAAATGATTTCTGATTTAACTAACAGACTACAAGCAGTTAAAATCAATTCTCAGCTAATTCAAACTATGCCTTAGTAAAAATTAAACAGCATGAGTCAGATTACTATCATTCCAAGCCGAGACTAATTGACGACATATATCGAATCGACTACGCGAATTACAACACATACAATCAAAGCCAATGATCAGAATCGAACAATATTAACACGTGATTCAAGTTGTACTGACAAAGACAAAGAATTGCCCTGGAAACTAATTAATCGACCAAACTCATTTCAATCGATTATATAGTTTGAACACACACACTCGTCAATGAATAGAGAAAAAAATTCGACCAAATAAAAGGTCCGGGCAAGGTGGACAGAATAGTCGACACAAAATGAAAACAAATCAAACTGACATTTAAACAAATAAACAAACATCAAAAGAAAACAACATGGAACTGACAAGGAAAAGAAATTACCTTAGGAAATTGAAAGTTAGACGACCCCGTCTTGGATTTTGAATCGAACCTCTTTTGGGGTTGAACGGACTTTAATCGACGTGTGCTCAACTTAGAACACCTCGATTAAAGTCTATTAAAACCCCAACCCTTCGTTTAATTGGACAAAACCCCAGGTTCTGAATTTCTAGGGTTCTTGGGGGTTGATTTGGGGTCCGAGCTTTTCTGGTTAGATTCGGACCAAACCAAGCTTGGTTTGGTCACGAGGGAGGTCAGGGGGGTAACTGGTATGGATTTAGGGTGGTTTGTCATAGGTTGGGGTTTGGCTCGAATCTTCAAATGAAGATTCGAGACGATGGTGGAAGATTCGAGACCAACGGTTTGCAGATCCGTGTCCAGGGGGTCGAGGTGCACTAGGGGTGTTAGTCTGGTAGTCATCGGCATTGTTGCCGCTGGGCTTATGGTGATGGAAAGGAGGGGCGGCGCTAGGGTTCTTGAGGGTGTTTGGGAAAGAGACGATGATGGGGGAGGGGGGTCTGGCTTAGGGGGGCGTGGGGGTAAGGGATTGGGTTTATATAGTTAGGGGAAAACTTAATCTAGGCCGTTAGATCATCAAAAATGAATGGCCTGGATTGATCAGCTTAAATGGAAACGACGCCGTATGGGTTAAGTGAGACCGGTGGGTCTCTGGGTGAGACGGGTCGGGTTAAAACGTGGGTATGGAGATGTGATCTTGGCCGTTGATCATTCTGAGATCAACGTCCCAGATCAAGCATGATCAAAATGACGTCGTCTGGACGTCCCTGAGGTCAGCTAATCTGGACTGGGCAAGACAAGTGCTTTGGGCCCGATTTGGGTCCAATTTGAATGGCCCAATTCCAATTTCAAACTCATTTCTTTTGTTTTTCTATTTCTAATTAAAATCCGAATTTACAAAAAATCCTAAAAATAAAAATATTAAAATATTAAAATTATATCACAAGACATTAATTGATTCTTTAGTAATAATTAACACACAATATCATATACTAATTAAACAAAATCAACCTTTAAACGATAGAATGACAAAATTTACCAAAGATAATATTTTTAGTTCATTCAAAACCAAATACGATTTAATTAATTCCTAATAGTAGAACAATATCCTAAATTTACACGCAACATATATTTTTAATTGATAAAACTAAATAATCACAGACAAAAACTACAAATAACTACCAAAAAATGTCACGCAAATTCTAAAAATTTGTACAACAAGACTATTTGTTTTATTTTCGATTTCTTTTGGAGTAATTGTCGTGTAAGCAAAAATCACGTGCTCACAGCTGCCCCTCTTTGTTCGAAAACACGAAGGGTTTTCGTGCAAAGATAAAGTGAGCGGATATGAGCGATTTTTGCCCGTTGGAATACTCCGTGTGAAGCACTTTTTGAAAGATTTGACCGAATCTTTGCTTCAAAGATTTCCTACATATCCTGGGCTAAACACGAATCAGGTCAATGTAGTTCGGGAAGTTTTGGTAGCTGGGACTACCATGGGATTGCGATGCTTGCTGTTACTGCTGTTGTTGTTGCCGCTATTGCTTTACCGACCTCCTTATTACAACCAAAGAAAATTGAAACTGAACTAACTACTTATGCCTGCCAACCACTAGTTACAAGACTCCTATCTATAATTCTTTCGTAACTTGATCTTGGGTCTTAGCTGATTCTGCTTGTAGACTTCGATCCGAATCTTGACGCTCGCAAGTTGTAGGCGCTTGTTTATTTCTGCAGCATTGAGTGAAATGAGATTGGCGGAGCTTGGGACTTCAATCAGATTTTGAGCGATCCGCACTTCGTTTGTTCCAGTATTTGGGAACGTCTTTTTGTTCTTCTCTTTATTCTGGATTGAGACTCAAACTGTAGGTCGTCTTGATCCATGCGCCTCGAGGTCAGATCTGCTGAGACAACAAAACAAACGAACGAAATTTTCTGCCCCAGTTTCACTAAGAAAATTTCGTGAGTTAATTGCCATAAAAATCTACCGAATTGATGAAGGGATTGGAAACCTCAAGTCTAAAAGGCGCAACTCAGGGATTGGAGCCCAGATGTTGCAAAAGGTAAAAAACGCGCAAATCAGGGATTGGAGCCCTAATATTGGCTAAAAAGGAAAACCACTCGACTCAGGGATTGGAGCCCTAATGTAGGCTAAAGGAAAAATGCTCAACTCAGGGATTGGAGCCCTAATGTCAGCTAAAAGAAAATCGCCCAACTCAGGGATTGGAACCCTAATGTCGGCTAAAAGAAAATTGCTCAACTCAGGGATTGGAGCCCTAATGTTGGCTAAAGAAAACTCGCTCAACTCAGGGATTGGAGCCCTAATGTTGGCTAAAGGAAAATCGCTCAACTCAGGGATTGGAGCCCTAATGTCGGCTAACAGGAAAAAACGTCAACTCAGGGATTGGAGCCCTAATGTCGGCTAAAGGAAAACTGCTCAACTCAGGGATTGGAGCCCTAATGTCGGCTAAAGAAAAATTGCTCAACTCAGGGATTGGAGCCCTAATGTCGGCTAAAGGAAAATTGCTCAACTCAGGGATTGGAGCCCTAATGTCGGCTTACAGGAAAAATGCTCAACTCAGGGATTGGAGCCCTAATGTCGGCTAAAGGAAAAACGCTCAACTCAGGGATTGGAGCCCTAATGTCGGCTAAAGAAAACTGTTGAACTCAGGGATTGGAGCCCTAATGTCGGCTAACAGGAAAAAACGCTCAACTCAGGGATTGGAGCCCTAATGTCGGTTAAAGGAAAAATGCTCAACTTAGGGATTGGAGCCCTAATGTAGGCTAACAGGAAAAAACGCTCAACTCAGGATTGGAGCCCTAATGACGGCTAACAGGAAAAACGCTCAACTCAGGGATTGGAGCCCTAATGTCGGCTAAAGGAAAGTTTCTCAACTCAGGGATTGGAGCCCTACTGTCGGCTAAAGGAAAGTCGCTCAACTCAGGGATTGGAGCCCTAATGTCGGCTAAAAGAAAATGCTCAACTCAGGGATTGGAGCCCTAATGTCAGCTAACAGGAAATTGCTCAACTCAGGGATTGGAGCCCTAATGTCGGCTAAAAGAAAATCAACGCTCAAATCAGGGATTGGAGCCCTAATGTCGGCTAAAAGAAAATGCTCAACTCAGGGATTGGAGCCCTAATGTCAGCCAAAAAAAAAACGCTCAACTCAGGGATTGGAGCCCTAATGTTGGCTAAAAAATAGGTTGATATTGGGGATTCTAAACTAACCCCCTTTCTTTTGGAATTTTCTTCTTATTTCTCTTTTCATTTTTTTTTATCTATTTTTTGTTTAGTAAAAATGCAGGAAAGAATTTAGAGGAAACTTCCCTCTTGGGTCGATTCCTTGCTGTAAAGCTGTTTCTTGCACTTGTGCATTTCTTTTCCTTTTGGGCGGCACCTGCTTCTTGCACGGTTGCTTTGGATCGCACCTGTTTCAATTTTCCAAACAAAGAACAACTATCAGTTTGAAAACGGTGGTTGGTTCGGTGGCCTTTATCGTTCCAATTGCTTGGTCCCGGCCTCATTTCTGTTGAGAAACTCCGCCATTGATTAGATTCACAGGCGACCTCCTTTCAAACTGATCAGACTCGCATTTCCGGATTTTGTGATGATTCGCCCGTGTAAGGCTTTGGTTCTTCCATCCCATTCCGCTTGGGGATTTTTACTGAGGCAGACTCAGTGGGGATTTTTACCGGGACAGACTCGTTGGGGATTTTTCTTTTTTTTTTTTTGTTTTTTTTGTTTTTTTGTATATGTCTTTACTTTGAAGGCAATCCATATCATGATCAGTCGGGATTGGACTGACTCACCACCGAAGTGGGGTGTTTGCTTTACTTCTTGCTAAACGGAGCTTTGTGAAACCGGTCCTACCACCTTTCTTTCCAACACATTTTGGCATTTGGGGTTAAAACGAAAGGGATTCAAGGAAAGGTAAAACAAAGAGCGAAGAAACTAATTTAAAAAGAGAAGCGTCCATTTCGGGACAAGAAAGACTTATCTGAGGCACATGCTGACTTTAAATTGACATGACATGCTTTTTGGACTGGATGCCCGACCCTCATGAACTTGCATTTCCTCATGAACCAAAACGGATCTATGTTTCCGAGCCAGGGAACCTTGCCAGAACTTTCTGAGGTGGAATCATTTTTTCGGCCGACAGCGCCCCTTGCGGGTTTTCGCTAGTCGACCTCTCTCATTTCTCTTCTCACTGTCGCCTGATAGCACTCTTTGCGAGTTTTTACTAAACAAGCTCTCTCATTTTCGATTTCTCTGTTCCCGTCGCCTCATGGTGCCCGAAGGTTTTCATCGACAAGACTCTCTCATTTTATTTCTCTCAGTTTTAGAATGCGTCAGCTTCCATCAATGATATTCCTTGGTTTCTCCCGCCTTTGGAAATTGATCCGAAGTACTTGTACTTGGTTTTTGGCAATTGTAAATGAGATTACAACTTCGGAACCATTTGGTGAACCCCAGTTTCAACTTCAGGGTAAATTGGATTTTATTTTTGGTGTGACTAAACCCCAGAGAGAGGCTGCCTATGTATCCTTTCGGAATCAAGTCAGACGTAGTAGGCACTATCATTTTGTTCTTGATTATCTATTTTTTTTATATATCGGTGCTTTTGGATTCCAAAGAGGGTAGCCAAAGAAATGTAACCGGCTCAAAGGGTTTGTAAAAAGAGTTGATAGTGTTTGGGTAGCAGGAATAAAAAGCCTTCATCATCTCAAATGTACCAAGACGTCACCGAAGTAAACTCAAACATAGTACCTTTTGACCGCATCCGCATTCACAGCTGTTTCAGGATCATTTCCTTCAATATCACCCAGATATAACGCTCCTCTTGGTAATATCTTCCTGATGATGTATGGACCTTTCCAATTAGGAGCAAATTTTCCTCTCGCTTCCTGGTGATGCGGAAGAATGCGCCTTAACACCAGTTGACCTACTTCAAAATTCCTGGGTCGCACCTTCTTGTTGTAAACGCGGGCCATTCTTTGTTGGTACAACTACCCGTGACAGACTGCAGCCATTCGTTTTTCGTCAATTAAAGTCAACTGCTCCAATCGAGTCTTAACCCACTCTCCATATTCAATCTCTGCTTCGACAATGGTCCGGAGCGAAGGAATTTCTACCTCTGCCGGTATCATAGCCTCAGTCCCATAAACCAACAAGTATGGGGTTGCGCCTACTGATGTGCGCACTGTAGTGCGATATCCCAGCAAGGCAAAAGATAACTGTTAATGCCACTGTCTGGAACTCTGGATTGTCTTTCTCAAAATCTTCTTGATGTTTTTGTTTGCCGCTTCAACGGCGCCATTGGCTTTGGGCCGATAAGGAGTGGAGTTCCTATGCGTTATTTTGAACTGTTCGCATACGTCCTCTATTAAGTGACTATTCAGGTTTGCCGCATTATTTGTGATGATAGTTGCAGGAATACCGAAACGACAGATAAGATTCGAATGTACAAAATCCACCACGACTTTCTTAGTGACCAATTTGAGAGTGACAGCTTCGACCCATTTTGTGAAGTAATCAATAGCAACCAATATGAATCGGTGTCCATTCGAGGCTTTTGGCTCAATTGGCCCAATGACGTCCATGCCCCAAGCAACAAATGGCCAAGTTGCAGACATGGGATGTAGCTCCGTTGGAGGTGCATGAATCAAATCTCCATGTACTTGGCACTGATGACATTTCCGGACGAAACTGAAACAGTCTTTCTCCATGGTCATCCAATAATACCCAGCTCGAAGGATTTTCTTCGCCAAGACATACCCGTTCATATGAGGTCCACACACTCCTGCGTGTCCTTCATTCATGATTTTTCCTGCCTCTTCGGCGTCAGCACATCTTAACAAGTTGAGATCCGGGGTTCTTTTATACAATACCTTGCCGCTTAAAAAGAATCCACTAGCATGCCGTCTAATAGTTCTCTTTTGATCTCCAGTAGCATGTTCAGGGTATTCTTGTGTCTTTAAGAACCTCTTAATATCATGGTACCATGGCTGGGTACTTGTTCCTGCCTCGATTGCATTACAGTAACCGTGTCTTTCCCTGACTTGGATTTCCAAGGGATCGATGTGGGCGTTGCCTGGGTAAGGTAACATTGAAGCTAAGGTGGCAAGTGCATCAGCTAGTTCATTGTGACACCGCGGGATATACCTGAACTCTATTGATTTGAATCGCTTGCTGAGATCCTCCACGTGCTGTCGGTAAGGAATAAGCTTGACATCTCAAGTTTCCCATTCACCTTGGGCTTGCCGGATAATCAGGTTAGAACCCCCCATAATTAACAAATCTTCAACATCTTGATCGATCCCCATATTCATGCCCATGATGCAGGCTTCATATTCAGCTGTATTGTTCGTGCAAAAGAAACGAAGCCTAGCTGTAGCAGGATAGTGCTGACCAGTGGGTAAGATCAAGATTGCCTCGATTCCTACACCTTTTACGGCCCCATCAAAGAACATTTTCCAAGAATGAGCATTTTCCGAGACTACTTCTATGGTGTTTATTTCTTCATCTGGAAAATAAGTACTCAATGGTTGGTATTCCTCATCAATCGGGTTCTCGGTCAAATGATCCGCTAATGCCTGGGCTTTCATTGTCGTGCGAGTGACATAGACTATGTCAAATTCAGTAAGCAAGATTTGCCACTTGGCTAGTCTACCAGTAGGCATTGGTTTCTGGAATATGTACTTCAACGGATCTAACCTGGTTATGAGGTAAGTAGTATGAGCTTGGAGATAGTGTCTCTATTTTTGAGCGACCCACGTCAAAGCACAACACGTTCTTTCCAACAAAGTGTACTTGGCCTCATAGCTGGTGAATTTCTTGCTTAAGTAATAGATCACCTGCTCTTTCTTTCCGGTTATGTCATGTTGCCCGAGGACACAACCAAAAGAATTTTCCAAGACCGTCAGATACAAGAACAAGGGTCTCTCTGGCTCTGGCGGGACCAAAACTGGAGGATTTGAAAGATATTCTTTGATCTGGTCAAAAGCCTCTTGACACTCAACTGTCCATTTGATTGCTGCATCTTTCCTCAATAGCTTGAATATGGGCTCACATGTGCTTGTTAGCTGGGCAATGAATTGACTGATATAGTTTAACCTGCCCAATAGACTCATTACGTCTTTCTTCGTTCTTGGAGGAGGTAGATCACGGATAGATTTTATCTTTGTTGGATCTAACTCGATACCTCTCCTGCTTACTATGAAACCCAAAAGTTTGCCTGATAGGACTCCGAAGGTGCATTTAGCCGGATTCAACTTCAGGTCGTACTTTCTCAGCCTCTCGAAGAATTTCCTCAAGTCTTGGACATGATCGTCCTGAGTCCTGGACTTGACTATCACGTTGTCTACATACACCTCTATCTCTTGATGCATCATGTCATGAAAAATGGCAGTCATGGCTCTCATGTAAGTTGCCCCGGCATTCTTTAAACCAAATGGCATAACCCGATAACAGTAAGTACCCCAAGGTGTAATGAAGGCGGTTTTCTCGGCATCTTCTTCATCCATCAACACCTGATGATATCCAGCGTAACAATCTACGAAAGACTGTATCTCATGTTTGGAACAATTATCAACAAGGATGTGGATGTTGGGCAATGGGAAATTGTCTTTGGGACTCGCCCTATTCAAATCTCGATAATCCACACATACCCGAGTCTTCCCATCTTTCTTCGGTACCGGAACTACATTCGCCAACCACGTAGTGTACTGGACTACCCGGATTACTCCTGTTTTCAACTGCTTGGTGATTTCTTCTTTGATCTTATCACTGACATTAGTCTTGAACTTTCCCTGCTTCTGTTGAATTGGAGGACAATCAGGGTAAATTGGCAATTTATGCACCACTAGATCAATACCTAATCCTGGCATGTCATCGTATGACCAAGCAAACACATCTTTAAATTCAAAAAGGAGTTGAATTATTGCATTTTGCATTTTCTCATATGTGTGAATGCTTATTTTGGTCTCTCGGATTTCTTCAGGAGTTCCCAAATTAACCGGCTCAGTGTCATTCAGATTCGGCTTAGGTTTATTCTCAAAGTATTCCAATTCTCGATTTATTTCCCTAAAAGCCTCTTCTTTGTCATATTCCGGTTCTTGGCTCATTAGTTCATAATTAAACAGCTCGTTGGGATCTGGGCGAGAAGTCCGCAAACATGTCATATTATTTAAAGCCGCATTATTATAACTGAAAGGAAAAGATAAAGGAAAAATAGCAAAAATTAGAGAGAATAAAGGAAAAAAATGATGAAACATTGATTTTATTCCTTGGAATTGGGAAGACAACAAGGTTCATAATTCAGGAATTTAAAACAGGAAACTAAAGAAAAACATCCGAGTTACACCCTGGGATAACTCATGATGCAGGAAAGGTGGCAGGACAGGTCTACCCGGACTCCTGCCTAGTTGGGAATGGCGTGGCCTCCCAATTCTGAAGCTTAGCATTTGGCCCCACATATAGCATCTCAGCGGTGCTTGCGCCTTCTCCCGGTTGAACCATGTGAGTTTCGTAAAGCATTCCTCTCATTGCCCCACATATTTCTTCAATCTCTTTGGCCGTAAAAGCCTCGTCATCTTCTTCTTCAATGTATTTTGGTCCGACGAAAGTCTCGTATAAATGTGGCAATGGTTTAGGCAACTTCCAACCCTCATTTTTCCTCTTCTTCGCCCAATCCTCATCTTTTGGAGTGGGCTGGAAACCTATCCCAAAGAGTTTCTTAGTGGAAGGTAAGGTGATGGGTTCCGTTATTCCTTGTAGCGTTCGTCCAAGCCTGTTATAGCCAAAAATCAACTCATTCCACAGCCTGTTAAAACCCATAAAAAACTGACCTCCCCCATGTTCTCTTTTCTGTTTTTCCACTCACAATTTAAAAGAAAGGTATTCCCCATAAGATTTCCCCTGACAGCCCCCTTTTCCTTATTATAAAGGTTTATCTTTTATTAATTTAAACAAGTATGGGCAGCAGGAGTATGTCCTGACAGCACATGCTATCAAATTTGCTTTAATTCATTAAAGAACTACAATGCACATGCTGTCCAAAATCTAAAATGAGTAAACATGCCATCAATTCAAACTAAACTCTGAAATCCATATTAAACTGCAGCTATAAACCAATCCTTAAATGATTTCTGATTTAACTAACAGACTACAAGCAGTTAAAATCAATTCTCAGCTAATTCAAACAATGCCTTAGTAAAAATTAAACAACATGAGTCAGATTACTATCATTCCAAGCTGAGACTAATTGACGACATATATCGAATTGACTATGCGAATTACAACACATACAATCAAAGCCAATGATTAGAATCCAACAGTATTAACAGGTGATTCAAGTTGTACTGACAAAGACAAAGAATTGCCCTGGAAACTAATTAATCGACCAAACTCATTTCAATCGATTATATAGTTTGAACACATACACTCGTCAATGAATAGAGAAAAAAAATCGACCAAATAAAAGGTTCAGGCAAGGTGGACAAAATAATCGACACAAAATGAAAACAAATCAAACTGACATTTAAACACATAAACAAACATCAAAAGAAAACAACATGGAACTGACAAGGAAAAGAAATTACCTTAGGAAATTGAAAGTTAGACGACCCCGTCTTGGATTTTGAATCGAACCTCTTTTGGGGTTGAACGGACTTTAATCGACGTGTTCTTAACTGGGAACACCTCGATTAAAGTCTATTAAAACCCCAACCCTTCGTTTAATTGGACAAAACCCCAGGTTCTGGATTTCTAGGTTTCTTGGGGGTTGATTTGGGGTCCGAGCTTTTCTGGTTAGATTCGGACCAAACCAAGCTTGGTTTGGCCATGAGGGAGGTCAGGGGGGTAACTGGTATGGATTTGGGGTGGTTTGGCATAGGTTGGGGTTTGGCTCAAATCTTCAAATGAAGATTCGAGACGATGGGGGAAGATTCGAGACCAACGGTTTGCAGATCCGTGTCCAGGGGGTCGAGGTGCACTAGGGGTGTTAGTCTGGTGGTCACCGGCATTGTTGCCGTTGGGCTTATGGTGAGGGAAAGGAGGGGCAGCGCTAGGGTTCTTGAGGGTATTAGGGAAATAGATGATGATGGGGGAGGGGGTCTGGCTTAGGGGGCCGTGGGGGTAAGGGATTGGGTTTATAAAGTTAGGGGGAAACTTAATCTAGGCCGTTAGATCATCAAAAATCAATGGCCTGGATTGATCAGCTTAAATGGAAACGACACTATATGGGTTAAGTGAAACCGGTGGGTCTCTGGGTGAGACGGGTCAGGTTAAAACGTGGGTATGGAGATGTGATCTTGGCCGTTGATCATTCTGAGATCAACGGCCCAGATCAAGCATGATCAAAACGACGTCGTCTGGACGTCCCTGAGGTCAGCTGATCTGGACCGGGCAAGACAAATGCTTTGGGCCCGATTTGGGTCCAATTTGAACGGTCCAATTCCAATTTCAAACTCATTTCTTTTGTTTTTCTATTTCTAATTAAAATCCGAATTTACAAAAAATCCTAAAAATAAAAATATTAAAATATTAAAATTATATCACAAGACATTAATTGATTCTTTAGTAATAATTAACACACAATATCATATACTAATTAAACAAAAATCAACCTTTAAACGATAGAATGATAAAATTTACCAAAGATAATATTTTTTGTTCATTCAAAACCAAATACGATTTAATTAATTCCTAATAGTAGAACAAGATCCTAAATTTACACGCAACATATATTTTTTGTATTTTTAATTGATAAAACTAAACAATCACAGACAAAAACTGCAAATAACTACCAAAAAATGCCATGCAAATTCTAAAAATTTGTACATCAAGACCATTTGTTTTATTTTCGATTTCTTTTGGAGTAATTATCGTGTAAACAAAAATCACGTGCTCACAACCGTAATCATGTATACAATACCAAAATTATAAGTATACTAGTGTGTGTGCCAGGACCTAGTATCAAAAGTATGTTGGCAATCTAGTAGAATGTACAAAAGAACACTAGCCTATTGTCTAGAAGAAAATAGACAGAAAAATAAAGCGTAAAGAAGACTCCAGCTGCTGCAGAACGACTCAAAAGGTAGCTCACCGTGAAGTCTCGAAAGGGGGATAAAATCTACGCGCCTGACTGGTGACCAGATGAACCTGCCTCAAATCTTGTACAATTAAGTACAGAAGTATAGCACGAGTAAATAAAAATATGTACCCAGTAAGTATAGTCTAACCTCGAAGAAGTAATAACGAGGGGTCGACTCCGACACTTACTAGGGCCAACAATATAATAATATGAAATTTCTAATTTAAGCATAATATATGGATATAACAATAAGATCAGAACAAGAAAGAAAAATAATGAACAATCCTTCCATCATATTTAAGAGCCCAAAGCACTTCTTTCATTTAAAATAAGTGATCTTTCGACAATAAATTTATAAAAGTTATAAAAAGTTTCCAATTCTATTATCACACGCGAATACCACCGAGGACGTTTGGTCCGATCCGACATAAATGTAAATTGTGCACTGCCGAGGGTCGAATGACGTGAACTATATTTGCATTTATTTCCCTGCTCGCTCGCGATCATACGTGCGATGCAATCAAATATAATTTCAAGGAATTACCCCGCTCGAAGATCATACGTGCCACGCGATCAAATATCAATCTATAAATAAACCGTAACACTTTTCTTGATTCATTTTAAAAATATAGACATTTCAACATGAAGCTTTTAAATCCTTGAAAAATCCTCAAATTGGTTCCATCTATCACAATAACACATATAATCAATTAACGGTATCCTCAAGCATGGTGTGGACCTAAAACTACCCCGACATAATCAGGAATAGTAGCTACGTACGGACTCTCGTCACTTCGTGCATACATAGCGCCTTCACAATTAATTACATATTAATTAAGTTCACTTATAGGGAAATTTCCCTCTTACAAGGTTAGAAAAGAGACTTACCTTGTCTCAAGGCCTATTTCCGATTCATGCTTATGTCCAAACCTTCAATTTGGTGCCAAACGATCCAAAACTATCTAAATAGTGTAAAACCTAATCAATATAGACTTAAAAGTTCATATCCCAACTCTTAAAGTAATTTCCTAACTCTAAATGCAAGATTTCTAAAATTCATCCCTAGGCCCACGTGCCCGGATTCCGAAAATTTTTGAAGAAAGTTGTTACCCATAACCTTAGGAACATAAATATATGATTTTCACTAAGTTCCATAACCATTTTCGTGGTAAAATCTCATTTTTATTAAAATCCTAGGTTTTCACCTAATCCCATGATTTCTACCAATTCACACATTATAATATACCCATAAACTATGTATTTGACTCACATTGTATATGAATCACTTACCTCAAGGTGTTGGGTGAAATTTCCTCTCTAAAGAATCGCCCAACAATGGAATGAAATGAGTCAAAAATGCCTAAGTCCCGTATTTAATGAAGGTCATTGCCCCCACTTACAGTCCCGCTTCTGCGGACAAAGGGTCCGCTTCTGCATAATTGCCCTGGGCCGGCTGGCTCGCATCTGCTGTCGGGTAACTGCTTCTGTGGAGGAGGGGCCATATCAGCGGAACCTGGGCTGCCCTTCACTAACCGCTTTTGCGATACTTAGCTCGCACCTGCGAGCTCACACCTGGGGTTGACCAACCGCAGGCGCGGTTATGATAGATCAGGTACACTGATCAGCTGTAGTTCCAAATTCTCAACTTGGTCCGAGCCTCGTCCGATTGGCACTCGGGGCCCCTGGGGCCCTGCCCGAACATACCAACAAGTTTGGAATCGTAAAATAGACCCACTTGAACTCTCAGAACACCTGAAACAACATTAAAACTAAGAATCACACCCTCAAACTAATTGAATCAAACTTAAGAACTTCAAGTTCTTCAATTTACTTCTAATGCGCCGAAACGTACTTGTACTACTTGGAATGACACCAAATTTTGCGTGCAAGTCTTAAATAACATTACAGAACTATTTCCAATCTCGGAATTCCGTTTGGACCTCGATATCACCAAAAAAAGCTCCAAACCAAAGCAAGTATTGGAAGTCTTATTTAGGGGAACGGGGTTCTAGAAGGCAAAACGACCGGTCGGATCATTACAGTTAACTCTACCAAAGTTCTATTTTTTCTTTCAGCCACACCATTTGATGCAGGAGAATAAGATGAAGTAGTTTCATGAATTATTCCCAAAGATCTCATAAAAGAACTAAATTCATTAGACTCATATTTACGGCCTCTATCACTTCTAATTTTTTTTATTTTTCTACCGAATTGATTTTCAACCTCATGGAAATAATTTTTAAAATTTTCAAACACATCACTCTTATTTTTCATCAATTAAACATACATGTACTTAGATAAACCATCAATAAAAGTAATAAAATATCTATTTTCTTCACGAGTTAAAAGTCCTCCAAGTTCACAAATATCAGTGTGAATTAATTCTAACAATTCAGTTTTTCTTTTAACTTGGAAATGAGACCTTTTAGTTATTTTAGTTATACTACAAACCTCACATTTTTCAATTTTTTTTTAATCATTGGGATTAATCCCAAACTACTCATGATTCCCACATAACGATTATTAATATGACACAAACGAGCATGCCAAAAATTAGTAGAAGAAAGCATATAAATAGAACTAGAAGAAGTTTTATTCATCTCAACATTCAACTTGGACATCCCATCACATGCATACCCCTTACCCACAAAAATACCCTTTTCACTATTACATATTGATCACTCTCAATAATTTTTTAAAGCCTGCCTTGTTAAGAAGAAAACTAGACATCAAATTTTTTCTCATTGAAGGAGTATAAAGTACATCTTTCAACATTAATACTCTTCCTGAAGTAAACTTCAACTCGATCTCTCCCTTTGCAAGCACCTAGGTTGTATGAGAATCACCAAGCATGATGGTTTTGGGCTCCTCAAATGGAGTATACACTTTAAACCAATCTCTATCATATCAAACATGACGGTTTGCTCCAGAATCAGCCCACCATCCATCAATATTTTCTACCATGTTATTGTTAGTTATCACCGCCACAAGTGTCTTTTCGATAACGTTTGCCTATAGCATAGGACCACGCTTCCGAAATTTGTAAAATCGAGCAATATGCCCATTCTTGCCACAGACAACGCATGGTTTCACAATTTGAACTTGTTGATTCTGTGCTTGGTTGTTTGCACCATTATTCTTCTTGTGAGGTCTATCATAATTTTTCTTAAAAGTCTTCTTTTTCGGCTTCAAAGAAGTATTTTTGTGAGTTTTAGGAGTAATATTATTTGAAGTAATTAAATTTACCTTTGTAGTGACGGGTTGTAGAGTGCTCTCTTCCGATTGCATACGTGCATCTTGGCCTCTTACCTTTTCTTCCATGCGAATCCACATTATCAACATCTCAAGTGAAGTTTCCTTTTGTTTGTGGCACATAGTTTTTTGAAATTCCTTCCATGATAGTGGAAGTTTATCTACTATGCCACAAACAATAAAATTTTCTCCAATTTTAATATCCTCGGACCTGAGCTCTCCAACGATCATTATGAAGTCTTGAGCTTGGTCTACCACAGATTTGTTGTCCACCATTTGAAAACGAAAAAATCTGCTAGCATCATATTTTTTTGCACCTGCCTCCTCGGTATCATACTTACTCTGCAATGCTTTCCAAATTTTCTTTGCAGTAGAGTAAGTTCTATCATAATAATCATAAAAATTATCAGATAGACAATTAAGAAGATAATACCGACACTTGTATGAATCATCGTTATATTTTTTAATTTTTTCTTGAAAGGCAATTAGCTCATCATCATTCATAGAGGAGTTGTCTACTTTGCTTGGATTCTTCTCAGTTAAAACATAAGAAATATTGAGAAGACTCAAATTTAAAAATACTTTATCCTTCCATCTCTTGAAATGAGTACCATTGAAACGGAATGGCTTGTTGAGATCTCCCACCTTGATATCCCCAGATTTTTCAACTGTAGCCATTTGAATCTCCTTAAAATTGTTGGTGAAAATACAATTACAGTTGAAAAAAATGAAGAAAATAAAATATCTTCAGGCTGAGGCGCAGATATCTCGCTCTCTTTAAGGAGATCCAAGCCCACTGCAACAAAGTCTTCACTGGTCCAGCAGTAATCATCTTGGCTTGTCTCCTCCAGGATACAACAGCCCGATCATGTTGTATGACTCGAACAAACTCTAGACAAGTTGTTGAATCCAAAGCTCCACCAAGATGAATACCTTCCTTCAACAAAGTAAAAACTTTCTTCTTCTCTTTTTCACAACTTTAACCTCACTTTATTGAAACACTCTACAATTATTTTTTCTCACACCATATTATGGAAGAAAGACTCCTATTTATAGGTGTAGAAATTCTTCCTTGAATTAAATTGGAAGAAAGTGAGGTAATAAGTTATAAAATCATAGAGAACGTGAGATAATTAGTGTGTAATTAGTGGTAGAACATAGAGAAGAGTTACAAAAGAGTTATGGTCATTTTCTACATCATGGAGTAGTTGAAATTATGCGAATTATATCCATTTTCTACATTATGGAGGAGTAAAAGTTATGACTTATTTTATTTTAATATTAAAATACTAAAATACTAACTTTTTATTTAATCAGGAGAAGTTGAACACTTGTGTTGACAAATAAGGATTCATTCCCCTTAGATTTTCATCCTTCAACACCTAAGTTTGATTTATCCATTACGAGTCCGAAGTTAATAAGTGGTTAGATTTTCATCCTTCAACACCTAAGTTTGATTTATCCATTACGAGTCAGAAGTCAATAAGTGGTTGCAGTTTATTCCAATAAAACCACGACAGAGTTTGCAATCCACGTGTCAATTGCTTATTAAGGTTCAACAACTCATATTTGATCCCAACGACATGGAAATCTATTTTATCTTTTGCCATATGCAATTAGTTTTCTATTTTTATTGTCATAGGTACTGGCACTCTAGGGCGAATTTAGGGGCGGAAGGGGTTTACCCGAATCTCTTTCGTCAAAAATTTACATTGTATACATAAGGTAAAATTTGATTTATATATATATATATATATTATGTTTTGAATCCTCTTAGTGGTCAAGAGGGGTTCAAAACCTTTTTAAGATTATTGGTTCTATTCTCACTAGTTATAAATATTTTTAACTTTTTCCTTTTCTGAATTCCCTTAGCAAAAATTTTGCCTTCGCCACTGCTGGCACCTCTTTTTTATCGTATCACGCTATCTTTGTAATTTGGCCCAGTTTGTCCATAAGATTT
Source organism: Nicotiana tabacum (assembly GCF_000715075.1). Classification (NCBI taxonomy): domain Eukaryota; kingdom Viridiplantae; phylum Streptophyta; class Magnoliopsida; order Solanales; family Solanaceae; genus Nicotiana; species Nicotiana tabacum. The sequence continues at coordinate 53,319,053 of NC_134087.1, read as the reverse complement.
TTTTTTTTAAAATGTTCTTTTAAGAAAATATGTTTGTCCATGAAATTTTGTAAGTTTTTGAATTTTTTTTGAAAATGAGTTTTTCATTAACCAAAAAAGTAGTTTTGACCACTTTTTTCAAAATTTTCAGAAATATCTCTTTCCTCACTCACAAAATAATAACATTTTTTCAAGTAAAATGCATGACCAAACACAATTTCAAATTCCACGCTATTTTTTAACTTAAATTCAAATACTAGTTTTTTTTCTTCAAGAATTACAATTTTTACGTCCAAACGCGTACTTTGTGTCACCAAGTTCTTTTGCTCGATGTTGTAAAGAAATGGGATCCCTCGGCCCTGACCCTAATTATCTATCTTATTTCTTTTCAAAAAAAAAATATTCCTTTCTTCTAATTTTTCCATAAGCAATTTGTAAAATCTAGAGGAAGTCTTTCTTCCAAAATCCATTGATAGGAGTTAGCAAGAAACAAAAATCCAAGTAAAATTATCTTTGAATATAAAGAAAACGCCTCCTATTCATCTAATAAGTCAACAATGAAAGAAATAATTGATTAGCCTTTCTATTGTAGGTATTAATTTTTTCTTTCAGAAAATAGTAACGAAATTCGAAACATCCATTACGAGAAAAAAATATTTGTGATAGAGGAATGCGTTATAATCCGTTACAAATTCAAGCATCGGAAAATTTGAAGCAAAATAAAATCGTCGTAAATCTAAATTCTTTTCCATCTTAATGACTCCCGTAAAATAACAGTAACAATGTTATGATGAACCTATCAGGCTTAAATAATTTGTCGCAAATTTGTGTATTTCTTATAGTGTTTGACACCAAAAAGTGTGATCTTATCAAACTCTTCTATCTCTAATTAAGATAGTTTCTCTTCAGTAATTCGAATATATCTTGCTGAACTTCCGCGGGCAGAAGAGGACCTATGTGTAATATTGAGGGGTCATCAGACCCCGTAAATTTCGCCAGAGCTTTTTTATATGTATATGTGTATACCTACAAAATGGTTAATTTGAATCAATTGGAAACTGGGATCCTAAACGCTAAAAGCCTTTAAGGTCACTGATTGAGCAAAATATTGTGCCTCAATCGCGTTAAAAGTGGGTTCACCTCTGTCTAAAACTATTTAAACTTAATTGTGATAGATATTTATAGTTTATCGAAAATAATGCAGTTCTGAAGTCTAACAAAGAATCAGCTATTGGTACAAACACGGTTGTCACGGGATATTATGCGCTGGACAAAAACGAAACATCAAAAACAGATTGGTAAACTTTAAAGGTTGTCGCAGTTGATCCAAGCAACGATACATGCAATCATGTTACTGTTTTTTGTTTGGGAGTTCTTTGTTACTTGAGATTCTACAACGTACGTTGTCGTTTCTCCCATGTGTTTAGTCGTTCAATTATATTTTCTGGAGAATGTTTTTATTTCTTTTTCGAGGCGTGTGTAAGTGTGAAACCAACACTATATCCACAACCTACTATATCCACAACCTGATCTTCGTGTGATCATTTTTTATTTTTTAATTCATAACTTATAATAACGGTGATTATTTTTTTTTACTATTAAGTCGTAAACTTTATTCACGCATCACTATTAGTAGCAAATTCGGACAGAATCAGTGATGAGGTGTAATTGTATACATTTTATTTGTTGAATGAGATTCAGTCAACGAACACATCGAGACAGAAACACAGAGTGGAGCCTCGTTATATTCTCTGGTTGTAAACCATCATAATGGGGTGGGGTGCGATGTAATATCCTTCACAACTTTCGCAACAATATTGTTCGTTGTTGCATATACTTTTCCCATCTGTGTTTATTGCAATGACATGGAAAAACCTTTTTTGTTGTTGTCAAAAAGTACTTTTGGCAATAACATTCAATTTATGGCAACAAAAATTATTATTGGCAAAATAACGCCTTCTTTCTTGTAGTGTATCTTTCTTACACCCTCTTTATCGATTTATAGTATGTTTGGCCAAGCTTCCTCAAGGTCAAAATTACTATTATCTTTTTTCAAAAGAATTTTTTTTTTCCCAAAATTGAAGTGTTTTGTCAAGCTTTTAGAAGAAAAAAAAGTTATTTTTGAGTATAAGCAGATGCAGTTTTGGAGAAGCAGAAAAAATTAGCTTCTGCGGCGTAAAAACACTTTTGAAAAAAAATACACTTAGAATCACTTTTTAAAATATTGGGCAAACACTAATTGATGCTCAGAAGTGCTTTTTAAATTAATTAGCTAAATATAAACTGCTTCTCACCAAAAGTATATTTGAAAAAACACATTTGAAAAAAAATATTTCTCAAAATTAGCTGATTTTAGAAATTTGCAAATAGGCTATTAATTAGATGTCATTCCTGGTGGTGGCAAAATGGTTAAAAGAAAACAGTTAACCACCTATATTATTCACAAAAAAATATATTGGATAATGAACTTTTTAAAAACGAGTCAAATATGGATAAGAGCCATATTATCCATTTAGAAAATGGACAACTAACGTGTTTAATTTTTATATTTGTAAAGCCTCAAATTGGGGGTTCCTCAAGTTTGGGAGACTAAGAATTTTCTTAAAAGTGATCATATTCAAGAAGTCATGGTGTACGGGTCCAAATTTGACCGATCACGACCAACGACGAGTAAGACAAACGACCTGGTATCTTCGAGTCGACGTCCAGAGGGAGACGACCTTAGGGCAAGAGAAGAGGACGTACGACCCTTGTAATAGTGTAAGCCCATTAGGGGACATTAGGAATATTCCGTCGAATATTCCTTATATTTTGTTTCTTACAATTTAGAAGAGTTTCTCTCTTAGTATAAAAGAGGGACAGTAACCTTATAACAAGGCATCTAGACTCTGGGCAAAATCACGATTCGAGAACAAAAAGAAATTTAACGACCATCCTCTCTTTGTCTATTATTCTTTCTAGAGATTATTATATTCAGCTAAGATTTACCCCTTCATCTTTGATTGATTTGTTCAAAAAAGTTTTATTATCTTTTGAGTCAAACAATTTGGCGCCGTCTGTGGGGATTTCTACAGCTGAAATCGTAGTTTTCATCTAGATTCTTGAAAGTGATAATCGCTTTTCTTCAAACTTCACAAAAACCAACGATGGCGGGAAAGGGGGAAGCGAGGTTAAAGGCAGTAGTAGATATCTCGAACAACCTACTGAATTCCCTCAATGAAGCCAGTGGAGAAGACAATGAGAGTGCAACACCAAGTGCTACACCGGAGGGGGAGATCTCACCTCCTCCACACAGGGATCTAACGATCCTACGCGGAAGGGGAGCCTCAACATTCGCGGCAGGAGAAGCGCCACCAATAGTCAAAAGGCTACTAGAAGAATGGTTAACGAGTGCCTTGAGCAACATGCTCGAGAAACCCACTCAGGGAGGTGTCGAAGACGCGCCACCCACAGAAATCGCAGCTGCTGACAATGAGGCAAGCGCTACACGAACAGGTAACACCCGCACTGTTACTGATACAGGTGAGGATGCACTCATGGCCATCTTAAAGAAAATGGAAGAGATGGAAAATGAGAACAAAATACTCCGCGACCAGATGAAGGAACATCAGGAAATGGTCAATAAAATACGAGGCGCTCCGAAGCTATTACTAAAACGCGATATGGGCCTGTCACACCTCCTTTTCACCGCGCCCGCGGGGCGCGTGGGGAGTTTTCTCCAATTGAAGGACAGTCGAAATGGGATTTATTTAGTTATTTCAGAGTCGCCACCTGGGAATTTTAAGGCGTCCCAAGTCACCATTTTCAATCCCTGAATCGAGGAGAATATGACTCTGTTTATTATTCTGCGAACCAGAAATCCTAAGTAAGGAATTCTGTTAATCCGGAAGAAGGTGTTAGGCATTTCCGAATTCCGTGGTTCTAGCACGGTCGCTTAACTGTTTTTATTATTGTCTTAATTATCTTGATTTTTATTAAACATATTGATGTTACATGATTTTTTGCTACCGCTTATACTTACTGTGTTTGAGGACCCTTCTTTGAATCGAATTACGCGTACGTATATTCGTGTTTTTAAAAAAAAATTGCGGACTTGTGTCACGCGTACGTGTACACAATAACTTTTGATAATATATTTATTAAGCAATCATTTTTCAAAATTGTGTCGAATCAAGAATATTTGTTTTTCTTGAATAGTGAACCGTACATCTCGGGTTTTTATGAAATTGATTTAACGCCTTTGGATAAATCCTTTTATTAAATATTCGTTCGAAATTGCGCGTACGCATAATCCGAATTTTTACTTTTAAAAATATAATCAGGGTACGCGAACGTATCCCTAATTGCGCAAAATATTTGTAATGGTTTAGGGATTTTCCACAAATTGTTTATTATATTTATGTATTTCTTTTATGTGAAAATCATGAGAAACTCCTATTTAGAGGCCTATAAATTCTTTGAAAAGAATTCGCAATCTATTAAAGGTTGTTCGTCGATTATGATTTCCGAATATAAGTTATATTCATTCCAACTATTCAAATTCAAAGAACAGAATAAAAATATGATTAATACTATTTTTAAACAAATATGACATATATATATATATGCCAAAGAATAAATTGCATATGAAACTGAAAATAAATGATTCATAAAGGAAGGAAATATTTTCCGAGAATTTTCATGATTTACTTAATGCAAATTCTATTTCTAATTATCATTGATGTAAAGTGTGGCAATTTATGCTTGTACATCTCTTTTCATTCTCATATACTCGCTTTTAATCTAATAGGCCTAATTATTTGGCCACTTTGTTTTGTGAAGATAGATAAGCATCGAATTTATAGAAAGGGAATTATTATACAAGTTAATTCAACAGAGTTACCTTACATGCAACCTAACTGTATATCATAAACATTCATAACGTTTTAACATTGTAACAAGCTATATCATATTACCTTTCGCCAACGTTTATACCCACATCTATTATATTATAAAAATATACCATCAACACCATCTTAACCTTATTTAACAATAAATATCATTATTATAGTTTTCTTGGTACTTCTACATCACTTCTTACTTAGCTAACAACAAAATTAAATAATGACCAACATTCATGCCATATTCCCTACTTGGACAATTTATTAAACTAATGAGATAATGAACTAATATTATTACAAACCTTTATACGAACTTTCAAAGTAAGACAATTAGCTCATAGCTATCAAATTGAATTCACTACTAATTAACTAACATGAAACAAAAATGAAATTTAAATTGATGAACTTGGACAAATAGAAAATAGACTTTCAATTCAAGCTTCATTGATGATTCATGTTGAATCTCTTTCCAACTTAAAATTTAAAAGACATGTACCTGAAAATGAAGGTGGAAGGAGTAAATTTCAGCAGTAGCAGCAATAACAAAATCAGTAGAATATACCAATAACACGACAAGTCTGAACAAGACCCGTTGACCCAGATGAACAGTGACAGAGACTTAGCAAAAATTTCAGATTTGGACTGAACAACATTCACAGGCAAACAACAGATTCCAGAAAGAATGCATTTCAGATTTCATTTTCTTTCTGTTTCGGATTCCTTATTTCTGATTTTCTGTTTCTGCTTTTATATCTGTTTCAGATTGTGTGTGTGTGTGTGTGTGAATGTTCTCTTTTCTATTTCTCTTTCTGTTTTCTTCCTCTCTTTCCTTTTAAACAAAATCTGAGTTCTTTTCTTTTCTTCAAAATCTCAATCCTAAAAATATCTCTCTCTAAAATCTGTCCAGCTTCCTGTATTTATACAGGTCTGTCCCTTTCTTTTTAAGTGCTGTCTGGACCCCCTTTATCTTTTAAAAACAGAAAATTTCCATTAAAAATCTGTTTTTCCACTTTAAATCCCATTAGGCTAACTTTTCCCTGATTTTCAGCAGCCCATTATCCCTTGTTCCCCATTAGTATCATTAACTAATAGCCATTAACACTCCATTATCAGCCCACTATTATATCATATTACCCTTACTGTTTTATCTGTTTCATACCCAGAAATGTCCCTGAAATCCTACTGTAATTACTGTTATTACTGCCTTAAATGCAAAAATCATAACAGAATTTACAAAACAGATTTAAAAATCAGTTCAAACTTAATTATCAAACTGATTTAACACAGCTATAACCAATTCTCTTAGGTTCTGGACTGAATCCTAAGAATGTAAACATTCTATCACAATTACATCTAATCATCATTTGTAAACTTGAACTCAAACTTGACAATATTACACTGGGTTCAGCACAATAATGCAAACTGAACTTATAATTGAACTAAGATCAAACATACACAGGAGCATTGTCAATATACTAACAATTCCTTGTTCAGAAAACAACATATACAACATACATTTGAATTCACTGATTCACAAACAATCATGATTTAATTGACGAGCATTAATCAATTGACTATTTACAACATTTGTCAATAATTAGTCTAAAACAATAGAAGCAGACTGTTTTAGCTAACAATTTCAGAAATGAAAAATTCGTAATATAACTAATCGACGAACTTAATCGAGTCGATTACACACATTGTAAACAATCACAACCAACAGAAACAATTCACATTCGGATTAAGTAGATAGGTAGGAGACAGAAATGACAGAATTGATCAAAACAAATATGAAAAATTAAAAAGCTATTAAAACAGACAACAATACACGTAGAATACACAAAGAAATAGAAAATACCTCTGAATCTTCAATCAGACTCGAACTTAACTCGGCTTTCGGATTTTTTGTTTGAAATCAAACAGACCTTAGTCGAAGTATTTTCCACTGAAAATACTTCGACTAAGGTCGATTAAACCTCAATCCTTTAATCAATTTGGACAAAAATCCAGAAGTTTGGTATTTCTAGGTTTCCTGAAGGTTCGATTTGGGACCTAATCATTTCTGGTTAGATTCGAAAGGAACCAAACATGATATAAGGGTGAGGGTAGCCTAGGGGTCATTTGGTGTTATTTTGAAACGGATCTGAGTTCGTCCTTGTTTGGTCCGAATCTTCAAAAGAAGATTCGAGAAGTTCAGAACTGATTCGAGCCAAACAACCAACAGATCCATACTCAGGATGACTAGGGGAAGCTATGGTGTTAACTAGGTGTTGTTTGGTTTAGATCTGAACTTGGCTCGAATCTTCAAATGAAGATTCGAGAACCTTCAGGGAGATTCGAACCAAGCAGATAACATATTTGGATAGAGGAGGCTCAAGGGGTTCTGGGGTGTTACTTTGGTGACCGGCGGCGTTGATGCCGCCGGGTTTCAGGCGAAGGGGAATAGGGGCGGCTAGGGTTAGGGGTCTGTTTGAGAAGACGATGAACAGGAGAGGATGGGGGGGTGTTTAGTTAGGGGCCGGGGTAAGGGTTTGGGATTTATATAGGGGTGGGGTGGATTGGTATCGTCCGTCCGATCAAGTAAGATGGAGGGCCAGGATCAATCCACTAATCCAAACGACGTCGTTTGGTTTAACGTTGGGGTCGGACTGAGTCGGGTCAATGGGTCGGGTTATGGGTTGCGGGTAAGGGCAGGGGATCTTGACCGTTGGTTGAATTTAATCCAACGGCCCTTGATGAGAGGTGACCAAACGACGTCGTTTGGTCTTAGCTTGGGACTGGGTCAGACTTGGGCTGTTCGGATTGGGCTGTGGGGGGGAATTAATGTTTTGGGCCTGAATTTTAATCCAGGTCCGATTTTGTACAACTTGTATTATATTTTTTTATTTTTATTATTTTCTAATTTCATTATTAAATAACAAAATCTTAATTAAAATTATAAAAACAAAATTACCCTTACAAAGATATTAATTACCTTTTTAACAACTATTAACACATAGACAACATTAATCACACAGTGGAAAAAATAGAACAAAATGCATATTTTTATGATTTTATTTAAATTAACTTAATTAAATGCATACTTAAATCCTAGATATACATGAAACATGTATTTTTATTTTAATTTTGTTTAATTATAACAAAGCAAACATTTTACGGACATAAACAAATATTTAACACCACGCAAATTCAGAAATTACACAGTAAAAGAAATTTATTTTGATTTATTTTGGAGTAGTTTTTCGTAAGGCAAAAATCACGTGCTCACAGCTGCCCCTCTTTGTGCGGAAACTCGAAGAGTTTTCGTACAAAGATAAAGTGAGCGGACACGAGCGATTTTTGCCGGTTCGAATACTCCGTGGGAAGCATTTTTAGAAAGATTTGACCGAACCTCTACTTCAAAGGTTTCCTACATATCCTTGGCTATAAAGGAATCAGGTCAATGTAGTTCGGGAAGTTTTGGGTAGCTGGGACTACCGTGGGACTGTGATGTTACTGCTGCTTCGTGCTGTTTTTACTGCTTGCTGACCTCCTTATTACACCTTACTTTAAAGGAAATACAAAATTAAACTAGACTATGGTACATGAATTATAAAATCTTATCTAGATCATGTTCTTGCGTTTCTTGTTGTCTTGATATCTTGGTGACTCTTGGGCATTGGTCTTATTCCGTATTCCTTTTGGAACTCTTGTTATTTCTTGTTGGGGATTTTGTTGGACTCCTCTGCTTTATTGATTCTAAGTGTGCTCCTTTTTCATATGAGCGAGCTTTTGATTTCAACACTTCAATTGCATTCCCTCGTTCTTCAGGTGGGTGCCTCGACTGCTTCTTTTCTTTCTTCATCCTCATTTTCCAGGTGGACGCCTGATTTCTTCTTTTTCTCATCCTCATTCTCCAGGTGGACGCCTGACTTCTTTAATTCTCATCCTCATTCTCCAGGTGGACGCCTGACTTCTTTAATTCTTTCATCCTCATTCTCCAGGTGGACGCCTGACTTCTTCAATTCTCATCCTCATTCTCCAGGTGGACGCCTGACTTCTTCAATTCTTATCCTCATTCTCCAGGTGGACGCCTGACTTCTTTTAATTCTCATCCTTATTCTCCAGGTGGACGCCTGACTTCTTCTTTTTCTCATCCTCATTCTCCAGGTGGACGCCTGACTTCTTCTTCTCTCATCCTCATTCTCCAGGTGGACGCCTGACTTCTTCTTTTCTCATCCTCATTCTCCAGGTGGACGCCTGACTTCTTCTTTTCTCATCCTCATTCTCCAGGTGGACGCCTGACTTCTTCTTTTTCTCATCCTCATTCTCCAGGTGGACGCCTGATTTCTTTAATTCTCATCCTCATTCTCCAGGTGGACGCCTGATTTCTTTAATTCTTCATCCTCATTCTCCAGGTGGACGCCTGACTTCTTTTAATTCTCATCCTCATTCTCCAGGTGGACGCCTGACTTCTTTTAATTCTCATCCTCATTCTCCAGGTGGACGCCTGACTTCTTCTTTTCTCATCCTCATTCTCCAGGTCGACGCCTGACTTCTTCTTTTCTCATCCTCATTCTCCAGGTGGACGCCTGACTTCTTTAATTCTCATCCTCATTCTCCAGGTGGACGCCTGACTTCTTCTTTTTCTCATCCTCATTCTCCAGGTGGACGCCTGACTTCTTTAATTCTCATCCTCATTCTCCAGGTGGACGCCTGACTTCTTCTTTTCTCATCCTCATTCTCCAGGTGGACGCCTGACTTCTTCTTTTCTCATCCTCATTCTCCAGGTGGACGCCTGACTTCTTCTTTTCTCATCCTCATTCTCCAGGTGGACGCCTGACTTCTTCTTTTCTCATCCTCATTCTCCAGGTGGACGCCTGACTTCTTCTTTTTCTCATCCTCATTCTCCAGGTGAACGCCTGACTTCTTCTTTTTCTTTACCAGGTATTTCCTGACACAAATATTGTTTTTGCCCCTGTTTTAAATCAAAGAAAACTTCGTTAGTTTAAAGCAGGGTGGTTGGCTGTGGTATTCTTGCAGATGGTGATGTTTCTCTTCGTCTCTCTTTATTGCCTTGGAATGATTGAAAAGACTGTTTTGTCTTTGTAATTGAGCCTTGACTATAGGATTCCCCTCTGTGTGTTTTCCTTCAAAACCTTTCAACTGTAATCATGTGCCTCTTCTGACTTTGCTGATCCACTTTTGATTTCATCTTTCTTACACCCGTATTTTATGTCCCACCTTTCGTGGCTGTATTTTGTAACCTTGAATCTTGGTAGTATACCTTGACATTCCTTCTTATTTGTTTGGAATAAAACTTATCTCAAATCTTGGAGAAAGTAAGATTATTAGTAACGAAATACGCTGATTTCGACAATTATAGAATGAAAAGAAAAATCTAATTTTTTGGATGACTATTGGAAAAGGAATAAAGGACTTATCTGATTGGAATTACTGGCACCAATGATCAGGGTGTGCATTTCAGATTAATCAACCCAGTCTTTTAATCAATCTCCTCTCAATTGTCTCAAGGAGTTTTCACCGATAAATTTTCCTCGTTTTTTCACTTCTTCACTTCCTTTTCGCCTTATGGTGCCTGTGTGGGTTTTCACCTATAAGACTCTCTCATTTTACTTTTCTCTCAACTTCCGTCGCCTTATGGTGCCCGTGTGGGTTTTCACCTATAAGACTCTCTCATTTTACTTTCTTTCCTTGTTTGTACCAGAGTGTTATGAACCACTTCATTTGCTTGCCTCATCATTTTTCTAAGATTGATCGAAAGGTCTTCTTGGTATTAAGGTTAGGAATGGAAAAGGTATTAAAAGCTAAATAGCTTTGGTATGGGTTTAAAATTACAACTCTTGGAATCTTTTCTTATTTCCAATACAATTCCTGCCCCAGTTTCTTGATTGGGGTCTCTTAATATTTCTTTTCCGTGCACATTGTGCATGTTGTGCACCCTATGACCGAGCCGTGAGGCGCCTACGTATCCTTCTTTGAGGAATCAGGTCAAACGTAGTTCACTACATAATAGTGAAGATTTTGATCTTTTTTTTTTTTTTTTATTGATTCCAAGAGAGGGTAGGAAAGAAACAAGTATGGCTCAAAGGGGAAGCAAATGGTATAGTGTTTGGATAGCAGAATAAATTGCCTTTGTCATTCCAATCTTCGAAATAATGCTAAATACAAACACTCAAAAAGTTATGCATAATATCTCTTTACCGCATCAGAATTGATCGCCATATCTATGCATTTGCCTTCAATGTCTGTTAAGCATAGTGCACCATTCGATAATACTCTGGTCACAATGAATGGTCCTTGCCAATTCGGGGCAAATTTGCCCTTTGCTTCAACCTGATGTGGAAGAATACGTTTCAGCACATGCTGACCTACTTCAAACTTCCGAGGACGCACTTTTTTGTTGTATGCTCTTTCTATTCTTCTTTGATATAATTGACCATGGCATACTGCGGTCAATCGTTTTTCATCAATCAAGTTTAACTGTTCCAGACGGGTTTTGACCCATTCATCATCATCAATCTTTGCTTCGGCGATGATCCGAAGGGAAGGAATTTCAACTTCTGCAGGAATTACTGCTTCAGTGCCATATACTAATAAATAAGGAGTGGCTCCTACTGAAGTGCGAACAGTAGTGCGGTATCCCAATAATGCAAATGGTAATTTTTCGTGCCATTGTTTTGATCCTTCTATCATTTTCCGAAGTATCTTCTTTATGTTTTTGTTGGCTGCTTCTACTGCTCCATTCGCCTTGGGCCGATATGGGGTAGAGTTGCGATGTGTAATCTTAAACTGGTGACATACTTCCTTCATTAGGTTGCTATTAAGATTAGCACCGTTATCTGTGATGATCACCTTCGGGATTCCGAATCGACATATGATATTTGAGTGGACAAAATCGACCACAGCTTTCTTGGTCACTGATTTGAATGTCTTGGCCTCAACCCATTTGGTAAAATAATCAATAGCTACCAGAATGAACCTGTGCCCATTGGATGCTGCCGGCTCAATTGGTCCAATCACATCCATGCCCCAGGCAACGAATGGCCATGGTGCCGACATTGTGTGCAACTCGGATGGTGGAAAATGAATCAAATCTCCGTGTATTTGGCATTGATGACACTTGCGTACAAAACTGATACAATCTCTCTCCATGGTAAGCCAATAGTAACCAGCTCGGAGGATTTTCTTTGCCAACACATATCCACTCATGTGGGTTCCGCAAACTCCTGAATGTACTTCAGACATGACAGCTGTAGCTTGTCTGGCATCTATGCATCTTAATAATCCAAGATCTGGTGTTCTTTTATACAAAACTCCTCCGCTCAAGAAGAATCCATTTGCTAATCGCCTAATGGTCCTCTTTTGATCTCCTGTGGCTTGTGCGGGATATATTCCCATTCTGATATACTCCTTGATGTCGTGGAACCATGGTTCACCATCAAATTCTTCTTCAACCATATTGCAATAAGCGTGTTGATCGTGGACTTGAATATGTATCGGATCTACATAAGCTTTGTCCGGATGGTGCAACATTGATGCCAGGGTAGCCAATGCATCGGCCACCTCATTATGGATTCTTGGAATATGTCGGAATTCCACTGATTGAAACCGCTGACAAAGATCATGTAGACATTGTCGGTATGGTATGAGCTTCAAGTCTCAGGGTTTCCCATTCTCCTTGAATTTGATGTACCAAAAGATCCGAATCTCCCATGACTAAGATTTCTCGGATACCCATGTCTGCAGCTAGCCTTAACCCCAAGATGCAAGCTTTATATTCAGCCATATTATTGGTGCAATAAAATCGCAATTGAGCCGTAACAGGATAGTGATGCCCTGTTTCAGAAATGATTACAACTCCTATTCCGACTCCTTTCATGTTGGCGGCTCCATCAAAGAAAAGTTTCCAGCCAGGTTTTTCAATTTGTTCCACCTCGTCGATATGCATTGTTTCTTCATCAGGAAAACAAGTCTTCAACGGCTCATATTCCTCATCGACCGGGTTTTCGGCTAAATGATCGGCCAGTGCTTGAGCCTTCATTGCAGTTCTAGTCACATAGATGATGTCGAATTCCGTGAGCAATATCTGCCACTTTGCAAGTCTTCCCATTGGCATAGGCTTTTGAAAAATGTATTTCAAGGGATCCAAACGAGAAATGAGGTAAGTAGTGTAGGATGACAAATAGTGTTTCAATTTTTGAGCTACCCATGTTAGGGCGCAACATGTCTTTTCCAGATGAGTATACTTAACCTCATAAGCTGTGAACTTCTTGCTAAGGTAGTAGATGGCCTGTTCTTTTCTGCCAGTGAGGTCATGCTGCCCCAATACACAACCAAATGAATTTTCCAAAACCGTCAAGTAAAGAATCAAAGGTCTTCCTGGCTCTGGCGGGACCAACACAGGTGGGTTTGATAAGTACCCTTTTATTTTATTGAATGCTTCCTGACACTCATCGGTCCATTTGACTGCAGCATCCTTTTTTAACAATTTGAAAATTGGCTCACAGGTTGTTGTGAGCTGAGCAATAAACCTGCTGATATAATTTAACCTTCCCAACAAACTCATTACTTCAGTTTTGTTTCTTGGGGGTGGCAGTTCTTGGATGGCTTTGATCTTTGACGGATCTAGCTCAATGACTCGTCGACTGACTATAAATCCCAGCAACTTTCGGATGGAACTCCAAATGCGCACTTGGCAGGGTTAAGCTTGAGGTTGTACCTGTGAAGTCTTAAGAAGAACTTCCTCAAATCCCCAACGTGGTCAGCCTGATGCTTTGATTTTATGATCACATCGTCCACGTATACCTCAATCTCCTTGTGTATCATATCATGAAACACTGTGGTCATTGCTCTCATATAGGTTGCTCCGGCGTTCTTTAAACCGAATGGCATTACCTGGTAGCAATAAGTTCCCCATGGTGTGATGAATGTCGTCTTTTCTGCATCTTCTTCATCCATTAGAATTTGATGATATCCGGCATAACAATCCACGAAGGACCCTATATCATGCTTGGCACAATTGTCGATCAAAATATGGATATTGGGTAATGGGAAATTATCCTTTGGACTTGCTTTGTTGAGATTGCGATAGTCGACGCATACTCTAATTTTGCCGTCTTTCTTTGGTACAGGAACGATATTAGCCAACCAAACAGGATATCGAGTGACTCGAATGACCTTTGCTTTCAATTGTTTGGTGATTTCTTCCTTAATTCTCATACTCATCTCAGGCTTGAATTTTCTCAGCCTCTGCTTGACAGGAGGCACCGTTGGATCGGTGGGTAATTTGTGGACCACTAAATCAGTGCTCAAGCCCGGCATGTCGTCATACGACCATGCAAAAACATCTTTGAATTCTATGAGTGCTTTAATTAAATCCTCTCGGATTTTTGGCTCGAGATGGACACTTATTTTAGTTTCCCGGACATTACTCGTGTCCCCTATATTGACGTCCTCGGTATCATTCAAGTTAGGTTTGATTTTTTCCTCAAAGTGAATTAACTCTTTACTAATCTCTTCAAAAACCTCATCTTCATCATATTCTGATTCATAATCACAATATATTTCTTGAATTATTACTTCGGAACCAAATTGATTTTTAAGACTGGGCTGAGGATTCCTCATGCATGCCATATCACTAGAGCCAGCGTAAAAGGAACTGTATAGAAAAAGAAAAGAAAACTATCAGGAATGATAATAAAAGGGGAACTGCTTTTTATTGGATGATGAAAGATAACAAGGTTTTGCACACTTCAAACCAACCGTAAGATAAACTTTGGGATTACAACCTTGAAATAACCCAAACAAACTGAAAGAAAAATCAAAATAAACTACCAAGACTCCTTTCGAATTGGGAGAGGAGTGGCTTTCCAATTTTTGAGCTTTGTTTCTGGTCCAACGAATTGAACTTCTGCGTTGCTACACCCTTCTCCGCCTTCCAGCATATTCACATCACTAAACAATTTCTCGAACCTTTCAATTAATTCCTCCTCAGGATTGACCTGGGATTTAGGAATTGTTGTTATCGGGCGATTTTTAGCACCGGTCTTGACAAAAGACTTTGACAGCTGTGGTACTGGTTTTGGAAGAACCCATGCTTGGTGTTTCAACTTCCTAGCCCTTATCACGTCATTGGCGGTAGGTGTGAACCCTAAACCGAATGTTCCCCAGTTCTCGGGGAGAGATACTGGTTGTACAATTCCTTGCAGAGATAAGCCCAGACCTTTGCCGGGTATAAAGCCATTCTTCAGCATTTCATAAGCTATCATGACTGATGTAGAGGATATCTTTGGATTCGAAAGGTATTTTCCTTCTGGAATTTTCTCCACCGACACCGTGTCGGACACTTGGTATACCCATGGTCCTTGGTCAATTTCTGTTCCCTCGACCAGTACAATGGTGCTGTTGTGAGCATTTAAACTTTCTTCTCCATGCACGACTATTTCTTGATGATCCCATTCAAACTTGACAGCCTGATGTAGTGTTGACGGGACTGCTTTAGCAGCATGGATCCATGGTCGACCCAATAACAAGTTGTAAGAAACAGATATGTCCAACACTTGGAATTCCATTGTGAATTCAACTGGCCCTATAGCTAGTTCCAACACTATGTCGCCAAATGAATCTCTGCTTCCACCGTCAAATCCTCGTACGCAGATACTATTCTTCTGGATCCTCTCCTCTTTAATTTTTAATTTGTTTAAAGTGGAGAGAGGGCATATGTTTGCACTGGACCCATTGTCAACCAATACCCGGGTTACTACGGAGTTTTCACATTTCACGGTGAGGTAAAGAGCTCTGTTGTGCTCGGTACCTTCCACAGGTAATTCATCATCAGCAAACGTAATTCTGTTTGTCTCAAAGATTCTGTTGGCTATTTTGCCCAAATGATTTACAGAGATCTTTTCAGGAACATGAGCTTCATTCAGGATTTTCATCAACGCCAGACGGTGTTCCTCTGAATGGATCAGTAATGACAACAATGAAATTTGAGCGGGGGTCTTCTTTAATTGATCCACAACAGAATAATCATGTAGTTTCATTTTTCTTAAAAACTCCTCTGCCTCTTCTTCCGTCACGGCTCTCTTTGTTGGCATTGGATTGTTTTTAGTTTTTCTCAGCTCTTCGGGAGTAAAACATCTTCCCGAACGAGTCAAGCCTTGCACCTCGCACACTTCTTCCTTGATTTCTTTTCCCTTGTACATTACAGTCACTCGTTCGTAGTTCCATGGGATGGCTTTGTTGTTGATGACTGGCAGCTGGATTACAGGTGCAATAATAACCCGATCTGTACGTGCTCCTTCCACGAATACAATGGGTTTGTTAGCAACCCCTGGTACTATCACTTTCGGCCTTTCTTGTCTTGCGGCAACTTTGCTTGATGATACCTCATCGACTATCATAGACGGTTCGTCACCATTCTTGTTCTGCTTAGACACCGGCTTCTCCCCCATTAACTGCTTATCTGGCTTGGTTTCATGAGACTTGATCATCATGACAGTTTGTGACAGCTTCTTTGTCTCTCCATCAGCTTGTATGATTTCTATCATGTTAGCCTCTTGATGGGCTGGCATTGGATTTCTATTGATATTTGGAGCTTCGGGGGTTTGAACCTTGATTTTATTAGTATCAATCAGCTCTTGTATTGTATTTTTCAAATGCCAACATTTCTCCGTATCATGGCCTGGTGCACCGGAGCAATATTCACAGCTAATGGTGTAATCCAGATTCTTTGGTGGAGGATTGGGTAGTTTGGATTGTATTGGTCTCAGCATGTCTAGCTGTCTCAGCCTGTGGAACAGACTAGTGTAAGACTCTCCCAATGGAGTGTAAGTTTTCTTTTTCTGTTCCCTTTCTCCCCTGAATGCTGGCCTAGGCCTGAAACTTGGTCCGGGATAGGCTTGTGGGTAAGTATTTGATGTGACAGGAGCACGCCAATTGGTGTGAACAGGCAGCTGATTGTATGCTTGAGCATGGTTAATGGAAAAATAAGGCTCTGAAGGGTGATAGTAGTTTTGGGATGAATCAAGGTGGTAAGCTGATGGGCGAGGTCGTTGTTGATTATAGTAAAGCGGTGAACCTCTGGGTCCCGGCCAAATTCCTGAATCAACTACGGCTGCTTCCTCCCTCTTCTTTCTTCCGATTCCTCCTACCCCGCCTTGGATAGCTTGAGTAGTTGCCTTAATTGCTGAATAGCTCATGATTTTATTTGTCTTGAGGCCTTCTTCCACCATACCTCCCATCTTCACTACTTCGTTGAATGATTTCCCAACCGCTGAAACCAAATGGGCATAGTAAGTCGGTTCCAAGGCTTGGAGGAAGTAGTCTACCATTTCGCTCTCCTTCATAGGAGGATCTACTCTTGCTGCATGTTCTCTCCACCGAAAACCATACTCTCTGAAACTGTCATTGTGTTTCTTCTCAAATTTGGTCAAAGTTAACCGATCTGGGACGATTTCCAGATTGTATTGGAAATGGTATGCGAATGCCTGTGCCAGGTCATCCTAGGTGTACCATCTTCCATGGTCCTGGCATGTATACCACTCCAAAGCTGATCCGCTTAGACTTTGACTGAAGTATGCCATTAATAATTTATCCTTTCCCCCAGCTCCTCGCATCTCGCTACAGAAACCCCTTAAGTGGGCTACTGGGTCGCCGTGCCCGCTGTATAGGTCAAATTTGGGCATCTTGAAGCCAACTAGCAATTGTACATTGGGGAATAAGCATAAATCTTTGTAGGCTACACTGACTTGCCCACCTAATCCTCGCATGTCTTTGAACGATTGTTCTAGACTCTTGACCTTCCGGAACATCTCTTCTTGCTCAGCATTTTTGGCTGACTTGTCAATTTCGGTTGGGAGATCAAGATGAGGAGTGGTTGAATGAATTTCGGAGGCTTTGAGGGTGGGCTCCGGCGGGTAATATTGGTTGTCCTGGGCCTGGAATGTAGGCTCACTAGGAGATTTGTGAAATATAGCAGGGGGAGGTGCTACGAAAACAGGAGTCATAGGTGGAGGAAGGTACGAAACTGGCTTTGGAGGTGGAGATTGTGGTGTCTGAGAGGTAGTGCCTCGGTAGTGCTGATAAATGGGAAAACTTGGGGATAATTCAGTGGTGATATTATCCTGAGTTTGGGTCTTTGATGGAGCAGGGTTATTTGGGTAAAATGAGGGTAATTGTCCTGTAGACCACACTTGGTACATCTCAGCCATTTGCTTCTTGAGCTTAAACATTTCTTCTTTCATTTTTCCAACATCCATTTCTTCTATTTCCATACCTGTGTCAACATCTGGAATAGACATACTTTCGGGTATTGGTCCTTTTGATCTTGTGTGATAGTGATAATATGCCAGTATACTCTTTAGAGAAACTAACTGCTTGAATTCTGAAAATGAACAAACTTGTTAGTGGTGAGAGTTTAACACATATATAATCGCACGTTGAGATGCAATGCTCTTAGACAAATAATCCCTTTCTATTATGCATTTGCTCGGCTGCTTGTGTCGTCCCAGCCCTCTTGAAATTGTTATTCATTTTTATTTATTATATATATCTTTTATCGTGGTGGTCGAATCTGAGAGATTGCCTACGTATCATGTTCTTACATGAATCAGACCTTGCGTAGTTCGGACAAAAAGGCAATCTTTTTTTATTCAATACACAAAGATGGAATTACATTTGAAAACTTTAAGAAAATGGCTTGACGACACACACACTTAAATCAAAATAAAAAGATACAATTCATAACATCTCACAACATGCCCCACTTTCCATTTTTGTTGTCAAATATTGGATTATCTGCTCAATGTGGTGCTTGACCCGGATGGCCTCCTAGCGTACGATACATCCTCTCCAACTCCATTGCTAGATGACGAGCAAAAGTGGGCGCATGCTCAGTAAATCTTTCATAATCCATTCCTTGGCAGTTTACATAACTTTGAGATGTGAAAACTGCCAGGCCGTGGATTTGTGCCCTAAAATCTTGGAGACGTTGGTCTTGGTCTTGTAATTGTTGCTAACGAGTGGTGGCTATATCTCTGACACGGTTCTCACGATCTAGAGCTGACTCTAACAAAGCTCGGAGTCTGGCCTGCTCTAATCTTGCTTGCGCTCTTTCCCTGCCGAGGTCTGCTTGTTGGTGTTCTCTGTTGCATCTTCTTTCCTCTTCTAGTTGTGCACGAAGCTGGTCTTCTGATCGCATCCAATAATCTTTTTCCTTCTTGAATTGGGCCTTGTCTTTTTCGGATTGTCTATCTTGGCGTTCTTTGTTAGCTCTGGCTTCTTCATTTAATTGTTGGATCCTTTCTTTTGCCTTGCTCAATTCCCTTTCATTTTCCGCAAGAATGAAATCATAATCTTGCATTCTTTCAAAGAGATTGACGATGGTTTTTTGATCCTTCCAGCTCCTCTTTGGCGTTTCAGAAACTCTTTTCATTTTTTGGAATCGAGCATGAAGATTTTCATTCTCACAAGCTAGACTCTTTTTCTCGCCTTCGGCTTCTTGTTCTTGCAAATCTTTCTCCAAACTGAGGTTTCTTAGATTTTCTTTTAGGGCATGGATAGTTGCTTTGTACCCTTTTTCTTTTTCTCCCCAGATCAACCGCTCTTGGATTTTATCATTGAAGTTTTGAACATGGGGCCTTTTTGTTGGCCTTTTCAGCTCAGGTTCTGGTACATCATCCACGCGAGACCGTTTTTCAAACCACCTTGCATATCCAGGATTCATCTCACCTTTTGTAGTGTCTGGGACTTGAGTATCACTTTTCAAGTATCGACATCCATTCCACATCTGCTGAAGTAGAGCTTCGGGAATAGTGGCTTCTGGGTGTAATTCGATTACTTGCATACTCAAATCTTCATCATCAGGAACTATTTGATATCTCCCTAGTTGCCTTAAGACTCTTAGTGGTGCATAAGGCTGTATGCTTCTCAATCCCAATAGTAGTAGATAACTATTTGAGGTTGACATATGTATTACTTCCCTCATCGGGAGCCATCCCAGAGTCCATTCAATTTGATTTGCCGTTAAAGCCTTTAGATGAGATACCCATGCTTCTATCCCTTCTGGAGCTTGATAATTTTTTGTTCTTTCCTCATAGCTCTCGATGCAATTATCATTTTTTGACCCATATTGTATGATCTTGGGCTGTTGTTGGAGATGCTCCATCACCCACATTTGCAACAAAATTTTGCATCCTTCGAAGACCGTTGCTCCTGATTTACATAAAGTCAGAGCCCGATAAATATCTGATAGAATGATAGGGACAAGGGTGTGATTTTCTTTGGTGGTTAGGATTTGCACAACTTTTGCGGTGCGAATATCAATTGTTCGCTCTTTATTTGGGAAGACCATGACTCTTAGAAAAGCCACCATGAAAGCAAATCGACGGTGAATCTGCCAAGTGTCTTTGTTTTGCTTATTAGTAAGGCCTTTTTCATGAATTTCAAACCCATCTGATTTTCCGAACCTTGAATACAAAAAGTTGAAGGAACAACATCCATTGATGACATTGCTTTTCCTGATTTGACTGCTGATGTTCAAAAGACCGAAGAATCGATGTACCGAAGGAGCCTTTGTGAATATCAAGCTTTGATTTCTTAAACTTCCTTCAAAACTAGTATATCCAGCTATCTCCTCTAATGTAGGAGTAAGCTCGAAGTCAGAGAAACGAAAAACATTGTGAACAGGATCCCAGAAAGTTACTAACGCCGCAATCAGATCATCACGGGGTTTAACTTTCATAATGTCCGTGAGATTTCCCAAATGCTTGACGACCCATTTTTGACCGTCTTCGCCTAAATCATACCACCACATTTGAAGCTGACATAGAAATTCTTCTGTACTTGTGGATGAGGGGCTTTGTGTGATGCTCATTTTGTATCTGAAATTTAATTTTGATAAAGTCAAAATTCATTTTTTGAAAATTTATAAAAAAAAAGTAATTTTCGAATTTTTTTTCTTTATTATTATTTATTAAATACCTTTATTTCAAGATTTAAAACCTTTTCCTTTTTTTTCGAAATTTAAAACAACCCATTTTATTCCTTTCTTCTTACCGTGATTTTATTTAAGCTGGTCAACAAGCATGTTCGAGGCAAATGAATGCACAAGTAACAAGTAGGATGCATCATGATGGTCTTTTTATTTTGGGTTCACCTGTCCTAGACAGACCCAACCCCTGTGTTGAGTCTCCAAGGCCAAATGCATATGATGCAAATATTCGTTCCTACTAGGGATTCGGTACATGGCTGAGTTATTCTAAGTGTAAAACCTTAGGTTGATTGTTCTAAACCTGGCTTACCCAAACGGACAGTTTGAGCCGAAGCGGGGGCAACGTACCGGGAGCACGAAAGTCTGCCCGGCCTAGTTACTTGTCCCAACTCCGTCTTATTTGGTATGACTTTAACAGAAAGGTGAGTCACGCGCACGTGTACACCATAAATTCAGAAGACTCAGAAAGAAGGGGGTTTCGTAGCAATTGTATATATTCACAATTCAAATAATATTAAAGCGGTAATTTTTTTTTTAGCATATTAGCATATAAACAGTTGAAAATCATATAGTAAATAAAGCCAATTAACACAGATAGTTAAGCTTGAATTCTTTAAACCCTGAACCAATGGTTTTGGGTTACAATAACACTTTTGTTATTATCCCCAGCAGAGTCGCCAGAGCTGTCACACCTCCTTTTCACCGCGCCCGCGGGGCGCGTGGGGAGTTTTCTCCAATTGAAGGACAGTCGAAATGGGATTTATTTAGTTATTTCAGAGTCACCACCTGGGAATTTTAAGGCGTCCCAAGTCACCATTTTCAATCCCTGAATCGAGGAGAATATGACTCTGTTTATTATTCTGCGAACCAGAAATCCTGAGTAAGGAATTCTGTTAATCCGGAAGAAGGTGTTAGGCATTTCCGAATTCCGTGGTTCTAGCACGGTCGCTTAACTGTTTTTATTATTGGCTTAATTATCTTGATTTTTATTAAACATATTGATGTTACATGATTTTTTGCTACCGCTTATACTTACTGTGTTTGAGGACCCTTCTTTGAATCGAATTACGCGTACGTATATTCGTGTTTTAAAAAAAATTGCGGACTTGTGTCACGCGTACGTGTACACAATAACTTTTGATAATATATTTATTAAGCAATCATTTTTCAAAATTGTGTCGAATCAAGAATATTTGTTTTTCTTGAATAGTGAACCGTACATCTCGGGTTTTTATGAAATTGATTTAACGCCTTTGGATAAATCCTTTTATTAAATATTCGTTCGAAATTGCGCGTACGCATAATCTGAATTTTTACTTTTAAAAATATAATCAGGGTACGCGAACGTATCCCTAATTGCGCAAAATATTTGTAATGGTTTAGGGATTTTCCACAAATTGTTTATTATATTTATGTATTTCTTTTATGTGAAAATCATGAGAAACTCCTATTTAGAGGCCTATAAATTCTTTGAAAAGAATTCGCAATCTATTAAAGGTTGTTCGTCGATTATGATTTCCGAATATAAGTTATATTCATTCCAACTATTCAAATTCAAAGAACAGAATAAAAATATGATTAATACTATTTTTAAACAAATATGACATATATATATATATGCCAAAGAATAAATTGCATATGAAACTGAAAATAAATGATTCATAAAGGAAGGAAATATTTTCCGAAAATTTTCATGATTTACTTAATGCAAATTCTATTTCTAATTATCATTGATGTAAAGTGTGGCAATTTATGCTTGTACATCTCTTTTCATTCTCATATACTCGCTTTTAATCTAATAGGCCTAATTATTTGGCCACTTTGTTTTGTGAAGATAGATAAGCATCGAATTTATAGAAAGGGAATTATTATACAAGTTAATTCAACAGAGTTACCTTACATGCAACCTAACTGTATATCATAAACATTCATAACGTTTTAACATTGTAACAAGCTATATCATATTACCTTTCGCCAACGTTTATACCCACATCTATTATATTATAAAAATATACCATCAACACCATCTTAACCTTATTTAACAATAAATATCATTATTATAGTTTTCTTGGTACTTCTACATCACTTCTTACTTAGCTAACAACAAAATTAAATAATGACCAACATTCATGCCATATTCCCTACTTGGACAATTTATTAAACTAATGAGATAATGAACTAATATTATTACAAACCTTTATACGAACTTTCAAAGTAAGACAATTAGCTCATAGCTATCAAATTGAATTCACTACTAATTAACTAACATGAAACAAAAATGAAATTTAAATTGATGAACTTGGACAAATAGAAAATAGACTTTCAATTCAAGCTTCATTGATGATTCATGTTGAATCTCTTTCCAACTTAAAATTTAAAAGACATGTACCTGAAAATGAAGGTGGAAGGAGTAAATTTCAGTAGTAGCAGCAATAACAAAATCAGTAGAATATACCAATAACACAACAAGTCTGAACAAGACCCGTTGACCCAGATGAACAGTGACAGAGACTTAGGAAAAATTCAGATTTGGACTGAACAACATTCACAGGCAAACAACAGATTCCAGAAAGAATGCATTTCAGATTTCATTTTCTTTCTGTTTCGGATTCCTTATTTCTGATTTTCTGTTTCTGCTTTTATATCTGTTTCAGATTGTGTGTGTGTGTGTGTGAATGTTCTCTTTTCTATTTCTCTTTCTGTTTTCTTCCTCTCTTTCCTTTTAAACAAAATCTGAGTTCTTTTCTTTTCTTCAAAATCTCAATCCTAAAAATCTCTCTCTCTAAAATCTGTCCAGCTTCCTGTATTTATACAGGTCTGCCCCTTTCTTTTTAAGTGCTGCCTGGACCCCCTTTATCTTTTAAAAACAGAAAATTTCCATTAAAAATCTGTTTTTCCACTTTAAATCCCATTAGGCTAACTTTTCCCTGATTTTCAGCAGCCCATTATCCCTTGTTCCCCATTAGTATCATTAACTAATAGCCATTAACACTCCATTATCAGCCCACTATTATATCATATTACCCTTACTGTTTTATCTGTTTCATACCCAGAAATGTCCCTGAAATCCTACTGTAATTACTGTTATTACTGCCTTAAATGCAAAAATCATAACAGAATTTACAAAACAGATTTAAAAATCTGTTCAAACTAAATTATCAAACAGATTTAACAAAGCTATAACCAATTCTCTTAGGTTCTGGACTGAATCCTAAGAATGTAAACATTCTATCACAATTACATCTAATCATCATTTGTAAACTTGAACTCAAACTTGACAATATTACACTGGGTTCAGCACAATAATGCAAACTGAACTTATAATTGAACTAAGATCAAACATACACAGGAGCATTGTCAATATACTGACAATGCCCTGTTCAGAAAATAACATATACAACATACATTTGAATTCACTGATTCACAAACAATCATGATTTAATTGACGAGCATTAATCAATTGACTATTTACAACATTTGTCAATAATTAGTCTAAAACAATAGAAGCAGACTGTTTTAGCTAACAATTTCAGAAATGAAAAATTCGTAATATAACTAATCGACGAACTTAATCGAGTCGATTACACACATTGTAAACAATCACAACCAACAGAAACAATTCACATTCGGATTAAGTAGATAGGTAGGAGACAGAAATGACAGAATTGATCAAAACAAATATGAAAAATTAAAAAGCTATTAAAACAGACAACAATACACGTAGAATACACAAAGAAATAGAAAATACCTCTGAATCTTCAATCAGACTCGAACTTAACTCGGCTTTCGGATTTTTTGTTTGAAATCAAACAGACCTTAGTCGAAGTATTTTCCACTGAAAATACTTCGACTAAGGTCGATTAAACCTCAATCCTTTAATCAATTTGGACAAAAATCCAGAAGTTTGGTATTTCTAGGTTTCCTGAAGGTTCGATTTGGGACCTAATCATTTCTGGTTAGATTCGAAAGGAACCAAACATGATATAAGGGTGAGGGTAGCCTAGGGGTCATTTGGTGTTAGTTTGAAACGGATCTGAGTTCGTCCTTGTTTGGTCCGAATCTTCAAAAGAAGATTCGAGAAGTTCAGAACTGATTCGAGCCAAACAACCAACAGATCCATACTCAGGATGACTAGGGGAAGCTATGGTGTTAACTAGGTGTTGTTTGGTTTAGATCTGAACTTGGCTCGAATCTTCAAATGAAGATTCGAGAACCTTCAGGGAGATTCGAACCAAGCAGATAACATATTTGGATAGAGGAGGCTCAAGGGGTTCTGGGGTGTTACTTTGGTGACCGGCGGCGTTGATGCCGCCGGGTTTCAGGCGAAGGGGAATAGGGGAGGCTAGGGTTAGGGGTCTGTTTGAGAAGACGATGAACAGGAGAGGATGGGGGGGTGTTTAGTTAGGGGCCGGGGTAAGGGTTTGGGATTTATATAGGGGTGGGGTGGATTGGTATCGTCCGTCCGATCAAGTAAGATGGAGGGCCAGGATCAATCCACTAATCCAAACGACGTCGTTTGGTTTAACGTTGGGGTCGGACTGAGTCGGGTCAATGGGTCGGGTTATGGGTTGCGGGTAAGGGCAGGGGATCTTGACCGTTGGTTGAATTTAATCCAACGGCCCTTGATGAGAGGTGACCAAACGACGTCGTTTGGTCTTAGCTTGGGACTGGGTCAGACTTGGGCTGTTCGGATTGGGCTGTGGGGGGGGGGGGAATTAATGTTTTGGGCCTGGATTTTAATCCAGGTCCGATTTTGTACAACTTGTATTATATTTTTTTTATTTTTATTATTTTCTAATTTCATTATTAAATAACAAAATCTTAATTAAAATTATAAAAACAAAATTACCCTTACAAAGATATTAATTACCTTTTTAACAACTATTAACACATAGACAACATTAATCACACAGTGGAAAAAATAGAACAAAATGCATATTTTTATGATTTTATTTAAATTAACTTAATTAAATGCATACTTAAATCCTAGATATACATGAAACATGTATTTTTATTTTAATTTTGTTTAATTATAACAAAGCAAACATTTTACGGACATAAACAAATATTTAACACCACGCAAATTCAGAAATTACACAGTAAAAGAAATTTATTTTGATTTATTTTGGAGTAGTTTTTCGTAAGGCAAAAATCACGTGCTCACAGCTGCCCCTCTTTGTGCGGAAACTCGAAGAGTTCCCATTCTATTCCGAAGACCTTCAAAATGCCGCCATACTTGAAAATATACGATGGACCACGGTCCCGGAGGATCATTTAATCCATTACGTTACCGCAGTGAAGGGTAATGATTACGTTACCGCAGTGAAGGGTAATGATCTGTCAAAAGAACAGGTACCATCTATGTTGCTGAAAAAGTTTAGCGAAACTCTGACGGGGGGAGCATTGACATGGTATTCTCAATTACCAGCACGATCGATATCGACGTTCGAGGAAATGGCAGATAAATTTGCTACCGCTCATGTGGGAGCGAAGAAGGCCGAGGCTAGGGTTAATGATATCTTCGCCGTCAGGCAAATGACGGGCAAGGGAATTCGGGATTTCCTAGCACGATTCAACAGAGTAAGGATGAGCCTGCCGAAGGTGTCAGAAGTGATGGCAGTAGCAGCCTTTCAAAATGGGTTAAAGAGGAACGGATCAAAAGCAACCAAAAAATTACTCAGTAGACTCATGAAGTACCCCCCACCCCCCCCACGTGGAAGAGATCCACAACGCCTATTGCGCCGAAGTGAGGGTAGACGAGGATGACCTAAATGGCCCACTTCAGTGATTAACGTTAGTCCATACGGAAACAAGGAGAGATCGACGCAACGACGGGCGAAAGGATAAATTACCACGTTTCAATCGAGAAAGGCATCAACCCTATATCCGAACATCCAATCCTCTACCTCCACGACATGCAGACGTCGCGCCTCAGCATACCGCACCCTCCCGAAACGAAAGGGGTATGCCTCCACTATTATCTGCTCATAATTTTTGTGTTTCCCCCTCAGAAATAGTGTACGTATTGGAGAAGCTCGGCACGAAGGTGCAGTGGCCGCAAAAGATGAAGTCGGACCCAAGCACAAGGAGGTCAAACGTCCTGTGTGAGTTCCATCAGGAAAGAGGACACAAGACTAAGGACTGCATAGGTCTACAATAGGAAGTAGTAAGAATGTTGAATCAGGGATACCTGAAAGAATTGCTGAGCGATAGAGGATGAGCCAACTTCGCTCGAGGGCGCGATCAACGTCAAGGACCTCCAAAGCCATCATCACCAGCTCGTACCATACAAATGATCATTGGTGGCGGTGACGACACGGTAATCAACCATGTGAAAATCACCACCACACATAAACTCAAACCGATAGTCGCCCACGAACGGTACGATGACCTCGCAGATAGTATCATCTTCAATAAGTCAGATACCGACAGTTTGTCTTTCCCTCACTATGATGCTTTGGTTATAACTTTATGCATCGCGGATACCGATGTAAAAAGAATAATAGTGGATGATGGAAGCGGCGCGTGTATTGTTCACCCATGAGGTTTTATGCAAATGAGGATCGATGATAAAATAATATCGCGTTGCATAACACTGACGGGTTTTAACAATGTAGTAGAGCAGACATCTGGAGAAATAGTGCTACCTGTCCTGGCAGGAGGGGTTACCCTGGAAACGACATTCCATATTATTAACCAGGAAACGACCTACAATGCCATCATAGAACGACTATGGATACGTACCATGCGAGTTGTCCCTTCAAGCTTCTATCAAGTAATCAAAATTTCCCACCCCATGGGGGATATTCAGCATCCGAGGAGAGCCACATACTGCCCAAGAATGCTACCAGATCGCCCAAGATTGCACACATACCAAACAACTAAAAGGGGCAAGTGTGGAAGCATAGCAATCAGCCATGTCGGGAACCAAACCCGACGTACAAGTAGAGGCCATCAAAGACCCAGACATCGTAGAAGCTTGCAAGGCTACCATAGGAGATCTCGATCCCGTCCAATTGGATAGCACCGATAGCACAAAGAAGGTTTATGTTGGACACAACCTCTCGGAGTCAGATAAGTATCGTGAGTTTTTGACTAACAAAGCCAATTTTTTTGCTTTTTCCCACTCAGATATGCCAGGAATTCCAAGGGATATCGCCACGCATAGGCTGAATGTCGATCTCCTTTATCCACTGGTACGATAAATGAGGAGAAAGTTCAATGCCGCGATCAATGAGGCTGTAAACAAGGAGGTTGATAAATTACTCGCCAACGGTTCCATCAGAGAATCAAAATACCCCCAATGGGTCGCCAATATGGTCATGGTCAAAAAGAAGAACGGGAAATGGAGAATGTGTGTCAACTTCACCGATCTAAACAAAGCATTCCTGAAGGACCCTTTCCCATTACCTCACATCGACCAACATATCGATGCAATAGCAGGGCACGAACTGCTGAGCTTCTTGGATGCCTACTCCGGTTATAACCAAATTCTAATGGCTGAAGAAGATCAAGAAAAGACCACTTTCATCACTCATTGAGGAACATACTGCTATAAGGTAATGTCGTTCGGGCTTAAGAATGCAGGGGCCATGTATCAAAGGTTATTCACCAAAATATTCAAAGAACAACTCGGTAAGATAATGGAGGTTTACACCGACGACATGCTAGTGAAGTCGACAAAGAAAGAAGATCACATTGGTCATCTGAGGGAAGCCTTCGAGATATTAAGGCAGTACTGGATGAAACTGAATCTCGAAAAGTGCAATTCAGCGTAACTTTTGGAAAGTTCCTTGGTTTTCTAGTGTCACAAAGGGGAATCGAGGTCAACCCGAATCAAATCATAGCCATCGACGCAATACCGGAGATACTGACCAGCAAAAAGCAGGTGCAGAAATTGACAGGGTGAATAGCTGCCCTATCAAGGTTCATTTCACGATCCTCGGATAGATGCCACAAATTCTTCAATGTGCTAAGGAAAGACCACGGGCTGCAATGGAACGAAGAATGCGTTGACTCCCTGAGAAAACTGAAAATGTATCTATCCTCGCTATCGCTACTTATCAAAGCAGACTCGGGTGATTGTCGACTTGTGTATCTAGCAATTTTCGAAGTTGCGGTAAGCGCAGTCTTGGTACGTGAAAATAAACATATGCAATCTCCGATTTACTATATCAGCAAAACTTTAATTGATGCCAAAACAAGGTACCCTCACATTAAAAAACTAGCTTTAGCATTGGTCGTAGCTTCACGGAAGCTTAGACCGTACTTTCAATGTCACCCCATAAAGGTGGTAACAACCTTCCCCCTAAGGGGTATCCTACATAAACCTGAACTATCGGGTAGACTAGCCAAGTAGGCCATAGAATTAAGAGAGCACGACATAACGTACCAGCCGTGAACTGCCATTAAGTCGCAGGTGCTTGCTGACTTCATCGCTGATTTCAGCACGGAAATATTGCCCGAGGTAGAATAGGAAGCACTCCGCACTTCCACACATACCGACCTTTAGGTCCTCTACACAGACGGTGCCTCTAATGCTTGGGGATCAGGACTGGGACTCATCCTCGAGGTCCCTACAGGCGAAGTAATTCGCCAGTCCATACGATGCCCCGAGATGACTAACAACGAGGCCGAGTATGAAGCTGCGATTGTAGGTTTGAAGTTAGCTCTCAAATATGGCGCTCGACGACTCATCCTCCATTGTGACTCTCAACTCGTGGTGAACCAAGTCATCGGGACTTTCCAAATCAAAGAGCAGAGACTACATAGGTACCAATCGGAAATCCACA
The DNA here is from genome assembly GCF_000715075.1 of Nicotiana tabacum. NCBI lineage: Eukaryota > Viridiplantae > Streptophyta > Magnoliopsida > Solanales > Solanaceae > Nicotiana > Nicotiana tabacum. The sequence goes on along the minus strand of NC_134087.1, from coordinate 53,289,408 downwards.
AACTACTACCAGAATTCGACGAATGTCGTCTCGACCAGATACCCAGGGCGCAGAATATTGAAGCAGATGGCCTCGCTAAACTAGCTGCAGCCACCAAGAATATCAACAAGGAAAATGTGGTCACCCTCCTTCATTCCGCAATAGACGATAATGAGTACGACCTCGTTCGAACTACGACAAGATCCTACTTCGATGACAGTTCGAAGAAACATCCCAATGGCCAAGGCCATCGACGATAATGAGTTCGACCTCGTTCGAACTACGACATGATCCTACTTCGACGACAGTTCAAAGAAACATCCCAATGGCTAAGGCCATCGATGAAAACATGAGTTCGACCTCGTTTGAACTATGGGGGGATCTTACTTCTACGACAGTTCGAAGCAACATCCCAATGGCTAAGGCCATCGATGAAAACATGAGTTCGACCTCGTTTGAACTACGATGGGATCCTACTTCGACGAGAATTCGAAGCAACATCCCAATGGCCAAGGCCATCGACGATAATGAGTTCGTCCTCTTTCGAACTACAACGGGATCCTACTTTAACGACAGTTCAAAGCAACATCCCAATGGCCAAGGCCATCGACGATAATGAGTTCGACCTCGTTCGAACAAAGACGGGATCCAACTTCGACAACAGTTTAAAGCAACATCCCAATGGCCAAGGCCATCGACGATAATGATTACGACCTCGTTCGAACTACGACGGGATCCTACCTTGACAACAGTTCGAAGCAACATCCCAATGGCTAAGGCCATCGACGAAAACATGAGTTCGACCTCATTGAACTATGACGAGATCCTACTTTGACGACAGTTCGAAGTAATATCCCAATGGCTAAGGCCATTGATGAAAACATGAGTTCAACCTCATTCAAACTATGACGGGATCCTACTTCGACGACAATTCGAAGCAACATCCCAATGGCTAAGGCCATCGACGAAAACATGTGTTCGACATCGTTCGAACTACGACGGGATCCTACTTCGACGACAGTTCGAAGCAACAACCCAATGGCCAAGGCCATCGACGATAATATGAGTTCGACCTCTCTTAAACTACGATGGGATCCTACTTCGACGATAGTTCGAAGCAACATCCCAGTAAGTCAAAGCCGTTAACGATAACATGGGTTCAATAAATTCAAGAAAAGATAATCGACGAAACAAAGTTTACATTACATCAAAATATTATTTACACTTGCCCTTACAAGAGGGTCAAGTATTCCCCCTGCAAAAACCCCAAAACAAATTCAAGTACAAATAAAGACTACACATCGTCCCCAGGGGAGGGGGGATCATCTTCGTACCACGAATCCGAAGCAAGGCGGTTCGCATTATTAGAGTTGATATAATCCCCGTCAGGTGTGAGCAGGTCATACCGGCATGCCTCACGAGCTGCACAGTCTTCGATGTGCACGGCCTGAAGATCCGCCTCAGTAGCCCTTCCCTCAGCGTGAAAAACCTTATACACGTAAAGCCGAGCCTCCGTGTGGACCCACAACTCATATAAACGATGGGGCACAACCAGATCGGCTGAGGCACGATACGTAGAAGGCTGAGAACGTCGACTTGCATCCTCCGCCTCAGTGAGGCCATTTTTCCATTTAGCGCAGCCAGCTCCGCCTCCAACTCTTCAACACGCCCTTAGAGCCCTGCAACCTTATGACCAGAGGCTTCCTTCTCTTCAGCCAGCTTCGACTTGCAAACGCGGAGGGCATTCTCCAAGATGCAGTTCCAGAAATAGCTGCCGCCAGTTTATCAGTGTCGACGCTCAGCTCACCCTTAAGCCCCTCTACCTCTGTTGTTTTCGCATTCAGCTCAACGGTCAAATCGACCACCTTTGCCTGCAAGTCGGTATTTTCGACCATCGCCCCTACTCAACTCAAGCTCGTCGTCCTTCATTTTGAGGGAAGCCTCGAGTTCGCTAGTACGAGCGATGGTTTTCATGAGCTCCTCATCCCGCTCCCTCAATTCTTCAATCTTACGCTCTAAGGTCCTCCCGCTGTTTGAGCCCCTTGCGAAACAACTGGAACTTAGGGCCCCGACGATAAATGCCGGCCATCACCCGATACTTAGCATGATACTGCTGATATTTGGATGACATCTTCTCATAAAGGCACATCCTTCTCCTCTCTCAACCTCCATGATGAGGGTCTGACAAAAGAGGGGGGGAGGGGAGAAGGGGAGAAGTTAGAAACAAAATATAGAACGACGATCACCGTACAAACCCAACGGCGAAAAAGGAAGAGAAGGCACCTACCTGCAGGGCCATACCGGCGACCTTCTGAGACAAATCCATGTCGCTCATTGCCCTAAGCATCTCACTTTCAGGAGCGGCACATAGAGGAGCTAGGGCGGACGCCACTTGTTTGTTGTTCAGCAGCAAGTTGTAGTCCCCCAAGACGACTACATGATGGTCAGATCCGTCCATCCTAACCTCCACGTGGGTATGGCAACCCACGAACTCATTAACATCATTTGGGTAGAAATCCGAACCTGATCCATCACCCTCAACATGATACCCTCCAACATTGTATGACGCACCGCCATCAACAGAGCGCACTGAGCTAGCTCCTGGGTAAACTCCTTCCACTTGGGGAGATCTCCCTGATAAAATGGCGTCGGCCATGAATACGGGGCACAGGGGCTGACCGCGACGCCCTGCCTCCATCAGCGTACGTGGATACACCCTTCCCAAGTTCCAGCCTCCTTCTTTTTCTCGACAACGGCTCATCCTCGTTAGAGGATTTGTACAAAAGGTGTGAGGCTAGCACCGAAGAAGCCTCTTCCCTCACAGCCACGACTCGCGAAGGATCTTCCAATTTAATAGGTAGAGGACGATCCTCTCGAACAGACTCACTCAAAATAAACTGCGTATCTACAGTAGCAACGGCTTGTCGAAAGGCAGGGACTGGCGCCCTTCACCTGGAAGCTCCCCGGCCTGTCATCACAAAGGGTCGTATCATTAAATAAGGTCGCACGACCAACGAAGTAGTAAGGAGGACATTTACCAGAGGGAACTTTAGGGCCGTAACGCTTTATGAAGGCGGGCCAATCTCGAGTTTCTGCTGCATGAGGCAACAGACGGGCTACCTAATCCCTGATATCCGCAATAGGGTGAGGTGGACGTCCCATAGCTGCAAACGAGAAGCGAATAAACTTTACAGTGAACATAGAAAAAAGGAAAGTAAAACGAGTGGCGACACTTACGAGCCTCATTCCACCACTCTGGGAACCTGGTGGGGTTAGAAACGACATGTTCGGTTTTGACAAAGAAATACTTGTGCCAAATCTTGCGACTTGCCCGGTCATCAGTCCCGACCACCAGCCCCTTCGTACCACGGAGCCTCAAGTGCACCATGGTGCCTCTGTGAAAGCCGGGCGTGAACAAGTGCAAAAGGTGGTGGATTGAAAAGCTACACTCTGCCAATTCTACATACTTGGTCAGCATCAGAAGTACCTTGAACGTATATAGAGAAAGTTGTGCTGGACAAACTTGGTAGAACCTACAGAATTATTTTGCTAAGGGGAAGAGAGGAAGAGTATAACCGATCATAAAAGGGTACTCATAGAAAGCGCAGTACCCAGGTCTCTGGACATCCACATAATCTCTCCCCGCCAGAACTATTTCTACATGGGCGGGAATGCCATACTTTACACGAAGAGCATCGATATAAACTTGCTCCGCCTCAGAAAATACGGGGTCTGGAGTAGGAGGGGGATCTTTGAGGAAGTCACTCCGGGATAATGGGTGCCTCGGTATTAACTCTTCCACCGTAGGAAGGCTGTCACCCTCCTCTACCACCGTATCTTCGCCGCCAGGAAGGGGCGCCGTGGATAACAGAGTGGCTTCAGGAACCTCTTCATGAGAACAGAGAGACCTCAGCATAATATGAATCAAAGGAATTTCAACACAAAAAGAAGAAGGAAGAAGAAGCTTCGAATGAAGAACGTAAGAAAAAAAATAGAAGGATATGAGAGCAAATGTGCAAGAGTGAAATAAGTTATCAAGGAGTGAAATGGCTAAAATATTTCGAAAAAACAAACCCTTCACCTATTTATAGGGTTGGGTGGATCCAGAATCGATGCGGCAGGTCACAAAGCAGCGCAAGAATCGAAGCATCAAGCCGTCGATTTCTGCCTCAAAAATCTGCGTGATGATGACACACGTGAAGTTGACATCATTTCCCGGTAAAGTATACCACTCGGTACCTTGCTGAACACGATGACCTTTCCTCGTTGGCCACGTCGTAACATTTTAGCGGATCAAACTTCTCTATAAAGAATGCGTAAAGTCCGCTCATTGAGGACGCATCCGGTCACAACCCCGATAAGAGGAGGGACTAACTGTATGGGTCCAAATTTGACCGATCACGACCAACGATGAGTACGACAAACGACCGGGTATCTTCGAGTCGACGTCCCGAGGGAGACGACCTTAGGGCAAGAGAAGAGGTTGTACGACCCATGTAATAGTGTAAGCCCATTTGGGGACATTAGGAATATTCCGTCGAATATTCCTTATATTTTGTTTCTTACAATTTAGAAAAGTTTCTCTCTTATTATAAAAAGGGGACAATAACCTTGTAATAAGGCATCTAAACTCTGGGCAAAATCACGATTCGTGAACAAAAAGAAATTTAACGACCATCCTCTCTTTGTCCATTATTCTTTCTAGAGATTATTATATTCAGCTAAGATTTATCCCTTCATCTTTGATTGATTTATTCAAAAAGGTTTTAATATCTTTTGAGTCAAACAATGGGTAATATGGTTACCCATATTATCCGGCCGTTAATCCGTTTTTTATCTGTATTAAATATGGATCGAGTCGGATAATTTGTCATTTTTTTATTATCCGTTTTCGACCCGTCCCATATCTGCCCCGCCCCGCCGGCAGAGGCGGACCCAAGATTTGAGCGCGACGGAGGCACCACTGTATGCTAATCACTAGCGAAATGTCGTTCGCCTTTTTTACCCTTCATAAATAAATTTTATATTGAACAATAATGTAATTTAAGTTAATTTCCAAATATTTAGGACTTCATAATTAGCTAAAATTTTGGTTATTAAATTTTTCTTATTTGAACTTTGAATAAACTCCTAATATTTAGGTTACATAAATATGTCTCTTATTTTAACTGTCTAAACTAATATAACTTCCCTCCTACACGTACATTAGATATTTACCAATAAAAATAGATCTATTTTAAGACTTTAATTATTGAAGTTGACTAAGAAAATTCTAAACCAAACTTATAGGCACATCAGTAAGAAAATATCTTTAAGTAAATTTACAAATGACATGTCAATATTTGAAAATAATAATAGTTTGTCGTGGTAAAGAATACTACAATATATTTTAAGTTTTTTTTAACGTATTGTAATATGTACATGTATCAAATCAAAAGCTCAATTAGAATATTGGATAAGTGAAGGGTATATAAGACACTCTAATTTATGTATTGAAATTATTAACAATAAATTGTATTGTAGTTATTTTATCCATTTAAAATATTTACTTATTCTTTAAGATATATGATACAATTTTATCCAGCATAAAATGTATTTTACATTTTTAAAGAGTAACGATTAAAATTATGCAAAATTTATTTTTAATGAAACTTCAACATGAAATATATTTTTGATCAATTTTTTATCCTTTAAACATATATTTCTTCTTGGAAAAATTATTATTTAATTATTTTTAATACTTTAGGACTTTAAAATCAACTAAAACTTTGCATATTAAATCTTTCTTTAGTTTTTAAGAAATACTAATTTTTACTCTTTTTGGCCAAACTTAGTGGCAGTGTTTATGAAGTTTAAGAAAGAAGAAAGACTTTTAAAATTTATGATCTAAAATAAGCTACAGATGTTTATGCAACCATAAATTATCTTCTTAAGAGTAAATTAAAAAATTTAAATTTAAATTATTTCTAAATAAAGAAGTACGAAATTCTTTTGTTGGGACTGATTAAAAAGGGAAGTATGACACATAAATTGAGATAGAAGGAGTAGGATTTTAAAATCTAAGATTTTATCTTACATAAATCATTCATTAAATGAATTATGTAACATAACTATAATTTCTTCCGAAAATGTAGTAAGCCAAAGTAAATAACTGTTTTATCAAAAAATCATTGGAAATATATGGGCTCAACATTTTCTTAATCATCTTCAGACACAACTAAAGAGTACACTAATTTAGTATAGCAATTAAGCAACTAAGATAATCAATAAATATGAGTTTTTGGTTTCATGAAAAAAAATACTTGTACTAAAAAGACACAAAAGATTTTTATCTATTTAACTGATCAATATGATTAGTTAACATTTTCCACTTTCAGAAACTTACACTTTTTTCTTTCATTTTAATTTTATAACTCAAGTATATATATATTTATAATATTTGTGTTATTTCTTAGAAACTCTTAATGCTCACCAATACTGAGGTATGCGCGCAACGCGCGCAACCTAAGACTAGTATATATATATATATAAGAGAAAAAGAGATTTCTTCGCACAATGGGTGCTATGGGAAGAGGAGGAATAAAATTAATTAAGTTAATTATTGTGTATTAGTACTAAACTATAAATGAAATAAGAAAATAATTTGCTATTAAATATAAATTATATTGCGCGTAACCTAAGACTAGTATATATATATATATATATATATATATATATATATATATATATATATATATATATATATATATATATATATATATATATATAAGAGAAAAGAGATTTCTTCGCAAAATGAGTGCTATGGGAAGAGAAGGAATAAAATTAATTAAGTTAATTATTGTGTATTAGTACTTCCAACCGAGAGGTTGTGAGTTCGAGTCTCCCCAAGAGCAAGGTGGGAAGTTCTTGGAGGGAAGGATGCCGGGGGTCTATTTGGAAACAGTCTCTCTACCCTAGGGTAGGGGTAAGGTCTGCGTACACACTACCCTCCCCAGACCCCACTAAATGGGATTATACTGGGTTGTTGTTGTTGTTATTGTGTATTAGTACTAAACTATAAATGAAATAAAAAAAAAGTAAAAAAAAATTATTTGCTATTAAATATAAATTATATTGTAATCAAAGAACTAAAATATTAATTATAACTATTATATATTAGTACTAAATTATAATTGAATTCAAAAAAAAGAGATAAAGTAAAAGATAAAACAATTTACTATCAAATATAAATTATATTGTACTCAAAAGAATAAAAATAGAAAGGAGGAAAAAAAAGAATCTAAAGGGCCAAAGGGGATCTCGAACATACGTCCCCAGCAAAGTTGGGAATTTAAGGCCCCAAAGCAACCACTTCTTCCATCCGCCTCTTTGTTTTTGGAGGCACACTTAAAATATTTAAAGAGTCTCATATATATGTATAAATATATATAATATGTATATACAGAGTTTTTACCGAGACTAACGGGGTCACGTGACTCCTCAACTCACCACATAGGTTCGCCTCTGGTTATACACACAAGCCCAAAAAACACTCATCCAGGCACCCCTAGTCATTCCTAAAGATGCATGCGTTAATTACTCCATCTATTACCTTGACTAATGCGTGAGATAAAATTTTCCCTCTTCATTCCTAGAAGATGTGTTACTATTATTCACCTTTAGATGTAGGAGTATTAGTGGGTGAAAGTGATGGTTCAGAAAATGAAAATTTCAGGCATTTTAGTATATACTGGACAATGAACATAAAGAAAGACGGAGTGGACGAGAACTAGGTAGGTATATCTATGTCTTCCCTTTTTGCACAAACAACCAAAACTACTTGATAGACAAAAAAGTATTTCTAGTCGGAGATACCTTGAATTGGAAGGCTAGTGATAAAAGAACATTTTCTATATTATTTTCACTATATATGGGGGAGAAGAAAAAGAAATTACCATAACTTATAAGTATGATGGAAGATTAATAAAGGCGCTCACAAAGTCACGAGTTGAACAACCCAAAGAACCCAAAGGGAATGACCGTCATTTTTGGTGAATGCGCCCCTCCACTTAAAGGCAAATAGGTTACTCGTAGAAATTTTAATCTCCAAGAAAAATCAGTACTTCAAAATATAAAAAACTAAAAACAGTGAACCAGACCAGAACTGAAATTTTTACTTGAGGATATAAAATAAATCACCACTTTATACGCTGTAATCGATTACATTTTCCTTTATATATTGAGTAGCCATTCGTTAAAAAAACAATTCATCTAAAGTGAGACTTATCAATGCAAATACAAGTTAGTAGAGCCCCAAGTGGATACCGGCAGGAAAATAAAATAAAAAGTTACATTTTCTGTATCCTAAAATTTTTAAGAAGTATGTTCCCTTTGACTTAGGGACATAGGGTAATAGCATGATACACGGATAAAAGTTCACCATCAATCATTCATACTATCATGTAATGCTGCTGGACCCCAAAATATAGAATAGCTAGACAATCATAGGAGAAACCCTTCGATCTGAAATGGAACTACATAAAATATAAAAATAATAGGTATACAAAATAATTAAAGAAACAACAATTACCCACACGATTCTCCTATAAAAAGGTGAAGGAGTCAGTTCAGTCTGCAATGCTCTGAGTTCTATACCTCCAATTTTATCCCTTTTCTCTCAAGAAACATACAAATACAAAAAAAAAAAAAAAAAAAGAAAAGAAAAGAAAAGAAGAATATGGACCTTCCCCAGACACAACAAGATACAAAAGCTATTCCAGATGCCTGGGATTACAAAGGGCGACCTGCTCTTAAATCACTCTCTGGTGGTTGGGCTAGTTCCGCCATGATTTTAGGTGACTTTGTCTTTTCTCTTCTTTTTGCACATTTTTTATCATCTAGTATCCGAAATCCACTGTTCTGGATTCATGGCAGATAGGCTTATAACCTCGAGCCCACGACATGGATTCTTCTTTTTTCACTTGTCATTAGTAGATCTTTTAACATAGAGTTGTACGTTGTATGTATAATATATAACAGGAGTTGAGGCAGTGGAGAGGCTAGTAACACTAGGCATTGCTGTAAACCTGGTGGTGTACTTGACTAAAACCATGCACTTGGGCAATGCTAACGCCGCAAACATTGTTACTAACTTTATGGGAACTTCCTATATCCTCACTTTGCTTGGTGGCTACATTGCTGACACTTTCATCGGAAGGTTAGTACGCTCCTCCATATATAAACAATTTAGTGGCGGATGCAGTTTTTGTGCTGCGAGTTCGAACAAACTCAGTATTTTTTTTATACAAAGTTAAATTTATATGTGAAAAACTAATTATGTTTTCTTAGCATCTTTTAATTTCTTCTTGGTTTAATCGTTGCAGGTATCTTACCATTGGCATCTTCGCCACTGTTCAAGCTATAGTAAGTTTCAATGCTTCTTGCCCAAAACGGAAGAAATTTCATTCTAGTTTTCTTAAACTACTTCACTCACCTTTAGAGTTCTAAAATATTGGAACTAATTAAATATAGCCAAGAATCAGCCTTTTTTTCCTCTTACGTACGGATTAATACGTATGCTTCTTTCTTCGCACATATAATTAGTATAGCATGTGCGAAAAAAGTGATTGCGTAGACAAAAACCTTTTTTTCTAAAGTTCCTATGAAAGAGATCACACGCAAGAGCAAGAGATAGAGCTATGAATTTAATAATATGTCATTTACAGAGGAGTACAAATTGCAGAAAACTGCATGCTAGCTATAATTGCAGGAGGAAGAAAGAAAAGAAAACTCAAACAGATCTAATTTAACAGGAGTAGGGGTACAAAAGAAACCGACAAATCGTACCAACCCGATAATCCGAGTCAAACTGAGAAAAAAAAAACTCGATTATAGTTTGGTCTGATTTGGTTTGGTTTTGAAAAAAAAGACAACCATAATTGGTTTGGTTTGGTTTTAACTAAAGAAAGTCAAACCATAACCAAACCAACGCGACATTACATATATAGAAATTTTAGATATATTTAATATAAAAATATACTTATTGTGATGTAATTTATAAATATTTCTTAAAAATTTTCATAATTTTATCTTTTAAGGTATTATTTCAAAGTTGGACTTAGAACTTTTGAATGTTCCAATAAGTTTTATAGCCATTAACATTAGTAAATTAAATAATACTAACAAAAGCCCAAACCAAAATTAAATCAATACTAATGCTAGCAAAAGACATTCAATTCAATACTACGAACGAAAATGTATTGAATATCTATTTTTTGTTTTGCAATAATTTAGATAAAAATGCATAACCTATTTTTATTTTTTCTTTAACGTTTAGTCATGTAATTAATACTCTCTTATTAGTCTATTTATTTTAGAATGACTCAGTACTTTTAGATTATGTTTATTTTTATTATGACTTTTTAATTAGCAATATTTATATTACATAATTTTATTGTTTTTATTATTGAATATATTAGGATAATGTCATGACACATCTCATATTTTATATTATTTTCTTGGAAAATACTTTATATAATTACGTTATATCTTACTAGAATTAAAGAAATATTTTGAACACATATAGAACAAAGATTTTACCGGAAAAAAACCCCAAAAACCCGAAAATTCGAGAAAACCCGAGAAAAACCAAGAGTGAAAAACCCGAGTTTTATTGGTTTGGTTTGGACTTTAAATTTAGTAACCCGACACAATTGATTTGGTTTGCTAATTATAAAATCCGAACCAATCCGACCTATTTATACCCCTAAATAGGAGTAAATGATAGTACTGTATAAAACTTTACACTATCATATTACAATAAATTAAAACTCTTACAGATTGCCTGTGGTAAGTACTGTATAAATTAGTAACCTTAAAAATGAAACAGTAAACCAATATTAATAATAAATTTTGAAACATACAAAATTTTATTAATACTGTTTCCTCTTTTTTAAGTACTAATTAACTTTTTTTTACTGCTATGATAAACAGGGTGTCACAATTTTGACAATATCCACAATAATCCCAAGCCTGCGACCTCCAAAGTGTGAACTAGGAAGCTCAACATGCATCCCAGCAAGCGGCGAACAACTCGCCGTCCTTTACACCGCCCTATACATGACGGCTCTAGGCACCGGCGGCTTAAAATCCAGCGTCTCCGGTTTCGGTACCGACCAATTCGACGATTCCGACAAAAAGGAAAGAGGCCAGATGATTAAATTCTTTAGCTGGTTCTTTTTCTTAATAAACGTAGGAGCGCTAGCTGCAGTGACAGTACTGGTGTACATTCAGGATAAAGTGGGAAGGGAATGGGGTTATGGTATATGCGCTTGTGCTATTATTGTTGGACTTGTCGTGTTCTTAACTGGGACAAAGAAATATCGTTTCAAGAAACTTGTTGGGAGTCCATTGACTCAAATTGCTTCAGTGTTTGTTGCTGCTTGGAGGAAAAGGCATCTGAAATTGCCATCTGATTCTTCTTTTCTTTTCAGTGTTGATGATATTATTGGGGAAGATAACAAAAAGAGTTAACGTTCTTAAGTTAATACTATAATTATAGTCAAATATACAGATACTTAGGTAAAAGTTTTAATATATGTATATATATAGTCTATGCAAAAGTTATCCGTAACCGATCTTTTAGATAAGCTCCTGCCATCATTAGCTCTTGAATTTTATTCCTTTTGATGCGACGTAAAATATTTTTAAAAAACTATCCGATTTGCTAAACATTATTAACAATCTTTCGGAGAATATTTACAGAAGTTCACCCAAATACCAAAAAACTTGTTCAATGAACATGCATATTTATACTAGCATCTGGGGGGGGGGGGGAGCAATTAAGAAAGTAACTCTTGTATGTCTAGTAAACTATTTAAAAATTGGATAATAGTCTTGCATTATACTTTAACAGTATGAAGTAGTTGAATAATTAAGTAGCTATAATTGTACAAAAGAAAAGTTGGTGATACTGGAAAATTATTTTCATGGTAGGCCAATCTTTGACAGCTATTTATATACTATACGGTAGGCCAATCAACCTATTCACCAGCAGTAGTCTCCAATCAAATCCAAAAATTATTTCCATTATGCTGACTGTTCTGTTCCAAAAATTACATTTTTCCTGTGGATTTAATTTTGTTTAATTAATTTATTTTGCAGTTTCTTGGACAAGGCAGCTATTAAAGAAGATAACAGTGAATTTTCCGGGACAACCATATTGAATAACTGGAATTTAGCAACTTTAACCGATGTTGAAGAAGTTAAATTGGTAATCAGAATGCTACCAACATGGGGCACGACCATTATGTTTTGGACTGTCTATGCTCAAATGACAACATTTTCTGTGTCACAAGCTACTACAATGAACCGTCACATTGGTAAATACTTTGAAATTCCAGCTGCCTCGCTCACTGCTTTCTTTGTTGGAAGTATTCTTTTGATGATTATTTTCTATGATCGAATCATGGTTCCGATTTGTCGTCGATTCTTGAATAATCCACATGGTTTCACGCCGTTGCAACGTATTGCTATAGGCCTAGTCAGTTCAATTTTTGCAATGATAGCTGCTGCTTTAACCGAAGTTAAAAGATTGAAGGTTGCGAAATTACACGGATTGGCCAACGATCAGAATGCTATAATTCCTATGAGTGTGTTTTGGTTAGTCCCACAATTCTTGCTTGTTGGTGGAGGTGAAGCTTTCACTTATATTGGGCAACTTGATTTTTTCTTAAGGGAATGTCCTAAAGGGATGAAGACTATGAGTACAGGGTTGTTTATAAGCACAATTTCATTAGGATTTTTCTTTAGTTCAATTTTGGTCACAATTGTGGATAAGGTGACTGGAAAAACAAGGCCATGGTTAGCTGATAATCTGAACAAAGGGAAGCTCTATGATTTCTACTGGCTTTTGGCAATATTGAGTGTTTTGAATTTGATGCTTTTCTTGTTTTGTTCAAGCCGATATGTGTACAAGGAGAAGAGGCTGGCTGAGGTAGGGATTGAAATGGAGGACTCGGACCCAGTTTGCCATTGAAAAGCCAATTATTAGCAAAGCCACTTTGTTTTTGTTTTTGTTTTTTTTCCCTCTTTTTTCTTGGGATTTTATTTCAGTGGCAAATATAATGTAACATAGTAACAGTGGGTTCAAAGAACCCATTGTCTTTGGCTCAGAATTACTATTTATATGTAGAAACTGTAAGTCATAAATAATTACACATGAATGAAATCTGAACCCACTGCTTCAAAGAAGCAGTAATTTAGTGGAGCATTTGACTCGTATGGAATTTGGTTGCAAGCACTCATTTTGAGAGTTTAATTGAACCTATCATTTTTAACTTCTTTTATTTTCACAAAAGAGACACGAGAGAAAAAAAAGGGAGGAGAAAAGGGTTACCGGAAGTCTAGCAATTGGCAAACTGAAATTCAAATAATTAAAGAGATCATACTTTTATTTTATTATTATATCGTCTGATATTTATTTTATGGATTTTGACAAGCATATACCTAGTATTGGTGTTCTCGTCCGAGCCGTTGAAGTATTTCTAGATTTCGTTTCCTTCAACTTTTAGATTTAAAGTATAGAAAAAGAAAAATTATTTCTTCAAGCTAAGGGTGGCTTTTCCAATCATTTTCTTCAAAATAAGTTAATTCTTGGTTATCACAGCTAAACGGATATCCTTTTTCTTGCAATCGCTTGTTTCCTAGTTCCTAGCTTTTATACGCCAATCCTTGAAGGGCTCTCGATCACTATTTGTTAGTTATCTATCTCAATTCTCTTTCTCTTTGAAAATAAAAAGAAATATTCTCGTTTATATTAAAATATTATGTACAAGACCAAAAGGCATATGAAGTTCCTTAGAACTATCTCTCTTTGCAATATGTATATATACTATAATATTGCTCCGTTTGAGTAATTATTATTATTTAAAAAAAAAACATTTTCGTTCTTAAGACGATGTGTTTTGCTCTTTGGATCTACCTTGTCAATTTTTATCAGATTTATTATGCTCTTTGTTCTTAGACCAATGTCCTTACTCCTGATTCCAAACTCAGAAGTGAGAGAGAATTTTGGCTACCCTAGTAGAATACATATCCGCCAATGACGTTTTTAACAATCTACTAACAAGGAAAATAAAGATGATACCTTTAGGGGTATAAGAGTGGTATAAAAATTTATAAGAGTGGTATGAGGTATAAGAAGGTATAAGAGTGGTATAAAAATTTAATACCACCTTAATACTCTGTTTGGTTAGCAAACTAGGTATAAGTTATCCCGGTATTAATTTTAACACCGGGATAACTTATACCTTATAGAAGGTGGGGGTAATTAGCACCGGTATAACTTATATCTTCTTCTTAGAAATTATGTAATTGTCATTCTTAATACAACATACCAAACAATGAATAAACAACAATCCCAACATAACTAATCCCAACATAACTTATCCCAATATAACTTATACCGGCATAACTTATACTGGTATAAATCATATTCCAACCAAACGACCCCTTAATGTTTTGGTCTACCCGGTGAATGATGGATTAGTCAGCTTACTTATTTACCCGTAGAGTGATATCGTTGAATTTGTAGCGTCGTTTATAGATACGTAAATTAAATTGATTCAAGAATATAAAATAAATAAAAACAAAAATAAATTAATTAAGGAAACTTGAAGAAAAGACAAGCCTGGTTATGAAGTGGGTTTCTTCGGGAGCAAGAACAAGAACAAAGTATAGAGCAAAAAGAATGTTAATAAAATAAGAGCCAATTTTAGCCCCTTTTTGCCTGTAGATTGTATACGGCTAAAATCGGATAGTCTAATTTTATGATCATTATGACATTCTATAACCCGTCGTAAGGAGGACCGAGACACAGTTTGGGGCTCGACCCCGAGGGTTCCCTATGCTTGACCTCGGGGTAGAGCAAATCGGCGGCTATGATGAACGAGTGAAAGATTCCCAAGGCACTTGATTAAAGCTGACCAATCCTATTAGGCTAGTGCAAGCCCGTACCATGGCATTAAATGGCTGTACCAGCCGCACATCTTTGTAATAAATGCATCTATACTATGTTGGGATTCCCCCTCATATATAAAGGGGACCTTTGTTATTTTTTGCACACATGATATTCAATACAAGAACATTCTATGCTCTCTAACTTAAACACTCTTTATTGTCTTTCCTTTGATTTATTACTTAAATTTATTGTGTTCCATTGATTGTTCTTCCTTTATTACTCATCATTGGTCTTGAAGAGCCCTCATTAAAGCTCTTAGAACTGTTAGTCCCCATTGATCGGCCCCATTCAAGCATTTAGCTCGACCTCGAGGCCCAGTATAGGCTAGCTTGAGACCCCAATGCTCGGCCACTCGGTTTGCATAAACATACTATTTTCAAGCTCTTATCTTATTTTCTAGTCTCACACGTAGCATCTACTGCTTAACAACTAGCATAAAAATAAATCATATATTTTTAGAACCACATAATCAAAATCAATTGTTATTACCATTTTCAAGGCAAACATAGATATTTCATTTCTACAAGGAGTAATTCCTATATTTATAGTTAAATTCAAGGAGATAAGATCCCTAAATCATGCTCCTCTTAAATATGAATAAAGATCCCTCTTGACGGCAGCATAACAGTTGAGTATAAGTGCAAAGATTCTTTGTAATGGCCGCCCTTGAATGCTGACTTCTTCAACTGATATCTTCCTTCAAACTTTCGTCTCGAGTGTCTTCGAAACTCAAACAACACCGATCACATGCTCGTAACCGATGCCAATTATTTGCTGATTCGTATCCGACCCGTCTTTACTATCACGCATCAACTCGACGAGCATCCATCAATTTTACCCCGTACATATATTACTGACTGTTGATCACACCATTGGAATTTCTATTTTGTTTTATTTTATAATTTGTATATTTATTTATCTTTTAAATCTTAAGATGAGAGTTCAAGTAGCATGGCAAGTTTAATGGTGACACAAAGTGGAATAACATGTACCGCCGGATTTCATAATTTTTTCAATTTCCATTGCTTTAATCTTTTGATGATTCTGGCTTCATAACAGATGTTCTTTTAGTTATATAATCTTTTTTCATTAGAAATAATATAACAAACTACACGAATCAATAAATAAAGAGTTAATACCCGAAAATTTCCTTAAACTATTATCTTTTTATTAGTTTTTCACTTAAATTATTCGGTATCACCAAAACCCCCTTGAACTATATTGCCCTTCATATTAAAACTCTCTAATTGCTGACCTGACATAACATATGTAAATACTCGCTTGGAAGCTCGTGTAGCTGAAAAAAATATCAAAATGGCCCACCTAACAAAAAAAAAAATGACTAATTATCCTAACCCTCTTTCAATTTTTTTTAATAATAAATTTTCTCCTTATTTCAGTTATATCCACCGTTCTTCCTCATTTTTCCACGGTTCTTTCTTATTTTTTCACATTTCTTCTTTATTTTCACATTCTTCTTCATTTTTACCCTTTTTTCTTCAGTTCTCCGTATGGGTTTTTTTTTTTAAAAAAAAATTCCCATCTTATTTCCTCTGAAATGATTTATTCTCTTTCTTTGTTTCCTCTAAAATGATCTATTCTCTTTCTTATTTTAGTCCTTTTTTATGTTTTACATATTGTTGAAAGAATACCAATTTAAATCGTCTTATTAAACTTAACAATTTGTAGAGAATAAAGTTGATTCTTTTGAACCTTCTATATATAATATCTGTAATTAGAGAATGTAATTGCTGGCCAATTGATTTTTTATTTGTGAAATTTTATTTTGTGTAATAACATTTATGTAATATAAGATGAATTTTAAAAAATGCAACACTTTATGCCTTTATTTATATTTTTACTATGCTACAAAGTTAATATAAATAAGGACTTATTCAATTGGAGTCTAGCATAAAATACAATCACAATTAAACCTAAAATTAACATGTACATTAGATATTATTTTGGCCAAAACTCCTAGAATTAATCAATCACTAGTCAAACTATCCGCGCTTCGCGCGGTTATAAGAAATATGAATGATTTAAAATAATATTTTTATATTTCCAATCACGATAATATTTATCATGCAAATACAAATAACTTTATATATTGCTGAGATCTCAAATATACATTAACCATACGTGATGTGTATGTGTATGGGGTAAAATATGTTCATATTTAATGATCGCATAAGAAAGCGACACGTGGAACCGAAGACAGAAGATAGCCAAACCCGAGGAAATGATCTCGCTTGTCATCGGAGAGAATGATACTCATAAAGACAAAATAAATGCTGTCATCCGGTAGTATTCAATAAAGAATATTCTACAACATTAAGTGCATGATCCGTTACAGAGAATATGACATTCACTGCCTAACATTACACATTCTTCATTGACCCTCATAATTGTCATTATAAAGGAGCTTAATCCTATGACCTTATTCCCTAGGTGTAAATATAAATAGTGAGCTCTATCATCATTGCAAGGACACAAATTTTCTGACAGGCATATACTATACTTCATCAAAAGCTCAATTAACATTTTACTTTCTTGCTTATTTGCACTGTTCTTATTGCACCCGGTAGCCCTGCGCCGGGAACTAAGATATCTACCGTTTATTCCAATTTTAAGGCTAAGTCTTATATTTCTGTCTAATTCATCTATTATTTTTGGATCAAATCAATTCACTTGTCTATACACCACGTATAAATTCAACTGTACCATTTTCCGGGTAAACAGTTTGGCGCCCACCATGGGGCATAGACAATTGTGTAATTGACTTGATCCCTGCACCTATTACTAACTTGTTTGATCCTTTGTCCTTAGCAAAAATCATTAAAAATGACAAATAATGGTTATAGTAACACACCCAACGTTGAGGCCCAAGGAAATCAGCCTTAACACGAAGATTCTATTAGTGGTACATGCAACGAGGGGAACGAGGCCACACCGGTCCACGACAACTGATATTTAGACATGTTCGGGAGGCGACTCCTGATGATGCTGAAGGGGAGCACGTCGTTGAAGCAGTCAAGGTTTTGCAGGAGCAACATGAGGACATTATAGGCCATCTCACATGACAGAATAAGGTCATGATGGAGCTGAAGTAGGCATTGTGGGGAGCTTCCAGCAATACGCGAATGAACGAAGCCAGTTCTTCCTGGTGCTCCCGTAAATCAAACAACGCAGAGGGTCGATCACAACACCCCGAGGGGTAAGGTCATCTCTGATAAGCCGAGGGGGAGCAGATCTGGTCATAACAATGAGAGTGATCCCTTTAAAATCGAACTTATGTGGTTTATGAGGGATGTAAACGCTCGAATGGATCAAATTCTGGGTGCACAACCAGTGCCGAAGGGGCCAGACTCAAAGAAGAACACGCAAGTGCAGTATAAACCAAGTGTGACACCAGAATTGATCCCAAAATAGTTTAAAATGCCAGAAGTTCCTAAATATGATGGGACTTAAGATTCCCAAGAACATATCGCCACCTATAGAATGACGGTGAAGGGGAATAATTTAGCTCCCCATAAGATTAAGTCAATTTTGCTGAAGAAATTTGGGGAAACTCTTACGAAGCGAGCCCTGACGTGGTATTCACTTTTGCCTGAGCATTCTATAAATTCGTTTGAGATGCTCGTGGTCTCTTTCATCAAGGCCCATGTTGGGGCCAGAAAGGTACAGTCCCAAAAGGCCGATATATTCAAGATTGCACAAGGAGAGTCCGAGTTGCTGCGGGAGTTTGTAACCAGATTCCAGAAGGAAAGGATGTTGCTACAGGTCGTACCGAACGAATGGACAGCTGAAACATTAATCAAAGATCTAAATCCGAGAAGCTCCAACGCTTCCCTAAAATTGAAAGAAAGTCTGCTCGAGTTCCAAGCAACAACTTGGGAAGATATTTACAACCGGTATGAGTCAAAGATAACGATTGAGGATGATCAGCTTGGTTTCCCAGTGTCGGTTAAGGGTCGGGACCTAGAGACGACTAAATAGAAATCGAATGACGATTTCGACAAAGATCGACAGTCTTCAAGGAGTCAGTTTTTGCCCTATGAGCGGACCAAAGGATGTGGCTGAGGTTTCCTATCAGCGGATAGACTCGCACCGATAGGAGAGCTGATCGCGGTCGAAATAAGATGTCATTACAGGACAAGGAAACGTTAGGTTCTCGAGATTCTTCCTACCTCAGACTTTCCGAATACAACTTCAATGTCAGCGTTGTAGAGCTTCGGCTATGAGGAACATTAAAGAAGCACAGTTCCCGAAGCTAATAAGATTTGATCCTAGCTAGAGGGATCCTAATTTGTGTTGCGAATATCACAGGACAAACGGTCACCGGGCTGGGGACTGCTGGCATCTGCGTGAAGAGGTGGCGATATTGCTGAAAAACGGCCATCTCAGGGAATCTATAAGTGACCGATTCAAAAGCAACTAGGGTCGCAACTGTAATAACACGGAGCCTTCGAAAGCAGGGGAAGATCCCCCACGCCTGACGATTAATATGATTTTTTTTTGGGGGGGTGGGGGCGCAGATTAACGGGTTACATTCTCGACGGAAAAAATACGAAGGTGTTAAGGACCCACAACAAGAGACTCCGTGTAGTCACTGAAGACGACATTACTTTTATGCAGGAAGACGCGGATGGTTGCTGCTATCGCATAATGACACCTTAGTAATCTCTTTAAATGTCTTAGATTTTAAAATTGAACGTGTTATGGTGGATCCAGGAAGTTCGGCCAACATCATACAATGGAGGGTGTTGGGGCAAGCTAAGCTCACCACAAGCATCATTCCGGCCATAAAGCTCCTCGTCGGGTTCAACCTAGCAAGTGTGATAACTCGAGGAGAGATCCTTCTATCTACGAATGCTGAAGGGGTGAGGAAGACAACCCTTTTCGAGGTGGTAGACGGAGATATGGGCAATAATATTATCTTGGGTAGACCGTGGTTCGACGAGATAAAAGATGTACCATCGACATATCACTAGTTGCTGAAATTCTCAACTCCCAAGGGAATTAAGCAAATAAGAGGTGACCAACCAACAACAAGGGAGATGAATGCAATCTCAGTTCCTAGTAGCAAAGGGAAGAAGCATGCGGCATAGCAATTACAGGAACTGATGCCTGTTCTCAAACCGAGCAAAATCAACTATGGGGAAGAGTCACCGAAATCCTATCAGGTGCCGAGGTGTTTTCAGGTACCAGAAGAGACGCATGAAAAAAAATCCACAGCGAAAGAACTTGATCAAGTCGCATTATTCGAAAAGTTCTTGGAGGGGAAGTTCCACTTGGGGAAAGGACTGCACCCCGAACTCGGGTCTGGGTTTATTGAATTCCTTAAATTTAATATCGATCATTTTGCATGGTCGAGTGCAGATATGACAGGTATTCCGCCAGAAGTGGTCATGCAAAAACTAAGCTTGGATCCTAGCATCCCTCCGGTAAGGTAGAAAAAACGTCCTATTACCGAGGTCAGAAACAAATTGGTCAAAGAAGGGGTAACTCATTTTCTTGATATCAGTTCAATTTGAGAAGTAAAGTATCCTGACTGGCTAGCTAACTTAGTAATAGTTCCAAAGAAGAATAATAATTTTGCATGTGCATATATTATACAGACTTAAATAAGGAGTGCCCAAAAGATTCATTCCCATTGCCAAACATTGATCAAATGATTGATGCAACGGTCATGCATCAATTAATGAGTTTCCTCGATGCTTACTCCGGGTACAACCAAATCAAAATGAAATCGGATTCAGCTCTAATGGCCCACCTAACAAAAAATAATGACTAATTATCCTAACCCTCTTTCAATTTTTTTTATAATAAATTTTCTCCTTATTTCAGTTATATCCACCCTTCTTCCTCATTTTTCCACGGTTCTTTCTTATTTTTTCACATTTCTTCTTTATTTTCACATTCTTCTTCATTTTTACCCTTTTTTCTTCAGTTCTCCGTATGTTTTTTTTTAAAAAAAAAATCTCCCCTCTTATTTCCTCTAAAATGATTTATTCTCTTTCTTAGTTTCCTCTAAAATGATTCATTCTCTTTCTTATTTTAGTCCCTTTTTATGTTTTACATATTGTTGAAAGAATACCAATTTAAATCGTCTTATTAAACTTAACAATTTTTAGAGAATAAAGTTGAATCTTTTGAACCTTCTATATATAATCTCTGTAATTAGAGAATGTAATTGCTGGCCAATTGATTTTTTATTTGCGAAATTTTATTTTGTGTAATAACATTTATGTAATATAAGATGAATTTTAAGAAATGCAACACTTTATGCCTTTATTTATATTTTTACTGTGCTACAAAGTTAATATAAATAAGGACTTATTCAATTGGAGTCTAGCATAAAATACAATCACAATTAAACCTAAAATTAACATGTACATTAGTTATTATTTTGGCCAAAACTCCTAGAATTAATCAATCACTAGTCAAACTATCCGCGCTTCGCGCGGTTATAAGAAATATGAATGATTTAAAATAATATTTTTATATTTCCAATCACGATAATATTTATCATGCATATACAAATAACTTTATATATTACTGAATCTCAAATATACATTAACCATACGTGATGGGTATGTGTATGGGGTAAAATATGTTCATATTTAATGATCGTATAAGAAAGCGACACGTGGAACCGAAGACAGAAGATAGCCAAACCCGAGGAAATGATCTCGCTTGTCATCGGAGAGAATGATACTCATAAAGACAAAATAAATGCCGTCATCCGGTAGTATTCAATAAAGAATATTCTACAGCATTAAGTGCATGATCCGTTACAGAGAATATGACATTCACTGCCTAACATTACACATTCTTCAATGACCCTCATAATTGTCATTATAAAGGAGCTTAATCCTATGACCTTATTCCCTAGGTGTAACTATAAATAGTGAGCTCTATCATCATTGCAAGGACACAAATTTTCTGACAGGCATATACTATACTTCATCAAAAGCTCAATTAACATTTTACTTTCTTGCTTATTTGCACTGTTCTTATTGCTCCCGGTAGCTCTGCGCCGGGAACTAAGATATCTACCGTTTATTCCAATTTTAAGGCTAAGTCTTATATTTCTGTCTAATTCATCTATTATTTTTGGATCAAATCAATTCACTTGTCTATAAACCACGTATAAATTCAACTGTACAACTTTACGGGTAAACAGTTTGGCGCCCACCATGGGGCATAGACAATTGTGTAATTAACTTGATCCCTGCACCTATTACTAACTTGTTTGATCCTTTGTCCTTAGCAAAAATCATTAAAAATGACAAATAATGGTTATAGTAACACACCCAACGTTGAGGCCCAAGGAAATCAGCCTCAACACAAAGATTCTATTAGCGGTACCCGCAATGAGGGGAACGAGGCCACACCGGTCCACGACGGCTGATATTTAGACATGTTCGAGAGGCGACTCCTGATGATGCTGAAGGGGAGCACGTCGTTGAAGCAGTCAAGGTCTTGCAGGAGCAACATGAGGACATTATAGGACATCTCACATGACAGAATAAGGTCATGACGGAGCTGAAGAAGGCATTGTGGGGAGCTTCCAGCAATACGCGAATGAATGAAGCCAGTTCTTCCCGGTGCTCCCGTAAATCAAACAATGCAGAGGGTCGATCACAACACCCCGAGGGGTAAGGTCAGCTCTGATGAGCCGAGGGGGAGCAGACCTGGTCATAACAATGAGAGTGATCCCTTTAGAATCGAACTTATGCGGTTTATGAGGGATGTAAACGCTCGAATGGATCAAATTTTGAGTGCACAACCAGTGCCGAAGGGGCCAGACTCAAAGAAGAACACGCAAGTGCAGTATAAACCAAGTGCGACACCACAAATGATCCCAATATAGTTTAAAATGCCAGAAGTTCCTAAATATGATGGGACTTAAGATTCCCAGGAGCATATCGCCACCTATACAATGCCGGTGAAGGGGAATAAATTAGCTCCCCATAAGATTGAGTCAATTTTGTTGAAGAAATTCAGGGAGACTCTTACGAAGCGAGCCCTGACGTGGTATTCACTTTTGCCTGAGCATTCCTTAAATTCGTTTGAGATGCTCGTGGTCTCTTTCATCAAGGCCCATGCTGGGGCCAGAAAGGTACAGTCCCAAAAGGCCAATATATTCAAGATTGCACAAGGAGAGTCCGAGTTGCTGTGGGAGTTTGTAACCAGATTCCAGAAGGAAAGGATGTTGCTACAGGTCGTACCGGACGAATGGGCAGCTGAAACATTTACCAAAGATCTAAATCCAAGAAGCTCCAACGCTTCCCGAAAATTGAAAGAAAGTCTGCTCGAGTTCCATGCAACAACTTGGGCAGATATTTACACTCGGTATGAGTCAAAGATAACGATTGAGGATGATCAGCTGGGTTTCCCAGTGTCGGGACCTAGAGAAGACTAAAGAGAAATCGAATGACGATTTCGACAAAGATCGACAGTCTTCAAGGAGTTGGTTTTTGCCCTATGAGCGGGCCGAAGGATGTGGCTGAGGTTTCCTATCAGCGGATAGAATCGCTCCGATGGGAGAGCTGATCACGGTCGAAATAACATGTCATTATAGGACAAGGAAACGTTAGGTTCTCGAGATTCTTCCTACCTCAGACTTTCCGAATACAACTTCAACGTCAGCATTTTAGAGCTTCGGCTATGAGAAACATTAAAGAAGCACAGTTCCCGAAGCTAATAAGATTTGATCCTAGCTAGAGGGATCTTAATTTGTGTTGCGAATATCACAGGACAAACGGTCACCGGGCTGGGGACTGCTGGCATTTGCGTGAAGAGGTGGCGACATTGCTGAAAAACGGCCATCTCAGGGAATCTATAAGTGACAGGTTAAAAAGCAACTAGGGTCATAATCGTAATAACACGGAGCCTTTGAAAGTAGGGGAAGATCCCCCACGCCTGACGATTAACATGATTTGGGGGGGGGAGCAGATTAACGGGTTGCATTCTCGACGGAAAAAATACGAAGGTGTTAATGACCCACAACAAGAGACTCCGTGTAATCACTGAAGACAACATTACTTTTATGCAGGAAGACGCAGATGGTTGCTGCTATCGCATGATGACACCTTGGTAATCTCTTTAAATTTCTTAGATTTTAAAATTGAACGTGTTATGGTGGATCCAGGAAGTTCGGCCAACATCATACAATGGAGGTTGTTAGGGCAAGCTAAGCTCACCAGAAGCATCATTCCGTCCATAAAGCTCCTCGTCGAGTTCAACCTAGTAAGTGTGATAACTCGAGGAGAGATCCTTCTATCTACGAATGCTGAAGGGGTAAGGAAGACAACCCTTTTCGAGGTGGTGGACGAAGATATGGGCAATAATATTATCTTGGGTAGACCATGGTTCGACGAGATAAAAGATGTACCATCGACATATCACTAGTTGCTGAAATTCCCAACTCCCAAGGGAATTAAACAAATAAGAGGTGACCAACCAACAACAAGGGAGATGAATGCAATCTTAGTTTCTAGTAGTAAAGGGAAGAAGCATGCGGCATAGCAATTACAGGAACTGATGCCTATTCTCAAACCGAGCAAAGTCAACTATGGAGAAGAGTCACCGAAATCCTATCAGGTGTCGAGGTGTTTTCAGGTACCAGAAGAGACGCATGAAAAAATATCCACAGCGAAAGAACTTGATCAAGTCGCATTATTCGAAAAGTTCTTGGAGAGGAAGTTCCACTTGGGGAAAGGACTGCACCCCGAACTCGGGTATGGGTTTATTGAATTCCTTAAATTTAATATCGATCATTTTGCATGGTCACGTGCAGATATGACAGGTATTCCACCAGAAGTGGTCGTGCAAAAACTAAGCTTGGATCCTTGCATCCCTCCGGTAAGGTAGAAAAAACGTCCTATTACCCAGGTCAGAAACAAATTGGTCAAAGAAGAGGTAACATATTTTCTTTATATCGGTTCAATTCGAGAAGTAAAGTATCCTGACTGGCTAGCTAACTTAGTAATAGTTCCATAGAAGAATAATAATTTTGCATGTGCATATATTATACAGACTTAAATAAGGCGTGCCCAAAAGATTCATTCCCATTGCCAAACATTGATCAAATGATTGATGCAACGGCCATGCATCAATTAATGAGTTTCCTCGATGCTTACTCCAGGTACAACTAAATCAAAATGAAATTAGAAGATCAGGAATATACTTCATTTATCATGAATTTCGGCACATATTGTTACAATGTGATGCCCTTCGGGCTAAAGAATGCCGGAGCTATTTATCAATGGCTCGTGAACAAGATGTTTGAAAAGCAAATAGGGAAAACCATGGAAGTTTATATAGATGATATTCTTGTTAAGTCTTTGATCGCAGGTGATCATCTTAAACATTTGCAAGAAACTTTTGACATACTAAGGAAGCATAACATAAAACTTAACCCCGAGAAGTATGCGTTTGGGGTCAGCTCCGGTAAGTTCCTGGGGTTCTTTGTGTCATAGAGGGGGATCAAGGTTAACCCTAATAAAATCAAAGCCATCGAAGATATCCTGGACCGGCTATCAAAAGTAAAGGAGGTTCAAAGGCTAACAAGGAGATTGGTCGCTTTGAGCAGATCCATTTCCCGATCTTCAGAAAAATTCCATCATTTCTTTGCACTTCTCAAAAAGAAGAATAACTTTGAGTGGACATCAGAATTCCAGCAGGCTTTGAATGATCTAAAAAGGTATTTGTCAGGTCCTCTGTTATTGTCAAAACCGGAGGAAGGTGAATCACCACTGATATACTTAGCAGTCTTGGAAGTTGTGGTAAGTGATGTTTTAGTCCGTGAGGACAAAGATACACAATATCCTATTTAATACTTTAGAAAATTTTTAACGGGAGTAGAAACTCGCTACCCACATCTGAAAAATTGGCCTTAGCCCTCGTAGTTGCCACTAGAAAGCTAAGGCCTTATTTTCGATGTCACCCAATAGCTATGGTGATCACTTTTTTTCCTGTGGAATATTCTTCATAAGCCTGAACTCTCAGGTAGGCTGGCCAAATATACCGTTGAAATGAGCGAATTTGACATGGAATATAAACCTAGGACTGCAATTAAGTCACAGGTCTTAGCTGACTTTCTGGCCGATTTCAGTCTAGGACTTTTACCTTTGGCTATCAAAGAAGCAGTAATGGTGTCGAAATCGACATCAGAAGTTTAGACCTTGTTCACAGATGGATCTTCCAATGTGAAAGGGTTCGGGCTCGGCATAGTATTAACCACGCTTTCGAGAGAAATCCTAAGAACTATTTCTCTGACTAACAATGAAGCGGAGTATGAAGCTTTGATTGCAGAGCTTGAATTGGCCCGGTGACTGGACTCTGAGGTCATAGAAATCAAATGCGACTCCCAATTGATGGTAAATCACGTCTATGGGGATCTTCGAAGCCAAGGAGGAACACATGCAACAATACGTAATGAAGGTTCAGGCTCTGCTCTCGCTCGGTTCCGGGAGAGGTCAATCATGCATATCCCGAGGGGATAAAATAAGCAAATGCACTAGCTAACATAGGCTCATCTACAGAAATTAAAGAATTGGACTCCAGTACGGTCTTACAGCTTATTCACTCGGTATTGTATGCATATAGTGTGACCACCTAATTTTTTACTACACTCAAGTTTTCTACATTTTTTATATTTAATATTTTCTAGGTTAAATCTTGATATTTTAACTTTGATGTTATTTTTATTAGTAGGCTTTATTAGAGAATGCGTAATATTTTTAACACAGTCTACTACATATAGGTCGAAAGAATTTAATTTAAGCACGTATCAAATCTAATAAAATTACTTCCTAACCTCCCTATACTATTTCCTTGTGCTGTCACTCACTCACTACACTATTTTCTTGTCCCATCACCCACTCCCTACACTATTCCCCTGTCCCATCATCCATTCCTTACACTCTTCCTCTCGTCTTTTCTTATTATATGTACACACACATGAGGAAGAAGGGAGGGGATCAGATTAGAAAAGATAAGGAAAACCTTCTTCCCCATCTTAGGGCATCTCCAAGGGTGCATTATTTTTTGCACCAAATTTAAATTTGGTGTAAAATTTGGTATTTTTTGTTCCAACGGAACACCATGTGAGCACGTGATTTTTTCCTATGAAAAATACTCCTAAAATTAAATAAATAGATTTTTCCCAAATGGTTTGCAATTTTATAGGATTTTTGTAGAATTTTGATTAATTGTTTGCATTTTATGCACGTCTAATTCTGTTAAAATTATAAAAAATATCAAAAATATCATGCATTACATTTAGATTTTGTGTTCATATTTTAGGATCAATTAGTTAATTAATTACTTTATTAAATGAAAATCACAAAAAAATATCTTTCATTTTTACATTTTAGCCTTTAATGCTAATTTAGTAATTTTTTTCTTTGATTTAGGATCAACTAATTTTGTAAATACTATAAATAAATAATTAGTTTAGTTTTACAAATTAGATTAATTTATAATTTTAATTAATTAAAGAAAGAAAAAGAAAACAAAAAAAGAAAAGAATTTGAAGAGGGCTTAATTTAGCCTTAAAATTGGGCCAGAGTTCAAAATTGACCCAAATTCCCATCGATCAGCCCAATCTCCAAACCCCTTCCCCGGTCCAACCCGTTCTCACCAAAACGACCGCATTTTCCTAGCCTTCAATCATAGCCGTTGGATGCTCTTGATCCAACGGCTCGAAACTTGATGCCCTAAAACCATTTATATGTCGGAACAGCCCCCCCAAACCCTAAATCCATTCCTCACTTCCATCTTCCTCTCTCTCCAAATCCCAACCCTAGCCTCCCCAAAATCTTCATCATCGGCCACCAGCTTAACACCACCAAACGACCTCCAAATCTGCCCAAATCCACACCCCATACTATTTACGTCCACCTCACCACTAAGTCACCATTAATCTCCCAAAAAATCAAATAGATTGTTTCCAATTTCAAATCTAGGGATTCCCGAAAAAAAGCCCTAATTTTTCTTTTACGATTTTCTCCCAAAAATTCGAGCCGCTTTGACTGAAAACTTACGTTAATAGATTGCTCTCAATAAGAGCAATCAATTGATGATAGTTTTAAGTCATTCCGAGATCATCAGATTTGGGTAGACTCGTCAGATTCCGGTCAAAACTTATCGGTTCTATCTACCCACCGGAGTTCATCATCGTTATTTCTTCTGGGTCAGGTTTGGGGTAAGGTCTCTTTTTGTTTTTTCCTTCATCATTGTCTTCCCGTTTAGCTTGCATGGTTCCAACTTTAATTTGATCTTAGGTTAATTTTAGTATTTGTTAGAATTTGTTAAGTCTTCATTTCAGTAGTTGGTTTAATAAGTTTTAACAATTTCCCATTTGATGAGATTCGCTTGGTGATAGATTTTTTTAGGATTTCTGATGTTGGTTCATGTTAAATATATTTAGGGTTAATTTAAAGGTTTGATTGCTTAAAAATCTGTTCCTTTGATCCTTTCTTCCGTGTTAATTTTTGTCTTGTGGTGTTGGTTCTGATTTGTAAACGAATTGGAATTATAGGGGGTTAATTGAACAAATGAAAACGTAGAGGGTTAATTTGGAAAATAGAAATAGGATTTTCAGATAAGGTTAATTTTAGAAGCTTCTAGAATTTGGGGCAGATGGCTCTATTTGGCACATGGCATTTCATTGGCCTATAAAATAGACCCCTCCCCTTCACTCCGAAAAAAAGGTAACAAAAAAACAAACCTAAAAATCTTCTGAGTGATCTAGCTTCATTCTTGGCTTTTTCTTTCTATTACTGAGAATTTGAAAGGGATTTTTCTCTAAATATTTCTTGGTTCTGAAGCTAAGAATGGCTTGATAGCAAGGCTGTGTTGAGTATTGTTGCTGTTTCTCACTACTGTACCCATAAGCTGATCTCATTCTTGTATTTCATACTTCTATTTGAGTATTTGCTATTATCCCTACTTCTAGGTATTTAAATCTTCACCTATTCTGAACTAGTGCAATGAAAAGATGTCTTCTTTATGTTATCCCTATGATTGATTGCTAAAGATTATTATGTTTAGTTGTTCCCGTCTTTTGTTTGATTATGCAATTTTTCTAGCTGAGGTTTGGTAGTAATTCTAATGGTAGTAAAACCAATTCAAGTTAATATCATGAGCTTACAAGCATGTAATCCGACTTAGCTTTGATATTTTGATGGCTGTTGGCTTTTCGTTGGTTGACTCTGAAATTTATGGTTCAGTGCACTTTCAGTTTCTTTGAAATGACCTTAGAAGAAGTTGTTTGGGATGTATTTTCTCTAAGTTTTTGTGCGTTAAAGTCATGGAAATGTTATAATCCTCCTAACTATTTGTTTTCATTTATTTTCAATTGTGACAATGTGGTTGTAGATTTGCAAGCTAGCTCTGTAGCTAGCCTTGCAAATGCAAACTTCTTTTTGAATTACCAAATCTAATAGGATGGAGTAGCTTGCATTAGCGGAGGATCGACATGTCTTGTGAAGCTCTAATTAATGATTAACTACATGTTAGGGCTGTTGAGCTATTATGATTTGAGTTTTGTATAAATTAATTTTTTAATCGTTCATTTTGTATAAGTTAATTTAGATATTCTTTGATATGGTTAGGCATTATTAATTTACAGGAATTATGCAATTGTGGTTTACGTGTAGTTCAAGAGATTCAGTAGGCTTTGGTAGTGATTGGGCCTGGCTTTGGCCAAGTTGAGGCACCCTGTTTGAAACCAGACACGAAATGATTTGATTCTGTTTTGCCTTCGCTTCTGGGCTCAATATCGAGCCCAAATGCCTTTAGCAAATTTCACCCGTCAATTAGCTTACAATAATTTGAGGCCCAACATTCCTCCTTTGGCCACGTTCTTTTAGAATAAATACTTTCAGATAACGTTATGCCTAATGCTTGTCATGACCCATTTCTGTTATAGGTCATGATGACGCCGAACACTATTGTCAGGCAAGCCAACGCAGAAATACAAATAAATATTCATTTTACTTTACCAAAACAAGTACTACAATTGCTAAACTTGAAGTTAAAATAAGTGATAATCAGTAATGTACCCAAAATAATTATACAGTTCCCAAAAGAATAGTCTACTAATGTGTGTGTCTAGACCCGGTGTCACAAGTTGTGGGCAACTAGTAGAATATACAAAAGAATAAATCTATCCTACTGTCCGAAATAGAATAGACAGCAAAAAAAATAAAGAGAGACTTCATCCAGCTGCTGAACGGCACAGGAAGGGAGCATCTCACCGTGGAAGTCTCGGACTATGACCAAGGATGCGCACCAGACTGATAGCCAGATGTACCTGCCTCAGACACTGTACAATTAAGTACAGAAGCATAGTATGAGTACATAAATAATATGTATTCAGTAAGTATCCCGTCTAATTTCGAAGAAGTAGAGACGAGAGGTTGACTTGATACTTACTAGGATTAGATAATATAACAAAGTGTTATGCCAAGCATGAAAGTCATGAGTAAATAACAGTTCGTAGCAAGAGGTAATAAGTCTTGTCCTTAATAATATCACAGTTAGCCTTTTACATTTCAAAACATTTAACAAGGCAAGTCATGAATAAGATTTCACATAGATATCATGCGCACATTATGCCGAGGTCGACGACCCGATCCAACAGAAAAGACAACTGTGCACTATCAGAGGGTCGAATGGCGCGAACCATAGATGCATCTATTTCTACCAGGTGATCGGCCTGATCCACAAATATCAATTATCATCAGGAAAATACATGAAGGCACACTTATATTAAAATAAATTCATGCAAGGGTTCAACAAATACATACATTTACTTATGTTCATTTCCAATTCCCTAGCATATCCTAAGCGAACACATTAGAAAGAAAGTATATAAATATTAGCTAATATGGCATGATAAAGGTCCTAAACTACCCGGACAATTAACATAATAGTAGCTACGAATAGACTCTCGTTACCTAGTGCGTACGTGGTCATTTAGTGGTAAATTATTCAATTATCACACCTATGGGGACAATTCCCTCTTACAAGGTTGGAAAGGAGACTTACCTCGCTCCAAAGTGTACTTCCAATACCAAGAATGAGCTCAAACTCTCAATTTGGAGCTGAACGATCCAAAACTAATTAAATGAGGTAGGAACTAGTCAATACAAGCTCACAAGATCGCAATCCAACTATTAAAGCAATTTCCCAACCTTAAACACAAGTTTCCTAAAATCCGACCCCGGGCCCACGTGCCCGAATTCCGAAATTTTTCGAAGAAAGTTGTTCTTTATAACCTAAGGATCAATAATATATGATTTCTAATTCATTTCATAATAAATTTCGTGGTTAAATCTAACTTTTATCAAAGCCCTAAGTTTTGCGCTAACCCCATGATTTTACCTTAATCTTTGTGTGTAAATCTATCCAAGACTCAAGTATTAAACTAGAAATAGGTAGGATAAACTTACCTCAAGATGCTAGGTGAAAGTCCTCTCTCAAGAGCTCCAAAATCGCCCAATGGGTGAGTGAAAAATGGCCAAAATGGCTTAGAGCCCTTATTAAATGAAGCTCACTGCTTCAGTTATTTCCACATCTGCGGTCAGGGGACCGCATCTACGGTCCCGCTTCTACAAGAGAAAGGCTGCCTCTACGGAATTGGCCAATCAATCTGTTGTCTTGAAGCTGCTTTTGCACAGCTACTTCTGCGACTTTGGCTTGCCTTGCCCTGCCCACATTTGCGAGAGGACGACCGTTCTGCGGTCTCGCACTTGCGGCTGACCAACTGCAGGTGTGGTTATGACAGCAACCTGAAGCTTCGCTCTTCCCAAGTTTTCCAACTTCACTTGAGTCTCGCCTGATTAACTCTCAGAGCCTTCGGGCCCCGCCCGAACATACCGACATGTTTGAAATCATAAAACGGACTCGCTCGAACCCTCAGAACACCCGAAACAACGCAAAATCTAATAATCACCCCCTAAAACCAATTGAATCCAACTTATGAACTTCAAGTTCTTCAATTCCCTCTTAAATGTTATATTGGACCTGTACCGGGCTCCAGAACAAACATACGAGCCCGATACCAACATGATCAATCATTAGTTAATTTCTTTAAATCCTTAGAATTTCAGTTTAATAATTTCTAACAAAAATTCACTACTCGGGCTAGGGACCTCAGAATTTGATTCCGGGCATATGCCTAGGTACCATATTTTCCTACGGACCCTCCGGGACTGTCAAAATATAAATCCGGGTCCGTTTGCTAAAAATGTTGATCAAAGTCAAACTTAGCCTTTTAAGAAAATCTTAAGGAGTCAAATGAGCCTATTTCAATCCAAACTCTTCCAAATCCTGAACCAACCATCCCCGCAGGTTGTAAACTAGTTAAAGCAAGCGTAAGGAGTTTTATTTAGGGGATAAGATTCTAAGAAGTAAAACAACCAGTCAGGTCATTACATTCTCCACCTCTTAAACAAACGTTCGTCCTCGAACGGACATAGAAAAGTACCTGAGGTGCTGAATAAGTGTGGATATCTGCTCCGCACATTCTCCTCGGACTCCCAGGTCGCCTCCTCGACTAGTTGGCCCCTCCAATGGACCTTCACCGCTGAAATCCTCTTGGATCTTAACTGACAATCCTGTCTACCAACAATGGCAACTGGCTCCTCCTCATAACCTAAGCTCTCAACCATCTGAATAGTACTGAAGTCTAACATATGGGACAAGTCGGCATGATACCTCCGAAGCATGGACACGTGGAAGACTAGATGAACTCCCGATAAGCTGGGGGGTAAAGCAAGCTTGTAAGCAACCTCCCCAACTTGCCTCAACACCTCAAATGGGCCAATAAACCTTGGGCTCAACTTGCCCTTCTTTCCGAACCTCATAATGCCTTTCATTGGCGAGACTTTCAAGAGAACCTTCTCGCCAACCATGAATGATACATCACGCGCCTTCTGATCCGCATAACTCTTCTACCTGGACTGAGCTGTGCAAAGCCGTTCCTGAATTAACTTCACCTTATCCAAGACATCTTTCACCAAGTCTGTGCCGTATAACGTAGCCTCACCAGGCTCAAACCACCCGATAGGAGAACGACACCACCGACCTTATGAAGCCTAAAATGGAGCCATCTCGATGCTGGACTGATAGCTGTTGTTGTAAGCAAAATCTGCCAAAGGCAAGAACTGATCCCACTGTTCTCCAAATTCAATCACACATGCTCTAAGCATGTCCTCCAAAATCTAAACCGTTCGCTCCGACTGCCCGTCAGTCTGAGGTGGAATGCTGTGCTAAGCTCTACACAAGTTCCCAACTCACTCTGAATGGCTCTCTAGAAATGGGAAGTGAGTTGAGGGCCTCTATCTGATATGATAGAAACAGTCACACCGTGCAACCGGACTATCTCCCAAATGTAAATCTAAGCCAATCTCTCTGATGTGTAAGTAGTCACCACTGGAATGAAGTGAACCGACTTGGTCAATCTGCCAACAATGACCCACACAACATCAAACTTCCGTAAAGTCCGGGGCAACCCAACTACGAAGTCCATAGTAATGCGCCCCCACTTTCACTCTAGTATTGGCATCTGCTGAAGTAGGTCACCCGGCCTCTAGTGTTCATACTTGACATGCTGGAAATTCAAACACCTAGCCACATACTCCATTATGTTTTTCTTTATCCTCCGCCACCAATAATTCTGTCTCAAGTCATGATACATTTTTGTAGCACCCGAATGAATAGAATACCGCGAACTGTGTGCCTCCTCTAGGATCCTCTCCCTCAGACCATCAACATTAGGAACACATAGGCGAACCTAGAGTCGCAAAACACCATCCTCGCCAATAGAAACCTCCTTGGCACCTCTATGTAGCACTGTCTCTCTAAGAACTGCCAAATGTGGATCATCGAACTGCCGGGCCATGATCTACCCCAATAATGAAGACTGAGCAACCACACGTGCAAGAACTCGGCTGGGCTCTGAAATATCTAACCTTACAATCCTGTTAGCCAAGGACTAAATGTCCAAATCTAGTGGCCTCTCCTCTACGGAACGAATGCCAAGCTACCCATACTCTCTGCTTTCCTGCTTAAGGCATCCACGACCACATTTGCCTTGCTTGGATGATAAAGAATGGTGATATCATAATCCTTCAGTAACTCAAACCATCTACACTACCTCAAATTGAAATCCCTCTATTTGAACAAATGCTGTAAGCTACGATGATCAGTATAAACCTCACATGACACCCCATACAGATAATGCCTCCATATCTTAAGAGCATGAACAATCGCGGCCAACTCTAAGTTGTGCACATGATAATTCTTCTCATGAATCTTTAGCTGATGCGAAGCATATGCAATAACTCGCCCCTCATACATCAATACACATCCTAATCCAACACATGAAGCGTCACAATATACCGTATGCATCCCTGAACCGGAAGACAATACAAGAACTGGTGCTGTAGTCAAAGCTTTATTGAGCTTCTGAAAGCTCGCCTCACAATCATTGGACCAACGAAAAAGAGCACTCTTCTGGGTTAGTCTAGTCAGAGGTGATGCAATAGATGAAAAGCCCTGCACGAATCGCCTGTAATAACCTGCTAACCCTAGGAAACTCCTGATCTCGGTCATTGAAGTAGGACGTGGCAAACTTTGGACTGCCTCAATCTTCTTGGGATCCACTTTAATACCCTCTCTTGACACCACATTCCCCAAGAATGCCACTGACTCTGGCCAAAACTCACACTTGGTGAACTTAGCATATAGCTTCTGCTCTCGCAAGGTCTGAAGCACTACTCTCAAATGCTGCTCGTGCTCCCTAGGCTACGCAGTATATCAAGATGTCGTCAATGAAGACGATAACAAAACGAATCAATATAAGGTCTGAACACCCTGTTCATCAAGTCCATAAATGCTGCTGGGGCATTAGTCAAGCCAAAGGACATCACCAAAAACTCATAATGGCCATATCTAGTCCAGAATGCAGTCTTCGGAACATCTGAGTCCTGAATCTTCAACTGATGGTACCTTAACCTCAAGTTGATCTTAGAGAACACCCTAGCACCCTGCAACTGGTCAAAAAAGTCATCGATACGAGTCAACGGATACTTGTTCTTGATGGTGACTTTGTTCAACTAGCGGTAATCAATGCACATCCGCATAGGCCCATCTTTCTTCTTCACAAATAACACTGGTGCACCCCAAGGTGATACATTGGGTTTAACAAACACCTTTGTTAACAACTTCTCAAGCTGCTCCTTCAACTCTTTCAGAGCCATACGGTACGGTGGAATAGATATAGGCTGGGTGCCTGGAGCCAAATCAATATATAAATCAATATCGTGGTTTGGTGGCATGCCAGAAGATCAGAAGGAAACACATCAGCAAACTCCCGAACTACTGGAACTGAATCAATCGTCGAAGACTCTACGGTGGTATCCCGAACATAAGCTAGATAAGCCAAACACCCCTTCTCGACCATATGCCGAGCCTTCAGGAAAGAGATAACCCGACTAGATGTATCAACTGTAGAACCCTTCCACTCCAACCTTGGCAACCCTGGCATTGCTAATGTAACAGTCTTGGCATGGCAGTCTAGGACGTCGTGATATGGAGATAACCATTCCATGCCCAGGATGATCTCAAAGTCAATCATATCAAGCAACAGGAGATCCGCTCTAGTCTAGAAACCACAGAATGTGACCATGCAGGACCGGTAGATCCAATCCACAACCACAGAATCTCCCACAGAAGTGGGCACATAAATCGGAGTACACAAAGGCTCAAGAGGAATAACCAGGAAACGAGCAAATAGAGATGATACATATGAATAGGTAGAACCTGAATCAAATAATACCGAAGCATCTCTACCACAGACGAAAATAATAACTATGATGATGGCATCTGAGGCCAATGCATCTGACCTAGCCGGAAGGGCATAGAATCTGGCTGGAGAACCGGCTGGCTGGCCTCCACCTGACTGAGCAGTAGCTGACTGACCTCTCCCTGTCTGGCCTCTACCTCTAGGGCAGCCTCTACCAGTTTGCCCCCCACCTCTAGACAGCTGGGAAACAGGTGATAAAATCATAGACTGCTAACCCTGTTGTACCGCCTTGCCCTGAAGCCTGGGGTAGTATCTCCTCATATGACCAAGGTCTCCGCACTCAAAACAACCCCACGGTGCGGTGGCCTACTGCCCTGATGGCTGACCCTGATGGCCTGTAGACCCACTGGAAGAAGCCTGGATAGCCGGTGGACGATATGAACTCTCCGACATAACAGTGAAATAGGAACCAAAAGAACCCTGGGGACCTGAATACCTACAAGAGGAACCCTGAATAGCTGGCGGGCGATAATAACTCTTTAGCATGGCGCTGAAATAGGGGCGCGCTGGAGCACCCCGAGTAAGTGGTGGTGCTGAATATGGGGGTCTGCTGGGCTGGCCCCTCCTAAACTGACCTCTACCCATAGTCAGGGCACCTTTGAACTCTCCGGAGAATCTAGATCTCTTATCTTGCTGCATCTGCTCCCTACCTGTCATGACCCTAAATGCCCGGTCGTGATGGCGACTATCACATTACTAGGCAAGCCAACCTAACCATTCATCATAACTCATTTTCTTTTATAAAGGCATTTTCCTAACACGAGTTTAAATACTAAGTTTCATAAGAAGTGTTTAAAACAACTAAAATGTGCGGAAATCAATAAAACATAAGACAAAATAGCCCAAACATCCGGTGTTATCAGTCTAGAACCTCCAATACATAACCAACTGTCTAATACATCATAAATCTAAAAATGCAGAAAAGAACAAGATAGGAAGGAGGAAAGCAGGGCTGTAAACGCCATGCAGCTACCTTGCAATCTCCGGCAATCTCTAAAAATGCTGAGGACTCTCACTCCGCCACTCGGGCACCAGATCTGCCCACAAAGTGCAAAGAGTAACGTGAGTACGCCAACTCAGTAAGTAACTAAAGTAAATAAGGTCTAAAACCAGTGACGAGCAGTTAAAAATCATATAAATGAATAAATAACAAGATAACAGATCAAACTCCCTAGTTTAAAAATAGTTCCGTCATAAAATCCTCAATTTTAGTTTAAATACTTGAAATCATGTACTTGGCAATTTTTCAACAGAGTCTTATTTTAAAAGAAGAGTGAAATCAGTGAAAACTATCATAAATGGGCCCCTCGGGCAAGGTATCACTCAGAATATGGCCTCTCGGGTAGGCTCTCAGTCACTCGTGCCTCAACTCTCGTCACTCAGTACACAATCTCAGCATTCAGGCTCATTAACATCTCATAATAATAATAATAATAATAATAATAATAATAATAATAATAATAATCATAGTAGCCGCAGTGGTGTGCAGCCCGATCCATAAATTATAGTCGACTACGCTCACTGGGGGTGTACAGATTCTGGAGGGGCTCCTACAGCCCAAGCGTCGTATCGTTACGGCGCGCAACCCGATCCAATATATATATCGCTACGGCGTGCAACCCGATCCATATAAGTATCGCTGCGGCGTGCAACCCGATCCCTAATTCATACATATATAAATATCCTCACCATTAGGTTCTCAATCTTTCTCAGTCATTAGCCTCACAGCCTCTTGGGCACAACAGTAGAAATTAGGGAACTCAGTCCAAACAGTCCTCACATTTAAGAAGTAGAGTGATAAAACCAGTTTTAAATAATAAACAGGTAAAACATGACCGAGGATATGCTTTCAAACAAGTAGAGTCAGGAAAAATAGTAAAAATGCTGCTAAGGGTCTCAACAGGTCGGCACAAGGCCCCAAACATGGCATACAACCCATAATATAATTTAAATGACTGAAGTACGGAATATCCTAAGGTTACAAATCAAATACGCAGCTTAATAGTCGCTACGGGATGGACCGAGTCACAATCCCTACTGGTGCACGCCCACACACTCGTCACCTAGCATATGCGTCACCACATTTATCAAAA
Organism: Nicotiana tabacum; assembly: GCF_000715075.1. Classification (NCBI taxonomy): domain Eukaryota; kingdom Viridiplantae; phylum Streptophyta; class Magnoliopsida; order Solanales; family Solanaceae; genus Nicotiana; species Nicotiana tabacum. Next base: position 53,251,448 of record NC_134087.1, on the reverse strand, counting down.
CAAGTCAAATACCGGGGTTTTGTACCCTCAGTTCCAGATTTACAATGGTTACTTACCTCAAACCGGTGAAAATACTACTCCACGACGCCTTTGTCCCTTGAATCGGCCTCCAATCGCGTCGAATATATCCAAAATCAGAATTACGGCGTCAAAAATGAAGCCCAAGCGAAAATAATCAAATTATACCAAAATCTCGAAATTAGCCAAACCCGACCCCCAGGCCCACGTCTCGAAAACTCGATAAAAATCACATCAACGGAATCCTTATCCTCCCATGAGTTCATTCATACCAAAAGTATTAAAATCCAACCACAAACGACCCCTCAAATCCCAATTTCTAGGTCTCCAATTTCAAGCCCTTGTTCTTCAATTTTAGGCTTAATTTCCATGATTAATTAGGTAGATTTCACATTAGAATCGAGTTTTATGTCCATGAATCTTACCTCCAAGTGACTCCCTTTGAATCCCTCTTTAATCCTCTTCAAAAATCTCCAAAAATGATCAAAAATCGTGGAAATAAACTCCAAAATTGCGGACAAGACGGCTATTTAAACATTCTGCCAATGCCTCATTTCCTTCTTCGTAAACGCGGTCAAAGCCTCGCGTTCGCGAAGCACAATCCAGCTTTGACCGAAAATCCTTCTTCGCGATCACGACCTTCCCTTCGCGAACACGATGCTTTCCTCAGAACACTCTTCGCATTCACACCCCTTCACTCGCGAACGTGATGAACAATTTGACATCGAACCCAACAGACCACTTTCCTCTACGCGAATGCGATCCCCTTCATGCGAGCGCGATGACCAAACACTCAGCCCTTCACGAACGCAGAACTTTCCTCGCGAACGCGAAGGCTTAACTCCCAGCCTTCATCAACTGACCCTTCGCGAACGCAAGGACCCACTCGCGAACGCGAAGGTCAAAATCTTTTGCAACACACAACAATTTTTCTGCAATTTTAAACATCATGAAATGGCCCGATTGACCACCCGAAACTCACCCGAGGCCCCCGAGACCTCAACCAAGCATGCCAACATATCCCCTAACTTCATTCAAACTTGTTCCAACCTCCGGACCGCTCATAACAACATCAAAAAACCCAATTCGCATCCGATTCAAGCCTAGGAATTCCAAAATCTTCTAAATTATGCTTTTGATAAAAAAACCAACCAAACCACGTCCGAATGACCGAAAATTTTTCACACACATACCAAATGACACAATAGAACTACTACAGCTCTCGAAATTCCATTCCGACCCCTATATCAAAATCTCACCTATCAACCGAAAATCGCCAAAAATCCAATTTCGCCAATTCAAGACTAAATCTATTCCGGACCTCCAAAACTCACTCTGATCACGCTCCTAAGTCTCAAATCATCTCCCAAAGCTATCCGAACCATCAGAACTCATATCCGAGCCCTCTAACACCTAAGTCAACATCTGGTTGACTTTTCCAACTTAAGCTTCCTCAAAAGAGACTAAGTGTCTCAAACGTCACCAAATTCTTTCCGAACCCAAGCCAAACAACCCGATCACATATAGAACTGATAGACAAAGCAATAAGAAGTAGAAATAGGAAAAACGGGGAGGTAACTCATGCGACGACTGGCCGAGTCATCACATCCTCCTTAACTTAAACAAACGTTCATCCTCGAACGAGTCAAGAAACATACTTGAAGCCTCAAACAGGTGGGGATATCTGCTCTGCATCTCCCGCTCGGTCTCCCAGGTAGCCTCCTCCATGGGCCGACATCTCCACTGCACTTTTACTGAAGCTATATCCTTTGATCTCAACTTCCAAGCTTGATGTCCCAAAATCGTTGTTGGCTCCACATCATAAGTCAAATCACTATCCAACTAAACTGTGCTGAAATCCAAAACATGCGACGGATCCCCAATATACTTTCGAAGCATAGAAACATGAAATACCGAATGCACACTCGACAAGCTAGATGGCAAAACAAGCTCATAAGCCACCTCCCCAATCCTTCGAAGCACCTCAAAAGGCCCAATGAACCGAGGACTCAATTTACCTTTCTTCCCAAACCTCATATCACCCTTCATGGGCGAAACCTTCAACAGAACCTTCTCGCCAACCATGTAGGACACATCTCGAACCTTCCTGTCAGCATAACTCTTTTGCCTCAACTGTGTAGTACGAAGCCTCTCCTGAATTACCTTCACCTTTTCTAAAGCATCCTACACCAAGTCTGTCCCCAATAGCCTAGCCTCACCTGGCTCAAACCAACCAACTGGAGATCTACACCATCTCCCATACAAAGCCTCATATAGAGCCATCTGAATACTCGACTGGTAGCTGTTGTTATAAGCAAACTCTGAAAGCGGTAGAAACTGATCCCATGACCCTCCGAAATCAATGACACAAGCACGCAACATGTCCTCCAGTATTTAAATAGTGCGCTTGGACTGCCCGTCCGTCTGAGGGTGAAAAGTTGTGCTCAACCCAACCTGAGTACCCAGCTTTTGCTACACAGCCCTCCAAAACTACGAAGTAAATTGAGTGCCCCTATCTGAAATGATAGAAATTGGGACACCATGAATACCAACAATCTCCCGGATATAGATCTCTGCCAACCACTCTGAAGAGTAGGTAGTACACACAGGAATGAAGTGCGCGGACTTGGTCAGCCGATCCACAATCACCCAAATAGCATCGAACTTTCTCAAAGTTTGTTGAAGTCCAACAACAAAGTCCATAGTGATCCTCTCCCACTTCCACTCTGGAATATCCATCTGCTGAAGTAAGCCACCCAGTCTCTGATGCTCATATTTCACCTACTGATAATTGAGACACCGAGCTACAAATCCCACAATGTCTTTCTTCATTATCCTCCACCAATAATGCTTCCTCAAATCTTGATAAATCTTCGCGGCACCCGAATGGATGGAATACCGCGAGATGTGGGCCTGCTCTAGAATCAACTCCTGAAGCCCATCTATATTAGGCACTCAAATCCGGCCCTGCATCCTCAACACCCCATCATCACCAATAGTCACATCTCGGGCATCATCATGCTGAACTCTGTCCATAAGGACAAGCAAATACGGATCTTCATACTGGCGCTCTCTGATGCGATCATATAAGGAAGACTGAGAAACAACGCAAGCCAATACCCGACTGGGCTCCAAAACATCTAACCTCACGAACCGATTGGCCAAGGCCTGAACATCAACTGCCAGGGGTCTCTCCCCAACTGGAATATAAGCCAAACTCCCCATACTCACCGCCTTTCGGCTCAAAGCATCGGCCACCACATTGGCCTTCCTCGCATGGTACAATATAGTGATATCATAATCCTTAAGCAACTCCAACCACCTCTGCTGCCTCAAATTGAGATCCTTTTGTTTGAACAAGTTCTGGAGGCTACGATGATCGGTAAACACCTCAAAAGACACACCATACAAGTAATGCCTCCAAATCTTCAACGCGTGAACTCTGCAGCCAACTCCAAATCATGAACGGGGTAGTTCTTCTCATGGGGCTTCAACTGAAAACATAAGCAATAACTCTACCCTCCTGCATCAATACACAACCAATACCAACTCTCGAAGCATCACAATACACGGTATATGAACCTGAAGCTAATGGAAAAACTAACACTAGAGTTGTGGTCAAGGCTGTCTTGAGCTTCTGAAAGCTCTCCTCACACTCATCCGACCATACAAATGAAGCACCCTTCTAAGTCAACTTGGTCAAGGGAGATGCGATACACGAGAATCCCTGAAAAAACTGGCAATAATAGCCTGCCAAACCAAGAATGTTGCGAATCTCTGTGGCTGAGGACGGTTTGGGCCAACTCTAAACCGCCTCTATCTTCTTCGGATCAACCTGAATACCTCGCTGGACACCACGTGCCCCAAGAAAGCCACTAAACTGAGCCAAAACTCACACTTGGAGAATTTTGCATAAAGCTTCTCCTCCCTCAATCTCTGCAACACAACTCTCAAATGCTTTGCGTGCTCCTCCTGACTATGCGAATACACCAGAATATCATCAATGAAGACTATGACAAATGAGTCGAGATAAGGTCGGAACACGCTGTTCATCAAATGCATGAACGCTACTGGGGCATTGGTCTGCCCAAAAGACATCATCAAGAACTCATAATGACCATAATGGGTCCTGAAAGTTGTCTTAAGAACATCCGAGTCCCTGATCTTTAACTGGTGATAACCCAAACAGAGATCAATCATGGAGAACACTCTCGCTCCCTGAAGCTGGTCGAATAAATCATCAATGCGAGGCAAGGGATACTTGTTCTTAACTATTACCTTGTTCATCAATGCACATCCTCACAGTGCCATCCTTCTTTTTCATAAATAGAACCGGCACACCCCAAGGTGATACACTAGGCCAAATGAACCCCTTATCAAGGAGTTCCTGAAGCTGCTCCTTTAACCCTTTCAACTCCGCTGGTGCCATACGATACGGCGAAATAAAAATGGGCTGAGTGCTCGGCACTAGATCAATACCAAAATCAATATCCCTGTCCGGTGGCATGCCCGACAAGTTTGTAGGAAACACATCAGGAAAATCCCTCACAACTGGGATAAAATCAATACTAGGAGTCTCTGCACCGACATCCCTCATAAAGGCTAAGATACGAAAGACATCCCTTCCCAACCATACGCCGGGCCTTCAAGAATAAGATCACTCTACTGGGAACATAATCAGATAAACCTCACCACTCAATTTGTGGCACACCCGGTATAGCCAATGTGACTATCTTGGCATGACAGTCCAGAATAGTATGACACAGAGATAGCGAATACATGCCCAAAATGACATTGAAATCCACCATACACAATAATAAAAGATCCACTTGGGTCTCCAAACCCCCAATAGTCACCACATACGACCGGTACACATGGTCTACAACAAACATTATCGCCCTTAGATACATGAAAAGGTTAAACAAGAGACTCACGGGGCGTATTCGAATAACGGGCAAAGTATGATGACACATAAGAAAAGGTGGAATCGGGGTCAAATAGTACAGATGTATCTCTGTGGTAGACTAAAACAATATTTGAAATCACGGGATCTGAAGCAGCAACATCTGGTCTACCTGGGAGGGCATAGAAATGAGCATGACCACCACCTGATCGACCTCTCCCTCTATGGTGACCCCTAGTTGACTGACCTCTACCCCCAGCTGGCTGGGCAGGTGGTGAAGCAACTGGAGTTGAAGTCGAGGGCTGGCCCCTCTACTGAGATGGACCATTATGAAGACGAGGACACTGCCTCCTCATATGCCCAAACTCTCCACACTCATAAATCCCCGGTCCTGGAGATGGGGACTGAAGGGAACCCCTTGCACCGAAATGACCAGTAGAAGGACCTGGCATGGAAGAAACTTGAACTGATAGAGCACGAGATGAACTCTAGTCTAGAAGGGCACTGAGTGATGAATGTCCCTGATGAGAACTATGAGAACCATGACACGATGATGCCCCACAATAACCTGGGCGAGCTGACTGAGCCTGCCTGAATGGACGGCCTCTGCCCTACTGGATCTGACTCCTCGAAGGAGCACTACTAAAGCTACCAGATCTCTAAGGCCTCTTGGCCACCCTCTCCACACTCCTGGTGACGAACAAACTCAATCTCACATGTGATATCAACAACCTCCTCGAAAGTAGCACCTGTCACCCTCTCCCTAGTCATGAGAATCTGAAGCTGATATGTGAGGCCATCAACAAACCTCCTGATCCTCTCTCGATCTGTGGGAACCAACCAGAATGTATGATGAGCTAACTCAGAGAACCGCATCTCATACTGCATCACAGTCAACTCTCTCTGACGTAAATGGTCAAACTGCCTGCGCAGCTCCTCTCGGCGAGACTATGGCACATACTTCTCCAGAAAGAGAATAGTGAACTGCTGCCAGGTAAGGGGTGCTGCACCAACAGGCCTACGCCTCTCATAAGCCTCCCACCAAGTGAAGGCAGCTCCAGAAAACTGAAAGGTGGTAAAAGCTACACCACTGGTCTCTAGAATACCTGCTGTACGAAGCATCCTCTAGCACTTATCCAAGAAACCCTGGGCATCCTCTCCCTCTACACCACTGAAGGTCGAAGGCTGGAGTCTACCAAACCTCTCTAATCGACGCTGCTCATCGTCCGACATAATTGGTACCACATACTCCTAAGCTGGTGAAACCGGCTAGGCTGGAGGTGCCCCCGGTGTCTGGAGTACCTGCACAACCTACTCAGGTGTGCGAGCAACAGGAGTATGAGTGCCTCCCCTGGCCTCAAAAGTAGTTGCGGCCGTAGTAACTGAGACCTCCTGAGCCAAATTGGTAGGCACTGATAAAATCTGAGCTAAAGCCTCCTAAAGGCCTGAAATCACAATAGGCAAAGCTAGTGCCTGAGCTGGTGTTGCTGTAGCTTCCACAATCGGGACCTGATCCTGAACTGGGGCAGCTGGTGGATCTACAGGTGCTAACCTAGCTACGCTGCCCCTACCATAGCCTCGACCGTGTCCTCGACCTCTAGTGGCCCCAACTGGTGGTACTGGTGGTCGTCCATCCTGCCCGGTAACACGTGTCCTCACCATCTGTGAGAGAATGGAATAACAAAAGTTTAGTACTCGGATCAACAAATTCGCACGACAAGAATTTTAAGAATATAAAGTTTTTCCTAAAGGTTCTGCAGCCTCTCGAGGATAAATACAGACGTCTCCGTACCGATCAGCGAGACTCTACTAAACCAGCTCAGGACTCGTGAGACCTATGTAACTTAGGCTCTGATTCCAACTTGTCACGACCCCAAATGGCCAGTCGTGATGGAGCCTATCACATTACTAGGCAAGCCAACCTAACCATTCATCACAACCCCTTTTCTTTTATAAAGCCATTTTTCTAACACGAGTCTAAATACCAATTTTCATAAGAAGTATTTGAAACAACTAAAATGTGCAGAAATAAATAAAACATAAGACAACACAGCCCAAACATCTGGTGTCATGAGTCTAGAGCCTCTAATACACAACCAACTGTCTAATACATCATAAGTATAAAAATGCAAAAACGAACAAGATAGGAAGGAGGAAAGAATGGCTGCGGATGCCATGCAGCTACCTTGCAATCTCTGGCAACCTCTAAAAATGCTGAGGACTCTCACTCTGCCACTCGGGCACCTGGATCTGCACACAAGTACGCCAACTCAGTAAGTAACTAAAGTAAACAAGGTCTGAAAGCAGTGACAAGCAGTTAAAAATCATATAAATGAATAAACAATAGGATAACAGATCAAATTCCACAATTTAAAACCAGTTCTATCATAAAATCGTCAATTTCAGTTTAAATACTTGAAATCATATACTTAGCAATTTTTCAATAGAGGCTTATTTTAAAAGAAGAGTGAAATCAGTGAAAACTATCATAAATGGGCCCCTCGGGCAAGGTATCACTCAGAATATGGCCTCTCGGGTAGGCTCTCAGTCACTCGTGCCTCAACTCTCGTCACTCAGTACACAATCTCAGCACTCAGGTTCATTAATATATCATAATAATAGAAATCATAGTAACCGCTGCGGCGTGCAGCCCGATCCATAAATTATAGTCGACTACGCTCACTGGGGGTGTACAGACTCCGGAGGGGCTCCTACAGCCCAAGCATCGTATCACTGCGGCACACAGCCTGATCCAATATATATATCACTGCGGCGTGCAGCCCGATCCATATAAGTATCACTACAACGTGCAGCCCGATCCATAATTCATACATATATAAATATCCTCACCATTAGGTTCTCTATCTCTCTCAGTCATTAGCCTCATAGCCTCTCGGGCACAACAGTAGAAATTAGGGAACTCAGTCCAAACAGTCCTCACATTTAAGAAGTAGAGTGATAAAACTAGTTTTAAAAAATAAATAGGTAAAACATGACTGAGGATATGCTTTCAAATAAGTAGAGTGAGGAAAAACAGTAAAAATGTCCCCAAGGGTCTCAACAGGTCGTCACAAGGCCCCAAACATGGCCTACATCCCATAATATAGTATAAATGACTAAAGTACGGAATATCATAAGGTTCCAAATCAAATACGCAGCTTAATAGTCGATACGGGACGGACTAAGTCACATTCCCTACCGGTGCACGCCCAGACGCTCGTCACCTAGCATGTGCATCACCGCATTTATCGAAACAAGTCAAATACCGGGGTTTTGTACCTTCAGTTCCATATTTACAATGGTTACTTACCTCAACCGGTGAAAATACTACTCCGCGACGCCTTTGCCTCTCGAATCGGCCTCCACTCACGTCGAATCTATCTAAAATCAGAATCACGCGTCAAAATATTCTAAGGGAACGAAGCCCAAGCGAAAATAATAAAATTATACCAAAAATCTCGAAATTGGCCAAACCCGATCCCCGGGCCCACATCTCGAAACTCGATAAAAATCATATCAACAAAATCCTTATCCTCCCACGAGTTCATTCATACCAAAATCATCAAAATCCAACCACAAACAACCCCTCAAATCCCAATTTCTAGGTCTCCAATTTCAAGCCCTAGTTCTTCAATTTTAGGCTTAATTTCCATGATTAATTAGGTAGATTTCACATTAGAATAGAGTTTTAAGTCCACGAATCTTACCTCCAAGTGATTCCCCTTGAATCCCTCTTTAATCCTCTTCAACAAGCTCCAAAAATGATCAAAAATGGTGGAAATAAACCCCAAATTGCAGACAAGACGACTATTTAAACATTTTGCCCAGGCCTTATTTCTTTCTTCGCGAATGCAGTCAAAGCCTCACGTTTGCGAAGCACAATCTAGCTTTGACCAAAAATCCTTCTTCGCGATCACGACCTTCCCATCGCGAACGCGATGCTTTCCTCAGGCCACTCTTTGCGTTCACACCCCATCACTCGCAATCGCGATGAACAATTTGACCTCGAACCCAACTGACCACTTTCCTCTACGCAACGCGATCCCCTTCATGCGAACGCGATGAACAAACACTCAGCCCTTCGCGAACACGAAGGATTAACTCCTAGACTTCATCAACTGAACCTTCGTGAACGCGAGGACCCACTCGCGAACGCGAAGGTCAAAATTTTCTGCAATACACAACAATTTTTCTGCAATTGTAAACATCATGAAATGGTCCGATTGACCATCCGAAACTCATTCGAGGCCCCTGGGACCTCAACCAAGTATGACACCATATCCCATAACCTCATTCAAACTTGTTGCAACCTTCGAAACGCTCAAAAGAACATCAAAACACCCAATTCGCATCGAATTCAAGCCTAGGAATTCCAAAATCTTCTAAATTACGCTTTTGATAAAAAAACCCAACCAAACCACGTTCTAATGACCTGAAATTTTTCACACACATCCCAAATGAAACAACGAAACTATTTCAACTCTCGAAATTCCATTCTGACCCCTATATTAAAATCTCACCTATCAACCAGAAATCGCCAAAAATCTAATTTCGCCAATTCAAGCCTAAATCTACTCCGGACTTCCAAAACTCATTCCGATCACGCTCCTAAGTCCCAAATCATCTCTCAAAGCTATTTGAACCATCAGAACTCATATCCGAGACCTCTAACACCTAAGTTAATATCCGGTTGACTTTTCTAACTTAAGCTTTCTCAAAAGAGACTAAGTGTCTCAAACCTTACTAAATTCTTTCCGAATCCGAGCCAACCAACCCGATCACATATAGAGTCGATAGACAAAGAAATAAGAAGCAAAAATGGGGTAAACGGGGCGGTAACTCATGAGACGACTGGCCGGGTCATCACACTACCCCTCAGATGGTAGCCCTCAATCCTCTGAGCAATCTCCACTACTAGGTGATAAGGAGTCCCCATCACCACCTCTTGGGACATGATGCCCCTAATGCTAGAATACAACCCTGCAATGAACCTCCACACCCTATCTGCATCTGAAGGAAGTATCATCAATGTATGGCGGGATAACTCAGAAAACCTCACCTTATTGTTAGTCATGGACATCTGACCCTGCTCAAGCTGCTCAAACTGATACCGCAGCTCTTCCCTCTCAGAGGGTGGGATATACCTATCCAAGAATAACTGTGTGAACTGACCCCAAGTGATGGGAGGAGAACCTGCAGGCCTGTCAAGAACATAGGACTGCCACAACCTACGAGCCCTGCCCTCTAGCTGAAAAGTAGTGAAGTCAACCCCGTACGACTCTAATATCCTCATGTTTTGCAGTCTATCCCTACACCTATCAATGAAATCTTAGGCATCCTCATGATGCTCACCCCAAATACAGGAGGGTGAAGTCTAATCCATCTATCTAATAACTTTTGTGGGTCCCCATCCGCAACTGGTCTGGGCTCGGGCACCACTACAGCAACTGGCTGAGCCCCGTCCGCGGGTAGTGCACGCGGAGTCTGATATACTGCAGCTGCATGACCAAGAGCCTGAGCAATAGGGGTCTGTGCTCCCCCTCCTGCCTGTGATGTAGCTTGATCTGCTAGAAATAAACCAGCCTGAGTCATGGTGTCCATAAAGCGCAACATACGGCCCATGACCTCCTAGAAACCCGGTGCTGTCATAAAGTCCACCGGGGTAGGCTCAGCTGCCGGCACCTCGCCCTGCTCCTCAATGATAGGATCTCCTGCAAGATCTGCTGGTGGTGCTACTGGGACAACTCTGGGATGCCCTCGTCCCCTACCTCGGGCCGGTGCCCTCCCCCGGCCTCGGCCTCTAGCAACGGGGGGAGCAGCTCCTCCCGGGTCTGGAACATCAGCTGCGCGTGTCCTCACCATATGTGAGAGAATAGAAGAGGGAAATTTAGTATACAAACCACTGCACGATAGGAAATGAATAAAGAGTAGTTTTCTAACACCCTATAGCCTCTCGAAGATAAATACAGACATCTCCATACCGATCCACAAGACTCTATTAGGTTTGCCCATGACTTGTGAGACCTACGTTAACCTAGTGCTCTGATACCATGTTTTTATGACCCATTTCCGTTATAGGTCATGATGGCACCAAATACCATTGTCAGGTAAGCCAACGCGGAAATACAAATAAATGTTCATTTTACTTTACCAAAACAAGTACTACAATTGCTAAACTTGAAGTTAAAACAAGTGATAATCAGTAATGTACCCAAAATAATTATACAATTCCCAAAAGAATAGTCTACTAATGTGTGTGCCAAGACCTGGTGTCACAAGTTATGGGCAACTAGTAGAATATACAAAAGAATAAATCTATCCTACTGTCCGGAATAGAATAGACAGAAAAAAATAAAGAGAGACTCCATCCAACTGCTGAACGGAACATGAAGGGAGAGCATCTCATCGTGGAAGTCTCGGACTATGACCAAGGATGCGCACTAGACTGATAGCCAGATGTACCTACCTTAGACCCTATTTAATTAAGTACAGAAGCATAGTATGAGTACATAAATAATATGTACCCAGTAAGTATCCCGTCTAATTTCGAAGAAGTAGAGACGAGAGGTCTACTTGATACTTACTAGGGTCAAATAATATAATAAAGTGTTATGCTAAGCATGAAAGTCACGAGTAAATAACAGTTCGTAGCAAGAGGTAATAAGTCATGACCTTAATAATATCACAGTTAGCCTTTTACATTTCAAAACATTTAACAAGGCAAGTCATGAATAAGATTTCACATAGATATCATGCACACATTATGTCGAGGTCGACGGCCCGATCCAACAGAAAAGACAACTGTGCACTGCTAGAGGGTCGAATGGGGCGAACCATAGATACATCTATTTCTATCGAGGCGATCGGCCCGATCCACAAATATCAATTGTCATCCAGAAAATACATGAAGGCACACTTATATTCAAATAAATTCATGCAAGGATTCAACAAGTTCATACATTTACTTATGTTCATTTCCAATTAGCATATCCTAAGCGATCACATTTCCAATATTCGCAAATATGGCATGATACGGGTCTTAAACTACCCGGACAATTAACATAATAGTAGCTATGCACGGACTCTCGTCACCTAGTGCGTACGTAGCCCCAGCATTTAGTGGCAAATTATTCAATTATCACACCTATGGCGATAATTCCCTCTTACAAGGTTGGAAAGGAGACTTACCTCGCTCCAAAGTGTACTTCCAAATACCAAGTATGAGCTCAAACTCTCAATTTGGAGCCGAACGATCCAAAACTAATTAAACGAGGTAGGAACTAGTCAATACAAGCTCACAAGATCGCATTCTAACTATTAAAGCAATTTCCCAACCTTAAACACAAGTTTTCTAAAATCTGACCCCGGGCCCACGTGCTCGAATTCCGAAATTTTTCGAAGAAAGTTGTTCTTTATAACCTAAGGATCAATAATATATGATTTCTAATTCATTTCATAACAAATTTTGTGGTTAAATCCAACTTTTATCAAAACCCTAGGTTTTGCGCTAATCCCATGATTTTACCTTAATCTTTGTGTGTTAATCTACCCAAGACTCAAGTATTAAACTAGAAATAGGTAGGATAAACTTACCTCAAGATGCTAGGTGAAAGTCCTCTCTCAAGAGCTCCAAAATCGCCCAATGGGTGAGTGAAAATGGCCAAAATGGCTTAGAGCCCGTATTAAATGAAGCTCAGTGCTTCAGTGATTTCCGCATCTACAGTCAGGGGACTGCATCTGCGGTCCCGCTTCTGCAAGAGAAAGGCCGCCTCTACAGAATTGGCCAAGCGAGCTGGAACCGCTTTTGCGGTTTTTGAAGCCGCTTCTACGCAGCCACTTCTGCAGCTTTGGTTTGGCCGCATCTGTGAGAGGATGACCGCTTCTGCGGTCTCGCACCTGCGGCTGACCAACCGCAGGTGCGGTTATAATAGAAACCTGAAGCTTCATCTCTTCCCAAGTTTTCCAACTTCACTCGAGCCTCGCCCGATTGTCTCTCGGAGCCCCCAGGCCCCGCCCGAACATACCGGCAAGTTTAAGATTATAAAACGGACTCGCTCAAACCCTCGGAACACCCGAAACAACGCTAAATATAAGAATCACCCCCTAAAACCAATTAAATCCAACTTTTGAACAAGTTCTTCAATTCCCTCATAACATGCTGAAACGCCCTTAAACTACTCGGATTGACACCAAATTTTGAGGGCAAGTCTTAAATGTTATATTGGACCTGTGCCGGGCTCCGGGACCAACACACGGGCCTGATACCAACATGATCAATCATTAGTTAATTTCTTTAAATCCTTAGAATTTCAATTTAACAATTTCTAATAAAAATTCACTATTTGGGCTAGGGACCTCGAAATTCAATTCTGGGCATACGCCCAGATCCCATATTATCCTACGGACCCTCCGGGATCGTCAAAACACAAATCCGGGTCCGTTTGCTAAAAATATTGACCAAAGTCAAACTTAGCCTTTTAAGAAAATCTTAAGGAGTCAAATGAGCCTATTTCAATCCAAACTCTTTCAAATCCCGAACCAACCATCCCCGTAAGTCGTAAACTAGTTAAAGCAAGCACGGTAAGTTTTATTTAGGGGGGCGAGGTTCTAAGAATCAAAATGACCGGTTGGGTCGTTACAATATTGGCCCAGCTCTTTTAAAACACTTAAGGGCCTAGTCTGTCTCCTCAAAAAGGCTTTCAATTAGCAGCCCCTTTATAATGCCAAACTTAGTTTAAACATGATCCCTCGTAGTTTACTTTAGGCATATAATTAAATCATCACAACTACGGGTACGTCTCATGTAGTATGGTTGTGATACCTAATTTCAAATTAATTTTAAATACGAATATCTGTAGTTCGCTTAGTTGAATGCATTTCCTTTGAAAGAAATTGAGGCGTGCCACTCACACAATTGAATCATCTAATCTATGGCCCTCATATTAATTTTATAACTTAGTGTAGAAAACACTTTGAACACTCGTAGTTTGCTTTAGCCACGATTATAATAAGATCATCATGGCTACTGGTACGGTTTTCGTGACGTAGTTATGGTACATAATTTTCAAATCTGGGGGTACATTTATGTGACCCGGCCATAACAACTAATAATGCTAATAATTAAGCATGTTGTATATCGTGGGTACGGTTTTCGTGACATGATTTGCAATGTGTACAAAACAAACAAGTGTACAACAATCGTAACTTGTTCCAGAATAATTCCTTAAATAATTAAAAGCGGTTAGAAAGTTAAAAAATGCACGTAGGTTTTAAAAATGTATTAAATCAGATAATTAGGCCAATAATAGTAATTGAGTGACCGTGCTAAAATGCATAATACCTTTTTCCGGGTTAACATAATTCCTTACCCGAATTTTTGTGTTTCGTGGACTGTAAAACAAAGTCAAACTTCCTCGATTTGAGAATTTAAACCGGTAACATGAGACACCATAAATTATCCTAAGTGGCGAATCTGAATTTTATATAAATAATCCCGTTTCGATTTTGTCACTTTAATTGAAAAAACTCCCTTATACCCCTTCCAGGGTAGAAAAAGGAGGTGTGACACACCAAATCTTGCACCATTATAGTGCATGAATAGTGTTGCACCAAATTTGGTGTAACATTATTCATCAACACCAAATTTGATTTATTATATTTTATTCATCTTTTTATTTTTTGTACTTTTAATTTATCATATATTGTGTATATAATTAATTTTTATATTAAGATCTTTATAATTTTAATTTTATATCCTATTTTTTCATATATTAATTTTTATATATATTATATTTATATAAAATTATAAGTAAAATTTTATTATTATTATTATTATTATTATAATTGTATAAAAAGAAATATAATCATTATTTAAAAATGAAAATGCAAATGTAAGATATCTAATGTTGCTAAAATTGAAAATCACCAATTTGAATAATTTTTAGCTCGACACAAAAAAATTAAGGATAAAGATGTGCATTTTGCACTTCGTAATACATTAATCGAGCATTTATGGGAGAATAAAGGCGAAAGTTGAATATTTATGTGGTACTTAAATTAAATTTGACTATGATGTAATATTTATTTAATTATCTTTTATCAATGATTTACCTTTAGTTGATTTATCCGTTAAAATAATTTTGTACTAAATGATTATATAAGTGGTGAATGTGAATTATATATGATAAATATGGAAAAAAAGAAAAAAGATAGAATTTTTTTGAAGGAAATAAAAGATAAAATTTAAATAGAAGATAATAATATAATATAGAAGAGAGAGAAGAAATATTTTTTTTTGGTGTAAAAAAATGGTGTAATGGTTGGAATAAATTTGATGTTACACTATTTTGGTGTGAAATTTGATGTTAGGGTTGGAGATGGTCTTTTAACACATCCTTTTTTTACACTAAGACAACCATGTAAACTTTCATGTAACATCTGCCCAAATTACCACCTAAAAACCACCCTTTCCTCCATAAAAGTTGCCATGTAAACCCCCCTAAAATAGCAAAAACGCAGCTGGACAAAACAATCTCAAAAGAACCCAAATCCCAGCAAAAATGCATCTGAAATACTGCTGAAAAGACTTCCATTAAAGCAGCTTCAATACCCACGAAAACCAGCACCAAAACCATCTTTAAACTACCTAAAACCACTCAAAAACAGTCGAAGAAAACAGCCGTGTAAACCAACTTCAAGACCACTCTTTTTCTCCAACTTTCAACCATTAAACTGAGCCTAAACCTACTGGAAACTATCACAAACAACCAGTTGCAGCTGGTGTCTTTCTTTTGAGGTCTATTCTTTATTTGCCTTACATGGTCATCAAAGTTTGGTCGTGTTTGAGATTTCGTTCGAGGTGCTGACGAGGTTTCCAGTCGAGGTTATTCTTGAGGCTTTTAGTCCGTAAGAGGCATTTCGTTTCGATATTTTGCAACAATGCTCATTGAGGTTCTTTCTTTACTTTACTCTTTCTTTTAATTTTGAATGTGTTCTTGTAATTATTTTAGTTGAATGAACATAACAAATTTGATTCTCTGTCTTGCCTTTGGTATAATTGTTTGAACTAGTCTATTCACAGAAGTATCTTTTTGTTGGTTATTATTATACTTTGTCATGAGTTTTGAGTTTTTCTCCATATTTATTCATTATCTTTCCTTGATATTAATCCATGGTAGTTTACCGTTCTTTTGGATGTAAGCATAGACGTTGTAACGATCCAATTTGTCATTTTAAGAATTTACATCCCGTTCAACGGCTTAAGGTCTCGAGAAGCTTTGTACTGTATATTATGGCTTGCGTGTGTGGTCGAATTTGGTTTTTAGATGATTCGAGATTAAATTGAAAGAACAATCCTTACATTTAAAGCCTAAGTGAAAAGAGTTTACCAACGACTCCGGAATAGAGTTTTGATGATTTCAATAGGCTCGTATGGTGATTTTGGACTTAGGCGTATGTCCGAATTTGGATTTGAAAGTCCGTAAGACAATTCAGCACATTTTGGCGAAAATTGAAAAGTTGAAGTTTTGAAATATTTATGAATTTGACCGAGGGTTGACTTTTTTGATAAGGCGTTCGAATTTGATTCTGGAAATTGGAATAGGTCCATTATGTCACGTTTGAATCGTGTGCAAAATTTGAAATCATTCTGGATTGATTTGATATGTTTCAGCACGAGTTTTGTAAATTGGAAAGTTTAAAATTTAAAAGAAGGATTTGGTCGATTCGTAGTTTTGGATGTTGTTGGTGTGATTTCAGGCCACTAACAGGTTCTTGTCAGGTATTGAGACACTTTGGTATGCTTGGACAGTGTCCCGGGAGCCTCAAGTATATTTCGGGATGATTTCGGACCAAGCTGGGCTGAGTTGCTATTGTTGGTTTGCTGGTGCTGTTCTTCGCGAACGCGAAGGGTCTCACGCGTTTGCGAAGAAGGAATTGAGTTGGGGCCTTTGTGTTTTAAGCGTCACGATGGGGTGGTCGTGTTCGCGAAGTGTTGGACAGGGGTCCTCCGCGTTTGCGATTGCCAGGTCGCGTTCGCGTAAGAGAAGCTGGCCTGCCAGGGGAAATTTGCCTACCCATTCGCGAATGGGCAGCCGCGTTCGCGAAGGGCAGGCTGGTAAAGCTTCGTGTTCGTGAGTCCTTCCTCGCATTCGCATAGAGGAACTGGCAAGCTGAAGCAGGTTGTGATTTGCGAACGCGAGGGCAGTGCCGCGTTCGCGATGAAGAAATGTCTGGGCAGAACATAAATTCGGGGGTTTGGTCATTTTCTTCATTTTAAATTTTTGGAGCTCGGTTTTGGGAGATTCTGGAGGAATTTCAATGAGTTCGTCTTGGATAAGTGTTCTATATCCGAAAGTGATTATATTTCAGATTCTATGGTTATTTTATCAATTATTACTGAATCAAATGGAAGAAATTGAGAAAATTTGTAAAACTTTTCAAAAACAAAAAATAGAGATTTAGAGGACGATTCGTTATCAGAATTTGATAATTTATTATGGTTGAACTCGTATCGGAATGCGTGTTCTAGTTTCATGAAAATTCTATCGGGTTCCGATATGGGGCCCCCGGGTTGACTTTCGGGTTGACTTTTTAATGTGAAATTAAAGTCGACATTTTATTATCCGGAATTATTTTCGATGAATTTTAATGATATTATGTAATAAATTTGGCTAGATTTGGGCCGTCCAGAGGTCATTTCAATCAAGAAGGCTATTTTGGAATATCGGACTAACTTTGTAAATGTAAGTATCTTGCCTAACCTTGTGTGGGGGATTACCCCTTAAGAATTGTGTCTTATGTGAATTTGTGTAATGTGAAAGCCGTGCACGCAAAATGACAAGTACGTACTCGGACTTATATGTCAAAGATTCTATAGGTTTAAAATATAATGCATCTTTTATGTATTTATCTGAAAATTTATTGGCACATTGTTATACCTTTATTTGCCATGACCACTATTGCATACCTTGTTACATGTACATTCTTTACTTGCCAAGTTGCTCTTATATGCTTATTTGGAATTTTTACCACTTTGCCCATTTCGTGAATACTTTTATTTTCAAGTTGCCCTTTTTGTGGAAACACTTTTATAATTGATTTTTAACTGAAATTTATTTAAATGAGAATTTTAGTTATAAATAGGCATTAATCCGTTTACTTGAGATTGTGATTAAATGAGATGTTATTTCTTGCTGAGTTACTTTTCAGTTCATGTTGTTGTCATTGAGACTTTGTGTATATTGTGGTTGAGCCGTGAGCTCGTTATCGTGAATAATACTGTTTTTGTTGATTTTTTTTGGCATGTTTTAATGTTTGGGCACTTGAGGTGCGATTTGTGATATGTTTTGATATTGATACGCATGCGGTGGTATAAGGTCTGGGTGTTGAAATGCATGCGGTGAGATAAGGTGGGCTTGATATGCGTGGCTAGTAGGGGAATTACTATAAGCCATGCGGTATGATAAGGTAGGCTAAAACGCGGGATGCTATCTTAGGAAAAATAATTTTTTAATATGTTTTTGATATGTTCATAAAACGAGGCGGTACCATGGGAGTGCCTTTTTAATATGTTTCTATTGTTTTGTTTATTTATAATTTGGGACTACAAGGCGGTACCTCGGGAGTGCCCTTGTTGATATTTCTCTATTGGTGCACTTGTGTTTGGTTGTTTTGTTCCGTGTTATAACATCAATTGTTTTCTTCTGTGACGCATTAATTGCATTAATTGGTTGTTTTCTTCCGTGTTACCTCGGGAGCCTATTGTTTCCACTTTTGTTGTTGTTTTCCCTAGTGTTGCTGAGCCGAAGGCTTGTGTGGTTGTGGTATTGAAATTATTTTTAAGAAATGCATGTTCGTTATGTTTGTTATATATTTTGAGTAACTTTCCTTGAAAAAAAACTGGTGTTCAAAATGTCCCAAAACTCTGCCGAAATTTTGAAAAAAAAGAAAAAGAAATTTTTTAAAAAAAAAAGAAGAGAAAAAAGGGTTAGTCTCAAATGGATTATGTTTTTCTCATCTTGTCCAAACTGGCCAAACTACGCGGGTTTGATTTTCACTGGATGTGAGATACGTAGGCAACCCTCATCGGGTCCAGCCCCGTTTTTGAAAATTTTAAAAAATGTGAAGTGTCGTCATTTTGTTATAAATAAAAGTGGGTGATGCCAATAGCCAAGTGTCCCGACGGGACGCCGAAAGGTCATTTTTGCAAGAATAGCCATCGATGGTTTCTTTGACAGTTTTAGCCACTAGCAAAACACAACCCTAAAATCTTCCCTTTCGAAGTGCTGAAGGGCCGTATTTGAAAAAGTAGCCTTGATTTATTTGAATTTTTGCAAAGTGAACTTTTTTTTATTTTTTATAAGCTTTTGAATAAAAACTCACTTTGTTTTAACCAATCACCTTAATCTAAATGTGCAGAATGAGCACGAGTCAAAATTTACCAATGAAGGTCATGTCCAAGATTCCGTTGGAGCTACACATGTGGTAGGAAGATTTGGGTGTGCAAGGACGAGACACGGTCAACCATTACTTGGGGGAGCTCATTGGGTTACTAACGATCAGGCCTAGAGGAGACATAATAAATGCACTAGTGACATTTTGGGACCCAGCTCACAACGTTCTGCATTTCTCGGACTTTGAACTGACACATACTTTTGAAGAGATAGCGGGTTATGCTGGGAGTACCAAGGGTCTAAGACAT
Organism: Nicotiana tabacum; assembly: GCF_000715075.1. Taxonomy (NCBI): domain Eukaryota; kingdom Viridiplantae; phylum Streptophyta; class Magnoliopsida; order Solanales; family Solanaceae; genus Nicotiana; species Nicotiana tabacum. The sequence goes on along the minus strand of NC_134087.1, from coordinate 53,231,826 downwards.
AAATAACTGGTCGCTCCAAGGGCCGTCACCCCTCACAAGTTTCTGGTTTTGTTAAAGATAAGAAGGCAGTCCAGTATGCAGATTTAGCACCTAGATTTTCCACTCTACACTTCATATACCAACGGTATGGGAATGTAAGAGGACTTGACAACCCGGAAAATGGAATCTGTAGCAAAGGGAACCGATCAAAGTGGGAAGAGTATAGGTGCTTCACTTTCATGGTGGCCTTCTTGGGTCTTCTAGTGTTTACCCGGAAGGATGGGAATATTGATCTACAAGTAGCTGGAGTCGTCAATGTTTTGATTACCAATGCCAAGAGCACCCTCGCCCCTATGATAGTATCTAAGATATACCGAGCTCTCATGGCTTGCAAAGTCGGGGTAGATTTTTTCGAAGGGTGCAATTTGCTACTACAAAAGTGGATGATTGAGCATCTATGTCATCGTCCTCGATATATGAATTACGGATCTACAAGAAAAGGTTGCACTGAAGAGTTCGGCACAAGGGTCTCAGGGTTCAAAATGCCAGAAGGGGTTGGAGAGTGGATATACCGCCTTCGTTCTATAACAGCAGGGCAGATAGAGTGGACACTGGGTTGGCTTCCTGTTGAAGAAATTGTGTATATGCCTGGAACCGGTCCTTACTTCCTCCTAATGGGCCTTCGAGGCATCCAGCCTTATGCCCCATACCGGGTGTTGAGACAATTGGGAAGATGCCAGATAATGCACCCGAATGAGGATCTTAGTGTTCATGCAGTTGAAATCCACTCTGATGGCCAATTTCGTGAATAAGTAGTTCGTCATATTTGGAATGAGTGCCAGTATTTGACAGCAAACATCCGACTACGTGACTTGTCCAAAGGCGAGGTCTCACCTGGTTATCTTGCTTGGTATAGAAATAAGGACACTACAAGGGCCGAACCTGAATGGCCAACCAAAAGGCCTCACATCCAGGAATTTGTTGAAGCGTCACAGGAACAATAAGCCTGGTTGACCAAAGAAAATGAGTACAGGGTCACCATAAGCAAGTCAGAGATCTTCAATTTGAGAGTGATTTTCAAGCCACTCCGGATGAGGGTGAAAATAAAATATTGGCACAAGAAAATGAAGCCCTCCGAGCCCAAATCCGAAAGATAAAAATAGCAGTTGAGAACCCTGCCAGGAGTGAAAAGGATGAGAAACTTATAGACAGCCTTAGGCGGAAAGTATGTGACTATGGGTTCGATTTGGAAAAGACCGAGGGCGAACTAGCAAAGGCCTGGGCAAAGTTATCCAGGAATTCGGAGGAACGGGCATGTTTCATTCAATAGTTGAAGGAAAAATATGACAAAGGAATCATGGGGTTGGAGAAAAAGATCAATACCCTTGAGAATGAAATGTCCAAGCAAGCAAAGAACTTCAAAGTGGAAAGAGAACACTGCTATGCCTTGATGTCACACCTAGAAGAGGATCTGCAACAATTACAAGAGCAAAATCATACGGCCACACAAGTTTTGAAGGCCAGATCTCAACAAATTAAACGTCTGTTACAGGAGAAGGGCGTCATCAGGGAGAAAGTTAGAAGGATTGCTGACTATATTGCGATGAAGTGCAATGAATATGAGGACATGACCAGGTCCATGTTCTTCGCTGCAGTTATGATTTTTTTCCGTCAGATAATGGATGACCTATATCGCCTCCAAGAAGATATGGCACATAGGCCCGCAGCGAGACCGACTGATGTCCCGCGGGCCCTTGGAGCAGTAATTAAGGCACTTATGTATTTCTGATTTTGTTTTTCGAGTCTGTATATAAAGTTTCTTTTGGGAGTCTATTGGTCCACTCTCGAGTCTGTATTTTCAGTTTAATTTCGAAACTGCTAGTCCACTTTCGAATCTGTGTTGCAGTTTCTTTTAGAGTCTGTTAGTTTTTTATGTTTAAGTCTGTAGGATGGAGTTTTTGTAATAGAGGAAAATCAGAATGTTTTTATTTTATGAAATTTGAAAACCCAAAAATATTTCTTTCTTTTATTTCGCATTTACCCCCTAAACTACGTAATGATCTGATTCATGCGGCGTCATGATACGTAGGCAGTCCCCATAGGATTCGATCATAACCATAAAATGAAAAAGAAAAAACAAGAGAGAAAATAAAAAGAAAAGAAACTGAGTGAAAAGAAAGAATGGCAACACAAGAGAATAAAAGCAAGGCAACAAGAACCAAGTGGGAAAATCAATAGTGATTGAAAAGGGAAATAGTGAAAAAAGAATAAAAACGAAAGAGAAAGAGAAAGTGGAAAATGAAAAGAGTTTCTTAAGGCCGGGATGAAACATGCAACCGTTCAAATACATAGTGGAAACTTTTAACTGTTTAGGTGCATTGCATCTCAAACATGTGGTTGTCTATCTGTTAAAATCTTAAACACTAACAAGTGTGCTATAGTCATTGAGTCTAGGAAGTTGGTTAATTTGTTCGGCATTCTGGCAATCCACCTATACAATACCAGGTTTAAACACAAGGTGATCATGGCTGGCAAATAATTGGACGCGAGTGTTATTGACCCGCCGAGAGAGGAGGAGGAGTCTAAGCCCGGTCTGAAAGAGGAGTTACATAAGCTGAAGCACCAAATGGTCAAAATGTACCAGGCATGGATGAAAAGGCTTCCTCCACCATCAAATTCCTTTCATTCTTTTATACCCCTCTCTTCTTAGTTGCTCCTCTTTCTAGGGATCTAATGGTCGTAGACCACCTTCTTGTGACTATGTTGAAGAATTCTTTCCCCCCTTTGAGTTCTCGAGTGAAAGGGTCCAAGCCATAGGAAAATATCCAGTTTCTCTCGCAACATATCTAGTTTATCCTGAAGCAGCATTTCTCGAAGTAGCATTCCCATAAGTAGAGGATGAAACCCTTGCTTGTTTATCCCGACTAGGGTTTATGAATCACTCAAACGAGCCTTTCTAGCCGCATCTGAATCGGCATCCCTATCCATATGTTTATGCGCAGGGGCATCCAAATCTAGGTTGGTTATATACTCTTATGCGCCTTCCTTCTTCGAACCTTTTGGTATGTATTGCCCCCTAACTATAGATCAGATCCACCAGACAAGAAACTCAATTCCGCACTGCTGCTGAGTCGTCGGACTTATCCACCAAGGGATTCGTGGAATTTCTGTGGATTGCGTTGGGGGAAATCTACCAAAGCTAGGCAGATAGATAGACTCCTTTCCCGCTGCTAAGGGAGAGCAAGAAAGAAAAAAAAAATGATTGTTTTTTAACCAGCGCCCTCTTTTGGGTATGCAGGTACTAAGAGTCCTCTCACTACCAACCAGCAGACATCATCTGGCTGGGTCTTGCCGGTATCAACAACCATCGATCTTCCAGTGAGCTGGTATTGCGAGACCAAGATAACCAGTACTATGCACCAGAGCCCACCGTCAAAGTCCCAGATCACTACTCATACACTCCCCAATTCGAACTTCCTATCAAAATTGAGAAGCTACCTAAACACGAAGCAAGAGGAGATATTTAGGAAAGTAAAGAGCTTGGAGCAGTCGCTGAGGAATATACAAGGGTTAGGGGGCCAAGTGAGCGTGACTTATAAGGACCTATGCTTGTTCCCTGATGTCCAGCTACCTGTTGGATTAAAAATGCCCAAGTTCGACTTGTATGATGGGAACGGAGACCCCGTAGCCTACTTGAGAGGATTTTGCAGCAAAATGAGGAGAGCCGTTAGGAAAGATGAACTGTTGATGGCACATTTTAGCCAAAATCTGAGTGGTGCAGCATTGGAGTGGTACACCCGCTAGGACAACAACAGGTGGTACACTTGGGATGACTTGGCTTAGGCTTTCGCTCGACATTTCTAGTTCAACGCAGAAATTGTCCTAGATCGCCTATCTTTGACTAAGATGGAGAAAAAGCTCGGTGAGAGTTTTAGGGAGTATGGTTTCCGGTGGAGAGAACAGGAAGCACGAGTCGACCCCCCAATGATGGAAGATGAAATGGTGGATTGCTTTCTTCAGACCTTGGAGCCTACTTACTTTGGTCATCTGGTCTCAGCCGTCGGTAAGTCTTTCAATGGAGTGGTGAAGATGGGAGGAATGGTAGAGGAAGGACTCAAGTCGAACAAGATCATGAGTTACTCTGCCATCAAAAAAACCACAAAAGCGATCCAGAATGGCACCGGGGGCGTGTTAGGGAAAAAGAAGAAAGAAGATGTTGCTATGGTCTTCTCAAGATCGTGGCCTGGCCCAAGGGGTATACCGCACTATTACACCTACCCTCGACCCCAGCCTCAAACCTACACCCAAACTCCATATAATCCACCCCAACACTACTTCCCACCACTAGACCTTCAGTATTCAGTCAGGACACCCCAATACCATGTCCATCACACACAGTCAAATGCTCAACCCCCTCCTGACTTGCAATGGCGTGCACCAACTCCACAAAATACTTACCCACCTCTACAAACATACCAAAACCCTACTGGTCCAAGCTTTAGCCCCAGGACGGAGTATAGAAAAGAAAGGCAACAGTAAAAGCGGACTTTCACCCCGCTTGGAGAGTCTTACACCAGTCTATTTCAGAGGTTAAAACAGTTGGGCGTTTGAAGGCCGATTGAGTCAAAATTACCAAATCCCCCTCTGAAGAACCTGGATTATTTCCTCAGATGTGTATATTGTTCTGACGCTCCGGGGCATGACACAAAAAAGTGTTGGCATTTGAAGAGCGCCATCCAAGAGCTTATCGATACAAACCAGATTGAGGTCCAAAGCCCAGAAGCGCCCAACATCAATAAAAATCCATTGTCAACCCGTACCAAAACACATATGATTGAGATAGGGTATAAGGATGGGAAGCCAGAGAAGCCTTCGAAGTCTGCCATGATGATCTGCGCTAGTGAAAGTAATTCAGTCAAAACTCCAGTTGTTACAAAATCAAAATCTTCGATAGTTGAGGGGTTGACAGACAAGCTAAGCAAGCTCGATGCTAAACCGTCCGTGGTAGGCGTGAAGGGATCTCTAGGTGATGTTGACACAAAACAAGGAAAGCCAAAGGTGGTCGTTCCGGGGGTAGCAAGTAAGCCTGTCATAATTGTGGAAGGAGCTCGCACGACTCCTACTATCATAAACCTATGACCTAGCTGTTGGTAGATGACACCAAAGTTGTCCTGTGGAACTACAAACAAGTAATAGTAACCTATAAAGGGAAAGAAGTAGAAGAGGAAGTTAATGAAACCCGGGGGTTGACTCGTTCGGGGAGATGCTTTGCCCTAGAGGAATTAGGGAAAGCCAAGCCACTCAAAGATAGCCCAATTCTAGTGAAGAAACCAGTCACCAAAGAGGAGGCGGAAGAATTTTTGAGAAAAATGAAGGTGCAGGATTACTCCATAGTGGAACAATTGAGAAAGACCCCTGCTCAAATTTATCTTCTATTATTGTTGATACATTCAGACGAGTACCGCCGGGCCCTCATGGAGATTCTGAATGAAGCTCATATCTCTGACAAGATCACAATGAACCATTTGGAGAAGATTTCAAATAAGATATTTGAGTTAAACAGGATCACCTTCTCGTATGATGAATTTCCTGTAGAGGGTACATAGCACAATTGGGCTCTCTATCTCACAGTAAAATGCAAAGATTCTGTGGTCACAAGGGTGCTAGTTGACAATGGTTCTAGTGCAAACATTTACCCTCTCTCCACTCTGCACAAGTTGAAAATTAATGCTGAGAGGATCCATAAGAACAATATATGTATCCGAGGTTTTGATAGAGGTGGAAAAGATTCTGTTGGTGATATCATGCTCGAACTGACAATAGGACCAGTTGAATTTACCATGGAGTTCTAGGTATTGGATGTGGCCGTCTCTTACAATTTGCTGCTGGGTAGGCCTTGGATACATGTTGCAAAAGCAGTCCCGTCTTTTTGCACCAGATGGTAAAGTTCGAGTGGTATAGACATGAAATCATTGTGCATGGTGATGAGAACTTATGTGCTTACAATGATACATCCATCCCATTTATTAAGGCTGAAGATGATAAGGGGCCTTGGGTGTACCAAGTTTCCGAAATAGTGTCAGTTGAGAAGGTTCCGGAAGGGGAATACATTCCAGGTCCAAAGCTAGCTCCTGCGGCCGTCATGGTAGCAAATGAAATGTTGAAGAATGGTTTTGTATCGGGTAAGGGTCCGAGCGCATCTTTGCAAGGTATCGTGCAACCAATGTCGCTATGTGAAAATCTGGGTACATTTGGTTTGGGGTTCAAGCCCATAGGGGATGATGTGAAGAAGGCTAAAAAGTTGAAAAAGAAGGCATGGTCGCTCCCTAAGCCTATCCCACGCCTCTCCAGGTCTTTCCTCAAGTCAGGGGTAGTGAAGCGTCCGGTGGCAGCAGTTCCAAATCCTGTGGTTGACTTCGATGAAGAGTTGGTTGAAAGCTTTTAGAGTCTATTTGATGAGGTGAACATGGTAGAAATTGGGGAAGGTTCCAACAATTTAGACGTGCAATTTATTTGGCCGAAAGTGAAGCTTAACCATTGGAATGTTACTCCTCTCCCTACTCGGAAGGAGTCTTGGTAGCTTGCTTTGTTTTCCTTTTTATTATCTGGATAATTCCAGGGTTGTAATTCAGATTTTTACTTTTCCCTTGTTTTGATGTACAAACCCTCCTATCCTTTATTTTCAATGAAATGCAATTTCCCTTTTTCCATTACTCATGATAGTATTATTTTTGTCTTTCTTTGTACAATTCTTTTTATGCTGGTTTCAATGACATGACATGCGTGAGGAATCTTCGGCCAAGTCTTAAAACCCAATCTAACTCTGAAATAATAATCCAAGAAATAGAGTGTGATGATGAAACAGAATATGATGAAGATGAGGCATTTGAGGAAATTAGTAAAGAACTAAATCATTTTGAAGAGAAACCCAAGCCTAATCTTAATGAAACTGAAGCAATCAATTTAGGGGATCCAGATAATATCAGGGAATCCAAGATAAACATGCACTTAGAACCACAAATCAAGGAAGAAATAATCAAAGCACCGTTCAAATATAAAGACATTTTTGCATGGTTATATGACGACATGCCGGGTTTGAGTACTGACTTGGTAGTTCACAAATTTCCAACTGACCCAGCATTCCCTTCCGTCAAGTAGAAGTTAAGGAAGTTTAAGACTGACATGAGTGTGAAGATCAAGGAAGAAATCACAACAATTGGATGCAAAGGTCATTCGAGTCACGTGGTACCCCACTTGGTTAGCTAATGTTGTGCCAGTACCAAAGAAGGATGGTAAGACCAGGGTGTGCGTTGATTACCGTGACCTCAATAAAGCAAGTCCAAAGGATAATTTTCCATTGCCGAATATCCACATTTTGATTGATAACTGTGCCAAGCATGAGATCAGGTCTTTTGTAGATTGCTATGCCAGGTACCACCAGATTTTAATGGATAAGGAAGATGCAGAAAAGACAACGTTCATCACACCCTGGGGAACGTATTGCTACAGGATAATGCCATTTGGTTTGAAAAATGCTTGGGCAACTTACTGTCACGACCCCAGTTCGCCCTCCGTGAACTGTCATGACGGCACCTAGTCTCTATGACTAGGTAAGCCTAACAAGTGCGGAAAATAAATGGAAACTTGCAGAAATATAAATTAAAAGACAGGAATAACCAAAAGGAAAATGATATATAAAATGCCGTTCGGCCTATACAGCAGAACATCTCAAAATCCTACAACACTATCCCAAAACCCGGAAACTCACGGGAACACAAGCTGAGAGAAAACACTACAAGGTTTTAATTCTCCGGAAGGTCTAACAAGAACAAAAAGTACGGAAGGCTAAATACTAAATGCCGGAATATAGAGAGACTCCTCGGTCTGTGGACGCGGCAGATATATCTCGAAGTCTGGTAGAACCGCCTCACCTCAAGAATGGTAAGCCTGAGTGGAGGTACATGGATCTGCATATGAAAAACATGCGCAGAAAGGGCATGAGTACACCATAGCGGTACACAGTAAGTGCCAAGCCTAACCTCGACCGGGTAGTGACGAGGAAAGTCAGGGCCCTATTGAGGTTAATAAAAAATAAAATGACAGGATAACTAAACAGTAAAACCGAGAATCTATATTAAGAATCTATGCAGTATAATAAGAGTACAATAACAGAAACAGAGAAAAAGGTAACTACAAGGAAATACTACACACAACAAGGGTAATAATCGGGGATCTTTTAGTATCCCGAGGATCTATCGGTATCCTCAATATATGCCAGGGATCTCTTGGTATCCCGAGGATCTCTTGGTATCCTCAATATATGCAAGGGATCTCTTGGTATCCCGAGGATCTATTGGTATCCTCAATATATGTCAGGGATCTCTTAGTATCCCGAGGATCTCTCGGTATCCTCAATATATGCCAGGGATCTCTTAGTATCCCGAGGATCTCGGTATCCTCAATATACGTGCCAGGAATCTCTTCGTATCATGCACCTCAGTCCAGATCATAAATACATACATGGGATCTCCGGGGATGCCGTCCCGTAGTTCCAAATTAAAAAACACAACAGCAATACAAGAATATTAAATTAAATGGTATTTTTATACTAAGTAAACAGTTAATTCTAGCCTAACGTGCTTCACATAATGCAATTAAGGTAGTTTAAGCAAATAGACAATTAAGTCAACTAAACATGCTTTTCTAAACTAACATCACGCTAAGTTGCAAGTAGAATAAAACAGGAAAAAGAGGAACTCAATGTAAATATTTAAAGTAAAATCGGATTTTCAGCAATTAGCTCAAGTACACACTCGTCACCTCATGTACAAGGCATTTCAATTATCAAATATCATATCCTAAGGGGAAGGTTCCCCACACAAGGTTAGACAAGCCACTTACCTCGAACCAGCTGAAAGTCAACCCGGAACCACACTCTTGCTACGAGTACTCGAATCCAAATGACCCAAATCTATTCAATTCAATCACATAATGTAAATAACACTTCAAGTAACTGATTCCATAATTAAATTCTAAGCTAATACGCGAAATAATGTAAAATAACCAAAAAGGCCCCTCGGGCTAGCATCTCAGAATCGGGTAATATTTATATTTTCAGAAACCTCGTACTCTTACGAGTCTATACATAACAAGAATACTGAAATCGGAGTCCAAATGCCCCTCAAATCCTCATTTAAAGGCCTCTTAAACTCAAGCCTAATTACCCATTTTTCCCAAATTTCTCACCACTAATTAGGTCTTTAATCACATAAAACGAGTTATGAAGTCAAGGACGTTACCTCCAAGTGATTCCCCTTTGTTTTTCCTCAAAAATCTCTCTCAAAAGCTTCAAACCCAGATGAAAATGGTGAAAGAATCCCTCAAATTCGCGAAGGCAGCTATTTATATGTTCTGCCCAGCGATTTCCGCATTTGTAGCCCCAGGACCACATCTGCGGTCCCGCTTCTGCGGAACAAGTGTCGCATCTGCAATTTTCACTTAAGGACCCAGCTTTCGCATCTGTGGAACTCTAACCGCAGGAGCGGTTCCGCTTCTGCGGACATCTCACCGCATCTGCAGTTCCTGAGGAAAATCCCAAATTTCTCTTCTGCGGTCCTCTACGCCGATTCTGCGGCTCTGCATCTGCGGTCCCCAAACTGCAAATGTGAAAATACCAGAAGAACAACTGCTGCAACAGCTTCACTCCAAAATTTCCTCCATCAACCATCTGAATTCATCCGGAGGCCCCCGGGACTCAACCAAAGGCATCAACATATCCTAAAACCTTATTTAAACTTGTACAAATCATTAAAATTACTTCAAACAACATCAAAACAACCAAAACCCATCTGATTCAAGCCTAAGTTTCTAAAATCTTCCGAATTCCGCTTTCGATAAAAAACCCAACCAAAACATGTCCGAATGACCTGAAATTTTACACACATATCCCAAATGACATAACGGAACTGCTGAAACTCACAGAATTCCATTCCGACCCTTGGATCAAAATCTCTCTATCAAACCGGAAACTTCCAAAATTCAACTTTCGACATTTCAAGCCTAAATTAGCTACGAACCTCCAAAACATAGTCCGAACATGCTCCTAACCCCAAAATCACCCAGCGGAGCTAATAGAACCATCAGATTTCCATTCTGAGGCCGTTTTCACACTGTTCCAACTACAGTCAACTTTCCAACACTTGAGCTCTCATTTAGGGACTAAGTGTCCCAAAACTCCCTGAAACTCAAAGCCGAACATCCCGGCAAATCAAAATTGCAGAAATAAACTTGGGGAAAACAGGTAATAGGAAATCGAGGCGTTAATTCTTAAGATGACCGTCCGGGTCATCACATCCTCCTACACTTAAACATTCGTTCGTCCTCGAACGAGCATAGAGACATATCTGAAGTAGTGAAAAGATCAGGGTAACGGGTGCGAATATCCTGCTCGGTCTCCCAGGTCGCCTCCTTGACCGGCTGACCTCGCCACTGAACCTTCACTGATGCAATGTTCTTTGACCTTAGCTTTCTAACCTGTTTGCCCAATATTGCCACAGGCTCCTCAATATAAGATAGATACTTGTCCAACTGGACTGAACTAAAATCCAACACGTGCGACGGATCACCGTGATACCTCCGGAGCATCAAAACATGAAATACCGGATGAACTCCTACCAAGCTGGGAGGTAAGGCAAGCTCATAAGCAACCTCCCCACACGCCTCGATATCTCAAAAGGGCCAATAAACCTCGGACTCAACTTCCCTTTCTTCCTGAATCTCATAACGCCCTTCATAGGCAAAACTCAAAGCAGAACCCGCTCTCCAACCATAGAGGAAACATCACGAACCTTCCGGTCCGCGTAACTTTTTTGTCTGGACTGGGCTGTACAGAGTCTATCCTGAATCACCTTAACCTTCTCTAAAGCATCCTGTATCAAGTCTGTGCCCAATAGTCTAGCCTCAACCGGCTCAAACCAACCCACCAAAGATCTACACCGCCTATCATATAAGGCCTCATACGGCGCCATCTGAATGTTGGACTGATAACTGTTGTTGTAAGCAAACTCCGCCAATGGCAAGAACTGATCCCAGGACCCTCTAAACTCAATCACACAAGCATGAAGCATATACTCAAGAATCGGAATAGTGCGCTCGGACTGTCCGTCCGTCTGAGGGTAAAATGCTGTATTTAACTCTACCCGAGTACCTAACTCATGTTGAATGGCTCTCTAGAACCGTGATGTGAACTGGATACCTCTATCTAAAATGATGGAAACCGGGATACCATGCAGACAAACAATCTCCCAGATATAGATCTTTGCCAGCCGCTCCGAGGAATAAGTAGTGCACACAGGAATAAAATGAGCGGACTTGGTCACCCGATCCACAATCACCCAAATAACATCGAACTTTCTCAAAGTCTGTGGCAGCCCAACTACAAAGTCCATGGTGATCCGCTCCCATTTCCACTTTGGAATCTCTATCTGCTGAAGCAATCCACCCGGTCTCTAGTGCTCATACTTCACTTACTGACAGTTGAGGCACCGAGCTACAAATCCAACTATTTCCTTCTTCATCTGCCTCCACCAATAGTGTTATCTCAAATCCTGATACATCTTCGCGGCACCCAGATAGATGGAATACCGCAAACTATGGGCCTCCTCTAGAATTAACTCTCGAAGCCCATTAACATTGGGTACACAAATCCGACCCTGTATCCTCAATACCCCATCATTACCAATAGTCACATCTCTGGTATCACCATACAGAACCTTGTCCTTGAGGACAAGCAAATGAGGGCCATCATATTGCCGCTCCCTAATACAATCAAATAAGGAAGATTGAGAAACCACGCAAGCTAGAACCCGACTGGGCTCCGAATGATCCAATATAACAAACTGGCTGGCTAAGGCCTGAACATCCATCGCCATAGGCCTCTCTGATGCTGGTAAATAAGACAAACTCCCCAAACTCTCCGCCCGGTGACTCAAGGAATCAACCACTATATTGGCTTTGCCCGGGTGATACAAAATAGTGATATCATAGTCCTTTAGCAACTCTAACCACCTCCTCTAGTGCAAACTCAGATCCTTTTGCTTGAACAGGTGCTGCAAGCTCTGATGGTCAGTATAAATCTCACAGGGAACACCGTATAAGTAATGGCGCCAAATCTTCAGGGCGTGAACAATGGCCGCTAATTCAAGGTCGTGAACATAGTAGTTTTTCTCATATATATTCAACCGTTTGGATGCGTAGGCAATCACCCTACCGTCCTGCATCAACACCGCTCCGAGGCCAATCCTCGAGGCATAACAACACACCGTATAAGACCCCAAACCTGTAGGCAATATCAAAACTGGGGCTGTGGTCAAAGATGTCTTGAGCTTCTGGAAGCTCATCTCAAACTCCTCCATCCATTGAAATAGAGCACCCTTTTGGGTCAACCTGGTCATAGGGGGTGCAATCGATGAAAACCCCTCTACAAAACGACGGTAGTAGCTAGCCAAACCAAGGAAACTACGGATCTCTATAGCTGAGAACTGTCAGGGCCAACTCTGCACGGCCTCTATCTTCTTTGGATCCACCTGAATACCCTCACTCGATACTACGTGGCCTAGGAATGCCACTGAATCCAACCAACATTCACATTTCAAGAATTTAACATATAACTTCTTCTCTCTTAGAGTCTGAAGAATAGTCCTCAGGTGCTGCTCATGATCTTCATGACTCTGGGTATACACCAGAATATCATCAATAAAGACAATGACGAACGAGTCAATATATGGCCGGAAAACACTGTGCATCAAATGCATAAAAGCTGCTGGGACATTGGTCAGCCCAAATACCATGATAAGGAACTCGTAATGACCATACCGAGTTCGGAAAGCAGTCTTCGGGATATTTGGCTCCCGAATCTTCAACTGATCTTAACCTGAGCACAAATCAATCTTAAAAAACACCCATGCGCCCTGAAGCTAGTCAAATAGGTCATCAATATGAGGCAAAGGATAATGGTTCTTCACTATATCCTTGTTCAACTAGAGATAATCAATACACATACGCATAGAACCATCCTTTTTCTTCACAAACAAGACAGGAGCACCCCAAGGTGAAATATTGGGTCGAATAAAACCCTTATCAAGCAATTCCTATAACTGATCTTTCAACTCCTTCAACTCAGGAGGAGCCATGCGATACAGAGGAATAGAAATGGGTTGAGTTCCCGGCAACAGATCAATACCAAAATCAATATCTCTATAAGGTGGCATGCCTGGAAGATCAGCTGGAAGCACATCGGGAAAATCCCATACTACTGGAACTGAATCAACTGAAGGGGTATCAATACTGATATCTCTCACATAAGCTAAATATGCGTCACACCCCTTCTCAACCATAAGCTGGGCCTTAAGAAAAGAAATAACTCAACTAGGAGTATGATCTAGAGTACCCCTCCAGTCAACACGTGGTACACCTGGCATAGCTAGTGTCATGGTTTTGGCATGACAATCAAGAATAGCATAATGGGGCGACAACCAGTCCATGCCCAAGATAATATCAAAATCAACCATGCTGAGCAACAATAATCAGCTCTGGTCTCAAAACCACTAAGAGCAACCAAGCACGACCGATAGACGTGGTCCATAATAAGAGAATCTCCCACAGGAGTAGAAATATAAATAGGGGAACTCATAGAATCCCGAGATACACCCAAATACGGAGCAAAATAAGAAGACACATAAGAGTAAGTAGAGCATAGATCGAATAGAACTGATGCATATCTGTGGCAAAATAATATAATACCTGTGATGACAAAATCAGAGGAAACATCCTCGGTACAGGCAGGAAGGGCATATTATTTGGCCTGGCCTCCCCCTCGAGGGCAACCTCTACCTCCCTAACCTCTAGCTCTAGCTGGCTGAGCAGGTGGGGTAGAACCTGGAGCTGTAATCATATCCTGAGAACTCTGCGGGGCACACTGTGGCTGAGAAGTCTATGGAGGTGCACTCTTCCCAAGTCTAGGGCAATCCCTCACCACGTGGTGTGTGTCACCACACTCAAAACAAGCTCTAGGAGGAAGTGGTGGCTGTGACTGGCTCGGATTGGGTATGCTGGACTAACCTCGGAAAGCACCCCGTATAGGAGGTGCTTTAGAAACCGGAGGTGCATAATAAGGTTCCTAAGGTCTAGGAGGAGCTGGAATACCACTATATGCTAGAAGAGCTGAATGAACAGGGCGACTCATATAACCCCCTACCATGACGACCTGGAGTTGGGGTACGGGCACCAGAATAATGGCCCGACTCTCGAGACCTCTTGGCCTCCCTCTCCTCTTTCTCCCTAGCATGCATACCCTCAATCCTCATAGCAATGCTCACCACCTGCTGATAAGAAATATTCATCTCCAACTCACGAGCCATGATAGATCTGATGCTGGAAATAAGGCCCTCAATAAACGGGTGAACCCTCTCGTGGACAGTAGAAACCAAGGCTGGTGCATGCCTAGCCAGACTGGTGTAACGGATAGCATACTCCGAAACAGTCATAGCACCCTGGCGCAATTACTCAAACTCTGTACGCCATGCGTTTCTGAGGCTCTAAGAAATATACTCCCTCAGGAACGGATCTGAAAACTAAGCCCAAATCAGTGAAGCAGCCTCATCTAAATTATCTAACTCGTAGGTGTGCCACCACATATAGGCGGCTCCTCGAAGCTGGAAGGTAGTGAAAGAAACCCCGCTCGACCTTGAGATACCCATGGTATAGAGAATTCGGTAACACTCATCAAGAATTCCCAAAGAATTCTCCAATGATAGACCACTAAATAAAGGAGGCTTGTACTTTTTTAACCTCTCAAGCCGCAGCTGCTCATCCTCGGAAGCCACTGTCCTGTCCTCGGGCTGCACTGGCACTGCACGCGGTACAAGAATAATCTCAAGGACATACTTACATGCACTCGCTGCTTAAGAGTGCGGGCGGCGGGAGTTTGTGCTCCTCCCCCAGCCTGAGATATGGCTGCAGCAAGGGGAAGCAACCCTGCCTGAGCCAAGGTGGTGTACATGCTCATGAACTATGCCAAAGTCTCTTGAAACGTTAAAGTAGTAGTAGCAGTAGGCGTATCAGGTGCCTGGACTCCAACTGGAACTGCAGGTGGTATGTCGGCAGCAGCTCGCGCAGGTGCTTTGGCTGCACCACGTACGCGTCCCCGACCTCTACCCTAGCCCCGGCCTCTAACGGCTACAGTAGGGGGCGTGGGTTCCTGATCATCTCGAGTAGCACGTGTCCTCACTATCTGTGAGAGAATAGAAGATAGAAGTTTAGAATTGTGATGTCAAAATATCGCACGACAAGGAAATCAAATGAAGTGAAAATTTTCCTAACAGTGACATAGCCTCTCGTAGATAAGTACAGACGTCTCCGTACCGATCAGCAAGACTCTAATAAACTGGCTTGTGATCTGTGACTCCTATGAACCTAGAGCTCTGATACCAACTTGTCACGACCCCAGTTCGCCCTCAGTGAACTGTCGTGATGACACCTAGTCTCTACGACTAGGTAAGCCTAACAAGTGCGGAAAATGAATGGAAACTTGCGGAAATATAAATTAAAAGCCAGGAATAACAAAAATGAAAATGATATATAAAATACCGCTCGGCATATACAGCAAAACATCTCAAAATACTACAACACTATCCCAAAACCTGGAAACTCACGGGAACACAAGCTGAGAGAAAACACTACATGGTTCTAATTCTCTGGAATGTCTAACAAGAACAAAAAGTACGGAAGGCTAAATACTAAATACTGGAATAGAGAGAGACTCCTCGGTCTGCGGACGTGGCAGATATACCTCGAAGTCCCGTAGAACCGCCTTGCCTCAAGAATGGTAAGCCTGAGTGGAGGTACCTGGATCTGCACATGAAAAACATGCGCAGAAATGACATGAGTACACCACAGCGGTACTCAGTAAGTGCAAAGTCTAACCTCGGCCGGGCAGTGACGAGGACTGTCAGGGCCCTACTGAGGTTAATAAAAAATAAAATGACAGGATAAATAAGCAGTAAAACTGAGAATCTATATTAAGAATCTATGCAGTATAATAAGAGTACAATAACGGAAACAGAGTAGAGGCAAATACAAGGAAATACCATGCACAACAAGGGGAATAACCGGGGATCTCTTAGTATCTCAAGGATCCCTCGGTATCCTCAATATATGCCAGGGATCTTTTGGTATCCCGAGGATCTCTTGGTATCCTCAATATATGCCAGGGATCTCTTGGTATCCCGAGGATCTCTCGGTATCCTCAATATATGCCAGAGATCTCTTAGTATCCCGAAGATCTTTCGGTATCCTCAATATACGTGCCGGGAATCTCTTGGTATCCCGCACCTCAGTCTAGATCATAAATACGTACAGGAGATCTCCCGGGATGCCGTCCCGTAGTCCCAAATTAAAACACACAGCAGCAACACACGAATATTAAATTAAATGGTATTTTCATACTAAGTAAATAGTTAATTCTAGCCTAACATGCTTCACGTAATGCAATTAAGGAAGTTTAAGCAAATAGGCAATTAAGTCAACTAAACATGCTTTTCTAAACTAACATCAGGCTAAGTTGCAAGTAGAATAAAACAGAAAAAAGAGGAACTCAGTGTAAATACTTAAAGTAAAACGGGGTTTTCAGCAATTAGCTCAAGTACACACTCGTCACCTCACGTACAAGGCATTTCAATGATCAAATATCATATCGTAAGGGGAAGGTTCCCCACACAAGGTTAGACAAGCCACTTACCTCGAACCGGCTCTACGTCAACCCGGAACCATGCTCTTGCCACTAGTACTAAACTCCAAATGGTCCAAATCTATTCAATTCAATCGCATAATGTAAATAATACTTCAAGTAACTGATTCCATATTTAAATTTTAAGCAAATACGCGAAATTATGTAAAATGACCAAAATGCCCCTCTGGCCTACATCTCGGAATCGGGTAAAGTTTAAATTTTCAGAAACCTCGTACTCTCACGCATCTATACATAACAAGAACACTGAAATCGGAGTCCAAATGACCCCTCAAATCCTCATTTAAAGTCCTCTTAAACTCAAGCCTTAATTACCCATTTTTCCCAAATTTCTCACCACTAATTAGGTCTTAAATCACATAAAACGAGTTATGAAGGTAAGGACGTTACCTCCAAGTTATTCCCCTTTGTTTTTCCTCAAAAAGCTTTCTCAAAAACTTCAAATCCGGATGAAAATGGTGAAAGAATCCCTCAAATTCACGAAGGCAACTATTTATATGTTCTGCCCAGCGATTTCCACAATTGCGGCCGATGCGGTCCCGCTTCTGCTGAACAAGTATCGCATCTGCGATTTTCACTTAAGGACCCAGCTTTCGCATCTGTGAAACTCTAACCGTAGGAGCGGTTCAGCTTCTGCGGACATCTCGCCGCATCTGCGGTTCCTAAGGAAAATCCCAAATTTTGCTTCTGCGGTCCTCTACGCCGCTTCTGCGGCTCCGCATCTATGGTCCCCAAACTGCAAATGCAAATATACCAAAAGAACAGCTGCTGCAGCAACTTAACTAGAAAATTCCTTCGTCAACCATCCGAATTTATCCCAAGGCCCCCAGGACATCAACCAAAGGCGTCAACATATCCTAAAACCTTATTCAAACTTGTACATACTTCAAAACACTTCAAACAACCTCAAAACAACCAAAACCCATCGGATTCAAGCCTTAGTTTCTAAAATCTTTCGAATTCCGCTTTCGATCAAAAACCCAACCAAAACACGTCCGAATGACTTGAAATTTTGCACACACATCCCAAATAACATAACGGAACTACTGAATCTCTTGGAATTTCATTCCGACCCTCGGATCAAAATCTCGCTATCAAACCGGAAACTTTCAAAATTTAACTTTCGGCATTTCAAGCCTAAATTAGCTACGGACCTCCAAAACACAATCCGAACACGCTCTTAACCCAAATCAGCCAACAGAGCTAACAGAACTATCAGATTTCCATTCCGAGGCCATCTTCACACTGTTCTAACTATGGTTAACTTTCCAACACTTGAGATCTCATTTAGGGAGTAAGTATCTCAAAACTCCCCGAAACTCCAAGCCGAACATCCCAGCAAATCAAAATAGCAGAAATAAACTTGGGAAAAGCAGTTAATAGGGAATTGGGGCGTTAATTGTTAAGACGACTGGCATGGTCTTCACACTTACATGAGGGCAATGACTACCGTGTTTCATGACATGATACATAAGGAAATTGATGTCTATGTGGATGATGTGATCATCAAGTCAAGAAAGCAGTCCGACCACATCGGAGACTTGAGAAAGTTTTTCCAGGGGCTCCGCAGGTACAATCTTAAGCTCAATCCTGCAAAGTGTGCATTTGGTTTTCCGTCTTGAAAACTATTGGGATTCATAGTCAGCCGGCAAGGCATTGAGCTGGATCTGTCAAAGATCAAGGCTATCAAAGAATTGTCATCCCCAAGGAATAAGGCTGAGGCAATGAGTTTGCTCGGGCATTTATACTAGATCAGCAGGTTTATTGTTCAACTCACGACAACTTGTGAGCCCATCTTTAAGTTGCTGAAGAAGGATTCTGCGATCAAATTGACTGATGAGTGCCATGAGGCATTTGATAAGATCAAAGTGTACTTGTCGAACCCACCTGTGTTGGTCTCGTCGGAACCTAGGAGACCTTTAATTCTCTATTTGACAGTCCTAGATAATTCATTCGGTTGTGTGTTGGGTCAACATGACATCACCGGCAGGAAGAAACAAGCCATCTATTATCTCAGCAAGAAGTTCACATCCTATGAGGTTAAGTATACTCCCCTTGAAAGGACATGTTGCGCCCTAATTCCGGTGGCACAAAAGTTGAAACATTATCTGTCGTCCTACACTAGTTACCTCATTTCTCGCCTGGATCCTCTAAAGTATATCTTTCAGAAGCCTATGCCTACAGGAAGACTTGCAAAGTGACAGATTTTGCTCACAGAGTTTGACATCATCTATGTGACTCGAACCGCGATGAAAGCCGAAGCATTGGCCGATCATTTGGCCAAGAACCTAGTGTATGAATGTCACAACCCGGATTTTCCACCATCGGGAGTCGTGATGACGCCTACTAATGAGAGCTAGGGAAGCTAACTCTTAACTACTTTTATCTTTTATAAATTATTTCTTTTATCAAATATTTGTAATGGCATAAAAAATGACTGAATTAAATAAATATGCGGAAGTCTTAATTTAAAGTGACTGAATGTAAATGCGGAATCCAACATAAATCTCTACCCAAGAACAGGTGTCACATTACTCACGAACTTCTAATAATACTGAATACAATCGTCTGAAAGAAAATAATAAACTGTTTGTCTCGAATACAATGAGATAACAGACTAAAATAATAGAAAGAGGAGATGTCGGGCATGCGGACGCCTTCAAGGCTACCTCGGTGTCTCACTAGTCTGACTGCTCACACCTGCGCTATTGCTACTGCTGTCCGAAACCTGTATCTGTGCAAAAGATCACAGAGTGTAGTATCAGCACAACCGACCCCATGTGCTGGTAAGTGCCTAGCCTAACCCCGGCGAAGTAGTGACGAGGCTAGGACCAAACAATCAAATAAACCTGTGCAGTTCAAGTATACATATATAGACAACAAAGGAAGTACTGGAAGCAACCAATCAATGTGGGAGGGGAAACATGTTGTGGGGAGGTAACAGTTTCAAATAGAAATATTCAATAAAAGAAGGAGACAACAAAGTCATAATATCAACAAGTATCAAAAGGAATCAACAATTTGCATGGCATCACCTTTCGTGCTTTTACTTTCTTCCTCACCCAAGCAATATATAAAATAAAACTGTACACGGCATCACCCTTCTGACTTTTACCCTATTTTCTCACAATATAATCAATAAATATCAGTACGGAATGGCACATCGTACGACACGACATCACTCTTCGTGGTTTACACTCTTTCCTTACCATATCAAACAATACACGACATCACCTTTTGTGCTTTATCACTCTTCCTCAGCCAAACAACAATCACAGATAAGGGCCAAGGAAGTAAACTGGATAATAATCGGGATTCCAATAAGGGCACAACAATTAACAATAAAATTCCCGACAAGGAATATATCAGCAATTCCACAATTATCTCGGCAAAGGAATAATTCAATAATTCTTTCTCTTTCTTTCATTTCTTACTTAGTAATTCATTTTATAACTTGAACCAACGCTCCTCAAATATTAAATATCACCATTTCTTTCACATGCACTTAACAACATATAGAAGTCATCATTTAATCATGGAAGATATAACCAAATTCGAACATTCATGATATAAGGACTTACGATCATGCTAGACACCAACGTATAGATACTCATCACCATGCCTATACGTCGTACTCGACAAATAGCAAGTAGCAATTAAGACTCAGCTCCTATTCCCTCAAGCTAAGGTTAGACCAATCACTTACATCACGTTGTAACCAATTCAAAATTCCAACAAGCCTTTGCCTCGCGAATTCGTGCAGGATATTCTCAAATCTAGTCATAAACAATTCGATTAAGTCAATAAAAATTATAGGAATTAATTCCATATGAAATTCTACATTTTCCATTTATAATTCGAAATTGCACTAAAAATTCTTCCGTGGGGCCCACGTCTCGGAATCCAAAAAAAATCACGGAATATGAAGCCTCATCCAACCACGAGTCGAACCATACCAATTTTACCAAAATTTGACGTCAACTCGACCCTCAAATCTTTAAATTAAACCAAGAGGGTTTTCAAGATTTTCCCAGTTAAAATCACCAATTAAATGCCAAAACTAGTAATAGATTCGAGTAATCTAACCAAATTAAGTTAAGAACACTTACCCCGTTGTTTTCTCTGAAAATATCCCGAAAATCGCCTCTCCCGGAGCTCCAATTTGCTAAAAATGGAAAATGGGTTACATTCTGCCCAGAATGTTTTCGGGGTTACTGTTCACGCGTTTTTACTGTTCATGGGGTACTGTTCATGGCTACTGCTCATGGGGGTACTGTTCACGGGGTACTATTCATAGGTACTGTTCACGGGTACTATTTCTGCAATTTTCCTAAGTCCGAAATCACTCTGAGACACTCCCGAGCCCTCGAGGCTCCTAACCAAACACATACACTAACCCAACAACATCCTACGAACTTAACCGTGCAATCAAATCTCCAAAATAACGTCATATACCACGAATTAAGCTTTAAAATCCAAGAATTCTTTCAAATTTCATAAAACATCAAATTTTCCATTTTGAGTCCGAAACACATCAAACGACGTCTGTTTTCAACAAAACTTTACCGAAAGTTCTTAAACCATATATAAGATTTGTACCGGGCGCCAGAACCAAAATACGGGCCCGATACCATCACTTTCTAATCAAATTTCATTTTCTTTTTCCTTAAATATTTTTAGAAAACAATTTTACTCAAAAATTCATTTCTCGGGCCTGGGACTTCGGAATTCGATTCCGGGCATACGCCAAAGTCCCATATTTTCCTACGGACCTCCGGGGATTGTCAAATCACGGGTCCGGGTCCGTTTACCCAAAATGTTGACCGAAGTCAAATTTATTCATTTTAATATCAAAACTTAGCAAATTTTCACAGAATTTCATATTTAAGCTTCCGACTACGCACTTGGACTGCGCACGCAAATCGAGGCGACTGTAAATGAGGTTTTCAAGGTCTTAGAAGCTCGGAATGGATAAGAAAATAACCATTCGTCCTCGAACTGACAAAAGAATGAAGTACCTAAGTCAGGGAATAGATGAGGATAACGGCTCTGCATGTCGGACTCGGACTCCCAGGTCGAAGCCTCAAGAGGCTGACCTCTCCACTGAACACGAACAGAGGAGAAACTCTTGGATCTTAACTGACGGACCTGCCGGTCTAGAATAGCCACCGGCTCCTCCTCGTAAGCCAAGTCTTTGTCCAACTGGACAGTGCTGAAATCTAACACGTGGGATGGATCGCTGTGATACTTCCGAAGCATGGATTCATGAAACACTGGGTGCACGGCTGATAAACGCAGTGGCAATGCAAGTCTATAAGCCACCTCTCCGACTCGATCAAGAATCTCAAATGGACCAATGAACCTAGGGCTAAGCTTGCCCTTCTTCCCAAATCTCATCACGCCCTTCATAGGCGACACTCAGAGCAATACCCGCTCACCAACCATGAAAACCACATCTCGAACCTTACGATCTGTATAGCTCTTTTGCCAGGACTGAGCTGTACGAAGCCTATCCTGAATGATCCTGACCTTGTCTAAGGCCTCCTAAACCAAATCTGTACCCAACAACCGAGCCTCTCCCGGTTTAAACCATCCAACCGGAGATCGACACTGCCTACCATATAAAGCCTCATAAGGAGCCATCTGGATACTTGACTGGTAGCTTTTATTGTAGGCAAACTCTACTAAAGGCAAGAACTGATCCCATGAAACTCCAAAGTCAATAACACAAGCTCGGAGCATGTCCTCCAATATTTGAATAGTCCGCTTAGACTGTCCGTCCGTCTGAGGATGAAATGCTGTGCTCAACTGCACCTGGGTGCCTAACTCTCGCTGAACTGCTCTCCAGAAATGCGAGGTAAACTGCATGTATCGATCTGAATTGATAGATACCGGCACACCATGAAGGCGAACAATCTCCCGGATATAAATCTCAGCTAACCTCTCGGATGAATAGGAGACTACCACAAGAATGAAATGCGCTGACTTGGTCAGCCTATCAACAATGACCCAAACTGCATCAAGCTTCTTCTGAGTCAACGGAAGTCCAGTAACAAAGTCCATAGTGATTCGCTCCCACTTCCACTCGGGAAGCTCAATCCTCTGAAACAAACCACCAGGTCTCTGATGCTCATACTTAACCTGCTGACAATTCAAACACCTAGCCACATATGCAACAATATCCTTCTTCATTCTACGCTACCAATAATGTTGCCGCAAATCCTGATATATCTTCGCGGCGCCCGGATGAATAGAGTACCGGGAGCTATAGGCCTCCCCTAAAATCAACTCCCAAAGCCCATCCACATTAGGCACACAAACTCGCCCTTGCAATCTCAAAACTCCATCATCATCTAAGGTCACCTGCTTGGCACCTCCACGCTGCACCGTGTCTCTAAGGACACACAAATGGGAATCATCAAGCTGCCGATCACGGATATTCCCAAATAATGAAGAACGAGCAACCGTGCAAGCTTATACCCGACTAGGCTCAGAAATATCCAACCTCACGAATCGATTGGCCAAGGACTAAACATTCAAAGCAAGCGGCTTCTAACTGACCGGAATATAAGAAAGACTGCCCATACTGACCGTCTTCCTGCTCAAAGCATCGGCTACCACATTGGCCTTTCCTAGATGATATAAGATAGTGATATCATAATCTTTCAATAACTCCAACCACCTCCTCTGTCTCAAATTCAACTCCTTTTGGTTGAACAAATACTGAAGACTCTTGTGATCCCTGAACACATCACATGCCACACCGTACACGTAATGCCTCCAAATCTTCAATGCATGAACAATGGCTGCCAACTCTAAATCATGAACCGGATAGTTCTTCTCATGAATCTTCAACTGTCGTGAGGCATAGGCAATGACCTTTCCACCCTACATCAAAACTGCACCAAGCCCAATACGAGAAGCATCACAATAAACTTTATAAGGCCTTGAACCTGTGGGCAAAACCAATACCGATGCCGTAGTCAGATCTGTCTTGAGCTTCTGAAAGCTCGCCTCACACGCATTCAACCATCTGAACTGGGAACCCTTCTGGTTCAACCTGGTCATCGGGGCTGCAATGGATGAGAACCCCTCCACGAACCAACGGTAGTAGCCTGCCAATCCCAAGAAACTCCGAATCTCTGTAGCTGATGCTGGTCTAGGCCAGTTCTTGACTACCTCAATCTTCTTCGGATCAACCTGAATACCCTTTGCTGATACAACATGACATAGGAATGCAACTAAACTCAGCCAAAACTCACACTTCGAGAACTTAGCATATAGCTGACTATCCCTTAGAGTCTGAAGAACCACTCTGAGGTGCTGCTCGTGCTCCTCCTGGCTGCGGGAATATATCCGAATATCATCAATAAAGACTATCACGAACAAGTCCAAATAAGGCCTGAACACTCGGTTCATAAGATACATGAAAGTTTCTGGGGCATTTGTCAGCCCAAATGACAACCAAAAACTCATAATGTCTGTACCGAGTGCGGAAAGCTGTCTTAGGGACATTGGATGCCCTAATCCTCAACTGATAGTAGCCAAATCTCAAGTCTATCTTGGAAAACACCTTGTCACCCTGAAGCTAATCGAACAAATCATCAATCCTCAGTAGTGGATACTTATTCTTGATTGTAACCTTGTTTAATTACCGGTAATCAATGCACATTCTCATCAAACCATCCTTTTTCTTTACAAACAACACTGGTGCACCCCACGACGAAACACTGGGTCTAATGAAACCCTTCTCAAGCAGGTCTTGAAACTGCTCCTCAACTCTTTCAACTCTGGCGAGGCCATGCAATATGGAAAAATGGAAATGGGCTGAGTGCCCGGAGCCAAATCAATGCAGAAATCAATATCCCTGTCGGGTGGCATACCCGGAAGGTCTAAAGGGAATACCTCAGGAAACTCGCGAACCATGTGCACAGAATTAATGGAGGGGACCTCAGCTTTGGAATCACGAACATAAGCCAAATAAGCCAAACACTCCTTGTCGACCATATGCTGAGCCTTCACATACGAAATAACACTGCGGGTAGAATGACTAGGAGTCCCTCTCCACTCTAAACGGGGTAGTTGCGGTAAGGCTAAGGTCACAGTCTTGGCATGACAGTCCAAGATAGCATGGTAAGGTGATAACCAGTCCATCCCCAATATAACATCGAAGTTGACCATATCTAAAAGCAACAAATCAACACGAGTCTCAAGACCCCCAATCACCACAATACAGGAACGATGAACTCGATCGACCACAATAGAATCACCCACCAATGTAGACACATAAACATGAATACTCAGTGCATCACTAGGCAGAACCAAGTATGATACAAAATAAGAGGACACATACGAATACGTAGATCCTGGATCAAATAGCACTGAAGCCTCTCTATCACAAACCAGAATAGTACCTGTAATGACTGCATCTGAAGACTCATCCTCTGGCCTGGCTGGAAGAGCATAGCATCGAGGCTGGGCCCCACCACCCTGAACCATATCTCTGGGACGGCCTGCAGTTGGCTGGCCTCCATTTCTGGCTGTCTGAGCTCCACCTCTATGACCTCTACCTCCACCTCTAGCACCTCTACCCCCACCTCTAGCTGGTTGGGCGGGACGTGGAACACTTGGTGCCGGTACCATGGCACGAGACCTCTGATGCTGAGAACTACCCGGTGCTCGAGGGCAAAATCTGGTAATGTGACCTGGTTCACCACAAGTGTAACAAGCTCTCTGCTGCTAACCATGTCGACCTAAATGAACACCTCGAAAACTCTGAAGCGGCGATGCACCGATAGGAGCTGGTGGTGAACTGTAAGGCTGCTGATCAGAATAGTGCATGTGAGAACCACGACCACCTGAAGTACCATGGGAAACCTGGAGAACTGACGGGAAGGGCCTGGGAGGATAGCCTCTACCATATGAATCTCTACCTCCAGACGAGGTACGACTAAATCTTCCTGAGTAACGAGGCCTCTTATCCGACCTATGACAACCTCCCTGTGACAGAACTATCTCGACTCAGCGGGCCACATTGGCCGCCTCCTGAAATATGATCTCACTCCCGGCCTCCTTGGCCATCTGAAGACAAATCGGCTGAATAAGACCATCAATAAACCTCCTCACCCCCCTCTCTCTCTCGGTGGGGAGTATGACAAGAGCATGGTGAGCTCGATCAATGAACCTGGTCTCATACTGAGTGACCATGATGGAACCCTGCTGGAGGCGCTCAAACTGCCTTCGACAGGCCTCTCTCTAAGTAACAGGGAGAAACTTCTCCAGAAACAACGCTGAAAATTGCTCCCATGACAAAGATGGCAACCCGGCTGGCCTAGCTAAGCAATAATCCCTCCACCAAGTCTTGGCAGATCCAGATAGGCGAAATGCAGCAAAATCGACCCTATTGGTCTCAACAATGCCCATGTTCCTAAGAACCTCATGACAGCTGTCTAGATAATCCTGGGGATCCTCAGAAGATGCACCGCTAAAAGTGGTAGTGAAGAGCTTAGTGAACCTGTCCAATCTCCATAAGGCATCGGCGGACATAGTCACTCCATCGCCGAGCTGATCCACTACACCCGGCTGAACCTCCATAGCTGGCTAAACCAATGGAACCTGAACCTGGGGAGCTACTGGCTCTGGAGTGCGCGTAGCAGGAGTCTAGGCCCCTCCTCCAGCTTGAGAAGTGGCTGGTGTTACTGGAAGCAAACCCGCTCGGGTGTCACTCTCCATGAGGCCCACCAATCGGACTAGAGCGTCCTGAAGAACTGGGGTGGCAATGAACCCCTTTGGGACCTGAGCGAGGCCCACCGGAATTGCCTGGGCTGGAACCTCATCATCAAAGTCAACCTGAGGCTCCACCGCTGGTGCTGCTGCTCTAGGATGAGCTCTGCCCCTACCTCGGCCTCTAGTATGGCCTCGGCCTCGCCCTCTTCCCCTCGTGGGAGCTGCTACTGGGGGATTAGGCTGCTGAGCGGTAGATAAGGAAGCACGTGTTCTCGCCATCTGCGAAAGAACAGAGTAGAAATTCAATTAGCATTGAGAAATAAAACCGCACGACAAGAAAGAACAATGTGAAGTTTTTCCTAACTCTGTAGCCCTTGGGGGATAAATACAGACGTCTCCGTACTGATCCCTCAGACTCCACTAAACTTGTCCGTGAGTTGTGAGATCTATGTAACATAGAGCTCTGATACCAACTTGTCACGACCCGGATTTTCCACCCTTGGGAGTCATGATGGCGCCTACTAATGAGAGCTAGGGAAGCCAACTCTTAACTACTTTTATCTTTTATAAATTATTTCTTTTATCAAATATTAGTAATAGCATAAAAAATGACTGAATTAAATAAATATGCGGAAGACTTAATTTAAAGTGACTGAATGTAAATGCGGAATACAACATAAATCTCAACCCAAGAACTGGTGTCACATTACTTACGAACTTCTAAGAATACTGAATACAATCGTCTGAAAGAAAATAATAAATTGTTTGTCTCGAATACAATGAGATAACAAACTAAAATAATAGAAAGAGGAGACGCCGGGCCTGCAGACGCCTGCAAGGCTACCTCGGTGTCTCACTAGTCTGACTGCTCACACCTGCGCTACTGCTGCTGCTGTCCGAAACCTGTATCTGTGTAAAAGAGCACAGAGTGTAGTATCAGTAAAACCGACCCTATGTGCTGGTAAGTGCCTAGCCTAACCTCGGCGAAGTAGTGATGAGGCTAGGACCAGACAATCAAATAAACCTGTGCAGGCCTAACCCCGGTGAAGTAGTGACGAGGCTAGGACCAGACAACCAAATAAACATGTGTAGTTCAAGTATATATACATACAACAAAGAAAGTACTAGAAGCAACCAATCAATGTGGGAGGGGAAACATGCTGTGGGGAGGTAACAGTTTCAAATAGAAATATTCAATAAAAGAAGGAGACAACAAAGTCATAATATCAACAAGTATCAAAAGGAATCAACAATTTGCATGGCATCACCCTTCGTGCTTTTACTCTCTTCCTCACCCAAGCAATATATAAAATAAAACTGTACACGGCATCACCCTTCGTGCTTTTGCTCTCATCCTCACCAAATCAATCATATTATAATCATGCAATTTTTCTAAGTCCGAAATCACTCCGAGACACTCCCGAGCCCTCGGGGCTCCTAACCAAACACATACACTAACTCAACAACATCCTACGAACTTAACCGTGCGATCAAATCGCCAAAATAACGTCATATACCACGAATTAAGCTTTAAAATCCAAGAATTCTTTCAAATTTCATAAAACATCAAATTTTCCATTTTGAGTCTGAAACACGTCAAACGACGTCTGTTTTCAACCAAACTTTACAGAAAGTTCTTAAACCATATATAAAATCTGTACCGGGCGCCAGAACCAAAATACGGGCCCGATACCATCACTTTCTAATCAAAGTTCATTTCCATTTTCCTTAAATATTTTCAGAAAACAATTTTACTCAAAAATTCATTTCTCGGGCCTGGGACCTCGGAATTCGATTTCGGGCATACGCCAAAGTCCCATATTTTCCTACGGACCTCCAGGGACTATCAAATCACGGGTCCGGGTCCGTTTACCCAAAATGTTGACCGAAGTCAAATTTATTCATTTTAATATCAAAACTTAGCAAATTTTCACAGAATTTCATATTTGAGCTTCCGGCTACATGCCTGGACTGTGCACGCAAATCGAGGCGACTGTAAATGAGGTTTTCAAGGTCTCGGAAGCTCGGAATGGATAAGAAAATAACCGTTCATCCTCAAACTGACAAAAGAA
Source organism: Nicotiana tabacum (assembly GCF_000715075.1). Classification (NCBI taxonomy): domain Eukaryota; kingdom Viridiplantae; phylum Streptophyta; class Magnoliopsida; order Solanales; family Solanaceae; genus Nicotiana; species Nicotiana tabacum. The sequence continues at coordinate 53,203,245 of NC_134087.1, read as the reverse complement.
TGAAGTACTTGAGTCAGGGAATAGATGAGGATAACGGCTCTGCATGTCGGACTCGGACTCCCAGTTCGAAGCCTCAAGAGGCTGACCTCTCCACTGAACACGAACAGAGGGGAAACTCTTGGATCTTAACTTATGGACCTGCCGGTCTAGAATAGCCACTGGCTCCTCCTCATAGGACAAGTCCTTGTCCAACTGGACAGTGCTGAAATCTAACACGTGGGATGGATCGCCGTGATACTTCCGAATCATGGACACATGAAACACTGGGTGCACGGCTGATAAACTCAGCGGCAATGCAAGTCTATAAGCCACCTCTCCGACTCGATCAAGAATCTCAAATGGACCAATGAACCTAGGGCTAAGCTTGCCCTTCTTCCCAAATCTCATCACGCCCTTCATAGGCGACACTCGGAGCAATACCCGCTCACCAACCATGAAAACCACATCTCGAACCTTACGATCTGTATAGCTCTTTTGCCAGAACTGAGCTGTACGAAGCCTATCCTGAATGATCTTGACCTTGTCTAAGGCCTCCTAAACCAAATCTGTACCCAACAACCGAGCCTCTCCCGATTTAAACCATCCAACCGGAGATCGACACTGCCTACCATATAAAGCCTCATAAGGAGCCATCTGGATACTCGACTGGTAGCTTTTATTGTAGGCAAACTCTACTAAAGGCAAGAACTGATCCCATGAACCTCCAAAGTCAATAACACAAGCTCGGAGCATGTCCTCCAATATTTGAATAGTCTTCTCGGACTGTCCGTCCGTCTGAGGATGAAATGCTGTGCTCAACTGCACCTGGGTGCATAACTCTCGCTGAACTGCTCTCCAGAAACGTGAGGTAAACTGCATGTCTCGATTTGAATTGATAGATACCGGCACACCATGAAGGCGAACAATCTCCCGGATATAAATCTCAGCTAACCTCTCGGATGAATAGGAGACTACCACAAGAATGAAATGCGCTGACTTGGTCAGCCTATCAACAATGACCCAAACTGCATCAAGCTTCTTCTGATTCAACGGAAGTCCAGTAACGAAGTCCATAGTGATTCGCTCCCACTTCCACTCGGGAAGCTCAATCCTCTGAAACAAACCACCAGGTCTCTGATGCTCATACTTAACCTGCTGACAATTCAAACACCTAGCCACGTATGCAACAATATCCTTCTTCATTCTACGCTACCAATAATGTTGCCGCAAATCCTGATACATCTTCGCGGCGCCCGGATGAATAGAGTACCGGGAGCTATAGGCCTCCCCTAAAATCAACTCCCGAAGCCCATCCACATTAGGCACACAAACTTGCCCCTGCAATCTCAAAACTCCATCATCATCTAAGCTTACCTGCTTAGCACCTCTACGTGGCACCGTGTCTCTAAGGACACACAAATGGGAATCATCAAGCTGCCGATCACGAATACACCCAAATAATGAAGAACGAGCGACCGTGAAAGCTAATACCCGACTAGGCTCAGAAATATCCAACCTCACGAATCGATTGGCCAAGGCCTGAACATCCAAAGCAAGCGACTTCTAACTGACCGGAATATAAGCAAGACTGCCCATACTGACCGTCTTCCTGCTCAAAGCATCGGCTACCACATTGGCCTTTCCTAGATGATATAAGATAGTGATATCATAATCTTTCAATAACTCCAACCACCTCCTATGTCTCAAATTCAACTCCTTTTGCTTGAACAAATACTGAAGACTCTTGTGATCCATGAACACCTCACATGCCACACCGTACACGTAATGCCTCTAAATCTTCAATGCGTGAACAATGGCTGCCAACTCTAAATCATGAACCGAATAGTTCTTCTCATGAATCTTCAACTGTCGCGAGGCATAGGCAATGACCTTTCCACCCTACATCAAAACTGCACCAAGCCCAATACGAGAAGCATCACAATAAACTTTATAAGGCCCTGAACCTGTGGGCAAAACCAGTATCGATGCCGTAGTCAGAGCTGTCTTGAGCTTCTGAAAGCTCGCCTCACACGCGTTCGACCATCTGAACTGGGAACCCTTCTGGTTCAACCTGGTCATCGGGGCTGCAATGGATGAAAACCCCTCCACGAACCAACGATAGTAGCCTGCCAATCACAAGAAACTCTGAATCTCTGTAGCTTATGCTGGTCTAGGCCAGTTCTTGACTACCTCAATCTTCTTCGGATAAAGCTGAATACCCTTTGCTGATACAACATGACCTAAGAATGCAACTAAACTCAGCCAAAACTCACACTTCGAGAACTTAACATATAGCTGATTATCCCTTAGAGTCTGATGAACCACTCTGAGGTGCTGCTCGTGCTCCTCCTGGCTGCAGGAATATATCCGAATATCATCAATAAAGACTATAACGAACAAGTCCAAATAAGGCCTGAACACTCGGTTCATCAGATCCATGAAAGTTTCTGGGGCATTTGTCAGCCCAAATGACATAACCAAAAACTCATAATGTCCGTACCGAGTGCGGAAAGCTGTCTTAGGGACATCAGATGCCCTAATCCTCAACTGATGGTAGCCAGATCTCAAGTCTATCTTGGAAAACACCTTGTGACCCTGAAGCTAATCGAACAAATCATCAATCCTCAGCAGTGGATACTTATTCTTGATTGTAACCTTGTTCAATTACCGGTAATCAATGCACATTCTCATCAAACCATCCTTTTTCTTTACAAACAACACCGGTGCACCCCACGGCAAAACACTGTGTCAAATGAAACCCTTCTCAAGCAGGTCTTGCAACTGCTCCTTCAACTCTTTCAACTCTGGCGAGGCCATGCAATATGGCAGAATGGAAATGGGATGAGTGCCCGGAGCCAAATCAATGCAGAAATCAATATCCCTGTCGGGCGGCATACCCGGCAGGTCTGAAGGAATACCTCAGGAAACTCATGAACCACGTGCACGGAATCAATGGAGGGGACCTCAGCTTTGGAATCACGAACATAAGCCAAATAAGCCAAACACCCCTTCTCGACCATATACTGAGCCTTTACATACGAAATAACACTGCGAGTAGAATGACTAGGAGTCCCTCTCCACTCTAAATGGGGCAGTTGCAGTAAGGCTAAGGTCACAGTCTTGGCATGACAGTCCAAGATAGCATGGTAAGGTGATAACCAGTCCATCCCCAATATAACATCTAAGTCGACCATATCTAAAAGCAACAAATCAACACGAGTCTCAAGACCCCCAATCACCACAATACAGGAACGATGAACTCGATCGACCACAATAGAATCACCCACCAATGTAGACACATAAACAGGAATACTCAGTGCATCACTAGGCAGAACCAAGTACGATGCAAAATAAGAGGAGACATACGAATACGTAGATCCTGGATCAAATAGCACTGAAGCCTCTCTATCACAAACCAGAATAGTACCTGTAATGACTGCATCTGAAGACTCAGCCTCTGGCCTGGCTGGAAGAGCATAACATCGGGGCTAGGCCCCACCACCCTGAACTATATCTCTGGGACGGCCTGCAGTTGGCTGGCCTCCATTTCTGGCTGTCTGAGCTCCACCTCTATGACCTCTACCTCCACCTCTAGCACCTCTACCCCCACCTCTAGCTGGTTGGGCGGGATGTGGAACACCTGGTGCCAGTACCATGGCACGAGACCTCTGATACTGAGAACTACCCGGTGCTCGAGGGCAAAATCTGGCAATGTGACCTGGTTCACCACAAGTATAACAAGCTCTCTGCTGCTGAACATGTCGACCTAAATGAACACCTCGAAAACTCTGAAGCGGCGGTGCACCGATAGGAGTTGGTGGTGAACTATAAGGCTGTTGATCATAATTGTGCATGTGAGAACCACGACCACCTGAAGTACCATGGGAAACCTGGAGAGTTGACTGGAAGGGCCTGGGAGGATAGTCTCTGCCATACGAATCTCTACCTCCAGACGAGGTACCGTTAAATCTTCCTGAGTAACGGGGCCTCTTATCCGACCTATGACAACCTCCCTGTGACAGAACTATCTCGACTCGGCGGGCCACATTGGCCGCCTCCTGAAATATGATCTCACTCCCGGCCTTCTTGGCCATCTGAAGACAAATCGGCTGAATAAGACCATTAATAAACCTCCTCACCCTCTCTCTCTCTCTCTCTCTCTCTCTCTCTCTCTCTCGGTGGGGAGTATGACAAGAGCATGGCGAGCTCGATCAATGGACCTGGTCTCATACTGAGTGACCATGATGGAACCCTGCTGGAGGCGCTCAAACTGCCTCCTATAGGCCTCTCTCTGAGTAACAGAGAGAAACTTCTCCAGAAACAACGCTGAAAATTGCTCCCATGACAAAGATGGCAACCCGGCTGGCCTGGCTAAGCAATAATCCCTCCACCAAGTCTTGGCAGATCCAGATAGGTGAAATGCAGCAAAATTGACCCCATTGGTCTCAACAATGCCCATGTTCCTAAGAACCTCATGACAACTGTCTAGATAATCCTGGGGATCCTCAGAAGATGCACCGCTAAAAGTGGTAGTGAAGAGCTTAGTGAACCTGTCCAATCTCCACAAGGTATCCGCGGACATAGTCACTCCATCGCCGATCTGAGCCACTACACCCGGCTGAACCTCCATAGCTGGCTAAACCAATGGAACCTGAACCTGGGGAGCTACTGGCTCTGGAGTGCGCGTAGAAGGAGTCTAGGCCCCTCCTCCAGCCTGAGAAGTGGCTGGTGCTACTGGAAGCAAACCCTCTCGTGTGTCACTCTCCATGAGGCCCACCAATCGGACTAGAGCGTCTTGAAGAACTGGGGTGGCAATGAACCCCTCTGGCACCTGAGTGAGGCCCACCGGAATTGACTGGGCTGGAACATCATCATCAAAGTCAACCTGAGGCTCCACCGCTGGTGCTGCTACTCTAGGCAGAGCTCTGCCCCTACCTCGGCCTCTAGTACGGCCTCGGCCTCGCCCTCTGCCCCTCGTGGGAGCTGCTACTGGGGGATTGGGCTGCTGAGCGGTAGATGAGGAAGCGCGTGTTCTCGCCATCTGCGAAAGAACAGAGTAGAAATTCAATTAGCATTGAGAAATAAAACCGCACGACAAGAAAGAACAATGTGAAGTTTTTCCAAACTCTGTAGCCCCTGGGGGATAAATACAGACGTCTCCGTACCGATCCCTCAGACTCCACTAAACTTGTCCGTGAGTTGTGAGACCTATGTAACCTAGAGCTCTGATACCAATTTGTCACGACCCGGATTTTCCACTCTTGGGAGTCATGATGGCGCCTACTAATGAGAGCTAGGGAAGCCAACTCTTAACTACTTTTATCTTTTATAAATTATTTCTTTTATCAAATATTAGTAATAGCATAAAAAATGACTGAATTAAATAAATATGTGGAAGACTTAATTTAAAGTGACTGAATATAAATGCGGAATCCAACATAAATCTCAACCCAAGAACTGGTGTCACATTACTTACGAACTTCTAAGAATACTGAATAAAATCGTCTGAAAGAAAATAATAAACTGTTTGTCTCGAATACAATGAGATAACAGACTAAAATAATAGAAAGAGGAGACGCCGGGCCTCATAACGCCTACAAGGCTACCTCAGTGTCTCACTAGTCTGACTGCTCACACCTGCGCTACTGTTGCTGCTGTCCGAAACCTATATCTATGCAAAAGAGCACAGAGTGTAGTATCAGTACAACCGACCCTATGTGCTGGTAAGTGCCTAGCCTAACCTCGGCTAAGTAGTGACGAGGCCAGGACCAGACAATCAAATAAAGCTGTGCAGTTCAAATATATATATATAGACAACAAAGGAAGTACTGGAAGCAACCAATCAATGTGGGAGGGGAAACATGTTGTGGGGAGGTAACAGTTTCAAATAGAAATATTCAATAAAAGAAGGAGACAACAAAGTCATAATATCAACAAGTATCAAAAGGAATCAACAATTTGCACGGCATCACCCTTCGTGCTTTTACTCTCTTCCTCCTCCAAGCAATTTATAAAATAAAACTGTACACGACATCACCCTTTGTGCTTTTACTCTCTTTCCTCACAATATAATCAATAGATATCAGTACAAAATGGCACATCGTATGACACGACATCACCCTTCGTGCTTTACATTCTTTCCTCACCATATCAAACAATACACATCATCACCCTTGTGCTTTATCACTCTTCCTCACCCAAACAACAATCACAAATAAGGGGCAAGGAAGTAAATTGGATAATAATCGGGATTCCAATAAGGGAACAACAATTATTAATAAAATTCCCGGCAAGGAATATATCAACAATTCCACGATTATCTCGGCAAGGGAACAATTCAATAATTCTTTCTCTTTCTTTCATTTCTTACTTAGTAATTCATTTTATAGCTTGAGCCAACGCTCCTCAAATTTAAATATCACCATTTCTTTCACATGCACTTCACAACATATAGAAGTCATCATTTAATCATGGAAGATATAACCAAATTCGAACATTCGCGATATAAGGACTTACGGTCATGCTAGACACCAACATATAAATACTCGTCACCATGCATATACATCGTACTCGACAAATAGCAAGTGGCAATTAAGACTCAGCTCTCATTCCCTCATGCTAAGGTTAGACCAAACACTTACCTCGCTTTGCAACCAATTCAAAATTCCAACAAGCTTTTGCCTCGCGAATTTGTGCCCGAAATTCTCAAATCTAGTCATAAACAATTCGATTAAGTCAATAAAAATTATAGGAATTAATTCCATATGAAATTCTACATTTTCCATTTAAAATCCGAAATTGCACTAAAAATTCGCCCATGGGGCCAACGTCTCGGAACCCGACAAAAATTACGGAATATGAAACCTCATCCAACCACGAGTCCAACCATACAAATTTTACCAAAATCCGACATCAACTCAACCCTCAAATCTTCAAATTAAACCAAGAGGGTTTTCAAGATTATCCCAACTAAAATCACTAATTAAATGCCAAAACTAGTAATATATTCGAGTAATCTAACCAAAACTAAGTTAAGAACACTTACCCCGTTGTTTTCTCTAAAAATATCCCGAAAATCGCCTCTCCCCAAGCTCCAATTTGCTAAAAATGGAAAATGGGACAGAAGTTACATTCTGCCCAGAATGTTTTTGGGGTTACTGTTCACGCGTTTTTACTATTCACGAGGGTACTGTTCATGGCTACTATTCACGGGGTACTGTTCATGGGTACTGTTCACGGGTACTATTTCTGCAATTTTCCTATGTCCGAAATCACTCCGAGACACTCCTGAGCCCTCGGGGCTCCTAACCAAACACATACACTAACTCAACAACATCCTACGAACTTAACCGTGTGATCAAATCGCCAAAATAACGTCATATACCACGAATTAAGCTTTAAAATCCAAGAATTTTTTCAAATTTCATAAAACATCAAATTTTCCATTTTGAGTCCAAAACACGTCAAACGACTTCTGTTTTCAACCAAACTTTACAGAAAGTGCTTAAACTATATATAAGATCTGTACCGGGCGCCAGAACCAAAATACGAGCCCGATACCATCACTTTCTAATCAAATTTCATTTCAATTTCCCTTAAATATTTTCAGAAAACAATTTTACTCAAAAATTCATTTCTCGGGCCTGGGACCTCAGAATTCGATTCCGGGCATACGCCCAAGTCCCATATTTTCCTACGGACCTCCTAGGACCGTCAAATCATAGGTCCGGGTCTGTTTACCCAAAATATTGACCGAAGTCAAATTTATTCATTTTAATATCAAAACTTAGCAATTCACAGAATTTCATATTTGAGCTTCCGGCTACGTGCTCGGACTGCGCATGCAAATCGAGGCGACTGTAAATGAGGTTTTCAAGGTCTTGGAAGTTCAGAATGGATAAGAAAATAGGTGTTGACCCTTTGGGTCGTCACATTCTCCACCTCTAAAACAATCGTTCGTCCTCGAACGGACAGAAGAAGGAAATACCTGAGTCAGGGAATAGATGAGGATAACGGCTCCGCATATCGGACTCGGACTCCCAGGTCGAAACCTCAGGAGGCTGACCTCTCAACTGAACACGAACATAGGGGAAACTCTTGGATCTTAACTTACGGACCTGCCAGTCTAGAATAGCCACCGGCTCCTCCTCATAAACCAAGTCCTTGTCCAAACGGACAGTGCTGAAATCTAACACGTGGGATGGATCGCCGTGATACTTCCGAAGCATGGACACATAAAACACTGGGTGCAGGGTTGATAAACTCGACGGCAATGCAAGTCTATAAGCCACCTCTCCCACTCGATCAAGAATCTCAAATGGACCAATGAACCTAGGGCTAAGCTTGCCCTTCTTCCCAAATCTCATCATGCCCTTCATAGGCGACACTCGAAGCAATACCCGCTCACCAACCAAGAAAACCACATCTCGAACCTTACGATCTGCATAACTCTTTTGCCTGGACTGAGCTGTACGAAGCCTATCCTGAATGATCCTGACCTTGTCTAAGGTCTCCTAAACCAAATCTGTACCTAACAATCGAGCCTCTCCCGGCTCAAACCATCCAATCGGAGATCGACACCGCCTACCATATAAAGCCTCATAAGGAGCCATCTGGACACTCGACTGGTAGCTGTTACTGTAGGCAAACTCTGCTAAAGGCAAGAACTGATCCCATGAACCTCCAAAGTCAATAACACAAGCTCGGAGCATGTCCTCCAATATCTGAATAGTCCACTCGGACTGTCCGTCCGTCTGAGGATGAAATGCTGTGCTCAACTGCACTGAGTGCCTAACTCTCGCTGAACTGCTCTCCAAAAATGCGAGGTAAACTGCGTGCCTCAATCCGAATTGATAGATACCGACACACCATGAAGGCGAACAATCTCCCGGATATAAATCTCAGCTAACCTCTCGGATGAATAGGAGACTGCCACAGGAATGAAATGCGATGACTTGGTCAGCCTATCAACAATGACCCAAACTGCATCAAGCTTCTTCCGAGTCAACGGAAGTCCAGTAACGAAGTCCATAGTGATTTACTCCCACTTCCACTTGGGAAGCTCAATCCTCTGAAACAAACCACCAGGTCTCTGATGCTCATACTTAACCTGCTGACAATTCAAACACCGAGCCACATATGCAACAATATCCTTCTTCATTCTACGCCACTAACAATGCTGTCGCAAATCCTGATACATCTTCGCAGGGCCCGAATGAATAGAGTACTGGGAGCTATGGGCCTCCTCTAAAATCAACTCCCGAAGCCCATCCATATTAGGCACACAAACTCGCCCCTGCAATATCAAAACTTTATCATCATCTAAGGTCACCTGCTTGGCACCTCCACGCTACACCGTGTCTCTGAGGATACACAAATGGGGATCATCAAGTTGCCGATCACGGATACGCCCCAATAATGAAGAACGAGCGACCGTGCAAGCTAATACCCGACTAGGCTCATAAATATCGACTCTCACGAATAGATTGGCCAAGGCCTGAACATCCAAAGCAAGCGGCCTCTGACCAACCGGAATATAAGCAAGACTGCCCATACTGACCGACTTCCTGCTCAAAGCATCGGCCACCACATTGGCCTTTCCCAGATGATATAAGACAGTGATATCATAATCTTTCAATAGCTCCAACCACCTCCTCTATCTCAAATTCAACTCCTTTTGCTTGAACAAATACTGAAGACTCTTGTGATCCGTGAACACCTCACATGCCACACCGTACAGATAATGCCTCAAAATATTCAATGCGTGAACAACGGCTGCCAACTCTAAATCATGAACCGGATAGTTATTCTCATAAATCTTCAACTGTCGCGAGGCATAGGCAATGACCTTGCCACCTTGAATCAACACTGCAGCAAGCCCAATACGAGAAGCATCACAATAAACTGTATAAGGCCTTGAACCTGTGGGCAAAACTAATACCTGTGCTGTAGTCAGAGCTGTCTTGAGGTTATGAAAGCTCACCTCACACGCGTCCGACCATCTAAACTGGGCACCCTTCTGGGTCAACCTGGTCATCGGGGCTGCAATGGATGAAAACCCTTCCACGAATCGACGATAGTAGCCTGCCAATCCCATGAAACTCCGAATCTCTATAGCTGATACTGGTCTAGGCCAGTTCTTGACTGCCTCAATCTTCTTCGGATCAACCTAAATACCCTTTGCTGATACAACATGACCTAGGAATGCAACTGAACTCAGCTAGAACTCACACTTCGAGAACTTAGCATATAGCTGACTATCCCTTAGAGTCTGAAGAACCACTCTGAGGTTCTGCTCGTGGTCCTCCTGGCTGCGGGAATATATCAGAATATCATCCATAAAGACTATCATGAACAAGTCCAAATAAGGCCTGAACACTCGGTTCATCATATCCATGAAAGTTGCTGGGGCATTTGTTAGCCCAAATGACATAACCAAGAACTCATAATGTCCGTACTGAGTGCGAAAAACTGTCTTTGGGACATCGGATGCCCTAATCCTCAACTGATGGTAGCCAGATCTCAAGTCTATCTTGGAAAACATCTTGGCACCCTGAAGCTAATCGAACAAATAATCAATCCTTGGCAGTGGATACTTATTCTTGATTGTAACCTTGTTCAATTGTCGGTAATCAATGCACATTCTCATTGAACCATCCTTTTTCTTTACAAACAACACCGGCGCACCCCGCGGTGAAACACTGGGTCTAATGAAACCATTCTCAAGCAGGTCTTGCAACTGCTCCTTCAACTCTTTCAACTTTGGCGGGGCCATGCGATATGGTGGAATGGAAATGGGCTGAGTGCCCAGAGCCAAATCAATGCAGAAATCAATATCCCTGTCGAGTGGCATACCCGACAGGTCTGAAGGGAATACCTTAGGAAACTCGCGAACAACGGGCACAAAATCAATGGAGGGGACCTCAGTATTGGAATCACGAACCACGGGTACTATTCATGGGTACTGTTCACGGGTATTATTTCTGCAATATTCTGCAATTTTCCTAAGTCCGAAATCACTCCGAAACACTCCCGAGCCCACGGGGCTCCTAACCAAACACATACACTAACTCAACAACATCCTACGAACTTAACCGTGCGATCAAATCGCCAAAATAACGTCATATACCATGAATTAAGCTTTAAAATCCAAAAATTCTTTCAAATTTCATAAAACATCAAATTTTCCATTGTGAGTCCGAAACATGTCAAACGACGTTTATTTTCAACCAAACTTTACTGAAAGTATTTAAACCATTTATAAGACCTGTACCGGGCGCCAAAACTAAAATACGGGCCCGATACCATGACTTTCTAATCAAATTTCATTTCCATTTTCGTTAAATATTTTCAGAAAATAATTTTACTCAAAAGTTTATTTCTCAGGCCTGGGATCTCGGAATTCGATTCCGGGCATACGCCCAAATCCCATATTTTCCTATGGACCTCCCGGGACAGTCAAATCATGGGTTCGGGTCCGTTTACCCAAAATATTGGCCGAAGTCAAATTTTTTCATTTTAATATCAAAACTTAGCAAAGTTTCACAAAATTTCATATTTGAGCTTCCGGCTACGTGCCTGGAATGTGCATGCAAATTGAGGCGACTGTAAATGAGGTTTTCAAGGCCTCGGAAGCTCGGAATAGATAAGAAAATAGGTGATGACCCTTTGGATCATCACAATGAAGAATATGAGCCATTGAGGACTTATTTTCCTGATGAAGAGGTGATGCATATTAATGAGGTGAAGCAGGCTGAAAAGCCAGGTTGGAAACTTTTCTTTAATGGAGCCACTAACATGAAAGGTGTTAGAATAGGGGTTGTGCTCATTTCCGAAATAGGGCATCATTACCTTGTTACGACCCTTCTTCGTTTCTATTGTACTAACAACATGGCTGAATACGAGACATGCATTCTGGGTTTAAGGTTAGCTGTAGATATGAGTGTCTAGGAATTCTTGGTCTTGGGAGATTCGAATCTGTTGGTGCACCAGATTCAGGGAGAATGGGAGACTCGGGATTTAAAGCTCATAGTATATTGACAATGTTTGCACGATCTTTCTTAAAGGTTTAGATCAGTAGAGTTCAGGCATATTCCTAGGATCCATAATAAGGTTGCTAACACTTTGGCTACCTTGGCATCAATGTTACACCATCCGGTTAAGGCTTATGTTGACCCTCTGCATATTCAAGTTCGTGATCAGCATGCCTACTGTAATGTGGTTAAGGAGGAACTTGATGGTGAACCATGGTTCCATGATATCCAAGAATATATCAAGACGGGGGTGTATCCGGTACAGGCCACAGGTGATCAAAAGAGAACGATCGACGTTTGGCTAGGGAATTTTCTTAAGCGGGGGAATTTAGTATAAGAGAACTCCAGATCTTGGACTGCTGAGGTGCATAGATACTAAACAAGCCACGACTATCATGACCGAAGTGCATGCCGGAGTTTGGGGGCCGCACATGAGTGGGTATGTTTTGGCAAAGAAAATTCTTCGAGCAGGGTATTATTGGCTCACCATGAGCATGGATGTCATTGGACCAATTAAGCTAGAGACGTCAAATGGGTACATGTTTATTCTGGTGGCCATCGACTATTTCACTTAGTGGGTTGAAGCTATGACTTTCAAATATGTGACCAAGAAGGAAGTGGTCGATTTTTTTCATTCAAACATCATTTGTCGATTCGGAATCCCCAAGGTAATCATCACGAACAATGGTGCTAATCTTAACAACCATTTGATGAAAGAAGTATGTCAACAGTTCAAGATTACGCATCGAAATTCCACCCCGTATCACCCCAAGGCAAATGGAGTTGTTGAGGCGGCTAACAAGAACATAAAGAAGATACTTCGAAAGATGGTGCAAGGTTCAAGGCAATGGCATGAAAAGTTGCCTTTTGCTTTGTTGGGGTACCGCACTACTGTTCACACTTCAGTAGGTGCAACACCTTATTTGTTGGTATATGATATTGAAGCAGTTATACCCGCGGAGGTTGAAATTCCATCTCTTCGAATTGTTGCTGAAGCTGAAATTGATGATGATAAATGAGTTAAAACTCGATTAAAGTAGTTAAGTCTGATTGATGAGAAAAGACTGGCGGCAATATATCATGGTCAATTGTATTAGAAGAGAATGACAAGAGCATACAACAAGAAGGTTCATCCCCGGAAATTTGAAGTGGGTCAACAAGTATTGAAATGCATCCTTCCACATCAGGCGGAAGCTAAAGGCAAGTTTGCCCTAAATTGGCAGGGGCCATTCATTGTAACAAAAGTATTGTACAATGGTGCTTTGTATTTAACAGATATAGAAGGAAAATGTGTAGATATGGCTATCAATTCTGACGCAATCAAAAGATATTATGTATGATTTCTTTGGTTTGTCTATTTGTGTCATTTGTACTTGGCATGTTTTGAAGATTGGAATGACGAAGGAATTTTATTCTGCTATCTAAACACTTTATCCTTTGTTACCCCTTTTGAGCCTTATTTATTTTCTTTCATACCCCTCTTTTGGAATCAGAATTAGAGTTTAGAAACACAGATATAGAAGATATAAATAAAAAAAATAGAAAAAAGAAATAGAAAAATGAAAAACAAAGTAAGGTAAAAGAAAGAAAAGAAAAATAAGGAAAAAAAAAGAAACAAAAACAAAGCAATTCCTATGTCTTGAACTACGTTCGACCTGATTCCTTTTAAGGATACGCAGGCAGCCTCATGGTTCGGTCCCATCAAAATAAAAATTCAAAGTTCCCCCGGCAAAGAAACTGGGTAGAAGTTGTGGTTTTTTGTAAGAGATCAGATTCCAAAAGTTGTAATTCTGAGCCCGTTTAAGCTGTTCTTGAGCCTTTATGATACCCTTTCTTTCTAACCCTATCCAAAAGCCTACATTACGTTCCAAAAATGACCTTTCGATCAATCTTTGAGGAGTGCCAAGTCAAGAAAGATAGAGATATGCTTCACATCAGGGGCAAGACTCCGTTCTACACAAGGAAAAATGAATAAATGAGAGAGTCTTATTGGTGAAAACCCTCACGGGCACCATAAGGCGATGAAAAGCTGAGAGAAAACTAAAATGAGAGAGTCTTATTGGTGAAAATTCTCGCGGGCACCGTAAGGCAACAATGAGTCAAAAGATGAAAAAATGAGAGAGGTTTGTTGGTGAAAACCCGTCAGGGCACTGCAAGCCGAATGAGGCTCGTAACTTTGCAGAGAGATTTGATTATAGAAAATCCCGATTTCGAAGTATGAAGATGGGGCACAAAATGAAATATGATTAGATAAACGGTCTGGGATGATTAGTCCAAAATGCATGTCATGATCATTGGTACCAGCTGCTTCGCTCAGATAAGTCTCTTTTCCTTTTCTTCCTCAAACGGTCATCCTGTTTCGATTTTTTTTATTCCTAACTCTTGAGGTCACTGCATTTCATTTTCTTTTGGGGTCTACTTCTCTAAGCCTTTTCCAATGTTAGCCTTGTTAAGAAAGCAAGGAAGGATTTCAAAGCTTATTACCAACTTTCAAATTGCACAAAGAAAAGTATGGCCAAAGCATACCAGAAATAGCATAATGCAAAATGGAAAATAAGGTGTTAGTGGAAGTTCAAGTGGTCGAGTGGTTTTGTGAACTTTGGGGAAACACAGATGTTCAAATTGGAAGTATAGAAATGTAAAACAGCAGGATGAGTGTGGGGCATTCGGGTCATTCAGGGTCCAGTTGTTGAGGTTCAATCAGAAGTTCAAACAATTTTTTGCCAGTCCAAGGCAGCTAATCAGAACAAAGCATGGCAATGGAAAGGCCACCTTCAGCAAGAATTCCGCAAATTAACCACCACATTTTCAAACTGATAAAATTTTCCTTGATTGAAACAGGGGTAGAAAATTTCGTTTGTTCCAGAGGAACTCTTCATGAGGAAAGCATGTGCCAGACAGGTTCGGCCGTAAATATTTAGGACCCTCCTGGATTATGGGATGTAATTTAAAATTTTCAGGACCCTCCTAAATAATAGTATGTAGTTTTAAGTTGTCAGGACCCTCTTGGATAATAGAGTTTATTTTCAAGTTCTCAGGGCCCTCGTGGATAATGGGATTTAAGTTTAAGTTTTCAGGACCCTCCTGGATAATGGGATTTAGTTTAAGTTTTACCTTTAGGAAATAGAATTTAGCTTTCAAGTTTTCATTCTTAAGATGATTCAACTTTGGTTTTTAGGACCCTCCTGGATAATGGGATTTA
Organism: Nicotiana tabacum; assembly: GCF_000715075.1. Lineage (NCBI taxonomy): Eukaryota > Viridiplantae > Streptophyta > Magnoliopsida > Solanales > Solanaceae > Nicotiana > Nicotiana tabacum. The sequence continues at coordinate 53,188,032 of NC_134087.1, read as the reverse complement.
GTTTTTAAATTCTTAGGGTTCTTTTGGATAACATGATTCAATTAACACTCTTAGATGTTCCCGGCACAAAACTGGGGCAGAAATGTTTCTTTGTTTTGTCCTTTTTGTTGTAATGACAGGCGCCCACCTGGAGAACAAGGGAATACATTTCAAGTTTTGCATCAGGCACCCACCTGGATAACAAGGGAATATAATTGATGTTTTCCATCAGGCGCCCACCTGGATAACAAGGGAATACATTTTAAGTTTTAGCATCAGGCACCCACCTGGATACCAAGGGAATACATTTCAAGTTTTAGCATCAGGCGCCCAACTAGATAACCAGGGAATACATTTCAAGTTTTTGCATCAGGCGCCCACCTGGATAACAAGGGAATACATTTAAAATTTTAGCATCAGGCGCCTACTTGGATAACAAGGAAATACATTTCAAGTTTTTGCATCAGGCGCCCACCTGGATAACAAGGGAATACATTTCAAGTCTTGGCATTAAGCACCCATCTGGATAACAAGGGAATACATTTCAAGTTTCGCATTAGGCGCCCACTTGGATAACAAGGGAATACATTTCAAGTCTTGGCATCAGGCACCCACCTGTATAACAACGGAATACATTTCAAGACTTGGCATCATACTCCCACCTGGATAACAAGGGAATACATTTCAAGTTTCACATCAAGTGCCCACCTGGATAACAAGGGAATACATTTCAAGTCTTGGCATCAGGCGCCCACCTGGATAACAAGGGAATACATTTTAAGTTTTCGCATCAGCCACCCACCTGGATAACAAGGGAATACATTTCAAGATTTGGCATCAGGCGTCCACTTGGATAACAAGGGAATACTTTTCATGTTTCACATCAGGCACCCACCTGGATAACAAGGGAATACATTTCAAGTTTCGCATCAGGCACCCACATGGATAACAAGGGAATAGATTTCAAGTTTTGCATTAGGCGCCCACCTGGATAACAAGGGAATACATTTCAAGTTTTAGCATCAGGCGCCCACCTGGATAACAAGGGAATACATTTCAAGTTTTCGCCTCAGGCGCCCGCCTAGATAACAAGGGAATACATTTCATATTTTGGCATCAGGCGCCCACCTGGATAACAAGGGAATACATTTCAAGTTTTCGCATCAGGCGCCTACCTAGATAACAAGGGAATACTTTTCAAGTTTCGCATTAGGCGCCCACCTAGATAACAAGGGAATACATTTCATGTTTTGGCATCAAACGCCCACTTGGATAACAAAGGAATACATTTCAGGCGCCCACCTGGATAACAAGGGAGTACATTTCAAGTTTTAGCATTAGGCGCCCACCTGGATAATAAGGGAGTACATTTCAAATTTCAAGTACATTTCAAGTTTTGGCACCTACCTAGGCACCTACCTAGATAACAAGGGAGTACATTTCAAGTTTTGGCATCAGGCGCCCACCTGGATAATAAGGGAATACATTTCAAATTTTTCATCAGGTGCCCACCTCGATAACAAGGGAACACATTTCAAGTTTTTACATTAGACGCCCACCTGGATAACAAGGGAGTACATTTCAAGTTTTGCATCAGGCGCCCACCTGGATAACAAGGGAACACATTTTAAGTTTTTGCATCAAGCGCCCACCTGGAAAACAAGGGAATACATTTTTAGAATTCAATTCGAGTTAGCAACAACAAAAGCTCGCCTCGAGAGTGTGAGTTAATAGTTCAACATGCACGACAGAACTACAGAAGTTTCAAGATCAAGTTTGAATATATATAGATAGGATTCTGGTAACTTATAGATAAGAGTTTAGCCTAGCTTCTTTTCCTTTTGTTTCGGTGTAATAAGGAGTTCAACAAGCAATAGCAGCGACATCAACAGTGAAATCACAACTTCTCGGTAGTCCCAGCTACCAAAACATCCAAAACTACACTGACCTGATTCTTTTACAGCCAAGGATATGTAGGCAACCTCGGAAGTAGGGTTCGACCAGACTTTTCAAAATTGCTTCCCATGGAGTATCCAAATGGGCAAAAATTACTCGTATTTTCTCACTTTATCTTTGCCCAGAACCTCTTCATGTTACCGAGCAAAGAGGGGCAGTTGTGAGCACATGATTTTTCCCCTATGAAAAATACTCCTACAAATTAAATAAATAGATTTTCCCAAATAGTTTGCAATTTTATCAGATTTTTGTAGAATTTTGATTAATTATTTGCATTTTTGTGCACATCTAATTCTGTTAAAATCATAAAAAATGTTAAAAATATCATGCATTGTATTTAGATTTTGTTTTCATATTTTAGGATCAATTAGTTAATTAATAACTTTAATAAAAATCACAAAAAAATATATCTTTCATTTTTACATTTTAGCCTTTAATGCTAATTTAGTAATTTTCTTTTCTTTGATTTAGGATCAACTAATTTTGTAAATATTATAAAAAGATAATTAGTTTAGTTTTACAAATTAGATTAATTTAGGATTTAATTTGGGATTTTAATTAATTAAAGAAAAAATAAAAAGAGAAAAGAATTTGAAGAGGGCTTAATTTGGCCTTAAAATTAGGCCAGAGTTCAAAATTAACCCAAATTCCCACCAACCAGCCCAATCTCCCAACCCCTTACCTGATCCAACCCCTTCTCACCAAAACGACCGCATTTTTCCAACCTTCAATCACAGTCGTTGGATGCTCTTGATCCAACGGCTCAGAACTTGATGCCCTAAAACTATTTATATGTCGGAACAACCCCCAAACCCTAAATTTATTCCTCACTTCCATCTTCCTCTCTCTTCAAATCCCAACCCTAGCCACCCCAAAATCTTCATCACCGGCAACCACCTTAACACTACCAAACGACCTCCAAATCCGCCCAAATCCCCACCCAGACTACTCACATCCACCTCACCACTAAGCCACCATTAATCTCCCAAAAAATCAAACAGATTGTTTCAAATTTCAAATCTAGGGATTCCAGAAAAAAAAAACCTAATTTTTCTTTTTCGATTTTTCTCACAAAAATCCGGCTCGCTTTGATTGAAAACTTACGTTAATAGATTGCTCTCAACAACAACAATAGATTGATGATAGTTTTAATTCATTCCGAGATCATCGGATTTGGGTAGACTCGTCGAATTTCAGTCCAAACTCATTGGTTCTGTCCACCCATCGGAGTTCATCATCATTATTTCTTCTGGGTCTGGTTATGGGGTAAGGTCTCTTTCTGTTTTTTCTTCATCATTGTCTTCCCATTTAGCTTGAATGGTTCCAACTTTAATTTGATCTTAGGTTAATTTTAATATTTGTTAGAATTTGATAAGTCTTCATTTCAGTAGTTGGTTTAATAAGTTTTTAACAATTTCCCATTTGATGAGATTCGCTTAGTGATAGATTTTTTTAGAATTTCTAATGTTAGTTAATGTTAAATATATTGAGGGTTAATTTAAAAGTTTGATTGCTTAATAATCTGTTCCTTTGATCCTTTCTTCCGTGTTAATTCTTGTCTTGTGGTGTTGGTTCTAATTTGTAAACGAATTGGAATTATAGGGGGTTAATTGAACAAATAAAAACTTAAGGGGTTAATTTGGGAAATAAAAATAGGATTTTTAGATAAGGTTAATGTTAGAAGTTTCTAGAATTTGGGGTAGCTGGCTCTATTTGGCCAGCAAAAAAATGCTTAAACCAATAAGAGGCTGCCAGCTGTCCCATTTCTGTTAGAAAGATGCTTTTAGGGGCTGCCAACTGTCCCATTTCATTGGCATATAAAATAGATCCCTCCCCTTCACTCCAAACCTAACGCTCTAAAATAGCTACTGGCTCCACATCATAAGTAAAATCATCATCTAACTGAACCGTGTTGAAATCCAAAATATGAGACGGATCCCCAATATACTTCCGGAGCATAGAAACATGAAATACCGGATGCACACTCGACAAGCTGGGTGCAAGGCAAGCTTATAAGCCACCTCCCCAATCCTCTGAAGTACCTCAAATGGCCCAATGAACTGAGGACCCAATTTACCCTTCTTCCCAATCTCATAACACTCTTTATGGGCGAAACCTTCAACAAGACCCTCTCACCAAACATGTAGGACACATCTCGAACCTTTCTGTTAGCATAACTCTTTTGTCTCGACTGCGCTGTACGAAGCCTCTCCTGAATCACCTTCACCTTGTCTAAAGCATCCTGCACTAAGTCTGTACCCAATAGTCTAGCCTCACCCGGCTCGAACCATCCAACTAGAGATCTACACCGCCTCCCTTACAAAGCCTCATATGGAGCCATCTAAATACTGGACTGGTAATTGTTGTTAAAAGTAAACTTTGCGAGCGTTAGAAATTGATCCCATGACCCTTCGAAATCAATGACACAAGCGTGCAACTTGTCCTCCAATATCTGAATAGTGCGCTCGGACTGCCCGTCCATCTGAGGGTGAAAAGTTGTGCTCAACTCAACCTGAGTACCCAACTCTCGCTGCACAGACCTCCAAAACTGTGAAGTAAACTAAGTGCCCCTATCTGAAATGATGGAAATTGGGACACCATGCAAACGAACAATCTACCAGATATAGATCCTTGCCAACCGCTCTAAAGAATAGGTAGTACACACAGGAATGAAGTGTGCGGACTTGGTCAGCCGATTCACAATCACCCAAATAGCATCGAACTTTTCAAAGTCCGTGGGAGCCCAACTATGAAGTCCATGATGATCTGCTCCCACTTCCACTATGGAATATCCATCTGCTGAAGTAAGGCACCCAGTATTTGATGCTCATATTTCACCTGCTGACAATTGAGATACCGAGCTACAAATCCCACAATGTCCTTCTTCATTCTCTTCCACCAATAATGTTGTCTCAGATCTTGATACATTTTCACGGCACCCATATGAATGGAATACCGCGAGCTATGGGCCTTCTCCAAAATTGACTCCCGAAACCCATCTACATTGGGAACACATATCCGGCTCTGCATCCTTAACACTCCATCATCACCAATAGTCGCATCTCTGGTATCATCATGCTAAACTCTGTCCTTAAGGACTAGCAAATGAGGATCATCATACTAGCGCTCTCTGATGCGATCAAATAAGGAAGACCAACAAATCACACAAGCCAATACCCGACTGGGCTCCAACATATCCAACCTCACGAACCAATTAGCCAAGGTCATGATGGCGTCTATCGTGAAACAAGGCCAGCCATCACGACCGGGTTCGGCTTAAAATGAAGTAGGAATGTGTCAGCTGGCCTTGTCTTCACAAGAGATGCCATCACGACGGGGTCCGGGTTTAAGGTTATGACAAGTTGGTATCAGAGCCTAGGTTACATAGGTCTCACGAGTCATGAGCAGGTTTAGTAGAGTCTCGCGGATCGGTACAAAGATGCCTGTATTTATCCTCGAGAGGCTGCAGAACTTTTAAGAAAAACTTCATATCCTTGAAATTCTTGTCGTGCAAATTTAATGATCCGAGTATTAAACTTCTGTTATTCTATTCTCTTACAGATGGTGAGGATACGCGCTACCAGCCAGAATAGATGACTACCAGTACCACCAGTTGTGGCCACTAGAGGCCGAAGACGCATTCATGGTCGTGGTAGGGGCAGGGGTGTGGCCCGCACAACAACTAGGGCAGCACCTGCAGATCCACCAGCCTCTCCAGTTCAGGATCAAGTCCCAGTTGTAGACGCTCAAGCAACACCAGCTCAGGCACCAACTATGCCCATTGTAATTCCGGGTCTTCAGAAGGCCTTGGCTTAGATTCTATCAGTTTGCACTGGCCTAGCTCAGGTGGTCTCAGTTACTACAGCTGCAACTACTTCTCAGGCCGGGGGAGGCACGCAGACTCTCGCCGCTCACACACCTGAGCAGGTCGTTTAGGGACTTCAGACGCCGGGGGCGCATCCAGCCCAACCGGTTACAGCTTCTTAGGACTATGTAGTTCTTGCCATGCCAGAGGACGAGCAACATAGGTTGGAGAGGTTTGGTAGACTTTAGTCTCCGATTTTCAGTGGTGCAGAGGGCGAGGATGCCCAGGGTTTCTTGTATAAGTATCAGAGGATGCTTTGTACAGCGGGTATTCTAGAGACCAACAAGGTTGCTTTAACTGCTTATCAATTTTCTGGGGCCGGCTTCACTTGGTGGGAGGCTTTTAAGAGGTGTCAGACTGTTGGTGCAGCACCCCTTACCTGACAGCAGTTCTCCGTTCTCTTTCTAGAGAAGTATGTACCGCAGTCTCGTAGGGAGGAGTTGCGTATGCAGTTTGAGTGGTTGCATCAGGGAGAGATGATTGTGACACAGTATGAGATGAGGATCTCTGAGTTAGCTTGTCATGCCATTTGGTTGGTTCCGGTAGATAGAGAGAGGATTAAGAGGTTTGTTGATGGCCTCATCTATCAGCTTCGTATTCTCATGACCAGGAAGAGGGTGACTGGTGCTACTTTTGAGGAGGTGGTAGATATTGCTCGTGAGATTGAGTTAGTTCTTAGCCTGGAGCGAGAGGAGAGGGAGGAAAAAAGGCCTCGGGGATTTGGTAATTATAGTGGTTCTCCACCAAGAGGTCAGTTTCAGCACGACAGAGGCCGTCCATTTAGGCATGCTCAACCATCTCGCCTAGGTTTTCATGGGGCATCATCGGGTCATGGTTCTCACAATTCTCATCAGAGCCAGTCATCACTTATTGACCTTCAAGCCTAGAGTCCGTCCCGTGCTCCATCAATTCAGGGCTCTTCTATGCCAGGTGCATCATCTAGTCATTACGGTGCTAGGGGTTCCCTTCGGTCCCCATGTCCAACACTTGGGAGTTGCTATGAGTGTGGAGAGATGGGTCATATGTGGAGGCAGTTCCCTCGTCGCCTTGCGGGTTCATCTCAGCAAAGGAGTTAGCCATCGGCTTCAGCCCTAGTTACTTCACTACCACCCACCCACCCAGCTAGGGGTGGAGGTCAGTCAGCTAGGGGTCGCCCTAGAGGGGGAGGCTGATCAGGTGGTAGTCAGGACCGTCTCTATGCACTTCCATCTAGACCCGATGCTATTGCTTCCAATGCTGTTATTGCAGGTATTGTTTCAGTCTGCCGCAGAGATGGATCTGTATTATTTGATACCGATTCCACCTTTTCTTATGTGTCATCATACTTTGCTCGTTATTTGGGTATGTCACTTGTTCATGTATCTACCCTGGTGGGCGATACTGTTATTGTAGACCATGTGTACCTGTCGTGTATGGTGACTATTGGGGGTCTGGAGACCTGAGTGGATCTTTTACTATTATGTATGGTGTATTTCGATGTTATTTTGGGCATGGATTGACTATTTCTATGTCGTGCTATTCTGGATTGTCATGCTAAGACAGTCACATTGGCTATACCAGGGTTGCCACAGATTGAGTGGTAAGGTTTGACTGATTATGTTCCTAGTAGAGTAATCTCATTCTTGAAAGCCCAACTTATGGTTGGGAAAGGTTGTCTTTCGTATCTAGCCTTTGTGAGGGATGTCAGTGCAGAGACTCCCAATATTGATTCTATTCCAGTTGTGAGGGATTTTTCTGATATGTTTCCTACAGACCTGCCGGATATGCCACCAGATAGGGATGTTGATTTTGGTATTGACCTGGTGCCAGGCACTCAGCCCATTTCTATTCTACCGTATCGTATGGCACTAGCGGAGTTAAAGGAGCAGCTTTAGGAACTCCTTGATAAGGGGTTCATTCAGCCTAGTGTGTCACCTTAGGGTGCGCTGGTTCTATTTGTGAAGAAGAAGGATGGCACTATGAGGATGTGCATTGATTATAGTCAATTGAACAAAGTAACAATTAAGAACAAGTATCCTTTGCCTCGCATTGATGATTTATTCGACCAGCTTCAGGGAGCGAGAGTGTTTTCCAAGATTGATCCCATTCAGGTTATCACCAGTTGAAGATCAGGGACTCGAATATTCTTAAGAAGGCTTTTAGGACCCGATATGGTCATTATGAGTTCTTGGCGATGTCTTTTGGGCTGACCAATGCCCCAGCAATGTTCATGCATTTGATGAATAGCGTGATCCGACCTTATCTCGACTCGTTCGTCATAGTCTTCATTGATGATATTCTGGTGTATTTGCGTAGCCAGGAGGAGCACATGGAGCATTTGAGAGTTGTGTTGTAGAGATTGAGTGAGGAGAAGCTTTATGCAAAATTCTCCAAGTGTGAGTTTTGGCTCAATTCAATGGCTTTCTTGGGTCACACGGTATCCAGCGAGGGTATTCAGGTTGATCTGAAGAAGATAGAGGTGGTTCAGAGTTTAGCAGGCTATTATAGCCGGTTTGTTCAGGGATTCTCATCTATCGCATCGCCTTTGACCAAGTTGACTCAGAAGGGTGCTTCATTTGTATAGTCGGATGAGTGTGAGGAGAGCTTTCAGAAGCTCAAGTCAGCCTTGACCACAGCTCCAGTGTTAGTTTTGCCATCAGCTTCAGGTTCATATACCATATATTGTGATGCTTCAAGAGTTGGTATTGGGTGTGTATTGATGTAGGAGGGTAGAGTTATTGCTTGTGCTTCTCGCCAGCTGAAGCCCCATGAGAAGAACTAGCCCGTTTATGATTTGGAGTTGGCTGCCATAGTTCTCATATTGAAGATCTGGAGGCATTACTTATATGGTGTGTCTTGTGAGATGTTTACTGATCATCGTAGCCTCCAGCACTTGTTCAGATAGAAGGATCTCAATTTGAGGTAGCGGAGGTGGTTGGAGTTGCTAAAGGATTATGATATTACTATATTGTACCATCCGGGGAAGGCCAATATGGTGACCGATGCATTGAGCCGAAAGGAGTGAGTATGGGGAGTTTGGCATATATTCTAGTTGGGGAGAGGCCTCTTGCAGTTATTATTCAGGCCTTGGCCAATCAGTTTGTGGGGTTAGATATTTCGGAGCCCAGTCGGATATTGGCTTGTGTGGTTTCTCGGTCTTCCTTATATGATCGCATCAGAGAGCGCCAGTATGGTGATCCACATTTTCTTGTCCTTAAGGACAGAGTTCAGCATGGTGATGCCAGAGATGTGACCATTGGTGATGATGGGGTGTTGAGGTTGCAGAGCCAGATATGTGTGCCCAATGTGGATGGGCTTCGGGAGTTGATTCTGGAGGAGGCCCATAGCTCGCGATATTCTATTCATTCGGTTGCCACGAAGATGTATCAGGATTTGAGGCAGCATTATTACTGGAGAAGAATGAAGAAAGACATTGTGGGATTTGTAACTCAGTGTCTCAATTGTCAGCAGGTGAAATATGAGCATCATAGACAGGGCGGCTTGCTTCCGCAAATAGATATTCCAGAGTGGAAGTGGAGAGGATCACTATGGACTTTATAGTTGGGCTCCTACGGACTTTGAAGAAGTTCGATGCTATTTGGGTGATTATGGATCGGCTGACCAAGTCCGTGCACTTCATTCCTGTGCGTACTACCTATTCTTCAGAGCGGTTGGCAGAGATCTATGTCTGGGAGATTGTTCGTTTGCATGGTGTCCCAGTTTCAATTATTTCATATAGGGGAACTCAGTTTACTTCACAGTTTTGGAGGTCGATGCAGTGAGAGTTGGGTACTCAAGTTGAGTTGAGCTCAACTTTTCATCCTCAGACGGACGGGCAGGCAGAGCGTACTATCTAGATATTGGAGGATATGTTGCGTGCTTGTGTCATTGATTTCGGAGGGTCATGTGATCAGTTTCTTGCAGAGTTTGCTTACAACAATAACTACCAGTCGAGTATTCAGATGGCTCCATATGAGGCTTTGTATGAGAGGCGGTGTAGATCTCTAGGTAGTTAGTTTGGGCCACGTGAGGCTAGGCTATTTGGGACAGACTTGGTGCAGGATGCTTTAGAAAAGGTAAAGGTGATTCAGGAGAGGCTTCGTACAGCGCAGTCGAGACAAAAGAGTTATGTTGATAGGAGGGTTCGGGATGTGTCCTACATGGTTGGTGAGAAGGTTATGTTGAAGGTTTCACCCATGAAGGGTGTTATGAGGTTTGGGAAAAAGGGTAAATTGAGTCCTCGGTTCATTGGGCCTTTTGAGGTGCTTCAGAAGATTGGGGAGGTGGCTTATGAGCTCGCTTTGCCACCCAGCTTGTCGAGTGTGCATCCGGTATTTCATGTTTATATGCTTCGGAATTATATTTGGGATCCGTTTCATGTTCTGTATTTCAGCATGGTTCAGTTGGATGGTGATTTGATTTATGATGTGGAGCTAGTAGGTATTTTGGGTCGTCAGGTTCAAAAGTTGATATCAAATGATATTGGTTCAGTGAAAGTGCAGTGGAGAGGTCGTCCCATGGAGGAGGCTACCTGGGAGACCGAGTGGGAGATGCGGAGCAGATATCCTTACCTGTTTGAGGCTTTAGGTATGTTTCTTGACTTGTTTGAGGACGAACGTTTGTTTAAGAGGGGGAGGATGTGACGGACGACCCGGCCAGTCATTTTATGAGTTACCACTCCGTTTCCCCCATTCCTGCTTCTTATTGCTTTGTTTATCGATTCTATGAGTGATCGGGTTGGTTGGCTCTGGTTCGGAATGGATTTGGTAAGATTTGAGACACTTAGTCTCTTTTGAGGAAGCTTAAGTTGAAAAAGTCAACCGGATGTTGACTTATGTGTTAGAGGGCTCGGATGTGAGTTCCGATGGTTCGGATAGCTTCGGTAGGTGATTTGGGACTTAGGAGCACGGTTGAAATGTGTTTTGGAGGTCTGGAGTAGATTTAGGCTTCAATTGGCGAAATTGGATTTTTGGCGTTTTCCGGTTGATAGGTGAGATTTTGATTTCGGGGTCGGAATGGAATTCCGAGAGTTGCAGTAGTTTCGTTGGGTCATTTGGGATGTGTGTGCAAAATTTTAGGTCATTCGGATGTGGTTTGGTTGGGTTTTTGATCAAAAGCGGAATTCAGAAGATTTTGGAATCTTAGGCTTGAATCCGATGTGTTTTGGTTGATTTGATGTTGTTTGAGGTATTTTGAAGATTGGTATAAGTTTGGATGGTGGTATATGATGTGTTTACGCTTTTGGTTGAGGTCCCCGGGGACTTGGGGTGAGTTCGGAAAGATTTGGAGTTGGTTGTAATAGCTGAAGTTTCCCATTGCTGTCATAACTGCACTTGTGACTAGGGGACCGCAGGTGCGGTCACGTAGAAGCGAGATTTGTATCGCAGAAGCGGAAATGGCCTGGGAAGGTAGAAACCGCAGAAGCAGTTGAAGAACCGCACCTGCGATGGCATAGGTGCGAATTGGGCATCGCAGATGCGAAAGTGGAGGATATATGTGATGACCGCAGAAGCGGTTTATTGACCGCAAAAGCGGTACTGCAGAAGCGGTAAATTGGCCGCAGGTGCGAAATCCCTGGGCCAGAAGGTATAAAAGCATTCCTTCGCAATTTTTGAGCTATTCCACCATTTCTAAGTCAGTTTTTGGAGCTTTTTGGGCAATTTGAAGATGGATTTCATTGAGGTAAGGATTTTGGACCTAAAACTCTTTCCTATGGTATTATTTCACGGATTACGACTGTAATTAATGGAATTAAGGGTTAAAAATTGGGAAAACTAGGGCTTGGTATTGGAAACCTAGACTTGAGGGTTTGAGGGGCCATTTGTGGTTGGATTTGGTACTTTTGATATGTATGAACTCGTGGGGAGATAAGGAATCTATTGATGTCAATTTTATCGAATTTTGAGACGTGGGCCCGGGGGTCATGTTTTGGTATTTTCGGGATTTATGTTGTAAATTGATTATTTTTGCTTGGGCTTCATTCTCTTAGCATATTTTGACGTCGTGATTCTGATTTTGGATAGATTCGACACGAGTTGAAGCCGATTTGAGAGGCAAAGGCGTTGCAGACTATAGTTTGGACCGGATTGAGGTGAGTAATGATTGTAAATTTTGTCTTGAGGGTATGAAACCTCGGATTGCACATCGTTGTGCTATATTGAGGTGACGCACACACTAGATGATGAGCGTGAGGTCGTGCACTATTGGGGATTATGACTTAGTCCATCCCGAATGATTTTTTACCGCGTATTTGACGGAAAACTATTTGCTATCATCATGTTTTGGACTGAATGACATATTTGGGTCTCGTTCCAACTATTTGAACCCTTAGGGGATTTTGACTGATATTTCCTCACTGTTTTGACTTTATACTTGAACTCAGTCATGCTATATTCTACTATTTTCATAACTCAGCCATGTTTACCCTGCTTTAACACTTAAAATGATATTTTAAATGATATTTTGAGCTGAGCATCATGTTTTATTGTTGCCCGAGTGACTTGTGAGATTCGAATTAAGTAAGGCTGATGGCCTATGTTGTGAGGAAACACTGATTATGATTATGAGGCCGATGGCCTGAGATTTGTACGCCACGAGGTGGCTTATTGTTATGAGGTCGAGAGTCTGTTTGATTATCCCACGAGATGGCTTGATATTGCGCTTGGGCCGTAAGGGGCCGCTCCGGGAGTCTGTATACCCCCAGTAAGCGCGGGTACCCATTGTGGTGTGAGATATAGCCCGAGGGGTTGGTTATTGTTCCATGTGTTGCCAGGGGGCTAGTTATTGTTCCATGTGTTGCCCGGGGGCTGATTCTGTTGGTATTGTGCCCGAGGGGCGATTCTTTATGTGTTTACCTTTTTTAGTTGCCTGTTTTTTACTTGCTTAACTGCTTAAAAGGGATTTTAAGAAGCTTAAACTGAACTGAAGAGACTTTGCATATTTTCATTGTTTCATTACTTTTACTGGCTTTTACTGTTTCCTCATAGCTTGTAATCTTCCTTTACGTGATTTCTTATTACTCAGTCTGTATTTATTATTATTACTCACTAAGTTGGAGTACTCACGTTACTCCTTGTACCTCGTGTGCAGATTCAGGCACTTCAGGTCCTGCTGGCGAGGGTTGAGAGCATCCAGCAGATTTCAGAGTTCACGAGGTAGTTGCTCGGTATTCGCAGTTCCGTGCTTCTCCCCCTATCTCATTTCTTTTCTCTTATTAGTGTTCTGTAATAGTTTGAGTAGACTCTTTTAGACTCGTAGTATTATTATATATGCTCATGACTGGTGACACCCCGATGTCGGGTTGTGTTGGTTTTGATTCCGCAAATTATACTGTTACACCTTATCTATTTGGGATATTTATTATGTTTAAGACTTAATACTTATTATTTTAATTGCTTAAAATGAATTGGGACGGTGTCAGCTGGCCTTGTCTTCACAAGAGGTGCCATCACGACTGGGTCCGGGTTTAGGGTCGTGACATTTTACCACTTTGACCATTTCGTTAATACTTTTATTTTCAAGTTGCCCTTTTTGTGGAAATACTTTTATAATTGATTTTTAACTGAAATTTATTTATATGAGAATTTTAGTTATAAATAGGTATAAATATGTTTACTTGAGGTTGTGATTAAATGAGATATTATTTCTTGCTGAGTTACTTTTTAGTTCATGTTGTTGTTATTGAGACTTTGTGTATATTGTGGTTGAGCCATGAGCTCCTTATTGTGAAGAATATTGTTATTGTTGATTTTTTGGCAAGTTTTAATATTTAGGCACTTGAGGTACGATTTGTAATATGTTGTGATATTGATACACATGCGGTGGTATAAGGTCTGGGTGTTGAAATGCATGTGGTGAGATAAGGTGGGCTTGATACGCGTGGATAGTAGGGAATTACTATAAGCCATGCGGTATGATAAGGTGGACTAAAACGCGGGATGCTATCTCAGGATAAATAATTTTTTAATATGTTTTTGATATGTTCTTAAAACGAGGCGGTACCTTGGGAGTGCCCTTTTGATATGTTTCTATTGTTTTGTTTATTTATAATTTGAGACTATAAGGCGGTACCTCGGGAGTGCCCTTGTTGATATTTCTCTATTGGTGCACTTGTATTTGGTTGTTTTGTTCCATGTTATAACATTCATTGTTTTCATCTGTGACGCATTAATTGCCTTAGTTCGGCGTAGCTATTCCTTTTTTTTTCTTTAGTCGTCTCATTCCTATTGTTGTCACTTTTGTTGTTGTTGTCCCTAGTGTTGTTAAGCCAAAGGCTTGTGTGGTTGTGGTATTGAAATTCTTTTTAAGAAATGCATGCTCGTTATGTTTGTTATATATTTTGAGTAACTTTCCTTGTTGTTTCGATGAGGTATTTGATGTACTTGATATTTCTTGTTGATTTGGCTTGCAGTAGTACACTTGCACATGCCTACAACATAACATACTACTTATACTAACTCATGAGTACGAAACTTGACATTTATTGATTATGTCCATATACTCTGGTATTATCTGTTTCATGTTGAGATTATGAGCATGTGACTATGGCAGGTAAGTTATATTATTGACACGTGATTATCCATTCGGATCCAAATATTGATATTATTGGCACGTGAGTTGTCCGTGCAACACATGAGTTGTCCGTACGGATCCACATATTGATATTATTGGCACATGAGTTGTTTGTGCATCCCGTGAGTTGTCCATGTAGATCTACATATTAATATTATTGGCACGTGAGTTGTTTGTGAGATTTTTGTTTAAGATGTGGCACGAGGTGTCGTGGGTATATGATGGTGGGTTGAGACCTGTGATTTATTATTATGAGATGAGGTACCATAGAGACTCTTTGTTATGGAAAACTTGTGATAGTCAGCTTGATTAATTGATTCTCCTTAGTGTTCTATTGTTTTACTGATGTTTACATGGTATTCTTATTGCTTTACTGCCTATATGCACATGTTGAAATTGTTGCTACTTACTGAATTCCTGCCTTCCATTATTAGTTGTATATTGTTATACTGTACATGATATTTAACTAGTGAGTGTCTTGACTGTACCTCGTCACTAATCCATCGATGTTAGTCTTGATACTTATTGGGTACCGACCATGGTGGATTCATACTATACTTTTGCATATTTTTGTGCAGAGCCAAGTATTGGAGATATTGGACTCGAACAGAGTTATCTTGTTGATCACAAAGATTTAAGGTAGAGCTACTTGGTCATCATAGTCTGTTGGAGTCCTTTCTTTTTATTGTACTGTCAGTTACTATTCGAACAATATTTTATTTCAATCCTTGAGATTATTTTATGTATTCAGTTAGAGTTCGTGAATTAGTATTACCAGTCTTGGGAGGTTGTTATAATTATCGCCGCGAAGGCCTATATATGCTTTTAGTTTCGTCCCCTGTAATATATTCTGATTTAAAAAAATGACTTGATTTGTTATTGTAATTGGCTTACCAAGTCTTAGAGACTAAGTGTCATCACAACGCTTGTAGTAGGATTTTGGGTCGTGACAGACGTATATTGAATATTACTGTTTCAATAATTAAGCCATGCTGGGTCGCAATTTCAGTTTTATAAGAACGAGAAAAGAAATTAATCTTGGTTTAGTTGAAGATTGAGAATTAGGTAGTGCTGTGAATTTTCAATTTGATAATGAGATTTGGACCTAATAATTCGGGCGAGGGAATGGGGAAATTGTAAGTCTGTTTGGATTAAGTTCGTTGCAAGCATATGGGCCAAACAATTTCAAGCCCATCATTCCATGAGAGTAAAAAATCTATAATTATGTCTCAATAATTCTATATCCACAACTCCCGACCTCACAAAAATCTCGAATTTAAGAAATAATTTTACAACATGCTAGCACGCCTTTAGTTGCATATAAAATTATTATGATTGTGGATACGTCCGCATGGCATGATTAAGATCCATAAATCCAAATTTGAGCATGCATTCACACGAATTGACCAATTATTTCTTGAAATTGTAATAAAAGTGTTACTCATTGTACACATATACGTGACATGATTCTTGACATGCCAAACAAAATGAGTACACGTATGCGTCACTTATTTCAAGATAATTTTCCATAAATCCAATATCAAGCAATTAAAAACACATCGGCAATGCACAATCCCAACAAATACAGGAATATTGAAAATTGATTTAAAGCCAAATATAATCAATAAAGCGACCGTGCTAGAACCACAGGATTTGGGGAATGCCTTACACCTTATTCCTGGTTAACAGAATTTCTTACTGAGACTCTTGTTTTTGCAGACTAATAATAAATAGAGTCAACCTTTCTTTAACTAGGGATTCAAATAAAAGGTGACTTGAAACAACAAAAATCAATTCCAAGTGGCGAATCTGAACAATAAAATAATCCTTACTTCACTTATATATATATATATATATATATATATATATATATATATATATATATATATATATATATATATATATATATATATATATATATATATATATATATATATATATATATATATATATATATATATATATAAAAGGGGTGTGACAGCTCTGGCGACTCCGCCGGAGATAACCAGAATTCGAGCTTGTACATGTTGACTTCATTAATTTTGCATATATTGTGATTTATTTGTGCCTAATGTGCTACTTGTCCGCTTTTTACTGATTTGATATTGTTGAAATGTACATATAAACTATCTTGTCACGCATCCCTCTATGTTTTCTTGAATTAAATTGGGCATTTGCTCGACATAGCCCGATTTCTTTGAGATAGCCGAGGTGCTTGTCACCCGATAAAGGATTTAGTCACACATGATTTAGGCGAGGAGCACTACTAGCTAAGCCAGAAAGCAATGCTACTGGAACATTGACCCTCATCGGCTCGAGTTGTTTGCTCGAGTAACCCAGTCTAGATACCTTCTCCACCAACATTTAAACCTAGAAGAACAAACCTCATGCTGGATATCCCTAGTAGGTTCGTTTTATTTGCATCATGTGCATTTGACTTAGCATCGCTCAGCATAGGGGTCGATTCTGTTTTAGGACAGGTAACTTTGTAGAGACCATTATGTTCATGTTATGTACTTCCTGTTACATTATTTGCAACGCTTGCATGTCGACTGGCTTTTGAATAGATCAGTTGAATAATTAGAAAGAAATAAAAAAAAATATTCTCCCAATTTCAGTACAAATGTCCGTCATTCTAGAAAAATTGATGTGGTCTAGTGGGTATGGTTTTTAAAGACTAATTTTCATAAAAAATAAAAAGAGAAAACATAGTCGGTTTTATCGAACTACGCTGGTTTGATTCTCTGACCGGATGTGAGACATGTAGGCAACCTTTATCGAGTCTGGCCCCCAATTTTCAAAAATCCAAAATATTTTCCTTTAAACCTATCTTTGAGACACCACATCCAGAATTTTTTACAAAAATATTCTCCAAAATATTTTGTTCTTCTTCAGAAGTTTTTCCGGAAATTAAAAAGGAGAGTCAGAATCCAAAAATATTTTCGTTATCTTTTCATAAATTCAAAAGCAAAAATTAAAAATCCAAAAATATTTCCTTTCTTCTTTAGAAGTCTTTCTTTCGATGAATAAAGAAACAAAAAAAATCCAAAAATATTTTCCTTGTTAGGTGCTATCATGGTCTCAATTGTATAAGAGTAAAAGTTAGTTTATTTACTGTATTCCTGATCTTCTCGAACGATGCAAGATATGATTCATGTTCCCACATGATATATATGCAACCTACATTGGGTTTGATCGAATTATATTGAAACAAAAGTGAAAAAAGCAAGAAAAAAAGAAAAAGAAAAAGAAGAGAAAAAGAAAAAAAGAGAAGAAGAAAGAGAAGAAAAGTCTGTTTATTCTAACATACTTGTTATTTTGAAATAAAAGGTAGTTAAAGATAGTCAGTTTGTTAGTTTGCAATGGTAAATCACGAAAATAATCCAGAATCACTCTATCATCTTCTTAACCAACGGAATAAGCACCCCTATTGTTGATCCAACTAAGATCACAAAAAGGCAAATAGATAGTTTGGTGGTGAAAAATAGAGGCAAATGTTGGTTAACTTTTAGCAGGTTTGAGCAATAGGACATGCTTTGTGTGAGAGGATCTGTGATGATAGGGAGACATGAGAGTTGTTCCAAGTCTTTTGGAAAATTGATTGCTATGAAATTTCCCATGCCGCTAGTCATGAAATCCGATAGCAATTACTAGGAACAGTTTGATCAAAAAGTAGAAATTTGAATGCTGATTCCAAAGCAATCAAAATTACTGAATGCCATAAAAACGCTGATGTGCAAGTCCATGATTAAGATGTCACTTTGCAACTGAAAAGTCACTCCTCTTTCAGCTTGAGAGGAGTCATGGTAGCTTATTTTGTCGTCTTTTTTTTTCTTTTTATGTTATAGGAACCTTCTATTATTTATTCAATACAATGCAGTTCGTCATGTTGTGTCCATTTTATGCATAGTTCTTTTTTCGCTAGTTCTAGTGACATGACATGCATAGTGAATTTTCAGCCATATTTTAGAAAATTGATCTAGTTTTGAATTTGATAACCAAAAGAAAGATACACTTTTGAAGATGAATAAAGAGTTGAAACACTTCGAAAATAAGCATAAGCCAAGTATACATGAAACCGACGCAGTCATACCCATGGAGCTTAATGATCTCTACCTATGAATTATTGTGAAGATCAGGCTTAAGGATAATCAGACAGGTTGAAGTCTATTTAGCACTAAAAGATAAAAAGT
Organism: Nicotiana tabacum; assembly: GCF_000715075.1. Taxonomy (NCBI): domain Eukaryota; kingdom Viridiplantae; phylum Streptophyta; class Magnoliopsida; order Solanales; family Solanaceae; genus Nicotiana; species Nicotiana tabacum. The sequence continues at coordinate 53,169,489 of NC_134087.1, read as the reverse complement.
GTTATTCAAAAGAAGGTTCAATCCGAGCAATTTGAAATGAATCAATCTGTATCAAAATGCACACTTTCATATCAAGAAAGAAAGGTTGCCCAAATTGGTAAGGGTCATTCCTTGCGAGGAAAGTATTGCTCATACATCTTTACGCTAGACAAGACCTTATCAATGTCATGATTGTGAAGAGATAATATGTTCGGCGTTCTCAAGTCTAGGAGGTCCCTTTTTCTGCTACCCAATTACTTTATACCATTTGCTACCCCTTTTGAGCCTATGTTATAATCTTGGACCCTCTCATCCCTCTTGGAATCAAGTCTAGAGTCAAAGTCCAAAAAAAAAAGTAGAAATAAAATAGTCTAAGGTCCATGCCCCTAGAAAATAAGAGTTGGGGAAATTTGCCAAAAGAAAAAGAAATAAAAGAGAAAGAAAGAAAGATGATTTTTTTAGTTAGGTCGATGTATGTACTACGTTTGACCTGATTCCTTTAAAATGGATATGTAGGCAGTCATACTCTAAGGTTCAGTCCAACTAAATAAGAATTAAAAAAATAAAAAAATTCCAGTATCTAAAAATGGGGCATGAGTTTGTTTTAGTTTTTTTAAAGAGTTGATTCCAAGAGTTGTTAGTGTACATCCCCATCATATTGAGTCTATTTTGAGCATTCGTACCGGCCTTTATTTCTAACCATATCCAAAAGCCTTTCAAATAAAAACCTCCTGATAAACCTTTAACAATTCCAAGCGAAGCATGCAATGAGCAACAGTTGTCACACGCCATAGAAGACTATCAAGTTGCTCACACAAGAATGCAAAAAAAATAATAAATAAAAAATGAGAGAGTCTTAGTGGTGAAAACCCTCATGGGCACTGTAAACCGATGGTAAATAGAGATAAATAAATGAGAGAGGCTGGTTGGAAGAACCTTTTGGGGCACTAATGGTTGAAGGTGAGATGCGATTTCATACAAACGATTGGCGCAAAGAGGCCTCCGATCTATTTGTTTAGAAGAAAACAAAGAAAGGGCCACAAAATTGATTACCATTTCCCGAAAGTGCAAAACAAAAGATGCGGGGCATATGCAGTATTGGCAAAGGCATACATCCATATGTTATCTCCTCTGATAAGCTAAACGAAGTGTTTCGAAGAAATCAAAAAAGTTTCTAAGCAAGACTTGGCTCATGGGAAAGTTTGAGAGCACTATGGATACAAACGGATATCGGGTGCAAGATAATTAAATTTCATTTTTAATGGAAAAATTGCCCGAGCGAAGAATTGATTTTTAGACAAGGTTAAGGGACACCATGGGCATCCGGGTATGAAATAGACGGGGGCAACGTCGGAAAGACAAGGTCTCCAGAAAGCAATATAGAGTATCCGAGCATCTCGATATCACACTGACAGAATCGGTTCTTCGATAGCGGTGGCTGTGAATTCAAGCTACTCATGGCATCAATGCCACAAACCGACCACCACTTTGAAAACTTACAATTTTTCATTATTTGAAGTAGGAACAAAACAGTGCAGAATGGAGATTCTCAAAGGACGAATTTCACCAATGGTAAGTTCCTCAAAATCTCCATTTTCTTTTATTTTTAGCATGCATCACCATCATTCATACCTCTTATATTCGTAGCTTAACTTAGGTAGAACTTTTTCACCTAGGGGGATCCAACTCATATTTCTAGGTAGAAGTGTTCTTCGCTCAAGCTGTTTTACATAGCTTAACTCGGGTAGAATATTTTCGCCTAAGGGGATCCAGCTTATATTTCTGGGTAGAAGTACCATTAACTCAGTTTTTTTTGCGTAGCTTAACTCGGGTAGAACCTTTTCGCCTAAGGGAATAAAGCTCATATTTTCGGGTAGAAGTACTCTTCGCTCAGGTTGTTTTACGTAGCTCAACTTAGGTAGAACCTTTTTGCCTAGAGGGATCAAGCTCATATTTCTGGATAGAAGTACTCTTTGCTCAGGCTACTTTACGTAGCTTAACTCAGGTAGAACATTTTCTCCTAAGGGTATCCATCTCATATTTTGGGGTAGAAGTACTCTTCGTTCAAACTGTTTTATGTAGCTTAACTCAGGTAGAACCTTTTTGTCTAAGGGGATCTTGATCATATTTTCGGGTGGAAGTACTCTTCGCTCAGGTTGTTTTCCGTAGCTTAACTCAGGTAGCACCTTTTTGCCTAGGGGGATCCAACTCATATTTTCGGGTAGAAATACTCTTCGTTCAGGTTGTTTTACGTAGTTTAGCTTAGGTAGAACCTTTTCGCCTAGGGGGATCAAGCTCATATTTCCTGGTAGAGTTACTCTTCGCTCAGGCTATTTTACATAGCTTAACTCAGGTAGAACCTTTTCGCCTAGGGGGATCTAGTTCATATTTCTTGGGTAGAAGTACTCTTCGCTCAGGCTGTTTAGCTTAACTCGGGTAGAACATTTTCTCCTAGGGGAATCCGGATCATATTTTCGAGTAGATGTACTCTTCGCTCAGGTTGTTTTATGTAGCTTAACTCAGGTAAAACCTTTTCATCTAGGGGGATCTAGCTCATATTTTTGGGTATACGTACTCTTTGCTCAAGCTATATTACATAGCTTAACTTGGGTAGAACCTTTTCGCCTAGAGGGATGCAATTCATATTTTCGGATAGAAGTGCTCTTCACTCAGGCTGTTTTACGTAGCTTAACTCGGGAGAACCGTTTCACCTATGGGGATCTAGCTCATATTTTCGGGTAGAAGTACTCTTTGCTTAGGCTTTTTTACATAGCTTAACTTAGGTAAAACCTTTTCGCCTAAGGGGATCCAGCTAATATTTCCGGGTAGAAGTACTCTTCACCCAGGATTAGTTTTTATAGATTAACTCGGGTGGAACCTTTTCGCCTAGGGAGATATAGAATTTTATCAATAATACAAGGTGGCAACCCGTGGTTATATTCCTTCTCAGTAATATAGGGTGCGAACCCCTAGTTACATTTCTTTTCAGTAATACAGGGTACTAACCTCTGGTTACATTCCTTCTCAGTAATATAGGGTACTAACTCCTGGTTACATTTTTTCCTAGTGATGCATGGTGCCAACCCCTGGTTACATTTTCTTTCAGTAATATAGGGTACTAACCCCAAGTTTTATTCCTTCTCAGTTATACAGGGTATCAATCCCTGGTTACATTCCTTCCTAGTGATACATGGCAAAAATTTCTGATTACATTCTATTTCAGTAATACACGGTGCCAACCCCTGGTTACGTTCCCTTTTTAGTAATATAGAGGCCACCCCTATTTATATTCCATCCTTGTGATACAGGGCGTCATCCCTTGGTTACATTTCCTTTCAGTAATATAAGGTACCATTCTCTAATTCCATTTCCTTTTGGTAACACATGGTACTACCCTCCTTGTTGCATATCCTCATGTAGCTAGTTTATACTACTATCTTTGTCTTCCTTTCGACAAGTTAGTTAGTATATAGATTTCTCTAATAACTCACAAAATATTTCTAGTGCCAAATTGGGGCAGAACTTTTTTGTTTGTTTTCTTTGTCTTTGATGATTTTGCAGGACCCTACCGTAAAACTTGCAGTTTTAGTTCTCGTTAGAAAAAAAGAGGTCTTTTGATAAAAAAAAGTCGGAGTTAGCTTTGATAATGTGTCAGCAACCCGGCTTTCTAAGAATCAAGTTCCAAACCCTAATCGAAAAAAGAAGGTTGTTCTAACACAAAGACTGTTGGGGTCAAGCTTTGACGTAATGCACACATCGACCATCATCTAAAAATCCATCTTCTTGGCTTCTAATTATGAAGTGATCATTCAAGACCTTATCCAAGTCTCAATTCAAGCTCGAGTTTCAAGAATCAATCTTCAGTCTCAAGGATCCAATGCAGGTCAACAAGCCCAAGCTCAAGGCACCTACCTCCATGTCCGGGTGGGTGAGCTTCAAATTCAAGACACCCACCTTCCAATGTGGGTTTACAAGATTTCAATTGAAGATTCAAGACTCAAGACAAGAAGAGTAGATAGGATCTTGTATTTTTTTTTTCTTTTCTTTAAGGTAATTTTCTTTGTATTTTGATGTAATAAACATTACCACGGACTGGAGACTCAACAGAACTTTACTCGACACTCCAACCCATCATTCCATCATTCTCCTTGAACTACACGCAACCCGATTTTAAAGCGTCCTTGGAAGGGGGAATATCTGAAAAAGTGTTAGCGGGGAGCCCATCCCTCTCGTTCTTACAGAAGACATAAGGGGGAATACACGACGGACGGAAAGCGGGGAAACATCCTTTTTCTGTCTTCTCTCCACAGAGGAAGGAAAGCACCGCCAAGCCAACAAGAAAGCAGAAACTGCATGAGGTAAGACTAAGGGCCTTGTGCGCCCTGCAAGAGATTACCGGGGGTCTCGGTACCAGGGGGGCGCGGGAACAAGAAACTCCAGTAAATAAAAGAAAGACAATAGGAGTCCTCTCAATAGCCGAGGGCCCACTTCCCTATATGCGCTTACGGAAGGGGAAAAGCTTGATTCTCATAGATTAGACAATACACATGTGCAAACAAGAAAATCAAACTATCTTCTTATTGATACTATATATTTATCCTTTCCCCTATAGATCCACCTTTCTTCAAAATAAAGATATAGCAACTAAAAGAAAGCTAAATCGAATCGGAATAGGATAAAGAACGCACGAAGAATCAGAGAGAAAGAGGATTCTAAAAGCGAAAAGCCTAGAAGACTAGATTGTCAGACTCGGAGGTAGCAGTAAGATCTCTGTCTCCAGAGAAGGCATGAGGGTTTTCTAAAAGTCTCCTCTCATTACTTATGGATAAAGCTCTTAAGCTTAAGCTTTTACGAACTGAAAGATCTTCCCATTCTAAATAAGAATGAGAGTCTTTCAACTAGATGTGCTCCTTTGGCTGGGTTTGAGAGAGAGAGCGTGAGATAGTTGGTCTAATAACTAGTCCAACTTCCTTGTATCTGAAAGCGATGACAGGATGTTAGGTCTAGTAAGGAGACTTTTTGGATAATTTACTTCCACGAATAGACTGTTAGGCTAAGAAGAATAGGTTGGGATTGATCCCACCTTTGAAAGAGTGGTTTTGTTCTGTCAATACAGCTTATCGAGTTATCAAGCTGAACTGCCTTCTGTAAGGAGCTTGAATCGTTCGTTTACTCTAAGTCTTATTACCGACGCGATGGATTGCTATTTGAAAACACTTTCAATACAAAAAGAGCTCCTTCCGGCTATACCTCTAGTTGGACAGTCTTAGTTCAGTTTGAGAAGTCAAGGAGGCACGAAGAGCTAACAAAGAGTCTTTATATTTGACTGTCCGAAATCAAGTGGGAGATTGAATTGAAAAGGCCCCTTACTATAGATAGGGTGTTAGCGCTGTTTTTTGAAATAAGGACGTTTAGGTTTGACTAATAAGATAGAAAGGGGCAAGCCAAAACCCACTCTGCTGAGTTCGGCTTTCGGGGCTACCTACTTTAAGGGCTTATGTAATATATAAAGAAGAACCCTCTTAGGCCTTTTTGTTTAAGGGCTGCTCGCCTTTTGAATAGAAGGAAGTGGGAGAGCAGAGGTTATTTCGGTAAACCGATGCATGAGCTGAGGCTCCCATGTCCCGCCGACCCTCCGAAAAAGTAAGGGCTCATAGGGAGTCAGAAGCAAGCAGAGTAAAAGGCGGGTAAAACTCACATAAGCAGAGGGGGAGACACATTCATGAAAAGCGAGAAGCCCTGCCGTGGGGGACTGACCAACTATGAATAGATCTTACTTATGCTTACGGGTAAGAACATATATTAGTCCGTATCGTGGGTCTATTTGTTACAAAAGGCGAACATCCCCTTTCCAAAACATTAACATAGGTCCTCAGGCAGACATCGAAAAGGGGGCGAAAAGAGTCTATTTACCTTTACAATATTTCGGAATGTATCATGGCTCTATCTATTCATTAAAAAAAAAAAAAAAGAGTTCTGCATCTCGGGTGAACAAATAGGCGTGGGGAAGAGTGAGAGGGGGGGCTACGAGCCCTCTCTCGTTGTTGTTCCCGGACCACCCATCTCTTCCTTCCCCTTCGCCCGGCCCGGTGAGATCAGATTTCTAGAACGAAGTGAAGTGATAGGAAGAGAAGACTGCTGGCGGGAAATCCCTATTCATGAAAGCCCCTTGTAAAGGGGAAAACGAAAGTGTGCTCCTGCGCACCAGCTGAAGAAAGGAGCTTTGGAAGCTTACCTTATTATTATATTAAAAGGGGAAAGGGTGGAAAACCTATCTGACTAATAAGAAGAAAGGGGCAAGCCAAAACCTACTCCTAAATCATGACTCAGTTGTACACCTACTTTATTCATTTCTTCATTTATTGAATAATGGATTGGTAAAGAATTAGTCACATTTGTCATGACCCGCCATATCATCTACCACATAGGTTCGATTTGGCATATATTAATGCCATGTGGAAGCATACAAATGAAATAGAGTAGCACTTGTGAGAAGGTTCTAGAGAAATATAGAGGTTTCCCTAGGAAGACTTTAGAAACCTATGGATTTGCTAGGAAAGTCCCTGGAAGATTCTAGTTATGTAAAGAATTCCAGAGAAGGGACTTACTTGTAAATAATAAGGGGCTTATACAACAATTAATATTTACATAATAGCCCCTAGAAGACTAGGATATAAAAGGGGCATTCATTTGTAATTCATCATGAAATATAATTAAATTCTCTCTATTACAAAAGCTTCTTTTGGCAATTCTCCTGTATTCTAACATTCCTTAGCGATCTTGAGTGTAGTAAGACTGACTTGGCATAGCAAGAATGTGAGCAAGTTGTGCAAGATTGTGAGTGAGTTGCCAAGTTCCGCACGTGCACTTAGTTTAAAACTAAGGACGTGACACATTGCTCACCTTTTCTTTGCTTGAAAACTCTTCTTGTTTCCAAGCAAAGAGGGGCATGCTGTGAGCACCTAAATTTTTCCACATTCGAGTTTTCTACCTTTTTTGTATTTAATATTTTCTAGGTTTAAAATGATATTTTAACTTTTATGTTATTTTTATTCGTAGGGTTTATTAGAGAATACTGTCACGACCCAATTTCTCCTACAAGCTGTGATGGTGCCCAACGTTACCACTAGGCAAGCCAACAATGAACTAACTCTATGATCCTTTCTTTTAAAATTTGAAATAGTTGATTTTTTATTTGTGCATAAGTAAGAAGTAAGTATGTCATAAAATGAGATATCAGTATTTTGAAAGCAAGTGAGATAAGTAAAATAACCCAAAACCACAAAGTGTCTACTAGCTTGAATCACCAAGACCTGATGTCACAAGTTTATGAGCTACTAGTAGAATATACAAAAGAATACTACACTAATGTCTGAAATGAAATAGACAGAAAATAAAGCAAAAGGAAGACTTCGACTGCTATAGAACGGCTAAGAAGGCAGCTCACCACAAAGTCTTGGAGTAGTTAGGGATGTGCACCGGACTGATATCCAGATGCACCTGCCTCAGATCCTGCACATTTAGTGCAGAAGTATAACGTGAGTACATAAACAATATGTACCCAGTAAGTATATAGTGTAACCTCAAATAAGTAGTGACGAGGGTCGACTTCTACACTTACTATGGGCCAACAATAAAATATTTAAAATTCTAATTAAACATGATATACATAAATGACAATAGAACTCAGAGCAAGAAATAAATAAACAATCCTTTCACCGTTAGTAAGTACCAAATTATCTCCCTCATTTAACCATTTAACCTCTTAAGCCAATGAAATAATATCAAATATAATATGGCTTCCAATATTATTACGCCCGAATTATGCCAAGGACGTACGACCCGATCCAAATGTACATATACATATACTGTGTGCACTGCCGAGGGGGTCGAACGACACGAACAATAGATGCATCTATTAACCTGCCAAAGTGAACGGCCCGCTCCCATTAGCGTAGTGGAAATTTACCACGCTCACGGAATATACTTGCGACGCGGTTGAACATTGATTTCTCAATTTATCGTAATATCCCTCAATTCTTTCCAAAACAAGAAATTCAGCTAGAAACTTTCAAAATCTTGAAATCCTCAACCTCAACTCTATTCAAGGAAATTAGTAAGCATAATCAAATAGAGGTGTCAACAAAGCATGGTGTAAACCTAAAACTACCCGGACATAAGCATAAATAGTAGCTACGTACGGACTCTCACCACCTCATGCGTACGTAGCCCCCACAAATAGAAGCACATATTAATTAAATTCACCTATAGGGTTAATTCCCTCTTACAAGGTTAGAAAAGAGACTTAATTCGCTCAAAGCTTACTTTCTAGCCTCATATTCACTCTAAAGCCTCAACTCGGTGCTGAACAATCCAAAACTAGTCAAATGGAATATAAATTAATCAATACATGCTAGAGAGTTCATATCCTAACTATCAAAGTGATTTTCCAATCCTATTTGAAGAATCCCTAAAATTCACCCCCGACCCACATGCTCAGATGCCGAAATTTTTTGAACAACGTTGTTACCCATAACACAATGAACTCAAATATATGATTTTCACTAAATTCCATAACAAATTTCGGGGTTAAATTCTATTTTCATCAAAACCCTCGGTTTTCAACTAAATCCATGATTTTCACTAAATTACATATTATAATCTACCCATAAAATATGTATTTAACTCAAATTGTGTAGAACTTACTTACCTCAAAGTGTTAGGTGAAATCCCTTCTCTAAAAGCTCCAAGAATCACCCAAACAGTTAAATAAATGAGCTCAAAATGCCAAGTCCCGTATTAAATGAGGTTATGCCTTCTGCGATTTTCGCACCTTCGGAGTTTTAGCCGCCTGTGGCTCCGCATATATGGAAACTCATAGAAGATGCGGCTCTTTCCCAATGGAATCCTCCCGCTTCTACGCCCAGCTGATCGCTTTCGCGAGACCGCTTCTGCGGCTTTCTCAGTGCACCTGCGATTGCCTCCGCTCCTACGAACATCTCCTTCGCACCTGCGCCTTCGCAGGTGCGGTCCGACTTGCACTTTTGTGATGGCAGGGCAGCCCATGCTGGGCGACTTTTGCAGTCAAGGGCTCGCTTTTGCGAGCTCGCATCTGCGGCTGTCCAAGCGCAGGTGCGATTTCACATGAAGCTGGAAGCTTTAGTTGCTACTCCAAGTCCAAACTTGGTCCGAGCCTCGTCTGATTAACGCCCGGGGCCTCCGAGGCCCCGCCCAAACATAGCAATAAGTTTGAAATCATAAAATGGACTTGCTCGAACTGCCAGAATGCACAAAACAACATTAAAACAAACAATCAAACCCCAAACCAAGTGAATCAAAAATATGAACTTCAAGTTCTTAAATTTACTCCCAATGCGCCGAAACGTACTTAAACAACTCGGAATGACATCAAATTTTGCGTGCAAGTCTTAAATGACATTACAAAACTATTCTACATCTTGAAATTCCATTTGGACCTCGATATCACCAAAACCTACTCCAAGCCAAATTTAATGAATTTCAAAAACCTTCAAAGAGCAACTTTTATTATTAGGCGCCGAAACGCTCCCGGGTCATCCAAAACCCGATCTGAACATATGCCCAAGTCCAAAATAATCATATGAACCTATTGGAACCATCAAATCTTGATTCTGAGGTCGTTTGCTCAAAACATTGACCGAAGTCAAACTTAACCTTTTTAGCCAACCTTAAGGAACCAAGTGTTCTGATTTCAACTCGAACTCTTCCAAATCTCGAACTAACCATCCCCGCAATTCATAAAACAGTAATAGGACATATGGGGAGCCTTATTTAGGGAAACAGGGTTCGAGAAAGCAAAATGATCGATTGGGTCATTATATTCTCCACCTCTTAAACAAATATTCGTCCTCGAACGGGTCTAGAATCATACCTGGAGTGCTGAATAAGTGTGGATATCTGCTCTGTATGTTCTCCTTGGACTCCCAAGTCGCCTCCTCGATTGTTTGTCCTTTCCACGAAACCTTTACCATGGAAATTCTTTTGGACCTCAACTGACAAACCTATCTATTAACAATGGCAACTGGCTCCTCCTCATCACCCAGTCTCTCATCTAACTGAATCGTGCTGAGGTCTAACACATGCGACAAGTCGGCGTGATACCTCCCGAGCACAGACACGTGTAAAATCGGATAAAATCCCGATAGACTGGGAGGAAAAGCAAGCTTATAAGCAACCTCTCCAATCGTCTCAACACCTCAAATGGGCCTATCAACCTTGGGCTCAACTTGCGCTTCTTCCCGAACTTCTTGATCCCCTTCATCGGTGAGACCTTCAAGAGAACCTTCTCGCCCACCATAAATGATAAATCACGTACCTTCTGGTCTGCATAACTCTTCTATATTGACTGTGCTATGCGAAGTCGCTCCTGAATCAACTTTACCTTTTCCAAGGCACCCTTTACCAAATTAGTACCATATAACTTAGCCTCGTCGGGCTCAAACCACTTGATGGGAGAACGACATCACCGACCATATAAAGCCTGAAATGGAGCCATCTCAATGCTGGACTAATAATTGTTGTTGTAAGCAAACTCAACTAAAAGCAAGAATCGATTCCACTGTCCTCCAAAGTCAATCACACATGCTCTGAGCATGTCCTCTAAGATCTGAACTGTCCGCTCCGATTGCCCGTCGGTTTATGGATAAAATGCTATGCTGAGCTCTATGCGGGTCCTCAACTCACTCTTTACTGCTCTCCTAAAATGTGAAGTAAACTGAGGGCCTCTATCTAATATGATGGAAACAGGCACACCATCCAATCGAACCATCTCTTTAATATAATTCTGGGCCAACCTCTCTGAAGTATACGTAGTCACAACCGAAATGAAGTGTGCCGACTTGGTCAAGTTGTCAACAATGACCCAAAATGCAACAAACTTCCGCAAGGTCCACGACAACCCAACTACAAAGTTTATAATAATGTGCTCCCATTTTCACTTCGGTATAGTCATCTGCTGGACTTGGCCACCTGGCCTACGGTGCTCATACTTAACCTGTTGGCAATTTAGGCACCCAACTACATACACAACTATGTCTTTCTTCATTCGCCGCACCCAATAATGCTGCCTCAGGTCATGATACATCTTCGTAGAACCTAGATGAATGGAATACTGAGAGTTGTGTGCCTCCTCTAGAATCCTCTCCCTCAAGCTATCGACATTAGGAGCACATGGATGACCCTGGAGGCACAAAACACCATCCTCGCCGATATTAACATCCTTGGCACCACCCTGTTGTACCGTATCTCTAAGAACCATCAAGTTGCGGATCATCAAATTATCGAGCCTTGATTTGCTCCAATAGTGAAGACTGGGCAACGACGCATGCAAGAACTAGGCTGGACTGTGAAATATCAAACCTCACAAGTCTCTTAGCCAAGGACTGAGTGTCCAAAGCTAGCCGCCTTTCCTCTGCTGAAATGAATACCAAGCTACCCATACTCTCTGCCTTTCTACTCAAGGCATCCACAACTACATTTAATTTGCTCGGAGGGTAAAGAATGGTGATATCATAATCCTTTAGTAACTCAAGCCATCTGTGCTACATCAAATTGAGATTCCTCTGCTTGAAAAAATGCTGCAAGCTGTGGTGATCAGTGAAAACCTCACAGGACACCCCATAAGATAATGCCTCCAAATTTTAAGAGCATGAACAATCGCAGCTAACTCTAAATCATGCACAGGGTAATTCTTCTCATGGATCTTCTACTGACGTGAAACATATGCAATAACTCCCCTCTCTTGCATCAATACACAACCCAAACCGACGCGTGAAGCATCACAATACAGAGTATACATCCCCAAACCGGAAGGCAATACTAGAACGAGTGCCATAGTCAAATTTGTCTTGAGCTTCTGAAAGATCGCCTCACAATCATCAGACTAACGGAACGGAGCACCCTTTTGGGTCAATCTAGTCAAAAGTGCTGCAATAGATGAGAAGCCCTCCATAAATCAGCGATAATAACCTGCTAACCCCAAGAAGCTCCTGATCTCGGTCGCTGAAGTGGGGCGAAGCCAAGTCTGCACTACCTCAATCTTCTTGGGATCCCTTTAATACCCTCGCCTGATACAACATGCCCAAAGAGTGCTATAGAATCTAGCCAAAACTCACACTTGGAGAACTTAACTTATAGCTTCTGTTCCCACAAGGTCTGAAGCACCACTCTCAAAGACCACTCGTGCTCCTCCATGCTGCACAAGTAGATCAAAATATGATCAATGAAGACAATGACAAATGAATCAATGTATGGCCTGAACACCTTGTTCATAAAATCTATAAATGTCGTTGGGGCATTAATCAAGCCGAATGACATCACTAGAAACACATAATGGCCATATATAGTATGGAATGTAGTCTTCGGAATGTCCGAGTCCCGAATCTTCAACTGATGGTACCCTAATCTCAAGTCGATCTTAGACAACACACTAGCACTCTGCAGCTAGTCAAACAAATCATTAATATGCGACAATGGGTACTTGTTCTTAATTGTAACTTTTTTCAACCGGCGGTAATAAATGCATGTTCGCATAGTCCCATCTTTCTTCTTCACAAATAACATTGGTGCACCCCAATGTGATATACTTGGTTTGATGAACCCCTTTGCTAGCAACTCCTCAAGCAGTTCCTTCAACTTATTCAACTCTTTCGGAGCCATATGGTATGGTTGGATAGATATAGGATGGGTACCTGAAGCCAATCAATACAGAAATTGATATCTCGATCTAGTGGTGTGCCTGAAAGAACAGAACGAAACACATCGGGGAACTCCCAGAATACTGGTACTGAATCAATCACCAAAGTCTCTACGGTAGTATCCCGAACATAAGCTAGATAAGACAAACAACCCTTCTCGACCATATATTGAGCCTTCAGAAAAGAGATAACCTTACTAGATGCACTGACAGACGAACCCTTCCACTCCAATCTAGGAAACTCTGACATCGCTAAGGTAACAGTCTTGACATGGCAATCAAGGATGGTGTGATATGGGGATATCTAGTCCATGCCTAGGATGACATCAAAGTTGGTCATATCAAGCAACAAAAGAATCTCTCTAGTCTTATAACCTCAGAATGTGACAACATAAGGTTGATAAATCCGATCCACAAAAATAGAATCACCCACGGAAGTGGACACAAAAACAGGAGTACCCAAGGACTCACGAGGAACATCCTGGAGATGAGCAAACAGGAATGATACATATGAATATGTAGACCGTGGATCAAATAATAACAAACCATCCCTACCGCAAACAAAAAAAGTACTTGTGATCACGACATCTGAGGTCACTACATCCGGTCTGGTTGGAAAAGCATACAACCTAGCTGAAGCGCCGACTAGTTGGTTTCCACCTGACTGAACGGTAGCTAGCTGACCTCCCTCTGCCTGGCCTCCACCTCTAGGATGGCTCTACCCGCCTGCCCTCTACCTCTGGGTGGTCGGACAGCTGGTGCTATAATCATGAGCTGCTGACCCTGTTGCACTTCCTGCCCACGTGTCCGGATGTTGGAAATTATTAAAGAAAGTTGTTAACCATAACCCCATGAACTCAAATATATGATTTTCACTAAATTCCATAACAAATTTTGTGGTTAAATCCTACTTTCATCAAGACCCTAGGTTTTCACATAAACCCATGATTTTCACTAATTTACATATTATAATCTATCCATAAACTATGTATTTAACTCACATTGTGTCGAAATTACTTACCTCAAAGTGTTTGGTGAAATTCCCTCTTTAAGAGCTCCAATAATCGCCAAAACGATGAAATAAATAAGCTCAAAATGCCTAAGTCCCACCTGCGGAGGTCTGGCCGCTTTTGCGGCTTCGCATATGCGAAAAATCATTGCAGATGTGGCCCTTGGCTAATGGCCTCCTCCTGCTTTTGCGCCCAGCTGACCGCTTCCGCGAGACACCTTCTGCGGCTTTCTCAGTGCACCTACGACTACCTCCACTCCTACGAACATCTTCTTCGCACCTGCACCTTCGCAAGTGCAGTCCGACTTGTGCTTCTGCGATGGCTAGGCAGCCTATGATGGGACGCTTCTACGGTCAAGGGCTCGCTTCTACAAGCTTGCACTTGTGGGTGTCCAAGCGCAGGTGCAATTACACCAGAAGATGGGAGCTTCAGCTGCTACTCCAAGTCCAAAATTGGTCCGAGCCTCGTCCGATTAACGCCGGGGCCCCCAGGCCCTGCCCGAACATACCAACAAGTTTGAAATCATAAAATGACTTGCTCAAACTCCTAGAACGCACAAAAAAAATTAAAACTAAGAATCACACCCTAAACCTAGTGAATCAAAAATATGAACTTCAAGTTCTTTAGTTTACTCCCAATGCGCCGAAATATACTTAGACTACTCGGAATGACATTAAATTTTGCGTGGAAGGCTTAAATGACATTACAGAACTGTTCCCGATCTCGAAATCCCATTTGAACCTTAATATCACCAAAATCTACTCCAAACCAAATTTAAAAAACTTCAAAAACCTTCACAGAGCCAGCATTCATTATTAGGCGCCAAAACGTTTCCGGGTCATCCAAAACTCAATCAGAACATACACCCATGTCTCAAATCATCATATGAATCAATTGGAGCCATCAAATCCCAATTTCAAGGTCGTTTGATCAAAATATTGACCAAAGTCAAACTTACAACCTTAAAGAACCAAGTATTTTGATTTCAACCCGAACTCTTCCAAATCTAGAACTAACCATCCCCACAAGTCATAAAATAGTAAAAGCACATACTTATTCAGGGGAACGTGTTTCTCGAAAGCAAAACGAAGGGTTGGGTCGTTACAAACACGTAATATTTTTAACACAGTCTATTACATGGAGATCGAAAGAATTTATTTTAAGCACGGACCAAATTTAATAAAATTACTTCCTAACCTCCCTATACTATTTCCTTGACCCATCACACTCACTACACTATTTCCTTATTCAGCACCCCACTCCCTACGTTGTTCCCTTGTCCCATCATCCATTCCCTACACTCTTCCTTTCATCTTTTCTTATTATATTCACACACATGAGGAAGAAGGGAGGGGATCAGATTAGAAAAACTAAGGAAAACCTTCTTCCCCATCTTCACATATCCTTTTTTACACTATGACAACCATGTAAACCTTCATGTAACAGCAACCTAAATTACCACTTACAAACCATCCTTTCCTGCATAAAAGTTGTCATGTAAACCTGCCTAAAATAGCAAAATCACAGCTGAACAAAACAGCCTCAAAAGAGCGCAAATCCCAGCCAAAAATGCAGCTGAAACGCTGTTGAAAAAACAACCATTAAAATAGCTTCAATGGCCACGAAAACCAGCACCAAACGATCTTTAAACAACCTGAAACCACTCAAAAACAGCTGAAGAAAACAGCCGTGTAAACCAGCTTCAAGACCACTCTTTTGCTCCAACTTTCAACCATTAAACTGAGCCTAAACCTACTGGAAACTATCAGAAACAACCAGTTGCGGCAGGTGTCTTTCTTTTGAGGTTATTCTTTGTTTGCCTTACATGGTCATCAAAGTTGCGGTTGAGTTTGAGATTCCGTTCGAGGTGCTGACGAGGTCTCCAGTCGAGGTTGTGCTTGAGGCTCTTAGTCCGTAAGAGGCTTTTCATTTCGTTATTTTGCACCAGCGCTCATTGAGGTTCTTTGTTTACTTTACTCCCTCCTTAAATTTTGAATGTGTTCTTGTAATTATTTTAGTTGAATGAACATAACATATTTGATTCTCTATCTTGCCTTTGGTATAATTGTTTGAACTAGTCTATTCGCCGAAGTATCTTTTGGTTGGTTCTTATTACGCTTTGTCATGGGTTTTGTGTTTTTCTCCATATTTGTTCATTATATTCCTTGATATTAATCCATGGTAGTTTACCATTCCTTTGGATTCAAGCATAGAAGTAAAGTGAATAGTACTGTTTCAGTAATTTAGCCATGTTGGGTCGCTGTTTAAGTTTAATAAGAATGACAAAAAAAACTAATCTCGGTTTAGTTGAAGATTAAGTATTCGGTAGTGCTGTTGGATAAAAATTTCCAATTTGATAATGAGATTTGGACCTAATAATTCGGGTTGAGGGAATCGGGCAATTGTAAGCCTGTTTAGATTAAGTTCGTTGCAAGCATATGGGCGAAACAATTTCAAGCCCATCATTCCTTGAGAGTAAAAAATCTGTAATTGTGTCTCAATAATTCTATACCCATAACGCCCGACCTCACAAAAATCTCGAATTTAAGAAAATAATTTTACAACACGCTAGCATGCCTTTAGTTGCATATAAAATTATTATGGCTGTGGATACGTTCGTATGGCATGACTATGATCCATAAATCCAAATTTAAGTGTGTGTTCGCACGACATGACCAATTATTTCTTAAAATAGTAATAGAAGTGTAATTCATTGTGCACGTACACGTGACATGATTCTTGACATGCTAAATAAAATGACATGTAGGCGTGACTTATTTCAAGATAATTTTTGATAAATCTAATATCAAGCAATTAAAAGTAAGTAAGAAGCAAAGCACAATCCCAATAAATACAGAAATATTCAAAATTGATTTAAAGCCAAATACAGTCAATTAATTGACCGTGCAAGCACCACGTGATTCGGGGAGTGTGCCTTATACCTTCTCCCCGATCAACATAACTTCTTACTCAGTCTCCTGTTTTAGCAGACCAAAAATAAATAGAGTCAACCTTCCTTTGACTAGGGATTCAAGTAAACGGTGGCTAGGAACACCCAAAAATCAATTCCAAGTGGCGACTCGGAACAATAAAATAATCCCTACTTAAAAAATATCACTTTAATTAGAAAAGCTCTTTAATCCACCTTGATCCATAACATATATATTTTTTTGGGTAAAAAAATGGTGTGACAGATAGCTATTACGAGTTAAATGCGACTAATTTGGTCTGTGACTGGAGAAATGAAATTATTAACTACCTCGAACACGGGAAAATGCCTGAAGATCCCAAGGCATCTTGGGCGCTACGCATTAAGGTAGCGCGATATAGTTTCAAAGGAGGTCAACTATACAGAAGATCTTTCAAAGGCCCGTTGGTCCGATGTTTGGGAGCCTCTGAAGCTAACTATGTTATGCAAGAAGTCCACGAAGGGATCTGCGAAAATCACTCGGGCGCAGATTTCTTGGTGCTGAAGTTAATTAGGGCAGGATACTATAGGCCCTGGATGGAGCAAGATGCCAAGGCTTCTATTTAGAAATGTGATAAATGTCAGCGTTATGCATCGTTAGTACATCAACTGGCAGAGCCGCTACACTTGGTTTTGTCACCATGGCCATTCATTAAGTGGGAGATGGATATTATTGGACCATTGACATCGGCTCCCTGTAAGTAAGATTTCTTTTGATTTTAACTGACTATTTTTCTAAGTGGGTTAAAGCAAGTCCTTATCAGAAGATTGTCAAACGAGAACAAGTAGATTTCTTGTGGGAGAATATAATTTGAAGATTTGGGTTACCAAAAGAGATAGCTTGTGACAACGGGCCACTATTTATAGGTGTGAAGGGCACAAAGTTCCTTGAAAACTTAAAAATCAAAAGGATCATATCATCACCTTATTATCCGATCGCAAATGACCAAGAAGAATTAACAAACAAGTTGATCATACAAAATCTCAAAAATATATTGGAAGTGACTTAAGGTAAATGGCCCGAGGAGCTACCGGGTGTACTATGGGCATACCTAACAACGACCAAATCGAGTATGGGGGAGACTCCTTTCTCTCTTGTGTACAGGGCAGAAGTCCTGATTTCGGTGGAAGTAGGGGAACCTACACTGAGGTATTTTCGGGCAAACGAAGAAGCAAACAATGAAGCAATGCTAGTCAATTTAGAGCTGATCGATGAATGCAGGAACTTGGCGCATATAAAGATGATAACTCAAAATCAGCAAATAGAGAGATATTACAATCGAAAGGCCAACTTGCGATATTTCAAAGTAGGAGACTTGGTTTTGGGGAAAGTAACTCAGAATACCCGGGAGCTTAATGTAGGGAAACTAGGTCCAACATGGGAATGCCCCTACCGAGTTTCAGCTGTCACCGAGAAAGGATCATACGATTTAGAGAATCAAGATGGAGAAAAGTTGTCAAGCAACTGGAATGTGGTACACTTCAAGAGATACTATTGCTAATGAAAATCACTTGTACTGAAAGTATGTGCTGCACTCTTTTTCTCTTCGTCCAGTTTTTGTCCCAATTGAATTTTTCTGGCAAGGTTTTTAACGAGGCAGCAATGGAAAGCATACTATGAAGGAAGCTTCAGCAATAAGTCCTTTTATTAACAAGGCACATAAGCAAAGAACCACTACAGAGCGGTTAGATAGTAATTTGCTCAATATCAAAGTTCCTACCAGGAAGTAAAGTTTGCTGTCAAATAGAGATCACCCGACCATTCACAAGTGCAAGCCACTGAGGGATTGTAAGATAATATTTGGCTCGATAGTATAAATTCCTAAGGGGAAGTGAAGTTCGTTATCGAACTAAAGATTATCTAGCAATTCACTAGTGAAATCCTCAAAGGTGTAAAATTTCCAGTGTTCAAATTCACGTTCTTCGCATTCAAACACTAGGGGGAATGATATGAGGATATGGCAACAACAGATGCCACTTCGATCGAAATACGAAACCCGAAAACATAATTGTATCATGGGGACCGGGGATTGCGCGACCAGCCCCATAAAAATAAGTTGTACAAGTTAGCCACAAGAAATGGCAATTTTTTAGCACATCAAATGCTTATGCACTTTTGAAATGGAAGGAATAAAGTAAAGTCCTTTTGTTTCTATCTTATTTCTTGTATGAAAGATCAATTGATTTTATCATTTGAAAGTTAAACAAGTACTTAAAATGCTAGTACTTTAATAAACAAGAGACATCCTCTTCAAGAGAACCGTAAACATAAGAGGGCCCTTTCTTATGAAAACCCTCACAATAAAGAGTTGGTTTCAGAAGAACTTGTGCCCGAAATTCAAACGCTTTTGGGGGAAAATACACCCAAAGCCTTGCATAATTAGACACAAATAGTAAAACTTGTGCGAATACTCAAATGAAAAAAGTCACAAAGAGCAAACTTGCACAAGTGTTTAAACGAAAGTATGCAGAAAGGAAAACTTATATGATACTTCAATGAAAAAGTGTTTTTATTTACAATAAATGAGCCAAACATCACAAGTACAAAAGTTTGAAAAGGAAAGCAAAAATTAAGCTACTGCATCTCTGGAACCCGGAGGATCAGAAGCATCTACGCCCTTGGGGGAGAAGTGAGTGGATCCGCAACCGGTTGATATTTTGGCCGTCATCATTTTGTCCTTCAGCATTGTTGCCTTCCGTTTCCTCTCCAGTTCCTGAGAACTCAAAACCAAAACCAGAAGAATCGGTAACATCAGGATGGGCCGGAAGACCCTTTTTAACATCTAACTTCAGCTCACGAGCCTTAGAAATTTCGACATCAAAGTCAATGTCATCTACTTTGTCCTCTCCCAATGTTTTTCTCCTCATGCTATACATAGAATATGTTTTTTCAACAATGAGGGAAGCCGCCCGGCGCTGAAGTTCTCCTTTTAGTTGGCCGACCTCAGCAGAGAGGTTGTCTTGTGCGAATTTCATGGATCGGAGGCTGGCATCAAAATTACAGACAGTGGAGTTGTCTTTTAGCGGAGGCAGCCTCACGATTGGATGCAGCAAGAAGGACATTATGGATTTCAACCTATTTGGCTTTAGTTTCTTCAAATTGTTCCCTTAATGGGACAACTTCTTGACTAAGGGTCACTACTTCTTGCTCACTCTACTGCAGCCGAGCCTCCAATTTAGTAGCTTCAGCAGCTTGTGCTTCTAGTTCCGAGAGGCGAGAAGCATTTTGATTTCGCTCGACAAAAAGTTGATCCAGCTCTGAGGTAAGCTCCTCATTATCACGAATCAGCCTTTGGAGGCCTTCGAAAACAAGAAAGTTGGCCTGCAAAAAAAAAAGAATACAGATTCAAAACCTTGCCATAATACAAATACAATAAACAATAGAGAAACCAAAGACTATACTACCTTTGTGTTGTGTATGGCATTGTTTAATAAACACTTTCCCGGGAGAGTTTGTACCTTTTCCCAATTTCTCTGAAGCCAGGGGCTTCCTGTAGCTAGCAAGTTCAACTACCGGGACAACATATTGCATCCGTGGAAACAGAGAGGGCGGTGACGAGCGCAAAACACACACTTAAATATGCTCGTTAGTCGGATATAGTAAAATATAATATCGTAACCCCAAAGATTAGAGTTAAGCAATATTTTCATAGTTTTATAGCTCGATTGCTATCCAAGATGATCAATAGTTGAGAATTATGCAATTTAAACTAAAATTAACTAAGAGCCTAAACTATTGACTAGTGACAAACAAAGCGAGTAATGAGAAAATGAAGATATCAATTGGGAGAAGATAGGGTTAATGGGATGGTTGTAACACAAATATTTGGAATATAACTCTAGATACTTCCTTTTTAATGTTCAAGTGAGTCTCCCAAATTCACTTGGTTATTAGTTCAATTAATTAATAGAAACTCTTCTGTCGATGAAGTCTCAACCTCACAAGATGAACAAATTTTAATTTAGTGAAGATATGCACAAGTTCGTAGTGGATTGGTCATTAGGAGAACCTCTCTTGATTATCCTCCTAACTAGGTTTATTCAATAATTCAACTAGCCTCTTCCGATTATTAAGAAGAATTAATAAATTCAACCAACAAAATATAATACAAAAATATCACAAGTTATGCCTCTCTCGATTACATGAACTAGTGAATGTAGATGCAAAGATTAAAATATCCAAAAGGACTTCAATACATAAAAACTAGTGTTAATATCCACAAACAAGTATCAATACACTAAATCCATCGAACCCTAAAGAGACCTAATCCATGGATATGGAGTAATTCATCATAAACAAGTTTAAGTTAAAGGAAAACATAAACGATCTAAACCCTTGTCTTGAGTGAGGATTGATTGATGAAATCCTTGTTCTTTTGCTTCTCCAATTCCTCCTTGACTTACTTAGGTCTAAGATGTGTCAAAAGTCCTCAAAATAACGTTTTTACATGTATATATACTGTAACGACCCGACCGATCATTTTGAGCATTTTCACTTCGCTCAGTAGTTTGAGGGAAAGAGTAGATCCGTATGATGTATTATGACTTGTGTGAATCATTGCTTCTGGTTTTCAGGTTATTCGGAATCGATTTGGAAGAATGAATTTCATTGTTGAAGCTTTTAATTGGAATAGTTGACCAAGTTTGACTTTTTAGCATTTGTGATCGCATTGGAGTTTTGATGGTTCCGTTAGGTCCGAATGGTGATTTTAGACTCGGGCATATGCCCAGATTTGTAATTGAATATTTTAGAAGGTTTCAGCTCTAATTGGCGAAAGTTGGAAATTTAAAGGTTTGGAATATTCATAAGTTTGACCGTGAGTTGACTTTGATGATATCGGGTTCAAATTGTGGTTTCGGGAATTGGAATATCTTCGTCATGTCATTTGAGACTTTGGTGCAAAATTTGAGTTCACTCCTAGTTGAATTGAAAAGGTTCGGCATGAGTTTTGGAAGTTGAAAGAATTAAAGTTCATTAAGTTCGATTTGAGGTGCGATTCATGGTTTTGATGTTGTTATGCGTGATTTGAGGCATCAAATAAGTATATGTTATGTTATGGTACTTGTTGGTATGTTCGGACAGGGTCGCGAGGGGTTAAGGTAAGTTTCGAATAGGTTTGTGTCGTGTTGCGCTCGTTTTTTGATGTTTCGACGTCGTTTCTTCAAGCATAAGTTGTACCACATTTAGCAAATAAGCTACAATTTTTTTTGATTGAAGCAGTAGGTCCGTATCGTAATTATGGAACTATAACAACTGGAATCATCAAGTTTCGACATCGTATGAGGAATTTATGGTTATTTTACTAAGAATTAGGTTGCGAGATTATTTTATATTAATTACGAAATTGCCACTAAATTCGTATTTAAAAATATGCATTATTTGCAAATTTTAAAACCAACATATCTCCTTCATTATAAGGTCAAATATAGTGATTCAAAAGCCTAACTTGACTGAAAATTTACAAGGAATACATTGTAGGCCTCACAAATGAGTTTCGAGATTGTTTGGCATGAGAATCGAGGAAAAATAGCTACGCGGAAGCATATAAATCAAGGGCTTCTTTATTTGGTCATATTTTGAGTTGGGGAGCTCGGATTTGGACGATTTTTGAAGTGATTTTCACCATATGGAATGGATAAGTGTTCTCTACTCATTTGTTATTATATTTCATGAATCTATCTTCATTTTTGGGAATTGGTCGATGATTTCAAAAGTGAAATTTGGGGATTTTTTTTAAAAAAAAAATTCATATAGTGAATTTTTAAGTTTTGGACATCGATTTAGAATCATATTTGAGTGAAACTAGTATGATTGCACTCGTAATTGAATGAGTTGTCGGACTTTATAAGTTTTGTCGTGTTCCAAGGCGCGAGTCCTAGATTTGACTTTTTTGGTTGATTTGGGCTTTTGATTAAAAACTTGACCTTTATCATTTTAAATTATTTCCTTGAGCTTTATTAGATATATTTCAGTTGCTTTTGTCTAGTTTCGAGCCGTCCGGAGGTCGGTATGCGTGGGGTGGCATTATTGGAGCATCGTTTGGCTTTCTCAGTTGGATTTGGCTTGTTCGAGGTAAGTAACACTTCTATATTTTGTGTTGAGGGTACGAACCCCTGAATATATGTGATATGTTGTCACTCCCCAAACCTGGGGAGGCGTGGTGGCATCCGGTGCTGTACTGGCCCCGAGTGAATCACTCTGTAACTCTTTTTTTCTTCTAACTATCATGGGCCAACATGGCCATAACTTGTAATGTATAACTATATGTGAGAAACTATTGTATCAATGAACCATCGTCCTTAAAACATAAATATATATGGGTCGTCAAGGCACCTGACATACTGTACAAAATGAACCTCTGTCTACAAAGCCTCTAAGATTATTTGACAACAAATGGGACAGGGTACCGGCCTACCCATAAGTCTGTAGTAAAACTCTGGAACGATGACTCATAGACTCGGCTGCACTCCGAATGAGGTGGAGTCTTACCGATCCTTCGCTGAATGCTAACCTCGTCTACTATGAGGGCTCATCAAACTGATTATCTATACCTGCAGTCATGAATGGAGTGTCCCCAACAGAAAGACGTCACTACGAAGAATGTGCTGAGTATGTAAGGCGGAACTAAAACATAACCATAAGTCAACATTAATTAAAGAGATATAAGAATCAAACTTAATCTTTGTATATACATACTTACTATACTTATATATAAAATGTTTATCTTTGAGACTATTATCCATATCATATGATGCATGACTTCCTAACTGATCAGTGGTAACTGCCTAACCGTCCATCGCAAGGTGGTAAATGTATGACTGCCCAACCGATCGTAGCACGGTGGCAAATGAATATGCATGACTGCCCAACCGGTGGTAACTGCCCGACTGGCTATAGCTCTATGGTAAATGAATGATTGCCCAACCAGCCGTAGCACGACAGTAAATGCATGATTGCCCAACCGGCCATAGCACGGTGGTAAATGAATATACAAAACTTCCCAACCACTACAAAAAATCAGCCTAATTGCGGGGGTTTAATAGCGGGGGTCAGTTACAATACCCACAAATTTCGTTAAATAGCAGGGGTTTACTTAACCGACACAATATAAGAAAATAGCGGTGGCTCAAAACCTACACCATCTGCAAAAAAATTGGCGCTAACATTTCCCACACTTTTTTTTGCTTTGCTCATTTTTTTTGGCTAAAACAAAATACAAATATTGAGAGATTAACTAAAATATATCAAAACCTAAAAAGCTCTGCCACTTCTCAGTTCTTACTAACATATTTCGACAAGTCAAAGGAATGGTCTCAATTTTGAGAGATTAACTCAAATTTCATGTCTTTTTCTACTTTAATTTTCTTAAAATCAAAAGTTGTGACGACCCGGCCAGTCGTCTCATGGGTTACCACTCCATTTTCTCTATTTCTTCTTCTTTACGCTTCGTTATCCATGTTTTGTGGTATCGGGTTATTCGGATCGAATCCGGAAGGAATTTGGGTAAGGTTTGAGACATCTAGTCTCTTTTAAGGAAGTTTAAGTTTAAAAAGTCAACCAGATGTTGACTTATATGTTAGAGGGTTGGATGTGAGTTCCGATGGTTCGGTTAGCTTCGGGAGGTGATTTGTGGCTTAGGAGCGCGATCGGAATGAATTTTTGAAGTCTGTAGTAGATTTAGTCTTGAATTGGCGAAGTTGATATTTTAGGGATTTCCGGTTGATAGGCGAGATTTTGATATAGGGGTCAGAGTGGAACTTCGAGAGTTGCAGTAGTTTCGTTGTGTCATTTGGGATGTGTGTGCAACATTTCAGGTCATTCGGACATGGTTTGGTTGGGTTTTTGATGGAAAACGTAATTTGGAAGATTTTTAAAAGTTTGGCTTGAATCTGATGTGTTTTAGGTGATTTGATGTTGTTTGAAGTGTTTTGATGATTGGAACAAGTTTGAACAAGGTATTAGGATATGTTGGTACTTTTGGTTGAGGTCCCGGGGGCCTCGGGATGATTTCGGATGGTTGATGAAAAGGTTTAGACTTGTGAAGTTGCAGAATCTCAGTTGCTACAGGTATTTCCGCACCTGTGGATTGGGGACCGCAGGTGCGACTCCGCACGTGTGGAACAGGAGCCACAGAAGTGGATTTTTGAGGGAACAGCAGGAACCGCAGATGCGGTAGTTTGACCGCACCTGCGAAGGCACAGGTGTGGAGAGTTGACCACAGATGCGAGGTTGGCCCTTTAAGTGAATAACCGTAGGAGCAGTAATTTGACCACATATGCGGTACCGCAGAAGCGGTGGGCGTGTTGCAGATGCAAAAATTCCTGGCCAGAAGGTATATATTACTTCCTTCGCAAATTTTTGCAAAAAACTCCATTTTTAAAGACGGGAAAGAGGCTAAGGCATAAGATCTCAAGAGGAATCAAAGGATATTGGTTGGGTAAGTTCCCTAAGCTTAATTACTTGGGTTTAAGATCATTCTTCCACTGTTTAATCATGGTTTTAGTGGAGATTAAGGGCTAAAAATCGAGGATTAGGGCTTGAGTTTAAGAGGCCTTTAAAGGAGGATTTGAGGGGTCATTTGGACACCGATTTTAGTGTTCTTGATATGCATAGACTCGTAGGGAGATGAAGAATCTATTGATGTAAAAATTTCTGAATTTTGAGATGTGGTCCCAGGGGTCGGGTTTTTGTAATTTCGGGATTTTTGGTATTTTTCGATTGTTTTCCCTTGGGCTTCGTTCCCGTGGCATATTTTGACGTCCTCATTCTGATTTTGGATAGATTCGACATGCGTGGAGGCCGATTCGAGGGGCAAAGGCGTCGCTGAGTAGTATTTCACTGGTTTGAGGTAAGTAACCATTGTAAATCTGGAACTGAGGGTACAAAACCCCGGTATTTGTCTTGTTTTAATAAATGCGGTGATGCACATGCTAGGTGACGAGCGTGTGGGCGTGCACTGATAGGGATTGTGACTTGGTTTGTCCTGTAGCGACTATCAAGCCGCGTAATTGATTTGAACATCTTATATCATTCTGTATTTCAGTTATTTATACTGTATTATGGGTTTTATGCCATGTTTGGGGCCTTGTGCCGAACTGTAGAAACCCTTAGGGGCATTTTGACTATTTTTCTCACTTTACTTACTAGAAGCAAATCCTCAGTCATGTTTTACCTGCTTAAATGTTTAAAAACTGGATTTATTACTCTACTCCCAATTGTGAGGA
Organism: Nicotiana tabacum; assembly: GCF_000715075.1. Classification (NCBI taxonomy): domain Eukaryota; kingdom Viridiplantae; phylum Streptophyta; class Magnoliopsida; order Solanales; family Solanaceae; genus Nicotiana; species Nicotiana tabacum. The sequence goes on along the minus strand of NC_134087.1, from coordinate 53,143,574 downwards.
CAGTTTGGGCTGAGTTCACTAATTTCTATTATTGTGCCCGAGAGGTTGTGAGTTTAAAGACCGAGAGTGGTTGAGAACCCAATTGTGAGGATGATTATATATATGTGAGTTATGGATCGGGCTGCATGCCGCATAAATATATATATATGGATAGGGTTGTACGCCGCAACGATATATATATTGGATCGGGCTACACGCTGCAGCGATATGACGCTTGGGCTATAGGAGCCCCTCCGGAGTCTGTACACCCCAGTGAGCGTAGTTGACTATAAATTACGGATCGGGCTGCACGCCGCAGCGGTTACTATGATTTCTATTATTATGAGATACTAATGAGCCGAGTGCTGAGAGTGAGTACTGTGTGACGAGAGTTGAGTCACGAGTGACTGAGTGGCTGCCCGAGGCGCCATATTCTGAGTGATTCCTTACCCGAGAGGTTTTGTTATGATGTTTTCACTGATTTTACTCTTCTTTTAAATAAGCCTCTATTTGATATACTGCTAAGTATTTCATTCCAAATATTTAAACTGGAAATGTGATTTTATAACGAAAATTGAATTTAGACTGTAAAGATGACCTGATATTTTGTTGATTATCCAGTTATGTATTTTTGAATTGCTCGTCACTGCTTTCAGTCCTTATTTACTCTGGTTACTTACTGAGTTGGCATACTCACATTACTCTCTGCACCTTGTGTGCAGATCCAGGTGCTCGAGCGGCCGAGTGAGGGCTTTGAGCTATTCAGTATTTGACAGAGACTTCGAGGTAGCTACATGGTGTCCACAACCCTATTCTCTCCCTTCTATCTTATTATTTTTTTCCATTTCCTATACTATTGATGTATTAGGTATTCAGACTCGTATTAGAGGCTCTAGACTCGTGACACCAGATTGTTGAGGCTGTGTAGTTATTGTTATTTTGACCTTCCGCATATTTTTGTTATTTTAATGCTTATAATGACTTAAGTATTTAAAACTTGTGTTGGAAAATGGCTTGAATGTTAAAGGAAAATGGGTCGTGGTTAGTTGATTGGTTGGCTTGCCTAGTAATGTGATAGGTGCCATCATGACTGATATTTGGGGTCGTGACAAGTTGGTATTAGAGCCTAGGTTTCATAGGTCTCGCGAGTCATGAGCCGGTTTAGTAGAGTTTCGCGGATCGGTACGGCGACGTCTGTATTTATCCTCGAGAGGCTGCAGAACCTTTGGGAAAAGCTTCATATTCTTGAAATTCTTGTCGTGCGAACTTGTTGATCCGAGTACTAAACTTCTGTTATTCTATTCTCTCATAGATGGTGAGGACACGCACTACCGGGTAGGGTAGACGACTACTAGTTCCACTAGTTGGGGCCACCAGAGGCCGGGGTCGTGGTCGAGGCCGTGGCAGGGGCGGATCAGCTAGAGCAGCACCGGCAGATCCACCAGCTACCCCAGTTCCCGATCAGGTCCCAGTTATGGATGCTACAACAGCACCAGCCCAGGCACCAGCTGTGCGTATTCTTATTCTAGGCCTTCAGGAGGCTTTAGCTCAGATCATATCAGTGTGTACCGGTTTGGCTCAGGCAATTTCAGTTACTACGGCTACAACTACTTCTCAGGCTAGGGGAGGCACCCAGACTCCCGTTGCTCGCACAACTAAGTAGGTTGTACAGGGACTCCAGACATCGGGGGCACCTCCAGCCCAGCTGGTTGCACTAGCTCAGGAGTTTTTGGTACCAGCTATGTCGGACAACTAGCAGCATTGACTTGAGAGGTTTGGTAGACTCCAGCCCCTGACATTCAGCTGTGCAGAGGGCGAGCATGACCAGGGTTTCTTGGATAAGTACTAGAGGATGCTCATACAATAGGGATTCTTGAGACCAGCCCATCATGTGGTTTGGATGGTTCCCACAGATTGAGAAAGGATTAGGTGGTTTGTTGATGGCCTCACGTACCAGCTTCGGATTCTCATGACTAGGGAGAGGGTGACAGGTGCTACCTTCGATGAGGTTGTTGATATCGCCCATGAGATTGAGACGGTTTGCCGGCAGGAGCGAGAGGAGAGGGAGGCCAAGAGGCCTCGGGGACCTGGTAGCTTTAGCAGTGCTCCTTCGAGGGGTCAGTTCCAGCAGGGCAGAGGCCGTTCATTCAGGCAGGCTCATTCAGCTCGCCCAGGTTACTGTGGAGCATCATCAGGTCATGGCTTTCATAGTTCTCATCAGGGCCACTCATCACTTAGTGCCCTTACAGCTCAGATCTCGTCTCGTTCTCCAGCAGTCCAGATTTCTTCCATGCCAGGTCCTTCTACTAGACATTCTGGTGTCAGGGGTTCCCTTCAGTCCCTATCTCCAGCAACGGGGAGTTGTTATGAGTGTGGAGAGTTTGGACATATGAGGAGGCAGTGTCCTCGTCTTCATAATAGTCAGTCTCAGTAGAGAGGTCAGCCCTCGACTTCTGCTCCATTTACTACACCACCCGCCTAGGCAGCTAGGGGCCTCCCTAAAGGGAGAGGTCGATCAGGTGGTGGATAGGCTCATTTCTATGACCTCCAAGGCAGAATAGATACTGCTGCTTCAGATGCTGTGATTTCAAGTATTGTTTTAGTCTGCCGCAGAGATGCCTCTGTATTATTTGGCCTCGGTTCCACCTTTTCTTTTGTGTCATCATACTTTTCCCCTTATTTGGATATTCCCCATGAGTCTTTTGTTTCACCTATTCATGTATCTACTCTGGTGGGCGATACTGTTGTTGTAGACCATATGTATCGGTCGTGTGTGGTGACTGTTGGGGTTCTAGAGGCCCGAGTGGATCTTTTACTATTATATATGGTGGATTTTGATATCATTTTGGGCATGATTGGCTATCTCCGTGTCATGCTATTCTGGACTGTCATCCTAAGACAGTCACATTGGCTATACCGGGTGTGCCACAGATTGAGTGGCGAGGCTTGACCGATTATGTTCCCAACAGTGTGGTCTCATTCTTGAAGGCCCATCGTATGGTTGGGAAGGGATACCTTTCGTATCTAGCCTTCGTGAGGGATGTTAGAGCTGAGGCTCCCAATATTGATTTTGTCCCAGTTGTGAGGGATTTTTCAGATGTGTTTCCTGCAGACCTGTCGGGCATGCCACCGGATAGAGATATTGATTTCGGTATTGATCTAGTGCCACTCACTCAGCCCATTTCTATTCTGTCGTATCGTATGACACCAGCAGAGTTGAAAGAGTTAAAGGAAAAACTTTAAGAACTCCTTGATAAGGGGTTTATTCGGCCTAGTGTGTCACCTTGGGGTGTGCCTGTTCTATTTGTGAAGAAAAAGAATGGCACAATGAGGATATGCATTGTTATTTGCAATTGAACAAGGTAACAATTAAGAACAAGTATCCTTTGCCTCGCATTGATGATTTATTCGACCAGCTTCAGGGAGCGAGAGTGTTCTCCAAGATTGATCTCTATTCGGGCTATCACTAGTTGAAGATCAGGGATTTAGATATTCTTAAGACGGCTTTCAAGACCCGATACGATCATTATGAGTTCTTGGTGAGGTCTTTTGGGCTGACCAATGCCTCAAAAATGTTTATACATTTGATGAATATCATGTTCCGGCCTTATCTTAACTCATTTGTCATAGTCTTCATTGATGATATTCTGGTGTATTTACATAGTCAGGAGGAGCACGCGGAGCATTTGAAAGTTGTGTTAGTTCAGTGTCTTTCTTGGGGCACGTGGTGTCTAGCGAGGGTATTTAGGTTGATCCAAAGAAGATAGAGGCGGTTCAGAGTTGGCCCAAACTGTCCTTAGCTTCAGAGATTCGCAGCTTTCTTGGTTTGGCAGGCTATTATCGCCGGTTTGTTCAGGTATTCTTATCTATCGCTTCGCCCTTGACTAAGTTGACTCGGAAGGGTGCTTCATTTGTATGGTCGGACGAGTATGAGGAGAGCTTTCGGAAGCTCAAGACAGCTTTGACCACAGCTCTAGTGTTAGTTTTGCTATCAGCTTCAGGTTCATATACTCTGTATTGTGATGCTTCGAGAGTTGGGATTGGTTATGTGTTGATGCAGGAGGGTAGAGTTATTGCTTATGCTTCTCATCAGCTGAAGCCCCATGAGAAGAACTGCCCCGTTCATGATTTGGAGTTGGCTGCCATAGTTCACGCATTGAAGATTTGGAGGCATTACTTGTATGACGTATCTTGTGAGGTGTTAGTCTTCAGCATTTGTTCAAGCAAAAGGATCTTAATTTGAGGCAGTGGAGATGGTTGGAGTTGCTTAACGATTATGATATCACTATATTGTACCATCTGGGAAAGGCCAATGTGGTTGCCGATGCTTTGAGCCGAACGGCAGTGAGTGTGGGGAGTTTGGCATATTTCCAAGTTAGGGAGAGACCTCTTGCAGTTGATGTTCAGGCCTTGGCTTATCGGTTCGTGAGATTAGATATTTCAGAGCCTAGTCGGGTATTGGCTTGCGTGGTTTCTCGGTCTTCCTTATATGACCGCATTAGAGAGCGCTAGTATGATGATCCACATTTGCTGGTCCTTAAGGACAGAGTTCAGCATGATGATGCTAGAGATGTAAATATTAATGATGATGGGATGTTGAGGATGCAGGGCCAAATTTGTGTGCCCAATGTGGATGGGCTTCGGGAGTTGATTCTGGAGGAGGCCCACAGCTCGTGGTATTCCATTCATCCAGGTGCCGCGAAGATGCATCAGGATTTGAGGCAGCATTATTGGTGGAGAAGAATGAAGAAAGACATTGTGGGATTAGTAGCTCGATGTCTCAATTGTCATCAGGTGAAATATGAGCATTAGAGACCGAGTGGCTTGCTTCAGCAGATGGATATTCCCGAGTAGAAGTGAAAGAGGATCACCATGGACTTTGTAGTTGGACTTCCACGGACTTTGAAGAGGTTCGATTCTATTTGGGTGATTGTGGATCGGCTGACCAAGTCCCTGCACTTCATTCTCGTGTGTACTACCTATTCTTCAGAGTGGTTGGTAGGGATCTATATCCAGAGGATCGTTCGTTTGTACGGTGTCCCAATTTCCATCATTTCATATAGGGGTACTCAGTTTCCTTCGTAGTTTTGGAGGTCTGTGTAGCGAGAGTTGGGTACTCAGGTTGCGTTGAGCACAGCTTTTCACCCTCAGACAGACGGACATTCCGAGCACACTATTCAGATATTTGGAGGACATGTTGCGTGCTTGTGTCATTGATTTCGGGGAGGTCATGGGATTAGTTTCTACCGCTTGTAGAGTTTGCCTATAACAACAGCTACCAGTCGAGTATTCAGATGGCTCCATATGAGGCTTTGTATGGGAGGCGGTGTAGATCTCCAGTTGGTTGGTTTGAGCCGGGTGAGGCTAGGCTATTGGGGACTAATTTGGTGCAGGATGCTTTGGAGAAGGTGAAGGTGATTCAGGAGAGGCTTCGTACAGTGCAGTCGATGTAAAAGCGTTATGTTGATAGGAAGGTTCGGGATGTGTCCTACATGGTTGGCGAGAAGGTTCTGTTGAAGGTTTCACCCATGAAGGGTGTTATGAGATTCAGGAAGAAAGGAAAATTGAGTCCTCGGTTCATTGGGCCTTTTGAGGTGCTTCGGAGGATTGGGGAGGTGGCTTATGAGCTTGTTTTGCCACCCAGCTTGTCGAGTGTGCATCTGGTATTTCATTTTTCTATTCTCCAAAAGTATATTGGGGATCCGTCTCATCTTTTGGATTTCAGCACGGTTCAGTTGGATGATGATTTGACCTATGATGCGGAGCCAGTAACTATTTTGGTTTGACAGGTTCAAAAGTTAAGGCCAATGGATATAGCTTTAGTGAAAATGTAGTGGAGAGGTCGGCCTATGGAGGAGGCTACCTGAGAGACCGAGCGGGAGATGCGGAGTAGATATCCTCACCTGTTTGAGGCTTCAGGTATGTTTCTTGACTCGTTCGAGGATTAATGTTTGTTTAAGTTGGAGAGGATGTGATGACCCAACTAGTCATCTCATGAGTTATCGCTCCGTTTTCCTTATTTCTGCTTCTTTATGCTTCGTGATTTGTGTTTTGTGGTATCGGGTTAGGTGGATCGAATCCGGAAGGAATTTGGGTAAGGTTTGAGACATCTAGTCTCTTTTAAGGAAGTTTAAGTTGAAAGAGTCAACCGGATGTTGACTTATGTGTTAGAGGGCTTGGATGTGAGTTCCGATGGTTCGGTTAGCTTTGGGAGGTGATTTGTGGCTTAGGAGCGCGAATAGAATGAATTTTTGAGGTCCGTAGTATATTTAGGCTTGAATTGGCGAAGTTGATATTTTGGCGATTTCCGGTTGATAGGCGAGATTTTGAAATAGGGGTTGAAGTGGAATTCCGAGAGTTGCAGTAGTTCCGTTGTGTCATTTGGGATGTGTGTGCAAAATTCAGGTCATTCGGACATGGTTTGGTTGGATTTTTAATCGAAAACGTAATTTGGAAGATTTAGAAAGTTTGGCTTGAATCAGATGTGTTTTGGGTGATTTGATGTTGTTTGAAGTGTTTTGATGATTGGAACAAGTTTGAACAAGGTATTAGGATATGTTGGTACTTTTGGTTGAGGTCCTGGGGGCCTCAGGATGATTTAGGATGGTTGACGGAAAGGTTTAGACTTGTGAAGTTGCAGAATCTCAGCTGCTTCTGGTATTTCCGCACCTGCGGATTGGGGACCACAGGTGCGATGCCGCATGTGCGGAATAGGAGTCGGAGAAGCGGATTTTTGAGGGAACAGCAGGAACCGCAGATGCGGTAGTTTGACAGCACCTGCGAAGGTGCAGGTGCGGAGAGTTGACCGCAGATGCGAGGTTGGTCTTTTAAGTGAATAACCATAGAAGCAGTAATTTGACCGCATATGTGGTACCGCAGAAGTGGTGGGCGTGTTGCAGATGCGAAAATCCCTGGCCAGAAGGTATATATTGCTTCCTTCGCAAATTTTTGCAAAGAACTCCATTTTTGAAGACGGGAAAGAGGCTAATGTATAGGATCTCAAGAGGAATCAAAGGATATCGGTTGGATAAGATCCCTAAGCTTAATTACTTGGGTTTAAGATCATTTTTCCACTGTTTAATCATGGTTTTAGTGGAGATTAAAGGCTAAAAATGGAGGATTAGGGCTTAAGTTTAAGAGGCCTTTAAAGTAGGATTTGAGGGGTCATTTGGACTCCGATTTTAGTGTGCTTGATATGAATAGACTCGTGGGGAGATGAGGAATATATTGATGTAAAAATTTCTGAATTTCGAGACGTAAGCCCGGGGGTTGGATTTTGGTAATTTCAGGATTTTTGGTATTTTTCGATTGTTTTTGCTTCGGCTTCGTTCTCTTAGCATATTTTGACGTCCTCGTTCTGATTTTGGATAGATTCGACGCACGTGGAGGTCGATTCAAGGGGCAAAGGAGTAGCGGAGTAGTATTTCACCGGTTTAAGATAAGTAACCATTGTAAATCGGGAACTAAGGGTACAAAACCCTAGTATTTGACTTGTTTTGATAAATGCGGTGACGTACATGCTAGGTGACGAGCATGTGGGCGCGCACCGGTAGGGATTGTGACTTGGTTCATCCCGTAGTGACTATCAAGCCGCGTAATTGATTTGAACATCTTATATCATTCTGTATTTCAGTCATTTATACTGTATTATGGGCTGTATGCCATGTTTGGGGCCTTGTGCCGACCTGTAGAAACTCTTGGGGGCATTTTGACAATTTTTCCTCACATTACTTGCTAGAAGCAAATCCTCAGTCATGTTTTACCTGCTTAAATGTTAAAAACTGGATTTATTACTCTACTCCCAATTATGAGGATTGTTTGGGCTGAGTTCCCTAATTTCCATTGTTGTGTCCGAGAGGCTATGAGGTTAAAGACCGAGAGTGGTTGAGAACCCAATTGTGAGGATGATTATATATATGTGAGTTATGGATCGGGCTGCATGCCGCATCAATATATATATATATATGGATCGGGTTGCACGCCGCAACGATATATATTGGATCGGGCTGCGCGCCGCAGCGATATGACGCTTGGGTTGTAGGAGACCCTTCAGAGTATGTACACCCCAGTGAGTGTAGTCGACTATAAATTATGGATCGGGTTGCACGCCGCAGCGGTTACTATGATTTCTATTATTATGAGATACTTATGAGCCGAGTGCTGAGAGTGAGTACTATGTGACGAGAGTGGAGTCACGAGTGACTATGAGGCTGCCCGAGGGGCCATATTCTGAGTGATTCCTTGCCCGAGAGGTTTTGTTATGATGTTTTCACTGATTTCACTGTTCTTTTAAATAAGCCTCTATTTGATATACCGCTAAGTATTTGATTCCAAATGTTTAAACTAGAAATGTGATTTTAAAACGAAAACTGAATTTGAACTGTAAAGATGAATTGATATTCTGTTGATTATCCAGTTATGTATTTTTGAACTGCTCGTCACTCTTTCAGTCTTTATTTACTCTAGTTACTTACTGAGTTGGCATACTCACGTTACTCTCTGCACCTTGTGTGCAGCTCCAGGTGCCCGAGCGGCCGAGTAAGGGCTTTCAGCTGTTCAGTATTGGACAGAGACTTCGAGGTAGCTGCATGGCGTCCGCAGCCCTGTTCTCTCCCTCCTATCTTATTATTTTTTCCTTTCTTAGACTATTGATGTATTAGGTATTCAGACTTGTATTAGAGGCTCTAGACTCATGATACCAGATTGTTGGGGCTGTGTAGTTATTGTTATTTTGACCTTCCACATATTTCTGTTGTTTTAACGCTTATAATGACTTTAGTATTTAAAATTTGTGTTAGAAAATGGCTTAAATGTTAAAGGAAAATGGGTTGTGGTTAGTTGATTGGTTGGCTTGCCTAGTAATGTGATAGGCGCCATCCTGACCGGTATTTAGGGTCGTGACAAAGGTTATGTGTGAATTTCTCATTTTGTTTGTAAGATTTGAACTCTATCCTCATTTTCCCTTTTTTCCCTTTGATTTTCCTCACTTTTTCCCTATACAGTGGCATAAGCATTTCTATCACTCACTCTGGCATAGCAATCGACAAGTATCTTCAATTACAATAAGTTCTTTTGCGCTATTTTTGATTTTGTGTAACGATATTTCTAGATAATGGGTCTTTCACCTTCCCCATTATTGGGTTTATATAATCTGTAATTTTGGTGTGTTTTTTAATTGCATGTTGCTTTAATTTTATTTTTGCTGGTCAAGCACTTGTTAATTTTAGGACCGCAATACCAAGTTCAGACAATGTTCTTATGCATTGGAGACCAGAAGATGATGATCCATGTGGCTGGAAGGGCGTGAAGTGTGACCTGAAGTCCAAGAGAGTTGTATCCTTGTAAGTATCTGCTGAAATATTGTTGGAATCACCTATAGTTGTGGTGATATTGTCTTGGCTCTAGCTATTGGGCAAATTAAAGTTTTTGGAAACAAATGTGTTTACAAAATGATCTACATTGGTAGGATATCACATGTTATTAACTCCATTAGTTCTTTGTCTCTGTTAATTGTGACTGATATAGGGGTTCTGTCTCATTATAGGATTTTTGTTATCTTGTAGAACTGATGTTCTTGTTTCGAAAATGAACATAATGTTGAATTTAAGATTTTATTTTTCTTTATCTTGCTTTTTTACTGTACTTTTGGGTAGGTATCTTGCTTTTGCACCGAGCTGATGATTTAACAACTATTTGATTGCTATACTTGTCAAATGTTGCCCTCACTATCTTCATGTCAATATTCTTTTGAATATTTTCACAATGTCAATTTTAAATGATTTTTACTTATACACATTGCCACAGTTGAATATTTTAAGTAGCCAATTCCTTCCCAAAGCTTCTAACTTTGTTTGAACTATGTACATCTATTGAAGTTGCAAAGACTTGTGAAAAGCTAAAGGACATTTTGTTAACTCCATATGTTATTTTCCTTTACATCATATCAATTAATTAATTTTAAATCAATGACGGATCATTCAAGAATCCTAGTAGTTTTCCTTTAAAAGAACACCAACTGTCTTGAAGTTAGAAACTATCTTCTAGTAGTTATGTTACTCATTTGCTCATTGATTGCTTTTCTAACTTTTTTAGTATAAAAATTATAAATATCTAGAGCAACAACAAAGAAAACTAATTTTTTTTATAGAGCTTGTGAAGGTGCTTTCTCTCCTGTGCGGGAATGTGTGTTCCAGCATGCAACGTTAAATGAGCAACCATGAAATGGAGTAGTTGTATTAGAATGCTATCATTTGTTATGTCGAAATTTGAAATGACCAACATGTGGATTGAGATATATCCTCCATATGGCTACTAGATATTTGAGAAGTGAATGATAGCTTTTTGTGGATCTGCTTTGCCTGCTTATTAAATTTATTCTTTATGTTGCAGGATTCATTATTGAATTGTAGACATGCCAAGGTTCAAGAGTTTGCAGAAAAAGCAAAATTCAGATAAGGAGTCTTCACAGCTAGCTCCAACAATTCAGACCGCATATAGAAAGCGTTGTGGGAGCCATTGGACTGTAGAATTAAAAGGTTAATACTTTTGACTATTAGTATATATTCAGCAGTCCTTTCTAACCCATTGTTCATCTCTTTTCCGGCTTCATCTGATCTCTTTTCTTATACAGATTCAGAAAAAAATGTCAAAAAGCTCAAAGTGAAAGTCAAAGAAGTGTTAAATTTAACGTGTGAAGAACGTATTATGGTTGATTTTGATTACCTGGATGAACCATTTGGAGATGCACGCGACCTACTTTCAGGCTTTTGTGAAGTTTTAGCATGTGACTGCACTTTATTCCAATCCACTATGAGAAATGGTCGAGTTTACTAATGTCATACTTCAACAACATCTTCGATCAAATTATAAAGGTATAGGCTCTATATTATTACAACTATATCACTGTTTTTTTTTGGAGAAGGACAACTATTTCTCTATTTTTGCTTTGGACTTTATATTTGCATGTAATAGATATGCTAACCAATATTTTATTCTTGAAGCCCAATTCTTTCTTTAAGACAACCAAGTCAGTTGCGTGGCAACATGTTTATAAATATATTGGAAGGAAATGGGTTGCAAATAAGCTTAACTTGTGGAGTACATATGAAGACCCACTTAAAAGTAGAGATGAGATTATTGATAATGTGCCGGATGGAATTCCGCTGGATCAATGGATTTCATTGTTAATTATCAATATAAAGATTCAACAAAGGTACTTATGTAATTACTTCTACTAGTCTTTGTAATTTTATTATTATTTGTTCTTCTAATTGAGTTTCAAGTATACTTTAATATGGAAATGCGTAAAAGAAATGCTGAAAATAGAAAAAAGCAGACGATTCCACACACAACTTCAAGACTCAATCACGTTCCACAAAAACACTAATACAACATATCCAAATGTCCCAATGATGTTGCAGCTATGTTATTAACTTTGTACAGTCAAAATGATGCTTACTAACAAATAGCAAATGATCATTTTATGTTGCGTTATTATTTAGGTGGAAAAATATATAAATATATTATCAATTTGTCATTATGTATTGGCTTTAGAGAAACATGAACTTTTTCTGTGAATAAAGAAGGTTGGAAATTGCCATTGCATTTTCTTTCTATAAATTTCCACATTGTAGATGGTAAAGATCTCCTTACACATGGGTATAGAATCCATAAAGCTTTAGGACTATGGCGATAACAAAATCACTAAGAAGCCATATGCATGGTCTTTGTGTATGGATCTGTAAGGCACACTAGACAAATGCATTCATGGTGGTTTAATTGTGACAATGAATTTTTTATGTGTAGAAAAAAATTGAGTTAGCTTTGAGAAAAAGCACCATAGACGAGTCTCAAATTTTGCCAAATGATGCCATCGGTAAGGTGCTAGGAAAAGAGCACTCTGGAAGGGTGAGGTGTTTGGGATTAGGACCTGTCCCCAGTAGAGTTTTTAAACAAGACAGACCTCGTTTTGGTGATACAATTGCTTCAAGCAGTGAAGGTTCATGTTCATCCTAATGTCAACAGAACCATAATCAAATGACGAATGCTTTGAAGGCATATATGATAATGAAAGAAGGGACAATACCTGAACAGTTTGCGGGATTCTTTGCTTCTCCTTCGACGATTTCTCCTACAACAGTAAGTAAAGTTCTTTAATTTTTTCTTACTTAAATTTGTCTGTTTGCAAAGACAGAGTGGCTTAAGTTATTACTATTTTTGTAGAGCCTAAAGTTACTGCAATGCCTGATTTGGGCATGATTTTTTAAAAATTAGGAGCATAACGCAATATAAAATTAACCTTTTATTTGGTCATGTTTATTAATTGCTAGTGATTATTGGTTTTAATGACTTGTATACATTACCAATACTCTTTGACTTCTCCAACAAAGTATATTTGCACAAATATTTCTTTTCTCAGTCCAATAAAGAAAAGAAAGACTTCAATGTTAATCTAAATTTGAGTTTAAAGTACAAAGGAAGCTTGAAGAGTTACACTTATTTACTTACAATACTTTGTGAATCCAGAGTTCTTGCAATGTCTGATTCTTGCATGATTTTTATACTTGCTTTTTCTTTTTATGCAGCCAAGTGATGCGAGAAGTGGACCCCTTTTGCCCTTGGACCCAAGAAGATCATGCGGTGATAGTAATTTTAGTGACGACCGTTGATTTCATTGTAATTGTCTTAGATAATTAATTTTGATAATATATTTGTGTGGTTGGAGCGGATGCTAGAATGTTGAAGTGAATGTTTTGTGTTCAAATTTAATTTTTGAGTCTAACGATGCTACTTAATGTTGACAGTTTAGTTTTAAAGACTAATGATATTTTATGACATATTTCATGGTTTTATGATATGTTATTGATTTCTCTTAACCTTAAAATATTTTTTCGCTGCTTTGATTATGATTTACACCTTAATTAGTGAATTTTTCATTAATATATGAATTAAAATAATTCAATGAATTGCCGAGGTTATGACTGCCAGGAGCTTTAACTATAAGCTAAGAAAAAATCTTTTAAAATTATTTTGCGGAGGTTTTAAACCACCGCAATTCATAATTGAAAATTCTTTTAAGAAAATTTATTGTTAGATTTGAAGGTGTCAACCGCCGCAATTTAACCGCCGCTAATTAGTTCTGGCGGTCAGCAAAAAACTGCCGCAAATTGATTGCGACGATTGTTATTGTGGGTGTTTTAACGACTGTCGGAACAACATATTGCGGTGGTTTCCAACCGCTGCAAACCTTAAAAATAAGCCCCTCAATTAGATTATTTTTTTTGTAGTGAACCGGTCATAGCACGGTAGTAATGAATATGCATGACTTCTCAATCGGCCAGCAAGGTGGGAAATGCAACAAGATGCATGTATCACTATATTATAAATATTAACATCTTTATCATATACCTCAATAGAGTCTTAGGAACATACTTAGACGCGCTTGAATATAATTTTATATGAGTGAATAACATAGACATCCTTAACTGCTAAGAGTAGAACCACTAATGGAATAGCATTAATTTTATGTATCGTTACTTGGATCATGCCAAAAGAAGGAAGTATTAGCCTTAACATACCTTACTTGAGGAATTAATCAAAAACTTTTACTTCAGCTAGCCAAGAACAACTTTTGTTCCTTTAAATCTTCAAACAATAACTAAACACTTCTTATGATCATGGCATATTTCATGTTATCGGACATATGGAGTATCACGGATGTATGTTTTTGCTGTGTTTCTAAAGTAAGAGACTCCCTAATAATAGAAGTAAAGATTTCAACCTTCTTTCTATATCACAATTGCAAAAGAAGTATAATATAAAAGCTTAAAGGCTTGTAGTTCACGTGTAAGCAAAGCACATCAAGTGCTAAGACTCATCTGCACATTGGTGCCACTCTTGACCTAACTTAATTCCATGTGGCAGCCCCTTTAACCATCCTTAATGAGGTAAAGACATCACTTTAAAGTTGTTGGTTGGTGTGCCCCACTTTGTGGGTTAGTTGGCCAAAGAATCCTCTAATATTGCCACCTAGCTCCAAGACTTGCCTAGTCAATATTGAACCCCTACATTTCTACCACGTTAATGGTTATCCACCCCCAATAATTAACCACCAAAACTCCCTAAATGTGCCTTCTTGCTCTATGACTTAAGAGTCATTTATTGGGATTTCCTTGGCTGCCACGTTGTGATTTATTTAAGCTTACTCAAAGCTTATAATTAATTAGCTAATCTCCCACCAAAAATTATTAATTACCCAATTATCCATATAATAATTTCTAGGTCTCGATACAATTAAATACTAATATATTTCATATACGTTACTATCATGATCATGTGATATAGCACTAGTCCATAAATACATGGTATTATAACTTGGACCGTACTTTATCCCAAAATATCAAACTTTGGCAATATTTAATTTCTTTGATTCGTTTACCCTCTGACCTTCACAACACTTACTTATCACTTGTTTGGAATATCACAAATACTCATAACCTCAAAAAAGTCTTGTCTTTGAACTTATGTCAATTATCTTTGACAAATCTAATGTAGAAAAGTACAAGATGTATCATCCTTCCCCCTTTAGAAACATTCGTACTCGAATGTTAACTCTTAGAGTTTTTAAAAACATTCGCTAGAGCCCTCTGTATAAACTAAACTAAAAACCAAACTCTGGTTGAGATATGGACTATTCACAACCTTCTGCACTTGAGTATCTCATATTTTCTTCACCTTTATCTTACCTTTCAATATCGCATTGTATCTTTTGTTGCTTTTGTAACCTCCCTTCCAAAAGGTAGAAATTACATCTATGCCTTAAAGCTCTATTATGATAGCACCTCTTGTACATATAAAATTCGGTTGAAGATTCATACTGACTTCTTACGACTTAGCTCTATGGCACGATTTGGAAACAAAAGAAGGGTAACATTTTCTAAATGCCCTATAGCTTCTCAATTATAAATATGGCATGCAACACAGACTCTACTATTCACAACTTTGTAGATTCCCTGGGACACGACCTGCACTGATACCACTTTGTCACGCCCCAAACCTAGAGAGGCGTGGCTGGTACCCTGTGCCGTACTAGCCTGAGCGAACCACTCTATAACTATTTTATTTTCTTCTAACTATCATGGGTCAACATGGCCACAACTCGTAATGTATAACTATAAGTGGGCAACCGTTGTATCAATGAACCATCATTCTTAAAACATGAATACATACGGGCCGTCAAGGCCTCTGACGTACTAAATGAACCTCTATCTACAAAGCTTCTAAGATTATCTGATAACAAATGAGATAGGGTACCGACCTACCTATAAGTCTGTAGCAAAACTCTGACACGATGAGATATAGACTCGGCTGCAATCTGAATGCGGTTTAGTCTTACCGATCCTTCGCTGAATGCTAACCTCGTATACTATGAGAGCTCGTCAAACTGAATATCTATACCTTCAGGCATGAATGTAGCGTCTCCAACAATAGGATATCAGTACGAATAATGTGCTGAGTATGTAAGGCAGAACTAACACATAACCATACGTAAACATTAATTAAAGAGATATAAGAATCAAACTTAATCTTTGTATATGCATACTTACTATACTTATGTATTTAATGCTTCTCTTGGAGACTATTATCCATATCTTATGATGCATGACTTCCCAATTGATCAGTGGTAACTGACCAATCGTCTGTCGTACGGTGGTAAATGTATGGCATCCCAACCAGTCGTAGCATGGTGGTAAATGAATATGCATGACTACCCAATAATTGGTAACTGTCCGACTGGCCATAGCTCGGTGGTAAATGAATGATTGCTCAATCGGACGCAGCATGGTGGTAAATTCATGATGCCCAATCGGCCATAGCAAGATGGTAAATAAATAAGCATGACTTCCCAACCGGTCATAGCACGGTGGTAAATGAATATGCATGACTTTCCAACCGGCCGTAGCGTGGTGGTAAATGCATCAAGATGCATGTATCACTATATTATAAAAATTAACATCTTTATCATATACCTCAATAGAGACTTAGGAACATATTTAGTCGTGCTTGAATATCATTTTACAAGAATGAATAACATTGACATCCTTAACTACTAAGAGTAGAACCAATTATGAAATAGCATTACGTTTACGTATCGTTACTTGGATCATGCCAAAAGAAGAAAGGATTAACCTTAACATACCTTACTTGAGGAATTTATCAAATACTTTTACTTGAGCTTGCCAAGAACAACTTTTGTTCCTTTAAATCTTTGAACAAGAACTAAGTACTTCTTATGATCATGGCATATTTCATGTTACTGGACATATGGAGCATCATGGATGTATGTTTTTGCTATGTTTCTACAGTAAGAGACTCCCTAATAATAGAAGGAAAGATTTCAACCTTCTTTCTATATCTCAATTGCAAAAGAAGTATAATATAAAAGCTTAAAAGCTTGCATTTCACTGGTAAGCAAAGCACATCAAGTGCTAATACTCATGTGCACATTGGTGCCACTCTTGGCCTAACTTAATTCCATGTGGTAGCCATTTTAACCATCCTTAATGAGGTAAGGAAGTCTCTTTAAAATTGTTGGTTGGTTGACCCCACTTAAAGGCTTGCATTTCACATGTAAGCAAAGCACATCAAGTGCTATGACTTATGTGCATATTGGTGCCACTATTGACCTAACTTAATGCCATGTGGCATTCCCTTTAACGAGGTAAAGACATCTTTTTAAAATTGTTGGTTGATTGGCCCCACTTTGTGGCTTAGTTGGCCAAAGAATTCTCTAATCTTGCTACCTAGCTCCAAGACTTACCTAGTCAATATTGAACCCCTACATTGCTGCCACGTTAATGATTATCCACCCCATATAATTAACCATCAAAACTCCCTAAATGTTCCATCTTGCTCTATGACTTAATGGTCATTTATTGGGCTTTCCTTGGCTGCCACGTTGGGACTTATTTAAGCTTATCAAAGCTTATAATTAATTAGATAATCTCCCACCAAAGTTATTAATTACTCAATTATCCATATAATAATTTCTAGGTCTCGATACAATTAAATACTAATATATTTCATATACCTCACTATCATAATCATGTAGTATAGTACTAGTCCATAAATATGAGGTATTATAGCTTGGACTGTATTTTATCCCAAAATATTAAACTTTGGCAATACTAAATTTCTTCCATTTGTTTACCCTCTGACCTTCACAACACTTACTTATCACTTGTTTGGAATATCACAAATACTCATAACCTCAAAAATAGTCTTGTCCTTGAAGTTATGTCAATTATCTATGATAAATCTAGTGTAGAAAAATACGGGATGTAATATCCTTCCCCTTTTAGAAATATTCGTACTCGAATATTAACTCTTAGAGATTTTCAAAAATTTTGCTAGGGCCCTCTGTATAAACTAATCTAAAACCCAATCTCTATTTGAAGTTTGGACTATTCACAACCTCCTACACTTCAGTATCTCGTATTTTCTTCACCTTTACCTTACCTTTCAACATCGCATTGTATCTTTTGTCGCTTTAGTAACCTCCCTTCCACAAAGTAGAAATTATATCCACACCTTAAATCTCTATTGTGATAGCACCTCTGGTGCATACTAAATTCGGTGGAAGCTTCATACTCACTTCTTACGACTTAGCTCTATGGCATGATCTGGAAACAAAAAAAGGGCAACATTTCCTAAATGCCCTATAGCCTCTTTATTATAAATGTGGCGCGCAAGGCACGACTTTATAGATTCCCTAGGACATGACCTGCTCTGATACCACTTTGTCACGCCCCAAACCTGGGGAGGCGTGACTGGCACCCCATGTTGACTAGCCCGAGCGAAGCACTTTGTAACTCTTTTTTTCTTCTTCTAACTATCATGCGCCAACATGGCCACAACTTGTAATGTATAACTATAAGTGGGCAACCATTGTATCAATGATCCATCATTCTTAAAACATGAATATATAAGGGACGTCAAGGCCTCAGACCTACTATACAAAATGAACATTTGTCTACAAAGCCTCTAAGATTATTTAACATCAAATGAGATATGGTATCGGACTACCCATAAGTCTGTAGCAAATATCTGACACAATGACTTATAGACTCGGCTGCACTCTGAATGAGGTGTAGTCTTACCGATCATTCGCTTAATGCTAACCTCGTCTACTATGAGGGCTCGTCAAACTGGTTATCTATACCTGCGGGCATTAACGCAACATCCCCAACAAAAGGACGTCAGTACGAATAATGTGTTGAGTATGTAATGAAGAACTGAAACATAACCATAAGTCAATATTAGTTAAAGAGATATAAGAATCAACCTGAATCTGTGTATATGCATACTTACTATACTTATATATATAATACTTCTCTTTGAGACTATTATCCATATCATATGATGCATGACTGCCCAACTGATTAGTGGTAACTTCCAGACCGATCATCGCATGGTGGTAACTGTATGACTGCCCAACCGGTTATAGCATGGTGGTAAATGAATATGCATGACTGCCTAACCGGTGGTAACTTCCCGACCAGCCGTAGCTCAATGGTAAATGAATTACTATCCAACTGGTCATATCACGGTGGTAAATGCATGACTGTCCAACCGGCCGTAGCACGATGGTAAATGAATATGCTTGACTGCACAACCGACCTTAGCATGGTGGTAAATGAATATGCATACTTCCCAACCGGCCAGCACGGTGGGAAATGCATCAAAATGCATGTATGACTATATTATAAATATTAACATCTTTATCGTATACCTCAATAGATACTTAGGAACATAATTAGACATGCTTGAATATCATTTTATAGGAATGAATAACATAAACATCATTAACTGCTAAGAGTAGAACCACTTATAGAATAGCATTACGTTTATGTATCGTTACTTGGATCATACCAAGAGAAGGAAAGATTAGCCTTAACATACCTTACTTGAGGAATTTATCAAACAATTTTACTTGAGCTTGCCAAGAACAACTTTTGCTCCTTTAAATCTTTGAACAAGAACTAAGCACTTTTTATGATCATGGCATATTTCATGTTACTCGACAAATGGAGTATCATGGATATATGTTTTTGCTATGTATCTAAAGTAAGATACTGCCTAATAATAGAAGGAAAGATTTCAACCTTCTTTCTATATCTCACTTGCAGAAGAAGTATAATATAAAGGCTTAAAGGCTTGCATTTCACATGTAAGCAAAGCCCATCAAGTGCTATGACTTATGTGCATATTGGTGCCACTATTGACCTAACTTAATGCCATGTGGCATCCCCTTTAACGAGGTAAAGACATCTCTTTAAAATTGTTGGTTGGTTGGCCCCACTTTGTTGCTTAGTTGGCCAAAGAATTCTCTAATCATGCCACCTAGCTCCAAGACTTGCCTAGTCAATATTGAACCCCTACATTTCTTCCACGTTAATGCTTATCCACCCCCAATAATTTACCACCAAACCTCCCTAAATGTGCCATCTTGCTCTATAACTTAAGAGTCATTTATTGGACTTTCCTTGGCTGCCACGTTGGGACTTATTTAAACTTATCCAAAGCTTATAATTAATTAGCTAATCTCTCACCAAAAATTATTAATTACCTAATTATCCATATAATAATTTCTAGGTCTCGATTCACTTAAATACTAATATATTTCATATAACTTACTCTTATGATCATGCGGTATAGCACTAGTCCATATATACAGAGTATTATAGCTTGGATCGTATTTTATTCCAAAATAACAATCTTTGGCGATACTCAATTTCTTCGATTCGTTTACCCTCTAACCTTCACAACACTTACTTATCACTTGTTTGGAATATCACAAATACTCATAAGCTCAAAAATAGTCTTATCTTTGAACTTATTTCAATTATCTATGACAAATATAATGTAGAAAAGTATGGGATGTAACATATGTATTTAGTGTTGAGGTGACACACATTCTAGGTGACAGGTGTGTGGGCATGCACAGTGTGAATTCTGACTCGATTATTTTTGTGGTACTGTGTAGTTACCTATTCTTATTTGTATCTATGAAATCTTTACATGCTAGAGTAATTGAGTTGTGATCCATGTTAGAAACTATAGCTAGGCAATATGCTCATAATGTTGGGTCCTACTGAGGTCATTTCTATTGTTGAGTTATTTACTTACATTGCAATTACATACTAAGTCATACGCATTCATATGCATATCATATCTTAGTCTCTGTTACCATTTATTAATACATAACATCATTATTTTTGGGCTGATTTCATGACATTGTGAGCCCAGAGACTGGAGAGATTCACGAATCAGCAAGGCTGAGGGCCTAATTGTGAGGATATTGATGAGATTGGGCTGCATGACATAGCAAGAATTATTGATTTATGATAGGAGCGGACTGCATGCCACAACAGAAGTTATTTATTTATGCCATGATTGTCTTATTATGGTTCTTGGGCTCAAGGAGCCCCTTTGGAGTCTGTACACAACACAATGAGCGCAGTTACCTATGAGTGTGAGTGCCGAGTTATTGGGAGGACAGAGTGACTGTGAGGACTGAGTGGCCATGAGGACTGAATGACCGTGAGGATTTTGTGATTGGGAGGATTGAGTGCATTGATACACCGAAAGTATGCATATGTTTTTACCACTGCATTATATTACAGTTGGCATGTATACATTGACATGTAGGCATAGAGATGCACTTTCCTCATGCCACTTGATAATGAAACATCTTACCTGTTGTTGGATGTTTTTGAAAAAATCACAGTTTTCAAACTTACTCCTATTTTTGGTGTTTTTAGTGAAAGATTTGGGATTTTGTGTTATACTTGTAAAGCATGCCTATTTTCCGTAACTGTAAAATGAGTTGAGCATCATATATCTGAGGGTACTTCGTGTACTATTTTTATTATATTATTATGAACTGTTACTTGTTATTGGAGTTGGACTCTGACCCTTGTTCCAACTCGTCACTACTTTCAACCTAAGGTTATGTTTGTTACTTATTAAGTACATGGGGTCGGTTGTACTCATACTACACTTCTGCACCTTGCATGTAGATTTGGATGCTAACATTGCTATGTATGATGGGAGCTAGCATTGAAGACATACCTGCGTTCCTGTTATAACTGCCTCTTATTTATGGAGCTCTAGACTTTTGAAAAATCTGTTTATGCATAATTCGGACATATGATGCATTTATTTTATACTAGATTTATATACTTTAAATCTTAGAAGCTCATGATTTGTTCTACCAATCCTTGGGAAATTCTTGTATAAAGGCAATTGTAATATCATTTCTTCTCTTAATCAATCTCATTAAATTGGATAATTGTTAACTGACTTACCGAGCGAGTTAGGTTAAGTGTCATCACAACTAGTTGGATTTTTGGTCTAGACAAGTTGGTATTAGAGCTCTAGGTTCATAGGTTCTACGAGTCATGAGCAAGTGTCTAGTAGAGTCTTGTGGATCTATATGAAGACACCATACCTATCTTCGAGAGTCTACAGGGAATTTAGGATAAACTCCCATCTTTCTTTCCTTAACGTGCGACATTGATTCAGCTTAAAATGTAACTCTTTGAATTCTTTCCACGAACTCGTATGCATATGAGAGCTCGATATCAGTTGTACATCGACGATTTGCGATTCCATGGATGAGGTGCGAGATGTGATTTCTGTGTGCCGATGATGGTCTTGTCTAGAGGACTTGAGGTTGGGTTTTGATTGTAGCTCGAGCATAGGGATTTCAGTTTTGTGAGCACGTGTTTTTGGACTTATAAGTCCATTAGTGTCCCTATGAGTGGAATTTGTGGCTTTATGAGTGGTTAGATGGCTATATGATGAGTATGATGTGACTGCAGGATGTGTTTAGATGGATTAAATATGACGAGAAGTGGTTACTTGAGATGTAGAAAGGACTATTGAGTGTTTGATTTCTGTCCTGATGTGACGTATAGTCTCGAGTTATGAGCGTAATGTGAAATTTTTCATGTTGATTAATTATGGAACGAATTAAATTCTCATATCTTATTAATGAGTTCAGACTCAGGAAGAATAGGTGATGGCGTAATAATGGTGGATGCGAAAGTGTATAAAGAGATGTTAGTTTGAGTTTAAGCAGGTGGGTTATAACCTGCGCGATAATCTCCAGATGTGTGATACTTATGATGTTGTGTGGAGGCTTCCTATTCTACCTGTGCGTTATATTTGTACGATTTGAGTTAGATCGGTTGTAATAGTTGACCTGACCATCACGAGGATGAATGCTAGATTTGTAAGTGACAGGAGGTATATATGGATTGTGTTACATGGGTTTATAAAGAATTTAGTTTAACCTCACGGTTGTATTATGGCAGTAATAGGGTATGGTTATTGTAAGTTAGATGTTTTATTCCACGACTTTGACCAAGTAGGAGAGTCTGTTATCGACAAGTTGATTTCACGGTCACGTGTTGTATTGGATTCAGTTTGAGGTATACTTGTGAATCAGTTATGGCTTGTAGAGGTTGAGATCAAGGATGACTCGAGTGAGAGAATTTCTGAATGGGGGTTGTATTACACTCTATGGGTATATGTGAATCATGGAATGATTGAGTGGTTATTCGTGAAGGATGTAGTGCACATGAAGTAGGAATTTACTCAGTTGTTTAGAGGTGTGGATTACTTCTTTAAGTATCGTTGTGCTAATGGGGAACAAGTCGTTCAGCCCGTTGGGCGGTGCAATTGAGATTTGAGCAGAGTAGATGGATCTCGAGAAGGTTCTAATGGATTCAGGAGTTATATGTAGCAATTGAAAATTTTCAAGATTTGTATATGGATAGAACTGAGATTTACATTGGATGGTGTCGAGACTTACGGTATTTTTTATATCATTATGGATTATACATTTCAGTATTAGGAAGGTAAAGGAAACGACTTTAGATTCACATAATGTCTCTTCAGAGTGGGTGTGTCGGTTGTGGTACTTTTGGGGTGCTCAAGAGAGAATACAATGACTTATGGCCCATAGGGTGGTGTGGTATTATTCTTAGATCTCTTATGGTTAGCTTTGGGTAAAGATTGTGGTGTTCAAGCAAGGAGAAGTGTCAACTTGAGGGTAATTCGCGAGGAACTCGGAGGAAATAGGGCAACTTGATAGTACACTAGATTAGTATGGTTATGTTATGCTCGGTTCTTTTGGATCTTATGATGAGGTGAGACTTTACCTGTGTTTTGTGGAAATACTCTTTGGTTTGGTGACCTGTGTAGCTTGGTTGAGTTAGAGAGATTTAGTTATGATGGATTGGTTATGTGCATATGGGTTTCAAAGAGTTCTCGATGGTTTCTACCACGGTTTTGAGATGGATATTTCCTACCAGTTTGAGGAGCATGATGAGTGTATTGTAATTTTCTCCTAGATGGTATCAAATAGAAGGTTTCTGACTTATCAGGTATGTATTATGCTGGTGACTCAGAGTTGATAATGAGGTTCTCGTGTTTGCATATGGTGGCCTAATAGAGGCGGCGCGTGGTGTGATATTGAGATTTGCATATACAAGGTGGCAGTTTAGTTTTGGATGGGAGGTCGTAATTTTTAACACCATGGACGGTTTTTGATATTTAGATGAATGTTATAACTACTTGGTATTTCATGAGTAGGGTGCGTTTCAGAAGGCGCACTGTGTTCAGACTTATAGATGCTTCATTGGTATTGCGGTACTCGTCTAGTTGATCGACTGCTAATATTCAGATTTTGCTATATGACACGAAAAAATTATAGAAGTATTCCTCATGGGATGATCGTGTATGAAATATGTGTTAGACATTCAAGTAGTAGAGTTGGGATCGGATGTGGTGATTCATGTGTTCTATGGACTTAGAGACCAGAAGTTCTCAGAAATAGTTCGTTTCGTGGTTGTGGAGTTTGAAGAAGTAGCCAAAGCTAACAATGTAATAGTAGGTGTTATGGTTCAGTCGTTGTGGACTTTTGGAGGGTTATATATCTATTTTGTGGGTGACCAGAGTGTATTTGGGGTCCAATGGCTTGCCCAATGAGGATTGTATTCTACACCGGATCGGAGTGGTTGACTCTATACTGCTATTGTTGAGGAATGTTCCATTCGGTTAGAGTTGAGCTTATTCATGTTCTGAGATGTACTATGGTTACCCTAATATGTTACGAGGGGTTGGATCTGTTGGTTATAGGCACACATGGTGCGGTCCTATTTGGGCCTTATAGCGAAATTTGAGCGAGATGGATATTAAGGTGTTGATTGATTGATTACGTATTTGGTTATGTTCTTTCCGGACTGTGGCATTGTGTTATTCATTCCTCTGTGGTTATGGTATGCACCTTGGGTACTTGAGGTCGAATTGCGTGTGGTTGTTGATTTTGGGCATGGTGGCTTGAGTTATTCCACATGGACAATGTTTGGATGTGGTTACACATTGCAACAGAGTTATGTTGAGATATGATCCTTTGTGTCAGATTTGTGTGTCGTGGTTCTACTGTGTATGATAGACTCATGGCACTGCGGTTGTGCTGGTGTTTGTTGAACTTGCAGGACAGTTCTCTCATTTGAGTCATTTTATATGTTTGAGTACACTTGAATTGTTGCGTATTAGTACACGGATTGCACGGTATGTGGCTTAAGGTTGTATTGGTTTGGCACATCAACATGGAAGTTGTATATAATAAACAAGGTTGTCGGACCTAGAATGGGTGCTATCGGATCAGATTGTGGTATATTTGGAAGGATAATGTTGCTGATTGGCTTAGAATCTGGTTGCAATTCTTATTTAAGGAGAGGAAGCTCCATGGCTTGTTGATCTGATGAGTGCTTAGGATTTTCTGCGTGTTTTTTTCATTATCGGTAGTGTACGAAGGTTTTTGAATGATGTTTTGTTTGATATGAAGTTTATTATCGGTACTGTGCGGAAATTTTACTACGAGTATGTTAGTCGTGTGATATGTCATGTGATTACATCTTGGGTTAATGGCTATGGCTTGATAGAACTTGTTCAGAATCATACAGTGTGCGAAAGCGAGATTCAGGTCTTGTAGGAAATTCCAAGTGTTGGAAATTGGATTCTGTGGTTTACGGGCTGAGGTTGAAGTAATGATCTTCAGTTATGTTGTTTTTTCGGTCCTATATCAAATAAGGATATGTGGAATCAACCCCAGGTATGTGCATGGTAAGGTTACACGGCAGTTGATGGCTTCGGAACGACTCTCGGCACGTTCGACGACGAACGTAAGTTTAAGTGGGAGAGGATGTACTGAACCGACCAGTCGTTTTGAGCATTTGCACTTCGCTCGGTAGTTTGAGGGCATGAGTAGCTCCGTATGATATATTATGACTTGTGTGAATCATGGCTTTTGATTTTCAGGTTATTCAGAATCGATTTGGAAGAATGAATTTCATTGTTGAAGCTTTAAGTTGGAATAGTTGACGAAGTTTGACTTTTGAGCATTTGAGACCGGATTGGAGTTTTGATGGTTTCATTAGGCCCAAATGGTGATTTTGGACTCGGGCGTATGCCCAGATTTTCAATTGGATATTTCTAGAAGGTTTCGACTCTAATTGGCGAAAGCTGGAAATTTAAAGGTTTGGAATGTTCATAAGTTTAACTAGGAGTTGACTTGATGATATCAGGTTCACATTGTAGTTCCGGAAATTGAAACAACTTTGTTATGCTATTTGGGACATTTGTGCAAAATTTGAGTTCATTCCGAGTTGATTTGAAAAGGTTCAGCACGAGTTTTGAAAGTTGAAAGATTCAAAGTTCATTAAGTCCGATGTGAGGTACGATTCATGGCATTGATATTGTTATGCGTGATTTAAGGCCTTGAATAAGTACGTGTTATATTATGGGACTTGTTGGTATGTTCGGACGGGGTCCTGAGGGGCTAGGGTGAGTTTTAGATAGGTTGTATTGTGTTGTGCTCGTTTTTTGATGTTTCGACGTCGTTTCTTCAAGCATAAGCGGTACTACATTAAGCAAATGAGCTCAAATTTTTTTTGATTGAAGCATTAGATCCGTATCGTAATTTTGGAATCATCAAGTTTCGACATCGTATGAGGAATTTATGGTCATTTTGCTAAGAAATGGGTTGCCCTATTTTTTTAGATTAATTAAGAAATTGCCACTAAATTCGTATTTAAAAATCTGCACTATTTGCAAATATCAAAACTAGCATATCTCCTTCATTATAAGATCAAATGAAGTGATTCAAAAGTCTAACTTGATTAGAATTTTACAATGAATCTATTGGAGTCATCAAACGTGAGTTTAGAGATTGTTTGCACCAGAATCGAGGCAAAACAGCTAGGCGGA
Source organism: Nicotiana tabacum (assembly GCF_000715075.1). Taxonomy (NCBI): domain Eukaryota; kingdom Viridiplantae; phylum Streptophyta; class Magnoliopsida; order Solanales; family Solanaceae; genus Nicotiana; species Nicotiana tabacum. The sequence goes on along the minus strand of NC_134087.1, from coordinate 53,117,255 downwards.
AGCATATAAATCAAGAGTTTGTTCATTTGATCATATTTTGGGTTGGGGAGCTCGGATTTGGACGATTGTTGAAGTGATTTTCACCACATGGATTGGGTAAGTGTTATCTACTTATTTTATTTTATTATATTTAACAAATCTGTCTTCATTTTTTGAAATTGACGAATTATTTCAAATTTGGGGGTTTTTGTCAAAAATTTCATAAAGTGATTTTGTATTTTGAACATCGATTTGGAGTCGGATTTGAGTGAAACTAGTATGGTTGGACTCGTAATTCAATATGTTGTCGGATTTTGTAACTTTTTTTGGGTTCTGAGGCACGGGCCCGTGTTTGACTTTTTGGTTGACTTTGGGCTTTTGATTAAAGACTCGACCTTTATAATTTAGAATTGTTTCCTTGGGCTTTATTTGATGTATTTGAGTCTCTTTTGGCTAGTTTTGAGCAGTCCGGAGGTAGGTACGTGAGAGGTGGAATTATTGGAGAATCGCTTGGCTTGCTCGGTATTGGATTTGGCTTGTTCGAGGTAAGTAACAAATCTAAACTTGGTGCTGAGGGTATGAACCCCTGAATATACATGATATGTATTTGGTGTTGAGGTGACGCATATGCTAGGTGACGGGCGTGTGGGCGTGCACCGTGTAAATTATGACTCGGTTGTTTTTGTGGTACTGTGTAGTTACCTAATCTTATTTGTATCTATGAAATCTCTAGGCCATGTTATCCATGTTAGAAACCATGTCTAGGCCATATACTTATCTTGTTGGGACCCACTGAGGTTATTTCTGCTGTTGAGTTATTTACTTACATTTTAATTACATACTCAGTCATACGCATTCATATGCATATCATATCTCAGTCTTTATTACCATTTATTGATACATCAAATCATTATTTTGGGGCTGACTTTCATGACATTGTGAGCTCGAAAGACTAGAGAGATTGATAACTGAGCGAGGCCGAGGGCCTGATTATGAGGATATTGATGGGATCAAACTGTGCACTGCAGCATGTATTATCGATTTATGATGGGAGTGGGTTGCACGCCGCAACAGATGTTATTTATTTATGCCATGATTGGTTTATTATAGCGCTTGGTCTAAAGGAGCCCCTCTAAAGTCTGTACACAACCCCACTGAGGGCAGGTACCTATTGAGTGCAAGTGTCGAGCGCTAGTGATGAGTGATTGGGAGGATTGAGTGACTGTGAGGATTGATTGGCTGTGAGGACTGAGTGACTGTGAGGATTGAGTGATTGGGATGACTGAGTGCATTGATACACTGAGAGTATGCATATGGTTTTACCCTTGCATTGTATTACAATTGGCATGCATACATTGACATGTAGACATAGAGATGTACTTTCCTTATGGCACTTGATATTGTAACATCTTACATGTTGTTGGAAGTTTTTTGAAAAAATCACAGTTTTCAAATTTATTCTTTTTAGGGTGTTTTCGGTAAAATATTTGGGATTTATTGTGATACTTGAAAAGCATGCCTATTTTCCATAACTGTAAATGAGCTGAGCATTATATCTCTGACTTATTTCGTGTACCATTTTTATTATATCGTTATGAACTGTTACTGGTTATTGGAGTTGGACTCTGGCCCTTGTTCCAGCTCATCACTACTTTCAACCTAAGGTTATGTTTGTTACTTATTGTGTACATGGGGTCGGTTATATTCATACTACGCTTGCAGATTTGGATTCTGGAGTTGTTGTATATGACGGGAGTTAGCATTTAAGATGTACCTGCATTCTGATTATATCTGCCTCTTGTTTATGGTAGCTCTAGACTTATGAAAAATCTGTTTATGTATAATTCGGATAGAGGATGAAATATGCTTAATTACAGGAGCATTGGAAATGAGCCACAAAGATTAAATTCAACTCAAGAAGGAGTTATCTCAACTCAAGGACAAAATTAGGCACAAAAGCATAAAGTGCGGACCACAGAGTTCCATCTACGGCCGTAGAATGAAAAGGGAATTCATCAAAGTGCTAGTGTAAAATTGTTTACCGTGAAAATAGTAATAACAATTAAATTTGATTTACTGGTTCTAAAAATACGTGATCTATTTTTATGCTAGTTGTTAGGCAGTTGATGCTACGTGAAAGACTTAGAAACGAGATGTTAATCAAACCGAATCGCTACCAATCGGGGCCTCGAGCTTGCCTAATCGAGGGCCTCGGGGTCGAGTCTAAAGCTCGGTTTGGATCTATCGAAGGTGGTCGATGGAGACTAATAGTTGTAGATAAATCAAAGATGGCTCTTTATGGCTGATAATAAGCAAATAAGTGATGAGCAATAATTAGAACACAATAAATGAAGCAATGAGACTAAGAGAATATGTTAGAGAGCAGAGAGAATGTTCGAGTATATTGAGTATGGAGAAATAGATGTTTACAAAATGACAAGGATCCCTTTTATATAAGAGGAGGAATCCCAACATAGTACAAATGCATTAATTACAAAGATATGGGGCTGGTACAACCATTAAATGCTCTGGTTCGCCTTTTGGGCCAGTCCACTAGACTTGACCTGCCATATGCACGTGCCTTGGGAACTCTACCTTGATCCGCCAAGGCCAGTAATTCACAATGTCTCAGGACCAGTCATTAGTTATACTGTCTCGAAGTCGAACTGTCTTGAAGTCGATCACTGGAAGCCCTCGAGATGCCTTGATGCCCATGAAATTGAGCCGTCGATTTCCACTGTATACAGATAGTCCCCGCATTTTCTAGAACAAAGTTATAGGAAACGATTTTGAGCTTCCACTCCATAAGCATCATCGCTATGATGTCACCCCATCAAAGCATTAAATGCCATACTTCAAAAAGCCGTGCAAGGGTCGCCGTCAAACACAACTATCGAGAAGCCCACGAACCGCTATTGGCTCGCCCTTTGCACTACCCACACGGCTCCTATAAATGCATCAATAGTTTGATAATTCGTACTTTCTCGCCATCTTCAAATTTTCAAAGCCAGATCCATCCCCCTTCACATTTTTTTCTTCTTCTGTTATTGACCCTTTGCCTACTTTCTCAGGAAAGCTTTACTATCACCATGGCTAGAACTTCCAAGACAGTTCCTCGGAAAGATGAGGCTACCTCTTCATCCCGAACCTCCAAAGGAAAGCCCAAAGTGATACCCACTGTCGAGAAGTGCACCCCTATCGGGTTTGACACGATGAAGGATTTCACCATCGAAAAATGTTCTTCTACACCGGGCCGATACGAACACGTGTCCCGGGTATATTAGCGTAGTGACCGATGTAAAGAAAGTGAAGAAAGACTGTTGATGGGGGAGGAAACGCTGGTTGAGATTCCCCGTTCTAACGAGAGCATAACGGATCATAAAGCTGGTTTCCTTTATGTATATACTAACTTGTCACGACCCTAACCCCGAACTCGGTCGTGATGGCGCCTCTCGTGAAGACAAGGCCATCCAATTGAAGTAAATTCTCCTTTTTTTAAAATAGCATAAATATAGTCTAAACATGGTTTAATAGCACTAAATAGCAAAAATATAGATACAATGCGGAAATCAAACCCGTCACAACCCTAACTGGTGTGTCACAAGTCATGAGCATCTACGAGTCATAATGCAAGTCTACTAGATCCAATAACTAGTACAAATATTCGAAAGGAATAATAAAAGACGAGATAATAGAGACACGGGGTTGCGGATGTCAACAACTACCTCGTAATCTCTGAAAGCCGCCTGAAACTAGAGGAATCAACACTCAGGAGCGGAACCAGCAACGCCTGAATCTGCACACATGGTGCAGGGAGTAATGTGAGTACTCCGACCCAGTGAGTAATAAATATAAATAATGACTGAAGATAAGAAATCACGTAAAAACACAAGGCATTCCATACTGAAGCAGTAAAATCACTTTAAATAGTAAAACACTGAAAAGTCAAGTAAAAATCCCTTTTTCCAACAAGTAAAACAAGTAGTTTACAAGTGAGTAACAAATGGAAATTCTCCCCTCGGGCATAGGTATCAACAAAGCCGCCCCTTGGGCAATATCTCAGAATAGTACCAGCTCCTCGGGCTCAATATCATAACAATGCCTACCCCTCGGGCTCAATATCAGAACAGTAATAGCCACTCGGGCTCAATATTAGAACACAATGGGTACCCGCGCTCATTGGGGGTGTACAGACTCCGGGAGGGCCCCCTTACGGCCCAAGCACAATATCAAGCCATCTCGTGGCATCAAAACTAGGCCCTCGGCCTCATATCAATCAAGCCACCTCGTGGTGTATATAAGTATATCAGGCCCTCAGCCTCATACCAGTACCAGTGTATCCTCAAAACTAGGCCCTCGGCCTTTAATCAGTCCAAAATCATCACAAGCCCCTCAGGCAATAGTAAAACAATATTTCTCAGCCCAAAATATCATTTAGAATATTATTTAAATCTCGAAACTGAGTAAAATGGCTGAGTAGTAAAATAGTGGAAAAATAACAGGACTGAGTTCAAGTAATAAGTCAAACAGTGAGGAAATGGTAGTAAAAATCCCCGAAAGATTCAAATAGTTGGCACGAAGCCCAAATATGGCAATTAGCCCAAAGCATAATGAAAACAAATAAGTCTCAGTCAAATACGCGGTAAAATCATCAATGAGGGATGGACCAAGTCACAATCCCCAACATTATACGACCACACACTCATCATCAAACGTGTGTCTCACATCAATATAGCAGTATCATGTACAAATCTGGGGTTTCAAACCCTCAGAGCATCATTTACAATCATTACTCACCTCGAACCGGCTAATTCTTTAGCTCGCGACGCCTTTACCCCTAGAATTGGCCTCCACGCGCGTCGAATCTATCCAAAATCAGAACGAATATGTCACAATATGCCATGGGAACAAAGCCCAAGAAAAAACAATCGAAAACCATCAAAAATCCCAAAATTAGCAAAACTCGAGCCTCGGGCCCACTTCTCGAAATTCAGAAATCATTACATCAACGGGTTCCTTATCTCCCCACGAGTTCATACATACCAAAAGTTCTCAAATCTGACCCCAAATAGTCCTCCAAATCCCCAATTAGAGTCTCAAATCCCAAGCCCTATTTCTTCCATTTTTAGCAAGAATTCAATGATTTTCTAGGTGGATTTCACAATATAAACGAGTTTTAGGTCCGAAATTTTTACCTCCAAACGTTTCTCCTTGAATCCCTCTTCAATCTCCTTCAAAAATCTCTCAAAATGATCAACTATGGCTGAAAAATGGACCCAAATCACGGACAAGAGGACCTAAAAACATTCTGCCCAGGCTTCATCGAGGTGTACCTTGTGCTATGTAGGTTGTACATCCTCTTACCATTTTCCCTGTTGTACACCTTCTGTTAAAACGCCTATAACTCCTTATGAAAATATCCAAATGACAAAAGGTTTGATTATTTAAAAATTAGACTCGAAGATCTTTTAGTTGATAGGTTGTACACCATAAAACTAGTTATATATTCCAAGATATGAGCTTCTAAAGTGCATCAGAAAATTCTGTCAAAACTTATCCACCAGCCATATTCGATCCATTAGAACTTCCGGATAGTTTATCCAAATCATAAATGGTTTACCTTTCTGAAAACTAAAATGCAAGGGCTATAACTTTCATGTTTTATAATTTTTCTGATTCTTTATAGATAGAAGAATATGAGCTTCCAAACTGGACTCCTCGCACCAGAAAGTTTCTGGTGCACAGCTGAAGCTCAAAAAAAATCTGCAACTTTTCCAAAGATGAAATAGTCCATTTAACAATCCGAAACTCACCCGAGGCCCCCGAGACCTCAACCAAAAGCACCAACACATCCTAAAACCTTATTCAAATTTGTTCCAATCATTAAAATGCTTCAAACAACATCAAATTACTCAAAACACATTGGATTCAAGCCTAAATTTCTAAAATCTTCCGAAATATGTTTTTGATCAAAAACCCAACCAAATCACGTCCGAATGACCTGAAATTTTGCAAACACGTCCCAAATGACACAAAAAAGCTACTGAAACTCTCGTAATTCCATTCCGACCGCTATATCAAAATCTCGCCTATCAACCGGAAATCACCAAAATATCAACTTCGCCAATGCAAGCCTAATTCTTCTCTACAGCTCCAAAACCCATTCTGATCGCGCTCATAAGTCAAAAATAACCTCCCAAAGCTCACCGAACCATTGGAACTCACATCCAAGCCCTCTAACACATAAGTCAACATCCGATTGACTTTTCCAACTTAAGCCTTCTTAAAAGAGACTAAGTGTCCCATTTCTTACCAAATCCTCTCTGAACTCAAACTAATCAATCCGATCACACAAAACACGGATAACAAAGCGTAAAGAAGCTAAAATGGGGGAAACGGAGCAGTAACTCATGAGACGACTGGCCGGGTCGTCACACTTACCCGTTTACTCTAAGTCTGGTCGATTCTTCTAACCCTTCTTCCTCGGAGATAGATCTGGTTATTCTCGATTTCTATGACAAGTACCAAGTGACGCTCGGTCAAATTTTTTCATTTTTCTAGAGGATAGTCTACATGCTCCGCCACTTCTTTAATAGGGTCGAGGGTGAGACCTTTACCCTCGACCATCTGATCAGATTATATAGCCCTCAATTTTATCGAAGTTTGATTAAGCTTCACCACCGGTCCAAAAAATCATTTTTCTCGAGCATCGATGAGGACAAGGATCGAGGGTGGATGGGTAGGTTCGTTCGAGTGAGGACCTCGGACATTATCCCAACCGGTAGGATGTCATTCCTGGAGAAGTGGAATACACAGCGTAAGTACTTTTTCTTCGAACATGCTCTGTGATGTTCTTACCTCTCTTCCGAAAAATGATCTCCCCTTGGTTTTTGCAGCTACCACTTGGTACCCCAAAGCGGTTCAGGATCTGTCGGTATGGATCAAGCGGTTGGATACCTAATTTTTGTATCTCGTTCGATCTTGGCCTGACCTAGACAAAATGTGGTGTGTGGCCAAGAACCATGGTAAAATCCTTCTTGTCGCGTTCACTATGTTTCCGCATACTTTTCCCACACCCTTTATGCTGACAAACTTCTATCACTATGTTTATGTAGGCCTTGGCGATGGAGAGCAGATGAGATCGCCTCCTAATGGTGAGGAGGGGGCTCCTAAGCCTGACAAAGGCAAGAAAAAGAAGAAAAGCTCGATCGTTGAGTCCCCAATGGCGAAGAAAGCTAAGCTTACTAGATCTAGAGCCGAAGCTGAGGTCTCAACTTCGGCTTCTAGAGTGTGCTCTAATGATGAGGGCGATGATGGAGATGACACCCCTTTGGTACAAAGGAGAAATTCGGGCACGGAAGCCCCCCAAATGTCTGTGCCGAAGGGTGCTGAATTGGTGTCGGCTAAATTGGCTCGAGCCCGTGCCTTGGAGGGCCTCGAAGAGCGTACGGGTACGGCCCTGAGCCTCCGTCTGGTTTCGGCGTAGCCCCCGTCGAGGAGACCGTTGCTGAAGGTTTCAAAGGGTTTGGTCCCGGAGCTTTTCGGGGGCAGGATTTACCACTTGGTGAGATCGAAGCTCTGGGTGGCCTCAATTTGGGCCCTCAGTTCTCTTCTAGGGAGTTAATGGATGCTCAGGAACCCGAATGCTGCCAATATGGGGGGTTTCTTAAGGGAGGAGGCGCATTTGGAAACTTCTTTGATGACGTTGATAATTCCAGCGAGGGCATCGATCTCGATGCTTCTAGTGCTATTGAGGCCGCAAAGAAGTTCCAACGACAGGTGATGGCTTGCTCATGCATACCTTTTTTAGTCTGAAGCATTTTTCTTCATTTTTCTAACTCCTTTATTTTGCCGTAGTCCAAAGCGATGTATGATCATGCCCTCTTTAGGCTCCGAGTGGAGCTTTCATACCGTGGAAAGGAGCTCGAGAAACTCGCCTCGGGCCTGCAGGAGTCGGAGGCCTCCTCTGCCTGAAAGGAGAAGGATCTAAAGGAACTTCGGGCAAGCTTGAAGGGAGTGCTCAGAGAAAGGGCCGGCCTTGCTGAGCAGGTAGCTTGTTATTTGTAAATCCGATCATTGTTCCCATAATTCAATATTTGCTGACTTATCATTTCTTTTGCAGATCAGTCAGAAGAATGGGGAGATCCTCGAGTTGGGGGAGCAAATTGAGGTAGTGACTTCGGAATTGACATCGACCCAGGGTTTTCTCAAAATGCTCAAAAAGAGATTGACGAGCTGTCTGAGGCCAAATCCGAGGTCGAAGCAAAAGTTTCCACTTATCTGAAGGATGTCGCTACTACGAATCAAATAGCCCGAAATATATCGGAGAAGGCCAAGCAAAAACTAATTCGGGCTATCGCTCATGCTAGGGCAAAGGCGAGGAGGCAAGCCTTAGAGGAACCCTGTGCCAAAGGTGTTGATCTCTCAACTAAGATCGAGAAGGGCCGAGAATCGGAGGAAAACTTGGAGCTCTTAGTCAACTTGGATGAAGGTCCTGGAGACGGTACAGAGGGTAGTGGTGATGAAGAGTAGGCCAGTGCCGTCTTTGCTTTTTTCTTTCTTTTTGTGCATGTATTCTCAAGGAACAAGTCTCGTAAAACGCCCCATGTAAATATATTTTGGCAATACATGAGAATCTTTCTGCTTCAAGTTTTTCCATTCTTTATATTCCATTGTTCTCGCGGGGTTAGCCTTCGAATTTTAATGTTGGCTCTTTGGAGCTCGTACTCGGAGTGATCGGGGCTCCCGAGATCGTGTTCTATCTTGAAATTAGGTCGATAGCTCCTTTGGGGCTGATGCTTATAATAGCAGGACAACCTCGAGGTCTCGATACCTCCCAAACCTCGCGCGATAGCAACTTTCATGTGACCTGATAATGGGACCCCCTAGGGTGGTCCTACCAGAACATTTCCCAAAAAAGGTGACGCTGTCATGGCCAAAATTAATTGGTCTTCTAGGTTGGCGAGCAGTCGCTGCCTGCCTTTATATATTCATTCGCTTACTTAAAATAGAGATTCTGCTACTCTAAGTAACTGTTTCTTCCATAGAACTTTGGTCTTTGTGCTAGTTCTTCATTCATTTCGACTCAAAGCCTTTGCCCAAATCTTCATCATCCCCTTTCTATTCTACCATAGTCATGGCTACTATATAGACATCCTCCATCAAGTAGAGGGGAGCTCTGCCTTTGTTCTGTGTCCGGTCAGTGGTGCACCGCCGGTACCCGGTGAATGGGCCTCAAGGTTCTTTGTCTCGGGGAGAGACTTTACGTTGGAGAAACCTCCTAACGTTCAAGGGCATCGGGAGAATGCATCGAGGTTTATCTCCTCAATTAGGGAGGAACACCTCGAAATAATTAGAAACGATTGTGGATGGGGAGAAGGAGTGGTACTGCAGGTACCTTCCGTAAAGGAGAGTATCATGATCCATGTCGAGGGCATTTTGAGCGTGTATACGCATCCTTTCACATCGATTCTCCCCTGATAGGGTCCTGCTTGAATTCTGTAGGAGATATCAGGTTACCCTGGCGCAGGCTCATCCATCCCTTTGGAAGATAGTGCTAATGATAAGGTACTTTGCGGATAAGGCCGGGCTCGAATTCACCCTCAGCCATCTCGTTAGATTATATCGGGCGCTGCATTACCGGGGCTTGATTACTCTGCCGCATCGATCCACTCGGTCCCCTGCTGTTAATAATGAAGAGGACGAGGACCAAAGGTGGATGAGCTGGTTTGTTCGAGCACGGATAGTTGATATTATCCCTAGAGAGTTCTTGCCATTTCCTGAGAAATGGAATTTCGCACGTAAGTGGCGTACCTGTATTTTTGTCGCTATATCCATAGTGGAGGCAGTATCCATAAAGGCATCTTTCTATTTCATTCTTTGTAGCGATTTCTTGGTTGCCGAACGAGGTTCCTGATCTGGCTGAATGGTCCCGCAAGCTAGCAGCTTGTTCGATCTATGATAAATGCAGATGGCGAGACCTGTCCAAGGGGAGATGGGAGGCAAATCATTATGGTAGGCGTTTAGTGGCTTATTTCCTCAGAAATTTATCTTTCTTTTTAGCGCACTAACTCTGTCGCTACAAGTGTTGGAAATTTTTCCAAGATAAGGTCGTACCCTCTAGAGGAGGAGGAGAGACTGCCGACCTCGAGGTCAATTGTTGATAATAAATGAAAAGAGTCTCTAAGATATGAGGATGCTCACGGCGGGGTGAGTCCTTCTCTAATGTTCAAAAGAGGTGATTCGACCAATATTCTAGCTTCGGAGGCCTTTGTTTCTGAAAGATCATTTCTCGTTCTCATCGAAGGTACTTCAATGAACGAGGGTCGTGCGGCGCCCTCCTATTTTTCTATTAAAGGTGCTTCAGGGTATACTAGGACATCAGACATTGGCTCGACCTTTGGTGAGGCTCAGCGGCTTGGCTTTATGGTAAGCTTTGGTAGCCGGTATATGCTTATCTTGGTTTTGCGCCCTTCCTTTCTTATTGAATTTTCCTTTGTAGGCTTTTGACAAGCTTAAGTCCGAGCTGCTTCACCATGAGGCCAGGCTGTGGAAAGCTTTGGATAGGTAGAAATCCCTTTGGCTCCTTTGTGCGAGGAAGGAAAGCGAGTAGGCCTGCGGTGTGAGGTAAATCAAAGACGGAACTGGGAAATCTATCTTGAAAGACAGGTACCCTGTATTTCATGTCGATATATGCTGCCCCTTTCATTTTCGAAGATTGATGTTTTGATATTTTAGTTGGAGAGCAAAACGGAGCAGCTAGAACGACTTTGGAGAGAAGTTGGACGAGCCAAACGTGAGTTTAACGAGTTGAAGGCTCAGGTAGATGCTGAAGTTGCGGCCAAGGAGTGTGGCCAAGAACCATGGTAAAATCCTTCTTGCCACGTTCACTATGTTTCTGCATACTTTTACCATACCCTTTATGCTGTAAAACTTCTATCATTTTGTTTATGTAGGCCTTGGCGATGGAGTGCAGATGAGACCACCTCCTGATGGTGAGGAGGGGGCTCCTAATCCTGACAAAGGCAAGAATAAGAAGAAAAACTCGGCCGCTGAGTCCCCAATGGCGAATAAAGCTAAGCTTACAAGATCTCGAGCCGTAGCTGAGGTCTCGACTTCGGCTTCTGGAGTGTGCTCTAATGATAAGGGCGATGATGGAGATGACACCCCTTTGGTACAAAGGAGAAATTTGGGCACGGAAGCCCCCAAAATGTCTGTGCCGAAGGGTGCTGAATTGGTGTCGGCTGAATCGGCTCGAGCCCGTGCCTTGGAGGGCCTCGAAGAGGGTACGGCCCTGAGCCTCCGTCTAGTTTCGGCGTAGCCCCCGTCGAGAAGACCGTTGCTGAAGGTTTCAAAGGGTTTTGTCCCGGAGCTTTTCGGGGGTAGGATTTACCCCTTGGTGAGATCGAAGCTCTGGGTGGCCTCAATTTGGGCACTCAGTTCTCTTCTAGGGAGTTAATGGATGCTCAGGAACCCGAATGCTGCCAATATGGGGGGTCTTCTTAAGGGAGAAGGCGCATTTGGAAACTTCCTTGATGACGTTGATAATGCCAGAGAAGGCATCGATCTCGATGCTTCCAGTGCTATTGAGGCCGCAAAGAAGTTCCAATGACAGGTGATGGCTTGCTCATGCATACCTTTTTTAGTCTCAAGCATTTTTCTTCATTTTTCTAACTCCTTTATTTCGTCGTAGTCCAAAGAGATGTATGATCATGCCCTCTCTAGGCTCCGAGAGGAGCTTTCATGCCGTGGAAAGGAGCTCGAGAAACTCGCCTTGGGCTTGCAGGAGTCGGAGGCCTCCTCTGCCTGAAAGGAGAAGGAGCTAAGAGAACTTCGGGCAAGCTTGGAGGGAGTGCTCAGAGAAAGGGCCGGCCTTGCTGAGCAGGTGGCTTGTTATTTGTAAATCCGATCATTGTTCCCATAATTCAATATTTGCTGACTTATCATTTCTTTTGCAGATCGGTCAGAAGAATGGGGAGATCCTCGAGCTGGGGGAGCAAATCTAGGTAGTGACTTCGGAATTGACATCGACCCAGGGTTTTCTCAAAATGCTCAAAAAGAGATTGACGCGCTGTCTGAGGCCAAATCCGAGGTTGAAGCAAAAATTTCCACTTATGTGAAGGATGTCGCTACTACGAATCAAATAGCCCGAAATATATCGGAGAAGACCAAGCAAAAACTAATTCGGTCTATTGCTCATGCTAGAGCAAAGGCGAGGAGGCAAGCCTTAGAGGAAGCCTGTGCCAAAGGTGTTGATCTCTCAACTAAGATCGAGAAGGGTCGAGAATCGGAGGAAAACTGGGAGCTCTTAGTCACCTTGGATGAAGGTCCTGGAGACGGTTCAGAGGGTAGTGGTTATGAAGAGTGGGACAGTGCCGTCTTTGCTTTTTTCTTTCTTTTTGTGCATGTATTCTCAAGGAACAAGTCTCGTAAAGATGCCCCATGTAAATATATTTTGGCAATACATGAGAATCTTTCTGCTTCAAGTTTTTCCATTGTTTATATTCCATTGTTCTCGCGGGGTTAGCCTTCAAATTTCAATGTTGGCTCTTTGGAGCTCATACTCGGAGTAATCGAGGCTCCCGAGATCGTGTTCTATCTAGAAATTAGGTCGATAGCTCCTTTGGCGCTGATGCTTATGATAGGAGGACAACCTCGAGGTCTCGATACCTCCCAAACCTCGTGCGATAGCAACATTCATGTGACCTAACAATGGGACCCCCTAGGGTGGTCCTGCCAGAACATTTTCCAAAAAAGGTGACGCTGTCATGGCCAAAATTAATTGGTCTTCTAGGTAGGCGAGCAGTCGCTGCCTGCCTTTATATATTCATTCGCTTACTTAAAATGGAGATTCTGCTACTCTGAGTAACTGTTTCTTCCATAGAACTTTGGTCTTTGTGCTAGTTCTTCAGTCATTTCGACTCAAAGCCTTTGCCCAAATCTTCATCATCCCCTTTCTATTCTACCATAGTCATGGCTGCTATATAGACATCCGCCCATCAAGTAGAGGGGAGCTCTGCCTTTGTTCTGTGTCCGGTCGGTGGTGCACCGCCGGTACCCTGTGAGCGGGCCTCAAGGTTCTTTGTCTCGGGGAGATACTTTACGTTGGAGAGACATCCCAACGTTCAAGGGCATCGGGAGCATGCATCGAGGTTTATCTCCTTAATTAGGGAGAAACACCTAGAAATAATTAGAAACGATTGTGGATGGGGATAAGGAGTGGTACTGCAGGTACCTTCCGTGGAGGAGAGTATCATGACCCATGTCGATGGGATTTTGAGCGTGTATACGCATCCTTTCACATCGATTCTCCCCCGACAGGGTCCTGCTTGAATTCTGTAGGAGATATCAGGTTATCCTGGCGCAGGCTCACCCATCCCTTTGGAAGATAGTGCTGATGATAAGGTACTTTGCGGATAAGGCCGGGCTCGAATTCACCCTCAGTCATCTCGTTAGATTATATCGGCCGCTGCATTACCGGGGCTTGATTACTCTGCGACATCGATCCACTCGGTCCCCTACTGTTAATAATGAAGAGGCCGAGGACCAAAGGTGGATGAGCCGGTTCGTTCGAGCACGAATAGTTGATATTATCCCTAGAGAGTTCTTGCCATTTCCTGAGAAATGGAATTTCGCACGTAAGTGGCGTACCTGTATTTTTGTCGCTATGTCCATAGCGGAGGCAGTCTCCATAAAGGCATCTTTCTATTTCATTCTTTGTAGCGATTCCTTGGTTGCCGAACGAGGTTCCTGATCTGGCTGAATGGTCCCGCAAGCTAGCAGCTTGTTCGATCTATGATAAATGCAGATGGCGAGACCTGTCCAAGGGGAGATGGGAGGCAAATCATTATGGTAGGCGTTTAGTGGCTTATTTCCTCAGAAATTTATCTTTCTTTTTAGCGCACTAACTCTGTCGCTACAAGTGTTGGAAATTTTTCCAAGATAAGGTCGTACCCTCTAGAGGAGGAGGAGGAGAGACTGCCGACCTCGAGGTCAATTGTTGATAATAAATGAAAAGAGTCTCTAAGCTATGAGGATGCTCACGGCGGGGTGAGTCCTTCTCTGATGTTCAAAAGAGGTGATTCAGCCAATATTCTAGCTTCGGAGGCCTTTGTTTCTGAAAGATCATTTCTCGCTCTCGTCGAAGGTACTTCGATGAACGAGGGTCGTGTGGCGCCCTCCTCTTTTTCTATCAAAGGTGCTTCGGGGTATACTAGGACATCAGACATTGGCTCGACCTTTGGTGAGGCTCAGCGGATTGGCTTTATGGTAAGCTTTGGTAGCCCGTATATGCTTATCTTGATTTTGCGCCCTTCCTTTATTATTGAATTTTCCTTTGTAGGATTTTGACAAGCTTAAGTCCGAGATGCTTCACCATGAGGCTAGGCTGCGGAAAGATTTGGATAGGGAGAAATCCCTTTGGCTCCTTTGTGCGAGGTAGGAAAGCGAGTATGCCTGCGATGTGAGGTAAATCGAAGTCGGAACTGTGAAATCCGTCTTGAAAGATAGGTAACCTGTATTTCATGTCGATGTATGCTACCCCTTTCATTTTCAAAGATTGATGTTTTGATATTTTAGTTGGAGAGCAAAACGGAGGAGCTAGAACGACTTTGGAGCGAAGTTGGCCGGGCCAAACGTGAGTTTAACGAGTTGAAGGCTCAGGTAGATGCCGAAGTTGCGGCGAAGGAGGGTGCTTTAGAAAAGCTTCTGCCCTCGAGGTGCAATTCCGGAACGCTCATTCTTATGATTATGTGCAAGCGATTATGATCACAAGGCTCGAGTCTGAGATTTTGAAGGCGAAGGCCGAGGTGGTGAATGCTCGGGTTGAGGCTGTAATGAGCCGCACTAGGGTTGACCTAAAAGTGGATGCCTATTTGAAAGGCGCTGCCTATGCTAGGGCTGAGCTGAGGGATGATCTTGATCGTGAGAGCAATAGTAAAAAGTACATGAAGTTTAGATCTCAGAGGGAAACCCTCGAGGAAATTCATGCCAGGGGCTTCCACCTCTCAGAAGAGATCAAGCAAGCCAAGGTAGAAGAACACGATGTTAAATTCCTTTTGTCTAATGCCGAGGATGGCGAGGATGGGGCCATCGGGCCATATTCCCCAAGGGGGACGTATATTTCCTTCTCTGTTTCTATATATATTATTTTCTAAGCATGTTGTAAATGGAGCTTGTATTTTTTCACATGTATGTATAAAGAGGAAAACCTCGCAGTTTTGTTTCTTTTGAATTTCTTTTTGTGTTGATTTTAGCCAGACGAACTGATCTTTGAGTTGAAAGGAATCCTTAGATTCATGGTATGGACCTGTGGCTCATTAGGCTAGCCCGTAGTCTCTTATGCGCTAGGTCGATGCGACCTTTCGTATATGCTGGCGACAATGGCTCTTATGCTTTTGCCCTTAGGCATATTTAGTTAACTGTTTTGGGTTCAGTCTCTGAATCGAGCTCATTTAACCCTCAAGTTTTTGATTCGCAAGCTGGCCCTTAGGCTCTTACACGGCTGGTCGATGCGACTTTTTGTATGGGCTGGTGGCAGTGGCTCTTACGCCTTGGGTCGATGTGACCTTTTATGTGGGCTGGCGACAATGGCTCTTACGCCTTGGTCGATGAGACCTTTTATGTAGGCTTTATTTTTCCCTCGACAAGCATTGATTGAAATAGTGTTTTCTTAGCTCTTCGACGACTTAATAAAAAACCTCGATTGTGAGTCGTTACAAGACGATGATCGAGCACCTCGGGAGGTTTGGCTCGGAGGCTGAGTATCTCGAAGCCAATGTTTAGGAGCTGACATAGTCGAAGATCTTTTGCCTATGTCGAGGGTAGTCTGTTTAACAGGTTCTTTTCGAAGTATATTCAAAGTAATTAAAGGCCTGTGATTTATAGCGACGGTCGGGCATCCCCGGGTCATGTTAGTTTGGCTGGTACAACCTTGTGACTAGAGTTATTTGTGTTTGGCCGGAGCCTTTAAGTCCCGAGTGAAGTAGTTTCGGCATCTATATCGAGGGTATTCTTTTTTAGGGGTCTTACAAGTTTGATATACAGCCGAAACTTTTAGATCAGGTTTATGCCTTTAGTAAGGTCTTACAAGTTTTACATGCATTTGAGGTCTTACAGTTTTTGATACTCGGTACAAGTATGGTTCATGCCATGCTTGAGGTCTTACAGATATTGGTGTGACCTTATGTAGGTCTTACGAGACCGAGGCTGCCCGCATGAGGCCTTACAGCCTTGGGTTTTGACAAGTCGATCAACATGGCGATTGTCGGCAGTCCCTGAGTCATCGAGGGTTTCCTGGCTATGGAGCCATTAATTGTGAACATGATGTTGCCTCGTTGAGGGCTTATGATTTTGGAATTTCCGACCCAGAGGTCGCGCAACCTTGAATTTTCGATGCCAGTCCCCGAGTGTTCGGGACGTCTTTGGCTCTGGAGTTGTTTTGTGATCTCGTTGTTACCTTATCGAGGGCTTACGAGTTAGGAGCTCCGACTCGGGGGTTACATTGTTTCAAGTTGTTGACGTTAGTCCCCGAGTGTTCGAGGCGCCTTTCGGCTTTGGAGCCATTTTTAGCAAAAACATCGAGCATACTTGAAATGCAAAATGCTTTTGGGAAGTATTCTTTGATTATTTGGTATAAGTGTACATGTTTTCGCTGTTGCATGCTCGGTTACTCTATGCGGACATGGTTCGTTTGACCATTTGACCTGGTACTATGTTTTCCTATCTAGAGCCCACTTAGCATATCTTGTCCTCTCCGAGCAGGTGATTTTCCGGGGGAATGCCCCCAGTGTTTGAGGTTGATTGCAAAAGAAGCCTTGAATACTTGTTGAGTTTTCCTTAGGTAGCATATAGATGTTGCCTCATTTAAAACCTTGCCGGTAAAACCCTTTTTGGGATAAAAACCCGGTCGAAGGAAAAGAGTGCAACGCATGCTTTTGAAACCTAAGGCCTTCGAGTTGGAGAGTGCTTTGGCCGTTTCGATCGGATACCTGTACTCAGGTCAGTGTAGAATGTAATTGAAAGAGAAAGGAGACGATCATACCTTGGTGATGTTTTGAGACCTGATATGCTTCAGTCTTTTGTGATGAGGATGCGGTACAGTTCCCTACTTTATTTAGTCGGGAATAGCTAAGGGTGTGCCTTGTGGTCGCCGCATCGAATCCGCTAAGGGTTCGAGGGGTAGGGCATGATTTGATCAAGTAGTCTAAGTTGCTCTATTGCCCTTGGCCTAATAATATTGGCCAAGCTACCTGGACCCACAAGAAAAAGTTAATTTGTAATGCATCCTCAAGAAAAGAAGTTACTAGTGCGTCATTATGGGGCTGAGGTAGAGCCTCGAGTTTGCTTTTTTCTGGTGAGAGATGTTTTCGTTCTCCTAACCGTAGGCTCCTGCAGGGCACCGACATCTTAAAAGATCGTATGGGTGGCATGTTGCGGCTCATTTGCTTCATTCTATTTTATTGCCTCTCTTTCCTAGAACTGATTTTTGGCTCGGTCGCTGAGGAATTCCCGGACGTGATCTTTACTGAGTAGTCGGGCTACCTCTTCCTGGAGTTGTCAGCAATCTTCAGTCTTGTGACCGTGTGTGTTGTGAAATTCACACACTAAGTTGTGGTTCCTTTGTGTAGGATCTGATTGTACAGGTCTTGTCCACTTGGAGTCTTTGATTTACTGATGGCGAACGCAATGTCTAATACATCGACGATGAAGTTGTATTCTGACAGGTAAGGCGCTTTTGTCGGTCCTGTGTACCTATCAAACCCAGCTATGTTGACGAGTCCCTGAGCATTCTGACATCGGTTCATCCTTCGATCATTGCGGGGTATGTTGCACTTTGGGGTATTTCTTCTCTCTTCAGTATACGGTTGGTATCTTTCCTTGTTTAGTTTCGGCTATTTCGTCAGAAACCTGCTCGGGTATACCGAGCCCGAGGGGGATCCTAGTTGGTCGTCCTCAACCCTGATTTTTGATTGATATTGGTTGTGAACATCCAACCAGGTCACGGTGGGATATTCAACCAGGTTCTGTTTTAGCTGCTTCGAAGCCACCGAGCTTTGCTCGTTCAGACCTTGAGTGAAGGCCTGTATTGCCCAATCGTTGGAGACTGGTGGTAGTTCCATTCCTTCTATTTGAAAGCGAGACACAAACTCTCGCATCATCTCGTTCTCCTTTTGCTTGATCTTGAAGACGTCAGACTTCCTTGTTGCTACCTTGATGGCACCAGCATTTGCCTTTATGAAAGAATCTGCCAGCATGGCAAATGAATCTATTGAGTTCGGGGCCAGGTTGTGATACCACATCATTGCCCCCTTAGAGAGTGTTTTCCCGAACTTCTTTAGTAAGACGTACTCGATCTCATCGCCCTTTACGTCGTTGCCCCTCACTGTGCAAGTGTAAGGAGTAACGTGCTCATTGGGGTCTGAGGTCCCGTTGTATTTTGGAAGTTCTGGCATTCTGAACTTCTTTGGAATGGGTTTTGGAGACGTTTCCTCTGGGAATGGCCTTTGTATGAACTTCTTCGAATCCACACCTTTCAGGATGGGGATGCACCCGGAATTTAGTCGACCCTGGAGTTGTAGGTCTTGACCTTTTTGTCGTTGGCTTCTATCTTCTTCTCGCCTGATTCGATCCTCTTTGTGAGGTCCTTGAGCATCTTTACAATGGCGGGGTCGGCTACCAACCCATTGTTGCTTGACCTCTCTGGTACTTGCGCAGCCGGGGAAGCCGTCCCCGGCGCTACCATGCTGGGAGTTCTCTGGTGACTTTGCAGCTGAGCAATCGCTAGCTGTTGTGCTTGCAACATTTCAAAAATAATGTGAAGGTTAACCTCCCGTTCATCCTTAGCCGGGGTTTCCTAGGCTTCTTATTGGTATCCTTGGTGCGCGCTCCTGTTAGTGTGGGAGCTCACATCGACGTGTTGAGCATCGCGTCCACGAAAATCGGTTCTGGTGCGTTCTCAGGGTTTCACGG
Source organism: Nicotiana tabacum (assembly GCF_000715075.1). Lineage (NCBI taxonomy): Eukaryota > Viridiplantae > Streptophyta > Magnoliopsida > Solanales > Solanaceae > Nicotiana > Nicotiana tabacum. The sequence continues at coordinate 53,098,307 of NC_134087.1, read as the reverse complement.
TGGTACACCACCACCTGGAACATCTACACCATTTTCTCAATGGTTCTTAAGATTGTTGTGTACTGAGTTGGACATTTTGACCTGAAATCAAAGATCTTGGGCAAGAAAAAGCGTGAAAGATAACTTGTGTTATGTAGTTAAACCAGCAAGAAAATATTCACTATTATTTTTAGCCCCACGGTGGGTGCCAAACTGTTTAACGTGAAAATGGTAATAACAGTTAAATTTGATTTAGTGGTTCTAAAAATATTTGATCTATTTTTATGCTAGTTGTTAGGTAGTTGATGCTATGGGAAAGACTTAGAAACTAGATAGGAGCTTAGAAACGAGATGTTAATCAAACCGAATCACTGCCAATCGGGGCCTCAAGCTTTCCTAATCGAGGGCCTCGGGGTCGAGTCTGAAGCTCATCTGGGAGCTATCGAAGGTGGTCGATGGGGAATAACAGTTATAAATAAATCAAAGATGGCTCTTTATGGCCAATAATAAGCAATAAATGATGAACAATAATTAGAACACAATAAATATGAACAATAAATGAAGCAATGAGACCAAGAGAATATGTTAGAGAGCTGAGAGAATGTCCAAGTATATTGAGTATGGAGCAACAGATATTTACAAAATGACAAGGATCCTCTTTATGTGAGAGGGGGAATTCCAACATAGTACAAATGCATTAATTACAAAGATATGTGGCTGGTACACCCATTAAATGCTCTGATTCGCCTTTTGGGCTAGTCCACTAGACTTGACCTGCCATATGCACGTGCCTTGGGAACTCTACCTAGATCTGCCGAGGTCGGTAATTCACAATGTCTCGGGTCTGGTCATGAGTTATACTGTCTCGAAGTCGAACTGTCTCGAAGTCGATCATTGGAAGCCCTCGAGATGCCTTGATGCCCGTGAAATCGAGCCGTCGATTTCCACCGTATACAAAAATGCTAGCAGAAGCTACTTTAGATCTAAAGTTCAAAGATTTACCATTTCAAGACTAAAAGAGATACGGACACATAATTATTGTGCGGCTGCAGAAGTCAGCCACATGACCGCACTCAGAATAGTGCGGTCTGCAGAAGGGCTTTGTGCGGCCGCACCAGGATTTGTGAGGACCGCAGAACTAAAGAGATGTCGCCGCATTCCACAATTGTGCTGCCGCAGATCTAGTTCCTATCAATATTGAAGAAATGTGCGGATTGCACATGGAATTGTGCGACCGCAGAACCTCCTAAAGGGCATTGTTCGAACTTTCTAGCTTGGTATAAATAGACTAGTTTCACGAAATTAGGTCATGTTTTGAATATTAGAACTCCTATAGCTGTTTTTTCTTACTGCTTTAGGAAACTTTAGCTTACTTTAGTTATTTAACATTGGATTTTTATCTTTTAATCTTTGAATATGAGTTTTATCATCTTTTCTACCTTGTTTTCTTCTACACCCATTATGAGTAGCTAGATTTTTAACTAGGGTTATAACCCAACCCTGGTGTGTTAACCTAATAGGTGTTTAATTTATAGCTTGTTTATAGTTGGGTGTTTATTATTCAGCCTTGTTCTTGCTTTTTATTGTAGAATTAATGGTTGCAAATAATAGTTTATGTCTATTTGACTTGGTCTCTACTTGAAAAAGAGAGACTTAGTCTAGGAAAACTTGGCTAACAAGAATTTGGGTTGAAATCAAGAGATTGATAGTCCTAATTAAAGGGTTGAACCTAGAGATAGTAAAACCCGACTTGAGTATTTTATCAATTGTTTGGTTCAATACCAATTTGTACTTGATAAAGCCAAATTGGGCAAAAATCACTCTCTTACCGAGAGGTATTGAGTGGGTACTTGAGTGTTGATATCTATAATACACCCAACCAACAAAACAAGCTTTAAAGTGTACAACCCGTTAGGCAAACACTAAGTTCATAGCCCCAGGCCTTTTACAATATTTGAAACAAAAACACAATTTCTTAGTTTCAATTATTTGTATTGCAATCTTAGTTTAATTTAGACCTAGAAACAACCATATTTGTTGAAGTTCAATCTAGATTCTTCACGCGCTTATTCAAAATATATACTACGTTATCCCATTCATATAGCTTCCTGTGGAATTCGACCCCAACTCTGCAGGGTATTACTATTGCTTCAACCATTTTATAACCTCGAATAGAGGTGTGACTTGGACGAGTTCAATTTTTGGCGTCGTTGCCGGGGAACTAAAAATAGATTTAGCTATATATTTAGTTTTGTGCGTGAATTATCTTCTTTTCCTTCCGAATTACTAATCTTTTTGGTGCAACAACTGTAAGTGAAACAATGGCTCTCAAAAACAATGATTCTCTCGGAAACATGTCTATGGGGGATGTGGACGTGGAAGATGACCAAGTTGAAGAGGTTCCTCTGGAACCTCAAGCAAATAGACGAGGCTGACCACGTCAAGAACACATTCTCGTTCCACCCCTACCTCCACAAAGAGCGGCTCCACACCGAGTGTTTCCGAACGAAGGGTATGCAAGTACCATAGTCTCACCTTGTATTAGGGCGAACAACTTTCAAATCAGAATTGCTATGCTCACATTGTTGGAGAAATGGGGATTCTTCACTGGGGCTCCAAATCAAAATGTGTACAAACACTTGTAGGGGTTTGTGGACACTTGCTGGGGGAGTAAACAGACAAACTTCTCCGAGGATGTTTTACGATTGAGGCTATTTCTTTTCTCTCTATGTGGGAAGGCCTTAGATTGGTTAGAAATGTTGCCAAATCATTCTATCCATACATGGGATGAATTGTTGGACAAACTTATTTCCAAGTTCTTTTCTCTCGGGCATATAGTAATTCTTAGAGACGAGATTCTAGAATTCAAACGAGAACCCAATGAGCCTTTGCATGAGATATGGAGAGGTACCAAACTATGGTGAAAGAGTGCCCAAACAATGACAGGACGGATGCTATGATTCAACAAAATTTCTATAGGGGGATCAATACTACCAATCAATGCGTGGTCAACCAACTTGCTTGTGGAAATTTCATGACAACGTTGTATGCGGAAGCTTGTGACATTCTAGATGAAATGGCGGATAATTAATCGGCATGGCAAAGTAGATACTTCATCAGCATGGCAAAGTAGAACAAATGTTCCTCAAAGAGATCCAAATGTGATTCACTTGCATAAAGAATTGCATGATCATGGACAAGAAATTGCCAAATTTCACCACCACAATGAATTAATAAGACAAGGCTCAACTTCAAAAAGTGCAAGGTCCTAAGCAAGTCAATAATGTGGAGTGAGTTAGATGATGGTAAACAAGAGAAGGCAAAAGGGTCCTCAAATGCAAAACCGTGTGGAACATTTTGTGCAAGATGATAATGGGTTTGATCAATATGAATCCTAAAATGAACAAGAGGAGGAAGTACAACATGTGAACACTTCCAAGGGCAAAGAAACAACTCTTGAGGTGTCACGACCCAAATTTCCATCTGTTGGGTATCGTGATGGCACTTAGTCTTACGGATTAGGTAAACCTAACATTAAATGAAATAAAAACAATATTTAAATAACATCTAACAATTTGAAATAGAAATCTCTTTAAAATTTATAACCCCAAAACCGATAGTACAAGTCATAAGTTGTACAGAGTTTGATAGAAAACCTCTAAAATACAACTGTCTCGAAATAAGAGTGAACAATGTAAATACAAGATAAGAAGGTGACTCCAAAGCCTGCGAACACAATAGGTTTACCTTGAGTCTCCACAGGAATGATCCGCACAGCTCGTGTCGATCAAATACCTGGATCTGCACAAAAATTATGCAGAAGTGTAGTATGAGTACACCACAGCGGTACCCAATAAGTATCAAGACTAACCTCGGAGGAGTAGTTACGAGGAATAGTCAAGACACCTACTAGACTAAATAACCTGAAAAGTATAAGTACAGAACAACAGAGTACAATATTTATATAAAGACTACGCATAATGACAAAACGATACGGTAATTGCAGTAAGAAAAGGAAAGCAACAACTAAAAGCGGAACAACATAATAATAACACAGTAGGATGAGAAGAACACAGTTTAAATCTGATGATCACAGATAAAGGACATTCAAGTAATAACTTAATGAAAACGTTCGCTTTCACACAAGATTTTAGCCCATAACCATCACGAGGTATCGAACTCAGAGTATTCACAATTCACGGGTCCAAATTCCGGAACCCTAACCACTTGGGCATCCTGTGCCCTCATTACAAATTTATAACCACACTGGCGACTCATGTACCAAGAGGGTCATTCTCACATAGAAGTCAAGTAACAAAGGTGTGCATCAATACTCAACAATATCAAGATCCATCCTCTTAACCAATAAGAGTGCTTCACTACGTGTATGCTTGTGCAAGTGTTTTAACATAGATCATGCCAGCTAGTAAGTATAGAAAAAGAAACGGACAGCACATAGAATATTTTCCCACACATTTCAAAAAAAATAGAACTCACACAGATAAGTGCATCACTACACAAATATCAACAAAATGAATGCCCCCAGACCATCACAAGTCACCACAAATCAGTCCCCCACATAGCCCACCTTGTCTCACCATGTGTGCAATAATAAAGTAGGTGCCCGCCTTGTCTCGCCACACATGCAACATAACATTTCCACCTTGTCTCACCACATGCGCAACCCACATGTCCCGCCTTGTCACGCCGCATGTGCAAAAATCAACAGTAACAATAGCACGGCAGAAACCTCGTGCAACCCAATAACACTCGCACGATAGAAACCTCGTGCATCACAATAACAACAAACGCACGACAGAAACCTCGTGCATCACAAAAATAAGTACAATAGCAACAATGTCAATAAATACAAGAGTACGGCAAGTAAATCAACTCAATAACTTTCGATCACAAAGAAACGGTAAATCTAGTTCACAAGGAATAACCACAATAGAGAATACTAGGCAAAATAAGAATATCTCAACAAGGGAGAAATAAATCTGTAACAACGATCCCACAATATGCACTTCAACAACAAGGGAGCTAACATGAGTCAAATAATTACAAATAAGGATCTACCAACTAACATATTGGATATCTAAACTTCTTTTAAGGTTGGGCAATTACGAAGAAGATATAACAAATTCAATTAAGGATAAGCAGCGGAAAGATAATCATAACCTTAATTAAGACTAAACAATTACAGGATGAGATAAAATAATTTCAAATAAAGATAAGCAGTTATGAAAAGATAGCATAACAATAGAAGAGGTAAAAATCTTCAGTTAAGTCAAATAAGAGTCAAATAGGCAATAGGAGTGAATCATAAAGCAATTAATTCCAATTAAAGCATGTAGAGGTAAAACTATTGAAAGGAAACTCAATCATATCAAGAACAACTTCATACTCAATGAATATGAGGACCTAAGAACCCTAAAAGACCAACTTTCCACAAATAAGTCTGAGCACGCACTCGTCATCTCGCGTACACAGACGACAATTAGCATAGAAGATTTAAATCTTAAGGGGTAGTTCCCCCACACAAGGTTAATCAAGATATTTACCTCGAACCAAGCTCGATCAATCAGTAACAATGCCTTTTCCATGAATATCCGACTCTAAATGGCCCAAATCTAGCCAAAAGCAATTCGATACAATCAACCGGAGCTAAAGGAATCAATTCCATAAGAAGATACTAAGCTTTAATTCAAAAGTCAACAAGTCAACATAAAAGACGAGTCAACGTCTCATAACTTGGTAAAACTTACAAAATCCGAATACTCATTCAACAACGAGTCCAACCATAGCAAAATTAGCCAATTCCGATCACAACTCGACCTTCAAATCCCCAATTTATAGTTTATGAAGTTTCTACAATTTTTTCTAAATTTGCATCTCAAAGTACTAATTAAATGATGAAATCAGTAATATATTCATGTATATTAACCAAAACCGAGTTAGAATCACTTACCCCGATGAATTTCTAGAAAAACCCATGAACAATCGTCACAAACCGAGCTCTCTATGTCCAAAAATAAAATAATACCCTAAGCATCGGTTTTATAGTACATCCTATGACCTCCCAATGTGCGGTACGCATATTTCCAAGTGCAGTCACACATTTCCAAGTTCTGCGGTCGCACAAAAATTATGTAGCTACATTTCACAGTCTCTCCACTACCAGGATTCAGTAAATTGGACATACCTTTCTCCACAAATGTCCAAATGATGATATCTTTACCTTTCCGGAAATGAGACACAAAGGGCTACAACTTTTGTTTTTGAATCATCTCCAAATTCCTTGTAGATCGAAAGATATAAGCTTCCGAAGTCGGACAAGCGAACCTTTGGAATCACCAGAAGTGTGGCTGCAGACAAAATTGTGCGTTCCATACTTTTCCTCTGTGGTCCGCACTTTTTCGTATGCTCCAGAACATTTTTCATCTGCTACAACACTAAAAAATGTGCCTGAGCACATGGAATTGTGCGGTCCGCACTTCCAACGTTCCAAAACAACATCAGAGTGCTAAATGTCCAGACTTGCTCAAAACTCACCCTGAAACATACCCAAGGCCCCCGGGATGTCAACCAACGATACCATAATGTCCTAAATCACCATACGAACTTGGCCGATCCCTCAAATCACATCAAACAACAACAAAAATATGAATCGCACACCAATTCAAGCTTAATGAACTTGAAACTTCAAACTTCTACAACCGATGCCGAAACATATCAAATCACGTCCGATTGACTCCAAATTTTGCACATAAGTACAAAATCACGGACCTACTCCAACTTCTGGAACTGGAATCCTACCCCAATATCATCAAAGTCAACTCTTGGTCAAACCACTCAACCTTCTAAAACATCAATTTTTCTAACTTTCGCCGAAATGCTTCAAATTACTCTACAGACCTCCAAATCCGGATGCACGCCTAAGTCCCAAATAACCTTACAAAGCTGTTGAAATCATCCAAAACCCACTCCAGATCCGTCCACACAGAGTAAAAAATCTCGGTTGACTCTCATCGCTTAAGCTTCCAAAACTAGAATCCTTCTTCCAATTTGACTTCGACTCATCTGGTAACTGAACTCAACCACACACGCAAGTCATAAAACATAATACAAAACTACTCAAGACCTTATGCCACTGAACGAAGCTTAAATTCTCAAAATGACTATTCGTGTCGTTACACAAGGCCCGAATCAACAACAATGGCGACCTGAAGTAAATCAAGGGAATTGGAATTCAAACAACCAAGGTAATTGGAATGGTGGTAACAACCAATAGAATTGGAACAATCAAGGAAATTTGAATGGTCAAAATAACCAAGGCAATTATAGTGGCAATAGTCAAGGATATTGGGGAGCCAACAATAAAGGAGGGTGCACAATAACCAAGGCAACCGGTGATCGGTTTATAAAAGGACCCCGATGTATCAACAACTGAGCAACCCACCTCTTTATCCTTCCCATGGTCCAAGCTCTTCCAACAATGAGATGGGATGAATTGAGAACATGTTCAAACAAATGATGGAGAATAATACGTACTCTGATGCTCAACTAGCCTCTCACAACACTTCAATTCGCAATTTGGAAGTTCAATTGGGGGAAATATCGCAAGCTTTAAACACTCGTCCTAAGGGAGCACTACCAAATGACACGGTGGTGAATCTGAAGGGTAGGAACAACACTGGACATGCCATGGTCATTACTACAAGGAGTGGAAAAGGTAGGGATGCAACCACCTCAAGCCAAAGGAAAATTATAGATGATGAGCAAGTGGTACAAGAAGATGACATGCCGAGCAATGAAGTGCAAGCAAATGATGAAGTGAGGATTGACATTGATGACAATGTGGAGGAGACTCACGAGGAAGTGAACACTTCTAGGGAGCACATTGTTGACACACTGGAACCGATAGTGCCAGAGGCTAAGGCAGCGATGCCTAGGCCTCCTCCTCCATACCCTCAAAGGCTTGCCAAGAAAAATGGCGAGAGCCAATACAAAATTTCATTGACATGATAAAAAGTCTATCTATTAATGTGCCATTGGTTGAGGATTTGGAGCAAATGCCCGATTATGCAAAGTTCATGAATGACTTGGTGATAGAGAAGATGTCGATGAATTGTGAAACTATAAAGCTGACTTATAAAGTGAGTGCAATTGTGCACTCAATGGCTCCTAAATTGGAAGATCTCGGTGTTTTCACAATCTCGTGTACCATTGGAAGTGCGACTTTGCCAAAGCTTTTTATGATCTTGGGACAAGTATCAACATGATGACCTATTCGGTTTTCTAAACTTTGGGAATTGGACAACCAAGACCCATATCTATGAGATTACAAATCGCATATCGTACCATGAAGAGACCGTTGGGTATCATCGATGATGTGTTGGTTCCTGTTGACAAATTTATTCTCCCAGCGGATTTTGTTATTCATCATTGTGAGGTTGATTATGCAGTGCCGATCATTCTTGGTAGACCTTTCCTTGCTATGGGAAAGGCTCTAGTTGATGATGAAGTCGAAGAGCTCACTTCCTGGGTTGGTGATGAGAAGGTGGTTTTCCATGTGTGTAAGTCTATGAGGCAACCCAATAGCAATGAGGTGTGCTCTTTCATGGACTTGGTGACTGATGTGATTAATGAAGAAACAAGTGTCGTGATGAATGTTGATGATACTTTGGAGGTCGTCTTGCTCAATTGTGATGATGAAGAAATTGAGGGTTATGTGGAATGTGTGAACGCTTTGCAAGGAATGTCCTTTGATATTGAGAATGCAACCACTCCTCCAACAAAGCCTTCAATTGAGGAGCCTCCCATCTTGGAGTTGAATCCATTACCTTCACATCTTCAGGATTAATTTCTTGTCCATTCTTCTACTTTACCAGTTATTCTTTCCTCTAATTTGACTAACGTGCATATAGATTCCACATTGGCAGTGCTACAAAAGAGGAAGAAGGCTATTGGATGGACTTTGGCGGATATTAAGTAGATAATCCCCGTATTTTACATGCACAAAATTAACTTAGAGGAAGGTGTCAAACCATCTATTGTACATCAAAGGAGACTCAATGAATCCATGCAAGAGGTTGTCCAAAAAGTAGGTCATCAAGTAGTTGGATGCCAGGGTTATGTAACCTATTTCCGATAGTTCATGGACTTCTCCGGTTCAATATGTCCCAAAGAAAGAGGGCATGACGGTGGTCACCAATGGAAAGAATTTGTTGATTCATACAAGAACTGTGACCGGGTGGAGAGTGTGTATGGACTATCACAAACCCAACAAAGTCATAAGGAAGGATCATTTCCCACTTCTTTTCCTATATCAAATGCTTGATAGATTGTCCGGCCGTGCTTTCTATTATTTTCTTGGTGGGTATTTCGGCTACAGCCAAATTTTTATCACTCCGAAGGATCAAGAGAAAACTACTCATGTCCTTATGGTGCTTTCGCATTTCTGAATTCTCGCGGATGCCATTTGGGTTGTGAAATGCACCGGAAACTTTTCAAAGGTGTATGATGGCTATCGTCACGGGATTGAGAGAAGTGACATTTCATGGTTGAGTAAGGTATTGTCATTGGTCACAAGATATTAAATAATGGCATTGAAGTTGACAAGGCAAAGATTGAGGTATTTTCTAAACTTCCACCTCCAACTTCAGTAAAAGGCGTGCGGAGTTTCTTAGGCCACGCGGGATTTTACCGGTGCTTCATCAAGGATTTATCTAAAGTGGTTAACCCATTGTGCAAGCTTTTGGGTAAAGATGCCAAGTTCTAATTCAATGATGATTGCATGAGAGCCTTTGAGTTGCTAAATCTCAAGTTGACCACTACTCCAATTATCACCGCTCCAAATTGGAGTGTTTCTTTTGAGCTCATGTGCGTTGCAAGTGATGTAGTGGTAGGGGTTGTTTTGGGGCAACGTATTAGAAAGATCTTCCATCTGGTACATTATGCAAGCAAGACCATGAATAGTGCCTAAGTCAACTACATCGATATGGATAAAGAGCTTTTTGCCATTGTGTTTGCTATTAAAATGTTTCGCCCTTACTTGATGGGTGCAAAAGTGATTGTTCATACGGATCATGCAACACTCCATTCTCATGAACAAGAAAGATTCCAAAGCCCATTTGATGAGATGGGTACTTTTGTTACAAGAGCTTGATATTGATATCCAAGATCGAAAAGGAAGTGAAAACCAAGTGGCGGACCACTTGTCCCGTTTGGAGGAGGAGGGGCGGCCACATGATGGCCTTGAAATCAATTACTCCTTCCCCGATGAGCAACTCTTGGCTATTTCATTGAAAGAGGTGCCTTGGTTCACGGATCTAGCTAACTATCTTACGAGTAGTATCATCCCGGTTGAGTTCTCTTCAAACCAAAGGAAGAAGCTCAAATGGGATTGTCAAGACTACTATTGGGATGAACCGTACCTTTTCTGAATTTGTACTGATGGAATGATTAGAATATATGTACCGGAGGAGGAACAAAGTGAAATTCTTGGGGATTGTCACTCTTCGCCGTATGGTAGTCACCATGGTGGAGCAAGAACGACAGCCAAAGTGTTAAGTTGAGGTTTCTTTTGGCCCACTCTCTACAAGGATGCTAGTGATCTTGTCAAGCATTGTGATGAATGTCAAAGGGTCGGTGGAATCTCAAAGAAAAATGAAATGCCCCCTACCATCTTGGAGATTGACATTTTCGATGTATGGGGTATTGACTTCATGGGTCCGTTTGTGAGTTCTTGTGTAAACACCTACATCTTGGTCGCGGTTGATTATGCGTCCAAATGGGTTGAGGCCATTGCTTTGCCCAACAATGAAGCAAGGTGTGTGGTGGAGTTTTTGAAGAAGAACATCTGTACAAAATTTGGTAGTCCAAGGGCTAATATAAGTGATGGGGAATCACATTTTTGCAACAAAGCCTTCGATACATTACTCTTGAAGTGTGGTGTCACTCATAAAGTCACGACCCTCCATCATCCTCGAGAAGGTGGTCAAGTGGAAGCCTCCAACCAGGAGATAAAGAGTATTTTGTCAAAAATAGTGAATGCCAACCGGACGGATTGGTCAAAGAAACTTGATGATGCTTTATGAGATTATAGGACGGATTAGAAAACACCGATTAAAATGTCTCCATATCGGTTGGTGATTGAGAAAGCTTGTCATCTTCTGGTGGAACATGAGCACAAGGCCATGTGGGCATTGAAGAAGTTGAATGTTAAGTGAGATGTCGCCGCCAATTTAAGGGTGGCACAATTGAATGAGCTAGATGAGTTCCGGTACAATGCATATACAAGTTCATCCTTATGCAAGGAGAAGATGAAGTACCTCCATGACAAGTACATTCGGAACAAGGAGTTTAAAGAAGGTGATCTTGTGTTGTTGTAGAATTCCCGATAACTGATGTTTCAGGGAAAGTTGAAGTCTGAATGGTGTGGTCCATTTGAGGTTGTGAGTGTGACACCCTTTGGTGCATTGGACTTGAAAAATATAAATGATGAAGTGTTTAGAGTCAATGCTCACCGAGTGAAGCATTATTTGGGAAAAGTTGGTGATGGCCACGTTGTGGCCATTCTTCCTTTCAAATGATAATAGTAATCTACGTCGTACCGTGACATTATATTAGGAGCTTCTTTAGAGGCAACCCATGTGTCTTTTTCTTTTTCTTCTTCTTTAGATAGGTCTTGTTTTGATCTAACTAGTTTTGAAGTGTGTTGCAGGAATGAGTGTGATTTGCAAGGACACTGCCCAGGAAAATTGGCTATGGAAAAAGTGCCAACTGCATATTTATTGTGCGGACCGCACAATTTTGAGTGCCACAGCAGAAAGGGATCTGCGGCCGCATAATTCTTGTGCGGACTGCACAGCTGGATGTCAAAAATTGCACACTCTTTGAAGTTTGCCTGTTAGAGAAATGGCCAAAGTGCGGCCGCACAAGGAATTGCGCGGTCCGCACTCAAAAATGTGTGAACTGCACAATCATCAAAGGGTAAAAGTGTACCAGGTAAAGGAGTGCAGTCCGCACATGAAATTGTGTGTTGCACTCATCTCTTTAACCCTTGCCAAATCGTGTTAAGTAGAAATAGTGGCCTTCTCACTACAATTAAAACTTTAAAAACTCTGAACAATTATCACAAAGGCAAATATTGTGCACTCAGTTGATTCAAACATCTATCACTCATTTCATCACCTTTGATTCCTCCTTAGCATCACTACATTACTAGTATGTTCAATTCATCTTTGAAAATTTTAAATTTTCTTAATTTTCTTCATAATTAGTTTAGTTTTCTTTAGACCTAAGGTCAAATTTGTCATCATATGAATTTAAATTTGTGTGGGTAACTTCCTAGTTGCTATTTGGGGGATGAGTGAATTGTTTATCATGTTTAATTGGTATTGCCATGTCAAATTTGTGTGCAATGTTATGAACCCTAAGTTCTGCCCGATTTATTTTTGAATTGTGCGGCCGCACAAGAAAATATGCGGTCCGTAGATTGTTAGTCTAGGGCAAATGATGTGAAATGATTGTGCGGTCCGCAGAAATTTAACCACGGCCGTAGGAAAGTGTATGCGGCTGAAGATCGACCAATTCTCTGTTATCAAAGAGTTGCACTTTTGAAGCTGAAATTGTGCGGTCGCATTCAAAATTGTGCGGACAGCACTTCCATTGTGTGGTCGCACGTGAAACTATTTGGACCATAGAATGACCACTGCAGCCGCACTTTGAAATTGTGCGGTCCGCACATTCCCATCTGCGGCCGCACTCAAAAATGTGTGGACCGCACATCTTTACCTGTATTTGGTTTTTCCTTCAACAGTCTGCAACTGTATAATGCTGTGAGTTTGAACAATAATTGATCCATGTTACTATGTATTGCAAAAAATGGTTAGATCAAGGGGATAAGGTGATACATCTAAAGTGAGGGTGAATCCTCCCGATGCGAATACAGGGGTAACATACCACTCTCTGTGCAAAGAGTAATAGCAAAGAAAGCAACAGCTGGGAGAGCCCCGGAGCCTTCTAAATACAACTCATATGTCTTATCTAGGAAAGCATCAGAGGGCAATTCAGTGCAATAGCAACCCGATGCACAGTCACAGCCGAGGCAGCTCCTGGGCAGGTTCCAACTCAAAGATGAGCTTCCACCTCAGCTAGCTCTTCTGGCGGTTTGGAAGATGAGAGTCAGGGTTTAGAGCCCTCTTCCTCTCATTCCCCTGCTGCACTAATTACAGTTGATGATGATGATATTCTCGATGACGGTCGAGGGGGTGATACCCGAGTTGCCGGCCTTAAGAGGTCAAAGAAGAAAGATGTCTGGGAAGATAGATTTGTGAGCCTAACTGCTTTCAATAGGTTTCGAGAATGGTGGTCTTAGAGATCGATCATCCTTGAGTGTCAATTTGTTTTGAAAGACTTGGATAGGTACAATCCGAATGTGGCAAGACAGTTTTGGGAGAGAAAAGGGAGGGACATAGCTCACTCAAACTGTGGTGGATGTCAAGGATCACTTAGTCTGGGAATTCTACGCCAATGTGGCACACATCAAGAACGGGACTAAGGTGACTAAAGTAAGGAACCTAAACGTCAGATTTGATCAGAACTCATTGAACATATACTTGGGACTCGAGAATGTGGATCTTGTACAATATTTGTAGAAGTTTGCATTAGGTGATGTTACTCGCCCATGGCTAGCGGATATATTGGCAGCTCTAGGACCACCACCACCACCATGGATCATAGCAGGGGTTCCAAATAAGTGGAACACCCTAAAATTTGAAGCTAAGGGTTGGAAAACATTTGTGTGAATTCGAATAGATCCAAGCCAGAATGAAAACAATCTCCTAGTCCCACGGGCTGTACTAGTTGCCTCCATCATGACCGGGTACCAATCAATGTGGGTACCATCATGTCGGCCAATAAGTCTCTGGTCGGTAGGCAGGGTGAGAGCTCCCTCCCATATCCAAACACTTTCATAGAGTATCTTACAGATGTAGGGAGTGGAGTTAATGGCTTTTGATACAAAGGTTCGGGCGAAGCAACCCTTCACATGGTACTCTTTGAAGGACCCGAGGAACCAAAAGAACAAGGGACAGTCAACTACTACCGTGGGCAAGTCTGATGAGCCTTAAGTGGTACTTACAGCTTCAGCTGACATGCCTACCACTGCCGCTGGGCTGTTACATCTTGCATTTTCGTACGTTAAAAGTTTCGTCTTCAATTAATTGACGTAGACTCGGGGATGAGATCATCTTGACGTTAACGTATTTACGCTATTTATAACAAGCGATAAATAAGTGTCATGAAGGATAAAGGGTATACGAATTAAAGAAAATGAATTTCGTTGAAAGTGGCCAATTTGGGATAAAATACTGGTCGAGCGATAATACCCGATAATTATGAACTAGAACCATGCAAGGTACCATATGACCAGGTTAGTATAATATATAAAGTATATAAAAAAAGTAGAGTTTAAAGTAATATGTGGTAATTTTTAAATTATACGGGTAATTAGTTAATTATACGGTAACGGAACATTACCCAGTTAACTAATAAGTGGATAAAAATTAACAAAATTTCACTCAAAAAAAAACGTGGCACAAATGCCACAAGGCTAATAATGACTCATAAGTCATCTATGCCATGTGGCTACTTATAGTCAAAATTAAAATCTAACTAACATAACACTTTAATCTAAGTCTTATCTATTGCTTTCTTAGGTTCAAATACATTAGAAGATCAGAAGCAATTCCTTCTTAAAAGATTCAAGAAAAACATTAAAAATATAAGGTAATCTTCGTTCAAAAAAAACTTCAAAAAAGAGAATTTGTTGGAATAGTAGTAACGTGGAATTTTGCGGTTCTAAAAGAGTACGGTGCAATCTTCTTCAAGAATAGTATACAGAATTTTCCCTACTCCAGAATAGTATATATATGCATATGGGATACGGGATACGCGCCACCACCTGATCAGTTGGTATATGTTGATGATGTTGCCCACAGTGGCCAAGATGATATGATGGGATGCGCTCAATGGCTTGGTGATGTTATGTACACCTATACCCATGCATGACACTACATTAATATGCACGTGCGTAACATTATAAATGTTTTAGATTTACAAATGGATTTCTTTATTCCATGTTTCATCTATGCCTTTTACGTCCAGATTTTCATACCTTACATACTCAGTATATTTTTCATACTTATGCCCTACTTTACGGGGCCTGCATTTCATGCCCGCAGGTGCATGTAACCAAGCTGACGGTCCCCCTTCTTAGGATCCTTGATCAGCTAGAGTTGGCGTGCTTCACATGTCTACAGGCGTGCTCCACTTGATTCGGAGCTGCTTTTGATTTTGGTACGATACATTTGTATATATATATGGGTATGACGTGGCTCAGTCCCGTCTTTGTACAGTTATATTTCTATTAGAGGTCTGTAGACAGTATGTCTAGTTGGATAGTATGTGGCCTTGCCGGTTTTCAGTTTTGGATGTATAGTTGTCTATAGCAGCCTTGCTGGCTCGCCCACTGTATTCTGCATGTATACATACATATGCCTTGTTGGCAGGTTTCCTTCATGTATGTTATTTTCATAATTTAGCAGATATTATTCAGGTTTATATCTTGGACGTATGCTTAGGGGTGTTTGACATGTAGGACTCGGGCACCCGTCGCGGCCCATCGGTTTGGGTTGTGACAAAAGTGGTATAAGAGCAATTTTGTCCTAGGGTTGTCTACAGACCGTGTCTAGTAGAGTCTTGTTTATGGGTGTGTTATGCACCAGACTTATAGACAGGAGACTACAGGACATATAGGATGTTATCCTCTCTTTTTATCTCAGATCGTGCGATACAAGAATTCATGTTCCTAACGATATGTTATATTTTAGAGATGCCTCCAAAGAGTGCGGCCACCCAGAAGGGAAAGTCCGTGGCTGGTGAGACTACTAGTCGAGCGCCACGAGTTACCAGCGCTCGAGGAGAATCTCATGGTGAGGTTCCATCTAAGTCTTCACATACCCCGCCCTTTCTAGAAGAGCTCCGAGGGACACCAGCCCCAGCGCCCGCCCTTGTACATTCAGCACCTCAGCTAGATAAATCGGGTCAGGATATGAGAGATGTTATTCAGCTATTAACCCGATTAGTAGTTGCGCAAGCTCGGTGTCAGGAAATAGGTATTGGTCATGCAGATAGGCCCATCAGTGCGAGGGTTCGTGACTTCATTAATTTAGAGCCTCCGATATTCACTAGGGCAGATCCGAATGAGGACCCTCTAGTATTTATTGATAGAGTGCAGAGGACGTTATGGGTAATGAAGGCCACTACGACTGAGTCAGTTGAGCTAGCTTCCTATAGACTCCGAGATGTTGCAGCTAATTGGTACGAGTCTTGGGAATTGTCTAGAGGTTAGGATGCCCCTCCAACAGTATGAAAGGAGTTTACAGAAGCTTTTCTTCGTCATTATCTGCCACCAGAGCTTAGACGGGCTAGAGTTGATAGGTTCTTGACCTTTCGGCAAGATAACATGAGTGTTCGGGAGTACAACCTTCAGTTTGATTCGTTGGCTAGGTATGCTCCCACTATTGTATCTAAGATGGAGGATCGGCTGCACCGGTTCGTGATGAGATTAGAGACTTATTTGCTTAACGATTGTATGTCGGTCTCACTTTAGCCAGACATGGATATTTCTCGTATTTAGGGATACGCTCAGGGCATAGAGGAGTGTAAATAGAAATAGAGGGCCGATCGTGAGCATGATAGGGCCCAAAATAAGAGATCGAGGTCTTCGGGTCCTTCTGGTGAGTTTCGAGGTAGTTAGAGGCAGCAGTACCCAAGGTATCTAGACCATCCATTAGCTAGCGCACTCCTTCAGTTTGGTAGTAAGAGATTTGATCGTTCCTCATATTCAGGGCCTGGTTAGAATTTTAGGGCCTCAGGTTCACAGTATAGGGGTGAGTCAAATTAGATAAGGTTGTCATTACCATGATGTGCTTAATGTGGTAAGCAACATACCAGGTAGTGCCGTATGGGATTAGGTATATGTTATACTTGTGGTTATCTATGCCACCTTATGAGGGATTGTCCGATGAGAGCTGATGCAAGCATAGCTCAGCCAGTGGGATCTATAGTTGGTTCGTCATCATCAGTACGCCCCCTAGGCAAGGTCCACAAGCACCAATGAGTCATGGTAGAGGCAGAGGTGGAGCATCTAGCTAGAGCAGTCCTCAAAACTGCATTTATGCGTTGTCATGACGACAGGACCAGGAGTCATCGCCTGATGTTGTTATAGGTATATTATCAGTCTCCTCATATGATGTATATGCACTGATTGATCCAGGTTCCACCTTATCATACGTTACTCCATTGGTTTCTAGTAAGTTTGAAATAAAACCTGAATTGGTTAAACCTTTGGAGGTGTCTACACCTATTGGGGACTCGGTGCTAGCTAAGCAAGTATATAGGGGTTGTATAATAGTAGTTCATGGTCAATTTACCGCAGCAGACCTAATTGAGTTAGATATAGTAGAATTTGATGTTATAATAGGTATGGATTGGTTGGCTTCTTGTCATGCCAATGTTGATTGTAGATCAATGATAGTCCGATTTCAATTTCCAGGGGGGGCTATTTTGGAGTGGAAAGGTAATACGGTGTCGCCGAGAGGTAGATTTATTTCCTATCTCAAGGCAAGGAAGATGATCGGAAAGGGCTATAGTTATCACTTAGTTGGGGTTAAGCATGTGGAAGTGGAGTCACCAACCATTCAGTCCCTCCATGTGGTTAATGATTTTCCCGATGTTTTTCCCGATAAGATTCCAGGTCTTCCGCCAAAGCGAGAAATTGAGTTTGCCATTGACGTACTACCAGATACTCCTCCAATATCTATTTCTTCCTATAGAATGGCCCCCGCAAAGTTGAAAGAGTTACAGGAACAACTAAGGGACTTGCTTGAAAAAGGTTTTATCAGACCTAGTACATCACCGTGGGGGAGCACATGTGTTGTTGGTGAGAAAGAAAGATGGTTCCTTACGAATGTGTATTGATTATAGGCAGTTGAATAAGGTGACGATCAAGAATAAGTACCCACTCCCGAGAATTGATGATTTATTTCATCAATTGCAAGGTGCCAAGTGTTTTTCAAAGATAGACTTGAGGTCTGGGTACCATCAGTTAAGGGTTAAGGATGAAGATATTCCGAAGACAACATTCAGGACTAAATATAAGCACTTTGATTTTCGGGTTATGTCGTTCGGTTTGACCAATGCCCCAGCAATATTCATGGATTTGATGAACCGTGTGTTCAGTCCCTTTTTAGATATGTTTGTAATTATATTTATCGATGATATATTGGTGTATTCTCATTCAGAGGCTGAACATGCAAATTATTTGCATACTGTGCTCAGATCTCTACAAAAAGGGAAGTTGTATGCAAAATTCTCTAAATGTGAATTCCGGTTAAGCTCTGTAGCCTTCCTTGGCATATCATTTTGGGTGAAGGCATCCAGGTGGACACATAAAAGATTGAGGCAGTAAAGACTTGACCTAGACCAGCAACACCGACGGAGGTTCGTAGCTTTCTTGGTTTGGCGGGTTATTACAGGAGATTTGTGGAAGGATTTTCTTCCCTTTCGGCACCTTTAACAAAGTTGACTCAGAAGGGAGAAAAGTTTCAATGGACTGGCGCTTGCGAACAGAGTTTCTAGGTGTTAAATGATAGATTAACTTCAGCACCGGTTCTAATGCTCCCTGGTTATGTGATCTATTGTGACGCTTCAGGTGTTGGATTGGGTTGTGTGTTGATACAGCATGGTAAGGTTGTGGATTATGCTTCTAGACGACTAAGAAAGCACGAGAAGAACTACCCGACCCACATTCTAGAGTTAGCCGCGGTGATTTATGCACAAAAAATGTGGAGGCACTACTTGTATGGCATTCATGTTGATATCTATACGGATCATAAAATTCTCCAGTACATCTTCAAGCAAAAGGAATTGAATCTACGTCAAAGGAGATGGTTGGAGGTACTTTAAGACTATGATGTTGATATTTTGTACCATCCGGAGAAGGCGAACGTAGTAGCCGATGCCCTCAGTCATAGATCTATGGGTAGTATGTCATATACACAGCCAGAAAAGAGGGGAATAGCCCACGAGGTTCATCAGCTAGCTAGTTTTGGAGTTCGGTCACTAGACTCAGGTGATATTGGAATTACTATTCAGGATACAGCAACATCCTCTTTAGTAACTGAAGTAAAGGAACGCTAGTACGAAAATCCCATATTGGTTCGTTATAGGGATACCACCCCTTAGAAGGAGAAGTCACCGTTTAAAATTATAGAAGATGGGGTCCATAGAAATTTAGGGCGATTATGTGTGCCTAATGTTGCAGGGCTGCGTCGGCAGGTTATGGGAGAAACTCACTATTCTCATTATTCTATCCATCCCAGAGTGACAAAGATGTATCATTGTATCAGGGAAGTATATTGGTGGACGGAATGAAAAAGGATATAGAGGAGTTTATTGCTCAGTGTCCTAACTGTCAGCAGGTTAAGATTGAGCATCAGAAACCCGGTGGGTTATTACAGGCTATGGAGATCCCAACTTGGAAATGGGAAGTAATCAATATGGGGTTACCTCACACACAGCGTAAGTGCGATTCGGTATGGGTGATTGTTGATAGGCTTACAAAGTAAGCCCATTTTTTGCTCGTTAGAACTACATATTCCTCAGAGGATTATGCAAAACTTTATATTAAGGAGATAGTATGACTACATGGTGTCCATGTATCTATTATTTTGGATAGAGGAGCTCAATTTATAGCTAACTTCTGGAGGTCCTTCCAAAAGGGATTGAGACTCAAGTAAGTCTTAGTACAACATTTCATCCCCAGACAGACGGACAGGATGAGCGTACTATTCAAACACTGGAGGATATGTTATGAGCTTGTGTAATAGACTTCAAAGGTAGCTGGGATGATCATCTGCCGCTTATTGAGTTCGCATATAATAATAGCTACCATTCCAGCATTCAGATGGCTCCATACGAAGCTATTTACAGATGAAAGTATAGGTCACCTATAGGGTGGTTCGATGTTGGAGAATCTGGATTACACGGGCCAGACCTGGTTCAACAAGCCATAGAAAAAGTAAAATTGATCCGGGATCGACTATTGACAGCTTAGAGTCGCCAGAAGTCATATTCTGACGTGCGGCAACGAGATTTAGAGTTCGGGGTTGATGACTAGGTATTCTTAAAAATGTCACCTATGAAGGGTGTAATGAGGTTTGGCAAGAAAGGAAAACTTAGCCCACGATATATTGGGCCTTATAGAATCATTCGGAAAGTAGGCCAAGTAGCTTATGAGTTAGAATTGTCCTCATAATTTGAGTCTGTCCATCCAGTTTTTCATGTATCTATGTTACGGAAGTGCATTGGTGATCCTACATGAGGGGTGCCTACGGATGATGTACATATTACAGAGTACTTGTCATACGAGGAAATTCTGGTTGCCATCCTATACCGACAAATCCGCAAGCTACAGAATAAGGAGGTAGCCTCCGTAAAAGTACTTTGGAGAAATAACAATGTGGAAGAAATGACTTCGAAAGATGAAGAAGACATGAAGTCTAGATACCCTTACTTATTTCCTCCTCCAGAGAAGGGTCTGACTGGGACATCGCAACCATACGGTATGTGTATAAACTCTTGTATTGGTTATTGTCATTGGTTGTGTGAGGCCATTATCGTTATTGATGATCATGGTCCTATGTGGCATTAAATTATTGAGTTTCTTCAGGAAGAATAGGTAGTAGTATTGTTAGAAAGGCGACCCTGCCAAAGTTATATAGACCCTGGGGAGTTAAATATTCAAGGATGAAAGTTTCTAAGGCGGGAGGATGTTACATCTCCCATTTTCGTACGTTAAAAGTTTCGTCTTCAGTTAATTGACTTAGACTCGGGGATGAGATCATCTTGACATTAACCTATTTACGCTATTTATAACAAGCAACAAATAATTGTCATGAAGGATAAAGGGTACACGAATTAAAGAAAACGAGTTTCGATGAAAGTGGCCAATTTGGGATAAAATACAGGTCGAGCGATAATACTTGATAATTATGAACTAGTACCATGAAAGGTACCATATGACCACGGTAGTGTAATATATAAAGTATATAAAAAATAAGTAAAATTTTAAGTAATTTGTGGCAATTTTTAAATTATATGGGTAATTGGTAAATTATCGGGTAACGAAATATTACCCAGTTAACTAATAAGTGGATAAATATTAGCAAAATTTCACTAAAAAAAACATGGCACAAATTCTAGAAGGCTAAGAATGACTCATAACTCATCTATGCCATGTGGCTACTTATAGTCAAAATTAAAATCTAACTAACATAACACTTTAATCTAAGTCTTATCTATCTCATTCTTAGGTTCAAATACATTAGAAGATCAGAAGCAATTCCTTCTTAAAAGATTCAAGAAAAATGTTAAAAACAGAAGGTAATCTTCGTTCAAAAAAAAGCTTCAAAAAAGAGGATTTGTTGGAATAGTAGTAACGTGGAATTTTGCGGTTCTAGAAGAGTACGGTGCAATCTTCGTCAAGAATAGTATACGGAATTTTCCCTACTCCATGTATGTTAAGGCTACCCCTTCTTTCTTTTTTGCATGGTCCAATAATACAGAAGAAATGAGCAAATACATAATTTTTATAAATGACTCTATTCATAGAAATACTAGGGATCTCTTTGTTCTTGATTCCCCATGTAACATATTGTTGTATCTTCTGTTCATGGGTTTCAAAATAATACGCAGCTGATAAACTTTTTCCGAAAAGAATATTGAGATTTTTAACATATTTTTATGCATGCATATACATTGACCCGTGATCAGATGGTGTTATATACACGTATTTATATGTGTGTGTGTGTATATATATATATATATGCATATGAGATACGGGAAAAAGGTTACGGCGTTATATATGCACCACCACCTGATCAGTTTGTATATGTTGATGATGTAGCCCACAATAGCCGAGATGATATGATGGGATGCCCTCAGTGGCTTAATGATGTTGTGTACACCTATATCTATGCATGACACGACATTAATATGCACATGTATAACATTATAAATGTTTTAGATTTACGAATGGTTTTCTTTATTCCATGATTCATCTATGCCTTTTACGTACAGATTTTCATGCCTTACATACTCAGTACATTTTTCGTACTAACGCCCTCTTTCACGGGGCCTGCATTTCATGACGCAGGTGCAGGTAGACAAGCTGACGGTCCCCCTTCTTAGGATCGCTGATCAGTGAGAGTTGGCGTGCTCCACTTGATCCGGAGTTGCTTTTGATTTTGGTATGATATTCTTGTATATATATATGGGTATGATGTGACTCAGTCCCGTCTTTGTATAGTTATATTTCTGTTAGAGGTCTGTAAACAATGTCTCTAGTTGGGTTGTATGTGGTCTCGTCGGCTTTCAGTTTTGGATGTGTAGTTGTCTATAGCAGCCTTGCCGGCTCGCCCACTGTATTCCACCTCCATCTTTCGAGCCGTCAGCATTAGTTCCATCTGTTTCTATTCTAAAGACAGTGCCCACACAAGCTCATCCACTTTCTGCACTGCGAGTCACCCAGACACTGGCGAGTCTCAACAACTGGTTACATCCAGCTACGGCAAAGTTGTCTGACATATTCAATGTTGTTGCAACAAAATCTTCTATACCCTAGATTTCTCCCACAGTGGAGGATACTTTGAGAAAGATTTTGGAGAACCTGATTACTATTATGGACACCCTAGTGGCACATGGAGCAACAATTGAAGAGCTTAGGAAGCAGTTGAAGAAGATGAGGAAATAACAGGCTTCGAAGTAGTCAGTTGACAGGTTGAGATAAGAGGTGACTAGGATAGCAGTAGTCGATGACCTTCCATTTAATTTGCTGATGGAGATAGCTCCAGTAGGACCAGCAGACCTAGCTACCTAACTACTGAGGCGGAGCTATAGATGTTCACTAACCCAGCTACTCTCGAGTAGAGGATGATGAGATACAGTTGGAGGAGCCTAAGGGTGGTGATGTTGCTATGGACACGGAGACCACATAGGGAGTCCTCTCTACTCTTTCCCTTCCTTGATTTTATTTTGTTAAGCATTGGGGACAATGCTTATTCTTATTTGGGGGTGGAGTTTATTTGATTTGATGACATTTAACATTGGTATGTAATAACTGATAATATTTTTTTTCCTTTTTATTTATGTGCATATTCTTTTCTCTCTCTATTGATGTATATATTTTCTTTCTTCCTTTCTCATTTTGTATAGTCATTTATGCTTTCTGTAGTTTACTTTGTAGCTTCTTTATTTTGTTATCTTAGTAGTCAATGTTTAGTCTAATAGCTTCTTAGTTACATTAATAGCTTCTTTTTAATTTTGTAGCTTCTTTTCATGTTTAAGTTATTAGTAAGCCTTTGGTTTTCTTAATTTCACGGTTCTTTCCAAAGGTAGCTTTTGTATGAACCGGGTGATTCTTCCCAACGATGGATGACGTGACAACCTTCTTAAGAGATTGAGTCCGTTTTTTTATGTTTAGGTAAGAATAGTAGTAATAATGAATAAGAGGGCCTAATTGAATAAAACTAGAAGAGTCAAGCATGCTTCACTGGTACCAACACACTTAACTATGTTCTTATGATTAAAATAAATTCTTGGAAAGATATAGCTCTAGTTAGTGACCTTTTGACTTTTGTGTTGACTAAAGCAATCATCGAGTGGTTTAGTTGAACCATTAGTGATTTTAAATATTGAATATGGTTGTTGTGTGCCCTTGACTCTATCCTCTTTAACAATCTAACTGTGAAGTGAGATATTTTGTTGCAAGTCCAAGTACCCGTGTAAATGGCCTAGAACTTGCCACTAATGTGTTTCTGGGCGAAATTCTAAGTTTTGCTTGGCTTGAGAAGTGATTGTAGGCTCTCACTAACCTACTTGAAATTTTCTATATTCCACCAATGTTAATATTCCTAGCCAACCCAGTTGAGCCTAAGACCTTTCTCGTTTGATAACCACATTACAAGCCCTTACTCGTTTTATAGTGACCCTCTCTTGGCACCTGAGCTTTCCTTAACACTCTTGAGAAACAATTGGCTAAAATATAAGTTTGTGGGAGATACGAGGAGTTTGAAAGTGGTATCAAGGCACAAAAAGAGAAAAGAAATGAAGAAAAGAAAGAACAAAAGAAAAATGCAAAAAGAAAGTGAATAAGTTGAAGAGTTGAAGGGATTCAAAGAAACGCAATGATGCATGAAGAAAATAGAGAAGGAGAAAATGAACATCATGACCAAGAAAGAATGATGTTAAGTCTCTCTAGTTCCCCTAAGGAAAAAGAAAATGACTCAAAGAGTCGGCAAAACATGAGCCAGAAAAGATAAAATGGAGTACTTAAGGAAAGATGAACCCATTATAGTCCAACATTTCCTACATTGGTCCAAAAGCCTTGATCACATTCCGAAAAAGCCTACGTGATTTCAAGCTGAGTGAACTTGCATTAGTGGTGATTTACATGAGGGGCAAGCATATGGTACTTAGAGTCGTACTTGTGACATTGTTTTGAGAAAGATGAGCGAACTTTTCACAAATCATTGGATCGAGTGCTACATTCTTAAGTGAGGTATGCTAAGGGAGAGTAGAGGAGAAGGAGTTTGGGATCCACAATGACCTACATGAAAGAGCGAGCTTCCTTGATGAATAAAGTTAACTCTTGATGCTCAAATGTCACATTACAACTATTGGTTCTTATAGTTGAAATCATTGTCTTGTTGATAATTCATAAGTGTTATGGGTAATTATTGGTCCCAATTGATGCACCTTAGATTAGCTGGAATAGATCTTAACTTATGGAGGTGGGAATTACTTTGATTGCTTGAGGACAAGTACAAGATTAAGTTTGGGGGAGTTGATAAGTGGGGATTTTAACTACTTATTAGCGCCTTTTACTTTCGTTTTAGTCTAAAAATGTTTAATTGTATTCTTGAAACTGATGAAATATGCTTAATTGTAGGAGTATTGAAAAATGAGCCACAAAGATGAAACTCAACTCCAGGCACAAAAGCATAAAGTGCGGACCGCAGATTTCCATCTACGACCGCAGGATGAAAACGGAATCCATCAATGTGTTAGTGCATATTTCCATCTGCGACCGCAGGATGAAAACGGAATCCATCAATGTGTTAGTGCAAAATATGAACCGCACAATTATTGTGCAACCGCAGAAGCTACATCAGAGCTAAATTTCATAGAGTCACCAATTCAAGACTAAAAGAAATGCGGACCGCATAATTATTGTGCAGCCACGGGGCAGCACTCAGAATTGTGCGGTCTGCAGAAGGGCCTTGTTCGGCCGCACCAGGATTTGTGCGGACCGTAGAACTAAATGGATGCAACCGCATTCCAGACTTGTGTGGCCGCAGATCCATCTCCTATCAATATTGAAGAAAAGTGCAGACCGCACATGGAATTCGCGGCCACAGAACCTCCAAAAAGGCATTTTTGTCCGAAATTTCCAGCTTTGTATAAATAGACGAGTTTCACAAAATTAGGTCAAGTTTTGAATATTGGAACTCCTGTAGCCATTTTTCTTAACTGCTTTAGGCAACTTTAGCTTACTTTAGTGATTTAACATTGGATTTTTATCTTTTAATCTTTGAATATAAGTTTTATCATCTTTTCTACCTTGGTTTCTTCTATACCCATTATGAGTAGCTTGATTTTTAACTAGGGTTATGACCCAACCCTAGTGTGTAAACCTAATTGGTGTTTAATTTATGGCTTCTTTATGGTTGAATGTTTATTATTTAGCCTTGTTCTGGCTTTTGTTGTAGAATTAATTGTTGCAAATATTAGTTCATGCCTATTTGACTTTGTATACAGTAAAAATCAGAGGGTCCAATTTTACGGTCATTATGACGCTTCATGAACACATCTCCAAAGGCTCGAGGCAAGGGTTGAGGTTCAACTCCGAATGGTTTTCAATGTTCGACCTCGGGGCAGTGCAAATCGGTGGTTATGATGGAAAAACAGGAAGTTCCCAAGGCACATTGTTAAGGCTGACCCATTCTATTGGGCTAGCACGAGCCCGTACCGTGGCATTAAATGGATGTACCAGCCATATATATCAATAATAAATGCATTTGAACTATGTTGAGATTCTCCCTCATATATAAAGGGGACTCTTGTCATTTTGTAACACACAATATACACAATATTCAATACAAGAACATTCTCTGCTCTCTAATATAAATATATTGTCCCTTGATGCTATTACTTACATTTATTGTGCTTCATTACTTGTTCTTCATTTATTACTCATTATTGATCATATATAGCTCTTATCAAAGCTTTTAGAATTGTTAGACCTTCATCAGCCGGTCACTGCCTAACGCTTAGCTCGACCTCGAGCCCCCGTATAGGCCAGCTCGAGGCCCTGAATCCCAGCCTCTCGATTTGTTTAATATACTGCCTTCAAGCTCTTATCTTATTTTCTGGTCACACACTTAGCATCTACTGCCTAACAACTAGCATAAAAATAAATCACATATTTTTAGAACCAAAAAATCAAATCTAATTGTAATTACCATTTTCAAGATAAACAGTTTGGCGCCCACCGTGGGGCTAAAAATAATAGTGATTGTTTTCTTGCTGGTTTACTACGTCATGCAAGTAATGTTTCACACTTTTTCTTGTCCAAGAATCATTGATTTCAAGTCAAAATGTCTAACACAGTAAATGCACATGAAAACAACAGTCATGAGGACCATGGGGAGAATGGTGTAGTTGTTCCAGGTATTGGTGTACCACCACGAAACCAGATCATGCCCACCTCTCGAGTCCTCAACGGATTCAATATGGCGAGCGAAAAAACGAAAGGGAAAATCACCCTCCCAATCAACGTGGCCGACACAACCCAAAATATCAAACTCCATGTCAGCGAATGAGACATGAGGTACAACGTCTTTCTCAGAAGGCCATGGATACACTGCATGAGAGCAGTACCATCAACCCTTCATCTAATGATGAAGTTTCCGACAAAGGACGGAATAAAAATCGTGTATGGGGAACAACATGTAGCAAGGGAGATGTTCGTGATGCACGACGTGGCACCGGCATCGATGCCTTCAACATCGAAGGAGCCAAAGGATAAGCAAACAGTGAAGTAGCAATCACAAGACACATTCTCGGATATACCCGAATATAACAAGCAAAGGACCATGCCTCCTCCCCAAAGCAAACGTTTGAAGCATATCGACGCTCAAAGTGCCATCACCACTAAGGTATAACCATCTCCATTTTTATTTTCATCTTACACTAACCTTTGTGCAGGTGTCCGATCAAAATAGTCGAAGCGTTGTCCAGCTCGAAGACCTTAGGTTTTAAAGCATGTGTTGCACTCTTTTCCTTCGATCGGATTTTATCCCAAGAAGGGTTTTACCGGCAAGGTTTTTAACGGGGCAACATTTATATGCTACCTAAGGAGAACTTAACAAGTATTCAAAGCTTCTCTTCAATCAACCTCGAACATTGGGGGCATCCCCTGGAAGATAACCTTCTTAAAGAGGTCAAGATGAGCCAAAAAGGGTCTCAATAGGAAATTGATGTATTGGGCCAAACGGTCGAATGAACCATGTCTGCATAGAATAATTGAGCCCTTGACGGCAAAAACATGAATACTTGTACCAAGTAATTAAAGGAGTATCTTTTACCACCAAAAATGTTTCGCGCTTCAAAGACGTATGCTACTTTTATGAGAAAGGCTCCAGAGCCAAAAAATCTCCCGAACACTCGGGGACAAACATCAAAAACTTGAAGCCATATGGCCTTCTGGTCGGAAACTTCGAACTCGTAAGCCCTCAATGAGGCAACACCAAGTTTACAAAGAATGGCTCCAGAGGCAAAAAACTTTTGATGTCTCGGGGACTATCATCGACTATCGCTCCATCGAGCTATTAGAAACTCAAGGCCCTAAGACCCGAAGCGGGCAACCTCGAGCCCAAAAGCCCTCGATGTGGCAATACTAGAAAATGTAAGACCTCCACGAGGTATTATCAACAGTATAAGACCTTCATAAGGCAATACCAAACCTATAAGACCTCAAGCAAGGCGTGAACTATACTTGTAACGAGTAACCAAATCTGTAAGACCTCAAGCAAGGAGTGAATTATACTTGTATGAAGTAACCAAATATATATGACCTCAAGTAAGGCATGTTAAAATTTATAAGGCCTTGTAAAAAGGCATCATCCCGATCATAAAGTTAAGGCTATATATTCGAACTTGTAAGACCCCTAAAAAGGCATACCCTCGATATAAATGCCGAAACTACTTCACTCGCGGACTGAAAGGCTACGGCCAAATGCAATGACTATGGTCACAAGCCTCCGACCAAATTCATGCGACTCGGGGATGCCCGACCGTCACTATAAAATCATAGGCCTTCAAATTACTTTGAAAATACTTCAAAAAGAACAGGTTAATCAGGCTATCCTCGGCATAAGAAAGAGAGCTTCGATAATATCAGCTCCAAACAACAGGCTTCGAAACAATTTCATCCATCGAGGAAAACCTTCTGAGGTGCTCATTCGTCGCTACATAACGTCTCACAATCGAGGTTCTTATCGAGCCGTCGAAGAGCCGGGCAAATACAAAACTTCAAAAAGTCTTTAGCGAGCGAACAATAAAGCCCACATTAGAGTTTGTACTGACCCAATACGTAAGAGCCATTGTCTCCAGCCCACATTAGAGGTCGTACCAACCCAATGTGTAAGAGACCAGACGCCAGCCTATATTAAGAGGTCGTACCGACCCAACGCGTAAGAGCCCAGATGCCAGCCTATATTAAGAGGTCGTACCGACCCAATGCGTAAGAGCCTAGATGCCAGCCTATATTAGAGGTCGTACCGACCCAACGCGTAAGAGCCTAGGAGCTAGCTTAAAATTTAAAAACATAAGGGTCAATGAGCTCGAGTCAAAATCCGATTCGGAGACTGAGCTCGAAACAGTTAACTAAAAACGCCTAAGGGCAAAGGCGTAAGAGCTTACGAGCCAGCCTAACAAGCCTCAGGGCCGATTTGCAAACCTAAGGGTTTTTACCTCAAAGTCCAGTTCGCTTGGCCAATCATTGACGAACGAGTAAATTCAAAACAAAGGAAGACATACTCAAGCAAATGGAAATTCATGGAATGAAAAAGCCGAAAGGTTTCTTTATATATATGTATATGAAACAATGCAAGGCTACATTCACAAAAGTTCTCTAAGAACACTATACAAAGAATCAAAAAGAAAAAAGCCTACTCTATTTTCCCCTCGGGGACTGCGGCCCCATCGGCCTCTTCTTTATTATCTTTGGCATTAGATACAAGGAATTTGGCATCGTATTCATCCGCCTTGGCCTGCGTTATCTCTTTTGAGAGATCGAAGCCCCTGGCGTGAATCTCTTTAAGGGTTTACCTTCGGGATTTGCACCGGGCATACTCATTGCTTCTGCTCTCCCGATCGGAAGCTCCTCTCAACTTAGCTTGAACAACAGCAGCATCTTTTAAATAGACGACCACTTTCTTATCGGCCTTAGCTCAAATCTCTTCAGCTTCAGCCCGGGCGTCCACTACCTCGGTCTTCATCTCCAAAAGGTTAAACTCGAGCATTGCAATCCTACTCGTCTGGACCAAGCTAGTTTCACGGGAGATCTGGAGTTGTACCTCGAGGGCAAAAACCTTGGCCAAAGCATTCTTCTTAGCAGCAATATGGGCATCTATCTGAGCCTTTAACTTGTTACACTCATGCTTGGCCTGGCCAACCTCGCCCCAAAGGCGTTCTAGATCCTCTATCTTGCTCTGCAACTGAAGTATCAAAATATTAATCTCTGAGGATAGAAGAAGAAGCATGCATTCTCTCGGAGCAAAGGTTACTTGTTTCTCAAGGTGTCTTTTGTAGTTCAGGCTTCAATTCGCCTCGTACCGCAGGTATACCAACTCCTTTCCCCTTTTGTCACAAAGAAGCCTGAGGGATTTCTCCCCATCCAAGGCTTTTTGCAACCTAACTTCACGGCGAAGCAGCTCAGACTTAAGCTTGTCAAAGTCCTATGAAAAAGGAGCTCGATAAGGAAATGAAAGTGTAAAACTAAAAAACCAATGCAATCGTCCAAAACTCACAACACAACAGAGCCGCTAAGCCTCCTCAAAAGTCGAGCGCACACCTACCAGCTTGGTCTCATCGGCCCCAGTAGAACCGCTCCCAATAGGAATATGATCGTCGACACCTCGCTTAAGTTAGGTGGCCCCTGGCCTCGAACACCCCTCGAAGTACCTTCGACAGGAAAAGAAGACGGCGGCAGAAAATCCTTGTCCCTCGAAGTACCTTCGATGGGAAAAGAAGACGGCGGCAAAGGAGGAACCATATTTCTAAGGCCAGAAGCCTCGGGTGTTGCAGGCTCAGCCGAGATATCTTCTTTGGGCCTCCGGGAAGGACTTGTCTCGCTATGATCACCTTTGCCCTACGAGGGTTCCTTCCGCTTGTTAGTATTCCTCGATCCTAAAGCCGACGACCCTTCCTCCTCTCCAAGGGAGAAAGATCTCTCCTCAGGGAATTCTCCAATGCCTACGGTGGCGAAAGTAACACAGATAAGAGAAAGTAACTTTCATATAGAATAAACTACGTAGCATGTAACGTGGTATTTTGCTTCCCATCTACCCTTCGATAGGTCTCGCCATTTGAGCTCATCGTAGGTCGAGTGAATTGCCAGCTTCCAAGCCCAATTTGCCAGGTCGGGGACCTCGTATGGCATCCACGGGATTGCTGCAAGAAAGAAATGGAAAGCGTCTTTACAGAATCTGTCTCCACCATGAGCAAAAACTATAAAAACACAAGTGTACCACTTATGTGTGACATTCCATTTCTCATGAAACGGCAGGAACTCCACGGGGATAATATCGACAGTCCTTCCTTGGAGGAATTGATTCATCCACCCTCGGTCCCCATCTTCTTCATCATTGACAACAAAGGGCCTGGTGGATCGACACTACAAAGTTATCAGGCCTTGGTGATGAAAGGGCCGATACGCCTAATGAGATGGATAAGGGTGAACTCAAGCCTGGCTTCCTCTGCAAAGAACCTCATCATCAATACTACCCTCCAGAATGACGGGTGAACTTGGTCCAAGGTAGCCCATATCTTCGGCAGAAATCGAGCATGACCCTATCAATAGGGCCCAATGTGAAGGGGTACGTGTATGCATTTAGAAACCCCTTTACCTGAGCCATGATGCTCTCTTCCAGGGAAGGTACCTGCAATACCACCTCTTCTCCCCATCCGCAGTCTTTCCTCACTGCCTTAAGGTGTCCCTCTCCTATTGAAGAAATGAACCACGATGCATACTCCCAATGACCCTAAACATTGGAAGGCCTCTCTAAGATAAAGTCCCTCCTCGAGACAAAATATCTCGGGGTTAGCTCACCAGATGTCGGTGGCAGACCATCCACGGAGCGAGAAGCGGAGGCAGAACTCTCCTCTTCTAGGTGAAAAGGTTTGGGTGTGGCAACCATAGTTGTAATGAAATAAGAGAAGGGAAATTAAAACTCAAGTGAAAAACCTTAAATTAAAATGATGAAAATGCTGATGCAAGGAAGGAAAGCTCTATAAAAGGGATAGCTACTCAGAGTAGCGAAACCCTCAAATAAGGGGAAAGAGAAATCATATATAGAGTAACGGGCAACTGTTCACCTACTCTGAAGTCCAATTAATTCTAACTAGGTCATTGTCACTTTCGAGGAAATGAACCGGCGGGACCATCCTGGTCGCTTCATGGTCGTGTCATACAATTAACGTTGTCGTACAACATTCAAGGGATAAAAGACCGCCGTATCAACCTAGCCTTGAGATGGTACCCGATCTTGAGGATCTCTGCTACCATGACGGTAAGCTCTGAAGATCTGTCAACACCAATTCAACCTCGAGATGGTGCCCGATCTCGAGGACCTTTGATACTACAGAATGGACTCCAAAAGGAAGGTCAACCAAGCCCCGAGATGGTGCCCGATCTCGAGGATCTCTGTTACTATAACTATGAGCTAGAAAGATCTATCCATATAAACCTAAGACTCGAGATGGTACCAAATCTCGAGGATCTCTGCTATTACAAGTGTAGGTCATTCACTCGATTCTTTGGCCCTCGAGCTACCTAAGCCCAAGCCAGTTCTCACTTGAAGGTTATTAATAAAGCCTCAGGGCTATTTTTGCCTCCAGGTAAAATCAAATGCTCTCTCAACTACTTTAGCCCAGGGGCCATCCGAGTTCAAGCGTACCCTTATTTAGGGGCTATCTATGACGCCTTAGGGTTGTCTTCATTTTTTAAAGCAAGTATTCGAGGCCGCCCGAGTTCAGGTAAACTCTCACTCGGGGACTATTTGAAAAGGCCCGAGGGTTGTCTTTATTTTCAGGTGACCAAGCAACTCCGTCTCTCGAGGACTATCAATGGGGCCTAAAAAGGCGAAGCTTTGCTCTAAAAATCAAGTCCCCACTCTCACTCAATTCAAAGTCGGAGGTTCCAATGGCCTAAGTTTGTATCAAGTTATTCCGGACTTAGTCCGAGGAATGGCAAAGGGTTTCAGGGAATATCATATTAACCAATCAAGAACCGAGGGAATACCTACGACCGGGCCCGGTATTCATACCGATCGGTAAAGTCACATGCTCAGATTCTCTACAAACGTAGACAAAGGGAAATCCAGCACAAATCAAAGACAAATTGAAGAAATATTTTTGTATTAATAAACAATGATCACAAAAGCCTATGAGGGTCCTTACACAGAAACAAAAAATCAAAAAATAATAGCTAAAAGTTTAATCTACTCTCGGAGGTATATCCTCGGAGGCAATGTCTACGAGAACCATTTCCTCGGGGGTCCCATTCAATCATCCAAATGGCGTCTTCAAGAATCTCAAAGAAGCAGAAAATGATGAGTAAGAGGTCATAGCCTATCAAAGAGCAAAAGCTTTTAACAGACAGGGAAAATTGTGGCTTGGGGAAAAATTTGGTGAGTATGGGTCTTGCCAGCACTACTATTGGGAAGCCACTTCTTGAGACATTGCACCGGTTAGAATGCAAAAGTCAGTGGATACCACCATCTCACTCCATGGAAAGCAAAAGGAGTGAAGTGCCACACCAGGTTGAGGTTAAGAGAGATGAGCAGCAGTTTACGGTCCACATATCCTCTAATATGGGGATAATTTGACATCCCTTTCTCATTATCTCGGGCCAACAACAACAACAATAATAACTAAGTATGGTTCCATTCAGTGGGGAAAAGCTCTGAAAAAAAGCCATGGCATGCAAAACTGGTATCGCGTGACCTTACGGTCACGGGCTCGAAACATGGAAAATAGAGTTAGATGAGGATGAAGAGAAGAAAATAGTTGAAGGTTGTTGAAGGATGGCTGGATGGAGTTTTGGTTCAAGAAAGCTTCCATTTATAGAAAGGCGGTAGTGGAACCGACGACGCAATCAATGCCTTTGGAAAACATATCGACAGGCGCAATCAATGCTTTTTGGGAGACGGATCGGTGGCGATATTATCGCTTTGAGAAAATAAATCGGCGGTGCATTGAACGCTTCTATAAAGATGAGCCGATGGGATGCTTTAGTTATCACAAAAGCTTACGTTATAAGTGTGACATCATCATGAGAGGCTCAAGGAAGTCGATGTCAAAATCGTTTCATATCATTCTATTCTAAGAAACGCAGGGACTATCTATATATGGTAAAAATCAGAGGGTCCGATTTTATGGTCATTATGATGCTTCATGAACACGTCTCCAAAGGATCGAGGCAAGGGTCGAGGTTCAACCCCGAATGGTTTTCAACGTTCGACCTCGAGGCAGTGCAAATCGATGGTTATGATGGAAAAATGGAAAGTTCCTAAGGCACGTGATTAAGGCTGACCCAGTCTATTGGTCTAGCACGAGCTCGTACCGTGGCATTAAGTGGTTGTACAAGCCATATATCTATGTAATAAATGTGTTTGTACTATGTTGGAATTCCCCCTCATATATAAGGGGACCCATGTCATTTTGTAACACACAATATACACAACATTCAATACAAGAACATTTTCTGCTCTCTAACTTAAACATATTCTCCCTTGATTCTATTACTTACATTTATTGTGCTTCATTAATTGTTCTTCATTTATTACTCATTATTGATCATATAGAGCTCTTATCAAAGCTCTTAGAATTGTTAGACCTTCATCGGTCGGTCACTTCCTAATGCTTAGCTCGACCTTGAGGCCCCGTATAGGCTAGCTCGAGGCCCCTAATCCCAGCCTCTCGATTTGTTTAATATCTGCCTTCAAGCTCTTATCTTATTTTCTGGTCTCACACATAGCATATACTACCTAACAACTAGCATAAAAATAAATCACATATTTTTAGAACCACAGAATCAAATCTAATTGTAATTACCATTTTCAAGGTAAACAAGCTTGGTCTCTACTTGAGAAAGAGAGACTTCGTCTAGGAAAACTTGGCTAACAAGAATTTGAGATGAAATCAAGATATTGATAGTCCCAATTAAAGGGTTGAACCTAGAGATAGTAAAACCCGACTTGAGCATTTTATCCACGGTTTGGTTCAATACACATTTGGACATGGAAAGCCTAATTGGGCAAAATCACTCTCTTACCGAGAGGTATTGAGTGGGTACTTGAGTGTTGATAGCTATAATACACCCCGACCAACAAAAGAAGCTTTAAAGTGTACAACTCATTAGGCAAATACCTAGGTGAAGGTCATAGCCCTAGGCCTTTTACAATATTTGTAAACAATGACTAAAACACAATTTCTTAGTTTCAATTATTTGTATTGAAATCTTAGTTTATTTTAGACCTAGAAACAACCATATTTGTGGAAGTACAATCTCGATTCTTCATGCGCTTAGTCCAAATATATACTACTTTATCCCATTCATATAGCTCCCTGTGGAATTCAACCATGACTCTGTTGGGTATTACCATTGCATCAACCTTTTCATAACCTCGAATATAGGTGTGACTTGGACGAGATCACACAGCCTTATTAAACAACTCTCTTAACTCATCACCACAAGAATATTTAAAACAGACTAAGCACAATAGTGTAACATCCATGCCTCAAGAATTGACTCACAAGTTTCACGCATTATTCACAACTTATTCACTTACTCTAACATAGAGGTCAACGACATTACCTTTCATCAACACCTTCTGCTGAGCTGACAACCAACTTGGAGGACTATCAACCTATCAATCGGGACCAGTGAGCATGAAACGCAGTGTCCCCAAGCAAAAGGGATGTCAGTACGAATAAAGTACCGAGTATGTAAAGCAGGAAAGCATAAACAAGAACAGTAATGTAAAGAGAGATAGAGGAGATACAACCTGTAACATCTGAGTACCTCTGGTGGCTATTGACATGAAATGCATAATGCATATATACATAAACTTTTAAAAACATATGCCTCTGTGGGCATCATCATCATCATATCGTATCCAGCCTCAAAAAGGACCCGGTAAAAATGTACCCGGCCATCATAAGGCTCGGTAAAATCGTACCCGACCATGTAGAGCTCGTTAAACCCAACTGATCAGTGGTTGCACAACAGGTGTCGTACCCGACCGACTATAGCGCAGCTCGGTTGAGTAAAATAGATACATATATATATACATATACATATACATATACATATATATATATATATATATATAATGCATGCAGGACTCATTGGGGTCATATGCTGAACCTTTTGGAGTGACGTAAGGTCGATATTCTCCGTACACATTATTAGGAATATCTCTTCATCAAGAATCTTATCAAAATCAGGAAGTACCAATAACATCGATAACATAAGAATAAGAGAAGCAACCTCAACATCCATTGTGCCATAAGAAGGGAAACAATGTAAGTACCGCTTTCTAAGAGTAGAGTACCTTTGGAAGCTCATTCATTGCATTATGTACAATCGAAGTCATTCAAAAGAAGGAAATGGATAGCCTCACATACCTTGTATATACTGCCCAACCTCAAGCTATGCAAATGTCACGACCCTTTAGCCTACAATAGGAGAAATGACACTATCGTTAATGTTTAAGCGTCGTAACTATTATGTACCAACCACAACCTATTTTATGATGAAATGGACAGAACCTCCCCTATATTTAAACACGTTTCGACTTGTCTTTGCTTTGCCATTTTAAATAAGATGAGCTCCTGCGTAAAAATTGGTTGTTAAACAAAACAAAGACAAGTGGCAGACAAAATCTTATTTGCTAATACAAAACCTTGCTTTATTTCTGCATTTGATGGACCTATACTCTTTGTTCTGCATATTTCCATGACCTTCTCTTTTGCACAAAACGATGTAGCAGTCTTATACTTCCAACAACATCATTCAGAAAATAACTTTCTTCCTCATATAGCTTTATTAGCACATTGCAATAACCTTAAAAAAATCAGTAGATCTTAATAACCGTTGCAATAGCCTCAACAACCGTTGCAGTAGCTCCTTAAGTTTTAAGATCCCATTTTTGGATCTAGTAACCATAGGATGCAAATTGGTAACCGAAATAGTATTTTTAACTGTTACAGAAGGAACAAAAGAGGAAGGGCTTGAAGATGAAACTAACGGTTAAGAACCATTGCATTTGCCTAAAATAACCGTTCCAATAGACTAAGTTATCGTAACGGCTAAAAGTTCGTTGCCATAGCTGTCTATCGTAACGATTTTAAACCGTTGCATAAAACCGTTGCAATAGATCTATTGGCACCCGACCTGATGTGACGGGCCCTAATTGTGGGTGCTACGTACGCACGAGGTGACGAGAGTCTGTGCGTAGCTACTATTATGCTTATGTCTAGGTAGTTTAGGACCCAAAAAACATGTTTTACTTGTAATAATGGTAACCTTATTGACAGTTTAAATTGCTTTAGTTGCATTAAAGTGGTAAATGATTTTCTAAAAGAGTTAAACTTCGTTTTCTTTGCTTGTAAAAGAGAAATTGACACTTCCTTGAATAATTGTCTCCCTGATGAAGCGTTGATTGACTGTTTGAATGTGTGTTTCTATGTCTACCTGCGTCGCATGTATGATTCGCAAGCCGGGTGATTATTTATTTATATTTGATCGCATCGCATGTATGATTCGCGAGCGGGGTAATAGATGCATCTATGGTTCGCGTTCAACCCTCGGTAGTGCACATTTTACATTTATGTTAGATCGGGTCGTACGACCTCGGCATGATATGCACATGCTTATATTGCTTGCTTGAGAATTATAAATGTTGATACTTGCCTTTCCTGGCCAGAGATAAATTGATAAAGATAATGAAAAGTAAATCTTTGGAAATCCTTTATTATTTGAGAAGTTGTTTACCTGCTTTCCGGCTGGATGAGTTTATTTTTGCTCTATGAAATCCATAATTTCCTTACATTTTTATTATATTATCATTGGACCACGAGTAAGTGTCGAAGTCGACCTCTCGTCTCTACTTCTTCGAGATTAGATGGGATACTCACTAGGTACACGTTGTTTTCGTCCTCATACTACACTTGCTGTGAATTTTTGTTGCACAGGTTCATGTGTGGCTAGTGGCTCAGTGGCATAGCGGCATGGTTGATACGGAGACTTAGGTGAGCTGCATTTATCGAGACGACCCGCAGCCAGTAGAGTCTCCTTCAGAGTATTGTACTATATTTTCATTTCTGTCCACTTTGTATTCCTAACAGTTACTGTATTTTATTGCACTCCCTAGTAAATGCTCATGCACTCGTGACACCAGGTTTTGGGATGATTATGGGGTACCTTGTATTAATCTCTTAACATCATATTTAATTTGAAATGATTATCTTTTACTAGTAAATGCGAAGGAAAATCATAGTTTTCAAAATTATTAAAATGAGAATCTAATTAAGTAATTTGGTTGGCTTGCCTGACAGCGACGTCCGGCGCCATCACGACCCTTAGTGGGCTTTGGGTCGTGATGCCAATAAATTACTTTTTGCTGAGAAAGAAAACAAAGAAACAACATTAAACCGTTAATTCACCTGTTCACAGCGAATGGTCAAGCAAAGGTCTCTAATAAATTAAAAATCTGCCTTCTTGGATTTTTAAAGTTTACATGTTGTAACTCAAAATCTTTGTTGAGGGTGACCTCTGTCATACCAGAATCATCACTTGAACGTGTTTTTTGCGTGGAATCTGTCATACCAGAATCATCACTTGAACGTGTTTTTTGCGTGGAATAGCAAATATTGTAGCAGCGTCACTCTTGAATATACTGGTACCAATGAGTTTGACTGGGACACATGGCTTTAGTTGTCATCATCAGAGCACAGAAAACTTGTCAGGCTGCGAATGCTACAAATCAACCACTTAACAAGCGTTAATTAAAATCCTTAAAAAATATAATAAGGGGTATCATAGATGCACGAAAACATCCAAAAATTTTGTTTTGCCATTTTAAATAAGATGAGCTCCCATGTAAAAATTAGTTGTTAGACAAAACAAAGACAAATGGCGGACAAAATCTTATCTGCTAATAAAAAACCTTGCTTTATTCCTGCATTTGATGGACCTATACTCTTTGTTCTGTATATTTCCATGACCTTCTCTTTTGCACAAAATGATGCAGTACTCTTATACTTCCAACAATATCATTCAGAACATAACTTGCTTCCTCATATAGCTTTATTAGTACATTGCAATAACCTTAAAAAATTATTGCAATAGATCTTAATAACTGCTGCAATAGCCTAAAAAAATCGTTGTAGTAGATCTTAATAACCGTTGCAATAGCCTTTTTTACTGTTGTTATAGTCTCATAAAAACGCCGCGATAGTATTTTTAACCGTTACAATAGGCCCAATAGCAGTTGCATTAACGTATATAGCTACGGTTAAGAACCGTTGCATTTGCCTAAAATAACTGTTGCAATAGACTAATTTATCGTAACGGCTATAAGTCCATTGCCATAACTGTCTATCGTAACGGTTTTAAACCGTTGCAATAGATCTATTGGCACCCGACCTGATATAACGGGCCCTAATTGTGGGGGCTAAGTACGCACGAGGTAACGAGAGTCTGTGTGTAGCTACTATTATGCTTATGTCCAGGTAGTTTAGGACCCAAAAAGCATGCTTTACTTGTAATAATGGTAACCTTATTGACAGTTTAAATTGCTTTAGTTGCATCAAAGTGGTAAATGATTTTCTAAAAGAGTTAAACTTCATTTTCTCGGCTTGTAAAAGAGAAATTGACACTTCCTTGAATAATTGTCTCCCTAATGAAGCGTTGATTGACTGTTTGAATGTGTGTTTCTATGTCTACCTGCGTCGCATGTATGATTCGCAAGCCGGGTGATTATTTATTTATATTTGATCGCATCGCATGTATGATTCGCGAGCGGGGTAATAGATGCATCTATGGTTCGCGCCGTTCAACCCTCGGTAGTGCACATTTTACATTTATGTTAGATCGGGTCATACGACCTCGGCATGATATGCACATGCTTATATTGCTTGCCTAAGAATTATAAATGTTGATACTTGCCTTTCCTGGCAAGAGATAAATTGATAAAGATAATGAAAAGTAAATATTCGAAAATTCTTTATTATTTGAGAAGTTGTTTACCTGCTTTCCGACTGTATGAGTTTATTTTTGCTCTATGAAATCTATGATTTCCTCACAATTTTACTATATTATCATTGGACCACGAGTAAGTGTCGAAGTCGACCTCTCGTTTCTTCGAGATTAGACATGATACTCACTAGGTACACGTTGTTTTCGTCCTCATACTACACTTGTTGTGTATTTTTGTTGCACAGGTTCATGTGTGGCTAGTGGCTCAGTGGCATAGCGGCATGGTTGATACAGAGACTTAGGTGAGCTGCATTTATCAAAGCGACCCGCAGCCAACAGAGTCTCCTTTAGAGTATTATACTGTATTTTCATTTCTGTCCACTTTGTATTCCGAACAGTTACTGTATTTTATTGCACTCCCTAGCAAATGTTTGTGCACTTGTGACACCGAATTCTGGGAGGGTACCTTGTATTAACCTCTTAACATTATATTTAATTTGAAATGATTACCTTTTACTAGTAAATGCGAAAAAAAAATCATAGTTTTCAAAATTATTAAAATGAGAATTTAATTAAGTAATTTAATTGGTTTGCCTGACAGCGGCATCCGACGCCATCACAACTCTTAATAGATTTTTGGTCGTGACACCAGTAAATTACTTTTTGCTAAGAAAGAAAACAAAGAAACAACATTAAACCGTCAATTCACCTTTTCACAGCGAATGGTCAAGCAAAGGTCTCTAAAAAAATTAAAAATCTACCTTCTTAGACATTTAAAGTTTACATGTTGTAACTCAAAATCTTTGTTCAGAGTGACCTCTGTCATATCAGAATCATCACTTGAATTTTATCTTTTTCCGTGTTTTTTGCGTGGAATAGCAAATATTGTAGCAGCATCACTCTTGAATATACAGGTACCAATGAGTTTGACTAGGACA
Organism: Nicotiana tabacum; assembly: GCF_000715075.1. Lineage (NCBI taxonomy): Eukaryota > Viridiplantae > Streptophyta > Magnoliopsida > Solanales > Solanaceae > Nicotiana > Nicotiana tabacum. Next base: position 53,057,711 of record NC_134087.1, on the reverse strand, counting down.
CATGGCTTTAGTTGTCATCATCAGAGCACAAAAAACTTGTCAGGCTGCGAATACTACAAATCAACCACTTAACAAGCTCTAATTAAAATCCTTAAAAAATATAATAAGGGGTATTTAGATGCACGAAAACATCCAAAAATTTTGTTTTGCCATTTTAAATAAGATGAGCTCCCGCGTAAAAATTGGTTGTTAAACAAAACAAAGACAAATGGCAGACAAAATCTTATCTGCTAATAAAAAAACTTGCTTTATTCCTGCATTTGATGGACCTATACTCTTTGTTCTGCATATTTTCATGACCTTCTCTTTTGCACAAAATGACGCAGCAGTCTTATACTTCCAACAACATCATTCAGAACATGACTTGCTTCCTCATATAGCCTATGCGAAAAATAAGATTAATCAGCACCATTATAATCAGCACCATTATACTCGAAATATTATTGCAACAGTAGCAAAAAATAACAAATTATCTGAGATAGTATTAGTAAGCTTTCTATTTTGGCTAATCTATTGATTTAACTGATGGTTGAGAACAACTTTCAAGTTCAAGACTTGATTATCCATATATTTAATTTTACCAGCAACTCAAACAAACATTTATATCTGACTGAACCTACATATACATTAATACCAAGTGTGATAAGTGCTAACTTTCAACTCACTTCAAAAGCAATAAATAAACATGTGTGCAGATGAAATATCTTGAACCATTTGAGTAAGTGCATATCCTACTAAAGCACGTACTGCAACAGCATCAGCAGAAATCCTAAAAGCAATCATTATATTGAAGCGCTCAGATTCATCAAATCGTCCCACCTCCATGTGGAACACCTGCTGAAAGCACATAAATCTAATTCTTCTTATCAGCTTACAACTACCTATACCAAGAACGGCATGTCCTTGCTTCATAGATAAAGCATCTCGTATCAAACTTCTGTATCAATTCTATAAAGACTAAAGTGCTGACAACTTTCAAGTAAGATAGACATATAGCTGTTATTTCCTTTCGAGTCTATTGATGTCGTATGAACCTAATGTGAAGCAAGTGAAGATGCAATGATATTGCATCGGCAATACCTCTTCTATACCAGCCCCCAAAGGCTTAGTCTAATGGACTTAGGTCACATGTTCTAACCTTGTGCCATTTGAACTAAGCCTGATATTTAAGTTCCTCGAGTTTCAAATGATGCAGTCGTCCTAAGGGTTGGCCGCACACAAATTTCTAGGTCATAAAAAAAGACAGATTTCTTTTATCATCATGTTTTGTTCATTTATTCTATTATGCCACTATGAGATCTTTCAATTGAAAAAATCTTTTATCTATAGGTTATAACACATCATAAGCTATGTTGCTCGGACTCTCCGAAAATGTGGCCGGATACGTGTCGGATCCTCCAAAAGTAGTGCATTTTTGAAGGATCTGACACGGGTGCAGCTACATTTTGGAGAGTCCGCGCAATATAGATCATAAGCATGTGTATATATAGCTTGGAAACTTGAGCAAACAGAATCTAGTATATAACTCCTTCAAACAACTATGATTACACAGCCTACTTAATTCGCCTCCCATAAGTAGTTATAAGTAGAGCAAATGAGCTTGAACATTAGTTGCTTATGCCCTTGTGAATTGCATAGGAAAAGAGTCTGTTTGGTAGATAAAGTTTATAAGTTTGCTTCAAGTTCTGGACATATCTGCATTGTTAGTTTTGATTTAAATTATGATGTGGAATGACTTCGGAGTTAATTCATCGAAAAAATGGTTCGTACCAGGTTGAACTTACTCTGTTATCTGTTGTCTCTTCCTGAATATAAAAGATTTAAGTACTCCTTCTCTAAAGCCTTAGTTATTTTTCCTGCTGTCCTTGAAGTTAATGTTTTATTTGCCAATATGGTCATTTGACTGTGATCCTGATTGGGGTTTCATCAACGTTAAACACAAATTCAATGAAATGTTGGGTTCACAGAAATTAATAACCATTTCTTAAATACTTCTTTTAGAAGTGAGTATCTAATTATTATAGTATTATAGTTTTCTTAGCATAGGATATCTACAAAATCAAATTGTCCATTTAGCCTCTTTAAATACTGAAACCAATGAAAAAGATTAAAAATATTAGTAAAGTGAAAAAGGTAGAATAAAGAGATCTATTACTCTAACTTTCACATGGACATAACTCAGGCAAAAAAATTAGATTACACTCTATAAACTTGAAATTTAAATATATCAATAGCTACATTTTGCTAATTTTACAAAATCAGAAAATATAGGGTAGAAAGTTCTGCAAACTTGAATACTTGTTATTTACCACTATGAAGCCACCATACACGAGAGGAAAAAATAAAAGCTATCAAATCATCTATGTTTAGAAATTACAACCAAATCTAAGTATAAAATCCAAAATATACTTTTTGAAGATGATAGAGCTACATCAAAATTTAAAATTAGAGTTTGGATATTAAGAATTTTCCGACCACGTTAAATCTGCTGAATCAACAGAGATGCATACATTCTATAATCAGAAAGCCAAAAAAATCCTGCCGCATAGACTTTATTAAACAGAGAGTTGAGACGAAAAAGGAGAAAGGAGGGACACAGAACATGGGAGAAACAAAGAGATTCGTTTTCGGCGAAGAGCTCCAAGTCGTCTCTCCTTCCTTTCCTACACTATTTGGCCTTATGCCTTACCACCTAACCCTAAAAATTCAAATCAGATTTATAGAAGAAAAAAAACTTTAAAGGTCAGATTAAAGAGCATCACAAATACACAGCAAGAGAAACAGAACAAGATTTTGCCAAAACTTCAAAGAGGGGCTACCCAGTGATTCAGAGTATCTTTGAGAAGCCAAAGAGAATCCATGGGAAAAGAATTGAAAGAAAAAAACGAAAGAATAAGTTGCGCTAGCTGCGAAAGAAACGAAGAAAGATGTGGTGGCTGCAGAAAAGCCACGTATGTATACATTAACAATCACAAAAAGATCAAATCATCACAAAAGGATCAAATCGATTCAACCACTAAGCAATCACAAATAAAGATCATAACTTTGACAGATGAAACTTATCCAAAATAAAATACTACTACTACCTCAACCAACTACCAAGATTCTCCACACAATTTAGATATGAAATTAACTTCTAGTAAATGAAAAAAAAGAGAAAATTATGAACTGGGTTGTCAAGATCAAACCTTTAACAGATTAAATTGATTCAACAAGAGCTATTACTACATCAATCAAACACCAAGATATTACTACTGCATGGTGCTATATCTATAGAACTCCTGATGCTCGTGACCCAATTCTAATGGAAGAAGTAAATCTTTTCTATGCACTTTTATCGGCTACTAATAAGATAATTTCTTTAGCTTATTAGAAAGTTCAAACCAAGATCAGATGTTAAGTTTCAACCTCAAAAGTCTTCTCAAATGCTCCATATGAGAATAATAGGCTACTTAATTAACTGATTCATACCATTTGCTGCAGTATCTCAGTTCTTAATTAAACCTAATATACTACTATCTGTGTTCATTCATTGCTGCTGCTAACACCAAAAACTATCATTCCACTCATATGAGAGAACATAAAGAATCTTTTGGAAAGACTATGCAATATGATATGCGACAGCAGGCAATATTTGAATAATTTATTATTTTTCCTTATGTCTGCCTTTTTATATAGATGGATTTGATTTCTGGAACCTTGACTTGATATCTCCTTTTCTAACATAAATGAGTAATCTGGCAAAGATTGATATGGATATTCATTAAAATATGGCTGATAGTTTAGAAGCTCGATTCAGCTGTTTCACTAACAATGGCGAGCCATAACAAAGTTTAAGTTGTTAAAAGTTAACTACAACAAAGAGAGAAATCCTAACGTCAAGGAGAGCATAAAAGTTCTCACTCTTACCAAAACTAAAGATATCATACTAAGAATTGCATTTCAAAACGTCGGCTTTTATGTTTCTTCCACTAATAAGCAAAATCGAGCGAATGGTATCAAAAGCATTAAAGTAACAAGTTGGTCAGAAAGTTTACCTTCTGATCAGAAGACTACTGAATAACACAATCACAAGAACTACAATAACAAAGAGAATAAATTGAGGGCAAAATAGTATCAGCAATAGATAATTCCAACTAAAATAAAGGATAAAGCTGAAAAGTTAGTACATCGTCAGAGTTAACAACCAGTTTGATGACACCGTCTCTAATGCTTACAGAAAAATAAGGCGGCTCGCAAATAATTTCATAAGTAAAAACTTTAAATTAAGAACTTTTGACACAATACAGTTTTGCGACTATCGTTATAATAAATAAAATTTAGTGATCATATTCACGTGCAGTGTCACTGTTTTACTTTCAATAAACTTACACCTAGCAATAAACAATTATTATTAAACAAAAAAGAAATAACATAGCTGCAATTTCTGTTAATGAAAACAAAAAAAAACGAAAAAATAAGTATAGTTAATGGGTTATCCATCTTATCTTGCTAAAGGTAGTGAAAAAAGAAAAATAGCACAAAACCACACGTACAACAGAAGTCGAAAACACAAAGAACGAAATCGCCAATACCTATACATATCTCTCAAGCAACAAATCCCAAAATCAAATAGCAAATGGAGAAATCATTAAATGAACAAATCAAATAAAAGCTAATGATCAGAGAAACAAAGAAGCTAAGCATAAAAAGCAGAAGCATAACAACAATCGAGCAAAACGGCTTTAGATCAAACTTGAATTTGAACTTCAAAAAAGGATTATAACATGAATTTTATTTGTTGTTTCTTGACGCTACACTTTGACTATGGTGGGTTATGGTGGATTATTGTTAAACACTGCTCTTCAGTGCCACCATGCCGACAGGAATTAAAGCAAGTGAAGAAATTGAATTTGTTTTCTTGATTTCAATTTATCTCCGAAAAAAATACCCAATTTCATCCATCAAAACCCTAACTCGAAAAATCTATCGTTAATTCACTCTATTCTCATGAATTTGAAACAAAAAAAGAAGCAAAAACAGATAGAAAATAATAAAATTGATGTTAAAGAGCAAGAAAAGCACCTTCAAGTTGAAGAGACGAGGAAGACCGAAGATAATCTCAAAACCACTGTAAATTATTATGTGAGGAAATTGAATAAAGAACCGCAGGAATAACCTAAAAGCTACACGTATGTATAGGCAGAAAAAGGTCACGTATAGAGATCATGTGAAATGACCTAAGTGTCCTCAAACTTTGTTAAAGTGATCCTAAGCACACCTCTCTCAATTAGACCTAAAATTAACACAGTATATTACATATTATTTTGGTCAAAACTCCTAGAATTAATCAATTCTTCGAGAGTAATACATCATGAGTAAACTATATAAAAACTTTGTACAAATCATAAGTTAATATAGTTAGATAGACGTACCTTTAAAAATCCAACACGGGGTTTAATATATAGGGGAGTATAGTTTAGGGGTATTTGGAACACTAGATAGTTTAAGTAGGTAACTGACAAAAAAGTGATAATTTAGGCGGGTTTTAAAATGAGTTAAATAGCCAAGTGTAGTTCTACACGGCACGTTTTTTTAGATAATTAGGAGCGTGTACTAAGTTAAACTATGTAAAAAAAACTTTGTACAAATCATAAATTAATATTGTCAGACAGATGCACCTTTAAAAGTCCAACATGGGATTTTATTATATAAGGGGAGTATAGTTTAGGGGTATTTGGGACACCAGATAGTTTAAATAGGTAACTGACAAAAAAGTGATAGTTTAGGCGGGTTTTAAAATGAGTTAAATAGTCAAGTGTAGTTCTACACGGCACGTTTTTTAGATAATTAGGAGCGTGTACTAGACGCACCTCTAAGAATGCAATGAGGGGCTTTTAATATGAAGGGCAATATAGCTCAAGAGGTTTTGAGTACATCGAATAGTTTAAGTAGGAAACCGATAAAAACATAATAGCTTAAGGGAATTTTAGGGCATTAACTCATAAATAAAACACAAAAATTTGTAGAATCATTTCTTCTTAAATTATAACGGGTCAAAGAAAATCATTTCCCGTACCTTCTTTGAGATGAAAGCCAGCCAATTGAGATGACTCTTTTAATTTTTCTTTTCCAAAAAAATGACTTCTCCCTGGTAAATGTGGACCATAGAAGATGTAGCGCAAAAATGAGCCAGTCTACCAGCTGAAACGGAACCTAATTTCCAATTATCTCTCCTCCAAATTTGAGCGTAAAACTCTCTTTCTGTTTTCTCCCTTTTTTCTTTCTCTCTGTACTTGACAAACTTTCAGATATTTCTTTTCTTTTCTTTTCCTTTCTTCTTTGATGGAAGTCTAATTTTCAGATAGCAATCAAATGATGAATTTTCTAAATATCCAAGAACGTAGCACGTAGCCATGCATGTTCATGATGATTGATGGTTTACGACCTAAGACATTATAATTTTGTGGATTCTTTAGATTAAGGAAAACATTATATATTGGAGAGGCAAAATGGCAGGTGAGGTAGTAACAGTTGGAAACAAAACGGAGGAGAACATAGTATGCTATGCTCCAACAATGATAACGACCAATGGAATATGGCAGGGTGAAAATCCACTTGATTATTCACTGCCACTCTTCATCTTGCAATTGACATTAGTTGTTGTCATGACTCGCATTCTCGTTTTTATCTTGAAACCTTTTCGTCAACCTCGCGTTATTGCTGAGATCCTTGTAAGTTTCAGTCAGATTTCCAATATATATTGTTACATTTTCTGTTTTCATTTGTCATGATCATTTCATATGAGAAACCATGCATATTTACTATTTCCAAACGATGTTGTTGCAAATTAACATAGCAAGATAGAATTTTGGAGTCAATATGTAGGTTAATTAGAATTTTACATGTAAGATCAAACAAGGGATCAAATCTCTTAGAGGATTAAAGACCTGATAAAAGAAAATAATGGTTGTCTAGGTGAAATTTACAGATTGCTCCTTTTTGTGTGTGTGTGTGTGTGTTTGTCAAAATGTCATTAAAAATTTTGATGGATGCTCGTGAATGTGTAAATCTGCTTCTATTGAAGGTAGCAGGTTGTTGTTACACTTGTTCGATTAAGTAGACTAATGTTGTCTTAAATGGTGACAGGGTGGTGTAATTTTGGGACCATCCGTATTAGGAAGAAGTAAAAAATTTGCCGATACAATATTTCCTCTAAGAAGCGTAATGGTTCTTGAGACAATGGCAAATATAGGACTTCTTTACTTTCTTTTTCTGGTTGGAGTAGAAATGGACATTGCTGTTATTCGTCGAACGGGCAAAAAAGCCATACCTATAGCTCTAGCAGGAATGGTAGTGCCATTTCTTATAGGAGTTTCATTCTCCTTTATGTTGCATAAGAATTCTCAAGATACAAAACAAGGGACTTTCATACTCTTCCTTGGAGTTGCACTTTCTGTTACTGCATTTCCTGTTCTTGCACGAATCCTCGCTGAGCTGAAACTTATCAACACTGAAATTGGTAGGATAGCCATGTCTGCTGCTCTTATTAATGACATTTTCGCGTGGGTTCTCTTGGCTTTTGCCATTGCTTTTTCTGAGAATCATAATATGGCTTTGGCTTCTATTTGGGTGATTCTGTCAAGTGCAGCCTTTGTTGTTTTCTGCGTTATTATCGTTAGGCCTTTAGTTGGATGGATGATAAGACGAACTCCAGAAGGCGAATCCATCAGCGAGTTCTCTATATGTCTCATTCTCACAGGAGTTATGATATGTGGATTCATAACAGATGCAATTGGAACACATTCTATTTTTGGGGCTTTCATATTTGGCTTGGTTATTCCAAATGGTCCACTTGGTGTGACACTTATTGAAAGGCTAGAGGACTTTGTTTCAGGGCTTTTGTTGCCTCTCTTTTTTGCCATTAGTGGTCTCAAGACAGAGATTAGTGCCATTGATGGAGTTGGTACATGGGCTATTTTAGCTCTAGTAATAGTCCTAGCATGTGCTGGCAAGATTGCTGGAACAGTTCTTGTAACTCTCTATTACAGAATGCCATTCTATGAAGGCGTTACTCTTGGTCTTCTGATGAATGCCAAAGGACTCATTGAGATGATTGTAATCAATGTTGGTAAAGACCAAAAGGTAAATTCTTATTCTTCTTGACATTCCATACACAGAAACTAATTAGTACTATTTGCAACATTAACCTAAATGCATGTTTGTAGGTTCTTGATGACAAATCATTTGCAATTATGGTCATGGTAGCTGTGCTTATGACTGCATGTATCATCCCTATTGTGACTATAATTTACAAGCCGGCAAGAAAGTTTGTGCCTTATAAAAGAAGAACCGTTCAAAGTACAAAGCCAGATAGCGAATTCAGGGTACTGGTTTGCATCCACACACCAAGAAATGTTCCAACAATTATCAATCTTCTTGAAGCCACGTATCCCACCAAGAAATCTCCGCTAGGTATATACGTTCTTCACCTTGTCGAGCTCACTGGACGTTCATCCGCCATGCTTATTGTCCATAATACGCGAAAATCCGGCAGGCCAGCACTAAACAGAACTCAAGCTCAATCAGATCACATCATCAATGCATTCGAGAACTTTGAGCAGCACGTTGGGTGCGTCTCCGTGCAACCCCTCACTGCCATCTCTCCTTACTCCACTATGCACGAAGACATCTGCACCGTGGCTGAGGACAAGCGAGTGGCGCTCCTAATCGTTCCATTTCACAAGCAACAAACAGTTGATGGCGGAATGGAAGTTACAAATCCAGCTTTTCGAACTATAAACCAGAATGTATTAGCAAATGCACCTTGTTCTGTTGGTATTCTTGTTGACAGAGGACTAAGTGGATCCACAAGGCTGGCTGCTAATCAGGTATCTCACCATGTCGCCGTCCTATTCTTTGGTGGACCAGATGATCGTGAAGCATTGTCCTATGGATTAAGAATGAGGGAACATCCTGGGATCAACCTCACTGTCATGCGGTTCCTCCCTGGAGAAGCTGCAATTGAAGCAACAAGATCTGATTCAAGAAAGAGTAGTATGAATGATCCAGGAGTTCTAACAGTCGTAACAGACGACGACAGAGAAAAACAGCTAGACGAGGACTATGTCAGCGAGTTCAGGGCACGAACAGCTAATGATGATTCAGCTGTATACATTGAAAGAGTAGTGAATCATGGAGAAGAGACAGTAGCAGCAATAAGGACAATAGATAACTCACATGACCTGTTCATAGTTGGTAGAGGGCAAGGCACTATATCGCCATTGACAGCAGGACTTACTGACTGGAGTGAGTGCCCAGAGCTAGGTGCAATAGGAGATCTATTAGCATCCTCAGATTCTGCATCAGCTGTTTCAGTGTTGGTGGTGCAACAGTATGTAGGAATGGGGCCAGGGGATCAGCTTCTCACACCAGACAGTCCTAGCCGGCAATTACATGAGCACTTTAACTTCAGCCATATGAATCCTCGCTCACAAATCAGGGGACAGCAGCCTCAATTCCATACACAACCCTGATAATATTTGTAGGATTTTTTGTTTTTGTTCTGTCAATTTCTTTTTCCAAGAAAATAGTGACTTTGTCATTTTTTTCTTCATCTTTTTGAATTTTTGAAACGCCATCTTTGAATGTGGAAGGTAGTATTGGATCCTGCCTATCCATTATGTATAAAACTTAATTATAGGGTTCAGGAAACTGACTGAATTCCTCCTCTGCGAAGGACTTACCAATTACCATCATGTTCTCAATTCTCATTCGTTGTAAAGGTATGAACATAAATCTAAGAGATGAACTTCACATTTTATCTAACTTTATTAGCCCTCTATCAGTAGTTGAGAGGCCATTAAAGTTGGTCACATGCATGCAAATGAGCCTCAATTTCTAAAGTATAGTTGTACTTGCAATCATGTCATTGATGTTTCTACCATTAAGTCGGACACCTTTTGCTTTTGACATTCTCCAATTCAAAGTGTAACTCTCTTACTGTATACATCGATTCTCATGTGGATTTTTATTCCTTAACACTCCCTACCGGGAAGTTCTCTATTCCCATGGTTCAAATCCTAAACTTCTAATTACGGGTGGAGATATCTCAACCGTCCACCACACCTTGATAGTATTCTCACGAGGATTAAATATTGGGCGAAGTCGAGATATGTATGCGTAATTATTTAGAACAGTTTTTAAAACTTTAGTATTCTTTTTTTGAAAAAGGTAACAAAAAAACTTTAGTGGTCTTTCTAGGTACAAAATTTAAAAGCGACGAAAAGAAAAAGGAAAGAACAAATTTGCAGATGAAAATGTCACATCGCTGGAAAAAAAAAAGCAACTTAATATCAATACCTTATCAATAATTGATTTCCCGAGATCAAACATAATATATTTCCTTAATGAGAAGATAACCATCTTATTACAAATAAATATGGGATACAACACATAATAAGCAACCATGCATAAACACACTCAGTACTTCTAAGCACTAGAATAATTCCACATATTTCCTGAGAAAATAAGCAACCATGCATAAACACACACAGTACTGATAGTATTTTTCACTTGAAATCTCTAACGAAAATCTTATAGAGAAAACAAACAGACAACTACGACCTCATTTCCAAACAAGTTGGGGTCGGACGAAAATAGAGGACGGCCATTTATGCACATTGGAAGTCTTTAGGGACAGTCTTTCCACAATTGTTGAGCAATAAGCTGAGGGAAAGAGCGGTATCAAGGTTAGTTCCCAAGAGCTTAGCTTTAATGGCAGTGCAAAGGCAAACTGCAGCATCAACATCAGCAAGATTCTCAATGAGAGAGCAGCATGAACTCTTTGATGAGCTTCCAATAACAACATGCACCAAGTCATTCAATAAATTGGCACACACATTCAATTTTAGTGTGTCCTTTGGGCACTTCTTATAACCCTTGGATGATGGGGTAGTGGGATGGGGTTGATTCTTTGTTTTTGGTGGGCATGGGATGTAAGTTGAACTAACCATTGTGAAGAAGAGAATGTTCAAAGTGAGGAGAAGGATAATGGATGATACAGTAGCCTTGGCCATTTTATTCAAACTGAAAATGTGGGAAATGCTAATGTGTGTATTACTAGAGCTAAGAGTTTACTTGGTGATGGAAATGAACAACTGAGTGAGAATTTATAGATGGAAAATGCGAGTATTTTTATTTTGTTTGCTATTTTATGTAACAAATAAGTGATCAAGAAAATTTTGGAGAGGCCCATGTGGGCTATTGCATTAGATAAATAGAGATATCAGGACAAGCTGGCAAAATGCAATTCAAGATTACCCTAGCCTATAATGGTTCTTGACGTTGGTGCTCAGTGAATTCCGTTACTTGTAACTATTCCTGTGGAAGAAAAAAAGGCTATCCCATATTTTCATATAAATATGTTGGGCCTGTATCAAGATTCAAGATCTAAAATCCAGTAAAAATTGCACGGGCGCCCTATTTGGTCGCCCCCATTTAACATATACCCATTTTTTTAAAAGTTTTAACGTGTACCCACTTTTTAAACAATTTCAGCCCCTTTCTCCCCCTCCTTCTCCCAGTGATCTCCATATCTCTCCGGAACTGAACATTGATGTAACCATCTCTTCCTTCTTTAGCTTTCTCAACCTCAACTACGTATTTCTTTTCCTCCATATTACTTTTTTGATCTCAGCAGCTGTAGCAACTCTTTTATACGTATGAATAAAACAAGCACTGATATATTTAAAGGATTGATTATTATAGTGACTAATCTAAATTACTTCACACAAACTTCCATTTTTTGGTGGCCAAAAGTTTGTCATACGATATCTATATATGACATTATTTAGTCGATTCCAACAAACCCTCAACAAGGTTTTTGACTATTAGTTTAAGTTATGGAAAACGAGGGAAAGAAATGAGCAAACTTCTTCTGCTCGTCGTCGTCACTGTAGATATTGAGAGTGCAGCAGTACATACTCAAAGGTTTTAAATACTTCAGCTCTAGAGCTGAAGTTCGTCAGTTACAAACAAAAACTTCAACTCTAGAGCTGAAGTTCGCCAGTTACAAACAAAAACTTCAGCTCTAGATTTGAAGTTCAACAGTTACAAAACAAAAACTTCAGCTCTAGAGCTGAAGTTCGATAGTTACAAAACAAAAACTTCGCCAGTTACAAAACAAAAACTTTAGCTCTAGAGCTGAAGTTCGCCAGTTACAAAAACAAAAACATTAGCTCTTCGCCAGTTACAAAACAAAAACTTCAGCTCTAGAGCTAAAGTTCGCCAGTTACAAAAACAAAAACTTCAGCTCTAGAGCTGAAGTTCGCCAGTTACAAAACAAAAACTTCAGCTCTAGAGCTGAAATTCGCCAGTTACAAAAACTTCAGCTCTAAAGCTGAAGTTCGCTAGTTACAAAAACAAAAACTTCAGCACCCTTACTACTTCAGGCCCGTCTACTAGAATGCTGAAGTTTTGCGTGATTGCCTTTGCTACTTCAGCCCCGTATGCTTGTGATGACCCAAAAGGTTATCATTTGTGTTGCAAGTGAATTCAGTTTTCTGAGGCCTAAAAACCTCCCTTTTGCCCCACCTTAATTTACGTGCGTGGTCCGTACCTATATCCGAAAAGCCTTCTATGTGAAAATATGAGAAATAGAAATTTTAGAGTTAAAAATTTAATTGTGGTTGACTTTGGTCAATATTTCTAGCAAACGGACCTGGATCCATCTTCCGACGATCCCGGGGGGTCCGTAGTAAAATATGGGACTTGGGCGTATACCTGAAAATGAAATCCGAGATCCCAAGCCTTAGAAATCAATTTTTGAAAGAAATTGTTTTACTGAATTATCTAAGAAATAAAGAAAAGAATTAATGTTTGAAACCATTGTTATCGGACCCGTATTTGATTCCGGAGCCCGGTACAAACTTGTTATAGTATTTGAAAGATAACTACGAAATTTGGTGAAAACGGAGTTTATTTGACGTGAGTTGGACTTCCGGTTGAAGAATTATGAAACTTTGAGAGTTCTTGATGAAAATGTTGAGTTTTGAGGCTTAATTCATGATTTTACATGTTATTTTGAATGTGATCGTACGAGTAGGTCCATATGATATTTTTGAGTTAGTATGCACACTTGGTTTGGAGTTCCGAGTAGGTTCTGGGATGTCTTAGGCTTAAAAACATAGTTGTTGCAGGTTCAGAGAGGTGGAAGGCCTCTGAACAGACCAGTTCGGTCCGCACAAAAAGGAATGCTGCCGTGGAGGGGCTTGTGCGGCCGCATTGGATTTTGTGCGGAATGCGGTGAGGGTTTTTCGGCCGCACTAGATTTTGTGCGGTCCGCGGTGAAGAACTTTTCACTGGTCCGATTTTAGAAGCCTATATCTTTTGATCTATAAGGAATTGTTAGATGATTCAAAAACGAAAGTTGTAGCCCTTCGTGGCTAGTTTCCAAAAAATAAGGAAATCATAATTTGGACATCTGAAGACAAAGTTATGGCCAAAATACTAAAGCATGTCACTGTAGTCTACAGGAAGAGCTGTGCGGCCGCAATCGATTTTGTGCGGTCCGCACAGGGGGTCTGAGAGGGGTATATTTAGACGGGATTTTCAGTTATTTTTCCTTTTTCAAATCCCCAAAAACATAAGAGGCGATTTTTCAAGTAACCTTTCTTCTCCAAAACATTGGTAAGTGATTTCTAACTCGTTTTCTTCAATCATTAACCTCTTTTAACATGATTTCAACTCAAAATCAATGATTTTCATGGGGAAATTGGGTGTTTCGGGTAGAACCTAGGTTTTTCAAAAATTGGGGATTTGGACCTCGATTTGAGGTCCAATTTCAAAATAAATTATATATTTGGATTCGTGGGGGAATGGGTAATCGGGTTTTGACCATGTGCGCCTGGGGGCGATTTTTGACTTTTGGGTAAAACTTTAGAAAATTCATTTTCATGCATTGGGGTTGATTCATTTAGCGTTTATTGATGTAAATAAGTAACTTATGGCTAGATTCGAGCGAATTGGTGGTAGAATCAAGGGGTAAAGCTATAGTTGAATCGTGAATTGTGTTCGTGGCATCGAGGTAAGTGTTTGGTCTAACCTTAGCTTGAGGGATTAGGAGTTGTGTATTATTTGCTACATGTTAATTTTGGAGTACGACGTATAGGCATGGTGACGAGTATTTATACATTGGTGTCAAGCATGCTCGTGAGTCTTATATTATAAATGTTATGACTCTGTTGTGGTTTATTGCGCTTCATATGTTATTATCACCATTGTTCCCTTGCCGGGATGTTTGTTCTATATTAATGATCCCTTGTCGGGATGTTTGTTTTGATATTATTGTTCCCTTGCCTGGATGTTGTTGAAATATCATTATTCCCTTGCCGGGAAGTTGTTATATTGCTTGTGTTTCCTTGCCGAGATTCCTTGTGATTATTGTTGGCTTGTAAATGGGAATGGGTGGTATGCCTACCACAAGATATAATGAAATGGGAGCGGGTGGTATGCCTACCACAAGATATAATGAAATGGGAGTGGGTGGTACACCTACCACTAGATATACATGAAATGGGAGCGGGTGGTACGCCTACCACAAGATAAATGAAATGGGAGCGGGTGGTATGCCTACCACGAGATAAATGAGATGGGAGCGGGTGGCACGCCTGCCACGAGATAAATGAAATGGGAGCGGGTGGCACGCCTGCCACAAGATAAATGAAATGGAATCGGGTTGCACGCCTACAACAAGATGTGAAAAGAAAGTGAAATGTGCCTTTGTTTTCCTTATTCTTGTTACTGGTTGGATTTTGATTCCTTTATAGTTCTCTTGATATTCTGTTTTACCTGTTTTCCCCGAAGCATGTTTCCCCTTCCCATCTTTATTTGTTTATTCTACTTTACTCTCCGCTGTATATTATATAACTACACAGGTTTATATGGGTAGTCTAGTCCTAGCCTCGTCACTACTTCGCCGAGGTTAGGCTAGACACTTACCAGCACATGGGGTCGATTGTGCTGATACTACACTCTGCACTATGTGCAGATCCCGGAGCAGCTTTTGGACCATAGTGTGGAGGCTACCTTCAGTCCACGTGGAGATCTAAGGTAGACCTACAAGCGTTCACAGGCCCTAGCGTCTCATATATTCCTATTTCCTGTTTTATTTTCCTTTTATTCCGAAACAGTATTGTCATTTTTTTCGGACTTTGTATGTAGTAATCTCTTAGATAGTCTGTGACACTGTGACACCAGGTTTTGGGTGGTTAAGGCTTAACTATTTGTAATAGATTCGTTCTTCATAAATCTTATTGTTGTCTTCCGCTTAAATTTGAATTTTCGTTATTACCACGTTATCGTCTTATATTTGTTAAAAAGAGATAATTGGTTAATGAAGTAATTAGATTAAAGGTTTGGCTTGCCTAGCTCACATTAATAGGCACCATCATGACTCCCGAGGGTGGTAAATTCGGGTCGTGACAAGTTGGTATCAGAGCTCTAGTTTACATGGGTCTCACAGTTCACAGACAAGCTTAGTAGAGTCTGAGGGATCGGTACAGAGACGTCTGTATTTATCTCCCAGAGACTACAGAGTTAGGAGAAACTTCACATTCATTCTTTCATGTCCTGCGATTTTGTTCTCTCAGTGCTAAAATGAAACCCCTACTCTTGTCCTTTCGCGAATGGCGAGGTCACATACCGCTTCTTCAGCCGAACATCAACACAGATCGGTGATAGATCAGATACGTCTTCGGAAGCTTTGTGCAGGTTGGATAGGTTTCACCAAGCTCTTCACTATTTTCAACGGTGCATCTACTAAGTATCCCCAGAATTATCTAGACAGCTGTTATGAGGTTCTCAGTAACATGGGGATAGTTGAGATGAATGGGGTCGATTTTGCTACTTTTTGCTTGTCTAGATCCGCCAAGACTTAGTGTAGGAATTTCTGTTTGGCTAGACCAGCCAAATATCCAACTTTGACTTGGGAGTTGTTTACTCAGCTATTTTTAGAGAAGTTTCTTCCCATCACTCAGAGAGAGGCTTATCAGAGGCAGTTTGAGCGTCTCCAGTAGGATTCCATGACTGTTACTCAGTATGAGACCAGATTCACCGACCTGGCTCGTCATGCTCTTGTCATACTTCCCACCGAGAGAGAGAGAGAGGGTGAGGAGGTTCATTGATGGACTTATTCAGCCGATTTGTTTTTAGATGGATAGGGAAACTAGGGAGTGAGATTACTTTCTAGGAGGCGGCCAATGTGGCCAGGAGAGTGGAGATGGTTATATCATAGGGAGGTAGTCATGGGTCAGACAAGAGGCCCCGTAATTCAGGCCAATTCAGTGGTACCTTGTTTGGAGGTAGAGATTTGTATGGTAGAGGCCATCCTTCTAGGCCCTTTCAGTCAGCGCTCCAGGTTTCTCATGGTACTTTGTGGTCATGGTTCTCAGATGCAGTATTCTGATCAACAGTCATATAGTGCACCATCAACTTTGATCAGTACACCGCCACTTTAGAGTTTCTAGGGTTGTCAGCCCTAGCAGCCGAGGTCTTGTTTTACTTGTGGCGACACGAGGCACATTGCTAGGTATTACCCTCGAGCTTCGAGCAGTTCTCCACATCAGGGTTCTCGTGCTATGGTTCAGGCACCAAGTGTTCCACAGGCCGCCTAGCCAGCCAGAGGTGGGGGTAGAGGTGCTAGAGGTGGAGGTAGAGGTGCTAGAGGTAGAGCTCAAACCGCTAGAGGTGGAGGCCAGCCAGTAGCAGGTTGTCCCAAAGATGTAGTTCAGGGTGGTGGGGCCCAGCCCCGATGTTATGCTCTTCCAGCCAAGCCCATGGCTGAGGCTTCCGATGTAGTTATTACAGGTACTGTTCTGGTTTGTGATAGAGATGCTTCAGTGTTATTTGACCAGGGTCTACGTACTTGTATGTGTCCTCTTATTTTGCACCGTATCTGGTCATGCCTAGTGATTCTTTGAGTGACCCTATTTATGTGTCTACGCCTATGGGTGATTCTATTGTGGTAGATCGAGTCCATCTTTCATGTATAGTTGTGATTGGGGGTCTTGAGACTCGTGTAGATTTGTTGCTTCTAGACATGGTTGATTTCGATGTTATAGTGGGAATGAACTGGTTATCACCTTACCACGCTATCATGGACTATCATGCCAAGACTATGACCTTAGCTTTACCGGGTTTACCTCGTTTAGAGTGGAGAGGGACTCCTAGTCATTCTACTTGTAGTGTTATCTCTTATGTGAAGGCTCGGTGTATGGTCGAGAACGGGTGTTTGGCCTATTTGGCATATGTTCGTGATTCTAATGCTGATATTCCTTCTATTGATTATGTGCCCGTTGTTCGTGAGTTTCCTGAGGTATTTCCTTCAGATCTACCGGGTATGCCACCCTACATAGGTATTGACTTTTGCATTGATTTGGCTCTGGGCACTCATCCCATTTCTATCCCACTGTATCGTATGGCCCTGCTTGAGTTGAAAAAGTTGAAGGAGCAGTTGTAAGACTTTCTTGAGAAGGGTTTCATTAAGCCGAGTGTTTCGCTTTGGGGTGCACCGATGTTGTTAGTTAAGAAGAAGGACGGATCGATGAGAATGCGTATTAATTACTAACAGTTGAACAAGGTTACAATCAAGAATAAGTATCCACTGCTGAGGATTGATGATTTGTTTGATCAGCTTCAGCGTGCGAAGATATTTTCGAAGATTGACTTGAGATCTAGCTACCATCAGTTGAGGATTAGGGTATCCGATATCCCTAAGACAGTTTTCCGCACTCGGTACAGGCATTATGAGTTCTTGGTGATGTCATTTGTGTTAATGAATGCCCCAGCAACTTTTATGGATTTGATGAACCGAGTGTTTGTGCCTTACTTGATTCGTTCGTGATAGTCTTCATTGATGATATTTTGATATATTCTCGCAGCCGGGAGGAGCACGAGCAACATCTTAGAGTGGTTCTTCAGACCTTGAGGGATAGTCAGTTATATGCTAAGTCTCGAAGTGTGAGTTCTAATTGAGTTCAGTTGCATTCCTGGGTCATATTGTATCAGTAGAGGGTATTCAGGTTGATCCGAAGAAGATTGAGGCAATCAAGAACTAGCCTAGACCAGCATCAGCTACAGAGATTCGGAGTATCTTGGGATTGGCAGGTTACTATCGTCGGTTCGTGGAGGGGTTTTCATCTATCGCAGCCCCGATGATCAGGTTGACCCAAAAGGGTGCCCAATTCAGATGGTCGGATGAGTGTGAGGCGAGCTTCCAGAAGCTCAAGACAGCTCTGACTACGACACCGGTGTTGGTTTCGCCCATAGGTTCATGGCCTTATACAATTTATTGTGATGCATCTCGCATTGGACTCGGTGCAGTGTTGATGCAGGATGGAAAGGTCATTGCCTATGCTTCGCGGCAGTTGAAGATTCATGAGAAGAATTATCCGGTTCATGATTTGGAGTTAGCTGCCATTGTTCACGCGTTGAAGATTTGGAGGCATTATCTGTATGGCATGGCATGTGAGGTGTTCACAGATCACAAGGGTCTTCAGTATTTGTTCAAGCAAAAAGAGTTGAATTTGAGGTAGAGGAGGTGGTTGGAGTTGTTGAAAGACTATGATATCACCATCTTATATCATCCGGGAAAATGTGGTGGCCGGTGCTTTGAGTAGGAAGTCAGCCAGTATGGACAGTCTTGCTTATATTCCGGTCGGTGAGAGACCGCTTGCTTTGGATGTTCAGGCTTTGGCCAATCATTTCGTGAGGTTAGATGTTTCTAAGCCCAATCTTATGTTAGCTTGTACGGCCGCTCGTTCTTCTTTATTGGAGCGTATCCGTGATCGGAAGTATGATGATCCTCATTTGTGTGTCCTTAGAGACACGATGCAGCACGGAGGTACCAAGCAGGTTACCATAGGTGATAATGGAGTCTTGAGATTATAGGGTCGAGTTTGTGTGCCTAATGTGGATGGGCTCCGAGAGTTGATTTTAGAGGAGGCCTATAGTTCCAGGTACTCTATTCATCCAGGCGTCGCTAAGATGTATCAGGATTTGTGGTAGAATTATTGGTGGAGAAGAGTAAAGAAGGACGTCGTTGCATATGTGGCTCGGTGTTTGAATTTTCAGCAGGTCAAGTATGAGCATCATAGGCCTGGTGGTTTGTTCCAGAAGATCGAGATTCCTGAGTGGAAGAGGGACAGGAACACTATGAACTTCGTTGTTGGACTCCCATGGACTTAGAGGAAGTTCGATGCAGTGTGGGTTATCATTGATAGGCTAACCAAGTCAGCGCATTTCATTCCTGTGGCAGTCTCCTATTCTTCCGAGAGGTTAGCTCAGATCTATATCCGCGAGATTGTTCGTCTTCATGGTGTGCCCGAGTCTATCATCTCGGATCGAGGTACGCAGTTTACCTCCCATTTCTGGAGAGCAGTTTAGTGAGAGTTGGGCACGCGGGTTGAGTTGAGCACAGTGTTTCATCCTCAGATGGATGGGCAGTCCGAGCAGACTATTCAGATTTTGGAGGATATGCTCCGAGCTTGTGTCATTGACTTTGGAGGCTCGTGAGATCAATTTTTGCCCTTAGTAGAGTTTGCCTACAATAATATCTACCAGTCGAGTATTCAGATGGCTTCGTATGAGGCTTTATATGGTAGGCGGTGTCGGTCTCCGATTGGATGGTTTGAGCCGAGAGAGTCTCGGTTGTTGGGTATGGATCTGGTTTAGGATTCCTTCGACAAGGTCAGGATTATTCAGTATAGGCTTCGTATAGCTCAGTCTAAGTAAAAGAGTTATGCCGACCGTAAGGTTCGAGATTTGGCTTTCATGGTCGGTGAGTGGGTATTGCTTCAAGTGTCGCCTATGAAGGGTGTGATGAGATTTAGGAAGAAGGCAAGCTTAGCCCTAGGTTCATTGGCGTGTTTGAGATTCTTGATCGAGTGGGAGAGATGGCTTATAGACTTGCATTGCAGCCGAACTTATCAGCCGTGCATCCAGTGTTTCATGTGTCCATGCTTCGGAAGTATCACGGCGATCCCTCCCACGTGTTAGATTTCAGCACTGTCCGGTTGGACCAAGGACTTGTCTTATGAGGAGGAGCGGGTAGCTATTCTAGACCGGCAGGTTCGTCAATTGAGATCGAAGAGTTTTCCTTCTGTTCGTGTTCAGTGGAGAGGTCAGCCTCCTGAGGCATCGACCTGGGAGTCTGAGTCCGATATGCGAAGCCGCTATCTCTATCTTTTTATCGACTCAGGTACTTCTTTCCTATGTCCGTTCGAGGACGAACGATTGTTTTAGAGGTGGAGAATGTGATGACCCAAAAGGTCATCACTTGTGTTGCAAGTGAATTTAGTGTTCCGAGGCCTAAAAACCTCTCTTTTACCCCACCTTGATTTACGTGCGTGGTCCGTACCTATATCCGGAAAGCCTTCTATGTAAAAATATGAGAAATAGAAATTTTAGAGTTAAAAATTTGAATATGGTTGACTTTGGTTAATATTTCTAGCAACGGACTCGAATCTGTGTTCCGACGATCCCGGGAGGTCCGCAGTAAAATATGGGACTTGGGCGTATGCCCGGAAATGAATTCCGAGGTCCCAAGCCTTAGAAATCAATTTTTGAAAGAAAGTGTTTTACTGAATTATCTAAGAAATAAAGAAAAGAATTAATGTTTGAAACCATTGTTATCGGTCCCGTATTTTGGTTTCGGAGCTCGGTACAAATTTGTTATAGTATTTGAAAGATAACTGTGAAATTTGGTAAAAAACGGAGTTTATTTGATGTGAGTTGGACTTCCGATTGAAGAGTTATGAACTTTGAGAGTTCTTGATGAAAATGTTGAGTTTTGAGGTTTAATTCATGATTTTACATGTTATTTTGATGATGTGATCACACGAGTAGGTCCATATGATGTTTTTGAGTTAGTATGCACACTTGGTTTAGAGTTCCGAGGGCTCGGCTGAGTTTCGGGTAGGTTCCGGGATGTCTTAGGCTTAAAAAGGAAAAGGCTCTAATATACCCCTGTACTTTGAAAAATAGTACATTCCTCTCCCCCGTTATACTATCAGGACATTTAAAGGCCTACCGTTAGGAAAATGATTAAAAATACCCCTATTTTTAACACATGTCCAACAAGGCAATTAAGATGCCAACTGGAAAGCCACGGTGGGCAGATCCGACCCGTAACCCGTTAATATAACCCATTAAATCTCTTCTTCTTCCCAATACCTGTGCATTGCGAAAATTTTAGGGTTCATATCAGAGAAATTTTTTGCTCATCTTCTCTCCTTCTTTCCTCAAATGTGAAATGTCTCAAGGAAGCTCATCTACTCTCGTCTCTTCTCAGATTAAGTGTCATTGTGGTTTGATAGCCAGCCACTTAACTTTGAAAACTATTGCTAATCCTGGAAGGAAGTTTTATAAATGCCCTAAGCCTAATTTGTTGGTCTCATCTTCTAAGTTTGGTTTTTTCTTTTTTCCAGTTGTATAATGTATAACTACAAATTAAGCTTTTCAATTGTAAAAACTATAAGTGTTTTAGTCTAAATGCAATTTACTATTATTGACAGGATTTTTCATGTCGGTTTTTCTTGTGGGAAGATGAAGTTTTCCCAGTGAATCCTATGAATGCAAATAGAGAATTGGGATCGTTAATGGATGTTGTTATGTTGGACATAGAGAAATTGAAGCAAGAAGTAGCTGCCATGGAGGCTAAAAACCAATCTCAAGTGATTAAAGTTTCAATATTGGAAGATAAAGTATCAAAGATGTGGATCATTCTATTGATAAAATTAGGACTATTTTTGGGGTTCGTTGCTGCATCAATGAAGAAATGATTAGCTTAGGAGATGTGTTCATTGTAATGTTAGCTGTAGTTGGGAGTTAACTTGTATGTGTCTAACTTGTGGGTGTCTAATATTAGGTTGCATTGCTACTTAGCTGCTTTGTATTGTTAACGTTTCCTACTATGTTTTACTGGTTATTTTTGTTGTTTAAGTATAAAACTTTCTTGTATCATAATTCCCTTTATCACAAACACAACATATCTTCAATATAGTTCCCTTTGTAATGTATATCCCTTTGTGACAAACACAACATATTTCAACAACATAATGAAATACATAGCTGGACAGTCAGCATAACTTCATTAAAATTCAGCTAACACTTCATTCATAGACAATATAATTCAACATCATTCTGTTGAAAGGACCCAAAAGGGATGTCACTTTATAACCCCAAAAATTGATACCACCCAAGTAATAAAATGACATCCACATTGAAAAGTTTAAGTTAAAGGACCTAACAGTTAAGTTAAAAGTACTGTCACATGCAATAATTACATCAATCCAAGACACAAAAAACTATCACATGTTTAGAACTTAACTAGTTCTGTGCATTGCCATTTCCCTTTCTTGACTTCATCTTGGCTAGTCATTGCCTCTCTAATTTGTTTCCTGTTATGGCAGCTTTTCCTCTCCATGTAAGATTTTTTGGGTGAGTAAGGAAGTTGTGTTGGCAAACTCACACCACTGGCATCACCAACAAAATTAATAGTCCTTGTTCCAGCTGTTGTGCCTAGTTGCTCCCTCCTTTGGAGTCTAGTCTTTGCCTCTGACACACGCCTTGGCATTATAGGTGGGTCTGGTTTGTCTGCTTCTGGATAGTCAAAATCTACTTCTGCATTGCTGATGGATTGCTTCCTAGACAGGGATGGTGTTGGCATAAACATGTAATGAGGTCCAGAATTGCTGCTTGCTTGACTAGCCTGACTGGATTGTGGTGCTGTCAGTTGCAGCTCCTCTTCTAAGGACAACCCTGCAGCAACTGGAGATCTAGCCATGTTCTCCTGTCTAACATTGAAGTAAAATAAAATAAGTACCTTCTGCATGTCTGACATGAATGTGTATCCTTCCCCTAGCTTGAGGTCTAATGAATTGTTCAACAATATCAAGAACCAGGTCCAGGTGACCTTTGTTTCTTTATCCACAACAACCCAAGCAATAGGATAAAAATGATTCATTGAATCAACAACAATAACAACTAAAAGCTGACCTTTGGCCTTTCCTTTCAAGAAGGTTCCATCCAAGCCAATAAAGGGCCTCAACCCACTCTTAAACCCCATTTTAGAGCATGAAAACAGATATACATCCTAGAAAATCTTCTGTTTTCCTTCAGCAAGTGCATCCTTTGATAAAGTAACTATTACATCACTCCCTAGATTACTCAGCCTCAATTCATTAGCATATGCCTCTATCTTATTATACTCATTAGTAAAACTACTAGCAAGGGGTTCAAGTATCATTCTCTTGGCCCTCTTACACTTTGCATGGCTAACATTGATGTTGAAAGTGTTTTTTAAGGTCATTTTCATCTCCTTAACTTTGATCATAGGATTCTCTTGCAGCTTGTTCTTAAAATATTCTGCTATGGTATTTTTGTCTATCCTAGGGTTGTCATATGCAGGGTTACACTTGTGTTTTGACTTAAGAGTTTTGATCTTAACCCCACCACCATTCTTATCCTTAGAAATTAGACATACAAAGGGGCAACCAACCTCACACATGTACCTCAGTCTAATTCTATCACTCTTGCGTTGTTTTAGACCATAACACTTGGCTAAGCAATAAAAATTTATCACTTTTCTAGCCTCAGGTATATCTTTGAATGTCATTCCTTTGTATAGCTCTTTGTATTCAATCAACTTTTCAGAAATCTCACTCTTTTTTTGCAGTGCAATTACTTCTAAATCATCAGAGTCATATTTTGAAAGAAAAGTCTCATCTTCACTCTCATTTGAACTACAATCAGTTGCAACCTCACAATCTACTGTTTGTGATTCATTATGGTCGACAATATTAGGAACAGGAACCCCCATTTCACTATCCTCTACAACATATACATTAATTACATTGAAATGGTCAGAAACCATGTTTTGTAAAGTGATAATACCATCATCCCCTATTACTTCATAAAATCTACCAGAAGGACCACAAATTATCAATTGTTGGACACCAACATACCCTACAGTAGATGAGGTATATTCATTAACTAAATCTATGAAAGACAAAAGGTCAGAATCATACTATTTCCAAGTCTACACCAATTTTCTTGTATATAATACTTTTGGAATTATTTTCCAGTCACCTCCATAATTGAATAACAAGTCCACATTAACCATCTTAACCTACAAAATAAATAAGAGAAAGGGGTTAACAGAATTGAATATAATATAGTACAATCCAATATAGGGCAGAATTTATAACAAAATTGAATATAATAAAGCCCAGTCCCATATGAATCAGACATAATAGTATAAAGAAGTAAAGGGAAGGCACATGAGT
This sequence comes from Nicotiana tabacum, assembly GCF_000715075.1. Taxonomy (NCBI): domain Eukaryota; kingdom Viridiplantae; phylum Streptophyta; class Magnoliopsida; order Solanales; family Solanaceae; genus Nicotiana; species Nicotiana tabacum. The sequence continues at coordinate 53,033,388 of NC_134087.1, read as the reverse complement.
CATGATATTATTAAACAAATCTACTGGTGGACCACAAATTGTAAAGAAACAACAAAAATTTACAGCATTCAATAAAGGAACAATAGAAAAATGTCCCACTTGGGGACCATATACAATCATCTTTTCCAGAAACAAAAGCCCCCTTTTCCCAAAAAGAGATAAAATGCAGTCCCACATATAAACCCTACACTAAAGAAACTGTCATACAAAATCCACATAATAGAGACTCACTACATCCGAGAAAACACACATGCAAACACTAAACTATAAAGGTTAACAGAAACCCTAAATCACCTTCAGTAAAAAGAAATTAACATCGGAAAAACAAAGAAAATAGGCGAAATAAGAGAAATAACAGCAACCAAGTTTAATAGAACTATATCTTTGAAGGATTTTAAAGAAAATCTTGAAGAGAATTGATGCATACATGAGGAACCCTAAATCGCCTCTTACACTCGTTCTCTCAGCTAACAAGAAAAAATGACCCTTTTCTTTATTAAAAGCGGGTCACTAAGTATTTAACTAATGGGTTATATTAATGGGTTACGGGTCAGATCTGTCCATCGTGGCTTTCCAACGGCATTTTAATTGCTTTGTTAGACGGGTATTAAAAATAGGGGTATGTTAAATCACTTTCCTAATGATAGGCCTTTAAATGGCCTGATAGTATAACGGGGAGAGGAATGTACTATTTTTCAAAGTACAGGGGTATATTAGAGCCTTTTTCCGGCTTAAAAACATAGTTGTTGCAGGTTCAGAGAGGTAGAAGGCCTCTGAACAGACCAATGTGGTTCGCGCAACAAGGAATGCTGCCGCGGAGGGATTTTTGCGGCTGCACTGGATTTTGTGCGGACCTCGGTGAGGGCTTTGCGGCCACACTAGATTATGTGCGGTCCGCGGTGAAGAACTTTTCACTGGTCCGACTTCGGAAGACTATATCTTTTGATCTACAAGGAATTATGAGATGATTCAAAAACGAAAGTTGTAGCCCTTCGTGTCTAGTTTCCAAAAAAATAAAGAAATCACAATTTGGACATCTGAAGACAAAGTGATGACCAAAATACTAAAGCATGTCACTGCAGTCCACAGGAAGGGCTGTGCGTCCGCAGTCGATTTTGTGCGGTCCGCACATGGGGTCTAATAGGGGTATATTTAGACGGGATTTTCAGTTATTTTTCATTTTTTAAAACCCCAAAAACATAAGAGGCGATTTATCAAATAACCTTTCTTCTCCAAAACATTGGTAAGTGATTTCTAACTCGTTTTTGTCAATCATTAACCTCTTTTAACATGATTTCAACTCAAAATCAATGATTTTCATGGGAAAAATTGGGTGTTTTGGGTAGAACCTAGGTTTTTCAAAAATTGGGGATTTGGACCTCGATTTGAGGTCCGATTTCAAAATAAATTATATATTTGGGTTCGTGGGGGAATGGGTAATCAGGTTTTGACCATGTGTGCCTGGGGGCGATTTTTGACTTTTGGGTAAAACTTTAGAAAATTTATTTTCATGCATTGGAGTTGATTCATTTAGCGTTTATTGATGTAAATAAGTAACTTGTGGCTAGATTCGAGCGAATTGGTGGTGGAATCAAGGGGTAAAGCTATAGTTGAATCGTGAATTGTGTTCGTGGCATCGAGGTAAGTGTTTAGTCTAACCTTAGCTTGAGGGATTAGGAGTTGTGTATTATTTGCTATATGTTAATTGTGGAGTACGACGTATAGACATGATGACGTGTATCTATACGTTGGTGTCAACCATGCCCGTGAGTCTTGTATTATAATTGTTATGACTCTGTTGTGGTTTATTGCGTTTCATATGTTATTATCACCATTGTTCCCTTGCCGGGATTTTTGTTCAATATTAATGATTCCTTGCCGGGATATTTGTTTTGATATTATTGTTCCCTTGCTGGGATGTTGTTGAAATATCATTTTCCCTTGCCAGGAAGTTGTTATATTGCTTGTGTTCCCTTGCCGAGATTCCTTGTGATTATTGTTGGCTTGTATATGGGAGCGGGTGGTACGCCTACCACAAGATATAATGAAATGGGAGCGGGTGGTATGCCTACCACAAGATATAATGAAATGGGAGCGGGTGGTACGCCTACCACAAGATATAACGAAATGGGAGCGGGTGGTACGCCTACCACAAGATATAACGAAATGGGAGCGGGTGGTACGCCTACCACAAGATAAATGAAATGGGAGCAGGTGGCATGCCTGCCACGAGATATAGGAAATAGAATCGGATTGCACGCCTACAACAAGATGTGAAAAGAAAGTGAAATTTTCCTTTGTTTTCCTTATTCTTGTTAGTGGTTGGATTTTGATTCCTTTATAGTTCTCTTGATATTCTGTTTTACCTATTTTCCCTGAAGCATGTTTCCCCTTCCCATCTTTATTTGTTTATTCTGCTTTACTCTCCGCTGTATATTATATAATTGCACAGGTTTATTTGGTAGTCTGATCCTAGCCTCATCACTACTTCGTCGAGGTTAGGCTAGACACTTACCAACACATGGGGCCGATTGTGCTGATACTACACTTTGCACTATGTGTAGATCCAGAGCAACTTTCGGACCGTAATGTGGCAACTACCTTCAGTCCACGCGGAGATTCAAGGTAGACCTGCAGGCGTCCACAGGCCCTAGCGTCTCCTCCATTCCTATTTCTTGTTTCATTTTCCTTTTATTCAGAAACAATATTGTCATTTTTTTCGGACTTTGTATGTAGTAATCTTTTAGACAGTCTGTGACACCAAGTTTTGGGTGGTTAAGGCTTAAGTATTTGTAATAGATTCGTTTTTCATATATCTTATTGTTGTCTTCCGCTTAAATTTGAATTTCTGCTGTTGCCACGTTATCGTCTTATATTTGTTAAAAAGAGATAATTGGTTAATGAAGTAATTAGATTAAAGGTTTGGCTTGCCTAGCTCACATTAGTTGGTACCATCATGACTCTTGAGGGTGGAAAATCCGGATCATGACAATGCTGAAGTTATGCGAAAAAAAGGGTACGCTTGTAATTTTTTTTGCAAAACGGACACAAGTTAAAACGTGACACAAAATCGGGTATAAATGCAAATGCCCCTAAAAACCGTCAAGATTGAAGCTTTTCTTCACCTTGGAGACTAGTAGTACTCGTCTGATCTATATATCTGTTCAACTATTCTGGTGTAAATGTGAATATCTAAGATCGGGCCAAAATATATACTTTAGGTAAGGTTTTCGTAAAATGCTAGATCTTCCTTCTATACCTTCTATATTTTCACATTAATAGGCTATTAATTGACTGCAAATCTTCAAGGAAATCCTATGCAGTCAACTCTCTCTATAACAATCTCGTTTGTTTTAATATTTTTGGGCTTTTATAGTGAACTAGTCTCAAGGTACACACGATGCACGTGTATTCTATCTCGATGAGTACTAATTTATTTAAAATTTGTGTTTAAACAATAAAATAAAAGTATAAGTTCCTAAAGATAATTATATAATAACTAACTAAATAAAGAAGCTCTCGTAAAAATCCTCAATCATAAGTCAATAATTCAACTTAAAATTTATTTCAATTTAACAATATTATAACTTTAATTTCACAAGTTATCATGCTTCCTTTTTCAGTTTCAGCAAGAACAAGTCCTTAAAAACCTTATAACTTTAATTTCACAAGTTATCATACTTCCTTTTTCAGTTTCAACAAGAACAAATTCTTAAAAACTTAAATAGTGTTGAAGGATAACTTAAAATATATAATCAGGCAACTAATAATCTACAACTTTCATATGATCACAAAATCAAATTAAATAGCAATGAAAAAAAATACATTTAAAAGGATACTAAAGCAAGCTTGTGAGAGAATTTATAATTGAAATAAGACTTTTCCATGACATATTGACTCTAGGGAATGACTTAGAATTAGAATTAAAAAAATGGTAGTCCGGTGCATAAGGCTCTCGCAGAATTTCAGTGAATGATCTATATAAAGTAAAATTTTAATATTTTAAAGTTCTAAGTGTTAGAAATTTAGTCCAAATAATAAAAAATAATAAGTAAGAGTTTTATTATTTTAAACTTCTAAAAATTACAAAAAATTATTAAATGAAGTATTTTTTAATATAATAATTAACATTAATTTGGAGGGACTTTAGATTTTCTTTTTTGCTTATAAAGATCAAGTTTAAAATGGAAAAAAACGTTAGTTTTAAATTTTAGTCTTTTATTGTAGGTATTTTATTAAATAATCTAGAATTGAAAATATAATAAGCGCATTATCTCTTATTAATAAAAGAAATGGAAAACCGACCGTGATAAAATTAAGTCCTATAAATTAGGATTCATACCTATTTTAAACAAGGAAGTATTTAATATACAAAATATAGTTAATTTTGAAGCCCTAAATTTTAGGCAAATAACTTAAATTACTATTTTATCAATTATATAATATATTTTTAAAGGGTAAAAAGAGCGAACAATATCTCGCTAAGAGTCTTCGTGCTTTTAATATAGTATAGATGAATGTTGTACACCTATAACAACATTTGAGATTTAAATATTTTTGGCCGTTATAAATAAATATTATCCAAAAATCAACTATTTTTATTTTTCCAATGTTACATATAAAAAATAAGAAAATTATTCAAACTTATAATCTCAAAATATATGCATGTTTCACTTGTTAAATATTGAAAAAAGCTAGTAATACATTATTAATAAATTCATAACCAAATGTATAAAGATTTAAACTCTAAGGCACACATTTTAAGCCACTAACAAAAATAAGATTAATGGAAGAACTTTGTTATTGTAGCTGATATAACGCTTGAATTGACGAAATTTTGTGTCCAAAATTTCAGCAAAAATGTATCCAATAACTTTCGCTTGAGCACACCTACAGGGAGGGCAATGAGGTGGTTGATGATTTAGCTAAAGTTGGATGCAAATTACCAACTTCCGATAAACCATTGCTTTTTGAAGAACCACCAGATTTTGTTCAAACGTTTTTGCAAAAGGATCAAGCTGGAGTAACTTGTACAAGGAAGACAACATGCTTATTGCCACATCTGGAAGACGTAGATGAGGGCTTTTTTGATAACAACTTAGATGATCTGATCATGGATGCTTCAAATAGCTCCTTTGTAATAGACAATTATCATAGGATAGCTACTGCTACTACTACTAATTCTCGCATATCAAACAACTATCATACGAATGCATCTGCATCTCCCTCTCTGTAGTTACTCTATTTATGTTTAATGCAAGTTATCCTTCCCACCCAAAAAAAATCTAAGAGCTTAACAATTAAATCTTTTATACAAATATTTTTTTGGCATTTGTCCAATGGAATGTCACGACCCGAATTTCTCACTGTCGGGACCGTGATGGCACCTAACATTGTACTCGCTAGGCAAGCCAACGTTACAGAATATATCACCTTTTTCCTTTATCTTTTAATAATTAAAACTTAACAAAAGTAAATCAGCGGAATTAAATACGGAAGAACACAGTTTAAAAGATTTTTTTATGCTAATAACGTGTGACGACCCAGCGAGTCGTCTCATGAGTTACCGCTCCGTTTCCTCCATTTCTACTTCTTTATGCTTTGTTTATCCGTATTATGTGGTATTGGGTTGGTCGGATCGAATCCGAAATGATTTTGGTAAAGTTTGAGACACTTAGTCTCTTTGGAGTGAGTTTAGGTTGGAAAAGTCAACTGAATGTTGACTTATATGTTAGAGGGTTTGGATATGAGTTCCAATGGTTTGGTTAGCTTCGGGAGGTGATTTGGGACTTCAAAGCATGATATGAGTTTTGGAGGTTCGGAGTAGATTTAGGCATGAATTGGCGAAATCAAATTTTTGGCGATTTTCGGTTGATAGGTGAGATTTTGATATAGGGGTCGTAATGGAATTCTGAGAGTTGAAGTAGTTCTGTTGTGTCATTTGGGATGTGTGTGCAAAATTTCAGGTCATTCGGACGTGGTTTGGTTGATTTTTTTTTTTATCAAAAGCGTAATTTAGAAGATTTTGGAATTCTTAGGCTTGAATTTGATGCGAATTTGGTGTTTCGATGTTGTTTTGAGCGTTTCGAAGGTTGGACCAAGTTTGAATGAGGTTATGGGATATGTTGGCATGTTTGGTTGAGGTCCCGGGGGACTCGAGTGAGTTTCGGGTGGTCAATCGGACCATTTCATGAAGTTTGAAATTTCAGAAATCTGCTGCTTAGTATTGCAGACAATTGACCTTCGCGTTCGCAAGAGGGGAGACGCGATCGCGAAGGGTTAGCTGGAGAAGGCTGAGATTTTGGCCTTCGCATTCGCGAGGAAGGCTCCGCGTTCGCGAAGGGCAGGGAAGTGATTCATCGTGTTCGCGAGGTAAGCTACGCGTTCTCATAGAGGAAATTGGCCAGCTGGGTTTGAGGCATTTTGTTCCTCGCGTTCGCGGGTGAGGGAGCGCGTTCGCGAAGAGTTAGGTTATGGAAAAATTGCGTTCGCGAGTGGAATGACGCGATCGCGAAAGAGGAATTTTGGTCAAAGGTGATTTGTGCTTCGCGAACGCGAGGCTTTGACCACGTTCGCAAAGAAGGATTTTAGGCCTGGGCAGAATGTTTAAATACTCGTCTTGTCCGCGATTTTGGGGTTTATTTCTTCCATTGTTGATCGTTTTTGGAGCTTCTTTGAAGGGGGTTGAAGAGGGATTCAAGGAGAATCACTTGGAGGTAAGAATTTTGGACTTAAAACTCGATTTTATTGTGAAATCTACCTAATAAATCATGGAATCTAAGCCAAAAATTGAGGAATTAGGGCTTAAGTTAAAATGAGAATTTGAGGGTTCATTTGGACTCCGATTTTAGTGTTCTTGGTATGTATGGACTCGTGGGAAAATAAGGATTCTGTTGATGTAAAAATTATCGAATACTGAGACGTGGGCCCGGGGGTCAGGTTTTGGTAATTTCGGGATTTATGTTGTAAATTGATTATTTTCGCTTGGGCTTCGTTCCCTTAGCATATTTTGACGTCCTCATTTTGATTTTGGATAGATTCGACGCGAGTGGAGGCCGATTCGAGGGGCAAAGGCGTCGCGAACTAGAGATTTGACCAGATTGAGGTGAGTAATGATTGTAAATGATGTTCTGAGGGTATGAAACCCCGGATTGCACATCGTTGTACTATATTGAAGTGACGCACACGCTAGATGATGAGCGTGGGGTCGTGAACTATTAGGTATTGAGATTTAGTTCGTCCCGAATAACTATTTTACCGCGTATTTGACTGAAATCTATTTGCTATCATCATTATTTGGGTTGAATCCCATATTTGGGCTTCGTGCCAACTATTTGAACCCTTAGGGAACTTTTATTGATATTTCCTCAATGTTTTGACTTTATACTTGAACTTAGTCATGTTATATTTCACTGTTTTCGTACTCACCCATGTTTACCCTGTTTTAACACTTAAATGATCTTTTAAATGATATTTTGGGCCGAGAATCATGTTTTACTATTGCCCAAGTGGCTTGTGAGGATTTTGACTGAGTAAGGTCAAGGGCCTATGTTGTGAGGAAACATTTGATATTGATTATGAGGCCGAGGGCCTGAGGTATGTACGCCACGAGGTGGCTTGATATTGCGCTTGGGTCGTAAGGGGCCCCTCCAGGAGTCTGTACACCCCTAGTGAGCGCGGGTACCCATTGTGATGTGAAATATAGCCCGATGGGCTGGTATTGCTCTGAGATATTGCCCGAGGGGCGGATTTGTGGTTACCGTGCCCGAGGGGCGAACCTTTATGTGTTTATTTTCCTTAATTGCCTGTTATTTATCTGCTTAAATTGTTAAAAAAGGTTTTCGTGAATTTTAATTTGAGTTAAATGACTTTCACATATCCTTTACTGATTTTACTACTTCATTATAGTCTGCAAATGTGCTTTATGTGATTTCCTACTTTCAGTCTTTATTTATGATTATTACTTACTGAGTTGGACTGCTCATTTACTCCCTGCACCTCGTGTACAGATTCAGGCGCATCTGGTCCCACTCTCGAGTGCTGATCATTTCCAGCTCAGGTGGATCCGAGGAGTCTCTAGGTAGCTATTGGCGTTCATAGCCCGGAGCTCCTCCCTATCTTTATTTCTTCATGTACTTAGTTTCTGTATTAAACTCTATAATTTTCTCAGAGTATTCCAGATTGTTTAGATGCTCATGACTAGTGACACCCTGGTATCAGACTGTGTTGGGTTGTATTCCGCAAATTATGCTATTAATTGCTTAGACTTTGGTTTATTTTATCATGCTTTAGACTGTTTCTTACTATTTAACTGTTAAATACTGAAACGAGAAGTGTCGGCTGGCCTTGTCATCACGAGAGGCGCCATCACGATCGGGTCCGGGTTTAGGGGGTCGTGACAAGTTGGTATCAGAGCCTAGGTTACATAGGTCTCACGAGTCATGAGCAGGTTTAGTAGAGTCTCGCGGATCGGTATGGAGACATCTGTATTTATCCTCGAGAGGCTGCAGAACCTTTAGGGAAAACTTCATATTCTTGAAATTCTTGTCGTGCGAATTTGTTGATCCGAGTACTAAACTTCTATTATTCTATTCTCTCACAGATGGTGAGGACACGCGCTACCAGTCAGGATGGACGACCACCAGTACTACCAGCTGTGGCCACTAGAGGCCAAGGACACGGTCGTGGTCGCGGTAGGGCAGAGGTGTGGCCCGTACAATAGCTAGGGTGACACATGCAGATCCACCAGCAGCTCCAGTTCAGGATCAGGTCCCAATTATGGGCGCTCCATCAGCACCAGCTTAGGCACCAGCTGTTCCCATTGTGATTCCGGGTCTTCAAGAGGCCTTGGCTCAGATCCTATCAGTTTGCACTAGCCTAGCTTAGGCGGTCTCAGCTACTACAGCCGCAGCTACTTCTCAAGCAGGGGGAGGTAATCAGACTCCCGCTACTTGCACACCAGAGCAGTGTAGGGACTTTAGACACCGAGGGCACATCCAGCCATGCCGGTTATAGCTTCTCAGGACTATGAAGTTCCTGCCATGCCAGAGGACGAGCAGCGTAGGTTGGAGAGGTTCAGTAGACTTCAACCTCTGACCTTTAGTGGTGCATAGGGCGAGGATGCCCAGGGCTTCTTGGATAAGTGTTAGAGGATGCTTCGTACAGCGGGTATTCTGGAGACCAGCGGGGTTGCTTTCACTACTTATCAGATTTCTAGAGCTGCCTTCACTTGGCGGGAGGCTTTTGAGAGGCGTAGGCCTATTGGTGCAGCACCTTTTACTTGGAAGCAGTTCTCCGTTCTCTTTCTGGAGATGTATGTGCCGCAGTTCCGCAGAAAGGAGTTGCGTAGGGATTTTGAGTGGTTGTGTTAGGGAGAGATGACTGTGATGCAGTATGTGATGAGGTTTTCCGAGTTAGCTCATCATGCTATTTGGTTGGTTCCGATAGATATAGAGAGGATTAGGAGGTTTGTTGATGGCCTCACTTATCAGCTTCGTATTCTCATTACCAGGGAGAAGGTGATTGGTGCTACCTATGAGGAGGTTGTAGAAATTGCTCGGGAGATTGAGTTCATTCATTGCTAGGAGCGCGAGGAGAGGGAGGCCAAGAGACCTCGAGGATCTGGTAGTTATAATGGTGCTCCTTCGAGAGGTCAGTTTCAGCACGGCAGAAGCCGTCCATTCAGGCATGCTCAGCCAGCTCGCCCAAGTTATCGTGGGGAATTATCGGGTCATGATTCTCATAGTTCTCATTAGGGCCAGTCATCACTTAGTGCCTTCCAGCTTAGAGCTCGTCTCGTGCTCCATCAAATCAGGGCTTTTCTATGACAGGTGCATCTGCTAGTCACTTCGGTGCGAGGGGTTCCTTTCAGTCCCCTTCTCCAGCACCTGGGAGTTGTTATGAGTGTGGTGAGATGGGTCATATGTAGAGGTAGTGCCCTCGTCGTCTTGCGAGTTCATTTCAGTAGATGGGTCAGTCATCGGCTTCAGCGCCAGTTACTTCACCACCACCCGCCCAACCAGCTAGGGGTGGAGGTCAGTCAGCTAGGGGTGGAGCTCAGTCAGCTAGGGGTCTCCCCAGAGGGGGAGGTCGATCAGGTGGCGGTCAGGCCCGTTTCTATGCACTTCCAGGCAGACCCGATGCTATTGCTTCAGATGCTGTTATTACTGGTATTATTCCAGTCTGCCACAGAGATGCCTCTGTATTATTTGATCCTGGTTCCACCTTTTCTTATGTGTCATCATACTTTTCTCGTTATTTGGGTACGCCCCATGAGTTTCTTGCTTCACCTGTTCATGTATCTACCCCGCTGGGCGATACTGTTATTGTAGACCATGCGTACCGGTCGTGTGTGGTAACTATTGGGGGTCTGGAGACCCGTGTGGATCTTTTATTATTGTGTATGGTGGATTTCGATGTCATTTTGGGCATGGATTGAATATCTCCGTGTCATGCTATTCTGGACTGTTATGCTAAGACAGTCACATTGGCTATACTGGGTGTGCCATGGATTGAGTGGCGAGGTGTGACTGATTATGTTCCCAGTAGAGTGGTCTAATTCTTGAAAGCCTAACATATAGTTGGGAAGGGTTGTCTTTCGTATCTAGCCTTTATGATCGATGTCGGTGATGAGACTCTCAATATTGATTCTGTTCCAGTTGTGAGGGATTTTCCCGATGTGTTTCCTATAGACATGTCGGGCATGCCACCGGACAGGGATATTGATTTTGGTATTGACCTGGTGTCGGGCACTCAGCCCTTTTTTATTCCGCTGTATCGTATGGCACCAACAGAGTTGAAGGAATTAAAGGAGCAGTTTCAGGAACTCCTTGATAAAGGGTTCATTCGGCCTAGTGTGTCACCTTAGGGTGCGCCGATTCTATTTATGAAGAAGAAGGATGGCACTATGAGGATGTGCATTGATTATAGGCAATTGAACAAGGTAACAATTAAGAACAAGTATCCTTTGCCTCACATTGATGATTTATTCGACCAACTTCAAGGAGCGAGAGTGTTCTCCAAGATTGATCTCCGCTCAGGTTATCACCAGTTGAAGATCAGGGATTCGGATATTTTTAAGACAGCTTTTAGGACCCGATATGGTCATTATGAGTTCTTGGTGATGTCTTTTGGGCTGACCAATGCCCCAACAACATTCATGCATTTGATGAACAGTGTGTTTCGGCCTTATCTCGACGCGTTTGTCATAGTCTTCATTGATGATATTCTGGTGTATTCACGTAGTCAGGAGGAGCACGCGGAGCATTTGAGAGTTGTGTTGCAGAGATTGAGGGAGGAGAAGCTTTATGCAAAATTCTCCAAGTGTGAGTTTTGGCTCAGTTCAGTGGCTTTCTTGGGGCACATGGTGTCCAGCGAGGGTATTCAAGTTGATCGAAGAAGATAGAGGTGGTTCAGAGTTGGCCCAGACCGTCCTCAGCCATAGAGATTCGCAGCTCTCTTGGTTTGGTAGGCTATTATTGCCGGTTTGTTTAGGGATTCTCATCTATTGCATCGCCTTTGACCAAGTTGACTCAGAAGGGTGCTCCATTTGTATGGTCGGGCGAGTGTGAGGAGAGCTTCCAGAAGCTCAAGACAGCTTTGACCACAGCTCCAATGTTGGTTTTGCCATTAGCTTCAGGTTCATATACCATGTATTGTGATGCTTTGAGAGTTGGTATTGGTTGTGTTTTGATGCAAGAGGGTAGAGTTATTGCTTATGCTTCCCGTCAGTTGAAACCCCATGAGAAGAACTACCCTGTTCATGATTTGGAGTTGGCTGCCATAGTTCACGCGTTGAAGATTTGGAGGCATTACTTATATGGTGTGTCTTGTGAGGTGTTTACTGATCATCGTAGCCTCCAGCACTTGTTCAAATAGAAGGATCTCAATTTGAGGCTGCAGAGGTAGTTGGAGTTGCTTAAGGATTATGATATCACTATATTGTACCATTCGGGAAAGGTCAATGTGGTGGTCGATGCTTTGAGCCGAAAGGCGGTGAGTATGGGGAGTTTGGCATATATTCTAGTTGGGGAGAGACCTCTTGCAGTTGATGTTTAGGCCTTGGCCAATCAGTTTATGAGGTTAGATATTTTGGAGCCCAGTCGGGTATAGGCTTGTGTGGTTTCTCGGTCTTTCTTATATGATCGCATCAGAGAGCGCCAGTATGATGATCCACATTTTCTTGTCCTTAAGGACAAAGTTCAGCACGATGATGCCAGAGATGTGACCATTGGTGATGATGGGGTGTTGAGGATGTAGGGCCGTATTTGTGTGCCTAATGTGGATGGGCTTCGGGAGTTGATTCTGGAGGAGGCCCATAGCTCGCGGTATTCCATTCATCCGGGTGCCGCGAAGATGTATCAGGATTTGAGGCAGCACTATTGGTGGAGGATAATGAAGAAAGACATTGTGGAATTTGTAGCTCGGTATCTCAATTGTCAGTAGGTGAAATATGAGCATCAAAGACCGGGTGGCTTGCTTCAACGGATGGATATTCCAGAGTGTAAGTGGGAGAGGATCACTATGGACTTTGTTGTTGGACTTCCACGGACTTTGAAGAAGTTCGATGCTATTTGGGTGATTGTGGATCGGCTGACCAAGTTCGCGTACTTCATTCCTGTGTGTACTACCTATTCTGCAGAGCGGTTGGTAGGGATCTATATCCGGGAGATTGTTCGTTTGCATGGTGTCCCAGTTTCCATAATTTCATATAGGGGCACTCAGTTTACTTTGTAGTTTTGGAGGTCTGTGCAGCGAGAGTTGGGTACTCAGGTTGAGTTGAGCACAACTTTTCACCCTCAGACGGACGGGTAGTCTAAGCGCACTATTCAGATATTGGAGGACATGTTGCATGCTTGTGTCATTGATTTCGGAGGGTCATGGGATCAGTTTCTATCGCTTGCAGAGTTTGCTAATAACAACAACTACCAGTCGAGTATTTAGATGGTTCCATATGAGGCCTTGTACGAGAGGCGGTGTAGATCTTCAGTTGGTTGGTTCGAGCCGGGTGAGGCTAGGCTATTGGGGACAGACTTGGTGTAGGATGCCTTAGAAAAGGTGAAGGTGATTCAGGAGAGGCTTTGTACAGTGTAGTCGGGGCAAAAGAGTTATGCTGACAAGAAGGTTCGAGATGTGTCCTACATGGTTGGCGAGAAGGTTCTGTTGAAGGTTTCGTCCATGAAGGGTGTTATGAGATTTAGGAAGAAAGGTAAATTTAGTCCTCGGTTCATTGGGCCTTTTGAGGTGCTTCGGAGGATTGGGGAGGTGGCTTATGAGCTTGCTTTGCCACCCAGCTTGTCGAGTGTGCATCCAATATTTCATGTTTCTATGCTCCGAAAGAAAATTGGGGATCCGTCTCATGTTTTGGATTTCAGCACAGTTCAGTTGGATGACGATTTGACTTATGATGTGGAGCCAATAGCTATTTTGGGTCGTAAGGTTCGAAAGTTGAGGTCAAAGGATATAGCTTCAATGAAAGTGCAATGGAGAGGTTGGCCTGTGGATGAGGCTACCCGGGAGACCGAGTGGGAGATGCGGAGCAGATATCCTCTCCTGTTTGAGGCTTCAGGTATGTTTCTTGACTCGTTCGAGGACGAACATTTGTTTAAGTTGGGGAGGATGTGACGATCCAGCCAGTCGTCTCATGAGTTACCTCTCTGTTTCCCCCATTTCTGCTTCTTTATGCGTTGTTTATCCGTGTTATGTCGTATCGGGTTGGTCGAATCGAATCCAGAATGATTTTGGTAAGGTTTGAGATACTTAGTCTCTTTGGAGTGAGTTTAGGTTGAAAAAGTCAGCTGGATGTTGACTTATGTGTTAGAGGGCTCGGATGTGAGTTTCGATGGTTAGATTAGCTTTGGGAGGTGATTTGGGACTTAGGAGCGTGATCAGAATGAGTTTTGGAGGTTCGAAGTAGATTTAGGCTTGAATTGGCGAAATCGGATTTTTGGCGATTTCCGGTTGATAAGTGAGATTTTGATATAAGGGTCGGAATGGAATTCCGAGAGTTGCAGTAGTTCTGTTGTGTCATTTGGGATGTGTGTACAGAATTTCAGGTCATTCGAACATGGTTTGGTTTGGGTTTTTTATCAAAAGCGTAATTTAGAAGATTTTGGAATTCTTAGGCTTGAATCCGATGCGAATTTGGTGTTTCGATGTTGTTTTGAGCATTCCAAAGGTTGGAACAAGTTTGAATGAGGTTATAGTATATGTTGGCATGTTTAGTTGAGGTCCCGGGGGCCTCGGGTGAGTATCGGGTGGTCAATCGAACCATTTCATGAAGTTTGGAATTGCAGAAATTTGCTGCTCAGTGCTGCAGACAATTGACCTTCGCGTTCGCGAGAGGGGAGCCGTGATCCCGAAGAGTTAGCTGGAGAAGGCTAAGATTTTGGCCTTCGCGTTCGCGAGGAAGGCTTCGCGTTCGCGAACGGCTGGGAAGTGATTCATCGCGTTCGCGAGGTAAGCTACGCATTCGCATAGGAAATTGGCCAGCTGGGTTTGAGGCGTTTTGTTCATCGCATTCGCGGGTGAGGGAGTGCGTTCGCGAAGTGTCAGGTTGTGGAACCATCGCGTTCGTGAGTGGCATGACGCGATCGCGAAAGAGGAATTTTGGTCAAAGGTGATTTGTGCTTCGCGAACGCGAGGCTTTGACCGTGTTCGCGAAGAAGGATTTCAGGCCTGGGCAGAATGTTTAAATACTCGTCTCGTCTGCGATTTTGGGGTTTATTTCTTCCATTGTTGATCAATTTTGGAGCTCTTTGAAGGGGATTGAAGAGGGATTCAAGGGAAATCACTTGGAGGTAAGAATTTTGGACTTAAAACTCAATTCTATTGTGAAATATACCTAATAAATCATGGAATCTAAGCCAAAAATTGAAGAATTAGGGCTGGAGATTAAGAGACTTTAAAATGAGAATTTGAGGGGTCATTTGAACTTCGATTTCAGTGTTCTTAGTATGTATGGACTAGTGGGAGGATAAGGACTCTATTGATGTAAAAATTATCGAATTCCGAGACGTGGGCCCGGGGGTCGGGTTTTTGTAATTTCGGGGATTTATGTTGTAAATTGATTATTTTTGCTTGAGCTTCATTCCCTTAGCATATTTTGACGTCCTTGTTCTGATTTTGGATAGATTCGGCGCGAGTGGAGGACGATTCGAGGAGCAAAGGCATCGCGAGCTAGAGATTTGACCGGATTGAGGTGAGTAATGATTGTAAATGATGTTCTGAGAGTATGAAACCCCGGATTGCACATCGTTGTGCTATATTGAAGTGACGCACACACTATATGACGAGCGTAGGGTCGTGCACTATTGGGGATTGTGACTTAGTCCGTCCCGAATAACTATTTTACTGCGTATTTGACTGAAATCTATTTGCTATCGTCATTATTTGGGCTGAATGCCATATTTGTGCTGAATGCCAACTATTTGAACCTTTAGGGGACTTTTACTGATATTTCCTCAATGTTTTGACTTTATACTTGAACTCAGTCATGTTATATTTCACTGTTTTCGTACTCAGCCATGTTTACTCTGTTTTAACACTTGAAGGATCTTTTAAATGATATTTTGGGCTGAGAATCATATTTTACTATTGCCCGAGTGACTTGTGAGGATTTTGACTGAGTAAGGCCGAGGGCCTATGTTGTGAGGAAATATTTGATATTGATTATGAGGCCGAGGGCCTGAGGTATGTACGCCACGAGGTGGCTTGATTGATATGAGGCCGAGAGCCTAGTGATGATGCCACGAGATGACTTGATATTGCGCTTGGGCCGTAAAGGGCGCCTCTAGGAGTCTGCACACCCCTAGTGAGCGCGGGTACCCATTGTGATGTGAAATATAGCATGAGGGGCTGGTATTGTTCTGAGATATTGCCCGAGGGCGGATTTGTGGTTACTGTGCCCGATGGGTGAACCTTTATGTGTTTATTTTCTTTAATTGCCTGTCATTTATCTGCTTAAATTGTTGAAAAAGGTTTTCGTGAAGTTTAATTTGAGTTAAATTACTTTCATATATCTTTTACTGATTTTACTGCTTCATTATAGTCAGCAAATGTGCTTTACGTGATTTTCTGCTTTCAGTCTTTATTTATGATTATTACTCACTGCGTTGGAGTACTTACTTTGCTCCCTGCACCCGGTGTGCAGATTCAGGTGCATCTGGTCCAGCTCCTGAATGCTGATCATTTCCAGCTCAGGCGGATCCGAGGAGTCTCTAGGTAGCTGTCGACGTTCGCAGCCCGGAGCTCTTCCCTATCTTTATTTCTTCATGCACTTAGTTTCTGTATTAAACTATGTAATTTTCTCTGAGTATTCTGGATTATTTAGATGCTCATGACTAGTGACACCCCGATATCGGGCTGTGTTGGGTTGTATACCGCAAATTATGCTATTAACTGCTTAGCCTTTGGTTTATTTTATCATCCTTTAGACTGTTTCTTACTGTTTAACTGTTAAATACTGAAACGAGAAGTACTGGCCTTGTCTTCACGAGAGGCGCCATCACGACCGGGTCCAGGTTTAGGGTCGTGACATAAATAAAATCGAAATAAACCCAGAATTGGTGTCACAACTCACGAACAGTCTACGAATACTACAAGTATTGGTTTGAAAGAAAAATATAAATCTATTTCAGAGTAAAAATAAAACAAAATGCAGTAAATATAGAAGGGGACGCCAGGGCCTACGGATGCCTACAGGACTACCTTGAGTCTCTTGTGGACTGAAGGCAGCAACCTCGAACTCTGATCAGCTACTAGCTCCGAAACCTGCACAGAAAGTGCAGAGTGCAGTATCAATACAACCGACCCCACGTACTAGTAAGTGCCGAGCCTAACCTCGACGAGGTAGTGACAAGGCTACAGCGGGGCTTCACAACATATACAACCTGCAACAGTTTATACTAAAGCGGAAAGGAAATACAGAATGAAATATACCAGAAATTTGCATTAAATGAATACGGACACCAACCTTTCTACCAGTAGTCAGCTATAACCATTCCTTAGGGAGTTTCAACATCTCAGTAATGAACTTCAACAGAAATGAATGCTAAAAACAATAACTGATATGGCGTGCATCCCGATCCCACCATATAAACAATAACAGTATTAATATTCACCCTTATTACTCTTTGTTGCGGCGTGCAACTTGATCCTACGAGTCCACCCTTTTTAATCCTCATCACATATCACCCTTATTCCTCCTGTTGCGGCGCACAACCCGATCCCACCTGTCCACCATTATTACTCCTTGTTGTGGTGTGCAACCCGATCCTACCAGACAATCACATTCACCCTTATTCCTCCAGTTGCAGCGTGAAACTCGATCCCAATATATCTATCAGCACCAATCATAAAAATAAAGAAAAGTGTGTGATAAGTTAACTCAAATCCTCCACAACACATATACCTCAATCCACGCAATGGAATATCACTACGATTATGAAACTTCACCAGTGTAAACTACTCAACGAGACCAACCAAGGTATACCGTATAGGCACTAATGAACCAATATAAGCTAACAGGGTAATAAAACGAAACCATGAAACATTTAAATACGTCAATAAAGAGAACAATAGTTAATATGAAGCAATTAGATATGGAAACATTTATGAGCAAGTAGCAATTAACGCAGGAGAGCAACATATATAAGAAACGGGGAAGGGAACAAGTTAAAATGATAATTTGGTGGCACATAGGTACGCGTCACCACACCTATACGCCACACACATGGAATTTCACATAGCAAATAAGTAAGGGATCCTTAATCCTTCAAGTCAAGGTTAGACCAAACACTTACCTCAAGCCAACAGGTATTTCAAAGCTCAATCACCGCTTTACCTCTCGATTTCTCCACCAATTCACTCGTATCTAGTCATAATTAACTCAATAACATCAATAAATACTAAATAGCTCAACTCCAATGCATAATTATAGGTTTTCTACCATTTTCCCCAAAAGTCAAAAACCCGACCCCAGGCCCGCCTTGTCCTAACTCGAAATTCGGATCAAAACCCGATTACACATTCACCCCCGAGCCCAGGTATATAATTTGTTTTGGAATCCGACCTCAAATTGAGGTATAAATCCCCAATTTATAAAAATCCCCAATCCTACCCAAACCCCCAATTTTTACCATAGAAATCATAGATTTTTGGTTGAAATTTCATGAAATGAGATGGAAAAGTGAAAGAAAGTGTATTAGGATCACTTACCAAAGTTTTGGGGAAGATTTAGTCTTGGGAGAATCGCTTCTAGTGTTTTAGGATTTGAGAAATGTGAAGAATGGGTGAAAATCCCATCCAAGTTTCATTTTGAACATTTGTGGATGTCGTAATTGCGACAAGAACTTTGCAATTGCGAAGCTCACAAATACGAGACAGGCATTGCAAATGCAAACCCGCTGCATGTCTGCTACTGTAGCAATTGCGAACCTTTGGTCGCAATTGCGATGGTTGCCCCTCCCTGATGACTTCGTAAATGCGAGGATACGTTTGCAATTGAGAATTGTGCTGGCCCAGGTCATCATCGCAATTGCAATAAGACCCTCGCAATTGCCAAGCCTGTGAAGCTCGCAAATACGAAGCCTGATCTCGCAATTGCGAGATCAGAGGCCTGCAACAGATACCAGATCAACAATAGATTTTTCTAAGTCCAAACTCACTCCGTGGCCTATTCAAAACTCACCCGAGCCCTTCGGGCTCCAAACCAAATATGCACACAAGTCTTAAAATATCATAAGAACGTGCTCGTGTGATCAAATCACCAAAATAACATCTAGAACTATGAATTCAACACCAAAACTCATGAAATTTTCAAGATAGTTCAAAATTTCTAACTTTTCAACCAATGGTCCAAATTACATCAAATCACCTCCGTTTTTCACCAAATTTCACAGACAATGTCTAAATATCATAACGGACATGTACCGGGCTCCAAAATCAAAATACGGGCCCGATACCTACAAGATCAAACCTTATTAATTTTCTTAAAACCATTATATTTTCAGTTAAACAAGTTTCTTTAAAAATTCATTTCTCGGGCTAGGGACCTTGGAATTCGATTTCGGGTATACGCTCAAGTCCCATATTTTACAACGGACCCTCCGGAACCGTCGGAACATGGGTCCAGGTCCGTTTACCCAAAATATTGACCGAAGTCAACTAAAATCATCTTTTTAATCCAAAAATCATTATTTCTTAAATTTTTCACACAAAAGCTTTTCGGTATCGTGCCTGGACTATGCACGCAAATTGAGAAGAGATAAAAAGAGTTTTTTAAGGCCTCGTAACACAATTTCGACTTCTAAAATAAGAGATGACCTTTTGGGTTATCACATTCTCCACCACTAAAACAACCATTCGTCCTTGAACGGACATAGAAAAGTACCTGAGTCGGTGAAAGATGGGGATATCGGCTTCGCATATCGGACTTGGATTCCCAGGTAGATGCCTCAACAGGCTGACCTCTCCACTGCACACGAACCGACGGATAACTCTTCGATCTCAACTATCGAACCTGCCAGCCTAGAATAGCTACCGACTCTTCCTCGTAGGTCAAATCCTTGTCCAACTTGACAGTGCTGAAGTCCAACAAGTGGATGGATCGCCGTTATACTTCCGAAGCATGGACACATGAAACACTGGATATACAACTGATAAACCTGGCGGCGATGCAAGTCTATAAGCCACCTCTCCCACTTGATCAAGGATCTCAAAAGGTCTGATGAACCTAGGGCTTATCTTGCCCTTCTTCCCAAATATCATAACGCCCTTCATGGGCGACACCCGAAGCAACACTCGCTCTCCGACCATGAATGCCATCTCATAAACTGTACGGTCAGCATAATTCTTTTTCCTGGACTGAGCTATACGAAGCCTATCCTGAATGATCTTAACCTTATCCAAAGCATCCTTTACTAAATCTGTACCTAACAACCGAGCCTCCCCCGACTCAAACCACCCGACTGGCGATCAATACCGTCTACCATATAATGCCTCATAGGGAGCCATTTGGATGCTCAACTGATAGCCGTTGTTGTAGGCAAACTCCCTAACGACAAGAACTGATCCTAAGAACCTCAAAAGTCAATAACACATGCTCGGAGCATATCCTCCAAAATCTGAATAGTACACTCAGAATATCCGCCCATTTGAGGATGGAATGTTGTGCTCAACTCGACCCGCGTACCCAGCTCACACTGCATTGCCCTCCAGAAATGCGAGGTAAACTATGTATCTCGATCAGAAATGATAGACACGGGCACACCATAAAGACGAATGATCTCACGGATATAGATCTCTACCAACCGCTCCGAATAATAGGAAACTGCCACAGGAATGGAATGCGCTGACTTAGTCAGCCTATCCACAATAACCCATACTGCGTCAAACTTCCTCTGAGTCCGTGGGAGTCCAACAACGAAGTCTATAGTGATACACTCCCACTTCCACTCAGGAATCTCAATCTTCTTAAGCAAACCACCAAGTCTTTGATGCTCGTACTTTACCTGCTGAGAATTCAAACATCGAGTTACGTATGCAACAATGTCCTTCTTCATCCTCCCCCACCAATAATGCTACCGCAAGTCCTGATACATCTTAGCAGTGCCCGGGTGAATAGAATACGGGAACTATGAGCCTCCTCTAGAATCAACTCACGAAGTCAATCCACATTAGGCACACAAACACGACCCTGCATCCTCAAAACTCCATCATCTCCAACTTTAACCTGCTTGGCACTACCTTGCTGCACTGTGTCCCTAAGGACTAGCATATGAGGGTCATCATACTACCAATCTCTGATACGCTCAAATAATGAAGATGAGCGACTGTCCAAGCTAGAGCACGACTGGGTTCAGAAACATCCAACCTCACGAACTGATTGGCCAAAGCCTGAACATCCAAAGCAAGCGGTCTCTCACCGACTAGAATATACGCAAGGCTACCCATACTGGCTGACTTCCTACTAGCATCGGCCACTACATTGGCCTTCCTGGGATGATATAAGATGGTGATATCATAGTATTTCAATAGCTCCAACCACCTTCTCTGCCTCAAATTTAGCTCCTTCTACTTGAACAAGTATTGCAAACTTTTGTGATCCGTGAACACCTCACATAACACACCATATAGATAATGCCTCCAAATCTTCAGCATGTGAACAATGGATGCTAGCTCAAAATCATAAACTGGATAATTCTTCTCGTGAATCTTTAGCTGTTGCAAAACATATGCAATAACCTTGCCATTCTGCATCAACACTGTACCAAGTCCAATACGAGATGCATCACAATATACTGTATATGGCCCTGAACCTGTGGGCAACACCAACACTAGTGCCATAGTCAAAGCTGTCTTGAGCTTCTGAAAGCTCGCCTCATACTCATTCAACCATCTGAACTGGGCACCCTTCTGGGTCAGCCTGGTCATCGGGGCTGCTATAGATGAAAACCCTCTATAAACCGACGGTAATAACTCGCCAAACTCAAGAAACTCCGGATTTCTGTAGCTAATGTGGGTCTAGGCCAGTCATTGACTGCCTCAATCTTCTTAGGATCCACCTGAATACCCTCTACTGATACGACATGACCCAGGAATGCAATTGAACTCAACTAAAACTCACATTTAGAAAGCTTACCATACAACTGTTGTCTCTCAAAGTCTAGAGAACAACTCGAAGTTGCTGCTCATGCTCCTCTCGACTGCGGGAGTAGATCAAGATATCATCAATGAAAACAATCACAAAGGAATCCAGATAGGGCTTGAACACCCGGTTCATCAAATCAATAAACGGTGTTGGTTTGTCAACCCAAATGACATCACTAGGAACTCATAATGCCTATATCGTGTCAGAAAAGATGTCTTAGGGACATCAAATGTCCTAATCCTCAACTGATGATAGCCAGATCTCAAATCAATCTTCGAAAATACCTTGACACCCTGAAGCTGATCAAACAAATCATCAATCCTCGACAATGGATACTTGTTCTTGATGGTGACTTTGTTCAACTGCCGATAATCTATGCACATCCTCATCGATCCATCCTTCTTCTAAACAAACAATACCGGCACACCCTAGGCGAGACACTAGGTCTAATAAAGCCCTTATCAAGCAAATCCTGCCACTGCCCCTTCAATTACTTCAACTCTGGTGGGGCCATACGATACGACAGAATAGAAATGGGCTGAGTGCTTGGAGCCAAATCAATGCAAAAGTCAATATCCCTGTCAGGTGGCATCCCCAGCAGGTCTGTAGGAAACACCTCTGGAAACTCCCAAACAACTGGCACATAATCCATAGAAGGAACCTCAGCACTAGAATCATGAACATAAGCCAAATAAGCCAAACGACCCTTCTCGACCATACGCCGAGCCTTCATATAAGAGATAACCCAACTGGTAGAATGACCAGGAGTCCCTCTCCACTCCAATCGAGGCAACCCCGAAAATGCTAAGGTCACAGTCTTGGCGTGACAATCCAATATGGCATGATAAAGTGACAATCAATCCATCCCTAAAATAACATCGAAGTCAACCATATCGAGAAGCAGGAGATCTACACTAGTCTCAAGATCCCCAATAACAACCACGTACAAATGATAGACATGATCTATAATAATAGAATACCCTATCGGCGGGGATACACATACGGGAGCACTCAAAGAATCACGAGGCACGCCCACATCTGAAGCAAAATAAGAAGACACGTAGGAGTATATAGACCCTGGATCAAACAGAATTGAAGCATCTCTACTACAAACCAAAATAGTACTTGTGATAACAGCATCGGAGGACTCAGCCTCAGGCCTGGCTGGAAATGTATAACATCGGGGCGGGGCCCCACCACCCTGAACTATATATCTAGGACAACCTCTTGCTGGCTGGTCTTCTCCTTTAGTGGCCTGGCCTCCACCTCTAATAGCCTGACCTCCACCTCTAGTAGGCTGACCCCTACCTCTAGCTCCTTGTCCCCTACCTCTAGCTGGTTGGGCAGGAGGTGCCGGAATCATGGCACGAGAACTCTGTTGCTGTGACTGAACACCCACTAATCTCGGACAAGCCCTCTGGATATGCCCATACTCACCACACTCAAAACATCCATCTAAATACTACGGCTGAGGAAATTGAGACTGACCCTAACGGGCCGGCTGACCACGATAATAACTTTGAAGAGGAGGTGCTCTGATAGGGGCTGGCAGTGTACTATGAGCTGGCTATCCTGAAAGAGGTACATAAGGACCACGACCCCCTGAAGCTCCATGGGATATCTAAAGTGCTGAATGAAACGGCCTAGGATAATGGCCCCTACCAAAAGAATCCCTGCCTCCAGACGAGGCACCACTGAACCTAATAGAATGACGAGGCGTCTTGTCAGACCCCTGGCCACTCCCCTGAGATAGAATTGCTCAACTCGCCGGGCCACATTGGCCGCATCTTTGAAGGAAATATCGCTCCCTGTATCCTTATCCATCGACAATATGATAGGCTGAGTGAGTCCCTTAATAAACCTCCCCACCCTCTCTGTCTCGGTGGGGAGTATAAGAAGAGAATGACGGGCCAAACTCACAAATCTTGTCTCGTACTAAGTGACGGTCATAGAACCCTACTGAAGGCGCTCAAACTGCCTCCGATAGTCCTCTCTCTGAGTGATAGGAAGATACTTCTCCAAGAATAGCTGCAAGAACTGGTCCCAAGTGAGAGCTGGTGACCTAGCTGGTCTGGCCAAACAATAATCTCTCCAATATTTCTTGGCGGAACCTGATAAGCAAAAAGCAGCAAAGTCGACCCCATTGGTCTCCACTATCCCCATATTCCATAGAACCTCATGGCAACTATCCAAATAGTCCTGGGAATCCTCTGAAGATGTACCGCCATAGGTAGTAGTGAAAAGCTTGGTAAACCTGTCCAACCTCTACAAAGCCTCCAAAGACATAGCTGATCCATCACCGGTCTGTGCTACAACACCCGGTAGAACTATCCCAACTGGCTGAGCTGCTGGAGTCTGAAACTGAGAAGCCATCTGCTCCGGAATGTGAATAGTGGGAGTCTGTCCTCCTCCCCTAGCCCGAGATACGATTGGTGCTACAGGAAATATGTTTGCCTGAGTAACACTCTCCATAAGGCCCACTAGACAGACCAAAGCATCATGAAGTACTGGGGTAGCTATGAACCCCTATGGAACCTGAGACGGCCTTGCTGGAACGGTCTAGGCCGAAACCTCATCATCCAACTCTACCTGAGGCTCCGTCGCTGGTGCTGCTGCTCGAGCTTTGGGCTGAGCCCTGCCCCTACCTCGGCCTCTAGCACGGCCTCGGCCTCATCCTATGTCCCTCGTAGGAGTTGCCACAAGGGGCTCGAGATGCTGATCAACTGATGAAGCGGAACGTCTTCTCGCCATCTGTGAAAGAACAGAGTAGAGGATTCAATTAGCATTGAGAAATCAAACTGCACGACAGAGATGAATAGAAGTGAAATTGTTCCAAACTATGTAGCCTCTGGGGGATAAGCACAGACGTCTCTGTACTGATCCCTCAGACTCTACCAAGCTTGTCCGTGAATTGTGAGACCTAAGCAACCTAGAGCTCTAATACCAACTTGCCACGACCCGAATTTTCCACCGTCAGGACTGTGATGGCTCCTAACATTGTACTCGCTAGGCAAGCCAACGTTACAGAATATATCACCTTTTTCCTTTATCTTTTAATAATTAAAACTTAACAAAAGTAATTCAGCGGAATTAAATACGGAAGAACACAGTTTAAAAGATTATCTTTATGCTAATAACGAAAACTAAAATAAATTCCACCTAGAACCGGTGTCACAACTCACGAACGGTCTATGAATACTACAAGTATTAGTTTGAAATAAAAATATACGTTTGTCTAAGGAAAAAAATAAAACATAATGCAGTAAAGATAGAAGGGGACGTCAGAGCCTGCGGACGCCTGTAGGACTACCTTAGGTCTCCTGTGGACTGAAGGTAGCAACCTCGAACTCAGATCAACCACTAGCTCCAAAATCTGCATAGGAAGTGCAGAGTGCAGTATCAGTACAACCGACCCCATGTACTGGTAAGTGCTGAGCCTAACCTCGACGAGGTTGTGACGAGGCTACGGCGGGGCTTCACAACATATACAACCTGCAACAGTTTATACTAAAGCAGAAAGGAAATACAGAATGAAATATAATAGAAATTTGCATTAAATGAATACGGACACCAGCCGTTCTATCAGTACTCAGTTATAACCAATCCTTAGGGAGTTTCAACATCTTAATAATGAACTTCATTAGAAATGAATGCTAAAAACAATAACTAATGCGGAGTGCATCCCGATCCCACCATATAAACAATAACAATATTAATATTCACCCTTATTACTCCTTGTTGCGGCATGCAACCCGATCCCACCAGTCCACCTGTATTACTCCTCATCACATATCACCCTTATTCCTCTTGTTGCGGCGCGCAACTCAATCCCACCTGTCCACCCTTATTACTCCTTGTTGCGGTGTGCAACTCAATCCAACCAGACAATCACATTCACCCATATTCCTCATGTTGCGGCGTGCAGCTCGATCCCAATATATATATCAGCACCAATCACAAAAAAAAGAAAAGTGTTTCATAAGTTAACTCAAATCCTCCACAACACATATACCTCAATCCATACAATGGAATATCACTACGATTATGAAACTTCACCATTATAAACTACTCAGCGAGACCAACCAAGGTATACCGTAAAGGCACCAATGAGCCAATATAAGCCAACTGGGTAATAAAACGAAACCATGAAATATTTAAATACTTCAATAAAGAGAACAACAGTTAATATGAAGCAATTAAACATTGAAACATTTATGAGCAAGTAGCAATTAAGGCGGGAGAGCAACATATATAGGAAACGGGGAAGGGAACAAGTTAAAATGATATTTTGGTAGCACGTAGGTACTCGTCACCACACCTATACGACACACATATGGAATTTCACATAGTAAATAAGTCGGGGATCCCTAATCCCTAAAGTCAAGGTTAGACCAAAACTTACCTCAAGCCATAGGGTATTTCAAAGCTCAATCACTGCTTTACCTCTTGATTCCACCACCAATTCACTCGTATCTAGTCATACTTATCTCAATAACATCAATAAATGCTAAATAACTCAACTTCAATGCATAATTATAGGTTTTCTACCATTTTCCCCAAAAGTCAAAAACCCGACCCCGGGCCCGCTTGGTCCAAACTCGAAATTCGGACCAAAAACCGATTACCTATTCACCCCCGAGCCCGAATATACAATTGGTTTTGGAATCCCTAAATCCCCAATTTATAAAAATCCCTAATTCTACCCAAACCCCTAATTTTTACCATAGAAATCTTAGATTTTTGGTTGGAAATTCATGAAATGTGATGGAAAAGTAAAAGAAAGTGGGTTAAGATCACTTACCAAAGTTTTGGGGAAGATTTGGTCTTGGGAGAATCGCCTTTAGGGTTTTAGGATTTGAGAAATGTGAAGAATGAGTGAAAATCCCGTCCAAGTTTAATTTTGAACAGTTGCAGATGTCACAGTTGCGACTAGAGCTTTGCAATTGCGAAGCTCGCAAATGCGAGACAGGCATC
Organism: Nicotiana tabacum; assembly: GCF_000715075.1. NCBI lineage: Eukaryota > Viridiplantae > Streptophyta > Magnoliopsida > Solanales > Solanaceae > Nicotiana > Nicotiana tabacum. The sequence goes on along the minus strand of NC_134087.1, from coordinate 53,006,765 downwards.
GCAAATGCAAACCTGTTGCATGTCTGCTACTGTCACAATTGCGAACCTTTGGTCGCAATTGCGATGGTTGCCCATCCCTGATGACTTTGCAAATGCGAAGATATGTTCGCAATTGCGAACTATGCTGGCCCAGTTCATCATCACAATTGCGATAAGACCCTCGCAATTGCCAATCCTGTGAAGCTCGCAAATACGAAGCCTGATCTGGTAATTACGAGATCAGAGGCCTGCAACAGATACCAGATCAACAACATATTTTTCTAAGTCCAAACTTACTCCGTGGCCTATCCAAATCTCACCCGAGCCCTCGGGGCTCCAAACCAAACATGCACACAAGTCTTAATACATCATATGAACTTACTTGCGCGATCAAATCGCAAAAGTAACATCTAGAACTATGAATTCAACACCTAAACTCATGAAATTTTCAAGATAGTTCAAAATTTCTAACTTTTCAACCAAATGTCCGAATTACATCAAATCACCTCCGTGTTTTCACCAAATTTTATAGATAATGTCTAAATATTATAACGGACCTGTACCGGGCTCGAGAACCAAAATATGGGCCCTTACAAGATCAAACCTTATTAATTTTCTAAAAACCATTATATTTTTAGTTAAACAATTTTCTTCAAAAATTCATTTCTCGGGCTAGGGACCTCGAAATTCGATTTTGGGCATACTCCCAAGTCTCATATTTTATTACGGACCCTCCGGGATCTTCGGAACACGGGTCCGGGTCTGTTTACCTAAAATGTTAACCGAAGTCAACTAAAATCGTCTTTTTAAGCCAAAAATCATTATTTCTTAAATTTTTCACACAAAAGCTTTTCGGTATTGCGCCCGGACTGTGCATGCAAATCGAGAAGAGATAAAGGAGGTTTTTAAGGCCTCGAAACACAGTTTCAACTTCTAAAACAAGAGATGACCTTTTGGGTCATCACACGGAAAAGATATCATGTGCAATCTTGGAATCTTATGTCTTATGTAAAATATAAACTTTGTTCAATGGAAAAGATTGTGCGCATATTTTCAGAATTATTATTAACAACCTTAAAGATTCTATATGGTTGTTAGCATTATGGTGTAAATATGGTTATTTCTGTTATAGGGAAAAAGCTGTTATAAAGAGGTAAAATATAACTTAAAAAATTTGAAAAAAACTTCGCTATTATGGTGAATGACTGTTATACAGAGATGTTGTTATATCAATTCAATACTCTGATGCAGGTCTTCCTCATTCTGAGTACATGATAGTACTTCAGGTCCAAAATGGATGCTTCACACTCCTTAAAAAAAATTTAATAGTCTCAAATTATAAGAGAATTTGTGTAAACATCTTCATGTTCATTCTTAAATGTCTCATATATAATTAACACCTCACTAATTGAAACAATAACAAATGACTTCTTATTTTTTAGAATGCCAACTATCTTAAACCAAATTAAACGACTTATATTTTAGAGCAGAGGGAATCCCAAATATTGTGATAATTCAGCTTCAAATCCAATGGTCTTAATTGATATGGAAATTCCTTTTCCTATACCCTACCAATTTGTATCTTACATACCAGCCCTTGAACCCAATAGTTAATGGTCGATGGAGACCCCATTAAATGCATTATACGTTTATAGCAAACCTACCTAACACAAATACACAAAGTACTGTAACAAAGATGTTGCATTAATGGCTCCAAGAGAGGGGCAGAGAATGACACGCAGGAATAACCAAGATTATGCATTAATTAGACAATATACTATTATAAGGTGTTACTTAACAACAATGAAACTTTTAGTAATGGTTGGTCATTATGTAAATGGGAATGGAATTATGTAACTGTAGATGACATGTGCCTATTATGAAATTATGGTATTTTATTTTCTTGGCGATCTTTTATCTTTTTGTTTCCCTGCAGTTCTTGACTTCAGTTAACTTAAAACAGAAAAGCTTCCTCTAACTTCTGCCAACATTTCAGCTTCTTTTAAATTCTCTTTAACATCTAAAGTTATAATTTTTACCAAAATTGAAGGGTCATCAGTCATCACTGGGCATGGGCAACATATATCCAAGTGGCAAGGATGCTTCTGGACTTGATAAAGACGACTGCACCTCTCTAGCCCAGTACAGAAGACATTTTGGAATCTTGTGGTTTTCAGTTCTTGGGATGGAAAGTAGTTGAGATGATTTTAATGTTGCCATTAATACCATGTGTCCAAGCCTAAATGTTCTATCATCTTCTATCACTATAGATATGTACTAGTGCATCTTACTACATGTGTAAGGATAGGTTTTTATTTATTAACCACGCTTGGCGCAGTCATAAACATCTAAATAACTTTTCTAATATTACATATTAGAAATATATTTCTTCGTGAAAGCTAAATATATTAGACTTCAAGTATTAGCCGATTTTAAATATAATTTTAATTTTTCATCATTGGGGTTTTATTATCTTCCAGAGATAGTAGATTCCTTTTCCAAAGACCTATACAAAGGAAACTGTACTTTTTTCTCGTCTTTTATCTTCTTTTTTCTTCTGTTTGCTATTTTCCTTTCTCGCTTCCCTGCACATTTCTTTTAGAGAAATTTGTCAGATGTCAAAAACTTCTGCTCAAATATTGTTCTCCAAAAGTGGTCTAATAAAATGAAGCTACTGATATTGCTGGGTCCCAACATATTCAATATCTCATGAGCACATGAAAAGCTCTTGGATTTGTTGAAGTTTGGCAAAATGCCAAAGTCCCACATTGGTTGGGAGTTAAGTTTGGGGGGGATTTTTCCCCTATAAAAGAAGGCCTAATGTTTAGGATTGAAATACACCTCTCATTTGCCTTCTCATCTGTTTAAGGCATTTGTATCTTCTCTCTTTAGTATTATTTCACTTGTATTTTTGGAGTGGAATAAAATATTTGGTTGTGTCCGAGGAGTAGGCAAAATTAGCCGAACCTCGTAAATTCTGGTGTTCCCTTTATTATTGCTTTATTGTCTTATTTATTATTTGGTGGTTGTCATAATTTTTGGTATAGTAGTTGTGACTTATTCACACTCTATACATTTGGCTTCCGCAACAATTGGTATCAGAGCCAAGGTACTGTCTAAGTATGCTCTGTGGTTGCAGCATAGTCTGATCTTCCACATCAGAAAAGATTTATCTTGGTAACTGAGTCAAGGTTCTGTCTGAGTATGCTCTGTGGTTGCAGCTTAGTCTGATCTTCCACACCAGAAAGGAAATAATCTTGATTTGTGTCGTCAGCTATTAAATAATATTTGTGTCAAAGATGGGAGACAATAAACAAGAAGAATCTACATCAAGTGTCAACAATACGTCATCATTGGCATCTTCGCTTATGACAAGAATTGTGTCAAATGCGAAATTTGCGGTCGAAATATTTGACGGGTCCGGACATTTTGGGATGTGGCAAGGCGAGGTTCTAGATGTCCTTTTTCAACAAGGGCTAGATCTGGCCATTGAAGAAAAGAAACCAGATGTTATTGGAGAAGAAGATTGGAGAATTATCAACCGTGTTGCTTGCAGTACCATTCGATCCTACCTTGCTAGAGAGCAGAAATATCCATACACAAAGGAAACTTCTGCAAGTAAATTATGGAAAGCACTGGAGGATAAATTTTTGAAGAAAAACAGTCAAAATAAATTATACATGAAGAAGAGACTGTTTCACTTTACCTATGTTCCTGGTACCACGATGAATGAACATATCACCAGTTTCAATAAGTTGGTTACAGATTTGCAAAATATGGATACAACTTATGATGATGGTGACTTGGCCTTGATGTTGTTGGCGTCACTTCCTGATGAGTACGAGCACCTTGAAACTACTCTACTCCATGGAAATGACGAAGTTTCTCTCAGAGAAGTTTGTTCGGCTTTGTACAGCTATGAACAAAGAAAGCGAGAAAAACAGAAGGGCGGAGAAGGAGAAGCACTATTTGTGAGGGGTCGTCCTCAAAATCAAACGAGGACAAAGAAGGGAAGATCCAAGTCAAGATCCAGACCCAGCAAAGATGAATGTGCCTTTTGTCGAGAAAAAGGGCACTGGAAGAAAGACTGTCCGAAGTTGAAGAATAAGGCCAAACATAACAATGGAAAGGCCATTATGGATTCAAATGTAGCTGATTGTGATGATTCAGACTTCTCATTAGTTACAACAGAGTCATCAACATCTTCAGACATATGGTTGATGGACTCGGCTTGTAGCTATCATATGTGTCCCAACAGGGACTGGTTCGTGGAATTTCAAGAAGGAGAATATGGAGTCGTCCACACAGCGGATAACAACCCTCTTACCTCATATGGCATTGGTTCAATACGATTAAGGAACCATGATGGAATGATCAGAACATTGATAGATGTTCGATATGTACCGGATTTGAAGAAGAATCTCATCTCTGTGGGAGCCCTAGAATCAAAAGGGTTCAAAATCATTGCAGAAAATGGAGTGATGAGAGTATGCTCCGGTGCACTAGTGGTAATGAAGGCTAATCGGAAGAATAATAATATGTACCGCTATCGTGGCAGTACAGTTATTGGGACAGCGACAGTGACATCCAGTGACGACAAAGAGGCAGAAGCAACCAAGCTATGGCACATGCACTTGGGACATGCTGGAGGAAAATCCTTGAAAACTCTATCAGATCAAGGATTGTTAAAAGGAGTAAAGGCTTGCAACTTGGAGTTTTGTGAGCATTGTGTCAAAGGGAAACAGAAAAGGGTTAAATTTGGTACAGCGATCCATAATACTAAAGGCATTTTGGATTATGTACACTCTGATGTTTGGGGTCCTTCCAAAACACCTTCATTGGGTGGGAAGCACTATTTTGTAACCTTTGTTGATGATTTTTCTCGAAGAGTGTGGGTGTATACAATGAAAAACAAAGATGAAGTGCTGAGAATTTTTCTCAAATGGAAGACGATGGTGGAGAATCAAACAGGCAGGAGGATCAAGTGTATTCGCACAGACAATGGAGGTGAATACAAAAATGATCATTTCAATAAGGTCTGTGAAAATGATGGCATCGTCCGACACTTCACTGTTAGACATACACCACAACAGAATGGAGTGGCAGAACGTATGAACCGGACCTTGCTGGAGAAGGTACGGTGTATGTTGTCCAATGCTGGCTTGGGCAAAGAATTTTGGGCTGAGGCAATTACATATGCATGTCACCTCATTAATCGTCTACCATCTGCTGCTATTGATGGCAAAACACCATTTGAAAAATGGTACGGAAAACCTGCTGTAGATTATAACTCTTTGCACGTGTTTGGCTCAACTGCATATTATCATGTGACGGAGTCAAAATTGGATCCAAGGGCAAAGAAGGCTATTTTTATGGGAATTACTTCTGGAGTCAAAGGATATCGCTTATGGTGCCCTATGACAAAGAAAGTAATATTCAGCAGAGATGTTACCTTTGATGAATTTGCTATGGTAAATAAGGTAACAGAAGATACCAAACAAAATGAAGGTGCTTCTAAGCAGGTGGAGTTTGAGGGAAAATTTATTTTTCCTACACAAGAAGCAGAGGAGGAAACAAATGAAGATTACCCTCTGGAAGGAGAGCCAGTAGAGGAGATTCCAACTCAGGAATCTCAACAACAACTTGAATCAATAGCAACCAGCAGGCCAAAAAGAACAATAACGAAACCTGTTCGTCTCATAGAGACGGTTGCTTGTGCAACCTCAATTGTAGCTAATGATGTTCCTACTACTTATAAAGACGCTGTTCAAAGTTCAGAAGAAGATAAGTGGAGGATTGCCATGAATGATGAGATACAGTCCCTTCATCAGAATCATACATGGAGATTGGCCAATCTCCCGAAGGGAAAGAAAGCAATTGGGTGCAAATGGGTATTTGCAAAGAAGGAAGGATTTCCTAACCAAGTAGATGTTCGCTACAAAGCAAGATTGGTGGCCAAAGGATATGCTCAAAAGGAGGGAATTGATTACAATGAAGTGTTTTCTCCAGTTGTAAAACATTCCTCCATTAGAATTATGTTGGCTTTGGTAGCACAATTGGATTTGGAACTAGTTCAGATGGATGTAAAAACTGCGTTTTTACATGGAAACTTGGAGGAGGAAATCTACATGACTCAGCCAGAAGGATTCAAAGTTGCTGGAAAAGAAAATATGGTGTGCAAACTTGAAAAATCGTTGTACGGATTGAAACAATCTTCTAGACAATGGTACAAGCGATTTGACGAGTTTATGTTGCGGCAAGGGTACAAGAGAAGCAAATACGATCATTGTGTGTATTTGCACAAGCTTAAAGATGGTTCCTTTGTATATCTTCTCCTATATGTTGATGATATGTTGATAGCTTCCAAGAATTCGGAAGAAATTGATAAGTTGAAGATTCAACTGAAGAAGGAGTTCGAGATGAAGGATTTGGGTGAGGCAAAGAAAATTCTTGGCATGGAGATAATTAGAGATAGACGTTCAAAGAAACTCTGTTTATCTCAAAAGGAATATTTGAAGAGAGTACTTCAACGTTTTGGCATAGATGACAAGACTAAGCCAGTTAATACTCCACTTGCTTCCCATTTTAAGCTAAGTACTACTATGTCGCCAATGGATGAAGCTGAACGAGAGTATATGTCAAAGGTACCATACGCAAATGCTGTTGGTAGCTTGATGTATGCAATGGTTTGCACAAGGCCTGACATTTCACAAGCTGTTGGAGTTATTAGCAGATATATGCACAATCCAGGGAAGGAGCATTGGCAAGCTGTGAAGTGGATTCTACGGTATATTCATAATACTGTAGATGTCGGGTTAGTTTTTGAGCAGGAAGACAATCAGTTTGTAGTTGGATATTGTGACTCAGATTTTGCGGGTGATATGGACAAACGAAGATCAACTACTGGTTATGTGTTTACTTTTGCAAAGGCACCAGTTAGTTGGAAGTCTACTTTGCAGTCAACAGTTGCTTTGTCTACAACAGAGGCAGAGTACATGGCTATTACAGATGCTGTGAAAGAGGCAATTTGGCTTCAAGGATTGCTAAAGGAGCTTGGTGTTGAACAAAAAGGTATCACAATTTTTTGTGATAGTCAAAGTGCTATTCAATTAGCGAAGAACCAAGTTTATCATGCAAGGACGAAGCACATTGATGTTCGGTATCATTTCGTACGAGAAATCATAGAAGAAGGTGGAGTCACGGTGAAGAAAATTCATACTACAGAGAATCCTGCTGATATGCTGACAAAGGTGGTGACTGCGGTCAAGTTTCAACATTGTTTGGATTTGATCAACATTGTTGAACACTGAAGATTGAAGATGAAGACACAACCAAAATTTGTTATTGAGAGAGAATTGAAAATGTGGAATTTTGCCAAGGTGGAGATTTGTTGAAGTTTGGCAAAATGCCAAAGTCCCACATTGGTTGGGAGTTAAGTTTGGGGGGGATTTTTCCCCTATAAAAGAAGGCCTAATGTTTAGGATTGAAATACACCTCTCATTTGCCTTCTCATCTGTTTAAGGCATTTGTATCTTCTCTCTTTAGTATTATTTCACTTGTATTTTTGGAGTGGAATAAAATATTTGGTTGTGTCCGAGGAGTAGGCAAAATTAGCCGAACCTCGTAAATTCTGGTGTTCCCTTTATTATTGCTTTATTGTCTTATTTTTTATTTGGTGGTTGTCATAATTTTTGGTATAGTAGTTGTGACTTATTCACACTCTATACATTTGGCTTCCGCAACAGGATTGTTAGCTCTCTCCTAATATTTGATACATTACCTAAGTATTGTTCTCTTATACTCGAAAATACGCACTAAACTTTTTGTAAATACACAAAAGAAGAAGGTTAAGAATTATTCAATTCACATTGAGAAAAGAAGGAAGAGGTTCAAATGAAGCATGCAGAGTTCTGCCATGAAAAACAAAGCCTCATCTATGTTGGCTTTGACGAATTGCCTTATGACGTTAAAACTGGAAGAGGTGATAAAATTGCGAGTCATTACAAAACCTGACACTGATGAATATTACAGATAAAGTTTGACTAAAGAAGTTTCAGAGAATACCGCTAGTGGTGAAGGAAAGAAAATAGAGAAGGAGATTCACTACTAGAAATCCGGAAAAAAGCGACCAAAGTTGGTCGCTTACAAGTAACAAAGCGACCAAAAAGCGTCCAAACTGGCTTGGTCTGATGACCCAAAAGGTCATCACTTGCTTTTAAATAGAATTCTGTGTTTCGAGGCCTTGAAAACCTCATTTAGTATCCCCTTGATTTGCGTGCGCAGTCCGAGCGCGTAGCCGGAAAGCCTAAATGTAAAAATTTGTGAAAAATGATAAGTTTTGACTGTCAATAAATTAATTTGACTTCGGTCAATATTTTGGGTAAACGGACCCGTAGTTTGACGGTCCCGAAGTGTCCGTAGGAAATTATGGGACTTGGGCGTATGCCCGGAATCGAATTCCGAAGTCCCAAGCCCGGGAAATGAATTTTTTAAAGAAAATTATTTTCTGAAATTGTTTAAAGGATTTTGAAATGAATTTTGATTAGAACATGTTGGTATCGGGCCCGTATTTTGGTTCTGGCGCCCGGTACAGGTCTTATATGTGGTTTAAGATAACTCTGTGAAGTTTGGTAAGAAACGAAATCCATTTGACGTGATTCGGATCGTAAATGCAAAGTTTGATGCTTTAAGAAGTTTTGAAATATTTCATTGATTTTGAAGTTTAATTCATTGTTATTGAGGTTATTTTGGCGATTTGATCGCACGGATAAGTTCATATGATATTATTGAGTTAGTATGTATGTTTTGTTTTGAGCCCCGAGGCTCGGGTGTGTTTCGGATGGGTTTCAGAAGGTTTTTGGAACTCAAAAGTTGCAGGTTTTTCCAGTTTCTGCTGTGCTGATACTTTCTTCTTCGCGTTCGCGGGAGGACCCTCGCGAACGCGATGTATTATTTGTGCTGAAGGAAAATTCCTTCTACACGAGCGCGTAACCCAGGTTGCGAACGCAAAGCATTAAGAGGTCTTCCCTTCGCGAACGCGAGCCTGGTATCGCGAACGCGAAGGCTTGTAGCCTGGGCATGGGGAGGGGTATTGTACCCTACGCGAACGCGACCACCTGGACGCGAACGTGATGGCTCGAGGAGTTTCTTCTCCGCAAACGCGAGCCCACTTACACGAACGTGAAGGTCTCTCAGGCCTAACTCATCTTGAACACGATGAGCAGGTCGCGAACGCGAAGACTATTTTCGCCCAGTTATTTTAAGTTTCAAAAACATAATACATTACTGGATTTCCACAATTTTTCATAAACTTCATCTTCTCCACACCTCTTGGGCAATTTTTGAAAAACTTCATCGCCATAACCTCTTGGGTAAGTAATCTTTGACTTGTTTTCTTCCATTTTTATCAACACCCACTAGATTTTTAGGCCTAAAATATGTGATTAACGGTAGAAAATTAGGAATCTGGGTAGAGTAAGGGCTTTTTAATTATTTGGGAATTTGACCTCATTTTGGGGTTGGATTTGAAAATAAATTATATATTCGGGCTCGTGGGTGATCGGTTTTGGTTCGAAACTCGTGTTTTGACCAAGCGGGCCAGGGGTCAATTTTTTGACTTTTTGGGAAGAATGATTAGGAAGCTATAATTAAGCATTGGAATTGGATTGTTTAGCATTTATTGATGTTATGAAGTCGATTATGTAGAGATACAATTGATTTGGTGCCGAATTTGAAAGGAAAGGCGGTGTTTGAGGCTTGAGTTGGCCGTGAAAGTTCGAGGTAAGTGTTCGGTCTAACCTTAGCTTGAGGGATTAGGAGCTGTGTCATATTTGCTATTTGCTTCTTGTCGAGTACGATGTATAGGCATGGTGGCGAGTATCTATATGTTGGTGTCGAACATGATCGTGAGTCTTAAATTGGAGTTTGTTGTGTTCTTAAATGATATTATCAATGCTTTAATTAATAATTCTCGATATTGAGCAAGGATTTACTTTGATTTCGTGGGAATTTACTTATGATTGAGTATTGGTGTTAGCTGAGATGATTAGAAGCTGGGTTGAGATAGGTTATAGCATTGTTTCTCCCTTGCCGGGACGTATTTATTTTTACTGTTGAATCCCTTTCCGGGATAGTGTAGTTTGTAGTTGATCCCTTGCCGGGACTCTTGGTGTGGTTGTTGCTAAAGGAATATTAAATATATGGATCGGGTTGCATGCCGCAACAATATTAAAAATATGGATCGGGTTGCACGCCGCAACAATGTTATATTGGATTGGGTTGCACGTCGCAACAATATTATATTAGATTGAGTTGCACGCCGCAACAATGTTATATTGGATCGAGTTGCACGCCACAACAATGTTAAATTGGATCGGGTTGCACGCCGCAACAGTGATATAAATGGATTGGGTTGCACGCCGCAACAATGTTAAATGATAGGGATCGGGTTGCGACCCGGATTTTCCACCATCGGGAGTCGTGATGGCGCCTACTAATGTGAGCTAGGAAAGCCAATTATTGAACCATCTACCTTTTTACTAATTTTATTCTCTTTAACAATTACGAAGAAATAACATTTAAACAACGGAATATAGCATAAGCGGAAGAAAACAATAAGCCATCTGAACATGAATATCTATTACAATTGTTTAAGTCTCGACTACCTAGAACTGGTGTCACAGTTTCACAGACGGTCTAAGAATACTACAAATAATGGTCTGAAAGAATTAATTACAACACTATTTCTGGAAATACATGTAAGAAGCAGGAAAGTAGATAGAAGGAGATGTCAAGGCCTACGGACGCCTACAGGACTACCTCGGGTCGCCTAATGATCAAGAATCAGCAATCTCACTGCGGTCCGAAGTCCACAACACTGGGGTCTGCACAAAAGAGTGCACAGTGTAGTATCAGCACAACCGACCCTATGTGCTGGTAAGTGCCTAGCCTAACCTCGGCGAAGTAGTAACGAGACTAGGACCAGACTACCAAATAAACTTGTGCAGTTCAATTATATACATCGAGAAAGAAATATAGAAATAAACAAGTAAAGTTGGGAGGTGGAAACATGCTTCGGGGAATAGCAGGTAAAACAGAATATCAAGAGAATTATTAAGGAATCAAAAAACCACCTACTAACACGAAAAAAAAAGAAACAAAGGCAGATTTTACATTCTTTTCATATCTCGTGGTAGACGTGCCACCCGCTCCCATTTCACTTGTCTTGTGGTAGGCGTACCACCCGCTCCCATTTATTATATCTTGTGGTAGGCGTACCACCCGTTCCCATTTCATTATATCTTTGTTGCGGTGTGCAACACGATCCACATATAATATTGTTGCGGCGTGCAACACGATCCACATATAATATTGTTGCGGCGTGCAACCCGATCCGTATATAATATTGTTGCGGTGTGAAACCCGATCCATATAAAATATTGTTGCAGCGTGCAACCCAATCCATATATAATATTGTTGCGGCGTGCAACCTGATCCACATATAATATTGTTGCGGCATGCAACCCGATCCATATATAATGTTTACAATTATAACGAGAGTCCCGACAAGAGATCAATAAAGTCTACACTGTCCCGGCAAGGGATTTGACAGCATAAGCAATCATGTCCCGACTAGGAAGAAACAACTATAACCAAACTCGTCACCACACTAACTACCTCAGTTATAACCAACCTCATTCTGACACCTAACTACCTCAGCTATACCCATAATCCCTACCCTACACAAAGAATCCTCAACCTAAGAATCCGTAATATCAATTAAGAATACAATGCAAGGGAACCACAATTCAACAATAGCCCAGCAAGGGGGTAACATAATGATTTCTTCTTTTTCTAACTCTTACTTCACAATTCACTTTACAACTTGAGCCAATGCTCTAGAGTTTCAATTATCACTTATACTTTCACAACTCATTTCACAACTCGAGCCAATGCTCTAAAAGTTCAATTGTCACTTATACTTTCACAATTTAACTATACAACTTGAGCCAACGCTCCTCAATGTTCATAGGTCACAATTCTTTCCACAAACTTTATACAACAATTATAAATCTTCACCAAGGCATGAATAATACAACGAAATTATGAAAATTACAATATAAGACTCACGGTCATGCTTGACACCAACGTGTAGATACTCGTCACCATGCCTATATGTCGTACTCAACAAGAAGCAAATAGCAAATAGGACACAACTACTAATCCCTCAAGCTAAGGTTAGACCAAACACTTACCTCTATGCCTCGAACACAACTCAAGTTTCAATTATAGCTTTACCCCTTGATTCCACCGCCAATTCGCTCGTATCTAGCCACAAGTTACTTAATTATATCAATAAACGCTAAATGAGTCAATTTAAATGCATGAAAATGAGTTTTCCAAAGTTTTACCCAAAAAGTCAAAATCGCCCAGGCCCACGTGGTTAAAACTGAGGTTCGAACCAAAACTCTATTACCCATTTCCCCACGAACTCAAATATATAATTTGTTTTGAAATCGGACCTCAAATCGAGGTCCAAATTCCCAATTTTTGAAAAACCTAGGTTCTACCCAAAACACACAATTTCCCCCATGAAAATCATTGATTTGAAGTTGAAATCATGATAAAAGATGTTAAAGAGTGAAGAAAATGAGTTAGAAATCACTTACCAACATTTTGGAGAAGAAGGGTTGTTTGAAAAATTGCCTCTTATATTTTTGGGGTTTTAAAAAAATGAAAAATGACTAAAAATCTTGTCAATTTATACCCCTCTCAGACCTCCTATGCGGACCGCACAAAATGGATTGCGACCGCACAGGCCTTCCTGAGGGTACTGCAGTCCAGTGCCCTATGCGGACCGCACGAATTGACTGCGGCCACACAGGCCTCCACCGCGCACCGCACAAAGCCGACTGCGGACCGCACTGGCCCCCTTCCGTGGTCGCACATGTTTTTGTGCGGACTGCACTGGCAGGTTCAAAGACCTGCAACTCCTCTAAACCTGCAACAACTGTGTTTTTAGGCCTAAGGCATCCCAGAACCTACCCGAAACTCACCCGAGCTCTCGGGGTTCCAACCAAATATACATAAAATCCTCAAAAACATCCTACGGACTTATTGGTGTAATCAAATCATCAAAATAACATCATGCACATCAAATTAAATCTCGAGATCAATGAAATTTTCTCAAAACATCTTTAAACATCAACATTGCGATTTAAGTACGAATCACGTGACATCCGTTTTTCACCAAATTCCACAGAAACGTCTTAAATCATATAGAAGACCTGTACCGGGCACCGGAACAAAAATACGGGCCCGATACTATCATGTTCTAAGCAAATTTCATTTCAATTTCCTTAAACAATTTCAGAAATATTTTCCTTTAAAAATTCATTTCTCGCGCTTGGGACCTCGGAATTCGATTCCGGGCATACGCCCAAGTCCCATATTTTCCTACGGACCCTCCAGGACCGTCAAATCACGGGTCTGGGTCCGTTTACCCAAAACATTGACCGAAGTCAAATTTATTCATTTTACAGTCAAAGCTTATCATTTTTCACAGATTTTCACATTTAAGCTTTTCGGCTATGCGCCCGAACTACATACGCAAATCGAGATGACTTTTAATGAGGTTTTCAAGGACTCGAAAACACAGAATTTAAATTAAAGAAAGTGATTCATCACATTCTCCACCTCTAAAACAACCGTTCATACTCGAACGGACAGAAGAAGGAAGTACCTGAGTCGGGAAAAAGATGGGGATAATGGCTCCGCATATCAAACTCGGACTCCCAGGTCGATGCCTCAGGAGGCTGAACTCTACACTGAACACGAACAGAAGGAAAACTCTTCAACCTCAACTAACGAACCTGCCAGTCTAGAATAGCTACCAGCTCTTCCTCATAAGACAAGTCCTTGTCCAACTGGACAGTGCTGAAATCTAACACGTGGGATGGATCGCCATGATACTTCCGAAGCATGGACACATGAAACACTGGATGCACAGTTGATAAGCTCGGCGGCAAAGCAAGTCTATAAGCTACCTCTCCCACTCGTTCAAGAATCTTAAATAGGCCAATGAACCTAGGGCTAAGCTTGCCCTTCTTCCCAAATCTCATCACGCCCTTCATAGGCGACACTCGGAGCAATACCCGCTCACCGACCATAAAAGTCACATCTCGAACCTTACGGTCTGCATAACTCTTTTGCCTGGACTCAGCTGTACGAAGCCTATCCTGAATAATCCTGACCTTGTCCAAGGCCTCCTGAACCAGATCCGTACCCAACAACCGAGCCTCTCCCGGCTCATACGTCCAATCGGATATCGACACCGCCTACCATATAAAGCCTCATAAGGAGCCATCTGGATACTCGATTGGTAGATGTTGTTATAGGAAAACTCTGCTAAAGGCAAGAACTGATCCCACGAACCTCCAAAATCGATGACACAGGCTCGGAGAATATCCTCCAAAATTTGAATAGTCCGCTTGGACTGCCCGTCCGTTTGAGGATGAAATGCTGTACTCAACTCAACCTGAGTGCCCAACTCTAGCTGAACTGCTCTCCAGAAATGTGAGGTAAACTGCGTACCTCGATCCAAAATGATAGACACAAGCACACTATGAAAACGGACAATCTCCCGGATATAGATCTCAGCTAACCTCTCGGATGAATAGGAGACTGCCACAGGAATGAAATGCGCTGACTTGGTCAACCTATCAACAATGACCCATATAACGTTGAACTTCTTCCGAGTCTGCGGGAGTCCAACAACAAAGTCCATAGTGATCCGCTCCCACTTCCACTCGGGAAGCTCAATCCTCTAAAATAAACTACCAGGCCTCTGATGCTCATACTTAACCTGCTGATAACTCAAAGTCCGAGCCACATATGCAACGATGTTCTTCTTCATTCTACGCCACCAATAATGCTGCCAAAAATCTTGATACATCTTCGCGGCGCCCGGATGAATAGAGTACCGGGAACTATGGGTCTCTTTTAAGATCAACTCTCGGAGTCCATCCATATTAGGCACACAAACTCAACCCTACAATCTCAAAACTCCATCATCATCTAAGGCAACCTGATTGGCACCTCCGCGTTGCACCGTCTCTCTAAGGACACAAAAATGGGGATCATCATACTGCCGATCACAGATACACTCTAATAACGAAGAGCGAGCGACTGTGTAAGCTAGCACACAGCTGGGCTCAGAGACATCCAACCTCACGAACTGATTGGCCAAATCCTGAACATCCAAAGCAAGCGGTCTCTTACCTACTAGAATATAAGCAAGACTTCCCATACTAGCTGACTTCCTACTCAACGCATCGGCCATCACATTGGCCTTTCCCGATGGTATAAGATAGTGATATCATAATCTTTCAACAACTCCAACCACCTCCTCTGTCTCAAATTCAGCTCCTTTTGCTTGAACAAATACTGAAGACCCTTGTGATCCGTGAACACCTCACATGCCACGCCATACAGATAACGCCTCCAAAATTTCAATGCGTGAACAATGGCTGCCAACTCCAAATCATGAACCAGATAGTTCTTCTCATGAATCTTCAACTACTGTAAAGCATAGGTAATGACCTTGCCAAGCTGCATCAACACTTCACCAAGTCCAATACGAGATGCATAACAATAAACTGTATAAGGCCCTGAACCTGTTGGCAAAACCAACATCGGTGTCATAGTCAGGGCTGTCTCCACATCCATACGGTACATGAATCACCATAGTCTATCCCAATTTCGCCGTCCGAATACATGCCACACCTCTAATACCCAATCATTCCACTATAGATACTCTAAAATTTCCCCATGCCACCAAGCAAACCCAAATATCACCAGTCGATCTAAAAAGAAGGGGCCGCAATACTACCGAAGTGCTATCAACTTAATAACACTGCCCTTTTACTAAAACATAAACTCTCGTCAAATCATTTCCAATTAGCAGTACCATTAAGTGTTCCCCAAAGCCATTACCTTCACCTTCCCGATACTGATATATAGAATCCCATAATTAATATAGAAAATACCACAAGTTTTGCCATCTTCCACTAAAAATTCAGTTTCTATCCATAAGTACAACTTAGAAGCCTCCAATTATTGCATGTAGAGTTTTGAACACAATAGGACCATTCTATAGAGTCATCCACACTACTCAAACAGTAGTTAGATTGATTAAACGAACCGAACAACCTGTGCTTCATTAGCACTCCGACACTGCAGAATGTGACCTCATTCCAATATAACCAAGCAACTTCTTGCCCTATGCACCGAGCATTCCTTACCAACCACAACTCAAGTCATTCCCCGATTCTCGTACACCCATAAAGCATAACATAGCCTTTATTGAAATTTCCTTTACTCAAGCCATAACTATTCACAAATGCGCCTCGAACTGGGACCATTAGAGCACATAACTGTGCAATCAACTATTCAATAGCGGACTCCCCCACTTGGCTCAAAGCCATAGGTCAAACACGCGCCATAACTCATAACACATATGCTTTATTGTTGCCATAATACCATAGTGAGATTAACTCAATCCTTTATAAGCTCGTGGAACACAGACCATCTGGTACTTTATATCTTCTACAAATCTCGTATTTACTCTTATAACAATTAAACCCACTCTCTTAAGCGACCCAAATTAAATTCACATATATATTTCACTTGTAAATGGGATCTTCTAACAGACAACATAAAGATCATACAACTCCAGAACACTTTGCAGGAGATAACCCACCTGCTTCACTTTAACTAACATTTATGTATACCTTCCACCATCATAAATTGTATGCAGTCACTTAGTCTTCCTGAGTCTAAACTCATACCGCAACATGATTTTTTTTTACTTCACTCACAACTAGGAAACATGAAAAGATTCTTCACACGCCTATAACTCGAGGCTATACCTCGAATCAAGATGGAATTCAAGCACCTAATAGTTCTTCTATCCTCCAGCAGACCCTTTTTGTCGTTTCCAAATCATATGAATACATCTCGCAGTACTAACATAATCATCACATAGTTACTCAACCGTCACTTCTACTAATAGGGACAATACCAAACATATAAGTTCAAAACACTTGCTCACACAATCAGCACCTCGGTGCTCAAGCCATAGGCAAATATCCAGCCTCAAGTCCTTCAGACTGGCCCAACATCAACTTACAGAGATCACACATCGCCCCTCAATCGGGAAATCACAAACCATCAAGGCACATCTGATACTGAGCGCTCATGCGCACATACGAATGCGTGGAAGGAATTCAAAGAGTTACATTTTAAGCTGAATCAAAGGACGCACGATAAGAATTCAAGAATGTGAAGTTTTCCTAAAGGTTCTGCAGCCTCTCGATGATAAATACAAACGTCTCCGTACCGATCCGCGAGACTCTACTAAACCTACTCATGACTCGTGAGACCTATGTAACCTAGGCTCTGATACCAATTTGTCACGACCTAAACGCTGCTCCAGTCGTGATGGCGCCTCTCGTGAAGACAAGGCCAGCCAACAAACCCATATCGCCTTTTCAAAAATACTTAAACATTAATAAACAGTTTAAATATGATTTAATGATATAATTAATGGAAGCACAACCCGGCACAGCCCTAACAGGGGTGTCACAAGTCATGAGCATCTACTATGGTATAAATACAACTGAAATCCTGGAGTGTACAAATACAGACTAATGAAATGATGAGAGAGAAAAGCAATGTTGCGAACGCCGGTAGCTACCTTGCTAAACCCTGATGACTCTGCCTCCGATCAGCCAAAACATATCTGAATCTGCACACAAGGTGCAGGGAGTAATGTGAGTACTCCAACTCAGTGAGTAATAATAATAAATAAAGACTGAAGGCGAGAAATCACGCAAAAACACAAGGTATTCCATACTGAAACAGTAAAATCACTTTAAACAATAAAGCAGTGAAAAATCAAGTGAAAATCCCTTTTTTCCAACAAGTAAAGCAAGTAGTTTACAAGTGTGTAACAAAAATGATAGAAATGTAAACAGCTCCTCGGGCAAAACATGTACAACAAACTACCCCTCGGGCATAATATCAACAAAACTAGCCCCTCGGGCTCAATATCAGAACAGTGCCAGCCCTTCGGGCTAAATATCTGAATAGTAGCAACCCCTCGGGCTCAATATCAGAACAGTAACAGCCCCTCGGGATCAATATCAGATCAGTAACAGCCCCTCGGGCTCACTCTCAAAATAGTATCAGCCTCTCGGGCTACCTCACAATCACTCATATCAGCCCCTCAGGCATAGTATCAATCACTCAGAACTATGGGTACCCGCGCTCACTGTGGGTGTGCAGATTCCGGAGGGTCCCCTTACGGCCCAAGGGCTATATCAAGCCACCTTGTGACATCATCACTCAGCATATCCTCACTTCACTCAAGCCACCACGTGGCATATAAAGTATCTCAGGCCCTCGACCTCATATCACTCGGCCTTACATCACTCAAACCACTGCATGGAATATAAAGTATCTCAGGCCCTCGGCCTCATATCACTCGGTATATCCTCACATATGGCCCTCGGCCTCACTCAGTCCGGAAATCATCATAAGCCCCTCGAGCATTTGTAAAACAGTAGTTCTCAACCCAAAGTACCATTTAGAAATATCATTTAAGTTTTCAAATCTCCATAAAAGCGGCTGAGTTTGTAAAACAATAATTATAAACAGGACTGAGTTTAAATATAAGTCAAAACAGTGAGGAAATAGCGATAAAAATTCCTGAAGGATTCAAATTATTGGCACGAAGCCCAAGTATGGCAATCAGTCCAAATCATGATGATAACAAATAAGTTTCAATCAAATATGCGTAAAATCATCAATCGGGATGGACCAAGTCACAATCCTCAGTAGTAAAAGACCACGTGCTCATCATCCAGCGCGTGTCTCACCTCAATATAGCACTACGATGTGCAAATCCGGGGTTTCAAACCCTCAGGACATCATTTACAATCATTACTCACCTCGAACCGGCTAATCCTCTAGCTCACGATGCCTTTGTCTCTCAAATCGACCTCCGAATGCCTTGAATCTAGCCACAATAATTCGATTCAGTTAATAAAAATTATAGGAATTAATTCCATATGAAATTCTACATTTTCCATTAAAAATCCGAAATTACACTCAAAATTCGCCTGTGGGGCCCACATCTCGGAATATGACAAAAGTCATGGAATATGAACCCCTATCCAACCACGAGTCCAACCAAACAAATTTAACCAAAATCCGACATTGGATTGGCTTTCAAATCTTAAAAATTCATCTTTATGGAATTTTAGAAAATTCCTCTATTTCTCTTCAAATATCAATAATCTAATGCCAAAAATGAAGATTTATTCATGAAATATAATCACAAGGGATTCAAGAACACTTACCCTAAGAATTCCCGTGATTTCTCGCTCAAAATTGCCCAAAACCCGAGCTTGACAGTAAAAAAAATGACCAAAAATCGGATTGCTGGACTTAAAACTGTCCAGAATTTCGGGGGTACTGTTCATATGTTTTTACTGTTCACATGTACTGTACATGGGTACTGTTCAGGCAGGTGCGGTCACTGTTCACACGTGCGAAAAATGCAGAAACTGCCCAGAAAATTGCAGCAGCTTTTCTTTTCACTAAAAAGGCTCTAACTCCATCATACGAACTCGGAATTCCATGATTCTTATTCCTATGAATCACAAATAATAATATGAACATAGCCCTTTAGTCGAAACTCAATTCGGAGCTCATTTGCTCAGTTCAATATCCATTTCGCTCGTTAAACAATTAACTCATGTTTCGTGTCAAAAACCCAATCGCGACTTGATGAAATTAGACCAAACTTTCGTGATCAGTCCTATAATTCATTATCAAAATTCTGGAAGTCTCAAAATCAAATTTCGATCTCTGGAACTAAAAAATGGACCTTTGGATCATTACATGCTTATGCTCAAAAAGACAAAATCTTCCAAAAACTCTTCCAAAACATATCCGAGCCTCATGGGACCCCGACCAAACATGACAACACACCCCATAACATAATTCAAACTTGTTCCAACCTTCGGAACGCTCAGAACAACATCAAAACATCAAATCACCCTCGAATTCAAGCCTAAGAATTACAGAACTTCTGAAATCCGAATTCGATCAAAAAGTCGACCAAACGACATCCAAATGACTTGAAATTTTGCACACCCATCAAAAATGACATAATGAAGCTACAACAACTCTCAGAATTCCATTCTGACCCTCGGATCAAAATCTCACCCAGCAACCGGAATTTGCCAAAATATTAACTTTGCCAATTCAAGCCAAATCATTCCACGGACTTCCAAAATGCATTTTGATCGTGCTCCTAAGTCATAAATCACCCAACAAAGCTATCCAAATCATAAAATTTCCGATCCTAGCTCATATACAAATAAGTCAACTCTTAGTCAAACCTTTCAAATTCAAAACTTTCAACTGAGACTGTTCCTTCAAATTCATTCTGATTTTTCTTGAAAACCAAAACCAACTATCTACATCAGTCATAATACGTTACACGGGGAAAGTCATGCTCGGGAAGTAGTGATCAAAGTGCAAAAGTTTAAAATGACCGGTCGGGTCGTTACATTGTTACAATTTCTGATGGGATTGAATGAGACATATAGTAATGTAAGGAGCAATATGTTGTTGAGGAGGCTCGTTATCACAGTAAATGAGGCTTATGCAATAGTGACACAGAAGGAAAGCCAGAGGTCATTAGGAGTTACATATACAAACTGAGATCCTTTGACTATGATGGCAGGAAGAGGTCAGGTCTTCAAGCCAAATAAGATTGGCCTAATTTGTGAACACTATGGTTATAAAGGACATTTGAAAGAAAACTATTACAAGATCATCAAATATCCAACAGATTTTAAAAGCAAGAAGAAGTTTCTGAGTGGAGGAACTAGACCTTATGTGAATGTTGCAAGTACTGAAGAAGCAGCAGGGTCTGAAAATCCATTCCAAACTCATGTGCTAACAAAAGAACAATACAAATAGTTGGTAGGCCTCTTGAACAAGCCAACGATAGGAAATTGCTCATCAAATATGGCAGGTATAGCCTCTCTACTATACAGTCCATCAATAGAAGAATGGATAGTAGATTCAGGAGCCACACATCACATTACTCATAATAAGGAAATATTAAGCAATGTTAGAAGCATGAAAGAACAAGAACATAGTGGTGTACCAACAGGCGTTAGAGCAGAGATAAATCATGCAGGAAGTGCAGTGGTCTTAGGAAACAAAAAATGTGAAAAATGTTGTACATGTACCTGACTTTAAATTCAATTTATTGCCAGTGTCAAAATTACCAAGGAACTTAGATGTTCAGTCAACTTTTACCCTGATTTCTACTTGTTTCAGGAGCTTTATAGTGGCAACGTACTGGGGATTGGTAAAGAATCATAAGGCCTATACTTTCTAAGTAGGAACAACCTTGAAAGAAAAGCCAAATAACATACTATGGCACCACAAACTAGGGCATGCCTATTTGAAGACTATACAACACTTACCTATACTGCAAAATAAAGTCAGTGACACTGACATTGACGACTGTGACATATGTCCCCTAACTAAACAATGCAAACTTCAATTTCCTATTAGTAATACAAAATCCACTAATATTTTTCAGCTTGTGCATTTAGATGTTTGGGGGCATTACAAAGTGCCCACATATAATAAAAACAGTATTTGCTACTATAGTAGATGATTTCAGCAGGTATACATGGGTGTGTTTAATGAATTCTAAGTGTGAAGTTGTAGTTGTACTAAAGAACTTCATCTCAGTAGTAAAGAATCAATTTGTTGTATCTGTGAAATGTTTGAGGTCTGTAATGAAAGTGAATTGTTTAATTCAAAATGCAATCAATTGTTTGCTTCACTTGGGATTGTGCATCAGAGTAGTTGTCCCTATAATACATAACAGAATGGAGTTCTGGAGAGAAAACATAGACATATCCTTAAAATGGAGAGGGCTTTAAAATTTCAAAGTGGAGTGCTTATTAGATTCTGGGGTGAATGTTTGAGGACTATAGTATATATGATAAATAGGCTACCAACTCCTGTGTTAGAAAGAAAAATTCCATATGAGCTGCTTTACAACAAACAAGCCAATGTAGAACATCTAAAGGTGTTTGGTTGTTTGAGGTATGCAAGAAGCTTGCCAAAGGGAGATAAGTTTGCTCCTAGAGCAAAAACAACTGTATTTCTTGGATATTCTGACACTCAAATGGGATACAGACTCCATGACTTGGAAAATAGAACTTTCCTTGACAGTAGGGATGTTATTTTTAAAGAATACATATTTCCATTCAAGAATCTTTCAAGGACCGAGGAATATATGTTCACCCACATCACAATTGAGAATCAACCAATCTTGCAGGATACTGTCCTTACTCAAAATCCAGTCTCATTACAGTAGGAATTACCAACAGTTGATCCTCCCATTTCTCAGACATATCATGTTATCATGCATCCTCCAATTGACAATTCAACCACTGATGATAATGGCATTCAAGGAGAGTTACATGAAGTAGTTCCAATAGGCTCATCTTCTGAGTTGGAAGGCACTGAGAATGCAGATCAATCCACACCTACAGCTGCTAAGCCTGATGCCATATAATCTGCAGAGCCTTCATCCATACATGTGAGACTATAAAGAAGTCATGCACCTCCAATTTGGATGAAATACTATGTCACTGCTACTAATTCTTCCAAAGGTATTAAGTATCCCATATCCTCTCATATTGCCTATTCTCACCTGTCACCAAACTACCAGTCATATCTAGGTGCTTTATCCACTTTGACTGAATCAAACACCTTCAAAGAAGCAGCTCAACAAAAGCAATGGGTAGAGGCAATGCACCAGGAGATTCAGGCTCTTAAAGCCAACTCTACCTGGGAAGTAGTTAATTTGTCTCCTAGTAAGAGGTCAATTGGTTCAAAATGAGTATACAAGATCAAGTATAAAGCCAATGGTAAGGTGGACAAGTTTAAAGCAAGACTAGTGGCAAAAGGCTATACTCAACAAAAAGGGTTGGATTATCATGATACGTTCTCTCCGGTGGCTAAAATGGTTTCTGTGCACACTGTTATTAGTGTAGCTGCTTTTAAGGATTGGCATATATTTCAAATGGATGTCAATAATTCTTTCCTTCAGGGAGATCTGACTAAAGAGGTGTACATGGACCTATCCCATGGTTTTCAAAAGCAAGGGGAGTAAAAGGTGTGTTGGCTTTTGAAATCCCTCTATGGCCTAAAGCAGGCATCCAGACAGTGGAATATCAAATTAACCACCGCCTTATTAGAAGCTGGTTATGCACAAAGATCTCATGATCACTCTTTGTTTACCAAGAGATGTGCAGAAGACAATGTAATCACTCGCATCTATGTTGATGATCTACTGATTACAAGTAGCTCACAATCATTGATAAATGAAGCAAAGAACACCCTGGACAGTTGCTTTAGGTCAAGGTCCTGGGAGAGCTTAGATATTTTTTAGGCATTGAAGTTATGAGATCAGAAGAAGGTGTTCTATTGAATCAGAGAAAATATGCATTGGAGTTAATTATTGATGCATGATTGAGTGGATGCAAACCTATTGCTATACCAATGGAGCTGAATCATAAGCTTACTACAGTAGATTATGATAACTATGTTGGGAAAACAAATGATGCACAACTGGAAGAAATAGGAACTTATCAGAGGCTGGTTGGAAAATTGCTATACTTGACCATTACAAGACATGTTATATGCTTTGTAGTACAGGTCTTAAGTCAATTTATACATCTTCCAAAAAGGTCTCATATGGATGCAGCCCTAAGAGTAGTCAGATACATTAAAAGAGCACCAGGTCTAGGGATACTACTAAGGAAAGGGGAGACACAAGTGCTTACAGGCTTCTGTGACTCAAATTGGGCATCCTGTTTCAACACCAAAAGGTCTGTGACAGGATATGTGATCAAGCTGGCAGATTCTCTATTGTCCTGGAAGTAAAAGAAACAACAGACTATCAGTAGAAGCTTAGTAGAAGCAGAGTATAGGAGCATGGCAGCTATAGTGGCAGAGATTATCTGGATGGTTGGTTTACTGGAGGAACTAGGAAACAAAGTGCAAACACCATTAATTTTGCATTGTGATAGCAAGGCAGCTATGTAAATAGCTGCAAATCCCACATTTCATGAAAGGACTAAGAATATTGAAATAGACTGTCATTTTGTGAGGGAAAAACTAAAGAGTGGATTGATCACACCACAATACATTCCCACAAAGATGCAATTGGAAGACCTTATGACCAAAGGGCTGGGAACAACACAACATCAAACACTTCTGTCCAAGCTGGGAGTGTTGGATGTTTTCCACTCTCCAGCTTGAAGGGGAGTATTAAAGAGAAGGGGCTAAAGGGACCTATAAAAAAATAGACCGGAGTAGTTTGGAAATAGGAGAAATTATAGAGCTTGTAAATAGAGATAAAAAAGATCACACAGATCTAATTTCCTTGTATCATAACAGAAAAATAGAAATGATCAAAAAACTTCTTTCTCTCTTCTCTCATGTTCTCTCTTACTTTCTCTCCACGATTTCACTGTTCCATTGATGAAACTTCACTGCATGTATAAATTACTGTTGTAGCTAGCTCAATATAGCTCAGTTAACACTACTACTATTTTTCTCTCTAACAATGACTCATGTTTTATACTTCAATACTATACAAGAAAAGCGTGATTTGTGTGGTGTCCAATTTTCACTTACATAGAATATAAATAGACCTGGTTCTTTTATGTGTTCCTTTTACTACTGTTGTGGAATAATAAAGGCAGAAAGTAAAGAACACACGTATTTTTACGTGGAAAACACCCGGCTCAAAAGGTAAAAAAACCACGACTTACTACTCAGTAGGATTTTCCCCAACACTTCACTAAATCACTGGGCCAAAACATCATTTATAAAACTCTTTGTAAACCTAAGGATTACCTCTAATCACTTTGTGACAACTAGCCTCTAGCTGTTGCGACAACTTCAAGTTAACTCTAACTTGAATACAACACTCATAGTACCTAGTACAATTGCTTCTAGATAAAGCTGAAAGGTACAATTTAAAATGCCTACTACAATAAAAGTAGGATAAAAGACAGATACTTGGAACTGGTTCTTCTATCTGGTTCATGTAGCTTCAGGTTTGCGCACTTGAATCACACACGAATTGCTTGCAAAATGCATTTATATTTTGCTCTAAACTCACGTTTAACTTCAGCGTTTGTGCATGCCTATAAAATGAGAACATACTGAAATATATAGAGTTAGCAGAATAGGAAATAACTAGAGTTTCAATGCTATACTCTTCCTTGGTAGAAGAGTTCTAGTTATCTTCAATTTCTAACTCTTCCTTTATATTGGATAGAGTTATCTTCAAGTAAGGAGTCATTCTCCTTATCACTTATGTAACCTTTTCATCCAAGAGATATCAGATATAACCACTTAATCTTATATCCTTCACTTGCATGCCTTATGCTTGAATATGTCCGTGTACTGTACATGGAGCTGGTTCATGTTTGAGTTCCTTTGTCAATCATCAAAATAAAATTCATTTGGGCCAACAAATTCCCCCTTTTTGATGATGACAAACTCTATGTTTTTCATAAGTATATGACCTGTTTCAACTCATCTCAACATCGACACAATGTTAGAACACTTTCCATTTTAAAGTTACAAATCATCAAGGGCCAGGTTCATTAAGTTATAAACATCACAGTCCAAAGTAAAAAGTACAACATGTTTTACCCCCTTTTGGCATCATCAAAACGTTGCATAATTATGTTAGATAACAAGATATTAATAGATATCACTCATGGCCACTCGGGCTACTTCAAAGGCAATCATGAAGTCAAGCACCATTATCAATCTAATAATATTAGCTATATAAGAAGCATCAACAAACAGTTAGAGCACAAAAATGCTAATTATTATTGATACTAGTTATCCACAAAGCATAAAGAAAAATAAAAATACTAGATCATGAGCAAAAAGAACAAAACAATCCCATCCGGGTCACTGGTAGTCTAACTAGGCTAGGAAGGTCTTAAATCTGGAAAAGACTAGGTTCTTGGTTCTTGGCTTGAAGCAGTTTCAACATATCATGAAGAATAGCTTCATTCTTCTCCTTCTCTCTGAAAGCTTATCTCTCATAGCATCTCTCTCAATTTCTACTTCTACTAACCTCTTCTTTAGCCTTTCAATTTCAGCATCCTTAGCCCCACTCTCTTGTACCAAGGCTCGCACTTTTCTGTTCACATGTACCTTTTTGGAAGAATCAGGTTCTTTAGAAGTGGTGTGAACTTCATAATAACATGTAGTCAAAGTGTTTGCCCCAAGATGATTCTTTCTTGTAACAACATCCCATTTCTTGAGGGGTACCTTTAAGTGAGCAAGTACAATCGTGAGAATGAAACCATAGGGTATGACATGAGTTTTGGTACCGGTTAGTACCCTATCAAGAAGCTAGATGATAAACCCAGGCCAATTGATTTGCCTCTCACTGTCCAGACATTCCATAAGGACCAGATCCATGAAGGTGGCAATGTGCATTCTTTCCTACCCGGGCAACACGACTTTGTTAAAAGATTCAAATAGCACTTTGTGGGGTGGCTTTATCTCACTTTTGTATACATCCTTGGCCTCTAGCTCTAACTCATTGTCAGCAAACTTTGTTGTAATGACAAGGGAGGTAGGAAGGTTCTCTAGACTTGGCCATTTAAGCTTTTTTATAATCATTGTACCCTTCAGTAGGTACACCTAGGATCTCTCCCATTTCCTTGTCATCGGAGCTCACTGACACCCCCTTCACCACACTAGTAACTCTGCCATTTTTGATCTCACAATTTGCCATGGACTCCACAATCTCAGTTCTGGCAAGCTTTCCATCCATCTGAAGGACCATGTCCTTCCAACCTTATAGTTGTAGTTTTTCCAGTAGCATCATTGTGCCCTCCTCCTCCAAGTCCCTGAGGAGTTTACCTTTAAAGATGGTTCTTTTCCTAAACTTAACCAGCTTGTCCTGTTCTTGATCAAATTCTTCTCCATCTTCACTTTCTTTTTCCTCCACTATTTTCACTTTCCTAGATTTTATGCCTGACCTGGTTCTTTTAGCCAAGGTAGAAGGCTCTGCAGGCTTTGTCTTCGAACGAGAATTCTTTTGGAAGTCTTGATTTTCTTTGCCTTTGAAGTCACATCCTCCACCTATTCTATCTCCTCTTCATCATGAAGGACCAGGTCAATCTCTTCAATTTTAACTGCCTCAACAGGCTCAATCACTTTCTTCTTTCCCTTTGCATCAGCTTTTCTTTTACTCTTTTCTAGGTCTTTTTCCAATTCGGCCTTAGTCTGCTTCTTCTGAATCCTTGTAGCTCTCCCTCTTCTAGGAGGAGTCACTACAGGGATAGAAGAGGTAGCCTTTCTCTTCTTGTTTGCCCTAGTAGTACTAGGAATTTTAACTCCTGAACTCTCCTTCCTTTCTAGATTGTAGTTGTCAAACACTCTTTTCAATAGGTCTTTGCGGGGTCTCCAAGAACCTTTTCCTCAACCTAACCAATCCCTCAGCAGCTTCTCCAAAACCACTACCCTCTTTCTCTCTCAAACTTTCTTCCTCTCGAGCAGATTCCTCACTCCACACTACCATAGCTCATGTTTCTTTAGTCAAACCAACAAGAGTGGTTGAAGATTCAACCACTCCTTCCTTTCCCATTCCCCTCACATTACCTTGATCATCCTCACTCTCTTTTTACTTTTACCACCAATTTTCCCCAACTCAATAGTCTCAACCCTAGCCACAGTTCCTACCAGAACAAACCTGTTTTCTAGATTTGCAGCAACCTCAAAGATATTTCAGAAGTAATTTTAGGACCAGATGTTACCTGTTCTATTTCAGAAGAAATAATTTCTTCCCCCTCAGTAGGAGACTTAAATGAGTCGTCAGATTTTGGGGTTCTTGTGCCTTGCTTGCTTTCAATTGTTCATCTAGCTTCTTGGATAATTCACTCACTGTCTTACGAGCAGTAACCTTCACTCGCCATTTTCTGCGTGTAGTGGTAGTTGAAGGTGTGGGTGTGGATTCTTTAGATGGTGATGAGGGTTTTTTAGAGAGTTTATCCATTGATGATGGCAGAAGGAATGTGTGTTACTTTAGAAGATGAGAGAAGGCTGAGAGAAGTATTTGGCGGTTGTAAATTAGAAGTGGAGAAATGACTAAGGCCAAATCAATTTAAAGAGGGAGAATTTAATTGGGCAACGACAGCTTTTTCAGAAGCTCAGAAGTCTAATCAAACTGAGAGTCAGTTTGAAAAGACGTTGAAGACTCTCCTTGGAATCTAGGCACTTATTGCATTTTGGGACTCTCTTTGGATGAAACTGGTTCATTTCGTAACGGATAAGCTTCAAGGAGGTTAGAATTAAATGAGACTCTCCTTTTGATCATAATCTAAAGATAATTATTTCAAAATATGTAGAGTGGAGAGTACGTACCATGTAATCTTGATGAACCGGGTTCTTCACTAAGAAATCTCTTGTGTAAGTCTAAATTTTCCAAGAAAATAAAGATAATATCATTAGAGATTAATAAGACATTTTAGCACGTGGCAGAAGAGTATACTGGTGAAATTATGAGACTGAGCAAAACCTAATCTAATTATATACAAAATTCACAGATTTTCTACAAATTTTTAAGTTAGAACTGGTTCCTTTTAGGTGATCTTAATCATCCCTAATTATAATATATTTCTTTCAAAGTTATATCTACTTAGAGATTTTGTGAAGATGTCAATTGTTTGCTTGTTAGTAGCACAAAATTCCACAGTGATCAAACCTTTTTCATAGTCGTCCCTCAAAAAGTGATGCCTAACATCTATGTGCTTAGTTCTTTTGTGATGAACTGAGTTCTTGCTCATACTAATTGCACTAGTGTTATACAAAATATGGGGATACAACCTATATCAACCAAAGTCCATTAATTGTTGTTTGATCCACAATAATTGAGCACAACATGAGGCAGCGACAACATATCAACTTCAACAGTAGACAAGACCACATAATTTTGCTTTTTGGTGGCCTAAACACAAGAAAACCTGCATAATCAACATCAGTATATGCCACTAAGTTGAAATTACTATCTTTTGGATACCATATATAGAGGTTAGTAGTGCCTTTTAGGTATCCCAAGATACTTTTGATAACAGTCAAGTAAGATTCCTTTGGATTTGCCTGAAAATCTAGCACAAAGGCCTACACTGGAAATAATGTCAGGTCTACTAGTAGTGAGATATATAGGTGTCAATTTCTTTGGAATCTTCCATTTTAAATATTTTAAGCAACTCTTTCACATACTTTTGCTGATGGATCATAGTTCCATTTTAATTTTGTTTAATTTGTAAGCCTAAAAAGAAATTAAACTCACCCATCATGCTAATTTCAAATTCACTCCCCATTATTTTAGCAAATTATTTACTTAACTTAACAGTAGTTGCTCTAAATATTATATCATCAACATATATCTGAACTACCAATAGATCTTTACATTTTCTTTCAAGAATAAGGTATTGTCAATTTTACCTTTCTTGTAGCCATTCTCAAGAAAGAATTTTGACAATCTCTCATACCATGCTCTTGGAGACTACTTAAGCCCATAATGTGCCTTATCAAGCTTGTACATATGATCAGGACATTCCTTGCTTTCAAAGCCCGAAGGTTGCTTGACAAACACTCCTTTCTTTAGATAGCCATTGAGGGAGACACTCTTGACATCCATCTGATGGAGAGTGAATTCCATGTAAGCTGCAAAGGCTATGAGAAGTCTGATTGCTTCCAATCTTGCAACAAGAGCAAAAGTCTCATCATAGTCTATGCCATCCTCTTGACTATATCCTTGAACCACCAATCTTTCATTGTTCCCTGTAACTATTCCATCTTCATCAAGTTTGTTTCTGAAGACCTATTTTGTGCCAATTACTTATCTGTCCTTGGTTCTTGGAACCAAATGCCAAACTTGGCTTCTCTGAAATTGGTTGAGTTCATCTTGCATTGCTGTTACACCCCCTAGTTTCGTATGTGAGAGTACGTCGTAAGTCAATTGACGTAAGATCTAAAATGAGATCATCTTTAAAAATACATAAAGTAAGTTAATCATTTTAACTTGGAGGTTAAAATTTTTTAAGATCATGGACTGCAAGTACCAAGTGGCTTGGAAGGCTTAGAAGCTAAACCAATTGAAGAAAATAAGTTTCGTCGAAAGTCGACAAATTGGGAATGTTATAACATGTACTTTTACGGTGAGACTAGGGTGCTCAAAAGGATAAGGAGGTTATGTTATGAGTTATTTTTATCTTATGATAGCCATATGTTATGTTTTGAAGTCATGTGAGTTGTGGAACAAAAGTTGGCAAAGATCATCACAAGTTACATTCACAAATATGCTAAATTTTAGGTCAAATATAGCTGAGCTTTTCTCCCAACATACTTGGAATTAGGGGATGATCTACCTACCAAATTGAATATTCACGAGTCTATTTTCTAACGCATTAAACAGTTCATTGATACGACATAGGAGTAGAGAGATATTTGCAGTTTTGCCAGACTGCGCAGACTGCATAGGTGACAAGTAGGCGTGTCACTAAAGCTTTTTCAGCAATACATTTCGTGTGTTATATGAGGTCTTTTTGGGACATATTATATACAAAATTGAAGGTCTTAGAATTTAGTTTCTAACTCTCTTAAATTTTTGTTTATACAACATACGGATAAATATAAGCGTCTGAAGTAGAGCCAATAATATGGTGCCAAGCTAGCACCTCTTTGACTTTTCAAAAATGGATATATATAGGCCTTATGTCGTCTCTTTCTTCAATTTTCTACATACAACGACCATAATAAGACCACTAAACTCATTCTCAAGCTCTCCACAAGGGTTTCCAAGAATATTAACATCCCAGATACCAAATCAAGAAGCGATACCAGTAGAATGATCCCTATGACGTAAGTATCGCTATATCGATTCTC
Organism: Nicotiana tabacum; assembly: GCF_000715075.1. NCBI lineage: Eukaryota > Viridiplantae > Streptophyta > Magnoliopsida > Solanales > Solanaceae > Nicotiana > Nicotiana tabacum. Next base: position 52,975,688 of record NC_134087.1, on the reverse strand, counting down.
TTTTTCTTTGTAGTTTGAATTGTGGAAGGTACTTCATAGTTAATAAAACGTCTAATTTCAGTATTTAAGCTTTAAATATCATGGAATGTTGACAAATTCATTTCCTAAAAGTTAGAACTCACAAGACGGTGATCGGAAGCCGTGAGTTCGAGTTATTCGACTTGTAGTGGATTATTTTGTGGGTTGTTTCGTGTTGCTTTTGGGCTATATATTTTATGGAGTTTGGAGGATAAAATTTGTGAAGAAACACCATAAAATAATGGAATGGTGGTCTGGTCATTCGTCGTTATATTTTTTAGATTGTTTGACACTACTTTTGTTGTCGTTTTATGTATGAAGTGATTAGGGTGTGTGGGCTATTTTGTGATATATTCTGATGGAGATAAGGTTGAAAAATTATGCTTACATGTTGTTATTGTTTTGTTCTTGGTGTTTTTGATATATGGTATTGGAGGAGGGCCCTATTACAGGGGAGAGGCTGCCCAAATTTACGTAAACGAGCTACAAGTTTAAGTTGCAGACTTAGCTTTTACTTAGCTTTGATTTCGAATCTCCTCATATTGTGGTAGATTGAGTTGAGTTGTTTGAAGAATTTCTTGGAAGGTATTAAGAACTCAACGAAGTTAAGGTATGCTTAGGCTAAACCTTTCTTTCATTTTGGCATGATCCAGTAACTACATGTGTTTGATAACGAGACATAAAGAGAAGTTCATATTCCTGAATTTATGTACATTTTCCTATTCTCATAAGTTACAGCCCTCCCTTATCGGGACTTCATATTCTGTTTAGTTTTGTCTTCTTTTAGCCAAGAGAGCAGAGAGTCTATATATACAATATTACATTATTTTTACCACCATCGAGCTATAATCGATGGGTAGGCCCCTATTGGGCAACCTTTGATTAGACGGTAAGTTATATACCAAGCTTACTGTGGTCGAGCGTCTATGTGTGAGCCCAGAATTGCTGAGATACAGAGCCTAGTATGGCCGAGCGCCTATGAGCTAGCCTACTACGGCAGAGCAATTACACATACCGAGCCTTATAAGGCCGGACATATATTTTACTTACAATATTGAGAGAGTTGAGTCAGTATCAGCAGGTAAGCATATCTTCAGATTATCTTTGACTCTCAGGTTCCTTCAATTATTATATTATCAATTCAGTTTCAGCTTTCAGTTATTTTGTTGCCTTACATACTCGGTACATTATTTTGTACTGACTCCCTTTTGTCGGGGATGTTGTATTTCATGCATGTAGGTCCTGATTGATAATTGGACAGACCCTCCCAATAGACAGAGTCTAACATAAGCTTGGTTGGTAAGCTCCACTTCTTCGGAGTTACCAGGTCTAGACCTTGGAGTCCATTTTATATATACAGGTTTGATGGGTAGATCGAGGCCGTGTCCCGGCCATGGTACAATTCAGTTATATTTAGAGGCTTGTAGACGAGTCATGTATATTTTGTATATCAGTAGATGTTCATGGAGGCTTCATCGGCCTGCACAATCATATATATCAGCTTTTTGGTATGTTTACCCCAAAGATAGGAGAGGCACTATTTTCATGATTCAGAATATGGCCTCATTGGCCTAAGATGAGGGTTACCCCTCCAGAGTTCATAGTTATAGAGTGGTACGCTCGGGACGAGTATGGCATCGGGTGCTAGCCACGCCTCTTTAGGTTTGGGGCTTGACAAACTTGGTATCAGAGTAGTTCTGTCCTAGGGAATCTACAAGTCGTGTCTAGTAGAGCCTTGTTTATAGATGTGTTGTGCACCACATTATATAAACATGAAGCTACAAGGCATTTAGGAGTATGTTAACCTTCTTTCAAATCCACATAGTACTATAGAGCTGAGTCATAAGAGTTCGATCCAAGACTTATGTTTGCTAATTATAGAGATGCTTGCAATTTGAAAAATTGTAGCTAGCCTGAGGGCTACTACAACAGTAGGTTAGGGCACTAGTAAAGAGATAATTCTTGACAATATGGCCCAGTTTAAGGCCCTATCAGATCGTGCATACCAGATGTGCGAATTTCCTACCTAAGACCCTAAGACGAGAATATCTAATATACCCCGTGAATAGCAGGCCATGGGAGCATTAGAAGGTAAAAGTATAAGTTTCAACAAATAATAGAAGCAAGGTGGAGAAGGGTACGAGGTACCCAGTTAGTGAAGATTATAAATTTTTAAAATTCAGGCATAGAAATATAAGTATTTGAGTTACTATTAACAGAAACAAAGGTATGTACAATTGGCCACACCCATCTTAGTTATGCCCTGTGGGAGCTAGAATTTACTGTTTAAGAGAAAGACGGGACATCAGGATCCAGCTGGGGTTAGAGTAACCTAAAATGGTGGATGGATTGTGATCATTAGCTAAAATTTTCGAAGGATAGTGCGAACGTGGTAATAGATCTCATTGTAAGACACCAAGTGGTGCACTCTATAATAGAACAGTCAGACATGAATCCTAGAATGTCCAAAAAAAAATTTAGAAGACAGGCAATGGAATCCTAGAAGGGATAAATATTTACCCTTGTATGGCTCCCGTCCCTAGTAGAGAGAGAATACTAGGTGACCCGAAGAGCCCGTGGATAGAGCAAGGGGAGTGTTGATACCCAATTGTTTTCTAGATATTTTCAATATGCAAAACACCTTCAAAATAGCACATGTATGCATATATAAGCATGTCCAAGGGTTTTATTATTTTTCTATAATTTTAAGGGTTTTAAATTGATCTAGTTTCTCTCTTTTTATCCATAAAATCCCCAATAATTATTTCCAAAAATTATTATTTTGATAATTCATCTATTGGATTTCTATATTTAAGCCAAAATATGGCTAAGGTGATTTTTATAAGGGTGTATTGTGGGTCGGGCCCAGCCCGGGACCCGCCCGAGACCGCGGGCCAAACGGGCCAGTCTCAAATGGTGCATAAGCCCGTAGCGGGCCAATCCAACCCAAATAGCCCGTGAGCCCGGGACCGGCAGGCAGGCCTGGGCCGGCTCAACCGGGCCTAACGGGTCCCAACGACTATTTTTTTTTTAAAAAAAATGACCAACGGTCAGATTTTTAAAATCTAGCCATTGGTCTTCAATTTCCAACTGTTTGGAAGTTTAAAAAATAGCCATTTGGCCCCCAAACTTTGTTTTAACCCCAAAATTTTTATAATTACACTTTTTTCCAATTCTCAACTATAAATACCCCCTCATTCTTTTATTTTTACTCACAAATTCATCAATCTCTCTCAATCTCTCTCTAATTTTCTTCTATAATTGCTTACTTTACTATTGCAATTTTGTGAAAAATTGTGAAGTTGGTGAATTGAAGTATTCAAGTCTTCAACGATATTCAATTTTTAAGAAGTTGTTCGTCAATTCGGTAAAGTCGTTACAACTCTTAAGCTTTAATATTATAGTTTTGTTTGTTTTATTTAGTATAATTATATTAATATGGACTTTTCTTTGAAAAAAATATTTGGTGGTAAGGGTAAGGGAAAATCTAAAATTGGTGAATGTAGTCGCCAAGCTACTACTCTTCCCCGGGCTCCCCGACCCAAACCTGTTACCCGTCCTCCTCCACCTATTATTCATTATAGTGATAACCCTTGTTTTCAATTTTCCGATAGTCAATTTTGCCATGATGTTGCACCAGGTCAACAATTAAATGAATAAGTTATGAATGCTCTTTGTCCTAATCAAACTATCTTTGAAAATGATGAGGAAAATGACGATTTATATGAAATGCAACCGGATTTAGATGATACACCTACTAGTCCTATTAATAACCCAACTGATGCCCCGCCTGACCCTCCTGTAGTAACCCCTACTTTTAATAGACAACCTTCTAAACTGCCCGAAACATCTCTTGTTTGGCACTTTTTTACTCAACTAAGAGAACAAAATAAGAGTAAGTGTAAAACTTGTGGGTCTTTGTTGGTTCATAAATTTACTGGAGACCGTAGCGGTACGGGTAGTTTGACTAGACACATAAAGACACACCCTAGAGATAAAGCTAGATATTTTCAAATGAAAGCTGCACAAGAGGGGACAAGTGTAGATACTACGGTTAACCCTAGTAAATGTTCAAATCTAGTTCAACCGGGAATTAACACTGTTACTGATGGCATTTTATATTATGATCCAAATAAAGATCGTGAAGAATTGGCAAAAATGGTTACTGTTATGTGTTTACCCTATAGTTTTCCTTCTAACCCTCATTTTGTGCATTATATTAGAAGAGTTTTTAATCCTACTTATAAAGGATGGCCTCGCACAACCGTAAAGAGCGATATTTATAAATATAAACATGAATTTGAACAATATCTGCACTATTTATTTACTCATATAAATTGTCGCATTGCTATTACTACTGATATTGGTAGAAGTGGTAATGACTGTGATTATCTAACTGTTACAAGTCATTGGATATATGAGGAGTGGATAATGCAAAAGTGCATTATTGCTTATAGAATAATTAATTCACGCCACACATGTAAATTTATTGCTAATACAGTTGCAGATATTTGTAGATATTTTTGCATTAGAGATAAAATTATGTCGGTTTCAATGGATAATGCTTCTAGTAACACTAACGCTATAGGCTTGCTTACAACTACAATAAATCCTGCATTTAGTAATATTTTTTATGTTAGATGTATTTGTCATATTTACCATTTAATCGTCGGTGCTGGTATGAAAGTTTTAAATGTAGAAATTGAAAAGGTTAAAATGGATCTTAATTGGCTTTTTTATTCAAACCGTAGAAGTGGACTTCAAGACTATTTTAAAAAAATGTGATGAATTTGACCTTAGAGAAAGAAAGGTTCCTAAACCTTGTCCGACTAGATGGAATTACATGTATGAAAGTTTAGTTGTTGCATATGAATATAGGAACCCAATAAGCGCAACATATAATGCTCGTGTAAGTGATGGTGATGATGATGATGATGAGCACCTTACAAATCAAGATTGGAGTAATGTTAAAATGCTTGTAAACTTTTTAGAACAATTTCATGTTGCTACAAATGAATTATCTGGTAAATATTATCCTACTATTTCTAACTTTTTAGTTTATATTGTAGCACTTGTAGATTTATTTACTCAATTTTCAGAGGGTGGAGTAATTTATCAAGAAGCTATTAATTCTATGAAAGCTAAGTCTAAAAAATATTTTTTTCCCTATCCCACCTATTTTTGGTGTTGGTGCATTGTTAAATCCTACAATGAAATTAGGAGGTCCTCACTTTTGGTATTCAAAAATTTATAACGCTTTATCACTTTCAGCTGAGGAATTTGCTACACTTGGAGATGCAAAAGCCTCATAAAATAAATGCTCAAACAATTTATAATGCTTATCAACTTGCCTTAGATCATGCTAGACCAAATGTTCCAACTCCTACTTCGTCTAGTTGGCAATCATCTAAAAGAACTGCGGGCCTAAAATCCCTTAGTTCTTGGACGGAGTTCAGGGGTTCTCAAGGTAATAATTTTGGTGATAGTTCACAACTAAATGAGCTTCAAGTTTATTTGTCGCAGGGACTTGAATTAGAGAATCCCGACGGCTACTTCGATGTTTTGGAATGGTGGAAGGACAAACAAAAATACTATCCAGTTCTTTCAAGGATGGCTCAAGATATTTTAAGTGTTCAAGCTTCAACAGTGGCATCGGAGAGCGCTTTCAGTCAAGCGAGACTTCAAATCGGTGATCATAGAGCGTCTATGAGGGAGAGCTTGGAAAAATCAGTACTTTTCGGAGATTAGGATCCGTTCGAAAAGAAGAAATTTTGAACTTGCAGAATGACAACCGGAGATAGATGAAGCTTATGAAGAAATGCTAGCGGAAATTGCACAGGATGCTACTTCGCCCGGAAGCGGTGATGAACAAGCTTCTTTTCCACCACCACCAACAGAAATTCCTCCAGACCTTGAAGGATTTATGATATTTGTTAGAGATAATACAAAGACTAATATGTAACTTATATTTTGGCACATCTTCCTTAGTTTTTTTTCCTTTTAATGGTGGTATTAGTATCTTGTTGTGCCCATTCCATTGGGGGGAGGAAGACTAAGAAAGATATTGTTATTCTTTGTTAATGTCGTAATAATAAAAATTATAAGACATTCCCTTGAGTATTTCTTTGCAATTTATTTTGTGTTTAAATTTGATATAGTATATATATTATATATCTAATACATATAAACTATATATATATATATATATATATATATATACACACACACATATATATACATATATACATATATTTCTAATACATATAAACTATATATATACACACACACACACACACACACACACACACACACACACACACACACACATATATATATATATATATATATATATATATATATATATATATATATATATATATATATATATATATAAGGCACTATATATATCTATATATATATATATATATATATATATATATATATATATATATATATATATATATATATATATATATATATATATATATATATATATATATATATATATATATATATATATATATATATATATATATATATATATATAGAGAGAGAGAGAGAGAGAGAGAGAGAGAGAGAGAGAGAGAGAGAGAGAGAGAGAGAGAGATACATACTATATATACTATATATATTTATATAGCTATATATAAGGAATTTATATTAGTATATACATATATAGTTTACACGAAATTGCCTTAGATAAAAAAAATTAAAAAAAATAGCCCGGAACAAAAAAGCTGGTTAGGCCCGTGGGCCCGTCCCATTTAGCCCGGAACTATGTGCGCTTAGGACCACCGTGGGACGGTTCCACCCATTGGGACCGTGAAGACCGGGAGTGTTTGGCCCAGGACTGCCAAAGCCCGAACCGCCAAGGCCCGGGACCGTTTGGCCCGACCCGTTTGGCCAGTTTAGGCCTCGGCCCACAATACAACCTTAGATTTTTACATATTTTTATAATTATATTTAGTATTTTTAAAGCTAAATTGCACATAATTGCAATATTAGCCCTTTTAAGGTTTAATTAGGTTTTATATGCATAAAATTGGATCCTGTATTTTAAATTGCTAATTACATATTGTAAATCATTTTAGAATTTTAAATTATTTTTAGAAATTATGTACTACTTTCTATAAATTAAATGGGGGAAAATGACTATTTAACTTATAGCCAAAATTGGCTTTCAGATCTATCCTAAATCAAAGGGACCCCACCCCAATTAAAAACCCACCGGACCCAAGCCTAAACCCAAGCCATACCCGACCCACCTACCCCATTCAATCTTGACTGTTGATCATTCAGATCAACGGTCCTCATTCCCCCTTCCTAAATTAAACCCTAAAGACTACCCCCCCCCCCATCTCTCTCATTTCCCCCTCTCATTCTCTCTCAACCGGTCTCTCATCTCTCTCTCTATATATATATCTCTGGTTGCTTCTACAACCTTCTCCTCTCTCCTCATCTCCGATGAACCTTATCCACCTTCTCCAGCCATCTCCCTTCCTGAATTCATGGTGGTCTCACAACCTACGAGCCTTATGGCTCCCTTTTGAACATGTGTCATCGTTTTAAGGCCTTCAAGTTAACCAGAGGCGGTTCACTCGCCTTTCCCATGACATTTTCCGGCCATCCATGGACATTCGAGTAAGATCTATGACTTTTATGGCCAAACCGGTAACTCTTCAAGGTTTTCTCACCTTCTCTGGGTTCTCCGAAACCCTAACTCTAAAGATTTTCCGATTTCTTTTAGATCTGTGTATATTACGAGCTTTTAGTGTTTCTCTCAAGGTTTTCCCAATTGTTTTCCAAAATGACTCTTCGTCTTCAAGATTAGGGTTTCTTAACCTCTTTTAAAAGACTTTTCCTCTGATTTTCAGTATTGTCATATGATTTTACTATGTTTAAACGGTTTATTTAAGTTTTCTTCTACCTGATTCATCACGATAAAAACCCTATTTGTTTTGGTTCTATCCGGGGTTCTGGAACTGCCTTTGTTGATTTGATTTGTATGTATACCTGTTTATGGTTAGATCCTTTTCTTTGCTTATATTAACTGATTCTGAGTTCTCATCGCTTTTTTAACTCAACTATGTTAAAACCCTAATTTCTTAAAGATTTTTTCACTTGTTACTGTGAGTTTAAAAAACTCTCTTTACTTGTTTCTGTGTGTTGGCCTGATCTTCTTTACCTGTTAGGTTGGCTTTTTACTCTGGTTCTATGTGTTAGCCATGACTACTTGACTTTGTTGATTGCCATGCTTCAAGTGGGTTCTTTTTACTACTAAGCCTTTAGCCTACTCATGCCACTTCTGTATGTTTGTGTTCATCTAGTTTGCTTCTTTTTGTCGATATGGCTGACCTTGCATGTCTGATATGCTTGTTCATTCTTCTCTATTTATATGTCGAAGTGCAGAATCATGACTCCCTCTTGATTGATCCTGATTTCCTTAAGTTACGGTTTGATTGCAAGGTTTTCTCATAAACCTCTAAAATTTTACTCGTTTGTTTAAGTTGATTGATTCCATTCCTTTATTTGATGTGATGTTTCATTCTTGCTGAATCCTTTCCCCAAATCAGTGTATTTTGTACTTAGACTCAATCATATGCCATATACTTTTACTACCCCTTATATGGTAAAAACCAATCTTTCTCAAACAGATTTTCTTTCCTTAATTATCCCTGTTAGTATCTGTTTGAGCTGTAATTACTTGATTAAAGGGAAGTACTTGTGTTAATTGGATTCTAATTGTGCTTGCTTCCATAATTATGCTAAATCTTTACTTGTTACCTTATTTTCTACTTATTTTCAAAGCTATAAATACCCTAAGTCTTTCATTAACAAGAAGAACTTGGCTTTCAAAAAACCCTTCTCTTACTTAAAAATTATGTGCTATTCTACTGCTATTGGTCGGCTGCAAGTCAAGGCTAATCATCTGTAAGCCTTGGTTCTTTCATTTGTTGACCTCTATCTTCACTGGTACGTCCTAGTTCAATTTAAAGCCTCAACAACAATATGTTTATATTCCTACTTTAGTTTCTTTTACTTCTGGCCTGCTTTTACTTGTGGTCTTATTGTGAAACATGCTGACATGACCTCCCCCCCCCCTCCCTTTAAATTCCTGTGCTTCAAGTATGGCTGGATGATTGCATTTTCTTACCTACTGTGTACTTACCATCTTGTGAATCCCAAATCCCCTATCCCTCCTCTATGTGTTTTATGGTCGGTTGGTGATTATGCCAGTGTCCAACTATCTCTGAGCATGTCCCTACCAGTCCTAATATTCCTGCTGAGGTCAGGTGTCTGTAGTCAATATATATGTATCCACAAATCCCCTTTTACCCCATATGTGATTACTAAATTCATTCATTTGTTGTGTGTGGTCTTACCTTGAAGTGTTTGAACTCTGTCTTATTAATACAACTTCTTTCAATCCTTTCTGTTACTGATTGCTTTCAAAATGGACCTGTCAGTCTAGCTTTTAAACAAACTCCATTGAAACATGTGTCCTGTACTTTCACTATACTCTTAGACCACTAGGTTCTGCCTCTTTTGTGTGAGCCTTGCCTTAGGACCCTTGAGCTCCCTCTGAACTTGGACACATGAAAGCTGGCTCTTCCACACTGCACTTACTTAGTCTTGGCTATGAAATCTGGGTGTGAGCACTGCTTGGGATCCCTTGAGGTCCTTAGGGAGCTCTGACACACCTGGATATGAGGAAAAGCTATGAAACAATCTTGGTACTTGGGGTGATTGATTATATAACTCAGAGAGGAAGTCCTAATCAGGCTTCCTATAGTGTAACTTCTTATTTTCATTTCTACTCATGTAATTCACTTCAATGTTGGTCTATAATAACTTGTTGTAAATCAGTATTGGGGTTGGCTAGTGAAAAGGAATGGGGTAGATATGCATGCTATAGTCGTTAAGGGTAGAAAACATGTTATTAGATTTATGTTCCTAATTGTGCAATAGAAACCATGCTTAGGGTTCATACATGAATTAGAAATCATGCTCTTAGGTCTCATGTTTATTGTTTCGGCATGTGCACCCTTACAAAATCATATGCAAAAATCTGCTAATAATTAGCACTTTACTATTATGTTCTATGCTGCTATGTGCATTTAGAAATCCTGCTCTTAGGAAATTTTGCAATCCTCCCATGTGCATTTAGAAATCCTGCTCTAGGAATTCTGCATCATGAGTTTTATACATGCATCTTAGATACCATGTTTTAGGATTTCATTCGCACTTGCATTCACACTTAGTGTAAACTGCTGATTATAAAAGAAGTAAAAATATCTTCACACTTGATTATCCTGTTTAAAATAACTGGGGATAACCTCTGCACTCGTATCAACTAGAACAACATGCTCTTAGGGTAAAATAATTTCCACACTATTTTAATAACTCGGAATAACTGTTGCACATCACTTTACACCTAGGCAATCGTTAGGTAACTGCTTAAATAAAAACAGAAATGTCCTTGTTTAACTGCCAGTATGTTAAAATCAGCAGGCAAGTGTGATTCGGACTTCTTTTCTGAGTCATGTGATAAATCAAATTCTGTTGTAATCACATAGATACCATGCTTTAGAATTCTGAATTCAGACCTTATATATGTATGAGTCATTCTGTCTATATGCACTACCTGTGGAGATATACTTGAGCCTTTCGTTTGTCTTCCATGCTCCCTTTAAATGCAGTCCTATATGTTCTTCTTTGTCGCCTAGCATTTTGCCTTTAAACCTGAGGGTCTGCCTAGAACCTCCCTCATAGGATAGAAGTCCTAAATTCCTCCAGGACCGGTAGGAAGGGACGGGTAACAGTATGCAATAGGGGTCGATACGAACCTCGCTTTAGTTACCTTCACGGGGCGGGAAAAGGATAGATATGGATATGATGACCGGAGAGTTAATACCACGTGTAGCCCATGTTTGAGGAGTGTCATACCAGGTATTGCATTGATGTGATCCATATTACAAGGAAACCTAGGACACCCCTTTATATTCATAAGCATGCTTTAGATTGTAATTCTTTTCAAAATTTTGCCTTTGGCTAATTGTGTTTCAAACACTTGTGTATTTAAACTCAAATCCTCTACTATTTGAGTCATACTTGTTTATTTGCTAATTGCACAAATTCACAAAAGACTGTCTGGCCGGAAACCACACTAGTGGATACTGAGGGTTGCCTTACACCTTCCCCTTAGGATAATTTCAAATCCTTACTCTATCTCTGATTACCAAACGTAGTTATAAATGAACCTCATAGGTGCCCTAACGCACCTTAAAAATCATTAGGTGGAGACTCTCCAAAATGTAAACCCCTTCCCAAAAGGAATGAGTTGTCCCATACTAAAATGTCATGAACATGATTTCGCGGAAGGAAAAAGGGGGCGCGACAAGGAGTTAAAAGCGAAAGAATGTTTTGTTGAAGTTTTTAAAACAAGGTAATTAACAGAGATATTAGCAGGAGAATAAGAAGAGAGTAAATAAAGCATTACATGTAATATGTTATAAAAGGATGGTAACGGTAAATCATAATATGATATGATGACAGAGTTTATAGTCATGTGAAGGAAAAGACAAGAGGTGACATCCCTTGAGACAATAAAAGAGTATAGGCCAAAAGTCATATCCTCTTTACTCTCTTCATGTGGTAGAGTGCATAACACAAAATAACACTTGCATTAGTTTTGTGTATTAGTAATACCTTGTTTGGTACACTTTTTCAACATATGTATAACTAATACAAACATTAGTTATACATCTTATTTGGTATTATCCTGTGTATAGCTAATGCATAGCAAAACCATGGTATTAGTAATACCAAGGCTATCAATGCATGCATTAGTATGTCTAAAGACCAAATTGTCCTTAAAGTCCCTTAAAACTAAAGAATATAGAGGGCATTTTTGTAAACAACTAATTTTTTTAAAAATTATGCAATGGATTTTAGTTTTTAATACACCACACCAAACAATGTATAAAAAATAATCTCTGCTTGACTAATGCTTGCATTACTAACACATGCATTACTAATCCCAGCATTACTAATACACCATATTCAGTATTATTCTTATACACACTACCAAACGACCCCTTAGTGTAAACTGCTGATTATAAAAGAGGTAAAAATAGCTTCACACCTTATTATCCTATTTAAAATAACTGGGGATAACCTCTGCACTCGTATCAACTAGAACAACATGCTCTTAGGGTAAAATAATTTCCACACTGTTTTAATAACTCGAAATAACCGTTGTACATCACTTTACACCTAGGCAAGCCTTAGGTAACTGTTTAAATAAAAAGAGAATTGTCCTTGTTTAACTGTCAGTATGTTAAAATCAGTAGGCAAGCCTGATTCGGACTTTTTTTCTAAGCCATGTGATAAATCTAATTCTGTTGTAATCACTTAGATACCATGCTTTAGAATTCTAAATTCAGACCTTATCTGTGTATGAGTCATGTTGTCTATATGCACTACCTATGGAGGTATACTTGAGCCTTTCTTTTCTCTTCCATGCTCTCTTTAAATGTAGTCCTATGTGTTCTTGTTTGTCGCCTAGCATTTTGCCTTTAAACCTGAGGGTCTACCTAGAACCTCCCTCATAGTATAGAAGTTCTAAATTCCTCCAGGACTGGTAGGAAGGGACGAGTAACAGCATGCAATAGGGGTCGATACCAACCCTCGCTTTAATTACCTTCACGCGACAGAAAAGGGTAGATATGGATATGATGACCGGTGCGTTAATACCACGTGTAGCCCCTCTATGAGGAGTATCATACCGGGTATTGCATTGATGTGATCCATATTACAAGCAAACCTAGGACACCCTTTACATTCACAAGCATGCTTTAGATTGTAATTCTTTTCAATATTTTGCCTTTGGCTAATTGTTTTTCAAACACTTGTGTATTTAAACTCAAATCCCCTACTATTTGTACTTGTTTATTTGCTAATTCACAAATTCACAAAAAAACTGTCTAGCCGAGAACCACACTAGTGGATCCTGAGGGGTGCCTAACACCTTCTACATAGGATAATTTCAAGCCATTACCCTATCTCTGGTTACCAAACATAGTTACAAATGAACCCCATAGGTGCCCTAATGCACCTTAAAATCGTTAGGTGACGACTCTCCAAAATGCAAACCCCTTCCCAAAAGGAATGAGTTGTCCCATACCAAAATGTCATGAACCCGATTCCGCAGAAGGAAAAAGTGGGCGCGACAGCATGGCGACTCTGCTGGGGATTTTTAGGCTTTTACTATTTAAGATTGTTTTGTGAATTTGTACCCCTCCCTATGTGCAATTACTTATTTAATTTCTTCTTCAAAAGCAAAACTGACATATCTTTCTTGTTTCTTTTCTTTATAACTGCTTTAAATTATGAAACTGCTATATTTATCGCTTTCTTAACGTGCAAATACATGTCAACATGCTTTTAATTATTGCATAATCATGCTCAATATCATACTTCACTCGTGCCAAACAAATACTATAGCAACGCTTGATGAGTGCTTGTGCTCTTCCTATATCAAGGGTTTCCTTAAAATGATGGGTTTGAAGAAGAACGCATAAATGGCATGCCTAAAGGAATCATACATCACTTTTGACTACCGGTATGAAAGGTACGGTCACAACAAATCATATCGTACCTACCCTGACGAGTTTGCGATCATGTCCTTGGGACATATTCATCGTAGGGTGTTCGTCTTCATGTTTTGCTTCCTGGGTCTGGTTGTGTTTCCAATAAAGAAAGGGAGAATCCATACTAAGTTGGCTATGGTAACCAAGACCCTAATGGAGGGGATTGGTGGGCAGACATTCAGCATTGTGCCCATGATCATCACAGACATATACCGAGACCTAGAGAAGTGTCAATGAGGAGCGAGACACTTCGAAGGCTGCAATCTACTACTTCAGCTTTGGCTCATGGAATATCTCCAAAACGGCGAATACCGACAAGAAATTCAGCGAAGGGTCGGGGATGATCACATCGCTTTCCACCACCCAAAGAGAATGAATTACATCCCTGGCATGTTCGCTCAGCCTGAGAATGCCAAAGGATGGGTTGAGCTCTTTGATACTTTGACCAAATAACAGGTTCAATGGATGTTCGAGTGGTTTCCGACAGAGGAGTTCATCGCCCGATCCAGAGATGCACCTTTCCTGATACTGATTGGTCTAAGAGGAATATACCCTTATGTCCCTCTTCGAGCTTTGAGGCAGGCGGGTAGGAAGCAAGTCATACCCAGGGTCAGCAATATGAGCCATTTCCGAGCTGACTTCCAAAAAGATGATAGCCCCTACAAGTGCCAATCCCAACACATATGGCACTGCAAGATCGTAATGGGGAAAGACACCATCGAGCCAGATAGATATCATGCCGGTTGTACTCCTTTCTATTCAGGATGGATGGAAGACAATTGGGATGGACTAGGCCAGCCAGGGTTCGTTCGAGGTCACAGAATTATAGATGAAAAGGCCGAGGCGCAAGTAAAGTACAACAAGCTGCGCAAAAGGATTCGTGAAAGCGAGAGCGAGAACTGTGAGATACAAGAATCCAACCAAAAGCTTATTGAGGAATGGAAAGACATGTCTATCAGTACCAACAAAAGGCTAGGATACTTGGAGCGAGGTATAGTAGAACTAGAGGGGAAATTTCTCAAAAGGGTTGAAGACTGTCAGAAGGCTGAAGGGACCGAAGGTGGTCATCTAGCCAGAGCATATATGTTGTTGGGACTTCGTGAATTGGGGAAGTTGTTCGACGGACCAAGAATGTCGAATCTGGGGAAGGTCCTTCTGGGACCAAGTAGATAGGAATTTACTTTTTCGCTTTAGGAATGTAATAAGGCCAATAGCCATTAGTAACTTTTATTTCCTTGCTCATTTAGTGTCGTTTTGGAATTTATCTATTTTTATCAAAATAATAAGGCATTTAGCATTCTAAGTTCTCCAAATCAATTTGTCGCTAGGCCTACCTCGGGCACGAAGAGGTTCCCAAATTCGGACATGCTTTACATTCCCACACTATGTGTTTAAATATTGTAATACTTTCTTATAATCCTCCCTGACTTGATTACCTTTTGTTTTTATTTTTTGTTTTAATTATCCCCCTCCATAAAGGTTAATTTGTACACTCTGCATCATCATCTTATTTCACAAGATCCAGGGGCCCTCCACCCACTCTTCCTCTTGGTCCTATCAAAGGCAAGAACAAAGGCAAAATGCAAGATTTAAACAACATCAGGAAGGAGAACACAGTTGAGCGGCTAGAGGCCACTGATGGCTAGGGTATTCAGGTTCCTAATGAGAATGTGTCACAACTTGAATAAAAACTGTTGAAATTCCAGGAAGAGCTCGATCAGTTTTGGAATTTGGCAAGCCTGTCATTTTCCCTCAGCACCCCAGATGTCAACTTCCCAAACACTCAAAACCCTACACCTCCTCAAAATATCCCAAAACAATAGAATCATACTGCTCCTCACCATCATGCTGCTCCAACAAAGAACCAATGTAACACCTGCCATACCCCAAACAACACTCCACTACTCATCCCAGAACATCAAAACTCCACTAACGACCATTTCCACACCCATACACCAGGCCATCATAACACTCATATCTACGCAAAAACCATGCCACACTCCACCCAACCTATCTCAGGCACACATGAGTCTGATGAAAAGGATATGCTTATCAGGAACTTGGCCGAGGAACTTAAGTAACTGACCAGCCGGATTTAGGGCGTTGAGAGAAGCAATGGAATTGAGGGGCTGAACTATGAGGATCTTTGCATACAACCTGATGTCGAACTGCCTGAAGGGTACAAACCTCTTAAGTTCGAAATGTTTGATGGTACGGGTGATCCAAGGGTCCATCTGAGGACATATTGCGACAAGCTGGTTGGAGTAAGAAAGGATGAAAGGTTCCGCATGAAGCTGTTCATGAGGAGTCTGAAGGGAGATCCATTATCTTGGTACATCAGCCAAGATCCCAAGAAGTGGTCAAGCTGGGTAGGCATGGCATCTGACTTTATGGACAAATTCAGGTTTAATACAGAGATCGCACCAGATGTGTTCTATATACAAAATTTGAAGAAGAAGCCCACAGAGACATTTCGCGAGTATACTACTCACTGGAGGTCCGAAGCTGCTAAGGTCAGACCTTCCTTAGAAGAGGAGCAAATGAACAAGTTCTTTGTTCGAGCTCAGGACCAGCAGTACTATGAATGACTAATGATAATTGAGAACCACAAGTTCTTCGACATTATCAAACTAGGTGAAAGAATAGAAGAAGGTATTAAAAGTGGTATGGTTACAAACTTCGAAGCCTTGCAAGCTACAAATAAGGCTTTACAGTTCGGTGGTGTGTCCAAGAAAAGGGACGTAGGGGCCGTGATGGTTGCACAAAGGACCAAGTCTCCCCTTAAATACCAAACTTACCCAACATCTCCACTCACATACTAGCCAACCCCAAATTACCAAGCACCCTCACCCTCATACCAAGCTCCGCCACCAACTTATCAGTCATCTCCACCTCCTACATATCAACCTACTTCACCCAGATACTCCCAACCTGCTCATGTCTACCAAACTTATAATGCTCTACCATCCCATTATCAATCACCCCCTGCACGCCAAAATTTCCCTAGACCCCAACCTAATTTTGATCGTAGACCTCCAAAACAGTATACAGCCATTGCTAAACCCATCGACCATCTGTACGATAGGCTCAAAGCTGCTGGTTATTTCACCCTCATCCTTGTTGCAACCCCCGAGAATCCTTCTCAGTGGGTTAACCCAAAAAAGTCCTATTCATACAACTCCGGCATGAAAGGGCACATCATCGATGAATGTCGTTCCTTGAAAGACAAGATACAGTCTTTGATTGATAACAAGATCATTGTGGCAAAGGAACCCGCTCCAAATATCCGCAACAACCCTCTTCCAGACCATAAAGGTAGAGGTATCCACATGATTGAAGTAGAAGATGACTGGTATCCCAAGGGATCAAGCAGAGTGATCACAGAAGGTGATGACCCAAAAAAACCGACAATTACTCTCAATCCAATCATAGTCCAGATCCAACCGTCTGAGGACGCTGAGGTGAATATGTCTGTACCTCTTAAGTTTGAAGCAGGGCCATCCGCAAAGCACCGGTACCGATTGAGGTTGAATTCGTGTCTCCGGCAAATGCACCCACACCATTTGAGGCTGTAGTTTTGCCACCCAAAGCACATGTTCCACTCGAAGTAAGGATAGCCACGCCGATCCTAGTGGCAATGTCAACCATGCCATCGTCCTATACAAATACTGTACCATAGGACTATACAGCTGAGGCAAGAAGGAAAGGCAAGGTCAGGATTAAAGAAAATGTCGCAGCACAGGGTATGACGAGAACTGGTAGAGTATATACCTCTGAACATCTAGCTGAATCAAGCAGGTAGGCCTCCAATCGGCTGCCCCTCATTGAGACAGGCCCGGACAAACTTTGGAGGAAAATACAAGCCAAGGAATATTCGGTCATCGACCAGTTAAACAAGATGCCAGCACAAATATCCATTCTCTCTTTGCTACAAAATTCTGAGACGCACAAGAATGCTCTATTAAAGATGCTAAATAAAGCATACGTACCAAGTAACATCACTAGAGAGGAAGTGGATAATATGGTAGGACAAGTGCTGAAAAGCCATAAGATCA
This sequence comes from Nicotiana tabacum, assembly GCF_000715075.1. NCBI lineage: Eukaryota > Viridiplantae > Streptophyta > Magnoliopsida > Solanales > Solanaceae > Nicotiana > Nicotiana tabacum. The sequence goes on along the minus strand of NC_134087.1, from coordinate 52,957,963 downwards.
CCTTTCATAAGGATGAGCTACCACCTAAAGGGCTAGGTCACAACAAGGCACTGTACATCACCGCGCAATGCGAAGATTATTTCATTACCAAAATCCTGATCAAAGGAGATTCCAGTCTTAACATTTGTCCACTGATAACACTCAAGAAATTGGGTAAAGGTCTACATGAGATAAAGGATGGAGCAATCAATGTGAAAGCCTTCGATAGTTCTCAAAGGTCCACCATTGGTGAGATTATTCTATGCTTACAGATGGGACCAACCTGGTTCGAGGTCGATTTCCAGGTGATAGATGTACCGACATCTTACAACTTGCTGCTGGGACGGCCATGGATTCATGCTGCTGGGGCCATAGCATCAACGCTGCATCAGGCAATAAAATTCGAATGGAATCACCAGGAAGTAATCATTCACGGCAACGGTAGCAACCCTATATACAGTCGCCATACCATTCTGGCAATCGAGGGAAGAAGGAAGCTGGGAGGAGAAATTTACCACCACATTGAGCGGGTCAATGCTATCGACAAAGACAAATGGTGGGATAGCAAAATCGAGAGTATACTAAGTTGGAGTGGGTACGAACCTGGCAAGGGCTCGGCAAGAACCTCTAAGGAATCTCTAAACCCATAAAACTCAAGAAACATGGCACTACCTTCGGTTTGGGATATGTATACACCTAGGAAGAACTCAACAACTGGTCGCCACCATGGCCTGGTCCTTACTATCTGCTAGAGCAGCCAATACCACATCTGGAGCAGACCTTCCAACAGGCTAACATAATGGAAGCACTTGCAACAGTGAAGAACTTGTTTCTGGAGGACAATGATATGGACTGTTGCGTTATTCTCGAGGAGGAGGGGGAGGAAGGCCCTTCTATACAGGCCATGAGCAGAGGGGAACATCTCAATAATTGGACCATCAGGACAACCAAAGCCCGACGAGCTTCGGGGTAGCAAGGCTTAAACAAGCACTATTCACTGTTTTATTTACTAAATGATTTTCTTTTAGCATTTTTCAATTCCCACAATAAGATCTTTGATGTTCAAAACAGTTATTCAATTTATCAAAATCATTTTGATTTTTCTTATGAATTAATATTTATTGCTATTATTTTCTCTCCTCACTTTACCCATACAACATTACTATTACTTGTCTTGATGAACCAATGACTGTGACATGCAATGAGACAATGCAACAAATGGACATTGATTCAGAGGAAGATGACATACCTGACGAGATTGTCAAAGAAATTGAGAACTTTTAGAATAGACTTAAGTCCAACCTGGAAGATGCAGAAAATGTCAAGGAAACACGAATCAATATTCACCTATCGCCATTAGAGAAGAAGGAATACACAAAATTTCTAAAGGAGTATGAGTACATATTCGCCTGGTCATATGATGACATGACTGGTCTGAGTACGTCTATTGTGGCTCACAAACTGTAAACCAATCCAACGCGTCCACCGGTAAAGCAAAAACTCAGAAAGTTCAAGCCTGATATAAGTCTGAAAATCAAAGAAGAAGTCAATAAGCAGATCAAAGCCAAGGTTCTCAGGGTAGTAGAATACCCGACATGGTTGGCCAACATTGTGCCAGTACCGAAAAAGGATGGAAAGGTCAGAGTCTGTGTCGACTACCGGGATCTCAACCGGGCTAGTCCGAAAGATGACTTCCCTTTTCCAAATATACACATTCTGATTGACAATTGCGCCAAGCATGAGTTATTGTCATTTGTAGATTACTTCACTGGATATCATCAGATCTGAATGGATGAGGAAGATGCTGAGAAAACAACTTTCATTATGCCATGGGGAGTGTACTGTTACAAGATGATGTCGTTCGGCATGAAGAATGCAGGGTCCACCTACATGAGGGTCATGACTACCATTTTCCATGATATGATATACAAGGAGATAGAGGTATATGTAGATGATGTTATTATCAAATCCAAGAAGGCCACTGACCACATGAAAAATCTGAGGAAGTTCTTCAATAGATTATGGAGGTACAACCTGAAACTAAACCCCACAAAATGCGCATTTAGGGTTCCTACTGGGAAATTGCTTGGGTTTATTGTGAGCCGCTGAGGAATTGAACTAGATCCATAGAAATTCAAATCCATTCAAGAACTACCACCGCCAAAGAACAAGAAGGATGCGATGGGTTACTTGGGAAGGCTCAACTACATCAACTGATTCATTGCACAGTCTATAGTTATCTATAAGCCAATCTTTAAGATGTTGAAGAAGGATGCCACTACCAAATGGACCGAGGACTGCCAAAAGGCCTTCGACAAAATCAAAGAGTATTTGTCAACGCCACCGGTCTTAGTCCCGCCCGAGCTAGGTACGCTCTTATTACTCTACCTTGCAGTTTTGGATGGAGTTTTCAGCTGCATTCTGGGGCAGCATGATGAAACAGAGAGGAAAAAGCAATCCATTTATTATCTCAGTAAGAAGTTCACCCCGTACGAGACCCGATATTCTCTATTGGAATGTACCTGTTGTGCTTTGACTTGGGTAGCTCAGAAGCTGAGACATTACTTCTGCGCCTATACTACATAGCTCATATCGAGAATGGATCCCTTGAAGTACATCTTTTAGATACCCATGCCCACCGGCAAGCTAGCCAAGTGGCAAATCCTGTTGAGAGAGTTCGACATTGTTTACATAACTCAGAATGCAGTCAAGGGACAGGCACTAGCAGACCACCTTGCTAAAAACCCCGTGGATGGAGGATACGAACCCCTGAAAACATATTTTCCTAATGAAGAGGTATCATTCATAGGAGAAGACATTACAGAATTCTATGATGGTTGGAGAATGTTCTTCGACGGAGCAGCAAACTTCAAAGGAGTTGTCATAGGAGTAGTCCTAATATCAGACACTAGTCAGCATTATCCAGCATCTGCCAAAATCAGGTTCCCCTGCACCAACAATATGGCCGAATATGAAACCTGCATCTTAGGACTCAAAAATGGCCATTGACATGAATGTTCACAAACTGCTAGTAATTGGAGATTCAGACTTACTTATACATCAGGTACAAGAAGAATGGGCAACCAAGAACTCCAAGATACTCCCGTATCTGCATCACGTATAGGAATTGAGAAAGAGGTTCATAAAGACGGAATTCCAGCATATTCCCAGAATCCAGAATGAGTTCGTCGATGCATTGGCTACCCTATCATCTATGATACAGCATCCCGACAAGAATTTCATTGATCCCATTCCATGAAAAACCATAATCAGCCAGCTTGTTGTGCCCGTGTCGAAGAGGAAGCAGACGAAAAGGCTTGGTTTCATGATATCAAAGAATATTTGGCAAAAGAAGAGTACCCGGAGCTTGCTAATCCTACTCAGAAACGCACACTTCGAAGATTGTCCAATAACTTCTTTCACAGCGGAGGAATACTATATAGGAGGACTCCTGATTTAGGATTATTGAGATGTGTCGACGCAAAGAAAGCATCCAGGCTATTAGAGGAAATTCATGCAGGGACCTGCAGTCCACATATGAACGGTTTTGTCTTAGCGAAGAAGATACTCCGGGCTGGTTACTTTTGGATGACTATGGAAACGGACTGCATCCAGCATGTCTGGAAACGCCACCGCTGTCAAATACATGCAGACATGATAAAGGTACCTCCAAATGAGCTTAATGCAACAAGCTCACCGTGGCTGTTCGCCGCCTGGGGAATGGACGTTATTGGACCAATCGAGCCTGCCGCTTCCAACGGACAAAGGTTTATCCTAGTATCCATCAACAATTTCACCAAAAGGATCGAAGTAGCTTCTTACAGAGCAATGACTAAGAAAGTCATGGCAGACTTTGTCCGCGACCGCATTGTTTGTCGATTCGGGATTCCAGAGTCAATCATTACTGATAATGGCTCCAACCTCAACAGCGACTTGATGAAAGCTATGTGTGAAACCTTCGAGATCATACACAAGAATTCCACAACATACAGGCCTCAGATGATTGGAGCTGTAGAAGCCGCCAACAAGAATATCAAGAAGATATTGAGGAAAATGATAGAGAAGCATAAACAGTAGCATGAGAAGTTATCATTTTCTCTATTGGGGTATCGCACCATAGTCCGTACATCAACCGGGGCAACCCCCTATATGCTGGTTTACGGTACAGAGGTCGTCATTCCCGCGAAGGTAGAAATTCCTTCCCTAGGGATCATACAAGAAGCTGAGCTCGACGATGCAGAGTGAGTAAAAAGTCGTTATGAGAAACTAGCCCTTATAGATGGAAAGAGAATGAATGCAGTCTGTCATGGTCAACTCTATTAGAACATAATGTCCAGAGCCTTCAAAAAAGAGTCAAACCAAGACAGTTCACACTGTGATAGCTGGTGTTGAAGAAAAATTTTCCGCATCAAGATGAAGCCAAAGGGAAGTTCTCTCCCAACTGGCAGGGTCCATACATGGTTCACAGGGTTTCGACAGGAAGAGCCCTCATACTTGAAGAAATAGACGGAGAAGTCTGGCCAAAGCCGATTAATTCAGATGCAGTCAAATGTTATTATGTGTAATCTTTATGCTTTCCTCATATGATGTAAATTGAACTACACCTGACCTGATTCCTGTTTAAGAGGGGATACATAGGCAGCCCTATGGGTTCGGTCACAATTAAATAAAAAATTTATTTCTCCCGCAATTGGAAACTGGGGCAGAATTTTGAGGAGGACCCTCAAAATTCCGAAGTAATTTCAGCCAATCGCCGCACGAGCAGCAGTCAGAAATGTCAACCCATCAAACTGTGGCAGAATTTTGAAGATGATCCTCAAAATTCTGCAGCGGGAGAAGTCGCAATGTCCCAAGCTATGTCACAGTCGTCAGTTCATCTAAAAGCTATTTTCATTATACACTTATGTCATACCTTTACCAAATCATGCATGATTATTATTGAAACTGCTTTGTTTAGCAACGCTACCCCAATGATACAAATGGTATCACCAGATCAAAGCCGAATGAGTCAAGCAAAAGCCAGCGGGGATACGAGCTAACCTTCCTCCCTTACAAAACTCATGGTTTTTCTTTGGATGAAGGCCTTAGTATCGCGAAATCGTTAAACATATTGTACTCTCATGGGACAAACATTGCTCAAGAATACGATTCTCAGAACCGTTGCACTTGCCAACATTTGCTATCAGCACACACCAGTGATGTCCCGTATGTCACAATGCTCCCAATAATCACGATGCCACAATCTGCTATCTCTACTGTCATTTGTTATTTTATTTCTTGCATAAGGCTACCATTCTGCCTTCTAAGACTAAATGTTGTCTCCATCTGTGTCACGCCCCAAACCTGAGAGGTGTGGCTGGCACCCGGTGTCGTAGTGGCCTGATCGAACCACTCTGTAACTCATTCATTCCTTTTGTAATATTCATGGGGCCAGATGAGCACAATTCATAATGTACAATTGTAAGTGAAAAACATTGTATCGCTGAACCATCTTACTTAAAACATGAATACATATGGGTCGTCAAGGCCTCTGGCATACTGCACAAACTGAACTTCTATCTACAAAGCTTCTAAGATTATTTGACATCAAATGGGGCGGGGTACCGACCTACCCATAAGTCTATAGCAAAACTCTGACACGACAACTCATAGACTCGGCTGCACTCCGAATGAGGTGGAGTCTTACCGATTCTTTGCTGAATGCCAATCTCGTCAACTACAAGGGCCCGTCAAACTAATTATCTATACCTGCAGGCATGAATGCAACGTTCCCAACAAAAAAGGATATCAGTACGAATAATGTACTGAGTATGTAGGCAGAACTGAAACACAACCATAATTCAACAATAATTAAGGACATGGAAGAAACATGGAGTAAAGGACTCAACCTGTAAGTCTGGATAGCTCTATAAATCATGAAATATTATAATATCATGCATATGCGTATGAATGTCATATAATGCATAGGTCTGTACGAACATAACATCATCAAGCCTCTAAGGGCATCCCATCATATCATTTCAGCCACTGTGGGCAATATCATCATCGTATACTAGATGATCAGGTGGTGGTGCGTATATAACGCCGTAACCTTTTCCCATATCCCATATACATATATATACATATATACGCGTATATAACGCCGTCTGAATCATGTTTCAGCCACTGTGGGCAACATCATCATCGTATACCAGCTGATCAGGTTGTGGTCCGTATATAACGCCGTAACCTTTTTCCATATCCCATATACATATATATACATATATACGTGCATATAACGCCGTCTGAATCATGTTTCAGCCACTGTGGGCAACATCATCATCGTATACCAGCTGATCAGGTGGTGGTGCGTATATAACGTCGTAACCTTTTCCCATATCCCATATACATATATATACATATATACGCGTATATAACGCCGTCTGAATTATATGTAAGCCACTATGGGCAACATCATCATCGTATACCAGCTGATCAGGTGGTGGTGCGTATATAATGCCATAACATTTTCCCATATCCCATATACATATAATATATGCGTATATAATGCCATTTGGTCATGGGTCAATGTACATGTATAAATGAATGGAATGCATAATGAAGTAAGTCAATAAGATCTATCAGATAAATATACGCGTATATAACGTCATCTGGTCATGGGTCAATGTAAATGAATGCATTGCATGATAAGTATGTCAATAAAATCTTTCGGAGTGTCATAAGACCATTATGCCTCTGATTAATATTAAATACATATTTTTTTTGAGACCCATAAACAGAAGATAATAATAATTCACATGGGGAATCAAGAATACAAAGGGATTAAGCAGGCAGTAAGTCAACATGCATGCTTGTTCTCACGAGGGTATTATGGTTATTTCGGTTAAAATGGATTAATATTGTTGGTCGAAAAAAGAATCTTACTGTAGCTACTATATCAATTTTTGGGTGCCTTGACTAAATTGCCCTTTGCTTATGTCATTGTTCATCACTCTTAAGATATGCATAGCTTTGGAATTAACGTGAGCCTATCTAACTATTTATTTAACAGCTATCATTTCAATGGTTGATTCTTTCGTCCCTCTTGTACTATGTATTACTATTCCCAACACGTGGCCCTCTTTGCATGTATTACCTTCCCTTGATCACATATTTCAATTCTACTATCTCTTTGATCTGGAGTAATTTATACACAGAGAAAGCTTCGCCGTGAAATTCTTGAAGGACGTGTTTTTACTTTTCCAGTTTTTACTTCTTTGCTTCTTTTTTTATTTCTCTTGTATAAAATTTTAACGTTAACATTTTTTAATTTAAAAATAAAATCTAACTAATAATAAAACATGATTCATATAGAGATATTATTATTTGATATTATAAAAGAGCTAATATGAGTTAAAATTAATATCTTTGGTATTAAATATTTAATAGGATAGTACTTTCTAATGATATCTTTAGTATAATTTGGATCATGCCAAAAAGAAAGAAGAGATGACTTTAACATACTTGAGTCGATTCTCTTGACAATCCCTATAAAATTTACCACACCTTCTTTGTTGTGTTCAACGCCGTATCACACTCACAATGTTTGTGATAAGCCCGTTTAATGCAGTACACCGAGGCATATGATCCCAAATTCTTGAATGTGGGTGTAGGTATGAAAAGGAGCTGCCTATGATGCTACCCTACCAAGTATCAATACCTAGGAGTTGTCCATATGTGTTGCAATAAGGCCTATCTGTAGGTTGTTTGGTACTTGCTGCTCTTCAGAAAGTAGCGTCAGATACAAACGATGTCCTGGACCTTTCGATCCACTTCTAGAAAATAACGTAAGTAGCATATGTTGGTGTCAGCAAGCTACATAACCACTTACACGTGTACATTGAAGTGAAATTCCTTTTGCTACGTAACACATACATACATAGGTCAAACATTATAGATGGTGAAATCTTTGATCTACTTATTAGCTAATTAGGTAATGTCTTGTTACCCGATAATTAACTAATAACCCGCATAATTAAGAATTGTTTCAAATTACTTAAAATTTTATTTATTTTTAATACACTTTGTACATCCTACTATCATGGTCATATGGTACCACATAAAATAAATATATACACTTATTTTTATTAAAACATTCATGTAAAAATACATATATTTTTTTCAACTTATAATTTTCCTAATCTCATATAAAGAGTAAAAATTCTTGTACGCTTAATTCTTAAAATGGTAAAAAGATAACCTTTTTTTCTTGTGAGAAAATAATTTTTATCTTTACAATAAAGAAAATCTCATAAACTTTCTTATGTTATGTGTATAATTTAAAGTATTTTTGAAAGTAGTAATATTAATAACTATATAAAATCATACTTTTTAAATATTTTTCTACAATAGATGTTCCGCTCAAAATAAATACCATATCAAAATGTATCTAACGATATCAAGGTTGTTAAACTTACGGGGTGTAACAATCTGCTTCTGCATTGCATAAGGCTATTATTCTGCCTTCCAATGTGCATAAGGCTACCATTCTGTCTTTCGAGGTTAAGCTCTACCTCCATCTGCATCCGCATTGCATAAGGCTACCATTCTGCCTTCCGGGACTAAACGTTGTCTCCATATGCTTCTGCATTGCATAAGGCTACTATTCTGCCTTCCAATCTGCATAAGGCTACCATTCTGCCTTCCGAGGTTAAGCTCTACCTCTATCTGCATTCACATCTTTGCATAAAGCTATCATTCTGCCTTCTTAGTCTAAGCTCTGCCTCCAATTTGCATCTGTATTGCATAAGGCTACTATTCTGCCTTCCAATCTGCATAAGGCTACCATTCTACCTTTCGAGGTTAAGCTCTACCTCCATTTGCATCTGCATTGCATAAGGCTACTATTCTGCCTTCCAATCTGTATAAAGCTACCATTCTGTCTTCCGAGGTTAAACTCTACCTCCATCTGCATCTACATTGCATAAGGCTACTATTCTGCCTTCCAAGACTAAACGATGTCTCCATCTGCTTTCTTGCATAAGGCTACCATGCTGCCTTCTAATCTGCATAAGGCTACCATTCTGCCTTCCAACTTGCATAAGGCTACCATTCTGCCTTCCGAGACCAAACATTGTCTTCATCTGTATTCTTGCATAAGGCCACCATTCTGCCTTCCGAGGCTAAGCTCTGCCTCCAACTTTCTTCGAAACTAAGCACTATCCCAAACACTATTTATCTCGCTTTCCGTACGGGCTAAGCTCTGCCCTTCAATTCATAAGACTAAGCTTTGTCTTGTCCGCATCATACTTACTGCATCCTTCATAGGCTGAAATATCGCCAACTCATCCAAAGGCGTCATCGTTCGGAGGCACCATCTTCATAGCCCAAGAACACCATGTCATGGCCTGAGGATCTCTTTCAATCTTTTGTATAGCATTATTCAAAGGCGTCATTGTTCGGAGGCACCATCCTCATAGCCCGAGAACATCATTTCATGGCATGCGAATCCTTTATCATACACTTCATGGCCTAGGACATCATGATCTAAGGACATCATCCTCACCGTCCAAAGACAACATTCATGGTCCAACGGGAATTTGCATCATGTTTAAATTTATGCACAATATACGCTTGTATTGTTTCTGATTGCAGGTAAACCGGCGAGCAACAACTACCCCAGCAGGAGCGATTCCGCTCCAACTCCCTCAGCCATATCAAACCCAACCATTCCCGTAAACCGCTTACTCACCCGGCCCTAGACGTTGCGTCCATTCTTGAAATCACTTCATCGGTATACTCCACCGGTGGATATCGAACTACATAAGGCCTGATTCTTATAAATCCGAGGATATGTAGGCAACTCAGAAGCTAGGGTGGGGCCTAACCTCTTCAAACAATTTCACTCGGTCAAAATTGGCCATCATATCTTTACCCGACAACTCTTTCATCCTTCCCGGGTAAAGAGGGGTAGCTGTTGATACCCAATATTTTCCTATATATTTCCAGTATATAAAATACCTTCAAAATAGCACATGTATTTATATATAAGCATGTCTAAGGGTTTTATTATTTTTTCATAATTTTAAGGGTTTTAAATTGATCTATTTTCTCCCTTTTTATCCATAAAATTCCCAATAATTATTTCCAAAATTATTATTTTAATAATTCATCTATTGAATTTCTATATTTATGCCAAAATATGGTTAAGGTAATTTTTACATATTTTTATAATTACATTTAGTATTTTTAAAGCTAAATTGTACATAATTGCAATATTAACCCTTTTAAGGTTTAATTAGGTTTTATAAGCATAAAATTGGATCCTATATTTTAAATTGCTAATTATGTATTGTAAATCATTTTAGCATTTTTAATTTTTTTTTAGAAATTATCTACTATTTTCTATAAATTAAATGGGAAAAATGGCTATTTAACTTATAGCCAAAATTGGCTTTCAGATCTAGCCTAAATCAAACGGACCCCAACCCAATTAAAACCCCACCGGACCCCAACTCAATATTGATAATAGATTTCATGCAACCGTCAAAGTTTATCTATTTCATTATGTTAGACCCCCTGACAATGTATTTTATTTATGATTTTATTAGTTATAAAAATTAGCCCTAGGCGATTGCCTAGCGGATCAAAAAAAATTACACCAAAAAAAACCCACCTACCCCATTTAATCTTGATCGTTGATCATTCAGATCAACGGTCCCCATTCCCCCTTCCTAAATTAAACCCTAAAGACTACCCGCCCAACTCTCATTTTCCCCCGCTCATTCTCTCTTAACCAATCTTTCATATCTCTCTCTCTCTATCTTTGGTTGTCTCTAGAACCTCCTCCTCTCCCCTCCTCTCCGATGAACCTTATCCATCTTCTCCGGCCATCTCCCTGCCTGAATCCATGGTGGTCTCACCACCTACCACCCTTATGGCTCCCTCTTGAACATGTGTCATCGTTTTGAGGCCTTCAAGTGAACCAAAGGAGGTTCACACGCCTCCCATGGTTTCCCATGCCATTTTCCGGCCATCCATGGCCTTTCGAGTAAGATCTGTGACTTTTCCGACTAAACCGGTAACTCTTCAAGGTTTTCTCACCTTCTCTGGGTTCTCCGAAATCCTAACTCTAATGATTTTCCGATTTCTTTTAGATTTGTTTTAGATCTGTGTATATTACGAGCTTTTAGTGTTTCTCTCAATGGTTTTCCCGATTTTTTTCCAAAATGACTCTTCGTCTTCAAGATTAGGGTTTCTTAACCTCTTTTAAAAGACTTCTCCTCTTATTTTCAGTATTTTCATATGATTTTACTATGTTTAAACGGTTTATTTATGTTTTATTCTACCTGATTCATCACGATGAAAACCCTATTTATTTTGGTTATATCCGGAGTTCTGGAACTGTCTTTGTTTATTTGATTTGTATGTATACCTGTTTCGATTGAGTTCTTTATGGTTAGATCCTTTTCGTTGTTTATCTTAACTGATTTTGAGTTCTCACCGCTTTTTTAACTCAACTCTGTTAAAACCCTAATTTCTTAAAGATTTCTTCACTTGTTATAGTGAGTTTTAAAGACCCTCTTTACTTGTTTCTGTGTGTTGGCCTGATCTTCTTTACCTGTTAGGTTGGTTTTTCACTCTAGTTCTATGTGTTAGCCATGACTACTTGACTTTGTTGATTGCCATGCTTCGAGTGAGTTCTTTTTTACTACTGAGTCCTTAGCCTACTCATGTCACTTCTATATGTTTGTGTTCATCTAGTTTACTTCTTTTTGTCGATATGGCTGACCTTGTATGTCTGATACGCCTATTCATTCTTCTTTATTTATATGTCGAAGTGCAGAATCATGACTCCCTCTTGATTGATCCTAATTTCCTTAAGTTACGGTTTGATTGCAAGGTTTTCTCATAAACGCCTAAAATTTTACTTGTTTGTATAAGTTTATTGATTCCATTCCTTTATTTTCTGCGATGCTTCATACTTGCTGAATCCTTTCCCCAAATCAGTGTATTCTGTACTTAGACTCAATCATATGCCCTATACTTTTACTACCCCTTATATGGTAAAAATAAATCTTTCTCAAACTGATTTTATTTCTTTAATTATCCATGTTAGTATCCATTTGAGCTGTAATTCCTTGATTAAAGGGAAGTACTTGTATTAATTGGATTCTAATTGTGATTAGTTCCATAATTGTGCTAAACCTTTACTTGTTACCTTTTTTTTTTTACTTATTTTCAAAGTTATAAATACTCTAAGTCTTTCATTAACAAGACGAACTTGGCTTTCAAAAAAAACCCTCTCTTACTTAAATATTATGTGCTATTCTACTACTATTGGCCGGCTACAAGCCAAGGCTAATCATCTATAAGCCTTGGTTCTTTCATTTGTTTACCTCTATCTTCACTGATATGTCCTAGTTCAATTTAAAGCCTCAACAATAATATGTTTCTATTCCTGCTTCAATTTCTTTTACTTCTGGCCTGCTTTTACTTGTGGTCTTGATGTGAAACATGCTGATATGACCCCCCTCCCTTTAAATTCCTGTGATTCAAGTATGCCTGGATGATTGAATTTTCTAACCTACCGTGTACTTACCATCTTGTGAATCCCAAATCCCCTATCCCTCCTCTATGTGTTTTATGGATGGTTTTTGATTATACTAGTGTCCAACTATCTCTGAGCATGTCCCTACCAGTCCTAATATTTCTGCTGAGGTCAGGTGTCTGTAGTAATATATTCAGGTGTCTGTAGTCAATATATATGTATCCCCAAATCCCTTTTTACCCTATATGTGATTACTGAATTCATTCATTTTGATGTGTGTGGTCTTACCTTGAAGTGTTTGAACTCTATCTTATTAATACAACTTCCTTCAACCCTTTCTATTACTGATTGCTTTCAAAATAGACCTGTCAGTTCAATTTTTAAACAAACTCCTTTCAAACATGTGTCCTGCACTTTCACTATAATCTTAGACCACTAGGTTCTGCCCCTTTTGTGTGAGCCTTGCCTTGGGACCCTTGAGCTCCCTCTGAACTTGGACACATGAAAGCTGGCTCTTCCACACTGTAGTTACTCAGTCTTGGCTATGAAATCTGGGTGTGAGCACTGCCCGGGATCCCTTGAGGTCCTTAGGGAGCTCTGACACACCTAGATATGAGGAAAAACTATGAAACAATCTTGGTACTTGGGGTGATTGATTATATAACTCAGAGAGGAAGTCCTAATCAGGCTTCCTATAGTGTAACTTCTTATTTTCATTTCTACTCATGTAATTCACTTCAATGTTGGTCTGTAATAACTTGTTGTAAATCAGTATTGGGGTTGGCTAGTGAAAAGGAATGGGGTAGATATGCAAGTTATAGTCGTTAAGGGTAGAAAACATGTTATTAGGTTTATGTTCCTAATTGCGCAATAGAAACCATGCTTAGGGTTCATACATGAATTAGAAATCATGCTCTTAGGTCTCATGTTTATTGTTTCGGCATGTGCACCCTTACAAAATCATATGCTAAAATCTGCTAATAATTAGCACTTTACTATTATGTTCTACGCTGCTATGTACATTTAGAAATCCTGCTCTTAGGAAATTTTGCAATCCTCCCATGTGCATTTAGAAATCCTGCTCTAGGAATTCTGCATCATGAGTTTTATACATGCATCTTAGATACCATGTTTTAGGATCTCATTCGCACTTGCATTCACACTTAGTGTATACTGCTGATTATAAAAGAAGTAAAAATATCTTCACACTTGATTATCCTGTTTAAAATAACTGGGGATAACCTCTACACTCGTATCAACTAGAACAACATGCTCTTAGGGTAAAATAATTTCCACACTATTTTAATAACTTGGAATAACTGTTGCACATCACTTTACACCTAGGTAATCGTTAGGTAACTGCTTAAATAAAAACAGAATTGTCCTTGTTTAACTGCCTATATGTTAAAATCAGCAGGCAAGTGTGATTCAGACTTCTTTTCTGAGTCATGAGATAAATCAAATTCTGTTGTAATCACATAGATACCATGCTTTAGAATTCTGAATTCAGACCTTATATATGTATGAGTTATGTTGTCTATATGCACTACCTGTGGAGGTATACTTGAGCCTTTCGTTTGTCTTCCATGCTCCCTTAAATGCAGTCCTATGTGTTCTTCTTTGTCGCCTAGCATTTTGCCTTTAAACCTGAGGGTCTGCCTAGAACCTCCCTTATAGGATAGAAGTCCTAAATTCCTCCAGGACTGGTAGGAAGGGACGGGTAACAGTATGAAATAGGGGTCGATACCAACCCTCGCTTTAATTACCTTCACGGGGCGGGAAAAGGGTAGATATGGATATGTTGACCGAAGCGTTAATACCACGTGTAGCCCATGTTTGAGGAGTGTCATACCAGGTATTGCATTGATGTGATCCATATTACAAGGAAACCTAGGACACCCCTTTATATTCATAATCATGCTTTAGATTGTAATTCTTTTCAAAATTTTGCCTTTGGCTAATTGTTTTTCAAACACTTCTGTATTTAAACTCAAATCCCCTACTATTTGAGCCATACTTGTTTATTTGCTAATTGCACAAATTCACAAAAGACTGTCTGGCCGGAAACCACACTAGTGGATCCTGAGGGGTGCCTAACACCTTCCCCTTAGGATAATTTCAAACCCTTACCCTATCTCTGATAACCAAACATAGTTATAAATGAACCCCATAGGTGCCCTAACGCACCTTAAAAATCGTTAGGTGGAGACTCTCCAAAATGCAAACCCCTTCCCAAAAGGAATGAGTTGTCCCATACCAAAATGTCATAAACCCGATTTCGCGAAAGGAAAAAGGGGGCGCGGCAAGGAGTTAAAAGCGAAAGAATGTTTTGTTGAAGTTTTTAAAACAAGGTAATTAACAGAGATATTAGCAGGAGAATAAGAAGAGAGTAAATGAAGCATTACATGTAAGATGTGATAAAAGGGTGGTAACGGTAAATCATAATATGATATGATGACAGAGTTTATAGTCATGTGAAGGAAAAAACAAGAGGTGACAACCCTTGAGATAATAAAAGAGTATAGGCCAAAAGTCGTATCCTCATTTTGATTAATGAGTTTGTGAGTCCAATATGATTACCAGAACAAGAATTTAGACCACCGGAGTAAGAGAAATCAGCATGGGCTAGTGAATAAGATAAACTGAACATCAATTAGGGATCGAATGATGTGATAATAGTCGACATTAAGAGAATTTTAGAGATCTCATTCCGACAATAATAGAATGGACAATAAAACAATAACCTTTAAAGTTCATTTAGGAAGACGTTTCCCTAAAGCAAGCACTGTGAGCATAGTTATGCTTAAGGTACTAAATGTGTCAGTTACACTAGGTGTCACCCTTATGTGTAAGGATTTTAGTTATCCCTAGTACAGAAGGGTTACCATAAGACGAGTAAGGGTCATTGATGATGTGAAATGATGCCAAAGATGAAGAGGTAAAACATCTATAGGTAGATTGTCGTAGTACTAAATCTTAGTACTCCCTTAAGGAGGGGGGGGAATATGGTATTAAGTCGGAGTTAAGTGGTTCAGGTAACTACGGAATGGTAAAGGAAGAATGTGGTAAAAAGGAGAAAGGGATGATGTTGCATCTATTCAGATCCTACAGATATGTTGTGACTCCAGAACATTATGCAAACACAACACCAGAGAGAGGCAGTAAAAGTTTTTAGCCAGGATGTTATAGATAAATAAGTGTGAATGAACACTTGATACATCAGGAGCTAGTGCGAGAGGTAAGTTAAGACAAAGGATATATCCCAAGAGAGATTATGCAGAATATAGATATGAGAATGGACCAACAAGTAATTAGTGGTTGATTCAGTAAGAGTCTGGTTATGGCTAGATAAGAGGTAACATATAATTCAATAGATCATGCAAGATAAATGTAGTGAACTGCAGCATAGGGAATTCAGTGTCACAGATACAATATTGCAATCGTCTAAAAAATTTCAAATAGGTGTTGGGCAATTAAAGGTACCGTTTAAGTTTTATGAAAATAAAAGAGAGTGCCACTAGGGAGACAACTGAAATTTCAATTCAGAAGCAATCCTATGAGCAAAAGGGCGTGGAGGTAAGTAACTAAGGATAATGATAGGTGGGTAAGAACATCAAAAATTTCATGGGGTATACAATGTAATAAGGTCGCAGCTTTACAAGAGTCAGAGGGTCTTCCCTAAGCACTGCAACGAAAGACTAGCTGAGGAAATAAGGAAGAAGGCTTCAACATAAGCATAGTGACCTAAAGAAGAAATGGTCTTGTAATAGCAGTCTCACTATAATATTGTATGCACTCCATAAGAAAGTGGCACCTATCATGACTAAGGAACAAGAAGTAAATCCAAAGTAATATTTGAGATCATATGAGTTGTACAAAATCCCAAAAGGCGTGGGCACTAAGATAAGTCAAGTATTCATGCAACAAGTGGCAGAACGACCAGGAAAAGTAATTGCTTACTTTTCAAAAAAGGCTGAGAAGGCGTGAAAGGAATTATTCGATCAATGACCCAGAGTTAGTTACGTTATGAACACACTTAAGATTTTGGAGTGTTACCCATGTGGTATATATATTGACAATGATACAGCTATAGGAGACTCCAGTATAAGTTAAAAGAAAGAATTGAGTCCACATCATAGACATAAGCTTGAATTGCTAGAAGGTTATATCATGGATGTTCCATAGCGTCCACGAGGGGCTAAAGTAATTACTAATACCCTAAGTAAGCCTACTTAAAGGCTAAGATAGAAGAGGAAACTAAAGAGTTATATCAGCTAAATGAATTAGGAGTCTGATTATTAGACCCCGATGAGTATAGAAATCGTGATTCAGAATATTGTAGAATCACTCTAACTATCAGAGGTACAAAAGAGATAGTACAATGACCATATTCTAGAATGGCTCTACGATAAATCTAGTTTGAACAGTACCAACCTCATAAGAAGTCAATATGAATCTTTTGCCGGATTGTGTATGCACAGGATGTGCAAGTATTATAGTAGAGCTTTAATGTATGGATGTGAAATCCACCTATGTGGAAGGGAGGTTATGAAGGAGATAGAAAATACGATGCAAGATTTAAAGGTAAGTAAGATACATGTGAAAGAAGGTACGAGATGCCGAAGTACAGAAGGTTACAAATAATCCAGATATCAGATAGAGGACTGGAAGCATCGTAACTCTGTATCAAGAAATGATTAGCGTCGTCAGTGGCATATTTTCTAGCATGTGCTTTCCAGATACAGAGAGGTCTAGTTAAGAGAGTAAATAAGAGTTAGAGACGATATGATGTCTCGCTTAAGGTTCCAGAATAACATAAGAAAATCTATGGTGTTTGCAAGTTAAAGGAAGGTTGCAAGTAGTATAAATAGATATATGTAGGTCGCAAGCTAAAGTATGGTAGAGCGACAAGGTTTTAGGTAGACAGGAGTAAGGATAATAATTGGTGTGTGAGAAGGTGACGAGAATAGGTAAGTCCTCGGGATTAAACCCATCACAACAAGAGAGCTGATGGTTTCCACAAGTTATACAAAGCTTAGTATAACATGAGTGAACTCAGAGGAATTTAAGACTAGGAGAATTTAGAAGAGATGGACTGTTTCCCAGGTAGTAGAATAAGGATGTAATTGTGATAAATGATAAGTGGATGACATTTAGGCCTTCGATTGAGTAATGATTTAGAGAAAAGGGGATTTCATGAATTGTACAGGATTAGAATACACCCATAAGATGAACTACATTGGGATGCTATGAAATATGGTTAATGAAGTATCGTATCGTCCCTAGGTGGATCAGGCAAATAACTTAAAATGTTCCCCAATGAGACGTCAGCCATAAGGGCAATGTATTATGTAAGAGGTTTCAAGTTATCAGTGGTAGATTATAGATCAACATTAAGGTAAATAAACAATAGATGAATGAATGTACCAAAGTATGAGATGAGATTAGGCAGTCATTCTTAAGATGAATAGTATTGAGGAAGAACTAAAGGACTTAAATTTATAGATATAGGATAAGCAGCGAGAGAGTAACCTGGAGTTGGGTAGCAAACCTCAGTAATAATAAACCGAAGTAAGTATTATGGTATTGTATAACCTACCTAGATATAGTAAAACCATAAGGATAGATATACAAGGTTACTAAACAAGATATAACAACAGTCGTAAGTTCGACAAAGTACCGAGTGAAAAACTTCCTATATATACCGAGAGGAACAACTTGTCATAGTTCTGTGTATGTTCCCAAAGTAACGCCTAGAGATTGGAAAAAAGCTAGAGCAAAAGGATAGAAGAGTCACATAGGCATACATACAAGGACAAAGTCGTACATGTTGCATGACAGAAGGTCGCAACAGTTACAAGATTGGAAAAATTCTGACAACAAGTCGTGGTGTGAGAAAGAGGCCTAAAAGGGGGGAATGCCTTGGCCTTTGGATTTATTCACATAACAGTTGCCTAAATGTCAAGGACAGTACTAAATTATTCGTAAGAGCTATAGGTTAGGAAGCTAATAGCGCATCAGTCAACATTCGAGGACGAATGTTCCAAAGGAGGGAATGATGTTACACCCCTAGTTTCATATGTGAGAGTACGTCGTAAGTCAATTAATGTAAGCTCTAAAATGAGATCATCTTTGAAAGTACATAAAGTAAGTTAATCATGTTAACTTGGAGGTTACAAATATTTAAGATCATGGACTGCAAGTACCAAGCGGCTTGGAAGCTAAACCAATTGAAGAAAATAAGTTTCGTCGTAAGTCGACAAATTGGGTGTGTTATAACGTGCACTTTTAGGGTGAGACTAGGATGCTAAAAAGGAAAAGGAGGTTATGTAATGAGTTGTTTTTGTCTTATTATAGTCCTATGTTATTTTTTGAAGTCAAATGAGTTGTGGAACTAAAGTAGGCAAAGATTATCACAAGTTACATTCAGAAATATGTTGAAATTTAGGTCAAATGTAGTTGAGCTTTTATCCCAATACACTTGGAATTAGAGGATGATATACCTACAAAATTGAAGATTTATGAGTCTATTTTCTAACACATTAAACTGTTCATTTATACGACATAGGAGTAGAGATATATTTGTAGTTTTGCAAGACTACGCAGACTGCAGAGGTGCACGTAGGTGTGTCACTAAAGCTTTTTGAGCAATACATTTCGTGTGCTGTATGAGGGCTTTTTGGGACATATTATATACCTAATTGAAGGTCTTGGAATTTATTTTTCAACGCTCTTAACTGTTTGTTCATACGATATCTGGATAAAAAGATATAAGCATCTGAAGAAGAGCTAATAATAGGGTGCCAAGCTAGCACCTCTTTGACTTTTCAAAAATGGATATATATAGACCTTATGTCGTCTCTTTCTTAACTTTTACACATGCCACGACCATAATAAGACCCCTAAACTCATACTCAAGCTCTCCACAAGGGTTTCCAAGAATATTAACATCTCGGGTACAAAATCAAGAAGCGATAACACAAGAACTATCTGTACGATGTAAGTATTGCTATATCGACTCTCTTTTTTTTTTGTAGTTTGAGTTTTGGAATGTAACTAATAGTTAAGAAAACATCTAATTTCTGTATTTAAACTTTAAATATCAAGGAAGATTGACAAATTCGTTTCCTAATAGTTAGACTCACGGGATGGTGATCAGAAGTCATGAGTTCGAGTTATTCGATTTGTAGTGGATTGTTTTGTGGGATGTTTCGTGTTGCTTTTGGGCTGTATATTTTGCTGATGTTTTATGGAGTTTTGTAGGATAAAAGGTGTGGAGAAATACCACATAATGATGGAATGGTGGGCTGGTCATTCGTCGTTACATTTTTTTAGGTTGTTTGACACTACTTTTATTGTCGTTTTATGTATGAAGTGATTAGGGTGTGTGGGCTATTTTGTGATATATTGTGATGGAGATAAGGTTGGAAAATGACGCTTACATATTTTTATTGTTTTTTTCTTGGTGTTGTTGGTATATGGTATTGGAGGAGGGCCATGTTACAGGGGAGATGCTGCCCAAATTTACGTAAATGAGCTACTAGTTTAAGTTGCAAACTTAGCTTTTACTCAGCTTTGATTTTGAATCTCCTTATGTTGTGGTTGATTGAGTTGAGTTGTTTGAATAATTTCTTGGAAGGTATTAAGGACTCAACGAAGTTAAGGTATGTTAAGGCTACACCTTTCTTTCATTTTGGCATGATCTAGTAACTACATGTGTTTAATAACGAGACATAAAGAGAAGTTCATATTCCTTAATTTATGTACATTTTCCTAGTCTCATAAGTTACAGCATTCTCCCTTATCGGGACTTCATATTCAGTTTACTTTTGTTTTCTTTTAGCCAAGAGAGCAAAGAGTCTATATATATACAGTATTACATTATTTTCACCACCATCAAGCTATAATTGATGGGTAGGTCCCTATTGGGCAACCTCTGATAAGATGGTAAGTTATATACCAAGACTACTATGGTCGAGCGCCTATGAGCGAGCCTAGAATGGCCGATAGATACAGAGCCTTGTATGACCGAGTGCCTATGAGCGAGCCTATTACGGTAGAGCAGTTACACATACCGAGCCTTATAAGGTCGGACATCTATTTTACTTACTATATTGAGATAGTTGAGTTAGTATTAGCATGTAAGCATATCTTTAGATTATCTTTGACTCCCAGTTACCTTCAGTTATTATATTATCAGTTTAATTTCAACTTTCAGTTATTCTATTACCTTATACACTCAGTACATTATTTTGTACTAACATCCCTTCTGTCGGGGATGCTGCATTTCATGCCTGTAGGTCCTCATTGACAGTTGGGCAGACCCTCCCAGCAAACAGAGTCAAATATTAGCTTGATTGGTAAGCTCCACTTCCTCGGAGTTACTAGGTCTAGACCTTGGAGTCCATTTTATATATACAGGTTTGATGGGTAGATCGAGGCCGTGTCCCGGCCATGGTACAATTCAGTTATATTTAGAGGCTTGTAGACGAGTCATGTATATTTTGTATATCAGTAGATGTTCATGGAGGCTTCATCGGCCTGCACAATCATATATATCAGCTTTTTGGTATGTTTACCCCAAAGATAGGAGAGGCACTATTTTCATGATTCAGAATATGGCCTCATCGGCCTAAGATAAGGGTTACCCCTCCAGAGTTCACAATTATAGATTGGTACGCTCTGGCTGAGTATGGTATCAATTATCGGCCATGCCTCTTCAGGTTTGGGGCGTGACAATTGCATTCACCTAGTCTACATCCTACAAAGCTTCGATAATATTTTTAGGTTCAATAAGTGATACGAAAGCATCAAAAGCACAAAGATTCTTCAAAGAAGATCTGGTTTTGATTCTAGAGGTTGGATTTATGATTACGTTCTCAATGGATGAGAACTTTGATACTTGTAAGGTTTCACAACTAGCTGGTTTCCCCTAGATGTTCCTTCAATGTTTTGTTATTGAGTAACATGTTCATGAACATATTCCCTCGAGGTTTGAGGATCAGTTCCTCTTTGTTCAGTTCCCTCTGTCAGGTTGCCTTGGGTGGACGGACCTATTCCATCACCAGTTCCTTCCTATGGTGCAGCTTCAGTCTGGGCTGTGGTTTCATTTGAGTTTCTTACCAGCCTAATTGCTTCATCATCATGTTCCTACCTCTCAGAGAGAATGTTAGTTTCATCAAAAATCACATATACACTTTCTTTTACGCACATAGTTCTTTTGTTATAAATCTTATAAACTTTACTATGTGAAGAACATCCCAAGAATACTCCCTCATCACTTCTGGGATCAAACTTACCTAGGGAGTCTTTACCATTATTATGCACAATGAGCATGCATCCAAATGCCCTAAGGTGGGATATATTTGGCTTTCTCCCTTTAAGTAACTCATAGGGTGTCTTCTCAACAAGAGGTCTAGTCATATACCTATTTATGATGTAGTTTACTAGAAAGAAGCATAGTCCTAGACATTTTTTCCACTGTCATATTCATTCTTTCAACTACTCCATTTTGTTGTGGAGTCCTAGGAGCAGAAAAATTATGATTTATGCCAGGCTCATCACAGAATTCAGCAAATTTAGTATTCTCAAATTCAGTACCATGATCAGACCTAATTGATGCAAGTTGATTACCTAGTTGTTTCTGCATTTTTCTAACAAAAGAACTGAACACGTCAAATGCTTCATCTTTAGATGTTAAAAATAGTATCCAAGTAAACCTAGACTAATCATCAACAAGCACCATAACATATCCCTTACCACATCTGCTCAATGTTTTCACTGGCCCAACTTGCACATGTCTCACAAACTTTATCTTCCTTGAACTTGATGTTAGGCAGTCCTATTGCCAAGTCCTTGGAGACTAGTTTGTTGAGTTGGCTTAGACTGGCATGTCCAAGTCTTTTGTGTCAAAATAAGGGATCATTAACCGGTCAGAAACCCCAACGATAAACCTTTCACCGCACCACACGATTCTTTCGCGAAGCGCTCTTAAGCCAACTTTGCTCTTTGGGAACACACTTAAGCAAGTGAGTTCATTATTTGAAAGTGTGGATAGATCCACAACATATATGTTGTTCACTTTTCCCTACAAAACTATCTTGTCAGTGGTAAGATTAATCACAAAGCATTTTGTAGAGGTGAATGCTACCATATTACCTCTATCACACAATTTTGATACACTTATTATATTGTACTTCAGTCCATGTATCAAGTAGACGTTCTCAATAAAGTGAGAATTAGTCTTACCTACCTTTCGAATCTCAATGATCTCACCTTTCTTCCCATTTTCAAAGAAGACATTACTTCTTTAATGTCCTCAAGAGAAAGGAACTGGTTCTTGCTTCCTGTCATATGCTTTGAGCAGCCACTATTCATGTACCATATTTGGATGCTCCCCTTCACTTAGACTTGCAAAAGGAAATTAGGGGTTAGTCTTAGGAACCCAAACTAGTTTGGATCTCTTTATATAGGCAAAAGAATGAATTAAATTCTTTTTAGCCCAACTTGATAGCCTATTCTTCCCTTGAACAAATTCTTTGTTCTTTTGACTTGCCTTTTCTTTTGCAGTGCATTCACTTTTATACCGAGCAGTTTTACCATAGTGTGTGCAAATCTTGATCTAAGGAAGTGTGAGGTACTTGCTTTTGGGATCCCCCTTAGGTGCAGGAATCTTAAAGCCAAGTTCTCTTCTAGTTCTACTATGGTGTTCTTGTAGCCATAAAAGTGCATCGGAAGACCTGTTCCATTTATAAGTTCTGTCTAGATCATGCTTGACCTTGCTTAGATCCTATTTTAGGATTCTTACCTGCTCATGTCTTTTGTATAACTCATCTTTCATTTTTCCTATATATTCTTCTAGAGTGAGTTGTGTGTGATCAGCTGTCTTTTTACCTATTCCTAATTTTAGTTTTAGATTTTCAGATCTATGTTCTAGGACAGCTATGTCAAGTTCATGAACCTGGCCCTTTAACATATCATTTTCACTTTTAGTTTCACTAGCCCTAAATTCCAGGTTTTTGCACTTAGCTTTTAAAACCACACATTCTTTTGACAACTGTTCCTTTTCATTATTTACATCCTCAGATTCATCAATTAGCTCTAGTAGCAATTCAGATAACCTTTATTTAGACAAAAATTTAATTTTGTCTTTAAGATGAAGGACACTTACCTAAATTTCTTCATCAGATTCTCCAATGGCCATAAGTGCTCGTTCATCATCATCATCAATATCTGAGCTTTCTCCCCAAGCAGTGACCATAGCCTTGGTTGATCCTTTGTTGATGCTTTTCTTGGGTTGAACCTGTTCTTTCTTTCAACTCTTTCCTTCTTCCATTCAATTTCTCATAAAGGACAGGTCTTGATGTGGTGATCAGTCTTTCCACACTTGTAGTAGCCATCATTGGTTTGCTTCTCAGGAGATTTTGACTTGCTGTAGCTTCCACTTCTTGAAGAACTCTTTCCTTTGCTCAGGTACTTCTTGAAGTCTTTGGTGATCATAGCCATTTCATCATCTTCCAAATCAGTACCTTCAGTGATTCTGAGTGTCGAGATCTTTTCCTTCTTAGGTACATCCATCTTCATGGTTTGTCTCCTGAGTTCATAGGCAGTGCGATTTCCATTTATTTCATCCAGTGGGAGAGTGTCAATATTCTTTGATTGCTAGATGGCAGTGATCTTGCTCTCCCAAGTGATAGGCAAAACCCTAGCCAGTATCTTCTCGACTCTTTCTTCTTCAGGAATAATCCTTCCAATAGATTTTAGCTCATTTGTCAGTGTAGTGAACCGTGTGTACATCTCTTGAATGGTTTCTCCTTCTTTCATAGCAAAGTTCTCATACTAAGAGTACAGTAGAGTTCCTCTAGATATCTTCATCTGAGTAGTTCCTTTGTGAGCCACTTGCAGTGTATCCCAAATTTGCTTAGCAATGGCACAGCCTTGGATTCTATTGTACTCATCTGGACCAAGTCCACAAACAAACCATTTCTTAGCTTTAGCATTCTTCTCCCACTTCTTAAAGTCTTCAGCAGCGCAATCTGCTCTTGTCTTTGGCACATCTACTCCTTCAACATTTTTCTTCAAGGTAGTCAGTGGACCATCAGGGACAATGTCCCATAGCCTATAGTCCTCTCTTTGAATGTGATCTCTCATTATGATTTTCCACCGAGCATAGTATTGTCCATTAAAGAGTGGTGGCCTAACAGTGGATTGCCCTTCCCAGTTTCCAGGTGGTGCACTCATCTTGAACTTCTCCTAAGGTGTTAGCCTCTTCAAGGATAACCTGCTCTGATACCAATTGATATTTATTACTTCAATACCACATAGGGGGGATTGTGTGTTGTCCAATTTTCGCGTGCACAGATTATAGAAGGACCTGGTTCTTCTATGTGTTCTTTTTACTGCTGTTGCGGAATAATAAATACGGAAAGTAAAGAACATAAGTATTTTTACGTGGAAAACACCCGGATCAAAAGGTGAAAAAACCACGACCTACTACTCAGTAGGATTTTCCCCAACACTTCATTAAATTACTGAGCCAAAATAACATTTACAAAACTCTTTGTAAACCTAAGGATTACCTCTAATCCCTTTTTGGCAACTAGCCTCTAGTTGTTACGACAACTTAAAGTTAACTCTAACTTGAATACAATATTCAGAGTACTAGTACAATTGCTTCCTAATAAAGCTGAAAATTACAATTTGAAACAACTACTACAATGAAACTAGAATAAAAGATACATACTTGGAACTGCTTCTTCTATCTGGTTCATGTAGCTTCAGGTTTGCACACTTGAATCACATATGAATTGCTTGCAAAATGGCTTGTTATTTTACTCTCAACTCACGTTCAACTTTAGCGTTTGTGTATGCCTATAAAATGAGAACATTCTGAAATATATAGAGTTAGTAGAATAGGAAATAAATAGAGTTCCAATGTTATACTCCTCCTTGGTGGAAGAGTTCTAGTTATCTTCAACTTCTAACTCTTCTCTTATCTAGGAAAGAGTTCTCTTCGAGTAAGGATTCCTTCTCCTTATCATTTATACAACCTTTTCGTTTAGGAGATATCAGATATACCACTTAAGCTTATCTCATTCACGTGCATCCCTTGTGCTCGAATCTGCGTGTGTACTGTGTATGGACCTGGTTCATATTTGAGTTCCTTTGTTAATCATCAAAACAAACTTCATTTGGGCCAACAGTGACAATTAGCAGTT
Source organism: Nicotiana tabacum (assembly GCF_000715075.1). NCBI lineage: Eukaryota > Viridiplantae > Streptophyta > Magnoliopsida > Solanales > Solanaceae > Nicotiana > Nicotiana tabacum. Next base: position 52,932,238 of record NC_134087.1, on the reverse strand, counting down.
ACTTTAAAAAGTTGGTCAAAATGTTCGGGAAAACTGTTTTTTTAGATTTTACAAAATTTAAAAGAAAAACTTGCAAATTTAGCCATATAGTACTATTTACACCAAATCATGTAACGACCCAACCGGTCGTTTTGAGCTCTAGCACGTTGTTCGGAAGTTTGAGTCTATGAGTAGCTTTACTTCAGGTAGTATGAATTGTACGCGTGGTTGGAATTGGAATTTCGGACGTTCAGAGTTGATTTGGAAAGGAAAATTCTCATTTTGGAAGCTTTAAGTTGGAAGAATTGAAAGGGTTAATTTTGAGTAAACGACCTCAGAATCAGGATTTAAAGATTCCAATAGGTTCAAATGATGATTTTGGACTTGGGCTAAGTCCAGATCGAGTTTTGGATGACCCGGGAGTGTTTCAGCGCTATTGTGGAAAGTTAGCATTTTGGAAGAATTTATAAATTTGGGTTGAAGTGCACTTCAATGTTATTGATGTTCGATTGAGATTCCGAGTTTGGGAATATCTCCGTCTGGTGATTTTGGTATTGAGAGCACGTCCGTAGGTGGATTCGGAGGTCCGTAGGTCATTTTGGGGTCATTTGACTAAAGTTAGAAATTTGAAGGTTTTTGAAAAGTTTGACAGGAAGTGAACTTTTTGATATCGGGGTCGGATTCTGATTCTGGAAGTTGGAGTAGGTCTGTAATGCCAAATGGGACTTGCATGCAAAATTTGAGGTCAATCGGACGTAATTTGATAGGTTTCGGCATCAAATATAGAAGTTTGAAGTTCTAAAGTTCATCAAGATTGAATTGGGGTATGATTCATGGTTTTAGCGTTGTTTGATGTAATTTGAAGAATCAACTAAGCTCGTAATGTATTTTGGGACAGGTTGATGTGATTGGACAGGGTCCCAAGGGCCTCGGGTGTGTTTCGAGATGGCAACAGATCGAGTTGTGTTTGGGGGAAAGGCTGAGGCTAATGGTATCTGGTGTAATCGCACCTGCGTGGAAAAGGCCGCATGCGCGAGCCCGCAGGTGAGGCTATATGGTCGCAGGAGTGACATTGGTCGGAGCTAGATTGGCTGCAGATGTGAGGGTGTTTCCACATCTACGAGCCCGCAGATGTGAGGTGAGCTCCGCAAATGCAGAATATGAGATGGGCAGCTGGGTCGCAAAAGCGAAAGGGCATCCGCATATGCGAAGGTGCAGAAGTGCGTGGAGGACCACATAAGCGGATTTTGCCTAGCTTGGAGGGAACCGCACCTGCGATGGATTTTCTGCAGGTGCGGATGGTGTACCGCAGGTGCGAAAATGTAGCTGGGCAGAATGGTTTTAAGAGCGAGATTTGGATCTTCCTCTCTCATTTCTCACTTGGTTGGTGCAATTTTGGAGAGCTTCAAAGGGAGATTTTCATCAAGCAATACAAGGTAAGTGATTCCCACTCATTATAAGTTAAATACATGGTTTGTATAAGGATTTAAACGTGGAAATTTATAGAAATTGTGGGGTTTTTGGTAGAAAACCTAGAAATTGGTATTTTTGGATTTTGAAACGAATTTGGGCATGTAATTGGAAATAAATTATATATTTGAGTTCGTGGGGTTATGGGTAAAGTTTATGTTCAAAAAATTTCGGAATTTGGGCACGTGGGCCCGAGGATGATTTATCGACTTTTCGGACGGAGTTGGAAATTGTAGTAAATAGGATTATAATGAGTATTTGAGTATATATTTATAAAACTGCTCATTTATTGACTAGTTTGGAGTGTTGGGCATCGATTTAAGTTGTTTGAAAGGCTTGGGAGCCGGCTAAGGAACTTGGAGAGAGGTAAGTCTCTTTTCTAACCTTGTAAAAGTGAATTAACTCCATAGGTTAAATAATTCAATATGTGCTTCTATTTGTGTTATTGTGGGGGCTACGTACGCACGAGGTGATGAGAGTCCGTGCGTAGCTACTATTATGCTTAAGTCTGGGTAGTCTAGGACCCAAATCATGCTATAATTGCGATGTTAGCAACCTTCTTGTTAATTTGATTGCTTAAATCACATTGAACTTGGTAAAGGAAATTTTAAAAGCGTAAAATACGTTTTCTTGACCATTAAATGAGAATTCGCCTTTTCTTGAATAATTTCCCCTTAATAAATTCCTTATTTGGTTGTTTGAATGTGTTTATCTTTTTGTGGAGCGGGTTGAACGCCTCGGCGGATTTAATAGATACATCTATGGTTCGAGTCGTTCGATCCTCAGCAGTGCAAAGATCATATTTATATGTTGTATCGGGCCGTACAACCTCGACATGATTTGCACATGATTGAATTGATTGCTTTGAAATTTATAATAAATGATTTTGCCTCATTAGCCCGAGATAAATGTATAAATGATGAGAAATAAATTTGGAGATTTCTTAATTATAAAAAAATTGCCTACTACTTCATGATATTGAGCTTACACTCGTTCTATATAATCCATGTTTCAATTATATCATTGGCATTCTATTTATAGCCCATAATAAGTATCGAAGTCGACCCCTCTTTACTACTTCTTTGAGTTTAGACTGGATACTTACTAGGTACGTGTTGTTTACGTACTCATACTACACTTGCTGCACATTTTGTTGTACAAGCACATATATATTTAGTGGCTTTGTGGGCGCAGTCGCGTGGTTAATGCGGGGACTTAGGTGAGATGCATTCCATATTACGACCCGCAGCCAGTAGAGTCTCCTTCAGAGTATTTATATTTTCTTTCCTGTCCAAATTTGTATTTCCGGACAGGTGCTGTGTTTTATTTAATTTCCTAGTTGATGCTCATGCACTTATGATACCGGGTTCTGGGGTGATTATGGGTTATTCAATATTGAGATTGTTAAAGCATTATTATATACTATGAGATTTCCATCTCTTACTATTTAATTAAAGGAAAACTACGATTTCAAAAATATTAAATGAGACCTAAATTAAGTATTTAGTGTTGGTTTGCTTGACAGCGGTGTCCGGCGCCATCACGACGTTTAATGGATCTTGGTTCGTGACATCATATTAATTTATCACAATTAAAAGAATTAAAGAGAAAAGAAGAATGTCAATTATTCATCGTTAGGCAAAATAAATTTATTTGCAAACACATATCAATACATCTATTATGGGGATAAATTTTAACCATATTTGTTCCATCTACTTGTTAAGCAATACGCGCACTTACAATTCAACTTTGTAAACTTATTAGCTAAGTTTGTAGATTAACTAATTATCAAGCATTAGGTTCATTAATTAACAAGGTATATTACGATAAGAATAAATTTGAAATCAAGTCAATTTATTGCCTTTAATTTGGACCTCTGTAACGCACTATTTACTATGCCACTTCTTGTGGACACGTCGCATGACTTACAGTATAATTAAACTTCATAAACTAATTATCAAGCATTAAATTCACTATTTACAGTGCGGAAATCATCTGCAAAGTACAATCTTAAAAAAATTTGTGAATTTAAGTTTCATAGTTGATAGTGTAAAAAATCATTAAGCATATGTTATTTGGCCAGTTCAACAAGTTAATTTCCTGATTTTACTATTACTAACACATATTTTAGTACTCCATATAAACTTACCGGAGATGTAGTTGGCTTTCCAGACTTTTCTTCAATATTTTTTTTTTAACCCCAAACACCCCCCCCCCCCCCCCCGCCGCCGCTCTCAATCCATTCCACTATTCCAGAGGGATCAACAGTGGCCCCCTGAACAGAGTAGCTCACTGATAGTTTATGAAAGAAAAAAATAAGTCTACATAGATTAAGGTATTGTAAATATGAAAAAGGAAATAATAAACTCATGTATTTAACGAGAATAACGGATCTATTAAGTCAACTTAATTTTCTAACTGGAGAAACATTATTGGTCAAAGTATCTCAATTTAACTGCATGAATTGAGTGTCAAACAACATTTTCTCTTTTCTATTTTCTTCATGGGTGGCAGACAAAGGAACTCTAAATCATTTGTGCATCATTTAAAAAGGGCAACCAACCAGGCAAGACTTGATTATAAATTAAGCAAGTTATGAAGCAAGTCAAGAAATATATATATTATGACTATTCTTGGGAGACGGTTTACTTACTAGTCGAGTCTATAAATAACGTTTTTTGTGAAGTAATAAGATGTTTTTCCTAAAGCTAAGTACTATTAATCCTAGCATGATATCAGTTAAGCTTGGTGCTGTTTTCACTATTTTGCTCGTGGGTCGTGGCCACCACAAGTTAGTATCTGTTTTATTTTCTCACTAGATTGTTGTATCATTACCAGTGTTACTATTTGTGTAGTTATAAATGATTATACACACACCACACACAAATCATACTTATGTGAGGATATGTATGTGTTTCTATATGCATGATAGCTGTATATGTGTGGTTTCAACTTTTCATATACTATGTTACACTTCCATTGTTAGATTTTGTAATTATGATGGTGAAATGTTTCAGTTAATATGTCATGGTTGTCAAAGACTCAAGTTGTGGCAGCACGGAATGTTGATAATGTTCTCTCGGGAGTCAATAGGAGATTAATCCAACAACTTCATACTTGTACAAGAGATTGTGCATCTGATAGTGATTGCGATGATTGTTGGGTTTGTTGTAATTGTACATCGGTCTTAAATACTCAAAAAACTTGTACTGCGATTACATGGTAGTATTCCATTGTAACGAACTCAGCTACAGGAAAAATAATGGATTTGAATAAAAAGGCTGACTCGGTCGGCTTACTTGTATGATTCAATATATTCGGTTACTAAATTTATTTAAGAATATAATTTACTACAAATGCAATCTACTGGGATATCTCGTTTATATCCTGTTAATTACTTTATTTATAAAGTTAAGTTCAGTGTTAAGTGTAACTTCTTGTTGGGCTGAAGGATTCATCCACTACAAGGCCTATTAGTTAGCTTTTGATTTTATTATTTGGGCTCAATTTTGTATAGGACCCGGCAAAGTCCGATTTGTAATAAGTCATGATTTGACTATTGTATACGGTAAAATTGGGGGTGTCCAATTTCCTCATCATTATGGTGCCTCGCGAACGTGATTCTCGAGGTTCGAGACCGAGATCGAGGCTCACTGTCAAAGGGTCATCGGGGCCCGATCTCGGGGCAGTGCAGACCAACGGCTATATTAGAAAAGAGGGAAGTTTCCAAGACGCTTGGCTAAGACTGACAGAGCTTAGCTAGCTATTCTAAACCCAATGTAGGGCGTCAGGATATCATATCTAGCTGTCTCATCCCCGTATCCGAGTAGTTAATGTGTTTTGTACTATGTTATGATTTCCCTCCTATATAAGGGGCATTCCTACCATTCTTGTAAATCTGTTGCTCCAGCTACTCCATAAGAAATATAGAAAAACACTCTCTTTGCTCTCTCATATACTCTTTTGATATTATTGCTTTCATTTATTATCTTCTTATTTGTTCATCATTCATTGCTTATCATTGGCCATAAAGAGCCCTCTTTAATTGTCTCATAACTGTTAGCCCTACCCCGATCACCCACGATAGCTCAAGTCCGAGCCCTGGAATCAACTTCGAGGCCCCAAATCGATCGGCTCGAGGCCTTGAATAGCTGACCCAACGGTTTGGTTATAGCTCTCTCCCTAACTTTATTTCGTTTTGAGTCTCATATACTCAACATCAACTTCTTAATAAACTAGCATAAAAATAGATCACGTATTTTTAGAGTCCCATCAATAAATTTAATTTTTAAAACCATTTTCACGGTATACAGTTTGGCGCCCACCGTAGGGCTAAAAATAATAGTGATTATTTTCTTGCTGGTTTCGTGACACAAAGTATTATCTTTCACACCTGTTCTTGTCCAAGATCTTCAAATTTCAGGTTGAATGCCTAACTCATCAGATAGAGGTGAAAACAACTACCTGGGAGACCGAGGAGAAAGTGTTGTGGTTGTTCCAGCCTGGGCACAAAAAGAGATCCCTAAGCACGTCGTTCATATGATTATTGGAGGGGCCGACATTCCCCAAGGGCCCATGATCAAGCGGACAAAAATATCTGCCACAACAAAAGGGCCAATCCGAGACCGCGTGGCCGAAGACACCATCGTGTTCAGCGAAGAAGATCTCGAGTCCTTGACAGAACCACACAACGACATGCTGGTAATCTCATTTCTTTTAAACAGCGTCCGAGTTAAACGTGTGCTCGTGGATCCAGGCAACTCGGCAAATGTGATCAGGTCAGGGGTAGTAGAGCATCTCGGGTTACTCGACCAGATCATACCCTCCTCCCGGGTAATAAAAGGAGAAATCACCCTCCCATTCGACGCGTCCGGCACGGTTCAGAACACAAAGTTTCAAGTCATCAATGGAGACATAAGGTATAATACATTGCTTGGCAGGCTGAGGATACACAGCATGAGGGCAGTACCGTCAACCCTGCAACAGATGATTAAATTTCCGACAAAGGATGGCATAGTGACCATATACGGAGAACAACGTGCAGCGAAAGAAATGTTCACGGTTTACCAGGGGGAGTCGACCCAAGTACTCCCGACCTCGGATGCGTCTGGGAACATACAGACCCCCGAGGATGACGAAGAAGATTTCCTCGCTCCTCGAACCTTTGTTGCCCCCGAAGAGTCGGATGCAACGAAATCGACAATCGTAGATCTGGAACAAGCTGTTTTGATCGAGCACCTCCCCAATCGTAAGGTATACCTGGGAACGGGGTTAACCCCCAAACTCAGGAAAATTTTTATTCAATTTCTTATAGATAATAACGACTATTTCGCGTGGTCCCACTTAGACATGACAGGTATCCCGCCGGAAATTACCTTCCACCGACTGAGTGTCGACCCCAGGTTTAAACCGGTGAAGCAAAAAAGAAGACCCCAGTCTGAGATAAAACACGCATTCATCAAGGATGAGGTAACAAAATTCCTTAAAATAGGGTCCATTAGAGAGGTAAAGTACCCTGAGTGGTTGGCCAATGTAGTAGTGGTACCCAAAAAGGGAAATAAGTTAAGAATGTGCGTAGACTATAAAGACTTAAATAAGGCGTGTCCTAAGGATTTGTTCATGTTGCCTAACATCGATCGTCTGATTGATGCTACGGCCGGCCACAAGACCCTCACCTTTATCGATGCCTATTCGGGGTACAATCAAATTCAGATAAACCCCGAAGATAGGGAGAATACCTCGTTTATCACAAAGTATGGTACCTACTGTTACAATGTAATGCCTTTCGGGCTGAAAAATGTAGGGGCTACATACCACCATTTAGTTAATAAAATATTTGAGAGTCAAATAGGCAAATCCATGGAAGTTTATATTGACGACATGCTAGTTAAGTCCCTACGCGCAGAGGACAATGGTGAAATAATATCTGAACAATGACATGACCGAAGCAATGATTCAACAGACATTCTACCATGGCATTAACACGACCAATCAGTGTGTAGTGAACCAACTAGCAGGGGGAAATTTTATGAACACACCTTATGATCAAGCATGTGAGATATTGGATGAGATGGCAGATATTTCCTCCGCTTGGCAAAGTTGAGCCAATGTGACACAGGGTGACCCCACTATCATCCACTTGCACAAAGAGCTCCATGATTATAGCCAGGCAATATCAGAGTTAACTACTACAATGAACCAGTTAGCGAAAGCTCAATTGCAAAAGGTTCAAGCTCCTAGACAAGTAAATGCTATGGAAGGTGTCAACATGTTGGTCAATAAGAGGCGACAAAGAGGTCAACAAGGTCAAGGTAGTCCAGATCAATATGACCAAGGTAGTGGTGGTTTCAATCAAGATAAGGGCTATGATGAGCAAAATAAGGAAGTGCACTATGTGAACAATTACCAAGGACAAAGGGACAATGCTCCTAACCAACAACAACAATAGAGATCCCAAGGAATTGGGGGAATCAAAACCAACAAGGCAATAGCAACTAGGGGAACAACAATCAAAATTGGGGCAACCAGAACAATCAGGGTAACTGGAGTGGCAACAACAACAATTGGGGAGGAAACAACAACCAAGGGGGTTGGAATAATGGCAATCAAGGGAATTGGGGGAAAGGCTTTCAAATGACTCCGATGTATCAACAACCAAACAACCCACCTCCATTTCCGTCCCAAGGTCCTAGATCATCAAACAATGAGATGGGAAGGATCAAGATGATGTTTGAACAAATGATAAAGAAGAACGCCGACTCTGATGCCCAGCTGGCATCCCACAATACTTCAATCTAGAATTTGGAGGTTCAACTTGGCCAGATTTAACAGTCTTTGAATACTCTCCCTAATGAGGCTCTACCTAGTGATACGGTAGTAAACCCGAAGGGTGGGAACAACACCGGGCATGCAATGGCGGTTATTACTAGAAGTGGTCGAGGTGGTGATGTGAATACCTCCAACCAAAAGGAAATTGTGAGTGATGAGATTCAAATGCAAGATGATGATGTTCCTTTAGTTGATGAGCAAGTGAGAGAAGATAATGTGAATGTGGAAGTAAGGATTGATGTTCATGATGATGAGGTGGATACTCAAGATGACGTGAACCCGTCTAAGGAACACGTAATAGACATATAAGAAATGGTAGTGCCCAAGTCTAAGGCTCCCTTGCCAAGGCCTCCTCCACCTTACCCTCAAAGGCTTGCAAAGCAAAAGAATGAGAACCAATTTAGAAAATTTATTGACATGATGAAGAGCTTATCAATCAATGTTCCTTTGGTGGAAGCTCTTGAGAAAATGCCGGGCTACGCCAAGTTCATGAAAGACTTGGTGACTAAAACGAGATCCATGGACTGTGAGACCATCAAAATGACTCACCGAGTAAGTGCAATTGTGCACTCGATGGCTCCAAAGCTTGAAGATCCCGGCACTTTCACCATCTCACGTACCATTGGGAGCGCAAAGTTTGCAAAGGCATTGTGCGATTTGGGTGCAAGTATCAATTTGATGCCTTACTCCGTGTTCAAAACTTTGGGTATTGGGCAACCGAGGGCTACTTCAATGAGGTTGCAAATGGCGGATAGAACTATGAAGAGGCCGCTTGGTATTGTAGATGATGTTCTTATTCGGGTGGACAAGTTCATTTTACCCCCTGATTTTGTGATCTTGGATTGTGAGGTTGATTATGAGGTTCCGATCATATTGGGAAGACCTTTCCTTGCAACTGGAAAGACCTTAGTTGATGTGGAAGCAGGGGAACTCACCTTCCGGGTGGGTGATGAAAAAGTAGTCTTTCATGTGTGCAAGTCAATGAAGCAGCCCAACAGTACTGAAGTGTGCTCTTTCGTGGATCTTGTCACGGAAGTGATAGTTGATGATACTAGTGCAGCGATCAATGTAGAGGACCCTCTAGAAGCGGTATTGTTGAAACTTGATGTAAATGAGGATGAAGGCCGGGTGGAGTGTGTCAATTCTTTACATGGAATGGGCTCTTACTCTTATGAGCCTCAGAAGATCTCTTTGGATCTTGAGAATAGGAAGACTCCACCAACAAAGCCCTCAATCGAGGAACCTCCCGTGTTGGAGTTAAAGCCATTGCCTCCACATCTCAGGTATGAATTCTTAGGCCCTTGTTCAACTTTGCCAGTTATTCTTTCCTATTGTCTTAATAACATGCAGGTAGATGCCATATTGGTGGTTCTCCAAAAATGGAAGAAGGAAATTGAATGAACTTTAGCTGATATCGGGGGGATAAGCCCCGCCTTTTGCATGCACAAAATTATTCTCGAGGAAGATTCCAAGCCCTCCGTGGAACATCAAAGGAGGTTGAATGAGGATATGCAAGAAGTTGTGAAAAAGGAGGTAATCAAGTGGTTGGATGCAGGGGTTGTGTACCCCATCTCGGATAGTTCTTGGACTTCGCCGGTGCAATGTGTGTCAAAGAAGGGTGGTATGACCATGGTTACCAATGCGCAAAATGAGTTGATTCCTACTAGGACTGTCACCGGATGAAGGGTGTGCATGGACTACCGCAAGCTGAATAAAGTGACCCGCAAGGATCACTTTCATTGTCTATTCTTGACCAGATGCTAGATAGACTTGGTGAGCCTGCCTTCTACTATTTCTTGGATGGGTACTATGGTACAACTAGATTTTGATTGCTCCGGAAGATCAGGAGAAAACCACTTTCACATGTCCGTATGGTACCTTTGCCTTTTCTAGAATGCCATTTGGGTTGTGTAATGCACCGGCTACATTCCATCGGTGTATGATGGCCATATTTACTGACATGGTGGAGGACATTTTGGAGGTGTTCATGGATGACTTCACTGTTGTGGGTGACTCATTTGATGAATATTTGAAGAATCTTGACAAGGTATTGGCCCGATGTGAAGAGACCAATCTTGTGCTTAACTGGAAAAAATGCCACTTTATGGTCGAGGAGGGCATTGTCCTTGGCCATAAGATCTCAAAGCACGACATAGAGGTGGACAAGGCTAAAATTGAAGTGATCTCAAAGCTTCCTCCTCCTACCTCAGTCAAGGGGGTTAGAAGTTTCCTTGGGCATGCGGGGTTTTACCGGAGATTCATCAAAGACTTTTCTAAGGTAGTGAATCCCTTATGCAAGTTATTGGAAAAGGATGCCAAGTTTGTGTTCAATGAAGAATGTACGAAAGCTTTTGAACTCCTCAAGTAAAAATTGACAACCACCCCCATTATTACCACACTCAATTAGAGCTTAACTTTTGAGCTCATGTGTGATGCAAGCGATGTTGCAGTAGGAGCGGTTTTGGGTCAAAGAGAGAATAAGATGTTTCACCCGGTGTATTATGCAAGCAAAATAATGAATGATACTCAAGTTAATTACACGGTGACAGAAAAAGAGTTGTTGGCTATTGTGTTCACAATGGAGAAGTTTAGGCCTTATCTCATGGGTGCCAAGGTGTTAGTTCATACCAACCATGCCACACTCCGCTACTTGATGACGAAGAAGGATTCCAAAGCTCAGTTGATGAGATGGGTCTTATTGCTTCAAGAGTTTGATTTGTAGATTGTGGACCAGAAAGGGTGTGAAAACCAAGTGGCAGACCACTTGTCCTTCTTGGAGGAGGAGGGGAGGCCTTGTGATGGCCTCGATATTAATGATTCATTTCTTGATGAGAAATTCCTTTCTGTGTCTGTGAATAGTATGCCTTGGTTTGCGGATATTACCAATTTCCTTGTAACTGGTGTTATTCCATATGAGCTCTCTTCTAACCAAATGAAAAAGCTTAAACGGGATAGCTTGGACTACTACTGGGATGAGTCATACTTGTTCAAAATCTGTAATGATGGTGTGATCTGGAGATGTGTTCCGGAGAAGGAGCAATTGAGTATTCTGAATGCTTGTCATTCCTTTCCTATGGTGGTCATCGTGGTGGGGCGAGGACAACTTCAAAGGTTTTAAGTTGTAGTTTTTATTGGCCCACATTGTACAAGGATGCAAGTGAACTGGTAAAGAAATGTGATGAGCGGGTGGAATTTGAAAGAAGGATGAGATGCCTCTCACTACTATTCTCGAAGTTGACATATTTGATGTGTGGGGCATTGATTTCATGGGTCCATTTGTAAGATCTTGTGGCAATACGTATATTCTTGTGGCTATTGATTATGTTTCAAAGTGGGTTGAGGCCGTGGAATTACCCAACAACAAGGCCCGGAGTGTTGTGGCCTTTCTCAAGAAGAGTATCTTTACTCGGTTTGGCACTCCTAGAACAATCATTAGTGCTTGAGGGTCTCATTTTTGCAATAAGGCATTTGACACTTTGCTTGCAAAGTATGGTGTCAATCACAAAGTTTCCACCCCTTACCATCCTCAGGCTAGTGGGCAAGTTGAAGTCTCCAACCGGGAGATCAAGAGTATATTGTCAAAAATGGTCAATGCAAATAGGACCGATTGGTCAAAAAAATTGGATGATGCTCTTTGGGCTTATAGGACTGCTTACAAGACTTCAATTGGTATGTCTCTGTACCGGTTGGTGTTTGGGAAAGCTTGCCATCTACCGGTCGAGTTAGAAAACAAAGCCATATGGGCTTTGAGAAAGTTAAATCTTGAATGAGATGTGGCAGCAAATCTTCAGGTGAATCAGCTTAATGAGCTTGATGAGTTCCGATTTCATGCCTACTCCAACTCATCCTTGTATAAGGACAAGATGAAGTACTTTCATGACAAGTATGCTCGTGTCAAGGAGTTCAAAGTTGGTGATTTGGTTCTCTTGTTCAATTCCCGATTACGACTATTTCCGGGTAAGCTTAAATCAAAATGGAGTGGACCTTTTAAGGTGGTGCTTGTAACTCTGTTTGGTGCTCTTGATTTGAAAAACAAAAATGGTGAGATCTTCAGTGTTAATGGGCACATAGTCAAGCACTATCTTGGCAAGTTTGATGATATCCACGTGGTGGCAATGATCCATCTCAAGTGATTAATGGTAACATGCGTCGTGCCGCGACGTTAAATTAGGCACATCTTGAGAGGCAACCCAAGTGTTTTTATTTTTGTTTTTATTGATTTTCTTCTTAGTGTAGGATTTGCTTTTGAACTAACTGGTAGTGAGATGTGTATAGGGATGTTTGATGCAGTACAGGACTAATCTGGAAAAATTTGGCACTCTTTGATGTTTAAACCATTGCCGCGCTCGATTTTTCGCGGTCTCGATGGCCTTATCGTGGAGGCAGAAATTGTTCACAGTCAGCGGTGCTAAAAGGTCAAAAGTAGAGGTTCTCTAACGTTTCAACTGTTGTCGTGGTGCATTTTTCACGGTCATCGTTGGCTTACGCTGTCGCGAAGTATTTTTCGCGGTCCGCGGTGGTCTCAAAGCAACAACCCTTCTGAGTTTGACAACCGTGGTCCGCAGTACATTTACCTCATTCGCGGTAGGTAAGAATAAGTAGGTCCCAAGGCTTGTCTATAAATAGAACCTCAGGGCCCTCCTTTTCACTTTTCACCCTTTGCACTCTCAACCAATATAAACTACTGTTCACTCACGCCCTAGCGTGAACAAACACAAGAACTGAGTTGAATTTGTTTCACATTTCACATCTGGTAATTTCAATCAACCCGTAGTCTTTAATTTTGTTCTTATTTTCTTTTAAATTGATAGTTATTACTTCTTCTTCTTTTTTTCATCTAATTTTGACTTAGGGTTCCTTAGTGTTAATTAGATTAGGTTTTAATTGGTCAGAAATGGTTATTAACTACCTAGTGGATAGATAATGTGTTGATTAATGCTAAAATGCATGAAAAATTTGAAACCCTAGGTGTTGAGTCCAAATTTGACCTTCGCGGTCCGCAGTTGTTTTTCCACGGTCCGCGATCGTCTATCTTCTGTGAGAATTTTAATTCTTGATAACCGTGGTCGGCGGTGGCATTTTCCTCTAACAGCGGTGCCTCTCCATGGCCGTGATGGTTTTTTCGCGGTCCATGATGATAAAGTTCAGAGAGGTACATTTAAGGGATTGCGGCCGCGGTTGATTTTTACATTTTTTGCGGTCCGCGGTGCTAATGAATCAGAGGGTGGGTAGTCTGAATCCCATCTCTTCGCGGCCACGGTGCATTTTCCGTGGTCCGCTGTTTTGTCTTGCACTGCCAACTGCTTTCCTGCACAACTTCTTCTAGTCTTTGCACTAACAAGTTTCAACTAATACTTACAGACAATGGTTAAATCTAGAGGAGGTGGTGACAAACAAAAGGGTAGAGCAGAGTCCTCCCAGGGTAGAGGACGAGGCATGATTAAATTGATCCCAGCAGTTCGGAAAGCAATGGGGGAAACCAAAAAAATCATCAGAGCTGCAGATAGAGCTGCTTCCCATTCTGAGGGAAGTGAGTACCTGCCCTCCCGGGAGGCTCCAGTGTCTGAAATTTTCCTTTCTTTGATCTTAAGGATATGGGAATTACTTTGTTTGCTTGAGGACAAGCAAAAGCTTAATTTTGGGGGAGTTGATAACTAGGGATTCTAGTATGTTTTATGCTCCTTTTTGATTGAGTTTTGGACTAAATGTGTACAAGTATTCCCTAAAAGCTAACTTGTTGTATTTGTTTGCAGTGTTTGGTCAAAAAGGGACAAGGATGTCATAACCAACTCAAAAAAGAGTAAAACCTGCACAAGTTCAAAACCAAGTCAAAGCAGTGCTACAACGGAAAATCTACGGTGGACGCAGAAGACCCACCGCGATCGCAGTCCTCTTATCGCATTCCGCGGTGGTAAGGATTCAGAGAGTTGTCATTTTTGGAATTCAAGCTACTGCGGTCCGTGGTGATTTTATGCGGCAGCAGTGCCTCCACCGCGACAACGGTCAGTTTACCGCGGTCCACGGAGAAGGAGTTCAGAGAACCTGCAGTTGAGCCAAATATTGAAGACCACAGTCCGCAATGGATTTTATGCGGCTGTAGTAGCCTCACCGCTGCAACGGTCCATTTTCTACTTTCAGCGGTACCTCCGTCAGGGGCATTTTTGTTAGGAAAATTTAGCTGTGTATAAATACTTTCTTTTTAGATTATTAGGTCATCTTACGTTAGCTGAGCACGTGAAACGTTGTATTTGTCTATTTTGAGTAATTTTGTAGCTTACTTAGCAACTAATCTTAGTCTCTTATCTTGTAATTACTGTTTATGGATTATTCTTCATCTCAATCTATGATTTATTATTCAATTATGAGTAGCTAAACCTATTTGCTAGGGTTGTGGCTCAACCCTAGTGTGGGTATTTAATGGGTTTTTTTATTTTAGGGCTTAGATGTTTATGGGTAATTATTATTTGGTCTGATTCATGCTTTCCATGTTGAATTAGTGGTTGCAAACACTAATTTGTGCCTTTTTAACTTAGGCTCTTCTTGAGAAAGAGAGACTAAGTCTAGGAATTTTAGGCCAACAAGGAATTGGTGTGTATTCAAGAGATTGATAGCCCCAATTAAAGGGTTAAACCTAGAGATAGTAATACCCGACTTGAGCCAATATTGCTTGCACAAATTGAACACCCAATTGGGCCTGAGAAAGCCAATTAGGGCAAGGTCACTCTTACTACCGAGAGTTGTCGAGTGAGTAGCTTCTTGCATTGGCTATATCATGATCCCAACTATAACATTATTGCCCTAAGTTCTAGATCCTGTTAGATACTCACCTAGGAGTAAGTCACTTCCCTAGTGCCTCTTTACCCTTTCAGAAAACCCTACAAACATATCTACTTAGCTTAATTTCGCATATCATTAGTATAAAATTAGAAGTAACAAACAAACAAGAATAATTGGAAGTGTAATCAAGAGAACTACACACTGCTAGATTAGATAGGAATCCAACTCCAAACATTGTATTAGCTCTATGTCGATTCGATCCCGACCTTCTCGGGTAAAACCTACATCGACCGCTCTTACCACTCTGTAGTGGTGTAGGGTTGGACCTGATCAGTAGGTCTCATGTCTAACTCTATGAGGGGGAAAATACCCCTAGGTGATATAATTGATATATGCTACTTGTTGTGGAGGCTACGTACGCACGAGGTGATGAGAGTTCGTACGTAGCTAGATTCATGTTATGTCCGGGTAGACTTAGGTTCCCGCCATGCTATAACTGCAATGTTTAAGTTGTCCCTTGCCTATTTAATTCCTTTATTTTATGTTACGACTTGAGACTAGACTTGCGTAGAGTGATAGACTTGATATTATAGGTATTTGACGAGCTTTGTGATTAGCCGCAGAATGATTGTACTCTTCTTATGAATTTCTCTTGCGCTATGCGTGTTTATCAAACGGTTTTTCTTTAAAACTCATAACTCACACATTTATTCGTGAGTGAGGTCAAGGACCTGTTAAAGCTTCTTATTCTAATGGGATCGGGTCGTTTGCCTCGGCATGATTATGTACCACACTCTCATGGGAGCAGGTCGCTCACCTCGGCAGTATAATAATGCATCTATGGTTCATGCCATTTGGCCCTCAAAAGTGCACAATATGATGGGATCGGGCCGTACGCTTCATCATTTCTATAAAAATACTCTTATGGAATTGTGCGTAATATCTGACAAGAAGCAAGTGTGTCTGTGAGTTTTCCTGATTTGACTTATGACGGCCTATCTGGTGAGGTCCATTTTATATATACTCCGGTTGAGGAGGTAACTGCTAATTAAAAGCTCGAGTTTATTATTGAGATGAGGATTGTACCATGTATTTATACTTGTTTATTTCGTTTATTTACTCTGCCTAACATCTGTTTACTTCATACGGCATTTGATTCATTAGATTACTATTAAGTATCGATGTCGACCCCTTGTCACTACTTCTTTGGGGTTAGGCTAGATACTTACTAGGTACACATTGATTTACGTACTCATACTACACTTCTGCACTTATTGTGCAGGTTTACATTTCTGGTGGTCTCTTGGGCGCAGAGGCGCATCTATTGCGGGGACTTTGCGGTGAGCTGCATTTTATGCTACGATCCACAGCATAAAGAGTCTACATGAGAGCCTGTCTAACTTGTATTCCAGACAGATATTGTATTTTTATCGTACTCATTAGTAGATGCTCATGCACTTGTGATACCGATTTTTGGAGGTTTCTATTGGATGTTTAGTATGATGGTTCACGGAATTTTTATCATTTCACCCTGAAAATTCTATTTTGTACTACTTAATTAATAGAAATTGTGATTTCAAAGTAATAAAATGAGTAATTAAGCTGATGAATCACCATTGGCTTGCCTGACGGCGGTGTTAGGCGCCATCACGACATATAGTGGATTTTGGGCCGTGACATATTAAAAATAAATAAATAACACGGACATACTTTTATCACGATTGTTAAAAAATTATCAAATAAAACAAATTGAATAATTTAATATTTTTTGTTTTTTTAGAGACGTGAGAATGAAGATGTTAGTCTCATACATTACAGAAAAAAGTTGATTAAATGACAACGTAAAGTCTAAAAATGACTAATTTTAAGTTCATAATTTACAACAACAACAACAACAACCCAATGAAATCCGACGAGTCGGGTGTTACGCCCCACAGTATTACGTCGATGTTATGCTCTGCAGTAATATATTACGATGATGTTACCCTCTGCAGTAGTATATTACGACGATACTATGTCCTGTAGTATTACACTACGGTGATGTTACGCTTCACAGTATTAAGTTACGACGATGTTGTACCCTGTACTATTGTACGTTGGATTTTTCGTAAGGTAATTGACATCAGTCCAAGTAAAAGATTATTTGAAGATTATAAGTATTATGCTATTTCACAAGTGATGAATAAATTCGTAAAGGTGAAAGGGGAAGCAAGTCAAAGAAAATGAATTTTTCATCCAAGTTTGGCATATTGGGGTAAAATACGGTATGAGCTAAAATACCCGATAATTATGAACTAGTACCATGCAAGGTACCATATGACCACAGTAGTATAATATATAAAGTATATATATAGTATTTTAAAAATTAATATAATTTTAAGTAATTTGTGGTAATTAATTAATTACCGGGTAACATGACATTACCCGATTAATTAATAAGTGGATAAAAACTTAATAATTTACACCCCAAGTGATGTGGCAGCATAAGGTGACTCTTAGTCATCCCATGTATTAGGTGGCAACCTTGGCATCCAAGACAACATATATGTCTTGTTACAATTGAAAATGGGTCAAAGAGATGAGAACAAAATAACATTAAAGAAGGCTTCATTCTTGGTTTGGGAAATTTAAGAACAGAAGATCGTTTATCAATTCAACAAAGTAAGAGGCTGGAAATTTTGTTCACTTTGTTCAAAGAAGCAGAAGCTGCAACGTCCAGGCACTTCAACGCCAAAAACAGAAGCTGATTTCGTTCATTAGCTTCTAATGATTCAGAAGCTTAATCTAATTTTTGGGTTCTAAATTCAATCCACGAAGGTTTCCAACGGGATAATTATATGGAGTTGTTCCTACTCCAGGTATGTTAAGGCTATCCCTTCTTTCTTTTGGCATGATACATACGATAAGAACGAAACGTGCAAATGCACAAATTCCATAAATGACTCTATTCATAGAAGTATTAGAGATATCTATGTTCTTGAATTTCCATGTGTCATAATATTTTATCATCTGTTCATGGGTCTCAGAAAAATGTGAAAGTTGAAAAAAAGTTTACTTTATGATATTGCTCAAAGACAAAATGGTCTTATGAAATTTCGAAAGATTTTATTAACGTACTTTTCATGCATTACATTCATGTGCATTGACCCATGACCAGACGACATTATATACGCGTATATATATATATATATATATATATATATATATATATATATATATATGGGATATGGGAAAGGTTATGGCGTTATATACGCACCACCACCTGATCAGCTGGTATACGATGATGATTTTGCCCACAGTGGCTGATATGATATGATGGGATGCCCTCAGAGGCTGATGATGTTATGAAATATGTACCTATGCACGACATGACATTCATACGCATATGCATGACGCTAAAAGTAATTTATGATTTACAAAGTTATTCAGACTTACAGGTTGAGTCATGTACTCTATATTTCTTCCATGTCTCTTATGTATTTATTTATGTGCCTTACATACTCGGTACATTATTCGTACTGACATCCCTTTTGCCCGGGGATATTGTGTTTCATGCCCGCAGGTCCCGATAGACAGGTCGAGAGCCCTCCAAGTAGGCTATCAGCTCAGCGGAAGATGTTGGTGCACTCCATTTGCTTCGGAGTTGCTCGTTTGGCTAGTATGATTTAGACGTGTATTGTTTGGTATGGAAGGACTCTGTCCCGACTTTTATGATATTTATATACTCTTAGAGGCTTGTAGACATATGTCGTGTATATAAAAGATTATACGGCCTTGTCGGCTTATGTTTTGAGTTTATAAAGGATCATGTTGGCCTATTAGGCCCGTATGTCATGTGTATATGATGATGTAATAAGAAAGATACGTTACGTTGGTACTCGGTTGAGTAAGGTACCGGGTGCCCTCGCTGCCCATCGGTTTGGGTCGTGACATCGGGTCTGGGGAGGTAGTATGTAAGCAGACCTTGCCCCTATTCCGAGGGGATAGAGAGGTTGTTTCCCATAAACCCTCAGCTCAAGAACACGAAAAGACGACGGAAAAAGATAATATATTAGTACCATCAATAAAAATCATAAAAAAATAACAGCATCACAAGAACCAGAAAATAGATGAAAAGCAGAACAATAACCAGTAGATAAAGCCCGACACTAAGAGAAACGAAAGAGTGGTGTGAACTCAATATTAACTACAAGCATTCTAAAACTAAATTCTAATAGACTAGCCTCACTCTGGGCCGCCATAGAGATATGTACAACTACCCCCTAACCTACAACTTTAAGTTCATAATTTACGAAAAATAAATTTATATAAAAAAATAGAGAGTTGTGATTTGTTGGATAAATATAAAAAATAATTAATGATAACTTATTTAAAATATATTGTTTCTTCCTTATTGCTTCAAGTGTCATTTCGTTTGGACATAAAAATTGTAAAATTCCAAAAAAATAAGTGAAATTATTTTTTCAAGTGAAAATGGTTTGAAAAATTAGAGTTGTGCTTGGACATGGATATAATTTTTGGGTTGTTTTCGAAGTTTTGTGAGTGAATTTGAAAAATAACTTTTTAGATGTTTTTCAAATTTTTGAAAAATTCCAAAATTCATCAAGTGAAAATTAGAAATTTTATGGCCAAACACCAATTTCGAAAAAAAGTAATTTTTTTTTTAAAAAAAGTGAAAACATTCTTATGTCCAAACATGATCTTAGATTTTTATCACCTTTTAGTATATGAATATTTTTTAAGTTTAATTTATATATTTTAGCTTTTGTTTATCTTT
The DNA here is from genome assembly GCF_000715075.1 of Nicotiana tabacum. Taxonomy (NCBI): domain Eukaryota; kingdom Viridiplantae; phylum Streptophyta; class Magnoliopsida; order Solanales; family Solanaceae; genus Nicotiana; species Nicotiana tabacum. The sequence continues at coordinate 52,912,407 of NC_134087.1, read as the reverse complement.
TGTAAGTTTTACTTAACAAAATTGAAAAAGATAAAGAGTCACATTTTTGCATAAGTTTTATCTTCATTTATAAAGAAAGAAAAATTTCCAAAAAATATAATTTCATTTAGCCTAGTGTAATTTTTAAGTTAGAGACTTTCAATAAATAATTTAAGTATGTAGTAATTTTACATTGTTATTTTTAGGAGTAGATTTTATTTTGTTTACTTATTTTCAAGAAAAGAAAAATAACAAAAAGAGAACCAATAATAAATGGCCACATGGAAGATTCTCTCATATCTCCTCTAACCAATTCACCTTTAGCAAAGACATCCCCAACGTCACATGCCTTTTGGCATGAGTGCACCTGAAAAATTCCCTCAACAAAAGATATCCCTCCCGCCCCCGCCCCGCCCCGCCACCCCCCCCCCCGAAACCCAATTCTCACATTATATAATAGCTACACTACACATAACAAAAGGGGGAAGAGAAATCTGGAAAAACTAAGGGAACAAAAATAGGAAAAAAGAGAAACAAACGTAAAAGGGGAAAAACTTCGACAAAGCTTGAATCGACGCCATCTTCTTTACTTCCTTTCCTTCATTGAACACCATTTTGGTAGCCATGAATACTCCATCTTCTTCACCCAAAAATCAGCAATGAGTACCATTAAAACTCAACCCAAACCAGCCCCAAAAATGCCCAAAAAAATAGTCCCTAAATCACCAAAATCGTCACCCCAATAACCAATAAAAAGCAACCACGAATAGCTCATTTTCAATCTGTTTTATCGCCGAGTTTTTCCAGATTTTCCGGCGAGTTTGGAGGTCCGTTGATTCTGCCGGAGTTTTCTGCACAAAGTGGCTATATTCTATCCAAATCCAGCTGGGTGTGAAATTAATTTATCCGTCACAACCCCAATTTTTCTCCGTAGGGTGCCGTGACGACACTTAGTCTATAAGACTAGGCAAGTCTAACACTTACTGAATTAATAGCAAAATTCAACCAACAATTGCTAAATATGAAATAGAAATCTCTGTACAAAACTTCAATCCCAAAATCGGTAGTACAAGTCATAAGCTCCACTGAGTTTGCTAGCAAATCCCTAAGTACAATTATTCTGAAAATAGCGATAAATCGTACGAGGTAAAATTTCAGAAGGTGACTCCGAGGCCTGCGAACGCAATAACAGGTTTACCTTAAGTCTCCACAGCAATGCTCGATCAACTAGCTAATAATCAACAACATCCGAGGTACCTGGATCTGCACAAAAATATGCAGAAGCTTAGCATGAGTACACCACAACAGTAACGAGTAAGTATCAAGACTAACCTCGGTGGAGTAGTAACGATGGATAGTCAAGACACCTACTGGATTAAACAACCTGAACAAGTATAAATGTGGAACTAACAGGGAATAATATCAATATAGAGCTAGGCATGATGACAATAATAATACAATGCTTGTAATAGGAACTAAAAGCAACAATTAGCAACGAGACACAACAGGTAATAACACTATAGAGTAAGCTGAACACAGTTTAAATTTGGCGAAAACAAATAAAGGAAAACGAGTAGCAAATCAATAAGAACAACCTCTTTCACATCAGGTTTATCCAAGAATTTCTACGAGGTACCAAACCTCAAAATCAGAAATCACGAATCCCAATTCGTGAACCCTAATCACATAGCATCTTCTGCCCACATTACAAATTATAACTGCACGGACGACTCACGTGCCAAGAGGGTGACAATATCTACTATGCCTATGGACTACTCACGTGCCCACAATAAGAATGACTCATGACCGCATGGACAACTCACGTGCCAATAGAACAACTCTAACACAGAAGGCAAGTAGACGAGAGTACATGTAAATGACCAATAGAATCAGGATTCATTTTCTTAAATCGATATGGTAATTAATTACATGTATGCTTGTGCAAGTGTTCTATCACAGTTCAAGCCAACAAGTAAAAGACAATGAATGACACATAAGAAATGATCACCACAAAACGTACAAGGTAAAACTCACACAAAGTAGGCACTCCACTACACAAATATCAATAATAACAATGCGCCTAGGCCATCACAAATCATCAAAAATTATTCCTCGACATAGCCCACATTGTCTCGCCACGTGCGCAATAGTAAAGTAAATACCCGCCTTGCCTTGCCGCACACACATAATAATATTCCCACCTTATCTCTTCACATGCACAAACCCATATATATAGCCCACCTTGTCACGCCGCATGTACAAATATCACTAATAACAATAGCATGGCAGACCCTTCGTGCAAACACTCCGACAATCCACTCAACAATATCACGTGTACCAAAAACACAACACAATATAATTACTTTCACAATATGTGCCCATATGCCACAATATTTTATCAAAACAATTTCAATACCAAAACTACGCATAGCCCTCGGCTCAAAAACATTGAGTACAACAGCAACAACAACAATAACACGACAATATGGCAAGTAAATCAACTCGGGAACTTCAGAACACAAGGAAACGGAAGAACGAGATCACAAAGAAAGACACAACAGGGGATAACGGTCTCAACAAGAATAGCTCAACTAGTGAGAGATCATGTGTAACAATGATTCCACAAAAGTACAACTCGACGATAAGAGAGAGAACATGAATCAATGATTCTGAATAAGGATAAGTCAACAATGAAAAGCGATAATAAAAACTTCATTTAAGGTCGAGAAATTACGGAATAGATAATAACAAATTCAATTAAGGATAGCAATTATGGAAAAGATAATAATAACTTCAAATGAGGATACACAATTATGAAAAGTTAATAATAACTTCAATTAAGGATAAGCAAATTTCGGAAAAGATAGCATGGAAATAAAAGAGACAACAACTTCAATTAAGGCACATAAGAGTTTAATTGGCAACAAGGATAGAACATGAATCAATTAATTTCAAATAAGACACGTAAGGATGAATTTTGTAATTGGAGGTTTTAACATAACAAAATAACTTCATATCTAATGAACATAAGAACCTAAGAGCCCTAAATGGTCAAATTTTCACAATTAAGCCCGAGTACGTACTCATCACCTCGTACACGACCTTCACATAATACAATTAGCACAAATGACTCAAATCCTAAGGGATAATTCCCCCACATAAAGTTAGGCAAGATACTTACCTCAAAGAAGTTAGATTGATACTCTAAAATGACCTTCTCGAGTGAAACAACCTCTACATGGCTCAAATCTAGCAAAATAACTTCAAATCATAAATAAAACTCATAGGAAACAACTCCGGATAATAAAGCTTCGATCTTTAATAAAAACTAAAAAGTCAACCTCGGGCCCGCACCTCGGATCCTAACAAAAATTTACAAAATCGAAACACCCATTCGATAACTAGTCCAACCTTATCAAAATTATCAAATTCCGATATGAAATTGCCCTTCAAATCCTTTTGAAAGATTTTTACAAATTTTTTCATTTTCTTCCATTCAATTCACTAATTAAACTATAAAAATAAAGATAAAATCATAAAATAAAATCAACTCAAGGTAAAAGATTAATTACCCCAAACTACCACGAACCCTTACAAATCGCCCAAATCTGAAATCTACAATTCAAATTATGGTAAAAATGGCCAAATCCTCGAATTAGAATTCTTATATTTCTGCCTAGTGAATTATACATCAATATCGCGGAACTGACATTGCGGTCGCGAAGAGTAAAACCTTCAGCAGCCCAAAACTTGCTTCACGAACGCGGTGACCAAGGTCTTCAGACTCTATGCGAACGCGTCTGTGTACTCGCAAATGCAAGGAGAACAATGCCTGGTGCCTTCCCGCCTTACCTCTTCGCGATAGCGGACCACTGCATGCGAACGCGAAGGCAAAAGTCTTCCAAGCTACACGATCGCGAGCTCTTATTCGCGAATGCGAAGAACAATACTGTCTGCCTCCAAATTACACTACGCGAACGCGATGCCATTGACGCAAACACGATGAAGAAAAATCAGATGACAGAACCAGCAACTCTAAAGCATGAAGAAATGGCTCGTAGCCCATCCGAAACACACCCGAGGTCCTGGGACCCCGTCTAAACATACCAACAAGTTAAATAACATAACGCGGACCTGCTCGAGTCCTAAAAAACAATCGCACCTCGAATTGAACTAAATGAACTTTCAACTTCTACAACTCTCGTCAAAATATATCAAACCAACCTGGAATGACATTAAATTTTGCATGCAAGTTCAAAATGACAAAATAGAGCTATACCAACCCCTGGAATAAAAATCTGAACCCGATATCAATAAAGTCAACTCCCAGTCAAATCTCTCAACCTTCCAAATCAACTTTCTAATTTTTGCCAATTTACATCAACTTAACCTACAAATCTCCAAATCCAAATCTGGACATACGCCTAAGTCCAAAATCACCCCACCAAGCTATTCAAATCATCAAAATATCATTCCGGAGTCGTCTACATAAAAGTCAAAACTGCGGTCAACTCTTTCACTTAAGCTTCTAAAGTAAAAATCCTTCTTCCAAATTGATCTCGAATCATCCAAAAATCGAATTCGACCATACACACAAGTCATAACACATAATGCGAAGTTACTCAAGACCTTAAGCCACCGAACAAAACGTTAATTCTCAAAATGACCGGTCGGGTCGTTATATTATCAAAGCAACACAATAGAGATTGGGTTCCATCGTTTGAGTTGACGTCGAGTGGTTGAGGTTGAGATCCGGTCCATAGCAACCTTTGCTTTGTTCAAATTGGAAGTGCAATCAAATTCAAGGAAAAAATTATTAAATACAAAAGGTCAACTTCTTTCTTATCTTTTGGATATTAAACTATTTTTTAGTATTTGTTTTCATTCTGTTTCGATAAATGTCGAACTAGTACTTTATTGCTCTATTTTTGTAGAATGTTTTAACATCTTATCAACTCTGTTTTTGTGAATATTTGCCTTAATATTGCGTTCATACGAAAATGTATTATTGGGGTAATAACTTGGTTGTTGTTAGTGAAAGCTTTGGCCCATTCTTTTTCACTGTTATTTTTGAATAAGTTTATGTTGAGGGGGCATGATATTTTCTCTATTGTTTGGTTGTGTTTTACTTGGGTTTGTTTTAAGAGATGTTGAATTAGTATTTGGCAGGCCAATTTTTCAAAGCTGCTAAGTTCTATTATTTCTTTAATTACTCTAATCATGTTAATCTTGTCTAGGCGGATTTTTTACTGCTATAATTTGTTTGTCTGATTAAATTGAATTAATAGATATTATTAATCAGGTTTCGTTGATTTTTTCTTGTCAAAGTTAAAAGTAGTGATGAGAGAGGAAGGCAACGATGTGTTTAAGCAAATGATTTGTGCTCATATGCATTGAGAGCGCTGGGTTTGAGGATATTTGATTTGGGCAAACGAATTCTACTAGCCCACCTCTCCATAACTAATTTACTACATTATTTCACAACTACTCCATAATTCATGACCTTACAAGCAATTTCAAACTTTAGAAAGAATAACTTATGAATATTCGTAGTTGCTTAAGGTGCACTTATTAAATAAATTATCACAGTTATGGGTACAATTTCCGTAGCATAACTGTAATACTTAATCCCAAAATCAAGTGCATCCTCGTGTGCCTTGACCATTATCTTTAAATAATAATAATAATAATAAACGTGCTATAAATCACGGGTGCATTTCACGTGGCGTAATTTGCGATGTGTATAAAACAATAAGTACATGACATCATGACTTGTTTCAAATAAATTCCACAATTATTTAAAACATATAATTTAAAGCGGTAATAGGTAATGTCACGACCCGATCCCCGAACCCGGTCGTGATGGCGCCTCTCGTGAAGACAAGGCCAGCCAGACCAAAACGGAACACCTCCTTTAAACAGTTAATCATCATAAACAGTAATAACATATAATATAATGCTCATAAATTGTGGAATTTAACGATAATAACAGCAGGAACCATCCCGACATAGCCCAAACCGGGGTGTCACAAGTCATGAGCTACTACAAAATCTACTATAGGTCTACAAAGTACGGAATCCGATACAACAGTTTGAAGAAAACATAAATGATAGAGGATAAGAGAGTCAAGGGGTTGCGGACGTCAACAACTACCTCGTAACTCCAAATCACTGTCTAGCCTGGAAGGAATCAGCGCTCAGGTGCGGACTCTGCTATACCTGAATCTGCACACATGGTGCAGAGAGTAATGTGAGTACTCCGACTCAGTGAGTAATAATTACAAATAATGGCTGAAAGTATGAAAACACGTAAAGGCACAAAGCAATTCCATATCAAGCAGTAAAATCACTTAAAGCAGTAAATTAGTGAAGAAATCAAATGATATTCCTTTTTAAAACAAGTAAAACAGGTAATTTAACAGGTAATTAACAAGTAGAAATCCGCCCCTCGGGCATAGTATTAATCGCTCAGCATAGTATCAGTCCCTCGGGCTCACTCTCAGTACAGTATAAGCCCCGCAGGTTACCTCACAATCACTCAGCATAATGGTCAGCCATTATTACCTGACCAACTTTCATCAAACAGTATCATTGTTACCACTGTTTCAAATCACATGGGTACCCGCGCTCACTGTGGGTGTGCAGACTCCGGAGGGGCCCGTTACGGCCCAAGCGCTATATCAAGCCACCTCGTGGCATCATCACTCAACATATCCTCACATCACTCAAGCCACCGCATGACATAAATAGTATCTCAGGCCCTCAGCCTCATATCACTCAGCATATCCTCACATATGGCCCTCGGCCTCACTCAGTCCAGAAATCATCATAAGCCCCTTGAGCATTAGTAAAATAGTAGTTCTCAGCCCAAAACATGATGTAGAAATATCATTTAAGTTTCAAATCTGAGTAAAAGTGGCTGAGTTTGTAAAACAGTAGATATCAACAGGAGTGAGTTCAAATAATAAGTCAAGCAGTAAGGAATCAGTGATAAAAATCCCCAAAGGGTCCAAATAGTTGGCACGAAGCCCAATTATGGCAATCAACCCAAATCATGATGGTAACAAATGAATTTCAGTCAAATATTCGGTAAAATCATCAATCGGGATGGACCAAGTCACAATCCCCATTAGTGAAAACCCCACGCTCATCATCTAGCGCGTATCTTGCCTCAATATAGCACTACGATGTGCAATCTGGGGTTTCAAACCCTCATAACATCATTTACAACCATTACTCACCTCGAACTGGCTAATTCTCTAGCTCACGACGCCTTTGCCCCTTGAATTGGCCTCCACGCGCGTCGAATCTATCCAAAATCAGAACGAATATGTCACAATATGCTAAGGGAACAAAGCCCAAGCGAAAACATTCGAAAAATATCAAAAATCTCGAAATTAGCAAAACCCGAGCCCTGGGCCCACGTCTCGGAATCGGGTAAAATTTATATTTTCAGAATCCTCATACCCTCACGAGTCTAACCATACCAAAATTATCCAATTCCGATACCATTTGATCCTTCAAATCATCATTTTACATTTTTGAAAGGTTCCACAATTTTCTTCCCAAATTCCATCTCAAATCACGAATTAAATGATGAATTCAGTGATAGATTCATGTACTCTAACCAAATCTGAGTTAGAATCACTTACCCCGACCAATTTCTTGAAAAACCTTCGAAAATCGCCAAAATCCGAGCTCTCTAGGTCAAAATATCAAATAAAACCCAAAACCTCGTATTTATAGAGTACCCCTCGGATTCCGACACCGCTGACCGCACAAAAATGACCGCGGTCCACGCAAAACCAGCGGGGTCCGCGCAAAAACGACCGCGGCCGCGTAGGTCTTGCTTTGCAGGGACAGACTTTAGTATTTTGGCCATAACTTTCGTTACAAATGTCCAAATTGCGCTATCTTTACCTTCTGGACACTAGACATGAAGGGCTACAACTTTCGTTTTTGAATCACCTCAAAATTCCTTGTGGATCAAAAGATTTGAGCTTCAGCAGTAGGACCAGCAATGTGCCGTCTTCACGACCGCGACCGCGACCACTTTGACGCGACCAGCACTAGGTCAGCGCGCCCAGCGCGAAAAGGAGCGCGGTCCGCGCCAAAACTGCTGCTCCCTCCATTTTTCTAAGTTCCGGGGTGTCCGTACTCGCTCAAAACTCACCCGAAATACACCCGAGGCCCTCGGGACCTCAACCAAAAGCTCCAACGCATCCTAAACATTATTCAACCTCATTCCAATCATCAAAACACCTCGACTAAAATCAAAATCATCAAATCACCTTGAATTCAAGCCTATGAATCTCAAGAACTTCCAAATTCCATTTTTGATAAAAAACCCAACCGAACCACATCCGAATGACCTCAAATTTTGCAGACAAGTCCAAAATGACATAACGAAGTTACAGAAACTCTCGGAGTTCCATTCCGATCCTCAGATCAAAATATCACCTATCAACCGGAATTCGCCAAAATACTAACTTCGCCAATTTAAGCCTAATTCTACACTGTACCTCAAAAACTACTTCCGATCACTCTCTTAAGTCACAAATCACCTCCCATAGCTAACCGAACCATCGGAACTCACATCCGAACCCTCTAACACATAAGTCAACATCCGGTTGACTTTTCCAACTTAAGCCTTCTTAAAAGAGACTAAGTATTTCATTTCTTACCAAATCCTCTCTGAACTCGAACTAATCATCTCGATCCCATAAAACATGGATAACGAAGCGTAAAGAAGATGAAATAGGGGAAATGGAGCGGTAACTCATGAGACGACTGGCCGGGTCGTCACATCCTCCCCAACTTAAACAAACTTTCGTCCTCGAACGAGTCAAGAAACATACCTGAAGCCTCAAACAGATGAGGATATCTGCTCTGTATCTCCCGCTCAGTCTCCCAGGTGGCCTCCTCCACGGGCCGACCTCTCCACTGCACCTTCACTGAAGCTATATCCTTTGACCTCAACTTCCGAACGTGGCGACCCAAAATAGCTACTGGCTCCACATCAAAGGTCAAATCGTCATCCAACTGAACCGTGCTGAAGTCCAAAACATGAGACAGATCCCCAATATACTTCCGGAGCATAGAAACATGAAATACCGGATGCACACTCGACAAGCTGGGTGGTAAAGCAAGCTCATAATCCACCTCCCCAATCCTCCGAAGCACCTCAAAAGTCCCATTAAATGAGGACTCAACTTGCCTTTCTTCCCAAATCTCATAACACCCTTCATGGGCGAAACCTTCAGTAGGAAACTCATGGGGCGTACCCAAATAACGAGCAAAGTATGATGACACATAAGAAAAGGTGGAACCGGGATCAAATAATACAGAGGCATCTATGTGGCAGACTGAAACAATACCTGTAATGACAGCATCTGAAGCAATAGCATCTGGCCTGCCAGGAAGTGCATTGAAACGGGCCTGACCGCCCCCTGATCGACCTCACCCTCTAGGGCGACCCCTAGCTTCATGACCTCCACCCCTAGCTGGCTGGGCGGGTGGTGAGGTAACAGGAGTAGTAGTCGAGGGCTGACCCCTCTGCTGAGATAAACTAACCATACGATGAGGACACTACCTCCACACATGTCCAAACTTTCCACACTCATAACAACTCCCAGGTGCTGGAGAAGGGGACTGAAGGGAACCCCTCACACCGGGGTGACTAGCTGATGCACTAAACATAGAAGAACCCTAAGCTGACGGGGCACGAGATGAACTCTGGGCTGGAAGGGCACTAAGTGATGACTGGACCCACTGAGATCCATGATGACCATGACCCGAAGATGCCCCGCGATACTCTGGGCGGACTGGCTGAGCATGCCTGAAAGAACGGCCTCTACCATGCTGAAACTGGCCCCTCGAAGAAGCACCACTATAACTGCTAGATCCTCGAGGCTTCTTGGCCTCCCTCTCCTCTCGATCCTGACGGCGAACCGTCTCAATCTCGGGAGCGATATCGACCACCTCCTCGAACGTAGCACCCAACACCCTCTATCGGGTCATAAGAATACGAAGGTGATAGTTAAGGCCATCAACAAATCTCCTGATCCTCTCACGATCTGTCGGAACCATCCAAGTGGCATGATGAGCCAACTCAGAAAACCTCGACTCATACTATGACACAGTCATATCCCCCTATCGTAACCACTCAAACTGTCTACACAGCTCCTCTCTACGGGACTGCGGCACATACTTCTCCAAGAAGAGAGTGGAGAACTACTGCCAAGTAAGGGGTGCTGCTCCAACCGGCCTACGCCTCTCATACGCCTCCCACCATGTGAAGGCAGCCCCAGTAAACTGAAAGGTGGTAAATGCCGCACCACTAGTCTCAAGAATCCCTGCTGTACGGAGCATCCGCTGACACTTATAAAGAAAACCCTGGGCATCCTCGCCCTCGGCACCACTGAATGACGGAGGCTGGAGTCTACCAAACCTCTCAAGATGACGCTGCTCATCATTCGGCATAACTGGCACAATAAACTCCTGAGCTGGTGCAACCGGATGAGCTGGAGGTGCCCCCGGTGTCTATAGTCCTTGCACTACCTGCTCAAGTGTGCGAGCAGCAGGGTCTGATTTCCTCCCCCGGCCTGTGAAGTAGCTACTGCTGTAGTGGCTGAAACTGCTTGAGCCAGGCCAGTGCAAACTGATAAGATCTGTGCCAAGGCCTCCTGAAGACCCAGAACCACGATAGGCATAGCTGGTGCCTGAACTGGTGCTGCTGGAGCATCCATAGCGGGAGCCTAATCCGGATCCGGGGCAGCCGATGCATCAACAGGTGCTGCCCTCGCTGCTCTGCCCCTGCCACGTCCACGACCGCGTCCACGGCCTCTGGTGTCCTCAGTGGGTGGCACTGGTGGTCGTCCACCTCGTCCGGTAGCTCGCGTCCTCACTATCTGTGAGAGAATGGAATATCAAAAGTTTAGTACTCAGACCAACAAGTTCGCACGACAAGAGTTTCAAGAATATGAAATTTTTCCAAAAGGTTCTGCAGCCTCTCGAGGATAAATACAGACGTCTCCGTACCGATCCGCGAGACTCTACTAAACCTGCTCATGACTCGTGAGACCTAAGTAACCTAGGCTCTGATACCAACTTGTCACGACCCGATCCCTGAACCAGGTCGTGATGGCGCCTCTCGTGAAGACAAGGCCAGCCAGACCAAAATGGAACACCTCATTTAAACAGTTAATCATCATAAACAGTAATAACATATAATATAATGCTCATAAATTGCGGAATTTAACGATAATAACAGCAGGAACCATCCCGACACAGCCCAAACCGGGGTGTCACAAGTCATGAGCTACTACAGAATCTACTATAGGTCTACAAAGTACGGAATCCGTTACAACAGTTTGAAGAAAACATAAATGATAGAGGATAAGAGAGTCAAGGGGCTGCGAACGTCAACAGCTACCTCGTAACTCCAAATCACTGCCCAGCCTGGAAGGAATCAGCGCTCAGGTGCGGACTCTACTATATCTGAATCTGCACACATGGTGTAGGGAGTAATGTGAGTACTCCGACTCAGTGAGTAATAATTACAAATAATGGCTGAAAGTATGAAAATACGTAAAGGCACAAAGCAATTCCATATCAAGCAGTAAAATCACTTAAAACAGTAAATCAATGAAGAAATCAAATGATATTCCTTTTTAAAACAAGTAAAACAGGTAATTTAACAAGTAGAAATCCGCCCCTCGAGCACAGTATCAATCGCTCAGCATAGTATCAGACACTCGGGCTCACTCTCAGTACAGTATCAGCCCCGCGGGCTACCTCAAAATCACTCAGCATAATGGTCAGCCATTGTTACCTGACCAACTTTCATCAAACAGTTTCATTGTTACCACTGTTTCAAATCACATGGGTACCCGCGCTCACTGTGGGTGTGCAGACTCCGGAGGGGCCCCTTACGGCCCAAGCGCTATATCAAGCCACCTCGTGGAATCATCACTCAACATATCCTCACATCACTCAAGCCACCGCATGGCATAAATAGTATCTCAGGCCCTCAGCCTCATATCACTCAACATATCCTCACATATGGCCCTCGGCCTCACTCAGTCCAGAAATCATCATAAGCCCCTTGGGCATTAGTAAAACAGTAGTTCTCAGCCCAAAACATGATGTAGAAATATCATTTAAGTTTCAAATCTGAGTAAAAGTGGCTGAGTTTGTAAAACAGTAGATATCAACAGGACTGAGTTCAAATAATAAGTCAAGCAGTAAGGAATCAGTGATAAAAATCCCCGAAGGGTCCAAATAGTTGGCACGAAGCCCAATTATGGCAATCAGCCCAAATCATGATGGTAACAAATGAATTTCAGTCAAATATTCGGTAAAATCATCAATCAGGATGGACCAAGTCACAATCCCCAGTAGTGAAAACCCCACGCTCATCATCTAGCGCGTATCTTGCCTCAATATAGCACTACGATGTGCAATCCGGGGTTTCAAACTCTCAGAACATCATTTACAACCATTACTCACCTCGAACTGGCTAATTCTCTAGCTCACGACGCCTTTGCCCCTTGAATTGGCCTCCACGCGCGTCGAATCTATCCAAAATCAGAACGAATACGTCACAATACGCTAAGGGAACAAAGCCCAAGCGAAAACATTCGAAAAATATCAAAAATCTCGAAATTAGCAAAACCCGAGCCCCGGACCCACATCTCGGAATGGGGTAAAATTACATTTTCAAAATCCTCATACCCTCACGAGTCTAACCATACCAAAATTATCCAATTCTGATACCATTTGGTCCTTCAAATCATCATTTTACATTTTTGAAAGGTTCCACAATTTTCTTCCCAAATTCCATCTCAAATCATGAATTAAATGATGAATTCAGCGATAGATTCATGTACTCTAACCAAATCTGAGTTAGAATCACTTACCCCGACCAATTTCTTGAAAAACCTTTGAAAAATCGCCAAAATCCGAGCTCTCTAGGTCAAAATATCAAATAAAATCCAAAACTCTCGTATTTATAGAGTACCCCTCGGATTCCGACACTGCTGACCGCACAAAAATGACTGCGGTACGCGCAAAACCAGCAGGGTCCGCGCAAAAAAAACCGCGGCCGCGCAGGTCTTGCTCTGCAGGGACAGGCTTTAGTATTTTGTCCATAACTTTCGCTACAGATGTCCAAATTGCGATATCTTTACCTTTCTGGAAACTAGACACGAAGGAATACAATGTTCGTTTTTGAATCACCTCAAAATTACTTGTGGATCAAATGATATGAGCTTCCGAAGTAATACCAGCAACTTGCAGTCTTCACGACCGCGGCCGCGGCCATTTTGACGCGGCCAGCACTAGGCCAGCCCGCCCAGCGCGAAAAGGAGCGTGGTCCGCGCCAAAACTGCTGCTCCCTCCATTTTTCTAAGTTCCTAGGTGTCCGTACTCGCTCAAAACTCACCCGAAACATACCCGAGGCCCCCGGGACCTCAACCAAAAGCACCAACGCATCCTAAACATTATTCAACCTCGTTCCAATCATCAAAACACCTCGACTAACACCAAAATCATCAAATCACCTCGAATTCAAGCCTATGAATCTCAAGAACTTCCAAATTTTATTTTTGATCAAAAACCCAACCAAACCACGTCCGAATGACCTCAAATTTTGCAGACAAGTCCAAAATGACATGGCGAAGCTACAGAAACTCTCGGAATTCCATTCCGACCCTCGGATCAAAATCTCACCTATCAACCAGAATTCGCCAAAATACTAACTTCGCCAATTCAAGCCTAATTCTACACTGTACCTCCAAAACCACTTCCGATCACTCTCCTAAGTCACAAATCTCCTCCCGAAGCTAACCGAACCATCGGAACTCACATCCGAACCCTCTAAGACATAAGTCAACATCCGGTTGACTTTTCCAACTTAAGCCTTCTTAAAAGAGACTAAGTATCTCATTTCTTACCAAATCCTCTCCGAACTCGAACTAATCATCTCGATACCATAAAACATGGATAACAAAGCATAAAGAAGATGAAATGGGGGAAATGGAGCGGTAACTCATGAGACGACTGGCCGGGTCGTCACATCCTCCCCAACTTAAACAAACGTTCGTCCTCGAACGAGTCAAGAAACATACCTGAAGCCTCAAACAGATGAGGATATCTGCTCTATATCTCCCGCTCGGTCTCATAGGTGGCCTCCTCCATGGGCCGACCTCTCCACTGCACCTTCACTGAAACTATATCCTTTGACCTCAACTTCCGAACGTGGCGACCCAAAATAGCTACTGGCTCCACATCAAAGGTCAAATCGTCATCCAACTGAACCGTGCTGAAGTCCAAAACATGAGACGGATCCCTAATATACTTCCGGAGCATAGAAACATGAAATACCGGATGCACACTTGACAGGCTGGGTGGTAAAGCAAGCTCATAAGCCACTTCCCCAATCCTCCGAAGCACCTCAAAAGGCCCAATGAACCGAGGACTCAACTTGCCTTTCTTCCCAAATCTCATAACACCCTTCATGGGCGAAACCTTCATTAAGACCTTCTCACCGACCATGTAGGACACATCTCGAACCTTCCGGTCCGCATAACTCTTCTGGCATGACTGCGCTGTACGGAGCCTCTCCTGAATCACCTTCACCCTCTCTAAGGCATCCTGAACCAAATCTATCCCCAATAGTCTAGCCTCGCCGGGCTCGAACCAACCAACTAGAGATCTACACCGCCTCCCGTACAAAGCCTCATATGGAGCCATCTGAATACACGACTGGTAGCTGTTGTTGTAAGCAAACTCTGCAAGTGGTAGAAACTTATCCCATGAACCTCCAAAGTCAATAACACAAGCATGCAACATGTCCTCCAATATTTGAATAGTACGCTCGGACTGTCCGTCCGTTTGAGGATGAAATACTATGCTCAACTCTACCTGAGTACCCAACTCTCTCTGCACGGCTATCCAGAACTGCGAAGTAAATTGAGTACCTCTATCTGAGATGATGGAAACAGGACCGCCATGCAACCGAACAATCTCCCGGATATAAATCCCTGCCAACCGCTCTGAAGAATAGGTAGTACACACAAGAATGAAGTGCGCAGACTTGGTCAGCCGATCCATAATCACCCAAATAGTATCGAACTTCTTCAAAGTCCGAGGAAGTCCAACCACAAAGTCCATCGTGATTCTCTCCCACTTCCACTCGGGAATAACCATCTGCTGAAATAAGCCACGCGGTCTCTGATACTCATACTTCACCTGTTGACAGTTGAGACACCGAGCTACACATCCCACAATATCTTTCTTCATTCTTCTCCACCAATAGTGCTGCCTCAAATCCTGATACATCTTCGCGGCACCCGGATGAATGGAACACCGCGAGCTATGGGCCTCCTCCAGAATCAGCTCTCTAAGCCCATCCACATTGGGCACACAGATCCGGCCCTGCATCCTCAACACACCATCATCACCGACGGTCACGTCTCTAGCATCATCATGCTGAACTTTGTCCCCCAGGACAAGCAAATGTGGATCATCATACTGGCGCTCTCTGATGCAATCATACAAAGAAGACCAATAAACCACACAAGCCAACACCCGACTAGGCTCCGAAATATCTAGCCTCACGAACCGATTGGCCAGGGCCTGAACATCAACCGCAAGAGGTCTCTCCCCAACTAGAATTATTGCCAAACTCCCCATACTCACTGCCTTTCGGCTCAAAGCATCGACCACCACATTGGTCTTTCCTGGATGGTACAATATAGTGATATCATAATCCTTAAGCAACTCCAACCATCTCCGCTGCCTCAAATTAAGATCCTTTTGCTTGAACAAATGCTGAAGACTGCGATGATTAGTGAACACCTCACAAGATACGCCATCCAAGTAATGCCTCCAAATCTTCAATGCATGAACTATGACAACCAACTCCAAATCATGAACGGGGTAGTTCTTCTCATGGGGCTTTAACTGCCGAGAAGCATAAGAAATAACTCTACCCTCCTGCATCAACACACAACCAATCCCAACTCTTAAAGCATCACAATACACAGTATATGAACCTGAAATTGATGGTAAAACCAGCACTAGAGCTGTGGTCAAGGCTGTCTTGAGCTTCTGAAAGCTCTCATCACACTCGTCCGACCATACGAATGGAGCACCCTTCTGAGTCAACTTGGTCAAGGGCGATGCAATGGAGGAAAATCCCTGAACAAACCGGCGATAATAGCCTGCTAACCCAAGAAAGCTACGAATCTCTGTGGCTGAGGATGGTCTGGGCAACTCTAAACCGCCTCTATCTTCTTCGGATCAACCTGTATACCCTCGCTGGACACCACGTGCCCCAAGAAAGCCACTAAACTGAATTAAAACTCACACTTGGAGAATTTTGCATAAAGCTTCTCCTCCCTCAGTCTCTGTAACACAACTCTCAAATGCTCCGCGTGCTCCTCCTGACTACACGAGTACACCAGGATATCATCAATGAATACAATAACGAATGAATCCAGATAAGGCCGAAATACACTGTTCATCAAATGCATGAATGCTGCTGGGGCATTGGTTAGCCCGAAGGACATAACAAGAAACTCATAATGACCATATCTGGTCCTGAAAGCAGTCTTAAGAATATCTAAATCCCTGATCTTCAACTGGTGATAACCCGAATGGAGATCAATCTTGGAGAACACCCTCACTCCGTGAAGCTGATCAAATAAATCATCAATGTGAGGTAAATGATACTTGTTCTTAATTGTTACTTTGTTCAATTGCCTATAATCAATGCACATTCTCATCGTGCCATCCTTCTTCTTCACAAACAAAACCGGTGCATCCCAAGGGGACATACTAGGCCGAATGAACCCCTTATCTAGGAGTTCCTGAAGCTGTTCTTTCAATTCCTTCAACTCTACTGCTGCCATACGATATGGCGGAACAGAAATGGGATGAGTGCCCGACACCAGGTCAATACCAAAATCAATATCCCTGTCCGGTGGCATGCCCGACAGGTCTGCAGGAAAAACATCGGGAAAATCCCTCACAACTGGGACAAAATCAATACTAGGAGTCTCAGCTCCAACATCCCTCACAAATGCTAGATATGAAAGGCAACCCTTCCCAACCATACGCTGGGCCTTCAAGAATGAGATCACTCTACTAGGGATATAATCAGTCACACCACGCCACTCGATCCGCGGCACACCCGGCATAGCCAAAGTAACTGTCTTAACATGACAGTCTAGAATAGCACGACACGGATATAGCCAATCCATGCCCAAAATGACATCAAAACCACCATGCTCAATAGCAATAGATCCACTCGGGTCTCCAGACCCCCAATAGTCACCACACATGACCGGTACACACAGTCTACCACAATAGTATCGCCCACTAGGGTAGATACATGAACAGTTAAAGCAAGAAACTTACGGGGCGTACCCAAATAACGAGCAAAGTATGATGACACATAAGAAAAGGTGGAACTGGGATCAAATAATACAGAGGCATCTCTGTGGCAGACTGAAACAATACCTGTAATGACAACATCTGAAGCAATAGCATCTGGCCTACCAGGAAGTGCATAGAAACGGGCTTGACCGCCCCCTGATCGACCTCCCCCTCTAGGGCGACCCCTAGCTGCATGACCTCCACCCCTAGCTGGCTAGGCAGGTGGTGAGGTAACTGGAGTAGTAGTTGAGGGCTGACCCCTCTGCTGAGATGAACTAGCCATGCGACGAGGACACTGCCTCCACATATGTCCAAACTCTCCACACTCATAACAACTCCCAGGTGCTGGAGAAGGGGACTGAAGGGAACCCCTCACACCGGAGTGACCAGCTGATACACTCAGCACAGAAGAACCCTGAGCTGACGAGGCACGAGATGAATTCTGGGCTGGAAGGGCACTGAATGATGACTGGCCCCGCTGAGATCCATTATGACCATGACCCGAAGATTCCCCGCGATACTCTGGGCAGACTAGCTAAGCATGCCTGAAAGAATGACCTCTACCATGCTGAAACTGGCCCCTTAAAGGCCTCCCTCTCCTCTCGATCCTGACGGCGAATCGTCTCAATCTCGCGAGCGATATCGACCACCTCCTCGAACGTAGCACCCAACACCCTCTCTCAGGTCATAAGAATAAGGAAGTGATAGTTAAGGCCATCAACAAATCTCCTGATCCTCTCATGATCTGTCGGAACCATCCAAGTGGTATGATGAGCCAACTCAGAAAACCTCGACTCATACTGTGACACAGTCATATCCCCCTGTTGCAACAACTCAAACTGTCTACGCAGCTCCTCTCTACGGGACTGCGGCATATACTTCTCCAAGAAAAGAGTGGAGAACTGCTGCCAAGTAAGGGGCGCTGCTCTAACCGGCCTACGCCTCTCATACGCCTCCCACCATGTGAAGGCAGCCCCAGTAAACTGAAAGGTGGTAAATGCCACACCACTAGTCTCAAGAATCCCTGATGTACGGAGCATCTGCTGACATTTATCCAGAAAACCCTAGGCATCCTCACCCTCGGCACCACTGAATGACGGAGGCTAGAGTCTACCAAACCTCTCAAGACGACGCTGCTCATCATCCGGCATAACTGGCACAATAATCTCCTTAGTTGGTGCAACCGGCTGAGCTGGAGGTGCCCCCGGTGTCTATAGTCCTTGCACTACCTGCTCAGGTGTGCGAGTAGCGGGGTCTGATTGCCTCTCCCGGCCTATGAAGTAGCTACTGCTGTAGTGGCTGAAACTGCCTGAGCCAGGCAAGTGAAAACTGATAAGATCTGTGCCAAGGTCTCCTGAAGACCCAGAACCACGATAGGCATAGCTGGTGCCTGAACTAGTACTGTTGGAGCATCCATAGCGGGAGCCTGAACCGGAGCCGGGGCAGCCGATGCATCAATAGGTGCTGTCCTCGCAGATCTGCCCCTGCCACGTCCACGATCGCGTCCACGGCCTCTAGTGGCCTCAGTGGGTGGCACTGGTGGTCGTCCACCTCATCCGGTAGCTCGCGTCCTCACCATCTGTGAGAGAATGGAATATCAAAAGTTTAGTACTCGGACCAACAAGTTCGCACGACAAGAGTTTCAAGAATATGAAATTTTTTCTAAAGGTTCTGCAGCCTCTCGAGGATAAATACAGACGTCTCCGTACCGATCCGCGAGACTCTACTAAACCTGCTCATGACTCGTGAGACTTAAGTAACCTAGACTCTGATACCAACTTGTCACGACGCGATCCCCGAACCCGGTCGTGATGGCGCCTCTCGTGAAGACAAGGCCAGCCAGACCAAAATGGAACACCTCCTTTAAACAGTTAATCATCATAAATAGTAATAACATATAATATAATGCTCATAAATTGCGGAATTTAACGATAATAACAGCAGGAACCATCCCGACATAGACCAAACCGGGGTGTCACAAGTCATGGCTACTACAGAATCTACTATAGGTCTACAAAGTACGGAATCCGATACAACAGTTTGAAGAAAACATAAATGATAGAGGATAAGAGAGTCAAGGGGCTGCAGACGTCAACAGCTACCTCGTAACTCCAAATCACTGCCTAGCCTGAAAGGAATCAGCACTCAGGTGCGGACTCTACTATACCTGAATCTACACACATGGTGTAGGGAGTAATGTGAGTACTCCGACTCAGTGAGTAATAATTACAAATAATGGCTGAAAGTATGAAAATACGTAAAGGCACAAAGCAATTCCATATCAAGCAGTAAAATCACTTAAAGCAGTAAATTAGTGAAGAAATCAAATGATATTCCTTTTTAAAACAAGTAAAACAGGTAATTTAACAAGTAGAAATCCGCCCGTCGGGCACAGTATCAATCGCTCAGCATAGTATCAGCCCCTCGGGCTCACTCTCAGTACAGTATCAGCCCTGCGGGCTACCTCACAATCACTCAGCATAATGGTTAGCCATTGTTACCTGACCAACTTTCATCAAACAGTGTCATTGTTACCACTGTTTCAAATCATATGGGTACCCGCGCTCACTGTGGGTGTGTAGACTCCAGAGGGGCCCCTTACGGCCCAAGCCCTATATCAAGACACCTCGTGGCATTATCACTCAACATATCCTCACATCACTCAAGCCACCACATGACATAAATAGTATCTCAGGCCTTCGGCCTCATATCACTCAACATATCCTCACATATGGCCCTCGGCCTCACTCAGTCCAGAAATCATCATAAGCCCCTTGGGCATTAGTAAAACAGTAGTTCTCAGCCCAAAACATGATGTAGAAATATCATTTAAGTTTCAAATCTGAGTAAAAGTGGCTGAGTTTGTAAAACAGTAGATATCAACAGGACTGAGTTCAAATAATAAGTCAAGCAGTAAGGAATCAGTGATAAAAATCCCCGAAGGGTCCAAATAGTTGGCACGAAGCCCAATTATGGCAGTCAGCCCAAATCATGATGGTAACAAATGAATTTCAGTCAAATATTCGGTAAAATCATCAATCGGGATGGACCAAGTCACAATCCCCAGTAGTGATAACCCCACGCTCATCATCCAACGCGCATCTTGCCTCAATATAGCACTACGATGTGCAATCCGGGGTTTCAAACCCTCAGAACATCATTTACAACCATTACTCACCTCGAACTGGATAATTCTCTAGCTCACGACGCCTTTGCCCCTTGAATTGGCCTCCACGCGAGTCGAATCTATCCAAAATCAGAACGAATATGTCACAATATGCTAAGGGAACAAAGCCCAAGTGAAAACATTCGAAAAATATCAAAAATCTCGAAATTAGCAAAACCCGATCCCCGGGCCCACGTCTCGAAATCGGGTAAAATTTATATTTTCAGAATCCTCATACCCTCACGAGTCTAACCATACCAAAATTATCCAATTCTGATACCATTTGGTTCTTCAAATCATCATTTTACATTTTTGAAAGGTTCCAAAATTTTCTTCCCAAATTCCATCTCAAATCACGAATTAAATGATGAATTCAGTGATAGATTCATGTACTCTAACCAAATCTGAGTTAGAATCACTTACCCCAACTAATTTCATGAAAAACCTTCAAAATATCGCCAAAATCCGAGCTCTCTAGGTCAAAATATCAAATAAAACCCAAAACCTCGTATTTATAGAGTACCCCTCTGATTCTGACATCGCTGACCGCACAAAAATGACCGCGGTCCGTGCAAAACCAGCGGGATCCGCGCAAAAACGACCGCGGCCGCTCAGGTCTTACTCTGTAGGGACAGACTTTAGTATTTTGGCCATAACTTTCGCTACAGATGTCCAAATTGCGATATCTTTACCTTTCTGGAAACTAGACACAAAGGACAACAACGTTCATTTTTGAATCACCTCAAAGTTCCTTGTGGATCAAATGATATGAGCTTCCGAAGTAAGACCAGCAACCTACAGTATTCACGACCGCGGCCGCGGCCACTTTGACGCGGCCAGCACTATGCCAGCGTGGCCAGCGCGAAAAGGAGCGCGATCCGCGCCAAAACTGCTGCTCCCTCCATTTTTCTAAGTTCCGGGGTGTCCGTACTCGCTCAAAACTCACCCGAAACACACCCGAGGCCCCCGAGACCTCAACCAAAAGCACCAACGCATCCTAAACATTATTCAAACTTGTTCCAATCATCAAAACACCTTGACTAACACCAAAATCATCAAATCACTTCGAATTCAAGCCTATGAATCTCAAGAACTTCCAAATTCTATTTTTGATCAAAAACCCAACCAAACCACGTCCGAATGACCTCAAATTTTGCAGACAAGTCCAAAATGACATAACGAAGCTACAGAAACTCTCGGAATTCCATTCTGACCCTCGGATCAAAATCTCACCTATCAACCAGAATTCGCCAAAATACTATCTTCGCCAATTCAAGCCTAATTCTACACTGTACCTCCAAAACCACTTCCGATCACTCTCCTAAGTCACAAATCACCTCCCGAAGCTAACCGAACCATCAGAACTCACATCCGAACCCTCTAACACATAAGTCAACATCCAGTTGACTTTTCCAACTTAAGCCTTCTTAAAAGAGACTAAGTGTCTCATTTCTTACCAAATCCTCTCCGAACTCGAACTAATCATCTCGATCCCATAAAACACGGATAACGAAGCATAAAGAAGATGAAATGGGGGAAATGGAGCGGTAACTCATGAGACGACTGGCCGGGTCGTCACATCCTCCTCAACTTAAACAAACGTTCGTCCTCGAACGAGTCAAGAAACATACTTGAAGCCTAAAAAAGATGAGGATATCTTCTCTGTATCTCCCGCTCGGTATCCCAGGTGGTCTCCTCCACGGGCCGACCTCACCACTGCACCTTCACTGAAACTATATCCTTTGACCTCAACTTCCGAACCTGGCGACCCAAAATAGCTACTGGCTCTACATCAAAGGTCAAATCGTCATCCAACTGAACCGTGCTGAAGTCCAAAACATGAGACGGATCCCCAATATACTTTCGGAGCATAGAAACATAAAATACCGAATGCACACTCGACATGCTGGGTGGTAAAGCAAGCTCATAAGCCACCTCCCCAATCTTCCGAAGCACCTCAAAAGGCCCAATGAATCGAGGACTCAACTTGCCTTTCTTCCCAAATCTCATAACACCCTTCATGGGTGAAACCTTCAGCAGGACCTTCTCACCGACCATGTAGGACACATCTCGAACCTTCCGGTCCGCATAACTCTTCTGACGTGACTGTGCTGTACGAAGCCTCTCCTGAATCACCTTCATCCTCTCTAAGGCATCCTGAACCAAATCTGTCCCTAATAGTTTAGCCTCGCCGGGCTCGAACCAACCAACTGGAGATCTACACCGCCTCCCGTACAAAGCCTCATATGGAGCCATCTGAATACTCGACTGGTAGCTATTGTTGTAAGAAAACTCTGCAAGTGGTAGAAACTTATCCCATGAACCTCCAAAGTCAATAACACAAGCACGCAACATGTCCTCCAATATTTGAATAGTATGCTCGGACTGTCCGTCCGTTTGAGGATGAAACGCTGTGCTCAACTCTACCTGAGTACCCAACTCTCTCTGCACGGCTATCCAGAACTGCGAAGTAAACTGAGTACCTCTATCTGAGATGATGGAAATAGGAACGCCATTCAACCGAACAATCTCCCGGATATAAATCCCTGCCAACCGCTCTGAAGAATAGGTAGTACACACAGGAATGAAGTGCGCAGACTTGGTCAGCCGATCCACAATCACCCAAATAGCATCGAACTTCTTCAAAGTCCGAGGAAGTCTAACCACAAAGTCCATCGTGATTCTCTCCCACTTCCACTCGGGAATAACCATATGCTGAAATAAGCCACCCAGTCTCTGATGCTCATACTTCACATGCTGACAGTTGAGACCCGGAGCTACACATTCCACAATATCTTTCTTCATTCTTCTCCACCAAACATCGGAGGCACCACCAGCCCAGCCGGTTGTACCTGCTCAAGATTATATAGTACCATTCATGCCTGATAATGAGTAGCGTAGGTTGGAGAGGTTTGGTAGACTTCAGCCTCCGACTTTCAGTGGTATAGAGGGCGAGGATGCCCAGGGTTTCTTAGATAAGTGTTAGGGGATTCTACGTACGGTGGGTATTTTTGAGACCAGTGGGGTCTCGTTCACTACCTTTCAGTTCTTTGGAGGTACCTTTACTTGGAGGGAGGCTTATGAAAGGCATAGGCCTATCGTGCAATGGCCCTCACCTGGCAGCAGTTCTCCGCTCTCTTTTTGGAGAAATATGTACCGCAGTCTCATAGAGAGAAGCTGCACAAGAAGTTTGAGTAGTTGCGTTAGGATAATATGACTATGACCCAGTATGAGATGAGGTTCTCTGAGTTTTCCCGTAATGCTTTCTGGTTGGTTCCCACAGATAGGGAGAGGATCAGGAGGTTCGTTGATGGCCTCTCATATCAGCTACAAATTCTTATGACTAGAGAAAGGGTGTCTGGTGCTTCTTTTGAGGAGGTTGTTGACATTGCTCGGGACATAGAGTCGATTCGCCGTCAGGAGCGAGTAGAGAGGGAGGACAAGAGGCCTCATGGATCTGGTAGTTTTGGGGGTGCTCCAATATTGTAGTACAAAACTTTCGTACTACAATAAGAAAATTAACTGTTTGTGTAGCTTGGCCTTTGCCGTGCTGGAACCTTTGCTTTGCTAGAACGGTCCATTTTTAGATATCTCCTAAATTTCCCTCTTGTTCTT
Source organism: Nicotiana tabacum (assembly GCF_000715075.1). Lineage (NCBI taxonomy): Eukaryota > Viridiplantae > Streptophyta > Magnoliopsida > Solanales > Solanaceae > Nicotiana > Nicotiana tabacum. The sequence continues at coordinate 52,888,205 of NC_134087.1, read as the reverse complement.
TCTTTCGAGTGGATGAAAAGGCCGGTCCATGTATGAAAATAGAGTAAGAATACTCTAAGAAAGTAAGCTTATTGTAGTACAAATGTTTTGTGAGTTATAAATAGCTAACGTTGGTTATAGTACGAAAGTTTTATGAGTTTTGTAGCTTGGTAAGTCGCCCCTTATGGGTTGTTGAAGCCAGCCCATTTGTAGGAAAACTTTTACGACTATAAGCAAATTAACTATTTATGTAGCTAAGCCGTACCTTATGGGTTGTTGAAGCCAACCCCTTTGTAGGAAAACTTTTGCGACTATAAGCAAATTAATTGTTTGTGTAGCTTGGCAAGCCATCCCTTATGGGTTGTTGAAGCCAGCCCATTTGTAGGGAAACTTTCGTATCTATGATTTAGTTTGCTTTCTTGGAGTCTCTTGCTCCTCATGGGGGTCAGTTCCAGCACGGCAGAGGCCATCCATTTAGACATGCTCAGCCAGCTCACCTAGTTCACCATGGGGCATCATCGGGCCATGGTTCTCACAGTTCTCATCAAGGCCATTCATCACTTAGTGCCCTCCCAACCAGAGTTTGTCACATGCTTCATCATTTTAGGGCTCCTCTATGCCAGGTTCTTCTACCAGTCATCCCGGTGCTAGGGGTTCTCTTCAGTCCCTGTTACCAGCACCAAGGGGTTGTTATGAGTGTGGAGAGTTGGGGTATATGTAGAGGCAGTATTCTCATCGTCATGGGGGTCCTCCAACAGAGGAGTCAGCCATCGACTTCAACACCGGTTACTTAACAACCCGCCCAGTCAGCTAGGGGTCACCCTAGAGGGGGAGGTCGATCAAGTGGTGGTCAGGCCCATTTCTATGCACTCCCAGCCAGACCAGATGCTATTGCTTTAGATGCTGTGATCACAGGTATTGTTTCAGTTTTCCATAGGGATGCCTCTGTATTATTTGATCCTAGTTCCACTTTTTCATATGTGTCATCATATTTTGCTCAATATTTGGATACACCCCACGAGTCTCTTGTTTCATCCATTCGTGTATCTACTCTGGTGATCGATATTATTATTATGGAACGCATATATCGGTCTTATGTGGTGACTATTGGGTGTTTGGAGATTCGAGTGGACCTTTTACTGCTTAGTATGGTTGATTTTGATGTGATATTGGGTATAGATTGGTTGTATCCGTGTCATGCTATAATGAAATGCCATGCTAATACGGTGACATTGGCTATGCTTAGGGTTCCATAGATTGAGTGGCAAGGTTTGTCGGATTAAGTTCCCAGTAGGGTGATTTCATTTTTGAAGGCCCAACAAATGGTTAGGAAGGGTTGTCTTTATTATTTGGCCTTTGTGAGGGATGTCAGTGCAGAGACTCCTACTATCGATTCAGTTTCGGCAGTGAGGGATTTTTCGGATGTGTTTCTTGCAGACCTACCGGGCATGGTACCGGACAGGGATATGACTTCGGTATTGATTTGGTGTCGGGCACTCAGCCCATTTCTATTCCACCGTATCGTATGGAGTCGGCGTAGTTAAAGGAGTTGAAGAAGCAGCTTCAGGAACTCCTTGATAAGGGGTTTATCTGCCTAGTGTGTCACCTTGGGGTGTGCCTGTTCTATTTGTGAAGAAGAAGGATGGCACGATGAGGATGTGCATTGATTACAGCCAGTTGAACAAAGTCACAATCAAGAACAAGTATCCTTTGCCTCGTATGATATTTTATTTGACCAACTTCAGGGAGAGAGGGTGTTCTCCAAGATTGATCTCATGTCAGGGTATCACCAGTTGAAGATTAGGGACTCGAACATTCTTAAGACAGCTTTCAGGACCTGATATGGTCATTATGAATTCCTTGTGATGTCTTTTGGGTGGACTAATGCCCCTGCAACGTTTATGCATTTGATGAACGACATGTTTCGGCCTTATCTCGACTCATTTATTATTGTTTTCATTGATGATATTCTGGTGTACTCGCGTATCCAGGAGGAGCACGCTGAGCATTTGAGAGTTGTATTACATCGGTTGAGGGAGGAGAAGCTTTATGCTAAGTTCTCCAAGTGTGAGTTTTGGCTCGATTCAGTTGCATTCTTGGGGCATGTGGTGTCCAGTGAGGGTATTCAGGTTGATCTAAAGAAGATAGAGGCAGTTCAGAGTTCGCCCAAATCGTCCTCAGCCATAGAGATTCTTAGCTTTCTTGGGTTGGCGGGTTATTACTATCGGTTCATTCAGGGATTTTCATCTATTGCATCACCCTTGACCAATTTGATCCAAAAGGGTGCTCCTTTCAAGTGGTCGGATGAGTGTGAAGCGAGCTTTCAGAAGCTTAAGACTGCCTTGACCACATCTCTAATGTTGGTTTTGTCATCAGCTTCAGGTTCTTATACGGTATATTTTGATGCTTCTCAGATTGGCATCGGGTGTGTGTTTATGTAGGAGGGTAGAGTGATTGCTTATGCTTCTCGTCAGTTGAAGCCCCATGAGAAGAAATACCAGGTTCATGATTTGGAGTTGGTTGCCATTGTTCACGCGTTGAAGATTTGGAGGCATTATCTCTATGGTGTGTCTTGTGAGGTGTTTACTAATCATTGTAGCCTCCAGCATTTGTTGAAACAGAAGGATCTCAATTTGAGGCAGCGGAGATGGTTGGAGCTGCTAAAGGACTATGATATTACTATTTTGTACCATCCGGGGAAGGCCAATATAGTGGCCGATGCCTTGTGTAGGAAGGCAGTGAGTATGAGTAGTTTTGCATTTATTCCTGTTGGGGAGAGACTATTACACCCCATGTTTTTGTACGTATAGGTACGCCATAAATAAATTGATATAAGATCAGAAATAAAATATTACGTCCCGCGTTCTCGTACGCTAAAGTTTCATCGTAAGTTAATCGATGTGAGTTCGGGAATGAGATTTATTTTGGGATTATAAGTATCGCGCTATTTCAAACAAGGCATAAGTAAACTCGTGAAGGTGAGAGGGTAAGAAAATCGAAAAAATGAGTCCCATTCACCTGGTTTACTACTAGAAGTGAATCGCATTTTGCTTCGATGGTCTCAGCTCCCAAGCTTTTGGCTAGTTCGAAACCTGCAATTATAGCCTCGTACTCAGCCTCATTGTTAGTCAATTTTGCAATTTTTATGGATTGACTGATCACGCCGCCCGTAAGTGGCTTTAGGACTGTACCTAGTCCGGAACCTCTTATGTTTGTGGCACTGTCAGTGAACAGGGTCCATACCCCGGAAGACATGCCTGATTTTAGTAAAAGTTCCTTTTCTACCTCAGGCACGAGAGAGGGCGAGAAGTCGGCCAAGAAGTCTGCTAGAATCTAGGAATTGATGGCTATTCGAGGTTGATACTCGATATCATACCCCCCGAACTCGATGGCCCATTTGGCCAATCGACCCGATAGTTCGGGTTTGTGCAATATGCTCCGGAGGGGGTATGTCATTAGAACGCAAATGTGATGGCATTGGAAACAGGGTTTCAATTTTTGCGATGCACTTATTAATGCGAGAGCAAATTTTTCGAGGTGAGAATACCTAGTTTCAGCATCCCCTAGGGCCCGTCTTACGTAATAAACAGGGAATTGCGTACCTTGCTCTTCTCGAACTAGCACGCCACTTACTGCTATCCCGAATACGGCCAGGTATAGATATAGTGTTTCATCCACCTTTGGTATGTGGAGTAGAGGCGGACTTATCAGATATCGCTTAAGCTCTCCTAATGCGCGTTGGCACTCTGGAGTCCATTCGAAGTTGTTCTTTCTTTTGAGTAAGGAGAAGAAATGATGGCTCCTGTCAGATGACCTGGATATGAATTTGCCTAGAGCCGCTATCCGACCTGTTAGCCGTTGCACAGACTTTACATTGTTTACCACCGTGATTTCTTCGATGGCCTTGATTTTATCGGGGTTAATCTCGATCCCCCTGTTTGATACCATGAAGACTAGGAATTTTCCCGAACCTACTCCGAAGGCACATTTCTCGGAGTTAAGCTTCATGTTGTAACTTCTAAGGATGTCAAATGTTTCCTGCAAAGATAGGATGCAGAGATATTTGGACAAACTCCAAGTCACATTACGTCGCTTCAAAGAATGGACTTTGGTTCATGTACCTTGAGAGAAGAACAACAAGGTCGATGCCCTCGCAAACCTGGGATCATCTGTTGAGGAAGACGACCTACTCCCCCGGGCTGTCGTCCAGCTATCTAAATCTGTAATCGTGGAAGGTCATGCGGAGATTAATTCCACAAGTCTAACATGGGACTGGAGAAATAAATACATTGATTATTTGAAAGACGGAAAATTACCCGAGGACCCAAAGGAATCAAGGGCCATGCGAACCAAAGTAGCCCGATTCTCTCTCGATGAAAACAAGACTTTATACAGAAGAACTTTTGATGGCCCCCTAGCCGTATGTCTGGGATAGGGGATATAGATTATGTACTCCGAGAAATTCATGAGGGCATCTGCGGGAACCATTATGGAGCCGATGCATTGGTCCAAAAGGTAATCAGAGCAGGCTACTATTAGGACAACATAAAAAAGGATACCAAAGAATTCGTATGGAAGTGCGACAAATGCCAGAGATTTGCCCCGATGATTCGCCAACTCGGTGAACGGCTGCACTCGGTCTTATCCCCATGGTCGTTCATGAAGTGGGGGATGGACATCGTCGGACCCCTGCCAACGGCACCAGAGGTAAGGCTAGATTTATTTTATTTATGACTGATTATTTCTCCAAATGGGTGGAAGCGCAGGCCTTCAAAAAAATAAGGGAAAAAGAAGTCATCAGCTTCATCTGGGACCACATCATGTGTCGATTCAGGATTCCTTCCAAGATAACGTGTGAGAATGGGAAACAATTCATCGGGAGAAAGGTAACATAATTCCTCGAGGATCAAAAATCAATAGGATCCTGTCGACGCCCCACAACCAGTGTGCAAACGGCCATGCCGAGTCCACAAACAAAACCATCATCCAAAACTTAAAAAAGAAACTGGAAAGCACCAAGGGAAAGTGGAAAGAAATATTGCCAGAGATGTTGTGGGCATAACGAACAACTTCAAAATCGAGCACAGGAGAAACACCTTTCTCTCTAGTATACGGTGCTGAAGCTTTGATACCAGTGGAGGTCGGGGAGCCGAGCGCCAGATTCCAACATGCCACTAAGAGCTCGAACGACGAGGTCATGACAGCGGCACTCAAATTGTTGGATGAAAGGCGGGAAGCCTCGCTAGTCCGAATGGCCACCCAAAAGCAAAGGATCGAAAGATATTATAACAGGAGAACAAACCTCCGATATTTTGGAATTGGGGACTTGGTTCTAAGGAAAGTCACCCTTAACACCCGAAACCCTAATGAATGAAAGTTGGGCCAAAATTGGGAAGAACCGTACCGCATCCTCGGAGTAGTCGGCAAAGGTTCTTACAATCTCGGCACCATGAAGGGCGAACAACTTCCAAGCAACTGGAACATATCCATGCTAAAATGATATTATTGCTAGGGCATCCGATGGAAAATTCCGAGAACATCATCGAGCATCCGTTGCACTTTTTTCCTTCGGCCAGGTTTTGTCCCTGGGACAGTTTTACCGGCAAGGTTTTTAACGAGGCAACGACCATACAATATCTGAAGAAGACTCAACAAGTATTCGAGATTTCTTTTAGATCCACCTCAAATACTAGGGGGCCCCCTCCACGGAAGGTCATATACTCGTGAAATCCAAGGCATCCCGAATAGGACCCCGATGGGGAAAGTAATGTACACGGCCAAACAGTCAAACGAACAGTGCCCATATATAGCATCCAAGATTTTAACGGCAAAAACATATGTACTTGTACCAGTTAATCAAAGAACACTTTTCATCAAAGCACTTCACGCTTCAAAAGAAACTCGACATTTTAGCAAAGAAGACTCCTCTATTAAAAATGTCCCGAATACTCGGAGACTGGCATCAACAATTTGACACCTGAATGACCCCCGGGTCAAAACTCCAAACTCATAAGCCCTCAACAAGGCAAAACCAAGATCGTAAAATGTATCCAAAACTGAATGTGCCACGAACACCTGGAGACTAATGCCAAAATCTCAAAAAATGAGCGACCTCAGGGTCAGGATCTCCAAAATTGTAAGCCCTCGATGAGGCAATATAAAGTTTGCAAATAATGGCTCCCGAGTCAAGAAATCCTCGACAACTCAGGGACTGCCATCAAGCGCCATCTCAATTGATTTATCAAAACCCGAGGTCGTAAGACCCCAAGCGGGCAAACTCAGTCTCGTAAGACCTCAACGGCATGCAAAAACTATAAGACCTCAACGGCATGAAAAAACTGTAAGACCTTAACGACATGTAAAACTTGTAAGACCTCAATAGCATGCAAAAACTGTAAGACCTCAACGGCATGTAAAAACTGTGAGACCCATAAAAAGGCATACCCTCGATATAGATGTCGAATCTATTTCAATCGATACTCAAAGGCTCCGGCCAAACACAAGTGACTCTGGTCACACGGCTGTACCAGCCGAACTATCGTGACTCGGGGACGCCCGACCGTCGCTACAAGGCGTAAGAGCCACTGTCGCCAGCCCACATAGCCCTTCAATTACTCTGAATCTACCTCAGAAAGAACCGGTTAAACAGGATACCCTCGACCTAGGCAAAAGAGCTACGACAATATTAGCTCCAAATCATAGGCTTCGAGCTACTCAGCCTCGGAACCAAACCTCCCGAGGTGCTCGAACATCGCCGCAAGTTACTCGAAATTGAGGTTCTTCCCGAACCAACGATGAGTCAGGCAAAAATTACTTCAAAATTCCTTAATGAGAGATGAATAAAGCCCACACAAAAGGTTGCATCGACCAAAAGTGTAAGAGCCACTGCTGCCAGCTTGAAATCTAAAAACTTAAGAGTCAAAATGAGCTCGAGTCATAACTCGATTCAGATACCGGACCCAAAATATTTAACAACATATGCCTAAGGGAAAAGCGTAAGAGCCATTATCGCCAACCTAATAAGCCTCAGGGCCGCACACAAAAGAGGTCACTTCGACCCAAGGCGTAAGAGCCACTATCGCCAGCCCACGCAAATTAGAAAACTTGAGGGTCAATTGAGCTCGAGTCAAAACCCGACTTGGAGACTAAACCCAAAACAGTTAACTATACATGCCTAAGGGTAAAGCGTAAGAGCCATTGTCGCCAGCCTAATAAGCCTCAGGGCCGCACACATAAAAGTTCGCTTTGATCCAAGGCATAAGAGCCACTGTCGCCAGCCCACGCAAATTAGAAAACTTGAGGGTCGATTCAGCCCGAGTCGAAACCCAACTCGGAGACTAAACCCAAAACAGTTAACTAGATATGCCTAAGGGCAAAGCGTATGAGCCATTGTCGCCAGCTTAATAAGTCCTAGGGCCACCCGCACATAAGGTCGCTCCAACCCAACGCGTAAGAGCCCAAGGGCCAGCTCGAAATCCTAAAAACTTGAGGGTCAGATGAACTCAGGTCGAAATCCGACTCGGAGACTGAGCTCGAGCTAATAAAAATGCCTGAAAGCAAAAAAACAAGAGCTCAAATGCCAGCTTACTCTAAAAAGTAACCGACTTAGTGTGTACGAGTCACTGTCACCAGTCTCGATGATAGTGAAGCCCTGGGGTCTAATCCGAAGACGGGACCCTGGTTCGAAGGTTAAAGAACATCACATAGTATTTCTGGAAAGCAAAAAGGAAGGGGGAACAAGAAATAAAAACCCTTCTTATAACCTCCAGGGGGATGTTTACAAGTCTTGAAAAAACCCTTACAAAGAGAGAACCAAACAGAATCTTAATCTACCATCGAAAGGGAGGTCTCCGGTGTCTCCACCAAAGGTTGCATCCCGATGACTACGGGTCCTTCAGCGGCCTCTCTTCGATGGCCTCCTCCCCTCCGGCAGACTCCGCCTTCTCTTTTGTCACCTCTTGAGCCACTGCTCGGCGCACCCCCAAAAGCAAGCAAGGCAGCATCTCTTTTCTCCAGGGTCTCAATTCTCTCGAACTCAACATGCAAAATGATATCTCCCACACGTATATCCACTGCCCGAGTCAACCTTGGCTCGGTCCCCTCGGGTGCCCCTTCGGCTCGGGCGCTTGTCACAATGGCATCTTCTCTATACAAAGATATAATAATCTCGGCTCCAGTCTTGATCCTGGATAATGTAGCCACCAGCTCGCAATGGAGACCTCTGTACTTGCCACTATCCTCCCTCGCCTCACTAAGCTGAAGCCCAACTAATATCACCTTCTCCTAGAGGGCATCCTTCTCGGAAGATATCTCTCTCTCACGCCATTTGAGTTCGGAGACTTTAGAGTCTCTGGCCCGAAGCTCCTCCCTCAGCAGGGCACATTCCTTCTCAAACTACACAAATCAGATCTGAGATGTTAAAACACTAGGATCTGGCAAAACATTCAGATAAAGGTAAACGGGGACTAGATAACCTTCTCAGTAAGGAAGCCTTCTCACGCTCAAGGCGGGTCACCTCGACCTGATACCAGGTGAAAGTATGGTTGTAAAGCACATTGGCCTTAAGCTACGAAAAAAGACAAGTTAGAAAAAAAGAGGTCAAGGAAACTAAGGCCCGAGCGACAGACAGGGAAACGAAGATTACTCGCAAAGCCTGCTCATTTCACCAAAGATGAGGGAAGAATCAACCTCATGAACTCCCTTAGAAATGGTTGGGAGCCTTTCAGGCACATCTCCGACTTTCACAGGCATCCCCACATCAAGAGATTCTTCGCATGGGGCATATTGCACTCCTTCAAAAGGTAGGGTCATTCCCTAAGGAGAATCAATCATGACCACAACACTGGCAAGGTAAGTCAGGGCCATACCATGTCTATTCGGGGTCCCTAAACTAGGCCCCTCCAAACCACCTAATGAAGGCACCTCAGATCGAGGAGAACTCTGACTACCGACCAGCTCAGGGGAAGAACCCGATGCTCTCTCAATTGTCTCTCTGCCACAAAGTGGGGCCACAACGACATCAATCTATGGCTCGGAAGCCACCATCTCTACGGCCCTAGGATCATCCAGGCTTATCCCTCCCTCAGGCATCATAGAGAAGTTGTTTTCCTCCTCACCCTCAGGGTTTCCCACCATTTTTGGGGTTAGATATTCCGAGTCGGCCTTAGTCTCTTCCGCTTAATCCTCTTAGATTAGGAAGGTCGGTCCAACGAATCCCCTTGTCTTTTCTTCCCTTTGTTGGGTACCAAAGTTCCTTCCCCATCGAGTAAAGCTCCATTAATCAAGGGGAGTTCCCCTAAACCTACACAAAGGCAAGAGGTAAGCACAGGGAACGGGAGCACTAATAGTAGCGATTTGAGTCGAAAGGGATGACTACAGCAAGGGTAGAGGCTCACCATGATCCTTGGCTTCCCACCGCGACTGGGATAAATCACTCCACACTCGCTTAGCATACGGGCAAATCGAGTACAGACGACTGACCCAATTCTGGAAGTCTGAAATAGCACCAGGGTAAATTGTTGCGGTTGTAGTAAAAAAAATAATACATGTTAAGTGCTTGAAAGAACATAGCCGGAGAGAAGCGAGGGAAGTCAAGGTAGCTTGTCTACTCTCGCTCCACATTCCACCTCTCGGGGAACGGTATCTTTTTCGCTGGGATCAGGTCAGAATTCCTAACTCGAACAAATCGGCTTATCCATCCCCCCTTTCCAAGCTCTTCGGTATAGGCAAAGAGAGACCTTGGGGCACGATAGCGAAGTTTGATTAAACTCCCACGGAAGAGACGGGGGTTGTACATCCTGATTAGATGATCAAGGGTGAAGGGCATCTCTCCGATCACGTTCACGTAGTACCTGATCATGTAAACAACACGCCAGAATAAAAGATGAATCTGGCCAAGAGTCACTTGGCATCATTGACAGAAGTCGAGAATCACGGGGTCGATCGAGGGCGAAGATGTCCCCACCGGCCCTAGAGTAAACGGATAGGCAATTAGCTTTCACTCTTTCAATGTCTGTTATCGAGCTAGTATACTGAGTCATGGGCTCGCTACACCCCGGCTTCGAATAAGGTCTCTCGGCCCTGAAATCAGAGGCCATCGCGAAAGACCCTGGAACACATTCCTCCGCACGAAGAGGCACTATCACTTCACCTTGAGATAGGAGCGAAGAGGACGAGGCCACAACCTCCTAAGAAGCGGAGGCAGAAGTTTGCCATTTCTAGAAATTTCCAGGAAAAAAAAAAGGAAAGTTGTGTTCCTAAGAAAAAATGAAAGCAAATGAAGAATGAACCTTTTCTAAGGTTTGGGAATACAATGAGTAATAGAAAATAAGAAGGAGAGTATTTATAAAAACCCCGCATGCGCATTGAAGAAGGCCAAGAGACAGCCAACTGCCATAGTTAATGCAAAAATCTTTAGGGGCTGCATGTGCATCGTATATTGGTGCCTTGTGCCTGACGGCGTTACGAGAGCGTCGGAGGGTGAAGAAATTCAAGGTCATTTCTTATCACTTTCGCTCTAAGAAACGCGGAGACTATCTGTGTACGGTAAAATCGGGGGTGTCCAATTTCCTCATCATTATAGTGCCATGCGAACGTGCTTCTCGAGGTTCGAGACCGAGATCAAGGCCCACTGTCAAGGGTCATCGGGGCCCGATCTCAGGGTAGTATAGACCAATGGCTATATTAGAAAAGAGGGAAGTTCCCATGACGCTTGGCTAAGACTGACAAAGCCTAGCGGGCTATTCTAAACCCAATGTAGGGCGTCAGAACATCATATCTAACTGTCCCATCCCCATATCCGAGTAGCTAATGTGTTTTGTACTATGTTATGATTCCCCTCCTATATAATGGGCATTCCTACCATTCTTGTAAACTCTGTTTCTCCAGCTGCTCTATAAGAAATATAGAAAAACACTCTCTTTGCTCTCTCATATACTCTCTTGATATTATTGCTTTCATTTTGTTATCTTCTTATTTGTTCATCATTCATTGCTTATCATTAGCCATAAATAGCCCTCTTTAATTGCATCATAACTGTTATCCCTACCCCCGATCACCCACGATATCTCAAGTCCGAGCCCTGGAATCGACTTCGAGGCCCCAAATCGATCGGCTCGAGGTCCTGAATAGCTGACCCAACGGTTTGGTTATAGCTCTCTCCCTAGATTTATTTCGTCTCTGAGTCTCATATACTTAGCATCAACTGCTTAATAAACTAGCATAAAAATGGAGGACGTATTTTTAGAGACCATCAACAAATTTAATTGTTAAAACCATTTTCACAGTAACAACTATATACTTCATCTGAGCTTTCTAGAATGAGATAGAAAAAACATAATAAAAAAATATCTTTCCCTCTTCTATCTTTTATCTCTCTCGATTAGGGTTTCTTTTCACTTTAAGATTTCTACGATTGACTCCAATAATGGAGTCTAATATGGTATCAGAGCACTCCAATCGATCTGCCTCACTTAGAGCTTTCGTCTGATGGTAACCATCAAGCTTGGTTCACTGATTTCATTCATATCGAAGAGTCTCATGTCAGAACCTTCTGGAAACTTTTCTAAGTTTTTGTCTCTTTCCTGTTATTAGAAGACCTTAGCTTCTTCAGGTGTGCGAGGAAGGAGGGTAAAAATTCTATTCTCTTATTTGCATGTGAAAATCTAGGTAATATTAGGTCATTTTGTTCTACTTGTGAAATTTGGACTGCTTCTGTGATTCTACGAATTGTCAGTCTAGAAATTTACTTTGTGTATGAATATGGGAAGTCCTTCATCTACTGCTGATGGTTTTGTCGAGTTCACTGTGGACTCGTCTCACCCGTTCTATGTTCATCCCTCCGATAGCATTGGAAGTTAATTAGTTTCCATATCGTTCAATGGAACCGGTTTTGTACATTGGCATAGTAGTATGCTTACCTCCTTCTCTACCAAAAATAAATTAGGAATAGGGACTGGTAATGTATCTCAACCTCCACCTAATTCTCCCTATTATCCCTTCTGAGAACGATTTAATGATATGGTGAAAGCTTGGATCCGCCTTTTTATTTAGCAACTGCCACCCCGCTTAATATGAATAGGATGTACTTACCGACCGGTGATAGGAAAGAGCTGATCACCAATTCTCTGACTAGGAAGATAGCAGAGAGTGTTATGTATCTCAACACTGCTAGAGAAGTGTGGAGTGACATAAATGAGAGGTTTGGACAATCCAATGGATCCAAATACATTCAAATCCACAGGGAAATTAGTTCTACCTCCCAAGGATCTTCTGATATTACTACTTATTTTACCAGAATGAGAGCTTTATGGGATGAATTGAATTCTGCTTATGTTGGTCCTACATGCTCTTGTGGAGCACTACTCAAATTTATTGAAGACCAACACCTTTTTCAATTCCTGAGTGGTCTAAATGAGTCCTATTCAACAGCCAAGAGTAGCATTATGCTTATGTCTCCACTTCCATCAATTAGCAAAGCATATTCTTTGCTTCAACATGATCAAAGCCAAAAGGAAAATCAGGCTCCAAATTTGGGTTTCTCTGGTGATTCAGCTTCCTTTTCTGCTACTTCATCCAACTCCAATCCCCAATCATAACAGAATACTTTCCATATATTGAACATAAGGACCTAAGAACCCTAGAGCATATTTCCCACAAATAAGTCCGAGCACACACTCACCTCGCATGCACGGACTACAATTAGCAAAGAAGACTCAAATCCTAAGGGAAAGTCCCCCCACACAAGGTTAGGCAAGATACTTACCTCAAAGACGACAAACTGATACTCTAAAATACACTTCTCGGGCAAAAAGACCTCCGGGCTCAAATCTAACCAAATTAACTTCAAAGCACAAATAAAACACATAAGAAACTATTCCGGATCATAAAGTCTCAATCTTTAACAAAATCCAAAAAATTGGTCCAAAAGTCGACCCCAGGCCCGCACCTCGGAACCCGACAAATTTTACAAAATCCAAATACCCATTCCAATATGAGTTCAACTATACAAAATTTATTAAATTCCAATACCATTTGGCCCCTCAAATCACGATTTTTCATTTTAGGAATTTTCTTCAAAAACCAACATTTTACTCAACCCAAATCACAAATTAAATGATAAAAGAAGAAAAATTCATGGAATACAATTAATTCTAGGTGAAGAACACTTACCCAATCGTTTTACTTGAAAAACCCACAAAGAATCGCCCAAAACCGAGCTCTAGAACTCCAAAAATGGTGAAAATGACAAACCCTCGGATTAGAGTACTTTTTATTCTGCCCAGGTCTTAAAGCATCGCGAACACGGAGGAAGTATCCCTTTCGCGAAGAAGAAAAAGGAAGGCTGCCCAGTTGTGCTTCACGAACGCGACAGCACGCACGCGAACGCGAAGAAGGAAAATATTATGGCCCAGAGATTGCTCTTCGCGAACTCGTGAACTACTACGCGAACGTGAAGAGTGGAACGGCATAACTACGCGAACGCGATGGACAGATGCGAACGCGATGAAGGAAGAGATAGAGCTTCGTGAACGCGATGCTTTTAAGCAAACACGAAGAAGGATTTCCAAGTGGTCAGCAGCAAAGCTTCACGAATGCGGAAGGCGGTTCGCGATCGCGAAAGAGGATACCAGAAGCAGAAACAGTAGTTCAAAAACAAGGGAAAATGACCTGTAGCCCATCCGGAACACACCCGAGGCCCCCGGGATCCCGTCTAAACACACAAACAAGTCATATAACCTAACACGGACTCGCTCGAGGTCTCAAATCACATCAAACAATGCCGAAACAATGAATTATACCATGAATCGAACTTACGAACTTCCCAATCTTCCAACTTCCAAATCTCGTGCCGAAACCTATCAAATCATCCCAGAATGATGCCAAATTTTGCAGACAAGTCCAAAAAGACATACCGGTGTTGTTCCAACCCTCAGAATCGTATTCCGACCCCAATATCACAAAAGTCAACTATGAGTCAAACCTCTCCATTTTGCAAACTTTAACTTTTCCAACTTTCGCCAAAACACCTCAAATTACCCCTACGGACCTCCAAATCCGAATTCGGATGCATCCCTAAGTCCAAAATTACCATATGAAGTTGTTGAGATCACCCACGATCCATTCCGGGGCTGTTTACTCAAAAGTCCAATTCCGGTCAATTTTTCACTATTTAAACTTCCAAAACTATGTTCCTTCTTCCAATTCAACTCTTATTCATCCAGAAACTGAATCCAACCATGCACACAAGTCGATATACATAATGTGAAGCTTCTCGAGACCTCAAACTACAGAATCGAGCACAATTGCTCAAAACGACCAGTCGGGTCGTTACATCCTCCTCCACATAAACATACATTCATCCTCGAACGTGCCCAGAGTCGTTCCAAAGCCATCGAACCACTACATGATCTTACCATGCATACACCCAGGGATGATTCCCTATCACCCAACCTAAGCAAAACTAACAATGCAACTTAACTGAAGATCTCATCTCCTCCTTAGCCCTTAACCTTATAACAGAACCCAAACCTCAACATCTGAAATTCATCATCGGATCCTAATTCCATGTCATCACACTGCATGAGCCTTAACAAGCTGAATCAAGACAAATTCCAATCTAGAATACAATCACATGTTGCTCCAAACAACTCAAATGCCCGAAGCAATAACATCTGACCACCATAGTTGTTCAAATAACATCCTGGATGCTGACAATACACTTCATATCGAATATAACCTTGTTCCGGACCTCCACATCACTGCTCATGATAAAGAAACATGCAGGAACTTATAGCCGCCCATGAAGACAACAAGTCGAGAAGCTTTCTCGCCCCCCAAGGGCTATCACCCAAATCTTAGCAGAAGCACCCTCATACTTCCAAACACTCCTCACCCCCGATACTATAGTACTAATCTCAGGTCTAAGAACCTCATCTCAGCCAATACAAGCAGCACAACTGACAGCTCATCAAGGAACCACACGGATTCTCATATTACACAATTCGTACACCAAACCAACAATAACTCAATTATGCAGCACAAGTAAAGAAAAGCAGGGTATAAGAATTATCTAACGAGTACAACACGTATAACAACAAAAGTGTAATTCTTCATCAAATCGTCCCACAGAGGGAAAACACCACACCAAATAAACACAAGGAAAGGGTATCCCACATAACATCCGCTGTGGCATGCAGCCCGCTCCCAAATACTCATCATGCCAAAATGCTCGAGCTCACAGAACATATGAATACTGATATCAAGTACAACAAAGTGCACAAATAAAACTAAGGGAAAATAAATGAAAGTGCTAAAACATGAAAGAAGAAAGCACAACTAAGTTGCCATGAGCAAATCAATATCACGGATATCTCGCCTGCATCGCCATAAGGCCTACACAAAATTACAACATGCGTGGGGAATAATCATACAACCTCACCGCCTAACCCAGAATAAAAGAGTAGTACATAACATAGGCTAGGGGCACGAATAATATCCATTCTACCTTATAACATACACAAAATGACAATCTTACTGGAGCACACAAACTAGACCCGATACAAGAAAAATATCCTCATTGAGCTTTCAAATAGCCCCCAACTGAATCCTGATTGTTTTCAAATAGGTAAATATCCTTTCCAAAAATCCACAGCAACCTAGCAATCATGCATGCTATTAACTATCTCATCCTCAACGTTTCTTCACAATCCACAAACAGGAAATATTCCACATATGAGGGCATCTAGCCCCAAAACCTTAGGAATACCAAAATTTTCCATACTCAAACTCCACTATGACAATCAATTGGCTGATATATCACTTACACCCTATCATTCTACTGAAGTACTCATATAGAGTTTCTGGCCGCGTAACAAAACATAAACCTCGAAAGCCTCAAACCCAGTAATCACCATGCTACCAACCACGCACCCACAAACCAAACCTCAAGGTCCTTCCCACAATTGCACACTCTTCACATATGATAGCCAACAATGCCAACACTCTGTTAATTTCAGATACCGATTCAGGAGAAAATCGCTAAGTACCACATATTCCTTATGCCCATAGTAGACACCCAACTCAAGCCATAGTCAAACCATCGAGAACCCTCCGAGATCCGCCCGCACACAACTAAGCCATCAGGACGGCACCTCCCCAACTCAACTGAGTCACACAAACCGTCCAATTCAAGAGTGTTGCCACAAATACCAGTAGAGAATTCCCATTCAAAAGGACCATTTACTACCATTGCTATGCTGACCCAACACTACAGTACTGACTCATTTCTTCAGATAGTCTATATGCAATAATACCAATCAAAGTCCCATATACAGATGATCCTAACACGAACCACATAGCCCAGAAGCTTATAAACCGCTGCATTTCTTCTAAAGCACCCTGTCCTACCGCAACCACGGCACCTATGCTGAATAGACCTTCTATGAATCTGAAGTTGTTTCTCTGACTCCCCTTGATGCTAATATGTAGTTCCATTAATGACACAGAAACACTGTAATCCCCAACATCATCCCGTGCAGGATCTCAGACCTTGGTCACACACGAAATTCGGGAACCCACTAATACCATATATACACATACCTCAGGCCAAATCTGATATAAATCTAACTCTGCAATATGAATGTTGCTATTGAACTCTTCCACTTGGCGCAAAGCCATAGAAAATAATGTCTGATGATCCGCAAAACTAACCTTCAAAGCTCGTACAATACAAATAACAAGGTAATCCAATACCACCAACTATTCCCAATCAACACCCACTTCGTGGCCTTGCCACAATCGCGAAGACTAGTCAACTGATTTAACATTCCCAAGCTCGCACTCATCAATCAAATGTTGAAAACTGTTGTGCCTCAATACGAACAACTTAATAGTCTCTCAATGTCTCTGTATCTTCACTCTAGACAACACGTCAAGGAAATTCATGAGCATCACTGACTCCTTCGTAGCATGTCTGTAGCATCACGAACCACTGACGCATAGCAGACACCGAGAGCGTAATATTACACACAAGTGATGTAAAGGAACATACGTTATATACTTCAAGATGAACCAATATTGCACCATAAGGAATGAAAGAAGTGGAATTTTCTAATAGTTCCGTAGCCTCTCAAAGATAAGTACATACGTCTCCGTACCGATCCGTAAGACTCTACCACACCTGCTTATGACTTGTAACACCTATGAACCTAGAGCTCTCATACCAACTTGTCATGACCCAAAATCCTTCCAAAGGAGTCGTGTTGGCACCTAGTCTCTAAACCAGGTAAGCCTAACATTTACAGAAATAACATGAACATTTAGTGACTTCAAATTAAATAACTCTTAATAAATCACAATTCTCAAAACTAGTGGTACAAGTCATAAGCCTTTTTAAGAGTAGTTATACAAAATAAATACAACACTGTTCTAGAACAAGAAGAAATCAATGGAACGTAAACACAAACTAAAGTGACTCCGAGGCCTGCGAATACAGCAATAGGTTACCGTGAGTTTCCATCGCGAAGACCCGCACAGCTACTATCGATCAATACCTGGATCTGTACACAAAAATGTACAGAAGTATAGTATGAGCACACCACGGCGATGCCCAATAAGTATCAAGACTAACCTTGGTGGGGTAGTGACGAGGAACAGTTAAGACACCTACTAGTCAAATGAAATGAACAGGATATGATAATAAAATATCGAGATAAAGATAACGAGGCAATATCAATAGCGGAGGAAAATCAAAATACAAGCAGTAGGAACAGTAAAGGGAGAACACGTGTAGTAACGAACGATAACCAAATAAATCAGATAACCAAGTAAAATAGATAACCAAGTAAATCAACACTGACATAAGAGGAACAGAGACAAGTACGAATGTATTCAAATAAAGAAGGCAATGCCAACTCAATCAACCATATCATGTCTAGTACACAATCTCGACCATCTCAGCCCTCGATTTCTCATATCATAATCTCAACTTCCAAACCTTCGGCACAAATGGCACCTTGTGCCCCCATATTTTCCATATCACATTTTAACAACAAAATCCACATGCTATACAATACATAATGTCCGTACAATGCACTCAATATGTCCAAGTAGTCATATTTACCTAATATAAGTAAAATTATAATTTCTAGACTAATTAGGAAAATCGGCGAGAAAAGATGAAGTTATTTTTTTTGAAATCATTTGAGTAAAGAAAGTACCCTTTTAATTTAAAATACAACATCGAATGGATTATTACCTTTAACATGAGAGTTAATAACTTAAGTCTTGATAAAAAATCCTTTTTATGTAAAATACAACATCAGACGGTTTAAGGGGATATAATTGAGAAACTAATCGAATTAAGGCTATAAAAATTATTGAAGTTTGGAGTATGTATATATATACAGTGAGCTATTGAAAATATTGTACGTTCTAACACGAAGGGTCACAACAATAAAGGAATTTAAACGGTTTAAATATTTGAATTGATAACAACAAATAAATACAGCAACAGAAAGTGCACGACATCACCTTTCATGCTTTTACTTTCGTTCTCACCATAAGAATCAATATTCACTTTTATTCTTCCTTGTTGCGGCGTGCAACCCGATCCCAATCATAGAGTACTATTGCGGCGTGCAATCCGATCCAAATCATGTAAGGATGTTGCGGCGTGCAACCCGATCCATATCATATAATATTGTTGCAGCGTGCAACCCGATCCAAATCATATAATGATGTTGCGGCGTGCAACCCGACCCCACGTATCCAACCTTATTACTCCTTGTTGCTGCATGCAACCCGATCCCACATAATATTATTGCGGCGTGCAAACCAATCCCATTTAATATTGTTGTTGCGTGCAACCCGATCCCAATATACAAATCAACACCAATCACAAAAGAATCCCGGCAAGGGAACAATAAGGAAACAACAATATCCCGACAAGGGAGTCAACAACAAGAATAAACACATCACGGCAAGGGAACCAACAGTAAGAATTAAATATGTCCTGGCAAGGGAATCATCTATAACCAAACTTGTACCAACAATTAACTTTACAATGAAACCTCAACTAAACAACAAGACATAATAAGCATGTGATAATTACACCAATAACCACGACATGTAACCTATTTGCACGAAGTCATAACAGAACTCACAATCAAGAAGTATCAAAACAATAAGGAAGGCAATCACTTCAATTAAGGCAATTAAGGGTCAATGTAACACGTAAGAATTAGAGGAAAGCTAACAACATCATATGGAGCATATAGAGACAATTTAAGCAACTATAAAATCTAACCAAATTAACTTCAAAGCACAAATAAAACATATAAGAAACTATTCCGGATCATAAAATTTCAATCTTTAATAAAATTCAAAAAAATTGGTCCAAAAGTCGACCCCCAGGCCCGCGCCTTGGAACCCGACAAATTTTACAAAATCCGAATACTCATTCCAATGTGAGTTCAACCATACAAAATTTATTAAATTCCGATACCATTTTGCCCCTCAAATCACGATTTTGTATTTTAGAATTTTTCTTCTAAAACCAACATTTTACTCAACCCAAATGGTCAAAACCCGAGGTTCGAACCAAAACCCGATTATACATTCACCCACGAACTCAAATATATAATTTGTTTTGTAATCGAACCTCAAATCGAGGTATAAATCCCCAAAATTTAAAAATCTTAAGTTCTACCCAAAACACCCAATATCCCCCATGAAAACCCTTGATTTTGAATTGAAATCATGTGAAAAGATGTTATAGATTAGAGAAAATGAGTTAGAAACGACTTACAATTGATTTGGAGAAGAACTTTTATTTAGAAAATCGTCCAAGAGAGCTTAGGGTTTGAGGGAGTTTGAAAAATGAAAATTTTTCGTCTAAGTTATAATTTACGTGCAGATGTAATTGTGAATTGCGAACCCCTTTGGAACCTGTTGTCTTCGCAAATGCAAAGAATCTGTCACATTTTCGACCATGGGAAAATCCTGTCACCTTCGCAATTGCGAAGGAAGCATCGCATTTGCGATTGGGGGGGGGGGGTTCTCAATTCCCACCTAGTGTTTGCATTTGCAAAAAGGGCCTACCCAGGCTTGGTTTGCATTTGCGACACTGGGGTCGCATTTACCAAGCTTGTACACTTCACAATTGCGAAGCCTGATCTCGCAATTGCGAGATCATAGGCCTGGGCAAAAATAAAAGATACCAGCAATTGCTCCTAAGTCCAATTTCACTCCGTGGCCTATCCAAAAATCACCCGAGCCCTCGGGGCTCCAAACCAAATATGCACATAAGTCAAAAAAATATCATACGGACTTGATCGTACGATCAAATCATCAAAATAACATCAACAACTATGAATTAGACCTCAAATTCATGAAATCACTCAAGAACATCGAAAAAATTTTATTTTCTCAAATAAAGGTCTGATTTATGCTAAACGAACTCCGATTCTTACCAAACTTCATAGATTCAACTTAATTATTAATTGAAACTTGTACCGGGATCCAGAACCAAGATACGGGCCCGATACCATCAAGAAATTACATCAATTCACTTCTAAAAACCTTTATATTTTCTAGCAAATAATTTTCTTTAAAAATTCATTTCTCTTGGGATCTCGGAATTCAATATCGGGTATACGCCCAAGTCCCATATTTTAATACGAACCCTACGAGACCGTCGAATTATAGGTCTGAATCCGTTTACCAAGAATTTTGACCAAAGTCAACTTTAATCAATTTTAAAAGTCAATTTCCTTACTTTACTTAGTTTTCACATAAATGCTTTCCGAAAATGTGCCCAGGCTGTGCATGCAAATCGAGGTGAGATAAAAAGAGTTTTTTAAGGATTCAGAACACAGAATTTACTTTCAAAACGAGTGATGACCTAAAAGGTCATCACAAAAGATGGAATAATATTGTCACAAGAACATTATGTTGAGATATGAATTTCATTAAGAGTTATAACTCAGTCTCTCAATCAGTAGCAGTCAAGCACTCTCTTTTAGTACTTCAGTGCCAATATCGACTTGTTATTACCCATATGAACCTACTTCATGGGATCTTCAATCACATAGGTTGGGTTACCATCTCTATTGACAATATGTCGACCTTAACCCCATCGCTTTTGAGGTTTAAAGAATTAATTTTCTTCCCACAGGTTTAGTCAGAGGATCGACCAAATTAACTTCTGACTTCACATAATCAATGGAAATTATTCCATCTCTCAGCAGCTGCTTTATGATATCATGTCTCGATTTCATATGTCCACTTTTACAATTATAAGATTTATTCTTTGCTATAGTTATTGCCGACTAGCAATCACAATGTATAGAAACACGAGGCAATACGTCCTTTATTAAAGGGATATTAACTAAGAAGTTTCTTAGTCACTCAGCCTCAGAACCAGCTAATTTCAGAGCTACAAACTCTGATTCCATAGTCGATCTAGCAATGATCGTCTGTTTAGCTGATTTCCAAGATATTGGACCACTACCAAGGGTGAATACATAACCACTAGTGAATTTTGTCTCATCTGAATCAGAGATCCAGTTTGTATCATTGTACCCTTCTAAAGTAGAAGGAAATACACTATATAGGATACCATAATTCATGGTTCCTCTCAAATATTTCATTAGTCTATCTAATGCAGACCAATGCTCTCTGTTGGGATTATGAGTATATTTGCTCAGTCTACATACTGCATAGGCTATATCAGGCCTTGTAAAATTCATTAAATGCATTAGACTCCTAATAATTTGAGCAATATATGTTTCTTGTTTGCTAAAAAAAAAAGAAACATTGAATCATAAATTCATAATACTAGTTATGGATTAACGAGGAAAAACTCTTTGCTTATTTGTCATTAAATGTTTTAACCATTATTTTATTCCAAATTCTATTTTCATATAACCACAAGATAGTTATAGAAGTTTCGCAGCTTTCTCTTGGCAACGATACCAATAAGAAAATTTTAATTAATTAGTGACTGTTTAACCAAAAAATAGATTTCTCAGTCAAAGTCTGTATTTAGAAAAAAATGGGTTACTCATAACCAAGTTTTACTTCACTTTACAGTAATCTTTTTAAAAAAATAATAAAAGTAGTGGAGGAATTTAACAAAGAGAAATAAGGAATGAATCAACAATCAATTCCTAAAATCAAGGCTGGAAACTTTTATAAAGCAGATTATAATAGAATGTATTTCAGTAGTAATCGTAGTTTGTCCTTACAAATGAAATTCTTTATCCTTATATAGGAGCGTACAATCATAACGGCTTTCACACCTAATTGAGATTCATTATGGGCATTAATTGTGTTGATTGCCCATTACCATCATATTTATGGCTATAAATTCCTTATAACTGCTGTGATTTCCCTTCCTTATTTACTTCTGGTTCGTGTATCTTCCCTTCTTTTGGCGTGGCTTCAGGTAAGTTTTTAGGATTTTTTGTTTCTAGCAGGGGTATTGAAATGAATCATGCACGAATCAAAGCTATCGAGAAAATACTAGATGTATCACAAGCAAAAAAAAAGTGTAGAGATTAATAGGAAGAATAGCAGTCCTGGGGAGGTTTATATCAAAATCATCAAAAAAGAGTTTTAAATTCATTTCAGTATTGAAAAAGCAGAATCAGTTTGAATGAACTGATGAATGCCAACAAGCACTCAAAGACCTAAAATCGTATTTGTCAAATCCACCTTTGCTAGCCAAACCAAAAGACGGAGAAAGGCTACTCATTTATCTTGCTATGTCGGAAGTAGCGATAAGCGCGGTGTTGGTACGAGAGGATAAAGGTAAAAAATATCTAATTTATTATATTAGTAAATCTTTGCTAGTTACTGAGACACAATATCCCCATTTGGAAGAACTTCTTTTAGCATTAATCATGGCATCTAGAAAGTGAGACCTTATTTCCAATGTCACCCTATTTCTATAATAACTGATTTCCCCTTGAGGAATATATTGCATAAATAAGAACTATCCGGTAGATTAGCTAAATGGACAATAGAACTCAGTGAGTATGATATCATATATCAGCCCAGAACTACAATAAAATTGCAGGTTTTAGCAGACTTCATAGCAGATTTCAGCACGAATTTAGTTCCCGAAGCGGAAAAGGAACTGTAGATATTTATCGTATCTAATCCGGGGACATGGATTTTATTTACCGATGGTTCTTCAAATGTTAAAGGAGCAATCTTAGGAATCGTTATAATTCCACCTTCAAGGGAAGTCATAAGACAAGCGACAAAATATTATCCAATCACTAACAATTAGGTAGAGTATGAAGCTGTGATTGTAGGTTTGGAATTGGCGCAAGAACTTGGTATAGAGTAGATTGTGAGACAAAATGACTCGCAGCTGGTGGTTAACCAGATGTGGGGGACTTACGTAGAAAGAGAGGCACGAATGCAATAATAGCTGAAAAAGTTACTGGAATTACTTAGACAATTTCAGTCATGGAAGGCCGTGCAAATACCCATGGAAGAAAATGCAGAAGCAGATGCGTTGGTGATTCTCACGTCTATCACAAAAGTAACAAATGCAGAAAATGCTATTGTGATACATTTGTTTCATTCGGCACTTGATCAAGAAAAGAGCGAGGTAAATTTTAATAATCTAACTTGGGATTGGAGGAATGAATTTGTTAAAGACAAGAAGAAGTCACAATTGCTTCACCAAAATGCCACCTGGTATTGCTTAATTCGTGAAAATTTATATCGAAAGATGTTTGGTGGACCTTTATCACGATGCATCGGTCCATCGTAGATAGAGTATGTGATGAGGTAAGTACATGAGGGACACTGCGGAAATCACGTCGAGGGAAGATCATTGGTAAAGACATTAATAAGAGCAGTATATTATTGACCAAAAATGGAAGAAGAAGCAGAAAACTTCGTAGCTAGGTGCGATAAATGTCAACGATATGTAAATAACATGCACCGCCCAGCAGAACTGTTGCATTCAGTTATTTCACCATGGCCTTTCATCAAATGGGACATAGATATCGTAGGTCCATTACCTCAAGCTAAGGGAAATGTACGGTTTCTATTAGTTTTAACAAATTATTTTTCAAAATAGGTAGAAGCAGGAGCTTTCAAACAGGTGTGGAAAAAAGAAGTCAGGGACTTTATTTGGCGAAATATTATCTGTCGATTTGGGGTTCTAAAAGAAATCGTGTGTGACAATAGCTCGCAGTTCATAGGCACGAAAATTATAGAATTCTTTCAAAATTGGCAGATTAAACGAATTACATCCGCACCTTACCACCATGTAGCCAACAGACAAGTTGAGTCAACAAACAAAGTTATTATTAATAACTTGAAGAAGAAAGTAGAGGAATCAAAAGTCAATTGGCCGGAAGTGTTACCAGAGGTATTGTGGACTTATCGAACGACAATAAAAACAAGTATGGGTGAGACTCCATTTTCACTTGTATATTTTGCTGAAGCCTTAATTCCGGTAGAAATAGGTAAACCAAGTACAAGATATATACATGCATATGAGGAGTGAAATAAGGAGGAGATGCGAGCAAATTTGGATCTTTTAGAAGAAATGAGAGAAGCAGAGTTAACTAGAACGGCGGCTCAATAGCAGATGATTAAGCGATATTACAAAAGTAAAGCTAATTTGAGATAGTTCAAGATTGCGGACTTCGTCCTCAAAAAGGTGGTCCGACCTACAAAATCGGCCAATATAGGTAAGTTGAGTCCAAATTGGGAAGGCCTTTTAGGATTCGAGGCATCGCGGAAATGGAGCATATGAGTTGGAAACCATGGATGGCAAGATACTACCTTCAAACTGGAATGCAGTTCATTTGAAGAAGTATTACTTCTAGACAAAGATAGTATCCATGGTCAGGTATCACTCATGTTCAATTTCATTTTATTCTTTTGAATTTTACTAATAATTTTAGATGATAGGTAAAAAGTTAGCCCGTATCAATGATGATATTAAACCCGAAATACACATGGAATACTGAATTATTCTCGGTCTAGGCTGCAACCTTTCTAATGGAAAAAGGGTTATGCAGTCATCATCTAAATGAATATCTCCGAGTCCCGTTTTATTTTCCTTTTCAGGGAATGGACCAAAAGGAAGGAGTAATCTAGTGTTCGAGATCTCATACATCAAAGCTCCAACACTGGAGGGCTATGCATATAGAAGGAAGCAAAAGAACCGAAAAGGCATAGTTCAGTTCAGACTAAGGGTGGCAAGTTAGTGGTCCGGGCCCACGGGCTAAGTGGGCCGGTATCGGGACCGATAGGACTGCTAGAGGTGGGTTTGGGCCGATATCGTAGGCCGGTTCTTGCCTAGGAACCATTAGGATCGAGCCCGTTTGGGCCGCCAAGGGACCGGTACCGGACCGGACCGGTCCCTTGGCGGGCCAAACGGGCCCAACGATAATTTTTTTAAAAAAAAACTAGCTATTTGGCTATTTAAAAAAGGAGTTGTCGGGCTTTAAAAAATAGACATTGGCTATTTATAAAATGTCCATTTAATCCCCCCCTGCCCAACTTTATTTTAACCCCAAACTTTTTATAGTTACATTTTTTCCCATTTTCAACTATAAATACCCCCTCATTCTTTAATTTATCTTACAAAATCAATATCAATTTATCACAATCTCTCTCTAATTTTCTTCTATACTTGCTACTATTGCTTAATTTATTCCGAATAAAAGTCAAAAAATATTGAGGTTGTTACAATTTGTGAATAACTTGTGAAGTTGGTGAATTGAAGTCTTCAAGTCTTCAATGATAATCAATTTTCAACAAGTTGTTCGTCAATTCGGTAAACTCATTCCAACTCTTAAGTCTTAATATTATAGTGTTTTTTGTTTGTTTTATTTATTTGCTATTACTTGATTAATTAAGATGTCTTCCTTAAGAAATATTTTTGGTAAAAATAAGAATAAGGGAAAATCAAAGACTGGCGAATCTAGTGGTACTGTTGTTCCTCCTCCCCTGTCCCCGGCTCCCCGAACCAAACCCCATATCTGTCCTACACCTGCTATTCTTGATACCGATAATAGTTTATTATACTTTACCGAGAGTCAATTTTTCCATAATATTGCACCTGGTGAACATTTAGACCATGAATTCATGAATGCTCTCTATTCCAACAATTATAATACTATTGATGAAATGATGATGAGAAAATTGATCTTGATGAAACTCAACCGGATGATGATACACCCACTAGTCCTGCTTCTGATGTTAACCCAACTAGTAATAATGTTGCTAATCCAAATGATGACTCATCTGATACTCCTGTTATTGCCCCTAGTTTTTCTAGACAACCTACCAAACGATAGGAAACATCTCCTATTTGGCCATTTTTTACTCAACTAGCTCCACAAAATAAGGCTAAATATAAAAATTGTGGTATGAAATTAGCTTTTAAATATTTTGGATCGTGGGGGGGGATCGGGAACTTTAACTAGACACATAAAAAAATACCCACAAGATAAAGTCAGATATCTTCGTCTGAATGCTTTGGCCGAGGAAAAACGTATACCTAGTCCTAGTCAGGCCGACCCTAGTACCAGTTTAAATCAATTTCAACACGGAAGTAACACTGTTACCAGTAGTATTTTATATTATGATCCAAAAAATGATCGGGAAGAATTGGCGAAAATGGTATTTGTTATGTGCTTACCCTATAGTTTTCCTTCTGACCCTTCGTTCGTGCATTGTATTAGAAATTGTTTTTATCCTACTTATAAAGGTTTTTCTCGCACAACCGTAAAGAGCGATATTTATAAATATAAGCATGAATATGAACAACATTTGCGCTGCTTATTTACTCATATAAACTGTCGTGTTGCTATTACAACTGATATTTATAGAAGTGGCAATGACTGTGATTACCTTACTGTTACCACTTATTGGATTGATGAGGATTGGATAATACAAAAGCGCATAATTGCTTATAGTATAATTGCTTCACTTCACACATGGTAGTTTATCGCTAGCACAGTTAAGGATATTTACAGATATTTTTTCATTAGTGATAAAATAATGTCGGTTTCAATGGATAATGCTATTAATACCACAAATGCTATCGACTTGCTTACCACTATGCTAAATCCTGCATTTAGTAACATTTTTTATGTTAGATGTATTTTTCATATTTACCATTTAATTGTGGGTGATGGTATGAAATTTTTAAATATTCAAATTGAAAAGGTTAAAATGGCTCTTAACTGACTTTTTCATTCAAACGGTACAAGAAGACTTAGAGAATATTTTAAAAGATGCGATGAATGTGGCCTAAGAGAAAGAAAGGTTCCTAAACCTTGTCCAACTAGATGGAATTACATGTATGAAAGTTTGGTTGTTGCATATGAATATAAAAAACCCATAAACTCAACGTTTAGTGCACATTAAGTGATGATGACGAGCACCTTGTGAATGGGGATTGGCTAACGTTAAAATGCTTGTTGATTTTTAAAAAAAAATTATATTGCTACAAATGAATTTTCTGGGCAATATTAGTCTATTATTTCTAACTGTTTAGTTTATATTGCAGAAGTTGCAAATTTGTTTGCTCATTTTTTAAAGGGTGAAGAAATTTATAAACTTGCTATTGGTTCGGAGGGGCCTAGTTCCGGGGCCCTGAATGGACAAGGGATGGTCCTGACTGACCCTTCCAGTGCCATGGTCGTGATTGATTCTCCTCAGGGAACGACCTTACCTTCTAAAGGAGTGCAAGATGCCCCACACGAAGAATCTCCCGATGCGGGGATGCCTGTGAAAAGCAGATATGTGCTCGAAAGGCTTCCCACCGTTCCCGAGGGAGTCCCTGAGATCGATGCTTCCTTTGTCTTTGGTGAGATAAGCAGGCTTTGCGAGTGTTGATACCCAATTTTTCATGTATATTTTTAATATGTAAAATACTTTCAAAATAGCATGAATATGCATATATAAGTATGTCCCAAGGTTTTAATATTTTTTCTCTTAATTTTAAGGATTTTTAAATCAATTTATTTCCTTGTTTTAGCAATAAAAATCCAATAATTGTTCCCAAAATTATCATTTTGTTGATTCATATATTGGATTCTCATATTTGCATTAAATATAGCTAACATAAGTTTTGCAGATTTTTTATAAATTTATTTTGTATTTTTAAAGCTAAATTGCACGTAATTGCGATATTAGCCCTTTTAAAGATTTAATGGTGTTTATATTCATAAAATTAGCTTCAGTATTTTTAAAATCATTTTAGTACCTTTAATTTATTCCCAGAAAGTTTTTTACTATTTTTATAAATTAAACAAGGGAAAAAGTGGCTATTTAAATGTTAGCCCATTTCATTTCAATTTTGGCCAGATTTGAACCCCTAATTAAACTCAATCTCAAACCCAATTACCCAGCCCAAATCCTAAATCTACCCGACCCACAACCCGTTTGAATAACCCGCCCGGATCCCCATTTAATCCAAGCCATTGATCAAAATGATCAACGGCCACCATTCACCCTTCCTAAATTAACCCAAACGACCCCCTCCCCCCAAACCCCTCTCATTTCCCTCACTCAACCGACTCTCTCTCTCTATCTCTCTATCTCTCTATCTCTGGTTCTCTCTAGAACCTTCCCCTTCCCCCTCCTCTCCGATGAGTCTCATCCATCTTCTCTGGCCATCTCCTGGCCTGAATCTATGGTGGTCTCACCACCTACAAACTTTCCATGGTGCATACACGCTCATTTGTTGAGGTTTCATGGCCTGACCAGGAAGAAGCTTTGTCTAGGCCTCATTCATTCAAGTTTTATGGCCATCTCCGGCCTTGCTCCGGCAAGCTATGTCTGTTTTGAGCCTGGCTTCGATTCCTTCTTCTTTGATCCAAGCCTTTCTCACCGTTTGGGTTCCTCTGAAACCCTAGCTTTTGAGGTTTTTCTGATCTCTTTAGATCTGTTCCAGATCCATGTTTTCCCTAAGTTTTTAAACGATTTCTTGATATTTCTTTCAAAGCTATGTTTTTGAAACCCTTTATTTTTTTCGACCTAGGGTTTCTGAGTTATTTAGAGGCTTCTCTGATTTTCTTTTTTTTGTGTGTGTTTTTTTACTACGTTTTTTCTACTGTGTTCTCTGTGAGTTTCTTATTAAGTTTCTTCCACTGTGTTCTTAATTAGTTTCTTCTACCATGTTTCTTTATATGTTTCTCCTACTGTGTTCTGATTAGTCTTCTTCTGCTATGTTTCTTATTAGCTCCTTCTACTATGTTTCTTTGAGCTCTTCTACTATGATTCGCATGTTACTCTTGTACTATGTTTCTCATGAATTTCCGTTAATGAAAAAGCATGTCGAAGGCCCCAGTTCCCTTCTGAGATCTTTGAACTTGTTTTCGACTAGTATCTTCTTCTTGATTACTTATCCTCTCATCTCGGAACTCGATTGATGGTAAAATCCTAGAATTTGGGGTTCATCCGAGTTTGAGAACATTGGTTATGTGATATGTTTGTTCTTCATCTTTAAAACTGTCTGATTTCAGAAACCCTAACTATTTTAAGTTTCTGAATTTGTTTCTCAACTGAGTCTCGAAATCTTTGTTTCAACCTCTGTCTCTTTAAGCAATTTTGATTTTCCACTATACTCTTCTAAGGTCTTTTACACTGGACTTTTTGTAAGCTATTTGATGCTACTTCTCTTCTACATTGCTAACCTATATGACTACCATGCTCCTGTAGACTGCTATCTACTGATTTTGCAATGACACATCATTTTCTTTTAGCTTAGCATGTCTGTATGCTCTTTATATGTGTTGAACTTCCCTCTAAAAAGGCTTTCAAATTTGTGACTAGTTCAGACTTCCTTCTGTATAGGTTTGATTGATTTCTTTCCTTGTTGGCTGATTTTCCTGTGACTCGACTTAAGTTAAAACTTTTCTCAGCTTTTCTAACTTGGTTCACTCATGGACCAGTGATTACAAAATCTCTGGTCCTTGATTTACTGGCTACTAATTGATTTTTCTTACCGTATTTATGTAACCGTGTATTTCAAAATTCTGCCGTTAAGTAATTTCTTATGTATTTACACCTAATGCATGCTTTGCACAAGATGTTTATTTGATTTCTTCCCTTAAATAGTTTTTTCGTTTGAATCTGAGTTCCTTAATTAAGGGAAATCTTGTATTGATTGATTTTTAATTGATACACCAGTCCCTTAATTGTTTTCTTACCTTATTTCTGCCTATTTTTCACACTATAAATACACTACACTTTTATTAGCACAAGCAATCGATCCCTTACTCATAATTTTCTTCTGAAATTACACTTACACACAATAGTATTCTCTCTTATTTGCTTGCATCGTGGCATGTTTATAATACCTATTGCTTTTTTCTATTTGTTTCTTTGAAACTGGTATGTTCTGATTTAAGTTTTAGCACCACAACAATGTGTTTATTTACTATTTTTGTATCCATGCCTACTTACTGTTTCTGTATAGTTCAACACTTAAATTAGCATGCTGATTTCTTTCTACCTGTTTCTATTATGGATCCCAAACCCTTGCCCCCTATGTGTTTGAGCTATGGCTTAAGGCATGGCAATATGCAAATTATTGTCCATGAATTAAGCTTGATCCTTGGGATCCTAGCCTCTAATAGTATGTTCTAACAGGCTTATGGGTGTGCTAGCATTCACCATTGTTGGGTATGCCCACAACCTGCCCTTGGCTCTTTACAACCTCTATGTTCCCCTGTACCCCTATGTGTACTTATTTGTAGTTGCTTCCCTTCCCCTTTCCCTCTCTCAGAATTCTTTTCTGCACTTGCACTCCCTCTTAGTCTTTAAGTTCTGCCCCCCTCTTGTGAGTCTTGCCTTGGGACCTTGAGTTCCCTCTGAACTTGGACACTTGAGGGCTGGCCCTTCCACACTGCACTTGTCCTAATCTGATAATACATTTGGGTGTGAGCATTGCCCGGAGTCCTTTTGAGGATCTTAGGAAACTTTGACACACTCGAATGGGAGAAAGGCTTTGGATCTTGATCTTATGGAGCTGGTTTGCCTCATATTTCAAACATGAAGTTTGAATCAGGCTCTCCTTTGGTTGTACTTTTATTTTTTTTTCTTTTGATGTATTTTACTTTATTCTGGGCTGTAATAATTTTGTAATAAATATTTGGGGCTGGTTAGTGAAAGGGCGGGTAACTATGTATGTAAAGGGTAGATGCCATGCCTATAGGTATTTCTGAATTCTGCACTCTCACATAGATGCCATGCCTATAGGTATTTCTGATTTCTGCACTTTCACATAGATGCCATGCCTATAGGTAGTTCTGAATTCTGTATTCTCACATAGATACTATGTCTATAGGAATTCTGAATTCTGTATTCTCACATAGATACCACGTCTATAATTTTTCGAATTCTGCACACTCAAATGCATATAGAAAGCACGTCTATAGGGAATTATGAATGCCCATTTTTCATATAGAAATCATGATCATAGGTCTACTACTCTCGTCTAGAAATCATGCCTATAAGTCAATCTGAATTCTGCATATGCATATAGAAAATATGCCTATAGGTCTTTCTGAATCCTGTATATCCATTTTCTCCTATAGAAATCATGTTCATAGAACTTAAACAAATTTCTGCACCTAGATACCGTGCTCATAGGACTTAAACATTCAATTGCATTTGGGCATCACATCTTAAACGGAATTCAGTATCTAGATATCATGTTCATAGGTTTGAAACGAGTCTTCTGTATTTTTATACTACGTCTTCAAGGTTTTAAAATCAGTAACGCCTAGAAAGCATGCCTATAGGAGTTTCTAATTGAATCTGATTCGCCTCACTTAATGTCATATATAAAATCAGTAATAACAAGTATCATCAGTTTCAGAGCCTATAACTTTCGTTAAAGTGCGCTTTCTTTTCATAATCTGACTTTCCCTTTTACCAGCATGTACTCAGTTTATTTTTTGAGACCTTATTATTTCATGGCTTTCCTGAATTCAATAGATACCATGCCTATAGGATCCTTGTTTGACACTTACGCAAGCCTTAGGATAAAAGTTATAAACTGAATTTGTGCTATTAACTACAACCAGCAGGCAGGCCTGATACGGGCTTTTTATCTGAATTATGTAACAAATCTGTCTGCCTCAACCTTTAAGTTCTTTCTCAGACCATAAATAGTATGTGAAAGTCATGTT
This sequence comes from Nicotiana tabacum, assembly GCF_000715075.1. Classification (NCBI taxonomy): domain Eukaryota; kingdom Viridiplantae; phylum Streptophyta; class Magnoliopsida; order Solanales; family Solanaceae; genus Nicotiana; species Nicotiana tabacum. The sequence goes on along the minus strand of NC_134087.1, from coordinate 52,856,040 downwards.
AATTATGTGCTTTCTTTGTTCGAGGGGGTATATCTAAGCCTTTTACTTGTTATGTGCTTTCCCCAACTTGCTATACATGTTTTTGTATGTCGCCTTAGAATTTTACCCTTGAAACTACAAATAAGCCTAATATACCTCCCTCTTAGGATTAGTAGTTCTAAATGCCTTCGAACTGATAGGATTGGGACGGGTAATAATATGCAATAAGTAATCGAGACAATTTTGCACTTTAATACCTCAACGGGGTGGCAAAGGGTAGATATAGATATGATGACCACGCGATAACATCTCGTGTAGCCCCCCACTGAGGAGTGATTACCGGATGTTGTGTGGGGTGATCCATATTATTAATAAACCTAGGACCCCCCCTTTTCCCTTTTGTTTCTTTGTTTCTTCTAAAGATTTAAAACTATTTCTTTTAAGAAAATTAGCTTCCTTTTAATTCTTTCCAATTTTGTTTGTAACCATTATGTGAAAATCCCCTCTTATTTGAAGTTCTATTTGCCTACATGTTATTTGCACCTAAATTCACAATAATAGTCTGGCCGGGAACCACACTAGTGGATTCTGAGGGTGCCTAACACCTTCCCGTTGGAATAATTTTAAGCCCTTACCTAATCTCTAGTTACTCAAATCAAACCTTCTTGGTGTCCTAATGCACCTTAAACATTTGGTGGCGACTCTTCAAATGCAAACTCAAATTCCCAAAAGGGAATGAGTTGTCCTCCCAAATGTTATAAACCCGATTTCGCTAGAAAAAGAGGGCGCGACAGCATGGCGACTCTGCTGGGGATTCTTAGGCTTTTACCACTTCAGACTATTATTGTTAATTTATGCTTCTTTATGCGCAATTATTGATTTATTTCTTTCAAGCATTCAATTTTTCTTTTCGATTGCAAAACTGACTTGTCTTTTTGTTTCTTTACCTTATTACTTTCCTTTACTACTTTCCTTTACTGCCGCTTTAAATTATGAAAAAAACTATTGTATTTACTGCTTTCCTAACGTGAAAATACGTGGCAACCTGCTTTAATTGTTGCATAATGATGCTCAACATCATATTCCGCTCGTGCCAAACAAAATACCATAGCAACGCTTATAATGAGTGGTTGCGCTCTTCCGATATTATCACCCCTTTAAATCCGGAAAAGGCGTATTTAGGGTAAAACCAGTCAATCAACGGTGCAGTCGACGGTTTCGTGCCTTTCCCCCTTGAGTTGTCCGCTCAAGGGTACCAGTCTAAAACCCCGTAGAAACCTTACTCTATTTAACTGTGCATGCATCATGGTCAAACCTAGCTGAGTCAGTTATGTTGTCCACATAATGACTCTTTAAGATAGCCTTGTCCAAAGCCCACTAGGTTTCCCTAAAACCCAAACGGACACCATCACGTTCTGTGAATTTATTTGGAGAACTAAATGTTTTTATGCCAATTATTGATATTTAATAGTCGAGTCTGGTGGGGGTAAGGGCCTAACCCTTTTGTCTTGTAGAAATATGAGGCACAAAGTCCCCAGATTCGGCATGGTCACCAACATCCACCCAAAATTACTAAGATGGTGGGAGGATCTTCATTCCAGTGATCAGACTCTTGTCCAGAAATACCTAGGAAATCTACCTTCTTTTCTGGAAGTCCAACCTAACAACAAGATCATAGAAGTTGCTACTCTGTTCTGGGAGCTGGTCAGGGACAGGTTCCGGTCACTCTTTAGATGTCATGCCATTGTGGGGATTGTGATAAGTCTATGTTCCGCTTCGGGGATATTGAGATGATGCCCCTGGTGGAAGAAATAAGAGGATTAGCTAGTATACCATGGGAAACTCCGGGTTTGTTAATGCCAGAAAATCGAAAGGGTAAAGGTTTCCTTAAAATGATGGGTCTAAAGAAGAATCCAAACTTAACATGCTTGAAAGAGTTGTATATTCCCTTTGATTATTTGTACAAGAGGTACGATCACAACAAATCTTACCGTACTTATCCTGGCGAGTTCCCCCTCACATCATTGGGGCATATTCATCGAAGGGTCTTTGTCTTCATGTTTTGCTTCTTGGGGATGATAGTGTTTCCAATGAAGAAAGTCAGGATCCACACCAGGCTAGCTATGGTAACCAAAACTCTAATGGAGGGAATTGGTGGGCAACCATTCAGCATTGTGCCCATGATTATTGCGGGGATATACCGAGCCTTGGAGAAGTTTCAACGAGGAGCCGAATGCTTCGAGGGCTGCAATTTGCTACTTCAACTTTGGCTCATGAGCATCTCCAAAGGGGAGAATACCGACAGGAAATTCAGCGAAGAGACTGGGACGATCATATCGCTTTCCATCATCTGAAACGAATGAACTACATGCCCAACATGTTCGCCCTGCCAGAAGACGCCAAAGGATGGTTAGAGCTATTTGAAAATCTAACTGAGGATCAAGTACAATGGACATTCGAGTGGTTCCCTACTGAGGAGTTCATCGTCCGATCCATGGATGCGCCGTTATTTATATTAATCGGTCTGAGAGGAACCTACCCTTATGTCCCTCTCCGAGTTATGAGACAGGCTGGTAGGAAGCAGGCTCGACCTCCATAATTCCCTGTCACTTCCGGGATGACTTCCAAGCTGATGACAGTCCTTATAAGTGCCAAGCTCAGCATATGTGGCATTGCAAGATCATCATGGGAAGAGACACTATCAAACCAGACAGATACCATGCTGGTTGTACTGCATACTATTCAGGCTGGTTGGAATCTAATCACGATGGTCTAGGTCAGCCAAGACTTGCTAGGGGCCACGGGATCATAGATGAGAGGGCCGAGGCACAGGTTAAATACAATCAACTGCGCAAGAGGATCTGGGAATGTGAAAGCGAGCACCATGAGATACAAGAAGCCAACCAAAAGTTGATCGAGGAATAGAAAGACATGGCTGTCAGTGACAACAAGCGATTGGGATACTTGGAGCGAGGCATAGTGGATCTAGAAAGAAAGTTCCTCAAAAGGATCGAGGATTGCCAAAATGCTGAGGGAAATGAGGGCGGACATCAAGCCAGAGCCTACCTATTACTGGGACTTTGCGAGCTGGGAAAGCTGTTCGACGGAGCCAAAGATGCCGAGTCTGGGGAAGGTCCTTCCGGGACCAAATAGATAGGAGTTATTTTTTTGAAATGTAATAAGGCCAGCAGCCATTAGTGATATTTTTATTTCCTGCTATTTAGGGTCGATTTGGGATTCGTCTACTTTTTATCAATAAAATGAGGCATTTAGCATTCTAAGTTCTCCAAATCAACTTGTCGCTAGGCCTACCTCGGGCACAAAGAGGCTACCAAATAGGACACAATTTACATTCTTGCATTATGTGTTTAAATATTGCAACATTTTCTTATAATCCTCATTGACTTGTTACCTTTTGTTTTTACTTTTTGTTTATTCCCCTCCCCAAAGGTTAGTTTGTGCACTCCGGCAACATCATCTTATTCAACGATATCCAGGAGCCCTCCACCCACTCCTCCTCTTAGTCCTATCAAAAACAAGAACAAAGGGAAGATGGAAGATTTGGACAACGCCAGAAAGAGAACTCAACTGAATGGGTCGAGGTCACTCATGGTACTCAGGTTTCCAAGGAAAGTGCATCCCAGCTTGAACAAAAGCTGCTGAAATTCCAAGAAGAACTTGATCAAGTTCGGAATCTGGCGAATCTGTCATTTTCCCTCACCACTCCCGACATTAATTTCCCAAATGCTCAGAACCCCTCACCTCCACGGAATATCCCAAAGCCACAAAACCATCCCGCTCATCACCACCACTGCAACACTTGCCACACCTCCAACAATACTCCACCCCTCATCCCAGAAACTTTGAACTCCACAAATGACCACTTTCACACCCATCATAACACCCTCATATAAGACTTACTCATCAGGAATCTGGCTGAAGAACTTAAGAAATTGACCAGCAGGATCCAGGGCGTCGAAGGAAGTAAGGGGATAGAAAGGTTGAACTATGAATATCTCTGCATACAGCCCGATGTTGAACTGCCCAAGGGGTACAAACCTCCAAAGTTTGAAATGTTTGATGGTACGGGTGATCCAAGGGTCCATCTAAGGACATACTGCAACAAGCTAGTTGGAGTAGGGAAAGACGAGAGAATCCGCATGAAGCTTTTCATGAGAAGCTTGAAAGGAGATGCTTTGTCTTGGTACATCAGCCAGGATCCAAAGAAATAGTCAAACCGGGTAAGCATGGCATCCGACTTTATGGACAGGTTCAAGTTCAACACGGAAAATGCACTGGATGTGTTCTACATTTAGAATCTAAAAAAGAAGCCTACAGAAACATTTCGCGAGTATGCTACTTGCTGGAGGTCCGAAGCTGCTAAAGTCAGACCTGCCTTATAAGAGGAATAGATGAACAAATTCTTTGTCCGGGCTTAGGACCCGTAGTATTATGAAATGTTGATGATGATTGAGAGCCACAAGTTTTCCGACATTATCAAGCTGGGAGAAAGGATCGAAGAAGGCATCAAAAGTGGTATGTTTACAAACTTTGAAGCCTTGCAAGCTACCAATAAGGCCTTACAGTCTGGTGGTACGTCCAAAAAAAGGGACGTAGGTGCCATAATGGTGGCACAGAGAACCAAATCCCCTATCAAATACCAAACCTATCCAACGCCTCCACTCACATATCACCCTACTCCGAACTACCAGGCACCCTCACCCTCTTACCAAACTCCACCGCCCACTTATCAATCACCTCCACCTCCCATATATCAACCTACTTCACCCAGATATTCCCAACCCGCACATGTTTACCAAGCCTAAAATACTCAACCATCCCACCATCAATCACCTCCTACACGCCAAAACATCCCTAGATCTCGACTAAATTTTGACCGCGGACCTCCTAAATAGTATACAGCCATTGCCGAACCCATTGACCAATTGTACGAGAGGCTCAAAGCTACTGGTTATGTCACCCATATCCCTGCTATAACCCCCGAGAACCCTTCTCAGTGGGTTAATACAAACAAATCCTATGCATACCATTTCGGCATGAAAGGACACACCATCGACGAATGTCGCTCCCTGAAAGACAAGATCCAGGCTCTGATTGAAGACAAAATTATTGTGGCAAAGGAACCTACTCCAAATGTCCGCAATAACCCTTTTCTAGACCATAAGAGTGGAGACGTTCACACGATTGAAATAGAGGATGATTGGGACCCCAAAGGATCGATCGGTTTGATCACAGAAGGCGACGATCCAAAGGAGCCAATAGTCACCTTTAATCCAATTGTAGTCCAAATTCAGCCTTCTGGGGACGCCAAGGTAAATATGTCCATGCCACTTGAGTTTGAAGCACCATCCTTTACAAAGACGCCAACACCGATTGAGGTCGAATTTATGTCACAAACAAATACACCTACACCATTCGAAGTTGCAGTTTTACCACCCAAGGAACATGCTCTGTTCAGGGTGAAGATAGCCACGCTGATCCCAGTAGCAATGTCAGTCGTGATGCCATTCCACACAAAGGCTATACCATGGGACTATATAGCTGAGGCAAGGAGGAAAGGCAAGGTTAGGTTTGAGGAAATTGTTTTTGAACAGGGTATGACAAGAACTGGCAGGGTCTATACCCTGGAACACCTAGCTGAGTCAAGAAAGCAGGCCTCCAATCGGTTGCCCATCATTGAGATGGGTCTGGACGATCTTTGGAGAAAAATACAAGCCAAGGAATATTCGATCATCGATCAGCTAAACAAAACACCGATGCAGATCTCCATACTTGCTTTGCTACAAAATTCTGAGGCACACAAGAATACTCTGTTAAAGGTACTAAGTGAGGCATATGTACCAAGCAACATCACCGGAGGAGAGATGGAAAACATGGTAGGGCAGGTATTGGAAAGTCACAAGATCACTTTTCATGAAGATTAGCTGCCACCAGAAGGGTTGAGTTACAACAAGGTGTTGCACATCACCGTGCAATGCGAAGATTATTTTATCACCAGAGTCCTGATTAATGGAGGGTCCAGCATTAACATTTGTCCGTTGTAACTCTCAAGACATTGGGAAAGGGGCTGCATGAGATTAAGGACGGGGCCATCAACGTCAAAGCTTTTGACGGTTCCTAAAGGTCCACCATTGGTGAAATTTGCCTGTGTTTGAAAATGGGGCCTACTTGGTTCAATGTTGATTTTCAAATAATAGATGTGCCAGCATCTTACAATTTGTTGTTGGGATGATCGTGGATTCATGCCGCTGGGGACATAGCGTCAACACTACATCAGGCGGTGAATTTAAGTAGAACCACCAAGAGGTGATCATTCACGGCGATGGTAGCAATCACATATATAGTTGCCAGACCATCCCAGCAATTGGAGGTAGTAAAAAGATAGGCGGGGAGACCTATCACCACATCGAGCGAGCCAACGCCATTAACAAGGACAACTAGTGGGACAATAAAATTGAAAGCATATTGAACTGGAGCAGATACGAACCTGGCAAGGGACTAGGCAAGAACATCCAAGGAATCGCTAAGCCTATCAAACTAAAGAAACATGGCACCACCTTCGGTCTAGGATATGAGTACACTTGGGAGGAATTCAACAACTGGTCGCCACCATGGCGCGGTCCTTACTATCTGCTGGAGCAGCCAATACCACATTTGAAGCAGACTTTCCAGTCAGCCGATGTTATCTATGGGTCAGAAGAAGAGGAAGCACTTGCAGCAGTAAGCCTGGAAGACAATGATATGGATTGTTGTGTTGTTTTCGAGGAGGAGGGGGAGAAAGGCCCTTCCATACAGGCAGTGAGCAGAGGAGCATGCCTCAATAACTGGACCATCAGAACCATCAGAGCCCGGAAAGCCTCGGGGTAGCAAGGCTGAACAAGCATCATGCACTATCTTTCATTTTTACTAGTTGACTTTCCTTTTGTATTTTAAAATTTCGCAATAAGATCTTCAATGTTCAAGACAGTTATGGAATTTTTCAAAGCATTTCGATTTTCCCTATAAATCTTACTCTTATTATTCTCTCTCATTACTTTGCTTATACAGCATTACTATTACTTATCTTGATGAACCAATGACTGTGACATGCAACGAGATAACACAACAAACGAATACAGATTTAGAGGAAAATGAAATACCGGAAGAGATTGTTAAGGAAGTTGAGAATTTTGAGAACAGGCCTAAGTCCAACCTGGACGAGACCGAGATTGTTAACCTAGGAGATGCAGAGAACGTCAAAGAAATGAGAATCAGTGTCCACTTATCGCCATCAGAAAAGAAGGAATACAAAGAATTTCTAAGGGAATATGAAGACATATTCGCTTGGTCGTATGATGACATGACTGGTCTGAGTACATCTATTGTGGCACATAAACTGCCAACTGATCCGACATGTCCACCGGTAAAACAAAAACTCAGAAAGTTCAAGCCTGATATGAGTTTGAAAATCAAAGAAGAAGTCACTAAGCAGGTCAAAGCCAAGGTTCTCAGGGTAGTAGAATATCCGACGTGGTTATCCAACATTGTGCTAGTACCAAAGAATGACGGGAAGGTCAGAGTTTGTATCGACTATTGGGATCTCAACCGGGCCAGTCCAAAAGACGACTTCCCCTTGCTGAACATACATATCCTGATCGACAATTGCGCCAAGCATGAGTTGCAGTCATTTGTAGATTGTTTTGCGGGGTATCATCAGATCTAGATGGATGAAGAAGATGCTGAGAAAACGACTTTCATTAGGTCGTGGGGGATGTACTGTTACAATTTGAACTACGCCTGACCTAATTTTCGTTTAAGAGGGGATACGTAGGTAGCCCTATGGGTTCGGTCACAATTCAACAAAACTTTCATTTCCCCCCGCAATTGTAAACTGGGGCAGAATTTTGAGGAGGACCCTCAAAATTCCGAAGTTAATTTTAGCCAATCATCGCTAGTAGCAGTCAGAAGCAGCAACCCAGTAAACTAGGGCAGAATTTTAAGGAGGACCCTCAACATTCCATAACAAGGAAGGTTGCAATGTCTTGGACCACGTCACAGTCGTCGGTTCATCTAAAAGTTGTTCTTGATTATACACTTATGTCTTTTTTTTTACAAAATCATGCATGTTTATTTCTGAAATCTCTTTGTTTAGCAACGCTACCCCAATGATATGTATAGTATCCGAGCAGGTCAAGCAGAGCCAACGGGGATACGAACTAACCTCCCCCCTTTACAAAACTCACAATTTTTCTTTGGTTGCAGGCACTTGAGTTGCTAAATCATCAAATATACTATACACTCACGAGACTCACCTTGCTCAGAAATACAACTCTCAAAACCGTTGCACTTACTCACAGCTGTTATTTGCACGCAGTGTCCCCGAAATATATAGTATCCCCAGCAGTCGCAATATCGCAATCTACTATCAGCTAAGAAAATTCTATTATTATTTGCCTTTACTTTCTGCATAAGGCTACCATTTTGCCTTCCGAGACTAAGCTTTGTCTCCATCTGCATTTCTACATTGCATAAGGCTACCATTCAGCCTTCCGAGACTAAGCTTTATCTCCATCTGCATTTTTGCATTGCATAAGTCTACCATTCTGCCTTCCGAGACTAAACTTTGTCTCCATCTGCATTTTTGCATTGCATAAAGCTACCATTCTGCCTTCCGAGACTAAGCTCTGTCTCCATCTACATTTCTACATTGCATAAGGCTACCATTCTGCCTTCCTAGACTAAGCTCTGTCTCCATCTGCATTTCTGCATTACATAAGGCTACCATTCTGCCTTCCAAGGTTAAGCTCTACCTCCATCTGCATGGCTGAAAGATCGCCACCTCCACATTTGCATGGCTGAAAGATTGCCACCTATACATTTGCATGGCTGAAAGATCGCCACCTTATTTACATTTGCATTGGCTGAAAGATCACTACCTCATTTACATTTGCATTGCCTGAAAGATCGCCACCTTATTTACGTTTGCATGGCTGAAAGAACGCCACCTTATTTACGTTTGCATTGGCTGAAAGATCACCACCTCTACATTTGCATTGGCTGAAAGATCACCATCTTATTTACGTTTGCATGGCTGAAAGATCGCCACCTCTACATTTGCATCTCATGGGCTGAAAGATTGGCACCTGTTGCATTTCATGGGCTGAAAGATCGCCAAATTGTCCAAAGGCGTCATTGTTCGGAGACACCATTTTCATAGCCCGAGAACACCATGCCATGGCCTGAGGACCTCCCCTCCCTTTCCTTTTTAATCCCTTGCATATCATTATTCAAAGGCATCATGGTTCGGAGGCATCATTCTCATAGCCCTAAAGCATCATTTCATGGCCTACGAATCCTTTATTATACACTTCATAGCCCAGGACACCATGGTTTGAGGACGTCATCCTAACCGTCCGAGGACAAACATCCATGGTCCAACAGGAATTTGCATCATGTTTAATTTTACGCACAATATATGCTTGTATTGCGGTCGTTCTTGAAAGTCTCCATCAGGCCTACTCCGCCAACAGATCCTGAACTACATATGGCCTGATTCCTGTAAAACCAGGGATATGTAGGTAGCTCAAAACCAGAGTATGACCTAAGTCCCCTCGAACCCTTTCGTTCGGTCAAAATTGGTCATCATATCTTTACCCGACAACTCCTTCATCCTTCCCAGGTAAAGAGAGGTAGCTGTTGATACCCAATTTTTTTTGTATATTTTTAACATGCAAAATACTTTCAAAATAGCATGAATATGCATATATAAGTAAGTCCCAAGGTTTTAATATTTTTTTCTCTTAATTTTAAGGATTTTTAAATCAATTTATTGCCTTATTTTAGCAATAAAAACACAATAATTGTTCCCAAAATTATCATTTTGGTGATTCATATATTGGATTCTCATATTTGCATTAAATATAGCTAACATAATTTTTTGCATATTTTTTATAAATGTATTTAGTATTATTTAAGCTAAATTGTACGTAATTGCGATATTAGCCCTTTTTAAGATTTAATGGTGTTTATATTCATAAAATTAGCTTCAGTATTTTTAATTGGATAATTATGTGTTATTAATTATTTTAGTACTTTTAATTTATTCCCAAAAATTATTTTACTATTTTTATAAATTAAACAAGGGAAAAAGTGGCTATTTAAATATTAGCTCATTTCATTTCAATTTTGGCCAGATTTGAACCCCTAATTAAACCCAATATCAAACCCAATTACCCAACCCAAATCTTAAATTTACCCGACCCACAACCCGTTTGAATAACCCACCCGGATCCCCATTTAATTCAGGCCGTTGATCAAAATGATCAACGGCCACCATTCACCTTTCCTAAATTAAACCAAACAACCCCTCTCATTTCCCTCACTCAACCGACTCTCTCTCTATCTCTCTATCTCTGGTTCTCTCTAGAACCTTCCTCTCTCCCCTCCTCTCCGATGAGTCTCATCCATCTTCTCCGGCCATCTCCTGGCCTGAATCTATGGTGGTCTCACCAACTACCAACGTTCCATGGTGCATACACGCTCATTTGCTGAGGTTTCATGGCCCGACCACGAAGAAGCTTCGTCCAGGCCTCGTTGATTCAAGTTTTATGGCCATCTCCAGCCTTGCTCCGGCAAGCTATGTCTATTTTGAGCCTGGCTTCGATTCCTCCTTCTTTGATCTAGGCCTTTCTCACCATTTGGGTTCCTCTGAAACCCTAGCTTTTGAGGTTTTTCTAATCTCTTTAGATCTGTTCTAGATCCATGTTTTCCCTAAGTTTTTAAACGATTTCTTGATATTTCTTTCAAAGCTATGTTTTCGAATCCCTTTATTTTTTTCCGACCTAGATTTTCTGAGTTATTTAGAGGCTTCTCTGATTTTCTTTTTCTTTTGTGTGTTTTTTTACTACGTTTCTTCTACTGTGTTCTCTATGAGTTTTTAAGTTTCTTCCACTGTGTTCTTAATTAGTTTCTTCTACCATGTTTCTTTATATGTTTCTCCTAACGTGTTCTGATTAGTCTTCTTCTGCTATGTTTTTATTAGCTCTTTCTACTATGTTTCTTTGAGCTCTTCTACTGTGATTCGCATGTTACTTTTTTACTATGTTTCTCATGAATTTCCGTTACTGAAAAAGCATGTTGAAGGCCCCAGTTCCCTTCTGAGATCTTTGAACTTGTTTTCAACTAGTATCTTCTTCTTGATTACTTGTCCTCTCATCTCGGCACTCGATTGATGGTAAAACTCTAGAATTTGGGGTTCATCCGAGTTTGAGAACATTGGCTATGTGATATGTTCGTTCTTCATCTTTAAAATCATCTGATTTCAGAAACCCTAACTATTTCGAGTTTCTGAATTTGTTTCTCAACTGAGTCTCGAAATCTTTGTTTCAACCTCTGTCTCTTTAAGCAATTCTGATTTTTCCACTAAACTCTTCTATGGTCTTGTACACTGGACCTTTTGTATGTTATTTGATGCTACTTCTCTTCTACATTGCTAACCTATGTGACTACCATGCTCCTGTAGTCTGCTATCTACTAATTTTGCAATGACACGTCATTTTCTTTTAGCGTAGCATGTCTGTATGCTCTTTATATGTGCTGAACTTCCCTCTAAAATGGTTTTCAAATTTGTGATTATTTAAGACTTCCTTCTGTATAGGTTTGATTGATTTCTTTCCTTGTTGGCTGATTTCCCTGTGACTCGACTTAAGTTAAAACTTTTCTCAGCTTTTCTGACTTGGTTCACTCATGACCAGTGATTACAAAATCTGTGATCCTTGATTTACTGGCTACTAATTGATTTTTCTTACCTTATTTATGTAACCATGTATTTCAAAATTCTGCCCTTAAGTAACTTCTTATGTATTTACCCCTAATTGCATGCTTTGCACAAGATGTTTATTTGAATTCTTCCCTTAAAGAGTTTTCCCGTTTGAATCTGAATTCCTTAATTAAGGGAAATCTTGTATTGATTGATTTTTAATTGATACCCCAGTCCCTTAACTGTTTTCTTACCTTATTTCTGCCTATTTTTTACACTATAAATACACTACTCTTTCATTAGCACAAGCAATCGATCCCTCACTCATAGTTTTCTTCTGAAACTACACTTACACACAATAGTATTCTCTCTTATTTGCTTGCATCGTGGCATGTTTAAAAGACCTACTGCTTTTCTCTATTTGTTTTTTTGAAAATGGTATGTTCTGATTTAAGTTTTAGCACCATGACAATGTGTTTATTTACTTTTTTTGTATCCATGCCTACTTACTGTTTCTGTACAGTTCAACACTTAAATTAGCATGCTGATTTCTTTCTGCCTATTTCTATTATGGATCCCAAACCCCTGCCCTTATGTGTTTGAGCTGTGGCTTAAGACATGGTAATATGCAAATTATTGTCCATGAATTAAGCTTGATCTCTTGGGATCCTAGCCTCTAATAGTTTGTTCTAACAGGCTTATAGGTCTGCTAGCATTCACCATTGTTGGGTATGCCCACAGCCTGCCCTTGGCTCTTTACAACCTACCCATTCCCCTGTACCCTTATGTGTACTTATTTGTAGCTGATTCTGTTCCCCTTTTCCCTCTCTTAGAATTCTTTTCTGCACTTGCACTCCCTCTTAGTCTTTAAGTTCTGCCCCCCTCTTGTGAGCCTTGCCTTGGGACCTTGAGTTCCCTTTGAACTTGGACACCTGAGGGATAGCCCTTCCACACTGTACTTGTCTTAATCTGATAATACATTTGGGTGTGAGCATTGCCCGGAGTCCTTTTAAGGCTCTTAGGGAACTTTGACACACTCGAATGGGAGAAAGGCTTTGGATCTTGATCTTATGGAGCTGGTTTACCTCATATTTCAAACATGAAGTCTGAATCAGGCTCTCCTTTGGTTGTACTTTTATTTTTTTTCTTTTGATGTATTTTACTTTATTCTGAGCTATAATAATTTTGTAATAAACATTTGGGGCTGGTTAGTGAAAGGGCAGGTAATTATGTATGCAAATGGTGGATGTCATGCCTAAAGGTATTTCTGAATTCTGCACTCTCACATAGATGCCATGCCTATAGGTATTTCTGAATTCTGCACTTTCATATAGATGCCACGCCTATAGGTATTTCTGAATTCTGTATTCTCACATAGATACTATGTCTATAGGAATTCTGAATTCTGTATTCTCACATAGATACCACGTCTATAGGTTTTCGAATTCTGCACACTCAAATGCATATAGAAAGCACGTCTATAGGGAATTCTGGATGTCTATTTTTCATATAGAAATCATGATCATAGGTCTATTACTCTCGTCTAGAAATCATGCCTATAAATCAATCTGAATTCTGCATATGCATATAGAAAATATGCCTATATTTCATTCTGAATCCTGTATATCCATTTTCTCCCATAGAAATCATGTTCATAGGTCTTAAACAAATTTTTGCACCTAGATATCATGCTCATAGGACTTAAACATTCAATTTCACTTGGGCATCATGTTTTAAACAGAATTTAGCATCTAGATATCATGTTCATAAGTTTGAAACGAGTCTTCTGCATTTTTATACTACGTCTTCAAGGTTTTAAAATCAGTAACGCCTAGAAAGCATGCCTATAGGAGTTTCTAGTTGAATCTGATTCGTCTCACTTAATGTCAGATATAAAATCAGTAATAACAAGTATCATCGGTTTCAGAGCCTATAACTTTCATTAAAGTGCGCTTTCTTTTCATAATCTGACTTCCCCTTTTACAAGCATGTACTCAGTTTATTTTTTGAGACCTTATTATTTCATGACTTTCCTGAATTCAATAGATACCATGCCTATAGGATCCTTGTCCGACAATTAGGCAAGCCTTAGGATAAAAGTTATAAACTGAATCTGTGCTATTAACTACGACCAGCAAGCAGGCCTGATTTGGGCTTCTTATCCGAATTATGTAACAAATCAGTCTGCCTCAACCTTTAAGTTCTTTCTCAGACCATAAACAGTATGTGAAAGTCATGATAATTATGTGCTTTCTTTGTTCGAGGGGGTATATCTGAGCCTTTTACTTGTTATGTGCTTTCCTCAACTTGTTATACATGTTTTTGTATGTCGCCTTAGAATTTTACCTTTGAAACTACAAATAAGCCTAATATCCCTCCCTCTTAGGATTAGTAGTCCTAAATGCCTCCAGACTGATAGGATTGGGACGAGTAATAGCATGCAATAAGTAATCGAGACCATTTCGCGCTTTAATACCTCAACGGCGTAGGAAATGGTAGATATGGATATGATGACTACGCGATAACATCTCGTGTAGCCCCCCACTGAGGAGTGATTACCGAATGTTGTATGGGGTGATCCATATTATTAATAAACCTAGGACACCCCCCCCCCCTTCCCTTTGTTTCTTTGTTTCTTCTAAAGATTTCAAACTATTTCTTTTAAGAAAATCAACTTCCTTTTAATTCTTTCCAATTTTGTTTGTAACAATTATGTGAAAATCCTCTCTTATTTGAAGTTCTATTTGCCTACATGTTATTTGCACCTAAATTCACAACAATAGTCTGGTCGGGAACCACACTAGTGGATTCTGAGGGGTGCCTAATACCTTCCCCTTGGAATAGTTTCAAGCCCTTACCTGATCTCTGGTTACTCAAATCAAACCGTCTTGGTGTCCTAATGCACCTTAACCATTAGGTGACGACTCTTCAAATGCAAACCCAATCTCCCAAAAGGGAATGAGTTGTCCTCCCAAATGTCATAAACCCGATTTCGCGAGAAAAAGGGTGCGCGACAGCGAGCAGGTAATCTTTGCGAACCCTGTTTATTGCTTGGGCCTCGGTTGCCTTGGCTTTTGTCTTTCTAACTTGTCTTTTTTGTGGCTTTTGGCCAAGGCGCTTTACAATCAGACTTTCACCCGATATCAGGTTGAGGTGACCCGTCTCGAGTGTGAGAAGGCTCTCCTTGCTGAACAGGTTATCTAGTCCCTATTTGTCGTTATCTGAATGCTTTGCCAGATCCCAGTGTTTTAACATCTTGGATCTGATTTGTGCAGTTTAAGAAGGAAGGTGCCCTGCTGAAGGAGGAGCTTCGGGTCAAAGACTCCGAAGTCTCTGAACTCAAACGACGTGAGAGAGAGATAACTTTCGAGAGGGATGCCCTCTAGGAGAAGGTGACCTTAGTTGGGCGTCATCTTGGTGAAGCGAGGGAGGATAGTAACAAGTACATAGGTCTCCATTTTGAGTTGGTAGTTGCATTATCCGGGAAAAAAATTAAAGCCGAGATGCTTATATCTTTGCATGGAGAGGATGCTATTGCGACAAGCGATCAAGTTGGGGGGCGCCCGATGAGGCCGAGCCGAGATTGACTCAGTTAGTTGAGCGTGATCGATTAGGATCTCAGAGGTAGACTTTTGGGAACATACATGCGGGAGATATCATTTTGTCTGTCGAGTTCGAGAGGGTGAAGACCCTAGAGAAGGGAGATGCTGCCTTGCTTGCTTTCTAAGGTGCGCCGAGCAGTGGCTCAACAGGCGATAAAAATGAAAGTGGATCCCCCAGAGGGAAGAGGACGTCGAAGAGAGGCCGCTGAAGGACCGTAGTTGTCAGGGTGCAAACTTTGGTGGAGACATCGAAGATATAGGTTCGATGGTAGATTAAGATTCTGTTCGGTTCTCTCTTTGTAAGGGTTTTTCAAGACTTGTAAACATCCCCCTTGAGGTTGTAAGAAGGCTTTTTATTTCCTATCCCTTCCTTCCCTTTTATTTTTCGGAAATACTATGTGATGTACTTTGACTTTTGACCCGAGGTCCCGAACTTCGGGTTAGACCCTTGGGATTTGCTATTGTCGGGCGACTTGGCTTTTATTTATCCGGCTGGCACGACCTTTGATCTTTTCGCTGGTGACAGTGACTCATACATACTAGGTCAGTTCGCCCTTTTAGAGTAAGCCAGTATTTGAGCTTTTATGCTTTTGCTCTCAGGCATTTTTATTACATTGGGCTCAGCCTCTGAGTCGAATCTCGACTCGAGTTCATCTCACCCTCAAGTTTTTAGAATTTTGAGCTGGCCCTTAGGCTCTTATGCCTTGGGTCAGAGCGACCTTATGTGTGGGCTGGCGACTATGGCTCTTACGCCTTGGGTCAAAGCGACCTTTTATGTGGGCTGGCGACAATGGCTCTTACGCCTTGGGTCAAAGAGACCTTTTATGTAGGTGGCCCTAGGGCTCATTAGGCTGGCGGCAATGGCTCTTACGCTTTGGGTCAAAGCGACCTTTTTATGTGGGTGGCCTTGGGGTCATTAGTCTGGCGACAATGGCTCTTACGCTTTGCTCTTAAGCATATTTAGTTAACTATTTTAGGTTCAGTCTCCGAATCAGGTTAGGACTCAAGCTCATTCGACCTTCAAGTTTTGTATTTGTGTGGGCTGGCGACAATAGCTCTTACGCCTTAGGTTGAAGCGACCTTTTATGTGTGTGGCCCTGAAGCTCATTAGGCTGGCGACAATGGCTCTTATGCTTTGGGTCAAAGCAATCTTTTATCTGGGCTTTATTTTTCCCTCGATAAGGATTTTTTGAAATAGTGTTTGCCTGACTCTTCGATGGATTAATAAAAATCCTTGATTCTGAGTCGTTTATATGGCGATGATCGAGCACCTTGGAAGGTTTGGCTTGGAGGCTGAGTATCTCGAAGCTGATGTTTAGGAGCTGACATAGTCAAAGCTCTTTTGCTTGTATCGAGGGTAGCCTATTTATCCAGTTCTTTTCAAAGTAGATTTGAAGTATTTGAAGGCCTCTGATTTTGTAGCGATAGTCAGGCTTCCTCGAGTCGCGTTAGTTCGGCTAGTACAGCCTTGTGACTGGAGTCATTTGTGTTTGGCCGGAGCCTTTAAATCCCGAGTAAAGTAGTTTCGGCATTTATATTGAGGGTATGCCTTTTTAGGGGTCTTACAAGTTTGATATATAGCCAAGACTTTAAGATCAGGTTTATGCCTTTAGTAAGGTCTTACAAAATTTTACATACCTTTGAGGTCTTTCAGTTTTTGGATACTTGGTACAAGTATTGTTCATGCCTTGCTTGAGGTCTTACAGATTTTTCATGCCTTTAAGGTCTTATAGTTTTTGGATACTTAGTACAAGTATTGTTTATGTCTTGCTTGAGGTCTTACAAATATTGTTGTTGCCTTATGCAGGTCTTACAAGACCGACGTTGCCCGCATGCAGCCTTACGACCTTGGGTTTTGATAAGTCGATGGAGGTGACACTTGACGGTAGTCCCCGAGTCGTCGATGGTTTCTTAACTCGGGAGCTATTACTTGTAAACTTGGTATTTCCTTATTGAGGGCTTACAATTTTGGCGATTCCGACCCTAAGGTCATGCGATTTTTGAGATTTCGGTGTCAGTCTCCGAGTGTTCGGGACACCTTCGATTTTGGAGATGTTTTATGATCTTGATGTTGCCTCATTGAGGGCTTATAAAATTGGAGTTTTGACCTGGGGGTCGTTCAGGTGTCGAATTGTTGATGTTAGTCTCCGAGTATTCGGGACATTTTTGTCAGAGGAGGCCTCTTTGATAAAATGTCGAGTTTCTTTTGAAGCGTGAAATGCTTTGATGAAAATTGTTCTTCGGTTACTTGGTACAAGTATACATGTTTTTGCCGTTAAAAGCTTGTTTGCTCTATATGGGCACGGTTTGTTCGACCGTTTGGCCCGGTACATTACTTTTCCTATCGAGGTCCCATTTGGGGTGTCTTGGCTTTCCTGAGTAGGTGACCTTCTGGGGGAGGCCCCCTAGTATTCGAGGTGGATTGTAAAAGAAACCTCGAATGCTTGTCGAGTCTCCTTAGGTGTCGTATGGTCGTTGCCTCGTTAAAAACCTTGCCGGTAAAACCCTTCTAGGGACAAAATCCGGTCGAAGGAAAAGAGTGCAACGCGTGCTCGAGGATGTTCTCGGAATTTTCAATTTGATGCCCTAGCAATAATATCATTTTAGCATTGATATGTTCCAGTCGCTTGGAAGTTGTTCGCCGTCCATGGTACCGAGCTTGTAAGACCCTTTGTTGACTATTCCGAGGATGCGGTACGATCCTTCCCAATTTTGGCCTAGCTTTCCTTCATTAGGGTTTCGGGTGTTAAGGGTGACTTTGCTTGGAATCAGGTCCCCGACTCCAAAATGTCGGAGGTTCGTTCTCCTGTTATAATATTTTTTGATCATTTGCTTTTGGGCGGCCATCTGGACCAGCGAGGCTTCTCGTTTTTCATCTAGTTGTTCAAGGGTCGTTGTCATAGCCTCGCTGTTTGAGCTTTTAGTGGTGTGTTAGAATCTGGTGCTCGGCTCCCCGGCCTCCACTAGTATCAAAGCCTCAGCACCGTATACTAGAGAGAAAGGTGTTTCCCCTGTGCTTGATTTTGAAGTTATTCGGTATGCCCACAGCACTTCGGGAAACATTTCTCTCCACTTTCCCTTGGCGCTTTCCAGCTTCTTTTATGTTCTGGATGATAGTTTTATTTGTGGACTCAGCCTGGCCGTTTGCACACGGGTAGTAAGGCGTCGATAGGATTCTCTTGATTTTGTGATCCTCAAGGAATTGTGTTACCTTGCTCCCGATGAACTACCTCCCGTTATCGCATGTTATCTTGGAAGGAATCCCGAATTGGCACATAATATGGTCCCAGATTGTGACGACCCGGCCAGTCGTCTCATGGGTTACCGCTCAGTTTTCCCCATTTCTACTTCTTAGTGCTTTTTCTATTGGTTGTATATGTGATCGGGTTGATTGGTTGGGGTTCGGAAAGGATTTGGTAAGGTTTGAGACACTTAGTCTCTTTTTAGGAAACTTAAGTTGGAAAAGTCAACTGGATGTTGACTTATGTGTTAGAGGACTCGAATGTGAGTTTCGATGGTTTGGTTAGCTTCGGGATGTGATTTTGGACTTAGGAGCGTGATCAGAATGAGTTTTGGAGGTCCGGAGTAGATTTAGGCTTGAATTGGCGAAATTGGAATTTTGGCGATTTCCGGTTAATAGGTGAGATTTTGATATAGGGGTCGGAATGGAATTTCGAGAGTTGTAATAGTTTCATTGTGTCATTTGGGATGTGTTTGTAAAATTTCAGGTCATTCGGAAGTGGTTTGGTGGGGTTTTTTATAAAAAGCGTAATTTAGAAGATTTTGGAAACTTAGGCTTGAATTCGATGTGTTTTGGTTGATTCGGTGTTGTTTGAGGTCTTTTGAAGATTGGTATAAGTTTGAATAAGATTTTGGGATATGTTGGTGCTTTTGGTTGAGGTCCCGGGGGCCTCGGGGTGATTTCGGATGGTTGACAGAGAGTTTGAGATTTTTGGTGAAGTTGTAGATTTGTTGTTTCTCATATTTCTGCACCTGTGGATTGGGGACCGCAGGTACGATGCCGCAGATACAAGGAAAGGACTGCAAAAGTAGTCAAGGAGGAGAAGGGCAAGAGCCGCATATGCGGTGGGCTAATGCACCTGTGATGGAGCAGATGCGGCTACTTGGTCACAGATGCGATTTTGGACTTTTAAGTGAAACTGCAGAAGCGGCTCATTCACTGCAAATGCGGTACCGCAAAAGCGGTATCTGGGCCGCAGGTGCGGAATCCCTGGGCTAGAAGGTATATATTGTTTCCTTCGCAAAATTTTGCTAAGTTCTCCATTTTTGAAGACGGGAAACGGCTAGGGCAGTGATTTCAAGGGAAGATCAAAGGGAATCAGTTGGGTAAGTTCCCTAAGCTTCATTATTTGGGTTTATGATCATTTTTCTATTGTTTAATCATGGTATTAGTGGAGATTAAGGAAGAAAAATGGGGGATTAGGGCTTGAGATTAAGAGACTTTAAAATGGGAATTTGAGGGGTCATTTGGACTCCGATTTCAGTGTTCTTGGTATGTATGGACTCGTGGAAGGATAAAGATTCCATTGATGTGATTTTCATCGAGTTTCGAGACGTGGTCCCGGGGGTCGGGTTTGGCCAATTTCGAGATTTTTGCTATAATTTGATTATTTTCGCTTGGGCTTCGTTCCCTTAGCATATTTTGATGCCGTAATTCTGATTCTGGATAGATTCGACACAAGTGGAGGCCGATTCGAGGGGAAAAGGCATTGCGGAGTAGTATTTCCATCGATTTGAGGTAAGTAACCATTGTAAATCTAGAACTGAGGGTACAAAACCCCGGTATTCGAATTGTTTTGATAAATGCAGTAACGCACATGCTAGGTGATGAGCGTTTGGGCGTGCACCGGTAGGGATTGTGACTTGGTCCGTCCCGTAGAAACTATTAAGCTACATATTTGATTTGAAACCTTATGATATTCCGTGCTTTAGTCATTATATTGTATTATGGGATGTATGCATGTTTGGGGCCTTGTGCCGACCTGTTGAGACCCTTAGGGCATTTTTACTATTTTTCCTCACTCTACTTGTTTGAAAGCATATCCTCAGTCATGTTTTACCTGTTTATTGTTCAAAACTGGTTTTATCACTCTACTTCTTAAATGTGAGGATTGTTTGGACTGAGTTCCCTAGTTTCTACTGTTGTGCCCGAGAGGCTGTGAGATTAATGACTGAGAGAGGTTGAGAACCTAATGGTGAGGATATTTATATATGTATGAATTATTGATCGGGCTACGCACCACAGCAATACTTATATGGATCGGGCTGCATGCCGCAGCGATACGACGCTTGGGCTGTAGGAGCCCCTCCGGGGTCTGTACACCCCCAGTGAGCGTAGTCGACTATAAACTATGGATCGGGTTGCACGTCATAGCGGTTACTATGATTTTTACTATTATGAGATATTAATGAGACTGAGTCTTGAGTGTGAGTATTGAGTGGCGAGAACTGAGTCACAAGTGACTGAGAGGCTGCCCGAGAGGTCATATTCTGAGTGATATCTTGCCCGAGGAGCCCATTTATGATATTTTCACTGCTTTCACTCATCTTTTTTAAATACGCCTCTGTTGATGAATTGCTAAGTAAATGATTTCAAGTATTCCAAATGAAACTAGAGATTTTATGACGAAATTGGTTTTAAACTGTAGAGTTTGATCTATTATCCTGTTGTTTACTCCTTTTTATGATTTTAACAGCCCTTCACTGCTTTCAGTCCTTATTTGCTTAAGTTACTTACTAAGTTGGCATACTTACATTACTCCATGCACCGTGTGTGTAGATCTAGGTGCTCGAGCGGCAAAGTGAGGGTCCTCAGCATTTTTCAGAGTTTGTCGGAGACTGCAAGGTTGCTGCATGGCATCCGCAGCCCTGCTTTCTTCCTCTATCCTTGTTTTTCCGCATTTTAGATTTGTTTTATATCAGACAGTCAGATTTGTATATGTTAGAAGCTATAGACTTGTGACACCAGATATTTGGGCTATGTTGGTTTAACATTGTACTGATTTCCACACCTTTTGGTTGTTTTATGCAATTCTTATGAAAAAATTGAGGCTTTAAACTTGTGTTAAAAAATGGTTTTATAAAAGGAATTTGTTGTAGTTAATGGTTTGGGTTGGCTTGCCTAGTAATGTGATTAGCACCATCACGACCGAGTATTTGGGGTCGTGACAAGTTGGTATTATAGCCTAGGTTACATAGGTCTCGTGAGTCATGAGCCGAGTTAGTAGAGTCTCATGGATCGGTACGGAGACGTCTATACTTATCATTGGGCGGCTGCAGAACCTTTAGGAAAAACTTCACATTCTTGGAATTCTTGTCGTGCAAATCTGTTGATCCGAGTACTAAGCTTCTGTTATTCCATTCTTTCACAGATGGTGAGGACACGTGCTACCGGGCAGGATGGATGACCACTAGTACCACCAGTTGGGGCTACTAGAGGCCGAGACGTGGTTGAGTCCATGGTAGAGGTAAAGCACCTAGGGCAGCACCTACAGATCCACCAGGTACCCCAGTTCAGGATCAGGTCCTAGTTGTGGACGCTATAGCAGCACCAGCTCAGGCACTAGCTATGCCCATTGTGATTTCAGGCCTTCAGGAGGCTTTAACTTAGATTTTATCAGTGTGTACCAGTGTGGCTCAGCCGGTCTCAATTACTACGGCCGCAGCTACTTCTCAGGCCCAGACTCCCATTGCTCGCACACCTGAGCAGGTTGTGTAGGGACTTTAGACATTAGGGGCACCTCCAGCCAAGCTGGTTGCACCAGCTCAGGAGTTGGTGGTACCAGTTATGCCAGACGATGAGCAGCGTCGACTAGAGAGGTTTGGCAAACTTCAGCCTCCGACTTTCAGCGGAGAAAAGGTGAGGATGCCCAGGGTTTCTTGGATAAGTGCCAGAGGATGCTTCGTACAATGGGTATTCTAGAGACCAATGGTGTAGCATTCACTACTTTTCAGTTTTTTAGGGCTGCCTTCACTTGGTGGGAGCCGTATGAGAGGCGTAGGCCTATTAGTGCAGCGCCCTTTACCTGGCAGCAATTCTCTGTTCTCTTTCTAGAGAAGTATGTGCCACAGTCTCGCTGAGAGGATCTGTGCAGGCAGTTCGAGCAGTTGCGTCAGGGAGAGATGGTTGTGATGCAATATAAGATGGGGTTCTTTGAGTTAGCACGTCATGCGGTCTAGTTGGTTCCCACAGATCGAGAGAGGATCAGGAGATTTGTTGATGGCCTTACATATCATATTTGGATTCTCATGACTAGGGGGAGGGTGACAGGTACTACCTTCGAGGAGTTTGTTGACATTGCTCGTAAGATTGAGTCGGTTCACCGCCAAGAGAGAGAGGAGAGGAAGGCCAAGAACCGTTGGGGATCTGGTAGCTTTAGTAGTGCTTCTTCGAGGGGTCAGTTACAGCAAGGCAGAGACCGCCCATTCAGGAAGGCTCAGTCAGCTCGCCCAGGTTATCGTGGGGCATCATCGGGTCATGGTTCTCACAATTCTCATCAGGGCCATTCATCACTCAGTGCTCTTCCAGCCCAGAGTTCGTCCTGTGCTCCATCAGTTCAGGATTCTTCTATGTCAGGTCCTTCTACTGGTCATTCTGGTGCCAGGGGTTCCCTTCAGTCCCCATCTCTAGCACCGGGGAGTTGTTATGAGTGTGGAGAGTTTGGGCATATGAGGAGGCAGTGTCCTCATCTTCATGATAGTCAGTCTCAATATAGGGGTCAGCCCTCGACTTCAGCGCAAGTTACTTCACCACCACCCGCCCAGCCGGCTAGGGGTGGAGGTCAGTTAGCTAGGGGTTGCCCTAGAGGGGGAGGTCAATCAGGTGGCGGTCAGGCCCATTTCTATGCACTTCCAGCTAGACCCGATGTTATTGCTTCAGATGCCGTGATTTCAGGTATTGTTTCAGCCTACCACAGAGATACCTCTGTATTATTTTATCCTGGTTCCACATTTGCTTATGTGTCATCATACTTTTCCCGTTATTTGAATACACCCCGTGAGTCTCTTGTTTCACCTGTTCATGTTTCTACTCTGGTGGGCGATACCGTTATTGTAGACCGTGTGTACTGGTCGTGTGTAGTAACTATTTGGGGTCTGGAGACCCGAGTAGATCTTTTATTATTTTGTATGGTGGATTTCGATATCATTCATGGATTGGCTATCTCCATGTCGTGCTATTCTGGACTATTATGCCAAGACTGTTACATTGGTTATACAAGGTGTGCCACAGATCGAGTGACGAGGTTTGACTGATTATGTTCACAGTAGAGTGATCTCATTCTTGAATTCCCAGTGTATGGTTAAGAAGGGATGTCTTTCGTATCCAGCCTTTGTGAGGGATGTCGGTGCAGAGGCTCCCAGTACTGATTCTATCCCAGTTGTCAGGGATTTTACCGATGTGTTTCCTGCAGACCTACCGGGCATGCCACTAGATAGAGATATTGATTTTGGTATTGACCTGGTTCCGGGCACTCAGCCCATCTCTATTCCTCCGTATCGTATGGAACCAGTGGAGTTGAAAGAGTTAAAGGAGCAACATTAGGAACTCTTTGATAAGGAGTTCATTCAGCCTAGTGTGTCGCCTTGGGGCGCGCCGGTTCTATTTGTGAAGAAGAAGGATGGCACAATGAGGATATGCATCGATTATAGGCAATTGAACAAAGTAACAATTAAGAACAAGTATCTTTTGCCTAGCGTTGATGATTTATTCGACCAGCTTCAAGGAGCGAGAGTGTTCTCCAAGATTGATCTCCGTTCGGGTTATCACCAATTGAAGATCAGGGACTCAGATATTCTTAAGACATCTTTCAGGACCCGATATGGTCATTATGAGTTCTTGGTGATGTCTTTTGGGCTGACCAATGCCCCAGCAGCGTTCATGCATTTGATGAACAGCGTGTTCCGGCCTTATCTCGACTTATTTATCATAGTCTTCATTAATGATATTCTGGTGTATTCACGTAGTTAGGAGGAGCACATGGAGCATTTGAGAGTTGTGTTGCAGAGATTGAGGGAGGAGAATCTTTATGCAAAATTCTCCAAGTGTGAGTTTGGCTTTGCTCAGTAGCTTTCTTGGGGCACGTGGTGTCAAGCGAGAGTATTCAGGTTGATCTAAAGAAGATAGAGATGGTTCAGAGTTGGCCCAGACCATCCTCAACCACAGACATTCGCAGCTTTCTTGGTTTGGCAGGCTATTATCGCTGGTTTGTTCAGGGATTCTGGTCTATCGCATCGCCCTTGACCAAGTTGACTTAGAAGGGTTCTTCATTTGTATGGTCGGACGAGTGTGAGGAGAGCTTTTAGAAGCTCAAGATAGCTTTGACCACGGCTCCAGTGTTAGTTTTGTCATCAGCTTCAGGTTCATATACCATGTATTATGATGCTTCGAGAGTGGGTATTGGTTGTGTATTAATGCAGGAGGGTAGAGTTATTGCTCATGCTTCTTGTCAGTTGAAGCCCCATGAGAAGAACTACCCCATTCATGATTTGGAGTTAGCTGCCATTGTTCACGCGTTGAAGATTTGGAGGCATTACTTGTATGGTGTGTCTTGTGAGGTGTTTACAGATCATCATAGCCTCAAGCACTTGTTCAAGCAGAAGTATCTCAATTTGAGGCAGTGGAGGTGGTTGGAGTTGCTTAAAGATTATGATATCACAATATTGTACCATCCAGGGAAGGCCAATTTGGTGGCCGATGCCTTGAGCCAAAAGGAAGTGAGTAAGGGGAGTTTGGCATATATTCCAGTTGGGGAGAGACCTCTTGCAGTTGATGTTCATGCCTTGGCTAATCGGTTCGTGAGGTTAGATATTTCGGAGCCTAGTTGGGTATTGGCTCGTGTGGTTTCTCGGTCTTCCTTATATGATTGCATCAGAGAGCGCCAGTATGATGATCCACATTTGCTTGTCCATAAGGACAGAGTTCAGCACGATGATGCCAGAGATGTGACTATTGGTGATAATGGGGTGTTAAGGATGCAGGGCCGGATATGTTTGCCCAATGCGGATGGTCTTCGGGAGTTGATTCTAGAGGAGGACCACAGCTCGCGGTATTCTATCCATCCGGGTGCCGCGAAGATGTATCAGGATTTGAGATAGCATTATTGGTGGAGAAGAATTAAGAAAAACATTATGGGATTTGTAGCTCGGTGTCTCAATTATCAGCAGGTGAAATAAGAGCATCAGAGACCGAGTAGCTTGCTTCAGCGGATGGATATTCCATAGTGGAAATGGGAGTGAATCACCATGGACTTTGTAGTTGGGCTCCCATGGACTTTGAGGAAGTTCGATGCTATTTGGGTGATTGTGGATCGCCTCACCAAGTCTGCGCACTTCATTCCTATGTGTACTATCTATTCTTCAGAGCGGTTGGCAGAGATATATATCCGGGAGATTGTTCATTTGCATGTGTCCCAGTTTTCATCATTTCAGATAGGGGCACTCAGTTTACTTTGCAATTTTGGAGGTTTGTGCAGCGAGAGTTGGGTACTCAGGTTGAGTTGAGCACAACTTTTCATCCTCAGATGGACGGGCAGTTCGAGTGCACTATTCAGATATCGGAGGACATGTTGCGTGCTTGTGTCATTGATTTCAAAGGGTCATGGGATCAGTTTCTACCGCTTGCAAAGTTTGTTTATAACAACAGTTACTAGTCAAGTATTCAGATGGCTCCATATAAGGCTTTGTATGGGAGGCGGTGTAGATCTCCAGTTGATTGGTTCGAGCCGGGTGAGGCTAGGCTATTGGGGATAGACTTGGTGCAGGATGCCTTGGAAAAGGTGAAGGTAATTCGGGAGAGACCTCGTACAGCACAGTCGAGACAAAAGAGTTATGCTGATAGGAAGGTTCGAGATGTGTCCTACATGGTTGGCGAGAAGGTTCTGTTGAAGGTTTCGCCCATGAAGGGTGTTATGAGATTTGGGAAGAAAGGTAAATTGAGTCCTCGGTTCATTGGGCCTTTTGAGGTGTTTTGGAGGATTGGGGAGGTGGCTTATGAGCTTGATTTGCCACCCAGCTTATCGAGTGTGCATCCAGTATTTCATGTTTCTATGCTCCGGAAATATATTGGGGATCCATCTCATGTTCTGGATTTCAGCACAGTTCAGCTGGATGATGATGTGACCTATGATGTGGAGCCAGTAGATAATTTGGGTCGTCAAGTTGAGGTCAAAGGATATAGCTTCAGTGAAAGTGCAGTGGAGAGGCCGGCCCGTGGAGGAGGCTACCTGGGAGACCGAGCGGGAGATGCGGAGCAGATATCCTCACCTGTTTGAGGCTTCAGGTATGTTTCTTGACTCGTTCGAGGATGAATGTTTATTTAAGTTGGGGAGGATGTGACGACCCGGCCAGTCGTCTCATGAGTTACCGCTCCGTTTTCCCCATTTCCGCTTTTTAGTGCTTTTTCTATTGGTTCTATATGTGATGGGGTTGATTGGTTCGGGTTCGGAAAAGAATTTGGTAAGGTTTGAGACATTTAGTCTCTTTTGAGGAAGCTTAAGTTAGAAAAGTCAACTAGATGTTGACTTATGTGTTAGAGGACTTGGATGTGAGTTCTTATGGTTTGGTTAGCTTCGGGAGGTTATTTGGGACTTAGGAGCATGATCGGAATGAGTTTTGGAGGTCCGGGGTAGATTTAGGCTTGAATTGGCGAAATTGGATTTTTGGCGATTTCCGGTTGATAGGTGAGATTTTGATATAGGGGTCGGAATGGAATTCCGAGAGTTTCAGTAGTTCCATTGTTTCATTTGGGATGTGTGTAAAATTTCAGGTCATTCGTACGTGGTTTGGTTGGGTTTTTTATCAAAAGCATAATTTAGAATATTTTGGAAACTTAGGCTTGAATCCGATGTGTTTTGGTTGATTCGGTATTGTTTGAGGTGTTTTGAAGATTGGTATAAGTTTGAATAAGGTTTCGGATATGTTGGTGCTTTTGGTTGAGGTCCCGGGGGACTCGGGG
The DNA here is from genome assembly GCF_000715075.1 of Nicotiana tabacum. Taxonomy (NCBI): domain Eukaryota; kingdom Viridiplantae; phylum Streptophyta; class Magnoliopsida; order Solanales; family Solanaceae; genus Nicotiana; species Nicotiana tabacum. Next base: position 52,828,727 of record NC_134087.1, on the reverse strand, counting down.
TGATTTCTATGGTTGATGGAGAGTTTGAGATTTTTGGTGAAGCTGCAGATTTTCTGCTTCTGGTATTTCCGCACCTGCGATGGCGCAGGTGCGGCTACTTGGTTGCAGATGCAATTTTGGACTTATAAGTGAAAGCCGCATAAGCGGCTCATTGACTGCAAATGCGGTACCGCAGAAGCGGTATCTGGGTCGCAGGTGCTGAATCCCAGGGCCAGAAGGTATATATGTTTCCTTCGCGAAATTTTGCTAAGTTCTCCATTTTTGAAGACGGGAAACGGCTAGGGCAGTGATTTCAAGGGAAGATCAAAGGGAATCAGTTGGGTAAGTTCCCTAAGCTTCATTATTTGGGTTTATGATCATTTTTCTATTGTTTAATCATGGTATTAGTGGAGATTAAGGAAGAAAAATTGGGGATTAGGGCTTGAGATTAAGAGACTTTAAAATGGGAATTTGAGGGGTCATTTGGACTCCGATTTCAGTGTTCTTGGTATGTATGGACTCGTGGAAGGATAAAGATTCCATTGATGTGATTTTCATCGAGTTTCGAGACGTGGTCCCGGGGGTCGGGTTTGGCCAATTTCGAGATTTTTGCTATAATTTGATTATTTTCGCTTGGGCTTCGTTCCCTTAGCATATTTTGATGCCGTAATTCTGATTCTGGATAGATTCGACACAAGTGGAGGCCGATTCGAGGGGAAAAGGCATTGCGGAGTAGTATTTCCACCGGTTTGAGGTAAGTAACCATTGTAAATCTGGAACTGAGGGTACAAAACCCCGGTATTCGAATTGCTTTGATAAAAGCGGTGTCGCACATGCTATGAGACGAGCATGTGGGCATGCACTGGTAGGGACTGTGACTTGGTCCATCCCGTAGCGACTATTAAGCCGCGTATTTGATTTGAAACCTTATGATATTCCGTACTTTAGTCATTATACTGTATTATGGGTTGTATGCCATGTTTGGGGCCTTGTGCCAACCTGTTGAGACCCTTAGGGTATTTTTACTATTTTTCCTCACTCTACTTGTTTGAAAGCATATCCTCAGTCATGTTTTACCTGTTTATTGTTCAAAACTAGTTTTATCACTCTACTTCTTAAATGTGAGGTTTGTTTGGACTGAGTTTCCTAGTTTCTACTGTTGTGCCCGAGAGGCTGTGAGGTTAATGACTGAGAGAGGTTGAGAATCTAATGGTGAGGATATTTATATATGTATGAATTATGGATGGGGCTGCACGCCGCAATGATACATATACTGGATCGGGCTGCGCGCCATAGCGATATGACGTTTGGGCTGTTGGAGCCCCTCCGGAGTCTGTACACCCCCATTAAGCGTAGTCGACTATAAACTATGTATCGGGCTGCACGCCGCAGCGGTTACTATGATTATTACTATTATGAGATATTAATGACCCCGAGTGCTGAGTGTGAGAACTGAGTGGCGAGAGGTGAGTCACGAGTGACTAAGAGGCTACCCGAGAGGCCATATGCTGAGTGATATCTTGCCCGAGGGGCCCATTTATGATATTTTCACTGCTTTCACTCATCCTTTTTAAATAAGCCTCTGTTGATGAATTGCTAAGTAAATGATTTCAAGTACTCCAAATGAAACTGGAGATTTTATGACGAAACTGGTTTTAAACTGTAGAGTTTGATCTATTATCCTGTTGTTTACTCCTTTATATGATTTTAACTGCTCGTCACTACTTTCAGACCTTATTTGCTTTAGTTACTTACTAAGTTGGCGTACTCACGTTACTCCTTGCACCGTGTGTGCAGATCCAGGTGCCCGAGCGGCAGAGTGAGGGTCCTCAGCATTATCATAGTTTGTCGGAGACTACAAGGTAGTTGCATGGCGTCCGCAGCCCTGCTTTCTTCCTCTATCCTTCTTTTTCCACATTTTAGATTTGTTTTCTATCAGACAGTCATATTTGTATATGTTAGAGGCTCTAGACTTGTGACACTAGATGTTTGGGTTATGTTGGTTTAACATTGTATTGATTTTCGCACCTTTTTGTTGTTTTATGCACTTCTTATGAAAAAATTGAGGCTTTAACATGTGTTAGAAAAATGGTTTTATAAAAGAAAATTGTTGTAGTTAATGGTTTGGGTTGGCTTGCCTAGTAATGTGATAGGCGCCATCACGACCAGGTATTTGGGGTCGTGACACAAATTACATTAATGACTTCCTTTTCACTTACCTTCTCGAAGGCCTGTGCTTCCACCTATTTTGAGAAATAGTCAGTCATAAATAAAATAAATTTAGATTTAGCTGGTGCCGTCGACAGGGGCCCGACGATGTCCTTCCCTCATTTCATGAATGGCCATGGCGATAAGACCGAATGTAGTTGTTCACCGTGTTGGTGAATCATAGGGGCAAATCTCTGGCATTTGTCGCATTTTTGGACGAACTCCTTAGTATATTTTTCCATGTGGTCCCAGTAGTAGTCTGCCTTGATTATTTTTCGGACCAATGAGTCGGCGCCGGAGTGATTTCCGCAAGTACCCTCGTGAAATTCTCGGAGTACGTAATCTGTATCCCCCGGCCCTAGACATACTGCTAAGGGGCCAGCAAAAGTCCTTCTGTACAGAGTCTTGTTTTCATCGAGCGAGAACCGGACTGCTTTGGTTTGTAGGGCCCTCAATTCCTTTGGATCCACGGGCAATTTTTCGTCTTTCAGTTAATCAATATATTTATTTCTCCAGTCCCATGTTAAGCTGGTGGAATTAATCTCTGCATGACCTTCCTTGAACACTGATTTAGATAACTGAATAACAGCCCGGGGGAGTAGGTCATCTTCTTCAACAGACAATCCCAGGTTTGCGAGGGCATCGTCCTCGCTATTCTATTCTCGAGGTACATGGACTAAATTCCATTCTTTGAAGTGACGTAATGCGACTTGGATCTTGTCCAAATACCTTTGCATCCTGTCTTCTCGGACCTCGTAGCTCCCATTCACCTGGTTCACTACTAGGAGTGAATCACATTTTTCTTCGATGGTCTCGGCTCCCAGGCTTTTGGCCAGTTCTAAACCTGCAATCATAGCCTCATACTCGGCTTCATTGTTAGTCAATTTTGCAGTTTTTATAGATTGTCTGATCACGCCACCCGTAGGTGGTTTTAGAACTATACCGAGTCCGGAACCTCTCACATTTGTGGCGTCGTCAATGAATAGGTCCATACCCCAGAAGACGTGCCTGATTTTAGTAAAAGTTCCTTTTCTAACTCGAGCATGAGGGAGGGCGAGAAATTGGCCATGAAGTCCGCCAGAATCTGGAACTTGATGGCCATTCGAGGTTGATACTCGATATCATACCCCCGAGTTCGATGGCCCATTTGTCCAATCGACCCGATAGTTTGGGTTTGTGCAATATGCTCCGGAGGGGTTATGTCATTAGAAGGCAAATATGGTGTCATTGAAAATAGGGTCTCAACTTTCGCGATACGCTTATTAATGCAAGAGCTAATTTTTCAGGGTGTGGATATCTAGTTTCGGCATCCCCTTGGGTCCAGCTTACATAGTAAACAGGGAATTGCGTACCTTGCTCCTGTCGAACTAGCATGCCGCTTACCGCTATCTCAGATACGGCCAAGTATATATATAGTGTTTCATCCTCCTTTGGCGTGTGGAGCAGAGGTGGGCTAGTCAGATATCGTTTCAGCTCTTCTAAGGCGCGTTGGCATTCTGGAGTCCATTCGAAGTTGTTTTTCCTTTTGAGTAAGGAGAAGAAGTGATGGCTCCTGTCGGATGACCTTGATATGAATTTGCCCAAAGCCGTTATTCGTCCTGTTAGACATTGCACGGCCTTTACATTATTTACCACCATGATTTCTTCGATGGCCTTGATTTTATCGGGGTTGATCTCGATCCCCCTATTTGATACCATGAAGCTTAAGAATTTACCCAAGCCTACTCCGAAGGCACATTTCTCGGGGTGGAGCTTCATGTTGTAACTTCTGAGGAAGTCAAATGTTTCCTGCAAATGAGTTAAATGGTCCTCTACGGCAGGGACTTAACTAGCATGTCGTCAATATAAACTTCCATGGATTTACCTATTCGACTCTCAAACATTTTATTAACTTGACGCTGGTAGGTAGCCTCTGCATTTTTTAGTCCGAAAGGCATTACATTGTAATAGTAGGTACCATACTTTGTGATGAACGAGGTCTTCTCCTTGTCTTTAGGGTTCATCTGAATTTGATTGTACCCCGAATAGGCATCGAGAAAGGTGAGGGTCTCGTGGCCAGCCGTAGCATCGATCAGAAGATCGATGTTAGGCAATGGGAACGAATCCTTGGGATGCGTCTTATTTGAGTCTTTACAGTCTACATACATTCTTAGCTTATTTCCTTTTTTGGGTACCACAACTACGTTGGCCAGCCATTCGGGGTACTTTACTTCTCTAATGGACCCTATATTAAGGAGTTTTGTTACCTCATCCTTGATGAATGTGTGTTTTATCTCGGACTGGAGTCTTCTTTTTTGCTTCACCGATTTAAACCTGGGGTCGACACTCAGTCAGTGGGAGGTTATTTGTGGCGGGATACCTGTCATATCTAAGTGGGACCATGCAAAACAGTCGATATTATCGATAAGAAATTGAATGAATGTTTTCTTGAGTTTGGGGGTTAATCCTATTCCTAGGTATACCTTACGATCGGGGAGGTGTTAGATCAAAATAGCTTGCTCCAGATCTTCGATTGTCAATTCTGTTGCATCCGAATCTTTGGGGGAAACAAAAGTTCGAGGAGTAGGAAATATTCTTCATCATCCTCGGGGGTCTATATGCTCCCAGACACATCCGAGGTCGGGAGTATGTGGGTCGACTCCTCCTGGTAAACCGCGAACATTTCTTTCACTGGATATTGTTCTCCATATATGGTTATTATGCCATCCTTTGTCGGAAATTTAATCATCTGGTGCAGGGTTGACGGAACTACCTTTATGCTGTGTATCCACGGTCTGCCAAGAAATGCATTATACCTTATGTCGCTATTGTTGACTTGAAACTTTGTGTTCTGAACCGTGTCGGACATGTCGATTAGGAGGGTGATTTCTCCTTTTGTTACTTCACCGATCATGTTGAAGCTGTGGAGGATTCGGTAGGCAGGTATGATTTTGTCGAGTAACCCAAGCTGGTCTACTACCCCTGACCTAATTACATTGACCGAGTTGCCTGGATCTACGAGCACATATTTAACTTGAACGTTGTTTAAAAGAAATGATATTACCAGCATGTCTCTAAACGCGGGGGTGTCTTCGGCCACGCGGTCTCGGATCGGCCCTTCTATTACGGCGGATATTTTTGTCCGCTTGATCATCGGCCCTTGGGGAATGTCAATCCCTCCAATAATCATATGAACGACATGCCGAGGGGTCTCTTTTTGTGCCCAGGTTGGAACAGCCACACCATTCTCTTCCCGGTTCTCCAGGTAGTTGTTTTCATCTCTATTTACTGAGTTAGGCATTTCAACCTAAAATTTGAAGATCTTGGACAAAAATAGGTGTGAAAGATAACTTGCGTTATGTGACGAAACCAGTAGAAATATAATAAATATTATTTTTAGCCCCACGGTGGGTGCCAAACTGTTTACTGCGAAAATGGTAATAACAATTAAGTTTGATTATGGGACTCTAAAAATATGTAATCTATTTTTATGCTAGTTTGTTAAGCATTTGGTGCTATGTGTGAAGTTTAGAAACGAGATAAGAGTTAAGGATAGGATGATAATCGAACCGATAGGTTAACAATCGAAGGTAATCGAAGTATGACTAACATTTGGAGTAAAGTTAATGAAAGATCCTTATATCCAATGATAAGCAATAAATGAAGAACAATAATGAAAACAATAAATGGGAGCAATAATATCGAAGAATATGTTAGAGAGCAAAGAGAATATTCTTGTATATTTCTTGTGGAGCAGTTGAAGCAACATGCCTCTACAAAATGGCAAGGACCCCTTTTTATAGAAAATGGGGAATCCCAACATAGTACAAACACATTTATTACAAAGAAAAGGGGATGGGACATCTAGTTGATGTCATGATGCGGGCTCAAACTAGCCTCAGACTAGCCTGACAGACTTTATCGGCTCTGGCTGCACCTCTTGGGAACTTCCCTCTTTTCCAATATAGCCATTGGTCTACATTGCCCTAAGGTCGAGCCTCGACAACCATCAAAGGCGAAACTCGACCCCAGTCTCGAGCCTTGGGAAGTATGTTCACGGGGCATCATAATGACGAGGAAATTGGTCCCTCCGATTTCACCGTGCACACAATTGCTTATTTAGCCCTAGCAATTTCAGTAGGTCAAAACGTTCATGGTTGGCTTCAATTAGAGTCTCGAGGTGAGTGTTTAAGAAATCCCAGCTCACATCCAATGATAACTTATCCTCAAGAGTCTCATAATCCTCCTCCCACTGGTCAATCTCAGCTCTCAGCCCTTCTTTTTCTACTTCTAAGGCATCATAAGTTTTATTTAAAGGAGCGGAAGAACTTTCCAAGAACCAGATCTTATCTTTAGAGGTGCGGAAATCTTCCTGAACTTAAGTAAGTGTCTGAATCAATTCTCCTGCATAAACCTCTTTTTGATAAGGAGTTCTTTCAAACTCCTTATCTCTTCAGTTGCTTCGGAAAGTTGTTCAGCAAAAGAAGACTCCAGTATATCCTTGTCCTTTCCATACTTGCTAGAAGAAGCTTTTACAACTGCTAATTCAGCAGAAATCTCCCTCATTTGTTGCTCTAAACCATTCTTCTCTTCTGCAAGAACTTCTTTTTCCAGTTGAACACCCTCGAACTATTCCTTCCAGTTATCGGCCTCAGTGCGCAATTCCATAACTAGCTGGTCTATATAAGAAACTCTTTTTATAAGCTCAGTGCCAATCAAATTAATCTGCAAAGAAAAGAGGCAAAGAGGAAGAGTTATTGTCACGCGTCGAACCTGGGGGTCGTGACGGGGACCCGGTACCTTACTCAACCGAGTACCAATGTAACGTATCTTTCTTATTACATCATCATCATATACACGTGACATATGGGCCTAATAGGCCAACATGATCATTTATAAGTTCAAAACATAGGCCGACAAGGCTGTACAATCTTTCACATACACAATATATATCTACAAGCCTCTAAGACTACATAAATGTTATAAAGGTCAGAACAGAATCCCGCCATACCAAACAATATACGTCTAAATCATACTAACCAAACAAGCAACTCTGAAGCAAATGGAGCGCAACAACATCTTCCGCTGAGTTGATAGCCTACTTGGAGGACTCTCGACCTGTCCATCGGGACCTACGGGCATGAAATGCAGTGTCCCTAGGCAAAAGGGACGTCAGTACGAAATAATGTACTGAGTATGTAAGGCAATATACTAAAAGTTGAAACTGAACTGATAATATAATAACTGCAAGTAGCTGGAAGTCATAGATAATCTAAAGATATGCTTGCCTGCTGATACTGACTCAATTCTCTCAATATAGTAAGTAAAATAGTTGTCCGGCCCTATAAGGCTCGGTATATATATATATATAACTACTCTGCCGTAGTAGGCTCGCTCATATGTGCTCGGCCATACTAGGCTCTGTATCTCGACCAACTGGGCTCGCTTATAAGCGCTCGGCCACAGTAGGCTCGGTGTATATATATATATATATATATATATATATATATATATATATATATATATATATATATATATATATATATATATATATATATATATATATATATATATATATATATATATATATATTCTGCCATAGTAGGCTCGCTCGTAGGTGCTCGACCATACTAGGCTCTGTATCTCGACCAACTAGGCTCGCTCATAAGCGCTTGGCCATAGCAGGCTCGGTATATAACTTACCATCTATTCAGAGGTTGCCCAATAGGGGCCTGCCCATCGATTATAGCTCGATGGTAATGAAAATACTTTTAATACTGTATATATGTAAATTCTATGCTCTCTTGACTGGAAGAAGGAAATACTCAACTGAATATGAAGTCCCGATAAGGAGAATATTGTACCTTACAAAACTAGGAAAATATACGCAATTTACGAGACTAGAAAAATATACGTAAATTCCGGGGTATGAATTTTTCTTTATGGCTCATTAACAAAATTGTGTAATGACAAGTTCATCAAAATGAAATAAGGGCTTAGCCTTAACATACCTGGAGTAGGGAAAACTCCATATAATATTCTTGGAAAAGATTGCACCGTACTCATTTAGAACCGCAAAATTCCGTTGCGATTATACAGTATAATTTTGTACGAACTCCTCTGCTAAACCAATAACCTACGTTGCTAATACAGTATGAAGTCTTGTTTGAATTATCCAATCTCCTCCAAATGAACCTTTTTGTTAATGAAGTCACCCCAAAACCTTGCCCTAGATCGGCCATAAGCACAAGAAGGAAGCAAAGTATTTTTGGTATTAGCAGCCTTCTCACCAAAATGATTGTCCTAATAAAATGTTTTTGCTTAATGAAGCATCTGAACTTGGAATGAATTAACCAAGCATTTGTTTTAGTTGTTTGGTCATAAACGTTTCTTGTCTTTGTCCAAGAATAAAATGAGAAACGTTCCATGTCATTGTCTAAGAATGAAATGGATAAGACTTGGAAATTAAGTCTTTTTCTATATAATTCCAAGTGTCCTTAGGTAGCCACTTAAGCAAATAAGATCCTTAGTCATTTCTTGAATTGTGGCTTCTTGCCACGTGTAATTCTTATCCACTTATTGGTTAACTGGATAATGTCTTGTTACCTAATAATTAATCAATTACCCGCATAATTTAAAAATTATATCAACTTAATTAAATACTACTCACTTTTAACATACCTTGTACACCTTACTATCATGGCCATGTAGTACCTTGTATGGCACTAGTCCATAAATACCGGGTATTTTAGCTCAGGATGTATTTTACCCCAAAATGCCAAATTTCGACAAAATTCATTTTCTTCAATATTATTTACCCTCTTACCTTCACGAATTTACTCATCACTTTTAATCCTTATAATCCCTAAATAATCTTTTCCTTGGACTGATGTCAATTACCTTACGACAAATTCAACGTACAATACTACAGGGTACAACATCGTCGTAACTTATTATCGCGAAGCGTAACATCACCGTAATATAATACTGCTGGGTAGAACATTGTTGTAACTTAATACTGCAGGATGTACCATCAATCGTAATATATTACTGCAGTGCATAATATCGACATAATACTGCGGGGCGTAACATTATTCTCCCCTTTGGAACATTCATCCTCGAATATTGACTGATGCACTTATCATTTTTATAACTTATATCTTCCAAATACTTTAGAACTTCCCTTGCCATCTAGGCGACTGTTCTGTGAATAAGTCCAAAGTCCAGGGCATTCCCCCCTTAGGCCTCCTTCTCACACCATAACTTGTAGTCGGAATCCTTCCAATCTCGTAAGTGTTGCTACCTTTCATCACACAGCCTGTACGATTTTGATCTTGTAAGTGTGCCCAATCTCTAGGCTTCATATGTAGAACTTGATAAAATGTCCCTTTGGGCATATATGGGTATACTGAAGTTCTTCGCTCGGTACTTTGTTGAATTCACGAATATTGTTATATCTCATCGCATAGGCCCATTTAGCCATCCGTATGAATTCACTGCCATAACTCTTACTTTAATTTATCGATGTTGAGGTTTGCTACCAAATCCCAGCTTACTCTCATTGCTTATTCCATATGTACAAATTTAAGTCCTTTAATGTTTCCTCATTACTGCTCATCCTTAGAATGACGGCCTAATCTCATCTCATACTTTGTGACTTTTGTCCATCCATTGTTGATTCACCTCAATATTGATCTACAATATACCACTGATAACTTGAAACTTCTTACGTAATACTTTGCCCCTATGGCTTACGTTACCTAAAGGAATATTTGAAGTGATTCCCATAATCGTATTTCATAGTGTCTCAATGTGATTCAACTAATGTGGGTATTTTAATTCTGTACACCTCATGAAATCATTACTCAACCGAAGGCCAAACCATCATCCTTTATCTATCACAATTACACCTTCAGATAGCATTCCATCATTTCTAAATGCCACTAGTCTTAGACTCATTTGAGTTCATTCAGGCTATATTGAGCTTTTTATAATTTAGAGGGACCATCAACTCCCTTGTTTTCACTGGCTTAATCCCGAGGACTTATCTATTTTCATCATCTTCTCACTTGCCCTTCTCTTATCCTTACTCCTGTCTTTCTAAACCTTATCATTACATCATACTTTAGCTTGCGACCGATTTCCTTATGCTTTTCTGGAACATCGAGACATCACATCGTCTCTAACTTTTCTTTTACTCTCTAATTCGACCTTTCGTTACTTAGAAACCATAGGAAGGAAGGTATGCCACTGACGATGCTGCTATCATTCCTGGACACTGAATCCCGCGCTTATAATCTCTTTTATGCAGTATAGACTATTCATAACCTTCTGTAGTTGAGTATCTTGTACGTTGTTCACCTTTTCCTTACTTACCTTAAAATATTGCCTCACATTCTTCTATCTCTGTTATAACCTCTCTTCCCATTAGGCAAATTTATCTTCATAACCTAAAGCTCTGTTATAATACTTGCACCTTTGGTGCATATATAATCTGGTGGGAGCTTCATACTGACTTCTTATAAGGCTGGTACTTCTTCTAACTGGCTTTATCGTAGAGCCGTAATAGAATATAGTTGTTGTGCTATCTCTCTTGCACCTCTAATATTAAGAGTGATTCTGCTATGTTCTCAATCATGATTCCTATAACTTCTGGGTCCAATAATCAGACTCCTCATTACTTAGTTGATGTCACTCCTTAGTTTCCTCTTCCCTCTGATCAACCTTTATGTAGGCTTAAGCTATCTTAGTGTCCACACATGCCAGAGTTTTCATATAACTCATATGATCTCGAATATTACTTTTAACTTTACTTATCATTCAATAGCCACGGTAGGTGCCACTTTCTTTTAGAGTGCTTACAATGTTGTTGCGAGACTGTTGTTACACGACCATTTTCTCTTAGGTCGTTGTGCTTAGGTTGAAGCCTTCTTCCTCATTTCTTCAGCTAGTCTTTCATTGTAGTATTTAGGGAGAACCCTTGACTCTTGTAAAGATATGTTCTTATTACGGACCTTTTTGATGTCCTTACTTGCCTATAATCATCCATAGTTGCTTACTTCCATGCCCTTATACCTGTATGGTTGCTTCTGAACTGATATTTTGACTGCCTTCCCAGCGGCACTTTCTTTTATCCCCGTAAGACTCGTACGGTACTTTTAACTACCCCGACTCTTATTTGAATATATCTCAAGTATTATAATGATATTCTTCAAGGCTGAATTCTCCATGTTGGGTTCTACTATCTTTATCTTACATGATCTGCTGATTTGGTTGTAACTTCTTGTCTAGTCATGACTAGGCTTTTCCTAAATCAACTAGTAACTACTCGTTGGCCCATTCCCATATCAATATTCCTCGTAATCTTTCTTGGGTTATTTCCTTTGTCTTAACTTACGTCTCGCGCTGCTCCTTATTTATTAATAACAGCTCGGGCAGGAACCTTTACTACCTCTCCTTGATGTCGTGCAAGCACAATATTCTGGAATTTTATCATATCTGTGGGATTTAAATAGGTGCAATCTCATCTCTTTCTCATTTTTATTATATTCTTCCTTTTATCATTCTGTATCCCCCCTTTAGGGGATTACTAAAAGTTGGAGCTACGACGACCTGCCTATAGATGTTTCACCTTTTCATCTTTGGCATCCTTTCACATCATCGATGACCCTTACTCGCCTTGCGGTAATCCTTCCGTACCAAGGATAGCAAAATTCTTACTCACGAGGGTGAAACTTAGTATAACTGGCATATATAGTCCCTTAAGCTGAACTTAGCTCACATTGCTTGTTGTAGGGAAGCGTCTTCTTGAATGACCATTCTCTCAATTTCTCATGAATCTTCTTTTGTCATCCATTCTATTATTGGCGGAACAAAATCTGAAATTCTTATGATGGCGACTATCATCAGTCACTCAGTTCCTTATTCATGTTTAATTTATCTTATTCACCAGTCTATACTAATTTCTATTACTTTGGGGTCTAACTTTTCCTATTGTTAATCACGTTAGAGTCGCGAATGCATTTCCCGAAATGAGGATATGACTGTATGGCCTATACTTTTTTATTGTCTTAAGGCCCATCACCTTTCGTCTCTTTCTTAATTTGACTATACGTTCTGTAACACTCTACCTTTGTCATCTATCTATCGCATCTTACTCATAATTCTTCTTTATCTCTCTTCTCATTACTCTGCTAATATTTCTGCCTATCACTTTCTTTTGAAAAACTTCAACATGACATTCTTTTGCTTTTAGCTCCCCTCGCTTCATCCATCAGCTCTTCGGGTTGCCAAGCATTCTCGTTCTACTAGGGATGGGAGCCATACTAAGGTAATATTTATCCCTTTAAGGCTTCAAGTGTCTATCTTTGTAGTACTCATATCTAGTTGTACTAGTTTAGAGTGCACCATCTGGGTATCTCATAAAGAGATCTATTAGCACATTTGCAATATCCTTCGGAAATGTCAATAGACGCAAACCATTCATCTATCACATCTTCTTATACTACTTCCGTTAATCCCCATAGGGCATATCTGGAATGGGTGCGACCAATTGTATATGCCTCTGTTACTGTTGAATATAACTCAAAAACCTTATGTTCCTCTGCCTGAATTATAAACACTGTTAACCTTCATTAACTGGGTGCCTCGTATCCTTCTTCATCTTGCTTCTTTTGCTTGTTGAAACTTATATTTATCTTGTGAATCTCTCATTGTCTTTCACCATAAAGATGGATAGGCATTCTTGCCTTAAGGCTTCTTATCAGGAAGCTTACACCTTTCAGTATACCCATAATCTGCTAAATACCTCACATTTACTTATGGTAGGCATCATACAAAAATCCAATTCCTCTGAATCAGCTATTTCTCAACTATCTCTCTTTCCAACCTTCTTTCCGGATGTAGGTATCGTCTTATTATGAATGAAATAGAATTTCGGGGTTTGAATTTTTATAAGTGAGCTCTACCACACGATCTAGAGTAAGTAGAAAGAGTGACAATCCTAAATGCCCTGTAATCTCCAGCTTATAAGTGTGGTGCACGACACACCCATAAACAAAACTCTACTAGACACGGCTTGTAGACTCCCTAGGACAGAACTGCTCTGATACCACTTTTGTCACGCCCCTAACCTGGGGGCTATGACGGGCACCCGGTACCTTACTCAATCGAGTACCAACGTAACATATCTTTCTTATACATCATCATATACACGTGACATACAGGCCTAATAGGCCAACATGATCATTTATAAATTCAAAACATAGGACGACAAGGCCGTACAATCTTTCACGTACACGATATATGTCTACAAGCCTCTAAGACTACATAAATTTTATAAAGATCGGGACAGAGTCCCGCCATACCAAACAATATACGTCTAAATCATACTAACCAAACAAGCAACTCCGAAGCAAATGGAGCGCACCAACATCTTTCGCTGAGCTGGTAGCCTACTTTGAGGGATCTCGACCTGTCCATCGGGACCTGCGGGCATGAAACGCAGTGTCCCCAGGCAAAAGGGACGTCAGTACAAAATAATATACTAGTGTGTAAGGCAATATACTGAAAGTTGAAACTGAACTAATAATATAATAACTGCAAGTAGCTGGAAGCCAAAGATAATCTGAAGATATGCTTACCTGCTGTACTGACTCAATTCTCTCAATATAGTAAGTAAAATAGATGTTTAGCCCTATAAGGCTCGATATATATATATATATATATATATATATATATATATATATATATATAACTGTTATGCCGTAGTAGGCTCGCTCATATGCATTCGGCCATACTAGGCTCTGTATCTCGACCAACTGGGCTTGCTCATAAGCGCTCGGCCACAGTAGGCTCGAAATATATATAACTGTTCTGCCATAGTAGGCTCGCTCGTAGGCACTCGGCCATACTAGGCTTTGTATCTCGACCAACTGGGCTCGCTCATAAGCGCTCGGCCACAATAGGCTCGGTATATAACTTACCATCTAATCAGAGGTTGCCTAATAGGGGCTTGCCCATCGATTATAGCTCGATGTAATGAAAATAATTTTAATACAGTATATATATAAATTCTCTGCTCTCTTGACTAGAATAAGGAAATACTCAACTGAATATGAAGCCCCGATAAGTAGAATATTGTACCCTACAAAACTAGGAAAATATACGCAATTTGCGAGCCTAGCAAAATATACGTAAATTTCAGGATATGAATTTTTCTTTATGGCTCATTAACAAAATCATGTAATGACAAGATCATGCAAAATGAAATAAGGGCTTAGCCTTAACATACCTGGAGTAGGGAAAACTCCATATAATATTCTTGGAAAAGATTGCACCGTACTCATTTAGAACCGCAAAATTCCGTTGCGATTATACAGTATAATTTTGTACGAACTCCTCTGCTAAACCAATAACCTACGTTGCTAATACAGTATGAAGTCTTGTTTGAATTATCCAATCTCCTCCAAATGAACCTTTTTGTTAATGAAGTCACCCCAAAACCTTGCCCTAGATCGGCCATAAGCACAAGAAGGAAGCAAAGTATTTTTGGTATTAGCAGCCTTCTCACCAAAATGATTGTCCTAATAAAATGTTTTTGCTTAATGAAGCATCTGAACTTGGAATGAATTAACCAAGCATTTGTTTTAGTTGTTTGGTCATAAACGTTTCTTGTCTTTGTCCAAGAATAAAATGAGAAACGTTCCATGTCATTGTCTAAGAATGAAATGGATAAGACTTGGAAATTAAGTCTTTTTCTATATAATTCCAAGTGTCCTTAGGTAGCCACTTAAGCAAATAAGATCCTTAGTCATTTCTTGAATTGTGGCTTCTTGCCACGTGTAATTCTTATCCACTTATTGGTTAACTGGATAATGTCTTGTTACCTAATAATTAATCAATTACCCGCATAATTTAAAAATTATCTCAACTTAATTAAATACTACTCTCTTTTAATATACCTTGTACACCTTACTATCATGGCCATGTAGTACCTTGTATGGCACTAGTCCATAAATACCAGGTAGTTTAGCTCGGGCCGTATTTTACCCTAAAATGCCAAACTTCGACAAAATTCGTTTTCTTCGATATTACTTATCTTTTACCTTCACGAATTTACTCATCACTTATAATCCCCAAACAATCTTTTCCTTGGACTGATGTCAATTACCTTACGACAAATTCAACATACAATACTGCAGGGTGCAACATCGTCGTAACTTATTACTGCGAAGCATAACATCACCGTAATATAATACTGCTGGGTAGAACACTGTCGTAACTTAATACTACAGGACGTAATATCAATCGTAATATATTGCTGCAGAGCATAACACCGACGTAATACTGCGGGGCGTAA
Source organism: Nicotiana tabacum (assembly GCF_000715075.1). Taxonomy (NCBI): domain Eukaryota; kingdom Viridiplantae; phylum Streptophyta; class Magnoliopsida; order Solanales; family Solanaceae; genus Nicotiana; species Nicotiana tabacum. The sequence goes on along the minus strand of NC_134087.1, from coordinate 52,813,201 downwards.
CAGTTATAAATGAAAAAAAGAAGAAGAAAGGAAATGTAATTAAGTTTGTACCTTCAAAGAAGAATGAACAATGTCGTTCATTAAAGTTAGTGAGCTATGGCTTTCTTACTTCTCCTTCTCTACGGGGCCTATCAGTAGCTTCAACCACATGTCGGCTTGACCAGATTTTCTCAATAAATTTCTACCTTCAATAACAACTTTTTGCATCTCCTTCCTGTTGCTAGAAGGTTTTGCCTCTACATGAGAATCAGCCACTGCAATAACAGACGAAGTAGAAGAAGCCACAGGTGTAATAGTAAGAGTAGTGTCAGGTAAAGACATGGGGGGTTAGTGGAAACTAAAACTGGAAAAGAAGCAAGGGGCAATTCTATGAAAACAGGCCCGAAAGCTTCTTCACCCTCGAAGCCATGAGCGAATAGTCTATCAAAAGAACTTGGAGGAAGATCAACAGCATCTTCATCAGAAATCACTAAAGGAACGTTCTTTGGCTCATCCGTGAGTCTGAAAGGAATAGAACTTGATGGGAGGTCATGAGAAGGAGTAGTTTCATCATCAGAAATCACACATATCTTGATGCGTGGCCTTTGCACCAAAGAACTTTCCTTTATTTCTTCTTCATCATCAAAGCCACGGGCTGCATCACTTTTCTTTTTTGAAGAAGAAGCACTTAAAATCCACTCCTGGCAAAGACTCATGGAAAACCTGGTTGACGGAACTGACACGGGGCTAATACCACGAATAACAAACCCTAGTAAAAAGAAAAGAGAAGGATGAGAAATTCTTGTATAAGCAAGAAAGGGAAAAAGGAGAACAATGAAGGTAAAAAAATATCGTGCGTCTTCACTTTCCAACCGAATTTTTGAGAAAGGATACTTCCAGGACCTTTTCTCCATAGGTGCACCTGTTAACATTTTTCCTACCCAAGCACGGAAGTTGGGAATTTCATCAAAAACTTCCATGGTTGCTGAAAAATTGAGCATATGATTATAATGAAGTTCTTTGAGATATTTAAAAAAAGGGAGAAAGCTTACGTGCGAAGTTCCATTTCTTTAGGAAAGGCATGTTTTCTTCTCCTACTAATCCACTAGTGGAAGAAGAAACAATACGAGCAAATCAGCCACGATCCTGATCGTCCTCATGGCTAACAAAAACTCTCTTACTTCTAGCCACGAGAGAAAAAACTCTTCACATAACTATTTGGGGGAATAGAGATGAAGCAAGTGCCAAAAGGTAAAAGGCACGGAAACCAGATCTAACAAATAACGAAAGCATGCAACAACCCTCCATACTATGGGGCCAATCTAGCCAAGACACATGTTAAAGTAACGACAGGACTCAATGATTACTGGATCAATAGGTGGCTTCAACCCTAAAGTAAAAGGGTAGGTATAAACAAAGGAGAAACCATCATGATAAGAGGTGATTCCTAGTTGGCACCAAGGACTAAAATTGGGAAACATGGTTTCCAGTATCACTCTCGTTGAACCGGAGAAAGAAAACCAATAGTGATTAAACTCGGGTAAAGATCAACAGGATTAATGGAAGTTATAGAAGAAACTTGATTTCTCATGGTTTCACGATCAATTATGTGAGCACCTAATTTTTGCCCAATTTATAAATTACTCCTAAAAATCTCAAAGAAATAGCTTTTAGTTGTTTTATAGAATTTTAGGAATTTTTCTATATTTTACTTGATTTGTTTCGTGCATATTTGAGTTTGGTGCATTTCTAGTAGCATTTTAAATCTTAAAAATAACAAATATATTTTTATTTTTATATTTTTTTAGATTTTAATTGCATTTGTAAAATATTAAAACACCAAAAATACATTAGTAACTCTACATGTATTCGTTAGCTAAATAAATTAGTTAATTGTAGAAAAATAGGTCATTAGGTTAATTTTGCAAATTAGTTGGAATTAGAAGTGTTAAATAAATTGATTATTCTTGCAAAATTGAAAGAAAGAAAGAGAAAGGTTGGCCAAGTCTTCAAATAAATTTGACCAATTTCCGTTTAGCCCAAACAAAGCCCCAGCCCAATAGCCTTTAGAACCCAGTCCGATTTTCCTCCATTAAATCCAAACGACCCCGTTTCATTGTCCCCCCCCCCCCCTCCCCCTCCCCCTTCATCTCTAAAATACATCCTAGTTAACCTCTCCATCTTCAACAGAAGAACCCGACCCCACCCTCCCCCCCCCCCCCTTTGGAAAAACGAGCAGCGGCGCACCCTCTCCCTCATAAAAGAAAAAAACCTAGTAGACAGAAGATAAAAGACTCCCCTCCCCTTTGCTAAAACTGGCGCTGTCACCTTCCCCCTCTCCTTCTTCATTTTTCCCTTATCTTCAAGAGAACAGAACAGACTTCACCTTAAACCAACCACTAAAACACCCCAAAGAACTTCTCTTCAGCCCAAAAAGAAAAAGAGTTGTATCCTCCATAAAACACCCCAAAACCATCTGCAAATCTACACCTCTCAACCCAAAATCGCAGCTAAAAATCCATTACCAAATAGCCATGGAAACAGGCGAACCAATAGCTCCTTTCTCCGCGAGTTTTGACCTTGAAACTCCATGAAAACAGCTTCAAAATGGCCATTGAAACCCAGTTTCTTACCTCAAAAACGGCCCCGGAAAAATAGTTAAAGCTTCGGAATCAAGTCGAGTTTGTGAGGTCGTCGTTCAAGTTTTACGGTGAGGCTTTGAGTCGCTGGCGCGGGTCTCAATTGGATCGTTTTCTATTTGTTGCTGTCTTGCTTCATTTGTAGCTGAGCTTCGGTTTGTGGCTGTTCTTAGCCTTTGTTTGGTTCTGCTAAGTTTGCTTCTTGCTATTGAGATTTGGAAATTGAAGTTTTTGTGTTGGCCCTACTTCTTTCTCGTTGTTGTTCATTGTTTGTTGTTGTTGATGGTTGAGTAGCCGAGCTCCATCTTTATTTCAGCATTTATTTTGTTACTGTTGCTGCTATCTTCAGCTTAGGTATGTTATGTAATCTGTAATTACTTTTTTTTAGAGTTAATGAATGAAAATTGGTTGCACTGATTAGCATTTTCTTTGTTAATGTTTAATTGACTGTTATTACTGATTTATATGTCATGATGGTTAAATATGAATTTGACTAAAATGCAATTACAAGCTTATGTCTAGATAAGATGTGTTGACAGTAATATGTGATGAGAAAGAGCTGTTGTTGCACTAAGTGCAACTATAGAATATGGAAACAGTGAAAATGGTGTATGTGTTTGAACAGATTCATATGATATTTGTGAGCTTTTACTTCCTGTTGATTTCGGCATCTTGATTCCTTCTTTTTAGTTTGTTCTTATCCAGATGTTTCTCTTAATAGGTGTTTAGGTTAACTAGACAATTAAAACTTAGTTTCTGATATTTATTGGCAAACTAATCCATCGTAAGCCCAATAACAACAATCAATAGGGCATGACATCTTTAAGAAGCATTTGATCTAATTTGCCTTAATATATCAAAGTCCCCCAAGTTTAAAGTCCATAATCTATGACTTGTACGCAAAATCCCAAACAAGTTTAGAAAAAATAGTTAATTCTTGAATACGTTAGAATACTTTGGGCGCGCTTTAGTTAATCAAATCATCGTGATTATGTACACATTCGCATGACATGATTACGATTTCAAAAAATGAATATTTGTAGAAATGATTTTAGGTGCGCATTTAATCTACAATTATAATTATGTACATGTTCGCGTGACATGATTATGATTTCCACAAATAAATCAAAGTATGTGTTCGCGCAACTTTGGCCAAAAACAATCTTGATAATTAATAAAGCATGATTAATTGTGTACACGTACGCGTGACATGATTTTAGCGCACTAAATAAGAAGAATTTACGCACATGTGATCTGTTTCAAAGATAAATTCATAAAACACCATAATTAAAAGCGGTAAAAGGTAAAATATACATAGGTTAAAAATACGTAACTAAACAATCTAACTATGACAACTATGATTAAAGCGACCATGCTGAAACCACGGAATTGGGGAATGCCTAACACCTTCTCCCGGGTTAGCAGAATTCCTTACTCGGTCGTCTGGTTTCGCAAACTTTAAAACATAGTCAAATTTCCTCGATTTAGGATTTATAATAAACCGGTGACTTGGGACACCATAAATTATTCTAAGTGGCGACTCTAATTAAATAAACAATCTCATATCGATTAATATTACTTTAATTGGAAAATTTCCTATCCGTCGGGAAAAAGGAGGTGTGACAGCTCTGGCGACTCTACTGGGAAAAAGAACCCAGAATCTCTTGTTCAGGGTTCAGAATTCGAGCTTGTAATGTAATCTGCACTTGGCTTTATTGTTTATTGATATTACTGCGTTCGTGGGCCTAATGTGCTAATTGCCGCTCATTTACCGCTTTGATATTACTTAAACTGTATTTAAATCGTCTTCTTACGCCTCCCTTCTGAGTCTTCTAAAAATATGGTGCACACGTACACGTGGCCCACTTTTCTGTTAGAGGTCGTACCAAATAAGAATGAGGTTGGATCAGCAATTAGGCCGGATGGACTTTCGTGCTCCCGATACATTGCCTCCACCTCGACTCGAGTTGTCCGCTTGGTTAAGCCATGTCTAGAATACACCCCTAGGTTTAAACCTAGAACAACATAGCTCATGTCGGATCTCTAGTATGAACGTTTGTTTGCATCACGTGCATTTGACTTTGAGGACTTAAGAACAGGGGTTGGGTTCATCTAGGACAGATGTACCCGAAACTAAAAAAACCATCCTGATGCATCTTACGTGCTACTTGTTCATTTGTTTCATCTTGTTTGTGTGTTGACCAGCTTTTAGAATAGTGAAAGAAAAATTTTAAAAAAAAATCAAGAGTGACATGTAGGTATTTGAAAATTTCCGAAACTCTGCCGAATTTTTTTTTTTTTTTAAAAAAAAAGAGAAACCGAAAGAAGAGAGTCATTTAAAAATGAGCCAAAAATCTCAAGTGTCATGTTTTCCCTGGTCCGTCAAAACTGATCGAACTACGTGGGTCTGATTCTCATAAGATGTGAGATACGTAGGCAAACCTCATCGGTTCTGGCCCCAATTTTAGAAATAATCCAAAAATATTTTCTTTTAATTCCTTTTTTAGAAGTCTTTCCTTAGGAAATTCAAAAAAAAAAGATTTTAAATCCAAAAAATATTTTTCTTCTTTCCGAAATCTTTTCATAAAAAAAATTAATCAAAAAATAAAATCAAAAATACGGGTTTCCTATATTTTGAAATATTTTTCCCAAAAAAAAAATCTAAAAAATATTCTTTTCCTTCTTTAGAAGTTTTTATTTCGTAAATGTCATAAAAATTGAGAAATAAAAGTCAAAAAATATTTTCGCTTTTCTTTAAAAGTACTTTCGTAATTTAAAAAAAAATAGAAATCTGAAATATTTTCTTAAAAGTCCTTCTTTTGAAAATTCAGAGGCAACATTCAAAATCCAAAAATATGTTTTTCCATTCTTTAGAAATCTTTCTCCTAGAAATTCAAAATAATACAAATCAAAATCCAAAAAACAAATCATACTTCTTTAGAAGTCTTTCTTTTAAACATTTCCAAAAAAAAAAAAAGACATTCAAAAAGTATATTTTTCTTTTTCTAAAAGCTTTCATGGTCTGAGTTTTATAAAAAGTAAACAAAAAAGAAAGAGTTAGCTTATTTACTCCATTCTCGATCTTCCTGAACTACGTAATGGTTTGATTCATGCGGCGTCATGATACGTAGGCAATCCCCATCGGATTCGATCATAGCCATAAAATTAATTGAGTGAAAAATAAAATAAAAGAGAGAGAGAGAGAGAGAGAGAGAGAGAGAGAGAGAGAGAGAGAGAAATGAGTGAAAAAGAAAGAAAAGAGTGACAAAAAATAAAAGAAAAAAAGAGCGACAAAAAAATAAAAGAGTGACATAAACAAAAAGAGAAAGAGAGTGCCAAAAATAAAAGAGCGACGAAAACAAAATGAGAAAACCAAGAGTAATTAAAGAGAGACAGAAATGAAAGAAAAAAGGTACAGAGTGAAAAAGGGTTAGTTAAGGCCGGGATGAAATATTCAACCGTTCAAACACATGGTAGAAGCGTTTAACTGTTTAGGTGCATTGTATCCCCACGTGCGATTTTCTATCTGTTAAGCATCTCAAAACTAACAAGGTTGTTGGGTGTGCAAATTAGCCAGGTTTTGTTCAGGTGTTTGGTTTTGTTGGTAATGTGGCTTCCCATCCTTACTTCACAAGATCCAAAGGAAAGGTTTCTATGGCCTCCAAAAGTCATCTACCAATTATCGATCTTGAGGATAGACCAGCACCCGTTATTCCCCAGCCATAATCAGTAGTTGCTGAAGAGCATAGGATATTGCATCTCCGCATACTGGAAATGTGGGATGCCTAGCCTAATGGTAGGGAACTGCTAAGTGCAATCCTTGGGTTCCCTAAGTTGATCTCCAAGTCAGGTGAGGCTACCAATGCCCCTGTGCCCAACCCGTTCATCCCATGCAGGTACCCTCCAATGCCGTTTAACGGTCCCGGAATGCCTTCTGTGGTTCGCCCCACAGGCGTCGGCTTCAAAGGCACCGCCAACAATGTTCTTTACAGCACTAGTCTGCACCACAATACAACCAACTTTACCACGGCCGTATATTGAGCCTCCAATGTTCACCTTTCAGGGTCAACAGTTTCAACCAGAAATAACATATGTTATGACCCATACTCATGTACTCAACCTCCGCAATGTGATTTCTCGGTGGGGCAAGAAAAGGTTGTCAAGAATCCCAAGCAAGAGGAAATGGCTCGGAAGATGAAGATCCTAGAACAAAGTCTGAAATACATGCAAGGTCGGAGTAGCCAAAAGAGTGTATCATACTCCAACCTGTGTATTTTTCCCCATGTTCACGCTGGTTTCAAAACGCCAAAATTTGAAAAGTACGACGGGCACGGAGACCCAATCGCTCATCTGAGACGATATTGTAACCAGTTGAAGGGTTCTGGTGGGAAAGAGGAGTTGCTAATGGCCTATTTTGGAGAAAGCCTCACCGAAATTGCTTCCGAGTGGTATATGGATCAAGAAATTACCCATTGGCATGTGTGGGACGATATGGCCCGAGATTTTGTCCGCCAGTTCAAATATAATGTGGACATCGCCCCCGACAGAAACTCTTTCTCCAATTTAAAAAAGAAAATAGTGAAAGCTTACGTGAATATGTTGTTAAATGGCGCGAGCTAGTCGCCAGGGTAAAGCCTCCAATGGACGAAGCTAAAATGGTTACGGCCTTCCTACAAGCCCAAGAGGCGCACTACTTCCAGAACATGATGTCCTCTATGGGTAAGTCGTTCGCTGAAGCTATCAAAATTGGGGAGATAGTAGAAACTGGTTTAAAAACGGGTTGAATCTTGAGTCATGCTACCTTTAACCCCGCATCACAGGCTGCTCAGAATGGTTCAGAGTGTTTGTTGAACAGATATGGGAGAGAAAAGGGAGCCATGATGACTTCTAGCTCGAGGGGGGCCACAGGTCTTTCAGCCAATCATATGTTCTTCTTAAGGTCCCGCCACACTATTATCCCCTTCAAGATGCTGCTTAGGTCGTGGAGCCGCCTCCCTATGCGGTGATGAATGCACAACCTTACACGCAGCCACAACATTATACATAAAACCGAGCCTCACCTCCCAGAAATGTCCATCCTTACCAAGCTCCATATAATCCCCAACCAAATGTCTCCAAGTACAATCCTCGCCCAAGGGAGCCTTTCAGAAAGAATCTGTTCATCTCTGTTGGTGAATCGTATTCAAGCTTGTTCCAAAAGCTAATCAGGCTAGATCTATTGTAGCCAGTGGCCCCAAACCAGCCGAACTCTGAGTCCCCCTTGCACCGAGCTGATGTTATATGTGAATACCACTCTGGAGTAGTTGGACACAGTATGAAGGACTGTTGGATCCTCAAAAGAGTAGTTGAAGACTTAATTGAAGCTGAAAGAATCGTTCTTCGGGATGAAGAGGCTCCTGATGTGACGAACAATCCGTTGCATGCTCACAACACCGGGCCAATAGTCGAAATGATTTATGAAGATAAGGAATTTTATCCGGCACTAAAGGCCATTGCAGCCATTGCCGAGAAGAAGAAAAGCTAAAAAATAGTCGCTAAGTCTGAAGTTCCCCATCAGATGGGAGTCTCGGTAGCCAGTCTTACTATCTTTTCTGTGTCTGGATTATCTCAGCGTGTGATCCAAATGTTTTACTTTATTGTCTTACTTTCCAGTGTAAACCCTTTTATTCTCTTTTCAATTCTGTTAATGTAGATTTTAATAACACGACATGCTTGCGGACTTCATGCCCAGATCCTAAAACGCTTTCAGACTTCGAAATAATGAATCAAGAATCAGAATGCAATGAAGATAGTTTTAAGGAAATAAAACAAAGAATCAAAACAGCTAAAGGAAAATTAGCTCCAGATTGGAAAGGTCCATACATTGCAACAACAGTACTGCCAAAAGAGAGCATTGTACTTGGGACACATCGAAGAAATGTCCTGAAACAACTATCAACGCAGGTGTAGTCAAAAGGTACTATGTTGGATCATCTATATAACATTAATGTTCTCCGCTTGGGATGAAGAAGGCTTTCATTCTCGCTACCCAAACAATATTAACCCTTTGCAAACCCTTTGAGCCGATTACTTTTCTTTTATTACCCTCTTTGGAACCTGAAAGTGTTATTGAAAAAAATAAAAATAAAACAAAAAAAAGAGACAAAAAGAAAATGAAATGAAAAATGAAAAAAAGGAAAGGAAAAAGAAAGAGAAGGAAACAAAACAAAAAAAAAAGCACAAGAAAAGAAAATCAAAACAAAGTTCGTTGAACTACGTTCGACTTGATTCTGAAAGGATACGTAGGCAGCCTCTCTCTAGAGTTCAGTCACACCAAAACAAAAATTCAAATTCCCCCAAAAGTGAAACTGGGGCAAATGTTTTAACGGTTCGGTGATGGTTTCGCCTGAAAGGTCCCAAAGTTGTAATTCAGTCCAAATTCTTCTTATTCTAAATCTTGTTCAAGTCCTTCTGATCAATTGATAAAGAGGTTCAAAGTGGGAGAATACAGTTACTTGGATCTGATGCAACCAAATGAGAGAAATAAAATGAGAGAGCCTTGTTGGTGAAAACCTTCACAGACACCGTAAGGCGATTGTAAGTAGAGAAATTCAAAAATGAGAGAGTCTTGTCAGTGAAAACTCACAAAGAGCACTATAAGGCGACGGTGAGAAGAGAAATGAGGGAGGTCAGCTGGTGAAAACCTACAAAGGGCGCGACTGATTGAAAAGTTTGACAGCCATCGGCATCGATAGAGTCCTGACAAGGTTTCTTGATTTTGAAGAAAATGTTGTGATGAATTTCTGAGATTCGGATGGTTTACATGTATCAGGCACCAGTACAAAAGGAATGTCATGTTCATTGAAGTCTGCATGTACTCCAGATAAGTCCTTCTTTCCTTTTCCCGAAAGGGATACCTCTTGTCGAATTCATTATCCATTCCACTGTTTGTTCTTCTTTGAGTCTCTTTCGGTCTAACTCTATTCCAAAACTAAGGAAAAGAAGGGATGGAAAGACTCATTTATAGGGTTATAATTTGATACAAGCCGATTTGTCAAAAAGGCACCTAGCCTCGGCAGGGGCATCAAGTCTACCCAGATTTGGCCATGGTGGTTGATGCGTCAAAATAAAAACTCTTTGGAGGAGAAAATCAAATTGAAATGCCTACAAGGGCGAAAATGAAGTTGAAAATATTAAGTCCCACGTGACTAACTGTCTTGGCAAAGTTTGAAAAGCCAAAGATTCCCAATGCTTTGAAATTAAAATTGAAAGAAGGAAATCAGATTGAAATGCCCACGAAGGAAAAATAAAGTTGAAAAAGGTTAGATCCCACATGACACACCGTCATGGCAAGGTTTGGAAAAATCCAAAGGTTCTCCGGGGCTAGAAAGGAAATCGGTCTTCAGGAAATAACTAATGGCAGTTGAAATCATCATCAAAGGTATCGGGCCGAGATCAAGTGACTGAAACAATCAAGGCCACAAAACCAATCACCATTTCAAACTGACAAATTATTCTTTGTTTGAAAAATAGGAAACAGATGTAATCCAAAGCAACCTTGCAAGAAGAAGATGCAAGCAAAATAAAAACGGAGACAAAAATAGCTCTGCCGCAACAACGACTCCCCAAAAGGGAAGTCCTCTTCAAATTCTTTCCTGCATTTTACTCATTCTCTTAATAAAGAATAATAATAAAAGAAAGAAGAATGTTCCAGATCACGGTAGTATAGGGTCTCTAATCCCTAGCTGCGGTTTCCAACATAGGGTCTCCACTCCCTAGTTGCTTTTCCAACATAGGGTCTCCACTCCCTAGTTGAAGTTATTTTCGACATAGGGTCACCACTCCCTAGTCTCTTTTCCAACATAGGGTCTCCACTCCCTAGTTGAAGTTATTTTAGATATACTCCCTAGTCGATTTTCCAACATAGGGTCTCCACTCCCTACTTTGTTTTATTTTAGACATAGGGTCTCCACTCCCTAATCTCTTTTCCAACATAGGACCTCCACTCCCTAGTTGAAGTTATTTTAGACATAGGGTCTTCACTCCCTAGTCTCTTTTCCAATATAGGATCTTCACTCTCTAGTTGAAGTTATTTTAGATATAGGATCTCCACTCTCTAGTCGCTTTTCCAACATAGGGTCTCCACTACCTAGTTGATTTTGTTTTAGACATATGGTCTCCACTCCCTAGTCGCTTTTCCAACATACGGTCTCCACTCCCTAGTTGAAGTTATTTTAGACATAAGGTCTCCACTCCCTAGTTATTTTTCCAACATAGGGTCTCCACTCCCTAATTGAAGTTATTTTAGACATAGGGTCTCGACTCCTAGTCGTTTTTCAACATAGGGTCTCAACTCCCTAGTTGAAGTTATTTTAGACATAGTGTCTCCACTCCTTGGTCTCTTTTCCAACATAGGGTATCCACTCCCTAGTTGATTTTATTTTAGACATAGGGTCTCCATTCCCTAGTCGCCTTTTCCAACATAGGGTCTCCACTCCCTAGTTGATTTTATTTTAGACATAGGGTCTCCACTCCCTAGTCTCTTTTCCAACATAGGGTCTCCACTCCCTAGTTGATTTTATTTTAGACATAGGGTCTCCACTCCCTAGTCTCTTTTCCAACATAGGGTCTCCACTCCCTAGTTGATTTTATTTTAGACATAGGGTCTCCTCTTCTTAGTCGCTTTTCCAACATAGGGTCTCCTATCCCTAGTTGATTTTTATTTAGACATAGGGTCTTCATTCCCTAGTCTCTTTTCCAACATAGGGTATCAACTCCCTAGTCGCTTATCCAACATAGGGTCTCTACTCCCTAGTTGAAGTTATTTTAAAAATAGGGTCTCCACTCCCTAGTCGCTTTTCCAACATTGGGTCTCCACTCCCTAGTTGAAGTTATTTTAGACATAGGGTCTCCACTCCCTAGTCGCGTATCCAATATAGGGTCTCCACTACCTAGTTGAAGTTATTTTAGACATAAGGTCTCCACTCCCTAGTCACTTTTTCGACATATGGTCTCCACTCCCTAGTTGATTTTATTTTTAGACATAGGGTCTCCACTCCCTAGTCCCTTTTCCAACATAGGGTGTACATTCCCTAGTATAGGGTCTCCACTCCCTAGTCTCTTTTCCAACATAGGGTCTACACTCTCTAATTTATTTTATTTTTGACATAGGGTCTTCACTCCCTTGTCTCTTTTCCAACATAACATCTCCACTCCCTAGTTGAAGTTATTTTAGACATATGGTCTCCACTCCCTAGTCTCTTTTCCAACATAGGGTCTCTACTCCCTAGTTGAAGTTATTTTAGACATAGGGTCTCCATTCCCTAGTTGAAGTTATTTTAGACATAGGGTCTCAACTCCCTAGTCCCTTATCCAACATAGGGTCTCCACTCCCTAGTTAAAGTTATTTTAGACATAAGGTCTTCACTCCCTAGTCACTTATCCAACATAAGGTCTCCACTCCCTAGTTGATTTTATTTTTAGACATAGGGTCTCCACTCCCTAGTCTCTTTTCCAACATAGGGTCTCTATTCCCTAGTTGAAGTTATTTTAGACATAGAGTCTCCACTCCCTAGTCACTTATCCAACATAGGGTCTCTACTCCCTAGTTGAAGTTATTTTAGGCATAAGGTCTCCACTCCCTAGTCGCTTTTCCAACATAGCATCTCCATTCCATAGTTAATGTTATTTTAGACATAGAGACTCCGCTCTCTAGTGTCTTTTCTAACATAGGGTCTCCACTCCCTAGTTGAAGTTATTTTAGACATAGGGTCTCTACTCCCTAGTCGTTTACCCAACATAGGGTCTCCACTCTCTCGTTAATTTTATTTTAGATATGGAGTCTCCACTCCCTAGTCTCTTTTCCAACATAGGGTCTTCATTCCCTAGTTGATTTTATTTTCAGACATAGGGTCTCCACTCCCTAGTCGCTTTTCCAACATAGGGTTTTCACTCCCTAGTTGAAGTTTTTTTAGACATAGGGTCTCCACTTCCTAATATCTATTTTCTCAGGGTACACAAATCCCGACCTTTTATTGCTTTCAATAATGAAGTAGTATAGAGTTTTGTTGCAAATAACTCACAAAATTTTTCAAGTAAAAATTGGGGCAGAAAAATTTCGTTCGTTCGTTTCTTTCGATGCCTGACCATGTTGTTACCTCGAGGCACAAGGTTTGAGTTGACCAAAAGAGAGGTCTCAATCAAAAATAAAGGAGAAAAGGAAAAGAAGTGAATCCAAAGTGCAGAACCAGAGAAAAGATGTGGATTGCTCAAGATATGAATGATGTCACGAGCGTTGCATTTCCTATCTTGATCCGAAGAAGAATGAACTAGCACCCGCAACTAGAAAGCATCAAGATTCAGATCAGAGTCTGCGTGAAGAACCAGCCAAGACTCAAGATCAAGCTTCAAATGACTTATAGATAGGAATCTTGTAACTCGTAGCTTATAGGCTTGTTTATTTTTTTTTATTTTTTTTATTTTGGTGTAATAAGGAGTTCAGCAAGCAGCAACAACAACAATAACAGTGAAATAACAGTTTCTCGGTACTCCCAGCTACCAAAATTTCCAAAACTACACTGACCCGATTCCTTTATAGCCAAGGATATGTAAGCAACCTCTGAAGTAATGTTCGGTCAAACTTATTCAAAATGCTTCCAAAAGGAGTATCAAACGGGCAAAAATTATTCATGCTTGCTCACTTTATCTTTGGCCGAAAACTCTTCATGTTCTCGAGCAATGAGGGGTAACTGTGAGCACCTAATTTTTGCCCTATAAATAAATTACTTCTAAAAATCTTAAAGAAATAGCTTTTAATTATTTTATAGAATTTTAGGAATTTTTCTATATTTTACTTGATTTGTTTCGTGTGTATTTTTGTTTGGTGCATTTTAGTAGCATTTTATATCTTAAAAAATAACAAAAATATTTTAATTTTTACAATATTTTTAGATTTTAATTTCATTAGTAAAACATTAAAATACCAAAAATACATTAGTAACTCTACCTGCATTCGTTAGCTAAATGAATTAGTTAATAGTAGAAAAATAAGTCATTAGATTAATTTTGCAAATTGGTTGGAATTAGGAGTGTTATATAAATTGGTTATTCTTGCAAAATTGAAAGAAAGAAAGAGAAAGGTTGGCCGAAGTCTTCAAACAAATTGGGCCAATTTTCGTTTAGCCCAAACAAAGCCCCAGTTCAATAGCTTTTAGATCCCAGTCTGATTCTCCTCCATTAAAACCAAACAACCCCGTTTCGTTGCCCCCCCCCCCCCCCCCGCCACATCTCTAAAATACACCCTAATTTCCCTCTCCAGAAGTCAATAGAAGCCCCCCCCCCCCCCCCTGAAAAATGAGCAAATAAATTTGCAAAAGAAAAAAACCTAGCAGGCAGAAGATAAAAGACTCCACTTCCCTTTGCTAAACCTGGCGTCGTCACCTTCCCCCGCTCCTTCTTCATTTTTCCCTCATCTTCAAGAGAACAGAACATACCTCACCTTAATCCATCCATTAAAACACCCCAAAGCACTTCTCTTCAGCCCAAAGAAAAAAACGAGCTGTAAATCCTCCATAAAATACCAAAAAACCATCTGCAAATCTCCACCTCTCAACCCAAAATCGCAGCTGAAAATCCATTACCAAATAGCCATGGAAACAGGCGAACCAACAGCTCCTTCCTCCGCAAATTTTAACCTTGAAACTCCGTGAAAATAACTTCAAAAATGGCCATTGAAACCCAGTTTCGCACCTCAAAAACAGCCCCCAAAAAATAGTTAAAGCTTCGAAATCAAGTCGAGTTTGTGAGGTCGTCGTTCGAGTTTTACGGCGAGGCTTTGAGTCGCCGACACGGGTCTTGATCGAATTGTTGTTTATTTGTTGTTGTTTCACTTCATTTGTAGCCGAGCTTCGGTTTGTAGGTGTTCTTTAGCCTTTGTTTGGTTCTGCTAAGTTTGTTTCTTTCTATTGAGATTTGGAAATTGGAGTTTTTGTGTTGGCCCTACTGTCTTCTCGCTGTTGTTCGTTGTTTGTTGTTGTCGATGGTTGAGTAGCTGAGCTCTATCTTCATTTCAGCATTTATTTGGTTACTGTTGTTGCTATCTTCAGCTTAAGTATGTTAAGTAATCTGTAATTACTTTTTTTTTAGAGTTAATGAATGACAATTGGTTGCACTAATTAGTATTTTCTTTGTAATGTTTCATTGACTGTTATTACTGATTTATATGTCATGATGGTTAAATATGAATCTGATTAAAAATGTAATTACAAGCTTATGTCTAGATAAGAAGCTTTGACAGTTATATGTGATGAGAAAGAGCTGTTGCTGCACTAAGTGCAACTGTAGAATATGGAAACAGTGAAAATGGCGTATGCCTTTGAGCAGATTCATATGATATTTGTGAGCTTTTGCTTCCGGTTGATTTTGGCATATTGATTCCTTCTCTTTAATTTGTTCTTATCCAGATATTTCTCTTAACATGTGTTTAGGTTAATTAGACAATTAAAACTTAGTTTCTGATATTTATGGGCCAATTGATCCACCGTAAACCCAATAACAACAATCAATGGGGCATGACAGCTTTAAGAAGCATTTGATCTAATTAGCATTAATATATCAAAGTCCCCCAAGTTTAAAGTCCATAATCTATGACTTGTACACGAAATTCCAAACAAGTTATGGAAGCGTTAGAATAATTTGGGCGCTTTTAATTAATCAAATCATCGTGATTATGTACATGTTCGCGTGACATGATTACGATTTAAAAAAATAAATATTCCTAGAAATGCTTTTAGGCGCGCATTTCATCTACTATCGTAGTTATGTACACATTTGCATGACATGATTATAATTTTTACAAATAAATCAAAGTATGCGTTCGCACAACTTTTGCCAAAAACAATCTTGATAATTAATAAAGCGTAATTAATTGTGTAGACGTATGCATGATATGATTTTAGTGCACTAAATAAAAAGAAATTATACACATGTGATTCGTTTCAAAGATAAATCCATAAAGCGCCATAATTAAAAGCGATAAAAGGTAAAATACACATAGGTTAAAAATACGTAATTAAAAAATCTAATTAGGCCAAGTATGATTAAAGCGACTGTGCTAAAGCCATGAAATCCGGAAATTCCTAACACATTTTTCTTGGTTAACAAAATTCCTTACCCGGTCTTCTGGTTTCCCAGACTTTAAAACAGAGTCAAATTTTCTCGATTTGGGATTTAAAATAAACCGGTGACTTGGGATACCATAAATTATTCCAAGTGGCAACTCTAAATTAAATAAACAATCCCATATCGATTAATGTCACTTTAATTAGAAAAACTCACTTTCCCTCGGGAAAAGGGGGTGTGACAAGTTACAAAAAAAAATTGGGGAACAATCTCGGCAACTGTGGGTTCACGTACAAGTTCATTTAAATCTCTATTCCTAGTAGAAGATCTAGGGGTTAGAGGAGCCCTAGGTCTAGAAGAAGATGGCCGAGCAGAACTATTCTGGGAAGAAGAACCACGATTAGATAATGAACCAAGGCTACAAAATCTACCACCTCTCCTACTTCTAGTAGGGGTAGTAGAAAGAGCAAGTTCATCAACAATCACAACTTTGCGGGAGGGGGGGTGGTGTTGTCGAAGACATGATTAACCAAAGAAATATAGAAGGAAGAGTGCAGAAATACAAAGAAAGAGTAATGTAATAGATATTGAAGAAAGACTCCAATAAATAAAAAAAAGGATGAAGTATTTATAAGATCGTTAAAGTTGGCCATTATGAAGCGTCATAATGGAACCGTCACTTCGTGACTGATGCAACAGCAAAAAAAATCCTAAAAAACACTGAAAAACTGCAGATCCAATTGTTAAAATCCACGCGGCGGGGACATTAAATAGACGTGACATACATCGCATCAATTCTGAAGGAAACATGATGATAGTCGAAAACGGCAGCAAGGAATTCCCGCCATAAAAACTTATCACTTTCCAAATATTCAGTTGAGAATATTCAGAAAGTGGGGAGCTCTCTTTATTGCTGGAAAAAGGCATTACACGTGAAATATTAGTAAATTGGCGAAGCATGACGCGTGGAATAACGGTATAGCGACAAGTGGCACTCTCAATTAATGGAATTAAGAATGCAAGGAAGGTGCGGGAGAAACACCCACGAGACAGTACAGACAAGAGAAACGAGCCTGATAGTTGTCAAAGAAGAGGTGTGAACGAAATAAATAAAGGTTAAAACGAAGGGAAGATACACGAACCAGAAGCAAATAAGAAAGTGGAATTAGAGTAGTTATAAGGAATTTATGTGATGACCCAAAATGTTATCACTTGTTTCTAAATTGAATTCTGCGCTCCGAGAACTTAAAAACCTCTTTTAGCATCACCTCGATTTACGTGCATAGTCTAGGCGCGTAGCTGGAAAGCTTATATGTAAAAATCTTTGGAAAATAATAAATTTCTGCTATAAAATGAGTTAATTTGACTTCGGTCAACGTTTTGGGTAAACGAACCCGGACCCGTAATTTGATGGTCTCGGAGGGTCCGTAGGAAAATATGGGACTTAGGCGTATGCCCGGAATAGAATTCCGAGGTTCCAAGCCCGATAAAGGAATTTTTTAAAGGAAATTATTTTCTGAAAATGTTCAAAGGAATTTGAAACAAATTTGGATTAGAACATGTAGGTATCGGGCCCATATTTTGGTTTTGGTGCCCGGTACAGGTCTTATATGTGATTTAAGATAAATCTGCAAAGTTTGGTAAGAAACAGAATCTATTTTACGTGATTCGGACCATAAATGCAAAGTTTGATGCTTTAAGAAATTTTGAAATATTTCATCGATTTTGATGTTTAATTCGTTGTTATTGAGGTTATTTTGGCGATTTTATCACACGGATAAGTTCGTATGATGTTATTGAGTTAGTACGTATGTTTGGTTTTGAGCCCCGAGGGCTCGAGTGTGTTTCAGAACTCAAAAAGTTGCAGGGTTTTGTTGTTCAGTGCCAAGGGATTTTACTCTTCGCGTTTGTGTGGTCCCTCTCACGAACACATAAGGCAAATCTCCCAGGTGCCAGAATTCTTCTTTGTGAACGCAAAGCTTGAGACGTGAAGGCGAGGCTGAGGGGGGAATACCCTTCGCGAACGCGTCCATGCACTCGCGAACGTGTAAGGTTAAAGGCCTAGGGAGGGGTCACCATTTTGAGCATCGCGAACGCTGCCACTGGCCCGCGAACGCGAGCCATCTTTCGCGAACGCGGAGGTCTGTCAGACCTAACTCATCGCGAACGTGATGGGCTTTTCACGAATGCGATGACCAATCTCGACCCTGTAATCTCAAAACTCCATCATCATCTAAGGTAACCTGCTTGGCACCTCCACGCTGCACCACATCTCTAAGGACACACAAATGAGGATCATCATACTGCCAATCTCGGATGCGCTCCAATAATGAAGAACAAGAGACTATGCAAGCTAACACACGGCTGGGCTTAGAAACATCCAACCTCACGAACTGATTGGCCAAAGCTTGAACATCCAAAGCAAGCGATCTCTCACCGACCGGAATATAAGCAAGACTACCCATACTGGCTGACTTCCTACTCAAAGCATCGGCCACCACATTGGCCTTTCCCGGATGATGTAAGATAGTGATATCATAATCTTTCAACAACTCCAACCGCCTCCTCTACCTCAAATTCAACTCCATTGCTTGAACAAATACTAAAGACTTTTGTGATCCGTGAACATCTCACATGCCATGCCATACAGATAATGCCTCCAAATCTTCAATGCATGAACAATGGCTCCCAACTCCAAATCATGAACCGGATAGTTCTTCTCATGAATCTTCAACTACTGCAAAGCATAGGCAATGACCTTGCCACCCTGCATCAACACTACACCAAGTCCAATACGAGATGCATCACAATAAACTGTATAAGGCCCTGAACCTGTGGGCAAAACCAACACCGGTACCGTAGTCAGAGCTATCTTGAGCTTCTGAAAGCTCGCCTCACACTCGTCTGACCATCTGAACTGGGCACGCTTCTGGGTCAACCTGGTCATCGGGGTTGCGATAGACGAAAACCCCTTCACGAATCGACGATAGTAGCCTGCCAATCCCAAGAAACTCCGAATCTCTATAGATGATGTTGGTCTAGGCCAGTTCTTGACTGCCTTAATCATCTTCGGATCAACCCGAATACCCTCTGCTGATACAACATGACCCAAAAATGCAACTGAACTCAACCAGAACTCACACTTCGAGAATTTAGCATATAACTGACTATCCCTCAAGGTTTGAAGAACCACTCTAAGATGCTGCTCGTGCTCCTCCTGGTTGCGGGAATAAATCAAAATATCATCAATGAAGACTATCACGAATGAGTCCAAATAAGGCCTGAACACTCGGTTCATCAAATCCATAAAAGCTGTTGGGGCATTTGTCAACCCGAATGACATTACCAAGAGCTCATAGTGCCCGTACAGAGTGCGGAAAGTTGTCTTAGGGACATTGGATGCCCTAATCCTCTACTGATGGTAGCCAGATCTCAAGTTGATCTTCGAAAATACCTTGGCACCATGAAACTAATCAAATAAATCATCAATCTATCCGGGAGATTGTTTGTTTGCATGGTGTCCCAGTTTCCATCATTTCAGATAGGGGCACTCAGTTTACCTTGCAGTTTTGGAGGTCTGTGCAGCGAGAGTTGGGTAGTCAGGTTGAGTTGAGCACAACTTTTCATCCTCAGACGGACGGGCAGTCCGAACGTACTATTCAGATATTAGAGGACATGTTGCGTGCTTGTGTCATTGATTTTGGAGGGTCATGGGATCAGTTTCTACCGCTCCCGAGTGTTGATCCCTCCAGTTTCAGGCGAGCGTTCGGAGACTACGAGGTAGCTATTGACGTCCGCAGCTCCGTGTCTCTGCTCTTTTATTATTTTTATTTCCCTTAAAACATTTGTACTAGTTTATGGATTTAGCAAACTTGTATTATGGCCTATAGATGCTAATGACTTGTGACACCCCGGTTAGGGCTGTGTCGGGTTGTATTTCCGCTACTTATTATCATTAAATCATCTTTTAGATTTCTTTTATATTGTTTAACTACTTTAACAAGTGAATTAGGTCTAGTTGGTTGGCCTTGCCTTCATGAGAGGCCCCATCTCGACTGGGTTTGGGTTTAGGGTCGTGACAAGTCTCGAGCTTCGAGTAGTTCTCCGCATTAGGGTTCCCGTTCTATGGTTCAGGCACCAGGTGTTCCACAGACCCCCAGCTAGCTAGAGGTGGGGGTAGAGGTGCTAGAGGTGGAGGTAGAGGTGCTAGAGGTGGAGCTTAGATCGCTAGAGGTGGAGGCCAGCCAGCAACAGGTCATCCCAGAGATGTAGTTCAGGGTGGTGGGGCCCAACCCTGATGTTATGCTCTCCCAGCCAGGCCCGAGGTTGGGGCTTCAGATGCAGTTATTACAGGTACGATTCTGGTTTGTGCTAGAGATGCTTCAATGTTATTTGATCTAGGGTCTACGTACTCGTATGTGTCATCCTATTTTGCACCGTATCTAGTTATGCCTAGTGATTCCTTGAGTGATCTTGTTTATGTGTCTACACCGGTGGGTGATTCTATTGTGGTAGATCGAGTCCATCATTCATGTATAGTTGTGATTGGGGGTCTTGAGACTCGTGTAGATTTGTTGCTTCTAGACATGGTTGATTTCGATGTTATATTGGGAATGGACTGGTTATCACCTTACCACGCTATCTTGGACTGTTGTGCCAAGACTATGACCTAAGCTTTACCGAGTTTGCCTCCTTTAGAGTGGAGAGGGACTCCTGGTCATTCTAACCGTAGTGCTATCTCTTATGTGAAGGCTCGGCGCATGGTCGAGAAAGGGTGTTTGGCTTATTTGGCATATGTTCGTGATTCTAGTGCTGAGGTTCCTTCTATTGATTCTGTGCCTGTTGTTCGTGAGTTTCCTTAGGTATTCCCTTCAGACCTGCCAGGTATGCCGCCCGATAGGGATATTGATTTTTGCATTGATTTGGCTCCGGGCACTCAGCCTATTTCTATCCTGCCGTATCGTATGGCCCCGCCTGAGTTGAAAGAGTTGAAGGAGCAGTTGCAGGACTTGCTTGAGAAAGGTTTCATTAGGCCGAGTCTTTCGCCTTGTGGTGCACCGGTGTTGTTTGTTAAGAAGAAGGACGGATCAATGAGAATGTGTATTGATTATCGGTAATTAAACAAGGTTACAATCAAGAATAAGTACCCACTGCCGAGGATTGATGATTTGTTTGATCAGCTTCAGGGTGCCAAGGTATTTTCGAAGATCGACTTGAGATCTGGCTACCATCAGTTGAGGATTAGGGCATCCGATGTCCCTAAGACAGCTTTGCGCACTCGGTACGGGCACTATGAGTTCTTGGTGATGTCATTTGGGTTGACAAATGCCCCAACAACTTTTATAGATTTGATGAACCAAGTGTTCAGGCCTTATTTGGACTCGTTCGTGATAGTCTTAATTGATGATATTTTGATATATTCCCGCAGCCGAGAGGAGCACGAGCAACATCTTAGAGTGGTTCTTTAAAACTTGAGGGATAGTCAGTTATATGCTAAATTCTCGAAGTGCGAGTTTTGGTTGAGTTTAGTTTCATTTCTGGGTCATATTGTATCAGTAGATGGTATTCAGGTTCATCCGAAGAAGATTGAGGTAGTCAAGAACTGGCCTAGACTAGCATCAACTACAAAGATTCGGAGTTTCTTAGGATTGGCAGGCTACTATCGTCGGTCCATGGAGGGGTTTTCATCTATCGTAGCCCCGATGACCAGGTTGACCTAGAAGGGTGCCCAGTTCAGATGGTCGAACGAGTGTGAGGCAAGCTTTTAGAAGCTCAAGACAGCTCTAACTACGGCACCGGTGTTGGTTTTGCCCACAGGTTCAGGGCCTTATACATTTTATTATGATACATATCGTATTGGACTTGGTGTAGTGTTGATGCAGGGTGGCAAGGTCATTGCCTATGCTTCACGGCAGTTGAAGATTCATGAGAAGAACTATCCGATTCATGATTTGGAGTTGACAGCCATTGTTCATGCATTGAAGATTTGGAGGCATTATCTGTATGGCGTGGCATGTGAGGTGTTCATGGATCATAAGAGTCTTCAGTATCTGTTCAAGCAAAAGGAGTTGAATTTGAGGTAGAGGAGGTGGTTGGAGTTGTTGAAAGATTATGATATCACTATCTTATATCATCCGGGAAAGGCCAATGTAGTGGCCGATGCTTTTAGTAGGAAGTCAGCTAGTATGGGCAGTCTTGCTTATATTCTGGTCAGTGAGAGACCGCTTGCTTTGGATGTTCAGGCTTTGACCAATCAGTTCGTGAGGTTGGATGTTTCTAAGCCTAACCATGTGTTAGCTTGCACAGTCGCTCATTCTTCATTATTGGAGCGCATCCGAGATCGGTAGTATGATGATCCCCATTTGTGTATCCTTAGAGACACGGTGCAGTGGAGGTACCAAGCAGGTTACCTTAGATGATGATAGAGTTTTGAGAGTGCAGGGTCGAGTTTGTATGCCTAATGTGGATGGGCTCCGAGAGTTGATTTTAGAGGAGGCCTATAGCTCTCGGTACTCTATTCATCCGGGCGCCCCGAAGATGTATCAGGATTTGCGGCGACATTATTGGTGGCGGAGAATGAAGAAGGATATCGTTGCATATATGGCTCGGTGTTTGAATTATCAACAGGTTAAGTATGAGCATCAGAGGCCTGGGGGTTTGTTTCAGAGGATTGATCTTCCCGAGTGGAAGTGGGAGCGGGTCACTATGGATTTCGTTGTTGGACTCCCACAGACTCGGAGGAAGTTCAATGCAGTATGGGTCATTGTTGATAGGCTGACCAATTCAGCACATTTCATTCCTGTGGCAGTCTCCTATTCATCCGAGAGGTTTGCTGAGATCTACATCCGGGAGATTGTTCGTCTTAATGGTGTGCCTGTGTCTATCATTTCGGACCGAGGTACAAAATTTACCTCACATTTCTGGAGAGCAGTTCAGCAAGAGTTGGGCACGCGAGTTGAGTTGAGCACAACATTTCATCCCCAGACGGACGGGCAGTTCGAGCAGACTATTCAGATTTTATAAGATATGCTCCGAGCTTGTGTCATTGACTTTGGAGGCTCGTGGGATCGGTTTTTGCCTTTAGCAGAGTTTGCCTACAACAATAGTTACCAGTCGAGTATCCTGATGGCTCCTTATGAGGCTTTGTATGGTAGGCGGTGACGGTCTCCGGTTGGATGGTTTGAGCCGGGAAAGGCTCGGTTGTTGGGTACGGATCTAGTTTAGGAGGCCTTGGACAAGGCCAGGATTATTCAGGATAGGCTTCGTACAACTTAATCTAGGCAAAAGAGTTATGCTGACTGCAAGGTTTGAGATTTGGCTTTCATGGTCGGCGAGCGAGTATTGCTTCGCGTGTCGCCTATGAAGGGCGTGATGAGATTTGGGAAGAAGGGCAAGCTTAGCCCTAGGTTCATTGGCCCGTTTGAGATTCTTGATCGAGTAGGAGAGGTGGCTTATAGACTTGCATTGCCGCCGAGCTTATTAGCCGTGCATCCAGTATTTCATGTATCCATGCTTCAAAAGTATTACGGCGATCCATCCACGTGTTAAATTTCAGCACTCTCCAGTTGGACAAGGACTTGTCTTATGAGGAGGAGCTGGTAGCTATCCTAGATCGGCAGGTTCGTCAGTTGAGATCGAAGAGTTTTCCTTCTGTTCGTGTTCAGTGGAGAGGCCAGCCTGCTGAGGCATTGACCTGGGAGTCCGAGTCCGATATGTGGAGCCGTTATCCCCATCTTTTCCCTGACTCAGGTAATACCTTCTTATGTCCGTTCGAAGACGAACGGTTGTTTTAGAGGTGGAGAATGTGGGTCATCACTTGTTTCTAAATTGAATTTTGCGCTCCGAGGCCTTAAAAATCTCTTTTAGCATCACCTCGATTTGCGTGCACAGCCGGGTGCATAGCTAGAAAGCTTATATGTGAAAATATGTGGAAAATGATAAATTTTGACTATAAAATGAGTTAATTTGACTTCGGTCAATGTTTTGTGTAAACAGACCCGGACCCGTGATTTGACGGTCTCGGAGGGTCCGTAGGAAAATATGGGACTTGGGCGTATGCTCGGAATCGAATTCCGAGGTTCCAAGCCCGAAAAATGAATTTTTTAAAGGAAATTATTTTCTGAAATTGTTTAAAGGAATTTGAAATGAATTTTGATTAGAACATGTTGGTATCGGGCCCGTATTTTGGTTCCGGCGCCTGGTACAGGTCTTATATGTGATTTAAGATAACTCTGCGAAATTTGGTAAGAAACGGAGTCTGTTTGACGTGATTCATACCATAAATGCAAAGTTTGATGCTTTAAGAAGTTTTGAAATATTTCATCGATTTTGAGGTTTAATTCATTGTTATTGAGGTTATTTTGGCGATTTAATCGCACGGATAAGTTCGTATGATATTATTGAGTTAGTACGTATGTTTGGTTTTGAGACCCGAGGGCTCGGGTGTGTTTCGGATGTGTTTCAGAAGGTTTTTGGAACTCAAAAAGTTGCAGGTTTTTGTTGTTCAGTGCCCAGGGATTTTACTCTTCGCGTTCACGTAGTCCTTCTCGCGAACGCGTAAGGCAAATATCGTAGGTGCCAGATTTCTTCTTCACAAACGCGAAGCTTGAGACGCAAACGCGAGGCTGAGGAGGGAATACCCTTCGCGAACGCGCCCATGCACTCGCGAACGCGTAAGGTTAAAGGACTGGGGATGGGTCACCATTTTGGGCATCGCGAATGTGGCCACTGGCCCGCGAATGCGTAGGCTTGAGGAGACAAAGCTCAGCGAACGCGAGCCATCTTCCGCGAATGCGATGGTCTGTCAGACCTAACTCATCACGAACGCGATGGGCTTTTCCCGAACGCGATGACCAATTTCGCTCAGTTATTTTAAAATTCCAGAAACCTTAAGGGTAGAAAATTAGGGATTTGGGTAGAGTTAGGGCTTATTGATTATTTGTGATTTGGACCTCGTTTTGGGGTTGAATTTTGGAACTAATTATATATTCGGGCTCATAGGTTAGGTGATCGGGGTTTTGGTCCGAACCTCGTGTTTTGACCAAGCGGGCCCGGGGTCAATTTTTGACTTTTCGGGAAGAATGATTAGAAATCTATAATTTAGCATTGGAATTGGATTGTTTAGCAGTTATTGATGTTATTAAGTCGATTATGACTAGATACAATTAATTTGGACCCAAATTCGAAAGGAAAAGCGGTGTTTGAGGCTTGAGTTGGTCGTGGAAGTTCAAGGTAAGTGTTTGGTCTAACCTTAGCTTGAGGGATTATGAGTTGTGTCTATTTGCTACGTGTTACTTGTGGAGTACGACGTATAGGCGTGGTGACGAGTATCTATACGTCGGTGTCAAGCATGCTCATGGGTCTTGTGTTATAAATTGTTATGACTCCGTTGTGGCTTATTGTGCCTCACATGTTATTATCGTCATTGTTCCCTTGCCGGGATGTTTGTCTAATATTATTGTTCCCTTGTCGGGATATTGTTGAGATATTATTGTTCCCTTGTCGGGATATTATTGAGATATTATCGCTCCCTTGCCGGGATAGTGTTGAGATATCATTGTTCCCTTGCCGGGATGTTTGTTTGATATTACTGTTCCCTTGCCGGGATTTCTTGTGATTATTGTTGGCTTGTAAATGGGAGCGGGTGATACGCCTACCATAAGATAAATGAAATGGGAGCGGGTGGTACGCCTACCACAAGATAAATAAAATGTGAGCGGGTGGTACGCCTACCACAAGATATAATGAAATGGGAGCGGGTGGTACACCTACCACAAGATAAAAGAAATGGGAGCGGGTGGCACGCCTGCCACGAGATAAATGAAAAGGGAGGATGGTACGCCTACCACAAGATACATGAAAAGGGAACGGGTGGTACACCTACCACCAGGTACATGAAATGGGAGCGGGTGGCACTCCTGCCACGGGATACAGGAAATGGGATCAGGTTGCACGCCTGCAACAAGATGTGAAAATAAAGTGAAATCTGCCTTTGCTTTCCTTGTTCTTATAAATGGTTGGATTTTGATTCCTTTATAATCCTCTTGATATTCTGTTTTACCTGCTATTCCCCAAAGCATGTTCTCCCCTCCCATCTTTACTTGTTTATTTCTGTATTTCTTTCCTGCTGTATATATTTGAACTACACAGGTTTATCTGGAGTCTGGTCTTAGCCTCGTCACTACCTCGTCGGGGTTAGGCCAGGCACTTACCAGCACATGGGATCAGTTGTGCTGATGCTACACTATGCACTCTGTGCAGATACCTAAGCAACATTGGGACAGTAGCACTTGGGGAGCCAGCCTTCAGACCATCCAAAGATCCCGAGGTAGTCCTGCAGGTGTCCGCGCGCCCGACATTCTCTTCTATCCATTTATATGTTCTGTTTTCACTTGCTTCCGAGACAGACTGTATTTCCTTTTCCAGACATTTGTATGTAGTACTCATATACAGTCCGTGAATATTGTGATACCAGATTCCGGGTAGAGGAGTATGTTGGCATTGTAGTACTGATTCTGATCATTTTTAGCTATTTAAGTCTTCCGCTTATTCTGTTATCATTAATTTTTAAATTGTTGACTACTTGTTAATTCAAGTTGATAAAAGGATTAAAATGAAAGAGTTAGAATTTCTATATTTCATGGCTTGCGTAGCTTCTACGAGTAGGCGTCATCACGACTCACGAGGGTGAAAAATTCGGGGTCGTGACAATTTATAGCCATAAATATTCCAGTTACGGTTATCTATGGTAATGGACAATCAATACAATTAATGCTCATAATGAATTCCAATTAAGTGTGAAAATTGTTATGATTATATGCTCCTATATAAGGATAAATAATATCATTTGTAAGGACATATTGCGATTACTACTGAAATACATTCTATTATTATCTGCTTTATCAAAGTTTTCAGCCTTGATTTTAGGGATTGATTGTCGATTCATTCCTTATTTCTCTTTGTTAAATTCCTCCATTACTTTTATTATTTTTCTAAAAAAATTACTGTGAAAGTGAAGTAAAACTTGATTATCAGTAACTTGTTTTCTTCTAAATACAGACTTTGACTGAAAAATCTATTTTTTGGTTAAACAAGTGACAAATTCTTCGTGTTGCTATGCTAGGTGGAATTGGTTATTATACTCATAGCTTTGATGTCATAATCATTAATCAGTAATCCGTACGATTGAGTCGTCATTTATCATACCCTAACTATTCAATCCCACAATCCAAAGGGTATATATATATATATATATATATATATATGTAAACTTTTCAATCAATTATTTTTAGGGATTGTTATTTTCACACACAACAACAGAAAAAAGGTAGCGATTTACTGAGTATTCTGGTTTCCAAGAGTAAGCGAGTCAGAAGCTTATATTACATGGGACCCATAAAGGCCATGGTAATGTTACTCGTGTAAGAACATGATTTTTTCTTCGCAGGTTTTTTTTGGACAAATGTTAGAACCAAATTCAAGACTCCTCCTTCTCTACGTCTCTTCCATTATTCCTGCGGATATAATATGTGCGAAATAATTAATTTAGCACACCCATGATAACATAAATAATTTATCTAAACAGTATTACGCATAACCGTCTATCACAGGTGAAAATAGTAATTCAATAAAAATAGAATAATTAGTTCAGATAGTATTATCATATATTATTTATAGTTTGTTTGGTCAAGTTTCTAAAATCAGCTTATTTTGATAAGTGTTTTTTCTCAAAAGTACTTTTCTGGTGAAAAGAATTTATATTTGGCTAATTAATTTGAAAAGTACTTCCGGGCAGCAACTAGTGTTTGGTCAAGCAGTAAGAAAGTGCTTTTGAGTGTATTTTTTTAAAAAAAAAAATCAAAAAAAGTGCTTCTGGATATAAGGTATATTTTCTGCTTCTCCAAAATTGCTTATGCTTCTATTAAAAAGCACTTTTTTCTTCTAAAAGCTTGTCCAAATGCTTCAACTTTGAATAAAAATATATTTTAAAAAAAAAAGTATTTTTGGCTTTGGAGAAGCTTGACCAAATAAGCTATTAATTACGATAGAATAATGTGGTTTGATGATGATTTTAAGAAACACAAAGTTTTTTCTATTTTTTAATGTATATATACAAACAAATTTATATGGTATTTAGTTTTATGAAATTTATCTTATTGTTATACAAATCATTCATCTGTATAATTTTTTTTAATGTGATGAAATTTGACTAGACAATATTCTTAAGAGTTTAATTTGATTTATTTATTCCATACTAAATGATGATTAAAATATTTAAGTGAATGTAAAATCTGGATAGTTTAGTGAAGTTAGATTTTGATACTTGCAATAGTCCTATGCAAATTGATATATATATATATAATAAGGGACAATCAAGGACTTTTGTAGTCCTCACAAAAGTTTTCAATAAAATGTAAATTTTTCAATTAATTACTTCTAGGTCTTGACCTTATTTTTTAAAGTCAAATTTACCTTTTGTTTTATGATTTACTTCTTAAAGGTTGTCCTAACTTATTTTTTCCGTTTTTTAATTTTTTTACCCGATATCTGATATTCGTATTGGAGCCCGATTAATTCAGATACGCATCGTGTAACGCTCGTTTGGAGGAATCTTGTCACGACCCAATTCCCGAACCCGGTCATGATGGCGCCTCTCGTGAAGACAAGGCCATCCAGACCAAAACGGAACACCTCTTTAAGCAGTTAATTATCATAAACAGTAATAAACATAATATAATATTCATAGATTGCGAAAATTTAACGATAACAACAGTGGAAACCATCCTGACACAGCCCAAACCGGGGTGTCACAAGTCATGAGCAACTAAGAAATCCGGTTACAAGTCTACTGAACACTAAATCCGATACAATAGTTCTAAAAACATGAAAATGATAAGATAAGGGAGGCACGGGGCTGCGAACGCCAACAACTACCTCGTAGTCTCCGAATCACTACCTGAACTGGGAGAATCAGCACTTAGGAGCGGACTTTGCGATGCCTGAATCTGCACGCATGGTGCAGAGAGTAATGTGAGTACTTCAACTCAGTGAGTAATAATTATAAATAATGGCTGAAAGTATGAAAACACGTAAAGACATAAAGCAATTCCGTATCAAGCAGTAAAATCACTTAAAGCAGTAAATCAGTGAAGAAATCAAATGATATTCCTTTTTAAAACAAGTAAAATAGGTAATTTAACAGGTAAATAACAAGTAGAAATCCGCCCCTCGGGCACAGTATCAATCGCTCAGAACAATATCAGCCCCTTAGGCTCACTCTCAGTACAATATCAGCCCCTCGGACTCATTATCAATCATTCAGAACAGTATCAGCCCCTCGAGCTCACTCTCATATCATAATGGGTACCTACGCTCACTGTCGGTGTGCAGACTCCGGAGGGGGCCCTTACGGCCCAAGCGCTATATCAAGCCACCTCATGGCATCATCACTCGGCACTGGCCTCACATCACTCAATCCACCTCGTGGCATATAAAGTATCTCAGGCCCTCGGCCTCATATCACTTAGCATATCCTCACATATGGCCCTCGGCCTCACTCAGTACAAAAATTATCACAAGCCCCTTGGGCATTAGTAAAACAATAGTTCTCAGCCCAAAACATGATGTAGAAATATCATTTAAGTTTCAAATTTGAGTAAAAGTGGCTGAGTTTGTAAAACAGTAGATATCAACAGGACTGAGTTCAAATAATAAGTCAAGTAGTGAGGAAATAGTGATAAAAATTCCCGAAGGGTTCAAATAGTTGGCACGAAGCCCAAATATGGCAATCAGCCCAAATCATGATGATAACAAAAGAATTTCAGTCAAATACACGGTAAAATCATCAATCGGGACGGACCAAGTCACAATCTCCAGTAGTAAAAGACCCTATGCTCATTATCCAACACATATTTTGCCTCAATATAGCACTACGATGTGCAATCCGGGGTTTCAAACCCTTAGGACATCATTTACAATCATTACTCACCTCGAACCGGCTAATTATCTAGATCGCGACGCCTTTGCCCCTCGTATTGGCCTCCACGAGCGTCGAATCTATCCAAAATCAGAACGAATACGTCACAATATGCTAAGGGAACAAAGCCCAAGCGAAAACATTCAAAAAATATCAAAAATTCCGAAATTAGCAAAACCCGAGTCCTGAGCCCACATCTCAGAATCGGGTAAAATTTACATTTTCAGAATCCTCATACCCTCACGAGTCTAACAATACCAAAATTATCCAATTCCGATACCATTTGGTCCTTCAAATCATCATTTTACATTTTTGAAAGGTTTCACAATTTTCTTCCCAAATTCCATCCCAAATCACGAATTAAATGGTGAATTCAGTGATAGATTCATGTATTCTAGCCAAATCTGAGTCAAAATCACTTACCCCGATGAACTTCTTGAAAAACTTTCGAAATATCGCCAAAATCCGAGCTCTCTAGGTCAAAATATTAAATAAAACCCAAAACCTCGTATTTATAGAGTACCCCTCAGATTTCAGCCTACGCAGGCCGCACTAAATCGACTGTGGTTCGCACGAGCCAGTGCGATCCGCGCAAAAATAACCACGGCCGCACAGGCCTTCCTCTGTAGTGGCAGGCCTTAGTATTTTGGCCATAACATTTTTTACAGATGTCCAAATTACGATATCTTTACCTTTTCTAGAAACTAGACACGAAGTGCTACAACTTTCATTTTTGAAACATCTCAAAATTTCTTGTAGATCAAAAGATATGAGCTTCCGAAGTAGGACTAGCAAATCGTTCCCCACCGCGGCCGCACACCATTTTGTGCGGTCCGCATGACACCTACCGCGACCGCACTTCTTTTTGTGCGGTCCATACAGCACATACCGCGGCCGCACTTCTTTTTGTGCGGAGCTATGATTTTCGACCTAAAATATCTCGGGACCCCCGAAACTTCAAACTAATTGTACCAACACATCCCATAACATCGTTCAAACTTGTCCAACACTTTGGAATGCTTACAACAACATCAAATCACCAATTTAACATAGGATTCAAGCCTAAGAACTCCAAGAACTCTTAAATTATGCTTTCGCTCAAAAAGTCTATCAAATCTCGTCCGAATGACCTAAAATTTTGCACACACATCCCAAATGACACAACGAAGCTACTGCAACTCTCGGAATTCAATTCCGGCCCTTATATCAAAATCTCGCCTATCAACCCAAAATTGTCAAAATATCAATTTAGCCAATTCAAGCCTAAATCTCCTCTACAACTCCAAAACCCATTCCGATCGCGCTCCGGAGTAACAAATCACCTCCCGAAGCTAACCGAGCCATCGGAACTCACATCTGAGCCCTCTAACTCATAAGTCAACATCCGGTTGACTTTTCCAACTTAAGCATTCTTAAGAGAGACTACGTGTCTCATTTCTTACCAAAACCACACCAAACACAAACCAATCAACTCGACCACATAAAACATGGATAACGAAGTATAAAGAAGCAGAAATGGGGGAAACGGAGCGGTAACTCATGAGACGACTGACCGGGTCGTCACATCCTCCCCAACTTAAACAAACGTTCGTCCTCGAACGAGTCAAGAAACATACCTGAAGTCTCAAACAGATGAGGATATCTGCTCCGTATCTCCCGCTTGGCCTCCCAGGTAGCCTCCTCCACGGGCCGACCTCTCCACTACACTTTACTGAAGCTATATTCTTTGACCTCAACTTCCGAACCTGACGACCCAAAATAGCTACTGGCTCCGCATCATATGTCAAATCATCATCCAACTAAACCATGCTGAAATCCAAAACATGAGACGGATCCCCAATATACTTCCGGAGCATAGAAACATGAAATACCGGATGCACACTCGACAGGCTGGGTGGCAAAGCAAGCTCATAAGCCACCTCCCCAATCCTCCGAAGCACCTCAAAAGGCCCAATGAACCGCGAACTCAACTTCACTTTCTTCCCAAACCTCATAACACCCTTCATGGGCGAAACCTTCAGCAAGACCTTCTCACCGACCATGTAGGACACATCTCGAACCTTCCGGTCCGCATAACTCTTCTGATGCGACTGCTGTACAAAGCCTCTCCTGAATCACCTTCACCTTCTCTAAGGCATACTGAACCAAATCTGTCCCCAATAGTCTAGCCTCGCCAGGCTCAAACCAACCAACTGGAGATCTACACCGCCTCCCGCACAAAGCCTCATATGGAGCCATCTAAATACTTGACTGGTAGCTGTTGTTGTAAGCAAACTCTGCAAGCGGTAGAAACTCATCCCATGAACCTCCAAAGTCAATAACACAAGCACGCAACATGTCCTCCAATATCTGAATCGTACGCTCGGACTGTCCATCCGTCTAAGGATGATAGTTGTGCTCAACTCCACTTAAGTACCCAACTCTCGCTGAATAGATTTCCAAAACTGGGAAGTAAACTGAGTACCTCTATTTGAGATGATGGAAACCGGAACACCATGCAACCGAACAATCTCCCGGATATAAATCCCTGCCAACCGCTCTGAAAAATAGGTAGTACACACAGGGATGAAGTGCGCGGACTTGGTCAGCCGATCCACAATCACCCAAATAGCATCAAACTTCTTCAAAGTCCGAGGAAGTCCAACCACAAAGTCCATAGTGATTCTCTCCCACTTCCATTCAGGAATAACCATCTGCTGAAGCAAGCCACCCAGTCTCTGATGCTTATAGTTTACCTGTTGACAGTTGAGACACCGAGCTACAAACCCCACAATATCTTTCTTCATTCTTCTCCACCAATAGTGCTGCCTCAAATCCTGGTACATCTTCGTGACACCCGGATGGATAGAATACCGCGAGCTATGGGCCTCCTCCAGAATCAACTCTCTAAGCCCTTCCACATTGGGCACACAAATCTGGCCCTGCATCCTCAACACACCATCATCACCGATGGTTACATATTTGGCATCATCATGCTGAACTCTGTCCTTAAGACAAGCAAATGCGGATCATCATACTGGTGCTCTTTGATGCGATCATATAAGGAAGACCGAGAAACCACACATGCCAACACCCGACTGGGCTCCGAAATATCCCCTCACGAACCGATTGGCCAAGGCCTGAACATCAACTGCAAGAGGTCTCTCCCCAACTAGGATGTATGCTAACTCCCCATACTCACTGCCTTTCGGCTCAAAGCATCGGCCACCACATTGGCCCTTCCCGGATGGTACAATATAGTGATATCATAATCCTTAAGCAACTCTAACCATCTCCGCTGCCTCAAATTAAGATCTTTCTGCTTGAACAATTGCTGAAAACTGCGATAATCAGTGAATACCTCACAAGATACGCCATACAAGTAATACCTCCAAATCTTCAATTCATGAACTATGGCGGCCAACTCCAAATCATGAACAGGGAATTTCTTTTCATGGGGCTTCAACTGACGAGAAGCATAAGCAATAACTCTACCCTCCTGCATCAATACACAACCAATCCCAACTCTCGAAGCATCACAATACACAGTATATGAACCTGAAGCTGATGGCAAAACCAATACTGGAGTTGTGGTCAAAGCTGTCTTGAGCTTCTAAAAGCTCTCCTCACACTCGTCTGACCATACAAATGAAACACTTTTCTAAGTCAACTTGGTCAAGGGCGATACGATAGATGAGAATCCCTAAACAAACCGGCGATAATAGCCCGCCAACCCAAGAAAGCTATGAATCTCTGTGGCTGAGGATGGTCCAGGCCAACTCTGAACTGCCTATATCTTCTTTGGATCAATCTGAATACCCTCGCTGGACACCACATGCCCCAAGAAAGCCACTGAACTGAGCCAAAACTCACACTTGGAGAATTTTGCATAAAGCTTCTCCTCCCTCAATCTCTGCAATACAACTCTCAAATGCTCTGCGTGCTCCTCCTGACTACGCGAGTATACCAAAATATCGTCAATAGGCAAAGGATAGTTGTTCTTAATTGTTACTTTGTTCAATTGCCTATAATCAATGCACATTCTCATCGTGCCATCCTTCTTCTTCACAAACAAAATCGGTGCACCCCAAGGTGACACACTAGGCCGACTGAACCCCTTATCTAGGAGTTCCTGAAGTTGTTCTTTCAATTCCTTCAACTCTGCTGGTGCCATACGATATGGCGGAATAGAAATAGGCTGAGTGCTCGGCACCAGGTCAATACCAAAATCAATATCCCTGTCCGGTGGCATGCCCGACATGTCTGCAGGAAACACATCGGAAAATCCCTCACAATTGGGACGGAATCGATACTAGGAGTCTCAGCTCCAATATCCCTCACAAATGCTAGATATGAAAGACAAACCTTCCTAACCATACGTTGGGCCTTCAAGAAAGATATCACTCTACTAGGAACATAATCAGTCACACTACGCCACTCGATCCGCGGTACACCCGGCATAGCCAAAGTGACTGTCTTAGCATGACAGTCTAGAATAGCACGACACGGAGATAGCCAATCCATGCCTAAAATGACAGCAAAATCCACCATGCTCAATAGCAATAGATCTACTCGGGTCTCCAGACTCCCAATAGTCACCACACATGACTGGTACACATGGTCTACAATAACAGTATCACCCACCGGGGTAGATACATGAACAGGTAAAGCAGGAAACTCACGGGGTGTACCCAAATAACGAGCAAAGTATGATGACACATAAGAAAAGGTGGAACCGGGATCAAATAATATAGAGGCATCTCTGTGGCAGACTAAAACAATACCTGTAATGACAGCATTTGAAGCAATAGCATCTGGCCTGCCTGGAAGTGCATAGAAACGGGCCTGACCGCCCCCTGATCGACCTCCCCCTGGCTGCCTGACCTCCACCCCTAGCTGGCTGGGCAGGTGGTGAGGTAACTGGAGCAGAAGTCGTGGGCTGACCCCTTTACTGAGATGAACTAGCAATACGACGAGGACACTACCTCCACACATATCCAAACTCTCCACACTCTAAACAACTCCCAGGTGTTGGAGAAGGGGACTGAAGGGAACCCCTCACACCAGAGTGACCAGCTGATGCACTTGGCATAGAAGAACCCTGAGCTGACGGGGCACAAGATGAACTCTGGGCTGGAAGGGCACTAAGTGATGACTGGCCCTGCTGAGTACCGTGATAACCATGACCCGAAGATGCCCCACGATAACCTAAGCGAGCTGACTGAGCAGGCCTGAAAGAACAGCCTCTACCATGCTGAAACTGGCCCCTCGAAGGAGCACCACTATAATTGCCAGATCCTTGAGGCCTCTTGGCCTCCCTCTCCTCTCGATCCTGACGGCAAACCATCTCAATCTCGCGAGCGATATCGACCACCTCCTCGAATGTATCCTCCAACGCCCTCTCTCGGGTCATAAGCATACGGAGATGATAGTTAAGGCCATCAACAAATCTCTTGATCCTCTCACGATCTATCGGAACCATCCAAATGGCATGACGAGCCAACTCAGAAAACCTCGACTCATACTATGACACAGTCATATCCCCCTGTCGCAACCACTCAAACTGTCTATGCAGCTCCTCTCTGCAGGACTGCGGTACATACTTCTCCAAGAAAAGAGTGGAGAACTCATGCCAAGTAAGAGACGCTGCTCCAACCGGCCTACACCTCTTATACGCCTCCCACCAAGTGAAGGCAGCCCCAGTAAAATGAAAGGTGATAAATGCCACACCACTAGTCTCAAGAATCCCTATAGTATGGAGCATCCGCTGACACTTATCAAGAAAACCCTAGGCATCCTCGCCCTCGGCACCTCTGAATGATGGAGGCTGGAGTCTACCAAACCTCTCAAGACGATGCTGCTCATCATCTGGCATAACTGGCACAACAAACTTTTGAGCTGGTGCAACCGGTTGAGTTGGAGGTTCCCCCAGTGTCTGTAGTCCCTCCACTACCTGCTCAGGTGTGCAAGCAGCGGGGGTCTGATTGCCTCCCTCGGCCTGTGAAGTAGCTGCTGTTGTAGTGGCTGAAACTGCCTAAGCCAGTCCAGTGCAAACTGATAAGATTTGTGCCAAGGCCTCCTGAAGACCCGGAATCACGATGGGCACAGCTGGTGCCTGAACTGGTGCTGCTGGAGTATCCATAGCTGGAGCTTGATCCGAAGCTAGGGCAGCTGGTGGATCTGTAGGTGTTGCTCTGCCTCTACCACGTCCACGGCCTCTGGTGGTCTCAGCTGGTGGTACTGGTGGTCATCCACCTCTTCCGGTAGCTCGCGTTCTCACCATATGTGAGAGAATGGAATAACAGAAGTTTAGTACTCGGACCAACAAGTTCGCACGACAAGAGTTTCAAGAATATAAAGTTTTTCCTAAAAAGGTTTTGTAGCCTCTCGAGGATAAATATAGACATCTCTATACCGATCTGCGAGACTCTACTAATCTCTCCCATGACGTATGATACCTATATAACCTAGGCTCTGATACCAACTTGTCACGACCCAATTCCCAAACCCGGTCGTGATGGCGCCTCTCATGAAGATCAGGCCAGCCAGACCAAACGGAACACCTCTTTAAGCAGTTAATTATCATAAACAGTAATAAACATAATATAATATCCATAGATTGCAAAAATTTAACGATAACAACAGTGGAAACCATCCCGACCCAGCCCAAACTAGGGTGTCACAAGTCATGAGCAACTAAGAAATCCTGTTACAAGTCTACTGAACACTAAATCTGATACAATAGTTCTAAAAACATGAAAATGATAAGATAAGGGAGGCACGGGGCTGCAACGCCAAGTCACAATCCCCAGTAGTAAAAGATCCCACGCTCATCATCCAGCGCGTATCTTGCGTCAATATAACACTACGATGTGCAATCCGGGGTTTCAAACCCTCAGGACATCATTTACAATCATTACTCACCTCAAACTGGCTAATTCTCTAGCTCGCAACGCCTTTTCCCCTCGAATTGGCCTCCACGAGCGTCGAATCTATCCAAAATCAGAACAAATACGTCACAATATGCTAAGGGAATAAAGCCCAAGCGAAAACATTCAAAAAATATCAAAAATCTCGAAATTAGCAAAACCCGAGCCCCGGGCCCACGTCTCGGAGTCGAGTAAAATTTACATTTTCAGAATCCTCATACCCTCACGAGTCTAACCATACCAAAATTATCCAATTCCGATACCATTTGGTCCTTCAAATCATCATTTTACATTTTTGAAAGGTTTCACAATTTTCTTCCCAAATTCCATCCCAAATCACAAATTAAATGATGAATTGAGTGATAGATTCATGTATTCTAGCAAAATCTGAGTTAAAATCACTTACCCCGATGAATTTCTTGAAAAACCTTCGAAAAATCGCCAAAATCCGAGCTCTCTAGGTCAAAATATTAAATAAAACCCAAAACCTTATATTTATAGAGTACCCCTCAGATTTCAGCCTCCGCGGGCCGCACCAAATAGACCGCGGTCCGCACAAGCCAATGCGGTCCGCGCAAAAACAACCGCGGCCGCACAAGCCTTCCTCTGTAGTGACAGGCCTTAGTATTTTAGCCATAACATTTTCTACATATGTCGAAATTGCGATATCTTTACCATTCTTGAAACTAGACATGAATTGCTACAACTCTCATTTTTGAATCATCTCGAAATTTCTAGTAGATCAAAAGATATGAGCTTCCGAAGTAGGACCATCGAATCGTTCCCCACCGCAGCCGCACACCATTTTGTGCAGTCCGCATGACACCTACCGCGGCCGCACTTCTTTTTGTGCGGACCGCGCGGGTGGTTTCCGAGGCTTGCAACCCTCCTAGACCTACTACAGCTATGATTTTCGGCCTAAAATATCCCGGGACCCCCGAAACTTCAAACTAATTGTACCAACACATCCCGTGACATCGTTCAAACTTGTCCAACACTTCGGAACGCTTACAACAACATCAAATCACCTTTAACATAGGATTCAAGCCTAAGAACTCCAAGAACTCCTAAATTATGCTTTTGCTCAAAAAGTCTATCAAATCTCGTCCAAAGAACCTGAAATTTTGCGCACACATCCCAAATGACACAACGAAGGTACTGTAACTCTTGGAATTCCATTCTGACCCTTATATCAAAATCTCGCTTATCAACCCAAAATTGCCAAAATATCAATTTCGCCAATTCAAGCCTAAATCTCCTCTACAACTCCAAAACCCATTCCGATCGCGCTCCGAAGTCACAAATCACCTCCCGAAGCTAACCAAACCATCGGAACTCACATCCGAGCCCTCTAACTCATAAGTCAACATCCGGTTGACTTTTCCAACTTAAGCCTTCTTAAAAGAGACTAAGTTTCTCATTTCTTACCAAAACCACACCAAACACAAACCAATCAACTCAACCACATAAAACACGGATAACGAAGCATAAAGAAGCAGAAATGGGGGAAACGGAGCGGTAACTCATGAGACGACTGACCGGGTCATCACAAATCTCTCCCTACCAAGAATTTTTTTATACCGAGGCTCGAACTCGACAACCTTGGTAAGGAAGGAGCAGCCTTATCCGCTGCATTTTATTTTCCCTGTTACTTTCTTCAATTGACCTTATCTATTAACAGAAAAATAGTTATTTTTTCGCTAGATTCTTGTTTCTTGTTGATATCTCATTCCCCTTTTTCATTTGTTGCTTATTATAGTTTTGTACATGTAGGCATTTCTTTTACTTTTTATTTGTATTATAAAATTTGAGAATTTCTGAAAATTCTTCTACTTATATTTAGGCATTTCTTTTACTTTATATTTAAACTTTAATGAGCTCATATGTGTTTAAAAAGTTAGTGTTATCTATCATGATCGGGTTATTTTTAAAATCCCTTGTTTGGTTAACTTTAATTAATTTTCTAAATACAAAATAAGTTTGGTTGGATTCGGTAATGTTTTGGTTTAAATTATTTATTTTTCTTAAAAGTTTACTAAATATCTATATTATTAATTTAAGTCAGTATTATCAGTCATGATCAGGTTATCTTTAAAATCCATCATTTGATTAACTTTAATTAATTTTCTAAATACAAAATAAGTTTGGTCAGATTCGGTAACGTTTTGGTTCAAATTCTGTATTTGTTTTAAAAGTTCACTAAATATTGATATTATTAATTTAGAACTATATAACTTTAAAATCTAGGATTCAGAATTCATAAACTTCAAATTCTGGCTCCGCTTGTGATTTAAAGTAAAAAAATTCATCAAAATGAAAGTTAAAATATTAAAGGAGTGAAATGATAGTTTTGGTTTTATATCTTGAGTTTGGACCCGAACTTAGCACGGGCTTCAAAAACTAGTATAATCCAATAAAAGAGAAAAGTAATAAGGCAAAATACATACTTTACCCATCGACCTTGTCCCCAAATCCCTCTTACATACCTCTTAAATACGGGAATAATATTACACACCAAAACTTTTAAAGGTTGTCAATTATATATCACTTCAGTGTTTGACCACATCTGCTCAAAGATTGCTCTTACACGCGCCAATCAGCATCTGACACGTGTCAAATCGAGGAAAAAAAATAAAAACTGAAAAAAAACCCCGCCAAAAAACCCCTCTTAAGAAACCCTCCCCTCCTCATCTTCCTAACCCCATCATCTACTCCATCACCACCATACTACCACCATCCTTTTCACCACAAGAACCTTCTTCCCTAACTATAGATTCAATTCTTTGTTGATATTTAACATCTGTCACAAATCCTTATACAAATTTCAAATTCAAGCTCAAACCCAAAGCTTCAAACTTGTTAATGGTGTTTTCTTGAATTTTATCAAAATTAATTACCTAAGTAAATTTTTACTCAACAATAATTACGAATTCAAACTAATTTTTTAGGTCATGGAACACCAAATCAACAAGACCGATTAAATTTTCAAGCTTTTTCAAAAAGTCAATAATGATGATTTTTACAAGACCCAATAACTCCTATGCTCTTTTTTTTCTTTTCC
Organism: Nicotiana tabacum; assembly: GCF_000715075.1. Lineage (NCBI taxonomy): Eukaryota > Viridiplantae > Streptophyta > Magnoliopsida > Solanales > Solanaceae > Nicotiana > Nicotiana tabacum. Next base: position 52,773,541 of record NC_134087.1, on the reverse strand, counting down.
TCTTAGTCATGGGGTTGGAGAGACGAAACATGAGGGGTAAATAAAACTAGGATGGGGATTGGGGAAGAAGACGAACCGGGGGGGGGGGGGAGAAAAAGCTGGGGTTTGGGGTTGGGGAAGAAGACATGAGTTATATTTTTTTCTTTAATTTAAAGGAAATAGTTAAAAAAGGGAAAATAAAAAAAATCTTAATTTCAGGTGAATTTTTTAGTTTTCACTCGTCTCTTTTATGCGTAATACACGAGTGTGACACATGGCAAAAGAGGTGTGTAATTGACACACTTTTAAAAGTTTTGATGTGCAATATTATTTCCGTGTTTAACAAATGTATAACAGAGATTTGAGTACAAGGTCGATGGATAAAGTATGTATTTTGCCAAAGTAATAACCCAACCATAACCGAGATTTCACAGAGGAAAGTCAATCAGAGTTCAAAATTAAAAATTAAACCTAGAAAAGTCTTACCTTTCCAACCTTGTCTGCTATACGACCGATATAAGGTTCGAGAAAAGGAGTCACACGCAGGTTCATCATTCACTGGAAGCTAGGATCACATCCACAAATATAATTAGCGATAATATTAGTTTTTCGTTATTTAAATGGAAACACATTAAAATGGAACCTAAAAAGTAGAGATTTTGTAGGAGGAGCGTTACGGGCTTGTCAGGGACGATGTGCAGGGGTATTATCACTTTTAGGGGAGATATTCAAAAATAGTTAGATTTACAAGTGGTCATTTAAAAATAGCCACAGTTTTAAAAGTAATCAAAATTTAGCCATTTTTCATATAAAGATAAATCTTAATGAAAATACTGTTCAAAATTCGGAAAAATATTCCAGTATAATATACTGGAGTTCCAGTATAATATACCGGTCTAGCATAATATACTAGAACTTTCCCCCTGTTGGAGTTCCAACATAATATGCTTGAAATTCATACACATGTGCACTAATCTCCAATATATTATGCTGAAACTTTCCGTGTTGCAGCAAAATAGTGGCTATTTTTCAATTACTTTGCAAATGCTGGCTATTTTTGAATGACCAGTCCGAAAACTGGCTAGCCCGTGCTATTTGAAATTCAAAAATAGCCAGATTTACAAGTGGTCATTCAAAAATAGTCATGGTTTCAAAAATAATCAAAATTTAGCCACTTTTCATGTAAAGATAAATCTGAACGAAAACACTATTCAAAATCCGGAAAAAAATACTCCAGTATAATATACTGGAGTTCCAGTATACTTTGCTGGAACTCCAGTATAATGGAGTCAGCATAATATACTGGAGATTGGAGCACTAGTGTCACGACCCCAATTCGCCCTTTGTGAACCATCGTGACGACACCTAGTCCCTACGACTAGGTAAGCTTAAATTGCGGAAGTAAAACAATTTAAAACAGAATTAGAGTAATAGGACAATGTTTAAAAGTGCCGCTCGGCATACACAATATTTAACTCTCAGAAACCAATACATATCTCCAAGACCCGAAAACCCATGAATCACAAGCTAAGGATTACTACACGGTACTCTAACTCCAGAATATCTAACAAGGAAAAGAAATACAGAAGGGCAAATGTATAGAATAGAAAGGTACTCCTCGGTTTGCGGACGCGGCAAATATACCTCAAAGTCGCTGGAGCAGTCGCCTCGCCTCAAGGGTGATAGGACTGAGTTGCAGTACCTGGATCTGCACATGAAAAATATGCGCAGTAGGGGCATGAGTACACCACAGCAGTACTCAGTAAGTGCCGAGCTTAACATCGGTCGGGTAGTGACAAAGAAGGTCATGGCCCTACTAAGGTTAAATAAAATACAAAGTATAACAATGTAAAACAAGACAGTATAATTAAGTGTAACAGTAAGAAGTAACATAGAATAGAAAGCAACAACTAGAACAGAGGCAAAATAATCACGAAAAGGAAATACAACTCAACACAGAGATAACAACCGGGGTACTTTCCAGGATACCGTCCTATAGTCCCAATTACATCTATCCAGTGGATCTCCCAGGATACTATCCCATAGTCCATCATATATATCCTAAGGATCTCCGGGGATCCCGTCCCGTAGTTCAACTATCAGTGCGCGGGTATCTACCAGAATCCTGATCCGTAGTCCCAAATATAAATACCCAGTAATGGGAGAATCTACCGGGTGCAGTCCCGTAGTTCCATATAACTGTGCAGAAGGATCTACCGGAATCCCATATCCGTAGTCCTAAATAAACAAACAAGGGGGATCTACCAGAATCCCACATCCGTAGTCCCAATGTAAATACATAACAACAACAACAGGAAAATATTAAGAAATGGCAAATTTCATATTAAGGCAACAAGTAATTCTAGCCTAGCATGCTGCATAGAATTCATGTAAGGCAGTTTGAGCAAATAACACAATTAGATCACATAGACATGCTTTCCTAAGCTAACAACAGGCTTAATAGTACGAATAATAAAAACATAAAAGGAAATATACTAGTAATTACTTAATGAAAACTGGATTTCCAACAATTAGCACAAGTACGCACTCGTCACCTCATGTACAAGTCATTTCAATTACCAAATATACCAAATCCTAAGGGTAAGGTCCCCCACACAAGGTCCCCGCAAGGTTAGGCAAGCCACTTACCTCGAACCGGCTAAAAATCAATCCGAAACCACGCTTTTGCCACAAGTACTCGACTCCAAATGGCCAAAATCTATTCAATTCAATTGCATAATATAAATAACACTTCAAGTAACTGATTTTACAAAGAAATTCTAAGCTAATACGCGAAATTAGGTAAAATAACCAAAACGCCCCTCGGGCCCACATCTCGGAATCAGGTAAAATTTATATTTTCAGAATCCTCACGCTCTCACGAGTTCATGCATACCAAAACTATCCAAATCCAAGGTCAAATTCCCAATCAAAAGTCGAATTCTAAGTCTAAAAACTTTCTTCCAACTTTTCCCCAATTTTCATCTCCAATTTGAAATTAAATGATGATACTAACTATAGATTGATGGAATATAACTAGAAAGGGTTAAAAAATTGTTACCCACTGATCTCCTCTTCAATTTCCTCCTAAAATCGCCCTCTCCCGAGCTCTAAATCGAATTTCCAACTTTTGAAACTAAACCCTCAAAATTTCATATTTCTGCCCAGCTATTACGACATTTGCGGTCGCTTTTGCGAAACACTTGTCGCACCTGCGACTTCTCACTTAAACCCATCTTCCGCATCTGCGACTCCCCTTCCACAGATGTGGTACCGCTCCTGCGAAAACTCCACCACTTCTGCGGTCTTTGCTGAACTTCCCCAATTCCGCTTCTACGGTCGATCCGCCACTTCTGCGGCTCTGCACCTGCGGTCCCACACTCGTAGGTGCGGTTACGACAGAGGAACAGCTGAAGCTGCAACTCCAACTCCAAAAATCTTTCCGTCAACCATCCGAAATTACCCCGAGGCCCTCGGGACCTCAACCAAATATATCAACATATTCCATAACTTCATTCAAACTTGTTCCAACCTTCGAAACGCTCAAAACAACATCAAAACACCTATTTTTATCAGATTCAAGCCTAAGAATTCCAAAAACTCTAAAAATACGCTTTTGATCAAAAAGTCTATCAAACCTCGTCCGAATGACCTGAAATTTTGCACACACGTCACATTAAATAGTATGGAGCTACTCCAACTTTCGGAATTCCATTCCGACCCTCGGATCAAAATCCCACTATCGAACCGGAAACTTCAAAAAATTTAACTTTCGGCATTTCAAGCCTAAATTAGCTACAGACCTCCAAAACACAACCCGAACACGCCCGTAAGCCTGAAATCACCCAACAGAGCTAATGGAACAATCTGATTTCCATTACGAGGCTGTCTTCACACTGTTCCGACTACGGTCAACTTTCCAACACTTAAGCTCTCATTTAGGGACTAAGTGTCCCAAAACTCTCCGAAACTCAAAATCGAACGTCCCGACAAATCAAAATAGTAGAAATAAACTCGGGGAAAGCAATTAATAGGGGATCGGGGGGTTAATTCTTAAGACGACCGGCCGGGTCGTCACATCCTCCTACACTTAAACATTTGTTCGTCCTCGAACGAGCATAAAGACATACCTGAAGTAGTGAAAAGATGAGGGTAACGGCTGCGCATATCCTGCTCGGTCTCCCAGGTCGCCTCCTCGACCGGCCTGCCCTGACACTAAACCTTTACCGAAACAATGTTCTTTGACCTTAGCTTTCTCACCTGCCTGTCCAATATTGTTAGTGGCTCCTCAACATAAGATAGATCCTTGTCCAACTGGACTGAATTGAAATCCAATACGTGCGATGGATCATCGTGATACCTCCGGAGCATCGAAACTTGAAATACCGGATGAACTCCTACCAAGCTGGGAGGTAAGGCAAGCTCATAAGCAACCTTCCCAACACGCCTCAATATCTCAAAAGGGCCAATAAAACTTGGACTCAACTTTCCCTTCTTCGCAAATCTCATAACGCCCTTCATAGGCGAAACCCGAAGCAAAACCCCCTATCCAACCATATAGGAAACATCATGAACCTTTCGGTTCGCATAACTCTTCTGTCTGGACTGGGCTATGCGGAGTCTATCCTGAATCACCTTAACTTTCTCCAAAGCATCCTGAACTAAGTCTGTGCCCAATAATCTTGCCTCACCCGGCTCAAACCAACCCACTAGGGATCTACACTGTCTAGCATATAAAGCCTCATACGGTGCCATTTGAATGCTGGACTGATAGCTGTTGTTGTAAGAAAACTCCACCAATGGCAAGAACTGATCCCAAGACCCTCCAAACTCAATCACACACGCACGGAGCATATCCTCAAGAATCTGAATAATGCGCTCGGACTGTCCGTCCGTCTGTGGATGAAATGTTATACTCAACTCCACCCGAGTACCCAACTCATGCTGAACGGCTCTCCAGAACCATGATATGAACTGAGTACCTCTATCTGAAATAATAGAAACCGGAATACCATGCGACAACCGCTCCGAGGAATAAGTAGTACACACAGGAATAAAGTGAGCGGACTTGGTCAGCCGATCCGCTATCACCCAAATAGCATCGAACTTTCTCAAAGTCCGTGGGAGCCCAACTACAAAGTCCATGGTGATCCACTCTCACTTCCACTTCGGAATCTCTATCTGCTGAAGTAACTCACCCGGTCTCTGGTGCTTATACTTCACCTGCTGACGGTTGAGACACCAAGCTACGAATCTAACTATATCATTCTTCATCCGCCTCCACCAATAGTGCTGCCTCAAATCCTGATACATCTTCGCGGCACCAGATGAATGGAATACCGCGAGCTATAGGCCTCCTCCAGAATCAACTCCCGAAGCCCATCAACATTGGGTACACAAATGCGACCATGCATCCTCAATACTTCATCATCACCAATAGTCACATCTCTGGCATCACCGTGCTGAACCCTTTCCTTGAGGACAAGCAAATGAGGGTCATTATACTATCACTACCTGATACGATCAAATAAGGAAGACCGAGAAACCACACAAGCTAGAACCCGACTGGACTCCGAAAGATCCAATCTCACAAACTGGCTGGCTAAGGCCTGAACATCCATCGCCATAGGCTTCTCCGATGCTGGTAAATAATCCAAACTCCCCAAACTCTCCGTCCGGCGACTCAAAGCATCATCCACCACATTGGCCTTGCCCGGGTGATACAAAATAGTGATGTCATAGTCCTTCAGCAACTCTAACCACCTCCTCTGGCGCAAATTTAGATCCTTTTGCTTGAACAGGTACTGCAAGCTCCGATGGTCAGTATAAATCTCACAGGGAACCCCGTATAAATAATGGCGCCAAATCTTCACAGCATGAACAATGGCAGCTAACTCAAGGTCGTGGACATGGTAATTCTTATCAAGTATCTTCAACTATCTGGACACGTAGGCAATCACTCTACCATCCTGTATCAAAACCGCTCTAAGGACAATCCTCGAGGCATCACAATAGACCGTATAAGACCCCGAACCTGTAGGTAGTATCAAAATTGGGGCTGTGGTCAAAGCTATCTTGAGCTTCTGAAAGCTCGCCACACACTCCTCCGTCCACTGGAACGGAGCATCCATCTAGGTCAACCTGGTCATAGGGGTTGCAATCGATGAAAATCCCTCCACAAAACGACGGTAGTAGCCCGCCAAGCCAAGGAAACTGCGAATCTCGGTAGCTGAGGATGGTCTGGGCCAACTCTACACGACCTCTATCTTTTTTCAGATCCACCTAAATACCCTCACTCGATACCACGTGGCCTAAGAATGCCACTGAATCTAACCAAAACTCACATTTTGAGAATTAGCATATAACTTCTTTTCTCTCAAAGTCTGAAGCACAGTCCTCAGGTGCTACTCATGATCTTCCCGACTTTAGAAATACACTAGAATATTATCAATAAAGACAATGACGAACAAGTCGAGATACGGTCGAAACACACTATGCATCAAATACATAAAGGCTGCTGGGGCATTGGTCAGCCCAAATGACATAACAAGGAACTCGTAATGGCCATACCGAGTTTTAAAAGCAGTTTTCGGGATATCTGGCTCCCGAATCTTCAGCTGATGGTAACCTGAGCGCAAAATCGATCTTAGAAAACACTTATGCGCCCTAAAACTGGTCAAACAGATCATCAATACGAGGCAAAGGATAACGGTTCTTCACTGTAACCTTGTTCAACTGGCGATAATCAATACACATACGCATAGAACCATCCTTTTTCTTCACAAACAAGACAGGAGCACCCCAAGGTGATACACTGATCTGAATAAAACCCTTATCAAGCAATTCCTATAATTGTCAATTCCTTCAACTCAGGAGGAGCCATATGATATGGATGAATAGAAATGGGCTGAGTGCCCGACAACAAATCAATGCCAAAATCAATATCTCTATCAGGCAGCATGCCTAGAAGATCAGCTGGAAACACATCGGAAAAATCCCGTACTACTGGAACTGAATCAACTGAAGGGGTATCAATACTGACATCTCTCACATAAGCTAAATACGCATCACACCCCTTCTCAACCATACGCTGAGCTTTAAGAAAAGAATTAACTCTACTGGGAGTGTGATCTAAAGTACCACTCCACTCAACATGCAGTACACCTAGCATAGCCAGCGTCATGGTTTTGGCATGACAATCAAGAATAGCATAATGGGGCGACAAGCAGTCCATACCCAAGATAATGTCAAAATCTATCATGCTGAGCAATAATAAATCGGCTCTGGTCTCAAAACCACTAAGAGCAAACAAACACGACCGATAGATGTGGTCCACAATAAGAGAATCTCCCATAGGAGTAGAAACATAAACAGGGAAACTCAAAGAATCCCGAGATACACCCAAATGCGAAGCAAAATAAGAAGACACATAAGAATAAGTGGAGTCTGGATCGAATAAAACCGATGCATCTCTGTGACAAACTAGTATAATACCTATGATGACAGAATAGGAGGCAACAACCTCGGTACGGGCAGAAAGGGCATAGTATCTGGCCTGGCCTCTCCCTCTAGGGGAACCTCTACCTCCCCGACATCCACCTCTAGCTGGCTGAGCAGGTGGGGGTAGCAACTGGAGCTATAACCATAACCTGAGAACACTACGGGGAACGCTGTGGCTGAGAAGTTTGTGGAGGTGAACCCCTCCCAAGTCTGGGGCAATCCCTCACTATATGACGTGTGTCACCACACTCAAAACAAGCTCTAAAAGGACGTGGTGGCTGTGATTAGCTCGGGCCAGGTCTGCTGGACTGACCTCCGAAAGCACCCCGCACAGAAGGCACACTAGATACCAAAGGTGTATAATAAGGCTCCTGAGGTCTAGGAGGAGCTGGAATACCACTGGCTGCTGGAAGAGCTGAATAAATAGGGCAACTCATATAACCCCTACCATGACGACCTGTTACTGGGGCATGGGCACCAAAGAAATGGCCTGACTCTTGAGACCTCTTGGCCTCCCTCTCCTCTCTCTCCCTAGCATGCATACCCTCAATCCTCCTAGCAATGTTCACCACCTACTAATAAGAAATATCCATCTCCAACTCATGAGCTATGCTAGACCTGATGTTGGGAATAAGTCCCTCAATAAACTAGTGAACCCTCTCGCGAACAATAGAAACCAAGGCTGGTGCATGCCTAACCAAATTGGTGTAACAGACAACATACTTTGAGACAGTCATAGTACCCTGGCGCAAATGCTCAAACTCTGCGCACCATGCGTCCCTGAGGCTCTGAGGAACATACTCTCTCAGGAACAGATTCGAAAACTAAGTCCAAGTCAGCGAAGCAGCCTCATCTGGACTGTCTAACTCATAGGTGAGCCACTACTCATAGGCGGTTCCTCGAAGCTGGAACGTAGTGAAGGAAACCCCGCTCGATCCTGATATACCCATGGTACGGAGAATGTGGTAACTCTCATCTAGAAATCCTAGAGCATCCTCCAATGCTAGACCACTGAATATAAGAGGCTTGCACCTCTTGAACCTCTCAAGCCTCAGCTGCTCCTCCTCGGAAGTCGCTGCCCTTTCCTCGGGATGATCTAGGACTGCAAGCTATACAGGAATAATCTTAGGGACCTACTCAACATACACTCGCTGCTCAGGAGTGCGGGCGGTGGGAGTCTGTGCTCCTCCCCCGTCCTGAGATGTAGCTGCAACAAGGGGAAACAACCTTGCATGAGATGGAGTGGTGTACATGCACATTCACTGTGTCAGAGTCTCCTGAAGAGCTGAAGTAGTAATAGCAGTAGGCGTGTCAGGTGCCTGGACTCCGGTTGGAACTGATGGTGGTACCTCGGCGGTAGCTCGCGCAGGTGCATTGGATGCACCACATGCGCGTCCTCGGCCTCTACCCCGACCCCAGCCTCTGACGGCTGCAGTCGGGGGCGCGAGTGCCTGATCATCTCGGGTAGCACATGTCCTCACCATCTGTGAGAGAATAAAAGACAGAAGTTTAGAATTGTGATATCAAAATATCACACGACAAGGAAATCAATTGAAGTGAAATTTTCCTAATAGTTACATAGCCTCTCGTAGATAAGTACAGACGTCTCTGTATTGATCAGCGAGACTCTAATAAACCGGCTTGTGATCCATGACTCCTATGAACCTAGAGCTCTAATACCAACTTGTCACGACCCCGGTTCGCTCTCCATGAACCATCGTGACAACACCTAGTCCTTACGAATAGGTAAGCCTAAATTACGGAAGTAAAATAATTTAAAACAAAATTACAGTAATAAGACAATGTTTAAAAGTGCCGCTCGGCATACACAATATTTAACTCTCAGAAACCAATACATACTTCAAGACTCGGAAACCCATGAATCACAAGCTAAGGATCACTACACAGTACTCTAACTCCAGAATATCTAACAAGGAAAAGATACAGAAGGGCAAATGTTTAAATGCTAGCATAGAAAGGGACTCCTCGGTCTGTGGACGTAGCAGATATACCTCAAAGTTGCTGGAGAAGTTGCCTCGCCTCAAGGGCTATAGGACTAAGTCGCAGTACCTGGATCTGCACATAAAAAATATGCGCAGAAGGGACATGAGTACACCACAGCGGTACTCAATAAGTGCCAAGTCTAACCTCGATCGGATTTTGACGAGGATGGTCATGGTCCTACTGAGGTTAAATAAAATACAAAGTATAACAGTGTAGAACAATACAATATAACTAAGTGCAACAGTAAGAAGTAACATAGAGTAGAAAGAGAAACAACAACTAGAACAAAGGTAAAATAATCACGGAAAGAAAATACAACTCAACACAGAGATAACAACCGGGGTACCTTCCAGGATACCGTCCTATAGTCCCAATTACATCTATCCAGTGGATCTCCCAGGATACTATCCCATAGTCCATCATATATATCCGAAGGATCTCCCGAGATCTCATCCCGTAGTCCAACTATCAGTGCGCGGGGATCTACTAGAATGCTAATCTGTAGTCCCAAATATAAATACCCAGTACTGGGGAAATCTACCGGGTGCAGTTCCGTAGTTCCATATAACTGTGTAGAAGGATCTACCGGAATCCCACATCCATAGTCCCAAATAAACAGACAAGGGGGATCTACCGGAATCCCACATCCGTAGTCTCAATGTAAATACACAACAGCAACAGAAAAATATTCAGAAATGGCAAATTTCATATTAAGGCAACAAGTAATTTTAGCCTAGCATGCTGCATAGAATTCATATAAGGCAGTTTGAGCAAATAACGCAATTAAATCACTTAGACATACTTTCCTAAGCTAACAACATGCTTAATAGTACGAATAATAAAAATAGGAAAGGAAACATACTAGTAATTACTTAATGAAAACCGAATTTCCAACAATTAGCACAAGTACGCACTCGTCACCTCACGTACAAGGCATTTCAATTACCAAATATGCCAAATCCTAAGGGGAAAGGTCCCCGCCCACAAGGTTAGGCAAGCCACTTAGCTCGAACCGGCTCAAAATAAATCCGAAACCACGCTCTTGCCACGAGTACTCGACTCCAAATGGCCCAAATCTATTCAATTCAATTGCATAATATTAATAACACTTCAATTAACTGATTCTACAAAGAAATTCTAAGCTAATACGCAAAATTAGATAAAAATGACCAAAATGCCCCTCGGGCCCACATCTCGGAATTGGGTAAAATTTATATTTTTAGAATCCTCACGCTCTCATGAGTTCATGCATACCAAAATTATCCAAATCCAAGGTCAAATTCCCAATCAAAAGTTGAATTCTAAGTCTAAGAACTTTCTTCCAACTTTTCCCCAATTTTCATCTCCAATCCGAAATTAAATGATGAAACTAACTATAGATTGATAGAATATAACTAGAAAAGGTTAAAGCATTGTTACCCACTGATCTCTTCCCAAAATCTCCCTCTCCCAAGCCCTAAATCGAATTTCCAACTTTTGAAACTAAACCCTCAAAAGTTGATATTTCTGCCCAGCTGTTACTGCATCTGCGGTCCCACTTTTGTGGAACACTTGTCGCACCTGTGACTTCTCACTTAAACATATCTTCCGCATCTACGACTCCCCTTCCACAAATGCGGTAACGCTCATGCGGAAACTCTACCGCTTTTGCGGTCTCTGCTGATCTTCCCCAATTCCGCTTCTGCGGTTGATCCGCTGCTTCTGTGGCTCCGCACCTGCGGTCTCACACTCGCAGGTGCGGTTATGACAGAAGAATAGCTGAAGCCGCAACTCCAACTCCAAAAATCTTTCCGTCAACCATCCGAAATTATCCCGAGGCCTCCGGGACCTCAACCAAACCTACCAACATATCCCATAACTTCATTCAAACTTGTTCTAACCTTCGGAACGCTCAAAACAACATCAAAACACCTATTTTTCATCGGATTCAAGCCTAAGAATTCCAAAAACTCTACAAATACACTTTCGATCAAAAAGTCTATCAAACCTCGTCCGAATGACCTGAAATTTTGCACACACGTCACATTAAACAGTACGGATCTACTCCAACTTCCGGAATTCCATTCCGGCCCTCGGATCAAAATCCCACTATCGAACCGGAAACTTCAAAAAATTTAACTTTCGGCATTTCAAGCCTAAATTAGCTACGAACCTCCAAAACACAATCCGAACACGCCCCTAAGCCCGAAATCACCCAATGGAGCTAACAAAACCATCAGATTTTCATTCCGAGGCCGTCTTCACATTGTTTTGACTACAATCAACTTTCCAACACTTAAGCTCTCATTCAGGAACTGAGTGTCCCAAAACTCTTCGAAACTCAAAATCGAACGTCCCGGCAAATCAAAATAGCAGAAATAAACTCGGGGCACTACTAAAAAATGGGCCTACGACTACGTTTTTTGGCAACGGTTCACAAACCGTTGCCATATATCGGATATAGTAACGGTTTTAACCGTTACAATAGCATTTGGGTGGTATCAGTGCACTTTAACTATCAAACCGTTGCAGTTGTAACAGAACCGTTGCCATAGAAGATTTTTCCGCAACGGATCTATAAACCGTTCCACTATACATATTTATAGGAACGGTTGGGGAGAAATATTTTTTAATTGGAATGGTTTTCATTCCCTCCTCATTTTACCGCCTGAAATTTTCTAAACCCGCCAAATCAACCTTATTTTTTTATATTTTTAGTTAATTTTAATAATGTAAATATAAAGTTAAATCCCTTTTCCCCTTTTCCCAGTAATTAAACCCGCCCACCTTCAGTATACTCTTCGATACATCCAAAGCCCAAAGAACAGTACTACTATTCGATACATCCAGTAAAACCAAATCTCTTTCTTTTAGCCTCTCAAAGATTCATTCCTCCAAAGTCCTCTCTTTCACTCCTAAAATCCAAATCTAGAAACCTAAGATCTTTCTACTTCTAGTGTCTTTCAACTCCTTATAGATTCATTTCAAGGACAGTTGCTGACCTTCCCCAAATCCCCAAATTCCAAAATTAATTTAACAGTGAATTCTTCAATTTTAGGTTTAATGTGTCGTCTTCTGCTAGTGTTTTAAGTGATATTGGTATTGTTGATATTCCTTGTCTTTGAATTGGAGAAAGAAAAGAGTTGTTACTACAGTCAAAAAGGCAATTGTGGTGTGCAGTTTATTACCTTATCTTTTAGTTGTATCTTTATGGTAATTTCATTTATGTGGAAGATATAACTTGTCTTAGTAGAGTTACAAATTTTTATAAAGTTTGGATCTTGATGATTTTTATCTCAACTGACAATGGAAACTTGTGATATTTTTTGCCTTTTATCTTGTCTGGGACCTACCCTTATTTGGTTTCGTTGTATTGTTTGTCATTTGAAGTTCACAACTAATATGCTTCATTGAAACCCAACCTTAGCACTTACTTTAGGTTCAGTGTACTTTAGGTGCAGTGTTTGACAGGAGCAATGCTATCATGAGTATATTAGTAATGATTATATTGTTTGTTCCTTTCTTTCAATTTTCGTCTCTATGTATGTGAAAACCATTTCCCCAAAGTGACTAGAAGATAACAGTAATAGGACATATTACTGTTATCAATTATTTATAACTTTGAATTCCTCTTTATTCAACTTCAAAAAAGGCTTAGTTTATTCTCAGTTTCCATAGGTAAAAAATACAATTCCCATAGCAGTGTGTAAGAAAATCTAATAGAGGAGATTCAAGAAGCTTTTGCACATTTTAAAGTATCTTACCCCCGCCATCTCGACTTATTAGAAACTGTGTGGACCCACCACCAAAGAATAAGCACGACATGGGAACTTGAACATACATAAGAGCTGTCAAAACCAAGTAAGCTTCTTAGTTAGCAACAATTAGAGCTAACTCTGCTTACAAAAAGCAGAAATAAGACCACGGTATGTAGCTCACACTTCTTTGACAAAACTGATAACATTGGCTACCAGTTGTATATAGCACAAGCCTACAAGAACAGTCAACCAGAAATATAAACCAAAGGCAAATATTAGTTGAATCACTTACACTTTATCCGAGAAGTGAACGCCAGTAATTGAACCATAAATATGACGCAAATGAAGAAGTCAAGTGAGATATTACCATGCTTTAAGCTTTCTTGCTAACTGATTTACCTTCTTAATGATTTGGCTACTCATTGAAAAAGTTAACTAAATTGAACAAAATTTGGAATAAAAAAAACATATGTCCAGTTGTAGTATGCATGTGTTATTTCTTTATAAAGAGTCAGCATCTCCCAGAGGAATTCACTTATTGACTCAGAAGGTAAAAGCTCAAGAAATGATATGTTTCAACATTTGTGATGAATTATAAATAGTACTCTAGCCTTTAATACCAGGTTACTGCATAACTAACACTTGTGTGCTAGATCAATAACTATAGCTTGTTAAATCTGATTACGCACAAGGAGCTTGATTGTAATGTTTCCTAAGTCTATTTTCAGGTTTCTTCAGTAAAAATTCTGCATCACAGGGAGTACATGAACGATCTGATGATTCTACCACTCATGAAGCAGCTGAACAAATTGAGGAACAAGGCAAATATATATAAATTGTAATCATAAACTTAACTAAAAATAGTGATTAATGATTATCTTTGTTTTGTACTATTGCAGGCCCCTCCTCGCCAAAAAGAAAAAGAGGTCGTACTCAAATGTCAAGTGTTCATGGTAGAAAGGAGCGTAAAATAATCATTCTAAATGAGTATAATCAACCCGTTGATCCTACTAAAGAGGTTGTAAAAGAGTTGGGTAGCTTCCTCGGCACATTGGTAAGGAGTGGGACTTTTTGTCGTCTTAATGTATTTAATTGGAGGAAACTAGACGCAAAAGATGATATGTGGAAATATATCAAGGTATGAAGTTTCCAATGTCCAATAAACATGGATGATATTTCTTATTTCTTACACTTACCCAATTGCACTAAATTTGTAGGAAAAATATGACATTCCCGACGAGGCGAAACAATGGGTTTTTGAATCAGTTTGTAGTGCTTGGAGAAAGTATAAGAGTCAATTGAAGGCAACCCACTTCACAGCCTATGAGAATGATGATAGGCCAGTAGATGTTCCGGAATCTCACTTTAAGTATCTTCTTAAATATTGGAACTCCGATTCACACAAGGTAATTACATCCAGAATCTCTTGTCTTGTTTTAACATAATTATTTTTTGGTGCCCGAGTCAAAAGAATTATAAGTAAAATAGTACCGAACATTACAGTTTTGGTTGTGAAACTGTAATGTATATACTAAGCATAGGATATTGTTCTTCTTCAAGTTTTAATATGTGTTCATCTTTGCATGTATCAGTGGCTCATTGCAGCCTGTTTGATAATTGTTCTTGCAAATTACTTAATTGAGTAAAATGTGGTGAATAGATGCTCTAATTGGTTTTCGATTGGTCTTGTTTCTTTGGTCCATATTTCTATTTGGTTGCTGACTTTTGTTCATAGCTTAGAGATGAGTGAATTAGATCAATGTCTCAGTATTCTGCTAATTTCTTTATGAAGAGGTTCAAGGGCGCTACTATAGCTAGTTCTTTTTCAGTTTGTGATGCTAATAAAAAGTGAGGATTGTGCAATAATTGGCTTTTGATTAATATATAGTTAGCTCAGTAGTGAAGATTATGCTCGAACCCTTCATACAGGAATCCCTTAGCATTTAAGTCAGCAGTTTTAGATGGCACAAACCACATTTTCTTTGTTTTCTTCAAGTGTAAAAAACTAACAAAAGGAGCATAGGCAATATAACTTGAGACACAGTATAATCTACCATATATCAGATTTTAATGTATTAACACCTTTTTTCTATTAAGATTTCTAATATAGAGGTTATAGAACCAAGTTAGAAAATTTTATAAGTACTTGTTACTTCGTGATAATTTTAACATTGCTCTCGATAGTTTATAAATTCAGTAAAATATTTTGTAACACAGATAGCTAGTCGTATAATATTAATAACGTCTTTTGCTTAGTGTTAGACACTGAATTCATGCTTCAGTCTTTACTGTTGCCATTTGAATCAGTCAATTCAAATATTAATGAAATAATTGAAGAAAGAAAAGGGCTCAGATTTAGATTTTGTTTGACTTTAACATTGAAGATTGTCAATCAACATTCTGTTAGTATAGGAGTATTTGTTACTTAAATTATCAACTTTGAAAATTCATCAACTAAAAAGCAATAACAGACAAACTCTTCAACTTTTTATATTTTGATATTATACTTTTATTTTGCTTTTTGATTCTAGAATAGGTACTACACACTATGTAGTTAGATTAGTAAACAATTCTGAAGAAAAAAAAGGAGAATTTTTTTTGGTTTCCTTTGATTCTAGAATAGGTACTACACACGATGTAGTTAGATTAGTAAACAATTCTGAAGAAAAAAAAGGAGAATTTTTTTTTGGTTTCCTTTGCTCCTTGTGTCTGCAAATCAGATAGCAAATGTAGTTGATACAGCAAATGGAACAGAGATTACAACAGTAAATGATGAATAACTGATGCCAAAATGTCAATAACTGTCTTAATAATCCCTCTTGTCATGTAAAGAATGACTGAGTTTAAGTCAACAGTTTTAGATGGCTGCATTGTTCGACCTCTTAATCAAGCAAGCTTTAATACTATGAGTGTAGTCTTGGGTCTTGATGTGGGTAATAGGCATAACTGTTGGTTGCTATTGGTTGACTCGTTTATTTGCAGAAAATGTCCGAAACCAATACAGAGAATCGAAGTAAGTTGAAGTGTCCACACACTGATGGCAGAACACCTTTTGCTCTAATTCACGAGGTTTGATGTTTTATCTTTCTTATTTTTTTTAAATTATGAACTTGCTAACTTTATATGGAAAGATTCTTATACCTGTTTTCATGTAACTAGGAAAAAAAGAAGGAAGTCTCTGATACTTCAGATACTCTGTCAAGTAAGGACATCTTTGTGGCTACAAGAAAAACAAAACTTGGCCGAGTATACAAAAGCTCATATGACAATACGATTAGTAAAATTGTACGAGATTTCTAATTGAAAGTTTGTCGTGATTATTATTTGTTATTAATTATTGATTCAATTTTAGTTACTTAAAACTTTTTTCTCTCGTATTTGGTTTGTAGGCTGAAATGGAGAGAATACAATCAACTCAGGAAAGTGAAGATGACAGTCATTCAGTTGACGCTTTTGCTTCAGTCATGGGACATGAACATCTAGGTCGCGTGAGATTGTATGGACAAGGACTTTGTTAAAAGGGCAAAAAGGGAATCTTGGATCTTCTTTAGATGCTGATGAGAGGATGCATCAGAAAATAGAGGAAATGGAAGAGAAGATGCAATAAAGAATGCATGAAAAGTTAAACGAACAAAAGGATGCTATGGAACAAAATATTACAATGAACGTCATCACACGACTTTAGCATTTGAACCCAGATTTGTGACTTGATCCTGACATGTTAAGGCCCAGTGTACGTTCACCTGTAGATGCTTCCTCTGCACAACAAGCTACTGTTATACATACCAAATGTTAACAATCAAGGTCAATACGTACCAAATGTTATACATCTTCTTCTATTTCTTCTTAGAGCTTTAGTAGGACTGGTATCACTTGTACATCTTTCATCTCTACTATTAACCTCCAAAGTTTCAATCTTTCTGGTGAAATCTCACCTTCTATATGTCAACTTCCCAATCTTTCAAACTTAAATCCATGAGTAGGCTTGAGAATCCCAAATTCAAAGAAAACTTGCAATTAAGCTATATTATCAATATAAGGAAACAGAGAAGTTTTGAATAATTCAAACATTCATTTTGCGAGGAAAAAACTTTGCAACATATCAAAGTACGAAGATACATTTTAATTTCAATTGAGCAAAAAGTAATATATGTCCTAAGACTGTATGTATTTTCTGATGAAATGACCATAAATGAGATTCTTACAAGAAAAACAAACAACAACTAATTAACCGTCGAAAGCAAAACTGGCTATAATTTAAGATGTTCACGCATGTTGTTGATCAGATGCTTAGCTAGCATGATGATGATCTGGAGTTGCAACATAATATGCTGGAATTTCACACACAGGTGCAACGATCTCCAATATGCCTTGAATTGGAAATTGTTTGTTATTTGAAGCACTCTTATTATTGTACACTACACCCTTGTGATATTGTTGAGATTCTTGTTCGTATTGTTGTTGAGCCGTGGGCTATGTATTATTGTGGCTTTAGTATTGTTGTTTGGGCGATGTGGTGGCATATGTGCACGTGTGATGTGATTGATTGTTGTGTTGTGAATGAAATACGCATGCGGCCACACAAGGGTGGTGTGCATATTAATGTGCATGCAGCGAGATAAGGGGGCTTGTGCACGTGAAGTTATTTTGGAAAAAATGTCTTATATGTGAAGCTCACATGACGTCATAAGGGTGATTTGTGATTATGATGTCTGGTACATCGAGGTGATTCTTGTTGTAAATCTGTGTTGGAACGACTTGATGATTTAAACATATCATGGGTCTCCAGTAGAGCCATCATCCTTTCAATTCCTGGATGACCAGCCCATAAGGTATGTCATGGGCGGCTTTTCAACCATGCCCCATGACCCCTTGGACGCGCCCTGTGGCGTCCTGGCCAGCCTCCCAACGCCCGTCTCTACGGTCGGCCCCGTGGTCTCGGCAGCTTCAAGTGACAAGCGCGCATGTGCCTCTAGAAAAAAAAAAGTTTGAAAAATATGATTTTATATAGTTATCAATATTACTACTTTCGAATATGTTTTAAATTATACTCATAATATGAGAAAGCTTATAAAGGAGATTTTTTTTTATTGTGAAGATAAAAATTATTTTCTTACAAGAAAAGAAGGTTATCTTTTTACCATTTTAAGAATTTAGCGTACGAGAATCTTTTACTCTTTATATGAGATTAGAAAAATTATAAGTTGAGAAAATATATGTATTTTTACATGGATATTTTAGTGAAATAACAACGTATGTATTGATTTTATATGGTACCATGATTTATTAATATTATAATATTTTAATAGTAGTATTTTAAATAATTTGTGATAATTCTTAATTATGTGGATAATTTGGTAATTAATGAATTTTAGTGGGAGATTAATTAACAATCGTTGGATAAGGTTAACTAATCCAACGTTAATATGGTGGCACTTATGAGGACAGCTTACTTCCTATTCCGCGTCCTGTTATCTTGATGCAAAAAGTTACACTTACACTCGGATAACAATGATCTAGAAATAGGAGTAAAGTAGCTTTCAATTTTCTTATCATTTGCATGTCTATTATTGTCTAATATATAAAATAATTCAACTTGATTCTTTCAAGTCCAAAAGTTTCATTTGAATATATAATTGATTATGTAAGGGAGGTGTAGCTAATAAGTTTCTGATAGTTCCAGTAGAAAAAGTTAGATGTGATAATTGAGCTGTCAGTCCTATTAAAGGGATTGCTTTGTGTGTTTACATGTGATCATAAGTATGATGAACCTCACATCTCTCGATCTTGAGATTATACACAACATGCCACATGTGATTGTGTTTCACTCATGATTCATGAGTCTCCCAGTTGTATGAATTGTTCTGCATTCTTTGTTGTATTTTTCCAGCCGGCGACCCTGGAAGGAACTCCGATTTTTATTGCTATTTGCACTAATTACCAAATTGCTGTCTTATCATATGTTGGTTTTGTATCTCACGCTATTCTGATGTATTATCAATTTATGTGTTTAGTATTTAGTACAAACACCAATCAGACAGTTATTCAAACATACAGCGAGACCACATAGGAATTGCAGCATGGATGATGCTTCAGATGATGACACATTTCAGTATCAAGGAGGCAGCAATGAGTTTGGGGAAGCGATGACAGTCGCTGTTCCATTGACCATCGAGGGACCACAATACTATTTCTCCGACGCTGATGATGGCACCCAATGCCTGAATGGCATGGCATTTGAGATCAAAGTGGGACATGGTATAGGACTTCCTCCGAACCTCAACCAACCACCTCCTCCACCCTATGTGGAACCGCCATCCACGGTCGAGGCGGACTCACCGCCTATTACCGTGGTAACCAGCCGCCCTAACGGTGGTGGTGTGAGGAGCAGTACTGGACTCTTCTGGGTGGTTTCTATACTTGTAGTGTTGGTGTTTACTGAAACTACCTGATGCATATAGTATTTTTTTTTAATTGAAATGTTTGTGTATTTTATTTCCTTTTGTGAAGCAAGAACATGGGTTGAAGGAGGGCATTTACCTAACCTTCCCATAATAATGATAGGCTGAAATCCAACCTTCTAAACAAAAAACTGTTAACTAACAATTAAAAGATCAGCCGTGTGGCCTTTATTAGGTTCATAGTGGCTCAAATGTTATCTCTACTGCCTTGAGTTGACGGATTCTGAAGGAGGCGACTTCCCATTTGTCCAATTTCAATAGTCCTCTCACTTGTCTTGGTAGATCACTAAACTGATTGAAGATGATGTTTCTTCTATGTGTATGGCTCATTGTTGCTAGTTTATCCGCTACTCTGTTTGCTTCTCGGTAGCAGTGTCTTGGAACAATTTCTTTGGTTTTCATTAGTTGTTTGATTTGACTTACCGTCTGCATTATTCTCCAAGGTATTTCACCTTCCTCCTTGACGCAGGCTACGAGTAGTGCTGAATCTGCCTCCTCAATAATTCTACTCAAGCCCATTTCCACGCAAAACTTGAGCCCCAATAGCATGGCCTTACCCTCTGCTTCGTTGCTTGTTCCCTTTCCCAGAAAGCATGAGTATGCTAAGACGAAATTTCCAAACCCGTCTCTTATAATTCATCCTGCTCCACTATTCCCTTCTTGGCAGCTTCCATCACTATTTAGCTTATAGGACATTGGTGGTGGTTTCACCCATCTCACCAACTTACTGGTTCTATGCACCATGGGTTGATCAATGAGTTTTTGTAACTGATCCCACGAGAGCTGTTGTTGTAGCTTTCCGAACTTCTGTCTGACTACCTCTACTAGATTTGCGGTTATAAGCTTTTCGGATCTCCTGCTCTGTGGTGCTTCTCCCCCATACTTTGAGGCGCATCTGGATCTCCACAACTCCCATGTTATGATTGCAGGTAATACCCTAGCCATGAAGGATGTCACCAGATTCATATATCTGTGGTTCCACCATTGGAGAAGTATATGGCTGTACTGTTGGTTTCCAACTTGTAGACCAAACGGGGCAGCAAATATTTTCCAGATATCTTGAGCATATGTACCCTCCCAAAATAGATGTGCTGAGGTTTCTAGTGTTGTTGAGGTTGGAGTGCAACAGTAGCATCTTGGTTGAATGGTGTAACCAAGTTTTGCTATTTTCTCATCTGTGGGCATCTTATTGTATAGCACCCTCCATGTCACGAAGGCCATTTTGAATGGAGTATTTTTGTGCCAAATTTTTGAATCGATGAAAGCAACTTCTTTTCTTTGCCTTAGTAGATCCCAAGCTATGGCTACAGAAAACTTCCCATTGCTATTACTACTCTATCCTGAATTTCAGGGTAGAGCATTGTATGTTGTTCCTCCAAAATATTTCTTATAGCTATTGGGACCTCTATCCCCAATTCTTCCATTTGCCATTCGCCTTCAACCAGTACTTCATTGAGCTTGACATCATTGGGGTTGACTCCAGCTGGTAGGAGGCTAAAGAAGGGCCCTTGTTTAGTCCAATTATCGAACCAAAAGGATATATTCCCCTTGCCCAGGTATCCATACCATGCTTTGTTCTATTTCCAGCTTAATGTCACACATTGCCTTCCAACTCTGCGACTGACCTGCATGCCATCGTAAGGCTAGTGGGTGTCTTCTTTTGCAATATTTTGCAATCATGAAGCTTCTCCATAGAGAGTTCCCAGTTCGCAAATTCCACCATGTTTTTGCTGTGAACGTCGAACAAATGTCTTGGAGTCTTCTAATTTGAACTCCGCCTTCGCAATATGGTTGACATAGTGTCTTCCATGCGACCCAATGGTGCCTATCTTTCCCATCCGTTCCTCTCTAGAAGAAATTTGCTAGTGTCTTTTCAATTTGTGTCAGCACCCCATTAGGTGGGTGCATTGCTGAGAGTGTGTGAATGGGAATCACTTGAAGGACATGCCAAATGAGTATAGCCTTACCTCCAGGTGACAGAAACTTGTTTTGCCATCCTTTTACTCTGCTAGTTACTTTGTTGATCATCTCAGAGACATAGGCTATCTTTTGTCTCCCTATGAATAGTGGGCATCCCAGGTATTTGACTGGGAACTGTTTGTGTTGCATTCCTGTAATGGAGGAAATCCTTCTTATTCTGCCTGGGAGTATTCCCGGAGCCACCATGAAACAACTCTTGCTTTTATTAATCTGCTGACCTGATATTTTTTCATATTTTGTCAAAGTCTTCATAACTAGCCTCATTGTCTTCTTTTTGCCGCTAACAAATAGTATCATGTTGTCCGCAAAGGCTAGATGATTGACTTGCGGCCCTTGCCTCGGAATGCAGAAACCTGTGAATCTTCTATTCTCATAGAGGTTGTTCAACATATTGGATAACAACTCGGCACTTAGAACAAATAATGATGGCGATATAGGGTCGCCTTGTCTCAAGCCATTCTCTGATTTGAAGAAACCATGCCTTTGGCTGTTTAGAATTAATGAATACATGTTGCTTGATATGTGTCTATGGATCATGTCAATCCATACCTCTGAGAAGCCCAATTTCTCCATTAGTTTGCACAGGTAAGGCCAAGAAACTCTATCGTATGCCTTTGCCATATCAAGTTTCAGTACCACATTTCCGCCTTGAGTTGGTTTCCATATTCCTTTCAGCATCTCTTGTGCCAGCATTATATTTTCAGAGATTAGTCTACCTCTGATAAAGCCTGATTGGTTGCTCGATATAATTCTTGGCAACAATTGGGACAGTCTTGTATTTAACACCTTAGCCAAGATCTTGCTTGACACATTGCACAAGCTGATTGGTCTTAGGTCTGTTAGGTGTTGTGGGAATACGGTTTTTGTATCATCACCAAGCATGTGTGCGAGAAGAACCTAGGGATAGCAGCCCCTTCAAAGAAGGCCACCACAAAGTCATAAACATCATTTTGAACTATTTGCCAGCATGTTTGGTAAAATAAGGCACCAATGCCATCTGGACCTAGGGCACTCTCTGCGCTAATAGAGAATACAACTTGTTTCACTTCTTCTAGGTCTGGCACTACTGTGAGCATAAAATTATCATCCTCTGTAATCCTAGCTATTATGTTGTCTAGAGCTGAGAAATTATCTGACGCACTATGGTGACTGAAAATTCTCTGGAAGTGCTCTATAGCAGCATCTGCAATTTCCTGGCTCCCTTCTATCTAGTTTCCATTGTCATCCTGTATTCTTTGAATATTCAGCCTTTTCCTTCTCCCCTTTATAGTATTGTGGAAGTAAGCTATGTTCATATCTCCATCTTTTAGCCAATTGGCCTTAGCCTTCTATCTAAGGACTGCCTCATGAAGCTTGAGAAACTGGAGGTAGTTTGCTTTGCGCTTATTCAATTCTGCTCTTTTTTCTGCCGAGTGATCCAAATATAACTCCTTTTCAAGCTCCACAATATGTTTCTCTAGTCTATTTGGTTCCTCGTATATGTCTCCAAACACTTCTCTGGACCACTTACTTAGTTTTTGGCATGTCCTCTTGAGTTTTTGATGAAGTTTCCACATGGCATTGCCCTCTACTGGCTCCTCCCATACTTCTTGGACCACTTTTTTGAAGTTTTCATGCTTAGTCCAGAATTCTAGGAATTTAAAGTATTTAGACCCCCAATTATCAGATGATTTTAGAGTAATTAGTAGTGGCACATGATCCGAGCTCACTCTAGCTAGATGCTGGACCGTTGTTTCATTAAACATATCGAACCATTCTGAGTTTATGAGCATCCTATCCAGCCTCATTCAGATTGTGTTTGGGAAGCCTTTATTGTCACGCCAGGTATAAATGTTCCCTGAGTATCCCACGTCTTGAAGTCCACAGTCTTCTATGCAGTTTATAAAATCTACTCTTTTGTCGATTCTAAAAGGTCTGCCCCCTTTTTTCTCTTCTGCCTCTAGTATTACATTAAAGTCTCCCATTACACCCAAGGGCCTTGGATTCTATGTCCCCAGTTTCTCAAGTCATCCCGTAACTATCTCCTTTATTCTCTTGTACATTTTGCATATACTATGGTAATATGAATTGGGGCGGGGTTCAACGGCACTGTAACTTTACACGTGACATATTGTTCTGCCTCTTCCAGAATATCCAGTTGTATGTCGGATGTCCAGAATAACCAAATTTTGTTGTTACAGTTGTAAAAGCAATGGTGCATTCCCAGCCGAAATCGAAACCTTTCAATTTTTGCTGATCTGACCATAGGTTCTTGTAAAGCTATAAGAGGAAGTTTGTATTGATTTTGAAGTGTTTTAAGCCTCTCTGAAGCTTGTTGGGACCTCATGCCCCTTATGTTCTATGACAATGTATAAATCATGAGAAATATTTAGGGCGGAGGTCTTTGACCCCTTTTTGTTCTGCTTGTTTGTGTTTGGTGATGCCCACTGACTTTGTCCACCAAGACCCTGTGTTCCCCTGGGGGATAGATTGTTAAACTGAGATATTCTATTCTGGACATTGGACATTGTATTTTCTCCAGTTTCGAAATTTAATGCCTTGTGTGGTCTTCTCATATTTTCGTCATCTGACTTGACTTTATCATCTTCATCATTTTGTTGTGATTGGTTTGGATCCTGTGTGTTTGGTACCATGTCTATGTCAACTTCCATAGTTGTTCTGCCTGGATCCCTCTATCCACCTATGCCACCAGAGATTTGCGTTAGGGACTTCCCTGGTGTGAGTGTGTGTATTTCAATGGGAATGTCTGTATTGAGTTTATGCTCTCCTTGTTCTCCTCTAACCTCAACTGGTTTGAGGTTTAGTATTGGAAAAGGTGTGATTTCCAGATTATTGTCTTCTTTATCCCACTCAAGTAGGCTTTGGGATGGGATCTTTGATCTATGTTTCCTCCTCTTCCCTGTGGTTATTTTTCTTACTTGATCTTTTGTCACATTGAGGACTTTTGTTCCTTCAATAAGGTCGTGTTCCTTTTCCTCTTCCAGAGCAATCTCCTTATGTTTTTTAGCCTTTGCAGACCTCTTTTTTGCACCTGTTTTAAGAGTTTTGTTCTTTTCCTTCTTGGTCTTCTTCCTCTTTGACTGCTTTGTTATGCTCTGACCGATTTCATCTGTTTTATTCTCATCTCTTGTGTTATCTAACACCATGTGGTACTGCTCTATCTCATCTTCCTCTGGCCTAGCATCCTGAGTCATTGGTTCTTATGTAAGGCTTTTGGTTCTGCTTGCTTTGTATTCTGAATGTGTTGTGTATTGCTTGGTAAGTTCAGCTGCTTTTTGTTGGAGTCTTGTGTGACTTTTCTTGCTATTTTGTTCTTCTTGACCTATATCCATTCCCCTTCTCCATTTTTTGTATGTCTCTCTGTTGGTCTTTCCTTTACCATCCCAGATGAGCCTACTCCTTCTTCTTTCTTATGTTGATTCCTGCATTGCTCGTCTGAATGTCCTTTCTTTCTACAATAGTAGCAGAATTCTGGGACACTTTCATACTCTATGATTTGATTGAAGGTATCACATTCACCATTGTTATCTATTAGTGCAACTTGATATTCCTTAATCCTTGGTTTGGTCATGTCAATCTCCACACGAACCTTCGCCTTAGTAGGCCTTGTGCACGCTACAGTGGCTTTGTCCAGAGCAATCAAGGGACCTATTGGTTCCAAAATTTGTTCCATCACTGCCCAGGCATGGTAGTGCCACGACAATTCAGGTAAGGTAACCCACACCGGGGCTAGGGTCGATTCCAAATTCGCTTTGAATTTCCTAGTCCATCTTTCAATTCGCATGACCATTCCATAGAGCAACATCGATGATTTTGCATATAATCGATTGAAATCATCTTCTTCTGCAAAATCAATGAACACATGCCTCCAATCATATGCCCCGATTTTTATTGTACTCTTCAGTGGAAAAATTCTCTTGAACTCATCCCTAATTTTGTCAATTTGAGGGCGTGTTCGAGAAAACGTTCCCACTATTATTAATCTACACTTCTCCGCTAATAGCTCGTCTTCTTCCTTTGAGAAGATAACCTTAGCCTTTCCATCTTTGAATTCATATGGCTTATGATCCAATCGCAATCCTTTCCCCCCTCCGTTCGTGGCAGCCTCCACTGCCGCCAAGTAACTTGTCTTGGTAAGAAAACCATCGGCTGCTGGGTTGGTGAGTGCTAATTGAACCCTTTGCTGGATACCCGCCATCGAATTGTTGATCGGAGTCATGATGAAGAACTCGATTTTGGGTATTAGGGTTTTTTGGTAGAGAGAAATTGTCACCTTTTTGGATTGATTTTATAGTAATTTCATACATCAAGGTAGGTTTTTTCTCCTCCACTTTAAAACTGAATAGAATAATTTAATATATCAACAAAAAAATTAATGGCTGCGAATATCTGGCAGTCAAATTGACATGCTGAATTTTATGGGTCTCAGAGATACGTAAGTGTATAAGTTTGTTTCATGATATTAATCAGAGGTATAATGGTCTTATGACGTTCCAAGAAATTCAATTGATGTACTTGTCATGTATTGCATCATTTATACATGTGCATTTACCTATGACTCATACGACGTTATATACGCGTATATATATATATATATATATATATATATATATATATATATATATATGTATATGGGATATGGGAAAAGGTTATGGCGTTATATACGCACCACCACCTGATTAGCTGGTATACGTTGATGATTTGCCCACAGTGGTCGAGATGATATGATGGGATGCCCTCAGAGGCTTTATGATGTTATTTACGTACAGACCTATGCATTACATGACATTCATACGTATATGCATGATACTATAAATATTTCATGATTTACAGAGCTATCCAGACTTACAGGTATAGATAATCAGTTTGACGAGCCCTCATAATAGACGAGATTGGCATTCAACGAAGGATCGGTAAGACTCCATGTACCTATGCACGACATGACATTCATATGCATATGCATGATGCTATAAGTATTAAATGATATACAGAGTTATCCAGACTTATAGGTTGAGTCATATACTCCATGTTTCTTTCATATCCTTTATATATCGATTTGCATGCCTTACATACTTGGTACATTGTTCGTACTGACATTCTTTTGTTGTGGACGCTGCATTCATGCCTGTAGGTATAAGTAATCAATTTGATAAACCCTCATTATAGACGAGGTTAACATTCAGTGAAGGATCGGTAGGACTCCACCTCATTCGGAATGCAGCCAAATCTATGAGCCATCGCATCAGAGTTTTACTTCAGACTTAGGGGTAGGCTGGTACCCTATCCCATTTGATGTCAAATAATCTTAGAAGGTTTGTAGACAGAGGTTCAGTTTGTACAGTATGTTAGAGGCCTTGACAGCCTATTTGTATTCATGTCTTAAGAATAATAGTTCATTGATACAATATTGCCCACTTACGGTTATGCACTACGAATTGTTGCCATGTTGGCCCATGATGGTCATAGAAAGAATGGGTTACAAAATGGTTCACTCGGGCCAGTACGGCACCGAGTGCCAGCCACGCCTCCCAAGGTTGGGGCGTAACACTATGGCATCTTGACAAGTCTCTCAAGGTCTAGCTCTATGGACGGCCCCACGGTCTTGGCTGCGCTAAGTGACAAGCGCGCCTGTGCCTATGTTGCCCCATTGATAGCCTTCACTAGTGCCCAACTGTAGGCAAATGCCAATAGCGCCGCGTGTGCAGACTCTGATGCTAAAGACAAGGTTGCTAGCAATGGACCTGCTTCTACCTTGTAGGAATCTAAGTCATTTTCATTGTCAATATAGAGTAGTTTTACTTCCTATATTTCCATTATTTCTCTCTAGCTTAGTTAGGTCAAGTCCTGTAACTTTGGTTTGTTAAACTTTCAAGCAAGCAAATAATTCTCTATACTGGTGTCTCTCCCCCTCGACACCATGTTGCTTTTCTGTAATAGCTTTCATTAATGCAATCAATATTTCTTTCATTCTCATTCTCTTTTTTGTTCTCTCAATTGCTCTTGACATTGGATTTCCCATACAACACTAACAGTCTCATCTAGATTACGAAGGGGACCCTAGTTGGCAAATAGTAACTGCATGGATATCAGTTGCTTAGCCTTACGTCATCGCCGCATAACAGTTGGTATCGGAGCCTAGGCTCGGCATCAAACGAGGGAACACATCGCCATTACCACCATTTCTGACCATGGTTAATCATGGGGATCACATTGCATACCTTGAAAAGATGGCTAAAGTATTACAACCCATCGTGAATGTGGTGCCTGATCTAAGAACCAGCCTAGTACAAAGATTGGATGACCTAGAGTCGGAAGTTGAAGAATACAGAACGCCGCTATGCCACCCACGAGAAAGAATTATTGGTTGTCGTCCATTGCTTATGCCTTTGGGGGCACTATCTACTGGGAACCCCATTCATGGTCAAGATAGACAACACAACCGTTAGCTATTTCATGACCCAGTCAAAGCTGAATGGCCGACAAGCTAGGTGGGAGGAACTCATAGCAGAATTTCACTTCAACCAGGAGTACCTAAGTGGGAAGACTAACCAAGTTGATGATGTGCTCAGTTGAAGGGTTAACTTAGCATCAGTTTGCCTACTCGGCACCCTAAGGGGGAACGAATTGGCCACCACTATAAAAGACCAGATATAGGATCTACTCACTAAGGATTCTGCTGCATAGTACTTGGCCAACTTGGTAGGACAAGGCAAGATTCGCCGGTTCTACGTGGAATATGGGTTCCTAAAGGTAAAAGGAACTGACTTTATGTTCCTAAAGGAGGAAATCTATGAAGGACTCTTCTGATGGAATGCCATGATACTTTGTGGGCCGGCCACCTAGGTGAAGAACGCACCATGGCGTTGTTGCGCCGTGCTTATTATTGGCCTCAATTGGCTGATGATGTTGCGCAGTATGTGAAGACTTGCCTAGTATGCTAGAAAGAGAAGTTAGACCCCTTGGCAGAAGTAGTACTTTTAGAGCCATTGCCTATTTCAAAGAGACCTTAGGAAAGCGTTTCACTGGATTTCATCACCGGATTGCCCAAGGTCGGAGATCTTACAACTATCTTAGTTGTGGTAGATCGATTTTCCAAGTATACTACATTTATAACAGCCCCAAAATATATATCAGCAGAATATACAACTCAACTCTTCTTATCTCATGTTATCAAATATCAGTGTATGCCTAAAGATATCGTTATTGATCGCGACTCTCGCTTCACTAGAAACTTTTGGACTCAACTCTTTAAGTGCCTCGGGTCCAAATTGAGCCATAGTTCAAGTTTCCATCCACAATCTGATGTCCAGACGAAATGGTTCAATGGCATGCTAGAGGAATATCTCTGCCATTTTGTTACCAGATCGCAAAAAATTGGGTGAAGCTTCTTGATGCTGCTCAACTGTGTTTCAATTAAGAAAAGAGCTTTAGTACAAACAAAAACACTTTTGAAATTGTTACCGGACATCAATAGATACTCCTACACACTGTGAATGCCCCAAACATGTTAAAATCTCCTTGAGCTGCTAGCTTTTCGAAGTAATGGAAGCAAAATTTGGAGATAGTGCAGAGCTATCTTGTCAAATCCCAAAAGCGGATGAAAAAGCATACTAATCAAAATTGTTGCTTTGTTGAATACCAAGTAGAAGACAAAGTGATGGTGAAAATTCCAAAGAGATACTTGTTTTCAGGGGTCCATGACCCTCGTCTATTGCAAACGTACATTGGACCCTTGTCCATTGAGAAGCTCATTAGGAAAGTTGCATACCGGGTGGATACCCCAGCCTGGTGAAAGATTCATCCAGTCTTCCATGTCAGCCTTCTAAGACCTTTTCGGGAAGACATGAGGATCCTTCATGGAGACAACTTACAATACCCAGTATTCGAGGCCCTAATTCAATCGAGAAAAAAATGTGTAGAAGCTATCTTGATAATCGAGCAGTTCATGCTTCAAGGAAAGATGTCACGATCCGGAATTCCCACTTTCGGGACCGTGATGACGCCTAACATTTCACTTGCTAGGCAAGCTAACATTAGAACAACTCGTTCATTTTTCAACAGTTTAGATTAAATAAAGAGAAAGAACTAAATATCTTTAGAAATCCAAAGTAAAATGCCGAAGCTAAAAACAACCAAACCTCTACTAACAATTCTTGAACCCGATGTCACAAGTGCACGAGCTACTAAAATAGTACATACAAGGGTCTGAAATAAATATAAAGCTGTCTGAAGGAAAATACATAGCTAAATAAAAAGGGAGAGGGACTCCAGGAGTGATCGGGTCCAACCCTACACTACTACAAAGTGGCAAGGGTCGATGCAGTTTTTACCCGAGATGGTCAGGATCAAATCCACAGGGAGCTAGATTGATTGGGATTTGGATTCTTATCTAAACTAGCAGTGCGTAGTGCTCTTAATTACACTTCCAATCATAATTGTTGTTTGTTACTTCTAATTTTATACTATTGAGATGCTAAATTAAACTAAGAGTAAATACTTGTAAGGTTTTCTAAATGGTTAAAAAGGCACTAGGGAAGTGACTTTCTCCTAGGTGAATACTTGACGGGATCTAAAGCCTAAGGCAAAGTTGTTATGTTGGGGATTGAGATATAGCCAATGCACGGAACTACTCACCCTATACCTCTCGGTAGCTTGAGTGACTTTGCCCTAATTGACTTTCTCAAGACCAATTGGGTGTCAAAATTGTGCAAGCAATATAAAATCAAGTCGGATATTACTATCTATAGGTTTAACCCTTTAATTGGGGCTATCAATCTCCTGATTACACCCTAATTCCTTGTTGGACCTATTTTTCTAGACTCAAGCTCTCTTTATCAAGAAGAGCCTAAGTCAAATAGGTACAAATTAGTGTTTGCAACCACTAATTCAACATGGAAAACACAAATCAGTCCAAATATCAACTACCCATAAACATCTAAGCCTTAAATCAAAAGACCCATCAAATACCCACACTAGGGTTGTGCCACAACCCTAGCTAATGGGTCTAGCTACTCATAATAATGGAAAAAACCATAAAATTAGATGAAGAATAACCTATATAATTTGATTACAAATTAAGAAATTGAAGATTCAGTGTTAAACTAGCTACAAATTACTCGAAATGGAACAAAACCGCCATTCATGTGTCTAAATTCTTACTGATACCCTAAAAATATGAAAGGAAAGTATTTATACAAGGCCGAATTTTCTGGACAAAAAATACCCCTGACGGAGGTATCACGGACCGCAAAAAATGCACCGCGGCTGCGATGAGGCTTTTTAGCTTGACTTTTTATTCTCTGAATCTGGCCACCGCGGACCGCATAAAATTCTCCGCGACCGTGGTGGCTTCACTGCAGTCCACACAAAATGCTTCGCGGACTGCGCTGGCTTCAATCTTCCAAACTCCCAACTCTCTGAATCCCCTCTCCGCGGACCGCATTAAGTGGATTGCATCAGCGAAGAGGCTACTGCGGCCGCGAGAAATCCTCCGCGGACCGTACTGCTTTAAGCTCCAAAAGTGCACCTCTCTGAATTTTTCTACCGCGGACCGCACTAAATGGTCTGCGGCCGCGGTGAGTCTTTTGCGGTTGCAGTGGATTTTATGCTACAACAGTGCCTTGACTTGTTCTTGGTACTTGTGCATGTTTCACTCTTTTTTGAGCCGGTTTTGACTACTTGTCACTTTTTTGACTAAACCCTGCAAACAAGTACAACATGTAAGCCTTTCGGACTATTTGTATAAATTTTTAATCCAAAACTCAAGTAAAAAAGAGTGTAAAATTAACTAGAATCCCTAGTTATCAACACCCCCAAACTTAAGCTTTTGCTTGTCCTCAAGCAACTAAAATAAGTCCCACCTCCTTAAGAGTAAAACCAAGAAAATTCAGCTGACCTAAAGTGACCTCATCTAGCATCAATTAGGACTAAAAATTGCCCTCAAATCAAATGAATCATTAAAAACATTCAACCTTTCAAGCACTATGGTTTTAGTGCGACACAAGAGCATCAAGAGTTGACTCAACCCATCATGGAAACTCTTTCTACTACTTTGGTCATTGTGGAACCCAAACTCATACTCCTCAACTCTCCATAAGCAAACCTCACTTTTAGGTTGTAGCACTCAGAACGAGGATTGTGAAAAACACACTCATCTCTCTCAAAGAAAGGTCACAAGTCCGGCTCTAAGTACCATAAGCTTTCCCCTTATGTGAGTCACCACTAATGTAAGCTTCATTCAACTCAAGATTATGTAGAGCTTTTGTGGAAATATAGTGAAGGCTTTTGGTTTCGGGTAGGAAATATTTGGTCTAAGTAGGTTCCATCTTCCCTTAAGCATTTCATTTGCTTCATTTTGGCACACATTATCTTGACTTTTTGAGTCATTTACTTCTTTCTTAGTGGTTAGAGAGACACACTATCACTCTTTCTTGTTCATTTCAAAACCTTTTCTCCTTTCTAAACTTTCCACACTTTTCATCTCTTTACTTTTATTGAATCCCTTTATTTCTTCTACATTCTTCATTCTTTTTGACTTTTTGATTTTCTTTCTTTTTCATTGCCTTTCCTTTTCTTCATTTTGTACCTTTTACCACTTTGTTGCATTCCTCGTCTCTCCCCCCAAACTTATGCTTTTGCCTTATGCTAAGGAAAGATCGGGTGCCAAGAGAGGGTATTTTTAGAACGAGTAAAGGCTTGTATCATGGTCTTTGAAAGAAACAGGGCTATGGCTCAAAAAGGTTGGCTAGGGATATTATCATTGGTAGGCTATATAAGTTTTCAAGATATCATTCGGATCAAGAAGATCCTATAATAACTTCTCAAGTCAAACTATACTTAGGATTTCACCTAGACAAATATTTAGGGCAAGTTCGAGACTAATGGCACACTACTTGGACTTACAATTAAAATTCTTACCACACAAGCTATAGGATTGCTGAAGAGATAGAGTCGAGGGCCCACAACAACCTTAGCTAATATTTGAGCAACACGAATGGTCCCAAAAAATCACTTGATGATTATCGGCCAACACAAGAGTCTCAAGGTCACAACTTTCACCATCCTATATACAACAATTTGTTTTTGACCATAAGATCAAAGGCAAATGTGTTAGGCCCAAGTGAAGCTTTGCTCGAGGTACTATTACTCATTAGCTACAATTTACACAAAAATAAAAAGAAAACAGACTCAAACCCTTAGGAAGGTTGTCATGCCATCCATCATCGGGAAAAGCCACCCGGTTCACACAAATTCCACATTTGAAAAGAACCATGGCATTAAGAAAATCAAAGGTTTATTGCACGCAAAACTCAAAATAAGAAGCTACAAAAATGAAGTAAGAAGCTATGAAAGAAAATGCGGAAAGTAAAATAAATATGTACAATAGGGGATTTAGATGAATATACATAAGGGAGAATGAATATATACATCAGAAAGTAACATTATATACAGACCAAAGTTGCAACATACAAAAAGTGCAATAAACTAGTAAAATTATATACATACCAAAAGTAAAAAGAAAGTAGTATCATATTTACAACCCAATATCATCAAAAGAGGGCTACCCCCTCAAATGAAAACTAGCATTGTCCTCAATGCTAACTAACCAAAAACAGTTCAATAAAAGATAGAGAGTAAAAAGAAACTCCCTATTGGCCCTCCGTCTGCATGGGATCATGAGCCTGGGTCCCTGGGTCCTGTTACTGCTCGGGAACCTGTGACTGGATCCTGGTATCCTGTGCCTGCACTGGGACCTGAGGCTGGCTAGAGGAATCTCCCTGCGGGTCCTCCAGTTCTGTCACTGCATCATCAGCTCGGGGGATCACCCTCTTCCTCTTTGCTGGCCTCTCCATCTCCTGCTCCGGCTGAGGCTGGGCTACTGGAACCGGGTCATGCAATAGCATCTCCAAGTACAAGTGATCAGCGGCCTTCATTTTCTCCAGTTTGACTCTCAACTCCTTCACAGACTCCTTTGATGCTCGAGTCTTTCTCAACTTCTTTGTTTCTTTAGTCAACTCATTCAAGTGCTTTTCCATGAGTGCCCACAATATCCAATATTAACTTCTGGTTCTCCAGGAGCTTCTTCGGATTGTCTAGAAGCTCCTTGAGAGTCTCTTCCACTGAGGCTGGAATTTGCGGCTATGGAGGTACGGACTGGGTGGCCACCGAGCTAGAAAGTATAGACAGCTTAGAAGTAGCTGTCTGTATCCAGTTGTTGATACTAGCAAGGGTTTGGCTCAAACGGTGGACAGTCAAAGGGTAGGCTGTGGATGAGGGAATATTTGGAACTGTGGAAGTAGAGGGTCCTGGGGTAATGTCTGGTGTAGCTGAGGGAGGCTGATAAGAAGCTACTACTACTACTACTGGCTCTTTAGACTGGCCAGTAGAAGCAGTGGCTTTGCCTTTAGGATCTTTGGGGTTGTCATCACCCTTTAGGTTGTACCAGGAAAAGGGCGCATTTGGTTTCACCTTCACATCAAACTTCCTTTTCTCCACCTCCTGGTCCTCAAAGTACATTGTCAGGAAATGCGGGAAGGGGTAGGATCTATCGCCTTCATTTACCACCCTTATGATTACCCTGGACATAACATTCCCGATGTTGATCGGGTACCCAGCCATGATAGAAGCTACCAAAATTGCCTGGGAGATAGGAAGAGAGTTCTCATGAGTGGTGGCGTCCAACCTGCTGCAAACAAAGGTCTCCCACCCTTTTGCCTCGAAGTTCAGGGTTCTGCTCAAAATTTGAACTCCTGCTGTCAACCATGCTGGGGTGGTACCTGGGAGTGCCAAGTACTCTACTAACCACTGACGGGCATCCTCCCCCAATACTACCTTTTCTAGGTATAATGTTTCATCTTCCTCTGGAAAGCCCAGGTAGTCATTTATTGTCTTCCCATCAAACTTCACTATCAAATTCCGCACCTTAGTCACTTTCGTGCCCTTATTGATGTGGGAAAAATTAGCATAGAACTCCTTGACTAGGTGTTATTTTCCTCCTCAACGTTGCTTGTAAAATTGTCCCAACCCGGTCTCTCTCTGAATTGCCTCTTCACATTGGGGTTGTGAGGCAGAATATCCTTGCCAATGAATCTTCGTTCAAGTATCAACTTCCTCTCGGGCCACCATTCTCGGAATTTGTGGTAAGTAATCTCACTGACAAATCTTTTTTTCCATACCGCGGGGTTTCTAGTTCTCTCTACACCCCTAGGTTGTGGCACACCCCCTCCCTCTTCATCCGGAACCTCATAGTTGACGGAATCCTCTCCAGGTGATGAACCAGTAGGTGATGTAGATGTTGCACTGTCACTGCCCTCAGTTGAGCCCTCATACGACTCAGAAGAAATTGGAATTGAAGCTTGAGCAGTAAGAGTGCCTGGAGGTGTATTTCTTAATCTGTTCCTCTCTGGCCAATCAGGAACATACTCTGGCACTGAATTAGAGTCAGATGCCTCCCAGGAGGGCAAATACTCACTTCCCACTGAATAGGAAGCAACTCTATCTACAACTTTTATTGATTTTCTGGTGTCCTTAATTGCCGACCGGACTTGGGGGGTCAATTTGATCATTCCTCGTCCCCTACCTCGGGAGGACTCTCCTTTGCCTTTCTGTTTATCACCTTCGCCTCGTGATTTAACCATTGTCTGCAAATGGAATTCAGTTAAAGCTTGTTAGTATCACAATGCCAGGAAAAATACTGAAGAATATAAGTGCAGTCAACTAAGAATAACATTGTAGACAGCTGACTGCGGACTGCATAAAAAGCAATGCGGCCACAAAGGGACCACCGCAGACCGCATAAAATGGCACCGCGGTCCACATTGAGGTAGGGGTAAGAATACCCACTCTCTGATTCCAGGCATCGCGGACTGCAAGAAATGTTGTGTGGCCGCAGTAAGGCACCGCAGACCGCTAAAAATCGACTGCGGCCGTGGTCCTCAAGATCAATCTCTCTGAAGTTTTATCACCGCGGTCCGCACAAAATGGCATCGCGGACCGCTGAGAGGTACCGCGGATCGCAAAATATCCACCGCGGACCGCGGTAAGCCTCACTCAGCAACATCAACCTAGGGTTTCACATTTTTCTCATTTTAAGCCTAAATTTACATATTATGAACCCACTAGGTAGTTAATCATTATTTTTAACTTAATTAACACTAATATAATTATGTCACCTTATGCTACAAATTGAAAGAAAAGAGAAGAAAAAGAAGTACAACTAACTAAATAAAAGAAAATAAAATAAAGTTAAAAACTAGGGAAAGATTAAAAATACCAGTAAAGAGATGCAGTAAAGATCCATGAGGATTAGTGATTGAATTTGCACAGTTAGGGCTTGATGAACAGTAACTTTTCTATTTGGAAAGCAAATGAGCGAAAAGTTTTAAATGAAGGCCTGATGTCCTATTTATAGAAAATGGACCTGTGGACCACGTAACCTACCTACCGCGGACCGCATAAAATGCACCGCGGTCCGCGGTGCTTGAACACATGAAGTACTGGGGAGACAGGCACTGCAAACCGCACAAAATGTTTCGCGGACACAGTAGGGCACCACAGACCGCAAGAAAGGAAATGCAGCCACGATGACAACTTCAGAGAACTTCCACTTTTTACCAATCAACACTTCGGACTGCAATGAAATTTTTTCCCCGCAACAAGGCCATTGCGGCTGCGAAAAAATGCATTGCGGCAGCAATCCAAACTTCAAAGAGTGCATCATTTTTCCAGTTTAGTCCTGCACTGAATCAAAACAATCCTACACACATCTCACAACCAGTTAGACCAAAAGAAAATCCTATACTAAAAATAAAGTCAAAGAAAAACAAAAAGAAAGACATATGGGTTGCCTCCAAAAAAGCACCTGATTTAACGTCGCGGCACGACGCATGTTACCATCAAATCACTTTATATGGATCAGTTCCACCACGTGGCTGTCATCAATCTTCCCAAGGTAGCGCTTGACTCTGTTCCCATTAACTCTGAAGACCTCCCCATTTTTGTTTTTCAAGTCAAGTGCACCAAACGGAGTCACAAACACCACTTCAAAAGGTCCACTCCATTTCGACTTAAACTTTCCCGGAAACAGATGTAACCGAGAATTGAACAAGAGAACCAAATCACCCACTTTGATCTCCTTGCCACGAGCATACTTATCATGAAGGTACTTCATCTTGTCCTTATACAAGGACGAACTACAGTAAGCATGAAATTGGAATTCATCAAGTTCATTAAGCTGCTCCACACGAAGATTTGCTGCCACATCCCATTCAAGATTCAGCTTCCTCAAAGCCCACATGGCCTTGTGCTCTAACTCAACCGGTAGATGGCAAGATTTCCCAAACACCAACCGGTATGGAGACAGACCAATCGGAGTCTTGTAAGCAGTCCTATAAGCCCATAGAGCATCATCTAATTTCTTTGACCAATTGGTCCTATTTGCATTGACCGTCTTTGACAATATACTCTTGATTTTCTTGTTTGAGACTTCAATTTGGCCACTCGCCTAAGGATGATAAGGAGTAGAAACTTTGTGATTGACATCATACTTTGCAAGCAAAGTGTCAAAAGTTCGATTGCAAAAATAAGATCCCCCATCACTTATGATTGCACGAGGAGTGACAAACCTAGTAAAAATGCTCTTCTTGAGAAAGACAACAACACTCCGGTCCTCATTATTTGGTAAAGCCACGGCTTCAACCCACTTTGAAATATAGTCAACTGCCATGAGAATGTATGTGTTCCCACACGAACTAACAAACGAGCCCATAAAATCAATGCCCCACACATCAAAAATATCAACTTTAAGAATGGTTTGAGAGGCATCTCATCTTTCTTCGAAATTCCACCTGCTCTTTGACATTCGTCACATCTCTTCACAAGTTCACTTGCATCTTTGTACAAAGTTGGCTAGTAAAATCCACAATTAAGAACCTTCGAAGCTATCCTCACCCCACCGTGATGACCACCATAGGGAGAGGAATGACAAGCCTCTAAGATACTCAATTGCTCCTCCTCTGGGACACACCTTCGGATCACACCATCCGTGCAGATCTCGAACAACTACGGCTCATCCCAATAGAAGTCCAAACTATCCTGTTTGAGCTTTTTCCTTTGGTTAGAAGAGAGCGCACACGGTATTATACCAATCACAAGGAAATTAGCAACGTCCGCAAGCCATGGCATACCATTCACCGACACAGAAAGGAGTTGCTCATCGGGAAATGAATCATTAATCTCTAGGCCATCACGAGGCCTCCCTTCCTCCTCCAAGCGGGACAACTGGTCTGCCACTTGGTTTTCACTACCCTTACGATCCACAATCTCTAAATCAAACTCTTGAAGTAACAAGACCTATCGCATCAGCCTAGATTTGGAATCCTTCTTCATCATCAAGTACTGGAGTGCGACATGAACGGTATGAACTATGACCTTGGCACCTATGAGATACGACCAAAATTTCTCCATTGCAAACACAATAGCCAACAACTCTTTTTCAGTCACCGTATAATTCACTTGAGCGTCATTCATTGTCTTGCTCGCAACCATGAAGTGGCATTTCTCCCAATTAAGCACAAGGTTGGTTTCTTCACAACGGGCCAACACTCTATCAAAGTTTTTCAAACATTCATCAAATGAGTCACCCACAACACTGAAGTCGTCCATAAACACCTCCAAAATGTCCTCCACCATGTCGGTAAAAATGACTATCATACACCGCTGAAATGTAGCCGGTGCATTACACAACCCAAACGGGCCTCGTTGAAAAGGCAAAGGTACATATTGACAAGTGAAGGTGGTCTTCTTCTGATCTTTTGGAGCAATCAAAATTTAGTTGTAACCATAATACCCATCCAAGAAATAGTAGAAGGCACGCCTAGCAAGTTTGTCTAGCATCTGATCAAGAAAAGGCAATGGAAAGTGATCCTTGTGGGTCACTTTATTCAACTTGTGGTAGTCCATGCACACCCTCCATCCAGTGACAGTCCTGGTAGGAATCAACTCATTTTGCGCATTGGTAACCATGGTCATACCACCCTTCTTCTGCACACATTGCACCGGCAAAGTCCAATAACTATCAGAGATGGGGTACACAACCCCGATATTCAACCACTTGATCACCTCCTTTTTCACAACTTCTTGCATTGCCTCGTTCAACCTCCTTTGATGTTTCAAGGAGGGCTTTGCATCATCTTCAAGAATAATCTTGTGCATACAAAAGGCGGGGCTTATCCCCTGAATATTAGCTAAGGTCCATTCAATAGCCTTCTTTCGTTTTTAGAGCACCACCAATGTGGCATCTACCTGCATGTTAGTAAGACAAGAGGAAAGAATAACTGGCAAAGTTGAATTAGGGCCTAAGAATTCATACCTGAGGTATGGAGGCAATGGCTTCAACTCCAACACCGGAGGTTCCTCGATTGAGGGCTTTGTTGGTGGAGTCTTCCTATTCTCAAGATCCAAAGAGAGTTTCCTAGGCTCATAAGAGTAAGAGCCCATTCTATGTAAAGCATTGACACACTTCACTCGGCCTTCATCCTCATTTACATCAAGATTCAACAATACCACCTCTAGAGGGTCCTCCACATTGATCATTGCACTAGTATCATCAACTATCACTGCCGTGACAAGATCCACACAAAAACACACTTCGGAACTGTTGGGCTGCTTCATTGACTTGCACACATGAAAGACCACTTTCTCATCACCCACCCGGAAGGTGAGTTCCCCTACTTCCACATCAACTAAGGCCTTCCCAGTAGTAAGGAAAGGTCTTCCCAATATGATTGGAACCTCATAATCTACCTCACAATCCAGGATCACAAAATTTGCCAGCAAGATAAATTTGTCCACCCGTACAAGAACATCATCAATTATACCCAATAGTCTCTTCATTGTTCTATCCACCATTTGTAATCTCATGGAAGTCGGCCTCGATTTCCCAATACCCAAAGTCTTAAAAACTGAGTAGGGCATCAAGTTGATACTTGCCACCAAATCACATAGAGCTTTTGCAAAGTCTGCACTCCCAATGGTTCAAGGAATGGTGAAAGCATCGGGATCTTCTAGCTTCAGAGCCAATGAGTGCACTAATGCACTAACTTGGTGGGTCATCTTGATAGTTTCACAATCCATGGATCTTTTCTTTGTCACCAAATCTTTCATGAATTTAGCATAACCCAGCATTTGCTCAAGAGCCTCCACCAAAGGTACATTGATGGATAAGCTCTTCATCATGTCAATAAACTTCTTAAACTGGTTCTCATTTTTCTGCTTTGCAAGCCTTTGAGGATAAGATGGAGGCGGCCTTGGCAAAGGGGCCTTGGCTTTAGGCACAACCATTTCCGGCATATCTATTATGTGTTCCCTAGACGGGTTCACGTCATTCTGAGTTTCCACCTCGACATCTTGGATATCAATCCTCACTTCCTCATTCACGTTCTCATCAATCACATTTTCAACCAACAAAGGGATCTCATACTCTTGCAACTCAACTTCATCACTCAAAATTTCTTTTTGTTTGGAGGCATTCACATTACCGCCTTGTCCACTTCTTGTAGTTACCGCCATTGCATGCCCATAATTGTTCTCACCCTTCAGGTTAACTACTGTATTACTAGGTAGAGCCCCTTTAGGGTGAGTATTCAAGGATTGTGAGATTTGGCCTAATTGAACCTCCAAGTTTCTGATTAAAGTATTGTGGGATGCTAACTGGGCATCAGAGTCTGTATTCTTTTTCATCATCTGTTCAAACATCATTTCGATTCTCCCTATTTCATTATTGGAAGAACTAGGATCTTGGGATGGAAATGGGGATGGATTGTTCGGTTGTTGATACATTGGGGGCCTTTGAAAGCCTTGCCCCCGATTTCCTTGGTTGCCATTGTTCCAACTAACCTGATTGTTTTTTCCATCCCAATTGTTGTTGTTGGCACTCCAATTACCCTGATTGTTCTGATTATTGTTCTGGTTGCCCCATTTTGAATTTTGGTTTTTGTTCCCCCAATTACTAGTCCCTTTTTGTTGATTTCCCCAATTGCCTTGGGGTCTCCATTGTTGTTGGTTGGAAGAATTGCCCCTTTGGCCTTATAATTGTTCACATACTACACTTATTCATTCTGCTCATCATAACCATCATCTTGGAATCCACCACTATCATTGTCATATTGATCTGAACTCCCTTGGTTCTGTTGACCTCTTTGTCTTCTTTTGTTCACTAACATGTTGACACCCTCCATAGCATTTACCTGTATTGGATTTTGAACCTGCTGTAACTGTGTCTTTGCTAGCTGGTTCATTGTTGTTGGCAATTCTGCTATTGTCTGCCTATGATCATGGAGCTCTTTGTGCAGGTGAATGACCGTAGGGTCACCCTGTTGCACATTGGCTCTACTTTGCCAAGCGGAGGACGTGTCAGCCATCTCATCAAGAATGTCACAAACCTCATCATAAGGCAGCTTCATGAAATTACCCCCTACTAACTAGTTCACCACACACTAATTGGTCGTGTTTATACCCTTATAAAATATCTGTTGAATCATTGCCTTAGTCATATCATTGTTAGGGCATTCTTTGACCATAGTTCTATATCAATCCCAAATTTCGTGAAGGGGCTCATTTGGTTCTTGTTTGAATGCTAAGATTTCATCCATCAATGTTGCCATATGTCTTGGTGAGAAAAATTTGGCTATGAACTTATCGGCCAACTCATCCCATGTAGTGATAAAATGGTTGGGAAGCCTCTCGAGCCAGTCCAAAGTTTACCTCTAAGTGAGAAAGGGAACAATCTCAACCGCAATGCATCCTCGAACACATTTGTTTGCTTGCTTCCCCAACACGTATCCACCAAACCCTTGAGATGTTTATATGCATTCTAATGGGAAGCCACACGTGAAATACCCTCGTTGCTCTAACAAAGTCAGCATTACATTTGTAATTTGGAAATTGCCTACCCAGATCCGAGGTGGGACAATTGCACTAGCATATCCTTCATTTGGAAGCACCCAAGGAGCCACTCTTGGAGGTGGCAGGGGAGGGTCTGGAACATTATTATTGGCCTGACGGCCTCTCCTTTGAGCTTGAGGCACTATAGGAACCTCATCATCAATATTGTCATCTACCTCCTCTCTCGGTAAAAGGTCTCCAAGAGGTGCATTGTTTGCTACCATGTTGTACCTGAGTTTGCGACACACACAAATTAGTAACACTGAAGGAAAGAAAAACAATACACAAAACTATTTAGATAGATAGACAAAACGTTAGCTCCCCAACAATGGCGCCAAAACGTGACCGGGTCCAACCCTACACCACTACAAAATGGCAAGAGTGGTCGATGCAGCTTTTACCCGAGATGGTCGGGATCGAATCCACAAGGAGCTAGATTGATTGTGATTTGGATTCCTATCTAAACTAGCAGTGTGTAGTGCTCTTAATTACACTTCCAATCACAATTGTTGTTTGTTACTTCTAATTTTATACTATTGAGATGCTAAATTAAACTAAGAGTAAATACTTGTAAGGTTTTCTAAATGGTTAAAAAGGCACTAGGGAAGTGACTTTCTCCTAGGTGAATACTTGACGGGATCTAAAGCCTAAGGCAAAGTTGTTATGTTGGGGATTGAGATATAGCCAATGCACGGAACTACTCACCCTATACCTCTCGGTAGCTTGAGTGACTTTTCCCTAATTGACTTTCTCAAGACCAATTGGGGGGCAAAATTGTGCAAGCAATATAGGCTCAAGTCGGGTATTACTATCTCTAGGTTTAACCCTTTAATTGGGGCTACCAATCTCTTGATTACACCCCAGTTCTTTGTTGGACTGATTTTTCTAGACTCAAACTTTCTTTCTCAAGAAGATCCCAAGTCAAATAGGCACAAATTAGTATTTGCAACCACTAATTCAACATGGAAAATACAAATCAGTCCAAATATCAACTACCCATAAATATCTAATCCTTAAATCAAAAGACCCATCAAATACCCACATTAGGGTTGAGCCACAACCCTAGCTACTCATAATAATGGAAGAAATCATAAAATTAGATGAAGAATAACCCATATAATTTGATTACAAACTAAGAAATTGAAGATTCAGTGTTAAACTAGCTACAAATTACTCAAAATGGAACAAAACCGCCATTCACGTGCTCTAGATTCTAACTGATACCCTAAAAATGTGAAAAGAAAGTATTTATACAAGGCCAAATTTTCTGGACAAAAATACCCCTGACAGAGGTATCGCAGACCGCGAAAAATGCACCACGGCCACGTTGAGGCTTTTTGGCTTGACTTTTCTTTCTCTGAATCTGGCCATCGCTGACCGCATAAAATGCTGCACGGTCGGGTGGCTTCACTGTGGTTCGCACAAAATGCTCCGCGGAGCGCGCTGGCTTCAATCTTCTAAACTCCCAACTCTCTGAATCCCTTCTCCGTGGACCGCATAAAATAGATTGCGGCCGCGAAGAGGCTACTACGACCGCAAGAAATCCTCCACGGACCGCACTGCTTTAAGCTCCAAAAGTGCACCTGTCTGAACTTATCTACCGCGGACCGCACTAAATGGTCTGCGGCCGCGGTGAGTCTTTTGCGGCTGTAGTGGATTTTATGCTGCAAAAGTGCCTTGACTTATTCTTGGTACTTGTGCATGTTTCACTCCTTTTTGAGCTGGTTTTGACTACTTGTCACTTTTTTTTACCAAACCTTACAAACAAGATAACATGTAAGCCTTTGGGATTGTTTGTATACATTTTTAATCCAAAACTCAAGTAAAAAGGAGTGTAAAATGAACTAGATTCCCTAGTTATCAAGGAGCTGCAGGCATGAGCAGTTGTACCTCAAGTCTCCGCAAAGCTGATCAATTTGAGCACGTGAATAGTCACCGCTGGGACCGACTCCAAAATCTGCACAAGAAATACAGAGTGTAGTATGAGTACAACTAACCCTATGTACTCTGTAAGTACTGAGCCATACCTCGATGAAGTAGTTACTAGGCTAAGGCAGGTCACCTACACTACAACCTTCATGCAATATATAATAAAAGCTGAAAAAGGAAATACAGAACAAGATAAGATAGTCAACTGAAAGTAATAACTACAACCTCAAGAAATAAATCAGGGTTGTTTAGAATTACAAATCCTTGGAGTTTCAAATGAAAATACCGAAAACCAACATAGCTTAAGGAGATAGAAACACATAGGTTGTTGTAGTGCACAACCCGATCCCACCGTATATCAATATCAGTATCATAATTCACCCTTATTTCACAATATCAATGCACCCTTATTCCACCTGTCGCGCCGTGCAACCTGATCCCACCGTATCAGTACAAATTCACCCTTATTCCACCACATCATTACATGTTGCGGCATGCAACTTGATCCCACCATATCAGTACCAAATACTTAATGTGCACAGTCAAATCAATTGTTTAAATTACAAGAATCTCTATGATCGATGAATACAATACTAAACCAGAAGGGAAACCTTGTACAACATAGGAATTTACATAAGTAATACTGCATAGCAAGACCAGTCCAGTAATTGATAATTAGAATATGCAAGTAAGTCCATTTAAGAAATTAGAAGAGAATCATGGAACTATGAAAAGATCTAACGTCATTAATAGGAGAAAACATTGATTCATAGGTAGGAATTCAACATGGAAGACATTTAGAGCATATAACAGTTAAGGCAGGAAAGGAGATAATGAAGGAAAGCGAAAAATTACGGAAAACAAGTAATTCAGCGGTGTATAAGCACTCGTCACCTTGCATATATGCTGCAACACATGAAAATCACATAGCACATAACCCGAGGGTCCCTAATTCCCTCAAGTCAAGGCTAGATTTAACACTTACCCCGCTCCAAAGATCACTCAAAGCTCAACCATAGATTTGCCTTTCAAACAAGCCTCTGAACCAACAATATCTATCAAATTACCAACCAAACGATTCAAAATAAGCTTTAGGAATCACCCACGATTGCAAAAGATTCAATTTAGGTCATTATTGAAAAAGTCAACAAAAGTCAACTCCCAGGCCCACTTGGTCCAAACTTGAAATTCGGACCAAAATCTGATTATCTATTCACCCCGAGCCTAGTTATGTAATTTGTTTTGAAACCCGACCTTAATTTAAGGTTTAAATCCCAATTTTACAAAAATCCCTATTTCGAACCAAACCCCCAATTTCTACCATGAAAACACCAGATTTTAGGTTGAAAT
Organism: Nicotiana tabacum; assembly: GCF_000715075.1. Classification (NCBI taxonomy): domain Eukaryota; kingdom Viridiplantae; phylum Streptophyta; class Magnoliopsida; order Solanales; family Solanaceae; genus Nicotiana; species Nicotiana tabacum. The sequence continues at coordinate 52,728,660 of NC_134087.1, read as the reverse complement.
CTTAAGAAATGTAATGAAAGATTGAAAGAAAATAGGTTAGAATCACTTACTAGTGAATTGGGGAAGAAGGGCTCTTGGGAAAATTGCCTCTAGGGTTGTATAGGTTTGAAATTTTGAAGAAATGAGAGAAATCCCGTCTAACTCAACTTTTACTAAGTTGCAGATGTCGCAATATCAATATCATGTTCGTAATTGCGAATATCGCAATTGCGAGAAAGAGGTCGCAATTGTGAACTCCTCTCAGAATCCCAGCAGTCACATTTGCGATAAAGTGGTCACAAATACGAACCCTGATGCTCGCAAATGCGGACCTTTCTTCGCAAATGCGAAGATCATCACAAAAGGTGCTGAGTCGCAAATGCAACAATGCCTTCACAAAAGCGAAAAGGGCAAGTGTTGATACCCAATTTTCCCCTCATAAACTTTAAAATATGCACACATACTTTCAAAATATTGTATATGCATTTGCAAACATGCACAAGTATTTTTACAATTTTTCTACAATTTTTCAAGGCCCTGAATCCATGTATTTCTGCATTTTTTTAATTACATAAATGTTCAAAATTATCCCTCATATTATTCTACAAAGATTTAATCATCTAAATTTACCATTTATGGTCATATGAGTGTTCAAATATTTTAATTATATTTTTTATAATTACATTTGCATTTTTAAGACTATAATTGCATATTTTGCAAAAATAGCCCCTACATATGCATAACTATATTATTTCACCAGAAAATAGCTTTTTATATTTGTATAATATTGAGTAATTATTTCAAATCATTTTTATGCATGAAAATTATTTTTTATAATTTGATAATTATTTTTACAAATTATTTTTTTAATTAATTGAGTATTTAACAAATAACCCTTTTTAATTTCATTTTAACCCAATTATACCAGCCGAGATATCATAAAACTTGGCCCAAATCTACTCAGGCCCAATTTTTTATCTGACCCCGCCAGCCATTGACTAATCCTGGCCGTTGATCTCAAGAGATCAATAGTTCAATCACCACCTACAACCTCACCGTCGTCACCAATAAACTCTCCGTCTATGGGGTTTCTCTGCAATTTCCGGCTCTTGCTGGCCTTCTACATCTTCTGGTTGTTCGCTTACATCGATTTCTAAGAAAATCTCAAAGAGATTCAACCTGGTTTCGTCTGAAACATTTCTCACAGGCCTGTCTATGGCCATTTTCGTTTGTGAGTACTATTTTTCCCCTATTTATAGTTCGAATCTATGGTTTTGGACCAAGTTTCCTTTCATCTCTGTCATTTTCGAAAACCCTAATCTTATAACTACTTAGGTCTGTTTAGATCCTAGTATATCCGAAACGTTTTAAGTGCTATTTGATATTTTCCCTCAAAAATCTTCTACTTTTGTTATTACTATTTCGATTCCAGTGCTTTTCTAAAATTAGGGTTTCGTTCTAAGTTTTCTTCAAAAGGGTTTTTGACTTCAAGTGTTCGAACCCGATTATTCTTTACTAGTTTGACTAATTTTGTGTATGTTATTTAAATCCTGCGTCTTTTTGGTTTATTGCACTAACTACTTCAATCTTTTTCCCGTTATGTGTTTATTTCTGTCAATCAAATATATGGATTGATTTTATTTAGGGTTCGAATTAGATTTTCCTGTTAAAATCAGTATTTCTCTCTGATTTTTTTCACCTACTTCCTTATTGGTGACTTTAATTAGTAATACCTACCTTATTTAAACTATCAGTATGATTTAGGGGGTTTAATTGACTCCTATATGGTACGTGATTGATTTCTTACCTTATTTGAGCCCTAATTTATACCGTTAATTGACTTTTCCTAATCTAGGGGTTCTCTCCCAGATTTTCTATATGAATTGATTGGTTAAATCCCTAATTAACTGGTTGATTTATTTGATTACCCTTATTTTATGAACTATGATTCACTCTTTACCTTATTTATTTTTACCTCACTAAGTGCTATATGTACTCTCATTCTGATTCTTCTAAACACACGAACAACGGTTCACAAACACACTCACACACAAACTCTACCCTCATCTCTCTCTACTACTTGTGTTCATTGCTTGTCTAGTCGGCTGAAAGCCAAGACTAGACTGTTGAATCCTACCTACTTTACCTTCTGCTTCTGCTTCCTTAACTGGTATGCTCTCACTATTGCCATTCAATTAAACGTATGTGTTTCTTTTACAATCAGTATGCCTTCTTCTGAACCTGTATGTTTTCCTGCTCAACATGTCTACTACTATTTTAATTCAACTATGTGCCCTATTATCAGCATGTTCACTTTCCTGTTATTAAACTAGTAGGATCTCTATATCAGTCTGCCTATCTTTAATTAAACCTATGTACTTCATATTGTTCCTACTCAGCATGTGTACTGCCATTCAATTAGACTATATGCTTCCTGCTATTCAATATGCTTCCTTATAATTAACATGCCTTCTTTCTGCTTAATCAAACGGATGTGTCTGTTGCGATAGTATGCCTACCTATATATTTACTGAAATAGCATGCCTACTTCTATTTGATTGAACCTATGTGTTTTGTTTTCAACCCGTTTACTCCTATTTTAGCCAGACCTATGTGCTTCTGCTTTCAGCAAATCTGTATACTTGCCTATGTCTAAACTGGACCTATGTCTACTTCTCCACTAGCATGCTCTTAAAATGTTCACCTCTCACAATATGACTCCCCAGCCCTACTATCCCTATGTACGTTACTGAATGCTTACCTAGTGACAGTTAACTAAATAAGTTGAAACTCTAAGTTACCCTGTTTCTGTATACTATCTGACTGCTGGTACCTTGGTTTGAGTTACAATGATTGAATGACCCTGTTTTCTCCTTACTTCCTGAGAATCCAAAACTATTTTCTTAAAAACATCTTCTGTTTTCAACTCCTATTCTTAGAATACCTAAGGTCTTGCCCTTCTAGTGTAAGCATTACTTAGGAGTCCATGAGGCTCCTCTGAACTTTGACACAGTGGAGTTGGCTTTCCAAAACCTGCTCACAAAGGGTTACCTTAAAATTTTTCTGGTGTGAGCATTTCCCGGGGTCCTTGAGGCCCTTGGAAACTTTGACACACCAGGATACTATTGGATGCACTATGAGTTTATGGCATTTTTGGACTTGTTGAAGTCCTAGTCTGCCAGGTTTATCCTTTGGGCCTATATACAGGCTCCCTATAGTTGTAGCAATTTCATTTCTGTAATTCATTATTAATGTTGGTCTGTAATAATAATTTTTTGTAAACAGATATTGGGAAAATTTGTAAAAGGGAGGGATTCTTATGCATATCCTGTTGGGAAAGGGTAGATACCATGCCTATAGGTTTTTACAATATTGTTTATTTAGATACTATGCCTATAGTTTGTTACAATATTGTTTACTTAGACACCATGCCTATAGGGTTTTACAATGTTGTTTATTTAGATACCATGCATACAGTTTTTTTACAATGTTGTTTATTTAAATATCATGTCTATAGGGTTTTACAATGTTGTTTATTTAGATACCATGTCTATAAGGGGTTTTAAAATTAATTAGTCTTGCCCGTAAGTTTGAAAAGATCAGTTTCTGCATACTAACAAGGTTTGAATCAGTTTTCTGCATATCATAAGTTTTAAAACTAATTGCTGCATTTAGGTGTCATGCTTATAGGATTTAAAACCAATTTCTGCATTTAGCTGTCAGTATCCATAAGTCTAAAATCAGTTATTATACCTAGATAGCCTTCCTATAGGATCTAAACTGCCTGATTAAACTTACTGGTCATCTGTGTTAATAACTAGATACCATGTTTATAGGACATCACTGTTACGCGCCTAGGCAAGCCTATAGGGCGACTAAAATCCTACCAACTGTAAACTACGCTTGTGTTATTTGTGAATTGTCCAGATTCAGCAAGCCCCTCTAAAATCAGTAGGCAACTGATTAGGTATTGGTTCCCCGCTTTAATAAAACTTTGCATATTTTCTGATTTGTGCTCACCTAGATATCCTGTTATTAGGAATTTTTTAAGTGTCTGAAATACTGTTGTTTGAGACGTGCATTTGTTTGCTTTATTTGTGGGGGTAAAATGTGAACCTTTTAACTATTCTATCATTGGTCTAGTCCTACGTGTTTTGTTTGTTGCCTAGATTTTTTTCCTTTTAATTACTGTAGGAGAGTCTAGATCCACCTTAACTAGAAGTCCTAAATACCTCCGGGACTCTATAAGTAAAGGGACAGGTAGTGCACGCATAAGATATATCTTAAGGTTGCTAGAACACTTTAGGCTATGACCAAGGGGAGGGTAATTGGGTAGTAAAAGGATATGATGACCTATGCGCTAATGTCACGTGTAACCCCTCTAGTTGAGGAAGGCTTATCGGGTATTGTACAGATGTGATCCTATAGGCTAACAAACCTAGGACTTCCCTCATCTTATTTACATATGTGTGCTTAGACTACTTATCTGTGAAATTTCCTTTATCGTATATGTGTGCTTAGACTGCCTATTTGTTAAATAACTAATTCACGTAATTCGAGTTCGGCCGGGACCCACCCTAGTGGACTGCGAGGGGTGCCTAACACCTTTCCCTCAAAGTTATTTCGAGCCCTTACCCAATCTCTGGTAATGCAAACCGGTTTTATGAGTTATGTGCTTCAGGAGCCCTCACGCACCTTACATCCATTAGGTGGCGACTCTTCAAATTCAAATACCCAATTCCCAAAAGGAAATGAGTTGTTCCCGATGAATGTCAAAACCTGGATTCCGCAAGGAAAAAGGGGGCACGACAGCTTGTTCGTAAATGCAAACTTTTACCTTGCAAATGCTAGTACTCCCTGCCATGTCCAGGCTTGCAAACACGATGGTTTATTTGCAAATGCAAGGCTCACAAATGCAATATCTGCAGCAGACACTAGAAACTAAAATGCATCAACTATGTTTGTAAGTCCAAACACACTCTGTAGCCTTTCCGAAACTCACTCGAGCCCTTGGGGATCCAAACTAAACATGCACACAAGTACAAAAATATCATACAAACTTGCCCGAGCAATCAAATCGCCAAAATAACACCTAGAACTATGAATTGGACACAAAATCAAATGAAATTTTCAAGAAAATCTATGAACTTGTATTTTCACAACCGGACATCCAAATCTCGTCAAACCAACTCCGTTTCTCACCAAATTTGACAGACAAGTCATAAATATAGTAATGGATCTATACCAGGTTGTAGAACCAAAATATGAACCTGATATCAATAAAGTCAAACATTGGTCAAACATTCAAAGTCTGTAAGCCTTTAAACTATCAAATTTCATCAAAAAGTGATAACTCGATCTAGGGACCTTCAAATAAGATTTTGGGCACACGCCCAAGTTCCAAATCACGATACGGACCCACCGGGACCGTCAAAACACAAATCTGGGCCCGTTTGTTTAAAACATTGACCGAAGTCAACTCAAATAGATTTTTAAGGTAAAATTTCAAATTTTTATCAGTTTTTAATATAAATGTTTCCCAGAAAAATACTCGGGCTGCGCACACAAATCGAGGAGGGCTAAGATGAGTTATTTAAGACTTCAAAGCACAAAATTAGGTTCTAAAATATAATATGACCTATCGGGTCATCATAGAAGATCACCAAGAGTTCTTGGTGAAATGGCGCGGCCGTGATACAGATGAGAACATTTGGGAGAGGGGAACAAACCTCAAAGCCTACATGAGCCTTATCAATGATTATCTTGTAAGTAAGGCGTCGAGGACGTTGCTAACGCATGCGGGGGAGAATGTCATGGGTGGCTTTCCAGCAATGCCCCATGATCCTTTGGACGCGCCCCTTGGTGTACTGGCAATCCTACCAGTGCCTATTGTCGACGCCCCCCTTTTTCCCTCCTACAAGAAGGCGAAATCGGGTTTACGACATTATGGACAAAACAACTCTTATTCCCCTTTCGAGGAATCGGGATATGGAATTTGAAGAGTCGCCACCTAATGATTATAGTGCATTAGGACACTTAAAAAAAGAGGATTTTGAAAGATAAACCAGAGTTCGGGTAAGGGCTTGAGATTATCTCGAGGGGAAGGTGTTAGGCACCCCTCAAGATCCACTAGTGTGGTTCCCGACCGTGCTTAATTATGACTTTAAGAAGAGTAGGAATAAACAAGCAAAGTTTGCACATAACAAGTTGAAAAATTTTGAAAGAAGAAAGACACAAGTGATTTTAAAAGGAGAAAGCTTAGTTGAAGAAACATTAATTTAAGAAAACATCAATAACTAAAGAAGGAGAAAAGGGGTCCTAGGTTTAAATATAATATGAATCAGTTTGGTGCAATACCCAGCAATCATTCTCGCACGAGATATTAGCGCACCGTCATCATCTCCATATTCTACCCTTCCTGCCCCGTAAAGGTTAATTAAACGTGTGGATTGGTCACTAGTGCTTATTGCGTGCTATTATCCGTCCCGTCCTATAAGTCCTAGAAGGTATTTAGGACCATTATTCCTATAAGGTAAGGACTAGGTTGAACTCTTAGGTTTGAAGGTCAAAATACTAGGTGACATACAAAACAAATAAGACTTCATGTAAGGGATCACATAAAGGCATGTAAGAGGCTCAAATGTCCCTCCACGGATAGACATATAATTAGCACGTCTCAATCACATTTAAGGTCTAAAGAAATGAGAGTTAAAAGCAGGAATATTAAAGATAGGTTTTGGCAAAAATCAAAAAGTTTGATCGAAATTTTCAGAAGTATAACTAAAAAATGGCAGTAGGTATATAATAGTTTAGGAATTAGTAAAACATATATTGAAACACTTTCAAAATATAGTAATGATGTAGTAAAATAGCACGATTCTGGACAAGCAAACAGCCCAGTAGAAGACATGATAAAACATATGCCTGATTCCGAGAGTATGTCAAAATGGGACTAGAGTTTTAACAGAAATCAGAGTAATCCTCAGCGAGGCAAACAAGGAATGGAGTAGTCTGAAAATTGGTAAAACAAAATCAATCAATTTTATTAGGCCTAAAGATTGCCTAGGCATCGTATGTATTGCCTACTTGAAAGGTGAGCATGCATATTAATCCAGTTTTAAGGAGAGGAGGCATAGTTCATCAGACTTATGTTAAATTAGACAAATTAGTGAGGCGTTTAGCAATTGCAACTCAAACGAAGATCCTAAGTAACATGATGTCTAATGCACATAAAGCTCCTAAAACATGGTCCCTAAATGCAGTAGCAATTTGTATAACAGGTTGTTAATTAATCGTGATTACAAAAGTGAGTATAATAACGAGCTGAAAGTAAAAGAGCCTAAAACAGGATTTCTAATCGTGTGAGATGAATGTCCTATGCAGGATATCTATTGCACAAATAAGTAAGTAAAACCCTATAGACATGTTCTCTACCCATTAACCAAGCATGCATAATCCCACCCAATTTTACTATAGCCCCAATTATTCATTACAAGTTATTACAGATGAAGTAATCAGATTACAGTAGCGAAGAGTAGAAAAATAAGAAGCTATTCTATAGGGAGCCTTCAACCAGGCCCAAGTCTCCAATCCTCACTTCTTTCGAGTTTCACAACCTTTACCAAGGTTTGGGTGCGGCAAAGCTCCCTAAAGGCCCATTGGGACCCTTGGCCAATACCAGGCACCCAAAACAAATTAACAAGACAAGTGCAAGTGTGGAATTACCAGCCTTGTGCATCAAAGTTCAGTGGGTACTCAAGGTACCCAAAGCAATGCTTACACTAAGGTGGCTGACCCTAAACTTCTAAGAGTAGTGAGATAGTGATGGAGTTTCAAAAGATTGAATTGAAAAGCAGTTTGAAACAGAAGATACAATGTCAGGTAAGCACAAGCAGGGGCAGAGGAGAAGGGGACAAGTAATTCACGAGTGAGAACACAGTTACACAAACATCAAAGAGAAGCACTTCAGCACTTAAACAATCAGGCAGGTTTCAACCAAAGAGGTCAGAACTTCATGCTGATAACTACACTGGGGTTAGGGGATAAGGAAAGACATGCATGAGACATATAAGGGGAGTAATGGGCATGCCAGATTAAGATAGTCATGTTAATCAACATAGAAGCATGCTAATTGCAGCAAGAACAACAAAAGCATAAGTAGAAACATACGAGAAACAAAAGGAAGTGCAATACCCATAGAAAACATATTGCTTTGAAGCTGTAAATCTAATAGGAGACATACCAGTTGAAGGCAAAGTAATGTAGGACAGTAGTGAGTTATAATATGCAAAGTGGTGATGTGAGCAGCAATATAGAGAGTGTGCAGCGATAGTGGTGAAGTGAGCAGCAATATAGAGAGCAATGGAACAATGAAGCAGCCTGAAACTCAGCCTGAGTTTCAAGCTAGTTGAGCAGCCAGTAGTCACAAGGGAAGAGAGATTGTGTGAAATAAAGAGAGAGTACTGAATTACTTCTTTTGTGTAAGAGAGAGTTCAAAAAATGATTCCGTCCTCCTATGCTAAAGAGAGGGTAGAATATATATAGTCTTCAAATAAGTGAAAAATAAGGTAACACATATAGACTGATTATAATTATAGAAAGAAAACCTATTAGAATCAATTAAAACTCAAATTGCCTTCAATTAGGGAGTCACCGCTCAAACGGTAAAGAAAAAAGCATCAAATAAGGAAGGTACAACATAATTACAAGTAAAGAAAGTAAATAAGCATATAGTGTGCATATAAATAGACTGATTTTGAAAGCAATTAGTTAAGGAAAATCACGGGTGAGATGGAAAATCACAGGGAATCATTCTTAAGTAAGGAAAGCATCTCACAATCAAGGAAACAATTCAAATCAGTGGAGCATCTCCAAGGAAATCATATACGGATAATCAGGGATTCAAAGAGATGCACAGAATTATTTAGAATAACAATTAGACCTATAAACACAATAGGTGTGAAAATCAGAGAACACTAAGCGAGAAGATCACAGTTTCAACACAAGAAAGAGCCCTAATAGAAACTTAAAGCATGGAACCCGGATTAACCAGAAAACCACACAAACAAGCTCATAACACAAACATAAACAAATAATACAGGCATAAGCACATAATACTCAAAAAGAAGCAGAAGATATAGTGATTTTTGAAAGGGGTTCGGAAACCCTAGCTTTTGAGAAAAGAACAAAACGTTTAAAATTTGAGAATCAGGCAGAAGGTAGTGTAAAACACAAAAGGATAAGTTAAAAATGCTTTTAAAAAGATAGAAATTGAGAGACTTAGGCGGAAATTAGGGTTTTTTGCAATAAATCGGTAAAGTAAGGAACCTGGCTGTGAAACTCGTTAATAATGGCGTTCATAGTGCCATCGGACTGAAAACCATCGGAGAAAAGGCCGGAGATAAGCCAAGAAAGGCTTCCAGTGACCATCTTGCATGGTGGAAGTCTCTGGAGCCTCAAAACTTAGAGAAGATCAGCGAGACACAGCTCCATGGCGACTGGTGGTCGAGAGAAGTGAGGACGGAGCATGGCCGGAGAGGCGATGAAGCTCGTCGGAGAAGGAGGAGGGAACCAGAGGGTTCTAGAGAGAAGGAGGAGATGAAGAGACCAAGAGAGAGACCGGTCTCTATGAGAAATGAGGGGTCAAAGGGGGGTCGTTTGATTTAATTTGGGAAATAGAATCTGGGCCGTTGATCTCATTTGATCAACGACTCAGATTAGATCAAGTCTGGATCGGGTAAATTAATTGGGTATGGGTCGGGTAATCTAGGAATACGGGTTGGGGTTGAAATTGAGGGTGCAATTTGGGCTACAATTGAAATAAAAAGGGACTGCAATTTAAATAGCCAATTTTTCCTGTTTTGATTTTATAAAAATTGTAAATAGTGTTTAAAATCAAATTAAAAATACCGAGTTAATAATAAATGCATAAGTATTAATTTAAAAATATTAGAAATGATTTTGTGATTACGAATGCTATTAAATCGAGAAATAGGCTAAAATTGCAATTTCATGCAATTTTAGTTTAAAAATACCAAATGGACTTGTAAAATTATGCAAAAATCATGTAAATTATATTTTGTGTAAATGCGAGAATAAAATAAATTATTCGCCAAAATGACAAGTTTTGGGAATAATTATTGGTTTTTATAGTGCAAAATAGGCCATAAATTGGTTTTAAAAATCTTTAAAAATTTGGGGAAATACCAAAGCCTTTGGGCGTGCTTGTAAATGCATACATATTCTATTTTGAAAGTATTTTGAGTATAAAAATACATAGGGAAAAATTAGGTATCAATAGCTGCCCCTCTTTACCCGAGAAGGATGAAAGAGTTGTCGGGTAAAGACAAGATGGCCAATTTTGACCGGAAACGGCGATTGTAAAAGAATTTTGACCGTTCTCTGGTTTCTGAGCTGCCTACATATCCCTGGTTTTACAGGAATCAGGCCACATGTAGTTCAGGAACCATTGGCGGAATATACTGATGGAAATTTAAAAGAATGGTCGCGACGGTCAGGTTTGAGAGGGTGTTTGGAATCGGACAGGCTGCGGAGAACTGGAGCGGGATCGCCGAGACAGCCGTGAGCCAGTCGGAGTACCTGCAAGTGCGTGATGTGCGTATATATTTGCGTAATTTAAACATGATGCAAGTTCCCATTGGACCACGAATGCTGTCTTTGGACGGTTAGGATGACGTCCTCAAACTATGATGTCCTGGGCCATGAAGCGCATAAAATAAAGATTCGCAGGCCATGAAATGATGCCTGGCGACTATATATAGGGTTGCTACCATCTCCATGAATGATTACTTCCTGATGATTCCATTCAAATTTTATAGCCTGATGCAAAGTTGATGCCACAGCCCCAGCGGCGTGGATCCAGGGTCGTCCTAGCAACAAATTGTAGGACGCTGGTACATCAATGACTTGGAACTCGACATCGAACCAGGTGGGTCCCATCTGCACGCATAAGCTAATTTCTCCAATGGTGGACCTCTGAGATCCATCAAAAGCTTTGACACTGATAGCCCCGTATTTGATCTCGTGCAATCCCTTACCCAATGTCCTGAGAGTTACCAACGGACAAATGTTGAGGTTGGATCCCCCGTCGACTAGAATCTTGGTGACAAAGTGATCCTCGCATTGCGTAGTGATTTGCAATGCTTTGTTGTGACCAAGCCCTTCTGGCGGTAATTCATCTTCATGGAAGGTGATCTTATGGCTTTCCAGTACCTGCCCCACCATGTTTGCTATTTCGCCTCATGTTATGTTGCTGGGAACATAAGCTTCACTCAGTACTTTTATTAAGGCATTTTTATGTGTCTCTAAGCTTTGTAGAAGAGCCAGAATAGAAATCTGTGCTGGAGTTTTGTTCAGTTGCTCGACGACCGAGTACTCTTTGGCCTGTACCTTTCTCCAAAGGTCATCGGGTCCAGTTTCAACAGCCCGTCTGGAGGCCTGCTTGCTGGACTCAGCCAAGTGTTCCGGGGTGTATACCCTGCCTGTCCTGGTCATGCCTTATGCGGCAATCGCTTCCCTAGTATATGTCTTTCCCTTCCTTCTAGCCTCAGCGGTGTAATCCCAAGGTATAACATTTGTCTTGAACGGGATTACGTCTGTCATGAAGACTGGAATTGGTGCCTTAGGAGGTAACACAGTAACTTCAAACGGCGTAGGCGCCCTTGGAACTCCGAACTCAACCTCAATTGGTTTTGGCGCCTTTGAAGGTGGTGCTTCAAACTCGAGTGGTACGGACACATTTACCACATCGCCCTCAAAGGGCTGAATCTGGACAACAATGGGATTGAGAGTAACTATTAGCTTCTTAGGCTCGTCTCCTTCAGCTATTAACCCGATTGACCCCTTGGGGTCCCAATCATCTTCGATCTCGATCATGTGGATACCTCTACCCTCGTGGTCAGGCAGAGGGTTGTTGCGGACATTAGGAGCGGGCTCCTTTTCTATAATGATCTTGTTGTCAATCAGGTTCTGAATCTTGTCTTTCAACGAGCGACACTCGTCGATGGTATGTCCCTTCATCCCGGAATAGTATGCGCAAGTCTTGTTTGGGTTGATCCACTGCGAAGGATTTTCTGGAGTTACGGCTGGGATAGGGGTAACGTAACCAACTGCCTTGAGTTTTTGATATAATTGGTCAATTGGCTCGGCTATGGCGGTATATTGTCTGGGAGGTTTGCAGTCGAAGTTTGGTCTAGGTCGAGGGAAGTTTTGACGGGTAGGAGGTGATGTGTAGTGAGAAGGTTGGGAGTTATATGCTTGGTATATAGGTGCGGGTTGGGAATATCTGTGTGAAGCGGGTTCATACGTAGGTGGTGGAGCAGGTGATGGAATTTGGTAGGTGGGTGATGGTGCTTGGTAATTTTGGGTAGGTTGATATGTGAGTGGAGCTGAGGGATAGGTTTGGTACTTCATAGGGGAGTTGTTCCTTTGCGCAACCATCAAAGAATTCACATCCTTTTTCTTTGATGAGCCACCAGACTATAAAGCCTTGTTGGTAGCTTGCAATGCCTCGAGGTTAGTGACCATACCATTTTTGATGCCTTCTTCGATTCTTTCTCCCAACTTGATGATGTCGGAGAACTTTTGGCCCTCTATTAGCATCAGCCTCTCGTAGTACTGCGGATCCTGAGCACGGACGAAGAACCTGTTCATTTGTTCTTCCTCCAAGGCCGGTCTGACCTTAGCAGCTTCTGACCTCCAACGAGTAGCATACTCGCGAAAGGTCTCTGTGGGCTTCTTCTTGAGATTCTGGATATAGAACACATCTGGTGTGTTCTCAGTGTTGAACCTAAACCGATCCATAAAGTCTGATGCCATGTTCACCCAACTAGTCCATTTATTTGCATCCTGGCTAATATATCATGATAAAGCATCACCCTTCAAACTCATGAACAGCTTCATGCGAATCTTCTCGTCCCTTCTGACTCCTACCAGCTTATCACAATACATTCTGAGGTGGACCCTGGGATCACATGTACCGTCGAATAGTTCAAACTTGGGAGGTTTGTACCCTTCCGGGAGCTCAACATCTGGCTGAACACAGAGATCTTCGTAATTTAACCCTTCAACACTTTTGTTACCTTCGAAATCTTGGACCCGGCTAGTCAACTTCTTGATCTCAGCGGCCAAATTTTGAATGAGGGAGCTCTTGTCATCTATCTCGATTGCACTGGCGATTGGCTGACTGTAATGTGGCATGGTGTCCACAAAGATTGGAGTGTTATGGTCTTTTGTGGTATTTTGTGTTTTAGGAACGTGCAGTGGAGTGTTGTTGTAGGCTTGGGCATGAGCGGGTTGTGCTGGTGGTGTAGTATGGTTCTGGTTGTTGGCATCAGCAGCGACAAGAGTGATTGACAGACTTGCCAGGTTTCGAACTTGTTCCAATTCTTCTCGAAATCTCAGCAAAGTTTGCTCAAGATGAGCAGCAGTTTCCTTAGTGATTGAAGCGTTTTGAGAGGTTTCCTCGATTTCCTTTCTAGCACTTGTATCTCCCATTTTGCCTTTGTTCCTGTTTCTGGTAGGGCTTGGAGGAGGAGGAGGTGGACGACCCTTGGATCTTGTGGAGTACGCTGATAGTTCCAGAATGCACGAACTAACCTTTGTGGAGGGGAATAAAAATAATAAAAGAAAAAAAACAAAAAGGTAAAAAGTTAGCGCGGATTCTGATAAATAATATTGCAATATTTAAACACGTTGTGCTAGAATATAAATCGCTTCCTAATTTGGGTGCCTCGTTGTGCCCGAGGTAAGCCTAGCGACAAATTAAATTTGGAGAACTTATAATGCTAAATGCCTCATTTTATTGATAAAAATAAGACGAGTCAAAAACAACTGAATAATAAAAGATGTCACTAATGGCCAGCGGCCTTATTACATTTAAGAAAGCAGAAGAGTAAAAATCCTAACTACTTGGTCCCCGAAGGACCTTCCTCAGGTTGAATGTTCTCGTTGATCAGATCCTCCAGCTCGCGCAGATTTTCCAGTAAAAATGCCTTTGCCAGGCGTTCTCCTTCGCTTCCCTCAATGTTTTGACAGTCGGTGACTCTTTTCGTCACTTTCCCTTCCAATTCCAGCAAGCTGTACTCCAGGTATTCTAGCTTCTCACTAGCCTTGGTGACTCTCTCTTTCCATTCGTTGATTTGGTTACTTGATGGGAGGTTCCTCCACCAGGTCAACAAGATTGAGGGTATGTTTACCATACTGAAGTCGGGAACTTTGTCATTCATTTCCTGCAAAACAAAGGGTTAAGACCTCACCCCCACCGGACTCGACTATTTAATACCAATAATTAGCATAAGGCGTTTAGTTCTCCCAATAAATGCACATAGCGTGAAGGTGTCCGTTTGGGTTTCAGGAAACCCGATGGACTTTGGTTTAGGCTGTCTTAATGAGTCATTATACGGACAACATAACTGACTCGGCTAGGCTTGACCATGATGCATGAACAGTTTAATAGAGTAAGGTTTCTAATTTGAAGTGCTAGACAAGGTACCCTTGAGCGGACAACTCAAGAGGGAAAGACGCGGAACCGTCGACTACACCGTTGATCGACTGGTTTTACCGCAAATATGCCTTTGCCACATTTAGGGGTTATGATATCAGAAGGGCGCAACCACTCATTATAAGCGTTGCTATAGGATTTGTTTTGGCACGAGTGGGATATGATGTTAAGAGATGCAATTACAATAATGAAACAAATTACATGTATTTTCACATTCATAAAGTAAAGATTACAATAAATGCTCGAAAATGAAAACGGAATTGAGATAATGGTAAAGCAGTAAAGGGGAAAGCAATTAAAGGAAAATAAAACACGAAGAGTCAAGTTAGTATTCACGGAGAAATGATTAAAAGTAGGAAATAAAGGTAATAAAGGAAGCAATAAAGTCATAAAAAGAACGTAATGGTAAAATCCTTAAAGCATCTCCCCAGCAGAGTCGCCATGCTGTCGACGCCCCCCTTTTTCCCTCATACAAGAAGGCGAAATCGGGTTTACGACATTATGGACAAAACAACTCTTATTCCCCTTTCGAGGAATCGGGATATGGAATTTGAAGAGTCGCCACCTAATGATTATAGTGCATTAGGACACTTAAAAAAAGAGGATTTTGAAAGATAAACCAGAGTTCGGGTAAGGGATTGAGATTATCTCGAGGGGAAGGTATTAGGCACCCATCAAGATCCACTAGTATGGTTCCCCACCGTGCTTAATTATGACTTTATGAAGAGTAGGAATAAGCAAGCAAAGTTTGCACATAACAAGTTGAAAAATTTTGAAAGAAGAAAGACACAAGTGATTTTAAAAGGAGAAAGCTTAGTTGAAGAAACATTAATTTAAGAAAACATCAATAACTAAAGAAGGAGAAAAGGGTCCTAGGTTTAAATATAATATGAATCAGTTTGGTGCAATACCCAGCAATCATTCTCGCACGAGATATTAGCGCACCGTCATCATCTCCATATTCTACCCTTCCCGCCCCGTAAAGGTTAATTAGACGTGTGGATTGGTTGCGAGTGCTTATTGCGTGCTATTACCCGTCCCGTCCTATAAGTCCTAGAGGGTATTTAGGACCATTATTCCTATAAGGTAAGGACTAGGTTGAACCCTTAGGTTTAAAGGTCAAAATACTAGGCGACATACAAAACAAATAAGACTTCATGTAAGGGATCACATAAAGGCATGTAAGAGGCTCAAATGTCCCTCCACAGATAGACATATAATTAGCACGTCTCAATCACATTTAAGGTCTAAAGAAATGAGAGTTAAAAGCAGGAATATTAAAGATAGGTTTTGGCAGAAATCAAAAAGTTTGATCGAAATTTTCAGAAGTATAACTAAAAAATGGCAGTAGGTATATAATAGTTTAGGAATTAGTAAAAGACATATTGAAACACTTTCAAAATATAGTAATGATGTAGTAAAATAGCACAATTCTGGACAAGCAAATAGCCCAGTAGAAGACATGATAAAACATATGCCTGATTCCGAGAGTATGTCAAAATGGGACTGGAGTTTTAACAGAAATCAGAGTAATCCTCAGCGAGGCAAACAAGGAATGGAGCAGTCTGAAAACTGGCAAAACAAAATCAATCAATTTTATTAGGCCTAAAGCTTGCCTAGGCGTCGTATGTATTGCCTACTTGAAAGGTGAGCATGCATATTAATCCAGTTTTAAGGAGAGGAGGCATAGTTCATCAGACTTATGTTAAATTAGACAAATTAGTGAGGCGTTCAGCAATTGCAACTCAAACGAAGATCCTAAGTAACATGATGTCTAATGCACATAAAGCTCCTAAAACATGGTCCCTAAATGTAGTAGCAATTTGTATAACAGGTTGTTAATTAATCGTGATTACAAAAGTGAGTATAATAACGAGCTGAAAGTAAAAGAGCCTAAAACAGGATTTCTAATCATGTGAGATGCATGTCCTATGCAGGATATCTATTGCATAAATAAGTAAAACCCTATAGACATGTTCTCTACCCATTAACCAAGCATGCATAATCCCACCCAATTTCACTATAGCCCCAATTATTCATTACAAGTTATTACAGACGAAGTAATCAGATTACAGTAGCGAAGAGTAGAAAAATAAGAAGCTATTCTATAGGGAGCCTTCAACCAGGCCCAAGTCTCCAATCCTCACTTCTTTCGAGTTTCATAACCTTTACCAAGGTTTGGGTGCGGTAAAGCTCCCTAATGGCCCATTGGGACCCTTGGCCAATACCAGGCACCCAAAACAAATTAACAAGACAAGTGCAAGTGTGGAATTACCAGCCTTGTGCATCAAAGTTCAGTGGGTACTCAAGGTACCCAAAGCAATGCTTACACTAAGGTGGCTGACCCTAAACTTCTAAGAGTAGTGAGATAGTGATGGAGTTTCAAAAGATTGAATTGAAAAGCAGTTTGAAACAGAAGATACAATGTCAGGTAAGCACAAGCAGGGGCAGAGGAGAAGGGGACAAGTAATTCACGAGTGAGAACACAGTTACACAAACATCAAAGAGAAGCACTTCAGCACTTAAACAATCAGGCAGGTTTCAACCAAAGAGGTCAGAACTTCATGCTGATAACTACACTGGGGTTAGGGGATAAGGAAAGACATGCATGAGACATATAAGGGGAGTAATGGGCATGCCAGATTAAGATAGTCATGTTAATCAACATAGAAGCATGCTAATTGCAGCAAGAACAACAAAAGCATAAGTAGAAACATACGAGAAACAAAAGGAAGTGCAATACCCATAGAAAACATATTGCTTTGAAGCTGTAAATCAAATAGGAGACATACCAGTTGAAGGCAAAGTAATGCAGGACAGTAGTGAGTTATAATATGCAAAGTGGTGAAGTGAGCAGCAATATAGAGAGTGTGCAACGATAGTAGTGAAGTGAGCAGCAATATAGAGAGCATTGGAACAATGAAGCAGCCTGAAACTCAGCCTGATTTTCAAGCTAGTTGAGCAGCCAGTAGTCACAAGGGGAGAGAGATTGTGTGAAACAAAGAGAGAGTACTGAATTACTTCTTTTGTGTAAGAGAGAGTTCAGAAAATGATTCCGTCCTCCTATGCTAAAGAGAGGGTAGAATATATATAGTCTTCAAATAAGTGAAAATAAGGTAACACATATAGACTGATTATAATTATAGAAAGAAAACCTATTAGAATCAATTAAAACTCAAATTGCCTTCAATTAGGGAGTCACCGCTCAAACGGTAAAGAAAAATGCATCAAATAAGGAAGGTACAACATAATTACAAGTAAGGAAAGTAAATAAGCATATAGTGTGCATATAAACAGACTGATTTTGAAAGCAATTAGTTAAGGAAAATCACGGGTGAGATGGAAAATCACAGGGAATCATCCTTAAGTAAGGAAAGCATCTCACAATCAAGGAAACAATTCAAATCAGTGGAGCATCTCCAAGGAAATCATATACGGATAATCAGGGATTCAAAGAGATGCACAAAATTATTTAGAATAACAATTAGACCTATAAACACAATAGGTGTGAAAATCAGATAACACTAAGCGAGAAGATCATAGTTTCAACACAAGACAGGAGCCCCAATAGAAACTTAAAACATGGAACTCGGATTAACTAGAAAACCACACAAACAAGCTCATAACACAAACATAAACAAATAATACAAGCATAAGCACATAATACTCAAAAAGAAGCAGAAGATATAGTGATTTTTGAAAGGGGTTCGGAAACCCTAGCTTTTGAGAAAAGAACAAAACGTTTCAAATTTGAGAATCAGGCAGAAGGTAGTGTAAAACACAAAAGGATAAGTTAAAAATGCTTTTAAAAAGATAGAGATCGAGAGACTTAGGCGGAAATTAGGGTTTTTTGCAATAAATCGGTGAGGTAAGGAACCTGGCTGTGAAACGCGTTAATAATGGCGTTCATAGTGCCATCGGACTGAAAACCATCGGAGAAAAGGCCGGAGATAAGCCAAGCAAGGCTTCCAGTGACCATCTTGCATGGTGGAAGTCTCTGGAGCCTCAAAACTTAGAGAAGATCAGCGAGACACAGCTCCATGGCGACTGGTGGTCGAGAGAAGTGAGGACGGAGCATGGCCGGAGAGGCGATGAAGCTCGTCGGAGAAGGAGGAGGGAACCAGAGGGTTCTAGAGAGAAGGAGGAGATGAAGAGACCAAGAGAGAGACCGGTCTCTATGAGAAATGAGGGGTCAAAGGGGGGTCGTTTGATTTAATTTGGGTAATAGAATCTGGGCCGTTGATCTCATTTGATCAACGGCTCAGATCAGATCAAGGCTGGATCGGGTAAATTAATTGGGTATGGGTTGGGTAATCTAGGAATAGGGGTTGGGTTTGAAATTGAGGGTGCAATTTGGGCTACAATTGAAATAAAAAGGGACTGCAATTTAAATAGCCAATTTTCCCCATTTTAATTTTATAAAAATATTAAATAGTGTTTAAAATCAAATTAAAAATACTGAGTTAATAATCAATGCATAAGTATTAATTTAAAAATATTAGAAATGATTTTGTGATTACGAATGCTATTAAATCGAGAAATAGGCTAAAATTGCAATTTCATGCAATTTTAGTTTAAAAATACCAAATGGACTTGTAAAATTATACAAAAATCATGTAAATTATATTTTGTGTAAATGAGATAATAAAATAAATTATTCACCAAAATAACAAGTTTTGAGAATAATTATTGGTTTTTATAGTGCAAAATAGGCCATAAATTGGTTTTAAAAATCTTTAAAAATTTGGGGAAATACCAAAGCCTTTGGGCGTGCTTGTAAATGCATACATATGCTATTTTGAAAGTATTTTGAGTATAAAAATACATAGAAAAAAATTGGGTATCAACAGCTATAACCATGGATGATCACGTGGTCTTGGCCGCGCTAAATGACAAGCGTGTTTGTGCCTATGTCTCCCCACCAATAGTGTAACGACCCAGCCATTCATTTTGAGAATTTAAGATTTGTTCCGTGCCATAAGGTCTTGAACAGCTTCATATTATGTGTATTGACTTGCGTGCATGGTTTAATTCAGTTATCGGATGATTCAGATTCGAATTGAAAGAAGGAATCTAGTTTTGGAAGCTTAAGCGATGGGAATTTGACTGGAATGTGACTTTTGTGTAAACGGCTCCGGAATGGGTTTTGGATAATTTCAACAGCTTTGTATGGTAATTTTGGACTTAGGCGTATGTACGTATTCGGATTTGGAGGTTCGTAGGGTAATTTGAGGCATTTCGACGAAAGTTGAAAAAGTTGAAGTTTGGAAAATGGAGAAGTTTGACCCATAGTTGACTTTTGTGATATCGGGTTAGAATGCGATTACAAGAGTTAAAACAGATCAGTTATGTCATTTTGGACTTGCCTGCAAAATTTGGCACCATTCCGGGTTGGTTTGATTAGTTTTGACACGAGTTTTCAAAGTTGGAAGATTTGGAAGTTCATAGTTCGACTCATGGCGCGATTTGCATTTTTCGGCATTGTTTGATTTTATTTGAGACCTCGAGCGTGTCCATGTTAGGTTAACTTGTTGGTATGCTTGAACGGGGTCCCGGGGGCCCCAGGCATGTTTCGGACGAGTTTCAGATGATTTGCATAGTTTTGAACAAGTCTGGTTTTGGTGTTTTTACACCTGCGACCATGGAGCGCAGTTGCGGCTCTGCTTCTGCATGAGCCTGGCCGCTTCTTCAGTCATGAAGGCCTGGGTGATTGCTAGCTTCTGCGGAGGCTAGCGCGTAGGTGTGGAGGTCGTTTTTGCGGTCTAGCGATCTCACCGGCGATTTATTTCGCTTCTGCGGCTTCCCTTTTCGCTTCTGTAGTGCTGATGGTGCAGCTGTATATCTGCAGATGCGGTCCCAGGCCTGTTAGCTAAGTTTGCAAATGCGGACTCTTTCTCGCAAAAGCGGTTCCGCATATGCGGTTCCTTGTCCGCAGATGCGAAAGTTCTGGCAGAAACATTTAAGTCGAGGGTTTGGCCATTTTCTTCATATTTTGAGTTTTAGATTTCGGTTTTGGGAGCTTCTTGTTATGGACTTCAAGAAAATAGATTGGGTGAGTGTTTTTCACTAGAATTTAATATATTCCATGTTTTTGCCTTTGTTTTTATTATTTGATTGGTGTTTTTGGGTTGAGAAAAATGGTGATTTTTGAAGAAAGTTTTCAAAATAAAAATCATAATTTGAAGGGCGAAATGGGTATTAAGTTTTTGTAAAATTTTTTGGGTTTCGAGGTGCAGGCCCGGGGGTCGACTTTTGGACCGATTTTTGGATTTTGTTAAAGATTAAGATTTTATGATCCGGAATAGTTTCTTATGAGTTTTATTTGTGCTTTGAAGTTATTTTGGTTAGATTTGAGCCGTCCGGGGGTCTTTTCACCCGAGAAGTTCATTTTAGAGTATCGATTTGTCTTCTTTAAGGTAAGTTTCTTGCCTAACCTTGAGTGGGGGATTTCCCCTTAGGATTTGAGTCTTCTAGGTTGATTGTAGTTCGTGTACGCGAGGTGACGAGTGCATGCTCGGAGTTATTTGTGGAAAGCTGGCCTTTAGGGTTCTTAGGTCTTTATATTCACTGAGTATGAAGTTGTTCTTGATACGACTAAGTTTTCTATTTACAAGTTTCACCTCTACATGCTTAAGTTGAATTAATTGTTGTATGATTCACTCTTATTGCCTATTTGAATCTTATTTGACTGAACTAAAGATCTTACCTCTCCTATTGTCATGCTATCTTTTTCATAACTGCCTATCCTTACCTGAAATTAGGGGTGACAAACGGGCGGGCCGGATCAGATATGAGCGGGTCAAAACGGATAATTTAAAAAATGGATAAATTATCTGACCCGGCCCGTATTTGAGATGGATAAAAATGGGTTTATCCGACAAATAATATGGATATCCATATTATTCATGGCTTCATAAATATGATCACTTATGAGAGAATTCCTTGTCTGCCAAACTTGAGGAACTCCAATTTGAGGCTTTACAAATGTAAAAGTTAAACACATTAGTTATCCATTGGTTATCCATTTGGCTAACTATTTTCTAAGTGGATAATATGGTTCTTTATCCATATTCGACCCATTTTTAAATAGTTCATTATCCAACCCTTTTTTTGATGGATAATATGGATGGATAACTGTTTTCTTTTAACCATTTTTCCACCTCTACCTGAAATTATTATTATCTCATCATATAATTGTTTAGTCTTAATTGAGGTTGCGATTATCTTTCCGCCGCTTGTCCTTAATTGAATTGTTGAATAACCTTCGTAATTGCTCAACCTTAAAAGAAGTTAGATGTCCTATATTTTAGCTGACATAGTATTATTTGGAATTATTTGACTCGTGTTTGCTTCCTTGTTGTTGAATTATATACTGTGGGATCGTTGCTACATTTTAGTATTCCCTTGTTTAATTGTTCTCTTTGCGCCTAACATTATTTACTGTGGCTATTCCTTGTGAACAGGTTCTACCGTTTCTTTGTGATTTAATCTTGAGTTGATTTACTTGCCGTACTTTGTATTATTGTCATTGTTGTTGTTGTACTTGTTGTGGTGATGCACGAGGTTTCTGCCGTGCTGCAACTGTTATCTTTGTTGGTTGCGCTGCATATTTACTTTGGGACTACGGAACGGTGTTCCGGAAGATCCCCCTGCTTGGCATATTTACTTTAGGACTACGGAACGGTATTCCGGGAGATCACCCTATTCTGTATATTTACTTTGGGACTACGGAAAGGTATTCAGGGAGATCCCCCTATTCTGGATATTTACTATGGGATTACGGAACGACATTCGGGGAGATTCCCCTATTCTTCATATTTACTTTGGGACTACGGAACGCTATTCCTGTAGAACCCCCTATTCTGCAAACATTCTACATGATGTCCGTTTTTTCCTTATGTTTACTAGCTGGTATAAATCATGTTAGGACACTTGCATAAGCATACACGTAGCTAAGCACCCTTATCGGATAGGAGGTTCTCTTGATATTGTTGAGTATTGATGCACACCCTTATTTACTTACCTTCAATATGAGAATGGCTCTATTAGGCACGTGAGTCATCAGTGCGGTTGTGAGGTGTGATGAGGGCATAGGATGTTAAGTGTTAGGGTTTAGGTATTGAGACCCGCGAGTTGTAATTTATCCGAGGTTTGGTACTTCGTGAAGGTTGTTGACTAAGAATCAAATGTGAAAGTTGTCGTAGTTGCTGAGTTATTATTTGTCCTTGTTGTATCTGTTGTTTTGGATTTAGGTTGTGTTTCCGCTCACTCTTCTGCGTCATTATTATGGTGTTCCGCTAATACTTGTTGTTTTCCCTTCCTTATTATAATTACTGTATTGTTAGTCATATTTCGTACTTTTCATGTAGAAATCATGCATTATTGTTCTATACTTATACTTGTTAAATTTATTAGACCAGTAGGTGTCTTGACTGTTCCTCGTCACTACTTCACCGAGGTTAGTCTTGATAGTTACTGGGTACCACTGTGGTGTGTTCATTCTTCACTTCTATACATTTTTTGTACAGATCCAGGTATTGGATCGCTAGTAGCTGTGCGGATCGTTGCTGTGGAGACTCAAGGTAAACGTGATGCTGTGTTGGCATGCTTCAGAGTTACCTTCTTATTTTATATTTAAAGTGTTCACTCTTATTTTGAGATAATTTTATTTTAGAGGTTTTATTCTAGCAACTCTGTAGAGCTTATGACTTGTACTACCGATTTTGGGAAATTATAAATTTTGTAAAGATTTCTATATTGAGACTGTTAGATTTTCTTAATTATTGTTGATATTCAATAAATATTAGTCTTACCTAGTCCCTAAGACTAGGTACCATCAGGATACCCAATAGAGGAGAAATTGGGTTGTGACAAGTTGGTATCAGAGCTCTAGGTTCATAGGTGCTACGAGTCATAAGAGAGTTTAGTAGAGTCTTGCGGATCGGTATAGAGACGTCTATACTTATCTTCGAGAGGCTATAGGAATATTAAGATAATATCATTTCCTTTATTCCTATCATGCAAGCTTATTGATCTCGAAGTTTGAACTTTTATCATTCCATTCTCTCACAGATGGTGAGGATACGAGCTGCAATTATCGATGATGCTCCTCCCTAAGAAGGTGCCGCCAGAGGCAAAGGAAGAGGCCGACGAGAAGTACATGCCGCAGCTAAAGCACCTACCATGGCAGCAGTTGAGGAGCCGCCGGTAGCTCCAGTTGGGGGACAGGTATCGTAGGTTCCTATTGTTACCCCTAGACACCAGGAGACTTTAGCACAGTTCTTGGGCATGTTTGGAATATTGGCTCAGATGGGGTTGATTCCGGTTTCACCAGCTACTTTACAAACCGGGGGAGGGTCTTAGACTCCCGCCACCCATACTCCAGAGCAGTGAGTTCATGTTGGTCAGGTTCTAGTGTCATGGCGACATAGCCTGTGGTTCCAATCCATCCCATGGTCAGGGTAGCAACATATGAGGAATAGCGTCTTAGACTTGCAAGGTTCAAGAAATGCGACCCTACTACATTTAGTGGTTTGGCTTCAAAGAGTGCATAGGGTTTTCTAGAGAAGTGCTATAACATTCTTCGCACTATGGGTATTGTTGAGATGAGTGGGGTTGGTTTTACTACATTCCAGCTTAAGAGAGCAGCTTATTAGTGGTGGGGGGCATATGAGTTGGGTAGCCCGGCCGATGTAGCTTCACTTATATGGGTTCAGTTTTTGGAGATGTTCTTGAGAGAGTTTGTACCTTAATCCCTTAGGGATGCATGGCGGGCAGAGGTTAAGCAGCTGCGCCAAGGTACTATGTTAGTATTAGAGTATGCCTTCAGATTTAGTGATTTGGCCAGACATGCACCTGCCTTGGTCGCTACAATTAGAGAGCGAGTCCGTAGATTTATTGAGGGGCTCAGGTATGATATTCGGTACAGCATGGCTCAGGAGTTGGAGTCAGATGTTTTGTTTCAGCAAGTGGTAGGGATCACTCGCCGATTAGAGGGCATGTACCGGGAGTGAAAGGACAAACAAGATTATGAGAGAGGGTACAGGGAGGCGAGGAGGCCTCATAGACCAGAGAGATCTGTTGGTCCTTATTTTGGAGGCAGGGTGTGACATAGTAGAGGTTTCGTGGGTTAGCCAGTTTAGTTTGTGCTTCAGGCTTCACACAGTGATTCAGGTGTTCATGGGTCTCAGAGTACCCGTACCGCACAGTTCCTACAGCCACGTCAGTAGAGGGGTTGCTTTGAGTGTAGAGATACTAGCCACATAATGAGAGATTATCCCACACTTCAGGAAAATGTGTCGCAACGAGATATTCATGCGAGTAGAGGGTTCCTAAGAGGGGAAGGCCCAGCCCGTTGATGTGTTTAATATGGTAGGCTTGAGGCCGTTGCACCAGATGATGTCATACAGGTATGGTTTTGGTTTGTTCTAGAGCAACACCTTCTGTATTCTATATCAATTCTGTTTATCGGGGTGAGTTCAAGATTTAGTATTCCCCTTACGTGTTTGCCCCTGTTGGGAGATTTCATCAGTGGTAGCCCATGTCTATCGTTTGTTTTTATTCATTATTGAGAGTTACGAGACTAGCAGTAAATTCCTGTTGTCCATTACGGTAGGCTTGATGTGATTACTGAGTATATTGGTTACGAGCTATCATTTTTATGCTCCACTGATGTGCGAGCCAGTACGTGTTGTAATTTTGTTGACGGAATTGATCTAGTGAAAGGTTCCAATTGGTTGATGTATATCCTACTAGTGACTTAGAGTTAAGGGTGAGACCCTTGTGATTTCATATGATTTGATGTGTTCAAACCGGACTGTGTACGGCAGTGGAAGTTATATCAGGATGGGATTCTTGTGATTTGTTCATATGCTTTAACTCTTTCCTTGTTTTATTGTTTTGTAAGTTAGTACTAATAGAGAGTTGTGCCTATCAGGCTTGTTTGATAGTTCCCATATGTGTTTCTCTTTTCACATTCAGTCATTTTCATTCTGTGCTTCTTGAGTTTTAGCTTGCGTGGTGTGTACCCGGTGGTGTTAGTTGTGACTTGTTGATTCGGGTGTTTGATTATGAGGTTTTCGTGTTCCTTGCATCATTGTCAGTGTTGTGGAGGGTTGGAACAGAGTTCTATCAAATATGAGGCCAATGGTTGGTGCTGGATTTCGGGCAGCTATTGTGATCAGAAATGTTGTTATGGGCTGTGGGGTGTGTTATGTTGTGTGGTCGTACCTTGTGGGAGTGGGCATGAGTTTTTGCAGCTAGTTGAGACTAATACCAGATTTAGAGGTCCGTAGAGTAATTTGAGGCATTTTGGCAAAAGTTGGAAAAGTTGAATTTTAGAAAATGAAAAAGTTTGACCCATAGTTGACTTTTGTAATATTAGAGTCATAATGCGATTCTGAGAGTTGGAACAGCTTTGTTATGTCATTTGGGGCCTGCCTCTAAAATTTGGCATCATTCCGGGTTGGTTTGATTGGTTTCGGCACGAGTTGTCGAAGTGGGAAGATTTGGAAGTTCATAGTTCGATTCATGGCGCGATTTGCATTTTTCGGTGTTGTTTGATATGATTTGAGACCTCGGGCAAGTCCGTGTTAGGTTATAGAATCTGTTGGTATGCTTGGACGGTGTCTCGGAGGCCCCGGACGTGTTTCAGGCGAGTTTCAGATGTTTTGCATAGTTTTGAACAGGTCTTGTTCTGGTGTTTTCGCACCTGCGACCATGGAGCGCAGGTGTGGCTCCGCTTCTGCGTAAGCCTAGCCGCTTCTATGGTCATGAAGTCCTGGGTGATTGCTCGCTTCTTCGGAGGCTGGCACGTAGGTGCGGAGGCCGTCTTTGCGGTCCAGCAATCGCACTTGCAATTTATTTCGCTTCTGTGGCTTACCTTTTCGTTTCTACGGTACCGCTGGTGCGGCTGTATATCCGCAGATGTGGTCCCAGGTCTGTTAGCTAAGTTTACAGATGTGGACTCTTTCTCCCAAATGTCATTCCGCAGATGCGGTTCCTTGTCTGCAGATGCGGAAGTTCTGGAAGAAATATTTAAGTCGAGGGTTTGGCCATTTTCTTCATATTTGTGTTTTAGACTTCGGTTTTGGTAGCTTCTTTTTGTGTTTTTCAAGCAAATCGATTGGGTGATTGTTCTTCACCTAGAATTTAATATATTCCATGATTTTACCTTTACTTTTATCATTTGATTGGTTTTTTGAGTTGAGAAAAATGGTGGTTTTTGTATGGTTGAACTCGTATCGGAATGGGTATTCGGTTTTCATAAAGTTTGTTGGGTTCCGAGGCGGGGCTCGGGGGTCGACTTTTGGACCGATTTTTGGATTTTGTTAAAGATTGAGACTTTATGATCCGAAATAGTTTCTTATAAGTTTTATTTGTGCTTTGAAGTTATTTTGGTTAGATTTGAGCCGTCAGGAGGTCTTTTCACCCAAAAAGTTCATTTTAGAGTATCAATTTGTCTTCTTTGAGGTAAGTACCTTGCCTAACCTTGTGTGGAGGATTTCCCCTTAGGATTTGAGTCTTCTACATTGATTGTAGTTTGTGTACGCGAGGTGACGAGTGCGTACTCGAACTTATTTGTGGAAAGCTGACCTTTAGGGTTCTTAGGTCCTTATATTCACCGAGTATGAAGTTGTTCTTGATACGACTGAGTTTCCTATTTTTAGTTTCACTTCTACATGCTTAAGTAGAATTAATTGCTTTATGATTCACTCTTATTGCCTATTTGACTCTTATTTGACTTAACTGAAGATCTTACCTATCCTATTGTCATGCTATCATTTTCATAACTGCCTATCCTTACCTGAAATTAGGGGTGGCAAACGGGCGGGTCGGGTTGGATATGAGCGGGTCAAAATGGATAAATTATCCGACTCGGCCCCTATTTGAAACGGATAAAAATAGATTTATCCGACGGATAATATGAAATCCATATTATTTATGCTTCTTAAATATGATCACTTATGAGAGTATTCATTGTCTTCCAAACTTGAGGAACTCCAATTTGAGGCTTTAAAAAGTTAAACACATTAGTTATCCATTGGGTTAACCATTTTCTAAGTGGATAATATGATTCTTTATCCATATTCGACCCATTTTTAAGTGGTTCATTATCCAACCCATTTTTTGATGCATAATATGGGTGGATAACTGTTTTCTTTTAACCATTTTGCCACCTCTACCTGAAATTATTATTATCTCATCCTATAATTGTTTAGTCTTAATTGAGGTTGCAATTATCTTTCCGCCGCTTGTCCTTAATTGAATTGTTGATTAACCATCGTAATCGCTCAACCTTAAAGGAAGTTAGATGTCTTATATTTCAGCTAACATAGTATTATTTGGAATTATTTGACTCGTGTTAGCTTCCTTTTTGTTGAATTGTATACTCTGGGATCATTTCTACATTTTAGTTTCCCCTTGTTTAACTGTTCCCTTTACGCTTAACATTCTTTAATGTTGTTATTCCTTGTGAACGGGTTCTACCGTTTCTTTGTGATTTAATCTTGAGTTGATTTACTTGCCGTACTTTGTATTATTGTCATTGTTGTGGTGATGCACGAGGTTTCTGCCGTGCTGTAATTGTTATCTTTGTTGGTTGCACTGCATATTTACTTTAGGACTACGAAACGGTATTCTGAGAGATCCCCATGTTATGCATATTTACTTAGGGACTACGAAACGATATTCCGGGAGATCCCCTGTTCTGCATATATATATATATATACTCAAATTGTAGAATACTATATTGGTTCCATCTCTACTGTGTAGCAGCCACAAATCAATGGACATATTTCAAACAACGCAAAATATCATTCAAAAAATATATATTCCAACCCCAAGTACATATCGCTTTAACAAATCGATGATGTGAAAGGAATAAAAATGTTCGTTATGGATTGAGTATTAAGTTACGTAAATATGGAAAAGGCCCAAAATAATAAATCCATGCATCTCTAGAAAACAATAGATCTAGAATCAGGTAAACTTATTTTTACTTGGAGAAATATTTTTTTTAACATAAAAGCACGATAATTATATTACTTAAAACATATTACAAAAGAGGACATAATCTTTAGTGCATTACTATTGCCCATACTTGCCAAGTAAGTACAAACATTGGTAGAGATACTTCTAATACTATTACATAGTTCATGCTTGTTCGTCAATACTTCTTGTTCAGCAAAATAAGGTGGACGAGCATGATAAACACATTTGGTAAGGGGGTGAGGGGTGCTTCATTGCTTCTTTAGCCATCAAATGTGCCACTTCGTTGCCGTCCCTAAAGTTGTGCTTCAGGGTTGGGAGTTTAATGACGTCAATGCTATCAGTTTCAATTTTCATATTTGTAAGATTAAAATCCTTTGCAATTTTGAGTCCTTCTTGCAAGGCCATCAGTTCTGCATGAGTTGGTGAGGAGGCGTGTATTGGTTTGTGATAACCCATGATCCAATCTCCATTGTTGTTACAGAATGACCCACCAATTCCTGCTGCATTATTGTTAGTAGAGAAAGCTCCATCATAGTTTAGTTTAATAATATTTTTAGGTGGTTTGTGCCACTTGATCTCAATTGAAACCTTTTTGGTAGTAAATGGGTTTCCTTCTGTGAAGAAGATATATTCTCATGCAAGGTGAATGAGCTTTTTCGTATCCAAACAACAATTAAGGTTGTTAATGTTGTTTCGATTTCTATTTTTCCAAATTTCCCATATGCAGAATGGAAAAATGGTTTTCCAACAAATGTTGTGAGAGTTGTGACAGATGAAAAAAATCTCTTAGGTTTACGAGCCAATTTACATCACCAATTATGTTAAGGGAAGTGATGCCCATGGTTGTCTAGAATTGACGTGTGAATGAGCAGTTCAAAAAAATGTGTTGGATGTTTTCTATACCTAATCTGCATGTGGTGCAAGTGGTGTCAATGTTCATGCCAATTTTGTATAGGCAGGCTCGACAGGGGATACAATTATGTAAGCATTTCCATAGGAAGATTTTAATTTTATTTGGACAATGAAGGTCCCAGTTCCATTTGTACGAGTTAGAAGAATGATTAGTTTTAGTGAGGAGATTTTAGCAATACTTTGTGGAGAAGGTACTATTTGATCTAATTCTCTAGCTAATTTCATCAACTTTGGAGTTGTTAGAGGGTGCTGGAGTAATGTTAATATTTTTGATTAGCTCAGGAGGTAATTCTAAGGATATTGCCTTTAAGTCCCAATTTTTATTCTTGATTAGGCACCTAGTGAAAGGATAATGTCATTCTTGTTGAGGGTGCCCTCAATTGAGCTTCTTAGAGAGGAGGAATTATAAATGCAATTGTTATACTAGATATTCAATTGGAAATTTGTAGAAGGATGCCAAAAAATACCCTTGTTGCATATTTTCCACCCCTTGAGAATGGATTTTCAAATGAAAGAATTGTTAGTTATTGATTTAGAGTGAGCATATTTGGACATTGCGAGATGACACCAAGGAGTGGAAGGGTTTTTTAAAGTCTCCAGACTAGGCTAGAAAGGAGAACCAAATTTTATCTTTTACCTGATGAATACCTAAACCTCCCTCAGTTTTTCCCCTGGTAATAGTATCCCAGCTAATAAGGTGAAGTTTTTAGTTGTACTGGTGGAGCCCCAAATAAAGTCTCTTTGAATTTTATCAATAGATCTTAGGGTTTTGGGGGGAAGAAGAGTGTATTGCATTAAATGGGAAGGAATTGCTCTTAGAGTACTAGTTGCTAAGGTGGTACGTCCAGCCATATTAAGAAAAGGGCATTTCCAATGGGATAGTTTAGAATGTAACTTTAGGGTAATGATTAAGAATTAGAAAACCAAGGTATTTTTCAAATTCATTGGTAGATTTTATACCAAAAAGAGATGTTAGGAAGTTTGATTGGTCCTTTGAGCAATTTGTCGGGATGACAATCCTTGATTTAGCTTTGTTGATGGCTAGACCAGATTCCATAGTAAAAAAGTCCATGCATTTTTTTATGCAACGACTTATTTTTTTTATTAGATTTTCCCATAAGATTATGTCATTTGCAAATAGATTATGGGACAAAGAAGGGCCCCTATGGCCAATTTGAATGGGATCCCAATTTCTAAGATCAACTTGGTGGTTGATTAGTCTAGATAGTAATTCAATACATAATATGAATATATAAGGGGAGAGAGGGTCTCCTTGACGAATACCCCTACTGGGTTGAAAAAAGTTATTTCTTGTCCCATTAACTAAAACACCTATTGAGCTAGTAGTTATGCAATGCATAATGAGCCTAGATATCTTTGGAGGAAATTTGAAGTATTGAAGGGTCTTGTGGACAAAAGACCATTCTACCCTATCAAAAGCTTTCTCTAGGTCCAATTTAATAATCATATCCAAGTTGATTTTTTTGAATGCCTAAGGTTGTTCATAATCTCTTGAATTATGATGACATTATCACTAGTTCTTCTGTTTTTAATGAAGCTGGATTGCATTGAGTTAATTAGGAGGGGGAAGAAAGGCTTCATTCTATTAGCAATTATTTTAGTGATGATTTTTAAGCAGTATTGCACAACCCAATAGGTCTAAAGTTTTTGAGGTTGTTTGCATTAGGAAATTTGAAAATGAGATATAAGTAAGTTTCATTGATGCCACTAGGTAAGAATTGAGTGTTGAAAACTTGGTGACAATATGAAGTAAAGGAGTTTCCTATTATATGCCAATATTTTTTGTAGAAGAATGGATGGATGCCATCTGGACCTGGTGCTTTAAAAGGTTTGAATGAAAAATAGCCTTGATGATTTTCATATTAGTAAGAGGGTAATCTAGGCAGCTTAGGTCAGCCTTATTGGCACTTGAGGGATCAGAGATTGAATTGTTTATCAGAGAAGCAATCTTAGCAGTTTTAAAGGCTTCTATAAAGAAGGAGAGCTTGTGATAAATTATTTGCTTTGGTTCAGAGATCCACTCCCCATTATCTTTGGTGAAGTACATTATGACATTTCGACGTTTACGATTTGAAGCCATAATATGAAAATACTTGGTGTTGGAATCACCTTCATTAAGCCAATTACTCTTAGACCTTAACTTCCAAAAATCATGTTCCATATGAAGAATATTGTTATATTCTAGTTGGAGGTTGGATTCAAGTTTTTGAAGGAAGTGACTGTTTTTGGTAATGAGGAAAAGTTTGGATACCATTTAATCTAGCTAGGATTTGCCTTTTCTTTTTAAAAATATCCCCAAACGTAGTATTTTTCCATTTTATAACCTCATTTGTAAAATTGTTTTGGGCATCAACCAAGTCTTTCCTAGCCAACATTGCTTGACAATGTTGATAAAATCCGGATGCCTACACCAAATAGTTTCCAAACGGAAAGGTTTATTTCTGCTGTCTCCATTCCTAGGGATTAGATTAATGAGAAGAGGATTATGATCCGAGTGAGTTTTTTGAAGGTGAAGAACCACAACTTTAGGGTATAGGTAAATCCAATCTTTATTAACAAATATTCTGTCTAGACGTTCCATAATCAACCCTTTAGATTTTTTTTCTATGGTCAGACCATGTATACTTACAACCCTTATAACCTAGATCTAAAAGGTTACACCGGTTAATACTATTCCAAATAGTGTTGCTACATCTACGTTTTATAGAGTTACCACCTAATTTATCATTAGAAGTAAGGACATCATTGAAATCACCTCTAAGTAACCAAGGCCCCTTAAAACTATTGCTAATATTTTCTATGTTGTTCCACATTTCAACACGTTTATAAAGCTTAGTACTAGCATAAATGGAAGAAAAAAGCCAAGTAGTTTTAGAAGGGAGTACCTAAATGGTGGCATGTATCTCTTGATTATTCCTAACAAAATCATGCACCTTGACAATACTAGCATCCCATAAGAGCACTATGCCACCGGATTGACCTTCACTAGGAACCTCGATCATTTGAGAAAAATCAAAGTCACTTAGAAGGGACATATGACTTTCCATTCTAGTTTCTAAAAGAGTAACCATGCACGGCCTATGAGTATCCAACATTTTCCGAAAATTCATCCTGAAATTCTCATTGTTACCTCCCTGGATGTTCCAAATTATGATATCGGTTGGTCTAAACATGTTTTCATGGTTGTTTGTTGGCCCATTTTCCTTCTGGACTTGAAGGACTGGATTCCTCCTCAATGATGGAACTAAGATCATTGCGTGGTTTTCCACTATTGGGTCCTGAGGAGGCCTCACATCCATTGAGAATTTGTAAAGTGCTATTGGGAAACTGAGTACATACCTCTTCTCTCATTGGTCCCTGAATAGATACACTTTTACTTCATTAATTCTTGAAAACTCTATGACTGGTCCTGACCCAAACAAATTTATTTCTTCTTCCTCCACCATTTCTATGTTTTCTGGTTCTGGTGCATTGGGAGGGCCCTGAGCATGAGGGATCATTTGTGGGATCTGAGGTAGAGCTTGGGGATCTTGTGGGGGGTGGAGGGTGTGCATGGGGTGGTGTCTGCATGTTGGAGTTATTTTATGGATCTACACTGTCGAATGTGGTTGTCCAAGGAATGAAGATTGGGTTCATATTGTTGATCTCCCCTGGTAGGAAGAAGGGGAGATCAATTGGAACTTGCTGAGATTGGATTGGTTTAGGTGAGGGGGAATACTCCATTGATTTCTCATTGCTTGAGCTTGACTCAGGTTCAATGATGGGGCTAGAGGGTTGAGGATGTTGTTCATCCACACATGGTTGAGATATTTACTCATCGCCATGTTCATGCCTTCTGATACTAATTGTGCTAGGAAGTGGGAGTTTTGGAGCACAATAATCATTTCCTGGAAATTTAGAACCATGCTGAATGTTATTGCATGGTCCATGAGGGCTTGTACCACCCATCAAAGAGGTTGATAATCTTGTGGTAGTGGTGACTGGATGAAGAAGGTCTGGTTGCCCGTTGGTGAATTTTGTGGTAGAGGTGGGTTGGACATGTTTAAGGCTCGTTGGTGCATTAAGATTTGTACTAAACGATACCTTCTTCTCTGAGTTATTAGGATTCTTGGCATTTCCAAGAGAAGAGGTAGGGTTTATATGAACGTTAGGAGAAGTGTTGTCTAGGGTTGTGTTGTGATTAGCCATGTTGGGGAGGCTATCAATGATTGTATCTGTAGAGATATCTTTGAGATTACTTGGAGCAGTGGTATTAATAAGATTTGGACTTGATTATGTGTGAGAAACGTGGTTGATTCCATTGGCCATTTGGGGGTTGATGTATAATTATTTGGCCACGTGGTGAGAGTTTAGATGTGGAGAATTACTCTCCATGCAGAGAGGTAAGTCTTTATTATTGAGTGATTGGAACTATTAGATAGTTGAGTATTGTTTGTGTGTGAAATACGTTTTGTTTTAAGGGGGGTTAGGGAATCATTAGACGTAGTAGTGAAATTCTTTGATTGCATGTTAGTTAATTGGCTTGTTTTAGAAGCTACCAAATATATGTCCATTGGCTCACTGACTGCCACATCAATAGCCATGGAAGAAGTGTTGTTACTTCTTAGGCCATTTGTGTTTGTATAGGTGAGATTAGACGTAGATTCCAAAGTATCAAAATTATTGTTTGTGACAATATGAGTTTTGCTGTGGTTAAACTTTTCATCATTTAGAAAAGGAGTAGTAATAGCTTTATTAATAGTAACAGTACTTTGCCATCTAGGTTAATATTTTGTAGAGGGGGTTTAGACTTACCTGGGGTGGGAGGGATTGGAACAACTGTCTTACCAGCGTTGTGGTGCGACATTTTTGGCTTGTAGATGGACCTTCTTTTTTTGAGGAAAGCAATAGTGTGCCAGGCATCCTCCTTGGGCAGAAGAGATCCTATTTGCATGCTGGAATTAGAAGTGTCCAATGCCTTGGATTGGCTACTAGCACAGTCTCCTTCTGGATGGGTAGATTTGCTCCTTTGCTTTATGTAGTTGCATGAGGCCATTGAATGCCCTAATCTGCTGCAATTTTTGCATAGAAAATTAACCCCTTCATAATGAATTTCCTACTTATGCTGGCCAATGAAAATAAATAGTTTAACGTGGAGCTCTAATGGAACCTCTATGCAAAGCCTAGCATAACAACCCCTTAGAGTGGAAGAAGTGCATGCATCAATCTTTAGTAGCTTGCCAATTTTGTTGCCAACTTTTTTTAGTATTAGTCCATCATAAAATTCCGTTGGTAATTGTGGTAAGCGTATCCATATAGCGGCTTGTGTTATTTTAGCCTATAAGGCAATAAAATTAGGCACCCATTTTTGAATGGATAAGAAGTGACCAAAGTTGAACCAAGGGCTATTGTGGAGGACTTTGAGCATGGTATCTTCATTGCTAAATTTTGTAATATAATAATCTGACCTAGATCGATCAGTGGGAAGTTTTTCTTTAATTTTCACAAGTCTTGAATCTTTCATTTGAGTAATTGGTGTTGAATCCTTATTCCTTGTAGTTTTATAATTGTTGAGTACCTCCAGGGAGAGTAAATTCTTTAGAGATCTTCTAGAGATAGTTGAATTAGGTGATCACCATTTGAGTGGGAGATGAAGTTCCCCATATCATCAGTATGGTTTGGATGAGGTTGGTCATGTGAATCGATGATCATGTTAATCTGACCATCTTGTAAGCCATCGATTAGTTTGTCTTTAAAACTAGGGTTGGAAGGAGTAGTAGTTACTGTGGAATACATTGGATCAATATCGGATGGTTTAGGAGGGATTAGATTAGAGATTTTTGATTGTTGCATGGATAGGCAGTTGATACATTTTAGTGAGGAGGAGGTTCTCTCCTGGAGAAATATACTACTTAATTACTTATTTCTTGGTCGAAGTGTCTAGATCTAACTATGTTAATTAAGCCTAAAACAACTGTTTTTCATTTCCTATATCGGAAATCGATGAGAAATCTAAATGGAACTTTAAATTATGTGGCGCTTCATTTAATATGGGTATTCTTTCAATATTTTGTACTCTCTTTTATTACTCTTTTTTATTATAGTTGATTGCTCATTTCCGTCGTGGACGTAGGTCAATTGACCGAACCATATTAATGTTTGTGTCTCTTTGGTATATTTCTCTTTTGTTGTCTGATTTATCGTCGTTCAAGATTTGCGTTA
This sequence comes from Nicotiana tabacum, assembly GCF_000715075.1. Lineage (NCBI taxonomy): Eukaryota > Viridiplantae > Streptophyta > Magnoliopsida > Solanales > Solanaceae > Nicotiana > Nicotiana tabacum. The sequence goes on along the minus strand of NC_134087.1, from coordinate 52,693,034 downwards.
CTAGCCTCCGCATTACACCTGATTTTTTTGGTTCTAACAACTGCAACTCCCTATCCTATTACTCTCTGCCAATCCTCCTGTCCATCTTCTTTGTTTTTACTCTTTGAAGACTAAATAGACATGTCCTATACTCCTATTCTCCTTTAGGCTTTAGCTAAGATAATCCATTAAAAGTACCCTTCTTCACGGAGAGTATAATATAGTTAAATATTTCAATAAACATCTTATTTGTTTCAAATATTTTTGATTGTTATAGTGAAATGCTGTTATAAAAAAAATTATAACATAATATGAAATATTGGCTCCAAATAAAATTTAGTTGTTATATATGACTATTATAGAGAAGTTTAATTGTGTTACTACTATGTAATAAGTAAGTACGATCTTAATAATATCAAACACATTTTCCATCATATATATGATGGTTTAATAAGGAAAGAGACTACTTACATATTTAACATCTTCTGTAGTCACAAAAACCAGTTCTCAACATGTTGCTGCTATATACACTGCTACCTTTACTTTCTTTGGGAATTTATGAGTTGCATCCGTAACACAGTCCTCCTGCGCTATGTCCTACCAATATTACCTATACACAATAAATAACATCATTCTTAATTAGGTCTTTATTTGACCACTAAAGTATCACAAATATGCATGTAATATTACAAGAAAAATATTTAAACTAAAAAGAAAACTATATACACAATTTCAAGAAAACTAAAAAAAATGTAAACTTTAACGTATAGATTTTTATATTTTAATTTATAAACTAATAAGATAAGATTATAACACAATTTATTTTTTAAAACACACACTAAATATTCAAGAAAACTATTTATTTTTTTTAAAAAAACTCATAGAAATTAAAATAAAATATCTAGATGTTTTACAAGTATACAATGCAATACTGTTAAAATTACTATGAAATAATCAACTATAACGTTTTATCAAATAATTAAAAATTATAATTTCTTAGAAAATATATCAAACTATATATTTTACCTCCCTAAAAATAAATACACAATAAAATTTATTAATACTGTAATTTAAAATATTATTCCTTCATGGATAAATGTAACATTTTTTTAAATAGCAAAAATAATAAATGTATGATAATTTTGAGAGATATAGAACTGAGGCATGATACTACCGTTCGCCTCGACAGTATCATGTAACGCACTTTTATGTGATCAGGTCATTAGCCTCGGAAGTATCATGTAATACACTCGTATGGGATCCAGTCGTTCGCCTCGGCAGAGTACATATTCTTAGGGGATCAGATCTTAGGAGATCGACATAGTACATTATTCTTATGAAATCGAGTCGTACGCCACGACATGATATCACACCATCACTTTAACAGGATCGGGTCGTGCACCTCGGCAGAATTTTGCGTAATATTTGATAAGGAGTCAGCTAATTTATGAATTTATCTCACTTGAGACGTGATATTTTGGTGGTTATTGACCTAGCATACATTCCATTCAAGGTAGTAATTGGTATTAGAGGATTTTGTGTTCACTCTTCTATTAAGGATCATGTTATGTACATATATCTGTTTTCGATGTCGACCAGTCGTCACTACTTCTTCGAGGTTAGGCAAGATACTTATTGGGTACACGTTGATTTATGTATTCATACTACTTGTACATTAATTATGCAGGTACTGAGACATGTACATTTGGTGGTCATCTTGGCGCTTAGGTGTCACGACCCGGATTTCTTACCCTCGGGAGTCGTGATGATGCCTACTAGTAAAAACTAGGCAAACCAACTATTTGAACTATTTATCTTTTTCCCATTTTTAATCCTTTAACAATTAAGTGCCAACGTTATATAAACAACGGAAATTAAAAGCGGAAGACTGAAACGTAACAAATTAATTAAGATGTCAATACCAATCCATACATAAACTACCCAAAGATTGGTGTCAAAATTCCACAGACTGTCTAGGATTACTAAAAATAAGGGTCTGAAAGATTTATTACAACACTGTCTCTGAAATACAAAAAAGAAATAGAATGAAAGGATAGGAGGAGACGCCAGGGCCTGCGGACGCCTGCAGGACTACCTCGGATCTCCAAATGGACTGAAGGCAGCCACCTAAAGCTATGGTCCGTATGCTCCTCGAATGTTGACTCGTGCTCTTATCATTTTCATAACTTATAGCTCTTGTGAATACACTAATACTAATCTTGCCATTCCAGCAGTTTCTCTGTGAATAAATCCAAAGTCTAGGGTATTCCCCCCTTTAGCCTTTTTGCTCATATCATGACATGTGGTCGAAATCTTCCTAATCATGCAACTTCTGTTACCTCCTGTCATGCAACCTATATGATCCTGACTTTGTAAGTGCACTTATGCGATTCATCTTTCCTTTTTTCCTTTTATCTTTTAGTCAATATCTAGGCCTTACTTTGTATATACAAGGCTTAATAGGATGCCTCTCTGGGCCTCTATAGGTGTGTTGAAGTCCTTTGCTCGATACTTTGTAGATTTTGCGAATATGGCCATATCTCATTTCATAGATCTGGTTACCCATTCATACGAATTTACTGCATTTACATGGGTTATACTATACCGTAATTTTTGCTTCAATCTACCTTTACTGAGGTATGCTTACCAAGCTCCCAGTTACTTTTGTGGCCTATCCTTTAGGTATAAATCTCAGTCCTTTAATGCTCCTTCATTACCGCTCGTCTTAAGAATGGAGGCCTAATCTCATCTCATACTTTGTGACTTTTGTCCATCCATTATTGATTCACCTCAATATTAATCTACAATATACCATTGATAATTTGAAACTTCTTACGTCATACCTTGCCACTAGGGCTTACGTTCCATCGAGGAATATTTGAAGTGATTTTCCTTATCCACTTAGGGGTAATACTATACTTCAATGACCGTATTTTATAGCATCCCAATGTGATTCACTTAAGTGGGTATTCTAATCTCGTACAATCCATGAAGTCATCTTCAAATCATTACTCATTCGAAAACCTAAACGTCATCCTCTATCCATCACAGTTATACCCTTATTGTACTATCAGGGCAGCATTCCACCTTTTCTAAATGCTACTAGTCTTAGACTCCTTTAAGTTCATTCAAGCTATACTGAGCTTCTATAACTTTAGAGAAACCATCAGCTCTTCTTGTTTTCATGGGCTTAATCCCGAAGACATATCCATTCTCGTCACCTTCTCACTCGCCTTTTTCTTATCCTTACTCCTGTCTTCCTAAAACCTTGCCGCTCTACCATACTTTATCTTGCAAACTACACATATCCATTTATGCTACTTGCAACTTTTCTTCAACTTGCTTGCACAATAGATTTTCTTATATTATCCTGGAATATCAAGCGAGACGTCACATCATCTCTAACTCTTCTATACTCTTTTAACTACACCTCTCGATACGTAGAAACCATAGGCTGGAAGATATGCCACTAGCGATGCCGCTATCATTCCTGGATATTGCATCCCAATGCTTATAACCTTCTATCCGAAGTATGGACTATTCACAACTTTTTGCATTTTAGTACCTCGTACGTTGTTCACTTTTACCTTACTTACTTAAAATTTCGTATCATATCTTCTATCTCTTTCATAACCTCCCTTCCACCTAGGTGTAATTCACGTCCATAACTTGAATCTCTATTATAATACTCGCACCTCTGGTACATACACAATCTGGTGGGAGCTTCGTACTAACTTCTTATGAGGCTGGTACTTCTTCTAACTGGCTTCCTTGTAGAGCCATTAAGATTATAGTCGTTGTGTTGTTTCTCTTGAACATCTGCTATTAAGAGCTATTCTGTCATCTTCTCCAGCACAACTTCTATAATTTTTCTAGGTCCAATAATCAGACTCCTGATTTACTTTGGTGATGTAATTCTTTAGTTTCCTCTTCCTTCTGATCAGCCTATACGTAGGCTTAAGCTATCTTCCGATATGTGGCACATGGTATCAGTTATTACCTTAGCCTTTCATGGGCATTATGGAATATCCATGATACAATCTTCTAACAATTCAATCCTTTGTCTATGCCCTGGGCTCAATTCTTTCTCTTAACTTATACCGGAGTCTTCTATGGCTGTATGATTGTCAGCAAATATGCTGCCTGGATAATGTTCCAAAATCTTGAGTGTATCCATAACGTACTAACTCTGGATCATTGATCAAATAATTCTTTCGTTCCGTCTTAGATTTCTTTCAATGTAAGCTATTACTTCTCCTGGTCTTTCTGCCCCTTGTTGCATCTATACTTAGCTTATCTTAGTGCCTACACTTGCTAGAGTTTTCATACAACTCATATGATCTCTAATATTACTTATAATTCTTACTTCCCGTATCATTAGCCACAGTAGGTGCCACTTTCCTTTGGAATGCTTACAATGTTGTTGCGGGGCTGTTGTTACACGACCATTTCCTCTTTAAGTCACTGTGCTTAGGTTGAAGCCTTCTTCCTTATTTTTTCAGCTAGTCCTTTACTGTAGTACTTAGGGAGGATCCTCTGACTCTTGTAAAGATGCGAGCTTATTACGGACCATTTTAATGTCCTTACTTGCCTATAATCATCTGTAATTGCTTATTTCCATGCCCTTGTACTTGTATGGTTGCTTTTGAACTGATATTTTGACTGCCTTCCCAGTGGCACTTTCTTTTATCCCCGTAACACTCATATGGTACCTTTAACTACCCCGACTCTTGTTTGAATATATCTCAAGTATTATAATAATATTCTCCGAGGCTGAATTCTCCATGTTGGGTCCTACAATGTTTATCTTACACGATCTGATGACTCATGTATAACCTCCTGTTTAGCCATAACTGAGATCTTCCTGACTAATTACTAACTACTCGTTGGCCCATCCTCATGTCAATATTCCATGAAATCTTTCTTGGGTTATTTCCTTGGTCTTAAATTACGTCTCGCACTGGCTCCTTATTTATTAATAATAGCTCAGGCAGGAACCTTTACATCCTCTCCTTGACGTCGTGCTTGCACAATATTCATGAATCATAGTGTATTTGTAAGATTTGAATAAGTACAATCTCATCCCTTTCTCATTCTTATCGCGTTCTTCCCTTATCATTCCATAATCACCAGAACCACTTAATTCTGACTTAATATCACATCACTCCATATTCCCCCCTTTAGGGGTGCACTAAAAGTCGAAGCCACGAGGATATACCTATAGATGTTTTACCTCTTCTTCTTTGGCGTTGTTTCTCAACATCAATGATCCTTACTCGCCTTGCGGCAATCCTTTTGTACCAAGGATGACAAATTCCATTACTCATGAGGGTGACATTTAGCGTAACTGGAATATACAGTTCCTTAAGCTTAACTTTGCTCACATTTCTTGCTCTAGGGAAGCGTCTCCCTGAATGACCATTCTCTAAATTCATCATGAATCCTCTTATGTGGTCCATTCTATTACTGCCGGAACGAAATCTGAAATTTCCATGATGCCGAGTATTTTCCAATCATTCAGTCCCTAATTCATATTTGGTTTATCTTGTTTACCAATCCATACTAATTTCTGTTACTCTGGGGATTAACTCTCCCCTCTTGTAGTCACCTTGGAGTCACGAACTTATTTTTCGAAATGAGGATATAACCTTATGGCCTATACTCTTTTGTTATCTTAAGGCTCGCCACTTCTCGTTTCTTCCTTCTCTTGACTATAGGTTCTATAACACTCTACTGTTTTCATCCATGTATCAAACCTTATTCAAAATGCTTCCTTATCTCTCTTCTTATTATTTTGCTAATGTTTCTGCACAACCCTTTTCTTGCAAAAATTTCAATACGACATTCTTTTGCTCTTAGCTTCCCTTTGCTCTATCCAATGGCTCTTCAAGTTGCTTAACATTCTCGCTTTTCTAGGGGAGCGAGCCACACTAAGGTAATATTTATCCCATCAGGGCTTATGGTGCATGTCTTTGTAGTACTCATATCTGGCTGCACTATTTCAGAGTACACCATCTGGTGTCTCATATAGAGATCTATTAGCATATTTGCAATATCCTTCAGAAATATCAACTGACGCAAACAATTCATCCATCATATCTTCTTGTACTACTTCTGTTAATCCCAATAGGTCATATCTGAAATGGGTGCGACCAATTGTATATACCTTTGTTACCATTGAATATAACTCAAAAAGCTTATGTTCCTCTGCCTCAATTATAACCGCTGTTAACCTTCATTAACTGGGTACCCCGTACCCTTTTTCACCTTGCTCCTTTTACTTGCTGAAACTTGTACTTATCTTCTTAATCTCTCATTATCCTTCACCATAAAGATGGATAGACATTCTTGCCTTAAGGCTTCTTATCAGGAAGCTTACACCTTTCAGTACACCCACGATCTGCTAAAGACCTCATATTTACTTATCGTAGGCATCATACAAAAATCCAATTCCTCTTACTCAGCTCTTCCACAACTATATCCCTTTCCAACCTTCTTTCTGGATGTAGGCATCATGTTATTATGAATAACATAGAATTTTGGAACTTGAATTCTTATAAGTGAGCTATACCACACGATCTAGAGTAAGAAGAAAGAGTGACAATCCTAAATGCCCTGTAGCCTCCTGCTTATAAGTGTGGTGCACGACACACCCATAAACAAGACTCTACTAGACACAGCTTGTAGACTCCCTAGGACAGAACTGCTCTGATACCACCTTTGTCACAACCCAAACCGATGGGCCGCGACGGGCACCCGGTACCTTACTCAACCGAATACCAATGTAATGTATCTTTCTTATTACATCATCATATACACGTGATATACGGGCCTAATAGGCCAACATAATCATTTATAAACTCAAAACATAGGCCGACAAGGCCGTACAATCTTTTACGTACAAGACATATGTCTACAAGCCTCTAAGAATACATAAATGTCATATAGGTCAGGGCAGAGACCCGCCATACCAAACAATACACATCTAAATCATACTAACCAAACGCGCAACTCCGAAGCAAATGGAGCGCACCAACATCTTTCGCTGAACTGATAGCCTACTTGGAGGGCTCTCGACCTGTCTATCGGGACCTGCGGGAATGAAACTCAGCGTCCCCAGGCAAAAGGGACGTGAGTACGAATAATGTACCGAGTATGTACGGCACATAAATAAATACAAAAGAGACATGGAAGACATATAGAGTACATGACTCAGCCTGTAAGTATGAATAACTTTGTAGATCATAGATTACTTTTAGCGTCATGCATGTGCGCGTGAACGTCATGTCGTGCATATGTACTTGTTTCATAACATCATCAGCCTCTAAGGACATTCCATTATATCATACCGGCCACTGTGGGCAAAATCATCATCGTATACCAGCTGATCAGGTGGTGGTGCGTATATAACGCCATAGCCTTTCCCATATCCCATATACATATATTTACATATATACGCGTATATAACGCCGTTTGAGTACATACATATATATGTGTATATAATGCCGTTTGAATCATATTTTAGCCACTATGGGCAACATCATCATCATATACCAGCTGATCAGGTGGTGATGCGTATATAACGCCGTAACTTTTTCCCATATCCCATATACATATATTTACATATATATGCGTATATAACACCATCTGGTCATGGGTCAGTGCACATGAATGCAGTGCATAAAAAGTACGTCAATAAAATTATTCGGAATGTCATAAGACCATTTTGCCTCTGAGTAATATCATAAAAAACTCTTTTCAACTTTCGTAATTTTCTGAGACCCATGAACAGATGATAAGACATTATAACACACGGAAATTCAAGAACACAGATATCTCTAATACTTATAGAGTCATTCGTGGAATTTGTGCATTTGCACGTTCCGTTCGTATCGTATGGATCATGCCAAAAGAAAGAAGGGATAGCCTTAACATAACTGAGCCGGTTCTATATCCCTTTCAATACCTCCATCGCATAGGTCTTGGACAAGGAAACAAAAGAGAACTTCCACCAAAGATGATGATACGATCAGATGAAGCAGAACGTTGACATGAATTGTTTTGTGTTTCATTTGTTTGAACCATCTTAGGATTGCATGTTTGGTCATTCTGTGGTCAAGTTCTTGATTCCCTTGCCCATGAATGTATTTAGTTGAAACAGAATGTTGACATCAATAATTGTTTTGCCTTTTACCAAATTTTGTAGGTTGTGGGCCCCACTTATGTAAGACTTGGCCACCAATAATTCCTCCCATTTTGCCACCTTTCAATGTGACTTAAGAGTCACTTAAATGGCCATGTGTTTCTGCCACATTACTCTTTTGGATAATTAATTAAATTTATCCACTTATTAGGTAACCGGGTAATGTTTCGTTACCCGGTAATTAATCTATTACCCGCATAATTGAGAATTATTTCCACTTACTTAAAATACTACTCACTTTTTACATACCTCATACACCTTACTATCATGGTCATGTGGTACCTCGTATGGCACTAGTCCATAAATACCGAGTATTTTAGCTCAGACCGTATTTTATTCCAACATGCCAACTTGGACGAAAATTTATTTTCTTTGACCTGCTTCTCTTCTCACCTTCATGAATTTACTTATCACTTGTTTAAAATAGCATAATACTTAAAATCTCAAAATAATCCCATCCCCGAGCTTACATCGATTAACTTACGACGAAACATTAACAAACGAAAATGCGGGATGTAACATCATTCCCCTCTTTGTAACATTCGTCCACGAATGTTGACTGGTGCTCTTATAATTTTCATAACTTATAGATCTTGTGAATACATTAATACTAATCTTGCCATTCCACCAGTTGCTCTATGAATAAATCCAAAGTCTAGGGTATTCCCCCCTTTAGCCTTTTTGCTCATATCATGACATGTGGTCGAAATCTTCCTAATCTTGCAACTTCTGTTACCTCCTGTCATACAACTTGTATGATCCTGACTTTGTAAGTGCACTTATGAGATTCATCTTTCCTTTTTCCTTTTATCTTTTAGTCAATATCTAGGCCTTACTTTGTATATACAAAGCTTAATAGGATGCCTCTCTGGGCCTCTATAGGTGTGTTGAAGTCCTTTGCTCGATACTTTGTAGAACTTGCGAATATGGACATATCTCATTTCATAGATCTGGTTACCCATTCATACGAATTTACTGCATTTACATGGGTTATACTATACCGTAATTTTTGCTTCAATCTACCTTTACTGAGGTATGCTTACCAAGCTCCCAGTTACTTTTGTGGCCTATCCTTTAGGTATAAATCTCAGTCCTTTAATGCTCCTTCATTACCGTTCGTCTTAAGAATGGAGGCCTAATCTCATCTCATACTTTGTGACTTTTGTCCATCCATTGTTGATTCACCTCAATATTAATCTACAATATACCATTGATAATTTGAAACTTCTTACGTCATACCTTGCCACTAGGGCTTACGTTCCATCGAGGAATATTTGAAGTGATTTTCCTTATCCACTTAGGGGTAATACTATACTTCAATGACCGTATTTTATAGCATCCCAATGTGATTCACTTATGTGGGTATTCTAATCTCGTACAATCCATGAAATCCTCTTAAAATCATTGCTCATTCGAAAACCTAAACGTCATCCTCTATCCATCACAGTTATACCCTTATTGTACTATCAGGGCAACATTCCACCTTTTCGAAATGCTACTAGTCTTAGACTCCTTTGAGTTCATTCAAGCTAAACTGAGCTTTCTATAACTTTAGAGAATCCATCAGCTCTTCTTGTTTTCATGGGTTTAATCCCGAGGACATATCCATTCTCGTCACCTTCTCACTCGCTTTTTTCTTATCCTTACTCATGTCTTCCTAAAACCTTGTCGCTCTACCATACTTTATCTTGCAAACTACACATATCCATTTATGCTACTTGCAACTTTTCTTCACCTTACTTGCACCATAGATTTTCTTATGTTATCCTGGAATATCAAGCGAGATGACACATCGTCTCTAACTCTTCTATACTCTTTTAACTACACCTCTCGATACGTAGAAACCATAGGCTGGAAGATATTCCACTAACGATGCCGCTATCATTCCTGGATATTGAATCCCAATGCTTATAACCTTCTATCCGAAGTATGGACTATTCACAACTTTTTGCATTTTAGTACCTCGTACGTTGTTCACTTTTACCTTACTTACTTAAAATTTCGTATCATATCTTCTATCTCTTTCATAACCTCCCTTCCACCTAGGTGTAATTCACGTCCATAATTTGAAGTTCTATTATAATACTTGCACCTCTGGTATATACACAATCCGGTGGGAGCTTCATACTAACTTCTTATGAGGCTAGTACTTCTTCTAACTGGCTTCCTTGTAGAGCCATTATAGATTATAGTCGTTGTGTTGTTTATCTTGAACGTCTGTATTAAGAGCTATTATGTCATCTTCTCCAGCACAACTTCTATAATTTTTCTAGGTCCAATAATCAGACTCCTGATTTACTTCGATGATGTAATTCTTTAGCTTCCTCTTCCTTCTGATCAGCCCTTACGTAGGCTTAAGCTATCTTCCGATCTGTGGCTCATGGTATCAGTTATTACCTTAGCCTTTCATGGGCATTATGGAATATCCATGATACAATCTTCTAACAATTCAATCTTTTGTCTATGCCCTGGGCTCAATTCTTTCTCTTAACTTATACCGGAGTCTTCTATGGCTGTATGATTGTCAGCAAATATGCTGCCTGGATAATGTTCCAAAATCTTGAGTGTATCCATAACGTACTAACTCTGGATCATTGATCAAATAATTCTTTCGTTCCGTCTTGGATTTCTTTCAACGTAAGCTATTACTTCTCCTGGTCTTTCTGCCCCTTGTTGCATCCATACTTAGCTTATCTTAGTGCCTACACTTGCCAGAGTTTTCATACAACTCATATGATCTTGAATATTATTTATAATTCTTACTTCCCGTATCATTAGTCACGGTAGGTGCCACTTTCCTTTGGAATGCTTACAATGTTGTTGCGGGACTGTTGTTACACGACCATTTCCTCTTTAGGTCACTGTGCTTAGGTTGAAGCCTTCTACCTCATTTCCTCAGCTAGTCCTTCACTGTAGTACGTAGGGAGGATCCTCTGACTCCTATAAATATGTGAGCTTATTACGGACCTTTTTAATGTCCTTACTTGCATATAATCATCTGTAATTGCTTATTTCCATGCCCTTGTACTTGTATGGTTGCTTTTAAACTGATATTTTGACTACCTTCCCAATGGCACTTTCTTTTATCCCCGTAACACTCATATGGTACCTTTAACTACCCCGACTCTTGTTTGAATATATCTCAAGTATTATAATAATATTCTCCGAGGCTGAATTCTCCATGTTGGGTCCTACTATGTTTATCTTACACGATCTGATGACTCATGTATAACCTCCTGTTTAGCCATAACTGAGATCTTCCTGACTAATTACTAACTACTCGTTGGCCCATCCTCATGTCAATATTCCATGAAATCTTTCTTGGGTTATTTCCTTGGTCTTAAATTACGTCTCGCACTGGCTCCTTATTTATTAATAATAGCTCGGGCAAGAACCTTTACTTCCTCTCCTTGACGTCGTGCTTGCACAATATTCATGAATCGTAGTGTATTTGTAAGATTTGAATAAGTACAATCTCATTCCTTTCTCATTCTTATCGCGTTCTTTCCTTATCATTCCATAATTACCAGAACCACTTAATTCTGACTTAATGTCACATCACTCCATATTCCCCCCTTTAGGGGTGTACTAAAAGCCGAAGCCACGAGGATATACCTATAGATGTTTTACCTCTTCATCTTTGGCGTTGTATCTCAACATCAATGATCCTTACTCGCCTTGCGGCAATCCTTTTGTACCAAGGATGACAAATTCCATTACTTGTGAGGGTAACATTTAGCGTAACTGGCACATACAGTTCCTTAAGCTTAACTTTGCTCACATTTCTTGCTCTAGGAAAGCGTCTCCTTGAATGCCCATTCTCTAAATTCATCATGAATCCTCTTATTTGGTCCATTCTATTACTGCCAGAACGAAATATGAAATTTCAATGATGCCGAGTATTTTCCAGTCATTCAGTCCCTAATTCATATTTGGTTTATCTTGTTTACCAGTCCATACTGATTTACATTACTCTGGGGATTAACTCTCCCCTCTTGTAGTCACCTTGGAGTCACGAACTTATTTTTCGAAATGAGGATATAACCTTATGGCCTATACACTTTTGTTGTCTTAAGGCTCGCCACTTCTCGTTTCTTCCTTCTCTTAACTATAGGTTCTATAACACTCTACTGGTTTCATCCATGTATCAAACCTTATTCAAAATGCTTCCTTATCTCTCTTCTTATAATTTTGCTAATGTTTCTGCACATCCCTTTTCTTGCGAAAACTTCAATACGACATTCTTTTGCTCTTAGCTTCCCTTTGCTCTATCCAATGGCTCTTCAAGTTGCTTAACGTTCTCGCTTTACTAGGGGCGCGAGCCACACTAAGGTAATATTTATCCCATCAGGGCTTATGGTGCATGTCTTTGTAATACTCATATTTGGCTGCACTATTTCAGAGTGCACCATCTGGTGTCTCATAAAGAGATCTATTAGCATATTTGCAATATCCTTCAGAAATATCAACTGACGCAAACAATTCATCCATCATATCTTCTTGTACTACTTCTGTTAATCCCAATAGGTCATATCTGAAATGGGTGCGACCAATTGTATATACCTTTGTTACCATTGAATATAACTCAAAAAGCTTATGTTCCTCTACCTCAATTATAACCGCTGTTAACCTTCATTAACTAGGTACCTCGTACCCTTTTTCACCTTGCTCCTTTTACTTGCTGAAACTTGTACTTATCTTCTTAATCTCTCATTATCCTTCACCATAAAGATGGATAGACATTCTTGTCTTAAGGCTTCTTATCAGGAAGCTTACACCTTTCAGTACACCCACGATCTGCTAAAGACCTCATATTTACTTATCGTAGGCATCATACAAAAATCCAATTCCTCTTACTCAGCTCTTTCACAACTATCTCTCTTTCCAACATTCTTTCCGGATGTAGGCATCGTGTTATTATGAATAACATAGAATTTTGGAACTTGAATTCTTATAAGTGAGCTCTACCACACGATCTAGAGTAAGAAGAAAGAGTGACAATCCTAAATGCCCTGTAGCCTCCTACTTATAAGTGTGGTGCACGACACACCCATAAACAAGACTCTACTAGACACAGCTTGTAGACTCCCTAGGACAGAACTGCTCTGATACCACTTTTGTCACAACCCAAACCGATGGGCCGCGACGGGCACCCAGTACCTTACTCAACCGAATACCAATGTAACGTATCTTTCTTATTACATCATTATATACACGTGACATACGGGCCTAATAGGGCAACATAATCATTTATAAACTCAAAACATAGGTCGACAAGGTCGTACAATCTTTTGCGTACAAGACATATGTCTACAAGCCTCTAAGAATACATAAATATCATATAGGACGGTACAGAGTCCCGCCATACCAAACAATACACATCTAAATCATACTAACCAAACGCGGAACTCCGAAGCAAATGGAGCGCACCAACATCTTCCGCTGAGCTGATAGCCTTCTTGGAGGGCTCTCGACCTGTCTATCGGGACCTGCAGGCATGAAATGCAGCATCCCCAGGCAAAAGGGACGTCAGTATGAATAATGTACCGAGTATGTACGACACATAAATAAATACATAAGAGACATGGAAGACATATAGAGTACATGACTCAGCCTGTAAGTATGAATAACTTTGTAGATCATAGATTACTTTTAGCGTCATGCATGTGCGTGTGAACGTCATGTCGTGCATAGGTACTTGTTTCATAACATCATCAGCCTCTGAGGGCATTCCATTATTTCATACCGGCCACTGTGGGCAAAATCATCATCGTATACGAGCTGATCAGGTGGTAGTGTGTATATAACGCCATAGCCTTTCCCATATCCCATATACATATATTTACATATATACGCGTATATAACGCCGTTTGAGTACATACATGTATACGCGTATATAACGCCATTTGAGTACATACATATATATGCGTATATAACGCCATTTGAATCATATTTCAGCCATTATGGGCAACATCATCATCATATACCAGCTGATCAGGTGGTGATGCGTATATAACGCCGTAACCTTTTCCCATATCCCATATACATATATTTACATATATATGCGTATATAACGTCATCTGGTCATGTGTCAGTGCACATGAATGCAGTGCATAAAAAGTACGTCAATTAAATTATTCGGAATGTCATAAGAACATTTTGTCTCTGAGTAATATCATAAAGTAAACTCTTTTCAACTTTCGTAATTTTCTGAGACCCATGAACAGATGATAAGACATTATAACACACGGAAATTCAAGAACACGGATATCTCTAATACTTCTATGAATAGAGTCATTCGTGGAATTTGTGCATTTGCATGTTCCGTTCGTATCGTATGGATCATGCCAAAAGAAAGAAGGGATAGCCTTAACATACCTAAGCCGGTTCTATATCCCTTTCAATACCTCCATCGCATAGGTCTTGGACAAGGAAATAAAAGAGAACTTCCACCAAAGATGATGATACGATCAGATGAAGCAGAACGTTGACATGAATTGTTTTGTGTTTCATTTGTTTGAACCATCTTAGGATTGCATGTTTGGTCATTCTGTAGTCAAGTTCTTGATTCCCTTGCCCATGAATGTATTTAGTTGAAACAGAATGTTGACATCAATAATTGTTTTGCCTTTTACCAAATTTTGTAGGTTGTGGGCCCCACTTATGTAAGACTTGGCCACCAATAATTCCTCCCATTTTGCCACCTTTCAATGTGACTTAAGAGTCACTTAAATGGCCATGTGTTTCTGCCACATTACTCTTTTGGATAATTAATTAAATTTATCCACTTATTAGGTAACCGGGTAATGTTTCGTTACCCGGTAATTAATCTATTACCCGCATAATTGAGAATTATTTCCACTTACTTAAAATACTACTCACTTTTTACATACCTCATACACCTTACTATCATGGTCATGTGGTACCTCGTATGACACTAGTCCATAAATACCGAGTATTTTAGCTCGGGCCGTATTTTATTCCAACATGCCAACTTGGACGAAAATTTATTTTCTTTGACTTGCTTCCCTTCTCACCTTCATGAATTTACTTATCACTTGTTTAAAATAGCATAATACTTAAAATCTCAAAATAATCCCATCCCCGAACTTACATCGATTAACTTACGACGAAACATTAACATACGAAAATGCGGGATGTAACACCATGCTTTGAATATGTCTTGCTGAATCTTAACTTGTTTTCACTATCTCTGAGTGGTTATGTTTGTTCACCCCTTGTTCCTTTCTAGTTAACTTTGCTCGCTACTTTTGTTCATTTACCTCTATTTATATGTTAAAAATGCACAATCATTACTTCACATGATTGATTCTGATTTTCCTTGATTGATTGGTAATTCAAAAACTTTCTTAAAAAAAAACTAACATTCTACCCGCCCGTTTGAATTAATTGGTTTTGTTACCTCATTTTTTATAGTACTCTATTCTTTTATGCCTTTCCTTAATTGGAATTTTCCTGAATTTGGTATTACTTGACTACTATATACAATACTGAACCTTGACTCTTTCCTTATTTAATCCTACGCTGATTTTTCCTATTTGCCTTATATGGTGCTGAATCTTTTCGTTTGATTTTGATTCCCTTAATTAATGGGATTACTTCCTTGATTCTTTATTAATTGATTCTGAATTCTTCAATTAACATATTTCCGTGATTTTTACCTTATTTTACCCCCTACTTTTGACTATAAATACCCTAAGTTTTTACAAAAAAAAAAACACAACAGTCTTCTGACTTACACACACCACTGAATACTTTCAAAAACTGCATTCCCTTTTGCTCTTTTGCTCTACTGCTGTTCTCTGCTCCTTCTTATTATTAGTCGGCTAAAAGCTAAGGCTAATATACTACTATTGCTTTATCTTTGCATCCTACTCTTACTCTTTTACTGGTATGTCTTAACTCAGTTCCCAGCAATCATCCTAATGTGTTTACTTATAGTCTTTATATCTATGCCTATTACCTGCAGAGTTTGACATGTTCATATGCTACTGTTCGCTTTACTTTCCTGCAAATGCTTGATCCCTACTCCCTTACCCTCTATGTGTTTATAAATGGGGATTCATGGCATTGCAACATGAATTGTTGTCCATGAACTAAATTTTGACCCCAAGTAAAGAGTGTGTCAGTATGTTTCATTGTTGATCATGCCCTTTTCCCCCTCTTCCTTTGTTTACTATTTCTGTTATGAATTCCCTATCATTACCCCCTATGTATGCTGAGTTAAAGTTTATGGTCTGGTAGCCTTTAAATGGCTATCCAGGCCTGAACTTGGCTTTCAATAAGTCATAACTCCTCAATTTGAAAATGACAAATTGGTCAGGGGTGTGCCAGCACTTCAAATTGCTTGGCATGACCACTAGCTTATTATTTCCCCTCCCCTACACTTGCACTTATTCTTAGACTTTAAGTGTTGCCCCTCTCATATGTGCCTTGCCTTGGGACCTTGAGTTCCCTCTGAACTTGGATATTTGAGGGCTGGCTTTTCCACACTGCACTTTACTACAATTCTGGAATGATGTTTGGGGTGTAAGCACTGCCTGGAGATCTTGAAGTTCCTTGGAACTTTGACACATCCCAAATAAGAGAAGGCTTTGGAAACCTGGATCCTTGGAAGTTGGTTTACTACATATGTCAGACTGGGAGTCTGAATTAGGCCCTCTTTGGTTGGAATTCTGATTTCGGATGTATTTTATTTATTTTTTGATTAATTCTAGTCTGTAATAATTTTGTAATAACATTTGGGGTCGGCTAGTAAAAAAGGGGTGGGGAACTATGCATGCAAGGGGTAGACATCATGCCTATAGGGCTTATCATTTCTAAAATTCTGTATCCCATCTAGAGATCATGCTTGTAGGAATTACTATCTCTAAAAGTTCTGCATCTTATACAAATCACTGAAACTCTGCATTTTCATATAGATGCCATAGGAACTCTGCATTTTCATACTATGCCTATAGGATTTTCTACACTTTCATATAGATACCATGTCTATAGGATTTTCTGCAATTTTGCATGTGCATCCGTCATTAGGTAAACTTGTTATAGGATTTAAACAACTAACCAATTGCATATAGATGACCTGCCTATAGGATTTCTGTATAATAATAACAGTGCTTAAAAAACAGTGTTTAAAATCAGTGACACTTAGAAAGCATGCCTATAGGAGCTGTTAACTAACTTGAATCGCCAATTCGTCTAAAATCAGTAGCAATAACGTGTAAGCACCTGCAGAACTTATGTTTTTGTAACTAACAAATCTTTTCTGCAATCAGTTTACTCTCTTTGTTTTTCCTGAAATTGATAGATATCATGCCTATAGGTTCTGTTTAACGCCTAGGTAAGCCTTAGGGTAAAATTTTATAACTGCATCAGTCTTTGATAATTACAACCAGCAGGCAGGCCTAATTCGGACTTCTTATCTGAAAATATGTGATAAATCAGCCTGCCTTAACGTTTAAGTTTAATACAGACCAAACCAGTATGTGCAAGACATGCTAAACTCTATGGCTTATCTGATTTAAGGAGGTTTACTTGAGCCTTACTTGCTTATTTGCCCTCCCATTTATTGCATTATGTGTTTTGATCGACGCCTTAGTATTTTTTCCTTTGAAACTCCCTAAAAAGCCCCAACTCCCTCCCCTTTAGGATTAGTAGTCTCAACACCTCCGAGACTGATAGGATTGTGGGACGGGTACTAGCATGCAATAAGTAACGATACCATTTCGCGCTTTAATACCTTAACGGGGTGGGAAGGGTAGATATGGATATGATGACCGGTGCGCTAATATCACGTGCGACCCCTCTTCTGAGGAGTGATCGCTGGGTATTGCATTGAAGTGATCCATATTAATTATAAACTTAGGACCCCCCTCCCTTTATTTGCTTTCATCTTTTCTTGTAAAATTATTCAAATCTCTTTTTATTTCTGCCCTCTCTATATACTTTCAAAAGTTTTCAACCTAATTGTGATGTTATATGCGAGTCCTTATTTGTGCTTTGATTGTTTACTTGTAAAGTCACACATGAAACATGGTCGGGAACCACACTAGTGGATCTTGAGGGGTGCCTAACACCTTCCCCTCGAGATAATTTCTAGCCCTTACCCGAACTCTGGTTTTCCAACTGAAACTCTTCTAAAAAAGTGTCATAATGCACTATAACCATTAGGTGGCGACTCTTCAACTTCTAAACCCTATTCTCGAAAGGGAATAGAGTTTTCCTCCCAATGTCGTATACCCGATTTCTAACCCCATGGTTACAGAAAAAAAGGGGGCGTTGACAGTTATTATGGGATCGGGCTGCGTGACGCAACAGTATTAAATGGATTCATAATTATGAGGCCGATGGCCTAAGTTGTTATGCCACGAGATGGCAAGTTATTGCAATAGGGCCGTAAGGGGCCCCTCCCGGAGTCTGTACACCTCCAGTAAGCGCGGATACCCAGTGTGATATGTGATATAGCCTGAGTGGCTGATGTTGTTCCATGTTATTGCCCGAGGGGCTGATTCTGTTGATATTTAGCCTGAGGGGCTTCTTTATGTATCTATCTTTCTTCCTGTTTTCATTTACTCATTTGAACTATTAAAAGATGTTTCAAAGAGGTTTTTGCTGAACTAAGGTGTTTTTATAAGTTTTCACTATTTTATTGCATTATGTTGGTTTTACACCGCCTCTTTGTAGCATTTTGCTGTGTTTTACGTATTTTCTTATCGCTCAACTGTCGTTACTTTTATTACTTACTGAGTTGGCATACTCACATTACTCCCTGCATCCTATGTGTAGATTGAGGAGTCTCAAGTCATGCTAACGAGGGCTGATTGCTTTCCAGCAAGCTGTTCGGAGTTTACTAGGTAGCTGCTCGGCGTTCGTAGCCCAGTGCTTCTCCTTCCTATCTTTTCTTTCCTTTGTACTAGTTCTGTAATAGACTGTATAGTATTTTTCATACTCTTAGACAGATGTTTAGATGCTCATGACTGGTGACACCTCGATGTCGGGCTATGTTGTTTCCGCTATTGTTCTATTTCACTCTTTATTTTGGGATTTATAGTTTATTAATGACTTAAAATGAATTGTTATAACTATTTAATTGGTTTGAGGGTTTGTGTCGGCTGGCCTTGTTTTACGGTAGGCTCACGACCGGGTCCGGTTTAGGTCGTGACAAGTTGGTATCAGAGCCTAGGTTACATAGGTCTCACAAGTCATGAGCAGGTTTAGTAGAGTCTCGCGGATCGGTACGGAGACGTCTGTATTTATCCTCGGGAGGATGTAGAACCTTTAGGAAAACTTCATATTCTTGAAATTCTTGTCGTGCGAATCTGTTGATCCGAGTACTAAACTTTTGTTATTCTATTCTCTCACAGATGGTGAGGACACGTGCGCCCGGTCAGGATGGACGACCACCAGTACCACCAGCTGTGGCCACTAGAGGCCGAGGATGCAGTTGAGGCCGTGGTAGGGGCAGGGGTGTAGCCCCTACAGCAGCTAAGGCAACACCTATAGATCCACCAACCGCCCCAGTTCATGATCAGGTCCCAGTTGTGGACGCTCCAGCAGCACCAGCTCAGGCACCCGTTATGCCTATTATGATTCCAGGTTTTTAGGAGGCCCTGGCTCAGATTCTATTAGTACGCACTGGCCAAGCTCAGGCGGTCTCATTTACTACATCCGCAGCTACTTCTCAGGCCGGGGGAGGCACTCAGACTCCCGCCGCTTGCACACCTGAGCAGGTTTTGCTGGGACTTCAGACATCGGGGGCACATCCAGCCCAACCGGTTGTAGCTTCTCAGGACTATATAGCTCCTGCTATGCCAGAGGACGAGCAACGCAGGCTGGAAAGGTTTGGTAGACTTCAGCCTCTGACTTTCAGTGGTGCAGAGGGCGAGGATGCCCAGGGTTGCTTGGACAAGTGTCAGAGGATTCTTCGTAAAATAGGTATTCTGGAGACCATCAGGGTCGCTTTCACTACTTTTCAGTTTTCTGGAGCTGCCTTCACTTGGTGGGAGGCTTATGAGAGACGTAGGCATGTTGGTGCAGCACCCCTTACCTAGAAGTAGTTCTCTGTTCTCTTTTTGGAGAAGTATGTGCCACAGTCTTGCAGAGAGTAGCTGCCTAGGTAGTTTGAGTGGTTGCATCGGGGAAATATGACTGTGATGCAGTATGAGATGTTGGTTGGTTCCCACAGAGAGAGAGAGGATTAGGAGGTTCGTTGATGGCCTCACATATCAGCTTCATATTATCATGACCAAGGAGAGGGTGTCTGGTGCTACTTTTGAGGAGGTTGTTGACATTGCTCATGAGATTGAGTCAGTTCATTGCTAGGAGCGAGATGAGAGGGAGGCCAAGAGGCCTCGAGGATATAGTAGTTATGGTAAAGCTCCTTCGAGAGGTCAGTTTCAGCACGACAGAGGCCATCCATTCAGACATGCTTAGTCAGCTCGTTCAGGTTATCATGGGGTGTCATCAGATCATGGTTCTCACAGTTCTCATCAGTGCCAGTCATCATTCAGTGCCCTTCCAGCCCATTATTCATCTCGTGCTCCATCAGTTTAGGGCTCTTCTATGCCAGGTGTATCCGCTAGTCATTCCGGTGCTAGGGGTTCCCTTCAGTCCCCGTCTCCAAATCCAGGGAGTTGCTATGAGTGTGGAGAGTTGGGTCATATATGGAGGCAGTGTCCTTATTGTCTTGAGGGTTTATCTCAACAGAGGAGTCAGTCATTGACTTCAGTGCCAGTCACTTCACTACCACCCACCCAGATAGGGCTCGCCCTAGAGGGGGAGGTCGATTAGGTGGTGGTCAGGTCCATTTCTATGCACTCCTAGCTAGACCCGATGCTATTGCTTCAGATGTTGTGATCACAAGTATTGTCTCAATATGCCACAAAGATGCCTCTGTATTATTAGATCTCGGTTCCACTTATTCTTATATGTCATCATAATTTGCTCGTTATTTGGATACACCCCGTGAGTCTCTTATTTTATCTGTTCGTGTATCTACTCCGGTGGGCGATACTGTTATTGTAGACCGTGTGTACCGGTCATGTGTTGTGACTATTGGGGGTCTGGAGACCCGAGTGGATCATTTGTTGTTATGCATGGTAGACTTTGATGTTATATTAGGCATGAATTGGCTATCTCCATGTCATGCTATTTTGGACTGTCATGTTAAGACAGTGACTTTGCCTATGCCGGGTGTGCCACAGATTGAGGGGCGAGGTTCGACCGATTATGTTCCCAGTAGGGTGATTTCATTCTTGAAGGCCCAGCGTATGGTTAGGAAAGGTTGTCTTTCATACTTAGCCTTTGTAAGGGATGTCGGTGCATAGACTCCTAGTATTGATTCTGTTCCTGTTGTGAGGGAATTTCCCGATGTGTTTCCTGCAGACTTGTTGGGCATGCTGCTGGACAAGGATATTGATTTTGGTATTGATCTGGTACTGGGCACTCAGCCCATCTCTATTCCACTGTATCGTATGGTACTAGCGGATTTAAAGGAGTTAAAGAAGCAGCTTCAGGAACTCTTTGATAAGGGGTTTATTCGGCCTAGTGTGTCGCCTTGGGGTGCGCCTGTTCTATTTGTGAAGAAGAAGGATGGCACGATGAGGATGTGCATTGATTACATGCAGTTGAACAAAGTAACAATCAAGAATAAGTATCCTTTGCCTCGTATCGATGATTTGTTTGACCAGCTTCAAGGAGTGAGAGTGTTCTCCAAGATTGATCTCCATTCAGGTTATCACCAGTTAAAGATCAGGGACTCGGATATTCTTAAGACAGCTTTTAGGACCTGATATGGTCATTATGAGTTCTTGGTGATGCCTTTTGGGCTGACCAATGCCCCAGCATCGTTTATGCATTTGATGAACAGCGTGTTTCAGTCTTATCTCAACTCGTTTTTCATCATCTTCATTGATGATATTCTGGTGTACTCACGTAGTTAGGAGGAGCACGCGGAGCATTTGAGAGTTGTGTTGTAGAGATTGAGAGAGGAGAAGCTTTATGCAAAGTTCTCCAAGTGTGAGTTTTGGCTTAGTTCGGTGGCTTTCTTGGGGCACGTGGTGTACAGTGAGGGTATTCAAGTTGATCCAAAGAAGATAGAGGCGGTTCAGGCCTAGACCGTCCTCAGCCATAGAGATTCGCAGCTTTCTTGGTTTCGCAGGTTATTACCACCGATTTATTCAGGGATTCTCATCTATCACATCTCCCTTGACCAAGTTGACTCAAAAGGGTGCTCCATTCAAGTGGTCGGATGAGTGTGAGGAGAGCTTTCAGAAGCTCAAGACTGCCTTGACCACAACTCTAGTGTTAGTTTTGCCATCAGCTTCATGTTCATATATCGTGTATTGTGATGCTTTGAGAGTTGGTATTGGGTGTGTATTAATGCAGGAGGGTAGAGTTATTGCTTATGCTTCTCGTCAGTTCAAGCCCCATGAGAAAAACTACCATGTTCATGATTTGGAGTTGGCTGCCATTGTTCATGTGTTGAAGATTTGGAGGCATTATTTGTATGGCATGTCCTATGAGGTGTTTACTGATCATCGTAGCCTCCAACATTTGTTCAAGCAGACGGATCTCAATTTGAGGCAGCGGAGATGGTTGGAGTTGCTAAAGAATTATGATATCACTATTTTGTACCATTCGGGGAAGGCTATGTACTGGCCGATACCTTGAGTATGAAGGAGGTGAATATGGGGAGTTTGGAATATATTCCAGTGGGGGAGAGACCTCTTGCAGTTGATGTTCAGGCCTTGGCCAATTGGTTCGTGAGGTTGGATGTTTCGTAGCCCAGTCGGGTATTGGCTTGTGTGATTTCTCGGTGTTCCTTATTTCATCGCATCAGAGAGTGCCAGTATGATGATCCTCATTTGCTTGTCCTTAAGGATAGGGTTCAGCACGATGATGCTAGAGATGTGACTATTGGTGTTGATGGGGTGTTGAGGATGCAGGGCCAGATATGTGTGCCCAATGTAGATGGGATTCGGGAGTTGATTCTAGAGAAGGCCCATAGCTCGCGATATTCCATTCATCCGGGTGCCGCGAAGATGTATCAGGATCTGAAACAATATTATTGGTGGAGGAGAATGAAGAAGGACATTGTGGGATTTGTAGCTCGGTGTCTCAATTGTCAGCAGGTGAAATATGATCATCAGAGACTGGGTAGCTTGCTTCAGCAGATAGATTTTCTAGAGTGGAAGTGGGAGCGGATCACCATTGACTTTATAGTTGGGCTCCCATGGACTTTGAAGAAGTTCGATGCTATTTGGGTGATTGTGGATCTACTGACCAAGTTCGCGCACTTCATTCCTGTGTGTACTACCTATTCTTCAAAGCGGTTGGTAGAGATATATATCCAGGAGATTGATCGTTTACATGGTGTCCCAGTTTCTATCATTTCAGATAGGGGCACTCAGTTTACTTCACAATTTTGGAGGTCGGTGCAGCGAGAGTTGGGTACTTAGGTTAAGTCGAGCACAACTTTTCACCCTCAGACGGACGGGCAATCCGAGCGCACTATTTAGATATTGGAGGACATGTTGTGCGCTTGTGTCATTGTTTTTGGAGGGTCATGGGATCAGTTTCTACCGCTCGTGGAGTTTGCTTATAACAACAGTTACCAGTCGAGTATTCAGATGGCTCCATATGAGGCTTTGTATGGGACGCGGTGTAGATCTCCAGTTGGTTGGTTTGAGCCAGGTGAGGCTAGGCTATTGGATACAGACTTGGTGTAGGATGCTTTAGGAAAGGTAAAGGTTATTCAGGAGAGGTTTTGTACAGCTCAGTCGAGACAAAAGAGTTATGCTGACAGGAAGGTTCGAGATGTGTCCTACATGGTTAGTGAGAAGGTCTTGTTGAATGTTTCACCCATGAGGGTGTTATGAGATTTGGGAAGAAGGGAAAATTGAGTCCTCGGTTCATTGAGCCTTTTGAGGTGCTTCAGAGGATTGGGGAGGTGGCTTATGAGCTGGCTTTGCCACCCAGCTTATCGAGTGTGCATCTGATATTTCATGTTTATATGCTCCGGAAGTATATTGGCGATCTGTCTCATGTTTTGGACTTCAGCATGGTTCAGTTAGATGATGATTTGACTTATGAAGTGGAGCCAGTAGCTATTTTGGAGCGTCATGTTCGAAAGTTGAGGTCAAAGGATATAACTTCAGTTAAAGTATAGTGGAGAGGTCGGTCCGTGCAGGAGGCTACCTGGGAGACCAAGCGGGAGATTCGGAGCAGATATCATCACCTATTTGAGGCTTCAGGTATGTTTCGTGACCCGTTCGAGGACGAATGTTTGTTAAAGAGCGGAGGAAGTAACGACCCAGCCGGTCGTTTCATGAGTTACCTCTCCATTTTCCTCATTTCTGCTTCTTATTGTCTTGTTCAGTGGTATTATGTGTTATCGGGTTGGTTAGCTTGGGTTCGGAAAGGTTTTTGGTAAGGTTTGAGATACTTAGTCTCTTTTAAGTAAGATTAAGTTAGAAAAGTCAACTGGCTATTGACTTATGTGGTAGAGGGATCGGATGTGAGTTTCGATAGTTTGGATAGCTTCGGGAGGTGATTTGGGACTTAGGAGTGTGATCAGAATGTGTTTTGGAGGTCTGGAGTAGATTTAGGCTTGAATTGGCGAAATTGGAATTTTGGCATTTTCCGGTTGTTAGGTGAGATTTTGATATAGGAGTCAGAATGGAGTTCCGGGAGTTTCAGTAGGTTTGTTGTGTCATTTTGGATGTGTGTACAAAATTTCAGGTCATTCGGACGTGGTTTGATAGAATTTTTGATCGAAAGCAGAATTTGGAAGTTTTTGGAATTCTTAGGCTTGAATCAGATGCAAATTTGGTGTTTTGATGTTGTTTAACTGTGCTCACTTTGGGTGTAAAGACTCCGGATGGATTCTCTTAGCCCAAGCACTATATCTAACCAAGGAAGGCATGATTAATATCTTGTTGCGACGTGCAGCTCGATCCCATACTGTAACTCAATATCAGGCTCTTAGACTCACTCAGTCATTACTCTCCAGTCTCACACACACGGGCTCAAAATGTCATGATACTAGCCCGAACAATGGTATGATGTGTCAAATAAAAATAATCGAGACTGAGGCATGATATAATATGCATAAACAAGATTGAGTATAGAATATTAATGAAGATAATAATATGACAGCAAGAAACGACCTCTCGGGTCTCAATAGTATTGACGTGAAACCTTAACATGATTATTAGCATGATTTACAGCTCATTAACTTAATCACATAGTTACAACACAAATATCAGTAAGAAAGGTTCACTAAGCGGTGGCATGGAATGATCTAGGCCGTGGTTCCCACGGTGCACGCCCACACGCCTGTCACTTGCCATTTGTGTCACCTCAATAGTAATCATAGAACACATAGTTCGGGGTTTCGAACCCTCAGAACCAAGTTTGGAAGCCTCAAGCCAAGCAAAAATTTAGCCTGTGACGCCCTTGTCTCTCGATTCGGCCTACAAATGATCCATCTCTAACCAAAATCAAAACCATAACATCAATATATGCTAAGTGAACAAAGCCCACGTGAAATAATCAAATTACATCAAAAAACCTGAGGTCAAACCCGACCCCCGAGCCCACTCCTCGGATTTCGATAAAAATTACATCACTAAAAGCTTTATCCTCCCACGAGTCTATACATACCAAGAACATCAAAATCGGACCTCAAATGGTCCCTCAAATCACCACTCAAAATTCTCCAAAACTCAAGCACTAATCCTCCATTTTTAGGCTTTAAATCCTACTAATTTCATGATTAAAATATGGAAAAATCATCATAAACACAAATAATAAGGCCCAAGTAACTTACCCTATTGAAAATCCTTGATTCCTCTTGAAAATCACTGCCCAAAGCTCAAATCCCGGCCAAAAATGGTGATGAATGACCAAAAATTCGCGAAGGAGACTTTATATACACTCTCCCCAGCACTTCCGCATCTGCTATCCCCATTACGCATTTACAGGGCCGCATCTGCGCAAAATCCTTCGCTTCTGCGGAATTTTATTAAAAGGCATTTTCCGCTTCTGCGGTTGCCTGACCGCACCTGCGGTTATCGCAGAGGCGGGGACCAAACCACATCTGCGACCCCTGCTGCGCACTTGCGACATAACCTTTTCTGCGGACCTCGCACCTGCGGTCCCCAATTCGCAGGTGTGGAAATAACAGGAACAGCAAAATTTGCAGCACAACTCAAATTCCAAACTTCCTATCAACCACTCAAAACCATCCCGAGGCCCTCGGGACCGCAACCAAATATACCGACAAGTCACATAACATCATTCAAACTTAGTCGAGCCTTCGAATCACTCAAAACAACGCCAAAATACCAAATCAACCTCGAATTCAAGCCTAAGAACTTATAAACTTTCAAATTCCACAAACGACGTCGGAACCTATCAAATCACCTCCGAATGACTTAAAATTTTGCACACACGTCACAAATGACACTACGGACCTACTCCAATTTCAGGAATTCTATTCCAACCCCGATATCAAGATTTCCACTGCCGACCGAAAAACGCCAAATTTCAAACTTCGTCAATTCAAGCTTAAATCTTCCACGGACCTCCAAATATCTCCCAAATCCAAAATTACCTAACGGAGCTACCCAAATCATAAAAACTAAATTCCGAGGTCGTTCACTCACAAGTTAACTTCCGATTGACTTTTTCCAACTAAATGGACAACTTAAGAGACTAAGTGTCTCATAACACTCCAAAACGACTCCAAACCCGAACCAACCGACCCGATACCACATAATATAGTTGAACAAGATATAAAGAAGCAGAAATGGGAGAAATGGGGTTGCAATTCATAAGACGACCGGCCGGGTTGTTATAATACATTACCTTTTTATTTTATCCTTTAACAATTTAAGCTTAACAACAGTAAATTAGCGGAAATAAATGCGTAAGTACACAGTTAAGAAACAATAATAAAACTTTACCCAGAACTGGTGTCACAATCTCACGGACTGTCTACGAATACTACAAATAATAGTCTGAAAGAAGGAATACACATATGTCTCAGAAATAGATAAAATAGAAATAAACTAGGAGAGAATGAGACGTCAGGGCATGCGGACGTCTGCAGGACTACGTCGGGTCTCCTATGGACTGAATGCAGCAACCTCGAACTCTGGTCAGCCACTAGCTTTGTAATCTGCACAGGAAGTGCAGAGTGTAGTATTAGTACAATCGACCCCATGTACTGGTAAGTGCCGAGCCTAACCTCAACGAAGTAGTGACGAGGCTACGGCGGGGCATACAATATATACAACCTGCAACAATTTATACTAAACAGAAAGGAAATACAAAATATAGTAAAGCAGTAACTGGCATTAAGTAAATCTGGAACCCAACCGTTCTACTAGTATCCAGCTATAACCAATCCTTAAGAGTGTTTTCCATATCACGATAATGGACCTCAAAGATATGAACACATAACAACAATTGATGCGGCGTGCATCCCGATCCCATCATATATACAACAACAACAACAGTATCAATATTCTCCCTTATTCCTCCCTGTTGCGGCGTGTAACCTGATCCTACCTGTCTACCCTTATTACTCCTCAACACATATCACCCTTATTCCTCATGTTGCGGTGCGCAACCCGATCCCATATGTCCACCCTTATTACTCCTTGTTGCGGCGTGCAACCCGATCCCACCAGACAATATTGTTGCGGCGTGCAACTCGATCCCATTGTATAAATCAACACTAACCACAAAAATAAAGACAAGTGTTTCACAGGTTAAACCCAATCCTCTAATGTACTTATACCTCAATTCATACAATGGGATATCACTACGATTATGCAAATTCACCAGTGTAAACTACTCAGTGGGACCAACCAAGGTGCACCATAAGGCACCAACAAGCCAATATAAGCCAACAGTGTAATAAAGCGAAACCATGAAATAATTAGATACTTCAAATAAGAGAGCAGGAGTTAATATGAAGCAATTAGGCATGGATACATTTATGAGCAAGTAGCAGTTAAGGCATGGAAACAATTAAGCAGGTAACAATTAAGATAGGAATTAGTATAATAGGAAACGGGGAAGGGAAACAGCCAAACATGGTCATCTGGTGGCACATAGGTATTCGTTATCACACATATACACCATACACATGGAATTTCACATAGCAAATAAGTCGGGGATTCATATTCCCTCAAGTCAAGGTTAGACCAAACACTTACCTCAAGCCAACGGGTAATTCAACACTCAATCACTTCTATACCCCTCGATTCCATCACCAATCCGCTCGTATCTAATCATAATTTACTTAATAACATCAACGAATGCTAAATAAACCAATTCTAATGCATGAATATAGATTTTCCAATATTTTCTCCAAAAAGTCAAAAATCGAACCCGGGACCGCTTGGTCAAAACTCGAAGTTCGATCCAAAATCCGATTACCCATTCGCCCACGATTTCAAATATGCAATTAGTTTCAAAATCCGACCTCAAATTGAGATCCAAATCCCCAAAATTTGAAAATCCTAACTTC
Organism: Nicotiana tabacum; assembly: GCF_000715075.1. NCBI lineage: Eukaryota > Viridiplantae > Streptophyta > Magnoliopsida > Solanales > Solanaceae > Nicotiana > Nicotiana tabacum. The sequence continues at coordinate 52,664,289 of NC_134087.1, read as the reverse complement.
TATCCAAAAATACCCAATTTCCCATGAAAAGCCCTTGATTTTGAGATGAAGTCATGTAAAAAGATAAATTAGATTGAAGAAAATGAGTTAGAAATCACTTATCTATTATTTGGAGAAATTTGGGTCTTTGAAAAATCGCCTAAAGATGTTTAGGGTTCGAAATATTGAAGAATGAAGTTGAAATCCCGTCTGAAATCTAACTTAACAGGCTGCACAGCGAAGCTCGCAAATATGAAGGAACATCGCAAATGCGAGAACCATCACACCACTGTTGCCTTCGCAATTGCGAACACCATCCTCCGCAATTGCGGCAAAAAGATCGCAAATGCGATCAGTCCCCTCCCAGCTTGTACTTCGCAATTGCAAAGATTTCTTCGCAAATGCGAACACTGTTGGCCCAGTTACTCTTCGCAATTGTGATGAGTTACTCGCAGTTACCAACTGACAGACCTCGCAATTGCGAACCCTGATCTCGCAATTGCGAGACCAGAGGCCAACACCAGAACTGAAAGCTGCAACAATTTTACCTAAGTCCAAAACACTCTGTAGCCTACCCAAAACTCATCTGAGCCCTCGGGGCTTCAAACCAAACATGCACACAAGTCTAAAAATATCATACGAACTTGTCCGTGCAATCAAATCGCCAAAATAATATTTTAAACAACAAATTTAATACCAAAACTCATGAATTTCTCAAGATAGTTCAAAATTTTCATTTTCTCAACCTAAGGTCCGATTTATACCAAATCAACTTTGCTTCTTACCAAATTTCACAGATTGACTTAAATATTATTTTAAACCTATACCGGGCTCCGGAACCAAAATACGGGCCTGATACCATCAAGAACACACACCATTTTATTTCCAAAAGCTTTTATATTTTCCAGCAAATAATTTTCTTTAAAAATTCTTTTCTCGGGCTAGGGACCTCAGAATTCGATTCTGGGCATACACCCAATTCCCATATTTTACTACGGATCCTACGAGGCCGTCAAATCACGAGTATGGATCCGTTTACCAAAAATATTGATCCAAGTCAACTCTAATCAATTTTAAAGGCTAAATTCTATATTTCTCTTAAAGTTCACATAAAAGCTTTCCGGAAACGCGTTCGGATTGCACACGCAAATCAAAGTGAGACAAAAGGAGGTTTTTAAGGCCTCAAAACACAGATTTGACTTCTAAAACAAGAGATGATCTTTTGGATCATCACATTGACACAAATGCGAATTAGTTGGGTGCGTGAATTTTGTAACTACATCATATTGGAGCTACAAATTTTAAAATAATAACAAAATTATTTCTTACTGTTTGAAGTTAGAATAATGTTGTGAACATTGATGCTTTTAATAATTTAGTATTCGGACTCAAAACTGTGGGATATCGTTTTAAAGAAGAATTATATTAGTTACTAATTTGGAGTAATTGCCTTAATCTCTCCACTACATTTTCTTATAGTGAATCAACCAGTTACCTTATTTCTAATTTTACTCTTTGTTTTCTACTTTTTTTTTGTAAAGCCTTTCTAAAATTATTCCTGAATTTTATTATAATTTTCCTGCATTAAACAATTAAATCATTTGAAGAGGATGCTCATTCAGTCGTGTGATAGTGAGTCATATTGCTTTCAAAAAATTATGAGTAAGTTTTGTTACATATTCCAAATAATAGATTAAGAAGGAAAAGTATTTATGTTAGTTTCTTCGCAATTCTGTTATATTGTTTCTTTTTTGAATCACTCGAGTTTTAATTCCTTTGCGCTTTATGTTTGCCGCCTAGATAAATATTTGAATCTAACCTTGTTTGTCCCGTGTTATAGTCCAAGTAGGATTGGTATGACAACATTGAAATTTTATGTTGTCCAAGAAGAAGTAGGCTACTATTACATAGACGCAGATAAAGATGCAAAAGAATTTGACCCAAATTCAACTTAGTAGGCTTGGTATATGTGTAGTTTAAATCGAAAAAAGAATTTTAGCCTTAGGTGATTTACAATTATATCCTTAAATTATACAACTATTTAAGGTTATAAAAGGTTATCAATATCTCGAAAATATTTTAGTCATTCAACATTTAGCATAAAAGATATAGATATAAATAGATAGATACAGATAAATATATATTCTACACCTATTATTTAAAAGAGAAAGAATTGAAATATCTCTTTATAGTATGAGATATCTTAATTTTATCATTCGTTCTCTTTTAAGATTGTTTATATTCTTACTGTTAGGAAATCATTTCATAGTGCTTCAGCTTAAAGTATAACGAAGATACAACAACAAACTCAGTATGTTCCCAATAGGTGGGGTATGGGGAGGGTAGCCTGTACGCAGACCTTACCCCTGCCTAATTCAGGTAGAGAGGTTGTTTCCAATAGACCCTCAGCCCAGAAAGGGTAAGAAGAAGAAGAAGAAGAGGAAAGCAAGGAAGGGGGAAAGAAGGAAGAGAAAAGAAAAAGGGCGAGATAAAGGATAAGTAATACCAAATAATAGCAACAGAAAATATAATACCTGATGCGAACAGAACCACATAACGTACTAAATATCTAAGAATATGAAGGGATATGCGTGTTACTAAGACTATCGGTGAATAACTAAAAACTACCCACTAACCTTCTACCATAATCCTCGACCTCCACACCTCCTATCCAGGGTCATGTCCTCAGTGAGCTAAAGCAGCGCCATGTCCTGTCTAATCACCTCTCCCAAGTACTTCTTAGGCCTACCTCAACATCTTCTCAAACTCTCCATGGCCAACCTCTCACACCTCCTAAGAGGAGCATCAATGTTTATTCTCTTAACATGTCTGAACCATCTCAGTCTCGACTCCCACATCTTGTCCTCTACGGAGGCTACTCCAACTCTGTCCCGGATAGCTTCATTCTTAATCTTATCTCTCCTGGTACACCCACACATCCATCTCAATATCCTCATCTCTGCTACTTTTATATTCTGCACGTGAGAGTTCTTGACTTGCCAACACTCAGCCCCATACAACATAGCCGGTCGAACCACCACCTTATAAAACTTACCCTTAAGTTTTGGTGGCACATTCTTATCATATAAAACACCGAAAGTGAGCCTACACTTCATCCATCCCGTTCCGATACGATGCGCAATATCTTCGTCAATCTTCTCATAACCTTGGATAATAGACCCCAGATACTTAAAACTCTCTCTCTTGGGGATAACTTGAGCATCAAGCTTTACCTCTATGTTTGCTTCATGGGTCCCGTCACTGAATTTGTACTCCAAGTATTCTGTCTTGGTTCTACTCAGTTTGAAACCTTTAGACTCCAAGGTCTGTCTCCAAACCTTCAACCTCGCGTTAACTCCGCTTTGCATCTCGTCAATCAACACTATATCATGCACCAAGGCACCTCCCTTTGGAAAATAGCATGCACTAAGGCACCTCCCCTTGGATGTGTCGTGACAGTATATCCATCGCCAAGGCAAATAAAAATTGGCTAAGAGCTGATTCCTGGTGCAACTCCATCGCCATAAGGAAATGCTCCGAGTCACCCCTCACAATCTTCACCCGAGTCTTAGAATCATCATACATATCCTTAATCACCCTAATGTACGCTACCGGAACGCTGCTAACCTCCAAACACCTCCACAGGACCTCCCTCAGAACTTTATCGTACGCTTTCTCAAGGTCAATAAACACGATATGTAAGTCATTCTTCCTCTCCCTGTACTACTCCACTAATCTCTTTACTAGATGAATCACTTCCATAGTCGAATGCCCCGGCATGAATCCAAACTAATTCTCGGAAATAGTCACATGCTTCTTCACCCTGGCCTCCACCACCCTCTCCCAAACCTCCATAGTGTGACTCAACAGCTTGATACCCATATAATTGTTGCAATTTTAGATATCACCCTTGTTCTTGTAAAGCGGAACCATCGTACTCCACCTCCATTCTTCGGCCATCTTCTTCGTCTTAAAAATAACATTAAACAACCCAATGAGCCACTCCAAACTGCTCGCCCCGTGCTCTTCCAGAATTCCACTGGGATTTCGTCTGGCCCCGCCGCTCTGCCCCTGCACATCTTCTGCATCGCCCCTTCCACCCCCTCTACCGTAATCCGCCTACAGTACCCAAAATCCCATCAACTCTCGGAGTGCTCCAACTTACCCAGCACAATGCGTCTATCCCCCTCCTCGTTCAACAGTTTATGGAAGCATGTTTGCCATCTTCTCCTAATAAGTGCCTCGTCCATCAATACTTTGTCATCTTCGTCCTTGATGCACTTGACTTGGTCTAAGTCGCGGGCTTTCCTCTCCCTCACATTGGCCAACCGGTACAACTTCTTGTCTCCGCCTTTGCCCCCGAGCTCCTCGTACAAACGAGCAAATGTCGCGTTCTTAGCCGTCGTAACTGCTAATTTTGCCTCTTTCTTTGCCTTTCTGTAACACTCCCGATAAGTCCTTTTTACCTCCTCGTTTGTACTATCCACTAGCTTCAAATAAGCAGCTTTCTTAGTTTCCACTTTACCTTGGACCTCTCCATTCCACCACCAGTCCCCTTTATGACCCCCAGGAGAGCCTTTTATGACCCCTAAGACATCTCTAGCAGCTACCCTAATGCAATTCGCCATCGTGAACCACATACTAGATGCATCCCCCTACTCATCCAGGCCCTCATAGCCAACAACTTCTCCCCTAACTCCTGATCTTTGTCCTTGGTCAAGTTACCCCACTTGATCTTAGGTTGCCTGCACCCCGCCCTCTTCCTCCTATTCCTCTTGATCTCCAGGTCCATAACTAGGAGCCTATGTAGGGTCGTGAGGTGCTCACTTGGAATGACCTTGCAATCAGTGTACAGATCTTTATCGCATTTTCTGCAGAGAAGATAATCAATTCGAGTCTTGTCCATTGAATTCCGGAAAGTGACCAGGTGCTCTTCCCTCTTCGGAAAACTCGAGTAAAGTATAATGAAGATAACTTTAAATTATAGTAAAACATAAATGGATAAATTTAAACATTTTTCCCCAAATATTTTGACGCATGAAATTCACCCAATACAAGTTGGAGCTCGATAAAGTTAAGAAAAAAAAGAAGAAGATAATTTGATAAGGACAAATATATGAATAGCTCTAAAACATGTTTTCTAAAAGCAAATTTACGTACTTTCAACTTTTGTGTGGAATCCAAGGCACACTCCGCGTGTGTGTCCTTATGAATTATGATCCTTTCGTTAAATGTTTCAAACTTTGTTTTTGGACGAGCTATACAGTTGCAACTGGTAAAGTGCACGGAAGTTCAAGAGAGACACACTATAAAGTAATTGCAATGAAACTACCCAGTGAATAGTTTAGAAGAAAGTTCAATCAATAGCCATCTGACGCAATTTGTCATTTTGTGTGGAATTTTAAGCTCACGCTATAGTAGAAAGACAAATTGGAAACATTCCACAAGTGTATATAAGGCCACTGCATTAAGACTAAGTTGAAGAGAAAAGAGACTTCTAGTCTTAAATTTATCCATTACTCGGATTTGGAAAAGAACAAATGCATCACTTTGGCAGACTCGCGAGGAAACTGTTATCCTATGCCATTGCAGAAAGGCTGAAGAAAAAGCAATATTATCTAAATAATGGAAGTGCAGTGCTAAAGGAGCTTCTTGCTTTATGTGACGGAAATTGCCGAATTCCCCTCCGTTACCTAAGTGCCACAGAGATCGAGAATGCAATTGAGCACTCTAAGAGTAAAATAGAGCTCTCCGGTGTGGATATGGTTACGGGCTTGCTTGACAACCAGCTCGTTTTAGTTAGGTTCAATTATCAGAGCTTCGGTAGTATCCACCGAGATATAGCAATTACTGCTCAAATGAGCCATCTCAAGAATGTGCTTAGACTTTTCGGCTGCTGCCTTGAATTCGCAAAACCAGTTCTGGTATATGAATATGTTGAGGCTATAAGTCTTCATGATTTACTTTTTAATGAGGGTAATCGTGAGCGTGTCACAAGACCAGTATCTTGGGAAAATAGGTTACGGATTGTGAATGAGGTCGCTTCAACAGTAGTTTATCTCCATACCGAATTTACTACACCTATCATCCACAGAGATATAAACCCATTCAAAGTGATAATAGATCGGAATAGTGGCGCTGTCAAAATGGTCGACTTCTCATTGTCCATATCATTGCCTCCAGGAAAATTGGAAGTAAAAGATTGTGTGCGCGGAACATTAGTCCTGTATATAGATCCTGAATATGTCCGCTCGGGTATTGTCACTCAAAAAACTGACGTCTACGGCTTAGGGGTTCTTCTCTTTCAGCTATTAACTGGAACAAGCATGCACGAGATAGATATTAGAGATATTCCACCTAGCGTCGAATTTGAAGATCCAAATCTTCCCACCAGCGTCCAACGTTATATTAAAGAGGGCAGTGCAATAGATATGGCGGATCCTGCCATTCTAGAAAAGCACGGAATTGAGATTCGACAACACTTGGAAGACTATTTGGATCTTGTTAAGCAATGTACTGAGTCAAAGGGAGAAGATCGGCCATATATGATTAAAGTTGCAAAGGAATTACGTCGAATTGGGAACTGCTTCCGTGCCCTCACCATCAGTCAAATTTAAATGTTTATTGTAATACATGAGGTGAAAAAAATTTGCGTGCACCTCGTTCAAGTGCAGACAATGAAATCTATTTAGGGTTTTTAACTTGCAAAAAAATCATTATTAAATGCTTTCTTTTGCTCTATTTGGATTCAAATCTACCTTATTTTTTTTTTTTGGTTTATATAATAAAAAGGTGAGACCATGTTAGCTTTTTATTTGGCACCTAATTATTTTTAGTAGTTTCAGAATATGTCATTGTTTATAGTTCACCCTTGCTATGAGAGCAGAGTATCTTAAGGTATGCATCATACAGTCAATAATGAGAGTATTTTTAGGACTATAAATCTACTACTCTGGATTAAGTTATGGCTAATGGTACTATGATAATGAGCAGTTAGAGAAGTAGCACTCGAAATGTATTTAAGCAGGATGAGTGGTCTGCATACAATGTTAATGATTGCTACTTGCGTAAAGTTCCAAGTGATTTATCTGTTGAATTTCTACTCTCTATTATCATAGCTTTAGGACAATTCGTAATTTCTTTGTCACAAATGAGCTCTTGTTAGGTCATAAATCATAATGTTAAGTAATATGTTTGTTAAATGCATTTAAACTAGAAAAGAAAGATGGAATGTGGCTGTAACAACTAAATTTCGTTCCTGAACAATAATAATCAAGACAACAAAATATAGCAATAAATATTATATTCGATTTCAAGTGATTGAGTTACAATCTCTAAAATATCTCTAGATCTAAAGAGATGTAGTCCTTTGATTCTTCTCCTCACGGACGATGGTTCAAGGGCTTGAGAGCTTGATCTTGAACTTGACGGATTTCAGATTTGTAGTACGTCACGAACAATTTGAAGGTCATCACGAACCAGGATTTGGTGTTGGGTTATCACGAACGGAAGATTTGAAGCCGCCCGCCTATGATTTGAGTTCACCTTTGGAATTTGACCACAGACGATGATTGCAGATATGGATGGAGACCTTAATGCTATTCTTTAGAGCTTCTTTAGCCTTCCCTTCTGCTTACTTGCTTGTCCCTCTAGCCTTCTCCTTTAACCCCTTTATATAAGTATGGGATGGAGTAGGCTCCAAGAAAACCCTAGTAGCTCATTGGGCTTGAGGCTTATGGGCCGACCCATTTGATAGAAGACCAATTGATGGGCTAGCCCAATAATATATTGGACTTTTATTTAAATTAATTTATATTAGATTTAAATAATCAACCCGATTATACTAGCCCATAGTATTATTTGGACTAATATGTATTTAATATATGATAAAAATCCAAATTACTTGTGGATTTGAATTTAATAAAATTTTAATTGTCTATAAATGCCCCTGCTTCAAGGCTTGTCGAGGTGTATACTTGACGAAACTTGAAGACGAGACTTGAAATAGCAAAGGAGACGTTATTTTTTCCTTTATTTTAGCCCACTTAAGAGCTAATTGCAGTTAACTAGTCAAACACAGTCCGAAATTTTAATGTTTTGAACTAGCTAAATATGCCTTCAATTTGACGTCTCGGAAACTCTTAATTTGATTCTATCTTGAATATTATCTTTAACGGTAGAGCTTTCCTTATTTGAGATGATCAATTACGAGAACCAAAGGTTTCACTAATACTCTTTTCCTTTTTTATGGATTCTTTCTTGGAGTACAAAAGGTACGATTCCATAATTCCTTATTAGACATGGTAATTTCATTTTCTTATAAGGGAATTTCTTTGTGCCAGGGGAAAAGCACCACCAACTTATTGTCTATATAAGAACCTTGTTGTGTGGTTTTGTTTTCACCCGTGAAACTGATCAACTCGTCTCCACAATTTTTGCTTCTTCGTTTTCCTTTTTTTTAATCAGTGAGTCACGTTTCATTTCCTTGGTAGCAGAAGTTGCCTGGAGTTATTAACTATGCGCATCTACGAGAAAACATTCATACCTTGCCATAGGAGCGTCGAAAACGCGAGCCACTCGATTCTCCTAAAACATGACACAAAGAACTGAAACATATCCAAGAATTGGAGCAAAAATCTTTTTATACCACCTCAGGAAATGTTTTGAGTTTTCTTTTCAGGTGCTGCCACGTTTGACCTTTCAGATTGACGCGCCTTTACAAAAAAGTTCATAACCTGGTGTATGAGCGTGCGAATTGCATTCCGCTTGATTTTATTTACACTAAACACGGAGCGCTACAACATATCAAAAATACGAAGCCAAATTTGTTCTGAACTGTCTCAGGAGTGTTTCTAAACTTCGCTTCAGATTCTGCCGTGCTCGACTTTTCAGCTTTGCGCGCCTTCACTGAAAGATTCATACCTGGGTGCAGAAATATCGGAATCACAAACGGTTTGAAGTTATGAAAACTATACTCCTCAAACTTCGACTTCTGTAAAGATCACAATCAGATTGCTTCTAGATCGTTCCAGATACTATTTAGAAGTTACACGATGAGTTCCGACGTGCCGGCTCTTTCAGCTTTGTGCACTCTCGCCAAATAATTCATATCTCGAGGTAGGAGGGTCCAAATCATGAGCCGTTTGCACCGTTGAAAAGAAGAATAAGAGAGCTACAACATACATAAAACTCGAAGCCCTTCCCTTTTCTATCCGGCCACAATAAGTTTTTTTAATCAAGCACCGAAATTAGGAGGATTATTTTTTTGGGCAGCATACTTTTTTTTTTTGCAGGTTTGGCGAGGGAAAACTTGGCGCATCCTCATATTCGTGGAATTGGAGGATGAAAATTTGGCGCATCTACCTTTTCGGCAGAGGCTTTGGCGGACAACAGTTTGGTGCATCCACCTTTTCGGTCAAGCTTTGGCAAACACATAATCACTCGAGTATGTCCGTCTTTCACCGCCATGATTACGGCTCGCATTCCTTCCCTGCCTTAGAAGGAGTTTCATGGTGTCCTCTTCTTGCAATTTGGCGAAGAAGTCCATGGCAAGTCCTACATCCACATTAAAGCGTCGTGTTGTTGACACTGGTACTTGTTGTTGAGCTAAAGCTCTGTGTCGTTGGCACCGATCTACTAAGCAATACCAAAAGCTTTGTGCCATTGGCACCGGGGTGCTCCAAAATCTTTCTCTTTTGCAGATTTTCAAGAGCAGTCATAATATCCCTAAGAAGATTCACTAGAGGTCCGCATGATTGTGGATGAACCGTTTGTCTCTTTATTGCGGTTGGGCGAGATTGACACTTAGAGTATCCTTTTCCAACTAGGCGAGTAAGTACGTGGCATATCTCCCCTTTTGTAGCTTGGCTAGACACTAGGAGTACTACTCTTGCATTTTTTGTGAGAAAGTATGTGGAGTAGCCATCCTGCAATCTTTGGCGCGAAACCACATCTTCTTTCAACTTGTCGAAGAAGTGCATGGGGTGTCCTAAACTTCAAGATTTGGAGTAGAACAACATCTTCTTGCAATTTAGAAAAGAATTGCATAGAACGTCCTTCTCATCACTTGACGAAAAGATACATGTAGTGCTCCATATTTCGAGCTATGGAGGAGAGCATCTCGTCCTTCTACCTTTATTGAAAGAAGCACATGACACATTTTTTTTCATGCGGCTGGATAAAAGAAAATATGGCGCGTAATCCTTTAAGCTTTGACGTGGAATAACGACATCTCTTAACTTACCAAAGAAGCGCATGTCGCATAAAAAGAGCTAGCACCCTCTTTTGGCTATCGTGAAAAAGAATTGGCTATTTTTTTCGTTTAAATGACTGAACTTATAATGAAATCTAAGTTTCCTACGTACCCAGCAAAGAGGATCAAGTCATTACATAGTTCAAAAAAAAGTAAAAGTTCTTTTTTTTGTATGCAGTTTATACTCGTGTGGACATGGAGTATATTAACTTGAAAAATTTGCTCAAATTTGAAGAGCTTTACGTCTTGGAGACTTGCTCAAATTTGAAGAGCTTGCAAATTGAAGTCTTTGCTCAAATTTGAAGAACTTGACATCTTGAAGACTTTGCTCGAATTTTGAAGAGCTTTTCAAGTTGAAGATTTGGCTCAAATTTGGGGAGCTTTACAACTTGAAGATTTGACTCGATTTTGAGGAATTTTATGACATATAATTTAGGCTCGTGTATCAAGGAGCATTACAACATACAGTTTAGGCTCATGCGTTGAGGAGCATTGCGACTTGCAGTTTAGGCTCATGCGTCAAGGAGCATTGCGACTTACAGTTTAGGCTCATGCGTTAAGGAGTATAGTGACATGCATGGACTTTTCGATTTCAGTTTCAAATGAATACTTGCCCCCATTTTTGGCATCGTCTACTTCTTTTTCGTCTTGAGTCTCAAAGACAGACAACCTTTGATCTTAATATGTAGCCATACTCAATTCCATATCGCGTGCACGGGTGGCTAACTCTTCAAAAGTTTTAGGCTTTGTTCCTTGCAAGATGTAGCGAAGGCCCCAATGCGTACATTGAATGCACATTTCGATACCAGAAGTTTCGCTAAGGCGGTCTTTGCAGTTGAGGCTTAAACTCCTCCAACGATTGATGAATTTGATAACTGGCTCCTCCTCCCGTTGGCGGGCATTTGTAAGTTCAATCATGGTCACAATGTGTCTCGTGCTATAGAAGCGATTGAGGAATATTTGCTCGAGTTGCTCCCAACTATCAATGAAACCAGGTTCAAGATCTGTGTACCAATCGAAAGCATTTCCTTTGAGAGATCAAACAAGCTGCTTGACAAGGTGATCATCATAAGTTCCAGTATCATTGCACGTCTCGACGAAGTGTGCAACATGTTGCTTGGGATTCCATTTACCGTCAAATTGTTGAAGCTTAGGGTGTTGATATCCGCTTGGCATCTTCAAGTTATCAATCCTTTGTGTGTACGGCTTTGCGTATGTAAGGAAAGATTTAGGCGAAGGCTTAATTTTATCTTTGATGGCCTCTATGATGAAGTCCTTCAATTGCTCAACATGAATTTGTCCATCAGAAGAGACTTAGAGCTCTTTGGTCATTGTTGCTAGCTTTGCAGCGGACTCTCCTTTCTCATGAATTTCTGGAAGCTTCATAGGTGCTTGGCTTGATTCTTCCTCCGTTATACTCTCCACCTTATTCATCAACTTCGAAAGTTTATCATCTTGATATTTCATGTACTTTGTCAGGCCTTCAACTACTTTTGTCAAATTTGCAAGTTGTTATTTTATTGTAGACGCTTCAACCATCATCATTTGCATGACCAACGTAGAGGATGAAGAATGGTATGGAACATCACTTGGATACAGAGCAGATTGTGGAGTGACATGAGGAGAGATTGGAGAAAATTTGTTGCTCAAGACATTATCATCTTTCTGCACGAAGGGATTGTGGGACTGGTGGTGGCATTCTTTTTGAAAGGCTGAATCGTGCCAAAGTTCGTTCGACCGCCTCAGTGATGTTGTTCCCTTCTTCTAGCATGTACGAAGAGGATCTTACTTCTTTTGGAGAAGATGAACCAAAAATATGAGTTGTGGACGACACTTCAAGCATTTGTTGTCTTAGCATCTCGGCTTTGCTTATTTTGATTTGGCCAACAATCTCCCTGCCAACTTCCAATCCACTTTTGGAGTCAGATCTAGAGTTGATTTTTATTAAGGTTATCTTGGTGTTCTTGAACTTCGAAGAGAAGAGATGAGAGGTAGAGATGGTCCCACTGAGCGTGCCAAAATTTGTAACAACTAAATTTCGTTCCTGAAAAATAATAATCAAGACAAGAAATATAGCGACAAATATTATATTCGATTTCAAGTGATGGGATTACAATCTCTAAAATATCTCTAGATCTAAAGAGATGCAGTCCTCTGATTCTTCTCCTCACAGACGATGGTTCAAGGGCTTGAGAGCTTGATCTTGAACTTCACAGATTTCATATTTGTAGTATGTCACGAACAATTTGAAGGCCGTCACGAACCAAGATTTGGTGTTGGGTTATCACGAACGGAAGATTTTAAGCCGCCCGCCTATGATTTGAGTTCGCCTTTGGAATTTGACCACAGACGATGATTGCAGATATGGATGGAGACCTTGATGCTATTCTTTAGAGCTTCTTTAGCCTTTCCTTCCGCTTACTTGCTTGTTCCTCTAGCCTTCTCCTTTAAACCCTTTATATATGTATAGGATGGAGTAGGCTCCAAGAAAACCCTAGTAGGTCATTGGGTTTGAGGCTTATGGGCCGACCCATTTGATAGAAGACCAATTGACGGACTAGCCCAATAATATATTAGACTTTTATTTAAATCAATTTATTTTAGATTTAAACAATCGGCCCGATTATAGTAGCCCATAGTATTTTTTGGACTAATATATATTTAATATATGATAAAAATCCAAATTACTTGTGGATATGAATTTAATAAAATTTTAATTGTCTACAGTGGCAATGAAAGTGCATGGAAATTCAAGAGAGAGACACTAACCAATTGGCAATGAAACTACGCAGCAATTCAGATGAGAGTCAAGTCAATAGTCATATGACAGCGATTTGTTGGCATTTTGCGTGAATTCAATGCACGCGCTAGAGTAGAAAAAGACCAGCAGGAAGCTTCCAATTTACTTATAAGATCCACTAGTGATGATGTAATTGGTACCTTATTGAATTTAAGCCCACTGCATTAAGACTAGTAGTGGATACGAGAGAGATCAAGTGTTAGAAGAGAAAACAAACTTCTAAATTTATTCATAACTTTCGCAAGAGTTCTTGGCAAGACAAATGCCTCACATTATCAGCGGAATCATAAGGAGACTGTTATCCTATGCCATTGCAGAAAGACTGAAGAAAAAGCAGTATTATCTAAAGAATGGAAGTGCAGTGCTAGAGGAACTTCTTGCTTTATGCGACGGAAATTGTCGAATTCCTCTCCGTTACTTCAGCGCCTATGAAATCGAGAAGGCAATAAAGAACCCTGAAAAGAGAATAATACTCTTTGGAAGCTGTATGGTTAAGTTCGACAAACACCTTGTTTTAAATAGATTTTTGCTCCAGGCTATGGTGGAGATTATCACCGTAATATTTTCCGAGATATAGCAATTACTGCTCAAATGAGTCATCTCAAGAATGTAATGAGACTTGTCGGTTGCTGTCTAGAATTGGAAAACCCAGTTATGGTATATGAATATGTTGAGGCTATAAGGCTTTATGAGCTACTTTTCATAGAGGGTAATCACGATCAAAATAGAAAATCATTATCTTGGGGAAGTAGATTACGGATTGCCAATGAGATCGCTTCAGTAATTGCTTTTCTCCATACCGAATTCAGTATGCCCATCATCTACAGAAACCTAAGTGCATCAAATGTAATAATAGATCAGAACAGCGGCGTTGCCAAAATAATGGACTTCTCATTGTCCATATCATTGCCTCAAGGGGAACTGGAAGTAGCATGTGTTGTGTGCGGATATTTTGGGTATTTAGATCCTGAATATATGCAATCGGGTATTACTAGTCAAAAAACTGACGCCTATAGCTTCGGAGTTGTTCTCTTTCAGCTATTAACTGGAAAGAAAATGAGTATACTTGATGGTAAAATGACAGATTTTACAGAGTTTCCCCACGTCGAAACCAATGTTGAAGAGGGCAGTGTAATGGACATAGCGGATCCTACCATTTTGGAAGAGCATGGAGTAGAGATTCGACAACAACTGGAGGACTACTTGGATCTTGTTAAGAAATGCACCGCTTACAAGGGAGAAGAGAAACCATACATGATTCATGTTGCAAAGGAATTACGCAAAATTGAGAAATGTTACCATGGCCTCACTCTTGGTCAGAATTAGCTACAATGGCAGGGGATTGCACGAAGGGCTATGGGATGGACTGCAGAGACAATGTAAGAGGAAAGAATGCATCAGCTACTATTTATAGGATTGCCTTGGCTGCCACTGTCTACTACATATGGCAAGAAAAAAATATGGTGGTATTTCAAAACAAAAGGAGACAAGCAGATGCAATAATCAGAGTGATCATTCAAGAGATATTTGTAAGAGGCAGCATGAACAAGATGCTGGAGAGGAGATTACACAGTTTGAAGTATTACCCTTCTTGGAATGTTGCTGAATGTATTCCTGGTACAATGAGTTATGGTGCAATGAGTTTATGTAGTGCACATCTGGGGTTGTCCAGAGTGCTGTTTTTTTTTCTTTTTCTTTAGCTGTAACCTCCTGCTTTGGTAATAAAATTAATTTCTCTATGAAACAAAAAAAATATTCAGGATAAAGGTTCCTGGATATTCCTGGAGGACAGACTCTAACTTTAGCTCAAGCAAAAGTTTCTATACGAGGACGAGGAAAACAGATAAATTCTAGAGCTTTAACATATTGATAGATTTGCATAGTAAAGCTGGAGAATTTAAAATGAGTATGGCTAGGAAGCCACAACTTTAATCCCTGCCATTATGCAACTATAGTTGTGACTACTGACTAACCCACTTGCAAAACACACTATAAGGCAATACAAAATTTAAGACAAAAATCAAAACAGAAGCGGGGTTGAGTTCTCTTGATTCTTAGGAGTTAGGAGAAACCAATTTGTCATCACAAGCACACAATCTCAAGTAAGTTGGTGCAACAGTGATTTGTCATAGTAGCCACGCAAATAAGAATAAACTATTGTCATTGGAGAAAGCAAAAGTATAGAAGTCACAGTGACTCTATCAAGAGTAAAATATGAGCACATTATAGACAAGCTTTAGCATCTATACAAAAAATACAAAGCACCATTTCCACCAATCGAAGGGAGATTTTGCATGCTGTAACGCTAGTCTGCTACTGCTGCAAATACTGCTAAGGTTTTTGAATAAATGTACCACCCCCCCCACCACCACTAAAAAAAAGGAGAATAAGCTTTTACAATAAACATATATAGATGAGTAAACTTTTGGCACATCCACTGAAATGAACAAAAAGGGGAGATGAGCCAATTTTGTCTCTGGAATGATAACAAGCAAACTTTTGGGAAATTGCCTCGTTTATAGCTGGAGACAAGTCAATACTCGAATGATGTAACTTACTTATAGCCCGTTCATCCAGATGAGGATAAAGTCTAAAAAGAGGAGGGTATGCTTATAGGTCCACGAAACTTGCTTTAATTGACAACCAAAAAGAGGAAAGTCCATATGACATAAGGTGAAAAAACAACTACCTAAGAGAGTACACCAGGAACGAGCAATTTAGATTCTTCAATTTGTGAGGTGCAACCGAGTGAATAAGTGCAGGACAAGTGACACAAAATTTTCAACTTCGAACCTGGGATAAGCAGAAAAATCACCTTCCGGAATCAACGAACAAACAATGTGCATCATGTAGGTCCATCGATCATTGCTAGGCAAGCTATGTAAGTTCATATCTAAGGGGATAAAATTACATATCGTAGAAACTCCTGAATCAAAATCTTCATGCTGTCATGTCTCCTAGAACAAAATGATCTTGCTATTTTCTAGTAATTGAATGTAGAAGATTCAAGCATTATATTTGGAACATGTGTTCGTAGAAAGGAGAGACAGTTGGCATCTCCCCCATAGGGACAGGAATAGCCTTCGGGCTTTACCTGTTACCACATATATCCGGTTAAGGGCTTAAGGCTACCCATTTCGGTGGATCTTACCCTAATTTTATTAATGAAAGAATATATTTGGAACATAGCAAACTATATCGATGATTGTTGTTGCTCATCCCTACGAAAATCCACTAATCATATCCTAGTCAATTTTCCAACCCCTTTCAAACCATCTCAAGTAATGCTGCTCTACTCTAGAGAATCTATTGCCAACAGAACTTGACTTTTATTTGATATAATATGTCAGTAGTTATTTTACTTGGCAGATCCTCATATGAACTCTAGTTTCATCTAAACTTGCTTACTAGTCAAGGACGATCCTCGATGAAGCTCAAACCTTATTAATCATCAGGAAGTCACTAATTTCCTCAGAAGACACAATTACTTTTTGGTGTGTTTGCCTGATTGTCACCTAAATATAATCACCGACAGATAGTTAAAGTTAGTTTCATTTTTCTTGTTAGATTATTGAGGAACCATTGAGTTAAAGTTAGATTCATTTTTCTTCTTATATTATTGAGGAACCATACTCTAAGTTCCTATAGGACCAAGTTGTAATTTTGAGGCCTTTATAAAAAGGTTTCTTTGTTGAGACAATTTATGGAAGGCGGGGAGGGAATTATGTGAGATATGCATAAACCCAAAAATTAGTTGAACCCTTGAAATTTAGTAACATGAAAGATCTAGCAAAGTAAAGCTCTCCGGGTCTCTTCAAAGTACAAATTGCCATAGTGATAAGCATATTTCAAGTATGATTCTTGATATAGGCATAAGAAAATATTAGTAACATACCCTTTCAGGATAACCGAATCATCTTTCCCAAATCATACAGCAACAACCATAACACAGCCTAGAGTCTACATCTTTCCTTTTGTTCTCCTGATAAAACATAACATAGCCTATGTCACAAAGCAAAGCCGTCTCAAGCTCGGACAAAGATGCAACAATGCTGAGCTGGCAGTAAACATAAAAACAATCTAATTTTAATTAATTAAACGTATCCTCTCAGGATCATACAATCAACCCAACTATTTTGGAATTCAGATGTTGTTTATCCATTGATTTATACTGAAATAGGCATAACAGAACACAAGACCCCTTTTTAAAGGTGCTGATTTTTTTCTCCAAATCATACAACAAACAACATATTTATTATGCAATCATCTGTTTTCAGCAAGCCTAAAGTACAAAAATTTAAAAGAAAATATGTGAACCGCATCAATTACCACTTTGAAAAACTAAGCTTCTCGGGAAGGAATCATTCCAGCCTTTCTTGCATAAGCAAAAATGCCACCAGCTTCAATGACAGGACCAACATCACCAATTGACTTCAATTTATACTCTTTCCCAGTCATATGATTAATCAACCTACTCTCTGCTAGTTCAACAGCCACCACATCACCCGTCTTACACTCCTCACAAATCCTCACTTCTGATTCAAGGGGATAAACTTCGCCAGTCGCAACCGAGTTCCTGAAGAATATCCTCGCGTACGACTCCGCCACACCCGCAGCTCCTAAAGCAACCGGCGCGTGCTCCCGCGACGACCCGCACCCGAAGTTTTCACCGCCTATGATGATGGAGTACTTGGATGAATTCATCTGGGTCGACGAAACGGGTTTGGTATGATAAAGGGAGTCCGCACAGCGCGTAGGACCCGAGTTTTTTGTACTCGTCTGGGTTTGACGAAACTAGGGTTAGGTATTTTGCAGGGATGATTTGGTCATTGTCGATGTTGTCCCCGACGACGTAGCAAAGGTCGTGGAATGGTGTGGAAGTCGTTGTGGTAGTTTCTGGTGTGGTGGAGGTAGCGGAACAACGGAGTGGTGCGACGGTAGGGTTTTTGGGAGTTGGGCCAAAATGAGAAATTAAAGGATTGAAAGGGTTATTGGAGGAATTGAAGGGATTTTGACGGAGGCGGTAGTAGAGGAGGCGCGTGGTTGGCACGGAGACAGTTTGAAGGTGGTGATGGAACTGGAAAGAGTTGATGAAGCCGCCATTGCTGAAAGCTTCAGAGATTGCTAATTTTTGCTGAGAGAGTGGAGTGTGTTAAAAATGTGGGCAGTACTTATTTGAAATTGGGCCTTATTATTAGACGGAACCCAATTGTGGTTCTTTTGGACTCAAAATACATAATAGGTGGGAAAAAGGTGATATTTTTATATATAGCGCAACAATACTTGGCGCTATACAATAACGTTAACTGTGTCGTTACTGTATAGCGCCAAGTATTGTGGCGCTATACTGAAAAAGCTAATACGCCCAGATATAGCGCCACAATACCTGGTGCTATACATAGTTTTATATATAGTGCCTGGTATTTTGGCATTATACTCCTTTTTCCTGGCCCCACCAACAATTCCTGACTTCAATAATTCAAAAGTGTATAGTGCCAACTTTTTGGGCGCTACATATATATAAAAAAAATTCCCGGCTATCCTTTTCCTATATAAAGAGGTTAGGATTGTATAGAAATTCATTCAAAAAACAATTTAACTCTTGTTGAAACGTTTATTGTTGTTAAATTCTCCAACATTTTTTCATTATGTCTGAAGAGCGTAGAATAAGAGTTTCATTATATTGGGAGGGAGGGGGGTGAGGTTGTGATGGAGAATAACTCTGTGGGCTACAGTTTACCTGCTCAGTGTCATGTTAAATTGCCACTTACAATAGAGTACGATAAATTGATATCGTTGTTATGCAAAAAAAATGAGTGTGAAGAAACGTTCAGTGATACTTAAAGTAATCGGAATATATCCGTATTTTGTTACTCTGCAAGGGGTTGCTTGGAGTTTAACATCGACGATGATGAAACTTTGAGTGATTTTCTGAGGACTCCGGACGAATACCGGGAATTTCTTGTAATCACAATGTTGGAGATGTACGTGAAGGTCGAAGACGTTCCAAAAAACAAGGTTGTGCGTAGTAGAGATAACCCCCAGTCATCAGGTGGTTATTCTGGAGAAGTTTTTGCCAGACAGGTTCCGGATTAAAGAGTTTTCCTTGATTTAAACTTATCACCGCCGGCGAATGAGTAGCGAGAAAATAATTTATACCCTGCTTTCCTTAATTCACAAGACGAGTGGTAAACTTCAATTTTCATTTGTGTTAATTATGTATATTTTTGGCTTATTGAATTTGTATTCACGCTCATATATTTAATAGGGGGTACCGGCCGGATATGAATTTTACAAGTGGCTCATCCGGTAGTTATCACCTAATTGAAAACGTCCATCATGGAATTTCATCACATTACGACTTGTAAGTGAAGTGATATAGCCATATGGAAAGCATTTATTAATTTTAGTAGCTTATATTTTTGTTGGTTGTGCAGTGAAAACGAGCAAGTTGAACCACCCGTACTCACTTAATTGACCGAAAACGATGTATTACATCGGGATTTGGCAGATGCAAAGAGTGAGGAACAGAACAGTGATTATGATAACAATGCCGATGAATCCGGAGATGAGACACCCTTTTTCGTGAGGATGGTGATGAGCAGGATGAGGAGGAAGGACCTTATTTGAAGAGAGACCCCCCTAGACGAAGAGTGTACGAGTCTGAAGTGTCGTTTCATTCAAGGGAGATTCCTTACATTGATAACTTGCCAACCGTGCCGGATGTGGAAGCTCTCACAAGGGATTTTGATGAAATCCGGACAGCAATGTGGGATGAGTCTAGACCAACGGTGCTTGCAAAGGGGATGCTTTTTCCTGATAAAGCACGCTTAAGCAGGGCTTGTAAAATGCACAACGTAAAAGAGTGTCGTAAGATGCAGGTATGGGAGTCAAGTCCGATGGTATACAAGGTTGTTTGCCGCATGTGGTTTTGGCCATGTAATTGCATGTTGTGTGCGACCAAGAAGAAGACAGGTATGTGGAAAGTGGGTAAATGCATTCCCACCCACACATGCGAAATGGACACATTCAACGGGAATCACTTCAACTTGGATATTGACTTGATTTCTCTTGTACTTATTCCGCACCTCGAAGCGTCCATAAGGTATACAATCAAAGAGTGCATTACATCAGTCCACCAGGAATATGGCTATACCATTACGAAAAGAAAGGCATTTCTCGGGCGCAAACGAGCGTTTGAAATTGTCTACGGTAATTGGGATAAGTCATTTGCATCTCTGCCAAAGTACATGGATGCACTGCAGCACTTTAACCCCGGGACAGTTGTTGAATGGAAGCTTGAGCAGAGTCCGGGAACACCAGAATACATATTCAATTACGTGTTCTGGGAGTTTAAGCCAGCAATTGATGGTTTTTCGCATTGCCGGCCCGTAATATCCATAGACGGAACTCATGTCTATGGAAAGTACGATATCAAGCTATTGATAGTCGTGGCAGTGGATGCTAATAGACAGATAGTTCCTCTAGCTTTTGTTGTTTGTGCCAATGAAAGCATAGAGACGTGGATGCTGTTTTTGAACCACTTGAAAGAGCACGTTGTCAAACAGAGTTCAAGTATTTGTCTAATATCTGATCGGCACAGTGGTATATTAAGTTCTGTGGATAACTTGCATGCATGGCAAGAACCTTATGCATACCATCGTTACTATGTGAGGCACTTTAAGGCCAATTTCCAGAAGGCACATCCCAACAAGTATCTATATGATTTAATGTGGATGGCAGCAACAGACCACCAACAACATAAATTCCGGAGGCATATGGATTCTATCAGGCAAGAAGACGAGGCAGCCTATCGTTGGTTAATGCGACATGACCCTAAAAAGTGGATGTTGCATGCGGATGGTGGTAGAGGATGGGGAATTCTTACTACAAACGTGTCAGAGTCATTCAATGGGTTATTGAAGTCGGCAATAGGATTGCCTGTCACAGCCATGGTGTGGATGTCGTTCAAGCAGATGGCGGAGAGGTTTGTTGAACGGTCTGCAGCTGCAACGGAATTGATGGAGAGGGGGGTTGAATTTATGCCAGTGCCTATGAAGAGATTTGAGAAATACAGACTGCGAGCACATTGACATTCATTTTTGCAGTATGATAACGAAATATGTGTTTTTGAAGTTCGCACCGCTATCCATAATAATCGGGGTAATAATGTACATGCCCTAAATGAATCTGCAAAGTTATGCTCCTGTGGGAAATGGTCCATCTACCACATGCCTTGCTCACATGCCATCAAGTGTTTTCAACGTGTTGGTTATGCGGAGACCAACTATGTTGATCAACAATATAGTGCCAAGTACCTAAACACATATAGTGGTCAGTTGCAGCCAGTGGGTGCTGAGCATTATTGGCCTCCGGAACCATTTAAAATGGTGTGTAACAAGTCCTATTTGCGTAAAAGACAGGTGCAGAAGAGAACGCGTATACGGAACCAAATGGATGTTAGTGACACCATTTATGCGCGCAAATGTGGTATATGTTTATAATTTAAATTCATATTTTTTAATAACTTAATTGTACAAATTATATATATATATATATATATATATTGTACAAATTATATATATAAATATATATACCTATGGGTTCCGGGCTCGATATTTTGAGGCTCAGTGGCACCAAATTAACATTAGTAATTATGTGTGTTGATACAATTGTTGTGTTTTTTATAATTTAAATTCATATTTTTAAATAACTTAATTGTACAAATTATATATATATATGTACCTATGGGTTCCGAGCTCGATATTTTGAGGCCCAGTGGCACCAAACTATCATTAATAATTATGTATTTTTTTATAATTTAAATTCATATTTTTTAATAACTTAATTGTACAAATTATATATATATATATATATATATATATATATATATATATATATATATATATATATATATATATATATATATATATATATATATATATATATATATATATTTGGGTTCAGGACTCGATATTTTGAGGCCCAGTGGCACAAAACTATCATTAATAATTATGTATTTTTTTTATAATTTAAATTCATATTTTTTAATAACTTAATTGTACAAATTACTAATTATGTGTGTTGATACAATTATTAACTTAGTTATACCAAACTATCATTAATAATTATGTGTTTTTTTATAATTTAAATTCATATTTTTTAATAATTTAATTGTACAAATTACTAATTATGTGTGTTGATACAATTATTAACTTAATTGTACAAAGTTTGCATTTTCAACAACCAGTATAAGATACTTAAACAAAAGTAATTCTAAGCTAAAATACTACACATTACTACGCTACAAGGCTCTAAATTTTACTACACTAAAATATATATATATATATATATATATATATATATACCTATGGGTTCCGGGCTCGATATTTTGAGGCCCGGGAAATACTACACATCACTACGATACAAGGCTCTAAATTTTACTACGCTAAAAGGGTCTACGTTTTACTGTGGGATTATACTGGGATGTTGTTGTTGTTGTTGTTGTTGTAAAAGGGTCTACATTTTACTACGCTAAAAAGGTCTAGATTTTACTACGCTAAAAAATAATCTAAACTAAACATAAACAACAAATAAATTTAATTACAAATAAAACACAAAAATGCATGAAAACACATATATATAAATCAGGATATTAACACACAAATTTATATTTTTTTTTATAAAACACTAATATTAAATCCGGATAAATTTAACATGCTAGTTTCGAAAAAAAAACACAAACCGAAATAGAACACATACAAATCAAATAATATGCATTATTATCAAAGTTTCAACTTAAAATAAACTGAAATACCTCGATTTAGAATTTTCGGAAAGCAAATAGAATGAAATTTTGACTCCGGAAGTGTGAATCAACAATAATATGAAGCTCTACTCGAATGTGGGACCTACGTTCTTCAACTATTATGTAACGGGGGGACCCAAAAAAAAAATTAAAAAAATTGGGGGCAGCGGGTATGGGGGACCAAGGGAGTAAAAAATTGAGGAAGAGGAGAACCAGAGGAGATGAAGAAGACGGTTCGAATTATAAAACTTATGTATAGCGTGAGGTATTGTGGCGCTATACATGGGCGTGTCACCTTTTTCAGTATAACGCCACAATACTTGGCGCTATACAGTAACGATACAGTTAACGTTACTGTATAGCGCCAAGTATTGTGGCGCTATACATAAAAATATCACCTTTTTTTTCTCACCTATTTATGTATTTTGAGTCCAAAAAAACCACAATTGGGTTCCGTACTCCTTATTATTATGGATTAGAAAAGCAGGCGAGCCGCCAGTTTAATGGACCAGTGACGCCATTTTTAGAGTCCACCTAACCCTACTCTCTCTAACCCTATATTTATTTCATTTTCTCCTCTCTTTTTTGAGAATGTGTCAAGTAGTAGGACATAAGAGTATTTAATCACAAGAACTCATGTTTCAATAAATCAATATAGGTAGCCAAATATTTCAAAATCTTGTTTAAATAGCATTGTTAGGTACATTTTTCTAAAACCAAATAAACACCCTAGCAATGCTAGCATAACCAAACACTAGTGTAGACATTGGGAGGCACTAAATGCTTTTGGTCCATCGGCTGGCAATAGTGTTGAAGCTGTATATGCAGTATATTTCTTTCTTTGTCTGATTAAAACTGTATTTATTGTGCAGGAACAAACATGTAATATGTCCGGTCCCCCTCAACTTCTCACTTAACTGCTTAAGCTACTAAAAGTTTGAAATTGTTGAATTTTAGTGATTATAAACTCCATTTTTGTTTTTCATGTGAAGTTTTTAAATTTTTAGAAAAAATAATAGATTCTTCTTTTCTCGGCGTTTCACTTGTAGCAACTAGCAAAAGACATCAAGTATTGAACCTTATTCAATGATCCATATCATACTGAATTTAATACAGGAACAAATCATGCAGTTCTAAGACAAGAAAAGCCACTGCTATGATGTGAAATTTTGATGCAGATACTGTAGAAGTTAGCAAGGTCAATTGATTTACAATTCCAACGTCATACATGACTCCATCATTGCCACGCTAAAATCCCTACTTATATTTACTCTATATTTGCAACTAAGATTTAAATGCTGGTCAACCCAAAAGAAAATAAAGGTGACAAAGAATGATATAGAATATTAACATAAACAAAAAGGAAATAAGAAGGCTCAAACATAAGTTAAGATTAAAGATGATACAATGACAACATATGCTATAAAGAAAAAAATTGCTATCTGAAGGAAGAATTTTGGATTGTCCCTCATGTTTGGAGATGTTACCGCCCTGCAACAGAGAAACAAAACAACTGATCAATTTTCTCCAAAGCTAGAGTTTAACTGACGGGAAGACTGTCCAATAATTCAACTAGTTCCACTTGCTGGTGCTGCTCGGAGATTTACCTAGCAATGCATTGAGAAAGCCTATGAAAAGGCATGCTTTGGATGAAGACAATACCTGGCCCCGTTAGAACAGCCGTTATCATATTATCATTCTGTAATTGCATAAACATGGTCAGAACAACATGCCTCGGAAACCAAATTATAGAGATGACAAAGGACTCAAGTTGGATTACTTGCTTAAAAGAAGAACTCAAAGCCAGAGGATCGTAGATAATAAATCACATTTCCTATTGGATAATGTTTCAATCATTAGTAGAGTGCCAAAGTAATTATGCTATTAGCAGCAATGTAGACACTATATACATTGGTTATTGAATGCAACTTGGATCTGAGACATTCTAATGGAAGAAAGCACCAGAAACCTGCAGTATAACTGAAGTTCCAAAAGATCATGACCAGTATATCTGACTTTCAGTTTTTTCTTTAGAAAACTGTTCCCTTATGTTGGATCAGTCGCACTTTGCTTATGTCGCTACTATCATTCCACGAAATCAGTACATGTATCACAAAAAGGGAATATCAAAGAAAAGCAAGGATGGCATATACAAGTTTCATGATAACATATATTACAAACTAACTCCACCACCAAACAAACATTTCCAGAAGCACCTCAATTTCATTCACCTCTCTTAATTTCCCAAGTTTGACTGCAAGTTTCTAATGATAATTCACATAAATACCCCTGGAACATCTTGCATGTAAGCACCAGGTAGGGAGCAGTGAGGGAGAGATCAGTCATGTGTAAGAGAAGGATCAGGCTAAAGTATATACCTTGTTAACTTCATGCGTTCCTGTTGTTAGCTGTTAATCTTAATTTCCGTCCTAAGCTACTTTTAAATTTTTAACATGAGGAATTTTCGCCAGGAGGGCAAACATGAGAGAGAATCTAAAATAATACTGCAAAGGAACAATATATATATATATATATATATATATATATATATATATATATATATATATATATATATTAAGAATAGTGAAAAAGGCAGAAGCCAAAAGAAGCTGACAAGTCAAATACCCCAAATACCGCCCTTCTCATCTGTCCATTGTATTTGGCTTGAAAATTGATAGTTCCTGATAATGCAACTATGCTTGCCACATCTACAACAAGTACCTCTCCCACTTCAAGATTTTTCTGTACAACTGAATGATGAAAAACATTGGGCAGGAATAAAGGGATCAGATGATAAAACTTGTGATGTTCAATACACTTAAGATTCCTTAATATCATAAAACAGAAAAAATTTAATGGGCCAAGTATTTCGTATTTGGCAACAAATACGTTAGAAATCTTAACCATCCAATTCTCATGAGAAACACCAATAGCATCCCAATGAACACATAATGCTTTGTATTCACTGAGAAGGATCATCTTTCTGACTATAACCAACATCTAAGTACACTGTAGATCTTCACATTAAGATTAAGAATATATTACAATAATCGGTGTCCAAAATTAAAATAACGTTTGTCGGAAATCAGAAAAACATGACGATAGCATCTCATTGCCTGTATCTAAGATAGTTTTAAAGTTTCTAGGACGACCCACATTTTCTCTCTTTTGCCGGTTTAAACATACAACATGAATCAAACACTTAAATTATAGCCATGCCTAAAAAGTGAAAAAGGTTTTTTCACAGTAACTGAGATTCAGCTTCATACCAGAACCGCCTCCGACTATAAAAGCAAGCCCTTGTCCAGATATCTTATGCCTCAAAGATCCCTGGAAATATTACTAGCATATCAAACAAAGGTTTGATCTGTCTGTGATAAAATTACAAAGGCAGATAATCATGCAACACATAACCACAAAATAATTCTGTCATCTCACCTCTGCACTGGCAATCATGTTACGTGCCCTTTGGTCAAAGCTATTACTGACTTTGACATCATTGATAGAGCATAGAAATGCATCTGGCTACAAAATATATCAATAAAAGAGATGATCCAGTTAGAAAACTTAAATAAACCACAAAGAAAACAGGGATGATTGTAAGAAGAAGCTAGAATAATATCCTTAGCACAAGGATGGAACAAAAGAGAGAATGAGAAATCTTTACCTGGCATAAGATTTCACCGCCAAACATTGCTAGATCAATCTGTACAGTGTCGGTGCATCAGATAAAAAAAGAAAAAAACAATTGATCTAGTAATACTAGAAATTAAATTAGATCTATAAGGAAATAAGAATTATAAGACCCTACATTACATGGAATGATGGAATCAGATACAAGTATTAGGTACAGGTGCAAATACAACACGCCATGAAGGACCATATGATGTACCATGTCCGTGTCATACCCGTTCAAGATAGGTACGCAAAGGCAAAAAAATTGTCCATCTAACATAATATAACCAACCAAAGTACCAAACAAGGAACGTAGTTGAGATGAGAACAAACCGGTAGGATTCTTGCCAAAGAAGGCGCAGAAATTCCAACAAATCCATCAGTTGAACCTGTATTCTGGAGAACCACACTCGAAATACTCTTTCCAAAAAGCCACTGCCAGACACCTGTATCATTTTCAGTGGCGAAGACATTTTCCAAGTGAGTCGAAGAAGACGTGTAGCACATGGACCCTGCAAAGTATTGTCACTTAAGAGTGTAATAAAAATGATGAATTCTTTTTGTAATTTTATGATAATTGGATTAAGACATAAAAGCTGGATTCTATCTCTTCCTTCTGTGAAGTGTATCTATTTGTTGGTTGATTGGCTTGTTGTGCTTCTCTAACCACGCTGTGGAGTTGAACCACAGTGAAGGCATATATGTCGAACGGATTCACAATGAACAAAGGCGATTGAAAAACATTAAAAAAAAAAAAAAAAAAAGGAAGGGGGGGGGGGGGGGCTTACTCGTGACGATGTCGGGCAGGGTGAAATGAAATATCTGTTAGTGTAAACAAGATACTATCCATATAAACAGTGGCAACTGACTATATATAATTGAGAAAATGAACCTCCCTTCTTTGACAGCAAAGACCCTGTCCCCTCCCCCCCAATCCCCAACAACAAAAACCTTTGAGGAGAGGATAGAAATGCAAAAAAAAAAAAAAAAAAATTATTTGCTTTTCTTTGACACACGTCAGAGCTACTGATTTTACTTCTAAGTAGTGTAAAAAAGATATTTACAGGAATCAAATAAGAGCACGTTATTCCTTCAAGGATGTCAAATGAGATTCAGAAAAC
This sequence comes from Nicotiana tabacum, assembly GCF_000715075.1. Taxonomy (NCBI): domain Eukaryota; kingdom Viridiplantae; phylum Streptophyta; class Magnoliopsida; order Solanales; family Solanaceae; genus Nicotiana; species Nicotiana tabacum. The sequence continues at coordinate 52,636,654 of NC_134087.1, read as the reverse complement.
TGCAAGCATTGAGAACAATTCATTGATGCAACCAAATCTTAGAGTGGTTGTTTGTCAATAGAAAAGAATAATATATTGAGATGACACAAGTACGACAACTAATGGTAGTGTTGATTGAAGTCTGAGATCAGTCTAAGACTAAGGCCGAGCAACTAGCTGCTGCAGGATTGGACGTCTATCTATCTCACCACGCTCCCCCTGTTCATCTTTCTTACAGCTCGTTACTGCAATGTTCATTCAGCCCTTTGGCTTCTTCCGTTAAAAGAAAAAGGTAGCGTTTCTTTGGTAAATAGCGTCTTGAATTGAAGCGAAGGCATTATTGAAGGAAAGAAATGGTAGGTCCCTCAATTGCATTAGGTAGGAGATGCAGGAGTTGTCTTAACCGCACACGAATTCGCTATTCGATTCCATTCTAAATCCCACCAAATTAGAATAGTGATAAACCAACTATAAGCTTTAATACATAGATCTACATTATTTTTCCTTATTTTTTAGGTGGGGAGCATTTCGATGCTTCGGCTGCTCAACCTTCTACAAGGAAAACCAATACCTACTGGGACATCACCATTTGATCATTATTGTTTATCATGATTTCATTGCTTGTCTTTCTTGCATATCATGTGGCCGACAGGTAAGAAAACCTCCTATTTTCATAAGGCAATGTGCTTCTATCCCCAAAAAGTAATAAGCTAGTATGCTGCGAGAACAACTTCTAATGCGTTCAACATATTCTAATTCATCCTTGAGGAAATATCCAGTCAATTAGATTTTCAAGTTTGTAGATTTTATAAAAGCCTGTCAGAACTGGCTCATTCTCCAATATCTGAATCAAACACCATGGACAACGAAGAGATTTTAATGTGTTAGGCATGCCATTAACTAATGGTAACAACTGAAACTTCTTATGAGCAAATGCTTCCCTAAATGGTTGTTATACCATGCAGGAGATGTCTTCTACAAATAACACAATGAGCAAATTACCATGCTTAGCAATAATCTTTTCTTGCGGCTTCAACATAATCTGAAACATAGATGAAGAAAAGGTGTACAACAATAAAGAAATCAATCATATAAACTTGTCATTTACAGCGAAACCAAAATAGGTAAATGAGTACCTGAACAATCTGGGCTTCATTACCCGGAATCTGGAAAGGTGTCACAGCATCTTGTGGACTCTACAGAGCATAGATATGAGACAAATGTCATGATACTAGCCATATACAGACAAAGAATGGTAGTCAAATGTTAAATTGTTAGGATTTATCCAACAGCAGTCAACATTATCATTTTTCTTTTTGTTTTTCTATTTCCTACCAATCCCCTCTGTAGCAGATGCACCTACATGTTAGATGCACTTAAATGTTTTTTTAATATATAGTTCATAACTTGAATTTAATTACATGGGCAAGATTACAGAGGCGGGCCTACCTTGGGTAGGGGGTCACCGGAACCCGTTATCCTCGGAAAAATATTGTAAATATATTTTATATATATTGGTATATACACTGAAGACCCTTTAAATAATTTTCCTGGCCCCCTCAACAACAAATGCAGGACAGAAGAAGTGGTTTTTGTAGCCTGCTTGAGTGCTTCAGTTGATTGATGCACCCTGGTTCGAAACGCAGCTCCTGCACTTCTATTTTATTTTCTTTTAGTTTTGTTTTTAAATCTCCTTTGGCCTTAGTTGTCTACTGATTTTTTATTTTATTTATTTTGAATTCTCAATACTCTTACACAATAGTCAACCTAAAGTTTTAACCTTTTTCAAAGTCAAAAACAAAAGTAACCCTTCTGCCTCTCACCTCTCTTTTTCAAACAAAGGTAAAACCCTCCCATCATCCCTTCTTCTCAAAAACAAAAATACTTTTTCAAGCGATTGTTTTAATCTTATTCTGCGTTTGCTCGAGCTCGACTTTGACATCCCAATCGTCGACGACTACTGACTTTGAGACTCTTCTTCAACCGAAACAATAAGTTTATTTGAGTAAATTTTAATTTTATTTGAGTAATTTTGAAGAATTAACCCAAATAGCTGCTCACCTAACCTTTTAAACTAGAAATAGCTGGTAGACGTATTATATATGATAAATTATGTATTATATGTGTATAATTTATATATATGGCTAAAAAGGTAAATAATAAATATGACCGACTATTTGGGTAAATATCCTCAAGGCAATGGTGCCCCGTCATGCTCAAATCCTGGGTCCGCGCAAAAACATGCTAAACTAGCACCTTTACATCTGTTGGAATCGAAAGTTCTCGAAGGGTTTGAGAGTTTGAGGCAGAAAGTTTTGATTTGAGTGGTGTTTGGTATGTTGGACGGATTTGAGGATTTTGGACGGGTTGAGGGGCATTGGGCCTAATTGGCATTTGGACAGTTTAATATTTTTGGGCCTAATTGTGGTCTACACAATTAGGCCTGCTCAACCGGCCCACTTGTGCCATTGCCTTGTTCAGAATACACAATCTAGTGTACAGCACATGCTACACTATATTTTAGGTAGTTTTCCCATACTTATTTTATTTAATTATTTGTTCCATCTTTGTATTCCTTTAATGTACAACTTGGCCACTTGCCAATGCAGGAGGTTACCCTAAAGCTTTTCTTTTGTATATATGTTTAGCATTGTACATTTGAGAAGAACAAGTTTTTCTTCATTCATCAAATACACAAGCAGAAAATTACAGTTTCGTTTTTCCTTTTTACATGGTATCAGAGCAGGTTTAATTCTGGTATTTTTCTGCTTTCTCAGTCACTAAACCAGCTCCTTTTTTTTCTTCTTTCATCTTCATCTTGTCACTATCTTATATGGGTACTTCACCAGAATCATCCGACACTCTAGCTTCTGCTTCTGCTGTCACCACTAATGTTCCTGCACCTGCAGTGACCTTTGCTTCAGGAGTAATTGACTCCACTCACCCTTATTACCTTCATCCTTCTGACTACCCAGAGATGAACCTTGTATCCTCAGTTTTTGATGGCAAAGGATATGGAGGTTGGAGAAGGGCAGTTATCATTGCCTTGTCTGCAAAGAACAAGCTGGGATTCATCGATGGTACTCTTATCATCCCTAAGACAAATTCTGCTGTCCAGCAGACATGGGGTAGATGTAATAACATGGTACTTTCATGGCTTCTCAACTCTTTGTCCAAAGAGATAGTTGAAAATGTGCTCTATTCACAAAGTGCAAAAGATTTGTGGAGGGACCTGGAAGACAGATTTGGACAGGCAAATGGAGCAAAGTTATTCCAATTACAAAAGGAATTAAGTTCAGTAGTGCAAGGTAATTCAAGTGTATCAACTTACTTCACCAAAATCAAAAGCCTATGGGATGAACTAGATACACTCAATACATTTTATGTTTGTGTATGTGAGTGTGAGTGTGGTGCAAAAGTCAAAAGCTTGAAAGCACACCAAGATGAAAGACTTTTGCAGTTCCTAATGGGACTAAATGATATTTTTATTGGGGTAAGGAGTAACATTCTATTGTCATCACCTTTACCCTCCATTGGACAGGCATACTCTCTTGTGATTCAAGACGAGAAGCAAAGGGAGATACATGCTACCCCTGCATACTCAGGGGAATCTGCCTCATTCATTGCTACCAACCAACAAGGAAGTTTCAGAAGATTTAATGAGAACAGGATGCAGAAAACAAGTTTTGAATCTAAGAAGTATTTGGGAATTTGTTCCTATTGCAAAAGACCTGGACATAGCATCCAGAAATGCTATAGAATTCATGGGTTTCCAGCTGATTTCAAGTTCACAAGGGAGAAGATTTTAAGGAAGTGCCCAGGCAAATAAAGCTTCCTTCTCAAATCAAGAAAATGAAGAGGGAAGTGCATCAGGAGTTCAGAATCTCACCAAAGAAAATGTGGCTGAGCTGCTGCAGCTTCTTCAGCAAGTGAGAGTGGGACATTCCAGTGCAGAAACCCCTGATGTTGCAGCAAATGTGAGCCATGCTGGTATGACAAATTTATGTGAAAAATTGGCCTGTTTAATTCAAATCAATGATGAGTCTTGGATATTGGATAGTGGAGCAATAGAACATATGTCTTTCAACAAAGATTTTTTTACAGAATTCAAAACTTTGGCTAAACCTCTCATGGTAAAACTCCCAAACTCTTACAGAGTTCAGGTCACTCATTCAGGAACCATTTCTCTTTTGCCTAATCTAATTCTTCGAAATGTTCTTTACGTTCCATCCTTCAAATATAATCTGTTGTCTGTGCACAAGTTGTGCAGACAACTCAACCAATATGTTTTATTCACACCTTTTTCATGTTTTCTTCTACAGGGCCCTTCAGTGAAGAGCCCACTGAAAATTGGTAAAGAGGAAGGGGGCCTCTACATTTTCAGATCCAGACATACAACACCAGTGTCTAAGAGTGGACTCAAATTTAGAAGTGTTTTTATTCCAAGAAGGAATTCTATTTCCAATCTTAGTTTGCATTCATGTTTTAGCTTTTCTGATTCAACTGTAAAAGACAAGCTATGGCACTACAGATTAGGCCATATGCCCCTTAGCAATATGAAAAATGTTTCATCAATTTCTATATCCAAGTGTTCCAAATTCTCTAGTCCATGTCTTATTTGTCCTATGGCAAGACAGTCCAAACTTCCATTTCCCTCTAGTTCTATTTTCACTAAGAAAGTGTTTGAATTAATTCATGTGGATACCTGGGGACCATACAATAGTGCTACATATGATGTTTTTAAATACTTCCTTACAATTATTGATGATTTCAGTAGAGGCACATGGACCTACCTACTAACCAACAAATCCAATGCATTCACTATTCTACGAGGTTTTATAGCTATGGTAGAAAGACAGTTTAATAGCAAGGTGAAAATCATAAGGTCGGATAATGTTTTTGAATTGGGAAGTGGTAAAATTCAATCAGAATTTTTTGAGTCACTAGGTATTATTCATCAAACCACTTGTGTATCCACACCACAACAAAATGGAGTGGTGGAGAGAAAGCACAGGCATCTTTTAGAGACATCTAGAGCCTTGTTATGCCAATCACACCTGCCTACATCATACTGGGGTGACTGCCTTCTTACAGCAACCTATTTGATCAACAGATTTCCTTCAAGTGTCTTAAAGCTTAAGACTCCTTATGAAGTCTTTTCTTCAAGCAAGCCAAATTACTCTAACCTTAGATGCTTTGGGTGTTTGTGTTTTGCTTCTACTGTCTCAAATCAAAGAACTAAGTTTGAACCTAGAGCTATACCTTGTGTGTTCTTAGGTTATCCTCATGGAAAGAAGGGTTACAAGGTGTTGAACCTTAAGAATTTGAAGCCTTTCGTTTCTAGAGATGTTATATTTCATGAAGAATTCTTTCCTTTTGCTTCTGTTAAGTCTAATTCTTTTTCTGAAATTTCTTTACCCACTGCTCCATTTTCTGCAAATCATCAGATTCCTGAACCTCTATCCTTTCCTATCAGACCCCACACTAAAACAGATTCTCAACTCTCCAAAGAGGCTACTGCATCAAGTGACTCCTGTTCTTCCCCCATTTATTCAAGCCATCCTAGTTCACCTATTCCCTCTATCTCTGTTTCTAGTTTCTCTCCAAATTCTCCAGTTACATCTAATCAACCACATACATCTACACCAGTTTTTCCTGCTTTGGATTCTGATTCTACGATGGATGTTCTTATTAGGAAGTCTACCAGACCACACACAACTCCATCTTATCTCAAAGATTTTATCTGTAATGCACTCCAACTCACAGATGTTAGCAACTCCTGCTTTCTCGCACCAGTTAAACCTACATATATATCTTTCAGTGGACTATCTTCTACCAATCAACATATGCTAAACACATTGTCCAATATACAAGAACCTACTGACTATTTACAGGCAACACATCACCCAGGGTGGCAAGAAGCAATGAATAAAGAGATTGAGGCACTTGAACTTAATATGACTTGGGAAGTGGTTGAATTACCACCAGGGAGGAAAGCTTTACCATGCAAATGGGTCTATAAGGTTAAACACCATTCAGATGGGAGTGTGGAAAGACTAAAGGCAAGATTGGTCATTAGAGGAGACATACAAAAAGAGGGAATAGACTTCAATGAAACCTTTTCACCGGTGGTTAAGATGACCACAATCAGATGCATACTAGCCACTGTCGTAAAGAAAGGATGGGGTCTATATCAACTAGATGTGAATAACGCTTTCCTACATGGAGATCTAAATGAAGAAGTGTACATGAAATTCCCACCTGGAGTTATACCTACTTCACCTACTCATGCATGCAAGCTAAAGAAATCAATTTATGGGCTACGACAGGCATCTCGTCAGTGGTATGCTAAACTTACAACTGCTTTGAACTTTAAGGGATTCACTCACTCATTCAACGACTATTCTTTGTTCTTTAAAAGGCCAGATTCTTCCGTTTCTATAGTGGCTGTCTATGTGGATGATATACTCTTGACAGGTAATGACACCAAAGAACTACATGCTTTGAAAAACTTTCTCAATCAAGAGTTCAAAATTAAAGATCTCGGGGACTTACATTTCTTTCTAGGCATGGAAATTGTCCGAGAAACAGATGGACTTCTCCTTTCTCAGCGCAAATTCACTTTAGATCTTCTCCGAGAATTTGACTCTCTGCACTTGTCCCCTGTTTCTTCTCCACTCGATTCGTCTACTCGTTTGTCTATTCACATAGGGGAACAAGTGAAAGATCCCACCTTGTATCGTCATCTCCTTGGTAAACTTAACTACCTCACTCACACCCGCCCAGACTTATCCTTCACTGTCCAGCACCTCAGTCAGTACATGCAGGACCCTCGACAACCCCACCTAGATGCAGCACTCCGTGTTCTTCGGTATCTGCTCAAAGATCCTGGGCTAGGGCTTTTTATGTCTGCTTCCTCCTCCTTCAAGCTCCTAGCTTTTTGTGACTCCGATTGGGCCACTTGCCCGGATTCGAGGAAGTCGGTCAGTGGTTTTTATATTTCTCTTGGTACCTCTCCGATCTCTTGGAAGTCAAAGAAGCAAACTTCCATCTCGCTCAGTTCCGCCGAAGCAGAATACAGATCTATGCGGCGAGTAGTTGCAGAGCTCACTTGGTTGGTCCGTCTTTTTGAGGATTTGTCAATTCCTATCTCTCTTCCAGTCCCTCTTTACTCCGATAGCCAAGCAGCAATTCACATAGCAAAAAATCTTGTGTTTCACGAACGGATGAAGCACGTTGAAATTGATTGTCATTTTGTACGCGACCAATACCTAGCTGGGCTGATTTCGTTAACATTTGTTAGATCTTCTGCCCAGTTAGCAGATCTCTTCACCAAACCACTCGCCGGACCTCTTCATCGTGATCATTTGGGCAAGCTGGGTGTGTCGTCTACCCCCTCCAGCTTGAAGGGGGTGTTGGAATCGAAAGTTCTCGAAGGGTTTGAGAGTTTGAGGCAGAAAGTTTTGATTTGAGTGGTGTTTGGTATGTTGGACGGATTTGAGGATTTTGGACGGGTTGAGGGGCATTGGGCCTAATTGGCATTTGGATAGTTTAATATTTTTGGGCCTAATTGTGGTCTACACAATTAGGCCTGCTCAACCGGCTCACTTGTGCCACTGCCTTGTTCAGAATACACAATCTAGTGTACAACACATGCTACACTATATTTTAGGTAGTTTTCCCATACTTATTTTATTTAATTATTTGTTCCATCTTTGTATTCCTTTAATGTACAACTTGGCCACTTGCCAATGCAGGAGGTTACCCTAAAGCTTTTCTTCTGTATATATGTTTAGCATTGTACATTTGAGAAGAACAAGTTTTTCTTCATTCATCAAATACACAAGCAGAAAATTACAGTTTCGTTTTTCCTTTTTACAACATCTTTGTTACCCTCTCTGCCAAAGCCCTTTTTACTTTATGTCCCAGTAAATTCTGATCTCACAGAAATTACCATCAATAAATTTGCAACTAGCTATCTAAAATTGAAGTAAAGACTACGGAACACGAGGTAACAAATTCACTTCCCAGGTAAGATTCAGAAACCAGATAGAAAAGATTTAATACCTTTATTGCACGGATACTCGGTAAATATACTCGTTAGTAACTGAAGTTGGTCAGCAAAAAAAAAACAAAACCCAATACTACTCTGATTAAGGAAAAGCCGAACTACACATACACAGAATACCTGATAAACGAAAGGTTGAATAGGCGTTGAAAAGAATGGAGCCTGTAGCTCCCAAACGCACACGCAAGTATACATGGTCGACAAGTAATATAGGATTGTAAGTCCAGATATCGTACCCACAAGGACTTGTGATTAACTATCAACTAAATTAAACCAAACAATTAATCTATTCAAGCGAATCCTAAAGTATGAATATTTTACTAAAATTAATATAAAGTAACAAATTAAGAGATCAAAGAAAACAACGACAAGCTTAACGGCGAATTCAATGTGAGTGAATATTCTAGAGCTATGGGTTAGCTAAAAATCCCGTTGAGTTTTCCACTTAAATCGTCTAATTAATTTATCTAGTTTATTGGTTGACAGTGTTAATATTGCTCGTAGCCTTCTCCCGAAGTACAACTCGCCTATTCAAGCTAACCTAACGCCTATATTCCTATAGAATTAGAATTAACAAGAACACATTAATAATTCCTGTATAGTAACCAAGCAACGCGATTAGGTATATTCCTATCCTAACCGTAAATCTGCCCTCCCTAAGAGTTAAGATCTTGCTCTACCCAATCTTATATGCAATCTAGAATTCCCTCTCCCGAGTTCAATCCTAGACTCGTAGATAGTATTCAATTGGTGATCAAGCAATTAAATAATTAAGCACAAGATTGAATAAATAAACCAATATGATAAAATAATAAGAACAATCTAAGCTTCAAACTACAACGTTCATGTAGCACCCAAAACTCTAGAACTAATAAGCTATGAAACTAAAAGAAGAAAAGAGAAGAAAAACTAGTTAGAAGTCTCCTCCAAGTGTGGTTTGTCTTCCTCCACGTCTAAAGTGTGTCCTTAGGTCTAAGATGTGTCAAAAGTCTGTTAGATATCTTCAAAGTAACGTTTTTCCATGTATATATACCAAGTAGGGTCGGGTCCAGACGAAAACATCTTCTCCTGCGCGAAATAGGACTCTGGCTCTATAAATTTTGTACAGTCGCGCCGCACCATGCGCCGCGCTAATGGAAATTATCAGCAGCCTCAACTTTTCGCATCAGGCAGCATTTTACACTGCTGCGTCGCGCCTTGGGGCGGCCTATGCAGCGCGGCAGTGTAATTTTCTCAGGGTGAACATATTTCGTCCTCTTTTAACATCCGGATTTGGTACACGACCTCTGAACACGATCCCGACTTAATGTCTTGGGCTTTTACTCAGACTTCAAAGCTCCAAATCACTTGAATTCATTCCATAACACCTACATACATCGGAACCACTCCTACAAGACATAAAACATATATTTAGTGCAAAACACTAGCGATTAAAGCTCAAACTCAATTAAAATGCAGTAAATTAGAGCGTAATAAGCGACTAAAATACGCAGAGCCGCCATTGATATTGAACATATAACAAAGACTTAACAAAAAGGATTTTAAGACACCATTACAGAGAACAATTCGAATTTTGGAGTTTCAGATCATCCGCAAAACAAATTTCCCCTCGTTTGCGCTCTACATTTGTTTCGACTTTCTATTGAATCGATTAATGTAAACTTTTCATTTATGTGCTATTCATATTTCTGGCTTACTGCAAATGCAAAATAATAAGGGGTCGTTAATCGAAAATAAAGTGGGAATAAAATGTGAAAATAATGTGATTGAATTTTTAATTTTGATATAAGATTTTTTGCGGTTTACACCACAATCGTGATATATTTCTTAGGGCGATCTGCACAGATAACCACTAATCGCTCATGTCTTTATTTTAAAGCCAGCATTTTAAATGTCTTTAGTCTTTAGCCACTGGTTTAATAAACTTTAACTACTCGGACGAAAATACCCTTCTGCTCATGTCCTTAACTTAAGGACTTCAGGACTACATGTCCTTAACTTTTGAACTTCAAACTCTAAGTTCAGGACTTCAGGACTACATGTCCTTAACTTTTGAACTTGGAACTCTAAGTTCAGGACTTCAAGGTTACATGTCCTTAACTTTTGAACTTGGAATTCAAACTTCAAGGCCAAACGTCCTTAACTTTTGAACTTGTAAGTCAAAGTTAAGGACCTATTGTCCTTAACTTTTGAACTTGTAACTGTAAGTTAAGTACTGATTGTCCTTAACTTTTGAACGTGTAACTGTAAGTTAAGGACTGTTTGTCCTTAACTTTTGAACTTTAAACTCAAAGTTAAGGACAGACAGTCCTTAAGTTTTGAACTTGAAACAATAACTTAAGGACTGTCTGTCCTTAAGTTTTGAACTTAAAACTATAAGTTAAGGATTGTCTGTCCTTAACTTTTGAACCTGAAACTCAAAGTTAAGGACAACAAGTCCTTAAGTTTTGAACTTGAAACAATAACTTAAATACTGACTGTCCTTAAGTTTTGAACTTGAAACTATAAGTTAAGGACTGTCTGTCCTTATCTTTTGAACATGCATGTCAAATTTAAGGACTGCATGTCCTTAACTTTTAAACCTGCATGTCAAACTTAAAGTCTCATGTCCTAAATTTTAATCTTTGAACTCAAAAGAAACAAAAACAAGGTAAGAAGAAAGAAATTACTGTACGTAATTGAGACATCTGCTCAAAAATTCAGAACATGAAAATTTTGATGATGCAAAAGGAACTACTGTACGTATTGGTAAAAGAAATAGTGAAGCAAAATCAGAAGGATCTCGTGATGGACCTGGTTATGTCCTAGTAATTGGGGCTACTAATAGACCCGATGCTATTGACCAAGCATGGAGGAGGCCGACCGTGAAATCACCTTGGGTATTCCAAATGAAAATGCAACGCGAAAGAGAGGAAGAAAGGGTAAAATTATCTTTTTTCTATTAGTAGTGGCTATTTTTGCTGAGCATTATAATTAGTGGATAAAAATTAGAGACACCCTTAATTAGTGGCTACTACACGCCATTTTGACAGGGCGATCTGCACAGATAGCCACTAACCGCTCATGTCTTTATTTTAAAGCCAGCGTTTTAAATGTCTTTAGTCTTTAGCCACTGGTTTAACAAACTTTAACTGCTCGGACGAAATTACCCTTCTGCTCATGTTCTTAACTTAAGGACTTCAGGACTACATGTCCTTAACTTTTGAACTTCAAACTCTAAGTTCAGGACTTCAGGACTACATGTCCTTAACTTTTGAACTTGGAACTCTAAGTTCAGGACTTCAAGGTTACATGTCCTTAACTTTTGAACTTGGAACTCAAACTTCAAGACCAAGCGTCCTTAACTTTTGAACTTGTAAGTCAAAGTTAAGGACCTATTGTCCTTAACTTTTGAACTTGTAACTATAAGTTAAGTACTGCTTGTCCTTAACTTTTGAACGTGTAAATGTAAGTTAAGGACTGTCTGTCCTTAACTTTTGAACTTTAAACTCAAAGTTAAGGACATACAGTCCTTAAGTTTTGAACTTGAAATAATAACTTAAGGACTGCCTGTCCTTAAGTTTTGAACTTGAAACTATAAGTTAAGGACTGTTTGTCCTTAACTTTTGAACCTGAAACTCAAAGTTAAGGACAACAAGTCCTTAAGTGTTGAACTTGAAACAATAACTTAAATACTGATTGTCCTTAAGTTTTGAACTTGAAACTATAAGTTAAGGATTGTCTGTCCTTATCTTTTGAACCTGCATATCAAATTTAAGGACTGCGTGTCCTTAACTTTTAAACCTGCATGTCAAACTTAAAGACTCATGTCCTTAACTTTTAATCTTTGAACTCAAAAGAAACAAAAACAAGGTAAGAAGAAAGAAATTACTATATGTAATTGAGACATCTGCTCAAAAATTCAGAACTTGAAAATTTTGATGATGCAAAAGGAACTATTGTACGTATTGGTAAAAGAAATAGTGAAGCAAAATCAGAAGGATCTCGTAATGGACCTGGTTATGTCCTAGTAATTGGGGCTACTAATAGACCCGATGCTATTGAACAAGCATGGAGGAGGCTGACCGTTAAATCACCTTGGGTATTCTAGATGAAAATGCAACATGAAAGAGAGGAAGAAAGGGTAAAATTGTCTTTTATCTATTAGTAGTGGCTATTTTTGCTGAGCATTATAATTAGTGGATAAAAATTAAAGACCCCTAATTAGTGGCTACTACACGCCATTTTTACTATTTCTTATGCCACATTTGCTCTTTTTTAATTGGGAAAATTTCGGCTCCCTACTTTTCAATTTTATAGCCCATATTTCAATTTACAACCAACTAACCCAAAAATAATAGACTAAGATTTAACATCCAACTCCAATAGGTTCTCAAAATTACTATTTAATTTTTAAAAAAGATTGCTCAAGTTTTAAGTTAATTTTCGAATTAGTAACTGTGACTTAAATATTAGTTCAACAAACCAAATCCATTGGGGTGGAGAAAATTAGATTTTTAACAAGCTTAAATATGTGGGATTTAAATTTCGAATTTGATTTTGTGAGAAATTTGGAGTGGGTGTTATTTAGACTTGTTAGAAATAGTATAAGGAGGTTGTATATTAAATTTGAAGTCATTTAATTGAAATTTGAATTGGTTTTAAACAAGAATTGCAACTGAAAATCGTGAAAGAAGTTGTCTACAGACGCTTGTATAAAGGTGTATAAAAGTGTATAAGATGTGTTTATACACTCATATACACTATTATACAAGATTATACAAAAAATCGATTTCGTCTTCTTCCTTGCGTCTTTTCTGAAATTTAACTCAAATCTTGCTCAAATCTACTCCAAATCACTTCAAATTTAAATTTTGAACCCCTTTTGATATTTTCAATCAATTGGAACAACACTCAGTCCAAACAACTAATAAACTCAAAAAGTCCTATTTTTGAAACCAAAGCTTTGAATGGTCCTCAATAGTGGACTTCTACTCTTTAATTTTTTTATATTGCAGCCAGGTGATATAGGGGGAGAAGCAGTAATGGCGGACGACCCCTTGAAACATATGTAAAAGATGTGAGAAGAAGAGAGTGAAAGCAATGGTTGTGAGAACACAAATTTAACTCCATAGTTTTTAGAAGCAATGATTGTAAGAACACAGATTTTGAATTTGCAAGAGCTACTATTTTCAAAATATGTACAATATGAGCTAAATCGGGTAAAACTTAAAAATATGGGCCATTTTTTGTTATGGTGTGACGTCATGTATATTTTCTTGTAATTCTTTCTTTTTTAATAGTCCTCTGTCAAAGTTTTCTAAGAAAACTAATGTCAAAATTAAGAATAAGGTTTGTTCAAGTTTGAAACACATATTTATATTCTATATATCACATTTTTAATTTAATAAACCAAATATTTTAAAAATATATATCCACTAAATAATTCCAGCATTAGTTAAATCTCATATTATAACTCTTACATTATAATCGTGGTATAATTTGTTAACAAACCAAACGATCTCGAAAGAAAAAGGCATGAGAACCCTTAACTCATGTGTATTAATAGTTACACACTTAGGGCTCGGTTGATATGAGGAATAAGTGATTATTAATTCAAGAATTAAATTTGAGATGAATTTGTCCCATATTTGGTTAAGATAAAATCGCGGTATAACGAATCTCATAATTAGTTATCCCGGGTTTATAGTGTTATTTTTATCCTTATGAGAGGGTATGATAACTAATTCCGAGATAAATAATCATGTGATAACTTGTTTTCCAACTTAGGGGTCGTTCGATATGATAGGTGTATGGGTCAAAATCTGACCACAAGTGAATTATCATTAAAAGGAATGATAAGGGGTCAACCAAGTCATAGTCGTACCCACTAGGCGTAATAGTGACGAGTATCTCAGCCACTACCGAGATTGAGCCATCAGAAGGCTTGCACGACAGAATATATGTCGTAATACTTGAGCGAGTAATGAAGAGTATAGTCAAGAGGGGGTATGCTGGTTAAAGACCGTTGGATAAAGGGGAAGATTTGTAATATATATATATATGAGATAAGAGGGCAAGAAAAGGAGAGGTTCCCAAAATAGAAAAAGGAACATAAGAATCGGAGGAGACCTCCAACAACAAAGCAAAAGCTAGATTTTGGTTACAAACCTTGGTAATCGTCATTGTTGAATCAATAAAAATAGATCTCATAGTTATGAACGACATTCCTTCCTTTCCTTCTTTGCACTTATAATTATGGAACAATATATCAAATATGTAAGCTTATCATTTATGTTTGATGTCTTTTAATATATAAGATCGGCCTCATTCGATTCTCGTATTCAATATGTTTAGATATAGAGTTAATTATGTTTGGCTAAGAATTATCCTCCATTTTCTTTATTAATTAGTTTGACGAAAAGCTTAACACTTTTTGGTCAAATAATTTGGCGCTGTCTGTAGGGATTTCTTAACTAAATATTTAGTTTCCTTTAGGTCTAAAACCATCCAAGTATCATTTCGGGGCTGTCGTAACCTCACCATCTCGGTACCAACACCAACTCGAAAAAGTGATAGATAAGCCTTCGAGATGACCAAACCAATCTGGGTCAGATCTCTACATGAAATCAAAGTCATGTCCGACATCTATGCAAAACCCACGCCTCATCCGTAGTGATGGGTTCGACACGTCATATGCATATTCGAAGTAGGACCACAGTCACTACGCACCGGACGTAACCGCAATCCTACTTAATATGTTTACGCTATGTACCAGCCTGTACTCCCACCTCTTAGGAAATGATGATAACATACTGAGTGATTCTCTGAAATAATGGGCGTATCCTGCCTTATTTTCGTACCCACACGCGCTGCGTGATTTATGAACGAGTATGACATATTTCCCATGTTATTTGCATATATCGGATGGGATCGGATTGGGACTCGGACTCGAGACCCCACAGGAGAAGTAAGTCCACCCCACAAGAAGCCTAGATGCGACCAACGATGAAGTCAAATGCGGCTACCAAATCTGAAACCGCCATTCGAGCACAGGGCGAAGCAAGAAACCTCACAGCGCCTCTCCCCCTTCACCGACTTTGCAGGTCAAGGTAATAGGCAATTCCGTTTGGATTTAACTTATCATACTCTCTTTGGCTTAGAACAGGAACACGAGCATTCTCACAGGTACGCGAACGAGGAGCGAACACCACCAGACACCAGGAAAATGTTCCACACCGTACCATCTCGCAAGCAACAACCGAGCAAATCCCTCTGCGCCATGCCGTATCATAAATAACATATTTGAACTAGAACATGCCGGCATTATTAAGAAACGATCTGCGGAACCAGGGACTGAGCATTGAGTCCATGAAACGTATAGTCTCCCCAACCGATGAAGCATGGGATGGAAAATCCTAGTGCCCAGTAACCCAAACAAAAGGTTCATCATCCGTCTCGCCAATGGCCTTTTCTGGGCCAAGCAACGAAGGGATCGGATAAACCGGGACACTACCGACGCATACAAACTATGCAACAACGAAAAGTACTCTCCAATGAAAGCAAAGTTAAGCGAACTGGGACTCGCCCATGAAATGCACAATATTCTCCAATGAGAGCAAAGTTAAGCGAACTAGGACTCACCCATGAAAACACACAATATTCTCCAATCAAAGCAAAACCAAGCATACCGGGACTCACACCGACGCACGCATAAACAACATGGCGATGTGTAATGTTCTCCAATAAAAATAATACAATGGGTTACAATTCTGACCTCGCTCGAATTAACAACCTTATGGCCATCGGCCATCGGTTATCGCCAAACAGAAGGAAAGTTCAACCTCGCTCGAATTTACAACAGGTTACAATTTTGACCTCGCTCGAATTAACACCCTTACGACTATCGGCCATCGCCAAATGAAAGGAAAGTTCGACCTTGCTCGAATGTACAACGGGTTACAATTCCGACCTCGCTCGAATTAACACCCTTACCGCCATCGGCCATCACCAAACGAAAGGAAAGTTTGACCTCACTCAAATTTAAAACACGTTACAATTTTGACCTCGCTCGAATTAATACTCTTATGATCATCGGCCATCGCCAAAAATCAAACTGACTTCGTTCGAACATATAAGTCAAGATTGACTTTCCCCAAAGTTGGCAAGTCTAAATTCTACCTCATTCAAATATACAAATCAAGATTGACTTCGCCCAAGTTGGCAAGTCTAAATTCAACCTCGTTCGAATACACAGGTCAAGATTGACTTCGCCCAAGTTGGCAAGTCTAAATTCAACCTCGTTCGAATACACAAGTCAAGATTGACTTCGCCCAAGTTGGCAAGTCTAAATTCGACCTCGTTCGAATACACAAGTCAAGATTGACTTCGCTCAAGTTGGCAATTCTAAATTCGACCTCGTTCGAATATACAAATCAAGATTGACTTCGCCTAAGCTGGCAAGTCTAAATTCGACCTCGTTCGAATATACAAATCAAGGTTGACTCCGCCCAAGTTGGCAAATAAGAAGTCAACCTCGCCTGAACTTGCACAATGGGATCCAATTTCACTCTAGTCAAGTAAACCAGATCCGCCCTCATTCGAATTCCCAATTAAAATATTAGGGACTCATCACGGAGAAATCCAAAAATCTTCTCCCCAAAAACCAAAAAAAAAACAAAACAAAAAGAAAAACGGGGGTGAAAGAGAAATAAAGTCAAGAGATACATAAACAGAGGCAAAGCAACTATTTTATTCAAATGTACGTGCACAACAACCGCGCCTTACAAAAGGCCGAAACAGGCCCTCAAGAAAAATGTAAAAATAAGTGATAAAAGGACAAAAAAAAGCTAAGTACAAAGTTGCAGCAATGTTTCACTCAGCGTCACCTCCACCGTCGTTATCCCCAGCGTCATCATCATCAGAAGGGAGTCCATCCTCAACATCAACGCACTCACCAGCTTCCGGTGTCACAGGGTCGTAACCACAGGCAATACGAGCTTTGCATGCCTTCGCCCGAGCATCTTCAAAGGCGGCCTCTGGAACATGCCCCGCCTCCCACAAACCCTTGTATATATTACATTGGGCCTCAGCATATAGACCCATAGCTCATACAGGCGGTGGGGAACTGTCACACCTTCTTTTTCACACCCCCGTAAGGGAGCATAAGGGAGTTTTTTCCAATTTAAGTGACAATCGAAACGAGATTATTTATATTAAATTTAGCGTTGCCACTTGGAATAATTTATGGTGTCCCAAGTCACCTGTTTTAAATCCCGAATCGAGGAAAGATTGACTCTGTTTTACAGTCCGCGAACACAAAAATCCGGGTATGGAATTCTGTTAACCCGAGAGAAGGTGTTAGGCATTCTCGGGTTCCGTGGTTTTAGCACAGTTGCTCAACTATTATTATTGGCCTAATTATTTGATTTTAAAACATCTTTGAAACCTACGAGAATTTTAAAACTCTTTTTTTTAAAACCGCTTTTAATAATCCAATTGTTATAAAGCTAATTATCTGATTACACGTTGTGAATCATGTCATGGGAGTAGTACCCACGATCCACAACATGTTTAATTTATTAACAAAATTAAATTGTCGCCGGGTCACATAAATTTACCCCCAGATTTTAGAAATTAAAGCATCACAACTACGTCATGGGAACCGTACCCGTAGCTATGACAATTTATTTAATTAACGCGGCTTAAGAAAACTACTAAATTTCAAGGCATTTTTATACTAATTTTGTATTTATGAGAGGTCAATACGTTATGGATTTTATTTGTGTATGGTGCACCTCAATTTATTTTAGGAAAAGAATTGTATTTAGCTAAGGCAAACCAAAAATACTCCTACTTATATCTAATTTTAAAAAAAACTAAGTATCACAACCACATCACAGGAACCGTACCCGTAGTTGCAATAATTTAATTACGTGACTAAAGCAAACTACGAGATTTATTTTTTAGTGTCTAAATTATAAATATGAGGGCCATAAGTTATATGATTCGATGTATGAATGGCACGCCTCAAACCTATTCAACTAAATGAACTAGGATATTCATATTTAGAGCTAATTCAAAATTAATCATCGCAACTACGTCACGGGGTATGTTTTAATTACGGGCCTAAAAAAAACTACGAGATTCACAATTATTGACGACCTAAGCGTACTCCTAGCGAACAAGTAATAGAAGTAAAATAAATACTACTAAAAGGAAGTTAATTTTATGCTCAATCTCTTTTCAACTTATTATTCCATCCGTTTAAACGAGTCCCATTCCTAAAGGACATATTCAACAAATCAGAATGGTTCATCATTGCAGACAGTATTCAACAACTTAAAATTGTAGCCGCTACAGTGTTCACGCTGCAGTAGGTGGAATTAAAGACCCAGCCAAGATCAAAGTAATTGTCACTATTCAAAAGAAATTAGAAATGATGAATTCACAAGAAGCAGAGATATTACTTATTCATCAAAAGATGCAAATCATGTGCCAATACCCAAAAGAGAGACTTCAAACTAGGAGAAAAAAGACAAAACTGGATAGTAACTAGGATTGAAAATAATCTAATTGTTTTATTCCATCATTGTAATTCTAGTTCCTTGTGTGTGTGCCTTAGTAATAACCAAATGGAAGAGATAGAGATTGTGGATAAACATAATGAAGAATACAACTAGAGAAGAGGAGAATCGGATCTGTAGCAGCAAATCTGGGAGGTCATGTAGCAACTTAAAACATTCTGTTTAATAGGTAATTTTCACAACTTGAAGTAAACAAAACACTTAAAACTGTATAGGCCTATGTCGTCAAGCTTCAGCACATTCAGCTTGTTATCATTCCATACAAGAACTATCAAACAAACAAAGTTAATCCAAGCACATTTAGGATTCTCATCCAGCAACCCATTTTGAACTCATTTCTTTGCTAAACCAACTTATCTTTCTCTTTTACGGGTTGACACAGATTCGTAAATAAGGATTCAGTAATGTACACTTATGTATTCAATCAAAATGGCAGTTTTAAAAGCTTTCCCTGACTTCAAACTTGCAATTCAGTTGCTACCTCGGGCTAGGCACTGCCAACTTCTATAAAACAAAACCAAAATAAAAAAATAACATGCCTTAACCCATCAATTAGAACAAAATATTTAGCCATTTAAACAGGGAATGGAATCTTATCCTTTACGCTTCACTAGGACAAAAGATTCAAGAAGAGCTAGCAAATACAAACTGATTTTAAAGAAAACAAAACACACTACTACACAAGTTTCATGTCAAATTCTATTTTAAGAAGTTCATTAAGCAGAAATGACTGCTGGAAACATGAACCTCACTGGTCATCTCAACATGGTAATCCATAAAGAGCACATACTATTGAAGATAGTTTCAGCAGCTCCAGACCAGCAAGAACATGTCAAAAGGATCATGTAATCAAGGGAAAGAGAAGATTCTTTGGTAGTTCATGTCGAACCATTGAGGCCAAAACAGTAGGCTCGAGAAAACCACGATGAGTATCAGAACATGTTGCATACAGCAGGAGAAACACAAGAAAAGTTCATTTTTGTGAAGTGGCTATTCCTTAACTACATAACTAGGAAGTCTTTGAACTCTAATTTTTTTTTAAAAAAAAATTCTGATAAACAAAGAGATTTCACAGGAGCAGGTCATTTAGAGTCCGGAAAACACACATAATGAGAAGTAACATCATAGTTTCATGCTCGCGTGCTATTTTCAAAGCTGAATTCATCATTCATTTAAAAACGATGACATCTTGACTCGAGAATGTACTGCGACCCATAGTAACAATTATAACACACAGAAGATGGAAGACAAATACTCAAATCCGCTTTTATTGATTGACCACATTTAGCACATATCAAATATCATTTTCGAACATGAATCGAGACTAAACAATAAACCCAAACTCGACTCCTTCATGAGGTCTAATCACAGAACAAAGAACAAACCATTCTAAAGACAGAGATCCCATAGCTCAAGAACATCTAAAAAAGAGTTACATGAAAGAAAAGATCATACATGAAATTGCAACTTCTTTTAATAATTATAGACTCAATAATATACCTTTTTGACTCCAAATCCTAGCGAGGTTCAACAGCAAATCAGCAGGACAATAGTAAAAAAATGAAGTCGACGAACTTGAACCTCACGACTAATCGATAGACCTCAATTCATTTTTCATGTCTCTGGAACTCAAAGCCAAATTGAATTTTTTTTTTAAAAATAACTGTGTCCTTCTTTGAACCTTTAAAAGAAACTTTTAGAGTAGAGAAATCAGAAGCCAAGCCAAAAAAACCCTTCCACCTTTTTTCCGATTTTCACTCAAAAATTCTCTGTTCCCTTGATAATCGGATGAGGTCCTTTTTGAAAACGAACACCTGATGAATGTGAGGCTTGGATTTAGTGAAATAGATCCAACGCCTCTCACTCATCCAACGCACGTCCTCCAGAACCTTCCATCGCATGATATAGCTCAAAATCGGGTGAGTGAGGGGGTGGGGGGAAGGGAACTTTGGGTGTTAGAAACCATTAGCATCTTGATGATATGGTGAGATGGGGGGGGGGTGTGTGCGAGTGAACTCGCTTGAGTTTCAAGTGAGTTGGTGCTTGGCTCGGACGAGGACGTCGCGTGGACAGTGTTGAGCGCCGTTTTTGGGTCTCTTGGATTTAGGGTTTAATTGAGAAAAATATTATAATGAGTTTTTATAGTAGGGGGAAACAGGGCGGGTTTGGGGTAGGCGGGTCAAGGGTTTGGGCTGACCGGCGGGTGAGTGATTTAGGCTGAGGGGGGAATTGGGTTTTCGGTATTTGGTCCAACACCAGCCCTTTTAACTCTAATTCTTTTTTTTCTCTTTTTTTTTATTTTCTTTTCCTATTTTAATTAATTCAAACCTAAATTAAACTCCTAAAATGATTAATTTGAAAAATATAACTAATCATCTACTAAAATATTTATGAAAATTAATTACTCCTAAATTAAAAGAGGAAATTACTGATTTAAAACTAAAAGGCTAAAAATACAAACGTAAACCAATTTTTGTGATTTTTAATTTTGATAAAGCAACTAATTCACTAATTAACCTTAAAATTGTAAAAATAAAACCTAAACGCAATGCATGGTATTTTTTTGCATTTTCATGATTTTAACAGAAAATAAACATGCACAAAAATGCAAACAATTAGCACAAATTTCCATAAAATCCTATAAAATTGCAAATAATGGAACTTTTTTATTTTTCTTGAATTTTATAGGAGTAATTCATATAGGGAAAAAATTACGTGCTCACAGCTGCCCCTCTTTGCTCAGAAACACGAAGAGTTTTCGTACAAAGATAAAGTGAGCGGATACGAGCGATTTTTGCCCGTCTGAATACTCCGTGGGAAGCCTTTTTTTGAAAGATTTAACCACACCTTGCTTCCGAAGTTGCCTTTATATCCTTGGCTATAAAGGAATCAGGTCAGTGTAGTTCGTGATGTGTAATGACATGACTGGTCGTTTTGCGTTTTAGAACTCCGTTCCCTTAAATAAAACTTCCCGCGCTTGCTTTAGCTAATTTACGACTTGCGGGGACGGTTGGTTCGGGATTTGGAAGAGTTTGGGTTGAAATATGCTCATTGGATTCCTTAGGATTTTTTTAAAAGGCCAAGTTTGACTTTGGTCAATATTTTGGGCAAACGGACCCAGATTCGTGATTTGACGGTCCCGGAGGGTCCATAGGAAAATATGGGACCTGGGCATATGCCCGGAATCGAATTTTGAGTCCCCTAGCCCGAGTAATGAATTTTTTATTAGAAATTGTTAATATGAAGTTTTAAGGATTTAAAGAAACTAATTAATGATTGATCATGATAACTAGGGATTTTGACGCATTTTATACTCCTTCTTGCTTATGCTTTGATTAGAATTTCATAAAAATAGTCCCAAAAGGCTCACAAGTTATGCTTGATTGCAGGTTTGATCAACAACGTGACAAGATGTCAAAGATCAGCTCAAAAGGAGTGAAACTTGGACAAGTGCCAAAGACAAGACAAACTCAGGCAAAACAAGCCTAGTGCGGCCGCACACCATTTTGTGTGGTCCGCACTAGGAGAGTCAGAGAGGCTAACTTCCAGGCTGAGAGACAGTGTGGACACACTATGTTTTGTGCAGTTTGCACTGAAGGCAATGCGGCCGCACTTGATTTAGTGCGGTCCGCAAAGCCAAGAATCAGAGAAGTTGCAATTTGGAGTTTTCAAGCCAATGCGGTCCGCAATCCACTTTGTGCGGACCGCACTAGAAGCCTCTGCGGCCGCAGTACATTCTGTGCGGTCCGCATTGCCCGAGTTCAGAGAGTTGAAGTTTCAAGCTTAGAGCCCTAGTGCGGCCGCACTCCATTTTGTGCAGTCCGCACTACCCCGCAGGGGCATTTTTGTCCAAATTTTTCAGCTTAGTATAAATAGATTCTTTTTCGATTTTTGGGCAATTTATCCACTTTGCAACATTGAATCTTCACTTTTATCTTAGTAATTAGTTAATATGAGTTTACCTTCTTCTATTTCTTGTTTTTCTTCTTTGAATATGAGTAGCTAGACCCTATAGCTAGGGTTGTGGCTCAACCCTAGAGTGGGTAATTGATGGATCTTGTATTTTAGGGCTAAATGGACTATGTGTGTTTGATATTTGGGTCAATTTCATGGTTAATTGCTGAATTAGTGGTTGTAAATACTAGCTTGTGTTTAGTTGACTAGGGCTCTTCTTGAGAAATAGAGCCTAAGTCTCCGAAATTGATCCAACAAGGAATTGGGGCGTACTCAAGAGATTGATAGCCCCAATTAAAGGGTTAGACCTCGAGAGAGTAATACCCGACTTGAACCCTAGTTGCTTGTGCAAATTTGCATACCCAATTGGTCTTGAGAACTTCAATTGGGCAAAATCACTTGAACCACCGAGAGGTGTAGAGTGGGTAAAGTAGTGCAACAGTTATATCATACTCCCCAATCATGTCAATTGTGCCTTAGTCTCAAGTACCCGTCAATTGACCACCTAGGCGGATGACACTACCCTAATGCCCTTCTAACTATTTGATAGCATTTAACTCTTAGCTTAATCTAATTGCACTTACAATTTGTAGTTTGATAAAAGTAGAATTATAAAGAAAACCCCAAATATGATGAGAAGTGTAATTTGGAATATATACGCAA
The DNA here is from genome assembly GCF_000715075.1 of Nicotiana tabacum. Classification (NCBI taxonomy): domain Eukaryota; kingdom Viridiplantae; phylum Streptophyta; class Magnoliopsida; order Solanales; family Solanaceae; genus Nicotiana; species Nicotiana tabacum. The sequence goes on along the minus strand of NC_134087.1, from coordinate 52,613,425 downwards.
TCCTAAACTAGATAGATACTCGACTCCAATTCTAGCTCTCTGTGGATATCGATCCCGACCCAAAATCGGGTAAAAGCTGCTACGACCCTATCTCACTACATAATTAGTAGTGCGGAGTAGGCCACGATCAGATCATATGGGTATTTCCTCTTCTTGCAACTCAAAAGAGGTTGAACGAGGCAATACAAGAAGTTGACCCAAATACAATGAAGTTTTCTTGGGCATGCGGGGTTCTACCAGAGATTTATCAAAGACTTTTCAAAGGCAGTGAATCCCTTATGCAAGTTGTTAGAAAAAGATGCTAAGTTCATATTTGATGAAAAGTGTATGCAAGCCTTTGAACTTCTCAAGCATAAGTTGACCACCACTCCTATCATTACCGCGCCTAATTGGATCTTACCCTTTGAGCTCATGTGTGATGCGAGCGATGTTGCGGTTGGGGCAGTTTTGGGTCAAAGAATGAACAAAATGTTTTATCCAGTATACTATGCGAGCAAGACAATGAATGATGCTTAAGTGAACTACACGGTGACCGACAAGGAACTCTTGGCTATAGTGTTTGCAATGGAAAAATTCCGGCCGTATCTTATGGGTGCCAAGGTTATTATTCATATCGACCATGCCGCACTCCGATACTTGATGATGAAGAAGGACTCCAAAGCTAGACTGATGCGATGGGTCTTGTTACTTCAAGAGTTTGATTTGGAGATTGTGGACCGGAAGGGTAGTGAGAACCAAGCGGCGGACCATTTGTCCCGCTTGGAGGAGGAGGGGAGGTCTCGTGATGGCCTAGATATCAATGATTCATTTCTTGACGAACAACTCCTTTCGGTGTCAATGAATGATATGCCATGGTTTGGCGATGTTGCTAATTTCCTTGTGACTGGTATAATCCCATGTGAGCTCTCTTCTAACCAAAGGAAGAAGCTCAAGCGGGATAGTTTGTATTTCTATTGGGATGAATCGTACTTGTTCAAGATTTGCACGGATGGTGTGATCCGAAGATGTGTTCCTAAGGAAGAGCAATTGAGTATTTTGGAGGCTTGTCATTACTCTCCCTATGGTGGCCATCATGGCGTGGCAAGGACGGCTTATAAAGTTCTTATTTGTGGGTTTTATTGGTCAACTTTGTTCAAAGATGCAGGTGATTTTGTGAAGAGATGCGACGAATGCCAAAGAGCGGGTGGAATTTTGAAGAAAGATGAGATGCCCCTCAACACCATCCTTGAGGTTGATATTTTTGATGTATGGGGCATTGATTTCATGGGCCCATTTGTTAGCTCTTGTGGGAATACTTACATTCTTGTGGCGGTGGACTATGTTTCAAAGTGGGTTGAAGCCATGGCTTTGCCCAACAATGAGGCCTGGAGTATTGTTGCATTTCTCAAAAAGAGCATTTTTACAAGGTTTGGTACTCCTTATGCAATCATAAGTTATGGGGGTTCTCATTTTTGCAATAGAGCTTTCGACACTTTGCTTTCAAAGTATGGTGTCAATCACAAAGTTTCTACCCCCTATCATCCTCAAGTAAGTGGTCAAGTTGAAGTATCCAAAAGGGAAATCAAAAGCATACTGTCCATGACGGTCAATGCAAATAGGACCGATTGGTCGAATAAGTTGGATGACGCTCTATGGGCTTATAGAACTGCTTACAAGACTCCGATTGGTATGTATCCGTATCGGTTGATGTTTGGGAAAGCTTGTCATCTACCGGTTGAGTTAGAGCACAAGTCCATGTGGGCTTTGAGGAAGCTTAATCTTGAGTGGGATGTTGTAGCCAATCTTCGTGTGGAGCAGCTCAATGAACTTGATGAATTCACATTCCATGACTACGCTAGTTCGTCTTTATATAAGGAGAAGATGAAGTACCTTCATGATAAATATGCTCGTGGAAAGGAGTTCAAAGTAGGTGATTTGGTTCTCTTGTTCAACTTCCGATTACGTCTATTTACAGAAAAGCTCAAATTAAAATGGAGTGGACCTTTTGAAGTGGTGTGTGTGACCCCATTTGGTGCTCTTGATTTAAAGAACAAAAATGGTGAAATTTTCACAGTTAATCGGCACCGGGTCAAGCATTATCTTCGAAAAATTGATGACAGCCACATGGTGGTACTTCTTCATTTCAAATGATGTGATGGTAACCTGCGTCGTGCCGCGACGTTAAATCAGGCGCTTCTTGGGTGGCAACCCATGTGTTCTTCTTCTTGTTTCTTTGATTTTCTTTGTAGTATAAGATTGATTTTTTAGCTGACTGGTTGTGAGATGCTATAGGTTTGTGTTGATGCAGTGCAAGACATAGTAGAAAAATGCACAGGTCTCTGAAGTTACTAGTGGGGCCGCACTACATTCTGTGTGGACCGCACTGGTGAATGGTAAAATGACCACCTCTCTGAAGTTGCCACTGCGGCCGCACTACATTTTGTGCGGTCTGCGGTGGACTACTGCTGCCGCAATCCATTTTGTGCAGACCGCAGTGGGGTGCCTGAGCAAACTTGAATAAAACAGTGTAATGTGAACCGCAATCAATTTTGTGTGGTTCGTACTAGTTGGTGAGAATGGGCCCCAGGGCCTTTCTATAAATAGACTCTGAGGCCCTCCTTTTCAAACTTTTCGATCCTCTAATTCTCAAACATCTAAAAAGCACTGTTCATCATAATTTCTGCTCGTAAATAGCTGCTAAAGTTCTCTTATCATTTGTAAATCTCACCACTGGTAACTCTTCCTTTTTGGATTGCTTTAATTTAGTTATTTCCATTTACTTTTTATTTTCCTTGTTTTTATTTTGTTCTTCCCATAATTTCTTCAAATTGTTGAGGTTAGAGTATTTAATCTTTTGATTAAAATAGAATTAGTTAGTTGAATACTCTGGGTAAACACGTAGGAGCATGACTTAGGTGTTAGATTAGACTTAATTTCAAAGTTTTTAGAAGCCTAAGTGAGTGCTGCTTCTGGGCACTCAGTGCGGACCGCAATCGATTCTGTGTAGTCCGCGGTGCCCCTGTGCGGTCCGCACTACCATTTTGTGCGGACTGCACTGATGAACTTCTGGGAAGCTGAATTTTGGGTAGTGCGGCTGCGCTACATTTTGTGCGGACCGCACTGGCCCCTATGCGGCCGCACTACTGATACATAGGGTGGGTTTTCTTAACCCCACCCCTGTGCGGACCGCATGGCCATTTTGTGCGGTCCGCACTAGCCTCTGTGCGGCCGCACACCATTTTGTGTGGTCCGCACTGGGTAAATCTGTAACATGTCTGCAACATCTGTTCGGCAATCCTGCTTCATACCTGCTGCTACTTAGACTAACAAAGTCATTTGAATTGTGTTTGTAGACAATGGTAAAACAAAGAGGTAAAGTATCCAAACAACCTAGCAGAGGTGAATCTTCCCAGGGAGGGAAACAGAAAATGGTTAAACTCACTCCCCAAGCTAGGCAAAACATCAAAAACATGAGGAAGGCCATAAAAGCTGCTGACAGAGCCATTGACATGTCGGGGAGTGAGTACGAGTCCTCCTGGGAGATCTCTTCGGACTCAATCCCAGAATACATCCCTTATCCGGGGACGTACAGACTGAGAGACACTCCTCTCACTTCCCCCGCTGCCCAAGCATCAATGAACATTTCTTTTGGGTCGTCTGAAGGCTCAGCAGTAGGTAGTGGGGATGGATACTCCACCTCTCCCACAACTTCATTATGTGGAGAGGGTGCCGTAAGAGATGAGGAGGAAATAGGGGGAGAGGAAGAAATATGAGAAGGAGGTGAACTGCAAGTGGGGGGCATTTCTAGAACTAGAAAGCCGGAGGTTTGGCAAGATAGATTCGTGAGTGAGGTGGCGTACCATAAATTTTGAGAGTGGTGGCCGGTGAGAAAGTTAATCCTGGAGCGGAGTTTTATTGATAGAGACCTGCTACCTCACAACCCCAATGTGAGGAGGCAGTTTAGGACAAAAGTGGGCTGGGAGCATTTTCTGGATGAGTGTGTGGAGACCAACGAACACTTGGTCAAGGAATTCTACTGCAATGTAGCCCACATCAAAAAGGGCTCCAAAGTGACCAAGGTTCGGAATCTGAAAGTGTTATTTGACGGAAAATCAATAAATGAATACCTTGGCTTTAATGAGGAGGACGAGACTCTGTATATGGCAAAGATGGAAATGGGTGAGGAGGTCCGTCCATGGTTGGCACAATACCTGGCAATCCCAGGTACCACCCCGACTGGTTGACTGCTGGAGTCAAGAGTTTGAGATGGTGTTTAAACTTTGAGGCACGAGGGTGGGAGACCTTTGTATGTATCTGGTTGGACCCCATGATACATGATAACTCTCTCCCTCTCCACCGGGGGGTATTAGTGGCTTCTATAATGGCGGGGTACACCATCAACGTGGGGAATATGATGTCGCGAATTATTACAATTGTGGGCATGGAGCATGACAGAAACTATCTATTCCCTAGTTTTCTCACAATGTATTTCTGGGACTTGAAGGTGGACAAGAGGACTTTCGACATCAAAGTCGAAGCGAAGGCCCCCTTCTCTTGGTATAGCATGCAGGGGGATGACAACCCCAAGAGCAAGAACTTCAAAGGTATTTCTACTGCTCCAACTGGCCAGTCTGAAGAGCCAGTTGGGGTAGTGGCTCCTGCTGAGCCTACCTCCACTTCTACAGACATCCCTCCCGTTCCTTCCACATCCACATCCATTCCTACTGGCCCATCCACCTCAGCAGGCCCGGAGATTCCATCTTCACGGGCCCATCCTATTACTTCCCACCGACTGAGCCAGGCTCTCCTAAGTATTAACAACTGGATACAGACTGCCTCATCCAAGTTGTCCACCCTCACTATCGTGGTAGAGGCTCAGTCGGCACCTCTATCCCCATAGGTTCCCCAGTTGATCGAGGATGCTCTTAAAGAGATTTTAGACAACCGGAGAAAATTCTCGGCACTCAGGCGATGCTCTCAAAGGAAGTGGATTCACATAGCAAGGCTCTCAAGGAGCTTACTCGGGAGCACAAGAAGCTATGGAAGACACGGGCCTCCAAGGAGTCCGTGAAGGAGCTGAGGGCAGATGTTGACAGACTAAAGGCAGATCACCTGTCTTTAGATTTATTGCTCCAGGACCCAGCACCAGCAGTTCATCCACAGCCGGAGTAAATCATAGAGGCCTCCTAAGAGATAGATGATGCTTCCTAGAGCTGGCGATGCAATCATTCAGCTGGCAGACCTACAGGAGACCTCCTCCAGTCAGCCATAGGGTGCACCAGCTCCAGAGCCTGTCTAGGTCCAGGCCCAGGTCCCAGTCGCAAAGCAGCAGGCCACAGGGAACCAGTCTGAGGTTCCCGAGCACAGAGAGGACCCAAGGACCACACATGAGCCTATGCAGATAGACGGGCCATAGGGAGTCTTCTATATCCTTTTTCCCTTTCTCTCTTTGATGCTTTATTTGGTTTAGTTGGCATTGGGGACAATGCCAGCTTTCATTTGAGGGGGTAGGCCCTACTTTTTATTCATTTGGATGATTGTATATATATTTGACACTTTTTTATGCTTTCTTAATTTCTCATATTTGGGTTGTATATAATGTTAACATTTCATACATTTATCGCACTTTTATTTTACTTTGGGTCTGTATATAAAGTTATATTACATTGTATATATTCATCCCATCTATTATATATTCAAATCCCCTCTTGTATATATTTATTTTACTTTCTGCAATTTTTTCGTTCTTAGCTTCTTATTTGTGATTCGTAGTTTCTTGTTTTCTATGTTTGCAATAAGCCTTTGGTTTTCTTAATGCCACGGTTCTTTCCAAAGGTGGAGTGTTGTGTGAACCGGGTGGCTCTTCCCAATGATGGTTGGCGTGACAACCTTCTTAAGGGTTTGAGTCTGTTTTTTCTTTTTGTTTTCAGTAGTTAATAGTTAAGGGTACCTCAAACAAAGTTTCACTTGGTCCTAGCACATTTGCCTTTGATCTTATGGTCAAAAATAATTTGTTGTGTTTAGGATGGTGAAAGTCGTAACCTTGAGACTCTTGTGTTGGCCGATAATCATCAAGTGGTTTTTCGGGACCATTGTGTGCTCAAATCTTATCTAAAGTTGTTGTGGGCCCCCGACTCCGCGTCTTTAGCAATCTCATAGCTTGTGTGGAGGGTAATCGTATTGCAAGTCCATGTCCCGAGCCATTGGTCTAGAACTTGCCCTGAATGTTTGTTGAGGCGAAATCCTAAGTGAATTTTGACTTAAGACATGATTATAGGCTCTCCTTGGTCCAAATGTTAGCTTGAACACTTCCATAACCTACCAATTATAAGATCCCTAGTCAACTCTTTTGAGTCTGAGACCTTTTTCCTTCAAAAAACACCATGATACAAGCCTATACCCGTTCTAAAAGATACCCTCTCTTGGCACCCGATCTTTCCTTTAGCACATGGCTAAAGTATAAGTTTGGGGGGGAGACGAGGATGGCAACAAAGTGGTAAAAATGCAAAAAATGAAGAAAAGGAAAGGCAATGAAAAATAAAGAAAAACAGAAAGACAAAAAGAATGTTCAATGTAAAAAAGAATAAAAAAGGATTCAAGAAAATCAAAGAATGAAAGGTGTGAAAGGTCGAAAAAGGAGAAAAGGTTTAAAATGCGTAAGAAAGAGTGACAATGTGTCTCTCTAACCCCTTAGAAAGAAGTGAAATGACTCAAAGATTCAAGTGAATGGATGCCAAATGAATCAAAAGAAGTGCTTAAGGGAAGATGGAACCTAGTTAGACCAAAACATGTCCTACCCTGAACTAAAAGCCTTCACAATATCTCCACAAAAGCCCTATATGATCTTGAGTTGAATGAAGCTTACATTAGTGGATACTCACATAAGGGGAAAGCATATGGTACCTTGAGCAGGACTTGTGGCTTTTTCTCTAGAGGGATGAGTAAGTTTCCATTATCCTCGTTCTGAGTGCCACTATCGTAAAGGTGAGGATTGCTTAGGGAGAGTTGAGGATGTGTGAGTTTGGGTTCCGCAATGACCAAAGTAATAGAAAAGAGTTCTTTGATGTGTTGAGCCAATTCTTGATGCTCTTGCGTCGCACTTAATCCATGGAGTTTTAAAGAGTAAAAGTTGTTAATGATTCATTTGTATTGAGGGCAAGTGTTAGTCCTAATTGATGCTAGATGAGGTTACTTTAGGACAACTGAAAATTTCTTGCATTTTTCCTTAAGGGGTGGGTCTTATTTTGTTTGCTTGAGGACAAGCAAAAGCTTAAGTTTGGGGGAGTTGATAACTAGGGATTTTGACGCATTTTATACTCCTTCTTGCTTATGCTTTGATTAGAATTTCAAACAAAATACTTCCAAAAGGCTCACAAGTTGTGCTTGATTGCAGGTTTGATCAACAAAGTTACAAGATATCAAAGATCAGCTCAAAAGGAGTGAAAATTGCACAAGTGCCAAAGACAAGACAAACTTAGGCAAAACAAGCCCAGTGCGGCCGCACACCATTTTGTGTGGTCCGCACTAGGAGAGTCAGAGAGGCTAACTTCCAGGCTGAGAGGTAGTGCGGATACACTACGTTTTGTGCGGTTTGCACTGAAGGCAATGCGGCCGCACTTGATTTAGTGTGGTCCGCAAAGCCAAGAATCAGAGAAGTTGCAATTTGGAGTTTTCAAGCCAATGCGGTCCGCAATCCACTTTGTGCGGACTGCACTAGAAGCCTCTGCGGCCGCAGTGCATTCTGTGCGGTCTGCATTACCCGAGTTCAGAGAGTTGAAGTTTCAAGCTTAGAGCCCTAGTGCGGCCGCACTCCATTTTGTGCGGTCCGCACTAACCCCGTAGGGGAATTTTTGTCCAGATTTTTCAGCTTAGTATAAATAGATTCTTTTTCCATTTTTAGGGTATCAAATATTCTAGGACAGCCGCTGCGCTCGTGGTTTTGATTTTTGTAGCCATTTTGGGCAATTTATCCACTTTGCAACATTGAATCTTCATTTTTATCTTAGTAATTAGTTAATATGAGTTTATCTTCTTCTATTTCTTGTTTTTCTTCTTTGAATATGAGTAGCTAGACCCTATAGCTAGGGTTGTGGCTCAACCCTAGTGTGGGTAATTGATGGATCTTGTATTTTAGGCTGAATGGACTATGTGTGTTTGATATTTGGGTCAATTTCATGGTTAATTGCTGAATTAGTGGTTGCAAATACTAGTTTGTGTTTAGTTGACTAGGGCTCTTCTTGAGAAAGAGAGCCTAAGTCTCCGAAATTGATCCAACAAGGAATTGGGGCGTACTCAAGAGATTGATAGCCCCAATTAAAGGGTTAGACCTCGAGAGAGTAATACCCGACTTGAACCCTAGTTGCTTGTGCAAATTTGCATACCCAATTGGTCTTGAGAACTTCCATTGGGCAAAATCACTTGAACCACCGAGAGGTGTAGAGTGGGTAAAGTAGTGCAACAGTTATATCATACTCCCCAATCATGTCAATTGTGCCTTAGTCTCAAGTACCCGTCAATTGACCACCTAGGCGGATGACACTACCCTAATGCCCTTCTAACTATTTGATAGCATTTAACTCTTAGCTTAATCTAATTGCACTTACAATTTGTAGTTTGATAAAAGTAGAATTATAAAGAAAACCCCAAATATGATAAGAAGTGTAATTTGGAATATATACGCAACCTAAACTAGATAGATACTCGACTCCAATTCTAGCTCTCTGTGGATATCGATCCCGACCCAAAATCGGGTAAAAGCTGCTACGACCCTATCTCACTACATAATTAGTAGTGCGGAGTAGGCCACGATCAGATCATATGGGTATCAGTCTCATATGTTGGTTCCGAAGCCCGGTACAGGTCTGAAATAACATTTAAGACTTTCCCGCAAAATTTGGTGTCAATCCGAGTAGTTTAAGTGTGTTACGGCTCGTTAAAGGAAATTTAAGAACTTAAAGTTTATAAGTTTGATTCAATTGGTTTTAAGGGGTGATTCTTAGATTTAACATTGTTTCGGGTGTTCCGAAGGTTCAAGTAGGTCCATCTCGTGATTCCAGACTTATCGGTATGTTCAGGCAGGGCCCGGGAGCCCCGAGCGTCAATTGGACAAGGCTCGAGTGATGTTGGAAATTTTGAGGAGTGCTGAAGCATCTGCTTCTGTCATAACCGCACCTGCGGTAGGTTGACCGCAGCTGCGAAACCGCAGAAGCGGTCCTCCCATCGCAGATGCGGCCCAAGGTAGGCCAAGCTAGGAACCGCAGAAGCGGTCCCAGCCCGCTTGGGCCATTTTCGCAGATGCAGTCTCTTCCTCACAGAAGTGGGACCGCAGATGCACAAATCGCTGAAGTAGTGAGCTTCATTTAATGCGGGTTCTAAGTCATTTTTACCACTTTTCACTCCTCCGTTGGCGATTTTGGGAGCTTTTGAGAGAAGACTTCCACCTAGCATCTTGAGGTAAGTTTATCCCACTAATTCTTAGTTTAATACTTGTGTGTTAGGTAGATTAAACACTAGAATTTAGGTAAAAACAAGGGGTTAGAGCAAAATCTAGGGTTTTAATAAATGTTAGATTTAACCACAAAATTTGTTATGAAATGAATTAGAAATCATATACTATTGATCCTTAGCTTATAAAGAACAACTTCCTTCTTAAATAGCTAGAATACGATCTTATGAGCTTGTATTGACTAGTTCTTACTTCATTTAACTAGTTTTGGACTGTTCGGCTCCAAATTGAGAGTTTGGGCTCGTTCTTCGCATTTAGAAGTATACTTGGAGCGAGGTGAGTCTCCTTTCTAACCTTGTAAGAGGGAATTGTCCACATAGGTGTAATAATTAAATTAATTGCTACTATATGTGGGGGCTACGTACGCACTAGGTGACGAGAGTCCGTGCGTAGCTACTATTATGTTAAGTCCGGGTAGTCTAGGACCCAAAAGCATGCTCTATGTGATATTCTTGTAACTTGATGTTTAATTCGGATTCGTATAAATCATGTTGATCAAGGTAATGAGACTAGTAAGAGGAACCTTATCTTCCTTGACTATTTTAAAGAGAAATTGAATATTTCTGGAATAACTGCTTCTCAGATATACACTATTGTCTGCTTGTTATTGAGTTTATTTATATTTGACCGCGTCGCACGTGTGATTTGCGAGCGGGGTAATAGATGCATCTATGGTTCGAGCCGCTCGACCCTCAGCAGTGCACAATTTACTATTATGTTGGATCGAGTCGTACGTCCCTCGGTGTTACTTGCGCATGCTTTACTTGGTTTTCCTTTCTCTGTGGACTGAACTTCATGTATGCCTTAAAACGTAAATGGATACCCATGATATTATCTGGAAAAGAACTATTATTCATTGCCATACAATGTTAACTAATTGTGCTATCCATGCTTATTATAAATTCTTCCTCATATTATTTGACCCTAGTAAGTATCAAGTCGACCTCTCGTCTCTACTTCTTCGAGATTAGATGTGATACTTACTGGGTACATATTGTTTATGTACTTATACTACGCTTCTGTACTTAATTGTACTGGATCTAAGTAGGTGTATCTGGCTATCAGTCTGGTGTGCATCCCTGAGCGAATTTTGAGACTTCTACAGTGAGCTGCTTCCCTTCCCATGCCGTTCAACAGCCTGAAGGGGTCTCTCTTATGTATTTTTGTTGTCTATTCTGTTTCGGATAGTGTGATTCTTTTGTATATTTTCCTAGCTGTCCATAGCTTGTGACACCAGGTCTTGGCTCATACATTAGTAGACTGTATTTTTGGGGTTGTATGATTATTTTGGCTTTACTGATCATTTCTGATTTTATTTCAACATAAAGAATCATTGCAACTATTTTGGGTAAAAGTAAGTGAGAGCTTATGTAGTATTTTTCTGCGTTGGCTTGCCTGAGAATGGTGTTGGGTGCCATCATGACCTATTATGGAAATGGGTCGTGACAACATGGTATCAGAGCACTAGGTTCACGTAGGTCTCACAAGTCATGGCAAACCTAATAAAGTCTTGCGGATCGGTACAGAGACGTCTGTATTTATCTTCAAGAGGCTATAGGGTGTTAGGAAAAACTACTCTTTATTCATTTCCTATCGTGCAGTGGTTGTTATGCTAAATTTCCCTCTTCTATTCTTTCACAGATGGTGAGGACATGCACGGCTGATATTCCAAACCCATACGGAGCTACTCCCCCTGTTGCTAGAGGCCGAGGCAGAGGCCGGGGGAGGGCACCAACCCGAGTTAGGGGACGAGGTCATCCTAGAGTTATCCTAGTAGTACTACTAGCAGATCCCGCGGGAGATCCTATCATCAAGGAGCAGGGCAAAGTGCCCGTAATTGAGCCTACCCCGACGGGCTTTACGACAGCACCAAAATTCAGGAGGTCATGGGTCGTATACTGCGGTTCATGGATTCTATGACTCAGGCTAGTTTATTTCCAGCAGATCCAGCTATATCACAGGCAGGAGGGGGAGCACAGACCCCTACTGCTTAGGCTCCTGGACATGTAGCTACAGTAGATCAGACTACGGGTGCACTACCCGTAGATGGGGCCCAGCTAGTTGATACAGTAGCACCCCAGCTTAGACCAGTTGCAGACAGTGACCCGTAGAAGTTATTGGATAGATGGACTAGACTTCACCCTCCTATCTTTGGGGGTTAGCGTCATGAGGATGCCCAGGATATCATTGATAGGTGCAGGGACAAACTGCACAACATGAGGATATTGAAGTCGCATGGAGTGGACTTTACTACTTTTCCGTTTGAGGGTAGGGCCCGTAGATGGTGGCAGTCTTATGTTCTTGGCAGGCCAGCAGGTTCCATTCCCCTCACTTGGGGTCACTTTACACAGTTATTCTTGGATAAGTATATACCACCCTCTGAGAAGGAAAAGCTGCGGTATTAGTTTGAGCATCTTGAGCAGGGTCAGATGTTTGTGACCAATTATGAGGCGAGGTTTTCTGAGTTGTCTCGCCATGCACTCATGATACTTCCCACAAATGCAGAAAGAGTGTGAAGATTTGTTGTGGGGTTGCACCCCAGTATTCGAGTTGGCATGGCCCAAGAGGTGCAGATGGGTACTGAGTGTCAGCTAGTGATGGAGATTGCTCGTAGGATTGAGGGGTATCGCCAAAGGGATAGAGAGCAGATTTAGCAAGACAAGAGGGCCCAGTTTTTGGGAGAGTTTAGAGGTGCCCCAACTAGGGGTAGAGGCCACTTTGAGAGGGGCCAGCCGAGCAGACCCCCCGCATCCAGCACCACCACCCCCTCCCCGAGGTGGTCCAGTGAGACCTTATTTTAGTGCGATGCCGGAGAGTTCTTATCGCCCACTATCTATTTTGGGTTCCTCCGACGGGTATTCTGGTTATCAGGATTCTTCTAGTGCTCACTTCAGTGGCGTGCCAGAGAGTTCATATCGCCTACCAGCCATCCAGGGTTCTTCCAGTGCGTATTTGGGGCATCAGGCTCAGACTTCAAGACATCAGGCTATGGTACCGAGAGTGTGCTATGAGTGTAGAGATCCGGGTCACATGAAGAGGGCATGTCCCAGACTTTGGGGCAAAGTAGTGCAGCAGGGTCAGCAGCCTATGATTTCAGCACCGGCTGCCCCGGTACCTATAGGTGGAGGGTAGACTGGTAGGGGTCGTCCTAGAGGTGGAGGCCAGGCAAGAAGAGGTCAGCCAGCTATTGCTCAGTCAGGTGGAGGCTAGCCAACCGACGCTCCAGCCAGATTCTACGCCCTTTGGGCTAGGCCAGATGCATTGGCCTCAGATGCCATCATCATAGGTATTATTTTCGTCGGCGGTAGAGATGCTTCGGTATTATTTGATCCAAGGTCTACTTATTCATATGTATCATCCTTGTTTGCTCATTTTCTGGTTATTTCCCCTAAGCCTTTGGGCACTCCTGTTCATGTGTCCACTCATGTGGTTGTGAATCGGATCTACCGGTATTGTGTGGTCACATTCTGTGGTTTTAAGACTAGAGCGGATCTCCTGCTACTTGACATGATCCACTTTGAGATCATCTTGGGCATGGATTGGTTGTCTCCATATCACGCCGTCCTAGATTGCCATACTAAGATTGTTTCATTAGCGATGTTAGGGTTACCGAGGTTGGAGTGAAAGGGTTCCACATTTGATACATCTAGTCGGGTTATTTCTTTCCTGAAGGCTTGCCATATGGTCGAGAAGGGGTGTTTGGCTTATCTAGCTTATGTTTGGGATACCACCGTAGAGTCTCCGATAATTGATTCAGTTCCAGTGGTTCGAGAGTTCACCGATGTGTTTCTTTCTGATCTTCTTGGAATGCCACATCGTGATATTGATTTCTGTATTAATTTGGCTCCAGGCACCCAGCCTATATCTATTCCTCCATTACAGCATGGCTCCGAAGGAGTTGAAGGAGCAGCTTGAGGAGTTGTTAGCAAAGGGGTTTGTTAGACCCAATGTATCACCTTGGGGTGCACCAGTATTATTTGTGAAGAAGAAGGATAGGACAATGCAGATGTGCATTAATTATCGCTAGTTGAACAAAGTCACTATCAAGAACAAGTATCTATTGCCTCGTATCGATGATTTGTTCGACTAGCTGCAGGGTTCTAGGGTGTTCTCTAAGATAGATTTGAGATCAGGGTACCATCAGTTGAAGATTCGGGAGGAGTTGGATGTTCCGAAGACTGCATTCCGGACTAGATATGGCCATTATGAGTTTTTGGTGATGTACTTTGGCTTGACTAATGCCCCAGCAACATTTATGGACTTGATGAACAAGGTATTCAGGCCTTATATTGATTCATTTGTCACCGTCTTCATTGACGACATCTTGATATACTCTCGTAGCCTGGGGGAGCACAAGCAACATTTGAGAGTAGTGCTTTAGACCCTACGAGAGCAGAAGTTATATGCTAAGTTCTCCAAGTGTGAGTTTTGGCTAGAGTCAGTGGCATTCTTGGGGCATGTTGTGTCAGGAGAGGGCATTAAGGTCGATTCCAAGAAGATTGAAGCAGTTCAGAGTTGGCCACGTCCTACCTCAGTGAACGAGATCAGGAGTTTCCTGGGGCTAGCAGGTTATTACCGGCGATTCGTGCAGGTTTTTCATATTTTGCATCACCTCTAACTAGATTGACCCAAAAGGGTGCTCCTTTCCGATGGTCCGATGATTGTGAGGAGAGCTTCCAGAAGCTTAAGACAGCTTTGATCATAGCACCACTTCTTGTGTTGCCTTCCGATTTAGGGATGTATACGGTATATTACGATGCTTATCGCGTTGGATTCGGGTGTGTATTGATGCAGGAGGGGCGAGTTATTGCCTATGCTTTGCGCCAGCTGAAGGTTCATAAGAAGAATTATCCTTTGCATGATCTAGAGTTGGCTGCGATTGTTCATGCTCTTAAGATATAGAGGCATTATCTGTATGGGGTGTCATGTGAGGTTTATACTGATCATCGCAGCTTACAACATTTGTTCAAGCAGAGGAATCTTAATTTGAGGCAGCGTAGATGGCTTGAGTTACTGAAGGATTATGACATCACCATTCTTTATCATCCAGGCAAGGCAAATGTGGTCGCGAATGCCTTAAGCAGAAAGGAAGAGAGTATGGGTAGCTTGGCATTCATTCCAGCAGAGGAGAGGCCACTAGCCTTGGACATTCAGTCATTGGCTAACAAACTTTTGTGGTTGGATATTTCAGAGCCCAGCCGAGTTTTCATGTGTGTGGTGGCTCAGTCTTCATTATTGGGGCAGATCAAGGCCCGGCAGTTCGATGATCCACATTTGGCGGTTCTCAGAGATACGGTGCTTCAGGGAGGTGCCAAGGAGGTTACTATTGGTGAGGATGGTGTTTTGCGACTCCAGGGTGGTTTTTGTGTTCCTAATATTGATGGTCTGAGGGAGAGGATTCTAGAGGAGGCACATAGTTCGCGGTATTCCATTCACCTGGGAGCTACAAAAATGTGTCGTGACTTGAGGCAGCATTATTGGTGGTGGAGGATGAAGAAGGACATAGTAGAATATATGGCTAGGTGTTTGAATTGCCAGTAGGTCAAGTATGAACACCAGAGGCCGGGTGGCCTTCAGTAGATGCCTATACAAGAGTGGAAGTTGGAGCGCATGACCATGTATTTCGTCGTTGGTTTGCCGTGGACTTTGCATAAGTTTGATTCGGTATGGGTCATTGTTGACAGGTTGACCAAGTCAGCCCACTTTATTCTAGTGGCAACTACCTATACAACAGAGAGGTATGCTTAGATTTACATTTGGGAGATAGTCCAGTTGCACAGTGTGCCTGTTTCCATCATATCAGATAGAGGACCTCAGTTTACTTCCCATTTCTGGAGAGCTATTCAGAGTGAGTTGGGGACCCGTGTAAAGCTCAGCACAACATTCCATCCTCAGACCGGCGGGCAGTCGGAGCGGACAGTTCATATTTTGGAGGACATGCTCAGGGCATGTGTGATTGACTTTGGAGGGCAGTGGGATCAATTCTTGCCCTTGGCGAAGTTTGCATACAACAACAACTATCAGTCCAGTATAGAGATGGATCCATACGAGGCTTTATATGGTTGACTTTGTCGTTCTCCTATCGGGTGGTTTGAGCCTGGTGAGGCTAATTTATACGATACAAATTTGGTACAGGATGCCTTGGACAAGGTAAAGTTGATCCAGGAGAGGCTTCATACATCAATCCAGATAGAAGAGTTACGCGGATCAGAAGGCGCGTGATGTATCATTTATGGTTGGCGAGAAGGTCCTCTTGAAAGTCTTGCCAATGAAGGGTGTGATGAGATTCGAGAAGAAGGGAAAGCTGATCCCGAGGTTTATTGGCCCATTTGAGGTGTTGAGGCGAGTTGGGGAGGTTGCTTACGAGCTTGCTTTACCCCCCAGCTTATCGGGAGTTCATTCGATTTTTCACGTATCGATGCTCTAGAAGTATCACGCCGACTTGTCCCATGTGTTAGACTTCAGTACTATTCAGTTGGATGAGAGTTTGGGTTTTGAAGAAGAGCCAGTTGCCATTATTGATAGACATGATCGCCAGTTGAGGTCCAAGAGAATTTCTGCGGTGAGGGTCCAATGGAGCGGTCAACCGGTCGAGGAGGTGACCTGGGAGTCCGAGGAGGACATGAGGAGCAGATATCCACATTTATTTAGCACCTCAGGTACTTTTCTATGTCCGTTCGAGGACGAATGTTTGTTTAAGAGGTGGAGAATATAAGGACCCGACTGGTCGTTTTGCCCTTTAGAACCCGTTCCCTTAAATAAAACTTCCCACGCTTGCTTTAGCTATTTTACGACTTGTGGGGATGGTTGGTTCGGGATTTGGAAGAATTTGGGTTGAAATATGCTCATTAGATTCCATAGGATTTTTTAAAAGGCCAAGTTTGACTTTGGTCAACATCTGGGCAAATGGACCCGGATTCATGATTTGACGGTCCCAGAGGGTCCGTAGGAAAATATGGGACCTGGGTGTATGCCTAGGATCAAATTCTGAGGGCCCTAGCCCGAGTAATGAATTTTTTATCAGAAATTGTTAATTTGAAGTTTTAAGGATTTAAAGAAATTAATTAAAGATTGATCACATGGGTATCAGGCTCGTATGTTGGTTCCAAAGCCCGGTACATGCCCGGAATAACATTTAAGACTTGCCCGCAAAATTTGGTATCAATCCGAAGAGTTTAAGTGTGTTTCGGCTCGTTAGAGGAAATTTAAGAACTTGAAGTTCATAAGTTTGATTAAATAGGTTTTAAGGGGTGATTCTTAGATTTAGCGTTGTTTCGGGCGTTCCAAAGATTCGAGTAGGTCCATCTCGTGATTCCAGACTTGTTGGTATATTCGGGCGGGGCCCGGGAGCCCCGAGAGTCAATCGGACGAGGCTCGAGTGAAGTTGGAAATTTTGAGGAGTGCTGAAGCATCTGCTTCTGTCATAATCGCACCTGCGGTTGGTTGACCGCAGGAGCGAGACCACAGAAGCGGTCCTCCCATCGCAGATGCGGCCCAGGGCAAGCCAGGCCAGGAACCGCAAAAGCGGTTCCCAAGCCGCAGAAGCGGCTTCAAGACCGCAGAAGTGGTCCCAGCCTGCTTGGGCCATTTTCACAGATGCGGTCTCTTCCTCGCAGAAGCGGGGCCGCAAATGCGGAAATCGCTGAAGCAATGAGCTTCATTTAATACGGGTTCTAAGTCATTTTTACCACTTTTCACTCCTCCATTGGCGATTTTGGGAGCTTTTGAGAGAAGACTTTCACCTAGCATCTTGAGGTAAGTTTATCCCACTAATTTTTAGTTTAATACTTGTGTCTTAGGTAGATTAAACACTAGAATTTAGGTAAAAACAAGAGGTTAGAGCAAAACCTAGGGTTTAAATAAAATTTAGATTTAACTACAAAATTTGTTATGAATGAATTAGAAATCATATATTATAGATCCTTAGGTTATAGAGAACAACTTCCTTTGAGAAATTTCTGAATCCGGGCACATGGGCCCGGAGTCGGATTTTAGGAAACTCGTGTTGAGGATTGGGAAATTTCTTAAATAGCTAGAATACGATCTTGTGAGCTTGTATTGACTAGTTCTTACTTTATTTAACTAGTTTTGGATCATTCGGCTCCAAATTGAGAGTTTGGGCTCGTTCTTGGCATTTGGAAGTATAGTTGGCGCGAGGTGAGTCTCTTTTCTAACCTTGTAAGAGGGAATTGTCCCCATAGGTGTAATAATTGAATTAATTGCTGCTATATGCAGGGGCTACATACGTACTAGGTGACGAGAGTCCATGCGTAGCTACTATTATGTAAGTCCGGGTAGTCTAAGACCCAAAAGCATGCTCTATGTGATATTCTTGTAACTTGATGTTTAATTCGGATTCGTATAAATCATGTTGATCAAGGTAATGAGACTAGTAAGAGGAACCTTATCTTCCTTGACTATTTTAAAGAGAAATTGAATATTTCTGGATTAACTGCTTCTCAGATATACACTATTGTCTGCTTGTTATTGAGTTTATTTATATTTGACCGCGTCGCACATGTGATTTGCGACCGGGGTAATAGATGCATCTATGGTTCGAGCCGTTCGACCCTCAGCAGTGCACAATTTACTTTTATGTTGGATCGAGTTGTACGTCCCTCGGTGTTACTTGCGCATGCTTTACTTGGTTTTCCTTTCTCTGTGGACTGAACTTCATGTATGCCTTGAAACGTAAATGGATACCCATGATATTATCTGGAAAAGAACTGTTATTCATTGCCATACAATGTTAACTAATTGTGCTATCCATGCTTATTATAAATTCTTCCTCATATTATTTGACCTAGTAAGTATCAAGTCGACCTCTCGTCTCTACTTCTTCGAGATTAGACCGAGATTAGACGAGATACTTACTGGGTACATATTGTTTATGTACTCATACTACGCTTCTATACTTAATTGTACAGGATCTGAGGTAGGTGTATCTGGCTATTAGTCTGGTGCGCATCACTGAGCGGATTTCGAGACTTCTACGGTGAGCTGCTTCCCTTCCCATGCCGTTTAGCAGTCTGAAGGAGTCTCTCTTATGTATTTTTGTTGTCTATTCTGTTTCGGACAGTAGGATAGTGTGATTCTTTTGTATATTTTCCTAGCTGCCCATAGCTTGTGACACCAGGTCTTGGCACACACATTAGTAGACTGTATTTTTGGGGTTGTATGATTATTTTGGCTTTACTGATCATTTCTGATTTTATTTCAACTTAAAAAATCATTGCAACTATTTTGGGTAAAAGTAAGTGAGAGCTTATGTAGTATTTTTCCACGTTGGCTTGCCCGACAATGGTGTTGGGCGCCATCATGACCTATTATGGAAATGGGTCGTGACAGGAAGTTTTAGTAGCTGGGACTACCAGGAAGCTGTGATTTCACTTTTGCTATTGCTGCTACTGCTTGCTGAACTCCTATTACACCAAGACAAAATAAAAGAAGCTAGACTAAACTATGATCTATGAATTACAAGAATCCTATCTATATCTCCAAACTTGATCTTGCAGTTTCTGTTGCTCTGTTGACTTGTGCTCTCCAGGCGAGCTTCCTTTACTACCGGGAAGCTGTAATTTCACTGTTGCTGTTGTTGCTACTGCTTGCTGAACTCCTTATTACACCAAGACAAAATAAAAGAAGCTAGACTAAACTATGATCTATGAATTATAAGAATCCTATCTATATCTCCAAACTTGATCTTGCAGTTTCTGTTGCTCTGTTGACTTGTGCTCTCCAGGCGAGCTTCCTTTGTTGCTGACTTGAATTG
The DNA here is from genome assembly GCF_000715075.1 of Nicotiana tabacum. Lineage (NCBI taxonomy): Eukaryota > Viridiplantae > Streptophyta > Magnoliopsida > Solanales > Solanaceae > Nicotiana > Nicotiana tabacum. The sequence continues at coordinate 52,594,169 of NC_134087.1, read as the reverse complement.
CATTCTGAAGTGAATCCCCTTATTCTCCAGGCGGGTGCCTGATTGCCGACACTTGAACTGTATATCCTTGCTCTCCAGGTGGACGCCTGATTGCCAAAGATTGAACTGTATTTCCTTGCTCTCCAGGTGGGTGCCTGATTGCCAAAACATTAACTGTATTCCCTTGATCTCCAGGTGGGAGCCTCATTGCCAAAACTTCAACTGTATTCCCTTGCTTTCCAGGTGGGAGCCTGATTGCCAAAACTTGAACTGTATTCCCTTGCTCTCCAAGTGGGCGCCTGATTGCCAAAACTTGAACTGTATTCCCTTGCTCTCAAGGTGGCCGCCCGATTGCCAAAACTTGAACTGTATTCCCTTGCTCTCCAGGTGGGCGCCTGATTGCCAAAACTTCAACTGTATTCCCTTGCTCTCTAGGTGGGTGCCTGATTTCCAAAACTTGGACTATATTCCCTCACTCTCCAGGTGGGCGCCTGATTGCCAAAACTTCAACTGTATTCCCTTGCTCTTCAGGTGGGTGCCTGATTGCCAAAACTTGAATTGTATTCCGTTCTCTCTAGGTGGGCGCCTGATTGCCAAAACTTGAACTGTATTGCCTTGCTCTCCAGGTGGGCGCATGATTGCCAAAACTTGAACTGTATTCCCTTGCTCTCCAGGTGGGCGCTTGATTTCCAAAACTTCAACTGTATTCCCTTGCTCTCCAGGTGGGCGCCTGATTTCCAAAACTTGGACTGTATTCCCTCGCTCTCCAGGTGGGCGCCTGATTGCCAAAACATCAACTGTATTCCCTTGCTCTCCAAGTGGGCGCCTGATTGCCAAAATATGAACTGTATTCCCTTGCTCTCCAGGTGGGCGTCTGACTGCCAAAACTTGAATTGTATTTCCTCGGAACTTGATCTGTTTTCCCTTGTTCTCTAGGCAGGATCCTGATTGCTGAACTTGACCCGCCTTCCTTTGAACATTGCTGCTTTCCCTTTGTTCTCTAGGTGGGTGCCTCATTTCCAACACTTGCACTGCTTTTCCTCGAAACTTGACTCGTTTTCCCTTGTTCTCCAGGTGGGCACCTGATTGCTGACCTTGAACCGTCTTCCTTTGAACATTGCTGCTTTCCCTTTGTTCTCCAGGTGAGTGCCTGATTTGCAGCATTTGCATTGTTTTTCCTCGAAACTTGACTTGTTTTCCCTTATTCTCTAAGTGGGTTCCTGATTGTTGAACCTGAATTGTCCTCTTCTTGAAACTGTTTTTCTTTGAACTGTCTTCCCTTGTTTCTCCAGGTGGGTGCCTGATTTCAAAAAACAGACAAAACAAAGAAATTTTTCTTCCCCAGTTTGATATTGGGAACATCTTTGAGTGGTAACCAATTCTTGTTATCAAAATAAATTCTAAATTAAATTCCTTTATCCTAAAAATTTCAACCAAACCTCATTTCAAAAAGTGAAAGACTTAAATGCCAAATTGAACTTCCCAAAAGTGGACCTCTCGTCGGACTTTGTCATTTGTGAGGGTCTCAAAACTTTACTAAATTTTGTTATCGCGGAGGGTACTGAAACTTACTGCCGAGCCTGTCTGGCATCTATTTTCCTCACGGAGGGTTCCTCCGAAGTAAACAAAATTTCCTGCCCATGTTTCAATCAAAGAAAAATCTTGTCAGTTTGAAAATGTGGTGGTTAGTTTGCGGCATTCTTGCTGAAAGTGGCCCTTTCGCTGTCGTGCTTCTCCTTTGACTGTCCGCCTTGAACTGGCCAAGAATTGTTTGCCTTTCTGACTGAATTTCAACCATAGAACCCTAAATGACCCGAATGCTCTACACTTAACCCGTTGTTTTACATTTCTGTCCTCCCAATTTGAACCTCTGTATCTTCCACAAAATTCACAAACTACTCGATCGCCTGAACTTTCATTAACACCTTATTTTCACTTTCACATCATGCTATTTCTGGTAAGCTGTGGCCGCATTTTGCTTTGCGCAATTTTGAAAGTTGGTAGTAAGCTTTGAAATCCTTTCTTACTTGCTTAAACAAGGCTGACATTAGAAAAACCTTAGAGAGATAAACTCAAAAGAAATGAAATGCAATGACTTCGAAAGTTATGAGTAGGGAAGAAAAATCAAAACAGAGGGACTGTTTGAGAAAGTAAAGGAAAAGGACTTATCTGAGTGAAGCAGCTGGCACCAATGATCATGACATGCACTTCGGACTAAACAACCTAGTCCATTCAATTAATCCTTTTCAATCTTCATACTTTATGCTTGGGCTTCCCATAATCTGATTCCTTTGCAGAGTCAACAACCTTATTCGGTTTGCGGTGTCTTGAAGGGTTTTCACTAGCAAACCTCTCTCATTTATTCATCTCTCAACTCACCATCGCTTTACGGTGCCCATGAGGGTTTTCACCAGTAAGACTCTCTCATTTTTTAACTTTTCTCAGCTTTCCATCGCCTTACGGTGCCCGTGAGGGTTTTCACCAATAAGACTCTCTCATTTTTCATTCCCGCTTAGACCGGAGTGTTGCCCTTGATATGAATCACACTTCTACTTGCTCGACTTAGCATCTCTCGAAGACTGATTGGAAGGTCTTTCTTTGGACCGTAATGTGGGCTTTTGGATAGGGTTAGAAAGAAAGGATAACACAAAGGCTCAAAACAAACTGATTGGGTTCAAGATTACAATAAGGTTAGAAAGAAAGGATAACACAAAGGCTCAAAACAAACTGATTGGGTTCAAGATTACAATTGGGTTAGAAAGAAAGGATAACACAAAGGCTCAAAACAAACTGATTGGGTTCAAGATTACAACCTTTGGAATCAGATTTCTTACAACAACCACAACTTTCTGCCCCAATTTCTTTGCTTGGGGACTTTTGGATTTTATTTTGATGGGACCGAATCGTGAGGCTGCCTACGTATCCTTAAAAGGAATCAGGTCGAACGGAGCTCATGACATAGGAATTGCTTTGTTGTTGTTACTTTCCTCTTTTCTTTTTCTTTCTCTTTTTTTTCTTTTTCTCTTTTTTTTCTTCTTCTTTTTTCACTCTTTTTCATTCTTTTCTTTCTCTTTTTCTCTTTTTTCACTCTTTTTCATTCTTTTTTTTCTTCACTTACCTTTTGCGTTCGTATTTCCGAATTTTGCTACTGATTCCAAAAGAGGGGTATGAAAGAAAATAAATAAGGCTCAAAGGGGTGTCAATGGATAAAGTGTTTAGATGCATTCGTCCTTCAAATCTTCAAAATATGCCAAGTACAAACAACAATTTAGACAAACCAAAGAAATTATACATAATTTCTTTTGACTACATCAAAATTGATAGTCATATTTATACATTTGCCTTCTACGTCTGTTAAATATAAAGCACAATTGGACAACATTCTTGTGACAATGAACGACCCCTGCCAATTTGGAGCGAACTTGCCTTTTGCTTCGGCCTGATGTGAAAGGATGTGTTTCAATACTTGCTGACGCACTTCAAACTTCCGCGAACGCACTTTCTTGTTATATGCTCTCGCCATTCTCTTTTGATACAACTGGCCATGACACACTACTGCCAATCTTTTCTCATCAATTAAACTCAATTGCTCCAGACAGGTTTTGACCCACTCATCATCATCAATTTCGGCTTCTACAACAATTCTAAGGGATGGAATTTCAACTTCCGTGGGTATCACTACTTTAGTGCCATATACCAACAAATAAGGAGTTGCACCTACTGAAATGTAAGCAGTAGTACGGTAACCCAACAACGCAAAGGGTAACTTCTCATTCCATTGCATGGAACCTTGCACCATTTTCCGAAGTATCTTTTTTATGTTCTTGTTGGCTGCCTCGACTGCTCCATTCGCCTTGGGGTGGTATGGGGTGGAATTTCGATGCATAATCTTAAACTATTGACACACTTCCTTCATTAGATGACTATTAAGATTAGCACCATTGTCTGTGATGATTACCTTTAGGATTCCGAACCGACAAATGATATTCGAATGAACAAAGTCGACCACTGCCTTCTTGGTCACAGATTTGAAAGTTTTAGCTTCAACCCACTTAGTGAAATTGTCAATGGCCACCAGAATGAACATGTGCCCGTTGGATGCTACTGGCTCAATTGGTCCGATGACATCCATACACCAAGCAACAAAGGGCCATGCTGCGGACATTGTGTGCAATTCAGATGGCGGAGAATGAATCAAATCTCAGTGTACTTGGCACTGATGACACTTGTGCACAAAATTGATACAATCTCCTCCATAGTGAGCCAATAGTAACCTGCTCGAAGAATTTTCTTTGCCAGAACATACCCACTCATATGCGGCTCGCAAACTCCGGAATGTACTTTGGTCATGATAGTAGTGGCTTGCTTTGTGTCGATGTATCTCAACAACCCAAGATCTGGAGTTCTTTTGTACAAGACTCCCCTGCTCAAGAAAAATCCACTAGCCAAACGCCGAATTGTTCTCTTTCGATCACCTGTGGCTTGTACCGGATATACCTCCATCCTGATATACTCCCTAATGTCATGGAACCACGGTTCACCATCAAGTTCTTCCTCAACTACATTACACTAGGCATGATGATCACGAACTTGAATATGCAGAGGGTCGACATAAGCTTTGTCCGGGTGATGCAACATTGACGCCAAGGTTACTAATGCATCGGCAACCTCATTATGGATCCTTGGAATGTGCCTGAACTCTATTGATCGAAACTGTTGACAAAGATCATGCAGACATTGTCAATACGATATAAGCTTTAAATCTCGTGTCTCCTATTCTCCTTAAATCTGGTGCACTAGAAGGTCTAAGTCTCCCAAGACCAAGACTTCCTGTATTCCCATATCTACAGCTAGCCTTAGTCCCAAAATGCATGCCTCATACTCAGCCATGTTATTGGTACAATAGAAACGAAGTTGGGCCATAACAGGGTAGTGATTTCCTATCTCAGAAATAAGCACGGCCCCTATTCTAACACCTTTCATGTTAGCGGTCCTGTCAAAGAAAAGTTTCCAACCTGGTTTTTCAACCTGCTCCGCCTAGTCAATATGCATCACTTCCTCATCGGGAAAATAAGTTCTCAATGGCTTATATTCTTCATCTACCAGGTTCTCGGCCAAAGCTTGGGCTTTCATCGCCGTCCGAGTCACATATACGATGTCAAACTCCGTGAGCAAGATTTGCCACTTTGCGAGCTCTTCTGTGCGAATGGGCTTCTGAAAGATATACTTTAGAGGGTCCAGGTGAGAGATGATGTAAGTGGTGTATGATGACAAATAATGCTTCAACTTCTGTGTTACCCAAATTAGGGCGCAACATGTCCTCTCAAGGGGAGTATACTTAACCTCATAAGATGTGAACTTCTTGCTAAGATAATAGATAGATTGCTCTTTCCTGCCGGTGATGTCATGCTGACCCAATACATATCCAAATGAATTATCCAGGACTGTCAAATAAAGAATCAAAGGTCTCTCTGGTTCCGGTGGGACCAACACAGATGGATTCGACAAATACTCTTTGATCTTATCGAATGCTTCGTGGCACTCATCAGTCCATTTGACCGCAATATCCTTCTTTAGAAACTTAAAGATGGGCTCACAAGTTGTCGTGAGCTGAGCAATAAACCTGCTGATGTAGTTTAGTCTCCCTAGCAGACTCATCACCTCGGTCTTGATCTTTGGCGGTGGTAATTCTTGGATAGCCTTGATCTTTGACGGATCTAACTTAATGCCCCACCGACTGACTATGAATCCCAACAGTTTCCCGGATACAACACCAAATGCACACTTTGCAAGATTGAGCTTAAGATTGTACTTGCGGAGCCTCTGGAAAAACTTTCTCAAATCTTTTACGTGGTTAGACTGCTTCCTAGACTTTATGATCACGTCATCCACGTAAAACTCGATCTCCTTATGTATCATGTCGTGGAATATGGTAGTCATTGCCCTTATGTAAGTTGCCCCAGTGTTTTTCAAACCAAAAGGCATGACCCGGTAGCAAATATGTTCCCCACGGCATGATGAATGCCGTCTTTTTCGTATCTGCCTCGTCCATTAAAATTTGATGATACCCCGCATAGCAGTCCACAAAAGATCCAATCTCATGCTTGGCATAATTATTGATCAAAATATGGATATTTGGCAGTAGGAAGTTGTCCTTTGGACTTGCTTTGTTGAGATCACGATGTCAACACACACTCTGGTCTTACCATATTTCTTTGGGACCGGCACAACATTGGCTAACCACGTGGGATACCGCGTGACTCGAATGAACTTTGCATCAAGCTACTTTGTGACCTCTTCTTTAATCTTCACACTCGTGTCGGTTTTGAACTTTCTCAACTTCTGCTTGAAGGGAGGGAATGTTGGATCAATTGACAATTTGTGGACCACCAAATCGGTACTCAAGCCTGGCATGCCATCATACGATCATGCAAAAATATCCTTATATTCCAACAATGCTTTAATTATTTCTTCCTTGGTCTACGGTTCAAGATGGACACTTATCTTTGTTTCTATGACATTATCGGGATCCCCTAGATTGATTGATTTCGTATCATTCAAATTAGGCTTGGTTTTTCCTCAAAATGATTTAATTCCTTACTAATCTCTTCAAAGGCCTCATCCTTATCGTGTTCTGATTCATCATCACACTCTATTTCCTGGATTATTATTTCAGAATTAGATTGACTTTTAAGACTTGGCCGAAGATTCCTCATGCATGTCATGTCATTGAAACTAGCATAAAAAGAACAAGACTCCTTCCGAGTAGGGAGAGTAGCAGCCTTTCAATTGTTAAGCTTTACATTCGGCCCGACGAACTCCACGTCTGCTTTGCTAGAACCTTCTCCAACTTGTACCATGTTCACACCATCAAACAACCTCTGGAACCTCTCAATTAACTCTTCATCTATGTTAACCACAGAACTTGGAACTATTGTCATTGGGCGTTTCCTAGCACCGGGCTTGACGAAAGACCTAGAGAGACGTGGGATAGGCTTCGGAAGTGCCCACGCCTTTTGTTTCAACTTTCTAGCCCTTTTCATAAATGCTGTTGTGGGTTTGAATCCAAGACCGAATGTACCCAAGTCTTCAGGGAGGGACACTGGCTGTGTGATACCCTGCAAAGATGCACCCAGACCTTTACCTGGCACAAAGTCATTCTTCAATATTTCAGAGGCCACCATGACGGATGCGGAGGCTATCTTTGGAGTTTGAACACATTTCCCTTATGGAACCTTCTCGACCGGCACTGTTTCAAAAACTTAATAGACCCAAGGCCCTTTGTCATCTTCAACCTCAATGAACGGGATGGAGGCATCACTGTGAGCACACAAATTTTCCTCACCATAGACGACGATCTCCTGTCTATCCCACTCGAACTTGACCATCTGGTGCATAGTGGATGGGACTGCTTTGGCGGCATGAATCCAAGGTCGACCTATCACCAATTTGTAAGAGACGGCTACGTCCAGTACCTAGAACTCCATGGTGAATTCCACCGGTCCTATTGTCAATTCAAGCACTATATCACCAACCGAGTCTTTCCCCCTACCATCAAAACCTCAGATGCATATGTTGTTTTTGTGAATCCTCTCATCATCAACTTTCAACTTGTTTAGAGTAGAAAGAGGGTAGATATTTGCACTTGAATCATTGTCAACTAATACCCTGGTGACCACAGAATCTTCACATTTTACCGTCAGATAGAGAGCTTCGTTGTGTTCAGTACCTTCCACAGGCAACTCATCATCAGAGAAGGTGACCCTATTCACCTCAAATATTTTGTTGGCGATATTTTCCAGATGGTTCACTGAAATTTTGTCGGGGACATGAGCCTCATTCAGAATTTTCATCAGGTCCCAACGATGCTCGTCTGAATGGATCAGCAATGATACCAAGGAAATCTTAGCAGGCGTCTTTTTCAACAGCTCCATGATGGAATAATCTTGTACCTTCATTTTCCTCAAGAACTCCTCCACCTCTTCTTCAGTGACTGCTTTCTTTACTAAAACTGGATTATCTTACGATGTTTTAGCTTTCCTTAACTCTTCTCGATCAAAGCATCTCCCTGAGCGAGTTAATCCCTAGGCCTCATTGACTTATTCTTTCACTTTCTTTCCCTTATAAGCCACTATTACCCGTTCCTAGTTCCATAGGATAGCCTTGGTGTTGATTACCGGCAACTGGGTTACATGCTTGATGATGACAGGATCCATACGAGCACCCTCTACAATTATGATAGGCTTGTTTTCCAACACTGGCATGACCACTTTTGACCTTTCTTGCTTTGTTATAACATCATTTGGGGATCTTTTCTTAACTACCACAGATGGCTCACCATTTGTTGTGCTCAACTTGTTCACTGATCCTTCAACCGTTGGTTTTTTGACTAGCTTGACCTCACTAGACCGAATCATCATGACGGTCTGTGAAGGCTTCTTGGGCTCCCTCCCCCTTGTGTACTATCTAGATCATGTTCGTTTCCTCATGGATTGGCAATGGGTTCTGGTTGATGTTGGCTTCCTCTGGAATTTGAACTTCAATCCGGTTTGTGTCAGTGAGCTCCTGGATGGCATTTTTCAAGTGCCAGCACTTCTTTGTATCATGCCCGGAGTACCAGAACAATATTCACAACTCACAGAGTAATCAAGATTCTTTGGAGGAGTGTTTGGAAATTTTAACTCAATTGGCCTCAGCATATCCAACTGCCTATCTATGGAATAAATTGGTATAAGACTCTCTCAACGGGGTGAAAGTTTTCTTTCGCTGCAACTTCTCATTTTTGAATGCTAGATTAGGTCAGAAACCTGGGCCGTTAGGGTTTCGGTAGGTTCGCGGGGGTGGGTAATCATTTTGTGGAGCTGGGTAGGTGTTTTGTGGGGCTGGGGCACACTATTGTGAGTAGGAAGGAAGTTGAGTATATTCCTGGGTGTGGTGGACAAAAATTTGAGGGTCGAGTGATGGGAAGTAATGCTGGGGTGGATTATACAGGGTTTGGGTATAGGTTCGGTGATGGGGTCAGGGTATAGTGGTGTGACGGGCCCCTAGGTCCAAACCATGATCCTGAATCAACTGTTGCCACATCTTCTTTATTCTTCTTTCCAATCACTCCTCCAGAACCATTCTGAATGGCTTGGGTAGTTGCCTTGATGACCGAGTAGCTCATGATTTTGCTTGATTTGAGCCCTTCTTCCACCATGACACCCATCTTCGCTACCTCATTGAAAGATTTGTCTATGGCCGATATCAGATGGACGAAGTAAGTAGGCTCCAGAGCCTGCAGAAAGTACTCCACCATTTTGCTCTCCTCCATTGGAGGGTTAACTCTTGCCGCTTGTTCTCTCCTGCGAAAACCATATTCTCTGAAACTTTTACTAGGCTTCTTCTTGATCTTAGTCAAATACAAACGATCTGGAACAATCTCAATGTTGTACTGGAAATGACATGCAAATGTTTAGGCCAAATCATCCCAGGTATACCATCTGCTATGATCCTGATGAGTGTACTACTCTAATGCCGACCCACTCAAACTCTGGCTAAAGTATGCCATCAATAGCTCATCTTTCCTGCCGGCTCCCCTCATTTTAATGCAGAAACCCCTCAAGTGGGCCACCGGGTCTCCATGCCCGTCATATAGATCAAATTTAGGCATCTTGAATCCCACAGGCAACTGAACATCGGGAATAGACACAAATCTTCGTAGGCTATGCTCACCTGGCCTCCCAATCCCTGCATGTTTCTGAACGATTGTTCCAGGCTTCTTACCTTCCTGAACATCTCCTCCTACTCTAGGTTTTTAGGTGGTTTCTCAGTATCAATAAGGAAAAAGGTACCTTTAGTGGCTGATTTAATAAAAAAACAGCCTTAGTGCTATTAGAGGGGATTTTTTCTGATTTTAAAGGGTCCAGGCAGAACTGTATAAGATAGAGGAGTTGGGACTGATTTTAGGGACTGAGATTTTAAGGGAGATTTTGAGAGAGATTAGAAGACTGATTTTGAAACTCAAATTTTGAAGAGAAAGAATACACATAGAGTGAGATAAAAAGAAAGAGAATTAAGCAGAAAATCAGAAATAGAAATCTGAAGAGGAGGAAGAAAACAAAAAAAAACAAAAAAGAGAGAGAGAGAGAGAACACACACACACACACACAATCTGAAACAGACGTAGAAGAAGAAAAGAAAAATCAAAGCATATTTTTCTTAAATCTGTCCGGGTCTGTTTTATTGGTATTGTTTGGTTCAAATCTGAATTTTTTCTCAAATTTCTGTCACTGTTCATCTAGGTTAACGGGTCTTGTTCAGACTTGCTGTGTTGTTGGTATATTCTGCCGGTGTTTGTTGCTGCTATTACTGCTGAAATTTACTCCTTCTACCTTCATTTCCAGGTACATGTCTTTTAAAATCATGCGGTGAAAAGCTCCAACATGATGAATAGATGAAGTTTGAGAATTATAATTTTGTCTTCCACTTGTTTAAATTCGGTAATTCAAACTTCTGTTTTGTTTCGTGTGGGTTAATATGACAATGTGCTTGATACGATAATTATTAGCTAATTATTACCTTTTGAAGTTTGTATAAATGTTGTAACAAAGTTATTTATTTCGAATTTTCATTCAGTATAAGTTGTATTTGAATCATCAAAATAGGGAACATGGCAGAAAACTGGCCATTAATTACATCTCTTAAAATTGCTAGCATAGACTAGTGTGGAAATTTCAAGACAACAGCATTATTAGTCTATGTTGTTAAACATCTGATTTTTAAGGCTAAGATAGTACTGATTGTATCTTGTTCATATTTAGCATAATAATGGTCATGTTCATAATCAATAGCCGAAAGATGCATCGATAAAATCTGTTATATTCACGATATTGGCATATGGTGAATGGTGTAGGGGTATATTCAGGTTATATGTGATATTGTCTTATTAAGTCAACGATTTTTTTTATGTTTGCCAAATAACTCGTATAGGTTGAGAATAAAAATCGGTTTGATCAAGTATATCTCGAATTCAATCAATAGCAATTAATCAAAATATAATTAGGCCTATCAGATTAAGAACAAGCAATGTAGAAAGAGATTAGATTTATAATGTGTAACAAATTTAAGAATGTAAATAATAACATTCGTCGCAAATGGAATAATGAGAATTCTTCGAAAATATCATTTCCTTTCAAGAATTGAATTTTTTTTTAGTTTCATACGCTATTCACATTTTAGTACACATATGTTGTATTTACTAAAAATAGTTTTGATCATATGTTTATTCTTTTCTTTAAATTTGAATAGTCTGGAGGAATATAATTCATACGCGAAAAATATAATCAACGGTCAACATTTAACAAATTGTGAATTCTTTTCAAAGAATTTAAGGGCATCTCAAAAATGTGAATCTCTCATGATTTTCACATAAAAATGTATGAATATAATTTGTGGAAAATCCATAATATTATTAAGAATATTTTGCGTGATTAGGGATGCGTTCGCGTAACCTGATTATATTTTTAGAAACAAATTCGGATTATGCGTTCGCGCAACTTCGAGTGAATATTTAATAAAAGGGATTTCTCCGAGGATGTTAAAATAATTTCATATAACCCGAGATGTGCAGTTCACTGTTTAAATATAAGGGTGATGATGTTCCTAATTTTATTTTAAATCTCGAACATGTGATTTTTAATAAAAAATATAATATGGTCAATCTTATTGTGTACACGTATGCGTGACACGATTCTTTATATCTATAAAAACGTATAAGGTGAATATACGTACGCGTGATTCGTTTCAAATAATCTTTAATTTGAAAACAATCTAAACGACAGCGGTAATAAAATCATGCAATAAAAACGTATTTAGTAAAATCTAGATAATTAAGCCAAGAATAGAAACAGTTGAGCGACCGTGCTAGAACCACGGAATTCGGAAATGCCTAACACCTTCTTCCGGATTAACAGAATTCCTTACTCAGGATTTCTGGTTCGCAGAATAACAAACAGAGTCATATTCTCCTCGATTCAGGGATTAAAACCGGTGACTTGGGACGCCTTAAAATTCCCAGGTGTCGACTCTGAAACAAATAAATAAATTCCGTTTCGACTGTCCTTCAATTGGAGAAAACTCCCTACGCGCCCCGCGGACGCGGTAAAAAGGAGGTGCGACAGCTGGGAGTTCTCGTAATAGGTTATGTTATGGTTGTGAGCCGTGTGTATTGGCCTAGTGTGGTGTCTATCGAGGCTTGGAGACCCGGGTGGATCCTTTGTTGCTTAGTATGTTGGATTTTGATGCGATATTGGGTATGGACTGGTTGTCTCCGTGTTGCGCTATTCTGGACTGTTGCGCTAAGACGGCAACGCTGGCTATGCCAGGGATGCCACTGATTGAGTGGCGAGTTTCGACGAATTATGTTCCCAGTAGGGTAATTCTTCATTTTGAAGACATAGCGGATGGTTGGGAAGGGTTGTCTTTCTTATTTGGTCTTCATGAGGGATGTTAGTGTAGAGACTCCAACCATTGATTCAATTCCGGTGGTGAGAGATTTTTCGAATGTGTTTCCTGCTATCGGGCATGCCGCCGGACAGGTTTGTTGATTTATGTAATGATTTGGTGACCGGGCACCGTATCGTATGGCACCGGCGGCTTAAAAGAGTTGAAAGGAGCAGCTTTAGCAACTCCTTGATAAGGGGTTCATTGGTAGGCCATTATGGATGTGTGTTCTGCATCGAGTCGGCTTTGTTGACTCTGAGTTGCTATTGTTGAGGGATGTGTCGATTCAATTGTTATTGAGCTTATCAGTGTTCTGGGGTGGTCTATGAGTTACCTTCTGTGTTGCGAGGCATTATGATTTGTTGGTTATAAGCACGTATGGTGCGGTTCTATTGGGGTCTCATCGTGGAATTCGAGCGGGAAGAGTATTGGGTATTACTCGGTGGATGGAGTATCGGTTATATCCTTCGGGTTTGTGTGGTGTTATGTCATTTGCCTCGCCGTGGTTATAATGATTTGCTTTTGGTTCTAGACAACAAATTGTGCATGGTAGTTGATTTTGAGCATAGTGGCTTGAGATGTTTCATGTGGACCAGTGTTTGGATGGGGTCGCGCATTGGAGCGAAGTTATGTAGAGGTATGATCCTTCGGGTTAGACTCGTATGTTCTGGTTCTACAATGTGCGATGTGTTCTCAGCTTTGTGTTGTGGTGGTACGGGTGAGCTTGCAGTGCAGCTCTCTCATTTGAGTCTCTTTTCCATGATTTGAGTACATTTGAACTGTTGCTTATTGGTGCGTGGGTCGCACGAGTTGTGGATTTAGATTGTATCGATGTGTCATGTCACTAGAGTAGTCGTGTTAGATGAGATAAGGTCATTAGGAATACTATCAGATTCGATTTCATCATGTTGGAAGGATAATATCGAGTTTTGGCTTAGAAATTTATTATGGTCCTTGCCGAAGGAGAGGGAGCTCCATGACTGGTTGATCTGAGGGATGGTTATGACTTTTTGTATGTTTCATCCATCGTTAGCAGTACGAAAGTGTTGGAATGAAGCTTTATTTGATAAGAGGTTTATTATCGATATTCGGTTGTTTCGAGCAATTGCTGTGATCTGAAGTTTTCGCTATGAGTGTTCGAGTTGTATGGTATATCTTGTAATTTCCATCTTGAATTGTGGTTATGGCTTGGTACAACGTGTTCAGATTTATTTGGTGTGTAGATGTGAGATTATGATCTTATACATGATTTCGAAAGTGGAAATTTGGTTCTATGGTTTATGGGCTAGGTTGGATTGTGAAATTTCAGGTACATTGTATTACCAAACCTATATGAGATAGGGAGACGTGGGATCACCCCCCGGGTATGTTCATGGTAAGGTTATACAGCGATTTGATGGTTTTAGGAACAACTTTGGGCACGTTCTAGGACAAACGTATGTATAAGTGGGGGAGGATGTAACGACCTGACCTGTCGTCTTATGAATTGTAGCTCCATTACTGCTTCTTTATGTCTTGTTCAGCTATATTATGTGGTATCGGGTCGGTTGGTTTGAGTTTGGAGTCGTTTTGGAGTGTTATGAGACACTTAGTCTCTTAAGTTGGCCATTTAGTTGGAAAACGTCAACCGGAAGTTGACTTGTGACTGAACGACCTCGAAATTTTATTTTTATGATTTGGGTAGCTCAGTTAGGTGATTTTGGACTTGGGAGTGCGTCCGAAATGTATTTTGGAGGTCCGTGGAAGATTTAAGCTTGAATTGGCGAAATTGAAAATTTGGTATTTTTCAGTCGACAGTGAAAATCTTGATATTGGGGTTAGAATGGAATTCCCGAAATTGGAGTAGGTCTGTAGTGTCATTTGTGACATGTGTGCAAAATTTCAGGTTATTCAGAGGGAATTTGATAGGTTTCGACATCGTTTGTGGAATTTGAAAGTTTATAAGTTCTTAGGCTTGAATCCGAGGTTGATTTGGTGTTTTGGCGTTGTTTTGAGTGATTCAAAAGCTCAACTAAGTTTGAATGATTTTATGTGACTTGTCGATATGTTTGGTTGAGGTCCCAAGGGCCTTGGGATGGTTTTGAGTGGTTGACGAGAAGTTTGGAATTTGAGTTGTGCTGCAAATTTTGTTGTTCCTGTTATTTCCACACCTGTGGATTGGGGACCGCAGGTGCGAGGTCCGCAGAAGCGGTTATGTAGCACAGGTGCGCAGCAGGGGTCGTAGGTGCGGTTTGGTCCCCGCATCTGCGATAACCGCAGGTGTGGTCAGGCAACCGCAGAAGAAGAAAATGCCTTTTAATGAAATTCCGTAGAAGTAGAGGGTTTTGCGCAGATGCGGCCCTCCAGATGCGTAATAGGGACTGCAGATGCGGAAGTGCTAGGTAGAGTGTATATAAAGGCTCCTTCGCGAATATTTGGTCATTCTTCACAATATTTGGCCGAGATTTGAGCTTTGGGCAGTGATTTGCAAGAGGAATCAAGGATTTTCAATGGAGTAGGGACTTATTATTTGTGTTTATGATGATATTTCCATTGTTTAATCATGAAATTAGTGGGATTTAAAGTCTAAAAATGGAGGATTAGGGCTTGAGTTTTGGAGAACTTTGAGTGGTGATTTGACGGACCATTTGAGGTCCGATTCTGATGTTCTTGGTATGCATGGACTCGTGGGAGTATAAGGATTTTAGTGATGTAATTTTTATCGGAATCCAAGGCGTGGGCCCGGGGGTCAGGTTTGACCAATTTCGGGATTTTTGATGTGATTTGATTATTTTCGCACGGGCTTTGTTCCCTTAGCATATGTTGATGTTATGGTTCTAATTTTGGTTAGAGACAGAGCATTTGGAGGCCGAATTGAGAGGTAAGGGCGTCGCAGGATAGACTTTGGCTTGGCTTGAGGTATGTAACGCTTCCAAACTTGGTTTTGAGGGTTTGAAACCCCGAACTATGTGTTCTATGATTACTATTGAGGTGACGCAAATGTCAAATGACGGGTGTGTGGGCATGCACCGTGGGAACCGCGGCTTAGATCATTCCATGGCACCGCTTAGTGACCCTTTCTTACTGATATTTGTGTTGTAACTATATGATTAAGTTAGTGAGCTGTAAATGATGCTAATAATCATATTAAGGCTTCACGCCAATACTGTTGAGACCCGAGAGGTCGTTTCTTGTTGTTATATCATTAGCTTCATTGATATTCTATACTCAGTCTTGTTCATGCATATTATATCATGCCTCAGTCTCGATTATTGTTATCTGGCACATCATATCATTGTTTGGGCTAGTATCATGACATTTTGAGCCCGTGTGTGTGAGACTAGAGAGTAATGACTGAGTGAGGCCGAGAGCCTGATATTGAGTGACAGTATGGGATTGGGCAGCACGCTGCAGCGAGATATTAATCATGCCTTCGTTGGCTTGATATAGCGCTTGGTCTAAGAGAAGCCTCTCCGGAGCCTTTACACCCCTAGTGAGCGCAGTTGATGATATTGAGGGATGGATCTTCCCTGGACATGGATCTTGTCCAAAGTATTTATACCTAGAGATGGATCTTCTCCATAGGTTGGAATGGCCTTCCTCAGTACTTGATGACTTTTGTCAATTATGTGTATATATGCCGGGATGGATCTTCCCTAGGCCTTGTGAGCTATATACAGTACCGAGTGGTGGTGAGGTTGTTATTGTTATTATATGGAGATGGATCTTCTCCATAGGCTGGAATGGCCTTCCTCAGTACTGAGTGATTGCTGTCAGAGATGTATATATTCCGGGATGGATCTTTCCTGGGTCGTATGAGCCATATACAGTACTGAATGGACGAGCATTTGAGATTATGGGCACATGAGGCACTCAGCATGGTGAATTTCATATAGCATGTGCATTGACATGTAGATGTAGTAGGGTTACACTTCTTTACCTTGTTCATACTTGCTCTATGTTGTTTATTTAACTAAAAGCATGCCTATGTTTCTGTACATTATTTCTGTTATCCTTGAGGAGGTTCAGTTCGTCATTACCTATCAGTCCAAAGGTTGGACTTGTTACTTACTGAGTTGGTTTACTCACGTTACCCCCTGCACCTCGTATGCAGATTCAGGCATATTGGATCCAGTGGCGGATGTTTGATCGAGGCTTCTAACTTAGAAGACTATTGAGGTACCTACACGACGTTCGCAGGCTTTGGCTCTCCACCTTACTTTCCAATTGTATTTTAGTTGTTCCCTTAGACATTATATGAGACTATGTATTTTTTTCCTTAGACGCTCATGCACTCAGTGACACCCCGGTTTTAGGCTGGATTGTGTCTCTTCTTGGAATTTCTTATGTTTCAAAAGTTATGTAATTGTTAAAGGCTTCCGTAAATGTTTCTCAGACTTATTATTATCGTGTTGATTGTTGAGTTGAGGCTGGCCTAGTTTCACGATAGGCACCATCACGACGAGTCGGGTTTTGGGTCGTGACATGTATTTTGAAACGTTAGCTTGCCTAGCGAGTACAATGTTAGGCACCATCACGGCCCCCACGATGGGAGATTCGAGTCGTGACAAGTTAGTATCAGAGCTCTAGGTTTCTTAGGTCTCACCATTCACGGACAATCTTGGTAGAGTCTGAGGGATCAGTATGGAGATGTTTGTGCTTATCCCTAGAGGCTACAGAGTTAGGAGCAGTTTCACTTTTATTCAACTCTATCGTGCGGTTTGATCTCTCAATGCTAATTGAACCCTCTACTCTATTCTTTCGTAGATGGAGAGAACACGTACCACTTCATCAGTTGATCAGTAGCCTGAGCCCTCAGTAGAAGCTCCTACGAGGGGCAGGGGCCAAGGCCGTGCTAGAGGACGAGATAGGGATAGGGCTCAACCTAGAGCTCGAGCAGCAACACCAACGGCGGAGCCTCAGGTAGAGTTCTAGGAGGAGGTTCTGGCCCAGACAGTTCCAACAGGGCCAGCTCAGGTCCTAGAAGGGTTCATCGCCACCCCAGTACTCCAGGATGCTATGGTCCGTCTAGTGGGCCTTATGGAGAGTGTTAGTCAAGCATGCATACTTCCTGTAGCACCAGCCGTCTCTCAGGCTGGGGGAGGAGCACAGACTCCCGCTACTCACACTTCAGAGTAGATGGCTCCCTAGTTTCAGACTCCAGCAGCTCAGCCAGTTGGGGTAGTCCCGCCGGGTATTGTAGCACAGACCGGTGATGGATCATCTATGTCTACAGATGCTTTGTGGAGGTTGGACAGGTTCACCAAGATTTTCACTACTACCTATGGCAGTACATCATCAGAGGAACCCCAGGACTATTTGGATAGTTGCCATGAGGTTCTTCGGAACATAGGGATAGTGAAGACCAATGGGGTCGACTTTGCTATTTTTCGCTTATCAGGTTCCGCCAAGAAATTGTGGAGTGATTATTGTTTGGCTAGACCAGTTGGGTCGCCTGCTCTGTCTTAGGATCAGTTTTCTTAGCTATTTATGGAGAAGTTTCTCCCTATCACTCAGAGGTAGGACTATCGGAGACAGTTTGAGCGTCTCCATTAGGGTTCTATGACTGTCACTCAATACGAGACCAGATTTATTGACTTGGCCCGTCATGCTCTTCTTATACTTCCCACCAAGAGGGAGAGGGTGAGGAGATTTATTGAGGGACTCGCCTAGCCTATCAGATTGCAGATCGCTAAGGAGACCGGGAGCGAGATTTTTTCTAGGATGCGGCCAATGTAGCCCGGCGAGTTGAGGCAGTTCTATCTATGGGGAGTGGTCAGGGGTATGACAAGAGGCCTCGTCACTCGGGTAGGTTTAATGGTGCCTCGTCTGGAGGCAAGGATTCTTTTGGTAGGGGCCATTATCCCAAGCCATTTCACTCAGCACTTCAGGCATCTCATGGAGCTTCAGGGGGTCGAGGTCCTTATGTACCTCCTTCCGGAAAGCCAGTTCATAGTGCACCGCCATCTCCTATCAGAGCACCTCCTCTTCAGAGCTATTATCGTGGTCAGCCGGCTCGCCAGGGTCAGTCTCAATTTCCTCAGTCGTAGTATTCAGGTGGATGTTTTGAGTGCGGTGAGTATGGTCATATCCAGAGGGCTTGTCCGAGATTAGTGGGTGTTTAGTTGTAGCAACAGAGTTCTCGTGCCATGATTTTGGCACCACCCGCCCATCCAACTAGACGTAAGGGTCAGGGAGCTAGAGTAGGCGTCAGCCCGCTAGAGGTAGAGGTCAGGCCGTTAGAGGTGGAGGTCAGCCAACAGGAGGTCATCCTAGAGATATAGTTCAGGGTGGTGGGGCCCAGCCCCAATGTTATGCTTTACCGGCCAGGCCGTAGCCTGAGTCTTCCAATGTTGTTATTACAGGTACTGTTTCGATTTGTAGTAGAGATGCTTCAGTTCTGTTTGATCTAGGGTCTACATACACCTATGTGTCTTCTTATTTTGCTTCATATTTGGTTATGCCTTCGGATTCTTTGAGTGCTCCCGTATATATATCCATGTCGGTGGGTGACTCTATTGTAGTAAATCGTGTTTATCGTTCGTATGTTATTGTTATTGGGGGTCTTAGGACTAGAGTAGATCTCCTACTTCTAGACATGGTTGATTTTGATGTCATATTGGGGATGGATTGGTTATCGCCTTATCATTCCATACTGGACTATGATGCCAAGACCGTGACTTTAGCCTTACCGGGTTGCCTCGATTGGAGTGGAGAGGGACTCCTGGTCAATCTACCAGCAGGGTTATCTCCTATATGAAGGCTTGGCGTATGATCGAGAAAGGGTGTTTGGCTAATTTGGCTTATGTTCGTGATTCTAGTGCTGAGGTTCCTTCTATGGATTCTGTGCCAATTGTTCGAGAGCTTCTAGAGGTATTTCCTGCAGACCTGTCGGGGATGCCACCCGACAGGGATATTGATTTTTCCATTGATTTGGCTTCGGGCACTCAGCCCATTTCTATTACTCCATATCGTATGGCCCCGCCAGAGTTGAAGGAATTGAAGGAGCAGCTGCAAGATTTGCTTGATAAGGGCTTTATTTGACCTAGTGTCTCGCCCTGGGGTATGGTAGTGTTGTTTGTTAAGAATAAGGATGGGTCGATGAGGATGTGTATAGATTATCGGCAATGGAACAAGGTCACCATCAAGAACAAGTATCCATTGCCGAGGATTGATGATTTGTTTGATCAGCTTCAGGGTGCCAAAGTATTTTCGAAGATTGATTTGAGATCTGGCTACCATCAGTCCAGGATTAGGGCATTTGATGTCCCTAAGACGGCTTTTCGCACTCGATACGGACAGTATGAGTTCTTAGTGATATCATTTGGGTTGACAAATGCCCCAACAACTTTCATGGATTTGATGAACCGAGTTTTCAATCCTTACCTGGATTCCTTCGTGATTGTCTTCATTGATGATATTTTGATCTATTCCCGCAGCCGAGAGGAGCACGAGCAGCATCTTTGAGTCGTTCTTCAAACTTTGAGAGACAATCTGTTGTATGCTAAGTTTTCTAAGTGTGAGTTCTGGTTGAGTTCAGTTGCCTTCTTGGGTAACGTTGTATCAGTAGAGGGTATTTAGGTGGATCCGAAGAAGATAGAGGTAGTCAAGGACTGGCTTAGACCCACATCAGCTACAAAGATCCGGAGTTTCTTAGGTTTGGCAGGTTACTACCATCGGTTTGTGGAGGGGTTTTCATCTATTGCAGCCTCGATGACCAGGTTGACCCAGAAGGGTGCCCAGTTTAGGTGGTCAGACGAGTGTGAGGTGAGCTTTCAGAAGCTCAAGACAGCTTTGACTACAGCACCGGTGTTGGTGTTTCCCACAGGTTCAGGGCCATATACAGTATATTGTGACGCATCTCGTATTAGACTTGGTGAGTTGTTGATGCAGAATGGCAAGGTTATTGCATATGCTTCGCTACAATTAAAGATCCACGAGAAGAATTATCCAGTTCATGATTTAGAGCTAGCAGCCATTATACACGCGCTGAAGATTTGGAGGCATTATTTATATGGCGTGTCATGTGAGGTGTTCACATCAAGCAAAAGGAGCTCAAATTGAGGCAGAGAAGGTGGTTGGAGCTATTGAAAGATTATGATATCACCATCTTGTATCATCCGGGGAAGACCAATGTAGTGGCTGATGCTTTGAGTAGGAAGTCAGGCAGTATGGGTAGCATTGCGTATATTCCGGTCGCTGAGACACTGCTTGCTTTGGATGTTCATGCTTTAGCCAATCAGTTCGTGAGGTTGGATGTTTCTGAGTCTAGTCATGTTTTAGTTTGCACAGTCACTCGGTCTTCATTATTTGAGGGTATCAAAGATCGACAGTATGATGATCCTCATTTGCTTGTCATTAGAAACACAATGCGGCACGGTGGTGCCAAGCAGGTTACAGTCGGAGATGATGGAGTTTTGAGGATGTAGGGTCATGTTTGTGTGCCTAATGTTGATAGACTTCGTGAGTGGATTCTAGAGAAGGCCCATAGTTCCCGATACTCTATCCATCCAGGCGCCGCTAAGATGTATCAGGATTTACGGCAGCATTATTGGTGGATGAGGATGAAGAAGGATATTGTTGCATATGTAGCACGGTGTTTGAATTGTCAGCAGGTAAAGTACGAGCATCAGAGACCTGGTGGTTTGTTCCAGAAGATTGAGATTCCTTAGTGGAAGTGGGAGCGTATCACTATGGACTTCGTTGTTGGACTCCCACGGACTCCGAGAAAGTTCGATTCAGTATGGGTTATTGTTGATAGGATGACTAAGTCAGTGCATTTCATTCCTGTGGCAGTCACCTATTCTTCAAAGAGGTTATCTGAGATCTATATCGGGGAGATTGTTCGTCTTCATGGTGTGCCCGTGTCTATTATTTCTGACCAAGGTACGCAGTTCACTTGGCACTTCTGGAGGACAGTACAGTATGAGTTGGGTACACGGGTCGAGTTGAGCACAGCATTTTATCCTCAGACGGACGGACAGTCCGAGCGCACTATTCATATTTTAGAGGATATGCTTCGAGCATGTGTTATTGACTTTGGAGGTTCGTGGGATCAGTTCTTGCCATTAGCGGAGTTTGCCTACAATAACAGCTACCAGTCGAGCATCTAAATGGCTCCCTATGAGGCATTATATGGTAGACAGTGTCGATCGCTGGTTGGGTGGTTTGAGCCGGGAGAGGCTCGGTTATTAGGTATAGATTTAGTTCAGGATGCCTTGGACAAGGTTAAGATCATTCAGGATAGGCTTCATGCAGCTCAGTCCAGGAAAAAGAGTTATGTCGACCGTAAGGTTCGTGATGTGGCATTCATGGTCGAAGAGCAAGTGTTGCTTCGGGTGTCGCCCATGAAGTGCGTAATGAGATTTGGGAAGAAGGGCAAGCTAAGCCCTAGGTTCATCGGTCCTTTTGAGATTCTTGATCGAGTGGGAGAGATAGCTTACAGACTTGCATTGCCACCGGATTTATTAGTTGTGCCTCCAGTGTTTTATGTGTCCATGCTTAGGAAGTATCACAGCAACCCATCCCACGTGTTAGACTTTAGCACTATCCAATTGGACAAGGACTTGACCTATGAAGAGGAGTCGATAGCTATTGTAGACCGGCAGGTTCGTCAGTTGAGATCAAAGAATTTCCCTTCAGTTCTTGTTCAGTGGAGAAATATAGAATTTAGCCTTTAAAATTGATTAAAGTTGACTTGGGTCAATATTTTTGGTAAACGCACCCGGACCCATGATTTGACGGTCTCGTAGTGTCCGTAGTAAAATATGAGACTTGGGTGTATGCCCAAAATTGAATTCCGAGGTCCCTATCCCGAGAAAAGAATTTTTAAAGAAAATTATTTGCTCGAAAATATAAAGGCTTTTGGAAATGAAATGGTGTGTGTTCTTGATGGTATCGGGCTCGTATTTTGGTTTCAGAACTCGGTACAGGTTTAAAATAATATTTAAGTCGAATTTGTGAAATTTGATAAGAATTGGAGTTGATTTGATATAAATCGGATCTTAGGTTGAGAAAATGGAAAATCTGAACTATCTTGAGAAATTCATGAGTTTTGGTGTTAAATTTGTTGTTTAAAATGTTATTTTGGCGATTTGATCACATGGACAAGTTTGTATGATGTTTTTATACTTGTGCATGTTTGGTTTGGAGCCCTGAGGACTCGGGTGAGTTTTGGGTGGGCTACAAAGTGTTTTGGACTTAGGTAAAATTATGAGGTCTGTCTGTGTGGTAATTACGAGTAACTCATCGCAATTGAGAAGAGTAACTGACCAATAGTGTTTGTATTTGCAAAGAAATCTTCGCAATTGCGAAGTACAAGCTGGGAGGGGACTGATCGCATTTGCGATCTTTTTGCCGCAATTGCGGAGGTTGGTGTTTGCAATTGCAAAGGCAGAAGTGGTGTGATGGTCCTTTGCATTTGCGATCTTTGCAATTGTGAAGCTTCTGTCATAAATGCGACATCTGCAGCCTGTTATGTTAGATTTCAGACAAGATTTCAACTTCATTCTTCAAAATTTCGAACCCTAAACATCCTTAGGTGATTTTTCAAAGACCCAAACTTCTCTAAATCATAGGTAAGTAATTTATAACTCATTTTCTTCAATCTAATTCATCTTTTTACATTATTTCATCTCAAAATCTAGGTCTTTTCATGGGAAATTGGGTGTTTTTGGGTAGAAGTTAGGATTTTCAAATTTTGGGGATTTGGACCTCAATTTGAGGTCGGATTTTGAAACCAATTGCATATTTGAGTTCGTGGGCGAATGGGTAATCGGGTTTTGGTTCGAACTTCAAGTTTTGACCAAGCGCGCCCGGGGTCGATTTTTGACTTTGTAGGGAAAATATTAGAAAATCTATATTCATGCATTAGAATTGGTTTATTTAGCATTTGTTGATGTTATTAAGTAAATTATGACTAGATACGAGCGGATTGGTGGTATAATCGAGGGGTAAAGTGGTGATTGAGTGTTGAATTACTCGTTGGCTTTAGGTAAGTGTTTGGTCTAACCTTGACTTGAGGGAATAGGAATCCCCGACTTATTCTCTATGTGAAATTCCATGTGTGTGGTGTATAGGTGTGGTGACGAGTACCTATGCGCCACCAGATTACCATGTTTAGTTGTTTCCCTTCCCCGTTTCCTATTATACTAATTCCTATCTTAATTACTACATGCTTAACTGTTTCCATACCTTAACTTCTAATTGCTCATAAATGTGTCCATGCCTAATTGCTTCATATTAACTGTTGTTCTCTTATTTGAAGTATCTAATTATTTCATGGTTTCGCTTTATTACACCGTTGGCTTATATTGGCTTGTTGGTGCCTTATGGTGCACCTTGGTTGGTCCCGCTGAGTAGTTTACACTGTTGAAGTTGCATAATCGTAGTGATATTCCGTTGTATGAATTGAGGTATAAGTACATTAGAGTATTGGGCTTAACCTGTGAAACACTTGCCTTTGTTTTTGTGATTGGTGTTGATTTATACAATGGGATCGGGTTGCACGCCGCAACAGTATTGTCTGGTAGGATCGGGTTGTATGCTTCAACAAGGAATAATAAGGGTGGACAGGTGGGATCGGGTTGCGCGCTGCAACAGGGGGAATAAGGGTAATATGTGTTGATGAGTAATAAGGGTAGACAGGTTGGATCAGGTTGCACGCCGCAACAGGGAGGAATAAGGGAGAATATTGATATTGTTGTTGTTGTTGTTTATATGATGGGATTGGGATGCACACTGCATCAATTGTTTTTATGTGTTCATATCTGTTGAGGTCCACTATCGTGATATGGAAAAATCTCTTAAGGATTGGTTATAGCTGGATACTAGTAGAATGGTTGGGTTCCAGATTTACTTAATGCCAGTTATTGCTTTACTATATTTTGTATTTCCTTTCTGTTTAGTATAAACTATTGTAGGTTGTATATGTTGTATGCCCTGCCGTAGCCTCGTCACTACTTCGTCGAGGTTAGGCTCGGCACTTATCAGTACATGGGGTCAGTTGTACTGATACTACACTTTACACTTCTTGTGCAGATTACGGAACTAGTGGCTGACTAGAGTTCGAGGTTGCTGCCTTCAATCCATCAGGAGACCCGACGTAGTCCTGCAGATGTCCGCAGGCCCTAGCGTCCCCTTCTCTCCTAGTTTATTTATATTTTATCTATTTCCGAGATAAATGTGTATTCCTTCTTTCATACTATTATTTGTAGTATTCGCAGACAGTCCGTGAGATTGTGACACCAGTTCTGGGTAAAATTTTATTATAGTTTCGTAGTTGTATTAAGATAATCTTTTTAACTGTATACTTCCGCATTTATTTCCGCTAATTTACTATTGTTAAGCTTAAATTGTTAAAGGATAAAATAAAAAGGTAATGTCTTCTGAAGCGTTGGCTTGCCTAGCGAGTACAATGTTAGGCGTCATCACGGTCCGGACGGTGGGAGATTCAGGTCGTGACAGTCAAAAATCACATTTTGACTGTAAAATGCTCCCTATCACAGGCCGACTCTATTTTCAGGGCTCCAACTAGAGACAATTATTAATTTTCTATATTTAAATAATTTTTGAATTTTTTCATGTCAATTATTATACAACAATCCTTTCTTCCTATATATATATATATCATTAATTAAATTTATTATTCCTTTATATACATAATTGAGTGAAGCATTACTGCTATAGAAACTAGTATTATTATAAAAGCGCGAATATTTCACGCTAAATGTTAAATGACAAAAATATCCTTAAAATATTGACTAGCCTTTTTGTAACGACCCGATCGGTCGTTTTGAGCTCTAGCGCGTCGTTCAACAGTTTGGGACCATGAGCAGTTTCAGTTCAGGTATTATGACTTGTACATATGATCGGAATTGAATTACGGGGAATTCAGAGTTGATTTGCAAAGGGAATTCTTATTTCGGAAGATTTAAGTTGAAAGAATTGACTAAAATTAGAGTTCAAAGTAAACAACCTCGGAATCGAGATTTGAAGGTTCCAGTAGGTTCGTATGATAATTTCGGGCTTGGGCGTATGCCCGGATCGGGCTTTAGATGACCCAGGAGCGTTTTGGCGCCTATTGTGGAAGTTAGCATTTTGGAAGAAATTCCATAAGTTTGGGTTGAAGTGCATTTCAGTGTTATCGATGTCCGTTTGGGATTCCGATCTGGGAGTAGCTCTGTATGATAATTCTGGAGTTGGGAGCGCGATCGGAAGTGAATTCGGAGGTCCGTAGGTCATTTTGGAGTCATTGGCTAAACATAGAAATTTGAAGATTTTTGAGGAATTTGACCGGAAGTGGACTTTTTGATATCGTGGTTGGAATCCAATTTCGGAAGTTGGAGTAGGTCCATAATGTCAAATATGACTTGTATGCAAAATTTGAGGTCAATCGGACGTGATTTGATAGGTTTCGCCATCGAATGTAGAAGTTTGAAATTCTAAAGTTCCTTAAGCTTGGATTAGGGGTCGATTCATGATTTTATCATTGTTTGATATGATTTGAGGCCTCGAGCAAGTCCGTAATGTATTTTGGGACTCGTTGGTATGATTGGTTGGGATCCCGGGGGCCTCGGGTAAATTTCGGGTGGTTAACAGATTGAATTGGGATTGGAAAGAATAGCTGAAGCAACTGATATTTGGTATAACCGCACCTGCAAAGTTTTGGCCGCAGGTGTGGAGCCGCAGAAGCGGCCGAAAGGACGCAGATGCGGTGGTGAAGGGTGAAGGCTGGGACCGCAGATGCGGTCAGGTCACCGCAGAAGCGGGACCGCACCTACGGAAGAAGGAGCGCAAAAGCGGAAATAGGCTAGGAGCCCCGAACCTCAGAAGCGGCAATTGGTCCGCACCTGCGGGACCGTAGAAGCGGTCAAGAGACTGTAGGTGCAAAAGGACTGGAGGTAGTGAGCTCTCTTTAAAAATCGAGTTTTGGATCATTTTCACCCATTTTCACTTCGGGTTGGACGATTCTGGAGCTTTCGAAAGAGAGATTTTCTTCATCTATGTCAAGGTAAGTTGTTCCCACTCATTAGACGTTAAATACATGGTTTTGTTTCGGATTTGAGCATGAAAATTTGGTAGAAACTTGGGGTTTGGGGGAAAACCTAGAAAATGAATATTTTGGATTTTGACCACGATTTTGGGTATGAAATTGAGAGTAAAGCATATATTTGAGCTCGTGAGTTCATGGGTAAACTTTATCTTCGGGAAATTTCGGAATCTGAGCACGTGGGCCCGAGGGAAATTTTGTCAACTTTTCGATCGGGGGTTAGGAATTGTTATAAATTGGATTGTAATGAGTAATTGAATATATATTAACGTATTTGCATAATTATTGGCTAGTTTTGGAGCATTGAGCATCGATTCGAGTCTTCGGAAGAGCGTGGAATGCCGGTTATGGATCTTCGGAGCAAGGTGAGTCTCCTTTCTAACCTTGTAAGAGGGAATTGTCCTCATAGGTGAAATAATTGGTTATGTGCTCCTATTTGTGGGGACTATATAAGCATGAGGTGACGAGAGTCCGTGCGTAGCTACTATTATGTGTGAGTCTGAGTAGTCTAGGACCCAAAAGCATGCTATACTTGGAATATTTGTAATCTTATTGACAGTTGAATTGAATAAATCCTATCGAATTGGTAAATGAATTTCTAAAAGGATTAAACTTCATTTTCTTAAATCGTTAAAAGAGAATTTGCTTTTATTTGGATAAATGTTCCCTGATAAATTCTTAATTGGCTGTTTGAATGTGTGTATCTATGTGTGCCCACGTCGCATGTATGATTCGTGAGCGAGTTGTTTGTTTATTTATGTTGACTGCGTCGCAGGTATGATTCACGAGCGGGGTAATAGATGCATCTATGGTTCGCTCTGTTCGACCCTCGGCAGTGCACATTTTACATTTATGTTGGATCAGGCCGTACGACCTCGGCATGATATGCACATGCTTGGATTGCTGCTTGAGATTTATAAATATTGATAATCGCCCTTCCTGGCCAGTGATAAATTGATAAAGATAATGAAAAGTAAATCTTTGAAAATCCTTTAATATTTGAAAAGTAGTTTACTTGCTTTCTGGCTTTATGAGTTTAATTTTTGCTTTATGAAATCCATGAATTTCTCACACTTGTACTACATTATCATTGGACCACTAGTAAGTGTCGAAGTTGACCTCTCGTCTCTACTTCTTTGAGATTAGGCGGGATACTCATTGGGTACACGTTGTTTTCGTACTCATACTACACTTGCTGTGCATTTTTGTTGCACAGGTTCATATGTGGCTAGTGGCTTAGTGGCATAGCGGCAGGGTTGATACGGAGACTTAGGTGAGCTCCATTTATCGAGACGACCCGCAGCCAGCACAGTCCCATTCAGAGTATTTTACTGTGCTTTCATTTCTGTCCAGTTTGTATTTCAGACAGTTACTGTATTTTATTTCATTCCCTAGTAAATGCTCATGTGCTTGTGACACCGGGTTTTGGGATGATTATGAGGTATCTTTTATTAACTTTAACATTCATATTTGATTTGAAACGATTATCTTTTACTGGTAAAATTTAAGGAAAATCATAGTTTTCAAAAATTATTAAAACGAGAATTTAATTAAGTATTTTGGTTGGCTTGTCTGACAGCGGTGTCCGGTGCCATCACGACCCTTAGTGGAATTTGGGTCGTGACACTTTTTGCCCTTAAATAGTTAAATAATTTATTAGAAGACATCGGACAAAATAGTAATATATAAACGTTGCCTAAATAGACGTTGAATTGAACTAAAATCTATATTATATTAAAAGGAGGATAGTGAAACATAAGGTTAAGCTAAGTGGCATGTTGAGAAAATGTCACTTGGCACTTTTAAGACATAAACTAAAAATATTTTAGACAAATCTAATAAAGATTAAGACAAAATTTGTTCAAATTTAATTTACATAATTATTAGATTGTCTTTGACTAGGTATCATTTTAATTTGGTTATAAGATTCTGTACGTTTTGGGTTATTACGTAAGAAAACAATGATTCCGTTTTTGAGTTATCAAAAGAAAATTATCGACCCAAATAATGTTCTCATTAATGCTACATTAAATAATTTAATAAAGCAAGTAAATATTTAATACTCAAAATATTATCTATAAGTTTAAACACTATATAATCTATATTATATTAAAAGGAGGATAGTGAAGTATGAGGTTAAGCCAAGTGGCATGTTGAGAAAATGCCACTTGGCACTTTTAAGACATAAACTAAAAATATTTTAGACAAATCTAATAAAGATTAAGACAAGATTTGATCAAATTTAATTTACATAGTTATTAGATTGTCTTTGACTAGGTATCATTTTAAATTGGTTATAAGATTCTCTACATTTTGGGTTATTACGTAAGGAAACAATGATTCAGTTTTTGAGTTATCAAAAGAAAATTATAGACCCATATAATTTTCTCATTAATGCTACATTAAATAATTTAATAAAGCAAGTAAATATTTAATACTCAAAATATTATCTATAAGTTTAAACACTGTATAATGAATATTAAAAATAAATGAAAATTTTATTTTAATAGAAAAAAAAACTCATATTCATCTATATATAATATATTATAACGGAAATAGCGAACAAATATATGAAGTAAGTAGCAAGCTAATAAAAAATCACATAAATAGTATGACAATATTAACAATGGATAACACAATAACTCTTTTAAATTTTGCCGATATTTATAAAATTAATTGCAAACATAAAAATTTAAAAATAAAATTAAAGCTCAACATTTTCGATTGAAAATAAAGGAGAACGGAAATCTATGCTTGAAATAACTACATATGCAATAAGCTATATGTTTTAGATTTATGTATAATAATAATAATAATAATAATAATAATAATAATAATAATAATAATAATAATAATAATAATAATAATAATAATAATAATAATAATAATAATAATCTATATATCTTTTGTCTATTTATTTTGTTAAAACAAATCAACTCAAAACTTATCCATGCTTTTGAACTGGAAAAGACAAAAAAAATACCTACGAGCGTATGCACTTTTATTTTTTGTGTATTATTGGGTTAAATCTAGATGAAATAACTATATAAATTTCTATAGTAGGGAAAATAACATAGAAAGAGAGAGGTGGAGATAGTGTGAGAAAATATATAATTTGAGTTCAATAAAATAAAGATAATAAATAAATAATACTTAAATATATTATCAATCCGAGCAATAGAATAGAAAAATAAAAGTAAATAAAAAATTTATTAAAAAAAAACCAAAGTCATCTATAGTATATTATAATGGGAGTAGCGGAGGATATGCACAATGCTTAGTTATAGGTAACTTAATAGCAAATTACAGTATAACAATATTAAGTAATAAACAATGCAAAAACTATAAAAATAAGAAACAAGAAAGAAAAAAAATTTTGTCTAAAAATTTAGAAGGATAAGACTTATTTGAATTTGAGATGAAAAATAAAGTGGTAGTAAGAATTTTGTTATAATAATATAATTTAATGTGCTCAAAGAAGACAAATCACAATGTTGCATGATTAGTATTCTTTAATTTTCACCGTAAAAGATAGGTTATTTTTGTAAGACCCATCTCTAGAGTCCAATGAGTGGGTGGATGTACATATAACACTTGGTTAAATAAAAGTTTTCAGTTTAATCAAATATATATATATATATATTGACCGTAAAATATAATACAAGTGTCAAAATCAAGGGGTTGGGTTATTACGGATAGAGCAAAAGAAAACATGTTATCTACTATGAGATTCGAAAAATGGTTTCATGTCATGTTTCTTAATTAATATCAAATAATTATTATAATTTATATATAGAAGGTTTAATTTTAAGGTTATTTGCACATAATCCAAATAACATAAATCATAATTTGACATGGCTTATGTCCGCAAATCGTGCGAATACTAATACTAGTTTAGATTAACATGAAATTATATGGACTTCTAATATCAATCAACTTTGTGTTTCTATACGTAAAAAAATAACTACAAAATTAGCTTCTTTCTCAAAGAGCGCTATGTTCATCATTCCAGAGGCAGAGGGTTAGGAATATTGAGCTTTGGCACTAAATTTCCGCAAAGCAATTGCACTTTATTCGTCAGTCCGCCCAAAATATGCAAAGAGATATCTTGCCATTGGTATATGACAACGAGATCTAATAAGAATGGAGTTGTGATCAAGTGACAGCTGGCATTGTGTTGCCATTGTTAATTATTTTAGCTGTATGCTTAGTCAATTAGTTAGAATAGTCGATTAGACATAACACATGTATATAAGTAGAAGAGAATAGATATTTTATATAAGTTTTCATTTTAACAATATTGGAGATAAGTCTCTTCCAAATTCTCTCTCTCTCAAATACTCACCTACAGTCAGTTAGGGTTAGGGATTTGATCCCAAATCGCTATATGTATCAGAGCATTACGACCACTAGTATGGCTATTTAATTCGATTGAGAGCTGCAAACAATTCATCAATGGCGGAAGTTGATAATGAGCTGCCGGAGAAGTTGAGCCACAACCATCCATTGTTTCCGAACTCAATTGAATATTTTGGAGCTGTACTCATTTCTCTCCAACTGCGAGGATCAAAAAATTACTCCATGTGGAGTCGTGCGATGAGAATTGCCATCCTTGACCGGAGGATCAAAAAATTACTCCATGTGGAGTCGTGCGATGAGAATTGCCATCCTTGGCCGGAATAAGCTAGGGTTCATCGACGGCACATGCAAAAGAGAGAATTACGGTCAAAACCTCATCGATCTCTAGGAGCGATGCAACGCGATAGTGATATCGTGGATAATTAATTGTGTCTCTCCAGAATTACTCAGTGGAATAGTGTATTCCTCAAGTGCAAGTGCAGTTTGGAGTGACTTAAAGGAGCGATTTGATAAAGTGGATTGTTCAAGAATTTTTCAGATCCACTAGTAAATTGCTACAATTAATCAAGGTACAAGCTCAATTTCAGGTTATTTCTCAAAATTACGACAGCTTTGGGCAGAGTTTGACAGTCTAGCCCCTATTCCGGGATGTGACTGTGCAAAGTCTCATGATTTTGTAGTATTCATGGAACGACTCAAGCTTCTATAATTTCTTATGGGACTTGATGAATCATACGAGCAAGCTCACAATCAAATATTGATGACGGTTCCAGTTCCTACAATAAATAAGGCGTAGTCAATGTTGATGAAAAGAGAAAGGCAGAGGAGTATGTCCAATTCCTCTAGAGTTGTAGATAACATGGAATTGGCATCTCTTACGACCACAAGAGATGGAGGAAACTAAAAGTTTATGAGAAATTTTAATCTTCATTGTGATTATTGCAAAATGAAGGGGCACACCCGAGAAGGTTTCTACAAGTTATTTGGATACCCTGCAGATTTCAAACCTAAGAAGAAATTTGGGAAAACAATGCACACAGTGTGATAGCAGAATACATACACTCACAGGATAGAATAGCTGGTGCACATCAATATTCCATAGGCTTCAGGAGTCCACCAAACTTCTCACCAGAACAATTCAGTCAACTGCTGAAGTTGATAAATAAAGAGAACACACTAGAGAGCTCAGCTAATATGGCCAGCACAAGCTCAACAAATGCAGCAAATGACAGAGGTACATCGACCATGGCATGTAGTATTATTACTACTCTCCTGGCAAATGCTAAAAATAAGAAATGGATAGTAGACACTGGTGCAACTAGTTATATGAGTTCAAATCTAGAACTATTGAGTGAAGCAATGGAATTTGTTGAGAATAGGAAAGTAAATTTGCCTAATGTGGAGGTATCAGATGTTTCACACACTAGGTCATGTGGAATATTTAAAGGAGAAATTATAAAAGAAGTTCTCTATGTGCCAGATTTTAAATATAACTTGCTATCTGTTTCGAAAATCACAAAAGAGCTAAATTGCTTGGTTGCCTTTTATCCTACCTTTTGTTTGTTCCAGGACCTCTTTAATGGGAGGGTGCTGGGGATTGGTAAAAAGGAGGATGGGCTATACCTGCTGTATTCCCAGGTTAATATTGAGGACAAACATCCTGCAATAAGGGGTTTTGCAGTTGGAAAGCATAAGGAAAGCCTCAGAATTTGGCACAAAAGGATGGAGGCATGCATCAGTAGCGGCTATGAAGCAGTTATTCAATTTCTCTCATAATGTTTGTAAAGAAGTCATAGATAGTTGTGAAATCTGTCCTCTTGCTAGACAGACTAGGCTTCCCTTCAGTATTAGTGAAAGCAAAACTGATGATATTTTTGATTTGTTGCATTAAGATGTATGGAGCCCATATAAAATACAAACTTTTGATGGAAATAGATACTTTTTGACCATTGTGGATGATTATTCACGTATGATATGGGTTTATCTGCTGAAGCTAAAAAGTGATGTAATTGTAGTTTTGAGTAACTTTATACAATTGGTCCTAACACAGTTTCATAAAAGTATTAAGGCGGTAAGGACAGACAATGGGACTGAGTTTGTAAATTCTTCATGTCTTTATTTGTTCCAATCTCATGGTATAGTTCACCAAAGAACTTGTGTCTACACACCACAGCAAAATGGTGTGGCAGAAAGAATATACAAATACACTTTAGAGGTGGCCAGAGCTATTAGATTTCAGGGGTTCATACCTCTGAAGTTTTGAGGACATTCTGTACTTGGAGCTGGGTATATGATTAACAGGATGCCTTTTGTTGCAATGCAAGGGAGAACACCACATGAAGTTTTTCACAAATGCAAGCATAAGGTTGATCATATCAGGATCATTTGATGCCTCTATTATGCAAAAATGTTACCAGCAAGGGATAAATTTGAAGTCGGGGCTTTGAAGGAAGTACATATGGGATATTCCTTTGTTACAAAGGGATATATTCTCTACAATTTGAGTGATCACTCATTCTTTATCTCACGGGATGTGGTATTCAGGGAAAATGTATTATACAAGGATTTCCCTTGTTGACTTGGGAAGTGATATTATACAAGTAGTTTCACCAAATGAGGATACAGGTCCTGCACTACCTGATCAAGAAGCAGATCCTATTTCAGGAACAGGCTCAGACTCAACTGAGCTTGACTTGTTAGATGCAGCAGACTCAACTCATCATATTGCATAAACTCTTGATCAGTTTGGAGAAGCAGATGATACTATCTTGGAAGAAGTTATTCTACAACATATGTTGCCCAGCCTGATACTAGTGAGCAATCCCAAGCTAATCCAATTCCATGTAAAAATATTGAAGGTATGAGGAAGTCTACTAGAGAAAAGAGGGATCTTATCTATACGTCTGAGTATATTACTGCAATAGCATCTACTAAGTGTGCCTACCCACTTTCTGACAGCATTTCGTATGCCAACATGTGCTCAATATATCAATATTACTTGAAAGCCTTCTCTTGTGTAGTTGAGCCCAAAACCTACAAAGAGGCTTGCGCTAATCCAAAATAGGTTGTTGCCATGAAGGATGACATAAAGGCAATAGAAGACAATAATACTTGGGGATTAGTTCCCTTGCCATCAGGGAAGACTGCTATCAGATGTAAATGGGCTTATAAAGTGAAGTTCAAAGCAAATGGAGAAGTTGAACGATACAAAGCGAGATTAGTTACAAAAGGGTACAACCAGCAAGAGGGCCTCGACTACCATGAGACATTTTCACCTATAGTAAAAATTGTTACAGTCAGGATTGTTTTGTCTATAGCTGCTGCCTCAAATTGGCATATACACCAGATGGACGTGTATAATGCCTTCATGCAAGCAACGTGCATGACGAAGCATACATGTCTCTTCTAGAAAGCTTTACTAGCCAGGGGAGAATAATGGAAAGGTCTGCAGGCTAGTAAACTCCTTATATGGCCTAAAGCAGGAAAGTTGGCAATGGAACGTGAAATTAACAGAAGTATTGCGGAGGTCAGGCTTCATACAAAGTAATTTGGATCACTCTTTGTTAATCAAGAAATCTGGCAATCATATTATAGTGATCTTGGTGTATGTTGATGCTATGTTGATAGTAGGAAACAATCTCAACTTGATTGAACAAACCAAACAAGATTTGCACATAACTTTTAAGATGAAAGACTTAGGAAATTTAAAATATTTTCTGGGAATAGAGTTCAGCAGATCGGCAAGAGGAATACTGATGAACCAACGAAAGTATTCTCTAGATTTAATCACAGACATAGGACTGACTGGCTCTAAACTAGCATGGACACCTCTTGATAGTAATGTAAAGCTGACAACTGCAGAAGTGAGTGAAGTAGAAGGGTTGACATATGATGAAGTCATGCATGATTAAGGAATTTATTAGAGTTTGATAGGGAGATTATTGTACCTAACACTGACCATGCTAGACATAAGTTTTGTTATAAAGACTTTAAGTCAATTTATGCATCAGCCCAAAAGGTCACATATGAATACAACACTAAGGGTTGTAAGATACATAAAGAGGCAACCTGGGCTTGCAATTCTCATGAGCAACAATAAATCTCGAGATTTAAAAGCATATTGTGATGCAGATTGGGCATCATGCCCCAATATCAGGAAATCAATCACTGGATTTCTAATAAAGCATGGAGATTCTCTTATATCATGAAAGTCTAAGAAGCAAACGACAGTCTCTAGAAGTTCAACAAAAGCAAAATATAGAAGTATGGCATCTACTTTGTCAAAGGTAATATGGATTGTGGGGGTGTTTGAAGAATTGGGTGAGAAACTACACTTACTAGTTGATCTTTTTAGTGACAGTAAGGCAGTATTGCAAATAACCGGTGTATTATGAAAGAACAAAGCACATAGAGATTGACTGTCATTTTATAAGAGAGAAGATACAGAGTGGCCTAATCTGAACACATTTTCTGGGTACAAAAGACCAACAAGAAGATATTATGACAAAGGGGTTGGACAGATCACAACATGAATTTTTAGTGTCCAAGCTGGGTGTCCTTGATGTCTTCATACCCACCAGCTTGAGGGGAGTAATAAGAATGGAGTTGTGATCAAGTGATATCTATATCAAGTGGCAGCTGGCATCGTGGTGACATTGTTAATTATTTTAGTTGTATGCATAATCAATTAGTTAGAATAGTTAGTTAGACACAACACATGTATATAAGTAGAAGAGAACATATATTTTGTGTAAGTTTTCATTTTAACAGATATTGGAGACAAGCCTCTTCCCAATTATCTCTCTTTCTTATATACTCACCTACAATTAGTTTGGGTTCGGGATTTGATCCCAAATCGCTGTAAGATCTATTATTTATATTTTGTCGTTCTAGATTTAATCTTCTATGTGACAGTGATAATTGATCTCACTGTAACGACCTGGCCAGTAGTTTTGAGAGTAATAGCCCCGATCACCTATTACTACTTTTCTCGTATCTTTTTCTGCTTATGTGAGTTGCCAAGAGATTTTGGTTGTGGTTTCAGAGTGATTAGGACACTTAGTCCCTAAAATAGAAGGTTAAGTCTTAAGATTTTGATCGTAGATAGAGCTATGTGAAGACGACTCCAGAATGGAGTTTCGTCGATTCTGTTAGCTTCATTGGGTAATTTTGGACTTAAGAGGGTGTCCTAAATGTGAATTGGAGGTCTATAGCTGATTTAGACTTGAAAGGGCAAAAGTCGAATTTTTGGGAAGTTTAGCCGGAAGTGAACTTTTTGATATTGGGGTCGGATACCAATTTCGGAAGTTGGAATAGGTCCGTAATGTCGAATATGACTTGTGTGCAAAGTTTGAGGTCAATCAAACGTGGTTTAATAGGCTTCGACATCGGTTATAGAAGTTTGAAGTTTCAAAGTTCATTAAGTTTGAATTGGAGGGTGATTTATATTTTTATCGTTGTTTGATGTGATTTGAAGGCTCAACTAAGTTTGTATGATATTTTAAAACTTGTTAGTATGTTTGGTTGAGGTCCCAGGGCGGCTCGGATGAGATTCGGATGCTTAACGGATCGAAATTGAACTTGTGTATACTGCTAAAGCTTTTAGGCTTCTGGTGTTTTCGCACCTGCGGTGGGGAGACCGTAGGTGCGGGAGGGGACTCGCAAATGTGACCCTGGTCTAGGAACCTAGTGGTCACAGGTGCGACAAAAGTAGCGCAGAAGCGGAGCCGCTCTTGCGGAGAAGGGATCGCAGGAATGGAAGGAGAGATGAGTGAGGACTTCACAGATGCGGACCACTATCCGCAGGTGCGCACGAGCAGGTGCGGCCACCTCATCGCAGAAGGATACCCAGCCCTCTTAAGTCATTTCCGCACCTGCGATGGAATTTTCGAAGGTGCAGCATCACAGGTGCGATTAAAGACCCGCAGGTGCGAAGAATTGTGGGCAAAAAAAGAGTAGTTTCCAGGGTTTGATCTCATTTTCATTTTGGGACCTTGAGAGCTCGGATTTGGGCGATTATTTGAAGAATTTTAAGATAAAGCTTTTGGGTAGCGATTTTTACCTCCTTTATGGTTATATTCCACTAATCTATAGTTGATTTCTTCAATAATTAAGGAATTGGGTTGAGAAAATAGGGGGAAAAGGTTGGAAAGTTCATCAACCAAGTTTATGAGTTTTGATTGTGTTTTCTATATCGAATTTGAGTAATGTTGGTATGAGTGAACTTGTGAGTGAATGTGTGTTCATATTTTGTGACTTCTACACGATTTCGAGACGTGGGCCCGGGTCGATGTTTTGGGGGCAATTTTCTAATTTCTTGCTTAAGCCTTGATTTCATTAATTAGATTAAGTTTTTATAGTTGTATTTATGGTATGTAATTACTATTGGCTAGATTTGGTTCATTCAGAGTCGGAAAATCATTGAAAAGGCATTGTTACTGATTGATTGAGCTTGTTTCGAGGTAAGTGACTTGCCTAACCTTGCGTGGGGGAACTCCCCTTAGGATTTGATACTGTTGTGATATGTGAGCGCCGTGTACGTGAGGTGACGAGTGCGTATACTGGCTATTTTTTGTAAAATCCAATTTTTACTTTGTAACAACCTGTTTCATCTTAATTGAGTTATACCAGCATGTGTAGTTATCCCGTTTAGCCTAATTTCGCATGTCTACTTGTCTTAAATGCTTATCTGAGCTCTCTGCGGCATGTTTAGTGGATTTATTGTTCTTCCTTGACGTGTACTTAGTCTAAACTGTAGGATTTTCTTGTCGTACTTGTTATTTCTATTGTTTTGAGCTGCGTATTTACTTTGGGCCTACGTGACGGTATCCCGGGAGATCCCCCTGCATATTTACTTTGGGAATACGGGACAGTATCCCGAGAGATCCCCCCTACATATTTACTTTGGGATCTCAGGAAATCCCCTGCTATTTTACCCTTGTGTATTGTACTGTTATTCTTCTGTGATTTCCTCTTTGTTAAATTTCAGTCTCTTATTAAACTGCGATATTTTTATTCTGCCTAATTTAATTTATATATACAGTAGGGCCCTGACCCGACTTCGTCACTACTCGACCGAGGTTAGGCTTGGCACTTACTGAGTACCGTTGTGGTGTACTCATACTATTCTTCTACGCATACTTCGTGTGCAGATCCAGGTACTTCCTACCAGCCCCGCTGTTACTTGGGTACTTGTTGCTACTCCGGAAACTTTAAGGTACATCTACCCGCGTCCGCAGACCTCGGAATCTCCCTCTATCCCTTCTATGTTGTTCCTCATTTACTTCTTCTAGTTACTGATGTATAGAAATAGTTAGACAAATTCTTAGAAGCTTGTGACTTATGATGTTCCGGGTTTTGGAAAAATTCTGTGTAAATTCGAGAGTTGATTATTGTACATGCCGAGCGGCAGTTATATCAGTTATTAAATTATCTGTTGCAGTTAGTTGTTAAATTTATGCTTTCATTTTTATTATTCCGCAAGTGTTAGACTTACCTAATCGTAGAAACTAGGTGTTGTCACGACATCTCACGGAGGGAGGAGTTGGATCGTGACACTTACTCTGTTGGTTGTTATGAAGTTTGCTTATCTTAATTTATACAGTTTGCAGTTTAAAATATAACTTGGATGATATGGTAAATAGACTTTATTACTGCAGGTTCTAATTAGTGTGATGGTTGGTCTGAATATTATAAATGAAGAAACTGATAGAGATTCTGATCATAATTTTCTAACGAGCTATGGGCCTCCATATAAAAGTTGACTATTACAAGGTTTATCAAGGAAAAGCAAGCTCATAATTCACAGTTTCTCCCAATTAATTTATGTCAGAATCCTTGACACATTAGTTTTGAGTGTGATCAATCTTCTTTTATGTTCTATTACCTATCTTCGCCATTGAATTACTGATCCTGCTGTTGCAATATCGATATTGTTACGTAATCGAATTAAGATGCGTTCTAATTAGAATTTATTTAGAGGAGGAGGGAATTTTTTACTAAGAAATAAAAGTCATAATGAAACGTTCATGGTGTGAATATATTAGCTAAACAGTGGCATCTTTAACATCTTCATAAGCTGCATGAAATTATTATTATTTTTCGTAATAAGAGTTAGTCGAGTTTATTGCTATATATCTCTAATATATATTACGTCAGGTTGCCCTTTTATTTTTTCATCTTTCTCTTCTTATTTCTAAAGTTTTATGTGTGAGGCACGTATATAGAGACTAGTACTATATTAAAAGTACGAACACCCTTAGCGAAATATCGTTTGTCTTTTTTACCTTTTTAAAACTGAATTATCGGACAAGATTGTAATTTAATTAATTTTCTAATATTTAGGTATAGTCATTAAATTAATTCCCTACTATTTAGGAATACTTATTTAATTAATTCCTACTCTTTAGAAATAGTCATTTAATTATTTTGCTTACTATTTATAATATTGATTTTTCAATTCCTTTTAGCTCTAGAATTTCAAGTTTCTCTATTTCAACTCAATTCATACTTAGGAGTATTATTTTGTCCTTTTAGGATTTGAAGATTTTTAGTTGAAAACCCTAAATTTTTCCTTTTAGGATTTGGAGGCATTTAGTAGGTTTTTCGTCCACTTTTTCCATTTATATGTAAGAGCTAACTTAGTTTTATGTTAGTTTCGTATCTATATTTATATGTAACTATACTATTGTTAATTTTTCATATTACTTTATGTTGATTCCAACGGGATATAAAGGATTTTTCATAATTGTAATCAAATTATAAATGATGGACTTTGAATTTTGGGTTAGAGCAAAGAAAGAATTACAAGAAAATACACTTGACTTCACACCATATCAAAAATTGCTCATATTTTTATGTTTTATCTGACCTAGCCTATATTGTACATATTTTGAAAGCATTAGCAAATTCAAAATCTGTTTTCTTACAACCATTGTTTTTAAAAGCTATGGAGTTAAATCAATGTTTTCACAACCATTGCGTTCACTCTCTTTTCTTCTCACATCTTCTACATATGCTTCAAGGGGTCGTCCGCCATTACTGCTTCTTCCCTATGTCACTTGGTTGTACTGTAAGAAAATTGAAGATTCAATATTCCACCATTGAAGGCCATTCAAAGCCTTGCTTTCAAAAATAAGATTTTTTTGAGTTTGTTAGTTGTTTGGATTGTGTGTTGTTCCAATTGATTGAAAATATCAAAAGGAGTTCAAAATTTAAATTTGAAGTGATTTGGAGTTAGATTTAAGGAAGATTAGAGTTAAATTTCAGAAAAAATGCAAGGAAGAAGATTGTAAATGGTGAAATTGGAGGGTCCAATTTTTCATCATCGAGGCACCACAGAAGACCATCTCGAAGTATCGAGGCTACAAGGTTATGGTCGAGTCTCCTCCTTCGAGGTTCATCGATATTCGATCTTGGAACAACGTTGACCGCGGCCATGGAAGAAATGGGGAGTTCCCAAAGCACATGGCTAGGACTGATAGAGCCTAGTGGACTACCCTGACCCTTAATCAGAGTGTCATCTAGCTGTCCCATCTCAGCTTCTTTGTCATTTATGTATTTTGTACTATGTTGGGATTCCCCTCTTATATAAAGAGGATCCTTTTCATTTTTTAAGGCTCTGTTTCTCAAACTGCTCCACACGAAATATACAAGAACATTCTCTTTGCTTTCTAACATACTCTCTTGATATTATTGCTTTCATTTATTATCTTCATCATTGTTCATCATTTACTGCTTATCATTGGTCATAAAGAGCCTTCGTTGATTTTATCATACCTGTTAGCCATACTTTGACCCCCCTCGATAACTCCGGAGTCGACCTCGAGGTCCCCCGAATCGACAAGCTCGAGGCCCCGATAACTAGCCTATCGGTTTGATTATCATCCTATGCTTAACTCTTATTTTGTTTCTAAGTCTCATATACATAGCATCAACTGCTTAACAACTAGCATAAAATAGATCACCTATTTTTAGAGTCCCATAATCAAATTTAATTATTATTACCATTTTCACGGTAAACAGTTTGGCGCCCACCGTGGGGCTAAAAATAATAGTGATTATTTTCTTGCTAGTTTTACTACATAACGCAAGTTATCTTTCACGCTTTCTCTTGTCCAAGATCTTTGATTTCAGGTCAAAATGTCTAATTCAGAGAATTGAGGCGAAAACAATAATCTTGAGGACCACGGAGAAAACGGTGTGGATGTTCTAGGTGTTGGAGAGACACCACAGAACCTTGGGAATGCGCCAGAGCCAATCCCCATGGATGTGGTCTCACGTGACGCCCAACGCGTTGACATAAGCTCTCACACTGACAGGAGCGTACGCCAAGGAAGTCCGCAAGAAGCTCAGAAAACCCCGACTAGGGAAGAACGGGAGGTTAGCCTTCATGTTATTTTTGAAATGTTGTAGGCACAACAGCTGGCTATTGCTTAGCTGCAAAGTCACCAGAAAACTCCTAGGATGGTAGCACTGGGGGCAGCTCCCCCAGCTGAACAGGTACCAAAGAGATCAAGCAATAACGGGTTGATGACCGATCCCGTCATCGTAAAAATGCTCGAGGACATCACCAAAAGAATCGAATCGGGCGAGAAAATGATAGAGGCCAACTACAAGAAGGTCGAGACCTACAACTCCAGGGTCGACCAAATTCTAGGAGCGCCCCCGGTCCTGAAAGGTGTGGATTCAAAGAAGTTCATACAAAGGCCGTTCCCAGAGGAAGCGGCCTCGAAACCCATTCCAAAGAAGTTCAGAATGCCAGAGCTCCCAAAATACAACGGGACCTCAGACTCAAACGAGCACGTTACCGCTTACACCTATGCAGTAAAGGGAAACGACATAAAGGACGATGAGATTGAGATCATCTTGCTAAAAATGTTCGAGGAAACGCTCTCGAAGGGGGCCATGATGTGGTATCACAACCTAGATCCTAACTCCATAGATTCATTAGCCATGCTGGTAGACTCCTTCATAAGGGCACATGCCGGTGCCATCAAAGTAGCAACAAGGAAATCTGATGTATTCAAGATCAAGTAGAGGGAGAGAGAAATGCTACGAGAGTTTGTGTCTCGATTTCAAACGGAACGAATAGAACTACCGCTAGTCTCTGACAATTGGGCAGTGCAGGCCTTCACTCAGGGGCTGAATGAACGAAGCTCAGTGGCTTCGAGGCAGCTGAAATAGAATCTGGTCGAGTATCCCATTATGACCTGGTCGGACATCCACAACCGATACCAGTTGAAGATCAGGGTCGAGGACGACTAGCTAGGAGCCCCCTCGGGCTCAGTATACCCAAGCAGGCTTCTGGCGAAGGAGCCAAAGACAAACAAAGAAAGATATCAGCCATACATCGAAGACAGAAGGAACGCCCCGAGGTGCAACCCACCTCGCAACGATCGAAGGATAGACCGATGATAGAATCCTCGGGGACTCATCTACAGAGCTGTATTTGATAGGAACGTGGGGCCAATAGAGGCACCTCGCTTATCAAAGTACAACTTCAATGTAGATGTATCAGACATCATGTTCGCCATCAGCAAAATCAGATATGCCAGGTGGCCTAGGCCTATGCAATCAGATCCCTCGCGAAGAAATCATAACTTAGTGTGTGAATTTCACAACACACACGGCCACAGGACCGAGGATTGCCACCAACTCCGATATGAGGTAGCCCGACTACTTAACAAAGGTCACCTCCGGAAATTCCTCAGTGACCGAGCCAAAATCAGTTCCGAGAAAGAAAGGCGGCTAAGAAGAATGAAACGAATGAGCCACAACACGTCATCCACATGATCTTGGGAGGCATCGATGCCCCACAAGAGCCCGTGACGAGAAAAACAAAAATATCTATCATCAGGGAAAAGCGAACTCGGGGTTACATACCCGAGGATGCTCTCACATTCAGTGACGAGGACATCGATACCTTGTCTCAGCCTCACAACAATGCACTGGTAATCTCTTTCCTTGTAAATACGTTTCAAATTAAACGTGTACTTGTAGATATAGGTAGCTCGGCCAACATTATCAGGTCGAGGGTGGTAGAGAAGCTCGGACTGCTTGACCAAATCGTGCCCACCACTCGAGTCCTTAATGGATTCAACATGGCAAGTCAAACAACAAAAGGAGAAATCACCCTCCCAGTCAACGTGGTCGGCACAACCCAAAATGCCAAATTCTATGTCATCGATGGAGACATGAGATACAACGCCTTGCTCGGAAGACCGTGGATACACTACATGAGAGCAATACCATCCACCCTCCTTCAAATGATGAAATTCCCGACAAAGGATGGGATAAAAACCGTCTACGGGGAGCAGCACGCAGCAAAGGAGATATTCGCGGTGCATGA
Organism: Nicotiana tabacum; assembly: GCF_000715075.1. Lineage (NCBI taxonomy): Eukaryota > Viridiplantae > Streptophyta > Magnoliopsida > Solanales > Solanaceae > Nicotiana > Nicotiana tabacum. The sequence goes on along the minus strand of NC_134087.1, from coordinate 52,550,970 downwards.
CGTAGCGCCGGCGCCAATACCTCCACCACCGAAGGAGCCAAAGGATAAGCAAACGATAAAATAGCGATGACAAGCTACATTCTTGGCTACACCCGACTTAGAGAAACGAAAGACCGTACCCAGTCCTCGTAATAAATGATTGAGTCGCACCGAGATCCGAAGCGCCATTTGTACTAAGGTATAACCGTCTCCCTTTTTCAGTTGCATTTTATACTAACCGAAATGCAGGTATCCGGTCGAAACAACCGAAGCTCTTCCCTACCCGAAGTTCTTAGGTTTTCAAAAGCATGCGTTGTACTCTTTTCCTTTGGTCGGGTTTTCATCCCAAAAAGGGTTTTACCGGCAAGGGTTTTTAACGACGCAACATCTATATGCTGCCTAAGGAAGATCCAACAAGTATTCAAGGCTTCTTTTGCAATCAACCTCGAACATTGGGAGGCATCACCCTGGAAGGTCATCCACTCAGAAGAGCCAAGAAATGCCAAATGGGGTCCTAATAGGAAAATGATGTACCGGGCCAAACGGTCGAACGGACCGTTTCCGTATAACCGGGCCCCCGACGGCAAAAACATGTACACTTGTACCAAATAATTGAAGAATATATATCAAAGCATCTCACACTCCAAATGAAGCTCGGAACCTCCGCAAACTCCGTCGAAAATGTCCTGAACACTCAGGGACTGGTGTCAACAATTCAGTACCTGAACGACCTCCGGGTCGTGACTACAAGCTCGCAAACCCTAAATGAGGCAACATGAAAATCACGAAACGTCTCCAAGGCTAAAAGTGCCCCGAATATTCAGGGACTGGCGCCAAAATCTCAAAAAATGCACGACCTCAGTGTCAAAATCTCCGAAATTATAAGCCCTCAATGAGGCAATACAAAGTTTACAAGCAATGGCTTCCGAGCCAAGAAACCCGCGATGACTCAGGGACAGTCTCCAATTGCCATTCATTAAAAACCCCGAGCCCATAAGACCCCCAACGCGCAAACTCGGTCTTGTAAGACCTACATAAGGCATAAACTATATCTGTAAGACCTCAAGCAAGGCATGAACCACACTTGTACCAAGTGACAATATCTATAAGACCTCAAGCAATTCATGGACAATACTTGTACCAAGTATCCAAAACTATAAGACCTCAACGGCATGTAAAACTTGTAAGACCTTACTAAAGGCATAAACTCGATCTCAAAGTTTTGGCTATATATCGAACTTGTAAGACCCCTAAAAAGGCATACCCTCAATATAGATGCCGAAACTACTTCACTCGGGACTCAAAGGCTCCGGCCGAACACAAGTGACTACGGTCACACGGCTGTACCAGCCAAACTAACATGACTCGGGGAAGCTCGACCATCGCTACAAAATCACAGGCCTTCAATTACTTGGAATCTACTTCAAAAAGAACCGGTTAAATAGGCTACCCTCGATATAGGCAAAAGAGATTCGACCATGTCAGCTCCTAAACATCGTCTTCGAGATACTCAGCCTCCGATCCAAACTTCCCGAGGTGCTCGATCATCGCAATATAGCGTACAATCAAAGTTTTTTATCAAGCCGTCGAAGAGTCACGCAAACACTATTTCAAAATCCTTATCGAGGGAAAATTAAAGCCCACATAAATAGTCACATCGACAAAACGCATAAGAGCCATTGTTGCCATCCTAATGAGCCTTAGGGATACACACATGAAAGGTCGCATCGGCCCAAGGCATAAGAGCCATTGTTGCCAGCCCACACAAAAACTTGAGGGTCGAATGAGCTCGAGTCGCAACCCGATTCGAAGACCGAACCCAAAATAGTTAATTAAATATGCTTAAGAGAAAGGCGTAAGAGCCATTGTCGCCAGCCCACACTAAAAAAGGTTGCATCGGCCCAAGGCGTAAGAACCATTGTCGCCAGCCCGCATAAAATGTCATATCGACCAAGCGCATAAGAGCCTACGAGCTAGCCTAATGAGCCCCAGGGCCATATAACGACTCTGAGGATTCCTACCAACTCAAAGACCAGTTCACCTGGCCAAATTCAAGACGGGAAGGGATACAAAAGAAATAAAGCCGCAAAGTTTCCTTTTATACACATATGCATAAAAACAATCTCCATCTACAAACATGCTATGAAAATGCTACAGATGGCAAAATCTATGCCCCCCAGGGGCTACGGCCTGTCGGCCTCATCTTTGCTTCCTTCAACATCAAGCAAAAGTAATCGAGCATCATGATCGTCTGCCCTCGCTCGCACCAACTCTTCCGAGAGGGCGAAATCCTTAGCACAGATCTCCTCGAGGGTCTTTCTTCGAGATTTGTAGCGAGCGTACTCTCCAATCCTCTCTTCACAGTCGAGGATCCTTCTCAGCTCAGCTTGAGCATCAACAACATCCTTTGAATAGATCGCCATCTCCTGGTCAGCCTTAGTTCGGCTCATTGCAGCTTCCGTTCGGGCATCAACGATCTCAGCCCTGACCTTCGAAAGCTCAGACTCGAGCTTCGTAATCATCTCTATCTGAACCAAAGCGTTATCATGATCTAAGCTAAGTTGAACCTCAAAAGTGGTAATTTTAGCCAAAGCATCCTTCCCCTCTAAAGTCTGAGCCTCCGTCCGAGCTTTTAGCTCATAATGCTCAAGCTTGGCCCGACCAACTTCATCTCGAAGGCACTCCAGGGCCTCTGTCTTTTTCTGTAACTGAAATAAATGAAGTGTTAGCCTTAGAAGCTAGAAGGCGAAATGCACGCTCACCCGGGACAAAAAATTACCTGCTCCTTCAAGTGGTTCTCGTGATTCAAGCTCCGTCCCACCTCATACCACATGTGTACCAACTCGACTTCCTTGTCATCGCAAAGGAGACTAAGGGATCTCTCATCATCCAGCGCTTTTTGTAGTCTGGCTTCACAACGAAGCAGACCGAACATAAGCTTGTCGAATGCCTACAAAAGAAAACCCAATAAGGGAAGGCACGAATCTCGAAAGATCTGTACTGAAACTCACCACAAAGTGAAGCCGCTGAGCTTTCTCGAAGGCTGAGCGCACGCCAACCAACCTAGCTTCATCAACTCTAAAAGGGTCGACTCCGGTTAAGGCATGGTCACTCAGTGTATGCGACCCTGGGTTTCTAGTATCTCCCGAAGTACTGTCGACAGAAAAAGAAGGCGACAACAACAGAGAAACCCTCTTTCTGGAACTAGGAACCACGAACGCAGTAGGATCGGGCGATGCTTCCGCTCCAAAGCCCCGGTCCCATTTTGCCTTGCTTTGAGCGACATCGCCCTGTAAAAGCCCCTCGCTTATTGTTGTCGTTCTTTAGCCTAGGAGCTGGCAACCCTTCCCCCTCTCCAGAGGAGCGCGACCTAGCCTCGAAAGGCTCTCTGATGCCTACAACAACATGTTTAATATGCATGAAGGGAAAATGCCTCTCCAAATGAAGGAAAGGAGAGGAAAAAGTAGCACAACACTCACCATGATGTTTTGCTCCCCATCTGCCTCAGGATAGAGCTCGCCACTTGCACTCATCACAGGTCGAGTGGGCTGCCAACCTTCGTACCCAATCCGACAAATCAGGAACATCGGTCGACGCCCACAAAACCATTGAAATAAAAGAAAATAAGGCATGGTTACTAAATCATCTTTTGCCATAGAGAAAACAGAGAAGGCACAAAATGCTCCGCTTACGTGTATAATTCCATTCCTTAGGGAATGGCATGAGATCCACGAGGATAATGTCAGCAGTTTGCACTCGGACGAAGCGGCTCATCCACTCCCGGTCTCCATCTTCCTCATCGTCAACAAAAAAGGGCATAGTCGATCGACATCGCAAGGTTAGCAGACCTCGATGGTGAAAGGGCCAGTACAACCTAACCAGATGACTGAGCGTAAGTTCCAACCCCGACTTCTTCGCAGAAAATTTTGTCATCAACACTATTCGCTAATACAACAGATGGATCTGCGCCAAGGTAACCCGATACTTTAAAAAATCGAGCACAAGCCTATCAAGGGGGCCCAGTGTGAAAGGATATGTGTACACATTAAAAAATCCATCGGCATGATCTGTGATGCCTTCATCCGGGGAAAATGTTTGTAACACTACTTTCTCCCCACCATCCGTAGTCTTTTCTCACTAACTCAAGGTGCTCTTCTCCTATCAAAGAAGTGATCTGCAAGTTATGCTCTCGTTGGTCCTGAATGTCGGAGGCGGAACTCTCCCCTCTCTGCCGAACAGACCCCGATGTAATAGTCATGGCTATGGCAAAATTAGAGAACTAAAGCATGAATCTATGCAAGTGCGTTGGTACTAAAGTAATGAAAGACTTGACGCCGAAAAAGAAGGGTAATTACTTAAAATGGTGGGATCTCCTAAAGAGCAGAAACAACCCTATTTATATATGGGGGAAAATGGCGACGATATGCCTACCTCGAAGTCGATTAGAAACACTGGCCGATATCACCAAATCGCCCCAACAACTTGGCAACCGTATCGTACATTAGGCGGCCCCATGTAATGTTTTGAGAATGGAAATCCCCGTATCATCTCCATTCCCGAGGTGGTACCCGACCTCGAGGACCTCCATCAAAAAAAGGTTAGGCTCCAGGAAGCTAATAACGCCTTTGCCAGTACCGAGGTAGTACCCAACCTTGAGAAACTCCATCAAAAAAGGTTAGGCTCCAGGAAGCCAATAGCCCCTTTTCCAGTCCCGAGGTGGTACCCGACCTCGAGGACCTCCATCGGAATAAGTTTAGGCTCCAAGAAGCCAATAACACCTTTGCTAGTCCCGTGGCGGTACCCGACCTCGAGGACCCCCATCAAAGAAAAGTTAGTCTCTAAGGAGTTAACGGTATCATTGCCAGTCCCGAGGTGGTACCTGACCTCGAGGACCTCCATCAAAGAAAAGTTAGGCTCTAAGGAGCCAACAGTATCATCAATAGTCCTGAGGTGGTACCCAACCTCGAGGACCTCCATCAAAGAAACGTTAGGCCCTAAGGGGCCACTGGCATCAACATCAGTCCCGAGGTGGTACCCGACCTCGAGGACCTTCATCAAAGGAGAAGTTGGCCCCTAAGGGGCCAACAGAATCATCGTCAGTCCCGAGGTGGTACCAGACCTCGAGGACCTTCATCAAAGGAGAAGTTGGGCTCGAAGGAGCCAACGGTATCATCGCCAATCCCGAGGTGGTACCCGACCTCCGGGACTTTCGTCAAAAAGGAGTTAGGCTCTAAGAAGATAAGCACTTAAACACCACCCGTGTGGGCTTGGCCCTGGGGTATCATCTGAGCTCGGGAAAACACTCTTCCAGGATCTATCTACAACGCCTTAAGGCTATCTACCTAAGTTCAAAGCAAGTTTCCAGGTGGTCCGGATTTGAACGAACCTCCACTCGGAGACTGCCCTTGAAAGTTCAAAGGCAGCCCCTGTCCACGGGCCTCCGAGATAATTTCTCCTCAAAGGCTACCACGGAGCCTAAGTGATAAATCATGGTTTAAAAGCTCGAAGCGTTAAATTCATTCGATTCGAAGTAGGGGGTCCGAAGACCCGAGTTTATCGGCCTGATCCAGGCTCGATCCAAGGAACGACAAAGGAATCTTTGAGAAACCACACTAATCAATCAAAAATCAAGTAAAAACACTCATATCTAGGCTCGATATTGGCACCAACCGGTAGAGTCATACATTCAGAATCTCCATAAACGTAAATAAAAGGGAATACAACAAGTGTTGAAGACAAATTGAGGAAACATCTTCATATTCATAAAAGTTCGATTATAGAAGCCCACAAGGGGTCCTTACATTTGATTACAAAAGCCCACAAAGGGTCCTTACACAGAAACAAAGAAGCAAGAAGGTATACATATAGTAAAAGCCTAAGAGCCTAGCCTACTCTCAAAGGTGCATCCTCGACAGCAACATCTTCGGGCATCATCTCCTCGGGTGTATGTCCTCAAAGACAATATCATCCAAGCACCATCCCCTTGGGAGTATTATCTCTATCCCCTAGAATGGCACCTTCAAAAGGGGAGACGACAAAGAGGAAAGTGATGGAGAAGAGCAAAGTGATGCGGGAGAGGCAAAAAAGAAGAAGAAGTGGCTGGGTGAAAAATCTAGCTAGTATGGATTTTGTCAGGCTACTATTGTAAAGCCACTTCTTGGGGCATTGCCCCGGTGCAGGATGTAACAGTTAGTAAATAGTACCACCTCACTCCACGGAAATTAAAGGGAGTGAGTCACTGCACCGGGTAATTGGGGGAGGTGAGCAGCGGTGTATAGTCCGAGCTCCCTCTTGAGTAGTGGTGTAGAGTCCAAATATTTCCATGGGTCAGGGTAAGTCGCCCCCCTGCTTCGTCGTCCTGAGCCAACGATGACAGCAACAATAATAACAACAACAAAACGGCGTAATCTCGTTCGACCAGAGAAAGTCCAGGAGATAGGTCGTGGCATGGCTGATAGAAATGCCGCCATACAATCTTGAGGCCTTGGGACTCAAACATGGTGAACAACAATGGATAAGGACAGTAACAAGAGAAGAACGGATAGATACGGGAGAATACTTGGATAAAAGGATAATCCCCAGGAGGCCCCCACTTATAGAAAGGGAGGCAGCATAACCGACAGCACCATTATCACCCTTGAAAGACGTAACGATAGGCGCATTTAATGCGTCCTTGGGAGCTGAACCGGCAGTGGCGTTATGACTTTGAAAAATGAGAAATCATAACACTTTGGATAATCTTGGAGAAGTGAAACGGCGGGATGTTTCGGTCATCATGGAGGCTTGTATCACCGGTATGATGTCATCGCGGGAAGTCCAAAGTATCGGATGTCAAAATCGTTTCTTTTCTCTCTTCTCTAAGAAACGCGGGGACTATCTGTATACGGTAAAATCGGAGGGTCCAATTTCTCATCATCGAGGCACCTCAGAAGACCATCTCGAAGTCTCGAGGCTACAAGGTTATGGTCGAGTCTCCTCCCTCGAGGTTCATCGATGTTCAATCTAGGGACAACGTTGACCGCGACCATGGAAGAAATAGGGAGTTCCCGAAGCACATGGCTAGGACTGACAGAGCCTAGTGGACTACCCTGACCCTTAATCAGAGTGTCATCTAGCTGTCCCATCTCAGCTTCTTTGTCATTTATGTATTTTGTACTATGTTGGAATTCCCCTCCTATATAAAGGGGATCCTTGTCATTTTGTAAGGCTCTGTTGCTCTAGCTGCTCCACACAAAATATACAAGAACATTCTCTTTGGTTTCTAACATACTCTCTTGATATTATTGCTTTCATTTATTATCTTCATCATTGTTCATCATTTACATCTTATCATTGGCGATAAAGAGCCTTAGTTGAATTTATCATACCTGTTAGCCATACTTCGACCCCCCTCGATAACTCCGGAGTCGGCCTCGAGGCCCCTGAATCGACAAGTTCGAGGCCCCGATAACTAGCCTATCGGTTTGATTATCATCCTATCCTTAACTCTCATTTAGTTTTTAAGTCTCACATACTTAACATCAATTGCTTAACAACTAGCATAAAAATAGATCACATATTTTTAGAGTCCCGTAATCAAATTTAATTATTATTACCATTTTCACGGTAAACAAAAATGAAGTTAGTATTTTGTATAATCTTGTATAATAGTGTATATTAGGGTATAAACACATCTTATACACTATTATACATTTTTATACACCCTTTATACAAGCGTCTGTAGATGAATTTCTTCCACAATTTTCAGTTGTAATTCTTGTTCAAAATTAGTCCAAATCTCCATTAAATGACTTCAAATTTTATATACAACTTCCTTATACTATTTTCTAACAATTCTAGATAATACCCACTTGAAAATTCTCACAAAATCAAATTCGGAATCTAAACCCACATATTTAAACTTGTTAAAAATCTAATTTTCACCATCCAAATGGATTTGGTTTGTTGAACTAATATTTGAGTTACAATTACTGATTCGAAAATTAACTTAAAAGCTTGAGCAATCTTTTTTAAAATTAAATGGTAATTTTGAGAACCTATTGGAGTTAGATATTGAATCTTAGCCTATTATTTTTGGGCTAGTTGGTTGTAAATTGAAATATGGGCTATAAAATTGAAAAGTAGGGATCTTAGTTGTTTTTATGTGAAATTTTCCCTAGAGCAAATATGATGTGCTTTCTCAGGATCTCTGTAATGACCCGGCCGGTCGTTTCATGAGTTACCGCTCTGTTTCCCCTATTTTTGCTTCTTTATATTTTGTTCAATTGTATTTCATCGCATCGTGTTGGTTAGTTTGGGTTCGGAGTGGTTTTTAGAGAAATAAGACACTTAGTCTCTTAAGCTGGCCTTTCAATTAAAAAAATCAACCGGAAATTGGCTTGTGAGTAAACGATCTCGGAATTTGGTCTTTATGATTCAAATATCTTCGGGAGGTGATTTGGGACTTAGGAGCGTGATCGAAATGTGTTTTGGAGGTCCGAAGTAGATTTAGGCTTGAATTGTCGAAACTGGAATTTAGATATTTTCTGGTTGGTAGAGGAGATTTCTATATAGGGGTTTCAATGGAGTTCCGAAAGTTGGAGTAGGTCTGTTGTGTCATTTGTGATGTGTGTGCAAAATTTCATATCATTCGGACAAGGTTTGATAGATTTTTTTGATCGAAAACGGAATTTGGAAGTTTTGGAATTTCTTAGGCTTGAATCCGATGATGATTTAATGTTGTTTTGAGTGTTTTGAAGGTTGGAACAAGTTTGAATGATGCTATAGGATATGTTGACATATTTGGTTGAGGTCTCGAGAGCCTCAGGTGAGTTTCAGGTGGTTAAATGGATCAAATCTTGTGTTGGGAAGTTGCAGATTTTCTGTTGTTGATGTTGCAGAGTTTTGGCCTTCGCGTTCGCGAGAGGGCTATCGTGTTCGCGAAGGGATGAGTAGTGAGGCTGGAAATTTGGCCTTCGCATTTGCGATGTTGGTCCCGCGTTTGCTAAGGGAGAGGCCCAGTATGCATTGCGAACGTGATGTAGGTCCCGCATTTACGTAGAGTAATTGGGGCAGCTGGGGGTCCTGGTTATTTGTGCTTCGCGTTCACGCTTGGTGTGTCGTGTTCACGATGGTCTGAGAAGCTTTGCTTTCGCGTTAAGGAGGTCGCATTTGCGAAGAAGGATGTAACGACCCGGCCAGTTATTTCATGAGTTACCGCTCCATTTTCCCCATTTCTGCTTCTTATTGTCTTGTTCAGCGATATTATGTGTTATCAGGTTGGTTGGCTCGGGTTCGGAAAGGTTTTTGGTTAGGTTTGAGACACTTAGTCTTTTTTTAGTAAGCTTAAGTTGGAAAAGAACCGGATGTTGACTTATATGATAGAGGGCTCAGATGTGAGTTCCTATGGTTTTGATAGCTTCGGGAGGTGATTGGGACTTATAAGCGTGATCGGAATGTGTTTCGGAGGTCCGGAGTAGATTTAGGCTTGAATTAGCAAAATTGGAATTTTGACATTTTTCGGTTGTTAGGTGAGATTTGATATAGGGATCATAATGGAATTCCGGGAGTTGCAGCAGGTCCCTTGTGTCATTTGGGATGTGTGTGCAAAATTTCAGGTCATTCAGACGTGGTTTGATAGACTTTTTGATTGAAAGCGGAATTTGGAAGTTTTTGGAATTCTTAGGCTTGAATCATGTGCAAATTTGGTGTTTTGATGTTGTTTTGAGCATTCTGAAGGTTGGAACAAGTTTGAATGATGTTATGGGATAGGTTGGCATGTTTGGTTGAGATTCCAAGGGCCTCAGGTGAGTTTTGGGTGGTTGAACGGATCATTTTAAGTTGAAAAGATTGTAGAAAAATCTGTTATTAGTGTTGCAGGCTTTTGGCCTTAGCATTCGTGAGTGGGCCCTCGTGTTCGCGAAGGGTTAGGATGAGAGGCATGAGGTTAGGCCTTTATGTTCGCGATGGGGGTTCCGCGTTCGCAAAGGGTTGGGGTCAGTGTACTTCGCGTTCGCGGGGGTGGAGTCGCGTTCGCGATGAGTCGGAAGGCTGAGGCTTCGCGTTCGCGTACAGGGCGTCGCGTTCGCAAAGAAGGAATAAGTGGTCAATGAAGTTTGTGCTTCGCGAACGGGAGGCGTTGACCGCTTTCACGAAGAAGGATTTTGAATAGCTGGGCAGAATGTTTTAAAAGGCCATATCCGCGATTTTTAGTCTAGTTTCACCATTGTTGGGCGATTTCAGAGCTTTTTGAAGAGGATTGAAGAGGGAATCAAGGGGGAACACTTGGAGGTAAGAATTATGGACTTAATACTCAATCCTAATGTGATTTATACCTAATTAATCATGGAATTTGTAGAATTTAAGCCTAAATATTGAAGAAAACTAGGGCTTGTAATTGGAGACCTAAAATTAGGGATTTGAGGGGCCATTTGTGGTTGGATTTTGGTACTTTTGATATGAATGAATTCGGGGAGTGATAAGGAGTTTATTGATGTAATTTTATCGGATTTCGAGACGTGGGCCCGGGGGTTGGGTTTGGCAAATTTCGGGATTTGTGTTGTAATTTGATTATTTTCAAGTGGGCGTTGTTCCTTTAGCATGTTTTGATGATTATATATTGATTTTGGTTAGATTTGGAGCATCCAGAGGCCGATTCGAGAGGCAAGTGCATCGCGGGCTAGAGTTTGGACCGGATAGAGGTAAGTAATGATTGTAAATAATGTTCTAAGGGTATGAAACCCCGAATTTTATATCGTTGTGCTATTGTGAGGTGACGCACACGCTAGATGACGAGCTTAGGGTCGTGCACTGTTGTGGATTGTGACTTAGTCCATCCCGTATGACTGTTTAACTGCGTATTTGATTGAAAACTATTTGCTATCAGCATATTTTGGGCTGAATGTCATATTTGGGCATCATGCCAACTTTTTTGGACCCTTAGGGGATTTTTACTATAATTCCTCACTGTTTTGACTTTATATTTGTACTCAGTCATGCTATATTCTACTATTTTCATAACTCAGCCATGTTTACTTTGTTTTGACATCTTAAATGATATTTTGGGCTGAGAGTCATATTTTACTGTGCCTGAGTGGCTTTTAGAGATTTCTGACTGAGTAGGGCCGAGGGACTGTGTTGTGAGGTTATTGTTGATACCCAATTTTTTCCTAGGTATTTTTGTACCCAAAATACTTCCAAAATAGCATGTATGTGCATATATAAGCACACCCAAGAGTTTTAGTTTTTTTAATGATTTTTAAACCGATTTACTACCCATTTTAATACCACAAAATCCAATAGTTATTCTCAAAATTATCATTTTTTGGTGAATAACTTATTTCATTCCCGTATTTACACCAAAATATAATTAAGGTGATTTTTACATATTTTTTACAAATTTATTTGGCATTTTTAAGCTAATTGCATGTAATTGCAATTATAGCCTATTTTACAATTAACAACATTTTATAATTATAAGATCACTTTTAGTATTTTTAAGATTGGCCACACCCACTATCAGATTCAAATGGCCCTCGGTCCAATCTGAGCCATTGATCAAATAAGATTAACGACCCAGATTTAATTCCCTTAATTAAATTCAATTACCCCCCCCCACCCCCCCAAATAAAACCCCTCATTTCCACAGACGGTATCTCTCTCTCTATATTGTCTCTCCCTCTCCATTCTCTCTAAAACCTTATGGTTCTCTCTTCTCCGATGATCTCCACCGTCTTCCCGGCCATCTTCGACCACCTCCCTTCAACCTCAAGGCTCCGATGGACCTCTCATCATCCTGTTCAACACCTCGAAGACCTCCGAGGCTTATGGACCATGGCGATTTGAGACCTAGGGTTCCTGGTTCTTCTATATGCGAGTTCTCCGGTGTGATCTCAAGCGAAATCACACCCTATATGTCACGATCTATGAGGTTACGACAGGTTTTTCCCACTTCTATTAGGTTTCCTTTTTTTTGAAACCCTAAGTCTCTCCTGAATCTCTCAAAAACGGTGTCATTTCATGCTATTCTCATGTTTTCCTCTGTGCTCTGTTTATTCTCGAGTTTATTCTGAAAGATCCTTTGCTTTGAACCATTTGTTTTCACTTTCTTCGAAATTAGGATTTCTGGGATTTCTTTTTATGCATGCTTCGATTGATTTTCTTTATGATTAAAACCTTTTCTTTGTTTATTCTAACCGATTTCTATGCTCTTACTATTTTTTAGTTTGACTCTGCTAAAAACCCTTATTTCTAGAAAATGTTTCTTCATTCGATTATGTGTGTTGGCATGTTTCTTTGCTTCGATTACCTGTGTTAGCCTAATTTCCTTTGTCTTGTCTCTATGTGTTAGCATGTTTCCTCATTTGATTGTGTGTATTAGCCTAATTTTCCTTGCTTTCGTTCTGCCTGCTGGCCTATTTGCTTGATTCTTGATGATGTTTCATAGTCACCATGCTTCGAATATGTCTTGCTGAATCTTAACTTGTTTTCACTATCTCTGAGTGGTTATGTTTGTTCACCCCTTGTTCCTTTCTAGTTAACTTTGCTCGCTACTTTTGTTCATTTACCTCTATTTATATGTTAAAAATGCAGAATCATGACTTCATATGATTGATTCTAATTTCCTTGATTGATAGGTAATTCAAAAACTTTCTTAAAAAAAAAACCTAACATTCTACCCGCCTGTTTGAATTAATTGGTTTTGTTACCTCATTTATTATAGTACTCTATTCTTTTAAGCCTTTCCTTAATTGGAATTTTTCCTGAATTTGGTCTTACTCGACTACGATATGCAATACTGAACCTTGACTCTTTCCTTATTTAATCCTACGCTGATTTTTCCTATTTGCCTTATATGGTGCTGAATCTTTTCGTTTGATTTTGATTCTCTTAATTAATGGGAGTACTTCCTTGATTCTTTGATTAATTGATTCCGAGTTCTTCAATTAACATATTTCCGTGATTTTTACCTTATTTTACCACCTACTTTTGACTATAAATACCCTAAGTCTTTACAAAAAAAAAACACAACAGTCTTCTGACTTACACACACCACTGAATACTTTCAAAATTTGCATTCCCTTTTGCTCTTTTGCTCTAATGTTGTTCTCTGCTCCTTCTTATTATTAGAGCTAAAAGCCAAGGCTAATATACTACTACTGCTTTGTTTTGCATCCTACTCTTGCTCTTTTACTGGTATGTCTTAACTCAGTTCCCAGCAATCATCCTAATGTGTTTACTTATAGTCTTTATATCTATGCCTATTACCTGCAGAGTTTGACATGTTCATATGCTACTGTTCGCTTTACTTTCCTGCAAATGCTTGATCCCTACTCCCTTGTCCATGAACTAAATTTTGACCCCAAGTAAAGAGTGCGTCAGTATGTTTCATTGCTGATCATGCCCTTTGCCCCCTCTTCCTTTGTTTACTGTTTCTGTTATGAATTCCCTATCATTACCCCATATGTATGCTGAGTTAAAGTTTATGGTCTGGTAGCCTTTAAATGGCTATCCAGGCCTGAACTTGGCTTTCAATAAGTCATAACTCCTCAATTTGAAAATGAAAAATTGGTCAGGGGTGTGCCAGCACTTCAAATTGCTTGGCATGACCACCAGCTTATCATTTCCCCTCCCTTGCACTTGCACTTATTCTTAGACTTTAAGTTCTGCCTCTCTCATATGAGCCTTGCCTTGGGACCTTGAGTTCCCTCTGAAGTTGGACATTTGAGGGCTGGCTTTTCCACACTGCACTTTACTACAATTCTGGAATAATGTTTGGGGTGTAAGCACTGCTTGGAGCTCTTGAAGTTCCTTGGAACTTTGACACGTCCCAAATAAGAGAAGGCTTTGGAAACCTAGATCCTTGGAAGTTGGTTTACTACATATGTCAGACTGGGAGTCTGAATTAGACCCTCTTTGGTTGGAATTCTGATTTCGGATGTATTTTATTTATTTTTTGATTAATTCTGGTCTGTAATAATTTTGTAATAACATTTGGGGTCGGCTAGTAAAAAGGGGGTGGGGAACTATGCATGCAAGGGGTAGACATCATGCCTATAGGGGTTATCATTTCTGAAATTCTTATCCCATCTAGAGATCATGCTTATAGGAATTACTGTCTCTAAAAGTTCTGCATCTTATACAAATCACTGAAACTCTGCATTTTCATATAAATGCCATAGGAACTCTGCATTTTCATACTATGCCTATAGGATTTTCTACACTTTCATATAGATACCATGTCTATAGGATTTTCTGCAATTTTGCATATGCATCTGTCATTAGGTAAACTTGTTATAGGATTTAAACAACTAACCAATTGCATATAGATGACCTGCCTATAAGATTTCTGTATAATAATAATAGTGTTTAAAATCAGTGACACTTAGAAAGCATGCCTATAGGAGCTGTTAACTAACTTGAATCGCCAATTCGTCTAAAATCAGTAGCAATAACGTGTAAGCACCTGCAGAACTTATGTTTTTGTAACTAACAAATCTTTTCTGCAATCAGTTTACTCTCTTTGTTTTTCCTGAAATTGATAGATATCATGCCTATAGGTTCTGTTTAACGCCTAGGCAAGCGTTAGGGTAAAATTTTATAACTGCATCAGTCTTTGATAATTACAACCAGCAGGCAGGCCTAATTCGGACTTCTTATATGAAAATATGTGATAAATCAGCCTGCCTTAACGTTTAAGTTTAATACAGACCAAACCAGTATGTGCAAGACATGCTAAACTCCATGGCTTATCTGATTTAAGGAGGTTTACTTGAGCCTTACTTGCTTATTTGCCCTCCCATTTATTGCATTATGTGTTTTGATCGACGCCTTAGTATTTTTTCCTTTGAAACTCCCTAAAAAGCCCCAACTCCCTCCCCTTTAGGATTAGTAGTCTCAATGCCTCCGAGACTGATAGGATTGTGGGACGGGTACTAGCATGCAATAAGTAACGATACCATTCCGCGCTTTAATACCTTAACGGGGTGGGAAGGGTAGATATGGATATGATGACCAGTGCGCTAATATCACGTGTGACCCCTCTTCTGAGGAGTGATCGCTGGGTATTGCATTGAAGTGATCCATATTTATTATAAACTTAGGACCCCCCTCCCTTTATTTGCTTTCATCTTTTCTTGTAAAATTATTCAAATCTCTTTTTATTTCTGCCCTCTCTATATACTTTCAAAAGTTTTCAACCTAATTGCGATGTTATATGTGAGTCCTTATTTGAGTTTTGATTGTTTACTTGTAAAGTCACAATTGCAACATGGCGGGGAACCACACTAGTGGATCTTGAGGGGTGCCTAACACCTTCCCCTCGAGATAATTTCTAGCCCTTACCCGAACTCTGGTTTTCCAACTCAAACTCTTCTAAAAAAGTGTCCTAATTCACTATAATCATTAGGTGGCGACTCTTCAACTTCTAAACCAATTCTCGAAAGGGAATAGAGTTGTCCTCCTAATGTCGTACACCTGATTTTTGACCCTACGGTTAGAGAGAAAAAGGGGGCGTCAACAGCATGGCGCCTCTGTTGGGGATTTTCTTTAGGCTTTTACCATTGCAAGTTGCTTGTGACTTTACTATCTCATTAATTGCTTTATTTACTGTCTTTTATTCTTTCACTACGAAACTGACTTGGCTCTTCATGTTTTTTCTTTCCTTTAACTGCTTTCCTTTACTGCTTTATTTCAATACTGTTGTAATTACTGCAATTATTGTAATCATTTATCTTATGAATGTGGAAATACATGTCAATTTGTTTCATTCTTGTAAACTACATCTTCAACATCATATTCCACTCGTGCCAAACAAATACTATAGCAACACTTATAATGAGTGGTTGCGCTCTTCCAATATTATCACCCTTTAAATTTGGCGAAGGCGTATTTGCGGTAAAACCAGTCGATCAACGGTGCAGTCGACGGTTCCGTGCCTTTCCCTCTTGAGTTGTCCGCTCAAGGGTACCTGTCTAATACCCCAATAGAAACCTTACTCTGTTTAATTGTGCATGCATCATGGTTAAACCTAGCCGAGTTAGTTATGTTGTCCACATAATGACTCATTAAGATAGCCTTGTCCGAAGTCCACTGGGTTTCCTTGAAACCCAAACGGGCACCTACATGTTCTGTGCATTTATTTGGAGAACTAAATGCTTTTATGCTGATTATTGGTATTAAATAGTCGAGTCCGGTGGGGGGTGAGGTCTTAACCCTTTTGTTTTGCAGAAAATGAATGACAAAGTTCCTGACTTCGGTATGGTAAACATATCTTCACTCTTGCAGACTTGGTGGAGAAACCTCCCATCGAGCAACCAAATCAACGAATGGAAAGAGAGAGTCACCAAGGCTAGTGAGAAGCTAGAATATCTGGAGTACAACTTGCTGGAATTTGAAGGGAAAGTGAGGAAAAGAGTCATCAACTGTCAAAATGCTGAGGAAGGCGAAGAAGAACGTCTGGCGATAGCATTTTTACTGGAAAATCTACGCGATCTGGAGGACTTGATCAACGAGAACATTCAACCTGAAGAAGGTCCTTCTGGGACCAAGTAGTTAGGAGTCTTTCTTTTCGGTTTTGATGTAATAAGGCCAATGGCCATTAGTGACATTTTTACTTTCCGCTATTTTAGTATCGTTTTGGGATTCGTCTTATTTTTATCAATAAAATGAGGAATTTAGCATTATAAGTTCTCCAAATTAACCTGTCTCTAGGCCTACCTCGGGCACAACGAGGCACCCAAATTAGGACACGATTTATATTCTTGCACAATGTGTTTAAATATTGCAACATTTTCTTCTCATAACCCGCACTAACTTGTTACCTTTTTTTTTGTTTTTCTTTATTTTTATTCCCCTCCCCAAAGGTTAGTTCGTGCATTCTGGCACCATCATCATACAGTACGAGATCCAAGGGCCCTCCTCCTCCTCATCCGAGTCCTATCCGGAACAAGAACAAAGGTAGAATGGGAGATTCAAGGACCAGAAAGGAAATTGAAAGAATTGAGATTCCTCAGGGTACCCCGGTTGATAAGGAAACTGGTGCCCAACTTGAGCAGAAACTGTTGAAGTTCCAAGAAGAACTGGATCAAGTTCGGAACTTGGCAAATTTATCATTCACTCTCACCGCTCCTGATGTCAACTTCTCAAATGCTCAAAATCCCGCACCTCCACAGAACACCCCACAACCACAGATGCAACCCACTCATGCTCAACATTGCAACACATGCCACACTCCACTACCCATTCCTGAACCACTGAACACCACAAACGACCACCCTCACAACACTCCCATCTACGTAGATATCATACCCCACTACACTCAACCAATCTCAAGTGCACCTGAGTCTGATGACAAGGACTCTCTTATCAGAAACTTGGTAGCAGAACTCAAGAAATTGACCAGCCGAGTCCAGGGCATGGAAGGAAACAAAGGCATAGAGGGGCTAAATTATGAGGACCTCTGCATTCAGCCAGATGTTGAACTTCCGGAGGGATACAAACCTCCCAAGTTCGAAATGTTCGATGGCACGGGAGATCCCGGAGTCCATTTGAGGACATATTGTGATAAGCTGGTCGGAGTCGGGAGGAATTAGAAAATCCATATGAAACTCTTCATGAGAAGCCTGAAGGGGGATGTTTTATCCTGGTACATCAGTCAGGACCCCAAGAAATGGACAAGCTGGGTAGGTATGGCATCGGATTTCATGGATAGGTTCCGATTCAATACAGAGAATGCACCGGATGTATTCTACATCCAGAATCTGAAGAAGAAGCCTACCGAGACATTCCACGAGTATGCTACTCGTTGGAGATCAGAGGCTGCTAAGGTCAGGCCGGCCTTAGAAGAGGAACAAATGAATAGATTCTTCGTCCGGTATCAGGACCCACAATATTATGACAGGTTGATGTTGATCGAGGGCCAGAAATTCTCCGATATCATCAAGCTAGGAGAAAGAATTGAGGAAGGCATTAAGAATGGTATGGTTACTAATCTTAAAGCACTGCAGGCCACCAACAAGGCTTTATAGTTTGGTGGCACGTCCAAGAAGAAGGGTGTCAATGCCGTGATGGTTGCACAAGGAGGCAAACCACCACTAAAATACCACACTTACCCGTCACCTCCACTTACATATTAGCCTATCCCGAATTACCAAGCACTCGCACCCTCTTACCAAAATCCACCACCCGTTTACCAATCATCTCCACCTCCCACATATCAACCCACTTCGCCTAGATGCTCTCAACCTACACCTGTTTACCAAGCTTATAATGCCCAACCCCCTCACTACCAATCACCTCCCACTCGCCAAAATTTCCCTAGACCTAAACCAAATTTTGACCGTAGACCTCCCAGACAATATACAGCCATCGCTGAGCCAATTGACCAGCTGTATGAGAAACTTAAAGCTGCTGGTTACGTCTCCCCTATCCCTGCCATAACTCTAGAAAATCCTTCCCATTGGGTCAACCCTAATAAGACCTGTGCGTACCACTCCGGCATGAAGGGACATACCATTCATGAGTGCCGCTCGTTGAAGGATAAGATTCAAACTCTGATCGACAATAAGGTTATCGTAGCAAAGGAGCCTACTCCCAATGTCCGCAACAACCCTCTACCTGATAACAGAGGTGGGGACATTCACATGATCGAGATCAAAGATGACTAGGACCCCAAGGGATCGATAAGATTGATTGCTGAGGATGATGAGCCAAAGAAACAGGAAGTCACACTTAACCCGATTGTTGTACAGAACCAGCCCTCCAGGGGCGATGAAGTCAACATGTATACACCTCTCGAATTTGAAGCACCTTCTTTTGCAAAGGTAGCCGGGCCAATTGAGGTTGAGTTTGGGGCTCCAAAGGCACCTGTACTCTTTGAAGTTGCTGTGTTACCACCGAGGGTACCCATTCCTATAGCAATGTCAGACATAACACCGTTCCACTCAAATGCCATACCATGGGCTTACACAGCTGAAGCAAGGAGGAAAGGAAAGACCAAGACGGGAGAAGCAATTGCTGCGCGGGGTATGACCAGAACAAGCATGGTTTACACTGCAGAGCACCTAGCTGAGTCTAGTAAGCAAGCCTCGGGACGGACTACTGAAACTGGTCCCGATGATCTTTGGAGGAAAATACAAGCTAAGGAGTATTCGGTCGTTGAGCAGTTGAACAAAACACCAGCACAGATCTCCATCCTAGCTCTTCTACAGAGCTCTGACGCACACAAAAATGCCTTGATGAAGATATTGAGCGAAGCTTATGTGCCCAGCAACATAACTGGGGGCGAAAAGGCAAATATGGTAGGACAAATACTGGAAAGCCACAAAATCACCTTCCACGAAGATGAACTGCCGCCGGAAGGACTGAGTCACAACATGGACCTACACATCACCGTGCAATGCGAGGATTACTTCGTCACTAGAGTCTTGATCGATGGAGGCTCCAGCCTCAACATCTATCCGTTGGTAACTCTCAGAACATTAGGAAAGAGCCTGCACGAGATCAAAGATAGGGCCATCAATGTCAAAGCTTTTGATGGGTCCCAAAGGTCTACTATCGGAGAGATCAGCCTATGCTTGCAAATGGGGCCAACCTGGTTCGACGTTGACTTTCAAGTGATAGATGTCCCAGCATCCTACAATTTGCTGTTGGGACGACTATGGATCCATGCCGCGGAGCTGTAGCATCAACCCTACATCAGGCAGTGAAGTTCGAATGGAATCACCAAGAGGTGATCATTCATGTCGATGGTAGCAACCCTATATATAGTTTCCAAACCATCCCGATGATTGGAGGCAGAAGGAGAATAGGCGGAGAAACATACCACCACATTGAGAGAGTCAACGTTGTAGACAAAGATAAATGGTGGGATAACAAGATTGAAAGTATCCTGAATTGGTGTGGATACGAACCTGGAAAGGGACTCGGCAAAAACCTCCAGGGAATCGCCAAACCCATCAAGCTGAAAAAACATGGCACTACATTTGGTTTGGGGTATGCGTACACTTAAGAGGAGTTCAATCACTGGTCGTCACCATGGCGCGGTCCCTAATACCCACTTGAGCATCTGATACCTCACCTAGAGCAGACTTTCCAGCCGGTAGATATTATATATGGGTTGGAGGAAGATGAAGCATTGGCAGCCGTGAAGAATTTGTTCCTGGGATGATGATATGGATTGCTGTGTTATTTTCGAGGAGGAAGGGGAGGAAGGACCTTCTATACAAGTTGTGAACCGAGGAGAGCGCCTCAGCAATTGGTCAATCAGAACCACCAGGGCCCGGAAAGCTTCGGGGTAGCAAGGCTAAACAAAAGCACCATGCATCACATTTTACTTTTTACTAGCTGATTTTATTTCCGCATTGTCTTTAATTCTGAAAAGAGCTCTGATACTCAAAACAATTACGAATTTAATCGAAGCATTTCAGTTTATTATATATCTCGCTCTTATTATTTTTCTATCATTCACTTTATTTTATACAGCATTACTATTACTTACCTTGACGATGAACCAACGATTGTGACTTGCAACAAGACGGCGCAACAAACGGATACGGACTCAGAAGAAGATGATATACCAGAGAGGTCGTCAGAGGAGTTGAGAATTTTGAAAATAGGCCTAAGTCTAACTTGGACGAAACTGAGGTTGTTAATCTGGGAGATACAGGGAATGTCAAAGAAACACGCATCAGTATTCACCTGTCACCCTCAGAAAAGAAAGAGTACACAGAGTTCCTGAAGGAATATGAAGACATATTCGCCTGGTCATATGATGATATGACTGGTCTCAGCACCTCCATTGTAGCTCACAAACTGCCAACAGATCCAACATGCCCGCCGATAAAGTAGAAGCTCAGGAAATTCAAACCCGACATGAGTTTGAAAATCAAAGAAGAGGTTACCAAGCAAGTCAAAGCCAAAGTTTTCAGGGTAGTAGAGTATCCGACATGGTTATCCAACATCGTGCCAGTGCCAAAAAAGGATGGGAAAGTTAGAGTTTGTGTTGACTACCAGGATCTCAATTGGGCCAGTCCCAAAGACGACTTCCCCTTGCCTAACATACACATTCTTATCGACAATTGTGCCAAGCATGAGTTACAGTATTTTGTTGATTGTTTCGCTGGGTATCATCAGATATGGATGGATGAGGAAGATGCAGAGAAAACGGCTTTCATCACGCCGTGGGGAATGTACCATTACAAAATAATGCCATTCGGTTTGAAGAACGTTGGTGCCACCTACATGAGAGCCATGACTACCATCTTTCATGACATGATACATAAGGAGATCGAGGAATATGTGGATGACGTCATCATCAAATCCAAGAAAGCCAGTGATCACATGGCAGATCTAAAAAAATTCTTCAACAGACTGAGGAGGTACAATCTGAAACTGAATCCCGCCAAGTGTGTATTTGGGGTTCCTGCTGGAAATTTATTGGGTTTCATCGTGAGTCGTCGAGGAATAGAATTGGATCCATCAAAGGTCAAAGCTATCCAAGAATTGTCGCCGCCAAAGAACAAGAAGGACGTGATGAGTTTCCTGGAAAGACTCAACTATATCAGCCGGTTCATAGCTCAATACACGGTCATTTGTGAACCTATCTTCAAAATGTTGAAGAAGGACGCTGCTACCAAATGGACTGATGATTGTCAGAAAGCTTTTGACAGAATCAAGGTATACCTATCAACGCCGCCGGTCTTGGTTCCGCCTGAGCTAGGAAGACCCCTATTGTTTTACCTTGCGGTATTGGATAAATCATTCGGTTGTGTTCTAGGACAACATGATGAAACAGGGAGAAAGGAGCAAGCCATCTACTATCTCAGTAAGAAGTTCACACCGTACGAGGCCCGGTATTCTCTTTTAGAATGCACTTGTTGTGCTCTGACTTGGGTCACGCAGAAGTTGAGACATTACTTCTGTGCTTACACTACTTATCTCATATCCAGAATGGACCCTCTGAAGTATATCTTCCAGAAGCCCATGCCCACTGGCAAGCTCGCCAAGTGGCAGATCCTGCTAAGTGAATTCGACATTGTTTACGTGACCCAGAAAGCAATCAAAGGGCAAGCCTTGGCGGATCATCTCACCGAGAATCCCGTGGACGGAGAATACGAGCCCCTAAAAATGTATTTTCCCGATGAAGAGGTATCTTTCATAGGAGAAGATATTGCACAATCCTATGATAGTTGGAGGTTGTTTTTCGACGGAGCTGCAAATTTCAAAGGAGTTGGCATAGGAGCAGTCTTAGTATCAGAAACCGGCCAGCGCTACCCGGTATCCGCCAAGCTCAGGTTCCCTTGCACCAATAATATGGCCGAATATGAAGCCTGCATCTTGGGGCTCAAAATGGCCATTGACATGAACGTTCAGGAGTTTCTAGTGATCGGGGATTCAGACTTGCTCATACATCAGGTTCGAGGAGAGTGGGAAACCAAGAACTCTAAGATACTTCCCTACTTGCATCATATACAGGAGTTGAGGAAAAGGTTCACAAAGACAGAATTTCAGCACGTCCCTAGAGTCCAAAACGAGTTTGATGATGCATTAGCTACTTTATCGTCCATGATCCAGCATCCAGATACAAATTTCATTGATCCCATCGCAGTAAAGATTCATGATCAGCCAGCTTATTATGCCCACGTTGAGGTAGAAGCGGATGGAAAACCATGGTTCCATGACATCAATGAGTACTTGACAATAGGGGAATATCCAGAACTTGCCAACGCTACTCAGAAGCGCACACTTCATAGGTTATCCAGCAACTTCTTTCATAGCAGAGTAATCCTGTACAGAAGGACTCCCGATTTGGGTTTACTAAGGTGTGTCGAAGCGAAAGAAGCATCCAAGCTATTGGACGAAGTGCATGCAGGGACCTGCGGGCCGCACATGAATGGTTTTGTCTTAGCAAAGAAGATACTCCGAGCAGGGTATTTTTGGATGACTATGGAAACAGACTGTATCCAGTATGTTTGCAAATGCCATCGCTGTCAGATACATGCAGATATGATAAAGGCACCTCCAAACGAGCTTACTGCAACAAGCTCACCATGGCCATTCGCCGCTTGGGGAATGAATGTTATCGGACCTATCGAGCCTACCGCATCAAATGGGCACAGGTTCATCTTAGTGGCAATCGATTATTTTACCAAATGGGTCAAAGCAGCATCATATAAGGCGGTCACTAAGAAGGTTGTGGCGGGTTTTGTCCACGACCGCATTGTTTGTCGGTTCGGGGTTCCGGAATCAATCATCACCGAAAATGGTTCCAATCTCAACAACAACTTGATGAAAGCAATGTGTGAAACTTTCAAGATCAAACACAAGAACTCTACAGCCTACAGGCCTCAGATGAATGGAGCTGTGGAAGCAGCTAACAAGAATATCAAGAAGATACTAAGGAAGATGGTCGAAAGGCACAAACAATGGCATGAGAAGTTATCATTCGCCTTATTGGGATACCGCACTACAGTCCGCACATCGACCGGAGCAACTCCCTACATGCTGGTTTATGGTACAGAGGCGGTCATCCCCGCCGAGGTAGAAATTCCCTCCCTAAGGATCATACAAGAAGTAGAGTTGGATGATGCAGAATGGGTAAAAGGTCGCTACGAGCAGTTAGCCCTTATAGATGGGAAAAGGATGAATGCAGTTTGCCACGGTCAGTTGTATCAGAACAGAATGTCCAGAGCCTTCAACAAAAGGGTTAAGCCAAGGAAGTTTACACCGGGGCAACTGGTGTTGAAGAAAATATTCCCACATCAAGATGAAGCCAAGGGGAAGTTATCTCCCAATTGGCAGGGTCTGTACATGGTTCACCGGGTTCTAACTAGAGGAGCCCTTATTCTTGCAGAGATGGATGGGGAAGTCTGGCCGAAGTCAATCAATTCAGATGCAGTGAAACGATATTATGTGTAACCACTTATGATTCCCTTAATGATGTAATTTAAACTACACCTGACCTGATTCCCGTTTAAGAGGGGATACATAGGCAGCCCTATGGGTTCGGTCATAATTTAATAAAAATTCCATTTTCCCCCGCTATTGGAACTGGGCAGAATTTTGAGGAGGACCCTTAAAATTCCGAAGTTAATTTTAGTTCATGCATCGCTAGAAGCGCCAGCCCAGTAAACTGGGGAAGAATTTTGAGGAGGACCCTCAAAATTCCAAAGATGTTTTTAGTCATTCAGCACAGCCGTCAGAAATGTTCGCTCAGCAAACTGGGGCAGAATTTTGAGGAGGACCCTCAAAATTCCAGAGAAAGAGAGGTTGCAATGTCTTGAACCACGTTGCAGTCGTTGGATCATCTAAAGAAAACTATTTTCGATTATATACGTTATATTTACTAAATCATGCATAGCTATTATCTGAATTGTTGTTGTTTAGCGACACTACCCCAATTACACACAATGCCAAGAGCCCGGGGAAGACGAACTAACCTTTCCCATCACAGAACTCACGATTTTCTTTGGATGCAGGCACTTGACTTGCAATATCGTCAGGTATATTTATGTACGCATACTTTCCCAAGAATGCAACTTCTCAGAATCATCACTTGCCCGCAATTGCTATCCGTACACAATCTCCCCAACAGTCATATTGTCGTAATCGGCTATCAGCTAAGAGATCTTACTACTAATCATCCTTTTACATTCTTGCACTGCATAAGGCTACCTTTCTGCCTTTCAAGACTAAGCATTGTCTCCATCTGCATTTATCTGCATTGCATAAGGCTACCTTTCTGTCTTCCGAGGTTAAGCTCTACCTCCATCTGCATTTCCTGCATTGCATAAGGCTACATTTCTGCCTTCCGAGACTAAGCATTGTCTCCATCTGCATTTCCTGCATTGCATAAGGCTACATTTCTGCCTTCCGAGACTAAGCATTGTCTCCATCTGCATTTCTCTGCATTGCATAAGGCTACCTTTCTGCCTTCCGAGGTTAAGCTCTACCTCCATCTGCATTTCCTGCATTGCATAAGGCTACCTTTTTGCCTTTCGAGACTAAGCTCTGTCTCCATCTGCATTTCCTGCATTGCACAAGGCTACCTTTCTGCCTTTCGAGACTAAGCTCTGTCTCCATCTGCATTTTGCATAAGGCTACTTTTCAGCCTTTCGAGGTTAAGCTCTACCTCCATCATCATCTACATAAGGCTGCCTTTCTGCCTTCCGAGACTAAGCTCTGTCTCCATCCTGCATGGCTGAAATATCGCCACTTTATTTTCTTGCATGGCTGAAATATCGCCACTTTATCTTTCTTGCATCGGCTGAAAGATCGCCACCTTATCTTTCTTGCATCGGCTGAAATATCGCCACCTTTTATTTACGTCTTGCATCGGCTAAAAGATCGCCACCTTCTGCATTTTATGGGCTGAAAGATCGCCAAATTGTCCAAGGGCGTCATTGTTCGGAGGCACCATTTTCATAACCCGAGAACGCCATGCCATGGCCTGAGGACCCCATTTTATCTTTTGCATATCATTATTCAAAGGCATCATGGTTTGTAGGCACCATTCTCATATCCCGAGAACATCATCTCATAGCCTGCGAATCCTTTATCATACGCTTCATGGCCCAGGACGTCATGGTTCAAGGACGTCATCCTAACCGTCTGAGGACAGCATTCATGGTCCAATGGGAACTTGCATCACGTTTAAATTTACGCACAATATGCACCCGTATTGCTTACTTGCACATACACCGGCTGGCAAACGGCCGTCTCAGCAGGAGCAATCCCACTCCAGTTCCCGCAGCCTATCAATTTTTCAGAAAACCTTTCTCAATCTAAACATCGCGTTCGTCAGTTTCAAATCTCCATCGGCATATTCCGCCAATGGTTCTGGAACTACATATGGCCTAATTCCTGTAAGACCAGGGATATGTAGACGGCTCAAAAACCAGAGCTCGGTCAAAACTCCTTTCAAATCTCCACTTCCGGTCAAAATTGGCCATCATATCTTTACCCGACAACTCTTTCATCCTCCTCGGGTAAAGAGGGGCAGCTGTTGATACCCAATTTTTCCCTAGGTATTTTTGTACCCGAAATACTTTCAAAATAGCATGTATGTGCATATATAAGCACACCCAAGAGTTTTAGTTTTTTAACAATTTTTAAACCGATTTACTACCCATTTTAATACCACAAAATCCAATAGTTATTCTCAAAATTATCATTTTTTGGTGAATAACTTATTTCATTCCCATATTTACACCAAAATATAATTAAGGTGATTTTTGCATATTTTTTACAAAATTTACTTGGCATTTTTAAGCTAATTGCATGTAATTGCAATTATAGCCTATTTTACAATTAATAACATTTTATAATTATAAGATCACTTTTAGTATTTTTACATTAATATTTATATGTTATTAATTATTTCATTGCCTTTAATTTATTTTTAATCATCTTTTTTCTATCTTATAAAATAATAAAAGGGGAGATTGGCTATTTAACAAATATCCCTTATTATTTCAATTCTAGCCAAATTGGCCACACCCACTATCAGATTCAAATGGCCCAATATCTTGATTAAATTAACCCATCCCAATCCCCAATATAACTCGGTCCAATCTGAGCCATTGATCAAATAAGATCAACGACCCAGATTTAATTCCTTTAATTAAATTCAATTACCCCCTCCCCCCAATAAAACCCCCCATTTCCACAGACGGTCTCTCTCTCTATATATCGTCTCTCCCTCTCCCTTCTCTCTAGAAAAGTTCTTAGTTTGAAACTTAAAATTTGAAAGGTTTGACCAAGTTTTGACTTGTTAGTATATGATCTCAGATTGGAATTTTTATGATTTTGTAGCTCCATTAGGTGATTTGGGACTTAGGAGCATGATCGGAATGTATTTTGGAGGTCCGCGGAAGGTTTAGGCTTGAATTGGAGAAAATGCAAATTTGGAATTTTCCGGTTAGTAGTGGAAATTTTGATATCGGGGTCGGAATGGAATTCTGGAAATTGGAGTAGGTCCGTTGTGTCATTTTGTTATGTGTTTGCAAAATTTTAGGTCATTCAGATGAGGTTTGATAGAAGTTTTGATCGAAAGCGGAATTTGGAAGTTTTTGGAATTCTTAGGCTTGAATCTGATGTGATTTTGGTGTTTTGATGTTGTTTTGAGCGTTCTGAAGGGTGGAACAAGTTTGAATGAGGTTATGGGATATATTGACATGTTTGGTTGAGGTCCCAAGGGCCTCGGGTGAGTTTTGGGTGGTTAAACGGACCATTTCATGTTGGAGGAAATTGGAGAAAAACTGTTGTTAGTGTTGCAGGTTTTTGACCTTCGCGTTCGCGATGCATGTCCCGTGTTCGCGAAGGGTTAGGGTGTGAGGCTGTGAAGTTGGCCTTCACATTCGCGAAGGTGGTCCCGCGATTAAGAAGGGTTGAGATCAATTGTCATCGCGTTCGCGAGGCTCTTGCCGCGTTCGCATAGAGGGAAGTGAGCGGATGAGGTTCTGGAGGGTTTGTTCTTCGCGTTCGCGGGTGGGGAGCCGCGTACGCGATGAGTTGGGAAGCCAAGTCTTCGCATTCGCATATGGGAAATCGTGATCACGATGAAGAGAAAAATGTCAGCATGAGTTTGTGCTTCGCGAATGCGAGGCGATGACCGCGTTCGCGAAGAAGAGATTTTAAGTGCTGGGCAGAATGTTTTAAAAGGCCATATCCGCGATTTTGGGTCTATGTTTCACCATTATTGGGCGATTTTGGAGCTTTTTGAGGAGGATTGAAGAGGGAATCAAGGGGAAACACTTGGAGGTAAGATTTATGGACTTAATACTCAATACTAATGTGATTTCTACCTAATTAATCATGGAATTTGTGGAATTTAAGCCTAAAAATTGAAAGTGAGGGCTTGGAAATTGGAGACGTAAATCTAGGGATTTGAGGGGGCATTTGTGGTCGAATTTTGATGTATTTGACATGTATGAACTCGTGAGAGTGTAAGGAATTCTATTTTTGTGATTTTTATCGGAATCTGATATGTGGGCCCGGGGTCGGGTTTGGCCAATTTCAGAATTTTTGATGTAAATTGGTTATTTTCGAGTGGGCTTTGTTCCCTTAGCATATTTTGATGGTATGAAACTGATTTTGGTTAGATTTGGAGAAATTGGAGGCCAATTCAAGGGGCAAAGGCATCGCGGGCTAGAGTTTGGACCGGATTGAGGTAGGTAATGATTGTAAATGTTGTCCTGAGGGTATGAAACCTCGAATTTCACATCGTTTGCTACTTTGAGGTGACGCACACGCTAGATGACGAGCGTGGAGACGTGCACCGTTGGGGATTGTGACTTGGTTCGTCCCTTATGACTGTTAAGTCGCGTATTTGATTGAAAAATGTTCGGTATCATTGTGTTTCAAAAGGTATTGCTATGTTTTGGGCGGAATGCCATATTTGGGCCTCGTACCAACTGTTTTGGACCCTTATAGGGCTTTTTAACTACTGTTCCTCACTGTTTAGACTTAATAATTGTACTCAGCCATGCTGTGTTTTATTGATTTCTTAACTCAGTCATATTTACTAAATTTTGATACTATGAATGATATTTTGAGCTGAATGCCCTATTTTACTGATAGTCCAAGTGGCTTGTGAGGTTAATGTCTTAGAGAGGCTGAGGGCCTGATTATGAGGTTGATGACTAAGATAGACCAAGGGTCTGATTGTAAGGTTAATGACTGAGAGAGGCCGAGGGCCTGGTTGTGAGAATTATATATTTATGGATCGGGTTGTGAGACCGTAGCAATATATATATATATATATATATATATATATATATATATATATATATATATATATGGATCAGGTTATATATATGGATCGGGCTGCATGCCACAACAATATATAGATTGGGCTGCATGCCACAGCGGTTATGATAAGGTACCTATTGAGCGTGAGTGCTTAGTGTAAGCACTGATTGCTGAGAGTTGAGTCATGAGTGACTAAGTGGCTTGCCTGAGGGGCTATATATATACACATATATGAGTGATGCTTTGTCTTACGGGCCTGTTTATGAAATTATTGTTTTTCACTCCTCCTTAAAGTGAGTTTCTATTGAATATGTTAATTAAACTACTGCTTTCACTCATATTTAGACCGAGCCTCTATTGAAAATGTTGAACAAATGCTTTAAACAACTTTCATTTAAACTAATGTTTTTACGAGGTGTTCGGAATTTAGTCACTGATTTGGCTTTGCTACTTCCTCCGAGATTTTTAAGTTATGAAATGGTTATGAATTTCTGTTTGCCGAGGGGTTGTATACGAACTATGTTTTGCCCGAGGGGCCGACTATGATTTTCATCATTTTCACTATATATATTTCATAAAACCTCTATTGAAGAGGTTAGAAAGATATTTTCTAAAGGAGTTTACTGAAGATAGAAATTTAACTAAACGATTTGAATGGTATCCTGTTTTGGGAACATACTGTAACCACTGTGGTGCTATGATGTGGTTTACGTGATTTCTTACTGCTCAGTCTTTATTTACTTTTATTACTTACTAAGTTGCCGTACTCACATCACTCCCTGCACCTTATGTGCAGATTCAGGTATTTCTAAGCTCGGTGGAAGGTTCATCGGAGTTAGCAAGGTAGTTGCCTGGCGATCACAACCCTGCTTTTCTCCCTCCTTATCATTCCTTAATGTATTCTTGTGATTTTTCCAACCATGTTGGTCTTTATGTTGCTAGATAGTTATAGTAGATGCTCATGACTAGTGACACCCCAATGTTGTTGTATATTTATTCTGCACTGTTCATTTAGACTTACATCATGAGATTATTGATTAATAAAAGGCATAAAATGATTTTTTTGAATAATGGTTGATTCGGGAATTGTGTCGGCTGGCCCAGTTTCATGATAGGCGCCATCATGACCGGGTCAGTTTTTGGGTCATGACAAGTTGGTATTAGAGCCTAGGTTACATAGGTCTCACAAGTCATGAGCAGGTTTAGTAGAGTCTCGCGGATCGGTACGGAGACGTCTGTACTTATCCTTGGGAGGCTGCAGAACCTTTAGGAAAAAATTACATTCTTGAATTCTTGTTGTGTGTCCTTGATTTAGCTTGAAATGTAACTCTTGAAATTCCTTCCATGCGTTCGTATGCGCGCATGAGCGCTCAGTATCAGATGTGCATTGATGGCTTATGATTCCCTGATCAAGGGGCGAGATATGATTTATGTGTATTGATGTTGGGCCAGTTTTGAGGACATGAGGCCGGACCTTGCCGGTAGCTTGAGCCCTGAGCTGTTAATTTTGTGAGCGCGTGTTTCTGGATTTATATGTTCGATAGTGTCCCTATTAAGGGAAGTGGTGACTAGATAGTTACGTGATGAGTGTGATGTGACTGCGAGATGTGTTCGTATGATTTGAATGAGGTGAGAAGGGTGTGCTTGGGGGTAGTAAGAACTGTCTGGTGCTTGATTTTCATTGTGAGTTGATGTATAGCCCGAGTTGTGGGCATGATGAAGGATCTTTTTTCATGTTTTCTAGTTGGTAAATGGAGTAAATTTCATGTCATGATATGAGTTTAGACTTAGGAAGGGTAAGTGACCGGGTAATAGTTATGATTATGGAAGAATATAGAGAGATGCCAGTTTGAGGCTAAGCAAGTGGATTAGCTTCTGCGGAGTGTTCTGAAGTTGCGTGGTCCCTATTATGGTCGTTGTGAGTCCTCTTTTATCAGTGAAATTATATGTGTTGCAGTTTGAGTTTGGATCGCGTAGAAAAATTGTCTTGACCGCTACAAGGGTGAACGCGAGTTTTGCAGGAGATTTAAAGTACTAGATGGGTGTGTTGCATAAGCTTATGAAAGGATTTAGTTAAATCTCCCTATGGTATTATGGCAGTAATAGAGTATATGCATTATGAGTTATGGTGTGTTTTGATCTATGGCTTTGAGCCAAGTGGGGGAGTTTGCTATTGATCAGTTGATTGCACAGTTATGTGCTACGATGGTTCCAGTTTGGGGCATACTGGTGAATCAGTTATGGCTTATAGAGGTTGAGATCGAGGATGACCTGAATAAAAGGAAATTTTGGATAGGGGTTATATTATGCTTCATGGGCGAATAAGAATCTATGGAATGACTTGAGTTGTTATTGGTGAAGGATGTAATGTACATGGAGCAGGAATCTATCTGGATGCATTAAGGTGGGGTTACTTTCTGCGGTATTGGGGTGCTAATGGAGCACAGGTCGTCCGGTCCATTTGATCAATCTAAGTGAGGTTTGATCAGAGTGGACGACTCTCGAGAATGGGTCTAATGGGTTCAAGATTTTTATATGTAATAATTGGAGATTTTCAGGTTATATATTTGGCTAGAAACTGAGGTTTGCATTGGAGGTTGTCAAGACTCGTGGTATTTCTATATTATTATGGATTTTACATATCAGTATTAGGAAGGTGAAGGTAATGACTTTAGATTCGTAGAAGGTCTTCTCAGAGCGGGTATCTCGACTGTGGTACTTTTGGGGGTGCTTCAGAGGAATGCAAGGGTTTATGAGTCGTAGGGCGATGTGATTTTTAGCTAAAGTTTGTGGGGCAAGTTTTAGTTAAGGATAGTGGTGTACCAGCAAAGAAACGTATCAATTTGAAGGTAATTCAGAAGGAACTCAAAGAATTAGGACAGCTTGGTAGTAGGTTGGATCGGTAGGGTTACAGATATGATCGGTTCTTGGGTTCTTATGATGCACTGGGTTTCTACAAGTGTTTCGTGGCAATGCTCTTAGGTTTTGATGGCCTGTGTAGCTGGGTTGAGTTAGAAGAATTTATTTCTCGCGGTTTGGTCTTGTGCAAATGGAATTCGGAGCATTCTTGATGATTTCTACCATGGTTGGAGATGTATATTTTCTACTGGCATGAGGAGCATGGGATGTATAATGATTTTCTCCTAGATGGGATCAAATGGAAAAGTTCTTGGGTGGCTAAGTACGTAGTTGCTTGTAGCTCAGAGTGGATTATGAAGTTCTTATATTTATCATAGGATGGTATGGTATATGCGATATGTTGTGTGGGGTTGAGATTTGCATGTGTAAGGTCACGGTTTAGTTTTGAAAGGAAAGTCATAAATTCTTAGGAAGCATGGATAGCTTCAGATGACTAGATAAATGAGATCATTGATTGGTGTGGCTTGATGAGGGTATACATTTCAGAAAGGGCGATGTGTTTGAGTTATGGATGCTTTATTGGTATTGTGACACTATCTTGTTTGATCGACTGCTGATATTCAAGGTTTGCTTAGTGGCATAGAAGAATTTTTAGAAGTACCCCTCGTGGGATGATCGAGTAGTAGGGATGTATTAGATATTTGGGCGGTGGAGTTAGGATCAGATATGGTGATTCGTGTGCTTTATGGATTTGAAGACTGAGAGTTCTCATAAATAGGTTATTTCGCGGTTGTGGACTGTAAAGATGTGGATAAGCTAGTCAGATGATAGTATGTGCTATGATTCAGTCATTGTGAACCTTCAGGGGTTATTTATCTGTTGTGGGTGGCCAGAGTTAATGTGTGGTTCATTGGTAGGCCCAACATGCATGTGTGTTTTGCACCGGGTCGAAATTGTTGACTCCGAACTGTTATTGTTCAGAGATATGCCATTCGATTGTTGTTGAGCTTATCTGTGTTCTGGAGTGATCTATGAGTTACTTTTCTGTGTTACGAGGAGTTGTGATTTGTTGGTTATATCCGCATTTGGTGTGATTCCATTTGAGCTTTATCGTGAAATTTGAGCGAGATGGGTAATTGGGCATTGCATGATTTGTTGCGCATTGGGTATGTTCTCTCGGACTGATATGACATTGCGTCATTTACTTCTCCATGGTTATGGTGATTCACTTTTGGGTGCTAGGCATCAAATTGCGCTTGGTTGATGATTTTTAGCATGGTGATTTGAGGCGTCCCATGCAAACCAGTGTTTGGATAGGGTCTAGCATTGCGGTGAAGTTATGTCGAGGTATGATCTTTCAGTTTAGATTCATGTGTTCTGGTTCTACATCGTGTGATAGGTTCTCAGAATTGTGTTGTGGTGTTACTGGTGAGCCTGCGGTACAACTCTCTCATTTGAGTCATTTTTCATGATTTGAGTACATTAGGATTGTTGCTTATTAGTGTGAAGATTGCACGAGTTGTGGCTTTAGGTGGTATTGATGTGTCATATCACCAGAGTAGTTCTGTTGGATTAGATGAGATTGTTAGGATCTAGAATGAATACAAACGGATTCGATTTCAGCATGTTGGAAGGATAATATTGATGTTCGGCTTAGAAATTTGCTATGGTCCTTGCCAAAGGAGAAGTGGCTTCACGAATGGTTGATCTGAGGAATGGTTATGACTTTCTACGTGTTTCATTTATCATTGGCAGTATACAAAAGTGTTGGAATGGGGATTTATTTGATAAGAGGTTTATTATCAATATTCGGTTGTTCTAAGCAACTGTTGTGATCAGAAGTTATGGCTATGAGAGTTTGAGCTATGTGATATATCATGTAACTGCATCTGAGGCTGCAGGTATGGTTTGTTACATCTTGTCCGGACTTACTCAGAGTACAGATGTGAGGTTCTGATCTTGTGGATGATTTCAGAAGTAGAAATGTGGTTCTAAGGTTTATGGTCTAGGTTGGATTGTGAAATTTCAGTTACATTGTGTTATCGGACCTATATGAGATAGGGTGACATGGGATCACCCCCAGGTATGTCCATGGTAAGGTTACTCAGCGATTGATGGTTTTCGGAACAACTCTGGCCACGCTCGAGGATGATCGTATGTTTAAGTGGGGGAGGATGTAACGACCCGACCGGTCATTTTGAGCTTTTGCACTTCACTCGCCAGTTCTCGGGCATGACTATCCCCGTGTGATGTATTATGACTTATGTAAATCATCAATTTTGGTTTTCAGGGTAATCGGAATGAATTTGGAAAAAAAGTTCTCAGTTTGAAACTTAAAATTTGAAAGGTTTGACCAAGTTTTGACTTGTTAGTATATGATCTCGTATTGGAATTTTTATGATTTGGTTAGCTCCATTAGGTGATTTGGGACTTAGGAGCGTGATCAGAATGTATTTTGGAGGTTCGTGGAAGGTTTAGGCTTGAATTGGCGAAAATGAAAATTTGGCATTTTGCAGTTGGTAGTGAAAATTTTGATATCGGGGTCAAAATGGAATTTCGGAAATTGGAGTAGGTTTCATTGTGTCATTTATGATGTGTATGCAAAATTTTAGATCATTCGGACGAGGTTTGATAGACTTTTTGATCGAAAGCGGAATTTGGAAGTTTTTGGAATTCTTAGGCTTGAATCCGATATGATTTTGGTGTTTTGATGTTTTTGAGCATTTCGAAGGGTGGAATAAGTTTTAATGAGGTTATGGGATATGTTGGCATGTTTGGTTGAGGTCCCAAGGGCCTCGGTTGAGTTTCGGGTGGTTAAACAGACCATTTCATGTTGGAGGAAATTGCAGAAAAACTGTAGTTGGTGTTGCAGGTTTTTGACCTTCGCTTTCTTGATGTATGTCCCGTGTTCGCGAAGGGTTAGGGTGTGAGGCTGTGAAGTTGGCCTTCGCGTTCGATAAATTGGTCCCACGATCACGAAGGGTTGACATCAATGGTCATCGCGTTCGCGAGGCTCTTGTCGCGTTTGCGTAGAGGGAAGTGAGCAGATGGGGTTCTGGAGGGTTTGTTCTTCGCGTTCGCGGGTGGGGAACCGCGTTCACGATGAGTTGGGAAGCCAAGTCTTCACGTTGGCATATGGGAAGTCGCGATCGCGATGAAGGGAAAAATGGTCAGCATGAGTTTGTGCTTCGCGAACGCGAGGCGTTTACTGCGTTCACGAAGAAGAGATTTTAAGTGCTGGGCAGAATGTTTTAAATGGACATATCCGCGATTTTGGGTTTAAGTTTCACCATTGTTGGGCGATTTTGGAGTTTTTTTAGGAGGATTGAAGAGGGAATCAAGGGGAAATACTTGGAGGTAAGATTTATGGACTTAATACTCAATCCTAATGTGATTTCTACCTAATTAATCATGGAATTTGTGGAATTTAAGTCTAAAAATTGGAAGTGAGGGCTTGGAAATTAGAGACCTAAATTTAGGGATTTGAGGGGTCATTTTGGTCGAATTTTGATGTATTTGATATTTATGAACTCGTGAGAGTGTAAGGAATTCTAGTTTTATGATTTTTATCGGTACCCGATATGTGGGCCCGAGGTCGGGTTTGGCCAATTTTGGGATTTTTGATGTAAATTGGTTATTTTCGAGTGGGATTTGTTTCCTTAGCATATTTTGATGGTATGAATCTGATTTTGGTTAGATTTGGAGCAATTGGAGGCCAATTCAAGGAGCAAAGGCATCGCGGGCTAGAGTTTGGACCGGATTGAGGTAAGTAATGATTGTAAATGATGTCCTGAGGGTATGAATCTCTGGATTTCACATCGTTGTGCTATTTTGAGGTGATGCACACGCTAGAAGACGAGCGTGGAGTCGTGTAGCGTTGTGGATTGTGACTAGGTCCGTCTCGTACGACTATTAAGTCGCGTATTTGATTGAAAACTATTCGGTATCATTGTGTTTCGGAAAGTATTGCTATATTTTGGGCGGAATGCCATATTTGGGCCTCGTGCCAACTGTTTTGGACCCTTATGGGGCTTTTTAACTATTGTTCCTCACTGATTTGACTTAATAATTGTACTCAGTCATGCTGTGTTTTATTGATTTTTTAACTTAGCCTTATTTATTAAATTTTGATACTATAAATGATATTTTGAGCTGAACGCCCTATTTTACTGATAGTCTGAGTGGCTTGTAAGGTTGATGGCAGAGAGAGGCCGAAGGCCTAATTGTGATATCGATGACTGAGATAGACCAATGGTCTAATTATGAGGTTAATGACTGAGAGAGGTCGAGGGCCTGGTTGTGAGGATTATATATTTATGGATCGGGTTGCACGTCGCTGTGATATGTTGGATCGGGTTGCACGCCGCAGCGATATAGCGCTTGGGCTATAGGAACCCCTCCAGAGTCTGCACACCCCTAGTGATCGCAATCGACTATATATATTGATCGGCTGCACGCTGCAACGATATATGGATCGGGTTGCACGCCGAAGCGGTTATGATAAGGTACCTATTGAGCATGAGTGCTGAGTGTGAGCGCTGATTGCTGAGAGTTGAGTCATGAGTGACTGAGTGGCTTGCCCGAGGGGCTATATATATATACATATATACGAGGATGCTTTGCCTAAGGGGCCTGTTTATGAACTTACTATTTTTCACTCCTCCTTAAAGTGAGTTTATGTTGAATATGTTGATTAAATTACTGCTTTCACTCATCTTTAGACCGAGCCTCTATTGAATATGTTGAACAAATACTTTAAACAACTTTCATTTAAACTGAAATTTTTACGAGGTGTTCAGAATTTAGTCAATGATTTGGCTTTGTTACTTCCTCCGAGATTTTTAAGTTATGAAATGGTTATGAATTTCTGTTTGTCGAGGGCCTGTATACGAACTATGTTTTGCCCGAGGGGCCGATTATGATTTTCACTATATATATTTCATTAAACCTCTATTGTAAAGGTTAGAAAGATATTTTCCAAAGGATTTTACTGAAGTTGGAAATTTAACAAAATAATTTGAATGGTATCTTGTTTTGGGAACATACTGTAACTATTGTGGTGCTATGACGTGGTTTACATGATTTCTTACTGCTCAATCTTCATTTACTTTTATTACTTACTGAGTTGGCGTACTCACATTACTCCCTGCACTTTGTGTGCAGATTCAGGTATTTCTGAGCTCGGTGGCAGGTTCATCGAAGTTAGCAAGGTAGCTGTCTGGCGATCGCACCCCTACTTTTCTCCCTCCTTTTTCTTCCTTAATGTATTCTTGTGATTTTCCCGGCCATGTTGGTCTTTATGTTGTTAGACAGTTGTAGTAGATACTCATGACTAGTGACACCCTAATGTCGGGCTTGTGTGTTTATTCTACACTTTTCATTTAGACTTACATCATGAGATTATTGATTAATAAATGGTATAAAAATGAATTTTTTGAATAATGGTTGATTCGAGAATTGTGTCGGCTAGCCTAGTTTTACGATATGCGCCATCACGACCGGGTTAGTTTTTGGGTCGTGACAACCCCAATATGGAGAATTCAGCCTTGCAGTAATGTCATCATAATACTTGAGACATATTCAAATAGGAGTCGGGGTAGTTAAAGGTACCGTATGGATGTTACAGGAATAAAAGAGAGTGTCATTGGGAAGACAGTCAAAATATCAGTTTAGAAGCAACCCTACAGGCACGAGGGCATGAAGATAAGCAACTGCGGAAAATTATAAGCAAGGAAGGACATCAAAAGGTCCGTAATAAGCTCACAACTTTACAAGAGTCAAGGTTCTCCCCAAAGTACTACAACGAAAGAGTAGTTGAGGAAATAAGGAAGAAGGTTTAAACCTAAGCATGACGACCTAAAGAGGAAATGGTCATGTAACAACAGTCTCACAACAACATTGTAAGCACTCTAAAGGAAAGTGGCACCTACCGTGGCCAATGAACGGGAAGTAAAATTAAAAAAAATATTCGAGATCATATGAGTTGCACGAAAACTCTGGCATGCGTGGGAACCAAGATAAGCTAAGTATGCACGCAACAAGAGGGCAGAAAGACCATGAAAAGTAATAGTTTATGTTGAAGAAAGCTAAGAAGGAACGAAAACAATTATTCGACCAATGATCCCGAGTTGGTGACGTTATGAACGCACTTAAGAGTTTGGAGTTTTATACCTGCAGCATATACATCCATAGAAGATTCGGGCATACGTTAAAAAGAAAGAATTAAGCCCAGGTCATAGACGAAGGATTGAATTATTAAAGGATTTTATCATAAATATCCCTCAGCGCCTATGAAAGGCTAAAGTAATAACTAATAACAAGAACCACAGATCGGAAAATAGCTTAAGCCTACATAAAGGTTGATCAGAAAGAAGAGGAAACAAAAAAGTTACATCGACTAAGAAAACCAGGAGTGGACCAAGAGAATCATAGACCTCAGGATCACTCTTAAATAGTAGAGGTATAAGAGAGATAGTACAGTAGCCATATTTTATAACGGCTCTATGATGAAGCCAACTGAAGAGTACCGGCCTCATAAAAAGTCAGTATAAAGCTCCCATCGGATTGTGTATGCACTAAAGATGCAAGTATTATAATAGAGCTTTAGGTTGTGTAGGTATATTATACATATGTGGAGGGAAGGTTATGAAAGTGATACAAGACCGTGAGGCAATATTTTAAGGCATGTAAGGAAAAGGTGAACAATATATAAGATACTCAAATACAGAAGGTTATAAATAGTCCATACTGCGGATAAGAGGCTAGAAGCGCGGGGATTCAGTATCCAAGAATGATAGCAGCGTCGTCAGTGGCATACCTTCCAGCCTAATTAGAGAGTGAAAGGAGAGTTAGAGACGATGTGATATCTCGATGTTCCAGAAAAGCATAAGGAAATCGATCGCAAGCTAAAGTATGATAGAATGACAAGGTTTTAGAAAGGTATGAGTAAGGATGAGAAAAGGGCAAGTGAGAAGGTGACGAAAATAGATAAGTCCTCGGGATTAAGCCCGTGAAAACGAGGGAGATGATGATTTCTCTAAGTTATAGAAAGCTCACTATAGCCTAAATGAACTCAAAGGAGTCTAAGACTAGTAGCATTTAGATGGAATGCTGCCCTGGTAGTAGAATGAGGGTGTGATTGTGGTGGATAAAGGATGATATTTGGGCCTTCGATTGAGTAATGACTTAAAGAGGATTTCATGAATTGTAAAGGACTAAAATACCCATATAAGGTGAGTCACATTGGGATGCTATAAAGTACGGTTATGGAACTATAGTATCACCCCTAGGTGCATCAATCTAATTACTCCAGATGTCCCCGGTGAGACGTGGGCCCTAGCTACAATGTATTACGTAAGAAGTTTCAAGTCTTCAAGTAGTGAATTGTAAATCAACATTGAGGTGAATCAACAATGGACGGATACAAGTTACAAAGTATGTGGCCATCATTCTTAAGATGAACAGTAATGAGGAAGTATTAAAGGACTTAGATTTATACATATTGGATAAGCAACAAGAGTAAGCTAGAATTTGATAGCAGACCTCAGCAATGATAAATCGAAGTAAGAGTTATGGTATAGTATGACCTACCTAGATACAGTAAAAATATCACGGGGTTAGATAATCGGTTCTGTGAAACAAGATGTAGCAATTATCGTAATTTCAACAAAATACCTAGAAAAGAACTTTAGTATACCCTACAAATGCCTATATGTTTGCAAAGTGAGGCCTAGAGATTGGCTAGAAGCTAGAGGATAAAGGCGAGAAGAGTTGCATAGGCGCACTTACAAGGTCAAAGTCGTACAGGCTACATGATAGAAGGTAGTAACAGTTACGAGATTGGAAAGATCCCGACCACAAATTGTGGTATGAGAAAGAGGCCTAAAGGGGGGAATGCCCTAGTCTTTGGATTTATTCACAGAACAATTCCTAAATGGCAAGGAGAGTATTAAGGTATTCACAAGAGCTATAAGTTATGAAAATGATAAGAGCATCAGTCAACATTCGAGGACGAATTTTCCAAAAGGGGGAATGATGTTACGCCCCGCAATATTACGTCGATATTACGTCCTGCAGTATTATATTATGATGATGTTACGCCCTGTAATATTAAATTACGACGATGTTGCACACTGTAGTATTGTACATTGAATTTGTCGTAAGGTAATTGACGTCAGTCCAAGGAAAAGATTATTTGGAGATTATAAATGCTACTTCAAACAAGTTATGAGTAAATTTATGAAGGTGAGAGGGGAAGCAAGTTAAGGAAAATAAATTTCCGTCCAAGTTTGGCATGTTGGGATAAAATACGGGCTGAGCGTTAATACCTTATTTTTATGAACTAGTGTCAACAAGGTACCATATGACCATAATAGTATGATATATAAGGGTATATTAAAAATGAGTAGTATTTTAAGTAATTTGGAATAATTCTTAATTACATGGGTAATTGGTTAATTATTGACTAATGGGAAATTAATAAATTATTAATTAATTAAAAAATTGGATAAGTATAAGAAACCTTACCTTTAACGTGGCAACAAGCCAAGTTTTAACCAAATGACCATTAGTCATTTTGGCTAGGTGGCAAGCAATGTAATAATTATAAACTACATCATTCTTAATATATTGAAAACTAAGACTTGTAAAAGTGATGTACAAATACAATTCATTTTCTCACGTCTTGAATAAAAAGACACAATCAGATATGTCTTGTAAGAGTAATGTACAAAAAACGTTAGAATTTTCCTAAAAGCTCTCACCAAAATTCTTAGTAACTGAAAAATTCCAACGAGAATTATTAGCACCTTAGAAACGCAAAATTTTGCAGTACTGAAGGAGTGCGGTGCAATCTTTTCCAAGAATATCATACGGATTTTTTTTTACTCCAGGTATGTTAAGGCTATCCCTTCTTTATTTTTGGCATGATCTATACGATACGAACGAAACGAGCAAATACACAATTTCCATAAATTACTCTATTCATAAAAATACTAGAGATACTTGTGTTCTTGATTCCCCATGTGTCATATTACTCTATCATCTGTTAACGGATTGCAAAAATAGGCAAGTTGGTAAAGTTTATTTCATGATATTAATCAGAGGCATAATTGTCTTATAATGTATCAGGAGATTTTATTAACGTATTTT
Source organism: Nicotiana tabacum (assembly GCF_000715075.1). Lineage (NCBI taxonomy): Eukaryota > Viridiplantae > Streptophyta > Magnoliopsida > Solanales > Solanaceae > Nicotiana > Nicotiana tabacum. Next base: position 52,510,254 of record NC_134087.1, on the reverse strand, counting down.
ATATGCATTTCATGCATTTATACATGCACGTTGACCCATGACCAGATGGCGTTATATATATATATATATATATATATATATATATATATATATATATATATATATATATATATATATATATATATATGGGAAATGTTATGGCGTTATATACGCACCACCACCTGATCAGCGGCTATACGTTGATGATTTTGCCCACAGTGGCCGAGATGATACGATGGGATGCCCTCAAAGGCCTGATGATGTTATGAAATATGTACCTACGCGCGACATGATATTCATATGCATATGCATGACACTATAATTATTTCATGAATTAAAGAGCTATCAAGACTTACAGGATGAGTCATTTATTCTATATTTCTTCCATGTCTGTTATGTACTTATTTATGTGCCTTAAATATTCGGTACACCCCTTTTTCCGGGGGACGCTGTGTTTCATGCCCGCAGGTCCCGATAGACAGGTCGAGAGCCCTCTAAGTAGGCTATCAGCTCAGCGGAAGATGTTGGTGCGCTCTATTTGCTTCGGAGTTGCTTGTTTGGTTAGTATGATTTAGACGTGTATTGTTTGATATGGCGGGACTGTATCCCGACCTTTATGAAAATTATGTATTCTTAGAGGCTTATAGACAGATGTCATATACGTAAAAGATTGTATGGCCTTGTCGGCCTATGTTCAGTATACGAGTGATCTTTTTGGTCTTATAGGCCCGTATATCATATGTTAAAGTTTGTATTCCCTCATGCGTTACTCCAGTTCATTTACCTAGGATATTATGACACGAAAGATACGTTATGTTGGTACTCGGTTGAGTAAGATACAGGATGCCCATCGCGGCCCATCGGTTTGGGTCATGAAAACACAAGTGCGCAACATGTCCTCCAATATATGAATAGTGCACTCGGACTGTCTGTCCATGTAAGGGTGAAAAGATGTGCTCAACTCAATCAGAGTACCCAAATCTCGTTGTACGACCCTCCAAAACTTCGATGTAAACTGAGTACCTCTATCTGAAATGATGGAAATTGGGACACCATGCAGGCGAATAATCTCTCGGATATAAATATCAGCTAACCACTCTGAAGAATAGGTAGTATACACAGGAATGAAGTACGCGGACTTGGTCAGCCGATCCCCAATCACCCAAATAGCATCGAACTTCCTCAAAGCCCGTGGGAGTCCAACTACAAAATCCATGGTGATCCGCTCTCACTTCCACTCTAGAATATCTATCTGTTGAAGCAAGTCACCCGGTCTCTGATGCTCATATTCCACCTGCTGACAATTGAGACACCAAGCTACAAACCCCACTATATATTTGTTTATTCTCCTCCACCAATAGTGCTGTCTTAAATCCTGGTACATTTTCGTGCCACCCGGATGGATGGAATACCGCGAGCTATGAGCCTCCTCCAGAATCAACTCCCAAAGCCCATCTACATTGGGCGCACATATCCGACCCTACATCCTCAATACCCCATCATCACCGATAGTCACATCTCTAGCATCATCATGCAAATCCTTGTCCTTGAGGACAAGCAAATGAAGATCATCATACTGGCGTTCTCTGATGCGATCAAACAAGGAAGACCGAGAAACTATACAAGCTAGGATCCGACTGAGCTCCAAAATATCCAACCTCACCAGCCGTTTGGCCAAATCCTGAACATCAACCGCAAGAGGTCTCCGTAACGACCCAAGCCGATGGGCCACGAAGGGCACCTAGTACCTTAATCAACCGAGTACTAACATAACGTATCTTTCATATCATTCTATCATAGGTAAATGAAGCGGAGTAAAGCATGGGAATACAAACTTATACATATGAAGTACGGGCCTATAAGGCCAGCATGATTCTTTATATACTCAAAACATAGGCCGACAAGGCCATCCAAGTAAACGTATACATGACATCTGTCTACAAGCCTCTAGAATACATAATATCATAAAGGTCTGGACAGGGTCCCGACATACCAATAAATATATGTACTAATCATACTAACCAAAGAAGCAACTCCAGAGCAAATAGAGCACACCAAAACCTTCCGCTACATTGATAGCCTACTTGGAGGACTCTCGACCTGTCTATTAGGACCTGCGGGCATGAAACGCAGCATTCCCAGGCAAAAAGGTACGTCAGTACAAATAATGTACCGAGTATGTAAGGAATGAAAATCAGTAACTGGTAGACATGAGAGAAACATGGAGTAAAAGACTCAACATGTATATCTGAATAACTCGGTGAATTATTTAATATTGCAATGTCATGCATATGCGTATAAATGTCAAACCATGTATGGGTATATGCGTTCATAACATTATCAAGCCTTTGAGGGCATCCTAACATATCATCTCGGCCATTGTGGGAAAATCATTAATGTATATCAGCTGATCAGGTGGTGGTACGTATATAACGCCATAACCTTTTCCCATATTCCATATACATATATACGCGTATGTAACGTCGTCTCGTCATGGATAAATGTACATGCATAAATGAATAAAATGCATGAAAATATGTTAAAATCTCAATATTCTTTTAGAATAAACTTTATCAACTGCGTATTATTTTGAGACCCATGAACAGAAGATATAATAATATGTCACATGAGGAATCAAGAACGCAGATACCCCTAGTATTTCTATGAATAGAGTTGTTTATAAAAACTATGTGTTTGCTCGTTTCTTCTATATAACTTGGATCATGCCAAAAAGAAAGAAGGGATAGCTTAACATACCTGGAGTACGAAAAAATCCGTACGATATTCTTGAAAAAGGTTACACCGTACTCCCTTGAAGCCGCAAAATTTTACATTGCTACGGTTCTAACAATTCTCGTTGGAATTGTTTGGTTGCAAGAATTTCGTTGGAAGCTTTTTTTTATTGAGTTTAGCTTCTGTTCTTGACATACTTTAAATTAGGAAGAAATATATATATAATAACCAAACTTGTAGTATAGACTTTACACGTTAAAGTCTAACTTCTGTTCCTGATATTCTTTGAATTAGGAAGAAACATATATGAGAACTACACTTGAAGTATAGACTTTACACGTTAAATTTTATCTTCTGTTCTTGATATTCTTTGAATTAGGAAGAAACATATATGGGAACTAAACTTGAAGTATAGACTTTACGCGTTATTTGTTTGGTTAAAATACTAGTTATTTGTTTAGCTAGTTTTCTTGCTGCCACCTAAGCCAATATAATACTTAGTCATTTGTTTGGTTAGTTTTCTTGCTGCCACATTTTGGTGGGGGAATTTTAGTCTTAATTAATAATTTATTAATTAACTAGGTAATGTTCTGTTACCCGATAATTAATCAATTACTCACATAATTAAGAAATATCTCAAATTACTTAAAATACTACTCATTTTTAATATACTTTATACATCATACTATTACGGTTCGGGGTGTACATAGGTCGGGTTGGTTCGGATTTTACAATTACCAAACCAAACCAATTGTGTCGGGTTATTAAATATAAAAACCAAACCAAATCAATAAAACTCAGGTTTTTCACTCTCGGTTTTTTTCGGTTTTTTTTGGGTTTTCTCGGATTTTCGGGTTTTTTCCCGGTAAAATCTTCGTAGAACAAAACATATAAATTGTGCTCAAAATGTTTCTTTAGTCCTAGTAATATGCAACTATATAAAGTATTTTCCAATAAAATAATACAAAATATGAGATATGTCATGGCATTATCCTAAAATATTCAACAATAAAGATAATAAAATTATGTAATATAAATATTGTTAATTAAAAAGCCATAATAAAAATAAACATAATCTAAAAGTACTAAGTCATGCTAAAATAAGTAGACTAATAAGGGAGTATTAATTACATGATTAAATGCTAAAGAAAAAATAAAAATAGGTTATGCATCTGAATTATTGCAAAACAAAAAATAGATATTAAATACATTCTCGTTCGTAGTATTAAATTGAATGTCTTTTATTAGCATTAGTATTGATTTGATTTTGGTTTGGGCTTTTGTTAGCACTATTTAATTTACTAATGTTAATGGCTATAAAACTTATTGGAACATTCAAAAGTTGTAAGTCCAACCTTGAAATAATACCTCAAAAGATAAAATTATGAAATTTTTTAAGAAATATTTATAAATTACATCACAATAATTATATTTATATATTAAATATATCTAAAATTTCTATATATGTAATGTCGGGTTGGTTTGGTTCGGTTTGACTTTTAAAACCAAACCAAACCAATTATGATCGGGTTTTTTTTCAACACCAAACCATAGTCGGTTTTTTTTTTCTCGGTTTGACTCGGATTATCGGGTTGGTGTGGTTTGTCGGTTTCCTTTGTACACCCCTAATCACGGCCATATGGTATGGTACCTTGTATGGTACTAGTCCATAAATACCGGGTAGTTTAGCTCAGGTCGTATTTTATTCTGAAATGCCAAACTTCGACGAAACTCATTTTTTCGATTTGCTTACCATCTCACCTTCACGAATTTTATTATCCCTTGTTTGAAATAGCGTGATACTTATAATCCCAAAATAAATCCCATTCCTGAACTCACATCGATTAACTTACGATGAAATTTCAGCGTACGAGAATGCGGGACGTAACATTTTATTTTCGATCTTATATCAATTTACTTGTGGCGTACCTCCACGTATGAAAACATAGGGTGTAACATCATCCCCCCCTTTGGAATATTCGTCCTCGAATGTTGACTGATGTACTTATCATTCTCATAACCCATATGCCTTGTGAATACTTTAGTACTCGTCTTGCCATCTAGGCGACTATTCTGTGATTGAATCCCAAAGGTCAGTGCATTCCCCACTTTAAGCCTCTACGGCTTGTAGTCAGAATCCTTCTAATCTCGTAACTGTTGCTACCTTCTATCATGCAGCCTTTACGACTCTAACTTTGTATTTGTGCCTGACTTTTCTCTTCTCTTCCAGGTTTTATCCAATCTCTAGGCTTCACTTTGTGAACATATAAAATTATGTCAAGCTGTCCTTTTGGGCGTCACTAGCTTTACTACATCTAAGTAGGCCATATTATACCAAAATTTTTACTTCGAGTTATCGTTACTGAGGTCTGCTACCGAACTCCAGTTTACTCTCGCTGCTTATCCTATATGCATAAAGCTAAATCCTTTAACACTTCTTCATTACTGTTTATCTTAAGACTTATGGCCCAATCTCATCATGTACTTTGCAACTTTTACCCATCCATTGTTGATTCACCTCAATGTTGATCTACAATCATCCATTGATAACTTGAAATTTCGTACATAATATATTTCCACTAGGGCTTACGTTGCATCATGGAATATTTGAAGTGATTTTTTTGATCCACTTGGGTGATACGCTATTATACTTCCATAACTGTATTTCATTGCATCCCAGTGTGATTTACCTTATGTGGGTATTTTAATCCTGTGCAACTCATGAAATCCCCCTCTTTTTTTGTCTTTTTTCAAATCATTACTCAATCGAAGGCCAAAACGTCATCATTTACTTATCACAATTACACCCTCATTCCATTAACAGGGCAGCATTTCATTTCTTCTAAATGCTATTAGTCATAGACTCCTTTGAGTTTTTTCAGGTTATACTAAACATTCTATAACTTAGATAAACCATTAGCTCTATTGTTTTCATGGACTTAATCCTGAGGACTTATATATTCTCGTCACCTTTTTACTTGCCTTTCCTTATCCTTACTCATCTCTTCTTAAAACTTTGTCGCTCTACCATACTTTAGTTTGCAACCTATACATATCCATTTATACTACTCGCAACCTTCCTCCAACTTGCTTGCACCATAGATTTCCTTATGTTATTCTGGAACTTCAAATGAGACGTCACATCATCTCTAACTCTCCTCTACTCTCTTAACTAAACTTCTCAGTATTTAGAAACCATTGGCTGGAAGACATGCCGCTACCATTCCCGATTATTGAATCCACGTGCTTCTAGCCTTCTATATGAAGTATAGACTATTCACAACCTTCTGCATTTTGAGTATCTCGTACGTTGTTCACCTTTACCTTACTTATTTAAAATCTCGCATCATATCTTCTATCTCTTTCATAACCTCCCTTCCACATAGGTATGATTCATACCACAACTTGAAGCTCTATTATAATACTACAATCCGGTAGGAGCTTCATACTGACTTCTTATGAGGCTGTTACTTTTTTATTTTAAACTGGATTTATTGCAGAGCCATTATAGACTATGGTGTTGTATTATCTATTTTGTACCTCTGATTTTAAGGGAGATCCTGCAATGTTCTCGTTCACGATGTTTCTAGTTTTTTGGGTCCAATAATAAGACTCCTGAATACTTAGTTGATGTAACTCTTTAGTTTCCTCTTCCTTCTGATCAACCTTTATGTAAGCTTAAGTTATCTTCCGATTTGCAGCTCATGGTATTACTTTAGCCTTTCATGGATGCTATGGAATATCCAGGATGCATTGTTCTAACAATTCAATCTTTTGTCTATAACCTGGACTCAATTCTTTATTTTACTTCTATCGGAGTCTTCTACGGCTGTATGATTGTCAACATATGTGCTGCATGGATAATATTCCGAAATCTTAAGTGTGTTCATACCGTAACTAGATCAGGATCATTGATCAAATAATTTCTTTCATTCCATCTCCGCTTTCTTCAAACGCAAGCGATTTCTTTTCCTGGTCTTTTTGCCCCTTGTTGCATGCATACTTAACTTATCTTAGTGCCCACACATATACGAATTCCATACAACTCCTATGATATTGAATATCACTTCTGATTTTACTTCCCGTTCATTAGCCACGGTAGGTGACACTTTTTTTTTGGGGAGTGCATATAACGTTGTGATGAGACTGTTGTCATAAGACCATTTCCTCTTTAGGTCACTGAGATTAGGTTGAAGCCTTATTCCTTACTTCCTCAGCTAGTCTTTCATTGTAGTACTTAGGGAGGATCCTCTGACTCTTGTAAAGCTGTGAGCTTATTACATTGTATACTCGACGGATCTTTTGATATCCTTCCTCGCCTATAATTATCCGTAGTTACTTACCTCCGTGCCCTTGTGCTTGTAGGGTTGCTTCTGAGCTGATATTCTGATTGTCTTCCTAGTAGCATTCTCTTTTATTTTTGTAACACTCATATGGTATATTTAACTACCCCCAACTCCTATTTGAATTTTTGTCAAGCATTACAATGATATTACTGCGAGGCTGAATTCACTATATTGGGTTTCACTATGTTTATCGTGTATGATCTGTTGATTTGTCCGTACCTTCTTATCTAGTCATAACTAGGCTCTTCCTAAATCAACTGCTAACTACTCGTTCATCCATTCTCATACCAATATTCTGCGTTATCTTTCTTGGGGTTATTTCCTTTGCCTTAACTTACGTATCGCACTGGCTCCTTATTTATCAATAACATCTCGAGCATGAACATCGTGTTTGCATAATGCTCTAGAATTGCAGCATAACTATAGGATTTGGATAAGTGCAATCTTATCCTTTTCTCGGTCTTATCGCATTTTTTCTTTATTATTCCATAGTTACTACAACTACTTAATGCCACACTACTACATATTCCCCCCTTTAGGGAAGTGCTAAGATTTAGCGCTATGATGATCTACATATAGATGTTTTACCTCTTCATCATTGGCGTCTTCTCACATTATCGATGGCCCTCACTTGCCTTGTGGTAATCCTTCTGTACCAATGTTAATGAAATTCCTTACTCACGAGGGTGGAACTTAGTGTAATTGGCACACATAGTCCCTTAAGCTTAACTTTGCTCACATTGCTTGCTTTAGGGAAACGTCTTCCTGAATGACCATTTTCCGAATTTCTCAAGAATCTCCTTCTGTTGTCCATTCTATTATTGCCGGAACGAAATCTGAAACTCTCATGATGTTGACTATTATTAATAACTCAGTCCCTAATTCGTGTTTAGTTTATATTGTTCACCAGCCCATACTGATTTCTATTATTCTGGGGTCTAACTTCTCCTTCTGGTAGTTGCATTGGAGTCACAAACTTATTTCTCGAAGTGAGGATATGACTTTATGGCATGTATTCTTTTTTTGCCTCAAGGCATGTCACCTCTCGTCTTTTCCTTTACTTGACTATAGACTATGTAATATTGTCATCTTTTTGACCTACCATTGTCATCCATGTATCACATCTTACTCTTAATGCTTCATTAGCTCTCTTCTTATTTCCTGCTAACATTTCTGTCAATCACTTTATTCTGAAAACTTCAACAAAATATTCTTTTTCTTTTAGCTCTCCTTTGCTCCAGCCATTGGCTCTTCGGGTTGCCTAGCATTATTTTTCTACTAGGGATGGGAGTCATACTAAGATAATATTTATCCTTTCCAGGTTTTCAGTACTTATCTTTGTAGCACTCATATCTAGCTGTACTATTTTAGAGTGCACCATCTAGGTGTTTTACAAAGAGATCCATTACCACGTTTGCACTATCCTTCGGAAATGTGGACTAATTTTACCAATCCATTGGGATACTCTAACCCCAATCGGATCCTAATAACCCGTCCTTCTCTTAAACTATATCTGTTAGCTCTCATAGAGCATAACTGAGATCGGTGTCATCGATTGTACGTACATCTGTCAGTATTGAAGGTAAATCAAAATGCTCATATCTCCCTTCTTGAATGGTAAATAATGATAATAATTATTAACTGGGTACGTTGTACCCTTCTTCACCTAACTTCTTTTACTTGCTAAAACTTGTGTCTACCTTCCGATTTTGTTAATCCTTTTTACCGTAAGAGTGGATAAGTATTCTTGCCTTAAAACTCCTTATCAAGAACCTTACACCTTTTAGTACACGCATGGTCTACTGAAGACCTCACATTTACTTATCATAACCATGATGCAAAATCGAGTTCATCTGACTTCAAGACTTCCACAACTATATCTCTTACCGACCGTCTTTCTGAATGTAGGTATCATCTTATTACGAATAAAATAGTAGTTAGAAATTTGAATTCTTACAACTGAGCTCTACCACACGATCTAGAGTAAGAACAAAAAGTGACAATTCTAAATGCCTTGTAGCCTCCTGCTTATAAGTGTGGTGCACGACACACCCATAAACAAGACTCTACTAGACACGGCTTGTAGACTCCCTAGGACAGAACTACTCTGATACCACTTTTGTCACGACCCAAACTGATGGACAACGATGGGCACCCGGTACCTTACTCAACCGAGTACCAACATAACGTATCTTTCATATCATTCTATCATAGGTAAATGAACCGGAGTAAAGCATGAGGGAATATAAACTTATACATATGAAGTACGGGCCTATATGGCCGGCATGATTTTTTATATACTGGAAACATAGGCCGACAAGGCCATACAAGTATCCGTATACATGACATCTGTCTACAAGCCTCTAAGAATACATAATATCATAAATGTTGGGACAGGGTCTCGCCATACCAATAAATACATGTACTAATCATACTGACCAAAGAAGCAACTCCGGAGACAATGGAGCGCACCAACACCTTCCGTTGTGTTGATAGCCTACTTGGAGGACTCTCGACCTGTCTATCAGGACCTGCGAGCATGAAACATAGCGTCCCCAGTCAAAAGGGATGTCAGTACAAATAATGTACCGAGTATGTAAGGAATGAAAATCAGTAACTAGTAGACATGAGAGAAACATGGAGTAAAAGACTCAACATGTATATCTGAATAACTCTGTGAATCATTTAATATTATAATGTCGTGCATATGCGTATAAATTCATACCATGCATGGGTATATGCGTTCATAACATCATCAAGCCTTTGAGGGCATCTCATCATATCATCTCAGCCACTATGGGCAAATCATCAACATATACCAGCTGATCAGGTGGCGGTGCGTATATAACGCCATAACCTTTTCCCATATCCCATATACATATAATATACGCGTATATAACGTCATTTGGTCATGGGTCAATATACATGTGTAAATAACGTCGTCTGGTCATGGGTCAATGTACATGCATAAATTAATAAAATGCATGAAAATATGTTTAAAATCTTAATATTCTTTTCGGATAAACTGTATCAAGTGCGTATTATTTTGAGACCCATGAATAAAAGATATAATAATATGCCACATTGGGAATCAAGAATACAGAGACCCCTAGTATTTCTATGAGTAGAGTCTTTTTATGAAAATTGTGTGTTTGCTTGTTTCTTCTATATAACTTGGATCATGCCAAAAAGAAAGAAGGGATAGCCTTAACATACCTGGAGTACGAAAAAATCCATACGATATTCTTGGAAAAGGTTGCACAGTACTCCCATTAAACCGCAAAATTTTACGCTGCTACGATTATAACAATTCTCGTTGGAATTGTTTGGTTGCAAGAATTTCATTGGAAGCTTTTTTTTATTAAGTTTAGCTTTTGTTCTTGACATACTTTGAATTAGAAAGAAATATATAATATAATAACCAAACTTGTAGTATAGAGTTTACACGTTAATATCTATCTTATGTTCTTGATATTCTTTGAATTAGGAAGAAACATATATGAGAACTACACTTGAAGTATAGACTTTACACGTTAAAGTCTAGCTTCTGTTCTTGATATTCTTTGAATTGGGAAGAAACATATATGAGAACTAAACTTGAAGTATAGACTTTACACGTTATTTCTTTGGTTAAAATACTAGTTATTTGTTTAGCTAGTTTTCTTGCTGCCACCTAAGCCAATATGATACTTAGTCATTTGTTTGGTTAGTTTTCTTGCTGCCACATTTTGGTGGGGGAATTTTAGTCTTAACTCATGATTTATTAATTAACTAGGTAATGTTTCATTACCCAATAATTAATCAATTACCCGCATAATTAAGAAATATCTCAAATTAATTAAAATACTACTCATTTTTAATATACCTTATACATCATACTATCACGGTCATATGGTATGGTACCTTGTATGGTACTAGTTCATAAATACCAGGTAGTTTAACTCAGGTCGTATTTTATTCCAAAATGCCAAACTTCAACGAAACTCATTTTTTCGATTTGCTTACCCTCTCACCTTCACGAGTTTACTTATGCCTTGTTTGAAATAGCGCGATACTTATAATCCCAAAATAAATCTCATTCCCGAACTCACATCGATTAACTTACGATGAAACTTTAGCGTACGAGAACGCGGGACGTAATATTTTATTTCTGATCTTATATCAATTTATTTATGGCGTACCTATACGTACAAAAACATGGGGTGTAATAGTCTCTCCCCAACAGGAATAAATGCAAAACTACTCATACTCACTGCCTTCCTACACAAGGCATCGGCCACTATATTGGCCTTCCCCGGATGGTACAAAATAGTAATATCATAGTCCTTTAGCAGCTCCAACCATCTCCGCTGCCTCAAATTGAGATCCTTCTGTTTCAACAAATGCTGGAGGCTACAATGATTAGTAAACACCTCACAAGACACACCATAGAGATAATGCCTCCAAATCTTCAACGCGTGAACAATGGCAACCAACTCCAAATCATGAACCTGGTATTTCTTCTCATGGGGCTTCAACTGACGAGAAGCATAAGCAATCACTCTACCCTCCTACATAAACACACACCCGATGCCAATCTGAGAAGCATCAAAATATACCGTATAAGAACCTGAAGCTGATGACAAAACCAACATTAGAGATGTGGTCAAGGCAGTCTTAAGCTTCTGAAAGCTCGCTTCACACTCATCCGACCACTTGAAAGGAGCACCCTTTTGGATCAAATTGGTCAAGGGTGATGCAATAGATGAAAATCCCTGAATGAACCGATAGTAATAACCCATCAACCCAAGAAAGCTAAGAATCTCTATGGCTGAGGACGATTTGGGCGAACTCTGAACTGCCTCTATCTTCTTTAGATCAACCTGAATACCCTCACTGGACACCACATGCCCCAAGAATGCAACTGAATCGAGCCAAAACTCACACTTGGAGAACTTAGCATAAAGCTTCTCCTCCCTCAACCGATGTAATACAACTCTCAAATGCTCAGCGTGCTCCTCCTGGATACGCGAGTACACCAGAATATCATCAATGAAAACAATAATAAATGAGTCGAGATAAGGTCGAAACATGTCGTTCATCAAATGCATAAACGTTGCAGGGGCATTGGTCCACCCAAAAGACATCACAAGGAATTCATAATGACCATATCAGGTCCTGAAAGCTGTCTTAAGAATGTTCGAGTCCCTAATCTTCAACTGGTGATACCCTGACATGAGATCAATCTTGGAGAACACCCTCTCTCCCTGAAGTTGGTCAAATAAAATATCATACGAGGCAAAGGATACTTGTTCTTGATTGTGACTTTGTTCAACTGGCTGTAATCAATGCACATCCTCATCGTGCCATCCTTCTTCTTCACAAATAGAACAGGCACACCCCAAGGTGACACACTAGGCAGATAAACCCCTTATCAAGGAGTTCCTGAAGCTGCTTCTTCAACTCCTTTAACTACGCCGACTCCATACGATACGGTGGAATAGAAATGGGCTGAGTGCCCGACACCAAATCAATACCGAAGTCATATCCCTGTCCGGTACCATGCCCGGTAGGTCTGCAAGAAACACATCCGAAAAATCCCTCACTGCCGAAACTGAATCGATAGTAGGAGTCTCTGCACTGACATCCCTCACAAAGGCCAAATAATAAAGACAACCCTTCCTAACCATTTGTTGGGCCTTCAAAAATGAAATCACCCTACTGGGAACTTAATCCGACAAACCTTGCCACTCAATCTATGGAACCCTAAGCATAGCCAATGTCACCGTATTAGCATGGCATTTCATTATAGCATGACACGGATACAACCAATCTATACCCAATATCACATCAAAATCAACCATACTAAGCAGTAAAAGGTCCACTCGAATCTCCAAACACCCAATAGTCACCACATAAGACCGATATATGCGTTCCATAATAATAATATCGATCACCAGAGTAGATACACGAATGGATGAAATAAGAGACTCGTGGGGTGTATCCAAATATTGAGCAAAATATGATGACACATATGAAAAAGTGGAACTAGGATCAAATAATACAGAGGCATCCCTATGGAAAACTGAAACAATACCTGTGATCACAGCATCTGAAGCAATAGCATCTGGTCTGGCTGGGAGTGCATAGAAATGGGCCTGACCACCACTTGATCGACCTCCCCCTCTAGGGTGACCCCTAGCTGACTGGGCGGGTTGTTAAGTAACCGGTGTTGAAGTCGATGGCTGACTCCTCTGTTGGAGGACCCCCATGACGATGAGAATACTGCCTCTACATATACCCCAACTCTCCACACTCATAACAACCCCTTGGTGCTGGTAACAGGGACTGAAGAGAACCCCTAGCACCGGGATGACTGGTAGAAGAACCTGGCATAGAGGAGCCCTAAAATGATGAAGCATGTGACAAACTCTGGTTGGGAGGGCACTAAGTGATGAATGGCCTTGATGAGAACTGTGAGAACCATGGCCCGATGATGCCCCATGGTGAACTAGGTGAGCTGGCTGAGCATGTCTAAATGGATGGCCTCTGCCGTGCTGGAACTGACCCCCATGAGGAGCAAGAGACTCCAAGAAAGCAAACTAAATCATAGATACGAAAGTTTCCCTACAAAGGGGCTGGCTTCAACAACCCATAAGGGACGGCTTGCCAAGCTACACAAACAATTAATTTGCTTATAGTCGCAAAAGTTTTCCTACAAAGGGGTTGGCTTCAACAACCCATAAGGTACGGCTTAGCTACATAAATAGTTAATTTGCTTATAGTCGTAAAAGTTTTCCTACAAATGGGCTGGCTTCAACAACCCATAAGGGGCGACTTACCAAGCTACAAAACTCATAAAACTTTCGTACTATAACCAACGTTAGCTATTTATAACTCACAAAACATTTGTACTACAATAAGCTTACTTTCTTAGAGTATTCTTACTCTATTTTCATACATGGACCGGCCTTTTCATCCACTCGAAAGAAAGAACAAGAGGGAAATTTAGGAGATATCTAAAAATGGACCGTTCTAGCAAAGCAAAGGTTCCAGCACGGCAAAGGCCAAGCTACACAAACAGTTAATTTTCTTATTGTAGTACGAAAGTTTTGTACTACAATATTGGAGCACCCCCAAAACTACCAGATCCACGAGGCCTCTTGTCCTCCCTCTCTACTCGCTCCTGACGGCGAATCGAATCTATGTCCCGAGCAATGTCAACAACCTCCTCAAAAGAAGCACCAGACACCCTTTCTCTAGTCATAAGAATTTGTAGCTGATATGAGAGGCCATCAACGAACCTCCTGATCCTCTCCCTATCTGTGGGAACCAACCAGAAAGCATTACGGGAAAACTCAGAGAACCTCATCTCATACTGGGTCATAGTCATAATATCCTAACGCAACTACTCGAACTTCTTGTGCAGCTTCTCTCTATGAGACTGCGGTACATATTTCTCCAAAAAGAGAGCGGAGAACTGCTGCCAGGTGAGGGCCATTGCACGATAGGCCTATGCCTTTCATAAGCCTCCCTCCAAGTAAAGGTACCTCCAGAGAACTGAAAGGTAGTGAACGAGACCCCACTGGTCTCAAAAATACCCACCGTACGTAGAATCCCCTAACACTTATCTAAGAAACCCTGGGCATCCTCGCCCTCTGTACCACTGAAAGTCGGAGGCTGAAGTCTACCAAACCTCTCCAACCTACGCTACTCATTATCAGGCATGAATGGTACTATATAATCTTGAGCAGGTACAACCGGCTGGGCTGGTGGTGCCTCCGATGTTTGGTGGAGAAGAATGAAGAAAGATATTGTGGGATGTGTAGCTCCGGGTCTCAACTGTCAGCAGGTGAAGTATGAGCATCAGAGACTGGGTGGCTTATTTCAGCATATGGTTATTCCCGAGTGGTGGGAGAGAATCACGATGGACTTTGTGGTTAGACTTCCTCAGACTTTGAAGAAGTTCGATGCTATTTGGGTGATTGTGGATCGGCTGACCAAGTCTGCGCACTTCATTCCTGTGTGTACTACCTATTCTTCAGAGCGGTTGGCAGGGATTTATATCCGGGAGATTGTTCGGTTGAATGGCGTTCCTATTTCCATCATCTCAGATAGAGGTACTCAGTTTACTTCGCAGTTCTGGATAGCCGTGCAGAGAGAGTTGGGTACTCAGGTAGAGTTGAGCACAGCGTTTCATCCTCAAACGGACGGACAGTCCGAGCATACTATTCAAATATTGGAGGACATGTTGCGTGCTTGTGTTATTGACTTTGGAGGTTCATGGGATAAGTTTCTACCACTTGCAGAGTTTTCTTACAACAATAGCTACCAGTCGAGTATTCAGATGGCTCCATATGAGGCTTTGTACGGGAGGCGGTGTAGATCTCCGGTTGGTTGGTTCGAGCCCGGCGAGGCTAAACTATTAGGGACAGATTTGGTTCAGGATGCCTTAGAGAGGATGAAGGTGATTCAGGAGAGGCTTCGTACAGCACAGTCACGTCAGAAGAGTTATGCGGACCGGAAGGTTCGAGATGTGTCCTACATGGTCGGTGAGAAGGTCCTGCTGAAGGTTTCACCCATGAAGGGTGTTATGAGATTTGGGAAGAAAGGCAAGTTGAGTCCTCGATTCATTGGGCCTTTTGAGGTGCTTCGGAAGATTGGGGAGGTGGCTTATGAGCTTGCTTTACCACCCAGCTTGTCGAGTGTGCATTCGGTATTTTATGTTTCTATGCTCCGAAAGTATATTGGGGATCCGTCTCATGTTTTGGACTTCAGCACGGTTCAGTTGGATGACGATTTGACCTTTGATGTAGAGCCAGTAGCTATTTTGGGTCGCCAGGTTCGGAAGTTGAGGTCAAAGGATATAGTTTCAGTGAAGGTGCAGTGGAGAGGTCGGCCCGTGGAGGAGACCACCTGGGATACCGAGCGGGAGATACAGAGAAGATATCCTCATCTTTTTTAGGCTTCAGGTATGTTTCTTGACTCATTCGAGGACGAACGTTTGTTTAAGTTGAGGAGGATGTGACGACCCGGCCAGTCGTCTCATGAGTTACCGCTCCATTTCCCCCATTTCATCTTCTTTATGCTTCGTTATCCGTGTTTTATGGGATCGAGATGATTAGTTCGAGTTCGGAGAGGATTTGGTAAGAAATGAGACACTTAGTCTCTTTTAAGAAGGCTTAAGTTGGAAAAGTCAACTGGATGTTGACTTATGTGTTAGAGGGTTCGGATGTGAGTTCTGATGGTTCGGTTAGCTTCGGGAGGTGATTTGTGACTTAGGAGAGTGATCGGAAGTGGTTTTGGAGGTACAGTGTAGAATTAGGCTTGAATTGGCGAAGTTAGTATTTTGGCGAATTCTGGTTGATAGGTGAGATTTTGATCCGAGGGTCAGAATGGAATTCCGAGAGTTTCTGTAGCTTCGTTATGTCATTTTGGACTTGTCTGCAAAATTTGAGGTCATTCGGACGTGGTTTGGTTGGGTTTTTGATCAAAAATAGAATTTGGAAGTTCTTGAGATTCATAGGCTTGAATTCGAAGTGATTTGATGATTTTGGTGTTAGTCAAGGTGTTTTGATGATTGGAACAAGTTTGAATAATGTTTAGGATGCGTTGGTGCTTTTGGTTGAGGTCTCGGGGGCCTCGGGTGTGTTTCGGGTGAGTTTTGAGCGAGTACGGACACCCCGGAACTTAGAAAAATGGAGGGAGCAGCAGTTTTGGCGCGGATCGCGCTCCTTTTCGCGCTGGCCACGCTGGCATAGTGCTGGCCGCGTCAAAGTGGCCGCGGCCGCGGTCGTGAATACTGTAGGTTGCTGGTCTTACTTCGGAAGCTCATATCATTTGATCCACAAGGAACTTTGAGGTGATTCAAAAATGAACGTTGTTGTCCTTTGTGTCTAGTTTCCAGAAAGGTAAAGATATCGCAATTTGGACATCTGTAGCGAAAGTTATGGCCAAAATACTAAAGTCTGTCCCTACAGAGTAAGACCTGAGCGGCCGCGGTCGTTTTTGCGCGGATCCCGCTGGTTTTGCACGGACCGCGGTCATTTTTGTGCGGTCAGCGGTGTCGGAATCAGAGGGGTACTCTATAAATACGAGGTTTTGGGTTTTATTTGATATTTTGACCTAGAGAGCTCGGATTTTGGCGATTTTTTGAAGGTTTTTCATGAAATTAGTTGGGGTAAGTGATTCTAACTCAGATTTGGTTAGAGTACATGAATCTATCACTGAATTCATCATTTAATTCGTGATTTGAGATGGAATTTGGGAAGAAAATTTTGGAACCTTTCAAAAATGTAAAATGATGATTTGAAGAACCAAATGGTATCAGAATTGGATAATTTTGGTATGGTTAGACTCGTGAGGGTATGAGTATTCTGAAAATATAAATTTTACCCGATTTCGAGACGTGGGCCCGGTGCTCGGGTTTTGCTAATTTCGAGATTTTTGATATTTTCGAATGTTTTCACTTGGGCTTTGTTCCCTTAGCATATTGTGACATATTCGTTCTGATTTTGGATAGATTCGACTCGCATGGAGGCCAATTCAAGGGGCAAAGGCGTCGTGAGCTAGAGAATTATCCAGTTCGAGGTGAGTAATGGTTGTAAATGATGTTTTGAGGGTTTGAAACCCCGGATTGCACATCGTAGTGCTATATTGAGGCAAGATGCTGGATGATGAGCGTGGGGTTATCACTACTGGGGATTGTGACTTGGTCCATCCCGATTGATGATTTTACCGAATATTTGACTGAAATTCATTTGTTACCATCATGATTTGGGCTGACTGCCATAATTGGGCTTCGTGCCAACTATTTGGACCCTTCGGGGATTTTTATCACTGATTCCTTACTGCTTGACTTATTATTTGAACTCAGTCCTGTTGATATCTACTGTTTTACAAACTCAGCCACTTTTACTCAGATTTGAAACTTAAATGATATTTCTACATCATGTTTTGGGCTGAGAACTACTGTTTTACTAATGCCCAAGGGGCTTATGATGATTTCTGGACTGAGTGAGGCCGAGGGCCATATGTGAGGATATGTTGAGTGATATGAGGCCGAAGGCCTGAGATACTATTTATGTCATGTGGTGGCTTGAGTGATGTGAGGATATGTTGAGTGATAATGCCACGAGGTGTCTTGATATAGGGCTTGGGCCGTAAGGGGCCCCTCTGGAGTCTACACACCCACAGTGAGCGCGGGTACCCATATGATTTGAAACAGTGGTAACAATGACACTGTTTGATGAAAGTTGGTCAGGTAACAATGGCTAACCATTATGCTGAGTGATTGTGAGGTAGCCCGCAGGGCTGATACTGTACTGAGAGTGAGCCCGAGGGGCTGATACTATGCTGAGCAATTGATACTGTGCCCGACGGGCGGATTTCTACTTGTTAAATTACCTGTTTTACTTGTTTTAAAAAGGAATATCATTTGATTTCTTCACTAATTTACTGCTTTAAGTGATTTTACTGCTTGATATGGAATTGCTTTGTGCCTTTACGTATTTTCATACTTTCAGCCATTATTTGTAATTATTACTCACTGAGTCGGAGTACTCACATTACTCCCTACACCATGTGTGTAGATTCAGGTATAGTAGAGTCCGCACCTGAGCGCTGATTCCTTTCAGGCTAGGCAGTGATTTGGAGTTACGAGGTAGCTGTTGACGTCTGCAGCCCCTTGACTCTCTTATCCTCTATCATTTATGTTTTCTTCAAACTGTTGTATCGGATTCCGTACTTTGTAGACCTATAGTAGATTCTGTAGTAGCCATGACTTGTGACACCCCAGTTTGGTCTATGTCGGGATGGTTCCTGCTGTTATTATCATTAAATTCCGCAATTTATGAGCATTATATTATATGTTATTACTATTTATGATGATTAACTGTTTAAAGGAGGTGTTCCATTTTGGTCTGGCTGGCCTTGTCTTCACGAGAGGCGCCATCACGACCGGGTTCGGGGATCGCGTCGTGACAAGTTGGTATCAGAGTCTAGGTTACTTAAGTCTCACGAGTCATGAGCAGGTTTAGTAGAGTCTCGCGGATCGGTACGGAGACGTCTGTATTTATCCTCGAGAGGCTGCAGAACCTTTAGAAAAAATTTCATATTCTTGAAACTCTTGTCGTGCGAACTTGTTGGTCCGAGTACTAAACTTTTGATATTCCATTCTCTCACAGATGGTGAGGACGCGAGCTACCGGATGAGGTGGACGACCACCAGTGCCACCCACTGAGGCCACTAGAGGCCGTGGACGCGATCGTGGACGTGGCAGGGGCAGATCTGCGAGGACAGCACCTGTTGATGCATCGGCTGCCCCGGCTCCGGATCAGGCTCCCGCTATGGATGCTCCAACAGTACTAGTTCAGGCACCAGCTATGCCTATCGTGGTTCTGGGTCTTCAGGAGACCTTGGCACAGATCTTATCAGTTTTCACTTGCCTGGCTCAGGCAGTTTCAGCCACTACAGCAGTAGCTACTTCACAGGCCGGGGGAGGCAATCAGACCCCGCTACTCGCACACCTGAGCAGGTAGTGCAAGGACTATAGACACCGGGGGCACCTCCAGCTCAGCCGGTTGCACCAACTCAGGAGTTTATTGTGCCAGTTATGCCGGATGATGAGCAGCGTCGTCTTGAGAGGTTTGGTAGACTCTAGCCTCCGTCATTCAGTGGTGCCGAGGGTGAGGATGCCTAGGGTTTTCTGGATAAATGTCAGCAGATGCTCCGTACAGCAGGGATTCTTGAGACTAGTGGTGTGGCATTTACCACCTTTCAGTTTACTGGGGCTGCCTTCACATGGTGGGAGGCGTATGAGAGGCGTAGGCCGGTTGGAGCAGCGCCCCTTACTTGGCAGCAGTTCTCCACTCTCTTCTTGGAGAAGTATGTACCGCAGTCCCGCAGAGAGGAGCTGCGTAGACAGTTTGAGTTGTTGCAACAGGGGGATATGACTGTGTCACAGTATGAGTCGAGGTTTTCTGAGTTGGCTCATCATACCACTTGGATGGTTCCGACAGATCATGAGAGGATCAGGAGATTTGTTGATGGCCTTAACTATCACTTCCTTATTCTTATGACCTGAGAGAGGGTGTTGGGTGCTACGTTCGAGGAGGTGGTCGATATCGCTCGCGAGATTGAGACGATTCGCCGTCAGGATCGAGAGAAGAGGGAGGCCTTTGAGGGGCCAGTTTCAGCATGGTAGAGGTCATTCTTTCAGGCATGCTTAGCCAGTCTGCCTAGAGTATCGCGGGGAATCTTCGGGTCATGGTCATAATGGATCTCAGCGGGGCCAGTCATCATTCAGTGCCCTTCCAGCCCAGAATTCATCTCGTGCCTCGTCAGCTCAGGGTTCTTCTGTGCTGAGTGTATCAGCTGGTCACTCCGGTGTGAGGGGTTCCCTTCAGTCCCCTTCTCCAGCACCTGGGAGTTGTTATGAGTGTGGAGAGTTTGGACATGTGTGGAGGCAGTGTCCTCGTCGCATGGCTAGTTCATCTCAGCAGAGGGGTCAGCCCTCAACTACTACTCCAGTTACCTCACCACCTGCCTAGCCAGCTAGGGGTGGAGGTCATGCAGCTAGGGGTCGCCCTAGAGGGGGAGGTCGATCAGGGGGCGGTCAAGCCCGTTTCTATGCACTTCCTGGTAGGCCAGATGCTATTGCTTCAGATGTTGTCATTACAGGTATTGTTTCAGTCTGCCACAGAGATGCCTCTGTATTATTTGATCCCAGTTCCACCTTTTCTTATGTGTCATCATACTTTGCTCGTTATTTGGGTACGCCCCGTAAGTTTCTTGCTTTACCTGTTCATGTATCTACCCTAGTGGGCGATACTATTGTGGTAGACTGTGTGTACCGGTCATGTGTGGTGACTATTGGGGGTCTGGAGACCCGAGTGGATCTATTGCTATTGAGCATGGTGGTTTTGATGTCATTTTGGGCATGGATTGGCTATATCCGTGTCGTGCTATTCTAGACTGTCATGTTAAGACAGTTACTTTGGCTATGCCGGGTGTGCCGTGGATCGAGTGGCGTAGTGTGACTGATTATATCCCTAGTAGAGTGATCTCATTCTTGAAGGCCCAGCGTATGGTTGGGAAGGGTTGCCTTTCATATCTAGCATTTGTGAGGGATGTTGGAGCTGAGACTCCTAGTATTGATTTTGTCCCAGTTGTGAGGGATTTTCCCGATATTTTTCCTGCAGACCTGTCGGGCATGCCACCGGACAGGGATATTGATTTTGGTATTGACCTGGTGTCGGGCACCCATCCCATTTCTGTTCCGCCATATCGTATCGCAGCAGTAGAGTTGAAGGAATTGAAAGAACAGCTTCAGGAACTCCTAGATAAGGGGTTCATTCGGCCTAGTATGTCCCCTTGGGATGCACCGGTTTTGTTTGTGAAGAAGAAGGATGGCACGATGAGAATGTGCATTGATTATAGGCAATTGAACAAAGTAACAATTAAGAACAAGTATCATTTACCTCACATTGATGATTTATTTGATCAGCTTCACGGAGTGAGGGTGTTCTCCAAGATTGATCTCCATTCGGGTTATCACCAGTTGAAGATCAGGGATTCAGATATTCTTAAGACTGCTTTCAGGACCAGATATGGTCATTATGAGTTTCTTGTTATGTCCTTCGGGCTAACCAATGCCCCAGCAGCATTCATGCATTTGATGAACAGTGTATTTCGGCCTTATCTGGATTCGTTCGTTATTGTATTCATTGATGATATCCTGGTGTACTCGCGTAGTCAGGAGGAGCACGCGGAGCATTTGAGAGTTGTGTTACAGAGACTGAGGGAGGAGAAGCTTTATGCAAAATTCTCCAAGTGTGAGTTTTAATTCAGTTCAGTGGCTTTCTTGGGGCACGTGGTGTCCAGCGAGGGTATACAGGTTGATCCGAAGAAGATAGAGGCGGTTTAGAGTTGCCCAGACCATCCTCAGCCACAGAGATTCGTAGCTTTCTTGGGTTAGCAGGCTATTATCGCCGGTTTGTTCAGGGATTTTCCTCCATTGCATCGCCCTTGACCAAGTTGACTCAGAAGGGTGCTCCATTCGTATGGTCGGACGAGTGTGATGAGAGCTTTCAGAAGCTCAAGACAGCCTTGACCACAGCTCTAGTGCTGGTTTTTCCATCAATTTCAGGTTCATATACTGTGTATTGTGATGCTTTAAGAGTTGGGATTGGTTGTGTGTTGATGCAGGAGGGTAGAGTTATTTCTTATGCTTCTCGGCAGTTAAAGCCCCATGAGAAGAACTACCCCGTTCATGATTTGGAGTTGGCTGTCATAGTTCATGCATTGAAGATTTGGAGGCATTACTTGGATGGCGTATCTTGTGAGGTGTTCACTAATCATCGCAGTCTTCAGCATTTGTTCAAGCAAAAGGATCTTAATTTGAGGCAGCGGAGATGGTTGGAGTTGCTTAAGGATTATGATATCACTATATTGTACCATCCAGGAAAGACCAATGTGGTGGTCGATGCTTTGAGCCGAAAGGCAGTGAGTATGGGGAGTTTGGCAATAATTCTAGTTGGGGAGAGACCTCTTGCGGTTGATGTTCAGGCCCTGGCCAATCGGTTCGTGAGGCTAGATATTTCGGAGCCTAGTCGGGTGTTGGCTTGTGTGGTTTATTGGTCTTCTTTGTATGATTGCATCAGAGAGCGCCAGTATGATGATCCACATTTGCTTGTCCTGGGGGACAAAGTTCAGCATGATGATGCTAGAGACGTGACCGTCGGTGATGATGGTGTGTTGAGGATGCAGGGCCGGATCTGTGTGCCCAATGTGGATGGGCTTAGAGAGCTGATTCTGGAGGAGGCCCATAGCTCGCGGTGTTCCATTCATCCGGGTGCCGCGAAGATGTATCAGGATTTGAGGCAGCACTATTGGTGGAGAAGAATGAAGAAAGATATTGTGGGATGTGTAGCTCGGTGTCTCAACTGTCAACAGGTGAAGTATGAGTATCAGAGACCGCGTGGCTTATTTCAGCAGATGGTTATTCCCGAGTGGAAGTGGGAGAGAATCACGATGGACTTTGTGGTTGGACTTCCTCGGACTTTGAAGAAGTTCGATACTATTTGGGTGATTATGGATCGGCTGACCAAGTCTGCGCACTTCATTCTTGTGTGTACTACCTATTCTTCAGAGCGGTTGGCAGGGATTTATATCCGGGAGATTGTTCGGTTGCATGGCGGTCCTGTTTCCATCATCTCAGATAGAGGTACTCAATTTACTTCGCAGTTCTGGATAGCCGTGCAGAGAGAGTTGGGTACTCAGGTAGAGTTGAGCATAGTATTTCATCCTCAAACGGACGGACAGTCCGAGCGTACTATTCAAATATTGGAGGACATGTTGCATGCTTGTGTTATTGACTTTGGAGGTTCATGGGATAAGTTTCTACCACTTGCAGAGTTTGCTTACAACAACAGCTACCAGTCGTGTATTCAGATGGCTCCATATGAGGCTTTGTACGGGAGGCGGTGTAGATCTCTAGTTGGTTGGTTCGAGCCCGGCGAGGCTAGACTATTGGGGATAGATTTGGTTCAGGATGCCTTAGAGAGGGTGAAGGTGATTCAGGAGAGGCTCCGTACAGCGCAGTCATGCCAGAAGAGTTATGCGGACTGGAAGGTTCGAGATGTGTCCTACATGGTCGGTGAGAAGGTCTTAATGAAGGTTTCGCCCATGAAGGGTGTTATGAGATTTGGGAAGAAAGGCAAGTTGAGTCCTCGGTTCATTGGGCCTTTTGAGGTGCTTCGGAGGATTGGGGAAGTGGCTTATGAGCTTGCTTTACCACCCAGCCTGTCAAGTGTGCATCCGGTATTTCATGTTTCTATGCTCCGGAAGTATATTAGGGATCCGTCTCATGTTTTGGACTTCAGCACGGTTCAGTTGGATGACGATTTGACCTTTGATGTGGAGCCAGTAGCTATTTTGGGTCGCCACGTTCGGAAGTTGAGGTCAAAGGATATAGTTTCAGTGAAGGTGCAGTGGAGAGGTCGGCCCGAGGAGGAGGCCACCTATGAGACCGAGCGGGAGATATAGAGCAGATATCCTCATCTGTTTGAGGCTTCAGGTATGTTTCTTGACTCGTTCGATGACGAACGTTTGTTTAAGTTGGGGAGGATGTGACGACCCGGCCAGTCGTCTCATGAGTTACCGCTCCATTTCCCCCATTTCATCTTCTTTATGCTTTGTTATCCATGTTTTATGGTATTGAGATGATTAGTTCGAGTTCGGAGAGGATTTGGTAAGAAATGAGATACTTAGTCTCTTTTAAGAAGGCTTAAGTTGGAAAAGTCAATCGGATGTTGACTTATGTCTTAGAGGGTTCGGATGTGAGTTCCGATGGTTCGGTTAGCTTCGGGAGGTGATTTGTGACTTAGGAGAGTGATCGGAAGTGGTTTTGGAGGTACAGTGTAGAATTAGGCTTGAATTGGCGAAGTTAGTATTTTGGCGAATTCTGGTTGATAGGTGAGATTTTGATCCGAGGGTCGGAATGGAATTCCGAGAGTTTCTGTAGCTTTGCCATGTCATTTTGGACTTGTCTGCAAAATTTGAGGTCATTCGGACGTGGTTTGGTTGGGTTTTTGATCAAAAATAAAATTTGGAAGTTCTTGAGATTCATAGGCTTGAATTCGAGGTGATTTGATGATTTTGGTGTTAGTCGAGGTGTTTTGATGATTGGAACGAGGTTGAATAATGTTTAGGATGCGTTGGTGCTTTTGGTTGAGGTCCCGGGGGCCTCGGGTATGTTTCGGGTGAGTTTTGAGCGAGTACGGACACCTAGGAACTTAGAAAAATGGAGGGAGCAGCAGTTTTGGCGCGGACCACGCTCCTTTTCGCGCTGGGCGGGCTGGCCTAGTGCTAGCCGCGTCAAAATGGCCGCGGTCGTGAAGACTGCAGGTTGCTGGTATTACTTCGGAAGCTCATATCATTTGATCCACAAGTAATTTTGAGGTGATTCAAAAACGAACATTGTATTCCTTCGTGTCTAGTTTCCAGAAAGGTAAAGATATCGCAATTTGGACATCTGTAGCGAAAGTTATGGACAAAATACTAAAGCCTGTCCCTGCAGAGCAAGACCTGCGCGGCCGCGGTTTTTTTTGCGCGGACCCTGCTGGTTTTGCGCGTACCGCAGTCATTTTTGTGCGGTCAGCAGTGTCGGAATCCGAGGGGTACTCTATAAATACGAGAGTTTGGATTTTATTTGATATTTTGACCTAGAGAGCTCGGATTTTGGCGATTTTTCAAAGGTTTTTCAAGAAATTGGTCGGGGTAAGTGATTCTAACTCAGATTTGGTTAGAGTACATGAATCTATCGCTGAATTCATCATTTAATTCATGATTTGAGATGGAATTTGGGAAGAAAATTGTGGAACCTTTCAAAAATGTAAAATGATGATTTGAAGGACCAAATGGTATCGGAATTGGATAATTTTGGTATGGTTAGACTCGTGAGGGTATGAGGATTTTGAAAATGTAATTTTACCCCATTTCGAGATGTGGGTCCGGGGCTCGGGTTTTGCTAATTTCGAGATTTTTGATATTTTTCGAATGTTTTCGCTTGGGCTTTGTTCCCTTAGCGTATTGTGACGTATTCGTTCTGATTTTGGATAGATTCGACGCGCGTGGAGGCCAATTCAAGGGGCAAAGGCGTCGTGAGCTAGAGAATTAGCCAGTTCGAGGTGAGTAATGGTTGTAAATGATGTTCTGAGAGTTTGAAACCCCGGATTGCACATCGTAGTGCTATATTGAGGCAAGATACGCGCTAGATGATGAGCGTGGGGTTTTCACTACTGGGGATTGTGACTTGGTCCATCCTGATTGATGATTTTACCGAATATTTGACTGAAATTCATTTGTTACCATCATGATTTGGGCTGATTGCCATAATTGGGCTTCGTGCCAACTATTTGGACCCTTCGGGGATTTTTATCACTGATTCCTTACTGCTTGACTTATTATTTGAACTCAGTCCTGTTGATATCTACTGTTTTACAAACTCAGCCACTTTTACTCAGATTTGAAACTTAAATGATATTTCTACATCATGTTTTGGGCTGAGAACTACTGTTTTACTAATGCCCAAGGGGCTTATGATGATTTCTGGACTGAGTGAGGCCGAGGGCCATATGTGAGGATATGTTGAGTGATATGAGGCTGAGGGCCTGAGATACTATTTATGCCATGCGGTGGCTTGAGTGATGTGAGGATATGTTGAGTGATGATTCCACGAGGTGGCTTGATATAGCGCTTGGGCCGTAAGGGGCCCCTCCGGAGTCTGCACACCCACAGTGAGCGCGGGTACCCATGTGATTTGAAACAGTGGTAACAATGACACTGTTTGATGAAAGTTGGTCAGGTAACAATGGCTGACCATTATGCTGAGTGATTTTGAGGTAGCCCGCGGGGCTGATACTGTACTGAGAGTGAGCCCGAGTGTCTGATACTATGCTGAGCGATTGATACTGTGCTCGAGGGGCGGATTTCTACTTGTTAAATTACCTGTTTTACTTGTTTTAAAAAGGAATATCATTTGATTTCTTCATTGATTTACTGTTTTAAGTGATTTTACTGCTTGATATGGAATTGCTTTGTGCCTTTACGTATTTTCATACTTTCAGCCATTATTTGTAATTATTACTCACTGAGTCGGAGTACTCACATTACTCCCTACACCATGTGTGCAGATTCAGATATAGTAGAGTCCGCACCTGAGCGCTGATTCCTTCCAGGCTGGGCAGTGATTTGGAGTTACGAGGTAGCTGTTGACGTTCGCAGCCCCTTGACTCTCTTATCCTCTATCATTTATGTTTTCTTCAAACTGTTGTAACGGATTCCGTACTTTGTAGACCTATAGTAGATTCTGTAGTAGCTCATGACTTGTGACACCCCGGTTTGGGCTGTGTCGGGATGGTTCCTGCTGTTATTATCGTTAAATTCCGCAATTTATGAGCATTATATTATATGTTATTACTGTTTATGATGATTAACTGTTTAAATGAGGTGTTCCATTTTGGTCTGGCTGGCCTTGTCTTCACGAGAGGCGCCATCACGACCTGGTTCAGGGATCGGGTCGTGACAAGTTGGTATCAGAGCCTAGGTTACTTAGGTCTCACGAGTCATGAGCAGGTTTAGTAGAGTCTCGCGGATCGGTACGGAGACGTCTGTATTTATCCTCGAGAGGCTGCAGAACCTTTTGGAAAAATTTCATATTCTTGAAACTCTTGTCATGCGAACTTGTTGGTCTGAGTACTAAACTTTTGATATTTCATTCTCTCACAGATAGTGAGGACGCGAGCTACCGGACGAGGTGGACGACCACCAGTGCCACCCACTGAGGACACCAGAGGCCGTGGACGCGGTCGTGGACGTGGCAGGGGCAGAGCAGCGAGGGCAGCACCTGTTGATGCATCGGCTGCCCCGGATCCGGATTAGGCTCCCGCTATGGATGCTCCAGCAGCACCAGTTCAGGCACCAGCTATGCCTATCGTGGTTCTGGGTCTTCAGGAGGCCTTGGCACAGATCTTATCAGTTTGCACTGGCCTGGCTCAAGCAGTTTCAGCCACTACAGCAGTAGCTACTTCACAGGCCGGGGGAGGAAATCAGACCCTGCTGCTCGCACACTTGAGCAGGTAGTGCAAGGACTATAGACACCGGGGGCACCTCCAGCTCATTCCGGTTGCACCAGCTCAGGAGTTTATTGTGCCAGTTATGCCGAATGATGAGCAGCGTCATCTTGAGAGGTTTGGTAGACTCCAGCCTCCGTCATTCAGTGGTGCCGAGGGCGAGGATGCCCAGGGTTTTCTTTATAAGTGTCAGCGGATGCTCCGTACAGCAGGGATTCTTGAGACTAGTGGTGCGGCATTTACCACCTTTCAGTTTACTGGGGCTGCCTTCACATGGTGGGAGGCGTATGAGAGGCGTAGGCCAGTTGGAGCAGCACCCCTTACTTGGCAGTAGTTCTCCACTCTCTTCTTGGAGAAGTATGTGTCGCAGTCCCGTAGAGAGGAGCTGTGTAGACAGTTTGAGTGGTTACGATAGGGGGATATGACTGTGTCATAGTATGAGTCGAGGTTTTCTGAGTTGGCTCATCATGCCACTTGGATGGTTCCGACAGATCGTGAGAGGATCAGGAGATTTGTTGATGGCCTTAACTATCACCTTCGTATTCTTATGACCCGATAGAGGGTGTTGGGTGCTACGTTCGAGGAGGTGGTCGATATCGCTCGCGAGATTGAGACGGTTCGCCGTTAGGATCGAGAGGAGAGGGAGGCCAAGAAGCCTCGAGGATCTAGCAGTTATAGTGGTGCTTCTTCGAGGGGCCAGTTTCAGCATGGTAGAGGCCGTTCTTTCAGGCATGCTCAGCCAGTCCGCCCAGAGTATCGCGGGGCATCTTCGGGTCATGGTCATCATGGATCTCAGTGGGTCCAGTCATCACTTAGTGCCCTTCCAGCCCAGAGTTCATCTCGTGCCCCGTCAGCTTAGGGTTCTTCTATGTTTAGTGCATCAGCTAGTCACCCCGGTGTGAGGGGTTCCCTTCAGTCCCCTTCTCCAGCACCTGGGAGTTGTTATGAGTGTGGAAAGTTTGGACATGTGTGGAGGTAGTGTCCTCATCGTATGGTTAGTTTATCTCAGCAGAGGGGTCAGCCCTCGACTACTACTCCTGTTACCTCACCACCCGCCCAGCCAGCTAGGGGTGGAGGTCATGAAGCTAGGGGTCGCCCTAGAGGGTGAGGTCGATCAGGGGGCGGTCAGGCCCGTTTCAATGCACTTCCTGGCAGGCCAGATGCTATTGCTTCAGATGCTGTCATTACAGGTATTGTTTCAGTCTGCCACATAGATGCCTCTGTATTATTTGATCCCGGTTCCACCTTTTCTTATGTGTCATCATACTTTGCTCGTTATTTGGGTACGCCCCATGAGTTTCCTACTGAAGGTTTCGCCCATGAAGGGTGTTATGAGATTTGGGAAGAAAGGCAAGTTGAGTCCTCATTTAATGGGACTTTTGAGGTGCTTCGGAGGATTGGGGAGGTGGATTATGAGCTTGCTTTACCACCCAGCTTGTCGAGTGTGCATCCGGTATTTCATGTTTCTATGCTCCGGAAGTATATTGGGGATCTGTCTCATGTTTTGGACTTCAGCACGGTTCAGTTGGATGACGATTTGACCTTTGATGTGGAGCCAGTAGCTATTTTGGGTCGCCACGTTCGGAAGTTGAGGTCAAAGGATATAGCTTCAGTGAAGGTGCAGTGGAGAGGTCGGCCCGTGAAGGAGGCCACCTGGGAGACTGAGCGGGAGATACAGAGCAGATATCCTCATCTGTTTGAGGCTTCAGGTATGTTTCTTGACTCGTTCGAGGACGAAAGTTTGTTTAAGTTGGGGAGGATGTGACGACCCGGCCAGTCGTCTCATGAGTTACCGCTCCATTTCCCCTATTTCAGCTTCTTTACGCTTCGTTATCCATGTTTTATGGGATCGAGATGATTAGTTCGAGTTCGGAGAGGATTTGGTAAGAAATGAAATACTTAGTCTCTTTTAAGAAGGCTTAAGTTGGAAAAGTCAACCGGATGTTGACTTATGTGTTAGAGGGTTCGGATGTGAGTTCCGATGGTTCGGTTAGCTATGGGAGGTGATTTGTGACTTAGGAGAGTGATCGGAAGTAGTTTTGGAGGTACAGTGTAGAATTAGGCTTAAATTGGTGAAGTTAGTATTTTGGCGAATTCCGGTTGATAGGTGATATTTTGATCCGAGGATCGGAATGGAACTCCGAGAGTTTCTGTAACTTCGTTATGTTATTTTGGACTTGTCTGCAAAATTTGAGGTCATTCGGATGTGGTTTGGTTGGGTTTTTTATCAAAAATGGAATTTGGAAGTTCTTGAGATTCATAGGCTTGAATTCAAGGTGATTTGATGATTTTGATTTTAGTCGAGGTGTTTTGATGATTGGAACGAGGTTGAATAATGTTTAGGATGCGTTGGAGCTTTTGGTTGAGGTCCCGGGGGCCTCGGGTGTATTTCGGGTGAGTTTTGAGCGAGTACGGACACCCCGGAACTTAGAAAAATGGAGGGAGCAGCAGTTTTGGCGCGGACCGCGCTCCTTTTCGCGCTGGGCGCGCTGACCTAGTGCTGGTCGCGTCAAAGTGGTCGCGGTCGCGGTCGTGAAGACGGCACATTGCTGGTCCTACTGCTGAAGCTCAAATCTTTTGATCCACAAGGAATTTTGAGGTGATTCAAAAACGAAAGTTGTAGCCCTTCATGTCTAGTGTCCAGAAGGTAAAGATAGCGCAATTTGGACATTTGTAACGAAAGTTATGGCCAAAATACTAAAGTCTGTCCCTGCAAAGCAAGACCTACGCGGCCGCGGTCGTTTTTGCGCGGACCCCGCTGGTTTTGCGTGGACCGCGGTCATTTTTGTGCGGTCAGCGGTGTCGGAATCCGAGGGGTACTCTATAAATACGAGGTTTTGGGTTTTATTTGATATTTTGACCTAGAGAGCTCGGATTTTGGCGATTTTCGAAGGTTTTTCAAGAAATTGGTCGGGGTAAGTGATTCTAACTCAGATTTGGTTAGAGTACATGAATCTATCACTGAATTCATCATTTAATTCGTGATTTGAGATGGAATTTGGGAAGAAAATTGTGGAACCTTTCAAAAATGTAAAATGATGATTTGAAGGATCAAATGGTATCGGAATTGGATAATTTTGGTATGGTTAGACTCGTGAGGGTATGAGGATTCTGAAAATATAAATTTTACCCGATTCCGAGACGTGGGCCCAGGGCTCGGGTTTTGCTAATTTCGAGATTTTTGATATTTTTCGAATGTTTTCGCTTGGGCTTTGTTCCCTTAGCATATTGTGACATATTCGTTCTGATTTTGGATAGATTCGACGCGCGTGGAGGCCAATTCAAGGGGCAAAGGCGTCGTGAGCTAGAGAATTAGCCAGTTCGAGGTGAGTAATGGTTGTAAATGATGTTATGAGGGTTTGAAACCCCAGATTGCACATCGTAGTGCTATATTGAGGCAAGATACGCGCTAGATGATGAGCGTGGGGTTTTCACTAATGGGGATTGTGACTTGGTCCATCCCGATTGATGATTTTACCGAATATTTGACTGAAATTCATTTGTTACCATCATGATTTGGGTTGATTGCCATAATTGGGCTTCGTGCCAACTATTTGGACCCTTTGGGGATTTTTATCACTGATTCCTTACTGCTTGACTTATTATTTGAACTCACTCCTGTTGATATCTACTGTTTTACAAACTCAGCCACTTTTACTCAGATTTGAAACTTAAATGATATTTCTACATCATGTTTTGGGCTGAGAACTACTATTTTACTAATGCTCAAGGGGCTTATGATGATTTCTGGACTGAGTGAGGCCGAGGGCCATATGTGAGGATATGCTGAGTGATATGAGGCTGAGGGCCTGAGATACTATTTATGTCATGCGGTGGCTTGAGTGATGTGAGGATATGTTGAGTGATGATGCCACGAGGTGGCTTGATATAGCGCTTGGGCCGTAACGGGCCCCTCCGGAGTCTGCACACCCACAGTGAGCGCGGGTACCCATGTGATTTGAAACAGTGGTAACAATGATACTGTTTGATGAAAGTTGGTCAGGTAATAATGGCTGACCATTATGCTGAGTGATTGTGAGGTAGCCTGCGGGGCTTATACTGTACTGAGAGTGAGCCCGAGGGACTGATATTATGCTGAGCGATTAATACTATGCCCGAGGGGCGGATTTTTACTTGTTAATTACCTGTTAAATTACCTGTTTTACTTGTTTTAAAAAGGAATATCATTTGATTTCTTCACTAATTTACTGCTTTAAGTGATTTTACTGCTTGATATGGAATTGCTTTGTGCCTTTACGTGTTTTCATACTTTCAGCCATTATTTGTAATTATTACTCACTGAGTCGGAGTACTCACATTACTCTCTGCACCATGTGTGCAGATTCAGGTATAGCAGAGTCCGCACCTGAGCGCTGATTCCTTCCAGGCTAGACAGTGATTTGGAGTTACGAGGTAGTTGTTGACGTCCGCAACCCCTTGACTCTCTTATCCTCTATCATTTATGTTTTCTTCAAACTGTTGTATCGGATTCCGTACTTTGTAGACCTATAGTAGATTTTGTAGTAGCTCATGACTTGTGACACCCCGGTTTGGGCTATGTCGGGATGGTTCCTGCTGTTATTATCGTTAAATTCCACAATTTATGAGCATTATATTATATGTTATTACTGTTTATGATGATTAACTGTTTAAAGGAGGTGTTCCGTTTTGGTCTGGCTGGCCTTGTCTTCACGAGAGGCGCCATCACGACCGGGTTCGGGGATCGGGTCGTGACATTACCTATTACCGCTTTAAATTATATGTTTTAAATAATTGTGGAATTTATTTGAAACAAGTCATGATGTCATGTACTTATTGTTTTATACACATCGCAAATTACGCCACGTGAAATGCACCCGTGATTTATAACACGTTTATTATTATTATTATTATTTAAAGATAATGGTCAAGGCACACGAGGATGCACTTGATTTTGGGATTAAGTATTACAGTTATGCCACGGAAATTGTACCCATAACTGTGATAATTTATTTAATAAGTGCACCTTAAGCAACTACGAATATTCATAAGTTATTCTTTCTAAAGTTTGAAATTGCTTGTAAGGTCATGAATTATGGAGTAGTTGTGAAATAATGTAGTAAATTAGTTATGGAGAGGTGGGCTAGTAGAATTCGTTTGCCCAAATCAAATATCCTCAAACCCAGCGCTCTCAATGCATATGAGCACAAATCATTTGCTTAAACACATCGTTGCCTTCCTCTCTCATCACTACTTTTAACTTTGACAAGAAAAAATCAACGAAACCTGATTAATAATATCTATTAATTCAATTTAATCAGACAAACAAATTATAGCAGTAAAAAATCCGCCTAGACAAGATTAACATGATTAGAGTAATTAAAGAAATAATAGAACTTAGCAGCTTTGAAAAATTGGCCTGCCAAATACTAATTCAACATCTCTTAAAACAAACCCAAGTAAAACACAACCAAACAATAGAGAAAATATCATGCCCCCTCACCATAAACTTATTCAAAAATAACAGTGAAAAAGAATGGGCCAAAGCTTTCACTAACAACAACCAAGTTATTACCCCAATAATACATTTTCGTATGAACGCAATATTAAGGCAAATATTCACAAAAACAGAGTTGATAAGATGTTAAAACATTCTACAAAAATAGAGCAATAAAGTACTAGTTCGACATTTATCGAAACAGAATGAAAACAAATACTAAAAAATAGTTTAATATCCAAAAGATAAGAAAGAAGTTGACCTTTTGTATTTAATAATTTTTTCCTTGAATTTGATTGCACTTCCAATTTGAACAAAGCAAAGGTTGCTATGGACCGGATCTCAACCTCAACCACTCGACGTCAACTCAAACGATGGAACCCAATCTCTATTGTGTTGCTTTGATAATATAACGACCCGACCGGTCATTTTGAGAATTAACGTTTTGTTCGGTGGCTTAAGGTCTTGAGTAACTTCGCATTATGTGTTATGACTTGTGTGTATGGTCGAATTCGATTTTTGGATGATTCGAGATCAATTTGGAAGAAGGATTTTTACTTTAGAAGCTTAAGTGAAAGAGTTGACCGCAGTTTTGACTTTTATGTAGACGACTCCGGAATGATATTTTGATGATTTGAATAGCTTGGTGGGGTGATTTTGGACTTAGGCGTATGTCCAGATTTGGATTTGGAGATTTGTAGGTTAAGTTGATGTAAATTGGCAAAAATTAGAAAGTTGATTTGGAAGGTTGAGAGATTTGACTGGGAGTTGACTTTATTGATATCGGGTTCAGATTTTTATTCCAGGGGTTGGTATAGCTCTATTTTGTCATTTTGAACTTGCATGCAAAATTTAATGTCATTCCAGGTTGGTTTGATATATTTTGACGAGAGTTGTAGAAGTTGAAAGTTCATTTAGTTCAATTCGAGGTGCGATTGTTTTTTAGGACTCGAGCAGGTCCGCGTTATGTTATTTAACTTGTTGGTATGTTTAGACGGGGTCCCAGGACCTCGGGTGTGTTTCGGATGGGCTACGAGCCATTTCTTCATGCTTTAGAGTTGCTGGTTCTGTCATCTGATTTTTCTTCATCGTGTTTGCGTCAATGGCATCGCGTTCGCGTAGTGTAATTTGGAGGCAGACAGTATTGTTCTTCGCATTCGCGAATAAGAGCTCGCGATCGTGTAGCTTGGAAGACTTTTGCCTTCGCGTTCGCATGCAGTGGTCCGCTATCGCGAAGAGGTAAGGCGGGAAGGCACCAGGCATTGTTCTCCTTGCATTTGCGAGTACACAGACGCGTTCGCATAGAGTCTGAAGACCTTGGTCACCGCGTTCGTGAAGCAAGTTTTGGGCTGCTGAAGGTTTTACTCTTCGCGACCGCAATGTCAGTTCCGCGATATTGATGTATAATTCACTAGGCAGAAATATAAGAATTCTAATTCGAGGATTTGGCCATTTTTACCATAATTTGAATTGTAGATTTCAGATTTGGGCGATTTGTAAGGGTTCGTGGTAGTTTGGGGTAATTAATCTTTTACCTTGAGTTGATTTTATTTTATGATTTTATCTTTATTTTTATAGTTTAATTAGTGAATTGAATGGAAGAAAATGAAAAAATTTGTAAAAATCTTTCAAAAGGATTTGAAGGGCAATTTCATATCGGAATTTGATAATTTTGATAAGGTTGGACTAGTTATCGAATGGGTGTTTCGATTTTGTAAATTTTTGTTAGGATCCGAGGTGCGGGCCCGAGGTTGACTTTTTAGTTTTTATTAAAGATCGAAGCTTTATTATCCGGAGTTGTTTCCTATGAGTTTTATTTATGATTTGAAGTTATTTTGCTAGATTTGAGCCATGTAGAGGTTGTTTCACTCGAGAAGGTCATTTTAGAGTATCAATCTAACTTCTTTGAGGTAAGTATCTTGCCTAACTTTATGTGGGGGAATTATCCCTTAGGATTTGAGTCATTTGTGCTAATTGTATTATGTGAAGGTCGTGTACGAGGTGATGAGTACGTACTCGGGCTTAATTGTGAAAATTTGACCATTTAGGGCTCTTAGGTTCTTATGTTCATTAGATATGAAGTTATTTTGTTATGTTAAAACCTCCAATTACAAAATTCATCCTTACGTGTCTTATTTGAAATTAATTGATTCATGTTCTATCCTTGTTGCCAATTAAACTCTTATGTGCCTTAATTGAAGTTGTTGTCTCTTTTATTTCCATGCTATCTTTTCCGAAATTTGCTTATCCTTAATTGAAGTTATTATTAACTTTTCATAATTGTGTATCCTCATTTGAAGTTATTATTATCTTTTCCATAATTGCTATCCTTAATTGAATTTGTTATTATCTATTCCGTAATTTCTCGACCTTAAATGAAGTTTTTATTATCGCTTTTCATTGTTGACTTATCCTTATTCAGAATCATTGATTCATGTTCTCTCTCTTATCGTCGAGTTGTACTTTTGTGGAATCATTGTTACACATGATCTCTCACTAGTTGAGCTATTCTTGTTGAGACCGTTATCCCCTGTTGTGTCTTTCTTTGTGATCTCGTTCTTCCGTTTCCTTGTGTTCTGAAGTTCCCGAGTTGATTTACTTGCCATATTGTCGTGTTATTGTTGTTGTTGCTGTTGTACTCAATGTTTTTGAGCCGAGGGCTATGCGTAGTTTTGGTATTGAAATTGTTTTGATAAAATATTGTGGCATATGGGCACATATTGTGAAAGTAATTATATTGTGTTGTGTTTTTGGTACACGTGATATTGTTGAGTGGATTGTCGGAGTGTTTGCACGAAGGGTCTGCCATGCTATTGTTATTAGTGATATTTGTACATGCGGCGTGACAAGGTGGGCTATATATATGGGTTTGTGCATGTGAAGAGATAAGGTGGGAATATTATTATGTGTGTGCGGCAAGGCAAGGCGGGTATTTACTTTACTATTGCGCACGTGGCGAGACAATGTGGGCTATGTCGAGGAATAATTTTTGATGATTTGTGATGGCCTAGGCGCATTGTTATTATTGATATTTGTGTAGTGGAGTGCCTACTTTGTGTGAGTTTTACCTTGTACGTTTTGTGGTGATCATTTCTTATGTGTCATTCATTGTCTTTTACTTGTTGGCTTGAACTGTGATAGAACACTTGCACAAGCATACATGTAATTAATTACCATATCGATTTAAGAAAATGAATCCTGATTCTATTGGTCATTTACATGTACTCTCGTCTACTTGCCTTCTGTGTTAGAGTTGTTCTATTGGCACGTGAGTTGTCCATGCGGTCATGAGTCATTCTTATTGTGGGCACGTGAGTAGTCCATAGGCATAGTAGATATTGTCACCCTCTTGGCACGTGAGTCGTCCGTGCAGTTATAATTTGTAATGTGGGCAGAAGATGCTATGTGATTAGGGTTCACGAATTGGGATTCGTGATTTCTGATTTTGAGGTTTGGTACCTCGTAGAAATTCTTGGATAAACCTGATGTGAAAGAGGTTGTTCTTATTGATTTGCTACTCGTTTTCCTTTATTTGTTTTCGCCAAATTTAAACTGTGTTCAGCTTACTCTATAGTGTTATTACCTGTTGTGTCTCGTTGCTAATTGTTGCTTTTAGTTCCTATTACAAGCATTGTATTATTATTGTCATCATGCCTAGCTCTATATTGATATTATTCCCTGTTAGTTCCACATTTATACTTGTTCAGGTTGTTTAATCCAGTAGGTGTCTTGACTATCCATCGTTACTACTCCACCGAGGTTAGTCTTGATACTTACTCGTTACTGTTGTGGTGTACTCATGCTAAGCTTCTGCATATTTTTGTGCAGATCCAGGTACCTCGGATGTTGTTGATTATTAGCTAGTTGATCGAGCATTGCTGTGGAGACTTAAGGTAAACCTGTTATTGCGTTCGCAGGCCTCGGAGTCACCTTCTGAAATTTTACCTCGTACGATTTATCGCTATTTTCAGAATAATTGTACTTAGGGATTTGCTAGCAAACTCAGTGGAGCTTATGACTTGTACTACCGATTTTGGGATTGAAGTTTTGTACAGAGATTTCTATTTCATATTTAGCAATTGTTGGTTGAATTTTGCTATTAATTCAGTAAGTGTTAGACTTGCCTAGTCTTATAGACTAAGTGTCGTCACGGCACCCTACGGAGAAAAATTGGGGTTGTGACGGATAAATTAATTTCACACCCAGCTGGATTTGGATAGAATATAGCCACTTTGTGCAGAAAACTCCGGCAGAATCAACGGACCTCCAAACTCGCCGGAAAATCTGGAAAAACTCGGCGATAAAACAGATTGAAAATGAGCTATTCGTGGTTGCTTTTTATTGGTTATTGGGGTGACGATTTTGGTGATTTAGGGACTATTTTTTTGGGCATTTTTGGGGCTGGTTTGGGTTGAGTTTTAATGGTACTCATTGCTGATTTTTGGGTGAAGAAGATGGAGTATTCATGGCTACCAAAATGGTGTTCAATGAAGGAAAGGAAGTAAAGAAGATGGCGTCGATTCAAGCTTTGTCGAAGTTTTTCCCCTTTTACGTTTGTTTCTCTTTTTTCCTATTTTTGTTCCCTTAGTTTTTCCAGATTTCTCTTCCCCCTTTTGTTATGTGTAGTGTAGCTATTATATAATGTGAGAATTGGGTTTGGGGGGGGGGGTGGCGGGGCGGGGGCGGGGGCGGGAGGGATATCTTTTGTTGAGGGAATTTTTCAGGTGCACTCATGCCAAAAGGCATGTGACGTTGGGGATGTCTTTGCTAAAGGTGAATTGGTTAGAGGAGATATGAGAGAATCTTCCATGTGGCCATTTATTATTGGTTCTCTTTTTGTTATTTTTCTTTTCTTGAAAATAAGTAAACAAAATAAAATCTACTCCTAAAAATAACAATGTAAAATTACTACATACTTAAATTATTTATTGAAAGTCTCTAACTTAAAAATTACACTAGACTAAATGAAATTATATTTTTTGGAAATTTTTCTTTCTTTATAAATGAAGATAAAACTTATGCAAAAATGTGACTCTTTATCTTTTTCAATTTTGTTAAGTAAAACTTACAAAAGATAAACAAAAGCTAAAATATATAAATTAAACTTAAAAAATATTCATATACTAAAAGGTGATAAAAATCTAAGATCATGTTTGGACATAAGAATGTTTTCACTTTTTTTAAAAAAAAAATTACTTTTTTTCGAAATTGGTGTTTGGCCATAAAATTTCTAATTTTCACTTGATGAATTTTGGAATTTTTCAAAAATTTGAAAAACATCTAAAAAGTTATTTTTCAAATTCACTCACAAAACTTCGAAAACAACCCAAAATTATATCCATGTCCAAGCACAACTCTAATTTTTCAAACCATTTTCACTTGAAAAAATAATTTCACTTATTTTTTTGGAATTTTACAATTTTTATGTCCAAACGAAATGACACTTGAAGCAATAAGGAAGAAACAATATATTTTAAATAAGTTATCATTAATTATTTTTTATATTTATCCAACAAATCACAACTCTCTATTTTTTTATATAAATTTATTTTTCGTAAATTATGAACTTAAAGTTGTAGGTTAGGGGGTAGTTGTACATATCTCTATGGCGGCCCAGAGTGAGGCTAGTCTATTAGAATTTAGTTTTAGAATGCTTGTAGTTAATATTGAGTTCACACCACTCTTTCGTTTCTCTTAGTGTCGGGCTTTATCTACTGGTTATTGTTCTGCTTTTCATCTATTTTCTGGTTCTTGTGATGCTGTTATTTTTTTATGATTTTTATTGATGGTACTAATATATTATCTTTTTCCGTCGTCTTTTCGTGTTCTTGAGCTGAGGGTTTATGGGAAACAACCTCTCTATCCCCTCGGAATAGGGGCAAGGTCTGCTTACATACTACCTCCCCAGACCCGATGTCACGACCCAAACCGATGGGCAGCGAGGGCACCCGGTACCTTACTCAACCGAGTACCAACGTAACGTATCTTTCTTATTACATCATCATATACACATGACATACGGGCCTAATAGGCCAACATGATCCTTTATAAACTCAAAACATAAGCCGACAAGGCCGTATAATCTTTTATATACACGACATATGTCTACAAGCCTCTAAGAGTATATAAATGTCATAAAAGTCGGGACAGAGTCCTTCCATACCAAACAATACACGTCTAAATCATACTAGCCAAACGAGCAACTCCGAAGCAAATGGAGTGCACCAACATCTTCCGCTGAGCTGATAGCCTACTTGGAGGGCTCTCGACCTGTCTATCGGGACCTGCGGGCATGAAACACAATATCCCCAGGCAAAAGGGATGTCAGTACGAATAATGTACCGAGTATGTAAGGCACATAAATAAATACATAAGAGACATGGAAGAAATATAGAGTACATGACTCAACCTGTAAGTCTGAATAACTTTGTAAATCATAAATTACTTTTAGCGTCATGCATATGCGTATGAATGTCATGTCATGCATAGGTACATATTTCATAACATCATCAGCCTCTGAGGGCATCCCATCATATCATATCGGCCACTGTGGGCAAAATCATCATCGTATACCAGCTGATCAGGTGGTGGTGCGTATATAATGCCATAACCTTTCCCATATCCCATATACATATATATACATACATATATACGCGCGTATATAACGTCGTCTGGTCATGGGTCAATGCACATGAATGTAATGCATGAAAAGTACGTTAATAAAATCTTTCGAAATTTCATAAGACCATTTTGTCTTTGAGCAATATCATAAAGTAAACTTTTTTTCAACTTTCACATTTTTCTGAGACCCATGAACAGATGATAAAATATTATGACACATGGAAATTCAAGAACATAGATATCTCTAATACTTCTATGAATAGAGTCATTTATGGAATTTGTGCATTTGCACGTTTCGTTCTTATCGTATGTATCATGCCAAAAGAAAGAAGGGATAGCCTTAACATACCTGGAGTAGGAACAACTCCATATAATTATCCCGTTGGAAACCTTCGTGGATTGAATTTAGAACCCAAAAATTAGATTAAGCTTCTGAATCATTAGAAGCTAATGAACGAAATCAGCTTCTGTTTTTGGCGTTGAAGTGCCTGGACGTTGCAGCTTCTGCTTCTTTGAACAAAGTGAACAAAATTTCCAGCCTCTTACTTTGTTGAATTGATAAACGATCTTCTGTTCTTAAATTTCCCAAACCAAGAATGAAGCCTTCTTTAATGTTATTTTGTTCTCATCTCTTTGACCCATTTTCAATTGTAACAAGACATATATGTTGTCTTGGATGCCAAGGTTGCCACCTAATACATGGGATGACTAAGAGTCACCTTATGCTGCCACATCACTTGGGGTGTAAATTATTAAGTTTTTATCCACTTATTAATTAATCGGGTAATGTCATGTTACCCGGTAATTAATTAATTACCACAAATTACTTAAAATTATATTAATTTTTAAAATACTATATATATACTTTATATATTATACTACTGTGGTCATATGGTACCTTGCATGGTACTAGTTCATAATTATCGGGTATTTTAGCTCATACCGTATTTTACCCCAATATGCCAAACTTGGACGAAAAATTCATTTTCTTTGACTTGCTTCCCCTTTCACCTTTACGAATTTATTCATCACTTGTGAAATAGCATAATCCTTATAATCTTCAAATAATCTTTTACTTGGACTGATGTCAATTACCTTACGAAAAATCCAACGTACAATAGTACAGGGTACAACATCGTCGTAACTTAATACTGTGAAGCGTAACATCACCGTAGTGTAATACTACAGGACATAGTATCGTCGTAATATACTACTGCAGAGGGTAACATCATCGTAATATATTACTGCAGAGCATAACATCGACGTAATACTGTGGGGCGTAACACCCGACTCGTCGGATTTCATTGGGTTGTTGTTGTTGTAAATTATGAACTTAAAATTAGTCATTTTTAGACTTTACGTTGTCATTTAATCAACTTTTTTCTGTAATGTATGAGACTAACATCTTCATTCTCACGTCTCTAAAAAAACAAAAAATACTAAATTATTCAATTTGTTTTATTTGATAATTTTTTAACAATCGTGATAAAAGTATGTCCGTGTTATTTATTTATTTTTAATATGTCACGGCCCAAAATCCACTATATGTCGTGATGGCGCCTAACACCGCCGTCAGGCAAGCCAATGGTGATTCATCAGCTTAATTACTCATTTTATTACTTTGAAATCACAATTTCTATTAATTAAGTAGTACAAAATAGAATTTTCAGGGTGAAATGATAAAAATTCCGTGAACCATCATACTAAACATCCAATAGAAACCTCCAAAAATCGGTATCACAAGTGCATGAGCATCTACTAATGAGTACGATAAAAATACAATATCTGTCTGGAATACAAGTTAGACAGGCTCTCATGTAGACTCTTTATGCTGTGGATCGTAGCATAAAATGCAGCCCACCGCAAAGTCCCCGCAATAGATGCGCCTCTGCGCCCAAGAGACCACCAGAAATGTAAACCTGCACAATAAGTGCAGAAGTGTAGTATGAGTACGTAAATCAATGTGTACCTAGTAAGTATCTAGCCTAACCCCAAAGAAGTAGTGACAAGGGGTCGACATCGATACTTAATAGTAATCTAATGAATCAAATGCCGTATGAAGTAAACAGATGTTAGGCAGAGTAAATAAACGAAATAAACAAGTATAAATACATGGTACAATCCTCATCTCAATAATAAACTCGAGCTTTTAATTAGCAGTTACCTCCTCAACCGGAGTATATATAAAATGGACCTCACCAGATAGGCCGTCATAAGTCAAATCAGGAAAACTCACAGACACACTTGCTTCTTGTCAGATATTACGCACAATTCCATAAGAGTATTTTTATAGAAATGATGAAGCGTACGGCCCGATCCCATCATATTGTGCACTTTTGAGGGCCAAATGGCATGAACCATAGATGCATCTATTATACTGCCGAGGTGAGCGACCTGCTCCCATGAGAGTGTGGTACATAATCATGCCGAGGCAAACGACCCGATCCCATTAGAATAAGAAGCTTTAATAGGTCCTTGACCTCACTCACGAATAAATGTGTGAGTTATGAGTTTTAAAGAAAAACCGTTTGATAAACACGCATAGCGCAAGAGAAATTCATAAGAAGAGTACAATCATTCTGCGGCTAATCACAAAGCTCGTCAAATACCTATAATATCAAGTCTATCACTCTACGCAAGTCTAGTCTCAAGTCGTAACATAAAATAAAGGAATTAAATAGGCAAGGGACAACTTAAACATTGCAGTTATAGCATGGCGGGAACCTAAGTCTACCCGGACATAACATGAATCTAGCTACGTACGAACTCTCATCACCTCGTGCGTACGTAGCCTCCACAACAAGTAGCATATATCAATTATATCACCTAGGGGTATTTTCCCCCTCATAGAGTTAGACATGAGACCTACTGATCAGGTCCAACCCTACACCACTACAGAGTGGTAAGAGCGGTCGATGTAGGTTTTACCCGAGAAGGTCGGGATCGAATCGACATAGAGCTAATACAATGTTTGGAGTTGGATTCCTATCTAATCTAGCAGTGTGTAGTTCTCTTGATTACACTTCCAATTATTCTTGTTTGTTTGTTACTTCTAATTTTATACTAATGATATGCGAAATTAAGCTAAGTAGATATGTTTGTAGGGTTTTCTGAAAGGGTAAAGAGGCACTAGGGAAGTGACTTACTCCTAGGTGAGTATCTAACAGGATCTAGAACTTAGGGCAATAATGTTATAGTTGGGATCATGATATAGCCAATGCAAGAAGCTACTCACTCGACAACTCTCGGTAGTAAGAGTGACCTTGCCCTAATTGGCTTTCTCAGGCCCAATTGGGTGTTCAATTTGTGCAAGCAATGTTGGCTCAAGTCGGGTATTACTATCTCTAGGTTTAACCCTTTAATTGGGGCTATCAATCTCTTGAATACACACCAATTCCTTGTTGGCCTAAAATTCCTAGACTTAGTCTCTCTTTCTCAAGAAGAGCCTAAGTTAAAAAGGCACAAATTAGTGTTTGCAACCACTAATTCAACATGGAAAGCATGAATCAGACCAAATAATAATTACCCATAAACATCTAAGCCCTAAAATAAAAAAACCCATTAAATACCCACACTAGGGTTGAGCCACAACCCTAGCAAATGGGTTTAGCTACTCATAATTGAATAATAAATCATAGATTGAGATGAAGAATAATCCATAAACAGTAATTACAAGATAAGAGACTAAGATTAGTTGCTAAGTAAGCTACAAAATTACTCAAAATAGACAAATACAACGTTTCACGTGCTCAGCTAACGTAAGATGACCTAATAATCTAAAAAGAAAGTATTTATACACAGCTAAATTTTCCTAACAAAAATGCCCCTGACGGAGGTACCGCTGAAAGTAGAAAATGGACCGTTGCAGCGGTGAGGCTACTACAGCCGCATAAAATCCATTGCGGACTGTGGTCTTCAATATTTGGCTCAACTGCAGGTTCTCTGAACTCCTTCTCCGTGGACCGCGGTAAACTGACCGTTGTCGCGGTGGAGGCACTGCTGCCGCATAAAATCACCACGGACCGCAGTAGCTTGAATTCCAAAAATGACAACTCTCTGAATCCTTACCACCGCGGAATGCGATAAGAGGACTGCGATCGCGGTGGGTCTTCTGCGTCCACCGTAGATTTTCCGTTGTAGCACTGCTTTGACTTGGTTTTGAACTTGTGCAGGTTTTACTCTTTTTTGAGTTGGTTATGACATCCTTGTCCCTTTTTGACCAAACACTGCAAACAAATACAACAAGTTAGCTTTTAGGGAATACTTGTACACATTTAGTCCAAAACTCAATCAAAAAGGAGCATAAAACATACTAGAATCCCTAGTTATCAACTCCCCCAAAATTAAGCTTTTGCTTGTCCTCAAGCAAACAAAGTAATTCCCATATCCTTAAGATCAAAGAAAGGAAAATTTCAGACACTGGAGCCTCCCGGGAGGGCAGGTACTCACTTCCCTCAGAATGGGAAGCAGCTCTGATGATTTTTTTGGTTTCCCCCATTGCTTTCCGAACTGCTGGGATCAATTTAATCATGCCTCGTCCTCTACCCTGGGAGGACTCTGCTCTACCCTTTTGTTTGTCACCACCTCCTCTAGATTTAACCATTGTCTGTAAGTATTAGTTGAAACTTGTTAGTGCAAAGACTAGAAGAAGTTGTGCAGGAAAGCAGTTGGCAGTGCAAGACAAAACAGCGGACCACGGAAAATGCACCGTGGCCGCGAAGAGATGGGATTCAGACTACCCACCCTCTGATTCATTAGCACCGCGGACCGCAAAAAATGGAAAAATCAACCGCGACCGCAATCCCTTAAATGTACCTCTCTGAACTTTATCATCATGGACCGCGAAAAAACCATCACGGCCATGGAGAGGCACCGCTGTTAGAGGAAAATGCCACCGCCGACCACGGTTATCAAGACTTAAAATTCTCACAGAA
This sequence comes from Nicotiana tabacum, assembly GCF_000715075.1. NCBI lineage: Eukaryota > Viridiplantae > Streptophyta > Magnoliopsida > Solanales > Solanaceae > Nicotiana > Nicotiana tabacum. The sequence goes on along the minus strand of NC_134087.1, from coordinate 52,465,553 downwards.
GATAGACGATCGCGGACCGTGGAAAAACAACTGCGGACCGCGAAGGTCAAATTTGGACTCAACACCTAGGGTTTCAAATTTTTCATGCATTTTAGCATTAATCAACACATTATCTATTCACTAGGTAGTTAATAACCATTTCTGACCAATTAAAACCTAATCTAATTAACACTAAGGAACCCTAAGTCAAAATTAGATGAAAAAAAGAAGAAGAAGTAATAACTATCAATTTAAAAGAAAATAAGAACAAAATTAAAGACTACGGGTTGATTGAAATTACCAGATGTGAAATGTGAAACAAATTCAACTCAGTTCTTGTGTTTGTTCACGCTAGGGCGTGAGTGAACAGTAGTTTATATTGGTTGAGAGTGCAAAGGGTGAAAAGTGAAAAGGAGGGCCCTGAGGTTCTATTTATAGACAAGCCTTGGGACCTACTTATTCTTACCTACCGCGAATGAGGTAAATGTACTGCGGACCATGGTTGTCAAACTCAGAAGGGTTGTTGCTTTGAGACCACCGCGGACCGCGAAAAATACTTCGCGACAGCGTAAGCCAACGATGACCGTGAAAAATGCACCGCGGCAACAGTTGAAACGTCAGAGAACCTCTACTTTTGACCTTTTAGCACCGCTGACTGTGAACAATTTCTGCCTCCACGATAAGGCCATCGAGACCGCGAAAAATCGAGCGCGACAATGGTTTAAACATCAAAGAGTGCCAAATTTTTCCAGATTAGTCCTGTACTGCATCAAACATCCCTATACACATGTCACTACCAGTTAGTTCAAAAGCAAATCCTACACTAAGAAGAAAATCAATAAAAACACTTGGGTTGCCTCTCAAGATGTGACTAATTTAACGTCGCGGCACGACGCATGTTACCATTAATCACTTGAGATGGATCATTGCCACCACGTGGATATCATCAAACTTGCCAAGATAGTGCTTGACTATGTGCCCATTAACACTGAAGATCTCACCATTTTTGTTTTTCAAATCAAGAGCACCAAACAGAGTTACAAGCACCACCTTAAAAGGTCCACTCCATTTTGATTTAAGCTTACCCGGAAATAGTCGTAATCGGGAATTGAACAAGAGAACCAAATCACCAACTTTGAACTCCTTGACACGAGCATACTTGTCATGAAAGTACTTCATCTTGTCCTTATACAAGGATGAGTTGAAGTAGGCATGAAATCGGAACTCATCAAGCTCATTAAGCTGCTCCACCTGAAGATTTGCTGCCACATCTCATTCAAGATTTAACTTTCTCAAAGCCCATATGGCTTTGTTTTCTAACTCGACCGGTAGATGGCAAGCTTTCCCAAACACCAACCGGTACAGAGACATACCAATTGAAGTCTTGTAAGCAGTCCTATAAGCCCAAAGAGCATCATCCAATTTTTTTGACCAATCGGTCCTATTTGCATTGACCATTTTTGACAATATACTCTTGATCTCCCGGTTGGAGACTTCAACTTGCCCACTAGCCTGAGGATGGTAAGGGGTGGAAACTTTGTGATTGACACCATACTTTGCAAGCAAAGTGTCAAATGCCTTATTGCAAAAATGAGACCCTCAAGCACTAATGATTGTTCTAGGAGTGCCAAACCGAGTAAAGATACTCTTCTTGAGAAAGGCCACAACACTCCGGGCCTTGTTGTTGGGTAATTCCACGGCCTCAACCCACTTTGAAACATAATCAATAGCCACAAGAATATACGTATTGCCACAAGATCTTACAAATGGACCCATGAAATCAATGCCCCACACATCAAATATGTCAACTTCGAGAATAGTAGTGAGAGGCATCTCATCCTTCTTTCAAATTCCACCCGCTCATCACATTTCTTTACCAGTTCACTTGCATCCTTGTACAATGTGGGCCAATAAAAACTACAACTTAAAACCTTTGAAGTTGTCCTCGCCCCACCACGATGACCACCATAGGAAAGGAATGACAAGCATTCAGAATACTCAATTGCTCCTTCTCCGGAACACATCTCCAGATCACACCATCATTACAGATTTTGAACAAGTATGGCTCATCCCAGTAGTAGTCCAAGCTATCCCGTTTAAGCTTTTTCATTTGGTTAGAAGAGAGCTCATATGGAATAACACCAGTTACAAGGAAATTGGTAATATCCGCAAACCAAGGCATACTATTCACAGACACAGAAAGGAATTTCTCATCAAGAAATGAATCATTAATATCGAGGCCATCACAAGGCCTCCCCTCCTCCTCCAAGAAGGACAAGTGGTCTGCCACTTGGTTTTCACACCCTTTCTGGTCCACAATCTACAAATCAAACTCTTGAAGCAATAAGACCCATCTCATCAACTGAGCTTTGGAATCCTTCTTCGTCATCAAGTAGCGGAGTGTGGCATGGTTGGTATGAACTAACACCTTGGCACCCATGAGATAAGGCCTAAACTTCTCCATTGTGAACACAATAGCCAACAACTCTTTTTCTGTCACCGTGTAATTAACTTGAGTATCATTCATTATTTTGCTTGCATTATACACCGGGTGAAACATCTTATTCTCTCTTTGACCCAAAACCGCTCCTACTGCAACATCGCTTGCATCACACATGAGCTCAAACGTTAAGCTCTAATTGAGTGTGGTAATAATGGGGGTGGTTGTCAATTTTTACTTGAGGAGTTCAAAAGCTTTCGTACATTCTTCATTGAACACGAACTTGGCATCCTTTTCCAATAACTTGCATAAGGGATTCACTACCTTAGAAAAGTCTTTGATGAATCTCCGGTAAAACCCCGCATGCCCAAGGAAACTTCTAACCCCCTTGACTGAGGTAGGAGGAGGAAGCTTTGAGATCACTTCAATTTTAGCCTTGTCCACCTCTATGTCGTGCTTTGAGATCTTATGGCCGAGGACAATGCCCTCCTCGACCATAAAGTGGCATTTTTCCCAGTTAAGCACAAGATTGGTCTCTTCACATCGGGCCAATACCTTGTCAAGATTCTTCAAATATTCATCAAATGAGTCACCCACAACAGTGAAGTCATCCATGAACACCTCCAAAATGTCCTCCACCATGTCAGTAAATATGGCCATCATACACCGATGGAATGTAGCCGGTGCATTACACAACCCAAATGGCATCCTAGAAAAGGCAAAGGTACCATACGGACATGTGAAAGTGGTTTTCTCCTGATCTTCCGGAGCAATCAAAATCTAGTTGTACCATAGTACCCATCCAAGAAACAGTAGAAGGCAGGCTCACCAAGTCTATCTAGCATCTGGTCAAGAATAGACAATGAAAGTGATCCTTGCGGGTCACTTTATTCAGCTTGCGGTAGTCCATGCACACCCTTCATCCGGTGACAGTCCTAGTAGGAATCAACTCATTTTGCGCATTGGTAACCATGGTCATACCACCCTTCTTTGACACACATTGCACCGGCGAAGTCCAAGAACTATCCGAGATGGGGTACACAACCCCTACATCCAACCACTTGATTACCTCCTTTTTCACAACTTCTTGCATATCCTCATTCAACCTCCTTTGATGTTCCACGGAGGGCTTGGAATCTTCCTCGAGAATAATTTTGTGCATGCAAAAGGCGGGGCTTATCCCCCCGATATCAGCTAAAGTTCATTCAATTTCCTTCTTCCATTTTTGGAGAACCACCAATGTGGCATCTACCTGCATGTTATTAAGACAATAGGAAAGAATAACTGGCAAAGTTGAACAAGGGCCTAAGAATTCATACCTGAGATGTGGAGGCAATGGCTTTAACTCCAACACGGGAGGTTCCTCGATTGAGGGCTTTGTTGGTGGAGTCTTCCTATTCTCAAGATCCAAAGAGATCTTCTGAGGCTCATAAGAGTAAGAGCCCATTCCATGTAAAGAATTGACACACTCCACCCGGCCTTCATCCTCATTTACATCAAGTTTCAACAATACCGCTTCTAGAGGGTCCTCTACATTGATCGCTGCACTAGTATCATCAACTATCACTTCCGTGACAAGATCCACGAAAGAGCACACTTCAGTACTGTTGGGCTGCTTCATTGACTTGCACACATGAAAGACTACTTTTTCATCACCCACCCGGAAGGTGAGTTCCCCTGCTTCCACATCAACTAAGGTCTTTCCAGTTGCAAGGAAAGGTCTTCCCAATATGATCGGAACCTCATAATCAACCTCACAATCCAAGATCACAAAATCAGGGGGTAAAATGAACTTGTCCACCCGAATAAGAACATCATCTACAATACCAAGCGGCCTCTTCATAGTTCTATCCGCCATTTGCAACCTCATTGAAGTAGCCCTCGGTTGCCCAATACCCAAAGTTTTGAACACGGAGTAAGGCATCAAATTGATACTTGCACCCAAATCGCACAATGCCTTTGCAAACTTTGCGCTCCCAATGGTACGTGAGATGGTGAAAGTGCCGGGATCTTCAAGCTTTGGAGCCATCGAGTGCACAATTGCACTTACTCGGTGAGTCATTTTGATGGTCTCACAGTCCATGGATCTCGTTTTAGTCACCAAGTCTTTCATGAACTTGGCGTAGCCCGGCATTTTCTCAAGAGCTTCCACCAAAGGAACATTGATTGATAAGCTCTTCATCATGTCAATAAATTTTCTAAATTGGTTCTCATTCTTTTTCTTTGCAAGCCTTTGAGGGTAAGGTAGAGGAGGCCTTGGCAAGGGAGCCTTAGACTTGGGCACTACCATTTCTTATATGTCTATTACGTGTTCCTTAGACGGGTTCACGTCATCTTGAGTATCCACCTCATCATCATGAACATCAATCCTTACTTCCACATTCACATTATCTTCTCTCACTTGCTCATCAACTAAAGGAACATCATCATCTTGCATTTGAATCTCATCACTCACAATTTCCTTTTTGTTGGAGGTATTCACATCACCACCTCGACCACTTCTAGTAATAACCGCCATTGCATGCCCGGTGTTGTTCCCACCCTTCGGGTTTACTACCGTATCACTAGGTAGAGCCTCATTAGGGAGAGTATTCAAAGACTGTTAAATCTGGCCAAGTTGAACCTCCAAATTCTAGATTGAAGTATTGTGGGATGCCAGCTGGGCATCAGAGTCGGCGTTCTTCTTTATCATTTGTTCAAACATCATCTTGATCCTTCCCATCTCATTGTTTGATGATCTAGGACCTTGGGACGGAAATGGAGGTGGGTTGTTTGGTTGTTGATACATCGGAGTCATTTGAAAGCCTTTCCCCCAATTCCCTTGATTGCCATTATTCCAACCCCCTTGGTTGTTGTTTCCTCCCCAATTGTTGTTGTTGCCACTCCAGTTACCCTGATTGTTCTGGTTGCCCCAATTTTGATTGTTGTTCCCCTAGTTGCTATTGCCTTGTTGGTTTTGATTCCCCCAATTCCTTGGGATCTCTATTGTTGTTGTTGGTTAGGAGCATTGTCCCTTTGTCCTTGGTAATTGTTCACATAGTGCACTTCCTTATTTTGCTCATCATAGCCCTTATCTTGATTGAAACCACCACTACCTTGGTCATATTGATCTGGACTACCTTGACCTTGTTGACCTCTTTGTCGCCTCTTATTGACCAACATGTTGACACCTTCCATAGCATTTACTTGTCTAGGAGCTTGAACCTTTTGCAATTGAGCTTTCGCTAACTGGTTCATTGTAGTAGTTAACTCTGATATTGCCTGGCTATAATCATGGAGCTCTTTGTGCAAGTGGATGATAGTGGGGTCACCCTGTGTCACATTGGCTCAACTTTGCCAAGCGGAGGAAGTATCTGCCATCTCATACAATATCTCACATGCTTGATCATAAGGTGTGTTCATAAAATTTCCCCCTGCTAGTTGGTTCACTACACACTGATTGGTCGTGTTAATGCCATGGTAGAATGTCTGTTGAATCATTGCTTCGGTCATGTCATTGTTCAGATATTATTTCACCATTGTTCGATATCTCTCCCAGATCTCATGAAGTGGTTCATTAGGTTCCTGTTTGAAGGCCAAAATCTCATCTCTCAAAGTCGCCATATGCCCCGGCAAGAAAAACTTTGCTATAAACTTGTCTGCCAACTCATCCCAAGTAGTGATGGAATAGTTGGGAAGCCTTTCAAGCCAGTCCAAAGCTTTCCCTCTAAGTGAAAAAGGGAACAATCTCAACCGAAGTGCATCCTCTAACACATTTGTTTGCTTGCTTCCCCAACAGGTATCCACGAAGCCTTTAAGATATTTGTAAGCATTCTGAAGGGGAGCACCTATGAAATACCCTCGCTACTCCAATAAAGTCAACATCACATTTGTAATTTGGAAATTGCCAGCTCGAATCCGGGGTGGGACAATTGCACTAGCATATCCTTCGTTTGGAAGCACCCGAGGAGTCGCTCTTGGAGGTGGGGGAAGGGTTTGGAACATTATCATTGGCCTGGAGGCCTCTCCTTTGAGCTTGAGGCACAATAGGTACCTCATCATCAATATTATCATCTACCTCCTCCCCCGGAATAGCATTTCCAAGAGGGTCATTGTTATTGTTCGCCATTTTGTACCTGAATTGGCGACACACCCAAATTAGTATCACAGAAGAAAAGAAAAAACAATATACAAAACTATTTAGATAGATAGCCAAAACTATTAGCTCCCCGGCAATGGCACCAAAAAGTGATCGGGTCCAACCCTACACCACTATAGAGTGGCAAGAGTGGTCGATGAGCTTTAACCCGAGAAGGTTGGGATCGAATCTACAAGGATCTAATACAATGTTTGGAGTTGGATTCCTATCTAATCTAGCAGTGTGTAGTTCTCTTGATTACACTTCCAATCATTCTTGTTTGTTTCTTACTTCTAATTTTATACTAATGATGTGCTAAATTAAGCTAAGTAGATATGTTTGTAGGGTTTTCTGAATGGGTAAAGAGGCACTAGGGAAGTGACTTACTCCTAGGTGAGTATCTAACGGGATCTAAAACTTAGGGCAATAATGTTATAGTTGGGATCATGATATAGCCAATGCACGAAGCTACTCACTCTACACCTCTCGGTAGTAAGAGTGACCTTGCCCTAATTGTTTTCTCAAGCCCAATTGGGTGATCAATTTGTGCAAGCAATGTTGGCTCAAGTCGGGTATTACTATCTCTATGTTTAACCCTTTAATTGGGGCTATCAATCTCTTGAATACACCCCAATTCCTTATTGGCCTGAAATTCTTAGACTTAGTCTCACTTTCTCAAGAAGAGCCTAAGTCAAAAAGGCACAAATTGGTCTTTACAACCACTAATTCAACATGGAAAGCATGAATCAGGCCAAATAATAATCACCCATAAATATCTAAGCCCTAAAATAAAATACCCATTAAATACCCACACTAGGGTTGAAGCTCAACCCTAGCTAATGGGTTTAGCTACTATAATTGAAGAAGAAATCATAGATTGAGATGAAGAATAATCCATATATTGTAATTACAAGATAAGAGACAAAGATTAAGTGCTAAGTAAGCTACAAAATTACTCAAAATAGACAAATACAACGTTTCACATGCTCAGCTAACGTAAGATGACCTAAAAATCTGAGAAGAAAGTATTTATACACAGCTAAATGTTTTGGACAAAAATGCCCCTGACGGAGGTACCGCTGACAGCGGAAAATGGACCGATGCAGTGGTGAGGCAACCGCGGACGTATAAAATCCATTGCGGACCGTGGTCTTCAATATTTGGCTCAACTGCAGGTTCTCTGAACTCCTTCTCCGCATACCGCGGTAAACTGACCGCTGTCACGATGGAGGCTCCGCTGCCGCATAAAATCACTGCGGACTGCGGTAGCTTGAATTCCAAAAATGACAACTCACTGAATCCTTGCCACCGTGGACCGCGATAAAAGGACTGCGGTCGCGGTGGGTCTTCTACGTCCGTGATGGATTTTTTGTTGTAGCACTGCTTTGACTTGGTTTTGAACTTGTGCAGGTTTCACTCTTTTTTTGAGCTGGTTAAGAAATCCTTGTCCCCTTTTGACCAAACACTGCAAACAAGCACAACAACTTAGCTTTTGTGGAATACTTGTACACATTTTAGTCCAAAACGCAAGCAAAAAGGAGCATAAAACAGACTAGAATCCCTAGTTATCACTTACCTCGCTCCGAAGTTCCATAACTGACTCCAAAGCCTCTCTAACACCTCAGACTGATGCCCGCCGATCCAAAACCAGTCAAATAATGTGCAAACCAATAAAAATATACTCTAATACCCATAATTAATCAATTTATAATAATTCCCATTCCGCTTGAAAAGTCAATAAGGTCAACCCTCGGGGCCACATGCTCGGATTCCAAAAAATTTCAAAGATAAATATTAACCATAATATTACGAACTCAAATATATAATTTATTCCCAATCCCATTTCTAATTTTGTGGTCAAATTCCAAAAATATCAATTTCGAGGTTTTCTTTAAAATCCTACAATTTCCACCAAATTTCCATTTTCCAACGCATGTATAATTCATGTATTTAACTCACAATGAGAAGAAATCACTTACCCCATAATAGATGATGAAGATGGCACTCCAAAATTGCTCCAAAATCGGCTCCCCATGGAAGAAATGAAGTGAAATGAGACAAAATCCCCGATTTAAAAGAACACTGCCTAGCTCGACCATCGCACCTGCGGCCACTTGACCGCATCTGCGGTCTCGCAGGTGCGTCCACTTGACCACATCTGCAGTCTCGCAGGTGCGGCCAAAATCTCGCACATGCGTATCCCCTCTGCCCAGCACAAATCCGCACATGTGATGCCAAACACGGCCCTGCGGTCTTGCAGATGCAGACACCTTCCGTTTCTGTGACTCCAGCTGCCCAGCTCACATTCCTCTTCTGCGGAGCATTAGTCGCATCTGCGGAAACATCCTTGCATCTGTGGCCATCCCAGCTCAATCCAAATGTTGCTTCTACGACCACAATGTCACACCTGCGGGCTCGCACCTGCGGCCCTTTCCACACAGGTGCGATTGCACCAGATATCAGCTGCCTCAGCATTTCTTCCAAGTCCAAACTACCCGAGGCTCCCAGGACCTCAACCAAATATACCAACACAACCCAAATTACAACACGGACTTAGTCGAATCCTCAAACCACGTCGAACAACATCAAATTTACGAATTGACGATCGGTAACTTTTTTTAAACTTTCAAACATTCAAACTTTGTCGAATGCATCCGAATTCCACTTAAACAATCCTGAATAACACCAAACTTTATGTACAAGTTATAAATCATGATACAACTTCGAACTTCCCGAAATTCAACTCCGACCACGAGTACAAGTCATAATACATGAAGTGAAGCTACTCAAGGCCTCAAACCTTTGAACGATGCGCTAGAGCTCAAAATGACCGATCGGATCGTTACATTCTCCCCCACTTAAACATACATTCGTCCTCAAACATGCTAAGGACTGCTCCGGGGTTATCCAAAATCACTGTTTAACACCTCGTGCATCTACCCGTGCCACCACAACCTAGTTGAGCACATTCACTCGAGCCAGATTGAAGATCCTTCCTACAACTTTAGCTAACCAGCTTTAGAAACATATTCCAACATCCAGAGAGTAGTGGAATTAACCTAGCTCGCGGAATATACTTGCGATGCCAGTGAACATAGATTTCTCAAACTTATCATAATATTCCTTAATCCTTTCCAAAAATAAGAAATCCAAACTGAAAACTTTTAAATCTTGAAATCCCCAATCTCATCTCTACTAAAGGCAATTAATAAGCATAATCAAATAACGATGTCAACAAAGCATGGTGTAAACCTAAGACTACCCGAATATAAGCATAATTAGTAGCTATATACGGACTCTCGTTACCTCGTGCATACGTAGGCCCCACAAATAGAAGCACATATCAATTTAATTTACCTATGGGGTTAATTCCCTCTTACAAAGTTAGAAAATAGACTTACCTCATCTCAAAGCTTACTTTACGATCCACAATTGTGCTTTAAACCCTCAATTTGGTGCCAAATGTCACGACCTAAATTGATGGACCACGATGGGCAACCAGTGCCTTACTCAACCGAGTACCAACATAACATATCTTTCTTATTACATCATCATGGGTAAGTGGTCCATAAGGGCCATATGAGGCAACAAGAATAAAATATGAGGAAACACTCGACATAAAACACTCGTTTCATCTTCACTTGCATTCTTGGACGTAGGTGGATGTGGTTTTGATTGCAAGATTCTTCTAACTTTGATTTGGGAGATTCATTAACGTTGATGGAGTCCATTTGATGAATAAATTCATGCATCCAACTTCCATCATTGAAAAATATATTTATTTACAATAGTTGGTCCAGCAAATCCAAGATTGATTTATTTTGTTCCACTACCTCCTTTAGGCTTGATTAGTTGGCAATTTGTTGTCACACTTACATACCCCACATGTATAGGTGTCCCCTTATAATTATGCAACAAATTTCACTTAAATATTTATCCACAAATCCAATAATTAACCAGTTACCCACATAATTAAGAATTATCTCAATTTACTTAAAATACTTGTTTATCGTGAAAATGGTAATAACAATTAAATTTGATTATGGGATTCTAAAAATATGTGATCTATTTTTATACTGATTGTTAAGCAGTTGATGCTATGTATGTGAGACCTAGAAACGAAATGAGAGTTAAGGATAGTGCGATAATCAAACCGTTAAGCTAATTATCGGGGCCTCGAGCTTGTCGATTCGGTGCCTCGAGGTTGATCCCGAAGCTCAGCAGGGAGCTATCGAGGGGGGTCGAAGTATGGCTAACAGTTATGACAGAATCACTAAAGGCTCTTTATGGCCAATGACAAGCAATAAATGAAGAACAATAATGAATATAATAAATGAAAGCAACAATAAATGGGAGCAATAATATCGAAGAATATGTTAGAGAGCAAAGAAAATGTTCTTGTATATTTCTTGGGGAGCAACATGGGTTTATGAAATAACAAGGATCCCCTTTATATAGGAGGGGAATCCGAACATAGTACAAGACGCATTAATTACAAAGAAAAAAGGGATGGGACAGCTATATGACACCCTGATTCAGGGCTAGGGTACCACTAGGCTCCGTCAGTCCTAGTCATGTACCTTGGGAACTCCCCATCTCTATCATAGTTGTGGTCAACATTGTCCTTAGGTCGAGCGTCAATGAACCTCGAGGGCAGAAACTCGACTATAACCTTGTAGCTTCGAGACTTCGAGATGGTCTTCTAAGGTGCCTCAATGACGAGAAATTAGACCCCCTGATTTCACCGTATACAGATAGTCCCCACGTTTCTTGGAGAGGAGCGATAAGAAATGATTTTGATATCCGACTCTTCGGACTTCCCGCGATGATGTCATACTGATGACACAAGCCTTCGTGATTACCGAAATGTCCCATGGACTTGTCTTTTTAGTGTTATTCAATGCATTGCCAATTCTCATTTTTCAAAGCGATAGTACTGCCGTCGATCCGGCTTCTAATAATACATTGATTACACCTACCGATCCATCTTCCAAAGGCATTGATGGCGGTGTTGTCCATACTATCACCCCTATAAAGGGGAGCCTTCTGGTACTATCTTTTTATCCAAGTGCCTTTCAACGTCTCTCCATCCCTTTCTTCCCATTATCCTCTTCTATTGCTACCTACCATGTTTGCGGTCCATCGCCTTTTGCCTGGGCTTTCCTTTGTCAAGCGAGATCATATTGTCTCGTTGCTATTCTTGTTGTTGTTATGGTCGTCACTACTGTCGTCGTTGGCTTGAGATGGTGATATAAGGGGGGGTCGAACTCTTCTGACTTAAGAGGACGTTTGGACTCTATCCCGCTGCTCCGGAGAGCGTTCGAACTATATACCGCTGCTCACTCTCCTACCTTGACCTGGTGTGGCACTTCATCCCCTATATTTTCCAAAGGATAAAATGGCACAGCGGTCCGTTAATCTTGCACGGCACGATGTCCCAGAAGGCGAACTTAGAGTGGCCATACAAGTAGGGTCAATGCCCGCCGAATCTTCAACTTTTGGCTTCGGCGGGCTATGTCTCTTTTTTCTGCTTCTTCTGCGTCACTTTACTCTTCTTCATCTTTGCCTTTTCCTCTTCCTCATCTTCGCCCTCGGAGATACCATTCTGGAGGACCGAGATGAACCCCAGAGAGATGGCGGTCGAAGATGTTGCCGCCGAGGATGCATGCCCGAGCAAATGATGCTCGAAGATGTTGCTGCCGAAGAAGAACCTCTAAAAGTAGGCTAAGCTCTAGGTTTTTACTATATATGTACCTTTTTGCTTCTTTGTTTCTGTGTAAGGACCCTTCGTGGGCTGTTGTAATCATACGTTATGACCCTTCGAGGACTTTTGTAATCAAGTGTTTTCTAAATACAAAGAAGTTTCTTCAATTTTGTCTTTGATACTTGCTGTATTTGCCTTTATTTATGTTTATGGAGATTCTGAATGTATGATTATACCAGTTAGTGCCAACATCGAGCCTAGATGTGAGTGCTTTTTCCTAATTTTTGATTGATTAACATGGCTTCTCATGGAACCCTTCATCGTTCCTTGGGTCGAACCTGGATTGGGCCGATAAACTCGGGTCTTCGGGCCACTTACTTTAAGTTGAATGAAAGTAATGCTTCGAGCCTTGAAACTGTGATTTATCACTTAGGCTCTGTGGTAACCTTTGAGGAGAAATTTTCTCGGAGGCCCGTGGGCAGGAACTGCCTTTGAACTTAGTGTAGGTAGCCTTAAGGCGCTTGTAGATAGATCTTGGAAGGGGGTTCGTCCGAACTCAGACGGTACCCTGGGGTCAAGACCATGTGGGTGGAGGTTAAATGCCTATTTCCTTGGAGCCTGACTCTTTGTTGAGGGAGGTCCTCGAGGTCGGGTATCACCTCGGGACTGGTGGAGGTGTTACTGCCCTTTTAGAGCCTAATTCGTTTCTGAGGGAGGTCCTCGAGGTCGGGTACCACCTCGGGACTGGCGATGATGTTGTTGGCCTTCTTAGAGTCTAACTTCCTTTTGATGGAGGTCTTCGAGGTTGGGTACCACCTCGGAACTGGCGATAGTGCTTTTAATTGGCTTTGAGGCAAGCGGATCGTCGCAGTTTTTTCCTCACATATACAAGGATGTTTTTTGCTTTTTTGGAGTTCCCACCATTTTAAGCAGTTGCCCTTCTCTTTCCGCGTCAAACCTTTCATTATTTCAGTACTAACATACTTGCACAGATTCTTGCTTTAGTTCTCTAATTTTTCCATAGCCATGACTGTGCATCGGGGTCTGCCCGGTAGAGAGGGGAGAGTTCTGCCTCCAGAATTCAGGACCAACGAGAGCATAACTTGCAGATCATTTCTGTAATAGGAGAAGAGCACCTTGAGTTAGTGAGAAAAGACTGTGGATGGGGGGAGAAATTAGTGTTACAAATATTCTCCCCGGATGAAGGCATCACAGATCGTGCCGATGGATTTTTGAATGTGGACACGTATCCTTACACATTGGTCCCCCTTGATAGGGTTGTGCTCGATTTTTGTTTAAAGTATCGGGTTACCTTGGCGCAGATCCATCCGTCGTTTTAGTGAACGGTGTTGATGATGAGATTTTTCGCGGATAAGGCGGGGCTCGAATTTACGCTCAGTCATCTTATTAGGCTGTATCGGCCCTTTCACCATCGAGGTCTATTAACCTTGCGATGCCGATCGACCACGCCCTTCGTTGTTGATGATAAGGAAGATGGAGACTGAGAGTGGATGAGTCGCTTCGTCCGAGTGTAGACTTCTGACATTATCCTTGTGGAGCTTATGCCATTTCTTGAGGAATGGAACTATACGTGTAAGCGAAGCATTTCGTGCCTTCTCTGTTTTGTCTATGGCGAAGGCTGATTTAATAATTGTGCCTTCTTTCCTTTTACTACAGTAGTTTCGTGGGTGCCGGGCGATGTTCCTGATTTGTCGGATAGTGTACGGGGGTTAGCGACCCACTCGACCTGTGATGAGCGCAAGTGGCGAGCTTTATCCTGAGGCAGATGGGGATCAAAACATCATTGTGAGTGATGCACTACTTTTTCCTCTCCCTTCCTTCATTTGGAGATCCATTTTCCTGTATGCATATTAAACTTGCTGTTGTAGGCATCAGAGAGCCTTTCGAGGCTAGGCCATGCTCTTCTGGAGAGAAGGGAGGGTTGTAGCTCCCGAGCTAAAGAACAACAACAATACGCGAGAGGTGCTTTTACAGGGCGATGGTGCTCAAAGAAAGGCAAAACGGGACCGAGGCTTGGGGGGCAGAAGCATCGTCCGATCCTGCCGCGCCCGTGGTTCTTGGTTCTGGAAAGAGGGTTTCTACGTTGTTGTCGCCTTCTTTTTCCGTCGATAGTACTTCGGGAGATACTAGAAACCCGGGGTCACATACACCGAGCGACCGTGCCTCGACTGGAGTCGACTCTTTCAGAGTTGAGGGAACTGGATTGGCAGGTGTGCACTCGACCTTCGAGGAAGCCCAGCAGCTTCACTTTATGGTGAGTTTTGGCACAGGTCTTTCGAGCTTCGCGCCCTCCCTTCCTTATTGGGTTTTCTTTTGCAGGCATTTAACAAGCTTAAGTCTGGGTTGCTTTGTTGTGAAGCTAGGCTACGGAAAGCTCTGGATGAGGAGAGATCCCTTAGGCTCCTTTGTGATGAAAAGTAAGTCGAGTTGGTATACTTGCGGCATGAGGCGGGCGAGCTTGAATTATGAGAACAATTTGAAGGAGCAGGTGATTTTCTATCCCGGGTGAGCGTGCATTTCGCTTTCTGGCTTCTGAGGCTAACGCTTTCTTTAGTTCAGTTGCATAAAAAGATAGAGGCCCTGGAGTGCCTTCGGGATGAAGTTGGCCGGGTCAGGCGTGAGCATGATGAGCTAAAATCTCGGGCACAAGCTCAAACTTTAGAGGGGAAGGATGCTCTGGATAAAATTCCTGCTTTTGAGGCTCAACTTAGCTTAGCTCATGATAACGCTTTGGTTCAGACAGAGATGATTACGAAGCTCGAGTTTGAGCTTTCGAAGGTCAGGGCTGAAATCGTTGATGCTCGGGCTGAAGCTGTAATGTGCCAAACTAGGGCTAACCAGGAGATGGCGATCTATTCAAAGGATGATGCCGATGCTCAAGCTGAGCGGAGAAGGATTCTCGACCGCAAAGAGAGGGTTAGAGAATATGCTCATTGCGAGTCTCGAAGAAAGACTCTCGAGGAGATCCTTGCTAGGGGTTTTGTTCTCTAGGAAGAGTTGGCGCGAGCGAGGGCGGACGAGCGTGATGCTCAGTTACTTCTGTCCGACCCAGAAGAAAGCAAAGATGAGGCTGGCAGTGTCACGCCCCAAGCTAGGGGTAAGACCGGCACTCAGTGCCTCAACTATCCTTGTGTATCACTTGTGACTCAGAGACTTTGAAACTATAATGTCATATTTTTGGCCATGGGCCACATTGCAAGATAATGTGCGATGCAAAATATAGAACTGAATAGAGACTAACGCTGACTAACCATCAGCATAAAGCTGGGCCGGCAAGGCCGTCATATTTACTACAACTGACAAGCCAACAAAATATACGTACAGGGCCTACAAGCCCAACATATTGTACTAACTAACAGGACATATCTACAAGCCTCTACTGATAGATGTACTATGATCGGAATAGGGCCCCGACCTACCCCTAACCTACCTACATATATATATAAAACATACACACCACACTACTAGACCCAGCAACTTCGAAAGAAGGGGAGCTTGTCGATAAAGCTGATCTCGGGCAATACCTACTGAGGAGGACTACCCGTCTGTCTGTCTGAACTTGCATGCATGAAATGCAGTGCCCCCAGAAAAGGGATGTCAGTACAAAATAATATACCGAGTATGTAAGGCAATATACTAAAGCTGAAACTGAACTGATAATATAATAACTGGGAACAACTGGGAGTCAAAGAAAATCTAAAGATATCTTCATCTAATAATACAGACTCAATTCTCTCAATATAGTGAGTAAAATAGCTGTCCGGCCCTATAAGTCTCGGTATACATATATATCTGCTCTGTCGTAGTAGGCTTGCTCATAAGCGCTCGACCATACTAGGCTTTGTATCTCGACCAACTGAGCTTGCTCATATGCGCTCGGCCACAGTAGGATCGTCATATAACTTACCATCTGATCAGAGGTTGCCCAATAGGGGCCTGCCCATCGATTATAGCTCGATGGTAATGAAAATACTTTTAATACTGTATATATGTAACTTTTCTACTCTCTTGACTGGAAGAAGGAAATACTCAACTGAATATGAAGTCCCGATAAGGAGAATATTATAACTTACAACACTAGGAAAATATACGCAATTTTCGAGACTAGCAAAATATACGTAAATTCCGGGATGTGAATGTAATGACGAGATCATACCAA
Source organism: Nicotiana tabacum (assembly GCF_000715075.1). Taxonomy (NCBI): domain Eukaryota; kingdom Viridiplantae; phylum Streptophyta; class Magnoliopsida; order Solanales; family Solanaceae; genus Nicotiana; species Nicotiana tabacum. The sequence goes on along the minus strand of NC_134087.1, from coordinate 52,449,133 downwards.
ATGAAAGAAGAGCTTAGCCTTAACATACCTGAACTTTATATAATGCAGTACCCCTGTTTATAACTGAGCTCAACCTCCTAACTTCCCGTCATTTCATGATCTATCATGATATATGTCTATATTCATACAATTATACAAGAAACCTTGTATAGAAATTTAGGCTACTAAAGATAAGGTGAGTCTAGACTAAAGGAAACAAGAAAAGTATTAAACACAAATCAAAGAGTACAAAATTGTGGGATTTATATCTTTGGATGGTGAAACCTTCGAACAAAAGATTCTGTATGGGGTCATTCAAAAAGGGAAGTACTACCTAAGACTCATCCAAGTTTTGGGAAATGGCCAATTCCTTAAGTAGAGAGAAGATCACAGATATACATGAAACTAAAATGAGCAACTTCTTTCTCTTATAGAAAAATAAATAATCAACTCTGCTAGGTAAATATGATAAAGACTAAGTATTGTAAATAACTTGTTGTGTACCATTTGTTGTGAAATGCCCTTAATACACGTGTTAACTAAACCTTTTGTTGACAGTACACTCTTAAAATTGGAGAAGGGATTGGCTTCCACGTTTTGGGGATTAATCTTATCCCCTATTTTATTAATTAACTAGGTAATGACCCGTTACCCGATAATTAACCAATTACCCACGTAATTAATTATTATCTCAAACTACTTAAAATTTTACTCATTTTTAATATACTTTTTATATCATACTATCACGGTCATATGGTACCTTACATGGTACTAGTTTATATTTATCGGGTATTATTACTTGATCCGTATTTTATCCCAACTTGTCCATTTTTAATGAAACTCGTTTTCTCTAATTCGTACATCATTTATCCTTAATGACACTTATTTATCACTTGTTATAAATAGCGTAAGTATGTCAAGATGATCTCATCCCCGAGTCTACGTCGGTTAACTAAAAACGAAATTGTAACGTACAAAAATGCGAGATGTAACATCCTTCCCCCCTTAGAAATATTCGTCCTCGAATGTTCAACTCTTCATGATCTATATAACTTTGGCAAGGTCGCCTCTGTAACAACACCACCACCAACTCTCCCCGTAGAAGCTTAATAATCCAACGACACACAGGACCATAATTATGAATAACGACGATGGCCTCTCATGACCAACGACAATAACTAACGTAAGAATTTATACATGTACCTTATGATTATGATGTCTCAGTCAGATCCTTTTCTGGAGGAGGAAATAAGTAGGGATATTTAGACTTCATGCTTTCCTCGGCCTCCCAAGTCATCTCTTCTACATTGTTGCTTCTCTAAAGTACTTTTACGGAGGCTACCTCCTTATTCCGCAGCTTGCGGATTTGTCGGTCTAGGATGGAAATCAGAACTTCCTCGTATGATAAGTTCTCTGTAATCTGTACATCATCCGTGGGCACTACTCGGGTAGGATCACCAATGCACTTCCGTAACATAGATACGTGAAAAATCGGATGGACAGACTCAAACTCCGAGGGCAATTCTAACTCATACGCTACTTGGCCTACTCTCCGAATGATCCTATAAGGCCCAATATACCGTGGGCTAAGCTTGCCTCTCTTGCCAAATCTCATTACACATTTCATTAGTGACACCTTTAAGAATACCCAGTCATTAACCCCGTACTCTAAATCTCGTCGTCGTACGTCAGAATATGACTTTTGTCGACTCTGAGTTGTCAGCAATCGCTCCCGGATAAGCTTTACTTTTTCTGTGGCCTGCTGAACCAGGTCTGGCCCATATAACCCAGATTCTCCAACATCGAACCACCCTATGGGAGATCTGCACCTGCACCCATACAAAGCCTCGTACGGAGCCATCTAGATACTGGAGTGGTAACTGTTATTATATGAAAACTCGATAAGAGGTAGATGTTCATCCCAACTTCTCTTAAAATCCAGCACACATGCTCGCAACATATCCTCGAGCGTCTGAATCGTGGGCTTGGCTTGTCCATCTGTTTGTGGATGAAAAGTTGTGCTGAGATTCACCTGAGTTCCTAGACCTTTCTAAAGTGACCTCCAAAAATATGTTGTAAATTGGTCCCCACGATCAGATATAATAGATACGGGTACTCCGTATAGTCGCACTATCTCCTTAATATATAATTTTGCATAATCCTCTGTTGTATAGGTAGATCTGACCGGTAGGAAATGAGCGATTTCGTGAGCCTGTCGACTATCACCCATATAGAATCAAACTTACGATGGGAACGAGGTAAACCTATGATAAAGTCCATGTTAATCGCTTCCCATTTCCATGTCGGGATCTCTATAGTCTGCATTAGCCCTCTAGGCTTCTGGTGCTCTATTTTCACCTGCTGGCAACTAGGGCATTGAGTGACATACTCAGCAATGTTCTTCTTCATATCGTTCCACCAATACACATCTTTAATGTCATGATACATCTTTGTCGACCCAGGGTGAATGGAATACCATGAATAATGTGCTTCTGACATAATTCTGTCTCGTAGCCCTGCTACATCTGGAACACACAAACGACCCTTGTATCTGAGAACCCCATCTCCTTTGAGTTCTAATAACGGCTTCTTCTGTTGTGGGACCCGATATCTCAACTTCACTAACTCTGGATCCTCGTATTGCCTCTCCTTTACTTCAACTATGAGAGATGATTTTGCAGTATTTTGGAGTACAACTCCTCTATTGCCAGAGTCCACTAACCGAACCCCCAAACAAGCCAATTGATGAATCTCTCTTGTTAATTGTCTTTTCTCGGCCTCTACATGTGCTAAGCTACCCATAGATCAGCGACTTAAAGCATCTGCTACAACATTAGCTTTCCTTGGATGGTAGAGAAGGTTAACATCGTAGTCTTTCAATAACTCAAGCCACCGCCTTTGTCACAAATTCAACTCTTTTTGCTTGAAGATATATTGCAGGCTCTTATGATCTGTGAATACATCAACATGCACACCATATAAATAATATCACCATATCTTAAGTGCATGGACAACTGCAACTAACTCGAGGTCACGGGTCGGATAATTCCGCTCATGCTTCCTCAACTGCCTTGAAGCATATGCAATTACTTTCCCATGTTGCACTAGGACACATCCTAACCCGACACCTGAGGCATCACAATACATGGTATTTCCCATCTATCATGATATATGTCTATATTCATACAATTATACAAGAAACCTTGTATAGAAATTTAGGCTACTAAAGATAAGGTGAGTCTAGACTAAAGGAAACAAGAAAAGTATTAAACACAAATCAAAGAGTACAAAATTGCGGGATTTATATCTTTGGATGGTGAAACCTTCGAACAAAAGATTCTGTATGAGGTCATTCAAAAAGGGAAGTACTACCTAAGACTCATCCAAGTTTTGGGAAATGGCCAATTCCTTAAGTGGAGAGAAGATCACAGATATACATGAAACTAAAATGAGCAACTTCTTTCTCTTATGGCAAAATAAATAATCAACTCTACTAGATAAATATGATAAAGACTAAGTATTGTAAATAACTTGTTGTGTAACATTTGTTGTGAAATGCCCTTAATACACGTGTTAACTAAACCTTTTGTTGACAGTACACTCTTAAAATTGGAGAAGGGATTGGCTTCCACGTTTTGGGGATTAATTTTATCCCCTATTTTATTAATTAACTAGGTAATGACCCGTTACCCGATAATTAACCAATTACCCACGTAATTAATTATTATCTCAAACTACTTAAAATTTTACTCATTTTTAATATACTTTTTAGATCATCTATCACGGTCATATGGTACCTTACATGGTACTAGTTTATAATTATCGGGTATTATTACTTGATCCGTATTTTATTCCAACTTGGCCATTTTCAACGAAACTCATTTTCTCTAATTCGTACATCCTTTATCCTTCATGACACTTATTTATTGCTTGTTATAAATAGAATAAGTACGTCAAGATGATCTCATCCTCGCGTCTACGTTAGTTAACTGAAAACAAAATTGTAACGTACGAAAACGCGAGATGTAATAGGTAGGCCGTAGCCCCCAGGGGGCGTAGATTTAGCCATTTGTATATAGCATTTTTTAAAGCACGTTTGCAGATGGAGATTGCATTTTTCCGTATATGTGTATAAAAGAAAATCTTCCGACTATATTTCTTTTGTATCTCTTTTTGTCTCGAATTTGGCCAGGTGAACTGGTCTTTGAGTTGGTAAGAATCCTTGGATTCGTGATATGAACCTGGGGTTCATTAGGCTGGCCCGTAGGCTCTTACGCGCTTGGTCGATGCGACCTTTTATGTGGGCTGGCGACAAATGGCTCTTACGCCTCAGGCCGATGCAACCTTTTACTGTGGACTGGCAAGATGTAGCCTTTTACTGTGGGCTGGCGACAATGGCTCTTACGCCTTTCTCTTAGGCATATTTAGTTAACTATTTTGGGTTCAGTATCTGAATCGGGTTACGACTCGAGCTCATTCGACCCTCAAGTTTTGTATTTGTGCGGGCTGGCGACAATGGCTCTTATGCCTCGGACCGATGCGACATATTATATATGTGTGGCCCTGTGGCTCATTAGGCTGGCAACAATGGCTCTTACGCTTTGGGTCAAAGCGACCATTTATGTGGGCTTTATTTTTCCCTCGATAAGGATTTTTGAAATAGTGTTTGCCTGACTCTTTGACGGCTTAATAAAAAACCTCGATTTTGAGTCGTTATATGGCGATGATCGAGCACCTCAGGACGTTTGTCTCGGAGGCTGAGTATCTCGAAGCAGATGTCTACGAGCTTACATGGTCGAAGCTCTTTTGCCTGTAACGAGGGTAGCCTGTTCAACCGGTTCTTTTTGAAGTAGATTCGAAGTAATTAAATGCCTGTAATTCTGTAGCACCGATTGGGCGTCCCCGAGTCACGTTAGTTTGGCCGGTACAGCCTTGTGACCGGAGTCATTTGTGTTCGGTCGGAGCCTTTGAATCCCGAGTGAAGTTTCGGCATCTATATCGAGGGTATGCCTTTTTAGGGGTCTTACAAGTTCGATATATAGACGAAACCTTGAGATGGGGTTTATGCTTTTAGTAAGGTCCTCAAGTTTTACATGCCTTTGAGGTCTTACAGTTTTGCATGCCTTCGAGGTCTTGCAGTTTTGGATACTTGGTACAAGTATTGTTCATGTCTTGCTTGAGGTCTTACAGATATCGTTATTGCTTTATGTAGGTCTTACGAGACCGAGTCTGCCCGCTTGGGGTTTTATGGCCTCGGGTTTTTTAATGAATGGCGATTGGCAACAGTCGCCGAGTCATCGAGGGAACCTTGTCTCGGAAGCCGTTACTTGTAAATTTTGTATTGCCTCATTGAGGGCTTACAATTTCGGAGATCCCGACCCTGAGGTCGTGCATTTTTTGAGATTTTGACCCCAGTCCCAGAGTATTCGGTGCACTTTCGGCCTTGGAGACGTTTCATGGTTTTCATGTTGCCTCATTGAGGGCTTATGAGCATGGAGTCCCGACCTGGAGGTCATTCAGGTGCTGAATTGTTGACGCCAGTCCCCGAGTGTTTGCGGAGGTGCCGAGCTTCTTTTGGAGTTTGAGATGTTTTGATAAAAGATATTCTTCAATTATTTGGTACAAGTGTACATGTTTTCGCCGTTAGGGGCCAGCTATACAGACACGGTTCGTTGGACTATTTGTCCCGATACATCATTTTCTTATTGGGACCCCATTTGGCGTTTCTTGGCTTTTCCGAGTGGATGGCCTCCCGAGGGGATGCCCCCCAGTGTTTGAGATTTATTGCAAAATAAGCCTTGAACACTTGTTGGATCTTCCTTATGTAGCATATAGATGTTTCCTCATTAAAAACCTTGTCGGTAAAACCCTTCTCGGGATGAAACCCGGCCGAAGGAAAAGAGTATGATACATGCTTTTGAAACCTAAGGCCTTCGGGCTGGGAAGAGCTTTGGTTGTTTCGATCAGATACCTGCATTCTGGTTAGTATAAAATGCAATTGACAAAGGGAGACGGCCATACCTTAGTGCAAGCGACACTTCGGATCTCGGTGTGACTCAATCATTTATTATGAGGACTCGGTACGATCCTTTGTTTTGTAAAGTCGGGTGTGGCCGAGAATGTAACTTGTCATCATTATTTTATCATTTGCTTTTCCTTTGGCTCCTTCGGTGGTGGAGGTATTGGCACCGGCGCTATGTCATGCACTGCGAACATTTCCTTAGCCGCATGTTGCTCCTCGTAGACGGTTTTTATTCCATCCCTTGTTGGGAATTTCATCATTTAATTGATGGTGGATGGTACTGCTCCTCGTAGCCTTCCTAGCAAGCCGTTGTATCTTATGTCTCCATCGATGACATGGAATTCGGCATTCTAGGTCGTGCCGGCCATGTTGACTGGGAGGGTGATTTCTCCTTTTGTTGTTTCACTTGCCATGTTGAATCCATTGAGGACTCGAGTGGCGGGCACGATTTGGTCAAGAAATCCAAGTTGCTCTACCACCCTCGACCTGATAATGTTGGCCGAGCTATCTGGATCCACAAGTACACGTTTAGTTTGAAATGTATTTACAAGGAAAGAGATTACCTGTGCATCATTGTGAGGCTGAGACAAGGTCTCGATGTCCTCATCGCTGAATGTGAGAGCATCCTCGGGTATATAACTCCGAGTTTGCTTTTCCCTGACGATAGATATTTTTATTTTTCTCATCACGAGATCCTGTGGGGAATCGATGCCTCCCAAGAACATGTGGATGACATGTTGTGGCTCATTTGTTTTGTTCTTCTTGGCTGCCTCTCTTTCTCGGAACTGATTTTTGGCTTGGTCGCTAAGGAATTCCCGGAGGTGACCTTTGTTAAGTAGTCGAGCTACCTCTTCCCGGAGTTGGTGGCAATCCTCGGTCCTGTGGTAGTGGTTGTTGTGAAACTCGCACACTAAGTTATGATTCCTTTGTGAAGGATCTGATTGTATAGGCCTGGGCCAACTGGCATCTCTGATTTTACTGATGGCGAACACGATGTCCGATACATTGACATTGAAGTTATATTCCGATAAGTGAGGTGCCTCCGTTGGCCCTGTGTTCCTATCGAATCTGTCTCTATTGATGATTCCCCGAGGATTCTGTCCTCAGTCTATCCTTCGATCATTGCAAGGTGGGTTGCGCCTCGGAACGTTCCTTCTATCTTCAGTGTACGGCTGATACCTTTCTTTGTTTGGTTTTGGCTCTTTCGCTAAAAGCCTGCTTGGGTATACTGAGCCCGAGGGGGCTCCTAGCTGGTCGTCTTCGACCCTGAGTATCGGTTGTGGACGTCTAACCAGGTCACAATGGGATACTCGGCCATATTTTGTTTCAACTGCTTCGAAGCCACCGACCTTTGTTCATTCAACCCCTGAGTGAAGGCCTGCACTACCCAGCCATCGAAGACTGACAGTAGTTCCATTCGTTCCATTTGAAATCGAGACACAAACTCTCGTAGCATTTCGCTCTCCCTCTGCTTGATCTTGAATACATCAGATTTCCTTGTTGCTACTCTGATGGCACTGGCATGTGCCTTTATGAAAAAGTCTGTCAGCATGGCAAATGAGTCTATGTAGTTAGGGGCTAAGTTGTGATACCACATCATAGCCCCTTTCGAGAGTGTTTCCCCAAACCTCTTTAGCAAGACGGACTCGATCTCATCATTCTTTATGTCGTTGCCCTTCACTGCACAAGTGTAAGCAGTAACGTGCTCATTGGGGTCTGAGGTCCCATTGTATTTTGGGAGTTCTGGCATCCTGAACGTTTTTGGAATGGGTTTCGGGGTCTCTTCCTCTAAGAACGGACTTTGTATGAACTTCTTCGAATCCACGCCTTTTAGGACCAGGGGCACTCCTTGAATTCGGTTGACCCTGGAGTTGTAAGTCTCGACCTTTTTGTCGTTGGCTTCTATCATTTTCTTGCCGATTCGATCCTTCTAGTGAGGTCCTCGAGCATTTTTACGATGGCGAGATCAGTTATCGACTCGTAATTGCTCGATTTCTCCGGTGCATGTTCGGTCGGGGGAGCTTTCCCCGGTGCTACTGTGCTAGGAGTTTTCTGGTGACTTTACAGCTGAGCAATAGCTAGTTGTTATGTCTGAAAAATTTCAAAAATAACATGAACTCTAACCTCTCGTTCTTCCCTAGTTGGGATTTTCTGAGCTTCTTGTTGATCCCCTTGGTGCACACTCCTAGCAGAGTGGGAGCTTATGTCAATGTGTTGGGCGTCGCGTGAGACCGCATCCGTGGGGACTGGCTCTGGTGCATTCCTAGGGTTTTGTGGTGGCACACCAACACCTAGAACAGCCACACCATTTTCCTGAAATCGAAACTTGGACAAGAAAAAGCGTGAAAGATAACTTGCGTTATGTGGTAAAATAATCACTATTATTTTTAGCCCCACGGTGGGCACCAAACTGTTTACCGTGAAAATGGTAATAACAATTAAATTTGATTATGAGACTCTAAAAATACGTGATCTATTTTTATGTTAGTTGTTAAGCAGTTGATGATATGCATGTGAGACCTAGAAATGAAATGAGAGTTAACGATATGGCGATAATCAAACCGTTAAGCTAATTATCGGCACCTCGAGCTTGTCGATTCGGGGCCTCGAGGTCGATCCAGGGGCTCGGCAGGGAGCTATCGAGGGGGGTCTAAGTATGTCTAACAGTTATGACAGAATCACTAAAGGCTCTTTATGGCCAATGATAATCAATATGAAGAACAATAATGAAGATAATAAATGAAAGCAACGATAAATGGGAGCAATAATATCGAAGAATATGTTAGAGAGCAAAGAAAATGTTCTTGTATATTTCTTGGGGAGCAACATGGGTTTATGAAATAACAAGGATCCCCTTTATATAGGAGGGGAATCCGAACATAGTACAAGACGCATTAATTACAAAGAAAAAAGGGATGGGACAGCTATATGACACCCTGATTCAGGGCTAGGGTACCACTAGGCTCCGTCAGTCCTAGTCATGTACCTTGGGAACTCCCCATCTCTATCATAGTTGTGGTCAACATTGTCCTTAGGTCGAGCGTCAACGAACCTCGAGGGCAGAAACTCGACCATAACCTTGTAGCTTCGAGACTTCGAGATGGTCTTTTGAGGTGCCTCGATGACGAGAAATTGGACCCCCTGATTTCACCGTGTACAATACTACTTACTTTTAATACACTTTATACACCTTAAGATCAGGGGCATATGGTACCTTGTATGGTACTAGTTCATAAATAGCAGGTATTTTAGCTCGGGTCGTATTTTATCCCAAAATATTAAACTTTGATGAAATTCATTTTCTTCGATTTGCTTACCCGCTCACCTTCACGAATTTACTCATCACTTGTTTGAAATAGAATAATGCTTATAATCTCAAAATAATCTCATTCCCGAACTTACGTCGATTATCTTACGACGAAACTTTAACATATGAAAATGCGGGATGTAATATCTCTTTTCCAAGCTTCCATCAATTTACTTATGGCGTACTTTCACGTACAAAAACATGGGGTGTAACATCATTCCCCCCTTTGGAACATTCATCCTCGAATGTTGACTGATGCACTTATCATTCTCATAACCCATAGCTCTTGCGAATACTTTAATACTCTCCTTGCCATTTAGGCAACTGTTCTGTGAATAAATCCAAAGGCCAGGGCATTCCCCCCTTTAGGACTCTTTCCCACACTATGGCTTGTGATTGGAATCCTTCCAATCTCGTAACTATTGCTATATTCTATCATGTAGCCTGTATGATACTGACCTTGTAAGTACGCCTATGCTTCCTCCAAATCTTCGCCAATCTCTAGGCCTCACTTTGTAAACATGTATAGAGCTTGATAAAATGTCTTTCTGGGCATCTATAGGTATACTAAAGTTCTTTGCTCGGTACTTTGTTGAACTTACTAATATTGCTATATCTTATTACATAGATCCATTTATCCACCCATCGAGGTGGTTCATACTATACCATGACACTTACTTCGATTTATTGTTACTGAGGTCTACTACCAAGCTTTAGGATACGTTCGTTGCTTATCCCATGTGTATAAATCTATGTCTTTTAATGTTTCCTTCTTATTGTTCATCTTAAGAATGACGGCCTAACCTCACCTCATACTTTGTGACTTTTGTCCATCCATTATTGATTCACCTTAATGTTGATCTATCATCTACCAATGATAACTTGATCTCTTATGTAACACTGTCGCTAAGGCTCTACGTCTCATCGGGGACATTTGGAGTAATTAGTACCTAGGGGCGATACTATACTTTCATAACCCTATTTCATATCATAGTCATCCCAATGTGCTTTGCCTTACGTGGGTATTTTAATTCTGTACAATTCATGAAATCATTACTTAATCGAAGGCCCAAACGTCATCCTTTGTCTATCACAATTACACCCTTATTCTACTACCAGAGCATCATTCCATCTCTTCTAAATGCTATTAGTCTTAGACTCCTTTGAGTTCATTCAGGCTATACTGAGCTTTCTATAATAGAGAAACCATCAGCTCTTTTGTTTTCCTAGGCTTAATCCCGAGGACTTATCCATTTCTCGTCACCTTCTCACTCGCCCTTTCTTATCCTTACTCCTGCCTTCCTAAAACCTTGTCGCTTTGCGATACTTTAGCTTGCGACCTATACATATCTATTTATATTACTTGCATCCTTCCTTCAACTTGCTTGCACCATAGATTTCTTTCTATTATTCTGGAACAACAAACGAGGCATCACATCATCTCAAACTCTTCTTTACTCGTTTAGCTAGACCTCTCGATAGTTAGAAACCATAGGTTGTAAGATATGCCACTAATGACACCGCTATCATTCTTGGATACTGAATCCCAGTGCTTCAAGCCTTCTATATGAAGTATGGACTATTCACCACTTTCTGCATTTGAGTATATCGTACGTTCTTCATCTTTACCTTACTTACCTTAAAATTTTGCATCACATCTTCTATATCTTTCATGATCTCTTACACATAGGTATAATTACATCCACAACTTGAAGCTCTATTGTAATACTTGCACCTCTGGTGTATACACAATTCGGTGAGAGCTTCATATTGACTTCTTATAAGGCTGGTACTTTTCTGACTAGCTTTATTGTAGAGTTGTTATAGAATATGGATATTATACTATTTCTCTTGTACCTCTGATATTAAGAGTGATTCTGCAATGTCCTCAATCACGATTTCTATAATTTTCTGGGTCCAATAATCAAACTCATGATTTACTTTGTTGATGTAACTCTTTAGTTTCCTTTTCCTTCTAATCAGCCTTTATGTAGGCGTAAGCTATCTTCCGATTTGCGGCTCATGGTATTACTTTAGCCTTTCATGGACGCTATGGAATATCATGATACAATCTTTTAACAATTCAATCCCTTGTCTATGGCCTTGACTCAGTTCTTTCTTTTAACTTATATCGGAGTCTTCTATGGCTGTATGATTGGCAACATATATGCTGCATGGATAATAATCTGAAACCTTAAGTGCGTTCAAAATGTAACTAACTCTGGATTATTGATCGAATAATTCCTTTCGTTCCATCTCAACTTTCTTTAAATGTAAGGAATTACTTTTTTCTAATCGTTCTACTACTTATTGCATAAATACTTGGCTTATCTTAGTGCCCACACATATTGGAATTCCCTACAACCCATATGATCTTGAATATCACTTTTTGATTTTTTTTTTCTTCTTCCCGTTCATAGCCACGAGAGGGGCCACTTTCTTATGGAGTACATACAATGTTGTTATAAGACTATTATTACGTGACCATTTATTTTTCAAGTTACTATGCTTAGGTTGAAGCCTTTTTCCTTATTTCCTCAGCTAGTCTTTCATTGTAGTACTTAGGGAGGACCCTCTGACTCTTGTAAATCTGTGAGCTTATTACATCGTATACTCGACGGAATTTTTTATGTCCTTCTTTGCCTATAATTATTCGCAGTTAGTTACCTCCATTCCCTTGTGCTTGTAGGGTTGCTTCTGAACTGATATTTTGACTGTCTTCCCAGTGGCATTCTCTTTTATTTCCATAATACTCATATGGTACCTTCTAAACTTCCCCAACTCCTATATGAATATATCTCAATGCTAGGCTGAATTCCCCATGTTGGGGTTCCTTATGTTTATCTTGCATTGATCTGTTGATTTGTCTTTATCCTCTTGTCTAGCCATAACTAGGCTCTTCCTGAATCAACTACTAATTACTCGTTGGCTCATTCTCATATAAATATTCCGGGTAATCTTTCTTGGGTTATTCCTTTTATCTTAACTTACCTCTCGCACTGGCTCCTTATTTATCAAAAACATCCCGGGTTGGAACCCTTACTTCCTTTCCTTGACGTCGTGCTCGCATAATGTTCTGGAATCGCAGCATATTCGTAGGATTTGAATAAGTGCAATCTCATCCCTTTCTCATTTTTATCGCATTCTTCCTTTATCATTCCATAGTTACTAGAACCACTTAATTTTGACTTAAGTTCACATGACTATATATTCCCCCCTTTAGGGGAAAACTAAGATTTAGAGCTACGACGATCTACCTATAGATGTTTTACCTCTTCAACTTTGACGTCTTTTCACATCATCGATGACCCTTACTGGCCTTGCAGAAATCCTTTTGTACCAAGGATAACAAAATTGCTTAATCGCGAGGGTGACACTTAGTGTAACTAACACACACAGTCCCTTAAGCTAAATTTTGCTTATATTTCTTGCTTTATGGAAACGTTTTCCTGAATGACCTTTAATGGTTATTCTTCTGTCGTCCATTCTATTATCACTGGATCGCAATCTCTGAATTTCTCATGATGCCGACTATTATCAAATCACTTAGTACCTAATTCATGTTTAATTTATCTTGTTCACCGGTCCTATTGTTTTCTATTATTCTGGGGTCTAACATTTCTGATGTGCTGGAGAATTTCGGCATATTTAATACAAATTGCTTAGATTTTATCTTGTTTTAAATGCAATTATCTTTTATACTTATGTAATTTTAATATTTTTTGCAGCGTATGAGGTTAAGGACCCGAGAGCATGGAAATGAAGTCAAAAAGCTACAAAAGGACAAGAAAAGAGTAAAATGCGATCGCGGATATGAAAATTTGGACCACAAATCCAACATGCGGACCGCATAATGCTCAAAGGAATCGCAAACCCCAATAGTCTGTTGGCCAAAGTCCAGTGCAAGAAATGCGGTCCATTATGCGACCGCATAACAGGTTTGCGGGCCGCATAATGGACTGTAAACTCGTTGTGAAAGATGCTGAAGGTTGAAAATGCGATGAAAAATGCGATCGCATATCGACAATGCGGACCGCAGAACTTGAATGCGGTGAATGCCTGGAAACTAGGGTTTGAAGATGCAATGGCCATGAAGAGAATGCGAACCACATGTCTGTTATGCGACAGATATGCGGTCGCATAATTGACCTGGAAGGGTATTTTTGTCCGACTTTGGTCCCGAGTTTTGTCCCACTATAAATAGATTTATTGGGGTTGTGTGGGGGCATCTTGTCTTGTTTTTGAGATACATTCCAAGTCTTTAATATTCCTCTCTTTTGGAAGATTTTGTGTGAAGAATCTTGCACTTTGTAAGCTTTATGGCATTTAATATTCTCATCTTTTTGTATTTTAGCATGTGTAGCTAACTTTAAATATAAGGTTGTGGACCCTAAATGGGTGTTTAACATTGAATATATGTATAATGGTTGGTTGATATATATTTATTTCTCATTCTTCATTTATTGTTGGTGGTTGCAAACATTAACAAGTGCCATTAAATTCTTTCTTTACTTGGAAAAGTGAGTTAGAATTTGGTAAAAGTAAATATCAAAGACTCAAGGCTTTAAACCTTTTTTAATAGAATCGCTTAGGAATAAGTGGGTTTTATTTGACATATATTGATTGTTCTTAATTGCAACTCTTTTATATTTGGAAAAATCATAAAGAGGAAATACTACCCAACTATTGGAAAATATTGGATAGTCATTTAGGAATCATTTGCATATCTAAAGAGCCTTCCATTAAAAATGTATCATATTAACATCGATAGCATTACATTTCATTGAATGGGACACAACCTTGGTTTCCTTAATCGAATTATTTACATTCTCAACGCTACAGTTAGTTATTTCTTAAAATAACAATGATATCATACTCTTGTTACAATTAACCGAATAGAATTACGACTTAAGTCAAGTAACACACTACTCGAGTAACCTTTTCATGCCTATTCCCTGTGGGATTCGACCCCAACCTTGTTGGGTTATTATATTTGACACTGACTGCCTTACACTACTTAATTAAAGTATAATTTGAGCGTATCAAATTTTGGCGCAGTTGCCGGGGAATACGATTTTGAAATTACTAATTAGTGTGTGCTTTACTTTGCGTCTTATTCTATTCCATCACACTTTGCTTCTTTTGCTTGGTGTTGATAGGAAAACATGGTCAAATATGAAGAAGAAATGGAGGAACAAATGGAAGAAAATCCTTTTGCGGACATAGATGAGTACATCGAGGATACAAATGCTATTGTACCTCCGGTTGTTGGTGCTGCAACTTTCAAGGTGGAACACGGTTTAATCCTTATGCTCCAAGCGGAGGGGTTTTTCAGGAATTCCATGGATGATGATCCGACACAACATCTTAGAAACTTCTTGGGTGTATGTGCGATGCATAAGCAGAACAACGTCTCTGATGATGCCATAAGGTTGAGGGTGTTCAAGTACTCACTAGATGGGGAAGCAAGGAAGTGGCTTCAAAATATGCCACCAAACACCATTCATTCTTGGCCTAAACTTGTCTGAGCATTCTTAGCTAAATGGTTCCCGCAAAGTAAGAAGTCTGAGCTCCGGGATAAAAATTTCTTTTTCAAGCAAGTACCGGGAGAACATCTACATGAGGCATGGGATCGATTCAAGTTATACTTGGTAAGGTCTCCCAATCATGGTTTTCCGGATTCTATTTTGTTGGAGAAATTCCACATGGGTTTGGATCCTATGAACCAATCTATAGTCAAGAATGCAGCTGATGGATCTTTTATGGACAAATCATTCACAAGGGTCACACAAATACTTGACAAAATGGCAAAACATATGCAAGCAAGACACTCGATAGAGTGCAAATGAATTACAAGGTGACTGAGCAAGAACTTCTTGCCATTGTCTATGCCTTTGAGAAATTCCGGGCTTACTTGTTGGGATCCAAGGTGATAGTGTACACAGATCATGCTGCTCTTCGCTATCTTATGGAAAATAAGGATGCAAAGCCTAGGTTGATTCGGTGGGTCATGTTGTTGCAAGAGTTTGACTTCGAAGTCAAAGATAGAAAAGGGACAGAAAATCAAGTGGAGGATCATTTATCAAGGCTTGAAGAGGAAGGGAGACCAAAGGGAGATCTTGAAATCAATGATGTGTTCCTGGATGAGCACATATTGGCATTATCTAGCACTTTTGCTCCTTTGTATGCCGATATTGCTAACTACTTGGTTAGTGACCTTATTCCGGATGGATTGGAATCCTATCAAAAGAAGAAGTTTTTGAGAGATTGTTGGCAATACTATTGGGAAGAACCATCCTTGTTCCATGTTTATGCTGACAACATCATCAGAAGGTGTGTTCCAGAAGAGGAGATTAGGCCAATTCTAAAAGCATGCCACGACTCACTGGTTGGGAGTCACCATGGGGGATATTGAACTGCGGCTAAGGTGCTTGAATGTGGTTATTATTGGCCATCGATTTATCATGATGCCAATCAAATAGTCAAGGCTTGTGACCAATGTCAAAGGCAAGGATCAATCTCCAAGAGGCATGAAATGCCAATGCACTTTGTTATGGATATAGAGATCTTCGATGTGTGGGGAATTGATTTTATGGGTCCCTTTGTAAGCTCATGTGGGATGAAATATATCTTGGTAGTTGTGGACTATGTGTCCAAATGGGTTGAAGCAATTGCATTACCAAACAACAAGGCAAGGAGTGTGACCACATTCTTAAAGAAAAACATATTCAAACGGTTTGGCACTCCTAGAGCCATTCTTAGTGATGGTGGGTTTCATTTCTGTAACAAAGCATTCACGGGGCTACTAGAGAAATATGGCGTCAAGAATAAGGTGGCCACACCTTATCATCCCAATCAAGTGGCCAAGTTGAAGTTTCCAACCGGGAGATAAAGAACATTCTAGCAAAGACTGTCAATGTAAACAGGACTGATTGGTCAAGGAAGCTAGATGACGCATTATGGGCATACCGCACGATGTGCAAAACCCCTATTGGCACTTCTTCTTATCGGTTAGTCTTAGGCAAGGCTTGTCATCTACCCGTAGAACTGGAGCACAAGGTCGTGTGGGCTTTAAAGAGGTTGAACTTGGATTGGGCTGAAGCTGCAAATTTGAGGTTAACACAACTCAATGAAATGGAGGAATTCTGTTTCCATGCATATGAAAGTGCAGCTGTGTACAAAGAAAGGATGAAGTTTGTCCATGACAAAAAAGATCTTGAGAAGGGAGTTCAAGTCGGGTGACTTGGTTTTGCTCTTCAACTCAAGGCTCAAATTGTTTTCGGGCAAGCTCAAATCGAAATGGTCCGGTCCGTTTAAGGTGGTCAATGTCTCTCCCTTTGGAGCTGTGGAACTAGAATAGGAGGATGGGCTCTGAACCTTCAAAGTAAATAGCCAGCGAGTCAAGCACTACTTGGCACGCATGGAGAAAAACACTTGGTTGAGCAGTTGGCTCTCAAAGATGGTCAGTGCCTGACCAATGAGTGAACCCAGAGAAACGCCAACTTCGTCGTGCCGCGACATTAAATCAAGCGCTTCATGGGAGGCAACCCATGTGTGGTAACACCCTTTTTGTCCTTTAAATTTTATTTTTTTAGATAGATTAAATTGAGCAATTTAACGTATGTGTAGAGTGCAGGGGATTCAAAAGATCATAACACTGGGTAAAATTGCATGTGAAAGGGAAGAAAAGTCACCATGGGAAGTTTGCTACACATATGCGGTCGCATTATCACTATGCGGACCGCATTGTGGTCGCAAACCCAGACAGTTTGTTTGGCTTAATTTGGTGGTAAGAATGCGGTGAAGAGGTGCATTTTGCGGACCGCATTTCAATTATGCGATCGCATAGTGCACCGCATTTTGTCCTCAAGCAACTCAAGCTGAACCCACTGCATAACACATTGCGAACTTCACAGGTAAGTCCCCTCGCATATTACCAGCAGTCACACAGTTGGAAAACAAAAGAAAAATTCTATTTTTTATCAGAAATAAAACGAAACAAAATGAAAAAAAAAGGGAAAACGGCTAGTTGAATCAAAGAAAGTAAGACAACACCTGAGAATTCATCTCCCAAGTGTGCTTGTTAATTCACCACTGGTATGTTTTCCTTTCCCGCTTTGTTCCATGTAAATTTTTTGTTTAATTGTATTGTGTTTTCCTAATTTTTGTTTCCTTTAGTTTTGTTCCTTTTTCCTCTTTGTATATGGGTATCTGTTCATAATGTGAGGGGGTTCTGGTTAGGTAGTTATGTTTGGGGTGCTGGGTAGTGAATCTAGGTCCGCCATTGTTGAGGGTTGAGTTCAAAAGTTGAGAATGATAACTTCTGCGGACTGCATAATTGATTTGCGGTCCGCATTGTTGCCGCAAAACAAACCCTAGGTGGCTTGAAGAAGATGACAAAATGCGGTGACTTTACGATCACATAAGTTATATGAGGACCGCAAAGTCACCACATACTGAGATAGTTTCTTTGCTTTTGTAGCATGCATTGTGGCCATTCCGCGATCGCAGATCCATATTTGCGGTGGACTTTGCGATCGCATAGTGTGATTATGTTTTTCCAAGCATTTAAGTATGCGAACCGCATAATGGATATGCGATCACATAACCCATCGCATACCTAGATCATTTCAACAGGTAGAGAGTTTGTGACAGGTTTGCGGTCCGCGTAGTGGTTATGCGACTGCATAACCTATCGCATGCTTGCAATTTTTTGTACTTTTTCTGTTATTGCCGACTGTGTTTCTCATATTTCATTTCTGTGCAGATATGGCTCCCAAGAAACATGTATCTTCTGCCAAGAAAAGGGCCTCCACCAGTCGTCAAGCACAACAAGCAAAACGTTCATGACCGGACCCTACTGCTACACTTCCCTCCCAGTCTGATAAGGAGGAGACCTTGCCCTCAATTGACCTACAAGCTGAGGCAAGAAGGAAAAGCGGAGATGACTTCCAACTCAGGTTTGGGGTCGAAGGGTCTAGGGAGCTGATTGAGAAGGGCTCACAAAATGTAAAATTTTGGCCAAAAAGCAACTAAGTCTGAATGGGCTACAGGAGCAGTACCCCCACATATTGGAGAACATCAAAGCTAGAAAATGGGAGTGCTTCACTGAGCTGCCTGATGACTACAATGAAACACTTGTCTATGAGTTTTATGCCTCTTATGGAGCCTCTAGGACTGCTCAACACAAGCGCAATAGAGTTTTCTGTGATACTGTCTTGGTTCGGGGTAAGCAAGTGTTCTGCAGTAGTGATACCATCAATGAGTTCTACTTCCCTGACTGGAGAGCATAGTTGGATAATGAGCATAGTTGGATAGCGTCAGTAATAGCCAAGGGGGCCCCTGCTTGGATTAACCCTTTGCAAAAAATATTCAAGGAAGATCTCACACGAGAGGGCAGATTCTGGCTTAGCTTTGTCACCTCTCGATTGATACCATCTAGAAATGAGACTGACATAAGCATTGAGAAAGCTCTTCTCATTTCATGCATTATGACGGGAATCAAAATTGATGTGGGTGATTTTATCTTCCGAGAGATAGGGATCCGGGAAAAATAGACCGTCATATCACTTCCATTCCCATGCTTGATCATAGCCCTCTATAAGGCTGTGAAAGTCCCTACCATGCCACACACTGACAAGACGGGGAAAGCGCTGAAGGATATTGATATCACGCACATTAATGATGCAGCAGATGTTGCTCCCCCAGAGGTTCAGACTCAGATTCCTGCTGATATAGAGCCCTCAAATTCCCAGACTCCTGTGTCTCCTCAGGTTATTATTGCATCCACTTCTCCCCGCCCTCATCAAGCAGGCATTGACTCCTATCCAGTCCTTAGTGATGGCCATCCAATAGCAACAGACATCTTATGGGATCGCGTGAAGCAGCTTGAGGTGTGAGTGGAAAAGATAGAGCGGGGTGAGGTTGGTGACTTGCCAAAGCTCCGTGATGATGTCGCCACAATGAAAACTGAGCTCCACAAAATGCAAACTCTGGAGTTCGATCTATCCTCATTTATGCCCAAGGAAGGTGAGCAGGGAGCAGACACAGCAGTGGTTGGATTGGATCTTGACTTCTACACATTGATGACAGACCCTGCACCTTAGCCTGCCGAGGCTTCCCAGCCTCCAGCTCCCCTCTTCATGTATTGACATTCCTTCTGAGGAGGATTCCAGCCACTCTGCAGAGTCTGTAGGTGGGGAGGTAAAAGAGGAAGATACTGATGAGGAGTCATGGTCCGAGGAGGATGAGGGCCCTTAGGAGAAGGGTAAGTAGATTGATGTCCCGATAGTTGAGGATGAAGAACAGGCCACAATTCAAAAGGCGATAGCATATTCGCTAGCAGACATGGTCTCCCCAGCAGATCCATCGACCACTCAACCATCCACGGGCGAGGCTAGCAGATCACAGGCCCCAGCTCAAGTGTCAGGCCATCCAGAGATCCCTCCTCCATCAGTGGAGGTCAATCCTCAAGCCGAGATCTCATCGGTCCCAACTTCAGTATCAGAGGGTGACCCCACAATCATGCAGCCGGCTTTCGACTCCCATAGTGCTTAGTGCACCTCAGGGAGCTCCTAAACTCTGTTTTATATTCTTATGCATTTGGGACAATGCATGCTTTTCAGTTGGGGTGGTATAGCCTTGTACAAACTTTTTGGGAATTAAACTGTTGTACATGTTTTTTGTGTTATATATACAAGAATCTGTTTGTGTTGTGAATCTATTTATACTTGTGTTGTTCTGTTTATACTTATGTTGTGTTGTATGTACATAGTTTATCTTTGTATATATAAAAAACAACCAAAACAAGTCGATAGTTGTATGTTGCAATGAATCCCCCTTGGTTTTTCTTCGTCGGGTTCTTTTCCAAGGGTGTAATAGTAGAACCAGGGCAGTAAACTAAAACATTTTGACTGGTTTGGTATAATTGTCTAGTTTCAAGCATGCATGCCTGTAGATAACCTATCCCTTCCATTAATATAAAAAAAATGAATGATATCAACTGTGTGAACTTGAGGCTCGCTTTTTGACTCTATGCTTACCTAGAGTTATACATGTAAATATGATGGAAGCTTCGAGTTGCCAAGTGTTGACTCGAGGGCTAAAACTATGTCGAGCCAAACAATTCATGTGCCATGTGTGTGAGTCTTCGTATAAATCATTCTGGTGTTTACTTCTACCAACTAGAACTTGCCCGGTTGGTCTTTCGATGTTAATGATAATTACATTTGATTGGAGAAATGACCTTAGGTATTCTTTGTGATTTTGGAAAACCAGTTAGCCTTTCAATCTACCCATTGCACAGATATTATCACTAGTTACCCATTTGAGCCGTAAACCTTTTCTTTGGCCACCTCGCTACAAACCTTTCCCCTTTTGTAAAATAATTTCCTCTTTTGAACATGTCCCTCCTTGAACATTGAGAATGAGGCTAAAAGCCTAAGTTGGGGGTGTGGTGTCAAGCCGGAAATTGGCAAGGTTATACTGTGAGTATGGGAAAGTATACCTTGAGATAGGAAACTATTCAAGCTCCTAAAGCAAAGTAAAAAAAAGAGATGTATGTATATATATAAATATGGAGTCTTGAAGAAAATTAGAGAGGTGTTGAATGTAGTTCAATGTGGGAAATTAGGAGCTAAGGAGGGCTATGTGGTTTGAAAAGAAGCAAAGAGCAACAAGAAAGAAAATTGTGAGTAGTGTTCAAGGAGGCTTAGTCACTCATACCCAAATGCTTATCCAACCCTTCCCTAAACCTACATTACAAGCTTAAAAAGTCCTTATGGGATCTCCAACCGAACGTTCTTTGAGAGTGAGTGTATTTGTGAATTCGTCCATTTTTGTTGTCATTGTAAATATTGTGAGTTTGGGACTTTCTTTCTAGTGAGGGTATATGAATTGTGTGGTTGGACAGAAGTTGAGTTTTTTAAGTCAAATGCAAGTGCACTCAGCTGAGGGTAACATTTTGTCAAATTGGTCAAGGCTCAAAGTTTCACAAGTTGATTAGTTTCTTTGTAAATAATGATGGTTCAGGAAGGGTAAATAAACGAAAGTGCATGCTTATAGTACTGACAACCAACACCGTCCACGGTCACTATTGTTTCATATCGTTTAGATGGAGTCTAGAATAGAATAGTTTCGTTGTAGTTGCTTGAGGACAAGCAAGAGTTTAAGTTGGGGGTGTTGATGTGCCGGAGAATTTCGGCACATTTAATATAAATTGCTTAGATTTTAGTTTGTTTTAAATGCAATTATATTTTATACTTATGTAATTTTAATGGTTTTTGCAGTGTATGAGGTTTAAGGACCTGAGAGCATGGAAATGAAATAAAAAGGCCACAAAAGGACAAGAAAAGAGCAAAATGCAATCACGGATATGAAAATGCGGACCGCAAATCCAACATGCAGACCACATAATGCCCAAAGGAATCGCAAACCCCAACAGTCTGTTGGCCAAAGTCCAGTGTAAGAAATGCGGTCCATTATGCGACATTCAAAGCTAATATGAAAATCTCACATTAGCATAACTCAAAACTGGTACTGTTCTCAATTCTCATAACTTCTTAGCTGAAAATGGGTTATCTTACTCTTTTATGACTAAGGGAGGCATCTTCAAAGCTTTGTTTTCCTACCCTAATCAGTTAAGGCAGATAGCTTTAACTGATATCCACTATACTTTGAGGTAACATAATATGTAACAACAACACCGTTCGACCTCCAGTAAACTCAATCGTCAACTATTTTAGGATAGCCTTGACAGAGATGATAGTCACTCGCAAACAATGTTTCTGCGTTTTCTGCATTTCTGCACATTAATTTTGAATTTTTGCAAAGCATTCTACATTTTCGCATAGCGTTCCGGCAATTTCTACGTTTTTGCACAGTGTTTCGACATTTTCTGCTTACTGCACAGTATTTCTTCATTTTTGTACTGTGTTTCTATAGTTTCTACATTTTTGCACAGCGGTTCTGCTTTTTTCACAGTGTTTTTGCATTTCTGCATAACATTTCTGCATTTTCTGCATTTCTGTACAACGTTTCAGCATTTCTGCACAATATTTCTGCATTTTCTGCATTTCTGCATGTTACTTTAGGATTTCTGCACAGTGTTCTGCATTTTTGGGTGGCATTCCGGCAATTTCTGCACAGCGTTTCAGCATTTTCTGCACAGTATTTCTGCATTTTTTCTGCATATTTTCACAGTATAATGATTCTGCATTTCTGCACGATGTTTCAGCGTTTCTGCATAATATTTCTGCAATTTATGCATTTTTGCATACTGTTTCTGCATACTGCTTCTGCATTTTCTACATTTCTGCACATTACTTTAGGATTTATGCACAGTGTTCTACATTTTTGTGTGGCGTTCCGGCAATATCTGTGTTTCTGCACAATGTTTCAGCATTTTCAGCATAGTTTTTCTGTATTTCTATGTTGTGTTTCTACAGTTTCTGCATTTTTGCGCAGCGGTTCTGCACAAGAAGAAATTGGCGAGGATGAGTGTGTTAGAGACGAAGCTATGGACGTTGATTCTGCTACAGGTGGTATGTCTTAAACTTAGTAATTTTGTGTGCGTATTGTATTCTTTTCCTTATGTCTTGGTTTTTACATTAGGGACATTAGATAAGAAGAAAGTTCGAGGTCAAACAAAATGTAAGATGATTCATGCAAGAAATTTTGAGGAAAGACAGGAAGTGACATTTAATAAAGGACAAGTTGTTGGACCAACCAGCAAAAGAGTGTCTGAGTTAAACAACTTTATAGGAACAATTGCCAGGAATCCCAGATTTATCACCTTGTTGTTCACTAGCTAGCATGTTGTCACTGATGACATTAAACAACGAATGTGAGAATATGTCAATGTAAGAACGATCAATTTTCAATTGTGTATCTTATTATATTTCTTACTAAACGAAGATAACATATATGTTATTTTTCATAGACCAAGTTCATCATTCCAGCAGAAGGAAAGAAGTGGGTGATGGATGTTCTTCGCGATGCTTGGAGGCGACACATGAGAAATATTAAGAAGAATCATTTTGATGGGTATCATACTATTGAAGATATGTTAAAACAACATCCCGTTGAGATACCAGAAGTTCAATTCCTCCAATTGATTGAGTATTGGAGGGATTCAGATGTTCAAGTGAGATTAAACTATGTGTTTCTACTCTTGAACATATTGTTGCATTATTATTTTTTTTCATTTTTGATTTATTAATTGGTAAACTTCTTTTGATATTAGGCCATATGCAAATTAAATTCTGAAAATAGACAAAAACAAAAGTGGAGGCATCGGATGGGACCTATTAATTTTGCAAGAGTACGCGTGGCATTGGTAATATTTATTCGATACTTTGTGAAAAATATGGCTTTCATTTCTTTACATACTTTTTTTGAATACATTTATGTTTGTTATTTATTTCTCTGATATAATTTGTAGCGTGCAAGTAAAGAGAACAACGAGAAGCCATCTAAGTCTGAAATGTTTATTGCAACTCGTACAAAACAAGGGAAGCAAGTTCATGAAGATGCTCAAATTGCAATAGTAAGTCATGTTGCAACTAATATATTATCTGGGACTTAGATTCTTTATATGGTTCTCACAAATTTTTTTTGACAGTCTGAGCTTCAAAACCGTCAAAACTCTGGGGAAACATCGGATTGAAACATTTAGGGCAGTGTTTGGAAAGGAGCAGCCTGGTCGAATACGATGCTATGGTAGATCAGTGACAACAAATTTTCTAAAAAAAGATGAGGAAATCAATAAGCTTCAACAAAAGCATAACAATGAAGTCTCTACTTTGAAAGCAGAAATACAAGAAATGAGAGAAGAAATGCAAGAATTGAGGCAATTGTGTCATTGCTTTAATCTATTGGTGCAAAATAATCCTAAATTTTTTAGTTCAAATATACAAGGGTTTGTTGGATCTAACCAACCTTCTCCAGTTGATGCAAGCAGCGCACAGGCTATAAGGGAAAAATATCTCCCACATTCTTCTGGATCAACCCATGGTTCAATTCTTGAAAAGGTATTTAGACTCCAACTTGTCTTGCAAACTATTATAATAGATATTAAGTTCATTAAATTGATCAATTCTTTAATTAATCTCAAAAGTCTTATAGATCATTCATTGGTTATGGAAAGATGTGGGGTCTATATATATGTTAAAAAGGGGATTGTTTTTCGATGCCGACGAACTCAACTTTTGGAGTTGCTGTTTTATGTGAAAAAAGTTGGTTGTTTTCCCTATTTGTTATGGAGTTTTTCGGTTGGTTTTTGGGGTGTTAAAAGGTCGTTTTTGGGCTGATTTTTCACTGGTATATTGGGGTCGTTCGGGGGCTGATTTAGAGCTGAAGTTTAGAGGTGTTTCGCTAGAGTTTGTGGCCAGTTTTCATGGATGTTTAGGCTGTATTTTAGTCGACTTTTTTGCTGGAGTTGAGCAGCAATTTTGGTGGTTGTTTGGAGTTGTATTGGCAATTTTTTTATGCTGTGTTTTTTGTTGGTGAGAACACAGTTTTGAGAAATATCGTTTGTTCTATATTATAATAGTAAAATCTTTCAAAATAAAGAGGAATTGAAAAACGAACTTTTTGGTGGGGATTTGGAATCATAGTGACTTACACCAAGCTTCTATTTCTTGTTAAGATTAACATGCTTTGATTCCTTTTGGATGAAAGAAAGAGATATATGCAACGTTCATGGCCACAAAGCTACTCAGAATAAACTTGATTCCATTTGTTTTATTCAAGCCTCCACTCGTGTACACATAATGATCGAAGTTACAAGAAACTGGTAAGGATAAACATTGACTTGTTCATTCGTTCTGTTTCATTCTTAAATTACTTCTTGCATCAGTACTTGTGGGGTTAGTGTTTAGGTGAGTGAAATGGGACTACTATATCTTGTTTATTGTACTCATTATTCAATTTTTATTTATATGTGACTGAAAAATATGCAAAACATGGTGCTACTATATGTTATCATAGTCTTTGTTCTTCTTGACGAACAATCAAAGTTTAGTTTCTATCTAATTATAAATTTCTTTTTATGTGTAGGAGAAAGTGGGTGATGCAATTGGAAATGATGGCGGAAAGTCAATTTGATCTTAATGTGAATGCGAAGAACTTTTGGATAATTGAGATGTCTAATATTCATGATACTATATGAATATACTCACTTTTTAAAAGTTTATTGTTAATGGGTATTTTGACATATTATTTTATTAGTATGTGTATTCATTTGAATTATTATTTTTGGTATTTATCTAATTTAGTTCTTTATATCATCAAGATATATGATAATAATGCATGTGCTTGAAATAGTTGTAATTACATAATATATGTAAAATGTAAATTTTTTAAAATTAGAAAATAAATTATATAGCCTAGCCAAAATTGCCACGCTTTAAAAGTGTGGCCATATGTCTGTACGTCTACCATGTATATAAGCAAAAATCATACGTTCTAAGTGTTCTTTTAAAAGCCACGATTAACAAGTGTGGCCTAAAAGGTAACAAAGGCTACACTTTTTGTGTGTAGCTGTAGGGTATAAAAGTGTTGCCATATGGGGTGTAACAAGCGTTGTCTTTGTTGACTAATAGGCCACACTTTTAAGTGTGGCTTGTAAGGCAACATTTGAGAAGCGTGCCCTTAGGTCAAAGGATACGCTTCTTTTGGCCACCCCCAGAAAAGCGTCGCCTAAAGTCGAAAAGCGTTGCCTTTGACCAATGGCCACACTTTTTGCTAGTTTAGGCCACACTTTTTTGGGGTAGTCAAAGGCCTAAAATATTGTAGTGTCTCATTAACTAAGTAGTACAAAATAGAATTTTCAGGGTGAAATGATAAAAATTATGTGAACCATCACACTAAACATCCAATAGAAACCCCCAAAACCCAGTGCTACAAGTGCAAAAGCATCTATTAATGAGTACGATAAAAAGACAATATCTGTCGGGAATACAAGTTAGGCAGAAAAATATAAATAACTCTAATGGAGACTTTGTATGTTGCAGATCATGGCATAGAATTCAGCTCACCACAAAGTCCCTGCAATAGCTGCGCATCCGCGCCCAAGAAACCACCAGAAATGTAAACCTGCACAATAAGTGCAGAAGTGTAGTATGAGTATGTAAATTAACACGTACCCAGTAAGTATCTAGCTTAACCCCAAAGATGTCACGACCCAAAATCCAGTAAGGGTCGTGATGGCGCCCAACACCATTGTCAGGCAAGCCAACGCGGAAGTATTAGTAAATTCTTATTTTTACTTACCTAATTTTATTACATCATTTCTTAATTTGCAATTAAAACATGTGATGATAAGCAATATTTAATAATAATTATATAACTCAAAAGAACTGTCTACTAATATGTGTGCCAAGACCTGGTGTCACAAGTAGTGGGCAACTAGTAGAATGTACAAAAGAATAATACTATCCTACTGTCCGGGATAGAATAGACAGCAAAAGTAAAGAAAGACCCCATCAAGCTGCTGAATGGAGCAGTAAGGGAGCAGCTCACCATGGAAATCTCGGTCTATGAATCAGGGGCACGCACCAATCTGATAGCCAGATATACCTGCCTCAGATCCTATACAATTAAGTATAGAAGTATAGTATGAGTACATAAACAATATGTACCCCGTAAGTATCCCGTCTAATCTCGAAGAAGTAGAGATGAGAGGTCGACTTGATACTTACTAAGGTCAATAATACAATGTAGAGTTACACTAAGCATGGAAGTCACAAATAATCAACAGTTTATAGAAAGAGGCAATATGTCATGTTCTTAACAATTTTACAATTTGCCATTTACATTTCAAATATTTAGCCGGTCAAGTCATGGATAAGATTTCACATAGATATCATGCGCACACTATGCTGAGATCGACGGCCCGATCCAACAGAAAATAAAATGTGCACTGCCAGAGGGTCGAATGGCGCGAACCATAGATGCATTTATTTATACCGAGGCAATCGGCCCGATCCACAAATATCAAATAATATCAAGGAAACACACGAAGGCGCATTTATATTCAAATAAATTCATACAAGGGTTCAACAAGTATATATGCTCACTTATATCCCTTTCCAAGCCTCTAGCATATTATAAGTGATCACATTAGCAAGAAAATATAGAGATGTTCACAAATATAGCATGATGTGGGTCCTAGGCTACCTGGAATATTAACATCATAGTAGCTACGCACGGACTCTCGTCACCTAGTGCGTACGTAGCCCCCGCATTTAGTAGCAAATTACTCAATTATTACACCTATGGGGACAATTCCCTCTTACAAGGTTAGAAAGGAGACTTACCTCGCTCCAAAGTGTACTTTCAATACCAAGAACGAGTCCAAGCCCTCAATCTGGAGCCGAAAGATCCCAAACTAGTTAAATAAGATAGGACCTAGTCAATATCGACTCACAAGATCGTATTCTAGCTATTTAAGCAATTTTCCAACCCTTAACACAAGTTTCCTAAAATTCGACCTCGGGCCCACATGCCCGGATTCCGAAATTTTTCAAAGGAAGTTGTTCTCTATAACCTAAGGATCAATAATATACGGTTTCTAATTTATTCCATAACAAATTTTGTGGTTAAATCTAACATTTATTAAACCCAAGGTTTTTGCTCTAACCCCATGATTTCACCTTAATACTAGTGTTTAATCTACCTAAGACATAAATATTAAACTAGAAATACGTAGAACACGCTTACCTCAAGATTCTAGGTGAAGGTCTTCTCTCAAAGCTCTAAAATTGCCCAATGGAGGAGTGAAATATGGCAAAAATGGACTTACAACCCGTAATAAATGATCTCACTGCCTCAGCGATTTCCACATTTGCGGTCCTGCATCTGCGAAATGGGCAAAAAGGGTTGGGACCGCTTTTGCGGTCCTGGGTCCACTTCTGCTGAGCCGTTTCTACGAGTCCAGGGCCGCTTCTGCGATTTGGCCTTGCCTTCCCTGGGCCGCATCTGTGATAGATGAACCCCATCTGCGGTTTTGCACCTGCGGTCCACCAATCGCAGGTGCGATTATGACAGAAGCAGCAGCTTCAGCACTTCTCAAAAATTTCCACTTCACTCGAGCCTCATCCGATTGACGCTCAGGGCTTCCAGGCCCCGCTCGAACATACCGACAAGTCTGAAATCATGAAATGGACCTTCTCGAACCTTCGGAACACCTAAAACAATGCTAAATCTAAGAATCACTCCCTAACACCAAAGGAATCAAACTTATAAACTTCAAGATCTTAGTTTTCCTCCAACGGGCCTAAACACCCTTAAACTACTCGGATTGACACTAAATTTTACGGGCAAGTGTTAATGTCACGCCCTGAACTTGGGGGGTGAAACTGACACCCAATGCCTCATCTATCCTTGTGTGCCAACTTGCAACTAAGGGGTCTGAACATATGATGTCATACTTTGGCCATGGGCCACATTGTAAGACGACTGCGAATGCTGACTAAATGTCAATATAAAACTGGGCCGACAAGGCCGTCATAATTATTACAGCTGACAAACCAACCAAATATACATACAAGGCTTGGAAGCCCAACATACTACACTAACTGACAGGATATGTCTACAAGTCTCTACTGATGGACATATTGTGATCGGGACAACTCCCTGACCTATTCATAACATATATACATATGTACATAAGATATACATAAAGCTCTAGACCCGGCAACTCCGAAAGGCATGGAGCTTATCGATCAAGCTGAACTCGGAAACACTTGATGCGGAAGTCTACCCATCTGTCTGTCTAAACCTGCACGCATGAAATGCAGCGCCCCCAAAAAAGGGACGTCAGTACAAAATAATGTACTGAGTATGTAAGGCAGTATACTGAAAGCTGAAACTGAACTGATAATATAATAACTGCAAGTAGCTGGAAGTCAAAGATAATCTAAAGATAAGCTTATCTGCTGATACTGACTCAACTCTCTCAATATAGTAAGTAAAATAGTTGTCCAGCCCTATAAGACTCGATATACATATATATATCTGCTTTGCCGTAGTAGGCTCACTCATAACCGCTCGGCCATACTAGGCTCTGTATCTCGATCAACTAGGCTCGCTTATAAGCGTTCGGCCACAGTAGGATCGTCATATAACTTACCATCTGATAAGAGGTTGCCCAATAGGGGCCTGCCCATCAATTATAGCTCAATGGTAATGAAAATACTTTTAATACTGTATATATGTAACTTTTCTACTCTCTTGACTGGAAGAAGGAAATACTCAATTGAATATGAAATCCTGATAAGGAGAATATTATAACTTTCAACACTAGGAAAATATACGCAATTTGCGAGACTAGCAAAATATATGTAAATTCCGGGATATGAATGTAATGACGAGATCATGCCACATGAAAGAAGAGCTTAGCCTTAACATACCTGAACTGATTCTCTTGAGAAAGATATCGAAGAAAATACCAAGTGAGATAAATCGTGACATTGTTTGCACAATAAACAGTAGATGGCCCCAACCTATCTGCCAACTTCCTTGATTTCCCAAATTATACCACGACTTAATCCTTCTTGATATTGCTATGCTAAGTGATTGTGTAAACAAATCATTAAACAATTACATAAAAATGACATTTTTCTTTCCTTTCATCTATTCTTATAAAAAAAACAAATTTCATGTCATATTGTATTACTATTTCTTTCTTAACCCACTGAGTCGCTTGTTTCCTTGAACTATGTCCCTTATTTCTCTTTGTATCGGAGTTTCTTTGGAAGCTACATCTAATAACACAGAGTACTTTATTTAGACATGCAATTGAAGATTTTTCAACACTTAAATACTCATGTAATTGTTTGACACTCTAATAATTCATGAATGGATTTTATTATTGCAATACAAGTCATTTTTCCATGGAATCTCCACCTTCAATCACTTGTACGCGCGCTCTCTCTCTCTCTCTCTATGGTGTAGTCTTTGTAAAAAGAACTTCAGTATTTTTTTTTGGGGAACAAGTAACCTTTTTTGTGGATAGGTGCGCGGATTAGGAGACAAATGGTTTCTTAAGTACTACGTGTTTCCCTTTGTTATCAAACAGATATCAACATTTCTACCACATTATGGGGTGGTTGGTTCTTATCCAACAATGTATTAATTAATTAGGTAATATCCCGCTACCTAGTAATTAACCAATTACCCGTATAATTAAGAATTGACTCAAATTACTTAAAATTCTACTTATTTTTTTTAGACAATTTATACACCCTACTATCATAGTCATGTGGTACCTTGTATGGTACTAGTCCGTAAATATCGGTTATTAACGCTCGACCCATATTTTATCCCAATATGCCAAAGTTGGATGAAAAATTCATTTTATTTGGCTTGCTTCCCCTCTCATCTTCACGAATTTACTCATCACTTGTGAAATAGCATAATCTTTATGATCTCCAAATAATCTTTTACTAGGACTGATGTCAATTACCTTATGACAAGTTCAATGTACAATACTTTAGGGTGCAACATCATCGTAACTTAATACCGCGAAGAGTAGCTTCACCGCAATATATTACTGTAGAGCATAACATCGACGTAATACTGTGGGGTGTAACACTATTCCCCCCTTTGGAACATTCGTCCTCGAATGTTGACTGATGCACTTATCATTTTCATAACTTAGGCCTTACTTTGTATATACAAGGCTTAATAGGATGCCTCTTTGGGCCTCTATAGGTGTGCTGAAGTCCTTTGATCGATACTTTGTTGAATTCACGAATATTGTTATATCTCATCGTATAGGTTCGTTTAGCCATCCGTATGAATTTACTGCCATAACTCTTACTTTAATTTATTGTTGCTAAGGTCTGCTACCAAATCCTAGCTTACTCTCGTTGCTTATTCCAGCTTGGGCGACCTATACATATCCATTTATAAACATCTTTCAACTTGCTTGCACCATAGATTCCCTTATGTTATTCTGCAATGTCAAGAGAGACGTCACATCGTCTCCAACTTTTCTCTACTCTCTTAACTAGACCTCTCAGTACTTAGAAACCATTGGCAGGAAGATATGTTGTCGACGATGCCGCTATCATTCTCGGTTATAGGATCCCCGTGCTTATAGCCTTCTATTTGAAGTATGGATTATTCACGATCTTCTGCCTTTGAGTATCTCGTACGTTGTTCACCTTCACCTCACTTACCTTAAAATCTCGCATCGTATATTCTATCTCTTTCGTGACCTCCCTTCCACCTATATGTAATTCACGTCCATAACTTGAATCTCTATTATAATACTCGCACCTCTAGTACATACACAATCTGGTGGGAGCTTCGTACTGACTTCTTATGAGGCCGGTACTTCTTCTAACTGGCTTCCTTGTAGATCCATTATATATTATGGTTGTTGTATTATTTCTCTTGAACATTTGATATTAAGAGTGATTCTGTCATGTTCTTAAGCACAACTTCTATAATTTTTCTAGGTCCAATAATCAGACTCCTAATTTACCTGGGTGATGTAATTCTTTAGTTTCCTCTTCCTTCTAATCATCATTTACGTAAGCTTAAGCTATCTTCCGATCTGTGGCTCATGGTATCAGTTATTACCTTAGCCTTTCATGGGCGTTATGGAATATCCATGGTACAATCTTCTAACAATTCAATCATTTATCTATGCCCTGGGTTCAATTCTTACTTTTAACTTATATCGGAGTCTTCTATGGTTGTATGATTATCAACAAATATGCTATCTGTATAATGCTCCAAATTCTTGAGTGTATCCATAACGTACTAACTCTGGATCATTAATCGAATAATCCCCTTTGTTCCATCTCAGCTTTCTTTAAACGTGTGCAATTACTTTTCCTGGTCTTTCTGCCCCTTGTTGCATCCATACTTAGCTTATCTTAGTGCCCACACTTGCCAGAGTTTTCATACAACTCATATGATCTCGAATATTACTTTTAATTTTACTTCTCGTTCATTAGCTACGGTAGGTTCCACTTTCCTTTGAAGTGCTTCCAATGTTGTTGTGAGACTGTTGTTACACGACCATTTCCTCTTTAGGTCGTTGTGCTTTGGTTGAAGCCTTCTTCCTTATTTCCTCAAATAGTCTTCCATTGTGGTACTTAGGGAGGACTCTTGACTCTTGTAAAGATGTGAGCTTATTACATTGTATACTTGACGGACCTTCTGATGTCCTTCCTTGCCTATTCTTATCCGTAATTACTTACCTTCATGCCCTTGTGCTTATGGGGTTGCTTCTGGACTGATATTTTGACTGTTTTCCTAGTGGCACTCTCTTTTATTTCCGTAACAATCATACAGTACCTTTTTAACTTCCCCAACTCCTATATGAATATATCTCAAGTATTATAATGATATTCTCGAGGCTGAATTCTCCATGTTGGGTTCTACTATGTTTATCTTACACAAGCTGATGACTCGTCTGTAACTTTCTGTTTAGCCATAACTGGGATCTTTCTGACCAATTACTAACTACTCGTTGGCCCATTCTCATATCAATATTCCTCGTAATCTTTCTTGGGTTATTTCCTTTGTCTTAACTTACGTCTCGCACTGGCTCCTTATTTGTTAATAACAGCTCAGGCAGGAACCTTTACTTCCTCTCCTTGACGTCCTGCTTGCACAATATTCTTGAATCGTAGCGTATCTGTAAGATTTGGATAAGTGACATCTTATTCCTCTTTCATTTATCACATTCTTCCTTTACCATTCCATAGTCACTAGAACTACTTAATTTTGACTTAATGCCACATCACTCCATATTCCCCCCTTTAGGGGTGTACTAAAAACTGAAGCCACGAGGATCTACCTATAGATGTTTTACCTCTTCATCTTTGGCGTCGTTTCTCAACATCAATGATCCTTACTCGCCTTGCAGCAATCCATCTGTACCAATGATGACAAATTTCCTTACTCTCGAGGGTGACACTTAGCGTAACTGGCACATACAGTCTCTTAAGCTTAACTTTGCTCACATTGCTTGCTTTAAGGAAACGTCTCCCTGAATGACCATTCTCTGAATTCATCATGAATTTTCTTTTGTGGTCCATTCTATTACCGTTGGAACAAAATCTGAAATTCCCATGATACTGATTACTTTCCAATCATTCAGTCCCTAATTCATATTTAGTTTATCTTGTTTACTAGCCCATACTGATTTCTATTACTTTGGGGATTAACTCTCCCTTCTGGTAGTTGCGTTGGAGTCACAAACTTATTTCTCGAAATGAGGATACAACCTTATG
Organism: Nicotiana tabacum; assembly: GCF_000715075.1. Classification (NCBI taxonomy): domain Eukaryota; kingdom Viridiplantae; phylum Streptophyta; class Magnoliopsida; order Solanales; family Solanaceae; genus Nicotiana; species Nicotiana tabacum. Next base: position 52,415,571 of record NC_134087.1, on the reverse strand, counting down.
GCCTATACTCTTTTGTTGTCTTAAGGCCCATCACCTTTCGTCTCTTTCTTCATTTGACTATAGGTTCTGTAACACTCTACCATTTTCATCCATGTTTCACACCTTATTCATAATGCTTCCTTAACTCTCTTCTCATTACTCTGCTAATATTTCTGCATATCCCTTTTCTTGTGAAGACTTCAATACGACATTCTTTCGCTTTTAGCTTTCCTTTGCTTCATCCAGTGGCTTTTCAAGTTGCTTAACGTTCTTGCTTTACTAGGGACGTGAGCCACACTAAGTTAATATTTATCCCTTCAAGGCTTATAGTGCATGTTTTTATAGTACTTATATCTGGCTGCACTATTTTAGAGTGCACCATCTAGGTGTCTCATAAAGAGATCTATTAGCACGTTTGCCATATCCTTCGAAAATGTCAACTAACACAAACAATTCATCCATCATATCTTCTTATACTATTTTCTATTAACCCCCATAGGGCATATCTGGAATGGGTGCAGCCAATTGTATATACCTCTATTACATTTGAATATAACTCAAAAAGCTTATGTTCATCTGCCTCAATTATAACCGTTGTTAACCTTCATTAACTGCGTACCTCGTACCCTTTTTCACCTTGTTCCTTTTACTTGCTGAAACTTGTGCTTATCTTCTTAATATCTCATTGTCATTCACCATAAAGTTGGATAGGCATTCTTGCCTTAAGGCTTCTTATCAGGAAGCTTACACCTTTAAGTACACCCACGATCTGCTAAAGACCTCATATTTACTAATCGTAGGCATCATACAAAAATCCAATTCCTTTTACTCAGCTCTTCCACAACTATCTCTCTTTCCAACCTTCTTTCCGGATGTAGGAATCATCTTATTATGAATAAAATAGAATTTTGAAACTTGAATTCTTAAAAGTGAGCTCTACCACACGATCTAGAGTAAGAAGAAAGAGTGGCAATCCTAAATGCCCTGTAGCCTCCTGGTTATAAGTGTGGTGCACGACACACCCATAAACAAGACTCTACTAGACACGGCTTGTAGACTCTCTAGGACAGAACTGTTCTAATACCACTTTGTCACGCCCCGAACTTGGGGGTGAAACCGACACCCAGTGCCTCACCTATCCTTGTGTACCAACTTGCAACTAAGGGGCTCTGAACATATGATGTCATACTTTGGCCATGGGCCACATTGTAAGACGACTGCGAATGCTAACTAAATGTCAATATAAAACTGGGCCAAGAAGGCCGTCATAATTATTACAGCTGACAAACCAACCAAATATACATACATGGCCTCAAAGCCCAACATACTACACTAACTGACAGGATATGTCTACAAGCCTCTACTGATGGACATAATGTGATTGGGACAACTCCCTGACCTATTCATAACATATATACATATATACACAAGATATACATAAAGCTCTAGACCCGGCAACTCCGAAAGGCATGGAGCTTACCGATCAAGATGAACTCGAAAAACACTTGATGAGGAAGTCTACCTGTCTGTCTGTCTGAACCTGCACGCATGAAATGCAGTGCCCCTAGAAAAGGGACGTCAGTACGAAATAATGTACTGAGTATGTAAAGCAATATACTGAAAGCTGAAACTGAACTGATAATATAATAACTGCAAGTAGCTGGAAGTCAAAGATAATCTGAAGATAAGCTTACCTGCTGATACTGACTCAACTCTCTCAATATAGTAAGTAAAATAGTTGTCTGGCCCTATAAGGCTCGGTATACATATATATATATGCTCTGTCGTAGTAGGCTCGCTCATAAGCGCTCGACCATACTAGGCTCAGTATCTCGACCAACTTGGCTCGCTTATAAGTGCTCGGCCACAGTAGGATCGTCATACAACTTACCATCTGATCAAAGGTTGCCCAATAGGGGCCTGCCCATTGATTATAGCTCGATGGTAATGAAAATACTTTTAATACTATATATATGTAACTTCTCTGCTCTCTTGACTGGAAGAAGGAAATACTCAATTGAATATGAAATCCCGATAAGGAGAATATTATAACTTACAATACTAGAAAAATATACGCAATTTGCGAGACTAGCAAAATATATGTAAATTCCGGGATATGAATGTAATGACGAGATCATGCTAAATAAAAGAAGAGCTTAACCTTAACATACCTGACCTGATTCTCTTGAGAAAGATATCGAAGAAAATACCAAGTGAGACAAATCGTGACACTGTTTGCATAATAAACAGTAGATGGCCCCAACCTATTTGCCAACTTCCTTGTTTTCCCAAATTATACCACAACTTAACCCTTCTTGATATTGATATGCTAAGTGATCGTGTAAACAAATCGTTAAACAATCACATAAAAATGACACTTTTCTTTCCTTTCATCTATTCTTATAAAATAATACAAATTTCATGTCATGCTGTATTACTATTTCTTTCTTAACCCACTGAGTCGCTTGTTTCCTTGAACTATGCCCCTTATTTCTCTTTGTATCGGAGTTTCTTTGGAAGCTACATCTAATAATACAGAGTACTTCATTTAGACATGCAATTGAAGATTTTTCAACACTTAAATACTCATGTAATTGTTTGACACTCTAATAACTCACGAATGGATTTTATTATTGCAATACAAGTCATTTTTCCATGGAATCTCCACCTTAAATCACTTGTACCCGCTCTCTCTCTATGGTGTAGTCTTTGTAAAAAGAACTTCAGTCTTTTTTTTTTGGTAACAAGTAACCTTTTTGTGGATAGGTGCGCGGATTAGGTGACAAATGGTTTCTTAAGTACTATGTGTTTCCCTTTGTTGTCAAACAGATATCAACATTTCTGCCACGTTATGGGGTGGTTGGTTCCTATCCAACAATGTATTAATTAATTAATTAATTAATTAGGTAATATTCCGCTACTTGGTAATTAACCAATGACCCATATAATTAAGAATTGACTCAAATTACTTAAAATTCTACTTATTTTTTTTGATACAATTTATACACCCTACTATCAGTCATGCGGTACCTTGTATGGTACTAGTCCGTAAGTATCGGTTATTAACGCTCGACCCATATTTTATCCCAATATGCCAAAGTTGGATGAAAAATTCATTTTATTTGGCTTGCTTCCCCTCTCATCTTCACGAATTTACTCATCACTTGTGAAATAGCATAATCCTTATGATCTCCAAATAATCTTTTACTCGGACTGATGTCAATTACCTTATGACAAATTCAACGTACAATACTTTAGGGTGCAACATCGTCGTAACTTAATACCGCGAAGCGTAGCTTCACCACGATATATTATTGTAGAGCATAATATCGACATAATACTGCGGGGCGTAATAGTTAAATGATTATCGGACATATACCGGGCTTCGGAACCAACACACGAGCCTGATACCCATGAAATCAATCATTAATTGGTTTCTTTAAATCCTTAAAACTTCAGATTAATAATTTCTAATAAAAATTCATTACTTAGGCTAAGGACCTCAGAATTCGATTCCGGGCATACGCCTAGGTCCCATATTTTCCTACAGACTCTCCGGGACCATCCAATTACGAATCCTGGTCTGTTTGCTTAAAATGTTGACCCAAGTCAACTTAGCCTTTTTAAGAAAACCCAAGGAACCAAATGGGCATATTTTCACTCCAATCTCTTCCAAATCCCGAACCAACCTTCCCCGCAAGTCGTAAATTAGCTAAAGCAAGTGCGGGAAGTCTTATTTAAGGGAAGGGATTCAAAAGGCAAAACAACCAATCGGGTCATTACAATCTCCACCTCTTAAACAAACGTCTGTCCTCCAACGGACATAGAAAAGTACCTGAGTTGTTGAATAAATGGGGATATCTACTCCGCATGTCCTCCTCGGACTCCCAAGTCACCTTCTCAACTGATTGGCCCCTCAACTGGACCCTCACCGCAGAAATCCTCTTGGATCTCAAATGGCGATCCTGCCTATCTATAATGGCAACTGGCTCCTCTTTATAACCCAAACTCTCATCCAGCTGAATAGTACTGAAGTCTAACACATGGGACAAGTCAGAATGATACTTCCGAAGCATCGATACATGAAAAACCGGATGAACTCCCGATAAGCTGGGGGTAAGGCAAGCCCATAGGCAACCTCCCTAACTCGTCTCAACACTTCAAAGGGGCCAATAAACCTTTGGCTCAACTTGCCCTTCTTCCCAAACCTCATGATGCCTTTCATTGGCGAGACTTTCAAGAGAATCTTCTCGCCAACCGTGAATGATACATCACGCGCCTTCTGATCCGCGTAACTCTTCTGTCTGGACTGAGCTGTGCGAAGCCTCTCCTAAATCAACTTTACCTTATTCAAGGCATCCTGTACCAAATCTGTACCGTATAACTTTGCCTCACCAGGCTCAAACCACTCGATAAAAGAACGACATTGTCGACCATATAACGCCTCGAATGGAGCCATCTCTATGCCAGACTGATAGTTGTTGTTATATGCAAACTCAACCAAGGGCAAGAACTAATCGCACTACCCTCCAAAGTTAATCGCACATGCTTTGAGCATGTCCTCCAAAATCTGCATTGTCCGCTCCGACTGCCCCTCGGTCTAAGGATGGAATGTTGTGCTGAGCTCTACACGGGTCCCCAATTCACTCTGAACAGCCCTCCAGAAATGGGAAGTGAACTAAGGGCCTCTGTCTGATATGATGGAAACAGGCACACCGTGCAACCAGACTATCTCCCGAATGTAAATCTGAGCATACCTCTCTGTTGTATAAGTAGTTGCCACTGGAATAAAGTGGGCCGACTTGGTCAACCTGTCGACAATGACTCGTACTGAATCAAACTTCCACAAAGTTCGCGACAACCCAACTACAAAATTCATGGTGATGCGCTCCCACTTCCATTCTGGTATAGGCATCCGCTGAAGTAGGCCACCCGGCCTCTAGTGTTCATACTTGACCTGCCGACAATTCAAACACTTAGCCACATATTCTACTATGTCTTTATTCATCCTCCGCTACCAATAATGCTACCTCAAGTTACGATACATCTTCGTAGCTCCCGGATGAATGGAATACCACGAACTATATGGCTCCTCTAGACCCTGGAATCACAAAACACCATCCTCGCCAATAGAAACCTCCTTGGCACCTCCCTAAAGTACAGTCTCTCTAAGAACCGCCAAATGTGGATCATCGAACTACCGGGCCTTAATCTGCCCCAATAATGAAGACTGAGCAACCACACACGCAAGAACTCGGCTGGGCTCTGAAATATCCAACCTCACAAGTCTGTTAGCCAAGGACTAAATGTCCAAAGCTAGTGGCCTCTCCTCCGCTGGAATGAATGCCAAGCTACCCATACTCTCTGCATTCCTGCTTAAGGCATCCGCGACCACATTAGCCTTGCCCGGATGATAAAGAATGGTGATATCATAATCCTTCAATAACTCAAGCCACCTACGCTACCTCAAATTAAGATTCCTCTATTTGAATAAATGTTGTAAGCTGCGATGATCTGTATAAACCTCACATGACACCCCACACAGATAATGCCTCCATATCTTAAGAGCATGAACGATCGCGACCAACTCTAGATCGTGCACAGGATAATTCTTCTCATGAACCTTCAGCTGGCGTGAATCATAGGCAATAACTCGCCCCTCCTGCATCAATACACATCCCAATCCAATGCGCGAAGCGTCGCAATATACCATATACATCCTTGAACCGGAAGGCAACACAAGAACTGGTGATGTAGTCACGGTTGTCTTGAGCTTCTGAAAGCTCGCCTCACAATCATCAGACTAATGGAAAGGAGTTCCCTTTTGTGTCAATCTAGTCAGAGGTGATGCAATAGATGAAAAACCCTACATGAATCGTCTGTAATAGCCTGCTAACCCCAGGAAACTCCTAATCTCGGTCACTGAAGTAGGACGCGGCCAACTCTGAACTGCCTCAATCTTCTTGGGGTCCACCTTAATACCCTCTCCTGACACAATATGCCCCAAAAATGCCACTGACTCTAGCCAGAACTCACACTTGGAGAACTTAGCATATAGCTTCTGCTCTCGCAAGGTCTGAAGCACTACCCTTAAATGTTGGTCGTGCTCCCCCAGGCTACGGTAGTATATCAAGATGTCGTCAATGAAGACGACGACAAATGAATCAATGTAAGGCCTGAATACCCTGTTCATCAAGTCCATGAATGCGGCTGGGGCATTAGTCAAGCCAAAGGACATCACTAGGAACTCATAATGGCCATATCTAGTCTGGAATGCAGTCTTTGGAACATCCGAGTCCCGAATCTTCAGCTGATGATACCCTGACCTCAAGTCAACCTTGGAGAAAACCCTAGCACCCTGCAACTGGTTGAACAAATCATCGATATGGGGCAACGGATACTTGTTCTTGATAGTGACTTTGTTCAACTGGCGGTAATGAATGCATATCCGCGTAGCCACATCCTTCTTCTTCACAAATAACACAGGTGCACCCCAAGGTGATACACTAGGCCTAACAAACCCCTTTGCTAACAACTCTTCATGTTGCTCCTTCAACTCCTTCAGAGCCATACGGTATGGTAGGATGGATACAGGCTGGGTGTCTAGAGCCAAATCAATGCAGAAATCAATATCACGATCCGGTGGCATGCTAGGAAGATCAGAAGGAAACACATCGGCGAACTCTCGAACCACCGGAACTGAATTAATCGTCGGCGACTTTGCGGTGGTGTTCCAAACATAAGCTAGATAAGCCAAACATCCCTTCTCGACCATATGTCGAGCCTTCAGGAAAGAAATAACCCTACTAGATGTATCAACTGTGGAACCCTTCTACTCCAACCTCGGGAACACTGGCATCACTAATGAAACAATCTTGGCATGGCAATCTAGGATGGCGTGATATGGGGACAACCAATCCATGCTCAAGATGATCTTAAAGTCGATCATATCAAGCAATAGGAGATCCGCACTAGTCTCAAAACCACAGAATGTGACCACACAGGACTGGTAGATCTGATCCACAACCACAGAATCACCCACAAGAGTGGACACATGAACAGGAGTGCCCAAAGGCTCAGGAGAAATAACCAGGAAACAAGCAAACAAAGATGATACATAAGAATAAGTAGACCCTGGGTCAAATAATACCAAAGCATCTCTACCGCCGATGGAGATAATACCTGTGATGACGGCATCTGAGGCCAATGCAACTGGCCTGGTCGGAAAGGCGTAGAATCTGGCTGGAGTGACGGCTGGCTGGCCTCCACTTGACTGTGCAATAGCTGGTTGACCTCTCCCCGCATGGCCTCTACCTCTAGGACGGCCCCTACCAGTTTGCCCTCCACCTCTAAGTGGCGGGGCAGCCGGTGCTGAAATCATAGGCTGCTGACCCTGCTGTACTTCCTTGCCCCGAAGCCTGGGGCAGTACCTCCTTATATGGCCAAGATCTCTGCACTCGAAACAACCCCGCGGTGCGGCGGCCTGCTGTCTTGATGGCTGACCCTGATGGCCTGTAGACCCACTGGAAGAAGCCTGAATAGCCGGTGGATGGTATGAACTCTCCGGCATAGTATTGAAATAAGAATCAGAAAAGCCCTGGGGACCTGAATAACCCCCGTAGGAACCCTGAATAGCTGGCGGGCGATACGAGCTCTCTGGCATGGCACTGAAATAAGGACGCGCTGGAGCACCTCGTGTAGGCGACAATGCTGAACATAGAGGCCTACTGGGCTGACCTCTACCCTAGCCGGGGCACCTCTGAACTCTCCGGAGAATCGATCCCTCTTATCCTGCTGCATCTGCTCTCTACCCCTCTAGCGATATCCCTCAATCCTGCGAGCAATATCTATCACTAGTTGATACTCTATACCCATCTCCACCTCTCGGGCCATGCCAGATAGAATACCGGGGTGCAACCCTGCAACAAATCTCTGCACTCTCTCTGCATCTGCGGGAAGTATCATGAGTGCATGGCGAGACTACTCAGAAAACCTCACCTCATAATCTGTCACAGACATCTGACCCTGCTCAAGACGCTCAAACTGATACCGTAGCTCTTCCCTCTTAGAGGGTGGAATGTACCTATCCAAGAACAACTATGCGAACTGACCCCAAGTGAGGGGAGGAGAACATGCTGGCCTACCAAGAACATAGGACTGTCACCACCTACGGGCCCTGCCCTCAAGCTGAAAAGTAGTGAAGTCACCATGCAACTCCAATATCCTCATGTTGTGCAGTCTATCCCTGCACCTATCTATGAAGTCCTGGGCATCCTCATGACGCTCGCCCCCGAAGACCGAAGGGTGAAGCCTAGTCCACCTATCCAACAACTTCTGCAGATCGCCATCCACAGTTGGTCTAGGCTGGGGTGCCACGGCAGCAACTGGCGGAGCCCCATCTGCGGGTAATGCACCCGGAGTCTGATACACTGCAACTGCATGACCATAAGCCTGAGTAGTAGGGGTCTGTGCTCTCCCTCCTACCTGTGATGTAGCTGGATCTGTTCAAAATAAACCATCCTGAGTCATAGAATCCATGAACCGCAGTATACGGCCCATGACCTCCTAGAATCTCGGTGTTGTCATGAAGTCCGTTAGGGTGAGCTCAACTGCGGGCACCTCGCCCTGCTCCTCGATGATAGATATCCCGTAGGATCTGCTAGTGGTACTACTGGAATAACTCTGGGATGCCCTCGTCCCCTACCTCGGGCCGGTGCCCTCCCCTGGCCTCTACCTTGGCCTCTAGCAACGGGGGGAGCAGCTCCGCCCGGGTCTAGAACATCAGTCGTGCGTGTCCTCTCCATCTGTGAGAGAATAGAAGAGGGAAATTTAGCATAAAAATCACTGCACGATAGGAAATGAATAAAGAGTAGTTTTCCTAACACCCTATAGCCTCTCGAAGATAAATGCAGACGTCTTCGTACCGATCCACAAAACTCTATTAGGTTTGCCCATGACTTGTGAGACCTACGTGAACCTAGTGCTCTGATACCATGTTGTCATGACCCAAAATGCACTAAGGGTCGTGATAGCGCCCAACACCGTTGCCAGGCAAGCCAACGCGGAAGTATTAGTAAATTCTTATTTTTACTTACCCAATTCGGTTACATCATTTCTTAATTTGCAATTAAAACATGTGATGATAAGCAATATTTAATAATAATTATACAACCCAAAAGAACTGTCTACTAATGTGTGTGCCAAGACCTAGTGTCACAAGTAGTGGGCAACTAGTAGAATGTACAAAAGAATAATACTATCCTACTGTCCGGGATAGAATAGACAGCAAAAGTAAAGAAAGACCCCATCAAGCTGTTGAACGGCGCAGGAAAGGAGCAGCTCACCATGGAAGTCTCGGTCTATGAATCAGGGGCGCGCACCAGTCTGATATCCAGATATACCTACCTCAGATCCTATACAATTAAGTACAAAAGTGTAGTTTGAGTATATAAACAATATGTACCCCGTAAGTATCCCGTCTAATCTCGAAGAAGTAGAGACGGGAGGTCGACTTGATACTTACTAAGGTCAACAATACAATGTAGAGTTACACCAAGCATGAAAGTCACAAATAATCAACAGTTTATAGCAAGAGGCAATATGTCATGTTCTTAACAATTTTACAATTAGCCATTTACATTTCAAATATTTAGTCGGTCAAGTCATGGATAAGATTTCACATAGATATCATGCGCACACTATGCCAAGGTCGACGGCCCGATCCAATAGAAAAAAAATTGTGCACTGCCAGAGGGTCGAATGGCGCGAACCATAGATGCATCTATTTATACCGAGGCGATCGGCCCGATCCACAAATATCAAATAATATCAAGGAAACACATGAAGGTGCATTTATATTCAAATAAATTCATACAAGGGTTCAACAAGTATAAATGCTCACTTATATCCCTTTCCAAGCCTCTAGCATATCCTAAGTGATCACATTAGCAAGAAAATATAGAGATGTTCACAAATATAGCATGATGTGGGTGCTAGCCTACCCGGACAATTAACATCCTAGTAGTTACGCACGGACTCTCGTCACCTCGTGCATACGTAGCCCCCGCATTTAGTAGCAAATTACTCAATTATTACACCTATGGGGACAATTCCCTCTTACAAGGTTAGAAAGGAGACTTACCTCGCTCCAAAGTGCACTTCCAATACCAAGAACGAGTCCAAGCCCTCAATCTGGAGCCGAACGATCCCAAACTAGTTAAATGAGGTAGGAACTAGTCAATATAGACTCACAAGATCGTATTCTAGCTATTTAAGCAATTTTTCAACCCTTAACACAAGTTTTCTAAAATCCAACCTCGGGCCCACATGCCCGGATTCCGAAATATTTTGAAGGAAGTTGTTTTCTATAACCTAAGGATCAATAATATACGATTTCTAATTTATTCCATAACAAATTTCATGGTTAAATCTAACTTTTATTAAAACCCTAGGTTTTTGCTCTAACCCCGTGATTTCACCTTAATACTAGTGTTTAATCTACCTAAGACATAAATATTAAACTAGAAATAGGTAGAACACGCTTACCTCAAGATGCTAGGTGAAGGTCTTCTCTTAAAGCTCTAAAATCACCCAATGGAGGAGTGAAATAAGGCAAAAATGGACTTAGAACCCGTAATAAATGATCTCACTACCTCAGCGATTTCCGCATCTGCGGTCCCGCATCTGCGAGAAAAGGACTGCATCTGCGAAATGGGCAAAAAGTGGTGGGACCGCTTCTACGGTACTGGGGCCGCTTTTGCGGGTCGAGGGTCGCTTCTGCGGTTTGGCCTGGCCTTCCTTGGGCCGCGTCTGCGATAGATGGACCGCATCTACGGTCTCGCACTTACGGTCCACCAACCGCAAGTGCGGTTATGACAGAAGCAGCAGCTTCAACACTTCTCAAAAATTTCCACTTCACTCCAGCCTCGTCCGATTGACGCTCGGGGCTCCTGGGCCCCGCCCAAATATAAAGACAAGTTTGAAATCACGAAACGGACCTACTCAAACCTTCGGAACACCCGAAACAACGCTAAATCTAAGAATCACTCCCTAAAACCAAAGGAATCAAACTTATGAACTTCAAGTTCTTAGTTTTCCTTCAACAGGCCCAAACACCCTTAAACTACTCGGATTGACACCAAATTTTGCGGGCAAGTCTTAAATGATATATCGAACTTGTACCGGGCTTCGGAACCAACACACGAGCCCGATACCCATAAAATCAATCACTAATTAGTTTCTTTAAATCCTTAAAACTTCATATTAACAATTTCTAATAAAAATTCATTACTCGGGCTAAGGACCTCAGAATTCGATTCTAGGCATACGCCCAAGTCCCCTATTTTCCTACGGACCCTCTAGGACCATCAAATTACGAATCTGGGTCCGTTTGCTCAAAATGTTGACCCAAGTCAACTTAGCCTTTTTAAGAAAACCCTAAGGAACCAAATGGGCATATTTTCACTCCAAACTCTTCCAAATCCCGAACCAACCGTCTCCGCAAGTCGTAAATTTGCTAAAGCAAGCACGGGAAGTCTTATTTAAGGAACGGGATTCAAAAAGGCAAAATGACCAGTCGGGTCGTTACAATTCTCCACCTCTTAAACAAATGTTTGTCCTCCAACGGACATAGAAAAGTACATGAGCTGCTGAAGAAATGGGGATATCTGCTCTGCATGTCCTCCTCGGACTCCCAGGTCGCCTCCTCAACTGATTGGAACCTCAACTGGACCCTCACCGCAGAAATTCTCTTGGACCTCAACTGGCGATCCTGCCTATCTATAATGGCAACTGGCTCCTCCTCATAACCCAAACTCTCATCCAGCTAAATAGTACTGAAGTCTAACACATGGGACAAGTCGGCATGACACTGAAGCATTGATACATGAAAAATCGGATGAACTCCCGATAAGTTGGGAGGTAAGGCAAGCTCATAGGCAACCTCCCCAACTCGTCTCAATACCTCAAAGGGGCATAAACCTTTGGCTCAACTTGCCCTTCTTCTCGAACCTCATGATGCCTTTCATTGGTGAGACTTTCAAGAGAACCTTCTCGCCAACCGTGAATGATACATCATGCGCCTTCTGATCCGTGTAACTCTTCTGTCTAGACTGAGCTGTGCGAAGCCTCTCCTGAATCAACTTTACCTTATCCAAGGCATCCTATACCAAATCTGTACCGTATAACTTAACCTTACCAGGCTCAAACCACCCAATAGGAGAATGACACCGTCGACTATATAACGCTTCGAATGGAGCCATCTCTATGCTGGACTAATAGTTGTTATTGTATGCAAACTCCGCCAAGGGCAAAAACTGATCCCACTGCTCTCCAAAGTCAATCACACATGCTCTGAGCATGTCCTCCAAAATCTGCATTGTCCGCTCCGACAGCCCGTCGGTCTGAGGATGGAATGATGCGTTGAGCTTTACACGGGTCCCAACTCACTTTGAACAACTCTCTAAAAATGGGAAGTAAACTAAAGGCCTCTATCTGATATGATGGAAACAGGCATACCGTGCAACTGGACTATCTACCGAATGTAAATCTGAGCATACCTCTCTACTGTATAAGTAGTTGCCACTGGAATAAAGTGGGCTGACTTGGTCAACCTATCGACAATGACCCATACTAAATCAAACTTCCGCAAAGTCTGCGGCAACCCAACTACGAAATCAATGATGATGCGCTCCCACTTCCATTCTGGTATAGGCATCTGCTGAAGTAGGCCACCCGGCCTCTAGTGTTCATACTTGACCTGCTGACAATTCAAACACTTAGCCAGATGTTCTACTATGTCTTTCTTCATCCTCCGCCACCAATAATGTTGCCTCAAGTCGCGATACATCTTCGTAGCTTCCAGGTGAATGGAATATCGCGAACTATGTGCCTCCTCTAGAATCCTCTCCCTCAGACCATCAACATTAGGGAAACATAAACGACCCTGGAGTCGCAAAACACCATCCTCGCCAATAGAAACCTCCTTGGCACCTCCCTAAAGTACCGTCTCTCTAAGAACCGCCAAATGTGGATCATCAAACTGTTAGGCCTTGATCTGCCCCAATAATGAAGATTGAGCAACCACACACGCAAGAACTCGGCTGGGCTCTGAAATATTCAACCTCACAAGTCTGTTAGCCAAGGACTGAATATCCAAAGCTAGTGGCCTCTCCTCCGCTGGAATGAATGCCAAGCTACCCATACTCTCTACCTTCCTGCTTAAGGCATCCGCGACCACATTAGCCTTGCCCGGATGATAAAGAATGGTGATATCGTAATCTTTCAGTAACTCAAGCCACCTGCGCTGCCTTAAATTAAGATCCCTCTGTTTGAACAAATGTTGTAAGCTGCGATGATCCGTATAAACCTCACCTGACACCCCACATAGATAATGACTCCATATCTTAAGAGCATGAACAATTGCGGCCAACTCTAGATCGTGCATAGGATAATTCTTCTCATGAACCTTCAGCTGGCGCGAAGCATAGGCAATAACTCGCCCCTCCTGCATTAATACACATCCCAATCCAAAGAGCGAAGCATCGCAATATACAGTATACATCCCTGAACCGGAAGGCAATACAAGAACTGGTGTTGTAGTAAAAGGCTGTCTTGAGCTTCTGAAGCTCGCCTCACAATCATCGGACCAATGGAAAGGAGCACCCTTTTGGGTCAATCTAGTCAGAGGTGATGCAATAGATAAAAAGCCCTGCACGAATCATCTGTAATAGTCTGCTAACCCAGGAAACTCCTAATCTCGGTCACCGAAGTAGGACGTGGCCAACTCTAAACTGCCTCAATCTTCTTGGGGTCCACCTTAATACCCTCTCTTGACACAATATGCCCCAAGAATGCCACTGACTCTAGCCAGAACTCGCACTTGGAGAACTTAGCATATAGCTTCTACTCTCGCAAGGTCTGAAGCACTACCCTCAAATGCTGCTCGTGCTCCCCCAGGCTACGGTAGTATATCAAGATGTCGGTAGTGAAGACGACGACAAATGAATCAATGTAAGTCCTGAATACCCTATTCATCAAGTTCATGAATGCGGCTGGGGTATTGGTCAAGCCAAAGGATATCACCAGGAACTCATAATGGCCATATCTAGTCCGAAATGCAGTCTTCGGAACATCCGAGTCCTGAATCTTCAGTTGATGATACCCTGACCTCAAGTCAACCTTGGAGAACACCCTAGCACCCTGCAACTGGTCGAACAAATCATTGATATGGAGCAACGGATACTTGTTCTTGATGGTGACTTTGTTCAACTGGCGTTAATCAATGTATATCTGCATAGTCCCATCCTTCTTCTTCACAAATAATACGGGTGCACCCCAAGGTAATACACTAGGTCTAACAAACCCCTTTGCTAACAACTCCCCAAGTTGCTCCTTCAACTCCTTCGGAGCCATACGGTACGGTGGGATAGATACAGGCTGGGTGCCTGGAGCCAAATCAATACAAAAATCAATATCACGATCCGGTGGCATGCCAGGAAGATCAGAAGGAAACACATCGGTGAACTCTCGAACCACTGGAACTGAATCAATCGTCGGAGACTCTGCGGTGGTGTCCCGAACATAAGCTAGATAAGTCAAACACCCCTTCTCGACCATATGTTGAGCCTTTAGGAAAGAAAAAACTCGACTAGATGTATCAACTACGGAACCCTTCCACTCCAACCTCGGGAACCCTGGCATCACTAATGAAATAGTCTTGGCATGGCAATCTAGGACGGTATAATATGGGGACAACCAATCCATGCCCAGGATGATCTCAAATTCGATCATATCAAGCAAGAGGAGATTTGCACTAGTCTCAAAACCACATAATGTGACCACACATGACCGGTAGATCCAATCTACAACCACAAAATCATCCACAAAAGTGGACACATGAACATGAGTGCCCAAAGTCTCAGGAGAAATAACCATGAAACGAGCAAACAGAGATGATACATAAGAATAAGTATACCCTGGGTCAAATAATACCGAAGCATCTCTACTGCCGATGGAGATAATACCTATGATGATGGCATCTGAGGCCAATGCATCTGGCCTGGCCGAAAGGGCGTAGAATCTGGCTGGAGCGCCAGCTGGCTAGCCTCCATCTGACTGTGCAATAGCTGGTTGACCTCTCCCTACATAGCCTCCACCTCTAGGACGACCCCTACCAGTCTGCCCTCCACCTCTAGGTGGCGGGGCAGCCGGTGCTGAAATCATAAGTTGCTGACCCTGCTGTACTGCCTTGCCCCGAAGCCTAGGGAAGTACCTCCTCATATGGCCAAGATCTCCGCACTCGAAACAACCCCACGATGCGGTGGCCTGCTATCTTGATGGCTGACCCTGATGTCCTGTAGACCCACTGGAAGAAGCCTGAATAATCGGTGGATGGTATGAACTCTCCGGCATAACACTGAAATAACAATCAGAAGACCCTGAGGACCTGAATACCCCCAGGAGGAACCCTGAATAGCTGGCGGGCGATACGAGCTCTCTAGCATGGCGCTGAAATAAGGACGCGCTGGAGCACCTCGTGTAGGCGGTGGTGCTGAATATGGGGGCCTGTTGGGTTGATCCCTCCCAAACTAACCTCTACCCTTAGCCAGGGCACCTCTGAACTCTCTGGAGAATCGAGCCCTCTTATCCTACTGTATCTGTTATCTACCCTTCTGGCGATATCCCTCAATCCTGCGAGCAATCTCTACCACTAGCTGATACTCTGTACCCATCTCCACATCTCGGTCCATGGCAGATCGAATACCGGGATGTAACCCTACAACAAATGTCTGCACTCTCTCTGAATTTGTGGGAAGTATCATGAGTGCATGGCGAGACAACTCAGAAAACCTCGCCTCATAATCGATCACAGACATCTGACCCTGCTCAAGATGCTCAAACTAATACCGTAGCTCTTCCCTCTCATAGGGTAGAATATACCTATCCAAGAACAACTATGTGAACTGACCCCAAGTGAGGGGAGGAGAACCTGCTGGCCTGCCAAGAACATAGGACTGCCACCACCTACGGGCCCTGCCCTCAAGCTGAAAAGTAGTGAAGTCAACTCCATGCGACTCCAATATCCTCATATTGTGCAGTTTGTCCCTGCACCTATCTATGAAGTCCTGGGAATCCTTATGACACTCGCCCCCGAAGACCGGAGGGTGAAGCCTAGTTCACCTATCCAATAACCGGCGGAGCCCCATCTGCGGGTAATGCACCCGGAGTCTGATACACTGCAGTTGTATGACCAGGAGCCTGAGCAGTAGGGGTCTGTGCTCCCCCTCCTACTTGTGATGTAGCTGGATCTGCTGGAAATAAACCAGCCTGAGTCATAGAATCCATGAACCGCAGTATACGGCCCATGACCTCCTAAAATCCCGGTGCTGTCATGAAGTCCACCGGGGTGGGCTCAACTACGGGCACCTCGCCCTGCTCCTCGATGATAGGATCTCCCGCGGGATCTGCTAGTGGTACTACTGGGATAACTCTAGGATGCCCTCGTCCCCTACCTCAGGCTGGTGCCCTCCCCGGCCTCGGCCTCTAGCAATGGGAGGAGCAGCTCCGCCCGAGTTTGGAACATCAGTCGTGCGTGTCCTCACCATCTGTGAGAGAATAGAAGAGGGAGATTTAGCATAACAACCACTGCACGATAGGAAATGAATAAAGAGTAGTTTTCCTAACACCCTATAGCCTCTCAAAGATAAATACAGACGTCTCAGTACCGATCCCAAAGACTCTATTAGGTTTGCCCATGACTTGTGAGACCTACGTGAACCTAGTGCTCTGATACCATGTTGTCACGACCCAAAATCCACTAAGGGTCGTGATGGCGCCCAATACCGTTGTTAGTCAAGCCAACGCGGAAGTATTAGTAAATTTTTATTTTTACCTACGCAATTCGGTTACATCATTTCTTAATTTACAATTAAAACAGGTGATGATAAGCAATATTTAATAATAATTATACAACCCAAAAGAACTGTCTACTAATGTGTGTGCCAAGACTTAGTATCACAAGTAGTGGGCAACTAGTAGAATGTACAAAAGAATAATACTATCCTACTGTCCGGGATAGAATAGACAGAAAAAGTAAAGAAAGACCTCATCAAGCTGCTGAACGGCGCTGGAAGGGAGCAGCTCACCGTGGAAGTCTCGGTCTATGAATCAGGGGCGCGCACCAGTCTGATAGCCAGATATACCTGCCTCAAATCCTATATAATTAAGTACAGAGTGTAGTATGAGTACATAAACAATATGTACCTCGTAAGTATCCCGTCTAATCTCGAAGAAGTAGAGACTAGAGGTCGACTTGATACTTACTAAGGTCAACAATACAATGTAGAGTTACACTAAGCATGGAAGTAACAAATAATCAATAGTTTATAGCAAGAGGCAATATGTCATGTTCTTAACAATTTTACAATTAGCCATTTACATTTCAAATATTTAGCCGGTCAAGTCATGGATAAGATTTCACATAGTTATCATGTGCACACTATGCCAAGGTCGACAGCCCGATCCAATAGAAAATAAACTGTGCACTGCCAGAGGGTCGAATGGCGCGAACCATAGATGCATCTATTTATACTGAGGTGATCGGCCCGATCCACAAATATCAAATAATATCAAGGAAACACACGAAGGCGTATTTATATTCAAATAAATTCATACAGGGGTTCAACAAGTATATATGCTCACTTATATCCCTTTCCAAGCCTCTAGCATATCCTAAGTGATCACATTAGCAAGAAAATATAGAGATTTCACAAATATAGCATGATGTGGGTCCTAGGCTACCCGGACAATTAACATCATAGTAGTTACGCACGGACTCTCGTCACCTTGTGCGTACGTAGCCCCCGCATTTAGTAGCAAATTACTCAATTATTATATCTTTGGGGACAATTCCCTCTTACAAGGTTAGAAAGGAGACTTACCTCGCTCCAAAGTGCACTTCCAATACCAAGAACGGGTCCAAGCCCTCAATCCAGAGCCGAACGATCCCAAACTAGTTAAATGAGGTAGGAACTAGTCAATATAGACTCACAAGATCGTATTCTAGCTATTTAAGCAATTTTTCAACCCTTAACACAAGTTTTCTAAAATCCAACCTCGGGCCCACATGCCCGGATTCCGAAATATTTCGAAAGAAGTTGATTTCTATAACCTAAGGATCAATAATATACGATTTCTAATTTATTCCATAACAAATTTCATGGTTAAATCTAACTTTTATTAAAACCCTAGGTTTTTGCTCTAACCCCGTAATTTCACCTTAATACTAGTGTTTAATCTACCTAAGACATAAATATTAAACTAGAAATAGGTAGAACACGCTTACCTCAAGATGCTAGGTGAAGGTCTTCTCTTAAAGCTCTAAAATCGCCCAATGGAGGAGTGAAATATGGCAAAAATGGACTTAGAACCCGTAATAAATGATCTCATTGCCTCAGCGATTTCCGCATCTGCGGTCCCGCATCTGCAAGAAAAGGACCGCATCTGCGAGAAAAGGACCGCATCTGCGAAATGGGCAAAAAGGGCTAGGATTGCTTCTGCGGTCTTGGGGCCGCTTCTGCAGGTCGAGGGCCGCTTCTGCGGTTTGGCCTGGCCTTCCCTGGACCGCATCTGCGATAGATGGACTGCATCTGTGGTTCACCAATCGCAGGTGCGGTTATGACAGAAGCAGCAGCTTCAACACTTTTCAAAAAATTTTCACTTCACTCGAGCCTCGTCCGATTGACGCTCGGTGCTCCCGGGCCTCGTCTGAACATATCGACAAGTCTGAAATCACGAAACGGAACTACTCGAACCTTCAGAACACCCAAAACAACGCTAAATCTAAGAATCACTCCCTAAAACCAAAGGAATCAAACTTATGAACTTCAAGTTCTTAGTTTTCCTCCAACGGGCCCAAACGCCCTTAAACTACTCGGATTGACACCAAATTTTGCATGTAGGTCTTAAATGATATATTGGACCTGTATCGGGCTTAGAAACCAACACACGAGCCCGATACATACGAAATCAATCATTAATTAGTTTCTTTAAATCCTTAAAATTTCAGATTAACAATTTCTTATAAAAAATCATTCCTCTGGCTAAGGACCTCAGAATTCGATTTCGGGCATACGCCCAGGTCCCATATTTTCCTACGGACCCTCCAGGATTGTGAAATTATGAATCCGGTTCCGTTTGCTTAAAATGTTGACCCAAGTCAACTTAGCCTTTTTAAGAAAACCCTAAGGAACCAAATGGGCATATTTTCACTCCAAACTCTTCCAAATCCCGAACCAACCGTCCCCGCAAGTCGTAAATTAGCTAAAGCAAGCGCAGGAAGTCTTATTTAAAGGAACGGGGTTCAAAAAGACAAAACAACCAGTCGGGTCATTACAAAAGAAGTAGCGATGAGGGGTCAACATCGACACTTACTAGTGGTCCAATGAATCAAATATCGTATAAAGTAAACAGATGTGAGGCAGAGTAAATAAATAAAATAAATAAGTATAAATACGTGGTACGATCCTCCTCTCAATAATAAACTCGATCTCTCAATTAGTAGTTACCTCCTCAACCGAAGTATATAAAATGGACCTCACCAGATAGGCCGTCATAAGTCAAATCAGGAAAACTCACAGATAGACTGGCTTCTTGTCAGATATTATGCACGATTCCATAAGAGTATTTTTATAGAAACGTCGAGGCATACGACCCGATCCCATCATACTGTATGCACTACCGAGGGTCGAACGGCACGAACCATAGATGCATTTATTATACTGCAAGGTGAACGACCCACTCCCATGAGAGTGTGGTACATAATCTTGCCGAGGCGAATGGCCCAATCCCATTAGAATAAGAAGCTTTAATGGGTCCTTGACCCCACTCATGAATAAACGTGTGAGTTATGAGTTTTAAGGAAAAACTTTTCGATAAACACACATAGCGTGGGAGAAATTCGTAAGAGGAGCACAATTATTCCGCTGCTAATCACGAAGCTCGTCAAATCCCTACAATGCAAGTCTATCACTCTATGCAAGTCTAATTCAAATTGTAACGTACAATAAAGGAATTAAATAGGCAAGAGACAACTCAAACAATACCGTTATAGCATGGCAGGAACCTAAGTCTACCCGGATATAACATGAATCTAGCTACGTATGGACTCTCGTCACCTCGTGCGTACGTAGCCCCCCCCAACAAGTAGTATATATCAATTATATCACCTAGTAGTTTCCTTCCACATGGTTAGACATGAGACTTACCTCGCTCCGAAGTTTCATAACCGGCTCCAAAGCCTCTCTAACACCTCAGACTGATGCTCGCCAATCTAAAACTAGTCAAACAATGTGCAAACCAATAAAAATTTACTCTAATACCCATAATTAATCAACTTAAATAATTTCCACTCCGCTCACAAAGTCAATAAGGTCAACCCTTAGGCCCACGTGCCTTGATTTCCAAAATTTTCGAAGATAAGCATTACCCATAATATTACAAACTCAAATATATAATTTATTCCCAATCCCATATCCAATTTCGTGGTCAAATTCCAAAAATATCGATTTCCATATTTTCTTCAAAATCCTACAATTTCCACCAAATTTTCATATTCCAACCCATGAATAATTCATGTATTTAACTCACAATGAGATGAAATCACTTACCCCATAATAGATGATGAAGATGGCACTCCAAAATTGCTCCAAAGTGGGCTCCTCATGGAAGAAATGAAGTAAAATGAGCCTAAACCCCCGATTTTAAAAGAACACTGCCCAGTTCGACCATCACACTTTCGGCCACTTGACCGCATATGCGATCTCGCAGTTGCGGCCAAAACCTTGCATCTGCGCATCCCCTCTACCCAGCACAACTCCGCACCTGCAATGCCAAACACGGCCTTGCGTTCTCGCACATGCGGAGACCTTTCGCTTCTGTGACTCCAGCTGCCCAGCTCGCATTCCGCTTCTGCGGAGCATTCTTTGCATTTGCAGGCTCGCAGATGTGAAAACATCCTCGCATCTGCGGGCATCCCAGCTTAGTCCAAGTGTCGCTTCTGCGACCACAACGCCGCACCTGCGGCCCTTTCCATGCAGGTGCGATTGCACCAGATATCAGCTGCCCAACACTTCTTCCAAGTCCAAACATGATCCATTGATCACTCAGAATCTACCCGAGGCCCCCAGGACCTCAACCAAATATACCAACACATCCCAAATCATGACACAGACTTAGTCGAAGCCTCAAACCACGTCAAACAACATCAAATTTACGAATTGACGATTGGTACCTTTCTTTAAACTTTCAAACATTCAAACTTCGCCGAATGCGTCCAAATTACACTTAAACATTCCAGAATGATACCAAACTTTACGTACAAGTCATAAATCACGATACGAACCTATTTCAAGGCTCAAAACCCCAAACGGATTTCGATAACATCAAAATCCACTTCCAACCAAACTTATGAAATTCTTAAACCTTCAAAAATGCCAAACTTCCATCATAAGCGCCGAAATGCGTCCGGACCATCCGATACTCAATCCAAACATACGCCCAAGTCAAAAATCACCATACGAACCTATTGGAACCTTCAAATTCCGATTCCGATGTCGTTTACTCAAAAGTCACACCATAGTCAATCTTTCCAACTTAAAGCTTCCGAAATGAGAATTTTCTTTCCAAATCAACTCCGAACTTCTCGAAATTAAATTTCGACCACGCGTACAAGTCATAATACCTGAAGTGAAGCTGCTCAGGGCCTCAACCTGTTGAACGACGTGCTAGAACTCAAAACGACCGGTCGGGTCGTTACAAATTTAGTCTTGAAAGCTTGTTATTTTTTAGGAATTGTATAAACAATATTCGTATAATTTTTTAAAATTGTATATTTTTTGATAAGGGTACATGCACAAAGTGCGTACCTAAAATTAGATTATTATGAAAGTAGGATGTCTAAAGCAAAATGTTGATAGACCAAAATGCATACACATATAAAGTTTGAATAATCTTTTTACCTTTTAGCCAAATACTCATTTTATAATATTTATGTACAAAAATATACTACTAGATACAAACCATCACTAAACTTTTCTAACTTATAATGAAAAGCAAAATGTTGATAGACCAACAATCGTGATAGAAGAATTTTTGTGATTTTTTTGTTTTTAATATTTCGTAATAGAGACAACAAAAAATTGGTCTTCAATTTTTTTTGAATGAGTAAATATCGTTCGCCTTTTTTATTCTTTAAAAATAATTTTTACATTAGTCAATAGTCATTTAATTATATTTCTAATATTTAGGAATATTAAATCAAGTAAAGTTTGTGTGTTAAATCTTTTCTTATTTAAATTATTTAGAAAGTTTTACTATTTAAATATTTTGTATAAATTCTTGACTTATTTAATTGTGCAACATGAGTAATTTTATAAACAAAAAAAGTATTCTAAAATCGTGTCGCTTTCAGTCTTGTCATGTTAAAGAATATATATCAATCAAATAACAAATAAGACATTGTTTAGTGTCAAAAGGAAGTTTTCTTTCTGTAGATGCTTGAGCACTTTAACATGGTCTTGATCCATGATCTTGAGATTTACAGCTTGTTTGGATGGTTGTTACACGTCGTTTCATATTGTATCGTATCATATCGTATTGTATTGTATCATTTGATGAATATAATGTTTGGATATATCGTATCGTTTGCTATTATTTCATGATATCACGCACCAGCAATAAAGAATTAACTAGCAATATTATAAAGAAAAATTATGATACGGGGTAAATTTATTATATAAAAAGGTAGGGTAAATAATAAAATAAAATTATTTAATAATAATAAAGGGTGAGATAAGAGAAAAAGACAAGATAACGATGCAACCACACCAAATCGGTCGTTACATAAAATGACACATTTCGTCGTTATGTAATGACGAACTTAACGATACGATACAATAAAATTTAATTAACAACCAAAACAAACATCGTATTTAAAGTAACAACACGATAAAATACAATATGTAACAACCATCCAAATTTGTAATATTCTAAATTGCAGCAAATTTAAACTACTCTGAAATTCATAAATTGTTTCCTATAATAATAATATTTTAAGATTAATACACTCAAAGCTTATCATATTAACTTAGACTCTAAATAAATAAAATACTCAACGATTAAATAATGAATATAATACAATGTTTAAAAATTTATTATAAATATAATTTTACTTAAAATGAAAGATATCATAATTACGTTATATAGTTCAAATAAGGCAAAAATTTATATTAGGTAAATTTTTGATTGATTTTAAATTTCTAAAACTTAGAAGTTCTACATGGTTCAGACTAGGAAATTATTTAATAAAAAATTTAATTAAATTCAAGTTCTTAATATTAAAAAAATAAGTGACTGATAATTTCATAGTGAAATTTATTTCTAAAAAGAAAAAACTTGATCAATATTTCGCGCATGGAATTAGTGCTTTTATAATAGTATATATAGATTATAGATTTATAACTGGTTATATACAGAGTTAAAACCAAATTTTTTATATAATTTAATTATCTTAGTAAATAAAAACTAAAAATAAAGAAAGTTTTGTGAAACATTATGTTTGATTATTTATATATAATAACATGTCCATAACTCTTTAATCAAATGCTTCTTCTAGAAAGTTTGTGTGCCAAAATGTAAATAAATATTCTAATAAATTCTATAATTAGAATAAATTATTTTAATATCTACAATTATTATACCGTTTATCTCAACATCAAATTTTAAAAATAATTCCGATACCAAATAATTATACGTAAAATATACATAGTTCAATACTATTTATATAATATTTTAAAGTTTTTATACTTATTGAGATGACCCTAAGACTAGTCTATATTATTATAAAAATATGAATACGATGTCGGTTTACAAAAATAACCTTAGAATATTAAGCATAATAACTCATAAAAAAAAATATAATCGGAATTCTAGATATTAGTCTTATAATCCTATTAGTTTTAGGACATAATACTACACATTATAAATTCTATATGATTACCTTTAAGAATCCTCTTAGTATAATTACGTTCGGGCATAGACATATAATACGACATGTTGTACTTACATCTCAACATCTTTTATGTTTTGTTTAATAATTTAAGTACAAAAAAATCTAAAAGGAGCGTGTATATAGTAAGCTTCAAACAATTCTGGGACTTACATGTCGTTTATAAAAAAAGGAACTTCCGAATAGTATTTTAAAAAATTTATTTTAGCGACAAAACGACTAAAATGTCAAGTTTAAAGTGGTAATATATTCATACTTCACTTCAAAGTCCTTAATAATAAGTTATTTCTAATTTAATTAGTGATAGGCTACAACCTTTTGCCATTGTTCAAAATTGTACGCACCAAAAAAAATTGAGGCCATTAGCAAACGGTTTCATTCTAGAATTTTAATTGCAATTGATTTTAAAGTCCTAATATGGTAAAGTTTTAACTTTGACAATTTTATCCAACATAGGATTATTCATTGGAAAATATATATAGATAGATATAGATAGATAAATTATTTTCGGGGTAGAGACATATTTTTAGTTATGTAATCCTATTACTTTTAGGATATACTTCTTAATCCTATTACTAATTTAATTTGAAAATGTATATATTACTAATTTAATTTGAGAATATATTATATTGTACAAATTCATTTAGAAAAAGAAGAGCATGTATTATTATAAAAGCAATAATACAATATTAATAGACCAAAATAACCATAAAATATTAAATGAAAGAACTCATAGGAAAAGGACATAACTGCAATAACCTATTTTTTGAACTACAATATCTTCTACGCTAATTTTTAATATTTAAGATTTTAAAATTAATCAAATTCTATTTATTAAATTCTTATTATAAATATGCAGGAAGGTTTAATAAAATCAATTTCATAAAAATCCTCCGTATTGGCAATACAAAATATTAAATGGACTGCATAAAGAGTTAAAATTGAGAAAAAATACCCCCACAATAATATATTTTTATATTATATTTAAACTATATTCCTATTCAAATAGTAATATTTTTTTATCAATTTTTCGTGTAATATCAAAAAATATCCAATTATTAAACAACAACTAAGATAATATTTAAGAATATAAATATGTGAGAAAGAGGGGAAAAAATAGTTGGTAAGTGTCAATACCACTAATGATTCTACAAACATAAAGATCTAAACGCGAAATGTCAGATCACTCTTTTAGCCAATTGAAAATAAAATTTATGGTGGATAAAATTATAATTAAGATTAAATATTCAAAATCAGAGGTGTACTAATATTAAGATCTGAATCAACATAGAATAAAATATTTTTATATTAAAACCAAATAATTAGATCTTTTAATTAATTATTTAGCAAGAGAACCCGATTCAATTATTTTTTAAATTCATGAGTAAAATTCTTCTTTGAGTTTAAATTTTTTTTAGGGTACATAAATTTATTCCATAAAAAGAGCATTACAACATAAATTTAAGAGGTTAGTATATTATTAAGAATCAAAATATTATACAAGTGTATGAGGAAACATAATCAAAACTAAATCTTAAACAAGTACAAGTTTTTAAGACTATATTATAAAGAGTCGACTCTGGTATAACATGATTATTCTTTGTACATGCTTCTGGCGGAATCGAAATAATATTTCTATGTCATGCATTACTTGCAAATATCATATCAAAAGACATGACACTTTTAACAATAATAGCAAGTGATGTACCAATAACGATTTTATTGCGAGGCCACCCACTTTAGATTTGATATACATCTTCAAACAATTTAAATAACCATCACAATTTTATAAGAAAAACAAAATTGATAATATGGGGTGAAGCGCTTATGGCTAAGTGTCAAACGATCGAAATAATTTCCCGGAGTTCTAGAGATATATTGGATATTAATGAACCGTTTGGTGGAAAACTAGTGGTTCGTGAGGTGATTTGTGTCAATTACTACAAGTAGTTCCAAAATCGACAAAAGCATAGACTGTAAAAGTTAACTTGCCAAAGTTAATACTTTTGGTCTTAAATGAAAAAGATTCAACTTACAAAAAATATAAAGTAAGAACATATCAAGATTCAGTGTCTTTTTGCTTCATGTCGAAAATGAAGAAGAACATCCAATAAAAGATGATTTGGTTCTTCCTGAACACTTGGTTATCAACTCCAATGATAATAGTAGTGCATTTAATAAGATAAATATTTTTATCATTAGATTAAAACGCAAATTGCGCAAATTGCATAATAAAATTAAAAAGATATCTTAACTAGTAGAAGTGATATGTTGATCAACTAAATAAAAGGAGGATTGCAACATTTTATAGTAAAAACAAAATATTTTTCAATTTTTGACTCAGCATAAATGATACCAATAATTACTACTAAGAAGAATATACTTTAATACCAAATGGTCTTCTACCATACATGTTTATTGTCAAGGTTAATATTTTTTTACGTATGTTAGTGTCACCGTATATATATAATAGACTAAGTTAAAATTGATCTTTTATTATATAAGTTGATTTTGAAGAAAAATATGTCCGTCATGCAACTGAAAACTTAAATACGCCGAATAACTTATGTAATAACACACAAATGGTATATAGAAGTTTTCACAATAACGTCTGCAAAAATTATGATACTGGTCAATGTGCTTCTAAGTATAATTTTATCCCGAATTCAACTTTCGTCTTCCGAAACTAAGGAATATCCTTTTAAATTTATGTCAAAATAATTTCTAGTATGTTTATGTTTTGCAAATATATATAATAAATATACAAGGACAAACATCCTAAATATTGAACTATATTTGTCGCAATGTATTCTCTTGCACGAACAACAATATGTTACACTTTCAAGAGGGAAATCAAGAGTTCTGGTTTAGGTAAAGCAACCAAAGCATTAGGAGGAAACATACACAAAAAAAAATATTATTCACAAAGAAGCGTTCGTTAAGATACTATCACATTAAATACTTTTAAACTATAATAATAATTATCTAACACGACAAAATTGCTCATTTGTTTAAGTTTTGATGTTGTCCTATTATTTTAAATTCATGTATTATGCTAATGTAATAATATTTTTCTGCATTTAGATGATTTTCGTATTATTATACATAAAATTACTCTCATTAATTAAATTTTATTCTTATATATAAATAAATATTTAAATCATCACAAATCATTATTAACGTACAACGCAGATTCATAGATACTAATATAATTAAAAGTATAAACTACTTATAGAAAAGAAAAGAAACACATTCGTTTTTATATTTATCTAGCCTAATGATTGATTCTCTTAAAATGAATCAAATTGGATTTTCCAAATATTTACCCTCTTATGGGCAGTCACCTATTCCCTTGGCTAAAACAACCCTAACAAGAAATTCCTGTGACCAAATCAAGACGCAGTCAGAAAAACCCACTTCGAAGATTTAACACACTGATAAAGAAGATGAAATTTAGGGCTCCTCAGAGAATTCCTTGCTTCGGTTATAATGGACGCCTCAATCATCTACATGCACAGCGTTACTATTTTACGAGTACCTTTTTTCGTAAGGTACAAGCCACCGAAGCTCGAGCTTCGCTCAATAGTGGCGGCAGCAGTAGTAGTAACAGCAGCTCTCAGGGTACAACTCTATTTTACTTCGCTGCTTGAAAAACAATCTGTGAATGAGTTGCATTTTATATGAAATGATGCCATCACGAGCGTTGAGAACTTTAATGTATTGTGAAAGTTCAAATTACTTTTGTAATTCTAATTCTATTGATGAACTTTCTGATTTATCTCTGGAAGTTGGTAAAATTGTATCAATTGAATAGTCGAGATGCACACAAGCTTGCTTAGACACTCTGTCAACAAAAAAGGAAGTAAAATAAAATAATTTACAATTCAGATTCTAGGTTTATTGTTCTGGACAATGTGCTAGATAAATTTAAAATGAGATGGTTGAAATGGAGGAGTACTGTGAGAGTCTATGTCATGCCAGGGTACCCACCCAGAGTGAAAGGTAAAATATTGTCAGGTAATGGAGCTTCTGTTACTTTAAAATGTTGTTTGTCAACTCATAGAGTGATGCTTTATAATTTGAGTACACTTCTTGGTCAAATAAACGTTCAGAGGCTGCAAATCAGATTCTGTTGGAAGGTACAGAATCCTAAAATAGTCAAGGGACTATTCTATTTGATGCAGGAAAATTATTACCAATATGAAGTGTTGGGTTAAAGAAACTCTGTGGATTGGAATAAAGTTAGTATACAATATTATCTTGTGCCTTATTCATATAGGCACACAAATTAACACATTAACAAAATAGAGCACAATGACTTATGTGGCAAATTCCAAACTAAATCTAGTGAAAGTGGAGTTGATAGCTGGAGTGAGCTGCGCATACTGGAGGTCTCCTCTTGTTTTTTTTTTCTTTTTTAGATTTTGAATTGACGCTGGTCTTATGTAAGGCTCGTGTCTGATGGTTTTTTTTCATGGTAATCTTTTACCTGCCCAGAATAGCTATTGTGACCTGCTGAAAATTCAATCTGGTTCTTGGTTCCTTAACTTTAAAACTATATATAATGCTCCATCAGATTTTAACTTAATAGTGGTTAATCCAGTTACTTGTTCACCTGTCCCAATATCGGCACAACAGCTGAGATCTGAGGCTACTGGTATGCAGGTAGCAATCTCTTATTGCCTGGTGCAACAGTCGCAACTATAGTTATGCTTGGTCTTCTACATGCCCGACGTCTTTATGATGATCAAAAGGTATTGTTCTAACTCATAAACCTAATGCCGTTTGTGAACTATTGCCTGTTGGGTTTCTCTTTTGGTTTGTGCAAAATCAGATGACATCAAGTTAAGATATTATGTTTTCTCCCATGGAGCATCCTAACCCTCTTTGAGTCGCAGGTTGAAGAGGCAAGAGAAAAAGGAACTTTAGAATTCCGGCCTGATGCAAAGGTAAGAACGCATTTCTATTTCCTATGCAATTAATCTTTCAGCTTGCCACATTATTCTATGCAGTTTTTCATGCTGAACTTATTTGCCTTCTCAATTGTAGGCTACTTTCATGAGATTGCTTCCACTACGCTCCATTTCTAGATTCTGGGGTACCTTGACCAGTGTGGTAAGTCTCTAGCAATTTCAAATAGCAGAAGATTCGTCAAAAGTTCTGGATCAATCTGACTCCATGCAATGCTCAACCAGGAACTTCCGATGTGGCTGCGCCCATATGCATATAAAGGATGGGCTCGGGCATTTCATTCAAGTAAGCAGCCTTTCTAGTTTCTACTTCGTGATGCTCTGACCATTCTTCTTACAATCTTTTTTTTATTTTTTTGATAAGTAAAGATTTTATTATAACTGGTACCAAGATGGTACATAGAAAAAAAGTACACACTACAAGAAAGTATGAAATTTGCCACAAAATTTTTTGTTGCCATATATTGAATATTGTTGCAAAAAGTACTTTTGGCAACAACAGAAAAGTTGTTGCATGTCGTTGCAATAAATGCTGATGGGAAAAGTTTTTGCAACAACAAAAGATGTTGCAAAAAGTTGCCGTAACGCAACAAAGAAAGTTGTTGCAATAAATTATTTTTTGGTCACACAATTGTGGCTTATGAAAATATTTAGCAACAACAATTATTGTTGCGATAAAATATTATTTTTTCGCAACAATATTACTTGTGGCAAAAAAATTGGCGGGAGGGTGGTTAATATTCTGTTATAAAGGCTTTTAGCAACAAGTATTGTTGTGGCCATAAAATCACTTTTTGCCAACAATATTACATTTTTTGTTGTACAACTAACAACAACAAATATGTAGTTGCTACATAAACAATTCACATTTTAAATCTTTTAAAACATCACAAATGTATATATAAAAATTAATATATGATATATATTTGGAAAAGTCAATACACCTGAAGCACAATGTGTTTACATACTTTCAAAACCTACCACTAAAACATATGTTTTTACTTGAAAAAAGAACAAGAACATCTCCAGTGTCATAATTTCTAATCAAATAACAACTCCATAAGTAAATTTTCTTCCGGTAGCTTGTACATCCATGAACCATATTGCCATCTATATTGGTTTACTCATGCTCATCCTACAAAAGAATATAAATTATAGTTATATCTTTTATAAATAAAAACTATAAAGTACACAAGTATGGATCGAAAGAGAGAATAAGACAGAGAAATGAGCAAGAATGAGTGAATCCATTGTCTGGCCGATGGTTATTTAAGAGAATCTTGTTAGGTTAACCACATAGTAGTAGTAGTTGATTCATTTTTACAAGCCTATAACCGATTTAGAAGAGAGGAAAATGTTCTTCAAGCCCACATTGTAATCCGGTATTTACTCTTAAATAAACAAATTTTGACTGAGGATGCTATCCTTTATAGCAACCTTTCTTGACAGATATTACACAATTGTGCTCACCAGTAGAGAAACTATTAGTACCCATAGATGCTCCTTGACTTCATGGCCATGGGTGGGAGTGGGAATGCTATCTTCAGACATATGTTCAGTTTCTAGTAATATACTTCGTCATTAGTTAAGCTTGTCTGCATGTTTTGACTACCCATAAGCTAGTAGACTAGTTAACAGTGGTGGTATTAGACCTTCTTGATGTACACTACTTTGCTAGAATCAGAAAACTGAGAAGCTTCATCGTGAGACCAAAATATAGAAGAAGAGCGCTAACTATGTACTATAGATTTTGCATATCGCCACAAAATCACATTAGATCTGGCTTCTTTATTTTCTTTTACTTTTTTTCTCCAAAGTATAAGATATTCTCTGTATATAACTTTAGTCTAGAATCTTTTAAAAGCCCAAGATCAAACAACTTTTCATTTTGATATGATATGACTGAGAACCAAAAGAATTGCAACAGAAAACTATAAAGCCTAAGAACAAGCACATCACCTTTCAAAGGTCCAAGATCAAGCAACTTTTCTTTCTGAATTGAGAAGAATGCAAATATGACAGCGAACAATATCAACCAAGGAATTTACTTTTACAAGAGTTAGACAGAGTTTTCTTACCGTGATGTCATCCATAAGTCTTGAACAACTTGTACCATCCGAACCACTTAAATTAGAAAAAATATTGAAAATTGCAGCAGGAACTCCATTCTGTTAAACATAATAAAACTACATAACTTAATTTGTTGTACAAATCAATGGAAAGGAATGATATAGGAACGAGGAAGAAACAAAGATAGTGCGACAAGAGTAATTTATGGATTCGACTACTTTAATATCTTTGGTTCCATAATCAAAGAGTTTTCTTTTCTCTGTCTCTTTGTTTAATTCTGTTTAAGCAGAGGATGTAGAATCATTCACTATTCAATCATAGGGCATAGAATCATTCGTTGTAACAGTATCACAACACAAGACAATGAAAATGTCAGCCCAGATGAGATCTATTTTACAATTTTATACCATATTTGAGAGAAGCAATGACCCTATAGTTCCAAGGACAAAAACATCAACTGACATTTCGATTGTATCAGCATTGCATAACAACTGCTGCCAGCAGTTATCAAGCTAGACTGAATTCCCAGAATTTTCAAGAGATAAACAAGTAAATAGTACGTAAATAGGCCATGATGCCCATAAATATCATATTGTTAACAGTTCACAGTAACCACTATCACAACCACATGAAAGAAAACCAACAAAATAACACCAAAACCATCTATAGTCATGTATACCAGTTAACTTTTTTTTTGAACCAGACATCATTCAAGATTTCCGCTGTAGAGTGTGGAAATATAGCTTTTTGTACACTTGGTAATGTTTACCTATAAGAAATAAAATGCTGGTCTTATTTACTTTTTTGCAGAAGAGAATAAGAGATTCAGTTAATGAATTAAGATGTGCTACAAGGTATATTTTTGTACACTTAATAATATTGCAAGATGCAGAAACATTAGCAGTACCACCACCATCACCAATTCAAGCCGTAGAGTGAACAGAATACCACAAAAGAGGAAAATGATGCTACCACTTTTACTGTTGTGTAGTTTGAACGAAATATTTTAGGACCAAAAGCAAGTAATTGAAATACCTCATTACTTAGTATATGTGATGCTAGTGCCATCATGCTCTCTTTTAATAGTTTTTGGTCACGCATTAAGGCTTCTCGATTTTTCCGCTCTTCC
Organism: Nicotiana tabacum; assembly: GCF_000715075.1. Classification (NCBI taxonomy): domain Eukaryota; kingdom Viridiplantae; phylum Streptophyta; class Magnoliopsida; order Solanales; family Solanaceae; genus Nicotiana; species Nicotiana tabacum. Next base: position 52,383,359 of record NC_134087.1, on the reverse strand, counting down.
TCAAGCTTAATCTTTACTTCCTTTAGCTGGCATTCTACACTCTCGTTTACGACGCTCTTCTTCTGCCTCTTTTTGTTGTGCTTGTAGTTTCTCTTGAATTTCTTTCATGGATCTCCTACTTGTTGAATTAACTCCCGAACCTTGGCCACGACAATAACTTGACGTTTCTCCAACAACTTTCACAAATGCAGCATTAATAACTGGGTCCAAATCAGTATCTTCTTCAATTTCTTGAATTTGTTCAGCAATATATTCTTTCACCTTATCCTACAAAAAATTTATATAGGCTTTAACGTTCAATATTTATTTCTACGGACTCACATTCTAGGAATAAGGATAATAGTCTCGCACGTACATGTAACTCAGCAGATGCATCATTAACCCAATGTCCATTCTTCATGTGAGTCAATTCCTAAAGTTTCTGCAAGTTTGCCTCAAGCACAATTCTTGTATCTCTCTACCAAAATAAATCAAATTATGTTATAAAATTAAAAATAACCAAAATTCGTCAAAATAAAGATATATGTTACATGTTCAAAATAGTTTAGAGGAATACGAATCCAACCTTTCAATGTAATACATCCATCGAAATTGAACGGGACCACCCAACTTTGCCTCCATTGCCAAATGAATTGCCAAATGAACCATAACATCAAAGAACGTTGGCAAAAACACACGTTCTAATTTACAAATTGTCACCCGTATACTTTTATCTAGTTGATCTAACTTCTCCACATACAACTCTTTAGCGCACAAATCGCTAAAGAATAATGACAGTTCAACTAATGGATCACATGCATCCTTTGGCAAAATCCCTTTGATGATAAGTGGAAAAATGCGTTGAAAAAAAACATGGTGGTCATGACTTTTAAGTTCGAAAATTCTTGCTTCCTTAACATTGACACAACGACTAATGTTAGAAGCATAAGCATCGGGAAACTTGACTTCTTTAATGAGCTGACAAAATTGAATCTTCTCAGTTTTAGACATTGTATAGCTTGCTGGAGGAAGTATGTACTTATTACCACTTTTTATTGGATGAAGGTTTTTTTTATTTTCATCTCTTGTAAGTCCAACCGAGATTTTAATGTGTCCTTTGTTTTTCCTTCAATATCTAATAACGTTCCTATCACACTTTCACTGATATTTTTTTCTATATGCATTACATCCAAATTATGTCTCAACAATAAAGTCCTCCAATATGGGAGTTCAAAGAATATACTTCTTTTCTTCCAATTGTCATATCTTATTGTATCTCGTTTTCTTTTTCTTGTGATGCCGTCAACTAACATTTGTGAGGATGTATTAAGTTGTGCAAGCACATCATCTCCACTCAAAGCTTGTGGTGCAAGTCTTTCTTCCTTTGTGTTATCAAAAGAACTTTTATTTCGACGATAGAGATGATTTATTTCCAAGAACCTACGATGACCCATATAGCATTGCTTGCGACCGTATTTCAAGTAAATAGAACAAGTATGCATATGACAAACCGGACAAGCTAATTTACCTCTAGTGCTCCAACCGGACAAAATACCATAAGCTGGAAAGTCATTAATTGTCCACAATAAAGAAGCACGTAAGAAAAAATTTTGTTTCATAAAAGCATCATAAGTCTCAATTCCACTCTCCCATAAGGTTTTCAAATCATCTACCAAAGGTTGGAGATACACATCAATATCCATACCAGGGCCTTTTGGTCCAGGAATAAGCAAAGACAACAAAAGATTTGATTGTTTCATGCATAGCCATGGGGGAGATTATATGGGATCAACACTATCGGCCACATACTATAAGCATTACTCATTGAACCAAAAGGATTAAAGCCATCTGAAGCAAGCCCAAGCCTTACATTACGCGGATCTGAAGCAAAACTTGGATATTTTTCATCAAAATTTTTCCACGCCAAGGAGTCAGCTGGATGTCGTAAAACTCCATCATCGACTTTCTTATTTTTATGCCATCTCATATCTTCAGCGGTACGTTTTGTCATAAACAATTGTTGTAATCTTGGTATGATAGGAAAATATCTAAGAATCTTTCTAGAAATTCCTTTATTTCTCTTATTCGAATTTTCTGAAGCAACCTCTTCATCAGTATGTTCTCCTTTTCTTACCATCCATCTTTTCTCACCACATTTAGGGCATTGCTCAAGATCCGCATATTCCTTTCTATATAAAATGCAATTATTAACACATGCATCTATCTTCACATAATCTAAACCCAAACCTTTAATTATCTTTTGAACTTCATGGATAGAATTCGGGAGCATATTTCCTTTGGGTAAAACATCACTCAATAGTTTCAATAAAGAGTCAAATGAGGTATTACTCCAGCCATGTCGACACTTCATTTGAAAAAGACGCATTACAAACGAGAGTTTGGAGAACTTTTCACAATCAGGATATAACTTTTGCTCTGCATCTTTTAATAATCTATAGAAAATTTTAGCTTCTGTATTAGGCTCTTCAGAACTAGACTCACTGTTCTTATCAAACTCATGACTATGAGTGGGAATACCACGATACAAGTCATGCAACATTTCAAAAGTGGAAGCATCATCATTTCCTATATCTGAATCTGTACCAACATTTGTTCCATCATCTGAAGATGAATCCGACTCACCATGATAAATCCACCTATCATATGTTGAATCTATTCCCCGTCTAAGTAAATCTGTCTTTACTTCTTCTCGCGTTTTCCAAAGAACATTGTTACACCTAATACACGGACATTGGATTCTTACACCAACATTAGGATTAGAAAATGCGAAGTTTAAAAATTGTTCTACACCATTCAAGTATTGAGGTATCGCCCTATTCTTAATGAATATCCAGCTCTTATCCATCATGTACTTGCCTACAATAAAATATAAAAGTAAAACTATATGATTGTCTTTCTCTCTATTTTTTATTATCTGTTGTATCGGAAAAAAATAGATTAGAGAATTACTTAGAAACATAAGGCTTTGAGTTGAACTAAAAAGCCAAATAATTAGAATTAGTGGACAAAATTAGGCAAACAAAAGTTCCACTTTGAGCTATGCATATTAGGCAAACAAAATTTTTACTTTGAGACTCTTGTTTATTGTGGGAATCACGGAAGTATTAATGTCTAGACAGAGTATGTGCCCTTCTTAAAAAATCGCATAGGAGCACCAATATGATTCGGTTCAGATATGGTTGGACAATTTTTCTCTTTCACACTTTCTCAGGAATTAACAGAGTGCAAGGGAATGAAATACTTATTTTCTAAAAAATTTCTTTTCTCAAAAAATAGAATAATATAAATACTTAGTAAAACAATGCATTTTTCCAAAGTTGAAAGCATCTACAATTGCAAATCACTCATACTACAACCAGTGTAACTAGAAATACTCCACGCTTTTGATGAGTAATCCAGAATTTACTTTACGTCGGATTCAATAATAGCAATATACAACAACAACAACAATAACAAACCTAGTGTATTCCCACAAGTCGGGTTTGGGAGGGTAGTGTGTATGCAGACCTTACCCCTACCTTCAATAGGTAGAGAGGTTGTTTCCGATAGACCCTCGTCTAAGGATAGAATGAGAAATAATATATTAAATATTCTAAAGTCCAAATAAAGAAATCTACAATTTTTTATTAAAACTTCACAAGATGTTAGTACTAAATGAAGGACACTTTAAATGGATACATATATAGTGGCTTCAATATTCCACCTTACTGTTTTGATGAAATTTTTGAAATTAACTTTCAGAGTATTTTGGGTAGAAAAGAAAGGGTAGAACCATTCGTGGAATACATATATCTATTGAAGATTAGTAATCACCTGCCAAATTATTGAACGATTGTGATATCCAGCAACCATGACATAATCAACATAGATGAATAGCAATAGACATGAATAAAATATTCAAGAACAAAAAATTAGACAGGGGACATAAAGAAAACTTATGAACCAGACCAACACCAGAAATAACATCAAGTAATTGATAAACTTCTCACAAAATTAGTATTAAAACTTGAAGTGTAAATCTATTGACCTTCAATATAATCTATTAACTTCGAGAAAATATTGTTTCACATTCATATGAAAGGCAACATAAAAGATCCATAATTCATATGAAAGGCAACAGAAAAGATCCATAATGCTACACGTAACAACAGAAAAGATCCATTCATGTAAAGAACAAGAAATTGGACAATGCTAAAAGAAAAACTTTATGAAAAGTTTCTTTTTGAAAACGGTATTTTCATTATTCGGTGAACCAACAATCGATAAAGCAATTTGAATAGGGTTCTCACCGATTCTTTTCCGATCAGCAGTAATACGACGCAGCAAGGAGGATGAAGCAGAGAAGGAGCTCGTTCAAGAATAGCAGATAAAAAAAATCCTAGCCAGATTGGTTACTAGAGAGTGCGCTAAAAATTTGAGAAAAGTTATTAAAAGGGGAAAAGTTTGCCGCGTTTAATTTTGGCGGAAAACTAGAAAGTTTTAGGCCACAACCCACAACCCACGAACCTTCTTGATAAAATATTATGTATTGCCAACAAAAAGATTTTGTTGTTGCAAATTCTGTTTATATTTTAAGTTTATATATTATCTTAAAAGTTCTATTTTTTGCAACAACTAAAATCAGTTGTTGCCATTTATTAAATTCGGCAACAATACCATAATTGTTGCTAGAATATTTTTAAAATTTAAATTTTATTATCTGAATCATAGAATATGGCAACAAAATTAATACGGTTGCCAACAATAAAAATTTGTAGCAAAAAAGTTTATTCTATAGCAACAAATTTGTGGAATTGTTGCCATTTATCCATTTTTGCCAACAATATTTCAGTTGTTGCTAAAACATTGTTGTAAATTCCATATTTTCTTGTAGTGACAGGACCAGACTACAACTCTTACTTAATTCATACTACATATTTTCTCCTAACAAGTGCAAAAATCCAAATACTGGTCCATCTCATCTAAAGAACTGCTATAACACCAGAAATACAAGTTTTTAATACATTTGTTTTTGACTCTGGCAATCTGCAGCCATTTCGCTCCAGCCATAATGTCCACGTTATGCAGTTGGGAATATTTTTTCATATTAGCTTTAAGCTCCTTTTTACTCTTTGGGATTGCCACATTTCCAGCAAGCTACTAATCTTCTGAGTATGCCCATTACGTTCAAGAAAAATTCCCAGCATTATCTTGAAAATTTGCAATGCCAGAAGAGATGCTCAACTGTTTCCTCCTCTGAGTTGCAAAAATAACATCTACTGCACAGAGAAAACCCTCTCCTCTGTAACTTATGCTGGGTTTGGCAGGCATCCCTAGCTGCTAGCCAACCAAAAAAAGCTGCTTTCATAGGTGCTTTAGTTCTCCAAATCATCTTCCAAGGCCAGTTTAGAGTTCCCTGACTAGTTTGTTGTTGCAACATTTTGTAACAATTATTCACTGTGAATATATTATCCCTGCTGCCGATCCAAATTAGCCTATCTGTTTTGTGCTGATCTATTGAACATGAATTCAGAAGTTGATGCAGTTCACAGAAACTATCCACTTCCCAGTCGTTCAGATTTCTTCTGAACATTCCATCCTAATTCTGCTTTAAAACCTGCAACATAGGCCTCTTTATTTAACACACAGTTAAATAGATCTGGAAATCTGCTTTTGAAGCTCTCATTACCACACCAAATATCCAGCCAAAATTTTATCCTACCACCATTTTCCAACTCCAAACTGGTATGCTGTAAAAATTCGTCCCACCAGCCACCAATCATTTTCCAAATCCCGCCACAACTTCTCAGTTGAGAAGGAATTTGTTTCCACCCAATCTTTGCACCATAAATGGCATCTATTATTTTCTGCCAAACTCCCTCACCCTCTCTACTATATCTCCATACCCATTTAAATAGTAAGCTTTTATTGTGCAATTTCAGATTCCTCACTCCTAGTCCACCTCTCTTTTTATCTTCAATAACCATTTGCCATTTAACCAGATGTGACTTCTACTTGTCTGAGCTTCCATCCCACAAAAAGTTCCTTCTTATAGAATCTAATTTCTTTTCTACTTATTTAGGCATACTGAATAAGGACATGGTGTATGTGGGTATCCCATCCAAGACACTATTTATTAGAGTCAGCCTGCCCCCAAAAGATAAGTATTGCTTCTTCCATGGAGTAAGTTTATTGCTGCACCTTTCAATGGCACCTTGCCAAATGTTTTTATCCTTTCTCTTTGCCCCTAAAGGTAACCCCAAATTGACAGTAGGGAAATTTTCTACTTTACAGCCCATAATCTCATCATCATTTATACTAAAAATGCTACTTTTAGCCAAATTGACTTTTAATCCACTGACTGCCTCAAAACATAGTAGCACCCTTCTAAAATACAGGATTTGTACTCTCTCTCCTTCACAAAACAGGAGAGAGTCATCATCATAGAGGATATGAGTAAGTATCATCCCTTCCTGATCATTCTTGCCTATTCTGAGACCTCTAATCCATCCCAGAGCTTCTGCTTAACTCAGCGAACTACTAAAGATTTCCATTACCAAGACAAATAAATGGGGTGAAAGGGGATCTTCTTGCCTGATACCTCTGTGAGAACTGAAAAAGCCTTGTGGATTTCCATTAATTAAAACGGAAAATTTCACCAATGAAATGCAAAATCTTATCCACTTCGACCATTTTTCACCAAAATTCATCAGTTTGAACAATTTCAATAAGCAATCTCAATTGACATGATCATAAGCCTTCTCTAAATCAAGCTTACAAGCTACTCCTTTTTTCTTTCTCCTCAACTGATTATCCAAACTTTCATAGCTTCTTCTTACAATCTCGATGCTTTAGATTTTCATTGTTATTCTATGACACATTGAGAATGTCAAGATAAGCTTTTGATGATGGCAGTATTTAGAGAACTCCATTTTTGAATCCAGACTTGGAAGAAGTAGCTTTGCCTTTGGAAGAATATGCATCTTTAGGGGAGTTCTTTGTCAGAAGATTGAAAGAGGGTACCAGGCCTATTGATTGCAATCCATGTTGTCTGGTAACTGGTAACCAGCTTCCTAGTTATCTCTTGGTTCTCTTGGTGTTTCTAAATATTGCAGATTATCAAATATTCTGACCTTTTTGAGTTGGTTTATATGGCTGTAGGTTAGTCCAGTTGATGGTACTGTTCTCCAATTTGGGGAGTTGAAAAAAGCTGGGGCTATGATTGAGCAAGTCAAAGGATTCTCTTATTCTGCTTCTTCACTTCTTGGTGCCAGCTCCCTTCTTCCCATGGCTGTGGTTGATGACAATACAAATGAAGATGGTGGGCAAGAGGGTTCTACGGATGATGCAAATCAAAAGTCTTGGTGGAGAGTTTCATTGGCTTCTCCCAAAGTCCGAGATCCTGCACCAGCATGGTAATCACATGAATGTTAAACTGTGTGCTGTGAGGATATCTATAATATACTACAACATGTTAACACCTTAGGTATATTATGAAAATGTCTGTTACCCTCAATTAATCATCTCTTTGATGCATAGTGGTTGTTGGCAGAATAGGCCAACTAGGCTATTTTGAATATAAAAAATTGCCAAGGCACTTTTTGATCTTCTCTAGGAACCTTCTTCCATCTCCTTATTTTCCACCACCAAAAAAAGCTCTATGTCCAGTTCTTTAAAACTGTATATTTTAATTCTTAAACCATTCTGGACGACATACGTATTTTTATGGGAATGAGCATCTATACTCCTAGACAAATTATATCTAGTTAGCAGGTGCCTAACATGTAGTACTCGATCACCAGGTGAACCTTTTATCTTTTTATTTCCTTATGTTTTCCACTTTTTGTTAGCGCTTGGTAATAATTTCTTGGTGATAAAGGAGAGAATGCTACTTAATTTGAAACTGAAAGTTGACTTATTGCAGTCCATTGAAAGGTCTCTTTTACTGTGTGATTTACTTGAGACCTGGAGATTATCATCGCATACACTCACCAGTTGATTGGAATGTTCTTGGTCGTCGACATTTCTCTGGTAAGTCTTCACGTTTGCATCCATTGGTTAAAAAGAGTTCATCCACAATATTAAGCTTGCAGTTTGCGTCGTTTTCTATTTGTCCTATCTTTCTGATCACTTCACCTCGCGCCCTTTACCCCACCCTGCCCAAAAAAGTCATGTTTCAATGATATAGAAAGGATACACCGGTCTTGCAGAAAGGATCTTTTGGGTACCATAATTCATTGATACTGAACAACCTAGGAAAAGTTGTCAGCCTATATAGACAACTACTTATACCAAGAAAGCCAGGTATCAAATCCCTGTAGTTTGAGCCCTTTTTTCCCCCAGTTCCTGTACATGGAATGATTACCAGTGAGTAAACTAGTCTGGGGAAAGATGAGCCCTACCCACTATCCTTTCCCCCAAAAAAGGGGTCTAGAAAACTGTGGCTGATTTGTTCTTTTACCTTGTCAGCCACACTCTCGTTTAGTCGATATTGATAGTCCGGTATATCTATATTTGTGTCTTCAACACATGAGGGTTGGTTACTGGTATTCTCTGTTTTCATGCATATTCTAACCGTATTTGATATGATAATGAAACGAATTATGTGACTGAAACTAACATAGAGGACATTAGTATAATGACCATCATGTTTGTATACAATCAGATACTTGTACCCCATAGGAAAATGTATTAACATATCAATTTGCAAAACTTAAGGCCACTCAGCGTGGTTGAGTCACCTGTTAAGGAATTATGGGACTTGTTAGGGAGATTGTCCAATTGGCTAAATTCTATTTTTAGATTCATTCAAGAGACCTCTTAAGGACTCGGAGCCTTGGAGCAACAATAAAGTTGTTTCCTTCTGACCTATAGGTCACGGGTTCGAGCCATAGAAGTAGCCATTAATGCTTGCATTAGGTAGGTTCTTTACATCACACCTCTTGGGGTTCGGTCCTTCCCCGGACCCTGTGTGACGCGGGATGCCTTGTGCACCGGACTGACCTTTTGTTTTTCTACCGGTGGTTAATTTATTCCATTCATTTGTTTGATAGGTCGTCTCTTTCCCATGAATGAACGAGCTACCAGGACAATAAGAAATCTTTACGTGGAGAATGAAAGGGTAAAATCTGATTAACTATGCTGTAGATGCATTCAATTCCCTGTTTTTTTCTTGATCTTTTTGAGATGGTGACTTCTCCGAAAGAGGTTATAAAGTAGTTATTGCTGTTGTTATTTGCACCAGAAGCAAGTTATGCATAAATTTTTAGTCTCATGGAATGTTATGATTGAACCTGCCATGTATGTCCCTCTTTATGGAGAACTTGGTGAGCCAGTTGAAATTTTACATCTGTTAAGTTTGAAGGTTGGTTTTGTCCCTATTGTATTATCTTGAGCATATAGGGTCCTTTAAGTTTTCTAGAACTAAGCACTCTTAGTTCAATGGGCGGAACATCCAAATGGGGCCACTAAAACTAACAGAAATCATGTGTTTTTCATGTGACTAGAGTAAAAAGCAATTCCCATATTTTTTTCCTCCGAGTCACCAAAAAAAAAAAAGCCCAGACAAGAGGATCACCACAAAATCGAAGGAAAAAGTCTGCCAGCAACTAAAATAACCGTGGTTGGGATAGAATGAAATTGGGAAAAAAGACCCAATTGCGTTTTGTTTTCAAAACAAATGACATTTTCCATTGCTTTTAAATAATTCATTTGGGAATACAGTAAGACCAAAGGAGTCCATTGCATCAAGATTGATTGGGCCTGCTACTTATTCTAAAATAAAGGAATATATGTGCTCAAGGTATAATAAGGACGATAGTAGTCCCACGTGTGACCTAGTGGTCTATGAAGTAGCTGCAAACCTTGGAATTCAAGGTTCAAATCCCGTAGAGAAGTCCTCCTAATAGAAAGTTTTTACTTGTTTGTTCCTTTCAAATGTCAATGTTATTGTTTTCAGTTACATATTCCTAGTTCCTCGCATATCCTCTGATTTCTTTTTTCTTCTGATTATTCTTGCTCATTCTCTCTGTGACCAATGTCTAACAAAATGATGTGTATTCTCCCTTTTGTGATTTCTGCCTATTATCAGATTGTGCTCGAAGGTAAATGGCAAGAAGGTTTTATGGCAATGGCAGCCATAGGTGCAACAAATATTGGCTCCATTGAGGTAAGCTATGATGCTTGTCCCTTGGCGGAACACTTAATTATGTATGTTTGAAGTGTGTCAGTTATCTGTTTGTATACAAGTATTCATTTTTTTCTCTGTAAATATATTTTTAGGACTCCCCACTGGAGCTTTTTCATTATCAAGTTACTCAATCTTATTAAGTTAAACTGAGCAAGGGGGGTTTTAATCAAAAACTAAACTTCCTTTTTCCGCGTGTGTGTGTGTGTTAATATTTCATTTATTACTTGTGCAGAAACTTATCATCAGTCTTTTAGGCTTTTGCACTGTAGGTACATCTGGATGGGTGCCTTAGTGATGATATTGCATTATGAATCATGAGATTTGAGATTTATTCCTCCACACTAATAATGACCTGAAGAATTTCTATAAGCAAGCTGTGACATTCGAGTGCATTGTCATGGCTATGATTTTTTCAACAAGGATCATGGCTATGAAATTCTACAATATAAACTAGCTAGGACAAAAATTTCCGGAGCTTAATATAATATATAAATAGAAAGAGAAACTGGAGTTGGATGACCAAGACAACAGAGAGGCATCAGCTTTTGATTGTCATACAGTGTCATCGACTTTACCATTAGAAACCCCGGTAGTAACCAGGCTAGTGAAGCATAACTGACACCGTTGCATATAATTAACTATTGCTGTCAATACGGGCTAGCCCGGCCCAGCTTAGCCCAGCCCACACGGGCTTTGGCATTTTACGGACTGGGATGGGCCGGCCCATCATTTTTAAAATTATTGTTCATATTTTTTAATTTTTTAGTTTTAACCTAAAATGCAATATATGTATATATACACCGATACACGTGTACCCATACCAATGAATATATAGTTTTAAAAAGCATAGATATTATCAAATAATGTTTGTGAGTTATAAATAAAAAAAGGTGCAAGTATTGAAAATAATGAATATTAATCTCATTTAGCTATCTCTAAAAACTTGATAATTGACAGTATAAAGTCCAACATGACTAATATTAATTTAATTTTTTGCAACAAATAACTTAACTTAAAAACATATAAGGAGTTGTCATTTTTTGGAATAAATGTAAACTGATAATATTTATAACAACTAAAATATTAGTTTTAAATACTAAACTTTTCATACCCAAACCATCATAGCTGGAATTGAAATTATCCAAAACTTTATAACATAATAAATGAAACTTAAATATTTTTGTTAAGACTAAACTAAAAACATAAAAAGTATTTTCAAACAAAAAATTCAAAATATCAAAAATAAGAAAGAAAGAATGAGGAGAACTAATTTCAAATAATGAACAAAATATTCTATGTCAAACAACAACAGATTTAAAACTAAGAGAAAGTCAAAGGATTACTATTTCTATGGTGCCTATAGGTTTGTGGGTTCAAACGATAGATAGATAGGATAGTACTCTTTAACATTGTTACTTGCTAATGATCTCCTCCACAATATAATTTATGCAAACCGCTTTATTCCTGCAAATTCCAAATGTGCAACCATAAAAAGATTACGTGTTAAGTTTAAATTTAATCTCTTACTCATCAAAATAAAACATGTTGTCGCCCCAAATTTAACAAAGAAATCATCCATAAAACAACAAAAAGAAGCAAAAATAAAAAAAGTTGGGTCTTAAATATAGTAAATTTCTAACTCATATTTTCTAACTTATCAACACAGAATTGTATAGCAATTTGCTTTCTGGATCTTGCACTTGATTATCTTCATGTGTTTTTCCACACGCTTCGATGTTTCATAAATATGAGAAAATAGGCGACAAAGAATTGTCATTTGAATCGCTTTTTGAAGAGTTCCTCCTTGATTGTTGTTCCTTCTCAAGGACGAACAAAATTTATTGTTGAATCCTAATATTATTAGATGTCCAACGAAGGAACAAATAATTATTGAATAACTTGAATGCAAGCTTTTCTAATTTTCTTACCAAAAAATATAAAAAAAATTCCGTGATTTTAGGTGACTTTAAAACCCTAAATATTATGGAAATAATAATATGACTATTTTGTCTGGTGTGAAATATATATTTTAAAGGGTAAAAGAGACGAACGACATTTCGCTAAGGGCCTTCGTGCTTTTAATATAGTGTGTGTGTCTCTCTCTCTCTATATATATACTACATGGTTGTTGTAGGTTAGCATTGTATACATATTTGATTTGTCCAAATTATTCCTGCTATTGCTTTTAAGTTCCTTGATATGTCATAGGTAATTATGTCGTTTTACCAAAACAAAATTAAAAAAAGTTGCAGACAACTCCTTGTCATCATCTAGAAGTCCCTAGTAGCGCACTGCAACTTCAGCTATCTCTTGGAAGAGAAGAGTGACTGAATAAGAAAAACCAAAGACATTTATTTTTCTGGATCTCTCAAAAATTCGTCGAAAAAGAAAAAAACTGTAGCAATTATTCAAGATGGTAGATGCCTAGATGGAGAAGCATTCTTTCTGGGTTATCTTCATATTTTTTATGCATTTTAGAAAAAAGTTACGCTGTGGAGTATCAACCTTGCAACAGAGCAATCAATTAAAGATGCTCATTCTAACAAAACGAAATTCAATTTGAAGTCTAGAACTGATCAACCTTGAAGCCTTAGTTCTGTGATTAATAGTCAAATCTGATCTTCATATTTCAAACGTTTTGCGATATCAAAATTTGAGGAGTATGAAAAATTGGGGGAATTTAGGTGAAATTCATGGAAGATTTAAATTACGCTTACAAAAATGATGTTGAAAGTAGAAGACGAAGCTCAGATTTTTCTTCTACTTCATCTTTGCAAATATCCATGACTCCATTTCCACGATATGTTCTTCGTATGGATAGATTGAGAAGAGAAGGGAGGTGAAGGGATTACGGGAAAGAATTCTGGAAAGTTGGGGTTTATTTTTGGGAAATGTAGAGATGAAATTTGGAATTCTGTAAAATGACAAGGATGTCCTTAAGTTTGATGTAGTGGCGGTAAATAACGAGGGTTAATTTGGGCAAATCAAATATGTATACAATGCTAACCTACTACAACTATGTAGTAGGTTATATATATATATATATATCCTGACTGGTTGTTTTGAGTAATTGCGTTCGGTTAATTTCTGGCATTGTTCCTATAGATTACTATAAAACACAAAAAAGGAGGACAAAATTTCATTCATTAAAAGTCAATATTCAAAACAAACTACTCAAAAATATTTTCAAGGTGCTCATGGCATATGGGCCACGGGCGTACTTGGGCCAGGTTTAAAAGCCTCGTTTTTGAATTGGCTCCAAAAATCTTAGCCCAACACCATTAAATTATGGACAGGGTTGGGCCGGCCCAACGGGTCAAACCCATATCGACGGCTCTATAATTAATCAACCAAGAGATAATAAGGAGTGTGGACAACTCATATAAGAAATCTCAATTACTAGCTCATTGAAGACGGACCCCCTGATAGTGTGGATGAAGTACGCGATGATACCCATTTGCAGATCCCTCTGTGGCCTTCACCTGGTTCTATTTGACTCAAAACTGTTTTCTGATGTTTCAGCTTTTCATTGAACCAACTCTGCGAACAAATAGGCCATGGAAGAAGATGCTACATCCAGAACCTCCTGAAGAACAGGTATACGAACCCAAAGGCACTGGTGTTTTCCTGAAGAAAGGAGATGAGGTACGATCCTGAAATTTGATGATAGTTTGGAAGAGAAAAATGCATGCTAAACTTTAGTTATTGTGGCATCTTTTGAGCATGCAAAATATCATATGATAAATTATATTACTTGGCCAGTTGATGTGGGTGTACAAGAAATAAATCCTATTTTGCAATGAACTGCAAAATTTATTCGTTCTTTTTTTACCTATGGTTTGTACTTTTCCTTAATACACCTGGTATTGGCGTATTGCATGGATTTGCAGTTTGGGTTTTAGGCTTGTAATGCAGATATTACCAAACTAGACTAATGGTCTCCTCTCCTTTTCTTTCCCCCTTTTTAATAAAGTTCCGTATTTTATATATATATTACAAACTAGAAGAAACAGTTCATTCTAAGTAGTGCTATTGTGGCTCTAGCCAAGAAATTGCTTTTGAAGCGCTCATCATAGTTTGCAATATGTTTATATGTTCATGGATATTCGGGAATACCAGAATAGTTTTGCTATTCTGCGTGTAATAATGTCAACATCTTATGGACAAAATAATAGTATGTAAATGTTGTGCAATTACTTTCTCCCTTTTTTGATTCGGTGAGCTTTGAAAAACAATAGACCAATTGAGTAATTCTCTATTTAATACATGCTCAACTTTGACCGTTGAACTATGCAGCTAGCAGCCTTCAACATGGGTTCAACAGTGGTTCTGGTCTTCCAAGCTCCGATATCAGAACCTTCTGCAGATAAAAGCATGTCAGCAGAATTCAGGTTTTGTATTAAAAAGGGAGACCGAGTTCGCATGGGAGAGGCCCTGGGCAGGTGGCATGATCCCTAGTTACAATGTCTCAATTATAAAATTACGGGTGGTAAATTTGTATTATAGAAAAGCCTTCTAGGGAAATGCTTTCGCACACCCCTTCCCCCCCCCCCCCCCAAGTCCTAAGAAAATCATATTACAAAATTTTGTTTTAGGTAGAGTACAGATCTGAAAAGGTCTTCGTTACAATATTAAGAGGTTACTCCATTTTAAGGGTCGTATCAGTGGGAGCTCAGGTTATCTTTTGCTCGGAAGCTATTAGTAAATTTAATGTCTTTTGGGATGATGACACTGAGATACGCTTGCGGAAACACAGATTTCCCCCATCTTTTGGGGGGAGTGAAGTTTAATGTTTTTCATGAAGTGTGGAAAAATGTTTCCTTAAAAGACATGTTTTCTGGAGAAGCGGTTTCTTTTCCAGAGGAGAGTTATTCTCACAAAATACTTGTAAATCTTCAAAAAACTACGGGTGTGTTTGCCTGTTTGGTATGAAGAAAAATATCTTCCGGAAAATGTTTTCCAATTTTTCCTTGTTTTGTTGGCTTAAATGTTCTAGAAAATATTTTTCTTTGTGAACTTATTTTTCTCCAATTGAAGAAATATTTTCCCTATCAAGAAGAAACAAATTTTCACTCACCAACTAAATATGACATTTTCCTCCCTACTAAACACTCTTTAGTAGCATTGAAATCTTTTTTGTACCAAAAGTCTTTTCAGAGTACTATTTCAGAAGAAGTTCCCAATACTTGTCCAAAGTTTTTGTAATGAAGGGAGCATAATCGTGACAAGCAAAGGAAAACTGCATTCTTTAGAGGGGATATTTGTTTTAAGAACAAAAAATATATCATTTTCTTTTGTTCCAAGTCCTTGCGTATTTTTTTTTTTTTTTTTTTTGTAATATTCGTTCCTTCGTATATTTCGAGCTTCAATCACTTTATGGTTCTTTGTAGGGGTGTACATAGATCGGGTGGGTTTGGATATTGCAATTACCAAACCAAATTAATTGTCTCAGGTTATTAAATCTAAAGACCAATAAAACTCAGGGTTTTCAATCTCAAATTTTCTCGAATTTTCGGGTTATTCGAATTTTTTGAGATTTTTTGGTAAAATCTTCGTAGCACAAAACATATAACTTGTGCTCAAAATATTTCTTTAATCCTAATAAGATACAACTATATAAGGTATTTTCCAAGAAAATAATACAAAATATAAGATGTGTCATGGCATTATCCTAAAATATTCAACAATAATGATAATAAAATTATATAATATAAATATTCCTAGAGCTGTCAAAACGGGTTAGCCCAACCCAAGCCTCATGGACTTTTAAATTTAGTGGGCTAGGGTGGGCCGACCCTCCATCTATATGGGCCTTAGAATGGCCAGCCCAACCCAGGTCTAAGAGGGTCGGGGGCTAGGGCGGGCCGACCCTTCAATATTTTTAGAAAGAAAATATTTCTCCAAATTTTTAGATATTTTTTCGTGACATAATCTCTTAATCATATGAATGACTTCTGTTTATTTAGAGTGTATAAGAATCTTGATATTTGACAAAGAATCTCGTAATTGAAATATAAATTCTCTAAATCTCTAGCTCTTTTTTTTTTTAACATTACATAAATATTTTTTTAGTACTTTTCTTTCACTTTCCTTAGGTTCAGGAATTGCTTCAATAAGTTTATACGTTAAGGTTTTTTAATTTAGGTTTAACACTATTTGTTGATTTCATCATTATAGTCCATAAAAATTTTAAAATTCATGAAATTTACTAGTGTTGTCAATTTTCTTTGGGTATTAAAACTTGACCTTTTTCTATGCTGAAGAGCAATTTAATAATTAATAATATATTAGAGTAACCAAACTGATCATTGGCCAGCTAAAGTAATATTTCTTTTGAATTTTTTTTATTGGTCACTTAAAACTTTCCTAGTTTATTGTTAATTAAGCAAAAGAAAAACTAATCTTGTCATACTACATGCATATCAAAAATATAAATTCTAGTTGATATAGAAGGGTAAATGAGCAATCTAAGGTTGGAAATGGGGATTATAGTTAATATCTTTTTAGTTTTTACTTTTTTAAATATTTAAATTTGAATTTAATTAATTTTTGACCCACGGGCCGGCCCAGGCCCAGCCTCAAGGGCCAGTGGGCTGACTTGGGCCGGGCTTATAAGCCTCAGTTTTAAATGGGCTAAAAAAATCCCAACCCAGCCCTACCCAAGTAGCGGGCTGGCCTCACAGACCAAGCCCATTTTGACTGCTTTAAATATTGCTAATCAAAAGGCCATAATAAAAATAAACATAATCTAAAAGTACTAAATCATGCTAAAATAAGTGGACTAATAAGGGAGTATTAACTACATGACTAAATGCTAAAGAAAAAATAAAAATAGGTTATGCATTTTTATCTAAATTATTGCAAAACAAAAAAAATATTCAATACATTACCGTTCATAGTATTACATTGAATGTCTTTTGTTAGCATTAGTATTGATTTGATTTTGGTTTGCTTTTGTTAACATTATTTAAGTTATTAATATTAATGGC
Organism: Nicotiana tabacum; assembly: GCF_000715075.1. NCBI lineage: Eukaryota > Viridiplantae > Streptophyta > Magnoliopsida > Solanales > Solanaceae > Nicotiana > Nicotiana tabacum. The sequence continues at coordinate 52,366,202 of NC_134087.1, read as the reverse complement.
CATAAAACTTATTGGAATATTCAAAAATTCTAAGTCAAACCTTGAAATAATACCTTAAACGATAAAATTATGAAAAACATTAAGAAATATTTATAAATTACATCACAATAAGTATATTTATATATTAAATATATCTAAAATTTCTATATATGTAATATCGGGTTGGTTTGGTTTCGGTTTGACTTTCTTTAATTAAAATCAAATCAAATCAATTATGGTCGGGTTTTTTTTCTACACCAAACCAAATCAAATCAAATCATAATCGATTTTTTTTAGGTTTGACTCGAATTATCGAATTGGTGCGATTTGTCGGTTTCCCTTGTATACCCCCTAGTTCTTTGTATTCTGGCTTTGCTGTAAATAGTAGCTAACCTTCTTCCTAACAGAACTTGTTGATGCTTGGGAAAATTTTATAGAATCGAGTAAATTACATATTGTCACCGCATCGAGCTGCTTTTAAATTCATATTACAGCCATATAGGCTTGATTCATTTTGCAAAATTTCCAGGATATTGACAACGTTAACTTAATAATATCTTGCAATATTAAAGCTATCATGATTAGGGGTATACATAGACCAAATTGGTTCGATTTTTATCAAGACGAAGTCAAACCAACTATATCGATTTGGATTGGTTCGATTTTGTCGGGTTTTCGACATTTTCGGGTTTTTTTGTTTGTTATATGAATATTATTTTAATTTTACTTCGTCAAATTTTTGATAAGTAAATATATGTGTTAATAAAAATTAATTCTTTTTTTTTACAAACATATGATCTATGAGTACAATATTCTTAGTAAAAAAATGTTTTAAAGATTTTGTGTTTAATATTAAATTTTTAAAGCTTTATCTGTTGATATTATTTATTCGGAAGTATTAATCTGATGTGTCATTTTGCTAAATGTGTATTTTATTTATTAAATTAACGAGTATGGCATAACTGATAAATCAATGGGCTTTGATTTTTTAATTTTCATTAAACTTATTTCATTAAGCATGATTAAGAACGTGGACTTGAGAATTGTTCACGGTAATGTTAATGACAAATTTAATATTACTACTTATATATCTTGAAAATTAATATTAAGAAAAAAAAAATTAAATGTACGAATATATTATAAAAATAATAAATAAAATAATTAAATTATTTTAATTATAAGTAAAATACCTGGATAAAATTATATTATATAGCATATAATATAAAAGGTATTATATAAATGGGAGAATTTATAATGTCAAAGGCATAATACACTTTTCAGGTGAAAGGTTTGTAAAATCAGAAAAAGTGACTTTTGGATAATGAACACAAAGTTGAATGACTTTTACGTAACAAAAGAAAGGAAGGTGACTTTTGGGTTATGAACACAACGTTGAATGGCCACTCATGAAATTTACTCTTTTAAATTTATCCTTTCTACAAGGAGATATGTCAAAATTTTCCATCACAAAGTTCATATTTGTCACACTTCAAATTCAAATGAAGCAGTCAAGAATAGTTGGTGCCGTAGGGGTGTGCATAATATCGATCGAACCGAAAAAATCGGTTAAACTGAAAATTTTAAATTTTCGGTTTATTAGGTTGGTTTGTAGTTTATAGTTTTAAAAAGTTTGATGCTCCGTTCGGTGAACGGTTTTAACGGTTCGATTTTCGGTTAAATCGAAAAACCGAAGTTTTCTACCAATCTCTCTCTCTCTCTCTCTCTCTATATATATATATATATATATATATATATATATATATATATATAAAAGAGAGCCAAAGAATGCTGACATGACACCTCTCTTTAGCCTAGAAATTTATTTATCTTTTTTCTTATTTTGCTGCCTTTTTTTGCTTCTTGGGTTTTGAAACAACCACTAGAAAGAGAATAAAAAAAGAAGAAAAAATGCCGATTCAAATCTCAAATATCAACGGTGCATTAAAAGACACAATTAAGAAGGATCACACAACCTTTATTTTGGGGAAGTTTAACAATTAGTCAAAACCCAAGCGTCACCTTCATTAATACTCTCAATTACACTCCCTCGTCTTTCTCTCAAGTATTTTTCTCATTAATTTTTCTCTCCCCGAATTACTTTTCTTGCGGATCTGTCGAACTTGAAGTGAGTTTATTTTTCGTTATAGGTACTGCGTCTTTCTCTCCCCGAATGACTTTTCTTGCTGATCTGTCAAACTTGATATGAGTTTGTTTTTTGTTATAGGTACTGCATTTATTTGTTGTTGCATTAGAGTTAGAATTGAGATAAATGTTGATTTCTTCAATTGTGAGTTTTCATGAACCTTTTAAATTCCAACTTTACATCTTCTCTTTCCTCTGCCAAATAGATGTATTATTTTTGCAATATTAGACTTGCTGTGCTTTCTCAGGATAACAAGTTTCTATAATATTTTTACAATAGTGGACTTGCTATGCCTTTTCATGATAACATATTTCTCTGAATATAAAAATTATGAGCTTTTATGATCCTTTTCAATTCTAACTTTATCTTACAGTGTTGGAATTGCTTTGTATTTTCAGGAATAACGTGTTTCTCTATATATACTCAATTGCTAAATTTGAATAAGATACATTCAGATCGAAAGAGAAAAAAGCTCTCTTTTGAGGTTAAGGACCGAGATGATGACAATCAATCTCCTTTAATATATGTTGCTAATTAATACTTCTATTTTATATGGAAAGTTTATATTGTTGGAGTTTAAATACGAATACTTTTATTACCTTTATACTGTATCATTGTTTTTTCTTTTAATTTATATATTAGATTTACCTTCATAATTACACCTTTTTATCTTCTACTCTTTATAATACCCTTAACGCTTCCATACTTTAATCTCAATAACTCCCAAATATTGAAGTTTTCTACTGTTTAATCAGTTTTGGAATATAAAGATAGAGGGTTGAGTTGTTCTGATATAGTTAAAAGGAACTAAACAATTGGGGGAGTTTTTCGGGAGGGCCAAAACTTTTTTTTTTTACAGATTTTTTTTAAATTTTTATTGATATTGTAGTGTATTATTGTTAATGTGAAATTAGTTATATGTAGCGTATATAATTAATTAGAAAAATATTTATATTTGTGATTTAATCTACCTTTAAAATTAATTTTTGTATGCATATATGAAAGTTATTCTTCTACAAAAAAAAATCAATGAAGTATTTAAAAAAAATTATAATGACCGGCTAAGCGCGGATAATATCACTAGTAGAATAGATAATTGACTGTGCTTCTAACTGCATATGTGTATGTGTGACATGTGCCACATCCAAGCCGTAGTGTTTTTACAAGAAATCAAGGAGAATAACAATATTATCATGAATTTGACACAGAGATGCACAACAATTCAAATGTTAAACAAGTCGGTAAAAGTTTGGTGGGAATCATCAGCTTGCCAAATGCCAACTAAGATCACTGAATATCAGTGGCGGATGTACATGGACACTTATGGGTGTTTGAGCACCCATTACTTTTAACCAGATTTAGTAAATTTACATAGGTAAATATAAAAATAGTTAGATAATATAGAGTGAGCATCCACAGCTAATTTTTTTTTTTCGAATTTTTTATCGGCGAGCACCCATCACTTTAAAATTCTGGATCCGTCACTGCTGAATATTTGTATCCTATTTGAAATTAATGTCAGAATTGAAATAAGAATTACCTCATTTTCACATTCCTCCTACCAATAAATTGACACCAATGATTAATCTTTAAATTGGAATAGACGTATATGCCAACAATCAACCATTTGAGTATCTTTAGATGAAAAACCTAACAACATTCATTACTCTAATTAGAGTTAGACAATAAATTCCTTACTTTAAACAAGATGAAAAATCAAACAAAATTAACTTAATTGTATGATTATCAATGAACAAAGATGTGTAAATAATTAATTATGATGATACCTGATTGTAGCAGAGAAAGAGGGATCAAAAGACTTCATATCCACATCGAACTTTAGAAGGAAATCTTATCTTAATTTTAAATAATAGATCGTTTGTAGCCGATCTCGTCCCAAGTCGCAACTTTTTTTTCCCGTGTATTTGATGGTATTTTTTTATATTTCTTTTGTCTTTTTCTGTCAATAAGATATATATTTTATTGTTTCGTACCATTTTTACCATGGCTTGAAACCAAAAAATCGAACCGAACATGAATAAACCAAATTGAACCGAAGTTATTATGGTTCGGTTTTGGTTATTAAAATCACAAATCGAAAATCGAATAAACCGAATCGAACTTTTACAAAATCGAACCGAACCGGCCGCGCCCACCCCTAGTTGGCGGAGACCAGAAATGCTTACTTTTGACAAACTTAAAGGACCAAAACTATTTAGGAGTATATTTAAGGGATTATTTTAAACCAACCCAAAAATACAAGGGACCATGTTCGTCATTTTCTCTCGATTTTTGACTTCTAAAGAAAAAAAAAAAGTACATTTACATATTTTACAAAAAAGAAAAGGAAAATGTTACCCTTGTTGTAAAACCTATAGTTAATGTGGATGTCCACTACTCCCATTATTTTTACCCATGATGTAAATAACCTCCCATTACCCATTACTATTATGATTGTAACTCTCACACCTCCATAACCTCTCCCCATGAACCCATGATCTCAATTGTAAATGTCATGTTTAAGACAATCATTTTCTAACCCTTATATGTAATAATAGTATAAATAGAGGCATAAAATGTGAGATGGAATACACTCGAACACTTGATGAAATAAGAAAGTTATTTCTTCTTCTCGTATTCTACTTATCTTCTTGTTTTATATTGTTACTTTGAGCTACCTTTTTTAATAAACCTCGTCGTTCATTCAAGAGAGGTACATGATAATTTAAATAAATAATTCTTTATTCTTATACTAAAATTGCTGAATATAATTTTTCTCAAGAATTTAAAAAGACGAAAGAGAGGCGATAAAAATGTAAGCAAACGTGTCCAAAAGGGTGGTTGTGGTTATGGTGGACTTGTTGTGCCCCACAATTTGGACAGATGTCTGAAACAGATAAGAGTATGATTTGACTGATAAACTTGGATATGAAATGCTGGAAAGAGAAAAATTAGAACTGAAGGTGAGAGCGAGGACATGAACCTCCTCTGGAGATTGGTATCCCCAAACTTTGGTCCGCAATTTGCGAAAAGGTCACTCAAATCTGTAAAATTCCCATTTGGGTCCTCCTCAAATTCTCTGGTACATGGCATTCACGTCTTTCATTGCCCAGTAAGTAAGTGTTCGTTCATATGTGTATGCACAGTGCACTACCAGCATACATAAACAAGATTAACTTATTTGTCTTATATAATAGGACCACTGATTCGGAGATTGAGACGAGAATTGAATTCGTTTTTGTGAATAGGATGAAGTAGGAATCGTAGCAAAGCTATCAGATTGCATAGCATCAAGGGGTGGAAATATTCTTAATGCAGATGTTTTTGTTCCAGAAGACAAGAATGTCTTTTACTCAAGAAGGTATTTTCTCTTAAAAATTTGATAGTGTATAGCACAGCTGGATTTTGTTTTAGGAAAATAAAGTTATCCATCCCCATCCTTTATTCATCCTAACTGGATTCTGATATAGGAAAATTGAAGAGTTCATAAGATTTGTCAGTTGCATAGTGTCATGCTTGGACATTCTCGTACATTTTTTACTTAATTCTTCTTCTATAAGAATTTTATTTTTGCAATTATGGTTGATTACAATGAGCTTTATTAAGTATGCTTACAAAGAACAACGAGGAAAAAATATTGAATATTCTGCAGTGACTTCTTCTTCTGATTGTTCTATCAATAAGAGGAAATCGGTATAGCACTGCTGTATTACTGGTGAATCAACATTTGGTTAGGTCGTAGTAACATGAGCAGTAACAGAGGTACCTATAGCGGATAAGGATGTTAAAGGACCATTCTGTCGACGCGTTATATAATCTTGCAGCTACAAGCTTCTGTTGGTAGAGAGTGATTTTGAGAATCAATTTACTTAGCATGCTTGGAAACTGGAGAGAGCCAAACATTTCAAAGACAATATTATATTTATCTGGGTGGTCAAATGAGTACTAACTTTGAGCAATCCCATCTGAGTTACATCTATGTTTTTACTTTTGAGTACCAGTATAAAATCAGCTTACTTTTGGCCAAACTTCTATAATCAGCTTATTTTGATAGTGCTTTTCGAAAAAAAGTACTTCACCACAAAAAGAAAAAAACACTTCTTGCCAAAAATAAGCTTGGCCAAACATGCTATTAGCATGAATAAAGAATTTATCTTTTTTTACAATTTCGACTATGATTCTTTTAGTCTTTTTTGGATGGTTTTGCTCAAAATTTAACCACAATAGGCATATCCTTTTCGGATGGTTGGTGCTCTTTTATTTTTGTTTTCCTTTTCCAGGTAAATCATAAGAAGAATACAAACTAAATTGTTTCAATTACAGTGAGTTTGCTTTTGACCCTGCTAAATGGCCCCGAGGGCAAATGGATGAGGACTTTTTTAAGCTATCAAAGATGTTCAATGCAATGAAGTCTGTTGTTCGGGTTCCTGAAATAGATCCCAAATATAAGATCGCAGTTCTTGCTTCAAAGCAGGTTCTGATCCCAAAACTGGTCAACAGCTTGATTTCCGTGTTATGCTGAAAACCTTTCTTACTAGTATTTTAATGCAAAAACTGTCATCATCTTGGTGCAGGATCACTGTCTTGTAGATTTGTTGCACAGGTGGCAGAATGGTAGGCTTCCTGTTGATATAACTTCTGTAATAAGGTTAAGCATATGCAATTTCTTCATTATACTATTTATTTGCTATTCAAAGATTCAATTATAATGTAAGATACTTACAAAATACTCCCTCCGTTTCAATTTATGTGAACCTATTTCCTTTTTGGTCCGTGCCAAAAAGAATGACCCCTTTCCTTATTTGGAAACAATTTACTTTTATGCAATGATTTATAGCCACACAAAATATATGTGCCTCATTTTACACCACAAGTTCAAAAGTCTTCTCTCTTTTCTTAAACTCCGTGCCCAGTCAAATGGGTTCACATAAATTGAAACGGAGGGAGTATTAGTTATCATATAAAATGTATTTCTTTGTTTAACAGCAACCACGATCGAGGTCAAGATGCTCATGTGATTCGGTTACTTGAAAGGCATGGAATTCCATACTATTATTTGCCAACAACTATGGGGACGAAAAGAGAAGTAGAGATCTTGAAATTAGTTCACGATACTGATTTTTTGGTACTTGCTAGATACATGCAGGTAATCAAAATTCTGGGACATTGAATTCTTACTTGTGCTTTCTCTTGAGTATATCAAAAGATGTTCTGAGGGCGACAGAGGCGTTCTTTTTTACATGACTTGTTTTTTTGTTACTTATATTAGATGGTTAAATTAAATGATTTAAACTGGTTGTTACAATTTGCATGATTCATCATAAAACTCCTACTAAATCTTTCAATTCCCACCTTAAGTTGCTTTTGTAATTAAAGGTTGCACTTGTTATACAGGTATTCTCTGCAGAGTTCATAGAAAGTTATGGGAAGGATATCATTAATATTCACCATGGCCTTTTGCCATCATTCAAGGGAGGGAGTCCATCTAAGCAGGTTCAGTTTCCAGACTCCTTTTATTTGAATGATCATTTTCCACTCCTCTGTGACGGTTTACAAACTTGAGGCTTTTTATCTGTTTGATCTTTTGAATAGGCTTTTGAGGCTGGTGTTAAGTTGATCGGTGCAACAAGTCACTATGTTAGTGAAGGACTCGATGCAGGTCCCATCATCGAGCAAATGGTTAGTATTCTTATGTCTAACCATGCAATGTATTTAATATTTGTAAGGTTTTTTATGTGCATTGGAACTCCAAAAATTAGTTTTAGGATTCAACCTGCATGTTCAATCTTTAACAGCTTATCATTCTATGGTTGCAGTCCTACCTAGCTTTTCTCTTTCTTTGGATTCTGTTTTGTAAAGTTGAAAGCATGCCTTCAATCATATTTTATGTAGCATTACTTCGTAAACTTATTAACTCACTTTTTCTTTTTACCTTTTTTGGAAAACGAATTATCTGTAAAACAAAGATAAGCTCTCATAAATGAGCAGCAACTTAAACGTTTTAATTTTTGGTTGAAAGTCTTATGGAGCAATAAGTTACAATTTGGTTGTGTGGTATTAGAGAAAATACATTAATCTTAATACGAAAACATGGTCATCCAAACACATTCGTTTTTCAAAAAATTCTTGTTCAAAAATATTTTCACAAAGCTGTCCAAATGCCACATGTGTGTGCGCGCGGGGGGTGCGTGCATGCATGTGTGTGTGTGTTCATTGGCCTAATGCTGCTTCATGTTCTTGATTGTTTCAATGCATTTCGTTTACTTGCATCCTCTTGAGTCTTGGCCTTGGGTTTGATATTTTGACTTTAAATCCACGAACTTTTCTTAGAATGTATGAAGGTAGACCTGAGAGATTGGTTCTCTCGAAGGAATACGAAGCGATGGAAAGGATTTGAGAAGAGGATAATGCATTTTTAAGTTCAAAATATTTGAAATCTTTATACTAGTGTTCCCTTACCATCTTAGCAAATCGGCCCCTAATTTGAGAAACTAGTCGATTACCATCCAATCGATAATCATCTGCTAAAGGTTGACCATCATTTTATGAATTCAGCTTCCGGCTTTTACAGAACCTTTCTTCTTTCAGGTTGAAAGAGTTTCCCATAGAGATAATTTGCGGAGCTTTATTCAGAAGTCTGAGGATCTTGAGAAACAGTGTTTAGCAAAAGCAATTAAATCCTACTGCGAGTTGCGCGTTTTACCATATGAAAAAGACAAAACTGTTGTATTTTGAGTATAACCCAAGTGGGAATTTGGGAATGGGGACACCATAAATCTTTGTACATTTAGTCTGTTATACAGGGAAATATGGATATTAGTGTTGTGACTTTAGTATATTGTACACACACTATCTAGAAAAGAAAAGAGTTGACTGGTTTATACCAATACTACATGAGCAAAGAACTGTTCAAGAAAAAGAGAGAAAATGACAGGTTTCCTCCAATTCATCTTATCATTAAACTTGCTTCAAAGCTTTCAATGGGTGTAGAATTTTCTAAACTATGTGTTGCTTGAAAAGTCAGTGGGTTGAAATTTTCTTTCCAGTTTGTTTCCTTATCGTCCTTTGTCTCCTCTTCTTTCTTTCTTCTTCTTCTTCTTCCCTTTTCTCCCTTTTCGCCTTTTCTTGAGCCAAGGGTCTATCAGAAACAACCTCTCTACCTCGCCAGGTACGGGTAAGGTCTGCGTACACACTACCTTTCCCAAACCCCACTTGTGAAACTATACTAGGTATGTTGTTGTTGTTGTTTCTTTCTTATGTTGCCACTATTATTTTAGAGTTATTTAGCTTTGTCTAAATTAATGTACACATGCATACGCAGGGGCGGATCCACAGTGTAAATCGAGGTTCATGTGAATCCGTGGTCCTCTAAAAATATCAAATATATTATTTACATAATTTGCGAAAAATGACTTATTATTACTTGATTGCACCCATGGTCAAAAGAGACAAAGTGGTTAAGTGATTTTGGCCCCTTATTCCTTGCTAACTCAAGGTCATGGGATCAAATCCCTTCAAAATTTCTGCTTTAATTTTTATTCTTACGCCTTTCTTTTCCTTTTTTTTTTCTTTTTTTATTTACAGCAACACGTCCTTTTATTTTAGTTTTCCTGAAGTGTTCCTGTTCTATTCCTTCTTTCTTTGAGTCAACGCATCCCCTTTCCTTAATGATACTATTATGGATCATTTTCAAAGCATGAAAGCTAAACACATGATATATTTTTGTGATAATAAAATTAACTATTTTTTATTTGTAAGTTGTTATGGCAACAAAATTTTATATTATCAAACTAAATATAAAATCAATGGTGACCCCATGTTCTTGAAATCCTGAATCTGCGTGTGTGCATAGGCGTTAGATACCCTTAGTCTTCAAAAGAAACCAAAACATGATATTTCATTGGAAACAAACTTGTTGCATAGCATAATATACAAAGCTTAAATTAAAAATCAACATTGCATTTGAAAACACACAAAGAAACATTGAAGAACTGTTCTCTTCTTTTAAGCATAGTCTTCTGAGGTAGGAAGTGGGGTGTGGCATCCAATAAAGACATCTCCATAAATAAACCCAGCCAATCCTCCACCAATGAGTGGGCCGGCCCAATAGATCCAGTTCTGGGAAAAGTCTCCTGCAACCACAGCTGGCCCAAATGATCGAGCTGGGTTCATTGACCCGCCACTGAATGGACCAGCTGCCAAAATGTTGGCCCCGACAATGAACCCAATTGCAATGGGGGCAATGGTTCCAAGGGAACCCTTTTTGGGGTCTGCTGCTGTTGCATAAACAGTGTACACCAGTGCAAAGGTTATGATTATCTCCATCACCACTCCTTGGAAACCATTGAGCCCAGCAGCAACTCCATGGGTTGGAACAGCCTGCCAAAAACAAACATATGAGGCCCAACTCCAATCACAAATAGACGGTCCGATTCATTATTTATTTTTGTTGCAGAGATATACGTAAAATATATACTGATTATACACTGTTATACATGAATTATACATATAAGGGGTTGTATTGATGGATATATTACCGCTTAGGTTGATTTTAGGTAAAGCTGTTTTATTTATTAAAGTTGTAAATTTTTTTAAAAGACATATAATATGAATTGAAAATGATAGTAGTACATACCAATCCATTAGTAACGTATTTGAGGAGGAGGCAAGCAACTGTAGAGCCAAGTAATTGGGCAATCCAGTAGAAGAATCCAGTCAAGATGGTGATGTTTCCACCAACAGCCAATCCCAAAGTGACAGCTGGATTCAAATGACCACCTGAAATATTGGCTGCTATGGAAACCCCAACAAACAATGCAAATGCATGAGCCACAGCTACTGCTACTAGACCAGCTGGGTCTAGAGCTGCATCTGCTGTCAATTTATCTGCAAAATCACCCCACAAAGCAAAATAAAGGTTAATTACCGAGTCTTGACGTAACTGTAAAAGTTATGTTGTTTTTCGGGCATGGATTGAGAAAACGGCCTCTAGTAAAATGTATGGTAAAATTGTGTATGATAGAGCTAGTTTGGTCTTTCTCTAGACTCTGTGGCCTGTGCATAACGAATCAACGGAACCTTAGTGCACCTCGATGCTATTTTTACTATATAATGCTAAAGCCAATAAAAATAATTCATGTCAAAAAAGTTTAATTAGAGAAGTGTTACTTACTGTAAGCTATAGCAGATCCAACACCAGCAAATACAAAGAGAAGAGTAGCAATAAACTCAGCTACATAGGCCTTCAATGACCCAACACTAAAAGAGTCACCAATGCTACCAAAGGCAATCTTCACCATTTTTAGTTCTCACTAGAAAAATAAAATGCCCCTAAAGAAGCTCAATTTAAGTTCTTAAAAGGGTTTTGCTTAAAATGTGATGCTTCTCCAAGTTTCATATAACCTGTCTTTATATATCCATAGGGTCTTACCAAAAATAACACATTTTACAACTTTAACAATAAATGAGGAAAAAAATAACACATTTGTGTTAGGTTTTGCCGACCATGGGACCTTATTTGAGTGGACTAGGACAAATGATTGGCGCCGTCCCACCGCCCTTTGGCTTTTTATGATTTATATTTCACATTAATGGTTAGTTTAATGGAAACGACTAATTAAGTTATATTACATTGTAACGGACATTCAAGAAATGAGTTTAAAACTTTGTTTAGATAAGCTTAACTAATATGCAAGATTTAAAAAGTGATAATTTTTTAAGATGAAAAAAAGAGAAGGAAAAGAAAAGGTAAGCTCCACTAGAGTTATAATAGTAGATGTCTGATGTCAAGAACAATTTCCTTCTTGTTTAGAATAACTATAATGACGTTCCAACACATAGAGGAATCATTATAATGTTGATGCTGATGATAATGATAATTAAGATTATATATAATGCGGTTGTGTTTGGTATGGTGTAAAATATTTAACAAATTGTGCTCTTTCGCTAATTTTTTTTATAATTATATGATATCCGGTATAATCCAACTAATTCAAATTCATATTGTGTATTCCACATTAAAGAGCGAAGCATTCTCTACTAAAAGTTTTTTTATTTTCAAATTTTGAGCTTGAAACCTTTGATTAAGATCTTCTCCACATCCCTTGGTTTTACAAATTATTTTCTACTTTTTGATTGTTTTAAATTGTTGTGAATATTTCCTAAAGGAAAATTGATTGGAAGAAAATGACTAAGCTTCATGGTACCAATATTTTTAACCTACATGGGAACATTATATTCAACTCTGTCTACTCAAAGTTATTACCGAAGTATCTAGATGCTACATTCTCACATCCGCTAATAGTACAAGTCACATATCTTAATATCCGAATATATGTAAAAAAAAAAATGATATAGAAAATATTACTACCTACAAGCTGACAAAATTTTTCAAATAAATATATCGCATCAAACGCATTCTAAAAGTATGCCACAAATTCAAAAGGGAAAAAGGTCAAATTTGTCCCTTTACTTTGGTAAATTGTTCACGTTTATCCTCGTTTTACTTTGAGTCCAAATATGTCTTTACCGTTAACAAAGTAGATAAAATCAACCCCACCCTAACAGATCTCCATTGTAACAGGCCTCTCACTTAAACTACCAACTGGACAAGGTCAACCCAAATTCTAAGGAAAAATTGCACGGGGCGCCCTATTTGGTCGCCCCCATTTAACCTATACCCATTTTTTTTTAAAACTTTTAACTTGTACCCACTTTTTAAATAACTTCAGCCCCCTTTCTCCTCCTCCTTCTCCTCCTTCATTTTCTTCCTCCTCCTCCTCCTTCTTCTTCCTCTTCTGCTGCTGCTGCTGCTGCTGTTGATGCTGCTATGGAACTTCAGTTATAAAAGTTTGTATAGACATATCTAGTTCAATGATAAGATGAAAATTTTCTTACACTATTGTATTCCAGTCAAGAAATACGAATGGATTTGCAAGTGGTCATTGTTTGGCACCATGTCCTTTTTCACCCTTAACTTTAGGCTGAATTGAAAGCAATTCACCAGAAATTTAGCATCTTGTCCATGACAAGGAAACACCAAGTTACTTGTATAGTTGTATGCAATAAGAAATAAAATGTCCACTGCTTATATAGTGCTGAAGTTTTTACAAATGAACCAAATAACTTCAGCTCTAGAGCTGAAGTTCGACAGTTACAAAACAAAAACTTCAGCTCTAGAGCTGAAGTTTGTCAGTTACAAAAATAAAAACTTCAGCTCGCTAGTTACAAAAACAAAAACTTCAGCTCACTAGTTACAAAAACAAAAACTTCAGCTTTAGAGCTGAAGTTCGCCAGTTACAAAACAAAAACTCGCTAATTAAAAAAACAAAAACTTCAGCTACTATGCTTAAGTTCAACAATTACAAACAAAAACTTCAGCACACTTGGTTCAACACACTTGCTACTTCAGGCCTGTCTACTAGAATGCTGAAGTTTTGCGTGATTGCCTTTGCTACTTCAGCCCCGTATGCTGAAGTTATGCAAAAAATCGGGTACACTTGCAATTTATTTTGCAAAGCGGGCACAAATTAAAACGTGACACAAAAAGCGGGTATAGATGCAAATATCTCAAATTCTAATGACCCGTACCCATTTCCTTGACCCAACTATCACAAATGAATAGGTAGAATCTGAAATTAAGGGGACTAAAAGGAACAAATAAATTGGTAAAATCTGGAAGTAAGATGACTAAAAGGATGGATTTTATTTTTGGTAAAATTGGCTAACGAAATGGATGATTTAGTTAAATCAATTTTTTTTAGAAACCGCTGAGGAACGAATAGGTCGTCGAATCAGTGCAGTCGAAGAAATCGCAAGACTCACCGCCTGATGATTGCTCACTCCCCTTCGATCTTCCACGGCTGAGCCACCGACGTCGCCGCCATCGACCGATAATCTTGAAAAGGCTCATGCCCAAGAGATCCTCATCTGCTTGGATGTTGATTTTTCAAGTCAATTTTTGTACCAAAATCGTGAAAAGACTTAATCTTGAACTGGAATTTTCTTATTTTCTCTAATCCGTTTTACAGATTGGGAGTATTCAAAGTTAATTACGAGTAAAAATCTAAAACCCCATGAGTAAAATAAACCCAAAAGATCCCCATTTGCTTGGAAGTTGACTCTTCAAGACTTCCTTTGTACGAAAATCTTGAAATGATCCAATCTTGAAGTGAGGCTTTGTTTTCTTAGTCTTTTGAGATCAATTTTTACTGATTTGGAAGAGTATGGGTGAAGAATCCAAACTTCAAATTCATAGTAAAGAGGAAGTTCAAGAAAGTGAGTAAAATAATGGATCAGTTGTATGGTGTGTGCTCCAATCAGCTGGTTTAAAAGCTTGTTGTGGAGTTGCATTGGATTTTGTGTTTGTTGTTGTGATTGTATATGTTGTGTTCGGTGTTGTAATTGTATATGGTGTGATTCATATTGGGATTTTGAGGGATTCAGCAGAGATCAAGTTGATCTCAGAGTTTGATATCTAGAATTTTAAGTTGGATAGTTGGATCAAAGAAATGGGCATGGGTCATTAGAATTTGGGTTGATCATTGTCCATCAGTTTAAGTCAGGGGTTCCATTGCCACGGTAGAGATCTATTAGGGTTGAGAGTGATTTTATCTACTTTATTAATAATGGGACATATTTGGATGCAAAGTAGAACGGAGATAAACGTAAACAATTTACTAAAGTATAGGAACAAATTTTACCTTTTTCCCAATTCAAAACTATGTGTGGTTTTTGTGCTAGTGTTTGGGGAGAGGGAAAAAAAAAGAGTTGCAAATTTTTATTTGTAAAATTTTGCAAGAACAAAAAGTTACTTTACATTTTTGCAAGAAATTATCGCAAATTGAACTCCCCAATGATGTTTTATATTACATATTAATGGTTTATGGAGACGACTAATTAAGGTATACTATTACATTGTAATGGACATTCGAGAAATGAATTTTAAACGTTGTTTAGATAAGCTTAACTAACACAGCATTTTAAAAGTGATAATCTATTAGAGGAACAAAAAGAAAAAGAGTAGAAGAAAAGGTAAACTCCAATAAAGTAGATGTCTGATGTCATGAGCAAAAAAGAAACTATTTCCTCTTTAAAATAACTAAAATGACGTTCCAAGACGCAAGAGAATTATTATAATGTTTATGCTGATGATAATGATAATTAATTGAATTACAATAAGGGGTATGCTTGGAATTTTCAACGAATAGTTACTCTTTTTAATAAGTCATTCTCTACTATTTGATCATCTTAAACAGTTGAAAATGATCCAAAAAACAAAATAGACACCAATTGGGAGAAAACAACATACTACTGAAAAAAACTCTCAAAACGTACCACCCTCACGTTTTATCCGCACTGTCGGCTAAAACTATAAGTCGCATATTCTAATTTTCAACTAAGTATCAAAAAAATTAACATAAAATCAATACAGGATAGTTTTTAAAACTAAGACTTGATATTGATAGAACTATTACGTTATACCAATTTCTCATTGTAACCAGGTGTTTACACCAATACAATAATAACATGACATGTGTCTTCTGCATGTATACTCTTTTATCGCCTAAATGTGGTTAATTAATATGCACTTTCACCTTATTTATCATTTAACTATAGTAAAGTACATTGGTGTGGTGTAAACAAATGGGTGCAAGTAACTTATTCACACCAAACCACTAGATACATGATATATGTTTGCATATACATTTCTTTAACCTAATCATGGGTCAACACAATATCACCCTATTAAATTACTTAACCATAATAAGTTAATATGATTTAGTATAAACATCCGGTATCTATCTACAACGCTATCATCAGATGGTAGGATGCCTAGCGTGATATTTCGTGCGTACATTTATTCAAGAGATAGAAATTGGGAAGAGAAGTTTCCACTTCCTGGCTGTAAAGTTAAGCAGAACATGTCCAAATGAACTAGTCCTTACAGAATGAAGAAATGTTCTACCCCAAATAGGTTAGGTTATAAATGACTTCTTTATCTAGTTGAATAAAAATTGCAGGAATAATTTCGAAATTATCAAAAGTTTGCATTTTACAGGTTCACACCAGTAGCCTGGATATATGATTTACTTAAGCTAGGGAGTTGGAATGTCAGATTATTTTGATGCATGTTAGAACACATACAATAATAATATACATTTCACAGACTGATGCAAGTGGCCAGCGCCCAATATACTCACCACTATGACATTGTTTCCCATATAAAAATCACAGAAATACTCTATTTTATACAAGCGATAGCTTTTGATACTCGTTCAGTGTTGGCTTCCTTGTATTCCTTCTAGCACAATGAGTCATTGACTAAATAGCATTAACGTATAGGTGCATGTTTACACCTGAGCAGATTCATTTAACAATGGAGTCAAGAAGGAATAGGCACGAGTGTACCAATTAATTAGCTAATCTTGGTAGGGTGTGTTACATGTTGATATCCCTTTGAATAAGATGAAATTGATTTCAATATCAAATGAGAAGTAAACAACAGAATACAACGTAAACAGAGGTAACTGCACAGAATAGGATGCATATAAATGGAGATCAAAGTTCTTTTTCTTCTTTGTTCTATACATATCTTACAAAAATATATATTAACAGTTGTAGCACATCAGCATCAGCTTTCTGAAAAAATAGCAGTGAACCGAAAAACAAATTTAGACAATTGACTCAAGTGCTGCTGTGGCTTCAGCCCCTCAAGTCCTGCCAAAAGAAGGCAGTCGCAACTAATTCTAGGGGACAATGTCAATTCTATAACACTTCCCCGAGTAACTCATAGTCGGATTAACTCAGCCTCTTCTAATACAAAGATTCTCTAGGCTTCTGACTTGACTCCATTTCGAGCAAGGTCTGAAATTGCAGGGAGTATACTCTCTCTCTCTCTCTCTCTACCCTCCTCCCAACATAAATACTAGGCTTTGTCTATGGCACAGTTCGAATCCATGATGTGCATTTAATCAATACATCACGTGCTGCATCCTTACCATTGAACCAATGCCACGGGTCCTCTTTAAATACAATAACATCTCCTGTCAAACTTCCTCTACTGAAATTTCTCTGAGCTCTTCTCCTCAAGGTCCTTGCTATTGTTTATGTACCTATATTGTGACTCCGGCAGAGTTGGATTCCTTCCTGAAATATGATCGTTGTATCTGTTTATGACATTTGAATGATTGAATGGTGTCTTACAGATACACGAGGATGGAAATTCATGAAACTCTCCACGCCCTGGTCTCATTTCCTCAGGTTCTCCCATGAATCCTCTTTGGCATGATTTGACCTTTCCGGAGAATGTCTCCCAGTCCATCTTATTTTGAGCCATGAACAAAGTGCTGAGTCTTTTGGCATTTGGTCTGATGGTCCTCTTGTGCCCCATGTACCTCCTTTGGCATGATGAAGAAAGAAAACATTAGAATGGTGAAACAAGAAGATAGGAACATGAATAGAAATTATTTGTAATGAAGTTTCAATGTACAAAATTTCTGAGTTGCAACTATCTATCTAAACGATGTTGAAATTGAACACTTACTTCCAGTATTAACCTACTTCCAAAGAAATAAGCTAGAGTTTAAATCACAACTAATCTGAAAGTTCTAGAATCAGCAAACTTAATCTCCACATTAGTTACTAAGTTTAAAAGTCATAGAACTCTCAGACAAAGTTTAGGCTACCAAATTTAAATTCCTGATTTTTTTTCAATTGACACGATAAATAGAAACAATTCCGTTTTGGTTTACGACATAAACTCTTGAAGCAAATAACTAATTATTAACTGATTCAGCATGATTTTTTCCAACATGATTTCGTTCTATCATTTTGTGACATAGTGGCCACTAAATTTGCTCAATTTTCTTAACCGTGGACCGATAGCACAATGTGCTTTAATCTTGATTCCCTTTTCCGTTTTGCTTAGATTAGACAAACTTAGTTCAACGAAGTAGACACATGTACCATGCTAAGCACAAAAAACAGGTGTCCTCTGAACAAAGTGTTTAATTAGATATGTAAGTGTGCAGAAAAGGAAAAGCAGAAAAGAAGAGCCTCACCTACTACCAGCAAGGATCTTAGCCATGTTCCCATTATTGTTAGTGACAAAGACATCACTTTCATCACATACAATGTAGTCAATTGCTGCAAGACGAGAAGAATAAGGAAGAAAAGGTTTCAGCTCATCACCAGCAACCATCTCTTTGGTATAAAAGTTTGGAAACAGCTCTTTTAGAGTCTGGAGAGTTTTTTCTCCACCATATATTTCACCAGATGCAACATAAAGGTATGTGTCATTTTTGAAGCCAAGCGCCCGCAGCATAAGCCCAACTTCGTGGGGTGTTAAGGGACATCTTCCTCGAGTTCGCTCTTCATCAGGGCTCAGGCCCTGAAGCCACAAGTTGAATAGAACTGTGTTATCAAAAAGTATGGAAAACCTTAATTTTGCGATAAGGTACACAGATCATACGAGGTCCAGTTGAATAAGGAAAAAACGAGGAAAGGAGGGTTTTTACTTTTTTGGGTTGGGTGGGAGGGGGTGGGGTTGGGTGGGGTACCAGTCTGCACTGCACTCTTTTTAGAAAAAAATAAGATGACTTATGTTAAGCATATAAGACTAAGACCCACATTTAGTGGTGTTTGGACATTTCTTCTACAAATGCAAAAACAAAGATATGGTTGTAAAGTAATCATTCATTACTCCTGTAAAAACCATATTTCATCTTTCCAAGTTATTCCAGAAAAAGAAAGCATTTCAAATCTCAGTGTCCTCGAACCGTGCAATACTCAAATAGAATAATGAAGAGCTATGAGCCAGAAAACAGTTGTAAGTTCTATGACATGGCAATAGATTGATAAACTCAAAGATCCCAGATTGACACAATAATAAACAAATAGGAATAGGCCACCCTTCCCCAATCTAGGGGAAACATAAAGATCTGGACTTTACATTTCTGAGAAGACTCTTTCTCCATAGGACCAACTTGTTAGTGATTTGACACTTTCAATTTCTTAATCAATAAAAAAAAATCCTTAATCTGATAAAGCAGAAGTAAAATTGCCTAAATTGCCAAGTAGTAAAGAACAAAGTCATAATTATTTAAGGAAAGAAATCCTACAGGTAAAGTGGCCCATCATTTTCTTATCTCACCCAATTCATATCTTTCCTTATCACCCCCGCCATAGTAGCACCCAGAAAATGCTAGCATATCAGGTTCAAACCTGAAATATATATATGTATCAGAGCAACACACGTTAAGTGCCAATGGAAAGCAAAAATGTGAAAGGAACTCTCTTGGATAACAGACATATATAACAACACACATTATTATTATTATTATTATTATTAAAATTATATTTATCTTTTTTACTTGCACTTTTATTTATTTCGATAATGATGATGATATGAGTTGAGCTAAATGAAAGAAATGAGGATTCATATTGCTGACCACAACTTGTTTGGGACTGAAGCGTAGTTGTTGTTGTAGTGAAGGCATAACAGGTACAACTCGTAATCTAAACACACATCTAACACTTAGCTGACACAGATATTCAAGTACTATCAAGTCAGAAGGTCAAAACACCGTTTTGTCCTTTCAGCAAAAGAAAACATGGATCTTGCAGTTCATTTTATGTTTTTTTAAGTCTTTGTTACCAAACAACTAATTAGGATTTCTCTTAATCCCTTAATTGTCTATGATCCTTCCCCAGAGCATACAAACTTGATCTCAAGTCGATATGCAATTCTTAAGAATTATGAATATAAATGAAAGAATGCTTACGTGGTTTGAGCAAACAAATCTCCATATCATATTCGGCAGGAAACTATACAGCATTCAGAATTTCTCTTCTTCTTTTGGTAATGGAATAAGATTATTCAGAATATTACCCCACCAGATTAGGAAGGCAATCAGATTTTTCTCTAAGCTTCAAATGTAAAAGAATGGGGTTTTCCATTCATTCACTTAGGTATAAGGAGGTTTAGCCAATGCACCCCCTCCTTCCTATAATCACTTTTTTGGTTTCCGCTGCCACCTTAGGATGGATATGGAACTTTTAAAAACAAGACAGGATTTTGAAGGAAAAAAGAAAAAGAGAAAGGTTTACTCTCATGACAGACAGCAGCTCCATCAGGAATTAGGAAGGTTTCCTTTTTAGGAAAATTGTATACTATATGGCAAGACCCTCCTACTTGTAATCATGGGAAAGATTTCGAATCCCTATGATTGTGTAATTAGAAGGAGGAATTGCTTTTCTTTCTTTTTTAGGATACTTGTAACTACTATTTAAACCACCACGCTGGAGGAATAATCAAGAAAGTCATTCCCACATTCTCCTCTTCATTCTTAACATAGTAACAAAGCAAGGCCCATCAGTATTCCTGGTTTATCCAATATTGGATACCCATGTTATACTGTTCTCACACCAAATGTCCAGTCATGGTCGTGCAGGAGAGTGTTACGTGTGTTACATTGATTAAGGTAATGGATGAATTGCAAACCTATTGACACTTCTGTGGGCTGAAACTCTAAGCTTCTTCTCACACAAGGGAGCCTTTGAAGGACCCCCTTTATCATCGAAGATTGGTTGACAAACATAATTATCTTACCGACCAGACATCTCATTGGCTGATAATGTTACTAATTCTCCAAACTCCTTGTGAATGTCACTGAAATACAGTAAATTCGCCTTCTAAGGTATACCAAATGTTCACCTGAATAGGGTCTGTTGTATGAGGATATGGAACATGCATATATCATTGGGTACTCTGATGCAGACCGGGCTGGATCTCCTTCAAAGAGATGATTTACTTCGGGGTATTGCGAAATCTAATAATATCTTTTTTAATTGGTATTCTGCGTCTGCACTTTATCTAACTACTACACCTTGCTTTTTTGCCTTTTGCTTTTCCAAGATAGATTTTCTTTTTGCTTTTCCGAGATATTATTTCTTGTTAGGTGTGCTTTTACAAAAAATCTAATATCTTGGGAAAGCAAAAAGCAAGATATAGTAGCTAGATCAAGTGCAGAGGCAGAAGACCGATCAACGACTTTGGCAACATGTGAGCTTATATGGCTAAAGCAACTTTTTGAAGAGTGAAGGTGTGGAGGAGATGCACTAAAGCAATAGCTCTGTGACAATCATGTTGCATACAAATTGTTTCAAACCCAGTATTTCATGATAGACCAAAGCATATAGAAGTATTCATTTCATTCAACAAAAGTTGAGTCAAAGAGCGTTGTGAGAGATTTTGTCAGCTCGAGTGATTTGTTACCAAGCAGACATTCTTACGAAGTCACTTCATGGCTCCAGAACTGAGTATATTTGCAACAAGTTAGGAGAATACAATATGCATACTCTAGCTTGCAGGGAGTGTTAAGAAATACAAATGTTTCCTTATTAGGAAAATTGCTAATACAGCAAGATCACATTCCTTGTAAATACAAGAAAAGTTTTGCATCCCTGCGATTGTGTATTTAGGAATAGAAATTAATTTCTTTCACTTTTAAGGATTACTTGTAAACACTATTTAAACCCCAACATGCTTTACGGAATAATTGAGAAATTCATTCCCAAATTCTTTCTTTACAAAACGCAAAATTCTCAAAGTTCCAGCATTAATTTTCAGTTCCACAATACTTTGCTTTGTAATATTGCTATGCAAAATTAAACAGATAGTAGCCTAAGGTTTGATTTCGAACACAGTAAGTCAAACAAACCTCAAATGAACTGCAATGAAACGTCTTGCCATCTTTCGCATACGCACTACAAGTTTCTGACCAAGATTCCTTATGGGCTTAGTGAATTTTAAGGCATGATAATTCACACGGCAACACAATTTTTGCAGCTCTTCATCAAGGTCATTAGCAAGCCGATAATCAAATTTTGTCAACTGAAGAACCTGCATACAATTTGGAGATCAAACATTAATAAAACATGAGCAGAAGCATCCACTTTCTACTATCAATTTTTGACTTGTATGCTCGATGAGCATAAATTCGTAAAATGTGTGTTCTTTCATCAACTGCTAAATTCCGCGTCTTGAAGTTGTTACTATAGACTGAAGGATAAGTGAAACAACGAAAGCTGCAGTGAGTTTTAAATAACATTTAAGAAATTGTGTGATGTCAATATGGTTCCTAGATGACCAGGTAGACCAATTGATACGGAATCATATCGAAAATACAGATATTGCAAAAATACGCGGGATCAAAAAGATAGAAGATTAGGGTTTAAAATAGGGAAAGATAAGAATCTAACTATGAACAAGTTAAACCCCTTGAATTTCCTATGATGAACACCAATCAATGACGAGCACGAATAAGAAACACGGATTAAGCAAAGTAAAGAATGAAATTCAAAGCCCCCTAGTAAAATATATTAACTAGAACAACGAATTAATATTCAAATACATAAGATAATCCAAGAGTATGAACATGAACTCATACAAGATTAACCTATGGGTGTTTAACTGGTGGGTCGGGCCGGGCCGGGTTGGGAAAAAAGGTGACCGGCCGGTTTCCAATCCAGGCCGGTTACGGGTTATTCAAAATCGGGTTTAACAGGTCCGGGTCCATCCAGGTAAAAAATGAACCGGAAGGGTTACAGATCCAAGTGGCCGGGCCGGGTTAGTGTTATTTTTTTTTGTATTTTGTATAACTATCGTAATTTATATTAATATAAAGTAAAAATATAAAACAAAAAAACAATCTTATAAAAATGGTATTTGACTAAAAGGATGCAAAGACTTTAAAATCTTTATATTTGAAATTTTGGATATTTCATTAAGCATTTAAGATAATAGAATACAATGAAGATGGAAAAAAATTGTTGTTATAATTTGCAAGTTCTTTTTTTATTCAAACTTACAAATTAACATTTACATTTAACCGCAACTAAATTAACGAAAAAAGAGTAAAACTAAATTTTCATTGCATAATAATACTTCAAATTAATCTAACAAACTAAAACATTAAGCATAAATACATCTAATAATTTTAAAATAACACAAATTGTCTCAAATCAACTTAAATACGAATTTCTGGAGGACACTCAAGACAACTCTTCATATGCCTCCTTAAACAGCCTGTGCCCACACACTTTAGACGAAGATTTAAAACTAGACCACAGTTCTTGCACTTTACGTTATGAACTTCTTCATTTTCTTCAGCCACCTCAAAGTGTTCCTAAACATATGAACACACTCTAGAAGTACGGGGCATGATTTAACTTGAATTGAGAATTTGAGTTTGAGAAATGAGAGATGAGTGAAAAAATGAAGAAGAGGGGGGTGTATTTATAGTTTTTTAAAGGGCTAAATTAGTAATTACTAAAAGTGTTATTTTTTTAAAAACATTGCCCAAAAAAGGACTACTCTTACAATCAACCCGTTGGGCAACGGTCATATGACATTAAAAAAAAATCAGATTTTTAGCCGTTAAACTGGTCCGGACCGGACCGGTTAACCGTTCAACAGTAATTTTTGTTGATCGGGTTTGACCGGTCTGGTTAACCGGATCTTTTTTGGTGAACGGACCAACTCCCCTAACCCGCCTAACCCAGCCCACCCGGCCCCCTAACTACCGGTCCGGGTTTCAACCAGTCTGGGCCAGTCCGGAAACAGGTCAACCCGGCCCGTTTGACAGGCTTAGATTAACCTAACATAGATAATCTAAGAAGTAAATAAAGAGAAAATAAAGATATCCTAAACCTCTCAAGGTTGTCTTTGTTTATCAATCTATCACAAGCTTTTTCCTCAAGATAAGTAAGGAACTATTTATACTAGAGTGTTAGTTACGCTAAATGACCAAAATACCCTTAAGCTAGTGAGGAAGCTATGTAGAGCCAAATTACAAAGCTAGCCCAAAATAGCCTAAATTGTTAATATAGCTATACTTGATCTTGACCCCTTTAAAGCACTCCAATGCTATGATGTTGACTTGAAAATCATCCTCGTCAAGCGCCCTAATCCGGCGTGTATCACCAATTGATAAGTATGATACACATTTATACAATGGATATGAGACTGAATCTATGAATGGGGAAAGTCGATTGATTGTTAAACATGTTCTCTAAGTTAGGTAAAGCAGATATTACATTCATTTTAATGGTCCCGGTAAATTTAACCACTCAATTTTGACTATTCCACTACCTCATTAACCAGGGGAACTAAAATATCTTCCATTTAAGCATGCCATTATCAAGACAGGCCTATATAAACATGACAAAATGTTATGATCATGTAAATTTATGACCTCAACATAATCCATCTGAAAGAGCTTTTAGAACAAGAGAAGTGCTCCAACCATACCATGATATAACTATGCCTAGAGAAAGGGTAGAAACAACAGTAGACTCCAGAACAATGGCTTCAATACATGGTTTATCTGTGCCACATTACATCTCTGAGATCGAGAATAGCTACGTCATATATGGGCTCCGTTAGATTCTAGAAACATAAAGATGTGTGCATCCTGAAACAGACCATAGTTTAGGATTTCTACAACTTGACTGCCTAAACAGCTCCCAGAAGAGTGACCACATTCCCTAAAGTTCACTTATAGTTTTTTTGGGAAATATGAGGTTACGGTTAGAAAACAGAAGCTAGTATAGGTGAGTAAGTGATTGAACAGATATGATAAAACACTGTATTAATTGTTCTGCTTTTTGTTTACTTACACGTCTCCTTAAAAGTACAGGCAATACTTGGTCTGAGTAATATTCAGGTTCTGATTTTCTTGGAACGCGCATGGTATATGGAGGTTTTTGCATTAACTTCATGACCTTCACTGGAACTCTTTTAACAATACTGACATCCTTTGCAAGGTATGAGATGAACCATTTAACATCAAAGATGTTGACAAAATCACTGCAGGTTAAAAGGATATCTTAGTAAAAAAAAAGAGTCAAACTGCTTCTGCTATTATGATCCACTATGAACTTATGCAATAGCCACACTCCCAAAAGTAACTTTAAAATGCCCACCAACCTACCATCCTTCCAAAATGAATGATGGTCCAACTCAGGTACAACTAAAGTGGCATTAAGAGTCCGTGCAACAACCACAGCATCAGTTATCTGGTAAGCACGAGATAGGTTCCAAAGGTTAGATTACTGAGATACAGAAATGAAATTAGCAAAAGCAAACTGTTTGAGAGAACTTATTAATACAAAGAAAACTGCTTGAGAGATGCCAAAGATTAGTGAATAAACTATATCAAGACAAGAACATTATACTTACTCCAGTCCTTTGTTGGTTGAGTCCTCCGCTAGTTGCAATAAGTAGATATCCATTTGAAGATCGCACACTCACAGCAGCTACATTTCATTTCGGAAACATTAGAGTCCAAGTTATTCTTACCAAAATTGAAGAGAGATACAGAAGCATATAAATGAACTTCAAACCTAAATAGACAGGAGAAAGACTTTAGGCGATTAAAACAATAACTAAGTGCAAGTGCTCGTCAAGTATATAAAATAAGCATGTTTTAACTCCAATTGTGTCAAATAACAAAAAAGCAGCAAAATCCAATGCAATGACCTGAACAATAATTTACTCACTTCTACACATCAACTACGATGCTAGATATGTCAATAAGGCTACTCTTTCTTTAAGATGATTGATGGGAAAGTGAAGATAAGAATAAGATTATTTTAAAAAATTACACTAGATCAGGCAACTTAGCAAATTTGCTTTTCATTGACTTTGTTTTCACCTTCTTGTTGGAAAGAAAATCAAATCAAGCAACAGATAGCAGGTGCAAGTAGCGTATATAGGGAAAAAATGAGAAAAGGCGTGGGAACTAAAAACCATCTAACTTAAAAGTAGGACGCTGGCCAGCCAACTCTCTTCACATATTTCCCATACCCAAATAGTAAAAAACAAAGACTATATATTTCTAGCGTGGAAGAACCAATTTGCTCTCCGACCTCTTGCTCCAAACATAGCACTCTACTTTTTTATAATTGTCTGGAGAATATATTATAACATTTTAGTTGAAATCATAATATAAGATGTAAATACCGATTTCCATAACTTGTTTAAGATGCCAAAAGTGTCCAGTGGAAAACCTCAAGCCTCACTTTCAGATTTTGACCAACCAAATAATGTTACCTAAAAACAATATGAGATCCGAGTAATAACATCATAAACAGTTAGGACACTGAGTATCTGACGAAAAGGGGTTACTTACAAGCAAAACGAGGGCCTCTCTCACTGCATCCAAAGTAAGATGTGGAATACCTTGACTTCCAAATATCGATTGGTGCACCTCCATCCTAAAATGTAGTATCAAATAACAGAAATGTGATGCTTCAAAACACCTGGATAGGCAAGCGAAAACTAATCTTTAACCTTCATAGCAGCTAGCTAGTGTTGCAGCCATAAGTTTCTGTTTTCCTATAAATTTAGTGCCAGATAGCAAAGGAACAGTGAAATTTATTATTGTCCCAACAGATAAAAAATCATTCGATCACTCACCAGCAAACTTATAACATGAGATTCTGAACTCTCCCTTTGTATTCTATCCAACCCAAAAGCAAAAAAGAGTTGAAACAAAAATCAAAATTTTGGGTACATTCTAAATTTGTCGAAACAAAAACATTTTGAGAAAAATATAAATACAATGAAAATGAAGCTAATTGACCATTTCTGTTTATGGGTACATTTAAGATTACCTGATTGTAGAACCAAGAAGGTTTGAGGAGTGAGTGAGAGTACCATTCAAGATTGGATGCCACGTGGCCAGTGAAGAGTGAAATCAAGCCTAAGGCAAACAACATGAACCCACAAAATTTGGTACATGAGATCAGTCGCCGCGAACAACAGCTAAACAAGAAATGCTGCTGCTTCTGGGGATTATTAGCCAATACCCACCCACAACTATACATCAAAAATTTCATATCTACATCTACTTGATTTTGATCTTCTGCTAATCTTTTTTTATTATATTACGACTATACTACAAACCACAATAGGAATGACAATGAATCAATCCCTCATATAATAAGAAGTTGCCACAAGCAGTGCCAGACTGGAGCTTTCTCAAATGTAGAGCTTTCTCATATACAGATGACACTAGTTATATGAGTAGCCTTTTTTGTTAGAGGGTTTGTTTAGAAAGCCGCTGGCTAATGTAAGTACTAGGTATTAATTACATAATATAATAATAACATAATATAGTAATTATGACCATCTGTTTATTTGGAATCATAAATATAACGCGGTGTCAAAATCCAAAAAAAAAAAAGTTTGACATATGTTTTCCAACATAATAAAAATAAGTTCCATCAACATATGATTAGGAAACAAAATAAGAATCTAGCCTCGTTCAACAACGAAATTCTACGTTATTAACATCACTCATCGTATTTCAAGTTTATTAATGACTTATTATTTCTAATACTATGAGGTGTAGTTTTAAAAAACTAAAATAATAACACAGTTATGCTAAACGAAGAAAATAAAACAAATAAAAAATAAAATATACGAGCAATTACATGGATTCACAAGAAATAAAGGTAAAAAATAAAATATAAGTAATGTACAAAGAAAATTATATTTTAAAATTAAAAAAGAAATTAAAAAGTAATATAAAAATAAAAAATTTAAAATAATGGAAATAAAAATTTATAAAGAAAAAATTAAAATAAAAACAAAAAGAAAAATAATTAAAAAGTAACCTTGTAATTACACAATGTAATTACCACAAATTCTCACCTGTCCTTAAAAATCAGAGTGTGTAATTACACCTCATCAATTACACTTAAATTCATGCTGACCAAATAATTATTTGACCAGACAAATATGGCTATTTAAACATGCTCTTAATTAACTTTTGGGGAAACGGAGATGCAGGAAGGAATCGCAGGGAAGGAGGTTGAAAACGGAGAGAAAACGGATTCTGGATGATGACGAGGAGTTGTCTGCAACTTTTTTATTTTTATTTTGTTTTGGTAAAAAGACATAATTATCTATGACATATCAAGGAACTTAAAAGTAATAGCACGGATAATTTGCGCAAATTAAATATGTATACAATGCTAACCTACTGCAACCATGCAACCATGCAACCATGTAGTAGGTTAGCAAAATCCATATATATATAACACATCCCCTTCAGGGTGCTAAAGAAAAATCTACAAATCAAATTGAACCAAAAAATGGATTCAAACTAACTTAAAAATTAATTTTATTTGATATTAAGAGGGTGTTTGGATTGGCTTTTAAATTGGTCAAATTAGCTTTCAATCTCTTTTTAGCTTTTTTTGGTGTTTGGCAAAGTCAAAAAGTGTTTAAAATAAGTTAAAAACTGCTTAAAACAAGCCAAAAGAATAAGTTGGGCAACCCCAACTTATTACTTTTTGGCTTAAAAACTATTTCTGTTGAAAAACCACTTGTTTTAAGCCAATTCAAACGGACTCTAACAAAGAATAAATTAACTAAATCGATATTTAAATATAATAATTTAATAAACAATAAATTTTATATAATTTTCTCTTTAAAATTAGATTTGACATGATCTTGATCCATACTTGGGACGTAATTTTTATTACCATAATTATTGTAGAGCATCCAATTTCATTTATTTAAACGTTAGATTCTAACTGTATGTTTTCTCTCTTATAATGTGTTATTAAAATATTTCAATTTCCACATGGATATTACATACAGGTTCTCCCTTTTCCATTCATGTTCTTATCTACACCTATCTATGCTAGCAATGATTTAGCTAATAGACAATTGTTATGGCAGAATATCATGCATGTATACGACCATTATAAGGGCCCTTTGTTATTGAGTGGGGATTTTAATGAGATATTACATGCAAATGACAAGTTTGGTAGTTTACCTATAAATAATTCTAGAGCAAATAAATTATTAGAATGTTTAAATTATTCACAACTTACAAATTTAGGTTATAAAGGTAGTCGATATACCTGGACAAATGGTAGGCATAACTGCTTTAATATACTTGAACGCATTAATCGTTTAACGGCTAATTATGATTGGATTAAACAATATCCTAATGCTCTAGTTACACATCTACCTCGTGCGCATTCAGATCACTGTCCTCTAAAATTAGAGCTCCAATACTGTCCTTTACCTCGACAGAAAGTTTTTAGGTTTGAAACAATTTGGACTACACATCCTATCTTTCCATCTGTAGTCCAACAAGCATGGCTTGATCATGTTTCCTGGCATTGATAACTTTACTACTATTGTTACAGAGTGAAATAAATATACTTTTGGTAATCTATTTCATCAAAAAAAGAAATTAATGGCACGGTTGACTGGTATTCAATCTTCAATTCATTACCCCACTAGCTCTTTCCTGCAAAATTTAGAAACTACTTTAACTGTGAAATTTAATAAAATCCTTAAACTTGAGGAGGATTTTGGAAATTAAAGTCACGCATTTACTGGTTAAATGACGGTGATGCAAATACAAAATTTTTCCACCTCAGTACTTTAAATCATAGAAGGAATAACCGTATCATTCACTTCAAGATCTAGGGGAAAATTGGATTACAGATCCTTATCTTGTTCGAGATTATATTACTTCCTATTATCAACATCTTTTTACTACTCAAAAGATCAGTTCTATTCCTAATAATCATTTACAGCCTTGCAATATCTTAACAATGACTGATCAAGAAGCTTTAACTAAACCATTGCAAAATTATGAAATTACTAATGCTATTAACTCTTTCAAACCACAAAAGGCCCCAGGGCAAGATGATCTTCATCCCTTATTTTATCAACAATACTGGCACATCATTGGTGACTCTGTCAAACACTTTTGTCACAAAGTTTTTTCTGAACATAAGATTGATCCTTCTATCAACACCACCTTTATTTGTTTAATTCCTAAACTTAAAACAGCATCCACAATAGCTCAATGCCGGCCTATTAGTCTTTGCAACACAATCTATAAAATTATTACTAAAATAATTGTCAACCGGCTTAAACCTATTTTGGATAAAATTATAAACCCAGCACAATCCAGTTTCCAGAAAAACAAACGAGCAGCAGATAATGCTATAATTGTACAAGAATTGATTACACACTTTCGAAAAATGAAAGGTAGTAATCCCAACATGCTCTTGAAGCCAACCTTGAAAAAGCCTTCGACAAATTAGAATGGTCGTTTATATATCATACTTTGATAACCCTTAATTTCCCATTTTCTTTTATATAACTTATTATGTCTTGCATAACCACTAGTACAACTTCTATTTTAATAAATGGTAACCCTACTGACTACTTTACACCAACAAGGAAATTCGACAAGGGGATCCTTTATCCCCTTACTTATTTATTTTATGCTTGGAAATATTTTCTAGGCAAATCCATGCATCAGTGGATTATAAGGTATGGCTTCCAATATCATTGGGCAGTAAAGGACCTCAGTTATCACACTTATTCTTTGCCGATGATATCATACTCACTTCTAAAATAACTGATCACTCATGCCAAGCCATAGTTAATACTATTGATCATTTTACTTACCATTCGGGACAAACTATAAATTTTGATAAATCTAAAGTATTCTTCTCTACTAGCTGTTCTCCACAATTAAAGCAAGCTGTTAACAAATGTTTCAAGATGAATGAAGGGAAGAATTTTGGCAAATACTTGGGCTTTCCCATTTTTAATAAGAAACCCTCAAAGCAAGATTATCAATTTCTTCTAGATAATTTTAAGAACAAATTAGCAGGATGGAAAACTCGCTTCTTATTGAAAGCAGGCAGGAATACCCTAATTCGTTCTGCTTTAAACCAGCTTCCAAATCATATTATGCAATACATAAAACTCCCTACTTATATTATCTCTTATCTCAACCGTTATCAGCGGAACTTCCTCTGGGGAACAACTTTGGACAAGAGAAAAATTCATCTCGTAAAATGGGCAACCATTACACAACCCCTCGCACAAGGAGGGCTAGGAATACAAAACCTATCTACCAAAAATCAGGCATTACATGCAAGCCTTGCCTGGAGGTTATTTAATAACCCTACTCAACTCTGGGCACAGGTTTTACTTCATAATTATATACGCCCTTCACACTTGATTAAAAAATAAGTCTCTCGAACTTGGTCTAACATAATACATGGCTGGTCATTTTGTGCTTTAGGTTATAAATGGAACCTGGCAACTGGACATCATGTTAATTTCTGGAAAGATCCTTGGATTAAAAATAATACTTTCCTTCGAAATTGCGTCTCTGGTCCCTTGCCTCAATTTGAGATTAACAAAACTGTTTCAAAATATTATTACGATCATCAATGACATCTTAATAAATTACCTTTTTGCTCACCTCCCCATTTACAGAATGACATCACTAATATATACATGTCATTTGCCCCTATAACTTATGATCAACTATTTTGGGCTCTAACACATGATGGCATATTTTCAGTAATCCATGTACAATGCCATCCATAATAATGAGACTCATATAACTACTATTTCCCCTATTGACTTTAAATGGATTTGGCAGTTGCATGTTCCCCCAAAAATTTCTTTCCTTTTATGGTTACTATGTCATGATCGCCTTCCCACCAATGACTATCTTATGCGCTTAGGTATTCTAAACTCTTCTACTTGTTCACAGTGCCATATGGCTCCTGAAACTTCACAACATATTTTCTTAGAATGTCATGTAGCTGTACAACCGTGGGCTCAGTTTAAGATGCCACCTAGTAATACACACTCACCAGTAACTACTATTCGTTGGTTAGATTTTTTTATAATCAACAGTCAACTTACCAATACCATACTCTTCCTAATACCACTCTTATACCATTTTCCCTTTGGGAGCTTTGGCTTATCCGGAATAAAAATACCATAGAGCATAAGAACACACTTTTGGATACAGTTGTTCTTCTCAATAAGACAACATATTTTTTTTACCTCACAAATCCCATTAAGAATAACTGTGCCAAAATACCTCTTTACATCAAATGGCACTCTCCAAATAATTTCTCTTACAAGCTTAACATTGACGGCTCATGCTCTCTTCAACATAATACCTATGGTATTGGTGGTATATTTCATAATCAACTAGGACACTGGATTATCAGATTTGTAGGGAAGGCAATACCCGGGCCACCTATCCAGACATAACTGCTTGCTTTGCTCATGGTCTTAAAATTTGCTGTGCAAAAGAAACTCATACCTCTCACTATTGAGACAGATGCACAAGCCTTACTAGGTATGTTTCATCACAATACAATAAAATACAATATACTAACATACTTAATGATTGCAGGTTACTACTCAGACAACTGGATAGCCCCCTCTACTCAACATCTACAGGGACCAAAATAGTGTGGCTGACTGCTTGGCCAACTATGGAGCTCAACATGCAACGAAAAGCTGTCTACTTTTTGAAAATTCACCACCTTTTGCTACAACCTACCATGAACAAGATCAAGCAGGGATGCTTAGAAGAAGAATGGTTAAACATTAGTCTGTTATGTGTAATACTAGCTCTATGTCTACTTCTGTACTTAGTAACTCTAGTAACGTCCTTAGTAACTCTAGCAGTGCTGATTCCTATGCAGGGACAGTAGTACTTTCTACTCCTACTGTAAATATGATGTCTCTCAGGCATCTTGTAAACGCATCTCTTATACGAGCTTAGCTATAATATAAGTATCTTTTTTTCACCAAAAAAAATATTTCAATTTTTGTTCTTTCAATTTTATAAGCGAAGTCATGATTTGTTAAACTCATATATTGTTTCAAGTTTTAAGATATTACTTGATCAATGATTTTGAGAAGAAAAAAAAACATTTATTATTATGTTGCGTTTTTTAACAATAAAATTTTATGAGTCATTACTTTTTAATTATTAAAATTTTGTTAAGCTTGCTAGTGTTCATGGAGCCAATCGTGCAGCAACAAGATCAAATTTGACACCCCAAATTGGAACTAACGAAGGCAAATAGGAGGGGGTTTGTTATGAAAGTGATACATTTTGTTACCGAGTCGAATTATATATCTTGTTAAATAATTCTTAGGGATATATATTATATTATATTACATTTCATAGACAGTGCCACAAAAGTAAATAAATACAATAATATTCTGCACTGAGTTAAATGATCTGTTTTTTTTTATCTCTAGCCCCACGGTAGGCGCCAACTGTTTACCCTTAAAAATGGATAACAATTGAATTTAAATGCGATTTTAAGGATATGTAGATTAATTCAATACAAGTGATTAATGACGTTAGATTAAGCAAATGAAAGACGTAATAAATGACCAAACCAATGATAAGAGTGATCCCGAGCTCGGTTGATGGCTCAACGAGGAACCTACCTTCGGTTCCAAGCTTGCACTTATTAAGAACTTACGAACAAAAATAAGAACTTTGAATAACTTTTAGAAACAGAGAGAATAGAAGTAAATTGTCTTGGTATGCATGTTACAATATGTCTTATGAATGATAAGCTTCCCAAGTTATATAGTAGGGAAGTTTTACCCTAAGTACAATCCTAAGAAAGGTAAAAATCTTCTGTTACGTTAATCTTCTGTAAATTGTCTTCTGTTGACCCAAAATGCGAAGCGTCGGTTGTTTCCCTATAAAATCTTACTCACTTTGTTTTTTTCTACTTTTTGACTAAATTACTACATCGATCTTTCCAGCCATCATCAAACCTGCTTCAAACCTTCACATTTTCATCCTTGTTCTTCAATTTCCATAGTAATTTCCAGTTTTTGGCCCAGATTTTCTTTAAATCTTCATACTCTGTTCTTCATCTTCAAAACTCGTTTCTCCAAAACCACGCATTCTTTCCTCAAATTTTCAAACACTCCCCCAGATGACAATGTCCAAAACATCAAAAATTGTTCCCCAACAAGTTGCCTCTTTGTCTTCTCAACCGGCCGCTGGTACTGAAGCAGTTTCCCCTGAAGTGGTCGCCCTCGAATGGCTTCTCCCGATATGGTTGATAAAGAATCGGCCCTCGAGCCTCCCTTGAAAGCGTTCATTCCTGGGGGATGTTCAATTGCAGACAACTTTAAAGTCGAGAAGCATTCACGCAAACAGGACCGGGCCGAAGGAGTCTTGAGGTACATAAGTTTCGTGACTGAAGATGTTCTTCCCATAGTTCGTAAAGACTTCAATTGGGAAGGCAAGGACGTCGTAGTCCCCGGCCCGAGGACGCCATTACCACCTACGTGGAGGGGTACTTAAGTGTTTACACTTATCCCTTCACACTGGACCTGGTGGACCCGATCTTTCTGGACTTTTGCAAGAGGTACGAGGTGTGCCTCGGGAAAATCCATCCATCATTATGGAGGATCGTGATCCTCTTCCGCTACTTCGTGAATAAGATCGAGTCTCGTCAGTTCACGATCGACCAACTGCTCTAATTATACAGTCCCCAAATGTTTTAAGGGGGCCGATCAAGCTTACTCGCCGGGCCAGAAAGTCCCCTTTTTCAAGTATCGACTAAGACCGAGACCGGGGATGGTAGGGATGCCTCATCCGAGTGAAAACTGAGGATTTGATACCCCATGAATACATGCCATTCCTTGAGAAGTGAAATGTGTCTCGTAAGTGCAATCTCTCTATAAACATCAAAATTCTTTTTCTTCAATTACTATCTTCTCATTCATGCTTGTGGTTGTGCAGTTGTCTCCCAGGTTCCAAATGCAGTTCCCTGGTTAAAGGAATGGATCAAAGGCATTTGTACTCATGTCATACTTTGATCGCATATGTTACGGACTCTCGAAGGGCTGATGGGAGGCCCGTTCTCATGGTAAGGCCTCTTTCCGAGTAGCCAATACTATATTTTTATCTTTTATTATACTAACTCCTTTTCCCTTTTTTTATTGCAGGTTTGCCTAAGACCACCGAACTTAGGCCTTCGGAAGGGGATGAAGATGTACCCCCATCCGTTGATCCCTCCGTTGCTGCCACAGAGGGAAAAAAGAAGAGAAAGAAAAAACCCTCGAGCTCTCTGGGTTCCGAGGTGAAGAAACCAAAGAAAATGGTGCTCCACAAGCCCAGGAAGGGCTTCAATTCCCGGGTGCCGGACTCTGACTCTCTCCTCCGGCTTAGGGATGAACCGGAGGATGAATCTATTTTTGTTACCCATGGGAAGACCTATCCCGGGGACTTGGATGCATCCGAGGGGGAGAATCGTGAGATCGACCCCCCTCCAATTTAAAAGACCGACGTGGATACTCGGGGTAAAATTCCCCATGATGCCGGCTCTGCTCCAAAGGAAGCACCTGGTGTAATTGAGATCTCGGGGACGCCCTCCTACACTGCCCTCCTACACAGGGTCCATGCTCGAGGAGGCCCAAGCGAAAAAGAAGAAGTCCAATGAGGGGGTCCATGGTGCAGATGATCCCCTTTACTCCTTTTTCGATGGTGTGGACTCGTCTGCTTTGGAAGACTTCTCCGAGTTGGGCAACCTAGAAGTTCCGAAGAAGGACACATCCTCGGAAGCTAGCAGACCGAGCTCGAGCCCGAAATTAATCAATTAGTTCCCTGCTCCGATGGTGGACCCCGGTTGCAAGAGATCGATTATACTGACCATCCTGGAGGATGTCAGGGTTTTGTCGGCTCATGTGAGGGTAGTTAGCTACTTCCGATGCCTGGTGACCGAGGAGGATCGGGCAAAAATGAATGAGGTAAACGTGCCATGCATTTTCAATGAGGCGCAACAGGTGCTTAACCGGGTAAGGCCTTTTTTCCATCGATCTATTGTTATATGTGTTTGATTTTTCTCACGTTTTTTGCCCTTTTGGAAGCCTCGACACTTCACCACGAGAGTTTTCTTCGGTACCGGGTTGGCGGCAATTAACTCAAGCTTGAGATCAAGGAGCTTGCCCAAAAAGGGACATGTACGAGCTTCTTAATGACCAACAAGAGGGGGTTGCCAAGAACCTCTAGGCTGAGCTGGATGCAGCTCAGAAAGAAGCATCGGACTTAAGGCAGGAGCACGCTGACTTGGTGGAAAAGGTAAAGGTTTTTGAAGTTAGAAATGAGGGTTCGGTTGTAGAGGCTAACAACAATACTTCGCATGTCCAGCAGAAGATCGACCAGATCGACCAACTCCGAAAGGAGATGGATGAGATCCAAGTAATGACCGATGGGTGGAAAAACAAGATAGACCTGCTGGCCTTAGAGAAGGAGACCACCCAATCCAAGCTGTCTTTAATAGAAGTTCAGCTTCGGGTGGCGAAGGAGAAGGCTGATACACGGGCTCAACAAACTGAGGATCTCCAAACTCAACTGGGCTCGGCCATCACTGAACGGGATGCCCTTGGTAAGGAGCTCGAAATAATGAGGTCCAGGTTGGAGATAACCTCGGCCGATGCTGACGAGATGGTGGCCCAATACAAGGCCAATGTTGAAGCAGCCGAGGCCCGCCTGAAGATCACTGCTGAGTACGTGAGGAGGCTATCCCGAAGGGAGACCCTCGAAGAAATTCATGCCCGAGGCTTTGACCTATATACCGAGATCGAGGAGGCATAAAGACTTGAGGTCAAGGCCAAGAAGCTAACTGAACCCCCAGGTGAAGAGGGCTCCGAAGGCACTGAAGAATCCGAAGGCCCTGACAGTTTTGGTGACCAGTCGGGCTCTGGTGAAGATTAGACATAGATGCCTTAGGATTTTTTTTTTTGTTTTTGTATCCTGTACATATTTTTTGTTGAGGCTGTTTTTGTTGGGCCTTTGTAAACATATTCTGGAATATATAAAATTGTTCCCTTTTGGCAATTTTCAAGTTTATATCTTAGCATATTTTTATAATTGCAAATATTTCTAATGCATTAGCATAGAATCGAATGTTGTAATAAGTCATTTTTCAGAGGTTTGAACAAAACCTGTCCTCGATGCAATTTTGCTTGAAACTTGTGAAAACTCGGAGTGATTGGAAATTTCCCCAAGATGCTTACTTAAATGTTTTTAGACTATGACTTTGTCGAGGGTAACCTTTGAACATGTTTAGAATTTTGTTGAAGTCATTATGTTTTGGTTACGGCCTTCAGACGTCTCCGAACCGTTTTTAGGGTGGCCATAGCCTTTTAGGTTTAGGCATTGCCTAATAGGTTTTGTGCCTCGGGGTTTCGATAACCCGAGCCGCCCAAACTTATTTCGTACGACAATGCCCGAGTAGGGGTAGTCCTTTGTGCTCGGATAGGGGTGGCCCTTGGGCTCGATAGTCCCCGAGAAGGAATAACCCTTAGGCTCGATACTTTTAAGGAGCAAAAATGTGTAATAGCAAGGTAGAAATGTCTTTTCATTTATGTGTGTAACATACAAGATTGAAAGCATGTAAAAGGTTGTATTATAGGTAAGGTGGACTACACAGGAACAGTTCACTTTGACCGTTTGGACGTTACAATAAATCCTAACCACCGAGCATAAACTGTTCGCGTACAAAGTTTCCTTTCTTCCTTTCTAAGAAACTTGACCCAAGGGTGATGATCCCTTGTATTCGAGGTCTATCTTGAGAGGGCTCAAATACTGTTGATAAGACCATTAACTCTGATTAGAAACCGGTATTCAATTTTAAGTTAGTACAATTTACTGTTGCCTCGTTAAAAACCTTGCTGGAAAACCAATTTGGGACAAAACCGGTTCAAGAAAAAAAGAGTGCAACGCGTGCTTTTATACCTAATAGTCACATTCTCCTTTGGTGGTTGCATGGCCCTGGAATAGAGTTATGACAGTTCTGATAGCTCCGTAGGGTGATTTTGGACTTAGGAGTTGTAAATGCCTATATTTTGACCATATTTTTGTCTTATGATTTTGTGTTTTAGATTAACTATCTTATGTCTAATAATAGAATTGTGAAGAATTGGGGCAATAAGTTTTTGTTTCATCAGTTGGTCCAAAATCATGCAAAATCAGCGGCCCAGCTCGGCCAACCCAGTCCAAATGGTTGTCCAAGACTTGGCTCAAAATGATGTAGTTTTATGATTAAGTGAGCCAAGATCAAATCCTTGCCCTTCATATTTTCCTCATCCAACAACCATAATTTGATCTCTCTTCTAGGTATTTAAGACCTAGAGAGGCCAAAAATTTGCCCCATTTTCCTAATATTTCTTTCCTTCTTCCTCTCTTTTCCCTCTCATTCAGACCAGCTGCCGCTCCACCCACTTCCACCTTGCTCCGCTACCTGAAATCGCCCACCGGCGGCGTCCATCGTCCAAACCACCTCAAAATAGCACCATACAATCCACTCAACCCCCTCTTTCCAAATTTCCAACCCAAATCTCTCAAAACCCGCTCAAATTCCACGATTTTTAGATGTAAGAAACCCTAGCCGCCGCCTCTTTTCACAAAATCAAAGAACTCCGGGCACTACCACCCCACAACATATACATGAATGGATATATCTCCATGATACTGTCATGACCCGAAATCCACAAGTCGTGATGGCACCTAACCTGACCCGTTAGGTCAGCCAATTAATAGTTAACACAATTCTAATAAAATAAATATGATCAACAAATGGTATGACTGGATACCATACAAAATCCCAAGGACTGGTAGTACAAGACATGAGCTACTAAGAGTAGATTATTGCAAAAAATGGATATGAAATAAATTCAACTTTTGTTTGAAATGTACTTAAAAAGAATTCAACTCTAGAACTACCCGGGGACAAGAGGTAGCCACATCCAGAAGGCACGGACATCTTCAGAGTCAGCTCCTGACATCCCCCACAACTTTGCTCCAAAATCTGCACGCAAGGTGCAGAAGTGTAGTATGAGTACAACCAACCCCATGTACTTAGTAAGTATCTTATCTAACCGCAGTGAAGTAGTGACAAGACTTTTTAGTTAAAAGATACTCTCTGATATAACCTGTATAGAAGACTAGCAAAAAAACAATACTAAAAAATAATAGAATAGAGTACAAGGAAACAATTATGCGAAGCAGTAAATGATTTCTGGAAGAACCACGATTAATATTCCTCAATATCACGACCAATCCTTTCCTTAGAGCGATAACCAGCAAATTATAGTAATAAATCCATAACTTTCGTAGTGTGAGAAATATACTCCAGACATTAAATCCAATGGCATGGCAACACCCTTCGTGCATTTATCTCATTCTCACCAAATATACGTGTAACAGTACCAACCAGGTGAAGGAAATGCCGACAATAGTAATGACAAGGTAGGAAACATAGGAATGATGACATCAATTAGGAAAGAAGAATATAATTTCACCTAACTAGCATGGTGGAAGGCATAGATGTCGATATAACAAATAGGGGGAGAGGGGAGGCATGATCTTTATAAGCTAACAAGTATAGGCATGAATGACTAACATGGTAGAAAGCTTATACTAAAGTGTAAACTATATACGACATGGATATAAATATAACAGTAGAAAGTAGAAATGATATTTGCAAGTTAAACAAGTAGAAGGCATGGGCAACACAATAACAATTGAGATAGAGAACAAAGACAGGACAATAATGACAAGTCACATAGGAAACCTAGGTACGACAATAACAGCCCAAGGTAAAGGCATGAACGTATACACAAGGAAAACTATCACAACATAATACATGTCCCTCGTCCTCGCCTACACGGAAACACCCTTCGTGCCATGAACTCATGATAATATAAATGAAAATGGCATGACATCACCCTTCGTGTTTTTACTCTCAAATGAAATGGCACGGTATCACCTTTCGTGCTTTACACTTTTATTCACATGATAAAATATATGAAATGTCACGACATCATCCTTTGTGCTTTACACTCTCCCTCTCACATGATAATATAAACGCAATGGCACGGCATCACCCTTCGTGCTTTACACTCTTCCTCCCCAAGCATATGTATATTAATGATAAACAAGGTAGGAAGCATAAATAACATCAAGGAGAGTTGTTAAACGAATATTCCAAATGAACTCCAATCACCACTATCAAGCGAACAATAGATCAATAAACCCTCAAGACCCTGATTGTTCAAGTATTTCAACAAATCTCAAGGATGATCTACAACTCGAGTATAGAACCTAATATCTTAAGAATAACGGTCGTAGCAATGAATTAGTGATTAAGCATAATGAAGAGCAAATTAGACAAATCAGTGTTTTCTCAAAGTTTCGTCAAATTTTAATCAAATCATAATAAAATAAATCTTGATTTCTAACATTTAATTATGTATTCTTAGTAATCTAGAAGTCAAGTAAGACATGGAACAAGAAGGTCACGTAGTTCTAAAAAACCCCCAATTTCTCTTTTAGCCCTTGATCAAATGCCAAAAACAAATATAGATTCATTATATAAAATCAAAAATGATTAGAGAACACTTACCCCAATCCACATGGTAAAAATTGCTTCAAGAATCGCCTCAATCCGAGCTCCATAGCTCCAAATATGTGAAAATGGCCGAGACCCACGAAATAGAGTACTTTATATTCACCGGATAGAAATAACCTATGCGATCGCGGGGCATCCTTCGCGATCGCAAAGAACAAATGTTACCGCCATCAAATTACCCTATGCATTTGCGATACTGGCCACGCGAACGTGATAACCAAAGGTGCTAAGGCTATGCGAACGTGGACTGACTTGTACGAATGCGATGAAGAATTCTCCAGCTCCAGCTCCAGCTCCAGCTCCTACTCAACCCTACGCGTTCGCGTTACCCCTTGCGCGAATCGAACAACAACCAATCCAACCTTTCGCGATCGAGTACCATCTGTCGCGTCCGCAATGAACAAATCCACCAGTAGACCAAATTACTAAACCTTTGCGATTGTGAAGAACACTAGGGGGTATCAGATGAAGCAAAAACCAGCAATGTATGATAACTCCAAAATGGTCCGAAATCAATCCGAAACACATTTGAGCACCTCGGGACCCCATTCGAACATACAACAAGTCCCATAACGTAACGCGGACCTGCTCGAGGCCTCAAATCAAATATAACAACATCAAAACAGTGAATTGCACCTCAAATCAAAATCAATGAACTTTGAACTTTCAACTTCCGAAACTCGCGTCGAAACATATCAAATCAACCCGGAATGAACTTAACCTTTGCACACAAGCCCCAAATGACATATCGAAGCTATTCAAATCCCAGGAACCACAATTCAAATCCGATATCCTCAAAGTCAACTTCCGGTCAAACTTATAAATTTTCCAAACCTTCAAATTTCCAACTTTCGCCAATTGGTGTCGAATCCTTCTAAGAATATCCAAATGCAAATCCAGGCATACGCCTGAGTCCAAAATCACCATCCGGACCTAACAGAACTATCAAAATTCCAATCCGAGGTCAAATGCTAATAAGTCAAACTTTTTCAACTCTTCCAACTTAAAGCTTCAATTCATGAAGTTCATTCTTCCAAATCGATTCCGAATAACCTGAAAACCAAAATCGACGATTTACACAAGTCATAATACATCATGCAGAGATACTCGTTCCTCAAACTACTGAGCGAAGTGAAAATTCTCAAAATGATCGATCAATTTACCTAGCGAAGTGCAAATGCTCAAAACGACCGGTCGGGTCGTTACATTCTCCCCCACTTAAACATACATTCATCCTCGAACGTGCCAAGACTCGTTCCAAGGCCATTAAATTGTAGTGTAACCTTACCATGAACATACCCAGGGGTGATCCCACATCACCCCACTCCACATAAGCCTGCCAACACAACATGACTGGAGATCCTTACTTCAACCTTAGTCCTTAAACTTTAAAACCCAATCTCCAACATCCAGAATTCATTACAAGACCCGAATCTCACATATACGCAGTGTATAAGTCTGAACAACTGATGCCAAGCCATAACCATGACCCAATATGTAACCATGTGATATACACATCACCCAAATACTCACATCAATCACTGCTAACCACCATAGCTGCCTAAAAGCAAATTTGGTACCGGTAGTAACCTCATATCGATTAGAACCTCGTTCAAAACCTCCATACACTACCGATGATGAAAGAAACACGTAGAATATCTTAACCACTCATCTGATCAATCAACCAAGAAGCTTATTCGTTCGACCAGGGCCATTGCCCAAATCCTCAGTAGAAATATAGTATCATTCTTCCAAACATTCCTTATCCCAATATGATAGTGCAAATCTCGGGTCTAAAAACCTCATCTCAGCCAGTACAAGTAGCCCAACCGACAAGTCTCAACAAAAATCATATAGAGCCCCATACAACACGGTTCCGTACACTCAACAAGTAATAATTTAGACATGATAGATAATAGTAAGAAAGTTAAATAAGAAGGCTACTAAGCAAGTTAAGCAGGCATGGTAATTTAACATTTTCCTACGAACTATTTTCAACAAGGTGAAAGCAAAATACAAGAATAATCATAAGGAGTTACATTTTATCACAATACCATTCGGCGCACAGCCTGATCCCATTATATGAGTCCACATAGGATACCCATCTAGCCATAATACTCGGGCTCACTGATCATATGTGCGTCAAGATCAAACACGATTGAGTGCACCAATATAACTATGGGAAGATGATTAGGCACAAAATACTAAGAAAGACAAGAACAACTATGGTGCAATAAGCAAGCCAACATCTTCAGGGCCATCTTGCCTATAACGCCATAAGGCCCATACAAAATTACAATATGCGTGCGGAAAATCATGTAACTCTCATAACCCATCATAGCATAAGAGAGAAACACATAACATAGACCAAGGCGCGAACAACATCTTTTCTGCTCGATGATATACATATGGTAATAGCTGCACAAGAGCAAGCAAATCCAATCCGATATAGAATACACATTCTCATTAGGCTCACAATTAATCCCCAAACCAAATTCGATCATTCCCAAATAGTTAAATAACCTCCCAAAAGTCCATAACCTTTCCATAACACATACCATTAATCACCCAATCCTCAACATTTCTTCACAATTGGAAATCAAGAAATAGTCTGCCAACGAGAACATCCAGTCTCCGAACCTCATATATACCAGAATTTTCATATTCAATCTCAACACCGCCACTCAAATGGCTGATACGTCACTCATACTTCATCATCTTATAGAAAAATACCCACAAGTCAAAACACAATGCACCTGTCAACAGGCGAACCCTCCTCCGGCGAAAACAAATAGTGCCAGTGTAATCTTATACACCCAAAATCGTCCATGTCATCAAAAACTTATATCCTTCCCTCCAAAACTAAACCGCAACCTTGTACATTCAACCTTTCAACCCCACATGGCGCATCGCCTCTAACATACTAACTCGTGACACTACAAAAATTCCGTATCAACTCTGAACCATGAGCAAATTGAACACCTCATCAACTGTGAACCTTTCATTTAACTCTAAGAGAACATCACCACGCACAATGTAGCTTCTATACTTGTAGCAAACATCCACTCCGGCCGTGGACATAACCATAATGAATTCTTTGGAACTCATTAACACATAATTAAGTCATCAGAACCGATTACCTCTA
This sequence comes from Nicotiana tabacum, assembly GCF_000715075.1. Taxonomy (NCBI): domain Eukaryota; kingdom Viridiplantae; phylum Streptophyta; class Magnoliopsida; order Solanales; family Solanaceae; genus Nicotiana; species Nicotiana tabacum. The sequence goes on along the minus strand of NC_134087.1, from coordinate 52,322,616 downwards.
ACTCAACCGAGTCACACATGCTGCCAACCCGAAAATATCCCAATCCAATATGCTCGCTCTAAAGGAACCTTCTGCAAATCCGAAGCCATTTCTTGCATCTCTCCAATATTTCCATGTAGATTCATTCTTGACATAGAACTACCGCAGATCCGATCACCATTCTTTATCGATCGCAACCCTGCCCGTACACAAATTCACAAATCCTTAAATGTTATATAAGACTTGGAACTCGCAAGAACCTTCTCGATACCCACTCACCTTACTCTAATATTCAATACACAACTAATGCACATCGAGCAACCCACGTTTCACCAACACATGGCTATTCGAAGAAACAACCAAGCAATCCCTCGGCCCATAAACTGATACAACGCATGATCCTACAATACAATCGTCATTAGCAGACTCCACCACTTAGGCCGAAGCCATAGAACACCTCATCTGCAATCCAAACTCCAAAGTACCATATCTTTATAACATGCCCCGATCTCGCATGGCTATTTAGCTGAGTACTTCAAAAACTCATGTAATACTAGTTATAGAACGCTCCGAAGACTCTGCCAAGCGATTTCCCATCCTTGCAATAGTCAAACAAATTCCCTAAATGCTCTAAAATGATAATATATGCATTCCACTGAATGGAAACCTCTTACGAAACACACGATCCAAACTCATCACGTAGGAGATGGCCCACCGGCTGTACACAAATCGACACCTTACCATGAATCCACCTTAATCACAACAATTAGGCCACCAACTAGTTTTCCCAAGTTTGTGCTCACCAACCAGATATAAGAACCCGCCTCGTACCATAAATGAACAACTGGAATATTTAACACTGCATCTGCTCCTGAGACTAGACAACACATCACGATGAAAATCAAGCATCCATAGCCCTTCGTAATCCATCCGCAGCTTTATAGATCGTCGACGCATAATGAATACTGAGTATGCCACTTCATATATGAACGAATAGGAAGAATCAAATTCGCATGTTTCCAGCTGAAACAAGGTCGCACGATATGGAAAGAAGAAAGGAAAATTTTCCTAAATGCCCTGTAGCCTCCCGAAGATTGGTATGGATATCATCAAACCGATCCGCAAGACTCTACTAGACACTTTTTCATTACTTGTAGGACCTACGAACTTGGTGCTTTGACACCAACATGTCACGACCCGAAATCCATAGGTCATGATGGCACCTAACCCAGCAAGTTAGGTTAACCAATTAACAGATAACATAAGTCTAATAAAAAAATATGATCAACCAATGATATGATTGGATTTCATACAAAATCCCAAGGATGGATAGTACAAGACATGAGCTACTAAGACTAGATTATTGCAAAAATAGATATGAAATATATTCAACTTCTATATAAAACATACTTAAACAGAATTTAACTCTAGAACTACCCAGGAACAAGGGGTAGCCACATCCGGAAGGCACGAACATCTTCAGAGTCAACTCCCGACATCATCCGCAGCTTCGCTCCAAAATCTGTGCGCAAGGTGCAGAAGTGTAGTATGGGTACAACCGACCCATGTACTTAATAAGTATCTTGTCTAACCTCGATAAAGTAGTGATGAAGATCTTTAGTTAAAATATACTCATTTATATAACCTGTACAGAAGACTAGCAAAAGAACAATACTAGTATATAACAGAATAGAGTACAAGAAAATAATTATGTGAAGTAGTAAATAATTTTTGGAAGAACCACGATTAATATTCCTCAATATCATGGCCAATCCTTTCCTTAGAGCGATAACCAACAAATCATAGTAATAAATCCATAGCTTTCATAATGTGAGAAATATAATCCAGATATCAAATCTAATGGCACAACAACTCCCTTCGTGCATTGATCTCATTCTCACCAAATATACGTGTAACAGTACCAACCAGGTGAAGGAAATGCCGACAATAGTAATGACAAGGTAGGAAAATAGGAATGATGACATCAATTAGGAAAGAAGAATATAATTTCACCTAACTAGCATGGTGAAAGGCATAGATGTAGATATAACAAATAGGGGGAGAGGGGAGGCATGATCTTTATAATCTAACAAGTAGAGGCATGAATGGCTAACATGGTAGAAAGACTATACTAAAGTGAAACAAACTATATACGACATGGATGTAAATATAACAACAGGAAGTAGGCATGATATTTGCAAGTTAAACAAGTAGAAGGCATGGGCAACACAACAGTAATTGAGATAGAGAACAAAGGCAGGACAATAATGACAAGTCACATAAGAAACATAGTTACGACAATAACAAATCAAGGTAAAGGCATGAACGTATACACAAGGAAAATGTATCACAATATAATGCATGTCCCTCGTCCTCGCCTGCACGGGAACACCCTTCGTGCAATGAACTCGTGATAATATAAAAGCATGATAATATAAATGAAATAGCACAATATCACTCTTCATGCTTTTACTCTCAAATGAAATGACATGACATCACCCTTCGTGCTTTACACTCAAATGTAATGGCACGGCATCATCCTTCGTGCTTTACACTTTACTTCACATGATAAAATATATGAAATGACATGGCATTACCCTTCGTGCTTTATACTTTTCTTCACATGATAAAATATATGAAATGGCACGACATCACTCTTCGTGCTTTACACTCTCCCTCACGTGATAATATAAATGCAGTGGCACGACATCACCCTTCGTTCTTTACACTCTTCCTCCCCAAGCATATGTATATTAATGATAAACAAGGTAGGAAGCATAAATAACATCAAGGAGAGTTGTTAAACGAATATTCCAAATGAACTCCAATCACCACTATCAAGCGAACAATAGATCAATAAACCCTCAAGACCCTGATTGTTCAAGTATTTCAACAAATCTCAAGGATGATCTACAACTCGAGTGTAGAACCTAATATCTCAATAATAATAGCCGTAGTAATGAATTAGTGATTAAGCATAATGAAGACTGAATTTGACACATCAGTGTTTTCTCAAAATTTTGTCAAATTTTAATCAAGTTATAATAAACTAAATCTTGGTTTCTAACATTTAATTCCGTATTCTTAGTAATCTAGAAGTCAAGTAAGACATGAAGCAAGAAGGTCACATAGTTCTACAAGGCATAATTTATAGTATAATCTACCCCCAAGCATGATTAACCATGGCACATGCATATGCTCGTCACCTCATATATGTATCACCCCTGCATGTAGAAAATAATATCAATTAGTAGAAAAAATTCCCTCAACAAAGTTAGGCAAGACGCTTACTTCAAACGAGCCAAATCGATACCCTAAAAGCGCCATCCTGCTCAAATCATCCTCCGAACGGCTCGAAACTAGCCCAAAGCAACACAAAGGCATCAAATAATACCTAAGGAAATAATTCTAAATAATAAAGGTCGAATCTTTGATCAAAATCTCAAAGTCAACTAAAAAGTCAAACCCAGGCCCACACCTCGGAACCCAAGCTCATAAAATCCAACAACTAATTCAATTACGAGTCCAACCATACTAATTTCACTCCAATCTTGCTCCAAATCGATGTTCAAAACTCAAAAATTCATTAGGAATGTTTAGACAAAACCCCCCAATTTCTCTTTTGAAACCCTCGATCAAATGTCAAAATAAAGATAGATTCATGATATAAAATTAAAAATGAGTAGAGAACACTTACCCCAATCCACATGGTGAAAATTACTTCAAGAATCGCCTCAATCCGAGCTCCATAGCTCCAAATATATAAAAATGGTTGAAACCCCCAAAATAGAGTACTTTATATTCACTGGACATAAATACCCTACGCGATCACGGGACATCCTTCGCGATCACAATAAACAAATGCTACTTCCATAAAATTACTCTACGCATTCGTGATACTAGCCATGCGAACGCGATAACCACAGGTGCTAAGGCTCCACGAACATGGACTGACTTGCGCGAACGCGATGAAGAATTCTCTAGTTCCAGCTCCTGCTCAACCCTACGCGTTCGCGATACCCCATGCGTGAACGTGAACAGAAACCAATCCAACCTTTCCGCGATCGCGTACCATCTGCCACGTCCGTGATGAACAAATCCATTAGTAGATCAAATTACTCTTCTCGATCGCGGTTGAACCTTCGTGATTGCGAAGAACACTGGCGGCATCAGATGACAACAAAAACCAGCAATGTATGAAACTCCAAAATGGTACGAAATTAATTCGAAACACATCCGAGCCCCTCGGGACCCCATCCGAACATACCAACAAGTCCCATAACGTAATGCGGACCTACTCTAGGCCTCAAATCACATATAGCAACATCGGAACGATGAATCACACCTCAAATCAAAATCAATAAACTTGGAACTTTCAATTTACAAAACTCGCGCCGAAACATATCAAATCAACCCAAAACGAACTCAAATTTTGCACACACGTCCCAATTGATATATCGAAGCTATTCAAATCCTCGAAACCACAATCCAAATCTGATATCCTCAAAGTCAACTTCCGGTCAAACTTCTAAAATTTTCAAACCTTCAAATTTCCAACTTTTTCCAATTGGTGCCGAATCCTTCTAGGAATATCCAAATGCAAATTCGAGCATACGCCCAAGTCCAAAGTCACCATCCAGACCTAACAGAACCATCAAAACTCCAATCCGATATCAAATACTAAAAAGTCAAACTTGATCAATTCTTCCAACTTAAAGCTTCAATTCATAAAGTTCATTCTTCCAAATCGATTCAGAATAACCTGAAAATTAAAACGAACGATTCACACAAGTAATAATATATCATATGAAGATACTCGTGCCCTCAAACTACCGAGAAAAATGAAAATTCTCAAACAACCGGTCGGGTCGTTACAGATACCTACCATTTCCCTTTGGCTTTCACCCGAAACTCCGGCGATAAATTTTTCGGCAACTCGTCGGTCGCGAAAAACACCACCAAACACACTGCTTCTCCGTCTTTGCTTCTTTCAACCTAAGAACCCTATTTTCCTTCTAGCATAATGCTAGAATCCCTTTGTTTTAGCATTTGCTAGAATGAAATGAGTGTTTCAAGGTCAAACAAATGTTGCTCGTGTTCTATGGCACCTCTTTATTGCTCGAGTTAATGGTGAATCCCCTCGTGTGGTAAAACCTCAAATCCCTTTTACCCATGTCTTTGAGTTTGTATTTTATTTTGGGTTCGATTTGTAGTTGTTGTAGTTTAAATTCTGTTTAGTGATCATTTTTGTTTAATGTTCAATCTAATTTTTGACTTCGTCGTCATTTAACTTAATCGTTTCTGTTAGTTTTGCCCTACTATTAACATGTATTGTGCTTCGATTTGAAATTAGTATTAGGTTCAAGTTTGTAACTTTTTAGTTTTTAATTGTCGTGTTTAATTAGTCGCCCTAATTAACTAAAGTTTAATATCTTGGCAAAATCACTTGTCAATTAGTTACTCGTTTGTTTAAGCTAATTGATATAATTAGTTGTTTGTTAAGTTGCTGAAATTTAATAGTTCTAGTTCTGTTTTTCATTTTGTTTGTGGTTCAAATGCAATTATCTATTTGGTGATTTTAAACATGCTGGAAAATACAACTACTTTGCTTTTGTGTCAGATTTTTGGTGAAAAGTGGACTGTTTTGGCACACAAAAGTTAGTCTTTTGGACAGATTTTTGGCAGACCAGCAGGTTCTGCTCACATGACTTGGGACCATTTTACATAGGTTTTCTTGGATAGGTATATCCTACCCTCCCATAGGGAAGAGTTGTGGTGTCAGTTTGAGCAGCTCCAGTAGGGTCATATGTTAGTGACCGATTATGAGCGAGATTCTCTAAGTTGTCTCGCCATGTGCTTATGATACTTCCTACTAACATAGAGAGAGTGCAGAGGTTTGTTGTGGGGTTGCACTCTAGTATGGTCGGATAGGTTGATATTGGGGCTTCTTATCAGCTAGTAGTGGAGATTGATTGGAGAATTGAGGGATACCGTTAGAGGGGTAGAGAGAAGATGCAACAGGACAAGAGGTCCCCTTTTTCTAGAGAGTTTAGAGGTGCCCCACCTGGGGAAAGAGGTCAGCTTGGGAGGGGTCAGCTTAGCAGGCTAGCCTATACAGCACCACCACCTCCTCAGGGTACCCCAGCGTGACCCTATTTTAGTGCCATGACGGAGAGGTTATACCGCCCACCAGCTATCCAGGGTTCTTCCAGTGGGTATTCAGGCCATCAAGGTCAGACTTCGGGGAACAAGTCTATGGTACTAAGGTTGTTATGAGTGCGGGTATATAGGTCACATGAAGAGATTCTATCCCAGACTTTGAGGCAAGGCAGTGCTGCGGTGTCATCAGCCCATGATTACAGCACCAGTCGTCTGACCGCCTAGAGGCGGAGGGCAGGCAAGTAGGGGCTATCCTAGAGGTGGAGGCCAGGCATGGGGAGGTCAGCTAGATATTGTTCAGTCAGGTGGAGGCTAGCTAGCCGGTGCTCCAGCCAGGTTCTATTCCTTTCCGGCCAGATTCGATATAGTGGCCTCAAATTCCATGATCACAGGTATTATTTTTGTCTGTGGCAGGGATGCTTCGGTATTATTTGATCCAGAGTCTACCTATTCACATGTGTCATCTCTATTTGCTCATTTCTTGGATATTCCTCGTGAGTCCTTGGGCACTCTTATTTATGTGTCCACTCCTATAGGTGATTCTGTCATTGTGGATCAGATCTATCGATCCTGTGTGGTTATATTCTGTGGTTACGAGACTAGAGTGGATCTTAGATATGACCGACTTTGAGGTAATCCTGGGCATGGACTTGCTATCCCCATATCACTCCATCCTTGATTGCTATGCAAAGACTGTTACCTTAGTAATGCCAGAGTTGCCTAGATTGGAGTGGAAGGGTTCATCTGTCAGTACATCCAGTCGGGTTATCTCTTTTTTGAAGGCTCGACATATGGTCGAGAAGGGTTGTTTGGCTTATCTAGCTTATGTTTGGGATACTACCGCAAAGACTCTGGTGATTGATTTAGTGCCAGTAGTCTGGGAGTTCGCTGATGTGTTTCCTTCTGACCTTCCAAGCATGCCCCTAGATCGTAATATTGACTTCTGTATAGATTTGGCTCCAGGTACCCAGTCTATATCTATCCCACCATACCGTATGGCTCCGAAAGAGTTGAAGGAGTCAAAGGAGCAGCTTGAGGAGTTTCTAGTAAAGGGGTTCGTCACACTAAGTGTATCGCCTTGGAGTTCACCAGTGTTATTTGTGAAGAAGAAAGATGGGACTATGCGAATGTGTATTGATTACCGCTAGTTGAACAAAGTTACCATTAAGAACAAGTAGCCGTTGCCGCGTATTGATGATTTGTTTGACCAGTTGCAGGGTGCTATGGTGTTATCTAAGATGGACTTGAGATTAGTGTACCATCAGTTAAAGATTCGGGACTAGGATTTTTCGAAGACTGCCTTCCGTACTAGATATGGCCATTATGAGTTTCTAGTGATGTCCTTCGGCTTGACTAACGCCCCAGCGACGTTTATTAATTTGATGAACATGGCGTTCAAGCTTTATATTGATTTGTTTTCATTGTCTTTATTGATGACATTTTGATCTACTCACGTAGCATGGAGGAGCACAAGCAACATTTGAGAGTGGTGCTTCTAACCATGCGAGAACAGAAGCTATATGCTAAGTTCACCAAGTGTGAGTTTTGGCTAGATTCTGTGAATTTCTTGGGGCATGTTCTATCAGGCGAGGGTATTAAGGTGGATCCCAAGAAGATCGAGGCAGTTTAGAGTTGGCCTTGTCCTACTTTGGCGACTGAGATAAAGGAGTTTCTTGGGGTTAACAGGTTATTATTGCCGGTTTGTGGAGGGCTTCTCATCCATTGCAGCATCTTTGACTAGATTGACCCAGAAGGGTGCTCCGTTCCGTTGGTCTGATGATTGTGAGGTGAGCTTTCAGAAGCTCAAGACAGCTTTGACAACAACCCCTGTTCTAGTGTTGCTTTCCGGTTCGGGGATGTGTACAGTATATTGCGATGCTTCGCGTGTTGGCTTGGATTGTATACTGATGCAAGAGGGGTGAGTTATTGCATATGCTACACGTCAGCTGAAGATCAATGAGAAGAATTACCCTGTGCACGATCTAGAGTTAGCCGCGATTGTTCATGCTCTTAAGATCTGGAGGCATTATCTTTATGGGGTGTCCTGTGAGGTTTACACTGATCATCGCAGATTGCAACATCTGTTTAAAAAAGGGATCTCAATTTGAGGCAGTGTAGATGGCTTGAGTTACTGAAGGATTATGATATCACCATTCTTTACCATCTAGGCAAGGCGAATGTAGTGGTAGTTACTTTGAGCAGAAAGGCACAGAGTATGGGTAGCTTGGCATTCATTTCAGCAGAAGAGAGGCCACTAGCTCTAGACATTCAGTCCTTGGCTAACAGACTTGTGAGGTTGGACATTTCAGAGCCCAGCGAGTTTTTACATGCGTCATTGCCCAGTCTTCCCTATTGGAGCAGATTAAGGCTCGATAGTTTGATGATCCGCATTTGATGCTTCTAAGAGAAACGGTACTATAGGGTGGTGCAAGGAGGTTTCTATCGGTGAGGATGGTGTACTGTGACTCCATGGCCGTCTATAGTTCCTAATGTCGATGGCTTGAGGGAGAGGATTCTAGAGAAGGCATACATTTCTTGGTATTCCATTCATCCAGGTGCTACGAAGATGTATCGTGACCTGAGACATCATTATTGGTGGCGGCGGATAAAGAAAGACATAGTTCAGTATGTAGCTAGGTGCCTAAATTGCCAGCAGGTTAAGTATGAGCACTAGAGGCAGGTGACCTACTTTAGTAGATGACTATACCGGAGTGGAAATGGGAGCGTATTACTATGGACTTCGTAGTTGGGTTGTTGTGGACCTTGTGGAAGTTAGAAGCAGTTTAGGTCATTGTTGATAGGTAGACCAAGTGTGCACACTTTATTCCAGTTGTGACTACGTATACTTCAGAAAGGTTGGCCCAGATTTATATTCAGAAGATAGTTCGGTAGCATGGTGTGCCTATTTCTATCATATCAGATAGAGGCCCTCAGTTTACTTCACATTTCTAGAGACCATACAAAGTGAGTTGGGGACCCGTGTAGAGCTCATCACCGCATTTCATCCACAAACCGACAGGTAGTCAGAGCGGACGGTTCAGATCCCGGAGGACATGCTCAAAACATGTGTGATTGACTTTGGAGGGCAGTGGGATAATTCTTACCTTTGGTCGAGTTTACTTACAATAATAGTTATCAGTCTAACATTGAGATGGATCCATTTGAGGCTTTATATGGTCGGCGATGTCGTTCTCCCATCGGGTGGTTTGAGCCTGACGAGGCTAAGTTATATGGTACTGATTTGGTGAAGGATGCCTTGTAAAAGGTAAAGTTGATTCAGGAGCGACTTCGTATAGCAAAGTCCAGACAGAAGAGCTATGGGGATCAGGAGGCGTGTGATTTATCATTTATGGTGGGCGAGAAGGTCCTCTTGAAAGTCTCGTCGATGAAGGGGATCATGAGATTCAGGAAGAAGGGCCAGTTGAACCCCAAGGTTTATAGGCCAATTTGAGGTGTTGAGACGACTTGGGGAGGTTGCTTATGAGCTTACTTTACCTCCCAGCCTATCAGGAGTTCATCTGGTTTTCCACGTGTCTATGCTCCGGAGGTATCACACCAACTTTCCACATGTGCTAGACTTCAGCACTATTTCAGTTAGATGAGAGCCTGGGTTATGAGGAGGAGCAAGTTGCCATTGTTGCTAGACAGGTTCGCCAGTTGAGATCCAAGAGGATTTCCGCGAAAAGGTTCAGTGGAGGGGCCAACTAGTCAAAGAGGCGACCTGGGAGTCCGAGGAGGACATACCGTGCAGATATCCACACTCATTCAGAACTCCAGGTATGATTATAAACCCGTTCAAGGACGAATGTTTGTTTAAGAGGTGGAGAATGTAACGACCCGACCAGTCATTTTGCCTTCTAAAACTCTGTTCCCCTAAATAAGACTTCTCGTACGTGCATTTACTATTTTATGACTTGAGGGGATGGTTAGTTCAGGATTTGGGAGGGTCTGGGTTGAAACCGAAATGCTTGGTTCCTTAAGGTTGGCTAAAAAGGCTAAGTTTGAATTCGGTCAACATTTTGAGCAAACGACCTTGGAATCAGGATTTGACGGTTCTAACAGGTTCTTATGATGATTTTGGACTTGGGCATATGTTTGGATCGAATTTTGGATTACCCGGGAGAATTTTGGCGCCTAATGGTGAAAATTGGTTCTCTGAAGGTTTTTGAAGTTCTTTAAATTTGGTTTGGAGTAGGTTTTGGCGATATCAAGTCCAAATGGAATTCCGAGATCGGGAATAGTTCCGTAATGTCATTTAAGACTTGCACACAAAAATTGGGGTCATTCCGAGTAGTCTAAGTACTATGATTTGACGCGTTCGGAGTGATTTAGGAACTTGAAGTTCATATTTTTATTCAATTTGTTTTTGGAGTGTGATTCTTGGTTTTGTTATTATTTTATGCGTTTCGAGAGTTCGAGCAGGTCCGTTTTATGTTTACAGACTTGATGGTGTAATTGAACGGGGTCCTGAGAGGCTTAGGTGTGTTTTGGACCACCCGGAGCAAAGTTTGAAAAACCAGAAAGTTCCAGTTCTGGTTTCCTTCTACGCGAATGCGGAAGAACACTCGCGATGGCATAGAAGGATTTGGGGGACTAGGGCTGGGGCATTTTTTCCCTTTGCGTTCGCGTAGGCAGGACCGCATTCACGGAGGCCTTGGCCCTTTGGCCTTCGCGTTCGTGCTTGAAAGGCTGCGTTCGCATAATAGCCTGGGCCTGGGCCACCCACTGTTTCCCTTCACGTTCGCGTGCCTGGCCCCGCGTTCCCATAGAGATTTTTTCTTGGGTCCCTACTAATGGCCATCGCGATCGCGAGAGCTTGGTCGCGATCGCGTATAAGGACCCCTGGGCAGAATCGTCTTTTAAAAACGGGACTTAGGCTATTTTGGCTCATTTTCTTCCATTGTTGGGCAATTCTTGGAGCTCTTAGATAGGGGATTTCACTTAGCACTTTGAGATAAGTAATTTCTACACAATATGAGTTAAATACATAGTTTATGGGTAGTTTATAACATGTAAATTAGTGAAAACCATGGGTTTAGGTAAAAATCTAGGTTTTTGATAAAAATGAGATTTAACCACGCAATTTGTTATGAAATTTAGTAAAAATCATATACTCCATTTGAGTTCATGAGGCTATGGCTAACAACTTTCTTTGAAAATATCCGGAATCCGGGCACGTGAACTTGGGGGTGAATTTTAGGGATTCTTCAAATTGGCTTGGGAAATCACTTTGATAGTTAGGATATGAACTTTTAAATATATATTAGTTATTTATATAATATTTGACTAGTTTCGAGTCATTTGACATCAAATTGAGGGTCTGGGCTCAATCTTGGATCGGAAAGTAGGCTTTGAGGCGATGTAAGTCTCTTTTCTAACCTTGTAAGAGGAAATTTACCCCATAGGTGAACTTAATTAATATGTGCTTCTATTTGTGGGGGCTACATATGTACGAGGTGACGAGAGTCCGTATGTAGCTACTATTCATGCTTATGTTCGGGTAGCTTAGGTTTACACCATACTTTGTTGACACCGTTATTGATTATGTTTATTTATTGTATCGAATATGGCTAAGGTTGAGGATTTTAAGATTTTAAAAGTTTCAAATTGAATTTCTTTATTTTGGAAAGAATTGTGGGATACTATGGTAACTTGAGAAATTTATATTCAACCGCGTCGCAGGTATTTTTCCACGAGCAGGGTAACCTTTCCACTACTCTCGTGGGAGCAGGCCGTTCGCCTCGATGGGTTAATATATGCATCTATGGTTCGTATCGTTCGACCCTCGGCAGTGCACACAGTTATGCATATGTATATTTGGATCGTGTCGTACGTCCTCGGCATAATTTGTGCATGGTACTAGTATTTGGAATCCCCTTTATATTTGATATTTATTTATTGGCTTGAGAAATTACATGTTTAAATGAGGAAAATGATTCGGTTCTTACTCGTGGTGAAAGGATTGTTTATTTTTTCTTACTTTGAATTCTATTGTCATTTATATCTATCATGTTTAATTAGAATTTCATATTATTATATTGTTGGCCTAGTCGAAGTCGACCCCTCGTCACTGCTTCTTTGAGGTTAGACTAGATACTTACTGGGTACATGCTATTTATGTATCACACTACACTTCTGCACTTAAATGTGCAGGATATGAGGCAGGTGCATCTGGATACCAGTCTGGTACGCACACTTGATTTCCACTTCGAGACTTTCCGGTCAGCTGCCTTCCGAGTCATTCTGCAGCAGCTGGAGTCTTTCTTTTGTTATATTTTTCTGTCTATTTCACTTCAGATAGTAGACTAGTATTCTTTTATATATTCTACTAGAATGCTCATACACTTTGTGACACCAGGTCTTGTCACATATTAGTAAACTTATGATTTTAGGTTTTATTTCTATGATTATGATTACACTCAGTTTCTTTCGTCTTATTATTTAAAATCTATCATTTCTTAAAACTTTTAAATTAAGGTAAGTTTAATTACTTGAAAACCTATTAAAAGAGAAGTCATGTGGTTAGTTCACTGTCAGTTTGCCTAGGGCGGCGTTGGGCGCCATCAAGGCCTATATTAGAATTGGGTCGTGACACTTGGTAACTTATTTCGTCATAATTTCTATTATCTGAATTTTTTCGAGGTTGTAATCGAGATATTGTTTGTTTGTCTTGTCGTCAAACCTCTCTATCCTTTAATCAAGGAAATGCAACTTTTTCCTTTATGTCATTTTAATCCATTGTGTTTAGTTCTTCTTACATATATGGTTCTTTTCCTGCTAATTTAAGTGACATGACATGCATACATAGTTTTTGGCTAGATTTTAGAAAGCCTGCCCAATCTTGAATTGAATCGAGGAAAAACACTTTGAAGATAAGGAAAAGGCTTAAACACTTTGGTGATAAGCCTGTGTCAAGTGCACGAGGAACCAAAATAGTTATATCCGTAGAGGTTAAAGATCTTCATCTCAATCTATCCTAAAAATCCAACTTAAGGATATTTGAATAGGTTGAAGTTTTGTTGGACTAATCAATGAAAAACATTTGCCACAGCGTGCCATAATCTAATCATATAAGGGAATATGACCCAAATCTCTAGAGAAGGTACATTCCATGGAATTTTAAATGGATTAGCAGGTACTGAAGTGCATCATTCCACATCAATATAAAGACCAAGAAAAGGCGGCTCCAAATTGTCAAAGGTCATTTGTTGCGAACATGATATTGACTACTTTACACTTGACAAGCAGTTATGTCCATCGATGCCAAACCTGAGAAGAAATAGTATTTTTGGCATTCTTCAGGCTATGAGGCCCTTTTTCTGCTACCCAAACACTTTATATCCTTCATCACCCTATTTGAGCTTGTTTTATTTTTCTTTGACCCCCCTGTTTTGGAATCAAGTATAGAGTATATATATATATATATATATAGAGAGAGAGAGAGAGAGAGAGAGAGAGTGAGAAGATCCATGCCACCAGAAAATAAAGGCTGGGGCAATTTGTTTTTTAAAAAAAAAGATAAGAAAAAGAAAAGAGAAAAGAAAGAAAGAAAAATGATGGACAAAAAAACGAAAGCTTTCGTTTTAGTTCGAACTATATTTGCCTTGATTCCTTTAGAGGATACATAGGCAGCTCTACATTAGAGTTCAATCTAACCAAAAGGAAAAAAATTCCCAGTATCTGAAACTGGAGCAGAAGTTTTTTATGTTTTTTATGAAGAGTTGCCAAGAGTTGTAAGTTACAACCCCGTCATCTTGAATATATTTTGAGCCTTCATACAACCCTTTCTTTCTGACCCTATCCAAAAGCCTTCCAATTAAAACCTTCCAATTAGTCTTAAGGAATGCCAAGAGAAGCACACAATAAGCAATAGTTGTCACACGATATAGAACAATGTCTAGTTGCTCGCACAAAAAGGCGAAAAAAAGAAGAAGATAATGATTGAAAATGAGAGAGTCTTATTGGTGAAAACCCTCATGGGCATTGGAACGCGATAGTAAGTAGAGATAAATAAATAAGAGAGGTCGGTTGGTGAAAACCTTTCGGTGCACTGCTGGTCGAAGTTGATCTATGATTTGATGCAAATGATTCGCACAAAGAGGCCAACTTCAAAGACGAAAAGGAACAACAAGAAGAAAGGGTAGATTGGTTGGATAGATTCGGCCCCTCAGTCCAAAATGCATTCTCATGATCATTAAAGTTGGCTACCACATTCGAAAGATCCCATTCTTTCTTTCATTCCCCTTAAAGCGACATTTTTAGTTAAATACTATTCCTTCTCACTTTTACATCGCGTCATTTTTTCCATTTGCATTATTATTTTGAGTCAGTCTTTGTTAAAACAAACAAGAAAAAATTTCAAAATCTGTTACCAGCTTTCTAACTATACAAAGCAAGTTCTATTCTAGCACATCAAAGAGGACATACCCAGGAGCAACATGCACAATAAGTTATTGAAGCTAAACAAGATCTGAGGGTTCATGCAGACGGAAGTTCTAAAGAGAAGTTTGTTTGTCTATTTGTTTAGAAGCCAACCAAGAAAAGGACACAAAATTAGTCACCATTTCCCAAATATGCAAAACAAAGGATGTGGAGCATACACAACAGGGACGAAGATACAAATCTATATGTGATCTTCTTTTGATAAACATGCTTGAAAAGACTAACAATGCATTTCAAAGAAATCAGAAAGAGTCACCTGAGCAAAACTTGCTTCAGGGGTAAAAGATGATATTTTTTTACACTCAAAAACTAGTACTGGTACGAGACAACCAAGTTTAATCCCGAGAGAAAAATTCGCCCAAAACAAATCTTTGCTTTTTAGACAAGGGTCAGAGACACCATGAACATCCATGTATGAAATAGTTAGGGACGACATTAGAAAGCCAAAGTTTCCAGAACATGGTGCAGAGCCTCTAAGCCGCTTGGTACCAAACTGAGAAATCAGTTCTCTAACAACGAGGTGGTCGTGGATTCAAACTACTCGGGGCATTCAAGGCCACAAACCGACCACCACTGTTAAACTCACAAATCTCTCTTTGTTTGAAGAAGGAAACAAAGTAGTGCAGAAATGAAGTTCTCAAAGGACGAATGTCACCAAAGGTAAGTTCTTCAAAGTCTCTGCTTTTTCTTTCTAGGCATGCTCATAATCATATCATCAGCCACTACATTTTCCAATATAAGGTACACCAGTCCTTAGTTGAGGTTCCATTTTGACACATGGCACACCACTCCCTAGTTGCATGTTTAGTATAGGGTACACCAATTCCTAGCTGTACTTTCCAACATAAGGTATACAAATCCTTAGTTAGGTTTCATTTTAATACAAGGTATCCTATTCCCTGGATACCGTCTCTTAGTGATACAGGGTGCCAACCCCTAGTTATATTCTATCTCAGTAATATAGGGTGCCAACCCCTAGTTACATTCCTTCTTACTGATACAGGGAGCCAACCCCTGGTTACATTCTTTCTCAGCGATACAGGGCGCCAACCCCTGGTTACATTCCCTCCAAGTCCTTCAAGCTCACTTGTAGGAGATGCACTATCTATGTTTGAGTCATTCTAATAGGAGATGCACTTCCTAATCTGAACCATTAGTCCTAGGAGATGCACTTCCTAGTCAAGTCCCTCAACCTCATTCGTAGGAGACGCACTTCCTAGTTTGAGTCATTCCAATAGAAGACGCACTTCCTAATCTAAACCATTAATCCTAGGAGACGCATTTCCTAGTCCGAGTCTTTCAACCTCATTCGTAGGAGATGCACTTCCTAGTTTGAGTCATTCCAATTGGAGACACACTTCCTAATCCAAACCAAGAATCCTAGGAGACGCACTTCCTAGTCCGTCTTTCAACCTTATTCATAGGAGATGCATTTCCTAGTTTGAGTCATCCTGATAGGAGACGCACTTCTTAGTTTGAGTTATTCCAAAAGGAGACGCACTTCTTAATCTGAACCATCAATCCTAGGATACACACTTCCTAGCTCATGCCTTTCAACCTCATTCGTAGGGGACACACTTTATAGTTTGAGCCATTCCAATAAGAGACACACTTCCTAATCTAAACCACCAATCTTAGGAGACGCACTTCCTAGTTTAAGTCTTTCAATCTCATTCGTAGGAAATGCACTTCCTAGTTTGAGTTATTCCAATAGAAGACACACTTTCTAATTAAAACCATCAATCCTAGGAGAAGCACCTCCTAGTACAAGTCCTTCAACCTCACTCGTAGGAGATGAACTTCCTAGCTTTGTATCATCCTAGTTCATTCCAATAGGAGACACACTTCCTAACCTCACTCAGTAACCCTAGGAGATGCAATTCCTATTTCGAGTCTTTCAATCTCATAATAATTCCAATGCTACCCATGGGAGATGCACCTCCTAATCTATGTTTTATCAGTTCCACTCCTAAGAGAAGCACATTCGATTTGTAGTCTTCAATATCATTTTTGCATTTTTCAAATAAAATAAGCTGATCTGCAGCTTTACCCAATAACTCAAAAAAATTTCTCAGTGCCAAATTGGGGCAGAAATTTTTGTTTGTTTTGTTCGTATTTGATGGCTTTGCAGGCCCAGCCATAGAGCATAGGTTGTGATGATTAAAGCTTGAAGTTTCAGTTATCATCGGAAGAAAGAAGTCTTTCGATCACAGGATAGTTGGAGTTAACTTTGACAATGTGTCAACAACCTAGCTTCTCAAGATTCATCTTCACAATTTCGGATCAGGAAAGCATACAAGCAACCGAGATTGAGTCATAATCTTTTCTTCAAAGAGCGTCAAGATCCAATCTAAGTCAATACAAGCGAGCAGGTCAAGAATCAAGATTTGACTCTAGAAGGCACATAAATAAGAATTTTGTAACTTCTAGTTTGCAGACATATGTAGCTCTCTACTCTTTTCCTTTTGATGTAAGAAACAAGTAGCAATAACAACGACAACAACAACAACAACAACGGTCTTAACTCAGTATTCGTTAGTCCCAGCTACCAAAATTTTCCTAGAACTATACTGACCTGATGCCTTTATAGCCAAACATATGTAGGAAACCTCGGAAGCAAGGTTCGGTCAACTTTTTCAAAGAAATGCTTTCATTAGAGTGATATCTAGGAAAAGTTAGTCATGGTATTCACCATCTTTGCACGAAAACTCTTCAAGTTCTCGAGTAAAGAGGGGCAGCTGTAAATGCCTATATTTTGACCACATTTTTGTCTTATGATTTTGTGTTTAAATTAATTATCTTATGTGTAGTAATAGAATTGTGAAGAATTGGGGCAATTAGTTTTTGTTTCATCAGTTGGACCAAAATCTTGCAAAACCAACGGTCCAATTCGGCCAACCCAGTCAAAAAATGGCTGGCCAAGACTTGGTTCAAAACGACGTAGTTTCAAGATGAAACTATGTTGTTTCATTAAGTGAGCCAAGATCAAATCTCAGCCCTTTATCTTTCCCTCATCCAACGGATATAATTTGATCTCTCTTCTAGGTATTTAAGACCTAGAGTGGCCAAAAAGTTACCCCATTTTCCATTTATTTCTTTCCTTCTTCCTTTCCTTTCCCTCTCCCTCAGACTAGTACCGCTCCACCCACTGCCGCCTTACTCCGCGCCGAAAATCGCCCACCAACAGCGGTCATCGTCCAAACCACCCAAAAATTTTACCATACAATCCCCTCAACCTTCTCTTCCCAAATATCCAACCCAAATCCCTCAAAACCCGCTCAAATTCCACGATTTTTAGATCTAAGAAAACCTAGTTGCCGTCTATTTTCCTAAAATCAAAGAACTCTAGTCACTACCACCCCATAAAATATACATGAATGGATAGAGCTCCACGATATCTAACATTTCTCCTTGGGTTTCACCCGAAACTTCAGTGATATATTTTTCGGCAACTCCCCGGTTGCGACAACCACCACCAAACACACTGCTTCTCCGTCTTTGCTTCTTTCGACCCAAGAAACCTCTTTTCCTTTCGGCATAATGCTGGAATCCCTTTATTTTAGCATTTTCCGGAATGAAATGAGTGTTTCAAGGTCGGACAACTATTGCTCGAGTTCCCGGGCACCTCTTTATTGCTCGAGTTAGCGATGAATCCCCTCGTGTGGTAAAACCTCGAATCCCTTTTACCCATATCTCTGATTTTGCGTTTTCTTTTTTGTTTAGTTTGTAGTTGTTGTAGTTTAAATTCTGTTTAATGATCGTTTTAGTTTAATGTTCAATCTAATTTTTAATTTTGTCATTATTTAACTTAATCAATTTTATTAGTTTTGCCCCATTGTTAACATGTATCGTGCTTCGATTTGAAATTTGTTTTAGGTTCACGTTTGTAACTTTTTAGTTTCTAATTGTCATGTTTAATTCGTCGCACTAATTAACTAAAGCTTAGTATCTTGGTAAAATTATTTGTCAATTAGTTGCTCATTTGTTTAAGCTATTTGTTCTACGAAGTTGTTTGTTAAGTTTCTGAAATTTAGTAGTTCTAGTTTTGTTTTTCAGTTTGTTTGTGGTTTAAATGCAATTATTTATTTGGTGATTTTGTTTAAAATCAGTAGGGTGGTACTGATTTGGTGTAAAGCTGAAAGTTAGAATGTGTTAATCATGAAATAAGTACATGTTTGTTTTTTACTGTTTTAAGCATGTTGAAAAATACAACTACTTTGCTTTTGTGTCAGATTTTTAGTAAAAAGTGGACTGTTTTGGCACACAAAAGTTAGTCCTTTTGGACAAATTTTTGGTGAACTAAAATCTATCCAAAAGGATTTTTTTTTCTACTTAAAAGACACATCTTCTACACACTCTAGACACTGAATATACACATCTCTACTCACTAAAAAAAGGGAGAACTTTGAGAGAAAATTTCAATTGAAGCTTCCTTTAGTAAGCTAAAATTATAAGCTTTAGGAGTGAGTCTTAAAATGCATAATCTTTCGGAAAAGTAGAAGAGTCTTAAAGTTTGTTTGTGAGTTCCTTCTCTTGAAAAATCACTGGTTTTGCTAAGATTTCTGGGTTGCTTTGGCACTGCCGATTTTGTTGTTGTTCCTACTATTATTTCTCTTGTCTTTGTTGCTGAATTTTTATCGCTGCACTGCTGTATTTTATTATTCTGCAATCCAAGTAACTTTCAAATTCTTGTATTGGAGATTCTTGATGAAATAAGAAGGATTTGACCCTGGTTTGGCTTATGAAACATAATTGCATTTCAAGATAAATGTTATTTTAGTTGTTATCATCATGTAAATCTTTTGGAAGTTTGTTAAATCATCAGTTCTTCTTTACATCGTGGTCGAAACTGCATTCTACTCAGTCTATATCAAATAGGGTAGCGTAGATGCTCATTCACAATTTACTTTTTGTGATTAAAGTTCATTCAGCAGTTCGTGTTCCATATTTGAGTTTAGGTTACTTGACCCTCTATTTTGACTTCCTTCATGAGTTTTCATTAAAATATTTATACATATTCACGCTAATATCTTTGGTTTGGTTCAGTTATACTTTATACAACTGATACGTTAGCATTCGTATTTGTTAAGATTGGTAACCAAGTTTTCAGCTATTAAGGTATAAAAGAAAGTTACATGTTAGGGATATAAGTGTTAGGTACCAAAATGAAGGGAATTGGACTCCAAAAATATTAACCGCCTCTTTTTATTGGTCAACATTAGGCCATGAGTAACTTTAATAATCACATACGTGTCTTTTCTTTGCCTTACTGTTTTATTCCCAAAGAAATCGCTAGGAAGCTTTTAGGTCCATTATCTATACTCGATAAACGCTATACCTTAGGTTGTCCCAAAATCTTTAACACTAAGTTAGTCGAATATCCTTCTCTTAAATTTAAGTAATAATTTAATAACTTAGTCAGTAATAAATTATTTTTAAACGCTAGGCGATTAGTAGGCTGTAACACCCCGTAAATTCGGCTTAGGTATGAATGAGTTAAAGGAGTAGTAAGGTTATACTTTGAACATGTGAAGTCCCATCGGGATGATTATGGGTGAAAATAGTTGTTTCAAAATCAAGATGGAAAGTAAGGAACATAAGATTTGACAAAATCGACTAAGTTTGCAGAATGTTTGTCTTCTAGCAGGTTTTAGTGAAAATGTATAAGGAATTTAGGCAAACTCAAAACACGAAAGTTGTAGCCTTTGAAATAGCTTTCCAACGATATATTATAGAGCTTTAACGGATCTCTGTGCAAAAAGTTATGCGCGTTTTACAAAATAGTATGCGATATGCGCGCCCCTAACGCGACCGTGCTTCTTTTGAGGCTATGTTACTCCGCGGTCAGTAGCGCGGCCAGGTCTTCAGGTGCGCGGGCGCACTCGTGGGGGGTCGTTTTAAAGCCATATTTCGTCCCCCACAGCCCCAAAACATAAAAACTTGCTCTAGAAAGGGGAACTCTCAAAACCTAACTCCTTAAGGGTCCTTCCACCACCCAAGATAAGTTCTAATGGTGATTCTAAGTTAATTTCAATTTTCCAACATCTTATTAACATGGATAAACCCTCCATATCATTAGATATTCGATTGTGACATCATTGTTGAGAGAAGGAAGCCTAGAACTTGAATTCAAAGGGTTTGAACTTCTAAAAGGTAATGTCTTCACCCTCTAATTGATTCTAGCATTGGTTTAATGATTATATACCCTAGTTCATGAGATATGAGTTGATGGGTTTGATAGAAAAGCATGAACGATTATAGGGCTGGGGTGTTGATTGTTGATTATTGCTTAAGGGTGTTATTTACCTTATGGGTGATAAAAAATGATGTTTATTATAATAATTTGAGACTTTAGAATTTATCTAGGATCAAGAGAATGACTTGTTTGGTGTGGAAACACAATCAATAAGGACTATGAAGCTTTTTGCCACTAAGTGTTTGAGAAAATACCTAAATAACCAAAACATGAGAATTATTGCTAATATGGAATCCCTTTGACTTGTATTGATATAGATTAAAGTTGAAAGAGTTGGCGAATATTGTATTACTCTCAAGAGTAGGAAGTTAAGGTATGTGAGGCTAACTCTCTATGTTTAGGAATGTTAATGATTCTCCCTGCACTACGTTTCTTTTACGACGTATCGATTGCCTCAGAAATATAGTTAAGCCTAGTTCCTTGAATAGTTGTAGAACTTCTATTTTCTAGCTTCATAACTCGTTCATGACTTTCATTCTGAATGTTGTGAGCTCAGTGCGTATTCAATATAGACCGGGTTTGATGCCCCCGAGTCTTAGTATAGATTACTCAGTATGCCATAAACAGTTGAAGTTTCAGTGTTCATAATCAGTTCAAGAATACATGTCTCAGTCTAGTCCTATTCAGTATTCCAGTATTATGTAACTCAGTGTGATCCAGTATTCCAGTATCATGTAACTCAGTGTGATTCAGTATTTCACTATCATATATTGCAGTATGATTCTTAGTTCCTGATTTTAAATCCCTGAATGTTGAACACTTGTATTTGGGCCTGAGGCCGCAGTTTATGCTTTATTCATCTTTGGGCCTGAGGCCGTAGTTTATGCTTTATGCATCTTTGGGCCTGAGGCCGCAGTTTATGCTTTATGCATTTTGGACCTGAGGTCGCAGTTATGTATACGTATACTTGGGCCCAAGGCCGCAATTACACACACACACACACACACACACACACACACACACACACACACACACACACACACACACACACATATATATATATATATATATATATATATATATATATATATATATATATATATATATATATATATATATATGCCACAGTTTAATATTCAGATAAACAGGTTGTTCATCATTCAAAAGAGGGAGTATTCATATCCTTACCTCCTTTCAGTTCAATTATTATTTACCGTTTCAGTTATCAGTTATCAGTTATCATTTCAGTTTCAATCGTTATTATTTCAGTTATCAATTATAAATTCTCAGTTATCAGCTTAGTTTCAGTTTCAGCATTTATAATTCTTTCTTTCAGTTGCTTTACATACCAGTACAATTCAAATGTACTGACGTCCCTTTTTCCCGGGGCCTGCATCTTACAATGCAGTTAATGATTTACAGGTTGATGATTTAGAGCGCTAGGATTCTCATACCAGTTACTTAGTGATCCTCATTTCTTCCGGGGCATTATCATTACTTTATAGTCTTTCAATATTTACAGATAGTCAGTATTTTCAGTACTTCATTAGAGGCTTCATAGACTAGAGTAACAACTAGACAGAGTCTCATGCTTTTCATGTTAAGCTATGTTGGCTGCAAATATGTTTCAGAATTGTATTAGTATTTCTGCACGTTGATTTAATTATAACATCCAGACTTTCAGTATGTCAGCATGTGTTAGTTTATCTTCCGCATTCAGTATGTTATGATATCACATGTTGATTCAGCCAGCCAGTTGGTTCACTTGATCACATGTGTAGTCAGGTACCCAGTGCCGTGTTATGTCCAGGCCCAGGTTCGGGGCGTGACAAAGCTTGGTATTAGAGCACTATGTTCAAATGTCTTAGGGAGTCTATGAAGCTGAAACATGTAGAGTTTCCTTTATATGTGTGTGTCGGCCACTCATATAAACGGTTAACTACCAAGACATCCAGGATTGTCTCCCTTCATTCTCCTCTAGATCGTGCCATAAAGCTTAGAGCAATAGTTAAACTTCTCTTCCTATTCAAAACGTATTGGATGCCCAAGCGATGCGTGGAAGAAAAACCCAAGGTTCTAGAGAGAATGATTCCCATTGGGGTATAATTATGGAGTATAAGCTGGTAACAAATGAGACATGAGATGATGTTAAAAGTGGGATGCAATGGGCAGTAGTACAGATTAGAGCATAACCTCATCAGAAAGTACAAAAGCAGTTATCATGTCTTATGGTTATCAATTTACCTCGATTACCAGTTATACAGTCTTTCAGTTAGCAAGTTTATGGTTATTCAGTACGCCAATATTCAATTATATGTTTACCAGATCTCCAAATTTTCAGTGTATCTTAAATTCTGGTGACTTGTTAGTATACAGTGATGCATATGAGTTCTCAAAGAAAATGTAAGTAACAGTGGTTATAGCAAAATCTTCGCATATTTTAGGTCTGTATTAAGACCAAGACTCACCGGATGGTGCAGTAAGTGATTTATCATATGATGGTATACTCTGAAAAATAAGTTTGTGTATGGCAATCGTATGTGTTTTACCTCCTAGAACAACTTCATTTAATTCCTGGAAATGGAGCCACAAGTTGGATGATGATAGTTCAAATGCCAGACCCTAATATTGGTCACTATATTTTTGGACAGAAAAGAGCCTAAGGGTAAAATACCTAGAAGTCAGGAACGATTGTTATTATCAGGGATGTATTTTTCGTACGACTCATGTATATGACTAAGAATACATGATGTACGAAATGAGAACCAAGAGCAACCGATATTGAATTTCAAGGAAAGATTTTGAGTTGTTTAGATTTATTCAAGTCAGAACTAGAAATTACCATATTAGTGAATTTGTATATGAAGTGGCTATTATTGTGAGATAAAAGATATGACAGTTCCCCTTCACATGATGTGACTATGTGTTTAGGCTGGAGGTTTATAGTCTGTAGTGATATTGAAGTGTATAGGATGTTTTAAGTTAGATATTCCAATTTTGTTTAAGACAGATGAAATTTTCCTAAATGTGATCCATATGCATAGTTCAAAAAGAATGATAGTGTACGATAAAAGAATATGGTCAGATAATGAGGGAAGTTAGGATAAACCTTATGATTCACTTTAGTTATTCAAAGCATAGCAAGAAAACATGATGCTAGCAGGTGGTTAGTAAAAGAATAGTAAATAAGTTTTGAGTAAATACAGTGAATTAGCAATTTCAGCAGAGCTAGTAGAGGTAAGATTTGATTCACTTAGCTAGGTTAACTCTAGTGAGTGGATGACAGTTTGAAATATTGAACATGTGTTAGAACCCAAAGAGTTTAAGTTAAACCCTAAGTACAACGATAGTGGAAAACAAATCAGCTAGGCGTAAAAGAGCCAACTATAGAAGAATAGCCTTTAAGAATTATCGAAAAGGGGTCTTCCCAAGATTGAAAGTGAGAGCAGAGTTAAATTATTAAGATTGTGTATAATAGTTGTGAATACATTAGCTTTTCGTTATGTAAATAATTTAGTTTTTCCTAGTAAGAAAGATTTCTTAGAGGTAAGTTGGGAGATGAGTCGTCATTAACGTAAAGTGCAAAGAGTTGTAGAAGATAAAAAAAGTTGTTAGAATCCCAACAAAAAAAAGGAAGGATCCGCAAGTACAAGATCTTTGGTCTAAGGGGTGATGTGAAATTTTTTAGTAAGTCTAGTTATTGATTTGAAACCCAAATAGCTAGCATGGGATATGAAAAAGGAAATCAGTTCGGTAATGAGGGAAAGTTGTATAATTACCACAAAGAATATGTCTAGCATGTGTAAGAAACACAAAGTGATTAGAATGATCACCGAGCTTAGTTATTGATGATAAAGTTATCACAAAAAGGCTGTAAAACCATGCCTATTTATGTGTTATGAGGGTAGTGCCATTGCACGAGACTCTAGTGTTCGGAGTACTAGTCAAAGACTTAGCTCACAACAATTCTATAAGTGTTTTCAGGAAGTGCTTAAAAAGATAATCAAGTGTGGGAAGTATAACTCATGATTGAGGTAGATAAGAGAACTCTAGTGAAAGAAGTTCACCACCCAAGATAGGAGTTCGACTTCGTATTTCGAAAATGACAGAGTTGTTGTCTAGAACATGACTTGTTCCTCCTTAGCAGCCGAAGTAAAGGAGAAATAGTTTGATGACCTTTACGTGTTTCAGTTGAAGAGGAGATTCACAAGTATAAAATGATGGCTTTTGAATAAGGGGGAGATGATGGTACTTTGAGGTACCAAGATAGATGGTGTGTTCCAGTCATAGATGGACTTAAAAAGGAAAGATCATGTTAGAAGCCTATAATTCCTGGTATTCTTTCCATCTAGGTTCCCCAAATATGCATCATGACCGAGGAGATTGATTGGTTGAACGACATGAAAAGGAACGTTGCAGACTTGCAGCCTATTGTCTGAATTGTCAGCAAGTGAAAGTGAGCAGCATAAAGCCTAGTGTTTTATCATATAATACACATACTTTTGAGTGGAGATGGTAAATATGGAAATTTATAATGGGATTATCCTGCTCATTTTAAAAGCATGACTTGATTGGATGATCATAAATCGACTTATCAAGTTAGCACGCTTCTTGCCAGTAAAAACTACAGATTCAGTAGAAGATTATACCAAGTTGTACATTCAGGAAATCGCTGACGTATGGGACTCCGTTGTCTGTCATTTCGGATTGTGATGCTCAGTTTAAAATGAACTTTTAGAAGTTCTTTCAGAAATGATTAGGCACACATTTTTCATCCTCAGAAAGATGGCCAGGCAGAGCGCATTGTTCAAACAGTTGAAGATATGTCCTTGATGTTAAAAGCAATTGGGATGATCACATATCTCTCATTGACCTTGCTAATAATAACACCTACCACTCTAGTATCAAGATAGCACTGTGAGAGACTCTGTATGGGCGAGGGTGTAGATTGCCAATTGGTTGGTTCAAAGTTGGAGAAGTGGAGTTGTTAGGACCCAATTTGGTCTATCAGACTATAGAGAAATTTAAGTTGATTCAAGAGTGTTTGAAGAAAACCCAGAGCCGCCAAAAGTCCTATTCGAGCGTGCAACACAGAGACCTAGAGCTTCAAGTTGATGATTGGGTGTTTCTGAAAGTTTCGCTTATGAAAGGCTTTATGAGATTTGGGAAGAAGGGGAAGCATAGTCCCTGCTATATTGGGCCATATATATTCTTGCGAAGGATCGGTCAATTAGCTTATGAGTTGGAGTTGCCATCATAATTAGTGGTGGTGCATCCAGTATTTCACGTGTCATGTTATAACATTCAAGTTTCTAGTACTCAGATACCCATGTCAGTTCAGTACTCATATACTCATGTCAGTTCAGTACTTAGATACTCATGTCAGTTCAGTACTCAGATACTCATGTCAGTTCAGTACTCAGATACTCATGTCAGCTCAATACTCAGCTACTCATGTTAGTCGAATACTTAGACATTCATGCTAGCTTAGCACTCAGACTACTCAAATATTCGTGCCAGTTCAATATTCATATATCCATGTTAGTTCAATATTCACGTATCCATGTCAGACCAATATTCAGTCAATGAAGTAGTCATTCAGTTTAGTATTGCAACAGTTCAGTAATCATGTATTCATTCAGTTTAGTATACAAGTGTTAATGAAAGTTCATGTTTCCACCAAACTCGTTTAAGGTCCGGAGTTAGTAGAAGTTACAGTCATGACAATCATTCGAGGACGAATGATCCCAAGGGGGAGATAATGTAACACCCCATAAATTCGGCTTAGGTATGAATGAGTTAAAGGAGTAGTAAGGTTATATTTTGAACATGTGAAGTCCCATTGGGATGATTATGGGTGAAAATAGTTGTTTCAAAATCAAGATGGAAAGTAAGGAGCATAAGATTTGACAAAATCGACTAAGTTTGCAGAAGGTTTGTCTTCTAGCAAGTTTTAGTCAAAATGTGTAAGGAATTTAGGTAAGACTCAAAACACAAAAATTGTAAGCCTTTGAAAAAGCTTTCAACCGATACATTATGGAGCTTGAACGCATCTCTGTGCAAAAGGTTATGTGTGTTTTGCAGAACAGTATGCGATATGCGCGCCCTGTAGCGCGCCCCTAGCGCGGCCGCACTTCTTTTGAGGTAGTGTTCCTATTGTTTTGCACGGTCAGTAGCGCGGCCAGGTCTTCAGGTGCGTGGGTGCACTTTTGGGGGGTCGTTTTAAAGCCATATTTCGTCCCCCACAGCCCCAAAACATAAAAACTTGCTCTAGAAAGGGGAACTCTCAAAAACCTAACTCCTTAAGGGTCCTTCCACCACCCAAGGTAAGTTCTAATGGTGATTCTAAGTTAATTTTAATTTTCCAACATCTTATTAACATGGTTAAACCCTCCATATTATTAGATATTCGATTGGGACATCATTGTTGAGAGAAGGAAGCCTAGAACTCGAATTCAAAGTGTTTGAACTTCAAAAAGGTAATGTCTTCACCCTCTAATTGATTCTAGCATTGGTTTAATGATTATAAACCCTAGTTCATGAGATATGAGTTGATGGGTTTGATAGAAAAGCATGAACGATTATAGGGTTGGGGTGTTGATTGTTGATTATTGGTTAAGGGTGTTGTTTACCTTATAGGTGATGAAGAATAATGTTGATTATAATCATTTGAGACTTTAAAATTTATCTAGGATCAAGAGAATGGCTTGTTGGGTGTAGAAACACCATAAATAAGGACTATGAAGCTTTTTTCCACCAAGTGTTTGAGAAAATTCCTAAGTAACCAAAACATGAGAATTATTGCTAATATGGAATCCCTTTGACTTGTATTGATATAGATTAAAGTTGAAAGAGTTGGCGAATATTGTATTACTCTCAAGAGTAGGAAGTTAAGGTATGTGAGGCTAACTCTCTATGTTTAGGAATGTTAATGATTCTCCCTGCACTACGTTTCTTTTACGACGTATCGATTGCCTCAGAAATATAGTTAAGCCTAGTTCCTTGAATAGTTGTATAACTATGACGTTTCTAGATTCATAACTCGTTCATGACTTTCATTCCGAATGTTGTGATCTCAGTGTGTATTCAATATAGACTTGGGTTTGATGCCCCCGAGTCTTAGTATAAATTACTCAGTATGCCATAAACAGTTGAAGTTTCAGTGTTCATAATCAGTTTAAGAATACATATCTCAGTCTAGTCCTATTTAGTATTCCAGTATTATGTAACTCAGTGTGATCCAGTATTCCAGTATCATGTAACTCAGTGTGATTCAGTATTTCACTATCATATATTGCAGTATGATTCTTAGTTCCTGATTTTAAATCCCTGAATGTTGAACACTTGTATTTGGGCCTGAGGCTGCAGTTTATGCTCTATGCATCTTTGGGCCTGAGGCCGCAGTTTATGCTTTATGCATTTTGGACCTGAGGTCGCAGTTATGTATATGTATACTTGGGCCCGAGGCCGCAGTTTGCACACACACACACACACACACACACACACACACACACACACATATATATATATATATATATATATATATATATATATATATATATATATATATATATATATATATATTAATATTCAGATAAACAAGTTGTCATCATTCAGAAGAGGGAGTATTCATATCCTTACCTCCTTTTAGTTCAATTATTAGTTACCATTTCAGTTATCAGTTATCATTTCAGTTTCAATAGTTATTATTTCAGTTATCAATTATAAATTCTCAGTTATCAGCTTAGTTTCAGTTTCAGCATTTAGAATTCTTTCTTTCAGTTGCTTTACATACCAGTACAATTCAAATGTACTGATGTCCCTTTTGCCCAGGGCCTGCATCTCACAATGCAGGTAATGATTTACAGGTTGATGATTCAGAGCGCTAGGATTCTCATACCAATTACTTGGTGATCCCCAGTTCTTCCGGGGCATTATCATTACTTTATAGTCTTTCAATATTTAAAGATAGTCAGTATTTTCAGTACTTCATTAGAGGCTTCATAGACTAGAGTAACAACTAGACAGAGTCTCAAGCTTTTCATGTTAAGCTATATTGGCTGTAAATATATTTCAGAATTGTATTAGTATTTCTGCACGTTGATTTAATTATAACATTCAGACTTTCAGTATATTAGCATGTGTTAGTTTGTCTTCCGCATTCAGTATGTTATGATATCACATGTTGATTCAGCCAGCCAGTTGGTTCACTCGGTCACATTTGTAGTCAGGTACCCAGTGTCGTGTTATGTCCAGGCCCAGGTTCGGGGTGTGACATAGGCGCGCTTTAACTTCTTTATTCACGGACTCACTTGCGTAGCGTGATGTTTAATACTTAATAAGTTAATTCAATAATCTCAATTGCTTAATTAATTTCTAATTTAATTAATATTTTGCTATAATCGCGGATTCACTTGCGTAGCGTGATAATGACATTTAATAATTTCCTAAACTATTTTCCTCAAGCACAAATGTAGTAGTTTCTCAAAAGTACTGTAAATAATTGATTGTCATGATTTTGCATTCGCTTGCGAGGCACGATTATGATAAGTTAATTAATTTTTTTTATCACGCATTCGCTTGGGCAGCGTGGTCATGACAACGTAATATTCTCCAAGTCATTCTTTAGTAATTCTAATAATCAAGCAATAAAAGTGGACATAGGAAAAACATGAAAATCATATAAATCACAGTTTGTCCAAAGTTAATTCAAGCCAAGTTAAGTCAATAAAGGTAGTGTGCTAGAACCATAATGTAAGCACGTGATTTTCCCCTATATGAATTATTCCCATAAATTCAAAAGAAATAAATTTTTCCCATTGTTTGCAATTTCATGGATTTTTGTAGCATTTTTTTGATTAATTGCTTGCATTTGTCTATGCACGTTTATTTTATTCATGAAAATATAAAAAATACATTGCATTTGAATTTAGGATTCAATTTGCATTTTTCAATTAATTAGTAGTTTAGTTGTGCTACAAAATAGAAAAATCACAAAGATAACTCATTTTTGCATTTTTAACTTTTAATTTTGAAATTTTAGTTTTTTGGTAATTTAGGATTTAGTTAATTTTTGAAAATACTGTGTTAAGTAATTAGCTTAATTTGGTAATTTAATTTAGCTCAAGAGTTGATTTAGGATTTAAATTAATTAAAAAAGAAAAAGCAAAGGAAAATTGAATTTGGAAAAGGACAAGAAAAGAAGTAAGGGCTGTTTTGGGCCAAATTGTAACGGTCCAAGTAAATTCCCCCTCCCAAAACCCGCTAGAGTCCAACCCAAAACTTGTACAAACCCGGTCTCCCTACCATTTAATCAAATGACCCCGTTCCTGACCCAAACGACCCCGTTTTGAAGCCCTTTGATCTGGGCCGTTGTTTTTGATTAATCAGACGGCTGGGAACTAGGATCTTCTTGGTATATATATGTCCGAACGCCATGACCCCCCCATATCGTCTCTTTCAGGGACTGATCCCCAACGAACCCTAACTGAGCCGCCTCAAAATTTCACTGCCTTCCCCAGCGGCGCCACCGTGAACCGCCACCAAACTTACAGCAAATGCCTTCCTCCATCTCCACATCCCAAATCCGCAACCCTCTTCCCTCAAATCGAACCCCAACTGTTCAAATCTCAAATCGAAGTCTCAAACCCTAGCCGCCGCCCTAGAATTCCCATCCCCCTACATGGAGGCGCCGAGCCCTTTCCCCACCAAATCAACACCAAGTGACCACCAGTCCCTCCCCATCTCAAATCCCATGTTGGTTTCTTTCGAATATCCCCGAAAGCCCCCAAATCTTGGAATCAAGTTTAGCCCTAAGGTTCCGGTTTTATACAACTGAAATCCTTGGTGAAGTTTTGGTTCATTTTGAGGCTATTCATGTATTTTTGATGAGAAAATACATATTTAATCTCAAATTGAGATGAGATTGGAGAAATTCGAAGGCTGTTCCATTTCTTCTTCTGTTCAAATCATGTTAGGTATTTTTCTTCTTTATCTTTTGTTCAGTATTCTTTCTGTTCTATTCCTCCATTCCTTCTTTTAGTTTGTTGTATTGTTTGACCCTTTTGTGTTCGTTCAGAGAGTCATTTATTCATGCCTTGTTAATTTAGGCTTCTTGCTTAGTTAATTAGTTCGCCTAGCAATTGGGTTAGTTCCCTTTCGTCAGTTAGCACTAATATAGGTCAGGTTTTAGTTTTGAGGTTTATGACAATACTTGTATTGTTTTTCTTTTCTCTTTCAGAAGCTTATAGAATTAGGGATTTGATTTGGGGCCTCAGTTCATTACTGATCCATTTGGCAATTGAGCCCATTCAATTTGACTTGTATTTTTTGGTCGAACTTGGCCCATTTGGTTTGTGTTTGAAGTAATTCTCAGAACTGGGAGGGTAGTCTAGGTATTTTGGGGAGGGAATCTTTTATGTAACTAACTAGAAGCTTCCAGGAAAAGGGGGAAGGGGGTAACTCAGTAATTGGTTTTAATTGAGGGTGTTAAATGAACAAAAGAAAATTTGGAAAAGGGCCTGAGGGGTAAGAATCAGATTCAGAAAGTTGCCCTACCTGCCTTGCATATAAAGGCAGGCTTTCTTGCCTTTGAAGGCAGAGATTTAAGAACTGAAAAATTCCAAAAAATTTCAGACGGCCAAATATTGAGAATTACTGTTTCATTGAGTTTAAACTTGAACTTTGAGGTCTCTTTGAATTTCTGGAGCAAATCTTCTGAAATAAAATGGATTGATCTTGTGGTTTGGGAAAAGTTTTGTGGTCAAGCTGTGTTGAGAAGCACTGTTTCATTGGTTTAAGTTAGTTTCCTTGCTCGATTAATTGAACCTGTTGAATCACTACTCCTGCTATTTTTATACTGTGGCTGGTTTCCTCTTGGACCTCAAATGTTGTTTGTGATTCTGTTTCTGTTGTATTCAGATACCTGCTCTTGAAACTCTATTGTTTGTGAAGTTTTCCTTGAAGAATGAAATGAGAAGCAGAAGTTTAAAGCACAACATTAATGTTTTGTTGATTCAGTCATGTTAATTTTGATTTTCTTACCTAATGAGTTATATTGTCTAATTGAGTTTTAGTTAGTATAGATAAGTTTCAGTACTGTATCTAATTTGGAATTGTCATGAAAACATGGAAAAACAACTTGTTGGTTAGTAGTTTAGGCTATGTATTTCATCAGTTAAATCCTGGACTGCACTAGGCATTCTCTGTCATGTAATTCATTTAATTTGTTGGCAAATGTTTGTGGTGTTTGGATGTTGCAATGTTCATGTAAGGGAACAGTTGAATGCTCCTTTTAAGATGGTTTGGTTTGATGCAGGGGGTAAAATCATGCATTGATTTACTGTTGAAGGGCATGTGAATGTGTTAAACTTTAGAAATGGAGTGGAAATTGGGGTGCTCATTTAGTCGACTTAAGGGTAAATATCAGATAAGGCATCATGATTAGCTAGTTAATGTCTCAGTGGTTGTCAATTAATATTGTTTCAATGATTAGCATGTGAACGTATTTAAACAAAGAATTGGTTGAATTAGTTGTCAGTTTAATGCCGATCAGTGTTTCAATAGATAATAATTTTCAATTTAATTTTGTGGTTAATCAGTGTCGATTCTGCAGGATAGATTGAGGTTTTTGTGTTGGGTAAGACTCGATATTGAGTCTTGAATTCCAGTTTTGATCTTGCAAGTCTTAGGTTCATGGAGCCTTAGATATGGGCCATTTTCGAGATAAGATGGTGCTTTGATGCATTGGGCTTATCCGCCAAGCCCAATAGCTCATATTAATTGTTGTTGGACAATTTCTGCGTAACAGAGTTGATTCAAAATGTGCTAGAATAAATTTCGAGGCTCAAGTTGGCTAATTTGTTTTAACCAGTAGAAAATCAGAAACAAGGATGTAATTCAATCTCATGTTTCCATACAGTGTTCTATTGAATTGGTAATGGAAATATTTGGTTACGGAGATTGGGCCTACGGGTGGCCCAATTTGCCTAAAAGGCATCTAGTTTGGACGTTCGTGTCTTCGCTAATCAAGGGGGCTCACTTTGGGCCCGAATCTGGACTCCTCATGTGTTTAATTGATTAGGTCCATCAATTAGTGGAGGCGAGCCATGCTAGATAATAATAGTCCATGACCCTCATTTTTAATTAGTTCTTTCAAATCCTTAGAAATCGAGGCGTGCCATTTAGTTGAACTTCCATGGCCCTCGCAAACTTGAAAGTGCGTAGTTGCTTTAGGTATGCTATTTTAATAATATTACATTCCTAAATTCGGGTGCGCATTTATGTGACCCAAAACCAAATCTCAACAATGTTAGATAAAATGTGTCGAGAGTTGCGGGTGCATTTATGTGTTCGCGGTTCAAAACGCGTTTTATATGACGTTGAGTTTTTCTCTTAATTAAATAAATGCAGTTATAAAACTAAAATTTGCACATAGGTTCATAATTGTTTAAATCAGATAATTAAGCCGAATATAACAGTTGAGCGACCGTGCTAGAACCACGGAACTCGAGAATGCCTAACACCTTCTCCCGGGTTAACAAAATTCCTTACCCGGATTTCTAGTTCGCGGACTGTAATACAGAATCAACCTTTTCCTCGATTCGGATTTAAACCGGTGACTTGGGACACCGTAAATATCCCAAGTGGCGACTCTGAATCTTTTAATAATAAATCCCGTCTCGATTGTCCTTTAATTGGAAAAACTCCTTAATACCCTTCCGGGTGCTGGTAAAAAGGAGGTGTGACAGCTCTGGCGACTCTGCTGGGGAAAGAACCCAGAACCTCTAGTTCAGGGTTCAGAATTCGAGCTTAGATGAATTGTTATATTTGACTTTATCTATTATCTGATTTTATTACATGTTTGGGCCTAATGTGCTAAATGTTGCTTTTACCGCTTTGATATTATCTAAACTGTACATAAACTACTACGAAACCCTTCTATTCTCATCTTCGGGGATGTGCTCGCTGGTCGAGACTCCCTATTCTGTTAGTGTCATACCTTGAAATAAGAAAGAGGCTCGGACAAGTTACTACGCCAGATGGCCTTTTGGTTCCCGGTACGTAGCCCCCTCCTCGGCTCGAGTTGTCCGCTCGGGTACACAGTCTAGAACATATACCCAGGTTTTGAACCTAGAATAACTCAGCCCCATGCCGGATCCCTAGTAGGAATGTTTTTTTGCATCATGTGCATTTTGGCTTTGGAGACTCAACACAGGGGTTGGGTCTGTCAAGGACAGGTGTACTCGAAATATAAAGACCATTATGATGCATTTTATTTGCTATTTGTGCATTCATTTGCTTCGGATTTGCATGTTGACCGACTTATAAGGAAAAATTAGAAGGGTTAATGAGATGGTTGAGAGGGACAAGTGTCTGCTTTGAAAACCCAATGTCCCAAACATACCGAAACTCTACCGAAATTTTGAAAAAAAAGAGAGAATTTTGTAGTTTTCAAAGAAAAGAAAAAAGAGGGAAAATCTTTATGTTTTAGAAAGGAAAAATAGTTGGTTTTATTTTGACAAATTTTTCCCGAACTACGCAAGTTTGATTCCCACCGGATGTGGTATAAGTAGGCAACCCCCATCGGGTCCAACTTCCTTTTTGCAAAATATCCCAAAAGAACAAATATTTTACTTTTATTTGCAAATAATTAGGGTGACGCCATTCTTGTCAGAAATAGCCGAATGTCCCTAAAAGGGCGCCGAAAGGTTGTTTTTGTAAGAACAACCACCTGTGGTCATTTTTTTCAAGGTTTTCACCGGTTAGCCAACACAACCTTAAAATCTTCGACTCTGAGGTGCTGAAAGGCCGTATTTGCAAAACCGGATTTTATTTTTAAATGAAAAAGTGTCAATTTGTTTTTGAGTCAATTGAATCGTGATTTTTTCTTAACCACCCTAATAAATGTGCAGAATGAGCACAAGTCGGAATTTTCCAATAACAGTCGTGAACAAGATCCCTTTGGAGTTGCATATGTGGTGGGATGATTTGGGTAAATCGGGACAAGACACGGTCAATCAATACTTGGGAGGCCTCACTGGGTTGTTGAAGATTAATCCTAGGAGGGACATCATAAAGGCGTTGGTTACATTTTGGGACCCGACCCACAACGTATTTCATTTCTCAGATTTTGAACTTACCCCAACATTGGAAGAAATAGCCGGATATATTGGGAATCCCAAAGTTCCCTTGAGACACCAGTACCTGATTGCTCCAAGGGCCGTAGCCGTCCACAGGTTCTTAGACTTTTTGAAAATAAGCAGGGGAGTCCACAACCTAGACTTGGC
Source organism: Nicotiana tabacum (assembly GCF_000715075.1). Lineage (NCBI taxonomy): Eukaryota > Viridiplantae > Streptophyta > Magnoliopsida > Solanales > Solanaceae > Nicotiana > Nicotiana tabacum. Next base: position 52,287,552 of record NC_134087.1, on the reverse strand, counting down.
AACTGGTTTTTGTACTTTGAAGTTTATATACAACAGATATGATCATGTAGGAGGGTTCAACAAGCCGGAAAATAAAATCTGCAGCAAAGGAAACCGCCTAAAGTGAGAAGAACACATGTGTTTCGCATTTATGGTGGTCTTCTTGGGACTTTTGGTGTTTCCTAGAAAAGATGGGAATATTCACATACGAATAGCCGGAGTTGTCAGTACTTTGCTTACTCAGGTCATCAGCACCCTCGCACCCATGATAGTAGCTGAAATCTTCCGCGCTCTCACAGCCTGCAAAGTCGGAGGAGACTTTTTTTAGGGGTGTAACGTGTTGTTGCAGATGTGGATGATCGAACACTTATGCCATCGTCCTCAATTTTTGAGCTATAGGTCGACAGAGAAGACATGCGTAGAAGAATTTTACACAAGGGTTAATGGGATCAGCCTGCCAGAAGGGGTTACAGAGTGGGAAGCGCAACTCCATTCCATCAATGCAAACCAAATAGAGTGGACATTTGGATGGCTGTCTGTGGATGAGGTCATATACATGCCAGTCACCGGGCCTCATTTCCTCTTGATGGGACTCAGGAGTGTCCAGCCTTATGCTCCATATCGGGTTTTGAGGCAGCTGGGGAGATGCCAGATAGTTCTGAGAGATGAAGATCTTAGTGCCCAAGTAGTCGAGATTGGACCTAACAGTTAATTTCATGAAGCAGGAGTCCGCCAAATCTGAAGCGAATGTCAATACGTAACAGCCAATACCTGTGTGTGTGATCAATCCAAAGGTGAGGTTTCACCAGGGTACCTTGCTTGGTATAGGAGAGAAATTGAGTTTGGGAGGCCGGCTAAAAGACCCCATCTTCAGGAATTCGTCGAGGCATCACAGGAACAATGGGACTGGTTGGCCAAAGAAAGCGAGTATAGGGCTACCATAAGCAAATTGGAAAAACAAGTCAGGGACCTTCAGTTTGAAAATAGCTTGCAAACCGCGGTGGGCGAAGGAGAAAAGAAAAAGCTAGCCATAGAAAATGAGGCCCTTCGAGCCCAGATTCAGAAAATGAAAATAGTGACAGAAAACCCAGCCCGGAGTGCCAAAGATGAGAAACTCATAGCTAACTTGAGGCAGAAAGTGAGTGATTATAGTTTTGATTTGAGCAAAGCAGAAAGTGAACTAGCCAAGGCTCAAAAACAGTTGGCTAAAAATGCAGATGAACAAGCACGCCTGGTTAAGAAGTTGAAAGAAAAGTACGATGATGAGGTCGCAGGATTAAAGAAAAGGGTTATCACCACGGAAAACAAAATGATCAAACAGGGTAAAGACTTCAAAGTTGAAAGAGAGCATTGTTATACAGCATTGGCACAATTAGAAATAAATTTGCAACAACTTCAGGAGCAGAATCAAGCGACCGAGCAAACTTTGGGGGCCAGGGCCTAGCAGATTGGGCGTTTGTTACAAGAAAAAAGTGTCATAAGAGAGAGAATCAGAAACATCGCCGATTACATCATTACTAAGTGCCAAATCTGTGAGGATATAACTCGCACTACCTTCTTCGCGACAATAATGGCATTCGTTAAGCAAATAATGAGTGACTTGGACCGACTTCAAAGGGATCTTACATATAGGCCCGCGGCGAGACCGAATGATGTCCCGCAGGCACCAGGAGCATTTATGTATTCATGATTTTTCATTTAAGTTTGTATTTCCTTTTTCATTGGAGTCTATATTTTCTTTCTACTGGAGTCTGTCATTTGTTGTCAAGTCTGCATTCTCTTCTGTCGGAGTATGATAGTTTATTTTTGGAGTCTGTATTTCATCTCTTTATCAGCGTCTGTTAGTTTCTCTCGGAGTCTGTTAGTGTTGAGTCTTTGTAATTAAAGCGTTTGCTTTTTATGAAATTGAAAATCCGAAAAATTGTTTTATTATTTAATTTCATGCTTATCTCCCAGAACTACGCTCGGTTTGATTCATGCGGGATCATGATACGTAGGCAATCTCCATAGGATTCGACCATAACCAAAAGAGAAAAAGGAAGAAGAAAGGAAAAAAAGAGAGGGAAAAAAGTAGAAAAAAGAAGAAGGAAAGAAAAAGAGAGAAAATAAGTGAAAGAAGCAGTGGCAAAACAAGAGAGAAATGAGAGGATAAAAACAAAACAAAAGGCCAGAATGGAAAAGGGAAGGAAGAAGTTGCAAAAGGAAAAGCCGGGATGACGCAAGCAGCCGATCAAATGCATAATAGAAACAGTTAACTGCTTAGGTGCATTCATTCCCCAAATGTGCGGTTACTAATTTGTTAAAGCCCTAACCACTAACAAGGTTGTTGTTGATGTATTGAGTCCAGGCAGGTGGTTAGTTGATTGGCATTCTGGCAACTCACTCATACAACACCCGATCAAAAGGCAGGCTGAATATGGCCAACCAAGAATCGGAGACAAGTATTGTTGACCCGTCAAAAGAGGTGGAAGAACTGGATGTTAATGCAATGAATAAGGAGATGTATAAGTTAAAGCAACAGATGGCTGAAATGTACCAAGTCTGGGCAAAAGGGCATCCACCACCGGTTTATCCCGCCAACCCTGCTTATATCCCACCATCGGCCCAACCTCAGGAGCCTCCCACTGTGAACTCATCTCCAGCCTTTCCCCTCTAACAACAATGCTATGGCGCCACTTCTCATACTTCTCAAGCTCCACCACCCAAACAGGTCCCATACCCCCCCCAACCAATTACACCCATTTTTGTGGCACCTCCACATGCTACATTACATCGATATTCCAGTGAACCTCTATTCCAAACTCACGATAACCAGTACTATCCCCCTGAACCCACCTTCAAATTTCCAAAACCATAGTCTTACACCCCTCATCTTGATCTCCTGACAGAGACCGAGAAGCCACCCAAAAATCCCGAGCATGAAGAGATGATCAGAAAGGTCAAAAGCTTAGAACAATCATTCAGAGATATAAGGGGGTTGGGAGGTCAAGTAAGTATGGCCTATAAAGATTTGTGTCTGTTCCCAGATGTTCAGTTACCAGCAGGGTTCAAAATGCCCAAGTTTGATCTGTACGACGGGCATGGTGACCCAGTAGCACACTTAAGAGGATTTTGTAACAAGATGAGAGGAGCAGGTGGAAGAGATGAATTGCTGATGGCATATTTCAACCAAAGTTTGAGTGGATCGGCATTAGAATGGTATACTAGACAAGATCACAACAGGTGGCACACATGGGACGATTTGGCCCAAGCCTTTGCCTGCCATTTTCAGTACAATCTCGAAATTATCCCAGATCGTCTGTCATTAACAAAGATTGAGAAGAAGCCCGGTCAGAGTTTTAGGGAATATGGATTCCGTTGGAGAGAGCAAGCAGCGAGGGTTGACCCTCCGATGAAAGAAAGTGAGATGGTTGATTATTTCTTGCAGGCTTTGGAACCCACTTATTTTGGTCACTTGGTGTTAGCAGTGGGCAAGTCCTTTAATGAAGTTGTAAAAATAGGAGGCATGGTTGAGGAGGGACTCAAGTCCAATAAGATCATGAGTTATTCAGCAATCAAAGCAACCACCCAAGCCATTCAAAACGGTATTGGACGTGTACTCGGGAAGAAGAAGAAAGAGGATATTGCTACAATTGAGTCGGGAGCTTGGGTTGGATCCAGGAACCTTCTACGTTACTACAACCCGCCTCGACCCTACCACCAAACTTACCCCCACACTCTATATAGTCCACCACAACACTACTACCCACCGCCCGATCCCCATTTTTCCGTCCATCATGCACAAACCTATACCCAACCTCCCGCTCATGCACAATGGCATGCGCCGGCTCCACAAAGTCCATACTTAGCTCCACAAAATGCCCATCCACCCCCGAAAGCCTACAGAAATCCCCTTGGAACAGGTTTTCGGCCAAATCAAGCCTTTAAGAATGAGAGGTTGCAGAAGCAGAAGACTTTCACTCTATTGGGAGAATCATATGCTAGTCTATTCCACCGACTGAGACAGTTGGGTATGTTGAACCCGATCGAGGCTAAACTACCGAATCCCCCTCCTAGAAATCTTGACCGCTCGGCGAGTTGTGAGTATTGTTCAGGGACCCCTGGGTCACGACACAGAGAAATGCTGGAAATTGAAAATAGCTATTCAAGAGCTTATTAATATTAATCAGATTGAGGTCCAAGCCCCGGAGGCACCCAACATCAACCAGAACCCATTGCCGGCCCATCATGAGACTAATATGATTGAGATAGTGCATAAGGGAGGGGAGCCTAAGAAGCCTTCGCAAACCGTCATGATGATTCGGGCTAGCGAAGCCAAGCCGTTTGAAAAGTCAACAAGTGAGAAGTCTGTGATCAAGTTGAACGGGGCAAATAATGAACCATCTGTGGAGGTCAAGAAGGGGGCCTCAAGTGACGTTGCAGGAAAACATGAAAGAGCAAAAGTGGTTATGCCAGGAGTGATGAACAAGCCCGTGGTAATTGTGAAGGGCGCCCGCACAGATCCTGTCATTATCAAACCGGTAACACAATTACCCATAGTCAATAGCAAGGCATTTCCATGGAATTATGAACGAGTGACAATGACTTACAAGGGGAAAGAGGTTAAAGAAGAAGTGTGTGAGACCCATGGTTTGACTCGATCGGGGATATGCTTTTCCCCCTAAGAGTTGAGAAAAGCTAAAACCTCAAAAGATAACCCAGTGTTCATGAAGAAAGCGATGACCGAGGAAGAAGCAGAAGAATTTCTGAGAAAGATGAAAGTATAGGACTATTCCATTATGGAGCAGTTAAGGAAGACACCGCCTTAGATCTCGCTCTTATCATTATTGATCCATTCAGACGAGCACCGTCGGGCTTTGATGAAGATCTTGAACGAAGCCCACGTTCCTGACAAAATCTCAGTAAACCACTTGGAAAAGATAGCTAACAAGATATTTGAGGTAAACAGAGTCACTTTTTCTGATGCTTAGTTGCCCATGGAGGGTATTGAGCACAATAGAGCCCTCTATCTGACGGTGAAATGTGAAGATTCTGTGGTTACTTGGGTACTGGTTGACAACGGTTCCAGTGCAAATATTTGCCCTCTTTCCACTTTGAACAAGTTGAAGGTGTATGATGAAAGAATTCACAAGAATAGTATCTGCATTCGGGGATTCGACGGTGGAAGGAAAGATTCAGTCGGGGACATAGTGCTCGAGCTTACAATAGGGCTAGTTGAATTTACTATGGAATTCCAGGTGCTCGATGTGATTGTTTCTTACAACCTGTTGTTAGGACAACCCTGGATTCATACTACCAAAGCGGTCCCATTTACTCTACATCAAATGGTTAAGTTTGAATGGGATAGACAGGAATTTTTTATGCATGGCAAAGATAATTTGTGTGTTCCCAGTGATGCCATTATTCCGTTCATAGAGTTTGAAGACGACAAGGGGCCATGGGTTTATCAGGTTTTTGACACGGTATCGGTAGAAAAAATTCCTGAAGGGAAGTGCGTGCCAACTCCAAGGGTAGCTGCTGCATCAGTCATGGTAGCCGTTGAAATGTTGAAAAATGGTTTTGTGTCGGGCAAGGGTTTGGGTGCATCTCTGCAAGGTATCGTACAGCCAGTTTCTCTTCCTAAGAACTTGGATACGTTTGGTTTGGGGTTCAAGCCCACAGTCGCAGACGTGAGAAAAGCCAAAAAAAAGAAACAGAGAGCATGGGCCCTTCCAAAGCCAGTCCCTCGTCTTTCTCGATCATTTGTCAGGCCTAGTACCAGAAAGCGCCCAGTGACGTCGGTTCCCATTTCGGTGGTTGATGTGGATGGAGATTTGATGGAAAGGTTCGAGAGGATATTCGCCAATGTGAACATGTTGGAAGCTAGAGAGGGTTCTAGCAAGGTGGATGTGCAATTTGTTGGGCCCAGTGCAAAGATTAACAATTGGGAAGCTACTCTTCTCCCCACCAGGAGGGAGTTTTGGTAGTTTGCTTTGATTTTCTTTCAATTTATCTGGATTATTCTAGGGTTGTAATTCAGATTCTATGTTCCATCCATTTGGATGTATAAACCCTATTATCTTTAATTTCAATGAAATGCAATTTCTCTTTTCCTCTCTTCTTGATAGTTTTATTTTTTGTTTTCCTTTCTTCCTTGTACAGTTCTTTTTATGCTGGCTTCAATGATATGACATGCATGTGGAATCTCCGGCCCAGTCTTAAAAGCCAATCTAATTCTGAAATAGTAATTCAAGAAATACAGTGTGATGTTGAATCGAAATATGATGAGGATGAAGCCTTTGAAGAGATTAGTAAATAATTAGGCCATTTTGAAGAAAAACCCAAGCCTAACCCGAGTGATATAGAAGCAATCAATTTAAGGGACCAAGATAATGTCCGGGAAACTAAAATAAGTGTCCATCTTGAACCACAACTCAGAGAGGAGATAATTAAAACATTGTTCGAGTATAAAGATGTTTTTGCATGGTCCTGTGACGACATGCCAGGTCTAAGCACCGGCTTGGTGGTTCACAAATTACCCACTGATCCGGCATTCCCCCTATCAAGCAGAAGCTGAGGAAATTTAAAACTGATATGGTGTGAAAATTAAGGAAGAGGTCACCAAACAGTTTGAGGCCAAGGTCATTTGGGTCACTCGGTATCCCACTTGGTTAGCCAATATAGTGTCTGTGTCGAAGAAGGATGGCAAGACCAGGGTGTGTGTTGATTATCAAGACCTCAACAAGGCGAGTCCCAAGGATAACTTTCCACTGTCGAACATCCATATATTGATCAATAATAGTGTCAAACATGAGATTAGTTCTTTTGTGGATTGTTATGCGGGATATCACCAGATCTTAATGGATGAAGAAGACACAGAAAAGACAACATTCATCACGCCCTGGGGAACGTACTGTTATCGGGTCATGCCATTTGGTTTGAAAAATGCGGGGGCAACCTACATGAGGGAAATGACAACCATATTCCACGACATGATACACAGGGAGATCGAGGTTTATGTGGATGATGTGATTGTAAAGTCTAGAAAGCAGTCTGACCATGTCAGAGATCTGAAAAAGTTCTTCCAAAGGCTTCGCAGGTACAATCTCAAGCTCAATCCTGCAAAATGCGCGTTCGGTGTTCCGTCTGGAAAGTTGTTGGGATTCATAGTCAGCCGCCGAGTAATTGAATTAGACCCGTCAAAGATCAAAGCTATCCAGGAATTGCCACCCCCAAAGAACAAGACTGAGGTGATGAGCCTGTTGGGGAGATTGAATTATATCAGCAGTTTTATTGCTCAGCTCACGACAACTTGTGATCCCGTCTTCAAATTGTTAAAGAAAGATGCTGCAGTCAAGTGGAAAGATGAATGTCAGGAAGCATTTGATAAGATAAAGGGGTACTTGTCAAACCCACCTGTGTTGGTCCTGCCAGAACTAGGGAGACCTTTGATTCTGTATTTGACAGTCTTGGACAATTCATTTGGATATGTGTTGGGACAACATGACATCACTGGCAGGAAGGAGCAGGCCATATATTATCTCAACAAGAAGTTCACATCTTAAGAGGTTAAGTACACTCAACTTAAGAGGACATGTTGTGCCCTAACTTGGGTAGCCCAGAAGTTGAAACATTATTTGTCATCTTATACTACTTACCTCATCTCTCGCTTGGATCCATTGAAGTATATCTTCCAGAAGCCTATGCCCACGGGAAGGCTTGCAAAGTGGTAGATCTTGCTCACAGAATTTGACATTATCTATGTGACCAGGACCGCAATGAAAGCACAAGCATTGGCCGACCATTTGGTTGAGAATCCTGTGGATGAAGAATACGAACCTTTGAAGACTTACTTCCCTGATGGAGAGGTAATGCACATTGATGAGTTGGAACAGATTGAAAGGCCAAGATGGAAGCTTTTCTTTGATGGTGCTGCTAACATGAAAGGCATTGGAATAGGAGCGGTACTTGTTTCTGAAACAGGGAATCATTACCCGGTTACAGTACAACTTTGGTTCTACTGTACTAACAACATGGCGGAATATGAGGCATGAATTTTGGGTTTGAGGATGGTTGTGGACATGGGTGTCCAGGAAGTCTTGGTCTTGGGTGACTCGGACCTTCTGGTACACCAGATTCAGGGAGAATGGAAAACACAGGATTTAAAACTCATACCGTACCGGCAATACTTGCATGATCTCTGCCAACGGTTTCAATCAATAGAGTTCAGGCATATTCCGAGGATCCACAATGAGGTTGCCGATGCTTTGGATACTCTGGCATCAATGTTACATCATCCAGATAAGGCTTATGTAGACCCGTTGCATATTCAGGTTCGCGATCAGCATGCTTATTGTAACATGGTGGAAGAAGAACTCGATGGCGAACCGTGATTTCACGATATCAAGGAATACATCCGAAGGGGAGTATATTCGGTACAAGCCACAGGTGGTCAAAAGAGAATAATTCGCCACTTGGCAAGTGGATTTTTCTTCAGTGGAGGAGTTCTGTACAAAAGAACTCCAGATCTCGGGTTATTAAGATGTGTAGATGCCAGACAGGCTGCGGCCATCATGACCGAAGTACATTCTGGAGTCTGTGGACCGCACATGAATGGGTACGTGTTGGCAAAGAAGATTCTCCGAGCAGGTTATTATTGGCTCACTATGGAGCGAGATTGTATTAGTTTCGTGCGTAAATGTCACCAGTGCCAAGTGCATGGAGATTTGATTCATTCTCCACCATCTGAATTACATACAATGTCTATACCATGGCCTTTTGTTGCCTGGGGAATGGATGCCATTGGACCAATCGATCCAGCAGCATCCAACGGGCACAGGTTTATTCTGGTGGCCATCGATTATTTCACTAAGTGGGTATAGGCTAAAACATTCAAGTCTGTAACCAAGAAGGCGGTGGTTGATTTTGTGCATTCAAATATCATTTGCCGGTTTGGGATACCGAAGGTGATCATTACAGACAATGAGGCTAATCTCAATAGTCATCTGATGAAAGAGATATGTCAGCAGTTCAAGATTACACATCGCAATTCTACCCCATACCGTCCTAAGGCAAACGGAGCAGTTGAGGCGGCCAACAAGAACATAAATAAAATACTTCGGAAAATGGTGGAAGGTTCTAGGCAGTGGCATGAAAAGCTGTCGTTTGCATTGCTGGGTTACCGCACTACTGTCCATACTTCAGCAGGGGCGACTCCTTATTTGTTGGTGTATGGCACTGAATCAGTAATACCCGCAGAAGTGGAAATTCCATCCCTCCGAATTGTCGCGGAGGCTGAGATCGATGATGAGGAGTGGGTCAAAACCCGTTTGGAACAATTGAGTTTGATCGATGAGAAGAGACTGGCAGCAGTGTATCATGGCCAGTTGTATCAACAGAGAATGGCAAGAGCATACAACAAGAAGGTGCGTCCACGGAAGTTTGAAGTGGGGCAGTTAGTATTGAAATGCATTCATCCTCATCAGGTTGAAGCAAAAGGAAAATTCGCCCCAAATTGGCAAGGGCCGTTCGTTGTGACTAGAGTGTTGTCCAATGGTGCATTGTATTTGACAGATGTAGAAGGCAAATATGTAGAAATGGCTATCAATTCTGATGTAGTCAAGAGATATTATGTATGATTTCTTTCTTTGATTGTACTTGTTTGTATTTGGCATGTCTCGAATATTGAAATGACGAAGGCATTTTGTTCTGCTATCTAAACTCCTTATCCCTCGTTACCCCTTTGAGCCTCATTTATTTTCTTTCATACCCCTCCTTCGGAATCAATAGTAAATATCGGAAACACAAGCGTAAAGATAAGTAAAGGAAGGAGAAAAAAAGAGAAAGGAAAAAGAAAAGAGAAAGAAAGAATGAAAAGAGAAAGAAAAGAATGGAAGGAGAAAGAAAAGAATGAAAAGAAAAAGAAAAAGAGAAAAAAGAAACACAACAAAAGGAAAAACAAAAGAGGAAAAGAAGAGAAAGAAAAGAGAAGAAAACCCACAACAAACAAAGTAATTTCTATGTCATGAACTACGTTCGACCTGATTCCTTTTAAGGATACGTAGGCAGCCTCACGGTTCAGTCCCATCAAAATAAAAATCCAAAAGTCCCCAAGCAAGAAACTGGGGCAGAAGTTGTGGTTGTTATAAGAAATCTGGTTCCGAAAGTTGTAATTTTGAACCCATGATAAGTTGTTTTGAGCTTTTTATGCCCTTTCTTTCTAACCCCATCCAAAAGCCCACATTACAGTCCAAAGAAAGACCTTCCGATCAGTCTTCAAAAAATGCCAAGGCAAGCAGGTAGCGGTGATTCACATCAAGGGCAACACTCTGGTCCAATCAGGAGAAATAAAAATGAGAGAGTCTTATTGGTGAAAACTCTCACGGGCACCGTAAGGCGACGAGAGTTGAAAGAAATCAAAAATGAGAGAGTTTTATTGGTGAAAACCCTCATGGGCACTGTAAGGTGAAAGTGAGTTGAGAGATGAACGGATAAGAGAGGTCTGCTGGTGGAAACCTTCCAAGACACCGCAGGATGAACAAGATCAGGATTTGGTTGAAGAAATCAGGTTATGGAAATTCCGGGGCAACAAAGTGTGGCAATTGGAAGTTGATTGGTTGGACAGATTGAGCCGAGTATTCCAAAATGCGCATCATGATCATTGGGGCCGGCTGCTCCACTCAGATAAGTCCTTTTTCTTTTTCCTCTTCAGATAGTCTTCCAGTTTTGGATTTCCTTATCCTTAATTCTGAAAGTCATTACATTTCATTTCTTTTGGGTTTATTCCTCTAAGATGTTCCCAATGTCAGTTCTATTTAAGCAAATAAGAAGGAGTTTCAAAGCTCACTACCAGCCTCAAGACTGCAAAGCACAGCGCGGCTAGAGCATACCAAAGATAGCATGATGTAAAATGGGGCAAAGTACCAGCAAGAGTTCCATCGGCAAAATGATTTGGTAATTTCATGGGAAATGTAGAGGTTCTGTTAAAGGGGTCAGAGGTGTGAAATAACGGTTCAAGTATAGAACACTCGGGTCATTCAGGGTCATAGGGTTTTGAAAGTCAGTCAGAAAGTCAAGCGGTTCAGGGACAATTCGGGGAAGCCAGTCAAAATAAAACAATGCAGCGGAGAGACCTTCAGCAAAGAATGCCATCAGCTAACCACCACATTTTAAACTGATAGAATTTTTCTTTGATTAAAATAGGGGTAGGAAATTTTGGTTGCTTCGGGGAAACCCTCCGTGGAGAAAGGCAGTCACCAAACAGGTTTGAATTTTTGATTTTCAGGACCCTCCTGGAAAATGGGACCTAGTTTAAAGTTCAAAAATAGCGTAATATAGCATAAATGTATCCCAAAGGAATATAAGTTGGCTTAGAAGTTTGCATATTCGAGATAGGATTCAATTAGGAGTTTCTAGGACCCTCTTAAATAATGGGACTTAGCTTTAAGATTTCGATTAGATAACAACATGTAGCGTAAACTCTGATGTAGGATAGTATAATTTAGCCATGAAAGTTATCACCCTTAAGATAAGATTTGACCTTTGGTTTTCAGGACCCTTTTGGATAATGGGGAATAGTTTAAATGTCCTCTTAGATAGCAAGATTTAGCAGAAGTCACACCTTTAAAGGATATAGCTTAGATTTAAAATTGTTGTTTAGTTAAGAGTTGTCAGGACTCCCCTGGATAATATGACCTAGCTTTCAAATTCTTAGTAATACTTGGTAATATGATTTAGTTTTACACTCACATCTGTGCCCAGCCACCAAACTGGGCAGAAAATTTCCTTTGTTTTTGTCTGTTTTGTTAAAGTCAGGAACCCGCCTGGAGAGCAGGGAATACATTTCAATTCAGCAATCAGGAACCCGCCTGGAAAGCAGGGAATACTTTTCAAGTCAGCAATCAGGAGCCCACCTAGAGAACAAGGGAGTATAACTCAAGTTTTAGCTTTCAAGTTCTTATTGATATTTGGTAACGTGGTTCGTTTTACACTTACATACGTGTCCAGATACCCAAACTGGGGTAGAAATATTTTCTTTGTTTTGTTTATTTTATTGAAGTCAGGCGCCCAGCTGGATAGCAAGGGAATACTTTTCAAGTTCAGCAGTCAGGAGCCCGCCTGGAGAGTAGGGAATACATTCAAGTCAGCAGTCAGGAGCCCGCCTGGAGAGCATGAAATACAGTTCAAGTTAGAAGTCAGGAGTCCGCCTGGACAGCAGGGAATATATTTCAAGTTAGAAATCAGGATCCCACCTGGAGAATAAGGGAATACATTCAAGTTTCAACAATCAGGCGTCCACCTGGAGAAAGGGAAATATCTCAGATTACAATGCAAGGCGGCAACAAGGGGATTCCACCAGGAGAATACCAGTCAACAAGGCAACAAGAACCACAAGAGTAAGTCTGAAGATATAGATAGGATTTTATAATGCATAGATCATAGTCTAGTCTAGCTTCTTTTCATTTTATCATGGTGTAATAAGGGGGTTCAGTAAGCAGTAGCAGCAGCAGCAACGACAGTGAAATCACAGCTTCATGGTAGTCCCAGCTACCAAAACTTTCCGAACTATACTGACTTGATTCCTTTATAGCCAAGGATATGTAGGCAACCTCGGAAGCATGGTGCAGTCAAATCTTTCAAAAATGCTTCCCACGGAATACTCAAACGGGCAAAAATCGCTCGTACCCGCTCACTTTATCTTTGCACAAAAACTCTTCGTGTTTCCGAGCAAAGAGGGGTAGTTGTGAGCACGTGATTTTTGCCCTATATAAATTATTCCCATAAATTCAAAAGAAATAAATTTTTCCCATTGTTTGCAATTTCATGGATTTTTGTAGCATTTTTTTGATTAATTGCTTGCATTTATCTGTGCACGTTTATTTTATTCATGAAAATATAAAAAATACATTGCATTTGGATTTAGGATTCAATTTTGCATTTTTCAATTAATTAGTAGTTTAGTTGTGTTACAAAATAGAAAAATCACAAAGATAACTCATTTTTGCATTTTTAACTTTTAATTTTGAAATTTTTAGTTTTTTGGTAATTTAGGATTTAGTTAATTTTTGAAAATATTGTGTTGAGTAATTAGCTTAATTTGGTAATTTAATTTAGCTCAAGAGTTGATTTAGGATTTAAATTAATTAAAAAAAACAAAGAAAAATTGAATTTGGAAAAGGACAAGAAAAGAAGTAAGGGCTATTTTGGGCCAAATTGTAACGGCCCAAGTAAATTCCCCCTCCCAAAACTCGCTCGAGTCCAGCCCAAAACTTGTCCAAACCCGGTCTCCCTACCACTTAATCAAACGACCCCGTTCCTGACCCAAACGACCCCGTTTTGAAGCCCTTTGATTTGGGCCGTTATTTTTGATTAATCAGACGGCTGGGAACTAGGGTCTTCTTGGTGTATATATGATCGAACGCCATTACCCCCTTCCCCCCATCTCGTCTCTTTCAGAGACTGATCCCCAATGATTCCTAACTGAGCCGCCTCAAAATTCCACCGCCTTCCCCTAGCGGCGCCACCGTGAACCTCCAACAAACTTACACCAAATGCCTTCCTCCAACTCCACATCCCAAATCCACACCCCTCTTCCCTCAAATCGAACACCAACTGTTCAAATCTCAAATCGAAGTCTCAAACCCTAGCCGCCACCCTAGAATTCCCAATCCCTTGCATGGCGGCACCGAGCCCTTTCCCCACCAAACAACACCAAGTGACCACCAGTCCCTCCCCATCTCAAATCCCATGTTGGTTTCTTTCGAATATCCCCGAAAGCCCCCGAATCGTGGAATCAAGTTTAGCCCTAAGGTTCCGGTTTTATACAACTGAAGTCCTTGGTGAAGTTTTGGTTCATTTTGAGGTTATTCATGTATTTTTCATGAGAAAATACATATTTAATCTCAAATTGAGCCGAGATTGGAGAAATTCTAAGGTTGTTCCCTTTCTTCTTCTGTTCAAATCATGTTAGGTATTTTTCTTCTTTATCTTTTGTTCAGTATTCTTTCTATTCTATTCCTCCATTCCTTCTTTTAGTTTGTTGTATTGTTTGACCCTTTTGTGTTCGTTTAGAGAGTCATTTATTCATGCCTGGTTAATTTAGGGTTTTTGCTTAGTTAATTAGTTCGCCTAGCAATTGGGTTAGTTCCCTTTCGTCATTTAGCACTAATATAGGTCAGGTTTTAGTTATGAGGTTTATGACAGTACTTGTATTGTTTTTCTTTTCTCTTTCAGAAGCTTATAGAATTAGGGATTTGATTTGGGGCCTCAGTTCATTACTGATCTGTTTGGCAATTGATCCCATTCAATTTGGCTTGTATTTTTGGGTCGAACTTGGCCCATTTGGTTTGTGTTTGAAGTAATTCTCAGAACTGGGAGGGTAGTCTAGGTGTTTTGGGGAGGGAATCTTTTCTGTAACTAACTAGAAGCTTCCAGGAAAAGGGGGAAGAGGGGGGGTAGCTCAGTAATTGGTTTTAATTGAGGGTGTTAAATGAACAAAAGAAAATTTGGAAAAGGGCCTGAGGGGTAAGAATCAAATTCAGAAAGTTGCGATACCTCCTTGCATCTAATGGTAGGCTTTCTTGCCTTTGAAGGCAGAGATTTAAGAACTGAAATATTTCAGAAAATTTCAGACGGCCAAATATTGAGAATTACTATTTCATTGAGTTTAAACTTGAACTTTGAGGTCTCTTTGAATTTCTGGAGCAAATCTTCTGAATTAAAATGGATTGATCTTGTGGTTTGGGAAAATTTTTGGGGTCAAGCTGTGTTGAGAAGCACTGTTTCATTGGTTAAGTTAGTTTCCTTGCTCGGTTAATTGAAACTGTTAAATCACTGCTCCTGCTGTTTTTATACTGTGGCTGGTTTCCTCTTGGACCTCAAATTTTGTTTCTGATTCTGTTTCTGTTGTATTCAGGTGCCTGCTCTTGAAACTCTATTGTTTGTGAAGTTTTCCTTGAAGAATGAAATGAGAAGCAGAAGTTTAAAGCACAACATTAATGTTTTGTTGATTCAGTCATGTTAATTTTGATTTTCTTACCTAATGAGTTATATTATCTAATTGAGTTTCTAGTTAGTATAGATAAGTTTCATTACTGTATCTAATTTGGAATTGTCATGAAAACATGGAAAACAGCTTGTTGGTTAGTAGTTTAGGCTCTGTATTTCATCAGTTAAATCCTGGACTGCACTAGGCATTCTCTGTCATGTAATTCATTTAATTTGTTGGCAAATGTTTGTGGTGTTTGGATGTTGCAATGTTCATGTAAGGGTACAGTTGAATGCTCCTTTTAAGATGGTT
Organism: Nicotiana tabacum; assembly: GCF_000715075.1. Classification (NCBI taxonomy): domain Eukaryota; kingdom Viridiplantae; phylum Streptophyta; class Magnoliopsida; order Solanales; family Solanaceae; genus Nicotiana; species Nicotiana tabacum. The sequence continues at coordinate 52,272,296 of NC_134087.1, read as the reverse complement.
TGGTTTGCTGCAGGGGGTAAAATCATGCATTGATTTACTATTGAAGGGCATGTGAATGTGTTAAACTTTAGAAATGGAGTGGAAATTGGGGTGCTCATTTAGTCGACTTAAGGGTAAATATCAGAAAAGGCATCATGATTAGCTAGTTAATATCTCAGTAGTTGTCAATTAATATTGTTTCAATAATTAACATGTGAACGTATTTAAACAAAAAATTGGTTGAATTAGTTGTCAGTTTAATGTCGATCAGTGTTTTAATAGATAATAATTTTTAGTTTAATTTTGTGGTTAATCAGTGTCGATTCTGCAGGATAGATTGAGGTTTTTGTGTTGGTAAGACTCGATATTGAGTCTTGAATTCCAGTTTTGGTCTTGCAAGTCTTAGGTTCATGGAGCCTTAGACTTTGGGCCATTTTCGAGATAAGATGGTGCTTTGATGCATTGGGCTTATCCGCCAAGCCCAATAGCTCATATTAATTGTTGTTGGACAATTTCTGCGTAACAGAGTTGATTCAAAATGCGCTAGAATTAATTTGGAGGCTCAAGTTGGCTAATTTGTTTTAACCAGTAGAAAATCAGAAACAAGGATGTAATTCAATCTCATGTTTCCATACAGTGTTCTATTGAATTGGTAATGCAAATGTTTGGTTACGGAGATTGGGCCTACGGGTGGCCCAATTTGCCTAAAAGGCATCTAGTTTGGACGTTCGTGTCTTCACTAATCAAGGGGGCTCACTTTGGGCCCGAATCTGGACTCCTCCTGTGTTTAATTGATTAGGTCCATCAATTAGTGGAGGCGAGCCATACTAGATAATAATAGTCCATGGCCTTCATTTTTAATTAGTTCTTTCAAATCCTTAGAAATTGAGGCATGCCATTTAGTTGAATTTCCATGGCCCTCACAAACTTGAAAGTGCGTAGTTGCTTTAGGCATACTATTTTAATAATATTACATTCCTAAATTCGGGTGCGCATTTATGTGACCCAAATTCAAATCTCAACAATGTTAGATAAAATGTGTCGAGAGCTGCGGGTGTATTTATGTGACGCGGTTCAAAACGCGTTTTATATGACGTTGAGTTTTTCTTAATTAAATAAAAGCAGTTATAAAACTAAAATTTGCACATAGGTTCATAATTGTTTAAATTAGATAATTAAGCTGAATATAACAGTTGAGCGACCGTGCTAGAACCACGGAACTCGAGAATGCCTAACACCTTCTCCCGGGTTAACAGAATTCCTTACCCGAATTTCTGGTTCGCGGACTGTAATACAGAGTCAACCTTTTCCTCGATTTGGGATTTAAACCGGTGACTTGGGACATCGTAAATATCCCAAGTGGCGACTCTGAATCTTTTAATAATAAATCCCGTCTCGATTGTCCTTTAATTGGAAAAACTCCTTAATACCCTTCAGGGTGCAGGTAAAAAGGAGGTGTGACACATAAGATTCAGGGAATACCTTACACCTTCTCCCTGGTCAATAGAATTTTCTACCCGAACCTTATTTTGTGGACCGATAAAATAGAGTCAAGGCTTCCTTTGAGTAGGAATTCAAATAAAAGGTGACTTAGAATATCAAAAAAAATCAATTCCAAGTGGTTACTCTGTAAATAAAATAATCTCTACTCAAATTTGTCACTTTGAATAAAAAAACTTTTTTATCCCACAACAAACCATAACATATATCTTTTTTTTGGGGGAGGGGGGGGGGGGTTGGGGGTAAAAAGGGTGTGACAAGTAGTACCGCTTTAAGTGTATTACATTTCAGTTTTTCGATAGTTGTGCACCGTTTCGTTCTTTGAGTTTGTATGAACCCTTACCGGTAATCCCAATGACTCGATATGGCCCTTCCCAATTCGGTCCCAACTTTCTTTTGTTCGGGTTTTGAGTGTGCAGTGTTACTTTTCTTAACACCAAGTCCCCGATATTAAGTGGCGGAGGTTGGCTCTTCGATTGTAATTCTTTCTATCCGCTATTTTTAGGCGGCCAGCCGGACTAGGGCGGCCTCGCGCCTTTTGTTCAGTAGTTCCAGGCTCATGCTTATGGCCTCACCATTTGATTCTTCAGTCGCATATCAAAACCTAAGGCTCATTCTCCCACTTAGATCGGTATAAGAGCTACGACATCGTAGACCAACAAAAATAGAGTGGCCCAGGTACTAGATTTCGAGGTTGTACGGTATGCCCATTGGACATCGGACATAATTTCCTTCCATTTCCCTTTGGCATCGGTCAACCTTTTCTTAAGGTTTTAGAGTATGGTCTTGTTCGTAGACTCCGCCTGTCTATTCTCACTAGGGTGATAGGGTGTTGACAAGATATTTTTGATTTTATGGTCCTCAAAAAATTTGCTTACCTTGCTGCTGATGAACTGCTTCCAGTTATCACACACTATCTCGGCAGGTATACTGAACCGGTATATTATATGATCCCAAATAAATTCGATGACTACTTTTCCCGGACCTTCTGAACTCTCGAGATTCGACCCACTTAGAAAAATTGTCAGTCATAAACAGTATAAATTGAGCCTTACGAAGTGCCCACGGCAGGAGACCGACAATGTCCATTCCCCATTTCATGAACGGCCAAGGTGACATGACCGAATGTAGTATCTCCCCGGGTTGATGGACCATTAGTACATGCCTCTGATATCCATCGCATCTCCGTACAAAGTCCTTTGCATATTTCTCTATATCGATCTATGAATAGCCGACTCTAATTATCTTATAAACCAAAGATTCTGCCCCTGAATGGTTTCTGCAGGTGCCTTCGTGAACTTCCCTTAAAACATATTCGGTGTCCCCCGCCCTAAGCATATGGCGAGTGGTCCATCGAACGTTCTTCTGAACAAAGTACCTTCGGACATGCTAAACCTGGCCGCCTTCATACGCAGAGCTCTCGATTCTTTAGGATTCGAGAGCAACTTTCCAGTCTTAAAGTAGTCTATATACTTGTTTCTCCAGTCCTAAGTTAAACTCATTGAGTTTATATCGGCATGGCCTTCTTCCACTGCTAATTTCATGAGTTGTACGACCATTCCCGAGCTGAATTCATCGTCATCAACTGATGACCCCAGGTTAGCCAGAGTATTGGCTTCGCTATTTTGATCTCGGGGTAAGTGCTGTAAGGTCTATTCCTTGAATCGATGCAGCGTCACCTGTAATTTTTCCAAGTATCTTCACACTTGTTCCTCTTTTACTTTGAATGTCCCGTTGACTTGATTTACCACAAGGAGGGAGTCACACTTAGCTTCGACCACTTCGTCCCTAAGGCTTTTAGCCAATTCAAGACCTGCAATCATAGCCTCATACTCAGCCTCATTGTTAGTTAATTTTTACTGTTCTAATAGATTGTCTAACTATGTTACCCATAGACGGCCTCAACACAATACCAAGTTTGGGCCCCTTTGCTTTCGAGGCACCATCCATAAAGAGGGTCCAGCTTCTCGAGGAAGTTCTTGAGGTTAACAATAATTCCCTTTCGACTTTCGGAATTAAGGCCGGCTTGAAGTCGGACAAAATTTGAGATTTGATCGCAGTCCGGGGTCGATATTCGATATCGTACCCGCTAATTTCTATGGTCCATTTGGACAATCATCCCGAGATCTCGGGTTTGTGCATTATAATTCTTAGTGGGTAAGAAGTTACGATGCATATGAGGGGCATTAAATATATGGCTTTAACTTTCTGGAGGTGCTTAGCAAAGCGAGCACCAATTTTTCTAGGTGAGGGTACCTTGTTTCGGCCTCACCTAGAGTTTTACTAACATAATAGATAGGAAATTGTGTACCTTCGTCTTCCCGGACTAAGAATCCACTTACCGCTATCCTGGATACCGCTAAGTACAGGTACAACTGCTTGTCTTTCTTCGGACTATGGAGCAAGGGTGGACTTGAAAGGTACCCTTTGAGTTCTTCTAAAGCTTGATGGCACTTCGGGATCCACAAAAAGTTATTCTTCTTCTTCAATAATGAAAATAACCGATGACTCTTATCAGAGGACCTCAATATGAACCGGCCCAGGGTGGCTATGCGCCCAGTTAGCCTCTGAATGTCCTTGACATTGTCCACCAATATAGCTTTGATTTTGTCGGGATTGATCTCAATCCTTCGGTTAGACATGTCGTGCCCCCTATTTCCTTGCGGATGACAATGAATCCCAACAACTTTCCTACGGGAACCCCGAATGCACATTTTGTGTGGTTCAGTTTTAGATTGTAACTCCTTAACCTGTCAAAGAACTTTCTCAAGTCTGCTATGTGACCCGCGACCCTCTTGGATTTGATGATGACATCGTCAACATACACCTCTATTTCCTTGTGTATAATATCATGGAAGATGGTTGTCATGGCTCTCATGTAAGTAGTCCCAGCATTCTTTAGACCGAATGGTATCATCTTATAGCAGTACACTCCACACGGTGTTATGAAAGCTATTTTCTTTGCGTCTTCTTCGTCCATCCAGATCTGGTGATAACACGCGAAGTAATCTACAAAGTATTGGAGTTCATGCTTGGCGCAATTGTCGATCAGGATGTGTATATTTGGCAGTGGAAAATCATCCTTGGGACTTGCTCTGTTTAAATCTCAATAGTCGACACATACCCTGACCTTCCTATTTTTTTCGGAACCGATACAATATTGGCTAACCAGGTTGGGTACTCAACTATCCTGAGAACTTTGGCTTTGATCTTCTTAGTAACCTCCTCTTTGATTTTTAGACTCATGTCTGGTTTGAACTTTCTGAGTTTCTGTTTTACTGGCGGACACATTGGATTGGTAAGCAACTTATGAGCCACTATGGATGTGCTCAGACCAGTCATGTCATCATATGACCATGAAAAGATATCCTCATATTCTTTCAGGAAACAAATGTACTCTTCCTTCTTTAACCGTGATAAGTGAATGATTATGCGAGTCTCCTTGACGATTTTGGTGTCTCCCAAATTGATTGCTTCGGTTACGTCCAGGTTGGACTTAGGTTTGTTCTCAAAGTTCTCAACCTCTCTGACAACTTCCTTAGGTATTTCGTCCACTTTTTCTGAGTCATTATCCTTATGTTGTGTTGTCTCATTACATGTCACAGTCATCGGTTCATCAGGAAAAGTAATAATAACGATGTAGAAAGAATATGTGAAAGATAATAATGAATAATAAATAGCAATGCATTGATTAAATTTTGAAAATATCCAAAACAAGTATGGCTCGATGAATCGAGCAATTATTTCGAAACAAAATGCGTCTTTTAAATCAAAATTACTGAAAATATCTAAAATGCCTAGCATGGCTATAAAACACACCATGCTAATTGCCAAGCTACGCATGAACTCGGCGGGCCCGGGATGGTGTGGCGGTCCAATTCCTAAGAACATCTCCCTTCTACACAGTTTGAATGGTGAGACCTTCTTCCTCCTAAATTATCACATTGCAATTCATATTCTCGTCTTCTAAGAACAAGTTTCTCAACCCAGCTAAAGCTTCTTCTTCTACAGATCCCCATATCGTATCGGTGTGGTGAAAAGTCTGACTTAAGTGTGGTACTGGCTGCTCGAGAGGGTAATAAGGACCACGCCATGGAGGCGACCAATCATCATACTCTTGCCAGGTGTATGGATATCCCAGCCCGAAAGTTGTGTTGTGACATTTCAATTGTATCGGTTTGGTGATACCATGGAGATATTTCCCAAGCCCTTTCCGATGTTCATACCCAGACCACGCCAGTATGATTTCTATTTTGTTACTCCACCACTTGTCCTTCTCAATTGTGTTGACATGTTCAATAAGGTGATAAGTTTCTCTACCCAGCCTTTTTCTATTCTTGATAACCAGGATAGTTTGACTGGTGTAAATAGGATTACTTCAATCTCCGTAAATGATTACCTCCTGATGGCTCCATTCGAACTTCACGACCTGGTGTAGCATGGAAGCCACGGCCCTAGCGGCATGTATCCAAGGTCGACCCAACAGAAGATTGTATGTAGCTGATATGTCTAGCACTTGGAATTCAACATCGAACAAAGTTGGTCTCATCTGCGGACAAAGGTTAATCTCCTTAATTGTGGCCCTTTGAGACCCGTCGAAGGTTTTCACATTCATACTTCCTGCCCGTATCTCGTGGAAATCTTTGCCCAATCTTTTCAGAGTAGTCAATGGACAATGTTGAGGCTTGAACCCCTATCTATTAGAACCCTAGCAATGAATTTGTCTTGAAACTGTACCGTGATCTGCAGTGCCATGTTGTGACTTAACCCTTCAGGCAGTAGTTCATCCTCGTGGAAGGTGATCTTATGACTCTCCAGCACTTGACCTATCATGTTGGCCATTTCTCCGCTAGTGATATTGTTGAGAACATAAGCTTCATTTAACACCTTTATCAGAGCATTCTTATGCGCCTCTAAATTTTGCAATAGTGACAAGATGGATATCTTGGCGGGGGTCTTGTTTAAATGATTGACGACAAAGTATTCCCTCGCCTGCACTTTCCTCCAAAGATCGTCCGGTCCAGTTTCAATGATAGGTTGTTTGGTAGAAGCCTCCTTGCTTGATCCTCCCAAATTTTTGGGTGTATAGATCCTCCCAGTTCTGGTCATTCCTTGTGCGGCACCAGATTCTTCCATCTTTGCTTTTCCCTTTCCCCTAGCTTCAGCAACGTAATCCCAAGGTATGGCATTAGACTTGAAAGGAGGCGTGGTTGCTACTATCACTATGAAAGGCGTGATCACTTCTACCTCAAATGGAACAAGTGTGGCTGTAGGTGGTGTTACTTCCACTTCAAATGGAACTGATGCAGTTACCTCAACCTCAACTAGCAGTTTACCTGGACCATAATATGATTAAGAGTGACTGCGGGCTTTTTAGGATCGTCGTCCTCTTTGATAAGTCCAATTGATCCCTCGGGATCCCACTCCTCATCAGTTTTTATCACATTGACCCCTTCGCCCCTATGATCTGGAAGAGGATTGTTGCAGACGTGGGGTGCTGCTTCCTTCGCCTGTATGACCTTGTTATCAATCAACATCTAAATCTTATCTTTTAATGTCCGGCACGCGTTAATGGTATGCCCCTTCATACCAGAATGATATGCATAGGTCATATTTGGATTAACCCATTGAGATGAATTCTCTATTGCCACAACGGGAACAGGGTGACATAACTAGCAACCCTCAACCTTTCATACAACTGGTCGATGGGTTCAGCAATGGCAGTGTATTGTCTGGGTGGCTTGCGATCAAAATTAGGTCGGGGTTTCTGGTAATTTGGATGAGTTGGAGGTGAATGATAGTAGGCTAGTTGGTTGTTATAAGTGTAATAGGCGGTGGCGGGTTGAGAATATCTGGGAGGTAAGGGTTGGTATGTAGGTGGAAGTGCTTGGTGTGTGGGTGGAGGTGTTTGGTATGTGAGCGGAGATTTTAGGCCTTAGGCCACCATTACTGCCCCTACTTCTTTCTTCTTTTATATGCCACCTGATTGCAATGCTTTGTTCGTGGCCCGCAGTGCCTCAAAATTTGTCACCATCCCACTTTTAATACCTTCTTCAATCTTTTCTCCGAGTTTGATGATGTCGGAGAACTTTTGATTCTCAATAACCATTAGCCTTTCATAATACTATGGGTTTTATGCCCTGACAAAGAACTTATTCATCTGTTTCTTGTCTAATGCTGGTCTGACCTTGGCCGCTTCCGACCTCCACCGAGTAGCAAACTCGTGGAAAGTCTCAGTTGGCTTCTTCTTTAAGTTCTGGATATAGAAGACATTCGGTGCGTTTTTTGTATTAAACCTGAACCGATCCATTAATTCTGATGTCATGCTCACCCAATTAGCCCACTTCTTAGGATTCTGTCTTATGTACCAGGACAGGGCATCTCTGATAAGACTTCTCATGAAAAGCTTCATTCGAATCCTTTCATCTTTCTCGACCTCCACGAGCTTGTCATAGTAAGTTCTCAAATGAACCTTGGGATCACCTGTTCCATCAAACATTTCAAACTTGAGAGGTTTGTAACCCTCCGGCAGTTCCACATCTGGTTGTATGCATAAATCCTAGTAGTTTAGACCTTCTATCCCTTTACCTCCTTCAACACCCTGAACTCGACTCGTCAGCTTCTTGAGCTCTTCGGCCATGTTCTTGATGAGCAGGTCCTTTTCAGTAGATTCTGGTGTATAGGAGATTGGTTGAGTGGAGTGGGGTGTTGTTTCCACGTATATGGGGTTGTTTTGGTAGGTGCCAGGGATTTGGGTGTAGTGGTGGTCATTGGTTGAGTTTTGAGAATCAGGAATAGGTTGTGGTGTTTTGAGGAGTGTGATAAGTAGTGGTTTGTGGGTACTGGGTTGGTTGATGATGGTGTTGTGGAGGAGTTGATATCGGTAAAGGATTGGGGTTTTGAGGTGGTGTGGTGTACTGATGGGGTGTAGGAGGATTTTGTGGACGTTTGTTTGGCGTATTTTGAGGAGGTGATGGGTTTTGAGCATTTTATTGGTTAACATCTGGGACGTTTAGGGTGAGGGAGAGGTTTTCCAAATTATGGACCTGCTCAAGTTCTCCTTGTAACTCCGGTATCTTTTGTTCCAATCGTAAAACCAAGTCATTTTGTGCCAGAGTTCTCCAACCATCTGAAGTTTCAATATTCTCAGCATTTTCTTTTCGTATACCGCTCAAGTCATCCATCTTAGCTTATTCTCTGCTTTTCAGATTACTCGGAAGAGGAGGAGGTGGAGGGCCTCTAGATCTAGTGTGATATGTTGATGATGCCAGTATGTGCGAACCAACCTTAGGGGATGGGAATAATAAAAAATAAAGAAAAACAAAAGGTAAACAAGTCAGTAAGGATTCTGAAATGTTTGTAGTATTTAAACATATATTGCAGGAATGTAAATTCGCGTCCTAATTTGGGGGCCTCGTTGTACCAGAGGTAGGCCTAGCGACAAATAGATTTGGAGAATTCCAGTTACAATAACTACCTCATTTCATTAATGTAAAAATAGATGACATTAAATGAGATAAGTCACTAACGACACGTGGCCTTATTACATTTTGAGAAAGCAAATAAACCTAATCTACTTGGTCCCAGAAGGACCTTCTCCAGGATGGATGCTCTTGTTGATCAGATTCCCCAGTTCGCGCAAGTTTAGCAATAAGTATGCCCTTGCTAAATGTCCTCCTTCACTTCCTTCAGCGTTCTGGCAATCGGTGACTCTCTTCCTCATCTTTCCCTTTAATTCCACCAGACTGTATTCCAGATACTCCAACTTTTCACTTGATTTAATAGCCCCCTCTCTCCATTTATTTATTAGTTCCATATCGGTCTTGTGTCACTCCAGGTGCTCGGCCTCGGACTCGTGAACTCTTTTGCACAGTTTGTTATATTTCACCTGTGCTTCGGCAACTTCGTCTATGACCCTGTTTCCTGGACCAATCCTTGGCTGGAATATTCCCCCTATATTATCATCCAACCATGATGGGTAGAAGTACACATGACCAGCATGATATCGATCTGGCTTGATGGTATCCTTTTCCACGATAATCTTCAAGTGCCACATATGTTGTGCTTCACTTTTGTATGGAATGGCGTCACCCTGAAAATTGGCTATGAAATGACTCATTTTAGTAACTCGCAGTATGACCTGCTTCCTGCCTGCCTGTCTCATAACCGTGAGGGGAGCATAAGGGTATATGTCCCTTAACCCGATCAATACCAAGTGGGGAACATCCCTAGATCTGATGATGAACTCGTCGGTAGGGAACTATTCGAATATCCATTGAACCTGGTCCTCAGTCAAATTGTTGAAAATCTGCACTCATCGTACAACGTCCTCTGTTTGAGAAAACCTGTCTGGGATATAGGTCATTTTATTGGGATGATAGAAGGCTATATGATCATTCCACGGCCTTCGCATAAACTCTTGATGGTATTGACTTTTTTGGAGATTTTCTAACAACCAAACTTGCAGCAGCAGATTGCAACCTTTGAAATATTTGCACCCCTTCTGACAGCGCTCCAAGGCCCGGTATATGTCTGCTATGATCATACGGACAATAATATATGTCTGCCCTTCGATCCCCTCCATCAAGGTTTTGGCTACTATGGCCAATCTAGTATGGATTCTATCCCCTTAGATCGGGAATACTAACATACCCAAGAAATAGACGATGAACACAAAAACCCTGCGGTGAATCCAACACAAAGAAGTGATAGAGAATTCGTCATCAACGATACGATAAGATCTGTTGTGACCGTATCGTTCATAAAGAAAGTCGAAGGGTATGTAGGAATTTTTCAGGCTCTCCAAGTCATCATTCTTCTTCAATCCCATCATCTTCAGAAACCCCCTAGTAGAGCGATTTTCTTGCACCAATAAACCAGGACTATCCCAAGTTAGCCCAGCGAATCCCCCTATTTCTTCCAAGAGAGGGGTCATTTCTATGTCTCCAAAGCGGAACATGGCTCTTTCTTTGTCCAGAACATTATGGCAACTTCGATTAACATGGTTGTTTGGTTGAAGGTTCAATAAAGAAGGCAAATTTCCCAAGACCTTTTTCACGTGATTCTTATCACTTGGCGGAAGATCTTCCCACCAGTCTAGCAATAGTGGAGGTATGTTATGGACCATACCGAATCTGGGGAATTCGTGCCTTATTTTCTGCAAAACAAATATGGTTAGTCCCTTTCCCCCTCCATATCCGACTATTTATACAACAATGATTCGCATATCAGAACTTATTTCTCCAAAATTAATGCACATAATTGTGGTTGCGTCCGTTAGGATTATGAAAAACCCAGTGGACTTTTGGACGAGGCTTGTCTTAAAAGGTTATTATGCGGACAACATATTAACCCGGCTAGGTTTGACCATGATGCATGTACAATTAATCATAGTAAGGTTTTTAAAGAGGTCTAGGCTGGTACCCTTAAGTGGACAACTTGAAGGGGAAAGGCACGAAACCGTCGACTGCACCACTGATCGACTTGTTTTACCGCAAATACGCCTTTCCAAATTTAAAGGGTGATATATAGGAAGAGCGCAAACACTCATAAAGTGTTGCTATAGGATTGATTACGTATGAGTGGAATATGATGTTGAGCATGATTTATGCAATAATAGATAGCATGTTGTCATGTATTTGCACGTTAAAAATGATAAATGGGATATTTAATAATTGAGAGACGTTAAGAAAGAAAACATGGAGACAAGTCAGTTTCTGTAATAAAGGAAATCATAAATGCTTGAAAATAGGTAATTAAATCCAAAAAAAGGGGAAAGGGAAAGGGTGCACATGTATTAACAGAATAAAGCATGCTTAATATTAATTCACGAAAACAAGTTTGATATTGTAAGAACCTAAAATTCCCCAGCAGAGTCGCCATGTTGTCGCGCCCCCTTTTTCCTCGCGGAGTTCGGGTTTCGACATTTTTGGGAACAACTCATTTCCTTTTGGGAATTGGGTATAGAATTTGAAGAGTCGCTACCTAACGGATTTAAGGTGCGTTAGGGAACTTAAAACAAATAACTCATAAACCGGTTTGAATTATCAGAGATTGGGTAAGGCCTCGAATAACCTTGAGGGGAAGGTGTTAGGCACCCCTCGAGGTCCATAATGGTGGGTTCCGGCCAAACTTGAATTAGGTGAATTAGTCATAAGCAATTTAAACAAATAGAGATTATTTAAACGGGAATAAAGGGGGTCCTAGGTTTATTAGCCTATAGGATCACTTCTGTGCAATACTCGGTAAACTTTCCTCAAATAGAGGTGTTACGTGTAGCATTAACGCACAGGTCATCATATCCTTTACTACCCAATTGCCCTTCCCTTAATTATTGTTACCTAAGCGTTTTAATAGTATCCAATATGTGCCTTATGCGTGCATTACCCGTCCCTTACCTGTGGCCCTTGAGGTGTTTAGACCTCTATTTAAGGAAGTTCTAGACTCACCTATGTTGTTTAAAAACAGAAAACTAAGTGACAAACAAAAATTCAAATAAGACTATCACATAAAGATACAATTAAAGGCTCATATTTACCTCCATAAATAGACAAACAATTGCACGCCTCAAACAAACAGTTTTAAATTATTTAAAGTCTTATAGCAGGATATCTAGATGAGCACAAAATATGCAGCAGTTTCATTAAGGCAAGGCAGTCAATACCTAATCAGTTTGCCTACTGATTTTATTACTTCTTGAATCTGGGCAGGTTTCAAACAGCAGGAAAGTAGCAATTTTAAACCCAGAATCCAATTAACCTATAGGATTGCCTAAGTGATAGCTCGACAGAATCCTATAGACATAGCATCTAAACATTAATCGGACCATGATTATGAACCAGTGGTTAAAGCAGGCGGGATTTTATCTTTTAGACCCTATAGACATATTTTCCAGGTGATGAAACTGATCTTAAAACCTTATAGGCATGGTATCTAAATACAGAAATTAATTTTAAAATCTTATAGCATGGTATCTAAATGCAGAAATTAATTTTAGAAACCTTATAGGCATGATCTTTAAAATGCAGAACTGATTTTCAAACTTTGTGAGCATGATTTAAATGCAGAAAATTAATTTAACAGCCTTATAAGCACAATATCTAAATGTAGTAATTTGAATCTTGAAAGGGTATTCAGAATTATTTTGGTCCTATAGGCATAACATCTAAAACGGATCAGGATATGTTGAACAAATTAAATCCTATCGGCATGTTATCTACCGCACACAGTAACAGAATGCATTGAAACAAATACCTATAGGCATGTTATCTACTACATGAATTAACAGAATATAAATAACCTATAGACAGGATATCTAGCATATAGTAGTGAAAATATTTGAAAGGAACGGACACCTAAAGCAGGTTTCCTACCCGATTCTCATGCAAACATTAAACTAGGCCCAGTTTTTCCCAATTCACTATTACCCTATCGTTATTACAAATAATTATTACAAACTATAAGCAAATGAATAAATTACAAAGTACATAAATACAGGATGCCTGCAGCAGGCCCAATGCATCCAGATAACCCAGGCCTTCAAACCATAACATCTCCAAAGCTCAGAGATACGCAGTAACCATTGGCAAAGTACCAAGAGCCCCGAATCTCTAATGTGTCAGAGTTCCCAAGGGCTTCGAGAACCCAGGGCAATGCTCACACTAGAGAACAAATGTTCAGAAGCAATTCTTAAAAGATTGGAAACCAGCCTCAATGTATCAGAGTTAAGAGGAGTCTCATGGACTCTAAGCAGTGCTCACATTAGGGTGGCAGGAACCTAGTTAACTACGAGTAGGAGTTGAAAATAAAGTATGAAAAATGGAAGACAATTTTGTTTTAGAAAAATAGTTTAGATTTCAGAAGTGCATGGAAGCAGATTACCAGATTACAAGAACCACAAGCATCACACATTTAGTGGAAGGAGTTCAGCCATGAACTCCAACAATCACAACAGACAGGACAAAGTAAAAATTTGTTTCAACAAGGTTTCACATGGCCTTAATCCATTAGCTATTACTAGTTGAACATAAAGGCATACATTAATTAGAGAACAACATGCTGGGATCAAATTACTGATCAGACAATCATACAGAAAGGTAGCAAAGTTGAGAGCATAGAAATCATGAATTAATCAGGAGTTTGTTAAGGATGAACACTTAAAATATGACAGAAATCATGCTAGTTGAGAAACAAATAGACATAGGTATAATAACATAGAGGCAGACATGCTAAAAACAAGAAACACATAGGTCTAATTTCATGGAAATAGGCATGCTGGTTAAAATCCATGAACAGGGAGTACATAGGCCTAATTACATAGAAGTGGACATGCTGATTAAAACATGAAGCACATAGGTCTAATTACATAGCATATTGAATGAGGGCAGAAGTGGAGACATACCAGTCAGCAAATAGCAAACAGGAAGTTGAAAGTATGCAGAATCCAATAGTCTAGCCTTGGCTTTCAGCCGGCTAGACAATGTAGCAAACATAAGTAACAGAAAGGTTTGAATGAAAGCAAAAGCTTATGTGTGTGTGTGTGTTTCTTTCTGGTCTGTCCTTTGAAAATCAGAACAAGAAGGGTTTTTATATCATTTAATATGGTAGGTCATATAAGGTAATAAATCAACCACACATACATAAGGTATGAAAAATCAATTAGCAATTAGTCAGGAGTCAATTAAGAGGACAATCAAATAAGTACCACTTAATTTAAGGAGAAATCTCACACAGAATCAATCTGTAATTAAGAGCCAGGTTAATAAGGTAAGAAACAGTTGCCGGAATCAATTAGGAATTAGGACACACAATCAAGCCAATAATACGGATACATAAATAAGGTAAGAACAAGTAAAACTTAAATAAGAAAATATGGGTACTAAATTCAAACCCTAATTTAGGTAAGTAAATCAATTAACAACTTGATTAGCAGAGTTAAAGGTAATGGGCAAAGACAACATGATAAATAGTTAGAGAATCAAAACCCTAGGATATGTCAAAGGCATAGAGATGAAACTCAAAAAGATCGGTCGAAATAGTAAAGAAGAAAACCATAGTTGAAAGCATTTAAATGTCTAAGCATTTTGACAGAAAACCGTTAGAGATCAAAACCCTAGGGTTTTAGAACATAGTCATGAGAATCCGTCGAACAAGTAAAGAAAATTAAGGTTAAACACTTGAAAAAGTTAGTATTTTTCAGAAACTTAAAGGGATGAAACCCTAGCTTTAGAGAAGAAAAAAATCGGTTAATAATAAGAAAACACAGAATTTTTTTTAAAGAGAAATAACAAATAAACTTAAAATTATTTTAGATTTACAAAGATTTGAATAGATTCGAGTAGCAAGAGACTAGGGTTTTAAAAGAATGACAGAGATGAAAGAAAATCTGGTTTGAAACCATACATCGAGCCATAAACACGAAGATAATAGTACTCACAAACAGAGATGACCATAGATAGGCTCACAAAAAGGTTTTGAACAAATCTGAGTTGAGTCTCTTCGAGATTCCTTCATATAACAACAAATCAAATAACCCGAAGAGGTAGGAGGCCGACAGGAGCCTGAAATCATAGAGGAACCCCATGGAACGGGTAGTTTTCCGGTGACGACGGCTAGGGTTAGGGTTTTGTCTAAGAGAGAAGAGAGGAGGAGAGGATTCAGAGGTGGTGCAATTGGAGAGAATGGGTAGAGTTTGGGGGGGTCGCTGGATTAAAAAAGGAAAGGGATAACGTGGACCGTTGATCTCAGAGATCAACAGCCAAGATTAAAGGAGGTTCTGGGTCGGGTGGGGGTTATTTAATTTGGGCTAGGGCTGATTGGGCTAAGGCTTAATTTGAATTGGGCTGGGGAGTTCGAATTTAAACATAATTAAAGAGGCTATTTGTTAAATACCCAATTTATTAATAAAATAATTTATAAAAAATAGCTAATTAAATGATAAAAATAATTTTTATGCATGAAGATGATTTAAAATAATTACTTAGAATTATAAAAATATTAAAAGGTATTTTCTATATAGATAATATAATTATGTATATGTATGGGCTATTATTGTAAACTATGCAATTATAGTCTTAAAAAATGCAATTAAAATATTCGAACACTTATATGAGCATAAATGATGAATTTAGATGATTAAATCATCATAAAGTAATATGAGAGATAATTATTGAATATTTATATAATTAAAAATACAGAAATAAATTGATTTAAGGCCTTTAAAAATTATAAAAAATTGTAAAAACACTTGTGCATGTTTGTAAATGCATCTACAATATTTTGAAAGTATGTATGCATATGTAAAAATATATGATGGAAAAATTGGGTATCAACAGGACCCCATGAATCCAAGGAACTTTCCGGATCCGACCCCGAATGCGCATATCTCCGGGTTCAGCTTCATATTGTATTTCTTCAGTATGTTGAAGGTTTCCGACAAATGTTTCAAATGGTCCTCTGCTCGCAGGGACTTAACTAACATGTTGTTAATATAAACCTCCATTGATTTTCCTATTTGTTCTTCAAACATTCGGTTTACTAGGCGTTGATAAGTGGAACCGGCTTTTTTTTTTAGTCCGAATGGCTTTACGTTATAACAATAGGTGCCGAATTTAGTGATTAAGGAAGTTTTTTCTTGATCACCCAGGTCCATCCGGATTTGGTTGTACCCATAATAGGCGTCGAGAAAGCTGAGTATCTCTTGCCAGGCTGTTGCATCGATCATGCGATCGATATTAGGCAAAGGAAAAGAATCCTCGGGGCATGCCTTGTTCAAGTCTTTGTAATATATGCACATTCGTAATTTATTTCCCTTTTTAGGCACTACTGCTACGTTAGCCAACCAATCCGGGTACTTAACTTCCCGAATGGAACCTATTCTAAGGAGTTTAGATACATTATCTTTGATGAATGCATGCTTGACTTCGGACTATGGCCTCTTTTCTGTTTAAACGGGTGGAACTTCGGATCCAGGCTTAGCTTATGAGTGTTTATTTCTAGCGGGATCCCTGTCATGTCTAAATGGGACCAAGAAAAATAATCCACGTTAGCTATAAGGAACTCAATGAGTTTTTTTTAGCTCGAGAGTTAACCCTGCGCCTAGGTATACCTTCCAATCGGGCAAGTGTTCAATCAATATGATTTGCTCCAACTGCTCGATCATCGATTTGGTGGCATCGGAATCATCAGGGGCGATGAACGACCTACGAACTCCGTAATCATCATCATCGCCTGCTTCTTGCCTCTCAGGTTTGGTAGGGGCCGATGTCGGTGATTGCTATTTAGTTTCTTCCTCCCTAATCGACTTCAGGTTCTTCGATGTCGAAAGTGCAGACATCGGGATCACCTCATTGGCCGTGAACATTCCTTTTGTGGCCTGCTGCTCTCTGTAAACTGTCTTGATCCCTCCCGGTGTGGGGAACTTCAATGACTGTTGTAGTGTTGAAGGTATTGCCTTTATGTTGTAAATCCACGGCCTTCCGAATAGCGCATTATATCTCATATCCCCTTCAATCACGTAGAATTTTATTTCCTGGATGGTTTCGGCGGTGTTCATTGGCAAGATTATATCCACTTTAGTAGTTTCGCATGCCATGCTGAATCAGTTTAAAACATGGACTGCAGGCACTACTTGGTCTTGTAGACCCAGTTTCTCTACGACTCTCGATTTGATGATATTTGTCGAGCTACCCGTATCAATTAGCACACGCTTAACTCGAGATTTAATTATGAGTAAAAATATTACCACTACATCATTATGTGGTTGCACGATACCTTCATCATCCTCATCGTTAAAAGAGATGGTCCCCTCTAACATGTAATCTCGGGTTCATTTTTCCCTTGTAATGGACACCTTAGTGCGCTTTAACATTGGCCCTTGAGGGATGTCAACTCCACCAATGATCATGTTGATGACGTGCTGAGTCGATTTGCTCATTGGAGTCCCTATTCCTGAAGTGAAATTTGGCTTGATCACTTAGAAATTCCCGGAGGTGCCCATTATTGAATAACCATGCTACTTCTTCTCTTAATTGTCGCCAGTCTTTGGTCATGTGGCCGTGAGTGCCATGGTACTTGCACATCAGGTTAAGGTCCCTTTTTTCTATATATAAGTTTTAGTTGACAGAATTACTCAATACCTCTAACAGTGTTTTATAAATAAAAAAAAAGGGGAAAAAATAAGAATATAAAATAGATTGAAAAACGTGTTATACAAGTGTAAATAGAGCAAAGGTCAGGAGGTAGTGGCCAAATAATTCAAGAGATGAGGGTATAATTGACAATCATCCTGTTAAGAGCAGTAACAAATAGCCCCATCTATAGATTTCACCGCACTTAGTTAAAATATTTCGTGAACTTCTATATCATATTTTGCTTTTGTTTTGCTTCATATCTTTGATATTTCAACTTTGCTGACGTGACTAATCAAATCTGTGCCAGGTAGAGTTTGAGTTATGAGTTCATCTAAATTCAGTGTCTTTGATTTGGATCATGTTTATACATTAAAAAAAACTCACAATATTAATACAAATAATTAATTTTAAATCTAGTAAATTAAATGAGTTGTGGTCGAATTGTGAACCCGAACCTATAAAATTAATTTTAAATTTATCTATGCAATAAAGATCTCTAATTAAAGATAAAAAGAACACAAGTATACGGTAAGCGTACCACATATTTAAAGGATACACCAAATATAGTACACCTTTATTTTTGAAATTTTCCCTAAGTGTAATTTATAAACTTTGCTTTTGAAGAAAGACTCTATAGTTGCAGAAAAGGGTAAAGAGATTTTGACCTCACATTACTTAAACATCACTATTTAAGCTTTAGTTGTTAAAACAAAATCTTTTTCCTGGTGCGATGTGGGGATTTGAATAGAGTTGATGAGGAGGGGTTTGCTGTTTTGCATCAATAAAGAATCTTTGGGCCCTAATTAAAGGGCAATATACATCCGTCTTAAACAAGCAATCACATGCAATTAAAGAGAGGGATTACAGAGACAGAAACTTACATCCTTTTTTCTGACTAAATAGTTGTAATCTTCAATGGCCTAACACATCAACATACTTAGAAGGCAAAGCCAATCACGGAAATCAAAGAAAAAGTCAGCCGTTCAATTCATTTATTCATGAATAAATGTGGCGGACAACTCCATGCCATTACCACTAGCTTTAATCTTTATTTTATTACTCCTATTTTTTACTTTAAGTTTTAAACAGTATTACAAAAAATATTTACAGCACTAAATTTTCTACAAATAATTAAGTGTAAATTTTTATAATATTTAGTAATAACCTGATAAATATTTTATAACTTATTTGCTATCACATTTTGAAGTTCATTAATAGGGTAAATTCTTTTTACATAGGGATATAACTTAAACCCATGTTTTCTAGCCTTCAAGTTCTATATACTAAGGGATCGTTTGATAGAATGTATAAGAGTAGTACTGAAAATGGTGTAATAATAACACTGAAATAATTTCACATTGATTGTTTGGTTTGGTTTATTAAAAATAATATGCATTGCATAATCTTTTAAAAGAAATATTTGTTTACAAAAATACCTTCCAAAAATATTGAAAAAGATTTGGAAAAGGTTATAAAAGGATAATTCTATCTTTAAACATACTTATCCATATATTAGAAAATATGATATTACTAATATCATAGTTTGTTATGTATAAAAATAATATTGAATAAGGTGTATAACTAATATAGATATTAGTTATACATAGGTAAAAAATGCTACTAAGCAAAAGATTAATAATACATATATTACTTTTTATAATACTACATCCTACCAAATGACCCATATTTGTAAAAGAAATATTAATATAAGCAGTGACTTATAAAATAATTACAGGTCAATTTCTACGCTATCATTATTGATAGCCTGATAAAAGTAACAACTAACACGTTAGAAATTATATTCCCTCCATTTCACTTTACTTAATAATTTTTTTAGTTCGCTCAAAAAATAATGATATTTTTTTTATTTTGATAATAACTTTATTTTAATCTTAATAAAATAATTTATAAGGTACAAATTAACTTGTTTTAAACCATAAATTTCAATTTTTTTAAAAAAAGCTTCGTGCCTATTTAAATTTTGCCACTTAAAGAGAAATGAAGGGAGTAATAGTTAAACTACATTGATAATATAGTACTCTCTTCGTTTCAGTCTGAACTTATTTTCTTTTTGGTTCATTCAAAAAGAATGATCCCTTTCTAAATTAAGAAACAATTTAGCTTAAACTCTCAATTCTATCATTAGTGATAAGCTTTTATAATCACACAAATACTCTGAACCTCTTTTTTGACTTGTTTAGGACCACAAATTCTAAAAGTCTTTATTTTTTCTTAAACTTCATGCTCAATCAAACATGTTAACCTACCTAAATTGAAACAGAGGGAGTAGTAATTTTTTGTATTTAACCGTGGAGACGGTTAGGGTGATAGAGCTCTCTTAAGATTTTTAGCTAATTGATGTTACAATTATGTCAATTAAGAGAAAAATGCACAAACAAAAAGTAATCAGTAGGGAGAAAGAGAAAAGTAACTAGCGTGATCATCTAGATGTAGTTTCTGGCAGTCACATCTGTCATAGACAGAGAAGAACTACTACTGCAGACAAATCCATAAAGGCAATTATGAGAGAGGAAAAGCCAATGGAATTCTTTATATAACACAATGTTTAAAAAAGAAAAAGAAAACAAAAACAAAAGAAGCGCAATGAACACAAGGCCCAGCTGTTAACACGAAATGAACTACTCCTATGTGGCATCTTTGCTGTATTTTCACAGACCAAAACTGAATCGATATTCTTCTATCAGAAGCCATACTCATATCCAAATACAGCATATTCAAATGAGTAATTGTACACTCCTAAAAGAAATTAAAAAATTAAAGAATTCATGCCAATTACCTTAGCTACACTATATAGGTACCAAATGACATGTTTACACACTAGAATGTGAAATAGTAGAAGTACACACAAATTAGCCGGACAAATCTTTACAATGACTACTATTATTCTGCCTTAATACTAAACATCTCTATTTAAGCTCGTCTCATATCAATGGAATACCATTAGTCTTGAAACAACGATAAAGTTATTTAAGTGTAATCTATACATCATGAGTTCGATGCAAGGAATCGGCCATTGAAGCTAGCATCGAGGCATACTGCCTATATTATATCCTTTGGGGTACAACTCTTTCCTGACTCTGTGTGAATACAAGATGTTTTGTGCACCAGACTATAATTTATTTATTTTTTTAAATAAATTATAGTGAGGGTGAGGAAGACGAGGTGAGGGTGAGGAAGACGACGTCTATATCCGACAATCAGTTTGGATTCATGCCGGGCCGCTCCACTACGGAAGCTATTCACCTTATTAGGAGGTTGGTGGAACAATACAAGGATAAGAAGAAGGATTTGCACATGGTGTTTATTGACTTGGAGAAAGCGTATGATAAGGTTCCTAGGGAGGTGCTTTGGAGATGTCTTGAGGCGAAGGGCGTGCCGGTAGCCTACATACGAGCGATCAAGGACATGTATGATGGAGCTAAGACTAAGGTTAGGACAGTGGGAGGCGACTCGGAGTATTTCCCGGTTGTTATGGGATTACACCAATGCTCATTAGCCCGTTCTTATTTTCCTTGGTGATGGATGCTTTGACACACCATATTCAAGGGGAGGTACCATGGTGTATGTTATTTGCTGACGACATAGTTCTAATTGACGAGACGAGGGCCGGTGTTAACGAGAAATTGGAGGTTTGGAGACAGACTCTCGAGTCTAAGGGTTTCAAATTGAGCAGGTCTAAGACAGAGTACCTGGAATGCAAGTTTAGCGCTGAGTCGAGGGATGTAGGCTGGGACGTGAGGCTTGGGCCCCAGGTCATCCCCGAGAGATAGCTTCAAGTACCTTGGGTCGATGATTCAAGGGGACGAAGAGATCGACGAGGACGTCACTCACCGCATAGGGGCGGGCTGGATGAAATGGAGGCTTGCATCTGGAGTCTTGTGTGACAAGAAAGTGCCACCGATACTCAAAGGTAAGTATTATAGAGTTGTAGTTAGACCGGTCATGTTGTATGGGGCAGAGTGTTGGCCGGTTAAGAACGCTCATATCCAGATGATAAAAGTAGCAGAGTTGCGGATGCTGAGGTGAATGTGCAGACACACTAGGATAGACAAGATTAGGAATGAAGATATTCGGAAGAAGGTGGGCGTCGCCCTTGTGGATGACAAGATGCGGGAAGCGAGGCTTAGATGGTTCGGGCACGTGCAGAGGAGAAGCCTCGATGCACCGGTGAGGAGGTGTGAGCGGTTGGCCGTGGTGGGTACGAGAAGAGGTAAAGGGAGACCTAAGAAGTATTGGGGAGAGGTGATCAGGCAGGACATGACTCGACTGCACATTTCCGAGGACATGACCCTTGATAGGAAGACCTGGAGGTCAAGCATTAGGGTTGTAGGATAGAGGTAGTAAAGCTTTCCTTACTTCATTCCGGGGGTGAGGCGGAGTTGGATTAGGGTTGGTCTTAGATGGCTTGCAGTTTATGTTGGACCCACACTATTCTTGTTGTTTGTCTTAGCCCCGGGCCTTAGATTATGGTTACTGTTATTACATGTCATCCATCTTTCGGTTTTTATGTGTATGTTACTATTACTGTTTCTATTGGAGTTACTAATGAATTCTCTCCTCTTGTTTTTTTTTACTTTATTTTCGTCTTTTTGAGCCGAGGGTGTATCGGAAACAGTCTCTCGGCCCCTGTCGGGACAGGGGTAAGGTCTGCGTACACATTACCCTCCCAGACCCACTATGTGGGATATACTGGGCAGTTGTTGTTGTTAAATATATGGCGAGTCCTTGTGTTGTGCTACCACTTCACCAGTTGGATTCCCCCACCCCCCCCCCCTAACCCAAGGACTGGCAGGCTAGGGCCCCAAGGCCAATCTCTGTCAGTAGTTTGTTTCTGCAACTGATTTCAGATTGCTTGGGAAGGTTTCAAAGCAATGTGACTTACAACTACCGCGTAAAAAGAGGAGCTAAAAGAGGAGCTAAAAGAGGATCAAAATTCAATAGTTTTCTATAACAAGCAGAATCCATTTGACAAAAATTACTAAAGAATTATGGAAAAAAGGAAAAAAAAAACAAGAAAGAAAATGAGAGTTACAATTTTGACCTCCCACATTCATCTCCAATGGCTCTACTTCCTTTTGATCAAAATCAGCATTACGAAACTCCAGAGACCTCTGGTTGGCTAAAATCTTCGTCTTCTATTGGAGCCGGCATGTTAAGATCTATAAACCCATTTGGGAATTTAGCAGAACTTGAATCCATTAAACTATCGCCAATTTTTGATGAAGAAGAAGCAGTGGTTGATGAACTCAAAAGATGTGATCTTTTATGTCCACCCAGTGCTTGACCCGACCCATATATTTTTCCACAAAATGGACATTCATGCACTTTCTGATCCACATTCTTCATTCTCAGTTGTCTCGAATTTTCTTTTGACTTGATCCCCTCGTTTTTGTCTTCAATGTAAGAGTCGTTCTTCTTGTGAATTGTTTTATGACTACCCAAAGCTTGAGATGATTTTAACACTTTGTTACAAATCTCACATTGGTACTTTCCTTGTTTTAATTCTCTAAATTTCGACTCGTCCGATTCGTATGAACTTCTCCATACATCTTTAGATAGCATCATTAGACAAATAGCAATGTCTTCTTCAGGGGAAGTATCGGAAAATGAACTCACTGGTTCTGGTTCAGGTTCAAATTCAGCTGATTTCTCCTTTTTTACTTCCGTTGCTTCTTCTGATATGAAGATTCTTCGAGTTCTCTTGGATCTCCTCCTAGTTGGCTTCTTAGTTGACTCAGTTTCGCTTTCGTTATCATGTACTACAACTGACCCAGCACCATCCAAAAACTCAGGATCTACAATCTTACAACTCTTCTTCGGATTCTCTCTTAGCCCATAACCCAAATACTTCGCTTCCCTAATTTCTTCTTCTTCTTCTTCTTTTAAGGAATGGAGTGAGAGAGTTGACTCGCTACGGCCGGCGGAATCTTGTTTCTGCGGCGGAGTTTTTGGTGGAAGTGGAAGAGTCCTTAAATGAGACCTCATGTGACCACCCATAGCTTTACCACTTGAGAATTTCCTTGAACAGAGCTTGCATTTATGCTTCTCCATACTCATTGATGTTATTATTCAACAAAACCAAAACAGATTCTACAGAAGCACTGTTAACATATATAGATACACGTAGCCAGATATGGCTGTTTGATTCTCTCACTATAATGGTTATTCTCTCTCTAAAATGGTTAGATGAGAGAGTTGAGGAAGTAGAGTGGGAGTGGGAACTTATAAAAAGGGGTGATTAAGAGGAGAAGTAGGTGACAAGCATTCTTCACTTCCACCAAATAGAGGCACGCACCCATCACACTCATAAACAGTTGTGATGTGATTTGCTTTCTGAATTTATTACAGAAAAATATAATTACTTAACTAAGCAATAAGTTTTAGATAAGTTAACTTTTACTTTTATTTACTAATTAAGTTACTTATAACAAAATTACAAATAAAGATTTTGACACTATACTGAGATGGTAACTCAAATAAGATAATCTCTACTCTGTTTGCACCGGTTAAAAGAAAAGATGGTGAGTTACGTATTAGAACTGGTCAAATTGTACAGAGATGCACGGTCAAAAAACTGATGTAAATAATTACTCTATAAAACATTTCAAATCTTTTATGAATTTGTAATTTTAAGTTTCCAATAATTTATTTTCTCTATAGCTGTAAAAATTGTACAATAATGTGATTTAATAAATAAAATTTAACTATAGCGTGATCGTGAGTGGGTAAAGAGGAACAACTGAACATGCAAATCTTGCCTTCTCAGTGTGATCCCTTTTTTGCTCTTACCTTTTTCTCTTAATAATTTTATAGAATGTACGTAAGTACATATTCTAGTCTTTTATATTTTGTTTTTTGACATGGCTATGTCTGTTTGTACTTTGTATTACATTAATTAGATCGTCGATCATTAAGTTTAAGTATACCTAACCTTTTTTTCTCTCGAAAAAGTACTAACCCAATGATTAAATGTTTCTTTCTTAACTCTTTCAATATTTTATTATTGCATTAGGCATCTTCTCTTTTATATTTTTTCCTACAAAAAAATAACAACTAAAAAGCACTGTACATTAAGCATCTTTTGTACGCTAAGATTCAATTTAATTTTGGTTCGAATATAGTGACAACTTTTTTTTGGTCATAATCCGTAGTAAAAATACTGCTTCAACTGACTTAATGAGTTTATCCAATAAGTAATGGGATCCGAATTTCAAGAACTTTGTTTGACTAAAAATAAATACGTGGCTGGCTTGTATGAAGACTACTAGTCAATAAACTGTTTCGTTGTTTGTTGTACCAAATGAGAGAAGCCACCGGTAATTAATTACTAAGGCTCCGTTGAAGGTAGTCAACTTTCTTTAATTTGATTTTTATTTTGTTGGTGGTTCAAAGAAAACCGTTAACCACCCATATTATCCACTAAAAAATAGGTTGGATAATAAACTTTTTAAAAACGGGTCAAATATAGATAAGAATAATATTATCCATTTAGAAAATGGATAACCAATGAGTAACCAATGTGTCTAACTTTTACATTTGTAAAGCCTCAAATTGGGGGTTCCTCTTAGGGAGATTAAGAATTCTCCCAAAACTGATCATATACAAGAAGTCATGGATAATATGAGTTACTCATATTATCCGCCGGTTAATCCGTTTTTTATCCGTATTAAATATGGGTCGAGTCGAATAATTGATCCGTTTTTTCATTACCCGTTTTCAACCCGAACCACATCCGACCCGACCCACCCGTTTGTCACTCCTAATCAACTATATTTAATTGTCTTCACTTTCACACTAGCTTATAAACATTGTTTAATCTAAAAGAAGATTAACTGAAAGAGAATTATGAAAGTAAAAGAGAAATTGATGCGGCCATCCTTCGACAATTTTCTTTAACTTCTTTGTTTTTTATTTTTATTTTTTTGGACGTTGGAATAAACTATAAAGGAAAGAAATGATCGCGTGACAAATCGATCTAGTACAATCACTATATATGTTGTAACATTACAATGTTAGTACCGATTAATTTTCATCTCCTCAAGATTAAATCAGAGGAGTCAAATAAAGTTTTCTTGGACCATGTTTTTTGCAAATAAATTTTAAATATTTTAAATTGTTAATTATTATAATTTATAATATTTTATATGTAGTTTCTAAATATCCATTCAAATTTATACCGAAAATTAATCAATTTGATCATCATATTTTAAAAATGTTCAAACAAATTAAAACAGTGAAGTATTAAATCTTACTAGCAGAGTCGTGTATTTGCTTGCATACAACCACGATAGAGTTTTATAATAGCTGATTCTTTGGAAATATCAGTGTAATTTATTTACCAACATTATGCAAATGGTTATCAACCCAAATTACCACTCACTAACCAACATGTTCAAATACTGCGAAAGAGAATTAATTAGATCGATTTTCTTTGATAAAATGCTATTAGAGAAAAGTTTTGAAATCCTTTTACAAAGATGGTCAAATATAGAGTAGAGTTTTATTCAGCTTTTATTTTTAATTCAAACGCAGGACAAAGACAAATGTTATGTTTCCTGACGTTTAGCCTCGCCGACTGCAACGAAAAAGTTTTCTAATTATCACGTCGGCGGTTGCTTCGTTGCATGCCAAAGCCCAAACCCACGCGTATGTTTGGCATTTGACTCGTCCAGGTCCAACCACCAGTATTTATCACCGATCCATCTTTTGTCAAATTTTCACTTAATTCTTCATATTAGTATATCATAAATCAAAAACGCAAGCTAGCTTATAATTTTAATTTAGTATACCTGGAGTACCACACATATCAGTTTTATAATAATTTAGATTAATACCAGTATTTTAAAGGCGGAGTGCAAGGCAAGACGGGGCATAATCCCAATTTCCCAAATGCTAAGCCCCATGAATATATATATTTATATAGAGATTTTTTTCGCAAAATGGGTACTATGGGAAGAGAAGAATAAAATTAATTAAGTTGACTATTGTGTATTAATACTAAACTATAAATGAAATCAAAAAAACGAAGAAGATAAAAGTAAAAAAAAAAAGCAATTTGTTATTAAATATAAATTATATTGCATTCAAAGAACTAAAATATTAATAAAGTTGACTATTATATATTAGTACTAAATTATAATTAAATTTTAAAAAAAAAAGAGATAAAAGTGAAAGATAAAGCAATTGCTATTAAATATAAATTACATTGTACTCAAAGAATAAAAATAAAAGGAGGAGAAAAAAGCTAAAAGGGGGTTCCAGACCAACGTCCTCATCATAGTTGGGAATTAAAGGGCCCAAAGCAATTACTTCTTCCATCCACCTCTTTGTTTTAGGAGGCACATTTAAAATATTTAAGGGGTCCCATATATATAAACAAATATATATAATATGTATATGCAAAATTTATACCGAGGCTAACAGGGTCACGTGACCCTTCAAGCCACCATGTAGGTCCGCCTATATATTTCTAAGTTGTCAGATACTTAATTATAGATAATAAAACATACTGGCCATTATCAAATATTTAGAAAAAAAAGGAAAATATAATATAGAGGGATGTACATAATATGCATATGGCGTTCTTAAGTGTACATGTCAAAAAGCCCTTGACATAAAGCGTACAAGGAGCTAAGCTGAGCCCGTTTGGATTGAATTATAAAGTGTTTTTAAGCCAAAATAATTTTTAAGATATTACCTGATGAGCCGTTAGTTTTATGAGACTTAATCTTCCCTAATTATCTCGATTTGTTTTAAGACTCTCCCTCCTCGTGATGTGTCTTGAACAACAGAACTATAAATATTTTATCCGGTTCACTTTAATTGATTTTTAATTATTTTTACCCATATTAAAAAATTTATATTTTAATATTAATTAATAATACAATAATCATATTAACCTTAATTTGTTTATTGAAAATACAACAAATATTTCTAAACTCTTTACTCCAAAGACAACAATAACAATGAATCCAATATAATCCAACAAGTGGGGTAAAGAGCCTCCAAGGGCAACTTTGGAAGGAACAAGTTAATTCCTTCTTCATATCTTAAAAATTCAAATATTGTGGACCAAAAAAAAAATCAAAAAATCGATTAAAGTGAACCGGAGGAGTATGTTATAAAAAAATTAATAAATTGAACCCAAAAAATTAATGAGCCTTTATTATATTCACTACTAGAAATTCGATAAATACCGACCAAAATTTTCCGACCAACGTTGGTCGGTCAAAAAAAGCGACCAAAATTGGACGGAAACTGGGAGAAAAATATTTTACATTTATTTTAAAAACAAATACCGACCAAAGTTGGTCGGTAAGTTGGTCAACAAGTTGACCGAGTTGGTCAGACTTGCTTAGTCAAAGAAACTTTTACATTATCGACCAACTTTGGTCAGTAATGTGGATCTAATTTTTAAAATTTTAATAGTTATATTATTATTTAAATATTTTATAAAATTTAAACCGACCAAAGTTGGTCGGTTATTAGGTTAACATTGGTCAAAAAATATGAAACACTTTTATATTTACTATCTAAATAATATAAATGTAATTCGTTAACTCTTTTGTAATACAAATAGTGAATACACTAACATATACTATAACATGCTATATATGTAGTTAAAGTAGTACAATATATATATATATATATATATATATATATAGATATAGGTCAGACGTTTTGTTTTTAATATTCAACGATGCATCTAAGCAAGTTATAAGTCGATGAATCAATTTCCAAATAGATATATTTGATGATAAATTATATATACAAATTAGGATCTTCACAAGTCTATCAATCCCTAAAAGAACCTGACCCTTCCACATAATTTAGGGAAGATCCTAATTAGTATATATAATTTATCATTAAATATATCTGTTTGTAAATTGATTCATCGACTTATAACTTACTCAGATGCATCGTTGAATATTAAAAAAAACGTTTGACCTATATCTATTAATAGTAAAAATAAAAATCGTCTCGACCTATATCGATTAATCTATGTCATGCATTATTAGTGATGAATGAATGTAATCCGTTAACTCTTTTGTAATACGAATAATGAATACATTAACATATACAATAACATGCTATATATGTAGTTAAAGTAGCACAACGAAGTGTGTGTGTGTGTGTGTGTGTGTTATATATACACACACTAACATATACTATAACAAGCTATATATATAGTTAAATTATTACAATGAAGTGTGTGTGTGTGTGTGTGTATGACCCGGCCGACCATTTTAAGAATTAACGCCTCGATCCCCTATTAACTGCTTTCCCCGTGTTTGTTTCTGCTATTTTGATTTGGCGGGATATTTGGTTTTGAGTTTCGGAGTGTTTTGGGACACTTAGTCCCTAAAGGAGAGCTTAAGCTTTAAAATTTGGACCGTAGTCGGAGTAGTGTGAAGACGACCTCGGAATGAAATTCCATCGGTTCCGTTAGCTCCGTTGGGTGATTTCGAGCTTAGTGGCATGTTCGGATTGTGTTTTGGAGGTCCGTAGCTTATTTAGGCTTGAAATGCCGAAAGTCGAATTTTTGAAGTTTCCGGTTCGGTAGTGAGATTTTGATATCGGGGTCGGAATGGGATTTTGGAAGTTGGAGTAGCTCCGTCGTGTTGAATGTGACGTGCTTAAAAAATTTCAGGCCATTCAGACAAGGTTTGCTAGACTTTTTGATCGAAAGCGTAAATTGAGAGTTTTTGGAGTTGTTAGGCTTGAATCCGTTGTTTAATTGGTATTTTGATGTTATTTTGAGCGTTCCGAAGATTGGAACAAGTTTGAATGATGTTTTAGGATTGGTTGGCATGTTTGGTTGAGGTCCCAGGGGCCTCGGGTGTGTTTCGGATGCTCAACGGGTCATTTTTGGAACTTAGAAAATGCAGAAAAATGTTGCAGCGGTCAGTTCTGGTTTCCTTCTTCGCGTTCGCGAGTGGGGTCTCGCATTCGCGAAGAGGAGCTGGCGCTGGTGAGGAATCAACGCTTCGCGTTCGCGAGGCTGTGGGACTTTGTGCCTACGCGTTCGCGAAGGCAGTCTCACAGTCGCGTAGGAGAAGAGAAATGATCATCGCCTTCGCGGCTCGGGCATCGCGTTCGCGAAGAGGGAGACTAGCCAGTGGAACTTTAGTGCACGCATTCGCGACTGTTGCCTCTTGTTCGCGAAGAAGAACGCACCTGGGCAGAATGTTTAAATTCAAAAATCGAGGGTATAACCAATTTTTGTGAAAACTAGAGCTTGGGAGCTCGGATTTGATCGAGGTTTTGAGAGATTTTCAAAGATATAGATTGGGTAACGATTCTTAACTCCTTTTTTGCTTGTAACCCATTAATCTAAAAATAAATTCATCATTTAATTTCGGAATTTGTATGAAAATTGGGGGAAGTTCTTAAACCAAAAATTCGAGTTTTGATTGGGGATTTTACATTGGATTTGGATAATTTTGGTGTGGTTAGACTCGTGAGAGTATGATGATTCTGAAAATATAAATTTTACCCGACTCCGAGACGTGGGCCCGAGGGGCATTTTGGTCATTTTACCTAATTTCGCGTTTTAGCTTAGAATTTGTTTGTAGAATAAGTTACTTGAAGTGTTATTTACATTATGCAATTGAATTGAATAGATTTGGGCCATTTGGAGTCGAGTACTCGTGGCAAAAACGTGGTTTCGGGTTGATTTTGAGTCAGTTCGAGGTAAGTGGCTTGCCTAACCTTGTGTGGGGGAACTCCCCTTAAGATTTAGTATTATTGATATTTGAAATGCCTTGTACATGAGGTGACGAGTGCGTACTTGTGCTAATTGTTGAAAAATCCGGTTTTTCTTTTAGTAATTTTAATTGTGTTTCTTTTTATTGTTTATACTACTTGCAATTTAAGCCAGTTGTTAGCTTAGGGAAACATGTCTAATTGACTTAATTGCTTCACTTGCTCAAACTATCTTATTTGGATTACGTGCAGCATATTAGGCTAGAAATACCTGTTTTACCTTGGTATGGAATTTGACTTGAACTTTGTATTCTCCTTGTTGTTGTTGTATGTTTACTTTGGGACTACGGAACGGTGTTTCGGGAGATCCCTCTGCATATTTACATTGAAACTACGGGACTGCACCCGGTAGATTCCCCTTGTACTGTAACGACCTGGCCAGTCGTCTCATGAGTTACCGCTCCATTTTCTCCATTTCTGCTTCTTTATGCTTTTTTATCTGTGTTATGTGGTATCGGGTTGGTCGGATCGAATCTGGAATGATTTTGGTAAGGTTTGAGACACTTAGTCTCTTTTGAGGAAGCTTGAGTTGGAAAACTCAGCCGGATGTTGGCTTATGTGTTAGAGGGCTCGGATGTGAGTTCCGATGGTTCGGATAGCTTCGGGAGGTGATTTGAGACTTAGGAGCGTGATCGGAATGAGTTTTGGAGGTTCGGAATAGATTTAGGCTTGAATTGGCGAAGTTGATATTTTGGCGATTTCCGGTTGGTAGGCGAGATTTTGGTATAGGGGTTGGAATGGAATTCCGAGAGTTGCAGTAGTTCTGTTGTGTCATTTGGAATGTGTGTGCAAAATTTCAGGTTATTCGGATGTGGTTTGATTGGGTTTTTGATCAAAAGCAAAATTCGGAAGATTTTGGAAACTTAGGCTTGAATCCGATGTGTTTTGGTTAATTTAATATTGTTTGAGGCGGGTTTTGAAGATTGGTATAAGTTTGAATAAGGTTTTGGGATATGTTGGTGTTATTGGATGAGGTCCCGAGGGCCTCGGGGTGATTTCGGATGGTTGACGGGGAGTTTGAAAAATTGTTGCAGTTGCAGATTTGTGCTACTTCTGGTATTTCCACACCTGTGGATTGGGAACCGCAGGTGTGACGCTGCATGTGTGGAAGAGGGGTCGCAAAAGCGGAATCTGGAGGAGTTGGCAGGAGCCGTAGATTGCGGTTATGGGACTGCACCTGCGATGGCGCAGATGCTGGAATGTGGATTGCAGATTTTGGCCGTTAAATGAAGAACCGCAGAAGCGGTTAGCTGGACACATATGCGGTACCGCAGAAGTAGAAACTGGGCCGCAGATGCGAAAATGCCTGGGCAGAGAGTATAAATTGTGTCCTTCGCAATTTTGAGCCATTTTCACCATTTCTACTACGGCTTTGGAGCTTTTTGGACGATTTGAAAGAGGGATTTCGAGGGAATTTCATAGAGGTAAGGAATTTGGACTTAAAAACTCGTTCCTATACTAATATTTCACGGATTAGAGCTATAGTTAATGAAATTTAAGGGCAAAAATTGGGGAAAACTAGAGCTTGGAAACTTAGACCTTTGCTTGAGGATTTGAAGGACCATTTGAGGTCGGGTTTCAGAACTTTTGATATGTATGAACTCATGGGGAGATAAGAACCTATTGATGTAAAAATTATCGAATTCTGAGATGTGGGCCTGGGGGTCGGGTTTTGGTAATTTCGGGATTTATGTTGTAAATTGATTAGTTTCGCTTGGGCTTCGTTCCCTTAGCATATTTTGACGTCCTCGTTCTGATTTTGGATAGATTCGACGCGAGTGGAGGTCGATTCGAGGGGCAAAGGCATCGCGGGCTAGAGATTTGACCGGTTTGAAGTGAGTAATGATTGTAAATGATATTCTGAGGGTATGAAACCCCGGACTTGCACATCGTTGTGCCATATTGAGGTGACGCACACGCTTGATGACGAGCGTAGGGTCGTGCATTGTTGGGGATTATGACTTAGTCCATCCCGAATGGTTGTTTTACCGCGTATTTGCTTGAAAACTGTTTGCTATCATCATAATTTGGGCTGAATGCCATATTTGGGCCTTGTGCCAACTATTTGAACCCTTCAGGGATTTTTATTGATATTTCCTCACTACTTTGACTTTATACTTGAACTCAATCATGTTATTTTCCACTGTTTTCATACTCAGCCATGTTTACTCTATTTTAACACTTAAATGATCTTTTAAATGATAATTGGGCTGAGAATCATATTTTACTATTGCCCGAGTGGCTTGTGAGAATTTTGACCGAGTAAGGCCGAGGGCCTATGTTGGGAGGAAACATTTGATACTGATTATGAGGCCGAGAGCCTGAGATATGTACGTCACAAGGTGGCTTGATTGATATGAGGCCGAGGGCCTAGTGATGATGCCACTAGATAGCTTGATATTACGCTTGGGCCGTAAGGGGCCCCTCCAGGAGTCTGCACACCCCAGTGAGCGCGGGTACCCATTGTGATATGAGATTGAGCCCGAGGGGCTGGTACAGTTCTGAGATTGAGCCCGAGGGTCTTGTACTATTATGAGATATTACCCGAGGGGCAGATTTGTTGATACTGTTCCCGAGAGGCGAACTTTTATGTGTTTATCTTTTTCTTAATTTCTTGTGAATTACCATGCTTAATTGTTGAAAAAGGCTTTTCATGAAGTTAAATTTGAGTTAACGTATTTTTACCTATCTTTCACTGGTTTACTATTTTAATAGTTTTACTGCTTCATTATAGCATGCTTTTGTGCCTTACGTGATTTCCTACTTTCAGTATTTATTTATTATTATTACTCACTGAGTTGGAGTACTCACTTTACTCCCTACACCCTGTATGCAGATTCAGGCGTATCTGGTCCTGCTCCCGAGTGCTGATTATTCTGGCTCAGGCGGATCCAGGAGTCTCTAGGTAGCTGTTGGCGTTCGCAGCCTAGAGCTCTTCCCTATCTTACTTCTTTATGTTCTTGGTTTTTTGTATTAAACTCTGTAGTTTGATTTGGAGTATTCCAGATTGTTTAGATGCTCATGACTAGTGACACCCCAGTATCGGGCTGTGTTGGGTTATTTTTCGCGAATTATGCTATTAACTGCTTAAACCTTGGTTTATTTGATCATGCTTAGACTGTTTCTTAATGCTTAACTGTTAAATACTAAAATGGGTAGTGTCAGATGGCCTTGTCTTCACGAGAGGCGCCATCATGACCGGGTCCGGGTTTAGGGTCGTGACGAGTTTGTATCAGAGCCTAGGTTACATAGGTCTCACGAGTCATGAGCAGGTTTAGTAGAGTCTCGTATATCGGTACAGAGACGTCTATATTTATCCTCAAGAGGCTGCAGAACCTTTAGGAAAAACTTCATATTCTTGAAATTCTTGTCGTGCGAATTTGTTGATCTGAGTACTAAACTTCTGTTATTCTATTCTCTCACAGATGGTGAGGACACGCGCTATCGATCAGGATGGACGACCACCAGTACCACTAGCTGTGTCCACCAGAGGCCGAGGATGCGATCGTGATCATGGTAGGGGCAGAGCAGCTAGGACAACACCTGCAGATCCACCAGCTGCCCTAGTTCAGGATCAGGTTCCAGCTATGGATGCTCCAACAACACTAACTCAGGCACCAGCTGTGCCCATTGTGATTCCGGGTCTTTAGGAGGCCTTGGCTTAGATTTTATCAGTTTACACTGGCCTAGCTCAGGCAGTTTCAACCACTGCAGCCGCAGCTACTTCTCAGGCCGGGGGAGGCAATCAGACTCCCGCCGCTTGCACACCTAAGCAGGTCATGCAGGGACTTCAGATGCCAGGGGCACATCCAGCCCAGCCGGTTGCAACTGCTCAGGACTATGTAGTTCCTGCTATGCCGGAGGATGAGCAGCATAGGTTGGAGAGGTTTGGTAGACTGCAGCTTCCGACCTTCAGTGGTGCAGAGGGCGAGGATGCCTAGGGTTTCTTAGATAAGTGTCAGAGGATGCTTTGTATAGCGGGTATTCTGGAGACCAGCGGGGTCGCTTTCACTACTTATCAATTTTCGGGAGCTGCCTTCACTTGGTGGGAGGCTTTTGAGAGGTGTTGGCTTGTTGGTGCAGCACCCCTTACCTGGTAGCAGTTCTCCGTTCTCTTTCTGGAGAAGTATGTGCCACAGTCTCGTAGAGAGGAGCTATGTAGGGAGTTTGAGTGGTTGCGTCAGGGAGAGATGACTGTGATGCAGTACGAGATGAGGTTCTCTCAGTTAGCTCATCATGCTATTTGGATGGTTCCAAAAGATAGAGAGAGGATTAGGAGGTTTGTTGATGGCCTCACTTATCAGCTTCGTATTCTCATGACCAGGGAGAGGGTGATTGGTGCTACCTTTGAGGAGGTTGTAGACATTGCTCAGGAGATTGAGTCTGTTCATCGCCAGGAGCGCGAGGAGAGGGATTCCAAGAGGCCTCGAGGATCTGGTAGTTACAGTGGTACTCCTTCGAGAGGTCAGTTTCAGCACGGCAGAGGCCGTCCATTCAGGCATGCTCAGCCAGCTTGCCCAGGTTATTGTGGGGCGTTATCAGGTCATGGTTCTCACAATTCTCATCAAGGCCAGTCATCACTTAGTGCCCTTCCAGCTTAGAGTTCGTCCCGCGCTCCATCAACTCAGGGCTCTTCTATGGTAGGTGCATCTGCTAGTCACTCCGTTGCGAGGGGTTCCCTTCAGTCCCCTTCCACAGCACTTGGGAGTTATTATGAGTATGGCGAGATGGGTCGTATGTGCACACAATGCCCTCATCGTCTTGCAAGCTCATCTTAGCAGAGGGGTCAGTCATCGGCTTCAACGCCAGTTACTTCACCACCATTCGCCCAACCAGCTAGAGGTGGAGGTCAGTCAGCTAGGGGTCGCCCTAGAGGGAGAGGTCGATCAGGTGGTGGTCAGGCCCATTTCTATGCCCTTCTAGGCAGACCCGATGCCATTGCTTCAGATGCTGTTATTACAGGTATTGTTTCAGTCTGCCACAGAGATGCCTCTGTATTATTTGATCCCGGTTCCACCTTTTCATATGTGTCATCATACTTTGCTCGTTATTTGGGTATGCCCCGTGAGTTTCTTGCTTTACCTGTTCATGTATCTACCCCGGTGGGTGATACTGTTATGGTAGACCGTGTGTACCGGTCGTGTGTGGTGACTATTGGGGGTTTGGAGACCCGTGTGGATCTTTTATTATTGTGTATGGTGGATTTCGATGTCATTTTGGGCATGGATTGGCTATCTCCGTATCGTGCTATTCTGGACTGTCATGCCAAGACAGTCATATTGGCTATACCGGGTGTACCACGGATTGAGTGGCGAGGTGTGACTGATTATGTTCCTAGTAGAGTGATCTCATTCTTGAAAGCCCAACGTATGGTTGGGAAGATTTTTCTTTTGTATCTAGCCTTTGTGAGGGAGGTCGGTGCTGAGCCTCCCAATATTGATTCTTTTTCAGTTGTGAGAGATTTTCCCGATGTGTTTCCTGCAGACCTACCAGGCATGCCACCAGACAGGGATACTGTTTTTGGCATTGACCTGGTGCCGGATACTCAGCCCATTTCTATTCCGCCATATCGTATGGCACCATCGGAGTTGAAGGAATTAAAGGAGCAACTTTAGAAACTCCTTGATAAAGGGTTCATTTGGCCTAGTGTGTCACCTTGGGGTGCGACGGTTCTGTTTGTGAAGAAGAAGGATGGCACTATGAAGATATGCATTGATTATAGGCAATTGAACAAGGTAACGATTAAGAACAAGTATCATTTGCCTCGCATTGATGATTTATTCGACCAGCTTCAGGGAGCGAGAGTGTTCTCCAAGATTGATCTCTATTCAGGTTATCACTAGTTGAAGATCAGGGACTCAGATATTCTTAAGATAGCTTTTAGGACCCGATATGGTCATTATGAGTTCTTGGTGATGTCTTTTGGGCTGATCACTGCCCCAGCAGTGTTCATGCATTTGATGAACAATGTGTTCTGGCCCTATCTTGACTCGTTTATCATAGTCTTAATTGATGATATTCTGGTATATTCACGTAGTTAGGAGGAGCA
This sequence comes from Nicotiana tabacum, assembly GCF_000715075.1. Lineage (NCBI taxonomy): Eukaryota > Viridiplantae > Streptophyta > Magnoliopsida > Solanales > Solanaceae > Nicotiana > Nicotiana tabacum. The sequence continues at coordinate 52,235,852 of NC_134087.1, read as the reverse complement.
CGCGGAGCATTTGAGAGTTGTGTTGTAGAGATTGAGAGAGGAGAAGCTTTATGCAAAATTCTCCAAGTGTGAGTTTTGGCTCAGTTCAGTGGCTTTCTTGGGGCACGTGGTGTCTAGTGAGGGTATTCAGGTTGATCCGAAGAAGGTAGAGGCGGTTCAGAGTTGGCCCAAACCGTCCTCAACCACAGAGATTCGCAACTTTCTTGGTTTGACGGGCTATTATCGCCGTTTTGTTCAGGGATTCTCATCTATCGCATCACCCTTGACCAAGTTGACTCAGAAGGGTGCTTCATTTGTATGGTCGGATGAGTGTGAGGAGAGCTTTCAGAAGCTCAAGACAACTTTGACCACAACTCCAATGTTAGTTTTGTCATCAGCTTTAGGTTCATCTACCGTGTATTATGATGCTTCAAGAGTTGGTATTGGTTGTGTTTTGATGCAGGAGGGTAGAGTTATTGCTTATGCTTCCCATCAGTTGAATCCCCATGAGAAGAACTACCCCGTTCATGATTTGGAGTTTGTTGCCATCGTTCACGCGTTGAGGATTTGGAGGCATTACTTGTATGGTGTGTCTTGTGAGGTGTTTACTGGTATCGTAGCCTCCAGCACTTGTTCCAACAGAAGGATCTCAATTTGAGGTAGTGGAGATGGTTGGAGTTGCTTAAGGATTATGATATCACTATATTGTACCATCCGGGAAAGGCCAATGTGGTGGCCGATGCTTTGAGCCAAAAGGCAGTGAGTATGGGGAGTTTGGCATATATTCCAGTTGGGGAGAGACTTCTTACAGTTGATGTTCAGGCCTTGGCCAATCGGTTCGTGAGGTTAGATATTTCAGAGCCCAGTCGGGTATTGGCTTGTGTGGTTTCTCAGTCTTCCTTATATGATTGCATCAAAGAGCGCCAGTATGATGATCCATATTTGCTTGTCCTTAAGGACATAGTTCAGCACGATGATGCCAGAGATGTGACAATTGGTGATGATGGGGTGTTGAGGATGCAGGGCTGTATTTGTGTGCCCAATGTGGATGGGCTCCGGGAGTTGATTCTAGAGGAGGCCCAAAGCTCGCGGTATTCTATTCATCCAAGTGCCGCGAAGATGTATCAGGATTTGAGGCAGCACTATTGGTGGAGGAGAATGAAGAAAGACATTGTGGGATATGTAGCTCGGTGTCTTAATTATCAGCAGGTGAAATATGAGCATCAGAGACCGGGTGGCTTGCTTCAGCAGATGGATATTCCAGAGTGGAAGTGGGAGAGGATCACTATGAACTTTGTTGTTGGACTTCCACGGACCTTGAGGAAGTTCGATGCTATTTGGGTGATTGTGTATTGGCTGACCAAGTCCGCACACTTCATTCCTGTGTGTACTACCTATTCTTCAAAGCGGTTGGCAGGGATCTATATCCAGGAGATTGTTCGTTTGCATGGCGTCCTAGTTTCCATCATTTCAGATAGGGGCACTCAGTTTGCATCACAGTTTGGAGGTTTGTGCAGCGAGAGTTGGGTACTCAGGTTAGGTTGAGCACTGCTTTTCACCCTCAGATGGACGGGCAGTCCGAGCGCACTATTCAGATATTGGAGGACATGTTGCGTGCTTGTGTCATTGATTTCGGAGGGTCATGGGATCGGTTTCTACCACTTGCCGAGTTTGCTTATAACTACAACTACCAGTCGAGTATTCAGATGGCTCCATATGAGGCTTTGTATGGGAGGCGATATAGATCTCTAGTTGATTGGTTCAAGCTGGGTGAGGCTAGACTATTGGGGAAAGACTTGGTGCAAGATGCCTTAGAAAAAGTGAAGGTGATTCAGGAGAGGCGTCGTACATTGTAGTCGAGGCAAAAGAGTTATGCAGACAGGAAGTTTCGAGATGTGTCCTACATGGTTGGTGAGAAGGTTCTGTTGAAGGTTTCTCCCATGAAGGGTGTTATGAGATTTGGGAAGAAAGGGAAGTTGAGTCCGCAGTTCATTGGGCCTTTTGAGGTGCTTCGGAGGATTGGGGAGGTGGCTTATGATCTTGCTTTGCCACCCAGCTTATCGAGTGTGCATCCGGTATTTCATGTTTCTATGCTCCAGAAGTATATTGGGGATCCGTCTCATGTTTTGGATTTCAGCACGGTTCAGTTGGATGATGATTTGACTTATGATATGGAGCCAGTAGCTATTTTGGGTCGTCAGGTTCGAAAACTGAGGTCAAAGGATATAGCTTTAGTGAAAGTGCAGTGGAGAGGTCGGCCCGTGGAGGAGGCTACCTGGGAGACCGAGCGGGAGATGCGGAGCAGATATCCTCATCTGTTTGAGGCTTCAGGTATGTTTCTTGACTCGTTCGAGAACGAACATTTGTTTAAGTTGGGGAGGATGTGACGATCCGACCAGTTGTATCATGAGTTATTGCTCCGTTTTTCCCATTTCTGCTTCTTTATACTTTGTTTATCCGTGTTATGTGGTGTCGGGTTGGTCGGATCAAATCCGGAATAATTTTGGTAAGGTTTGAGATACTTAGTCTCTTTTGAGGAAGCTTGAGTTGGAAAAGTCAACCGGATGTTGACTTATGTGGTAGAGGGCTCGGATGTGAGTTCCGATGGTTCGGATAGCTTCGAGAGGTGATTTATTTTTGTGTTGAGCTGTATTTTCCTCTGTGTTTTCTTTGCTTCTGTAGTAGTTGTTGCTGTTCTTTTTATTATGTGTTACTCCTTACTGTTGCACTTATTATGTTGTCTTATTTGTACACTTTTATACCTGGTATTTCATTTAACCTCACTAAGGCCCTGACTTTCCTCGTCACTACCCGACCGAGGTTAAGCTTGGCACTTACTAAGTACCGCTGTGGTGTAATCATGCCCTTTCTGCGCATGTTTTTCTTGTGCAGATCCAGGTAATTCCACTCAGTCTTATCATCCTTGAGGTGAGGCGCTTTTGTAGAGACTTCGAGGTATATCTGCCGCATCCGCAGACCGAGGAGTCCCTTTCTATCTTTCTGTAATAGTATAGCCCTTCAATATTTTCCTTTTTGTTAGACATTTCTGGAGTTAGAGCTTCTTATGTATCTCTTAGCTTGTAATTCATGGGGTTCCGGATTTTGGGAAGTGTTAGGTTGAGATCCTTGTATTGTTAGGTGCCAGGTGGCATCTTAAACACTATTTCATTTTGTTATTTCAGTTTTATATTATTTTCTTTCCCGCAAATTATTTCTTTTCCGCATTTGTTAGGCTTACCTAGTCGAAGAGACTAGATGCCATCACGATAGTTCATGGAGAGTGAACTGGGGTCGTGACAATATATATATATATGCACACACACACACACTTATACTTACTTTGATAGCCGTATATATATAAGAACACGATGTTGGGGTTTTAAGCATTAATATGGCTTAAAATAGGGTGAATGGGAAATGGAGGAAAATAAAATTTGTAAGTAAAATTTTAACTTTCCCTCCTTGACAAAGAGACATTGTCCCATATTGAAAGAGGAAGAGGTTTTTGATGGGTATATAAGCACTTGCTCTTCTTCTAGCTCTTAAAGAGTTGTGAAGAAGGCAAGCCTCGTGCCGTCGTCGTCGTCGCTCACTCGGTTCGGCTTCGGATTTGGTCAATTGATTGATTAATTTTTGGACCAAATTTGTTTGTTAATAGTAAATATTAACAGAAGTTATTAAATATTCGTTTTAATAATAGAATATTAATATTAATATTAAAATCCAACGGAACCGTTTTCAGTTTTTCAGTTGTGTAACTTAAAATTAAACTCCCCTCTTCAATTCCCGGTTTATTATTGCATAAATTAGCCATTTATATTATGGCATTTATGCTGTGGCCGTTTTGCATAAACAACCATTCTGAAGAGCTGCACCTCTTTAGTTTTCGGCCCAACTTTGGCTATAAATACAAGTCCATTCTCTCAGAATTTTCATACGATTTTCTGAGTTCTCCTCCTTTCTTTTGCATACTTTTAACTTCAAAGAAAGCAACAGTAAGTGTGATTTGCTACCAAACTTTGTGTTCGCCGAAACACTGGGGTTTGAAGTAACACTACACTAGTGTGTAATTCGTTATTTTATCTTTTACAAAATTAGTTTACAAATACAGTTTACTAACACACGAAACGCTAGGAACACAAGGTCAAGTTCTTTTAGGGATTAAAAGACTTGTAAATTAATTCATCGACTTATAACTTATTTAGATGCATCGATGAATATTAAAAACAAAATATTTTGACTTATATCGATTAATATATAAAAAATAAAATGTCTCGACCTAAAATAGAATAATATTATATTGGTTTATCAATTGATTAATTATTCGTACGTAGTAATGTATAAGATTGATCATCAATTACAATATAGTGTATGTGTGTGTGTGAAATTACTCATACACTTAAATATAACTTAGAAAATTTACTTACATAGATGCTATTATAATCTATTAAAAGTAATTACTTAGTTAATATATTTTTTTGTAAAGATTATGCTTATAGTTTATAATTATTTATAATCATTTTATAGTTAAATAAATAAATGTTTATAGTTAATAATATTTTTTATAGTTTATAATATTTTAAGAAATAAAATAAAAAAAAAGAATTTAGTTTTTTTTTATTTATAAAAAACCAAAGTTGGTCGGTATTTGGTCAAACGGTCAACACTTAATGTACCGTCCAAAATTACCGACCAATGTTGGTCAGTAATTCTGAAATACAAAATGAAATAACGGGTTCCCTCCCCCCCCATTTCTCTTACTTTCTTCCCCAAATTTTCCCTAACTCCTCCCTCAATACCTTCCCCTCTTCTTCTCTATTTTTCTCACACAAATCCTATTCCCCACCCCGCGTCGCCACCGCTCGTCGCATGCCGTCGCCGGCCACTGCTACTGCCACTGTACTGCCGCCCCTCTCCTTCTCCAACTAAAAATTCTAGGTTTGAATTACAACCCATTTCTTTGTTATTTCTAGGTTTTGTTTCAATTATTTGAACATTGTATTTTATTGTTTCAATTATTTGAACATTATATTTTATTAAGGACTAGGGTTTAGTTTTGTTAATTAGTTTTATTAACTAATTAGTTTAATTAGTCTTGAATAGTTTAGTTAGAATTGAATTATTAACTTTGTATTGTCTTGAATAGTTTAGTTAGAATCTAGGGTTTAGGATTTGTTCTTGTGAATTGAATTGAATTTTTAGGATATGCATTGAACTTTTAGGATATAAATTGAACTTTTAGTTTATAAATTGAACTTTTAGTTTATAAATTGAACTTTTAGGATATGAATTGAACTTTTAGGATATGAATTGAACTTTTAGGATTTGAATTGGATCTTTTGAATATGAACTGAACTTTTAGTTTATGAATTGAACTTTTAGTTTATAAATTGAAATTTTAGGATATGAATTGAACTTTTAGGATATGAATTGAACTTTTAGGATATGAATGAGACCTTTTGGATATGAATAGAATTTTTAGTTTATGAATTGAACTTTTTGGATATGAATTGAACTTTTAGTTTATAAATTAAAATTTTAGGATATGAATTGAACTTTTAGGATATGAATTGGACCTTTTGGATATGAATTGAATTTTTAGTTTATGAATTGAAATTTTAGGATATGAATTGAACTTTTAGGATATGACTTGTTTTAATTGATTTTATTTATTAATTTTATTAACTAATTAGTTTAATTAGTCTTGAATAGTTTAGTAAGATTGGAATTATACTTTGTATAGTCTTGAATAGTTTAGTTAGAATGTAGGGTTTAGGATTTGTAGTTGAACTTTTAGTTTATGAATTGGACCTTTTAGATATGAATTGAATTTTTAGTTTATGAATTGAACCTTTTGGATATGAATTGAACTTTTAGTTTATGAATTGAAATTTTAGGATATGAAGTGAACTTTTAGGATTTGAATTGGACTTTTAGTTTATAAATTGAAATTTAGTTTATAAATTGAAATTTTAGGATATGAATTGAACTTTTAGGATATGAATTGAACTTTTAGGTTATGAATTGAACCTTTTGGATTTGAATTGAATTTTTAGTTTATGAATTGAACTTTTTGGATATGAATTGGACTTTTAGTTTATAAAGTGAAATTTTACGATATGAATTGAACTTTTAGTTTATAAATTGAACTTTTAGGATATGAATTGAACTTTTAGGATATGTATTAGAATTTTAGGATATGAATTAACTAAAAAAAGAGTAGGATAAAAATTAACTAAATTAATTTGTTCTTGTTTTATTTGTATAGATGGAACATCGTACTTGGATGTACAATAGGAATTATCCTAATCGGCGGGGAATGCATGAGGATTTTGTAGAAGGGGGTGATGACTTTATTAGACATGCAATGTCACTTCCACCATACCAAAGTGAAGGACTAATTAGGTGCCCTTGTGTTAGGTGCGACTGTCTGTGTCACGACCCTAAACCCAAACCCAGTCGTGATGGCACCTCTCGTGAAGGCAAGGCCAGCCAATTAAACCCAATCCACTTTTGAAATAGCTAAATAATATAAAAGCGGTCTAAAACATGATATAGCAATACTAAGTTGCGGAAAATGCCAATAAAGTGCGGAAGTACAACCCAACACAGCCATAACCGGGGTTTCACTAGTTAAGAGCATCTATAAATCGTAATACAATTTTGCTAAATCCATAACTAAAACAACTACCTGAAGGGAAATAGAAGCGATAAAGGAGTAGAGACACGGGGCTGCGGATGCCAACAACTACCTCGTAATCTCCGAAAACCCGCCTGAAGCTGGAGGTATCAGCACTCGGGAGCGGTGCCAGCTACGCCTGAATCTGCACACAGGGTGCAGGGATTAAATTGAGTACTCCAACTTAGTGAGTAAAAAATGTAAATAAAGACTGAAAGTAAGAAAACACGTAAGGCACAAGGCATTCTATAATGAAGTTGTAAAACCATTTAAAGTAGTAAAACAGTGGAAAGTCAAGTAAAAATCCTCTTTCAATAAGTAAACAAGTAATTGACAGGTAATTAAGGTAAAGTAAATAGAAGTTCGCCCCTTAGGCACAGTATCAACAAATCCGCCCCTTGGGCAACATCTCAGAACAGTACCAGCCTCTCGAGCAATCACATAGAACAATACCGGCCCCTCGGGCTCAATCTCACATCACAATGGGTACCAGTGCTCACTGGGGGTGTACAGACTCCTGGAGGGGTCCCTTACGACCCAAGTGCAATAACAAGCCATCTCGTGGCATCAAACTAGGCCCTCCGCCTCATATCAATCAAGCCACCTCATGGCGTACATATCTCAGGCCCTCGGTCTCAAATCAGTATCAGTGTTTCCTCGCAACATAGGCCCTCGGCCTTACTCAGTCAAAAATCCTCACAAGCCCCTCGGGCAAAAGTAAATTAGTGTTTCTCAGCCCAAACATCATTTAAAATGTCATTTAAGTATTAAAACTGAGTAAACATGGCTGAGTAGTAAAATAGTGGAAAATAACATAACCGAGTTCAAGTATAAAGTCAAACAGCGAGGAAATATCAATAAAAATTTCCGAAGGGTTCAAATAGTAGGCACTAGGCCCAAATATGCATTTCGCCCAAATAATGATGATAGCAAATATTTTTCAATCAAATACGCGGTAAAATCATCAATCGGGACGGACCAAGTCACAATTCCCAATAGTGCACGACCCCACGCTCGTCATCAAGCGTGTACCATACCTCAATATAGTACTACAATGTGAAATCCAGGGTTTCAAACCCTCAGAACATCATTACAATCATTACTCACCTCGAACCGGCTAAATCTCTAGCTCGCGACACCTTTGACCCTCGAATCGGCTTCCATGCACGTCAAATCTATCCAAAATCAGAATGAGTACGTGAACATATGCTAAGGGAATAAGGCCTTTAAATGAGTACGTCACATCAGTAGATTCCTTATCTCCCCACGAGTTTATACATATCAAAAGTTCTCAAATCTGACCCCAAATGGTCCTTCAAATCCACAATTAAAGGCCTAAGTTCTCAAGCCCTAGTTTCCCCAATTTTAGCCTTTGATTTCCATAATTTCTAGCCCTAATCCATGAAATAATAGCATAGGAATGAGTTTTAGGTCCACATTCCTTACCTTAATGAAGTTCTCTTGAAATCCCCTTCTCAAATCGCCCAAAAAGCTCCAAAGTCGAAGTCAAAAATGGTGAAATAGTTAAATCTCGCGAAATGAAATAACTTATATGTTTTGTCCAGGCTTTTCTGCATCTGCGGTCTAAAACCCGCTTCTGCGGGACCGCATATGTGGTCAAATCCTTCGCTTCTACGGAATTCACTTACCTAGCCTACATCGCATATGCGACCCAACTTTCGCATCTGCGATATCGCAGATGCGGTCCCCATACCGCTTCTGCGGTCTCTGCTCATCTGGCCCTTTTTCGCTTCTGCAATAGATCACCCGCACGTGCGGCACTGCACTTGCGGTCCCCAATCCGCAGGTGCGAAAATACCAGAAGCAGCAAATTCAGCTGCTGTAACAAAATTCCAACTTCTCCGTTAGCCACCCGAAATCATCCCGAGGCCCCCGGGACCTCAACCAAAAGCACAAACATAACCCAATACCTTATTCAAACTTGTTCCAATCATCAAAACGCCTCAAACAACATCAAATCTACCAAATCACATTGGATTCAAGCCTAAGTTTCTAAAATTCTTCCAAAATATGCTTTCGATCAAAAACCCAACCAAACCACGTCCGAATGACCTGAAATTTTACACATACATCTCAAATGACACGACGGAGCTACTGCAACTCTCGGAATCCCATTCCGACCCCTATATCAAAATCTCGCCTACCAACCGGAAATCGCCAAAATATCAACTTCGCCAATTCAAGCCTAAAACTACTCCAACCCTCCAAAACCCATTTCGATGACGCTCCTAAGACATAAATCACCTCCCGAAGCTAACTGAACCATCAGAACTCGCATCTGAGCCCTCTAACACATAAGTCAATATCTGGTTGACTTTTCCAACTCAAACTCCCTTAAAAGAGACTAAGTGTCTCAAACCTTACCAAAATCATTCTGGATTCGATCCGACCAACCGATACCATAAAACACGGATAATGAAGCATAAAGAAGAAGAAATGGGGGAAACGGAGAGGTAACTCATGAGAAGACTGGCCGGGTCGTCACATCCTCCCCAACTTAAACAAACGTTTGTCCGCGAACGAATCAAGAAACATACCTGAAGCCTCAAACAGGTGAGGATATCTACTTCGCATCTCCCGCTCGGTCTCCCAGGTAGCCTCCTCCACGGGCCGACCTCTCCACTGCACTTTCACTAAAGCTATATCCTTTGACCTTAACTTTCAAACCTGACAACTCAAAATAGCTACTGGCTCCACATCATAAGTCAAATCATCATCTAACTGAACCATGCTAAAATCCAACACATGAGACGGATTCCCAATATACTTCTGGAGCATAAAACATGAAATACCGGATGCACACTCGACAAGCTGGGTGGCAAAGCAAGCTCATAATCCACCTCCTCAATCCTCCGGACTACCTCAAAAGGCCCAATAAACCGAGGACTCAATTTCCCTTTCTTCCCAAATCTCATAACACCTTTCATGGGTGAAACCTTCAACAGAACCTTCTCGCCAATCATATAGGACACATCTCGAACTTTCCTATTGGCATAAATCTTTTGCTTCGACGGCGCTGTACGAAGCCTCTCCTGAATCACTTTCACCTTCTCCAAAGTTTCCTGCACCAAGTCTGTCCCCAATAGCCTAGCCTCACCGGGCTCGAACCAACCAACTGGAGATCTACACCGCCTCCCATACAAAGCCTCATATGGAGCCATCTGAATACTCGACTGATAGCTATTGTTATAAGCAAACTCTACAAGCTGTAGAAAATGATCCCATGACCCTCCGAAATCAATGACACAAGCACGCAACATATCCTCCAATGTGTGAATAGTGCGCTCGGATTGCCCGTCCGTTTGAGGATGAAAAGCTGTGCTCAACTCGACCTGAGTACCCAACTCTCGCCGCACAGACCTCCAAAACTACGATGTAAACTGAGTACCTCTATCCAAAATGATGGAAATCAGAGCACCATGCAAGCGAACAATCTCTCGGATATCTATCCCTGCCAACCGCTCTGAAGAATAGGTAGTACACACAGGATTAAAGTGCGCGGACTTGCTCAGCCGATCCACAATAACCCAAATAGCATCGAACTTCTTTAAAGTCCGTGGAAGTCCAACTACAAAGTCCATAGTGATCCTCTCCCACTTCCACTCGGGAATATCCATCTGCTGAAGAAAACCACCCGGTCTTTGATGCTCATATTTCACCTGCTGACAATTAAGACACCGAGCTACAAATTCCATAATATCTTTCTTCATCCTTCTCCACCAATAATGCTGCATCAAATCCTGATACATCTTCGCAGCACCCGGATGAATGGAATACCGCAAGCTATGTGCCTCCTCAAGGATCAACTTTCGAAGCCCATCCATATAGGGCACACAGATCCGGCCCTTCATCCTCAACACCCCATCATTACCAATGATCATGTCTCTAGAATCATCATGGTGGACTCTGTCTTTAAGGACAAGCAAGTGCAGATCATCATACTGGCGCTCTCTAATGCGATCATATAAGGAAGATCGAGAAACCACACAAGCCAATACCCGACTGGGCTCCAAATATCTCACCTCACTAACCGATTGGCCAAGGCCTAAACATTAACCGCAAGAGGTCTCTCCCCAACTGGAATATATGCCAAACTCCCCATACTCACTGCTTTTCGACTCAAAGCATCGGCCACCATATTGGCCTTTCCCGGATGGTACAATATAGTGATATCATAATCCTTAAGCTACTCCAACCATCTACACTATCTCAAATTAAGATCCTTTTGCTTGAACAAATGCTGAAGACTGCAATGATCAGTGAACACCTCACAAGATATGCCATATAGGTAATGCCTCCAAATCTTCAAAGCGTGAACTATGGCAGCCAACTCTAAATTGTGAACGAGATAGTTCTTCTTATGGGGCTTCAACTGACGAGAAGAATAAGCAATAACTCTACCCTCCTGCATCAACACACAACCAATCCCAACTCTCGAAGCATCACAATACACGGTATATGAACCTGTAGTTGATGGCAAAACTGACACTGGAGTTGTGGTCAAAACTGTCTTGAGCTTCTGAAAGCTCTCCTCACACTCGTCCGACCATACAAATGAAGCATGATTTTGAGTCAACTTGGTCAAGGGCGATCCGATAGATGAGAATGCCTGAACAAACTACCGATAATAGCCGGCCAAACCAAGAAAGCTGCTAATCTCTGTGGCTGAGGACGGTCTGGGCCAACTCTGAACCGCCTCTATATTCTTCAGATCAACCTGAATGCCCTCACTGGACACCATGTGCCCCAAGAAAGCCACTGAACTGAACCAAAACTCACACTTGGAGAATTTTGCATGAAGGTCCTCCTCCTTCAATCTCTGCAACACAACTCTCAAATGCTCCGCGTGCTCCTCCTAACTACGCGAATACACCAGAATATCATCAATGAAGACTATGAAAAACGAATCGAGATAAGGCGGAACATGCTGTTCATCAAATGCATGAACACTACTGGGGTATTGGTCAACCCAAAAGACATCACCAAGAACTCATATTGAATATATCGGGTCCTGAAAGCCGTCTTAAGTATATCTGAATCCCTGATCTTCAACTGGTGATAACCCGAATGGAGATCAATCTTGGAGAACACCCTCGCTCCCTGAAGTTGGTCAAATAAATCATTAATACGAGGCAAAAGATACTTGTTATTAATTGTTACCTTGTTCAATTGCCTATAATCAATGCACATTCTCATTGTGCCATCCTTCTTCTTCACAAACAGAACCGGCGCACCCCAAGGTGACACACTAGGCCGAATGAACCCTTTATCAAGGAGTTCCTAAAGCTGTTCTTTCAATTCCTTCAACTCTGCTGGTGCCATACGATACAGCAGAATATAAATAGGCTGAGTGCCTGACAACAGGTCAATACCAAAATCAATATCCCTGTTCGGTGGCATGCCCGACAAGTCTACAGGAAACACATCGGGAAAACCCCTCACAACTGGAACAGAATCAATACTGGGAGCCTCAGCTCCGATATCCCTCACAAACACTAGATATGAAAGACAACCCTTCCCAACCATACGCTGGGCTTTCAAGAATGAGATCACTCTACAGGGAGCATAATCTGTCACACCTCGCCACTCGATCCATGACACACCCGGTATAGCCAATGTAACTGTCTTAGCTTGACAGTCTAGAATAGCACGACACAGAGATAACCAATCCATGCCCAAAATGACATAAAAATCCACCACGCTCAATAGTAATAGATCCAATCGGGTCTCCAGACCCCTAATAGTCACCACACACGACCAGTACACAAGGTCTCCAACAACAGTATCGCCCACCAGAGTAGATACATGAATAGGTAAAGCAAGAAACCCAAATAATGAGCAAAGTATGATGACACATAAGAAAAAGTGGAACCAGGATCAAATAATACAGAGACATCTCTGTGGCAAACTGAAATAATACCTATAATGACAACATCTGAAGCAATAGCATCGGGTCTGCCTGGGAGTGCATAGAAATGGGCCTGACCGCCCCCTGATCGACCTCCATCTCTGGGGTGATCCTTGTCTGACTGACCTCCACCCCTAGCTGGCGGAGCGCATGGTGATGGAGCAACTGGCGCTGAAGCCGATGACTGTCCCCTCTATTGGGATGAACTAGCAAAATGACTAGGACACTGCCTCCATATATGAGCCATCTCACCATACTCAAAACAACTCCTAGGTGCTGGAGAAGGGGACTGAAGGGAATCCCTCACACCGGAGTGACTAGCAGATGCACTTGGCATAGAAGAGCCCTGAACTGATGGAGCACAGGATGAACTCTGAGCTGGAAGGGCACTAAGTAATGACTGGCCCTACTGAGAACCATAATAACCATGACCCGAAGATGCCCCACGATAACCTGGGCGAGCTGGCTGTGCAGACCTGAATGAATGGCTTCTGCTGTGTTGAAACTAACCCCTCGAAAGAGCACCACTATAGCTGCTAGATCCTCGAGGCCTCTTGGCCTCCCTCTCCTCTCGCTCCTGATGACGGACAAACTCAATCTCATGGGCAATATCCACAACCTCCTCGAAAGTAGCACCAATCACCCTCTCCCTGGTCATGAGAATACGAAACTGATAAGTGAGGCCATCCACAAAACTCCTTATCCTCTCTCTATCTGTCGGAACCATCCAAATAGCATGATGAGATAACTCGGAGAACCTCAACTCATACTGTGACACAGTCATATCCCCTTGTCACAACCACTCAAACTGCCTACGCAGCTTCTCTCTACGGGACTGCGATACATATTTCTCCAAGAAGAGAACGAAGAACTGCTGCCAGGAAAGGGGTGCTGCACCAACAGGCCTATGCCTCTCAAAATCCTCCCATCAAGTGAAAACATCTCCTGAAAACTGATAGGTGGTAAAAGCGACCCCGCTGGTCTCCAGAATACCGGCAATACGAAGCATCCTCAAACACTTATCCAAAAAGTCCTAGGCATCCTCTCCCTCTGCGCCACTGAAGGTCGGAGGCTATAATCTACCAAATCTCTCCAACCTACGATGCTCATCCTCCGACATGACAAGAACTACATAGTTCTGAGCAGCTGCGACCAGCTGGGCTGGATGTGCCCCCGGCGTTTGAAGTCTCTACACGACCTACTCAGGTGTGCGAGCGGCGGGAGTCTGAATGCCTCCCCCGGCTTGTGAAGTAGTTGCAGCTGTAGTGGCTAAAACCGCCTGATCCAGGCAAGTGCAAACTAATAAGATCTATGCCAAGGCCTCCTGAAGACCCGGAATCACGATGGGCACAACTGGTGCCTGAGCTGGTGCTGCTGGAGCATCCATAGCTGGAGCCTGATCTTGAGCTGGGGCAGCTGGTGGATCCACAGGTGCTTCTCTCACTACTCTGCCTCTACCACAACCATGACCGCGTCTACAGCTTCTAGTGGCCACAACAGGTGGCACCGGTGGTCGCCCACCCTGCCCGGTAGCATGTGTTATCACCATATGTGAGAGAATAGAATAACAGAAGTTCAGTACTCGGATCAACAAGTTCGTATGACAAGAATTTCAAGAATGTGAAATTTTTCCTAAAGGTTCTGTAGCCTCTCGAGGATAAATACAGACGTCTCCATACCGATCCGCGAGACTCTATTAAACCTGCTTATGACTCCTGAGACCTATGTAACCTCGGCTCTGATACCAACTTGTTAGGACCCTAAACCGAACCCAGTCGTGATGGTGCCTCACGTGAAGACAAGGCCAACCAATTAAAACCAATTCACTTTTGAAATAGCTAAATAATATAAAAGCAGTCTAAAACATGATATAGCAATATTAAGTTGCGAATAATGCCAATAAAGTGCGGAAGTACAACCGAACATAGCTCTAACCAGGTGTCACTAGTCAAGAGCATCTATAAGTCATAATACAATTCTGCTAAATCTATAACTAAAACAACTATCTGAAGGGAAATAGAAGCGATAAAGGAGTAGAGACACGGGGCTGCGAATGCTAACAGCTACCTCGTAATCTCCGAAAACCTGCCTGAAGCTGGAGGTATCAGCACTTGGGAGCGGTGTCATTTACGCCTGAATCTGCACACAGGGTGCAGGGATTAAAGTGAGTACTCAAACTTAGTGAGTAAAAAATGTAAATAAAGACTGAAAGTAAGAAAACACGTAAGGCACAAGGCATTCTATAATGAAGTCGTAAAACCATTTAAAAGCAATAAAACAGTGGAAAGTCAAGTAAAAATCCTCTTTCAACAAGTAAACTAGTAATTGACAGGTAATTAAGGTAAAGTAAACAAATAGAAGTTCGCCCCTCAGGCACAGTATCAACAAATTAGCCCCTTGGGCAACATCTCAAAACAGTACCAGCCCCTCGAGCAGTCACATAGAACAATACCGGCCCCTCGGGCTTAATCTCACATAACAATGGGTACCTGTGCTCACTAGGGGTGTACAGACTCCTGGAGGGGCCCCTTACGACCCAAGTGCAATAACAAGCCATCTCGTGGCATCAAACTAGGCCCTCTGCCTCATATCAATCAAGCCACCTCATGGCGTACATATCTCAGGCCCTCGGTCTCAAATCAGTATCAGTGTTTCCTCGCAACATAGGCCCTCGGCCTTACTCAGTCAAAAATCCTCACAAGCCCCTCGGGCAAAAGTAAAATAGTGTTTCTCAGCCCAAACATCATTTAAAATGTCATTTAAGTATTAAAACTGAGTAAACATGGCTGAGTAGTAAAACAATGGAAAATAACATAACTGAGATCAAGTATAAAGTCAAACAGTGAGGAAATATCAATAAAAATCCCCGAAGGGTTCAAATAGTTGGCACTAGGCCCAAATATGCATTTCGCCCAAATAATGATGATAGCAAATAGTTTTCAATCAAACGGTAAAATCATCAATCGGGATGGACCAAGTCACAATTCCCAATAGTGCACGACCCCACGCTCGTCATCAAGCGTGTGACACACCTCAATATAGTACTACAATGTGAAATCCGGGATTTTAAACCCTCAGAACATCATTACAATCATTAATCACCTCGAACCAGCTAAATCTCTAGCTCGCGACACCTTTGACCCTCGATCGGCCTCCATGCACGTTGAATCTATCCAAAATCAGAATGAGTACGTCAACATATGCTAAGGGAATAAAGCCCAAGCGAAAACAATCAATAAAGGGCACAAATCCCGAAATTACCAAAACCTGACCCCGGAACCACGTCTCGAAAATTAGAAATTTTCACATTAGTAGATTCCTTATCTCCCCATGAGTTCATACATATCAAAAGTTCTCAAATCCGACCCCAAATGGTCCTTCAAATCCACAGTTAAAGGCCTAAGTTCTCAAGCCCTAGTTTCCCCAATTTTAGCCTTTGATTTCCATAATTTCTAGCCCTAATCCTTGAAATAATAGCATAGGAATGAGTTTTAGGTCCATATTCCTTACCTTAATGAAGTTCTCTTGAAATCCCCCTCTGAAATCGCCCAAAAAGCTCCAAAGTCGAAGTCAAAAATGGTGAAATAGCTAAATCTCGTGAAATGAAATAACTTATATGTTCTGTCCAGGCTTTTCTGCATCTGCGGTCCAAAACCCGCTTCTGCGGTACCGCATATGCGACCAAATCCTCCACTACTGCGGAATTCACTTACCTAGCCTACATCGCATCTGCGACCCAACTTCCACATCTGCGACATCGCAGATGTGGTCCCAATACCGCTTCTGCGGTCTCTTCTGCGATACATCACTCGCACGTGCGGCACCGCACGTGCGGTCCCCAAACCGCATGTGCGAAAATACCAGAAGCAGCAAATTCAGTTGCTGCAACAAAATTCCAACTTCTTTGTTAACCACCCGAAATCATCCCGAGGCCCCCGGGACCTCAACCAAAAGCACAAACATAACACAATACCTTATTCAAACTTGTTCCAATCATAAAAACTCCTCAAACAACATCAAATCTACCAAATCACATCGGATTCAAGCCTAAGTTTCTAAAATTCTTCCGAAATACTCTTTCGATCAAAAACCCAACCAAACCACGTCCGAATGACCTAAAATTTTTCACACACATCCCAAATGACACGATGAAGCTACTACAACTCTCGGAATCCCATTCCGACCCCTATATCAAAATCTAGCCTACCAACCGAAAATTGCCAAAATATCAACTTAGACAATTCAAGCCTAAAACTACTCCAACCCTCCAAAACCCATTCCGATCACGCTCATATACCATAAATCACCTCCCGAAGCTAATCGAACCATCGGAACTCGCATCCAAGCCCTCTAATACATAAGTCAACATCTGGTTGACTTTTTCAACTCAAACTCTCTTAAAAGAGACTAAGTGTCTCAAACCTTTCCAAAATCATTCCAGATTCTATCCGACCAACCCGATACCATAAAACACGGATAACGAAGCACATAGAAGCAGAAATGGGGAAAACGATGCGGTAACGCATGAGACGATTGGCCGGGTCGTCACAGTATGAAGTTTGAAAACTCGGAGGTAGTTAAGCTTCATTTTTAGAGGAAAAGGTTTATAGAGAATTACTTTGTGTGGACTAATCATGGAAAGATCAATGGTATATTAATCGGCGGAGATTGCGGGAGGATTTTGTAGAAGGGGTTGATGACTTTATTAGACATACAATGTCACTTCCACCATACCAATGTGAAGGAGTAATTAGGTGCCCTTGTGTCAGGTGCGCCTGTATGAAGTTTGAAAAACCGGAGGTAGTTAAGCTTCATCTTTATAGGAAGGGGTTTATAGAGAATAACTTTTTGTGGACTAATCATGGAGAGATCGATGGTAGCCGTGGGTTATTTCATAACATGGTTATTGGTGAAAGTAGTAGGTCGGTGGAGAATACAAATCTTGATTCTAGTATTCAGGATATGGTTGCGGATGCTTTTGGGATGCACTTTGGGGGTGAGCCCAATGAAAATGCTGAACAAACTCCTATTGATGACGCAAAACGTTTTTACGAACAGTTAGAGGAAGCTAGTCGCCCACTACGTGAAGGAAGTTCGCACTCTGTGCTGTTTGTTGCAGTTAGATTACTGTCATGACCCAAAATCTAACCACGTTATGATGACACCTATCGTGATACTAGGTCAGCCACTTATTTCCAAATACTCCATTTTTCAAATAAAAACTTAAGGGAAAATCATACTTTTAACAGAAATTCAATAAGATAAAAGTAGAAATCAAAATCCAACGGAAAGAAACAAAATCCTGACCACGGGTGTCACTAAGTCATGAGCTAAAACGACTACATCTATTAGAAATAATATGACCAACACGGTCTGAGAATATCCAAATAAATTTACTAAAGGAAGATAAGGAAAGGAGAAGGCGGAACTACGATCACCAAGCAGCTACCTCGCAATCTTCATAGAAAGTCTCCAACCGGTGAAATCAACAACCGCTACCATGCCCCGAGATACCTGGATCTGCACACAGAGGTGCAGGGGGTAACGTGAGTACACCAGCTCAGTAAGTAATAAGTCCAAACTATGGACTGACGGTAATGACGAACTAAACCTCAATAGGTTGCAACAGTTAATTGTACGAAAAAGTAGACATGCTTACAGTTCATGTAGTTTCTCAGCAGTAATTAAACACAGAATGAACGATACCGAGTATAAAGCTCAGGAACTCTATGTACCAATGCACGATAGCATGATCGATGTTACGTATAATACTTTCACTCACAATGCTCAACCACTTGGTATTGTATATGGCCCATTCGACCCAAGGAAGACCTATCCCGGAATATATACAACACTAACTATAAGTCATCCAGTACCGAGGAAACAGGACAATCCAACCTCATGGAGAAGATCTATCTCCATACCAATACTTCAGACAAGATCCATGTCCAAGGAAGATCCATCCCTCAATATCATCAACTGCGCTCACTGGGAGTGTGAAAACTACAGAGGTGCTTATCTAAGCCCAAGCGCTATATCAATGCCAGCAAAGGCATGATCAATATCTCGCTGCGGTGTGCAAGTCGATTCCATACTGTCAATCAATATCAGGATCTAGGACTCACTTAGTCAATACTCTCCAGTCTCACACACACTGGCTAAAAATGTCATGATACAAGCCCGGACAATGATATGATATATAAAATAGCAATAATCGAGACTGAGACATGATATAATATGCAGGAACATGACTAAGTATAGAATATAAACGTAGCTAATGACATGATAGCAAGAAATGACCTCTCGGGTCTCAATAGTGTTGGCGTGAAGCCTTAATATGATAATTAGGATGATTTGTAGCTTATTAACTTAATCACATAATTATGACACATATATCAGTATAAAAGACTCACTAAGCGATTCCATGGAATGATCCAGGCCGCATTTCTCATGGTGCATGCCCACACGCCCGTCACTTGGCATTTGCGTCACCTCAATAGAAATCATAGAACACATAGTTCAGGGTTTAGAACCCTTTGAACCAAGTTCGGAAGTGTTACTTATCTCAAGCCAAGACAAACTCTAGCCCGCGATGCCCTTTCCTCTCGATTCGGCCTCCAAATGCCCCGAATCTAACCAAAATCAGAACCATAACATCAATATATACTCAGGGAATAAAGGCCATGCAAAAATAATCAAATCACTTCATAAATCCCAAATTGGTCAAACCCGACCCTGGGCCCACATCTCGGATTCAGATAAAATTCACAAAACTAGAATCCTTACACTCTCACGAGTTTATACATGCTAAGAATACCCAAATCCGACCACAAATGACCCATCAAATCCCTAGATTAAGGTCTCCAATTTCCAAGCCCTAAACCCCCAATTTTTGCTACTAATTTCCATAGATTTCAAGCTTAATCAGTCAAAAACCATCATAGAAACAAGTTTAGGGTCTAAAAATATTACCTCCACGAAACCCACTTGAATTCTCTCTTCAAATTGCTCTCCTAAGCTCAAACCCACATGAAAATGGTGAAAAATCACTCAAAAATCGTGAAGGGATAAATTTATATGTTCTGCCCCAGCTAAATCGCTTCTGCAATTGAAATCTCGCGCCTGTGGACCTACACTTGCGGTCCCAGGTGCGCATCTGCGGATTCCACTTATCCGCCCAACGACAACAATTGCGATCAAAACCCTGTATCTGCGGCCCCAGTCATTCTTTCCTTTGGCCGCATCTGTGTTCCCTTTTTTGCTTATGCGGGCCCACACCTGCAGTCCCCAAGCCGGAGGTGCGGTTATGACAGGAGCTTTAGCACTTCAGCTGCTAATTCCAACTCCAAACCTCCCGTTAACCACCTGAAATCACCCCGAGGCCCCCGGAACATCAACCAAAAGTACGAACAAGTTACATTACACTATTCAAACTTATAACAACCTCCAAAACACTCCAAATAACATCGAATCATCAAAACACCCTCGGATTCAAGCCTAAGATTCCCAAAACTTCCGAATTCGCAAACGATCAAAAAGTCTATCAAACCACCTCCGAATGACCTGAAATTTTGCACACACATCACAAATAACACAACAGACCTACTCCAATTTTCGGAATTCCATTCCGACCCCTATATCAAAATCTCATCTATCAACTGGAAAACGCCAAAATTCCAATTTCAACAATTCAAGCCTAAATCTACTCCGGACCTCCAAAACACATTCCGATCATGCTCTTAAGTCCCAAATCACCTGACGAAGCTATCCGAACTTAAGCTTATAAGTCAACATCCGGTTGACTTTTCCAACTTAAGCTTACTTAAAAGAGATTAAGCGTCTCAAACCTCTCCAAAACCACTCCGAACCCAAACCAACTAACCTGATACTATATAACACAGCTGAATAAGACATAAAGAAGTAGAAATGGGGTAGAGCGGTAACCCATGAAATAACCGACCATGTTGTTACATCCTCCCCCTCTTAAACAAATGTTCGTCCTCAAACGAGTCAAGAAATATACCTGAAGCCTCAAATAGGTGAGGATATTTGCTTAGCATCTCCCGCTCAGTCTCTCAGGTAGCCTCCTCCACGGGCCGACCTCTCCACTGCACTTTCACTGAAGCTATATCCTTTGACCTTAACTTTCGAACTTGACGCTCCAAAATAGCCATGGGCTTCACATCATAAGTCAAATCACCATCTAACTGAATCATACTGAAATCCGAAACATGAGACGAATCACTAATATACTTCTGGAGCATAGAAACATGAAATACTAGATGCACACTCGACAAGCAGGGTGGCAAAGCAAGCTCATAAGCCATCTCCCCAATCCCCCAAAGCACCTCAAAAGGCCCAATGAACTGAAGACTCAATTTATGCTCCTTCCCAAATCACATAACACCCTTTATGGGTGAAACCTTCAACAGAACCTTCTCCCCAACCAGGTAGGACAAATCACGGGCCTTCCTGTCAGCATAACTCTTTTGTCTCGACTGCACTGTACGAAGTCACTCCTAAATCATCTTCACCTTGTCCAAAGCGTCGTGCACCAAGTCTGTACCCAAAAGCCGAGCCTCACCCGACTCAAACCAACCGACCGAAGATCTATACCATCTACTTTACAAAGCCTCATATGGAACCATTTGAATACTCGACTGATAACTATTGTTATAAGCAAACTTTTCGAGCGATAGAAACGGATCCCATGACCCTCAAAAATCAATGACATAAGCAAGCAACATGTCCTCCAGTATCTGAATAGTGCGTTCGGACTACTCGTCCGTCTGAGGATGAAAAGCTGTGCTCAACTCAACCTGAGTACCTAACTCTCTCTGCACGGCTCTCCAAAACTGCAAAGTAAACTGAGTACTTCTATCTGAAATGATAGAAACTGGGACACCATGCAATCGGACAACCTCTCGGATATAGATCTCTGCCAACCGCTCTGAAGAATAGGTAGTACATACAAGAATGAAGTGCGCGAACTTAGTTAGCCGATCCACCCAAATAACATCGAACTTCTTCAAAGTCCATGGGAGCCCAACTACGAAGTCCATGGTAATCCGCTCCCACTTCCACTTTAGAATATCTATTTGCTGAAGCAAGCCACCCGGTCTCTGATGCTCATACTTCACATGCTGACAATTGAGACACCGAGCTACAAATCCCACAATATCCTTCTTCATTCTTCTCCACCAATAATGCTGCCTCAAATCTTGATACATCTTCGCGGCACCCAAATGGATAGAATACCGCGAGCTATGGTCCTCCTCCAGAATCAACTCTCGAAGCCCATCTACATTGGGCACACATATCCGGCCCTACATCCTCAAAACCCTATCATCACCAATAGTCACATCTCTAGCATCGTCATGCTGAACCTTGTCCTTAAGGACAAGCAAATGGGGATCATCATACTGGCGCTCTCTGATGCGATCAAATAAGGAAGACCGAGAAATCACACAAGCTAATACCCGACTAGGCTCCAAAATATCCAACCTTACAAGCCAATTGGACAAGGCCTGAACATCAACTGTAAGAGGTCTCTCCCTAACAGGAATATATGCCAAACTCCCCATACTCACCACCTTCCTACTCAAGGCATCGACCACCACATTGGCCTTTCCCGGATGGTACAAGATAGTAATATCATAATGTTTTAGCAGCTCCAACCATCTCCGCTGCCCAAATTGAGATCCTTATGCTTGAAGTGCTGGAGGCTATGATGATCAGTAAATACCTCACAAGACACACCATACAAACAATGCCTTCAAATATTCAACGCATGAACAATGGCAGCTAACTCCAAATCATGAACATGGTAGTTCTTCTCATGGGGCTTCAAATGACGAGAAGCAAATGCAATCACTCTACCCTTCTACATCAAAACACACCCAATACCAACTCTCGAAGCATTACAATACACTGTGTAGGAACCTAAAGCTGATGGCAAAACTAATACTGGAGCTGTGGTCAAGACAGTCTTGAGCTTTTGAAAGCTCGCCTCACACTCGTTCGACCACATGAATGGAGCACCCTTTTGAGTCAACTTGGTCAAGGGTGATGCTATAGATGAAAATCCCTAAACGAACCAGTGATAATAACCAGCCAAACCAAGAAAGCTGCGAATATCTATGGCTGAGGAGGGTCTGGATCAACTCTGAACCACCTCTATCTTTTTCGGATCAACCTGAATACCCTCACTGGACACCACGTGCCCCAAGAAAGCCACTGAATTGAGCCAAAACTCACATTTGGAGAACTTTGCATAAAGCTTCTCCTCCCTCAATCTCTACAACACAACTCTCAAATGCTCCGCGTGCTCCTCCTGACTACGTGAATATACCAGAATATCATTAATGAAAACCATCACAAATGAGTCGAGATAAGGCCGTAACACGCTGTTCATCAGATGCATGAACGCTGTTGGGGCATTGGTTAGCCCAAAAAACATCATAAGAAACTCATAATGACCATAACGGGTCTTGAAAGTTGCCTTAAGAATATCCGAGTCCCTGATCTTCAACTGGTGATACCTTGAACGAAGATCAATATTGGAGAACACTCTCGCTCCCTGAAGTTGGTCATATGAATCATCAATGCGAGACAAAGGATACTTGTTCTTAATTGTAACCTTGTTCAACTGCCTATAATCAATGCACATCCTCATAGAGCCATCCTTCTTCTTCACAAATAGAACATGCGCACCCCACGACGACACACTAGGCCGAATAAATCCCTTATCAAGGAGTTCCTGAAGCTGCTCCTTCAATTTTTTCAACTCTGCTGGTGCCATAAGATACGGTGGAATATAAATGGGCTGAGTGCCCGGCACCAAATCACTACCAAAGTCAATATCCCTGTTCGGCGGCATGCCCAACAGATCTGCAGGAAACACATCAGGAAAATCCCTCACTACAGGAATATAATCAATACTAGGAGTCTCTGCACTGACATCCCTTACAAAGGCTAAGTATGAAAGACAACCTTTCCCAACCATTCGCTGGGCCTTCAGAAATGAAATCACCCTACTGGGAACATAATCAGTCGAACCTCACCACTCAATCACACGGATACCCCAACATAGCCAATATTATTGTCTTAGCATGACAGTCCAAAATAGCACTACACAGAGATAACCAATCCATGCCCAATATCACATCAAAATCAACCATACTAAGTAATAAGAAATCCACTCGGGATGGATATACACGGTCCACAATAATAGTATCGCCCACTGGAGTAGATACATGAACAGATGAAAAAAGAAACTCGGGGGGGGGGATATCCAAATAATGGGCAAAATATGATGAGACATAAGAAAAGGTGGAATCGGGATCAAATAATATAGAGGCATCTCTGTTGCAGATTGAGATAATACCTGTAATCACAGCATCTGAAGTAATAGAATCTAGTCTAGCTGGGAGGGCATAGGAACGAGCCTGACCACCACCTGATCGACCTCCCTCTCTAGGGTGACCCCTAGTTGACTGACCTCCACCCCAAGCTGACTAAGCGAGTGGGAAAGTAACTGGTGCTGAAGCAAAATGCTGACTCCTCTACTGGGATGAACCTCCTATAAGATGGGGACAGAACCTCTTGTTATGACCCAAATCTCCACACTCGAAACAAACCCTCGCCACAAGTGGTGGTGGGGACTGAAGGGAGCCCCGCGCACTGGGATGCCCACTAAAAGAACCAGGCATAGATGAACCCTAAACTGATGATGCCTGAGTTAAACTCTAAGCTGCAAGGGCACTGAGAGACGAGTGACCCTTATGTGAACTTTGAGAACCATGGCCAGATGACCTACCACGGTAACCTGAATGGGCTAGCTGAGCATGTCTGAATGGATGGCTTCTGCTGTGCTGAGACTGACCTCCCGAAGGAACACCACTGAAGCTACCAGATCCCCTAAACCTCTTGGCCTCCCTCTCATCCCGCTCCTATGGAGAACTGACTCTATCTCTCTAGCAATGTCAACCACCTCCTCAAAAGAAGCGCCAGATAATCTCTCTCTGGTCAGAAAAATCTGTAGCTGATAGTTGAGGCAATCAACAAACCTCCCGATCCTCTCCCTATCCGTGGTAACTAGCCAGATAGCATGATGGGCCAACTTGAAAAATCTTATATCATACTGCAACACAGTCATATCCCCTTGACGCAGCTGCTGGAACTGCCTGCACAGCTCCTCTCTACGGGAATGTGGTACATACTTCTCTAGGAAGAGAATGGAGAACTGATGCCAGGTAAGGGGCGGTGCACCAATAGTCCTACGCTTCTCATAAGCCTCCCACCTAGTGAAGGCAGATATTTGGAAAACTGAAAAGTAGTAAATGAGACCCAACTAGTCTCTAGAATACCCGCTGTACGCAACATCCTCTAACACTTATCCAACAAACCCTGGGCATCATCGCCTTCTGCACCACTGAAAGTCGGAGGCTGAAGTCTACCAAACCGCTCCAGTCGATGCTGCTTGTCATCAGGCATAACTGGAACCACAAAATCCTGAGCAGGTGCAACTGGCTAGGCTGGTGGTGCCTTCGGTGTTTGAAGTCCCTGAACAACCTTCTTGGGTGTACGGGCGGCGAGAGTCTGAGCGCCTCTCCGGCCTGAGAAGTAGCTGCTGAAGTATAAACTGAGATTTCCTGAGCAAGACTGGTGCACACAGTCAGAATCTGAGCCAAAGTGTCCTGGAGACCCAAAATAACAATAGGCACAGTCGGTGCCTAAGCTGGTGCTACTAGACTATCCCCCGCTAGAGCTTGATCATGAATTGGGGAGGTAGGTGGATCTGCAAGTGTTGCCCTAGCTGTTGTGCGGGCAACACCCCTGCCCCTACCACGGCCTCGACCGCATCCTCGGCCTCTAGCAGTCCCAACTGGCGGTACTGGTGGTCGTCCATCCTGGTCGATAACACGTGTCCTCACCATCTGTGAGAGAGTAGAAGAACAGAAGTTTAGTACTAGGATTAATAGATTCGCACGACAAGAATATGAAGTTTTCCCAAAGGTTATGCAGCATCCCGAGGATAAATACAGACATCTCTGTACCGATCTGCGAGACTCTACTAAACCAGCTCATGACCTGTGAGACCTATGTAACCCAGGCTCTGATACCAACATGTCACGACCCAAAATCTAACCACGTCGTGATGGTGCCTATTGTGATACTAGTCCAGCCACTTATTTACAAATACTCCATTTTTCAAATAAAAACTAAAGGAAAAATCATACTTTTAATAGAAATTCAATAAAATAAAAATAGAAATCAAAATCCATCGGAAAGAAACATAATCCCGACCTCGGGTGTCACTAAGTCATGAGCTAAAACTACTATATCTGTTCGAAATAACATGACCAACACGGTCTAAGAATATCCAAATAAATATACTAAAGGAAGATAAGGAAAGGAGAAGGCGGAACTGCGGTCGCCAAGCAGCTACCTAGCAATCTCCACAGAAAGTCTCCAACTGGTGGATCAGCAACCGCCGCCGTGAACGGAGTCGCCTGGATCTGCACACCAGGTGTAGGGGCTAACGTGAGTACACCAACTCAGTAAGTAACAAGTCCAAACTATGGACTGATGGTAGTGACGAACCAAACCTCAACAGGTTGCAACAGTTATTTGTACGAAAAAGTAGACATGCTTACAGTTCATGTAGTTTCTCAGTAATTAAACATAGTATGAACGATACAGAGTATAAAGCTCAGGAACCTCTAAGTAACAATGCACAGATAGCATGATCAATGTTATGTTTAATACTTTTACTCACAGTGCTCAACAAGTTGGTACTGTATATGGCCCCCCATTCGGCCCAGGGAAGATCCATCCCGGAATATATACAACACTGACTATAAGTCACCCACTACCGAGGAAATAGGCTAATCCATCCTTATAGAGAAGATCCAACCGAGGAAATAGGCCAATCCATCCTTATGAAGAAGATCCATCTCCATACCAATACTTCAGACAAGATCCATGACCAGGGAAGATCCATCCCTCAATATCATCAACTGTGCTCACTGGGGGTGTAATAGCCCGATCCTACAGTGTCAATCAATATCAAGCTCTCGGCCTCACTAAGTCAATACTCTCTAGTCTCACACACACGGGCTAAAAATGTAATGATACAAGCCTGAACAATGATATGATATGTCAAACAACAATAATCGAGACTGAGGCATGATATAATATGCAGGAAAAGGACTGAGTATAGAATATAAATGAAGCTAATAACATGGCAACTAGAAACGACCTCTCGGATCTTAACATGATAATTAGCATGATTTGTAGCTTATTAAATTAATCACATAATTACAACATAGATATCAGTATAAAAGAGTCACTAAGCGATGCCATGGAATGATCCATGCCGCATTTCTCATGGTGCACGCCCACACGCCTCTCACTTGACATTTGCGTTACCTCAATAGTAATCATAGAACACATAGTTTGGGGTTTCGAACCCTCAGAGCCAAAGTTTGGAAGCGTTACTTACCTCAACCAAGCCAAACTCTAGCCCGCGACGCCCTTTCCTCTCGATTCGGCTTCCAAATGCCCCGAATCTAACCAAAATTAGAACCATAACATCAATATATACTCAGGGAACAAAGACCATGCGAAAATAATCAAATCACATTACAAATCCCGAAATTGGTCAAACTCGACCCCCGAGCCCACATCTCGGATTCCGATAATATTCACAAAACTAGGACACCACAAACCTAGCACTGTACCAGGTACTCACAAAGGACCAAGATTCTGATAATATTCACAAAGGACCAGATACTCTACAATTTGGTGGACTCACACAAGCCTAGCACTGTACCAAACTGATATAGGACACCAGATCCCTATACAGTTTGGTTCATCAGTATTTTCAGTGGAAACTTATAGAGAACCCGTTTCTCTATACAGTCTAGTGGATGCACAGTTTCTAACAAGTGGTATCAGAGCGGGTTCCTCCTATCAGGCTAACACCTAGGAAGGATCCTCATGGCTGCTCCACCAACTCTTGAAAGGAGAAAACCAAATAAGGAAAAGTACCGGATACTTAAAGCTGATAACAATAATTTAAGTGAGGAAGACAATGACATGGCTTACCTAACCAAGATTTCAGAAGATGGTCGGTAGAAATGGAGAAATGCTAAAAAGGGGCAGCTCCAGCAAATCAAAAAACTACGATCTTTGTCCTAAGTGTGGAATGCTTGGTCACTTCATCAAAGACTATCCTCTCTTGAAGCAAGAGTTCTCTAAGAATAAGTCTGAAAAAAAAGCTAAGAGGAACCTGATGCCCTTCAAGGACTTCAAGAAAAAGAGACATGCTTGCAAGGTGGTAAAACATGCTCTGGCATTTGGTGAGTCTGAAGATGAAACTGATGCTGGTGATATCTCCATGATGGCAAGTGAAGGCGAGGAAAATGAATATGACTCAACTTTTGCGTTGATGGCACAACCAGATGATGATGAAGATGATGACAATAAGGAGGTAAATTTCAGGTATGTTCAGCGAAATCTGAAATCCTACTCTCCTAAGAAACTCATGTCTTTAGCTAGTATATTGATCGATTCCTATCATAGTCTTGTGGAGGATAGAGATTTCGTGATCTTAGAACTAGGAGAAGCTGAACAAACCAGGGATGACTTAGTGGCTGTAATTATCGACCATAAGGAAACCATTCAAAACCTCAAAGAGGAAAGAAAGATATCTTGACAGTAATTGCAAACCTAAGGAAAACAATAGATAGATTGGAGATTAACTCAAAACCTGAAAATTCTGGAAAAGGAAAGGAGATAGCCAGTGAGGAACATATTAGGCTTGAAAATGAGTTGAAAGCTGCTAGAACTAGGATATGTGGTAAACTCAAGAAAAATAGGCAGCTTCAAGAGGAATTGAAGAGAGTAAAAAGTGATTTTGAGAAATCTCTCAAGTGGACCTGGTTCTCAGATGCTGTCACTGCCATGTACTTCACAGTAGTGGAAATAGGCAGGGAATCGTGTTCCAAAGGAGAAAACTCCATACAAACCTCACAACAAGTATGTCACAGTTCCTGATAACTGGCTGTGTACCCACTGTGGGAACAATGGGCACTTCAAAGAATATTTCCAGCCCAGGGCTCAATCGGTTCAGAAAAATAAAGTGTTTACTGACAAAGTGACTACTAACAAGGGACCAGTTACCGCTCGCAAGAAACCAATATTGCCTGCATGAATTAGAAGATCCCTTATCCATCCCTTCTATCATAACAAGGGACACAAACAATGAAGAAGTTCGTGTCTAAGCTGGTGATATGAGCTGCTTGAATGCGGTTGATAATTATTCAAAGACTTGGCATAAAGGATTTGGGGGATACAAGTTTCTCATTTCTGGATATATTGATAAAGAAGGACCTGGTCCATGGTATGTCAAATTCAATGTTTGAAGACACGGAGCATGCAATTACTACGTGAATACTGAGCAAGAGTGAAAAGAGGCGCATGATCAGACCTCTCCTGAACAAAACCCCCTATGAGTTGCTGATTGGAAGGAAACCTAAGCTGACTCATCTGAGAACCTTTGGATGAAAATGCTAAGCTTTTGTGGTCTCAACAACGAGAAGGACCAGCTTGGGAAGTTTTATGCAAAAAATGCGAAGAAGGAATCCTTCTGGGATACTCCCCTCAAAGCAAAGCCCACAAAGTCTACAACAAAATGGCACACTGTGTGGAAGGAAGTGTTCATGTGCTATTCAATAAGACATTCTCCTCTAAAAAGGAGGAACCAATGATGATTAAGATAATGAACCACTTTTGGTCCTTGGGAAATATCTAGAGCTTCAAATGGGAAGGCTGATTTGATGAGTAAGATGAAGAAGTGCAGGGAAATCCACTTAACTTACCCAGTTTCTCTACCAATCAATCTTCAGTCCCAAATTGGATACACAAAAGCTCCCATTCACTTGATAATATAATCACCCCCTTGATTCTAGAGTTCAAACAAGATGAAAAACCATAAATTCCCTAACCTTCTTAGCATTTCTATCCCAAAAAGAACCCAAAAATATCAAGGAAGCCTTGTAGGATGCAAAATGGATCACTGAAATGCAAGAGGAACTGCATCAACTTGAATGAAACAAGGTATGGCACCTGGTACCTAGACCCTCAGACAGAACCATCATAGGGACCAAGTGTGTATTCAGGAATGAGCTGGATGAACATGGAAATACTACGAGGAACAAAGCAAGGCTTGCTGTCCAAGGATTCAATCAAGAGGAAGGGATCGACTATGATGAGACTTTTGGCCTAGTGTCTCTCATGGAAGCTATTAGGATCCACATTGCCTTTGCTTCATATATGGAATTCACCTTATTCCAAATGGATGTGAAGAGTGCCTTCCTGAATGGTTTTCCCAAAGAAGAAGTCTATATCAAGCTACCTCCAGGCTTTTGAACGTCATGTACATCCTGAACATGTATTCAAAATGGATAAGGCACTGTATGGATTGAAATAGGACTAGAGCCTGGTACAAGAGATTATCCAAGTTTCTCTTGGAAAATGGCTTCACAGGAGGAAAGATTGACAATACATTGTCTTTGAAGAAATAGGGAAGGAACCTGCTCATTGATCAGATTTATGTGGATGACATCATATTTGGAGCTACAACTAACTCATTATGTGAAGAATTTGCTAAACTCATGGGAAGTGAGTCTAAAATGAGTATAATAGGGGAACTGAATGTCTTCTTGGGCCTTCAAGTGAAGCAGTCCATAAAGGGAATGTGTATCAACCAAAAAGGCACCAAAGAACTCTTGAAAAGGTTTTACACGGAAGCATATGAATCATAAGATCTCTACTCTACCTTATTGCCAGCAGGCCAGCCATTGTATTCAGTGTGGGATTACATGTAAGGTTCCAATAAAATCCTGAGGAATCTCATCTGAAGGATGCTAAGAGAATTCTGAGATATTTTATGGGCACACAGAACCTGGTTCTGTACTATACTTCAGGTGAAAATTTCAACCCTGTTGGTTATGCTGACACTGATTATGCATGTTATCTCGTGGACATGAAAAGCACATCTGGAA
The DNA here is from genome assembly GCF_000715075.1 of Nicotiana tabacum. Classification (NCBI taxonomy): domain Eukaryota; kingdom Viridiplantae; phylum Streptophyta; class Magnoliopsida; order Solanales; family Solanaceae; genus Nicotiana; species Nicotiana tabacum. The sequence goes on along the minus strand of NC_134087.1, from coordinate 52,205,194 downwards.
TGGCTCATTTCCTTGAATCATGTTTTATCTCATGGGGTGAAAGGAAACAAAACTCAGTGGTTCTCTCAACAACTGAAGAAGAATATGATGCAGCTGCCTCGTGATGTGCTCATTCACTATGGATCAAGCAAAAATTGGAAGATTTTGATGTATACATTGATTGTGTACCGCTTCTATGTGTCAACACCGGTGCTTTCAACATGGCAAAGAACCTGGTTCTACACAAGAAAACCAAGCACATTGATGTCAGACACCATTTTCTCAGGGACTAGGTGGAAAAGGTCTTATTTGTATAAGATTTTATTGCACAGAAGATCAAATTGCAGATATCTTCACCAAAGCTCTGAGCAGGGAACACTTTGAGAAACAAGATGGCATTGGGATTACTTAAGCCTAATTGAGAGCCTGGTTCTGCAGACATGACTATGATAGTCACACTTAGGTAAAATTGGCTAAAGTATTTTTTGACTAGACCTAACTCAAATCTATATCGTTGCAGGTAAACACGCAAGATGATCATAGAATCTAAAGGTACAGTGTTGAACTTCGGAGGAGAGCTGCAAAAAGCCCTTTTTACAAAAATAGGTCAGGAACCTGGTTCCTGCACCACATATTAGTAGTAATGTGTTTTTCGCATGCTTGATAAAAAAAAGAGGATAGCAAAATTAATTCAACTACCACATTATCCAGATCAGCAGTTCTAAATTATGGTCTCCCTTTGCATCTTTTTAATTTTTCCTTTAGAACTCTCTACCACTTCTCTTACCATGGTTAATGAATAATCGTCTTTTTCTCTTGCCATCAACATCATTCCCACATCTCCTCCTCACTTAACACCATCACCGGAAACCCACTTCTTCACTATCCCTGATACTACTGTACCCATACTAGTTTCCTCCTCATCTCCAGTCACCTCTACTCATCCATCAAAACCCTGTCACACCTCCATGTGTTACAAACCCTACTTCTCCTCTATTCATGAATCTCAGGGGGAAGAAACCCCATTCTTAGAGGATAAAGGGACTCTGGTGCTTTTTGAGTCTCCGGTTCATGACACCGTCATAGAGGAACCTGTTGAAGAACCTGATTCTCTTTTAGCTGAAACAATCCAGGTGGTTGTAGAAGAAAGAGGCTTTTGAGTCTGCCTTGCAGAAGAGTAGGAAAAGTATTAAGAAAAAGAAGAAGAGGTTGATGAAATAGGGGAAAGCTGTGGCTGATAAACACATTCCAGTGGTTGAGTTGATAAAGATGCTATGAAGGAACCTAGTTCCTTAGTAAAAAGATCTATAAATATTTGTGGTTGCGAAAGATTTGTTTTGAAAAGTGCCATTGTGGCTGTTGCAAGCAGGAACGGGAAGTTTGTTGAAATGTCTAGAAAACAAAAGTGGGAAACTGTGGGAGGACCTGGTTCAGTAAAGACCATTCCAAGTCTTGTGGGGTTGCATGCTTTCCCGACAATCTAGGAGATGGCAGATATGAGACAAGTTCTGGACTTAGGCAACTAGTGGAGAACCTGCGAGAGAAACTGCTTGACTAACAGTTGTCTGCAACTGCCCGCATGGACGTAGCTGTCAAAACCATTGCTCCCTCCTCTTCCAAGCCACCTTTTTCTAGTGCCCCCTAGGATCCTCTTAGTGGCCAGTTATCTTTTGCTCTGATGATTTTGTGGTTGTTTTTTTTCTTTTTGTTTGTCTTTTTATAATGGCATGTTGGATTTCACCGTTGCTGCTCCTGTTGAAATAGTCAAATTTCTTGTCAATAAAACAACTCTTCTTTTGCTTGTACAATGCTTGTTTTCCCTTTTGCTTCTCTTTTCTATCATGATTGTGTGCACATATGTGGCATGAGTTAGCTTTGTTAGACTTCTTTATGCCTTTTTATCTGACTGTGTCTTTTTGTTGATGCCAAAAAGGGGAAGAATAGAGTCAGGGGGAACATATCCAGACGTATGTCAGGGGGAAGAATAGAGTCAGGGGGAACATATGCAGTTGCTGGTACCATATCTGGTTAAGTCAAATAGTCATAAATGTTCAAAGTTTATCATCATCAAAAAGGGGGAAATTGATGCAGTTAAGGTCTTTTAATCTATGTTTTGATGATCTAACAAACTTTCTGTATGGAACCAGATAAAAGACCAAGAATGATAGTAAAAAGTCAGGGGGAACATATGGGGAAACATGTGTGAGTAAGGGCATAAAGTCAGGGGGAACCTGTGGTCTCCTGTTATTCAATCTGGTTCTCTGAACTCTAACTCCTTGTTTTCAATGCTAAGTTTGTCATCATCAAAAAGGGGGAAATTGATAGGATTGATAGGTTTTAAATATCTTTGCCTTGTGTTTTGATGATCTAACAAACTTAATGTCAAGAACCAGATAGGGAACCCGACTCATTTGGATTACACTGCATCTAATGGGTTCAAGCCAAATGTGAACTTGCTATAGCTTTAGGAGGTAGGAACCTAGACAAGGACCTGATACTCTTGTAGGTTCCTCACAGCAGTACAAAGTCAATTGGACACAGCTGGAAATAAAGATTCTGCCGTACTACACTGTTTCAAGCGCCCACTCATTCTCTGACCAACTAAAGTGCTCACATCACTTCAAGTGATGTGATTAAGGTGTACCTACAATGAGTCTATACAAAGCATCATTCAAGTTACTCAACTCAAGACAATCTGGGAGGTATGCACAAGAGCCAGATCAGGAACCTGATCCCTTGGTACTTCTCTAAAAGAAGTCCAAGTCAACTATACAGCTAGAACGCAACTGAGTGACTGATCGCAACTGTATAAAGAGGAACACAACAGGGACCTGGTCCCTTAGGGTTCTCTAATAGAAGTACTAGTCAACTACATCTGGAAAGCAATTGTAGAAAGTGACTGCCTGCAACAGTGCAGTAGACAGTACAACAGTCACTTCCTATTGAGATTGGACATCACTAAGGAAGTCTTGTGTAGTATAAACCTTATGCAAGGCACAAGTTTCAGGTTCCAACACTTGTAAAACAAAGAAAACAAAAATTCTCTCAAGTGGTCAAGAACCTCTCTTAAGAACAAAGCTGCTGCAACCTCAAGGACCTGATCCGTGATTGATGATATCTTAAGTCCTTAAGGTTGTTGCGTCTTTGTTATGTCTTCTTCATTGTGACTCCTATCCAGCTTTCTAAGAAGCGTTGATTAGGTTGAGTCATAAGCAAAAGCCTTTGTTACTGTAGTGTGACAAAGTGGCTTGTGGTGGAAACATTACAAGTTAGTCAAAGCCTTTGTAACTGTAGTGTGACAAAGTGGCTTGTGGTGGAAATACCACAAGTTAGTCAAATTCTTTGTAACTAGGATAGTTATAGAGTGGCTTGTGATGAGAGCATCACAAGTTAGTTGAAGTCTTTGCAATAGGGTTATTGTAAAGTGGCTTGTAATAGGGAGATTGCAAGTTAGTGAAGTTAAAAACCTACAGGTGTAGGTCGTGGTTTTTTGATCCCCTTCTGTAGGATTTTCCACGTAAAAATCCTCTGCCTTATTTACATTCAGCTTTACTAACATTCACAGCAGAACCTCACAAAGGACCATGTACTCTACTATTTGGTGGACTCACACAAACTTAGCACTGTACCAAACTGATGTAGGACACCAGATCCCTATACAGTTTGGTTCATCAGTATTTTCAAAGGAAACATATAGAGAACTCATTTCTCTATACAGTCTGGTGGACGCACAGTTTCTAACAAAGCATTTCTGAATTTAAGGGTAATAAATAGGAAGAGCACAACCACTCATTAAGCGTTGCTATAGGATTTGATACGCACAAGTGGAATATGATGTGGAGCATGATTTATGTAGCAATTAATAGTATGTAGTCAAGTATTTGCACGTAGGAGAAATAAATACAGTATTTAAATAATTGAAAAGACAGTTATAGAAAAAGGAAACAAAGAGACAAGTCAGTTTCCGGAATAAAGAATCATAAAGGCTTAAAAGAAAATAGGTAGTTAAATTCAAATAAGGGGAAATGGTACAGGATAAAGCATGCTTGGACTAATTCACAAAAGATAAGTTCGTTATGGTAAGAGCCTAAAGGTATCCCCAGCAGAGTCGTCATGCTGTCGCACCCCATTTTCTTCCCTCCGCGGAGAGAAGTCCGGGTTTCAACATTCATGGGGGTAATAACTCATTTCTTTTTTGGATTTGGGTATTTTGAAGAGTCGCCACCTAACGGATTATGGTGCGTTAGGGAACCTAGAGCAATTAACTCTTAGATTGGTTTGCATTACCAGAGATTTAGGGTGAGGGCTCGAAATAACCTTGAGGGGAAGGTGTTAGGCGCCCTTCTCGATCCACAACGGTTGGTCCCGGCCGAAATTGTACTTATGAACTATTCCATTAATAAATAAATAGTTTTAAACACATTATTACAAATAAGAGCAGGTTTGGACATTAAACGACTCAAACAATGAGACGAAGGAAAGACTTGAACAAATAGTGTACATATAGGAAAGTAAAGTTGAAACAAAGGGAATATGGGAAAGAGGGGTCCTAGGTTGGTTAGCCTACAGGATCACCCCACGCAATGTTCGGTAAACAGTCCTCAATGAGGGGCTACACGTGACATTAGCGCGTAGTCATCATATCTTATTCTACCCAAGTCCCACCCCTTGGTCATAGCCTAAAACATTCAAGTAACCTTGACAATGTCCTATGCGTGCACTACCCATCCCTTCCTCGTGGCCCTGGAGGTATTTTAGGACCTCTAAATCTAGGTAGTTCTAGACAACCCCTAAGGTATTTGAAAAGGAAAAAATTTCTTAGCGACAGACAAGAACACTTAAGACTTGACAGATAAATGCAGAAAGAAGCAATTAAGATGCCCAGGTTTACCTCCACAAGTAATGCACGTAAGCAGCACGTCTCAAACACAAACAAAAGAAGTTTTTATTAGAGAAAAGACCTAAGTAGGATATCTAAGTGGATGTCAATGAACAAAGATATGCAACTTTGTTTTTTTATAACTCGACAGTAAGGTCCTAATCAGCTTGCCTACTAATTTTAAACCTGTAAGTCGTTAAGCAGTAAACACAAACAAAAACAGTTCTCCAGTTTTTATTAGATTGATTGCCTAAGGCTTGCCTAGGCGTGGGATCATGCGTAATAGTTACAGAATCAGTTCAAGAGCATGCTGAGAATACATAGATTGTTACCAATTTTATTTGAAACAAGATGATCATATGTGAGACTATTTTTACATCCTTTCATGATCAGTAGTTTAACTAGGCGTGGCTAAGCAAATGCAAACAGAGTGCCTAATACATGATTTCTAAATGCAAAAAAATAATAGTTTTTGTGACAATGATATTTAAATTAACAGAATTCCTAAAGCATGATATCTAAATGCACAAAAGAGTTATAGAATTGTTAAAACATGATTTCAGGTTGTGCAGGAGTAACAACTTTTGTGTTAATGCTATTTATTAACCTAGGAGTAGGATTTCTAAGTGATAAACATGTATTAGTGTCAAATGAGATGCTGAAGCAGTATACGTGAAAACTAAGATCATGATATCTAGTGCATGACATGATTTGAATGTATTGGTCCTAAAGCAGGGATTCTAATGCAAGTTTAAATAAGGTAAAGCCTATAACATGATTTCTACCCCAATGATATTGATAGAAATATATAACTACCCTTCCCATTTCACTAGTCATCCCCAATATTCGTTTACAAATAATTATTACAGACCAGTTGAATAAATTACATAAATAGATAAAGGAAAAGAAGAAGTTACACTATAGGGAGCCTGAATCAGGCCCAAATGACTTTCCCAAACCTCCAATAGCCTCAAATATTAAATTCCATAGACAATATTAGTGTCTAGGTGCATCAGAGTTCCCTAAGGATCTCAAGGATCCCGGGCTGTGCTCATACCTAGATTTTATAACCAGAAGTGAGTAAGTGCAGTGTGGAAGAGCCAGCTCCAGTGCATCATAGTTTAGAGCGATCTCATAGGTATCCCAAGGCAACCACACACTAGAGGGGCATAACTTAAGGACCTAAGAGTAGAGTGGGAGTGATTGACATGATTTTGAAAAGGTTTTAATAGAAAGCAATATTTGAAAAGACTCAGTTGAAGTAGTTTATAAATAGGAGAATTGTTCAGTAAAACAATTTTTGACAAGAGTTGTGTAACAACAAATCAGACATAAAGCCAAAACAGATTCACCAACACTCAAATAATAAACCTTCATACAGGGGTGATTGGGGCTTGGAACACACAATACAAGTAAACAACATTCTTTTGCAATTAAATAATGCAAACAATAAGACATGAATTCAGGGGTGCTAATTAGAACATAGTGATAGAATTAAAGATGCTTTAGGGGTCATGGGATTAGGGATAACTAATGATACAACATAGTAAGAATTTCAGAACCAACATAGAATCAAACAACGTAGAGTAACAAAACTACTTTGCAAAGAAAGGTTCATGCTAGAAACTAACTAGCAAGTAAACCAGCATTCAAAGACAAGGTAGAGTCAGATTTAAACAAACTACTAGTTTATAAGACATGCTGATTCTAGAAGTCATAAGAAATAGCTAAGTGAAGTAATAGGTCAATTACATGTTGAATAGCAAAACAATAGATAGAAATAGATTAGGAATATGATAAACCAATATGAAACATATTGGTTTGAGAGCTTGAATTTAAAATCAGAACATGCCAGTAAAGAGAGCAAATGAAAGGTAAAGAATAGGAGAGTGTAATAATTAGCCTTGTCTTGCAGCCGACTAATTTAGTAACAATAGTAAGTAACAAAGAACAGAAGATCCTTTGAGTGTAAGAGAGATGTGAACTAATGTCTATGTGTGTGTAAGACTGTAGAAGAGAGCAATATATATAGTTGTTTGAAAACTAGGTAAATAAGGTAAGAATCAAATTGTTCAGTAATCATAGAACTCAGAATAAAATCAGTTCGAGTCCTCCCTTAATAGGGAATTAATTCAAAAGAGTAGGTGACAAATAAGGAAAGAAAACATGCATAGCTGAAGTATAACAAATAAGGAAAGACTTCAAACAGTGCATGTATAGAACATATAATTAGGGCTAGGTTCAAAAAATTCTAGTTAAGGAAATAATCAGTAAGAATCAAGTAACAATGCAGACAAGGTAAGAAAATATTAACTAAGGCAAGCAAATCATTCAAATTGAGTAGAAAGGTAAGAATCGAAGGTTTAAAGGAAAGTGTTCGAATCAAACCAAGAGATAAGGAATTCAGAATATTACATAGCTCAATCAAACAGAAAGTCATGAAAAGAGTCATCATGTTTAACATATGAATAAAGTAAGACATGAATAGTAAGGAATCGACACACAACTCTAGCAAAAGATGAAAGTTAAATAATACTGATTTAGTGAGAAAGATGCAAGTTGATGTGAACAGTCAAGATGAACACAAACACAAAGAATCAGTAAAAGTTTAGACTAAGAAACTCAGTGAAGCATATCAAGGCAAGACAGTCACGAGAAATCACAAAAACTCTAAACGAGAACCGGTCAGTCATGCTAATACTCAAAAACCAACGAAGAACCTTAAAAAATTAGCGCTTTTAGCATAGGCAAGTTAAGGCTGTAGTAAACTCATAGAATCAGTCAAAATATGTGAGAAATAGAAGTTTAAACACAAAGAATCATTTAAACAAAGTTTTTTAAAAGAAATTCCGAAAACCCTAGTTTTAGAAAAGGTGAAGAAACACATGAAATCTTATGATTCTCGTAAAGAATCCCAAGGATAATGTAAAATACTCAAGAAACAAACTCAAATCGTCATTAGGGTTTTGAAAGAGACCCATACAAAGATGAAGAAACCTGTTTAGAAACCCATAGATCGTAGTAAATATAGAACGACTTTGCTTGAAATCACACTGGAATAGCCAGGAACAAGCATGAGATGAACCCTAGATGCAAGTCGGCAAGACCCTGGGCCCTTGAGGGCCTTAGAGAAAGCAAGAACGATATGAGAGAAGCCATTGGAGGCTTGAGAGATGATGAAAGGCCACCGGTGATGGCCGGAGATGGGAGGTCGATGTTTGAAAATTAGGGTTAGGTTGAGAGTATTTTGAGAGCAGAGAGGATTTTAGGGCGGCGGGGTGGGTTGTCTTTTCCCTGAGTATTTCCTTCATGGGCATCATTGTACTCCTTTATTGTCTTTGGGATCAACGACAAAGTTTAAGGGGGCCTGGGTCGGGTAATTTAATTAGAAATTGGGCTGGGTATTGGGTTGAATTTAGGCTGAAATTGAAATAAATTTGGCTAAGTTTTAAATAGCCACTTTCAGTACTATACAATTTTTTAAAAATAATAAAAATGATTTCTAAAAAATATTTCATGTACTGAAAATGATTAAAAATAATTATTTAATATTTTAAAAATATAAAAGACCCTTTATGCATTAATAAAGTAATTGTGCCTTAATAGGGCTAGTATTGCAATTATAAGCAAATTGGCTTAGAGAAATATAAATGCAATTATAAAAATGCACAAAAAATATAAGCAATATTTTGGCATAAATATATGATTTAGATGGCTAAATTACCACAATAATAATTTAAAGCATAATATTTGGAAATTTTATAAGTAAAAGGGGAAGAAATAAATCAATTTAAAGCCTTTAAAAATTATAGAAAAATTATAAAAAGATTGGTAATGCTTATATATGCATATATGCTATTTTGAAAGAATATATGTATATTAAAAAATATATAGAAAACAATTGGGTATCAATAACTGCCCTCCTTTACCCGGGAAGGATTAAAGAGTTTTCGGGTAAAGAAATGATGGCCAATTTTGACCGGGCGAGATGTTTTGAAAGATAGAGGCCGAACTTCGGTTTCGAGTTGACTACATATCCCTGGTTTTACAAGAATCAGGCCATGTGTAGTTCTGGGTTCATCGGTGGAATATGCTGATGAAATCTTTGCAAGAACGGACACGAGATGCGAAAGCCGCTATGGTGAGTGGTTAAGGTTTGAGATAGTTGAAGGAACTAGAGCGATATTGCACCTGCTAGGATAGCGGCTGCTAACAGGTTACCTGCAGATAAAAGATGCTACAAATATGTATTTGCAAAAATTTAAACATGATGCAGATTCCCTTTGGACCATGAAGGTTGTCTTTGGATGGTTAAAGATGATGTCCTTAGAACATGATGTCCCGGGCCATGAATTGTTTAGTGAGGGATTCACAGTCCATGAAATGATGTTCTCGGGCCATGACAAATGGTGCCTCCAAACCATGACGCCTTTGAATAATGATATGAAAATTTCATGGCATGGTGTCTTCCGGCTATGAGGATGATGCCTTTTAGACTATGACGCCTTCGAATAGATTGGCGATATTTCAACCCATGATATGCAGTAATGATGTTAACAAGACAAAGCTTAGTCTTGTGAAATGAAGGGTAGAGCTTAGCCTGATTAAAAAGTGCGCAGATAGTACTAGAAATAGAGCAATATTTATGCGAAGAGGGACAATGATTAGTCCCATACAGATGGGGAGGGAAGGATTAGCCTCATGCAGGTATGGAGGCAAGGATTAGTCTCATGTAGGTAGGGCATTGATTATCCTCATGCAAATATGGAGGCAAGGATTAGCCTCATCCAGGTAGGGAGGCATGGATTAGCCTCATGCAGGTAGGGAGGCAGGGATTAGCCTCATGCAAGGGAGGCAAGGATTAGCCTCATGCAGATATGGAGGAAATGATTAGCCTCACGGAAATAGAGAGGCAAGGATTAGCCTCATGCAAATATGGAGGCAAGGATTAGCCTCATGCAGGTGTGAAGGCAAGGATTAGCCTCATGCAAATAGGGAGACAGGGATTAGCCTCATGCAAATATGGAGGCAAGGATTAGCCTCATGCAGGTATGGAGGCAAGGATTAGCCTCATGCAAATAGGGAGGCATGGATTAGACTCATGCAGATATGGAGGCAAGGATTAGCCTCATGCAGGTGTAGAGGCAAGGATTAGCCTCATGCACATAGGGAGGCAGGGATTAGCCTCATGCAGAGAGCGAATAGTAGGTAAGAGTAGCATATGTCTTAGCTGGAGATGTATATTAGGTGTCTGATGGTCTGATTGATAGTAATCTTGCTGCATACCTATATTTGTGGATGTTATCGTTACGTCAGATGTGCCTGCGTTCAAAGAAAAATTGTAAGTTATGTAGGGGGGAGGTTGGTTCGTGCTTCGTCTGCCAGCCTTGCTAGGCTCCGTTCTGAAAACCCTTCCGAGTTCCCATAGGTAACATCTGACTGTTATGGAAATAGAGGTTTTGAAAAATATGCAATTATTGATAAAATAGAGTTATTTCTAAAATATATTGATACATTTAGATGAACTAGTGACTGTGACACATTTCAAATGCATTGCAGCTTTCTCATGTTAGAATCTTGAGGGTCCTCCTCAAAATTCTGCCCTAGTTTCTTAATTGATTACTGACTTTCTGGCCTGCGATGGCATCGGCTGGACTTGCTCCAGAATTTTGAGGGCCCTCCTCAAAGTTCTGCCCTAATTTTTGATCTTGGGGGGAATGAAAATTTTATTATGATATGACCAAACCCACATGGCTGCCTACGTATCCCCTCTTAAATGGGAATTAGGTCAAGCGTAGTTCAATTAAATCAGATGAGAAAAATGTAAATAATCTAAGCATAGTATCTCTTGACTGCGTCTGAATTAATTGGTTTTGGCCAGATTTCTCCATCCATTTCTGCAAGTATGAGTGCTCCTCCTGTTAGCACCCTGTGAACCATGTACGGACCTTGCGAGTTGGGAGAGAATTTCCCTTTGGCTTCATCTTGATATGGGAAGATCTTTTTCAGCACCAACTGACTTGGTGCAAATTACCATGGTTTGACCCTTTTGTTAAAAGCTCGAGACATTCTGTTCTGATAAAGTTGGCCATGACACACTACATTCATCCTTTTTCCATCGATGAGGGCCAATTGTTCATAGCGGCTCCTTATCCACTCTACATCGCTGAGTTCAGCTTCCTGTATGACTTTCAAAGAAGGAATCTCTATTTCAACTGGGATGACAACTTCAGTACCATAAACGAGCATGTAGGGGGTTGCCCCGGTTGATGTGCGAACTGTAGTGCGGTATCCTAATAAAGCAAAAGGTAGCTTCTCATGCCATTGTTTGTGGTTTTCTACCATCTTTCTTTGTATCTTCTTGATATTTTTGTTGGCGGCTTCTACGACTCCATTCATCTGCGGTCTGTAGGCTGTGAAATTCTTGTGCTTGATTTTGAAAGCTTCACACATAGCTTTCATCAGATCACTATTGAGATTGGTGGCATTATTAGTAACAATGGATTCAGGAACATCGACTCGGCAAACAATTCGATCCTTGACAAAATCGGGGACGACTTTCTTGGTTACAGCTTTATAGGATGTATCCTCTACCCATTTTTTGAAGTAATCAATAGCTACCAGAATAAATCTATGTCCATTTGAAGCAGTGGGATCAATTGGACCAATAACATCTATTCCCCAAGCAGCGGATGGCCAAGGTGAGCTCGTTGCATTGGGCTCATTTAGCGACACTTTTATCATATCAGCATGCACCTGGCATTGAAAGCATTTGCGGGCATACTGGATGAAATCTGTTTCCATGGTCATCTAAAAGTAATCGACCCTGAGTATCTTCTTAGCCAAGATGAAACCATTCATGTGCGGGCCATAGGTCCCGACATGTACATCTTGAAGTAGTTTAGAAGCTTCCTTTGCATCCACACATCTTAGTAAACCCAAATCAGGAGTTCTTCTATCGAAGTTTCCTCCGCTGTGGAAGAAATAATCGGACAATCTCTGGAGTGTGTGCTTCTGAGTGTGGTTTGCATGCTCCGGATATTCTCCCTTTGACAAATACTCCTTGATGTGATGGAACCAAGGCTTTCCATCTATTTCTTCTTCAACATGAGCATAATATGTCGGCTGATTATGGATCCTCACCAGAATGGGATCAATATAGTTCTTATATGGATGTTGTATCATATATGACAAGGTGGCCAATGCATCGGCAAATTCATTCTGAATTCTGGGCACATGTCGAAATTTTATCTTCGTGAACCTCTTCCTCAATTCTTGCACATGGTGCAGATATGGTAATATCTTGGAATTCTTGGTGGCCCATTCTCCTTGTACCTGGTGCACAAGCAAATCTGAATCATCGATCACCAGTAGCTCCTGAATGTTCATGTCGACTGCCAAGTTGAGTCCTAGTATGCAAGCTTTATACTCCACCATGTTGTTGGTGCAGGAAAATCTAAGTTTAGCAGATACTGGATAATTTTGACCCATTTCTGATACCAAGACTACTCCAATACCTACTCCTTTAAAATTTGCAGCTCCATCAAAGAATATCCTCCAACCATCGTATGCTTCGGTAATCTTCCTTTCTCTTCATGTTGTCCCAAAACACATCTGAAGGCTCCATATAATACAGATAAATAGAGTAGCAAAGATCGTCTTGGTTCTGGCGGGACCAGAACTCGCAGTGTGGACAGGTACTCCTTGATTTTGTCAAAAGTTTTTTGACAATCCTTTGTCCAACTTGTTTCGGCATTCTTCTTTAGCATCTTGAAGATGTGTTCACATATGACTATGGATTGGGATATGAAACGACTGATGTAGTTGAGACGTCCTAGGAAGCTCATCACGTCATTTTTGCTCTTAGGCAGTTGTAACTCCTGAATAGCCTTGACTTTAGACGGATCCAGCTTGATCCCTTGACGACTGATGATGAATCCCAATAATTTTCCTGCGGGAACCCCGAATTCACATTTTGCAGGATTCAGTTTCAAGTTGTACCTTCTTAGCCTGTTAAAGAACTTTCTCAGGTCCGCTATGTGATCTGCGTCCCTCTTGGATTTGATAATAACATCGTCCACATACAGCTCTATTTCTTTGTGGATCATGTCATGGAAGATAGTTTTCATGGCTCTCATATAAGTGGCCCCAGCATTCTTCAGACCGAATGGCATCATCTGGTAACAGTATACAACCCGCGATGTGATGAAAGTTGTCTTCTCTGCATCTTCTTCATCCATCCAGATCTGGTGATATCCCGCGAAGCAATCTATAAAGGATTAGAGTTCATTCTTGGCATAATTATCGGTCAGGATGTGTATTTGGCAGTGGGAAGTCGTCCTTGGGACTTGCTATGTTTAAATCCCGATAGTCAATATATACTCTGACCTTCCCATCCTTCTTCAGAATTGGCACAATATTAGCTTACCAGGTTAGGTACTCAACCACCCTGAGAACTTTGGCTTTAATTTGCTTGGTAACTTCCTCCTTGATTTTCAGGCTCATGTATGGTTTGTACTTTCTATGTTTCTACTTCACTAGAGGACACATGGGATTAGTAGGCAACTTGTGAGTCACTATGGACGTGCTCAAACCGGTCATGTCATCATATGACCATGCGAAAATGTCCTCATATTCTTTTAGTAAATGGATGTACTCTTCCTTCTCTGTTGGTGACAAGTGAATGCTGATGCGAGTTTCCTTGACGGTCTTGGCATCTCCCAAATTTACTGCTTCGGTTTCATCCAGATTGGACTTAGGTTTATTCTCAAAATTTTCAACCTCCATAACAATTTCCTCGGGTATCTCATCCTCTTCGTCTGAATCACTATCCTTATGTTGCGTTGCCTCATTACATGTCACAGTCACGGGATCATCAGGAAACGTAATAACATTGCTGTAGAAAGAAAAGAGTAAAAATAATAATGAATAATAAAGAGAAAATGCATTTGATTAAGACTAAAAAATCATCCAGACAAGTATGGCTCGATGAATCTACATTTATTTTGAAACAAGTAAATCTTAAAACAAATTAATGGAAATCTATAAATGCCTAGAATGGCAATAGAAGTAAAAATTGCCAAGCTACCCAGGGACTCGGCGGGCTCGGGATGGTGTGGCAATCCAGTTCTTGAGAACGGCTCCCTTTTTTACGGTCTGAATGGTGAGGCCTTCTTCTTCCTCTTCCTGAATTATGGTACTGCAGTCCATGTCTTCATCCTCCAAGAACAAATTCTTCAACCCCACTAGTGCTTTCTCTTCTGCAGTCCCCACATCTTATCAGCTTGATGAAAAGCTTGTTCCAAGCGTGGCACTGATTGCTCAAGAGGGTAGTATGGTCCACGCCATGGAGGCAACCAATTTCCATACTTTGGCCATGTGTACTGGTATCCAAGCCCAAAGGTGGTACCATGATGTTTCAGTTGTATCGGTTTAGTGATAGCTTGAAGGTTCTTTCCCAATCCTTTACCGGGTTCATATCCAGACCAAGCCAGTACACTTTTTATTTTACCACTCTACCATTTATTCTTCTCGACGGTGTTGACCCGTTTAATATGATGATAGGTTTCCCCTCCTAGTCTTCTTCTATGTCCAATGGCCGGAATGGTTTGACTAGTGTAAATGGGGTTACTCCCGCCTCTGTGAATGATCACCTCCTGAAAATTTCATTCGAATTTCACGGCTTGATGTAGTGTGGAAGGCACGGCCCCAGCGGCATGGATCCATGGTCAGCCCAACAGAAGATTATATGAGGCTGGTATGTCAAGCACCTGAAACTCGACGTTGAACCAGGTTGGCCCCATTTGTAAGCGAAGGTTGATTTCCCCGATTGTTGCCTTTTGAGACCCATCAAAAGCTTTCGCATTCATGCTTCCTACTCGTATTTCGTGAAAACCTTTGTCCAACCTTTTTAGAGTGTCCAACGGCCAAATATTTAGGCTTGAACCTTCGTCAACCAGGACCCTAACAATGAACTTGTCTTCAAATTGCACTGTAATATGCAATGCTCAATTGTGATTCAACCTCTCAAGTGGTAGCTCATCTTCGTGGAAGATAATCTTATGACTTTCCAGTACTTGCCCTACCATATTGGCCATTCTCCACCAGTGATGTTATTGGGTACATAATTTTCGCTCAGCACTTTTATTAAAGCATTCTTATGCGCCTCTGAATTTGTCAACAATGACAGGATAGATATCTGAGATGGGGTTTTGTTCAGATGGTCAATGATGGAATACTCCTTTGCTTGTACTTTCCTCCACAAGTCATTCAGCCCTGTCTCAATGATAGGCTGCATAGTAGTTGCATCCTTATTTGAACCTCCCAAATGTTTAGGTGTATAGACCCTTCCAGTTCTAGCCATTCCTTGTGCAGCATTAGATTCCTCTACCTTGGCCTTCCCTTTTCGCCGAGCCTCAGCAACATAATCCTAGGGTATTTCTTTTGACTTGAATAGAGGTGTGGTTGATATTGTCACAGTGAAAGGTGTGACCACTTCTACTTAAAATGGAGTGAGGGTGGCCGCAGGCGGAGCCACCTCTACCTCGAATGGAACTGATGTAGTTACCTCAACCTCGATTGGTGACTGAATCTATACCACGATAGGAGTAAGTCTAACTAAAACTTTAAAGTCATCACCTTCTCGAATAAGCCCAATCGACCCCTCAGGGTCCCATTCTTCGTTCGTCTCTATCACATGTACTCCACCGCCTCTATGATCAGGGAGAGGATTGTCGTGGACATTAGGTGCGGCTTCCTTTGTCTGTATGACCTTGTTGTCAATTAGCGTATGGATCTTATACTTCAACGTTTGACACTTAGCAGTGGTGTGCCCCTTTATACCGGAATGGTACGTACAAGTTTTGTTCGGATTGACCCATTGGGATGGGTTTTCTACTGCCACAGTGGGAACAAGAGTGACGTAACCCACAACTTTCAACCTTTCATACAACTGGTCGATAGGCTCAACAATGGCGGTGTACTATCTTGGTGGCTTGCAGTCGAAGTTGGGTCTTGGTCTTAGAAAGTTTTGGCGAGTTGGAGGTGATTGAAAATGGTATGGTTGAGAGTTATATGTGTGGTAGACAGTAGCTGGTTGGGAATATCTGGGAGATGAGGGTTGATATGTGGGTGGTGGTGCTTGGTACGTGGGTGGAGGTGTTTGATGTATGGGTGGAGGTGTTTGATGTATGGGTGGAGGTGTTTGATATGTGGGTGGAGGTGTTTGATATGTAAGTGGAGATTTTGGGCCTTGGGCCACCATTACTGTCCCAACATCTCTCTTCTTTGATATGCCACCTGATTGTAATGCCTTATTTGTGGCTTGTAGTGCCTCAAAATTTGTTACCATCCCGCTCTTGATTCCTTCTTTGATTCTTTCTCCGAGTTTGATGATATCAGAGAATTTGTGATTTTCGATAACCATCAAACTTTCATAATATTGCGGATCCTTTGCTCTGACGAAGAATTTGTTCATCTATTCCTCATCAAACGATGGACTAACCTTGGCCGCTTCCGACCTCCAGCAAGTAGCATACTCATGGAAGTCTCAGTAGGTTTCTTCTTAAGATTCTGAATGTAGAAAACATCCGGTGCATTCTCTGTATTGAACCTGAACCGGTCAATGAAATCTGATGCAATACTTACCCAATTGGACAATTTCTCGGGATCTTGGCTGATGTACCAAGACAAAACATCCCCAGTAAGACTCCATATAAAGAGTTTCATTCAGATTATTTTCGTCTTTCCCGACCCCGACAGTTTGTCGTGATAAGTCCTCAGATGAACCCTGGGATCTCATGTACCGTCAAACATCTCAAACATGGGAGGTTTGTATCTTCTGGCAGTTCTACATCTGGCTGTATGCATAGGTCTTCATAATTCAAACCTTTTATTCCTTTGCCGCCTTCGACACCTTGAACTCGGCTTGTCAACTTCTTGAGTTCTTCAGCCATGTTTTTATGAGAAGGTCCTTTTTGGAGGATTCCGGTGTATAGGATATGTGTTGGATGGAGTGAGGTACAGTTTCTATATATGTAGGGTTGCTTTGATGGGTGACAGGAACTTGGGCATAGTGATGGTCATTGGTGGAGTTTGGGAATCGGGAATGGGTTGTGGTGTGTTTTGGGGAGTGTGGTAAGTGGTGGTTGGTGGGTACTGAGTTGGCTGATGGTGATGTTGTGACGGATTCGGTATTGGCAATTGATTGAGATTTTGGTGTGGATTTGCATATTGATTTGGTGCAGGAGGATTTTACGGATGATGGTTTTGTGTATTTTGGGGAGGTGCTGGGTTCTTTATATTTTGTTGGTGGATGTCGGGGACATTTAAGGTGAGTGACAAGTTTGCTAAGTTTCGAACCTACTCAAGTTCTCCTTGCAATTCTAATATCTTTTGTTCCAGTCTCAGGACTAGATCATTTGGGGCCGGAGTACTACGACCATCTGAAGTTTCTGTGTTCTCAATATTCTCTTTTTGGATACCACTTAAGTCGTCCATTTTTCCTTTTCCTCTGCCTTTTGTATTGCTTGGAGGAGGAGGAGGTGGAGGGCCTCTAGATCTGGTATGATACGCTGATGAGGCCAGTATGAGTGAACCAACCTAAGGGGATGGGAATAATCAAAATAAGGAAAAACAAAAGCTAACAAGTCAGAGAAGATTCTGAAATCTTTGCAGTATTTAAACACATAATGCGGGAATGTAAATTCATGTCCTTATTTAGGAGCCTCGTTGTGCCCGAGGTAGGCCTAGCGACAAATAGATTTGGAAAACTTTAAATACCAATAAATGCTTTATTTTATAATATAAAAATAGACGAATCCCAAAACGACACTAAGACAATAGAAAAGATAAGTCTACTGACACTTGACCTTATTACATTTTAAGAAAGAAAATAAATCTAGCCTACTTGGTCCCAGAAGGACCTTCCCCAGATTCGATCTTCCTGACTCCATTATATAGGTTCCCTAGCTCTCGCAGACCCAACAGCAAGTAGGCTCTGGCCAGATGTCCTCCTTCAGTTCCTTCAGCATTCTGGCAATCCTCGATCCTCTTCATGACTTTACCTTCCAGCTCTACTATTCCTCGCTCCAGATATTCCAACTTCCTATTGGAAGTGACTGCCATTTCTTTTCATTCTTCAATCAACCTCGCATTCCTCTCATGTATTTCTCGATGCTCATTCTCAGAGTCATGGACCCTCTTGCGCAGCCTGTTGTACTTGACTTGAGCTTTAGCTTCTTCGTCTATGACTCTATTCCCTCAACCGGCTCCTAGCATCACCATTCCTTTTAGATTGTTTTCTAGCCATGTTGGGTAGAGAAGTCCACACCCAACATGATACCTGTCTGGCTCAATGGTGTTCTTTTCAACAATGATCTTACAGTGCCATATGTGCTGAGCTTGACACTTGTAAAGGACGTCGTCGTCTTGAAAGTCTGCTCTGAAGTGACTCATCTTGGTAACCCTTGGTACAACCTGTTTCCTGCTTGCTTACCTCATGACTCGGCTAGGGACATAAAGGTATATCCCTCTCAACCCAATCAACAATAGGTGTGGAACGTCCCTGGATCTGATGATGAATTCATCTGTTGGGAACAATTAAAACATCCATTGCACCTGTTTAACGGTTAGATTGTTGAAGAACTCTACCTATTCTTTGGCGCTTTCCAGCTGAGCAAATCTGTCTGAAATGTAAGTCATCCGCTTGGGGTGATGGAAGGCAATATGGTCGTTCCAAGCCCTTTGCGAAAATTCTTGGCGATAGTGACCCTTTTGAAAATGTTCTAACAACCACAACTGTAGCAACAAGTTACAACCCTCGAAATGCTTGACCCCTATTTGACAACGCTCTAGAGCCATTTAGACATCGGCTATGATCATGGGAACTATAGTGTATGCCTGTCCATTGATCCCTTCCATCAGAGTCTTGGCGACCATGACCAACCTATTGTGGATTTTTTCCTTTTTCATTGGGAATACTATCAGGCCCAACAAGCATACAATGAACACGAACACTCTGTGGTGGATGTGGCCCAGAGAAGTGAGAGAGATCTCATTATGTTAGGTATGGTAGGACTTGCTATGGCCATACCTCTAATACATGTATTCAAAGGCTATGTAAGATTCTTTCAGGCATACCAAGCAAGCATTCTTCTTTAACCCCATCATCTTTAAGAACTCTTTACAGGTACGGTTCTCCGGTACCAATAACCCGGGACTATCCCAAGTCAACCCTGCAAGCCCTCCAATTTCTTCTAAAAGTGGTGTCATTTCTATGTCGCCGAAACGGAACACATACCTCTCACTGTCCCAGAACAAAGTGGCAGCCTCGATCAACTTGTTGTTTGCCTCACTGTCTAGCAGGGAAGGCAAGATACCCAGGTACATCCTTACATGTTTCTTGTCACTTGAGCAAAAATCCTCCCACCAATCTAGCAGCAATGGTGGAATGTTGCTAACCATACCGAATCTGGGGACCTCGTGCCTCATTTTTTTCTGCAAAACAAAAGGGTTAGGCCTTTCTCCCCCACCAGACTTGACTATTTATACATTCATGATTAGCATATTGGCATTAAGTTCTCCAAATTAATGCACAGAACGTGGTTGTGTCCATTGGGATTATGGAAACCCCGGTGGACTTTGGATAAGGCTCATCTTAGAGGATCATTATGTGGACAACATAATTGATCCGATTAGGTTTGACCATGATGCATGCACAATTTCAATCAGAGTAAGGTTACTATGGGGTTTTAGACTGGTACCCTCAAGCGGACAACTTGAGGGGGAAAGGCACGGAACCGTTGATTGCACCGCTGATCGACTGGTTTTACCGCAAATAAGCCTTT
The DNA here is from genome assembly GCF_000715075.1 of Nicotiana tabacum. Taxonomy (NCBI): domain Eukaryota; kingdom Viridiplantae; phylum Streptophyta; class Magnoliopsida; order Solanales; family Solanaceae; genus Nicotiana; species Nicotiana tabacum. Next base: position 52,185,490 of record NC_134087.1, on the reverse strand, counting down.
CCGAATTTAAGGGTAATAAAGAGGAAGAGTGCAACCACTCGTTAAGCGTTGCTATAAGATTTGATATGCATGAGTGGAATATGACGTGGAGCATGATTTATGCAGCAATTTGTGAGTATATGATTTTTGCCCTATATGAAATACTCCTATAAAATCCCAAGAAAATAGAATTTTTTGTTAATTATTTGCCATTTTAGGAATTTTTTGTAGAATTTTGTTAAATTGTTTGCATTTTTGTGCATGTTTAATTTTATTAAATCATGAAAAATACCAAAAGAATATCATGCATTGCATTTAGGATTTGTTTTTACATTTTTTGGATTAATCATTAATTATTTGTTTTATAAAAATTGAAAATCATAAAAAATGTTTCATTTTTACACTTATATTTTTAGGTTATTGATTTTTTTTTAATTTAAGATTAAGTAGATTTTATAATTATTGTGATTAAGTAATTGTTTTAATTGGGAAATTTATATAATTTAGGATTTTAATTTTTGTAGGATTTTTTAATTAAAAAAAAAGAGAAAAAGAAAACAAAAGAAAAGGAAATAAGGATTTATTTGTAATGGGGATTTAAATTAAGTGATTGGGCAGTTTTAATACCAAATCCGTTCCCAAACCTTACCCAGATCCAGTCCCAAACCCAACTTTACCCGGTCCAACCCACTCCCAAACCAAACGACCCCGTTTCGTAACAACCTATTCTCAGCCGTTGGATTTTGATCATCCAACGGCTCGGAACTGAGGGTTCATTAAATATAAAACTGTCCCCCCCCCCCCCCCGTCTAACCCCTTCAGTCTTCATCCTCATCTCTCTCTCAAGGAACCCTATCCGCCCTCGTATTCCATCGCTGCCTCCACCACAAACCGCCCATCGAAAATCGCCTCACGGCGGTTTCGGTATCCTAAATCTCTCCAAATTTACACCCTGAACCCCCCTTCACCTCCTCATTCCCAATCTCCAACTAGCTTCCCTCGAATCCCTTCAGATTTGCTCGAATCTTAGATCAAAGTCAGGACCAAAAAACGTAACTATACCAAACCGCCCCAAATTAACACCTTATTATCCCTGCCCCTCTCTAAACCCTAAGCTACCATTAGCCCCCTCCAAATCGGCCCCAATTTGATCAAATTTCGAATCTTGGATTCTGGAACCCTAAAGAGTCAACTCCGGGATTTTAATCGTTCAATGCTACATGAATCAACTGCTTTTGATGAGAGCAGTTGATTCATGTGGATTTGACCTATTTTTTTCAAGCTGGCCTTAATTAGTCCGAGCTCCAACAAATTCCTCTAGTTCCAATTTGTTCCAATATAGGTAATTTTCTAGGTTGTGTTTCTATTCTCTTTCTTCTGTTTTCTTTTAGTCATCTCTTTTTCCTTTCCTTTGCTTGATTTTTCTTTGTGTTTTGTTTTGTCTATAATTGCATGTCCTAGATTTCTTATTTTGCATTTGGTCATTAGGAACTAATCATGTTAGTTTAGGTTTCGTTTTTAGTTTAATTTGTTACTTACTCTGTTTTCCCATGATTTCATCTTCTTTTGTTCACAGTCAGTTTAATGAGTGTTTAGGTTTTTATTGTTTCAGTTGTTTAAGTTCTACAAATTGATAGAGTCTGAATTCTAGTTGTTTCCTTTGTAGTTGCATTTTTTATTTTTGGATTACTGTTTAAATGCATTATTGATTAGTTTCAGTTCTAGTTCAGCTTTAATCAATAAAGCACTTCCTCCTATTAAGTTTAGACTGCACCCATTCAACCTGCTTAGGCATTTTGATCCAAATTTTCGACCCTTTTCAGTTTGTCCTTGTTTGTTCTAATTTGCTCACAGATAGAAACTTTAGGGACTTAACTGAACTTAAAAATTTGTGATAAATCTTAAATAAGCAGTAACCTAAAGGGTAAACTTGTGGTTTAACATTAGGTAGAATTAGGAAAGTTCTAGAACACAACACAACTGTCCTTATCCTTAGAAAATACTGGTTTTGGATAAGGAAAAAGGGCGAACAGTTGTGCAGAAATATTGTACTATTCTCCAGTAAAAGAATTAGGTCAGAATATTCTTTTATAAATGCCATTCTTTGGGCACTCTATATAAAGAGAACCTTCCCTTACTCTCACATAGAGATTACACGTAGATTCAACCTTATTTTCTCTACACAAAAAGCTCTAATTTCTTTCTGAAAAAAAATCAAATTCCAGAAATCTTGAAAACTTCAGAACTTCTCATTTTTCTGATTCTTCACAAATTGAAAATGGCTTGAAATAGAGAGTTTCTGTGGGTTATTTAGTTGGTCATTTCTGAGTTCAAGTAGCTGGTCTTGGGTCTGGAATTTTGGGGTTTTGGGTTGCTGTTGCTCCTGTCCTACTGCTGCTCCATCTTTGTTTAAAGTTTTAACCAGTTTTCTGCACCTTTTAGTTGCTGTTGTGCAAGGTACTGAACTTCATCCTTTTTCATGTAATGTTGTTGTTAAGGAAATATGAGATCAATTGTATAAATGATATTTGTGCAAATGAATGTCTCTTTTATGATAGTGTTTAGCCTACAATGACATGAATGTAGTTAAACCTTGAATATGTAAGTTTAGACCTTAAACATGAACAAGCTAATCTATATCTGAATGCCTTATGAGTTTCAGTTAACCATTAAGACTGATTGTGAGGTTTTGAAGTCAGCTTTCTTACCTTTGTTTGAATATACAACTTCCCCTTTATCTAAATCCTTTTGTTTATCTTTTTATCTGTTTGATTGTAAGCTGATACCTGCGGATTTGGCTATTAATTGGCCAAATCAGCAGGTTCAAAAGCTTGGAAATGGAATCAGGCTGCTGTGAATAAATCATGTTCAAAATAAGCTAGGATCCTTCATGAGATGGAATTTGTAATAGCTTTAGCTTCAAATATAGTTAGTTTAAGTATTAAGTCCTAATGTAAATTATTTACTTTTTGGGGAAAAATGTTTGTTTTGGAATATTGTAACTAACTAGGTCTTTAAATTCATATGCTGGGATTCAAAGTAGCTATGTTAGGAGTTAGATTATATTGTGGTTATAATGATAGTGATGCAAATGGGCCAGATTTTGAGCCCACTCTATAAAGATGATAGGGTCGTTCTTTGTTTAATGTGGGTTGTCTGAGGCCAAAGTAAAATTAATCTGGGTTTAGGTCGTTAAACCTGGACACCAAGCCCGAAAAAATATGAATGCAATTGTAAAAATAATCTTTTATCGTAAGTTATAAAATGAATATCTGCTTTTTATTGTCATTTATGTAGAAATTAGAATTGTGTTTGATTTTTGAATACTTGTTTCACTTAGAAGAAAAACTGAGATTTAGTTGTTGTAAATATGCAAGCGCTGTTAATGTTAGAGGTGGATAGGCCTAGCCCGTATAGTAACTGGGCCCGCCTAATTCGAGCTCAATATGAGCAGGTTCTTGGTGAGAAACAGGCCTATCCAGGCCTTAGAATTTAGTTCACTTTCTCTTTGGACCAAATTTCGAGCCCATTGCAGTTACAAGGATGGATAAATCCTTTGCTGGATGATCAAATGGGCTACTGCCGACCCCAAACTTCTTTATCAAAAAAAATAACTAGAAGCCTAGCACGTTTAGTTATCTATTTTAAATAAAAATTGGTTACTATAATTAATCAAGCCTTTTAAAAATTGAGGTGTTCCATAAAACCCCTAAGTCCATGGCCCTCATAAAACTAGTTAGCTCTTATAGAAAATTTGAGGTGTGCCATCAATTAAATTATCCATGGCCCTCACAAGTGTTGCTTCTAAATTCGAACCTTCGTATTTTCTTTAGGTGCGTTTCTTTATGTGAGCACGTGATTTTTTCCCTAAGCTAGTTATTCCCAAAAAATTCAAACAAAATAATTTCTTTATTTTACAATTTTTGTGAATTTTGGTGTCACTTTCTGATAGTTGTTTGCATTTTATTTGTGCATGTTAATTCATATAAAAATACAAAAATATGCATTTAGGAAATAAGTTCATATTTTAGGATTAAGTAGGGGTTGATTTGTTTTGGTACAAAATATAAAAATTACAAAAATAGTCCATTTTGCATTCTAATCGTTTTAATTGTGAATTTGCCGTGAAATAGGTTTTAAATAATTTTAGAATTTAATTAATTTAGCTTTGACATCTATTAGGATTTTTATTTTTAATTGTGCATCCTTATAAAATAAAACAAAAATACAAAATGAAAAATGAGTAAAAGATTTAAAAAGAAAAAAGGTGAATAAATAAAAGAGGGCTGCTCACAATTGGGCCATTCAATTAAATTAACTCACCCAGCCCAAAAGAAAAAACCAAAACCAAACATACCTTAGAAACCGGCCCAAACCCGTCCCTCTACTCGGTCCGCCCCTCTTGCCCTCGAAACGACGTCGTTTCGTTCCCAGTTAATCTGGACCGTCGAGGTTAATCAATCCAACGGTCGAGAAGCTTGGGTCGTTGAGTATATAATTGTCCGAAGTTTCCCCCCCATTTCATCTCCTTTATCATACCCTAAACCAAATCCCGTAAAGCCGGCCAGAAATCATCGCCGCCGGCGGCGATGCCCCTTTCACATCCAAAATTACCCCCTAGAACCATTTTTCTCTCCTCTTTCCAACCGCCATATTAGTTTTTCTCGAATCCCATCCAATCGGTTTGAATCTCCGATCGAAACATTTCCGGCCATAACACCACCTCGTTTAAATGACATCAAATTCACACCAGGTGTTCACCTTCCTCCCTACTTCACGAATCCATGCCCATTTCACTTCGAATGTTCCCCGTTTGTTTTGAATATTCAATCAAAGTCTGGCCAAAACCCTAATTGCTCCAACCCCTACCAAATCGATACCATATGGTCCCTGGGGTTCCCTCGTGATGAATTCAAGGTCGACGACGTTCAAATCCTTTTGGAATTGGTCGATTTGTAAATCTGAAATGGCCAGTAAGTTCCCCGCTCTTATTTTCCCTTTTCTTTTTCCTTTTGGTAATATTCTAGTTTTATTTTGTTAATAATAAATGGTAATCTGAAAATCAATAAACTCTTTTAATTCTGTTTTCAGTCGTCCTCTATCTGCTTTTGGTTTAGCTTTAATTTGTTGATTAATTTAAGTTCGCCAATTAGTTTAGTAATTTTGTTTGAATGAAGCTAGGAACTTAGTTAGTTTAATTTTTTGTTTTGCATGCTGTTTGATTTTGTGCTTTGATAGTTTACGTTTGTTAATCCTGATTTGGTAATTTAGCTTGGTCAGTTAAATGTGGTCAGATAATCGCTTAATCACAGGGGCAATTAGGGTATTATCAGGGTAAGGCTTCTTTGGCATGTGATCTAGTACCCCCTAGAAGCTTCTAGGTTGGGGTCATAGTGGAATATCAATAAACATGTGTGTTAGCTTGCTGAGTAAGTAAAAGAACTAAGGGACTAGGGTGAAATTACATAAGGGACTAAAAGGAAAATAAGGAGCTGTTTGTTTGCCTATAAATAGGGTCACATTTGCCTTGATTAAGAAGCTTTTTGGAGCCTCAAATTTCCCCCAAAAACAATATTCTCTGATCTCTTCAGATCTGAAGAGTGAAATTCAAAAAGGAAAACAAAAAAAAAAACAATAGAAAACTCTCAAAAAAAAAAAAACAGATTACTATTCCAGTAAGCATTAGGATTTCAATTTAGGCTACTGATTTACCTTCCTCTAGCTCAATTCCTAAGTTGCTGAGGTTCAGAGGTCCATTAGCTGAATTTCGTGTCAGTTTGTTGAAGGTTCAAAGTTTACTCTTCTGGTTTGGTTTTGGATACTTCCTGGATTTGCTGTGTTGGTTTATCGACTATTGGATTTTGAAATCCTCCTGGGTTGCTGATTCTATTTTCTGAGTCTGTTTGCTGCTGCTGATTACTTGCTCATTTTGTTTTATTTCAAAAACCAGGTACACTTCGAGACTTTGATGTAGCATCTCGTATCGAATGTGAAATAGAAATGAAGCAAGTCTCCTGCTGCGAAATTATAGTGAAAAACTTCTGTTACATATATGGATAATTTGCTTATGATGCGTATATTTGTCCATTGTAATTAAGTATTCTGAACTCCAATGGACTGTTTGTTTTAACTTGTGGACTGTTATAATAGATTCTAGAATTTAGAACATCAATCTAATTTAGTTAAACTAATTAGATGTGTATTCCTGGAAGCATAAGAGTTCTATAGCTAACAATCTGATTTAACTTGTGTTGATTAATGGAATCTCAGTTTGCTTTCATATATATTCCACTAAATTGTTTTTCTAGGATATAGTTGATTTTGAAATCAGTATGACGGCCACTTTAAGTTTGATGGCCCGGAATTCATTGTTATAGTATAAGTGTTGGTAATTCTGGATTAATAGTTCATAGCAGTAGTTAATCGAATTGAACATGCCTTATTAATAAGACTGCTTTGAATCGGCTCGTGGATGTTAGTAGAATCAAATAATTGAGCTGTTTAGTCCAAAACTCGATCCCTCATTAGGAATCACCATTAGTTAAATAGGTGGAGTAAGCTGAATTTTAATATGAGATTCAAACGATCAATTGTTCCTTAGTTTGAGTAGATAAACATGATTCTCCCTTCTCATAATTTGTTGAGTGCACGTTAAATAACTTGAAGTTGTTCAGTGATTCTGCGTTCAACTAGAATTGAAGCTGAGGTCAGTGGTCCGCTTTGGACATTTTGGGCTTCTGTACTGTCACAAACGGCCCGGGTCTAGCTCTGACTGCATGTTCATTTGGACCTGGGCCCAGATCTATAGTTCGTTTGCTCTTTGTACACACTTAGATAAGGGTCTATTTATACGGACTGCATTCAGAACCTAAAGCGAATAAAATTTGATTTCGTATGAGTTCAATAGACCCAGGTCTTCTAATTCTTAAATAATGAAAAACTAATTAGGATCTTCTTCTTTGTTTTAGAGGCAAATAACAATAGAAAATTATAGATTGACTTAGGATTGGGCCTTTAAATAAAAATGATGAGACGAGCCTCGCCGAGTAAAAATGCAAATTGCGGGGCCCTCGATAAATGCTATGTAAGAATACTTAGAATTCGGGATGGCCGTTTAGCTAATTTCACGGCTTTTCCCTAAATAATAATGCCTTAGACTCTGTAGACGTGATTTAATTAAATTACTTTCCTAAACTCGGGTGCGCATTGATGCGACCCAAATCCAAATCTCAACGGAGTCAACTGTGTTAACAACCACGGGTGCATTGATTGCGACGTGGTTCAAGACGCATTTCGCGATGTTGCAATTCTTTTAAAATAATAATAAAAGCGGTTTGTGAATAAAAGGCACACATGTATTAAATCAGATAAAATCAAATACAACAGTTAAGCGACCGTGCTAGAACCACGGAACCCGGGAATGCCTAACACCTTCTCCCAGGTTAACAGAATTCCTTATCCGGATTTCTGGTTCGCAGACTGTAATACATAGTCATATTTTCCCCAGTTCGGGATTCAACCGGTGACTTGGGACACCATCAATCTCCCAAGTGGCGACTCTGAATAATTAATAATTAAATCCTGTTCCGATTGTCCTTTAAGTGGAAAAACTCCTTTACGCCTTTGCGAGTGTAGGTGAAAAAGGAGGTGTGACAGCTCTGGCGACTCTGCTGGGGATCGAACCCAGAATCTATGGTTCAGGGTTCAGAATTCGAGCTTAGATAAATTTTTGTATTTGGTTATATCTGATTTTCCTACATGTTTTGTGCTGAATATGCTAAATGTTACCGCTTTGATATCATTTGAACTGTATATAAACTGTGCTGACACCCTTCTCTCTTCACCTCTGGGGATGTGCTTACTGGTTGAGACTCCCTATTCTGTATGTGTCATACCCTGAAATAAGAAAAAAAAGGCTCGGATAAGTTGCAAAGCCAGACGATCGCGCGGGTCCCCTGTACGCTGCCCCCTCCTCGACTCGAGTTGTCCGCTCGAGTGCACTGTTTAGAACACATACCCAGGTTTTGAACCTAGAATAATTTGACTTCATGCCAGATCCCTAGTAGGAGCGCTTAATTGCATCATGCTACATTTGACTTAGGGGACTCAACACAGGGGTTGGGTCCGTATAGGGCTAGCAACCTGAAATGAATAGACCATCCTGATGCATCCTACTTGTTCTGTACATATATTTGTTTCGAACCAGCATGTTGACCGGTTTTTGAATCTCGGGAATGTTGGAAAATCGGGGAAAAGAGGAAAAGAGAAAAAGAGAGGAATAACAGTTAGGGGGCTAATTGATTATTTTAGAAAAACCAATGACCAAATACTGTCGAAACTCTGCCGAAATTTTGAGAAAATGGAAAAAGGAAAATGTTTTATTTCTAATAGTTTACCAAAAAGCAAAGGAAAAATAGAAAAAAAGACTTTTATTTTTGGAAAGTTGTTTGTTGAAAAAGAAAAGAAAAAGAGTCTTTGTTTTAGGTTGGAAAAAATAGGCTGTTTATTGTTTGTTGAAAATGAAAAAGAAGAGGAAAGTCATTATTTTGTCTTGTTTTCAAAAATAGAAAAGGAAAAATAGTTTGTCTTGCCATGGAAAATGAAAAGAAAGATCCTTGTTTTCAAAAATATAGTTAGTTTCTTTGCCCGAACTACGCCGGTTTGATTCTCACAGGGTGTGAGATACGTAGGCAACCCTCATTGGGTCCAACCTCCCCTTTGCAAAAATAGCCAAAAATATTTAAGTTTAAATTTTGGCATGAATAAGTCGGGTGATGCCATTTTCGTCAAAAACAGCCGAACGTTCCCGAAAGGGATGCCGGAAGGTTGACTTTGCAAAGACGGCCATTTGTGGTCAATTTTGATTTTTGACCGGTTGACTCTCACAGCCTTAAAATCTTCGTCCTTGAGAGTGCTGAAAGGCCGTGTTCGAAAACCGAGTCTTTCATTTTAAATTTGGAAAAGGAAATAGTTGATTTTGTTTTGAGTCAAATAAAAGTTTTGTTTTTGCTTAAATCACTTTAATAAATGTGCAGGATGAGCACGATGCAAAACGAACCTTTCTCAATAATGACTAAAATCCCTTTCGAGTTGCGGTTGTGGTAGAACGATTTAGGCAAAGAAGGACAAGATGAAGTCAAGAAATATCTGAAAGGTCTTACGGGTTTATTGGAAATCAAGCCTCGGGGTGATATTATAAGAGCGTTGGTCACCTGCTGGGACTCGGCGCACAATGTCTTCCACTTCTCAGATTTTGAGCTCACCCCAACTCTGGAGGAAATAGCCGGGTACATCGGAAATGCTGAGGTTTCGTTAAGAGAAAAATATCTAGTTGCTCCAAGAGCCATCACGGTGCATCAATTTTTAGATTCATTGAAGATACCTAGGATAGTCCATTATCCAGATTTAGCAAAAGGCTTCTGCACTCTGCGCTTCATATACGACAGGTACGACCACGTGGGAGGGTTTAACAAGACGGACATCAAGCTATGCAGTAAAAATAACCGTCAAAAATGGGATGAGCACAGACGGGTGGCTTTCATGATAACCTTTTTGGGCCTCTTGGTGTTCCCAAGGAAAGACGAGAATATTGATATAAAAGTAGCCGGGGTTGTCAGTACCTTGCTTACTCAAGATGAAAACACTCTTGCGCCTGTGATCGTGTCAGACATTTTCCGAGATCTCACTGCCTGCAAAGCCGGAGGCAACTTTTTTGAGGGGTGTAACTTGTTGCTACAAATGTGGATGATTGAGCATCTATGCCACCGTTCCCGTCTCTTGAGTTATGGTTCGTCTGACAAAACCTGTATAGGAGAGTTTTACACAAGGATTGACGGGGTTAGTCTGCCTGAAGGAGTAACAGTGTGGATATCATACTTTCGTACTCTCACGGACAGTCAGATACAGTGGACGTTGGGATGGTTGCCTATTGAAGAAATCATATACATGCCAGCAGCTAGGTCACATTTTCTTTTGATGGGACTTAAGAGCATCCAGCCTTATGCTCCATGTCGGGTTCTGAGACAACTCGAGAGATGCCAAATAGTGCCACGGGAGGAAGATCTTAGTGCTCAAGTAATTGAGATTAGCCCTGACGGACAGTTTCCCGAAGCAAAAGTCCGCGGGATTTGGAATGAATGTCAATATCTACAAGCAGATACTTGTGTGCAGGATCGGGCCAAAGGAGAAATGTCGCCAGAATACCTCGCATGGTACAGAAGAGAACTTGAGCATCAGAGGCCAGCTAAAAGACCCCACATCCAGGATTTCACCGAATCATCACAAGAACAATGAGGTTGGCTAGCAAAAGAAGAAGGCTATCAGGCTGAAATCGGCAAGTTGAAACAACAGATTGGAGCTCTGAAATTTGAGAACAGTGTGCAAGTTGCTGCTGATCAGGGAGAAAAGAACAGGTTGGCCCAAGAAAACGAGGCGCTTAAGGCCCAAATCCAGCAAATGAGGATAGATGCCAATAACCAACAAAGGAACCGGTCGGACGAGCAGTTGATAAAGGGACTGAAAAAGGAAATTAGTGAGTGCCGGGATGAGCTAAAAAAATCCGAAGGCACCATAGCAGGACTCAGGGCACAGTGGGTAAAAAGAATGGAAGAACGTACCCATTGTATGCAACAATTAAAGAAAGATTATGAAAAGACCATTGCTAGTCTGAAAAGAAAAGTGGTCACCCTTGAGGATAAAGTAGCTAAGCAAGCTAAAGCTTTTGAGACCGAAAGTGGACACTGCTATGATTTACTGGCCCGAATGGAAGTAGAAATACAGCAGTTGCAGGATCAGCATCTTCAGGATTCTCATGTGTTGGAGGCTCGCAATAATCAAGTAAGACGATTACTTATAGAAAAGGGTCGAACAAGAGACAGGATTGAGACCATTGCCCATGCCATCCTTAGGGGATGTCGAGCATGTGAAGACATGACCCGCACTACCTTCTTCTCGGCAGTGATGATTTATGTCAAGTGAACCATGTATGATCTGGAGCAACTTGAAAGGGATTTGGCACCTAAGCCCGCGGCGAGGCTGAACGATGCCCCGCGGGCACCCACTTTTGAAGAACTAATGTATTCATAGATCGAGTCTGTATTTTCCATTTTAGAGTTTATTGTTTGTCAGTCTATTTTCTTTTTGCGTCCAAGTATGCTAGTATGTTCGGAGTCTGTATTTGAGTTTAGTTGGAGTCTGTTATTTTCCATTTCAAAATGTTTAGTTTGTAATAGAACGTTGTGGTAATGAAGAACTTGAAAATTCCCAAAAAATTGTTCCTTTATTTGGGCACTTATTTTCAAGAACTACGCCTGTTCTGATTCGTGCGGGGTCACGATACGTAGGCAATCTCCATAGGATTCGACCGTAACCGAGTAAAGAAAAGAAAACAAAGAAAGGGAAAGAAGAAAGGGAAAAGCGGAAAGACAAGAAAAAAAAAGAATGAAAATAAGAGAAGAGAGAAAAGAAAAGAGAAGAGCGGAAAAACAAGAAAGGAATAGAATAAAGGAGGAAGGAAAGGAAAAAGAAAAAAAAGGAGAAAAGAAAGAGAGAAAATAAAGAGAAAAGAAAACAAAAAGAAAAGAGAAAGCTTACAGTTGGAACTAAGAAAATGCTGGGATGACGCATGCGGTTGAGCAAATGCATAATAGAAATGGTTAACTGTATAGACGCATTCATGCCCAATGTGCAGTTATCCAATCTGTTAAAGCCTAATCACTAACGGAATTGTTGTCTAAATGTGTGAGTCCAGGTAGGTGGTTAGTTGTTTGGCATTCTGGCAACCCATCCATACAACACCCGGTATAAAGATAAAATGAACATAACTGGCCTGGAATCTGATACGAGTATCGCTGACCCATCGAAAGAAGTAGAAGAAATGGACGTTCATGCAACGAGGGAGGAAATATATAAGCTGAAGCAACGGATGGCTAAAATGTACCAAGCCTGGGCGAAGGGTTATCCACCGCCAGTTTATCCCGCTAACCTCGCTTATATCCCACCATTGGCTCAGCCTCAGGAGCCACCCACTGTGAATTCATCTCCAGCATTTCCCCTCTACCAACAATGCCAAGGCACCACTTCTCATACATCACAGGCTCCTCCATCCAAAGAAGTCTCATACCCTCCTCCACCAATCACTCCCGTTTTTGTGGCACCTCCGCTTGCTACCCTACACCGATCCCCCAGTGAACCTCTGTTCCAGACGCATGACAACCATTATTATCCCCCTGAGCCTACCTTCAAAGTTCCAGAACCCTACTCTTATACCCCTCATCTTGATCTCACGGCAGGCACCGAGAAGCCGCCCAAAAACCCTGAGCAGGAGGAGATGATCAGAAAGGTCAAAAGCCTGGAGCAATCATTCCGAGACATGAGGGGGTTAGGGGGCCAAGTAAGTGTGGCCTATAAGGATTTATGTATGTTCCCAGATGTTCAGTTACCGGCCGGGTTCAAGATGCCTAAGTTTGATTTGTACGACGGACATGGCGACCCAATAGCACATTTAAGGGGATTCTGTAGCAAGATGAGAGGAGCAGGAGGGAGAGATGAATTGCTGATGGCATATTTCAGCCAAAGTTTGAGCGGATCAGCGTTGGAATGGTATACTAGACAAGACCATAGCAGGTGGTACACCTGGGACGACTTGGCCCAAGCCTTCGCCTGTCAGTTTCAATACAATCTTGAAATCATCCCAGATCGACTATCATTGACAAAGATCGAGAAGAAGCCCGGTGAGAGCTTTCGAGAATATGGGTTACGTTGGAGAGAGCAAGCGGCGAGGGTTGACCCCCCGATGAAAGAGAGTGAAATGGTTGATTATTTCTTGCAGGCTTTGGAGCCCACCTATTTTGGTCATTTGGTGTCAGCAGTGGGCAAGTCCTTTAATGATGTCATGAAAATGGGAGGCATGGTTGAGGAGGGACTCAAATCCAATAAGATCATGAGTTATTCAGCAATCAAAGCAACCACCCAAGCCATTCAAAATGGCACTGAGGGTGTGCTTGGGAAGAAGAAGAAGAGGTTGCAACTGTCGAATCCGGAGCATGGTCCAGGTCTAGAAGCCCTTCACCCTATTACAACCAACCCGACCCCACCACCCAAATTATCCGTATACCCCATATGGCCCTCCTCAACACTATTATCCACCACCAGAGCCACATTTTTCTGTCCATCATGCCCAAACTTATACCCAGCCTCCGGCTCACGTGCAATGGCGTGCGCCGGCTACCCAAAACACATACCCAGCTCCACAAAACACATATCCACACCCGAGGGATTATAGGCCAGGATCCGGCTTCCGCCCAAACCAAGCTTTCAGAAACGAGAGAATGCAAAAGCAGAAAACATTCACTCCGTTGGGAGAATCCTATACCACTCTTTTCCACAAACTGAGACAGTTAGGCCTGTTGAACCCGGTTGAGGCCAAAAGGCTAAATCCCCTTCCTAGAAATCTGGACCATTCACTGAGTTGTGAGTATTGTTCAGGGGCTCCCGGACATGATACTGAGAAATGTTGGAGATTGAAAATTGCTGTGCAAGAGATTATTGACACAAACAGGATCGAGGTTCAGGCCCCGGAGGCACCCAATATTAACCAGAACCCGTTGCCAGTGCATCATGAGGCCAACATGATTGAACTGATACATAAGGGAGCAAAGTTTAAGAAGCCCTCACAGACAGTCATGATGATCCATTCTAGTGAAGCCAAAGTGAATGAAAAGTCAGCTAGTGTGAAACCAGCGGTTCAGTTGAAAAGAATAGACAACAAGCCAGTGGTGGTGATGGGGAAAGGATCGTCCATTGTTGCGAAGAAACCAGAGCCGATCAAGGTAGTGGTTTGGGGAGTATCAAGCACACCTGCGACAGTCGTGAAGGGGGCTCACATAGAACCAGTTGTTATAAAGCCAGTAACCCAGCTACCAGTAATTGACAGTAAAGCCGTTCCATGGAAGTATGAACAGGTAGTTGTGACCTACAAGGGGAAGGAAATCAAAGAGGAAGTCTGTGAAACACAAGGTTTAACTCGCTCGGGACGTTGTTTTGCCCTCGAAGAGTTGAGAAAGGACAGGGCCCCAAGGAAAATCCGGTGCCAGTTAAGAAAACTATTACAGAGGAAGAGGCAGAAGAGTTCTTGAAAAAGATGAAAGTGCAAGATTATTCTATTGTTGAGCAGCTAAGGAAAACGCCAGCCCATATCTCGTTGCTTTCATTGCTTATCCACTCGGATGAACATCGCCGGGCTCTGATGAAGATATTGAACGAAGCTCATGTCCCCGATAAAATTTCAGTGAATCATTTGGAGAAAATCGCGAACAAAATCTTTGAGGTAAACAGAGTGACATTTTCTGATGATGAATTGCCCGTGGAGGGCACGGAACATAATAGAGCTCTTTATTTGACCGTGAAATGTGAAGATTTGGTAGTCACTCGAGTACTGATTGATAATGGGTCTAGTGCCAATATCTATCCTTTGTCTACATTGAACAAGTTGAAGGTTGATGATGACAGAATTTATAAGAATAGCATCTGCGTTCGGGGGTTTGATGGTGGTGGTACAGACATAGTGGGTGATATCATACTTGAATTGACAATTGGTCCGGTCGAGTTCACCATGGAGGTTTAGGTGTTAGACGTGGCGATGTCTTATAATCTTCTGTTGGGGCAACCATGGATCCACACTGCCAAAGCGGTGCCTTCTACACTACATCAGATGGTCAAATTCGAGTGGGATAGACAAGAGATCGTAGTACATGGAGAAGACAACATGAGCATTGTAAGTGATGCCATCGTACCCTTCATAGAGACTGATGATGATAAGGGGCCGTGGGTTTACCAGGTTTTCGAAACAGTCTCGGTAGAAAAGCTTTCTGACGTGAAAAGCGTCCCGGTCCCCAGATTAACTGCTGCGACTGTCATGGTAGCCTCTGAAATGTTGAAAAACGGGTTTGTACCAGGCAAAGAGTTGGGTGCTGATTTGCCAGGTATTGTTCAGCCAGTTTATTTGCCCAAGAATCTAGATACCTTTGGGCTGGGGTTCAAGCCTATGGCGGCGGATATGAGACAGGCCCGCAAGATGAAGAAAAGAGGCTGGGTTCTTCCCAAATCCAATTCCACGCCTGTCCAGGTCCTTCGTCAGGCCAAGTATCGGGAAGCAATTATTGGCAAAGGTGTCTGGTCTACTGATTGGGGAGGATGGGAACTTGGAGAAAGGTTTTGAGAGGGTATTTGATAAGGTAAACATGGTTGAGGCCGGGGAAGGGTCATACAAAGCAGATATACAGTACATCGGGCCACGTGCTAATGTCAACAACTGTGAAGCCACTCCTCTTCCATCTCGGAGGGAGTCGCGGTAGTGGGTTTTGTTTTCCTTTTGTTCACCTGGATTATTCCATGGTTTGTAATTCAGTTACTATGTTCCGTCCGCTTGGATGAGTTAAAACCCTGTTATCTTTACATTCAATGAAATGCAATTCCTTTTCTTTCTTAATTCCTAATTTTGTTTCCATTTTTTTTCTTTTCTTTTCTGTACAGTTCTTTTTATGCTGATATCAATGACATGACATGCATGAGGAATCTTCGGCCCAGTTTTAAAAGCCAATCTAACTCAGAAATAATAATGCAAGAAATCGAGTGTGACGATGAGGTGGAATATGATGATGACGAGGCCTATGAGGAAGTTAGTAAAGAATTAAGTCACTTTGAATAAAAACCCAAACCTAACCTAAATGACACAGAAGCAGTTAATCTAGGGGACCAAGACAATGTCCGTGAAACTAAAATAAGTGTTCATCTGGAGCCACAGCTCAAGGAGGAGCTAATCAAAGCATTGTTTGAGTACAAGGACATTTTTGCATGGTCGTATGATGATATGCCGGGGCTAAGTACTGATTTAGTGGTTCACAAATTACCCACTGACCCGGCATTCCCCCTATCAAGCAGAAGCTGAGAAAGTTCAAAATGGACATAAGTGTAAAGATCAAAGAAGAGATCACCAAGCAGTTCGATGCGAAGGTCATTCGGGTTACACAGTATCCCACCTGGTTAGCTAATGTTGTGGCTGTGCCGAAGAAAGATGGCAAGACCAGGTTGTGTGTCGATTATCGGGATCTTAGCAAGGCAAGTCCAAAAGACAATTTTCCGCTGCCGAACATCCACATATTGATTGATAATTGTGCCAAACATGAGATTGGTTCTTTTGTGGATTGTTACGTGGGTTATCATCAGATTTTAATGGATGAGGAAGATGCAGAAAAGACGGCATTCATCATGCCATGGGGAACATACTATTATCGGGTCATGCCGTTTGGTTTGAAAAATGCTGGGGCAACTTATATGAGGGCAATGACAACAATATTCCATGATATGATACACAAGGAAATCGATGTGTATGTGGACGATGTGATTGTAAAGTCCAGACATCAATCTGATCATGTTAGGGATCTGAGAAAGTTCTTCCAAAGGCTTCACAGGTACAATCTCAAGCTTAATCCTGCAAAATGCGCGTTCGGGGTGCCGTCTGGAAAGTTGTTGGGGTTCGTAGTCAGCCGCCGGGGTATTGAACTGGATCCATCAAAAATTAAAGCCATCCATGAATTGCCATCTCTGAGGAACAAGACTGAGGTGATGCGTTTGCTGGGGAGATTGAATTATATCAGCAGGTTCATCGCCCAGCTCACGACAACCTATGAGCCTATCTTTAAGCTGTTAAAGAAAGACGCTGCAGTCAAGTGGACAAATGAATGTCAGGAGGCGTTTGATAAGATAAAGGGGTATTTGTCAAATCCACCCGTGTTGGTTCCGCCAGAACTAGGGCGACCTTTGATTCTATATTTAACGGTATTGGACAATTCGTTCGGCTGTGTATTGGGTCAACATGATATCACTGGAAGGAAGGAGAAAGCCATCTATTACCTCAGCAAGAATTTCACACCCTACGAGGTTAAGTATACTCATCTTGAAAGGACATGTTGCGCCCTAACTTGGGTGGCACAGAAGCTGAAACACTATTTGTCATCTTATACTACTTACCTTATATCTCGTTTGGATCCGTTAAAGTATATCTTTCAGAAGCCTATGCCCACAGGGAGGCTTGCAAAGTGGCAGATCCTGCTCACAGAGTTCGACATTGTCTACGTGACTCGAACTGCGATGAAAGCACAGGCCTTGGCGGACCATCTGGCCGAGAATCCGGTTGATAAAGATTATGAACCTTTAAAGACTTATTTCCCTGATGAAGAGGTGATGCATGTTGAAGGGTTGGAACAAGTTGAGAGACCAGGATGGAAACCTTTCTTTGATGGGGCTGCAAACATGAAAGGCGTGGGAATAGGAGCGGTACTTATTTCTGAAACAGGTCAACATTACCCCGTTACAGCTCAGCTTCGTTTCTATTGTACGAACAATATGGCAGAATATGAGGCATGTATCTTGGGGTTGAGATTAGCTGTAGATATGGGTGTCCAAAAAGTCTTGGTCATGGGTGACTCGGACCTACTGGTACACCAAATTCAAGAAAAATGGGAAACACGGGACTTAAAGCTTATACCATACCGACAATGTTTGCATGTGCTTTGTCAGCGGTTTCAGTCGATAGAGTTCAAGCACATTCCAAGGATTCATAATGAAGTGGCTGATGCGTTGGCTACTCTAGCGTCGATGTTACATCATCCAGATAAGGCTTATGTGGACCCTTTGCAGATTCAGGTCCGCGATCAGCACGCTTATTGTAATGTGGTGGAAGAGGAACTTAACGATGAGCCATGGTTTCATGACATCAAGGAATATATCAGGATGGGTGTGTATCCGATACAGGCCACATGTGATCAGAAACGAACAATTCGACGGTTGGCAAGCGGGTTTTTCCTTAGTGGAGGAGTGTTGTACAAAAGAACTCCAAACCTCGGGTTATTGAGATGCATTGATGTGAGACAGGCCACATCTATCATGACTGAGGTACATTCCGGAGTTTGTGGACCGCATATGAGTGGGTACGTTCTAGCAAAGAAGATTCTCAGAGCAGGTTATTACTGGCTTACTATGGAGCAGGATTGCATCAGTTTAGTGCGTAAATGTCATCAGTGCCAAGTGCATGGAGATTTGATTCATTCTCCACCATCCGAATTACATACAATGACTGCACCATGGCCCTTTGTTGCTTGGGGCATGGATGTCATTGGGCCAATTGAGCCAGCAGCATCAAACAGACACAGGTTTATTCTGGTGGCCATTGATTATTTCACCAAGTGGGTTGAAGCGAAAACTTTCAAATCCGTGACCAAGAAAGTAGTGGTTGATTTTGTGCGCTCAAATATCATTTGTCGGTTTGGGATTCCGAAGGTAATCATCACAGACAATGGCGCTAATCTCAATAGTCATCTGATGAAGGAGACATGTGAACAGTTCAAGATTACTCACCGTCATTCTACTCCATACCGCTGTAAGGCAAATGGTGAGATTGAGGCAAGCAATAAGAATATAAAGAAAATACTCCGGAAAATGGTGGAAGGATCTAGACAGTGGCATGAAAAGCTGCCTTTTGCATTGTTGGGATACCGCACCACTGTTCTTACTTCGGTGGGGGCAACTCCTTACTCTTTGGTGTATGGCACGGAAGCAGTGATACCCGTAGAAGTGGAAATCCCGTCTCTTCGAATCATAGCAGAGGCTGAAATCGATGATGACGAATGGGTGAAAAGTCGCCTTGAGCAGTTGAGTTTGATTGACGAGAAGAGATTGACATCAGTGTGTCATGGTCAACTGTACCAGCAAAGAATAGCAAGAGCGTACAACAAGAAAGTGCGTCCGAGGAAGTTTGAAGTCGGACAGTTAGTGCTGAGACGTATTTTGCCTCATTGGGCTGAAGCAAAAGGAAAGTTTGCCCCAAACTGGCAGGGGCCATTTGTTGTAACCAGAGTGTTGTCTAATGGTGCACTATATTTGACAGACATAGAAGGAAAATGTGTAGAAATGGCCATCAATTCCGATGCGGTCAAGAGGTACTATGTATGATTCTTTATTCTGAATGTACTTGTTTGTATTTGGAAATTTTTAAAGATTGAAATGACGAAGGCGTTTTGTTTTGCTATCCAAACACTTTATCCCTTGTTATCCCCTTTGAGCCTTAATTATTTTTGTTCATACCCCTCTTTAGGAATCAACGGCACAATCAAGAAACGCAGGTGTCGGACATAAAAAAAAGAAAAGGAAAAAGAAAAGAAAAGAAAAAGAAGAAAAGAAAAGAAAAGAAAGCAAAAGAAAAGAAAAAAGAATCACGACGAAAGTAATCATGATAACGTGAACTGCGTTTGACTTGATCCAGAAAGGGTACGTAGGCAGCCTCTCTGAGGTTCAGTCATACCAAAATAAAATCCAAAAGTCCCCAAGCAAGAAATTGGGGCAGAAGTCGTGGTTGTTGTGAGAAATCTGATTTCGAAAGTTGTAATATTAACCAATTTCGAAATTATTTTGAGCCTTTCATACCCTTTCTTTCTAACCCCGTCCAAAGCCCACATTACGGTCCAAAAAAAGACCTTCTGATCAATCTTTGAGAAATGCCAAGTCAAGCAGGTAAAGGCAATTCATGTCTGGGGCAACACTCTGGTTCATGCAAGAAAAACAAAAGATAAAAATAAGAGAGTCTTATTGGTGAAAACCTGCATAGGCACCGTAAGGCGACAGGAGTTGAGAGAAAGAATAAAATGAGAGAGTCTTATTGGTGAAAACCCTCGCGGGCACCTTGAGGCGAAAGTGAGTTGAAAAATGGTTAATGGAGAAAGGTCTGTTAGTGAAAAACTATTTCAAGGCATTGCAGGTTAAACAAGATTAAGGTTTAGGTAAAGTAATCAAGTGATGGAAATTCTGAGGCAATAAAGTATGGCAACTGAAAGCTAGTTAGTTGGACCGATCAGGCCGGTAAATCCAAAATGCATGTCATGGTCATTGGTGTCAACTGTTCCGGTCAGATGAGTTTCTCTTCTTTTTCCTTTTAACAATCATCCGATTTTGGATTCTTCTTATCCTTAATTCATAAAATCATTGCATTTCATTTTCTTTTGGGGGGTTTCGTCTATCTAAAATGTTCCAATGTCAGTTTTTGTTCAAAGCAAGAGGGAAAGGATTTCAAAGCTCACTACCAGCTTCCGAAAATGGTAAAGCATAATGTGGTCAGAGCATGTCAAAAACAATGTGATGAAAGGTGGAATACAAGGAATCACTGGAAGTGTCATCGATGGAATGATTGGGAAATGTCGTGGGAAGTGCAAAGGTTCAGAAAAAGGGTCAGAGGTGTGAAACAACAACCTGGGTACAAAACACTCGGTTTGTCAGAGTCAGGGGTTTGAAAGTCAGAAAGAAAGGCAAGCGATTCAGGGCCAGTTCGGGAAGCCAGTCAGAACAAAACAATGCAGCAGAAAGATTTCCAGCAAAAATTCTACCAACTAACCACCATTTTTGAACTGACAAATTTTCTTTAATTAAAACAGGGGCAGAAAAGTTCGTTTGTTTCAGAGGAACTCTCTGTGGAGAAAGGCAATCACCAAACAGTTACCAAACTAGGGCAGAAAACTGTCTTTGTTTTGTCTATTTTGAAGTTAGGAGCCCGCCTGAAGAGCAGGGAATACATTCCAGTGTAGAAGTCAGGAGCCCGCCTGAAGAACAAGGGAGTACAATTTAAGTTTTAGCTTTCAAATTCTTTGTTTTGTCTATTTTGAAGTCAGGAGCTCGCCTGGAAAGCAGGGAATACTTTCAAATGCAGCAGTCAGGAGCCCGCCTGAAAAGCAGGGAATACATTTAAAGTTCAGAGTCAGGAGCCCGCCCGGATAATAGAGGAATACATTTCAAGTTTGAAGTCAGGAGCCCGCCTGGAGAATAGAGGTATTACAATTCAAGTTTTAGTTTTAAATTATTATCTAGTAACAGGTACCCAGTTTTCAAACTGGGGCAGAAAGTTTTCTTTGTTGTGTCTGTTTTGCGAAGTCAGGAGCCCGCCTAGATAACAGAGGAATACATTCAAGTTCAAGTTCAGTAGTCAGGAGCCCGCCTGGATAACAGAGGAATACATTCAATTTCAAAATTCAGAAGTCAGGAGTCCGCCTGGAGAACAGAGACATACAGTTCAAGTTTCAGCAATTGGGAGCCCGCCCAGATAATAGAGGAATACATTAAAGTTCAAGATTATTCAAGTTAAGAAATTTGGAGAGGAGGAATAACATTTCAGTTCATGATTTGAAGTAACAACAACGAGTTTCAACAAGAGAACACAAGACAACAAGGTAACAGGAAAGCACAAGACAACAAGGCAACAGGAAGTACAAGAGCAAGTTTGAAGAATTTAGATAGGACTTTTCTGTAATGCATAGTTCATAGTTTAGGCTAGCTTCTTTTGTTTTTAACACGGTGTAATAAGGGAGGTCAGCAAGCAGTAGCAGTAGCAATCGCAGTGAAATCACAGCTCCTGGTAGTCCCAGCTACTAGACACTCTCGAACTACACTGACCTGATTCCTGTTTAGCCCAGGATATGTAGGCAACCTCTGAAGCAGGGTGCGGTCAATTTTTTCAAAAAATGCTTCACACGGAATATGCGAACGGGCAAAAATCGCTCGTTTCCGCTCACTTATCTTTGCACGAAAACTCTTCGTGTTTCCGGGCAAAGAGGGGCAGCTGTGAGCACGTGATTTTTTCCCTAAGCTAATTATTCCCAAAAAATTCAAACAAAACAATTTCTTTATTTTACAATTTTTGTGAATTTTGGTGTCACTTTTTGATAGTTGTTTGCATTTTATTTGTTCATGTTAATTCATATGAAAATACAAAAATATGCATTTAGAATATAAGTTCATATTTTAGGATTAAGTAGGAGTTAATTTGTTTTGGACAAAATATAAAAATCACAAAAATAGTCCACTTTGCATTCTAATCGTTTTAATTGTGAATTTGCCGTGAAATAGGTTTTAAATAATTTTAGAATTTAATTAATTTAGCTTTGACATCTATTAGGATTTTTATTTTTAATTGTGCATCCTTATAAAATAAAACAAAAATACAAAATGAAAAATGAGTAAAAGATTTAAAAAGAAAAAAGGTGAATAAATAAAAGAGGGCTGCTCACAATTGGGCCATTCAATTAAATTCACCCAGCCCAAAAGAAAAAAAAACAAAACCAAACACACCCCAGAAACCGGCCCAACCCCGTCCCTCTAACCGGTCCGCCCCTCTTGCACTCGAAACGATGTCGTTTCGTTCCCAGTTAATCTGGACCGTCGAGGTTAATCAATCCAACGGTCGAGAAGCTTGGGTCGTTTGATATATAGTTGTCTGAATCCCTTCACCCCCCGTCTCATCTCCTTCATCATACCCTAAACCAAATCCCGTAACGCCGCCGGCCGGAAATCATCGCCGGCGGCGGCGATGCCCCTTTCACGTCCAAAATTACACCCTAGAACCATTTTTCTCTCCTCTTTCCAACCCCCATATTAGTTTTTATCGAATCCCATCCAATCGGTTCGAATCTCCGATAGAAACTTTTCCGGCCCTGACACCACCTCGTCCAAATGACATCAAATTCACACCAGGTGTTCACCTCCCTCCCTACATCACGAATCCATGCCCATTTCACTTCGAATATTCCCCGTTTGTTTCGAATCTTCAATCGAAGTCTGGCAAAAACCCTAATTGCTCCAACCCCTACCAAATCGATACCATATGGTCCCTGGGGTTCCCTCGTGATGAATTCAAGGTCGACGGCGTTCAAATCCTTTTGGAATTGGCCGATTTGTAAATATGAAATGGCTAGTAAGTTCCCCACTCTTGTTTTCCCTTTTCTTTTTCCTTTTGGTAATATTCTAGTTTTATTTTGTTAATAATAAATGGTAATCTGAAAATCAATAAACTCTTTTAATTCTGTTTTCAGTCGGCATCTATCTACTTTTGGTTTAGCTTTAATTTGTTGATTAGTTTAAGTTCGCCAATTAGTTTAGTAATTTTGTTAGAATGAAGCTAGGAACTCAGTTAGTTTAATTTTTTGTTTTGCATGCTGTTTGATTTTCTGCTTTGATAGTTTAAGTTTGTTAATCCTGATTTGGTAATTTAGCTTGGTTAGTTAAATGTAGTCAGATAATCGCTTAATCACAGGGGCAATTAGGGTATTATCAGGGTAAGGCTTCTTTGGCATGTGATCTAGTACCCCCTAGAAGCTTCTACGTTGGGGTCATAGTGGAATATCAATAAACATGTGTGTTAGCTTGCTGAATAAGTAAAAGAATTAAGGGACTAGGTTGAAAATAATTAAGGGACTGATTTGTAAATAGAAAATTGAGGGATGCTCTTATCTTTGCCTATAAAAAGGCATCACCAATGCCTTAATTGAGAATATTTTTAGAGCCTCAAATTTCCCCCAAAAACAGTATTCTCTGATCTCTTCAGATCTGAAGAGTGAAATTCAAAAGGAAAACAAACAAAAAAACAATAGAAAACTCTCAAAAAAAAAACAGATTACTATTCCATTAAGCATTAGGATTTCAATTTAGGCTACTGATTTACCTTCCTCTAGCTCAATTCCTAAGTTGTTGAGGTTCAGAGGTCCATTAGCTGAATTTCGAGTCAGTTTGTTGAAGGTTCAAAGTTTACTCTTCTGGTTTGGTTTTGGATACTTCCTGGATTTGCTGTGTTGGTTTATCGACTATTGGATTTTGAAATCCTCCTGGATTGCTGATTCTATTTTCTGAGTCTGTTTGTTGCTGCTGATTGCTTGCTCATTTGGTTTTATTTCAAGAACCAGGTACACTTCGAGACTTTGATGTAGCATCTCGTATCGAATGTGAAATATAAATGAAGCAAGTATCCTGCTGCGGAATTATAGTGAAAAACTTCTGTTACATATATGGATAATTTGCTTATGATGCGTATATTTGTCCATTGTAATTAAGTATTCTGAACTCCAATGGACTGTGATGGACTGTTTGTTTTAACTTGTGGACTGTGTTGGACTGTTATAATAGATTCTAGAATTTAGAACATCAATCTGATTTAGTTAAACTAATTAGATGTGTATTCCTGGAAGCATAAAAGTTCTATAGCTAACAATCTGATTTAACTTGTGTTGATTAATGGAATCTCAGTTTGCTTTCATATATATTCCACTAAATTATTTTTCTAGGATATAGTTGATTTTGGAATCAGTATGACGACCACTTTAAGTTTAATTGCCTGGAATTCATTGTTATAGGATAAGTTTTGGTAATTCTGGATTAATAGTTCATAGCAATAGTTAATCGAATTGGATATGCCTTATTAATAAGACTGCTTTGAATCTGCTCGTGGATGTTAGTAGAATCAAATAATTGAGCTGTTTAGTCCAAAACTTGATCCCTCAATAAGAATCACCATTAGTTAAATAGGTGGAGTAAGCTGAATTTTAATATGAGATTCAAACGATCAATTGTTCCTTAGTTTGAGTAGATAAACGTGATTCTCCGTTCTCATAATTTGTTGAGTGCACGTTAAATAACTTGAAGCTGTTCCAGTGATTCTGCGTTCAACTAGAATTGAAGCTGAGGTCAGTGGTCCGCTTTGGACATTTTGGGCTTCTGTACTGTCACAAACGGCCCGGGTCTAGCTCTGACTGCATGTTCATTTGGACCTAGGCCCAGATCTATAATTGGTTTGCTCTTTGTACACACTTAGATAAGGGTCTATTTATACGGACTGCATTCAGAACCTAAAGCGAATAAAATTTGATTTCGTATGAGTTCAATAGACCCAGGTCTTCTAATTCTTAAATAATGAAAAACTAATTAGGATCTTCTTCTTTGTTTTAGAGGCAAATAACAATAGAAAATTATAGATTGACTTAGGATTGGGCCTTTAAATAAAAATGATGAGACGAGCCTCGCCGAGTAAAAATGCAAATTGCGGGGCCCTCGATAAATGCTATGTAAGAATACTTAGAATTCGGGATGGCCGTTTAGCTAATTTCACGGCTTTTCCCTAAATAATAATGCCTTAGACTCTTTAGGCGTGATTTAGTTAAATTACTTTCCTAAACTCGGGTGCGCATTGATGCGACCCAAATCCAAATCTTAATGGAGTCAACTGTGTTAACAACCACGGGTGCATTGATTGCGACGTGGTTCGAGATGCATTTCGCGATGTTGCAATTCTTTTAAAATAATAATAAAAGCGATTTGTGAATAAAAGGCACATATGTATTAAATCAGATAAAATCAAATACAACAATTAAGCGACCGTGCTAGAACTACGGAACCCGGGAATGCCTAACACCTTCTCCCAGGTTAACAGAATTCCTTATCCGGGTTTCTGGGTCGCAGACTGTAATACAGAGTCATATTTTTCCTCAGTTCAGGATTCAACCGGTGACTTGGGACACCATCAATCTCCCAAGTGGCGACTCTGAATATTTAATAATTAAATCCCATTCCGATTGTCCTTTAAGTGGAAAAACTCCTTTATGACCTTATGGGTGTAGGTGAAAAAGGAGGTGTGCCACTTTAAATACCTCATCATAGCTACGGGTACAGTTCCCGTGATGTAGTTGTAATTTTTAGATTCCGGGTGTACATTTCATGTAACCCAATTTCAATTTCTCAAACAATGTTAAATAAAACGTGTCGCGAACCGCGAGTGCATTTCATGTAGCGTGGTTTAAGACGTGTTTTAAATAACATTGAATCATCCTAAAAGTGGTTTAAATTAATTAAAAGCGGTTCTAAGCTAAAATGCATAATAGATTTAAAACATGTAGTAAATCAGATAATTTGCCAATATCAATAGTTTAAGTGACCGTGCTTGAATTACAGAACCCGGGAATGCCTAACACCTTCTCCCGGGTTAACAAAATTCCTTATCTAGAATTTTTGGTTCGTAGACTTAAAAAGTAATGTCAAAAATTCCTCGATTTGGGATTTTAAAATAAATCGGTGACTTGGAACACCAATAAACTATTCCAAGTGACGACTCTGATAAATAAAATAATCCCATTTCGATTATGTCACTTAAATTGGAAAAACTCCCTTTTATCCCCCTCAGGTGGTAAAAAAGGAGGTGTGACAACTGTGGCGACTCTGCTGAGGAAAACAACCCAGAATTTTTGTTCAGGGTTCAAGCTTTCGAGCTTAGAATAACTGTTATACTTGGCTTTATTTATTATCTTATTTTTACATGTTTTGAGCCTAATGTGCTAAGTGCCGCTTTTACCGCTTTGATATTGTTTGGACTGTATATAAATTGCTACGAAACACTCCTCTCTCTGAGTGTTCTAAATCATCTAGGAAGTGTGCACTTCATGTAACTTCTTTTTCTGTTAGAGTCATATCCCAATTTTAGAACGAGGTTCGGACAAGTTGCAAAGCCGGTGAAGCTTCTGTATTCCCTGTACGCTGCCCCCCGACTCGAGCTATCCGCTCGGGTAAGCCAGGTCTAGAACAATACACCCAGGGTTTTAAACTTAGTATAACAAAGCCTCATGCTGGATCCCTAGTAGGAACGCTTGTTTGCATCACGTGCATTAGACTTTGGGGACTCAACACAGGGGTTGGGTCCGTCTAGGACAGGTGTACCCGAAATGAAAAGATCATCCTGATGCATTCCACTTGCTACTTGTGCATTTATTTGCTTCAGGTTGCATGTTGACCGGCTCTTGAATAATGGATAAAAGTTGGAAAGAAAAATCAAATTGAGGACAGAGAGAGATAATTACATGTCTTTGAAAAACCTGGTGTCCAAAAATTACTAAAACTCTGCCAAAATTTTGAGAAAGAGAAAAAGAAATTTTGCTTCAAGAAAATATTTGGTATTGTTTTTATTATGTCAAAACTGCCCGAACTACGCAAGTTTGATTCTCACCGAATGTTGGATACGTAGGAAACCCTCACCAGGTCCAACTCCATTTTTTGCAAAAATAACTCAAAAGACCCAAATTTTTTGTTGTTTTGTCATAAATAAGTTAGGTGATGCCATTCTTGTCTAAATAGCCAAAATATCCCCAAAAGGGCACCGGAAGGCTGCTTTTACAAGAATAGCCACCTATGGTTCCTTTTTGAAATTTTGGCTAATTAACAAACACGACCCTAAAATCTTCTTTCCTGAGGTGTTGAAGGGCCGTGTTTGCAAAGGCAGTTTTTTGTTTTGAAATGAAATTTTTTGAAAAAAAGAAATAAAAATAATTTTGAATTGATAACTTTCTCTTGAGTCAAAATAAATCATGATCTTTTAACCAAATCACTCTAATAAATGTGCAGGATGAGCACAATTGAAAATGAAACCTTCACAGTCCTTGAAGAAATCCCATTAGGACTCCATATGTGGTGGAATGACTTAGGAAAAGTCAGCAGAGATACTGTGGTAAAGGTTTTGGGCGGTCTTGTTGGTCTTCTGAAAATCAAACCGAGGTTGGATGTAATCGAGGCTTTGATACCTTTTTGGGACCTGACGCATAATGTGTTCCATTTTTTTGATTTTGAGCTAACCCCCACGCTTGAGGAAATAGCGGGCTATGTTGGACTTATTGGTAATCTCAGAAGTCGGTACCCAGTGGCACCAAAAATAGCGACTCCTCATATGTTTTTAGACCTTTTGAGCATTAGTTAGGAGGTTCAAGATGGAAATCTATTTGAGAGATTTTGGACATTTTACTTCTTGTACAAGCGTTATGGCAATCCCCACGATTTTGAGGCTCCAGATACTAGCCTAACTCATTTAGGAAACAAAGATAAATGGGAAACACATTGGGAACTGGCTTATAGTGGCATTCCTAGGTGTTTCAATCTGCCCAAGAAAGGATGGAAACATAGAATTGGGTCTTGTGCGAATGGTCGACGTCATGATTAAAAAACCTAATGGCACCCTTGTTCCAATGATCTTAGCAGAGATTTACAGAGCATTAACTATTTGCCGAGAAGGGGGGAAATTTTTTGAGGGCTGTAACATGCTTCTACAACTATGGATGCAAGAACATCTTTGCCACCATCTAGGGTACATGAACTACGGTATGACTGGTCTAAATTTCATTGAAGAACATGAAAATCGGATGGTGGGTTATGAATTTCTAGAAGGTACAGAGGCCTAGTTTGCACATTTAAGTTCCTTAACTTCAAACAAATTGAGTGGGAATTCGGTTGGCTCCCGGTCACTGAAGTCATATACATGTCAGCCGAGGTGTGCTATCTTCTCTTAATGGGCCTCCGGAGCATTCATCCATATGCTCCACACAGGGTGCTGTGCCAAATAGGCAGGTACCAAACTATCCCACATGACGAAGATCTGAGCCGACAAGTCGAATTGGGTCCAAAAGCTATATTCCCAGAAGGAAGAGTTCGTCAAATTTGGAATGAGTGTAGATTTCTAGAGCCAAAAACTCGGGTACAGGATCTATCTAAAGGCGAATTAGAGACTAATTACATGACTTGGTTTGGTAAAAGATTTCAAGTCCATCAGGAGCCCGAACGGCCTGCTAAAAGACCCCACGTTCAGCAATTCACTGATGATTTGCAGGAGCAATAGGATTGGTTGGCAAAAGAGGCAAGCTACAGGGCCAAGATAAGAAAATTGGAGGGACAAATCAAGGATCTCAAATTTGACAATAGTGTACAAGCTGCTGTTGATGAATGGGAAAAGAAGAAGCTGGCTCTAGAAAACAAAGCCCTTCGAGCCCAGATCCAAAAAATGAAAATAGCTGTTGAGAATCAGGAAAGGAGCTGAACAGATGAAGGCTCATAAATGGTCTTAGAAGGAAAATATCTAAATATCAGGATGACTTGGAAAAATCTGAGGTTAATCTGGCAAGAGCCCGAGAACAGTTGACAAAGAACGCAGAGGGACAGGCGGAGTTTGTACGGCAGTTGAAAAGGAAATATGAGGGAAACGTCACAAATCTAAAGAAAAGGCTAACTACCCTCGAAAATGAGATGGCCAAACAAGCTAAGAACTTTAAAGCAGAAAGGGAACATTGCTACGCATTAATGTCCCAGCTAGAGGAAGATATGAACAACTGCAGGGTCAAAACCATCATAACGCCCAAGTACTAGAATCTAGGTCTCAGCAAATTGGGCGTTTACTCCAAGAGAAAGGTATCATTAGGGAAAGAGTTAGAGCAATTGCTGACTACATTGTCATGGAGTGCCATGAATGTGAAGACATGACTAAAACCACTTTCTTTGCTGCAGTAATGACCTTTGTTCGCCAAATAATGAGTGACCTAGAGCATCTCCAAGGGATCTTGCAGATAGGCCCGTGGCAAGACCGACTGATGTCCCACGGGCCCCTGGAGTAGAAACACTTATGTATTTTTGATTTTCATTTTGAGACTGTATTTCAGTTTCTAGTTTAAAGTATGTTTCGAGTCTGTTTGTAGTTTTAAATTCCTAGATAAAGTATGTCGGAGTCTTTTGTAACTCAAAAAAGTAGAAGTTTTATTAATGAAAATTTAGAAAATCCCAAAAATTATTTCTTTACTTTTTCGCATTTATTCCTTGAACTACGTGATGATCTGATTTATGCGGCATCGTGATACGTAGATAATCCTCATTGGATTCGGTTATTATTTTTGCAAATAACTCAAATAAAATAGAAAATGTGGAAAAGAGAAAACCAAATGAAAAACTAAAAAGAAAAGAGAGAAAACAAGGAAAAGAGAATGAGAACAAGAGAGAAAATGAGAGTGCAAAAGAGAGAAAGAGAGATGATCGGGGAGATAAACAAAAGCTGGGATGAGACATGCAATTGTTGCAAAACATGTAGAAACACATTTAACTGTATAGGTGCATCACACACCCAATGTGCGATTTCCTATCTATTAATTGCTTTAAACTAACTGGTTTATTGTCTACTGTTGAGTAGAGATTCTGTTTTTAAGGTGGTTGGTTTGTTGTAACCTGGCTTCACACCCATATTTTACAAGATCCAAAGGCAGTATAGAAATGTCGTCAGAAGGTCATCCACCAACAATTCACATCTCAGAGGATAGCCCACTATCGGTTATCCCAACCTCAGAGTCAGCGACAGCTAAAGAGAATTGGGCACTGTGCCTTCGCGTGCTGGAAATGTGGGGCGCCTGGTCTAATGGGAGAGATCCGCCAAGTGCCATACCCGGTTTCCCCGAGCTACTTCCCAGAGCAAGTGGAAATTCCAACGTCCCAATAAATTACCCGAATATCCCACTTGGATACCCTACCATCTCAGCTCACTTCACCGAAACACCTTTTGAGGTTCGCCCCCAAGTAGTTTCGGGAGTGGCCTCCAACATATTTACCACACCACCAACCTTGGCTGCGGTACAACCAACTATGCCCAGGCCAAGCTTTGATCCATCATTCTTCACTTTCCAAGTACCATCTTTTCCACCAGAGCCTACTCATTTCACTACCAATTCTTACCCTCAACAACCCCGGTATGAGTTTACCGTGGGAAAGGAGAAGGATACAAAGAACCCCGAGCAGGAGGGAATTACCCGAAAAATGAGGAGCATGGAACAGAGCCTAAAAAATATACAAGGTTTGAGCGATGAAAGAGCGTATCCTACGCTGATCTATGTATGTTCTCGCATGTGCATTTGCCCCTCGGCTTCAATACCCCCAAGTTCAAAAAGTATGACGGGCACGGGGATCCCATAGCCCATCTCAAGAGGTATTTCAATCAGTTAAGAGGGGCCGGCAGAAAGGAAGAACTCCTAATGGCTTATTTCGGAGATAGTCTAGTCGGTATTGCATCTGAGTGGTACATGGATCAAGACATATCTCGTTAGCATATTTGGGATGAGAGATTTTGTCAGGCAGTTTCAGTATAACATAGACATAGCTCCCGATAGGAATTCTCTGTCGAATCTCAAGAAGAAGTCATCGGAAAGTTTCAGAGAATATACTGTTAAATGGCGCGAACAAGCGGCCAGGGTCAAGCCCCCGATGGATGAAACAGAAATGGTTAGTGTTTTTCTACAAGCCCAAGAGGCTGATTACTTTCAGAATATGATGTCTGTAATAGGGAAACCATTTCCTGAGGCCATCAAGATTGGTGAGATGGTCGAGAATGGTCTGAAATAGGGCGCATATTGAGCCAATCTGCCATAAAAGCTACATCCCAAGATATTCAAGGAGGGTCCGAAGGTGTAGCGAATAGAAAGAAGAAAGAAGAGGTGGTGATGGCAACTTTAAGACTGAGAAACCCCAATCCACCCAGAGGTTACTTCCCTCCAAGCACCCTACAACATTTTTATCCTCATCAAGATGTGGCTTATGCTATGGCCCCCTAGCCTTACGCCGTGATGAACGCCCAGCTATACACTCGGCCACAACAACAGTTTAACCAAAATAGAGCTCCACCTCCTAGAAATAACCCTCCTCACCAAGCTCAGTATAATCCCTGACCTCCACAAAATAATTTCCCCTACAATGCCCGTGCTCGAGAGCCACCCAGAGGAACAAACTTCATGCCTATTGGTGATTCATATTCTAGCCTTTTCCCTAAACTGGTCCAAATGGGTTTGCTACAACTCGTACCCCTGAATAGACAAAACTTAGAGTCACCTTCCTACCGACCCAGTACCCGATGTGCCTATCATTCTGGGGTGGAAGGACATGACATTAAAGACTGTTGGACTCTGAAAAGGGCTGTTGAAAATCTCATAGAGAAAAAATGGATAGTGCTAAAGGATGAAGACATTCCTAATGTGACCAACAACCCATTACCGGCTCACAACAACATGTCTGTTATTGGAATGATTTGCGAAGATAAGGAGTTTGATCCCGCTTTGAAAGCCATCATTGCAATTGCTGATGTTGAGAAAAAGCCAAAGGCTGCTGCAAATCAAGACAAAGGGGAGAAGAAGAGTAAACCCACCCCTCAAAATACAGAAAAGATAGTTGAAACCAAAACTGGGGTAGTACCTCCAAAAGATGCCATTCTTTATGTTCCCCAGGGTCACAGGAAAGAACAAATGACATTGAGCCCTCCAAGAAGGTTTGAGCTGAACAAGGGATCTAAGATGTACGTGCCTAAAGGGACCTATGTGGTACGGGGGCCAGTAATTTCACCAAGGCTGAATGAGCCCGTGGTTATTGGCCGCGCACCACAGAAGCCCATGGCAGATCCTACTGTCGTCCCATGGAATTATAACAAGGTAGTAGTAACCTACAAGGGAAAAGAGGTCATAGGAGAAGCAAATGAAACTAACCCGGCTGAGAAATACCTCAATCTAGAGGAAGTGAATAATGCCAAGAAGAAGTTTTTCCATCAAGAAGCCTGTCAGTGCCTAGGAGGCCGAAGAATTCTTCCGTAAAATGAAAACTACGGACTATAAGGTTATAGACCAACTTCGGAAGTCGCCTTCACAGGTTTCACTCATGTCTCTGCTGGTAAGCTCAACCGAGCATCAGAAAGTGTTGATAAAACCCTCAATGAAGCTTATGTTCCAATTGAAACCACTGTTGAACAACTGGAGAGGATGGCAAAAAGATTCTTCACAGTCAATCAGATTTCCTTTAGAAAGAATGATTTTCCCCAGAGGGGGCCTCCCACAACAAAGCCCTCCATCTGACAATTAAATGTGAGGGGTATTATGTAAAAAGAGCCATGGTGGATGGTGACTCGGGTGTTGATATCTGCCCTCTCTCAACTTTGCAAAGAATGGAGATTAGGATTAAGAGAATCAGGCCTAACAATGTCTGTGTGCGTGCCTTTGATGGACTTAAAAGATACACCATAGGCGAGATCGATTTGATTTTGACTATTGGTCATGTGGATTTCGAGGTGACATTTCAGGTCCTAGACATGGAAACTTCTTATAATTTCCTCTTGGTAAGACCTTGGATTTACGCGGCAGGGGCCGTACATTCCACTCTCCACCAGATTGTAAAATTTGAGTATGAAGATCAGGAGATTGTAGTCCATGGAGAGGATGAGCAGTCAATTTACCGGGACCCGTCAGTCCCATGTGTCGAAGCTAGGGAAGGTAGCAAACATATAGTCTATCAAGCTTTTGAGGTTGTGGTTGCATACCAATGTGAAGAAGGGAGCTCGTGCCCTCAACCCTTTCTGTCAAATGCATCCATCATGGTCGCTATCGAAATGATCAAGCATGGTTATAAGTCTGGGAAGGGACTTGGGGAATCATTGCAAGGTATCACAGAACCTATCATTTTACCTCCTAGCGAGAAGTTCTTTGGTGTGGGTTTTCACGCCACAGAAGCTGATGTGACATGGGCAAATGAACGGAAGAGCAATGGTTGGGTTTTACCTCAGTCAGTTCTGCATCTCTACAAAACATTCGTCAGGCCCAGGTACAACGAAGAAGAAGATGATGAGGCCTTTACGGCTGAGGAATTTAAAGAAATATGTGGGGCTATGAGGTAGATGTTGTATGAAACCCACATGGTTTAGCCGGGAGAAGGCTCGAGCACCACTGAAGTGCAGTATATGGGGCCCAATGCCAAGTTGCAAAACTGGAAGGCTACTCCGTTCCCAGTTAGGCGGGAATCCAGGTAGTGCAGTCTTGCCACCTTTTCTACATCACGAGTTATTCCAGGGTGTAACTCGGTTGTTTTTTTAGTTTATTGTCTTTAAATTCTGATGTAAACCCTGTTATCTTCAAAGGTGGGAAAACTCGGGTGTGTGTTGACTATCAAGATCTGAACAAATCAAGTCCCAAAGACAACTTTCCTTTGCCGAACATCCACATCCTTGTTGACAACTGTGCCAAACATGAGATACAATCTTTCGTGGATTGTTATGCTGGATATCATCAGGTCTTGATGGATGAAGAAGATGCCTAAAAGACAGCCTTCACCATACCTTGAGGCACCTATAGTTACAGCGTCACGTCTTTTGGCTTGAAGAATGTCGGGGCGACATACATGAGGGCTATAACCACCATCTTTCATGACATGATGGACCAAGAAATTGAGGTGTATGTGGACGATGTGATCATCAAATCCAGAACACAGGACAACCTTGTTTGGGACCTGAGAAAGTTCTTTGAGTGGCTGCGTAAATATGATTTGAAGCTAAACCCGACTAAATGTGCATTTGGAGTTCTATCTGGGAACCCTTTGGGTTTCATAGTCAGTCGGAGGGTCATCGAGCTAGATCTAACAAAGATAAAGTCTATTCGGGATTTGCCTTCTCCATGAACCAAGAAAGAGGTTATGAGTCTGCTGGGAAGGTTGAACTACATTAGCAGATTCATTGCTCAGTTCACTTCCACATGTGAGCCCATATTCAAGCTGTTGAAGAAAGATGCAGCGATTAAATGGACCCATGATTGTCAAGAAGCCTTTGACAAAATCAAAGAATATCTATCGAACCCGCCAGTCTTGGTCCCACCTGAACCGGGGAGGCCTTTGTTTTTGTACCTGACAGTCTTGGAGAATTCCTTCGGCTATTTCCTCAGACAACACGATGTGACCGGGAAGAAAGAGCAGGCAATCTACTATTTGAGTAAAAAGTTCACAAGTTATGAAGCCAATTATACCTTGCTGGAAAGGACTTGCTGCCCCCTAACTTTGGTCGCTCAGAAGCTTAGGCATTACCTGTTGGCCTATGCCACTTACCTCATCACCAGGTTAGATCCTTTGAAGTACATATTCCAGAAGCCGATGCCTATAGGGAGGTTAGTAAAATAGCAGATCCTGCTCATTGAATTTGACATAGTCTATGTCACCCGCACGGCATTGAAAACCCAGGTGTTAGCAGATCACCTAGCTGAAAACCCTATTGATGATGAATATTGGCCTTTGAGTACTTACTTCCTGGACGAGGAGGTGAATTCAATTAAGGTAACATAAGAAGACACCAATTCTTGGAAAATGTTCTTCGATGGAGCTGTGAACGCAAAAGGTGTCGGGATTGGGGCAATTTTAATCTCATCCACAGCGCAGCTTCGATTTTTCTGTACAAACAACACTGCCGAGTATGTAGCATGCATTATGGGTATGAATATGGCGATCGACCAAGATGTGGAAGAATTGATAATCATGGAGATTCAGATCTGATCATCCAACAAGCTCAGGGAGAATGGGAAACTCAGGATGTCAAGCTTATTCCATGCAGGCAACATGTGGAAGATCTTAGCAAACATTTCAAGTCAGTCGAGTTCAGGTACATTCCTCGTTTTCACAATACGTTTGTGTCACGACCACAGTTCGCCCTCTGTGAATTGTCGTGACGGCACCTAGTCTCTACGACTAGGTAAGCCTAAAAAATGCGGAACATAAATGAAACTTGCAAAAGAAATAATCAAAAACCAAAACAACTGAATGGAAACAATAGTTATAATGTCGCTCGGCATATACAACACAACATTCTCAAAACCAAGTACACTATCCCTAAACCCGGAAACTCATGGAAACACAAGCCTTTGAAATATCTAACAGTCTTACTCCAGAATATCTAACAAGAAAGAAAATATAGAAGGGCAATGTTTAACAGCTAGAATAGAAAGGGACTCCTTGGTTTGCAGATGTACCTCGAAGTCTCTAGAGCAGTCGCGTCCTTCAAGGATGGTAGGCCTGAGTAGCGGTACCTAGATATGCACATGAAAAACATGTGCAGAAGGGCATGAGTACACCACAGCGGTACTCAGTAATTGCCACGCCTAACCTCGATTGGGTAGTGACGAGGAAGGTCAGGGCCCTACTGAGGTTAAATAAAATATGAAGATCAATAGTATAGAACAGAACAATATAAATAAGTACAACAGTAAAATAACACATGATGTACATGACAACAACAACTATACAGAAATAAGATAAACACGGAAAGGAAATATAGCTCAGCACCAATAATAACAATCGGGGATCTCCCAGGATACTGCCCTGTAGTCCCATATGTACATATCCAATGGATCTCCCGGGATCCCGTCCTGTAGTCCAACTCATAGTGTGCTGGGATCTACCAGAATCCCGTTCCATAGTCCCAAATGTAAATACACAGTACTGGGAAAATCTACCAGGTGCATTCCCGTAGTTCCATATAACTGTGCAGGGGGATATACCGGAATCCCACATCCGTAGTCCCAAAATAAATACACAGCAGCAATAGGAAAATATAGAGAAATGGCAAAATTTCATGTTAAAGCAACAAGTGATTCTAGCCTAGCATGCTGCACAGAATTCAAGTAAGGCAGGTTGAGCAAATAGAGCAATTAAGTCACTTAGACATGCCTTCCTAAGTTAACAACATGCTTAATAGTGCAAGTAATAGAAACATGAGAGGAAACATACTAGTAATTACTTAAAGAAAATCGGATTTCCAACAATTAGCACAAGCACGCACTCGTCACCTCACGTACAAGGCATTTCAATTACCAAATATACCAATCCTAAGGGGAAGGTCCCCCACACAAGGTTAGACAAGCCACTTACCTCGAACCGGCTCAAAATCAACCCGAGACCACGTTCTTGCCACGAGTACTCAACTCCAAATGGCCCAAATCTATTCAATACAATTGCATAATGTAAATAACACTTCAAGTAACTGATTCTACAATTAAATTATGAGCTAATATGCAGAATTATGTAAAATGACCAAAAAAACCCTCGGGCCCACATCTCGGGATCGGATAAAATTTATATTTCCAGAAACCTAGCACTCTCACGAGTTCAGTCATATCAAAAGTACCAAAATCGGACCTCAATTTGTCCTCCAAATCATCTCTCAAAAGTCTCCAATTAGACAAGCCCTAACCCCCCCCCAATTACCACTGATTTTCCTTAATTTTTCGTGCTTAAATTGATAAAAATCATTTCAATAACGAGTTTAGGGACCAAAGATCTTACCCCAATGAACTCCTCTAAAAATCCCTCTTGAAAAGTGCTCCCCAAGCTTCTTCCCGTTTTCAAAATGATGCAAAATGGCTAAATTTTGCGAAGGCAAGAATTTATATGTTTTGCCCAGTGATTTCCGCATTTGCGGCCCTAGAAACGCATCTGCGGTGCCACTTCTGCGGAGCCAAGGTCGCACCTACGACATTTCATTAAAGAAGGATTTTCCGCACCTGCGACTGCCTTACCGCAGATGCGGTGCCGCTTCGGCGGTTACCTGACCACATCTGCAATCGACTACCTTTTTTGCCTCAAACCGCTTCTGCAACCTCTGAGCCGCTTCTGCGGCACTGCACCTGCGGAACAAAACCGCAGGTGTGGTTATAACAGAACCAGCAGCTAAGGCTGCAAATCTAACTCCAAAATCTTTCATCAACCATCCGAATTCATCCCGAGGCCTCCGGGACCTCAACCAAAGGCACCAACATGTCACAAACCACTATCCAAACTTGTACCAATCCTTAAAACACCTAAAACAACATCGAAACCTTGAATTAACCATGGATTTAAGCCTACGAACACTAAAATTCTCAAAATATGCTTTCGATCAAAAAGTCTATCAAACATCATTCGAATGACTTGAAATTTTGTACACACGTCACATTCAACATTACGGAGCTACTCCAACTTTCGGAATTCCATTCCGACCCTCGGATCAAAATCTCACTATCGGACCGAAAACTTCAAACTTCGACCTTTCAGCATTTCAAGCCTAAATTAGCTACGGACCTCCAAAACACAATCCAAACACGCCCTTAAGCCCGAAATTACCTAACGGAGCTAACGGAACCATCAGATTTAAATTCCAAGGCCCTCTTCGCACTATTTTGAGTACGGTCAACTTTCCAACACCTAAGCTCTCATTTAGGGACTAAGTATCCCCAAACTCCCCGAAACTCAAATCCGAACATCCCGGCAAATCAAAATAGCAGAAATAAACTCGGGGAAAGAAGTTAATAGGGGATTGGGGCATTAATTCTTAAGACAACCGGCCCGGTCGTCACATCCTCCTACACTTAAACATTCGCTCATCCTCGAATTAGCATAAATACATACATGAAGTAGTGAAAAGATGAGGGTAATAGCTGCGCATATCCTGCTCAGTCTCCCAGGTCGCCTCCTCCACTGGCTGACCCCGCCACTGAACCTTCACAGATGCAACGTTCTTTGACCTCAGCTTTCTAACCTGCCTATCCAATATTGCCACCGGCTCCTCAACATAGGATAGGTCCTTGTCCAACTAGACTGAATTGAAATCCAACACGTGCGACAGATCACCGTGATACCTCCGGAGCATAAAAACATGAAATACCGGATGAACTCTTGCCAAGCTGGGAGGTAAGGCAAGCTCATAAGCAACCTCCCCAACCCGCCTCAATATCTCAAAATGGATAATAAACCTCGGACTCAACTTCCCTTTCTTTCCAAATCTCATAATGCCCTTTTAAGGTGAAACCCGAAGCAGAACCCGCTCTCCAACCATATAAGAAACATCACGAACCTTCCGGTCTACGTAACTCTTCTGTCTGGACTGGGCTGTGCAGAGTCTATCCTGAATCACCTTAACCTTTTCCAAAGCATCCTGAACTAAGCTTGTGCCCAATAATCTGGCCTCACCCGGCTCAAACCAACCCACCAGGTATCTACACTGTTTCCCATATAAAGCCTTATACGGTGCCATCTGTATACTACACTGATAGTTGTTGTTGTAAGCAAACTCCGCCAATGGCAAGAACTGATCCCAAGACCCTCCAAACTCAATCACACACGCATGGAGCATATCCTCAAGAATTTGAATAGTGCACTCGGACTGTCCGTCCATCTAAGGGTGAAATGTTGTACTCAACTCTACCCGAGTACCCAATTCAGCTGAACGGCCCTCCGGAACCGTGATGTGAACTGAGTACCTCTATCTGAAATGATGGACACTGGAATCCCATGCAGACGAACAATATCCCGGATATAGGTCTCTGCCAACCACTCCAAGGAATAAGTAGTACACAGAGGAATAAAGTGAGCGGACTTGGTCAGCCGATCCACAATCACCCAAATAGCATCGAACTTTCTCAAAGTCTGTGGGAGCCCAACTAAAAAGTCCATGGTGATCTACTCCCACTTCCACTCCTGAATCTCTATCTGCTGAAGCAACCTACCTGGTCTCTGGTGCTCATACTTCACCTGCTGATAGTTAAGGCATCGAGCTACAAATCCAACTATATCTTTTTTCATCTGCCTCCACCAATGGTGCTGCCTCAAATCCTGATACATCTTCGCGGCACACGGATGAATGGAATACCGCGAGCTATGGGCCTCCTCCAGAATCAACTCCCGAAGCCCATCAACATTGGGTACACAAATCCGACCCTGCATCCTCAATACCCCATCATCACCAACAGTCACATCTCTGGCATCACCGTGCTAAACCTTGTCCTTGAGGACAAGCAAATGAGGGTCATCATACTGTCGCTCCCTGATACGATCAAATAAGGAAGATCGAGAAACCACGCAAGCTAGAACCCAACTGGGCTCCGAAAGATCCAATCTCACAAACTGGCTGGCTAAGGACTGAACATACATCGCCATAGGCCTCTCCGATGCTGGTAAATAAGCCAAACTCCCCAAACTCTCTGCCCGACGACTCAAAGCATCGACCACCACATTGGCCTTTCTCGGGTGATACAAAATAGTGATGTCGTAGTCCTTCAGCAACTCTAACCACCTTCTCTGGTGCAAATTTAGATCCTTTTGCTTGAACATGTGTTGTAAGCTTTGATGATCTGTATAAATCTCACAGGGAACCTCGTATAAATAATAGCACCAAATCTTCAGGGCATGAACAATGATGGCTAACTCAAGGTCGTGAACAGGGTAGTTCTTCTCATGTATCTTCAACTGTCTGGATGCATAGGCAATCACCCTACCGTCCTGCATCAACATTGCTCTGAGGCCAACCCTCGAGGTATCACAATAGACCGTATAAGACCTCGAACTTGTAGGTAGCATCAAAATTGGGGCTGTGGTCAAAGTTGTCTTGAGCTTCTGAAAGCTCTCCTCACACTCCTCCGTCCACCGGAAAGGAGAACCCTTCTAGGTAAACCTGGTCATAGGGGCCGCAATCGATGAAAACCCCACAACAAAATGACGGTAGTAGCCCGCCAAACCAAGGAATTGTGGATCTTGCTAGCTGAGGATGGCTTGGGCCAACTCTGCACGGCCTCTATCTTCTTCATGTCCACTTGAATACCCTCACTCGATACCATGTGACCTAGGAATGCCACTGAATCCAACTAAAACTCACATTTCCGGAACTTAGCATATAACCTCTTCCCCCTTAGAGTCTGAAGCACAGTCCTCAGGTGCTGCTCATGATCTTTCTGACTCCGAGAATACACCAGAATATCATCAATAAAGGCAATGACAAACGAGTCAAGATACGACTGGAACACACTGTGCATCAAATGCATAAAGGCTATTGCGGCATTGGTGAGCCCAAATGATATAACAAGGAACTCGTAATGACCATACTGAGTCCTGAAAGCAGTCTTCGGGATATCTGGCTCCCGAATCTTCAACTGATGGCAACCTAAGCGCAAATCAATCTTAGAAAATACCTGTGCGCTATGAAGCTGGTCAAACAGATCATCAATACGAGGCAAATGATAACGGTTCTTAACTGTAACTTTGTTCAACTGGCGATAATCAATACAAATATGCATAGAACCATCCTTTTTATTCACAAACAAGATAGGAGCACCCCAAGGTGATACACTGAGCGGAATAAAACCTTTATCAAGCAATTCCTGTAACTGATCCTTCAAATCCTTCAACTCCGGAGGAGCCATACGATACAGAGGAATAGAAATGGGCTAAGTTCCCGACAACAGATCAATGCCAAAATCAATATCTCTATCAGGTGGCATGCTTAGAAGATCAGCTGGAAACACATCGGGAAAATCCCGTACTACTAGACTGAATAAACTGAATGGGTATCAATACTGACATCTCTCACATAAGCTAGATACGCGTCACACCCCTTCTTAACCATACACTGAGCTTTAAGAAAAAGAAATAACTCTACTGGGAGTGTGATCTAAAGTACCCTTCCACTCAACACATGGTACACCTGGCATAGCCAGCATCACGGTTTTGGCATGACAATCAAGAATAGCTTAATGGGGCGACAACCAGTCCATGCCTAAGATAATGTCAAAATCTACCATGTTGAGCAACAATAGATCAGCTCTGGTCTCAAAACCACTAAGAGCAACCAAACATGACCGATAAACGCAGTCCACAATAAGAGAATTTCCCACAAGAGTAGAAACATAAATAGGGGAACTCAAAAAATCCCTAGATACACCCAAATGCGGAGCAAAATAAGAAGACACATAAGAATAAGTGGATCTTGGATCGAATAGAATCAATGCATCCCTGTGAAAAACCAGTATAATATCTGTGATGATAGAATCGAAGGCAACAACCTCAATATGGGCAGGAAGGGCATAGTATCTGGCCTGGACTCCCCCTCTAGGGCAACCTCTACCTCCCCGACCTCTACCTCTAGCTGGCTGAGCAGGTGGGGTAGCAACTGGAGCTGTAACCATAGCCTGAGAACTCTGCGGGGCACGCTGTGGCTGAGAATTTTGTAGAGGTGTACCCCAACCAAGTCTAGGGCAATCCCTCACCATATGACATATGTCACCACACTCAAAACAAGCTCTGGGAGGACGCGGCGGCGGTGACTAGCTTGGGCCAGATTTGCTAAACTAACCTCTAAAAGCACCCTGTGCAGGAGGCGCGCTAGATACCGATAGTGCATAATAAGGCTCCTATGGTCTAGGAGGAGCTGGGATACCACTGGCTGCTAGAAGAGCTGAATGAATAGGGCGACTTATATAACCCCCACCATGATGACCTGTTACTGGGGCACAAGCACCAGAGAAATGGCCTGACTCTCGAGACCTCTTGGCCTCCCTCTCCTCTCTCTCACTAGCATGCATACCCTCAATCCTCCTAGTGATGCTCACCACCCGTTGATAAGAAATATCCATCTCCAACTCATGAGCCATGATAGACATGATGCTGGGAATAAGGCCCTCAATAAACCAGCAAACCCTCTCGCAAACAGTAGAAACTGAGGCTAGTGCATGCCTAGCCAAACTGGTGTAACGGACAGCATACTCTGAGACAGTCATAGTAACCTGGCGCAAATACTCAAACTCTACACGCCATGCATCCCAGAGGCTCTAAGGAACATACTCTCTCAGCAACAAATCTGAAAACTGAGTCCAATTTAGTGAAGTAGCCTCATTCGGACTGTCTAACTCATAGGTGCGCCACCACTCATAGGCAGCTCCTCGAAGCTAGAAGGTAGTGAAGGAAACCCCGCTAGATCCTGATATATCCATGGTACGGAGAATGCGGTAACTCTCATCTAGAAATCCCAGAG
Source organism: Nicotiana tabacum (assembly GCF_000715075.1). Lineage (NCBI taxonomy): Eukaryota > Viridiplantae > Streptophyta > Magnoliopsida > Solanales > Solanaceae > Nicotiana > Nicotiana tabacum. The sequence goes on along the minus strand of NC_134087.1, from coordinate 52,143,240 downwards.
CATCCTCTGATGCTAGACCGCTGAATATAGGAGGCTTGTACTTCTTGAACCTCTCAAGCCTCAGCTGCTTCTCCTCGAAAGCCGCTACCCTATCCTCAGGCTGAACTGGCACTGCAGGCGGTACAAGAATAATCTCAGGGACCTGCTCGACATGCACTCACTGCTCAGGAGTGCAGGCGGCGGGAGTCTATGCTCCTCCCCCAGCCTGAGATGTAGCTGCAGCAAGGGGAAACAACCCTGCCTGAGCCAGAGTGGTGTACATGCTCATAAACTGTGCCAAAGTCTCATGAAGAGATGGAGCAGTAGTAGCAGTAGGCGTGTCAGGTGCCTGGACTCTGGCTGGAACCGCTGGTGGTACCTCGGCGGCAGCTTGCGCAGGTGCTCTGGCTACACCACGTGCGCGTCCTCGGCCTCTACCCCAGCCCCGACCTCGGACGGCTATAGTAGGGGGTGCAGGTGCTTGATCATCTCGGGTAGCGCGTGTCCTCACCATCTGTGAGAGAATAGAAAACAGGAGTTTAGAACGGTGATATCAAAATTTCACACGATAAGGAAATCAAATGAAGTGGAATTTTCCTAACAGTTACATAACCTTTTGTAGAAAAGTACAGACGTCTACATACTAATCAGTGAGACTCTAATAAACCGGCTTGTGATCCATAACTCCTATGAACCTAGAGCTCTGATACCAACTTGTCACGACCCCAGTTCCCCCTTCGTCAACTGTCATGACGGAACCTAGTCTCTACGACTAGGTAAGCCTAACAAATGCGGAACATAAACAAAACTTGCAGAAGAAATAATCAAAAACCAAAACAACTGAATGGAAACAATAGTTATAATGTTGCTTGGAATATACAACACAACATTCTCAAAACCAAGTACACTATCCCAAAACCCGAAAACTCACAGAAACATAAGCCTTTGGAATATCTAAAAGTCTAACTCTAGAATATCCAACAAGAAAGAAAATACAGAAGGGCAATGCTTAACAGCTAGAATAGAAAGGGACTCCTCGGTGTGCGGACGCGGCAGATGTACCTCGAAGTCTATAGATCAGTTGCCTCCCTCAAGGATGGTAGGCCTGAGTAGTGGTACCTGGATCTGCACATGAAAAGGATGCGCAGAAGGGGCATTAGTACACCACAGCGGTACTCAGTAAGTGCCAAACCTAACCTCGATTGGGTAGTGATGAGGAAGGTCAGGGCCCTACTGAGGTTACATAAAATATTAAGATCAACAATACAGAACATAATAGTATAAATAAGTACAGCAGTAAAATAACATAGGATGTACATGACAACAACAACTATACAAAAACAAGGTAAACACGGAAAGGAAATACAAGTCAGCACCAATAATAACAATCGGGGATCTCCCATGATACCATCCTGTAGTCCCATATGTACATATCCAATGGATCTCCCAGGATCCCGTCCTGTAGTCCAACTCATAGTGCACAGGGATCTACTGGGATCACGTTCCGTAGTCCCAAATATAAATACCTAATACTGGGGAATCTACCGGGCGCATTCCCGTAGTTCCATATAACTGTGCAGAGGGATCTACCAGAATCCCACATCCATAGTCCCAAAATAAACAAACAAGGGGGAGCTACCGGTATCCCACATATGTAGTCCCAAAATAAATACACAGCAGCAACAGGAAAATATACAGAAATGGCAAAATTTCATGTTAAAGCAACAAGTGATTCTAGTCTAGCATGCTGCACAGAATTCAGGTTAGGCAGGTTGAGCAACTAGAGCAATTAAGTCACTTAGACATGCTTCCTAAGTTAACACCATGCTTAATAGTGCAAGTAATAGAAACAAGAAAGGAAACATACTAGTAATTACTTAAAGAGAACCGAATTTCCAACAATTAGCACAAGTACACACCCGTCACCTCACGTACAAGGCATTTCAATTACTAAATATATCAATCCTAAGGGGAAGGTCCCCCACACAAGGTTACACAAGCCACTTACCTCGAACCGGCTCAAAATCAACCCGAGACCACGTTCTTGCCACGAGTACTCGACTCCAAATGGCCCAAATCTATTCAATTCAATTGCATAATGTAAATAACACTTCAAGTAACTGATTCTAAAATTAAATTATGAGCTAATATGCAAAATTATGTAAAATGACCAAAATGCCCCTCGGGCCCACATCTCGGAATCGGGTAAAATTTATATTTCCAGAAAACTCGGACTCTCACGAGTTTAGTCATATCAAAAGTACCAAAATCGGACCTCAATTTGTCCCTCAAATAATCACTCAAAGGTCTCCAATTACACAAGCCCTAACCCCCACTTACCAATATTTTCCTTAATTTTTCATGCTTAAATTGATAAAAATCATTCTAATAACGAGCTTAGGAACCAAAGACCTTACCCCAATGAACTCCTCTGAAAATCCCTCTTGAAAAGTGCTCCCCAAGCTTCTTCTCGTTTTGAAAAAGATGAAAAAGTGGCTAAATTTCGTGAAGGCAAGAATTTATATGTTCTGCCCAGCAATTTCCACATTTGCGGCCCTGGGACCGCATCTGTGGAGCCATGGGTGCACCTGCGACATTTCAATAAAGAAGGACTTTCCGCACCTGCGACTACCTTACCGCAGATACGGTGCCGCTTCTGTGGTTAACTGACCACATCTGCAATTGAATCCCTTTTTGCCTTAAAACAGTTCTGTGACCTCTGAGCCGCCTCTGCGGTGCCACACCTGCGAAACCCAGACCTCAGGTGTGGTTATGACAGAACAAGCAGCTGAAGCTGCAACTCTAACTCCAAAAGTTTTCCGTCAACCATCCGAATTCATTCCGAGGCCTTCGGGACCTCAACCAAAGGTACCAACAAGTCACAAACCACTATCCAAACTTGCACTAATCCTTAAAACACCTAAAACAACATCGAAACCTCAAATTAACCATGGATTTAAGCCTAAGAACTCCAAAATTCTCAAAATACGCTTTCGATCAAAAAATTTATCAAACCTCGTCCGAATGACCTGAAATTTTGCAGACACATCACATTCAACACTACGTAGCTACTCCAACTTCTAGAATTCTATTCTAACCCTCGGATCAAAATCTCACTATCGGACCGAAAATTTCAAAATTCGACCTTTCGGCATTTCAAGCCTAAATTAGCTACGGACCTCCAAAACACAATCCGAACACACCCCTAAGCCCAAAATTACCTAACGGAGCTAACGAAACCATCAGATTTCCATTCTGAGGCTGTCTTCATACTGGTTCGACTATGATCAACTTTCCAACACTTAAGCTCTCATTTAGGGACTAAGTGTCCCAAAACTCCCCGAAACTCAAAACTGAACGTCTCGGCAACTCAAAATAGCAGAAATAAACTCGGGGAAAGCAGTTAATAGGGGATCAGGGCATTAATTCTTAAGATGACTGACCGGGTCGTCACAGTTAGCCGATGCACTCATTACTTTGGCCTCGATGTTGCCATATCTAGGAAATATCCACATTGACCCATTGGAAATCCAAATCTGAGAAAGGCATGGTTACTGCAATATGGTTGAGGTGGAACCAAATGTTCAACCATGGTATTATGATATCAAGAGGTTTCTGAAGACGAAAGAATATCCCGAGCAAGCCAATGGAGACCAAAAGAGAACCATTAGAAGGCTTGCCAGCGGTTTCTTTTTGAGCAGCAAGGTCTTGTACCAAATGACTCCAGATATCAACTTGTTAAGATGTGTGAATGCCGAAGAGGCCGGGAGAATCATGCATGAAGTATATGTAGGAGTGTGTGGACCCCATATGAATGGATACGTCCTGGCAAAGAAAATCCTTCGAGCAGGATATTACTGGATGACTATGGAAAAAGATTGCTTCATCTTTGTCCGAAAATGTCATCAATGTTAGGTACACGGTGACCAGATTCATGCACCGCCTACAGAACTGCATCCTATGTCAGCACCGTGGCCGTTTGTTGCTTGGGGTATGGATGTCATTGGTCCAATCGAGCCAAAAACTTCTAATAGGCATAGATTCATATTGGTTTCCATTGACTACTTCACAAAATGGGTTGAAGCAGTCACCCTCAAAGCCGTCACTAAGAAAGAAGTGGTGGATTTCGTGCATTCCAATATCATCTGCCATTTTGGTATTCTTACGACTATCATTACAGATAATGCTACGAACTTGAGTAGTCATTTGATGAGGCAGATATGCAAATAATTCAAGATCACACATCAGAATTCTGCCCCTTATCGGCCCAAAGCTAATGGATCTGTTGAAGCGACAAACAAGAACATCAAGAAGATTCTTAGAAAGATGATCCAAAGTTCGAGACAGTGGCATGAGAAGTTGTCGTTTGCATTGTTGGGATATCGCACAACCGTGCGCACATCAATTGGGGAAACACCCTATCTATTGGTTTATGGCATTGAAACCATAATACCTATAGAAGTTGAAATCCCTTCTCTCTGAATCATCGTTGAGGCTGAAGTTAAGGATAGTGAGTTGGTCAAAACCCGTCTGGAATAGTTAACCCTGATTGATGAAAAGCGAATGGCCGCAGTTTACCACAGGCAGTTTTATCTACAAAGAATGGCCCGTGCCTATAACAAGAAAGTGCGGCCTAGGAACTTTGAAGTGGGGCAACTCGTTTTGAGATGCATTCTCCCTCATCACTAGAAGAAAAAGGAAAGTTCGTTCCCAACTGGAAGGGCCCATACATTATAAGAAAACTATTGCCAAAAGGGGCATTGTACTTGGGAGACATTGAAGGAAATAACCCTGAAATAGTTGTAAATGCAGACGCAGTCAAAAGGTATTATGTTTATTCTTTCTACAACAACAATATTATCCGATTGGGGTGACGAAGGTCTTCATTCTCGCTACCCCAAACACTCCAATCCTTTGATAACCCTTTAAGTCGGTTACCTTTCTTTGATTACCCTCTTTGGAACCTGAAAATGTTCGTGCAAAAAAAAGACAAAAACAAATCAAAATCAAAAACAAAGTTTCCCTAAACTACGTTTGACTTGATTCCGAAAGGATACGTAGGCAGCCGCTCTCTGGGGTTCAGTCACACCAAAATAAAAATCCCAATTCCCCCAAAAGTGAAACTGGGGCAGATGCTATAATGGTTCGGCAACGGTTCCCTAGAAAGGTTCCAAAGTTGTAATTCGATCCGAACTCTTTTTACCCTAAATCCTGTTCAAGTCCTTCTGATCAAGCGATGAGATGTTCAAGAATTGGAGAATGCGGTTGCTTGAATCCGATGCAATCAAAATGAGAGAAATAAAATGAGAGAGTCTTATTGGTTAAAACCCACCCGGGCACCGTAAGACGATGGTAAGTAGAGAGATTGAAGATGAGAGTCTTGTTAGTGAAAACTCGTAAAGAGAACTATAAGGCGATGGTGAGAAGAGAAATGAGAGAGGTCAATTGGCGAAAACCTGCAAAGGGCGTCGTTGATCAAAAAGAAGGAATCCCTTACAACCATTGGCACTGAAAAAGTCCTAGCAAAGTTTCCCGGTTTTAAAACACCGGTCATAATGGGTTTATGATAAGTTGGATAGTTGCACGGATTGGGTATCTAGTCCAAGAAGTATGTCATGTCTATATGAAGTCTGCATGAACTCCAGATAAGTCCTTTTTCCCTCCCCCGAAAGTTACACTTATCTTTTAATTCATTATCCTATCCTTTCTTTACTTTTCTTTGAATCCCTTTCGGTTTTAATCCTCTTTCGAAACTAATCGAAAGAAAAGATGGCAAGATTGGTTTTACAAGTTTCTATTTAACAAAATCCAAAATTCAAGGAAAAGCATCCAGCCTCAGCAGGTGCCTCAAGTCGATCTCGACTGGCCTTGATAGACAATGCTCCGGAGTCGAAAACTCTTGAAAAGGATGTAAATTCAAAGTCAAGTGCCCATAAAGGCTAAATGAAATGAAAAACCAAGCCCCAAGGGTTAATCATCATGTGAAATTCTGGGAAAACTCGAGATATCCTATTTTAGAAGAGAAATCAGTCTCTAGAAAGCCAACAAGCAGTGAAGGGTTTTAGCAAAAGAGTTGGGCCGAGATCAAGTGATCAAAACAATCAAGGCCACAAAAACAACCACCATTTCAAACTAACAAATTGTTCTTTTATTTGAAAATAGGTGCAATCTAAGATAACCTCGCAAAAAGCAGGTACAATAAAAGCAAGGAGCGCAGAAACTAGAATGGTCCTATAGTAGAAGTTAACCCAAAAAAAAGGAAGTCCCTTTCAAACCCTTCATGCATTCTCTTGAATAAAGTATTAAAAGTGAAATGAAAATAGGAAGAAGAAAAATTCCAAAATCATGGTAGCCTAAGGTCCCCAATCTCTAGCTGCATTCTCCCAACATAGGGGCCCATTCCCTAGTCACTCCCAGCATAACCTGGTAATCTTTTCCATTATAGGGTTTCATTCCCTAGTTAATCTCCGGCATAACCCGAGGACCTTTTCTCTTCTCTGGCATAACCTGATGACCTTTCCTGGCATAACCCGTGGACAACCTGGCATAACCCTAGGACGTTTTTTTTTCCGGCATAACCCAATAACTTTCCCGGCATAACTCGTGGACAATTTCGGCATAACCCGAGGGCCTTTTTCTTTTCCGGCATAACCCGATGACTTTTCCCGGCATAACCCGTGGACCTCCCCGGCATAACCCGAGGACCTTTTTTTCCGGCATAACCCGTGGACCTCCCCAACATAACTCGAGGACCTTTTTCTTTTCCGACATAACCCGTTGATTTTCTTGGCATAACCCGTGGACCTCCCTAGTAGGACCTTTTTCTTTTCCGGCATAACCCAGTCATTTTTCCAGCATAACCTATTAATCTTCCCAACTCAGTGCCTCCGATCCCCATTTGATTGCATTTTAGATATAGGGTCTCCATTCCCTAATCTCTTTTTCTCAAGGATACACAATCCCGATTTTAATTGCTTTCAGTAAAGAAATAGTTTAGATTTTTGTTACAATAACTCACAAAATTTTTCTAATGAAAACTGTGGCATAAAATTTAGTTCATTTGTTTGCTTTGATGCCCGAACAGATTTTCACCGTGAGGCATAAGGTTTGAGATGACCAAAAGAAGAAGTCTAAACCTAAATAAAAGAAAAGAAAAACAAGAAAAGAAGTGAACTCTAAGTGTATAAACGGAGAAAAGATGCGGACGACTCAAGATACGATTGAAGTCACAAACTTTTCATGTCTCGCCCTGATCCGAAAAGCTAAAGAAGAATGAACTAGCGGTTGCAGCTAACGAGCATCAAAATTCAGATCGGAGTCTGCAGGAAGAACTAGCAAAGACTCAAGATCAAACTTTAGAAGGTTTATAGATAGGAATCTTGTAACTCGTAGTTGATAGGCTTAGCTAGTTTAGCTTCTTATCTTTCATTTTGGTGTAATAAGGAGCTCATCAAGCAGAAACAACAACAACAATAGTGAAATCACAGTTTTTCGGTAGTCCCAGCTACCAAAACTTCCAGAACTACACTGACCTGATTCCTTTATAGCCAAGGATATGTAGGCAACCTCCGAAGCAAGGTTCGGTCAGGCTTTTTCGAAAGATGCTTCTCATGGAGTTTCAAACGGGCAAAAATCCATCATAGTTGCTCATTTTGTCTTTACCCGAAAACCCTTCATGTTTTCGAGCAAAGAAGGGCAGCTGTGAGCATGTGATTTTGGCCCTATACGAGATACTCTTATAACATTCCAAGAAAATAGATTTTTTGTTAATAATTTGCCATTTTAGGAATTTTTTGTACAATTTTATTCAATTGTTTGCATTTTTATGCATGTTTAATTTTATTAAATCATGAAAAATACCAAAAGAATATCATGCATTGCATTTAGGATTTGTTTTTACATTTTTAGGATTAATCAGTAATTATTTATTTTATAAAAATTGAAAATCACAAAAAATGTTCATATTTACACTTACATTTTTAGGTTATTGATTTTTTCTTCTTTTTTCTTATTTAAGATTAAGTAGCTTTTATAATTATTGCGATTAAGTAATTGTTTTAATTGGGCAATTTAGATAATTTAGGATTTTAATTTTTGTAGGATTTTTTAATTATAAAAAGAGAAAAAGAAAACAAAAGAAAAAGGAAATAAGGATTTATTTGTAATGGGGTTTTAGATTAAGTGATTGGGTTGTTTAAATGCCAAATTTGTTCCCAAACCTTACCCAGATCTAGGCCCAAACCCAACTTTACCAGGTCCAACCCACTCCCAAACCAAACGACCCCGTTTCGTAATAACCTAATCTCAGCCGTTGGATTTTAATCATCCAACGGCTCGGAACTGAGGGTTCATTAAATATAAAACTGTCTGAAGAGAGACCCTCCCCCCCCCCCCCCCCCGCGTCTAACCCCTTCAGTCTTCATCCTCATCTCTCTCTCTCAAGAAATCTAGCCGCCCTCCTATTCCATTGCCGCCTCTGCCACAAACCGCTCGCCGAAAATCGCCTCACGGCGATTCCGGCACGCCAAATCTCCCCAAATTTACACCCTAAACCCCCCTTCACCTCCTGATGCCTAATCTCCAACTAGCTTCCCTCGAATCCCTTCAGATTTGCTTGAATCTTAGATCAAAGTGAGGACAAAAAAACCTAACTATACCAAACCGCCCCAAATTAACACCCTATTATCCTTGCCCCTCTCTAAACCCTAAGCTACCATTACCCCCTCTAAATCAGCCTCAATTTGATCAAATTTTGGATCTTTGATTCTGGAACCTTAAAGAGTCAACTGCGAGATTTTAATGGCTCAATGCTACGTGAATCAACTATTTTTGATGAGAGTAGTTGATTTATGTGGATTTGAACTATTTTTTTTCAAGCTGCCCTAATTACTCCGAGCTCTAGCCAATTCCTCTGGTTCCAGTTTGTTCCAATATAGGTAATTTTCTAGGCTGTGTTTCTATTCTCTTTCTTCTCTTTTCTCTTAGTCATCTCTTTTTCCTTTCCTTTGCTTGATTTCTCTTTGTGTTTTGTTTTGTCTATAATTGCCTGTCCTAGATTTCTTATTTTGCATTTGGTCATTAGGAACTAATCATGTTAGTTTATGTTTCATTTTTAGTTTAATTTGTTATTTACTTTGTTTTCCCATGATTTCATGTTCTTTTATTCACAGTCAATTTATTCTAGGAGAATTAATGAGTGTTTAGCTTTTCATTGTTTCAGTTGTTTAAGTTCTACAAATTGATAGACTCTGAATTCTAGTTGGTTCCTTTCTAGTTGCATTTTAGATTTTTGGATTACTGTTTAAATGCATTGTTGATTAGTTTCAGTTCTCGTTCAGTTTTAATCAATCAAGCACTTCCTCGTATTAAGTTTAGACTGCACCCATTCAACCTGCTTAGGCATTTTGATCCAAATTTTCGACCCTTTTCAGTTTTGTCCTTGTTTGTTCTAATTTTCTCACAGATAGAAACTTTAGAGACTTAACTGAACTTAAAAAATTGTGATAAAAACTGAAATAAGCGGTAACCTAAAGGGTAAAACTGGGGTTTCACATTGGATAGAATTAGGAAAGTTCTAGAACACAACACAATTGTCCTTATCCTTAGAAACTACTGGTTTTGGATAAGGAAAAAGGACGGACAACTATGTAGAAATGTTGTACTATTCTGCAGTAAAAGAATTAGGTCAGAATATTCTTTTCTAGATGTCATTCTTTGGGCACTCTATATAAAGAGAACCTTCCCTTACTCTCACACGGAGATTACACACAGATTCATCCTTATTTTCTCTGCACAAAAAGCTCTAATTTCTTTCTGAAAAATCAAATTCCAGAAATCTTGAAAACTTCAAAACTTCTCATTTTTCTGATTGTTCACAAGTTGAAAATGGCTTGAAATAGAGAATTTCTGTGGGTTACTTAGTTGGTCATTTCTGGGTTCAAGTGGTTGGTCTTGGGTTTGGAATTTTGGGGTTTTGGGTTGTTGCTGCTCCTGTCCTTCTGCTGCTCCATCTTTGTTTAACGTTTTAACCAGTTTTATGCACCTTTTAGTTGTTGTTTTTGTGTTGCTATTGTGCAAGGTACTAAACTTTATCCTTCTTCATGTAATGTTGTTGTTAAGGAAATATGAGATCAATTGTATAAATGATGTTTGTGCAAATGAATATCTCTTTTATGATAGTGTTTAGCCTACAATGACATGAATGTAGTTAAACCTTGAATATGTGAGTTTAGACCTTAGACATGAACAAGCTAATCTATATCTGAATGCCTTATGATTTTCAGTTAGCCATTAAGACTGATTGTGAGGTTTTGAAGTCAGCTTTCTTACCTTTGTTTGAATATACAACTTCCCCTTTATCTAAATCCTTTTGTTTATCTTTTTATCTGTTTGATTGTAAGCTGATACCTGCGGATTTGGCTATTAATTGGCCAAATCAGCAGGTTCAAAAGCTTGGAAATGGAATCAGGTTGTTGTGGACAAATCATGTTCAAAAGAAGCTCGGATCCTTCATGAGATGAAATTCGTAATAGCTTTAGCTTCAAATATAGTTAGTTTAGGTATTAAGTCCTGATGTAATGTATATATTTTTTTGGGAAAATATTTATTTTGGAAGACTGTAACTAACTAGGTCTTTAAATTCATATGTTGGGATTCAAAGTAGCTATGTTAGGAGTTAGATTATATTGTGGTTATAATAATAGTGATGCAAATGGTCCAGATTATGAGCCCACTCTATAAAGATGATATGGCTATTCTTTGTTTAACGTGGGTTGTCTGAGTCCCAAGTAAAATGAATCTGGGTTTAGGTCATTAATCCTGGACCCCAAGCCCGAAAAATATGAATCCAATTGTAGAAATCCTCTTATATCGTGAGTTAAAAAATGAATATCTGCTTTTTATTATCATTTGTAGAAATTAGAATTGTGTTTGATTTTGGATACTTGTTTCACTTAGATGAAAAACTGAGATTTAGTTGTTGTAAATATGCAAGCGTTGTTAATGTTAGAGGTGGATAGGCCTAGCCCGAAAATATAGTAACTGGGCCCGCCTAATTCGAGCTCAATGTGAGTAGGTTCTTGGTGAGAAACAAGCATGTCCAGGCCTTAGAATTTAGTTCACTTTCTCTTTGGGCCAAATTTCGAGCCCAACACACTTGAAAGGATGGATAAATCTTTTGGTGGATGATCAAATGGGATACTACCGGCCCCAAACTTCTTTATAAAATAAAATAACTAGAAGCACAGCACATTTTGTTATCTGTTTTAAATACAAAATGGTTACTCTAATTAATCAAGCCTTTTAAAAATCGAGGTGTGTCATTAAACTCCTAAGCCCATGGCCCTCATAAAACTAGTTAGCTCTTATAGAAAACTTGAGATGTGCCATCAATTAAATTATCCATGGCCCTCACAAGTGTTGCTTCTAAATTAGAACCTTCGTAGTTGCTTTAGGAGCGTTTCTTTAAATAACTCATCATAGCTACGGGTATGGTTCCCGTGATGTAGTTGTGATTTTTAGATTCCGGGTGTACATTTCATGCAACCCAATTTCAATTTCTTAAACAATTTTAAATAAAACGTGTCGTGAACTGGGGGTGTATTTCATGTAGCGTGGTTTAACACGTGTTTTAAATAACATTGAATCTTCCTAAAAGTGGTTTAAATTAATTAAAAGCGGTTCTAAGCTAAAATGCACAATAGATTTAAAACATGTAGTAAATCAGATAATAGGCCAATATCAATAGTTTAAGAGACCATGCTAGAACCATGGAACCCGCGAATGCCTAACACCTTCTCCCGGGTTAACAAAATTCCTTATCTAGAATTTCTGGTTCGCAGACTTATAAAGTAAAGTCGAAAATTTCTTCGATTTGGGATTTTAAAATAAACTGGTGACTTGGAATACCAAATAAACTATTCCAAGTGGCGACTTTGATAAATAAAATAATCCCATTTTGATTATGTCACTTAAATTGGAAAAACTCCCTTACATCCCCCTCGGGTGGTAAAAAAGGAGCTGTAACATAATTAATTGCATGTAGTCAAGTATTTGCACGGAGGATAAATAAATACAGTATTTAAATAATTGAAAAGACAGTTACAAAAAAAGGAAACAAAGAGACAAGTCAGTTTCAGGAATAAAGAATCATAAAGGCTTAAAAGAAAATAGGCAGTTAAATTCAAATAAGGGGAAAGGGTATGGGATAAATCATGCTTGGACTAATTCACAAAAGATATGTTCGTTATGGTAATATCCTAATGGTATCTCCAGCAGAGTCGCCATGCTGTCGCGCCCCATTTTCTTCCCTCCACGGAGTGAAATCCGGGTTTCGACATTCATGAGGGTAATAACTCATTTCCTTTTGGGATTTGGGTATTTTGAAGAGTCGCTATCTAACGGATTATGGTGCGTTAGGGCACCTAGAGAAATTAACTCTTAGATTGGTTTGCATTACCAGAGATTTAGGGTAAGGGCTCGAAATAACCTTGAGGGGAAGGTGTTAGGCACCCCTCTCGGTCCACAACGGTAGGTCCCATCCGAACTTATACTTATGAATTAGTCCATTAACAAATAAATAGTTTTAAACACATAATTACAAATAAGAGAAAGTTTGGATATTACATGACTCAAACAATGAGACAAAGGAAAGACTTGAACAAATTGTGTACATATAGGAAAGTAAAGTTGAAGCAAAGGGAATTTGGGAAGGAGGGGTCCTAGGTTGGTTAGCCTACAGGATCACCCCATGCAATGTCCGGTAAACACTCCTCAATGAGGGGCTACATGTGACATTAGGCGTAATAATCATATCTTGTTCTACCCAAGTCCCACCCCTTGGTCATATCCTAAAGCATTCTAGTAACCATGACAATGTCCTATGCGTGCACTACCCATCCCTTTCTCATGGACCTGGAGGTACTTTAGAGTAACAAAATTACTTTGCAAAGAAAGGTTCATGCTAGAAACTAACTAGCAAGTAAATCAGAATTCAAAGACAAGGTAGAGTCAGATTTAAACAGACTACTAGTTCATAAGACATGCTGATTCTAGAAGTCATAAGACATAGCTAGGTGAAGTAATAGGTCAATTACATGTTGAACAACAAAACAGTAGATAGAAACAGATTAGGAATATGATAAACTGAAGCAATATGAAACACATTGGTTTGAGAACTTGAATTTAAAATCAGAACATACCAGTAAAGAGAGAAAACGAAAGGTAAAGAACAAGAGAGTGTAATAATTAGCCTTGACTTGCAGTTGGCTCATTCAGTAATAATAGTAAGTAACAAAGAACAGAAGAGCCTTTGAGTGTAAGAGAGATGTGAACTAATGTCTCTGTGTGTGTAAGACTGTAGAAGAGAGCTATATATATAGTAGTTTGAAAGCTAGGTGAATAAGGTAAGAATCAAATTGTTCAGTAAGCATAGAACTTAGAATAAAATTAGTTCGAGTCCTCCCTTAATTAAGGGAATTAATTCAAAGGTAAAGAGCAGGTGACAAATAAGGAAAGAAATCATACATAGCTAGAGTATAACAAATAAGGAAAGACTTCAAACAATGCAAGTATAGAACATGTAATTAGGGATAGGTTCAGAAAATTCTAGTTAAGGAAATAATCAGTAAGAATCAAGTAACAATGCAGACAATGTAAGGAAAAATTAACTAAGGGAAGCAAATCAATCAAATTGAGTAGAAAGGCAAGACTCGAAGGTTTAAAGGAAAGTGTTCGAATCAAACCAAGAGATAAAGAATTCAGAATATTACATAGCTCAATCAAAGAGAAAGTCATGAAAAGAGTCAGCATGTTTAACATATAAATAAAGTAAGACATGGATAGTCAGGAATCGACACACAACTCTAGCAAAAGATGAAAGTTAAACAATACTGATTCAGTGAGAAAAATGCAAGTTGATGTGAACAGTCAAGATGAACACAAACACATAGAATCAGTAAAAGTTTAGACTAAGAAACTCAATAGAAGCATATCAAGGCAAGACAATCACGAGAAATCACAAAAACTCAAAACGAGAACCGGTCAGTCATGCTAATACTCAAAAACCAACGAAGAACCCTAAAAAATTAGGGCTTTCAGCATAGGTGAGTTAAGGCTATAGTAGACTTATAGAATCAGTCAAAATATGTGAGAAATAGAAGTTTAACCACAAAAAATCATTTAAACAAAGTTTTTTTAAAAGAAATTTCGAAAACCCTAGTTTTAGAAAAGGTGAAAAAACACTTGAAACCATATGATTATCGTAAAGAATCCCAAGGATAATGTAAAATACTCAAGAAACAAACTCAAATCGTCCTAGATCTGTACAGATCTAGGAGGTATAGAAAAGAAATTAGGGTTTTGAAAGAGACTCATACAGAGATGAAGAAACCTGTTTAGAAACCCATAGACCGTAGTAAATATAAAACGACTTCGCTTGAAATCACACTGGAATAACCAGGAATAGGTAGGAGATGAACCCTAGATGCAAGTCGGTAAGGCCTTGGGCCCTTGAGGGCCTTATAAAAAGCAAGAATGACATGAGAGAAGCCATTAAAGGCTTGGGAGACGATGAGAGGTCACCAGTGATGGCCGGAGATGGGATGGTCGGCGTTTGAACATTAGGGTTAGGTTGAGAGTATTTTGAGAGCAGAGAGGATTTTAGGGCGGCGGGGTAGGTTGTAGAATGAATTAGGTTTTGGGGGGTCGTTTGGAATTAAAAATGGTAAGAACAAATACGGGTTGTTGATCTCAGAGATCAACAGCCAGGATTAGGGGGCCTAGGTCGGGTAAAATGTATTTGGGGCCTGCATCGGGTAATTTAATTAGAAATTGGGCTCGGTATTGGGTTGAATTTAGGCTGAAATTGAAATAAGTTTGGCTATGTTTTAAATAGCCACTTTCAGTACTATATAATTTATAAAAATAACAAAATGATTTCTAAAAAATATTTTGTGTACTAAAAATTATTAAAAATAATTTTTTAATATTTTAAAAATATAAAATACCCTTTTATACATTAATAACGTAATTGTGCCTTAATAGGGCTAGTATTGCAATTATATGCAAATTGGCTTAGAAAAATATAAATGCAATTATAAAAATGCATAAAAATATTTAAGCAATATTTTGGTATAAATATAAGATTTATATGGCTAAATTACAACAATAATAATTAGAAAGATAATTTTTGGAAATTTTATAAGTAAAAGGGGAAGAAATAAATAAATTCAAAGCCTTTAAAAATTATAGAAAAATTATAAAAAGCTTGGGCATGCTTATATATGCATATATGCTATTTTGAAAGTATATATGTGTATTAAAAAATATATAGAAAAAAATTGGGTATCAACAACCCCTATATCAAAATCTCCTCTATCAACCGGAAAATGCCAAAATTGCAATTTCGTCAATTCAAGCCTAAATTTACTCCGGACCTCCAAAACACATTCTGATCACATTCCTAAGTCCCAAATCACCTAACAAAGCTACCCGAACCATCAAATTCACATCCGAGCCCTTTTTCACATAAGTCAACGTCCGATTGACTTTTCCAACTTAAGCTTACTTAAAATACACTAAGAGACTCAAACCTCTCCAAAACTACTCTGAACCCGAACCAACCAACCCGATACCACATAAAATAGCTGAACAAGACATAAAGAAGCAAAAATATGGAAAACGGAGCGGTAACCCATGAAACGACAGGCCGGGTAGTTACAATTACTAAGTTTCAAATCTGAATGGAATATTTCTCAATCAGCCATGGACTCTTTCATTGACCTTATGAGTGAACTAGTTGACCCTAATATCAACTTACCTAGTGATTTCTATAAGGCAAAGAGATTGGTTTCTAAGTTAGGACTTTCGTCAATGAGAATTGATTGTTGTGAAGATGGTTGCATGTTATATTATAAAGATGATGTAACTTTAGATAGTTGTAAATTTTGCAAAAAGCCTTGTTTCAAGAGGCTTTCCAGTAGGAATGTGGTCGCTATCAAGGAGATGCATTATTTACCACTTATACCTAGGTTAAAGAGGTTATATGCGTCGATGAGTTCTGCTCCTCACATGAGATGACACTTTGAAAATAGAAGACCACCTGGTGTTATGTATCATCCGTCCACACATGCCTCCAATACACATGCTTCGAACGATGATGATGATAGTAACGAGGAAGTACCTTATGATCAATATGGCAGGATCATCACAGTCCTAAGGGAGATGGGTAAGAGTTATTTGTTATTTTTGCGTTTATTATTTTGTAACATTTTTACTAAGATATTAATGTATTTTTATTGTTAAATTGCAGGCTCGTCCCGAGTAATAAGACTACGAGGATAATCACCAAAGACATCAGAAAGCTTTATGATGGCCCTTATGCGACTTGGACTGATTTTCCATTCTCGCTGAAGGAGAAAATATTCAACGAATTTAAGGTATAAATGTTCTTTTAAGTAGTTTAATAATTTATATTTATGATAATTCCATATAATATTTAATGTTTGAAATACAGAGCAAGTTTGTATGGGAACACCACCATAGCGCGGAAGTGGCTGCAAATTTTTATCATAAAGCTCGAAAGCAATTGTTAGATGCTTTCTCCAATGCTAGAAAGAAGAACAAGAAGCCTGACTGGTTACTTCAAAATTTATGGGATGATTTGACAAGGCAATGGCTTACCGCAAAGTTCTTAGAGAAGAGCGAAAAAGAAAAGAAAGCTCGTGCATCTGAGAAGGGAGGCTCCTTGCACACTGGAGGTGTGATCATGTCACGACCCAAACCGATGGGCTGCGACGGGCACCCGGTACCTTACTCAACCGAGTACCAACATAACGTATCTTTTCATGTCATACTATTATAGATAGCTGAGCCGGAAGGCTGCCGTGAGATAAGTAGAATACAACATGTGATACCAACTTATACATAAGACATACGGGCCTATAAGGCCAAAATAACCACTCATATACTAAACATAGGCCAACAAGGCCATACAATCTTTTACGTACATGGCATCTTTATACAAGCATCAAAGAATACATAATTTGCATAAAGGTCGGGACAGAGTCCCTCTATACCAAACAATACACGTTTAAGTCATATTAACCAAATAAGAAACTCCGAAGCAAATAGAGCGCACTAACATCTTCCGCTGAGCTGATAGCCTACTTGGAGGGTTCTCGACCTGTCTATCGGGACCTGCGTGCATGAAACGTAGCATCCCCAGACAAAAGAGACGTCAGTACGAATAATGTATCGGATATGTAAGGTACATAAATAAGTACATAGAAGACATGGAAGAAATATAGAGTAAATGACTCAACCTGTAAGTCTGGATAACTCTGTAATTCATGAAACAATTATAGTGTCATCCATATGCGTATGAATGTCATGTCATGCATAGGTACATTTGTTCAGAACATCATCATGCCTTTGAGGACATCTCATCATATCATCTCGGCCACTATGGGGAAAATCATCAACGTATACTAGCTGATCAGGTGGTGGTGTGTATATAACGTCATAACCTTTCCCATATCCCATCTCATAGCCCATATACATATATATACGCATATATAACGCCATCTGGTCATGGGTCAATGTGCATGTATAAATGCATGAAATGCATATGAAATACGTTAATAAAATCTCTCGGTACGTCATAAGACCATTATGCCTCTGATTAATATCATGAAATAAACTTTACCAACTTACGTATTTTTGAGACCCATGAACAGATGATAAAATAATATGACACATGGGGAATCAAGAACATAAGCATCTCTAGTATTTCTATGAATATAGTCATTTATGGATGTTCCTTTCGTGTCGTATAGATATAACTTGGATCATGCCAAAAAGAAAGAAGGGATGACCTTAACATACCTGGAGTGGGAACAAATCCATATAATATTCTTGGGAAAGGTTACACCGTACTCTTTTTAGAATCGCAAAACCTCACGTTGCTTAAGATATTAAGAAACCTCGTTGGAATGTTTGTTTCAAGGAATCTCGTTGAATTCCTAATGCTAGCGTTGGAAATGTTTGATTTTGATCGTTGGATCCTTGCTGCTGATTTTGGAATTGTTTTACCTTTGATTCAAGCACAATTTCCTTGATTTTTGATAATTCCTTTACTAAGTAGGGGGTGGGCCCTATTTATGGCTTAGTTGGCCAAAGCATAATCCATATTTTGCCACATTTCATGTGATTACAAGATTCATATGTATATAAACTCTTTGGATGCCACATTAATGGGGTTCAAATCTTATTCAAAATTATTATTATTTAACCACTAATACCTTAATTAACTTGATAATTTCCTACTATCCAATAATTAATCAATTATCCATATAATTATGAATTATATCAACTTACTTAAAATACTACTCACTTTTAACATACCTTGTACACCTTACTATTATGGCCATATAGTACCTTGTACGACACTAGTCTATAAATACCGAATACTTAAGTTCGGGCCGTATTTTATCCCAACATGTCAAACTTTGATGAAATTTATTTTCTTACCCTCTCAACTTCACGAACTTACTCATCACTTGTTTGAAATAATGTAATACTTATAATCCCAAAATAATCTCATTCTCAAACTTATGTCGCCTAACTTACGATGAAACTTTAACGTACGAAAAATGCGGGATGTAACATCTCATATTCGAGCTTATATCAATTTACTATGGCGCACTTCAACGTATGAAAACATGGGGCGTAACATTATCCTCCCCCAGAACATTCGTCCTCGAATATTGACTGATGCACTTGTCATTTTCATAACTTATGTCTTCCGAATACTTTAGTACTTTCCTTTCCATATATGCAACCGCTCGCCGAATAACTCCAAAGGCCAGGGTATTCCCCTCTTTAGGACTCTTTTTCATGTCACGACTTGTGGTCGGAATCCTTCCAATCTCGTAACTGTTGCTATCTTCTGTCACGTAGCTTGTATGACTCTGACCTTGTAAATGCATCTATGCGACTCTACTCTTCTTTTTCCTCCAGCTTTTAGCCAATCTCTAGCCCTCACTTTGTGAAGATATACAGTAGTTGAACAGGTGTAACTCTGGGCATCTATAGATATGCTGAAGTTCTTCACTCGGTACTTTGTCGAACTTACGAATATTGCTATATCTTATTTCATAGCCTTGGCTATCCATCCGTGTGAGTTTACTGCATCTATGTAAGTCATACTAACCAAACATACTTCCACATTACTGTTCATCTTAAGAATGATGGCCTAATCCCATCTCATACTTTATAACTTTTATCCACCCATTGTTGATTCACCTCAATATTGATCTATAATCTATCCCTGATATATTAACCTTTTATGTAACACTGCCGCTAGGGTTCATGTTTCATCGGGGAACATCTAAAATGATTAGATTGATCCACCCGGGCGATACCATCCTTTCATAACCGTATCTCACAGCATCCCAATGCGATTCACCTTGCGTGGGTATTTTAATCCTATCCAATTCATGAGATCCTTTCTTTTCTCTGTCAGATCATTACTCAATCGAAGGCCCAAACGTCATCCTTTATCTATCACAATTACACCCTCATTCTATTACCATGACAACATTCCATCTCTTCTAGATGTTGTTAGTCTTAGACTCCTTTGAGTTCATTCAGGTTATAGTGAGCTTTGTATAACTTAGAGAAACCATCTGCTCTTCTTGTTTTCATGGGCTTAATCCTGAGGACTTATCCATTTTCGTTACATTCTCACTCGCCCATTCTTATCCTTACTCCTATCTTCAAGAACCTTGTCGCTTCACCATACAATAGATTGCGACCTACACAACTCTATTTATATTACTAGCAACCTATCAACTTGCTTGTATCATAGATTTCCTTATGTCATTTTGGAATGTCAAGCGAGACATCACATCATCTCTAACTCTTCTTTACTCTCTTAGTCAGTATTTTCGATACCTAGACCATAGGCTAGAAGATATGCTGCTGAAGATTATCACACCTCCTTTTTACTACCCCGAAAAGGGATATAAAGGAGTTTATCCAATTTAAATGACAATCAAAACATGATTAATTATTAGATACAGAGTCGCCACTTGGGATAATTTATGGTGTTCCAAGTCACCGGTTAAAATCTCCAATTGAGGAAATTTACTCTATTTACGGTCTGCGAACACAGAAATCCGGGTAAGGAATTTCGTTAACCCAGGAGAAGGTGTTAGGCATTCCCGGGTTCCGTTGTTTTAGCACCGTTTCTTTAATCATACTTGGCTTATTAAATTGTCTAATGACTCATTTTAGAACCTATCTGCATTTGCCTCTTAATTAAGAAATTATATTAAATGAGTCATGCGTATGTGTACTCATTTCATTTGGCGCATCAAAACTCTTGTCACGCGAATGTGTCCACAATTAATAACGCTTTGTTATTATTAAGAAAAGTTTGATCAAAGTTGCGGAAACGCATACTCCGATTTTTATTTTTAGAATCGTAATTATGTCACGCGAGCGTGTCCACAATCACGATGATATATTAAACGTGCCTAAAGCATCCTACGGATATTAATGTTTGAAACTAAATTAAGGTTCAATCTATAATCCTAATTTCCTAAGAAAGGGGATCGATTGCAGAGGTTCTAATTAGGAAAAAAACCATTGAAAAGCCTAGGCGTGATCCCAATTAGCTCTATCCGACACCCGCAACCTTTAATTTCTTGCAAGAAAACACACATCCAGTATTGCTAGGTCCCTCATTATTCAATTATTCTATGAAATGTTCTTGATTTAAAAATGCAGTAACAAGTATGGGATAAACCAAACGAATCAGAATTGGGAGGAAACTTCAAAAAATCTTCAGCGAAAAATCTCAAATGCAACAAATGATATTAGATGAATTCACGGAAAACCATGAGATACCAAACTAGCCTTTTTTTAAAAAAAAACTAAAAGAAATCTGTATTGGGATTTAACGAGGCATTTGACAATTGAAATACAAGGACAAGATGAATCAACCATTATAGCAACCCCTTACAGGAACACCATCTTTGAAAATTAAATAAAAAATTAACAATACAAGGAAATTTGCAGAAGATGAATCAGCCATACAAAAACAAAATGAACCAACCATTCTGACCCAAACCCTACAGGAATACTGTTTCAAAAATTAAGAAAAAGGGAACTTAAGCCTAAATGTTAAAAATGTAAATATCGGACAAGTATATCACTCCCCTACAAAAGTCGAAAACAACCTCTTCCTTTACAGAATTGAAAATAAATGCTTAACCGTTAGTTATGTCCAACTAGTTAGTTAATATTATACTGAAATACAACTTTGAAGAACAGAGGACATTGTACTCTGTTTTCATTCTGTCCTGTAGCAAAAGAAACATGGGAAATGGGGATGAGAGCTAAGAGGAAGCTGAATTAACCAAACAAATGACCCAAAATTAAGCATAACAATAACACAAAATGAAAACGAGATCTGTTCCAAATTTGCTCCAACTCAACGACAAAACAGAATCATGAGGGAAACAATCTAATTGATGCAATCCAAAATAGATTAATTACACAAAACATAACTATCACTAAATTAATCTATATTAATAGATTCTAGAGCTCCATTCACAATAAGAGAGCTAAGAAAGATAGGATATTATGATAGTGGACTTGTTGCAGCAAAATATTTGTTATAAGAACAGAAAAGCAGCTAAAAATTACTAAATCTGGGCTCCAAACTCCAAATACAAGAATTGCAACAAGAAACAGACAGAGATCAGCACCTCGAACAGCAACACACTCAACAACATTTCAAATGAATCCCATTATAACCACAAAACCCAGAAATTGAAATGAAAAGATAGAATCTATAGACTTCGAAATTTTAGCCAATAATCGACATCAAAATGAAATCATAGAACACTCAACAATATATTTTTTTTGTATTTTTCTGCTCTCGGACTAAAATGAAGAAGAACAATAACAAAAAAAAGAATATTTCGAACCCTAATTTTCCTCTTCAATTTTTCCTCCGAAATTTCTCTCCAAGAAAAACCCTAAAAAGAATCTGTCTGAAAGCCCTTTCGATTTTTCTTCCCCGACTTTCTGAAAATATCTTCTCTTATGTAGCCCTCAGTTATTCTCGAACCTTCTGCCCTCCTCTCCAAGAAATCTCCAAAAAGAAATCCCAAAACGAATCTAATTTTTACCCCTCTTTTGATGGAAAACGGATAAATGGAGGGAGTGGATCCAATTGAATTCAATCCAACGCCTCTCTCCCCCCCCCCCATTTTTCCTAATTTCGATTTGAAGGAGTAAAAATCCGAAAAAACTAAAGAAAGGGCATGTGAGGAAGGGAATCTGTCAGAAACGGTTATGCCACGTTGGAGAGAGATGAAAGGAGGGGCCATGCGACGAGTTTAGAGATGAACTCGTCTGAAACTCAGACGAGTTTGGGTGAGCTCGGTGAGGCAGAATCGGAGTTGGGGATGGGGGTGGGTGCCGTTTCTTGGTCTTTAGATTTAGGGTTTATTTTGGGGAAAAGTTTTATAAGGGGGATTATATATTAATGGGGCGGAGGGCGGGTCAGGGGGAACGGATCGCGGGTTAGGGTATTTTTGGGCAAGGGTGAAGGGCTAAATCAGGGTTGGATTTTGGGCTTAGCATTTTTCGGCTTCAGCATTAATTTGCCCAATGATATTCAAGACCAAGCCTTTTCAATTCCCTTTCTCTTTATGTTTTTTTTTAAAAAATCCTTTTTCTTTTTCTTTTCTTTTCTTTTTCTTAAGTAATAAAAATCCTAAATTAAACCCTAAATTAACCTAAGTTGTGAAATTAAACTAATTATTAAATTATAAAATATATAAAAATATTGATCCTAAATTAAAAGAGGAAATTAATAATCCAAAATGAAAAGCTAAGAATGCAAAAAATGAGCCATTTTTGTGATTTTTATTTTTAATAAAGCAATTAATTAATTAATTAATCCTAAAAACATGAAAAACAATCTAAATGTATTGCATGGTGTTTTTTGTATTTTTTCATGACTTTAATAAAAGTAAACATGCACAAAAATGCAATTAATTAACAAAAAATCCTTTAAAATTGCAAACAATTGAGAAAAATCTATTTCTTTAATTTGTAGGAGTATTTCACATAGGGCAAAAATCACATGCTCACAGCTGCCCCTCTTTGCTCGAAAACACGAAGAGTTTTCGGGCAAAGATAAAGTGAGCGGATACGAGCGATTTTTGCCCGTTTGATACTCCGTTGTAAGCATTTTGAAAGATCTGACCGAACCTTGCTTCCGAGGTTGCCTATATATCCTTTATAAAAGAATCAAGTTAGTGTAGTTTGGGAAGTTTCGGTAGTTGGGACTACCGGGAAGCTGTAATTTCACTGTTGTTGCTGCTGCTACTGCTTGCTGAACTCCTTATTACACCAAGACAAAATAAAATGAAGCTAGGCTAAACTATGATCTATGAATTACAAAAATCCTATCTACCATCTTCAAACTTGGTCTTGCCGCTTCTACAGTTCTGTTGTGCATCTTGAACTGTTGACCTGCACTCTCGAGGCGAATTTCTGTTGTTGCTAACTCGAATTGAATTCTAAAATGAGTTCTCTTGTTCTCCAAGTGGGTGCCTAATTGCCGAAACTTAAACTGTATTCCCTTGTTCTCCAGGTGGGCACCTGAGTACTAGAACCTGAACTATATTCCATTGTTCTCCGGGTGGGCGCCTGATTGCCAAAACTTGAACTGTATTCCCCTGTTCTCCTGGTTGGCGCCTGATTACCAAAATTCGAATTGTATTCCCTTGTTTTCCAGGTGGGTGCCTGATTGCCAAAACATGAACTGTATTCCCTTGTTCTCTAGGTTGGTGCCTGATTGCCAAAACTTGAAATGTATTCCCCTGTTCTCTAGGTGGGCGCCTGATTGCCAAAAACTTGAACTGTATTCCCTTGTTCTCCAGGTGGGCGCCTGACTGCCATAACTTGAACTGTATTCCCTTATTCTCCACGTGGGCGCCTAATTGCCAAAACTTGACAATATTCCCTTATTCTCTAGGTGGGCTCCTGACTACCAAAAACTAAATTGTATTCCCTTGTTCTCCAGGTTGGCGCCTGATTTTCAAAACTAGAATTGTATTCCCTTGCTCTCTAGGTGGGCGCCTGATTGCCAAAACTTGAACTGTATTCCCTTGTTCTCTAGGTGGGCGCCTGATTACCAAAAACCTGAATTGTATTCCCTTGTCCTCCAGGTGGGTGCTTGATTACAACAAAACAGACAAACCAAAAGAAAGCCTTTTGCCCCAGTTTGGTATTTGGGCCCATATGTGAGTGTTAATCGAATCATGTTACCCCAAAGCCCTAAGAATTTAAAAACTAAATCCCATTATCTAAGAGGGCCCTGACAATTGAAATTAAATCCCATCTTAAAAGTGAAAACTTCAAAGCCAACTTATATTTTCTAAAGGTAGAGCTTATGTTAAATCTTGTTATCTTATGAAGGTCTTGAAATTTAACTAAGTCTCATTATCCAGGAGGGCCCTAAAAATTTTAAACTAAATCCCATTATCCAGGAGGGTCCTAAATATTTACGGTTGAACCTATCCGGTACATGCTTTCCTCATGGAGGGTTCCTCCAGAATAAATGAAATTTACTACCCCTATTTCAATCAAAGAAAATTTTATCAGTTTGAAAATGTGGTGGTTAGTTTGTGGCATTCTTGCTGAAGGTGGCCTTTCTAATGTCGTGCTTAGTTCTGACTGGCTGTCTTGGACTGGCAAAGAATTGTTTGACTTTCTGACCTAATCTCAACCACAGGACCCTAGATGACCCGAGTGCTCTACACTCGCCCCGTTATTTTACATTTTTGTCTTTCCAATCTGAAACTTTGTATCTTCCACAAAATTCATAAAACCACTCGACCACTCGAACATTCACTAACACCTTATTTTCCACTTTGCGTCATGCTATTTCTGGTATGTTTTGGCCGCACTTTGCTTTGTGCAATTTGGAAGTTGGTAGTAAGCTTTGAAATCCTTTCTTGCTTGCTTAACCAAAGCTGACATTGGAAAAGCCTTAGAGAAGTAATCCCAAAAGAAATGAAATGCAATGACTTCACGAGTTAGGAATAAAGAAGAGAATTCGACACAGGAAGAATTGTTTGAGGAAGAAAAGTTAAATAGACTTATCTGAGTGAGGCAGTTGGCACCAATGATCATGACATGCATTTTGGATTAATCAGCCTAGCCTGTTCAAACAATCACCTTTAAGTTGTCATACTTTATGCCCGGGATTTCCATATTTCAATCTCTTTACAAAGTCACCAACCTTGTTCGGCTTGCGGCCCCCTGAAGTGTTTTCGCCAACAAACCTCTCTCATTTGTTTATCTCTCAACTCACCGTCGCCTCATGGTGCCTGTGAAGGTTTTCACCAATAAGACTCTATCATTTTAATTTCTCTCATCTTTCCATCGCCCTACAGTTCCCGAGCGGGTTTTCACCAATAGGACACTCTTATTTATTCATTTTCCTTGTGCAGCACGAAGTGTTTCCCCTGATGCGAATCATACCTCTATCTCGCTTGACTTGACACTCTCAAATATTGGTCGGAAGGTGTTTTTTTGGGCTGTAATGCAGGCTTTTAGATATGGTTAGAAAGAAAGGATATCATAAAGGCTCAAAACAACTTGAATGGGTTCGAAATTACAGCTTTTGAAATCAGATCTTTTATAAAACCATAACCTTTGCCCCAGTTTCTTTGCCTGGGGACTTTTGAATTGTATTTTGATGGGACCGAACCATGAGACTGCCTATGTATCCTTAAAAGGAATCAGGTCGAACTTAGTTCATGACATAGGAATTGCTTTGTTTTTTGTTACTTGTCTTTTCTTTTTCTTTCTCTTTTTTTCTTATTTTCCCTTTCTCTTTTTTTTCTCGCTTTTCTCTTTCTTTTGCTTTACTTACTTTTTCAATTTCTTTCTCTTTTTTCTTTTCCTTTTTTTCTTCTTTATTTACCCTTTGTGTCCGTGTTTCTAAACTTTGCTACTGATTCCAAAAGAGGGGTATGAAAGAAAATAAATAAGGCTCAAAGGGGTAACAAAGGATAAAGTGTTTAGATAGTAGAATAAAATGCCTTCGTCATTCCTATCTTCAAAACATGCCAAGTACAAACAACAATTAGACAAACCAAAGAAATCATACATAATATCTTTTCACCGCATCAGAATTGATAACCATACCTTCATATTTGCCTTCTATATCTGTTAAATACAAAGCATCATTGGACAACACTCTCGTTACAATGAACGACCCCTGCCAATTTGGGGCGAACTTTCCTTTCGCTTCAGCCTGACGTGGAAGGATGCATTTCAATACTTGCTGGCCCACATCAAATTTCTGGGGACGCACCTTCTTGTTGTATACTCTTGCCATTCTCTTTTGATACAACTGGCCATGACTCACTACTGCCAGTCTTTTCTCGTCAATCAAACTTAATTACCCCAAACGGGTTTTTACCCACTCATCATCATCAATTTCGGCTTCAGCAACAATCCGAAGAGATAGAATTTCAACTTCTGTGGGTATCACTGCTTCAGTACCATATACCAACAAATAAGGAGTTGCACCTACTGAAGTGCGAACAGTAGTGCGATAACCCAACAAAGCAAAGGGCAGCTTTTCATGCCATTGCATGGAACCTTGCACCATTTTTCAAAGTATCTTCTTTATGTTCTTGTTGGCCACCTCAACAACTCCATTTTCCTTGGGGCGATACGGAGTGGAATTTCAATGCATGATCTTAAAATGTTGACATACCTCTTTCATCAAATGACTGTTAAGGTTAGTGCCATTGTCCGTGATGATTACCTTGGGGATTCCGAATAGACAAATGATGTTTGAATGAACAAAGTCAACCACTACCTTCTTGGTCACAGATTTGAAAGTCATAGCTTCAACCCACTTAGTGAAATAATCGATGGCCACCGGGATGAACCTGTGCCCATTTGATGCCGCTGGCTCAATTGGTACAATGACATCCATGCCCCAAGCAACAAAAGGCCATGGTGCTGATATTGTATGAAACTCAGATGGCGGAGAAAGGATCAAGTCTCCGTGTACCTAGCATTGATGACACTTGTGCACAAAGTTGATTCAATCTCGTTCCATGGTGAGCCAATAATACCCTGCTCGAAGAATCTTTTTTGCCAGAACATACCCACTCATATATGGCCCGCAAACTCCAGAATGTACTTCGTTCATAATAGTCGTGGCTTTCTTAGCATCTATGCACCTCAATAGCCCAAGATCTAGAGTTCTTTTGTATAAAATTCCCCCACTCAAGAAAAATCCACTAGCCAAATGTCGAATTGTTCTCTTTTGATCACCTGTGGCTTGTACCGGATATACCCTCATCCTGATGTATTCCCTGATATCATGGAACCAGGGTTCACCATCAGGTTCTTCCTCAACCACATTACAGTAGGCATGCTGATCACTAACTTGAATATGTAGAGGATTGACATAAGCTTTGTCCGGATGGTGCAACATTGATGCCAAGGTAGCCAAAGCATCATCAACCTCATTATGGATCCTTAGAATATGCCTAAATTCTATTGATCAAAACCATTGACAAAGACCATGCAAACATTGTCGATACAGTATGAGCTTTAAATCTCGAGCCTCCCATTCTCCTTGAATCTAGTGCACCAAAAGATCCAAGTCTCCCAAGACAAAGACTTCCTGAACTCACATATCTAACCTCAATCCCAAAATGCATGCCTCGTACTCAACCATGTTATTGGTACAAAAGAAATGAAGCTGAGCCATAACAGGTTAGTGATGCCCTATTTTAGAAATAAGCACGGCCCCTATTCCGACACCTTTCATGTTAGTGGCTCCATCAAAGAAAAGTTTCCAACCTGGTTTTTCAACCTGCTCTACCTCGTCAATATGCATCACCTCTTCATCGGGAAAATAAGTTCTCAATGGTTCATACTCTTCATCCACCGGATTCTCATCCAAATGATCAGCTAATGTTTGGGCTTTCATCGCGGTTCGAGTCACATAGATAATGTCAAATTTTGTGCCACCCAAGTCAGGGCGCAACATGTCCTTTCAAGGGGAGTATACTTAACCTCATAGGATGTGAACTTCTTGCTGAGATAATATATGGCTTTTTCCTTCCTGCCAGTGATATCATGTTGACCCAATACACAACCGAACGAATTATCCAGGACTGTCAAATAGAGAATTAAAGGCCTCCCGGGTTCCGGCTGGACCAACACAAGTGGGTTTGACAAATACCCTTTGATCTTATCAAATGCCTCCTGGCATTCATCAGTCCATTGACTGCAGCATCCTTCTTCAGCAACTTAAAGATGTGCTCGCATGTTGTTGTGAGTTGAGCGATAAACCTACGGATGTAGTTTAAACACCCGAGCAGACTCACCACCTCAGTCTTGTTCCTTGGAGGTGGTAATTCTTGGATAGCTTTGATCTTTGACGGGTCCAACTCAATGCCTCGATGACTAACTATGAATCCCAATAGTTTTCTAGATGGAACACCAAATGCACACTGGCTGGGTTAAGCTTAAGATTGTACCTACGGAGCCTTTGGAAAAACTTCCTCAAATCTCCGACATGGTTGCCATGTTGCTTTGACTTTACGATCACATCATCCACATAAATCTCAATCTCCTTGTGTATCATGTCATGGAACACAATAGTCATTACCCTCATGTATGTTGCCCCAGCATTTTTCAAAACAAATGGCATTACCCGGTAGGAATAAGTTCCCCATGGTATGATGAATGTTGTCTTTTCTGTATCCTCCTCATCCATCAAAATCTAGTGGTATCCTGCATAGCAATCCACAAAAGACCCGACCTCATGCTTGGCACAGTTGTCAATCAGAATGTGGATATTTGGCAATGGAAAATTATCCTTTGGACTTGCTTTGTTGAGATCGAGGTAATCAACGCACGCCCTGGTCTTGCCGTCCTTCTTTGGCACTGGCACAACATTAGCTAACCAATTGGGTTATCGCATAACTCGAATGACCTTTGCGTCCAACTGCTTTGTGTTATTCCTTGATATTCACACTCATGTCAGTTTTGAACTTCCTTAACTTCTGCTTGACGGGAGGAAATGTCGGGTCAATGGGCAATTTGTGAACCACCAAGTCAGTACTTAGACCCGGCATGTCGTCATATGACCACGCAAAAATGTTTTTATATTCAAACAGTTCTTTGATTATTTCCTCCCGGATTTGTGATTCTAAGTGTACACTTATCTTGGTTTCCCTGATGTTATCTGGATCCCCTAAATTGATTGCTTCAGTTTCATTCAAATTAGGCTTGGGTTTCTCTTCAAAGTGGCTTAACTCTTTACTAATTTCCTCAAATGATTCCTCTTCATCATATTCTATTTCATCATCACACTCTATTTCTTGGATTATTATTTCAGAGTTAGATTGGCTTTTAAGACTTGGCTGAAGATTCCTCATGCATGTCGTGTCATTGAATCCAGCATAAAAAGAACTGTACAATGAAAGAAAAGAAAATGACACTATCAGGAGTAATGGAAAAGGGAAATTGCATTTCATTAAAAATAAAGGATAGAAGGGTTTTTACATCACAACAAACGGAAAATAAAAATCTGAATTACAACCCTGGAATAATCTACATAAAACTCCTTCCGGGTAGGGAGATGAGTGGCATCCCAATTTTTAAGCTTCACTTTTGGCCCAATAATCTGCACATCCACTTTGCTGGAACCTTCCCCAGTTTCTACCATGTTCCCCTCATCAAATAAACTTTAGAACCTTTTAACCAATTCCTCATCAAAATCAACCACATGCTTTGGAACTGTTGTCACTGGACGCTTCACGACCCCTGCCTTGATGAAAGACCTGGAGAGACGTGGGACTGGCTTAGGGAGCAACCATGCCTTCTTTTTCAGCTTTCTAACTTTCTTCATATCATCCCCTATAGGCTTTAACCCTATACCAAATGTACCCAAATTCTCATGCAAGGACACTGGCTGCATGATACCTTGCAGAGATGCACCCAGACCCTTGCCCGGCACAAAACCGCTTTTCAACATTTTAATTGCTATCATGACGATTGCAGAAGCTAGCTTTGGACTTGGAATGTATTCCACTTCCGGAATCTTTTCAACCGATACCGTTTCGTAAAATTGATAGACCCACGACCCCTGATCTTCTTCAGCTTCAATAAATGGGACAGATGTATTATTGAAAGCACATAAGTTCTCATCGCCATGCACGACGATTTCTTGTCTATCCCATTTGAACTTCACCATCTGGTGTAAAGAAGACAGAACCGCCTTGGCAACATGTACCAAGGCCTACCCAACAATAAATTGTAAGAAACAGCCACATCCAGTATCGGGAACTCCATGGTGAATTTGACTGGTCCTATTGTGAACTCGTGCATGATGTCGCCAACAGAGTCTTTTCCCCCTTCGTCAAAACCTCGGACACATATGTTGTTCTTGTGAATCCTCTCATCATCAACTTTTAACTTGTTCAGAGTAGAGAGAGGGCAGATGTTTGCACTGGAACCATTGTCAACTAACACCCTTGTGACCACAGAATCTTCGCATTTCATTATGAGATAGAGGGCTCGATTGTGTTCTATATCCTCCAGAGGCAAATCATCAGCCAAGAATATGATCTTGTTAGATTCAAATATCTTATTGGCAATCTTTTCCAAATGGTTCACTGTGATTTTGACGGGGACATAAGCTTCATTCAGAATCTTCATCAGGGCCCAGTGATGCTCATCTGAATGAATCAACAATGATAACAAGGAAATCTGAGCAGGAGTCTTTCTCAACTGTTCCACGATGGAGTAATCATGTACCATCATTTTTCTCAAGAACTCCTCCGCCTCTTCTTCAGTGACCAGTTTCTTCAGTAGAACTGGATTGTCTCTGAGTGTTTTAGCTTTCCTTAACTTTTCTGGGGAAAAGCATCTCCCCGAACGAGTTAATCCCTGGGCCTCATTAACTTCTTCTTTCACTTACTTCCCCTTATAGGTCACTATCACTCTCTCATAGTTCCATGGGACAGTCTTGGTGTTAGCTACCGGTAGTTGGGTCATAGGTTTGATAATGATAGGGTCCGTGCGAGCACCATCCAGAATTATGACAGGCTTATGTGTTACCCCCGGAATGATCACCTTTGGCTTTTCTTGCTTTGCTACAACATCACTTGGGGACTTTTTTCCGACTAACACAGTTGGCTTATCATTTTGCATGCTCAACTTGTCTGCCGATCCTTTAGCTATTGAAGAGGTTGCTTTTGTGACAACTGGTTCCTTGACTGACTTATTTTCACTAGACCAGATCATCATGACAGATTGTGAAGGCTTCCCATCTTTGTGCAATATCTCAATCATGTGTGTTTCAGCATGGGCTGGTATGGGTTCTGATTGATGTTGGGTGCTTCTAGGCTCTGAACCACAATCTAGTTTGTATCAATGAGCTCTTGTATGGCGTTCTTCAAATGCCAACACTTTTCTGTATTATGCCCCGGAGTATCAGAACAGTACACACATCTGAGAGAATAATCTAGGTTCTTGGGAGGGGGTTTGGTAGTTTTGAATCAATTGGCCTCAGAACATCCAACTGTCTTAACCTTTGAAATAGGCTGGTATAAGATTCCCCAAGCGGGGTGAAAGTTTTCTTCCGCTGCAACCTTTCATTCCTGAATTCCGGCTTGGCCCAAAAATTTGGACCATTATGGTTTCGGTATGTTTGTGCAGGTGGGTAAGGGTTTTGTGGAGCTGGGGCACGCCATTGCGGGTGAGGAGGGGGTTGACCATGTGACTGTGCATGATGGACATGATATTGGGGTGGCCTGACTGAGTACTGAGGCTCTGGTGGTGGGAAGTAGTGTTGGCATGGATTATATGGAGTTGGGGTATAGGTTTGAAGCTGGGGTCGAGGTTAGGTGTAGTGGGTAAGAGAATTCCCCAGGCCGTGCCACGATCCTGAAACCACCATAGCGATATCCTCTTTCTTCTTTTTCCCGAGCACGCCTCCGGTGCCATTTTGGATTGCCTGCGTAGTTGCTTTGATGAAAGAGTAGCTCATGATCTTGCTTGATTTGAGCCCTTCCTCTACCATTCCTCCCATTTTTACTACTTCATTGAAAAACTTACCTATGACCGAGATCAGATGACCAAAGTAAGTAGGCTCCAAGGCCTGAATAAAGTATTCCACCGTTTCGTTCTCCTCTATTGCAGGGTTAACCTTTGCTGCCTGTTCTCTCCAGCGGAAACCATATTCTCTGAAACTTTCACTAGGTTTCTTCTCAATCTTAGTCAAAGACAAACGATCTGGAACATTCTCGATGTTGTATGGGAAATGACGAGCGAATGTTTGGTCCAAATCATCCTAGGTATACCGTCTGTTGTGATCTTGATGAGTGTACCACTTCAATGCCGCTGTCATGACCCCACACCCGGACCCAGTCGTGATGGTGCCTCTCATGAAGATAAGGCTAGCCGACACATTTCCAATTCATTTTTAAGCAATTAACAATAAGCATTTAGTCTTAAACATGATATAACTCCAAAAGTAAGCAGTGACAATACAAAACAATTTGCAGAATACAACCCAACACAGCCCGATACCGGGGTGTCACTAGTCATGAGCAACTACCAAATTTGGATAAATACAAGAAAGGTTTACAAAGCTACTATAGAGTCACAAATTAGAGAAAGGAAATGAGATAAAGGGGAGAAACACGGGGCTATGGACGCTGAATAGCTACGTCGTGAACTCTGATGTCTGACGGGAGCTCTCAACCCTCCCAAGTAGGATCAACAGCGCCTGAATCTGCACATGGGGTGCAGGGAGTAAAGTGAGAACCCCAACTTAGTGAGTAATAATCATAAATAAACGATTGAGACATATGAAAACATGTAAGGCTGATTACAGGCTATAATGAAGCAGTAAAACCAGTGATCAGTAGAGATATGTAAAATCATTTAAGTTAAGTTTAAACAGGCAATTAAGAAAGATAAACACATAAAGGTTTGCCCCTCGGGCAGAGTATCAACAAATCCGCCCCTTGGGCAATATCTTAGAACAATACCAGCCCTCGGGCTATATCTCACATCACAATGGGTACCCGCACTCACTGGGGGTGTGCAGACTCCTTGGAGGGGGCCCTTATGGCCCAAGCACAATATCAAGCCATCTCATGTCATCATCACTAGGCTCTCGGCCTCATATCAACAAGCTACCTTGTGGTATACATATCTCAGTCCCTCGGCCTCATAATCATAGTTAGTGTTTTCTCATAACATAGGCCCTCGGCCTAACTCAGTCAAAATCCTCACAAGCCACTCGGGCAATAGTAAAACATGGTTCTCAGCCCAAATATCATTTAAAAGATCATTTAAGTGTTAAAACAGAGTAAACATGGTTGAGTTATGAAAAATAGTGAAATATAGCATGATTGAGTTCAAGTATAAAGTCAAAATAGTGAGGAAATATCAATAGAAATCCTCTAAGGGTTCAAATAGTTGGCACGAGGCCCAAATATGTCATTCAGCCCAAAACATGATGATAGCAAATATATTTCAGTTAAATACGCGGTAAAATAATCACTCGGGACGGACTAAGTCACAATCCCTAACAGTGCACGACCCCAAGCTCGTCATCTAGCGTGTGTGCCACCTCAATATAGCACAGCGATGTGCAATCCGGGGTTTCATACCCTCGGGACATCATTTACAATCATTACTCACCTCAATCCTGTCCAAACTCTATCCCGCATCGCCTTTGCCCCTCGAATCGGCCTCCACTCTCATCGAATCTATCCAAAATCAGAATCACGGCGTCAAAATATGCCAAGGGAACGAAGCCCAAGCAAAAATAATCAATTTACAACATAAGTCCCGAAATTACCAAAACCTGACCCTCGGGCCCTTGTCTCGGAATTTGATAAAATTTATATCAATGTATTCCTTATCTCCCCACGAGTTCATACATATCAAAAGTACCAAAATCTGACCACAAATGGTCCCTCAAATCCTCAAGTCTAGGTCTCCAATACCAACCCCTAGTTTCCCCAATTTTAACCCTTAAATTCCATTAATTATAGCTTTTATCCGTAAATTAATACCATAGGAATGAGTTTTAGGTCCAAAATCCTTACCTCAATGAAGTTCCCTTGAAATCCTCCTTCAAAATCGTCCAAAAAGCTTCAAAGCCGACTTAAAAGTGGTGGAATAACTCAAAAATCACGAAGGAAACAATTTATATGTTCTGGCCCAGGGATTTCGCATCTGTGGCCCCATTCTCGCTT
This sequence comes from Nicotiana tabacum, assembly GCF_000715075.1. Classification (NCBI taxonomy): domain Eukaryota; kingdom Viridiplantae; phylum Streptophyta; class Magnoliopsida; order Solanales; family Solanaceae; genus Nicotiana; species Nicotiana tabacum. The sequence continues at coordinate 52,108,918 of NC_134087.1, read as the reverse complement.
ATGCGGTACCGCTTCTTCGGTCAAGACCACCACATCTGCGGTCCTCACTAAAGTCCCACTTTTCGTATCTGCGATGCACAAGCCGCACCTGCGCCATCGCAGGTGCGGTTCACCAACCGCTTCTGCGGTTACAACCTTTCCAGCCTATCTCTGCTTCTTTGACCAATCGTCAGCATATGCGACGTCGCACCTGCGGTCCCCAATCCGCAGGTGCGGAAACAACAGAAGCAGCAAAAATCTGCAGCTCTACCAAACTCCCCGTCAACCATCCAAAATCACCCCGAGGCCCCCGGGACCTCAACCAAAAACACAAACATATCCCATAACCTTATTCAAACTTGTACCAATCTTCAAAACACCTCAAGCAATATTAAAATACCAAGATCACATCAAATTCAAGCCTAAGATTCCAAAAATCTTCCAAATTCCGCTTTTGATCAAAGACCCAACCAAACCATGTCCGAATGACCTGAAATTTTGCACACACATCCCAAATGACCAAACGCCACTACTGCAACTCTTGAAATTCTAATCTGACCCCTATATCAAAATCTTACATATCAACCAAAAATCGCCAAAATACCAATTTCGCCAATTCAAGCCTAAATCTACTCTAGACCTCCAAAACCCATTCCAATCACGCCCCTAAGTGCCAAATCACCTCCCAAAGCTATCTGAACCATCAGAACTCACATCCGGGCCCTCTAACACATAAGTCAACATCCAGTTGACTTTTACAACTTAACCTTCCTCAAAAGAGACTAAGTGTCTCAAACCTTACCGAATCCTTTCCAAAACTGAGCCAACCAACCCAATAATAGAACTGATAAACAAAGCAATAAGAAGCATAATTGGGGAAACGGTGTGGTAACTCATGAGACGACTGGCCGGGTCGTCATAGCCGCGCCACTCAGACTCTGGCTAAAGTATGCCATTAACAGCTCATCTTTCCCACCAGCTCCTCTCATTTTACTGTAGAATCCCCTTAAGTGGGCCATGGATCTCCGTGCCTGTCATACAAGTCAAATTTGGGCGTTTTGAACCCAACAAGTAGTTGTATGTTAGGGAATAAACACAGATCTCTGAGGCTACACTTACTTGACCTCCCAACCCTTGCATGTTTCTGAGCGATTGTTCCAGGCTTCTCACCTTCCTAAACATCTCCTCCTATACCGGGGTTTTAGGTGGTTTCTCAGTCTCAACAGGGAGGTCGAAACGAGGAGTGTAGGAGTAATGATATGGGGCCTTGATAGTAGGCTCTGGGGGATAGTACTGATTATCTTGGGTCTAGAATAATGGCTCATTAGAAGATCGATAGAATGTAGCTGGCGAAGGTGCTACGAAAATAGGGGTAGCTGGTGGAGGGGGTATGGGGTTGTTTTGGCTGGTGGAGCTTGTATGGTTTGGGAAGTGGTGCCATGATAGTGGTGGTAAGGGGTGAAGCTTGGTGCATGTTGTGGGGATGAATCAACAGTGGGCGGTTCTTGGGATTGAGCTAGTGGTAGGACGAAAGCAGGGTTGGCGGGGTATGATGGTAGGGGATTCCCTTTCATCCATGCCTAGTACATTTCGGCCATCTGGTGTTTCAACTTATGTAACTCCTCCTTCAGACTAACCTCAGACTCCTCCACCTCTCTCGGTGGATCATTAACACTTGCGTCCAGTTCTTGGCCAGCCATGATCAACTTGTTTTTAGACCTGGTGTTGTACAGGTGGGTTGCCAGAATGCCAAACAAACTAACCACCTTCCTATTCTCAATGACAATAGCGAACTTGTTAGTGTTCAAGATTTAACAGATAGGCAACCGCACATTTGGGATGCAATGCACCCAAATAGTTAAAGCTTCTACCGTGTATTTGAACGGCTGCATGCTTTATCCCGGCCTTTAACTAACTCTTCTCATTTTGTGATTTCTCTTTTTTCCCCTCTTTAATAACTATTATCCTTTCCCACTTGTTTTTGTTACTTCCTTTTATTTTTCACTCGTTTTTCTCTCTCGTTTTGCCATTATTTCTTTCCCCTAAATTTCCTTTTATTTTCTCTCCTCTTTTCCCTTTTCATTTTATGGTTATGATCTAATCTTATGGGGATTGCTACGTATCATGACGTCGCATGAATCAGATCATTACGTAGTTCAGGGGATAAATGCGAATTAAAAGAAAGACACATTTTTGGTTTTTTCTTTTCTTTTTCTTCAAATTTTGTAAAGTAGAACAAGATAGAAATATCTTGATTACAATGACTTCCCTACAAACATAAATATTTTCAAAAACTAAAACAAGACTCAAAATGGACTTACAAACTCTAAAAGAAATTGCAATACAGACTCAAAAAATAAAATCAAGAATACATAAGTGCTTCCACTATTGCTCCAGTTGGCCTTGCTGCGGGCCTATGCGCCATATCTTCTTGGAGGCGAAATAGGTCATCCATGATCTGTCGAACAAAAATCATAACTTAAGTGAAGAACATGGACCGGGTCATATCTTCGCACTCGTTGCACTTCATCACAATGTAGTTCGCAATCCTCCTAACCCTCTCCCTGATGATTCCCTTCTCTTATAGCAACCGTCCAATCTGCTGAGATCTGGCTTCCAAAACTTGTTCGACTGTATGATTTTGCTCTTGAAGCTGCTGCAGGTCTTTTTCTAGCTGCGACATCAAGGCATAGCAGTGCTCCCTTTTTGCTTTGAAGTCTCTTGCTTGCTTGGTCATTTCGTTCTCAAGGACATTGACCTTTTTCTTTAGACCCACCATTCGTTTGTCGTACTTCTTCTTCAGTTGCCGAATGAAACTTGCCCGCCCCTCCGCATTCTTAGCTAACTTGGCTCAGGCCTCTGCTAGTTCAGCTTCAGTCCTCTCTAAATCAAACCCGTAATCACATACTCTTAGCATGAGCTTGTTTATAAGTTTCTTATCTTTTTCACTCATGACAGGGTTCTCAGCTTCTATTTTCATTTTTCAGATTTGGGCTCGGAGGGCTTCGTTTTCTTTGGCTAACCTCCTCCTTTCACCTTACGCTTCTTGTTCCTGGAGATCATTATTGAATTCCATGTTTCTCAATTTCTCTTCCAAGGTGTGAATGGAGGCTTGATATTTTTTCTCCTTTTCTCCCCAGGCCAACCTTTCTTGGACTTTATCATCAAAATCTTGAACATTAGGTCTATTGGCAGGCCACTCGGGCTCGAGCTCTGGCACGTTGTATGCACAAGATCTTTTCTCAAACCATGCAGCGTAATCTGGATCTACTTCCCCCTTTGTGACATCTAGTACTCGGGTGCCATTTTTCAGATATCGGCAACCATTCCAATCCTGCTGAACTAAAGTCTCGGGAAATGTAGCTTCTGGATGTAGCTCAATGACCAGGGTGGTTAGATCTTCATCTTTGGGCACCATCTGATATCTTCCTAACTGCCTTAAGACCCTCTGTGGTGCATATGGCCGGACACTCCTCAAACCCATCAACATTAGGTAACCCTTAGTAGCCGTCACGTGTATGGCTTCTGTCATCGGGAGCCATCCTATAGTCTACTCGACCTGACTTGCTTTTAGAGATTTCAAGTGGTAGACCCAGGCTTCAAACCCTTCTGGAGTATTGTAGTCTTTCACCCTTTCCTCGTATCTCTTGATGAAATTATCTGTTCTCGAACCATAGCTCATGAATTTGGGGTGATGGCGGAGATGCTCGATCAACCACATTTGTAGAAGAATATTGCAACCTTCAAAAAATTGAGCCTTCGCCTTGCACAATGTCAATGCTCGATAAATGTCTGCTAGCACTAATGGAGAAAGTGTATGATCTTTGTAGTGAGGACTTATGCAATTCTGGCCATACGAATATCCACTGTCCCTTCTGCATTTGGAAAGACCATAATCCCTAAAAATGCCACAATGAAAGCAAATCGACGATAAATTTGCCAGATGCTCTTATCTTGTTTGTTGTTCAAGCCCTTTTCATGCGTTTTGAACCCAGCTGAGTGCCTGAACCTGAAGTACAAGAAGTACAAAGAACAATATCCTTTGTTTACATGGGCCTTTTTCATTTGCTTACTGATATTCAGGAGGTCAAAGAACTTGTGCACAGAAGGAGCCCTTGGGAATATAAGTTGTTGTTTCCTCAAGTCCCGGCCAAACTCAATATACCCGGTCATTTCCTCCAGAGTAGGGGTGATCTCAAAATTCGAGAAATGAACAACATTGTGGACGGGGTCCCAAAAATTTACAAGGTAAATTTATGAGCCTTGATTAGATCTTCTTGTGGTTCAATTTCCAGAATGTCTATAAGGGCATTAAACTGCTATTTTACCCAATCCCAACCATCTTCATCTAGAGCATTCCACCACATACGCAGCTGCAGCTAAGCCTGTTCTATGACCAAATCTGATGGATTCTGGATAGTGTTCATTTGTACCTGTAGAAGGTTAAGATTAGGTTTAACTCTAGTGGCCTTTTTGTAAAACAAGTTTTTCAATTTTTAAAAGAAAAACAACGGACCATGACCCCCTCCCCTCTATGCTACTTTTAGCAAAAGTGGTCGTTTTTGCAAACGTGGCCCCTTCACAATTCTAAATAAATTTTGAGGCCGGGGGAAAGTACTTTATGGAAAAATGACACTTTACTGATAGACTTATCCATGCTTTACGAAAATAGCCCATCGACAACTGAAAGGTACTCTAAGGCTATCCCGACAAGAATGACTTAAGACATAACCGAAGCTGGGTCGGCTTATTCTCTTGACCAAAACCCAAACTACATCTATTTGACTATTTACTCTTCTTCTTCTTTTTTTTTTAAAAAAATAAGGCCAAACCTTATGTAGGTTGCCTACATATCCCACATCCAGTGAGAATCAGACTTACGTAGTTCGATCAGTTTTGACATATTTGAAAGAGACACATTATTGACTCATTCTGAAATGACTCTTTTTACTTGACTCTTTTTCTTTTCTCTCTTTTTTTTGAAAATTTTGGCAGAGTTTCTGGACATTTCCAAATACCAGAGATTTTTTAGAACCGGGCTTTATTTCTTCCCTACATCACTCTTGGTTTCCTTTTGATTTACTTTTCCTAGCCTGTCAACATGCAAGCCAAAATAATTAAATGTTCACATAGCACATAGGATGCATCAGGATGGTCTGTTATTTTGGGTATACCTATCCTAGACGGACCCAACCCCTGTGTTGAGTCCCCAAAGTCAAATGCACGTGATACAAACAAACATTCCTACTAGGGATCCGGCATGAGGTTTTGTTATTCTAAGTTTAAACCTGGGGTTATGTTCTTGACCTGGCTTACCGGAGCGGACAACTCAAGCCGAAGAGGGGGCAACGTACCGGGAGCACTAAAGTCTACACGGCCTTGTTACTGACCCAGCCTCGTTCTATTTGGTATGACTTTTACAGAAAAAGTGGGCCACGCGAACGTGTTCACCATTTTCACAAATAAAATAATATTAACAATAAATAAAACAAAATAAAATCATATTAAAAAGCTCGAATTCTTGAACCCTGAACCAGAGATTCTGGGTTCTTCTCCCCAGCAGAGTCGCCAAAGCTATCACACCTCCTTTTTACTACCCCAGAAAGGGATATAAGGGAGTTTTTTCCAATTTAAGTGACAATCGAAATGGGATTAATTATTAGATACAGAGTCGCCACTTGGGATAATTTATGGTGTCCCACCGGTTAAAATCCCGAATCGAGAAAATTGACTCTATTTACGGTCTGCGAACATAGAAATCCAGGTAAAGAATTATGCTAACTCTGGAGAAAGTGTTAGGCATTCCCAGGTATCGTGAATTTAGCACGGTTGCTTTGATCATACTTGGCTTATTAAATTGTCTAATTAATCATTTTAGAACCTATGTGCATTTGCCTCTTTAAATTAAGAAATTATCTTAAACGAGTCACACATACGTGTACTCATTTCCTTTGGCGCGTCAAAAATTATGTCACGCGAACGTGTCCACAATTAATAATGCTTTGTTATTATTAACAAAAGTTTGATTGAAGTTGTGCAAACGCATACTCTGATTTTTGTTTTTATAATCGTAATTATGTCACACGAACGTGTCCACAATCACGACGATATATTAAACGTGCCTGAAGCATCCTATGGATATTCATGTTTGAAACTAAATTAAGGTTTAATCTATAATCCTAATTTCCTAAGAAAGGGGATCGATTGCAGAGGTTCTAATTAGGAAAAAAAACATTGAAAAGCCTAGGTGTGATCCCAATTAGCTCTATCTGACACCAGCAACCTTTAATTTCTTGCAAGCAAACACACATCCAGTATTGCTATGTCCCTCATTATTCAATTATTCTATGAAATGTTCATGATTTAAAAATGCAGTAACAAGTATGGGATAAACCAAGCAAATCAGAATTCGGAGGAAACTTCAAAAAATCTTTAGCGAAAAATCTCAAATGCAACAAACGATATTAGATGAATTCACAGAAAACCATGAGATACCAAGCTAACCTTTTATTTTAAAAAAACTAAAAGAAATTTGTATTGGGATTTAATGAGGAATTTGACAATTGAAATACAAAGACAAGATGAATCAACCATTATAGCAACCCCTTAAAGGAACACCATCTTTGTAAATTAAAAAAAATGAATTAACAATACAAGAAAATTTGCAGAAGATGAATCAGCTATAAAAAGACAAAATGAACCAACAATTCTAACCTAAACCCTACAGGAATACTGTTTCAAAAATTAAGAAAAAGGGATCTTAAGCCTAAATGTTAAAAAAATAAATATCGGACAATTATATTACTCCCCTACAAAAGTCGAAACTAACCTCTTCCTTTACAGAATCGAAAATAAATGCTTAATTATTTGAGAAAACTGGAACAGATTCAATATATCACGTAAATTATGTCCAACTAGTTAGTTAATATTAAATTGAAATACAACTTTGAAGAACAGAGGATAGTGTACTCTATTTTCATTCAGTCCTGTAGCAAAAGAAACATGAAAAATGGGGATGAGAACTAAGAGGAAGCTGAATTAACCAAATAAATGACACAAAATCAAGCATAACAATCACACAAAATGAAGACGAGACCTGTTCCAAATTTGCTCCAACTCAACGACAAAACAGAATCATGAGGGAAACAATCCAATTGATGCAATCCAAAACAGATTAATTACACTAAACATAATTATCACTAAATTAATTTATATTATCAGATTCTAGAGCTTTATTCAAAGTAAGAAAGCTAAGAAAGATAGGATAGTATGAGAGTGGACCTATTGCAGCAAAATCTTTGTTATAAGAACAGAAAAGCAACTAACAATTACTAAATCTGGGCTCCAAACTCTAAATACAAGAATTGCAACAAGAAACGGACAAAGATCAGCACCTCGAACAGCAGCAGACTTAACAACTTTTCCAACAAATCCCATTTTTACCAGAAACACAGAAATTGAAATGAAAAGATAGAATCTATAGACTTCGAAATTTTAGCCAATAATCGACATCAAAATGAAATCATAGAACACTCAACAATATATTTTTTTTGTATTTTTTCTGCTCTCGGACGAAAATGAAGAAGAAAAATAGAAAAAAAAGAATATTTCGAACCCTAATTTTCCTCCAAAATTTCTCTCCAAGAAAAACCCTCAAAAGAATCTATCTCAAAGTCCTTTCGATTTTACTTCCCCGACTTTCTGAAAAAAATCTTCTCTTATATAGCCCTCGGGTATTCTCGAACCTTCTGCCCTCCTCTCCAAGAAATCTCCAAAAAAATCCCAAAATGAATATGATTTTACCCGTCTTTTGATGGAAAAAATGGACAAAAGGAGGGAATGGATCCAATTGAATTGAATCCAACGCCCCCCTCCCCCCATTTTTCCTAATTTCGATCTGAAGGTGTAAAAATCCGAAAAAACAAAAGAAAGGGCATGTGATGAAGGGAATCTGTCAGAAACGATTATACCACATTGGAGAGAGATGAAAGGAGGGGCCATGCGACGAGTTTAGAGATGAACTCGTCTGAAACTCAGACGAGTTTGGGTGAGCTCGGCGAGGTAGAATCGGAGGGGTGGGCGCCGTTTCTTGGTCTTTAGGTTTAGGGTTTATTTTGGGGAAAATTTTTATAAGGGGGATTATATATTAATGGGGCGGCGGGGCGGGTCAAGGGGAACAGGTCACGGATTAGGGTGTTTTCGGGCTGGGGTGAAGGGCTAAATTGGGGTTGGATTTTGGGCTTCAGCATTAATGTACCCAATGAAATTCATGACCAAACCTTTTCAATTCCCTTTCTCTTTTTGTTTTTTTTCTTTTTTTAAAAAAAAATCCTTTTTCTTTTCTTTTCATTAATTAATAAAAAATTTAAATTAAACCCTAAATTAACCTAAGTTGTGAAATTAAACTAATTATTAAATTACAAAATATATATAAAATATTCATCCTAAATTAAAAGAGAAAATTAATACTCCAAAATTAAAAGCTAAGAATGCAAAAAATGAGCCATTTTTATGATTTTTATTTTTAATAAAGTAATTAATTAATTAATTAATCCTAAAAAATAAAAAATAAAATAAAATCTAAATTCAATGCATGATATTTTTGGTATTTTTCATGACTTTAATAAAAGTAAACATGCACAGAAATGCAAACAATTAACAAAAAATCCCATAAAATTGCAAACAATTGGGAAAAATCTATTTCTTTAATTTGTATGAGTATTTCACTTAGGTCAAAAATCACATGCTCACAACGATGCTGCTATTATTCCTAAATACTGAATCTCCACGCTTCTAGCCTTTTATCGAAGAATGGACTATTCACGATCTTCTGCCTTTGAGTATCTCGTACGTTGTTCACCTTTACCTTACTTACCTTAAAATCTCGCATCGTATCTTCTATCTCTTTCATGACCTCCCTTCCACCTAGGTGTAATTTACGTCCATAACTTGAAGCTCTACTATAATACTTGCACCTCTGGTGCATACACAATTCGGTGGGAGTTTCGTACTAACTTCTTATGAGGCTGATACTTTTCCAACTAGCTTTATCGTAGGGTCATTATAGAATATGGTTGTTGTACTTACTCTTTTGTACCTCTGATATTATGAGTGATTCTACAATGTTCTCAATCCCGATTTCTATAATTTTCTGGGTCCAATAATCATACTCCTGATTTACTTGGTTGATGTAACTCTTTAGTTTCCTCTTCCTTCTGATCAGCCTTTATGTAAGCTTAAGCTATCTTCCGATTTGTGGCTCCTGATATTAGTTATTACTTTAGCCTTTCATGGGCATTATGGAATATCCATGATACAATCTTCTAACAACTCAATCCTTTGTCTATGCCCTTGGCTCAATTCTTTCTTTTAACTTATACCAGAGTCTTCTATGTATGTATGATTGTCAACATATATGCTGCATGTATAAAACTTCGAACTCTTAAGTGCGTTCAAAACGTAACTAACTTCGAATTTTTAATCGAATGATTCTTTCCGTTCATTCTCAGCTTTTTTTTAAATGTAAGCAATTACTTTTCCTGGTCTTCCTGACCCCTTGTTGCGGGCATACTTAACTTACCTTAGTGCCAACACATATTGAATTCCATACAACTCATGTGATCTCGAATATCACTTCTGATTTTACTTCACGTTCATTAGACACATCACTCCATATTTCCCCCTTTAGGGGAGTACTAAGAGTTCGGGTCATGACGATCTACCTATAGATATTTTACCTTTTCATCTTTGGCATCTTTTCACATCATCAATGACCCTTACTCGCCTTGCGGTAATCCTTATGTACCAAGGATAACAAAATTCCTTACTCGCAAGGGTGACACTTAGTCCAACTGGCACACATAGTCCCTTAAGCTTAACTTTGCTCCCATTGCTGTCTTTAGGGAAACGTCTTCCTGAATGACCATTCTTTGAATTTCTCATGAATCTTCTTCTGTTGTCCATTCTATTATCGCTTGACGAAATCTGAAATTCTCATGATGCTAATTATTATACAATCACTCAGTCCCTAATTCACGTTTAGTTTATTTTGTTCACCAGCCCATACTGATATCTATTACTTTGAGGTTTAACTTTCCCTTCTGGTAGTCGCGTTGGAGTCACAAACTTATTCCTTGAAATGAGGATATGACTTTATGGACTATACTCTTTTGTTGTCTCAAGGCCTATCACCTTTCGTCTTTTCCTTCACTTGACTGTAGACTATGTAATACTGTCATTTTTTTGACCTAACATTGTCATCCGCGTATCACATCTTACTCATAATGCTTCATTAACTCTCTTATTATTTCCCGCTAACATCTATGTCTATTACTTTATTCTGAAAACTCAAACAAGACATTCTTTTGCTTTTATCTCCCTTTTCTCCATCCATTGGCTCTTTGAATTGCCTAACATTCTTCCTCTACTAGGGGCGGAAGCCACACTAAGATAATATTTTTCCCCTCAGTATCCCAGTTCCTATCATTGTAGTACTCATATCTAGTTGTACTATTTTATAGTGCGACATCTGTGTGTCTCACAAGGAGATCTATTGGTACATTTACAATTTCATTCCAAAATGTCAACTAACGCAAACAATCCATTCACCATTTTGGGTTACTCTAACCCTAGTCGAATCCTAATATCACGTTCCTCTCTCAAACTACACACGTTAGCCCCCATAGGACATAACTAAGATAGATATAGCTGATTGTACATACCTTTGTTACTATTGAAAGTAACTCAAAATGCTTATATTTCTTTTCCTGAATTGTAAATAATGATCATCTTCACTAACGGGGTACCTCGTACCCTTCTTCATCTTGCTTCTTTTACTTGTTGAAATTTGTATCTATCTTCTGAATCTCTCATTGTTTTTCACCATATGGATGGATAGATATTCCTTCTTTAAGGCTCCTTGTCAAAAGGATTACATATCTTAGTATACATATGTTCTGCTAAATACCTCATATTTATCCATCACAAGCATGATGCAAAAATTGAGTTCCTCTGACTCAACTCTTCCACAGCTATATCTCTTACCAACCATCCTTCTAGATGTAGGCATCGTTGTATTACGAATAAGATAGAGTTTAGAAAATTGAGTTCTTACAACTGAGCTCTACCACACGATCTAGAGTAAGAAGAAAGAGTGACAGTCCTAAATACCCTATAGCCTCCTACTTATAAGTGTGGTGCACAAAACACCCATAACAAGACTCTATTAGGCACGACTTGTAGATTCCCTAGGACAGAACTGCTCTGATACCACTTTTGTCATGACCCAAACCGATGGGCCACAACGGGCACCCGGTACCTTACTCAACCGAGTACCAACATAACGTATATTTTCATGTCATACTATCATAGATAGCTAAGCTAGAAGGCGGCCGTGAGATAAGTAGAATACAACATGTGATACCAATTTATACATAAGACATACGGGCCTATAAGGCCAACATAACCACTTGTATACTAAACATAGGCCAACAAGGCCATACAATCTTTTACATACATAACATATGTCTATAAGCCTCAAAGAATATATAATTTTCATAAAGATTGGGATAGAGTCCCCCTATACCAAACAATACACGTCTAAGTCATACTAACCAAACAAGAAACTCCGAAGCAAATGGAGCGCACCAACATCTTCCGCTGAGATGATAGCCTACTTGGAGGATTCTCGACCTGTCTATCGGGACCTGCGAGCATGAAATGCAGCTTCCCTAGGCAAAAGATATGTCAATACGAATAATGTACTGTGATGACCTTCATCACTTGTGTTGCAAGTGCATTAAGTGTTTCGAGGCCTAAAAACCTCCATTTTACCTCCCCTTGATTTGCGTGTGTGGTCCGGACCTATATTCGGAAATCCTTCTATGTGAAAATATGAGAAATAGAAATTCTAGAGTTAAAATTTGATTATGGTTGACTTTGGTCAACATTTTGAGCAAACGGACCCGGATCCGTGTTCCGATGATCTCGGGAGGTATGTAGTAAGATATGGGACTTGGCTTATGCCCGAAAATGAATTCCGAGGTCCCAAGCCTTAGAAATTAATTTTTGAAAGAAATTATTTTACTGAATTATCTAAGAAATAAAGAAAAGAATTAGTGTTGAGAGACAGACGGGCAGTCCAAGCGGACTATTCAGATTTTGGAGGATATGCTCCGAGCTTATGTCATTGACTTTGGAGGCTCGTGGGATCAGTTTTTGTCCTTAGCAGAGTTTGCCTACAACAACAGCTAGCAGTCAAGTATTTAGATGGCTTCGTATGAGGCTTTATATGGTAGGTGGTGTCGGTCTCCGGTTGGATGGTTTGAGCCGGGAGAGGCTCGGTTGTTGGGTACGGATCTGGTTCAGGATGCCTTGGACAAGGTCAAGATTATTCAAAATAGGCTTCGTACAGCTCAGTCCAGGCAAAAGAGTTATGCCGACCGTAAGGTTCGAGATTTGGCATTCATGGTCGATGAGTGGGTATTGCTTCGAGTGTCGCCTATGAAGGGCGTGATGAGATTTGGGAAGAAGGGCAAGCTTATCCCTAGGTTTATTTGCCCATTTGAGATTCTTGATCGAGTGTGAGAGGTAGCTTATAGACTTGCATTGCCGTCGAGCTTATCAGCCGTGCATCCGGTGTTTCATGTGTCCATACTTTGGAAGTATCACGGCGATCCATCCCACGTGTTAGATTTTAGCATTGTCCAGTTGGGCAAGGACTTGTCTTATGAGGAGGAGCCGGTAGCTATTCTAGACCAGCAGGTCCGTCAGTTGAGATCGAAGAGTTTTCCTTCTATTCATGTTCAGTGGAGAGGTCAGCCTCCTGAGGCATCGACCTGGGAGTATGAGTCTGATATGCGGAGCCGTTATCCCCATCCTTTTCCCGACTCAGGTACTTCCTTCTTATGTTCGTTCGAGGACGAACGGTTGTTTTAGAGGTGCAGAATGTGATGACCCAAAAGGTCATCACTTTTGTTGCAAGTGCATTCAGTGTTCCGAGGCCTAAAAACCTCCCTTTTACCTCACCTTGATTTGCGTGCATGGTCCAGACCTATATCCAGAAAGCCTTCTATGTGAAAATATGAGAAATAGAAATTCTAGAGTTAAAATTTGATTATGATTGACTTTGGTCAATATTTTGAGAAAACATACCCGGATACGTATTTCGACGATCTCGGGAGGTCCGCAGTAAAATATGGGACTTGGGACTATGCCCAGAAATGAATTCTGAGGTCCCAAGCCTTAGAAATCAATTTTTGAAAGAAATTGTTTTACTGAATTATCTAAGAAATAAAGAGAAGAACTAATGTTTGAAACCAATGTTATCGGACTCGTATTTTGGTTTCGGATCCCGATACAAACTTGTTATATTATTTTAAAGATAACTGTGAAATTTGGTGAAAAACGGAGTTTATTTTACGTGAGTTGGACTTCCGGTTGAAGAGTTATGAACTTTGAACGTTCTTGATGAAAATGTTGAGTTTTGAGGTTTAATTCATGATTATACATGTTATTTTGATGATGTGATCGCACGATTAGGTCCATATGATGTCTTTGAGTTAGTATGCACCCTTGGTTTTGAGTTCCGAGGGCTCGGATGAGTTTCGGGTAGGTTCCAGGATGTCTTAGGGTTAAAAACATAGTTGTTGCAGGTTCAGAGAAGTGGAAGGCCTCTGAACTAACCAGTGCGGTCCGCGCAAAAAGGAATGATGTCGCGGAGGGGCTTGTGCAGCCGCACTGGATTTTGTGCGGACTGTGGTAAGGGCTTTGCGGCCGCACTAGATTCTGTGCGGTCCGCGGTGAAGAACATTTCACTGGTCCGACTTCGGAAGCCTATATCTTTTGATCTACAAGGAATTTTGCAATGATTCAATAACAAAAGTTGTAGCCCTTGGTGTCTATTTCCCAGAAATGCAAAGAAATCACAATTTGGACATTTGTAGAGAACGTTATGGCCAAACTACTAGAACATGTTACTGCAGTCAACCTGGTGAGCTGTGCGACCACACTCCATTTTGTGCGGTCCGCACAGTGGGTCTGAGAGGGGTATATTAAAATGGGATTTTCAGTTATTTCTCAGTTTTCAAAACCCCAAAAATATAAAATGCGATTTTTCAAATAACCTTTCTTATCCAAAACATTGGTAAGTGATTTCTAACTTGTTTTCTTCAATCATTAACATCTTTTAACATGATTTCAACTCAAAATCAATGATTTTCATGGGGGAAATTGGGTGTTTTGGGTAGAACCTAGGTTTTTCAAAAATTGGAGATTTGGACCTCGATTTGAGGTCCGATTTCAAAACAAATTATATATTTGGGTTCGTGGGGGAATGGGTAATCGGATTTTAGTTAGAACCTCGGGTTTCGACCATGTGGGCCCGAGGGCGATTTTTAACTTTTTGGGTAAAACATTAGAAAATTCATTTTCATGCATTGGGGTTGATTCATTTAGCATTTATTGACGTAATTAAGTAACTTGTGACTAGATACGAGCAAATTGGTGGTGGAATCAAGGGGTAAAGCTATAGTTGAATCATGAATTGTGTTCGTGGCATCGAGGTAAGTATTTGGTCTAACCTTAGTTTGAGGGATTAGGAGTTGTGTCTTATTTGCTACATGTTAATTATGGAGTACAACGTATAGGCATGGTGATGAGTATCTATACATTGGTGTGAAGCATGCCCATGAGTCTTGTATTATAATTGTTATGACTCCGTTGTTGTTTATTGTGCTTCATATGTTATTATCACCATTGTTCCCTTGCCGGGATGTTTGTTTGATATTATTATTCCCTTGCCGGGATATTTGTTTTGATAGTATTTTTCCCTTGTCGGGATGTTGTTGAAATATCATTGTTCCGTTGCCGGGATTCCTTGTGATTGTTGTTGGCTTGTAAATGGGAGCGGATGATACACCTACCACAAGATATAATGAAATGGGAGCGAGTGGTATGCCTACCACAAGATATAATGAAAAGGGAGCGGGTGGTAAGCCTAACACAAGATAAATGAAATGGGAGCGGGTGGTAAGCTTAACATAAGATAAATGAAATGGGAGCGGGTGGCACGCCTGCCACGAGATAAATGAAATGGGAACGGGTGGCACGCCTTCCACGAGATACAAGAATTGGGATCGGGTTGCACGCCTGCAACAAGATGTGAAAAGAAAGTGAAATCTGCGTTTGTTTTCTTTATTCTTGTTAGTGGTTGATTTTGATTCCTTTATAATTCTCTTGATATTCTGTTTTACCTATTATTCCCCGAAGCATGTTTCCCCCTCCTATCTTTATTTTTTATTTCTGTATTTCTTTTCCATTGTATATATATATTTGAACTTCACAAGTTTATTTGGTAGTCTGGTCCTAGCCTCGTCGCTACCTCGCCGGGGTTAGGCTAGACACTTACCAGCACATGGGGTCAGTTCTGCTGATACTACACTCTACACTATGTGCAGATCCCGGAGCAGCTTTTGGACCGTAGTGTGGAGGCTACCTTCAGTCCACGCGAAGATCCAAGGTAGATCTGAAGGCGTCTGCAGACCCTGGCGTCTCCCTCTATCCCTATTTCCTGTTTCAATTTCCTTTTATTCAGAAACAATGTATTGTCATTTTCTTCAAACTTTGTATGTAGTAATCTCTTAGACCATCTGTGACACTGTGACACCAGGTTTTGGGTGCTTTAGGTTCTAAGAGTTGTAATTGATGCAGATTTCAGATATTTAATTGTTATCTTCAGCTTAATTATTTAAAATTCTGTTATTTTCATGTCATCGCCTTATATTTGTTTTAAAAAAATAATCGGTTAATGAAGTAATTAGATCAAAGGTTTGGCTTGCCTAGCTCACATTAGTAGGCGCCATCACGACTCTCGAGGGTGAAAAATCCGGGTCGTGACATGTACCGAGTATGTAAGGCACATAAATACGTACATAGAAGACATAGAAGAACTATAGAGTAAATGACTCAACCTGTAAGTCTGGATAACTCTGTAATTCATGAAATAATTATAGTGTCATGCATATGCGTATGAATGTCATGTCGTGCATAGATACATGTGTTCATAACATCATCAAGCCTCTGAGGGCATCCCATCATATATAACGCCGTAACCTTTTCCCATATCCTGTATACATATATACGTGTATATAACACCATTTGGTCATGTGTCAATGTACATGTCTAAATGAATGTAATGCATAAGAAGTACGTCAATAAAATCTCTTGGAATGGCATAAGACCATTATGCCTCTGATTAATATCATGAAATAAACTTTACCAACTTACGTATTTTTGAGACCCATGAATAGATGATAGAATAATATGACACATGGGGAATCAAGAATATAAACATCTCTAGTATTTCTATGAATAGAGTCATTTATGAAAGTTGTGCGTTTGCTTGTTTCTTCTGTATAACTTGGATCATGCCAAAAAGAAAGAAGGGATAGCCTTAACATACCTAAAGTAGGGAAAATTCCATATGATATTCTTGGGAATGGTTGCATCTACTCTTTTTAGAATCACAAAACCTCACGTTGCTTAAGATGTTAATAAACCTCGTTGGAATGTTTGTTTCAAGGAATCTCGTTGAATTCCTAATGCTAGCGTTGGAATTGTTTGATTTTGATCGTTGGATCCTTGCTGCTGATTTTGGAATTGTTTTACTTTTGATTCAAGCACAATTTCTTTGATTTTTGATAATTCCTTTACTAAGTGGGGGCTGGGCCCCATTTATGGCTTAGTTGGCCAAAACATAATTCATATTTTGCCACATTTCATGTGATTACAAGAGTCATATGTATATAAACTCTTTGGATGCCACGTTAATGGGGTTCAAATCTTATCCAAAATTATTATTAATTAACTTGATAATTTCCTACTATCTAATAATTAATCAATTATCCATATAATTAAGAATTATCTCAACTTATTTAAAATACTATTCACTTTTAACATATCTTGTACACCTTACTATCATGGCCATGTAGTACCTTGTATTACATTAGTCCATAAATACCGAGTACTTTTGCTCGGGACGTATTTTATCCCAACATGTCAGACTTCGACGAAATTCATTTTCTTTGATTTGATTACCCTCTCAACTTCACGAATTTACTCATTACTTGTTTGAAATAATGTAATACTTATAATCCCAAAATAATCTCATTCTCGAACTTATGTCGCTTAACTTACGACAAAACTTTAACGCACGAAAAATGCAGGATGTAATATCTGATTTTTGAGCTTATATTAATTTACTTCTGGCGTACTTCCACATACAAAAACATGGGATGTAACAGATCAGCCTAGGGATAATAAAAAGAAGATTGATATGTAATTGCTTAAATTATTTAATTTTCAAAGTATATCTATTCTATTTATTAACTAAATTAATTTGTTTTCAGGAAAAGAAGTTGGGGCGTCCAATGAATCATGATGAGCTATTCAAGGAGACACATATTATAAAGAAGAAGAAAGAGTTGGATCAAGAAATGTGGGTCGATGACCGGGCCTCGATTCTATATGTAAGCTTTCACTTTTCTTTAAGTATTTTAATTTACTTTTATATAAATTTTGAAATACTAGTTCAATTTAAATTTTCGTATAAGGTCGCCACCAAACTAACGTGGAAGAACTCATCCGCACTCAGCCAGCTAGTGAATCGAGCGAGCCAACCCAACCTTCGGACGAGGATGCTAAAAGAATATGGATGGAGTCTACTGGTGGCCCAAAATGGGAGAAGGTATACGGGCTTCCTATTAAAAAGTTCCATCGCTATAAGTGTGAAATGCAAGGAATAAGGACTTCCTCACAAGGCGAGCAACTTAATGGGGAGAGCCTCTCCGCTATGCGGGAGACTGTGACAAAGCTCACATCCGAGCTAGAAGCGGCCAAGGAAAGAGAAAGGGTTAGAGATGCTCAATTCCTTGGCATGCAAGCTCAGATCAGAACTCTCCTATCTGCTGGAGTTTTTCCGTTGCCTCGGTCTCGTGAGTCGTTGCCAGAGGCTCGACCTTCATGGGATAGTTCCTCCCGTCATCCCCGTGATCGTTCCTCCCGTCCTCCCCGTGATCTTTCTTCCCATCCTCCACAAGATCCTTCTCTATACCGTCTGGTAGATGAAAGTTCATCAGACGGTGATGATGATGTTGTATAAAATACTCCTTGACTTTTATATACTTTGGACTAGACAAATAGAACCTGTTTTGAACTAGTTGTAATAAGTTTTAACTTGGTTTTGGATTTTTATGTTCAAGTGAACTTTAATTTGTTTGTTTTAATGTATTTTATTGATTGATTGATTGTTGTTGTTGTTGTTGTTTTATATTGCTATTAGGTGTATTGGTATGCTCACAGGTGATGTAGCTGCCAAAATAGGCATTTTATGCCAAGTTAAAACCCAATAAATTGACCAAAGTTGGTGGGTTTCTAGTAAAAAAAAATATTTTTCTGCAAATTACCAACCAAAGTTGGTTGGTTAATGAACAAGGAATTCCCAGAATTCAACATTATCGACCAACTTTGGTCGGTATTGCTAAATTTTAATTTTTTAAAAAAAATATATATATTTTCATTTACCGACCAACTTTGGTCGGTAATTTTTTAAATTTAATAATTAATAAAAAATATAATTTAAATACACTAACCAACTTTGGTCGGTAAAATTAAATTATTAAATTATGTTTCCGACCAAAGTTGGTCAGTTAATGTATTAAATTCTTCAGATAGTTATTTTAACATACCGACCAACCTTGGTCGATAATTACCGACCAACTTTGGTCGGTATATTAAAACGACCATCAAAATAGAGACCAAGCGTATTTGGACGCGTTTTGGTCAGTAATTGGCCATAACCAACCAATGTTGATCGGTTTTTCTGGTAGGTATTTACCGGGTTTCTAGTAGTGAAAGACACTGGTTAATTTTTAAAAAAAAATTAGAGAATAGATTGAGTTATACCGATATACAGTTGCAGCGCGTTTACTGCTCGTTTTACTACATCATTCTCTGGTCGACACTTAATTTTACTCTGGTTTAATGGCTACTGCTACATTGTACAATAGTCTACTGTCTTTATGTTTTTCTTTCCTTTAGGAAAACATAAAAGTTCCCGAATACAACATAGCTGGTTGATTAATTGTTGATAAAATATAAAACAATTAGTAGTTTTACAAGAATTCTTCAATTGACTACGTGTGCATCGGTCGGATCAGATCAGATTTAGCATATTTCGGATTGTAAATTCGGATTTCAGATTTTATAAAATACAATCCGAATTAAATGGATCGGATCGGATTTTAAAGTTTGAATCGGGTAAATATTTCGGATTTTCGGATTGAATTGTATGCCTTATTAATGCTACTAACAATCTAATCTGCTACTGCACTTTTTGAGGTTACTGCTATTCACTATTCTATTAAATTGAAAGGGAAAAAATGTCTTTCATTTTTGGTTATTTTCAAATAAATAAAAAGCTTAGGGATATAACCTTCGCCAAGGTGTTAGCCTAATGGATTAATTACGTTAACACTTGTTTTAGTAATTGGGGTGTATTATAGCTCTCAACTCTAATTTACGCACTCAATACCTCTCGGTCATATAGTGATTTTACCCAATTTGGCTCTCTCAAACCCAAACGGATATCAAACCAAATAGTTGACATGAGTTCAAGTCGGATTTTTCCAATCTCTAATTCAAACCTGTTTATCAGGCTAATCGAAAGCTTAACTAGCCTAATTTCTTGTTAGTTAATTTTTACTAGACTAAGTCTCTTTCTTAAATAAAGACCAAGTCAAAAAGGCATGAATCAATATTTATGACCATTAAATCTAAAATTAAAGAATGAACAAGGTTAAATAACAAACACTCAATCATAAACAAGTATTAGATTAATTACCCGTAAGGTTTACACACTAGGGTTGGGTCACAACTCTAGTAAATCTCTAGCTACTCATAGTAGAAATTGAAGAAAATAAAGAAGAACCACTAATTAAAGCCATAATATAAAATTAAAATGATAAACTATGGTGTTCTGTCCCAAAATAATCACAAATTACCCAAAATGGTAAACTACAACGGCTACAACTAAGAAAACTTCAAAATTTGACCTAAAAAGTGATTCCTAACTATTTATAGTGGCCCGAAATTCGCTGTAAAAATACCCTTCAGGAGGTTCTGTGGCTGCACAATTCCTTGTGCGGTCCGCACTTTGCTTGAGCTTGCAGGTTAAAGGATTCTGCAGCCGCACAACTTTATATGTGGCTACACTTCAGCTTCTTTGACTGCACAATTCGTGTGCGGTCTGCACTTCAGGAAAGTCTTCAGTCTTGGTCATTTTGCACACTTTATGAACTTTTTGAATTCTTGTCAATGCGGCAATGTCATGCGACCGCACAAATGGTGTGCGGTCCGCACTTCTCTTTAATCCACTTTTGAGTTTCAACACCAGATCTGCAGCTGTAGAGAGAATTTTGTGATCCGCACTTTCTTTTGCGGTCGCAAAAATAATTCTGCGGATCGTACTTTTAGTCTGTTGCGCCCCTTTTTTCCTTGTGAGCCGTAACACTCCTCTTTGAGTTGAATTTCTTCATTAGGATCTAAATATCCAACAATCCTACAATTTCTACATTTTTAATAGTTTTAGGAACATAAATCAACACTTTTGGACTAAGACTAAAGCAAAAAAAAATTAATAAGTGGTCAAAATCCACACTTATCATCTCCCAAAACTTAAGTCTTTGCTTGTCCACAAGGAAGTAGATTAGTTCCCACCTCTTCAGAGCGAAAGATCTTTTAGCGAGTCAATGGTAAGTTATTCATACTCAGTTGGGACCAACAATTACCCATACTACCATGCATTATCAACAAGGTGACAAGTCAAGTATCATGCACATATAGTTCTAATGTGACATTTATTGACTTTATTCATTAAGGACTCTTGTTTTATCATGTAGATTATGGTGGACTCAAAACTCTTCCTCCTCTACCTTGCTTTTTCCAAACTCACTTCAAAAGTTAGCACTCGATCTTAAGATTCATGTAAGGTTCACTCTTTTCTCACAAGAGAATGTCACAAATACAGCTTCAAATATATAGGATTGCCCCTCAGGTAGATCACCACTAATATAAGCTCACTTGGTTCGAACTCAAATAGGACTTCTTTCGAGTTGTAATGAAGGCTTTTGGATTGGGGTAGTATACCATATGAGCAAGTGGTTACACCTTTCATTAAGCACTCTACATTTTTATTTCTTGGCTCACGATTACTAATTCTTAGAGGCATTCTTTCTTTCTTTTTTTTGGGGGGGGGGGGTCTTTCTTTTTCATTTCATTCATTTTCTCCCTTGATACACTCAATCAAAAATAAGTATTAGATTAATTACCCATAAGGTTTACACACTAGGGTTGGGTCACAACTCTAGTAAATCTCTAGCTACTCATAGTAGAAATTGAAGAAAATAAAGAAGAACTACTAATTAAAGCCATAATATAAAATTAAAATGATAAACTATGGTGTTCTGTCCCAAAATAATCACAAATTACCCAAAATGGTAAACTACAACGGCTACAACTAAGAAAACTTCAAAATTTGACCTAAAAAGTGATTCCTAACTATTTATAGTGGCCCAAAATTCACTGTAAAAATACCCTTCGGGAGTTTCTGTGGCCGCACAATTCCTTGTGCGGTCCGCACTTTGCTTGAGCTTGCAGGTTAAAGGATTCTGTAGCCGCACAATTTTATATGTGGCTACACTTCAGCTTCTTTGACTGCACAATTCGTGTGCGGTCTGCACTTCAGGCAAGGCTTCAGTCTTGGTCATTTTGCACACTTTCTGAACTTTTTGAATTCTTGTCAATGCGACAATGTCCTGCGGCCGCACAAATGGTCTGCGGTCCGCACTTCTCTTTAATCCACCTCTGAGTTTCAACACCAGATCTGCAGCCATAGAGAGAATTCTGTGATTCGCATTTTCTTTTGCGGTCGCAAAAATACTTCTGCGGATCGCACTTTTAGTCTGTTGCACACTTTTTTTCCTTGTGAGCCGTAACACTCCTCTTTGAGTTGAATTTCATCATTAGGATCCAAATCTCCAACAATCCTACAATTTCTACATTTTTAATAGTTTTAGGAACATAAATCAACACTTTTGGACTAAGACTAAAGCAAAAAAGACATTAATAAGTGGTCAAACTCCACACTTATCAACTCCCAAAACTTAAGTCTTTGCTTGTCCACAAGAAAATAGATTAGTTTTCCCTTCATCAGAGCGAAAGATCTTTCAGCGAGTCAATGGTAAGCTATTCATACTCAGTTGGGACCAACAATTACCCATACTACCATGCATTATCAACAAGGTGACAAGTCAAGTATCATGCACATATAGTTCTAATGTGACATTTCAGCTTCTAGAATTGACTTTATTCATTAAGGACGCTTGGTCTATCATATAGATTATGGTGGACTCCAAACTCTTCCTCCTCTACCTTTCTTTTTCCAAACTCACTTCAGAAGTTAGCACTCAATCTTAAGATTCATAAAAGGTTCACTCTTTTCTCATAAGAGAATGTCACAAATACAGCTTCAAATATATAGGATTGCCCCTCAGGTAGATCATCACTAATGTAAGCTCACTTGGTTCGAACTCAAATAGGACTTCTTTCGAGTTGTAATGAAGGCTTTTGGATTGGGGTAGGATACCATATGAGTAAGTGGTTACACCTTTCATTAAGCACTCCACATTTTTATTTCTTGGCTCATGATTACCAATTCTTAGAGGCATTCTTTCTTTCTTTTTTTTTTTGGGGGGGGGGGTTCTTTCTTTTTCATTTCATTCATTTTCTCCCTTGATGTTAGGTATAATTACTTCTTTTTTATAACATCAACCCTTCCTTTTATACTCTGTCATGTATTGTTTCTATTCCTTTTCTTTTCTTGCCTTCTTTTTTTATAGAGATCATTTCTTTTCTCTTTTTGGTGTCTTAATGCCTCTTTCAAATTCCTCAATTCTCCCCCATAATTATGTCTTAAGCCACTTATTTTACAAGAGTATTAAGGAATGTCTAGGTGCCAATAGAGGATCACGACAAAATGGGTAAAGTCTTATAACATGATTATCAAATGAGAAAGGCTAGAGGCTCAAAGGAGGTTGACTAAGGATAACAACATTGGTTGGTAATAACAAGCTCAAACAGACTAAGGAAAGCCTACAATCATTTCCCAAGCCAAGCAAAACTTAGGATTTTGCCTTGAAACACATTCGGGGCAAGTTCTAGACCATTCGCATGGGTACTTGGACTAGCAACAAATCACCTCACCCTCACTCAACTAGACCGTAAAATAGGATAGTGTCAATAGCCTAAAAGAACCACAATCAAGTTAAATATCACTATAGTCCAATAAACCACTCGATGGTTACCAAAGTCAACTCAAGAGTCTCAAAGTCACTAACTAGAGCTATTTTCTTTCAAAAATCTTGTTTCAAACCATAAGTACGTATTTAAGTGTATTGGTACCAAATGAAACCTGAATAGCTCTTTTTCGAGAATGACTTGATTAGGCCTTTTAGTCATTATTACTACTATTATTATTACCTTAACACAAAAACGGGTTTATTCCCTTAAAAAGGTTTTCATGCCATCCATCGTTGGGACGAGTCACCCGATTCATACAAAACTACCTTTGAAAAGAACAGTGGCATTAAGAAAATAAAAGGCTTATTATCCAACTACTACGAAAAACCTAAAGAGAAGCTACAAACAAAAAAACATAAAGTGAAAAGCTAATGAACAAAACCACTAAAGATAGATAAACTAGAAATGAGAATAGGAACAAAATCATCCAGCTATTACA
Source organism: Nicotiana tabacum (assembly GCF_000715075.1). Taxonomy (NCBI): domain Eukaryota; kingdom Viridiplantae; phylum Streptophyta; class Magnoliopsida; order Solanales; family Solanaceae; genus Nicotiana; species Nicotiana tabacum. Next base: position 52,085,088 of record NC_134087.1, on the reverse strand, counting down.
GTCCAAATGTATCAATCAAACAAACTCCACCTCCCCCGAATAAAAGTAAGCATTGTCCCCAATGTTTAACAAAATAAGAGTGAAAAGAGAGAGGGCGAAAGAGACTCCCTAAAGATCCTTGGACATCTCAGTGTCCCCAGCAACATCATCTCCCACTGGATCAGCCAACTATATCTCATCATCATCATATCTGGGAGTGGAGGGAGTGGCAAACATCACGCGTACTAACTCAGTAGTGTTGATAGCAAGGTATGGCTCATCAGATTGGCCAGCTGGTGCAATCGATGCAGATGAGTCTGGGCAAACTGGTCTAGGTCAAGTAACATATCAAAAGGTAGATCCCCAGCTGTCGCAAGTCTAGTCACCTCCTTCCTGAGCTTATCCACTGATATCTTGCTTGCCTGAGACTTCCTCATCTTCTTCACTTACTTGGCCAACTCCTCAATAACCGACCCGTGCTATACCAGAGTGTCCATGATCATCTTCTAGTTTTCCAGAATCTTCTTCAACTTCTCATCAAGATCAGAGGATACATGTAGTGCCTATGCAGATGACTGCACTGCAATAGTACTAGATATGTTAGACAACTCTAAAGTAGTTGCCTACATCCAGTTATTGAGACTCGCCAATGCTTGGGAGACTCACAGTGCAGATAATGGAGTTGTAGGCATGGGCACCAGCATCGGAGTTGTAGCAGGGGCTTGCCTGGGGGCTGTGGTAGGACCTAAAGATGGTGGTGGTGGCATAGCAACACCACTAGAAGAGGACTCAATAGAGGTAGATGAAATGTCAGTTGTCTTAATAATTACCACTACCGGCTCATCAGACTGGCATGTGGTGGTAGAAGGGTGAGCTCTCTTCTTTGGGTTGGTCGCATCCATCAATGAATACCAGTCAAATGGCTTCTTCGGATTCACCTTGGTGTCATATGATCTTGGCTCTACCTTTGCATCAGTGAGGTATTTTGTGGTAGTGTTGGGATAAGGATAGACCATGTTGGTTTGTTGTGATACCAATGAAATATTGGCCGACATCATGACACCCACATTAATTGGATACCGGCAATGATAGAAGCCATAAGGACAACACATGGAAGAGGCAAGTGAGTCTCATTCTAGCAAGGATCAAGTCTTCTATACATAAAAATCTGTCATTCCTTTGCCTTAAAGCTCAAAGTGTTCTGCTGAATGGGAACCCCAGCGGTGATCCATGGTGGTGGTGGCCTTAGTGGTGCTAAGATCTCCGCTAGCCATGGTCAGACTTCTTTTGTAGCACATTTCTCTAGATACTCATTCAGCTCTAAGTCCTTAAACCTCAAATACGCGTTTAGTGTGTGCTGATCAAACTTCTCCTTGAGGTTGCATACTTTGGTCACCTTTATCCCCTTATTGATGTGAGAAACATTGGCATAGAACTCTCGGACGAGGTACTCTTTGGCATCTTCAACTCTCTTAGTAAACCATGTCCAGCCCTTTCTTGCTTTGAACTACCTAAACACTACGAGGTTGTATCTATTCAAATCCTTCAAGAGAAACTACCACTCAAGTTTCAAGGATCTTACTGGCCACCACATTAGAAAGTCAGTGAAGGCAGCCAAGATAACGAACCTATCCTTCCATATCTCCTTTTTATTCGATCTCTCCATACCTGTGGATGTACCATCTCCCCCTCTGCCATCATCGAGGATATACTGTATAGTTTGTGTATCTTTGTCTAGGGCAACTGCTGGCTCAGAGGTCTGGCTAGCAATTTTTGACCCTCGGAAGTGCTGTGAGATAAAGAGGCCTCATCCGTTAGCTAAAATCACCCATGTGGCCTAGACTGTGTGGATAACCGCTCCTCCTTAATAGAGTTTGAGCTGCCCTCGAAAGCTTCCCTAAATGGGACATAGGAACTAGACTCGGAGAGGTATGCACCCCTCCATCTGCCTGCAGTGGTCTTCTTTCAGATAGTTTTAGGCTAGTTAAGGGGCAAGGTACCTCTACCTCGACCCGTAGAGGATTCACCTCTTCTTTTAGTAGTTTCGCCGTGGCAACATGATCGAATCATTATATGTAACAAAGCAAACAAGATTCTTAGTTGCAAGCCATCATTCAATATATTCAAGACTTATGTAGGCAAGAGGGAACAATGTGGACACAATGCAGTTACGACAAAAACAACAGGCTGCTGGAATTGGGATCTGTGGTCTGCACATTTTTATGTACAGCCTCAAACAGGAAGTGCAAATTTCACAATTGCAAGTGCGACCGCACTTCTATCAAAAAACATCAGAGGCTCAGAAGCCCCTCTCTGAAGTTAGTGCGGAGGCTATTTTGCAGCCGCATAATACATTTGCGGCCCACACATTTTTGAGTGCGATCTCTCTAAGATTTTCGTGGTCCGCACAATTAAATTTTATATGCGGAAGCACTTGCTTCACCAGGTTACCCAAAATACCAAAACTGTGGACCGCACAAATTCAAGTGCGGCCGCAGATTTCAAAAATTACGAATAGGCTCTTTTTTTTACTTAGATTTTGCAGTTACTTGTACAAATAGACATGGCAACATGGTATAAAAATTAAATCTCACTAACCCAACTCATTATAGCCTGTATTATCAACTACCAGTTTAGATCTACCCTACCTGGACACATGGATGAACTCTAATAACAGATAGCCTAAAATGAATCTATAATTTTAAAAAGTAAATTAACACAAAAATTTAAGATGAAATTAAGTATACCAAGTAGAGTGAGTGCACTAAGTGTATATGCACAAGTAGGTGGGGGGGGGGGGGGGACAATGAAAATCTCTCAAGAAAATTGCAGAGTAACAATGATTGTGAGGAGAGTGAAAAGTGTAAAATGAACTCAAGATTTCTATTTATACTAATAATCCTAAGAGGGAAGAGGGGTCGACTGCGGCCACAAATTTTTATGTGCGGTCCGCACTGTTGCACCTGGGTCTGCCCACTCTGAAGTACGGTTCGCACATTTTTTAGTACGGCCGCACAAATCATTTTGCTGCCGCAGATTTGCATAACACTGACAGACTCCAACTTCAGAGAGTTCACATTTTCAAACTTTGGCGAGCTCTCAATTGTGCAGTCCGCATATGAAATGTGTGACCGCAAATGCCTTTCTACTATGGCATATAGAACTGTGCGGTCCGCACATCCTTCAACACTTAGCCATTTTTTTTCATCCTTCTTGCAAGTCACACTCAACCTTGTAGCGCACTTTCAATCAAGTTAGAACATAAATAACATCTAAATACAAAAAAAAAGTATATGAGTTGCCTCCCAAGAAGCGCTTGACTTAACATCGTGACACGGTGCAAAGTACCCTCAAGTGAAGTAAATGACTACTACCCGCGTGGTTATCTCCAACCTTTCCCAAGTAGTGCTTCACCTGGTGACCATTGACTTGGAATACTTCAATGTTTTTGTTCTTCAGGTCGAATGTACCAAAAGGTGTCACACCAACAATTTCGATTTTACCACTCCACTTGGATTTTAGCTTGCTAGGAAATATTCGCAACCTTGTGTTAAATAACAATACACGATCGCACATCTTAAACTCCTTGTTCCAAATGTATTTATAATGATGATATTTTGTTTTTTCTTTGTACAAGGATGAATTGGAATAAGCGAGGTACTAGAACTCATTTAATGCATTCAAATCTGTAACCCGCAAGTTAGTGGCTACATCCCAATCAAGATTCAATTTCTTTAGAGCCCATATTTCTTTGTGCTCTTGTTCCACCGGAAGATGAAAAGCTTTTTCGAACACCAACCAGTATGGAGACATTCCGATAGGTGTTTTGTAAGCATTATGATAAGCTCATAACGCATCATCAAGCTTCTTGGACCAATCCGTTCGATTAGCATTTACTGTTTTAGACAAGATACTGTTTATCACCCGGTTGGAGACTTCCACTTGCCCACAAGCTTGTGGATGATAGAGAGTGATGACCTTGTGAGTAACACTATACTTGCTAAGTAAAGTGTCAAAAGCTTTGTTGCAAAGTGTGATCCCCCATCGCTTATGATTGCACGTGGAATACTAAATCTTGTAAAAATATTCTTCTTCAAGAAAGCCGCTACACTTCTTGCCTTACTGTTGGGTAACGAGATGAACTTAACCGATTTGGACACATATTCCACTGCGACCAAGATGTAGGTGTTTCCATAGGAGCTTACAAAAGGGCCCATGAAGTCAATGCCTCAAACATCGAAAATATCAATATCCAAGATGGTTGTGAGAGGCATTTTTCTTTGAGATTTCACCGGCTTGTTGACATTCATTACATCTTTTCACCAAATCACTAGCATTCTTGTAAAGAGAAGGCCAATAAAAACCACAAATAAGCACTTTGGCCGATGTTCTTGCTCCACCATGATGACCATCATATGGTGAAGAATGACAAGTCATAAGAATATCACCTTGCACTTTTTCTGGTACACGCCTCCTAATCACTCCATATATACAAATCCGAAAAAGGTATGGTCCATCCCAATAATAATCTTGACATTCTCTTTGAGCTTCTTGCTTTGGTTTAAAGAAAGCACATCTGGAACGATTCCATTCACAAGAAGATTTTCTACATTCGCGAACATGGCACCTCTTTCATTGAAATTGCCAAAAGTTGTCATCGGGAAAGGAGTCATACATTTCAAGGCCATGATGCGGCCTCCCCTCCTCCTCCAAATGAGACAAGTGGTCCGCCACTTGGTTCTTACTACCTTTCCTATTTTGTATATCAATATAAAATTCTTGAAACAAGAGCACCTGTCTCATCAACTGAGCTTTGGAATCCTTTTTGCTCATAGAATAACGAAGTGCTACATGGTATGTGTGGACAATAAGTTTGGCACCCATCAAGTATGACATCACTTCTCAATTGCAAACACAATAGCAAGGAGCTCTTTCCCCGTAACGGTATAATTGAATTGGGCACTATTTATGGTCTTACTAGCATAGTAAACTGGATGGAAAATCTTGTTGATGCATTGCCCCAAACTAGCCCCAACGGCTACATCACTTGCATCACACATGAGTTTAAAACGCACACTCCAATTTGGAGCTGTAATGATAGGAGTAGTAGTCAACTTGAGCTTCAACAATTCAAATTCTCTCATGCAATCATCATTGAAATTGAACTTAGCATCCTTCTCAAGGAGCTTGCACAATGATTTCACCACTTTGGAGAAATCTTTAATGAAGCGCCGGTACAAAACCTGTACAGCCTAGGAAACTCCGCACACCCTTCATCGAATTTGGGGGTGGAAGCTTAGAAATCTCCTCAATCTTTGACTTGTCAACTTCAATTCCACTCCTTGAGATTTTATGGCGAAGTACAATACCTTCCTCAACCATGAAATGGCATTTCTCCTAATTGAGTACCAAGTTGATTTTGTCACATCTAGCCAACATTTTGTCCAAATTTGCAAGGCAATCATCAAAAGAATCCCCAACCATTGAGAAGTCATCCATGAAAACTTCAAGATAGTCCTACTACCATGTTCGTGAAAATAGCCATCATACACCGTTGAAAAGTTGCCAATGCATTGCACAGACCGAATGACATCCTCTTGAAAGCAAAAGTACCACAGTGATGTGTAAAGGTTATTTTCTCTTGATCTTCCGGAACAATGAAAATTTGGTTGTAGCCCGAGTACCCATCAAGAAAGCAATAGAAAACACATCCATCCAATCTATCGAGCATTTGATCTAAGAAAGGAAGTGGAAAGTGATCCTTCCTAGTCACTTTGTTGAGCTTGCAATATTCTATAAAAAACCTATGACTGGTCAACATTCTTGTAAGAATCACTTCATTCTTATTATTGGTAACCACCTTCATGCCCCCTTTTTTAGGACATGTTGAACGGGAGAGGTCCATGAACTATCGGAGATGGGGTAGACAACCCCAACGTCCAACCACTCGATAATCTTCTTCTTGACAACTTCTTGCATAGCCTCATTAAGTCTTATTTTATATTCAATGGATAGTTTGGCACCATCCTCCAACTTGATCTTATGCATGAAAAAGACGGGGCTCATACCCCGAATATCCGCCAAGGTCCACCTAATAGCCTTTTTTCTCTATTCTAGCACCGCCAATGTAGAATCAATGTGCACGTTAATCAAACAAGAGGAAAGAATAACTATTAAAGTAGAACAAGAGCCAAGAAATTCATACCAAAGTGTGGAGGCAATGGCTTCAACTCCAAAGTAGGTGGCTCCTCAATAGAAGGCTTTGTAGGAGGAGTCTTCCTATTTTCAAGATCCAAAGATAATTTTTGGGTTGCGTAGTTGTACGACCCCATTCCTTGCAAAGAGTTCTCGCTTTCCATGAAACCATCCATCTTGTCATCATCAAAATTGAGCAACACGACCTCCAACATATCACCAACATTGATAGTGTCACTTGTATCATCAACCATAACATCAGTCACCAAGTCCGCAAAAGATCATATTTCATTGCTATTTAGTTGCCACATGGACTTACACACATGAAATACCACTTTCATCACCAACCCGGAAAGTGAGTTCTCGGACTTCTACATCACAATGAGCCTTACCCGTAGCAAGGAAAGGTCTACCAATAATGATTAGCACTTCATAATCAACTTCACAATCTAGAATGATAAAGTCCGTCAGAAGAATGAATTTATCAACCTAGACCAAAACATCTTCGATCACACCCAATGGCCTTTTCATGGTACGATCGACCATTTGCAATCTCATAGAAGTGGGTTTTGGTTTCCGAATCCCCAAATTCTTAAAAATCGAATAGGGCATTAAATCTATACTTGATCCAAGATCAGAAAGAGATTTAGAAAACTCGACACTTCCAATTGTACAAGGAATGGTGAAAGCACCGGGATCCTCCAACTTAGGAGCCATTGAATGAACAATCTCAGTCACTTGATGAGTCACTTTGGTAGTCTCAAAATTCATCGACCATTTTATTGTCACAAGATCTTTCATAAACTTTGCATAATTGGGCATTTGTTCCAAAGCTTCAACCAATGTCACATTGATTAAGAGACTCTTCATTATTTGAATGAACTTTTTGAATTGATTCTCACCATTTTGCTTGGCCAGTCTTTGAGGGTATGGAGGTGGAGGCTTAGGCAATGGTGCCTTTTCTTTTTGCACTACCGGTTCCGGTATGTCAATGATGTATTCCCTAGACGGGTTTACCGCCTCTTGAGTCTCTTCTACACTACCATCAATATCAATACAAACTTCCTCATTTTCTTGAACCACATTGTTTGAGGTCTCTTCTTCTTGCATCACTTGGTCATCATCAACAAGTCTCTAGTAACTTGAGGTAGTTGCATTCCCGCCTCTTCCACTTCTTGTGATAAATGCCATAGCATGCCCCATATTATTACCACCTTATGGGTTCACCACCGTGTCACTTGGTAGTGCACCCTTAGGACAAGAATTTTGAGTTTAAGAGGTTTGCCCCATTTGAACTTCTAGATTTTGGATTGATGTGTTGTGTGAGGCGAGTAAGGCATCTGAATCAGCATTCTTTCCATCATTTGCTTGAACATATTCTCAATACATACCATTTCATTATTTGAAGAACTTGAACCATGGGAAAGATAAGGATTTGGTTTGCTTGGTTGTTGATACGTTGGGGGCCTTTGAAAATCCGACCCCCGATTGCTTTGATCCCCGACAACCTTGGTTGTTGCCTACCCAAATTTCTTGGTTGTTTCCACTTCAATTTTATTGATTATTGTTGTTATGACAATTCCATTGATTATTAGAACTCCAATTGCCATGGTTGTTATATGGTCTCTATAGTTATTGGTTTGGGCCTTGGAAGTTATTTCTTTGCCCTTGAAAATTATTCATATTGCACTTCTTCCTCTTGCTCACTGTTGATACCCAATTCTCCCTATATATTTTAAATATGCATACATACCTTCAAAATAGCATATATATGCATATATAAGCATGCCCAAGGTTTTTATTATTTTTTCCATAATTTTTAAGGGTTTAAATTGATTTATTTTCTTCCTTTTTATCCATAAAATCCCCAATAATTATTTTCAAAATTATAGTTTTGATAATTCATCTATTTAATTTCTATATTTATGCCAAAATATGGCTAATGTAATTTTTATGTATTTTTACAATTACATTTGGTATTTTTAAAGCTAAATTTCATATAATTGCAATGTTAGCCCATTTTGAGATATAATTATGTTTTACATGCATAAAATTGGATCTTGTATTTTTAAATTTTTAATTATGTATTTTAAATCTCTTTGGCAACTTAAATTATTTTCCAAAAATTATCTATTTTTTTATTAATTAAATAGGAAAACACTGGCTATTTAAATTATAGCCAATTTGGCTTTCAATTATAGCCAAATCAGACCCCAATTCCCAGCCTAATTTTACAATTAAAAAACCCGACTCATACCCTATTAACCCTTACCCAAACCCGGAACCCACCTACCCGTTTTAACCTTGACCGTTGATCTGGGAGATCAACGGTCCAAATAATTCCTTTCCTTTTTAATTTCGAAACGACCCCTAAACCTAATTCATTTCCCCCAATTCGCCGCCTTCAGATGCTCTCTCATCTCTACTCTTCTCTCAAACCTAACCCTAGACTCCTCCACTCCCCTCCGCCTCCAGTCATCTCCGGCGACTATCCCTTTCAACCCTAGCCTCCAATGGGTCTCTCATCACCCTGCTCATCATCTCTAAGGCCTTCAAGGATCCTGGGCCATGTCGATTTGGACCTAGGGTTTCTGTTTCTATTACTTATGGGTTCTCCAGGTGTGATTTTGGAAAAACTCACACCTTATATGTCACAATCGGTGAAGTTTCAACAGGTTCTTTTGATTTTTACTTGGGTTTCTTTTTAAAACCTTAACTCTCTTCTGAATCTCTTAGATCTATGTTATTTTTATGATTTAAACCTATTTACTTCTGTGATTTGCTTATTCTCGAACTTTCTTCTGAAAGATCTTCTACTCTAAACCATTTTCACTCCCTTTGAATACTAGGGTTTTCAGAGTTCTTTCTATACCTGTTTCGACTGATTTCTTTATGATTAAACCTTTTTCATTGTTTATCTCGACTGATTCTAAGTTCTTAGTACTTTTTAACTCAACTCTATTAAAAAGCCCTAATTTCTTAAAGATTTTCTTTACGTGTTTCTGTAAGTTAGCATGATTTTCTTTACCTATTTATGTGTGGTAGCTTGATTTTCTTATTGTCTCTGTGTGTTAGCTTGATTTTCTTTACTTTGCTTCTGTGTGTTAGCATAATGTTCTCCACTTTAGTTATGTGTGTTAGCATGACTTTCCTTTACTTCGTTTCTATGTGTTAGCCTGTTTACCTGGTTCTTGTTAATCTCTTGTGGTCACCATGCTTCGAATGTGTTCTGCTGAATCTCTAGCCTACTTACATCACCTCTACATGGCTGTGTTTGCTCATCTTTTGTTTCTTTCTACCTATATAATCGGCCATGTTTGTTTGCTATTTATATGTTGAGGTATGTAGAATCATGACTCCCCATGATTGATTCTGATTTTCCTTAACTTTTGGTAATTGAATTTTCCTTCAAAGTCCTAGAATTCTACTCGTCTGTTTGAATTAACTAATTGCATTACCTTATTTACTATGGTACTTTGTTTTACTTAGTCTTTCCTTAATTGGGTCTTTCTGAATTTGGTCCTAATTGACTACTTTATTTCCACTGAATCTTGACCCTTTCCTTATTTAATCATGCACTAATTTTCCTTCATTCCTTATATGGTACTGAATCTTCCCGTTTGGCCTTGACTCCTTTAACTCAAGGAAGTACTTCCTTGATTCTCTAGATGATTGATTCTGAGTTCTTAAAATAGTATACTACTATGATTTATTTTACCTTATTCCACTACCTACTTTCAACTATAAATACTCTAAGTCTTTCACAAACAACACACACACTTGGCTTTCAAATCCTCCCCCCCCCATCTCTTACTTAAAATCTCTGTGTTATTCTACTACTACTAGTCGGCTGCAAGCCAAGGCTAATAATCTGTACTCCTTGGTTCGTTCATTCTGCTTACTTTCTATCTTCACTGGTATGTCCTAGTTTAATTTAAAGTCTCAACAACAACATGTTTCTCTTCTTGTTTCAGTTTCTTTTATTTCTAGCCTGCTTTCACTTGCGGTTTTGTTGTGAAGTTTGTAGTTAAGCATGCTAATATGACTTCCCCTTTAAGTTCATGTATTCCCTTTGTGTGATTCAAGCATGCCTGAACAATTGTATTCTTTTACCTACTGTGCACTTGCCACTTTGTGAATCCCAAATCCCTACTCCCCTCTATGTGTTCATGACTGGTTTGTGATTATGCTAGTGTCAAACTATCTCTGAGCAGGTCCAAACCAGTCCTAATAATCCTGCTAGGGTCAGGTGTCTGCAGTCAATGTCTATGTATCCCCAAACCCCTTAACCCTTTTATGATTACTGAATTCATTTACTCACTATATATGGTCCTATCCTAAAATGTTTGAACTCTGTTTACTAAGCCAACTTCTTTTCAACGACCTCTATTACTAATTGCTTTCAAAATAGACCTTTCAGTCCAGTCTTTAATAAATTTCTTTCAAACATGTGTCCTGCACTTTCACTCTACTCCTAGTTAATAAGTTCTGCCCCCTCTAGTTTGTGTACTGCCTTGGGATCCACTTGAGAACCCTTGGAACTTTGGCATACTGAGGCTGGCTTTCCATACTTCACTGGTTCAATGCTTGGCTATTAAGTCTAGGTGTAAGCATTGTCCGGGGTCTTTGAGACCCTTAGGGAAATTTGATACACCTCGACTCTGATTTGTCTTTGGAAATGAGGCTTGAAAGACCATTGGAGGCTTTGGGTAACTGCGGCCTGATTGAAGCCTCTCTATAGAACAGCTTTTAATTTTCTATTTCACTTATGTAATTCATTTGTTGGCCTATAATAACTTGTAAACAGATATTTGGGGTATTTAATGAAAGGGTGGGTAGATTTATACTTTGTGGGGTAACTTGGGTAGAAATCCTGCTTATAGGATTTATTTTCAAATCTGCTTGCCTTAATCGATAGAAAACATGCCTATAGGGTTTTATTCCTATTGAATCTGATTGTTATTGCATAGTAAAATCATGCCTATAGGGTTCCACTTTTAATTTCATAATAGAAATTATGCCTATAAAGACTTCACTTTTAATGTCACATGCATCAGATACAAACCATGTTCTTAATCCTGCATTTGCCATGTTAGAAACCATGTTTATAGGTTCCAAGCCATCATGTTTTAAAATCAACTCAAGTATAGATATCATGCCTATAGGATGTAATTCCAATTTAGCAAGTCTTTTATATGCTACTGCAAATTGACTAAAATCAGTAATACACATAGATATCATATCTATAGGGATCTAACTCGCAATTATGTCTGGTAATTCTAATTAGCCCAATAGATCAATCGTGCCTCGCCTAGTTTACTTCTCAAAACTTGCCTTATTAAGCGATAACTTTTCTAAAATTAGTCCTTTCAAAACTGTTATAATCTCTTTAGATATCCTGCCTATAGGTTTAAAAAGGGACTATTTCTGAACTTGTTTTGTTTCTACATTAACATAAATATCAGTCCTACATATAGGCAAGCCTTAGGGCATTTTCAAAAGTTGCACTTCTCTGAAGTTGTTTCTGTCACTCAACGTTTCTGAATTCTAATGGATTTTTAAAAGTGATCCTAGGTAACTAATAGGTTGTGACTTCTATACCTGAAAGTGGTTTATTCCTACATAATCACTTAGAAATTCCGCTTTAGGACTCTGATTACTAAAGACCTTACTTGTGGTTGAGTTGTGCTACATGTATGGTTGTTTGTTGAGGAAACTATGAGCCTTTAATTGCTCCACTTATGTGAAAGTCCTAAATGCTTTTCTTTGACTGTCGCCTTAGAATTTTGCCTTTAAAACCTATGGGGTATGTCTAGAACTGCCTATAGGTAGAGGACCTAATTCCCTCCGTGACTATTAAGAAGGGACGGGTGGTAGCACGCAATAGGAATCAGTGACCAACACTCGCTTTGCATGGCCAATAAGGGGATAGGAAAGGTAGACATAGGATATGATAACTACGTGTTTATGTCACGTGTAGCCCCTTAATGAGGAGTGTTTATCGGACATTGCGTGGGGTGATCCTATAGGATAAACAACCTAGGACCCCCCTTTACCCCAAACCTTCTCCTTGTTTAACACTTTCTTTTATAACTTGTTCAACCTTTATTTCACTACTTGACTTGTTCAAACGTGCTGTACTTTTTTGATTCAAATATTTGTATGGACTAATTTGTAAATATAAGTTTGGTCGGGATCCACAGTTGTGGACCAAGAGGGGTTTCTATCACCTTCCCCTCGAGGTTATCTCGAGCCCTTACCCTAATCTCTGGTAATGCAGACCAACCGAAGAGTTAATCATTCTAGGTGTCCTAACGCACCATAATTCGTTAGGTGGCGACTCTTCAAATACCTAATTCCCAAAAGGAAATGAATCACTGCACCACATAGAATGTCGAAACCCGGACCTCTCTTCGCGAGGAGGGGAAAAAGGGGGCGCGACAGCATGGCGACTCTGCTGGGGATATTTTTAGGCTCTTACCATAACGAACTTGTCTTTACAAATTAGTCCAAGCATGCTTATCCCATACCCTTCTCCGTTATCTGGATTTTACTGTTGTTTCTTTTAAGCATTTATGATTCTTTACCCCAGAAAACTGACTTGTCTCTTTGTTTTCCTTTTCTTGTAACTGTCTTTTCAATTATTTAAATGCTTTATTTATTTTTCCAACGTTAAAATACTTGCCTACATGTTATTAACTATTGCATAAATCATGCTCCACATCATATTCTACTTGTGCATCTCAAATCCTATAGTAACGCTTGAATGAGTGGTTGCGCCCTTCCTATTTATTACCATTAAATTCGGAAAGGCTTATTTGCGGTAAAACCAGTCGATCAGCGGTGCAGTCGACGGTTCCGTGCCTTCCCCTTCAAGTTGTCCGCTTGAGGGTACCAGTCTAAAACCCCATAGAAACCTTACTCCGTTTAAATTGTGCATGCATCATGGTCAAACCTAGTCGGATTAGTTATGTTGTCCACATAATAATCCTTTAAGATAAGCCTTATCCAAAGTCCATCGGATTTTCCATAATCCCAATGGACGCAACCACGTTTTGTGAATTAATTTGGAGAACTAAATGCCGATATGCTGATCATAAATGTATAAATAGTCGAGTCCGGTGGGGGTAAGGTCTAACCCTTTTGTTTTGCAAAAAATGAGGAACGAGGTCCCCAGCTTCGGTATGGTTAGCACACCCTCACTCTTGCTAGACTGGTGGAGGAATCTTCCATCAGATTATAAAATCAATGAATGGAAAGAGAGGACCACCAAATCCAGCGAGAAGCTAGAATATCTGGAATACAGCCTGTTGGAACTAGAAGGAAAAGTGAGGGAGAGAGTCACCGACAGCCAGAATGCTGAGGGAACTGAAGGAGGACATTTGGCAAAGGAGTTCTTATTGACGAACCTACGCGAACTGGAGGATTTGATCAACGAGAATATTCAACCTGAGGAAGGTCCTTCTGAGACCAAATAGATTAGGTTTACTCGCTTTCCAAATGTAATAAGGCCAAGTGCCAGTAGCAACTTGTTTTATTATTATGTTAGTGTCGTTTTTGGATTCATCTACTTTTATTTTATGAAATGAAGCATTTATTGGCATTTGAAGTTCTCCAAATTTATCTGTCGCTAGGCCTACCTCAGGCACAACGAGGCTCCCAAATTAGAATATGAGTTTATATCTCGCTCTATGTGTTTAAATACTGCAAATATTTTAGAACCCCCACTAACTTGTTACCTTTTGTTTGTTTATTATTATTATTATTATTATTATTATTATTATTATTATTATTCCCATCCCCATAGGTTGGTTCATCCATACTGGCCTCATCAGCATATCATACTAGATCCAGAGGCCCTCCATCTCCTCCTCCTCCAAGCAACACAAAAAGCAGAAGGAAATCAAAGATGGACGACTTAAATGGGATACGAAAGGAAAACATTGAGAACGCAGATTCTTTTGATGGACATAGTACTCCAGCCCCGAATGACCTGGTTTTGAGACTTGAACAGAAGATACTAGAACTTCAAGGGTAACTTGAGCAGGTCCGCAATTTGGCAAATTTGTCACTCACCCTCAATGTCCCTGATCCACCAACAGAACACAAAGAACCTAACACCTCCTCAAAATACACAATACCAATAGCCACAAAATCCTACCATACCAAATCAATACACCACTCCACCACAAAATATCAATCCATTGCCAATACTAACTCCACCATAACAGCATCAACCAATCCTGCACCCACCAACCACCACTTACCATACTTCCCAAAATACACCACCACTCATTCCTGATCCACAAAACTCCACCAATGACCATCATTATACCCAAGTTCCTGGAACCCATCAGAGTAACCCCATATACGTGGAAACTATACCACATTCTACCCAGCCAATCTCATGTGCCCCAGAACCCTCCGAAAAGGACCTGCTCATTAAGAACATGGCCGAAGAACTTAAGAAGTTAACAAGCCGAGTTCAAGGTGTTGAAGGTGATAGGGGGATAGAGGGTTTGAATTATGAAGATTTGTGCATACAGCCCGATGCGGAATTGCCAGAGGGGTACAAACATCCAAAGTTTGAAATGTTGATGGTACGTGTGATCCCAGGGTTCACTAAAGGACTTATTGTGACAAGCTTGTGGTGGTTGGAAAAGATTAAAAGATTCGAATGAAGCTCTTTATGAGGAGTCTTACTGGGGATGCATTGTCTTGGTATATTAGCTAGAACCCCAAGAAATGATCCAGTTGGGTGAGCATGGCATCAGATTTCATGGACCAATTCACGTTCAACACAGAAAATGCACTTGATGTTTTCTACATTCAAAATCTCAAGAAGAAACCTACTGAGACCTTCCACGAATATGCTACTCGTTGGAGGTCGGAAGCCGCCAAGGTCAGGCCTGCTTTGGATGAAGAACAGATGAATAAGTTCTTTGTCAGAGCATAAGATCCGCAATATTATGAAAGGTTGATGGTTATCGAAAATCACAAATTCTCTGATATCATCAAACTCCGAGAAAGGATCGAGGAAGGAATCAAGAGCGGAATGGTAACAAATTTCGAGGCACTACAAGCCACGAACAAGGCACTCCAGTCAGGTGGCATATCGAAGAAAAGAGAGGTTGGGGCAGTAATGGTGGCTCAAGGCCCAAAAACTCCACTCACGTACCAAACACCCCTACCTGCATACCAAACACATCCACCGACATACCAAGCACCTCCACCTACATACCAAGCATCTCCACCCACATACCAAGAATCAGCACCTACATATCAACCCTCATCTCCTAGATATTCTCAACCAGCCATTGTCCATCATACCTATAATTCCCAACCATCCCACTTTCAATCACCACCAAATCGCCAAAATTATCCAAGACCAAGACCCAATTTCGACCGCAAGCAACCCAGACAATACACCGCTATTGCTGAGCCCATCAACCAATTATATGAAAGATTAAAGGCTACAGGTTATGTCACTCATATTCCCGTTATGGCGCTAGAAAATCCATCTCAATGGGTCAATCCAAACAAAACTTGTGCATACCACTCCAGTATGAAAGGGCACACCATTGTTGAGTGCCGAACATTGAAGGATAAGATACAGACACTCATCGATAATAAGGTCATCCAAGTGAAGAAAGCTGCACCCAATGTCTGCAACAATCCCTTCCCTGATCATAGAGGTGACGACGTACATGTTATAGAAACAAATGAGGAATGGGACCCTGAGGGATCAATCGGGCTTATCCGAGAAGGCGATGACTTTAAGGTTGCAGTTACACTTACCCCTATCGTGGTTCAGACTCCGACACCCATTAACATTAAGGTAACTGCATCAATTCCATTCGAGGTGGAAGTAGCTCCGCCCGCAGCCACCTTCGCTCCATTTGAAGTAGAAGTGGTCACACCTTTTACCGTGACGGTGTTAACCACACCCCCATTCAACTCAAAGGTAATACCTTGGTATTATGTCGCTGAGGCTCGACAAAAAAGGAAGACTAAGATAGAGGAATCTGACACCGCATAAGGGATAACTAGACTGGAATAGTCTATACACCTGAGCACCTGGGAGGTTCGAATAAGGATGCCACTGCTAGACAGCATGTCATTGAGACCGGACCGGATGACTTCTGGAGAAAAGTACAGGCGAAAGAATATTCTATTCTTGATCATCTGAACAAAGTCCCTGCTCAGATATCCATCCTGTCACTACTACAGAATTCAGAGGCACACAAGAACGCCTTGATAAAAGTACTGAGTGAGGCTTATGTACCCAATAATATCACTGGTGGAGAAATGGCCAACATGGTCGGATAGGTGCTGGAGAGCCATAAGATTATCTTCCATGAAGATGAGCTACCGCCCGAAGGTTTGAATCACAATTGAGCACTGCATATTACTTTACAATTTGAAGACAAATTCCAAGTGCTTTGCTTGCAGAGATCAACCTTAGGGAGAGATCAACCTTTGCTTGCAGATGAGGCCAACTTGGTTCGACGTTGAATTCCAAGTGCTTGACATACCAGCCTCATATAATCTTTTATTGGGCCGCCCATGGATCCATGCTGCTGGAGTCGTGCCCTCCACACTATATCAAGTCGTGAAATTTGAATGGAACCGCCAGGAGGTAATCATTTATGGAGATGGGAGTAATCCCATCTATACTAGTCAAACCATCCCGTCCATTGGACATAGAAGAAGGCTGGGAGGAGAAACCTATCACCATATTGAACGGGTCAATGCCATCGAGAAAGATAAGTGGTGTAGCAACAAAATAGAGAGCACACTAGCATGGTCCGGATATGAAACCGACAAAGGATTGGGAAAGAACCTTCAGGGTATCACCAAGCCAATACGGCTAAAAAATCATGGTACCACCTTTCAGCTCGAATACCAGTATACATGGAAGGAATACAGGGAATGGTCACCTCCATGGCGTGGACCGTATTACCTTCTCGAGCAACCGATACCCCATTTGGAACAAGATTTACATCAGGCAGATACAATATGGGGAACTGCTGAAGAAGAAGCACTAGTTGGGCTAAAGGATTTGTTTTTGGAAGATGAGGATATGGACTGTAGTGCCATAATTGAGGAGAAGAAGGAAGAAGGCCTCTCCATTCAAACTGTGGCAAAGGGAGCCGTTCTCAGGAACTGGACCGTTACGCCATCCCGAGCCCGCCGAGTCCCTGGGTAGCTTGGCAGAATTTATAGTCGTTCAAGGCATTTTAAATTTCCATCAATTTTGTTTTAAGATTTTTTTGTTTCAAAATAAACACTCGATTCATCGAGCCAAGCTTTGTTTGAACAATTTTCTCAGTTTTAATCAATGCATTTATCTTTTATCAATATTCATTACTATTTTTTATACTTATCCCTTATACAGTGTTATTATTACTTTTCCTGATGAACCAGTGACTGTGATATGTAATGAGGTAATGAAACATGAGAATAGTCACTCAGAGGAAGAAGATAAGATACCCGATGAAATTGTCAGGGAAGTTGAGAACTTTGAGAACAAGCCTAAATCCAACTTGTATGAAACAGAAGCAGTAAATTTGGGAGACGCCGAGACCATCAAAGAAACCCGCATCAGCATTCACTTGTCGCCAATAGAGAAGGAAGAATACATCCGTTTCCTAAAGGAATATGAGGGTTTCTTCGCATGGTCATATGACGATATGACTGGTTTAAGCATATCTATAATAGCTCACAAGTTGCCTATCGATCTTATGTGTCCGCCAGTCAAGCAGAAACTCCGAAAATTCAAACCGGACATGAGTTTGAAAATCAAAGAGGAAGTTACCAAGCATATCAAAGTCAAGGTTCTCAGGGTGGTTGAGTACCCAACATGGTTAGCTAATATTGTGCCAGTTCCAAAGAAAGATGGGAAGGTCCGAGTATGTGTTGATTATCGAGATTTAAACAGAGCAAGTCCCAAAGACGACTTCCCACTACCAAATATACACATCCTGATCAATAACTGCACCAAGCATGAGCTCCAATCCTTTGTAGATTGCTTCGCAGGTTATCACCAGATCTGGATGGATGAAAAAGATGCCAAGAAGACAACTTTTATTACGCCTTAGGGAGAATACTGTTACAAGATGATGCCATTCGGTCTGAAGAACACTGGAGCTACTTACATGAGGGTCATGACAACCATTTTCCATGATATGATACACAAATAAATAGAGGTATATGTGGACGACGTCATCATCAAATCCAAGAGAGCCGCAGATCACATAACAAACTTGAGGAAATTCTTCGACAGGCTTAGGAGGTACAGTTTGAAGTTGAACCCCGCAAAGTGTGGATTCGGGGTTCCTACTGGAAAGTTACTGGGATTCATTGTCAGTCGACGAGGGATCGAACTGGATCTGACTAAAGTAAAAGCTATTCGGGAGTTACCACCACCCAAAAGCAAGAAGGACGTGATGAGCTTCCTGGGGAGGCTCAACTACATCAGCTGATTCATAGCACAATCCACAATAATATGTGAACCCATATTCAAGATGCTGAGAAAAGATGCCAAGACAAATTGGATCGAGGATTGTCGGAAAGCTTTTGACAAGATTAAGGAATACCTGTCTTCACCGCCAGTTCTGGTCCCAACAGAACCAGGATGACCTTTATTGCTTTATCTATCCGTGTTAGATGGGAACTTTGGATGTGTTTTGGGATGACATGATGAGACAGGAAGAAAGGAGGAAGCCATATATTACCTGAGTAAGAAATTCACACCTTATGAAGCTCGGTATTCTCTGCTTGAACGCACTTGCTATGCTCTAACCTGGACAGCCCAGAAGTTGAGGAATTATTTTTATGCCAACACTACATACCTCATATCCAAGATGGATCCCCTGAAGTACATATTTCAGAAGCCCATGCCTACTGGGAAGTTGGCTAAATGGAAGATACTACTGAGTGAGTTTGACATCGTTTATGTAACTCAAAAGGCAGTCAAGGGACAAGCATTGGCAGTTTACCTCGCCGAAAATCTAGTGGGAGGAGAATACGAACCCTTGAAAACGTATTTTCCTGATGAAGAATTATCATTCGTAAGAGAAGACATTACTGAAGCATATGACGGTTGGAGGATGTTTTTTGACGGGGCCGCAAATTTCAAAGGTGTAGGCATTGGAGCAGTTATGGTGTCAAAAATGGGTCAGCATTATCCCGTATCTGCTAAACTCAGATTTTCCCGCACCAACAACATGACAGAATATGAGGCCTGCATACTAGGGCTCAACATGGCAGTCGACATGAACATTTAGGAGTTGTTGGCGATCGACGATTCAGATTTGCTTGTGTACCAGGTGCAAGGAGAATGGGCTACCAAGAATTCCAAGATATAGCCATATCTGCATCATGTGCAGGAATTGAAAAGGAGGTTCACAAAGATAGAATTTCGACATGTGCCCAGAATTCAGAATGAGTTCGTCGACGTATTAGCCACTTTGTCATCAATAATACAGCATCCAGATAAGAACTGTATTGATCCCATCCCGGTGAGGATTCATAATCAGCCGGCATATTGTGCTCATGTCGAGGAAAAAGCCAATGGAAAACCTTGGTTCCATGACATCAAGGAGTACCTATCAAAAGGAGAATACCCGGAGCATGCAAATCACATTAAAAGACGCACACTCCGGAGATTGTCAAATAACTTCTTCCATAGCGGAGGGAATTGTACAGAAGAACTCCAGATTTGGGTTTGCTAAGGTGTGTCGATGCAAACGAAGCTTCTAAGCTACTTGAGGATATGCATGCTCGGAAATGTGGCCCTCACATGAATGGTTTCGTTTTGGCCAAGAAGATACTCAAGGAAGGTTACTTTTGGATAACCATGGAGACGAATTGTATTCAGTATGTCCGCAAATGCTTTCAATGTCAAGTGCATGCCGACATGATAAAAGTTCCACCAAACGAGATCAATGCAACAAGCTCACCTTGGCTATTCGCTGCTTGAGAAATGGATGTTATTGGTCCAATCAAGCCCACTGCTTCGAATGGACACCGGTTTATTTTGGTAGCCATTGACTACTTCACAAAATAGGTAGAAGTTGAATCTTACAAAGTTGTAACCAAGAAGGTCATCGCAGATTTTGTCAAGGATCGTATCGTCTGCCGATTCGGGGTTCCTGAGTCCATTATCACTGACAACGCCGCTAACCTCAACAGTGATCTAATGAAGGCTATATGTGAATCTTTCAAAATCAAGCACAAAAATTCCATAGCCTACAGAACTCAGAAGGATGGAGCTGTAGAAGCCGCCAACAAAAACATTAAGAAGATACTAAGGAAAATGGTAGAAAATCACAAGCAGTGGCATGAAAAGTTACCCTTTGCTTTGTTAGGGTACTACACCACAGTTCGCACATCAACCGGGGCAACCCCCTATATGTTGGTTTATGGTACCGAGGCTGTCATCCTAGCCGAGGTAGAGATTCCTTCTTTAAGAGTCATACAGGAAGTTGAACTCAGTGATGCAGAATGGGTAAGAAGTCTCTATGAATAGTTTACCCTTATCGATAGAAAGAGGATGAACATAGTATGTCATGGACAACTCTATCAGAATAGAATGTCCGTAGCTTTCAACAAAATGGTCAAACTAAGGCAGTTCACACCAGGACAGTTGGTATTGAAGAAGATTTTTCCACACCAAGATGAAGCCAAAGGGAAATTCTCTCCCAACTGGCAAGGTTTGTATATGGTTTACAGAGTACTAACAGGAGGAGCACTCATACTTGCAGAGATGGATGGAGAGATTTGGCCAAAACCGATTAATTCAGATGCAGTCAAGAGATACTATGCCTAGATTACTTCACATTTTGTTTCCTGATATAATTGAACTACGCTTGACCTGATTCCCGTTTAAGAGGGGATACGTAGGCAACCTTATGGGTTCGGTCATATCATAATAAAGTTTTCATTTCCCCCAAAATCAGAAACTGGGGCAGAATTTTGAGGAGGGTCCTCAAAATTCGAGAGCAAGTCCAGCCAACGCCATCACATGTCAGGAAGCCAGTAATCAGTCAAAATCTGGGGCAGAATTTTGAGAAGGATTCTCAAAATTCAGAAGAAAATTGAGCAAGGTTAACCATTCGCAAACAGTTACAAAATATCTACTAAACTAGGGCAGAATTTTGAGGAGGACCCTCAAAATTCCAATATAAGAGAGCTGCAATGCCTTTGAAATGTGTTACAGTCGCTAGTTCATCAAAGTTACTTGATATATCAAAAACTATCCTAATTTTATCAATGAATGAATATTTTTCAAAAATTCTATTGTTTAACAGTCAAGTGTTACCTAGGGGAACTCGAAAGGGGCTTCCAGAGCGGCGCGAAGCAAGGCCGGTAGATGAAGCAAGAACCAACCTCCCCTCATGAAACTTACGATTTTTCTTTAAGCGTAGGTACATTTTGACGATAGCTTTCAGATTCACCATCCATCCGACCATTAGACGCTAAAGTTATCCTAGATAAGATATACTCTAACCTTATCTGCTATTTCCTCTTTGCATGAGTCTAATCCTTGACTCCACATTTTGCATGATTCTAATCTTTGACTCCATATTTGAATAAGTCTAAGCCCTGACTCCATATTTGCATGAGTCTAATCCTTGACTCCATATTTGCATGGGGACTAAGCCATGTCCTGCTTTTTGCATGAGGCTAAGCCATGCCTCCATATTTGCATAAGGCTAAGCCTTGCCTTTAATTTGCATGGGACTAATCCTTGTCCCGCATCTTGCATGAGGTGAAGCTCTACCTCCATATTTGCCTTCTCTTTGCATGAGACTAAGCTCTATCTCCAAATCCTGCATGAGCTCCACATTTGGCATGAGTATAATCCTTGACTCCATATTTGCATGAGTCTAAGCCCTGACTCCATATTTGCATGAGTCTAATCCTTGACTCCATATTTGCATGGGGACTAAGACATGTCCCACATTTTGCATGAGGCTAAGCCCTACCTCCATATCTACATAAGGCTAAGCCTTTCCTTTCATTTGTATGGGACTAAGTCATGTCCCGCATTTTGCATGAGGTTAAGCTCTACCTCCATATTCACGTTCTCTTTGTATGAGACTAAGCTCTATCTCCATTACTGCATGAGTCTAATCCCTGACTCCATGTTTGCATGAGGCTAATCCTTGCCTCCTAATTTGCATCATAATAACCCTTGCCTCCCCCACTTGCGCAGGACTAAACAATGTCTATCTTTGCACCAATGTTGCTCTATTTTCTACTACTATTTACTTGCTTTTCAATCGGGCTAAGTTCTATCCTCCATCTCTCAAAACTAAACCTTGTCTTGTTACATAATATTATTGCATATCATGGGCTGAAACATCGCCAATCTGTCCAAGGGCGTCATAGTCTAAAGGCACCATCCTCATAGCCTGAAGACACCAAGCCATGGCCTGAGGATCTCTCAAATTTGCATATCATTATTCAAAGGCGTCATGGTTCGGAGGCACCATTTTCATTGCCCGAGAACATCATTTCATGGCCTACAAATCCCTCATTAAACAATTCAAGGCCCAAGGCATCATGCTCCAAGGACGTCATCTTTTACCGTCCGAAGACAACTGTCATTGTCCAAAGGGAATTTGCATCATGTTTAAATTTTTGTAAATATGTTTGTAGCATCTTTTATCTGCAGGTAACCAGTAAGCAACCGCTATCCTGGCAGGAGCAATCCCTCTTAAGTTCCCTCCAACTGTCCCGATCCTTAAACGCTCATCGTAGCCGCTTCCACATCTCGTGTCCATTCTAACAAAATTTCATCGGCATACTCCGCAGGTTAATCCAGAACTACACATGGCCTGATTCCTATAAAACCAGGGATATGTAGGCAACTCGGAAACCGAAGCTCGGCCTCTGTCTTTCAAAACATCTCGTCCGGTCAAAATTGGCCATTATTTCTTTACCCGAAAACTCTTTCATCCTTCCCAGGTAAAGAGGGGCAACTGTTGATACCCAATTTTTCCCATAATATTTTAAAACTATGCCTGGGCATCAATTAGTATTTTTCATACAATTTCTGTATTTTTAAAATATTTTAATATATATATATATATATATATATATTAGCATGCCCAAGGTTTTTATTAATTTTTTCATAACTTTTAAGGGTTTAAATTGATTTATTTCTTCATTTTTATCCATAAAATCCCAAATAATTATTTCCAAAATTATTGTTTTGATAATACATCTATTTAATTTCAATATTTATGCCAAAATATGGCTAGTGTAATTTTTATGTATTTTTACAATTACATTTGATATTTTTAAAGCTAAATTGCATATAATTGCAATGTTAGCCCATTTTGAGATATAGTTATGTTTTATATACATAAAATTAGATCTTGCATTTTTAAATTGTTAATTATGTATTTTAAATCGTTTTGGCACCTTAAAATATTTTCCAGAAATTATCTATTATTTTTATAAATTAAATAGGGAAAAACTAGCTATTTAAATTATAGCCAAATCGAACCCCAATTCCTAGCCCAATTTTACAGTTAAAAACCCGACCCATACCCTATTAACCCTTACCCAAACCCGGAACCCACCTACCCGTTTTAATCTTGACCGTTGATCTCCCAGATCAATGGTCCAAATAATTCATTTCCTTTTTAATTTCCAAACGACCCCTAAACCTAATTCATTTCCCCCAAACCGCTGCCTTCAGATGCTCTCTCATCTCCACTCTTCTCTCAAACCTAACCCTAGACTCCTCCACTCCCCTCCATCTCCGGTCATCTCCGGCGACTATCCCTTTCAACCCAAGCCTCCAATGGGTCTCTCATCACCCTGCTCATCATCTCTAAGGCTTTCAAGGATCATGGGCCATGTCGATTTGGACCTAGGGTTTCTGTTTCTGCTACTTATGGGTTGTCCGGTGTGATTTTGGGCAAAATCACACCTTATATGTCACGATCGGTGAAGTTTCAATAGGTTCTTTTGATTTTTACTTGGGTTTCTTTTTAAAACCTTAACTCTCTTCTGAATCTCTTAGATCTACGTTATTTTTATGCTTTAAGTCTATTCCCTTCTGTGATTTGCTTATTCTCAAGCTTTCTTCTGAAAGATCTTCTACTCTAAACCATTTTTACTCTCTTTGAAAAACTAGGGTTTTTGGAGTTCTTTCTATACCTGTTTCGACCGATTTCTTGATGATTAAACCTTTTTCCATGTTTATCTTGACCGATTCTAAGTTCTTACTGCTTTTTAACTCAACTCTGTTAAAAATCCCTAATTTCTTAAAGATTTTCTTTACTTGTTTCTGTGAGTTAGCATGATTTTCTTTACTTGTTTCTGTGTGTTAACCTGATTTTCTTTACTTGTCTCTGTGTGTTAGCTTGATTTTCTTTACTTTGCTTCTGGGTGTTAGCATGATGTTCTCCACTTTGGTTCTGTGTGTTAGCATGACTTTCCTTTACTTCGTTTCTGTATGTTAGCCTGTTTACCTGGTTTTTGTTAATCTCTTGTGGTCACCATGCTTCGAATGTGTTCTGCTGAATCTCCACCCTACTTACATCACCTCTACATGGGTGTTTTTGCTCATCTTTTGTTTCTTTCTGCCTATATAATCGACCTTATTTGTTTGCTATTTATATGTTGAGGTATGCAGAATCATGACTCCCCATGATTGATTCTGATTTTCCTTAACTTTTCGTAATTGAAAGATTTTCCTTCAAAGTCCTAGAATTTTACTCGTCTGTTTGAATTAACTAATTCCATTACCTTATTTACTATGGCACTTTGTTTTACTTAGTCTTTCCTTAATTGAGTCCTTCTGAATTTGGTCCTAATTGACTACTTTAGCTACTGAATTTTGACCCTTTCCTTATTAAATCATGCACTGATTTTCCTTCCTCTCTTATATGGTACTGAATCATCCCGTTTGGCCTTGACTCCCTTAACTCAAGGAAGTACTTCATTGATTCTCTAGATGATTGATTCTGAGTTCTTAAACTAGTATACTACTATAATTTTTTTATCTTATTCCACTACCTACTTTCAACTATAAATATTCTAAGTCTTTCACAAACAACACACACACTTGGCTTTCAAAACCCCCCATCTCTTACTTAAAATTTCTGTGTTATTCTACTACTACTAGCCGGCTACAAGCCAAGGCTAATTATCTGTACTCCTTGGTTCTTTCATTCTGCTTACTTTTTATCTTCACTGGTATGTCCTAGTTTAATTTAAAGTCTCAACAACAACATGTTTCTCTTCTTATTTCAGTTTATTTTATTTCTAGCCTACTTTCACTTGTGGTTTTATTGTGAAGTTTGTAGTTAAGCATGCTAATATGACCACCCCCTCCCTTTAAGTTCATGTATTCCCTTTGTGTGATTCAAACATGCCTGAACAATTGTATTCTTTTACCTACTATGCACTTGCCACTTTGTGAATCCCAAATCCCTATTCCCCACTATGTGTTCATGACTGTTTTGTGATTATGCCAGTGTCAAACTATCTCTGAGCAGGTCCAAACCAGTCCTAATACTTCTACTAGGGTCAGGTGTCTGCAGTCAATGTGTATGTATCCCCAAACCCCTTAACCCTTGTATGATTACTGAATTCATTTACTCACTGTATGTGGTCTTATCCTGAAATGTTTGAAATTTGTTTACTAAGCCAACTTCTTTTCAACAACCTCTGTTACTACTTGATTTCAAAATACGCCTCTCAGTCCAGTCTTTAATAAACTTCTTTCAAACATGTGTCTTGCACTTTCACTCTACACCTAGTTAATAAGTTCTACCCCCTCTAATATGTGTACTACCTTGGGTTCCTCTTGAGAACCCTTGGAACTCTAGCATACTGAGGCTGGCTTTCCACAATGCACTGGTTCAATGCTTGGCTATTAAGTCTAGGTGTAAGCATTGCCTGGGGTCCTTGAGACCCTTAGGGAACTTTGATGCACCTAGACTCTGATTTGTCTATCGAAATGAGGCTTGAAAGACCATTGGAAGCTTTGGGTAACTGTGGGCATGTAATAACTTGTAAACAGATATTTGGGGTATTTAGTGAAAGGGTGGGTAGATGTATACTTTGTTGGGTAACCTGAGTAGAAATCCTAATTTTAGGATTTATTTTCAAATCTGCTTACCTTAATCGATAGAAAACATGCCTATAGGGTTTTATTCCTGTTGAATCTGATTACTTTTGCGTAATAGAAAACATGCCTATATGGTTTTTATTCCTATTGAATCTGATTGTTTTTGCATAGTAGAATCATGACTATAGGGTTCCACTTTTAATTTCATGATAGAAATCATGCCTATAAGGACTTCACTTTTAACGTCACTTGCATCAGATACAAACCATGTTCTTAAATCCTGCATTTGCCATGTTAGAAATCATGTTTCTAGGTTCCAAGTCATCATGTTTTAAGATCAACTCAAGTATAGATATCATGCCTATAGGATGTAATTCCCATTTAGCAAGTCTTTCATATGCTACTGCAAATTGACTAAAATCAGTAATATGCCTAGATATCATGTCTATAGGGATCTAACTCACAATTCTGTCTAGTAATTATAATTAGCCCAATAGATCAATCGTGCCTCGCCTAGTTTACTTCTCAAAACTGGCCTTATTAAGCGATAACTTTTCTAAAATTAGTCCTTTCAAAACTGCTACAATCTCATTAGATATCCTGCCTATAGATTTAAAAAGAGACTATTTCTGAACTTGTATTGTTTCTGCATTAACATAAATATCAGTCCTGTATATAGGCAAGCCTTAGGGCATTTGCAAAACTTGCACTTCTCTGAAGTTATTTCTGTCACTCAGCGTTTCTGAATTCTAATGGGTTTTTAAAAGAGATCCTAGGCAACTAATAGGTTGTGACTTCTATATCTGAAAGTGGTTTATTCCTACATAATCACTTAGAAATTCTACTTCTGATTACTAAAGACCTTACTTGTGGTTGAGTCGTGCTGCATGTATGCTTGTTTGCGGAGGAAACTATGAGCCTTTAATTGCTCCACTTATGTGAAAGTCCTAAATGCTTTTCTTTGACTGTCGCCTTAGACTTTTGCCTTTAAAACCTTGGGGGTATGTCTATAATTGCCTATAGGTAGAGGTCTTAACTCCCTCTAGGACTATTAAAAAGGGACGGGTAGCAGCACGTAATAGGAATTAGTGACAATACTCGCTTTGCATGACCAATAAGGGGACGGAAAGGGTAGACATGGGATATGATGACTCTGCATTAATGTCACGTGTAGCCCCTCAATGAGGAGTGTTTACCGGACATTGTGTGGTGTGATCCTATAGGATAAACAACCTAGGACCCCCTTTACCCCAAACATTCTCCTTGTTTAACACTTTCCTTTATAATTTGTTCAACCTTTATTTCACTACTTGACTTGTTCAAACGTGCTGTATTTATTTGATTCAACTATTTGTATGGACTAATTTATAAATATAAGTTTGGTCGAGACCCACAGTTGTGGACCAAGAGGGGTGCCTAACACCTTTCCCTCGAGGTTATCTCGAGCCCTTATTCTAATCTCTGGTAATGTAGACCAACCCAAGAGTTAATCACTCTAGGTGTCCTAACGCACCATAATCCGTTAGGTGGCGACTCTTCAAATACCCAATTCCCAAAAGGAAATGAGTCACTGCACCCCATAGAATGTCGAAACTCGGACCTCTCTCTGTGAGGAGGGGAAAAAGGGGGCGCGACACTCATTATAAGAATCATCTTAATCAAAACCACCATTATCTTGCACATAGTTCTCCACTCGGGTTTGGATTTATGGACCCTTGGTCCATGACTTAACTAGCAAAGCCCAACTAAATCGTCTTAATCAAAACCACCATTATCTTGCACATAGTTCTCCACTCAGGTTTGTATTTGTGGACCCTTGCTCCTCTTTTTGTTTACCAAAACATTCACTCCCTCCATAGCATGAACTTTCTTAGGGGCTTGCACTTGATTTACTTGGGCCTTTGCTACTTGAGTCATGGTAGTGGTCAATTCGGCAATGGATTTCCCATGGTCTTGCAATTCATTGTGGAGGTGGATCATATTCAGATCACCTAGTGAGACATTGGCCTGGGATTTCCAAGCCGATGACATCTCTGCTATCTCATCTATGATGTTACACGCCTCTGTATAAGGCGTAGTCATAAAGTTCCCACCAGCTAGTTGATTCAATACACATTGGTTGGTTGTGTTAATCTCACGATAAAAGGTTTATTGCAACATGTTTTCTGTCATATCATTATTGGGACATTCCTTAACCATTGTTCTATACTGCCCCCAAATTTCATTGGTTCATTCGACTCTTGTTTGTATGCCAAGATTTCATCTCGAAGTATAGCTATGTTTCTGAGAGAGAAGAACTTAGCAATGAACTTGCCCACCAACTCATCCCAAGTGTGAATTGAATGATTCGGCAGATGTTCCAACCAACCTAAAACTTCCCCCCCCCCCCTCGTAAATAAAGGGAAAAAGCCTTAACCTCAATGCATCCTCGAAAACATTAGTTTGCTTGCTCCCCCAATATGTATCCACAAAGCCCTTCAAATGTTTGTAATCATTTTTGGGTTTATGCACTGGTGAAGAAGACCCTTTGCTCAAGTAGAGTGAGCATCATGTTGGTGATTTGAAAGTTGCCCGCCCTAATACAGGGAGGGACTATTGCACTAGCATAACCTTCGTTGGGCAATATTCAATATTGAGCCGTTTGTGGTGGATGTGGTAGAGGTGGGGGTGGAATGGGAATGTTGTCATGTGGTACCCGACCTCTTCGATTAGCTTGCAGCACTTGAGGTACCTCATCTACTTGTTCCTCCTCGTCGTCCAAGTCCCCCAAAGGCAAATTTTTGAGCTCATTGTTTGCCATCTTTGTACGTATAATGTCTTAAATAAATAATAGCTAAAACCATCAAAGCTACCCGATAACGGCGCCAAAAATTGATCCACTCCCAATCCACACTCAACAATTAGTGGAAGAAGTCGTTGGAAGAATGGTACCCAAGTATAAATCGGGATCTATTTCCACAAGGAGCTAAGAATGGGTGTTAGAGTGTACACTTGATGCGTGTAGCAGAAACAACTTAAATACACTTCCAAACAAGTTGGTGTTGCAAATTACTTCTATAAACTACACTATTAATGATTAACTAAAGAGATGAAACAAGAAATTGAATAATTATTTTTGGTTGTTTTCAAATAAGTAAAAATCCTAGGGATGTAACCTTTGCCTAGGTGTTATTCTAATGGGTTAATTATGCTAACACTTGTTTAAGTGATTTGGTGTATTATAACTCTCAACTCTAATTTACCCACTCAATATCTCTAGGTCATTGAGTGAGTTTGCCCAATTTGACTCTCTCAAGCCCAAATGGGTATCAAACCAAATAGTTGATATGAGCTCAAGTCGGGTTTTTCCTATCTCTAGTTCAAACCCTTTAATTACGCTAATCAAAAGCTCAACTAGCCTAATTTCTTGTTAGCCAAGTTTTTCTAGACTAAGTCTCTCTTTCTCAAATAAAGACCAAGTAAAAAAGGCATGAATCAATGTTTGCAATCATTAATTCTAAAATTAAAGCATGAACAAGGCTAAATAACAAACATCTAATCATAAACAAGCATTAGATTAATTACCCATAAGGCTTACACACTAGGGTTGGGTCACAACCCCAGTAAATGTCTAGCTACTTATAGTACAAATCAAAGAAAATTAAGAAGAACCACTAACTAAAGCCATAATATAAAATTAAAATGATAAAATATAGTGTTTTGTCCCAAAATGATCACAAATTACACAAAATGGTAAACTACAATGGCTACAACTAAAAAAACTTCAAAACATGACCTAAAAAAGTGATTCCCAACTATTTATAGTGGACCAAAATTTGCTGACAAAAATACTCTTCGTGAGGTTCTGCGACCCCGCAATTCCTTGTGTGGTGTGCACTTTGCTTGAGTTAAGGGATTCTGCAGCCACACAATTTGATTTGCGGCCGCACTTCAGCTTTTTCGACCTCAAAATTCATGTGTGGTATGCATTTCAGGAAAGGTTTCAGTCTTGGTTATTTTGCACACTCTGTGAATTTTTTGAATTCTTGTCTGTGCGACCATGTTCTGTGTCCGCACTTCTCTTCAATCCACCTCTGAGTTTCAACACCAGATCTGCAGCCGTAAAGATAATCCTGCGGTCCGCGCTTTCTCTGCGGTTGCAGAAATACCTATGCGGACCGCACTTTTAGTCTGTCGCGCCCCTTCTTGTCTTGTGAGCCGGAACACTCCTTTTGAGTTGGATTTCTTCATTAGGCACCAAATCTCCAACATTCCTGCAATTTACACACTTGCATTAGTTTTAGGAACATAAATCAACACTTTCGGACTAAGACTAAATCAAAAAGGCACTAATAAGTGGTCAAAATCCACACTTATCACTAACTCAGCCTAATGAAACATCTAAACATTACACCAATTAGTTAGAAGCAATGACGTAGTAATAAACTAAATGACCACAACTAACACAGTATTCAAAAAGTACATTAAGATAGAGAAATTACATTAAACTAAATGAACACAACTAAAGTTGTTCATTGAACGATAAATTAAAACAAAAGTACATTAAGATAGACAAACGAATTAGAGTTCGATCCAAAAAAAGAAGAATGGGATTAGAGTTATACCAAACGAGGGAATTTGATGTAACTCAAGCAATGAGGAAACACCAAAGATGGCAAGTAGTAATAAATAATGACGAGCGACCTTCGAACAAACTTTTTGAGTGGCAGATGTCGGAATTAGCAATTTCAGGAAATCGAGCGACAATTTCAACACCATGTCATCTGGAAAAGGTCATCCTCGGGTAGTAAGTCGTATACACGGTAAAGTAGTTGAAGGCGGCACAACAATGATGGTCGCTAGAGTTTTGGGTCAAAACCAATATGAAAAGATAGCCCCACTGAGCTCTATCTATATATATAAAAATTAGGTAGAAAGGGTGGCTCAATCTACATGATTTTAAGAAAAAAATGGTGGGTGGGGTTTCTTAGATCTACTATTCGTGGAGTTTGAGGGGGTTTTGAAGGATTTGGATTGACGATATGGAAATAGGAGAGGGAGAAGATGAAATGGTAAACTTTTGAGGGGTGTTTGGACGCTGGTGGAAGGCGGCAGGGAGTGGTGCCGCCATGGAGAGGGGTGGCGTGACAACAGGGGAGGAGTAAGAGACAAGAGAGGGGGCTCTAGGGTTTGGGAGAGTGAAATGAGGCCAAAAATCTGATTATAGGGCCTTTTATATGACAAATAAAATTCATTTTGGGCCATTGGATCAAGGATAATAGAAGGCTGAGATTTGACCTCTGTGACTTAACCAAAACGACATAGTTTTGTCCTTAAATTACATCATTTTGGCCCTTCCCCTCGCAGCCCTCTCAATTGACCTTGATATTGCACTCCCAGCCTCCTAACCATTTCAATTTTAACCCATTTCCCCTTAATCCTACTTATTAAACTAAATTTACACAAACAAATTAGTAATTAAGTAACTTATTTAAATGATCAATTAACTAGAGTAATTCACCAATTGAATAGTTAGTGAATTCCTAAAATGCACAAATGAAGAAAGAACTATTTTTTTGTAGGTATTTTCATGATAGGAAATATGAAATTAAAGACACAAAAGTTCAGAAAAATAATTAAAATAACAAAACACTAACGACCTTAGGAGATGTTAAAATAGTGCAAAAATTAGGTATTCACTTCTCTCACGGTTGATTTCATTTCAGACATGAACATCACCTGGTTTCATGAGTTCATAGAGAATGGGCCTTTACTTTCATTCCTCTTGAAGCGACTTATACTTCACACCCACATAGGTGATTCTAAATGTGTTGTCCTATAGACACGTTGTCTGATCATTTCCTGCCAGACTTAGCAAATCATTAAGAAGTTTTAAGCCTTATTGACTAATCAAAAAGCCTTAATGATTTACCCTGATTTCTGAACATTGTCTTCATCACAAAAATGGGCTGAGTTATTTGACAATATTGAACCGTCATTCATAACTTTGTTTGATCTCTTTGAACCTAGCTCTTGGGATCTCTAGTCTGCTAGGTAGAGTTACCGCCATGATGACTTGTCCTAGGCCTTAACCCTATTACCTTCGATGATCTTTCAACTGCCTTTCTAGATAGGACTTTTGTAAGTGAATCTAACACGTTATCTCTTGACTTTACGTAGTGAATCGTGATAACACCACTAAAGAGTAATTGTCCGATGGTATTTTGTCTCTATCATATGTGACGAGATTTTTCATTATACATAACGCTCCCTGCCCTACCATTGATACTTGTCTATCACAATGTATACATATAGGTGCCAAATGTTTGGGCCAAAATGGAATATCTTCCAAGAAATTTTGAAGCCATTCAACTTCTTCATCGGCCTTGTCTAAAGCTATGAATTCAGATTCCATTGTAGAACGGGCGATGCATGTCTGTTTGGATGATTTCCAAGACACTACTCCACCCCCAACTGTGAAAACATATCCACTCTTGGATTTAACTTTAGATGATCCGGTGATATAATTTGCATCACTATATCCCTCAATCACTAAGGGATATTTGTTATAATGCAGATCATAGTCTTGGGGTATATTTCAGATACCCCAAAACTTGTTTCATTACCATCCAATGTATTTGATTGGGATTACTTGTAAACCGACTCAGTTTGCTAATAGCACATGCTATATCTGGTCATGTACAATTCATGATATACATCAAACTTCCCAATACTATTGCATAGTCCATTTGTGAGTCACTTTCACCTTCATTCTTTTGAAGTGCATAACTCACGTCAATAGGAGTCTTGGTAATCTTGAAATCCAAATACTTGAACTTGTCAAGTATCTTTTCAATGTAGTGAGACTGTGATAATGTTAGACCTTGTGGAGCCTTTGTGAATTCTAATTCCTAAGATCACATCAACAACTTCTAAGTTTTTCATGTCAAATTTGTTAGCCAACATACGCTTAGTAGCATTTATATCTGCCATATCTTTTCTCATTATCAGCATTTTATCAACATATAAACAAACAATGACTTCATGACCTGAAGTGTTTTTAGTGTAAACACATTTGTCACACTCGTTGATTTTAAAATTATTTGTTAATATTGTTTGGTCAAATTTAGCATGCCATTGTTTGGGTGCTTGTTTAAGTCCATAAAGAGACTTAACAAGTTTACACACTTTCTTTTCTTTACCATGAACCACAAAGCCCTCGGGTTGTTCCATATAAATTTCCTCCTCCAAATCTCCATTTAAGAAAGTTGTTTTAACATCCATTTGATGGATTTCATGACCATACACTGCCACCAGTGTCACTAACAACCTAATAGATATTATCCTCGTTATTGGCAGTAAGTGTCAAAGTAATCAAGGCCTTCTTTTTATCTATAATCCTTGACAACAAGTCTTTCTTTATATTTGTCAATAATGCCATCAACTTTTATTTTCCTCGTAAAGGTTCATTTCGAACCTAAAGGCTTATTTCCTAGAGGAAGATCAACCAATTCCCATGTATGATTATCCAAAACTGATTGGATCTCACTATTGACTGCTTCTTCCAAAATGCTGAATCAGAAGATGACATAGCTGCTTTGAAAGTTTGAGGCTCATTTTCAAGCAAGAATGTCACAAAATCTGGTCGAAAGTTCTTTGATGTTTGCTACACCTTGGATCCTCTTCACTTGGAGTATTTTCCTTTAGCTCTTTGATCGGGTCCAAGCCTACACTACTATTGAGTAGAGATTGATGCAGTTTTAACCTAACAAGGTCCGGATCGAATCCACATGGAGTTAATATTTGGAATTAGGTTTATATCTAAATTAAATGTGGGCTTTGAGTCTAATACTCTTCCACAAGTTTTGGGTTTGATTTCTACTTCTAACTTTACTCTAAAGATTGCAATAATTGAAACTAAGGACAATATTTTTGTTGTTGATTTTCATATGTTTAAAGAGACTAGGGTCGTGACTTCTACCTAGGTGGATATCTAACGGATAGTAAAATCTAGGGAAAGCTCGTGATTAGTTGGGATCGTAATATAGCTATCACACTCGGGTACTCTCTCTATACCTCTCAGTAGTTTGAGTGATTTTTCTCAATTTGGCTTTCTCAAGTCCAAATGGGTATTCATGCAATTCAAGTGATATTAGCTCAAGTCGGGTATTACTATCTCTAAGTTTAACCCTTTAATTGGGGCTATCAATTGCTTGAGCTCACCCCAATTCCGTGTTAGCCTAGTTTTCCTAGACTTAGTCCTTCTTTCTCAAGTAGAGACTAAGTCATAAAGGCATGAATCAATGTTTGCAATCATTGATTCTATAATTCTAGCAAGAACTAGGCTAAATATCACTAACCCATACACATTCAAGCCCTAAAATCAAACACCCACACTAGGGTTGTGACACAACCCTAGCAATGGGTTTAGCTACTCATGGAAATAACAGAAATTAAAGGTGAAATAAAGATGAAATTCATAATACTAGATTAAAGGATGAAAATCTAATGTTAAAAGATGAATCTAGTACAAAATTTCCAAAAGTAGTAAACTCAGCCGTCTCATGTGCTCCTCTAATACATAACATGCCCTAAAAATGGCAAAAAAGTTCTATTTCTACTAAGCTAAAAATTTTGGACAAAAATACCCTCGCCGCATTCTTGTTTTTGTGGCCGCATAATTCTTATCGCGGTCCGTGTTCTTCATATCTGGATCTGGGTTGAGCTGAGTTTTGCGGACCGCATAGTTTCAATCGCGGCCGCATGAAGGACTTTCGGACCGCATAATTTTGACGCGAACCGTGCTTGTCATTTAGCCTGAAAATACAACTCTCAGAATCTCCCTTTCGTGGACCGCATATTTCTGATCGCGGCCGCATTGTGGCTTTTGCGGCCGTATAATATTTGTGTCCTCTGTGTTTCAGATCTCTTGGACCAGTCTTGTTTTTGTTCAAGTTTTGACTCATTTATGAGTTGATTATGACTCCTCTCATTTTGAACAATTCTTGCAAGCAAGCATATTACATTAGTTTCTGGGAATACCTTCACGCATTTTTGGCTCAAAACACAAGTAAAAGAGAGTAAATAACAGCTTAAAATCCCTACTTATCAACTCCCCCAAACTTAAACTTTTGCTTGTCCTCAAGCAAATAAGGTAATTCACACCTCCACTAAAATAGAAGGATATTTCAGCTGCCCTAAGGTGAATCAATCATGCATCAATTGGGACTAACAATTACCCTCAACACAAATGAATTATCAACAACACAATATTTTGACCAATGACACACTAGAGCATCAAGAGTTGACTTAATTCATCAAGGAAGCTCCTCTATTATGTAGGTAATTGTGGAACCCATAACTCTTTCTCCTCTACTGACCATAAAAAAATCTCATTTTAGAATTGTAACACTAAAAAACAAGGATTGTGAAGAAGTACGTTCATCTCTCTTAAAAGAATGACATAAGTCCGGCTCTAAGTACCATAATGTTTACCTTGAAAATGGTAAGTACAATTATATTTGATTTGTGGTTCTAAAAATATGTGATTTATCTTGATATTAGTTGTTAGGTAGTAGATACTAAGCGTAAGTAAAGAAATAAGAAATGCAAACTAATAGGGTTATAACACTGGGCCTCGAGGTGGCCGGAGCAGGGCTTCGAGGTCTAGACAGGCTAATAGCGATGAGCAATCGATGGAGGATCAATGATAACGAGGGCCCCTAAGATGGCCTTTTGCAGTTAATAATGAGCAATAAATGAAGAACAATAAATGAACAATGAATGAACAATGAAAGAATAAGCAATAAATATGAAGAATAATTGTTTAAGCAGAGAGCAGAGAATGTTGTATTGTATTCCTATGTTGTGTAATAATCTGAATCCCTTTACATGATGACAAGGGTCCCTTTATATTGAGGGTGGGGTAATCCTAACATAGTACATATAAAATAATGACGAGGAAATACTACTGGTACAGCTGTATAATGACTTAGTACGGACTTGTACTATTCTTGCAGACCTGTCAGCTCTAACCACGTATCTTCGGGAGCTTTCCTGCCTTTCCATGATGGTCATCGATTTGTGCTACTCCAAAATTGACCTTCGATGTGCTCCCTCGAGGGAAGCACCCTGGGGGCATACTTCAAATTCTCCTTCGAGCTCCTCGAGGATGGGCATGAAATGCTACGATAACCCCGAAGTCGAACTCTTCCAATTTTGGTTGTATTATCGATCTTGACCTCGACCTTTTTGAACATCACGTGATGACATCATGCTCGTGACATAAGCATTCAAAGTGAATGGAACGTCCCATCGGTTTGTCTCCCTAGAAGAATTAAATATATTCCGGTTCGATTTCCTAAAAGTGATGATCGCGTCGCCGATCTGTTACACCAAAAAGCATTGATTTCGTCATTAATACATTTTCCAAAGGCAATGATTGTGCCGTCGGTTACGCTACTATCTCTCTATAAATGGGGGATTGCTTGATCCAAGACTTCACTTAGTCTTCTTTCAATAGCCTTTAGCCCTTTCCCTTCTCTTCATCCTCCTCCAAACTCCTATTTCTATGGTTCAGGCCGGTGACCGTAAGGTCATATGGCAGCAGCTTTGTCAATTATGCCATGGCTCTTTTACAGAGCTTTTACCCACTGAGTGGGATTATACTGGGTTATTGTTGTTGTTGTTGTTGTTGTTGTTGTTGTTGGCCCGAGATAATGAGAGAGAGGCCTCCAATTCTTCCCGTATCAGAATATTTGTGGACCGTAAACCAGTACTCATCTCTCTTAACTTCAACCTAGTGTGGCGCCTCATTCTTTTTGCTTTCCTTGGAGTGAGATGGAATCATCTACTAACTTTTGCATCCCACACCGGTGCAATGTCTCAAGAAGTGGATTCACAATAGTAGTGCTGACTAGACCCATAGTCGCCAAATTTTTCACCAAGCCACAATTTTCCTTTCTTGTTAAAAGCTTTTGTTCTTTGATAGACTATAGACCATCTTTCATCTATTGCTGTTTTGGAGGAGATTCTCGAAGACGTCGCTTTGAATATTTAAATGGGGTCCTTGAGGAAACGGTTCTCGCAGATGTCGCTCTCGAGGATGTACCTTCGAAAGTAGATTAGGCTTTTTAGCTGTTGTGTTTGCTTTTTTTCTGTGTAAGGACCCCTCGTGGACTTTTGTAATCGTCTTTTATCAATACAAAAGTTTCTTCGATTTTCCTTTGACTTGTGTTGAACTTCCATTTTACTTTTGATCGGTCCGAATACTGGACCCGGACATCATAATCCCTTTGGTTCTCGATTGGTTAATATGATATTCCTTGAGATTCTTTGTCATCCCTCGGACTAAGTCTAGATTGATCTAATATAAACTTAGGTCGCCGGGACTTCTGAATTCGAGTTGAGTGAGAGCAAGGTCCCGATTTTCTTCGAAATAAAGCTTAGCCTTTTTACGCTTCGTTGCTAGTCCTCGAGTGAGAGTTTACTTGATCATCTAAAAATAAAGATAGCCCTTAGGCCTTTAGAAATAGTCCCCGAGTGAGAGAACTCGGGTGGCCTCCAACTGAGTGAAAATTTGCTTTGAACTTAAAATGAAGATAGCCCTAAGGCATTATAGATAGTCCCTGAGCGAGGATACATTTGAACTCAGGTAGCCCTGGGCTAAAGTAATCAAGAGAGCGTTTAAATTGAACTTAAGGCGAAGATAGCCCTGAGGCATTATGAATAGTCCCGAGTGAGAACTGGATCAAACTCGGGTAGCCCGTGGACCAAATAATCGAGTGCGTGCTTGCTTGAAATCGAGAGAATAAAGTAGCCTGAGGCTTTATACATACTCCCTAAGCGAGAACTAGCTCGAACTCGAGTAATTTGGGGGCTAAATAATCGAGTGAGTGTTCGCTTGAACTCGAGAGAAAACCCGGAGGCTTTATACATAGTCCCCGAGCGAGAACTGGATCGAACTTGGGTAGCCCGGGGGCTAAATAATCGAGTGAGTGTTCGCTCAAACTCGAGAGGAAAAAGTAGCCCTAAGGCTTTATACATAGTCCCTGAGCAAAAACTGGCTCGAACTCGGGTAGCCCGGGGGCTAAATAATCGAGCGTGTGTTCGCTCAAACTCAAGAGAAAAGGTCAACCCAGAGGCTTTATACATAGTCACCGAGCGATAACTAGCTCGAACTCGGGTAACCAGGGGCTAAATAATTGAGCGAATGACTACTCGAGCCAAACTCGTAGATTGTTCTCAATAGTTTCTGACAATTCGATTCCCGATGATTTGGTTCTGATACCAATATTATGACGCAAGCGGTTGAAGTGACTGAAGGGTTTCTTTGGCACGATTCGCAAAATCATTAATTGTAGGCGGACAATGGTCGGCCTTCTGGCTTCCTCGGGATATTCAAACGATCTTTATAAACAGACAAAACCTCATAACTTTGCCGATATTACTCCCTTAGTGCTTCCAAGATTTCATTTAGCCCCTTTCAATTTCCTTGAACTCTCCTTTTTTTTCTAATGAAAATTTCCATTTTCTCTAATCCTTCGCTTTAAAAATGGCAAAGACCTCTAAAACTGTCCCTCAAAAGAAAAAAGCTTCCTCGTCTTCTCGAACGACTAAAGGTAAACCGGTAGTTCCTCCTAGTATAGAGGAGTGTACTCTCGGTCCTTGTGATACATCTTCTAATTTACAAGTAGAAAACCCCTCCTCTGTTCCGAGGAGATGCGAGCCCATGTCTCGATATATCAGTTTAATAATTGAAATCGAGAAGGTGAAGGTCGATTGTCGATGGGGGAAGATGATGCAAGTAGAGATTCCTTCATGAGGGGAAGACATAACCAAGCACAAGGCTGGTTTCCTCAGTGTATACACTTATCGATAGAAGCCTCTTTACCGTCGATAGATCCAGTGATCCTTGACTTCTGCAGCCAATATTAGGTGACACTTGGGCAAATCTATTCATCATTTTGGCACATTGTTTATATGATTAGGTATCTCTCAAACATGGTCGAGGGGATGCCTTTTACCCTCGACCATCTAATTAGACTGTGTAGCCCCCGGCTTTACCGAGGTGGCCTAATTAAGCTGAAACATCGATCCCCGAAGGCCTTTTTTGCTAGCATAGATGAAGACAAGGACCAGGGGTGGATGAGCCACTTTGTCCGAGTTAGGACCTCAGACCTGATCCCTACTGAGAGAATGCCATTACCTGAAAAATGGAATATAAATCGTAAGTAAACATATTCCACTGATCAGATACCTTTTCTTGACTTTGAACTAACTTTCTTCGACGATACAACTGTCAAGTGGTACCCTGGTGCTATCGAGGATTTTCTAGGGTAGATCCTACGACTCGATTCGGTCTTCCCGTATGCTAAACGCGTGTGGCGCGATCTGGCTAAGGCCCATTGGAAGGCCAAAAATCATGGTGAGTTTTATCTCCGTTCATACTTGTGCTCTATAGAAAAGGTATCTCTCGCTAGTATTCTCATCCTTTGTGCTTATGCAGGTCTTAAAGAGGTCGTTTTGATGAGGGAAACCCCACCTGGGGAAGCAAATATCTCGAAGCCTGTTCTTCCTTTCACTTCCTTTCTCCAACTCTGACTGCATACCTTCTGTAAACCCCCCCGAGTCCTTTACTAAGGAGAAAAAGAGAAAGAAGAAATCATCGGCCGGGTCCCCAAAGTTGAAAAAGGCTAAAGTTCAAAAGCCCGAGGCCGATTCAATGGCCTCAACTAGGTAGGCGGTCGGAAGTCTTTATGCCGAGGGCAAAAAGAGTGATGATTGCCCGCTGGTACTTGGTGGGAGAAGAAGTGTTGCTGCCTCAAAATCTACTAAGCTGAAGGCGACTGAGCCGGAGGTTGATGGAGCCGAGGCCACTGAGGTGGTCCCGACCCAAACTGAGGGAGTTGAAAAAAAGGGCTTAGATGAATTCCCCGGACCATCTATCAATTAAAACACATCGGGTGCCGAAGGGCATCCGATTGATGAACCCGAAGAAACCAGTAGTGAAGCCCCTTGTAGGAGGGAGAGGCCCCCCATTGACCCAGTCAAGGTAATCAACGTAGATGAGCCTCTGTCGGGGCCATCATTCTCTCCTGGGAAAATACGGGATGCCCAAGATATGAAAACTCCTGCCGTAGGGGCATCCCTCGGAGAGAATAGTACGTTTGAAGGATTTTTTGCAAGGGTTGAGAAAGGCCCCGATATTGACGCCTCGTTGATCTATGAAGAGGCCGAGAAGTTTCAACAACAGGTAATCTTGATTGAACTGTTGTATCTTAAGTTTCAATTCTTGCTTTTCTGACTCCCTTCTTTTGTGTTCTCAGACCTTCAAGCTCTCCAACCAAGCCTTTTCCAAGTCACAAGCAGAGTTGGCTCATTGTGAGGACGAATTTAGGAAGCTCGTTTCTAAATTGGACAAACTCAAGGCCCTTAATACCCAAAAGGACGGGGAGCTAGGTGACCTTCGAGCTTATTCAGAGAGGGTATCTCGAGAGTGAGCCGATCTCGATGAGCGGGTAATACGACCTTCATGGGCTTATTTTTATGCTTCGGTCAATTGAGTGTTTGATATCTTAATTTGGCTTTTTCAGCTTAAGCAAAAGGATGATTTGATGCGAGAGGAGCTTAAAGTCAGAGATATCGAAATCCTTGGGTTGAAGCAACGCATGGATGAGGTATTTTCTGATAGGTAAGCTCTTCGAGAGAAGCTGGCCTCGATTGAGTGCCAACTCCAAGGGGCAAGGGAAGAAAGCTACAAGTACAAACACCTCCACGCTGAACTAGTTGTTGAGCTATTAGTAGCTAAGTCCGACGCTGCTGAGCTCACGTCCTCATATAGAAAAGATGTTGTTGCTACAAATGCTCGAGCCAGGAAGGTATCCGAAGAGGCCAAGCTTAAACTCTCTCGAGATTTGGAACATGCCCAATTAAGATCTCGAAGACAGGCTCTCGAGGATGTATATGCAGGGGGCATCGATTTGTCCATCGAGATTAATAGGGTGAAGGCCCTAGAGGAAGAATCAGCAACTCTGCTTTCTCCTGAGGATGGTTCAACCAGTGGTTTGACCAGCAGCTCTGAGGATGATGAAGGTGAAGGTGAAGTCCCCAAGGGGGAAGAGGTCGTCAATGACCCGGGGGTCGAGGGCCAGGCTGTTGAGGGAGCTCTGTCTGGTCAAGTAATATATATATATATATATATATATATATATATATATATATATATATATATATATATATATATATATATATATATATATATATATATATATATATATATATATATATATATATATATATATATATATATATATATATATATATATATATATATATATATATATATATATATATATATATATATATATATATATATATATATATATATATGTGGATTTTTGCTCCTTGTCATTTCTTGTTTTCCT
Organism: Nicotiana tabacum; assembly: GCF_000715075.1. NCBI lineage: Eukaryota > Viridiplantae > Streptophyta > Magnoliopsida > Solanales > Solanaceae > Nicotiana > Nicotiana tabacum. Next base: position 52,043,412 of record NC_134087.1, on the reverse strand, counting down.
TTTGCCTTTTTGGAATAAATTTTGATGCTTGTCGATAACCAGTTCGATGTATAGACTTATGATATAAACCCCTTAGGTTTTCATGCTCGGTAAATGATTGATGATAGTTAACCATTCATGGATCGGTCCTCGAATCAAGTTTTGACTCAGGCTCATTGACCCTTAGGTTTTCGACATACTGGCCCTTAGGATCTTAGATATTGGCCTTTAGGCTCTTATGTATTGGACCTTAGGTTCTTTAGGCTGGCCCTTAGGCTCTTACGCTTTGGCCCTTAGGCTTTTTGGGTTGGCCCTTAGGCTCTTATGCATTGGCCCTTAGGCGCTTTTTAGATCGGGTCGATGCGACCTCTGATATGGCTATAGTTTTCTCTATTTCGGCTGAAGTCTTTGATTATGCCTTGGTATATTTTGTGTTCGTCCAAATCTTCGACGGCTCAAATAAGAACCTTGATTATGAATCGATATGCGACGATAATTGAGTACCTCTGGAGGTTCTCTTGAATGCTGATTTTTCGAAGCCTTTTGTTGAAGGATGATTGTCTCAAAGCCTTGTCATTGTTTGGAGCTAATATGATCGAAGATCATTTGCTTATGCCGGGGGTAGCTCAATTAACCAGTTCTTTTCGAAGTATTTGGAGGCCTTTAGTTTGACAGCGGCAGTTGGTCGTGTTCGAGTCGCATTAATTCGGTTGTAGCCTTTAGGTTTGGTCGTAGCCTTTAGTCCATGTGCGTGGTGACCTTGGCGTCTATATTGAGGGTATGCCTTTTTAGGGATATTATAAGTTTGATATATAGACTTGGCCTTCGTATTGGGGTTGTGCCTTTTTAAGGTCTTATAAATTTGAGTACGCCTCGCTGAGGTCTTATAAGTTTGGGCATGCCTTGTTGAGGTCTTACAGATTCGATGCGGCCTTACTGAGGTCTTACAAGCTTGAAATTGCCTTATTGAGGTCTTATAAATTCGAGTTTTTGATGGCTTCGATGAGCTGACTGTCGACGACAGTCCCCGAGTGTTCGAGGATTTTTGGGCCCTTGAAATGTGTTGCATGGAAGTATTGAATTTCTTCGAGATGTTTTGAGAAATACTTGATGAACCGGCGGTAAAAAAATGTGTGAACTAGAAAGCTCTTCACTCCTTTGACGGAAGTAAAAGGTGGGAGTTTTGATATCACTTCAATTTTTGCTTTATCCACTTCAATAACATTCTTTGAGATCTTGTGGTCGAGGACAATGCCCTCCTCAACCATAAAGTGACACTTCTCCCAATTAAGCACCAAGTTGGTCTCTTCACAACGTACCAATACCTTATCAACATTATCAACACACATAAAAAGAATCCCCCACAACAGAGAAATCATCCATGAAAACCTCAAGGAAGTCCTCCACCATATCCGTGAATATTGCCATCATACACCGCTGAAAAGTAGCTGGTGCAGTACATAAACCAAACGACATCCTTGAGAATGCAAATTTGCCATACGGACAAGTAAAATGGTCTTTTCTTGGTCTTCGGGTACAATAAGAATCTGGTTGTATCCAGAATACACATCCAAGAAGCAATAATAAGCACATTCGGCTAACCTATCCAACATCTGATCAAGAAATGGAAGCGAAAAATGGTATTTCCGAGTCACTTTGTTGAGCTTCATATAATCCATGCATACTCTCCAACCAGTGACAGTTCTTCTGGGGATCAACTCCTTATTGTCATTTGTAATCACAGTCATGCCCCCCTTCTTTGGGACACATTGTACTGGCGAAGTCCATGAACTATCAAAAATGGGGTAGACAACCCTAGCATCCAACCATTTGATGATCTCTTTCTTGACTACCTCTTGCATGGCTTCATTCAACCGTCTTTGATGTTCCACGGAGGGTTTGGTATCCTCCTCCAATATGATTTTGTGCATGCAAAAGGAAGGGTTTATACCCTGAATATCCTCCAATGCCTAACATATTGCCTTCTTCCTCCTTTGGAGCACCGCACGGGTGGCATCTACCTGCACGTTAGCTAAACACGAGGAAAGAATAACATGTAAAGAGGAGCAAGGTCCTAAAAACTCTTACCTGAGGTATGAAGGCAAGGGCTTCAACTCCAAAGTGGAGGCTCCTCGATTGAGGGCTTTGTTGGTGGAGTTTTCCGTTCTCGAGGTCCAAGGAAAGTTTTCGGGGCTCATATGTATATGAACTCATTCCTTGCAAAGCATGGACATATTCGACCAAGCTTTCCTTCTCATTCACATCATGATTCAATAACACAACTTCTAATGGGTCTTCCACATTAATCACAACACTTGTGTCATCAACAATCACTTCGGTCACAAGATACACAAACGAACACACTTTGTTGCTATTAGGCTGCCTCATTGACTTGCAAACATGGAACACAACTTTTTCATAGCCCATCCGGAAGGTGAGCTCCCCAGCTTCCAAATTAACTAAGGCCTTCCCTGTAGCTAAGAAAAGGTCTTCCCAATATTATTGGCACCTCGTAGTTAACCTCACAGTCAAGTATCACAAAATCTGCGGGAAGTATGAACTTGTCAACACGAACTAGCACATCATCAACTATCCCCAATGGCCTCTTCATTGTCATGTACGCCATTTGAAACCTCATGGATGTGGGTCTTGGTTGCCCAATCCCCAGTGTCCTAAACACAGAATAGGGCATCAAGTTAATGCTTGCCCCCAAGTCACACAAAGCCTTGGCGAAATCGGCACTACCAATAGTGCATAGGATTGTAAAGGCATTGAGGTCTTCTAACTTTGGAGCCATGGAGTGAACAATGGAACTCACTTGATGTGTCATTTTGATCGTTTCACATTTTATTGATCTCTTCTTTGTTACCAAGTCCTTCATGAACTTGGCATATCCTGGCATTTGCTAAGAGCTTCAACCAATGGCACATTTATGGACAAACATTTCATCATATCAATGAATTTCTTGAATTTATTCTCATTGTTTTGCTTTTCAATCCTTTGAGGATATGTTGGAGGAGGCCTTGGCAAAGGAGCCTTGGCTTTGGGCACTACTATTTCTGATATGTCTATCACATGTTCCCTAGATGGGTTCACATCATTTTGTGTCTCCTCCATGTTGTCATCAATGTCTATCCTCACTTTATCATTCACATTCTCATCATTTACTTGCACATCATTGTTTGGCTCATCATCATCTTGCACCAATACATCATCAGTCACAATCTTTCTTGGATTAGAGGTACTAGCAACTCCACCTCTACCACTTCTTGTAGTCACCTCCATAGCATGGCCTGTATTGTTCCCACCCTTCGAGTTTACTACCGTATCACTTGGTAGTGCCCTCTTAGGGTGAGTATTCAAATCTTGAGAAATTTGGCCAAGTTAAACTTCCAAGTTGCGGATAGAAGTGTTGTAGGAGGCTAATTGGGTATCGGAGTCGGCATTTTTCTTCATCATTTGCTCGAACATTGTTTAAATCCATCCCATCTCATTGTTGGAAGAACTAGGACCTTATGATGGATATGGAGGCAGGTTGTTCGGTTGTTGATACATCGGGGGCCTTTGAAAGCCCGACCCCTGATTCCCTTTATTATTGTTATTCCAAACCCTTGATTGTTGTTGCCACCCCAATTGCCTTGATTTTTGTTGTTTCCCCAATTGCTTTGGTTATTATTGTTGCCACTATTCCAATTTCTTTTTTGACCTTAATTGCCCCAATTTCCTTGGTTTCCCTGTGATCTCCATTGTTGTTGATTTGGAGCATTGCCCCGTTGACCTTGATAATTGTTGACATATTGAACCTCTTCACTTTGATCATCATATGAATCATCTTGATTGTACCCACTACCACTTTGCTCAAATTGATCTGGATTGTTTTGAACCTGTTGACCTCATTGTCTTCTCTTATTGATCATCATATTCACTCCTTCCATGGCATTCACTTATTTTGACCCTTGAACTTGTTGCAACTGAGCTTTGGCCAATTGGTTCATGGTAGTTGTCAACTCGGATATAGCTTGGCCATGGCCATGTAGCTCCTTGTGTAGGTGAATAACATTAGGATCACCTTGTGGCACATTAGATCTACTTTGCCACGCCGAAGAGGTATCCACCATCTCATCAAGTGTTTCACATGCTTCGGCATATGGCGTGTTCATGAAGTTCCCCCCGACGAGTTGGTTAACCACACATTGGTTTGTAGTGTTCATTCCCCAGTAGAAGGTTTTTTGGATCATGGCATCATTCATATCGTTGTTCGGGCACTCCTTTACTATTGTCTGGTACCTCTCACAAATCTCATGTAATGGTTCATTTGGCTCTTGTTTAAAAGCAAGGATCTCATCTCTTAGCGTTGCCATGTGTCCCAGAGAAAAGAACTTTGCGATGAACTTCTCGGCCAACTCATCCCAAGTGGTGATGGAATGGTTGGGTAACCTTTCTAGCCAATCTAAAGCCTTCCCCTTAGAGAAAATGGAAAAATCCTTAACCTCAATGTGTCCTTGGAGACGTTAGTTTGCTTGCTCCCCCAGCACGTGTCAACAAAACCTTTGAGATGCTTGTAGGCATTTTGGTGTGGAGCTCAGGTGAAGAAACCTCTCTATTCCAACAGTGTAAGCATGACATTGGTTATTTGAAAGTTGCCCGCCCTAATTCGGGGCAGGACTATTGCACTTGCATAGCCTTCGTTGGGCAACACCCGATGTGCTGCCCTTGGAAGAGGTGGGGGAGGGTTTGGGATATTATCATGAGGCGGTCGACCTCTCCTTTGTAATTGAGGTTCGGGTTGAATATCACCCACGTGATCATCATCTACCTCCTACCCCAATGGAAAATTTCCGAGGGTTTCGTTGTTAAGATCCATTTGGTACCTAAAAGCAATTCACACACAAATTAGAAAAACGGAAGGAAAGAAAAACAAAGCACACAAATACTCAAATATATATCTAAAACTGACTAACTCCCCGGCAACGACCCCAAAAATTGATCGGGTCCAAGCCTACACTACTATTGAGTAGAGAGGGTGGTCGATGTAGTTTTAACCCAACTATGTCGGGATCGAATCCACAGGGAGTTAATAATAGGAATTAGGTTTATATCTAAGCTAAATGCGGGATTTGAGTCTAATTAATCTTCCACAAGTTTTGGATTTGATTTCTCCTTCTAACTTTACTCTAAAGATTGCAATAATTGAAACTAAGGACAATATTTTTATTGTTGATTTTCAAATGCTTAAAAAGAGTAGGGTCATAACTTCTACCTAGGTTGATATCTAACGGATAGTAAAATCTAGGGCAAGCTCGTGATTAGTTGTGATCATAATATAGCTATCACACTCGGGTACTCACTCTATACCTCTCAGTAGTTTGAGTGATTTTGCCCGATTTGACTTTCTCAAGTCCAAATGGGTATTCATGCAATTCAAGTGATATTATCTCAATTCGGGTATTACTACTTCTAGGTTTAACCTTTTAATTGGGGCTATTAATTTCTTGATTTCACCTCAATTCTTTGTTAGCCTAGTCTTCCTAGACTTAGTCCCTCTTTCTCAAGTAGAGACTAAGTCATAAAGGCAATAAATCAATGTTTGCAACCATTTTATAGTTCTAGCAAGAACTAGGCTAAATATCACTAACCCATACATATTCAAGCCCTAAAATTAAATATCCATACTAAGGTTGGGTTACAATCCTAGCTATGGGTTTAGCTACTCATGGAAATAACAGAAATTAAAGGTGAAATAAAGATGAAATTCATAATACTAGATTAAAGGATGAAAATCTAATGTTAAAAGATGAATCTAGTACAAAATTTTCAAAAACTGAAAACTCAGCCGTCTCTGAGTGCGGATCGCATATTTTTGATCGCGGCCGCGTTATGGCTTTTGCAGCCGCACAATATTTGTGCGGTCCGCATTTTAGATCTCTTGGCCCAATCTTGGTTTTTGTTCAAGTTTTGACTCCTTTATGAGTTGATTATGACTCCTTTTGCTCATTTTGAATAATTCCTGCAAGCAAGCATATTACATTAGTTTTCGGGAATACCTTCATGTATTTTTGGCTCAAAACACAAGTAAAAGAGAACAAATAATAGATTACAATCCCTACTTATTACTCTTCCCGTGGTCATTTAGACTTTTCACTTGACAACTTGCATTCAATTTTATACAGATAAATATTTTTAAAGAATTCAGCATTATCTGATTTAATTATTGTGTTAACATGAATTTCGGAATTATTATATTTATCAACCAAAAACCGGCATGATTTTCTGTTTGTAGCATATTCGATAAAAATACAATCCACCATTTTTGGTCTGAATTTTACCCTTTTGTGTAAAGGCACTTGTACCTTTACTAAACACCCCCACACTTTAAAATATTTTAAGTTGGGTTTTCTTTCTTTCTATATTTTTGGTAATTAAAATATTATATTAATCACTAGTGAAAGTATTATAAATCAAGCATAGCTATACACAACTAGCTACTCTGAGTAAACAACGAACGATCTACCTCATATTTTGTTCTTCTATCCAGCAGTCTAAGCTTATACATGTAAATCTGGGCTATAGATTGCATATTTAAAAGATCACTTCTGTAGCTGGTTCCTCATGTCGCTTGTGCCTCTAATATTACATACACTTGCTATCTCTCTAGCTATGCTCTCTTGTTCTCTAGCTTCCCCTTTGAAAATTCTATTTTTTCTTTCCTTCCATATTGCATGTATGAATTCTGCATAGGTCATTTTGATAATCTTTTCTGCAGTTGTTCTCCCTTTAGCTTTGTGCATTATCCATGTGAAGAGTAAAGTCCATGTCTGTCCTGTTTGTGTTTGCATTTGTAGCCACTGTAGTATTCTACTCCATATTCCTCTTGAAAAACTATATTCCCCAAAGAGGTGATCCCTGCTTTCATCTGAGACTTGACACAGCACACAAAGTGATTGCACATTGATACCCTATTTGCGAAGTCTATCTATGGTAGCAAGCTTCCCATGATAGTGCAGCCATAGAGTAAAGAGTGCTTTGGGTCTGGCTCGTTTATGGTAGATCAACTTCCTCCATTCAACTTTAGGATGATCCCCTAGTAGCTGGTTATAGATGTATTTAATGGTAGTTTTCTTCTGTACGATAGGCCTTTGCATTTGCTTGATAGCATCCTGTACCCCCAATATCTTCTTTAATATCCAGCTTGCCTGGTTTGGCATTTTCATTTCAAATATTTTTTGCCCTTTGATGTAGTATAAATGAATCTATTTTATCCATATTTTATCTGCCTTATGTGCCACATCCCAAAGTGTCTTTGCTATTGTTGCTTTGTTCCACACTTGTACATTAGTGATGTTGTAGCCTCCAACTGCTTTATGCAGACATACTCTGTCCCAGGTCAACAAAGCTTTCTTTGTGATTATATTACCTCCTGAACACACGTAGCTTTTGCAGTATGCCTAAATCAATTTAACTACCTTGACAGGTATGAATATTTGAGCCCAGTATGCTTGCATGCCAAATAACACTATTTGCACCAATTGGATTCTCCCAGCATAGGATAATTTCTTGGCTATCCAGGATGATATTTTTGCTATTATCTTATCTATATGAGGTAACCATTGTGCCAATGTAAGTTTCTTTGTATAAAAAGGGATCCCCAGATATCTTAAAGGCATCTCCCCTTGAGTGTACCCTATTTCTTGTAACAATGATGCCGGGACAATTGTTGTAATCCCCCCCCTCAAAGTAAATTGCACTTTTAGATGTATTTGCCTATCACCCTGAAGCACCAGAAAAGGATAGAAAGCAGTCTTATAAGTGTTGTACAGATTCTATGTCACCCCTTGCAAATAACAAGAAGTCATCCACAAAGCTAAGGTGAGTTATTCCAAGTTTCCTACATCTAGGATGATATTTTAAGTTCTTGTTTTGCTTTAGATCACCTAACAACCTACTCAGATACTCCATGGATATAGCAAATAGGTAAGGGGATATGGGATCCCCTTGTCTTAGACCTTTTGCTGCTGGAAAAGGCTCAATTGCTTCACCATTGAATAAGATAGAGTAACTGACAGAAGACACACAAGACATGATCCGTTTTATAAACTTAGTTGGAAACTGCAAGGTCTTCAACAACTATTCAATATACTCCCATTCAACTAAATCATAAGCTTTCATTATGTCAACTTTAATCATGCACCTAGGAGAAATGTGTTTCCTATTATAAGCTTTTACCAGTTCATGGGATAAGATGTGAAATTATCAGAGATTTTTCTTCCAAGAATGAATCCATCTTGTCTTTCAGAAATAATATAGGGCATCACTACTTGCATTTTATTGGCTAACACCTTAGCAATCAGCTTGTACAATAACCTGCAACAATAAATAGGTTTGTATTCCCTTACTGTTTCTGGGTTAGGGACTTTAGGGAGCAGAGTAATGGTTGTACAGTTAATTTCTTTATACATAATACATGTCCCAAAGAACTCTTTGATTGCATTGCAAACCTCCTTATTAATGATAGGCCAAGCCTTTTTGAAGAAAACTGCATTGTAGCCATCAATTCCAGGGGCTTACTCATTGCCTATTGAGCATAAGCCTTTGTATATCTCTTCATCTCTCACTTCGGTACATAGCTCTAATCATTGTTGATTTGTCAGAGTTGGGCCATTTTTCATAACCATTCTATTAACTACAGGAAGTTGCATGGCTGATGTTCCCATTAAAGCTTTATAGAATTGCATCAACTCCTCTTTGATGTCAGCAGCTTCAGTGAGGTTCCTTCCCGTTTGTGATTTATGTTCAGTGATCTGCTTCTTCTACCTTTTCTCTTTCATGATTGCTGAGAAGTATTTATTGTGGGAGTCTCCCGATTGAATCCAATTAGCTCGGGCTTTTTGTTGTAATACGCTTTCTTCAATTAGGGACCATGTTTTCAGTTGTTGTAACTGTTTCATGTATTTATAGCCAGTTTTCTCACCAATAATATATACTATCAGGGCATTCTTCCATTTTATGATTTCTCTCTCGACCACCGCCTTGTCTAATTTCACTAGTACTTTGCCATTGACAATGTCTGGTGCTATATAGGTCAGCATCATGCTATTCTCAGCTGCTCTATTGCCTACAAATAGATTAACCCATTATCTATTGGGTCCTCCTAATTCTATTTCTTTAGCCTCCTGCTTGCTCTGGTCTTCTATTTCAATGCATGCCACCTGCTTATTTTTATTACTAGACAAACCATGATGGTCAATAACTTGATTTTTTATGTAGTTTCCTTCTTTCCATCCCCATAGTTGTTTGTTGTATGTCTCTATGATATAGGTGAGTTATGCTTTGGTTGCCACTTGATGCTTCTCCCAGATTCACTTGGGTTTGAGCGCCAACTAACAATTTCAATGATACCGACTCGGGGAGGATTCCTCAACTGACACCCCACCTAAAAATATGAGTCGGGTCAAATAATGTATCTGGTTTTTATATTATTCATTTTCAACCCGCTCACATCTAATCCAATCTGATCCGCCTATTTGTCACCCCTAGTTGTGACTAACTGGACTAAAAAAGAGAGAAAGAAATGCCAGTCGCGACCAGCTAGACTGGAGAGGTGCCATAAGTCTTGGCCTGGATTAACAAATTCATTGGACGTCCTCAAGTGGGGGAAATTGTTAGGAGCCAATTAAGTCCCTCCTCCCACCAAATATATCACTCTTTTGGGTTAATCTCACATAGTCCGTCTGTAATGTCTTCTCCTAAAACCACCTTATTATATACAGTCTAGCAGGTGCCCAGATTAATTAAAAAAACTCGTAAATGTCAAGTAGGCAATTTGACAATTTGATAAGTTAGGGAGATCAAATCATAGTCATGTCATACAGGTAGATGAGCAAGTCACACATGTTACGGGTGTATTGGTCAAAATTGACCATTATGGTCAAGTTGACCAACACCCCGCCCAGGCGGCAAGGCAGCGAAAGACAGACATAGTGTGAGATTATCAGACCGGGTGAATATCAAAAGTCCCATGACTATATATAATAGGGAAGAACCTTCGATCAGGGAGGTTGTTCTCTATGCTCTCTCCCTAGTTCTCTCCTTGGAATCTTCATTATAAAGAAGAAAGAGATAACCTCCTGAAAAACATGTAGAACTACCTCTCCCATCAATTAATGGGATCCCCAACAAAGAATTTCAAAGAGATTGATTACTCGAATTGTATCTCATATTCTATTCTTTCAATTTAGCTTATTGATCTGGAATTTATTATGACTAACTAAGATTTACCCCTTCACTTTCTTTGATTGATTTGTTCAAAAAGTTTTCAATATTTTTTGAGTCAAACAATTGGGCGCCGTCTAAGGGGATTTCTTAGTGAAGTTTTCTAGTCTCTTCCAGATCAAAGACATAGAAGGGGAAAGAGAGCTGAATAGAGTCACCAAATTTAAAAATCCTCGCCCCAGCAACCGTCAAAATGCCAAAAAAATGAGCAACGTTACGAACCTGCTTTCATTCACCGGTCTATCAGATGGGGTAAGGAAAATATCATTTTGACTCACCTTCTGCCCTTTGCTCAAGCAGGAACACAAATGCCGCACGGGCGAGCAAGCAAAGAAACATCCCAATTAAAGAATGAGAAACTAATACAAGAAAACCGAAATATCGCCCGCCGATAACATCTTCAGGCCGGAAGGCCGGAATCAGACAAAGAAACTCCAATATGGGCACAAAATGAACATAAGCGAAATAGCAATGTTCCATACTCTCCGACGTTATGCCCTCCGATGCAAACAATATCAAGCGAATTGGGACTCCCCAAAAATATGCCTGACTCTCCAAAAACGGGGACTGACGACGGGTTACTATTTCATAAGTTTGAAATAGCATCCTTAAAGGCTAAGGGCATTCACCAAAAGAAGAGTTCGACCTTGATCGAACGACGACGAGTTACTATTTTGATAAGTTCAAAATAACACCTCTAAAGGCTAAGGGCCTTCGCTAAAAAGAAGAGTTTGACCTCGATCGAACGACGACGGGTTACTATTTCGATAAATTAGAATAACACCTTTAAAGGCTAAGGACCTTTGCCAAAAAGAAGAGTTTAACCTTGATCGAACGACGACGAGTTATTGATAAGTTCGAAGTAACACCCTTAAAGGCTAAGGGCCTTCGCCAAAAATAAGAGTTCGACCTCGACCGAATGAAGACGGGTTACTATTTCGATAAGTTTGAAATAACACCCTTAAAGGCTAATGGCCTTCGCCAAAAAGAAGAGTTCGACCTCGACCGAACGACGACGAGTTACTATTTTGAAAAGTTCGAAGTAACACCCTTAAAGGCTAAGGGCCTTCGCCAAAAATAAAGAGTTCGACCTCGATCGAACGACGACGGGCTACTATTTCGATAAGTTCGAAATAACACCCTTAAAGGCTAAGGGCCTTCGCCAAAAAGAAGAGTTAAACCTCGATCGAACGACGATGGGTTACTATTTCGATAAGTTCGAAATAACACCCTTAAAGGCTAAGGGTCTTCTCCAAAAAAAAGAGTTCGACCTCGATCGAACGACGACTAGTTACTATTTCGATAAGTTTGAAATAAAACCCTTTACGGCTAAGGGCCTTCGCCAAAAATAAGAGTTCGACCTCGATCGAACGACGAAGGGTTACTATTTTGATAAGTTTGAAGTAATACCCTTAAAGGCTAAGGGCCTTCGCCAAAAATAAGAGTTCGACCTCGATCGAACGATGACGGGTTACTATTTCGATAAGTTCGAAATAACACCCTTAAAGGCTAAGGGCCTTCGCCAAAATGAAGAGTTCAACCTCGATCGAACAACGATGGGTTACTATTTCGATAGGTTCGAAGTAACACCCTTAAAGGATAAGGGCCTTCACCAAAAAGAAGAGTTCGACCTCGATCAAATGACGATGGGCTACTATTTCGATAAGTTCGAAATAACACCCTTAAAGGCTAAGGGCCTTTGCCAAAAAGAAGAGTTCGATCTCGATCAAACGACGATGGGTTACTATTTCGATAAGTTTGAAATAACACCCTTAAAGGCTAAGGGCCTTCGCCAAAAAGAAGAGTTCGACCTCGATCGAACGACGACGGGTTACTATTTCGATAAGGTTGAAGTAACATCCTTAAGGGCTAAGGGCCTTCACCCAAAAGAAGAGTTCGTCCTCTATAGAACGACGATGGGTTACTATTTCAATAATTCAAAATAACACCCTTAAAGGCTAAGGGCCTTTGCCAAAAAGAAGAGTTCGACCTCGATTGAACGACGACGGGTTACTATTTTGAAAAGTTCGAAATAACACCCTTAAATGCTAAAGGCCTTCGCCAAAAAGAAGAGTTCAACCTCGATCGAACGATGACGGGTTATTATTTTGATAAGTTCAAAATAACACCCTTTAAGGCCAAGGGCCTTCGCTAAAAAGAAGAGTTTGACCTCGATCGAACGGCGACAAGTTACTATTTTGATAAGTTCAAAATAACACCCTTAAAGGCTATGGGCCTTCGCCAAAAAGAAGAGTTCGACCTCGATCGAACGACACGGTTACTATTTTGATAAGCTCGAAATAACACCCTTTAAGGCCACAAGCCATCGCCAAAGAGAAAAGTTCGAAATATATCTAAGGCCAAGCGTCGTTAGAAAACAAAAAGGGAAGGAAAGACTGGGACTCATCATACGGGAATCTATCTCGTACCAAAATCGCGAAAAGCGAAAACAAAGATAAAGTACACGGCAGATAACAACGAGAAAATTCTTCTTTATATAAAGTCGTCGCGTCAATGATCACAGATTACATACGGCCCAAGCCACCAATAAAAAAAGAAGAAAAAAGAAAGGAACAACGACAACCCACGATGAATAAAAAAACAGACTAAGACATCATTCTTTCACTCGGTGTCATCACCGCCACCATCATCGCCATCATCTCCAAGAAACTCTCCCTTATCATCTGCGCCCTCTTTGGCCTCCGGAGTCGCAGAGTCATAACCACAATTGACGCGAGCCTCTCGCGCCTTTGCTCGTGCTCCTTCGTATGCGGCCTCAGTAACATTGCCTGCCTCCCACATGCTCTTATATATATCTCACTGAGCTTCATCATGAACCCAAAGCTCGTGTAAGTAGTGGGGAATAGTGGTAGAGGAAGACTCAATCTGAGCCAACAATCGCTCCTTTTCAGCCTCAAGAGCAGCGACCCAATCACCTAAGGTCGAAGCTTCCCGGTCAATCTCTCCAATGCGCTCCTCAAGCCTCGCCTCCATTAGCGTTGTCATCGCTCTCTCCGACTTTTGCTCGGACTGGAGGACGCGGACAGTGTTCTCTAGGGCCGCCGCCCTTGCTGAAGCCACAAACCAGGCACTTTCGATACTCTCCAACCCAGCAACCTTTCTCTCCAACTCGGCCATCTTTCCTATCCACTCTGCACTCATCGCCTCGACCTTGATAAGGTTCTCGTCCATCTCGGCTTGCATTGACCTCAGTCTCCCTTGCAGATAGTCACACTCTGCGGCCACCCCTTTTCCCACCTCGAGCTTTTCATCCTTCGCGCGAAGTTGCTTTTCGAGCACACTGTTCCTGCGAATGGCCTCCATCAACTGCTGGTCTCTCTTCTCCAATTCCTTGCCGATGGATCGAGCACAAGATTCTCCCTCAGTCGCTCGTGCATCTCACGACACTTGTTGTGATAGCGTTGATACTTTTCCAACATCTTCAAGAAACGTTTGGCCTAAATGTCGGCCCTGCGCATACTCTCCACTTCTACCATGTACGTATGAAAAATGAGAAGACGGGTTAAAGCTATATTAACAAGAAAAATGAGAGAAGTATAAAAGAAAAGTGCGACATACTCTCAAGCCCATAGCGGCTACCTCATTCATCAAATCGACATCAGGAGCATTCCGGAGAGCCTCGTTCTCGGCGGCAGAGCACAAAATGTCGAATTGTGGCGCCAGATCTTCCATGTCCCCTAGGAGGTTAACATCCGAAGAAATCTCAAGAATACAGGTCGGGCCTCCCGCACGAACCACCGAGTGGGTAATACCCTCCTCAAACATCCTAACATCATCAGGATCGAGGTCCGACTCGGTCTCATAATCGTCGACCACAACTCCCTTTTCCTCTTTCAGCAGCTGACGAGGAGGCACGACCAGGTACGGAGGACGGGGGTACATCCGAAACCACAACAGCAGCCTCGGGAATTTGGCCCCCCGTCACGGCAGGTTGCTGATCGATGAGAGTAGAAGGAATCTCCGTCGATGGGGAAGATACGACGGCTATCTCCATCGTTACGGGTGGGGCGGTGTCAACCCCCGCCCCAAATCCTGTCTAGGGTGAGTCGTCTAGGTGAATTACAATCAGAGGGGCTACCTCGAATTCCACTCGCTGCCTTTTGGACGACCCTTCTTCTTCCTCAGCACGGGGAGACTCACCCGTCGGATGAGCAACATGAGTCAGAACCTCAGTTTGAGAAGTGGCCTCTGCAGGTATAATCACTACCGCCGACTCGACTGAAGCAGCCCTCGATGAAGGCCGAGCAGCAGGTGCTGCAATAGGGTGAGCAGATAATGTCGGCTGACGAAAAGCTAATGGAGGAGCCCTCGCTCTCCACACTCTCCCTGGCATCGACAAATAGCATATAAGAAACTAAGTAAAAAGAGAGGAAAAATAGCAAACAGAAACGACATCTCACCTGTAAGGGGCCTGCGTCAAAATTTTTCATAAAAGGCCGACCAGGTGCGAACCCCCGCTGTATGGGGAAGGATGGCGCTCACCCACTCGCAGATACCTTCGACAGATGGAGGAGGCAATTTCTCGGCTGCAGAAACATAATAAAGTTTACTGTAACAAAAAGCAGTCGGATATCTTGCCAAGTGAAAACACAAGAAACTTACGTGCAAAGTTTCACTTCCCAGGGAACCCCGTTGGATCCGCCACAATGTGCTCAGTCCGCATATAGAAATAATTCTCGCAGAAACGATGGTTGGCCCTGTCATCCATTTTCACCACCAGAGTCTTCGACCCCCGAGGACACAAGCATCGTGCCGCGAATGAGTTGAGGGGCGAAGATACTGAGCATGTGATCCAAAGTGATCTCACGACCGGTGAGCTCCGCAAACTTGAGCAACATAAGGAACAACTTGTATAGGTACGACAAAAGTTGAGCGGGGAATACCTCGTAAAACGGCAGAAATCCACCACCACGAGAGGGAGAGGAAGTGTGTATCCAATAAGAAAGGGGTAGGCGTAAAACACGCAGTACCCGGGACGGTCAAAGTAGACTATGTCGTCCCCTACAACCGGCCGCATGTCAACGTAATTGGGGATTCCCCACCTAGCTTTCAACTCTGCAAGGTCTTCTTGTTTTAAAACAGAGGGGACAGGTTCCGGCTCGGCCCCGGTACGGCTGCAGAAGTCATTCCATTCTCTCCCAGGATGAGGCAAGATCTCGGTTACTGACGGGACCTCCTCATCCTCCACCACTTCTACTCCTTCAGTGGCCTAAGTAACATTTTTCGGTGCTGGAATTGTGATAGGGAGATCAGTGCGAGAAGAATCACCAGCCATTTTGTCAAGGGGGAGTGGCAAAAAGACAATGGAGAAGAAGGATGAAAGTTTTCAACCAATTGGAGGCGAATGAAAATTCAAAGTATCAGGAAGAAAATAGTTCGCAAAATTCTTTCAAGCAAAGGTCAAAGAAGTGTGTCAATCAAAGGATATGTTCCTTCTATTTATAAGAGACATAAATCCACCAAGCACGAAACTCAAGAGTCGCTAATCGAATCTGATAGGGCACGAAATGTTTCGGTTCCTCAGGAACGTGTGTCATAATGGCGGCAACCACGAAACAACGCTTCAATACCAAACGACGTTTTGATTCCGAAACGGTCGCAATGGTCCAAGGATATCGGAAGAACGTCGTCATCTCACTTGCAACCTAAAAGGTACAACCAAGGAACAAGCAGTCAGATTTCTCTCGAATTCGTAACAATCATGATCCGTCTGCCTGGCCCGACATGGGGCGACCCCGACAGACGGAGGGACTAACTGTATTCGTCAAAATCTGACAGCGGCGGTCAAGATGACCAACACCCCACCTAGGAGGCAAGGCAGCGAAAGACAGACATAGTGTGAGATTGTCGGACCGGGTGAATATCAAAAGTCCCATGGCTATATATAATAGGGAAGAACCTTCGATCAGGGAGGTTGTTCTCTATCCTCTCTCCCTAGTTCTCTCCTTGGAATCTTCATAATATAGAAGAAAGAGATAACCTCCTGAAAAACATGTAGAACTACCTCTCCCATCAATTAATGGGATCCCCAACAAAGAATTTCAAAGAGATCGATTACTCCAATTGTATCTCATATTCTATTCTTTCAATTAGCTCATTGATCTGGAATTTATTATGACTAACTAAGATTTACCCCTTCACTTTCTTTGATTGATTTGTTCAAAAAGGTTTCAATATCTTTTGAGTCAAACAACGGGAAATTATATTACATATCATTTTATGAGACAATCAAGAATACCTAGAACATGGCAAGATAAACAAGAGACACTATTAGCCTTTAATTTTCATTCATCTACTCTAAAGAAAATTACTAAAGCATGTTTGGTCAAGCCGTAAAAATCAGCTTATTTTGAGAAGTGTTTTTCTCAAAAGTACTTTTGGAGAGAAACAGTTGTCAAACTTTTAAAAGCTGCTTCTAAGTGTATTTTTTTCAAAAGTGCTTTTTAAAAAAAAAAATTGAAGAGATGTTATTTTTTTCTGCTTCTCTTCAAAAGTATTTTTTTTTCAAAAGATTGGCAGAGCACTTTAACTTTAAGAAAAAGAATATTTTTTTGGAAAAAAAAAAGTGCTTCTACATCGGAGAAGGGCCAAACAAGCTATTACTCTGCCTACTTTTCCTATACTGGACAACTGAGGTATCTTTAAAGTTACAAACTCTTTCTTTTTTTTCTTCCCAAAACAACCACACGAGTTCTTCTCATGATACAAATTACTATATTGTAGTTGAATTATTGGAGGTCGCCACATTCACCAACACAGCCTACTTATATCCCGACTTTTAACTACTCACCTCATTCGGCAGAAATTTTATGGTCAGCAATCAGCATGATCTAAAGCTTGAGTTAGGCACCCTAGTGGCTGGGGTCAAAAGAATAGAACACTGAAAGTAAATCTCTAGTTTTAAAGAATATTTTATATTTCAGGCAAATTACTAATGGTTAAAATAAATCATATCCCCCACCCCCCGCCTTTTTTTATCTTTTTGAAAATTAAAACGTCTAAATTTTAATGCATATTGGATTTTAGGGGTGTTCATGGTTCGGTTTGGATCGGTTTTTCCCTAAAAAGAAATCAAACCAAGTAAGTCGGTTTTTCAAATATTAGAACCAAACCAAATCAATTATGTCGGTTTTTTCTCGATTCGGTTTATGTCGGGTTTTTTTGTTATTTGTCGGTTTTTTCTTAAATATAAGACATACACTACCAAACACACATTTCGGCGACCACATTTGCAACATAACACTATCAAATCAATTGCCTTTTGAGAAATCTATTAATTACCGAGATATATTGATGATAATTGAATCAAATAGTGATAAATAATTTAAGGACTCAATTAAAAATATATTATTTTTAACATGAAATAGATTCTTACACTTAACAAAAGAAAACTGCCAATTAAACTAGAATGTAAAGGTAAAGAATTGTACTAAAAGTGTAAACGATTAATATTTACTATAAAAATTTTAAAATTTTGTATAAAAGTATATATATATATGTGTGTGTGTGTGTGTGTATAATAAATTTAAAATAGCTACTCCTATATTCGATTTGGTTCGATTTTTTTTAATTAAAACCAAAACCAAATCAAATTTGATCGATTTTTAAATTTCAAAACCAAAAGCAAACCAAACCAAAAAGTATGAATTTTTTTGGTCGATTTGGTTTGGTTTTCCATTTTGTTCGGGTTTTCGGATTGTTGAACACCCCTAGATATGGATTTTCTTAATCTGAACACCTTAAGGTTGTGCCAAAAGAAACTTTGTGCGTCATAACTGCAGCAAATAAACCCAGTTTACTACTTCCAAAATTGCAACGACCCAAGTCTCCGGTGGTGAGAGCTATGCAGAACGCAGATGAGTAGAGGAACGAAAAATCCTAAAGCTCAAGAAATCAGTTAAATAGTCCGTCCACAAGCAACAACTCTTCTAATGGATTATTCATCTCACCAAAACCAATATCCTTACCATTTTTCACAACCCTATAACCCATCTCATCTTCAAGCTTATGATCGTCAATTCAATCACTCCAATTATCAATACCAACAAGATCCTCATCAACATAAACAACAACCACCACAGCAGTATCAACAACCCCAACAACAATACTCATCGTATTATGCTCCTAATTATTCAAATACATACCCACAACAACACCCACAAACCCATCAACAATGGCGTTATCAAGCACCGCCGATTCATCTACCGCGAGTTTCAAGTCAACCCTCTTTGGCATCACATGGGCAAGTACATACTCAGTTACCGTATCATCAGAATTTGCCCCAAAGGACAGATGGGGTCGGGCTAGGGCTGAACCCGACGACAGTTCTGGCTGTGGCGGCGTTGGCACAGCTCACCCAGCATACGGGCTTGCACGGGCAAAGTTGGTATCCCCACGCCGAAGGGTCAGGACCCGTGATTGGCGGGCCGGGTCCGGGTTTGGGAGCCGGTGCACGTCCTAGTCTCGGCCCGGGCCCATCTCGATTGCTTTCGCATGTGAGTTGTGTAATCAGATTTTTTTTTTTTTTTTTTTTTTGATGTTCTGCAATATATGTTTAAAGCTGGAATATGTTGGGGCTTTAAACAAAAAATGCTAACTAAAGAGTGGGCTTTAAGGAATAAAGGCTTAATATAAGGAATAGATAAAAAGAATATATGTATTTCAAGAAATATAACTACAAAACCGAACCACAAGTATTTGGTGTGCTCTCTTCAAGGCAAGGCTCATGAAACAATGAGCATGACGTAGTGTCTGCACTGAAGTGCAGCTTAAATGAGGTGAAGCACAAAACCTATGTTGCACCTAGCTTTAGGATTATGCGCGCCTCAAGAGAGCCTTTGACAACACTGACTTATAGATGTTACATTTCATTTTTCTGAATACATGATGACTCTGCATTATATCTTGATTTTAGAATGGATTTCAGGTTTTACAGAACTTATGATCCACCATGTCTAGAGTATTTTGCAGAATGCGTTCTTGGGGACATTTCATTTCGCTGAATCTTTCTAATTGCCTTTATATGGCCGAGAAACTGAGATTTTTGACTTTTGTAAGGAGTTAACTTCGATTACTAATAGATTGGGGACAATGGCCTAGAAAGCATGGTGACTGTTGAACAGCATGATGGATGGAGTTGGTAGGAAAGGGGGACAATGGCCTAGAAAGCATTTCAACTATTCTTAATTGGCTTTCTGATTTTTGAGTTTGCTAACACTACTATTGTTATATCTGCAACCATGACCTTGTGACCTTTTTGTTCAAAAGTCATGTGAAGTATTCTATTAGTTAGTAATCTTTTATGTGTTACTTCACGTCGAGTAAAAGCGATATAAAAGAATAGGGTGCTCAAAGGATTCATTTGCATGGGGATATGATCTATAGGAAGAAAGCTACTTGTAGACCAGGCTCATTTGCTTTTGGAGATTAGCTTAACCCAAAATCTCTTCTACTGAAGTTTCAAGTGGACCAGTTGGCTGCCTTTATACTTGCAACGTCTCCAATGCTATCAACTGTGTTATCGGATTTGCTCCGTTCTACAAGATCTAGGCATCATCTTTGGTTTGTGATAGTCATTCGCGGATTCAATATCCCTTGTTGAGAACAAAGTAAACTTTTCCCTAGTCATATAGACATGGCAACACGGTCAGCACCTAATTATCATTTGTTGATATATGCCAATGTCCCAATCTCTTCTATAATGCTGGGCTGTGCTTGTTGGGCACTCATTAGAAAATACACTTATTGGACAATGTCATTAATTCAGCTGTTTTGAGATTATGTCTTGTCAAAATGGGAAAATTTGAGTGCCTGTGAGGTACTGGTAGAATATGTTGTTCGGGGAGCTTACTGTGGCTGTGACTAGGAAGGTTAAAGGTTAGTTTAGATTTAGCCTTGAGCAAGGAGAAGAAAGGCCAAGCCAGAGAGGGCTTCTCTTTCCTGGAAGTAAAAAATGTTTGGCAGGCTTAGCTCAGATGGAAATGAATAAATTTTTCTGATACACATTGGAATCCGGCTATAATTGTTCCCCCGGTGTGAAACCAGTTGGTTCCGTAGTTTTAGAATTCTGCTGATCCAATCTCTTCATACCATTTTGGTAATTCTTAGTACTTTTTTTTACAACCGAGAAATCCCCAAGGTTCAGTGGCACACAGTTCAAAACTCATGGATAATGGGCTCCCTCTACTTAATTACTAGGATTTTGTATGCGGCAGGGTCCGAACCCCTGGCGCGCGCCTAACCAACACATCACAAGTTGCGCTCTACCACTAGACCAAAGCTCAAGGGGCTAATACTTAGTATTATCATCATACAATTCTGTTAAATACTTAGTATTATGGGAACACCACTCTATTTATAGACTTCCTCCAGAGGCATTAAGCCTATCTATTCTACCAAGTGGTCAATCTTTTTCCACCTTGAGTCTACTTTATTCTTCTCGTCATGACCATAATATTAACCATTAATTTTGTCTTACCTTGTCAAAAGGTTGATTAAATTTGTGGAGATGGAGTAACTATTTAGCGATGCATACAAAACCAGGGTGTTGAGCTGTAAAGTTAATCTGGTTTGTGT
Source organism: Nicotiana tabacum (assembly GCF_000715075.1). Taxonomy (NCBI): domain Eukaryota; kingdom Viridiplantae; phylum Streptophyta; class Magnoliopsida; order Solanales; family Solanaceae; genus Nicotiana; species Nicotiana tabacum. The sequence continues at coordinate 52,022,568 of NC_134087.1, read as the reverse complement.
GATTTGATATATAATCATGCGGTACTTATAATTTTTGCAGATCTCTTTGCATTGCTATTTTCTCCTGTACTTTTAGTAATCCATTTTGTTGGAATTGGCTGTTGAAGTCTTGCATGTTCACATGAGGCTACTTCTGCAGGCTGGTCAATCATTGGATAAGGGTGGTACAAGGGGTGGTGTTCAGCACAAAAGTGGTGGTAGGGGTAAATTTAGCAATATTGCTGGAGTTGCTAGGTGTGAATTGTGCAAGATTGATTTTGGTAAGATGAGCAGCCTTAAGCAGCACGAGAGTGGTAAGCGGCACAGAAAGAACTTGAAAAAATTGGAAGCAGAAAACAGAACTGTTAGTGATATCCAGAATGTACAGAAACCTTCTGGTGATTTAAAACCAGGAACAAACATGAAGCCTGGTGGTCAGCACAAAAGTGGTGGTAGGGGCAAATTTAGCAATATTGCTGGAGTTGCTAGGTGTGAATTGTGCAAGATTGATTATGGTAACATGACCAGCCTTAAGCAGCACGAGAGTGGTAAGCGGCACAGAAAGAACTTGAAAAAATTGGAAGCAGAAAACAGAACTGTTAGTGATATCCAGAATGTACAGAAACCTTCTGGTGATTTAAAACCAGAAACGAACATGAAGCCTGATGATTTGCCTAAGGAAGAAGAGACTAAGCAGAATCCGCCTCCTTTAGACACCATACTGTCCGAAATTAGATTAGGAACTGAACTTAAAATCAATGATGCACAATGCGATGTAGTTCCAACGCGTGGTTTGAAACGCAAGATGCTAGGTGGTGAAGGGCAGGCAAAGAAAATTTCCAAAGCAAAGAGGCGGCTGTTTGTGATTCCTTTGATGTGTGACCTGTGCAATGTGAAATTTGATACACGAGAGAATCTTAGAAGTCATCTTTCGGGTAGAAAGCACAAATCAAAGCTCAAGTGCTTTGAAGGACGACTTGGACTTCAAGCACTTTATCCCCCTAATCATATCACGCAAACCGCATACCATTGGCAGGGTGTTCAACAAATTTTTAAAGCTACACAAGTTTCAGATCCCATTGCGGGTGCTTCTGTTCTTCCTCAGACTCACAATGCCACACCTTCTGCAACAGGTGTAACTTCTGATTCTCAGCAAAATCCCAACCCTTGAGTGGCCAAATTTTGGTTCCTGAATTTTGACCACAAGAATGTTTTTAAAAAAAAAAAAAAAAAAAAAAAAATCTCTGCAGGAGTCAGCATCATTTGATAAGGAAGCAAGGCAACTATTATACTGCAGAGACGTTATACTCCATCTGTGAACATGGGTAAGTACTACACTTTTGTAAAGGCAGGTCGGTGGCAGGTGATGTCCATTTGCAGTTGATTTTGTTGGCTACCTCCATCAAGGAGCCACCTCTAATCAGGTGGAGGAAGTGTTGTTTAGAACATGTATAGCTCAGTTCTGGCAACTGAGGAGCTCCCCCTTCCCTCGCTCCCCCTTTCATTCACTGGGGAATAGTTGACCAAAAGGGCTCTGTTAAGGGCTTAAGGCACATTTTACTGCATAGTAACTTCTGGGTTTCTAGTTAAAAGGAAATTGCTCTTTTGGTATCTTTGCTGTCAATAGGGATTTATAACCCAAACAAACATGAAGTGGGTTTCCAAAGCAATTGGTAAACATTAAGCTCAAAATTTCGAAGTCGCCCCCCATTTTGTTGGGTTCAAATGAGTTTTTATGTTTTTCTTGAAGCGTATTTTTTCCCTCTTTCCTAGCAAATGGAGATGTTAATTGGATTTAATTATTAATTTGTGTATAAGGGAAGGCTTCTTAAGATGTTTTAAGTGTTGGTGATACTTTCCAGAAAGCAAACCTAAGACAATTTTATTTAAACAAATTCAAAGGCAATTCTCCCACATCTAAGTCTAAACACATTAATATTGTTCAGCTCTGCTCAACTTACTAATAACTCCCTTTTTTTCCCATAACCTTACTAAATACTATGAATAACAGGAAAACAGGACATCATTAACTCTTTTGTGTATATTTGATTAATATCTCAATGAGCAAAATAATGAGACAACTATCATGACCTGCCACATCATCATGCCACGTAGGTGCCATTTGGTATATATTAATGTCATGTGGAAGCTTACATATGAAATAGAGTAACACTTGTGAGAAAGTTCTAGAGAAATATAGAGGTTTTCCTAGGAAGACTCTAGAAACCTATGGATTTGCTAGGAAAGTCTCTGAAAGATTCTAGTTATGTAGAGAATTCTAGAGAAGGGACTTACTTGTAAATAATAAGGGACTTATGCAACAATTAATATTTACATAATAGCCCCTAGGATACTAGTATATAAAGAGGGTCATTCATTTGTAATTAACCAAGCAAAACCATCAAGCTCTCTCTAGTACAAAAACTTCCTTTGGCAATTCTCTTGTGTTCTAACATTCCCTTAGTGATCTTGAGTGTGGTAAGGCTGACTTGGCATAGCAAGAACGTGAGCAAGTTGTGCAAGATCGTGAGTGAGTTGCCAAGTGCCGCACGTGCACTTAGTTCAAGACTAAGGACGTGACAACGTGGTATTAGAGCAAAGGTTGCAACTAAGAGAATGGCGAACGACAGAGAAATTAATGCTGCCAACGCCCAAGCCAACATTATCCAGGATGCTGCTGGCAAGAACGACGGTAACAAAAAGAGGAATGCCACCAATAAAACCAAAAGGTTTCATCCCAGCTTGTGCCAAACGAGGGGCTTACATCCCAAGAACCATCTGCCACTAAGGTGAGCGAGGATGAAGTAGAGGTCCTGCCGGAGGACGTCTCGCTCGGTAAAGAGTGGGTGATGAAGGTGAATGCAGGGATGGACGCTGTCGAGATCTTTGGCCAACACTTGGGAAAGGTGGAAGGCACCCTTAGCGTTTTTTAGGGACATACTCTTGAGGAGATTGAGAGTATCTGAAATGACTTGGAGGGGTATACGCAGGCCGAGATAGAGCTAAGACAAACTATCAATACCTTGAAGTGTAGACTCATGGAGGCGCTGAGCACTATCGATACCATGAAGGCTAAGATAAAGGCACTTGAGGAGCGTGTCGATTATGGCGTGACTGAGGCAGACAGTAATGTCATTGTGACAAGGGAGGCCAAGATCGAGGCTCCGAAACCGCCGGTGTTCAAAGGTGTTCGTGATGCACAAGAAGTGGAGAACTTTCTTTTGCACTTGGAGAACTACTTTAGGCATGACAAGGTGAGAGACGACGAGGTCAAGATCAATACTACTGTGTTGTACCTCTAAGAGATTGTTGCGTTGTGGTGGCGTCGAAAGTGTGCTGACATGGAGAAAGGGCTATGCAACATTGAGACGTGGGAACAGTTCAAGAAGGAGTTGAAGAAGCAATTCTACCCGGTGAATGTGGCGTATGAGGCTAGGCGGAAGCTAAGGGAGCTCCAACAGACGGCCACAATCCGGGAGTATGTGCGCGAGTTCACTACCTTAATACTGCAAATCCCATCATTATCCGAGGAAGATTCACTCTTTTACTTCATGGATGAGTTGCAAAATTGGGCAAAGCAGGAGTTAAGAAGACATCAAGTAGCTAATGTGGACGAGGCCATAGTGGTAGCCGAGTCACTTGTTGACTTCAAGATAGAGCCTGCCAAGTCTAAAGAAGGCAACACCGATAGGGTGAGGGAGATCATGACGAGGACAATGGGAAAGGCGTAGCCGAGGTATACAAGGGTAATGGAAATGGGCCATCATATGATGGACAAGGGTCTAAGAGAAACGACAAGGGGCCGAAAAAAAATAGCGAGTACGTGCCTAAGGGAGGGTGCTACTTCTGTAAAGGATCACATTGGGCAAGTGAATGCCTAGAGTTGATGAAGCTTGCAACAATGGTCGGGAATTTTGCTCAGGGACACAAGGGTGACATAGGAGGGACTGCCTGCATTGGAGGGATGCGCTTGGAATCTAAGCCGAAAGTAGGGGATTCCAAAGCCTATCTTGGCGCCATGCAAATGGAGCATGGTGGTAGCCAAAAAGGTTGGGCAGACATAGTTGAAGAGGATGGCGAGTTACAAAATGATGGCACACGATCGGACTTAGACGATGCACCAAGCAAAGGGGTCAAGTTTGTTAGCAAGGCTGAGATCACGAAGGGCATATAAATAGGGAATGGAAGCATGGACCCGATGCTTGAGAAGCTATTAGACTTGATTGAGTCATGGGGAGATTCAGGCCAAGAGCAAGGAGAGGCATCTGATAGGCGGAGGATCGAGGCCATCATTGCTAGCCGTCCAAAGTACAAACGACGTAAGAAGAAAGGTGACCGATACCTTGTGAAATGGGAAGGTGAACCGCTCCATAGAGCATCATGGCTAATGGACAAAGATCTCCGGCGACGTCAAGGCGAGGTGCGCGCTTATGTGTCGATGCTTTGTGCCGAGGGCAGCACAAAATTGGGTGGGGGAGAGTGTCATGACCTGCCACATCATCATGCCACGTAGGTTCCATTTGGCATATATTAATGCCATGTGGAAGCTTACATATGAAATAGAGTAACACTTGTGAGAAGGTTCTAGAGAAATATAAAGGTTTTCGTAGGAAGACTCTAGAAACCTATGGATTTACTAGGAAAGTTCCTGGAAGATTCTAGTTATGTAGAGAATTCTAGAGAAGGGACTTACTTGTAAATAATAAGGGACTTATGCAACAATTAATATTTACATACTAGCCCCGAGGAGACTAGTATATAAAGAGAGCCATTTATTTGTAATTAACCAAGCAAAACCATCAAGCTCTCTCTAGTACAAAAGCTTCCTTTGGCAATTCTCTTGTGTTCTAATATTCCCTTAGCGATCTTGAGTGTGGTAAGACTGACTTGTTATAGCAAGGATTCCCTTAGCGATCTTGAGTGTGGTAAGCCTGATGCTTGCTGCAACAGTGTGTACTTTACTTTAGTTCTATTCTTTTTGTTTCCTTTTTCTTTAGTTCTTCTTGATTTGCTATTCTTTATTAATCCTAGTTTGTTTGTTTTTTTGGGTTTAATTAGCTCTATACTATTATAAATAGTATTTTATTTATGGTGAATGTCTATATTTTAGAGAGTTCTTAGGGTTTGTTACTTGGTTACTAAGGCCTCATTTGGTTGCACTTAATGGAGGTCTGAATCTTAATTATTCAGATCTGAGACATTAAGTGTGTGTTTTTAAAGTCTGAATCTTAATTATTCAGATCTTATTCATTAAGTGTGTTTGTTTTTTTTTACTTCACAATCACTTAATGGGTCTGAATAGGTCTGTATGATTAAGATCTATAATAGAAACTTAATTTCATTAAGATGCTATCACATATTCATTATTAACTGCCACCACCGCCTACCATTATTAACTACCACCATGCCAGCACCACCATGCCACCATCATCCTCAATCATAGGCGCCATTGATGATATTAAGTCATTTTTTGTTAGGTTTGAGCTGCGTGGAGGCAAATTTTAGGGAAAATACTATTTTTGAGGATAGAGTTGGCTACCTCATCACCATCAACAACCACAGCCAGTACTGTCCATCATTATAACCTACCACCACCCACCCACCACCTTCCTCAATCACAACTATTACCACCACCCGCCATTATTAACGATCATCATCCACCACCACCATCCTCAATCATAATCGCCACCACTACCAATCACTACTAGCTACTAGCATGAACCACCATCATCAACCAAAACTACCACCAACCACCGCCTCTAGTCGGCATTCACCTGTTAGCCATCACCACTAATAACTATCATATTTTAAAAAAATTATATATTTTATTGATAGCATATTAGACTAGTTAGTATTTTATTTGAATTTTATGTTTATTAATTTTCAAATAAAGATATTTAGATGTTAAAAATCAAATAATCTTAATTATTTAGTATTCAGATCTTAATACACATCTTAATATATTCATATTCATATGTCTTAATCTTAATACACATCTTGATATTCAGATGTGTATTCAGATTCAGACGTCTTAATCTTAAAAGAAACAAATGAGGCCTAAGTCACTTTTTCCCTATAAATAAAGGGGTTCTATTCCATTGTAATTCATATCAAATCAATAAGAATTCTCTCTCTCTATTTTTCTCTGCAATACTCTTCTTCTTTTATTGTTTCATAATATGTTATCAGCACGAGACTCTAACAAATTGAGTAGAAGCTTTGGGATTGAGCATAATGATTGTCAATTGTTCCATGAACTTCTTTCATGATTAAATTCTAGATTTAAGGTAAGTATTTTACTTTATTTTTTTCTTTTAAATTCTTGACATTCTATAATTTGATTTTAAATATAAGCAAAGACGATAAATTTTGATTGTAACTCTAATAGAGTTTGAAAAAAATTATAACCACCTAAAATGGTAAAATTTCTATGTCTTGCCATGATCAAAGTCATGTATGATCGTGAGCACAAGAAGTGGAAACTCATCCCATTGAATTTGCTTCATTATCATTCCCTTAAGAGAATGTGGTAGCAATATATGATATGTCTGAAAGAAGACAAAATTATTACTATGAATGTATCAATGTATGTGTACGTGGCAATAGACAAAATTATAATCGTCATCATTGTGGTAATGAGAACAATAAGGATTCTCAAAATAATCCTTCACTCTGTGAAAGTAATATTTATCATCGATTTGACATGAGATTTTGTAAAGCACATATAGATGATTATGGTCCATTCATGATGTGAATGTGACAACATATGATTTATGAATACATATTCATATTTGGAAGAATATGAGCGTGCTAGTGGTATATATCACACTCACCTCTAGAAGAAGGTTTAAGAGGAAATAAGAAAATAATGTCATTATTGTGGCATAAATGATCATTGGTCACGTACTTATTGTACGGCAAAATATTTTAGCATTGTGATTATTAAAAGACAACGGTAATGCAAGAAACAGATCTTGCATATAATTTTGACCATAACCATAATGGTATAACTTTCTCTTTAAAAGAGATATTCATCATATGGATGTTGATGAATATGTGGTACTACAAAATTAATTGAGAACTCTGCAAGAGCCAATTATACTTTTGGAAAAACATAATTGATTACCAATAAGGTATTGTGTTGTAGTAAGTCTCAAAGAAACTTATTCAGTTTCTAAAGTATACGCGAAAGCGGTTGATTATATTGAGACTATAAATAAAGGAAAGAATTAATATCTTCTATAACTACAACTTGTAGCGGGGTAATATGTATGTGAAAAGTTACCCGCTTTATTTCTCAGTTTGTACTACATAAATAAAAGAATGCCACAATAAAGTGAAAGTTTATTGATATAAAAATTCATATCATAATAAACTTGGAGTTTATTGATAATTGCACACGTCATGGTATAAACCTGAGGTTTATCAATATTGATAATTTATCCAGTTGGCATAATTGGTTTAGCCATGTTAATTTAAGTATGATATGTAAAAATAATAGAGAATTCACATGGGTAAATATTAAAGAACTCGAAAGTTCTTTACGAATTCTCTTACATTGCTTGTTCTTATTAATTAATAGACCAATTAAATTGGGATTGAATCCCATGAATGCTGGAAATATCAAAGGTGAATATGGGCTCATTCACCTGCCATGTATACCACATAAGATGCATCTATGATATGGTTATATGTGCGATTATTATTAACCCGCAACATCCGATCCCTCTAACACACAAGTCAACATCCAGTTGACTTTTCCAACTTAAACTCACTCTAAAGAGACTAAGTGTCTCAAACCTTACCAAATCCTTTCCGAACTCGATCCAGCCAACCCAATACCACATAACACGGTTAAACAAAGCATAAAGAAGCAGAAATGGTGGAAACGAAGCGGTATCTCATATGACGACTGGCCGGGTCGTCACATCCTCCCCAACTTAAACAAACGTGTGTCCTCGAACGAGTCAAGAAACATACCTAAAGCCTCAAAAAGGTGAGGATATCTACTCCATATCTCCCGCTCGGACTCCCAGGTAGCCTCCTCCACGGGCTGACCTCTCCGCTACACTTTCATTGAAGCTATATCCTTTGACCTCAACTTTCGAACCTGACGATCTAAAATAGCTACTGGCTCCACATCATAAGTCAAATCATCATCCAACTGAACTGTGCTGAAATCCAAAACATGAGACAAATCTCTAATATACTTCCGGAGCATAGAAACATGAAATACCGGATGCACACTCGATAAGCTGGGTGGCAAAGCAAGCTCATAAGTCACCTCTCCAATCCTCCGAAGCACCTCAAAAGGCCCAATGAACCGAGGACTCAATTTCCCTTTCTTCCCAAATCTCATAACACTCTTCATGGGTGAAACCTTCAACAGAACCTTCTCGCCAGCCATGTAGGACACATCCTGAACCTTCCTATCAGCATAGCTCTTCTGTCTCGACTGCGTTGTACGAAGCCTCTTGTGAATCACCTTCACCTTTTCTAAAACATCATGTACCAAGTCTGTCCCCAATAAACTAGCCTCACCGGGCTCGAACCAACCAACTAGAGATCTACACCGCCTCTCATACAAAGCCTCATATGGAGCCATCTGTATACTCGACTGGTAGCTGTTGTTGTAAGCGAACTCTGCAAGCGGTAGAAACTGATCCCACGACCCTCCGAAATCAATGACACAAGCACGTAATATGTCCTCCAATATCTGAACAGTGCGCTCGGACTGCCCGTCCATCTGAGGGTGAAAAGTTATGTTCAACTCAATCTGAGTACCCAACTCTCGCTGCACAGACCTCCAAAGCTGTGAAGTAAACTGAGTGCCCCTATCTGAGATGATGGAAACTGGGACACCATGCAAACGAACAATCTCCCAGATATAGATCTCTGCCAACTGCTCTGAAGAATAGGTAGTACACACATGAATGAAGTGTGCAGACTTGGTCGTCGATCCACAATCACCCAAATATCATCGAACTTTCTCAAAGTTTGTGGAAGTCCAACAACAAAGTCCATAGTGATCCTCTCCCACTTCTACTGGGGAATATCCATCTGCTGAAGCAAGCCACCCGGTCTCTGATGCTCATATTTTACCTGCTGACAATTGAGACACCGAGCTACAAATCCCACAATATCTTTCTTTATTCTTCTCCACCAATAATGCTGCCTCAAATCCTGATACATCTTTGCGGCACCCGGATGAATGGAATATCGCGAGCTATGGGCATCCTCCAGAATCAACTCCCAAAGCCCAGCCATATTGGGCACACAAATCCGGCCATGCATCCTCAACACCCTATCATCACCTATAGTCACATCTCTGGCATCATCATAACTGAACTCTGTCCTTAAGGACAAGCAAATGCGGATCATCATACTAGCGCTCTATGATGCGATCATATAAGGAAGACCGAGAAACCACGCAAGCCAATACCCGATTGGGCTCCAAAACATCTAATCTCACGAACCGATTAGCCAATGCCTGAACATCAACTGCAAGAGGTCTCTCCCCAACTGGAATATATGCCAAACTCCCCATACTCACCGCCTTTTAGCTCAAAGCATCGGCCACCACATTGGCCTTCCCCGGATGATACAATATAGTGATATCATAATCCTTAAGCAACTCCAACCACCTTCACTGCCTCAAATTGATATCCTTCTCTTTGAACAAGTGTTGGAGGCTACAATGATCAGTAAACACCTCACAAGACACACCATACAAGTAATGCCTCAAAATTTTCAACGCGTGCAATATGGCAGCCAACTCCAAATCATGAATGGGGTAGTTCTTCTCATGGGGCTTCAACTGACGAGAAGCATAAGTAATAACTCTACCCTCCTGTATCAACACACAACCAATACCAACTCTAGAAGCATCACAATACACAGTATATGAACCTGAAGCTAATGGCAAAACTAACACCTGAGCTGTGGTCAAAACTGTCTTGAGCTTCTGAAAGCTCTCCTCACACTCGTCCGACAATACAAATGAAGCACCCTTCTAAGTCTACTTGGTCAAGGGCGATGCGATAGATGAGAATCCCTGAAAAACCGACGATAATAGTCTCCTAACTAAGAAAGTTGTGAATCTCTATGGCTAAGGACGGTTTCGGCCAACTCTGAACTGCCTCTATCTTCTTCGGATCAACCTGAATACCCTTACTGAACACCACGTGCCCCAAGAAAGCCACTAAACTGAGCCAAAACTCACACTTGGAGAATTTTGCATAAAGCTTCTCCTCCCTTAATCTCTGTAACACAACTCTCAAATGCTCCGCGTGCTCTTCCTGACTACGTAAATACACCAGAATATTATCAATGAAGACTATGACAAACGAATCGAGATAAGGTCGGAACACGATGTTCATCAAATGCATGAATGCTACTGGGCATTGGTCAGCCCAAAAGACATCACTCATAATGACCATATCGGGTCCTGAAAGTTGTCTTAAGAATATTCGAGTCCCTTATCTTCAACTGGTGATAACTCGAACGGAGATCAATCTTGGAGAACGCTCTCGCTCGCTGAAGCTGGTCGAATAAATCATCAATGCGAGGCAAATGGTACTTGTTCTTAATTGTTACTTTGTTCAATTGCCTATAATCAATGCACATTCTCATAGTGTCATTCTTCTTCTTCATAAATAGAACCGGCACACCCTAAGGTGACACACTAGGCTGAATGAACCCCTTATCGAGGAGCTCCTGAAGCTGCCCCTTTAACTCCTTCAACTCTGCTGGTGCCATACGATACGGCGGAATAGAAATGGGCTGAGTGCCCGGCACCAGGTCAATACCAAAATCAATATCCCTGTTCGGTGGCATGCCCGGCAAGTCTGCAGGAAACATATCAGAAATATCCCTCACAACTGGAATAGAATCAATATTGGGAGTCTCAGCTCCGACATCCCTCACAAAGGCTAGATACAAAAGACATCCCTTCCCAACCATACGCTGGGCCTTCAAGAATGAGATCACTCTACTAGGAACATAATCACACAAACCTCACCACTCAATCCGTGGCACACCCGGTATAGACAATGTGACTGTCTTGGCATGACAGTCTAGAATAGCACGACACGGAGATAGCCAGTCCATGCCCAAAATGATATCGAAATCCACCATACATAGTAATAAAGGATCCTCTCGGGTCTCCAAACCCCCAATAGTCACCACACATGACCGATACACACGGTCTACAATAACAGTATCGCCTATTGGAGTAGATACATGAATAGGTGAAACAAGAGACTCATGGGGCGTATCCAAATAACGGGCAAAGTATGATGACACATAAGAAAAGGTGGAACCAGGATCAAATAATATAGAGGCATCTCTGTGGTGGACTGAAACAATACCTGAAATCACGGTATCTGAAGCAGCAACATCTAGTATACTCAGAAGTGCATAGAAACGGGCCTGGCCACCACCTGATCGACCTCCCCCTCTAGGAAGACCCCTGACTGACTGACCTCCACCCCTAGCTGGTTAGGTGGGCGGTGAAGTAACTAGAGCAAAAGTCGAGGGCTGACCCATTTGCTGAGACTGACCATCATGAAGACGAGGACACTGCCTCCTCATATGCCCAAACTCTCCACACTCATAACAACTCCCCGATGCTGGAGATGGGGACTGAAGGGAACCCCTGGCACCAGAATGACCAGTAGAAGGACCTGGCATGGAAGAGCCCTGAACTGATGGAGCACAGGACGAACTCTGGGCTGGAAGGGCACTAAGTGATGAGCGGACCTGATGAGAACTGTGAGAACCATGACCCGATGATGCCCCACGATAACCTGGGCGAGCTGAATGAGCCTGTCTGAATGGGCGACCTCTACCCTGCTAGAGCTGGCCCCTCGAAGGAGCACCACTAAAGCTACCAGATCCCCGAGGCCTCTTGGCCTCCCTCTCCTCTCGCTCCTGGCGACGAACAGAGTCAATCTCACGGGCAATATCTACAAGTTTCTCGAAAGTAGCACCTGTCACCCTCTCCCTAGTCATGAGAATCTGAAGCTGATATGTAAGACCATCAACAAACCTCATAGTCCTCTCTCTATCTATTGGAACCAACCAGACCGCATGACGAGCTAACTCAGAGAACCGTATCTCATACTGTGTCATAGTCATCTCTCCCTGACGCAACTGCTCAAACTGCCTACACAGCTCCTCTCGGCGAGACTGTGGCACATAATTCTCCAGAAAGAGAACAGAGAACTGCTGCCAAGTAAGAGGCGCTGCACCAACAGACCTACGCCTCTCATATGCCTCCCACCAAGTGAAGGCAGCCCTAGAAAATTGAAAGGTGGTAAAAGCCACATTGGTCTCTAGAATACCCGTTGTACGAAGCATCTGGCACTTATCCAAGAACCCCTGGGCATCCTCGCCCTCTACACCGCTAAAAGTCGGAGGCTTGAGTCTACCAAACCTCTCTAGTCTTCGCTGCTCGTCTTCTGGCATAACTGGTACCACAAACTCCTGAGTTGGTACAACCGGCTAGGCTGGAGGTACCCCCGGTGTCTGGGGTCCCTACACAACCTGCTCAGGTGTGCGAGCAATGGGAGTCTGGGTGCCTCCCCCAGCCTGAGAAGTAGCTGCGACAGTAGTAACGGAAACCGCCTGAGCCAAACGGGCACACAAAGATAAGATCTGAGCTAAAGCCTCATGAAGGCCTGGAATCACAATGGACATAGCTGGTTCCTGAGCTGGTGCTACTATAGCGACCACAATTGGGACCTAATCCTGAATTGGGACCTAGCTGCTCTACCCCTACCACGGCTCGACCGCATCCTCGGCCTCTGGTGGTCCCAGCTAGTGGTACTGGCGGTCGTCCATCCTATCCGGTAGCTCGTGTCCTCACCATCTGTGAGAGAATGGAATAACAGAAGTTTAGTATTCAAATCAACAGATTCGCACCACAAGAATTTCATGAATATGAAGATTTTCCTAAAGGTTCTGCAGCCTCTCAAGGATAAATATAGACGTCTCTGTACCGATCCACGAGACTCTACTAAACCGGCTCATGACTCGCGAGACCTATATAACCTAGGCTCTGATACCAACTTGTCACGACCTCAAATACTCGGTCGTGATGGCGCCTATCACATTACTAGGCAAGCCAACCCAAACCATTTGCTACAACAAATTCCTTTTATAAAACCATTTTTCTAACACAGGTTTAAATACCAAATTTCCATAATAAGTGTTTAAAATACAATTGCATATGCAGAGGTCAAATAAACATGAAAACTACACAACCCCAAATATCTTGTGTCACGAGTCTAGAGCCTCTACTACATAAATGACTGTCTTATACAACATAAGTCTAGAAAATGCGAAAAAGAACAAGATAAGAAGGAGAAAATAGGACTGCGGACACCATGCAACTACCTTGAAATCTCCGGCAACCTCTGAATCAGCTGAGGACCCTCACTCTGCCACTCGATCACCTAGATCTGCACACAAGGTGCAGGGAGTAACGTGAGTACGCCAACTCAGTAAGTAACTAAAGTAAATAAGGTCTGAAGGCAGTGACGAGCAATTAAAAATCATATAACTGAATAAACAATAGGATAACAGGTCAACTCCACAGTTTAAAACCAGTTTCGTCGTAAAATCATCAATTTCAGTTTAAACACTTGAAATCATATACTTAAAATCATTAAAAATACCATAATTGGGCTCCTCGGGCAAGGTATCACTTAGAACATGGCCTATCGGGCAGCCTCTTAATCATTCGTGACTCACTCTCGTCACTCAGTACTTACTCTCAACACTCAGGCTCATTCAATATCTCATAACAATAGAAGTCATAGTAACCGCTGCGGCATGCAACCCGATCCGTAATTTATAGTTGACTACGCTCACTGGGGGTGTACAGACTCCGGAGCGGCTCCTACATCCCAAACGTTATATTGTTGTAGTGCATAGCTCGATCCAATATATATATCTAACGCTGTGGCGTGCAGCCCGATCCAATATATATTGTTGCGGCATGCAATACGATCCATATAAGTATCTCTACGGTGTACAGCCCGATCCATAATATATACATATAATATCCTCACTATTAGGTTCTCAACCTCTCTCAGTCATTAACCTCACAGCCTCTCGGGCACAACAATAGAAATTAGGGAACTCAGCCCAAACAGTCCTCACAATTAGAAGTGGAGTGATAAAACTAGTTTTAAACATTTAAATAGGTAAAACATGACTGAGTACATTCTTTCAACAAGTAAAGTGAGGAAAAATAGTAAAAATGCCCCTAAGGGTCTCAACAGATCGGCACAAGGCCCCAAACATGGCATACAGCCCATAATACAGTATAAATGACCAAAGTACGGAATAATATAAGATTCCAAATCAAAATATGCGGCTTAATAGTCGCTACGGGACGGACCAAGTCATAATCCCTACCAGTGCACGCCTACATGCTCGTCACCAAGCATGTGTGTCACCGCATTTATCAAAACAAGTCAAATACCTGGGTTTGTACCCTCAGTTCCAGATTTACAATGGTTACTTACCTCAAACGGGTGAAAATACTAGTCCGCGACTCTTTTGTCCTTCGAATTGGCCTCCACTCGCATCGAATCTATTCAAAATTAGAATCACGACGTCAAAATATTCTAAGGGAACGAATCCTAAGTGAAAACAATCAAATAATACCAAAAATCCCAAAATTGGCCAAACCTGACCCCCAGGCCCACGTCTCGAAACTTGATAAAAATCACATCACATCAACGGAACCCTTATCCTCCCACGAGTCCATACATACCAAGAACACTAAAATCGGAGTCCAAATGACCCCTCAAATTCTCATTTTAAAGTCTCTTAATCTCAAGCCCTAATTCCTCAATTTTAGGCTTAGATTCTATGATTTATTAGGTAGATTTCACAATAGAATCGAGTTTTAATTCCAAAATTCTTACCTCTAAGAGATTCCCCTTGAATCCCTCTTCAATCTCCGTCAAATAGCTCCAAAAACGACCAACAATGGAAGAAATAAACCCCACATTCGCGGACAAGACGACCCTTTAAACCTTCTGCCCAGGCCTGAAAATCCTTCTTCGCGAACGCGGTCAAAGACTCGCATTCGTGAAGCACAAAAATAACCTTGACCGAATTCCTCTTTCGCGATCGCGACCACCACATTGCGAACCCGATGCTTTACTCAGACAAGCCTTTGCAATCGCGTTCTACCTATCGCGAACGCGATGAATTAAATCCACTAAAGCTCAGCCGCTCGTTTTCTTCTATGCGAACGCGTAGACATCCTCACGAACGTGAAGGCTTAAATTCCACCTTCCTAACCTGACTCTTGGCGAATGTGAGGGTCCACTCGTGAACGCGAAGAGTAAAATACCTACAGCAGCTGAACAAAAATCTGCAACTTTTCTTTAAATCAAAATGGTCCGTTCAACCCTCCGAAACTCACACGAGGCCCCCAGGACCTCAACCAAAGGCCCCAACATATCCCAAAACCTTATTCAAACTTTTACCAATCTTCAAAACACCTCAAACAACATCAAATCGACCAAAACACATCGGATTCAAGCCTAAGTTTCCAAAAACTTCTAAATTTCGCTTTTGATCAAAAACCCAACCAAACCATGTCCTAATGACCTGAAATTTTGCACACACGTCCCAAATGACACAACATAACTATTGCAACTCTTGGACTTCCATTCTGACCCCTATATCAAAATCTCACCTATCAACCGGAAATCGCCATAAATCTGATTTCGCCAATTCTAGCTTAAATCTACTCCGAACCTCCAAAACTCATTTCGATCACACTCCTAAGTCCCAAATCACCTCCCGAAGCTAACCAAACCATCGGAACTCACATCCGCGCTCTCTAACACACAAGTCAATATCCGGTTGACCTTTCTAACTTAAACTCACTCTAAAGAGACTAAGTGTCTCAAACCTTACCAAATCCTTTCTGAACTCGATCCGACTGACCCGATACCACATAACACTGTTAAACAAAGCATAAAAAAGCAGAAATGGGGGAAACGGAGTGGTAACTCATGAGACGACTGGCTGAGTCGTCACAGGAATCTTTAATCTAATATCTAAAAGAGAATATAACTAAACAAACATGCATATTCGATCCATTTGTCTATATGGAAAAGATTAATAATCCAAATCAAAGTCAATCATTTATCGTATTTAGATAGTGTGGCACCCGGAACTTACAAATGGTGGATCTGCCTTGTCAGTATCATTTGTTATTAGTTCGTTGTACATTGTAAGCAGTAAAATCACTTTGATAATAAGAATAGGAGAAAAATATAAATTACTTTATTAGACATAAAATGACCGAATTATATAGGAAAAATGATATTGTATAGCTTCTGTAAAAAATATACAGATTTTACACTTTTTCGGCTACCGAATGTAAATAGTTTTGTAAGCATGTAAAATTATTGGATTCAAATCCAATAAATAATTTGGATTATATGCTAAATATACTAGTCCAAATAAATATTATGGGTTAATATAATTGGATTAATTATATAAGTCCAATATATATGGATTAAATAAATAAGTCTTAATCTATTGGGCTAGCCCATTTAGTTGGGCTAAAGTGATGAGCCCACTTCATTAGGCCCAAGATGTCATATTCCTAGAGGTCCAGTTTAGTGTCACGTGTCAAATGACGTGGCGCGCCAAGTCCAACGGAAGAGCCAATAGGATCAGGCCACGTATCAAAATGACAAGGCATGTCAAGTCACATTAGAAGGCCAATGAAATCGCGCCACGTGTGCAAGTGACATATTCTAGCCAATCAAATGCGACCATGTCACACTTCAATTTGATTAGTCGGAAAGAGTTTGTTCTTATCACAACTCCTCCTTTCCACACTAGAAATTATAACAAGAAGCAAGAGAGAGCTCGTGGATCGAAAGCCGCAAATTTCTCTACAAGTTTCAGGCTTCAAGCAACCAAGTTCAAGTTCAGGAAATCAAGTTCAAGTTCAAGAACGAAGAACAAATCAAGTTCAAGTTCAAGAACGAAGAACAATTAAAGTATTCAAAATCAAGAACGAATTCAAATCAAATACAAGGCGTTCAAGATCAAGGCTACTTGTTCGTGATAAAATTTGTGACGACAATCAAAGTGTTCGTGAAGGATAAATCAAATTAAATTCAAGATTAAGCTCAAAGGCCCTTGAATTTATACTGAAAAAGTAGAATCAGAGGATTCATAAATATTGTACACTCATATTATTTGAAATCAAATACTACAATTGTTGTAATATTTTCAGTCTTGATTTTATTTTCTCGACGCAAATTTATTGTCTACAAATTCTGGCACGCCCAGTGGGAAAATCTCTACCTCTCATCACAAATTTTCAATCACCAAAGTCAAGAACATTGAAATGGCTTCGAAGAAAATCAACTCCAGATCAACATCCACCAAGGCTGTTATCTCCAGGTTCTATGCTGATGTGGAAAAAATCCTCGATATTACCTTTGGAAGTTTCGGACTAGTTACGAGGATCAAAGCAAGCTCTTTATGACAACAAGCATCCCAAGTATTGTCCACATCAACCCCTATTTTCGGATCTTCATTCTCAAAAGGAGCAAAATCTTTCCACAAACACACTAGAAGGAGGAACGATGTTGCTGAAAAGATCAAGAAAACTCTTGCTTTGCTTGACCTCTCCGGATCCAAGCATTCTGCTATGAAGGAAGATGATGATGCTTCAAGTGATGGATCCTCCCCATTTACACCACATAGCGTGAGCCAATCAAGGATCAATCTATGTGAAAATCCATGCTACTCTCCATCGTCCACGACAATCATGCAAGCCATGGTGACAAACACTTCATCTATGGAGGAGCAGTTGCCAAACTTGACGGAAGCAATCACTGGCTTGACCAAATGCATGCAAAATCAAGATGCCTGAATCGACAAGCTAACAGAGAGAGTAGGAATCTTGATGGAAGAAGAATCTACCCATGCACCTGGCAAGCTCCCAGAAGTTCCAGAGAGTGATTCTCCCCAAAAACAAGTAGCATCCGCTAACGCTATCCCTATCTCATCTGAAGGGATGATTCCAATCGATAAACTGAAGGAGTTCATTGAAGGAACCATTAAGAACAAGTATGAAGTTGTTGCCAAGTCCTCCCTTACATATGCAAAACTATACACTGCAAGGGTCGATATGTTGAAGATGCTTGCTGGTTATCAACCTCCAAAGTTTCAACAGTTTGATGGAAAAGGTAATCCAAAGCAACATGTGGCGCACTTCATTGAGACGTGCAACAATGCTGGGACGTATGGAGATTACCTCATCAAGTAGTTTATACGCTCGCTAAAAGAAAATGCTTTTTGACTAGTACACAGACCTCGAGACTGGATCTATTGATAGTTTGGATCAACTAGAAAGAGTTCCTTAATCGCTTTTATAGCACGAGATGTACTGTGAGTATGATAGAACTTACAAATACTCGTCAACGAAAGGGTGAACCAGTTATCGACTTTATCAATCGTTGGAGGAATGCAAGCCTCAACTACAAAGAGAGACTTAGTGAAGCTTCTGGCATAGAGATGTGCATCTAAGGCATATATTGGGGACTCCGCTGCATCTTGCAAGGTATAAAGCCTAGCACATTTGAATAACTTTTGACTCGTGCCTATGACATGGAGTTAAGCATGGCCTCTATCGGAAATGAAAGGTTGCCTATCTATGAGCCTCGCAAAGGGAACGACAAGAAAGAAGTCAGGAAATGGATCAAGTTTGTACCCAGATCTGAAAGTAAAGAAGCTATGAATTTCAACACATCATCTGTGAAGTTCACGATGAAGGTGAGAAAGAAGCAAAGTATGAAATCCACTTCGTTTCAAGATAAGCCAAGTGGAATGTTGACTCTAAAAGAAATGCAAGAGAATGAGTACCAATATTTGGATTCTGATGTGCCAGCCATTTTTGAAGAACTCCTCGAGTTAAATACTATTGAGTTTTCGGAGATGAAGCGACCAAATGAAGCTGAGAAAACAAATGATCCAAATTACTGCAAATATCCCCGACTTGTAAGCCGCCCTTTGGAGAAGTACTTTGTCTTCAAGGACAAAGTTATGGACTTGGCCTATGAAAAGAAGATCGTGCTTGAAGATGAGAAGACAAGTGCGAACCAAGTCTCTATCACCTTTGGCTCATTCAGTCCAGATGAGCTATGCAGTTTAAAAGAAATCAAAGATGAAGAATTATTGGATAATAACAAAGTCAAAGTAGACCACCATGATGATGATGAAGGTTGGACATTGGTGACTCGCCGTAGGCGCCAAAAAAGGAGCCTATGAAAAGAATCAATAGAACAACCAACAAGGAAAATGACGGTGAAAATACCAAGGAGATGGAATCCAGTTAAGCATTTGAAGAAAGCAAAAATGGAGGTGCACCATCCTCAAAAGCCACGACATCTAGTGACCTTGGAGGAGTTCTTACCAAGTTGGTTCGGCACGAAGATTTCCCATGAGGGCATCGATGCCTCTTGTTGCCATGCTGACAGAGAGGAAGAAAAGAGTGATGACCTACCATTGACACCATCTTCGGAAAAGCTCATCGAGTCTATTCCTCAAGAAGTTAATGCTTGTGAGGAAAACATTACGTTCACGAATGACGATCTTCTACTTGGTGACACTCCTCATAACCGCCCATTATACCTGGTTGTCTATATGCGCGATGAAAGGGTAAATCGAATTTTGGTTGATGGAGAATCCTTAGTAAACATCTTGCCAATTCGTATTGTGAAAGAACTTGGTATTCCCATGAACGAACTCTCAGAAAGTTGTGTGATCATTTAAGGATTCAACCAAGAGGGCAAAGAGTCGTAGGTGCGATCAGGTTGGGAATCACCATTGAAGATATGCAATCAAGTGCATGGCTGCATGTGATCGATGCAAAGACTTCATACAACGTATTGCTTGGGAGGCCTTGGATACATGAGAATAAAGTAGTTCTATCTACCTACCATCAATGTCTAAAATACTATGAGGGTGAAGTCGAAAAGAAGATAGTTGCTAGTGATGAGCCATTCACTGAGGCTGAGTCACACTTCGCCGATGCAAAGTTCTACTTGAAGAACCGCATTATGAAGGAGCTAAAAGCTGATGATGGCATGAAATGGAAGAATGACGATCCCACAACTAAAAGAGTTGAGGTGACTGCTCATAGAGCCAAAGCTATTACTAAGGAGGTACAACCCAACATGAATAAATCTTATAGAGGGGATATTGCGTCTTATGGCAAGAAAGTAAGTCATGTGCTCCAATATGTCCCTAAAAGGAAGAAAGATGAAGGTGAATCATCTAATCTCCAAACTAACATGCTAAAGGAGTTAACTCTTCCGGTAAAACAAATTGAAGTAGTAAAGTTGTCCTCAAAGCCACTTGCAGGGTTTGTGGCCCAAAATCGTTTGCAGAATGTGGCACTCCCTACAAAGTGAACAGATGAAGGTCTTGATCCTAATGCTTACAGGCTATTTGCAAAAGCTGGATACAATCCCAATGATCCATCAAGTTAAGAAAGCTCCCATCAGAAGCTGTGATGAGGCAACCACGTGAAGGTTTGGGATACAAGCAACCGTTACCAATGCACATCTCCATGAAAAGGGAGAGCAATAATTATATCACTGTAGAAGACGAATTTGCCTCTTTTAACGGGCCTTTTGTCTATGATAGACTTGGAAAATCAACTGTGAGAACTTCCGTATTAAAGAGATTGGGTCCATTAAAGAAGGAGAATAAGTTCCAAAGAAATTATCGAACTATAAGAACACCCACATCGCCCAAAATTCAGAAGATCTCTAAGGATTTCCAAAGTATGGTTCCTTCTAGAATGAAGCGACAAACAAAAGTCATGGTTTCATGTGATGAGGTACTGAAAGTGAAGCCATACACTGTGGTCTACACTAAAGAACATGATGAAGATGAAGAAAGTGTGGGTTCTTCATATCACGTTAGTGCACTTGGCGAGAATGGTGTCTCATCTCTAATGGAGGATGATGAGAAATTGGAGATATTTCACTGTGTTATCATATATCCTTCAATGATGGGGACCCTCAAGAAGATAAATATGTGAAAGATGCTCCCCCAGAACTTGAAGAAGGGGTAAAGGCAACGATTGATGCCTTAAAAGAAGTTAACCTTGGCACTGATAAAGAACCAAGACTCACCTACCTAAGCGCTGTCCTAGAAGATGATGAAGAAAGAACTTATATTGAGTTACTCAAGGAGTTTAGGGATGTCTTTGCTTGGAGTTACAAAGAAATGCCTGGCTTGGACCCTAAAGTAGCAGTCCATCACCTTGCGATCAAGAATGGCGCTCGTCCTGTTAAGCAAGCTCAAAGGTGCTTTAGATCGTACTTGGTTCCCCTAATTGAAACCAAAGTTAACAAACTCATTGAAGCTGGATTTATTCGTGAAGTTAAATACCCAACGTGGTTTCAAGTATTGTCCTTGTAAGGAAGAAGAATGTCTAGATTCGAGTATGCCTTGACTTCAGGGATCTCAACAATGCGTGTCCCAAAGATGAATTCACGCTTCCTATTCCAGAGCTGATGATCGATGCTAATACTCGTTACGAGGTAATGTCTTTCATGGATGGTTCGTTGGGCTATAACAAAATTTGCATGGCACCAAAATATGAAGAGCTTACTATATTTCGCACCCCCAAGGGTATTTATTACTACAAGGTAATGTCGTTTGGCTTGAAGAATGTTGGTGCTACTTAGAAAAGGACTACAGAGAATATTTTTGACGATCTTATCCACAAAAATGTCGAATGATATGTTGACGACTTGGTGGTAAAATCAAGAGAGAAGGGCAACCACTTGAAAGACTTGAGAATGGTATTTGAGTTGCTCCGGAGGTACCAACTTAGGATGAATCCATTGAAATGTGCCTTTGGTGTTACTTCTGGAAAGTTCCTTGGTTTCATTGTCCGACATCAAGGGATCGAAATTGATCAAGCCAAAGTGGATGCCATTTTGAAAATGCCTAAGCCTCAGGATATTCATGAATTGAAAAGTTTGCAAGGAAAGTTAGCATACCTTAGAAGATTCATCTCGAACCTAGCTGGGAGGTGCCAACCATTTAGTTGCCTTATGAAGAAAAGTGTTCCTTTCAAGTGGGACCAAGCTTGTAGCAATGCCTTCGAGAGCATTAAATCCTACTTGATGAAGCCTCCGATTTTAGCAGCCCCTATATGTCACACCTCCTTTTTCCTACACCCCAAAAGGAGCATATAGGGAGTTTTTCCAATTTAAGTGACAATCAAAACAGGATTATTTATTAAAAGATTCAGAGTCGCCACTTGGGAGATTTATGGTGTCCCAAGTCACAGGTTCCAATCCCGAATCGAGGAAAAGGTTGACTCTGTTTAACAGTCCGTGAACATAGAAATCCGGGTAAGGAATTCTGTTAACCCAGGAAAAGGTGTTAGGTATTCCCGAGTTCTGTGGTTCTAGCACGGTCGCTCAACTGTTATATTCGGCTTAATTATCTGATTTTAAACAATTATGAACCTATGTGCAAATTTTAACTTTTAACCACTTTTATTCAATTTTTTAAAGAAGATTGTACGTCATTTAAAACACGTCGTGCCACATGAAATGCACCCGCAATCCTAAGCATATTTTATTCAACGTTTAAGATTTGATTTAGGTCACATGAAATGCACACCCGAGTTTAGGAAGGTAATATTATTAAAACAACGCGCCTAAAGCAACTACGCGTTTGCAACTTTGCGAGGGCCATGGAAATTCAACTAAATGGTACGCCTTGACTTTTAAGGATTCACATGTTAATTAAATGAGGGCCATAAATTATATGTCGCTTAAAATAGCAAACCTCAACTAATCAATGGGACGAGTTAATTTATTAGAGACTAAAGGAAATTTCTAATTCATTTTTAGGCTAATGGTTGAACTCAAATTAACGAACGGTCAGCTAGGCATGAATGAAACCAAAATTTGGTTGTTGAAGGGGCCCAAGCCAACGATAGGCCCTAATTGCCAGTCGCTACTTCTCTTGGCAAGCACAACAATACAATTGGGCTTAATACAAAACCCAGATCGAGCAAGACAATTGCTGATGAGGAAATTTAGCACAATTGGGCCAACACTAGCAGCCCAGTTTAGTGTTTCAGCACCAACATTTGGAAGAACATTACAGTTTCCATGTAAATCTTTGAATTTGAACAAAATACGGATAACCTTAATCACATGTGAAACAACTTTGAACACTAACATACATTCTATACTGAAATTACAATTCCTAATGTGACAACAGCTCATACAAAGATGGTTTCATCATTTAACATCATGAATTCAAATTTTTCATTAAAGGCTAAAAACTTCAGAACAGTTTCAATTGTTAATGTAAACTTAAAGCTGTCCAATTCCAATCCTTGAGAAGGAAAACGGATATTTATTGATTTCATCAACAACAAAATAAGAGATGTTTCGAATAAACTAGCTCTTCATTACGACACAATACATTTCATGCTCAAGAACACACAACCTTTTTTTGCGTTTTTGAAAATCAGAATTACTGCATAATCTTCATGGATATTAACTCATTCAGTGAGTTCGCTTTAAAACCTTATAGTTATTCGAACCAAACATCAAAATTGCAACACTATATACTGAATATGTTCAGATGTCCCTACCAAAATCTAAAATGAGATGAAAACCATAGATCAGTTAGTTGTAGTCTTAGAACCACTTGACAGCTTGAGACAGTATGACCAAAATTCTGATACAAAAAGCTTTTCATCTCCACTAGAACTATCTTATGACATTCTACTCCAAACACATGACAATAAATAATTAAACCAAATGAAATTAAAGGATAGAATCTAAGATCTAAAGACAAACTCAATATACATTTAGACATCCATGGTGTAACTGAATACAGAGAAGGACACAATGAAACATAAACTAATGCATATGTATTCAACCAAATTAAAAGCTACATCTTCCACAAAAGCTTCAAATTCAGACTTCACATACTGACAAAAGGTCCAAATGTGTACCTGATTACAGCAAGTAGAACAAGTAAAATGAGCTTGAATTTCAAGAGAAAAAACAGCAGCAGTAGTAACTCAACAGAGATGAAGCAACAACCGCATCAGCTCAAAAATCAACAATGGAACAGTAGTCAAACAACCCTTTTAACCATCTTTGAATCCCAGAATAAGCTAGGAATCCTTTGAAGGTTTCAGAATTGAAAGACTAATTGCAAAATTAGACCAATTTCTACCAAAAATGTAAGAGTTTTTCAAGTTCTTTTTTTTAGCTCAGCCATTTGCAACTTTCTAAATTTCTAGTCCCTAAGTCCTGCCTTGAGAATAAAGTAATTAGTAATTTATAGGGAGCCATTTAGGGCAGCAGAAAAATGTCCAGTTATTGCCCTTTCCCCTTTTGGAATTTTTTATTTTTTCTCTTTGATCCTTAGCTTAAAAGTCATTCAATTTAGTCTCAATCCCACCTTCCTAGAAGTTTCCCTATTCAGTTACATAAGATTTTCCTATTTAAATTTTCTAATTTAACCTTTGAACCCCTATTTTTTACTTCAGGAGACCAAACGGATCAAACTGACCCAAAGCAAACCAGATATGGGCCTTCGAAAACCCGGGCTAGTCCCTTTCTTTTGGGCCCAGGTCAGAGTTAGAAATTCAGAAGAAATGAGAAGGCAGAAAAATGAAAGGCAATTAGGATTTTAATCAGCCTTCGAACCAAATGCTCTCAATCGGCCCAAGACTAAAGGGAACAATCAAACAAACTAACCTAACGAATTCAAACAAAACTGAAGAAGCTAATAACTAACAATTAATCCTAACTTAAAAAGAAACACATGCAGTGATGATTTTGAGAACACAGAACAAAAAGAAGAAAAATAGAAGAAGATAAGAAAAATGGAATAGAGAAAATACTAGAAATACCTATCAAGCCAGCCGAACACAAGTCTTGAACTAATCTTCAAAGAAAACTTGATTTTTGGCCGAGATAAACCTTAATCGTGTGTTCTCGCCAGAAAACACACGACTAAAGTCGATCTCAACCTCAAATCTTTAATAACCTCGCCAATCAGCTCTTTCAGGGATTTAAGGTTAAACTTCGATCTGAAATTCGAGAGACTCCAGGATGATTCGAAGGCTAGTGGTTAGGGATTTGGAATGAAGGGGACTTGGTGGTCATGGGGTGTAATTTTGGTAGTGAACGGAGGTGGCGCCACCGGGGATGGCCTAGGAATTTCAGGGTGGCGGGCTCTCTAGGGTTTGAGTTGAAGAAAGACGAGGGGTGGATGGACTGTGGGGGCGTACCGTTCGGACATATATATATTAACGGGAACCCAGTTCCCGTCCATTGGATTAGGAACGATCAACGGCTCAGATCAAAGCTGAACGAAACAACGTCATTTGATTTAAGGGGGAGCCAAGACCGGGTCGGGGTGACTTTGGGCCGGGTAAGGGGCAATTTGGACGGGTTTCAAGGGTGCAGGGGTTTGGGCTTGGAGATAATTCAATTAATTTTGGCCCAAATTCATTTTCTTCATTCCAATTTTTTTTCAATTTTTCTAATTTCTTCTAAATTAAAATTAAAATAAAACCTAAATTAATTCCTAATCAAATTATCTGATCACATTATATTAACTAACTCTAAATAATAATTACCACAACTAATTAAATACCAAATTAAAGAAAAACTACCAAAATTCAAAACTAAAAATTTAAAATGCAAAAATAAGTTGTTTTTGTGATTTTTTCTACTTTTATAAAACACTAAATTACTAATTAATTCAAGAATGAAAAATTAGATCCTAAATGCAAATGCAGTGTATTTTTGTATTTTCATGAATTAAATAAAATAAACATGCACAAAAAAATGCAAACAATAACAAAAAATGCTACGAAAATCTACGAAATTGCAAATAATGAAAAATTTTATTTTTCTTGAATCTGTAATAATAATTCATATAGGGCAAAAATCACGTGCTCACAGCTACCCCTCTTTGTCCGGAAACACGAAGAGTTTTCGTGCAAAGATAAAGTGAGCGGATGCGAGCGATTTTTGCCCGTTTGAATACTTCGTGGGAAGCATTTTTGAAAGATTTGACCGCACCCTGCTTCCAAGATTGCCTACATATCCTTGGCTATAAAGGAATGAGGTCAGCATAGTTCGGGACTGTTTGGTAGCTGGGACTACCATAAAGCTGTGATTTCACTGTTGTTGCTGTTGCTACTACTACTTACTGAATCCCCTTATTATGCCATAATAAAATAAAAAGAAGTTAGACTAGACTATGATCTATGCATTACAAAATCCTATCTATATCTTCAAACTTGCTCTTGTGGTTCTTGTTGCCTTGTTGACTTGCATTCTCCCGGTGGAATCCCCTTGTTGCCACTTTGAATTGTAATCTGAGATGTTTTCCCTTTCTCCAGGTGAATGCCTAACTACTGAAACTTGAGTGTATTCCCTTGTTTTCTAGGTGGGCGCCTGATTGCTGAACTTGAAAATGTATTCCCTTGTTTTCCAGGTAGGAGCCTGATTACTGAACCGAAAATGTATTCCCTTATTCTTCAAGTGGGCACCTGATTGCTGAACTTTGAAAAATGTATTCCCTTGTTCTCCAGGTGGGCGCCTGATTATCAAAACTTGCAATGTATTCCCTTGTTCTCCAGGTGAGCGCCTGATTTTTGAACTTAAAATGTATTCCCTTGTTTTTCAGGTGGGCGCCTGATTGCTAAATTTGAAATGTATTCCCTTGTTCTCCAGGTGGACGCCTGATTACTGAACTTGAAAGTGTATATCCTTGTTCCCCAGGTGGGCACCTGATTGCCAAAACTCGAACTGTATTCCCTTGTTCTTCAGGTGGGCGCCTGATTGCTGAACCTGAAAATGTATTCCCTTATTCTCCAGGTAGGCGCCTTATTACCAAAACTTGAAATGTATTCCCTTGTTCTCCAGGTGGGTGCCTGATTGCTGAACCTTGAAATGTATTCCCTTGTTCTTCAGGTGGGCGCCTGATTGCTGAACTTGAAATGTATTCCCTTGTTCTCCAGGTGGGCGCCTGATTGCCAAAACTTGAACTGCATTTCCTTGTTCTCTATTTGGGTGCTTGATTGCCAAAACTTGAAAGTGTATTCCCTTGTTCTCCAGGTGGGCGCCTGATTGCCAAAAACTTGAACTGTATTCCCTTGTTCTCCAGGTGGGCGCCTGATTGCTGAACCTGAAAATGTATTCCCTTGTTCTCCAGGTGGGCGCCTGATTGCCGAAACTTGAACTGTATTCCCTTGTTCTCCAGGTGGGTGCCTGATCTCCACAGAATAGACAAAGACAAACAAAGAAAACTTCTACCCCAATTTGGTGTTGGGCGCATCTGTGAGTGTTAATTGAATCATGTTACCAAATATCTCTATAAATTTGAAAGCTAAATCCCATTATCCAAGAGGGTCCTGAAAACACCTAGTTAAATGACGGCTTTAAAATCTAAATCATATCTTCTAAAGGTGTTACTCCTGCTACATCTTGTTATCTAAGAAAGTCTTAAACTATATCCCATTATCCAGGAGGGTCCTAACAACAAAAAATTAAATCCCATTATCCAGAAGGGTCCTGAAAACTTAAAACTAAATCCCATTATCCAGGCGGATCCTGAACACCTAAAACTAAATCCCATTATCTAGGAGGGTCCTGAAATTTAAAATCAAATCTCATCTTAAGGGTAAAAATTTCAGAGCTAAATTCAACTTTCTAACGGTGAAACTTATGCTAAATCTTAGCATCTAAGGGAGGTATTAAACTAAGTCCCATTATTCAGGAGGGTCCTTAAAATTTCAAATTGAATCTTATCCTAAGCATGAAACTTCAAAGCCGAACTTATATTTCCTCAAGGTAGAGCCTAGCTAGATCTTGTTACTCATGAACGTTTTGAATTTTAACTAAGTCTCATTGTCCAGGAGGGTCCTGAGAATTTTTAAGATTAAACCCCATTATCCAGGAGGGCCTTGAAATTTTAAAATTAAATCCCAATATCCAGGAGGATCCTGAAAAATTAAAATTAAATCCCATTATCCAGGAGGGTCCTAAAAACTTAAAACTAAATCCCATTACCCAGGCGGGTCCTGAACATTTAAAATTAAATCCCATTATCCAGGAGGGTCCTGAAAATTTAAAATTAAATCCCATTATCCAGGAGGGTCCTGAACATTTAAAATTAAATCCCACTATCCAAGAGGGTCCTGAAATTTTAAAATTAAATCTCATTATCCAAGAGGGTCCTAAAATTTTAAAATTAAATCCCATTATCCAAGAGGTCCTGAGAACTTAAAATTAAATCCCATTATCCAGGATGGCCCTGACAACAAAAAAAATTAAATCTCATTATCCAAGAGGGTCTTAAAAATCAAAAATCAAGTATTATCTTAAAAGTGACAATTTTACGGCTAAATTATATTACCCTACACCAGAACTTACACTAAATGTTGTTATCTAATCGAAATCTTAAAGCTAAGTCCCATTATTCAGGAGGGTCCTGACAACTATTAACTGAATCCTATCTTAAACATGCAAACTTTGAAACAAACTTATATTCCTTGGGGTACATTTATGCTAGATTTTGCTACTCGTGATTGTTTTGAATTTTAAACTAGGTCCTATTTTCTAGGAGGGTCCTGAGAATTTCAACTTAAATCCCATTATCCAGGCGGGTCCTGACAATCAAACATCAAACCTATCTGGTGCTTACCTTTCCCCTGCAGAGGATTTCTCCGGAACAACCGAAACTTTCCTTCCCATGTTTCAATCAAAGAGAAATCTTGTCAGTTTAAATGCGGTGATTAGTTGATGGCATTCTTTGCTGAAGGTCTCTCTGCTGCCATACTTTGTTTTGATTGGCTCCCTCTGAACTAGCTAAGAACCGCTTGACTTCCCGGCTGACTTTCAAACCCCTATGACCTTGGATGACCCGAGTGTTCTATACCCAAACCGTTGTGTTTCATCTCTGACCCATCTGTTTGACCCTCCGCATTTCCCATGAAATTACTAAACTGTTTCACCGATGGAACTTCCATTTGACCTTTTATACCCTATTCCACATCATGCTACCTCTAGCAACGCCTTATCTGCCATGCGCCTTGTGCAACTTTGGAAGTTGGCAGTAAGCTTTGAAATTCTTTCTTATTTGCTTAAACCGAACTGACATTGGGAACATCTTAGAGAAATAAACCCAAAAGAAATGAAATGCAATGACTTTCAGAGTTAAGGATAAGAAAATCCAAATTGGAAGACTATCTGAAGGGGAAAAAGAAAATTGACTTATCTGAGTGGAGCAGCTGGCACCAATGTTCATGACATACATTTCGGATTAATCGGCCCAATCTGTCCAACCAATCAACTTTCAGTTATCATACTTTGCTGCCCCGGAGTTTCCATAACCTGACTTCTTCACCAAAACCTTGACCTTGTTCGGCCTACGGTGCCCTGAAGGGTTTTCACCAACAAACCTCTCTCATTTGTTTATCTCTCAACTTACTTTCGCCTTGAGGTACCCGTGAATGTTTTCACCAATAAGACTCTCTCATTTTTATTTCTCTCGGCTCCCGTCGCCTTACGATGCCCGTGAGGATTTTTACCAATAAGACTCTCTCATTTTCAATATTTTCTACTTGGACCAGAGTGTTGCCCTTGATATGAATCACCTCCACCCGCTTGACTTGGCATCTCTCGAAGACTGATCGGAAGGTCTTTCTTTGGACCGTAATGTGGGCTTTTGGATAGGGTTAGAAAGAAAGGATATCAAAGGCTCAAAACAATTCGAATGGGTTCAAAATTACAACTTTCAGAATCAGATTTTTGACAACAACCAAAACTTCTGCCCCAGTTTCTTGTTTGGGGACTTTTGGATTTTTATTTTGATGGGACCGAACCATGAGGTTGCCTACGTATCCTTAAAAGGAATCAGGTCGAACGTAGTTCATGTCATAGAAATTACTTTGTTGTTGTGATTTTCTCTTTTCTCTTTCTTTTGTTTCTCTTTTTTTTCTTTCTCTTTCCATTCTTTTCATTCTTTCTTTCTCTTTTCTTTTTTTTTCTTTCTCTTTTTCTCTTCTTCCTTTACTTATCTTTCACGCTTGTGTTTCTAATATTTGCTACTGATTCCGAAAGAGGGGTATGAAAGAAAATAAATAAGGTTCAAAGGGGGTAACAAAGGATAAAGTGTTTAGATAGCAGAACAAAACGTCTTCGTCATTCCAAATCTTCAAAAATATGCCAAGTACAAACAAATATAAATTAACCGGAGAAAATCATACATAGTATCTCTTGACCACATTGGAATTGATGGTCATTTCTACACACTTGCCTTCTATATCTGTTAAATACAAAGCGCCATTTGACAACACTCTAGTTACAATGAATGGCCCATGCCAATTTAGAACGAACTTGCCTTTGGCCTCAGCCTGATGTGGAAGGATACGTCTCAATACTAACTGACCCACTTCAAACTTTCGTGGACGCACCTTCTTATTATATGCTCTTGCTGTTCTTTGTTGATACAATTGGCCGTGACACACTGCTGCCAATCTTTTCTCGTCGATCAAACTCAATTGTTCCAAGCGGGTTTTGACCCACTCATCATCATCGATCTCAGCCTCCACGACAATTCGAAGGGATGGAATTTCTACTTCTGCGGGTATCACTGCTTCGGTACCATACACCAACAAATAAGGAATCGTCCCTACTGAAGTACGGATAGTAGTGCGATAACCCAGCAATGCAAACAACAGCTTTTCATGCCATTGCCTAGAACCCTCCACCATTTTTCGAAGTATCTTCTTTATATTCTTGTTGGTCGCCTTAACGACCCTGTTTGCCTTAGGGTGGTATGGGGTAGAATTGCGATGTGTAATCTTGAACTGCTGACATACCTCTTTCATTAGATGACTATTGAGATTAGCCCCATTGTCTGTAATGATCACCTTTGGTATCCCAAACCGGCAAATGATATTTGAGTGCAAAAAATCAACCACCGCCTTCTTGGTTACAGACTTGAATGTTTTAGCCTCTACCCACTTGGTGAAGTAGTCTATGGCCACCAGAATGAACCTGTGCCCATTTGATGGTGATGGCTCAATTGGCCCAATGACATCCATGCCCCATGCAACAAAAGGCCACGGTGCATACATTGTATGTAATTCAGATGGTGGAGAATGAATCAAATCTCCATGCACTTGGCACTGATGACATTTACGCAAGAAACTGATATAGTCTCACTCCATAGTGAGCCAATAATAACCTGCTCGGAGAATCTTCTTTGCCAACACGTACCCACTCATGTGCGGTCCACAGACTCCAGAATGTACTTCAGTCATAATAGTTGTGGACTGCCTAGCATCTATGTATCTCAGTAGCCTAAGGTCTGGAGTCTTTTTGTACAGAACCCCTCCGCTGAAGAAAAACCTGCTTGCCAACCGCCTAATTGTTCTCTTTTGATCACCTGTGGTTGTACTGGATACACCCCCATCCTGATGTATTCCTTGATATCGTGAAACCAAGGCTCCCCATCGAGCTCTTCTTCCACCACATTACAATAAGCATGCTGGTCGTGGACCTAAATATGCAAAGGGTCCACATAAGCCTTATCTGGATGATGTAACATTGACGCCAGAGTAGCTAAAGCATTAGCGACCTCATTGTGAATCCTCGGAATATGCCTGAACTCTATTGATTGAAACCGCTGACAAAGATCATGTAAACATTGTCGATACGGTATAAGTTTTAGATCCCTAGTTTCCCATTCTCCTTGAATCTGGTGCACCAGAAGGTCCGAGTCACCCAAGACTTCCTGGACACCCATATCCACAGCCATCCTCAAACCCAAAATGCATGCCTCGTACTCGGCCATGTTGTTAGTACAGTAGAACCGAAGCTGAGCCATAACAGGGTAGTGATGTCCTGTTTCAGAAACAAGTACCGCTCCTATCCTAACGCCTTTCATGTTAGCAGCCACATCAAAGAAAAGTTTCCATCCTGGCTTTGCAATCTATTCCAATTCATCAATGTGCATTACCTCTTCATCAGGGAAATAGGTCTTCAAAGGTTTGTATTCTTCATCCACAGGATTCTCAGCCAAATGGTTGGCCAATGCTTGTGCTTTCATCGCAGTCCTAGTCACATAGACGATGTCAAATTCTGTGAGCAAGAGCTGCCACTTTGCGAGCCTCCCTGTAGGCATAGGCTTCTGAAAGATATACTTTAACGGATCCAAACGAGAGATGAGGTAAGTAGTGTAAGATGACAAATAGTGCTTCAACTTCTGTGCCACCCAAGTGAGGGCGCAACACGTCCTCTTAAGATGAGTGTACTTAACCTCGTAAGATGTGAACTTCTTGCTGAGATAATAGATGGCTTGCTCCTTCCTGCCGGTAATGTCATGCTGACCCAACACACATCCAAATGAATTGTCCAAGACTGTCAAATACAGAATCAAAGGTCTCCCTGGTTCTGGCGGGACCAACACAGGTGGGTTTGACAAGTACCCATTTATCTTATCAAATGCTTCCTGACATTCATCTGTCCACTTGCCGCAGCATCTTTCTTTAACAATTTGAAGATAGGCTCACAAGTTGTCGTGAGCTGAGCAATAAACCTGCTGATGTAATTCAATCTCCCCAACAGACTCATCACCTCAGTCTTGTTCTTTGGGGGTGGCAATTCCTGGATAGCTTTGATCTTTGATGGGTCTAATTCAATACCTCGATGACTGACTGTGAATCCCAAAAACTTTCCAGACAGAACATCGAACACGCATTTTGCAGGATTGAGCTTGAGATTGTACCTGCGAAGCCTTTGGAAGAACTTTCTCAGATCTCTGACATGGTCAGACTGCTTTCTAGACTTTACAATCACATCATCCACATAAACCTCGATCTCCCTGTGTATCATGTCGTGGAATATGGTCGTCATTGTCCTCACGTAGGTTGGCCCAGCATTTTTCAAACCAAATGGCATGACCTGATAGCAGTACGTTCCCCATGGCGTGATGAATGCCGTTTTCTCTACGTCCTCCTCATCCATTAAGATTTGGTGGTAGCCCGCATAACAATCCACAAAAGAACCAATCTCATGTTTGACACATATATCGATCAATATATGGATGTTCAGCAATAGGAAGTTATCCTTGGGACTCGCCTTGTTGAGATCTCGATAATCAACACACACTCTGGTCTTGCCAT
The DNA here is from genome assembly GCF_000715075.1 of Nicotiana tabacum. Classification (NCBI taxonomy): domain Eukaryota; kingdom Viridiplantae; phylum Streptophyta; class Magnoliopsida; order Solanales; family Solanaceae; genus Nicotiana; species Nicotiana tabacum. Next base: position 51,989,324 of record NC_134087.1, on the reverse strand, counting down.
CCTTCTTCGGCACAGGCACAATATTGGCTAACCAGGTGGGATACCGGGTGACCCGAATGACCTTGGCCTCAAACTGTTTGGTGACCTCTTCCTTAATCTTCACACTCATATCAGTTTTAAATTTCCTTAGCTTCTACTTGACAGGGGGGAATGTCGGGTCAGTGGGCAATTTGTGAACTACCAAGTCAGTGCTTAGACCCGGCATGTCGTCATAGGACCATGCAAAAACATCTTTATACTCGAACAATGCTTTAATTATCTCTTCTCCGAGTTGTGGTTCAAGATGGACACTTATTTTAGTTTCCCGGACATTATCTTGGTCCCCTAAATTGATTGCTTCTGTATCACTCCGGTTAGGCTTGGGTTTTTCTTCAAAATGGCTTAATTCTTTACTAATCTCTTCAAAGGCTTCATCCTCATCATATTCCGATTCACCATCACACTCTATTTCTTGAATTACTATTTCAGAATTAGATTGGCTTTTAAGACTGGGCCGGAGATTCCTCATGCATGTCATATCATTGAAGCCAACATAAAAAGAAGTGTACTAGGAAGAAAAGAAAATCAAAAATAAAACTATCAGGAAGGAAGAAAAAGGGAATTGCATTTCATTAAAGATAACAAGGTTGATACATCCAAACAGACGGAACATAGAATCTGAATTACAACCTTGGAGTAATCGAGATAAACTGAAAGAAAATCAAAGCAAACTACCAAAACTCCTTCCTGGTGGGGAGAGGAGGAGCTTCCCAATTGTTAATCTTTGCACTGGGCCTAACAAATTGCACATCCGCCTTACTCGAACCCTCTCCAGCCTCTAACACGTTCACATAGATGAATAACCTCTCGAACTTTTCAATCAAATCTCCATCCATATCAACCACCAAACTGGGAACCATCGTTACTAGGCGTTTTCTGGTACCAGGCCTGACAAATGATCTGGAAAGACGCGGGACCGGCTTTGGAAGGGCTCATGCCTTCTGTTTCATTTTTTTGGCTCTTCTTACGTCTGCGACTGTGGGCTTGAATCCCAGACCAAATGTATCCAAGTTTTTAGGAAGAGAAACTGGTTGTACGATACCTTGTAGAAATGCACCCAAACCCTTGCCTGGTACAAAACCATTTTTCAATATTTCAACGGCTACCATGACTGATGCAGCAACTACCCTTGGAGTTGGCACGTACTTTCCTTTTGGAATTTTCTCTACCGATACCGTGTCAAAAACCTAATAAACCCATGGCCCCTTGTCACCTTCAAACTCTATGAGCGGAACAATGGCATCATCGGGAACACACAAATTATCTTTGTCGTGCACAACAATTTCCTGTCTATCCCATTCAAACTTGACCATTTGATGTAGAGTAGACGGGACCGCTTTAGCAACATGAATCCAGGGTCGACCTAACAACAGATTGTAAGAAACAGCCATATCGAGCACCTGGAATTCCATAGTAAATTCAACTGGCCCTATTGTAAGCTCAAGCACTATGTCCCCAACTGAATCTTTCCCTCCACCATCGAATCCCCGAATACAGATACTATTCTTGTGAATTCTTTCATCCTCCACCTTCAACTTGTTCAGAGTTGGGAGAGGGCAAATGTTCACACTGGAACCATTGTCAATCAGTACCCGAGTAACCACGGAATCTTCGTATTTCACCGTCAGGTTGAGGGCTCTATTGTGCTCAGTACCCTCCACGGGCAACTCATCATCAGAAAAAGTGACTCTGTTTACCTCAAATATTTTGTTAGCTATCTTTTCCAAGTGGTTTACTGAGATTTTGTCAGGAACGTGGGACTCATTCAAGATCTTCATCAAAGCCCGGCGGTGCTCGTCTGAATGGATCAATAATGACAATAATGAAATCTGAGCCAGTGTTTTCCTCAACTGCTCTACAATGGAATAGTCCTGCACTTTCATCTTTCTCAAGAACTCCTCTGCTTCTTCCTCGGTCACAGCTTTCTTCGCCAATACTGGGTTATCTTTGGAGATCTTAGCTTTTCTGAACTCTTCGGGGGCAAAGCATCTCCCCAATCGAGTCAACCCATGGGTCTCACAAACTTCTTATTTAACCTCTTTCCCCCTGTAAGTCACTGTCACTCGTTCATAATTCCACGGGACCGTCTTGCTGTGGACTATTGGTAATTGAGTTACCGGCTTGATAATGACAGGATCTGTGTGGGCGCCTTCCACAATTACCACAGGCTTGTTCGCCACTCCTGGTACAACCACTTTCACTCTTTCAAGTTTCCCTGCAATGTCGCTTGAGGACCATTTCTTGACCACCATGGATGGTTCACTATTTGTCCCGTTCGACTCGATCACAGACTTCTCACTTGTTAACTTTTCAAACGGCCTAGCTTCACTGGACCGAATCATCATGACAGTTTGTGAAGACTTCTTAGGCTCCCCTCCCTTATGCACTATCTCAATCATATTTGTCTCATGATGGGCTGGCAATGGGTTCTGGTTGACATTAGGTGCCTCCGGAGCCTGGACCTCAATCCGATTAGTGTCAATAAGCTCTTGAATAGCTGTTTTCAATTGCCAGCACTTCTCTGTGTCATGCCCCGGGGCACCAGAACGACTTTCGCAACTCACGGAGTGATCAAGATTCCTCAGGGGAGGATTTGGGAGTTTTGGCTCGATCGGACTCATCATACCCAATTGCCTTAACCTGTGGAACAAATTGGTATAGGATTCTCCCAATGGAGTGAAAGTCTTCTTCTTCTGTAACCTCTCATTCTTGGTGCCCTGATTGGCCCTAAAACCTGTTCTAGGGGGATTTCGGTAGGCTCTCGGTGGTGGATAAGTATTTTGTGGGGATGGGTAGGGATTATGTGGAGTTGGCGCACACCATTGCGCGTGGGTAGGAGGTTAAGGGTATATTTGTGCATGATGGACGGAAAAATGGGGATCTGGTGGTGGGTAATAGTGTTGTAGTGGGCTATATGGAGTGTGGGGGTAAGTTTGGTGATAGGGTCAAGGCTGGTTGTAGTAACGTGAAGGGCCCCTAGGTCCGACCCAAGCTCCTGACTCAACTGTCGCAACATCCTCTTTCTTCTTTCTCCCAAGTACACCTCCAATACCATTTTGAATGGCCTGGGTGGTCGCTTTGATTGTTGAATAAATCATGACCTTGTTGGACTTGCATCCCTCCTCAACCATGTCTCCCATTTTTACAACCTCGTTAAAGGACTTGTCCACTGCTGACACCAAATGACCAAACTAAGTGGGCTCCAAGGCCTGCAAGAAATAATCAACCATCTCGCTTTCTTTCATTGGAGGGTCAACCCTCGCGGCTTGCTCCCTCCAATGAAATCCATATTCCCGGAAACACTCACCAAACTTTTTCTCAATCTCCATCCATTACAGAAGGTTTGGGATAATTTCAAGATTGTACTGAAAATGGCAGGCAAAGGCTTGGGCCAAATCGTCCCATGTGTACCACCTATTTTGATCTTGTCTAGTATACCATTCTAATGCCAATCCGCTCAGACTTTGGCTGAAATATGCCATCAATAATTCATCTCTTCCGCCTGCCCCTCTCATCTTGCTACAAAATCCTCTTAAGTGTGCTACTGGGTCACCATGCCCGTCGTACAGATCAAACTTAGGCATCTTGAACCCTGCTGGTAACTGAACATCTGGGAACAGACATAAATCCTTATAGGCCACAGTTACTTGACCTCTCAACCCCCTCATATCTCTAAACGATTGTTCCAAAATTTTGACCTTTCTGATCATCTATTTATGTTCGGGATTTTTGGGTGGTTTCTCGGTCTCTACCAGGAGATCAAGATGAGAGATGTAATAATATGGTTCCAGAACTTTGAAGGTGGATTTAGGGGGATAATACTGGTTGTCGTGAGTCTGGAACAGAGGTTCACTGGATGATCGGTGTAATGCAGCAGATGGAGGTGCCACAAAAACGGGAGTGACTGGTGGAGGAGGGTATGGGACTTGTTTGGGTGGTGGAGCTTGAGAAGTATGGGAAGTGGTGCCATAGCATTGTTGGTAGAGGGGAAAGGCTGGAGATGGGTTCACAGTGGGAGGCTCCTGAGGTTGGGCCAATGGTGGGATATAACCAAGGTTGGCGGGATGAACCGGTGGTGGATGACCCTTTGCCCAGGCCTAGTACATTTCGGCCATTTGCTGCTTTAATTTATACATCTCTTCCTTCATCGTATTAACATTCAATTCTTCCACCTCTTTTAACGGATCAACAATACTTGTCTTCGGTTATTGGTTGGCTATGTTCAGCTTGTCTTTCAATCGGGTGTTGTAGGAGTGAGTTTCCAGAATACCAATCAACTAACCACCTTCCTGAACTCAGTATATCAACAATAATCTTGTTAGTGATTAGGGCTTTAACAAATTGGTAACCGCACATTTTGGGTAATGAATGTACCTAAGCAGTTAACTATTTCTATTATGCATTTAATCGGTTGCTTGCGTCATCCCGGCTTTTCCTTATTTCCAATTGCAATTTCTCTTTTCCCCCTTTTCTCTCTTTTCATTCTGGCCTTTGCTTTTTCTTTGTTTTTATCCTCTCATTTCCCTCTTGTTTTGCCATTGTTTCTTTCTCTTGGTTTTCTTATTTTTCTCTCTTTTCTTTTATTTTTCTCTCTTGTTTTTCCTCTCTCTTTTTCTTTTCTTCTCTCTTTTTCCTTTTGGTTATGGTCGAATCCTATAGAGATTGCCTACGTATCATGACCCCGCATGAGTCAGACCGAGCGTAGTTCTGGGAGATAAGTGTGAAAGTAAATAATAAAACATTTTGGGATTTTCAATTTTCATAAAAAGCAAATGCTCTAATTACAAAGACTCAAAACCAACAGACTCCAAAAGAAACTAATAGACTCTGATGCAAAGACGAAATACAGACTCCGAATACAAACTATCATACTCCGACAAAAGAAAATACAAACTCAAAAACAACTAACAGACTCCAGCAGAAAGAAAATACAAACTCAAAATAACTGACAGACTTTAACGGAAAAGGAAATACAGACTCAAATGAAAAATCATGAATACATTAATGCTCCTGGTGCCCGCGGGACATCATTCGGTCTCGCCGCAGGCCTATATGCAAGATCCCTTTGAAGTCGATCCAAGTCACTCATTATCTGTTTAACAAATGTCATCACTGCCACGAAGAAGGTGGTGCAAGTCATATCCTCACAGGCTTGGCACTTCACAACAATGTAATCGGCGATGTTTCTAATTCTCTCTCTTATGACACCTTTTTCTTGTAACAAATGCCCGATCTGCTGGGCCCTAGCTTCCAAAGTTTGCTCGACCAATTGATTATGCTCCTGAAGTTGTTGCAAATCTAATTCTAATTGTGCCAAGGCTGTATAACAATGTTCTCTTTCAACCTTGAAGTCTTTCACCTGTTTAATCATTTTGTTTTCCGTGGCGATGACCCTTTTCTTTAATCACGCGACCTCATTGTCGTAATTTTCTTTCAACTGCTTAACCAGGCGTGCTCGTTCATCTATGTTTTTAGCCAATTGCTTTTGAGCCCTGGCTAGTTCACTTTCTGCTTTTTTCAAATCAAAACTATAGTTACTCCCTTTCTACCTCAGGTTATCTATGAGTTTTTCATCTTTAGCACTTCGGGCGGGGTTTTCTGCCGCTATTTTCATTTTTTGAATTTGGGCTCGAAGGGCCTCATTTTCTTTGGCTAGCTTTTTCTTTTCTCCTTCGTCCGTCGCGGCTAGCAAACTATTCTCGAACTGAAGTTTTCTGACTTGTTTTTCCAATTTGCTTATGGTAACCCTATACTCGTTTTCTTTGGTCAACCAGTCCCATTGCACTTGTGCTCCATCGGTGAACTGTTGAACATGGGGTCTCTTTGCGGGCCTTTCGGGCTCATGATGAGCTCGGGATCTTTTACCATACCAAAGCAGTGTAACTAGGCTCCACCTCGCCTCTGGGTAGATCTCGTACTTGAGTATTAGGCCCTAAGAATCTGCACTGATGCCAAATCTGACGCACTTTTTCTTCTAGGAAGACAGCTTTTGGTTCTAACTCAATGACCTGCCGACTCAAATCTTCATCATGTGGGATGGTATGGTATTGGCCTAATTGACATAGGACTCTGTGCTGACCATAAGGCTGGATACTCCGAAGACCCATCAATAGCAAAAAACACACCTCAGCCAACATATAGATTACTTCACTGACCGAGAGCCACCCGATCGTCCATTCGATCTTGTTTGCAGTCAAAGATCTCAAATGAGTATGCCATGCTTCCCTACCATCTGGGAACTCATAACCCTCTACCCGCTTTTCATGTTTTTCAATGCATTCAAGGCCAGTCATACCACAATTCAAGTATCCGGGACGGTGGCAAAGGTGTTCCTCCATCCATAGTTGTAACAGCATATTGCACCCTTCAAAGAACTTCCCTCCTCAACAAAGGGTCAGAGCTTGGTAAATTTCCGCCAAGATCAGCGGCACCATAGTCCCATTTGCCTTTTTCATCATAAAGTCAGCTATCCCTACAAGCCCCAACTCTATGTTCCTGTCTCTTCTGGGGCAAACCAAAGTACCGAGGAATGCCACAATGAAAGCTAATCCTCTCCGAGCTTTCCACTTGTCTTGGTTTCCCGCGTGAGTAAGACCGGTATCTGGCGTTTCGAAGCCACGGGGATTCCCGTAACGTCGATACAAAAAGTAGAAAGTACATAATCCTTTGGCCAAATTTTCGTCTCAGATGTCCCGACTAATGCTTAACAATTCCAAAAATTTGTGAGGGGTTACTGTTCTCGGTACTACCGGATATTGACTTCTAAGATTCCCCTCGAAACCGGCATAGCCTGCTATCTCTTCTAGTGTAGGAGTTAACTCGAAATCAGCAAAGTGGAATACATTATGTGCTGGCTCCCAAAAGGTATCAAGGCCTCAATCACGTCTTTTCTTGGCTTAACCTTCAAGAGCCCGATAAGACCGCCCAACGCTTTTGTCACAACTTTCCTGCTGTCGTCCCCTAAATCATGCCACCACATATGTAACTCCAAAGGGATCTCTTCACTAACTGAGAAAGGTTCATTTTGAATTGTGCTCATCCTGCACATTTATTAAGGTGGTTTTAATTAAAAGAAAACTATGACTCATTTTGACTCAAGAAAAATGACCATTTTCAAAATCTTCACAAAAATATACGGTCTTGCCAATACGGCCTTTCAGCACTCCAAAAATGAAGATTTTAAGGCTGTGTTCGTTAACCGCCAAAACCTTGAAAAACAACCAAAGGTGGCTATTCTCGCAAAACAGCCTTCTGGTGCCCTTTTGGGGACATTCGGCTATTTTAGACAAGAATGGCATCACCTTACTTATTTGTAATAAAATTAAAATTTTTGTTCTTTTTGGGCTATTTTTGCAAAAAGAAAATTGGACCCGATGGGGGTTGCCTACGTTTCTCACACCCTATGAGAATCAAACTGGCGTAGTTCGGGCAAATAAAATAAACTATTTTTGAAAACAAAACTCTTTTTTTCTCCTTTTTCATTTTTTCCTCAAAAATTCGGCAGAGTTTAGCACTATTTGGACATTGGTTTTTCTCAAAACAGGTGATTAACTCTCTTAATCCTCTACACTGCTATTTCACTTTTCTCGACTTTTTCCAATATTCATAAGCTGGTCAGCATGCAAATCTGAAGCAAATAAATGCACAAGTAGCAAGTAAGATGTATCAGGATGGTCTTTTTCATTTTTGGTATACCTGTCCTAGATAGACCCAACCCCTGTGTTGAGTCTCCAAAGTTAAATGCACATAATGCAAGCAAACGTTCCTACTAGGGATCCGGCATGAGGTCTTGTTGTACTAGGTTCAAAACCTGAGTTTATTGTTCTAGACTTGGCTTACCCGAGCGGACAGCTCGAGCCGAGGGGGGGCAGCGTACCGGGAATACAGAAGCTTCACCGGCTTAGAGAAGAGGGATTTCGCAACAGTTTATATACAGTTCACGGAATATTAAAGCGATAAAAGCAATCAATTAACACATTAGGCCCAAATCATGTAACAAAATTAGATAATGGATAAAGCCAGCTATAATAATTATTTTAAGCTCGAATTCTTAAACCCTGAACCAGAGATTCTAGGTTCGGTCCCCAGCAGAGTCGCCAGAGCTGTCACACCTCCTTTTTCCTACACCCCAAAAGGGGCATATAGGGAGTTTTTCCAATTTAAGTGACAATCGAAATGGGATTATTTATTAAAAGATTCAGAGTCGCCACTTGGGAGATTTATGGTGTCCCAAGTCACCGGTTCCAATCCCGAATCGAGGAAAAGGTTGACTCTGTTTAACAGTCCGCGAACACAGAAATCCGGGTAAGGAATTCTGTTAACTCGGGAGAAGGTGTTAGGCATTCCCGAGTTCCGTGGTTCTAGCACGGTCGTTCAACTATTATATTCAGCTTAATTATCTGATTTTAAACAATTATGAACCTATGTGCAAATTTTAACTTTTAACCGCTTTTATTCAATTTTTTAAAGAAGATTGAACGTCGTTTAAAACATGCCTTTGGATCGCGCCACATGAAATGCACCCGCAATCCTAAATATATTTTATTCAACATTTTAAGATTTGATTTGGGTCACATGAAATGTACACCCGGGTTTAGGAAGGTAATATTATTAAAACAACGCGCCTAAAGCAACTACGCGTTTGCAACTTTGCGAGGGTCATGGAAATTCAACTAAATGGCACGCCTTGACTTTTAAGGATTCACATGTTAATTAAATGAGGGTCATAAATTATATGTCGCTTAATGTAGCACACCCCAACTAATCAATGGGCCGAGTTAATTTATTAGAGACTAAAGGAAATTTCTAATTCATTTTTAGGCTAATGGTTGAACTAAAATTAACGAACGGTCAGATAGGCAATGAATGAAACCAAAATTTGGTTGTTGAAGGGGCCCAAGCCAACGATGGGCCCTAATTTCCAGTCGCTACTTCCCTTGGCAAGCACAGCAATACAATTGGGCTTAATACAAAGCCCAGATCAAGCAAGACAGTTGCTGATGAGGAAATTTATCACATTTGGGCCAACACTGGCAGCCCAGTTTAGTGTTTCAGCACCAACATTTGGAAGAACATTACAGTTTCCATGTAAATCTTTGAATTTGAACAAAATACGGATAACCTTAATCACATGTGAAACAACTTTGAACACCAACATACATTCTATACTAAAATTACAATTCCTAATGTGACAACAGCTCATACAAAGATGGTTTCATCATTTAACATCATGAATTCAAATTTTTCATTAAAGGCTAAATAACTTCAGAACAGTTTCAATTGTTAATGTAAACTTAAAGTTGTCCAATTCCAATCCTTGAGAAGGAAAACGGATATTTATTGATTTCATCAACAACAAAATAAGAGATGTTTCGAATAAACTAGCTCTTCATTACGACACAATACATTTCATGCTCAAGAACACACAACCTTTTTTTTGCGTTTTTGAAAATCAGAATTACTGCATAATCTTCATGGATATTAACTCATTCAGTGAGTTCGCTTTAAAACCTTATAGTTATTCGAACCAAACATCAAAATTGCAACACTATATACTGAATATGTTTAGATGTCCCTACCAAAATCTAAAATGAGATGAAAACCATAGATCAATTAGTTGTAGTCTGATACAAAGAGCTTTTCATCTCCCCTAGAACTATCTTATGACATTCTACTCCAAACACATGACAACAAATAATTAAACCAAATGAAATTAATGGATAGAATCTAAGATCTAAAGACAAACTCAATACACATTTAGACATTCATGGTGTAACTGAATACAGGGAAGGACACAATGAAACATAAACTAATGCATATGTATTCAACCAAATTAAAAGCTACATTTTCCACAAAAGCTTTAAATTCAGACTTCACATACTGACAAAAGGTCCAAATGTGTACCTAATTACAGCAAGTAGAACAAGTAAAATGAGCTTGAATATCAAGAGGAAAAACAGCAGCAGTAGTAACTCAACAGAGATGAAGCAACAACCGCATCATCTCAAAAATCAGCAATGGAACAGTAATCAGACAGCCCTTTTAACCATCTTTGAATCCCAGAATAAGCTAGGAATCCTTTGAAGGTTTCAGAATTGAAAGACTAATTGCAAAATTAGACCAATTTCTACCAAAAATGTAGGAGTTTTTCAAGTTCTTTTTTTTAGCTCAGCCGTTTGCAACTTTCTGAATTTCTAGTCCCTAAGTCCTGCCTTAAGAATGAAGCAATTAGTAATTTATAGGGAGCCATTTAGAGCAGCAGAAAAATGTCCAGTTATTGCCCTTTCCCCTTTTGGAATTTTTTCTTTTTGCTCTTTGATCCTTAGCTTAAAAATCAGTTTTTCAATTTAGTCCCAATCCCACCTTCCTAGAAGTTTCCCTATTCAGTTACATAAGATTCTCCTGCTTAAATTTTCTAATTTAACCATTGAACCCCTGCTTTTTTACTTTAGGAAACCAAACGGATTAAACTAACCCAAGGCAAACCAGATATGGGCCTTCGAAAACCCGGGTTAGTCCCTTTCTTTTGGGCCCAGGTCCAAGTCAGAAATTCAGAAGAAACGAGAAGGCAGAAAAATGAAAGGCAATTAGGATTTCAATAGCCTTCGAACCAAATGCTCTCAATTGGCCCAAGACTAAAGGGAACAATCAAATGAACTAACCTAACGAATTCAAACAAAGCTGAAGAAGCTAATAACTAACCATTAATCCTAACTTAAAAAAAACATATGCAGTGATGATTTTGAGAACACAGAAGAAAAAAAAGAAAAATAGAAGAAGATCAGAAAAATGGAATAGAGAAAATACTAGAAATACCTGTCAAGCCAGGAGAACACAAGTCTTGAACTAATCTTCAAAGAAACCTTGATTTTTGGCCGAGATAGACCTTAATCGTGTGTTCTCTCCTGAAAACACACGACTAAAGTCGATCTCAACCTCAAATCTTTAATAACCTTGCCAATCAGCTCTTTTCGGGATTTAAGGTTAAACTTCGATCTGAAATTCGAGAGACTCCAGGATGATTCGAAGGCAAGTGGTTAGGGATTTGGAATGAGGGGTACTTGGTGGTCATGGGGTGTAATTTTGGTGGTGAACGGAGGTGGCGCCGCCGGGGATGGCCTAGGAATTTCAGGGCGGCGGGCTCTCTAGGGTTTGAGTTGAAGAAAGACGAGGGGTGGATGGACTGGGAGGGTACCGTTCGGACATATATATATTAACAGGAACCTAGTTCCCATCCCTTGGATTAGGAACGATCAACGGCTCAGATCAAAGCTTAACGAAACGACGTCGTTTGATTAAAAGGGGAGCCTGGACCGGGTCTAAGTGGTTTTGGGCCGGGTAAGGGGCAATTTGGACGGGTTTCAGGGGTGCAGGGGTTTGGGCTTGGAGATAATTCAATTAATTTTGGCCCAAATTCCTTTTCTTCATTTCAATTTTTTTCAATTTTTCTAATTTCTTCTAAATTAAAATTAAAATAAAACCTAAATTAATTCCTAATCAAATTATCCTATCACATTAAATTAACTAACTCTAAATAATAATTACCACAACTAATTAAATACCAAATTAAAGAAAAACTACCAAAATTTGAAACTAAAAATTTAAAATGCAAAAATAAGTTATTTTTGTGATTTTTTCTACTTTTATAAAACACTAAATTACTAATTAATTCAAGAATTCAAAATTAGATCCTAAATGCAAATGCAGTGTATTTTTTGTATTTTCATGAATTAAATAAAATAAACATGCACAAACAATAACAAAAAATGCTACGAAAATCTATGAAATTGCAAATAATGGAAAAATTTATTTTTCTTGAATCTATGGGAATAATTCATATAGGGCAAAAATCACGTGCTCATATTATACTTGGAAAGCCGCTAATACTATATATTTCGGCACAAGAAAGGTCTATTGGAGCGTTGTTGGCCCAAAAAAATAGTAAGGGAAAAGAAAACTCTCTTTACTACTTGAGCAGGATGATGACACCAAACGAGCTGAATTATTTGCCAATTGAAATGTTGTGTTTGGTGCTAGTCTTCTCAATTCAAAAGTTGAAGCACTACTCTCAAGCTCATGTTGTTCGTCTTGTTTCTAGAGAAAATTCCGTCAAGTTCGTGATGTCAAAACCTGTCCTTAGTGATCGACTAGCAAGGTGGTACCTCCAGTTTCAACAATTTGAAATCGTATACATCCCTCAAAAGTCAATAAAAGGACAAGCGTTAGCGGACTTTTTGTCATATCACCCTATACCTGATGATTGGGAGCTAACTGGCGAACTACCTGATGAGGACGTAATGGTCATAGAAGTTCAGCCTCCATGGAAGATGTACTGTGATGGTATTGCACATCGCGGAGAGCTGGTGCTGGTGTAGTATTTGTCACTTCTCAAGGTGAAGTTCTGCCCTACTCTTTTACGTTGACACAACTCTGATCTAATAATGTTTCTGAGTATAAGCACTAATACTTGGGCTTGAAATGGTTGTCAAAAATGAAGCGGTTGCAACTACAAGTCTTTGGTGACTCTCAGTTAGTGGTCAATCAGCTTCTAGGCAGTTATGAGGTCAAGAAGCCTGAACTACGCCCATATCATGATTACGCTAAAAAATTAATGGGGTGGCTCGATGATGTGACTATTCAGCATGTGCCAAGGAAAGAAAATAAGAAGGCTGATGCTTTAGCTGCCCTGGCTTTATCGTTAACCCTATCGGATCAAGCGCAAGTTACTGTCTGCCAAAAATGGGTAGTACCACTGCCAAATGAGGCTGAAGGTGAAGAAAATGAACTCAAGCATCTTGTCGCTATTTCTGAAGTTGAGAAAGAAGAATGGCGACAACCCATTATGGACTACTTATGCTATGGGATACTTCCAAAAAATTCGAGGAGAAGAACTGAAATTCGTCGTCTTGCACCTCGCTTCCTTTACTAAAAAGATACTCTATACAGAAGGTCATTCAAGGGAGTACTCTTGCGCTACTTAGGGGAAGAAGTAGCACTCCAAGCTTTGCAAGAGGCACATTCTAGGGTATGTGGGTCACACAAGTCTGTACCAAAGATCCACTTCCATATAAAAAGGATGGGATATTATTGGCCAATAATGGTAAAAGATTACTTGAACTACGCTCGAAGATTCAAGTCTTGTCAATTCCATGTGAATTTTATTCATCAACCTCCTGAAGTGTTACACCTGACTGTTGCATCCTGGCCATTTGACGCTTGGGGATTTGATGTTGTTGAACTACTGCCAAAGTCCTTTGGTGGGCACCTATACATCTTTGCAACTGACTACTTCTTAAAATAGGCTGAAGTTGTTGCTCTTAAGGAGGTAAAGAAGGAAAATGTTACAAATTGCATCTGAGTAAGCATAATCTATTTCTTTGGCATTCCTCATTACATAATAATGGATAATGGAAAGCCATTTGATATTAGGTTGATGAACAATATTTGTGATCTTTTTGGCTTCAAGCAACGTAACTCTTCGATGTACAATGCTGCTGCCAATGGTCTAGCTGAGGCATTCAACAAAACTCTATGCAACTTGTTAAAAAAGGTCATCCCCAAATTCAAACGAGATTGGAATGACTGCATGAAAGAAGATCTATGGGCATATAGGACAACTCACCGCACGCCAACACAAGCGACTCCTTATTCACTCATTTATAGAGTCGAAGCCGTCTTGCCACTCAAGCATCAAATACCTTCATTACGACTGGCTATTCAAGAAGGGATCACTGATGAACAAAATGATCGACTTCGAATAGCAGAGTTGGAGGCTCTTGATGAGAAGAGGTTGGAAGGTCAGTAAAGTCTTGAATGTTATCAAGATCGATTGTCTCGCGCCTTCAATAAAAGAGTTCGCCCGAGATCTTTTCAAGTAGGAGATCAAGCCCTTGCCATACGAAGACCCATAATTACTTCCCATAAATATGTAGGGAAGTTCACTTCAAAATGGGATGGGCCATATGTCGTACAAGAAGCTTACTCAAGTGGGGCTTATAAGCTGGTTGATGCAGATGGCATGAAAATCGGCCCTATCAATGGCAAGTTTTTGAAGAAGTATTATCCTTGAAGTTGCAACGCTCCTTGATGCACGAGCCTAAACTGCATGTTCCTACACTCCTGGACCGCATGAGTATAAACTGTGTACAATCCAAAAAAAAGGTCTGCTAGGTTGAAAACCTCAAAAGAGGCGGCTTAGGCAAAAGTTAGGACATAAAAAAAGATCACACATTCTGAACTACGGTTTGACTTGATCCTCTGTACGTAGGCAGCTTAGAGTTTCATTCTGAGTTCAGTTGCATATGTTCAAAGATACATAATCCCCCAATTGTTGTCCAAATGAAGTATGATGGAGTGTAATTCGTTCAATCAACACTTGAAAATCGAGCTGAGATACCATTCTTCTGTTAAACTTTGGATCTCATTTGATTTAAAGGGGGCAACCACTATGGTAAATTGGTATCTTCAATAAAATGATTAATATCTTTCAGGAGGCTGCCAAGCATTTGCATTGAAGTCCGGGAATTCGTTATGCCTTCATGTTATCCAAACCTTCGAGTTTTTTTTGGCAAGCCTTCACGATGTTTCAAATTCAATGAGACTTGAACCGAAGACATTTGGTGAGAATGAATCTATTGAATTTAAACTTGTGGCAATTAAAATGTTCTTGCAATCTCGAGGCTTCCCACACTAAGATACAAAATTTTGGTAAAGTCACACTAATTTGAAACTGTCGGCATATTAGAAACCAAAGTCGACTTCGAACTATCATCTGAAACTATCCTTAAGGCATTAAATTTTCCATATTGGATATGTTTTAGATTTTGAAGTTTAGTTTTCAAGAAATCAAGTGGTTCGTGATTTCGACGTCCCTACTTCAAGATACAAAACTTTTGGCGAAGTCGCGTAAATCTGAACTCATCGTTGTGTCAGAATTATGTATTGACTTCGAAATATTATCTAAAATTATCCTTAAGGCATTAAATTTTGCATTTTGGATGTTATTTATTTGGAAGTTCAGTTTCCAATATATCAAACGGTTCGTGATTTTGACGTTCCTACATCAAGATACAAAAGTTTTGGTGAAGTCATGCAAATCTGAAATCGTCACTGCGTTAGAATTTAATATTGATTTCGAACTATTATCTAAAACAATCCTTAAGGCATTAAATATTGAATTTTGAATATGTTATAGATTTGGAAGTTAAGTTTCCAATAGTTCAAACGGTTCGTGATTTCGACATTCCTACATCAAGATACAAAAGTTTTGGTGAAGTCATGCAAATCTGAAATCGTCACTGCGTTAGAATTTAATATTGATTTCGAACTATTATCTGAAACTATCCTTAAGGCATTAAATCTTGCATTTTGGATATGATATAGATTTGCAAGTAAGTTTTCAAAAATCAAACGGTTCGTGATTTTGACTTTTCTACCCCAAGATATAATTTTTTGGTGAGACTGCGCAAATTCAAAATTTTCAACGTGGTAGAATCTAAAGTTGGTTTCAAAATAAAATATTATCTAGGGCGATTCTGAAGGTATTTGATTCTATGTTTTGGATATATTTTAGATATTGAAGTATATTTTTGAGAAATTAAACGATTCATTATTTGGACTCTCCCGCGACAAGATATGAATCTTTTGTTACAAGCGCGTAAAGCTAAAAATTATGGGACTAAGATAAAAGTCAGACAATGTAATGCAAAAGAGAAGCTGGAATATTTAAGCCCTCGAAGTCTCCAAGTTGAAGTCTTCAAGTCTGTTGGTCTTCAAGTTGAAGTCTCCAAGTTGAAATCTTCAAGTCCGTCGGTGTTCAAGTTGAAGTCTTCACGTTCACCACTCTTCAAGTTGAAATATTTAAGTCTTCCAAGTTGAAGTCTTCAAGTCCGTCGGTCTTCACGTTTCAATCTTCAAATTTGCCGGTCTTAAAGTTGAATTGTTTAAACCCTCCAAATCTTCAAGTTGAAGTCTTCAAGTCTGCTAATTTTTCAACTAGAACTTTAAAAGTCAACTACTCTTCGAGTTGAAGTCTACAAAGTCCACCAAATCTTCAAAGTTTTTCAAGTGTTCAAGTCGATGTCGTCTTCGAGTTGAAGCTTTATAACTTTCCAATCTTAAGGTGGACATATAAGTCTCTTTGTACCTTAAGTTGGCTTCTTCGTGGGTTTGTCCTTAAAAGGAACTGTAATTTTTATTGAGAGTAATCTCCCCGATGGTCGGGGCACATTGAGAGTAATCTCTTCGATAGTTGGATCATATTGAGAGTAATCTCTCTGATAGTCGAGCCACATTGAGAGTAATCTCTCTGATAATCGGCGCATATTAAGAGTAATGTCTCTGATAGTAATCTCTCCGATAGTCGGGTCATTTTCAGAGAAATC
Organism: Nicotiana tabacum; assembly: GCF_000715075.1. NCBI lineage: Eukaryota > Viridiplantae > Streptophyta > Magnoliopsida > Solanales > Solanaceae > Nicotiana > Nicotiana tabacum. The sequence goes on along the minus strand of NC_134087.1, from coordinate 51,972,903 downwards.
TCTCCGATAGTCGAGCCACATTGAGAGTAATCTCTCTGGTAATCGGGTCACATTGAGAGTAATCTTTGTAGTAGTCGAACCACGTTGAGAGTAATCTCTCTGATAGTCGAACCACATTGAGAGTAATCTCTCTGATAATCGGGCCATGAGAGTAATCTCTCCGATATTCGGGCAGGGATGAGTACCCATCCCCTCACACCCTATTATGGACTTCATGCATGGATCATCTTGTTAAACAAGAACAAATCCTTCTTGTTTCACCTACAAAAAGAACAAGAGAATAAAAAAGGCACAAGAAAATAAAAAGAAATTATCTTCGCGTCAATGCTTCTAAGTCGTCAAAAGTAGACTCAAAGTGATTTGCAGACGGTGAAAGTGAAACTAATAGAATAAAGAATATTGTATTTATAGAAGTTATAAAGTAGTTCTTGGAGATGAATTGCCGATGTGGGATTGCGTATTTCGCACTTTGGATAGAATTCGACTACTGTATTATTACTTCATAATAGGATTGGTCTCGTCTCGGCAGCTATCGCAGGAATCCAAAAGCAACTCAAATTGCTATTTGGAATTGAAATGGCTGGCGGCTACGACATTTAGTTCCCACACGAATTGGGATGTGGTAATTTGATATGATAGTAATACTGTGTGTTCCACAATCCAAGTAGAAGTCTAATTAAGTAGTGGAAAGTTGCTCTGAGTGTACACGTGTTAGAAGTACTAATCCACAAAAGGTTCTAATTTAAAATTAATTTGAATAAGCATGGAATTCTTTAACAACACTGGATTCCGCCGTGAATGTTCGTCTTTTGACAAATTCAATAAGCAGTTCGTTTCCTTAAAATAAGGATGTAAGTTCATGAGGGAATTTGATTGGATTTTTTATATCCTTAAAGAAAGGATACGAGATATTAATGTAGTGGAGAAAGGAATACAACATGCTAAAGTGGCTAATAAATGAATCATTGTTGGCCTTGCAGCATTTTTGTGTGCTGCCAAACACTCAAATTAAGCAACGCGTCATTAGATAGACAACGTGAAAGAGAAATTATGTACCTCAAGCCTAGTCTTCGAAGATTAGTATTCGACAATTTGAAGTAGGGGTATTTGTAAGCATGATAAATTTATTGGATTCAAATCCAATAAATAATTTGAATTATATGTTAAATATACTAGTCCAAATAAATATTATGGGATAATATAATTGAATTAATTAGGGGTGGTGGCCAATATAAATAGAGGTCTTCATAACTCAGAAAAGACACCAAAAGTTATAACAAGAAGCAAGAGAGAGCTCGTGGATCAAAAGCCACAAATTTCTCTACAAGTTTCAGGCTTCAGGCAACCAAGTTCAAGTTCGAGAAATCAAGTTCAAGTTCAAGAACGAAGAACAAATCAAGTTCAAGCTCAAGAACGAAGAACAATTCAAGTATTCAAGATCAAGAACGAAGTCAAATCAAATACAAGGCGTTCAAGATCAAGGCTACTTATTCGTAATAAAATTTGGGGCAACAATCAAAGTGTTCGCGACGGATAAATCAAATTAAAATTCAAGATCAAGCTCAAAGGCCCTTGAATTTATACTGGAAAAGTAGAATAAGAAGATTCATAGAGATTGTACACTCATATTATTTGAAATCAAATACTACGATTGTTGTAATATTTTTGGTCTTGATTTTATTTTCTCGATGCAAATTTATTGTTTACCAATTTTTGGCGCAAGCTAAAAGTGATAACCCCTCAATTACATACTTATTAGACATGGGACGTTAATCTCAATTCTCCATCAAAGGAACATGAAAACCAGATTAGCTTTCTTGGAAGTATTTCTTATTCGGTTATGCCGAAAGCTTCTTTAAACATCTATGACTTATAGCTTGTTTGACCAAGCTTTTAAAATCCGCTTATTTTAAAAAGTGCTCTTTCTAAAAGTACTTTTGGTGAGAATCGATTTGTGTTTAGTTAATTAATTTGAAAAGTACTTTTGATGAGAATCGATTTGTGTTTGGCTAATTAATTTAAAAAGCACTTTTGAGCAGTAATTAGTGTTTGGCCAAGCGGTTGAAAACTGCTTCTAAATGTATTTTTCTCAATAGTACTTCTCAGAAAAGTGCTTTCAGAAAGAAGCTACAATTTTCTGCTTGCTTCTTCTTCTCCTCAAAAGTACTTTTTTTCTTCTAAAAGCTTGGCCAATGTCACGACCCAAACCGATGGGCCGAGATGGGCACCCGGTACCTTACTCAACCGAGTACCAACATAACGTATCTTTCTTATTACATCACCATATACACATGACATACGGGCATAATAGGCCAACATGATCCTTTATAAACTCAAAACATAGGCCGACAAGGCCGTACGATCTTTCACGTACAAGACATATGTCTACAAGCCTCTAAGAATACATAATGTCATAAAGGTCGGGACAGAATCCCACCATACTAAACAATACACGTCTAAATCATACTAACCAAACGAGCAACTCCGAAGCAAATAGAGCGCACCAACATCTTCCGCTGAGCTGATAGCCTACTTGGAGGGCTCTCGACCTGTCTATCGGGACCTGCGGGCATGAAACGCAGTGTCCCCAGGCAAAAGGGATGTCAGTACGAATAATGTACCGAGTATGTAAGGCACATAAATAAATATATAAGAGACATGGAATACATATATAGTACATGACTCAACATTTAAGTCTGAATAACTTTGTAAATCCTAAATTGCTTTTGGCGTCATGCATATGCATATGAATGTCATGTCGTGCATAGGTATATGTTTCATAACATCATCAGCCTCTGAGGGCATCCCATCATATCATATCGGCCACTGTGGGCAAAATCATCATCGTATACCAGCTGATCAGGTGGTGGTGCGTATATAACGCCATAACCTTTCCCATATCCCATATACATATATATACATACATATATACGCGTATATAACGCCATTTGAATCATATTTCATCCACTGTGAGAAGCATCATCATCATATACCAGTTGATCAGGTGGTGTTGCGTATATAACGCCATAACCTTTCCCATATCCCATATACATATATATACATACATATATACATGTATATAACGTCATCTGGTCATGGGTCAATGCACATGAATGCAATGCATGAAAAGTACGTTAATAAAAAATTTCGGAGCTTTATAAGTCCATTTTGCCTTTGAGTAATATCATAAAGTAAACTCTTTTCAACTTTCGTATTTTTCTGAGACCCATGAACAGATGATAAAATATTATGACACATGGAAATTCAAGAACATAGATATCTCTAATACTTCTATGAATAGAGTCATTCATGGAATTTGTGCATTTGCACGTTTCGTTCGTATCGTATGGATCATGCCAAAAGAAAGAAGGGATAGCCTTAACATACCTGGAGTAGGAAAGAATCTGTATTACTTCCCCTATGACAAACTTTTATAGTTTTCTGACTGAGAAGTCTACAAAAAGTATTGCAAATTGGAAACAATGAGCTTTTGATGCACATATCCATTGAATTTCTCCATACTCTTCATTTTATTATTTTGCTCTCCGATTTATAGTTGCTTTTTGCTATATCTTCCATGAGCCTGCTCCATAAGTTGTTCATAGCAAGCTGATTGTCCTCTTAAAGGTTTCTCCCCATCTATTACTTTAATCACCTTATTTAATCTTATATGATCCATGGTAGAAGCTCTCTCTTAATTGCCTTATTTTATTTTATATGATCCAAGCTCTCTTAGAGATTTGTAAATATCACTCTTAATTCTATTACTTTTATGGAATAGCACATATAAATTATTTTCATCATGCTCTCAAATAGAAAGTAGAGTGGGGTTCGGAAGTTAGGAGCTTTTAGGGAAATAATATTAAGAAAGATGTGGTTTATAATTAATATATTGCTTTCCACCTAGCCAAATCATTATTAAATGTAACCTTGGCTTCTTGATAATACTAATTGAGATAAAGCAGGCTTTAAATGTTGCCACTTTTCTTTGTGACTTTAAGAGTCACCAATCTTGGCCAAACTTGCTGCCACGTTGGAGCCTTTAAGGCTTATCCATCCATCTTAATTAGTTTAATTAAGTAATATTCTGATATCCGATAATTAACCAATTACTCGCATAATTAAGAATTATCTCAAATTACTTAAAATACTATATATTTTTAACACACTATGTACATCTTACTATCGTGATCATATAGGATCTTGTATAGTACTAGTCCATAAATACCGGATATTATAGCTCGGGCCGTAATTTATCTCAAAACGACATACTTCGATGAAACTCATTTATTCGATTTGCTTACCCTCTTACCTTTACGAATTGGTTTGAAATAACATAGTACTTAAAGTCTCAAATAATATCATTCTCGCACTTACGTCGATTAACTTACGACGAAACTTTAACGTCCGAAATTGCGGGTTGTAACATCATCCCCCCCTTTGGAACATTCGTCCTCGAATGTTGGCTGATGCACTTATCATTATCATAACCTATAGTTCTTGCGAATACTTTAGTACCCTCCTTGCCATCTAGGCAACTGTTTTGTGAATAATTCCAAAGGCCATGGCATTTTCCCTTGTAGGCCTCTTTCTCACGCCACAACTTGTGGTCAGAATCTTTCCAATTTCGTAACTCTTGCTACTTTTTGTCATGCAACATGTGTAACTTTTTCCTTGTATGTGCACCTATGCGACTTTTCTCTCCTTTTTCCTCCAGTTTTTAGCCAATCTCTAGGCGTCACTTTGTAAGCATATACAGAGCTTGAAAAGATGTCTCTTTGGGCATTATACTGAAGTTCTTTGCCCGATACTTCATTGAACTTGCAAATATTGCTATATATTATTTCATAGATCCGTTTATCCATCTGTATGACTTTACTGCCATAACTCTTACTTCATTTTATCGTTACTGAGGTCTGCTACTAAACTCGAAGTTACTTTTGTTGCTTCTTATCATAGATGATAAATCCAAGTCCTTCAGTGCTTCCTTATTACTGTTCATCTAAAGTATGGAATCCTTATCTCTTTTCATACGTTGGAACTTTATCCATTTATTGTTGATTCACCTCAATATTGATCTACAATCTACTACTAATTACTTGAAACCTCTTATGTAATCACTAAAGCTCACGTTGCATCGAGGAATATCTGAAGTGATTTTAATAATCGTATTTCATAGCATCCCAATGTGATTTACCTTACATAGGTGTTTCAATCATGTACAATTCATGAAATCCTCTTCAAATCATTACTCCATCGAAGGCCCAAACATTATCCTTTATCTATCACAATTAAACCCTTATTGTACTGTCAGGGCAACATTCCATCTCTTCTAAATGCGATTAGTCTTAGACTCATTTGAGTTCATACAGGCTATACTGAACTTTGTATAATTTAAAGAAACCATCAGCTCTCTTGTTTTTTATGGGCTTAATCCCGATGACTTATCCATTCTCGTCACCTTCTCACTCATTCTTTCTTTTTCTTACTCTTTTCTTCCTAAAACCTTGTCAATATCCATTTATACTACTCACAATCTTGCTTCACCATAGATTTCCTTATATTATTCTGGAACATCAAGCGAGACATTTCATCATTTCCAACTCTTCTTTACTCTCTTGGCGAGATCTCTCGGTACCTAGAACCCATAGGCTGGAAAATATACTATTGACGATGCTGCTACTGTTCCTGGATACTGAATCCCTATGCTTTTAGCCTTCTATCCGAAATATGGACTATTCACAGCCTTCTGCATTTGAGTATCTTTTACGTTGTTCACCTTTACCTTACTTACTTTAATATCCTGCATCATATCTTCTATCTCTTTCACGACCTCCCTTCACGTCCATAACTTGAAGCTCTATTACAATACATGCACCGTTAGTGTATACACAATCCAGATAAGAGCTTCATGTTGACTTCTTATAAGGATGGTACCCTGGTTTTATCGTAGAGCTATCGTAAAATATGGTTATTATACTATCTCTCTTGCACCTTTGATATTAAGAGTGATTCTACGATATTCTCAATCACGATATCCATAATTTCCTGGGTCCAAAAATCAAACTCCTGATTTACTTAGTTGACGTAACTCTTTAGTTTCATCTTTCCTCTGATCAATCTTTATGTAAGATTAAGCTATCTTCCGATCTGCGGCTCATGGTGTCAGTTATTACTTTATCCCTTCAAGGATGCTATGGAATATCCATGATTCAATCTTCTAACAATTCAATCATTTGCATGTGACCTGGGCTCAATTTTATCTTTTAACTTATACCAGAATCTTCTACGAATGTATGACTATCAACATATATGTTGCATGGATAATACTCCAAACTCTTAAGTGTGTTCATAATGTAACTAACTCTGGATCATTGATCGAATAATTCCTTTTGTTCCTTCGCAGCTTTCTTTAAACATAAGTTAGTACCTTTCCTGGTCTTTCTGCCCCCTTGTTGCGTGCATATTTAGCTTATCTTATTTCCCACGCAGACTGGAGTTTTCAGGCAACTCATATCATTTCGAATATTACTTTTGATTTTACTTCACATTCATTAGCCATGGTAGGTACCACTTTTTTGGAAAGCTTACAATGTTGTTGTGAGACTGTTGTTACACAACCATTTTCTGTTTAGGTCACTGTGCTTGGGTTGAAGTCTCCTTCCTTATTTCCTCATATAGTCTTTCATTGTAGTATTTAGGGAGGACTTTCTTGCTCTTGCAAAGCTGTGAGCTTATTACATCGTATATTTGGCAGAATTTTTGATGTCCTTGCTTGTCTATAATTATCCGTAGTTACTTATTTCCACGCCCTTGTGCTTGTAGGGTTGCTTCTGAACTGGTATTTTGACTGTCTTCCCAGTAGCACTCTATTTTACCTCTGTAACACTCATACGGTACCTTTGACTACCCAAACTCCTATCTGAATATTTCTCAAGGGTCACGAAGTCATAACTGCGAGGCCGAATTTACTATACTGGGTTTTACTATGTTTATATTGCATGATCTATTGATTTATCTATATCCTCTTGTCTAGCCATAACTAGGCTCTTCCTGAATCAACTACTAGCTACTCGTTGACCCGTTCTCATATCAATATCTTGCGTAATCTTTCTCGGGTCATTTCCTTTGTTTTAACTTACATCCCGCACTTGCTTCATAGCTGTCAATAACATCTCGGGCAGGAACCCTTACTTCCTTTCCTTGACGTCATGCTTGCATAATATTCTGGAATCGTAGCATATCTGTAGGATTTGGATAAATGCAATTTCATTCCTTTTTCATTTTTATCGCAAATCTTCCTTTATTATTCCATAGTCACTAGAACCACTTAATTCTGACTTAATGCTACATCACTCCATAGTCCCCCCTTTAGGGGAGTACTGAGAGTTGGAGCTACAAAGACCTACTGATAGATGTTTTACCTCTTCATTTTGGGCGTCCTTTCATATTATCGATGACCCTTACTCACCTTGCAAAAATCCTTCTGTACCAAGGATAATAAAATTTCTTACTCGCGAGGGTGATACTTAGTGTAACTGGCACACAAAGTCCCTTAAGCTTAACTTTGCTCACATTCCTTGCTTTAGGGAAGCATCTTCCTGAATGACCATTCTATGAATTTCTTATGAATCTTCTTCTGTTGTCCATTCTATTATCGCCGGAATGAAATTTTGAAACTCTCATGATGCCGACTATTATCCAATCATTTAGTCCCTAATTGACGTTTAGTTTATCTTGTTCACCAGCCCATACTGATTTCTATTATTCTGGGGTCTAACTTTTCCTTTCGGTAGTTGTGTTGGAGTCATGAACTTTTTTTCTCGAAGTGAGGATATGACTTTATGGCCTATACTCTTTTGTTGTCTCAAGGTCGGTCACCTCTCGTCTTTTCCTTCACTTGACTATAGACTCGGTAATATTTTCATCTTTTTGACCTACCGTTGTCATCCATGTATCACATCTTACTCTTAGCTTCATTAGCTCTCTTCTTATTTTCTGCTAATACTTATGTCTATCACTTTATTCTGAAAACTTCAACAAGACATTTTTTCGCTTTTAGGTCCCCTTTGCTCCATCCATTGGCCCTTCGGGTTGCCTAGCATTATCTCTCTACTAGGGACGGGAGCCACACTTAGGTAATATTTATCCCTTCAAGGCTTCCAGTGCCTATCTTTGTAGTACTCATATCTAGCTGTACTATTTTAGAGTGCACCATCTAAGTGTCTCACAAGGAGATCTATTAGCACCTTTGTAATATCCTTTGGAAATGTCAACTAACGCAAACCATCCATTCATCATTTTGGGTTACTCTAACCCTAGCCGGATCCTACTATCCCGCCTTTCTCTTAAACCATATCCGTTGGCTCCCATAAGGCGTGACTAAGATATGTGTGGCCGATTGTACGTATATCTATTACTGTTAAAGGTAATTCAAAATGCTTATATCTCTTTTCCTGAATGGTAAATAATTATAATCTTTATTAGTTGGGTACATGGTACCTTTCTTCACCTTGCTTCTCTTACTTGATACAACTTCTGTCTAACTTCTGATTCTGTGTTTCCTTTTTACTATAAGAGAGGATAAGTATTCTTTCCTAAATGCTACTTATCAAGAACCGTGAACCTTTTAGTACACGCACAATCTGCTGAAGATCTCGCATTTACTCATCATAAGCAAGATGCAAAATCGAGTTCCTCCAGTTCAACACTTCCAAAGCTATATCTCTTATCGATCATCTTTCTGAACATAGGCATCGTCTTATTATGAATAAAATAGAAGTTCAGAATGTGAAGTCTTATAAGCGAGCTCTACCACACGATCTAGAGTAAGAAGAAAGAGTGAAAGTCTTAAATGCCCTGTAGCCTCCTGCTTATAAGGGTGGTGCACGACACACCCACAAACAAGACTCTACTAGACACGGCTTGTAGACTCCCTAGAACAGAATTGCTCTGATACCACTTTTGCCATGACCCAAACCGATGGGCCGTGACGGGCACCCGGTACCTTACTCAATCGAGTACCAACGTAACGTATCTTTCTTATTACATCATCATATACACATGACATACGGGCCTAATAGGCCAACATGATCCTTTATAAACTCAAAACATAGGCCGACAAGGCCGTACAATCTTTCACGTACAAGACATATGTCTACAAGCCTCTAAGAATACATAAATGTCACAAAGGCCGGGACAGAGTCTCGCCTTACCAAACAATACACGTCTAAATTATACTAACCAAACGAGCAACTCCAAAGCAAATGGAGCGCACAAACATATTTCGCTGAGCTGATAACCTACTTGGAAGGCTCTCGACCTGTCTATCGGGACCTGCGGGCATCAAACGTAGCGTCCCCAGGCAAAAGGGATGTCAGTACGAATAATGTACCGAGTATGTAAGGCACATAAATAAATACATAAGAGACATGGAAGACATATACAGTACATGACTCAACCTATAAGTCTGAATAACTTTGTAAATCATAAATTGCTTTTAGCATCATGCATATGCATATGAATGCCATATCGTGCATAGGTACATGTTTCATAACATCATCAGCCTCTAAGAGCATCCCATCATATCATATCAGCCACTATAGGCAAAATCATCATGGTATACCAACTGATCAGGTGGTGGTGCGTATATAACACCATAACCATTCCCATATCCCATTTACATATATATATACATATATAACGTTGTCTGAGTCATATTTCGGCCACTATGGGCAACATCATCATATACCAGCTGATCAGGTGGTGGTGTGTATATAACGCCATAACCTTTCCCATATCCCATATACATATATATACATACATATATATGTGTATATAATTCCATCTAGTCATGGGTCAATGCACATGAATGCAATGCCTGAAAAGTTCGTTAATAAAATCTTTCGCAACTTCATAAGACCATTTTGCCTTTGAGTAATATCATAAAGTAAACTCTTTTCAACTTTCGTATTTTTCTGAGACCCATGAACAGATAATAAAATATTATGACAAATAAAAATTCAAGAACATAGATATCTCTAATACTTTTATGAATAGAGTCGTTCATGGAATTTGTGCATTTGCACGTTTTGTTCCTATCGTACGGATCATGCCAAAAGAAAGAAGGGATAGACTTAACATACCTGAGGTAAAGCTGCTTAATACTTCCCCTGTGACAAACTTCTATAGTTTTCTGACTGAGAAGTCTACAAAAAGTATTGCAAATTGGAAACAGTGAGCTTTTGATGCACATATCCATTGAATTTCTCCATACTCTTCATTTTGTTATTTTGCTCTCCGATCTATAGTTGCTTTTTGCTATGTCTTACATGAGCCTGCTCCATAAGTTGTTCATAGCAAGCTTATTGTCCTCTTAAGGGTTTCTCCCCATCTATTACTTTAATCACCTTATTTAATCTTATATGATCCATGGCAGAAGCTCTCTCTTAATTGCCTTATTTCATTTTATATGATCCAAGGACCAAGCTCTTTTAGAGATTTGTAAATATCAATCTTAATTCCATTACTTTTATGGAATAGCACATATAAATTATTTTCATCATGCTCTCAAATAGAAAGTAGAGTGGGGTTCGGAAGTTAGGAGCTTTTAGAGAAATAATATTAAGAAAGACGTGGTTTATAATTAATATATTGCTTTCCACCTAGCCAAATCATTATTAAATGTAACCTTGGCTTCTTGATAACACTAATTGAGATAAAGCAGGCTTCAAATGTTGCCACCTTTCTTTGTGACTTTAAGAGTCACCAATCTTGGCCAAACTTGCTGCCTCGTTGGGGCCTTTAAGGCTTTTCCATCCATCTTAATTAATTTAATTAGGTAATATTCCGTTATTCGATAATTAACCAATTGCCTGCATAATTAAGAATTGTCTCAAATTACTTAAAATACTACGCATTTTAACACACTTTGTACATCTTACTATTGTGGTCATATGGGATCTTGTATAGTACTAGTCCATAAATACCAGATATTATAGCTCAGACCATAATTTATCTCAAAACGGCATACTTCGATGAAACTCATTTATTCGATTTGCTTACCCTCTTACCTTCACGAATTGGTTTGAAAGAGCATAGTACTTAAAATCTCAAAATAATTTCATTCCTGCACTTACGTCGATTAACTTACGACGAAACTTTAACGTACGAAATTGCAGGCTGTAACAGCCAAACACCTCAATTTTTGGCCAAAAGTGATTTTAGCCACAAAAAAAAGCTCTTGTGGCCCAAAAAAAATACTTTTGGCCAAACAGGCTATTAGGTTGGTTTGCTATAAAATTGTTAAAATAGCACGGTCTAGCCAGTTTTCGGACTGATCATTCAAAAATAGCTAGCGTTTGCCAAGTCAATAAAAAATAGCCACAATTTTGCTGCAACAGAGACCGGTCCAGCATAATATACTGGAGTTCGGTGCACCTGTGTATGAACTTCCAGCATATTATGCTGGATCGATATACTTTGCTGGCTCCAGTATATTATGATGGACCCTGGAGCACCGATGCTCCAAACTCCAGTATATTATGTTGGACTGGTATATTATACTGGAACTCCAGTATATTAGACTGGAGTTCCAGTATAATATACTGGAACTCCAAAATATATAATGTTGGAGTATTTTTCTGGATTTTGAATAGTATTTTGTTCAGATTTATCTTTACATGAAAAGTGGCTAATTTTTGATTACTTTTGAAACTATGACTATTTTTGAATGACCACTCTTAAATATGGCTATTTTTGAATTTTTCCCTATAAAATTTGACGAAGAGTCTCAGTAATTGTTTCTTCTGAAAAGGGCCTAAACTACCCTTATCGTTTTCTAAATGGCTTAAAAATATCCTCCGTCCATCTATCCGTCCAAAAAAGCACACGACGTTAATTTTATTATGAAAATTACCCCCACGTTTAACGGAAGAATCTGTGGGCCTTCAATTTAATGACATGGCAATTTTTTACTAGACCACGCGGTAGTTTCGGGCCAAAATAACTTATTTCGACCCACTTACCTGATCTTACCCTAAGTTTGTTACATGGGTTATAAAACTACATTAACCCAACTAATTTTCAGTCTTCTTCTCCTAATTAGGATCTTGGTCATCTGAAAAGCTCATATGAGCTTCTGCCCCAAAATTTCCTTTTCTTTCAAAGCTTGATTTTGTGTGTAAACATTGTGCCTTTATTAAATTACTTTACAGTAGAATCAAATCACTCACCGAAAAATTCAAAACACTAGCCGGAAAAACAAATAATTTCGTTAAAGTTACCAGAGAAAATAAATAGGCACCATTGACGAATAGTTTAATTCCATCATTGAAGGTTGTGCTAATATCAATTGGGGCAGTTTCCTTAGTGTTACGCCCCCTTTTTCTCGCAAAATCGGGTTTATGACACTTGGCAGGACAACTCGTTCCCTTTTGGGAATTGGGTTTGAATAGAAGAGTCGTCACCTAATGATTTAAGTGCATTAGGATACTAAGAAATGTTTGATTTGAACAACCAGAGATTGGGTAAGGGCTTGAAATTATCCCGAGGGGAAGGTGTTAGGCATCCCTCAGGATCCACTAGTGTGGTTCCCGGCCAGACAATTATTGTGACTTTAGTGCAAATAACACATAGGCAAATAAAAGCTTCAAATAAGAGGGAATTTTCACGTAATGGTTACAAATAAACAAAAGTAAGAAAAAGGAACTAAAAAGAGAGTTGACTTTCTTAAAAGAAATGGTTTAAAAAGATTTAAAAAGAAACAAAGAAAATAAAGGGAAGGGGGGTGCTAGGTTTATTAATAATATGGATCACCCCACACAATATCCGGTAATCACTCCTCAGTGAGGGGCTACACGTGATGTTATCGCGTGGTCATCATATCCATATCTACCCTTTCCCATTCCTTTAAGGTATTAAAGCGCGGAATGGTCTCGTTTACTTATTGCATGCTATTACCCGCCCCAATCCTTATCAGTCCCGGAGGCATTTAGGACTACTAATCCTAAAGGCAAGGGATATTAGGCTTGTTTATAGTTTCAAAGGCAAAACTCTAATGCGACAAACAAAACACATATATGGCAAGTATGGGGAAGCATATAACAAAAGAAAAGGCTCAAACAGACCTCCTTTAAGCAGAGAAAGGCAAGTAGTTAGCATGACTTACACATACTGTTTAGGGTCTGATTAAACTTAAAGGACCGAGGTAGACTGATTTATTACATAGTTCAGATAAGAAGCCCGAATCAGGCCTGCCTGCTGGTTGTAGCTAATAAAATCTGATTCAGTTTATGATTTTAGCCCTAAGGATTGCTTAGGTGTTGGATGAGGATCCTATAGGCATGATATCTACTGATTTCAGAAACAATGAAATAAACTAAATACATACTGATTTAAGAAAAGTCGTCAGTTATTAAAGAAAAACAAGTTTTAGCAAGAGATCATAAATCATTGTTACTAATTTTAGACTTATAAACGAGTGAAGCAGTTCAGATTCGATTAAAGCTCTTATAGGCATGCTTTCTATGCGTTGTTGATTTTAAACCCCTTTTAACAAACATGGTAAAATACAGAAACCCTATAAACATGATATCTAGGTGCTGAATTTCATTTAAGACCTATGAATATGATATCTAATTGCGGTTGATTATTAAGACCTAAAAACATGTTTGCCTAATGAGGAATGCATATGCAAGATTCAGAATGAAACCTATAGGCAGGATATCTATATGATGTGCAGAAATTCAGAAATTCCTATAGGCACGATATATATAAGTATGCAGAAATCTTATAGACATGGAATCTATACGGAAGTGTAGAAATCAGAGATTCCAATAGACATGGTATCTACATGAGAGTGCAGAAATTCAGAAATAACCTATAGGCATGGTATCTATATGGGAATGCAAGATTCCTACAGACATGGTATTTATACTACATGAGAGTGTAGAAATTCAAAAACTCCTATAGGCAGGTTATCCACCCTTTTTTGCATATATAGTTACCCCTCCCTTTTCACTAGCCATCTCCAAGAGTTTATTACAAAATTATTACAGCCCAGAAAAAGAAAATACATCAGAAATTAAAAGGTACAACCAAGGAGAGTCTGATTCAGACTTCCTTTCTGAAATATGAAGTAAACCAACTCCAAGAGATCATGATCCAAAGCCTTTCTCCCATTTGGATGTGTCAAATTTCCCTAAGAGCCTCGAAAAGGACTCCGGGAAATGCTCACACCAAAATGCAATGTTAGATTAGGACAAGTGCAGTGTGGAAGGGTCAACCCTCAAGTATCAAAGTTCAGAGGGAACTCAAGGTCCCAAGGCAAGGCTCACAAGAGGGGGCAAAACTTAAGGACTAAGAGAGAGTGCAAGTGCAGAAATAGAGTTCTGAAAGGGGGAAAGGGAAAGGGAAACAGTTACAAATAAATACACATAGGGGTATAGGGGAGGTGGTAAAGAGGCAAAGACAGGCTGGTGCGCATACCCAGCAATGGAAAATGCTGGCTCACCCATAAGCCTGTTAGAACACACTGTTTAGAGATTAGGATCCTAAAGGATCAAATTTAATTCATGGACAATAACTTACATATTGCCATGTCTTAAACCCTATGCTCAAACACATAAGGGGGTAGGGAATAGGGATTCATATCAGAAACAAACAGAAAGAAATTAGCATGTTAATTGAAATATTGAGATCTACAGAAATAACAAGTAGACATAGATACACAAACTATAAATAAACACATTGTTGTGATGCTGAAGCTTAAATCAGGACATACCGGTTTCAAAGAAACAAGTAAAGAAAAACAGTAGGTATTGTAAACAGGCCACAGTGCAAACAAGAAGAGAGAATATTATTATGTGTGAGTATGAGTTTAGAAGGATTGCGTATTGTTTGAGTTTGTGAAAGAGTTGTGCATTTATAGTGTGAAAATCAGACGGAAATAAGGTAAGAACACAGTTAAGGAACTGAATATCAATTAAGAATCAATCACACAAGACTTCCTTTAATCAAGGAATTCAAATTCAAATGGGTAAGAACTATTTAAGGAAACAAATTAGCTAAGCACTTTGTGCAAAGTAGGCAATTAGGGGTACATACATAAGAGAGTTATTTAAGGACAGAATTTAAAATACACGGTTGTACAAATAAGGTAAGAAAATCAATTAGTAGCCAGTAAATCAAAGGGTCTGAGATTTTGCAATTATTGGTCCATGAATGAACCGAGTCAGAAAAGATGAGAAAAGGTTTTTTTACTTAAGTCGAATCATCAAACAATGGAAAGAAATCAATCATACCTGCTCAGAAGGAAGTCTAAACTGGTCACAACTTTGAAAGCCACTTTAGAGGGAAGTTCTTCACATATAAAAAGCATACAAACATGTTGAGATGAAAGAAGATGTCATGCCTTCGCAAAAATTAGTAGGTAATGGCTGTCATATAAGTCAGTAATGTAGAAGAGAGATAGCATCTAGTAGCATACAAAAGTTCCAATGAAAAAGATCTTAGAAGAGTTTAGCAAAAAGGTCAGAATCATATGAAAACAAGGATGTCCAAACTCAGATCAGAGACTCGAAATTGGTCTGAAAGAGTTGAGGGTTTTTGAAATAAAACCCTAGTTCAAGCAAGTCACATAGCCAGATTTGGAGGAACCCCCAAATTCTAGGGTTTCCACCATTAATCGAGTGCAAAGATGAAAGAGCAAGTAGCTAAATCGAAAACAGGTTGAGAGGTCTCAAAAAAAGAACTGAAACTTCTAACAGGTTTCTTTCAGCAACAGAAACTCATGAGAAACATGATAGAAAAGTAACATGCAGAACATAGTAGAAGAGCTCAAAGAAAACAGAGTAGAAGAAACTAATTCGAAACATAATGGGAAAAATGATACGAACAGTATGAGAAACATATTAAGAAGTTTTTTAGAAGAAGCTTAACCAGAACTCAGTAGGTGGAACTTAATAAGAACACTTAAGGACATAATAATGGAAAACACAGTAGAGAAAAATACAGTAGAAAAAGCATACAAGAGCACGGTATAGGAAAATATAGTAGAAGAAGTATACAAGAACACAATATAGAAAAATACAGTAGAAGAAGCATACAAGAACATAGTAGAAGAAAATACAAGGACACAGTAGAGGCCAATACACACAAAAAGGAAAAGAAAGTCAAAGAAACATTTAAATACTTTCAGAAAACCCTAGATCGGAAAAGAAAGATTTTGAAAGTAGTTTTTGAAAGAAAAGTCAGGAAAATCATTTAAAATCTTAAGGAAAGCCTGGATCTGGAACAGATCTAGAGAGATCATAAAAACCTCACAACTAGGGTTTTCAGAGGAACCCAAGCGATGAGAAAGGCTTGGATCTAAGCAAGAGGAGTCGAGACCAGGCTTCAAAATAGACATAGCTCGCCGGAACGGGGCTGGAGATGGCCATGGAACTCGAATCGACAGAGGTCTGGACACAACCCTTCATGGTCGAGTCATGGAGCTTCAGTTAACCAGACGTAAGGAGTCATAAGTGGCTTGGTAGGTGGTAAAACCACCATAGATCTAGGTTAGAGGGTGGCCAGAGAAGGTGAAAAGGATTAATCGGAGAGGAGGGGATGGGGGAAGGTTCTAGAGAGAACCAAAGGTTAGAGAGATAAAGACGTGTGAGGGGAAATGAGGGGTATTGGGGGGGTCGTTTGATTAAAAAAAGTAAGGGTGGATCTAGACCGTTGATTAAAATTTATCAATGGCAAAGATTTGATCCGGGTTGGGCCGGGTAGTTTTAGGATTGGGCTTGGAGTTTTGGGTCGATTTAATTTGGATTGGGGATTGGGTTTAATTAGGCCAGATTAGAAAGCCAAATATGGCTATAATTTAAATAGCCTCTTTTTTCCTTTTAATTTATAAAAAATAATAAACAAATTCAAAGTACTAAAATGACTTATAATATATAATTATCAATTTAAAAATATAAAATCCCATTTTATAAATGTGAGACGGATTTAAACTTAAAAATGGTTAATATTGCAATTACGCAATTTTATCCTTAAAAATACCAAATAATTTATAAAAATGTGTGAAAAATATCTTAGCCATATTTTGGTATAAACATGAGAATTCAATAAATGAATCACCAAAAATGATAATTTTAGGGACCATCATTGGGTTTTTCTTGATAAAATAGGGCAATAAAATTGATTTTAAAATCTTTAAAAATATTGACAAAAATAATAGGACCTTGGGACATACTTATATATGTATATACATGTCATTTTGAAAGGTATTTTACATATGAAAATATACAGGAAAAAATTGGGTATCAACAGCTGCCCCTCTTTACCCGGGAAGGATGAAAGAGTTGTTGGGTAAAGATATGATGCCAATTTTGACCGAACGAAATGGTTTGAAGAGGCTGATCGTGATCTGGTTCCTGAGCTGCCTACATATCCTTGGTCTTACAAGAATCAGGCCATATGTAGTTCCGGATCCGTCGACGGAGTATGCCAATGGAGACTTTTCAGGAACGGACGCAATATTCAGATTGGGATGAATGGTTAAGGTTTAGTAGGGCTACGGGAACTGGGGCGGGATTGCTCCTGCTGAGATGGTCGTTGCTCGTTGGTTTACTTGCAAATAAGCAATACAAGTGTATATTGTGCGGAAATTTAAACGTGATGCAAGTTCCCGTCGGACCATGAATGTTGTCTTTGGACGGTTAGGATGACGTCCTCGGACCATGATGTCCTGGGCCATGAAGCGCATGATAAGGGATTCGCAGGCCATGAAAGAATGCTCTCGGGCTGTGAGAATGATGCCTCCGAACTATGACTCCTTTGAATTATGATATGCAAAAGATAAAAGGGGTCTTCATGCCATGGCATGCTGTTCTCGGGCTATGAAAATGGGTGCCTCCGAACAATGATGCCTTTGGATAGATTGGCGATCTTTCAGCCCATGAGATGCAGTTTTTGGCGGTCTTTTAGCCCATGCAATGCATAAAGTGGCGATATTTCAGCCATGCAAGTATAAATGAAGTGGCGATATTTCAGCCGATGCAAGGCGTAAATGAAGTGGCGATCTTTTAGCCATGCAAGATGTAGATGAAGTGGCGATCTTTCAGCCGATGCAGAATGTAAATAAAGTGGCGATCTTTCAGCCATGCAAGATGTAAATTAAGTGGCGATCTTTCAGCCGATGCAAGTTGTAAATGAAGTGGCGATATTTCAGCCATGCAAGATGTAAATGAAGTGGCGATCTTTCAGCCGATGCAAGCTGTAAATGAAGTGGCAATATTTCAGCCATGCAAAATGTAAATAAAGTGGCGATATTTCAGCTAATGCAGAATGTAAATAAAGTGGCGATCTTTCAGCCATGCAAGGTGTAAATGAAGCGGCGATCTTTCAGCTGAGGCAAGCTGTAAATGAAGTGGCGATATTTCAGCCATGCAAGATGTAAATGAAGTGGTGATCTTTCAGCCGATGCAAGATGTAAATAAAGTGGCGGCGATCTTTCAGCCAATGCAAGATGTAAATGAAGTGGCAATCTTTCAGCCGATGCAAGATGTAAATAAAATGGCAATATTTCAGCCATGAAAGATGTAAATGAAGTGTCAATCTTTCAGCCATACAGATGGAGGTAGACCTTAACCTTGGAAGGCAGAATGGTAGCCTTATGCAATGCAAGGAATGTAGATGGAGACAGAGCTTAGTCTCGGAAGGTATAATGGTAGCCTTATGCAATGCAGAGAATGAAGATGGAGGTAGAGCTTAACCTCGGAAGGCAGAATGTTAGACTTATGCAATGCAGAGAATGCAGATGGAGGTAGAGCTTAACCTCGGAAGGCAGAATGGTAGCCTTATGCAATGCAGGAAATGCAGATGGAGGTAGAGCTTAACGTCGGAAGGTAGAATAGTAGCCTTATGCAATGCAGAGAATGCAGATGGAGATAGAGCTTAGTCTCGGAAAGCAGAATGGTAGCCTTATGCAATGCAGAGAATGCAGATGGAGACAGAGCTTAGTCTCGAAAGGCAGAATGGTAGCCTTATGCAATGCAGAGAATGCAGATGGAGACAAAGCTTAGTCTCAGAAGTAGGGGTGTTCACGGTTCGGTTTGGTCGATTTTTTATTAAAACCAAAACCAAACCAATTTAATCGGTTTTTAAAATTTTAAAACCAAAACCAAACCAAATTAAATACAAACCATCGGTTTGGTTGTTATTGGTTTGGTTAGGTTTGGTTCGGGTTTTTGATTCTTAATAAATGATAAAATAGAAAACTGTGCCGGGCGAACTAAGTTGGAGTACATGATAGAATCAAAGAAACCAGCCAAAATAAAGGTTCCAAAGTACAGACATCTTTGTCCATTTAAAAGTAAAAATTATGTATTTAAACTAAAAAAAGAATGAGAGAATTTGTAATATCATATTCACTTCTACTCTTTTTCTTCATAAGGATTACTTTCGCAGCTGCTTCCATCATCGTCCTTAGCTTAAGCTCCAAACTAGTCAATGCTCAAAGCAGTGTCTGGATATTCTGAAAAAAGAATTTTTATATAAGCATTACTCTTCATAGAAACTCTTCTACACATTATAAGACGTTTTTGGGCATTTTTAACAGTGTTAGAAGTGGAGGGAATAAACCAAATCAAAATGAATAAATTAAATTTTGTATCAGAGGAAATTACCTTTTTCGACGATTTCAAGTTTTTGAATTTCTTCTAAAAGATCTTGAAGCTTGCATCTTTTAGATGATGACCGCAACCATTGTTGACAACAAACAAGAGCTTCAACTGTCTTTGTTGACAAAGAACTTCGATAACAATCAAGAATCCAACCACCAGTGCTAAAAGTTGATTCCGAGGCAACAGTAGACGTAGGAATAGCAAGCACATCTCTTGCAATCATAGAGACAACTGGATATCTTTTAGATGAAGCTTTCCACCAAGCTAAGACATTTAAATCCTTATTCTTCTCCACATCATCCATCAAATACATCTCAAGCTCACTCGTATTACCAATATTATTCTCATCTTCAAGAAATTTCTCCCATTGCGATCCAGCACAACAGCAACAAATAACAACATATTCATATCCTCAAAATTAGCCCAATATTTATCAAACTTAAGTTTCATCTTCTTAGCCATATTAGTCCAGATAGAATCAACACTATCAGAATATTGTACAATTAAGCTTTGAAGATTAAAAAGCTCGTGAAAGAAAGAATTAGAATTAATATGTGAAGTTCCTAAAAATTTCAAAGTGGTTTGGTAAAAAATTTCAAGAAACTTGAGAAGGCTTTCACATTCTGCCAATCTTTTGAAGATGGATGCCCTGCCGTTCCACTCAATTCTAGACAATAGTTAAAGTACTTATGATCATCAATATACATTCTTGAAAAGGCTTTTTCAAATTTTACTGCAGTATCTAACATCAAATATGTAGAGTTCCACCTTGTCTCAACATCTAAACTCAAAAGACCATGAGTGTCTAGTTTGACCTTCTCAACATGTGACTTAAAGGAAGCAGATCTTGCAGGAGAAGACTTCACATATTTCACAGCCATCCTCACTCGAGAAATAGACTCATGTTTCTCACTTAATCCTTCTTTTATAATTAAATTTAGGATATGTGCATTACACCTAACATGCAAAAATTCATTTTCCAAGATGACACATTTCCAATCATTAATTCTCCCTTTCAAGTATTTGATTGCAGCATCATTAGCTATCGCATTATCTAGCGTCAATGTTAATGGTTTTTCAATCCCCCAATCTAATAAACAAGCCTCAATACCCTTAGCAATTGTCTCACCCTTATGATCTGGAGTTTGAAAAAAGTTGAGAATTTTTTTTTTGCAAATTCCATTCATCATCGATCCAATGGGCAGTAATGACCATATAAATCAATTTTTGAATTGATGTCCATGTATCACTAGTAAGACATATACGTTGATCTCTAATAAGTCTTTTAAGCTTTTGTTTCTCCTCTTGATAAATTTTCAAACATTGCCTAGCAACAGTAATGCGAGAAGATAACTCATAATTAGGCAAAATAACCAACATTAATCTCTTAAACCCTTCCCCCTCAACAACTTTAAATGGTTGTTCATCAATTATAACAAACTCGGCAATTGCCCTCCTAACCTCAGCAATATTATAAATAACCCTTTCTAAACTTCTTTGTTCCCCTCCTTTTATAGGTATAACTTTGAGTGTTGGTTTCTTCTTATCAATTACCTTGAAAATGGATTTATCACACTTGCTGGTTAAATGTGCCCAAAGGGTAGAAGTCCCATTCCAACTAGGACAAGCAAAATCTTTAGGATAGTATTTGCCTTTTGCCCTTAGATCGCCTTTTTTATCAGTATACTTTGTGAAGTGTGGCCAAATTTCAGATTTTTCCCGACCATTCCCCCCAGGCCTAGGGTCTCGATCACACAGAGTTGTTCTTTTTTTGCTTTTTAGGAGGATTGCGCATAGTAGAAATATCATGAGTGTTACCATGTGCTTGAGTTGCCACAGATGTTGGTGTAGCTGGAGTAGTATTTTTTAAGGTGACCTCCAAATCTTCAACCTCGGTCCTTTTCATCTGAAATAAATTAGAACCCATTTTATCAGATGCCAAGAATAAATATTGATTAACATCACTTTGTTGAATCAATAAAAGGTCAAGTGAGTAACAAAGAAAAATTAATTTAAAATGTACTGCCTAACATCAATTTGTTGAATCAATGATAAAGTAATCATTGTAACAAATTACTGAAATTAGATTTTTACGTTCATAAAAATCTTCTCAAACTATAGCCCGTAGTCTTGCAATTTGAATTGCTTTTTTGACTTTTGGTAGAACTTTTTGTAACTCTTAGTCTTCTATTAGCAAAAGTAGATACGTAGGGACTTGGGTTATAGAATTTGAGCCTCTTAAGGAAAAGAAATTGGCCAATTCCTATTACTTTGGGCTTAAGCAATCTTTTAAGATATAAATAGTATAAACCAAAATCTATATATAATAATTAAAATTATTTACAAAAAGATGTGATACTTTATATAAATAATTATTAAATTTTATATATAATTTATCGGTTTGGTTCGGTTTATTTTTCGATTTTTTATAATAGAACCAAAACCAAACCAAATATTATCGGTTTTTAAAATTTAAAACCAAAACCAATTCAAACCAAGAAAAATATCGATTTACTAAATCGATTTGGTTCGGTTTTCGGTTTGGATCGATTTTTTGTCAAACCATGAACAGCCCTACTCGGAAGATAGAATGGTAGCCATATACAGGAAGTAGAAAGGGCAAATGGCAATAGAGTTTTCTTAGCTGATAGCAGATTGCGGTATCGTGATTGCTAGGGATATTGTGCCTGCTGGGGACACTATTGTGTGCGGATAATAGTTGCGAGTAAGTGCAACGGTTTGGAGAGTTGTATTCCTGAACTTTGTGAGTGAGCGTATAGTATATTTGATGATTTTGCAACTCAAATGCCTGCATTCAAAAAAATCGTGAGTTTGTAAAGGGGGATAGGTTAGTTTGTATCCCCGCTAGCTTTGCTTGACCTGCTCGGCTTTGATCCGGCGATGTTGTATATATCACTGGGGTAGCGTTGCTAAACAAAGCAATTTCGGTAACAGGCATGCATCATTTAGTAAAAATATAACATAAATACATAATCAAGAATAGTTTTCTTTAGATGAACCGACGACTACGACGTGGTTCAAGACATTGCAACTTCTCTTGCTTCGGAATTTTGAGGGTCCTCCTCAAAATTCTGCCCCAGTTTACTGGGTTGCTGCTTCTGACGGCTGCTTGCGGCGAATGGTTGAAATCACTTCGGAATTTTGATGGTCCTCCTCAAAATTCTGCCCCAGTTTCCAGTTATGGGGGAAATAAAAATTTTATTGACTTGTGACCGAACCCATAGGGCTGCCTATGTATCCCCTCTTAAATGGGAATCAGGTCAAGCGTAGTTCAAATTACATCATGAAGGAAAGCATAAAGATTACACATAGTATCGCTTGACTGCGTCTGAATTGATCGGCTTTGGCCAAACTTCTCCGTCCATTTCTGCAAGTATGAGGGCTCCTCATGTTAGAACCCGGTGGACCATGTATGGACCCTACCAGTTGGGAAAGAAATTTCCCTTGGCTTCATCTTGATGCGGGAAAATTTTCTTTAACACCAACTGCCTCGGTGTGAACTGTCTCGGCTTGACTCTTTTGTTGAAGGCTCTGGACATTCTGTTCTAATAAAGTTGACCAAGGCAAACTGCGTTCATTCTTTTTCCATCTATAAGAGCCAGCTGCTCGTAACGACTCTTCACCCACTCTGCATCGTCGAGTTCGGCTTCCTGTATGATCCTCAAGGAAGGGATTTCTACTTCGGTGGGAATGACCGCTTCTGTACCATATACCAACATGTAGGGGTTGCCCCAGTTGATGTAAGGACTATGGTGTGGTACCCCAATAAAGCAAATGATAGTTTCTCGTGCCACTGTTTATATTTCTCTATCATTTTCCTCAATATCTTCTTGATATTCTTATTGGCGGCCTCTACGACTCCGTTCATCTCAGGTCTGTAGGATGTAGAATTTTGTGTTTGATCTTGAAGGTTTCACACATGGCTTTCATCAGGTCATTGTTGAGATTGGAGCCATTATCAGTGATGATTGATTCTGGGATCCCGAATCGACAAATGATACGATCGCGGACGAAGTCTGCCACGACTTTCTTAGTCACTGCTCTATAAGATGCTGCTTCAACCCATTTGGTGAAATAATCAATTGCTACTAGGATGAACCTGTGCCCATTTGATGCGGCGGGTTCGATTGGTCCAATAACATCCATTCCCCACGCGGCGAACGGCCATGGCAAGCTTGTCACATTAAGCTCATTTGGAGGCACTTTTATCTTGTCTGCATGTATCTGACAGCGGTGACACTTTCGGACGTATTGGATGCAGTCTGTTTCCATAGTCATCCAAAAATAACCAACCCGGAGTATCTTCTTGGCTAAGATAAAACCGTTCATATAAGGACCGCAGGTCCCAGCATGGATTTCTTCTAGTAGTTTAGATGCTTCCTTTGTGTCGACACATCTTAGCAATCCTAAATCAGGAGTCCTCCTGTACAGGATTCCTCTGTTGTGAAAGAAATTATTGGACAACCTCCGAAGTGTGTGTTTCTGAGTAGGATTTGCAAGTTCTAGGTATTCTCCCTTTGTCAAATATTCCTTGATATCATGAAACCAAGGCTTTCCATCTGCTTCTTCTTCGACATAAGTACAGTAGGCTGGCTGATCATAGACTTTTACTGGAATGGGATCAATGAAGTTCTTGTCTGGATGTTGTATCATGGATGATAGGGTAGCCAATACATCGGCGAACTCATTCTGGACTTTGGGAACATGCTGGAACTCCGTCTTTGTGAACCTCTTTCTCAACTCCTGTACATGATGCAAATAAGGGAGTATTTTGGAGTTCTTGGTTGCCCATTCTTCTCGAACCTGATATATAAGCAAATCTAAATCCCCAATCACTAGCAACTCTTGAATGTTCATGTCAATAGCCATCTTGAGCCCTAAGATGCAGGCTTCGTATTCGGCCATGTTGTTGGTACAAGGGAATCTGAGTTTGGCAGAGACCGGATAATGCTGACCAGTTTATGATACCAGGACTGCTCCTATGCCAGCTCCTTTGAAATTTGCTTCTCCATTGAAAAGCATCCTCCAACCATCATAGGATTCTGCAATGTCTTCTCCTATGAATAATACCTCTTTACCAGGAAAATATGTTTTCAGGGGTTCGTATTCTCCATCCACGGGATTTTCAGCAAGGTGATCTGCTAGTGCCCATCCTTTGATTGCTTTCTGAGTTACGTACACAATGTCAAATTCACTCAAAAGGATTTTCCACTTGGCCAGCTTGCCAGTGGGCATGGGCTTTTGAAAGATATACTTCAAGGGATCCATCCTTGATATGGGATATGTAGTATAGGCACAGAAGTAGTGCCTCAACTTTTGAGCTACCCAAGTCAAAGCACAACAGGTGCGCTCTAATAGAGAATACCGAGCCTCGTACAGGGTGAACTTCTTACTGAGGTAATAGATGGCCTGCTCCTTCCTCCCCGTTTCATCATGCTGACCCAGAACGCAACCGAACGCTCCATCCAATATCGCGAGGTAGAGTAATAGAGGTTTACCCGGCTCGGGTGGGACCAAAACTAGTGGTGTTGACAGGTACTTCTTAATTCTGTCGAAGGCCTTTTGGTAGTCATCAGTCCATTTGGTAGCGGCATCCTTCTTCAACATCTTAAAGATCGGATCACAGATGACTGTAAATTGTGCTATGAACCGGATGATATAGTTAAGTCTCCCCAAGAAACTCATTACGTCCTTCTTGTTCTTTGGTGGTGGCAACTCTTGAATAGCTTTGACCTTTGATAGATCCAGTACTATTCCTCGGCGACTTACAATGAACCCAAGTAGTTTTCCGGCAGGAACCCCAAATGCACATTTTGCCGGATTCAGTTTCAGGTTGTACCTTCTTAGTCTGTTGAAGAACTTCCTCAAATCTTCCATATGATCAGTGGCCTTCTTGGACTTTATGATGACATCATCTACATACACCTCAATCTCCTTGTGTATCATGTCATGGAAAATAGTAGTCATGGCCCTCATGTAGGTGGCCCCAGCATTCTTTAATCCAAACAGCATCATCTTGTAACAGTACATCCCCTATGGTGTAATGAAAGTCGTTCTCTCAGCATCTTCTTCATCCATCCAGATCTGATAATAACCAGCGAAACAATCTACAAATGATTGCAACTCGTGCTTGGCGCAATTATCAATTAGGATATGTATATTCGGCAAAGGGAAGTCATCTTTCTGACTGGCCCGGTTGAGATCCCGGTAGTCTACACAGACTATGACCTTCCCATCCTTCTTTGGTACTGGCACAATGTTAGCTAACCATGTTGGATATTCTACCACCCTGAGAACCTTAGCTTTGACTTGCTTAGTGACTTCTTCCTTGATTTTTAGACTCATGTCAGGTTTAAACTTTCTGAGCTTCTGTTTTACCGGTGGACATGTCGGATCAGTTGGTAATTTGTGTGCCACAATAGATGTACTCAGACCATTCATGTCATCGTACGACCAAGCGAATATGTCCTCATACTCCTTTAGAAATTTTGTGTACTCTTCATTTTCTGACGGTGATAAGTGAACGCTGATTCGTGTTTCTTTGACATTTTCTGCATCTCCCAGGTTAACAATCTTAGTCTCGTCTAGGTTGGACTTCGGCCTGTTCTCAAAGTTCTCGACTTCTTTAACAATCTCTTCTGGTATATCGTCTTCCTCTGAATCTATGTCCGTTTGTTGCGTTGTCTCGTTGCATGTCACAGTCATTGGTTCATCAAGATAGGTAATAGTAATGTTGTATAAATAAAGTAATGAGAGAAAATAATAAGAGTAATATTTGTAAGGAAACCGAAATGCTTTGATAAATTTCATAACTGTTTTGAACATTGGAAGATCTTATTGCGAAAATTCAAAATGCGAAAAGAAAATCAACTAGTACAATAAAAGATAGTGCATGATGCTTTTTTCAGCCTTGCTACCCCTAGGCTTTCCGGGCTTTGGTGGTTCTGATGGTCCAATTGTTGAGGCATGCTCCTTGGCTTAGGGCCTGTATGGAAGGGCCTTCCTTCCCCTCCTCCTCGAGAACAACACAACAGTCCATATCATCGTCTTCTAGGAACAAATTTCCCCTTACTGCCAGTGCTTCCTCTTCTTTTGACCCATAGATAACATCGGTCGGTTAGAAAGTATGCTCTAAATGTGGTATTGGCTGCTCCAGCGGATAGTAAAGATCGTGCCATGGTGGCGACCAATTGTTGAATTCTTCCCAAGTGTACTCATATCCCAGACCGAAGGTGGTGCCATGTTTCTTTAGTGTGATAGGCTTAGTGATTCTTTGGAGGTTCTTGCCAAGCCCCTTGCCGGGTTCGTATCCGCTCCAGTTCAATATGCTTTTAATTTTGTTGTCCCGCCATTTGTCTTTGTCGACGGCATTGACTCGTTCGATATGGTGATAGGTCTCCCCGCCTATCTTTATTCTGCCTCCGACTGCTGGGATGGTCTGGAGACTGTATATGGTATTTCTACCGTCGCCGTGAATGATCACCTCTTGGTGGTCACCGCCTGATGTAGTGTTGACGCTACGGCCCCAGCGGCATGAATCCACGGTCGTCCCAACAACAAATTGTAAAATGCTGGCACGTCTATCCCTTGAAAATCAACATCGAACCAAGTTGGCCCCATTCGCAAACACAGACTAATCTCCCCGATGGTGGACCTTTGGGAACCGTCGAAAGCTTTGACATTGATGGCCCCGTCCTTGATCTTATGCAGCCCCTTCCCCAATGTTCTGAATGTTACCAATGGAAAAATATTGAGGCTGGACCCTCCATCAATCAGGATCCTAGTGATAAAATAATCTTCGCATTGCACGGTGATGTGCAATGCTTTATTGTGCCTCAACCCTTCTGGTGGCAGCTCATCTTCATGAAAAGTGATCTTGTGACTTTCCAATACCTGCCCTACCATGTTTGCCATTTCTCCTCCGATGATGTTGCCTAGTAAATATGCCTCACTCAGCACCTTTAGCAAGGCGTTCTTGTGTGCCATAGAATTTTGTAGCAAAGCAAGTATGGAGATTTGCGCCGGTGTTTTATTCAACTGATCAATGACTGAGTATTCCTTGGCTTGTATATTTCTCCAAAGATCGTTTGGACCTGTCTCAATGATGGGCGACCGATTGGAGGCCTGCTTGTTTGACTCAGCTAGGTGTTTTGGGGTATAGACCATGCTGGTCCTCATCATACCCTGTGCGGCAACAGTTTCCTCTAACCTAACCTTGCCTTTACTCCTTGCCTCAGCTGTATAGTCTCATGGTATAGCCTTGTTATGGAATGGTGTTACGGCCGACATCACCACTGGGATCGGCGTGGACATCTCCACTCCGAACGGAGCATGTGCTTTGGGAGGTAAAACTGCAACTTCAAATGGTGGAGGTGCATTTGCTGGAGTCACGAATTCGACATCGATTGGTGTTGGTGTCTTTGTAGTTGTTTCGAACTCAAGTGGCACAGACATGTTTAGATCAGTGTCCCTAGAAAGCTGAGTCTGGACTACAATTAGATTAAGAGTGACTATTGGCTTTATTGGTTCGTCACCTTCTGTGATTAAACCGATCGATCCTTTGGGATCCCAATCATCCTCTATTTCAATCATATAAACACCTCCACCATTATGGTCCGGCAGAGGGTTGTTGCGGACATTCGAAGTAGGCTCCTTTGCCTTAATGATCTTGTTATCAATCAAAGTCTGGATCTTGTCTTTCAGAGAGCGGCATTCATCAATGGTATGCCCTTTCATGCCAGAATGGTATGCACAGGATTTATTTGGATTGACCCATTGAGAAAGGTTTTTAGGGGTTATGGAAGGGATAGGGGTGACATAACCAGCAACTTTGAGCCTTTCGTACAGCTGGTCAATTGGCTCAGCAATGGCGGTATACTGTTTGGGGGATCTGCGGTCGAAATTTGGTCGAGGTCTAGGAAAGTTCTGATGTGTGGGAGGTGATTGATAGTGGGATGGCTGAGCATTGTAGGCTTGGTAGACATGTGCAGGATGGGAATATCTAGGTAAAGTAGGTTGATATATGGGAGGTGGGGGTGATTGGTAAGTAGGTGGTGGAGTTTGGTAAGAGGGTGAGGGTGTTTGGTAATTCGGGGTAGGCTGATATGTGAGTAGAGGTATCGGATAGGCTTAGTATTTGATAGGGGATTTGGCTCTTTGTGCAACCATTACGGCACCTACGTCCCTTTTCTTGGATGTACCACCAGACTATAAAGCCTTATTGGTAGCTTGCAAAGTTTCAAAGTTTGTAACCATACCACTTTTGATGCCTTCCTCGATCATTTCCCCTAGTTTGATGATGTCAGAAAATTTCTGGCTCTCAATCAACATCAGCCTTTCATAGTACTGCGGGTCTTGAACCCGGACGAAAAACTTGTTCATTTGTTCTTCTTCTAAAGCCAGTCTGACCTTAGCGGCTTCTGATCTCCAACGAGTAGCGTACTCGTGGAATGTTTCTGTGGGCTTCTTCTTTAAATTCTGGATGTAGAACACATCTGGCGCATTTTCTGTGTTGAACCTGAACCTGTTCATAAAGTCAGATGCCATGCTTACCCAGTTTGACCATTTCTTTGGATCCTGACCGATGTACCAAGACAAAGCATCTCCTTTCAAGCTTCTCATAAAAAGCTTCATGCGGATTCTCTCGTCTTTCCCTACTCCCACCAGCTTGTCACAGTACGTTCTCAGATGGACCCTTGGATCTCATGTACCATCAAACATTTTGAACTTTGGAGGTTTGTACCCCTCGGGCAGTTCGACATTCGGTTGTATGCAAAGATCTTCATAGGTAAACCCTTCAATCCCCTTACTTCCTTCAACACCTTGAATTCGACTAGTCAATTTCTTGAGTTCCGCAGCCAGGTTCCTGATGAGTGAGTCTTTATCATCAGACTCGGGTGTGCTTGAGATGGGTTGGGTGGAGTGTGGCATGGTCTCCACATAGATGGGGGTGTTATGGTGGGCATGGAAATGGTCATTTGTGAAATTCAAAGGTTCAGGGATGAGGGGTGGAGTATTGTTGGATGTGTGGCAGGTATTGCAGTGGTGGTGAGGAGCAGGATGGTTTCGTGACTTTGGGATATTTTGTGGAGGTGTGGGGTTCTGAGCATTTGGGAAATTAATGTCGGGAGTGGTGAGGGAAAATGACAGATTCGCCAAATTCCGAACCTGATCAAGTTCTTCTTGAAATTTCAACAGTTTCTGCTCGAGTTAGGACACACTTTCTTTGGAGACCTGAGCACCATGAGCGACCTCTACTCGTTCAGTTAAGTTTTCCTTTTTGTTCGAATCTTCCATCTTCCTTTTGTTCTTGTTTCTGATAGGACTAAGAGGAGGAGTGGGTAGAGGGCCCTTTGATCTTGTGGAATATAATGACGATGCCAGAGTGCACGAACTAAGCTTTGAGGAGGGGAAAAAAATGAAAAATAAAACAAAAGGTAACAAGTTAGTGAGGATTATAAGGAAAAGATGTTGCGATATTTAAACACATAGTGCAAGAATGTAAATCGTGTCCTAATTTGGAAGCCTCGTTGTGCCCGAGGTAGGCCTAGCGACAAATTAATTTGGAGAACTTAGAATGCTAAATGCCTCATTTTTATTGATAAAAGTAGACGAATCCCAAAACGACACTAAATAACAAGGAATAAAATGTCACTAGTGGCCATTGGCCTTATTACATTTCTTAAAGCAAAAAGGAAAGATTCTATCTATTTGGTCCCCATAGGACCTTCCTCAGGTTGAATGCTCTCGTTAATCAAGTCCTCCAGCTCGCGTAGGTTCACTAGTAGAAATGTCTTTGCCATGTGTTCTCCTTCGTTTCCTTCAGCGCTCTGGTAGTCGGTGGCTCTCTTCCTCACTTTTCCTTCCAATTCCAGCAGACTGTATTCCAGATATTCCAACTTTTCGCTAGCTTTGGCAGCCCTCTCTTTCCACTCGTTGATTTGGTTATTTGATGGAAGACTCCTACCAGTCCAGTAAGAGTAAGGGTGTGTTAACCATACCGAAGCTGGGGACCTCGTGCCTTATGTTTCTACAAGACAAAAGGATTAGGCCCTTACCCCCACCAGACTCGACTATTTAACATCAACAATTAGCATGAAGCATTTAGTTCTCCAAATAAATGCACAGAACGTGGTGATGTCCGTTTGGATTTTAGGGAAACCCAGTGGACTTTGGATAAGGTTATCTTAAAGAGTCATTATGCGGACAACATAACTGACTCGACTAGGTTTGACCATGATGCATGCACAATTAAACAGAGTAAGGTTTCTATAGGTTTTTAGACTGGTACCCTTGATCGGACAACTCAAGGGGGAAAGGCACGGAACCGTCGACTACACCGTTAATCGACTGGTTTTACCGCAAATATGCCTTTTCAGGATTTAGGGGGTGACAATATCGGAAGAGCGCAACCACTCATTATAAGCGTTGCTATGGTATTTGTTTGGACACGAGTGGAATATGATGTTGAGCATGATTATGCAATAATTAAAGCAGATTGTCACGTATTTGCACGTTAGGAAAGCAGTAAATACAACAGTTTTTCATAACTTAAAGCGGTAGTAAAGGAAAGTAGTAAAGGAAAGTAATAAATAAAAGAAATAAAAAGACAAATCAGTTTTGCGATCGAAAAGGAAATTGAATGCTTAAAAGAAATAAACAAATAATTGCGCATAAAGAAGCATAAATTCACAATAAGAGTCTGAAATGGTAAAAGCCTAAAAGAAATCCCCAGCAGAGTCGCACGCTATCGCGCCTCCTTTTTCTCGTGAAATCGGGTTTATGACATTTGGCAGGACAACTCGTTCCCTTTTGGGAATTGGGTTTGAATAGAAGAGTCACCACCTAATGATTTAAGTGCATTAGGACACTAAGAAAGATTTGATTTGAACAATCAGAGATTGGGTAAGGGCTTGAAATTATCCCGAGGGGAAGGTGCTAGGCACCCCTCAGGATCCACTAGTGTGGTTCCCGGTCAGACAATTATTGTGACTTTAGTGCAATTAACATATAGGCAAATAAAGGCTTCAAATAAGATGGGATTTTCACGTAATGGTTACAAATAAACAAAAGTAAGAAAAAGGAACTAAAAAGAGAGTTGACTTTCTTAAAAGAAATGGTTTAAAAAGATTTAAAAAGAAACAAAGAAAACAAAGGGAAGGGGGGGTGCTAGGTTTATTAATAATATGGATCACCCCACACAATATCCGGTAATCACTCCTCAGTGAGGGGCTACACGTGATGTTATCGCGTGGTCATCATATCCATATCTACCCTTTCCCACTCCTTTAAGGTATTAAAGCGCGAAATGGTCTCGTTTACTTATTGCATGCTATTACCCGCCCCAATCCTTATCAGTCCCGGAGGCATTTAGGACTACTAATCCTAAAGGGAAGGGATATTAGGCTTGTTTATAGTTTCAAAGGCAAAACTCTAAGGCGATAAACAAAACACATATATGGCAAGTATGGGGAAGCATATAAACAAATGAAAAGGCTCAAACAGACCTCCTTTAAGTAGAGAAAAGCAAGTAGTTAGCATGACTTACACATACTGTTTAGGGTCTGATTAAACTTAAAGGACAGAGGCAGACTGATTTATTACATAGTTCAGATAAGAAGCCCAAATCAGGCCTGCCTGCTGGTTGTAGCTAATAAAATCTGATTCAGTTTATAATTTTAGACCTAAAACTTGCCTAGGTGTTGGACGAGGATCCTTTAGGCATGATATATACTGATTTCAGAAACAATGAAATAAACTGAATACATACTGATTTAAGAAAAGTCGTCAATTATTAAAGAAAAACAAGTTTTAGCAAGAGATCATAAATCATTGTTACTGATTTTAGACTTATAAACGAGTGAAGCGGTTCAGATTCGATTAAAGCTCCTATAGGCATGCTTTCTATGCGTTGTTGATTTTAAACCCCTTTTAACAGACATGGTAAAATGCGGAAACCCTATAAACATGATATATAGGTGCTGAATTTCATTTAAGACCTATGAACATGATATCTAATTGCAGTTGATTATTAAGACCTAAAAACATGTTTACCTAATGAGGAATGCATATGCAAGATTCAGAAAGAAACCTATAGGCAGGATATTTATATTATGTGCAAAAATTGAGAAATTCCTATAGGCAAGTTATCTATATGATATGCAGAAATTCAGAAATAAACTATAGGCATGGTATCTATATGGGAATTCAAGATTCCTATAGACATGGTATCTACATGAGAGTGCAGAAATTCAGAAATAACCTATAGGCATGATATCTATATGGGAATGCAAGATTCCTATAGACATGGTATCTACATGAGAGTGCAGAAATTCAGAAACTCCTATAAGCAGGTTATCTACATGAGAGCGCAGAAATTCAGAAACTCCTATAGGCAGGTTATCTACCCCTTTTTGCATACATAGTTACCCCTCCCTTTTCACTAGTCATCCCCAAGAGTTTATTACAAAATTATTACAGCCTAGAAAAAGAAAATACATCAGAAATTAAAAGGTACTACCAAGGAGAGCCTGATTCAGACTTTCTGTCTGAAATATGAAGTAAACCAACTCCAAGAGATCATGATCCAAAGCCTTTCTCCCATTTGGATGTGTCAAAGTTCCCTAAGAGCCTCAAAAAGTACTCCGGGCAATGCTCACACCAAAATGCAATGTCAGATTAGGACAAGTGCAGTGTGGAAAGGCCAGCCCTCAAGTGTCCAAGTTTAGAGGGAACTCAAGGTCCCAAGGCAAGGCTCACAAGAGGTGGGGCTGAACTTAAGGACTAAGAGGGAGTGCAAGTGCAGAAATAGAGTGCTGAAAGGGGGAAAGGGAAAGGGAAACAGTTATAAATAAATACACATAGGGGTATAGGGGAGGTGGTAAAGAGGCAAAGACAGGCTGGTGCGCATACCCAGCAATGGGAAATGCTGGCACACTCATAAGCCTGTTAGAACACACTGTTTAGAGATTAGGATCCCAAAGGATCAAGTTTAATTCATGGACAATAATTTACATATTGCCATGTCTTAAACCTTATGCTCAAACACATAAGGGGGTAGGGAATAGGGATTCATAACAGAAACAAACAGAAAGAAATCAGCATGCTAATTGAAATATTGAGCTCTACAGAAACAATAAGTAGACATAGATACACAAACTATAAATAAAAACATTGTTGTGATACTGAAGCTTAAATCAAGATATACCAGTTTCACAGAAACAAGTAAAGAAAAACAGTAGGTACTGTAAACAGGCCACAGTGCAGACAAGAAGAGAGAATATTATTGTGTGTGAGTATGAGTTCAGAAGGATTGTGTATTGTTTGAGTTTGTGAAAGAGTTGTGCATTTATAGTGTGAAAATCAGACGGAAATATGGTAAGAACATAGTTAAGGAACTGAATATCAATTAAGAATCAATCACACAAGACTTCCTTTAATCAAGGAATTCAGATTCAAACGGGTAAGAACTATTAAAGAAAGAATTTTTTTTTTTGGCAATCCGCTAGGCAAGAGCCTAGGGCTAAGTTTTTTATTAATAAAAGAACAGAAAAATACAACAAATAGGAAAAGTACAAATAAGGGGGACAATAGCACCGATATTGTTACCCATATGTCTTGGCTATATAATCACTCATTTGCGCCTCACACTGCCTTATGATGACAGCCTCATGTAGAGGATTCATGGTGTAGCTGTCGTCAATGTCTCACGAGGGCATATAATCTCATAACCGTGTGGATATTTTCCAAAGGCATTGGACCAAGGCAACACAAACCGAGCTAAACCTTACCTTACTAATCCTATTGAGGCAAGTAAAAAGCCTCGCTTACTAACAAGCATGTAAAAAGAAAGAACTGGAAAGAACCAAATATTTAATGATCATCACAGAGTTTATAACATACTCTGTGATGATATTACAAATGAGTATACTAACATAATGGTAGAATAAAATGATGAAGAAATTAAAATGTTGTCCCTTCTTGTCCGAACTTGTAATTTCTTCAATTTGTAACTCTTTTTCATCATAATCCCAATTCTTCAAGATGTATTCAAAATTCATGATTTCTTTTTTGAACGATTGGACTTTGTTGATGTAGTTGGGGCGGCCTTCTTTTGTTTGGCAACTCTCATTGGAGGTCGCCTAACATTAAAAAAATCACTAGCCTTGTCATCCCAACTATTCTTCCTTGTATGAGATTTGTAAATTTTTCCACTATGCATTGGTGATAAATCCCCTTTTCTTGCCGCCTCTTCTCTACACTGTTGTAACATTGCATATTCTTCTCCTTGTTCAAAAAACTCTCTCCCTAAATTCACAGGTTGTGGTTCATTTTGAATCGTATCTAGTGACACCAAGGCAGATTCTCCAATTGCCACCATTGCCTTACTTTGTTGTTGTCCAATGTGTTGTAATTTGTTGTTATTCCTACCTACAGGACCTGTGCTAGATGTAATAGGATTTACAGGTATGGAACTTACCATAGCTTCCAAAAGCTTTCTCTCCTCCTCTGAAATAACTGGTTTAGTGGTGACCAGTTGTTGCTGCCCAGTTTTTGCCCGATCAGCTGTAGGATGTGCAACTTTAACAGTCTGCCTTGTACCTGTTGTTGCAGCTTGACTTGGACTTGTATTTGGGGAACAGCTCTTAGCACCTATAGTAAGCTTCTTGGAAGGCAATTAGCTAAGCACTTTGTGCAAAGTAGGCAATTAGAGGTAAATACATAAGAGAGTTATTTAAGGACAGAATTTAAAATACACGGTTGTACAAATAAGGTAAGAAAATCAATTAGTAGCCAGTAAATCAAAGGGTCTGAGATTTTGCAATTATTGGTCCATGAATGAACCGAGTCAGAAAAGATGAGAAAAGGTTTTTTAACTTAAGTCGAATCAGTAAACAATGGAAAGAAATCAATCAGACATGCTCAGAAGGAAGTCTGAACTGGTCACAACTTTGAAAGCCACTTTAGAGGGAAGTTCTTCACGTATAAAAAGCATACAAACATGTTGAGTTGAAAGAAGATGTCATGCCTTCGCAAAAATTAGTAGGTAATGGTTGTCACATAAGTCAGTAATGTAGAAGAGAGATAGCATCTAGTAGCATACAAAAGATCCAATACAAAAGATCTTAGAAGAGTTTAGCAAAAAGGTCAGAATCATATGAAAACAAGGATGTCCAAACTCAGTTCAGAGACTCGAAATTGGTTTGAAAGAGTTGAGGGTTTTTGAAATAAAACCCTAGTTCAAGCAAGTCACATAGCTAGACTTGGAGGAACCCCCAAATTCTAGGGTTTCCACCATTAATCGAGTGCAAAGATGAAAGGGCAAGTATCTAAATCGAAAACAGGTTCAGAGTTCTCAAAAAAAGAACTGAAACTTCTAACAGGTTTCTTTCAGCAACAGAAACTCATGAGAAACATGATAGAAAAGTAACATGCAGAACATAGTAGAAGAGCTCAAAGAAAACAGAGTAGAAGAAACTAATTCGAAACATAATGGAAAAATTGATACGAATAGTAGGAGAAACATATTAAGAAATTTTTTAGAAGAAGCTTAACCAGAACTCAGTAGGTGGAACTTAATAAGAACACTTAAGGACATAATAATGGAAAATATAGTAGGAGAAACACACAAGAACACAGTAGAGAAAAATACAGTAGAAAAAGCATACAAGAGCACGGTATAGGAAAATATAGTAGAAGAAGTATACAAGAACACAATATAGAAAAATACAGTAGAAGAAGCATACAAGAACATAGTAGAAGAAAATACAAGGACACAGTAGAGGCCAATACACACAAAAAGGAAAAGAAAGTCAAAGAAACATTTAAATACTTTCAGAAAACCCTAGATCAGAAAAGAAAGATTTTGAAAGTAGTTTTTGAAAGAAAAGTCAGGAAAATCATTTAAAATCTTAAAGAAAGCATGGATCTGGAACAGATCTAGAGAGATCAGAAAAACCTCACAACTAGGGTTTTCAGAGGAACCCAAGCGATGAGAAAGGCTTGGATCTAAGCAACAGGAGTCGAGACCAGGCTTCAAAATAGACATAGCTCGCCGGAACGGGGCTGGAGATGGTTGTGGAACTCGGAGCGACAGAGGTATGGACACAACCCTTCATGGTCGAGTCATGGAGTTTTAGTTAACCAGACATAAGGAGCCATGGTGGCTTGGTGGGTGGTGAAACCACCATAGATCTAGGTTAGAGGGTGGCCGGAGAAGGTGAAAAGGATTAATCGGAGAGGAGGGGATGGGGGAAGGTTCTAGAGAGAACCAGAGGTTAGAGAGATAGAGACGAGTGAGGGGAAATGAGGGGTATTGGGGGGTCGTTTGATTAAAAAAGGTAAGGGCGGATCTAGACCGTTGATCAAAATTGATCAACAGCCAAGATTTGATCCGGGTTGGGCCGGGTAGTTTTAGGATTAGGCTTGGAGTTTTGGGTTAATTTAATTTGGATTGGGGATTGGGTTTAATTAGGCCAGATTAGAAAGCCAAATGTGACTATAAGTTAAATAGCCTCTTTTTCCCTTTTAATTTATAAAAAATAATAAACAAATTTCTGAAAACAAATTCAAAGTACTAAAATGACTTATAATATATAATTATCAATTTAAAAATATAAAATCCCATTTTATAAATATGAGACGGATTTAAACTTAAAAATGGTTAATATTACAATTACGCAATTTTATCCTTAAAAAATACCAAATAAATTTATAAAAATGTATGAAAAATATCTTAGACATATTTTGGTACAAATATGAGAATTTATAAAAATTCAATTCCATGGGTTTTAACGAATTCCCAACCATTTGGAGTGTCGTTATAGCTTGGCTTAAATCTTTGTGTCTCTTTATTGTTATCAATGGTATAATCATCGTCATCGCTGCCACTTCTTGTTCCTCGAACAATAAGGAGCCCAACTCATCGAGCGATTGATTTCAACTGTTGATTACTGCTAGAACACCTCCACAGTCAGATTTGATAGCGATTACGCAATCGGAGCTTCACTCAGTCAAAAGTGAAGTAAAGGAAGTGTTTGAGGCAGCCGCACCTGTGCAGGTGAACAAACCTTTTAGCCAGGTTTTTGAGGTTAAGCTTGTGATGGTGAATGGCTCTAGAGTTGTAAATGTGAATCCAGTAGATGAAGATGCGAAAGATGAGCCTGTTGACAGTGATGCAATTATGATTTCAAAATTTGTTGTGGCGCCGTTGCAAGAAGCTGAAACTGAAATTTACTAGTCTAAATTTGGTCCATTTCTGTCCTGTAATTTGTCCAAAGATGGAGTTTATGATTGGAGAAGAAGAAAGGGGAGGTCAGATTAGTGGGAATGGTGTGATAGATTCCACCCATTTTTATAAATGGGTCGGATAAGGTAAATGAGTTGAAATAATATCAATTTTTTGTTCCAGAAGATTGCCACGTGGCCCAGTTAAAAATCGCCACGTCATTAAATGAAAGACCCACCAATTCTGCCATTAGTCGCGGGGGTATTTTTGTTAATAGAATTAACGTCGTATATTTTTTTGGACGGATAAATGGACGAAGGGTATTTATAAACCATTTAGCAAATGATAGGGATAGTTTTGGCCCTTTTCAGTTGTTTCTTTTATATATTTGCAAAAATTATTAAATTGTTATAAATAGAATTCTATTTAAGATGAATGTCTATATTCTAGAGAGATTCTAGGGTTTATTACTTGGTGGCTAAGTCACCCTCTCCCTATAAATAGAGGGTTCTATTCCATTATAATTCATTCCAAAAATCAATAAGAGTTCTCTCTCCCTACTTTTCTCTGTAATATTCTTCTTCTTCTTTTATTGTTTCATAACACATTATCAACACGAGACTCTAACCAATTGAGTAGAAACTTTGGGATTGAGCATAATGATTGTCAATTGTTCTATGAACTTCCTTCATGATTAAATTCTGGATTTAAGGTAAGTATTTTACTTTTCTCTTTCAAATTCTTGACATTCTATAATTTGATTTTAAATACAAGCAAAGACGATAAATTTTAATTGCAACTCTAATGGAGTTTGAAAGAGATTATAACCACCCAAAGTGGTAAAATTTCTATGTCTTGCCATGATCAAAGTCATGTATGATCGTGAGCACAAGAAGTGAAAACTCGTCCCATTGAATTTGCTTCATTCTCATTCCCTTAAGAGAATGTGATAGCAATATGTGATAAGTCTGAAAGAAGACAAAATTATTATCGTGAAGGTATCAATAGATATGGACGTGGCAATAAACGAAATTATAATCGTCATCATTGTGATAATGAGAATAATAAGGATTCTCAAAATAATCTTTCACTCTGTGAAAGTAATATTTGTCATCGATTTGACATGAGATTTTATAAAGCACATATAGATGATTATGGTCCATTCATGATGTGAATGTGACAACATCTAATTTATGAATACATATTCATTCTTGGAAGAATATGAACGTGCTAGTGGTAGTGAATATACCACACTCACCTCTAGATGGAGGTTTGAGATGAAATAAGAAAATAATGTCATTATTATGGCATGAATGATCATTGGTCATGTACTTATTGTACGCCAAAATATTATGGCAATGTGATTATTAAAAGACAATGGTAATGCAAGAAACAGATCTTGCATATAATTTGACCATGACCACAATGGTATAACTTTTTCTTTAAAAGAGATATTCATCACATGGATGTTGATGAATCTGTGGTAGTACAAAAATAATTGAGAGCTTTGGAAGAGCCAATTATTACTATTTTGGAGGAATACAATTGATTATCATGTCAATTTATTGTGTTGTAGTAAGTCTCAAAGAAACTTATTCAGTTTCCAAAGTACACGTGAAAGCGGTTGATTATATTGAGACTATAAATAAAGGAAAGATTTAATACCTTCTATTACTACAACTTGTAGCGGGATAATATATATGTGAAAAGTTACCCGCTTTATTCTCCAGTTTGTACTACACAAATAAAAGAACACCACACTAAAGTGGATATTTATTGATATAAAAACTCATATCATAATAAACTTGGAGTTTATTGATAATTGCACATGTCATGGTGTAAACCTGAACTTATCAATATTGATAATTTATTCAGATGGCATAATCAGTTTAGCCATATCAATTTAAGTATGATGTGCAAAAATAATAGAAAATTCACATGGGTAAATATTAAAGAACTAGAAAGTTCTTTACGAATTCTCTTATATTGCTTGTTCTCATTAATTAATTGACCAACTAAAGTTGGGATTGAATCCCATGAATTCTAGAAATATCAAAGGTGAATATGGGCTCATCCACCTGCCATGTATACCACATAAGATGCATTTATGAGATGGTTACATGTGCGATTATTATTAACCCGCAACCTGGCCGGTGCTTGCGAGGTAACTTGCTCAATAATTTAATTTAGAGCATATTCCAGATTTTTTTTATTCAAGATAGTTCATCTTGATAAGTTGGTTTACATCACAGTTGGTTTAGCAAAATAATTTATTGAGTGCCTCCACTTAATAGCTAAACTATTTCTTATGAGAACAAAGTTATATATATCAATTTGATATATGTTATATATGAAAGTATATTGCATTCTCCTCTCACAAGTGGATCAGGGTCAGGAACCAAATAATTTCATCTTATTATTATTGATGTGCGGTGTATATTTTTATTAACACCATAATGCACAAAGATGGATTTCCAAAGTTGAGGAAGCAAGTTAGTTTTTCTAACATGAGGGGGAGACATGATAAACAGTTGAGAAAAAAGTTACACGGAATGAATTATTATTTATATATATAGATCCTCGAATAGGATAATATGAACCTGAAGTTCATAAAAGGATAATTCATTTGCAATATATTGCAAAGCATTCCATATGCATTTGCTGACCCAAAGAAAGTAATTATATTCTCATTGCAAATGCTCATATTAAGTCCTAGAAGGCCAAAGTCTGTGGTACGCTTAAAGCGTATAGACAAATCGGTTTCAAATAGAACTTCTTGACAAAGAAGATGAGCAAATGATCAAAGTGATCATAATAAGGAGGCAAGTGATCTAGAAAATCACATGACATAACACTTCATAAAATCTTATGAGAGATTCAGGTACCTGAATATATGAATGAAGAGATCTCTATGTTATGTCTTTATGAAAAAATATTGGAACCGATATAAAATGTTTGTCGACGACATCTATCATAGCATTAAGTATAGATGAGGATCTTAAGTCTATCGAATATAGACACAAAAATATTGGCCAAATGGAAGAGACACAATTCGAATAGAATTGGTTTCATATAAAAGACATATAATTTTGTCTATGTTGTTCAAATACTTGAAAATAAAGTCAATGGTATGTACAATTAGTTTTCGATATCTTATATGTCTAGCATGACATGAAAACTTGATATACATCTAAAGTCTCTTTAGATGGATTATATGACTTAACTTATATGACAATCCATGAAGGATTTAAGTTGCTTAAAGCATATATAATTCTTGATCATTAAGTACCACTTTCTCAGTGCAATTTGTGCACATTTGTATCTTGCTATAACTATAAGCATGATAATGTGATAGCGAGGATTTTCAAGGTGCAATATATTCATTGGAGTT
Source organism: Nicotiana tabacum (assembly GCF_000715075.1). Lineage (NCBI taxonomy): Eukaryota > Viridiplantae > Streptophyta > Magnoliopsida > Solanales > Solanaceae > Nicotiana > Nicotiana tabacum. The sequence goes on along the minus strand of NC_134087.1, from coordinate 51,931,592 downwards.
AATATGGCTGATTTATTCACCAAAACTCTGTCGATGTCAACCTTCAAGAAGCTAGTGCACAAGATTGGAATGCGAAGGCTCAATGATGTTAATTGATGCTCTCATCAGGGGAGTTAATACGCGTTGCACTCTTTTTCCATTACAAGGTTTTGTCCCACTGAGTTTTCCTTGCAAGGTTTTTAACGAGGCAACCAAAAAGCGTATTGTTAGACATGTGTACTCTTTTTCCTTTTCTACAATTTTTTCCCATTGGGTTTTATTTAGTTAAGGTTTTAACGAGGCACATTATCTGTTGAATAGACATTCAAGGGGGGGTGTTATAAATAGAATTCTATTTAAGGTGAATGTCTATATTCTAGAGAGATTCTAGGGTTTATTATTTGATGGCTAAGTCATCCTTTCCCCATAAATAGAGGGTTCTATTCCATTGTAATTCATCTCAAAATCAATAAGAGTTCTCTCTCCCTATTTTTCTCTGCAATATTCTTCTTTCTTCTTTTATTGTTTCATAACATAAATCAATAAAATTTGAATAATTTCTCTCTCTGTAGCAAACGTCACCTAAAATACATTAATTTGCTAAAAAGAAAAAAAGAGAAAAAGAAAAGAAATTTACCAAATACACCAGACAAGGTTTGGTGGCAATTAGATGACCTCGGGATGTGCAAAACCCTAGTGTATTTTTGTCGGGTTTTCCGCCAAAAGAACGTCACTGTACCTTGCCAAGAAAAAATCTTTACCTTACGTATACATTACCCTTTGTATAAATCTCACCATCTCACTTTTTTCTATCATCCATTCACTAAGATTGGATTTTTATAAGATATTTGGCAATACACTAACAGAAAAAACACAAACAGAATATACTACAGGGGGGATTCCATGGCTACTGACCACTCTGATGATTTAGACCAACTTCTTGACAGTAAGTGGCTCACCTTTTTCCCCATTTCAGTAAATTGAATTGGACTGGAAACTGACCCCTTGAGTTAATTTTCAGGCGCTTTGGATGATTTTCAGAGCCTCGATCTCACTTCTGCTTCTCAAAGGTTTCTTCTGCTCTGCTTTCTCTTCTGGCATATAACAAGTTTATTTTAGTCTTTTCCAATGTACCCCAAAATATATATAAATAAACAACAACTACCCAGTAAAATCTCACATAGTGATAGTGGTGTCGGCGAATGGTAATGTATACGCAGACCTTACCCTATCGGGTCAAAGAGGCTGTTTCCGATAGACCCTAGGCTCTTAGAAAGACGAAAATAAAATAAAAAACAAGAAAAGAGAATTCATTAGTAACTCCAGTAGAAATCGTAATAGTAACGGAAGCATAAAAACCAAAAGATGAATGACATGCAATAACTGTAACCAGAATCTAAGGCCCGGGGCTAAGATAAACAACAAGAATAGTGTGGGTTCAACATAAACTGCAAGCCATCTAAGATCAACCCTAATCCAACCCCGCCTCACCCCCGGTATAAAGTAAGGAAAGTTTTACTACCCCTATCCCACAACCCTAATGCTTGACCTCCAGGCCTTTCTATCAAGGATCATGTCCTCGGATATCTGTAGTCGTACCATGTCTTGCCTGATCATCTCTCTAATACTTTTTACGTCTCCCTCTGCCTCTTTTTGTACCCACCACGGCCAACCGCTCACACCTCCTCACTGGTGCATCAAGGCTTCTCCTCTGCACGTGCTCGAACCATCTGAGCTTTGCTTCCCGCATCTTGTCATCCACAGGGGTGACGCCCACCTTCTTCCGAATATCTTTATTCCTAATCTTGTCTATCCTAGTGTGTCCGCACATCCACCTCAGCATCCCCATCTCTGCTACTTTCATCCTCTGCATATGGGAGTTCTTAACCGGCCAACACTCTGCCGCATACAACATGGCCGGTCTAACCACAGCTCTATAAAACTTACCTTTGAGTATTGGTGGCACTTTCTTGTCGCACAAGACTCCAGATGCAAGCTTCATTTCATCCAGCCCGCCCCTATGCGGTGGGTGACGTCCTCGTCGATCTCTCCGTCCCCCCTAATCAACGACCCAAGGTACTTGAAGCTATCTCTCTTGGGGATGACCTGTGACCCAAGCCTCACGTCCCCGCCTACTTCCCTCGACTCAACGCTAAACTTGCACTCTAGGTACTCTGCCTTAGACCTGCTCAATTTGAAACCCTTAGACTCAAGAGTCTGTTTCTTTGGTTTTAAGCTAATGGGGTTTGAATTTTGAGCTGTGATGAAAAGGGGTAGAATATATAAGAAATTTATTTAGTCTTTTCCAATGATTTCTTTTTTAAAACCTTTACTTCGGTTATAAGCTTTGAATTTTGAGCTGTGATTAAAAAGGGGTTGATTTTGAATGTAGAAATGGGGGTGGAGAGGACAAGAAAGAGAGTTCTTGTATGGCTAGTGAGGTTCGAGGGCTTGGAATGTCGTTGCCTGATTTGAAAGCTAAGAATAAGGGGAAGCAAAAGGCTTCTTCTAAGGACTCACATGTCTCTGAAGCTCTTGATAAGCTTAGAGAGCAGACAAGAGAGGCTGTTAAGGGATTAGAATCAGTGGCTGGGCCGAGACCCGGTGTAGAGAGCTTTGGAAGTGATCCAATGATGGAGGAGTGGGCCAAGCAGTTTGAGGAGCTTGCTGGTTCTCAGGTATATGTTCTCACTAAGTTTTTTTGAAGGTTACTTCTGTTGTTTTTGACTAGTAGTTCTTTTTATCAAACAGTGAACTGCAGAATATATGTTTCTTTATGGAGTTTCACAGTTGAATGTGAAGTCTTTTTCATGAAATTTGCAAAATGACCAATAGATTTTGTTCTCCTACATACTGGAAATTTGGGGAAGGGAAGGGGTGTGGTGAGGAATGAGGATGGTACTGTATTGATATAGTTAGAGAAAGCATTTTTCTTCATTCATAGATATAATTAACATTTTCAGATAAATGATTGCGTTTATGCGTGGAGGAGTTTTGGTAATGAATTTATGGAACATCTTAATGCTTTCTGAAGGTGGCAGTTCCAATAATTTTAATCGCTCTGCAGATTGTCAAAGTTTTTGTAGTCTTGTGTTCTGTTGCCTGTTTATATGTTTCAGCTGATATAGATGCTGTATAAATAGGAGCTAATTGCATATGTAGATCTCGTGACTAAGGAAGCTGAATGAAACTTTTTGTTCCAAGGACTGAATTTCATTAAATTGTTTGGTCTTGACCGATTCCTCTAAAAGTAAAGAACTGCCACCCTTCTAAAGACTCCTAGGAGGAATCTGTCGAAAATGTGACCCTTTCAAAGCCTTTTACATTCTTAGGTCCTGTTTTCCTCTACTTTAGAATTCTCTGCTTAGGATTTTGGATTTCAATCAAAAGCTGCTTTGAATATCTTTTGTTTTTTCCGATAAGGAAGCTGTTCTGACTATGAACCTTCAGTTTCGGTGGATGTTGTGTTTCATCTTGTTGCTTCCTCCTATTTAATAATGCTAACGAAGTATAGTCATGGATCAAATAAGGACATCATTGGACTGTTAAGAGCAAAGTGCTGAGACATTTGAATGCTTTGGATGAGAAAATAGAATACACTCAATAACTACTCACTAATGGACTTGGAGGTCAGATAGGGTTAACTTGTAGCTACATGTGCAAGTGTGGATTAAGCTGTTTATATGGTCAGAAAACTGCATGATTGGCTCGAGATAGGTTTTTATGTCTATCAGCCTGGAAAGCTGTTCACATCGGATTTGCATTTTATGTTTACCTATAGTTGAAAGCAATGTCTGTTGCCTTATTCTCTTTTATGTTCTCCTTTTCACTTAATAAGTCAAAATTGTTCTATCAATTGCACCACAATAGTACCTCAATTACACAACATGACAATTACATTAAGCCTCTAAAAATTCCTTCAAACTATCTAATTCATGAAGAGATATCTTCTTTGCACCAAAAAATACAAAGAAAATGGGGTAGTAAATGGCTTCTAAAATTTTCAATTCCTTCGTGATAGTCTTCTATCCCATTTCAACAATCATCCAAAATGTGCGTAAGGCACTACTATGTACTCTCTCGCGATATCTTTCCTTATAAATAGCTTCTTCTCACTTGTTTGGAATGGGATTTGTAACTATTTTGATTGACTAATTGCTAGGACATGGAGTCTATCATAGAGACCATGATGCAGCAGCTTCTTTCAAAGGAAATTCTTTATGAACCTATGAGAGAAATTGGAGAAAGATATCCAAAGTGGTTGGAAGACAATAAATCTAAGTTAAGCAGTGAAGAATATGAACGTTATAGACACCAGTATGAACTTATAAGAGATCTAAACAAAGTCTATGAAACTGAGCCGAGCAACTTCAACAAAATTGTCGAGCTTATGCAGAAAATGCAAGAATGTGGCCAACCACCAATTGATATAGTGCATGAGCTTGCTCCAGACTTCGATATATCAACTCTTGGACAGTTGTAAGTGCTCCAATATTTTCAGAATTTCCTTCAAATTCAGTTGCCTGCATGTTGAATCGGTAGTAGACTAGTAGTTAGAGTCTGGAATTATAATGTCTTCTTTTCCTCTTTTTACCTGGAGATAGTAGGTCCTTTACTGTTTTTGGCCTATATATATTTCCCTAAATTTTTTGGATGATGGACTAAAAGCATGCAAGTATCTTGCCTATTCTTAATTTCGCTGCTTATGTGTCTACTGTGTGTATGATAGTATCCTATCAAGGTCTGAAAGTTCCACATCTTTGGATCAAACTTTTGACTTAATGGAACAGCTCCTGCAAACTGATCCTGGTCTCTGATCCTGGTCTCCTGCTTTCTGCGCAACTGGTAGAACCATTTTCAGTGTTCCAACTCGCCCAAAAAGAAAAAACTAACTCAATTCAACATGCCAAATCAATGAAAATAATAGATCAGAGAAACAATATTGCAATGGTTTGACAGTGGTTGCAAATTTGCTTTAGCCTTTATGGAAAGTGAGCTTTTACTCTTCCTCCGTCCCTGTTCGTCTTTCCCTTCTCCTATAAAGAACGAGTAAATTGTTTAAATATCTCCAGATCCTGTCCTGTCTGAGATCTGACAACCATCCCAGCTACCAAAGCAAAAGCAGCTGGCTAAAGAACATACTGCTGCATCATATGCTTAATAATAAATAGATAAACGAATTGATGGCATATGTCAGATGGGGAATTTCTCAGTCTCTACACCATTGTTCCGATGTTTTTGAATCTTTACCAATCTGATGAGATATATGTCTAAAAATTTGAGCCTTCTTAGTCCTTCGTCTGTCTAATAGAAAACATTTTTTAATCGTTAGTCCGATAGATGACGTTTTTGTTTCTGCTTGAAAATGGAACCCTGTAACTGTTTTGATGTTTAGCAGTATCTTCATTAGTGAATTGTGATTGAGCAGTCTCTCCTCTGGTTTTGCAGATCACCAGATATGCTCGAGTCGCAACAGAACTGCTGTATTATGTGAAGACACTGGTTCGACTATCCTGCTGGCCAACTTGCTCCTTAAATTGTTCTTTTACCATAGTAACAATATGCTGAGGGACATAAGTTATTTTTGGATGGAATTCAATTATGAGGTGATTGCTTATCTCATCTTTCTAATAAACGTGACGTGCATTCTTTTTATAGGTGTTAAACGAGTGGGCCGGGCCGGGCCGGGTTGCTATTTTTTGGACCCGTACGGGTTACGGTCCGGGCCGGTTACGGTTTGGGGCTTAACGGGTTTAACGGGTTCGGGTTCATCCGGGTAAAAATTGGACCGTAAGGGTTACGGGTTAAGGGGGCCGGGTCGGGCCGGGTTTAGTGTATTTTTTAATTTTTTTTGTATTTTGTATAACTATTGTAATTTGTATTAATTTAAAGATTACAAGTTATATTAATACAAAAGTATTAATATAAATTGCAAGTGCTACATTTATTTCAAAATTAAAGTTTGCATTTAAAAAGTAAATTAACAAAAAATAGTAAAACTAAATTTTCATGCATAATAAATTAACAATACTTCAAATTAATCTAACAAACTAAAACATTAAGCATAAATACGTCTAATAATTTTAAAATAACACAATTGTTTTAAAATCTTAAATACGAATTTCCGGAGGACGCTCAAGACAATACTTTATATGCCTTCTTAAACTGCATGTGCCAGACTTTGAACGAAAATTTAAGACTTTGACCACAGTTCTTGCACTTTACTTTCTGACCTTCTTTATTTTCTTCTACCACCTCAAAGTGTTGCCAAACATATGAGCGCACTCTAGAAGTAGGAGGCATGATTTAAATTGAATTGAGATTTGAGAATTGAGAATTTGAGATTGAGACTTGAAATCTTGAAAATTGGAGAATGAGAGAAATTGAGATTGAGAAATGAGAGTTGAGTGAAGAAATGAAGAAGAGGGGGGTGTATTTATAGTTTTAGAGAAGGTTAATTTTGTAAATTGAAAAAAGGTTAAATTTTAAAGAAACCGTTGCCAACGGTTAGTGGGCCCCACTTAATTCAAAAAATTAAAAAATAAACAAAAAAAAAGGTTGTACCGGGCCGGACCGGGCCGGTTTAACCGATACTCGGTACTGTTCACGTGGATCGGGTTTGACCAGTCCGGTTAACCGTTACCAAACCCCCTCTACCCCTCCTACCCAACCCCACCCGGCCCCCTATGTACTGGGCCGATTCGGTTCCGGTTTTAACTGGTCTAGGCCGGTTCGGTTACGGGTCAACCCGGCCCGTTAGACACCTTTAATTCTTTTCTTTCGTTTTGGTGTCAGTATATGGCATACCTTTCCATACAAAAAATGCTTGGAAAATCTTGAATGGTATTGCAGAATATTGAACTATTATCACAGCTCGATTTGTATCTTGAGCTTGGATCTTAGTTGTAGAGTTTCTAAAACTTTGTTTTTTGTACCAAATAATGAAAGATCAAATCTTGAAATGATAAAGTTAATTAGATCTGCATGTTGGCATGAGCTAACTTTTTCTACATTTCATCATGAAGTGGGCTCTTATTTTAGAAGGGTTAATACATATTGCTGGGACCCAAAATCCCAACCTGTTGTAACGGTGCCCAATACATTACTAGGTAAGTCGACAATCACATTACAACTACGCATTTGAATTAAAAACAAGATTCAATAAGCTCAACAATAGAAAATCTCATGGATAATTGATAAAACAATTGTAACTCAACTACAACAATCCCAAAATCCTGGTGTCATCGAGTACATGAGCTACTATTTGTCAACATAATATGAAACTCTACTACAACTGTTTGAGAAAATAGAACAATACTGAAATAAAATGAAAGGAAGGTGAGTCAAGGTATGCGGGCGTCATAGCAGCTACCTCGAATTCTCCAAATAGGTACTATCACCACTCTAGCAATCAATGCGTCCAGATGTACCTGGATTTGCACACGAAGTGCAAAGTGTATGAGTACAACCAACTCAATGTACTCAATAAGTAACATGACTAACCTTGGGATGAAAGCAGTGATGAGCTTAGAAAGATACAACCTGAATCAAAATAATGACAACACATGTATAACAAGATAATGACAGTAATAATTCAGAGAAATTTCCATATTCAGTTCGTACACAATACATAAATTTTGGTATGCTGTCAAGTTCAACAATTTAAGCCCAACACTAATAAATATGCGAAGTACAACTAGCATGAGGAATGTTACATCTCTATGCCTACATGTCAAATATGCATGTCAAATGTAGTGTAACAAGTGATAATCCCAAGTACTTTCACTCTCAGAGTACTCAATCTATTTATCTCATTTCCCACTCATCACACACAATTACTCAACACTGTACGGGTGCCTGGCATCAATGCCCCTCACCAAAGTACGTGTATATAAATCACCGTGCCTATGCTCATGGCTGGTATGTTAGACTCTGGAGGGGCAGATCCTGCCCAAGACTGAATCTAAGGCCTATAAAGCATGTTGCGACATGCAACCCCAATTACAATAATAAATAAGCCAATAAAGCTTGCTCTGGCATGCACACCGTTCCATAATAATAATAATAATAAATATAAAGTTAATATAGCCTGTTGCGGCATGTAGCCCGATCCACAATACCACTTACAGTCCGGCTTTCAGGCCCCAACTCAGACATCAATCTCTGTAGTCTCACGGGCTCACAAATCTCATACCGCTCAACCCAAACAATGATAACATGATGTAACACTAATGATAACAGAGATTGAGATATGATATGCAAATGAATAAACATGACTGAGTACATAATTGCAGCTTAAGCAAATAACTCAACAGCAGAAATAACCTCAGTGAGTTCTAATAGAATAAGCACATAGCCTAAGCATGATTTCTAACATGAATCACATCTCAATTACTCTAGTACGTAGGAATTATACGGATAAAACAAGACTAGATAACTACACAGTACCATAGAATCAATCGAGTCATAATAACCACGGTGCATGCTCACATGCCTGTCACCTAGCATGTGCGTCGCCTCAACACCAAGCATATAACATGTATTCCAAGGATTTATACTCTCAGTACCAATTTTAGAAGCGTTACTTACCTCAAAGTGTGCAATTCAATGCTCTAACAAATCTTTGCCTCGCGAATCGGCCTTCGAACAACTCGAATCTAGTCACAAACAACTTAATATAATCAACACAAGCTATATGAATCGATCACATACGATAAAGTTAAGTTATTTAACCAAATTCAAAAGGTCAACCCCAGCGCATGCTTCAGAACCCGACAAAATTCACAAAATCTGAACACACATTCAATAACGAGCCCAACGATACAAAAATTATTCAATTCTAACCATAAATTAACCTTCAAATTCCCAAATCTTACTCTCCAATACCTAGTCCAATATTCCCTAAATTTCACCTAAAAACACACAATCTAGATAGGAAAAACAATGTGTATTCAATACTAATGGACAAAAGTGATCAAAAGTCACTTACCTCTTGAATTGTAGTGAAATTTCTCTTAGAAATCGCCCCTAGCAGAGCGCCACAACTCTCCAAATGAGAAAAACCACGAAACCCTTCGAAATATAGTACTGGCAGTCAATCCGCACCTGCGGTCACTTAACCGCATTTGTGGACCCGCTTTTGTGGAAAAGTGGCTGCATTTGCGGCCCCAGACCTTCTTGTCCACTTTCGCTTATGCGGTCAAATATGCGCTTCTGTACACTTGCGCCACAATGCCCACTCCCTCGGAAACCCATCCATACTGCACTCCGCTACTGTGCTCCACTTCCCGCATCTGCGAGCTCACAGATGCAGACTACCCTTTGCACCTGTGCATTCCCCAACCCCCAGCATTTTCCGTACTTGCAATAGCCTGATCGCTTCTAGGGTCTCGCACCTACGACCAAATCCTCGCAGATGCAATTGTACAAGATTTGCAAATCTTCAGCATTTCCTCAACTCCAAACATCAATCCGAATCACTCCCGAGGTCCCCAGGACCCCATCCAGTCATTACAACACATCCTAAAATATCATACAAACTTAATCGAAGCCTCAAGTCATATCAAACAACATCGAAAACACAAATCGCACTCTTATTGAAACTAATGGATTTCCAACTTCCAAAATCAATGCCAAAACCTATCAAACCAATTCCGATTGACCTTAAATTTTGCACACAAATTATAAATGATACAACGGACCTATTCCAACTTTCAGAACCAAGATCTGATTCCGCTATCAATAGTGTCAACTCTCGTCAAACTTCTCAACTTTTCAACTTTTGCCAATTCATGCCAAAAGGACCTACAAACCTCCAAATCAATATTCGGACATACTCCTAAGTCCAAAATCACTATACCAAGCTATCAGAACCATCAAAACTTCATTCTGGAGTCGTTTACTCATAAGTCAACATCCGGTCAACTCTTTCAACTTAAGCTTCCAACTTTGGGACTAAGTGTCCCAATTCATTCCAAAACATCCCCGGAACCAAACCAACCACCCGGCAAGTCACATAACCAGAATTGAACATAGAATAAGCAATAAATGGGGAAATATGGCTACAATACTCAATACGACCGGTCGGGTCGTTACATTCTCCCCCTCCTAAATAAATGTTCGTCCTCGAATGAGTCTAGAATCATACCTGGAGTCTCAAATAGGTGTGGATAGCTGCTCCGCATCTCCCGCTCGGTCTCCCTAGTAGCCTCCTCGACTGGCTGACCTCTCCACTGAACTTTCACTGAAGCTATATTCTTTGATCTCAACTTTCGAACCTGCCGATTCAAAATGGCCACCGGCTCCACATCATAAATCAAATCTCCACCTAACTGAACTGTGCCGAAATCCAAAGCATGAGACAGATCAACGTAATACTTCCAGAGCATGGAAACGTGAAACACTAGGTGAACACCCGATAGACTAGGTGGCAATACAAGCTTGTAGTCCACCTCTCTAATCCTCTCAAGCACATCAAAAAGGGCCAATATACTGAGGGCTCAACTCGCCCTTCTTCTCGAACCTCATAACATCATTCATGGGTGAAATTCTAAGTAATACCTTCTCTCCCACCATATAGGCAACATCACGAACCTTGCGATTGGCGTAACTCTTCTGTCGAGACTATGTCATGCGAAGCCGATCCTGAATCAACTTGACCTTTTCCAAGGCATCCTTAACCAGATCCGTGCCCAACAACCTATCCTCCCATGGCTCAAACCATCTAACTGTATATCAATACCTCCTTCCATATAAGGCCTCATAAGGAGCCATCGCAGTACTTGATTGGCGGGTGTTGTTGTAGGCATACTCTACAAGCGGTAGAAACTGATCCCAAGAACCCCCTAAATCCATAACTCAAGCGCATAACATATCCTCTAATATCTGAATGGTGCACTCGGACTGTCCATCCATTTGGGGATGGAATGTTATGTAATGTTGTGCTCAACTCAACTCGTGTGCCCAACTCTCACTGCACTGCTCTCCAAAACTGCGATGTGAACCGCGTGCCCCAATCAAAAATGATGGACACGGGCACATCGTGAAGACGAACCATCTTATGAATTTAGATCTCAGCCACTCGCTCGAAAAAATAGGTAGTCACACCCGGAGTGAAGTGACAGACTTAGTCAACCTGTCACAATCACCCAAATAGCATCAAATTTCTTTAAAGTCTGTGGGAATCCAACAAGTCCATGGTGATACGCTCCCATTTCCACTCAGGAATTTCAAGCCTCTGAAACAAATGACCTCTGATGCTTGTACTTCACCTGCTGACAGTTTAAGCACTGAGCCATATACTCCACCATATCTTTATTCATTCTTCTCCACCAATAGTGTTGCGTCAAGTCTTGATATATCTTTGCGGCACCCGGATGAATGGAATATTGCGAACTGTGGGCCTCCTTAAGAATTAACTCACATAACTCATCCACATTGGGCACACAAATCTGACCCTCATCCACAACACCTCATCATCTCCAATAGACACCTCTTTGGCATCGACGTGCTGTACCGTGTCCTTAAGGACAAGCAAATGGGGATCGTCATATTGACGCTCTCTGATGCGATCATATAAAGAAGACCGAAAAACCACGCAAGCTAGAACCTGACTAGGCTCCGAATCATCTAACCTCACGAACTTATTTGCCAAGTCCTAAACATATTATGAAAATGGTCTCTCACCAACAAGAATATATGCAAGGATACACATACTCACCGCATTTCTACTCAAGGCATCGGCCACCACATTGGCCTTCCTCGGATGATACAAAATGGTAATATCATAGTTTTTTAATAGCTACAATCATCTTTGTTGTCTCAAATTTAAATCCTTTTGCTTGAACAAGTGTTGTAGACTCCAATGATCTGTAAATACACGACCAATACACATGGTCCACAATAATAGAATCACCCACCGACGTAGATACATGAACATGCGTAATTAAGGACTCACGGGGCATATCCAAATAATGAGCAAAATACGATGATACATATCAATAAGTGGAACTAGGGTCAAATAATATGGAAACATCCTTATGGCACACTGAAGCAATATATGTGATCACTGCGTCTAAAGAAACTGCCTATGGCCTGGCAGGAAAAGCATAGTATCGAGCCTGACCACCATTTGATCAGCCTCCCCTTCTAGGGCAACCTCGAGCTGACTGAGCGGTTGGTGAAGTAACTGGTGCGGAAGTCATAGCCTGACCTCTCTGCTGAACTGGACCTCTCATGAGACTAGGACAATACCTCCTCACATGACCCAACTCTGCACACTCGAAGTAACTTCGATCCACCAATGGCGGCGGGGACTAAATCAGACCTCGAGAACTAGAATAACCACTAGAAAGACCTGGTACAGATGAACCCTGGATTGATGGAGCACGTGATGAACTCTGAGTTGGGAGGGCACTGAAAGATGACTGACCCGGCCGAGCACTATATGAACCATGGTTAGCTGATGCACCACGATGAACCGGACGAGCCGTCTGAGCGAGCCTATAAAGACGACCCCTGCTGTGATAGGATTGTTCTCTACATGAGCTATAGTGTCAACATAGTCTGAAACTCTAGTACAACATTCTGAGAAAATAGAACAATACTGAAATAAAATGAAAGGAAGGAGAGTGAACATATGCATGCTTCATAAAAGCTACCTCGAAGTCTCCGAATTGGTATTATCACCACTCTAGCAATCACCACGTCCAGATGTACCTGGATCTGCACACAAAGTGCAGAGTGTAGTATGAGTACAACTGACCAAATGTACTTAACAAGTAACAAGACTAACCTTGAGCTGAAAGCAGTGACGAGCTCAGAAAGATACATCCCGGATAAAAATAATGACAATGCAGATATAATAAGATAATGACAGTAATAACTCAGAGAAACTTCCATATTCTGCTCGTACACAGTACATAAATTTTGGTATGCTTTCAAGTTCAACAATTTAAGCTCAACACTGATAAATATGTCAAGTACAACTAGCATGAGGAATGTTCATCTCTATGCCTATATGTCAAATACGCATGTCAAATATAGTGTAACACAGTGATAATCCCAAGTACTAACACTCTCAGAGTACTCAATCTGTCTATGCCATCTCCCACTCATCACACACAATCACTCAGCACTTTACGGGTGCCTGACATCAATGCCCAGCACCAAAGCACGTGTATATAAATCACAGTGCTTGCGCTCATTGCTAGTATGTCAGACTCCGGAGGGGCGGATCCTGCCCAAGCGCGAATATAAAGCCTATAAGGCCTACTGCGGCGTACTGCCAGATCTATAATAATAAATAAGCCAATAAAACCTGTTGCGGCGTACAGCCCGATCCATAATAACAATAATAGATATAAAGTTAATATGGATTGTTACGGCATGTAGCCCGATCCACAATACCACTCACAGTCTGGCTAACATATGTTGCTTCTCATTTTCTTGTGCCCTACAGAAAACAGACTTAAAGAAATCTACGTGAAAGTCGAAATTTAGTGCAACCGTAATTTAACAACATTTAAACTCACATGTGATGTCAATCGTTAGTTCCATTTCAAGAAGTAATAGTCTAAAAGACTTAGAATTCATTGGTCAATGTCATGTGGCTTGTCCTGTATCATCATCCAATAGTTGCATGATTTTTCTAGCCATAAAAACTTACCAAAGTCTAACAAGTTTTGATATATCAAGATGGAGAAATTATAGGGGCAAATTGGTCTTTCTAATACTACAAGTTTTCCTTTTCAACGTCATCTCAGACTTTATTCTACATATTTCACCAAGATTTCCATACTCCAAATATGTTAACGAAAAGAAAATTTACACTCCTTTTTGTTTTTTATTTCTTCCTTTCCATTATCTTGATAGCAAGACCACTTCTTTAAAGATAACATGTAAACACGAAAAGAGATTTGAGGCTGACGATGATTTATTTGGCAAATATAAATAGAACAAAACACTCCCTCCTAGGGTTGTGCCCGGATCGGATCGAATGGGATTTAGCACATTTTGGATTCGGATTCGGATTTCGGATTCTAGAAAATACAATTTGAATCTGATCCGAATTATATCGGATCGGATTGGATTTTAAAGTTTGGATCGGATCGAATTTCGGATCGTATTATTATGCCTCAAAGTTGCAAATTAATATGTACATTTTCTTTGTAAAAGAGACAATACATTAAGAAAAATTCATGTTTGTGCAATTATGAGAGTACTATGGTGTCAATATAGCTAAATCTAGCAATTGTAAAGGTAATAACTTGAAGGAAGATGTAATGAAAGTACTGATTATCATAAATTAAGTGTAATATTTATACATGCCCTAATAATTTCGGATCGGATTAAAATATACCAATCCGAATTTGATCCGATCCGATCCGAAATCTGAAATTGAATGGATCGGTTCGGATTTCGGATATCTGATCCAAATGAACAGCCCTGCTCCCTCCAGAAGAGGCCATGCCAATTTACTTGACACTTCGTATTCATTAAAGGTCAACGTGACCAATTCTCAATCTAAATCTTAGTATATTAATTCAAACAACAGTGACAATGACAATAAATAAAGGTTTACATTGTCAATGTATATAACTCAAATCAGTAAATAAATAAAAGAAGTTAAGAACCTTTCTAATATACATGTTAGCAAAAGAAATAATCAGTGAGAAACTGTAGCTTAACTCACATTAACTAATGAATCTTTTTCCTGGAGTAACATTCAAGAATTAATAGACCTGAAATAGTCCCATGTACAACACAAATATCATCAAAATTCTAAATTGTGCAACTCACATTAGTACCCACAACAGAATTCCTTTCTTTTACACAGACTGAGGCAGCTAGAATAGCACAAGCACACTTCAAACTCCCACTATGCTGAGCAACGAATTTGGAGATGTTTCTGAAGTAGTAAATCTCCTGTTGAAGGATTCAGTACAGTTTGTTAGAACCAGCAGGTGCTGCAGATTCACTTAACTTAGGCAAGAATCCTTCCCTTTCAAGTGAAACATGAAGAGAAGACTTGATTTTAACCAATGCCACCCATAATGCTGGGGAAGCACAGAAAGCATATCCAAATACAGCCATTGCTCTTACAACACCGTCGTTGTACCAAGGGTACGCCATCACCAAAAGGGCCCCAAGGATTCCAATCCATGGTACTAAAACAGGTAGCATTGGCAAAAGGAATGTATTCACTGTTATACAGGATAGTGCAAAGGAACCGAGTAAGTAGAGACTCCAGCCAACTAGTGGATGAACTGTACGAGGAATGATGAAGAAAGGAACTGTGTAGGCAGCAAGAAT
This sequence comes from Nicotiana tabacum, assembly GCF_000715075.1. Classification (NCBI taxonomy): domain Eukaryota; kingdom Viridiplantae; phylum Streptophyta; class Magnoliopsida; order Solanales; family Solanaceae; genus Nicotiana; species Nicotiana tabacum. Next base: position 51,916,301 of record NC_134087.1, on the reverse strand, counting down.
GGACCATATAGCAATCAACTTCAGGCCAGTTCGTAGTAAGAAGATACTCTTGCTATCATCATGGCGATAGCACAACTTAGTTAAATTGGGGCGTGCTAGGCGTGTCATTACAATAAGTCCTAGGTAAAATATAGCTTGGATCAGCACTGCTGTCATCTCAGCACCATACCTGCCAAATACAAACAGGTCAATTGTTATTGTCCTGACTCCTGAGCATCAAATATCTCAGGCTACAAGTATAGTAAATCTTGAAGATTTCGGATGCACATCAAGAAGAAGTTAAAGTGTTCAGCAACAGGGATGAGAGAAGTAATCAATTCATGCTATTTTATAGAAACATCGGGTCCCATAGATCTTGCAGTTAATTGCTACGTAAGTCAGGTAAGTAATTTCAGCTCATTTTCTAAACTCATTGACAACAATCTCCAGACGAGTATGATGGTTAATCTAGGAATAATCTTTCATGTGTATATGTCACTCAAAGCAGAAAGTGTTGTAATCTTACCCAACAGTTAGACGTCGTTGTTCATGCCACTGGATGCCCAAAGGTAAGACAGGCCACGACCACCAATACCATGGTTTTAACCATGGTGCACCGGGGAATGTAATGACACTATTACGTCCACAAGGTACTGACCAATGGAGTTTGAGATCTAAAGAATGAAAAGTAGAGTACCGTTATAAATTGTCAAAGACTCTACAAAACTGCACAGTGAAATATGACAAACTTTGTTCAGTAAACATATTTAAAGAGTCTCAAAAGTGAAAACTTACAATAATAAGACGCATCCATTTGGTAACCTAAAGGAAGCCTGTAATTTCCTTGGAGCTTAGAACCATTAAGAGGAGGATGGAACATTGGCTGATCAAGTAAATCTGGGAAGTGGCCTCCAATAAAACCTTGGTCTGCGCCGTCTTGGTTTTCCCTCCCAATCTCTATCTGATGAATCATGTCATTGAACACCTTTTTTGATGGCTGCAATTTAGCTCATGTAAGAAAGATGCAGTTTTCAATTGAAGTCAATCAAGAACCACTAGCCGATTAAGTATTTGGAAAATTATGAGATTCAGGTAGTTCTTCTCAGAACAACAAACAAAAGTCTAAGCCAATAACTCTAGTCATACAGACGAGTTGCCAACATTAGCAAATTAATTAGTCAGGCTAGTGTACTATTAAAAGGCATTAAACTAATTTACCTGCAAGACAAATAGACCAGTGTGGAAGATGCAGGGATTAATGAAGACAGCACAAAACTGGCCACATTGGAAAAGTTCATCAGTCTTCTGGAGGAAAAGGTTGTCAGCATCAAGCATGACAACCCTGTCATAATCTACGAGGCTCCATGCGTAAAGTTTGTTCAGTGTCAGCTTGAATCTCCAATTAGGATTGAGACAGTACGGATTGTTCAGATTTTTAACTCTCACCACCTTTGCACCATCTTCCTGTTCTCTGCATACAAAGTACGTAAACGAATGGTTACTTAATTTTCAAGGTTCACATTGTCTTTACATGAAATGGATATCTCGGCAACTGGCACTATAACAATGACATTACATAACTTCAACAGAATGGATGCAACAGTAAACAATGAGATAACGTACTTAGTTTCACACTTTACGTAGTTATATATGTTAAGCTGCATAATTTACTTGATGAAGTTAGATTTTTTGTAACTGTTCTTGACTTGAGATGATATAATACCCCCTCCCCGGCCGGGGATCATAGTTTCAACTTATCAAGATGGCGAAATGAGTGAAAAAACTGGAGTAATATCTCAGCTGATCAAGCTGGACATATATTCTTTGTTACTATCACTATCACTTTGCTTGTGTAGATAAACTTTTGATTGTGCTATCCTCGTTCATTGCAATTGGGAATATACCAATATTTTTTAAAAGCATTTTCTTTGAAGAGGAACACTCAATTGAGAATAGACCACTTTAGGTCCCAAATAAGATAGGAAAACCAGAATATGCTTACTTTAAAAAAAATACCAAAAGGCAACATTGGATAAGTTAAAACACAATTTGCAAATATTCTAATGAAGTAGCACTTTTGATAACTTCTATTCTTCCTACATGCGCAAAGCAATCATAGTCATCTTAACCATAAATCCTAAAATAAAGAATCAAAAAGGAATAACCTTTGTTGAACAAATATACTTCATTCATATCCAGTGAATAAACTAAAATAGATTAACATAATAAATAGAATGACGTATACCATTAAAACTTGTAGATTTGTTCATATTTAGGTAAACTTAATAGAATATATGTTGAGCATATCATCTAAAGTATATATCTTAATCATGTAATAAGAAAGACATTTTTTATCGTTGTATGATCTATAGGTCACGGACTCGCGGGTTCGAGCCGTGGAAGCATCCACTAATGCTTGCATTATGGTAAGGTGTCTATATCACAACCATTAGGACGCGGTCCTTTCCCGTACCTAACGTGAACACGGAATACCTCGTGTACCGAGCAAATCGTCATGTCTCGAGTCTAAATTGTGAGCACCAAAATAACATGGGTCCAGCAATGTCACAAGTGACTTTCCCAAAGCCTTGAAAAAGTGGCCATAATATTATATTATATTAGCTGTGAAAAGAACAAAGAGCAAAAGGAGCACTTCCAAGAAGCAACCAATTCATACAAGTTCCTTTGCAAACCAAAACTCATTGGCCCAGAAAAAGCTTATTTTTATTCTGCCAACTTTATCACAATTTTTTAGTGTACCATTTCTTCTTATATACAACGATCTTAACAAGTTTTTTTTAGACACTATTGAACTATAAATAACAACATTCAAATTTCAATGAATGGGGGAGATATTTTTAATTTTAGTAATTACACAAAAAATTTTGGTAAGTTAATGTTGTGGGCCATGTGGCATATCACATTCTAGAAGAAGAAGAAGAAAAAGGAAAAAAAGAAAAGTTTCCAATTATTTTCTCAGTCTTATCTCTTCATGTCAATTATCCCTAAAATTTCTAAAACAACAATATCCTAATTGTCCCGTGGTGTTCTTCGATTGTCGTCGTTTAGCATGAAACACATAAAAAATAAAGTCATTTTCGTCTCCTGCACTCAGTGGATCAGAATAAAAATGATGGAAAATTTTGTAACAGCATGTGAGTTAACAGCTAATTTTTGTATAATCTATTTTGGTAGTTTAGGAAATCCTACGTATGTTTGAGCTGGCAAAATCAAGATGGCCAAAATTGTCAACTAGTCCCTAAACTCCAAACTGGCCTCCTTTTACGAGCTCTAAACCTACAACAACAACAACGACAACAACAACAACAACCCAGCAAAATCCCATTAATGGGGTCTGGGGAGGGTAGTGTGTACGCAGACTTTACCCCTACCCTGAACGGGTAGAGAGGTTGTTTCCGAAAGACCCTCGGCTCAAAAAAACAAAAAGACAAAAAGGAGACAATATTAGTATCAACAAAGAAATCATATGAAAACAGGAACATCATAAACTTTAGAAGAAAGATTCAAAGCAAAAGCGATAGCTAGTAAATAGTTCCTGCGCTGAAAAGTGAAATAGTAAGACACAACATTGCCACTAACTATCCTAGACAAAAACCCTACCAGACTGGTACCTAATCTACAACCCTAATACTCGATCTCCACATCTCCCTATCCAGTGTCGTGCCCTCGGAAATCTGAAACCTCATCATATTATGCCTGATCACCTCTCTCCAATACTTCTTAGGTCGCCCTCTACCTCTTCTCGTGCCCTCCACAACCAACTGCTCACATCTTCTAACTGGCGCATCTGGGCTTCTCCTCTGAACATGCCCGAACCATCTGAGTCTCGCTTCCCGCATCTTGTCATCAATGGGAGCCACATGCACCTTCTCCCGAATATCATTATTCCTAATCTTATCCATTTTAGTGTGCCCGCACATCCACCTCAGCATCCTCATTTCCGCTACTTTCATCTTCTGGATATGTGAGTTCTTTACAGGCCAACACTCAGCCCCATACATCATGGTCGATCTAACAACTGCTTTATAGAACTTACCTTTGAGTAACGGTGGCACTCTCTTATCACACAAGACTCCAAATGCTAACCTCCACTTCATCGATCCTACACCAATACGATGTGTAACATTCAATCGATCTCCCCTCCCCCTGGATAACCGACCCAAGGTACTTGAAGCTGCCTCTACTTGAAATGACCTGTGATTCAAGCCTCACATCCACGTCCATTTCCCCTGGCTCAGAGCTAAACTTACATTTCAGGTATTCCGTCTTCGTCCTGCCCAGCTTGAAACCCTTAAACTCAAGAGCCTGTCTCCAAACCCCCAGCCTATCGTTAGCCTATTCAGAATAATTAAAAAGTAAGATGGAAATAGGAATAGACCCATTCCAACTTCAGTATATTTTTCCACGTCTCAACAAAATTAGTAGTACTAAAATAGGTCAGTTTGGTTAACAGGCGCCCTTTCACGTGGCCCTCCCTAGCACTCACCATTTTAAGCTCAACACCCCAAGTTCAATAACGAGTAGAAAATAATACTCTATTGTATAAAATGACAAAAGACATACCTACCAAGAAGGTTCATAACCCAAGCATGTCAAATAATATAATTCCAATTAAGCCATCATTTGAACATAAATTTAATTATAATTTTTTTATAAAAAAAATTAAAGTTTTACGAGTAAAAAAATTCAAAAACTTGAAAAATTAATCTAAATCAAGTTTTGAAACTTAAAATATTTATCTTTAAAAACTGCCCAAAAATTGCTCATTTTTTATAACTAAATAATATTTTTAATATGTTTAAAAATAAAAAATTTATGGTGCTAAAGATATACAAGAGTTCAAAATATAAAAAGGAGCAAATTTAGATAGAGTTCAAAATATACTCACAGTGCCAACTTATCAATAACAAACAAATTATGAGGAGAAATTGTCTTATTTTCTTTCTTTTTTTCACTTTCCGGTCAACAATGTTCAATTTACTACAGCGATGGAGAAAATGAGAAATGAGACTTACAGTGTTCGAACCCAGCGAAGAGGAACGTCAAGTGAAGCAATAACGACGAGATCGGCTTCAACGCCTAGCCGGGAAAGTGATCGGAGCATGACACGTGTCGCTACGTAGAACTCGTAGTCTCTTGGTGTTCCCATATACATCATTGTCGCATACGCATTTCTGTGTTGCGCCCCATTTTTCCTTTCATCTAGAAACGACGCCGTTTCAGCCCCACGAACTACTAATGTCGCCGTTGCTAACGAAATCATCAAAACCCAAAACCCATATACAAACAACAAGCTCACTTTCCCTATCATCTTCTCTTTTTTCTGTATTTTCGAAAAAAAAATGATGTTTTTTCTTATGACATTGTCCACTACTAGCTTGAAGAGTGTCTAAAGTTCACCGGAAAAACAAGATTCCGTTGAAAATATGGCTGCACCACCTCTTCTATAGCTTTCTATCAAACTCCTCAATGACCAATCTTCACAGAATATTAACAACAGGTTTCTGTTCTTTTGGTGAAAATAAAGAAGGGGATCTGAGGGGCTGAGAGTATGGAATGGAAGGTTGGAATAAAGTTAAGGAGTTTATGGAAAAAAGCCGGCTTTTTATAAATTTAAATATTTTTACTGTATAAATTTCTACGACCAGCTAGTGCCTAGTGGAGTAGTAATATTTTAATAATTATTTTTATTTGTTGTTTCGAGGTGTACTTGTTTTTTTGAGATATATGTGGGACTGCATGTTGGAAGTGATGGGTTGTGCGTTGGTTTTTTCTGTACGTTGACTAGATTTACGGGTAATTTTGGATTACGCGGCAGAGATATTTTTGTCTTAAGTAGTAATTATGAACAGATATCTCTTACTTAAAGAAATGCCTAATTACCAAATTTTGTTTTCTTCGCTGCAATGGGAATGGACCAGCTAATAGCTATTGTTTCTACTTTCTACATAAACAGAGACGTTACAGCTTGTTGCAGTGTCCTGTACGGAAGTAAACGTTTAAGGACACATAGTTCTTTTCTTTTTACATTTTTAAAAAAAGATTCATTTTATTTTCCCACTATAACAAAGGAAAAAAATACTAAAGAAAGATAAAAGACATTCAAAGCATTTAAATTTGAACCATTCCATTCGTTGTCTATGACTTTGTGATGAATATTTTGATTCGTTCTGGCTATGCTTTTAAACCCTAATTCTTCTAAGTCGTTAGGCATCTCCAACCTTTGCCCTATTTTTGATCTATTTCCCCATTTTGGGATAACTTGTTAGAATATATTATAAGTCATGCGTATTGTTATAGTATTCTTTATGAACAATTATTTATTTACTTGTTTAAATTCAATAAAATTTCATTTTAAATAGATCATGTGTGTCACACCTCATTTTTCCGCCCCCGCAAGGGTACATGGGAGTTTTTTTCAATTAAAGGACAATCGAAACGGGATTTGTTTGTTTATTTCAGAGTCGCCACTTGGGAGATTTAGGGTGTCCCAAGTCACCAATTTTTAATCCCGAATCGAGGAAAAGAATGACTCCATATTACAGTCTGCGTACCAGAAATCCGGATAAGGAATTCTGTTAACCCGGGAGAAGGTGTTAGGTATTCCCGAGTTCCGTGGTTCTAGCACGGTCGCTCAACTGTTATATTCGGTTTGGTTATCTGATTTTATACAAATATGAACTTATGTGCAAATTTTATCTTTTTACCGCTTTCCTAATTGTTATTATTATTTTTACAAGAATGTGAACATTGTTTAAAACATGTCTTTGGATTACGTCACATGAAATGCACCCGCAATCTGGAACACATTTTTATTCAATGTTTTGGGATTTGGATTTGGGTCGCATGAAATACGCACCCGAGTTTAAGAAGATAACATTATTAAATACGCGCCTAAAGCGACTAGCGTATCATTATTTTGGGTAGGGCCGTGAAATTTGCTAAAACGGCTCCTCCCGAATTCTAAGCAATTAAATGTACATTTATTGAGGGCCCCGCAATCTATACATTTTATTAAGCGAGACTCATCTCATTTATTTTAAATGGACAAATCTTAAAGCGACTACATTTTTCTATAAAAATTAGTCTCTAAAATAAAGAAAGAAAATCCTAATTAATTACTAGCTTTTTTATTATTTTAAGAAACATGACATGCTAATTGCTAGATTAATACAAATATTGATGAAAAAGGAATTTTACTCAAAATTTCGAAATTATAAATAAAATAAAAGTTCAACAACTAATATCGAAAAGAATCAAATACAACTCAGCATTGTTATATAAAAAAATTATTGAGATTAATTATTCACAACCATTTGAAACTAGATTTAACTATAATTACTAAAGCTTATTAGAAAGTTTATTAGACTTAAACGTTCTTCTAATCTTGCTTGAACTCAAATCATGCCTTAATGCCTAATTTACGAAATTTAATTTAAATTCATGCCTTAGCTAAATTTAGCTACTTATTCATGATTAACCTACTGTTGATAATCTTGAAACCTTCATAACTAGTGAATTAACCCGTTTTGCCAAACCGATTCATTAAAGACTAACTTATGTTATTTTTTCTTATTCCAATTATTATTCAGTAATACATGAAATAGCTTAAATACAATCAACAAAAGGAACAAAGAAAAACGAAATTAAAACTTCAAAATTTCATTCTTCATATGTATTCATGCTTCCACATTATTAGCTTGCAATAGCTAGTATTACAGTCGTGTACCTGGTATTGGAAACAAAAGAAGATGAAGATGAGAATCAGCAGCAGTAATAACAATACAGCACAGCAACAACAGCCCAGCAACGGTAACAACCCAGGAACAGACCGGTGGAGTAGTAATCCCAAAACAAAAGCTTCAAGCTTTTATGAAACAACAACAATTAATGCTGACTTCGAACAATGAAAGAAAGCAGAAGATTTTTTTTTAGTTTTTTTTTATTTGAAAGTTTAAATATTTTTCGGAATTTTTCTTTCTCTCTTAAATATTCAGCTCTTTTTTTTCTCTCTCTTATTCTCTCTATTCTTCTCTGTCCGTTCTTTTTCTTATTCTCCTTCTTCTTATTCCTCCAAAATCTGATTCAAGACCCTATTTATCTCTCATCCCAAACCCTTTAATCCATTAATAAAACCACACTTTCTCCTACCAAACCCATCATCTTCCTACCCATCCCCCAATACATTAAACTAGTATATCAAACCAACCCATTACATCTTGTCCCCCATGCCTACCATAAACAATTACCATATTCCCCTCCACTACATTTTGTCTTGTCCCCCATTTATATTAAACAATTATATCACCCACATCCCATTACATTTTGTCCCCCATGCTTAAAATAAAGAATTATTCAAAATGTTCAATTACCAAACTACCCCTCCGACCTTACTAAAATTACCAATTTACCCCCTGAAAGTGCTGCAAATTACCAAACTACCCCATCAGCTATAACCAATTCACTTAATCAAACTCAACCAAAATATAGCCAATAAGACCAATTTCTTAACCAAACTCAACAACAAATCATATGAACAACATGAACAATATCAAATTAATGTGAATGAATTATCCATATTGGGAACCAATCCTGGTTAACTCAGACCAAAAATGGATGAGCAAGGAAACAACAATATTAACAACGCAATACATAATTCATCAACGAATCAAAAACCAAAAACATAAACTCACATTAAATCACTGGATTAAAATGAACTTCAAACCAAGATGAACATGAATTAAATCAACTTTAACAACAAAACATGACGGATTCAAATGATTAAACCATCATATTTCTCTATTACAAATAAAATTTTTTAGACAAATAACAAAACAAAACCGAAGAAGAAACAATTATGAATTTAAACTTGAATCTAACAACATTAACAATTTCTGAAAAATACATAAAACACATGAAACACATTGAAGAAATAATTAATTAAACTTCAATTTGTATCTAACCAACATTAAACTAACAACTTTTTACCTAAACAACAAACAAGAACAATAAAACAAACATGAAACAAACTGAAAAATTAACAAAACAATGAACACGAAACAAAACAAAAATTTCCCGATTTTAGATTTGAGAATATAAAAAACAAAATACGAACAAAATGTAAAAACTCAAAACCACTAACCGGATCGAAACAACGAATAACGATGGACCTTCAAGACGAACTTTGGATGAAAATAAATCTGCCCGAAAACCTTGAAACCAACCTAACTCGAATTTTCCCAGCAAATATCTTGGCGAGCAGGAACGGGGTTTGTTTCGACTCAAATGCCTGACGAAGCAGTAGCAAACACCACAGAAGCGATGGGGTTTGGGTTAGAGTGGAGTTTGGAGATGAAAACGATGATGGTTTGGGAAGGTTTTCCGGCGGGTTCGACGCTATCGTGAATGGGAAGAGGCAGAAGAAGCAACAGGGTTCATTTGTGTTGTGTTCTGCAGCTGTTGGTCTGGTTGAGGTGGAGGAGCAGCAGCAAACCAAACATGGCATCCATGGCGATGGGCTGACGAGCGACGGGGAGCAGCCATGGACGACGAACGCAGCAGTGATGGTTGACGCAGCAAAAGCAACTTGGTTTTGGAGTGACGGGGTCTGTTTGGACGTAACAGAAGCAATCAAGAAGCAGAAACAAGAGCAGTAGCGGCTCGTCGAGGAAAAATATGAAGCAGACAGCGATGGGGTTTCAGGTTTTTTGGTCGAGGGTTTTCCGGCGAAGAAGAAGACGAAGTAGCGGCGGAGGAGCTGGTCGTGAGGCGGAGGCTGGTGGACTGGAGGGTGGTCGACGTTGGGCAGCCATGGTTGGAGCTTGGTGAAGCTTGGAGAAGAAGAAGATAGGGAGGGGGGGATGGTTTAGGTTTTTAGGGTTTGGGTTTTTGTTTGTTTTGTAAAAATGTAAGATAATAGGGGTGTTGGGTCTTTGGGTTATGGACCGGGTCGACCCGATTTAAAATGGACCGGGTCATGGGGAAGGTTGGACAATTTTCTGGGCCTGTGGCTTACAATTGAAGAAGTGGCCCAATCCGATTTTTCTTTGTATTTTTGCTCTCTTTTCTTCTTTTTTTTTTCTAAAACTAAATTATAAAAATACTTAAATTATTATTAAGAACAAAATTAAGTTATAAAAGCGCAGATTAACTCCCAATAACAATTAACGCACATTTAAGTAATAATTAAGCGTAAAATTATATATTTGGACATTAAATGCTAAAAATGCAAACGATGCCTATTTTTGTAATTTTTATTTTTTTGTAAAACAAACTTAATTACTAACAATTGTATAATTAAATCCTACATGCAAAATGCGACATATTTTTGTATTTTTATTAATTTAACAAATAAACATGCACAGACAAATACAAATAATTATTCAAAAATATCACAAAATTGCACACCAAGGAAAATTATTTTATTTTTGAATTTTTTGGGAGTAATTCTCATATAGGGCAAAAATCACGTGCTTACAATGTGTTGGTTTGTGCGTCCATTGCTTACATAGTAGATGATTTAGTGTATAGAGTTTAGCTTATACACGGAAGATTAAATCATCAGTTCTTGTAAGACATAAAAGTTAATGTTCACAATCTAATGATGGAATTGGACAAATCATCGGAATGATTGTAGCACAAGATTAAATATAATTTATCTTGATTATGGGAATGGTTTAATTCCAACTTCTTGTGCTAGTACATTTTGTATGTATTGAACGGATCAAGTAGAGATGAGTATTTTATACTGACTTTATAAAATAATTTCTCTAGTCCATTTAATGTACTTATACTCTTAATCCTGATATAATTATTATTAGCTGTGTATGTCACTTGTTGTTTTGATTTATTAAAAGGCGAGATTCTTTCGCGAGTCAATAAGCCTGGTAAATTGGATAACAATGATATACATTGGCGAAGTAATAATTAGTTGATGGAATCCATGTCTCGATTTTGAGATTGATGATACTCCTTTATGAAAGCTTATAAGTTTTCATGTGTAAACCGGGCCGGTGGATTTTGTATCCGACACATGAAATAAGTTAAGTGTAAGTCTAAAGGAAGTAATCAATAAATTAAATAGTCAGTAATTTAATTTGATTGATTAGTATCTGAATCTTAACATGGGGAGTTAAATAAGGTTTTATGGAAGAATTTCGAAATTGAACTAAGGAGTGCAATTACGAATTTTTAGTGGAATAATTCGTAATTTATTATGATGGAAATTAGTTTCAGAATTTCGAAATTAATATCATAATAGGAAGCCTTGTTAATTAAATTTTGTGGTCCCTACTGTGCCTAAATAATAGAAAATAGTGGAAACTGTTACTTAGTGGGAAAGAAAACTGGAAACCGTCCCTTAGTGGGAGAAGGAAACCTAACAGGTTTTGAAAACGGTTTTGACCTAAAAAATGCAGCTATATATATGGATATAAGGGCTGGACGTTTTTTACATGATTCTGACTGCGGTTTCTACTAGAATTTTGCCCACCCAAAATTCTCTATTTTCGGTTATTGTTTGGGTAACACAGTAGAAGACTGTGGAAATCTGCTAGTGTGTTTTCAACTGAGGAACTGGAGAACGACATAGATTTGTTGTGTTTACGCTTCAAGAGGTAATCCTAAAATCTCCATACGTGCTAGTTGTTTAGATTACACGTGAATAAGATTTTGTTATTGCTTCCGATGTGGTATATATTCCAACAATTGGTATCAGAGCTTACACACGTCTAATTAAATAATTAGGATAAACCATAAGGATTAATATCATGTTCTATATGCAAGTTTTGAATTACATGTAAAGTTTGTTTTTCTGAAAACCTGCACTGTTTTTTGGTGTGATTATCTGTTATGGGTTGTGTTGATTATTCTGAAAACTTGATGTATACTTTTAATATTGGTGATGTTGAGTTAGAATAATCTGAAAATTGAATTTTATCATGTAAAACGGAAAAACACGTTTTGCTGAATTAGGGCAGAAAATCGGAGGTCAAAAAGTTGACGAACTCCGATTGACCTGAAACTTGGCAGGTCCATGCGAAATGGCCCAGTGAGCAATACGCATGGATTTCATCATGACTGAAGTCGTTTTTTGGGTGTTCGGGGTCGTTTAGATGGTGTTTTTGCTGTTTTTCTAAAATTATGAAATTTTTTTTAGTTGTTTTTAATTCCAGTAATTGTGGGGATCAATTCCCTTGGTCCCTGGGCTTAAAAAATCAGTGATATAATGTTTTTACACGTTGACGTAGGTCTTCTTCCATATCGGATAAAAATATTATGAATAATTACTATGTTATACTAGTCATTGATTATTTGTATTTACTCTCCATCTGAGTATGCATGTTGGTTCAATGAGACTAATATATGTTGAATGTTGATATTCACTTGGCTTAAATTAACAGTTTACTCTCCATCTGAGTATGACATGTTTAAGTTTATGGAGTGAAAATCTGTCGTTATATATGTATATTGCAAGAATAGCTTCTTTCCCATCGAAATTTGTTATTCAAGGTGCATAGATTGTATATATATAATGTGTTTTGAATTTTAATGTTCATAATACAAACTGATTTGATCTATTTAAATATTTAATGTCTCCCAGATTAACAATGACTGCTTTTAATCCCCTTACTGCCATTCTTACCCAAAACAAACTTGAGGGTCCAAATTATGTTGATTGGAAACGAAATTTGGATATTGTTCTAATTGCTGAAGAGTACAAATTTGTGCTCGATGAGGTGTGTCCAGAAAAACCTGGAGATGATGCCACAGATGATGAACAAAAGGCTTACCAGAAATGGATTAAGGCTGATGAGATGGCGCGGTGTTACATTTTGGCATCCATGTCGAATGTTCTGCAACATCAGCATCAGTCGATGGAGTCTTCTTATGACATTCTGGAAAATCTCAAAGAAAAGTTCGGAGATCAGAATCGTGCGGCTAAGCAGACTGCCATGAAAGCCCTTCTGAATACCAAAATGGTTGAAGGTTCATCGGTCAGGGACCATGTTCTGAAGATGATGAGTCTTCTGAATGAACTAGAGGTCCTTGGAGCTAACATTGATAAGGACACGCAGGTTGAAATGATCCTGCAGACTTTGCCTGACAGTTTTCAGCAATTTCGCCTGAATTATAACCTGAACAAAATGGATTTTGTCCCTTGCGAAATTGTTGAATGAGCTGCAGTCGACAGAGACTATTATCAAGTCCCAAGCTCCTCTCGTGGCATTGAATTTTGAGGCAGGTTCTTCTTCTAAGCCGAGAGTCGGGCAGAAAAAGAAAAAGGCTCAAAAACCATCTGTTGGTGGCGCGACTGCTGGTGTGAAAAAGGCTAAGAGCAAGTGTTATCACTGCAAGCAGCCCGGGCATCATAAGAAGCAGTGTCCAACTTATCTGGCCAAGCTGAAAAATAAACCAGGTGATTTACATCTACTTGTCATTGAAACATTTTTAGCGGCTATTTCTACCATGTCATGGTGTGTAGATTCGGGAGCCACTAATCATATCTACACTTATTTGCAGGGGTTTCAGGTAATGCGGCGGCTAAGTAAAGGAGAAATCAATGTTTATCAAGCAGACGGTTCAGCAGCCCCAGCTTTAGCATTAGGAAATATTAGTATTTCGTTTGGTAGTGGTAGAGTTTTAGCTTTAAAAGACACATTATATGTACCTTCCGTTAGAAGGAATTTAATTTCGGTTTCTAGCGCTATGAGAGATGGTTATGATTTTAATTGTCATGACGTTGATAAATGTGTTATTACTCATAATAAGCGTTATCTCTCTTCGGCTATATTGATTAATGGTCTTTTTGTTGTTGACTTTATTCCTAAACCGTTACCACCTAAAGAACTGAATAATGTTGATTTACCAAGCAAGAGAAAACGTTCTTCTGAATTGAGTGAAACATATTTATAGCACTTGCGTTTGGGTCATATAAATCTGAACAGAATTTCCAGGTTGGTCAAGGATGGACCTTTAAGTTCATTGAAAGTGGAGGCACTACCAACTTGTGAATCTTGTTTAGAAGGAAAAATGACAAAACAAAATTTTCCCTTAAAAGGAAATCGGGCAAGTGATAAATTAGAATTAATTCATTATGATTTGTATGGTCCAATGAATGTCCAAGCAAGAGGTGGTTTTGAGTATTTTGTGACTTTCACAGATGATTACTCAAAATATGGATATATTTATTTGTTGCATCGAAAGTCTGAATGTTTTGAAAAGTTCAAAGAATTCAAGACTAAGACTGAAAAACGACATAATAAACATATCAAGACACTACGATCTGATCGTGGTGGGGAGTACCTCTCTACGGACTTCATTGGTTATTTATCAGAATGTGGAATTACATCTCAATTATCTGCACCTGGAACTCCACAACAAAATGGTGTAGCTGAAAGAAGAAATAGGACTCTTATGGAAATGGTTAGATCAATGATGAGTTATTCCGATTTGCCTTCGTCTTTTTGGGGACATGCCTTAGAAACGGCGAATTATGTTCTGAACTTAGTTCCTTCAAAGTCAGTACCCTTGACCCCTACAGAATTGTGGACTGGGTGCAAGCCTAGTCTGCGGCATATTCGAGTTTGGGGTTGTCCGGCACATGTGCTAAAGGGGAAAACGGATAAATTGGAGGCAAGAACGGATGTATGCGTGTTTATAGGTTATCCAAAAGGGACGAAAGGTGGTTTATTCTATTGTCCTAAAGAGAAAAAGGTAATTGTTAGCACAAATGCCAAGTTTCTAGAAGAGGATTATTTGATGAACCATGTTCCTAGAAGTAAACTCGTTTTATAAGAACTTCGCAAAGGAATGGAAACTCAGTCATCTGAAAATCAAAACGACCATATCCAAACCCCGGAAGTCGATTTTGACATACAATTGCACTTTAGTAGTGGAAGAAATGTCAATAGACTTAATGTACCACAAGAACAAGTGCCCGCAGTCATACTACCACAAAGTAGTGGGAGTCATGTTGAGCAGACTGCACAACAGGAAGAAGTCGTTGATATCCCTGTGGATAGCATGGAGACTCAGGTTCCTAATGATGTTGTGGTTCAACCACAAAATCAACGTGATGTAGTTGCAACTGATGTAGTGCGTAGTCATAGTGGGAGAGAAATAAGACAGCCAGTTCGTTACACGCTCTTGGAAGAATCATATGATAGGATCCCTGAGGAGCCTACCTCCGAACCTGTCAATTACGACCAAGCACTACATGATAAGGATGCCGATAAGTGGGTTGCTGCTATGAAATCAGAGATAGAGTCTATGTACTCTAATCAGGTTTGGGATCTTGTAGAACCAACTGATAGGGTTAAACCCATTAGATGCAAATGGATCTATAAGAAAAAGAGAGGTGTAGACGGAAAAGTACAAACTTTTAAAGCAAGGCTTGTAGCGAAAGGGTTTACTCAGAAAGAAGGGATTGACTATGATGAAACCTTCTCGCCGGTAGCCATGCTTAAGTCTATAAGGATTCTCTTATCCATTGCTTCTCATTATGATTATGAGATTTGGCAAATGGATGTCAAGACAGCTTTCCTTAATGGAAGTCTTGATGAGTGCATCTATATGATGCAACCAGACGGTTTTATGGAAAGTGGCAAAGAGCACATGTTGTGTAAGCTTAAAAGGTCCATTTATGGACTAAAACAGGCATCTAGGGCATGGAACACTTGTTTTGATAAGGCGATTAAAACTTTTGGTTTTGATCAGTGTCTTAACGAACCTTGTGTATACAAAAGGTGGGATGGGGACAAAGTGGCATTTTTGATCTTATATGTAGATGACATACTGCTCATAGGAAATAATGTGGGCATGTTGAATTCAGTTAAGCAGTGGTTGTCCACACATTTTGATATGAAAGATTTGGGAGAAGCGGCTCATATCCTTGGGATCAAACTCTTGCGAGATCGCAATAAAAGAATATTAGGCTTGTCCCAAGGTCTTTATATTGATACAATACTCTCCAGGTTTAGCATGCATGATTCCAAGAAAGGATTCCTTCCTTTCAGACATGGAATTTCTCTATCTAAAGATCAGTCTCCTAAGACTGATGAAGAGATAGAAAAGGTGAAAGCGGTCCCTTATGCATCAGCTGTGGGGAGCCTCATGTATGCTATGTTATGCACTAGGCCTGATATCTGCTTTGCCGTTGGCGTTGTTAGCAGATTTCAGTCTAATCCTGGGAAAGAGCATTGGACGGTGGTTAAACATATAATCAAGTACCTGAAAAGGACTAGGGATTACATGTTGATCTACCAATCGGATGACCTGGTACCTATTGGGTATACTGATTCGGATTTCCAATCAGACAGAGATTCTAGAAAGTCTACCTCAGGCAATGTGTTTACTCTTGGAGGTGGAGCCATAAGTTGGAGGAGTATCAAGCAAACTTGTGTTGCTGATTCCACCATGGAAGCCGAATATGTGGCAACCTCTGAGGCAGCCAAAGAGGCAGTTTGGCTCGGTAACTTCCTGAGAGAGTTGGGTGTGGTTCCTTCGATTCAAGCGCCAATTACACTTTACTGTGATAATAGTAGTGCGGTTGCAAATTCAAAGGAGCCACGAAGCCATAAGAGGGCAAAGCACATTGAGCGTAAATATTATTTAATTCGTGATATAGTGCAGAGAGGGGATGTAGTGGTCACCAAGATTGCGTCAGAGAACAACTTGGCAGATCTGTTTACTAAGAGCTTACCACAGAAGACTTTTGATAAGCATGTAGAAGGAATGGATGTCAAAATTATAGACGCATGGTTATTAGTCTAAGTGGGAGATTGTTAGAATATACTATAAGCCATGCGTATTGTTATAGTATTCTTTATGAACAATTATTTATTTACTTGTTTAAATTCAATAAAGTTTCATTTTAAATAGATCATGTGTTGGTTTGTGCGTCCATTGCTTACATAGTAGATGATTTAGTGTATAGAGTTTAGCTTATACACGGAAGATTAAATCATCAGTTCTTGTAAAACATAAAAGTTAATGTTCACAATCTAATGATGGAATTGGACAAATCATCGGAATGATTGTAGCACAAGATTAAATATAATTTATCTTGATTATGGGAATGGTTTAATTCCAACTTCTTGTGCTAGTACATTTTGTATGTATTGAACGGATCAAGTAGAGATGAGTATTTTATACTGACTTTATAAAATAATTTCTCTAGTCCATTTAATGTACTTATACTCTTAATCCTGATATAATTATTATTAGCTGTGTATGTCACTTGTTGTTTTGATTTATTAAAAGGCGAGATTCTTTCGCGAGTCAATAAGCCTGGTAAATTGGATAACAATGATATACATTGGCGAAGTAATAATTAGTTGATGGAATCCATGTCTCGACTTTGAGATTGATGATACTCCTTTATGAAAGCTTATAAGTTTTCATGTGTAAACCGGGCCGGTGGATTTTGTATCCGACACATGAAATAAGTTAAGTGTAAGTCTAAAGGAAGTAATCAATAAATTAAATAGTCAGTAATTTAATTTGATTGATTAGTATCTGAATCTTAACATGGGGAGTTAAATAAGGTTTTATGGAAGAATTTCGAAATTGAACTAAGGAGTGCAATTACGAATTTTTAGTGGAATAATTCGTAATTTATTATGATGGAAATTAGTTTCAGAATTTAGAAATTAATATCATAATAGGAAGCCTTGTTAATTAAATTCTGTGGTCCCTACTGTGCCTAAATAATAGAAAATAGTGGAAACTGTTACTTAGTGGGAAAGAAAACGTGGAAACCGTCCCTTAGTGGGAGAAGGAAACCTAACAGGTTTTGAAAACGGTTTTGACCTAAAAAATGCAGCTATATATATGGATATAAGGGCTGGACGTTTTTTACATGATTCTGACTGCGGTTTCTACTAGAATTTTGCCCACCCAAAATTCTCTATTTTCGGTTATTGTTTGGGTAACACAGTAGAAGACTGTGGAAATCTGCTAGTGTGTTTTCAACTGAGGAACTGGAGAACGACATAGATTTGTTGTGTTTACGCTTCAAGAGGTAATCCTAAAATCTCCATACGTGCTAGTTGTTTAGATTACACGTGAATAAGATTCTGTTATTGCTTCTGCTGTGGTATATATTCCAACATAACTTACTTCAACCATTTTCCCATTTTTTTCCCCAAACTTTTTTATATTCTTCTCTCTCTTCTATTTTATATTATTATCTTTCATTTCAATTTTATTTTTTAATTTCCATTAAACAAATTCCATCTTTTATTTTTATTAATTTGTAATTTCCATTAAAACAATTTCATAAAATTTTAAATAATATAATTTGTAAGTAATTATTATAGATTAACTAATAATTCAAATAAAAGTGAAATCATTGCGATACAAAATTAATTAAATACATATTACATAACGATAAAATTCATTCGAAATACTACATAAGTATTCAACTTCAACCTCTAGTATTCTCCCATAAATGATCGATTAATGCATTACGAAGTACAAAATGAGCATCTTTGTCCTTAATTCTTCTATGTCGAGCTAAAAATTCTTGAAATCGTTGATTTTCATCTACCGTCATTTCTATTGTTGGAGTTGGACCTTCCAAATCATCTTGAATTGGTGCATTAAGATCACGCTCAATCTCGATTATCATGTTGTGCAGTATAATACATGTAGTCATTATATCATGTAGCACTTCTTTCTGCCAAAAACGCGAGGGTCCTGTATTTAATTGTTATGTACTGTTGGAGTTGGACCTTCCAAATCATCTTGAATTGATGCATTTAATGTATTTTCAATTGTCATGTATTTCCAATTTTAATGTATTTTCAATCTTCACTTTTCAATTTTAGCAACATCTAATATTTTATATCCGCACCTTTCAATTTTAGCAACATCTAATATTTTATATTTGCATCATTCATTTTTTGAGATAATTATAATATCTAATATTTTATATTTGCATCATTCATTTTTTGAGATGATTATATATTTTTTGTACAATTATAACTTATAATAAAATTAACTTACAATTTTACATAAAAATAATAAATGCACGAAAATTAATTTGTCAAAATTATACACCAAAGTTAAGATGTAAAATTAATATTATAAAGACATTACATAAACATAATTAGGTATGTATAAAGAGATAAATTAAAAGATTAAATAATAAAATAATAATAAAAAGTGATGAATAATAATGGGGGAGATGAATAGTGTACCACATATTTGAGGGAACACTATTCATCCCCATTTTGGGGACAAAAATGAGGGAGGACTGGAGCTAAATTACCCCTAAAATTGCCCCCACTATGAGAAATGAGAAATGAGACAAAAATGGGGGAGGGTTGAGGCTAAATTACCTGTAAAATTGCCCCCATTACGAGGAATGGGGGTAAGGTTGGAGATGACCTTAAAACACGTTTACTAGTAGACCAATAATGAATCATTTGGATATTTTTTTCACTTAATTAAAAATGACAGATCTCTATTCTAAACTGTAATCCACCAAAACCCTAATGGCCAAGTGGCTTGGCCATTCTTTAAAATAAAAAACTAGTACCAAATGTATCGACTAGAGCAAGATATATAATTAAGAATTTTTATAATCCTGAATTGGAGATTTCGTATAGTAATGCAAGTGGATTCAACTAAGAACCTTTCTTCGATGACAAAATTGACTATTTATAGAAACTGGACTTTTGAATATTTCACAAAAAGACAATTTGCGAAGATACAAGTGGAGTAGGAAGCATTATCGCATGCAGTTGTGTGCCCCAGCCAAACTACTTGTTTGACATTCAGATAATTACATTATTTTACTTTCGAAACTTAATTACTGTATTTAACATAAGAATACATATATCGAGTATTATTCAGAAAAACTTCTCTCCGCCATAAATAAGTTTTACAGGGTACAGTATATTAGTGTTCAGGTAAACTCATAGTAACAAAGGAAAGTACAACGACTCAACTATATATGTTGATAATTAGGTGATTAGCTAACGAACTTTCTATAAAATTAAGTAGTTGAGTTAAAGTTGTCGCGTGAGCCAAGGGTCTATCGGAATAGACTCTCTATCTTACACAAGGTACCCAACCCATTTGTGGGATTACATGGGTATATCGTTGTTGACTAGTTGTTGCAGTTAAAGTTGTAATACATGAATTATCTGAAAATATTTTAAGAGGTCTTATAAAGTTCTTGAGCTAATCCATTCATGGCCTAAGAATTCATGTTAGATATTATCACCTCCTGTGTACGAAACAAAATTTGTAAATTTGTTAATTCAAATATTAATCAATTAAATTATTTAACCAAATTCAAATTCAAATTCAAATTCAAATTCAAATCTGAGCAACAACACAATGCAATGCTTGCCTTCTTTCCAACCTTTTAAGTTAGTATAGAAGTGCTTTTCACTGAACAACTTAACTTTCTTCTCTTTATTCATATGGAATAATATCCCTCCATTTTTCGTTCACCCCTCACAAAATCTATACTCCTATTTTTTCACATGACATGAGAGCCATTCTTTATTAAATCTGAATTCTCACTCTCGTAAGTCTCCATTAGATTTCACTCGTGAATCAAGAATTAGGATATATGTGATTTTTATTGGATGTAGCAGCTCATGATCATGCTAAACTCATTTAAAATTATTTCATAAACTCATGAATGCACAATATTGTATATGAAAATTTTAAGGCAGGTAAGTCAGACTGAAATTAACCAAGGTGTCTGAATAATTAATCAGTAGATGTCGAGGAATAATTAAAGCTATAGCTGGTGTAGCGCAAGCAGCACGTTACAAGACAGATTATGGTTATCATTCTTAATTTCTTGAAGATGTTAATTTTTTTGAATAAATTAAGGTAGGGATTTCAATATGGTTTAATGAGAATATTCGATGCACTTAATTTTTTTTTTGCCTTCGCCATTATCGTGAACAATATACTCGTGACTATTATTGCTTGCATGTCGGTAATGATAACAAGCCATCCTCTTTACCCCAATAAATA
This sequence comes from Nicotiana tabacum, assembly GCF_000715075.1. Taxonomy (NCBI): domain Eukaryota; kingdom Viridiplantae; phylum Streptophyta; class Magnoliopsida; order Solanales; family Solanaceae; genus Nicotiana; species Nicotiana tabacum. The sequence continues at coordinate 51,895,298 of NC_134087.1, read as the reverse complement.
TCAAGAATGAGCGTGCTCTTTTCATTTCTCAATGACTAAAAACAAATAATCACACACACACACACACACAAACATATATATATATATATATATATATATATATATATATATATATATATATATATATATATATATATATATATACCTTTCATGTGTATCAACGAAAAACTATACTTCATCCGTTCTATTTTACTTGTCACACATTTTTACACGTTCTTTACGAAAATATTAATTAAATTTAACTAAATTATCCTTATTCATTCTTTGATTTCATTACTAATTCTTGCTTTCACTACATTAATTTATCTTTGTAGTTTATTAGAGTAAGGGGTAACTTGAAAAAATTAAGAATTAATTCTCTTTTGTCCCCCCCCCCCCCCGGAAATGACAATTATTTGGGAATAATTATCGCAAGTAAAACGTGCACGACCCTAAAGAGGCGTCATTATCAGTTATTGCGGTAGAAATCAAATGATTAAAATTTTCTTTTGATCGTAAGTTAGAAACACAAGGTTTCACTTATGAATTTAGCTGAAATGGACCTTTTCCACGAACCCAAAGGCAAAGTAAGAAACCATATCTCTGGCTCTTTGACGGAGAAAAAACCAATAAGAAACTTTCAAGTCAAAGGGTATTATTCCACACCGTGTTTACCTTTGAGCTGACCAAATCCAAATGAATCCCTCTTCTTCAGAAGTTGTACATCCATCGGCATTCTCAATTGATTCTTTGCACTTTTTATTAGTTGATTGAACTTCTTTTTTTTTTTAATCTTTTATAGCTGAATTAATTGATTTAAATTATAAGTACATAGTAAAAAATCGTCGATCTATAAGATATAGAATAATTATAAAACTACAAAATTAGAAAAGAATTATTGTATTGCTGTGTGGCTCAAACCTCAACGGATAAGTTCAATTGAGAAAGGGCAAAATTGAACATTTGAAGATATATTCTGTACCTTATTACAAAATTGATTCTTGTTTGCAAATCATACATCGTCTAACATAATCTTATTCTATAGTGTCCATGCCAATGCTGTATTTGCCCTGTTTTTGGCAGAGGCGGAGCTAGTCTATTAGGTGCAGGTTCGACCTAACTCAGTTTCTTTTGTTTAAATATTATATTTATACTAAAAAATTTATTAAATATTGTATACCCAATAACTAAAATAAGCTATAAATTTTATGGCAAATTCAAAACCCACGAACTTTAAATTATGTCTCCGCTTCTAGTTCTTGAGCAGTGAAGCACGACTGAAATTAATTCCTAGCAGAACAAACATGGGGTGAATGCAATCAAGTAGTGATAGAAAGGGCTGCCTCTGCCTCTATATATTCTTTGGGCTGGATTTGCCGCCCTCTATTCCTCGACTTAATTGGGCTCGATTTCGGGAGAAATTCAAAAATAGTCAGATTTATAAGTGGTCATTCAAAAATAGCCAACAATTTCAAAAGTAATCGAAATTTAGCCACTTTTCATGTAAAGATAAATCTGAACGAACATACTGTTCAAAATCCGGAAAATATTCCAGTATAATATACTGGAGTTCTAATATACTTATGTTGGAACTACAATATATTTATACTGGAGTTCCAACATAAGTATGCTGGACTTCCAGCATAATATACTGGAGTTCCAGTATAATATACCAGTCCAACATAATATATTGGAAGTTTATATACAGGTGCTCCAATCTCCAGTATATTATGCTAGAACTTTTCGCGTGTTGGAGTTCCAGCATAATATGCTAGAAGTTCATAAACAGGTGCACTGATCTCCAGTATATTATGCTGGAACTTTCTGTGTTGCAGCAAAATGATGGCTACTTTTCAATGACTTTACAAACGCTGGCTATTTTTGAATGACTAGTCCGAAAATTGACTAGCCCGTGCTATTTTTACCTCGATTTGCCGCCCTCTATCCCTCGACTTAATTGGGCTGCTCGAGCTGTTTTGATTTGGGTCAGGCTACATTCTTCCATGTAGTTGTATATCCGGGACAATTGCATCTATACCCACTTTTTCTGTCACGTTTTAACTTGTGCCCGCTTTGCAAAAAAAATTGCAAACATACCCGCTTTTTCGCATAACTTCAGCATACGAGACAGAAGTAGCAAAGGCAATCACGCAAAACTTCAGCATTCTAGTAGACGGGCCTGAAGTTCAGCTCTAGAGCTGAAGTTTTTGTTTTGTAACTAGCGAACTTCAGCTCTAGAGCTAAAGTTTTGTTTTGTAACTGGCGAACTTCAGCTCTAGAGCTAAAGTTTTTGTTTTGTAACTGACGAACGTTTTTGTTTTGTAACTGGCGAACTTCAGCTCTAGAGCTGAAGTTTTTCTGATTTGCTCTTGTCTCACACATGAAAATGTGTAAGCATCTATATTCATGCTAGGTTACCTAGTAAACAGTTCTGGAAGATAAACTCTTAATCGATATCGAAGAAGTGGATTAAGAGTTTTTGTGTCTATTTGTTGTTAAAGATGTTCTGTCAAGTTTTTGGTAGGAGTTTGGGTAGTTAAGCTTTCTTTAAATAATGCAATCGTGTGGGCTGTTGCATGGACGTTCGCCGCTGTTATGCCTAGGCCTAAATTCAAGTTTGCTTACTGTTATAACAAGCAAGTCAATTCTTAGATGCAAATTGAACATGTTGAATTTATGTTGGAAAATGCAAAGGCATTAAATTAGTTCAGGCATGGAGATAAGCGGAGTCAACTATGGAAACTAGATTACCCATAGTAGCACCAACATCAGCAGAGGAAAGAAGAAGAAGAAGAAAACGAAGGAGGAGAAAGAGGAAGAGAAAGGGGGCTGAAGTTGTTTAAAAAGTGGGTACAAGTTAAAACTTTTTTAAAAAATGGGTATAGGTTAAATGGGGGCGACCAAATAGGGCGCCCCGTGCAATTTTTACTTATATATCCTCCAAAACTCCCTTAAGCTCAAGTTAGTTCGAGTTTGAGGCAGTTAATATACGTATGAAATCTTTGCACAAATAGCCGGATGGATTCACTATTAACTTTTCCTATTTGATATATATATATATATATATATGTATAAATTGTATTCTTTGTTTAATTAATATTATTTGATATATATATATATATATATATATATATATATATATATATATATCAACTGACAGTCAGTCACTCAGTACTGTATAAGGCCAATTTAAGTTAATTTTTCTTAATATATATATATATATATATATATATATATATATATATATATATATATATATATATATATATATATCAACTGACAGTCAGTCACTCAGTATTGTATAAGGCTATTTAAGTTAATTTTTCTTAATATTTTGATTATGACATTATGTAGTGTCTATAATGTCTCATTTGTGGACCGTAAACCATGATGTTTGTATTTCCTCCCTGACGTTCCATTTGTATTAACATACTTCTGAATGCTCCTTATTATTTGTGGTGAAATAGTTTGTACTAATATGTATGAAGTGAGAATCTGGAGGCAAAAATGAGTTTTATATATTAAACTACTTGGTATTTTCAATTTCATTTTGATACTTGAACTCAAATTTAAGTTTTAAATCATACTATATTATAAGTATGAAGATCAAAAGATAAAGGTGGAATGACATGGCCACTTAAATTTGTAGGGCATTTGAAAGCCGATACATGAACTTTAAACTTTTCCATTTGAACACTCGAACTCATGATTTCCTTAACTAATAAACACATTTGACCGTTGACCATGCCTATATGGCAGTGACAAATGTGATGTGGACAAAACGCGTGTCAGTCACGCAGAAAATATACGTGAATGCAATAATATGATTAAATAAAATATTTTATCAATACAAAAAAAAAAAATGAAAAAGAAAAGGAAAAAAGACCCCTGGAATCGAGCGCATCATCTGTGATGTTGCAAGTTAGCAAAAGAGGACAGAGCCTAATCCAAGTCCAAGTTCTATCATCCATGATGTTGGCAAGCGCGATAAACTTTCAAGACAAACAAAGATGACAGAGTCTGGTTCATTAGAATCGAGCCATTTTCAGGGGATTGGAGTTTCCTGGTGGTCAAAAAGCACTAACCACTCTAAACCGTCGATGGTCTGAAGAAAACACAATCATCGAATTCATCTTTGTCAAAATACAAAAATGGCAGATATTTGCAATAGTGTTGGGCGGCCTCCATTGTTTCAAAACCATGAATTCCTATTGATTTTTTCTGAAATTCCAAAATTAAATTTATTTTCTAGTCTAATCATGAGCATAGTGGTGTTGTGAAATTGATTTAGAAATAAGAGAGAAAGAACACTAAAGAAAAAGAGAAAAAAAAAAGAATAAAAATAAGGAAAGGAATGGAGATGGGTGAACGGAGAAGAAGGGAGATGTGGGTGAACAGAGAGAAGTGCCAGGTCTTTTTCTCTCTTTCTATTTTCTTTTTTTAATTTGTAACTTCTTTTTTGCTTATTTAGTATTTAAAAATAGGACCCACAAATAACACATGTCAAGTAATAAATAGTCTAGTATATGATGTGTTGTACATGTCAGCGCAATTGATATACATGCACTACTGGATGTATTTATTAGTACTCATTCCGTTAAGTTTGAGTGTTCAAATAGGAAAATTTAAAGTTCATGTATCAGCTTTCAAATGCCTTACAAGTTTAAGTGGCAAGGAAGCCATTCCGCCAAAGTTAAATGTAAAAGACTAAAACGACCCTATAATATTATTGGACTTTTATGCCCTTAAAAATTATATTAATAATTCCTTCAATATTAATAAAACATGTACTCTACCAAAATTAGTTTTGTAACATTAAATTTGACTTGAGATTGTCAAAGAATTTATTAAGGTACATGTGATGACCCGCCATGTCATCATGCCACATAGGCGCCATTTGACATATATTAATGCCATGTGGAAGCTTACATAAGAAGAAGGCTAGCATTTGTGAGAAGATTCTAGAGAAGTATGAACATTTCCTTAGGAAGAACCTAGATCCTTATGGATTTGCTAGAAAAGTCCTTGGAATCTTCTAGGCTTGTAGAGAATTCTAGAAAAAGCCCTTATCTTGTAAATATCAAGGACTTGTGTAGTAATTAATATTTACACACTAGCTCCTAGGAGACTAGTATATAAAGGGGGCCATTCATTTGTAATTTATCAAGCAAACAATTCAAGTTCTCTCTAATACAAAGCTTCCTTGAACAATTCTCTTGTGTTCTTTCTTCCATTCTCTTAGCGATCTTAAAGGTAGTAAGGCTGACTTGGCATAGCAAGAACGTGAGCAAGTTGTGCAAGATCGTGAGCGAGTTGTCATGTGTCGCACGTGTACTTCGTTAACAACTAAGGACGTGACAACGTGGTATCAGAGCGAAGGTTTCAACTAAGGGAATGACGAACGACGGAGAAATTAACGTTGCCAACACCCAAGCCAACGTCATCCAAGATGCTACTGGCAAGAGCGGCCGTAGCAAAAAGAGAAATACCACCAACAAGAGCCAGGAAGTGCCACCTGAGGTTGTGTCAAACGAAGGGCTTACATCTAAAGAACCATCTGCCACTGAGGCGAGCGAGGATGAAGTGGAGGTCCTTCCAGAGGATGTCTCGCTCAGTAAAGAGTGGGTGATGAAGATGAATGTAGGGATAGATGCCGTGGAGATATTTGGCCAACGCTTGGGGAAGATGGAAGACACCCTTAATGTTCTTGAGGGGCACACTCTTGAAGAGATTGAGAGTATCTGAAATGACTTGGAGGGACGTATACAGACTGAGATGGAAATAAGGCAAACCATCACTGCCTTAGAGTGCAGACTCATGGAGGCTTTGAGTACTATCGATGCTATGAAGGCAAAGATAGAGTCACTCGAGGAGCATGTCAATGCTGGCGTCACCGAGGTAGCCAGCAATGTTGTGGTGACGAGGGAGGACAAGATCGAGGCTCCCAAACCCCCGGTGTTCAAAGGTGTTCGTGATGCACAAGAAGTGGAAAACTTTCTTTGGCACTTGGAGAACTACTTCAGGCACGACAAAGTGAGGGACGACGAGGCCAAGATCAATACTGCGGTATTGTACCTCTCAGAGACTGCCATGCTATGGTGGAGAAGGAAGATGACCGACGTGGATAAAGGTCTAGGTACTATTAGCACATGGGATCAGTTCAAAGCGGAGTTCAAGCGACAGTTCTTTCCAAACAATGTCTTGTACGAGGCAAGGCGCAAACTTAGAGAATTGAAGCAAACAGGGAGCATACGTAACTATGTCAAGGATTTCACTACCCTTATGCTTCAAATCCCCAACCTGAGCAATGATGACTTGTTGTTCCACTTCATGGACGGGTTGCAAAATTGGGCTAAGCAGGAGTTGCAACGCTGACAAGTCAATGATATAGACCAAGCCATAGTGGAGGCCGAATCTTTGATGGATTTCAGGCATGAAAAGCACGACAAAGGCAATGGCAAGGAGTCAAATGTTAGCAATGTCAAAGGTGGAGGAGACCGTGGCAAAGTCAAGGATATACAACAACAATACTCCAAGACTCAAGACTTAAAAAAGTTGAGTGGTCGTCAGGGCTACGTCGAGAAGAAGGCACGGGTCGAGAAGAAGGGATGCTATATATGCGGAGGGCCACATGGCTTCAGGAATTGTCCTGACCTCAAGAGCCTCAGTGCCATGATACGTGAGCGGAAGGAGCAGCCACAAGGAGAGAGTCCGGGAACCACACAGTTGGGTATGATCAGATTATGTGGTGCTGTCACGAAGCAAGCTATCCAACCTACCGAGAATGGCAATCAGTACATGGATCTCACCATCAACAACAAGCCCGCTCGTGCAATGGTGGACACTGGAGCAACTCATAATTTTGTGACTGAGGCTGCCACAAAGAGACTGGAATTGAAGCTTGCTCCAACCAACTCTCGCGTCAAGACCGTGAATGCTGAGATACAGAATGCTCGTGGGGTAGCTAATGGAGTTGGTGTCAAATTGGGAACTTGGAAAGGTATGACAAACTTTACCGTAACCGTTATGGATATCTTTGACATCATACTGGGGCAAGAGTTCTTTAGATATTGACCCCTACCTCCAATGTCTCTTGGTTGTGGAGCGAGAATGAGCTTGCATGGTACCTACAATGACTATGCTACACGAACAGAGCCAAGCACAACTCTCAGCTATGCAGGTTGTCAAGGGGATCAAGAAGGGGGAGCTGACATTCGTGGCAACCATCACAAGTCTGGAGGAAAACAAGAGTTTCCAAGAGACACTGCCGCCTTGCATTGAGAAGTTGCTTGAGGAAAACAAAGATGTCATGCCCGAGGAGTTTCCTAAGCACCTGCCGCCTAGGCGAGAGGTGGATCACAAGATTGAGTTGGAGCCAGGGGCTAATCCACCCGCATTTGCCCCATATCGTATGGCACCTCCCAAGCTAGAGGAGCTTAGGAAACAATTGAAGGAGCTACTAGATGCTGGTCACATTCGCCCATCAAAGGCACCTTTTGGCGTACCAGTATTATTCCAGAAGAAAAAGGATGGATCGTTGCGTTTGTGCATAGACTACCGAGAACTTAATAAGGTCACCGTGAAGAATAAGTACCCGATCCTGCTCATTGCTGACTTATTCGATAGACTTGGGCAAGCCAAGTACTTTACCAAGGTGGATCTTTGAAAGGGCTACTACCAGGTTCGCATTGCGGAAGGGGATGAGCCGAAGACAGCATGTGTGACGAGATATAGAGCCTTTGAGTGGTTGGTGATGCCCTTCGGCTTAACCAATGAACCGGCCACATTTTGCACCCTTATGAACAAGATCTTCCATCCCTACCTTGATCCGTTCATGGTAGTCTACCTAGATGACATAGTCATCTACAACAACACCTTGGAGGAGCACATGGAGCACTTAACGAAGGTTTTCCAAGTCTTGCGAGAGAACGAGCTATACATTAAGAGGGAGAAATGTGAGTTCGCACAATCAAAGGTGCACTTCTTGGGCCATGTCATTAGCAATGGAGAGCTACGCATGGACGAGGCTAAGGTACGTGCTATCCAGGAGTGGGAGGCACCTATAAAGGTAACTGAGTTGAGATCCTTCCTTGGCCTTGTTAACTACTATCGTCGGTTCATCAATGTATACTCAGCAAAGGTCGCACCATTGACTGAGTTGCTAAAGAAGAACAAGCCATGGGTTTGGACGGAGCATTGTTAAAAGGCATTTGAATGCCTTAAGGCAGCTGTAACAGAGGAGCCAGTCTTGGCATTACCTGACTTTGCCAAGACTTTTGAGGTGTACACAAATGCCTTAGACTTTGCCATTGGGGGTGTCCTGATGTAGGATAAGCATCCCATAGCATTTGAGAGCCGCAAGTTAAATGAGAAGGAGCGGCGTTACACGGTACAAGAGAAGGAAATGACTGCCATTGTGCTTTGCCTTCGTACATGGAGACATTATCTACTCGGGTCGAGGTTCGTGCTCAAGACTGATAATGTGGCTACTAGCTACTTTCAGACACAGAAGAAACTCACACCAAAGCAGGCTAGGTGGCAGGATTTCTTAGCCGAGTTTGATTATGCGCTGGAGTATAAGCCGGGAAAAGGTAATGTTGTAGCCGATGCCTTGAGCCGGAAAGCCGAGCTTGCTGCAATCACTTCAGCGAGATGGGACATTCGGGAGGCTATAAAAGAAGGCATGCAGTATGATCCAGTAGCCAGACAACTTATCGAGTTAGCTAACAAAGGCAAGACGAGACGGTTTTGGATAGAAGATGACCTACTACTTACCACAGGTCGGCGGGTCTACGTTCCTAAATTTGGAGACATTAGACAACGAATCATAAGGGAGAGTTATGACACATTGTGGGCTGGTCATCCAGGTCAACTTTGCACTAGGGCCTTGGTTGAGTCAGTCTACTATTGGCCACGCATGCGAGATGACATAGAGTGCTATGTGCAGACTTGTCTTGTCTGTCAACAGGACAAGGTTGAACAACAACAACCCGGAGGACTTTTGGAGCCACTACCAGTTGCAAAGCGTCCATGGGAGAGCGTGACTATGGACTTTATCACTTGCCTATCGAAGTCTGATGGTTATGGTACTATTATGGTGGCCGTGGATAGATTTTCCAAATATACCACCTTCATGCCTGCCTCACCGGGTTGCACAGCTAAGGAAGCCGCCAAGCTATTCTTTAAGAACGTGGTAAAGTATTGGGGCTTACCAAGGCATATCATCAGTGATCGAGACCCCCGCTTCACTGGGAACTTTTAGAGAGAGTTGTTCGACATACTTGGCACGAAACTGCACTTTTCTACTAGTTTCCACCCACAGACGGATGGACAAACGGAACGAGTCAATGCCTTACTAGAATACTACTTGAGGCATTATGTAAGCGCGTATCAGAAAGATTGGGCAAAGCTCCTAGACATCGCCCAATTCTCTTATAACTTGCAGCAGAGTGAGTCCACTGGGCGGACACCATTTGAGCTATCCACGGGCCAACAACCACAAACTCCACATTCATTACCAGCCGCATTCGAGGGAAAAAGTTTGGGACCTTATCATATGGCTAAAGGATGGGAGGAGCAGCTCGACACTGCTAAGTCCTACTTGGATAAGGCAGCTAAGAAGATGAAGAAGTTTGCGGACCGTAAGCAGCATCCCACATACTATGGAGTTGGGGACATGGTCATGGTGAAGTTTAACCCAAGATAGTTCAAGGCACTACAGGGCATGCATTAGAATCTGATTCGCAAGTATGAGGGGCCATTTAAGATCGTCGCCAAGGTAGGCAAGATCTCATGCAAGCTTGACATGCCATCATATCTTCAGATCTACCATGTCTTCCATGCCAGTTGCTTAAGCCATATCATGAAGATAAGGATGATCCGAGTAGGGGCCAATCAAGTCGGGCGCCAATGACTATCACTGCCTCGCATGATCGGGAGATTGAGGCTATCATAGATTACCAGGCCAGGCGAAAACAAGGGCAAAAAGCCACCGCTATGTTCCTCGTCCATTGGAAAGGGCAATCACTGGAGGAGGCCACGTGGGAACGATATGAAGACTTGTGGCAATTCAAAGATAAGATCCGAGAGTTTATGCAGCAGCATTGCGCCGCGGTCGTCGCAATATTGGGTGGGGGAGAATGTGATGACCCGCCATGTTATCATGCCACATAGGCGCTATTTGACATATATTAATGCCATGTGGAAGCTTAGATAAGAAGAAGGCTAGCATTTGTGAGAAGATTCTAGAGAGGTATGGACATTTCCTTAGGAAGAACCTTAATCCTTATGGATTTGCTAGGAAAGTCCTTAGAATCTTTTAGGCTTATAGAGAATTCTAGAAAAAGCCCTTATCTTGTAAATATCAAGGACTTGTGTAGTAATTAATATTTACACACTAGCTCCTAGGAGACTAGTATATAAAGGGGGCCATCCATTTGTAATTCATCAAGCAAGCAATTCAAGTTCTCTCTAATACAAAGCTTCCTTGAACAATTCTCTTGTGTTCTTTCTTCCATTCTCTTAGCGATCTTAAAGGTAGTAAGGCTGACTTGACATAGCAAGAACGTGAGCAAGTTGTGCAATATCGTGAGCGAGTTGTCAAGTGCCGCACGTGTACTTAGTTAACAACTAAGGACGTGACATACATGTATATAAATTCTTCACTTTACAAAATTAAGCTTTTTAACTTCCATAATTTTTTTGAGCTAACATTTACTGTTCTTATATTATCTTCTCTTTCTATTTTTCTTAGCTTAAACATTCAGATTATTATAATTTCCAAGTGCAATCTTTTTCTTATAAACGCAACTATGATTCAAAGCGTTTTACCATTTATGTAAAAAACGACATAAGTTTTCAATTTTATACTAATCATATGAGATACACGTGTAATATGCGTGTCCAGTGACTAGTTTGATTAAAAGGATGTATCCATTCATAAAATTATAAGATGACTATTCATAATTGCTGTCCTACACTCTATAAATTTAGGCCTAATATGAGAAGTGGCTACATCAAGTTGCAGTATATAGTGGCTTTGTATACGAATATAGGACAATAGTATTCTAGCAAATTAAAGGACAGACTCTTTAAGGACATTGATTTTCATGTTTCAAAACCCTTTCTTCTTAATTACCTTCTTTATTCAATTTTCTAACACTTATAATTATGCGACTATAAAATCCCATGCATCTATAAGTGTCTAGTACTGGTTATTCGGGAAGATTCCCTATAAATATGGAATCATACTCTCCTTCTCGTGCAGCTACAAGTGTCTTTTTCAGTATGAGTCCAATCCTTTGCTTTTTCTGTACACATCATGTGGTGCTTCTATTACTTTCTTCCTTTTATTTTTTGTGTTTTTCCTCCAGGGTACGCTCTAACTTTTGAAAGAGCGAGCATATATCCTTTAAGCATTCGACACGCTTCTTACTTTAAATGGCATGGACGGTTCAACAAGACTGATGACCTAAAGCTAAACTATATTAAGAAAGAGACTTCTTAGGTTTACTTCATAAAATTTATACAATAAGGAGACGCGAAAGAGTTTTTTTTTTTTTTTTTTAATTTATGGATCAATCAAACATGTGAAAGTAGTTAAATCAAAGCAATTGAGTTGAAATTATAAAGTGAAATCTCAAAAACATAAAAAGGAAATGAATGAACATGGCGGAGGAAAAATTAGAATTGAAGTGGGAGGTAAATAGTAGGTAAATATAGTACTATAACTAATGAGGGAGAAAATTATCATTATTTACTCACTCATTTTCACAACCTCAACCAAATAAAAAATGTTAAAATTTTAAATCTTTTATTAAAGATAATTACACAATATATAACAATATATTTTGTATATTACATAATGGTATAATGGTATACTTTTTTGGTCCTTTTAGAATTTGGGGCCTAAGGCAATGGCTTGAGTAGCCTTACCCTCCGGCCGACCCTGAATGCGCGATATCTGTACGCTATTAGATGAATAATTCAAGTGATTCATCCCACACTATATATAGCTTCTGTCATCATATTTTTTATCATAATCAAATATGCAGGATGCGCTTAAATCTCACAAGATAATGTGTTCTATGAACGGAAACTAGCTATTGATAAATTAATACTAGTCAAATGTACTCTTTTGATTGATCGATAGCAAGCTAAATAAAATGTGATGATAATGTGGTTGTTAATGCGCTATTAATCAGACTATATGTACTAAAGATCATCCATGGCATTGGTGTAGCCACCCTATGTCAAGGGTGGTCAAGCGCATACATTTCGTCGAAAAATTGTACTGTGTATATAAGTTAAATATATACTACTTTTATACGGTTATATATTATAGTTTGCACGCCCTTAACACAATTGAGTGAGGCAGTCCAACGGCTAGGGTGTTCAAAGTGATTGTTGTTCACATGTTCAAAGTTCTGCCCATTTTATTTGCCAAAACTAAATAGAGACCACCGTACCATGTGTGGTTTATTTGACTCTTTTGCAATCTAAAAAACTTTCTTAATAAAATAATTCTTAAAACTTAAAATTTATGTAGAAATAAAAAAATTTATAATTTTAAAATCAAACTCAACAAAAATTTTGATACACCACCATTCATCACTACAAAAAATTGGAATTATTGCGGCGCCGCAATATATATCATATGACATTTTTTTTACAATTACGGCGGTTCCAAACCGCCACTAATGTTTCTTTATTAAAAATATTATGCCATCAAAACAGACGGTCTCTTTCTCTCTACACCTCTCTCTTTCTCTCTAAAACCCTAAATAAATATGCATCAATTTCACTCCCCCAAATCGTTTAAGGTCTAATTAAATAGACGTTTTGCTATAGCTTTTATGTAAGGAGATCAGATTTCAAGTTGTTTAAGGTAATGTGTTTGAGACTTTTTTATAATCCAGTTTCAAGTTGTTCGTGTAATTCCTTTCAAAATGCCGTTGATTTCACTGATTTAAGGCGTGCATGTGTGTATTGGATGGATATCAGTTTAAATCACTAATTTTAGCCATGAATTTCACTGATTTAGGTTTCGATTTTGCTGATTTAGCCATTAATTTCATTGATTTTAGGCGTGCATGTGTGTGTATTGGACGAAGATCAGTTTAAATCACTGATTTTAGCTGTCGATTCACTGCTTAAGCCATCAATTTCACCGTTTGGCAGTCAATTTTTTTGATTCGACCGTCGATTTCACTAGTTTAGCTCTCCATTTCTGCTAATAGTTTTATTTCTTTTTTCTTTTATTTTTGTGTCAAGTTTTGTTACTTTTCTGGTGTTTGTTTAAATTTTGACATTTTTAATTTTTGTTCTACTAATATTATAACCTAATAATCATTTATGGCCTTGATAGGTAGCCGAAGAATCTAAAACAGTTGGTAAAGCTATTGGGATCGACGTCGACAAAATTATATTTGATAGGTCGACAAAAGAGCAAGATTTTCTTCTTTGCTTGGTATGTCATAATTTCAGGCAGAACATGTATAACTACTGAATTTTTGTCAAAGACTGGTGTGCATCTTAAATTGGAAATTGTACTAGTTTTAGACTCTTTACATCTGCTTACACAGTCCTCTGTGAATGTTGATGTAACTTTAATCCGTATGTGCAAAGGGCATTCTGCTCTCATTGCAAAATGAACGATCTTAAACATTTACACTGTTGATTAAAACGAATGTAAGCTAATTAACCCATAATAAGATATGATATCTGTACTTTACTTGAGTACTCAACACAAATTTTTGGCAATAACAAGGTTAAGACTCAGTTTAATGGAAATAGACTCAAGGACATGTAAATAACCTTCTGTTCTCTTTCCCTCTAATACAAAAGAACCTCAATAGTTTTTGTTATTATTGTTGTTATGTAATTTAACATGTTATAACAAATTATTTACACAATTACTCTACTCTTCATATTATTAGATTATGTTTGTTATAAACAATTACCGGCTATTGCCGGTAAATTTCTGAAGTGAAAACTCAATATGTATATCAACCATAGCAGTGAAAAGAAATAAGTTACAAATACTGTTGCATTGAATAATATGCTGAGAATAAGTATGCAGAAGAACTGACATATTGATCTTACAGAGGGAAAACTTGTTCCATCCAATTTTCACCCTTATTTCTTTTGTTGTTCTGACTAAATGATTCTGGTTTTCTGCTATTCTAGTTACTGTACCTCTGAGCTTATACATAGGAATTCTACAGAATGAGGATTGACAAAAATACTTTAGTTCTGCATTGTTATATCCACTGATGTGCACAACAATCAAATACTGTTATGTATATCACTGTTTGTTTGGTGTTTCCTCATTCTTGTCGAAGTTAAAAATTGAACAGACACAACTCAATCAAATAGGGACAATCATTATTGAGAAAATATAGTACAACATAGCAATAGCCAACAATTGGATCGGATTTGTGAATAATAGAAAATTCTGGTTGTGATAGTTTTCTTTTCTTTATTTATTTGTCGCTTTGGTTTCTGTTTACATATTCGTCAGAAGTTAAAAAGTATGATTAAGTGATTATTATTCTTTTGATTTTCATATAGTGGCTATGAACTAGCTTTTTCATTTTGATATTATGATGTTATCATATATCTTCTTTTCTAGCTATGCCCATTGATAAATCTTGGATTAGCAAACCACGAAATACACTTGAATACGCAGATGGGCTTACAAAATTTCTGGATTTTGCTTTTGAGTATGGGTCTATTGATGGGCGTGTAATTAAGTGTCCGTGTCCGAAATGTGATTTTAACAAGTGGTAAAGAAGAAATGTAGTTGAAGAACACCTGACTTGTAAGTCTTTTCCAAAAAATTATAAAGTTTGGTATTTGCATGGTAAAGAATCAAATGCAACTATGCCACAAACGTTTCAGAGCACACATGTCATTGAAGAAACTCTGCAGCCCCAAGATCCAATGGTAACCATGATTAACGATGCATTTGGATTCATAGGGAATAATGTCAATGAGCCTGGTGTGTCTTGTGAGCCTATGAATAGTGAAGAAACATTTAATGAAGGGCATAATGAAGAATATGCATAGTTCTATGAGCTGGTAGAAGATGACAATCAACCATTATATGAAGGGTGCGCGAAGTATTCCAAATTGTGCTTTTTAGTCAAATTGTATCATATCAAGTGTTTGTATCGAATGACTGACAAAGCGATGAGTATGATATTAGAATTGTTAAAAGATGCCTTTGAAGATGCCAAGATTCCTGTTTCTTTTTATGAGGCCAAAAAAACCATCAACAAACTTGGTCTTAATTATACCAAGATCCATACTTGCCCAAATGATTGTATGTTATATTTTGGGGAAGATGAAGGCTTACAAGAATGCAAAAAGTGCAAGACATCTAGGTGGAAGGACAATAAAAAGAAGCAGCCCGCAAAGATTTTGTGCTACTTTCCACTAAAGCCAAGGCTACAGTGATTGTTCATGTGCTGTAAAACTGCTGAGTCTATGAGATGGCATTCTTCTGCGGGTAACCAAGATGGATTGATGAGGCATCCAAGGGATTCTCAAGCTTGGAAAGCATTTGACTTGCTTCATCCTGAATTTGTTGTAGACCCTCGGAATATGCGACTAGGCCTAGCTAGTGACGGTTTCAATCCTTTTGGAGAAATGGCAACAAACTATAGTATTTGACATGTGATTCTTATTCCATACAATCGTCCTCCTTGGGAGTGCATGAAATAAACTTCATTCATTCTTTCAATGATCATTCCAGGAAAACAAATACCCGGCAATGACATTGACGTGTACTTACAACCTCTTATCCAAGAGTTGAGAGAATTGTGGTACGATGGAGTACAGACATTACACTCTTCAAAGAATGAAAATTTTAAAATGCGAGCAGCCTTGATGTGAACAATTAGTGATTTTCCCGGGCTTGGCACCTTATCTGGATGGAACACATACACTCAGTTTGCTTGTCCCACATGTAACTTTGATACAGACTCTTGCTGGCTGAAGCATAGTAGAAAATGGTGTTTCATGGGTCATCATCGTTTTCTTGAAAGCGGCCATTGGTTTAGATTGCAACGTGTCCGTTTTAATGGGAAAATCGAGCAACGGGAGCCACCAATAGCATTATCAGGGTCAGACATATTGAAACAAATGGAGTGAATCAATAATAGTTTTGGGAAAGTACCTGAGTCGAATGCTAAAGGTAAAAGAACTCGAGGAAAAACTATTGCTGAAGATGGACTGAAATAATGGAGAAAGAGAAGCATATTCTTTGATCTTCCTTATTGGGAATCTAACTTGTTGCGTCATAATCTAGACCTTATGCACATTGAGAAGAATATGTGTGAGAATGTGATATATACTTTGCTCAATGATACTTAAAAATCAAAAGACAATCTTAAAACTTGGAATGATCTTAGAGAAATGGGTATAAGAAAGGAACTTTGGGCAGATGAGAGTGGAAGCTATCGTCCAGCCTTGTTCACTCTTTTAAATTCAAAGAAAAGTGAATTTAAGAAAGACATATTTTTGCGGACTTTAAAAAATGTCAAAATGCCCGATAGATACGCTAGCAACATTTCAAGATGTGTCGACTTGAAACAACAAAATCTCAAATCAATGAAGAGTCATGATTTTCACATTCTCATGCAGCACTTGTTACCAATTGCCATACGTAATGTTTTACCAGACAAAGTGACTGCAATATTAATAGAGTTGAGTTCGTTCTTCCGTCAACTCTGTACCAAAAGCTTAAGTCCCTTAGACCTTGACAGGCTCCAATCTCGGTATTTTATCACCATGAATCACCTAAAAATGTTATTACCTCCTACATTCTTTACAATCATGGTTCATTTATCTTGTCATCTAGCTGGTGAGGCAAAACTTGGGGGACCTCAACAGTGTTGGTGGATATATCCTATCGAGAGGATACATCCACTAACAGAGTCTCGTCATAGAATGGCATTCCAGTTTCATCAACTAATAGAGTCTCGTCACAGAATGGTATTCCATCTTTATCAACTAATAGAGTCTTGTCACAGAATGACATTCCATCTTCATCATCTAATGGAGTCTCTTCACAACCAACTACACATAGACGAGTTACTGATGACTCGGAGTCTCGTGATTGGGTTGTCGATGTTATAGGTACATATAAATTATAAATGATTTTGTTTTCCTCGATTAATATTTTTATATGTTCTTTATTTTGTTGCAGATGAACGTCAAGTGATAAAATCTATTAGGTTGAAGGTTCAGGATGTCCATAACTTGGAGAATGGATCGCGTATAATTGTAGAATGTGATGAGTTTGCTCAACCTATTGGAAAATCAACCGGCCTTCTTGCAGGATTTTTGGGGCAGCTTGCTACAAATCCTCAATACTTTCCTATTGGTTTCGAGAGTTGGGCATCCATGCCTAAACCTTTTGTGAACCGTGCTTTTAATGATTTCGTAATGGTAATGCCTTTTAATTCTTTTGCTTAGTTTGTATGTTATAGTTCTGTCAGCATTAAACTAATATATATTATTTTTGTGAAGTCTCAGTTTTCCTTTATGAGTGATCCACAAAAGGTAAAAGGTTGGACTAACAATTCACTTAACAAAAAGTGGAAGGAATTCAGGCTTAAACTATATCATGAGGCTGAGGATCCATTGTTGAGTAAAGAGGATATCATCAAGAATGTTCCAGAAGGCATTCCCATGGACCAATGAGCATTGTTTGTTAACTACGTTTTAAAGAGGAAACAAAGGTGGTTGTTGTTCTTCCTCTTCTTCTTGTTTCACTACTTGTCTCTACTGCTTCTTCTCTACCACTGATGTGACTTCTTTTTTTCCCTTTTTGACTCGTAGGCGCTTTGCTTGAGAAATCAACAGATTCGAGGACAACAAACACTTCCCCATACTAGTGGTGCTATGAGTTTGGCTAGAAGAAGGGCTTTGATGGTAGTTTAATACGACGTACTTACTGTCGTTTTAATGTGACAAGAGTTATTTAGTTTAATTTTACTTTTTAAAACTTTTAGAAGAAACAGAGAAAAGAACTTGATCGCGGCAAAATGTGGACTGAGACTCATAAGAGGAAAGATGGAAGTTATATGAATGATCAAGCTAGGGAGATTGGGGTAAGTGTCTATCACTATTTTCTGCTTTCTTCTTTTACTTTCTTGTTAGTGGGAAAATGGGAATTGGAATGGCATTCCATATTCTGATCATTTCTCAGCTAATGCAGTGCAAGCCTCTCTATGAGCCTGATGTATTTACTTCTTTCTTTTCTTTATTTACACATTTATTCACAAATCATTCATATGCTGCTTCTGTAATTGATAGTTTCATCTATTTAATGCTGCTCTGATAGTGCTTAATAAAAAAAGGATGAAACATCTTCTCCGGGTTACATAGAATTTGGGATTTGAAATGTAGGTCTCTCAATCTACAAGGTTATATGAAATTAAATCACTGAACTATGGATTCTTTTGTTTGGTACTTTACATTTAATCCCAATTTTCCTTCTGATGTTTTAGGTCAGCAATATCGGGTAACAAAATCTGATATCTTCAGTGTTCAATTTCCAAATGTAATTGCTATATTATCGACTTAACATATCAGTAAAACATAACGATTGTTCTCTTTCTGCTTCTTTTTGATACATGAACATATTCATCTAGATAACAATTTTTTAACTCCTAAAATCTCAATTCTAGATCTTTGTGAAATACATATGTTTGGTCTGTTATCAAAGTTGGAAGTATCTTATGCTGCAGAATCAATTAAAAAATGCTACTAGAAATGCGTCACAAAATATAAGCAATAGTATCAGTATAAAACAGGCTAAATATGAATCTGAGCAAAATAAGATAATTTTGCGTTACAAAAAATAATTTAGTAACTTTAACCCTATAAAAATCATCGAAACTATGTTAGAAATGGTTTGTGGAATTTGCAGATGGTAACACTATCTCTTTGATTGAAATAAATGAAGTTATTGTTGATACAAGAACTTCCAGCACTTCAGAATCTACCCGTTGACTCGATCTTTAGCTTTTGTAATTATATTTTGTCTCTCGTGTAGGAAAGAATCGAAGAAATTCGAAGACAAAGACCAGAAACTCGGGCAGAAATTTCACCGAATGACGTGCTTAGTGTAGTCTTCGGTCCCGAGCACCCTGGCCATGTTCGAGGCTTAGGCATGGGTGTAGTTCCAACTGTAGTATTCAAGCTGTTGAAGTTGTCAAACTCCCACATCGGTTGGGGAGAAAAATTGTTGGGATTTTTCCCTTATAAAAGGAGGCCTAATGTTTAGGATTTAGACACACCTTTCATTTGCCTTCTTATCTCCTTAAGGCATTTGTATCTTCTCTCTTTAGTATTATTTCACTTGTATTTTGGAGTGGAATAAAATATTTGTTGTGTCCGAGGAAGTAGGCAAAATTGGCCGAACCTCGTAAATTCTAGTATTCCTTTTATTGTTGCTTTATTATCTTATTTATTATTTGGTGGCCGCCATAATTTTTGGTATATTAGTTGTGACGCATTCACACTATATACATTTGGCTTCCGCTACAATTGGTATCAGAGCCAAGGTACTGTCTAAGTATGCTCTGTGGTTGCAGCATAGTCTGATCTTCCACATCAGAAAAGATTTATCTTGGTAACTGTGTCAAGGTTTTGTCTTAGTATGCTCTATGGTTGCAGCTTAGTCTGATCTTCCACACCAGAAAGGAAATAATCTTGATTTGTGTCGTCAGCTATTAAATAATATTTGTGTCAAAGATGGGAGATAATAAATAAGAAGAATCTACATCAAGTGTCAACAATACGTTATCATTGGCATCTTCGCTTATGACAAGAATTGTGTCAAATGCAAAATTTACGGTAGAAATTTTTGACGGATCAGGACATTTTGGGATGTGGCAAGGCGAGGTTCTAGATGTCCTTTTTCAACAAGGGCTAGATCTTGCCATTGAAGAAAAAAGACCAGATGTTATTGGAGAAGAAGATTGGAGAATTATCAACCATGTTGCTTGTAGTACCATTCTATCCTACCTTGCTAGAGAGCAGAAATATCCATACACAAAGGAAACTTCTGCAAGTAAATTATGGAAAGCACTGGAGGATAAGTTTTTGAAGAAAAACAGTCAAAATAAATTGTACATGAAGAAGAGACTGTTTCGCTTCACCTATGTTCTTGGTACCACAATGAACAAACATATCACCAGTTTCAATAAGTTGGTCACAAATTCGCAAAATATGGATGCAACTTTTGATGATGGTGATTTGGCCTTGATGTTATTGGGGTCACTTCATGATGAGTACGAGCACCTTGAAACTACTCTACTCCATGGGAACGACGAAATTTCTCTCAGAGAAGTTTGTTCAGCTTTGTATAGCTATGAACAAAGAAAGGGAGAAAAACAAAAGGGCGGAGAAGGAGAAACACTGATTGTGAGGGGTCGTCCTCAAAATCAAATGAGGACAAAGAAGGGAAGATCCAAGTCATGATCTAAACCCAGCAAAGATGAATGTGCCTTTTGTCGAGAAAAGGGGCATTGGAAGAAAGACTGTCCGAAGTTGAAGAATAAGGCCAAACATAATAATGGAAAGGCCATTATGGATTCAAATGTAGCTGATTGTGATGATTCAAACTTCTCATTAGTTACAACAGAGTCATCAACATCATCAGACATATGGTTGATGGACTCGTCTTGTAGCTATCATATATGTCCCAATAGGGACTGGTTCGTGGAATTTCAAGAAGGAGAATATGGATTCATCCACACAGCGGATAATGGCCCTCTTAACTCATATGGCATTGGTTCAATACAATTAAGGAACCATGATGGAATGATTAGAACATTAATAGATGTTTGATATGTATCGGATTTGAAGAAGAATCTCATCTCTATGGGAGCCCTAGAATCAAAAGGGTTCAAAATCATTGCAGAAAATGGAGTGATGAGAGTATGCTCCGGTGCACTAGTGGTAATGAAGGCCAATCGGAAGAACAATAACATGTACCGTTATCGCGGTAGTACAGTTATTGGGACAACGGCAGTAACATCCAGTGATAAAAAATAGGCAGAAGCAACCAGGCTATGGCACATGCGCTTGGGACATGCTGGAGGAAAATCCTTGAAAACTTTATCAAATCAAGGATTGTTAAAAGGAGTAAAGGCTTGCAACTTAAAGTTTTGCGAGCATTGTGTCAAAGGAAAACAGACAAGGGTTAAATATGGTACAACGATCCGTAATACTAAAGGCATTTTTAATTATGTACACTCTGATGTTTGGGGTTCTTCCAAAACACCTTCATTGGGTGGGAAGTACTATTTTGTAACCTTTGTTGATGATTTTTTCCGAAGAGTGTGTGTGTGTATACAATGAAAAGCAAAGATGAAGTGCTGAGAATTTTTCTGAAATGGAAGAGAATGGTGGAGAATCAAACAGGTAGGAGGATCAAGTGTATTCACACAGATAATGGAGGTGAATACAAAAATGATCATTTCAATAAGGTTTGTGAAAATGATGGCATCGTCAGACACTTCACTGTTAGACATACACCACAACAGAATGGAGTGGCAGAACGTATGAACCGGACCTTGCTGGTTAAGGTACGGTGTATGTTGTCCAATGCTGGCTTGGGCAAAAATTTTTGGGCTGAGGCAATTACATATGCATGCCACCTCATTAATCGTCTACCATATGCTGCTATTGATGGCAACACACCATTTGAAAAATTGCATGGAAAGCCTGCTGTAGGTTATGACTCTTTGCACGTGTTTGGCTCAACTGCATATTATCATGTGACACAGTCAAAATTGGATCCAAGGGCAAAGAAGGCTATTTTTATGGGAATTACTTCTGGAGTCAAAGGATATCATTTATGGTGTCCTATGACAAAGAAAGTAATATTCAGCAGGGATGTTACCTTTGATGAATCTTCTATGGTAAATAAGGTAACAGAAGATACCAAACAAAATGAAGATCCTTCTAAGCAGGTGGAGTTTGAGGGAAAATTTATTTTTCCTACACAAGAAGCAGAGGAGGAAACAAATAAAGATTATCCTCTAGAAGGAGAGCTAGTAGAGGAGATTCCAACTCAGGAACCTCAACAACAACTTGAATCAATAACAAACAGCAGGCCAAAAAGGACAATAACGAAACATGTTCGTCTCACAGAGACGGTTGCTTGTGCAACCTCAGTTGTAGCTGATGATGTTCCTACCACTTATAA
Organism: Nicotiana tabacum; assembly: GCF_000715075.1. Taxonomy (NCBI): domain Eukaryota; kingdom Viridiplantae; phylum Streptophyta; class Magnoliopsida; order Solanales; family Solanaceae; genus Nicotiana; species Nicotiana tabacum. The sequence continues at coordinate 51,873,091 of NC_134087.1, read as the reverse complement.
AGACGCAGTCCAAAGTTCAAAAGAAGATAAGTAGAGGATTGCCATGAATGATGAAATACAGTCCCTTCATCAGAATCATACATGGAGATTGGTCAATCTCCCGAAGGGAAAGAAAGCAATTGGGTGCAAATGAGTATTTTCAAAGAAGGAAAGATTTCCTAACCAAGTAGATGTTCGCTACAAAGCAAGATTGGTGGCCAAAGGATATGTTCAAAAGGAGGGAATTGATTACAATGAAGTATTTTCTCCAGTTGTAAAATATTTCTCCATTAGAATTATGTTGGCTTTAGTAACACAATTGGATTTGGAACTAGTTCAGATGGATGTAAAAACTGCATTTTTACATGGAAACTTGGAGGAGGAAATCTACATGACTCAGCCAGAAGGATTCAAAGTTGTTGGAAAAGAAAATATGGTGTGCAAACTTGAAAAATTATTGTTCGGATTGAATCAATCTTCTAGACAATGGTACAAGCGATTTGACAAGTTTATGTTGCAGCAAGGGTACAAGAGAAGCAAATACGATCATTGTGTGTATTTGCACAAGCTTAAAGATGGTTCCTTTTTATATCTTCTCCTATATGTTGATGGTATGTTGATAGCTTCCAAGAATTCGGAAGAAATTGATAAGTTGAAGATTCAACTGAAGAAGGAGTTCGAGATGAAGGATCTGGGTGAGGCATGGAGATAATAAGAGATAGACGTTCAAAGAAACTCTGTTTATCTCAGAAAGAATATTTGAAAAGAGTACTACAACGTTTTGGTATAGATGAGAAGACTAAGCCAGTTAGTACTCCACTTGCTCCCCATTTTAAGCTAAGTACTACTATGTCGCCAAAAGATGAAGCAGAACGAGAATATATATCAAAGGTACCATACGCAAATGCTGTTGGTAGCTTGATGTATGCAATGGTCTGTACGAGACCTGATATTTCACAAGCTGTTGGAGTTATTAGCAGATATATGCATAATCCCGGAAAGGAGCATTGGCAGGCTGTGAAGTGGATTCTACGGTATATTCATAATACTGTAGATGTTGGGTTAGTTTTTAAGCAGGAAGACAATCAGTCTGTAGTTGGATATTGTGACTCAGATTTTGCGGGTGATCTGGACAAACGAAGATCAACTACTGGTTATGTGTTTACTTTTGCAAAGGCACCAGTTAGTTGGAAGTCTACTTTACAGTCAACAGTTGCTTTGTCTACAACAGAGGCAGAGTATATGGCTATTACAGAGGTTGTGAAGGAAGCAATTTGGCTTCAAGGATTGCTAAAGGAGCTTGGTGTTGAACAAAAAGATATCACAATTTTTTGTGATAGTCAAAGTGCTATTCAATTAGAGAAGAACCAAGTTTATCATGCAAGGACAAAGCACATTGATGTTCGGTATCATTTCGTACGAGAAATCATAGAAGAAGGTGGAGTCACGGTGAAGAAAATTCATACTACAGAGAATCCTACTGATATGCTGACAAAAGTGGTGACTGCGGTCAAGTTTCAACATTGTTTGGATTTGATCAACATTGTTGAACACTGAAGATTGAAGATTAAGACACAACCAAAATTTGTTATTAAGAGAAAATTGAAGATGTGGAATTTTGCCAAGGTGGAGATTTGTTGAAGTTGTCAAACTCCCACATCGGTTGGGGAGAAAAATTGTTGGGATTTTTCCCTTATAAAAGGAGGCCTAATGTTTAGGATTTAGACACACCTTTCATTTGCCTTCTTATCTTCTTAAGACATTTGTATCTTCTCTCTTTAGTATTATTTCACTTGAATTTTATAGTGGAATAAAATATTTGTTGTGTCCGAGGAAGTAGGCAAAATTGGCCGAACCTCGTAAATTCTAGTGTTCCTTTTATTGTTGCTTTATTGTCTTATTTATTATTTGGTGGCTGCCATAATTTTTGGTATAGTAGTTGTGACTCATTCACACTATATACATTTGGCTTCCGCAACACAAGCAAACATCAAGACGAGGTGGTTATTCTTATATGGGCGCAACTAGCACTAGTGCTCCACCTCCACAATGGGTACAAGAGATGGCAAAATATGAGATCACAATTAAATGCGCTAACAAGCTTATTTCAAATGAAAATAGGAAATATCCTCGAGGAGTTTGCTCACTTATTTCCGACTCCTTTACAGGTAAGTCTTCTCTTTATTTTTTCTTGGTCTATCAAGAAAACTCCACTGATCAATCTCTTCAATCATCCAAGTCTCCTCAATATTTGTTTCGAGTTTGCAGCTGCATTATTTTGTTGTGTTAGTTACCTAACATAGCTGCTTCATTTGCACTTGTTGCTGCTATGTGTAATATTGACACATCTGTATATATAACTCATATAAACCTGAATTAAGTCTACATTTGTTGTATCAGAGTTTGCTAGTGCTAAGACCTCGTTAATCACGTGGATTGTCAATATTATTTCTTATATACTATATATACATCTTAATATATATATATATATATATATATATATATATATATATATATATATATATATATATATATATATATATATATATATATATGCAAATTGAGCAGAATTCCACTTTAGTTGGAATTGCTTTGAGAACTACCCTCTCATTTGCTTATAGACTGGTGAGCAGTATAGATTCCCTTATTCTTCTGAATTCCATTTGGATAACCAGAAAATTAGAGAAAATATCTTAATTAATTGCATAGAAGAGAAGGATCTAGCCATTAATAAAGCTACTCTTAGGATTGGTGAAACTTAAGGGAGATTCCAGTCATATTTTATAACACAAATGAGACTTCAGCTGAGGTTACAATGCTTTGGTAGCAAGTTTCTTTACCTTTATACTCGTATATATATCCATAAGTTTTGGCTTGTTATGCAACCACATTATCTATATGTTCTTGAAAGCATCTGGCAGTTAGAATCTGTACCATTATTTGCCATGTTTGTACTGTCAGCTATGTGTATTTCCATGCATCTTCTACTATCTTGAGTAGAATAAACTCCTTAAGTAGGTGATGGATCATAACTTTTCTTCATCTATGTTGGATAATATGCTTTGCTTCTCTTGAGAACAAGCTTATGATTAGTGTCAAAGCAATGAAGAATCTTCCTCTTTTGTCCCTTTATCTATTTAAGGCTTGCCTGCATCTTGCACTCTACCATTCTTCCTTTATTGCTTGGCGTCCGTTGATCATCTGTCTGTCATATATCAATCAATCCAAATTAATTGGAGTTGGTTATATGAATGTAGTTGGAATTGGTTATATGAATCCATTGTACTCATTCCGCTTTATGCAGGCACCCAATCTAGGAGGTGGTGTTGGAGATGGCATTGGAGATGGCATTCCGTCACCAACTGGGCCTAGAAGATCCTTTCACAAAAGTAACTATGAAAATAGAGCAAACAACAATTAGTAATCATTGTTAGGATGAACTATATTTTTTTGTGTTGTAACTATTGAGTAACTCTAACTCTCTGCACCTTACACTTGAATCTTGGATGATGTGGATTTTGGGTATGTTTTAACATGATGAATATTTTGCTTATCTAATTCTCTACTATAATTTATGTTAATTATTATGATGGGTGCTTGATAACATATTATGATGGATTTTGTGCAGTAGAAAGGATAAAGGATTGGAATTGAAAAATTAACATTAAAAATATTACAATTATGGCAGTATAATATGGCCAAAATCTGAAAGGGACAGCAATTACGGCGGTTACAAACCGCCACAATAAGCAAATTAAACAGCTGTATTTACATATGCATATTGCGGCGCTTTTATCTACATATTTGTCATGACCCTAGTTCACCAACCGTGAATATGTCATGACGGCACCTATTCTCCGTGACCAGGTAAGCCTAACACTTGCAGAAACATAATAATTACAGAAAAATATAGTACCATATTTAATTATCTAAAAAGGAAATTGTACTGAAGGCCGCTCGGCATATACAACTCAATATCTCAAGACTAAAACAATCCCAAAACCCGGAAACTCACGGGAAAACACAGGCTATAGAAATGTATAGTGAGGCTCCAAACTCCAGAATATCTAACAAACGGAAGGAAAGAGAACTAAGTACTAAAGATAGAATAAAGAGGGAGACTCAGCGGTCTGCGGATGCAACAGATCTACCTCGAAGTCTCCGTAGTCCTCCAGCCTCACTGATAGTGCGCCTGAGTAGAGGTACCTGGATCTGCACATGAAAAACATGCGCAGAAGAGGCGTGAGTACACCACAGCGGTACTCAGTAAGTGCCAAGCCTAACCTCGGTTGGGTAGTGACGAGGAAGGTCTGGGCCCTACTGAGGTTATATAAAATATAAAGATGGCAGGATAAGATAAGCAGTGCAATTGAGAACCTACAGTAAGAATCTATGCAGGATAATAATAGTATAATAACGGAAACAATGATGAAAGCAAACCATAAGGAAAGTAACCGGGGATCTCTAAGTATCCCGAGGATCTCTTAGTATCCTCGACATGTACTAAGGATCTCTTGGTATCCCGAGGATCTCTCGGTATCCTCAATATAAGCCAGGGATCTCTTGGTATCCCGAGGATTTCTTGGTATCCTCAATATGTACTAGGGATCTCTTGGTATCCCGAGGATCTCTCGGTATCCTCAATATAAGTCAGGGGGATCTCCCCGGAATCTAACCCGTAGTCCCAAAGTAAATGTGCAGGGGGAATCTCCCGGGAATCTAACCCGTAGTCCCAAAGTAATGTGAAGGGGGAATCTCCCGGGAATCTAACCCGTAGTCCCAATTTAAAACACAGAGCAGCGACACAAGAATATTAAATTAAACGCTAATTTCGTACCAAGTAAACATTTATTTCTAGCCTAACATGCTTCACATAATGCAATTTAGGCAATTTAAGCAAATAGGCAATTAAGTCAACTAAACATGCCTTTCTAGACTAGCAACATGCTAAATTCACAAGTAGAATAAAACAAGAAAAGAACTCAATTGAAATACTTAAGGAAAAATCGGATTTTTTCAACAATTAGCTCAAGTACGCGCTCGTCACCTCACGTACAGGGCATTTCAATTATCAAATATAGCACATCCTAAGGGGAAAGGTCCCCCACACAAGGTTAGACAAGCCACTTACCTCAAACCGACTCAAAATCAACTAGAACCCATGCTTTTGCCACGAGTATCCGACTCCAAATGGCCCAAATCTAATCAATTCATTTGCATATCGTAAATATCATCTCAAACAAATGATCCTATGTTTTAATTCAAAGATAATACGCGAAATTATGGAAAATGACCAAAATTCCCCTCGGGCCCACATCTCGGAATTGGTAAAAGTTTATATTCTCAGAAACCTCGCACTCTCACGAGTCTAACCATACAAAAATTATACAATTCCGACACTATTTGGTCCTTTAAATCATCATTTTACATTTTTAAAAGGTTTCACAATTTTCTTCCCAAATTCCCTCTCAAATCACAAATTAAATGATGAATTCAGTGTTAGATTCATGTATTTTAGCCAAATCTGAGTTAAAATCACTTACCCCGGTGAATTTCTTGAAAAACCTTCGAAAAATCGCCAAATTCCGAGCTCTTTAGGTCAAAATATTAAATAAAACCCAAAACCTCGTATTTATAGGTACCCCTCAGGTTTCCAGCTACTGCGGGCCGCACCAAAACTCACGCGGTCCGCGCTAGCCAGTGCGGTCTGCGCAAAGGCAACATGCGGCCGCACAGGCCTCCCTTTGTAGTGACAAGATATAGTATTTTGGTCATACCTTTTGCTACAGATGTCCAAATTGCAATATCTTTACCTTTCTGGAAACTAGACACGAAGGGATACAACTTTCGTTTTAAAATCACCTCAAAATTCCTTGTATATCAAAAGATATGAGCTTCCGAAGTAGGACCAGCGGGAGGGCCCTTCACCGCGGCCGCGCCCCACTTTGTGCGGTCCGCGCGATGCCTACCGCGCCCGCTTTTGTGTGGTCCGCACAACACTCAACGCGGGCACACTAATTTTTGTGCGGACCGCGTGAGTGAGTTCTGGAGCCTGCAACCCCTGTAGACCTGCTACAGCTATGATTTTTGCACTAAAACATCCCGGAACCTACCCGGAACTCCCGGAACTTCAAACCAATTATACCAACACATCCCATGACATCGTTCAAACTTGATCAACACTTCAGAACGCTTATAACAACATCAAATCACCAATTTCACATAGGATTCAAGCCTAAGAACTCCAAGAACTCTTAAATTATGCTTTCGATCAAAAACTGTACCAAATCTCGTCCGAATGACCTGAAATTTTGCACACACATCCCGAATGACATGATAGAGCTATTGAAACTTCCGGAATTACATTCTGACCCTTGGATCAAAATCTCACTATCGGACCGGAAACTTCAAAAATTCAAACTTCGGCATTTCAAGACTAAATTAGCTACGGACCTCCAAAACACATTCCGAACACGCTCCCAGCCCCAAATTCACCTAACGGAGCTAACGGAACCGTCGGATTTCCATTCCGAGGCTGTCTCCCCACTGTTCCGACTTCGATTAACTTTCTAACACTTAAGCTCTCATTTAGGGACTAAGTGTCCCAAAACTCCTCAAAACTCAAAACCGAGCATCCCGGCAAATCATATTAGCAGAAATAAACTCTGGGAAAGCAGTTAATAGGGGATCGGGGCATTAATTTTTAAGACGACCGGCCGGATCGTCACATCCTCCTACACTTAAACATTCGTTCGTCCTCGAACGAGCATAGAGACATACCTGAAGTAGTGAAAAGATGATGGTAATGGCTGCGCATATCCTGCTCGATCTCCCAGGTCGCCTCCTCGACCGGCTGGCCCCGCCACTGAACCTTTACCGAAGAAATGTTCTTTGACCTCAACTTTCTAACTTGCCTGTCCAATATTGCCACTGGCTCCTCAATATAGGATAGATCCTTGTCCAGCCGGACTGAACTGAAATCCAGCATGTGCGACGGGTCACCGTGATACCTCCGGAGCATCGAAACATGAAATACTGGATGCACTCCTGCCAAGCTGGGAGGTAAGGCAAGCTCATAAACAACCTCCCCAACTCGCCTCAATATCTCAAAAGGGCTAATACACCCTGGACTCAACTTCCCTTTTTTCCCAAATCTCATGACGCCCTTCATAAGCGAAACCCGAAGCAGGACCCGCTCACCAACCATATAGGAAACATCACGAACTTTCCGATCCGCGTAACTCTTCTGTCTGGACTGGGCTGTACGGAGTCTATCTTGAATCACCTTAACCTTTTCCAAGGCACTAAGTCCGTGCCCAATAATCTAGCCTCGCCCGACTCAAACCAACCCACCGGAGATCTACACCGTCTCCCATATAAAGCCTCATACGGTGCCATCTGAATACTAGACTGATAGTTGTTGTTGTAAGCAAACTCCGCCAATGGCAAGAACTGATCCCAAGACCCTCCAAACTCAATCACACACGCGTAGAGCATATCCTCAAAAATCTGAATAGTGCGCTCGGACTGTCCGTCTGTCTGAGGGTGAAATGCTGTACTCAACTCTACCCGAGTACCTAACTCATGCTGAACGGCCCTCCAGAACCGTGATGTGAAATGAGTATCTCTATCTGAAATGATGGAAACTGGGATACCGTGCAGACGAACAATCTCCCGGATATAGATCTCCGCCAACCGCTCTGAGGAATAATTAGTACACACAAGAATAATGTGAGCGGACTTGGTCAGCCGATCCACAATCACCCAAATAGCATCGAACTTTCTCAAAGTCCGTGGGAGCCCAACTACAAAGTCCATGGTGATCCGCTCCCACTTCCACTCCGGAATCTCTATCTGTTGAAGTAACCCACCTGGTCTCTGGTGCTCACACTTCACCTGCTGACAATTGAGGCACCGAGCTACAAATCCAACTATATCCTTCTTCATCCGCCTCCACCAATAGTGCTGCCTCAAATCCTGATACATCTTCGCGGCACCTGGATGAATAGAATACCGCGAACTATGAGCCTCCTCCAATATCAACTCCCGAATACCATCAACATTGGGTACACAGATCCGACCCTGCATCCTCAATACCCCATCATCACCAATAGTCACATCTCTAGCATTACCGTGCTGAACCTTGTCCTTGAGGACAAGCAAATGAGGGTCATCATATTGCCGCTCCCTGATACGGTCAAACAAGGAAGACCGAGAAACCACACAAGCTAGGACTCGACTGGGCTTCGAAAGGTCCAATCTCCCAAACTGGCTGGCTAAGGCCTGAACATCCATTGCCATAGGCCTCTCTGATGCTGGTAGATATGCCAAACTCCCCAAGCTCTCCGCCCGGTGACTCAAAGCATCGGCCACCACATTGGCCTTGCCTGGGTGATACAAGATAGTGATGTCATAGTCCTTCAACAACTCTAACCACCTCCTTTGGCGCAAATTTAGATCCTTTTGCTTGAACAAGTGCTGCAAGCTCCGATGGTCAGTATAAATCTCACAAGGCACACCGTATAAGTAATGGCTCCAAATCTTCAGGGCGTAAACAATGGCAGCTAACTCAAGGTCGTGAACAAGGTAGTTCTTCTCATGTATCTTCAACTGTCTGGACACGTAGGCAATCACCCTACCATCCTGCATCAACACCACTCCGAGGCCAACCCTTGAGGCATCACAATAGACTGTATAAGACCCCGAACCTGTAGGCAATATCAAAATTGGGGTTGTGGCCAAGGCTCTCTTGAGCTTCTGAAAGCTCGCCTCACACTCCTCCGTCCACTAAAATGGAGCACCCTTCTGGGTCAACCTGGTCATAGGGGCTGCAATCGATGAAAACCCCTCCACAAAACGACGGTAGTAGCCAACCAAACCAAGGAAACTGCGGATCTCGGTAGCTGAGGATGGTCTGGGCCAACTCTGCACGACCTCTATTTTCTTCGGATCCACCTGAATACCTTCACTCGATATCACGTGGCCTAAGAATGCCACTGAATCCAACCAAAACTCACATTTCGAGAACTTAGCATATAACTTCTTCTCTCTCAGAGTCTGAAGCACAGTTCCCAGGTGCTGCTCATGATCTTCCCGACTCTGGGAATACACCAGAATATCATCAATAAAGACAATGACGAATGAGTCAAGATATGGCCGGAACACACTGTGCATCAAATGCATAAAGGCTACTGGGGCATTGGTCAGCCCAAATGACATAACAAGGAACTCGTAATGGCCATACCGAGTCTTGAAAGCAGTCTTCGGGATATCTGGTTCCCGAATCTTCAACTGATGGTAACCTGAGTGCAAATAAATCTTAGAAAACACCCGTGCGCCCTAAAGCTGGTCAAACAGATCATCAATACGAGGCAAAGGATAATGGTTCTTAACTGTAACTTTGTTCAATTGGCGATAATCAATACACATACGCATAGAACCATCCTTTTTCTTCACAAACAAGACAGGAGCACCCCAAGGCGATACACTGGGCCGAATAAAACCCTTATCAAGCAATTCTTGTAACTGATCCTTCAACTCCTTCAACTCTGGAGGAGCCATACGATATGGGGAAATAGAAATGGGCTGAGTGTCCGACAACAGATCAATGCCAAAATCAATATCTCTATCAGGCGGCATGCCTGGAAGATCAGCTGGAAACACATCGAGAAAATCCCGTACTACTGGAACTGAATCAACTGAAGGAGTATCAATACTGACGTCTCTCACATAAGCTAAATACGCGGCATACCCATTTTCAACCCTACGCTAAGCTTTAAGAAAAGATATAACTCTACTGGGAGTGTGATCTAAAGTACCACTCCACTCAACACGCGGAATACTTGGCATATCCAGCGTCACGGTCTTGGCGTGACAATCAAGAATAGCATAATGGAGCGACAACCAGTCCTTGCCTAGAATAATATCAAAATCAACTATGTTGAGTAAGAATAGATCTGCTCTGGTCTCAAAACCATGAATAGTAACCAAACACGACCGATAAACGCGGTCCACAATAAGAGAATCTCCCACAGGAGTAGAAACATAAACAGGAGAACTCAACGAATCTCGGGCTACACCCAAATACGGAGCAAAATAAGAAGACACATAAGAATAAGTGGATCCTGGATCGAATAGAACCGATGCATCTCTGTGACAAACCAGTATAATACATGTGATGACGGAATCGGAGGCAACAGCCTCGGTACGAGCAGGAATGGCATAATATCTGGCATGGCCTCCCCCTCTAGGGCGACCTCTACCTCCCCGACCTCTACCTCTAGCTGGCTGAGTAGGTGGGGTAGCAACTGGAGCTGTAACCATATCTTAAGAACTCTGCGGGGTACGCTGTGGCTGAGAAGTCTGTGGAGGTGCACCCCTCCCAAGTCTAGGGCACTCCCTCACCAAGTGGCATGTGTCACCACACTCGAAACAAGCTCTGGGAGGATGTGGTGGTTGTGACTGGATAGGGCCAGGTCTGCTAGACTGACCTCTGAAAGCACCCCGCGCAGGAGGCGTGCTAGAAATCGGAGGTGCATAATATGGCTCCTGAGATCTGGGAGGAGTTGGAGCATTGCTGGCTGCTGGAAGAGCTGAATGAACGGGGCGACTCATATAGCCCCTACCATGAAGACCTACAGCTGGGGTACGAACACCAGAATAATGGCCCGACTCACGAGACCTCTTGGCCTTCCTCTCCTCTCTTTCCCTAGCATGCATACCCTCAATCCTCCTAGCAATGCTCACCACCTGCTAATAAGAAATGTCCATCTCCAACTCACGAGCCATGCTAGATCAGATGGGAGGAATAAGCCCCTCAATAAACCGGCGAACCCTCTCGCGGACAGTAGCAACCAAGTCTGGTGCATGCCTAGCCAATCTGGTGTAACGGATAGCATAGTCTGAAACAGTCATAGCTCCCTGGTGCAAATGCTCAAACTCTGCGTGCCATGCGTCCCTGAGGCTCTGAGGAACTCTCTCTCTCAAGAACATATCTGAGAACTGGGTCCAAGTCAGTGAAGCAGCCTCGTCTGGACTGTCTAACTCATAGGTACGCCACCACTCATAGGCGGCTCCCCGAAGTTGGAAAGCAGTGAAGGAAACCCCGTTCGATCCGGTAATACCCATAGTGCGAAGAATACGGTGGCAATCCTCCAGAAATCCCAAGGCATCATCTGTCGCTAGTCCACTGAAAACCGGAGGATCATACTTCTTGAACCTCTCGAGTCTCCGTTACTCATCCTCAGAAGCAGCTGCCCCATCCTCGAGCTGAACTGGTACTGTAGTCTGTACAGGAATAATCTCTAGGACCTGCTCAACCTGCACTCGCTGCTCAGGAGTGCGGGCGGCGGGAGTCTGTGCCCCTCTCCCGGCCTGGGATGTGGCTGCAGAAAGGGGAAGCAACCCTGCCTAAGCCAGCGTGGTGTACATACTCATAAACTGTGCCAATGTCTCCTGAAGGGCTGGAGTAGTAGTGGTTAAAGGCGTGTCGGGTGCCTAAACTCCGGCTGGATCTGCTGGCGGTACCTCAGCGGCAGCTCGCGCAGGTGCTCTGGCTGCACCCCATGCACGTCCATGATCTCTGCCCCGACCCCTGTCTCTGACGGCTAAAGGAGGGGGTGCGGGTGCCTGATCGTCCCGAGTAGCACGTGTCCTCACTATCTGTGAGAGAATAGAAGACATAAGTTTAGAATTGATGTCAAAAATATCGCATGACAAGGAGATTAATGAAGTGAATAATTTTCCTAAACAGTTACATAGCCTCTCGTAGATAAGTACAGACATCTCCGTACCGATCAGCGAGACTTTAATAAACCGGCCTGTGTTCCGTGACTCCTATGAACCTAGAGCTATGATACCAACTTGTCACGACCCTAGTTCACCAACCGTAAACATGTCATGACGGCACCTAGTCTCCGTGACCAGGTAAGCCTAACACTTGCGAAAACATAATAATTGCGGAAAAATAGAGTACCATATTTAATTATCTAAAAAGGAAATTGTACTGAATGCCGCTCGGCATATACAACTCAATATCTCAAGACTAAAACAATCCCAAAACCCGAAAACTCACGGGAAAACACAGGCTATAGAAATGTATAGTGAGGCTCCAAACTCCAGAATATCTAACAAACGGAAGGAAAGAGAACTAAGTACTAAAGATAGAATAAAAGAGGGAGACTCGGCGGTCTGCGGATGCAACAGATCTACCTCGAAGTCTCCGTAGTCCTCCTGCCTCACTGGTAGTGTGCCTGAGTAGAGGTACCTGGATCTGCACATGAAAAACATGCGCAGAAGAGGCGTGAGTACACCACAGCGGTACTCAGTAAGTGCCAAGCCTAACCTCGGTTGGGTAGTGACGAGGAAGGTCTGGGCCCTACTGAGGTTATATAAAATATAAAGATGGCAGGATAAGATAAGCAGTGCAATTGAGAACCTACAGTAAGAATCTATGCAGGATAATAATAGTATAATAACGGAAACAATGATGAAAGCAAACCATAAGGAAAGTAACCGGGGATCTCTAAGTATCCCGAGGATCTCTTAGTATCCTCGACATGTACTAGGGATCTCTTGGTATCCCGAGGATCTCTCGGTATCCTCAATATAAGCCAGGGATCTCTTGGTATCCCAAGGATCTCTTGGTATCCTCAATATGTACTAGGGATCTCTTGGTATCCCGAGGATCTCTCGGTATCCTCAATATATGTGTGGGGGATCTCCCGGGAATCTAACCCGTAGTCCCAAAGTAAATGTGCAGGGGGAATCTCCCGGGAATCTAACCCGTAGTCCCAAAGTAAATGTGCAGGGGGAATCTCCCGGGAATCTAACCCGTAGTCCCAATTTAAAACACAGAGCAGCGACACAAGAATATTAAATTAAACGCTAATTTCGTACCAAGTAAACATTTATTTCTAGCCTAACATGCTTCACGTAATGCAATTTAGGCAATTTAAGCAAATAGGCAATTAAGTCAACTAAACATGCCTTTCTAGACTAGCAACATGCTAAATTCACAAGTAGAATAAAATAAGAAAAGAACTCAATTGAAATACTTAAGGAAAAATCAGATTTTCAACAATTAGCTCAAGTACGCGCTCGTCACCTCACGTACAGGGCATTTCAATTATCAAATATAGCACATCCTAAGGGGAAAGGTCCCCCATACAAGGTTAGACAAGCCACTTACCTCAAACCGACTCAAAATCAACTAGAACCCATGCTTTTGCCACGAGTATCTGACTCCAAATGGCCCAAATCTAATCAATTCATTTGCATATCGTAAATATCATCTCAAACAAATGATCCTATGTTTTAATTCAAAGCTAATACGCAAAATTATGGAAAATGACCAAAACGCCCCTCGGGCCCACATCTCGGAATCGGTAAAAATTTATATTCTCTGAAACCTCGCACTCTCACGAGTCTAACCATACAAAAATTATACAATTCCGACACTATTTGGTCCTTTAAATCATCATTTTACATTTTTGAAAGGTTTCACAATTTTCTTCCCAAATTCCCTCTCAAATCACAAATTAAATGATGAATTCAGTGTTAGATTCATGTATTTTAGCCAAATCTGAGTTAAAATCACTTACCCCGGTAAATTTCTTGTAAAACCTTCGAAAAAGCGCCAAAATCCGAGCTCTTTAGGTCAAAATATTAAATAAAACCCAAAACCTCGTATTTATAGGTACCCCTCAGGTTTCCAGCTACTGCGGGCCGCACCAAAACTCACGCGGTCCGCGCTAGCCAGTGCGGTCCGCGCAAAGGCAACGTGAGGCCGCACAGGCCTCCCTCTGCAATGATAGGCTATAGTATTTTGGCCATACCTTTTGCTACAGATGTCCAAATTACGATATCTTTACCTTTCTGGAAACTAGACACAAAGGGATACAACTTTCGTTTTTAAATCACCTCAAAATTCCTTGTATATCAAAAGATATGAGCTTCCGAAGTAGGACCAACGGGAGGGCCCTTCACCGCGGCCGCGCCCCACTTTGTGCGGTCCGCGCGACGCCTACCGCGCCCGCTTTTGTGCGGTCCGCGCGACGCCTACCGCGCCCGCTTTTGTGCGGTCCGCACAACACTCAACGCGGGCGCACTAATTTTTGTGCGGACCGCGTGAGTGAGTTCTGGAGCCTGCAACCCCTGTAGACCTGCTACAACTATGATTTTTGCACTAAAACATCCCGGAACCTACCTGGAACTCCCGGAACTTCAAACCAATTATACCAACACATCCCATGACATCGTTCAAACTTGATCAACACTTCAGAACGCTTATAACAACATCAAATCACCAATTTCACATAGGATTCAAGCCTAAGAACTCCAAGAACTCTTAAATTATGCTTTCGATCAAAAACTGTATCAAATCTCGTCCGAATGACCTGGAATTTTGCACACACATCCCGAATGACATGACAGAGCTATTGAAACTTCCGGAATTACATTCTGACCCTTGGATCAAAATCTCACTATCGGACCGGAAACTTCAAAAATTCAAACTTCGGCATTTCAAGACTAAATTAGCTACGGACCTCCAAAACACATTCCGAACACGCTCCCAGCCCCAAATTCACCTAACGGAGCTAACGGAACCGTCGGATTTCCATTCCGAGGCTGTCTCCCCACTGTTCCGACTTCGGTCAACTTTCTAACACTTAAGCTCTCATTTAGGGACTAAGTGTTCCAAAACTCCTCAAAACTCAAAACTGAGCATCCCGGCAAATCACATTAGCAGAAATAAACTTGGGGAAAACAGTTAATAGGGGACCGGGACATTAATTCTTAAGACGACCGGCCGGGTCGTCACAATATTGCGGCGGTTCACCGAAAATCGCCGTATTATATGTTTTGGCGATAGCGATTACGGTGATTATCTTGGACGCCATTAATGAGAATAATGGCGGTTCTTAACCGCCACTATAACCAATTATGACCGCCACAATTACCTCAGGTTTTTGTAGTGCATCGACAAAAAAAAATTACTGACTTGTTTAAAATTTGAACACCCTTAACGGAATTTCTGCTTACGCAACTGAATTTCATGGCTAGTTCCTAAGTAGAGATGCCGGAATATACGTGCCTCCCGGCAAGCTGCAATTTGAGGTGTGACATATATTTATATTAAAGAGATTTGGAGAAAAGTACATCCTAACACAATACATTGCACCTACGTAGCCATGTTTAATTTTTAAGTTTACAGCCGTAGTTTATACACACTGCTGGTGCTCTGGTGATCAATGTTATGTTAACGTGCATCGGGTCAGGTGTTTGGTTCCTTACTCCAAGCGTTTTATTTAGTTAGTAGTATTATTTTGGAATATTGGTTAATAAATGAAAATCAAAATATTTTTCTTTAAGGAGAAAAGGAAACCTGGAAGTTTGACCATTTATACCTTCTCCATATGCTCTCATAGTCCTTGTCCTGTGGTTCTACAATTTAAAACAAACTTGGCCTAACACTTGTGACGTAACATGTTCAAGTCACATCAAAATAATTTCACTTATCAGTTTTTGTCTAAGTATTGAGTCTGACTAAATGCTTGCGGTGAATATGATAAAGGAAAGCATCAAAGCAAATTGGCAACGGCAGGGGCGGCGCAAGAACTGTTACGGCCTAAAGCCAAAATTTTTTAGAGGCCTTAAACTTAAAAGAAAAATCATAATGTAACAAGACTCATACTTTATAGTTGACATATGTTAATTCTGATAAATAATAATAGTAAAGCAATATACTATTATGAAGTAAAAATATAAAAGTAACAAAATTTCAATTTTTTTTAAAAAAAATAGAAAGTTAAAACTATAGAATTTGATTCTAGAAATCGATAACTCAATATATCATAATAAAATTTTATTGTTGTTGCAATGATTGAAAGAATGAAAAAAAGTAATCCTAATTTATTCAATGTGTTTCATCCGTAAATTAAATGTCATCTGCTTTTGGAATTTACACCTAACTAAATATTTAACCTTAAGAATCAACAAATCAAAGTAAAAATATTAATCGACCATAGTTAACTAAATATTTAACCTTAAGACAACAAATCAAAGTAAAAATATTACTCGGCCATGGTTAAGTGTTAAAAATTGTACATGCAAGACATACATCTAACATTCATTGGCTTACTGTACACAATCGATCCAGATAAGCTTTTACCGTTTTTCATCCCTTATTTTTTAGAGAATAGACAACTTAGTAAGAAGAAAAAAAAAGAATATAAGATACAAGTTTTATTATGAGAAAGAAGAAGAAGAAGAATATTACTGTTAGAAGGTAAATTAATTATAAGTCAACATAAATAACATTAGCTAGATAATTCTCTATCTTTTAATAAAATTTTATACCATTTACCATAAATATTCTGTATAGTAGTCTATATAAAATTACCATTGTATCAACGTATTGTTAATTAAAAAATGGGGCCCTAATAATTTGGGGACTAAAGCCATTGCTTTCATTGGTAAAATCAGAAGATTAATAGAGCAGGGCAGTTTGCAATCAATCACTGTTATAGGAAAATCAACAAGGCAGCTGATACTTTGGCTAACTTAACAAGTACTACAAAACTATCTTCAATACGGCTGCATCCATGCCAACTCAGGTTAAAGCCGTAGTGAAGATGGACCAAATTAATGAACATGCCTACCTTCAGAATTAAACAAAAAAAGGGAAGCTTTAGCATTCATGTATATAGTCATTTAGACTATTTTTTGGGATCACTAACAATAATCATTGAAAAGGAGTCCTCCTCAATTAACTTTTGTATCCATCTACTTTTAGTCTATAATAACATAGCTTTCCAGATAGGCTTTATTATCTGGGAAGTTCATCTTAGTAGGAATGATATCGTTCATTCCTTAATTAGGATGAAAAGGTTAGGCAAAATGTCTCCCGCTCAAATATATACTTTTTGGGTTACTAATCTACATGTAGGGGTACTGTCAAATGAGTCCGGAATCAAAATGTGATTCTTTTGGACTCAAAATACTTTTTTGAATGGAAAAAAAAGTTATCATTCTATATAAAATGCGGTTATGAACCGCGTTTTATCTTAACGGTTGTTTGGAGCGTTAAGGTAAAACGCGGTAACAAACCGCGATTTACCTGGCAACTGATAAGACAAGTATATAAAGCGCGGTTCATTGCCGCGTTTTATATACATAAATAATAGATCCCCTTCCCTTTCCCCCACGTTTCTGCCCACTTCCCCTTTCGTTTTTTAAAAATACAGCGGTCCCCCCCTCCCCCCATTAACGTGTTGGACTTTAAGCCATTGAGATTTAAAGTAGAAGAAGTGTGAATTGGAAATGGAGGGAAATAAAATGTAGGGAAAATGAAAATTTGAAGAAGTGAACTTTTGTCTTGCACTTTGTCCCTCATTGGTGAGGGGCAATCACATTTGTGTGCTTATATATAGATTCACTTCTTAAAGCTGTTAAAAGGAGTTGAAGAGAATGAATCCTCGCGCCGTCGTCGCGCTCACTCGGCTTCGGCTTCGGCTTCGTCTTCGGATTTGGATTTGGATACTACGCCAGAACCTTGCTGAAAGTTCAGAGGGCCTCGCTGGCCGCGGTTCTGCCGCGATCGCGGTAGAACCGCGGCAGGCCGTGTATTTTCTGAAAAGGCACCTTTCCAGACACCTCTTCTGATATTTGCCTATAAATTCTGAGGCAAGGCTGCATCTTTTGAACACGAAAAAACACTCCAGAACTTCTTTCTTTCTGAATATACTGCATCCTAATTCGCAGTCTCTCTCTCTCTCAAATTCGTAAGTGTGATTTTACTCCGTTCTTTGAGTTCGTTGGTATCCTGCAGTTTGTATTGCCACTGTTGCAGGAAGGTTTATTCCGTTTTATCCTGGGAGGATTTAATCCATTACCTTGGCAACGTGTGAGGGGGTTAAAATTCCTTAAGGACGCACAAGAAAAATTGTGGACTCGGAATATTTCTGATTCTTTACTATTTTATACATTTCTTTATTCTTCTAACAGTTTTCTGATTTTTGTTTTAACACAGTTACGCTCACAAGCTTAAGGAATTTTATTTTACTAACGTTTCGGTGTTGATTATTAAACTGTTTGAGACTAAAGCCTTGTTGCTTTCTACTCCTATAATTGTTTCTGTCCGGTTTAAAGTACATAAAAACTTTGCCGGAATAATAAACGTACGGATTTGAAGTATATAAAAAACTTCACCATTGTTACGTGTTCTATGTTTGGTTTGGTATTCAGTTTGAAGATATCAAAACTTCACTGATTTAACAAGTTCTGTATTGTTTTCAACTTTACAGAAATATGACGAATGAAAACCAAACTAATGGAAGTGTTGCGGGAACGGGTGCTACTGTTATGAGTGTTTCTGCCTCGTCAAGCCGTTCTACTCCTGCTCATGCTATGGCACCGACAGAAAAACCCGGAAAGTTTTCCGGTATTGACTTCAAACGCTGGCAAATGAAGATGCTCTTCTATCTTACTACGTTGAGTTTGCAACGTTTCATCAAGGAGGATCCTCCGGTCATGGCTGAAAATACTCCGGATGATGAACGACTTGTTGTAACTGAAGCATGGAAACATTCTGATTTCTTGTGCAAAAACTACATATTGAGTTGTTTGGAAGATGGCTTGTACAATGTCTATAGTGTCATGGAAACTTCAAAAGCATTATGGAATGCACTTGAGAAGAAGTACAAGACTGAGGATGCCGGACTTAAGAAGTTCGTGGCTGCAAGGTTTTTGGATTTCAAGATGATTGACACTAGGTCAGTCATAACCCAAGTCCAAGAATTACAAGTCATTGTGCATGACCTCCTTGCTGAAAGTATAACCCGAGTCAATAATTTTATTAATAAGATTTATCTTATTACTAATTATGAGATTGTTATTGAAGGTATGGTCATAAATGAGGCCTTTCAAGTCGCTGCTTTCATTGAAAAGTTACCTCCGTTGTGGAAGGATTTTAAGAACTATCTTAAACACAAGCGGAAGGAAATGACACTAGAAGACTTGATTGTTCGTTTGAGGATAGAAGAAGACAACAAAAATGCTGAAAAGAAGTCACATGGAAACTCGACAATAATGGGGGCAAACGTTGTTGAGGAGGCGCCACAAAATAAGAAGAGGAAGAAGGCTTCCGGACCAAAGAATTACCCAAGCAAGAAAAAGTTCAAGGGTAATTGCCACAACTGTGGAAGATCTGGGCATAAGGCCGTGGATTGTCGTGCGCCCAAGAATGATAAGAAGAAAAAGAATCAAGCTAACATGGTTGAAGATGAAATGGAGGACTTATGTGCCATGTTGTCTGAATGCAATTTGGTAGGAAATCCAAAAGAATGGTGGATAGATTCTGGAGCCACACGCCATGTTTGTGCTAACAAGGAGTTATTTTCTTCTTATACCCCCGCAGGACCCAACGAGACAATCTTCATGGGAAATTCATCTACGGCCAAAATTGAAGGAGTTGGCAAGATTGCGTTGAAGATGACGTCGGGAAAAATAGAGACTCTAAATCAAGTCCTCCATGTTCCAGAAATTCGCAAGAATCTTGTGTCTACCTCAATTCTTGTCAAGAATGGATTCAAATGTATTTTTGTTTCTAATAGTGTTGTACTTAGTAAGAACGATGTATATGTAGGAAAAGGTTACCTAAATGAGGGCCTTTTAAAGCTAAATGTAATAGTAGTTCATATCAATAAAGTGAATGTTTCTTCTTATTTACTTGAGTCAAACACTTTATGGCATTCGCGTTTAGGTCACGTAAACTTCAAAACATTGCGAAAGATGATAAATCTAGAAGTATTGCCAAAATTTGATTGCATTAATTCCAAATGTCAAATATGTGTGGAATCAAAGTATGCTAAGCATCCTTATAAGTCCGTTGAAAGGAATTCAAGTCCTTTAGACTTAATTCACACAGATATTTGCGACATGAAGTCAACACCATCTCGCGGTGGGAAAAAGTATTTTATTACTTTTATTGACGATAGCACGAGATACTGCTATGCTTATTTACTTAATAGTAAAGATGAGGCAATTGATGCTTTCAAGCAATACAAGAATGAAGTTGAAACGCAACTAAACAAAAAGATTAAAATGATAAGAAGTGATAGGGGTGGCGAATATGAATCTCCTTTTGAAGAAATTTGTTTGGAAAATGGCATTATTCACCAAACAACTGCCCCTTACTCTCCACAATCTAATGGAATTGCGGAGAGGAAGAATCGAACATTGAAGGAGATGATGAATGCATTGCTAATAAGTTCTGGATTACCATAGAACTTGTGGGGGGAAACTATACTTACAGCTAACCGGATAATCAACCGTGTATCTCATAGTAAAACACAGTCCATTCCTTATGAAAAGTGGAAATGAAGGAAGCCTAGCTTGAAATACTTCAAAGTGTGGGGGTGTTTAGCTAAGGTACAAGTTCCTAAACCTAAAAGGGTTAAGATAGGTCCAAAAACGGTTGATTGTGTGTTTATTGGATATGTAACCAATAGCAAGGCATATCGTTTTCTGGTTCATAAATCAGAAAATCCTGAGATTCACATTAATACGATAATAGAATCAGATAATGTTGAATTCTTTGAAACTATTTATCCGTATAAAAAGGAAAGTGAAGTGACCTGCCAAAAGTCAAAACGACCTCGGGAGGAAATAACAGATGGTATGCCTAATGAAGAAAATCCAAGAAGAAGTAAACGTCAAAGGATATCTACTTCATTCGGTCCAGATTTTCTGACTTTTCTGTTAGAAAATGAGCCTCGTACCTTCAAGGAAGCAATGTCTTCCTCAGAAGCACAATATTGGAAAGAAGCTGTAAATAGTGAAATAGAATCCATATTGAGCAACCATACTTGGGAATTGGTTAATCTTCCTCCGGGTAACAAAACGTTGGGTTCTAAATGGATTTTCAAGAAGAAAATGAAAGACGATGGTACTATTGACAAATACAAGGCAAGACTTGTTGTCAAAGGATTTAGACAACGAGAAGGTCTTGACTATTTTGACACATACTCGCCGGTAACAAGAATTACATCTATTCGGATGCTAATAGCGTTAGCCGCCTTGTATGGTCTTCAAATCCATCAAATGGATGTAAAAACAGCCTTCTTAAATGGTGATCTTGAGGAAGAAATTTACATGAACCAACCTGAAGGGTTTGTGGTTCCGGGAAAAGAAAAGAAGGTGTGTAGACTTGTTAAGTCTCTTTATGGACTAAAACAAGCACCCATACAATGGCATGCGAAATTTGACCAAACATTGTTGTCAAATGGTTTTAAGATTAATGAATGTGATAAGTGTGTTTACATTAAGAACGTTCAAAATCATGTAGTCATTGTTTGCTTATATGTTGATGATATGCTAATAATGAGCAAAGACATTGCCGACATTCAAGCTACTAAGCGTATGCTTGCTAGTAAGTTTGATATGAAAGACTTAGGAGTTGCCGATGTAATTCTAGGAATTAAAATCCAGAGGACTCCTCAAGGTCTAGCTTTGTCTCAATCACATTACGTGAAAATGGTACTTGAAAAATTCAAACACTTGGAATTTAGAAGTGCAAGGACTCCAATTGACTTAAACCATCATCTTATGAAGAATAAAGGCGAAAGTACGTCTCAATTGGAGTATGCTCGTGTGTTGGGAAGTCTAATGTACATCATGAACTGTACACGACCCGATATAGCTTGTGCAATAAGTAAACTTAGTCGATTCACAAGTAATCCCAACAAGCATCACTGGGTGGCTATGAAACGAGTTCTGGGATATTTGGAGTATACCCAAGACTACGCTTTGCACTACAATAAATATCCTGCGGTTATTGAAGGATATATTGATGCTAATTGGATAACCGGCTCATCAGAAACAAAGTCCACAAGTGGATATGTGTTTACTGTTGGTGGAGGAGCAGTATCTTGGAAGTCTTCCAAACAGACATGTATCGCTCGCTCTACAATGGAATCAGAGTTTATAGCATTGGATAAAGCCGGTGAAGAAGCTGAATGGCTTCGGAATTTTTAGAAGACATTCCGTTCTGGCCAAAACCTTTGGCTCCTATTTGCATACATTGCGATAGTGAGGATGCAATAGGACGGGCAGGGAGCATTATGTATAACGGAAAGTCTCTTCATATACGACGAAGACATAATACCGTTAGACAACTACTTTCTAGTGGAATTATCACTATTGATTATGTAAGATCAAAGGATAATGTTGCGGATCCACTTACAAAAGGCTTAACTAGAGAGGGAGTTGAGAAATCATCTAAAGGAATGGGACTATGGCCAAGGACAAGTCAACATAGCGGTAACTCTACCTAGAATTTTGGATGTTCCGAGATCTAGGTTCAAGGAGCTCAAACAAAGTTGTGATTGACCAGTTCAACATTGTCAAAACAAAATCTTTGGTCCATTCTCGTGATGAAGACAATGTTCAGTAACAAGGATAGAACTTTACATGTTCTTTAATGATTACCAAAGTTTGATGAGGTATCTATCAAATAGTGTCAATCTAAAGGATTACACGTTTATGAATCACCTACGTAAGTGTGAAGTGTAAGCCGCTTCAAGGAGAATTCTGTAAGGCCAATTCTCTACGCACTTATGAGACCAGGCGGTGTTCATGGCTAAAACGAACACAACAATGAGAACCAAAAGATGGTTAAGGGTTGGTTGTGTGGCATATGGCTCTCTAGGTATACACTAAAGTTCGACGGTTCAAAGATATCAAATCTACCGATTGACCGAGTATATCCGACATATGTTCACTACGGAAAGTTCAAAGGGAAACCTACTTATCCAGATGCAATTAATCCTTACTTGCAAAATCACATAGCTTTCATCTATGATCTTTCTTGATACAGCCATTCCCATTCATGTGGGGGATTGTTGGACTTTAAGCCATTGGGCTTTAAAGTAGAAGAAGTGTGAATTGGAAATGGAGGGAAATAAAATGGAGGGAAAATAAAAATTTGAAGAAGTGAACTTTTGTCTTGCACTTTGTCCCTCATTGGTGAGGGACAATCACATTTGTGTGCTTATATATAGATTCACTTCTTAAAGCTCTTAAAAGGAGTTGAAGAGAATGAACCCTCGCGCCGTCGTCGTCGCTCGCTCGGCTCGGCTTCGGCTTCGGCTTCGGCTTCGAATTCGGATTCGGATTCGGATTCAGATTTGGATTTGTCAAATGACTGATAAGATTATTTTTTGGACAAAATTTATTTAATTATTTAATAATTAATTAAATGCCAAATCACTGCTGAAACTACGCTAGAACCCTGCTGAAAGTTCAGAGGGCCTCGCTGGCCGCGGTTCTGCCGCGACCACGGTAGAATCGCGGCAGTCAGATTCAGAGAGCCTCTCTAGCCGCGGTTCTGCCGTGATCGCGGTAGAACCGCGGCAGGCCGCGTATTTTCTGAAAAGGCACCTTTCCAGACACCTCTTCTGATATTTGCCTATAAATTCTGAGGCAAGGCTGCATCTTCTGAGCACGAAAAAACACTCCAAAATTTCTTTCTTTCTGAATATACTACATCCTAATTCGCAGTCTCTCTCTCTCAAATTCGTAAGTGTGATTTTGCTCCGTTCTTTGAGTTCGTTGGTATTCTGCAGTTTGTATTGCCACTGTTGCAGGAAGGTTTATTCCGTTTTATCCTGGGAGGATTTAATCCATTACCTTGGCAACGTGTGAGGGGATTAAAATTCCTAAAGGACGCACAAGAAAAATTGTGGACTCGGAATATTTCTGATTCTTTACTATTTTATACATTTCTTTATTCTTCTAACAGTTTTCTGATTTTTGTTTTAACACAGTTACACTTACATAACGTCCCAAAAAGCTTGTGTGGACCCCACTAGTCCCGTAATAAGTAGATATTGTTGGTCCTACATCCTAGCCAAGCCTTCTATTGTTGTGGGTTGCTTGTTTCGGAGTCAAATTTTCAAATCTTCAACTTTCCGAAAAAACATAAATCGAGGTATTCCGATTTAGTTTATGTCGAAACTCTTATAAATAATGTATATTAGTTGTTTTGAATGTGTTGTATGTTGTTTTGTGTTTTTTTTTGCGATTAAATTGATATGTTATTTTTTATCTGGACTAAGATATTAATGTTGTAAAAAAATATGTAAAAATATGAAATCGTTATTATTTGTTAATAAAAATGTTAATAATTACTATTACTATTTTATATGTATTTTTATGATTACAATGTATTTGTTGTATTTTATCTGGTTTAAATTATTTGTTTGCTTAAAGACTAGTAATATAGTGCCTTTTAGGGCAGTAAAATGTAGTGCATTTTAGCATAGTAAAATATAGTGCCTTTTAGCGTAGTATAATATAGTGCATTTTAGCATAGTAAAATGTAGTGACTTTTAGCGTAGTTTCCCTGTAGTTTAAGTATCTCTTATACTCAAAAATACGTCAAAATAACTGATAAATCAAACACAAACTTTGTTCAATTATAATCAACATATATTTTGTGCTACTGGGCCGCAAATATCGAGCCTGGAACCCATATATGAATATTTAATAATTAAATATTATATAATTAAAAAATTAATTATTTAATTTACAAACAAATATATAAAATTATAAAACTAACATGTAAAATAATAAAACTAACACATAGATGAATTCAAGATAAATTAGTGCTACTGGGCTCCAAATATCGAGCATGGAACTCATATATAAATATTATATAATTATAAAAATTAATTATTTAATTTACAAACAAACATATAAAATAATAAAACTAAAACATAGAATATTTCAGGATAAATTGGTGCTAGTGGGCTCCAAATATTGAGCTTGAAACCCATATGTGAATATTTAATTATAAAAATCAATTATTTAATTTACAAACTAACGTATAAAATTATAATATAACTAACCCATAGAAGAATTTAGGATATCTTGATGCTACTGGGCCTCAAATATCGAGCCTGGAACCCTTATGTGAATACATCATAATTAAATATTGTATAATTATAAAAATTAATTATTTAATTTACAAAAAAACATATAAAATTATAAAACTAACATGTAATTAATGTTGTTTAATTTACAGTAGACGATATGGAGGTGCCGCCTATTCACCCGGACCTTCCAGCGATGTGGTACTCTCGTTAAAGGGCGATCATAGATCCATCCACATATGGGAAGGTGAGTTACTAACCCAGACTCTCCGTGCCAGGAAAGTGGACGACATGTGAGACTTTCTGCACGATAGAGTTCTCCATGAACGTGTAGTCGCGTGCCTGCGAGACACGGGTTTCTACAGGATGATTGACATCAGGCGACTATAGCTCGATTGGTCTTTGATCACGACCCTGATAGAGCAGTGGCGACCGGAGACGCACACATTTCACTTGCCCATTGGTGAGGCCACCATCACACTGCAGGGCGTGGAGGTTATATATGGGCTGCCCGTTGATGGACATCCCTGGCATGAGAGAGATGACATGTGTGCAGTACTTGGACATGCTGCAGCGGCTCACTGCTTTCCGGCCAGAGGATGAGAATGTATTGCATGGGACCAGTCGTTTTTCATTGACAACTATTCGACTGTGATTGGAGGCATTGCATCCTCATATCGATGGCGATGCACCGGATTATCATGTTGACCAGTATATGAGGTTGCTGCTACTCCTGTTGTTTGGAGGGGTCTTGTTCTCGAACACTTCGGGGAACCTAGTCAGCTTGAGATTTCTTCATCATCTTGAGTGGCTAGATGATTTACCTAGTACAGTTGGGGCTCTACTGTTCTCGCCTACTTGTACATGCATATGTGTCGGGTGAGCATGGGTACCCAGCGTGAGGTTGCTAGATTCTTGTCGCTACTACAAGTGACAACATATTCGAATACTCTATTCATTTTAACATACCTAGTAAAAATATATTTTAAATTTTACGTCAACTTTTTATGTTAGGTTTGGGCCTGGGAGCGCATTCTGCAGTTACAGCCACCTCTACCACCATTAGATCCGGATGTACCACCGGAGTTGCTCCCTCTATCTAGGAGGTGGGTACTCCGACCATTATATATTTAACCGCGTTATATATATTCATACAAAACGTAGCATTTAACCGCGCTATGCTTGGCGTATTAAAGATTCTTTCTGATACAAAACAACTTTTTCGCAGTCGGGCAGCTTTTTAGATCGACAAGACAACACACAAAATGTAGTATTTAACCGCGCTATATATATTCTATTATTTATCAAAAATATTCCTCCTATGACAATGTAGTTTTCTAATAATTTTAGAGTGAAACTCGAAAGTGAACGTAAAAATTTTCCATTTTTTAATCCAATACTATTTTTGATTACATGAACGGGAGGGAGAAATTCATTAATTTACTTAACTGAAAAAATATTAAATATCAATAAGATGTAACAAGGTTGTGGAAACATAATTTTATTTGATACATCTTGCAACATAAACAAGTACATACACTTATTACAAACAACATAACTAAAAAATAAAACACTACGTGTATCCTTGATAGTTGGGCACATTAGATGAACTTGCACCAGGAGTTGGATTACCACTAACACTCAAACCAGCTGAAGGACATTTAAGACAGTCGTGTCATGTTTGTGAGCATATGCCACATTTACGCGCATAAATGGTATCACCAACATCCATTTGGTTCTGTATACGCATTCTCCTTTGCACTTGTAGCTTGCGCAAATAATCCTTGTTACACAACATTTTAAATGGTTCTGGCGGCCAATAATGCTCAGCACCCACTGGTTGCAACTGCCCATTATATGTGTTTAAGTATGCAACAACACTGTATTGCCTATCAACATAGTTGGTTGTCCCTAAACCTGTTTGTTGAAAGCACTTCATGGCATGTGAGCACGGCATGTGGTAGATGGTCCATTTCCCACATGAACACAACCTGCTGGCTTCATTTACGGTGTGTACATTATTCCCTCGGTGTTGATAGATATCGGTGCAAACTTCAAAAATACCTCGGCTGTGATCATACTGTAAATATGAATGCCAATGTGCTCGCCTCCTGTATTTCTCAAATCTTTTCATCGGTATTGGCATAAATTCAACACCCCTCTCCATCAGTTCCGATGCACCTTTATGTCTTTCAACAAACCTCTCCGCCATCTGTTTGAATGTCATCCGGACCATGGCAATGACAGGAAATCCACGTGCAGACTTCAATAACCTGTTGAAAGACTCCGACACATTTGTAGTTATGGTTCCCCATTGTCTGCCACCATCAGCATGCAATGTCCACTTGTGAAGCTCATGTCGCATCAACCAATTATAGGCTCTTTTGTCTAACTGCCGGATCGATTCCATGCGCCACCTGAATTTGCACTGTTGGTGATCGGTTGCAGCCATCCACATCAAATCATGCAAGTCTTTGTTAGGATATTTCTTCTGAAAATTGGCCTTCAGGTGCCTCACACAGTAACAGTGGTATGCATAGGGTTCCTGCCAGTCAGGAAAATCCTCTACAGAACTTAATATACCACCATGCCAATCAGATATTAGACAAATATCTGAACGTTGTTTGACAATGTGCTGCTTCAAGTGGTTCAAAAATAACGCCCACATCTCTTGGCTTTCATTGGCACAGATGGCAAAAGCTAATGGAAATATTTGTCCATTGACATCTACTGCAACATCGATCAACAACTTAATATCATATTTTCCATAGACAAGAGTACCGTCTATGGAAATTACTGGACGACAATTCACGAAACCATCAATTGTTCGTTTAAATGCCCAGAACACGTATCTGAATATATATTCTGGTATTGTTGCACTCTGCTCAAGCTTCCATTCAACAACAGTCCCAGGGTTAAAGTGTTTCAGTGCGGCCATGTACCTGGGTAGAGATGCAATTGACTTATCCCAGTCACCATAAATAATTTTAAATGCACGTTTGCTCCCGAGATATGCCTTTGTTTTGGTAATAGTACACCCATATTCCCAGTGGATGGATGTAATACACTCTTTGATCTTGTGCCTAATGGACACTTCCAAGTGTGGAATCAGTTGAAGAGAAATCAAGTCAACATCCAAGTTGAAGTGATTCCCATTGAATGTGTCCATTTCACAATTATGGGTGCTAATATATTTTCCCACATTCCACAACCCTGTTTCCTTATTGCTCGCACGCAGCATCCAGTGACAACCCGTAAACCATCTATGGCAAACAACCTTGTATACCTCCGGACTTGACTCCCATACTATCATCTCATGATACTCTCTTATGTTATTTTTCAAGCCCTATAGGTGATCTTTATTGGGAAAAAACATGCCCTTTGCCAGCACCGTTGGTCTAGACTCATCCTACATTACTGACCGAATTTCGTCAAGATCCATTGTGAGGGCATCCACATCCGGAATACTTGGCAAATTATCAAGGTAGAAAATATGCCTTGAATGAAACGGCACGTGGGACTCATACACTCTTGGTCTAACGGGAGGTGGAGCACGCTCCCTCGTCAGCTCAGGTTCGATATTCACTTCCTCATCATCATCACCCTCATCAGGGAAGGGTGTGTCATCTCCAGACTCTTTGGTATTGTTGTAATAATCACTATTATCTTCCTAACTCTGTGCATCTGCCAAATCCCGAGTAAATACGTCGTCTATGGGCAACTAAGTGAGGTCAGGACCATCAAGTTGCTCGTTTTTACTGTACAAACAACAAAATAATAAGCTACTCAAATTGATAAATACTTTACATATAGCTATATCACTTTACTTACTGTCATGACCCTAAACCCAGACCCGGTCGTGATGGCGCCTCTCGTGAAGACAAGGCCAGCCGACACAAATCTCTAATAAAATTAACAAATAACAATTCATAATTTAGTCATTAATAATGATAAATCCCATAATAGAGTGAAATATATCAACTGCGGAAAACCAAACACAGCCCGACATCGGGTTGTCACCAGTCATGAGCATCTAACATAGTCTAAGAGTATGAAAGAGTTTATACAATCTATTACATAACTAGGATAACGGAAATAAAATAGGAGGGCGAAACACTGAGTTGCGAACGCCGGGCAGCTACCTAGTGGATTCCGAATAGCCTGTTGAGCAATCAACCCTCACTGGTGGGACCTGAAGCTCCTGAATCTGCACACAGGGTGTAGGGAGTAAAGTGAATACTCCAACTCAGTGAGTAATAACAATAAATGAAGACTGAGCGATAAGAAATCATGTAAAAACACAACAATATGCTATAAAGAAGTAGAGTAAAACCAAATAAATGCAATAAAAACGGTGAAATCTTATAAAACACCTTGGTTTAGAATAAGCTTCTTTAAAACACCGTTTCAATAGTTAAACAAGTAAATGAAAAGCAACTAGAAAAGAAAAACACATAAAATCCGCCCCTCGGGCACAATGTCAACAAAATCAGCCCCTCGGGCAATAACATGGAACAACACCAGCCCCTCGGGCTATATCTCATATCACAATGAGTACCCACGCTCACTGGGGGTGTACAGATTCTGGGAGGGGCCCCTTACGGCCAAAGCGCAATATTAAGCCATCTCGTGGCATAATCAAATAGGCTCTCGGCCTCATATCAAGCCACCTTGTGGCATACAACTCAGGCCCTCGGCCTCATAATCATAATCAGTACAACACTGCTACGGCGTGCAGCCCGATCCCATAATAATCCTCACAACACAGGCCCTCGGCCCAACTCAGTCAAAAATCTCTAAAAGCCACTCGGGCACAATAAAATATAATACTCAGCCCAAAAGATCATTTAAAGTGTTAAAACAAAGTAAACATGGCTGAGTTATGAAAACAGTATAATTTAGCATGACTAAGTACATATATAGAAATCAAAACAGTGAGGAAATAGTAGTAAAAATCCCCTAAGGGTTCAAATAGTTGGCATGCGACCCAAATATGGCATTCAGCCCAAAACATGATGATAGCAAATAGTTTTCAATCAAATACGTGATAAAACAGTCATTCGGGATGGACTAAGTAACAATCCCCAACGGTGCACGACCACACGCTCGTCATCTAGCATGTGCGTCACCTCAATATAGCACAACGATGTGAAATCCGGGGTTTGATACTCTCAGGACAACATTTACAATCATTACTCACCTCTATCCGGTCCAAACTCTGGCCCGTGATGCCCTTGCCTCTCGAATAGGCCTCCGGATGCTCCAAATCTAACCAAAATCAATGCAAAACCATCAAAATATGCTAAGAGAACAAAGCCCACTCGAAAGAAATCAAATTACAACACAAATCCCGAAATTGGCCAAACCCGCCCCCAGGACTACGTCTCGGATCCCGATAAAAATTACATCAATAGACTCCTTATCACTCCCAAAGTTCATTCATATCAAAATCACCAAAATCCAACCACAAATGACCCCTCAAATCCCTAATTTTAGGTCTCCAATTACAAGCCCTAATTCTTCAATATTAGGCTTAAATTCCATGATTAATTAGGTAGAAATCACATTAGGATCGAGTATTAAGTCCATAAATCTTACCTACAAGTGTTTCCCTTTGATTCCCTCTTCAATTCTTCTCAAAAGCTCCAAAATTGCTCAAAAATAGTGAAAGTTAAACCCAAAATCGCGGACAATGGCTATTTAAACATTCTGCCCAGGCATTCAAATCCTTCTTCGCGAATGCGGTCAAAGCCTCGCATTCGCGAAGCACAACCTGACGTTGACCACAAATTTCTCTAACGCGAACGCGACCACCCCCTCGCTAACGCGATGACTCCACAGCTCAAACCATCGCGAACGCGCCTGCTACCTCGCGAACGCGATGCTCAAAGACCCCAGCCCTTCGCGAACGCAGGACCTTCTTCGCGAATGCAAAGGCCAAATCTTCACCCTCACATTCTAGCCCTTTGCGAATGGGAGGGTCCACTCGCGAACGCGAAGCACTGCTGTCTGCAACACTACAACAGATTTTTCTGCAACTTTTCACAACTTGAAATGGTCCGTTTAACCACCCAAAACTCACCTGAGGCCCCTGGGACCTAAACAAAAAGCACAAACAAGTCAGATCCACTATCCAAACTTGTACCAATCTTCAAAACACCTCAAACAACATCGAATTAACCAAATCACATCGAATTCAAGCCTAAGGTTCCAAAATCTTCTGAATTTCGCTTTCGATCAAAAGGTCTATCAAACCACGTCTGAATGACCTAAAATTTTGCACACACATCCCAAATGACACAACGGACCTACTGCAACTCCCGGAATTCCATTCTGACCCCTATATCAAAATCTCACCTATCAACTGGAAAACGCCAAAATTTCAATTTCGCCAATTCAAGCCTAAATCTACTCCAGACCTCCAAAACACGTTCCGATCACGCTCATAAGTCCCAAATCACCTCCCGAAGCTATCCGAGCCATCTGAACTCACATCCGAGCCCTTTAATACATAAGTCAACATCCGGTTGACTTTTTCAACTTAAGCTTTCTCAAAAGAGACTAAGTGTCTCAGACGTTACCAAAACCTTTCTAAACCCGAGCCAACCAACCCGATAATGCATAATACCGATAAACAAAGCAATAAGAAGCAGAAATGGGGGAAACAGAGTGGTAACTCATGAGACGGCTGGCCGAGTCGTCACATCCTGCCCCTCTTAAACAAACGTTCGTCCTCGAACGAGTCAAGAAACATACCTGAAGCCTCAAACAGGTGAGGATATCTACTCTGCATCTCTCGCTCAGTCTCCCAGGTAGCCTCCTCCACGAGCCGACCTCTCCACTTCACTTTCACTGAAGCTATATCCTTTGACCTTAACTTTCGAACCTGACGCTCCAAAATAGCTACTGGCTCCACATCATAAGTCAAATCATCATCTAACTGAACCGTGCTGAAATACAGAACATGAAACAGATCCCTAATGTACTTCCGGAGCATAGAAACATGAAATGCCGGATGCACACTCGACAAGCTGGGTGGAAAAACAAGCTCATAAGCCACCCCCCAATCCTTTGAAGCACCTCAAAAGGCCCAATGAACTGAGGACTCAATTTACCCTTCTTCCCAAATCTCATAACACCCTTCATGGGTGAAACCTTCAACAGAACCTTTTCATCAACCATGTAGGACACATCCTGAACCTTCCTGTCAGCATAACTCTTTTGTCTCGACTGCGCTGTACGAAGCCTCTCTTGAATTACCTTCACCTTTTCTAAAGCATCCTGCACCAAGTCTGTCCCCAATAGCCTAGCCTCACCCGGCTCAAACCAACCGATTGGAGATCTACACCGCCTCCCATACAAAGCCTTATACGGAGCCATCTGATACTCGACTGGTAGCTGTTGTTATAGCAAACTCTACGAGCGGTAGAAACTGATCCCATGACCCTTCGAAATCAATGACACAAGCACGCAACATGTCCTCCAATATCTGAATAGTGCGCTCGGACTGCCCTTCCGTATGAGGGTGAAAAGTTGTGCTCAACTCCACCTGAGTACCCAACTCTCACTGCACAAACCTCCAAAACTACAAAGTAAACTGAGTGCCCCAATTTGAATTGATGGACACTGGGACACCATGCAAATAAACAATCTCACAGATATAGATCTCTGCCAACCGCTCTAAAGAATAAGTAGTACACACAAGAACAAAGTGCGGGGACTTGGTTAGCCGATCCATAATCACCCAAATAGCATCGAACTTCTTCAAAGTCCGTGGGAGCCCAACTACAAAGTCCATGGTGATCTGCTCCCACTTCCACTCTGGAATATCCATCCGCTGAAGCAAGCCACCCGGTCTCTGATGCTCATATTTCACCTGCTGACAATTGAGACACCGAGCTACAAATCCCACAATGTCCTTCTTCATTCTCCTCCACCAATAATGCTGTCTCAGACCCAGATACATCTTCATGTCACCCAGATGAATGGACTACCGCGAGCTATGGGCGTCCTCCAGTATCAACTCCCGAAGCCCATCTATATTGGGCACACATATCTAGCCCTGCATCCTCAACACCCCATCATTGCCAGTAGTCACATCTCTGGCATCATCGTGCTGAACTCCGTCCTTAAGGACAAGTAAATGAGGATCATCATACTGGCGCTCTCTGATGCGATCATATAAGGAAGACCGAGAAATCAGACAAGCCAAAACCCGACTGGGCTTTGAAATATCTAACCTCACGAGCCGATTGGCCAAGGCCTGAACATCAACTACAAGAGGTCTCTCCCCAACTGGAATGTATGCCAAACTCCCCATACTCACCGCCTTTCTACTCAAGGCATCGACCACCACATTGGCCTTTCCCGGATTATATAATATAGTAATATCATAAACCTTCAGCAACTCCAACCATCTACACTGCCTCAAATTGAGATCCTTCTGCTTGAACAAGTGGTGGAGGCTACGATGATCACTAAACACCTCACAAGACACACCATACAAGTAATGCCTTGAAATCTTCAACGCATGAACAATGGCAGCCAACTCAAAATCATGAACAAGGTAGTTCTTCTCATCGGGCTTCAACTGGCGAGAAGCATAGGCAATAACTCTACCCTCCTACATAACACACACTCAATATCAACTCTCAAAACATTACAATACACAGTATATGAACCTGAAGCTGATGGCAAAACTAACACCGGAGTTGTGGTCAAGGCAGTTTGAAAGCTCTCCTCACACTCATCCGACCACCTGAATAGAGGACCCTTTTGAGTCAACTTGGTCAAGGGCGATGCGATAGATGAGAATTCCTGAACAAATCAGCGGTAATAACCCGCCAAACCAAGAAAGCTGCGAATCTCTGTGGCTGAGGACGGTCTGGGCTAACTCTGAATTGCCTCTATCTTCTTCGGATCAACCTGAATACCCTATCTGGACACCTGGAGCCAAAACTCACACTTGGAGAACTTTGCATAAAACTTCTCTTCCCTCAATCTCTGCAACACAACTCTCAAATGCTCCGCGTTCTCCTCCTGACTACGTGAATATACCAGAATATCTTCAATGAAAACTATGACAAAAGAGTCGAGATAAGGCTGGAACACGTTGTTCATCAAATGCATGAATGCTATTGGGGAATTGGTCGGCCCAAAAGACATCACCAAGAACTCACAATGACCATATCGGGTCCTGAAAGCTATCTTAAGAATATCCGAGTCCCTGATCTTCAACTGGTGATAACCTGAACGGAGATTAATCTTGGATAAGACTCTTGCTCCCTGAAGTTGGTCAAACAAATCATCGATACGAGGCAAAGGATACTTGTTCTTGATTGTTACTTTGTTCAACTGCCTATAATCAATGCACATCATCATAGAACCATCCTTTTTCTTCACAAATAGAATAGGTGCACCCCAAGGCGACACACTAGGCCGAATGAACCCCTTATCAAGGAGTTCCTGAAGCTGCTCCTTTAACTCCTTCAACTCCGCTGGTGCCATATGATACGGCAGAATAGAAATGGGCTGAGTGACCGACACCAGATCAATACCAAAATCAATATCCCTGTCCGGTGGCATGCCCGGTAGGTCTGCAACACATTGGGAAAATCCCTCACAACTGGAACAGAATCAATACTAGGAGTCTCTACACCGACATTCCTCACAAAGGATATATATGAAACATAACCCTTCCCAACCATACGCTGGGCCTTCAAGAATGAAATTACCCTACTAGGAACATAATTAGCCGAACCTCACCACTCAATTCGTGGCACACCCGGCATAGCCAATGTCACTTTCTTAGCATGACAGTCCAAAATAGCACAATACGGAGATAGCCAATCCATGCCCAATATAACATCGAAATCCACTATACATAACAACAAAAGATCCACTCGGGTCTGCAGACCCCCAATAGTCACCACACACGACCAGTACACATGGTCTTACAACAAACAGTATCACCCACCAAAGTAGATACATGAACATGTGAAACAAGAGACTCACGAGGCATATATAAGTAACGAACAAAGTATGATGACACATAAGAATAAGTGGATCCGGGATCAAATAATATAGAGGCATCTCTGTGGCAGACTGAGACAATACCTGTAATAACATCATCGGGTCTAGCTGGAAGTGCATAGAAATGGGCCTGACTGCCACCTGATCAACCTCCCTCTTTAGGGCGACACCTACCTGACTGATCTCGACCCCTAGCTGGGTGGGTGGGTGGTGGTGAAGTAACCGGCGCTAAAGCCGATGGCTGACTCCTCTGCTGAGATGAACCTACAAGACGACGAGGACACTGCCTCCACATATGACCCATCTCTCCACACTCATAGCAACTCCCGGGTGCTAGAGATAGGGACTAAAGGGAACCCCTAGCACCGGAATGACTAGCAGATGCACCTGGCATAGAAGAGCCCTGAACTGATGGAGCACGGGACAAACTCTAAGCTGGAAAGGCACTAAGTGATGACTGGCCCTGATGAGAACTGTGAGAACCATGACCCGATAACACCCAATGATAACCTGGGCGAGCTGGCTGAGCATGCCTGAATGGAAGGCCTCTACCGTGCTAAAACTGACCTCTCGAAGGAGCACCACCATAACTACCAGATCCCTGAGGCCTATTGGCCTCCCTCTCATCTCGCCCTGGCAACGAACTAACTCAATCTCATGAGCAATGTCTACAACCACCTCAAAAGTAGCACCAAACACCCTCTCCCTGGTCATAAGAATATGAAGCTGATATGTGAGGCCATCAACAAATCTCCTAATCCTCTCTCTATCTGTCGAAACCAACCAAATAGCATGACGACCTAACTTTAAGAACCTCATTTCATACTGCGTCATCGTCATCTCTCCCTGACGCAACCACTCGAACTGCCTACACAGCTCCTCTTTGTGAGACTGTGGCATATACTTCTCCAAAAAAAGAACGGAGAACTGTTGCCAGGTAGGGGATGCTGCATCAACAGGCCTACGCCTCTCATAATCCTCCCACTAAGTGAAGGCGGCTCCAAAAACTGAAAAGTACTGAAAGTGACCCCGCTGGTCTCTAGAATACCCGCTGTGTAAAGAATCCTCTAACACTTGTCCAAGAAACCCTGGGCATCCTCGCCCTCTGTACCACTGAAACTCGGAGGCTGAAGTTTACCAAACTTCTCCAACCTGCGCTGCTCGTCCTCTGATATGGCAGAAGCTACATAGTCCTAATTAGCTGCAACCGACTGGGATGGATGTGCCCCCGGTGTCTAAAGTCCCTACACGACCTTCTCAGGTGTGCGAGCGGCGGGAGTTTGAGTGCCTTCTCCGGCCTGAGAAGTAGCTGCGGCTATAGTAACTGAGACCACCTGAGCTAGGCCAGTGCATACTGATAGAATCTAAGCCAAGGCCTCCTAAAGACCTGGAATCACAATGGGCACAGCTGGTGCCTGAGCTGATGCTGCTGGAGCATCCACAACTGGGACTTGATCCTGAACTGGGGCGGCTAGTAGATCTACAAGTGCTGCCCTATCTATTGTGCGGGCCACACCCCTACCCCTACCGCGACTACGACCGCGTCCTCGGCCTCTAGTGGCCACAACTGGTGGTACTGGTGGTCTTCCATCCTAACCGGTAGCGCGTGTCCTCACCATCTGTGAGAGAATAAAATTGTAGAAGTTTAGTACTCAGATCAACAGATTCTCACGACAAGAGTTTCAAGAATATGAAGTTTTTCCTAAAGGTTCTGCAACCTCTCGAGGATAAATACAGATGTCTTCGTACCGATCCACGAGACTCTACTAAACCTGCTATGACTC
Organism: Nicotiana tabacum; assembly: GCF_000715075.1. NCBI lineage: Eukaryota > Viridiplantae > Streptophyta > Magnoliopsida > Solanales > Solanaceae > Nicotiana > Nicotiana tabacum. Next base: position 51,836,364 of record NC_134087.1, on the reverse strand, counting down.
GTGAGACCTATGTAACCTAGGCTCTGATACCAACTTATCACGACCCTAAACCCAGATCCGGTCGTGATGGCACCTCTCATGAAGACAAGGCCAACCGACACAACCCTCGATAAAATTAACAAATAACAGTTCATAATTTAGTCATTAATAATGATAAATCTTATAATAGAGTGAAATATATCAACTGCGGAAAACCAAACATAGCCCGACATCGGGGTGTTACCAATCATAAGCATCTAACATAGTCTAAGAGTATGAAAGACTATACAATATGTTACATAACTAGGACAAGGGAAATAAAATAGGAGGGAGAAAGACTAGACTGCGAACGTCGAGCAGCTACCTAGTGGACTCTGAATAGCCTGCTGAGCAATCAACCCTCACTGGCGGGACCTGAAGCTCCTGAATCTGCACGCAGGATACAGGGAGTAAAGTGAGTACTCCAACTCAGTGAGTAATAACAATAAATGAAGACTGAGCAATAAGAAATCTCATAAAAATACAACAACATGCTATAAAGAAGCAGAGTAAAACCAAATAAACGCAATAAAATGGTGAAATCTTATAAAACACCTTGGTTCAGAATAAGCTTATTTAAAACACCGTTTCGATAGTTAAATAAGTAAATAAAAAGCAGCTAGAAAAGATAAACACATAAAATCCGGCCCTCAGGCACAATGTCAACAGAATCAGTCCCTCGGGCAATGACATGGAATAACACCAGCCCTTCGGGCTATATCTCATATCATAATGGGTACCCGCGCTCACTGGGGGTGTACAGACTCCGGGAAGGGACCCTTACAGCCAAAGCGCAATATCAAGACATCTCGTGGCATAATCAAATAGGCTCTCGACCTCATATCAGGCCACATTGCGGCATACAACTCGGGCCCTCGACCTCATAATCATAATTAGTACAACACTGCTGTGGCATGCAGCTCGATCCCATAATAATCCTTACAACACAGGCCCTCACCCCTACTCAGTCAAAAATCTCTAAAAGCCACTCGGGCACAATAAAATATAATGCTCAGCCCAAAAGATCATTTAAAGTGTTAAAACAAATTAAACATGGCTGAGTTATGAAAACAGTATTATCACACTTCCTTTTTACTACACCCCGAAAGGGTATAAGGGAGTTTTTTCGAATTTAAGTGACAATCGAAACGAGATTATTATTTAAGATCAGAGTCGCGACTTAGAATAATTTATGGTATCCTAAGTCACCAGTTTAAAATCCCAAATCGAGGAAGATTGACTCTGTTTTACAGTCCGCGAACACAAAAATCCAGGTAAGGAATTTTGTTAACCCGGGAGAAGGTGTTAGGCATTCCCGGGTTCCGTGGTTTTAGCACAGTTGCTTTGATCATACTTGGCTTGATTAAATTATTTTAATTACTCATTTTAAAACCTATGTGTATTTGCCTCTTTTAATTAATAAATTATCTTAAACGAGTCACGCGCACATGTACCCATTTGTTTGGCGCGTCAAAAATCATGTCACGCGAACGTGTCCATAATTAATAATGCTTTACTATTATTAAGAAAATTTGGCTGAAGTTGCGCGAACACATACTCCGGTTTTGTTTTTAGAAATCGCAATCATGTCACGCGAACGTGTCCACAACTGCGATAGTATATTAAACATGCCTAAAGCAATCTACGAACATTTGTCATTTTTATATCTAGGTTATGGAATTAATATGAGGGTCATGTATGATTAAATGGTGGATCACACACCTCGGACTATATGAACTAAACTTAATTTAGCGGCCTATTAAAATAATTCTATTATTAAGAAAAGTTTGATCGAAGTTGCGCGAACGCATACTCCGAATTGGTTTTCTAGAATTGTAACCATGTCACGCAAACGTGTACACAATCACAATTGTATTTTAAACGCGCGCCTAAAGGCTTTTCTACGGATATTCATTTTGAAAAGTTAATAATAATATTATGAGGGCCATGGGTGATATAATTAAAATGGCACACCTCGATTAAAAGAAAACATGTACTAAACTAAAAGCGAATTAAGGAGGCCCAGGCTTAATCTAATTAAAGTCGAAGTTAAAACTACTAATTTAAAGCAAAGCACTGAATAGATGACATTGTCGCTAAACTATTTAAACACACAAGAAAGGTCTTGGGCTAGCGGAAGGCCCAATGCTATTGAACGCTTTATTCTGAAAATGGAAGGCAAGCGAGGGCTGGGCTTCGGAGCCAAACCTAGCGATGGGCCAAGAGTGTATGACCACCACAAAATTCAAAAAGGGTTTGATACTAAACCCATGATCAGATTTCAAAGTTAGGAAGAAAACTTCCACTATGCAAGTCGACAATTTGACAAATGGATAGGGCCTTAACTGAAGTTATACTTTCGACCAAAATATTGCTCTTAACAAAATCTAGAGAGATAAAACTGGATGATAAAATGCTGATGTTTTAAAAGGAAAATGCTAACCAAAGGATCAGAAAAAATATGAGCAAACCAACATGGTTCTAACAAATTCGGGATACATTGCACAGCCTGTTCCAACAATGATAAGAAAAGATTTCCTATATACATCCCATGCTTGAAACAAATTAACAAAGACAAACATCTTCGTTCCGGAGTTCATGACAGAAAACATGGATCAAAACCTTAGAGTCCAGAACATGATTATGAATAACCAAACCAATTAAACTACACTATAGCACCTTGGGAGATACCTAAGCATGAATAAAATGTCAACCTATTTATAGGGTTAAAACAAAGTGAACATATACACCACCAGAAAATTGGAAACAAATTTGGATAGATGTGAACTCAAGCAATCTTCATTCAACGGGACACAAAATTTGCATCACTCCAGTCAAAAGTAGTACCGATTACAGCACAAGCAACAAAGAAAACAAGCCCGAAGTTAGGATGAAATAACAGCAATAGATTAGCAGCAAAGGAAAACCCATTAACAACCACACAACAACTTCTAAGTCAAGCCATGTTTCAGCATTTGCAAAACAAACCCAGGAATTCTAAAGGAGAGACTTTTATCAAAATAGCTCTAATTAAAAGGAAATAGAAGAGTTCAGGGAATAATATAACTGGATTTCAGAGAGGTTTCTAGGATCTTTTTTTCGTCCCTCAAGAGTGATGAGAAGACCCTTATTTATACAACAGAAATCTATTGTGTCCCCTCCCAGTCAAGGAATAATTACCCTCCAAACAACCCCCCCCCCCAAAAGCATTTTTTTAACAGCAATTTGGACAGCTGGCCATTTCTAATTAGCTTCAGCAACTTGTACTGGCAAAATAGGGCCAGTTGTCTATACTGCAGAACCTTCTAAATACCCTATCTGAAACCCTCATTTCTATCTCCCAAATTACCCCCCTAAGTTACTGTTTCGACCCCTTTTACCCCTCACAAATTTCAATTGATGCCAACATGCTTTAAACAAGTATCTCTAAACGAAAAACAAACTGCTTTAAAACTAATTAGGCAATTAGGCATACTACAAATGATTCGAACAACAAAATAGCTAAATACTGTAATAATAAAACTATTTGAAAAACTAAACTAAGCATGCATGATTAACCTAGTATTATGACCTAAAAACTAATTGGTTAATTAATCAAAAGAAAAATAGAAGAAGACGAAGAGAAAAAAAAACAAAAGGAAGAAGAACAGAAACGGACACAAAAAGAGAGGGAAGGAATATACACTGATTTTGGGCGGAGACATTTGAACCAACAAAGCGAATCAACGATCGATGACGCTCGATGAAGCTTGGCCGGTTATTTTGGTCTTCCATGGAATCTGATGGGCTTTGAAACGAATCAAAATTGATCCTAATAGATTATTCTGAGGGAGAACAATCGATTGGCATGAGTTTCGATTCATTGACAACCAGAAATCCGCTTAAACTCTGAAAAGGGAACAAGACTAGGGTTTTCGAATTTTTGGCGTCAGATTTGGGATTTGGAGAAACGGGTGGGGATTTTGGGGAAATTTGTGTTGGATTAATATTCAAGGGAGTGTGGGGATTGTGGAGTAGGAATTTGGGGTTGTTTGGTGGTGTTAGGGTGGCAGCCATGGTTGATGGGGATCCTAAGGCGGCTAGGTTAAGATGCAGAGTGAAGGAGACGAAATAGGATAGGGGGTTTTGAAGGGTTTAGGGGGTGGGTTTGGACATATATATGGGGATGGGCAGGTTAGTTCCCAGCCGTTTGATCAATGGAGATCAACGGCTGGGATTTTAAGGAGTGAGCGACGTCGTTTTATGCTAATTGTGGTTGTACCGGGTATTTAGGGTATTGGGCTGGATTTTGGGGCGGGTTCGGGGTGAATGAGATCTGGGCTTCAGTAATCTGTTGGCCTAATTGGATTTAAAAGACTTTTTCACTTTCCCCTTTTTCCTTTTCTTTTTTTTTGTTTTTCTTTTCTTTCTTTAATTAATAAAATCCTAAAATTAACTCTTAAATTAATCTATTCTGTAAAATTAAACTAATTGCCTAGTCAAAATAATTATAAAATTACATAGTCTTAAATTAAAAGGAAAAATCAATAGACTAAAATTGAAAGGTGTAAAATGAGCTATTTTTTGTGATTTTCATTTTTAATAAAAGAAATAACTACTAATTAATTTCAAAAAAATGTAAAATCAAACCTAAATGCAATGTATGGTATTTTTGGTATTTTATTTGATTTTTAATGGAAAATAAATATGCACAAAAATACAAATAATTAATAAAATTTTGCAAAAAATCCTATAAAATTGAAAAAATTGGAAAAAAATTATTTTCTTATATTTTATGGGAATAATTCATATAGGGCAAAAATCACGTGCTCACAGCTGCCCCTCTTTGCTCGGAAACACGAGGAGTTTTCGTGCAAAGATAAACTGAGCGGATACGAGCGATTTTTGCCCGTTTGAATACTCCGTGGGAAGCAATTTTTGAAAGATTTGACCGCACCTTGCTTCCAAGGTTGCCTGTATATCCTTGTTTATAAAGGGATCAGGTCAGTGTAGTTCGGGAAGTTTTGGTAGCTGGGACTACCAGGAAGCTGTGATTTTACTGTTGCTGCTGTTGCTACTGCTTGTTGAACTCCTTATTACACCAAGACAAAAATAAAAGAAGCTAGACTAAACTATAATCTATGAATTACAAGAATCCTATCTATACATCTTCAAACTTGATCTTGCAATTTCTGCTGCTCTGTTGACTTGTACTCTCCAGGTGAGATTCCTTTGTTGCTTACTTGAATTGTATTCTAAAGTGATTTCTTTTATTATCTAGGTGACGCCTGATTGCCAACATTTGAACTGTAGTCCCTTATTCTCCAGGCGGGTGCCTGATTACCAAAACTTGAATTGTATTCCCTTTGCTACCTTAAACTGTTTTCCCTTGAAAACCTGTGCGGTCTTCCTTTGAAACTTGAGCTGCTTTCCTTGTTGTCCAGGTAGGCGCCTGATTGCTAAGACTTTAACTGTATTCCCTTACTCTCTAGGTGGGCGCCTGATTGCCAAAACTTTAACTGTATTCCCTTGCTTTCCAGGTGGGCGCCTGATTGCCAAAACTTGAATTGCTTTTACTCGGAACTGACCTGTTTCTCCTTGTTCTCCAGGTGGGTACCTGATTTCCAACACTTGCACTGCTTTTCCCTCGAAACTTGACTTGTTTCCCTTGTACTCCAGGTGGGTTCCTGATTGCTGAACTTGAACCATATTCTCTTGCTACTTGGAACTGTTTTCCGTAGAAACTTGCACCATTTTCCCTTGCTCTCCAGCTGGCACCTGATTGCTGAACTTGACCCGCTTTCCCTTAAAACTTGTATTCCTTTGCTCTCTAGGTGAGTGCCTGATTGCCAAACTTTAACTCTACTCCCTTGCTCTCTAGGTGGGCGTCTGATTTCCTAGAATTTAACTGTATTCCTTGCTCTCCAGGTGGACGCCTGATTGCCAAAACTTTAACTGTATTCCCTTGCTCTCCAGGTGGGCGCCTAATTGCCAAAACTTGAACTGCTTTTCCTCGGAACTGACCTGTTTTTCCTTGTTCTCCAGGTGGGTGCTTGATTTCCAACACTTGCACTGCTTTTCCCTCGAAACTTGACTTGTTTCCCTTGTTCTCCAGGTGGGCTCCTTATTGCTGAACTTGAACCATCTTCTTTTGCTACTTGGAACTGTTTTCCTTAGAAACTTACACCATTTTCCCTTGCTCTCTAGGTGGGCACCTGATTCCTGAACTTGACCTGCTTTCCCTTAAAACTTGAGCTATTTTTCCTTGTTCTCCAGGTGGGTGCCTGATTGCTAACACTTTGACTACTTATCCCCCGAAACTTGACTTGTTTTCCCTTGTTCTCCAGGTGGGCTCCTGATTGCTGAACTTGAACTGCTTTCTCTTGAGACTGTTTTTGCTTGGAACTGTATTCCCTTCTTTCTCTAGGTGGGTGCCTGATTGCTGAACCTGAATTGTCCTATTCTTGAGACTGCTTTTCTTTGAACTGTCTTCCCTTATTTCTCCAGGTGGGTGCCTGATTTCTGAATCTGAATTGTCCTCTTCTTGAGATTGCTTTTCTTTGAACTGTCTTCCCTTGTTTCTCCAGGTGGGTGCCTGATTGCTGAACCTGAATTGTCCTCTCCTTGAAACTGCTTTTCTTTGAACTGTCTTCCCTTGTTTCTCCAGGTGGGTGCCTGATTGTTGAACCTGAATTGTCCTCTCCTTGAAATTGCTTTTCTTTGAAACTGTCTCCCCTTGTTTCTCTAGGTGGGTGCCTGATTGCTTGAGCATGAACTGCTTTTTTGTTCTTGAAACTTGCATTTTCTTCCCTTGTTCTTCAGGTGGGCGCCTAATTTTAACAAAACAGACAAAACAAAAGAAAATTTTCTGCCCTAGTTTGATATTTGGGAACATCTGTGAGTGTTAACCGATTTTTGTTATCACAATAAATTCTAAACTAAATTCCTTTATCCTGAAAATTTCAAACCAAGCCTTATCTCAAAAGTGAAAAACTTAAATGCCAAATTATACTTCCCAAAAATAAACCTCTCGTTAGACCTTGTCATTTGCGAGGGTCTCAAAACTTTACTAAATCCTGTTATTCAAGAGGGTATTGGAATTTACTGCCGAGCCTATTTGGCACCTGCTTTCCTCACCGAGGGTTTCTCCGAAACAAACGAAATTTCCTGCCCCTATTTCAATCAAAGAAAAATCTTGTCAGTTTGAAAATATAGTGGTTAGTTTGCGGCATTCTTGCTGAGGGTGGCCTTTTCACTGCCATGCTTTGTTCTGCTCAGCTACATCTGACTGGCAAAAAATTAATTCACCTTCTGATTGAACCTTAACCATAAAACCCTAAATGACCCGAGTGCTCTGTAGTCAACCTGTTGTTTTAACATATCTGTCTTTCCCATCTGAACCTCTATTTTTCTACCCACAATTCACGAAACCACTTGATCACTTGAACCCTAGCTAACACCTTATTTTTCCTTTTTGCATAATGCTATTTTTGGCATGTTGTGGCCGCACTTTGATTTGTGTAATTTGGAAGTTGGTAATAAGCTTTACAATCCTTTCTTTTGCTTAGCAAGTCTAACATTGAAAAAGCTTTAGAGGAATAGACCCAAAAGGAAATGAAATACAATGACTTCGAGAGTTATGACTAGAGAAGAGAATCAAAACAGAAAGACTGTTTGAGGAAGAAAGGGAAAAAAGACTTACCTGAGTAAGGCTGCTGGCATCAACGGTCATGACATGCACTTCGGATTAATTAGCCTAGTCAATTCAGTCGATCCTCTTTCAATCTTCACACTTTATGCCTGGGGTTCCCATAATCTGACTCCTTGGCCAAGTCAACAACCTTGTTCGGCTTACGGTGTCATGAAGGGGTTTTCACCAGCAAACCTCTCTCATTTATTCATCTCTCAACTTACCATCGCCTTACGGTGCCCTGATGGTTTTCACCAATAATACTCTCTCATTTTTTTCATTCTTCCTGCTTAGAATAGAGTGTTGCCCCTGATGTTAATCACACCTCTGCTTGCTCGACTTGGTATCTCTCGAAGACTGATCAGAAGGTCTTTCTTTGGACCGTGATGAGGGCCTTTGGATAGGGTTAGAAAGAAAGGGTATCACAAAGGCTCAAAATAACTTGCATAGGTTCAAAATTATAACTTTTGGAATCAGATTTCTTACAACAACCACAACTTTCTGCCCCAGTTTCTTTGCTTGGGGACTTTTGAATTTTTATTTGGATGAGACTGAACCATGAGGCTGCCTACGTATCCTTAAAAGGAATTAGGTCGAACGTAGTTCATGTCATAGGAATTGCTTTGTTGTTGTTACTTTCCTCTTTTCTTTTTCTTTCTCTCCTTTTGTCCTTCTCTTGTTTTTTCTCTTTCTTTTCTCTTTTTTTTCTTTTTCTTCTCTTTTTTCTCTTTTTCTTTTCTTCCTTTTTTCACTTTTTCCATTCGTTTCTTTCTCTTTTCTCTTCTCTTTTTCTCGTTTTTTTCTTTACTTACCTTTTGCGTTTGTATTTCTGAATTTTGCTACTGATTCCAAAAGAGGGGTATGAAAGGAAATAAATAAGTCTCAAAGGGGTAACAAAGGATAAAGTATTTAGAGAGCAGAACAACATACCTTCGTCATTCCAATCTTCAAAATATGCCAAGTACAAACAACAATTTAGACAAACCAAAGAAATCATACATAATATCTTTTGACTGCATCAGAATTGATAGCCATATCTACACATTTGCGTTCTATGTCTGTTAAATACAAAGCACCATTGGACAACACTCTTGTTACAATGAACGGTCCCTGCCAATTTAGGGCGAACTTGCCTTTCGCTTCAGCCTGATAGGGAAGGATGCATTTCAATACTTGCTGACCCACTTCAAATTTCCGCGGACGCGCCTTCTTGTTGTATGCTCTTGGCATTCTCTTTTGATACAACTGGCCATGACACACTGCTTCCAATCTTTTCTCATCAATCAAACTCAATTGCTCCAGACGGGTTTTGACCCACTCATCATCATCAATTTCGGCCTCAGCAACAATCCGAAGGGATGAGATTTCAACTTCTGCGAGTATTACTGCTTCAATGCCATATACCAACACATAAGGAGTTACACCTATTGAAGTGTGAACAATAGTGCGATAAGCCAACAGAGCAAAGGGCAACTTCTAATGCCATTGCCTGGAACCTTGCACCATTTTCCGAAGTATCTTCTTTATGTTCTTATTGTCTTCCTCGACGGCTCCATTCACCTTGGGGCGGTATGGGGTGGAATTTCAATGTGTAATCTTAAACTGTTGACATACTTCCTTCATCAGATGACTGTTAAGATTAGCACCATTATCTGTGATGATCACCTTTAGGATTCCGAACTGACAAATGATATTCGAATGAACAAAATCGACCACTACCTTCTTGGTCACAGATTTGAAAGTTTTAGCTTCCACCCGCTTGGTGAAATAATCAATGGCTACCAGAATGAACCTGTGCCCATTGGATGCTACTGGCTCAATTGGTCTGATGACATCAATACCCCAAGCAACAAAGGGTCATGGTGCGGACATTGTGTGCAATTCAAATGGCGGAGAATGAATCAAATCTCCGTGTACTTGGCATTGATGACACTTGCGCACAAAACTAATGCAATCTCGCTCCATGGTGAGCCAATAATACCCTGCTCGAAGAATTTTCCTTGCTAGAACACACCCACTCATATGCGGACTGCAGACTCCGGAATGCACTTCGGTCATGATAGTCGTGGCTTGTCTAGCATCTATGCATCTCAACAATCTAAGATCTGGAGTTTTTTTGTACAACACTCCTCCACTGAAGAAAAATCCACTTGCCAAATGTCGAATTGTTCACTTATGATCCCTCGTGGATTGTATCGGGTATACCCTTGACCTGATGTACTCCCTAATATCGTGGAACTAAGGTTCACCGTCAAGTTCTTCTTCCACCATGTTACAATAAGCATGTTGATTGTGGACCTAAATATGCAAAGGGTCAATATAAGCCTTATTTGGATGATGTAACATCGACGCCAAAGTAGCCAACACGTCAGCAACCTCATTATGGATCTTAGGGATGTGCCTGAACTCCACTAATCTGAACCGCTGACAAAGATCCTGTAGACATTGTTGGTACGGTATGAGCTTCAAATCTCGAGTCTCCCATTCTCCTTGAATTTAGTGCACTAACAGATCTGAATCTCCCAAAACCAACACTTCTTGGACTCCCATGTCAACGACTAGCCTCAAACCTAGAATGCATGCTTCGTACTCGGCCATATTGTTGGTACAATAGAAGCGAAGCTGAGTCGTAATAGGGTAGTGATGCCCTGTCTCAGAAATAAGTATAGCTCATATTCTAATGCCTTTCATATTAGCAGCCCCATCAAAGAAGAGTTTCCAACCGATCTTTTCATCTTTCTCGACCTCGTTAATATGGATTACCTCTTCATCAGGAAAGTAAGTCTGCAAAAGGTTCATATTCTTCATCCACCGGGTTCTCAGCCAAGTGATCGGCCAAAGCTTAGGCTTTCATCGCTGTCCGAGTCACATATACGATGTCAAACTCTATGAGCAAGATCTACCACTTTGCGAGACTGCCTGTGGGCATGGGCTTCTGAAAGATATATTTTAGAGGATCCAGGCGAGAAATGAGGTAATTAGTGTAGGATGACAAATAATGCTTCAACTTCCGTGCTACCCAAGTTAGGGCGCAACATGTCCTTTCAAGGGGAGTATACTTAACCTCGTAACATGTTAACTTCTTGCCGAGATAATAGATGGCTTGCTCTTTCCTGCCTGTGATGTCATGCTGACCCAACACACAACTAAATGAGTTATCCAGGACTGTCAACTAAAGAATCAAAGTTCTTCCAGGCTTCGGCGGGACCAACACAAGTGGGTTCGACAAGTACTCCTTGATCTTATCAAATGCTTCCTGGCACTCATCAGTCCATTTGACCATAGCATCCTTCTTTAGTAACTTAAAGATGGGCTCACAAGTTGTCGTGAACTGAGCAATAAACCTACTGATGTAGTTTAGCCTCCCTAACAGACTCATCACCTCAGTCTTGTTCTTTGGCGGTGGTAACTCCTGGATAGCTTTAATCTTTGACGGATCCAACTCAATGCCCCGCTGACTGACTATGAACCCCAACAGTTTTCCGGATGGAACACCAAATGCACATTAGCTTGAGATTGTACCTGCGGAGCCTCTGGAAAAACTTTCTCAAATCTTTGACGTGGTCAGACTGCTTCCTAGCCTTTATGATCACATCATCTACGTAAACCACAATCTCTTTGTGTATCATGTCATGGAATATGATGGTCATTGCCCTCATGTAAGTTGCCCCAGTGTTTTTCAAACCAAAAGGCATAACCTGGTAGCAGTATATTCCCCACGGCATGATGAATGCCGTTTTTCCATATCTTCCTCATCCATTAAATATGATGATATCCCGCATAGCAATCCACAAAATACCCAATATCATGCTTGGCATAATTATCAATCAAAATGTGGATATTTGGCAGTGGAAAATTGTCCTTTGGACTTGCCTTGTTGAGATCACGGTAATCAACACATACTCTGGTCTTACCATCTTTCTTTGGCACATGCACAACATTGGCTAACCACGTGGGATACCGCGTGACTCGAATGACCTTTGCATCAAGCTGCTTTGTGACTTCTTTTTTAATAGTCACACTCATGTCAGTTTTGAACTTTCTCAACTTCTGCTTGACGGGAGGGAATGCTAGATCCATCGGCAATTTGTGGACCACCAAATCGGTACACAATCCTGGCATGCCATCATACAACCATGCAAAAATATCCTTATATTCAAACAATGCTTTAATTATTTCTTGCCTGATTTTTGGTTCAAGATGGACACTTAACTTAGCTTCTCTGATATTATCTGGATCCCCTAGATTGATTGCTTTCGTATCCTTCAGATTAGGCTTGGGTTTTTCTTCAAAATGATTTAGTTCCTTACTAATCTCTTCAAAGGTCTCATCCTCATCATATTCTGATTCATCATCACACTCTATTTCTTGTATTATTATTTCAGAATTAGATTGACTTTTAAGACTTGGCCGAAGATTCCTCATGCATGTCATGTCATTGGAACCAGCATAAAAAGAACTATACAAAGAAGAAAAGAAAACAAAAATAAGATCTATCAGGAATGATGGAAAAAGAAAATAGCATTTCATTGAAAATAAAGGATAACAGGGTTTGTACTTCAGACAAGCGAAAAATAAAAATTTGGGTCACAACCCTGCAATGACCCAGATAGAAAGGAAAACAAAACAAACTACCAAAACTCCTTTCGAGTAGGGAGAGGAGTAGCCTTCCAATTGTTAAGCTTTACATTCAGCCCGATGAACTGTACGTCTGCTTTGCTAGAACCTTCTCCAACTTCTACCATGTTCACATCATCAAACAACCTCTAGAACCTTTCAATTAATTCTTCATCAACGTCAACCACAGAACTTGGAACTACCGTCACTAGGCGTTTCCTGGCACCCGGCTTGACAAAAGACCTAGAGAGATGCGGAATAGGCTTCGGAAATGCCCACGCTTTCTGTTTCAACCTTCTAGCCCTTTTCACATCTGCCACTATGGGTTTGAATCCAAGACCGAACTTACCCAAGTTTTCAGGGAAGGACACTGGCTGTATGATACCCTTCAAGGATGCACCCAGACCTTTACCTGATAGGAAGCCATTTTTCAGCATTTCAGAGGCCACTATGATGGATACAGAGGCTATCTTTAGAGATAGAACACATTTCCCTTCTGGAACCTTCTCAACCGGTACTGTTTCAAAAACTTGATAGACCTAAGGCCCTTTGTCATCTTCAGCCTCAATAAATGGGATGGAAGCATCAATGTGAGCACAAAAATTCTCCTCACCGTGCACGACGATCTCCTGTCTATCCCACTTGAACTTGACCATCTGGTGCAAGGTACACGGGACTGCCTCGACGACATGTATCCAAGTCCAACCCAACAGTAAATTGTAAGATATGGCTATGTCCAGTACCTGGAACTCCATGGTGAATTCCACCGGTCCTATTGTCAATTCAAGCACTATATCACTAGCTGAGTCTTTCCCTCCGCCGTCAAAACCTCAGATGCATATGTTGTTCTTATGAATCCTCTCGTCATCAACTTTTAACTTGTTTAGAGTGGAGACAGGACAAATGTTTTCACTGGAACCATTGTCAACTAACACCCTGGTAACCACAGAATCTTCATATTTTACCATAAGATAAAGAGCTTTGTTGTGTTCAGTACCTTCCACAGGCAATTCGTCATTAGAGAAGGTGACCCTATTTACCTCAAATATTTTGCTGGCAATCTTTTCCAAATGGTTCACGGAGATTTTGTCAGGGACATGAGCTTCGTTTAGAATTTTCATCAGGGCCTGACGATGCTCATCTGAGTGGATCAACAATGATAGCAAGGAAATCTGAGCGGGCATCTTTCTCAGCTGCTCCACGATGGAGTAATCTTGTAACTTCATTTTTCTCAGAAACTCCTCCTCCTCTTCTTCAGTGACTGCTTTCTTTACTATAACTGGATTATCTCTGGATGTTTTAGCTTTCCTTAACTCTTCCGGGGCAAAGCATCTCCCCAAACGAGTTAATACCTAGGCCTCATTGACTTCTTCTTTCACTTCCTTTCCCTTATAAGTCACTATCAATCGATCGTAGTTACATAGGATAGCCTTGGTATTGACTATCGACAGTTGGGTTACCGACTTGATGATGACAGGGTCCGTACGGGCACCCTCTACAATTATGGTAGGCTTACTCGCCAACCCTGGCACAACCACTTTTGACTTATCCTGCTTTGCTACAGCATCACTTGGGGATCTTTTCTCAACTACCACAGATGGCTTGCCATTTGTCATGCTCAACTTATTCACTGATCCTTCAACCATTGGTTTTTTGACTGGCTTGACCTCACTGGACTGAATCATCATGATGGACTTTGAAGGCTTCTTGGGCTCCCCCCTTTGTATACTATCTCGATATGTTTTTTTCCTCATGGTTTGGCAATGAGTTCTGATTGATGTTGGGTGCCTTTGGGGTTTGGACTTCAATCCAGTTTGTGTCGATGAGCTCCTGGATGGCATTTTTCAAGTGCCAGTACTTCTCCGTATCATGCCCCGGAGTACCAGAACAATATTCATAGCTCACGAAGTAATCAAAATTCTTCGAAGGAGGGTTTGGCAATTTCGACTCAATTGGCCTTAGCATACCCAACTACCTCAATCTATGGAACAAACTGATATAAGGCTCCCCCAACGTGGTGAAAATTTTCTTCTACTGCAACCTCTCATTTTTCAACGTTGGATTGGGTCGGAAACCTGGACTGTCAGAGTTTCGGTAAGCTCGTGGGGGTGGGTAAGCATTTTGTGGAGCTGGGTAGGTGTTTTGTGGGGCTGGGGCATGCCATTGTGAGTAGGCAGGAGGTTGGGTATATGTCTGGGTGTGGTGGATAGAAATCTGAGGGTCTGGGGATGGGAAGTAATGTTGGGGTGGATTATATAGGGTTTGGGTGTAGGTTCGGTGATAGGGTTGAGGCTGGGTATAATAGTGTGACAGGCCCCTGGGTCCAAACTATGATCCTGAATCAACTATTGCCACATCTTCTTTCTTCTTCTTTCCGATCACTCATCCAGTACCATTCTGAATGGCTTGGGTAGGAGCCTTGATGGCCGAGTAGCTCATGATTTTGCTTGATTTAAGCCCTTCTTCCACAATGCCACCTATCTTCACTACCTCGTTGAAAGTCTTTCCTATGGCCGATGTCAGATGGCCAAAGTAAGTAGGCTCTAGAGCCTCCAGAAAGTACTCTACCATTTTGCTCTCCTCCATCGGGGGGTTAACTCTTGCTGCTTCTTCTCTCCAGCAAAAACTGTATGCCCTGAAACTTTCAGTAGGCTTCTTCTCAATCTTAGTCAAAGACAAACAATCTAGAACAATCTCGATGTTGTATTGGAAATAACGAGCGAATGCTTGGGCCAAATCATCCCAGGTATACCATCTACTGTTATCCTGACGAGTGTACCACTCCAATGTCGTGACACTCAGACTCTGGCTAAAGTACGCCATCAACAACTCATCTTTCCCCACCAGTTCCTCTCAATTTACTGCAGAATCCCCTCAAGTGGGCCACCGGGTCTCCATGCGCGTCATATAAGTTAAATTTAGGCATCTTAAATCCCATAGGCAACTGAACATCAAGAAATAGACACAAATCTTTGTAGGCTACACTCATCTGGACTCCTAATCCCTACATGTTTCTAAATGATTGTTCCAGGCTTCTTACCTTCTTGAACATTTCCTCATGCTCTGGGTTTTTAGGTGGCTTCTGAGTCTCAGTTGGGAGGTCGAAATGAGGAGTGTAGGAGTAATAATCTGGGGCCTTGAAAGTAGGCTCTAGGGGATAGTATTGGTTATCTTGGGTCTGGAATAAGGGCTCACTGGAGGATCAATGAAGTGTAGCAGGTGGTGGTGCCCCGAAAAGAGGGGTGGCTGGTGGAGGGGGGTATGGGATTGGTTTAGCTGGTGGTACTTGTGTTGTTTGGGAAGTGGTGCCTTAGTAATGGTGGTAAATGGGGACGCCTGTAGATGAATCAACAGTGGGAGGTTCTTGGGATCGAGCCAATGGTGGGACGAAAGTCGGGTTGGCGGGATATGATGGTGCTGGATGCCCTTTCATCCATGCCTGGTACATCTCTGCCATTTGGTGTTTCAACTTATGTAACTCCTCTTTTAGATTAACATTAGAGTCTTCCCCCTCCCTTGACGGATCAATAACACTTACATCCAGTTCTTGGCCAACTATGATCAACTTGTCTTTGGACCTGGTGTTGTACGGATGAGTTGCCAGAATGCCAAACAAACTAACAACCAGTCTGTACTTGATGACAACAAGCAAACTTGTTAGCGATTAAGAGCTTAGCATATAGGCAACCACACGTTGGGGATGCAATGCACCTAAGCAGTTAACCATTTCTATTATGCATTTGAACGGCTGCTTGCGTCATCCCGGCTTTCACTAATTTCTATTTTGCAATTCCTTTCTTCCTCTTTTTTTTTCACTCCCATCTTTCTTTGCTTTACTCTTGTTTTTATTCTTTTATTCTCTCATTATTTTTCCTCTCTTATTTTGCAATTTTTTCCTTTCCATAGTTTTTCTTGTTCTCTCTCTCTCTCTCTCTCTCTCTCTCTCTATTTTCTTTCATTTCACGGTTATGATCGAATCTTATGGGGATTGCCTACGTACCATGACGCTGCATGAATCAGACCAAGCGTAGTTCTGGGAACATGTGCGAAATAAAATAAAAACATTTGTTTGGGGTTTTCAAATTTTCATAAATAAAATAAAACATCTTGATTGCGACACTTCCCCTACAAAGTTAAACATAAAGACTGACAGACTCGATGAGTGGACCCACAACTTCAAAAGAAAAATAAAAATACAGACTCAAAAATGAACTAACAAACTGACAATACAGACTCGAAAATAAACCAACAAAATATAGACTCGAACAAACAAAGTCAAGAATACATAAGTGCCTCAACTGCTGCTCCAGTTGGCCTTGCCGTGGGTCTTTGCGCCATATCTTCTTGGAGGCGAAATAAGTTATCCATGATCTGTCTGACAAAAATCACAACTGAAGCAAAGAACATGGATCTGGTCATGTCTTCACACTCGTTGCCCTTCATCACAATGTAGTCCGCAATTTTCCTTACCCTTTCCCTGATAATACTCTTCTCCTGTAGCAACCGTCCGATCTGCTAAGATCTGGCATCCAAAACTTGTTCAGCTGGATGATTTTGCTCTTGAAGCTGTTGTAGGTCTTTCTGTAGTTGTGCCATCAGGGCATAGCAGTGCTCCCTTTCTGCTTTGAAGTCTCTCGCTTGCTTGGCCATTTTATTCTCCAGGACATTGACCTTTTTCTTTATACTCACCATTCCCTTGTCATACTTCTCTTTCAGTTGCCGAATGAAAATGGCCTGTCCCTCCACATTCTTATCTAACTTAGCTCGGGCATTTGCTAGCTCCATTTCAGTCTTTTGCAAATCATCCTCATAGTCACGTACTTTTTGTGTAAGGCTGTAGATGAGCTTTTCATCTTTTCTGCTTCTGCCCAGGTTCTCAGCTGCTATTCTCATTTTTCGAACTTGGGCTCGGAGAGCTTCATTCTCCTAGGCCAACCTTCTTATTTCACCTTTAGCTTCTTGTGCCTGGAGATCATTATTTAATTCCATGTTTCTCAGCTTCTCTTCCAGGGTGTGAATCGCGGCTTGATATTTTTTCTCCTTTTCTCCCAGTCCAACCTTTCTTGGATTTTCTTATCAAAAGCTTGAACATGAGGTCTCTTGGCAGGCCTCTCGGGCTCGGGCTCTGGTTCGTTGTTTACACAAAACCTTTCTCAAACCATGCAGCATAATTTGCATCCACTTCCCCCTTTGCAATATCTGGTACCTGGGTGCCATTTTTCAGATACCGGCAGCCATTCCAATTCTGCTGAACTAAAGTCTCGGGCAATGCAGCTTCTGGATGCAGCTCAATGACCTGGTGGTTAGATCTTCATCTTCGGGCACAACCTGATATCTTCCTAATTGCCTTAAGACCCTCTGCGGTGCATATGGTTGGATACTCCTTACACCCATCAACCTCAGGTAACCCTTGGTAGCCGTCATGTATATGGCTTCTGTCATCGGGAGCCATCCTATAGTCCACTCGACCTGACTTGCTTTGAGAGCTTTCAAGTGGGAGACCCAGGCTTCAAACCCTTCTGGCACGTTGTAGTCTTTCACCCTTTCCTCATAACTTTCAATGAAGTTATCCAGACTCGAACCATAACTCATGAATTTGGGGTGATGGCGAAGATTCTTGATCAACCACACTTGTATAAGAATATTGCAACCTTCAAAGAATTGAGGCCCAGCTTTGCATAATGTCAATGCTCGATAAATGTCCGCTAGCACTAACAGGAGAAGTGTATGATCTTCCTTGGTAGTGAGGATTTATGCAATTCTGACCATACGAGTATCCACTGTCCCTTCCGCATTTGGAAAGACCATGATTCCAAAAAATGCCATAATAAAAGCGAACCGATGATGAATTTGCCAAAGGCCCTTATCTTGTTTGTTGCTCAAACCTTTTTCATGCATTTCGAACCCAACTAAATGACCAAACCTAAAGTACAAGAAGTAGAAAGAACAACACCCTTTGCTTACATGGGCCTTTTTCGTCTGTTTACTAATATTCAGGAGGTCAAAGAACTTGTGCACCGAAGGAGCCCTTGGAAATATAAGTTGTTGTTTCCTTAAATCTTGGCCAAACTCAATATACCCGGCCATTTCCTCCAAAGTAGGGGTGATCTCAAAGTCCGAGAAATGAAAAACATTGTGGATAGGGTCCCAAAAAGTTATCAAAGCCTTAATTAGATCTTCACGTGGTTTGATTTCCAAAATGTTTATAAGGGCACCCAATTGTTTTTTCACCCACTTCTGACTATCTTCATCTAGATCATTCCACCACATACACAACCGCAACTGAGCCTGTTCTATGACCACTTCTGATGGGTTCTGGGCAGTTGATCACAACCTACTCCGCACTACTAAAAAGTAGGAAGAGAGGGTCGTAATAGCTTTTACCCAATTTGTGGGTCGGGATCGATTTCCACAGGGAGCTAGGAATCGAGTCAAGTATCTATTTAGATTGGGATTGTGTGATTGTTCCAAATATCACTTCCAATTATTTTTAGTTTTTCTTTGACAAACTACTATTACCAACTACTAATTATAAATGCAACTAGATTATACTAAATGAGAATTGCTAAAAGTTGTATCTAATGGATAAAAAAGGCACTAGGGTAGTGGCACCCTCCTAGGTGGCCAATTGACGGGTAATTGCTTCTAAGGCATGATTGACATGATTGCGGAAATATGTTATAACCGCTGCACAATTTACCCACTCTCACACCTCTCGGTAGAGATAGTGATTTTGCCCAATTGACTCTCTCAAGACCAAATGGGTAGGCAATTTTTCTCAAGCAACTAGGGTTCAAGTCTGGTAATTACTCTCTTGAGGTTTAACCCTTTAATTGGGACTATCAATTCTCTTGAGTCCATCCCAATTCCTTGTTGGGTCAATTTTGGAGACTTAGGCTCTCTTTCTCAAGAAGAGCCAAGTCGACTTAGCACAAACCAGTGTTTGCAACCACCAATTCCTAGAT
The DNA here is from genome assembly GCF_000715075.1 of Nicotiana tabacum. Lineage (NCBI taxonomy): Eukaryota > Viridiplantae > Streptophyta > Magnoliopsida > Solanales > Solanaceae > Nicotiana > Nicotiana tabacum. The sequence continues at coordinate 51,817,095 of NC_134087.1, read as the reverse complement.
TAAACCATAAAATTGATCCAAATAACAAACACCCATAGTCAATCTAACAATAGATGGCAACACCCATCAATTACCCACATTAGGGTTGAGCCACAACCCTAGCTAATGGGTTTAGCTACTCATGCTTGAAGGAGAAAATAGAGAAATAGATGAAAAACAAGACATATTAATTTAAAAGCTAATGTAAATACAGAGAATCTATCGTAAAATATAAGTTATGATGCCAAAAATGGCTACACAATAGCTTCTCACGAGCACAACTACGTTCTGGAAATAACTGATGACCTAAAAATGGCAAAATGTTCTATTTATGCTAGGCTGAAAAAACTGGACAAAAATACCCATGTGGGGTCAGCGCGGGCCGCATAAAATGGACCGCGGCCGCGCTAGGCTCTTGGACTTCAATTCTGGGCTCTCTGAACTTGGGCTACGCAGACCGCATAGAATGGACCACGACTGCGGAGATCTCTAATGCGGTCCGCACAAGTATGAATGTGGACCGCGCAGCTTAAACCATGGCAAATTTCACCTCTCTGAATCTCTCTTTCGCGGACCGCACATAATGATAGCTCGGCCGCGGAGCCTTCACCGTGGACTGCGAAATGTGTACTGCAGCTGCATTACCTGAAGCCCATTTTTTCCAACTCTCTGAACCACCTAGTGCGTACCGCACAAAGTCGAATGCGGCCGCACTAGGCCTTTTTTTGCTCTCAGATTGCCTTGTCTTTGATACTTGAGCAGGTTTCACTCCTTTGAGTTGATCGTTGACATTTCGTCACTTTGTCGATCAAACCTGCAATCAAGCACAACTTATGAGCCTTTTGGGACTATTTTGTAACAATTTGTAATCAAAGCATAAGCAAGAAGGAGCCTGAAACACGTTAAAATCCCTAGTTATCAACTCCCCCAAACTTAAGCCTTTGCTTGTCCTCAAGCAAACAAAATAAGACCCACCCCTTAAGGGAAAATCCAAGTATTTCTAGCTATCCTAAAGTAACTTCAACAAGTATCAATTGGGACTAACAATTGCCCTCAATACGAATGAATCAGTAACAACATTTAAACTTTGAAAAACCATGGATCAAGTGTGACACAAGAGCATCAAGAGTTGACTCATTACATCAAAGAACTCTCTCAATTACTTTGGTCATTGTGGAACCCAAACTCACACATCCTCAACTCTCTCTAAGAAAACCTCACCTTTATAGAGTATTAGCACACAAACCGAGGTTAATGGGAATTCACTCGTCTCTCTCAAGGAAAGGTCACAAGTCCGGCTCTAAGTACCATATGCTTGCCCCTCATGTAAGTATCCACTAATGCAAGCGTCATTCAACTCAAGTTCATATAGGGCTTTTGTGGAGTCAATGTGAAGGCTTTTGGTTCAGGGTAGGGAATGTTTTGGTCTAAATAGGTTCCATCTTCCCTTAAGCACTTCTTTTATTCATTTGGCACAATTCTCTTGACTCTTTGAGTATCTCACTTCTTTCTAAGGGGTTAGAGAGCACATTGTCGCTCTTTCTTATGCAATTCAAAACGTTTCTCCTTTTTCAATTTTTTTCACACCTTTTTCTATTTTGCTTTTCTTGAATCCCTTTTTATTCTTTTTCACATTGGGATTTCTTTTTGTCTTTTTCTTTTCTTTTCTTTTTTCATTGTCTTCCTTTTCTTCACTTTGTACCTTTTACCACTTTGTTCCCTTTCTCGTCTCCCCCCCAAACTTAGACTTTTGCCATTGCTCAAGGAAAGATCGGGTGCTAAGAGAGGGTATATTTTCGAACAGGTATAGGCTTATAGCATTGGTTCTTGGAAGAAAAAGATTTAAGGCTCAAAAGGGTTAACTAGGGATTATATCATTGGTAGGCTATGGAATTGTTCAACTATCATTTGGATCAAGGAGAGCCTATAATCACTTCTCAAGTCAAATTTCACTTAAGATTTTGCCTCAACAGACATTCAGGGCAAGTTCCAAATCATTGGCTCGGGACTTGGACTCACAATTTGATTTCTCACCACACAAGCTCAAGGATTGCTAAAGACATAGAGTCGGGGGCCCACAACAACCTTATACACGATTTGAGCATACAATGGTCCCGAAAGACCACATGATGATTGTTTGGTCAACATAAGAGTCTCAAGGTCACGACTTTCACCATCCTAAATACAACATTTTTGTCTTTGACCATGGGATCAAAGGCAAATGTGTTAGGCCCAAGTGAAGCTTTGCTTGAGGTACCCTTAACTACAAACTACCAAAAACAAAAACAAAAAACGGACTCAAACCCTTAAGAAGGTTGTTATGCCATCCATCATCGGGAAGAGCCACCCGGTTCACACAACACTCACCTTTGGAAAGAACCGTGGCATTAAGAAAACCAAAGGCTTATTGAAAGCACCAAAAACGAAACAAAAAGCTACGAGCCTATATAAGAAGCTAAAAACGAATTTTTTTTTGTTTTACGAAAATAGAAAATAGAATGAATATGTACAATAGAGGATTTGAATATACAACAGGGGATGAATATATACAATAATGCAAACTTTATATACAGACCAAATAGAAGATAAAAAGTGTGATAAAAGTAACTAAATGTAAAGTTATATACAAACCAAATAAAAAAAATCAACAGAAACATAAACTAAGTCAACTAATATATACAATCATCCGGATAAAAAGTAGGGCGCACCCCCACAAATAAAAGCTGGTATTGTCCCCAATGCCAACTAAACAAATAAGTACCAAAAAGTATAAGCGAAGGATATAAGGACTCCTTAAGTCGTGTCCGTCTGCATAGGATCATTAGTGGTCCCCGGGTCCTCTGTATGCGCGGGAACCTCAGACTGGTTCCTGGTCTTCTGCTGCTTAGTTGTTGGGACTGGGGCCTGAACCTGGACGGGCTGTATATCATGTACATCCTATGGCTGACTAGAAGAGTCCTTTGGTGGGTCCACCAACTGGATGATGGCCTCATCTGCACTAGGGAGATTCCTCTTCTTCTTTGGAGGCCTCTATGTCTGCTCCTGCTGTGGCTCTGTTGCTGGTACTACTACTGGAGTTGGATCCTCAAATACCAAGTCTAAAGGCAGCTAGTCTACCTTTAGTTTGTTCACATCCGCTCTAAGCTCCTTCACAGACTCCTTGGAAGCCCGTGTTTTGCACAACGTTTTGTGCTCCCTGGCAAGCTCCTTCAGCGCCTTGCCATGTGAATCCACTGCCTTAGCCAAGGCAGCCTGAGAATCAAGGATCTTCTACTGGTTGGCAAGAATCTCCTTAAGTGAATTCTCGATAGACTGGGGAACCTGTATTGGCTGTGGTGCCGACTAAGCCTCAATGGTGGAGGTCAATGTAGACAACTTGGATGAAGTAGTTGCCATCCAGTTGTTCAAGCTATGAAGTGTCTGGCTCAGCTGGTGGGCAGTGATAGGATGGGCCCGGGAAGATGGAATCCCTGGGCCAGCTGAAGTAGAGGGACCAGTAGTAGTGGAAGGTCCGGGAGGTATGTCAGCAACTATAGAGGCAGGCTCAGTGGAAGGCTCTACCATAACCGGCTCTTCAGACTGGCCAGTTGGGGCAGAAGCAGGCGGCTTGTAATTCTTGTCCTTGGGGTTGTCTGACCCCTTCAAACTATACCACGAAAATGGAGCCACAGGTTTGACCTTGATGTCAAAAGGTCTCTTCTCCACCTTCAGGTCCCGGAAATATATAGTGAGGGTGTTGGGAAAAGGGTAGTTCCGGTCATGCTCAACCCCCACTAAAGAAATGACGCGGGACATCACATTCCCCATGTTGATAGAGTATCTCGCCATAATCGATGCAACTAGAACAGACCGGGCAAGTGAAGAGTCTGATCATGTGTAGTGGGATCAAGTCGGCTGCATACAAAAGTCAACCACCCCCTAGCCTCAAAGTTAAGGGTCCTCCGAAGGATTTTGGCCCCTGCTATCAACCACTCTGGAACAGTATCCGGGATTGCCAGGTATGAAGCTAACCATGGACAAACCTCCTCGCCCATTGCCAACTTTTCATTGTAAAGGTACTCATCTTCTTCATTAAAGCCTAGGTATTCATTCAGCGCCTTCCCGGTAAACACCACATTTTTGTTTCGCACCTTGGTCACTTTGGTGCCCTTCAAGATGTGGGCCACATTGCTATAAAACTCCTTGACCATGTGCTCATTCGCCTTCACGCAATCATCTATAAAGTGCTCCCAACCCACTCGAGCTCGAAACTGTCTATGCACATTGGGGTGTAGGGGTAGAAGGTCTCTGTCAATGAAGCTCCTCTCAAGAATCAACTTTCGTGACGACCACCATTCCCTAAACTTGTGGAACACCACCTGGCTGATGAATCTATCTTCCCAAACAACGGGATTTCTAGTTCAGTCAACACCCCCAACCTGAGGCACACCACCCCCAAGTACCTCCTTATCTCCCTTATCCTCTCCGTCTACACTCTTCCCGGATAATGAAGCTGTGGGGGAAGTGGAGTAATCACCGCTGCCGGCTGTTGAGCCCTCAGATGACTCAGAATGTATACGCTCTGGAGCTTGGGCCGGGGGTGAAGGAGGAGGAGAATCATCAGTCACCCAAATTTGGAGACGAAGTGAGTTGGCACTGAGTCGGAGGAGATGTCTTGAGAAGGCATGTACTCACTCCCCGATTGGTCACAGGCTCTATCAGCAACCTTGATTGCTTTCCTTGTGTTCTTTATATTCTGTCTAGCTTGGGGAGTGAGTTTTACCAGTTTTCCTTTGCCTCCCCGGGAGGACTCACCTCGGCCGGGTTGTTTTGCGCCTCTACCTCTTTGTTTGACCATTGTCTGCAAGCACAAACATCTAACTTTGTTAGTATCAGCACAGATGGTGAAAATGATGTGGAAAATGAATTGCAGAACAGAAGCCACAAGTTGCAGTAAATGTTGTAGAAACAGTGCAGCATGGGCCGCATAAAAAGGAGTGAGGCCGCATTGAGGGAACCGCGGACCGTATAAAAGCAACCGCGGTCCGCACTGAGGTAAGGTCTATAAAACCACTTCTCTGAATCTAACCACCGCGGCTGCGGTGGGCCAGCGCGGACCGCACAAAATGCAATGCGGCCGCACTGGGCAAGAGGTCAATTTCCTGAAAAAATCCTCACCATGGTCCACACAAAGTGTTACTGCGGACCGCATCACAGCACCGCAGACCGCACAAGGATGGCCGCGGTCCGCGGAGGGTGCTAAGTCAAGGCACTAAGTTAGGGTTCTCAAATCTTGCAATTAGTTCAAGTTTTTTTGCCTAATTAACGTCCCTACTCAATTACCCATTTCATTACACTCACAAAGCACACAAAGATTAACAGTTAAACCAAACTAACCTAGAAATTTAAGAATTACGGAAAGAAGAAGAAGCTACAGGCTAATGGACATGAAAATAAAATGAAATTATAAAATTAAACAAAGAAAAATGAATGAAATGTTATGAGATGTGGAGATGGAATGCAAGGAATAAATCTAAGCAAGGATTTACGTGAAAAGAGAGGGTGAACAGTAGATTTTAGGTCTCTGAGAGTCAATTTTTCGAAAAGGGTAACCGGTGACCCCTATGGTCTATTTATAGAAAAACATGTGGGACCCAGTCTTACCTACCAGCGCGGCCGTACAAAACGGACTGCGGACCGCGCTGGGTTTGTTCAGAATAAGTCTGAGAAGGCAATCTCTGTGGTCCGCACAAAACAGACCGCGACCGCGAAGGTCCACTACGGTCCACACAAAATGCCATGTGGTCGCGGTGGCAAACTTCAGAGAGTATCCCATTTAGCCTTCACTAGTGCGAACCTCACAAAGTGCAATGCGGCCGCACTGGCAACTTCAGAGACTATTCAATTTTTCCAAAATGTTTTGCACTGTATCAACACAATCCCTGCAACATCTCACAACCGATTAGCTCAAAAAGCAATCCTACACTACAAAGAAAATCAAAGAAAACAAGAAGAAAAAGACATGGGTTGCCTCCCAAGAAGTGCCTGATTTAACGTCGCGGCACGATGCATGTTACCATCATATCACTTTAGATGAAGAAGTGCCACCACGTGGCTGTCATCAAATTTTCCAAGATAATGCTTGACTCAGTGCCCATTAACTCTGAAAACTTCACCATTTTTGTTCCTTAGATCAAGAGCACCAAATGGGGTCACGAACACAACTTCAAATGGACCACTCCACTTTGACTTGAGCTTACCCAGAAATAGACGTAACTGGGAATTGAACAAGAGAACCATATCTCCAACCCTGAACTCCTTACCCCGAGCATATTTGTCGTGAAGGTACTTTATTTTGTCCTTATATAAGGATGAACTTGAGTGAGCATGGAATCTGAACTCATCGAGCTCATTAAGTTGTTCAACACGACGATTTGCTGCAACATCCCATTCCAAATTCAACTTCCTCAAAACCCACATGGCCTTGTGCTCTAACTTAACCAGAAGATGAAAAGCTTTTCCAAACACCAACCGATACGGAGACATACCAATCGAAGTTTTGTAAGCCGTCGTCCGATAAGCCCATAGAGCGTCATCCAACTTTTTCGACCAATCGGTCCTATTGGCATTAACAATCTTTGACAAGATGCTCTTAATTTCCCTGTTAGAGACTTCTACTTGACCACTAGCTTAAGGATGATAGGGGGTAGAAACCTTATGATTGACACCATACTTGGAAAGCAATGTGTCGAAAGCTTTATTGCAAAAGTGAGACCCTCCATCACTACTAATCGCATGAGGAGTGCCAAACCATGTGAAGATGCTCTTTTTAAGAAATGCAACAACACTTCGGGCTTTATTGTTAGGCAAAGCCACGGTTTCAACCCATTTTGAGACATAGTCAACCGCCACGAGAATGTAAGTATTCCCACAAGAACTAACAACTGGACCCATGAAATCGATGCCCCAAACATCAAAGATATACACTTCAAGAATGGTATTGAAAGGCATCTTATCCCTTTTTGAAATTTCGCCCGCTCTTTGGCACTCATCACACCTCTTCACTAAATTGCCCACATCTTTGAACAAGGTGGGCCAATAAAATCCACAACTAAGAACTTTCGAGGCGGTCCTCACCCCACCATGATGGCCACCATAGGGTTAAGAATGGCAAGCCTCTAAGATACTCAATTGTTCTTCCTTCGGGACACATCTACGAATCACACCATCCATGCAAATCTTGAACAAGTATGGCTCATCTTAATAAAAATCCAAACTATCCCGCTTGAGCTTCTTCCTTTGGTTAGAAGAGAGCTCATACGGGATTATTCCGGTCACAAGGTAATTGGCAACATCGACAAACCATGGCATATCCTTCATTGACACCGCAAGGAGTTGTTCGTGGGGAAATGAATCATTGATCTCAAGGCCATCACACGGCTTCCCCTCCTCCTCCAAACGGGACAAGTGGTCCGTCACTTGATTCTCACTACTTTTCCGGTCCATAATTTCTAGATCAAACTCTTGAAGTAGTAGCACCCATCTCATCAATCTTGCTTGGAGTCTTTCTTGGTCATCAAGTACCTAAGGGCGACATGATTGGTGTGCACTATAACTTTGGCCCCCATAAGATAAGGTCGAAACTTTTCCATAGCAAACACAATAGCCAACAACTCTTTTTCGGTGACTATATAGTTCCTTTGAGCCTCATTCATGGTCTTGCTTGCATAGTACACCAGATAAAACATCTTGTTGATCCTTTGGCCTAAAACAGCCCCAACCGCAATGTCACTAGCATCACACATGAGCTCGAAAGGCAAGCTCCAATTTGGTGCGGTAATGATAGGTGTAGTGGTCAACTTGTGTCACGACCCGAATCAGAGGGCCGCGACGGGCACCCGGTGCTTTACTCAACCGAGTACCAACGTAACATATCTTTCTTATCATACTATCATGAGTAAATGAGCCAGAAAACCGGTCATGAGATAACAAGAATAAAACATAAGGGAATACTCAACATATGAAGACCCAAAATGATATACAAACTTATATATGTGACATACGGGCCTATAAGGCCGACATGACCATTTGTAAACTCAAAACATAGGCCGACAAGGCCATACAAGTGTCCCTACACCTGACATCTGTCTACAAGCCTCTAAGAGTACATAAAATCATAAAGATCGGGACAGGGCCCCGCCATACCAATCAATATATATCCAAAGCATACTGACCAACTAGGCAACTCCGGAGCAAGTGGAGTGCACCAACACCTTCGCTGAGCTGATAGCCTACTAGGAGGACTGTCAACCTATCAATCGGGACCTATGAGCATGACACGCAGCATCCCCAGGCAAAAGGGATGTCAGTACGAATAAAGTACCGAGTATGTAAGGCAGGAAAGCATAAACAAGAATAGTAATGTAAAGATAGATAGAGGAGATACAACCTGTAACATCTAAGTTCCTCTGGGGGCTACTGACATGAAATGCATAATACATATATATACATGAACTTTTTAAAAACATTCGTCTCTGTGGGCATCATCATCATCATATCGTACCCGGACTCAAAGAGGACTCGGTAAAAACGTACCCGACAATCATAAGGCTCGGTAGAATCATACCCAACCACGTGGAGCTCGGTAAACCCAACTGATCAGTGGTTGCACAATAGGTGCCATACCCGGCCGACTATAGCGCGGCTCGGTAGAGTAAAATAGATACATATATATAATGCATGCTCGACTCATGGAATCACATTCTAACCCTTTCGGAGTGATGTAAGGTCATTGCACCTTCGATTAACATTATGGACATCCCTACCATCAATATGAACCTTAGTGGGATTTAAGGATCATACACACTTGTTCAGAATAACTTTATAAGGAAATAACAACATGGACAACCTTAGTTTCTAGGAGTAGATCCGTTATGAATTAGCGTACCGTTTATGTTCATGTCACTTTAGATCATGCCAAAAGAAAGAAGTAAGTGCCTTAACATACCTTGTATATTCTTCCCAACCTCAAGCTATGCAATTTCACGACTCCTTAGTCTACAATAAGAGAAATGACACTCTCATTATCATTTAAGCGTCGTAACTATTATGTATCGACCACAACCTATTTTATAGTGAAATGGACAGAACCTCCCCTATATATATGACTTCACACTAGTCAAAACAATCACAAACAGCCCAACATACCCCGATCACTTCATACACAACACGACAGCCATAATAGTGTCAACCAACCCGAAAATGTTACGACGAACGACCAACAAACAACCTTGTCATTATGTGGTGTTTCTCCACAACCTTCCTCCTCTCAAATCCATAAAAATATTAGTAAAAGAGACAACCCAATACCAATACGAAACAGCCCAAAAATATTCCCACAAGTTCATCAACTCAAAAATAATTTTTCAGTTTACTTAAACACGTTTCGACTTGTCTTTTCTTACAAATTGGGAAATACAACCAAAAGTACATCATTATACCTCTTATCCAATAAACCGGCCATGAATTCAACTTAGAAATAAGTTTACAACCATCCAACCATTACACAAGAACAAACAACATACCATTCTTTCGATACTAGCTAGGTCTATTCTTTATGATCGAGTTACAACTCGCAAACACATAGATAATGGAAGGAGAAGCATTATCTTACGTTGTACTGAGTATAACCCACGAAACCTGGTCCTTTTTCATCAAAAATAAGTTCCTCAACACGGCTACAAGAAGGAGAAAGAGAAACTAGCAAGCTGTCTGGACTTTTCAGCACTAGAATCACGTCGTAACACTCGGAATACCCTAGGGTTTGTGTGGGATTTTTGGGGAGGAGTTGCAGGGGTTAAATTAGGTTTTCTTGGTCTGAAAGATAGGTGAAATAACTGAGTTTATAATACCTTAAAATTCCCCTCTTGACCGACTTAGTTGAGGCCTCTCTTTTTGGCAAGTAGGTGATGCACCTACTTGTCACCTACTAGATGTGCGGTCTCGCGAAAATGCGAATATCTCTATACTCCGAGATTGTATTGATAAACGATTTAATGAGTTGAAAACTAGACTCATAGATCTTAAATTTCATATGTAGATAATCCCTTGATTCAAAGTATGTTGGGAGAAAAGCTCAGCTACATTTAACCTAAGTTTCAACTCATTCTTGAATGTAACTTGTGATGACCTTTTCCAACTTTTGTTCCACAACTTGCTTGACTTAAAAACATATCACACGACTATCATACGACTAAACTAACTCATAACATAACCTCATCATCATGTTAATCACCCTTTTCTAACCCCAAAAGTATAGGTTATAACATTCCAAACTTGTCGACATTCGACGAAACTTATTTTCTTTAATTCATTTAGCACCTAAGTTTTCCAACCCTTTTGGTACTCGTTATTCATGATAATAAAGATTTGTAACCTCCATTATAAAAGGATTAACTTACTTTACATACTTTCAAAGTTGATCTCATTTCTGAGCTTACATCAATTGACTTACGGATACTCTAACATACGAAAACATAGGGTGTAACATCATTCACCCCTTTGGAACATTCGTCCTCGAATGTTGACTGATCCACTTATCATTTTCATAACCCATAGCTCTTGTGAACACTTTAATACTCTTCTAGCCATGTAGGCAACTATTCTTTGAATAAATCCAAAGTCTAGGGTAATCCCCCTTTAGTCCTCCTTCTCATACCACGACTTGTGGTCGAACCCCTTCCAATCTCGTAACTGTTGCTCTTTTTTGTCATGCAGCCTGTACGACTTTTTCCTTGTATGTGCGCCTATGCGACTCTTTTTTTTTCCTCTAGCTTTTATCCAATCTCTTGGTAGCACGTTGTAAACACATACAAAGCTTGATTTGTTGTCCGTCTGGGCATCTATGGGTATACTGAAGTTCTTCACTCGGTACTTTGTTAAACTTACGACTTTTGCTATATCTTGTTTCATAGCCTTCGTTATCTATGCGTATGGATTTAATACAACTAGGTAGGTCATATTATACAATAACTCTTACTTCGGTGTACTATTATCGAGGTCTGCCACCCAACTCCAGGTTACTCTCTCACCGCTTATCCTATATGTATAATCCTTATTACTATTCATCTAAAGAATGACATCATAATCTCCTCACATACTTTGGAATCTTTATCCATATATTATTGATTTACCTTAATGTTAATCTATAATCCACCACTGATAACTTGAAACCTCTTACGTAATACATTGCCACAAGTCTTACGTCTCATCGGGGAACATTTGAAGTGGTTTTCCTAATCCACCTAGGGACAATACTATACTTCAATAACCGTATTTCATAGCATCCCAATGTGATTCGCCTTATGGGGGTATCCTAGTCCTGTGCCACCATGAAATCTCTTCTCTTTGAATCATTACTCAATTGAAGGCCTATATATCATCCTTTTATAATTTGCCACTATTACACCCTTACATTATGACCAGAGGAGCATTCCATCTCTTCTAAATGCTCCTAGTCGTAGACTCCTCCGTGTTAATTCAAGCTATACTGAGTCTTTTATAACATATATAAACCATCGGCTCTCTTGTTTGACGGGCTTAATACCGAGGTCTTACCTATTCTTATCAGCTTGTAACTCACCTTTTCTCACCCTTACTCACATCTACCCAAAATCTTTTCACTCTACTATACTTTCTCTTGCGACCTACACATATTTATTTATTCTACTCAGAACCTTCCTTTAACTTGCTAGCACCTTAGATTCCCTTTTGTGCATTCTCAGCTGTCTTTAAATGTAAATAATTACTTTTTCTGGTCATTCTGCCACTTGCTACATGGATACTTGGATTATCATAGTGCCCACGAACACTGGAATTCCTTGTAACTTGTATGCTCTCAAGTATCACCTTTGATGTTTTTTTTCCTTTTTTTTCTGTTCATTAGCCATGATATGTGCCACTTTCTTATGGAGTACATGCAATATTATAGTGAGACTGCTGTTACAAGATCAAAGATCATTTCCTTTTTAGGTCACTATGCTTAGGTGGAAACCTTCTTCCTTATTTCCTTAGCTAGTCTTTCGTGGTAGTACTTAGGAGACCTTTTGGATCTTGTAAAGTTGTGATCTTGTTATACTGTATACTTGAAGGAATTTTTTGATATTCTTACTCGCCTACAAACATCCTTACTTACATACCTCTGTGCCGTTGTGCTTGTAGGATTACTTGTAAAATCAGATTTTGATTATCTCCTTAGTGGCACCCTCCATTATTCCCGTAATACTTATACAATACCTTTAAATACCCCAACTCCTATCTGAGCATTTCTCAAGGTTTATGATGTCATATTTGCGAGACTGAATTCACTATATTAGGATTCACTATGTTTATCTTGCATGATCTGTTGACTCGTCTATAACCTCCTGTTTAGCCATAACTGGGCTCTTCCTTAATCAAATCCCAAATACTCGTTGGCCTATCCTCACATTAATTTTCCGCGTAATCTTTCTTGGGTTATTTCGTTTGTTTTAACTTACCTCATGCATTGGCCTCTGATCTATCAATGACATTTCGGGTAGGAACCCTTACTTCCTTTCCTTGACGTCGTGTTTGTATAATGCACTGATATCGTAGCATATCTGTAGGCTTTGAATAAGTACAATCTCATCCCTTTTTCACGTTACCGCATTATTCTTCTACCACTCCATGATTAGTAGAACAACTAAATTCTGACTTCATGCCACATCACTCCATATTCCCCCCTTTAGAGGAGTACTAAGAGCTGGAGCTACGACGATCTACCTATAGATATTTTACCTCTATATATTTGACGTTTTTTCACATCATCGATTACCCTTACTCACCTTGTGGTAATGCTTTTTGTACCAAGGATAGTAAAATTCCTTGCTCGCGAGGATGACACTTAGTGTAATTGGCGCACATAGTCCCTTAAGATTAACTTTGCTCATATTGCTTGCTTTAGAGAAGTGACTTCCTAAATGACCATTAAAGGGCATTCTTTTATCATCCATTCTATTATCGCCAGAACGCAACCTCTGAAATTCTCATGATGCCGACTATTGTCGTATCATTTAGTCCCTAGCCCATACTGATTTCTACTACTCTGGGGTATATCTTTTCCTGCTGGTAATTGCATTAGAGTTGCGAACTTATTTCTCGAAAAGAAGATATGACTTTATGTCCTATACTCCTTTGTTGTTTCAAGGCCCGTCACCTCTCATCATTTTCCTTCACTTAACTATAGACTCTATAATTTTGTCATTTTCATCATCATTTTTTTTCACCGTTGTCATCCATGTGGACATCTTACTCATAATTCTTCATTAACTCTATTCTTATTTTCCTACTAACATTTATGTCTATCACTTTATTCTGAAAACATCAACAAGACATTCTTTTGCTTTTAGCTCCCCTTGCTTCATCTCACTGGCTCTTCGGGATGCCTAAAATTCTCTCTCCTAGGGACACGAGCCATGCTAAGGTAATATTTATCCCTTCAAGGCTTCCAGTGGCTATCTTTATAGTACTCATATCTAGCTGTACTATTTTAGAGTGCGCCATCTGGGTATCTCACAAGGAGATTTATTAGCACATTTGCATTATCCTTCAGAAATTGTCAACTAACACAAACAATCAATTCACCATTATGGGTTATCCTAACCCCAACCGGATCCTGATATCTCGTCCTTTTCTTAATCTACACATGTTAGCCCCCAATAGGGTATAACTGATATGGGTATGGTCAATTATACATACCTCTGTTACTGTTAAGGGTAACCTACAATGCTTATATTTTTCTGCCGGAGATGAAAATACCGATAATCTTTATTAACTAGGTGCCTTGTACCCTTCCCATCTTGCTCTTTTTACTTGTTGAAGCTTGTATCTATCTTTTGAATCTTTCATTGCCTTTAGGGATGGATAGATATTCTTTGCCTTAAGGCTCCTTATCGAGAAGCTTACACTTCTTAATACACACATGATCTACTGAAGACCTTATATACCTATCATATGCATCATGCAAAATCGAGCTCCTCTAACTCAACTCTTTCACAGCCACATACAATCTTTTACCAACCATCTTTTTAAATATAGGTATCGTTGTATTACGACTAAAGTCGAATTTAGGAGTTTTAATTCTTACAACAGAGCTCTACCACACGATCTAGAATAAGAAAAAAGAGTGACAGTCCTAAATGCCCTGTAGCCTCCTGCTTATAAGTGTGGTGCACTACACACCCATAAACAAGACTCTACTAGACACGGCTTGTAGAATCCCTAGGACAGAACTGCTCTGATACTATTTTTGTCACGACCCGAATAAGAGGGCCGCGACGGGCACCCGGTGCTTTACTCAATCGAGTACCAACGTAACATATCTTTCTTATCATACTATCATGAGTAAATGAGCCATAAAACCGGTCATGAGATAGCAAGAATAAAACATAAGGGAATACTTAACATATGAAGACCCAAAATGATATACAAACTTATTTATGTGACATACGGGCCTATAAGGCCGACATGACCATTTGTAAACTCAAAACATAGGCCGACAAGGCCATACAAGTGTCCCTACACCTGGCATCTGTCTACAAGCCTCTAAGAGTACATAAAATCATAGAGATCGGGACAGGACCCCGCCATACCAATCAATATATATCCAAAGCATACTGACCAACTAGGCAACTCCGGAGCAAGTGGAGTGCACCAACACCTTCGCTGAGCTGATAGCCTACTAGGAGGACTATCAACCTATCAATCGGGACCTGCGGGCATGACACGCAGCATCCCCAGGCAAAAGGGATGTCAGCACGAATAAAGTACCGAGTATGTAAGGTAGGAAAACATAAACAAGAATAGTAATGTAAAGATAGATAGAGGAGATACAACCTGTAACATCTAAGTGCCTCTGGGGGCTACTGACATGAAATGCATAATACATATATATACATGAACTTTTTAAAAACATTCGCCTCTGTGGGCATCATCATCATCATATCATACACAGCCTCAAAGAGGACTTGGTAAAAATGTACCCGGCCATCATAAGGCTCGGTAGAATCGTACCCGGCCATGTGGAGCTCGGTAAACCCAACTGATCAGTGGTTGCACAATATGTGCCATACCCGACCGACTATATCGCGGCTCGATAGAGTAAAATAGATACATATATATAATGCATGCTCGACTCATGGAATCACATTCTAACCCTTTCGGAGTGATGTAAGGTCATTGCACCTTCGATTAACATTATGGACATCCCTACCATCAATATGAACCTTAGTGGGATTTAAGGATCATACACACTTGTTCAGAATAACTTTATAAAGAAATAACAACATGGACAACCTTAGTTTCTAGGAGTAGATCCGTTATGAATTAGTGTACCATTTATGTTCAAGTCACTTTAGATCATGCCAAAAGAAAGAAGTAAGTGCCTTAACATATCTTGTATATTCTTCTCAACCTCAAGCTATGCAATTTCACGGCTCCTTAGTCTACAATAAGAGAAATGACACTCTCGTTATTGTTTAAGCGTCGTAACTATTATGTATCGACCACAACCTATTTTACAATGAAACGGACAGAACCTCCCCTATATATATGACTTCACACTAGTCAAAACAATCACAAACAGCCTAACATACCCCTATCACTTCATACACAACACGACTGCCATAATAGTGTCAACCAACCCGAAAATGTTACGACGAACGACCAACAAACAACCTTGTCATTATGTGGTGTTTCTCCAAAACCTTCCTCCTCTCAACTCCATAAAAATATTAGTAAAAGAGACAACCCAATACCAACACGAAACAGCCCAAAAATATTCCCACAAGTTCATCAACTCAAAAATTATTTTTCAGTTTACTTAAACACATTTCGACTTGTCTTTTCTTTCAAATTTTGAAATACAACCAAAAGTACATCATTATACCTCTTATCCAATAAACCGTCCATGAATTCAACTTAGAAATAAGTTTACAACCATCCAACCATTACACAAGAACAAACAACATACCATTCTTTCGATACTAGCTAGGTCTATTCTTTATGATCGAGTTACAACTCGCAAACGCATAGATAATGGAAGGAGAAGCATTATCTTACCTTGTACTGAGTATAACCCATGAAACCTGGTCCTTTTTCATCAAAAATAAGTTCCTGAACATGGCTACAAGAAGGAGAAAGAGAAACTAGCAAGTTGTCCGGACTTTTCAGCACTAGAATCGCGTCGTAATACTTGGAATACCCTAGGGTTTGTGTGGGATTTTTGGGGAGGAGTTGCAGAGGTTCAATTAGGTTTTCTTGGTCTGAAATATAGGTGAAATAACTGAGTTTATAATACCTTAAAAGTCCCCTCTTGACCGACTTAGTTGAGGCCTCTCTTTTTGGCAAGTAGGCGATGCACCTACTTGTCACCTACTAGATGTGCGGTCTCGCGAAAATACGAATATATCTATACTCCGAGATCGTATTGATAAACGGTTTAATGAGTTGAAAACTAGACTCATAGATCTTAAATTTCATATGTAGATAATCCCTTGATTCAAAGTATGTTGGGAGAAAAGCTCAGCTACATTTAACCTAAGTTTCAACTCATTCTTGAATGTAACTTGTGATGACCTTTTCCAACTTTTGTTCCACAACTTGCTTGACTTAAAAACATATCACACGACTATCATACGACTAAACTAACTCATAACATAACCTCATCATCATGTTAATCACCCTTTTCTAACCCCAAAAGTATAGGTTATAACATTCCAAACTTGTCGACATTCGACGAAACTTATTTTCTTTAATTCATTTAGCGCCTAAGCTTTCCAACCCTTTTGGTACTCGTTATTCATGATCATAAAAATTTGTAACCTCCATTATAAAAGGATTAACTTACTTTACGTACTTTCAAAGTTGATCTCATTTCTGAGCTTACATCAATTGACTTACGGATACTCTAACATACGAAAACATAGGGTGTAACAATAAACCTTTGATTTATGTTATTATCGACTAATAATAAAACTAAATTTATTGATCGTAAGAAACTAATGGCAATTTAATGACTAATTTTGAAAAATCTTTTATAAACCTTTGGTAAAAACCCGCGTGCCCATGAAAACTCCTCACCCCTTTGACAGAAATTGGGGGAGGAAGCCTTGAAATCATCTCTATCTTGGCTTTGTCAACTTCAATTCCATGCTTTGAGATTTTGAGACCCAACACTATACCCTCTTCAACCATGAAATGGCATTTTCCCAATTGAGTACGAGGTTCGTGTCATCACACGGGGCCAACACTCTATCCAAATTACCCAAACGCTATTCAAAGGAATCAGCAACTATGCGGAAATCATCCATGAAGAACTCCAATATATCTTCCACCATGTCGGTGAAAATAGTCATCATGCATCTTTGGAATGTCGTTGGAGCATTACACAATCCGAACGGCATCCGAGAGAAAGCGAAGGTTCCATATGGACAAGTAAAGGTGGTCTTCTCTTGGTCCTCCGGGGCAATTAAGATTTGATTATACCCCAAGTACCCATCCAAAAAACAACAAAAGGCACGCCCCGCAAGACGGTCAAGTATTTGGTCAAGGAATGGTAATGGGAAATGGTCCTTGCGGGTCACCTTGTTTAACTTCCGGTAGTCCATGCAAACCCTCCAACCTGTGACTGTCCGAGTAGGAATAAGTTCATTGTTGTCATTGGTCACCACAGTCATACCACCCTTCTTCGGTACACATTGCACCGGAGAAGTCCACGAGCTATCAGAAATGGGGTACATAACCCCGGCATCCAACCATTTGATCACCTCTTTCTTCACAACTTCTTGCATAGCCTCGTTCAATCTTCTTTGATGCTCCAAGGAAGGCTTTGCATCCTCCTCCAAGATTATTTTGTGCATGCAAAATGTGGGGATTATTCCCCGAATGTCGGCTAGAGTCCATCCAATTGCCCTTTTCCGCTTTTGAAGAACCACCAAGGTGGCTTCAACCTGCATGTTAGTAAGGCCAGAAGAAAGAATAACTGGTAAAGTAGAATTTGAGCCTAAGAATTCATACCTGAGGTGTGGAGGAAATGGTTTCAACTCCAACACTGGTGGCTCCTCAATTGATGGCTTTATTGTTGGAGTTTTCCGATTTTCAAGATCCAAAGATAATTTCCTCGGCTCATAAGAATAAGAGCCCATACCATGTAGGGCATTCACGCACTCCACTCTACTAGCATCATCATTGACATCCATGTTTAAGAGCACTGCTTCAAGAGGATCTTCCACATTGATCATAGCACTGGTATCATCCACAATCACAGTTGTGACAAGGTCAACAAATAAGCACACCTTGGTGCTATTGGGTTGCTTCATAGACTTGCAAACATGGAACACAACCTTTTCATCTCCCACTCGGAAAGTGAGCTCACCCGCTTCAACATCAACCAATGCCTTCCCCGTTGCAAGAAAAGGTCTGCCCAAGATAATAGGAACCTCATAGTCCACTTCACAATCCAAAATAACAAAGTCGGCCAGCAAAATGAATTTGTCCACCCGGACAAGCACATCATCAATAATGCCCAAAGGTCGGCTCATCGATCGATCCGCCATTTGAAGTCTCATTGAAGTTGGCCTAGGTTGCCCGATACCCAAAGTTTTAAAAACCGAGTAGGGCATCAAATTGATACTAGCTCCCAAGTCACAAAGAGCCTTGGCAAAATCCACACTCCCAATTGTGCAAGGAATGGTGAAAGCACTGGGATCTTCAAGCTTCGGGGCCATTGAATGCACTACAACACTAACTTGGTGAGTCATCTTTATAGTTTCACAGTCCATAGAACGCTTCTTTGTAACCAAGTCTTTCATGAATTTTGCATAACCCGACATTTGTTCAAGTGCCTCCACCAGAGGCACATTAATAGATAAGCTCTTCATCATGTCAATGAACTTTTTAAACTGATTATCATTCTTCTTCTTTGTGAGCCTTTGAGGATAAGGTGGAGGTGGCCTTGGCAAAGGAGACTTTGCTTTTGGCATAACCGGCTCCGGCATGTCAATTATGTGTTCCCTAGACGGGTTCACATCATTTTGGATTTCCACCTCGACTTCTTCAATATCAATCCTCACTTCATTGTTCACATTTTCATCAACCACATCTTTAACTACCAAATGGACTTCGTCATCTTGCAACTCAACATCATCATCCACGACTTGTTTTTGCTTAGAGGCATTAACATCACTGCCTCTCCCACTTCTTGTTGTGACCGCCATAATATTAATGTTCCCACCCTTTAGGTTCACTACCGTATCACTTGATAGAGCACCCTTCGGGCGAGTATTCAATGATTGAGAGATTTGGCCAAATTGCACCTCCAAGTTTCGGATAGAGGTGTTGTGAGAAGCTAACTGTGCATCAAAATCCGCATTCGTCTTCCTCATCTGCTCGAACATCATTTTAATTCTACCCATATCATTACCAGAAGAACTAGGACCTTGAGAAGGGAAAGGGGGTGGGTTGTTCGGTTGTTGGTACATTGGGGGCCTTTGAAAGCCTTGCCCCCGGTTACCTTGGTTTCCATTGTTGTTCCACCCGCCTTGATTGTTGTTGTTGCCCTAGTTGTTGTTATTTCCATTCTAATTACCTTGGTTGTTGTTTTGATTACCCCAATTGTTGTTTTGGTTGTTGTTGTTCCAATTGCTACCAATTTGTTGTTGATTGCCCCAATTTCCTTGGGGTCGCCATTGTTGGTTTGAAGAGTTGGCTCTATTGCCTTGATAGTTGTTGAAATATTGTACCTCTTCACTTTGGTCATCATAACCATCATTTTGACACCCATCATATTCATCAACAAATTGCTCAAAATTTTCTTGATTTTGTTACCTCCTTTGCCTTCTCTTGTTGACAAGCATACTAACACCCTCTATGGCATTCGCTTGGTAAGGATTCTGAACTTGTTGCAATTGTGCCTTAGCCAATTAATTCATCGTAGTAGTAAGCTCAGCTATCGCTTTCCCGTGATCATGTAATTCCTTATGCAAATGGATAACCGTAGGGTCACCTTGAGGCACATTTGCTCTACTCTGCCATGCTGAAGAAGTGTCCGCCATTTCATCAAGTACATCACAAGCCTCCTCATAAGAAAGCTTCATAAAATTGCCCCCGGCCAATTGGTTAACAATGCATTGATTTGTAGTATTTATGCCCCGGTAGAAGGTTTGTTGGATCATGGCCTCGGTCATATCATTATTTGGGCACTCCTTCACCATCGTTCTATACCGCTCCCAAATCTCATGCAAAGGTTCCGTTGGCTCTTTCTTGAAGGCTAATATTTCATCTCGAAGTGCCGCCATATGACACGAAGAGAAGAATTTGGCAATAAACTTATCCGCCAACTCATCCCAAGTTGTGATGGAATGGTTGGGGAGTCTCTCGATCTAATCCAATGCCTTTCCCCGAAGTGAGAATGGGAAAAGTCTCAATCTCAACGGATCCTCAGATACATTCGTCTTTTTTCTCCCCTAGCATGTATCTATGAACCCCTTGAGATGTTTGTAGGCATTTTGATTTGCAGCGCTCGTGAAGTACCCACGATGCTAAAGTAAGGTCAACATCACATTGGTTATCTGAATGTTGCCCGCCCGGATTCGGGGTGGGACAATAGCACTTGCATAAACCTGGTTCGGTAATACTCTGGGAGCCACTCTTGGAGGAACCGAGGGAGGGTCTGGAATATTTTCATTTGGATTAGCATTGGCATTCCGGCCTCTCCGTTGACCTTGAGGTGCAAGAGGCACCTCATCTTGCTCAAGATCATCTACCTCCTCCCCGCTATCATGTTTCCAAGAGGATCATTAGCATTGTTTAAAGCCATGTTGGTACCTGAGTAATGACACAAACAAGTAAGTAACAAAGAAGGAAAGAAGAACAATACACAAAACTAACTAAATAGATAGCCAAAACTGTTAGCTCCCCGGCAACGGCACCAAAAAGTACCGATGCCAACTCCACACTACTAAAAAGTAGGAAGAGAGGGTCGCAATAGCTTTTACCCAATATAAGGGTCAGGATCGATTTCCACAAGGAGCTAGGAATGGAGTCGAGTATCTATCTAGACTAAAGTTGTGTAATTATTCCAAATGTCACTTCCAAACATCTTTTGAATTTTCTTTAACAAACTAATATTATCAATTACTAATTAGAACTAAATTATGCTAATATGAAATTTGCTAGAGTTGAATCTAATGGGTAGAAAGGCACTAGGGTAGTGACTTTCACCTAGGTGGCTAATTGACGAGTAAATGCTTCTAAGGTTCGATTGACATGATTGGGGAAATATGCTATAACCGTTGCACAATTTTATCCACTCTCACACCTCTCGGTAGAAAGAGTGATTTTGCCCGATTGACTCTCTCGAGACCAAATGGGTAGGCAAATTAGCTCAAGCAACTAGGGTTCAAGTTGGGTAATTACTCTCTCGAGGTTTAACCCTTTAATTGGGACTATCAATTCTCTTGAGTCCATCCCAATTCCTTGTTGGGTCAATTTTGGAGACTTAGGCTCTCTTTCTCAAGAAGAGCCAAGTCAACTTAGCATAAACCAGTGTTTGCAACCACCAATTCATAGATTAAACCATAAAATTGACCCAAATAACAAACACCCATTGTCAATATAACAACAGATGGCAATACCCATCAATTACCCACACTAGGGTTGAGCCACAACCCTAGCTAATGGGTTTAGCTACTTATGCTTAAAGGAGAAAATAGAGAAATAGATGAAGAACAAGACATATTAATTTAAAAGCTAATGTAAATACAGAGAATCTATTGTAAAATATAAGTTAAGATGCCAAAAATGGCTACACAATAGCTTCTCATGAGCGCAGCTACGTTCTGGAAATAACTAATGACCTAAAATTGGCAAAATGTTCTATTTATACTAGGCTAGAAAAACTGGACAAAAATACCCATGCGGGGTCAGCGCGGGCCGCATAAAATGGACCGCAACCGCGCTAGGCTCTTGGACTACAATTCTGGGCTCTCTGAACTTGGGCTCCACGGACCGCGTAGAATGGACCGCGGCCGCGGAGATCTCTAATGCGGTCCGCACAAGTATGACTGTGAACCGCGCAACTTGAACCATGGAAAATTTCACCTCTCTGAATCTCTCTTCCACGGACCGCACATAATGATAGCGCGGCCGCAGAGCCTTCACCGCGGACCACGAAATGTGTAATGCGGCCGCGTTACCTGAAGCCCATTTTCGCCAACTCTCTGAACCACCTAGTGCGGATCGCACAAAGTCGAATGCGGCCGCACTATGCCTTTTTTGCTCTCAGATTGCCTTGTCTTTGATACTTGAGCAGGTTTCACTCCTTTTGAGCCGATCTTTGATATTTTGTCACTTTGTCGATCAAACCTGCAATCAAGCACAATTTCTGAGCCTTTTGGGACTATTTTGTAACAATTTATAATCAAAGCATAAGCAAGAAGGAGCATGAAACATGTTAAAATCCCTAGTTATCAAGTATTCACCACTGTCGGCTGTTGAGCCCTCAGACGACTCAGTAGAAACATGCCCTGGTGCTTGGGCAGTAGGTGATGGTGGAGGAGTGTCATCTGTCAATCTGAAACTTGAGTAGAAATGTGTTGGTGCTGAGTCTGACAAGATATCTTGGGAGGGAAGATACTCACTCCCGACAGATCACAGGCTCTATCAGCTGCCTTAATTGCCTTTCTCATCTTCTTTATGTTTTGTCGAGCCTGGGGAGTGAGTTTAACCAATTTCTGCTTCCCTCCCCGGGAGGAATCATCTCGGCCGGGTTGTTTTGAGTCTTTCCCTCATTGTTTAACCATTGTCTGCAAACATAAGCATCTAACTTGTTAGTATCAATAAAAGTAGTGAAACATATGTACATAATGAATTGCAGAACATAAGCAGACAGTTGCAGAAACTGTCCAGTGCGGACCGCACAAAATGGAGTGCGGCCGCACTGGGACCACCGCGGACCACACAAAAACAACCGCGGTCCGCACAGGGGTAGGGCTCAGAATACCCACCCTCTGAATCTGACCAGTGTGGACCGCACAAAAGGGTACCGCGGCCGCACTGGGCCAGTGCGGACCGCAAAAAATGCAGTGCGGCCGCACTGGGCAAAATTCATCTTGTAGAAGTTTATCACCGCGGTCCGCACAAACTTGCATTGCGGACCGCACTAGGGCACCGCGGTCCGCATAAATACGACGCGGTCCGCGGAGGGTGCCCAGATATGGCACTGAGTTAGGTTTCCTAGTTTTTGCTTTTTAGTTCAACCTTTTACCTAATTAGGGTCCCTACTCAATTACCCAGCATATTTTACTCACTAAGTCCAAAAGAATCATCATTTAAACTAAACTAACCTAAAAATTGAACTAATTATAGAAAGAAGAGGAACAGAAATTAAGACAAAATGAAAATTAAACAAAGTCACAAAATTAAACTAAGAAAAGTTGAGTGAAATGTTACCATATATAGAGATGGAATGAATCAACACAATGCAAACAAGTTACAACGATCAAAGGAGAATTATGAACAGTGAATATGAGCTCTGAGGTTCGATTTTGCGAAAAGTGTAAAGGGAGTCCCTGGGGTCTATTTATAGAAAAAACCCCTGGGGCCCATTCTCACCTACTAGTATGGCCGCACAAAATGGACCGCGGTCCGCACTGGGCTTTTCAAATCAAACCTGATAAGGCAGGCCTTGCGGTCCACAAAAAATGAACTGCAGCCGCAGAGCTCCACCGCGGACCGCACAAAATGCCATGCAGCCACAGTGGCAAACTTCAGAGAGTCCTCACATTGGTCACATCAGTGCGGACTGCACAAAATGTAGTGCGGCCGCACTGGCAACTTCAGAGACTTGTTCAATTTTTCTATCATGCCTTGTACTGCATCAACACAACCCTATAACATCTCACAACCAGTGAGCCCAAAAATTAATCCTATACTACAAAGAAAATCAAAGAAAACAAGAAGAAAAAAACATGGGTTGCCTCCCAAGAAGCGCTTGATTTACGTCGCGGCACGATGTATGCTACCATTACATCACTTGAGATGAAAGAGCGCCACCATGTGGCTGTCATCAAACTTTCCAAGATAGTGCTTGACCTAGTGCCAATTAACTCTGAAAACTTCACCATTTTTGTTCTTTAGATCAAGAGCACCAAACGCGGTCACAAACACAACTTCAAATGACCCACTCCACTTTGATTTAAGCTTTCCCGAAAATAGACGTAACCGAGAATTGAACAAGAGAACCAAATCACCAACTTTGAACTCTTTTCCATGTGCATATTTGTCATGAAGGTACTTCATCTTGTCCTTATTCAAGAACGAACTGGAGTAGGCATGGAATCTAAATTCGTCAAGTTCATTGAGTTGTTCAACACGAAGATTGGCTGCAACATCCCATTCCAAATTCAACTTCCTCAAAGCCCACATGGCCTTGTGCTCTAACTCAACCGGTAGATGGCAAGCTTTCCCAAACACCAACCGATAAGGAGACATACCAATCGGGGTTTTGTAAGTCGTCCGATAAGCCCATAAAGTGTCATCCAACTTCTTCGACCAATCAGTCCTATTTGCATTGACCATCTTTGACAAGATACTTTTGATTTCTCTGTTGGAGACTTCCACTTGACCACTAGCTTGAGGATGATAAGGGGTCGAAACCTTATGATTGACACCATACTTGGAAAGCAAAGTGTCAAAAGCTTTATTGCAAAAGTGAGACCCTCCATCACTAATAATCGCACGAGGAGTGCCAAACCTTGTGAAGATACTCTTTTTAAGAAATGAAACAACTCTCCGGGCTTCATTGTTAGGAAAAGCCACGGCTTCAACCCATTTTGAGACATAGTCAACCGCCACGAGAATGTAAGTATTCCCACAAGTTCTAACAAATGGACCCATGAAATCGATGGCCCAAACATCAAAGATATCCACTTCAAGAATGGTATTGAGAGACATCTCATCCCTTTTTAAGATTCCGCCAGCTCTTTGACAATCATCACACCTCTTCACAAAATCACCCGCATCTTTGAACAAGGTGGACCAATAGAATCCACAACTAAGGACTTTCGAGGCGGTCCTCACCCCACCATGATGGCCACCATAGGGTGAAGAATGGTAAGCCTCTAAGATACTTAATTGTTCTTCCTCTGGGACACATCTACGAATCACACCATCCGTGCAAATCTTGAACAAGTATGGCTCATCATAATAGAAATCCAAACTATCCCGCTTGAGCTTCTTCCTTTGGTTAGAAGAGAGCTCACACGGGATTACTCCAGTCATAAGGTAATTGGAAACATCAACAAACCATGTCATATCATTCATTGACACCTCATGGAGTTGTTCGTCGGGAAATGAATCATTGATCTCAAGGCCATCACAAGGCCTCCCCTCCTCCTCCAAATAGGACAAGTGGTCCGCCACTTGATTCTCACTACCTTTTCAGTCCACAATTTCAAGATCAAACTCTTCAAGTAGTAACACCAATCTCATCAATCTTTCCTTGGAGTCTTTATTTGTTATCAAGTACCTAAGGGCGGCATGATCGGTGTGCACTATAACTTTGGCCCCCATAAGATATGGTCGAAACTTTTCCATTGCAAACACTATAGCCAACAACTCTTTCTCGGTGACTGTATAGTTCCTTTGAGCCTCATTCATGGTCTTGCTTGTGTAGTGCACCGGATGAAACTTCTTGTTAACCCTTTGACCCAAAATATCCCCAATCGCAACGTCACTTGCGTCACGCATGAGCTCGGAAGGCAAGCTCCAAATTGGTGCGGTAATGATAGGGGTTGTGGTCAACTTAAGCTTGAGAAGCTCGAATACTTGCATACATCCCTCATCAAACACAAACTTTGCATTGTCACACCTCCTTTTTCCGGCACCCACGAGGGGCGAAGGAGTTTTTTCCAATTAAAGGACAATTGAAATGGGATTTATTTACTTATATCAGAGTCGCCACTTGAGAGATTTAGGGTGTCCCAAGTCACCAATTTTAATCCCGAATTGAGGAAAAAAATGACTCTGTATTACAGTCTGCGAACCAGAAATCCGGATAAGGAATTCTGTTAACCCGGGAGAAGGTATTAGGCATTCCCGAGTTCCGTGGTTCTAGCACGGTCGCTCAACTATTATATTTGGCTTATTTATTTGATTTTTTAAATAATTAAGAACTTATATGCAAATTTAGCTTTTAAAACCGCTTTTATCATTATTCCTCTTATTATTTTATACAAGAATTGCAACGTCGTGAAAACGCATCTCGAACCACGTCACAACCAGTGTACACGTGATTTGTTGACGCATTTTGACTCTGCCAAGATCGGGATTTGGGTTACATAAATGCACACCCATGTTTAAGAAAATACCCTTATTAAATATGCGCCAAAATACTACGCGTTATTATACTATTAGGTAGGACTGTAAAATTTACTAAATGGCCCATCCCGGAATCTAAGTATTTTTTTTTAAAAAAATAAATAAGATTGGAGGACCCTGCAAATTTTGTATTGTTTATATTTATTTATTTTTAGCGAAATCCTCCATTATTTTATTAATATCTTAAAATGACTACATTTCTTTTTATTAAACTTGTCTATAAATACAAAAATCAATTTTTTACATACTTAAAATAACGTATTAAATACTAGTTTAAGACAAATATTTAACGAAATGAAATATCACTAAAAATGTAATTATAAAAACTATATGGAATAGTCAAATAATATTTTAAAAGAAACTAATTACCCCATCTAGATTAAATTCACATTGTTAGATGACTTGAGCTATTGAAATTAATTATTTACAATTACGGAGAATTAGAAACAATCTTGATTACTAATGCGTATTTCTAAAATTTAATTAATTTAACCTTAACTAACCTTGTTATAATTCAAATCATGTTATAATACTTGATTCGCAAAATCAAAAAAAAATCCTGTTTTACCTAAATTTAGCTACATGATTTCGATTAACTTAAGGCTAGCGATACTAAAACCCTTATAAATAAGGAACTTAATTAATTTTGCCAAACTGATTTAATAAAGTTATTTTTACGTTATTTTCTTCTCGCTCTAATTATTAGATATACTACCTAATAATCAGGTTAAGGCATTGTTTAATATACGCTACAACATGTCTAGTTATGCCAAATGACAGTGATTTACAGAATAATAATACATGAAATAATCTAAATACAATTAAAAAAAATTAAAACTAAATTAGAAATTTAACATTTCATACTTCATTTCAGCTTACAAAATGCTAAAATTACAGTTGTATACCTGATATTGCCAATATAAGAAGAAGAAAGTCAGCCACGTAGTACGTAACACAGCAACAACAATAATAACCAGAAATCCAGTCAACAGAAATCCCAGTGACAGATTTGAAAATCAAAATAAAATTCAGAAACACCGACAACAAACAACGGAAAGAAACCAAGGGAATTTTCAGATTTGAAAGGCTAATTAATGTTTAATCCTTAATTTCTAAACTCGTATATCAGAATATTTATCAGGTGTGTATTACTCTCTCTTCTAATCTCCAACTCCTTTTTTATTTGTATTTTTTTTCTTTTCTTTTTTCTTGAAAGTTTTAATATTTTTCGGAATTTTTCTTTCTCTCTTAAATATTCAACTCTTTTTTTCTCTCTCTCTCTATCTGTCTCCCCTTTAAATCTGATCAAGCCTCTCTTTTATCCCCATCTTTCAACATTTTTACAACATAAAAACTCATTATCTTCCCACTCAACCCCCTTTTAATCCCACTATCTAATGTTTTGTCCCCCACCTTATTAAACAAATACCCCATTATATCTTGTCCCCCATGCTTATATTAAACAATTGCATTATTCCTCACCATTATATCTTGTCCCCCCATTATTAATTACTTTAATATTATCTTAATTTTAATGGAAAGAACACTCAAAATAAATAATTATTCAGAATTTAAATTCCAAAAATACCCCTCTGTCCTTACCGAAATTACCATTTTACCCCTGAACGTACTGCGATTTACCAAACTACCCCCATCAGCTCTAAACGATCAATTAATCAAACTTGACCAAAATATAGCCAATATGACCAATTTCTAAACAAATTCAACAACAACTCATATGAACACAGATGAACAACATCAAATTAATGTGAATGAATTAACCATATTGGGAACCAATCCTGGTTAACTTAGACCAACAATGGATGAGCAAGGAAACAACAATATTAACAACACAACACATGATTCAAACTAAACCAACAAATCAAAAACATAAACTCACATTAAATCACTGGATTAAAAATGAACTTCAAACAAAGATGAACATGAATTAAATCTATTTTAAACAACAAAACATGACGGATTCACATGATTAAACCAACATATTTCCCCATTACAACTAAATTCTTTTAGACAAATAACAATATCGAAGAAGAAACAATTATGAACTTAAACTTGAATCTAAACACATTACAACCAACAATTTCTATTTTAAACTTAAACAAGATCATGAGACAAACTCAAGAAATAATCGCAAATGATAAACAATAAACAAGAAAATCAAACTTATACTAATTTCAGATTCAAACGATTTAAACTAACATCTAACAATATTAAAATTAAACTAACAATTTCTTTTACAAATACAAAAAAAAAGCACATGAAATAAACTGAAAAACTAATTAATCAAAGTTCCATTTGAATCTGAAAATTAAATCAACAAACATATAAACAAACTAAAAAAAATTACTTCAACGATGAACAAAACAAGAATGTTAAACCCAAATCTTAAATCCACTAACCGGATCGAAACGACGATCGAAGAAGATGGTTGTTTGGAATCGTTTGAAGACGACGCAGCAGCACAGTAGCAGTTCCAGGAGCAGCAGCTCAACACGATGGAATTACAGCAGCAACACGTCGGAGCAGGCAACAACGCGAATGGAGACGCAGCAGCGCGGCACAGTAGTAGCTGGGATGCTTCACGTAGCAGAAACGATGGCGGATTTGGGTGGTATATTGGTGGTGTTGTATGTGTTGTTCACAGTTGGAAGACAAAGCAGGAGGGGGGGTCGTTCATGGCGACGTGAAGACGAAGCAGAAGAAGGTGCAACAGCTATGGAAGCTCGACGAGGGCAACAACAATGGTTGGCGCATCAACGATGGTTGCTCGTCAATGGCGGACGTGAGGAGGAGGCTGGTTGCTACTGGTTGGGCGACGAAACAGCTGCCATGACGAAGAAGATGAAGACGAAGAAGCAGCAAGGGTGGAGCTTGGGGGTCGACGCAACTCGTCAATGGCGGACGGGGGTGGTCGACTGGTTTTTTCCGGTGATTGGAGGGGTCGTTTGGAGGTGAGGAAAGAGATGACGACGTGTGGGGGAAAGGGCAGCTGGGTAGCCGCAAGGGGGGGGAAGCCATGGTTACTTGCTTTAGAGTTTGGAGAAGAAGAAGAAAATGAGAGGGGGGTGGATGGGTTAAGTTTAGGGTTTTTTGTGTTTTGTTTTGTTTTTTTGGAAATGCAAGATAGGGGGTGCTGGGTCTTTGGGATTATGTACCGGGTCGACCCGGTTTGAAATGGACCGGGTCATGGGGAAGGTTGGGCAATTATTTGGGCCTGGGGTTGAAATTTGAAGAAGTGGCCCAATCCGATTTTTCTTTGTATTTTTGCTCTCCTTTCTTCTTTTATTTTTCTTAAACTAAATTATAAAAATACTTGAATTATTATTAAGAACTAAATTAAGTTATAAAAGCGCAAATTAACTCTCAATAACAATTAACGCACAATTAAGTAATAATTAAGCATAAAATTGTATATTTGGATATTAAATGCTAAAAATGCAAAATATGCCTATTTTTGTAATTTTTTAATTTTTTGTAAAACAAACTTAATTACTAACAATTGTAGAATTAAATCCTACATGCAAAATGCGACATATTTTTTGTATTTTTATTAATTTAACAAATAAACATGCACAGACAAATACATATAATTATCTAAAATATCACAAAATATCCCAAAATTGCACACCAAGGAAAATCATTTTATTTTTGAATTTTTTGGGAGTAATTCTTTCATAGGGCAAAAATCACGTGCTCACAGCTGCCCCTCTTTGTCCGAAAACACGAAGGGTTTTCGTGCAAAGATAAAGTGAGGGGATACGAGCGATTTTTGCCCGTTCGAGTACTCCGTGTGAAGCACTTTTTGAAAGATCTGACCGAACCTCTGCTTCAAAGGTTTCCTACATATCCTGGGCTGAACAGGAATCAGGTCAATATAGTTCGGGAAGTTTTGGTAGCTGGGACTACCATGGGACTGCAATGTTACTGCTGTTGCATGCTACTTTTACTATTTGCTGGCCTCCTTATTATACCATGCTTAAAAGAAAAATCAAGAAGTTAGGTTAGACTACGGATTACAAGATCTTAATTTGTCTACCCCTTGCTCTGGTTTCCTTGCTTTCTTGTCGGCTTGTGTTTCCTCTGGTGCCTTTCTTTCGAAAACTGCTGGGGATGACACTGGCCTTTTGCCTTTTGAGTATAAGTTTTATTATTCCGTTCTGTCTGCTGGGGACGCTGCTTTCTGCATTAAAGCTTGTTATGCTGAGGATTTTTGTTGTAACCCTCCTCATTACTGCCTTCTGCTTGATCTTGACATGTATTCCTCTGTTCTGCAGGCGGGCTCCTGACTTCAATCTTAACTTTTGAAAGATGACACAACCTCAATTCTCCAAGCGGGATCCTGACTTCAACAATATAACAACCTCCGTTCTGCAGGCAGGATTCTGACTTCAGCAATAACTTAAATATAACACCTCCATTCTCCAGGCGGGCTCCTGACTTCAACAAATCCTTAAAAATAACACCTCCATTCTCCAAGTGGGCTTCTGACTTCTTCAATTCCTTAAAAATAACACCTCCGTTCTCCAGGCGGGCTCCTGACTTCAACAACTTTAAAAATATAACAACCTCCGTTCTCCAGGCGGGTTCCCGACTTCTTCAACTTTCTCAAAAAATTCATCACCTCCATTCTCCAGGCGGGCTCCTGACTTCTTCAACTTAAAATTTAACAACCTCCGTTCTACAGGCGGGCTCCTGACTTCTTCAACTTAAAATATATCAACCTCCGTTCTCCAGGCGGGCTCCTGACTTCAACAACTTCTTAAATTCTATCACCTCTATTCTCCAGGCGGGCTCCTGACTTCTTCAACTTCTTACATTTTATCACCTCCATTCTCCAGGCGGGCTCCTGACTTCTTCAACTTCTTACATTTTATCACTTCCATTCTCCAGGCGGGCTCCTGACTTCTTCAACTTCTTACATTTTATCACCTCCATTCTCCAGGCGGGCTCCTGACTTCAATAACTTCTCAAAACTTTATCACCTTCATTCTCCAGGCGGGCTTCTGACTTCTTCAACTTTCTCAAAATTTTAACACCTCCATTCTCCAGGCGGGCTCCTGACTTCTTCAACTTAAAATATATCAACCTCCGTTCTCCAGGCGGGCTCCTGACTTCTTCAACTTCTTAAATTCTATCACCTCTATTCTCCAGGCGGGCTCCTGACTTCTTCAACTGCTTCCTTCAAAATTGGTGTTTTATTCCTCTGAAAAATGCTGGGGATAACACCGATATTTTATTTCATCAATATGTCATTTTCCTTCCTTAAAGACTATTTCCTTTAAAGCTGGTGCTTTCACTTCCCTGAAACCTGCCGGGAATAACACTGCTGGGGAATTATCTTTCTCCTTTTAACAATGGTGGGGATGATACTGATCATCTTGCTTCTTCCAAGATTGCTTTTCTCTTAAAACTTGTATCTCCCTTCTCGTATACTGTTGGGGATTTTTTCTTCCTTCAACACTTGTGTTATTTTTTTTCTCTTTCCCAAATGACTATCTGATTTTAAGAAAATTTTCATAATGAGAGAAAATTTTCTGCCCCAGTTTGATGATCTTCTCTGTGACCCTGTCTTCCTGCGGTCAATAATATTTCTTTTCCCTGTTTCAAATCAAAGAAAAATTTATTAGTTTAAAATGGGGGCGAGTGGTCGTGCCACTTCTGCTGAGGATGGTTTTTCCCTTTTCTTTTCCTTTCATTGCTATAAAACTTGCTATGGAGAATATTGATTGTTGGGGCTGATATTCCTGTTGGGGATGGTTGTCGTTCCTCTTCCTTCCCCACTCCGTGTCGTCCGACCATTGTGGAGCTTGGTCGAGAATCTGTCGGAGTTGTCCCTGTATCTCGCAAATCTGCTGAGGATCATCTTAGAATTTGATCCATAACTTCCCTTGGAAATTTGGGCCTCTTAGGATCTAGACCCATTCATCATTTCGTCTTGCGACAAACTTCCTTTCGTTTTGTCGCCTTATCTTTGGCTTGACCTTTTCGCATTTCGCCTTGCACCATTTTGGCAATTGGTAGTAAACTCTGAAAATCCTTTTCAAAAAATAAACTACTGGGGAAATGAAATCTTTTAAACTAAGAAATGAAAGAGTGATAATTTTAAAGATAGAAAAAGAAGTCTTTCTGAACAAACGCTGGGGAAAAAGAAAAGAAAAGAACTTACCTGAATGATATAACCAATCTCAACGATCATGTCATACATTCCGGATCGATCAACCCAGTCTATTTGTATCAATCAATCTTTCGGATGGGCTCATCTCGCTGGGGATAAATAAATACTTAATTTTTTCCAAAGGTGGACCCTTTTCTGCCAACCTCGCCTTGTCGCCTCATAGTGCCCTTCGAGGGGTTTTCACTAACAAGACTCTCTCATTTATCTCAACTCTTGTCTCCCCATGGTGCCTATGAAGGTTTTCACCAATAAGACTCTCTCATTTTGTTTTATTTTTCAGCTGAGGATTGGAGCGGGTCGATACGACGCTCTTTGTTGGGGGATTCTTTCGGCTATCAATTCATTTCTAGTTTATGATCCTCTTCTCTGCTGGGGATCAGGGTGTTGTTCCCGACTTCCATGTGCATGAACTTGGCACTTCTCGGATACTGATGGGGAGGTTTTTTTTGGACAACAATATGGTTTTTTTATTTATTTATAGCTAAAAGGAAATGAGGTATCAAAAAGTTTTAAAATAATTTGGAGGGGCAAAACAGTCTAACTCTTGGAATCAAACTCTTTTTTCCACCACTCTGCCCCAGTTCTTCTTGCTTGGGGATTTTTATTTTTGGTTACACTATGACCGAGCCGTGAGGCGTCTACGTATCCTTCTTTGAGGAATCAGGTCAAACGTAGTTCCCACTTTCTTTGTTTTTCTTGTGATTTTCTTTTGTCTTTGCTATTGTTTTTCTCCTTTTTTATCTTTTATTTTAATTACTGACTCCAAAAGAGGGATATGAAAGAATAAATAAGGCTCAAAAGGGTAAGAAAAGGTTAAGTTGTTTGGATAGAAGAAAGAATTGCCTCCGTCATTTCATTCTCCGATAAATGTCAACCACAAACAAATGACAATTACAATCAAAAGAGATCATACATAATATCTTTTAACTGCGTCGGAATTGATAGCCATGTCGACGCATTTCCCTTCGATATCTGTTAAACATAAAGTACCATTGGACAACACTCTGGTTACAATGAATGGTCCTTGCCAATTCGGGGAGAACTTGCCCTTTGCTTCTGCTTGGTGTGGCAGGATTCGTTTCAACACTTGTTGCCCCACTTCAAATTTTCTGGGGCGCACCCTCTTGTTGTAGGCTCTTGCCATTCTCCTTTGATATAACTGGCCATGACACACAACTGCCAATCTCTTTTCATCAATCAAGCTCAACTGTTCCAAACGGGTTTTGACCCACTCATCATCATCAATCTTAGCCTCGGCGACAATCCGAAGGGATGGAATTTCCACTTCCGCCGGTATTACTGCTTCAGTTCCATATACAAACAAATAAGGGGTTTCACCTACTGAGGTCCGGACGGTAGTGCGATAACCCAACAATGCAAATGGTAATTTTTCATGCCATTGCCTGGATCCTTCTACCATCTTCCTCAGTATCTTCTTAATGTTCTTGTTGGCCGCTTCAACAGCTCCATTTGCCTTGGGACGATAAGGTGTGGAATTACGGTGTGTAATCTTAAACTGTTCACATACTTCTCTCATCAAATTGCTGTTAAGATTAGCACCATTGTCCGTGATTATCACTTTCGGGATCCCAAATCTACAGATGATATGGGAATGGACAAAATCCACTACTGCCTTCTTGGTTACTGACTTGAAAGTTTTGGCTTCAACCCACTTAGTAAAATAGTCGATGGCCACCAGAATGAACCTGTGACCGTTCGAAGCTGCCGGCTCAATAGGCCCAATGACATCCATGCCCCATGCCACAAATGGCCATGGTGCTGATATTGTGTGCAATTCCGTTGGTGGAGAATGAATCAGATCTCCGTGTATTTGACATTGATGGCATTTTCGTACGAAACTGATACAATCATGCTCCATAGTGAGCCAATAATATCCCGCTCGCAGAATCTTCTTTGCCAACACATATCCGCTCATATGGGGCCCACAGACTCCAGCATGTACCTCTATCATCACTATCGTGGCTTGACCTGCGTCAATACATCTCAGCAATCCCAGATCTGGGGTTCTTTTGTACAACATTCCTCCACTGAGGAAGAAACCATTTGACAATCATCGAATGGCTCTTTTTTGATCTCCAGTGGCCTGCTCATGGTATATCCCCATCCTGAGGTACTCTTTGACGTCATAAAACCATGGCTCGCCATCCACTTCTTCCTCTATCACGTTGCAATATACATGATGATCACGAACCTGGATGTGCAACGGGTCAACATGAATTTTGTCTGGGTGATGCAACATTGATGCTAAAGTGGCCAATGCATCGGCAACCTCATTGTGAACTCTTGGGATGTGTCTGAACTCCACTGATCGAAATCGCTTGCTCAAATCGTGCAAACATTGTCGATATGGTATGAGCTTCAAATCCCGTGTTTCCCATTCACCCTGAATTTGATGCACCAGGAGGTCCGAGTACCCTAAGACCAAAACATCCTAGACATCCATGTCTGCCGCTAATCGCAAACCCAAAATGCATGCCTCATACTCAGCCATGTTGTTGGTACAATAGAAACGCAGTTGAGATGTAACAGGATAATGATGTCCTATTTCAGAAATAAGCACTGCTCCTATTCCAACTCCCTTCGCATTTGCGGCTCCATCAAAGAAAAGCTTCCAACCTGGTTCCTCAGGTAAGTTCAACTCATCTATATTCATTACTTCCTCGTCAGGAAAATACGTCCTCAACGGCTCGTATTCTTCATCAACAGGATTCTCAGCCAAGTGATCTGCCAACGCTTGGGCCTTCATGGCTGTCCTCGTCACATAGACGATGTCAAACTCCGTGAGTAATATTTGCCATTTTGCTAACCTTCCTGTGGTCATAGGCTTCTGGAAAATATACTTTAACGGATCCAACCGGGAAATGAGATAAGTAGTATATGAGGATAAATAATGTTTCAACTTCTGGGCCACCCAGGTTAGGGCGCAACATGTCTTCTCGAGTTGAGTGTACTTAACCTCATATACTATAAACTTCTTGCTGAGATAATAGATGGCTTGCTCTTTTCTTCCTGTAATGTCGTGTTACCCCAACACGCAACCAAAAGAATTCTCCAAGACCGTTAGATAAAGAATTAACGGTCTTCCCGGCTCAGGGGGAACCAATACAGGTGGATTTGATAAATATTATTTGATCTGGTCGAATGCCTCCTGGCATTCCGCCGTCCATCCTATTGCAGCATCCTTCTTCAACAGCCGAAAAATGGGTTCACAGGTTGCTGTGAGTTGAGCAATAAATCTGCTGATGTAATTCAATCTTCCCAACAGACGCATTACTTCTGTCTTGTTCTTCGGCGGTGGCAACTCTTGGATAGATTTGATTTTTGATGGATCCAGTTCAATACCTCGCCGACTAACAATGAATCCCAAAAGCTTCCCAGATGGAACACCAAATGCACATTTAGCCGGGTTGAGCTTAATATCATACCTTCGAAGTCTTTGAAAGAACTTCCTTAGGTCTACTATGTGGTCTTCCTGATGTTTGGACTTTATGATTACGTCGTCTACGTACACTTCAATTTCTTTGTGAATCATGTCATGAAACACAGTGGTCATTTCTCTCATGTACGTTTCCCCAGTATTCTTCAAACCAAATGGCATTACTCGGTAACAATAAGTTCCCCACGGCGTAATGAAGGCTGTCTTTTCCGCATCTTCCTCATCCATCAGAATCTGATGATACTCAGCATAGCAATCCACAAAAGATCCGATCTCACGTCCGGCACAATTGTCGATCAAGATATGGGTGTTGGGTAAAGGAAAGTTGTCTTTAGGACTTGCCCAATTCAGATTGCGGTAATCGACACACACCCTGATCTTTCCATCTTTCTTTGGTACCGGCAGCACATTAGCTAACCAATCAGGATATTGAGTGACACGAATAACCTTTGTTTGCAGATGCTTGGTTACTTCTTCTTTAATCTTCACACTCATATCCGTTTTGAACTTCCTCAATTTTTGCTTGACGGGAGGGCATGCCGGGTCAGTGGGCAATTTATGAACCACTAAATCTGTGCTTAACCCCGGCATGTCATCATATGACCATGCAAAAACATCTTTGAATTCAATAAGTGTTTTGATCAATTCCTCCCTGATATTTGGTGCAATATGGATGCTTATTTTAGTTTCTTTGATATCGCCGGCATTCCCTAAATTGATGGCTTCTGTGTCATTTAAGTTGGGTTTGTATTTCTCTTCAAACTGGCTTAACTCCCTATTTATCTCCTCGAATGCTTCATCCTCATCGTATTCCGACTCATTATCATAATCGACCTCTTGTATGGTTAGCCCGGAATAAGATTGATCTTTTAGACTAGGTTGAAGATCCGTTGTGCATGCCATGTCATTAGAACCAGTATGAAAAGAACTGTTCAGAAAAAGAAATGAAAGAAACAAGATCAAAATAATGGAAAATAAGATAAGAAATAAAGGAAAAAAACTTTTCGTTTTATTTATGGGATAATAAGGTTTCACACTGTATTCGATATAATAAAAAGAAATCTGGATTACAACCCTAGAATAATCCATAAAACAGAAAAGGAAAATCAGTATCAACTACCAAGACTCCCTCCAAGTAGGAAGAGGAGTAGCCATCCAATTGTTGACCTTGACTTTGGGACCCACAAACTGTATGTCTGCCTTACTGGAACCCTCTTCAGCTTCTATCATATTGACGTCGGCAAACACTCTTCCGAAGCTTTCATTCAAATCTCTGTTTGGCCCCATCAGAGGTCCAAGAACTTCCGGGGCTGGCAAATTTCTGCATCCTGCTTTGACAAAAGATCTGGACAGGCGTGGGACTGGTTTAGGAAGGACCCAAACTCTTTTCTTAAATTTGTGGGATCGCTTCACATCCGCTGCGGTAGGCTTGAATCCTAACCCAAAAGTTTCCAGGTTCTTGGGCAAAGAAACTGGCTGGATCATTCCCTGCAGATCAACCCCCAGACCTTTCCCTGGTACAAATCCATTATTCAACATTTCTGCTGCTATCATAAAGGCTGCAGCTGTGATTCTGGGAAGTGGAAGGCCCTCGCCCTCAGGAATTTTGTCTACCGAGACTGCATCAAAAACCTGATAAACCCACGGGCCCTTATCATCGTCGGTTTCTATGAAGGGCACAATAGCATCACTGATGGCGTGTGTGCCATCATCCCCGTGTATCACAATCTCTTGTCTATCCCATTCAAATTTGACCACTTGATGCAGTGTAGAAGGTACTGTCTTAGTTGCATGGATCCATAGTCGCCCCAACAAAAGATTGTATGACACTGCCACATCTATTACTTGAAATTCCATGGTAAACTCGACTGGGCCAATGGTTAGTTCCAGTACGATATCACCTACTGTGTTAATGCCGCCCCCATCAAAACCTCGGACGCAGACACTGTTCTGGTGGATCCTGTCATCAGCAACCTTTAGCTTGTTGAGAGTGGCCAAAGGACAGATATTGGCACTTGACCCATTATCAATTAATGCTCGAGTGACCACCGATTCTTCGCATTTTACCGTCAGATAGAGTGCTTTGTTGTGTTCAGTACCCTCTACCGGTAACTCATCGTCAGAGAATGTCACTCGGTTTACTTCAAAGATCTTGTGCGCTACTTTCTCCAAGTTGTTCACTGAGAGTTTGTCCGGGACATAGGCCTCGTTCAGAATCTTCATTAAGGCCTGACAGTGATCGTTTGAATGGATTAACAAGGATAGCAGTGAAATCTGGGCTGGGGTCTTTCTCAATTGCTCTATAATTGAGTAATCCTGCGCCTTCATCTTCTTCAAAACTTCCTCTGCCTCTTCCTCTGTTACAGGTTTCTTTATTATTTCAGGATTGACTCTTCTCAACTCTGCGGGAGCAAAACACCTTCCCGATCGAGTTAACCCTTGTTCCTCGCATATGTCTTCTATAACCTCCTTCCCCTTATGCGTTACTGTCACTTGACTGTAGCTCCATGGCACAGCCTTCTCACTTGTTATCGGCAACTGTATGACCGGCTTGATAACAACTGGTCCCACATGGACCCCTTTTACTACCAACCTGGGTTTGTTTGCTACTCCCTGCAACACTTCTCTGACAGACTCTGGCCTCTTCGCAGTAATAGATGGCCTTTTCCCTGCTATCACAAAGGGCTTGTCATATACCTTTCCCGACTGTACCACTGCCTTTCCACTGGTTGACTCTTCATTAGTACTGGCGCGAATCATCATTACCGTTTGTGAGGGTGTTTTTGGTTTCCCTCCCTCGTGCACTAATTCGATCATGTGGGCTTCATGGTGCACCGGTAACGGATTTTCATTGATGTTGGGGGCCCCTGGTGCCTGAACCTCGATCCTATTTGTGTCAATAAGATCTTGTATGGCAGTCTTTAACTTCCAACATTTCTCAGTATCGTGCCCGGGAGCACCCGAACAATATTCGCAGCTTACTGAATGGTCCAGATTTCTGGGAAGGGGATTTGGCAATTTGGTTTCAACAGGACTTAGTAGGCCTATCTGCTTCAACTTGTGAAACAGAGTAGTATAGGTTTCTCCCAACGGAGTGAATGTTCTTGGCTTCTGCATCCTTTCGTTTTGGAAAGCCTGATTTCCGTGGAAGCTTGGCCCTGAAGGATTCCTGTAGGCCCTAGGTGGTGGATATGTGTTTTGTGGAGGTAGATACGTATGTTGGGGAGCCGGTACTTGCCATTGCGGACGAGCCGGAGGTTGGGTGTAAGTTTGGGCGTGATGTATGGAAAAATGTTGTTCTTGTGGTGGGTAGTAGGGTTGTGGAGGGTTGTATGGATTGTGTGGGTAGTTTAGATGATGGGGTCTGGGTTGCTAATGAGGGGAAGGGCCTTTAAATCTGGACCAATTGCCTGCCTCTATTGTCGTGACCTCCTCTCTCCTTTTCTTTCCGAGCGCACCTCCCGTGCCACTCTGAATGGCCTGAGTTGTTGCCTTAATTGCCGAGTAACTCAGGATCTTATTGGACTTAAGTCCCTCTTCTATCATACTTCCCATTTTCACCACTTCATTGAAGGATTTGTCAACTGACGTCACCAAGCGACCGAAGTAAGTCGGCTCTAGAGTTTGTAGAAAGTAATCTACCATTTCTCCTTCTCTCATTGGAGGATCAACTCTAGCTGCCTGCTCTCTCCATCGGAACCCGAATTCCCTGAAGCTTTCTCCGGATTTCTTCTCAAGCTTTAGCAATGTGAGACGGTCTGGGACTATCTCAAGGTTGTATTGGAAGTGTCCTGCGAAAGCATGTGCCAAGTCATCCCAGGTGTACCACCTGCTCGGATCTTGTCTTGTATACCACTCAAGTGCCGACCCACTCAAACTCTGGCCAAAGTAAGCTATTAGTAGCTCATCTTTTCCCCCTGCTCTCCTCATTTTGCTACAAAAGCCCCGTAGATGTGCCATAGGATCGCCATGCCTTTCGTACAAATTGAACTTGGGCATTTTGAACCCTGCTGGTAATTGAACGTCAGGGAAAGGGCATAGATCCTTGTAGGCCACGCTGACCTGGTTGCCTAACCCGTGTATGTTCCTGAAGGACTGCTCCAGGCTTTTAAATTTCCGCATCACCTCATCCTGCTCTGGGCTCTTAGCCGGCTTTTCAATCTCCGCCGGGACCTCAAAGTGGGGATTATAGGTATGTGGCTCGGGTGCTTTGAATGTGAGTTTAGGGGGGTAATATTGTGTGTCGTGAGCCTAAAACAGTGGCTCACTGGATGATCTGTGCAATGGGGCTGGGGGAGGTGCCACAAAGATGGGAACATTTGGTGGAGGAGGGTTTTGACTGGGTGGTGGAGCTTGGGGATCATAAGCCTCTCTTCCCTGATAATAGTGATGGCTTGGGAAACTTGTTGAAGGACCAGGAGAGGGATATTCTGACGTATGTCCTGGTTGGAGAGTAGGAGTAACAGGTAGTTCCTGCCCCTTTTGGGCTCTAGCCAAGGCTATCTGCATTTCATTCATTTTCAGCCTCATTTTTTCCATTTTTTCCATGGCTTCCTTCAGCATCTGATGTGCCGTCTTTTCCGACTCAACACTGTTGTCTGATCCAATCATGCTTTCTGGTATAGGACCTTTCGATCTTGTTTGATAATGGTACGGTGCCAGTAACAACTAACTGATATTGATTGGAAAATAACAAACTTGTCAGTGTTAGAGTCTTAACAGATATTGTAATTGCACGTTGGGGGGATGCAATGCTCTTAGGCAGTTAATCATTTCTAACATGCTTTTGCTCTGACCGCATGCATCATCCCGGCTTATTTTGTTCTGACAGATATATATATATATATATATATTTTTTATTTTTTTCATAACTACGGTCGAATCCTATAGAGATTGCCTACGTATCGTGACCCCGCACGAATCAGACCAAGCGTAGTTCGTGCCATAAAAATAAAGACTCAATTTCATTACTCAAATATGCTATTACAAGCCATCATTAAAACAAACAAACGAAAATA
The DNA here is from genome assembly GCF_000715075.1 of Nicotiana tabacum. NCBI lineage: Eukaryota > Viridiplantae > Streptophyta > Magnoliopsida > Solanales > Solanaceae > Nicotiana > Nicotiana tabacum. The sequence continues at coordinate 51,776,012 of NC_134087.1, read as the reverse complement.
CAGACTCCATACTCTTTCTTTTTAAGAATGTTTGAAGAGAACACAAAGGTAGAAAACAGACTCAAACAAGTGCAGATTGAACTTAGGAATACATTAAAGCTTTGAATTTTGGTGCCCGCGAGGCATCGTTCGGCCTTTCCGCGGGTTTTGGTGCCAGTCCTCTTTGCAAGCTTTTTAGTTCCTCCATGATCCGGTGGACATAACCCATGACTGAGGCAAAAAGGATATCACGGGGCATCTCTTCACATGTTAGGCACTTCATGGTGATATAGCGCCCTATCTCATTGATCCTACCCCTGATTCTATCCCTCTCTATGCATAGCTGTTCTATCCGTTGAATCTTTAGTCCCAATATTCGAGTATTGTCAATGAGCTGATCTTGGAACCTCTCCATTTGTTCTTCCATCCGGGCTATCGACTCATAGCAGCGTTCTCTATCTATTCTAGCATCCCTGGTTTATTTAAGGACCCAATCATTGAGAATGGAGTTTATCTCTCTCAATGTCGCAACACTCATTTCGTAGTCCCTTTTTACTTGTCATAGGTGCTTTCTCCGTGCTGCTATAACTTTGGCCCACCTGACCCGCATTCTTGTTATACAAGCCTTGGATCTCTCCAAGTCTTCGCGGCTTTTGTTGACCTGACTCCTCAACTCTGCTATCAACCTTTCACTGGACCGAATTTTTTGTTGATCGCCGGCATTCTTTCTGTTTTGTCGGATTCGGGCTCTCAAGGCCTTGTTCTCTTGAATCAACTTGCTTTTCTCTCCTGTATCAGCATCAATTTGCAAGCTGCTTTGGTATTTTAGCCCCTCAATTTGCTGTTTTAACTTGCCAATCTCGTCCCGATATTCCTTCTCTTTTGCTAGCCAACCCCATTGTGCTCGCGATGATTCTGCGAAGTCTTGGACGTGAACTCTCTTAGTTGGTCTCTGGTGCTCAAGCTCTCTTTTGTACCATGTGAGGTATTTTGGCGATACTTCACCTTTGGCCCGGTCTTGTACACGAGTATATACTTTCAGGGTTTGGCATTCATTCCAAATTCTCCTAACGACTGCTTCAGGGAACTGCCCACCAGGCCCGATTTCGATTACCTGGCCACTGAGATCCTCTTACTTTGGGACTATTTGGTATCGCCCCAACTGTCTCAAAACTCTGTATGGTGCGTAAGGCTGGATACTTTGGAGGCCCATCAACAACAAATGAGATTCGGTGGCTGACATGTGTATGATTTTATCCATGGGTAGCCACCCAAATGCCCATTCTATCTGGTTTGCTGAGGCTGAACGCAACAAAGTGACCCACTCGGCGACCCCTTCTGGAAGGCTAAACCCATTGACCCTTGTGGAAAACTCTTCTATACAAGTCTTTTGTGACGACTCATATTTCAGGAACTGTGGGCGATGACATAGGTGTTCTATCATCCACATTTGCAGTAGTACATTGCAACCCTCAAAGAAACCTCCTCCGGTTTTGCAAACAGTGAGAGCGCGGAAGATGTCTGCTATAATCATTGGCGCCAGAGTGTTGTTGTTCTGCTTGAGTAAAGTGCTGACGACCCCAACGACTTGTATGTTAATTTTCGCGTCTTTTCTAGGGAATATCAGAAGGCCCAGAAAGGCTACCATGAAAGCAATACACCTATGTCCTTCCCATTTCAGCTGGTTTTCCCCGCTGCAAATCTTTCCCTCGGGATTGTTGAACCCTCCAAAATGACCGTATCTGTCGTACAAGAATGCAAAACTACAAAAACCTTCAGATAATTCTGGGTTGTGTATAACTCTGCGGATCTTCACGGTGTCTAAAAATTTGCGTATGGTCACGGTCCTTGGTGCAATAAGATACTGCTCTCTCATAGGGACTTTGGGACTCCCGATGTACCCTGCCAGCTCTTCCAGTGTCGGTGTGAGCTCAAAATCTGAGAAATGAAATACATTGTGTGCTGGGTCCCAGAATGAGATTAGCGCCCTTATAATGTCCCCTCTTGGAACAATGTCCAGTAACCCAACTAAGTTTCCTAAGTACATCTTGACTGTATCTCGCCCTGATTCTTTTAAGTCGTTCCACCACATGCGTAAGCCTGAAGGGATCCCATTTACAATGGCCTCAGATGAATTCCTACTCTGCTCATTCTGCACATTTATTAAGGGATTTAGACAAAAAGCAAAATTTTTATTTGACTCAAAAACTAATTTTCCTATTTCCTAATTTTGAGGAAAAGAAAAATTGATTCTTTAAATACGGCCTTTTGACTCTTCAGGGATGAAGATTTTAAGGCTGTAGGGATTTTACCAGCCGAAAGGTAAAAAAAATAAAGGTGGCTGCTTATGCAAAGTCAGCCTTCCAGCGCCCCTTTAGGGAATGTTCGGCTATTTTTGCAACATGGCATAGCCTGACTCCTTATTATTTATTTTTTGGCATTTTTGTAGATAAATAAACAAATAAAAAATCATTTTAAAAAAAACAAAACTTTTTTTTTCATGGTAATACAAACTATTTTTTTTTAAAATATAGGCAATTAATTCTCTACACTGTTACTTCGTCCCCTTTTTTTTCACAATTTCAAAATTTTTGATTTTCCAAAGCCGGTCAGCATGCAAGTCTAAAGCAAATAAATGCATAAAGCAAACAGGATGCAGCAGGATGGTCTTTACATTTCAGGTTGCTAGTCCTAGATGGACCCAACCCCTGTGTTGAGTCCCCTAAGTCAGATGCAACGTGATGCAAATAAGCGTTTTCCTACTAGGGATCCGGCATGAAGTCATGTTTTACTAAGTTTCAAACTGGGCTGGCTTACCCGAGCGGACCACTCGAGTCGAGGAGGGGGCTACGTACCGGGGACCCGCGGGGTCATCCGGCTTTGTAACTATCCAAGCCTCTTTCTTATTTCAGGTATTGACACTAACAGAATAGGGAGTCTCGACCAGCGAGCTTCTCCCCGGAGGTAAGAAGAGAAGGGTTTCGGCACAGTTTATATACAGTTCACATAATATCAAAGCGGTAAAGGCAATTAATTAGCACATTTAAGCCAAAATATGTAAATAAAATTAAATAAATAAATAAAGCCAAATAATAACAATTATTCTAAGCTCGAATTCTTGAACCCTGAACCATAGGTTCTGGGTTCGTCCCCAGCAGAGTTTCCGGTCCTTGTCACACCTCCTTTTTCCGCCCCCGCGAGGGGCGAAGGAGTTTTTTCCAATTAAAGGACAATCGAAATGGGATTTATTTATTTATATCAGAGTCGCCACTTGGGAGATCTAGGGTGTCCCAAGTCACCAATTTTAATCCCGAATCGAGGAAAACAATGACTCTGTATTACAGTCTGCGAACCAGAAATCCGGATAAGGAATTCTGTTAACCCGGGAGAAGGTATTAGGCATTCCCGAGTTCTGTGGTTCTAGCACGGTCGATCAACTATTATATTTGGCTTATTTATCTGATTTTTTAAATAATTAAGAACTTATATGCAAATTTAGCTTTTAAAACCGCTTTTATCATTATTCCTCTTATTATTTTATACAAGAATTGCAACGTCGTGAAAACGCATCTCGAACCACATCACAACCAGTGTACACGTGATTTGTTGACGCATTTTGACTCTGCCAAGATCGGGATTTGGGTTACATAAATGCACACCCATGTTTAAGAAAATACCCTTATTATATATGCGCCAAAATACTACGCGTTATTATATTATTAGGTAGGACTGTGAAATTTACTAAATGGCCCATCCCAGAATCTAAGTATTTTTTTAAAAAAATAAATAAGATTAGAGGACCCTGCAAATTTTGTATTGTTTATATTTATTTATTTTTAGCGAAATCCTCCCTTATTTTATGAATATCTTAAAATGACTACATTTATTTTTATTAAACTTGTCTACAAATACAAAAATCAATTTTTTACATACTTAAAATAACGTATTAAATACTAGTTTAAGACAAATATTTAACGAAATGAAATATCACTAAAAATGTAATTATAAAAACTATATGGAATTGTCAAATAATATTTTAAAAGAAACTAATTACCCCATCTAGATTAAATTCACATTGTTAGATGACTTGAGCTATTGAAATTAATTATTTACAATTACGGAGAATTAGAAACAATATTGATTACTAATGTGTATTTCTAAAATTTAATTAATTTAACCTTAACTAACCTTGTTATAATTCAAATCATGTTATAATACTTGATTCGCAAAATCAAAAAAAATCCTGTTTTACCTAAATTTAGCTACATGATTTCGATTAACTTAAGGTTAGCGATACTAATACCCTTATAAATAAGGAACTTAATCAATTTTGCCAAACTGATTTAATAAAGTTATTTTTACGTTATTTTCTTCTCGCTCTAATTATTAGATATACTACCTAATAATCAGGTTAAGGCATTGTTTAATATACACTACAACATGTCTAGTTATGCCAATTGACAGTGATTTACAGAATAATAATACATGAAATAATTTAAATACAATTAAAAAAAATTAAAACTAAATTAGAAATTTAACATTCCATTCTTCATTTCAGCTTACAAAATGCCAAAATTACAGTTGTGTACCTGATATTGCCAATATAAGAAGAAGAAAGTCAGTCACGTAGTACGTAACACAGCAACAACAATAATAACCAGAAATCTAGTCAACAGAAATCCCAGTGACAGATTTGAAAATCAAAATAAAATCCAGAAACACCGACAACAAACAACGGACAGAAACCAAGGGAATTTTCAGATTTGAAAGGCTAATTAATGTTTAACCCTTAATTTCTAAACCCGTATATCAGAATATTTATCAGGTGTGTATTACTCTCTCTTCTAATCTCCAACTCCTTTTTTATTTGTATTTTTTTCTTTTCTTTTTTATTGAAAGTTTAATATTTTTCGGAATTTTTCTTTCTCTCTTAAATATTCAGCTCTTTTTTTTCTCTCTCTCTATCTGTCTCCCCTTTAAATCTGATCAAGCCTCTCCCTTTTATCCCCATCTTTCAACATTTTTAAAACAAAAAAATCCATTATCTTCCCACTCAACCCCCTTTTAATCCCACTATCTAATGTTTTGTCCCCCATCTTATTAAACAAATACATCATTATATCTTGTCCCTCATGCTTATATTAAACAATTGCATTATTCTCCACCATTATATCTTGTCCCCCCATTATTAATAACTTTAATATTATCTTAATTTTAATGGAAATAACACTCAAAATAAATAATTATTCAGAATTTAAATTCCAAAAATACCCCTCTGCCCTTACCGAAATTACCATTTTACCCCTGAACGTACTGCGATTTACCAAACTACCCCCATCAGCTCTAAACGATCAATTAATCAAACTTGACCAAAATATAGCCAATATGACCAATTTCTAAACAAATTCAACAACAACTTATATGAACACAGATGAACAACATCAAATTAATGTGAATGAATTACCATATTGGGAACCAATCCTGGTTAACTTAGACCAACAATGGATGAGCAAGGAAACAACAATATTAACAACACAACACATGATTCAAACTAAACCAACAAATCAAAAACATAAACTCACATTAAATCACTGGATTAAAAATGAACTTCAAACAAAGATGAACATGAATTAAATCTATTTTAAACAACAAACATGACGGATTCACATGATTAAACCAACATATTTCCCTATTACAACTAAATTCTTTTAGACAAATAACAAGATCGAAGAAGAAACAATTATGAACTTAAACTTGAATCTAACAACATTACAACTAACAATTTCTATTTTAAACTTAAACAAGATCATGAGACAAACTCAAGAAATAATCGCAAATGATAAACAATAAACAAGAAAATCAAACTTATACTAATTTCGGATTCAAACGATTTAAACTAACATCTAACAATATTAAATTTAAACTAACAATTTCTTTTATAAATACAAAATAAAAGCACATGAAATAAACTGAAAAACTAATTAATCAAAGTTCCATTTGAATCTGAAAATTAAATCAACAAAACATATGAACAAACTAAAAAAAATTACTTCAACGATGAACAAAACAAGAATGTTAAACCCAAATCTTAAACCCACTAACCGGATCGAAACGACGATCGAAGAAGATGGTCGTTTGGCGTCGTTTGAAGACGACGTAGCAGCACAGTAGCAGTTCCAGGAGCAGCACGATGGAATTGCAGCAGCAACACATCGGAGCAGGCAACAACACGAATGGAGACGCAGCAGCGCGGCACAGTAGCAGCTGGGCTGCTTCACGTAGCAGAAACGATGGCGGATTTGGGTGGTATATTGGTGGTGTTGTATGTGTTGTTCACAGTTGGAAGACAAAGCAGGAGTGGGGGTCATTCATGGCGACGTGAAGACGAAGCAGAAGAAGGTGCAGCATCTATGGAAGCTCGACGAGGGCAACAACAATGGTTGGCGCATCAACGATGGTTGCTCGTCAATGGCGGACGTGAGGAGAAGGCTGGTTGCTACTGGTTGGGCGACGAAACAGCTGCCATGACGAAGAAGATGAAGACGAAGAAGCAGCAAGGGTGGAGCTTGGGGGTCGACGCAACTCGTCAATGGCGGACGGGGGTGGTCGACTGGTTTTTTCCGGTGATTGGAGGGGTCGTTTGGAGGTGAGGAAAGAGATGACGACGTGTGGGGGAAAGGGCAGCTGGGTAGCCGCAAGGGGGGGGAAGCCATGGTTACTTGCTTTAGAGTTTGGAGAAGAAGAAGAAAATGAGAGGGGGGTGGATGGGTTAAGTTTAGGGTTTTTTGTGTTTTGTTTTGTTTTTTTGGAAATGCAAGATAGGGGGTGCTGGGTCTTTGGGATTATGGACCGGGTCGACCCGGTTTGAAATGGACCGGGTCATGGGGAAGGTTGGGCAATTATTTGGGCCTGGGGTTGAAATTTGAAGAAGTGGCCCAATCCGATTTTTCTTTGTATTTTTGCTCTCCTTTCTTCTTTTATTTTTCTTAAACTAAATTATAAAAATACTTGAATTATTATTAAGAACTAAATTAAGTTATAAAAGCGCAAATTAACTCTCAATAACAATTAACGCACAATTAAGTAATAATTAAGCATAAAATTGTATATTTGGATATTAAATGCTAAAAATGCAAAATATGCCTATTTTGTAATTTTTTAATTTTTTGTAAAACAAACTTAATTACTAACAATTGTAGAATTAAATCCTACATGCAAAATGCGACATATTTTTTGTATTTTTATTAATTTAACAAATAAACATGCACAGACAAATACAAATAATTATCTAAAATATCACAAAATATCACAAAATTGCACACCAAGGAAAATCATTTTATTTTTGAATTTTTTGGGAGTAATTCTTTCATAGGGCAAAAATCACGTGCTCACATGCATCCTTTTCTAGCAACTTGCACGAGGGGTGTACCACTTTTGAAAGATCTTTTATAAACCTCCGGTAAAAACCCGCGTGCCCGAGAAAACTCCTCACCCCTTTGACAGAAATGGGGGGAGGAAGCCTTGAAATCACCTCTATCTTGGCTTTGTCAACTTCAATTCCATGCTTTGAGATTTTGTGACCCAACACTATACCTTCTTCAACCATAAAATGGCATTTTTTCCAATTGAGTACGAGGTTTGTGTCTTCACATCGGGCCAATACTCTATCCAAATTTCTCAAACATTCTTCAAAGGAATAACCAACCACACTGAAATCATCCATGAAGACCTCCAATATATCTTCCACCATGTCGGTAAAAATAGCCATCATGCATCTTTGGAATGTCGCCGGAGCATTGCACAATCCGAACGGCATCCGAGAGAAAGCAAAGGTTCCATACAGACAAGTAAAGGTGGCCATCTTTTGGTCCTCCGGGGCAATTAAGATTTGATTATACCCCGAGTACCCATCCAAAAAGCAATAAAAAGCACGCCCCGTGAGACGATCAAGCATTTGGTCAAGGAATGGCAATGGGAAATGGTCTTTTTGGGTCACCTTGTTTAGCTTCTGGTAGTCCATGCAAACCCTCCAACTTGTGACTATCCGAGTAGGAATAAGTTCATTGTTGTCATTGGTCACCACATTCATACCACCCTTCTTCGGTACACATTGCATCGGAGAAGTCCATGAGCTATCAGAAATGGGGTACACAACCCCGGCATCCAACCATTTGATCACCTCTTTCTTCACCTCTTCTTGCATAGACTCGTTCAATCTTCTTTGATGCTCCAAGGAAGTCTTTGCATCATCCTCCAAGATAATTTTATTCATATAGAATGTGGGGCTTACGCCCCGAATGTCAGCTAAAGTCCATCCAATTGCCCTTTTCCGCTTTTGAAGCACCGCTAAAGTGGCCTCAACCTGCATGTTAGTAAGGCAAGAGAAAAGAATAACTGGTAAAGTAGAGTTTGAGCCCAAGAATTCATACCTGAAGTGTGGAGGAAGTGGTTTCAACTCCAATACCAGTGGCTCCTCAATTGATGGTTTTGTTGGTGGAGTTTTCCGGTTTTCAAGATCCAAAGATAATTTTCTAGGCTTATAGGAATAAGAGCCCATCCAATGTAAGGCATTCACGCACTCCACTCTACTTGCATCCTCATTGACATCAAGATTTAATAGCACAGCCTCAAGAGGATCCTCCACATTGATCACAACACTTGTATCATCCACAATCACAGCTGTGACAAGGTCTACAAATGAGCACACCTCGGTGCTATTGGGTTGCTTAATAGATTTACAAACATGGAAAACGACCTTTTCATCTCCCACTCGGAAAGTGAGCTCGCCCGCTTCAACATCAACCAATGCCTTCCCCGTTGCAAGGAAAGGTCTGCCCAAGATAATAGGGACCTCATAGTCCACTTCACAATCCAAAATGACAAAGTCGGCCGGCAAAATGAATTTGTCCACCCGGACAAGCACATCATCAATAATGCCCAAAGGCCGCTTCATCGATCGATCCGCCATTTGAAGCCTCATTGATTTTGGCCGAGGCTGCCCGATACCCAAAGTTTTGAAAATCGAGTAGGGCATCAAATTGATACTAGCTCCCAAGTCACATAGAGCCTTGGCAAAATCCGCACTCCCAATGGTGCAAGGAATGGTGAAAGCACCGGGATCTTCAAGCTTCGAGGCCATTGAATGCACTATAGCACTAACTTGGTGAGTCATCTTTATAGTTTCACAATCCATAGAACGCTTCTTTGTAACCAAGTCTTTCATGAATTTTGCATAACCCGGCATTTGTTCAAGTGCCTCTACCAAAGGCACATTAATAGATAAGCTCTTCATCATGTCAATGAACTTTTTAAACTGATTATCATTCTTCTACTTCGCGAGCCTTTGAGGATAAGGTGGAGGTGGTCTTGGCAAAGGAGCCTTGGCTATTGGAACAACGGGCTCCGGCATGTCAATTATGTGTTCCCTAGACGGGTTCACATCATTTTGGGTTTCCACCTCGATTTCTTAAATATCAATACTCACTTCATTGTTCACATTTTCATCAACCACATCTTCAACTACCAAAGGGACTTCGTCATCTTGCAACTCAACATCATCATCCACGACTTGTTTTTGCTTAGAGGCATTCACATCACCGCCTCTCCCACTTATTGTTGTGACCGCCATAACATGATTGTTCCCACCCTTTGGGTTTACTACCATATCACTTGGTAGAGCACCCTTCGGGCGAGTATTCAATGACTGAGAGATTTGGCCTAATTGCACCTCCAAGTTTCGGATAGAGGTGTTGTGAGAAGCTAACTATGCATCAGAATCCGCATTCCTCTTCATCATCTGCTCGAACATCATTTCAATTCTACCCATATCATTACCAGAAGAACTAGGACCTTGAGAAGGGAAAGGGGGTGGGTTGTTCGGTTGTTGGTACATTGGGAGCCTTTGAAAGCCTTGCCCCCGGTTGCCTTGGTTTCCATTGTTGTTCCACCTACCTTGATTGTTGTTGTTGTTCCAGTTGTTGTTATTTCCATTCCAATTGCCTTAGTTGTTGTTTTGATTACCCCAATTGTTGTTTTGGTTGTTGTTGTTTTAATTGCCACCACTTAGTTATTGATTGCCCTAATTTCCTTGGGGTCTCCATTGTTGGTTTGAAGAGTTGGCTTTATTGCCTTGATAGTTGTTGACATATTGTACCTCTTCACTTTGGTCATCATAACCATCATTTTGACACCCATCATATTCATCAACAAATTGCTTAGAATTTCCTTGATTTTGTTGCCTCATTTACCTTCTCTTGTTGACAAGCATACTATCACCCTCCATGGCATTCACTTGGTGAGGATTCTGAACTTGTTTCAACTGTGCCTTAGCCAATTGATTCATTGTAGTAGTAAGCTCAGCTATCGCTTGCCTGTGATCATGTAATTCCTTGTGCAAATGGATAACCGTAGGGTCACCTTGAGGCAGATTTGCTCTACTCTGCCATGCTGAAGAAGTGTCCGCCATTTCATCAAGTACATCACATGCCTCCTCATAAGAAAGCTTCATAAAATTGCCCCCGACCAGATGGTTCACAATATATTGATTTGTAGTATTTATGCCCCGGTAGAAGGTTTATTGGATCATGGCCTCGGTCATATCATTATTTGGACACTCCTTCACCATTGTTCTATACCGCTCCCAAATCTCATGCAAAGGCTCCATTGGCTCTTGCTTGAAGGCCAATATTTCATCTCGAAGTGCCGCCATATGACTCGGTGAGAAGAATTTGGCAATAAACTTATCCGCCAACTCATCACAAGTTGTGATGGAATGGTTTGGGAGTCTCTCGAGCCAATATAATGCCTTTCCCCGAAGTGAGAACGTGAAAAGTCTCAATCTCAGTGCATCCTCGGACACATTCGTCTGCTTGTTCCCCCAGCATGTATCTACAAATCCCTTGAGATATTTGTAGGCATTTTGATTTGCAGCGCCCGTGAAGTACCCACGCTGTTCAAGTAAGGTCAACATCATATTGGTTATCTGAAAGTTGCCCGCCCGGATTCGGGGTGGGACAATAGCACTTGCGTAGCCCTGGTTCGGTAATACTCTGGGAGCCACTCTTGGAGGAACCGGGGGATGGTCTGGAATATTGTCATTTGGATTAGCATTGGCATTCCGGCCTCTCCGTTGACCTTGAGGTGCAAGAGGCACCTCATCTTGCTTAAGATCATCTACCTCCTCCTCTGCTATCATATTTCCAAGAGGATCATTAGTGTTGTTTAAAGCCATGTTGGTACCTGAGTAATGACACAAACAAGTAAGTAACAAAGAAGGAAAGAAGAATAATACACAAAATTAACTAAATAGATAGCCAAAACCATTAGCTCCCCGGCAACGGCGCCAAAAAGTGATCGATGCCAACTCCACACTACTAAAAAGTAGGAAGAGAGGGTCGCAATAGCTTTTACCCAATATGAGGGTCGGGATCGATTTCCACAATGAGCTAGGAATGGAGTCGAGTATCTATCTAGACTAGAGTTGTGTAATTGTTCCAAATGTCTTTTCCAAACATCTTTTGAATTTTCTTTAACAAACTAATATTATCAACTATTAATTATAAATGCAACTAGATTATGCTAAACGAGAATTGCTAAAAGTTGTATCTAATGGATAAAAGAGGCACTATGGTAGTGGCATCCTCCTAGGTGGCCAATTGACGGGTAATTGCTTCTAAGGCATGATTGACATGATTGGGGAAATATGCTATAACCGCTGCACGATTTTACCCACTCTCACACCTCTTGGTAGAGAGAGTGATTTTTCCCAATTGACTCTCTCAAGACCAAATGGGTAGGCAATTTTGCTCAAGCAACTAGGGTTCAAGTCGGGTAATTACTCTCTCGAGGTTTAACCCTTTAATTGGGACTATCAATTCTCTTGAGTCCATCCCAATTCCTTGTTGGGTCAATTTTAGAGACTTAGGCTCTCTTTCTCAAGAAGAGCCAAGTCGACTTAGCACAAACCAGTGTTTGCAACCACCAATTCATAGATTAAACCATAAAATTGACCCAAATTACAAACACCCATAGTCAATCTAACCTTAAATCACAACACCCATCAATTACCCACACTAGGGTTGAGCCACAACCCTAGCTAATGGGTTTAGCTACTCATGCTTGAAGAGAAAACAGAGAAATAGATGAAGATAAAGACATATTAATTAATTGTTGATGTAGATACAAAGATTCAATGATAAAAACTTAAGTAAGAATGCCCAAAATGGCTACATATGGTCTTCTTACGAGCGCAGCTTTGTTCAGAAAATAGCTGATAACCTAAAAATGGACAAAGATTCTATTTATACTAAACTGGAAAAACTGGATAAAAATACCCCTGTGGGGTCAGTGCGGACCGCACAAAATGGACTGCGGCCGCACTAGGCTCTTGACTCTTCAATTTCATCTCTCTGAACTCAGGCTCCGCGGACCGCGGAAAATGGACCGCGGCCGCAGAGTCTTCTAATGCGATCCGCACAAACATGACCGTGGACCGCGCAGCTTGAGCCTTGGCAATTTTCATCTCTCTGATCTTTGCCTCTACGGACCTCACATAATGGTAGTGCGGCCGCAGAGCCTTCAGTGCGGACCGCACAATTTCCACTGCGGCCGCACTGTTTTAACACTTGATTTGTCAGTTCTTTGAATCTCCCTAGTGCGGACCGCACAAAGTGTAGTGTGGCCGTACTAGGCCTGTTTGTCCTGAGTTGTCTTGTCTTTGGTACTTGTGCAGGTTTTACTCCTTTTGAGCCGATCTTTGACATCTTGTCACTTTGTTGATCAAACCTACAATCAAGCACAACTTATGGGCCTTTTGGGACTATTTTATAATAATTTATAATCAAAGCGTAAGCAAGAAAGAGCATGAAACACATTAAAATCCCTAGTTATCAACAGTGTTCATTCGTACATGTGGTAGATTAAGGTTAGGTTTGATTCCGGTGGACCTTTTTTGTAAAACAGGTTTTTCAATTTCTAAAAGAAAAATCAACGGACCATGACTCCTTCCCCTCTATGCTAATTTAGCAAAAATGGTCATTTTTGCAAACGTGGCCCCTTCCCAATTCCAAATAAATTTTGAGGCCGGGGAGAACAACTTTATGGAAAAATGACACTTTACCGATAGACTTGTTCATTCTTTCACGAAAATAGCCCTTCGACAACTGAAGATACTCTAAGGCTATCTCGGCAAGAACGGCTTAAGACATTACCGAAGCTGGGTTGGCTTATTTTGACCTAAACTCCAAACTACATTTATTTGACCATTTACTCTTTTTTTCATTTTTTTCCCGAAAAATAAGGCCGAACCTTATGTAGGTTGCCTACGTATCCCACATCCGGTGAGAATCAAACCTGCGTAGTTCGGTCAGTTTTGACACACTTGAAAAGGACACAATATTGACTCTTTTGAAATGACTTTTTGGCAGAGTTTCGGGACATTTCCAAATACCGAGGATTTTTCAAAACCGGGCTTTATTTCCTTCCCTACATCACTCTTGGTTTTCTTTTGATTTATTTTTCCCTAGCCAGTCAGCATGCAAGATGAATCAAATAAATGTTCACATAGCACATAGGATGCATCAGGATGGTCAGTTATTTGGGGTACACCTGTCTTAGACGGACTCAACCCCTATGTTGGGTCCCCTAAGTCAAATGCACTGATACAAACAAACGTTCCTACTAGGGATCCGTCATGAGGCTGTATTTTTCTAAGTTTAAATCTTGGGATTGTGTTCTAGACCTGGCTTACCCGAGCGGACAACTCGAGCCGAAGAGGGGGCAACGTACTGGGAGAACTGAAGTCTACCCAGCCTTGTTGCTTGCCCAGCCCCGTTCTTATTTGGTATAGCTTCTACAGAAAAACGGGCCACGCGAATATGTGCACCATTTTCAGAAGACTCAGAGGGGTGGCGTAAGAAGACAGTTATATACAATTCAAACAATATTAAAGCGGTAAACATATAGCATTTAGCACAAAGGTTCACAAAATATAGTAATATTAACAATAAATAAAGCCAAGTAAAATCATATTAACAAGCTCGAATTCTTGAACCCTGAACCAGAGATTCTGGGTTTGATCCCCAGCAGAGTCGCCAGAGCTATTACACCTCCTTTTTACTACACCTCCGAAAGGGTGTAAGGGAGTTTTTTCCAATTTAAGTGACAATCGAAACGGGATTATTATTTAAGATCAGAGTCGCCACTTGGAATAATTTATGGTGTCTCAAATCACTGGTATAAATCCCGAATCGAGGAAGATTGACTCTGTATTACAGTCCGCGAACACAGAAATTCGGGTAAGGAATTATGTTAACCCGGAAGAAGGTGTTAGGCATTTCCGAGTTTTGTGGTTTTAGCACGGTCGCTTTGATCATACTTGGCTTGATTAAATTGGTTTAATTACTCGTTTTAAAAACTATGTGTATTTGCCTCTTTTAATTAATAAATTATCTTAAACGAGTCACGCGCACGTGTACCCATTTGTTTGGCGCGTCAAAAATTATATCACGCGAATATGTCCACAATTAATAATGCTTTACTGTTATTAAGAAAAATGGCTGAAGTTGCGCGAATGCATACTCCGGTTTTGTTTTTAGAAATCACAATCATGTCACGCGAACGTGTCCACAACCATGATAGTATATTAAACGTGCCTAAAGCAAACTACGAATATTTGTCATTTTTATATCTAGGTTATGGAATTAATACGAGGGTCATGTATGATTAAATGGTGGATGGCACACCTCGGACTATATGAACTAAACTTAATTTAGCGGCCTATTAAAACAATTCTATTATTAAGAAAAGTTTGATCGAAGTTGTGCGAATGCATACTCCGAATTGGTTTTCTATAATTATAACCATGTCACGCGAATGTGCACACAATCACAATTGTATATTAAGCGCGCCTAAAGGCTTTTCTACGGATATTCATTTTTAAAAGCTAATAATAATATTATGAGGGCCATAGGTGATATAATTAAAATGGCACACCTCGATTAAAAGAAAACATGTACTAAACTAAAAGCGAATTAAGGAGGCCCAGGCTTAATCTAATTAAAGTGCAAGTTAAAACTACTAATTGAAAGCAAAGCACTGGATAGATGACATTGTCGCTAAACTATTTAAACACACAAGAAAGGTCTTGGGCCAGCGGCAGGCCCAATGCTATTGAAAGCTTTATTCTAAAATGGAAGGCAAGCGAGGGCTGGGCTTCGGAGCCAAACCTAGCACTGGACCAAGAGTGCATGACCACCACAAAATTCAAAAAGGGTTTGATGCTAAACCCATGTTCAGATTTCAAAGTTAGGAAGAAAACTTCCGTTATGCAAGTCGACAATTTGACAAATGGATAGGGCCTTAACTGAAGTTATATTTTTGACCAAAATACTGCTCTTAACAAAAACTAGAGAGATAAAACTGTATGACAAAATGTTGATGTTTTAAAAGGAAAATGCTAACCAAAGGATCAGAAAAAATATGAGCAAACCAACATGGTTCAAACAAATTCGGGATACATTCCACAGCCTATTCCAACAATGATAAGAAAAGATTTCCTATATACATCCCATGCTTGAAACAAATTAACAAAGGCAAACACCCTTGTTCCGGAGTTCATGACGGAAAACATGGATCAAAACCTTAGAGTCCAGAACATGATTATGAATAACCAAACCAATTAAACTACACTATAGCACTTTGGGATATACCTAAGCATGAATTCAAAATTTTCAACCTATCGGCATCTAAATATACCAAACTAACAACCTATTTACAGGGTTAAAACAAAGTGAACATCGACACCATCAGAAAATTGGAAACAGATTTGGATAGATGTGAACTCAAGCAATCTTCATTCAACGGAACATAAAATTTGCATCACTCCAGTCAGAAGTAGTACCTGATTATAGCAAAAGCAACAAAGAAAACAAGCCTGAAGTTAGGATGAAACAGCAACAATAGATCAGCAGCAAAGGAAAACCCAGTAACAACCACACAACAATTTCTAAGTCAAGCCATGCTTTAGCTTTTGCAAAACAAACCCAGAAATTCTAAAGAAGAGACTTTTTTTCAAAATAGCTCTAATCAAAAGGAATTGGAAGAGTTCAGGGAATAATATAACTAGATTTTAGAGAGGTTTCTAGGGTCTTTTTTTTCGTCCCTCAAGAGCGATGAGAAGGCCCTTATTTATACAACAGAAATCTGTTGTGTCCCCTCCCAGTCAAGGAATAATTCCCCTCCAAACAACCCCCCAAAAGCATTTTTAACAACAATTTGGATAGCTGGCCATTTCTAATTGGCTTCAGCAACTTGTACTGGCAAAATAGGGTCCATACTCCAGAACCTTCTAAATACCCTATCTGAAACCCTCATTTCTATCTCCCAAATTACCCCCCTAATTTACTGTTTCGACCCCTTTTACCCCTCACAAATTTCAATTGACGCCAACATGCTTTAAACAAATACCTCTAAATGAAAAACAAACTGCTTTAAAACTAATTAGGCATACTACAAATGATTCGAACAACAAAATAACTAAATAATGTAATAATAAAACTATTTGAAAAACTAAACTAAGCAGGCATGATTAACCTAATATTATGACCTAAAAACTAATTGGTTAATTAATCAGAAGAAAAATAGAAGAAGAAGAAGAAGAAGAAGAAGAAGAAGAAGAGAAAAAAAAAGGAAGAAGAACAGAAACGGACACAAAAAGAGAGGGAAGGAATATACACTGATTTTGGGCGGAAACGTTTGAACCAACAAAGTGAATCAACGAACGACGATACTCGAAGAAGCTTGGCCGGTTATTTTGGTCTTGCATGGAATCCCGTGGGCTTTGAAATGAATCGAAATTGATGCTAATCGATTATTCTTAGAAAGAACAATCTATTGGCATGGGTTTCGATTCATTAACAACCAGAAATTCGCTTAAACTTTGAAAAGAGAAATTTGTGTTGGATTAATATTCAAGGGAGTGTGGGAATTGTGGAGGAGGAATTTGGGGTTGTTTGGTGGTGTTAGGGTGGCAGCCATGGTTGATAGGGATCCTAAGGCGGCTAGGTTAAGATGTAGATGATAGATGAGAGGAAAACAGAAGTGAAGGATCGATTTTAGAGTTTGGGGTGGGTTCGGACATATATATGGGACGGGTAGGTTAGTTCCGAGCCGTTGGATCAGGTAGGTTAGTTTTGAGCCGTTGGGAGTGAACGATGTCGTTATAGGTAAATTATGGCTGGACCGGGTATTTAGGCTATTGGGCTGGATTTTGGGGCGAGTTTGGGGTGAATGAGATCTGGGCTTCAGCAATCAGTTGGCCCAATTGGATTTAAAATAGCCTTTTTCACTTTCCCCTTTTTCTTTTCTTTTTTTTGTTTTTCTTTTCTTTCTTTAATTAATAAAATCCTAAAACTAACTCCTAAATTAATCTAAGTTGTAAAATTGAAATAACTGCCTAGTCACAATAATTATAAAATTACTTAGTCTTAAATTAAAAGGAAAAATCAATAGACTAAAATTGAAAGGTGTAAAATGAGCTATTTTTTGTGATTTGCGTTTTTAATAAAAGAAATAACTACTAATTAATTCCAAAAAAAATATAAAATCAAACCTAAATGCAATGCATGGTATTTTTTTATTTTTAATGGAAATTAAATATGCACAAAAATACAAATAATTAATAAAATTCTGCAAAAAATCCTATAAAATTGGAAAAATTGGAAAAAAAATATTTTCTTATATTTTATGGGAATAATTCATTTAGGGCAAAAATCACGTGCTCACAAGTATAATTTAGCATGACTGAGTACAGATATAGAAATCAAAATAGTGAGGAAATAGCAGTAAAAATCCCCTAAGGGTCCAAATAGTTGACACGAGGCCCAAATATGGCATTCAGCCCAAAACATGATGATAGCAAATAGTTTTCAATCAAATACGCGATAAAATAGTCACTCGGGATGGACTAAGTCACAATCCCCAACGGTGCACGACCACATGCTCGTCATCTAGCATGTGTGTCACCTCAATATAGCACAACGATGTAAAATCTGGGGTTTCGTACCCTCAGGACTATATTTACAATCATTACTCATCTCTATCCGGTCCGGAGCCCGCGATGCCCTTGCCTCTCAAATCGGCCTCCGGATGCTCCAAATCTAACCAAAATCAATGCAAAACCATCAAAATATGCTAAGGAAACAAAGCCCACTCGAAAGAAATCAAATTACAACACAAATTCCGAAATTGGTCAAACCCGACCCCCGGGCCCACGTCTCGGATCCCGATAAAAGTTATATCAATAGACTCCTTATCACTCCCCGAGTTCATTCATATCAAAATCACCAAAATCCAACCACAAATGATCCCTCAAATCCCTAATTTTAGGTCTCCAATTACAAGCCTTAGTTCTTCAATATTAGGCTTAAATTCCATGATTAATTAGGTAGAAATCACATTAGGATCGAGTATTAAGTCCATAAATCTTACCTCCAAGTATTTCCCTTTGATTCCCTCTTCAATTCTTCTCAAAAGCTCCAAAATCGCTCAAAAATGGTGAAAGTTAGATCAAAAATCGCGGACAATGGCTATTAAAACATTCTGCCAGGCATTCAAATCCTTCTTCGCGAATGCAGTCAAAGCCTTGCGTTCGCGAAGCACAACCTGACGTTGACCACAAATTCCTCTTACGCGAACGCGACCACCCCCTCGCGAACGCGATGACTCCACAGTTCAAACCATCGCGAACGCGTCTTCTACCTCGCAAACGCGATGCTCAAAGACCCCAGCCCTTCACGAACGCGGGACCTCCTTCGTGAATGCGAGGCCAAATCTTCAGCCTCACATTCTAGCCCTTCGAGAACGCGAAGCACTGCTGTTTGCAACACTACATCAGATTTTTCTACAACTTTTCACAACTTGAAATGGTCCGTTTAACCATCCGAAACTCATCTGAGGCTCCCCGGACCTCAACCAAATTTGCCAACAAATCCCATTACATCATTCAAACTTGTTCCAACCTTCGGAACGCTCAAAACAACATCAAAACACCAAATTTACATCGGATTCAAACCTAAGAATTTCAAAATCTTCTAAATTTCGCTTTCGATCAAAAGGTCTATCAAACCACGTCTGAATGACCTGAAATTTTGCACACACATCCCAAATGACACAACGGACCTACTACAACTCCCAAAATTCCATTCCGGCCCCAATATCAAAATTTCACCTATCAACCGAAAAACGCCAAAATTCCAATTTCGCCAATTCAAGCCTAAATCTACTCCAGACCTCCAAAATACGTTCCGATCACGCTCCTAAGTCTCAAATCACCTCCCGAAGCTATCCGAGCCATCAGAACTCACCTCCAATCCCTTTAACACATAAGTCAATATCCGGTTGACTTTTCCAACTTAAGCTTCCTCAAAAGAGACTAAGTGTCTCAAACCTTACCAAACCTTTCCAAACCCGAGCCAACCAACCCGATAACGTATAATACCAATAAACTAAGCAATAAGAAGCAGAAATGGGGGAAATGGAGCGGTAACTCATGAGACGACTGGTCAGGTCGTCACACTTACACGTCGTAATGTGTTGGCATTCCAAGATGGACATTATCATGTTGGTGATGACTCTCGGATGGACCACCATGATCCAACACACCAAAACTACGCTATTCCAACTGGGTGTGGGGTCATAATTTGTAAAATTCATATCTGGACGGTATCCCCTGTGGAATATATGAGTGTTAATACAAATTCAATACAACAAAAATAAACATCGTAACACAAAGGAAAATTAAAGTTTACCAGTCGACTTGTGGATTATGTAAAGTATGAGAGAAATTATTTCCTCGCTCCTTGTTCGCCCGTGGAGATAAATTTAGATCCGGCCAAACTCTTTCACCCGGAACCTGTTGGGCTAAAACTGATCCAGAATAACCACCCGATGATTGAGGGTCATCACTGCTTTGTGCAACATCATTATTGCGAACGTCTTCATGCTTCACGTACATTTCCAACATTTTTATCAAAATAAGTTCCTGATATTCATCTGGAGTCCCCAAAAAATCTCTCAGCGTTTCATCATCCTCGATGTTAAACTCCGCGTAATAAGCAACTCCTTGCGGAGTCATAAAATACGGATATCTTTCGGTTATGTTAAGATTCACCGAACGTTTGCTCAACCTCATTTTATTGCATAACAACGATATCAGTCTATCGTACTACATTGTAAGTGGCAACTTAACATGACTCTGTAGAGATAAACTATAGCTCACTGAGTTATTCGACACCACAACCTCACCCCCCCCCCCATATAATATAACCCTTACTTTTCGCTCTTCAGACATTATGAAAAAATCTTGAGAATTTAACAACAAGAAAAATTTATCACAAAGTTGGAGTATTTCTGAATGATTTTTCTCAAAACCTTTAATGCCTTTAAATAAGGCAATGCCCAATCCGGGAGGGGGGGACAAATTTTTGGAAGTAAAACGCGGTTTAAAAGGGCGTTTTACATATTTGAATTTTTGTTATGTCAGTTAAACACAGAAGAGTTATTGGTGGGCCTACAAAATATGTAAAATGCGGTTCATTACTGCATTTTATATAAAATACAGTAATAAACAGCATTTTATATAGTTGTCTTATCAGCTAACATGTAAAACACGGCTCATTACCGCGTTTTATATAAAATACGTTAACAAATCGCGTTTTACCTTAATGACCAAAACGTCCGTTAAGGTGAAATGCGGTTCATAACCGTATTTTATATAGAATGGTGACTTTTTTTTGTTACACCTAAACAAATATTGAGTCAAAAAGAACCACATTTCAATTTCGGACTCACTGTCAAACCCCACTCCACCTTAAGGAGGCTTTCGGGGGGTCCACTTCTAGCTTTATTCGATAAAATTTATGTTCTCTTTTGCATTAGTTTACTTATTACTCTTATCTTAATTTTAATGTGAATGAGTGATGGTAAGAACTAGGCTTCCCTTCAAAGTAAGCTATTTCCTTAGTTTCTCCTGCTAATGGCTAGGAGTGTACAAAGAAAATTGATAAATCACACCAACCGATAATCCGAGTCAAACCATAAAAAAAATCCAATGTGATTTGGTTTGATATTGAAAAGAAAAACCGGACTATAATTGGTTTGGTTTGGTTTTAACTAAAAAAAGTCAAACCGAAATCAAACCAACATTCTTATACAATTTATAAGAATATTCTATACGTATAAATATTTCTTAAATTTGTTTTTAACAGTTTTATCTTTTAACGTATTATTTCAAGTTTGTACTTAACATTCTGGAATGGTAAATAAATTTTATAGCCCATAAATGTAACTCAAACAAAATTCAAATTAATACTAATTCTAACAAAAAAATCCAATTCAACACTAGGAATGATGATAGTTTTGGATATATATTTTTTAGTTTTACATTGGTTTATAATGAAAATGCATAACTTAGTTTATTTTTTTCTTTAGTTCTTAGTTATTTAATTAATAGTAATTTGCTACAACTATTTTAGCACGAGCTATATAGTATTTTTAGATTATGTTAATTTTTATTATGACTTATTAATTAGAAATATTTGCTTTCTGCAATTTTATTATCTTTGTTATTGAATATTTTAGTATAATGATATGATTTATATCATATTATTGTGTTATTTTTCTTGAAAAATATATTATATAGTTGAATCTTACTAGGACTAAGGAAATATTTGGAGCACAAGCTACATATTTTGTACTATGAAGACTTTACTGGAACAAAATCCAAAAACCCGAGAAAAAAACACAAAAACCCCAAGATTGAAACCCGACTTTGTTGGTTTAGTTTGATTTATAGATTTAAAAATTCGACACCATTGGTTTAATTTGATAATTAAAATATTCGAACCAAACTCGACCTATATACACCCCTACTAATGGCAATGAAGGGTCTCACACAACTATTCAGTTGAAAGTGCCGAAAACAAAATTACCTCATTTAAAAATTTAAATTTGTAAAGATTCTACTCACTTATGCCACTTTAATTGGAAAAACTCCTTTATATACCCTCTCGGGTGTAAAAAAGAAGTGTGACAATGAACATGGCGGAGGAAAAATTAGAATTGAAGTGGGAGGTAAATAGTAGGTTAATATAGTACTATTAGTAATGAGAGAGAAAATTATCATTATTTACTCACTCATCTTCACAACCTCAACCAAATAAAAAATGTTAAAATTTAAAATTTCCTATTAAAGATAATTACACAGTATATAACAATATATTTTGTGTATTATATAATGGTATACTTTTTTGGGCCTTTTAGAATTTGGGGCCTAAGGCAATGGCTTGAGTAGCCTTACCCTCCGGCCGACCCTGAATGCGCGATATCTGTACGCTATTAGATGAATAATTCAAGTGATTCATCCCACACTATATATAGCTTCTGTCATCATATTTTTTATCATAATCAAATATGCAGGATGCGCTTAAATCTCACAAGATAATGTGTTCTATGAACGGAAACTAGCTATTGATAAATTAATACTAGTCAAATGTACTCTTTTGATTGATCAATAGCGAGCTAAATAAAATGTGATGATAATGTGGTTGTTAATACGCTATTAATCATACTATATGTACTAAAGATCATCCATGGCATTGGTGTAGCCACCCTATGCCAAGGGTAGTCAATCGCATACCCTTCGCCGAAAAATTATATTGTGTATATAAGTTAAATATATACTACTTTATATGGTTATATATTATAGTTTGTACGCCCTTAATACAATTGAGTGAGTCAATCCAACGGCTAGGGTGTTCAAAGTGACTGTTGTTCACAGGTTCAAAGTTCTGCCTATTTTATTTGCCAAAACAAAATAGAGACCCCCGTGTGGTCTATTTGACTCTTTTGCAATCTAAAAAACTTTCCTAATAGAATAACTCTTAAAACTTAAAATTTATGTAGAAATAAACAATTTTATAATTTAAAAGTCAAGCTCTACAAAAATTTTGATACACCATCATTCATCGATAAAAAAAATATTTACTTGTTTAAAGTTTGAACACCCTTAACGGAATTTCTGTTTGCGCTACTGAATTCCATGGCTAGTTCCCAAGTAGAGATGCCGGAATATACGTGCCTCCCGGCAAGCTGCAATTTGAGGTGTGACATATATTTATATTAAAGAGATTTGGAGAAAAGTACATCCTAACACAATACATTGCACCTACGTAGCCATGTTTGATTTTTAAGTTTACAGCCGTAGTTTATACACACTGCTGGTGCACTGGTGAATGTTGTTAGACGTGTATCGGGTCAGGTGTTTGGTTCCTTACTCCAAGCGTTTTATTTAGTTAGTAGTAGTAGTATTTTGGAATATTTGTTAATAAAAATAATATTTTTCTTTAAGGAGAAGTTCATCTGTGTAGGAATGATATCGTTCTTTCCTTAATTAGGATGAAGAGGTTAGATAAAAAGTCCCCCCGCTCAAATATATACTTTTTGGGTTACTAATGTACAGGTAGGGGTACTGTCGAACACCCCTCCACCTCAAGGAGGCTTTCAGGGGGAGAGGGAATTTCACTTCTAGCTTTATTCGATAAAATTTATGTTCTCTTTAGCATTAGTTTTCTTATTACTCTTATCTTAATTTTAATGTGAATGAGTGATGGTAAGAACTACGCTTCCCTTCAAAGTAAGCTATTTCCTTGGTTCCTTCTATTAATGGTTGTACAAAGAAAACTGATAAACCGCACCAACCGATAATTCAAGTCAAATCAGGAAAAAAATCCTATGTGATTTGATTTGATATTGAAAAAAAAAACCGATTATAATTATTTTGGCTTGGTTTTAACTAAAAAAAGTCAAATCGAAACGAAACCAACATTCTTATACAATTTATAAGAATATTTTATGCATATAAATATTTATTGTAATATTATTTATAAATATTTCTTAAACTTTTTCACAGTTTTATCTTTTAACGTATTATTTCAAGTTTGGACTTAACATTTTTGAATGGTAAATAAATTTTATAGCACATACATGTAGTAACTCAAACAAAATTCAAATCAATATTAATTCTAACCAAAAAAATCCAATTCAACATTAGGAATGATGATAGTGTTGGATTTTATTTTGTTTTTGTTTTACATTGGTTTATAATGAAAATGCATAACTTAGTTTATCTTTTTCTTTAGTGTTTAGTTATGTAATTAATAGTAATTAGCTATAACTATTTTCGCATGAACTATATAGTATTTTTAGATTATGTTAATTTTTATTATGGTTTATTAATTATAAATATTTGCTTTATGCAATTTTATTATCTCTGTTGTTAAATATTTTAGTATAATGATATGACTTATCTCATATTATTGTGTTATTTTCTTGAAAAATATATTATATAGTTGAATCTTACTAGGAC
This sequence comes from Nicotiana tabacum, assembly GCF_000715075.1. NCBI lineage: Eukaryota > Viridiplantae > Streptophyta > Magnoliopsida > Solanales > Solanaceae > Nicotiana > Nicotiana tabacum. Next base: position 51,751,612 of record NC_134087.1, on the reverse strand, counting down.
TAAGGAAATATTTGGAGCACAATTTATATACTTTGTGCTATGAAGACTTTATTGGAACAAAAACCAAAAACCCGAAAAAAAAAACCCATGATTGAAACCCGACTTTGTTGGTTTGGTTTGGTTTATATATTTAAAAATCCGATGTCACTGGTTTGATTTGGTAATTAAAAAATTCGAACCAACTCGACCTATATACACCCCTACTAATGGCAATGAAGGGTCTCACACAACTATTCAGTTGAAAGTGCCGAAAACAAAATTACCTCATTTAAAAATTTAAATTTGTAAAGATTCTACTCACTTATGCCACTTTAATTGGAAAAACTCCTTTATATGCTGGGATATTAATTAAAGACTTCTTCGCCCAACAAAATAATGACTCCTAGGCCAAAATATTTGCTGGGACTTACCTACCACAAGTTCGTTTTTAATGATTTATTATTATGTAAATTTCCTTCTCAATGAAACTATTTGAAATATTCTTTTAATGGTAATTAAGCATATGCACTAAAAGGAAAGTGAACAAATATTAGTTAAAAAATGCATAAGAACTAAAGAGATCTCTACATTTTTAGCTAATATATGTTTAACAAGTTTGTGATAAAAGGACTAACACTTTCCTGAAAGAAACTACCTTGTTGATCCGTGCAACTATTAAAATGACTGAATAGGTAAAATTAATTACTAGTGGCTGTCACTGGAACCAATCAGAACTGCAGATCGCACAAGTAAAGTTTAAAAACAGAATAATAACAACATATGCAGTGAAGTCCCAGAAGTGGAATCTGGGGAGGGTAGTGTGTACGCAGACATTATCACTACCTCGTGGAGGTAGAGAAAACTTAAAATAGACTGCGCTATTTAACGACTAGGACTTGTGTAGGAGGAGCTTTAAAACATAATGGAACATGATTAATAAGGAATGTTACAACATTTAGTATGGTCATAATTAAACTCTTACACCTAAGGGTGGATTGGATGAGTAATTCAAAGAGCAATCATAGAAAGAGCACGCAAGCTTTCCTCGTCTGTTTCCCAGAAGTGTGAATGTCTTGAACGTGTAAACATCTCATAAACAAGCCGAACACCTCTTTCCCATCGACGAGCAGGTTCAGAATTATTGAAGGTGATTTGACTCATTTGGAAGAAAAAAAGCCTAAAAGAATGGACCAAATCGGAGTAAATTTGGTGAGGAGGTTTGAAACTACAAGCTGCTAGTCTTATCAGAAATGGGAATAACAAGCTTACTATTAAAGGAGTATTTATAAAACTCCCAGAAAATACCATCAGCCTCAGCTTTACAACAATCAATAAATGCAAACCCATGAATTGTTTTTTTTTTATTCTTGTGCAGCGAATGGATGGATATTATATAAGTGAGAAGAAAGATTTTGGAGTGGCTTTGGAGATAATAATAATAATAAATAGAATAGTAAAAATTATAGTAACTGTAATGGTAAGTAGAAACAAAGTATCTGCAAGTCAACATTGCATGGTCTGTATTTTAGCGGATGAGAAGTCAACATCATGACAACTTCTTCGTATTCCTCCTAGTATTTGGTCCTCGGAAAGAGATCGTTTGGTTCGGATACAATACTTAAACAGTGGTGGTATGCACCAAAATGTTAAAGCTTTGAAGTGGTAAGTCACAATCTAGCTAAACTTTTATCGTCCCAGTAACACTAGAAGAATAAATGGTGATTGGAGACCACAATTATCTCATCCATTTAAATGCTTTGACTGGTGAAAATACAGTATATTTGTTGAGTAATTATAATTCCACATCGTGTGAGAACTTTAGATTAGGACAGATGTTGGGGCCTAGGTTTAGTCCGGGAAAATATCCTAGAAATTTTTTTAAAAAATAAAAATTAAGTGATCAAAAATCTTACCTATTACGTCGGCACGATAAGGTAAAATGACAGGGACATGAAGGTGTTTTTTATGATTCCTATTCCTACTCATTCTTGATGTAAATGGAATTTTCGTGAATTCTACTAGCATCCAATAATTAACAACAATTTCCTTTTAAGAGATTCAAAATTGACAAATGGTCTAAGCAATCTCGAAAAATATTAGTAATAATTTGGTAATGAGGAAAGAGAGAAAATAGACTGAAACTTGCAAGTCTAACTAAGACAAATAGTTGAGCATAAAAGGGATAGAAGGTTGCATAATGGAAACTCTCACTTATATATAGCTAGCTCCAAGCAGCTAATTATCTTTTCATTCTTTTTTTTAAAAAAAAAAACTATTAGAGAAAGGGGGAAGACAAAGGGGAAGGAGTATTACACAGGTGGCACTCATTGGCAGCTCCGCAAGCAGCGATACTTTCAACATACTACAAAACGCTTAGGAACATTCAAGTGTCAATCAATCAATCTTCATTTTAGAATGTTATATCAATCTTTTAGAATGTTCGATCAATCCAATCAAAATTACATAACCGAGATGCAAAACTTCTGCGCGCATGGCCACATTTGGCTAATACTTTTTTTATTTGGCGGGAAAAAAGGATGAAATCACAAAGTAACTCACAATCACGGAGTTGCAAACTCGGCAGTATTACAGAGCAAGTACTGGTGACAGTGAGAATCACTAGAACTCTAACGCCCTCGAAGCTGTGGCCTCATAAATCAGAATTTGGCTAGATCTTCATCGCCAATGTATTTATGCCAGTTACAATGAGAAAATTAGGATGACTTAAAGCTCTGGACTTGGATGGCATTGAGAAGATATACACTCACATCAGGCCAAATTGACCAAGGACAATTGAGGCAGTCTTGGTTATAAGAAAGCATAATCTACAATGAGGTCACCAGTTGATGGATCGAAAGATGTTCTAATTTCTGCTGAGTGACGCTCACTGGTTGTAGTGGTAGATCTATGGCTCCCCACAGCCACGGGTTCCTTCAGAAGTTTTACCCCTTGCTTCCAGTATCTTTGTTCTGAATCAGACAGAAGTTCATTAAGCTAATGCAACTTCACGTCAAGGATAAAGGGGTAGGTGTAATATTTTGTGGAAAAAAAAAACAGGAAGCAAGTATTTGGCACTCCAAAAGCAAAATCCAACATGTCAAGCAATTTTCTCCTGACTGAGACTTCTTAAAGACATACCTGGTCCTGTAGACGAGACAATGGACTCTTCTGTATCCATCACCCAGTCAATCCAAAGAACAAACCCGTGACATTTTCCACATGCAATAAATTCTACCTGCAAAACCTTGGTTTCGTGAGCTAATGTCGCAAACTGCCTTTATTGTGAACAAAAATAGATCTTGTAGAATCTTGCTAGTAGCCATGTAAGACTTGATACCTGAGCTTTTCCAGAACACGGGCTCATCGGTTTCAAGAAATTGAATTCCATGATAGTAACTACGTCACTTAGTTTCTGCAATATTCAATCTTAATTGTATTAACAAACAGATTTAGACTGTGTTGTAGATAGTCTCATTTGGAGCATTCTTCATCAGAAATGATGTAAACTACCTTACTCTCACCACATTGCCAGATTAAAAAAGGCAGAGTAGGATTTTCTTGTCCAGGAGGTAAACCTCCACATGCCCCTAACGTGGAATTGACAACTGAATGATCAAAACCTTCAATATCTTGAAGGCACCGATGGCTTCTCCAAAGGTCCTGCAAGAACAATTTAGCATGTCCATCACATGATATTGAGTCTTCACATGGTTAAAGCATTGAACAGAATGCATCTATGAGCTTACAGGAAGAGACATCGCACAAGCCTTTAACAACCCTTTGCAAGGAATAATTACCGCACCTTCTGATAGGATTGAATCCAATAAACTTCTTTGCTTCCTACGAACAACATCAGGATCAGCATAAATACCTATAAGAAAATCCCATGAAAAATAATTCCACACTTCTAGGTATTCTAAAACACCCACCTGGCCACCTCTACCAGAAAAAGGGAAACGAAAGAGCCAGTATAGCAGCAGATCATAATTGAAGAAATGGAAAGAAATTACAAAATTAAAAATAAAAGCAGCTATAACATTGAGTGGTAATGATAACAAGGCCACACCTGCATTCCTGTCTGGTCGTTTCTAATTTTCAGTATCTCCAAATCTGGAGATTTTTTTCCAAATGGTAACAGCTCCATAAATGTAGATCAGTATGACTAGAAACATTTTATTCCTTGATACAGTAAACCCCACACCCTACCTAGATGTGGCTAAAGCATACCTCCTCAATCTATTGTCTGGTGTAACCTAAAAGTTGTAATGGATACAGGTAGCATGGTTGATTTTATAAGCTCCCTGCATAGTAGTTCAGTGAGACGCAAGGTTTTCTTTTTCATTACATATTACAAATCATACATGTCATCAATTCTACAGTGCTAATGATATCCATCCTCTTTTGCTTTGTTCATACGACATAACTGCTGATCAGCAATGTAAGAGATTATCAAAACAGAAGAGCTGGGCAAAATCACTAATAAAAGCAAATGCAAGAAAGGTGTAACAAGTATTAGTCTAAAGAAATAAAACTCCAAGATTGTTGTCAAAAAGATAATTTAAATTATTCACCATTTTCACGGAATCATTTCAGTCATAATGTCAACTCAGTAAACTAAAATCAAAAGAACTTGTTACATCATTTACCAAAACCGCAGATTTTGCCATGGGAGCACACTGTTGTTTCCATAATAGAAAGGTTCTCCAACTATCAAGTCAATCTACAAAGAAACAACAAATCATCAGCATTTGAAAGAAGATGGTATGGCCTTAGGCAGGCGAAGTAATATATTTGAGATATCACAAGAAGCAATCTTGGTCGAGGTTCAAGAGAAAAAAATGTTAAATTTGGATCTTCTACCTTTCTCCGACTACTTTGAGAGGTCAACAATTCACTCATCTTCTGGACTTCTACGTGATCCTTCGAATAACTATTTGAAGACGCAACAGCTTGCAAATATTGCGCACCTTTCTCTTGAAATCCTGGAAACAGTGATAGCACATGAGACCCTTTTGCAAGATGGGCGAGAGCAACAGCCAAAAATAGGCTATCATCCACAACAACGCACAGGGAGGGCATTTTCTGCTTCACCTGTAAGGAACAAAGAAACAAGATTAACTCTTAACTGACAATATGAAGTAAATAAAATTAGTAAACAACAAGCAGTTAGTTCCATGTAAAAGATAATAACATGCATGATCTTCCAAAATAAGCACATATGCTCTAGCTGATTTTGTTCTTCAGAATAATAGTTAATGCAGGAAGCAAAATGAAAAATGAAAGGATCAAAAATAACAAGAAAAAGATTAACAATAAACTTTTTTCATCAGATATTTAGAACAATATACTTGAGGAGCTACGCTTAAGAGAGCTTTTGGTTAAAATACCTTCCTTTTTGGCCCAATACTTATGGCTTTATACTCATCAGTGTCATTAAAAGCAATCATTAAGAAGAGAGGGGTTATTGCTTCTCTCTGGGTGAAAACTGGAACTCATTCTGAATCTACAAACTCTAGATCCTGGATTCGCCTGTGTATTAGATGTCAGTGTCCTTGTGGAGCGGCATATGCAGCATAAGGAGGGGGAACAATTTTATACTCATGAAGTAAAGAATCACCACACCAGCAACTAGGCATTCACAGCTGAAAGAGAGTGAGGGAGAAGGGAACTGGGAAAAGGGAAACTGAGAAACTACCAGTAAGCAGGCAACATCTGAAAGCATATTGGCTTCTGTTCATCAAAAGCAAACAAGGGTATGATCAACTAGCATGGATTGCAAACATCCGAACAGGTTTCCATTTTCAGTGTCCAGGTTAAGGTCCACAGTGTCCAATTATAAGGAACTATACTTAATGAATGTACATGTACAAATATTCTTTTGGCAGGTGGTCCCAAGGGATAGATGTGATAACTTACTGCATTTTTAATAGCATTTAGCATTGAGCATCTCCAACTGACGTCACTGTATAATGCAATTTTTTCTGGTGGCAAAGTGATTTGGTACTTCTGAGTACTGAGCTCACTTCGTCCAAGTTTCAGGTTCTGGGACAAAGTCTTCACTTCATATGAGATGCTAGTATCAGTGTGAACAGCCAGCAAATTAACTTCTTCATCCTTCAATAAAGACAAACCTTTCTTTGGGATGAACCAAACACACTGTTTCCAATGGTCACACCAGTTCTGACAACCTATAGTGCATGCAGATGAAAGCACAAATAAGGAGTTATTTTGACTGAATTTTTTTTTAGATGGTATTTTGACTGTGATATTAGAGAGCTTGTTACTCAACTTTCCATTTATAGGCATGTAAAAGATACCAACATCAAATATAATGTGAAAGAATACACCTTGGTTATATAAACAGCTTTTTAAAGTAAGACATTAACCAGGAAACTCTATACAACAATGTTGAAAAAACATCCTCCACCCGACTTTTTCTTTTGAGGTTAGGCAACAGGAGATATTTTAAAGAACCATTATAAAGTTTCATAATGCCCTTCTCCAACTGTCTGTCACCCCAGGCAGCACACTTAACATGAATGTTGTTGAAATCCATAAGTGAAAAAGCATCCAGTTATCCAAGTTGCCTCTGGAAACTACAAATTTTTTGCCCTCGTGGTAAAAGAAGGAAAAACACAGAGATACTCTACTCACGGCTGATGGACGAATTTAGTCCTTCCACACTAGATGGGCAACTTATCCATTTTGGTGCAGTGGAGTAGAAGACAGTGCCTGTTTCATCAAGCTGGAGCAACCACCTAAAAAAACCAACTCATTGTAATGTTTTCCACATAAGAATGTCAGAGCACACAATAACTTCAGCACCAAAATAATTACCATGAGATTATAGCATGAATAGTGCCAGTATCAGTAGCTTTTACACTCAGTTCTGTTTCGCGATGACTCTCTGGCCTTCTCCAAAAGTCAAAATCAAATACTTTGAAGGTTTCTGATAGCTGTAGAAATAGAAGTGAGTGATATTTCAGAAGTTGTCAATGTAGAAACATCTTTTACTCTGAAGTACTTTACCAGTTTGATGCCTTTTAATGCATCACAATGCATGGAAAATTGTTGGCGTTTGACATATAAAGCTGTATCCATCTTGTCTGGAACAAGACGAATTTCATCTAGTACTCCTTTTTCATTGTTAAACAAATCGTGCAGCTTCCACAAATCTGTGCTTTCTACCATCTGAAAGGCAAATTGGGGAAAAAATAACTGATTTACAACCACAAGAACCCAGGGGTGGCCGGCTGAGAACATACCCGATTAATTTTAGTCCATCACAAGCAAGAAATATTTGTTTTTTGATAAGTCCACACAACCAAGTAGTATGATGGCACACAAGCTATTACTCACTAGCTAAGTTTAATAAATATAAAGGGAATATCCAATTTATAGATCTGAAATGAGCTTTAGTAACTATATCCATGATGATTTTATCCAAATTTTACTAAGAACTAAGAAGCACTTGCAACTGCATCCGTATTTAAGTTGATGCAAAAATAGTAAACCCAGCCTAACAATCAGAACATACAAGTACAAGAAGCAAGCTGAACTTATAACCTGACAATAGTAACAACATGTGATGCAGAGCTAGACCTAAAAATGAGTAAATCAAAGCTAACTATAAGCAGTAAACTAAACTTACAATCTGCAAAAGAATACTTAAACATAATAGCCTTGGTCAAACACCTGACCATATATCGTTGCTCGGTAAGGCACTGTTTTTGGATTGTCTGACAGTAGGTTGTCATGAGCATGCTGCAGAGTTGGAATTAACCCTTCTCCCAAAAGCTCAGAGTCGAGTATTTCACTAACCTGAATCAAAGGGTAAACAAAGCACTCATGCAACAATGGAAGACATTTGGTTAACAATCAACCATTCAACCTATTTAAAACATAAAGAGCAATAAGCACTGGTCCAAAAAATTTAAAGCAGGCATCATTTTAAATAATGTTACATCAACAAGATCAAAAAAGGATTGAAAATTGTTAAAATATTTAAACAGTAGATTATACGTGAAATTCTGCAAGTAAAATTGCACTGATTACATAATACACTTTCTGATACCCAATTAGATGTCCTCGCAATGTATCCTGATTAGTTCATCAATCATAAGCACATGTTCAGAGGAAGTATGCCAATACTCTGAATCCTGTGTATTATAAAATTAAAAAAGGCTAGTGTACTCACAAGCATATCTGCCCGTGAAGGCATGTCCACACCAACTTCTAATTCATCTGACCTCTTGTTAATGATGCGGATTTTTCTCTGCATACCATTGGCATGCAAAACCTTCCGCATCAATTTTACCATTGGAAGATATGACTCACATGCGGTAACTATCCCCTTAGAACCCGAGCTCTCCACTGAATCTCCATGACCCATTGCTCGGGCTGCCATCATAGATAGTAGACCAGTTCCGGCTCTGCAATTCGCATTATGAAGCAGAATCTAAGATATAAATATGTTAACTCTCGAGTAACGACACATACACCCATGACAATTCTTAAGACCTCCCCAATTGTGGCAAAATTTTGTCAACAGTAAGTCATAATCTATATAGACCAAGCTTTTCTCACCTTTTTTTCCTTATTTTCTTGGTGGCTTTTACTTTATATATTACTAAGGCATATATAATCTTTCATCTAATATCATCACAAACCAATCTTTTTAGCGTTACGCTTTCAATTGTTCTTATTTCCGAAAAAGCTGAAAAGGCAAAGAGCTTAAAAGAAACCCTCCGTTTAGGTCTTGGATTTCTGCTGATCCCATTCTTATAAATTAAAGGTGTTGGCTTTTTAGTAAAAGCTCAATTATTAGCAAATACATTTCCCAAAACCATTTTTGGCCCAAGCCAAACACGCCCTTAAATAAACACATTATCAGAAAAATGTAGTGAATACCCAATATCAAGAACATGGCACGGCTTGGTTATGGTCTTATCAATGGCTTCCCTGTAAGCTTCATTTCTTCGAGTATCATTCAGCATGTCAAGGTACGAAGTATTTGCAAGAAGCTGTTGTGTATTGCTATCTCCTGAAGCCTCGTCTTCTTCAATGACGACCCATTCGGAGTTTCCTGTAAGCGGGTCGACTTTGAGCTGGAACATTCGTGACGCGGAACTCATGCTTCGGACTGTGAACGCCTTGGAGCGAGGAGATTTTGGAATGTTGTTAAAGGAACGGAAAAAGAATTTGTGGTTTAGGGTTTTAGGAAATAGGCACTGCATAGGTGTATGGAGCATGAAGAAATATTTGGTATGATGGTGTGCGTATTATTCATTTCTCCAGCAATTTTACCTTCCGAATTAGCTAAAAAAACAAAATAATCCCAAAGTTTCTGTTATAAATATATTTTATTATGGATGTTCATTTAGTACTTCATTGTAAATAAGTTTCCTGAAGAAGCTTATCCATATGGAATTCCACCGTAAATATGTTTATCTATTTAAGTACTCTGTTGGAAATAAGCTTCATGAAGAAGTTTATCACTTCGATACCCGGTTATGGATAAACATTATTTCCAGTAGAAGATTATTCATACCGAATATAATAAGCTTATCCTTTCAGTACCCAGTTATGGATAAATATTACCCCGGTAGAAAATTATCCATACCGGGTATAATAAGCTTATCCTTTCAGTACCCAGTTATGGATAAACATTACCCTCGGTAGAAGATTATCCATATCGGGTATAATAAGCTTATCCTTTCAGTACTCCGTTATGGATAAACATTGCTCTCAGTAGAAGATTATCCATATCTGGTATAGTAGCAGCTTACACAGCAGCTTCCTTTCTTCTATAAATAGAAGAGATTTCAATTCATTATGTACATCAGTTTGAATTCGAATAATATATCAGTTTCTCTCTATACTTGTCTTTACTTTATAGTCTTTATTTTATAACACGTTATCAGTACGAGACTCTGCCATCTCGAGCAAATATTTTGAAAGTATTTGAGGTAAGAACTTTCTTTTCCTAAATAATGTCAAATCTTTCTAAACTTGAATTTGTAGCCCTGGATATATCGGGCAAAAACTACGTGTCTTGGGTGCTTGATGCTGAAATTCATCTTGATGTGATGGGTCTGACAGACACCATCAAAGACAAAAATCAGGCATCAAACCAAGACCGTGCCAAAGCAATGATATTCCTACGCCATCACCTTGATGAGGGCCTGAAAATAGAATATCTTACTGTTAAAGATCCAGTCATACTATGGAATAATTTGAAAGATAGATATGACCACCTGAAGATGGTCGTTCTTCCACATGCACGATATGATTGGACTCATCTAAGATTACAAGATTTTAAATCTATCAGTGAGTATAATTCTGTTATGTTCAAAATTATTTCCCAATTGAAGTTATGTGGTGATAATATTACTGATCATGATATGTTGGAGAAAACTTTCACCACTTTTCATGTCTCGAATATGCTCCTGCGGCAGCAATATCGAGAGATGGGATTTAAAAAGTATTCTGAACTTATCTCACATCTTCTCATAGTCGAGCAACATAATGGGCTATTAATGAAAAATCATGAAAGCCGACCTACTGGTTCTTGTCCATTCCCTGAGTGAATGAGACGAACTTCCACCAGGCTAAACGTGGAAAAGGTCGTGGCCCCAGTTGTGGTCATAGTCGTGGTCGGGAAAGAAACTCTAATCATGGTAATAATAATGCACCAAAGAACATTCCTCACCACCAGCAGTGGAAAAGGAAGGAACAAAAGCATGAAGCGGTGCAAGCACCAAATGCAGAAAATGCATGCTATAGATGTGGAGATAAAGGGCACTGGTCACGTACCTGTCGTACGCCAAAGCACCTGGTTGAGCTTTATCAAGCCTCCCTAAAGAAGACAGAGAAAAATGTTGAAGCAAATTTTATTTCTGAAGATAATTTAGACTTCGTGCATTTGGATGTAATTGATTACCTTACACTCCCAGAAGGAGAAACAAGTCATGTAATCGGTGGTGAATCTGTAGAAATGTAAATATTTTAATTTTTGTTATTTGTAATAGATAGTATGGTTATGTAATTGTTGTACATAAAGAAAAATTATGATTTGATAATGATGTTTACTATAATATATCTTGTTTATGTCATTTTGAAGAATATGGATAACATTATTAGATCAACTTAAACTCTAGCAGAGTTTGCAAGAAATATACAACCACAAGAAGTGGTTATATTTCGTATATCTCATTGTAATTATATTTTGTTAACTACCAGAAGTGGTATATGCATATGATCACCAGAAGTGATAATTTAGGCTTTCTATGGTTACAATTGAAGATAAGCTACATAAATATTCTCTATATTAAATGCACGCCTCGATTTGCTCCTGAAGTAGTAAATATTTTAAAAGAGGTTGAGGCATCACAATTTGATGTGATTAATGCGCATTCAGATAATTATGTTCGATTTCCTGAAGGATGAGAACTTTTGATAATATTAATCCATTCCCTGAAGTGAATGTGACAATACTAATAAGTCGGGTAAATATGAACGCGCTCTTGATGTGAATACATTACAATTCACCTCCGGAAGAGTTAATATAATTGAGAGAATATATACTCACTATTTCATATTTTAAATTTGCTCCTGAAAAAGTAACACAATTGAAATTGCCTCCTGAAGTGGAAAAATATTATGAAGAGGAGTTTTCGTGTGCTTAAACAATTGTTTTACATTGTTTATTTGATTGTGATTTTCTCTCATGACACCAGCAATGTCTGAGCAATATTTGATAGTACAAAATGTATCAACAACTCCTGAAGAGCTAAATGTTTGCCTAAAGAATACATGACACCAGTAGTGCCAGATAAATATTAGATTGTGGATAATAAATGAAGGCTCTCGAAGAGCTTATATACAAATATGTCATTCATATTATATGATTATGGTCAAAACATATGTTGTAGTAAATCTGAAGTTTACTAATACAAATGGCTATCATATTTAGACTACAAATGATTGGAAGATTGATAATCTTCATGTTTCCACAATCATAGGGGGTAAAATAATATGTATGTGAGAAGTTACCTGCCTTATTCTTTAATTTGTACTATATCATGTATCACAGTAAACCAGAAGTTTACTAAAGCAAAAGTTTATGCCATAGTAAATCAGAAGTTTACTAAGTGATAGCACATGACATGATAAACTTGAAGTTTTCATTTGCCATTTTTAAATGAGTTATTTGAGAATTCAGATAAGCATATACTAAAGAACTAGAAGATTCTTCAGGAATTCTCATGTGTTGCTTGTTCTCATAATGAATTGATTATACCAGCTAAAGTTGGGACTAAGACCCCTGATTCTGAAATATATAAAAGGTGAATATGGGCCCGTTCACCTATCATGTGAACCACTTATAAGTGCATATATGAGATGGTTACATGTGTAATTATTGTCAACTTGCAGTTGACATTTGGAATTGTTTTTCTCGATTAAGAGCATAATTTTCAGATTATGAAATCAAGACAGTTCATCTTGATAATGCTGGTTTATATCCAAGCTGGTTTAGCATTGAATACCTCCTATTAATGGCTAAACCATTGCTTATGAGAACAAAGCTTCATGTGTTGGTCTAAGATTTTCTAAATTGTATATAGCAGCACTTGTATGCATCAGATCAACAATATATGATAAGTCCTCCCTTCACAATTGGTTTAGGATCAGAAACCAAATATTTTTACTATCTTTTGTTGCGTGGTATATGATTAATTTCTCTACCATAATACACAAAGATATGTTTCCCAAAGATGATTGGGGATATATGTTAGTTTTTCTAACATTTGGGGGATGGAATAAACAGTTGAAAAATATGCTATATGAATCGAATTATCATGATCCTCACTTAGAAGATAATTCAAGTCGAATGTCAGAAGCATTTGCTGATCCAAAATTAAATATCATATTTCAGCTGCAAATGCTCCTATTAAAACTAAAGTCCCTGAAGGATAGAGTTTACTGTACGCATGAAGCGTGGTAGACCAATCGGTTCCAAAGGTAACAATCCTTGAAAATAGTAGGAGCTAATGATCAAAATGAGGAGGAAATAAGCTCTAGACGAGCCCACGACATAACATTTCATGAAACTCCCGAAAAAGTTCAAGTACCTGAAAATAAAGAAAGTGATGAGATCTCCACAAGTTATGTCGCTTCGGAACTGACACAAAATGATCGTCGACGATATATTTAATACAATATAGTGCACAATATTGTAAAAGATTGTGAGGATCGGACTAGCAGTCCAGACACTTGAAGATGTCATACCATTTAGATACAAGTCTTAACCTATATAACTTATTTGGCTAAATCTATATGAAGATCCTTGAAGGATTGAAAATGCCTGAAACATATAATTCAAAGTCTTGAGAAATGTACTCGATCAAATTATAAATATCTTTGTACGGTTTAAAGCAATCTGTGCGCGTGTGGTATAATCGCCTCAGTAAATATTTGTTGAAAGAAAGTTACATAAATTCTGTTATTTGTCCATGTATTTTTATAAAGAAAATGTCATCAAAATTTGTTACACTTGCTGTTTATGTTGGTGACATAAATCTTATTGGAACTCCGGAAGAGCTCCAAGAGGGTCTTAAAAATGTTTTTACATGGACAAAGTGTACCCATTAAGTACACCAATGAATATTCAATCACTTGAAGTGAATAAGGATCCGTTCCAACCTCTAGAAGAGGATGAGGAGCTCCTTGGTCCTGAAATACTCTATCTCGGTGTAGATGATGCACTTATTTATCTTGCTAATGCTAACAAAAGTGGTGCAGATCGTAATGGTAATGCAGATGCAGGTTATTTATCCGATACCCATAAAGCTCGATTTCAAACCGGCAAACAGGGAGTGCATATGATTGAGATCAGTGATTCATTCGAGAAACATGTGGGTTGGAATGTGATAAATGACCCACAATATTATACAGAGACAATGTTTCATGCATAGCACTATTAAAGGGAGGATTTATAAAAGGAGATAGAACGAAGAACATTTCACCAGAATTATTCTACATACATGATCTTCAGGAAAATTGTGACATTGATGTGCATCAAATTAGTTCAAGTGACAATCCAGCAGATTGTCTTTACCAACATCAATTTTTGAGAATATGGTATACAAGATTGGAATGTGGAGACTGAAATATTTGAAATAAGGTTTTCTTCAGGGGGAGTAAAATGCGCGTTGTACTCTTTTTCCCTTACTAAGGTTTTTCCCACAGGGTTTTCCTTATAATGTTTTTAATGAGGCAACCAACAATGCGTATTACTAAATATGTGTACTCTTTTTCTTTCACTAGGATTTTTTCCCACGTGGTTTTTCCTAGTAAGGTTTTAATGAGGCACATTATCTTTTAGTGAACATCCAAGGGGGAGTGTTATAAATATATTATATTATGGATGTTCATTTAGTACTCCATTGTAAATAAGCTTCCTGAAGAAGCTTATCCATATGGGACTCCACCGTAAATATGTTTATCTATTTAAGTACTCTATTGGAAATAAGCTTCCTGAAGAAGCTTATCACTTCGATACCCGGTTATGGATAAACATTACCCCCGGTAGAAGATTATTCATACCGGGTATAATAAGCTTATCCTTTCTGTGAGCACGTGATTTTTGTTTTACGCGACAATCGCTCCAAAAAGAATTAAAAATGTATGTGTCATGCGTAATTTAAACCATGAACCGTTTGTTAGATGGAAAATTACAAAAAATACGCATTTTTTCTTTTGTCCTGATTTGTTGCCGTGTTTAATTTTGCCTACTTTTAACATTTTATCCGCGTGAAATAAATATGTTAAGTGTTAATTAGTGGTGCTTGGTTTTATTTAATTAGTTTGTGTATTTAGGAAATTAGAAATAAAGAAAAAGAAGACAAAATTTGTTATAAAATGAATTTGGGTCGTGCCCATTTCAAAAATCTGGAGCCCAATTGAACAGCCCAAACCCCCAGTCCGAACAGCCCACCCCAGGACACAAAACGACGTAGTTTAACACCAAAACTACGTCGTTTCAAGGCCGATCCATCTCAACCATTCAAACCAAACTGATCCAACGGCCAAGATCTCACACCCCGTACCCACTAACTAACCCGACCCGTCTTATCCAAACCGACCCCCAAGCTCTGAATGAGAAACGACGCCGTTTCCTCATCAAAAGAAAGATCTGAGCCTTCCATCTCGCCTCATCCAACGGCTAAGATCAACCCCTTCCAGCCATATATAAGCCCGTAACATACCCTGCCCCCCTATCCTAACCCCAGCCTCCGTCTTCAACCTCATTCCCCATCAAACCCTAGAGCCGCCCCTGTATCCTTCACCATGGAAGCCGGCGGCACGGACGCCGGTGACCTCGCCCCTAACACCGTAGAACCCCCTTTACATCCTGAACCCAAATCTATCAACCACACACCTCGAATCCTATCTCACCTTCTCGAATCTTCATTCGAAGATTCGAGTCGGAACCTAATCTACACCAATCTGCCCTAAATTCATACCAGACACTCCCCAGACCCCCCTCGTGACCAAACCATACTTGGTTTGGTCCGAATCTGACCAGGGGAGTATGAATCCCGGATCTGAGTTTGGAACTTTGTAGTTCTTCATCACTGGCCTATGTCCATCCAAACCAAAGAGATTAAGGTCTAATGGACCTTAATCGAAGTGTTTCTCATCTGAGAAACACTTCGATTAAAGTCCGTTCACCCTTAAGAAAGTCTGTCCAAGTTCGAGTCAAGGTTTTTGATTTTTCAAGACTTGAGGTGAGTCTTGCTTGCTTTCTTTATTTCTGTTTGGTCCATGTGAGTGATTGAATGGCTGTTCATGTTTTGTTTCAATTTGTATCTTTGAATTTTTACCAACTTCTGTTTGTCCACTTTGCTTGAACCACGGTGTTTGTTTGAACCCCTCCTATTCTGATAAGGCATGTGTACTGGTCGTGTTCCAAATTTGTATTCATTAACTGATTCCTTGAAGTATAATTTTGTTTAGCCAGTACAATTCAAGTCATGTGCCCTATACTTTGAATGTCTGATTTTTGGCTACGATTGTGTATGTTAATGCTAATATAGTCGAGTCGACATGAGTCGTCAATTAGTTTCAACTGCCTGAACAAAATAAATCGATTTGCTTCTGTTGAACATTTGCCTGAATCAATTAAGAACCAAGTTCAGTTACTTATAGTTGTTAATATGATTTCAGAAACCTAAGGCTTGATCTGTAATTGAAATCTGAGTTGATAGCATGTGCACTTGTGCACAGCATGTGCATTGTGCACTGCCTGGTCCCTGTACAAAGGGCTCTTGATTTAGAAATGGTTTGACAGCATATGTTGTCAGATATATTCTACTACCCATGCTTGCTTTTAGTTAATAAAATAGGAAAGGAAAGCCTGCCAAGGAATATTGATGGGGTTATATACTTAAATAACTAATTGAGATCTGAAAAGGTAAAAGACACATGGGAGGGGTACTGTGACATTTGGAAAAGAGGCTGTTAAAAGAGATGGTGTCGAGGCTTATAAAAGGAGACAGAATTAGAGGCAGAGAAGGAGGAGGATATACATACACTGTGAGAATAAAAAAAAAGAGAGATACAGAGAGAGGATCAGACCTGAAAAGAAAATATACACACACAGTGAGGGGATTGGGAACTTGAAGAGCTGAAAAGGAAAAACAAAAACACAGATAGAGAGAGGTTAAGGGATAGAAGCTATACAACCAACAATCAGAAGCTTTTTCCTCCTATTATTACTGGGTTTCAGTTGTTAAACCTGTTTCAAATCAATTCTGATTCTTTAAAATTCCAGTTGTGTCTATTAGTCGAGTGTTTTCATTGGTTTACTACTGGTCTGGTCTGTTTGGATTTCTGTTTCTATTCCACTGGGTGTTGCTGCTATTTGGCTATTACTTTCTATTGGCCATATTTGCATCTCTGCACTCGAGCCTGTTTCTTGCTATTTGTTTTGCCTGCTGCTATTCTGCCCTGTTGCTGTTGGTGCTGTTACTGCTGCTGCATTTGTTCATTGTTACTCTACTGATTGCCCTTTTTCTTCAATTGCAAATATTCCCAGGTACACAACCTTTGAACCTTGTATTGTTGAAAGTTTGAAGTTGAAGCAGAAATAAAGGAATGAACGCCAGTTTATGTTATAGCATTGGTGTAAAAAGATAGTTCGAATGTTGTTTGGGCCTGTATTCTTACTGTGAACTGCAAATATTCTGTAAGAACTAGCATACATTTTGTTTAAGATGAACTGTTAGATAGCATGGCTCAATAGTAATGACAGTATGACATGGACAACATGTTTTGATTTAGTATACATTCAGTTCAAGTATAACACTTGTTTGATTTAGTATGACTGTATAACATAGAGTCATGGTAAGCATTGTATGTATTTTGCCTAGACCACTGAATTGACAAAACTGCGATACTGGGGTCCGGGATAAATGTATCCCCAAACAAACTCCCATACAGTCACACTAAGAGTATGGCTATGAATGCCAGTTCTCTTGTCAGTTCATTCGTTCCAATACAGGTTCGATACTGGGTTTCGTTACAGATTTTTATTTCGAAATGATGTAATGATTGTTGAGAAAAACTGATAATCATTTTTGAGTTCAATTAGTAGTAATTTTTCCTAATAAAACAGCCGATTTCTTTATCAATTTCGAATAGGTTAGAGTGTTAAGAATAGAACTTGGAGGTCGTTAAAACATAACTCAACATATGTTGTTAGTTTGTTTGCAATCTCACTTAGCGAATTAATAAGCATATTCACTTGTTGAAGACAAAGCATGCCGTAGCTCTCACCTCATGAACAATCAATCAAGTAATCAAACAAGTTTAGGTTCGGCAAACATAATAAGGATTCAGTCCGTATTTGTCTAAACCAACAAAATTCGGCATCATCCTTCCCTTAAAAGATAAATGTAGTAAAATGTAGTTCTTGTAGGGTACCCTTCTAAAATAATGAGACGAGCCTCGCCAAATCAAAAGGCAAATTGCGGGGCCCTCAATAATTGGTCATAATAAATACTTAGAATTTGGGACGGGCTGTTTAGTGAATTCCACTGCCCTCCCCGAAGACAATAACTCGTTAGATTCTTTAGGCGCGACTTAATCAAATCACATTCTTAAATTCGGGTGTGCATTTATGTGACCCAATTTCAAATCTCAACGGAGTCGAAATGTGTTAACAACTACGGGTGCATTGATTGTGACGTGGTTCGAGATACATTTTCACGACGTTGCAATTCTATAAAAGTAAATGATAATAATAAAAGCGGTTAAAACTTAATAAAAGCACATAAGTCACAACATGTATTTAAATCAGATATTTAGCCATTATAACAATTTAAGCGACCGTGCTAGAACCACGGGATTCGAGGGTGCCTAACACCTTCCCTCGGGTCAACAGAATTCCTTACTTAGAATTTCTGGTTCGCAGACTTCATTTGGAAAAGTCGAAAATTTCCTCGATTTGGGATTCAAGATAAACCGGTGACTTGGGACACCAAAAGTCAAACCTTTCCCAAGTGGCGACTCTGAATTAAATAAATAATCCCATTTCGAATATTGTCACTTAAATTGGAAAAACTCCACCCGCGCATCTTATCCCTCGGGGCGGGGCGCGCAAAAAGGAGGTGTGACACTTTCAGTACCCAGTTATGGATAAACATTACCCCCGGTAGAAGATTATCCATACCGGGTATAATAAGCTTATCCTTTCAGTACCCAGTTATGGATAAATATTACCCTCGGTAGAAGATTATCCATATCGGGTATAATAAGTTTATCCTTTCAGTACTCCGTTATGGATAAACATTGCTCTCAGTAGAAGATTATCCATATCTAGTATAGTAGCAACTTACACAACAACTTCCTTTCTTCTATAAATAGAAGAGATTTCAGTTCATTATGTACATCAGTTTGAATTCGAATAATATATCAGTTTCTCTCTATACTTGTCTTTACTCTATAGTCTTTATAGTCTTTATTTTATAATAGTTTCCTAATTAATTTACGACCATTTCTTAAATAGTCTTATTATTTAATCAAGAGGCAGACTTCTTATATTTTCGTTCCTATCTTAAAATAATTCGATGCTAAAACACCGTAATTTTGAAAACACGGCCGCTTTTTCTTCTTTTTTAATCACATAAAAAGGAGAAATGCGTATAAGTTAAAGCTATCTTCAAGTTAAAAGAAACTCATCTAAGGTATTCATTACTATTTGTGGCGTGGAATAAACAAGTTAAGAATTGACGTTACTAGGAGTCCGTTTGGCCATGATTTTTTTTTATTTTTTTTCAATTTTTTTTTTTATTTTTTCTCGACATCAGTGTTTGGCCATAAAATTTTCAATTTTCACTTAAAGATGAATTTTAAAAATTTTCAAATATTTGAAAAACTCCAAAAAGTTATTTTTCAAAATTTTCAGTCAGATCACTCACAAAAATTCAAAAACAACACAAAATTATATTCATGTCCAAACACAAATTTAATTTTCAAATATCATTTTCACTTGAATTTTTTTTACTTTTTTCGGAATTTTACAATTTTTATGTCCAAACGCCGCCTACTAAAAAAGTAGAAACTGTAAATGAATAAACTTTTGTATTACTAGATAAATTTGGGATATATTATTACCCTTGAAAATAATCACCTAATTAATATGCTAGAAATCATCAAGATACGTTTATGTTATATGCTAAATAGTTAGAAGGGGTAGATTAGACATTTCACTCTGAAGCAGTTATACGATTAGGGGGGGGGGGGGCAGAAGTGGTTAGTCTGTTAGAAGTCGTTAGTGAGCTCAGTAGTAGAAGAATAACTATAAATACAAATATGTTGTAAAGGCTGGATATGTTGAATCAATAAACTCTTCTCTCTTATTCTTAGTCTTAATTATCTACAAATATTGAAGTGTATTATTCAGAGATTATTCTTCTCCCTAATCTCTTAGATTCACTTTCAATTTCAACCTTCATTGTTTAAAATACGCAACACTGGTATCAGAGCTTGCGAACCTTGGCCATAAACCATGCCGGAAACAACTAGAAACGGTGAATTACGACGGGATGTAGATGAAATTAGAGAGCAGGTTCGGCTATTGGGTGAACGTCATGACGATGTGATCAATGAAATTCGACAATTGGTGGCAGCAATGGCGACTAATATTTCAGCTCTGGTGACCTCAGCGACTCCAGTCGCACCAGCTCCAGTCAATGGTGGTGGATTACATACAACAGGAAACATGTTTAATGGAGGTAATATGTATGCTCGTATAGAATTCCCAAAATTTAATGGTGAGGATTTAAAAGGGTGGGTGTATAGGTATGAATAATTCTTTGAATATGATAACACCTCTAAAGAACAGAAGCTTAGGCTTACTTCTATTAATCTGGAAGGGAGGGCTTTACAGTAGCATCAATCGATGATGAAATCTAAAGTAGGAAGAAGATTACCTAATTGGGGAGATTATGTGAGGTCTTTGTATCTGAGATTTGGGCATAACTTGTATGATGATCCCCTCTCTGAATTACTGGGGTTAAATCAAACTGGTGGAGTTCAAGAATTTTTAGATCAATTTGATGGACTGCTTAATCAAGTAGAGTTGTCTAAGGAGTACTCCATCAGTTGTTTCTTGAAGGAATTAAAACCAGAAATCGAAGTTCATGTGAGAATGTTAGCCCTAAGAACATTGATGAAGGCTTACAGTTTCGCGAAATTAGCTGAACATTCACTACAACTACAGAGGAATCAAAATCATATGATCATGAGGCCTTCTAAGCCTATACTCCCAAATCCTAACACCTTTTGGAACTCAAGTTCGAGAAGTATTCCCAACGCCAACACTCTGGTAGTGGGAAAGGGACATAATTAAGCAAACCTCCTAATGCTTACGGGCGACCAGCAGTAAAGTCATCAAGGAGGGTTACAAGTACAGAAATGGATGAGAAAAGGGCAAGGGGACTATGCTTCTGGTGTGATGAAAAATACACACCTGGCCATGTGTGCAAGAAACAAAAACAATTGTTTATTATAGAGGTAGAGGAAGGTGGTGAAGAAGGGGAAGTGGATGAGTATGTGGTAGAAGAGGAAGCCTGCGAAGAATCAAATCTTAGTCCCCAAATGTCAGTTCATGCTCTTGATGGAACTGTAGACTACAAGACTATGAGAGAGAAATGGGGAATAAGAGGAAAAATGGTCCATGTGTTGATAGATTCTGGTTCGACACATAACTTTATGGACATTGACATTGCAAAGAAACTCGGATGCAAGCTGGACACTATTACCACTTTCTCAGTGTCAGTAGACAACGGGAGTAAGGTGCACAGCTCTTTCATAAGTAAAGGAGTAGCATGGAGGATGCAAGGGGTATTATTCAAGGCTGTCATGTTAGTCATGCCACTAGGGGTGCTAATGTGGTATTGAGTATTCAGTGGCCCATCACGCTAGGGGATATTAAGTGGAACTTTAAACAATTGAAGATGGAGTTCCAAATAGGGGGCAAAAAGGTCTCATTGAGAGGCAGTCAACCATGCACATCCAAAGTAATTGGAAATAAAAATGGAGAAGCTACTGAATAGAACTGGTAGCCTAAGTATGATGCTAGTAGCTGATGTACAACCAGTTAGTAGAGGAGTAGCATGCTTCAGCTCTCAGCAAGTGGAAGTACCTGAGGAACTACAAAGATTGCTGGACCAATATTCAGGGTTGTTTGCAACCCCTAATAGCTTACCTCCTCACAGAGATCGTGATCATAAGATCATCTTGAAGGAAGGGACACCACCAGTAAATGTGAGACCTTATAGATATCCATCAAACCACAAAGATGAGTGATAAGTTGGTATTTACCAACTTATCTTGTCTTTAAGACTATATATTTGCTATGTTTGAGTGATAAAATCGTGTGTTTGATGTCATTTACTTTTATTTTATAGGTTGTATGTGAATTAGAAGTAATGGTGAAGAAACCAAGTGAAAACAAGTCAAAAAGGAGCTACAATGGACAATGAGAACCTGCCCAGTGATTTACCCTTCGCGAACGCGAAGAAGTAGGAAGTCAAACCTTCGCGAACGCGAAGTACCTACTGCGAACGTGAAGCATCAGAACTCAAACCTTCGCGAACGGGAAGGATCAAAAGCGAATGCGAAGCTCAAGGAAAACAAACCTTCGTGAACGCGAAGAAAAAAATGGGCAGTTCTGGAAATTCACAACTTTGACTCCAAACCATTTAATACCCAAACCAGCTCATTTGTAAGGGATCATTTGGCTTATTTTCAGTCTTAGGACTAGAGAGAACAAGGTTGAAAGCTAGGGTTTATGCACTTACACTTGGGTTTTGAAGATTTGAAGATTGTGGTTAAGAATTTCTTACTCATTTCTTCATTTCCTTGCTTTGTATTGAATATCTAAGTGTGTAGTATTGTATTCAACGCTTGAATCTTGTTTATGGAAATAGTCATATTTAAAGAGTAGATTAAATACCTTGTTGTGCTTATGTATTGAATGATTTTTATTCTTTTATAAAGTGAGCTATTATTTCTTTAATTATTCTTGTTCTTTAATATTTTCATAGGGATTAGCTAACCCTATGACTCGCCTATTAACTCCGAATTAATTTTGGGAAAGATTATTTGGGGTTGGAAAAGATTAATTAACAAAAACTTGAGGCTTTAATCCTTATTTTATAGATTCTACCTAGGGATAGGATTGAACTACTTGTAGCCATATCCGAGTGTGCTTGATCTCTTAATTGTTTTAGGGATAATTCAATCGGGAAGTCTTGTTAGTCTTTGGAAGAAGCTAATATAGAATTATTACCCGTGGCTAATTAACATAAACTCGCTCATATTTGTAAAATCGTGAAATACATTGGAATGTTACTTGAGTGTAATTCCCGATGCATCCATACTTGTAGCCATTGATCATTTTACTTACTTTCTAGGTTAGTTTACATTTTCGCATTTTAAAACAATTCTAAGTGTTTGGCATTGCATAACAAGTGATAATTCTCTTACATTCCTAATCGCCTACATATTGTTCTCTGTGGGATTCGATCCCGACTCATAGTTGGGTAAATTATATTGCATGTGACCGTATCCATTTACTTTTTAGTAGTGGATTTGGACGTCAACAAAATTGACATCGTTGACGGGGAACAATTTGGCGTAATTTAGGTTGTTTGAGAAATAAGCGTAAGTGCTTTGGTCCATACTTGTGAATATTTGTGTAATTAATTTTACATATCTTGGTCTATTTTTATTGATAGTTTCTTGTTTATTTTCTTAATTTTAAAAAATGGCATCATATAATGAAAATGGGTCGGATGGTAGTTGTTCATACTTTGATGACCCATGTCCTTATTGTAGAAGACCACACTCGTGGAAAAATTGTTTAAATTCTCCCGAGGGTGGATTGTGCACACAGTCTCAAACCCATAAGTGGAGTATTTGTGATAAGTGTGGTCGTCAAAATGGTTATTGGGAGTATTGTGCTCATTTGTCCTTCTCTTTCCCAAGCCCCTGCTACGATGATTCTACTTTTTGTGATAAAAATGATAGGGCTATGGAAGTGGAAAAAGTTGAGCATGGTCAAAATGGAGAGTTCAAGCTCATGTTAGAATGCCTAATTGAAGGAGAAAACAAAGAACAAAGTGCCTTGGAGGAGCTTTGGAAAATAGTCTCCAAAATGACTTGGCACTTGAAAGGTTGTACTCACAAATGGAAGAAGTGCTTGAAGCTTTAGAGGTCCAAAAAGCCTCGGAAGTTAATGATATCCAAGAATTTTCCTTAGATGTGGAAGCCAAAAATCCTTCCTTGGCGCTTGATCAAAACCAAGAAGAACTCTCAAATGCTCAAAATGAGAAGATGATGCTCATGTTGGAGACCATTCTTGCAAATGAGGAGAAGTACAACTTTGCACTCGAGGACTTGAAACAAAGATTGAATCACAATGATGAACATATCCGCACTTTGAAAGATCAAATGAAAATATTGGTTGAGGCTCACTATACCCACCAACTTGAGAGTGTGGAAGGAAGTCAAGAAGAGTCCGATTTCGAGGAAGAAAGTGAGCTATACTTTGAGGAATCAATAATTGAACATCCGTCAACTGACTCCATGAGTATTAGTGATACCAATAAAAATATGAAATTAGAGTCAACCGGTGTAAATGAAAATATGATTGATATTGACTCTAATCCGAGGGAAAAAGAGGATGTCAAAATCTGTGAAGAATTGCAACTTGGAGGTTTGATGTCACATTACAAGCATTTTTCAACATTAAAATTGTATGGTGATATAGGAATTGAACTACACGAGTCAATGAGGGATTGTGAGGAGGAAAGACAAAGACCATATATCTTACAATTTGAGGGAACAAGAAGGCAAAATGACATTCCTCACATGAAAGCCATGAAGTGCAAAATGAAGAAATTAAGTCTTGGCTTGATCATCTACTTACCACCCCCACCGCTCGTGGTCACAATCTTGATTCCAAGTTGGGTGCCCAATTCATATCATCCAAGTGGTGAGAAAAGTGGTAAAGTTATTTTGTGTCGTGCCACGACGTTAAATGCGGCGCTTGGTGGGAAGCAACCTATCGTTTTCAAAATTTTTAGTGATTTTTGAAATTTTCTTTTTTTAGAATAGTTTAGAATATTATTTTTAACTAATCTACCAAGTTTTAGATTTTTTGGAGTTGATTTGAGTAGGTCAGAGTGGTCCGAAGAGCCAAAACCAGTAGCTGTGAGAACTGTAGAATTGCATAAAAGTAACTCTTCACGTCCGCGTGGGCATTTTTGCGTTCGCGTAGGTTACCAAAATTTTAAACCTTCGCGTTCGCGCTTACTCCCTCATGTTCGCGACCCGTTCACAGTTTTTATGCTTCGCGTAGGCAATAGAGCCCTCGTGAACGTGTAGGGTCAGGTAAATTAAAATACAAAAGACTACTAGAAATAAGAAACTCACTGTGCAGGGCCCTTCGAAGGTGCCCTGTTACTACTGTGCAGGGCGTGCAAGTCCATTTCATCCCTGAGATAATCAATAGAATTTATGGCCTTCCCAATGCTGATAATGAGGTCTACAGAGACAAAGCTAAAGCAGGAGGAAACCAGTGGCTAGTGGATAAGTTACATGATGGGGTTACCCCGAAGTGGATGACAATGCACAAGGGAGTTGATTCCCATGATTTCACAGTTGAGGCAAAAACATGGCTATCTAATATCTGTGCAAGAGTGTCGCCCTCTACAAATGATACTGATGTGACACTAGAGAGGGCACTAATTATTGCTGCTATCATGGATGGACTGCCTGTGAACGTGGGGGAGCACATTGTTCGGGAAATTGAGGAAGCCACTCATGGGAGGTCCAAGAGTCTATTCTTCCCATCCTTGATCACTCGACTATGCTATGATGTTGGGGTGCCAAAACGCCCAAATGATGTTGAGAAAGGTTCAGGAAAGCCAATGATTCATCCTTTGCTGAAAAGGGGAACCAGTGATAAGCAGAAAAAAAGAGAATTGATGTTACATCCTCTTCATTTGGGCAGTTCTCTGAGGCCACCACTGATCCCGCCGAATCCTTTGCACCTGCATCAGGGTCCTTTGATCCCATGGGACCGCTCCAGTCCGGCCCTCACACTATGCGCCACTTATCCAGTCAGATACATGGAGTAGATATGCATATTAGGCACCTTATAGCTGGCCTTCCTATTGGTCCACCTTGGGCTAACATATCTACTGGCATTGTTGCCCCACCTTCCATAGAGGATATGGTCAAAGAGCAAAACGCAATCACGGCAAGGTGGAGGCCATTAACACCAGGTTGGAGAATATGAGTCGCTGGCAAGGAAATATTGAGAAGAGGCAGAGAAAGTTCAAGGAGCACGAGAAGAAGAAAAGTAAACTTTTGTCCAAGATGATGCACAAGCTGAGTACATTTTGTGGTTCACATGAATAGGAGGATGATGATGATGCAGATTTGGAGCTCAAATTTTCCGCCACCTCCAGCTCCGACTGATGCGGTTTCAGGGACACCTCCTTCATTTTATCTTATTTTGATTAGTTGCATTGAGGATAGTACAACACTTTAGGTTGGGGGTGACTCATTTAGATATGATGGATGTATGCGGAGCATGAACAATTTTTTTTCTTCTTGGTTTGTGTGATAACTTGTGTAGATTGGTCGATGTTTTAGTTAGTTTATTAATTGTCATTTAGTATGTTTACTAGCTTCTTGAGTTTTTATTTTTATATATAGTATGTTTTAGTGACTTGAGGTTTACTAGCTTCTTAATTTTTTGTTTATATAGTATGCTTTATTTTGGTGGTGATATCCTTGGTTTTCTTTGTACCACAGTTCTTTTTTCAAGGATCCCAATTTTCTTTTTGAAGCGGATAACTGTTAGTAAATTTTTGTCAAATTTTCCCGATGATGGATAGATAGACGATTTTCTTAAGGGAATTAGTCTTGTAGTTTATATATAGCTTATGTTAATTTAGGAAGAATAAATGGTTTGAGTTTAGGTTTGTGCCCATTGACCGAGTTGTGGCTTGCTTGGTACCAACACGGTTTAAACCTCGGCATATGAATTTTTGGTCATTGAAAAAGAAAAATAATTGAAGTAAATATCATTGTCATGACTTTTAGACTCAAATTTTGGCTCTTTGATTCACTAAATAGCTTCCTATGCTATATGTAACCTCTTTGAGTCATTGGTTTCAATTGGATTTTGGATTTGTATTCCACTTGAGTGTTTATGTGCCATGTGTGGTAAGATTCATTGTGAGTTCTTTTGCATTATTTGTAGTCTAGAACTTGCCCGGAATGTGCTTCAAGGAGAAATCATAGACTAACTTGGTTTGAAAAATGATATTAGGCCTTCCTTGGACCGCTATTGTGCCCTAAATTTCCTACCCTTGAATATTTTCCCTAGTCAACCCATTTTGAGCCTTTAACCTTGTTCTTTGGCAACCATGTTACAAGATTTAATCCTTTGTTCTTTATTGATCTAGCTTTTGGCACCCTACCTCCCTAAGTAATTTGAAAGCGTAAACATAGGCTAAAAACCTAAGTTTGGGGGTGAAGGTTGGAAAAGTTGTGATATGAAAGTTGCTAAAAAAAAGTGATAGATAAAAAAAAAGAGTGAAACCTTCCTTGATTTTGAAAAGGAAGGAAGAAAAAAAATAAGAAGTTGTGAATAAAGGGAAGATTAGGCGTGGAATGAAAAGTGAAGAAGGGATGGAAAATGTTTTTGAAGGAAGTGAACTTTGATTGTAAATTTTGTAGTGCTTGGGGAGGTTTTGAGTCACTCGAACCAAAAGAGTGCCCTACCTTAACCAAAAGCCTAAACTACAATCCTTTAAGTCCTAATTGATTTTGAACCAAGTTATCTACATTAGCGGAGAAATACATGAAGGGCAAGCCTATGGTACTACTTGTATGCATTTGAACATCTTTGTGAGAGAGAGTTAATTCTTTCCATTTGATATTCCATTATTGTTTTGAATTAAGATTTATGAAGGGATTCTCTCTTAAATGTGAGGGCACATGAGATTTGAGTTGTGAATTTAATCCCATTTTCAATTGGAAGTAATGACCAAAGAAAGTGTTGCACCCATGTTTTCGTACGTGGAAGTACGCCATAATTAAATTGATATAAAATCGGAAATGAAAGGTTACGTCCCGCATTTTTGTACGTTGATGTTTCGTCGTAAGTTAATCGACGTAAGCTCGGGAATGAGATCATTTTGGAATCATATGTATTAGGCTATTTCAAATAATGAATAAGTAAATTCATGAAGGTGAGAGGGCAAGCAAATCGAAGAAAATAAGTTTCGTCAAAGTTTGGAAATTTTGGAAAAACAAATATAAAAAATAATATATGTGGTCCGAGCTATAATACCCGATATTTATAGACTAGTGTCATACAAGGTACCACATGACCATGATAGTATGATATATGATGTATATTAAAAATGAGTAGTATTTAAGTAATTTGAGATAATTATTAATTAGATGGGTAATTGGTTGATTATTGATTAATGGAGGGTTAATTAATTAATTAAGGGATTAGTGATTATTAAATTAAGACCAAGATAAGTCCTAGATGAGCCCCCAATGTGGCAGCCCTTCTTGCTCAATTAAGTGACTTATAAACAACACTTTAAGGTGGCAAAATCTTGGTAATTTATGGCTTAGTCACCTTGCCAATGTGGGGCCCACACAATATAAATCATAAAACCTCTCTAATTTCAATTTGGCAAGAATCAGATTTTCATCAACATTTCAAGAAAGGATACCATATCATCTTGCAACGTGATATTGCTTCAATCCTTCATACAAATACTACATAATGTTATAGCAACAGGATTTTGCGATTCTAAAGGAGCATGGTACAATCTTCTCTAGGAATATTATACGGAGTTTTTCCTACTCCAGGTATGTTAAGGCTAAGCCCTTATTTCATTTTGCATGATCTTGTCATTACACAATTTTGTTAATGAGCCATAAAGAAAAATTCATATCCCGGAATTTACGTATATTTTGCTAGTCTTACAAACTGCATATATTTTCCTAGTTTTGTAAGTTATAATATTCTCCTTATCGGGACTTCATATTCAGTTGAGTATTTCCTTCTTACAGTCAAGAGAGCAGAGAATTTACATATATACAGTATTAAAAGTATTTTCATTACCATCGAGCTATAATCGACGGGCAGGCCCCTATTGGGCAACCTCTGATCAGATGGTAAGTTATATACCGAGCCTACTGTGGCCGAGTGCATATGAGCGAGCCCAGTTGGTCAAGATACATAGCCTAGTATAGCCGAGTGCCTATGAGCGAGCCTACTACGGCAGAGCAGTTATATATATATACCGAGCCTTATAGGGCCGAACAACTATTTTACTTACTATATTGAGAGAATCGAGTCAGTGTTAGCAGGTAAGCATATATTCAGATAATCTTTGACTTCCAGTTACTTGTAGTTATCATATTATCAGTCCAGTTTTAGCTTTTAGTATATTGCCTTACATACTCAGTACATTATTTCGTACTGATGTCCCTTTTCTGGGGGCGCTGCATTTCATGCGTGCAGGTTCAGAAAGATAGGCGGGTAGACCTCTTCATTAAGTGTTGCCCGAGTTCAGCTTGATCGGTAAGCTCCATGCCTTTCGGAGTTGCCGGGTCTAGAGCTTTATGTACATCTTGTGTATATATGTGTATATGGTATGAATAGGTCAGGGAGCTGTTTCGATCACAGTGTATCCACTAGTAGAGGCTTGTAGACATATCTTGTTAGTTAGTGTAATATGTTGGGTTTGTAGACCCTGTATGTATACTTGGTTGGTTTGTCAGCTGCAATAATTACGACGGCCTTGTCGGCCCAGCTTTATATTGATATTTAGTCAGCATTTGCAGTTTTCTTGCAATTGGCCCATGGCCAAAGTATGATATCCCTACTCCGGGTATGTTAAGGCTAAACCCTTATTTCATTTTGTATGATCTTGTCATTACACGATTTTGTTAATGAGCCATAAAGAAAAATTCATATCCCGGAATTTACGTATATTTTGCTAGTCTCGCAAATTGCATATATTTTCATAGTTTTGTAAGTTATAATATTCTCCTTATCGGGACTTTATATTCAGTTGAGTATTTCCTTCTTCTAATAAAGAGAGCAGAGAATTTATATATATACAGTATTAAAAGTATTTTCATTACCATCGAGCTATAATCGATGGGTAGGCCTCTATTGGGCAACCTCTGATCAGATGATAAGTTATATACCGAGCCTACTGTGGCCGAGCGCATATGAGTGAGTCCAGTTGGTCGAGATACATAGCCTAGTATGGCCGAGCGCCTATGAGTGAGCCTACTATGACAAAGCAGTTATATATATATATATATATATATATATATATATATATATATATATATATATATATATCGAGCCTTATAGGACCGGACAACTATTTTACTTACTATATTGAGAGAATTGAGTCATTATCAACAGGTAAGCATATCTTTAGATTATCTTTGACTTCCAGTTACTTCCAGTTATTATATTATTAGTTCAGTTTCAGCTTTCAATATATTTCCTTACATACTTAGTATATTATTTGGTACTGATGTCCCTTTTTTGGGGGCGCTGCATTTCATGCGTGCAGGTTCAGACATATAGGCGGGTAGACCTCTTCATTAAGTATTGCCCGAGTTCAGCTTGATCGGTAAGCTTCATGTCTTTCAGTGTGGCCGGGTCTAGAGCTTTATGTACATCTTATGTATATATGTGTATATGGTATGAATAGGTCGGGGAGCTGTTTCGATCACAGTGTATCCACCAGTAGAGGCTTGTAGACATATCCTGTTAGTTAGTGCAATATGTTGGGTTTGTAGACCCTATTTGTATACTTGGTTGGTTTGTCAACTACAATAATTACGACGGCCTTGTCGGCCCAGCTTTATATTGATATTTAGTCAGCATTCGCAGTTTTCTTGAAATTGGCCCATGGCCAAAGTATGACATCACATGTTTAGAGTTCTAGTCGCAAGTTGGCACATAGGGTCAGGTGAGGCACCGAGTGCCAGTCTCGCCCTAGGTTCGGGGCGTGACAAAAGTAGCATCAGAGCAGTTCTGTCCTAGGTAGTCTACAAGCCGTGTCTAGTAGAATCTTGTTTATGGGTGTGTCGTGCACCACACCTATAAGCAGGAGGCTACAGGGCATTTAGGATTGTCACTCTTTCTTCTTACTCTAGATCGTGTGGTAGAGCTCAGTTGTAAGAATTCAAATTCCTAACTTCTATTTTAGTTGTAATAAGACGATACCTACATCCACAAAGACAGTTGGTAAAAGACATGGCTATGGAAGAGCTGAGTTAGAGGAACTCGACTTTGCATCATGCTTATGATGAGTAACTGTGAGGTCTTCAGCAGATCATGTTCATATTGAAAAGTGAAGCCTCTTGATAAGGAACCTTAAGGCAAGAATATTTATCCACATTTATGGTGAAAGATAATACTTTCAAAAAGTAAAATAAGCAAGGTGAAGAAGGGTACGAGGCACCCAGTTAATGAAGATTATCAGTTTTACAGTTTCGAAAGAAAAATATAAGCATTAAGAGTTACCCTCAACAGTAACAGAGGTATGTACAATTGGTCATACCCATCCCAATTATGCCCTATAGGGGCTAACATGTGTAGTTTAAGAAAAGGACGGAACATCAGGATCTAGCTAGGGTTAGAGTAAACCAAAATGGTGAATAGATTGTTTGTATTTCCGAAGGATATTGCAAGCGTGCTAGTAGATCTCCTTGTGAGACACCCAGATGGTACACTCTAAAATAGTACAGCTAGATATGAGTACTACAAAGACATATACTATAAGCCTTGAATAGATACATATTACCTTAGTGTGGCTCGCATCCCTAGTAAAGCGAGAGCGTTAAGCAACTTGAAGAGCCACTGGATGGAGCAAAGGGAAGTTAAAAGCAAAAGAATGTCTTGTTCGAGTTTTCAGAATAAAGTGATAGGTATAAATGTTAGCGGGAAATAAGAAAAGAGTTAATGAAGCATTATGAGTAAGATGTGGTACATGGATGACAACGGTAGATCAAAAGATGATGCTATTACAAAATCTATAGTCAAATGAAGAAAGAGACAAGGGGTAATGGGCCTTAAGACAACAAAAGAATATAGGCCATACAGTCATGTCCTCATTTCGAGAAATAAGTTCGTGACTCTAACGTGATTAACAGAAGGGAAAGTTAGACCCCAGAATAATAGAAATCAATATGGACTGGTGAACAAGATAAACTAAACATGAATTAGGAACTGAGTGATTTGATAGTAGTCAGCATTATGAGAATTCCAGATTGCATTTCGACAGTAATAGAATAGACAACAGAAGATGATCCATGACGAATTCGGAGGATGGTCATTCAGGAAAACGCTTCTCTAAAGCAAACAATGTGAGCAAAGTTAAGCTTAAGGGACTATATGTGCCAGTTACACTAAGTGCCACCATTGTGAGTGAGGAATTTTGTTATCCTTGGTACATAAGGATTACTGCAAGGCGAGTAAGGGTCATTGATGATATAAAAAGATGACAAAGATGGAGAAAAAAACATCTATAGGCAGGTCGTAGTAGCTCCAAGTCTTAGTACTCCCCTAAAGGGGGGAATATGGAATAATAAAGGAAGAATGCGATAAAAATAAGAAAGATATGGCATTGTATTTATCCAAATCCTACAGATATGCTAAGATTCCAGAATGTTATGTAAGCACGACGTCAAGAAAAGGAAGTAAGGGTTCCTGCCCGGGATGCTATTGATAGATAAAGAGCTAGTACGTGAGGTAAGTTAAGGTAAGGAAATAACCCAAGAAAGGTTACACGGAATATGGATATGAGAATGGGTCGATGAGTAGTTAGTAGTTGATTTAGGAAGAGCCTAGTCATGACTAGACAAAAAGTTACAGACAAATCAGTAGATCATGCAAGATAAATGTAGTAAACCCTAACATGGAGAATTTAGTCTTGTAGTAATGTCATTATAATACTTGAGCTATATTCAAATAGGAGTCGGGCTAGTTAAAGGTACCGTATGAGTGTTACGAGGATAAAAGAAAATACCACTAGGAAGGCAGTCAAAATATTAGTTTAGAAGCAACCCTACAAGCACAAGGGCACGGAGGTAGGCAACTACGGATGATTATAAGCAAGGAAGGACATCAAAAGGTCCGTAATAAGCTCACAGCTTTACGAGAGTCAAGGGTTCTCCCTAAGTACTAAAATAAAAGATTAGCTGAGGAAATAAGGAAGAAGGCTTCAACCTAAGCACAACGACCTAAAGAGGAAATGGTCATGTAACAACAGTCTCACAACAACATTGGAAGCACTCCAAAGGAAAGTGGCACCTACCATGGCTAATGAGCGGGGAGTAAAAAAAAAGAATCAAGAATCAAAAGTAATATTCAAGATCATATGAAGTTGCACGAAAACTTCGGCATGCGCGGGAACTAAGATAAGCCAAGTATGCATGCAACAAGGGGGCAAAAAGAGTAGGAACAGTAATTGATTACATTTAAAGAAAGCTGAGATGGAATGAAAAGAGTTATTCGATTAATGACCCAGAATATATTATGAATGCACTTAAAGAGTTTGGAGTTTTATATATGTAGCATATACATTGATAATCATACAGCCGTAGAAGATCCTAGTGTAAGCTAAAGGAAGGAATTGAGCCCAGGGCATGGACAAAGGATAGAGTTGTTAGAAGATTCTATCATGGATAATACACAACGCCCATAAAAGGATAAGGTAATGACTAATACCATGAGCCACAGATCGGAAGATATCTTAAGCCTACTTAAAGGCTGATTAGAAGGAAGAAGAAACTAAAGAGTTACATCAACGAAGTAAATCAGGAGTCTGATTATCGGACCTAGAAAATTATAGAAGTTGTGCTTGAGAACATGACAGAATCACTCTTAATAATGGAGGTGCAAGAGAAATAATACAACAACCATAATCTATAATGGCTATACAAGAAAGCCAGTAAGAAGAAGTACCAGTCTTATAAGAAGTCAATATGAAGCTCTCACCAGATTGTGTATACACCAGAGGTGCAAGTATTATAACAAAGCTCCAAGTTGTGAATATTAAAGGAGGTCATGAAAGGGATAGAAGATGTGATACGAGATTTTAAGGTAAGAAAGGTGAAAGTGAACAGCGTACGAGATACTCAAAAGCAGAAGATCGTGAATAGTCCATACTTTGGATAATAGGCTAAAAGCACGGGGATTTAGTATCTAGGAATAATAATAGCATCGTCAGTAGCATATCTTCCAGCCTACGGTCTAGGTATTGAAAAGCCTGACAAAGAGATTAAAGAAGCGTTAGAGACGATGTGATGTCTCGCTTGATATTCCAAAATAATATAAGGAAATCTATGATGCAAGCAAGTTGAAATGTTGCAAGTAATATAAATAGATATGTGTAGGTTGCAAGCTATTGTATGATGAAGCAACAAAGTTCTAGAAGATAGGAGTAAGGATAAGAACGGACGAGTGAGAAGGTAACGAAAATGGATAAGTCATTGGGATTAAGCCCACGAAAACAAAAAGAGTAGATGGTTTCTCTAAGTTATACAAAAGCTCACTATAGCCTGAATGAACTCAAAGGAGTCTAAGACTAAAGGCAATTAGAAGAGATGGAATGTTACCCTGGTAATAGAATAAGGGTGTAATTGTGGTAGATAAAGAATGACTTTTGGGCTTTCGATTGAGTAATGATTTGAAAAGAAAAAAAAGAATTCATGGATGGCACAGGATTTGGATACCCCCTAATAAGATGAATCACATTGGGATTCTATGAAATACAATTATGGAAATTACTCCAGTTGTTCCCTGATGAAACGTAAGCCCTAGTGGCAATATATTATGTAAGAAATTTCAAGTTATCAATGGATGATTGTAGATCAATGTTGAGGTGAATCGACAATGGATGTGTAAAAGTTGCAAAGTACGAGATAAGATTGAGCCATTAGTCTTAAGATGGACAGTAATGAAGAAGCATTAAAGGACTTAGCCTTATGCATATAGGATAAGCAACGAGAGTGACTTGGAGTTCGGTAGCAGACCTTAATAACGATAAATCGAAGTAAGAACTATGGTATAGTATGGCCTACATAGATGTAGTAAAGCTAATGACGCCCAGAGGGACAACTTGACATAATTTGGTATATGTTCACAAAGTGAAGCCTAGAGATTGGCTAAAAGCTAAAGGAAAGAGAAGAGAAGAATCGCATAGGCACACATACAAAGTTAGAGTTGTAAAGGCTGCATGATAGAAGGTAGCAACAATTACTAGATTAGAAGGATTCTGACTACAAGTCGTGGTGTGAGAAAGAGGCTTAAAGGGGGGAATGCCTTGGCCTTTGGGATTCATTCAAAAGAATGTCGCCTAGATGGCAAGATAAGTACTAAAGTATTCGCAAGAGCTATGGGTTATGAGAATGATAGGTGCATCACTCAACATTTGAGGACGAACGTTCCAAAGGGGGAATGATGTTACACCCCATGTTTTCGTACGTGGAAGTAACAAGTAAATTGATATAAAATCGGAAATGAAAGGTTAAGTCCCGCATTTTTGTACGTTGATGTTTCGTCGTGAGTTAATTGACGTAAGCTCGGGAATGAGATTATTTTGGAATCATAAGTATTATGCTATTTCAAACAATGAATAAGTAAATTCGTGAAGGTCAGAGGGCAAGCAAATTGAAGAAAATAAGTTTCGTCAAAGTTTGGAAATTTTGGAAAAAAAATATAAAAAATAATATATATGTGGTCCGAGCTATAATACCCGGTATTTATAGACTAGTTCCATACAAGGTACCACATGACCATGATAGTATGATGTATAAAGTGTATTAAAAATGAGTAGTATTTTAAGTAATTTGAGATAATTATTAAGTATATAGGTAATTGGTTGATTATTGATTAATGGAGGGTTAATTAATTAATTAGGGGATTATTGATTATTAAATTAAGACCAAGATAAGTCCTAGATGAGGTCCCAACGTGGCATCCCCTCTTGCTCAATTTAGTGACTCATAAACAACACTTTAAGGTGGCAAAATCTTGGCAATTTATGGCTCAGTCACCTTGCCATTGTGGGGCTCACACAATATAAATCATAAAACCTCTCTAATTTCAATTTGGCAAGAATTAGATCTGCATCAACATTTCAAGAAAGAATACCATATCATCTTGCAACGTGATATTGCTTCAATCCTTCATACAAATACTACGTAATGTTATAGTAATGAGATTTTGCAATTCTAAAGGAGTACGGTACAATCTTCTTCAGGAATATTATACGGAGTTTTCTCTACTCCGGATATGTTAAGGCTAAGCCCTTATTTCATTTTGTATGATCTTGTCATTACACGATTTTGTTAATGAGCCATAAAGAAAAATTCATATCCCGGAATTTACGTATATTTTGCTAGTCTCGCAAATTGCATATATTTTTCATAGTTTTGTAAGTTATAATATTCTCCTTATCGGGACTTCATATTCAGTTGAGTATTTCCTTCTTCTAGTACAAGAGAGCAGAGAATTTACATATATACAGTATTAAAAGTATTTTCATTACCATCGAGCTATAATCGATGGGTAGGCCTCTATTGGGCAACCTCTGATCAGATGGTAAGTTATATACCGAGCCTACTGTGGCCGAGCGCATATGAGTGAGTCCAGTTGGTCGAGATACATAGCCTAGTATGGCCGAGCGCCTATGAGTGAGCCTACTATGACAAAGCAGTTATATATATATATATATCGAGCCTTATAGGGCCAGACAGCTATTTTACTTACTATATTGAGAGAATTGAGTCATTGTTAAGAGGTACGCATATATTCAGATTATCTTTGACTTCCAGTTACTTGCAGTTATTATATTATTAGTTCAGTTTCAGCTTTCAATATATTTCCTTACATACTTAGTATATTATTTGGTACTGATGTCCCTTTTTTGGGGGCGCTGCATTTCATGCGTGCAAGTTCAGACAGATAGGCGGGTAGACCTCTTCATTAAGTATTGCCCGAGTTCAGCTTGATCGGTAAGCTTCATGTCTTTCAGTGTGGCCGGGTCTAGAGCTTTATGTACATCTTGTGTATATATGTGTATATGGTATGAATAGGTCGGGGAGCTGTTTCGATCACAGTGTATCTACCAGTAGAGGCTTGTAGACATATCCTGTTAGTTAGTGCAATATGTTGGGTTTGTAGACCCTATTTGTATACTTGGTTGGTTTGTCAACTACAATAATTACGACGGCCTTGTCGGCCCAGCTTTATATTGATATTTAGTCAGCATTCGCAGTTTTCTTGAAATTGGCCCATGGCCAAAGTATGACATCACATGTTGAGAGTTCCTTAGTCACAAGTTGGCATGTATGGTCAGGTGAGGCACCGAGTGCCAGTCTCGCCCCCAGGTTCAGGGCGTGATGGAAAGTTAATTATGATAAAGAGGCAAATTATGAAGCTTTAGTGGCATGACTTGATTGCTACTTTGATTTGCATAGTGTTTGAGCACTTGAAATGTAATGAAGTTCATGAGAACTGTTTGGTAATCCATATGCTTTGGATTAATTGTTGGTACCAATCGAAGTCATGTGTTTGTACTTATAGTAAACCTTTTTGGCTTGGCATGATATGGATGTGCTATTGAGTTAAATACTTGGGAGGAGATTTTGTCGCTTTTAATCGCTTGAGGACAAACAATAATTTAAGTTTGGGGGTTTGATAAGTTGGTATTTTACCAACTTATCTTGTCTTTAAGCCTTTTATTTTTGCTATGTTTGAGTGATAAACTTGTTTGTTTGATGTCATTTACTTCTATTTTAAAGGTTGTATGTGAATTAGAAGTAATGGTGAAGAAACCAAGTGAAAACAAGTCAAAAAGGAGCTACAATGGACAATGAGGACCTGCCCAGTGACTTACACTTCGCGAACGTGAAGAAGCAGGAAGCCAGACCTTCACGAATGCAAAGTACCTACCGCGAACGTGAAGTATTAGAACTCAAACCTTCGTGAACGCGAAGAAGAAAATGGGTGGAAAAAATGGGCATTTCTGGAAATTCACAACTTTGACCCCAAACCATTTAATACCCAAACCAGTTCATTTGTAGGGGATCTTTTGGCTTATTTTCAGTCTTAGAACTAGAGAGAACAAGGTTGGAAGCTAGGGTTTATACACTTACACTTGGGTTTTGAAGATTTGAAGATTGTGGTTAAGAATTTCTTACTCCTTTGCACTCATTTCTTCATTTTCTTGTTTTGTATTGAATATCTAAATGTTTAGTATTGTATTCAACACTTGAATCTTATTTATGAAAATAATCGTTTTTAAAGTGTAGATTAAATACCTTGTTGTGCTTATGTATTGAATGATTTTTATTCTTTTATGAAGTGATCTATTATTTCTTTAATTATTCTTGTTCTTTAATATTTACAAAGAGATTAGCTAACCCTAGGACTCGCCCATTAACTCCGAATTAATTTTGGGAAAGATTATTTGGGGTTGGAAAAGATTAATTAACAAGAACTTGAGGCTTTAACCCTTATTTTGTAGATTCTACCTAGGGATAGGAGTGAATTACTTGTAGCCATATCCGGGTGTGCGTAATCTCTTAATTTTTTTAGGGATAATTCAATTAGGAAGTCTTGTTAGTCTTTGGAAGAAGCTAATATAGATTTATTACCCGTGGCTAATTAACATAAACTCGCTCATATTTGTAAAATCGTGAAATACATTGGAACGTTACTTGAGTGTAATTCCCGATGCATCCATACTTGTAGCCTTTGATCATTTTACTTGCTTTCTAGGTTAGTTTACATTTCTGCATTTAGGTATAAATATTTTCTAAAAACAATTCTAAGTGTTTGGCATTGCATAACAAGTGATAATTATTTTACTTTACTAATCGCCTACATATTGTTCTCTGTGGGATTCAACCCCGACTCATAGTTGGGTAAATTATATTGCATGCGACCGTGTCCATTTACTTTTTAGTAGTGGATTTGGACTTCATCAATGAGATTGAAAGGATAATTCAGGAAATGCTAGATGCAAGGATTGTTCGCCAAGTGTAATCCCCTATTCTTCCCCTATAGTGATGGTCAAAAAGAAATATGGTACTTAGAGGCTATGCGTAGATTATAGACAATGGAATAATCATGCAGTAAAAGATAAAGTTCCAATACCTGTGATTGAGGAGCTTTTAGATGAACTGGGAGGGGCTAAGTACTTTTCAAAACTGGATCTAATATCTGTATACCATCAAATTAGGATGCATGAAAAGGATATAGAAAAGACTGCATTTAGGTCCCATAATGGTCACTATGAATTTGTGGTAATGCCATTTGACCGACAAACGCTCCATCTACATTTCAGAGTTTAATGAACAAAGTCTTTCAACCATACTTAAGAAAGTTTATTCTGGTATTCTTTGATGATATATTAGTATACAGCTCCTCATGGTCTGATCACTTGGTACACTTATAGAAAGCTTTTGATGTGTTGAAAGAAAACTCTTTGTTTGTTAAAATGAGCAAATGCCAATTTGGTCAATCTGAGGTAGAATACCTAGGCCATATCATCACAAAATATGGGGTCACAGCTGAACTAGGGAAAATTAAAGTCATGGTAGAATTGCCAGCACCAAGAACAGTTAAAGAATTGAGGGGATTCTTAGGATTGACAGGGTACTATAGGAGATTTATTTAGGGCTATAGAGTATTGGCAAGGTCCTTGGCTGAACTGTTGAGGAAGGATAAATTTGAATGGAGTGATAAGGAAAATGAAGCTTTGGAAAAACTCAAGATAGCAATGAGTACAACTCTTGTTCTTGCACTCCCTGATTTTTCCTTGGAATTTGTTATTGAAACTGATGCTTGTGGGGTGGGTATTGGAGATGTTCTAATGCAGGGAGGCCACCTTTTGGCATATATGAGTAAGTCTCTAAGTGACAGACATCGGCAACTATCCATATATGAGAGGGAGATGATGGCCATTATTGCAGCTGTACAGAAATAGAGGCCTTACCTCATTGGCAGACATTTTACAATCATGACAGACCACCAGCGCTTGAAATACCTAATGGAGCAGAGAATCTCTACTCCCAGTCAACAGAAATGGCTGGCCAAACTGTTGGGATATGATTATACAATCACCTACAAAAAGGGTCAAGACAACTTGGTAGCTGATGCTTTATCTAGAGTACCCAAGATTGATGACAAGTTTGATGCACAACTGTTGACACTCTCTTGTGTATCCTCAGACTTCTTATAGCAGATCAAAAGTTCCTATATAGATGATCCTCATCTACATCAACTCCTTCAACAACTACAATAGGACCATTTAGCTAAGCCTATATAGATGTTAAAGGATGGTGTGTCATACAGGAAGGGGAAGATAGTTGTTGGCCCTTGCAAAGATCCATGGAAGAAAATTTTACAATTCCTACATGATGGAGCCATAGGAGGTCATTCAGGTATGATTGCCACTCTACAAAAGGTAAGCCAATTGTATTACTAGAAAAAGATGAAAATAGACATTTTTGAATATATCAAGAGCTGCGAAGTATGTCAAAGGTGTAAGGGGGGAGTGTGAAGAGCCCATTAAGGGAATCATTGATACAGACGGAATCAATTAAGGCTAAACTAAAGGAATTAGATCAATTAAGAATATCGAAGTTCTTGCAAGATAATCACTCAAGTATCTAAATCTGGAAGGATCAAAATTCAAGGATCGCACATAAGGGAAGTCATTAAAGTCTCTCGTCAAGACAGAGCCGCTGCTGAATAACCTTATTCTTGGAAAGAATCAATCTCTTTCCATGGATCAAATCTCTTGGGTTGGCAAATCTCTCCAGAATTCAAGCCTCTCTCAAAGTATTTAAACTTGTATTTGTACCTTAGCACATATACTTTGATCGAACCAAATACACTCTTTTTGTTCTACTACAAACAAACATTGTAGCTCTACTAGACCTGCTGTTTAACAAGTTAGAGAAGAAAGAGGGAACAAGACTGGTGAGTTATTGTATCAAAAAGAAACGAGTGATATAGGTGTAGACATGTGATTTTTGACCCTCCCCAAGATTTTTTATATTTTAGCATGTTAATATTTAATTTAGGCCTAATATCACTATTTCAATTAATTTTGACTCTTTTACTTTATTTTATTTCAAGAAAATAAAAATTACAAAAAAATAGTTTCATTAATGTTTTGTAGTCATTTTTAATCTTGAAAAATACCAAAAATAGTTTCGTTTTAACGGTCAATCTTATTTTAATAGTTATTTCACTTAAGTAGGATTAATTAATAAATGAGCTCGTATTTTAATCTCATTCGCGGGAAAAGAATAAAACTTGGGCTCGAGCAACCCATTTTTAGGCCTAGTTTTTGGACCTAGCCCATAATTACCAAGCCCATAATTCCTAGGCCCATACCCCTTAACCTAAAAAACCCTACAAAATACCTAGACTCTAATACCTATAAAGACAACAATTAGCCGCAAGACACTTTAGAAAAATCAGCCAAAAAATTACAAAAAAAGGAGAGACCTAAATTAGACCCTAAGAAACGACGCCTAAGAGAGATCATAAGCAGCGCCACAATAGAAAAAATAAATGACCCCCCCCAGATTTTCGTCTCCTTCACACGATCCCCCCTCCCCGTCATCATCTTCTTCACAAAATAAAGAAGCAGCCATTAAACACAAAACACACACACACACACACGAACCCTAGCCAGCGACCTTCTTCTGGCTTCTCCTTGATGCTAAGGTAGTCATTTTGCCCTTTTAGCTACTGGAAATTCGAAGGAAGAGCTTGGGTAGAGTGGAAGTTTTACAATCGATCAAGTGATAGCAACAGTAAGAGATTGAAAATCATCTCTAGTTTCTTTGTAAGATTGAACTCTATCGATTATCTTTGGAACGTCGAGGCGCATTTTAGCTAAATTAGAGAGAATTCAAGGTTCCGTCCGCCGAGTTTCGATTTTGGGTTCTAATCACGGCTCACTTTTCTGGTCAGCGGCTAGCATTAGAAAATTTGCTTCCGATGAGGTGCGTCGAGGTTTCCGTTGAGGTCTTCGATCGCCGGTATTTACTTGTATTTCCAAGCAGAAATCGTTAAAGACCATTGAAGGTTCATCTCTTCCTTCTCCTTAATGTTAGTGTTTAATTATTTATGAAGATTTTCTTTATACATTCATGTACCATATCATGTTTGCTTTACTGTTTTCTTGTTATTTGGGGTTGATTAATTTGTGAGTGCTATGTCTTGTTTTTTTTAGTTTATGTTATTGAGAATATTTCGCACAAGCAAACAGTCAATTCAGTTCCTTTTTGACTGATGTTTTCACGTTTTGGTAATTATGTGTTGATTAAATAACACAAACGGACAGTGGAGGCTTGAACACAATTAAGACAAT
The DNA here is from genome assembly GCF_000715075.1 of Nicotiana tabacum. Taxonomy (NCBI): domain Eukaryota; kingdom Viridiplantae; phylum Streptophyta; class Magnoliopsida; order Solanales; family Solanaceae; genus Nicotiana; species Nicotiana tabacum. Next base: position 51,709,589 of record NC_134087.1, on the reverse strand, counting down.
TGGGCTTCCTCTCTATCCCACACCATAAATTGACTACTCTTAACTTCTTCCATCATCCATCAGCAATATCATAACAAATAGCAATGCCAAGTGGCTACGCCAAATTGTTGACTATAATTAGCAAGAAGCAACCGCCTTTGTTAGACTGTCAATATAGTTTCGGAAAGAAGAAAAGATATTATGAGTCTAAACAAAAGGAAGTGATATTTAATTGGAGTACATGAATTTCACATTTGGACCGTATAGAACATTTCATGAAAATTAAATTTGAAAAATTGATGATAAGTGGTGGTAACTGCATCTGGTCTTGAGGTTTGGTATTGCGAAATTTGTTTTCCTTTATCAGATATTTTATCAAGTATAGTTAGTTCCTAGCTCTAGTTTTATCATTTGGCCGAATCCTTTCCTAATGTTGGCTTAACTGTTATTATAAAATTTCTATCAATCCTTGAATAATTGTGATTGTGTACACGTTTGCGTGACACAATTACGATTCTAAAAAACAATTCGGAGTATGTGTCGCGCAACATTGAACAAACTTTCTTAATAATAAAGTGGTTAGTTTATATAGTTTGAGGTGTGCCATACAATCACCTAATCTATGGCCCTCACATCGATATCTTAATTGGTGTAGAAAATGCCTTGAACTCTCGTAGTTTGCTTTAAGCGCGTTTAGTTAAATAAATTGTCATAACTCCCGGTACGGTTCCCGTGACGTAGTTGTGATGCCTAATTTCTAAATTCGGGAGGTACATTTATGTGACCCAGCCACAATTTAATCTTGTTAATAAAATAAACATGTTGTAGATCATGGGTACGGTTCCTATGACATGATCCGCATTATGTAACACTAATTTATTAAAAGCGGTCCAAAAAGAATAAAATGCACATAGGTTTCAAAGATGTTTTCAAATCAGATAAATAGGCCAATAATAACAGTTGAGTGACCGTGCTAAAACCACAGAACCCGGAAATGCCTAACACCTTCTCTTGGGTTAACAGAATTCCTTACCCGAATTTTTGTATTCGCGGACTGTAAAACAGAGTCAATCTTTCCTCGATTCGAGATTTGAATCGGTGACTTGGGACCATAAATTATCCCAAGTGGCAACTCTGAACAATAAATAAACAATCCCGTTTCGATTGTCACTTTAAGTTGGAAAAAACTCCCTTACCCCTTCCGGGGGTAGAAAATGGAGGTGTGACAATAGGAACAGAGCTATCAGTGCAGATCACACCATTCACTGTGTACTCGAGAAACTCATTCACTAAAAGAGAACTCCCTTGCAACCCAAGTAGACTGGACTAGGATTCATATTAAATTCGAATCAGTATAAAAATTCTGGTGTCTTTAATCATGCATTTAATTTCTGCATCTTAAATTCTGCCGTTACTGTTATCACGTTATTATATCTAGTCGACTAATTAGAAAACTAGTTAACTGGTAGCGATTAATTTTAAAAAATAAACAATTCACCCCCCTCTTGTACTTTCAATTGGTATCAGAGCAACGTTCATATTTTTCTTTTGCTTAATAGCTTGTGAGAAAAGATCATGACAAATCAAGTTATCATAGGAGCACTCTTCCAAGAATTAACTTCACAAGTGAGGCCACCATACTTCAATGGACAACATTTCTCCCGCTGGAAAGTGCGTATGAAAATATATACAAAGGCGTATGATGTTAAAGTTTGGAGAGTTATCAAAAAGGGGAACTATCCTCTGCCGGTTGCCGCTCAACCACTTGCTGATCCCGAAGATATAGATTCATGTACAGATGAGCAAATGACGGCTGTACAAGACAACAATAAGGCAAGCAATTTTCTCTATAATGCTATAAGTGGTGAAGAGTATGAGAAAATCTCCAGTTGTGGTACAACCAAAGAGATGTGGGATAAGCTTGAAGTTACATACGAAGGAACCAGTAAAGTAAAGGAAACACATATCAACATGTTGGTTCATGATTAGGAACTCTTTCAGATGAAAGAAGGAGAATCTATTGAAGAGATGTTTGTCATATTCAGTAAAATGATTAGTGATCTAAAAGCTTTCGGTAAACCATATTCAAGTGGTGATCAAGTTAGAAAAATTCTTAGAAGCCTACCAACTACTTGGCAGGCCAAAGTAGTCACACTTGAATCACAGGATATGAATAAGTTATCTTATGATGAACTTCGAGGAGAACTCATAGCTTTCGAAAAGACATATCTTAAGAAAACAAACCAAGAAGAAAAGAAGAAAATAGTTGCATTCAAGGCCACAACTGAAATAGCTGAAATGATATCGATGATGATCCTGAAGCTCTTCAAGAAGAAATTTCTATGATGTTAAGAAACATGGATGGTTTAATGAGAAGATTCGGGAATACGAGAAGAGGAAGGATTCCACCTAGGTGATCCAGGCAGTATAACGAACAAGATAAGAATGATGGGAAATGCTATGAGTGTGGAAGATTTGGACACATTCAAGCTGAGTGTCCAGATCTAAAAAGAAAAATCTCGAGAGGTTTCAACAAGAACAAATCATTTGGAAGCTGGAGTGATGAAGACAGTTCACAACACGAAGAAATAGCAAATCTTTGCTTCATGACAATTCTGGAAAACGATATGAACAAACTTTCAGGATGCTGGATAGATGAGGACACTTCAGACGATGAATACAAAGATAACAATAAAAACTGTTTCATGGCACGAGGTGAAACAAGCAAGGTAATGTCTTATAGCTATGAAAGATGTAATGAATTGTAGGATATTCTTGATCTTACTTTGAAAGAGTCTCAAAAAATGATGAATGAACTAAAGAGACTCAACAAAGAAGCAAAAGACTGGAAGCTTAAACATGAAGTATGTGAAATCGAAAAAGAAGTACTTCAAGAGGAGTTTGAGGAATTGCAAATGCAACTCAATGGCATGCACAAATCCACCAGTCATAGTTCTATCAGGTCAAACCAGGCGACTTACAAGTCAACTGGAGAAGGACCAACCAGAATAGAGTCCACTAGTACTAACACTAATGAAAGACCCAAAAATAGGTCAGGAGTTACGTGTCACTACTGCAATAAAAGTGGACATAAATATTCTTTTTGTCGATTTTGTAAGTCAAATATTTCAGGATGGATTTGGAAACCCAAAAACAATTCTGAACCTAGTAGTACTAACCTACCAGGACCCAAGCAAGCTTGGGTACCTAAAAGAAAGTAATCTCTATGTTTTGTAGGAACACCACATGAGAAGTCGCAAAGAAAAATATTACTTAGATATTGCGTGTTCCAGTCACATGATAGGTGATAAAAACCTGTTCAAGGAAGTTACAAAAATAGATGGAGGAAGCGTTAAGTTTGGCGATGACTCAAAAGGAAAAATTATCGCTACCGGAACAATTCCTTTCAATAACAACTGCGATATCACTGAGTTTTATCTCATTGATTGATTTAACTATAATCTTCTGAGTATAAGTCAGCTATGCAACTCAGGGTATGAGGTAAATTTTTTAAAAAAATAGGTTGTGCTATTGAAGATGAGACAGGTAAAATAATCCTCCCAGGTAAAAGGTATGGAAATGTTTACATTCTTGATGATTTTGAAAATATAGATGGTCATATCTGTTTAACATCCATATATGAGGATCCTGGTTATGGCATAGGAAACTTGGTCATGCAAGCATGCATTTGATAGAAAAACTTTCTAAGCATGAGTTAGTTATTGGTTTACCCAAACTGAATATCTCAAGAAATCATTTATGTGACGCTTGTCAAATTGGAAAACAAAACTAGAAACTCTTTCAAAAACAAGGATATTGTATCTACTTCTAAGCCTTTGTAACTGCTTCACATGGATTTATTTGGGCCTACTAGAACTACTAGCATATGAGGAAAACAATATGCTTTTGTTATTGTTGATGATTACTCACATTTCACTAGGGTGATTTTCTTATCTTATAAATATGAAGCGCCGAAATTTTTTGATATCTTTTGTAAGAAGGCTGAAAGTGAAAAGGGTTATCTGATTACAACAATCCAAAGTGATCATGGAGGAGAATTTAAAAGCAGAGCATTTGAAGACCTCTATAATGATCAAGGATATACTCATATTTTCTCTACACCAAGATCACCCCAACAAAATAGAGTCGTTGAAATGAAAAATAGAACCCTACAAGATATGGCAAGAACTATGTTATTAGATCGTTTACTGCCAAATCATTTCTGGGCAGAAGGAGTAAGTACAACATGTCACATTCTCAACTGATGTCTCATAAGGCCTATTATGAAGAAAACACCTTATGAGCTATGGAAAGGTAAACATCCTAATATTAGTTATTTTCATCCATTTGGAAGTAAGTGTTTCATTTACAATAACGGTAAAGACAATCTTGGAAAATTCAATCCAAGAAGTGATGAAGGTATTTTTCCGGGCTATTCATTAAATAGTAGATCCTTTAGAGTCTATAATAAACGCACATTATGTGTGGAAGAATTTGTACATGTTATATTTGATGAAAATAACTCCTCGGTCGAGAAAGGAATCACTACAGGTGATGAAGATCAAGCTCAAGAAATTCAGGAGACAAGCAAATCTCAAAAGTCGACTGATGGATCTGATGTTGTGATAGAGTCAACTAGTGAAACCATCAACAATCCACCAGAACCTCCGAAGGAGTCAACTACTCATACAGTTCGTCCAAATGAATGGATAAGTGAACCTGAATATCCTCAAAAATTCACCATAGGGGATCCAAGCGAAGGAATGAAAACCAGGGAAGCTCTAAAAAAGAAAGCAAACATAGCACTAATCTCTCATATTGAGCCAAAGAAGATAGAGGAAGCTCTAAAAGACTCAAGTTGGATGCAAGCGATGCATGAAGAGTTAGATCAATTCGACAAAAATCAAGTATGGAAACTGATACCCAAACCTAAAAATGTTCCTGTAATTGGAACGAAATGGGTATTTAGAAATAAATTGAATAAGTATGGAAAAGTTGCAAGAAACAAAGCCAGATTAGTTGCTCAAGGATATTCACAACAAAAAGGAGTCGACTATGACGAAACCTTTGCCCCAGTAGCTCGACTGGAATCTATACGAATCCTTCTGGCATATGCATCCTTTAAGGGATTCAGGCTATTTCAGATGGATGTTAAAAGTGCTTTCTTGAATGATTTCATTGAAGAGGAAGTATACGTGAAACAACCTCCTGGGTTTGTATATTCAAAGTTTCCCTATCATGTATATAAGCTAACCAAAGCGTTGTATGGACTGAAGCAAGCTCCACGAGCATGGTATGAAAGACTCAGTTCATTTCTTATTGTTCATGGTTTTACAAGAGGTAAAGTAGACACTACTCTGTTTATTAAAAGATCATCAGAAAGTAATCTCATTATTCAGATTTATGTTGATGATATTATATTTGATAGTGCTAATCCTCTTATGTGCAAGGAATTTTCAAATCTTATGCAAAGTAAGTTCGAAATGAGCATGATGGTAGAGCTAACGTTCTTCCTTGGACTTCAAATACAACAATATGAAGAAGGAACATTCATATGTCAGACCAAATATACAAAGGAGTTGATCCAAAAATTTGGCATGAGCAATGTTAAAGCTATTGGCACACCAGTGAGTCCTTCAACAAGCCTCGATAAAGACGAACATGGAATCCCTGTTGATGAAACTAAGTATCGTGGAATGATTGGCTCACTTCTTTATCTAACTGCTAGATGATTGGATATTATGTTTAGTGTCTGTAAATGTGCCAGGTTTCAGTTAGCTCCTAAGGAATCACATCTAACTGTAGTAAAAAGAATTATTCGATATCTCATTGGAACTGTCTCTCATGGACTATGGTATCCTCGCTCTAACATGTTTAAATTAGAAGGTTTTTCAGATGTTGATCTTGCAGGTGATAAGGAAGACAGAAAAAGAACAAGTGGAACATGTCAATTACTTGGCAAAGCATTGATATCCTAGAACAATAAAAAATAAGCACCACTTGCACTATCCACTACTGAAGCCGAATATATTGCTATTGGACAATGTTGTGCACAATTATTATGGATGTCTCATCAACTTGGTGACTATGAACTATCGTTTAAATCTATACCAATTTTGTGTGATAATTGTAGTGTTATATGTCTTTCTAAAAATCATGTGCATCATTCTAGGGCAAAGCATATAGATATCAAGCATAATTTTATTAGAGATCATGTTCTTAAGGTAAATATAGAAATGTATTTTGTTGGAACAACTGATTAATTAGCAGATATTTTTACCAAGCCTTTATTAGAAGAAAGATTTTGTTCACTAAGAGAATTACTTGCCATTAATAGTTAATAATAGGACCTATGTGCCATTATTTTATTTCGTATGCCAAATGTTATATAACTTTTCTTAATCATTAAATACGCCTCCGATTTCCCTCTCTTTTCCTCTCTTTTCACATCAGTAGCAGAGTTCAAAGAAGAAAAGCCAATCATTATGTCTGATCAACTGACGCCTTTTCCTTTTCTGTTCTCAACCATCAGAAACCCTCTTTTTAATGTTGAACCTTCTTTTCAATATCCATTATCTCTATCGCCTAAAAACCCTTCTCCGAACCTTGCCCAAACAAAAATCTCTTCAATGGCCAAACAACCCAAAAATCCCTCTGCCTCCAATAGGAAGAGAACTCGCTCCAGAGCAAAACCCCCTTCTCAGCCCCCTGAACCGGTAGACCTAGGGTCCGATCATTCTGAGGGGTTTGCCTCTTCTCAACCAGATTTTTCTGATCATTCTCACCCCTTAGGAGAAAAAGCTTTGGGAAAATGACCTATGGAAGAACCCACTGTTTCCTTCACTCCAAAGAAATAAAAAATATATCTTTCTAGTTGCCTAGAGTCGGACCTCAATTTTTGGGATTCTCCAAATAGGGACTTTTTCATCGCCCTAAAAGACAATCCTATTGCTTATGGGAGGGTAGTCGACCTTGATGACATGGAAGCCCTAAACTGTAAGGTAAAAGATCTCTTCATTTATAAGGGTGGTCAAAGTTCTTTTCTATTCCTCTACCTAAAGTCTATGAACCCCTAGTGAGAATGTTTTATGCCAATCTTCGTTCTAGTAAGTCTGATAAGTTGGAGTCCTTAGTGCTAGGAAAGCGTATTGTTCTTGATTGTGCCATGTTTGATTCAATCTTTCAGTGTAAGTGTTCTAGTTTCCGCAAAGTTTTTTTAAAAATTCCTGGCCCGATGATTTTTACATTTCCTTTGATCAAGCTAAAAGCTATATTGCTGGGTGTCCATCTGGATCTCTTCCAAACCAGTTAGGCCCAAGTGATGTTATTTTTGAAACTCGTATTATGGCCCACATTGTTGCAACCACTCTACTTCCTCGTACTGGCTCTTTCTTCACCTTCTCTCTAAGAGACACCTTTTTGGTCTATTACCTTGTGACCAAACTCAAAATCAAACTGTCCTCATAGGTCATCAATTTTATGATTGAAAGTGCAGATGATCCCACTAGTCTACCCTATGGTATGACCATCACTCACATTCTGGAAGCTCACAATATTTCCATATCTGCATATCCCTTCACCTCTGTTTCAAAATCTTACAACTCCCGAGCTTTTGCAAGTATGGGGTATGTGTGTGTGAAGGGCTCATGGGTTATGAAACAATAAGGAGACATCAAGAATTGTCACGACCTTAAACCCGGACCCGATCATGGTGGTGCCTCTCCTGAAGACAAGGCCAGCCGACACTTCCCGTCTCAGTATTTAACAGTTAAACAGTAAGAAACAGTCTAAAACATGATAAAATAAACCAAAGTTTAAGCAGTTAATAACATGATTTGCAGAATACAATCCAACAGAGCCCAATATCGGGGTGTCACTAGTCATGAGCATCTAAACAATCCGGAATACTTAGAGAAAAACTACAGAATTTAATACAGAAACTAAGAACATGAAGAATAGAGATAGGGAAGAGCTTCGGGCTGCGAACGCCGACAACTACCTTGATACTTCTTGGATCCGCCTGAGCTGGAAATGATCAGCACTCGAGAGCGGGACCAGATGCGCCTAAATCTACACACGAGGTGCAGGGAGTAAAGTGAGTACTCCAACTCAGTGAGTAATAATCATAAATAAAGACTGGAAGCAGGAAATTACGTAAAGTACATTTGCAGACTATAATGAAGTAGTAAAATATGTAAAGGATATGTGAAAGTCATTTAACTCAAATTAAACTTCACAAAAACCTTTTTCAACAATTAAAGCAGATAAATGACAGGTAATTAAGGAAAATAGACACATAAAGGTTCTCCCCTCGGGCACAATATCCACAAATCCGCCCCTCGGGCAATATCTCAAAACAATACTAGCCCCTCGGGCTATATCTCACATCACAATGGGTACCCGCGCTCACTGGGGGTGTGCAGAATCCTGGAGGGGCCCCTTACGGCCCAAGCTCAATATCAAGCCATCTCGTGGCATCATCACTAGGCTCTCGGCCTCATATCAACCAAGCCACCTTGTGGCGTACATATCTTAGAACCTCGACCTTATAATCAATATCAAATATTTCCTCAGAACATAGGCCCTCGGCCTTACTCAGTCAAAATCCTCACAAGCCACTCGGGCAATAGTAAAACATAATTCTTAGCCCAAAATATCATTTAAAAGATCATTTAAGTGTTAAAACAGAGTAAACATGGATGAGTACGAAAATAGTGAAATATAACATGGCTAGATTCAGGTATAAAGTCAAAACAGTGAGGAAATATCAATAAAAGTCCCTTAAGGGTTCAAATAGTTGGCATGAAGCCCAAATATGGCATTCAACCCAAATAATGATGATAGAACATAGATTTCAGTCAAATACGCGGTAAAATAAGCATTCGGGACGGACTAAGTCACAATCCCCCAATAGTGACGACCCCACGCTCGTCATCTAGCATGTGCGTCACTTCAATATAGCACAATGATGTGCAATCTGGGGTTTCATACCCTCAGAAAATCATTTACAATCATTACTCACCTCAAACCGGTCAAATCTATAGCCCGCAATGCCTTTGCCCCTCGAATCAGCCTCCACTCGTGTCGGATCTATCCAAAATCAGAACGGAGACGTCAAAATATGCTAAGGGAACGAAGCCCAAGCATAATCAATTTACAACATAAATCCCAAAATTACCAAAACCCGACCCCCGGGCCTACGTCTCGAAATTCGATAATTTTTACATCAATATATTCCTTATCTCCCCACGAGTCCATACATACCAAGAACACTGAAATCGGAGTCAAATGACCCCTTAAATTCTCATTTTAAAGTTTCTTAATCTCAAGCCCTAATCCCTCAATTTTTGGCTTAGATTCCATGATTTATTAGGTAGATTTCATAATAGAATCGCGTTTTAAGTGCAAGATTCTTACCTCCAAGTGATTCCCCTTGAATCCCTCTTCAATCCCCTTCAAAAAGCTCCAAAAACGATCAACAATGGAAGAAATAAACCCCAAAATCGCAGACAAGACGACTATTTAAACCTTCTTCCCAGGTCTGAAATCCTTCTTCGCGAACGCGGTCAAAGCCTCGCGTTCACGAAGCACAAATCGCCTTTGACCAAAATTCCTCTTTCTCGATCGCGTCATGCCACTCGCGAACGCGATGGTTCCACAACCTGATTCTTCGCGAACGCGCTCCCTCACCTGCGAACGCGATGAACAAAACACCTCATACCCAGCTGGCCACTTTCCTCTATGGGAACGTGGAGCCTTCCTTGCGAATGCGAAGGACAAAATCTCAGCCTTCTCCAGCTAACCCTTCGTGATCGCGGCTCCCCTCTCGCGAACGCGAAGGTCATTTGTCTACAACACTGAGCAGCAGATTTCTGCAATTCCAAACTTCATGAAATGGCCCGATTGACCACCCAAAACTCACCCGAGACCCCCGGAACCTCAACCAAAAGCACTAACATATCCCAAAACCTTATTCAAACTTGTACCGATCTTCAAAACCCCTCAAACAACATCAAATCAACCAAAACACATCGGATTCAAGTCTAAGTTTCCAAAATCTTCCGAAATTCCGCTTTTGATAAAAAAAACCAACCAAACCATGTCCGAATGACCTGAAATTTTGCACAGACATCCCAAATGACACAAAGGAACTATAGAAACTCTCGGAATTCCTTTCTGACCCCTATATCAAAATCTCACCTGCCAACTGAAAATCGCTAAAAATCCACTTTCGCCAATTCAAGCCTAAATCTACTCCGGACCTCCAAAACTCATTCTGATCACCCTCCTATGTCCAAAATCACCTCCCGAAGATAACCGAACTATAGTAACTTACATCCGAGCCATCTAACACATAAGTCAACATCCGGTTGACTTTTCCAACTTACCCTTCCTCAAAAGAGACTAAGTGTCTCAAACCTTACCAAATCCTTTCCAAACCCTAACCAATCAACCCGATCACATGTATAACCATTATACAAACAATAAGAAGCAGAAATAGGGGAAACAGAGTGGTAACTCATGAGACGACTGGCCGGGTCATCACATCCTCCCCAACTTAAACAAATGTTCATCCTCGAACGGGTCAAGTAACATACCTGAAGCCTCAAACCGGTGAGGATATCTGCTCTGCATCTCCCGCTCGGTCTCCGAGGTAGTCTTTTCCACGGGCCGACCTCTCCACTGCACTTTCACTGAAGCTATATATTTTGACCTCAACTTTCGAACCTGACGACCCATAATAGCTACTGGCTCCACATCATAAGTCAAATCATCATCCAACTGAACTGTGCTGAAATCCAAAACATGAGACAGATCCCCAATATACTTCTGGAGCATAGAAACATGAAATACCGGATGCACACTCGACAAGTTGGGTGGCAAAGCAAGCTTATAAGCCACCTCCCCAATCCTCAGAAGCACCTCAAAAGGCCCAATGAACCGAGGACTCAATTTACCTTTCTTCCCAAATCTCATAACACCCTTCATGGATGAAACCTTCAACAGAACCTTCTCGCCAACCATGTAGGACACATCTCGAACCTTCCTGTCAGCATAATCCTTTTTCCTCGACTGCGCTGTACGAAGCCTCTCCTGAATCACCTTCACTTTTTCTAAGGCATCCTGCACCAAGTCTGTCCCCAATAGCCTAGCCTCACCCGGCTCGAACCAACCAACTGGAGATCTACACCGCCTCCCATACAAGGCCTGATATGGAGCCATTTGAATACTCGACCGGTAGTTGTTGCTATAAGCAAACTCTGCAAGCGGTAGAAACTGATCCCATGACCCTCCGAAATCAATGACACAAGCACACAACATGTCCTCCAATATCTGAATAGTGCGCTCGACTGCCCATCCATCTGAGGGTGAAAAACTGTGCTCAACTCACCCTGAGTACCCAACTCTCGCTGCACAGACCTCCAAAACTGTGAAGTAAACTGAGTGCCCCTATCTAAAATGATAGAAATTGGGACACCATGAAAACGAATAATCTCCCGGATATATATCCCAGCCAACCGCTCTGAAGAATAGGTAGTACACACAGGAATGAAGTACGCGGACTTGGTCAGCCGATCCATAATCACCCAAATAGCATCGAACTTCTTCAAAGTCTGTGGAAGTCCAACTAAAAAGTCCATAGTGATCCTCTCCCACTTCCACTCTGGAATATTCATCCGCTGAAGCAAGCTACCCGATCTCTGATGCTCATGTTTCACCTGCTGACAAGTGAGACACCGAGCTAAAAATTCCACAATATGTCCTTCTTCATCCTCCTCCACCAATAATGATGTCTCAGATCCTGATACATCTTTGCAGCACCTGGATGAATGGAATACCGCAAGCTATGGGCCTCCTCCAGAATCAACTCCCGAAGCCCATCCACATTGGGCACACAAATCCAGCCCTGCATCCTCAACACCCCATCATCTCCAATGGTCACATCTCTAGCATCATCATGCTGAACTCTGTCCTTAAGGACAAGCAAGTGTGGATCATCATACTGGTGCTCTCTGATGCGATAATATAAGGAAGACCGAGAAACCACACAACCCAATACCCGACTAGGCTCCGAAATATCTAACCTCACGAACTGATTGGACAAGGCCTGAACATCAACTGCAAGAGGTCTCTCCCTAACTAGAATATATGCCAAACTCCCCACACTCACTGCCTTTCGGCTCAAAGCATCGACCACCACATTGGTCTTTCCTGGATGGTACAATATAATGATATCATAATACTTAAAAAACTCCAACCACCTCCACTGCATCAAATTGAGATCCTTCTGTTTGAACAAGTGTTGGAGGCTACGATGATCAATAAACACCTCACAAGACACACCATACAAGTAATGCCTCCAAATCTTTAACGTGTGCACTATGGCAGCCAATTCTAAATCATGAATGGGGTAGTTCTTCTCATGGGGATTCAACTGACGAGAAGCATAAGCAATAACTCTACCCTTCTGCATCAATACACACCCAATACCAACTCTTGAAGCATCACAATACACGGTATATGAACCTGAAGCTGATGGCAAAACTAACACTGGGGCTATGGTCAAGGCTGTCTTGAGCTTCTGAAAGCTCTCCTCACACTCGTACGACCATACAAATGAAGTACCCTTCTGAGTCAACTTGGTCAAGGGCGATGCAATAGATGAGAATCCCTGAACAAACCGGCGATAACTGCCTGCCAAACCAAGAAAGCTGCGAATCTCTATGGCTGAGGGTAGTCTAGGCCAACCTTGAACTGCCTCTATCTTCTTCGAATCAACCTAAATACCCTCGCTGGACACCACGTGCCTCAAGAAAGCCACTGAACTGAGCCAAAACTCACACTTGGAGAATTTTACATAAAGCTTCTCCTCCATCAATCTCTACAACACAACTCTCAAATGCTCCGCATGCTCCTCCTGACTACACGAATACACCAGAATATCATCAATGGAAACTATGACAAACGAGTCAAGCTAAGGCCAACACACACTGTTCATCAGATGCATGAACGCTGTTGGGGCATTGGTCAGCCCAAAAGGCATCACCAAGAACTCATAATGACCATATTGGGTCCTAAAAGTTGTCTTAAGAATATCCGAGTCCCTGATCTTCAACTGGTGATAACCTGAACGAAGATCAATCTTGGAGAACACTCTCGCTGCCTGAAGCTGGTCGAATAAATCATCAATGCGAGGCAAAGGATACTTGTTCTTAATTGTTACTTTGTTCAATTGCCTATAATCAACGCACGTCCTCATAGTGCCATCTTTCTTCTTTACAAATAGAACTGGCGCACCCCAATGTGACACACTAGGCCAAATGAACCCTTTATTAAGGAGTTCCTGAAGCTACTCCTTTAATTCCATCAACTCCGCTGGCGCCATACGATACAGCGAAATAGAAATGGGCTGAGTGTCCAGTACCAGGTCAATACCAAAATCAATATCCATGTCCGGTGGCATGCCCAACATGTATGCAGGAAACACATCGGGAAAATCCCTCACAGCTGGAACAAAATCAATATTGGGAGTCTCAGCACCGACATCCCTCACAAAGACTAGATACGAAAGACAATCCTTTCCAACCATACACCGGGCTTTCAAGAATGAGATCACTCTATTGGGAACATAATCAGTCATACCTCGCCACTCAATTCGTGGCACACCCGGTATAGCCAATGTGGCTATCTTAGCATGACAGTCCAGAATAGCACGATACGGAGATAGCCAATCCATGTCCAAAATGACATCAAAATCCACTATACACAATAATTAAAGATCCACATGGGTCTCCAGACCCCCAATAGTCACCACACATGACCGGGACACACGGTCTACAACAATAGTATCACCCACCGGAGTAGATACATGAATAGGTGAAGCAAGAAACTCACGGGGCATACCCAAATAATAATCAAAGTATGATGATACATAAGAAAAGGTGGACCGAGATCAAATAATACAGAGCCATCTCTGTGGCAGACTAAAACAATACCTGTAATAACAACATCTGAAGCAATAGCATCGGGTCTGCCTGGAAGTGCATAGAAATAGGCTTGACCGCCACTTGATCGACCTCCCCCTCTGGGGCGACCCCTAGCCGACTAACCTCCACCCCTAGCTGGCTGGGCGAGTGGTGGTGAAGTAATTGGCGCTGAAACTGATGACTGACCCCTCTGCTGAGATGAACTCGCAAGATGACGAGGGCACTACCTCCATATATGACCCATCTCATCACTCTCATAACAACTCCCAGGTGCTGGAGAAGGGGACTGAAGGGAACCCCTCACACCGAAGTGACTAGCAGATGCACCTGGCATAGAAGAGCCCTGAACTGATAGAGCACGGGACGAGCTCTGAGCTGGAAGGGCACTAAAAGATGACTGGCCCTGATAAGAACTGTGAGAACCATGACCCGAAGATGCCCCACAATAACTTGGGCAAGCTGGTTGAGCATGCCTGAATGGACGACCTCTGCAATGCTGAAACTGACCTCTCGAAGGAGTACCACTATAACTACCAAATCCTCGACGCCTCTTGGCCTCCCTCTCCGCGCGCTCCTGGCGACGAACAGACTCAATCTCCCGAGCAATGTCTACAACCTCCTCAAAGGTAGCACCAATCACCCTCTCCCTAGTCATGAAAATACGAAGCTGATAAGTGAGGCCATCAATAAACCTCCTAATCCTCTCTCTATCTGTTGGAACCAACCAAATAGCATGGCGAGCTAACTCGGAGAACCTGATCTCATACTGCATCACAGTCATCTCTCCCTGATGCAACCACTCAAACTCTCTACGCAGCTCCTCTCTGTGAGACTGCGGCACATACTTCTCCAGAAAGAGAACGGAGAATTGCTGCCAGGTAAAGGGTGTTTCACCAACAGGCCTACACCTCTCAAAAGCCTCCCACCAAGTGAAGACAGCTCTAGAAAATTGATAAGTAGTAAAAGCGACCTCGCTGGTCTTTAGAATACCCGCTGTACGAAGCATCCTCTAACACTTATCCAAGAAGCCTTGGGCATGCTCGCCCTCTGCACCACTGAAGGTCGGAGGCTGAAGTCTACCAAACCTCTCCAACCTAAGATGCTCGTCCTTTGGCATGACAGAAACTACATAGTCCTGAGCAGCTGCAACTAGCTGGGCTGGATGTGCCCCCGACGTTTGAAGTCCATGCATGTCCTGCTCAGGTGTGCGAGAGATGGGAGTCTGATTGCCTCCCCCGGCCTGAGAAGTAGCTGCGGCTGTAGTGGCTGAAACTGCCTGAGCTATGCTAGTGCAAACTGATAAGATCTAAGCCAAGGCCTCCTGAAGACCCGAATCACAATGGGCACAGCTGGTGCCTGAGCTGGTGCTACTGGAGCGTCCACAATTGGGACCCGATCCTGAACTGAGGCGACTGGTGGATCTGCAGGTGCTACCCTAGCTGTTGTACGGGCCATACCTCTGCCCTTACTACGACCACGACCGCGTCCTCAGCCTCTAGTGACCACAGTTGGTGGTACTAGTGGTCGTCCATCCTGGCCGGTAGCGCGTGTCCTCACCATCTGTGGGAGAATAGAATAACAAAAATTTAGTACTCGGATCAACAAATTCGCACGACAAGAATTTCAAGAATATAAAGTTTTTCTTAAAGGTTCTACAACCTCTCGAGGATAAATACAGATGTTTCCGTACCAATCCGCGAGACTCTACTAAACCTGCTCATGACTCGTGAGACCTATGTAACCAAGGATCTGATACCAAATTGTCACGACCCTAAACCCGGACCCGGTCGTGATGGTGCCTCTCGTGAACACGAGGCCAGCCGACACTTCCATCTTAGTATTTAACAGTTAAACAGTAAGAAACAGTCTAAAGCATGATAAAGTAAACCAAAGTTTAAGCAATTAAAAACATGATTTGCGGAATACAATCCAACACAGCCCGATACCGGGGTGTCACTAGTCATGAGCATCTAAACAATCCGAAATACTTAGAGAAAAACTACAGAGTTTAATACAGAAACTAAGAATATGAAGAAATAGAGATAGGGAAGAGCTCTGGGCTGCGAACGCCGACAGCTACCTAGAGACTTCTCGAATCCGCCTAAGATGGAAATGATCAGCACTCGGGAGCGGGACCAGATGCGCCTGAATCTGCTTACGGGGTGCAGGGAGTAAAGTGAGCACTCAAACTCAGTGAGTAATAATCATAAATAAATACTGGAAGCAGGAAATCACGTAAAACACATTTGCAGACTATAATGAAGACGTAAAATATGTAAAAGATATGTGAAAGTCATTTAACTCAAATTAAACTTCACAAAAACCTTTTTCAATAATTTAAGCAGATAAATGACAGGCAATTAAGGAAAATAAACGCATAAAGATTCACCACTCGGGCACAGTATCCACAAATTCGCCCCTCGGGTAATATCTCAGAACAATACCAGCCCCTCAGGCTATATCTCACATCACAATGGGTACTCGCGCTCACTGGGGTGTGCAGACTCCTAGAGGGCCCCCTTATGGCCCAAGTGCAATATCAAGCCATCTCGTGGCATCATCACTAGGCTCTCGGCCTCATATCAATCAAGACACCTTGTGGCGTACATATCTCAGTCACTCGGCCTCATAATCAATATCAAATGTTTCCTCACAACATAGGCCCTCGGCCTTACTCAATCAAAATCCTCACAAGCCATTCGGGCAATAGTAAAACATAATTCTCAGCCTAAAATATCATTTAAAAGATCATTTAAGTGTTAAAATAGAGTAAACATGGATGAGTACAAAAACAATAAAATATAACATGACTGAGTTCAGGTACATAGTCAAAACAGTGAGGAAATATCAATAAAAGTCCCCTAAGGGTTCAAATAGTTGGCATTCATCCCAAATATGGCAGTTAGCCCAAATAATGATGATAGAAAATAAATTTCAGTCAAATACGCGGTAAAATAGTCATTCGGGATGGACTAAGTCACAATCCCCCAACAGTGCGCGACCCCACGCTCGTCATCTAGCATGTGCGTCACTTCAATATAGCACAACGATGTGCAATCCGGGGTTTCATACCCTTAGCACATCATTTACAATCATTACTCACCTCAAACCGGTCAAATCTCTAGTTCGTAACGCCTTTGCCCCTTGAATCGGCCTCCACTCGCGTCGAATCTATTCAAAATCAGAACGAGGACGTCAAAATATGCTAAGGGAACGAAGCCCAAGTGAAAATAATCAATTACAACATAAATCCCGAAATTACCAAAACCTGACCATCTGGGACCACGTCTTGGAATTCGATAATTTTTATATCAATATATTTCTTATCTCCCCACGAGTCCATACATACCAAGAACACCGAAATCGGAGTCCAAATGGACCCTCAAATTCTCATTTTAAAGTCTCTTAATCTCAAGCCCTAATCCCTCAATTTTTGGCTTAGATTCCATGATTTATTAGGTAGATTTCATAATAGAATCGAGTTTTAAGTCCAATATTCTTACCTCCAAGTGATTCCCCTTGAATCCCTCTTCAACCCCCTTCAAAAAGCTCCAAAAACGATCAACAATGGAAGAAATAAACCCAAAAATTGCGGACAAGACGACTATTTAAAGCTTCTGCCCATGCCTGAAATCCTTCTTCGCGAACGCGGTCAAAACCTCGCGTTCACAAAGCACAAATCGCCTTTGACCAAAATTCCTATTTTGTGATCGCGTCATGATACTCACAAACGTGATGGTTCCACAACCTGACTCTTCGCGAACGCACTCCCTCACCCACGAACACGATTAACAAAACACCTCAAACCCAGCTGGCCAATTTCCTCTATGCGAATACAGAGCTTACCTCATAAACGCGATGAATCACTTTCCAGCCCTTCGCGAATGCGAAGGGCAAAATCTCAGCCTTCTCCAGCTAACCCTTCGCGATTGCGGCTCCCTTCTCGCGAACGCGAAGGTCATTTGTCTGCAACACTGAGCAGCAAATTTCTGCAATTTCAAACTTCATGAAATGGTCCGATTGACCACCTGAAACTCACCCGAGGCCCCCGAGACCTCAACCAAAGGCACTAACATATCACTAAACCTTATTCAAACTTTTACCAATCTTCAAATCCCCTCAAACAATATTAAATCAACCAAAACACATCGGATTCAAGCCTAAGTTTCCAAAATCTTCCAAAATTCCGCTTTTGATAAAAAACACAGCCAAACCACGTTCGAATGACCTAAAATTTTGCACACACATCCCAAATGACAAACGGAACTACTTCAACTCTCAGAATTCCAATCTGACCCCTATATCAAAATTTCACCTACCAATCGGAAATCGCCAAAAATCCACTTTCGCCAATTCAAGCCTAAATCTACCCCGGACCTCCAAAACTCATTCCGGTCACGCCCTAAGTCCCAAATCACCTCCCGAAGCTAACCGAACCATAGGAACTCACATCCGAGCCCTCTAACATATAAGTCAACATCCGGTTGACTTTTCCAACTTAACCTTTCTCAAAAGAGACTAAGTGTCTCAAACCTTACCAAATCCTTTTCGAACCCCAACCAATCAACCCGATCACATGTAGAACCATTATACAAAGCAATAAGAAGTAGAAATGGGAGAAACGGAGTGGTAACTCATAAGACAACTGGCCGGGTCATCACAAGAATGCTCAAATAGACTCCAAACTCAAACCTTCCGCTTCCCATCCTAGCCATAGTGACCCTGACCTTGCTGAAAATCTTAGTGCCATTGAAGTCCAAGAGTACATGAACCTCTTGGATTTTGTCTTGGACATGAGCCATTTGGCTCCATCAGCCTGACAGTGGGCTACCTAATTTTAGTATCACCACAAGTCCACATTTTATTAGTTTTAAATAATGTAAGTTAATAATTTTTCTGCACTAGTCCCATCTTTTAAATGAGTAATCGTAATAACCGTGAAGCCATTTAAATTAGCCATACACTACTCAATTTGAATTTATAAATATTTTTCTTAAGTTGGAAAATGAACAATCAATCTTTAAAAAAAGAAAAAAATTGTTTTTTTTACTAATTCCATAACATGATCTCTAAGGTTAGTCAATTTTTCTTTTAGGAAAACAATAGTAATAGTTTAGTTAAGTTTCAAAAATGAAGTGAAAGATTTTTTCCCCTTAAATATTGATATCACTTTTTTTTAGTCCATTAAATAAATTCAATAAAATTAGATGCTTTATTTATATATAAAAATGACTCAATCGCCTAGTGGTCATCATTAACTCAATAGTAATTTGTCTTAACTAAGATAAATAATTTTGTCTTAATCGATATCGGGAAGACTCGCTTAGAAATAAAGACATAAATAAAATAACAAGGCCGTGAGGACACGTCTTATTTTAATTCTTTCAAATAATTAAAAGTTTGTTATTTAATCGTGTAGACTTCAATCTTTAGAGCGTAATATACAAATTAAGGTCGGGAATAATCATCTTGATCAGTGTAAGCCAGAATCGGGGATACTTGTCCTAGTTTGTTTTTCAACAGTAAAAACGGACATAGGCCAAATAAAAAAATCAAATAAAGCTTTAGTTCATCCAAAATTAATTCAAAGTCAAGTTTAAGTCAATCAAACGACCGTGCTAGAACCATGAGACTCAGGGAATGCCTTACACCTTCTCCCGATCAACGTAAATCCTTACTTGAACTTTGTTTTTGCAGGCCAATAATAATAGAATCAAACCTTCCTTTGACTAGGGATTCAAATAAAAGGTAACTTGGAACACCCAAAATTAATTTCAAGTAGCGACTCTATAAATAAAATAATCCCTACTCAAGTTTGTTACTTTAATTGGAAAAACTCTTTAACCCACAATACAACAAAACATATCTTTTGGGGTAAAAGGGGGTGTGACAGCTCTGGTAACTCTACTGGGGACCATTCAAGAATTTGAGCTTGTACATTGACTTTATTTGGCTTTATTAATTTTTGTATATATTGTGATTTATTTGGGCCTAATATGCTACTTGCCTGCTCTTTATCACTTTTATATTGTTGAACTGTGTTATAAATTATCTTCTTGCGCACCCCCTATGAGTCTTTTGAATACAATCTCGGGAATTGCGGATACCCGCCCCATTCTTTTTGAGATAAAGCCGATGGGTCTGAGCTCCTAGTGAAGGATTATTAGTTACCCATATTTAAGAACGAGGAGGCAACGGGAGAGGTGTTGGGAGTCTCGAAGGGTTACGCTGGCGCGCACAAAGGCGACTGGTGGTGGAATGAAGCAGTCCAAGGTAAAATGAAAGCGAAGAAGACGTCGTACCTAAAGTTAGTTGGGAGCACATGCGAGGTAGAGAGGAGTGCGAACAGGGAGAGGTATAAAGTAGCTAGGAAAGAGGCGAAACTGGCGGTCACGGAGGCTAAGACTACGTCTTTTAGTCGTTTGTACGAGGAACTAGGGGCAAAAGGTGGGAAAAGAAATTATTCCGGCTGGCCAAGGCGAGAGAGAGGAAGGCCCGAGATCTGGACCAATTGAGGTGCATTAAAGACGAGGACGGTAGAGTATTGATGGGAGAGGCCCAGATTAAGCGGAGATGGTAGACTTACTTTCATAAACTTCTGAATGATGAAGGGGATCAAGATAATGTGCTAGGTGAGTTGGGGCATTCCGAGAGCCATCGCAATTTTTGATACTATAAGCGCATCAAGGTTGGGGAGATTGTGGGGGCTATGCGTAAGATTAGCAGGGGTAGAGCTATCAGACCTGATGAGATTCTGGTAGAATTTTGGAGGTGTGTGGGTAGAGCAGGCTTGGAGTGGTTGACTGGGTTATTTAATATTATTTTCAAGACGAAAAGGATGCTGGACAAGTGGAGGTGGAGTATGGTGGTTCCGTTGTACAAGAACAAAGGTGATATCCAGAGTTACAATAACTATAGGGGTATCAAATTATTAAGTCATACCATGAAAGTTTGGGAGAGGGTAGTAGAAGCAAGGGTGAGGAGGACGGTGTCTGTATCAGTCAACCAGTTCGGTTTTATGCTGGGTCGTTCTACTACGGAAGCTATCCACCTTATTAGGAGGTTGGTGGAACAGTACATGGATAGGAAGACGGATTTGCAGATGGTGTTTATTGATCTGGAGAAATCATATGACAAGGTTCCTAAAGAGGATCTTTGGAGATGCCTATAGGCTAAAGGTGTGCCGGTTGCTTACATTAGGGAGATTACGGACATGTATGACACTACAAAAAAAATTGGAATTAGCTACGAAGGTCATCGCTAATCTGTCGCTAAAACGCTCGTAGCTAGCAAAATTTATTGATAATCCATTGCTAATCCGTCGCTAAATGAGATTAGCAACGAATTTTTCTATTTAGCTACAAAATTTGTTCGTCGCTAAAACCTGATTTTTTAATAGTGTGATGGAGCTAAGACTCGGGTTGGGACAGTGGGAGGCGACTCTAAGCATTTTTTGGTAGTTATGGGGTTACACCAAGGATTGCGCTCAGCCCATTTTTGTTTTCTCTAGTAATGGATGCACTGATATACCATGTTCAAGGAGAAGTGCGATGGTGTATGTTATTCGCTGATGACATTGTTCTGATTGATAAAACACGGAGTGTCATTAATGAGAGGCTAGAGGTTTGGAGACAGGACCTTGAGTCTAAGGGTTTTAAGTTGAGCAGGACGAAGACAGAGTATCTTAAGTGCAAGTTCAGTGTCGAGCCAAGCTGAGGGAAGCGTGCATGGACGTGAGGCTTGGATCGCAGGTCATTGCCAAGAGAGGCAGTTTCAAGTACCTTAGTTTGATTATCCAGGGGGATGGGGAGATCGGCGAGGATGTCACACACCATATAGAGGTGGGGTGGACGAAATGGAGGTTAGCATCTGCAGTCTTGTGTGACAAGAAAGTGCCTCAACTACTCAAAGGTAAGTTCTATAGAGTAGTGGTTAGGCCGCCATGTTGTATAGGGCTGAGTGTTGGCCAGTTAAGAACTCACATACCCAGAAGTTGAGAGTAGAAGAAATGAGGATGTTAAGGTGGATATTCAGGTATACTAGGACGGATAAGATTAAGAATGAAGATATTCGAGAGAAGGTAGACGTGGCTCCTATGGATGACAAGATGCGGGAAACGAGGCTTAGATGGTTCGGGCACATACAAAGGAGGAGCTTGAATGCCCCGGTAAGGAGGTGAGAGCGGTTGGCATTGGTGGATACGAGGATAGGTAGAGGGCAGCCTAAGAAGTATTGGGGTGAGGTGACCAGGCGAGATATGGCGAGGCTTTAGATCTCTGAGGATATGGCACTCGATAGGAAACTGTGGAGGTCGAGCATTAAGGTTGTAGGTTAGGAGGTAGTGAGTTCATTTAGTCTACCAGTGTGAGGCTAGGCTGATAGGATTTAGTCTTAGACTGCTAGTGGTCAGTGTTGTGTTTTCACTACTCTTCTGCTTTCATAGTGTCGGGCCTTATTTAATGGTTATTATTTATGATTTCTATTTATTCACTGGTTCTTGTGATGTTATTATTATTTCGATGATTTTTATTGATGGTACTGATATAGTGTCTCTTTTGTCTTTTCGTCTTCTTGAGTCGAGGGGCTATCGGAAGTAGCCTCTCTACCCCATCGGGGTAGAGGTAAGGTCTGCGTACACACTACCCTCCCCAAACCCCACTTGTGGGACTATACTGGGTTGTTGTTGTTGTTGTTGTTGTTATTGTTGTTGTTATTTAAGAACGAGGAGGGTCCACTAGTTAAGCCAAAGAAGTATTGCTCCTGGTACGCTACCCCTTCCCAACTCGAATTGTCCGCTCGTTCAGTCTTAGATATACCTCATCCCCTAGGATTTCTAAAACCTAGAAGAACAAGACACATGTCTGGTTATACCTAGTAGGATCGTTTGTTGCATTATATGCATTTGACTTAGTGAAGCTCCGCATAAGGGCCGGGTCCGTATAAGACAGGTACCTTCTTTGAGACCATCATGTTCACTAATGTGCTATATGCTACATCATTCGGAAGACTTGCTTGCATTGTTGACTGATTTTAGAAAAGTAGTTGAGCGAAATTGAAAAGAATAAATCATTCCCCCCATTTGGTACAAATAATTCGTTTTTAATTAATTTTTTTTGAAGTAGTATGGCGTGAGGTATCCGAGAAAAAAAAGAAGATAAAAAGTCTGCCAATTCTTGGTTCGAACTATGCGGGTTTGATTCTCACAAATCTAGTGGGAAATGTAGGTGGAAACTTCATCGGATTCGGCCCTCATTTTTTGCAAATGTTTTTGAAAATCGGTGTGTCCGTAATTCTTTTTAAAAAAATGAATCATCAGTTGGTCATTTTTGTCTTTTTCATCATTTTTGTCTTTGTGTCCGGCCATTTTTTTGCAAAACAACCTTAATATCTTCTTCGAAAGTACAGAAGGGCCGTCCACGAATAAATAGCCATCTTATCATCTTTTGGGATAACTTTTACCATTTTGCCCCTATGTTTGACTTTTTTTGCCGAGACAACCTTAAACCTTCTTCGTAAGTGCCGAATGGTAGTTTTCATAAGAATAGCTAATTTAACTATTTTTGTCATTTTTTATACCAATATTAGCTATTTTGGCGAGATAGCTATCACACCCCCCTTTTCCCCCCCGCAGAGAGAAGTCTGGGTTTCGACATTCATGGAGGGTAATAACTTATTTCCTTTTGGAAATTGGGTATTTTAAGAGTCCACCTAACCGGTTATGGTGCGTTTGGGCACCTAGAGTGATTAACTCTTGGATTGGTTTGCATTACCAGAGATCAGGGTAAGGGCTCGAAATGATATCGAGGGGACGGTGTTATGCACCCCTCTTGGTCCACAACTGTGGGTCCCGACCGAACTTATATTTATGAATTAGTCCACTAACAAATAAAGAGTTTGAATCAAGTAAAACACGTTGGACGTTGTATAACTCAAATAATAAGACAAAGGTTTTGAACAAGTCGTATACATAAAGGAAAGCTTTAAACACAAGGAATTTGGGAAAGGAGAGGTCTGAGGTTGGTTAGCCTATAGGATCACCCCACACAATATCCGGTAAACACTCTTCAATGAGTGGCTACACGCGACATTAACGCATGATCATCATATCCCATATCTACCCTTCCCACCCCCTTAGTGGTCATTAAAGCGTGTGTTGGTTAGGGATCTCTATTGCGTGCTGTTACCCATCCCTTCTTAATGGTCCTGGAGGAATTTTAGGACCTCTACCTATAGGTAGTTCTAGACAGACCCCTAAGGTTTTAAAGGTGAAAATACTAAGGGACAAGCAAGAACAATTAGGACCTTAGCACATAAGATAAAGGGGAGCAATTAGAGGCTCAAGTTTACCTCCTCAAACAATGCACATAAGCAACACGACTCAAGCACAAATAAGGGCCTTTTGTTAAACAGTATCCTAAGGCATGATGTCTAAGTGAATATCAAGGCACAGAAGACAGGCAGTTTATTTTAAAAACTCAGAAGTAATGGCCCTATCAGTTTGCCTACTGATTTTTGAAGCCTGTTAAAAATCAGAACGACATTAAGTAACAGAAATAACTTCAGAGTTACAAGATTTGGAAACGCCTTATAGTCTTGCCTACACGCGAAATAATGATAATTACGTTTATATAGTAAAAACAGGGCAGATTTTAAAACAGACTCTTGAATCCCTATAGGCATGCTGTCTAATAATAGATTAAGGTAGTTTTTGAAAGAATTCATTTAAGGGAAAATAAAACACTAGTTAAACCAGTTTCGAAGTGAACTAATCGTGGACTGGATTGCCTTATTGGTTTAAATTTATAGGCATGATTTCTGGTGTTGTTCCCTATAGGCATGATATCTAATTGTTTAAAAACTGATTTTGTAGAAACTTGTAGGCATGATAATAGATGAAAACACATGTAAACACTTGTTATAATAGAAGTTGAACTGGACCATATCCTATAGGCATGGTTTCTACTTGTGAAGTTGATTTTAAGACCTATAAACATGATTTCTATTATTGGAACCACTTGATACCTATAGGCATGATTTCTAACATGGTAAGGCAAAATAACAAATATAAATTCCTATATGCATGGTTTCTACCCATATTACCCCATAAATATGTAGCTACCCACCCTTTTTCACTAGTCACCTCAATATTCATTTACAAATTATTAAAGACCATATGAATGAATTACATAAGTAGATAAGAAAAATAAGAAGTTATTCTATAGGGAGCCTACAAATAGGCCCAGATTTCCAAAGCCTCCAATAGCCTCAAATGCCCAAATTCCATAGACAATGTCATTGTCTAGGTGTGTCAGAGTTCCCTAAGGATATCAAGGATCCCGAGCAGTGCTTACACCTAGACTTGGTAACCAAATTGAGTAAGTGCAGTGTGGAAGGGCCAGCCTCATTGTGCCAGAGTTCAGAGGGTTCTCAAGAGGATCCCAAGGCAGTACACACACTGGAGGGGGCAGAACCTAATGACTTAGGAGTAGAGTGAGAGTGCTTGACACAATTTGAAAGATTTTAGTGGGAAAACAGTATCAAAAAGAGGTTTGCTTGAAATAGTTTAGTAAAACAATAGAGAAGTTATTCAATGAGACAATTTTGAAAAGAGTAGGGCAATAAACAAATAATAGACCAACCTCATGACCAAAACAGGTTTAGGATCACACACAGAACAAAAAACCAAGACAGGTTTAGAACCACAAGCCTTCACACAAGGGTAAATGGGAATTGGGGACAAATAAAGCCCATAATGGTAAACACAAAGCAGGCAGAAGTCTTTGGAATTGATACAGATATGCTCAGAAATACTGATTAGACATAGTCACAGAATCATGCAAGTTTAGGAGTGCAGACTACTTTACAAGGAGATTCATACCAGAAACCAGATATAGCAAGAGTTACATGGAGACAGACTACATAGAAGGGGTAACATGCTCATACTGATCCTAAGGAAGGGGAATACATAATATGCCAATAATGTAAACATATCAACAACAGGTTTCAGCAAAACCATAAGTAAAAGCAGACTAGAAACAAAATGAATTGAAGTAATAAAAGGACCATATTGTTTTTGGAACTTGAATTGAAATTAGAACATACCAGTAAAGAAGGTAGTAAACACAAAGTAAGGAGGAAGAGAGTAGAGTAATCAGCCTTGGCTTGCTGCCGGCTGAGTTAGAACAATAGCAAGTAACCAGAGAAAAGAGAGCAGAAGAGAGTTTTTTGTGTGAGAGAGAGTTTTGAACCAATGTGTTCGTGTGTACTTGTGTTAATGAGAGAGTAGGTATATATAGTAGTTCGAAACTAGGTAAAATAAGGCAAGAATCACAATATTATAGTAATTATGGAACTCAGAACCAATTAGAGCAAAATCATGACAAGTACTTCCTTTAAGTTAAGAGAATCAATTCACACGGTAAGAACAAGCACAAATAAGAAAAGAAATCAGTGTATGACTAATAAGGAAATATTTCAAGTTCAGTAAGTATAGGGTAAACAATTATGGCTAAGTTCAGAAAGCTCTAATTAAGGAGATAGTAAGTAAGAATAAAGTACCACAACAGACAAGGTATGCAAATTAATTAATTTGAATAGAAAAGGTAGAAATCGAAGTTTCAAAGGAAGGTCTTCCAATCAAACCATGAAAATAGGGAATTCAGAATCAATCAAAGAGAAGGTCATGATTCAGTGTTCAACATATAAATAGAGTAGAATAACCAGACATAGCAAACATGAAGGTTAAATAGCACTGATAGAAAGAGGCAAGTCTTGAGCAGTCAAGATGAACACGAACGCATAGATGTGATATAAGTTAGGTTAAAAACTCAGTAGGAACATATTAGAAGCAATATAGTCACAGAAACTCAAACAAGCAACGATTAGTCATGCTAACACACAAAACCAAACTAAGAAAATATAGAAAATTAGGGCTTTCAACATAGGTGAGTTGAAAAGGTAGTAAAATCACAGAATCAGTCAAAATATGCAAGAAATAGAAGTTTAAACATAAAAAATCAGTTCAAACAAAGTTTTAAAAAGGAGTTCCAAACCCTAATTTTTAGAAGAAGGTGAAAACACATGAAATCAACGGTTCTTGTAAAAGAGTTCCAAAGACAACGTCAAACACTAAAGAAACCAACTCGAATCATCATAAATGTGTACAGATCTAAGAGATACAAGATGAAATTAGGATTTTAGAAGAAATCCATATAGAGATGAAAGAACCTGTCTAGAATCCCAAAGATCGTAGCAAATACAACATGCTTTTGCTCGAGATCATACTAGAGTAGCCAAGAACAGACAAGTGACGAACCCTAGATGCAAGTCAGCATGGCCTTGGGCCCTTGAAGACCTTAGAGAAGGCAGGCATGGCATGAGAGAAGCCATTGGAGGCTTAGGAGTCAATGAGAGATCACCAAGGAAGACCGGAGAAGAGAGGTCGGCGGTTGAAGGGCTAGGGTTTGAGGGGGTTACTGAGAAAGGAGAGAAGATGAGAGAATACAAACGCGACGGGTTTGGGAGAATGAGTTAGGGTTAGGGGTCATTTATAGTTAAAAAAGGCAAGGGTTAATACGGGCCGTTGATCTCTCATATCAACGACCAAGATTTAATTGGTTCTGGGTCGGGTAGGCGGGTTCAGGGTTTGGGTCGGGTGTTTTAGCCTAAAATTTGGCTAGGTTGTGGGTTTAATTGAGGCTTTGATTGAAATACAATGTGGCTATATTTTAAATAGCCAATTTATCCCTGTATAATTTATAATAAATAACCAATAATTTTTGAAAAAAATTTTTGTACACTAAAATGATTTAAAATATATATTTAACATTTTAAAAATATATAAGATCAATTTTATGCATATAAATATAATTATACCTTAATAGGGCTAATATCGCAATTGTATGCAAATTAACTTTAAAAATACAAAAATGCAATCATAATATTTTGGCATAAATATAGAATTTAGATGATTAAATTAACCCAACAATCATTTGAGGGATAATTATTGGGGTTTTTATGAGGAAAAAGGGAGGAATTAAATTAAATTAAAATCTTTACAATTATAGGAAAATTATAAAAACTTTGTGCATGCTTATATATGCATATATATGCCATTTTGAAAGTATTTATGCATATTAAAAATATATAAGAAAAAATTGGGTATCAACAGCTGCCCCTCTTTACCTAGGAAGGATGAAAGAGTTTTCAGTAAAGAAATGATGGCCAATTTTGACCGGATGAGATGTTTTGAAAAGACAAAGGCCTGACTCTGGTATTCGAGCTACCTACATATACCTAGTTTTATAGGAATCATGCCATGTGTAGTTTTGGATTCATCTGCGGAATATGCCGATGAAATTATTGCAAGAACGGACACACGATGCCGAAGAGGCTATGGTGAGCAGTTAAAGCTCGGGATAGTCGAAGGAATTGGAGCGAGATCTCTCCTGCTAGGATAGCGGTTGCTTAATGATTACCTGCAGATAAAACATGTATTTGCAAAAATTTAAACATGATGCAAATTCCCTTTGGACCATGAAGGTTGTCTTCGAACGGTTAAAGATGACATCCTCAGACCATGACGTCCTAGGCCATGAATTGTCCATTGAGGGATTCACAGGCCATGAAATGATGTTCTCAGGCCATGAAGATGGTGTCTCTGAACCATGACGCCTTTGAATAATGATATACAAATTTGAGAGATCCTCAGGCCATGGCATGGTGTCTTCCGGCTATGAGGATGATGCCTCTAGACTATGACGCCTTCGGATAGATTGGCGATATTTCAGCCCATGATATGCAATAGTCATGATGTTATCAAGACAATGATTAGTCTTGTGAAATGGAGGGCGGAGCTTAGACTTTTGGAAAACAAATAGATAATAAAATAGAGTAATATTTGTGCAAAAAGGGACAATGCTTAGTCCTATGCGAATGTGGAGGAAAGGATTAGCCTCATGCAGGTATGGAGGCAAGGATTAACCTCATGCAAGTATTGAGTCAATGATTAGGCTCATGCAAGTATGGAGGCAGAGATTAGCCTCATGCAAGTATGGAGTCAAGGATTAGACTAATGCAAGTATGGAGGCAAGGATTAGCCTCATACAAGTATGGAGTCAAGGATTAGACTCATGCAAGTATAGAGGTAGGGATTTGCCTCATGCAAGTATGGAGTCAAGGATTAGACTCGTGCAAGTATGGAGGCAGGGATTAGCCTCATGCAATTATGGAGTCAAGGATTAGACTCATACAAGTATGGAGGCATGGATTAGCCTCATGCAAGTATGGAGTCAAGGATTAGACTCATGCAAGTATGGAGGCAAGGATTAGCCTCATGCAAGTATGGAGTCAGGGATTAGACTCATGCAAATAGGGAGACAGGGATTAGCCTCATGAAAAAGCAAGTAGCAAATGAGAGTAGTATGTGTCTTAGCCGGAGTCTGATGGCTTGATTGATACTGAATTTTCTTTGTGTATACCTGTGTTGCAAGTGCTATCGTTATGTCAAATTTGCCTGCATTCAAAGAAAAATTGTAAGTTTTGTGGGGGAAGATTGGTTCGTGCTCATGTCGACTGGCTTTGCTTTGCTCCGTTCTGAAAGCCTTTCGAGTTCCTCTAGGTGACACCTGACTGTTATACAATTATTGATAAAAATAGAGTTGTTTTGGAAACGTATTGATATATCAAGTAATTTTAAATGAACTAGTGACTGTAACACATCTCAAAGGCATTGCAGCTCTCTTATATTGGAATTTTGAGGGTCCTCCTCAAAATTCTGCCCTAGTTTGGTGGATTACCTTTTGACTGTTTGCGGATAAACCTTTCTGAGTCTTTTTGGAATTTTGAGAATCCTTCTCAAAATTCTTCCCCAGTTTCCTGACTATTGTTGACCGTTTGAAACCTGTTGGCGTTGGCTGGACTTGCTCCAAAATTTTGAGGGTTCTCCTCAAAATTCTGCCCTAGTTTCTGATCTTGGGGGAAATGAAAATTTTATTTTGATATGACCGAACCCATAAGGCTGCCTACGTATCCCCTCTTAAATGGGAATCAAGTCAAACGTAGTTCAATTACATCTGAAGAGAAATGTAAAGTAATCTAAGCATAGTATATCTTGACTGCGTCTGAATTGATTGGTTTTGGCCAGATTACTCTGACCATTTCTGCAAGTATGAGTGCTCCTCCTGTTAGCACTCTATGAACTATGTATGGAACCTGCCAGTTGGGAGAGAATTTCCCTATGGCTTCATCTTGATGGGGGAAGATTTTCTTCAATACCAGCTGCCCTGGTGCGAACTATCTTGGTTTGACCCTTTTGTTGAAAGCTCTGGACATTCTGTTCTAATAAAGTTGGCCGTGACATACTGCATTCATCCTTTTTCCTTCTATAAGGGCCAATTGCTCAAAGCATCTCCTTATCCACTCTGCATCACTGAGTTTAGCTTCATGTATGATTCTTAAAGAAAGAATCTCTACCTCGGCTGGGATGACAGCCTTGGTACCATAAACCAGCATGTAGGGAGTTGCTCCGGTTGATATGTGAACTGTAGTGTGGTATCCTAACAAAGCAAAGTGTAACTTCTCATGCCATTGTTTGTGGTTCTCTACCATTTTCCTTAGTATCTTCTTAATGTTTTTGTTGGCGGCTTCTACGGCTCCATTCATCTGAGGTTTGTAGGCTGTGGAATTATTGTGCTTGATTTTGAAAGTTTCACACGTGGCTTTCATCAGATCACTGTTGAGATTGGCAGCGTTGTCGGTAATAATGGACTCGGGAAGACCGAATCGCTAAACAATTCGATCCTTTACAAAGTCTGCGAAGACTTTCTTGGTCACAACTTTGTAAGATGCAGCTTCTGCCTATTTTGTGAAGTAATCAATGGCTACCAGAATAAACCTATGTCCATTTGAAGCAGTGGGCTCAATCAGACCAATAAAATCCATTCCCCAAGCGGCGAATGTCCAAGGGGAGATTGTTGCTTTGAGCTCATTTGGCGGAACTTTTATCATGTCGGCATGCACTTGACATTGAAAGCATTTGTGAACATACTGAATGCAATCCGTCTCTATGGTGATCCAAAAGTAACCTGCTCCGAGTATCTTCTTAGCCAAGACGAAACCATTCATGTGTGGACCACAGGTCCCAACATGCACATCCTCAAGTAGCTTAGAAGCTTCCTTTGCGTCAACACATCTTAGTAACCTCAAATTAGGAGTTCTTCTGTACAAGTTCCCTCCGCTGTGGAAGAAGTGATTTGACAATCTCCGGAGCGTGCATTTCTGAATGTGATTTGCATGCTCCGGGTATTCTCCTTTTGATAAGTATTCTTTGATGTCATGGAACCAAGACTTTCCATCTGCTTCTTCCTTGATATGAGCATAATATGCCGTCTGATTATGGATCCTCACTGGAATGGGATCAATATAGTTCTTATCTGGATGTTGTATCATGGATGACAAAGTGGCTAATGCGTCAGCAAACTCATTCTGAATTCTGGCCACATGTCGAAATTCTATCTTGTAAACCTCTTTCTCATTTCCTGCACATGGTGAGATATGGAAATATCCTGGGATTCTTGGTGGGCCACTCTCCTTGTACCTGGTGCACAAGTAAATCTTAATCACCGATCACCAACAACTCCTAAACGTTCATGTCGACTGCCATGTTGATACCTAGTATGCGGGCTTCATATTCCGCCATGTTGTTGGTGCAGGAAAATCTGAGTTTAGCAGATACCGGATAATGCTGACCCATTTCTGATACCAAAATTGATCCAATGCTCACTCATTTGAAATTTGCGGTTTCGTCAAAGAATATTCTCCAACCGTCATATGCTTCGTTAATGTCCTCTCCTATGAATGATACTTCTTCATCGCAAAAATACGTTTTCAAGGGTTCGTATTCTCCTCCCACTAGATTTTCAGCAATGTGATCTGCCAGGGCTTGTCCCTTGACCGCCATTTGAGTTACATAGACGATATCAAACTCACTTAGTAGTATCTGCCACTTAGCCAACTTCCCGGTCGGCATGAGTTTCTGGAATATATACTTTAGAGGGTCCATCCTAGATATGAGATATGTAGTGTAGGCGCAGAAGTAGTGCCTCAATTTCTGAGTTGTCCAGGTCAAATCACAAGAAATGCATTCAGACAGAGAATACTGTGCTTCATAAGGTGTGAACTTCTTACTCAAGTAATGTATGGGTTGCTCCTTCCTTCCTGTCTCGTCATGTTATCCCAGAACACATCCAAAGGATCCATCTAATATAGATAGATAGAGCAGCAAAGGTCGTCCTGGTTCTGGCGGGACCAAAACTGGTAGTGTGGACAAGTATTCCATGATCTTGTCAAAAGCCTTCTAACAATCCTCTATCTAGGTTGTTTCGGCATCTTTCCTCAGCATCTTGAAGATGGGTTCACATATGACTGTGGACTGTGCTATGAATCGACTGATGTAGTTGAGCCATCCTAGGAAGCTCATCACATCCTTTTTCCTCTTAGGTGGCGGTAACTCCTGAATAGATTTGACTTTAGACGGATCCAGTTCGATCCCTCGACGACTGATGATGAATCCCAGTAGCTTTCCTGTGAGAACCCCGAATGCACACTTTGCGGGGTTCGATTTCAAATTGTACCTCCTTATCCTGTCAAAGAACTTTCTCAGATTTGCTATGTGATCTGCGACCCTCTTGGATTTGATAATGACGTCGTCTACATACACCTCTATTTCTTTGTGTATCATATCATGGAAGATGGTTATCATGGCTCTCATGTAGGTAGCCCCGACTTTCTTGAGACCAAATGGCATCATCTTGTAACAATATACACCCTATGGTGTAATAAAAGCTATCTTCTCTGCATCTTCTTCATCCATCCAAATCTGGTGATAACCTGCAAAGCAATCTACAAAGGATTGGAGTTCATGTTTGGCGCAATTATCGATCAAGATATGTATATTTGGCAGTGGAAAATCGTCTTTGAGACTTGCTCTGTTTAAATCCCGATAGTCAACACATACTCTGACCTTCCCGTCTTTCTTCGAAACTAGCACAATGTTAGCTAACTAGGTTGGATATTCAACCACCCTGAGAACTTTGGCTTTGATTTGCTTGGTAACTTCTTCCTTGATTTTCAGGCTCATGTCTGGTTTGAACTTTCTGAGTTTCTGTTTTACTGGCGGACACATGGGATTAGTAGGCTACTTGTGAGCCACTATGGAAGTGCTCAAACCGGTCATGTCATCATATGACCATGCGAAAATGTCCTCATATTCTTTTAGGAAATGAATGTACTCTTCCTTCTCTGTTGGTGACAAGTGAATGCTGATGCGGGTCTCGGGCTCTCCCAAATTTACTACTTCAGTCTCATCCAGATTGGACTTAGGCTTATTTTCAAAATATTCAACCTCCCTGAAGATTTCCTCGGGTATCTCATCCTCTTCCTCTAAATCACTATTCTCATGCTGCGTTGCCCCATTACATGTCACAGTCACTGGTTCATTAGGAAAAGTAATAATAACACTGTGGAAGGAAAAAGTGTAAAGACAATAGTGAATAATAAAGAGCAAATGCATTTGATTAAAACTTGAAAAATTGTCCAGACAAAGCACGGCTAGATGAATCGAGAGTTTATTTTGAAATAAGTAAAGCTTAAAACAAAACTATAGGAAATCTTAAATGCCTAGAATGGCTATAGAAGTAAATTCTGCCAAGCTACCCAAGGACTCGGCGGGCTCGGGATGGTGTGGCGGTCTAGTTCCTGAGAACAACTCCCTTCGCCACAGTCTGAATAGTGAAGCCTTCTTCCTCATCCTCCTTAATTATGGTACATCAATCCATGTCCTCATCGTCCAAGAACAAATTCTTCAACCCTCCTAGTGCTTCTTCCTCTGCAGTTCCCCATGTTGTGTCAGCCTGATGAAAAGCTTGTTCCAAACATGGCACTGGTTGCTCAAGAGGGTAATACGGTTCGCGCCACGGAGGTGACCAATCATTGTAATCTTGCCATATATACCGGTATTCGAGGCCAAAGGTTGTACCATGATTTGTTAGCTGTATTGGTTTGGTGATACCTTGGAGGTTCTTTCCCAACCCTTTGCCGAGTTCATATTCGAACCATGCTAGTATGCTTTCTATTTTATTACTCCACCACTTATCCTTCTCGATGGCATTAACCCGTTCGATGTGATGATAAGTTTCCCCTTCTAGCCTTCTTCTATGTCGAATGGCTGGGATGGTTTGACTAGTGTAGATGGGGTTACTCCCATCTCCGTGGATGATCACCTCCTGACGGTTCCATTCAAATTTCATGGCTTAATGTAGTGTGGAAGGCACGACTCCAATAGTATTGATCCATGGTTGGCCCAACAGAAGATTATATGAGGCTGGTATGTCAAGCACTTGGAATTCAACATCGAACCAAGTTGGCCCCATCTGCAAGCAAAGGTTGATTTCCCCGATCGTGGCCCTCTGGGACCCATCGAAAGACTTCACATTCATGCTTCCTACTCGTATCTCGTGGAAACCTTTGCCCAACCTTTTCAGTGTGTCTAATGGACAAATATTTAGGCTTAAACCTCCATCAACCAGGACTCTGGCAATGAGCTTGTCTTCAAATTGCACTGTGATATGCAATACTTGATTGTGATTCAAACCTTCGGGCGGTAGCTCATCTTCGTGGAAGATAATCTTATGGTTCACTTGCCTAACTATGTTGGCCATTTCTCCACCAGTGATGTTATTGGGTACATAAGCCGAGCTCAGTACTTTCATCAAAGCGTTCTTGTGTGCCTTTGAATTCTGCAATAGTGACAGGATAGATATTTGAGCAGGGACTTTGTTCAGATGGTCAACAATAGAATATTCCTTTGCATGTAGGTTTCTTCTCATTCTCAGTAGGTTTCTTCTTAAGATTTTGAATGTAGAAGACATCCAGTGCATTCTCTGTGTTGAACCTGAACCAGTCTATGAAATCCGACGCCATGCTTACCCAATTGGACCATTTCTTGGGATTTTGGCTGATATACCAAGACAAAGCATCCCTAGTAAGGCTCCTCATAAAGAGCTTCATCCGGATTTTTTCATCTTTCTCGACCCCGACAAGCTTGTCACAATAGGTCCTTAGATGAACCCTGGGATCACCTGTGCCATCGAACATTTCAAACTTGGGAGGTTTGTACCCCTTTGGCAGTTCGACATCCGGCTATATGCATAGATCTTCATAGTTCAAACCTTCTATTCCTCTTTCGCCATCAACACCTTGAACTCGGCTTGTTAACTTCTTGAGTTCTTCAGCCATATTTGTAATAAGCAGGTCCTTCTCTAAGGATTCCAGTGTATATGAAATTGGTTGGGTAGAGTGAGGTACAATTTCCGCATATATAGGGTTGCTTTGATGGGTGCTAGGAACTTGGGTGTAGTGATGGTCATTGGTGGAGTTTTGTGGATTGGGAATGGGTTGTGATGTGTTTTGGGGAGTGTGGTAAGTAGCGGTTGGTGGGTACTGAATTGGTTGATGATGATGTTGCAGTAGAGTTGGTATTGGCAATGGATTGATATTTTGGGGTGGAGTTGAGTATTGATTTGGTGTGGTAGGATTTTATGGATGTTGGCTTTGTGTGTTCTGAGGAGGTGTCAGGTTCTTTGTGTTTTGTTGGTGGATATCGAGGACATTGAGGGTGAGTGACAAGTTTGCTAAGTTGCGAACCTACTCAAGTTCTCCTTGCAATTCCAGTATCTTTTGCTCCAATCTCAAGACTAGATCATTTGAGGCCAGAGTACTACGACCATCCGAAGTCTCTATGTTCTCAATATTCTCCTATCGGATACCACTTAAGTTGTCCATTTTTTGTCTTTCCTTTTCCCTTTGTGTTTCTTGGAGGAGGAGGAGGTGGAGGGCCTCTAGATCTGGTGTGATACGCTGATGAGGCCAGTATGAGTGAACCAACCTAAGGGGATGGGAATAATAATAAAAAATAAGCAAAAACAAAAAGGTGACAAATGAGTGAGGATCCTGAAATGTTTGTAGTATTTAAACACATATTGCGGAGATGTAAATTCGCGTCTTAATTTGGGAACCTCATTGTGCCCGAGGTAGGCCTAGCGACAAATAGATTTGGAGAACTTTTAATGCCAATAAATGCTTCATTTCATAATATAAAAATAGACGAATCCAAAAATGATACTAAGATAATAATAAAATAAGTCACTACTGGCACTTGGCCTTATTACATTTGGAAAGCGAGTAAACCTACTCTATTTGTCTAGGAAGGACCTTCCTCAGGTTGAATGTTCTCGTTGATCAAATCCTCCAGTTCACGTAGGTTCATCAGTAAGGATGCCTTTGCTAAATGTCCTCCCTCGTTTCTCTCGGCGTTCTGGCAGTCGGTGACTCTCTTCCTCACTTTTCCTTCCAATTCCAGCAGACTGTATTCCAGATATTCCAGCTTTTCGCTAGATTTGATGGCCCTCTCTTTCCATTCATTGATTTGGTCATTTGATGGAAGATTCCTCCACCAGTCTAGGAAGAGTGAGGGCGTGCTAACCATACCGAAGCTGGGGACCCCGTTCCTCATTTTCTGCAAAACAAAAGGGTTAGACCTTACCCCCACCAGACTCGACTATTTATACATTTATGATCAATATATTGGTATTTAGTTCTCCAAATTAATGCACAGAACGTGGTTGTGTCCATTGGGATTATGGAAAACCCGATGGACTTTGGATAAGGCTTATCTTAAAGGATCATTATGTGGACAATATAACTGATCCGACTAGGTTTGACCATGATGCATGCACAATTTTAACCAGAGTAAGGTTTCTATGGGGTTTTAGACTGGTACCCTCAAGCGGACAACATGAGGGGGAAGGCACAGAACCGTTGATTGCAGGACTGATCGACTGGTTTTACCGCAAATAAGCCTTTCCAAATTTTAAGGGTAGTAAATAGGAAGAGCACAACAACTCATTAAAGCGTTGCTATAGGATTTGATACGCACGAGTGGAATATGATGTGGAGCATGATTTATGCAGCAATTAATAACATGTAGTCAAGTATTTGTACGTAGGGAAAAATAAATACAGTATTTAAATAATTGAAAGAC
This sequence comes from Nicotiana tabacum, assembly GCF_000715075.1. NCBI lineage: Eukaryota > Viridiplantae > Streptophyta > Magnoliopsida > Solanales > Solanaceae > Nicotiana > Nicotiana tabacum. The sequence goes on along the minus strand of NC_134087.1, from coordinate 51,672,524 downwards.
AGTTACAGGAAAAAGAAAATAAAGAGGCAAGTCAGTTTCAGGGATAAAGAATCATAGATGCTTAAAAGAAAACGGACAGTTAGAGTCAAATAATGGAAAAAGGTATGGGATAAGCATGCTTGGACTAATTCATAAGATAAGTTCGTTATGGTAAGAGCCTAAAAGGTCTCCCCAGCAGAGTTGCCATGCTGTCGTGCCCCCTTTTTCCCTCCGCGAAGAGAGGTCCGGGTTTCGACATTCAGGGGGGGTAATAACTCGTTTCCTTTTGGGAATTGGGTATTTGAAGAGTTTCCACCTAACGGATTATGGTGCGTTAGGACACCTAGAGTGTTAACTCTTGGATTGGTTTGCATTACCAGAGATTAGGGTAAAGGCTCGAAATGACCTCGAGGGGAAGTTGTTAGGCACCCCTATTGGTCCACAACTGTGGGTCCCGGTCAAACTTATATTTTCGAATTAGTCCATTAACAAATAAATAGTTTGAATCAAATAATTTGCAAGTAAAGCATGTTGGACACAAATAACAAGGCAAAGATTTTGAACAAGTTGTATACATAAAGGAAAGCATAAAACACAAGGAATTTGGGAAAGGAGGGTTCCTAGGTTGGTTAGCCTATAGGATCACCCCACACAATGTCCGGTAAACACTCCTCAATGAGGGGCTATACGTGACATTAACACGTAGTCATCATATCCCATATATACCCTTCTCACCCCTTTAGTGGTCATTAGAACGAGTGTTGGTAAGTGATCTCTATTGCGTGCTGTTACCCGTCCCTTCTTAATGGTTCTGGAGGAATTTTAGGACCTCTACCTATAGATAGTTCTAGACATACCCCTAAGGTTTTAAAGGTGAAAATACTAAGGCGACAGGCAAGAAAAATTAGGACCTTAGCACATAAGATTAAATGGAGCAATTAGAGGCTCAAGTTTGCCTCCTCAAACAATAAACTTAAGCAGCACGACTCAAGCACAAATAAGGGCCTTTTGTTAAATAGTATCCTAAGGCATGATGTCTAAGTGAATATCAAGACACAAAAGATAGGCATTTTATTCTATAAACTCAAAAGTAATGGCCCTATCAGTTGCCTACTGATTTTTAAAGCCTGTTAAAATCAGAATGACATTAAGTAATAGAAACAGTTTTCGAGTTACAGGATTTGAAAATGCCATTTAGGCTTGCCTATACGCGGAATAGTGATAACTACGTTTATATAGTAAAAATAGGGCAGATTTTAAAACAGACCCTTAAATCCCTATAGGCATGCTGTCTAATAATAAATTAAGGCAGCTTTTGAAAGAAATCATTTCAGGGAAAAATAAAACACTAATTAAACCAGTTTCGAAGTGAACTAATCGTGGACCGGATTGACTTATTGGTTTAAATCTATAGGCAGGATTTCTGGTGTTGTTCCCTATAGGCATGATGTCTAATTGTTTAAAACTGATTTTAGAAACTGGTAGGCATGATAACAAATGAAAGCACATATAAATATCCGTTATAGCAGAAGTTGGACTGGATCATACCCTATAGGCATGGTTTCTACTTGGTAGGGCAATAATAGCAAAATATAAATTCCTACAGGCATGGTTTCTACACGTATTACCCCACAAATATGTAACTAGCCACCCTTTTTCACTAGTCACCCCAATATTCATTTACAAATTATTATAGACCATATGAATGAATTACATAAGTAGATAAGAAATATAAGAAGTTATTCTATAGAGAGCCTACAAATAATCCCAGATTTCCAAAGCCTGCAACAAACTCAAATGCCTAAATTCCATAGATAGTGTCATTGTCTAGGTGCGTTAGAGCTCCCTAAGGATCTCAAGGATCTCGGGTAGTGCTCACACCTAGACTTTGTAACCAAATTGAGTAAGTGCAGGTTGGAAGGGCCAGCCTCAGTGTGCCAGAGTTCAGAGGGTTCTCAAGAGGATCCCAAGGCAGTACACACACTGGAAGGGGAAGAACCTAATGACTTAGGAGTTGAGTGAGAGTGCTTGACACAGTTTGAAAGGTTTTAGTGGGAAAACAGTATTAAAAAGAGGTTTGCTTGAAATAGTTTAGTAAAACAACAGAGGAGTTATTCAATGATATAGTTTTGAAAAGAGTATGGCAATCAACGAACAACAGACGTACCTCAAGACCAAAACAGGTTCAACATCACATACAGAACAAAGAACCAAGACAGGTTTAGCACCACAAGGCTTAACACAGGGGTAAGTTTAAATTGGGGACATGTAAAGCCTATAATGGTAAACACATAGCAGGAAGAAGTCTTTGGAATTGGTACAGATATGCTCAGAAACACTGATCAAACATAGTCATAAAATCAGCAACGCTTAAGGGGTTCAGTATAGGATCAATCCCAGAATCATACAAGTTTAGGAGTGTAGACTACTTTACAATGAAATTCCTACCAGAAACCAGATAGAGCAAGATCACATGAAGACGGACTACATAGAGGGGGTAACATGTTCATACTGATCCTAAGGAAGGGTAATACATAACATGCTAATAATGTAAACATATCAACTACAGGTTTCACAACAAAACCATAACTAAAATCAGACTAGAAACAGGATGAATTGAAGTAATAAAAGGACCATATTGTTTTTGGAACTTGTATTGAATTCAAAACATACCAGTAAAGAAGGTAGTAAACACAAAGTGAGGAGCAAGAGAGTATAGTAATCAGCCTTGGCTTGCAGCCAGCTGACTTAGAACAATAGCAAGTAACTAGAGAAAAGAGACCAGAAGAGAGTTTTTTTGTGTGAGAGAGAGAGTTTTGAACCAATGTGTTCGTGTGTACTTGTGTTAATGAGAGAGTATGTATATATAGTATTTCGAAACAAGGTAAAATAAGGCAAGAATCACAATAGTATAGTAATTATGGAACTCAGAACCAATTAGAGCAAAAATCAGAACAAGTACTCCCTTAAATTAAGGGAATCAATTCACACGGTAAGAACAAGCACAAATAAGGAAAGAAATTAGTGTATGACTAATGAGGAAAGATTTCAAGTTCAGTAAGTATAGGGTAAACAACTAGGGCTAAGTTTAGAAAACTCTAATTAAGGAGATAGTCAGTAAGAATAAAGTACCACAACACACAAGGTAGGTGAATCAATTAATTTGAATAGAAAAGATAGAAATCGAAGATTCAAAGGAAGGTCTTCCAATCATACCATGAAAATAGGGAATTCAGAATCAATCAAAGAGAAGGTCATGATTCAGTGTTCAGCATATAAATAGAGTAGAATAACCAGACATAGCAAACATGAAGGGTAAACAACACTGATAGAAAGAGGCAAGTCTTGAGCAGTCAAGATGAACACGAACATATAGAGGTGATATAAGTTAGGCTAAAAACTCAGTAGGAACATATTTGAAGCAAGATAATCATATAAAATCAAACAAGCAACGATCAGTCATGCTAACATACAGGACCAAACGAAGAAAATCTAGAAAATTAGGGCTTTCAACATAGGCAAGTTGAAGAGGTAGTAAAATCACAGAATCAGTAGAAATATGCAAGAAATAGAAGTTTAAACATAAAAAATTAGTTCAAACAAAGTTTTAAAAAGGAGTTCTGAAACCCTAATTTTTAGAAGAAGGTGAAAACACTTGAAATCAATGGTTCTTATAAAAGAGTTCCAAGGACAGTGTCAAACACTAAAGAAACCAACTCGAATCATCCTAGATCTGTACAGATCTAAGAGATACAGGAAAAAATTAGGGTTTTAGAAGAAATCCATATAGAGATGAAAGAACCTGTCTAGAATCCCAAAGATCGTAGCAAATAAAACATGATTTTGCTCGAAATCACACTGGAGTAGCCAAGAACAGACAAGTGACGAACCCTAGATGCAAGTCAGTGTGGCCTTGTGCCCTTGAAGACCTTAGAGAAGGCAGACATGGAATGAGAGAAGCCATTGGAGGCTTAGGAGTCAATGAGAGATCACCGGAGAAGACCGGAGAAGAGAGGTCGGTGATTGAAGGTCTAGGGTTTGAGGGGGTTACTAAGAGAGGAGAAGAGATGAGAGAATACAAAGGCGGCGGGTTTGGGAGAATGAGTTAGGGTTAGGGGTCGTTTAGAGTTTAAAAAGGCAAAGGTTAATATGGGTCGTTGATCTCTTAGATCAATGGCCATGATTTAATTAGTTCTGGGTTGGGTAGGCGGGTTCAGGGTTTTGGTCGGGTGTTTTAGCCTGAAATTGAGCTGGGTTGTGGGTTTAATTGAGGCTATGATTGAAATACAATGTGGCTATATTTTAAATAGCCAATTTATCCCTATATAATTTATAATAAATAACAAATAATTTTTGAAAAATAATTTTGTATACTAAAATGATTTAAAATATATATTTAACATTTTAAGAATATAGAAGATTAGTTTTATGAATATAAATATAATTATACCTTAAGAGGGCTAATATTGCAATTGTATGCAAATTAAATTTAAAAATGCAATTATAAAAATGCAGAAAAATATTTTAACAATATTTTGGCATAAATATAGAATTTAGATGATTAAATTAACCCAACAATCATTTGAGGGATAATTGTTGGAGTTTTTATGTGTAAAAAGGGAAGAAATAAATTAATTTAGAATCTTTAAAATTATAGGAAAATTATAAAAATATTGTGCATGCTTATATATGCATATATATGCTATTTTGAAAGTATTTATGCATATTAAAATTATATATAGAAAAATTAGGTATCAACAGTTGCCCCTCTTTACCCGGGAAGGATGAGAGAGTTTTCGGGTAAAGAAATGATGGCAATTTTGAACGGCTTGGGATGTTTTGAAAAGACAGAGGCTGGACTCTGATCTTCGAGCTACCTACATATCCCTGGTTTTATAGGAATTAGGCCATGTGTAGTTCTGGATTCATCTGCGGAATATGCTGATGAAATTATTGCAAGAACGGACACGCGATGCCGAAGCGGCTATGGTGAGTGGTTAAAGCTCGGGATAGTCAAAGGAACTGGAGATAAAAGATGCTACAAACATGTATTTGCGAAAAAACAAACATGACGCAAATTCCTTTGGACCATGAAAGTTGTCTTCGGACGGTTAAAGATGACGTCCTCGGACCATGACGTCCTGGGCAATGAATTTTTTAGTGAGGGATTCGCAGGCCATGAAATATTATTCTCGGGCCATGAAGATGGTGCCTCCGAACCATGACTCCTTTGAATAATGATATACAATTTTGAGAGATCCTCAGGCCATGGTATGGTATCTTCCGGCTATGAGGATGATGTCTTTAGACTATGACGCCTTTGTATAGGTTGGCGATATTTCAGCCCATGATATGTAATAGTCTTGATGTTATCAAGACAATGATTAGTCTTGTGAAATGGAGGGCAGAGATTAGCCCGATTGCAAAACAAATAGATAGTAAAATAGAGCAATATCTATGCAAAAAGGGACAGTGCTTAGTCCCATGCATGTATGGAGGCAAGATTAGTCTCATGCAAGTAGGGAGGCATGGATTAGCCTCATGCAAGTATGGAGTCAAAGATTAGACTCATGCAAGTAGGGAGACAGACATTAGCCTCATGCAAGTATGGAGTCAAGGATTAGACTCATTCAAGTAGGGAGGCAGGGATTAGCCTCATGCAAGTATGGAGTAAAGGATTAAACTCATGCAAGTAGGGAGGCAGGGATTATACTCATTCAAGTATGGAGTCAAGGATTAGACTCGTGCAAGTAGGGAGGCAGGTATTAGCCTCATGCAAGTATGGAGTCAGGGATTAGACTCATGCAAATAGGGAGGACGAGATTAGCCTCATGCAAGTATGAAGGTGGGGATTAGACTCATGCAAGTATGGAGGCAAGGATTAGCCTCATGCAAATAGGGAGGCAAGGATTAGCCTCATGCAAATGTAGAGTCATGGATTAGACTCATGCAAATAGGGAGGAAGGGATTAGCCTCATGCAAGTATGGAGGCAAGGATTAGCCTCATGCAAATGGGGAGGCAAGGATTAGTCTAATGCAAATGTGGAGTCAGGAGTTAGACTCATGCAAATAGAGAGGCAGGGATTAGCCTCGTGCAAGTATGGAGGCAAGGGTTAGCCTCATGCAAATGGGGAGGCAAGGATTAACCTCATGCAAATGTGGAGTCATGGATTAGACTCATGCAAATAGAGAGGCAGGGATTAGCCTCATACAAGTATGTAGTCAAGGATTAGACTCATGCAAATAGGGAGGCAGGGATTAGCCTCATGCAAACATGGAGTCAAGGATTAGACTTATGCAAACATGGAGTCAGGGATTAGACTCATGCTAATATGGAGGCAGGGATTAGCCTCATACAAATAGGGAGGCAGGGATTAGCCTCATGCAAAAGCAAGTAGCTAATGAGAGTAGTATGTGTCTTACTTGGAGTCTGATGTCTTAATTAAATATTTGTCCATTGGACACTCTGAAAAGGTTGGACAAAGGTTTCCATGAGATACGGGTGGGAGGCATGAATGTGAAGGCTTTCGATGAGTCCCAGAGGGCCACGATCGGGGAGATCAACCTTTGCTTGAAGATGGGGCCAACTTGGTTCGAAGTTGAATTTTAAGTGCTTGACATACCAGCCTCATATAATCTTCTGTTGGGCCGACCATGGATCCATGCCGCTGGAGTTGTGCCTTCCACATTACATCAAGCCATGAAGTTTTAATGGAACCGCCAGGAGTTAATCATTCACGGAGATGGAAGTAACCCCATCTATACTAGTGAAACCATCCCGGCCATTGGACATAGAAGAAGGCTAGAAAGGGAAACCTATCATCACATCAGATGGGTCAATACCGTCGAGAGGGGTAAGTGGTGGAGTAACAAAATAGAAAGCATACTAGCATGGTCTGGATATGAACCCAGCAAAGGGTTGGGAAAGAACCTCCAAGGCATCACCGAACCAATACAACTAAAAAATAATGGTACCACCTTTAGGCTCAAATACCAGTATACATGGAAAGAGTACAATGATTGGTTGCCTCCGTGGCGCGGACCGTATTACCCTATTGAGCAACCAATGCCACGTTCGGAACAAGCTTTTCATCAGGCTGGCACAATATGGGGAACTACAGAGGAAGAAGAACTAACTGGGTTGAAGAATTTGTTCTTGGAGGATGAGGGCATGGATTGTGGTGCCATAATTGAGGAGAAGGAGGAAGAAGGCTTCACTATTCAGACTGTGGCGAAGGGAGCTGTTCTCAGGAACTGGACCGCCACACCATCCCGAGCCCGCCAAGTCCCTGGGTAGCTTGGCAGAATTTACTTCTATATCCATTCTAGGCATTTAAGATTTCCTGTAGTTTCGTTTTAAGCTTTACTTGTTTCAAAATAAACGCTCGATTCATCGAGCCGTGCTTTGTCTGGACAATTTTCAAGTTTTAATCAAATGCATTTGCTCTTTATTATTCACTATTATCTTTACACTTTTTCTTTCCACAGTGTTATTATTACTTTTCCTGATCAACCAGTGACTATGACATGTGATGAGGCAATGCAGCATAGTGATTCAGAGGAAGAAGATGAGATACCTAAGGAAATCGTTAGGGAGGTTGAATATTTTGAAAATAAGCCTAAGTCCAATCTGGACGAGACCGAAACAGTAAATTTGGGAGACGCCGAGACAGTCAAGGAGACCCGTATTAGCATTCACTTGTCACCAATAGAGAAGAAAGAGTACATTCATTTTCTAAAAGAATATGAGGATATTTTCGCATGGTCATATGATGACATGACCGGTTTGAGCACTTCCATAGTGGCTCACAAGTTGTCTACTAATCCCATTTGTCTGCCAGTAAAACAGAAACTTAGAAAGTTCAAACCAGACATGAGATAGAAAATCAAGGAGGAAGTTACCAAACAGATCAAAGCCAAAATTTTCAGGGTGGTCAAATATCCAACCTGGTTAGCTAACATTTTGCCAGTTCCGAAGAAAGACGGGAGGGTCAGAGTATGTGTTGACTATCGGGATTTGAATAGAGAAAGTCCCAAAGATGATTTTCCAATGCCAAATATACACATCCTGATCGATAATTGTGCCAAGCATGAACTCTAATACTTTGTAGATTGCTTCGTGGGCTATCACCAGATTTAGATGGATGAAGAAGATGCAGAGAAGACAACTCTTATTACACCATGGAGTGTATATTGTTACAAGATGATGCAATTCGGTCTGATGAATGCTGGGGCCACTTAAATGAGAGCCATGACAACCATCTTCTATGATATGATACACAAAGAAATAGAGGTGTATGTAGATGATGTCATTATCAAATCCAAGAGGGCCGCAGATCACATAGCAGACTTAAGGAAGTTCTTCGATAGGCTTAGGAGGTACAATTTGAAACTAAACCCCACAATTGTGTGCATTCGGGGTTCTTGCAGGAAAGTTATTGGGATTCATCGTCAGTCGTCGAGGGATCGAGCTAGATCCATCTAAAGTCAAGGTTATTTAGGAGTTACCACCACCTAAGAGCAAAAAGGATGTGATGAGCTTTCTAGGACGGCTCAACTACATCAGTCGATTCATAGCACAGTCCACATTCATATGTGAACCCATCTTCAAGATGCTGAGGAAAGATGCCGAAACAAGCTGGACAGAGGATTGTCAGAAGGCTTTTGACAAGATCAAGGAATACCTATCCACGCCACCAGTTCTGGTCCCGCCAGGACCAAGACGACCTTTTCTACTCTATCTATCTATATTAGATGGAGCTTTCAGATGTGTTTTGGGACAACATGACAAGACAGGAAGAAAAGAGCAAGTCATATATTATTTGAGTAAGAAGTTCACACCTTATGAAGCACGGTATTCTCTACTTGAACGCACTTACTGTGCTTTGACCTGGACAACCCAGAAATTGAGGCATTACTTTTGTGCCTACACTACATACCTCATATCCAGGATGGATCCTTTGAAGTATATATTCCAGAAACCCATGCCGACCGGAAAGTTGGCTAAGTGGCAGATACTACTAAGTGAGTTCGATATTATCTATGTAACTCAAAAGGCGGTCAAGGGACAAGCACTGGCAGATCACCTTGCTGAAAATCCGGTGGGAGGAGAATATGAATCCTTGAAAACGTATTTTCCCGATTTTAGATGGATCTAGCTCATAAGGTGATCTCCTCCCACCGGATTCGGTGGATCCATATGATTCGAGGGAGAGGACATTACCGAATCATATGACGGTTGGAGAATGTTCTTTGACGGAGCCGCAAATTTCAAAGGAGTGGGCATTGTAGCAGTTTTGGTATCAGAAATGGGTCAACACTATCCGGTATCTGCTAAACTCAGATTTCCTTGAACCAACAACATGGCGGAATATGAAGCCTGCATACTAGGGCTCAACATGCAGTCAACATGAACGTTCAGGAGTTGCTAGTGATCGGTGATTCAGATTTGCTTGTGCACTAGGTACAAGGAAAGTGGGGCACCAAGAATCCCAAGATATTGCCATATCTGCACCATGTGCAGGAATTGAGAAAGAGGTTTACAAAGATAGAATTCCGACATGTGCCCAGAATTCAGAATGAGTTTGCCGACGCATTGGCCACTTTGTCATCCATGATACAACATCCAGATAAGAACTACATTGATCCCATTCTAGTGAGGATCCATAATCAGCCGGCATATTGTGCTCATGTCGAGGAAGAAGAAGACGGAGGGCTTTGGTTCCATGACATCAAAGAATACTTATCAAAAGGAGAATACCCGAATAATGCAAATCACACTCAAAAATGCACGCTCAAGAGATTGTTGAATCACTTCTTCCATAGTGGAGGGAACTTGTACAGAAGAACTCCTGATTTGGGTTTACTAAGATGTGTCGACGTAAAGGAAGCTTCTAAGCTACTTGAGGATGTGCATGCTGGGACCTGTGGCCCACACATGAATGGTTTTGTCTTGGCTAAGAAGATACTCAGGGCAGGTTACTTTTGGATGACCATGGAGGCGGATTGCATTCAGTATGTCTGCAAATGCTTTCAATGTCAAGTGCATGCCGATATGATAAAAGTGCCGTCAAATGAGCTCAATGCAACAAGCTTACCTTGGCCATTCGCCTTTTGGGTAATGGATGTTATTGGTCCGATTGAGCCTACTACTTCAAACAGACACAGGTTTATTCTGGTATCCATTTATTACTTTACAAAATGGGTAGAGGCTGCGTCCTACAAAGCTGTAACCAAGAAAGTCGTCGCAGATTTCATCAAGGATCGAATTGTTTGCCGATTCGGTGTTCCCGAATCCATTGTTACTGATAATGCCGCCAATATCAACAGTGATCTGATGAAAACTATGTGTGAAGCTTTCAAAATCAAGCACAAGAATTTTACAGCCTACAGACCTCATATGAATGGAGCTGTAGAAGCCGCCAACAAAAACATTAAGAAGATACAAAGGAAAATGGTAGAGAACCACAAACAATGGCATGAGAAGTTACCCTTTGCTTTGTTGGGATACTGCAGTACAGTTCGCAAATCAACCGGAGCAACTCCCTACATGCTGGTTTATGGTACCAAGGCTTTCATCCTAGCCGAGGTAGAGATTCCTTCTTTAAGAATCATAGAGGAAGCTGAACTTAGTGATACATAGTGGATAAGGAACCGCTATGAGCAGTTTGCCCTTATAGATGGAAAAAGGATGAACGCAGTATGTCACGGCCAACTTTATCAGAACAGAATGTCCAGAGCTTTCAACAAAAGGATCAAACCAAGACAGTTCGCACCAGGGCAACTGGTATTGAAGAAAATCTTCCCGCATCAAGATGAAGCCAAAGGGAAATTCTCTCCCAGCTGGTAGGGTCCATACATGGTTCACAAAGTGCTAACAGGAGGAGCACTCATACTTGCAGAAATGGACGGAGAAATCTGGCCAAAACCAATCAATTCAGACGCAGTCAAGATATACTATGCTTAGATTACTTTACATTTATCTTCTGATGTAATTGAACTATGCTTGACCTGATTCCCATTTAAGAGGGGATACGTAGGCAGCCTTATGAGTTCAGTCATATGATAGTAAAATTTTCATTCTCCCAAGATCAAAAACTAGGGCAGTTGTGAGGAGGACCCTTAAAATTCCGGAGCAAGTCCAGCCAACACCAACAGGTGTCAGACGGTCAACAATTAGTTAAGGAAACTGGGGCAGAATTTTGAGAAGGATTCTAAAAATTCCAAAAAGTCTCGGCAAGGTTTATTTGCAAACAGTCAAAAGGTCATCCACCAAACTAGGGCAGAATTTTGAGGAGGACCCTCAAAATTCAAATATAAGAGAGTTGCAATGCCTTTGAGATGTGTTACAGTCACTAATTCATTTAAAATTACTTGATATATCATTATATTTCCAAAACAACTCTATTTTTATCAATAATTGCATATTTTTCGAAAATTCTATTTCCATAGCAGTCAGATGTCACCCAGGGCAACTTGAAAGGCTTTCAGAACGGAGCAAAGTAAAGCAAGCCGACAGGAGCATGAACCAACCTTCCCCCACAAAACTTACAACTTTTCTTTGAACGCAGGCACATTTGACGTAACGATAGCACTCGCAAAACATGTATACACAAAGAAAATTCACTATCAACCAAGCCATCAGACTCCAGCTAAGACACATACTACTCTCATTTGCTACTTGCTTTTGCATGAGGCTAATCCCTGCCTCCCTATTTGCATGAGTCTAATTCCTGACTCCATATTTGCATGAGTCTAATCCTTGACTCCATACTTGCATGAGGCTAATCCCTGCCTCCCTATTTGCATGAGTCTAATCCTTGACTCCATACTTGCATGAGGCTAATCCCTGCCTCCCTATTTGCATGAGTCTAATCCATGACTCCACATTTGCATGAGGCTAATCCCTGCCTTCATACTTGCATGATTCTAATCCTTGACTTCATACTTGCATGAGGCTAATCCCTGCCTCCATACTTGCATGAGTCTAATCCTTGACTCCATACTTGTATGAGGCTAATCCTTGTCTCCATACTTGCATTAGTCTAATCCTTGATTCCATAGTTGCATGAGGCTAATCTTTGCCTCCATACCTGCATGAGGCTAATCCTTGTCTCACATTAGCATAGGACTAAGCACTATCCCTTTTTACACAGATATTGCTCTACTTTATTATCTATTTGTTTTCCAATCGGGCTAAGCTTTGCCCTCCATTTCACAAGACTAATCATTGTCTTGATAACATCATGACTATTGCATATCATGGGTTGAAATATCGCCAATCTATCCGAAGGCGTCATAGTTTAAAGGCAACATCCTCATAGCCGGAAGATACCATGCCATGGCCCGAGGATCTATCAAATTTGCATATCATTATTCAAAGGCGTCATGGTTCAGAGGCACTATCTTCATGTCCCGAAAACATCATTTTATGGCATGCGAATCCCTCACTGAAAAATTCATGGCCCAGGACGTCAGGGTCTGATGACGTCATCTTTATCCGTCCGAAGAAAACCTTCATGGTCCAAAGGGAATTTGCATCATGTTTAAATATTCGCAAATACATGTTTTATTTGCAGGTAACTAGTAAGCAACCGCTATCATAGCAGGAGCAATATCGCTCCAGTTCCTTCGACTATCCTGAGCTTTAACTGCTCACCATAGCCGCTTCGGCGTCGCGTGTCCGTTCTTGCAATAATTTCATCGGCATATTCCGCAGATGAATCTAGAACTACACATGACCTGATTCCTGTAAAACAAGGGATATGTAGGCAGCTCGAAGACCAGAGTCTGGCCTCTGTCTTTTCAAAACATCCCATCCGGTCAAAATTGTCCATCATTTCTTTACCTGAAAACTCTTTCATCCTTCCCGGGTAAAGAGGAATAGTTGTTGATACCCAATTTTTTCCTATATATTTTTAATATGCATAAATACTTTCAGTATAGCATATATATGCATATATAAGCATGCACAAGGTTTTTATAAATTTTCTATAATTTTAAAGATTTTAAATTAATTTATTTCCCCCTTTTTACTCAAAAAACCCCAATAATTATCCCTCAAATGATTGTTGGGATACTTTAATCATCTAATTTCTATATTTATGCCAACATATTATTAAAATATTATTGTGCATTTTTTTAATTGCATTTTAAAAGTTAATTGGCATACAATTGCGATATTAGCCCTATTAAGGTATAGTTACATTTATATGCATAAAATTGATCTTCTATATTTTTAAAATATTAAATATATATTTTAAATCATTTTAGTATACAAAATTATTTTTCTAAAATTATCTATTATTTATTATAAATTTTATAGGGATAAATTGGCTATTTAAAATATAGCCAGATTGTATTTCAATCATAGCCTCAATTAAACCCACTATCAAACCAATTAAATCATGGCCGTTGATCTGAGAGATCAATGGTCCGTATTAACCCTTGCCCTTTTTAACTCTAAACGACCCCTAACCCTAACTCATTCTCCCCAACCCGCCGCCTCTGTATTCTCTCATCTCATCTCCTCTCTCAGTAACCCCCTCAAACCCTAGCCCTTCAACCACCGACCTCTCTTCTCCGATGATCTCTCATTGACTCCTATACCTCCAATGGCTTCTCTCAGCCATGCCTGCCTTCTCTAAAGTCTTCAAGGGCCCAGAGCCACGCCGACTTGTATCTAGGGTTCGTCACTTGTCTGTTCTTGGCTACTCCAGTGTGATTTCTAGCAAAATCATGTTGTATTTGCTACGATCTTTGGGATTCTGGACAGGTTCTTTCATCTCTATATGGATTTCTTTTAAAACCTTAATTTCTTCCTGTATCTCTTAGATCTATACAGATCTAGGATGATTCGAGTCGGTTTCTTTAGTGTTTGACACTGTCCTTGGAACTCTTTTACAAGAACCGTTGATTTCACGTGTTTTCACCTTCCTCTAAAAATTAGGGTTTTGGAACTCCTTTTTAAACTTTGTTTGAACTGATTTTTTATATTTAAACTTCTATTTCTTGCATATTTTGACTGATTCTGTGATTTTACTACCTCTTCAACTCGCCTATGTTGAAAGCCCTAATTTTCTAAATTTTCTTCGTTTGGTTCTATGTGTTAGCATGACTGATCGTTGCTTGTTTGAGTTTCTATGACTATCTTGCTTCGAATATTTTTCTACTGAGTTTTTAGCTTAACTTATATCCCCTCTATGTGTTTGTGTTCATCTTGACTGCTCAAGACTTGCCTCTTTCTATAAGTGCTGTTTAACCTTTATTTTTGCTATGTCTGGTTATTCTACTCTATTTATATGCTGAACACTGAATCATGACCTTCTCTTTGATTGATTCTGAATTCCCTATTTTCAATTGGCTAAAAGTCAAGAAAATATTGCCATTATTGAAGGGGAGATTTATATCATTGAAGCGAATCATCCATTATCTGATGATGAAGCAGAGAAATTATCCCTCTTGAAAGGGGCAGTTAAGACAAGCCGCCAACAAATCCCTAGCTTCAAACCTTTTTCATGAATTTAGTTTTTTTTTTATTTTTTCCTAGGATTCTCGACTTACGATTTTTTTTATAACTAATGTTATGTAATGGAGTACTTATTTCTTGGAGCAATAAAAGTATATGTATTTTTAGTATGTGATATCTCTCTTTGAGAACTGAATTCCCTTTGTTACTCCCAATTATTTCTTTCTTAAATTTCATCATGTGTCTTGTTTGTTGGTCTTGTTGCTCCGCTCAATCTTGTAAAAGAAAGTCATATCTTGAGATAGGAGCGTCCGAATTGCAATCCGTTTGCACCGTTAGAAAGAAAACTCATAGATATGCAGTACGTATGAATTTCATGATAGAACTCCTTTGGGGCTATCAACAGAAAATTAGTGAAGGCGACTTAATTACAATGAACTTTCAGATTTGTGTACTTTTGGCAAAAAAATTGTATCTTGAGCTAGGAGTGTTAGAATTACAATCCATTTGTTCTGTCAGAAGTTAGACTCGGAGATCTAAAATTCATATAAATTTCATGGCAGAAATCGTTTTGGACTGTCAACAGAAAACTTCCGAACATGACCTAACTGCAGTAAACATTCAGATTCGTATACTTTCAGCGAAGAAAATCGTATCTTGAGCTTGGAATGTCGGAATTGCAATCCCTTTGCACCGTTAGAAAGTAAACATAGAGACCTATAGTATCTATGAATTTCATGGCAGAACTTATTTCGGGATATTAACAGAAAATTTCAAAATTGACTTAACTGCAGTAAACTTTCGGATTTACATACTTTCGGCAAAAAAAATTGTTTCTTGAGCTTGGAGTGTCGGAATTACAATCCGTTTGCGCTGTCAGAAAGTAGACTCGGAGATCAAAAACTTGTATAAATGACATAGCAGAACTCCTTTCGATCTGTTAACATAAAATTTCTAAACTCGACCTAATTGCAGTAAATTTTCATATTCGCATGCATATAGAAGTCTTTGAGTCATAATACCTTCTAGATTAGTCAAAGTTCCAGATCATGTATTGCGTGACCTTCGGAACCCAAATTAGAAATTCCAAAGTTAGGCTATATTATGGGAGAACAATTCACATTGGATTCAACTATACAAAGCTTTTGTGATAGCATCATGTTTTGAAGAAATAAAGCGAACTTGGAAAGGCATTCAAGACAAGTTAGCGACAATCCTTCGCGTCAATTGCTTTTATGACTTAGATTCTTTATATAATTAAGATGAAATATAAATATTTTCATCCTTTTATTTTCTTGACAATGATGTATCATATCCTTGTAGCATTGAAGCAATCAAATGTCCATTTTGGCTCGACGCAAATTGCCTTCTTTCTTTCTACAATGTATGCCTATTTGGAGTAATCAACGTGATGCCTCAACTCAAATTTTGATGATCATGTCACATTGAAACACATTTTTTAAAGCTTATGCGACTGAACTTAGAATAAAAATACGTATCTCAGTGAAGAGGATCAAGTCATAATATAGTTTAAATAAAGTGTGAGTTTTTTTGCATGCAGTTTATACTCGTGCAAACAAGGAGTAATATGCAGTTCATGCTCATGTTTTGAGGAGCTTTGCAACTTGAAGACTTTGCTCAAATTTGGTGAGTTGTGCAACTTGAAAACTTTGCTCGAATTTTGAAGTGCTTTTCAATTTGAAGATCTTGCTCGAATTTGAAGAGCTTTGTGATTTAAAAACATTGCTCAAATTTGAAGAGCTTTTTCATCTTGAAGATTTTGCTCAAATTTAAGGAGCTTTATATCTTGAAGAGTTTACTTGAATTTGAAGAGTTTCAATTTGAAGGTTTTACTCGATTTTGGTGAGCTTTTCAATTTGAAGATTTTTCTCGAACTTGAGGAGCTTTTCAATTTGAAGGTTTTGCTCGAATTTGAAGAGCCTTTCACTTTGAAGATTTGGCTCGAAATTATGGATATTTAAAACTTGAAGACTTAGATTGAATTTTAGGAGCTTCATGGTGTACCATTTATGCTCGTGTATCAAAGAGCATCATAACTTGCAGTTTATGCTCCATTGATGAGCGCTTTGACATGCAGTTTAGGCTCATGCGTCAAATAGCATTACAACTTGCAGTTTAGGATCATGCGTCAATGAGCGTTATGACTTATAATTTAGGCTCATGCGTCGAGGAACATCATGAATTGCAGTTTAGGCTTATGCGTCGAGGAGCATCATGACTTGCAGTTTAGGCTCATGCGTCAAGGAGCATTGCTACATGCATGGACTCTTCAATTTCAATTTCGGATGAATACTTGCCTCCATTCTCGACATCGTCTACTTCTTTTTCCTTGTGAGTCTCAAAGATAGAAAACCTTTGATCTCCACGTATAGCCATATACAATTCCATACCATGTGCACATGTGGCCAACTCTTCATATTTTAGGATTTTATTCCTTGCAAGATGTAGCAAAGGCCCCAATGCATGCCTTGAATGTACATTTCGATGCTACAAGTTTCGCTAATATGGTCTTTGCAGTTGAGGCTTAAACTCCTCCAGCAATTGATGAATTCAATAACTAGCTCCTCTTTCTGCTGGTGGGCATTTGTAAGTTCAATCATGCTCACAATGCGCCTCGTGCTATAGAAACGATTGAGGAATTTCTGCTCAAGTTTCTCCCAACTATCAATGGAACCAGGTTCAAGATCTGCATACCAATTGAAAGCATTCCCTTTGAGATATCGAACAAACTACTTGACAAAGTGATTATCATAAGTTCCAACATAATTGCACGGCTCAACGAAGTGTGCAACATGTTGCTTGGGATTTCCGTTACTGCCAAATTATTGAAGCTTAGGAGGTTGATATCCACTTGGCATCTTTAAGTTATCAATTTTTTGTGTGTACGACTTTGCGTATGTAAGGAAATATTTAGGCGAAGGCTCAATTTTATCTTTAATGACCCTATGATGAAGTCCTTCAATTGGTTAACATGAATCTGTCCATCAGAAGAGACTTGGAGCTCTTTGGTCATTGTTATGATATTTGCAGGGGACTCTCCTTTCTCTTGAATTTTTGGAAGCTTCATAGGTGCTTGGCTTGATTCTTCCTCTATCATGCTCTCTATCTTATTCATTAACTTGGAAAGTTTACCATCTTGATCTTTCATGTACTTTGTTAAGTCTTCAACTGCTTTTATCAAATTTAAAAGTTGTTCTTCTATGGTAGAAGCATCAATAATCATCGTTTGTATGACCACTACATAGGAAGAAGAATGCTATGGATAATCAATTGGATAGAGAGCAGATCGTGGAGTGACATGAGGAGAGATTGGAGAAAATTCGCTACTCAAGACGTCATCATCTTTTTGTATGAAAGGATTGTGGGACTAATGATGACATTCTTTAAAAAGGCTAAATTGCGCCAAAGTTCGTTCGACCACCTCAGCGATGTTATTCCATTTTTCTAGCATGTATGAAGAGAATCTCACTTCTCTTGGAGAAGATGAACAAAAAACATGAGTTGTGGATGACACTTCAAGACTTGTCCTACTATTTCAGCTTTGCTTCTTTTGATTTGGCCAGTAAACTTCATGTAACTTCCAATCCGCTTTTAGAGTCAGATCTAGGGTTGTTTTTTATTGTATCCATCTTGGTATTCTTGAACTTCAAAGAGAAGAGTTGAGAGGTGAGATGGTCCCACTCGGCGTGCCAAATTTGTAACGACTAAATTTCATTTCTGAAAAATAATAACCAAGACAAGAAATATAGCGACAAATATTATATTTGATTTTAAGTGATGGGGTTACAATCTCTAGAATATCTCAAATCTAAAGAGATGTAGTCCTCTGATTCTTCTCCTTACGAATGATGGTTCAAGAGCTTGAGAGCTTGATCTTGAACTTGACGGATTTCAGATTTGTGGTCCGTCACGAACAATTTGAAGGTGCTCACGAACCAGAATTGTTGTTGGGTTATCAAAATTAATTCAAAGCCAAGTTTAAGTCAAAAAAGCGACCGTGCTAGAACCACGGGACTCGGGGAATACCTTACACCTTCTTCCTGGTCAACAAAATTCCTTACCCAGACTTTGTTTTCGAAGGCCAATAATAATAGAGTCAAACCTTCCTTTGACTAGGGATTCAAATAAAAGGTGACTTGGAACACCCAAAATCAATTTCAAGTTGTGACTCTATAAGTAAAATAATTCCTATTCAAGTTTGTCACTTTAATTGGAAAAACTTGTTAACCCACAATACAACAACACATATCTTTTGGGGTAAAACGGGTGTGACATCAAGAATTCGAACCACCAAACGGAAGGCTAACGTTCAAAACGACCGGTCGGATCGTTACAACCAAACAATATTATACTCTCCACTGCAATCTTGTATTTTGTATTACTAGTGACTCATGTAATGGTGACACAAATTTTGGGAATAGACTTAGTCAGCGATGGTTGTAGATCTATTATATACATTTTATGAGATTTCACTTTTTTATCTTTAATAATGTGTCTTTAGCTGTTAAATTGTTTTATTCCTTGTGCTAATGTTGGTTTGTCTAGCAAACGGATGTTAGGCGTCATTACGATTCCATAATTAAAATTTTGGGTCGTGACACATTTGATTACCACATATGTGAACTCCAAGCGGACACATGTTCACACCATCTTATTCTATAATATTATACCAGAAAGCCCTCTCAATATAGCGTAGAAGAATTAAATAGACCAAAATACTTAGCACCAACCTTACAACCTTAAACTGGTTACTTATAATAAAGTAATTCGTTCACCAAAAGAAAAGAAAAGATGACGTATCTTATCTCTAGTACAAGACGCATATCATTATGGTAAGCAGTTGGGCTTGGCTCGAATTATTTTGAGAATTAGTGATTTCTCTTGATTCTTTCAGCTTTGCATCTTTTACGGCAGCTACAGTAGCAATAACGAGTAACTGTGACGAAGGGTCGTCACCAGTCTTCTTATCCATTCCGTGCTTCCGAGGCCTTGAAAATCTAATTTGTAGTCGCCTCAATTTGCGTGCGCAGTCCGAGCGCGTAGTCGGAAAGCTTAAATATGAAATTCTGTGAAAAATGCTAAATTTTGTTAAAATGAATAAGTTTGACTTTGGTCAACATTTTGGGCGAACGGACCTGGACGCGTGATTGGACGGTCCTGGAGGGTCCGTAGGAAAATATGGGACTTGGGCGTATGCCCGGAATCGGATTCCGAGGTCCCAAGCCCGAGAAATGAATTTTTGAGTAAAATTATTTTATGAAATTGTTAAGGAAAAATTGAAATGAAAATTGATTAGAACGTGTTGGTATCGGGCCCGTATTTTGGTTCTGGCGCCCGGTACAGGTCTTATATGTGATTTAAGAGGTTTATGTAAAGTTTGGATAAAATCGGACGTCGTTTGATGTGTTTCGGACTTGAATTCCTAAATTTGAACTTGATGGAGTTTGTAATTTCATTGATCTTCAGGTTTAATTCGATGTTCATGATGTTATTTTGGCGATTTGATTACACGAATATGTTCGTAGAATATTTTTGAGGTTGTGTATATACTTGGGTTAGAGTTTCGAGGGCTCGGGTAAATTTTGAGTAGGTTTCGGGATGCCTTAGGCTTAAAAAGATCAGATGTTGTAGGTTCAGGAAATATTGCAGGTCTCTGAACCCTCTTGCGCGGTCTGCGAGAAATCGCGTGCGGCCGCGGTCGCCTTTGAGCGGTCCGCTGTGGATGCTGTGCGGCCGCGGTAGGCTTTGTGCGGTCCGCACGAGGCTATGATCTGCAGGTCTTCAGGGAGGCCTGTGTGACCGCGGTCCTTTTTGTGCGGTCCGCACAGGGGGTTTCAGAGGGGTATAAATTCACGTGAATTTCAGTTATTTTTACACTTTTCAAAACCCCAAAACGTAAGAGGCGATTTTCTAAACAACTTTTCTTCTCCAAAACGATTGGTAAGTGATTTCTACCTCATTTTCTTCACTTCTTAACATCTTTTAACATGATTTCATCTTCAAATCAAAGATTTTCATGGAGAAATTGGGTGTTTTGGGTAGAACCTAGGTTTTCTAAAATTGGGGATTTGAACCTCAATTTGAGGTCCGATTTCAAAACAAACCATATATTTGGATTTGTAGGGGAATGGGTAACCAGGTTTTGGTCCGGACCTCGAGTTTCGACCACGTGGGCACAGGGGCATTTTTGACCTTTTTGGGTAAAACCTTGTAAAACTTATTTTCATGCATTGGGGTTGGCTCATTTAGCATTTATTGATGTAATTAAGTAACTTATGACTAGATTCGAGCGTATTGGTGGTGGAATCAAGGGGTAAAACTATAATTGAGACTTGAGTGGTGTTCAAGGCATCGAGGTAAGTGTTTGGTCTAACCTTAGCTTGAGGGATTAGGAGTGGAGTCATATTTGCTACTTGCTTCTTGTTGAGTACGACGTATAGGCACGGTGACGAGTATCTATACGTTGGTGTCGAGCATGACCGTGAGTCTTCAATTGAAAGTGGTTGTGTCCTTAAATGACATTTCAGATGCTTTAATTAATGACCTTTTATATTGCGCAAAGAATTGTTCTATCCTCGCATATCTTATTTATATTTGAGCATTGCCATTATTTGTGCTGAGTACAAGCTAAGTTAAGATTGGTTATAGTTGATTCTCCCTTGCAGGGATGATTGTTTCGATATCTTTGTTCCCTTGCCAGGAAACTATTATATTGCTTTTGTTCCCTCACCAGGAGGTTATTATATCGCTTATGGTACGCCTACCACAAGATATTATGAAATGGGAGCGGGTGGTACGCCTACCACAAGATATTATGAAATGGGAGCGGGTGGTACGCCTACCACAAGATATTATGAAATGGGAGCGGGTGGTACGCCTACCACAAGATATTATGAAATGGGAGCGGGTGGTACGCCTACCACAAGATATTATGAAATGGGAGCGGTGGTACGCCTACCACGAGATATGAGAAATGGGATCGGGTTGCACGCCTGCAACAAGATATAACTGAAAGTGAAAGTTGCCTTTATTTTCTTCAATTATGATAGAAGTTATATTGGTAGCTTCCTTATTATTCCCTGTTATTTTCTTTTAACTGCTATCCCCGAAGCATGTTTCCCTTCCCCAGCTTTAACTGCTTATTACTTGTTTACTTTTCCGCCATATATTGTATAACTGCACAGGTTTATCTGGAGTCTAGTCCTAGCCTCATCACTACCTCACCGGGGTTAGGCTAGACACTTACCAACACATGGGGTCGGTTGTGCTGATACTACACTCTATGCTCTTTTGCACAAATCCAGGTCTTGGACAATAGCAGTAGCGCGGGAGCCAGCCTTCAGTCCAGTGAGACACCGAGGTAGCCTTGCAGGCGTCCGCAGGCCCGGCGTCTCATCTATCTTTTATTTCGGTCTATTTTCTCATGTATTCGAGACAAACAGTTTATATTTTATTTCAAACGGTTGTATTTAGTACTCTTAGAAGTTCGTGAGTAATGTGACACTAGTTCTTGGGTAGAGGCATATGTTGATTCTCTCATTATTTTTTCGTCTTCTTTAATTTAAGTCTTCCGCATAATTATTTAATTCTGTTGCTTCATTTTATTACTGATAATTGTTAAAAGAAGTAATTGTTAATGAAGTAAGCAGTTAAGGATTTGCTTGCCTAGCTCACATTAGTAGGCGCCATCACGACTCCCGAGGGTGGGAAATCCGGGTCGTGGCAAGTTGGTATCAGATCTCTAGGTTACATAGGTCTCACAACTCACGGACAAGCTCAGTAGAGTCTGAGGGATCGGTACGAAGACGTATGTATTTATCCCCAGAGGCTAAATGGTTAGGAAAAATATCACATTTGTTCTTTCTTGTCGTGCAGATTTGTTCCTCAAATGCTAATTGAACTTCTACTCTATTCTTCGCAGATGGCGAGAACACGCGCTTCCTCATCTACCACTCAGCAGCTCGAGCCCCCTGTAGCAGCTCCCACTAGGGGCAGAGGGCGAGGGCGAGGCCGTCCTAGAGGGCGAGGCCGAGGCTGTCTTAGAGGGCGAGGCAGAGGCCGTCCTAGAGGCCGAGGTAGGGGCAGAGATCAGCCCCGAGCAGCACCACCAGTGGTGGAGCCTCAGGTTGATTTCGAGGAGGAGGTTCTGGCCCCATCAGTTCTAGTGGGCCCAGCTCAGGTCCCAGAGGGGTTCATTGCCACCCCAGTTCTTCAGGACGCTCTGGTCCGATTGGTGGGCCTCATGGAGAGTGTCACCCGAGCGGGTTTGCTTCCAGTAGCACCAGCCACTTCTCAGGCTGGAGGAGGGGCTCAGACTCCCGCTACTCGCATTTCGGAGCAGGTAGCTCCCCAAATTCAGGTTCCAGAGGTTTAGCCAGCGGTGGCAGTTCAGCTGGGTGTAGTGGCTCAGACCGGCGATGGAGCGGCTATGTCCACCGATGCTTTGTGGAGACTGGACAGATTCACCAAGCTCTTCACTACTACTTTCAGCGGAGCTCCTTCTGAGGATCCCCAGGATTTCCTATACAGCTGCCACGAGGTTCTCAGGAACATGGGCATTGTTGAGACCAATGGGGTCGATTTTGCTGCATTTCGCTTATCTGGATCCGCCAAGACTTGGTAGAGGGATTATTGCTTAGCCAGGCCGACCGGGTCGCCATCTTTGACATGGGAGCAGTTTTCAGTGTTGTTTCTGGAGAAGTTTCTCCCCGTGACTCAAAGAGAGGCCTTCCGGAGGCAGTTTGAGCGCCTCCAGCAGGGTTCCACGATGTTCACCCAGTATGAGACCAGGTTCATTGATCTAGCTCGCCATGCTCTTGTCATACTTCCCACTGAGAGAGAGAGAGAGGGTAAGGAGGTTTATTGATGGTCTTATTCAGCTGATTCGTCTTTAGATGGCCAAGGAGGCCGGGAGTGAGATCACATTTCAGAAGGAGGCCGGGAGTGAGATCACATTTCAGGAGGCGGCCAATGTGGCCCACCGAGTTGAGATGGTTCTATTATAGGGAGGTGGTCATGGGTCAGATAAGAGGCCCCGTCATTCGGGCAGATTTAGTGGTACCTCGTCTGGAGGTAGAGATTCATATGGTAGAGGCCATCCTCCTAGGCCCTTTCAGTCGGCTCTTCAGGTCTCCCATGGTACTCCAGGTGGTCGTGGTTCTCGGACGCACTATTCTGATTAGTAGTCTTACAGTGTACCATCAACACCTATCAGAGCACCGTCGCTTAAGAGTTTCCAGGGTCGTCAGCCCCAGCAGCGGAGGGCTTGTTTTACTTGTGGAGACACGAGGCACATTGCTAGGTATTGCCCTTGAGCTTCGAGCAGTTTTCCGCATTAGGGTTCTCGTGCTATGGTACAGGCACTAGGTGTTCCACAGCCTGCCCAGCCAGTTAGAGGTGGGGGTAGAGGTGCTAGAGGTGGAGGTAGAGGTCCTAGAGGTGGAGGCTAGCCAGCAGCAGGCCATCCTAGAGAGGTAGTTCAGAGTGGTAGGGCCCAGCCCCGATGCTATGCCCTTCCAGCTAGGCCCGAGGTTGAGGCTTCAGATGCAGTTATTACATGTACTATTCTGGTTTTGTGATAGAGATGCTTCACTGTTATTTGATTCAGGGTCTACATATTCGTATGTGTCAACTTATTTTGCACCGTACCTGGTCATGCCTAGTGATTCGTTGAGTATGCCTGTTTATGTGTCTACATTGGTGGGTGATTCTATCGTGGTCGATCGAGTTCATCGTTCTTGTATTGTAGTGATTGGAGGTCTTGAGACTCGTGTTGATTTGTTGCTTTTAGATATGGTCGATTTTGATGTTATATTGGGGATGGACTGGTTATCCCCGTACCATGCTATCTTGGATTGCCATTCCAAGACTATGACCCTAGCATTACCGGATTTGCCCCAGTTAGAGTGGAGAGGGACTCTTGGTCATTCTACCCGCAGTGTTATCTCGTATGTGAAGGCTCGGCGTATGGTCGAGAAGGGGTGTTTGGCCTATTTGGCGCATGTTCGCGATTCTAGCACGGAGGACCCTTCTATTGATTCTGTGCCCATTGTTCGGGAGTTTCCTGAGGTTTTCCCTTCAGACCTGCTGGGTATGCCGCCTGATAGGGATATTGATTTTTGCATTGATTTGACTCTGGGCACCCAACCCATTTCTATTCCGCCATGCCGTATGGCCCCGCCTGAGTTGAAAGAATTGAAGGAGCAGTTATAGGACTTGCTTGAGAAGGGTTTCATTAGACCCAGCATTTCACCTTGGGGTGCGCCAGTGTTGTTTGTTAAGAAAAAGGATGGTTCGATGAGGATGTGCATTGATTACCGGCAGTTGAACAAGGTCACAATCAAGAATAAGTATCCACTGCCGAGGATTGATGATTTGTTCGATCAGCTTCAGGGTTCCAAGGTATTTTCAAAGATTGACTTGAGATCTGGCTGCCATCAGTTGAGGATTAGGGCATCCGATTTCCCTAAGACATCATTCTGTACTCGGTACGGGCATTACGAGTTCTTGGTTAATCATTTGGGTTGACCAATGCCCCAGTAGCCTTTATGGATTTTATGAACCGAGTGTTCAGGACCTATTTGGACTCGTTCGTGATAGTCTTCATTGATGATATTTTGATATATTCCCGCAGCCGAGAAGGACACAAGCAACATCTTAGAGTGGTTCTTCAGACCTTGAGGGATAGTCAGTTATATGCTAAGTTCTCGAAGTGTGAGTTCTGGTTGAGCTCTATTGCATTTCTGGGTCATATCGTATCCGCAGAGGGTATTCAGGTTGATCCGAAGAAGATTGAGGCTTTCAAGAACTGGCCTAGACCAGCATCAGCTACAGAGATTCGGAGTTTCTTGGGATTGGCAGGCTACTATCGTCAGTTCGTGGAGGGGTTTTCATCTATTGCAGCCCCGATAACCAGGTTGACTCAGAAGGGTGCCTAGTTCAGATGGTCAGACGAGTGTGAGGCGAGCTTTCAAAGGCTTAAGACAGCTCTGACTACGGCACCGGTGTTAGTTCTGCCCACAGGTTTAGGGTCTTACACCGTTTATTGTGATGCATCTCGCATTGGGCTTGGTGCAGTGTTGATGCAGGAGGGAAAGGTCATTGCCTCTGCTTCAAGGCAGTTGAAGATTCATGAGAAGAACTATCCGGTGCATGATTTAGAGTTGGCAGCCATTGTTCACGCATTGAAGATTTGGAGGCACTATCTGTATGGCGTGGCATGTGAGGTGTTCACTGATCACAAGAGTCTTCAGTATTTGTTCAAGCAAAAGGAATTGAATTTGAGGCAGAAGAGGTAGTTGGAGTTGTTGAAAGATTATGATATCACTATCTTATATCACCTGGGAAAGGCCAACGTGGTGGCCGATGCTTTGGGTAGAAAGTCAGCCAGTATGGGCAATCTTGCTTATATTCCAGTCGGTGAGAGGCCGTTTGCTTTGGATGTTCAGGCTTTGGCCAATCGATTTGTGAGATTGGATATTTCTGAGCCTAGTCAAGTATTAGCTTGCACGGTAGCTCATTTTTCTTTATTGAAGCGTATCCGTGATCGGCAGAATGATGATCCCTATTTGTGTGTCCTTAGAGACACAGTGCAGCACGGAGGTGCCAAGCAGGTCACCTTAGATGATGATGGAGTTTTGAGCTTGCAGGGTCAAGTTTGTGTGCCTAATGTGGATGGGCTCCGAGAATTTATTTTAGAGGAGGCCCATAGCTCCCGATACTCTATTCATCAGGGCATCGCGAAGATGTATTAGGATTTGCGGCAGCATTATTGGTGGCATAGAATGAAGAAGGATATTGTTGCATATGTGGCTCGATGTTTAAATTGTCAGCAGGTTAAGTATGAGCATCAGAGACCTGGTAGTTTGTTTCAGAGGATTGAGCTTCCCGAGTGGAAGTGGGAGCGGATCACTATAGACTTCATAGTTGAACTCCCGCAGGCTCGGAGGATGTTCGACGTAGTATGGGTCATTGTTGATAGGCTGACCAAGTCAGCGCATTTCATTCCTGTGGCACTCTCCTATTCATTTGAGAGGTTAGCTGAGATCTATATCCGGGAGATTGTTCGCCTTCATGGGGTGCCGGTATCCATCATTTCGGACCGAGGTACGCAGTTTACCTCGCGCTTCTGGAGAGTAGTTCAGCGAGAATTAGGCACTCAGATTGAGTTGAGTACAACATTTCTTCCTCAGACGAACGGGCAGTCCGAGCGGACTATTCATATTTTGGAGGATATGCTCCAAGCTTGTGTCATTGACTTCGGAGGATCGTGATATCAGTTCTTACTTTTAGCAGAGTTTTCCTACAACAACAACTACCAGTCGAGCATCCAGATGGCTCCCTATGAGGCTTTATATGGTAGGCGGTGTTGATCTTCGGTTGGATGGTTTGAGCTGGGAGAGGCTCAGTTGTTGGGTACAGATCTAGTTAAGGAGGCCTTGGGCAAGGTCAGGATTATTCAGGACAGGCTCCGTACAGCTCAGTCTAGGCAAAAAGCTATGCAGATTGTAAGGTTCGAGATGTGACTTTTATGGTTGGTGAGCGGGTGTTGCTCCGAGTGTCGCCTATGAAGGGCGTGATGAGATTTGGGAAGAAGGGCAAGCTTAGCCCTAGGTTCATTGGTCCATTTGAGATTCTTGATCGAGTGGGAGAGGTGGCCTATAGACTTGCATTGCCGCCGAGCTTATCAGCCGTGCATCCAGTTTTTCATGTATCCATGCTTCGTAGGTATCACGGCGATCCATCCCACGTGTTAGATTTCAGCATTGTCCAGTTGGACAAGGACTTGTCCTATGAGGAGGAGCCGATAGCTATTCTAGACCGGCAGGTTTGTCAATTGAGATCCAAGAGTTTCCCTTCTGTTCGTGTTCCGTGGAGAGGTCAGCCTCCTGAGGCATCGACCTAGGAGTCCGAGTCCGATATGCGGGACCGTTATCCTCACCTTTTCCCCGACTCAGGTACTTCTTTCTTCTGTCCGTTTGAGGGCGAACGGTTGTTTTAGAGGTGGAGAATGTGACGACCCAAAGGGTCATCACCTGTTTTCTTATCCATTCAGTGCTTCCGAGGCCTTGAAAACCTTATTTGTAGTCGTCTCGATTTGCGTGCGTAGTTCGGGTGCGTAGCCGGAAAGCTTAAATATGAAATTCTGTGAAAAATGCTAAATTTTGGTGTTAAAATGAATAATTTTGACTTTGGTCAACATTTTGGGAGAACGGACCCGGACCCATGATTTGTCGGTTCCGGAGGGTCCGTAGGAAAATATGGGACTTGGGCGTATGCCCAGAATCGGATTCCGAGGTCCCAAGCCCGAGAAATGAATTTTTGAGTAAAATTATTTTCTGAAATTGTTAAGGAAAAATTGAAATGAAAATTGATTAGAACGTGTTGGTATCAGGCCCGTATTTTGGTTCCGGCGCCCGGTACAGGTCTTATATGTGATTTAAGAGGTTATAAAGTTTGGTTAAAATCGAACGTCGTTTGACGTGTTTCGGACTTGAATTCCTAAATTTGAACTTGATGAAGTTTTTGAAAATTTCATTGATCTTGAGGTTTAATTCGATGTTCATGATGTTATTTTGGCGATTTGATTACACGAATATCTTCGTAGAATATTTTTGAGGTTGTGTATATACTTGGGTTAGAGTTTCGAGGGCTCGGGTGAGTTTCGAGTAGGTTCCGGGATGCCTTAGGCTTTAAAAGATCAGATGTTGCAGGTTCAGAAAATATTGCAGGTCTCTGAACCCTCTTGCGCGGTCCGCGAGAAATCGCGTGCGGCCGCGGAGGGGCCAGCGCGGCCGCGGTCGCCTTTGAGCAGTCCGCGGTGGATGCTGTGCGGCCGCGGTCGGCTTTATGCGGTCCGCATAGGGATATGATCTGCAGGTCTTCAGGGAGGCCTGTGCGGCAGCGGTCCTTTTTGTGCGGTCCGCACAGGGAGTTTCAGAGGGGTATAAATTCACGTGAATTTCAGTTATTTTTACACTTTTCAAAACCCCAAAATGTAAGAGGCGATTTTCTAAACAACTTTTCTTCTCCAAAACGATTGGTAAGTGATTTCTAACTCATTTTCTTCACTTCTTAATATCTTTTAACTTGATTTCAACTTCAAATCAAAGATTTTCATGGGGAAATTGGGTGTTTTGGGTAGAACCTAGGTTTTCTAAAATTGGGGATTTGGACCTCAATTTGAGGTCCGATTTCAAAACAAACCATATATTTGGATTTGTGGGGGAATGGATAACCGGGTTTTGGTCCGGACCTCGAGTTTCGACCACGTGGGTCCGGGGGCATTTTTGACCTTTTTGGGTAAAATCTTGTAAAACTTATTTTCATGCATTGGGGTTGGCTCATTTAGCATTTATTGATGTAATTAAGTAACTTATGACTAGATTCGAGCGGATTGGTGGTGGAATCAAGAGGTAAAGCTATAATTGAGACTTGAGTGGTGTTCAAGGCATCGAGGTAAGTGTTTGGTCTAACCTTAGCTTGAGGGATTAGGAGCGGAGTCATATTTGCTACTTGCTTCTTGTTGAGTACGACGCATAGGTACGATGACGAGTATCTATACCTTGGTGTCGAGCATGACCGTGAGTCTTAAATTGAAAGTGGTTGTGTCCTTAAATGACATTTCAGATGCTTTAATTAATGACCTTCTATATTGCGCAAAGAATTGTTCTATCCTCGCAGATCTTATTTATGTTTGAGCATTGTCATTATTTGGGCTGAGTACAAGCTAAGTTAAGATTGGTTATAGCTGATTCTCCCTTGCAGGGATGATTGTTTCGATATCTTTGTCCCTTGCCGGGAAACCATTATATTGCTTTTGTTCCCTCGCCAGGAGGTTATTATATCGCTTATGTTCCCTTGCCGGGATTTCTTGTAATTGTGTGATGAAATGGGAGTGGGTGGCATGCCTACCACAAGATATTATGAAATGGGAGCGGGTGGTACGCCTACCACAAGATATTATAAAATAGGAGCGGGTGGTACGCCTACCACAAGATATAATGAAATGGGAGCGGGTGGTACGCCTACCACGAGAAATAATGAAATGGGAGCGGGTGGTACGCCTACCACGAGATATGAGAAATAGGATCGGGTTGCACGCCTGCAACAAGATGAAAGTGAAAGTTGCCTTTATTTTCTTCAATTGTGATAGAAATTATATTGGTAGCGTCCTTATTATTCCCTGTTATTTTCTTTTAACTGCTATCCATGAAGCATGTTTCCCTTCCCCAGCTTTAACTGCTTATTACTTGTCTACTTTTCCGCCATATATTGTATAACTGCACAGGTTTATCTGGAGTCTAGTCCTAGCCTCGTCACTACCTCGCCGGGGTTAGGCTAGACACTTACCAGCACATGGGGTCGGTTGTGCTGATACTACACTCTGTGCTCTTTTGCATAGATCTAGGTCTTGGACAACAACAATAGCGCGGGAGCCAGCCTTCAGTCCAGTGAGACACTGAGGTAGCTTTGCAGGCGTCCGCAGGCCCGACGTCTCCTCTATCTTTTATTTCGGTCTGTATTCTCATGTATTCGAGACAAACAGTTTATATTTTCTTTCAAACGGTTGTATTTAGTACTCTTAGAAATTCGTGAGTAATGTGACACCAGTTCTTGGGTAGAGACATATGTTAATTCTCTCATTATATGTTACATATGTAAGTAAGCAGTTAAGGATTGACTTGCCTAGCTTACATTAGTAGGCGCCATCACGACTCCCGAGGGTGGGAAATCCGGATCGTGACAGTAACGATGAAGTAATTTTCTCCATAGATAGGAACTGAATGCCAAAGCACAATTAAGAAGCTGGAATGCTTCAGTCATTGGCTTATCTGTCGTGAAACCTTTCCAATATTCTCAAAGTTCTCTTCTGTGTGATCACTGCTTCTTTTCGAAACAAACTCCACCTTGAGTTTAAGACAAACTTCCTACCAATATGACATAAATTATTTAAAAATGTATATAATAAAAAAGGAAAGAAAGCAAGCAATTTGGCCATATATATAATAATATACGTGAGAATGCCGGCTGATGAACTGAATACGAATATTACTTCCCCGATCTCTTTTATTTTTTTTCTCAACGATCACAAGCCCGACGATATACAACTTGAGTTAACTAGTTAGCGATACAAAAATTAGCCAACTTAAACAAGACAATTCTTTTTCTAATAGTAATTCAATTTTTATTTTATTTCACTGAAGTCTCTAAAATATTTTTGTAATAAAAAAATTACTCAATTTTGTCTAAGTATCATAGAAAGTCACTAAATCATTTGTTGTAATAAAAAAAATTCATTCTCTGCCTAAGCATCATAGAAAATCACTAATTAATTAATTTTTTAACCAAAAGTCTATCATAGAAAATGTCACATTAATTTCCTCCTAGTGACTTTATGTGATACCTCGGAAGAGTTGAGTGGCTTTTTGGTAACAGAAAATAGTTCATTTACGTTCCTTATATTTAGGTAGGGTTGAGTAATTTCTTTAATATAAAAATATAAAGTAAAAATTGAGTAACCACTCATATTAACCCCACAAAATGTTGTAAACAAACTAGCTAAAAGGAAGCCGAGCATATTGATCATTGCTTAGAACACATGATAAAATTAAAAAACACTTCAATACAACCATCAAGTATGGTTACACACTTTTATTTCATAAAAGCACAAACACAAAGCAGAAAGAGACATAATACACATTATATGCAATATCAATCATGGTACACAGAAAGATTTAGCCTAGGCTCAAAATCTTCGGCAAAGGAGTTTTCTTGTTTAAGACCAGCGTCATATCATTATAACCAGTTGCACTAGGCCTTGGCACGAAATCTTTCGTAAATAGTAATGATTTCTCAGCTTCTTCCAACTTGGCGTCGTCGTGGTAGACAAATAGTTAGGCCTTGGTTCAAAGGCTTCATCTCCAACAGAAAATGATGTGTAACAATCAGTTTTCTCTTTGGAGAGAGGAACTGAATGCCGAGGCATAAGATGTTTGATTGCTTCAGGCATTGGCTCATCTTTCATCATAGCTCTCCAGTATTCTCCAGGGTCTTTTATTGCATAAGTGCTGCTTGTGTACTGCCCGAGAAAGAGAGACCATAAAAAGACTTTTAAATATATGATGTATGAAATTCTTTATGTTCGAGTACATAATGTGTGTGTGTATATATATGCACAAGTATTTAGTACATGCAAGGGAAAATGTAGGCTTTAATATATGGGTTCTGCAGAACCCAATAATGTTTGCCAAAATTTTATGTACGTATCAAGAAATTCACTAAGTATATACAGAAATTAAATTCAGAACTCAGTTATTAAAAATTGAGATCGTCCTAAAATAAAGTGTTGGGTTTTATGTATTTAATTATATTAAATACTTAAAAGAGGGTGAATGGGAAATGGAGGGAAATGAAATTTTTGAGTGAAATTTTAAGTTTTCCTCTCTTGGCAATGTGACATTGTCTCATATTGGAAGAGGAAGAGTTTTTTTATGGATATATAAGCAATTGCTCTTCTTATAACTCTTAAAGAGTTGAGAAGAAGGCAAGCCTCGCATCGTCGTCGTCGTCGTCGCTCGGCTCGAGTTCGGCTTCGGCTTCGGCTTTAGCTTCGATCAAATGATTGATTGATTAATTTTTTGGACCAAATTTATTTTTTAATAGTAAAATATTAACAGAAATGTTATTAAATATTTATTTTAATAACAGAATATTAATATTAAAATAAATATTAATATTAAATCCTCCAATCCGTTTTTCTGTTTTGGTAACAGAAAATTAGCAACCCTCTTCAATTTTCTCTCTTTATTGTTGAGTAAATAGCCATTTATGTAATGACATTTATGCTGAGGCTGTTTTGCATAAACAACCATTCTGAAGAGTTGCACCTCTTCCGATTTCAGCCCAACCTTGGCTATAAATACAACACTATTCTGCTCAGAATTTCAATACAATTTTCTGAGTTTCTCTTCCTTCTTCTACATACTTTTAGCATCAAACAAAGCAACAGTAAATGTGATTTGCAACTGAACTTTGTGTTCGCTGAAACACTGGGGTTTGAAGTACCACTACACCAGTGTGTAATTCGTTCTATCCTGGGAGGAAATAATCCATAACCTTGGGTACTAGGAGGGGATTAAATTCCTTAAGGAAACACTGTGAATTCAGTGGGCTCGAATTGGTTTCTGTTATTTCGTTGTTCATTTCTGTTTATGTTCATTTATATTTCCAGAACTATTTTACAAATACAGTTTAATAACAAGCTTAAGAAATTTAATATATTTCTATATTTGTACGCACTATTTCTGGAGAGTAAAACTTTTGTGGTTTTGTACTCAATTAAAATTTACGTGATTTTAACGTTTGTGTCATTCTTTTACAGAAATGACTAATGATAATGTGAACCAACTTATTCCAATGGTGACTGCCAATGCCTCAACAAGCCGAACGACACCGGCAGCATTGGCACCGACAGAGAAACCCGGAAAATTTTTCAGGATTAATTTCAAGCGCTGGCAGTAAAAGATGTTCTTTTACTTGACTACTCTAAGTCTCCAGAAGTTCATCAAGGAAGATGTTCCTGTGCTGTCCGATGAAACTCCAGAAACTGAACGCTTTCTCGTGATTGAGGCGTGGAAGCATTCAGATTTTTTGTGCAAGAATTATATTCTAAGCGGGCTGGAGGATGCTTTGTATAATGTCTACAGTGGCGTGAAAACGTCAAAGGAACTGTGGACTGCGCTTGAAAAGAAATACAAAACTAAAGATGCCGGGTTGAAGAAGTTTGTTGCTGCAAAGTTTTTGGACTACAAAATGGTAGATACCAAGTCTGTTATTACCCAAGTCCAGGAATTGCAAGTGATTATTCACGATCTCCTTGTTGAAGTTATAAATCAAATTAATACTGATGTTGAAAGTAGTAATGTTAGTATTTTTACTAACAAAAATTTTATTTAAGGTCTTGTCATCAATGAAGCATTCTAAGTAGCAGCGATGATTGAGAAGTTGCCTCCTTTTGTGGAAGGACTTCAAAAACTACTTGAAACACAAACGCAAGGAGATGTCCCTTGAAGATCTCATTGTTCGGTTGAAAATCGAATAGGACAACAAAGCTGCTGAAAAGAGAGGCCGTGGAAACTCAACAATAATGGGAGCAAATATTGTTGAAGAGAACAAAAAGAGGAAGAAGGCTTCTAGACCGAAATACAACCCAAGAAAGAAGTGGTTAAGTGGAAATTGCTACAACTGTAGAAAAGACGGACACAAATCTACGGAGTGTCATGCTTCGAAGAAAGACAAGAAGAAGGGTCAAGCAAACATGGTTGAAAAGCATGATGATGTTGATGAATTGTTTGCCATGCTTTCTGAGTGCAACTTGGTGGGCAATCCTAAAGAGTGGTGAATTGATTCTGGAGCCACTCGCCATATTTGTGCTGTTAGAGAAGCTTTTTCTACTTATGCTCCTGTTGGACCCGATGAGACGATTTTTATGGGAAATGCTGCAATGGTCAAGATTGAAGGATATGGGAAGATATTTCTCAAAATGACTTCCGGCAAAGTGGTGACTTTGAACAACATCCTTCATGTTCTCGAGATTAGGAAGAATTTAGTCTCTAGTGGACTTCTTGTTAAGAATGGTTTTAAATGTGTATTTATATCCGATAAGGTTGTAATAAGTAAGAACGAGATGTTTGTAGGAAAAGGTTACCTCACTAAGGACCTTTTCAAGCTGAATATAATGGTTTTTGAAAATAATAATAAAACTTCAGCTTCATCTTACTTACTTGAGTCAAATGAATTATGGCATATAAGTTTGGGTCATGTTAATTATAAAACCTTGCGGAAAATGATTAATTTGGAAGTATTACCTAAGTTTGAATTTGCAAATCAAAATTTCAAGTATGTGTGGAATCTAAGTATGTTAAACATCCTTATAAGTCAGTTGAAAAGAATTTAAATCCTTTACACTTAATTAACACAGATATTTGTGACATGAAGTCAATACCATCTCGCGATGGAAAGAAGTATTTCATAACTTTTATTGACGATAGAATGAACATTTTGCTATGTTTACTTACTTAATAGTAAAGATGAAGCAATAGACACATTCAAGCAATACAAAAATGAAGTTGAAACGCAACTTGACAAAAAAATCAAAATGATAAGAAGTGATAGGGGTGGTGAATATGAATCTCCTTTTGGACAAATATGTTTAGAATATGGAATTATTCATCAAACAACGGCCCCTTACACGCCCCAATCCAATAGAATTGTAGAAAGAAAGAATCGTTCATTAAAGGAGATGATGAACACATTATTGATAAGTTTTGGTTTGCCACAGAACTTGTGGGGGAAGCCGTTCTTACGGCTAGCCGAATACTAAATCGAGTACTACATAGCAAAACACAATCCATTCCATATGAAAAATAGAAAGGAAGAAAGCTCAACTTGAATTATTTTAAAGTGTGGGGGTGTCTGGCAAAAGTGCAAGTTCCTCAACCCAAAAGGATAAAAATAGGACCGAAAACCGTTGATTGTGTTTTCATAGGATATGCAACTAATAGTAAAGCATATTGATTTTTTGTTCATAAATCAAAAAAATCCCGACATTCATAAATATAGTTATAGAATCAAATAATGTTGAGTTCTTTGAAAATATATATCCGTATAAAAAGGAATGTGAGTCGATTGGTGAAGGATCTAAACGACCTTGGGAAGAAACAAAAGAAAGTACACTTAACCAGGAGGATCCAAGACGTAGTAAATGTCAAAGAACGTCTACTTCATTTGGACTAGATTTTGTGATTTTTTTTTTTGAAAAATTAGCCTCAAACATTTAAAGAAGCTATGTCTTCTTCGGAATCATTGTTATAGAAAGAGACAGTCAATAGTGAAATAGAATCCATATTGAACAACCATACATGGGAATTGGTTGATCTTCCTCCTGGAAATAAACCGTTGGGTTCTAAATGGATTTTTAAGAGGAAAATGAAAGATGATGGCACTATTGACAAATATAAGGAAAGACTTGTGGTCAAAGGGTATAGACAATGAGAAAGTCTTGACTAATTTGATACATACTCTCCAGTTACAAGAATTACGTCCATACGGACGTTAGTAGTGTTAGCTGCAGTTTATGGTCTTGAAATTCATCAAATGGATGTTAAGACAGCCTTCTTAAATGGAGAGTTGGAGGAAGAAATCTACATGGAACAACCTGAAGGGTTTGTGATTCCAGGTAAAGAAACGAAGGTCTGTAGACTTGTTAAGTCCCTTTACGGACTAAAACAAGCACCCAAACCATGGCATGCAAAATTTGACCAAACAATGTTGTCAAATAGGTTTAAGATAAATGAATGTGATAAATGTGTGTACATTAAAAATGTTTCAAATCACATAATCATTATTTTCTTATATGTGGATGATATGCTCATAATGAGTAATGACATTGCCAACATAAATGCTACTAAGCGTATGCTAACTAGCAAGTTTGATATGAAAGACTTGGTAGTTGCTGATTTAATTCTGGGGATTATGATCCATAAGACTCCTCAAGGTCTGGCATTGTCACAATCTCATTATATTAAGACAGTGCTTGAAAAGTTCAAGCACTTAGGGTTTAAAGTTGCAAAGACTCCAATTGATGTGAATCTTGCATTAGCAAAAACAAAGGCCAAAACATATCACAGTTGGATTATGCTCGTGTGTTGGGATTCTTAATGTACATCATGAATTGTACACGACCAGATATAGCTTGTGCTATAAGTAAATTGAGTCGATACACGAGCAATACAGGTCAATCTCATTGGATGACAATGAAACGAGTTTTGGGATATTTAGAACATACCCAGAGCTTTGCTTTGCACTACCGTAAATATCCTGTTGTGATAAGGGATATTGTGATGAAAATTGGATCACCGGTTCAACTGATTCTAAGTCCACAAGTGGATATATATTCACTATTGATGGAGGAGCGGTATCTTGGAAGTCATCCAAACAAACTTGTATTGCCCGCTCTACAATGGAGGCTGAGTTTATAGACTTGAATAAAGCCGGTGAAGAAGCTGAATGGCTCCGGAATTTCTTGGAAGATATTCCATTTTGGCCCAAACCGTTGGCACCAATATGCATACATTGTGATAGTCAAGCGGCAATTGGAAAGGCTGGGAGCGTTATGCATAACGGTAAATCTCGTCATATAGGACGAAGACATAAAACCGTTAGACAATTGCTCTCTAGAGGAATTATCACGATTGACTATGTAAAATCAAGTGATAATGTGTCAGATCCACTTATAAAAGGCCTAATTAGAGAGGTAGTTGAAAAATCATCAAGGAGAATGAGACTGTGGCCGAGAACAAGTCATAGTGGAGGTAACTCTACCTAGAAGACTGGAGATCCCAAGATCTAGGTTCAAGGAGATCAAACAAAGTCATTAATGACAGTTCAACATTGTCAACTAAACTTTTGGTCCATTCTTGTGATGAGACAATGTCCAGTACTAAGGATAAAACATTAATGCTTTTTAATGATTTCTAAATTTGATGCGGGTTATATCAAATAGTGTATCTACAGGATGACACGTTTAGGACTCACATATGTAAGTGTGAAGTGTTAGCCGCTGCAAGGAGAATTTTGTAAGGCCAGTTCTCGATGCACTTATGAAACCATGCGGTGTTCATGGCTGAAACGAACACAACAATGAGAACCAAAGACGGTTAAGGGTTGGTTGTGTGACTTATGGTTGTCCAGGCATACACCAAAGTTCGACGGTTCAAAGATATCAAATCTATCGATTGATCGAGTATATCCGACATAAGTTCACTACGGAAAGTTCAAAGGAAAACTTACTTATCCAGATGCAATTAATCCTTGCTTGCGAATCACACAGTTTTCATGCATATTTCCGTGATATACCATTCCTCATTCATGTAGGGGTTGTTGGGTTTTATGTATTTACTTATATTAAATATTTAAAAGAGTGTTGAATGAGAAATGGAGGAAAATGAAATTTTTGAGTGAAATTTTAAGTTTCCCCCCTTGACAAAGGGACATTGTCCCATATTGGAAGAGGAAGAGGTTTTTTGGGTATATAAACAATTGCTCTTCTTCTATCTCTTAAAAAGTTGAGAAGAAGACAAGTCTCGCGTCATCGTCATTGTCGACGCTCGCTCGGCTCCGCTTCGGCTTCGGATTTGGTCAAATGATTGATTGATTAATTTTTTGGACAAAATTTATTTGTTAAAAGTAAAATATTACCAGAAATGTTATTAAATATTTGTTTTAATAACAGAATATTAATATCAAAATAAATATTAATATTAAATCCTCCAATCCGTTTTTCTGTTTTGGTAACAGAAAATTAACTACCCTCTTCAATTTTTCCTCTTTATTTTTCCTCTTTATTGTTGAGTAAATAGCCATTTATGTAATGACATTTATGCTGAGGCCGTTTTGCATAAACATCCATTCTGAAGAGTTGCACCTCTTCCGATTTCAGCCCAACTTTGGCTATAAATACAATATTATTCTGCTCAGAATTTCAATACGATTTTCTGTGTTTCTCCTTCTTCTTCTGCATACTTTTAGCATCAAACAAAGTAACAGTAAGTGTGATTTGCTACCGAACTTTGTGTTCGCTGAAACACTGGGGTTTGAAGTACCACTACACCAGTGTATAATTCTTTTTATCCTGGGAGGAAATAATCCATAACCTTGTATACTAGGAAGGGATTAAATTCCTTAAGGAAACACTGTGAATTCAGTGGGCTCGAATTGGTTTGTTATTTCGTTGTTCATTTCTGTTTATGTTCATTTATATTTCCAGAATTATTTTACAAATACAGTTTAATAACATAAAGAACCCACAGAATTCTAATATTAGATCTACCTTTGTAGGTACGGGGCATGTAAATATTTAGTACTAGTAGATATGTCCGCGCTTCGCGAGGTAATTAGAAACCTAAATAATATTTTTTGCTACACGAATATTTTAGTCTTGAAATCTTAACAGATTAGATTTTAAGTTGTAATCTATTTTATTATTAAGACTTAACATCACTTAAGTCTTTTTAATTTTCTAAGATAAAAAGAAATATTAATCTCTTTATGGTTATGTGTAACAAATTTAAAAGCATTATTTTTAATTTCTGCTATAAATTTATTTTAAGTATCTAACTTTTTTCCTTTTAAGTATTCAATTTCTTTTTATTCGAGTTAAATACTTAATACTTTCATAATATTCTCGCTGTCTTAAATGTAAACAGAAGGAATACTACATAAATAACACCTCAACTTAGCAACACGTTTCAAGTATTAAACTTTGCGCAAGACATATTTTTGTGCTTATAAAAGTAGACATCTCATGATGCCATGTAGGAAGTGTATTTGCTTTCTACAGGAAAAAAGTTAAAAATTTATTTTTTACGGCATGTCTTTCATTAAAATATTTTTTTCCTACTCTTTTACATTAAACTTTAATATATTGTTCTTTTTTTTTTCTTTTCTTCTCTTCCTATATTTTCTTTTTCCTCTACCGTATCTCTTTTGTAATATTTTTCCCTTTACATTTTCTTTCCCTTCCTTTCTTTTGCTTTTTCCCCCTATCGCAACTCAATTGGCACGAAAGTTACACAGTTTGCAACACTTTAATAATTTAGAACTTTTTAGCTGTGTTGCAAGATAAATAAATTGGATAAAATAACTTCAAATTCGATGATTTGGTTAGTTCATGCATCTATCTTCTAAAAAGCATAATAAATATATTTTTTTGGGCAAAATAAAGACATATTACTTAAATACCGATATATATTAGATTATGAAGGGTTTATACTTGATATTAGACATTGCAATTAAAAAAGAATTTTAAATATTTGAAAAAGAACAATCAACTTTGAGAAAATATGGTTTAGTGATTTAGATGATCTAACCATTTCTAGGTCCCAAAAAAATAAACCGAAGAAGAAGAGAAACCAATTGAAAACTGTAGTGAGCAGCAAAAAAAAAAAAAAAATTACATGAATGGACCATTGAAATAAAAACACACCCACCAAATTAGAGAAATAGAAGAGAACAACTAACCTTTTAAAAACAATTATTATCAAGTAAAAATAATACATCAATAAAAAATCAAAAAATAAAAATACAATATTCTAGGTCAAACAAATTATAAAAAGATAAACAACACAAAGGGGGGAAAAGATTTCAATCGAATTTATCTCCTCTATATATTAAATCGGTGGTAGTAATAACAGAAGATTTATGAACGAAAAGGGAGATTTCATTTGGTGAAGGACGGGTGAGAGAAGGAATGGCAAGAGAGGGTGAGATTAATTATGAAGATTAGAAGACATGACTCTTAGAAGAGAAAGAGAGTGAGGCTAAATAAGATTGAAAGATATGATTATTTTTTTTAAAAGCAAATATATGAAAAAACGATATAAAAAACAATGGAAACATAACAATAATTATCAATAATTTCAAAATCCTTCCTCTGCATCATAAAAAGATTAGCAGCCATTATATATATGATCATAGTCATTATGTGCATCATAAAAAGAAAAATTACATATGCTAATTTCTTCAAGTATTCTTCAAAAGTAACGCGAAATTAGAAAAGCTAGAAAATTTAAAAAGATCTGTACCAAAATCATGTCGAAGTAGCACTTCGTTGTAAAGAAGTTCAAGGCACGCAATTAATGTCCGATGACATCATGAAGAAGGTATTTCACTGAAAATGAAGAAAGTATTACTTACAAAAGAAAGTTAAATGAAAACAATTGAAATAAGAATATAAAAATTTAACACGTAATTCCAACAAGTTGTGAAAGATTCCGTAGGACTTTGAAGTAGAATGCAAAATTGGAAGGCGGGTTGGAATTTTCTTTTTCTTAATAGCAAGTGAATTTAAGGACTTTTAATATGTAGAAATGAATGATTTGTTTCCAATCTCTAATGATGATGTTTTGCATTCGTCAACGTTTTGTTATTAAAGGGCTTAGTGTGTAACAGTTATTTCCTTAACCTTAATTAGTGGGGAGGTGCCTTTTCAATTAATTAATGAGGTAAAAATTAAAATAAGAGAAAAATTAAAAAAAGGAGAAAAAAGATAAATATGATTCCTAGCTATTGAGACATACCACATCACTCTTTGATATCCCTCTTTTATATATATATATATATATATATATATAGAGAGAGAGAGATTGGCGGATAAAGTTCTATGTAAAATTCTAGTGCATTTGAAGAGTAATTTGCAGAAAATTTCTATTATTATTTACACATGTTCGATAAAGATATGCCAAAACAAATGAATGGTCTGTTTAAATAGGTTAAACCCCTCACTAGCTATATGATCTTAAATGGTTAGGTTTGTGCAAAATCCAAATGTTAGTTATGCTCAAGAACCAAGCATTTTTTTAAATAGTGAAAATGTATACTATTCCATCTGTTTCAATTTTTCATGAACCTTTCTCCTCTTGATTCAGTATGACCCCATTTCTGATAAGGAAACTATTTTAGTTTTAGGATTCCATATTACCTTTAATAAAAGATTTTCATGATAACCACACAAATGGTACAAAATTTTTAAGACCATGGGTTTTAACAATCTTATTGCCACACAAATATTATGGTATGTTTAAGATTATAAATTTTAAAAGTTTTTGTCTTTTTAACAACCTTTGTGCCCAGTCAAATATGTTCACATAAATTGAAAGAGATGAAGTATAAGTTAAATAATTCAATTGTTAAAATCTGATATGAAAAGACATTGTAATTCGAAAGGCAAGGCAGTTGAGAAAGAAGTAGTAATTAATAATAAACCGCCAAAAAGGAGGCCTAGAATTAATCATCTATGAAAACTTACCAGGGCAAGTGAAAAGAGCAGGATTAAAGCAACAAGCAATTTCATGGTCACTTCGCTAGGAATATGTATGACTCAGAAGCTATTGCTATTAGTTGATCTTTGCTAAAGCATATTATGAGCTTATATAGACAAGTTAAGCTATTATAAAATCATATTGCAGGTAACAAGTTATTATGAAGCTTCAATATGATTCACACACTCTTGTAGGACCGATGAGAGACGTAAAATATTCATAAACAAATAGGAGGAGGCCCCTATTAGCTTTTTTGACACATATATATTATTGATGACCAAATAATTTAAGTAGACTCCATTTGCTCATAAATAATACAGCTGCCTATTTACGTTTTAGTGTTTGCAAATATCTGGCAATCAATATCCGTGATATTGCTTTTCAGTATTTAAGATAGTGGTGAAATATTGTAATTTTTTGTTGGGCTAATGCTAGATCATTCCTAAGATAGCCATATGAGTTATGTTTCTATTTTTTTGTACTTAACTTTTGCATTATAAAATAATTTAATTCAAATAAAAAAAACTATCACGACC
Organism: Nicotiana tabacum; assembly: GCF_000715075.1. Classification (NCBI taxonomy): domain Eukaryota; kingdom Viridiplantae; phylum Streptophyta; class Magnoliopsida; order Solanales; family Solanaceae; genus Nicotiana; species Nicotiana tabacum. Next base: position 51,630,642 of record NC_134087.1, on the reverse strand, counting down.
CAAAATCACCAATCGCGATGACACCTAACTCAACCCGCTAGGTAAATCAACTAACAAACAAAAACTACTCATCTGAGATTATAAGAAAATAGAGAATAGATAACTGAACATTTACAAATTTATCCAAGACCTGGTAGTACGACTTATGAGCTTTTAAGACTTGGCATTTACAAAACTAGTATGAATAAATACACGTTCTGTTTGAAAGATACATAAACAAAATAACAAAAGCTAAGCTACAAAGGATAAGAGGTAGCTACATCCGAATGCGCGGACATCTTCAGAATCAGCACCCGACATCACCAGTAGCTCAACTTCAGAAATCTATACACATCGTACAGAAGTGTAGTATAAGTACAACCGACCTCATATACTGGTATGTATTTTGTCTAACCTCGTCGAAGCAGTAACGTTGCTTTTAGTTAAAAGATGCTTATTGTTATAAACTGTACATTAGACTAATAGTAAAAGCAGTTCAAAACATAACAGATAAAAGTACCGTATACAACTCCGCGAGACAGTCAACAATTACTAAAAGGAATCACAGTAGTATATTTACAATCTTTCCTGGTATAAGAAGTATATCCAAGATATCACGTCAAACGACATGGTAACACCCTTCATGCTTCTATCTCTGCCTCACGATATATATATATATAAATTTTTTTGTGACAAATCAATTAGCACCGCAACATCCTTCATGCGTTCAATTCATCCTCCCAAATGTACGAGTAACAGAACCAACCAGATGATAGAAATATCAATAACAGGAATTACAGAGTAGGAAATACGCAAGTACAACAATGGACAAGGATACACATGTGGGCAACAATAAATGATTAAGCGAAAAGCACGTGAGTAATAACAACAATTGGAAAACAAAGAATATCAACTTCAATTAACTAGCATATTGGAGGCCTAAGTACAAATATAATAAATAAGATAGAAATACATGTTTTTTACAAGTAAGGGCGTGAATGACTAACATGGTGGAAGGCTTATACTAAAGTGCAACAGAATAGATACAACATGAGTATAATTATAAAAGCATGAAATAGGCATGATATTTGCAAGTTAAGCAAGTATAAGATATGAGCAACACAACAACAAATGAAATAGAGATCAATGATAGAACAATAGCAACAAGTCACATAAGATCTATAATTATGACAATAACAGTTCAAGGTAAAGACATGAACGTATACACGTAAGATTGATATCAAACATAATGCATGTCCCTCATTCTCGCCTACATGGAAACACCCATCGTGCCATGACCTCACGATAACACACAATCATAACAATATAAATGAAATGGTATGACATCACCCTTTGTGCTTTTACTCTCAAATAATTTGGCACGGCATCACCCTTCGTGCTTTTATTCTCAATAACATGGCACAACATCACCCTTCGTGCTTTACACTCTTTATCACATGATAATGAATATAAAATGGCACGACATCATCCTTCGTGCTTTACACTCTTCCTTACCAAGCATATGAATATCAATAAAATGGCAAGACAAGAAGTATAAATAACATCGAGGAGAGTGTTCAACGAATATTCCAAACAAATTCTCATTCACTTCATTACAAGTCAACAATGATTCAATGAACCCTCAAGGGCCATATAATTCAAGTACTTCCATAAATTCCTCAATTTATCAACAACACAAGTATGGAATCTAGCTCAAAATACCGGCTGTAGCAATGTTTTAATGATTTATGAGATGACAAAATTAGATGCATCAATGTATTCTAAGAATTCTATCAAATTTGATCAAGTTATATTAGACTAAGTCTCTATTCTAACATTTAATACTATGTTCTCAATATCTAGAAGTCAAGTGAGTTATGAAGCAAGAAGGTCAAGAAATTCTAGAAATTCTACAAACACAAATATAACATAATCCACCCACGAGCATGATTAACCCAGGCACATACATATACGCTCGTCACCTCATATATGTATCACCCCCGCATGTAGAAAACATTGACAAATAGGAGAAAAAATTCCCTCAACAAAGTTAGGCAAAACACGTACCTCGAACAAGCCAATAACATTACCGAGCAAGCCAATTGATGCTCCAAAAATACCATCACGCGCGTAGTGACCTCCAAACGGCTCAAAACTAGCCAAAAGAAACTCAAATACATCAAATAAAGCTCAAGAAAACAATTCCAAATGATAAAGATCGAATCCTAAATCAAATCCCAAATCCGGCCGAAAAATTACACTCAGGCCCACGCCTCGGAACCCAACAAAACTCACAAAATCCGACAATCCTTTCAATTACAAGTCCAACTAGTTTCACTCAATTACGACTTCAAATCGATGTTCAAAACTCAAAAATTCATATTATGAAACTTAAGGCCAAAACCCTCAATTTTCTCTTTAAATTCATCAACTAAAAGCTAAAATCGATGATGGATTCGTGGAATATAACCAAAACCGAGTTGAGAACACCTACCCCAATTCATATGGTGAAAATCACCTAAACAATTTTCCAATTCCAAGCTCCCCAACTCAAAATATATTAAATGAACAAACCCTCATTTTAACATTGTTCTGCCTCCTTTTTTGTGCCAAATAATCTCGAAACTCGCTTTTGATACCTCCAATAGATTTCTTGTGAAATTCTAGTCAAGTTAGGCTCTTGAATCACTCCATTTGACCTTATATTAAAGAAAATATGTTGGTTTCAATATTTGGAAATAATGCAGATTTTTAAATACGAAGTTAGTGGCAATTTCGTAATTAATCTGAAAATATGACAACCCAATTCTTAGTAAAATGATCATAAACTCCTCATACTATGTCCAAATTCGAAGATTCTTTTTTATATGACTCTGTAATTACGATACAGATCTAATACTGCAATAAAAATAGAAATTGGAGCTCATTTGCTGCATGTAGTACCATTTATGCTTGAAGAAACAACGTCGAAACATTAGAAAAAAACGAGCGCAACACAACCCAAACCTATCCAAAACTCACCCGAGCCCTTCGGGGCTACGTCCAAACATACCAACAAGTCCCATAACATAACACGCACTTATTTGAGGCCTCAAAACACATATAACAACATCGAAACGGAGAATCACACCTCAATCCACAAATCAATGAACTTGGAACTTCAAACTTCCACAGTCGATGCTGAAACCTATCAAATCACGTCCGATTATCCTTAAATTTTGCAAACAAGTCACATTTGATATTACGGGCCTGCTCCAATTTCTGAAATTGAGATCTGACCCTGATACCAAAAAGTTCACTTCAGTTAAACTTTCCAAAAAATCCAACTTTTGCCATGTCGAGCCAAATTCAACTACGGACCCAAATCACAATCCAGATGCGCTCCTAAGTCCAAAGTCTTCCAACAGAGCTAACGGAACCATCAAAATTCTAATCCGATGTCAAATACTAAAAAGTCAAACTCGATTAACTCTTTCAAATTTAAAGCTCCCTAGTTGCGAATCATTCTCAAATCAGTCCCGAATAATCTGAAAACCAAAACTAATGATTCACATAAGTCAAAATACATCATGCAGAGCTACTCATGCTCGTAAACTATCGAGGGAAGTCTAAATACTCAAAACGACAAGTCGGGTCGTTACATCATCCACCACTTAAACACACATTCGGACGAACGTGTCAGGAGTCGTTTCAAAGCTATCAAATCATGGTGTAACCCTAATACGCATAAACTCGAGGGTGATCCCACGTTACCTTGATCCACATAAGCCTGCTAAACTAACATAATTAGAGATCCTTATTTCAACCTTGGTCCTTAAACCTTAGAACTCAATCTCTACCATCCATAACTCATTAGAAGACCCGAATCCCACAACCACACACTGTATAAGTCTAAACAAGCTGTATCAAGTCACAACCATAACACAAGATGTAATCACATGATATACCCCATTACTTCGATATTCACAGTAAGAACTACTGACCACTATTATGGCCCAAAACAAATCCGGTGTCGGCAACAAACCTTATATCTATTAGAACCTCGTTCAAAACCTTCATACCCTACCTGTCACGACCCTAAACCCAGACCCGGTTGTGATGAAGCCTCTCATCAAGACATGGCCAGCCGACATAACACCCAATTCATTTTTAAACAATTAAAATAATACAATTTAAGTCATTATCATGCTAATAATCCCAAAATAGAAGTGAACTAGTACAATTTGTGGAAAACCAACATAGCCCGACATCGGGATGTTACTAGTCATGAGTATCTAACATAAGTCTAAGAGTATGAAAGAGTTTATACAGTATATTAAAGAACTAGAAATGGAGAGTAAGATAGAAGGGAGAAACACTAGGCTGCGAACGCCGAGCAACTACCTAGTGGACTCCGAATAGCCCGCTGGGAGCGATCAACCCTCACTGGAGGGACCCTAAGCTCCTGAATCTGCACACAGGGTGCAGGGAATAAAGTGAGTACTCCAACTCAGTGAGTAATAACAATAAATGAAGAATGAGCGATAAGAAATCACGAAAACACAACAACATGCTATAAAGAGGCAATGTTAAACCAGTACAATACAATAAAATAGCGAGAAAAGATAAATTCATAAAATTAGCCCCTTGGGTACTATATCAACAGAATCAGCCCATCGGGCAATAATATGGAACAACACCAGCCCCTCGGGCTATATCTCATATCAAAATGGGTACCCGCGCTCATTGGGGTGTATAGACTCCAGGAGGGGCCCCTTACAGCCCAAGCGCAATATCAAGCCATCTCGTGGCATAATCAATTGGCTCTCTGCCTCAAATCAAGCCACCCTGTGGAATAACAACTCAGGCCCTCGGCCTTGTAATCATAAAGCAGTACAACACTGCTGCGGCGTGCAGCCCGATCCTATAATAACCTCACAACACAAGCCCTCAACCCTACTTAGTCAGAAATCTCTAAAAGCCACTCGGGCATAGTAAAATATGATGCTCGGCCCAAAATATCATTTAAAGTGTTAAAACAGAACATGGCTAAGTTATGAAAATAATATAATATAGCATGACTGAGTACAAATATAAAATCAAAACAGTGAGGAAATAGCAGTAAAAATCCCCCAAGGGTCCAAACAGTTGGCACGAGACCCAAATATGGCATTCAACCCAAATATGATGATAACAGACAGTTTTCAATCAAATACACACTAAAACAGTCATTTGGGATGGACTAAGTCTCAATCCCAACAGTGCACAACCCCACGCTCGTCATCTAGCGTGTGCGTCATCGCCACATAGCACAACGATGTGAAATTCGGGATTTCATACCCTCAAGATAACATTTACTGTTACACCCCGCAATATTACGTCCCGCAGTAATATATATTGCGATGATGTTACCCTCTATAGTATTACACTACGATGATGTTGCGCTTCGCAGTATCAAATTACGATGATGTTTCACCCTGTAGTATTGTACGTTGAATTTGTAAGGTAATTAACATCAGTCCAAGGAAAAGATTATTCGGAGATTATAAGGATTATGCTATTTCAAACAAGTAATAAGTAAATTCGTGAAGGTGAGAGGGGAAGCAAGTCAAAGGAAACGAATTTCCGTCCAAGTTTGACATTTGGGATAAAATACGGTCGAGCAGTATTTCCAGCGATAATACCCGATAATTATGAACTAGTACCATGCAAGGTACCATATGACCACGGTAGTATAAGGTATAAAGTATATATGAAGTATTTTGAAAATAAATAGAATTTTAAGTAATTTTTAAATTATGCGTGTAATTAATTAATTACCGGGTAACGGGACATTAACCGGTTAACTAATAAGTGGATAAAAATTAATAAAATTTCACCCAAAAGAAACGTGGCAGCCAATCACTTTCCAAACAATGACTCATGGTCATGTTGGAGTAGGTGGCTACCCAAGGGTTGATTGAACTTAATAAGTAACTTAATTTGATTGCATCTTCCTTTTTGTACAAAAAGAACCAAAAGATGCTCTTGATTCACAAGATGCTCGAGATTGGAATTTAAAAAGGAAATGTTAGCTTCTTGGTCTTGAAGACGTTAGCCAATGTTTAGCCAATTCAAGCTTTAAACAAAGCAAATTTTTCATTTCTTATGAACAAACACAACCAGAACGACGAGCTTCCACAAGAAAACATTTTCCAACCAAAAAGAAAAAAAAACTCAACGAAGATTATTGGGAGTTTAACAACGTACAAATTTTACGGTTCTAAAGGAATATGGTGCAATCTCCTCCGGAAATATTATACGGAGTTTTTCCTACTCCAGGTATGTTAAGGCTATCCCTTCTTTCTTTTGGCATGATCCATACGATACGAATGAAACATGCAAATGCACAAATTCCATGAATGACTCTATTCATAGAAGTATTAAAGATATCTATGTTCTTGAATTTCCGTGTATCATAACATTTTATCATTTGTTCATGGGTCTCAGAAAAATACGGAAGTTGAAAAGAGTTTACTTTATGATATTATTCAAAGGCAAAATGGTCTTATGAGATTCCGAAAGATTTTATTAACGTACTTTTCATGCATTGCATTCATATGCATTGAACCATGACCAGATGGCGTTATATACGCGTATATATGTAAATATATGTATATGGGATATGGGAAAAGTTTACGGCGTTATATACGCACCACCACCTGATCAGCTGGTATATGTTAATGATGTGGCTGAAATATGATTCAAACGGCGTTATATACGCGTATATATGTATGTGTTCAAACGCCGTTATATACGCATATATATGTATGTATATATATATGTATATGGGATATGGGAAAGATTATGGCATTATATACGCACCACCACCTGATCAGTTGGTATACGATGATGATTTTGCCCACAATGGCCGATATGATATGAATGGGATGCCCTCAGAGGCTGATGATGTTGTGAAATATGTACCTATTCACAACATGACATTCATACGCATATGCATGATGCTAAAAGTAATTTATGATTTACAAAAGTTATTCAGACTTACAGGTTGAGTAATGTACTCTATATGTCTTCCATGTCTCTTATGTATTTATTTATGTGCCTTACATACTCAGTACCTTATTCGTACTGACATCCCTTTTGCCCGGGGACGCTGCGTTTCATGACCGCAGGTCCCGATAGATAGGTCGAGAGCCCTCCATATAGGCTATCAGCTCAGCGAAAGATGTTGGTGCACTCCATTTGCTTTGGAGTTGCTTGTTTGGTTAGTATGAGTTAGACATGTATTGTTTGGTATGGCGGGACTCTGTCCCGACCTTTATGACATTTATCTACTCTTAGAGGCTTGTAGACATATGTCGTGTACGTGAAAGATTGTACGACCTTGTCGGCCTATGTTTTGAGTTTATAAATGATCATGTTGGCCTATTAGGCCCGTATGTCACGTGTATATGATGATGTAATAAGAAAGATACATTACATTGGTACTCGGTTGAGTAAGGTACCGGGTGCCTGTCGCGGCCCATCAGTTTGGGTCATGACAATTACAATCATTACTCACCTCTATCCGGTCCAAACTCTAGCCCGTGATGCCCTTGCCTCTCGAATCGACCTCCGGATACTCCAAATCTAACCAAAATTAGTACATAAACCATCAAAATGTGCTAAGGGAACAAAGCCCAATCAAAAGTAATCAAAATACCACGCAAATCCCAAAACTAACCAAACCCGACCCCGGGCCCACGTCTCGGAATTCGATAAAATTTACATCCATAGACTCTTTATCTCCCCACGAGTTCATACATATCAAAAGTACTAAAATCCGATCACAATGACCCCTCAAATCCTTGCAGAAAGGTCTCCAATCTCAAGCCCTAGTTTTCCCTAATTTTAACCCTTAATTTCCATAAATTACAAGCCTAATTCGTGAAATAACACCATAGAAACGAGTTTTAGGTTTAACAATCTTACCTCAACGAAGCTCCCATGAATTCCATCTTCAAAATATCCCAAAAAGCTCCACAACTGACTTAAAAATGGTGAAGAAAGGCTAAAAATCGCGAAGTCCAAAATTTATATGTTTTGCCCCAGCTAAACCGCTTCTGCGGCCACAACCTCGCACCTGCGGTCCTAGATGCGCTTCTGCACAAATCACTTAAAAGCCCAATTCCCGCATCTGCGATAATATACCCGCACCTACGCTATCGCAGGTGAGCTCACCTAGCCGCTTCTGCGGTTCTAGCTCTCCTTGGCCCCTTCCGCTTCTGCGACTTTTTTTCCGCATCTGTGGGGGTCGCACCTGTGGCCTCCCAACTTTAGATGCGGTTATGACAGCAGTCCTAAAACTTCAGCTGCCATTTCTAAATTCCTATCTTTCTGTCAACCACCCGAAATCACCCTGACGCCCCCAAAACCTCGACCAAAAACACAAACAAGATATATACCCCTATTCAAACTTATACCAATATTCAAAACACCTCAAACAATATCGAATCAACCAATACACATCGGATTCAAGACTAAGATTCCCAAAATCTTCCGATTTCCGCTTTCGATCAAAAAGTCTATCAAACCACATTCGAATGACCTAAAATTTTGCACACACATCCCAAATGACACAATGGACCTACTGCAACTCCTGAAATTCCATTCCGACCCCTATATCAAAATCTTACCTATCAACCGGCAAAACGCCAAAATTCCAATTTCGCCAATTCAAGCCTAAATCCACACAGGGTCTCCAAAACACATTTCGATCATGCTCCTAAGTCCCAAATCACCTCTCGAAGCTATCCGGACCATCGAAACTCATATCCGAGTCCTTTAACACATAAGTCAACCGACTTTTCCAACTTAAGCTTCCTCAAAAGAGACTAAGTGTCTCAAACCTTACCAAAATCTCTTAGAACCAGAGCCAACCAACCCGATAATACAACATACAACTGAACAAGGCAATAAGAAGCAGAAATGGGGGAAAAGGAGCAGTAACTCATGAAACGAGCGGCCGGATCGTTACATCCTCCCCCTCTTAAACAAACGTTCGTCCTCGAATGAGTCAAGAAACATACCTAAAACCTCAAATAGGTGCAGATATTTGCTCCGCATCTCCCGCTCGGTCTTCCGGGTAGCCTCCTTCACAAGCCGACCTCTCCACTGCACTTTCATTGAAGCTATATCCTTTGACCTCAACTTTTGAACCTGTCGCTCCAAAATAGCTATTGGCTCCACATCATAAGTCTAATCATCATCTAACTAAACAATGCTGAAATCCAAAACATGAGACGAATCCCCAATATTCTTCCGGAGCATAAAAACATGAAATACCGGATGTACACTCGACAAGCTGGGTGGCAAAGCAAGCTCATAAGCCACCTCTCCAATCCTCCAAAGAACCTCAAAAGGCCCAATGAACCGAGGACTCAATTTACCCTTCTTCCCAAATATCATAACACCCTTCATGGGTGAAACCTTCAACAGAACCTTCTCACCAACCATGTAGGACATATCCCGAACCTTCCTGTCAGCATAACTCTTTTGCCTCGACTGCACTGTACGAAGCCTCTCCTAAATTACCTTCACCTTTTCTAAAGCATCCTGCACCAAATCTGTCCCCAATAGCCTAGCCTCACCCGGCTCAAACCAACCAACTGGAGATCTACACCGCCTCCAATACAAAGCCTCATATGGAGCCATCTAAATACTCGATTGGTAGCTATTGTTATAAGCAAACTCCGCGAGCAGTAGAAACTGATCCCATGACCCTACGAAATCAATGACACAAGCACGCAACATGTCCTCCAATATATGAATAGTGCGCTCAGACTGCCCGTCCGTCTGAAGGTGAAAAGCTGTGCTCAACTCAACCTGAGTACCCAACTCTCGCTGTACAAACCTCTAAAACTACGAAGTAAACTGAGTGCCCTATCTGAAATGATGGAAACTGGGACATCATGCAAACGAACAATCTCTCGGATATAGATCTCTGCCAACCACTCTATAGATAGTACACATAGGAATGAAGTGCGCAGACTTGGTCAGCCGATCCATAATCACCCAAATAGCATCGAACTTCTTCAATGTCCGTGGGAGACCAACTACAAAATCTATGGTGATCCGCCCCCATTTCTACTCTGTAATATCCATCTTCTGAAGCAGGCGACCCGGTCTCTAATGCTCATATTTTACCTGTTGACAATTAAGAAACCGAGCTACAAACCCCACAATGTCCTTCTTCATTCTCCTCCACCAATAATGCTACCTCAGATCCTGATACATCTTCGCGGCACCCGGACGAATGGAATACTGCGAGCTATGGGCCTCCTCCAGAATCAACTCCCGAAGCCCATCTACATTAGGCACACATATCCAGCCCTGCATCCTCAACACCCCATCATCACCAATAGTCACATCTCTGGCATCATCATGTTGAACTCTATCCTTAAGGACAAGCAAATAAGGATTATCATACTGGTGCTCTCTGATGCGATCATATAAGGAAGATCGAGAAATCACACAAGCCAATACCCGACTGGGCTCCGAAATATCCAATCTCACGAACAGATTGGCCAAGGCCTGAACATCAACTGCAAGAGGTCTCTCCCTAAATGGAATATATGCCAAACTCCCCATACTTGCCGTCTTCCGGCTCAAAGTATCGGCTACCACATTGGCCTTCCCCGGATGGTACAATATAGTAATATCATAATCCTTTAGCAACTCCAACCATCTCCACTGCCTCAAAATGAGATCCTTCTGCTTGAACAAGTGCTGGAGGCTACGATGATCAGTAAATACCTCACAAGACACACCATATAAATAATGCCTCCAAATCTTTAACGCGTGAACAATGGCAGCCAACTCCAAATCATGAATAAAGTAGTTCTTCTCATAGGGATTCAACTGAAGAGAAGCATAAGCAATAACTCTACCCTCCTGCATCAATACACACCCAATACCAACTCTCAAAGCATCACAATACACGGTATATGAACCTAAAGCTGATGGCAAAACTAACACTAGAGTTGTAGTCAAGGCAGTCTTGAGCTTCTAAAAGCTCTCTTCACACTCGTCCGACCACATGAATAGAGCACCCTTCCGAGTCATCTTTGTCAAGGGCGATGCGATAGATGAGAATCCCTGAACAAACCGGCGGTAATAACCTGGCAAACCAAGAAAGCTGCGAATCTCTGTGGCTGAGGATGGTCTGGGCCAACTCTAAACTGCCTCTATCTTCTTCGGATCAACCTGAATACCCTCGCTGGACACCACATGCCCCAAGAAAGCCACTAAACTGAGCCAAAACCAACACTTGGAGAACTTTGCATAAAGCTTCTCCTCCCTCAACCTCTGCAACACAACTATCAAATGCTCCGTGTGCTCCTCCTAACTACGCGAATACACCAGAATATCATCAATGAAAACTATGACAGACGAGTCGAGATAAGGCCGAAACACATTGTTCATCAAATGCATAAACGTTGCTGGGGCATTGGTCAACCCAAAAACATCACCAAGAACTCATAATGACCATATTAGGTCTTGAAAATCGTCTTAAGAATATCCGAGTCCCTGATCTTCAACTAGTGATAGCTTGAACAGAGATCAATCTTGGAGAACACTCTCGCTCCCTGAAACTGGTCAAACAAATCATCGATACGAGGCAAAGGATATTTGTTCATAATTGTTACTTTGTTCAACTGCCTATAATCAATGCACATCCTTATAATACCATCCTTCTTCTTAACAAATAGAACAGGTGCACCCCAAGGCGACACACTAGGCCGAATGAACCCCTTATCAATGAGTTCTTGAAGCTTCTTCTTTAACTCCTTCAACTCCGCTGGTGCCATACGATACGGTGGAATAGAAATGGGCTAAGTGCCCGACACTAGATCAATACCAAAATCAATATCCCTGTCCGGTGGCATGCCCAACAGGTGTGCAGGAAACACATCGGGAAAATCCCTCACAACAAGAACAAAATCAATACTAGGAGTCTCTGCACCGACATCCCTCACAAAGGCTAGATACGAAAGACAACCCTTCCCAACCATACGTTGGGCCTTCAAGAATAAAATTACTCTACTGGGAACATAATTCGTCGAACCTCGCCACTCAATCCGTGGCACACCCGGCATAGCCAATGTCACTGTTTTAGCATGACAGTCCAAAATAACACGACATGGAGATAGCCAATCCATGCCCAATATGACATCGAAGTCTACCATACATAACAACAAAAGATCCACTCAGGTCTCCAGACCCCCAATAGTCACCACACAAGATTGGTACACACGGTCTACAACAATAGTATCGCCCATCGGAGTAGATACACAAATAGATGAAACAAGAGACTCATGGGGTGTATCCAAATATCGAGCAAAGTATGATGACACATAAGAATAAGTGGAACCGGGACCAAATAATACAGAGGCATCTCTGCGATGGACTGAGACAATACCTGTGATCACGACATCTGAAGCAATAACATCAGGTCTAGCTGGAAGTGCATAGAAATGGGCCTAACCGCCACCTGATCGACCTCCCCCTCTAAGGCGACCCTTAACTGACTGACCTCCACCCCTAACTGGCTGGGTGGGTGGTGGTGAAGTAACTGGCACTGAAGCCGATGGCTGACTCTTTTGCTGATATTAACCCCCAAGATGACGAGGACACTACCTCCACATATGACCTATCTCTCCACACTCATAGTAACTCCCGGGTGCTGGAGACGGGGACTGAAGGGAACCCTTAGCACCGGAATGACTAGCAGATGCACCTGGCATAGAAGAGCCTTGAACTAATGGAGCGCGGGATGAACTCTGAGCTGGAAGGGCACTAAGTGATGACTGGCCCTGATGAGAACTGTGAGAACCATGACCCAATGATGCCCTACGATAACCTGGGCAAGATTGTTGAGCATGCCTGAATGGATGGCCTCTGCCGTGCTGAAACTGACCTCTTGAAGGAGCACCACCATAACTACCAGATCCTCGAGGCCTCTTGTCCTCCTGCTCATCTTGCTCCTGGAGACGAACTGACTCAATCTCACGAGCAATGTCTACAACCTCCTCAAAAGTAGCACCAGACACCCTTTCCCTAGTCATGAGAATACGAAACTGATAAGTGAGGCCATCAACAAACCTCCTAATCCTCTCTCTCTCTCTCTATCTCTCTGTAAGAACCAATCAAACAGCATGACGAGCTAACTCCGAGAACCTCATCTCATACTGCATCACAATCATCTCTCCCTGATGCAATAATTTGAACTGCCTATGCAGCTCCTCTTTGTGAGACTGTGGCACATACTTCTCCAAAAAAAGAATGGAGAACTGCTGCCAGGTAAGGGATGTTGCACCAACAGGCCTACGCCTCTCATATGCCTCCCACCAAGTGAAGGCAGCTCCAGAAAACTGAAAAGTAGTGAAAGTGACCCCACCGGCCTCTAGAATACGCGTTGTACGAAGAATCCTCTGGCACTTGTCCAAGAAACCATGGGCATCCTCACCCTCTACACCACTAAAAGTAGGAGGCTAAAGTCTACCAAATCTCTCCAACCTGCGCTACTCGTCCTCTGGCATAGCAGGAGCTATATAGTCCTGAGCAACTGAAACGGGCTAGGTTGGATGTGCCCCCAGTGTCTAAAGTCCCTACACACCCACTCAGGTGTGCGAGCGGTAGGAGTCTGAGTGCCTCCCCCGGCCTAAGAAGTAGTTGCGACTATAGTAACTAAAACCGCCTAAGCTAGGCCAGTGCATACTGATAGAATCTGAGCCAACGCCTCCTAAAGACCGGAATCACAATGGGCATAGCTGGTGCCTGAGCTGGTGCTACTGGAGCGTCCACAACTGGGACCTGATCCTGAACTGGGGCGGCTGGTGGATCTGCAGGTTCTGCCCTAGCTGCTGTGCAGGCCACACCCCTACCCCTACCGCGTCCTTGGCCTCTAGTCGCCATAGCTGGTGGTATTGGTGGTCATCCATCCTGACCGGTAGCGCGTGTCCTCACCATCTTTGAGAGAATAGAATAGCAGAAGTTTAGTACTCGGATCAACAGATTCTCACGACAAGAATTTAAAGAATACGAAGTTTTTTTCCTAAGGATTCTGCAGCCTCTCAAGGATAAATACTGACGTCTCCTTACCGATCCGCGAGACTCTACTAAACCTGCTCATGACTCGTGAGACCTATGTAACCTAGGCTCTGATACCAACTTGTCACAACCCTAAACCTAGACCCGATCATGATGGCGCCTCTCGTGAAGACAAGGACAGCTGACACAACACCCAATTCATTTTTAAACAATTAAAATAACACAATTTAAGTCATTATCATGCTAATAATCCCAAAATAGAAGTGAACAAGTACAATTTGTGGAAAACCAACACAACCCAACATCGGGGTGTCACCAGTCATGAGTATCTAACATACGTCTAAGAGTATGAAAGAGTTTATACAGTCTATTACAGAACTAGAAACAGAAAGTAAGATAGGAGGGAGAAACGCTAGGCTGCGAATGCCGAGTAGCTACCTAGTGAACTTCGAATAGCTTGCTGGGAGCGATCAACCCTCACTGGCAAGACCCGAAGTTCCTGAATCTGCACACAAGGTGAAGAGAGTAAAGTAAGTACTCCAACTCAGTGAGTAATAAAAATAAATGAAGACTGAGAAATAAGAAATCACGTAAAACACAACAACATGCTATAAAGAGGTAGTGTAAAACCATTACAATGCACTAAAACAATGAGAAAAGATAAACACATAAAATCAACCCCTCAGGCACAATATCAACAGAATCAGCCCCTCGGGCAATAATATGGAACAACACCAGCCCCTCGGGTTATATCTCATATCACAATGGGTACCCGCACTCATTGGGGGTGTATAGACTCCGGGAGGGGCCCCTTATGGCCCAAGCGCAATGTCAAGCCATCTCGCGGCATAATCAATAGGCTCTCAGCCTCATTCAAGCCACCTCGTGGCATAACAACTCAGGCCCTCGGCCTTGTAATCATAAATCAGTACCATACTATTGCGGCGTGCAACCCGATCCCATAATAACCTCACAACACAGGCCCTCGGCCCTACTCAATCAGAAATCTCTAAAAGCCACTCGAGCACAGTAAAATATGATGCTCAGCCCAAAATATCAATTAAAGTGTTAAAATAGAGAAAAAATGGCTGAGTTATGAAAACAGTATAATATAGCATGACTGAGTACAGATATAAAATCAAAACAGTGAGGAAATAGCAGTAAAAATCCCCTAAAGGTCCAAACTGTTGGCACGAGGCCCAACTATGGCATTCAACCCAAAACATGATGATAGTAGACAGTTTTCAATCAAATATGCAGTAAAACAGTCATTTGGGTTGGACTAAGTCTCAATCCCCAACAATGCACGACCCCACACTCGTCATCTAGCATGTGCGTCACCTCCACATAGCACAACGATGTGAAATCCAGGGTTTCATACCCTCAGGACAACATTTACAATTATTACTCACCTCTATCCGGTCCAAACTCTAGCCCGCGATGCCCTTACCTCTCCAATCGGCCTCCGGATGCTCCAAATCTAACCAAAATCAGTACATAACCATCAAAATGTGCTAAGGGAACAAAGCCCAATCGAAAGTAATTAAAATACCACACAAATCCCGAAATTAACCAAACCCGACCCTTGGGCCCACGTCTCAGAATTCGATAAAATTTACATCCATAGACTCCTTATCTCCCCACGAGTTCATACATATCAAAATTACTAAAATCCAATCACCATGACCCCTCAAACCCTTGCTCAAAGGTCTCCAATCTCAAGCCCTAGTTTTCCCTAATTTTAACCCTTAATTTCCATAAATTACAAGCCTAATCCATGAATTCACACCATAGAAACGAGTTTTAGGTTCAACAATCTTACTTTAATGAAACTCCCTTGAATTCCCTCTCCAAAATCTCCCAAAAAGCTCCAAAACCGACAAAAAAAAAGTGAAGAAAGGCTAAAAATAGCGAAGTCCATAATTTATATGTTCTACCCCAGCTAAACCGCTTCTACGGTCACAACCTCGCACCTGCGGACCCGCACCTGCTGTCCCAGGTGCGCTTCTATGCAAATCACTTAAAACCCAATTCCCGCATCTGCGATAATATACCCGCACATGCGCTATTGCAGGTGCGCTCACCTAGCCGCTTCTGCGGCTCCAGCTCTCCTTGGCCCCTTCCGCTTCTGCGACTTGTTTTCCGCATCTGCGGGGGTCGCACCCGCGGCCTCCAAACCGTAGATGCGGTTAAGACAGTAGTCCTAAAACTTCAGCTGCCATTTCCAAATTCCTATCTTTCCGTCAATCACCCGAAATCACCCTGACGCCCCCAAGACCTCGACCAAAAACACAAACAAGATATATACCCCTATTCAAACTTATACCAATATTCAAAACACCTCAAACAACATCGAATCAACCAATACACATCGGATTCAAGACTAAGATTCCCAAAATCTTCCGATTTCCGCTTTCGATCAAAAAGTCTATCAAACCACGTCCGAATGACCTGAAATTTTGCACACACATCCCAAATGACACAACGAACCTATTGCAACTCCCGGAATTCCATTCCGACCCCTATATCAAAATCTCACCTATCAACCGGAAAATGCCAAAATTCCAATTTCGTCAATTCAAGCCTAAATCCACTCCGGACATCCAAAACACATTTCGATCACGTTCCTAAGTCCAAAATCACCTCCCGAAGTTATCCAAACCATCGGAACTCACATCCGAGCTCTTTAACATATTAGTCAACATCCGATTGACTTTTCCAACTTAAGCTTCCTCAAAAGAGATTAAGTGTCTCAAACCTTACCAAAACCTCTCCGAACCTGAGCCAACTAACCCGATAATACAAAATACAGCTGAACAAGGCAATACGAAGTAGAAATAGGGGAAACAGAGGGGTAACTCATGAAACGACCGGCCAGATTGTTATACTACCGATGATGAAAGAAACACACAGAACAACTTAACCACTTATCTGATCAATAAGCCAAGAAACTCATTCGCCCGACTAGGGTCATTGTCCACATCATCAATAAAATATAGTGTTTTTCTTCCAAACCTTTCTCATCTCAATACAATAGTGCAAATCTCAGGTCTAGAAACCTCATCTCTGCCAATACGAGCAGCCACACCAACAAGCATCAACAATAATCATATGGAGCCACACACAGCCCGGTTTCGTGCACTAACAAGTAATACTTCAGACATGACATATAACAGTAAGAAAACTAAATAAGAAAACTACTAAGCAAGTTAAGTAGGCAAGGAAATTTTAGCATTTTACTATGAACTATTCTCAACAAGGTGAAAGCAAAATACACGAAATAGAAATAAGGAGCCACATTTCATCACTACACTGTTGTGACGTGCAACCCGATCCCATCATATCAATCTATATAGGGCACCCATCGCGCCATAATACTCGGACTCACTGATCACATGTGCGTCAATATCAAGCACAACTGAGTGCACAAAAATATAACTGTGGGAAAAATTATTAGGAACAAACAATACTGAGAAATACAAGCACAACTATAGTGCAATGAGCAAATCAAAATCACAAAGGCCATCTCGCCCATAATGACATGAGTCCTAAACTGAATCACAATATGCGTGCGAAGAATCATGTAACTCTCACATCCCGCCATAGTATAAGAGAGAAACATATAACATAAACAAGGCGCGAATGACATCTATTCCACTCGATGATATACATATGGTAACAACTGCACAAGAACAAATATGTCTGATCCGATACAGAATACACATTCTTATTAGGCTCAAAATAATCCCCAAACCAAATTCCGATCTTCCTCAAACATGTAATAAACCTTCCAAAAGTCTATAACAACCTTTCCATAACACCTACCATCAATAATCCAATCCTCTACATTTCTTCTCAACTTGCAATCAAGGAATAGTCTACCAACAAGAACATTCAGTCTTTGAGCCTCACGAATACCAGAATTTTCATACCCAATCTCAACACCGCTACTCAAATAGCTAACACGTAATTCATACTCCATCATCTCATAGATACACACCCATAAGTTGAAACACAACGTACCTACTAACAGGCGAACTCTACTTCAATGGGAACACATAGTGCCAACAAGACCTTAAACGCCTGAAATTGTTCGAGATATCAAGAATTCATATCATTCTCTTCGAAACTATCTGCAACCTTGCATATGCAACTTTTCAACCCTACACGGCGCATCACCTCTAACATGCTAATTCACAACACTATGAAAATCTCATAGTCAACTCTTAACCTTACGCAAATTAAACACTTCATCAACCGAGAATCTTTCAGTTATCTCAATCCAGGAGAACACCACCACTCGCAATATAGCTTCTATACCTGTAGAAAACATCAACTCCAACCGTGGTCATAACTATGATAAATTTTTCGGAACTCAGTAACACATAATCAAGTAATCAGAACCAATCGCATCTAGCTCAAGCGAGTCATGCAGACCGCCAACCCGAAAGTAACTCAATTCGATATGACCGCCCTGAGGGAACTTCCTGGGAACCCGAAGCCATTTCTTGCATCACCCCAATATTGACTTGTAGACCTTTCTTGACAAGGAAATATCGCGGATCCGATTACCATTCGCTACCATTTTCAAGCCCACCCGTAGACAAATTCAAAAGTCCTTAAAGGCTACATAAGACTTGGAACTCACCAGAACCTTCTCGATAACCACACATCTTATTTTGATATTCAATACACAACTAATACGAGTCGAGCAACCTGTGCTTCACCATCATATGCCCATTCAAAGAAATAACCTAGCAATCTCTTGATTCAGAAACTGATACGGCCCATGATCCTACAATTCGATTGTCATTAGCAGCCTACACCACTTAGCTCAAAGCCATAGAACACCTCATCAGTAACCCAAAGTACCATATCTTAACAGCATGCCCCAATACTACACGACTATTTTGCTAAATACTTCAAAACCCATGCAATGCTGATCATAGAACACCCCAAAGTCTCTAACAAGCGCTTACTCATCATCGCAATAGTCAAACAACTTCCCCAAATGCTCTGAAATTATAACATATGCTTTCCGCCGAATGGAAACCTCATACGAGACACACCGTCCAAACCCATCATGCAAGAGATGGCCCACCGATTATACTCAAATCGACACCTTGCCATGAACTTACCTTAATCACAATAGCTAGGCCACCAGTCAATCTTCCCAAATCTGCCCTTACCATCCAGCCATATGAACCCGCCTCATACCCCAAATGATTGACTAGAAGATCTAACACTACATCTGCTTCTGAGGCTAGACAATACATCATGATGATAATAAAGCATCCATAGCCCATCATAATCTATCTGCAGCACCATAGATCGTTGGCACATAGCGAATACTGAGCGCACAACATCACATATAAGCAATCAAGAAAAGTTAAAGTTGTAGGTTTCAAGCTCAAACAAGGCCGCACGATAAGGAAAGAAGAAAGGGAAATTTTTCCTAAATGCCATGTAGCCTCCCGACGATAGGTATAGACGTCATCATACCGATCCGCGGGACTCTACTAGACACTTGCTTATGACTCGTAGAACCTACAAACCTAGTGCTCTAATACCACCTTGTCACGATCCAAAATCACCAGTTGCGATGACACTTAACTCAACTCGCTAGGTAAGCCAACTAACAAATAAAAATGACTCATTTGAGATTATAAAAAAATAGAGAATAGATAATTGAAGATTTATAAATTTATCCAAGACCTGGTAGTACGACTCATGAGCTTCTAAGACATGGAATTTACAAAGCTAGTATGAATAAATACACGTTCTTTTTAAAATATACATAAACAAAATAACAAAATCTAAGCTACCAAGGATAAGAGACAGCAATATCCGGAATGCACAAACATCTTCAGAATCAACACCCGACATTACTAGCAGCTCAACTTTAGAAATCTGTACATATCGTACAGAAGTGTATTATCAGTACAACCGACCTCATCTACTAGTAAGTATTTTTTCTAACCTTGTCGAAGTAGTGACGAGGCTTTTAGTTAAAAGACGCTTATTGTTATAACTTTTACATTAGATTAGCAGTAAAAACAGTTCAAAGCATAACAGATAAAAATACCGTATACAACTCTGCGAGACAGTCAACAATTACTAGCAGGAATCACAGTAGTAGATTTACAATCTTTCCTGGTATAAGAAGTATATCCAAGATATCACGTCAAACGACACGGTAACACCCTTCGTGCTTCTATCTCTGCCTCACCATATATATATATATATATATATATATATATATATATGGTGAGGCAGAGATAGAAGCTCAAAAGGTGTATATATATATATATATATATATATATATATATATATATATATATATATATATAATTTATTTGTGACAAATCAATTAGCACGACAACAACCTTCGTCCATTCAACTCATCCTCCCAAATGTACGAGTAACAAAACCAACCAGATGATAGAAATATTGATAACAGGAATTACAAAGTAGGAAATACGCAAGTACAACAATGGACAAGGATACACATTTGGGCAGCAATAAAAGACTAAGCGAAAAGCACGTGAGTAATAATAACAATTGCAAAATAAAGAATATCAACTTCATTTAACTAGCATATTGGAGGCCTAAGTACAAATATAATAAATAAGACGAAAATAAATGATTTTTACAAGTTGACAAGTAAGGGCGTGAATAACTAACATGGTGGAAGGCTTATACTAAAGTGTAACAGAATAGATATAACATGAGTATAATTATAAAAGCATGAAATAGGCATGTATTTTCAAGTTTAGCAAGTAGAAGGTATGAGAAACACAACAACAATTAAAATAGAGATCAATGACAGAACAATAGCAACAAGTCACATCAGATCTATAATTATGACAATATTAGTTCAAGGTAAAGACATGAACGTATACACGGAAGACTGATATCAAACATAATACATGTCCCACATCCTCGCCTGCATGGAAACACCCATCGTGCCATGACCTCACGATAACACACAATCATAACAATATAATTGAAATGGCACGGCATCACCCTTTGTGCTTTTACTCTCAAATGATATGGCACGGCATCACCCTTCGTGCTTTTAGTCTCAATAACATGGCATGCCATCACCCTTCATGCTTTACAATCTTCCTCACATGATAATGAATATAAATTGCACGGCATCATCCTTCGCGCTTTACACTCTTTCTCACATAATAATGAATATAAAATAGAACGACATCACCCTTCCTGCTTGACACTCTTCCTCACATGATAATTAATATAAAATGGCATGACATCACCCTTTGTGGTTTATACTGTTTCTTACCAAGCATATGAATATCAATAAAATGGCAAAGTAGGAAGTATAAATAACATCGAGGAGAGTGTTCAACGAATATTCCAAATAAATTATCAATCACTGCTTTAAAAGCCAATAATGATTCAATGAACCTTCAAGGGACATATAATTTAAGTACTTTCACAAATCCCACAATTTCTCAACAACACAAGTATGGAATCTAGCATCTTAAAACATCGGCCGTAGCGATGTATTAATGATTCTGCATAGAGATGACCGAATTAGACACATCAATGTATTTGAAAATTCGATCAAATTTGATCAAGATAAATTAGGCTAAGTCTCGATTCTAACATTTAATAATATGTTCTCAATATCTAAAAGTCAAGTGAGGCATGAAGCAAGAAGGTCACGAAATTCTACAAACACAAATATAACATAATCCACCCCACGAGCATGATTAACACAGGCACATACATATACGCTCGTCACCTCATACATGTATCACCCAGGCTTATAGCAAACAATGACAAATAGGAGGAAAAATTCCCTCAACAAAGTTAGGAAAAAAACTTACCTCAACAAGCCAATAACAATACCGAGCAAGCCAAACGATGCTCCAAAAATGTCATCACGTGCGTAGTGATCTCCGAACGGCTCAAAACTAGCCAAAAGCAACTCAAATACATCAAATAAAGTCCAAGGAAACAATTCCAAATGATAAAGATCGAATCCAAAATCAAATCCCAAATCCGGCCAAAAATTACACCCGGGCCCACGCCTCGGAATCCAACAATACTCACAAAATCCGATAAACCATTCAATTACGAGTCCAACCATACTAGTTTCACTCAATTCCGACCCCAAATTGATGTTCAAAATTCAAAAATTTATATTATGAAACTTTAGACCCAAACCCCAATTTTCTCTTAAAAATTCATCAACTAAAAGCTAAAATCGAAGATACATTCATGGAATATTGTTGCGACCAAAATACTCACGCAAGTATACGCGATCTTCAAGTAATATAGAAATAAGTAAAGTATCGTTCCCACGAGGACTTGTGATCAACTTATAGACTGATGCAAACTCAAACAATTATCGATTCAAGCTAATTCATCACAAAATACATAAATAACCAATTTACAATTTAACTAGTAGACAAACAATAATACAACACAAAGTTATTACGCCACTTATGAATTTTTCTTTTAATAATTAATAAAAGAGATATTCCGGGGTCATGGGCTTGCTAGAGATCATGCTACATTTTAGGTTAAAAATGATTTATTGAATTATCTGGGTTATTGATTATAGGGTTAATAATACCCATAAGAATCTGTCGATTTCTTATGCGCTTATTCAAGTTAAATTAATACCTATATTTCTATGATATTAATATTAACTCAAATGCAATTACAAATCCTATTTCTCAACCAAACAAGACAATTACGTATAGTTATATCTTAATCGCGAATCTTTCACCCGATGCCCAGGATCCAGATCTTGTTCTATTTGATTCTATATGCAATCAAGAATTTTATTTTTCAAGTTTAACTCAAGATTCGTAAATAGTATTTCACTGTTAGCTACGCAGTAAAATAATTAACTACAGAATCAAATAAACAACCCTTAACGATAAATTCAATATCATCAAATTAAGTTTCAACCAACATAATCATCTAACACCCATAACCCCAGAATATTTGAGTTCTTAGCCATTCATAATTATACAAACATCAACAATACAAGTCTTAAACATAAAATGAATAGATACTAGAAGAAAGTTTAGATAAACTCTTTTAATCCTTGCTCCAAAGTGTTGTCTCCTCTTGATTTTGATCCTCCAAGATGGATCTCCTCTTATTTTTCTCTCTCAAAACCAGTCTGCCCCCTCAATAATGGATTCTTTACCCTTTTTAATCATGTAGGAAGGGGTTTTGATAATTATACCCTTTTTAGACCGAAATAGAGTAGTTTTGCGATTTTTACATGTCTGCGATGCCCCGTGCACCGCGTACATGGATTGGACAGAGGCAGAATGCATTTTAACGGAGCAAAACAATGCAGCGAAGATTTTTGCACTGCCGCAGTGCCCCCCGCGGCGCGGCAATGCAATTTTTTGCGCTGTTTTGTATTTTTATTTGTTTTGCTATCCGAGCTTGCTTTGCGACCCCCGAACACGATCCCGACTTGATTTATTTAGCTTTTACTTAGACTTCAAAGCCCCAAATTAATCAAATTCATCCCAAGTTAATTCTTAAGTCGGATTAACTTCCTGCAAGGCATAAAGCATGAATTTAGTACAATTCATTATCATTTAAGCTCAAACATTTGTAAAATGCAATAATTTACAGTGTTGTTACAACGATTAAAACACGAGCTTTTAGCCTATGATCAACACCCCACACTTAGACCATTGATTCCTTGAGCAATTAACATACATTTCACATAAGGATGACCTTTTTATCAAGCAATTTTTCTAACAACACATGCCGACACTTAAGTACCAATTCATAATAGTTCAACCTCAAGACATGACTCACAAGTTTCACGCATTTTGATAACTTGCTCACTTACTCTAACACAAAGGTCAAAATGTTTCCTTGCTTTCACAAATCATGTGCCCTCCCACAACTAATATAGACTAGTTCATCTCAACATAATATTCACAAATATTTAGGAACTCAAAATAGGAAGAATTAACTCACTTTCAGAATTGAAATTCATATGCAACAGATGACATACCATATGCTTGCCCCTAGTGTAATACTCTACTAATTGAGCTTATTTAATCAAAGATCAAATATGATTTTAATTGGTTGTAATGTAGGCTGAGGAAGGGTGTGATAAATGTAGAATGTAGTAGCTATATCTCTTTGAGCACTTCATATATACACCATTTCATTTCACAATTTCAGCATTACTCTTATGTTAAACCATCTCCAACCTTTTTGAGGTTTTATATAATAACAACAAATCCCATTCTCTTTAAGCACCATAAGCTAGGAAATGTTACTAATGAAAATCCATCACCTATATATATATATATATATATATATATATACACACATACATATCTATGTATATTTTTTTTTGAATAAACAAACAATCTCTTCTCAACTTTAACAACATTAACACAACACTAAGTGCTCATGAGAGATAGAAGTTCAAACAACTGATATATTTACATAAATTGGTAAGGTTTATAATGTGGATGCCAAAGAAATAGGATTAACGACTCAAAAGATTTGACTAAGATATATACAACTAGGTGGGAACAATTATAAAACTGGTTCAACAAAGAAATACATATATCATCTCCTAAACTGAATAATGCTACTATTTCGCTTTGCAAAACACTTGAGGGAAAGTTCTAGATATCAACTGTTACGCACAGAATATTTCAACAACCTCACTCACACATTAGCACACGACTCATTCAAGCTTGGATCTTTCTCGACTCTCTAGTCAAAGCAGTTAAGCATAGTTATAAATACACAATTTAAGGCACTTAATTTAGAATCAAGAACTGAGATTGAGCATCACAAATAAGGTACATACCACTTCTAAAGCATGTGCATTTGGGGAGATTAACTCTGTAAGTTAGGAACTTTTTATTCAATTGAAATAAAAAATTACACTATACCCGATTCAAATACACCCTTGAAAAAGAACCATGGTGTAAAGAAAAACCAAGGGAAATTTTTTAATTTAAACCAAAACTAGCATACACTAAACTGAAAATAAAACAAAACAAAAAAACAAAAAAAAACAATTTTTTTTTTATTTCGAATTTTGACTTTATTTTCCAATAAGAAAATCCAGCAGGGATCTATACCGAAATTAGGACTACTTACTATCTATCAACACTATAATCTAACAAAATAAACTAAAAGCAATTTTAACAAACTAAACAAGATCAAACAAAATAACTAAACTCAATCAAACAAAATACGAAAAATATAAAAGTAAGTACATTACAATAGGGGCAAACCACCCCACACTTAAAAAAAATTGTATTGTCCCTAATGCTAAAAGATCTAAAATAGATCATAAAAGAGACTCCCTGAGGCCATTGGCCTAAGCATCTTAATCCTCAAAGGTGCGCAAATATTCCTCATCATTTGAGGGAATAGAGTTTACATCTTCATCCGGTGGGATTTGTCCTTACTGAGCCAGTCCTAACCACTGTTGAGTGAAAGGAGATAGAGGGTGATTTTGTTACAACTCTTCCAAGTTCACTTCCCCTCTAGATGCGCGAAGGCACATGTCAGCAAATAATATCTGCAAAGTCTCTCCCACCTGGACAAATCTTTGATCGGCATTAAGTGCAGCTGCATGCAGATCTATCACAGTCGTGACATTAAGCGCCCTGATAGGATATGTTACTTCTAACCGCCGATCATAGTGATACTCTTCTTCAATGAAGTGCGTCCGCAATAATCGAGTGATCATACTCGGATAGTGTAGGCGGCGTCCCCCAAAAGGTCTCACTTTTGACATGTGTTTCAGCATAATTTCCCCCAAATCAACCTGCATTCCTGTTAAAATTGCATAAATCAAACAAACCTTTAGCTTTGATACATCTGTATCACTCTGTGTCAGCATGATTTTAGCATGTATTATCTTCAAAACAACTCGTGCAGGACGCTGTAATGCTCCTTTTTCATCTCCTTGTGAAACTCATTTGAATCTCTAGTCCACAAGGCAAAGGAATCTGCACCACATAACTGCCTGCGAATGTCAGGGTAATCTGGTCTACGAAGGAACCTCTGAAACAGCTTATGAGAATGCTCAGTGAAACCCATTATTTGATTGATGACTTTTGAAGAAAATGGGATTACTCTGTTTCTGACTCTGACTTGATAGCTTGCATCTAAATCACCTCCTGGTTGCCAATTGGCATAAAATGCTTTACCCAAGTTGATGTTCACACTATCACCTTGGCGAAACAACCCTTCAAAACCCAAAGCTCGAATGTTAGTATATATGGCATTATACTTACGAGCAAACTTTGCTTCATCTATGGCAACTTCTAGGGTTGGTGGCACAACAGGAACAAAGGATTGGAACCATTGTATTGTATGGGCTGGAATAGCCCTGATGCCATATTTGCATTCTGGCACCTCATCTGCATCAGGGTCAAAGTGTTCCTCTTCCTCCTCCACTGGTGCCGGAGGTGGTGCCCTTCTACCTCCACGTCGGCTTGTAGATGCAGCCTCAGATAGGCCAGCGTTTGATCTTTTGCTTGGGCGCCGAGACATTATACCTACACAAAATGATATATTAGTTAAAAAGATACAAAATTATTTTAAGACCAAGTGGAGTAAATACCCCACACTTATGTTATATCATGTTGATACTTAGCATGTATAACAGGGATTCAGACTACCATGCTCTTCAATTAGAATGATATAATGCTTATCGGCCTACCCAACATTAGAGACAATTGCAATAATTAAAAATTAAAAAAAAAATCAAAAACTAAGCTAGATTTTACAAGCTAGATTAATATTAAACATAAACATAAATATTAAACAAAATTAAGCTAGATTATTATTAAACATAAACATAAAAAGAAATTAGTCTATTTTACAAAATTCAAAATTAATATACAAAATATATTACATAGGCACATTAGCATGAATCTTACATCTCATTTTTATATAAAGAAAGCGAAAAATCATGGTTTAGCCTAATGTTATAGTTGTTATCAATAATAACATCTCACAATGCAATTTGTTTCTTATTTTGCAACATAACTCAATTTCATGTCACTTAGACATTTTAACAAACACATTGTAAGCATGTCTTTTATTCTTAAAATTTTAACTTCAAAAGAGGCATAATCACCACATCAACAACACAAAATGCCTCACATCACAACTATAACATCACCACATCTTTACAATAATATTCAATACATAATTTTTCACTTTCTTATATGCATTTTCGGATTAGTACACCCCTTAACAATCTTCAACAAGAAACTCAACTCATTTTACCTCAACACACCTTCAAAATCCTCCATAACCACAAAAAGAATGTACATTCTAAGTTTCTAATACTATTTTTAACAATATTAACAAAAGAAACTAAAAAGAAAATTATGAACACAATTCTTGCTAGGGTTTATGCAAATATACTTGAAAATAGAAGGAAATAAACAAATGAAATACTACTAATTTGAAGGAAAAGAGAGAAGAGACTACTTACCTTGCAAGAAGAAGAAGGATTTGTGGATGAATGTTTGAGTGAATTTGTTTGGTTGGGGTTTTTGAGTTTAGTGTTTGAGAAGAAGAGAGTTTGGGGAGTGAAATAATGAAATAAGGGGCGGGGGGTTCGGATTTAAGGAAATAATTTTTTTTATATGAAACCGTGGCAGGCCAATTTTACTCGCTGCCCATTCACCAAGAATGTACCACTTGAATTTATGTCCCGCAATTCAACTGTTCCATGAGGAGTCACACTTACCACAACAAAAGGGTCTGCCCATCGGGACTTAAGCTTTCCAGGAAAAAGCTTTAGCCTTGAATTAAACAAGAGAACTTCTTGACCCGTCTCAAACTCACGATGTTGGATGTGCTTGTCATGCCACCTTTTGGTCTTTTCTTTATATAACTTGGCATTTTCATAAGCATGCAACCGAAACTCATCAAGTTCATTGAGTTGTAGCAGTCTTTTTTCACCGGCTATGTCCATATCCATATTTAGCTTTTTGATTGCCCAATAAGCTTTGTGTTCTAGCTCAACAAGCAAATGACATGCCTTTCCATAAACCAACCTGTACGGAGAAGTACCTATTGGAGTCTTATATGCAGTTCCGTAAGCCCACAATGCATCTTCTAACTTACCGGACCAATCTTTCCTATTTGCACTCACTATTTTCTCCAAAATCTGTTTTACCTCCATGTTTGACACTTCAACTTGACCACTCGTTTGAGGGTGGTATGCAGTAGCAACCTTGTGTCTTACCCCATATTTTGCTAGGACATTTTTCAACAATTTGTTGCAAAAGTGTGTTCCTCCATTACTTATCAACACCCTTGGAGTTCCAAAGCGTGTGAAAATGTGCTTCTTTACGAAACTTACCACTACCTTTGCATCATTAGTAGGAAGAGCAATGGCCTCAACCCACTTATACACATAATCAACTGCAACCAAAATGTATCTGTGCCCATTAGAATATGGAAATGGTTCCATGAAATCAATTCCCCAGACATCAAAGAGCTCTACTGCCAAAATATTTTGCAAAGGCATCTCGTTCCTCTTCGTGATTGTACCTGTTCTTTGACATCTGTCACAATTTTTAACAAAAGCATGTGCATCTTTAAATAATTTTGGCCTGTAAAAACGTGATTGCAAAACCTTTTGTGCAGTTCTATCTCCACCATGATGACCTCCATACAGAGAATAATGATAGTCATGCAATATTGCATTTATCTCCTCCTCAGGGACACACCTTCTTACCAATTGATCTGCGTATTGCTTGTATAGAAAAGGATCGTCCCATATGTAGAATCTCACGTCATGTAAGAATCTTCTTCTATGATCAGCTGTGAATTCTAGTGGAGTCACCCCACTTGCAATTAAATTCACATAATCAGCATACCACGGGGTTTCATCCGAAGTGATGGCTAGCAAATGTTCGTCAGGAAATATTTCTTTGATTGATTCTCCTTCAGTGACATGGCCTCGATTTTCCATCCTGGATAAGTGATCTGTAACCAGATTCTCTGTCCCTTTTCGATCTCGAATCTCCAAATCAAATTCCTGCAAAAGAAGAACCCATCAGATTAACCTCAACTTGGCATCTTTCTTTGCAAATAAATACCTGATAGCTGAGTGATCTGTGTAAACTATGACTTTGGTTCCCACTAGATAGGACCTGAACTTATCAAATGCCCATACTACTGCGAGCAACTCTTTTTCAGTAACAGTGTAATTCATTTGAGCTGGATTAAGAGTTCTCCTCGCATAGTGAATGGAATAAAAGATTTTCTCCTTCCACTGCCCCAAAACAGCTCCAATGGCTATATCACTTGCATCACACATCAACTCAAATGGAAGTTTCCAATCTAGAGCAATGATAATTGGTGTAGTAACTAATCTTTTTTTCAGCTCATCAAATGCTTTCAGACAAGCATCATCAAACTTGAAGGATGTATCTTTCTCAAGAAGACTGCACAAAGGAGATGAAATTTTTGAAAAATCTTTAATGAAACGACGATAAAAACCAGCATGGCCCAAGAAACTGCGAATGCCTCTAACTGATGTCGGTGGAGGTAATTTTTCAATTGCTTCCACCTTTGCTTTATCTACCTGCAATCCATTCTTGGACAATTTATGCCCTAGGACTATGCCTTCTCTTACCATGAAATGACATTTTTCCCAATTTAGTACCAAGTTTGTTTCTTCGCACCTAGCAAGTACCTTGTCAAGATTCATTAAACATTCATCAAAAGAACATCCAAATACAGAAAAATCATCCATAAATACTTCCACAAATCTTTCAACCATATTAGTAAAAATAGCCATCATACACCTTTGAAAAGTCACAGGTGCATTGCAAAGACCAAATGGCATTCTTTTAAATGCATATATCCCATAGGGACATGTGAATGTGGTCTTCTCTTGGTCCTCTGGGGATATAACAATCTGATTATATCCCGAGTAGCCATCCAAAAAGAAGTAGTATTCTTGCCCAGCTAATCTATCAAGCATTTGGTCAATAAAGGGGAGAGGAAAATGGTCTTTTCGGGTGGCATTATTCAATTTTCTATAATCTATGCAAATCCTCCATCCAGTAACAGTTCGAATGGGAATCAGATCATTGTTTTCATTTGTCACTACGGTCATTCCTCCTTTCTTTGGAACACATTGGACTGGACTTACCCATTTGCTATCAGAGATTGGAAATACAATACCTGCATCAAGCCATTTAATCACTTCTTTTCTTACCACCTCTTTCATGTTGGGATTTAGGCGGCATTATTGTTCTATGCTCGGCTTGTGTCCTTCCTCCATGAGAATTTTATGCATGCAAAAAGCTGGACTAATACCTCTTATGTCAGACATTGTCCACCCAATTGCTCTTTTATGCTCACGTAATACTCTCACCAATTTTTCTTTCTACAATTCAGACAAGTCAGATGAAATAATAACAGGTAATGTATCAGAACTACCCAAATAAGCATAATGAAGATGAGAAGGTAAAGGCTTTAGTTCCAATTTTGGAGCTTCTTCAATTGATGGCTTCGGAGGAGGACCATTTGGCCTGTTCAAAGGTTCAAAGGGATGTAAACCTTTCATATATTCACATGATGCATTCAAAATATGCTTCATCTCTTCAACCTCATCATTAATCTCCAAACTCTCGAACAACACAATTGCTTTCTCTAAAGAATCCTTCAAATATACACTTGGGGCAATAAGTTGCTCATCCATCTCCATGACAGATATCATAGACAATTCTTCATAATGGCGAGGAAGTTGAATTGCTTTGTATACATTAAAAACAGCTTCCTCGTTGTCAACTCTCATGATCATTTTTCCCTCTCTTACTTTAATTATAGCATCACCTGTAGCCAAGAGAGGTCTTCCCAATATAATAGGAATTTTTTCATCTGCTTCAAAATCTAAGATAATAAAATCAGCCGAGAAAATAAATTTCCCAATTTTCAGCAGCACATCTTCAATCACCCCTTCTGGGTAAGCTATGGACCTGTCTGCTAATTGCAACATCACAATGGTGGGTTTTGGAGCTCCCAAACCCAATTTTTTGTACAAAGACATTGGCATCAAATTTATGCTTGCTCCCAAATCACAAAGTGTATAGCCTACATCAACATTGCCTATTCTCACAGGGATAGTAAAGCTGCCAGGATCCTTAAGCTTTTGAGGAAGCTTATTTTGGACCCTTGAAGTGCACTCCTCAGTAAGTGAAACTGTTTCGAATTCAGTCAATCTCCTCTTATTAGCTACAATATCTTTTATGTACTTGGCATACTTTGGAATATCACGAATCGCATCTACCAACGAAATATTCAATTGAATCTGACTCAACATAGAGAGAAATTTGTTGAACATGCTATCATCATTCTTTTTCTGCAATCTTTATGGAAAAGGTGGTGGTGGCCTTGGAACATTCACAGGCGCTGAAACTGTATCATCTTTCTTTGCTTCCTGTGTTGCTTTGGGAATCAATTCACCCTCAGGTATAGGCTTGTCTTTTCTCTCCTTTGGAACTTCTTCTAATTCTCTTCCAGTTCTAAGTGTAATTGCACTAACTTGCAGATTTTTCTCTGTATCACTTGGAAGAGCACCTGCAGGTCTTGTGTTTTGATTTGCAGCTAGCTGTCCCATTTGCCTTTCAAGATTTCTAAAATCAGTTCGGAGTTGTTGATTGTCGTGCAAAAATTTCTTCAACAAATCATTAGTACTTTCTTCTACCTGCTGGAGTGGCCTTTGAGGTTGATTAAAATTTCCTTGGGGTCTATATTGATTCTGATTTGATTGATTTCCACCCCAAGAGAAATTAGGATGATTCCTCCAGTTTGCATTGTAAGTGTTCCCATATTGTGCCTGTTGGTTCATCGGACCTCTGCTTTGTTGTCCCACATAATAAATAGATTCAGTATTCGTTGGGCACATGTCACTTGCGTGATTGTCACCACACATTTCACAACAAATCGACATTTTTTGAACATGTTGCATTTGTTGTGTCTGGTTCATTGTCATTCTATTTATTTAATTTGCCAATTTTGCTATATCTGCTCTCATGGCTGAAAAATCATCAAGTTCAAGTACCCCTGCTGCTTTCTGTTTCATTGCGCTCCTTGGTTCTCCCTCACCTTGCCAATTATGATCATTAGCAGTGAAGTTGTTTAGCAGAAGTTGTATTTCACTATATGGTCTCGCCATGCAACTACCTCCACAAGCTGAATCAAGATTCATCTTTGAAGTCTCATCTAATCCATCAACAAAAGTATGGCCCAATACCTCATCAGTTTGACAATGATGTGGACAGTCTCGGAGTAGTTTCTTGTATCTTTCCCAAGCTTGGCGAAGAGTCTCACCATCACGTTGTTGAAACCCAAGAATCTGGCTCCGCAAAGACTTTGTCTTTTTAGTGGGGAAAAACTTGATTAAGAATTTCTTTTCTAAATCATCCCATGTATGGATTGAATTAGCAGGCTCCTTCTACAACTATTCTTTAGCTTCCCCCAACAATGAAAAAGGAAACAAGGTTAGTCTGACATAGTGCTTGGAAACATTTGGATAGTTGTAAGTATCCGTGATTTCCAAAAAATTCTGAATGTGCCTCTGCGGGTCTTCATGAGATAGACCTACATATTGCCCAGTGGACTGAATCAACTGTACCATGTACTGTTTAAGCTCAAAGTGACCAGTGATATCAGGCTTCACAATAGCCTGAGTCATATTAGCAAGATTTGGCCTTGTAGCTTCTATCACCGGACACCCTCCCTTACCTGCCATCACTGTTGGCTGTGGTTGAACTAAAATGTCCAACTCTCTTTCTGTTTTGTATCTAGCTTCCAACTCCTTCCTCGCTCTATGAAGTGTTCTTTCAATTTCAGGATCAAGAGGGAAGAGATTGCTTGTGCTTCTACTCCTCCACATTCAAGAGAAGATCCTGCGTGACACAAACAAAGTGAATTGAAAATTAATACTTAAACCAATAGCTGATAAAAGCTTAACTCAGTCAAGTAGCTAATTTCCAAGTCCCCGACAACGGCGCCAAAAACTTGTTGCGACCAAAACACTCACGCAAGTGTACACGATCTTCAAGTAATATAGAAATAAGTAAAGTATCATTTCCACGAGGACTTGTGATCAACTTATAGACTGATGCAAACTCAAACAATTACCGATCCAAGCTAATTCATCACATAATACATAAATAACCAATTTACAATTTAACTAGTAGACAAACAATAATACAACGCAAAGTTACTATGCCACTTATGAATTTTTCTTTTAACAATTAATAAAAGAGATATTCCGGGGTCATGGGCTTGCTAGAGATCATGCTACGTTTTTAGATTAAAAATAATTTATTGAATTATCTGGGTTATTGATTATATGGTTAATAATACCCATAAGAATCTGTCAATTTCTTATGGACCTATCAAGTTTAATTAATACCTATATTTCTATGATATTAATATTAACTTAAATGCATTTACAAATCCTATTTCTCAACCAAACAAGGCAATTAAGTATAGTTCAATCTTAATCGTGAATCTTTCATCTGATGCCCAGGATCCAGATCTTGTTCTATTTGATTCTATATGCAATCAAGAATTTCCTTTTTCAAGTTTAACTCAAGATTCGTAAATAGTATTTCACTGTTAGCTACACAGTAAAATAATTAACAGCAGAATCAAATAAACAACCCTTAACGATAAATTCAAGATCATCAAATTAAGTTTCAACCAACATAATCATCTAACACCCATAACCCCAGAATATTTGAGTTTTTAGCCACTTATAATTATACAAACATCAACAATACAAGCCTTAAACATAAAATAAATAGATACTAGAAGAAAGTTTAGATAAACTCTTTTAATCCTTGCTCCAAAGTGTTGTCTCCTCTTGATTTTGATCCTCCAAGATGGATCTCCTCTTCTTTTTCTCTCTCAAAACCAGTCCGCCCCCTCAATAATGGATGCTTTACCCTTTTTAATCGTGTAGGAAGGGGTTTTGATAATTATACCCTTTTTAGACCGAAATAGAGTAGTTTTGCGATTTTTACACGTCCCGTGCGATGCCCCGTGCACCGCGTACATGGATTGGACAGAGGCAGAATGCATTTTAACGAAGCAAAACAATGTAGCAAAGATTTTTGCACTGCCGCGGCGCCCCCTGCGGCGCGACAGTGCAATTTTTTGCGATCTGGGCTTGCTTTCCGACCCCCGAACACGATCCCGACTTGATTTATTTAGCTTTTACTCAGACTTCAAAGCCTCAAATTTATTAAATTCATCCCAAGTTAATTCTTAAGTCGGATTAGCTTCCTGCAAGGCATAAAGCATGAATTTAGTACAATTCATTATCATTTAAGCTCAAACCTTTGTAAAATGCAATAATTACAGTGTTGTTACAACAACTAAAACACGAGTTTTTAGCCTATGATCAAATATAACCAAAACCAAGTAGAGTATACTTATCCCAATTCATATGGTGAAAATCGCCTAAAATATTGCCCAATTCCGAACTCCCCAACTTAAAATTTGTTAAATGAACAAAATCCTCATTTTAACAATGTTCTGTCTCTTTTCTTGTGCCAAATGATCTCGAAATTCGCTTTTAATGCCTCCAATGGATTTCTTATGAAATTCTAGTTAAGTTAGGATCTTGAATCACTCCATTTGACCTTATATTGAAGGAGATATATTGGTTTCAATATTTGGAAATAGTGCAAAATTTTTAAATACGAAGTCAGTGGCAATTTCGTAATTAATCTGAAAAATATAGCAACTTAATTCTTAGTAAAATGACGATAAACTCATTATACGTTGTCCAAATTTGATGATTCATTTTGCTATGGCTTTGTAATTGTGATACAGATCTAATGCTTCAATAAAAACAAAAATTAGAGCTCATTTACTTAATGTAGTACCATTTATATTTGAAGAAACAACGTGGAAACATAAAAAAACGAACGCAAAATAATCCAAACCTATCCGAAACTCACCCAAGTCCCTCGGGACCACGTCCAAACATACCAACATGTCCCATAACATAACACGGACTTACTCGAGGTCTCAAAACACATATAACAACATCGAAACGACGAATCACACCTCAATCCAAACATCAATGAACTTGAAATTTCAAACTTCCACAACCGATGTCGAAACCTATCAAATCACGTCCGATTGCCCTCAAATTTTGCACACAAGTCACATTTGACATTACGGGCCTGCTTCATCTTTCGGAATTGAGATCCGACCCCGATATCAAAAATTCCACTCTCGGTCAAACTTTCCGAAAAATCCAACTTTCGCCATTTCAAGCCAAATTCAACTACGGACCTCCAAATCACAATCCGGATGCGCTCCTAAGTCTAAAATACCCAACGGAGCTAGCGGAACAATCAAAATTTCAATCCGAGATCAAATATTAAAAAGTCAAACTCGGTCAACTCTTTCAAATTAAGCTCCTTAGTTGAGAATCATTCTTCCAAATCAGTCCCGAATAACTTGAAAAGCAAAACCGACGATTCACATAATTTAAAATACATCATACGAAGCTACTCACACCCATAAACTACCAAGGAAAGTGCAAATATTCAAAATGACCAGTCGGGTCATTATAAAAACAATGAGAGATGATTTAAACAAAATCAATTTGCTATATATTGAAAGCAATTATGCTGTAATTTAGGCAAATAAATAGAGGATGCTTATCTCAAAAAATCTCATAAACTGTTGGGATATTCACTAAGTAGATCAAGATTTCAAATATTGCCTTTCTCAAAGCTGAAGTAGTCAAGAGGCGTTCTTCCTCAAGATCAACTCAAAATGTGGTTGGACATTTCGATAATCAAACAATTCAAGAAAATCAGCATTTGGCCGTCGATCGTTGCCCTCGATTAAGGAAACAAAAAGGAGATATCAAGAGAAGCCTTCCTCGTGATCGAACCGAAGTATTGCCCGATTTTCTTGGAAATCAAATATATTATAAGGAGGTCTGTATCATTCTACGTTCGAGAAAGAGAGAAGAATCAAGGGAACAAACAAATTATTGTCACAATCAATTAAAAAAATAACATTTTTTATCTTATGATGCATATGAATCAAGTAACAGTTCACCAGATCTTCAGCTTCATTTTCAAGCCTGAAATAATAACCTTTTTGCATTGTGAATGGGGAAAGAAACTCTTTCGTAACTCAATCAATCTAGCAAAAGCTTGAAAATTATCTTTGAAGTGCAAAAGGTATCCATTAATTATTTTAAATACTAGTTAATTTGTACGCGGTTTGTACGGTTGAACAACTCATTTTACAAGTTTAGTTGATGTGAAAAAGATTAAGATTTGTATTATCAAAATGAAATAATTACCCGAACAAAAAAAGAAATTTAATTAAATGTTGACATATTTTCTCTTTGTACCATATGGCTTTTGTGAGAAAGTTATTGGCATTTACATCATGTTCTACCTACCAATAATATGTTTCAAATTACACTACAATTCAACAACAAATTTAAATTATCTCAAATTACCGAGGTGTGCTCTCCTGCTTCTTTAGACTCTACTACTCTAGACAATTCATTGCCCAGGACGTCATGGTCTGAGAACGTCATCTTTAACCGTCCGAAGATAATCTTCATGGTCCAAAGGAATTTGCATCATGTTTGGTTTTTCGCAAATACATGTTTGTAGCATATTTTATCTGCAAGTAACCAGTAAGCAACCACTATCCTAGCAGGAGCAATCTCGCTTCTGTTCCTTCGACTATCCCGAGCTTTAACTGCTCACCATAGCCGCTTCGGTATCTCGTGTCCGTTCTTGCAATAATTTAATCGGCATATTCCGCAGATGAATCCAGAACTACACATGTCCTGATTCCTGTAAAACCAAGGATATGTAGGCAGCTCGAAAACCAGAGTTCGGCCTCTGTCTTTTCAAAACATCCCATCCGATTAAAATTGGCCATCATTTTTTACCCGAAATTTTTTTCATCCTTCCCGGGTAAAGAGGTGCAGCTGTAGATACCCAATTTTTTTCTATATATTTTTAATATGCATAAATACTTTATATATATATATATATATATATATATATATATATATATATATATATATATATATATATATATATATATATATATATATATATGCATATATAAGCATGCATAAGGTTTTTGTAATTTTCCTATAATTTTAAAGATTTTAAATTAATTTATTTCCTCCCTTTTTTCTCGTAAAACCCCAATAATTATCCATCAAATGATTGTTGGGATATTTTAATCATCTAAATTCTATATTTATGCCAAAATATTGTTAAAATATTTTTGTCCATTTTTATAATTGTATATTTG
Source organism: Nicotiana tabacum (assembly GCF_000715075.1). Classification (NCBI taxonomy): domain Eukaryota; kingdom Viridiplantae; phylum Streptophyta; class Magnoliopsida; order Solanales; family Solanaceae; genus Nicotiana; species Nicotiana tabacum. The sequence goes on along the minus strand of NC_134087.1, from coordinate 51,593,238 downwards.
CATTTTTAAAGTTAATTTACATACAATTACAATATTAGCCATATTAAGGTATAATTATATTTATATTCTCTTTATCTTTTATATTTTTAAAATGCTAAATATATATATATATATATATATATATATATATATATATATATATATATATATATATATATAATTATTTTAGTATACAAAATTATTTTCCATAAATTATCTGTTATTTATTATAAATTATATAGGGATAACTTGGCTATTTAAAATATATCCAAATTGTATTTCAATCATAGCCTCAATTAAACCCACTACCCAGCCCAATTTCAGGTTAAAACACCTGACCCAAACCCTAAACCCGCCTACCCGACCCAGAACCAATTAAATCATGGCCGTTGAGATCAACAACCCGTATTAGCCCTTGCCTTTTTTAACTCTAAACGACCCCTAACCCTAAATCATTCTCCCACACCCGCCGCCTCTATATTCTCTCCTCTCCTTTTTTCAGTAACCCCCTCAAGCCCTAGCCCTTCAACCGCCGACCTCTCTTCTCCGGTGATCTCTTATTGACTCCTAAGCCTCCAATGGCTTCTCTCATGCCATGTTTTCCTTCTCTAAGGTCTTCAAGGGCCCAGGTCCACGTCGACTTGCATCTAGGGTTCGTCACTTATCTGTTCTTGGCTACTCCAGTGTGATTTCGAGCAAAATCATGTTGTATTTGCTACGATCTTTGGGATTCTAGACAAGTTCTTTCATCTTTATATGGATTTCTTCTAAAAACCTAATTTCTTCCTGTATCTCTTAGATTTGTACAGATCTACGATGATTCGAGTTGGTTTCTTTAGTGTTTTACACTATCCTTGGAACTCTTTTACAAGAACCGTTGATTTTAAGTGTTTTCACCTTCTTCTAAAAATTAGGGTTTCGGAACTCCTTTTTAAAACTTTGTTTAAACTAATTTTTTATGTTTAAACTTCTATTTATTGCATATTTCGACTGATTCTATAATTTTACTACCTCTTCAACTTGCCTATGTTGAAAGCCCTAATTTTCTAGATTTTCTTAGTTTGGTTATGTGTGTTAGCATGACTGATCGTTGCTTGTTTGAGTTTCTATGACTATCTTGCTTCAAATATTTTCCTACTGAGTTTTTAACCTAATTATATCACCTTTATGTGTTCTTGTTCATCTTGACTGCTCAAGACTTGCCTCTTTCTATCAGTGCTGTTTAACCTTCATGTTTGCTATGTCTGGTCATTCTACTCTATTTATATGCTGAACACTGAATCATGACCTTCTCTTTGATTGATTCTAAATTCCCTATTTTCATGCTTTAAGGGAATTCAGAATCAATCAAAGAGAAGGTCATGATTCAGTGTTCAACATATAAATATAGTAGATAACCAGACATAGCAAACATGAAGGTTAACCAACACTGATAGAAAGAGGCAAGTCTTGAGAGGTCAAGATAAATACGAACACATAGAGGTGATATAAGTTAGGGTAAAAACTCAGTAGGAACATATTCGAAGCAATATAGTCACAGAAGCTCAAACAAGCAACGATCAATCATGTTAACACACAGAATCAAACGAAGAAAATCTAGAAAATTAGTGCTTTCAACATAGGCGAGTTGAAAAAGTAGTAAAATCACAAAATCAGTCGAAATATGCAAGAAATAGAAGTTTAAACATAAAAATCAGTTCAAACAAAGTTTTAAAAAGGAGTTCCGAAACCCTAATTTTTAGAAGAAGGTGAAAACACTTGAAATCAACGGTTCTTGTAAAAAAGTTCCAAGGACAGTGTCAAACACTAAAAAAAACCAACTCGAATCATCCTAGATCTATACAGATCTAAGAGATACATGAAGAAATTAGGGTTTTAGAAGAAATCCATATAGAGATGAAAGAACCTGTCTAGAATCCCAAAGATCGTAGCAAATACAACATGATTTTGCTCGAAATCACACTGGAGTAGCCAAGAACAGACAAGTGACGAACCCTAGATGTAAGTGGGCGTGGCCCTGGGCCCTTGAAGACCTTAGAGAAGGCAGGCATGGCATGAGAGAAGCCATTGGAGGCTTAGGAGTCAATGAGAGATCACCGGAGAAGACCGGAAAAGAGAGGTCGGCGGTTGAAGGGCTAGGGTTTGAGGGGGTTACTGAGAGAGGAGAGGAGATGAGAGAATACAGAGGCGGCGGGTTTGGGAGAATGAGTTAAGGTTGGGGGTCATTTAGAGTTAAAAAAGGCAAGGGTTAATACGCGCCATTGATCTCTCAGATCAACGACCATGATTTAATTGGTTCTGGGTCGAGTAGGCGGGTTCAGGGTTTGAGTTGGGTGTTTTAGCCTGAAATTGGGTTGGGTAGTGGGTTTAATTGAGGCTATGATTGAAACACAATCTGGCTATATTTTAAATAGTTAATTTATCACTATATAAATTATAATAAATAACAGATAATTTCTGGAAAATACTTTTGTATACTAGAATGATTTACAATATTTATTTAATATTTTTAAAATATAGAAGATAAATTTTATGAATATAAATATAATTATACTTTAAAAGGCTAATATCGCAATTGTATGCAAATTAGCTAAAAAAATGCAAATATGCAATTATAAAAATGAAAAAAAATATTTTAATAATATTTTGGTATAAATATAGAATTTAGATGATTACATTATCCCAACAATCATTTGAGAGATAATTATTGGGGTTTTTATGAGTAAAAAGGGAAGAAATAAATTAATTTAAAATCTTTAAAATTATAGGAATATTATAAAAATCTTGTGCATGCTTATATATGCATATATATGTTATTTTGAAAGTATTTATACATATTAAAAATATATAGAAAAAAATTGTGTATCAACAATAGCCTTAAAATCTTCCTAGAAAGTGCCGAAAGGCTGTTTTCATAAAAATGGCTACTTTGTTTTTGAACGCTTTTGACCCTTTTGTCTCTATTTTCGACTGTTTTTGCCAAAATGGCTTCAAACCTCTCTACAGAATCGCCGAAGGGCTATTTTCGTAAATATAGCTAATATTTTACTATTTTCCCCTATGTAGAACTACTTTTGCCGAAATAGCCTTAAAACCTTTCTTGAAAGTGAAGAAGGGCTATTTTTGTAAAAAAATAATAACTTTGTTCGTTTTTAACACCTTTTACCATTCCATCTTTATTTTTTACCGTTTTTGCCAGGACAACCTTTAAACCTTCCTCGGAAGTGTCGAAGGGCTATTTCTTAAAAATAGTCATTTTTAATTTTTTTTTTTCACATTTTTTCCGTGTTATCCCTTATTTTCGGCCATTTTTGCTGAGTCAACCTTAAGAATTTTTTTCGAAGTACCAAATGGATGTTTTTGTAAAAAATAAAGATTTATCTTTAGCCGCTTATCCATGTGATCGGATATTTTTACCGAGACAACCTTAGTGTTTTTCTTGGAGGTACTAATGAGCCGTTTTCATATTAATAACCATCTTGTCCCCTTTGTCACCTTTTATCATTTTATCCCTTGTCTGGCCGTTTTTGTAATGTCTTGTTTCCTCGGCAAGATACCTGAGTAATTCTTCTAGAGTCTAGTCTTCCTCCTATAATCAGTTTGTCTATTGTCTTATCCAAAAGTTTTTTTAGTGTCATTTCTTTGAGTTTAAATTTGGACTTGACCTCATATTTTTGTTTGTCTAAATATGATATGGATTCAGTTAGTGGGAGACCTGACAAGAGGCCGAAAGATGAAGAGCACTCGTCGTTTAAGATTGTCGACAAAGTACCTAGTTTATTAAAGCATTGGTATCACGACCCAAAATCTAACCATGTCATGTTGGCGCCTATCATGATAATAGGCCAGCCACTTATTTCCAAATACTCTATTTTTCAAATAAAATCTTAAGGAAAATCATAAGCTTAACAGAAATTCAATAAGATAAAAGTAAAATCAAAATCTAGCGGAAAAAAACACAATTCCAACCTCGGGTGTCACTAAGTCATGAGCTAAACTACTACATCTGTTCGAAACAACATGACCAACACGGTCTGAGAATATCCAAATAAATATACTAAAGGAAGATAAGGGAAGGAGAAGGAGGAACTGCGGTAGCCAAGCAGCTACCTCGTAATCTCCACAGAAAATCTCCAACTGGTGTGATCAGCAACCGCTGCCGTGCCCCGAGATACCTGGATCTGCACACAGGGGTGCATGGGGTAACATGAGTATACCAACTCAGTAAGTAACAAGTACAAACTATGGACTGACGGTAGTGACGAACCAAACCTCAACATGTAGCAACATTTAATTGTACATAAAAGTAGACATGCTTACAGTTCAAGTAAATTCTCAGCAGTGAATAAACACAGTATGAAAAATGCAGAGTATAAACCTTAGGAACCCCTAAGTACCAATGCACAGATAGCATAATCATTGTTGCATATAATACTTCCACTCAGGATGCTCAATCACTCGGTACTATATATGGCCCATTCGGCCCAGGGAAGATCCATCCCGGAATATATACATCACTGACTATAAGTAACCCAGTACTGAGGAAACAGGTCAATCCTGCCTCATGGAAAAGATCCATCTCCATACCAATACTTCGGACAAGATCCATGTCCAAGGAAGATCCACCCTCAATATCATCAACTGCGCTCACTGGGGGTGTAAAGACTCCGGAGGGGATTCATTTCAGCCCAAGCGCTATACAAGCCAATGAAGGCATAATCAATATCCCGCTGCGGCGTGCAACCCGATCCCATACTATCATTCAATATCAAGCTCTCAGCCTCATTTAGTCATCACTCTCCAGTCTCACACACACGAGCTCAAAATGTCATGATACTAGCCCGAACAATGATATGATATGTCAAATAGCAATAACAAGACTGAGGCATGATATAATATGCATGAACATGACCGAGTACAGAATATAAATGAAGCTAATGACATGACAGCAAGAAACGACCTCTCGGGTCTCAACAGTATTGGCATGAAGCCTTAACATGATGACTAGCATGATTTGCAGCTCATTAACTTAATCATATAGTTACAACATAGATATCAGCATAAAAGATCCACTAAGTGGTGCCACAAAATGATCTAGGCCGCATTTCTCACGGTGCACGCCCACTGGTCCGTCACTTGGCATTTCGTCACCTCAATAGAAATCATAGAACACATAGTTCGGGGTTTTGAACCCTCAGAACCAAGTTTGGAAGCGTTACTTACCTCAAGCCAAGCCAAACTCTAGCCCGCCAAGTCTTTTCCTCTCGATTCGGCCTCCAAATGCCCCGAATCTAACCAAAATCAGAACCATAACATCAATATATACTCAGGGAACAAAGCCCATGCGAAAATAATCAAATCACATCAAGTATCCTGAAATTGGTCAAACCCGACTCCCGGGCCCACATCTCAGATTCTGATAAAATTTACAAAACTAGAATCCTTACACTCTCACGAGTTCATACATACTAAGAATACCAATATCCGACCACAAATGACCCCTCAAATCCCTATATTAAAGTCTCCAATTTCCAAGCCCTAAACCCCCAATTTTTGCTACTAATTTCCATAGATTTCAAGCTTATTCAGTCAAAAACCATCATAGAAATAAGTTTAGGGTCCAAAAATCTTACCTCCACGTAACCCTCTTGAATTCTCTCTTCAAATTGCTCTCCCAAGCTCAAACCCGCATGAAAATGGTGAAAACCACTCAAAAATTGCGAAGGGCAAAATTTATATGTTCTACCCCAGCTAAACCACTTATGCGGTCGAAATCTCGCACCTGTGGACCCGCACCTGCGGTCCCAGGTGCGCATATGTGGAATTCACTTAACCGCCCAAGGACCGCACCTGCGATCAAAGTCACGCACCTGCGCTACCGCAGGTGCGCAGCGCAGGTGCGCTCAATTATCCACATTTGCGATTCCAACTCCTCTTGCCCATTTCCACATCTGCGGCCCTCCTTGAGCTTCTGCGGGCCTGCACCTGCGGTCCCCAAGCCGTAGGTGCAGTTATGACAGGAGCTTCAGCAAGTTCAATTGCAAATTTCCAACTCCAAACCTCCCGTCAACCATCCAAAATCACCCCGAGGCCCCCCGGGACTTCGACCAAAAGTACGAACAAGTCATATACCACTATTCAAACTTATACCAACCTTCGAAACACTATAAACAACATCTAATCATCAAAGTATCCTCGGATTCAAGCCTATGATTCCCAAAACATCCGAATTCTGCAAACGATCAAAACATCTATCAAACCACCTCCGAATGACCTGAAATTTTGCACACACATCACAAATGATACAACAGACCTACTCTAATTTCCGGAATTCCATTCCGACCTAGATATCAAAATTTCCACTACCAACCGGAAAACGCCAAAATTCCAACTTCGCCAATTCAAGCCTAAATCTACCACAGACCTCAAAATTATAGTCTGATCACGCTCCTAAGTCCCAAATCACCTAACGAAGCTATCTGAACCATTAAAATTCATATTCAAGCCCCTTTTTACATAAGTCAATGCCCGGTTGACTTTTCCAACTTAAGTTTACTTTAAAGAGACTAAGCATCTCAAACCTCTCCAAAACCACTCCGAACCCGAACCAACTAACACGATACCACATATCATAGCTGAACAAGACATAAAGTAGTAGAAATGGGGAAAATAGAGCTGTAACTCATGAAATAACCGGCCGGGTTGTTACAGTTGGTGGAACAACATGGATGGGTTTGAGCAAGGATAGATAAAGGATTATCTGAAAAACTTGGTAGACATTATGGAGATTGAGTCTAAGCGAGAACTCATCGAGGTTTTGGTTAATTTTGGGACAAGAAGAATAATATGCTTCGTTTCAATGGATTTGAAATGACTCTTACCTTGGAGGAATTCACTGAATATAGAGATTTGGGGCATAAGAGTCGAATAAAGAGGCATTTTTCTCCCAGGGATGTCACTGCTACCAAATTCCTTGAGCGCATGAAGATCAGCCACACCGAGATAGCACATGTAGCACTAGGGAAAGTTCGCCTAAATTTCTTGTATGACAGGTACAAACATGAAAGGGGATTCTCAGAATATGGGACGAAGCTTGTTAACAAATAGAACCAACGCACATGGTGAGACCATGGACGGAAAGCATTCATTGTAGCTTTATTGGGGTGCATGGTATTCCCAAGAGAGGATCGGAAGATCAACATTCAGTTATCTGAGATAGTCACTTCCATGATGAAAGGAAATGCTTCCTCCATTCTTCCCATGGTGCTAGCAGATACCTTTCATGCCTTAACTAGGTGCTGGGAAGGAAAAGGTTTCTTTAAAGGCTGCAATCTCCTGCTCCAGATGTGGTTCATGGATCATCTTTTTTGCCTTCCTTATCAGGTATACCACCGTACTTGTTGGGGTAATCATGTTCGCTAGTATAATGCTATATTGAAGAGCGAGATGGAGATTCACAGTTTTCCAAAAAGTATCCAGTATATTTTAGGGAATATCTTCTCTCATTAACATATGATCAGATCACATGAAATTATCCTTGGTTCTCCGCAGAATATGTCATCTATAAGTCATCTTTCCATTCGTTTATGATCTTGATGGGGCTTTGAGGTTATCAATCATATGCTCCCATGAGAGTTCTATGTCAGTTGGGTCACAAACAGATAGTGCCCCCGATAGATACTATGGAAAACTTTATCTGGGAAGCAACATAAGAGGATCCCATTCGTGAAGATTATGCTCAACGTGTTTGGAATGGCACTAAGATACTCGAACGTAGCACAATAGTGGCAGATCAAGAGCGGACCAAGACGAATCCTTCTTATCTTAAGTGGTTCTATAATCAAGATTCTCCCGCAATAGACCAAGGATAGTCGTGAAGAGCACCATAGAGTGGGAGGCTGAGATTCAAACCAGAGTTGGGCTAGCTGCAGAAGAGATGAAAAGAGATTATGATTCTGCTTTTGGAGTACTACAAGAAGAAAGTGGACATGGATCTGCTGTATGATGCTTTTGAGAAAGAAAAAGCTTTGTGGGCACGAGAGAAGCAAGAACTCAAAACCTAAATTAGGAAGATGAACAGAGTCACAATCTCTCAGGGTAGTCCGTGATCATGACCGCAGGAGTTTTGCTCTACTAATCCAAGGTATAAAGGATCAGTTAGAGGGAGTTGATTCAAGTAAGGATCTCCAGATCGCCGAGTTTGAAATAGAAAGACATCAATACCAAAAGGTGATCGATCAGTTAGAAGGGGAGTCTGTAGAGAAACTTCAAGCCAATCTTGCGAGTGTTGAATAACAGCTAGCTGCCTTGGCCTTCAGAAAGAAGAAGATCATCGCACTCTTGGATAAACAACAAGTGAAGTTGGCTAAAAGTCAAGAAAACATTGCCATTATCAAAGGGGATATTTATATCATTAAAGCGAATCATCCATTATCTGATGATGAAGTAGAGAAATTATCCCTGCTGAAAGGGGCAGTTGAGACAAGCCGCCAACAAATCCCTAGCTTCAAACCTTTTTCATGATTTTAGAGTTTTTTAATTTTTGCTTAGGATTCTCGACTTACAATTTTTTTATAACTAATGTTATATAATGGAGTACTTATTTCTTGGAGCAATAAAAGTATTTGTATTTTTAGTATGTGATTTCTTTTTGAGAACTGGATTCCCTCCGTTACTCCCAATTATTTCTTTCTTAAATTTCATCACGTGTCTTGTGTGTTGGTCTTGTTGCTTCGCACACTCTTGTTAAAGAAAGTCATATCTTGAGCTAGAAGCGTCGGAATTGCAATCCGTTTGCACCGTTGGAAAGAAAACTCATAGATATGCAGTACGTATGAATTTCATGATAGAACTCCTTTGGGGCTATCAACAGAAAATTAGCGAAGGCGACTTAATTGTAGTGAACTTTCAGATCTGTGCACTTTTGGCGAAAAAAATTGTATCTTGAGCTAGGAGTGTTAGAATTACAATCTGTTTGTGCTGTCAGAAGTTAGACTCGGAGATCTAAAACTCATATAAATTTCATGGAAGAAATCATTTTGGACAGTCAACAAAAAATTTCCGAATTTGACCTAACTGCAGTAAACATTCAGATTCGTGTACTTTCAGCGATAAAAGTCGTATCTTGAGCTTGGAATGTCGGAATTGCAATCCGTTTGCACCGTTAGAAAGTAAACTCAGAGACCTATAGTATCCATGAATTTCATGGCAGAAACCTTTTCGTACTATCAACAGAAAATTTGCAAAATCGACTTAACTGCAGTGAACTTTCGGATTTACGTACTTTTGGCAAAAAAATTGTATCTTGAGCTAGGAGTGTCGGAATTACAATCCGGTTGCGCTGTCAGGTAGTAGACTCGGAGATCTAAAACTTGTATAAATGTCATGGAAGAACCCCTTTCGATCTTTCAACATAAAATTTCTAAACTCGACCTAACTGCAGTAAATTTTCATCTTCGCATGCATATAGAAGTTTTTGAGGCATAATACCTTCTAGATTAGTCAAAGTTCCAGATCATGTATTGCGTGACCTTCGGAACCCAAATTAGAAATTCCACAGTTAGGCTATATGATGGGGAAACAATTCACATTGGATTCAACTACACAAAGCTTTTGTGATAGCATCATATTTTGAAGAAATGAAGCGAACTTGGAAAGGCATTCAAGACAAGTTAGCGACAATCCTTCGCGTCAATTGCTTTTATGACTTAGATTCTTCATATAAGATGAAGTATAAATATTTTCATCCTTATATTTTCTTGACAATGATGGATCACATCCTTGTAGCATTGAAGCAATCAAATGTCCATTTTGGCTCGACGCAAATTGCCTTCTTTCTTTCTGCAACGTATGCCTATTTGGAGTAATCAACGTGATGACTCAACTCGAAGTTTGATGATCATGTCACATTGAAACACATTTTTTAAAGCTTATGCGATTGAACTTAGAATAAAAATATGTACCTTAGTGAAGAGGATCAAGTCATAACATAGTTTAAATAAAGTGTGAGTTTTTTTGCATGTAGTTTATACTCGTGCAAACAAGGAGTAATATGCAGTTCATGCTCATGTTTTGAGGAGCTTTGCAACTTGAAGACTTTGCTCAAATTTGGTGAGTTGTGCAACTTGAAAACTTTGCTCGAATTTTGAAGAGCTTTTCAATTTGAAGATCTTACTCGAATTTGAAGAGCTTTGTGATTTAAAGACATTGCTCAAATTTGAAGAGCTTTTTCATCTTGAAGACTTTGCTCAAATTTGAGGAGCATTATATCTTGAAGAGTTTCAATTTGAAGATTTTACTCAATTTTGGTGAGCTTTTCAATTTGAAGATTTTTCTCGAACTTGAGGAGCTTTTCAATTTGAAGGTTTTGCTCGAATTTGAAGAGCCTTTCACTTTGAAGATTTGGCTCGAAATTATGGAGATTTAAAACGTGAAGACTTGGCTCGAATTTTAGGAGCTTCATGGCGTACCGTTTATGCTCGTGTATCAAAGAGCATCATAACTTGCAGTTTATGCTCGTGCATTGAGGAGCGCTTTGACATGAAGTTTAGGCTCATGCGTCAAATAGCATTACAACTTGCAATTTAGGATCATGCGTCAAGGAGCGTTATGACTTATAGTTTAGGCTCATGCGTCGAGGAGCGTCATGACTTGTAGTTTAGGCTCATGCGTCAAGGAACGCCATGACTTGCAGTTTAGGCTCATGCGTCAAGGAGCGTCATGACTTGCAGTTTACTCTTCAATTTCAGTTTTGGATGAATACTTGCCTCCATTCTCGGCATCGTCTACTTCTTTTCCATTGTGAGTCTCAAAGACAGACAACCTTTGATCTCCACGTAAAACCATACACAATTCCATATCATGTGCACATGTGGCCAACTTTTCATGTTTTAGGATTTTATTCCTTGCAAGATATAGCGAAAGACCCAATGCATGCCTTGGATAAACATTTCGATGCTAGAAGTTGCGCTAATATGGTCTTTGCAGTTGAGGCTTAAGCTCCTCCAACAATTGATGAATTCGATAACTGGCTCCTCCTTCCGCTGGTGGGCATTTGTAAGTTCAATCATGCTCACAATGCGCCTCGTGCTATAGAAACGATTGAGGAATTTCTGCTCAAGTTGCTCCCAACTATCAATGGAACCAGGTTCAAGATCTGCATACCAATTGAAAGCATTCCCTTTGAGAGATCCAACAAACAGCTTGAGAAAGTGATTATCATAAGTTCCAACATCATCGCACATCTCAACGAAGTGTGCAACATGTTCCTTGTGATTTCCGTTACTGCCAAATTATTGAAGCTTAGGAGGTTGATATCCACTTGGAATCTTTATCTTATCAATTTTTTGTGTGTACGAGTTTGTGTATTTAAGGAAATATTTAGGCGAAGGCTCAATTATCTTTAATAGCCCCTATGATGAAGTCCTTCAATTGCTTAACATGAATCTGTCCATCAGAAGAGACTTGGAGCTCTTTGGTCATTGTTGCGAGATTTGCAGGGGACTCTCCTTTCTCTGGAATTTATGGAAGCTTCATAGGTGCTTGGCTTGATTCTTCCTCTGTCATACTCTCTATCTTATTCATCAACTTGGAAAGATTAGCATCTTGATCTTTTATGTACTTTGTTAGGCCTTCAACTGCTTTTATCAAATTTGAAAGTTGTTCTTCTATGGTAGAAGCATCAATAATTATCGTTTGTATGACCACTACAGAGGAAGAAGAATGGTATGGATCATCAATTGGATAGAGAGCAGATTGTGGAGTGACATGAGGAGAGATTGGAGCAAATTCGCTGCTCAAGACGTCATCATCTTTCTATATGAAAGGATTGTGGGACTAACGATAACATTCTTTTAAAAGGCTAAATCGTACCAAAGTTCGTTCGACCACCTCAGCGATGTTGTTCCATTTTTCTAGCATGTATGAAGAGGATCTCACTTCTCTTGGAGAAGATGAACAAAAACATGAGTTGTGGACGACACTTCAAGACTTGTCATAGTATTTCAGCTTTGCTTCTTTTGATTTGGCCAGCAATCTCCATATAACTTCCAATCTGCTTTTGGAGTCAGATCTAGGGTTGTATTTTATTGTATCCATCTTGGTATTCTTGAACTTTGAAGAGAAGAGATGAGAGGTGAGATGGTCCCACTCGGCGTGCCAAATTTGTAACGACTAAATTTCGTTTCTGAAAAATAATAATCAAGACAAGAAATATAGCGACAAATATTATATTTGATTTCAAGTGTTGGGGTTACAATCTCTAGAATATCTTAAATCTAAAGAGATGTAGTCCTCTGATTCTTCTCCTCACGAATGATGGTTCAAGAGCTTGAGAGCTTGATCTTGAACTTGACGGATTTCAGATTTGTGGTCCGTCACGAACAATTTGAAGGTTGTCACGAACCAAAATTTGTTGTTGGGTTATCAAAATTAATTCAAAGCCAAGTTTAAGTCAATAAAGCGACCGTGCTAGAACAACGAGACTCGGGGAATACCTTTCACCTTCTCAGACTTTGTTTTCGAAGGCCAATAATAATAGAGTCAAACCTTCCTTTGACTAGGGATTCAAATAAAAGGTGACTTGGAACACCCAAAATCAATTTCAAGTTGCGACTCTGTAAGTAAAATAATCCCTACTCAAGTTTGTTACTTTAATTGAAAAAATTCGCTAACCCACAATACAACAACACATATCTTTTGGGGTAAAGCGGGTGTGACATCAAGAACTCGAACCACCGAACGGAAGGCTAATGTTCAAAATGACCGATCAGATCATTACAATCAAACAATATTATACTCTCCACTGCAATCTTGTATTTTGTATTAATAGTGACTCATGTAATGGTGACACAAATTTTGGGAATAGACTTAGTCAGCGATGGTTGTAGATCTATTATATACATTTTATGAGATTTCACTTTTTTATCTTTAATAATGTGTCTTTAGCTGTTAAATTATTTTATTCCTTGTGCTAATGTTGGTTTGTCTAGCAAACGGATGTTAGACGTCATTACTATCCCATGGTTAAACCTTTTGGGTCGTGACACATTTGATTACCACATATCTGAACTACAAGCGGACACATGTTCACACCATCTTATTCTATAATATTATACCAGAAAGTCCTCTCAATATAGCGTAGAAGAATTAAATAGACCAAAATACTTGGCACCAACCTTACAACCTTAAACTGGTTACTTATAATAAAGTAATTCGTTCACCAAAAGAAAAGAAAAGATGACGTATCTTATCTCTAGCACAAGACGCATATCATTATGGTAAGCAGTTGGGCTTGGCTCGAATTATTTTGAGAATTAGTGATTTCTCTTGATTCTTTCAGCTTTGCGTCGTTTACGGCAGCTACAGCAGCAATAACGAGTAACATTGAAGTAATTTTCTCCAGAGATAGGAACTGAATGCTAGGGCACAATTAAGAAGCTGGAATGCTTCAGTCATTGGCTTATCTTTCGTGAAACCTTTCCAATATTCTCAAAGTTCTCTTCTGTGTCATCACCTGCTTTTCGAAACAAACTCCACCTTGAGTTTAAGACAAACTTCCTACCAATATGACATAAATTATTTAAAAATGTATATAATAAAAAAGGAAAGCAAGCAAGCAATTTGGCCATAAATATAATAATATACGTGAGAATGCCAGCTGATGAACTGAATACTAATAGGGATTTTTTCCTAACTATACTATATATGAAACCTTATTACCCTAAATGTGCATAGTTTGTTAATTACCCGTCCAGTCCACACTTTAACTATAATTTATATACCATTCGACTATTAGGTATTAAAAGAGCAGAATATTCCTTAAAAACGCGCTAAAATTAAGGAGAGAATCTTGGTGTTAATTGATTCTACATTAAATTCAATTTTTAAAAAGGGAAAGGAGATTTCTCATCTGCGTATTTTTCTCCAAAACTACAATTCAAATTCTCGAAAAAAAAAACGAACAATTCAAATTTTCGAGTTTCAACAACTCAAAGTTGAAAAAATCTGTTCTTCTATATATTTTCCACCATTGATAGCCATTAAAAAGCTTGAAAGCTTTGAATTAAAATTTGGATTTTCAAAAATCATTATTTGTTTGGATTGAGTGTTGTTGTAAAGAATTCGGAATATGTTTAGGAGTTTATATCTCAATTTTGAGGGGTTTTGGTGAAGATTAGACTTGGTTTTGACTGAATTTCAGATTGAAACTCGAAGAAGAAGAAGAAGAAGAAGACATATTTCCAGAAATTGTAGATAAATTGTATAATTCTAGATCAATTGTAAATAAATTGTAGATTGGGAAGACTAAAACTTCTACAAATCTTCTACAATTATGTCGAAATTGTCAATTATGCTACAATTGAAATGGGAATTGGGATATTAAAATTCAATGAATCCAGTTTGTAGATATCTTGTAGATAAATTGTAGATTATTTGTATTCTAATTGTAGATGCATTGTTTTCTGTTTTCACAAATCCAAAACGACTAAAGCTTCTACAAAATCTTCTGCAAAAAACAGTCTACAATTTATCTACAATTTTTCTAATTTTTCTACAATTTATCTACAATTTCTACAAAATTACTACATTTATACTACAATTAAACTACAATCTTATGTGAAAAAAAATATTGACAACAAAATTTGCTCTTCATCTACAAAAATCGTCACCGTTTATTGGATTGGTACATTGAACTTTTCCGACTCCGACAACTTTTCTGGCAATCGGACGACTACCTACAAGTCTACCACAAGCAACACACCTTCTGAAATCTCTAATAGCGATGGTAAAAAGGAGCAGCGACAGTGGTGCTGATCATGTACTCTTCGATATTTTTTTCTGGTAATTGAAGAACTACCCACAAGTGTACTGTGTACAGCTATCAAATCAACACAGCTTCCGTCAACTTATGCTGGCAAAATAGCTTCATTTAGCTACTACAATTTTAGCAATTATTACATGAATTACTAGGTAAAATGAGATTCATCACCTAGCCAACAACTTATTTAGTATACTTTTTTTATGTTTATAAAAATGGATTAAAAAGCAAAACAGAGTAGAATAAGAAAGAAATGAGAAATAGAAACGGAGAAGAGAAAGAAATGGGAGGGGGAAAACGGGCTGGTCAGATCTTAGTAATTAAGGGGAGAGAGAAACGTGGGATAGATGGACACCTTTAATTAAGGAGTAAGAAACTGCCAATTAATTATACCTCTAAATTAATTATGGTATATAAATGGTAATTTGGTATGATGAAATGTAATAAACAGAAACCTTAAATATTGAGGGTAATAAGGTTTCATATATGGTATAAGAAGGTAAAAATCCCATACTAATATTACTTCCTCGATCACTTTTATTTTTCTTCTCAACGATCACAAGCCCGACGATATACAACTTGAGTTAACTAGTTAGCGATACAAAAATTAGCCAACTTAAACAAGACAATTCTTTTTCACTAATAGTCAATCAATTTTTATTTTATTTCACTGAAGTCTCTAAAATATTTTTGTATTAAAAAAATTACTCAACTTTGTCTAAGTATCATATAAAGTCACTAAATCATTTGTTGTAATAAAAAAAAATCGCTCTCTGCCTAAGCATCATAGAAAATCACTAACTAATTAATTTTTTTTAGCCAAAAGGCTATCATAGAAAATGTCACATTAATTTCCTCCTAGTGACTTTATGTGATACCTCGGAAGAGTTGAGTGGCTTTTTGGTAACAGAAAATAGTTCATTTACGTTCGTTATATTTAGGTAAAGTTGAGTAATTTCTTTAATATAAGAAAATAAAGTAAAAATTGAGTAACCACTCATATTAACCCCACAAAATGTTGTAATCAAACTAGCTAAAAGGAAGCCGAGCATATTGATAATTGCTTAGAACACACAAAGAAACACTTCAATACAACCATCAAGTATGGTTACACACTGTTGTTTCATAAAAGCACAAACACAAAGCAGAACGACACATAGTACTCATTATATGCAATATCAATCATGGTACACAGAAAGATTTAGCCTAGGCTCAAAATCTTCGGCAAAGGATTTTTCTTGTTTAAGACCAGCGTCAGCATCATTATAACCAGTTGCACTAGACTTTGGCACGAAATCTTTCGTAAATAGTAATGATTTCTCAGCTTCTTTCAGCTTGGCGTTGTTGTGGTAGATAGATAGATTAGGCCTTGGTTCAAAGGCTTCACCTCCAACAGAAGATGATGTGTGACAATCAGTTTTCTCTTTGGAGAGAGGAACTGAATGCCGAGGCATAAGATGTTTGATTGCTTCAGGCATTGGCTCATCTTTCATCATAGCTCTCCAGTATTCTCCAGGGTCTTTTCTTGCATCAATGCTGCTTGTGTACTGCCCGAGAAAGAGAGACCATAAAAAGACTTTTAAATATATGTTGTTAATTTTTACACTAATACATAATGTGTGTATATATATATATATATATATATATATATATATATATTTTGATTGACAAAGATTTAGTACATGCAGGGGAAAATATAGGCTTTAATATATGGGTTCTGCAGAACCCAATAATGTTTGCCAAAATTTTATGTACGTATCAAGAAATTCACTAAGTATATACAGAAATTAAATTCAGAACTCAGTTATTAAAAGTTGAGATCGTCCTAAAATAAAGAGCCCACAGAATTCTAATATTAGATCTACCTTTGTAGGTACGGGGCATGTAAATATTTAATATTGGCGGATAGAGTTCTATGTAAAATTCTAGTGCATTTGAAGAGTAATTTGCAGAAAATTTCTATTATTATTTACACATGTTCATAAGGATATGCCAAAACAAATGAATGGTCCGTTTAAATAGGTTAAACCCTCACTAGCTATATGATCTTAAACGGCTAGGTTTGTGCAAAATCCAAATGTTAGTTAAGCTCAAGAACCAAGCATTCTTTTTAAACAGTCGAAAATATATACTATTCCATCTGTTTCAGTTTTGCACGAACCTTTCTCCTCTTGATTCAGTATGAACCCATTTCTGATAAGGAAACTGTTTTAGTTTTAGGATTCCATATTACCTTTAATAGAAGATTTTCATGACAACCACACAAATGGTACAAAATTTTTAAGACTACGGGTTTTAACAATCTTATTGCCACACAAATATTATGGTATGTTTAAGATTATAAATTTTAAAAGTTTTTGTCTTTTGACAACCTTTGTGCCCAGTCAAATATGTTCACATAAATTGAAAAAGATGAAGTATAAGTTAAATAATTCAATTGTTAAAATTTGATATGAAAAGACATTGTAATTCGAAAGGCAAGGCAGTTGTGAAAGAAGTAGTAATTAATAATAAACCACCCAAAAGGAGGCCTAGAATTAATCATCTATGAAAACTTACCAGGGCAAGTGAAAAGAGCAGGATTAGAGCAACAAGCAATTTCATGGTCACTTTTAGGAATATGTATGACTCAGAAGCTATTGCTATTAATTGATCTTTGTTTGAAGCATATCATGAGCTTATATAGACAAGTTAAGCTATTATAAAATCATATTGCAGGTAACAAGTTATTGTGAAGCTTCAATATGATTCACACACTCTTGTAGGACCGATGACAGACGTACAATATTCATAAACAAATAGGAGGAGGTCCCTATTAGCTTTTTTGACTCATATATTATTGGTGACCAAATAATTTAAGTAGGCTCCATTTGCTCATAAATAATACTGCTGCCTATTTACGTTTTAGTGTTTGCAAATATCTGGCAATCAGTATCCGTGATATTGCTTTTCAGTATCTAAGGTAGTGGTGAAATATTGTAATTTTTTAATGGACTAATGCTAGATCATTCCTAAGATAGTCATATGAGTTCTGTTTTTATTTTTTTTGTACTTAACTTTTGCATTATAAAATAATTTGATTCAAATAAAAAAACTGCCACGACCCAAAATCACCAGTCGCGATGGCACCTAACTCAACCCGCTAGGTAAATCAACTAACAGATAAAAACCACTCATCTAAGATTATAAGAAAATAGAGAATATATAACTGAACATTTAAAAATTTATCCAAGACCTGGTAGTACGACTCATGAGCTTTTAAGACTTGGAATTTACAAAGCTAGTATGAATAAAGACATGTTCTGTTTGAAAGATACATAAACAAAATAACAAAAGCTAAGTTAAGGACAAGAGGTAGCTACATCCAGAATGCACGGACATCTTCAGAATCAGCACCCGACATCACCAGCAGCTCAACTTCAGAAATCTATACACATCGTACAGAAGTGTAGTATCAGTACAACCGACCTCATATACTGGTAAGTATTTTGTCTAACCTCGCGAAGTAGCGACGAGGCTTTTAGTTAAAAGGTGCTTATTGTTATAACTTGTACATTAGATTAACAGTAAAAGCAGTTCAAAGCATAACAGATAAAAGTACCGTATACAACTCTGCGAGACAATCAACAATTACTAAAAGGAGTTACAGCAGTAGATTTACAATCTTTCATGGTATAAGAAGTATATCCAAATTATAACGTCAAATGGTACGGTAACGTGCTTCTATCTCTGCCTCACCATATATATATATATATATATAATTTATTTGTGACAAATCAATTAGCACGACAACACCCTTCGTGCATTCAACTCATCCTCCCAAATATACGAGTAACAGAACCAACCAGATGATAGAAATATCGATTATAGGAATTACAAAGTAGGAAAGATGCAAGTACAATAATGGACAAGGACACACATGTGGGCAACAGTAAAAGAATAAGCGAAAAGCACGTGAGCAATAACAACAATTGGAAAACAAAGAATATCAACTTCAGTTAACTAGCATATTGGAGGCCTAAGTACAAATATAATAAATAAGACAGAAATACATGATTTTTACAAGTTGACAGGTAATGGCGTGAATGACTAACATGGTAGAAAGCTTATACTAAAGTGCAACAGAATAGATACAACATGAGTATAATTATAAAAACATGAAATAGGCATGATATTTGCAAGTTAAGCAAGTACATGGGTATGAGCAACACAACAACAAATGAAATAGAGATCAATGACAGAACAATAGCAACAAGTCACATCAGATCTATAATTATGACAATAACAGTTCAAGGTAAAGACATGAACGTATACACGGAAGATTGATATCAAACATAATGCATGTCCCTCATCCTCGCATGCATGGAAACACCCATCGTGCCATGACATCACGATAACACACAATCATAACAATATAAATGAAATGGCATGACATCACCCTTCATGCTTTAACTCTCAAATAATTTGGCACGACATTACCCTTCGTGCTTTTATTCTCAATAACATGGTACAACGTCACCCTTCGTGCTTTACACTGTTCCTCACATGATAATAAATATAAAATGGCACGGCATCACCCTTCGTGCTTTACATTCTTCCTTACCAAGCATATGAATATCAATAAAATGGCAAGACAGGAAGTATAAATAACATCGAGGAGAGTGTTCAACGAATATTCCAAACAAATTCTCAATCACTGCATTACAAGCCAACAATGATTCAATGAACCCTCAAGGGCCATATAATTTAAGTACTTCCATAAATCCCTCAATTTATCAACAATACAAGTATGGAATCTAGCATCTCAAAATATCGGCCGTAGCAATGTATTAATGATTATGTATGAGATGACCGAATTAGACGCATCAATGTATTCTAAGAATTCTATCAAATTTGATCAAGTTATATTAGACTAAGTCTCGATTCTAAAATTTAATACTATGTTCTCAATATATAGAAGTCAAGTGAGTCATAAAGCAAGAAGGTCAAGGAATTTTCCAAACACAAATATAACATAATCCACCCCCGAGCATAATTAACCCAAGCACATACATATACGCTCGTTGCCTCATATATGTATCACCCCCGCATGTAGAAAATATTGACAAATAGGAGAAAAAAATTTCCTCAACAAAATTAGGCAAAACACGTACCTTGAACAAGCCAATAACATTACCGAGCAAGCCAATTGATGCTCCAAAAATACCATCACGCGCGTAGTGACCTCCGAACAGCTCAAAACTAGCCAAAAGAAAATCAAATACATCAAATAAAGCTCAAGGAAACAATTCCAAATGATAAAGATTGAATCCTAAATCAAATACCAAATCCGGCCAAAAATTACACCCGGGCCCACGCCTCGGAACCTAACCAAACTCACAAAATCCGATAATCCATTCAATTACAAGTCCAATCATACTAGTTTCACTCAATTACGATTTCAAATTGATGTTCAAAACTCAAAAATTCATATTATGAAACTTTAGGCCAAAATCCCTAATTTTCTTTTTAATATTCATCAAACAAAAGCTAAAATCGATGATAGATTCATGGAATATAACCAAAACCGAGTTGAGAACACTTACCCCAATTCATATGGTGAAAATCGCTAAAACATTTCCCAATTCCGAGCTCCCCAACTCAAAATATGTTAAATGAACAAAACCCTCATTTTAACACTGTTCTGCCTACTTTTTTGTGCCAAATAATCTCGAAACTCGCTTTTGATACCTCCAATGGATTTCTTGTGAAATTCTAGTCAAGTTAGGCTCTTGAATCACTTCATTTGACCTTATATTGAAGGAGAATGTTGGTTTCAATATTTGGAAATAGTGCAGATTTTTAAATACGAAGTTAGTTACAATTTCATAATTAATTTGAATGACAACCCAATTCTTAGTAATATAATCATAAACTCCTCATACGATGTCCAAATTTGAAGATTCTTTTTTATATGACTCTGTAATTACGATACGGATCTAATGCTTCAATAGAAAAAGAAATTGGAGCTCATTTTCTTCATGTAGTACCAATTATGCTTGAAGAAACAACGTCGAAACATTACAAAAAAACGAGTGCAACACAACCCAAACCTATCCGAAACTCACCCGAGCCCTTTGGGGCCACGTCCAAACATACCAACAAGTCCCATAATATAACACACACTTACTTGAGGCCTCAAAACACATATAACAATATCGAAACGAAGAATCACACCTCAATCCAAAAATCAATGAACTTGGAACTTCAAACTTCCACAGCCGATGCCGAAACCTATCAAATCACATACGGTTGTCCTCAAATTTTGCACACAAGTCACTTTTGACACTACGGGCCTGCTCCAACTTCCAAAATTGATATCCGACCTCGATATCAAAAAGTCCACTTCAGTTAAACTTTCCAAAAAATCCAACTTTCGCCATTTCGAGCCAAATTCAACTACGGACCTCCAAATCACAATCCGGACGCGCTCCTAAGTCCAAAATCATCCAATAGAGCTAATGGAACCATCAGAATTCCAATCCGAGATCAAATATTAAAAAGTCAAATTCGATCAACTCTTTCAAATTTAAAGCTCCCTAGTTGAGAATCATTCTTCCAAATCAGTCACGAATAATCTGAAAACCAAAATCGACAATTCACATAAGTCAAAATACATCATACAGAGCTACTCACGCCTGTAAACTATCGAGCGAAGTATAAATACTCAAAACGACCAGTCGGGTCGTTACATCCTCCACCACTTAAACACACGTTCGTCTTCGAACATGCCAGGAGTCGTTTCAAAGCTATCAAATCACGGTTTAACCCTAATACGCATAAACTCGGGGGTGATCCCACGTCACCCTGATCCACATAAGCCTGCTAACCAAACATAATTAGAGATCCTTATTTCAACCTTGGTCCTTAAACCTTAGAACTCAATCTCTATCATCCAGAACTCATTAGAAGATCAAAATCCCACAGCCACACACTATATAAGTCTAAACAAGTTGTATCAAGTCACAACTATAACACAAGATGTAATCACATGATATACCACATCACTTCGACATTCACAGTCGGAACTGCTGACTACTATTACGGCCCAAAACAAATTCGGTGCTGGTAGCAAACCTTATATCGATTAGAACCTCGTTCAAAACCTTCATACCCTACCTGTCACGACCCTAAACCCAGACTCGGTCATGATGGCGCCTCTCGTGAAGACAAGGCCAACCGACAGAACACCCAATTCATTTTTAAACAATTAAAATAATACAATTTAAGTCATTATCATGCTAATAATCCCAAAATAGAAGTGAACTAGTACAATTTGCAAAAAACCAACACAGCCCGACATCGGGGTGTCACTAGTCATGAGCATCTAACATAAGTCTAAGAGTATGAAAGAGTTTATACAGTCTATTACAGAACTAGAAACAGAAAGTAAGAAAGGAGGGAGAAACACTGGGTTGCGAATGCCGAGCAACTACCTAGTGGATTCCAAATAGCCTGCTGGGAGCGATCAACCCTCACTGGCGGGACTCGAAGCTCCTAAATCTGCACATAGGGTGTAGGGAGTAAAGTGAGTACTCCAACTCAGTGAGTAATAAAAATAAATGAAGACTGAGCGATAAAAAATCATGTAAAACACAACCACATAATATAAAGAGGCATTGTAAAACCAGTACAATGCACTAAAACAGTGAGAAAAGATAAACTCATAAAATCAGCCCCTCGGGTACAATATCAACAGAATCAGCCCCTCAGGCAATAACATGGAATAACACAAGCCCCTCGGGCTATATCTCATATCACAATAGGTACCAGCACTCATTGGGGGTGTACAGACTCCGGGAGAGGCCCCTTACGGCCCAAGCGCAATATTAAGCCATCTCGTGGCATAATTAACAGGCTCTCTGCCTCATATCAATCCACCTCGTGGCATAACAACTCAGGCCCTCGGCCTTATAATTATAAATCAGTACAACACTGTTGCGGCGTGTAGCCCGATCCCATAATAACCTTACAACACAAGCCCTCGACCCTAATCAGTCAGAAATCTCTAAATGTCACTAGGGCATAGTAAAATATGATGCTCAGCCCAAAATATCATTTAAAGTGTCAAAACAGATTAAATATGGTTGTGTTATGAAAATAGTATAATAAAGCATGACTAAGTACAAATATAAAATCAAAACAGAGAGGAAATAGTAGTAAAAATCCCCTAAGGGTCCGAACAGTTGGCACGAGGCCCAAATAAGGTATTCAGCCCAAAATATGATGATAACAGATTGTTTTCAATCAAATACGCAGTAAAACAGTCATTTGGGATGGACTAAGTCTTAATCCCCAACAGTGCATGACCTCACGCTCATCATCTAGCGTGTGCGTCACCTCCACATAGCACAACGATGTGAAATCTGGGGTTTCATACCCTCAGGACAACATTTACAATCATTACTCACCTTTATCCGATCCAAAATCTAGCCCACGATGCCCTTTCCTCTCGAATCGGCCTCCAGATGCTCCAAATCTAACCAAAATAAGTACATAACCATCAAAATGTGCTAAGGGAACAAAGTCCAATCAAAAGTAATCAAAATACCACGCAATCCCGAAATTAACCAAACCCGACCCCCGGGCTCACATCTCGAAATTCGATAAAATTTACATCCACAGACTCCTTATCTCCCCAAGAGTTCATACATATCAACAGAAACAACAACAACGACCCAGTATAATCCCACAAGTGGGGTCTGGGGAGGGTAATATGTACGCAGACCTTACCCCTACCCCGAAGGGTAGAGAGGCTTTGATATGTAGAGAGTTCATACATATCAAAAGTACTAAAATCCAATCACAATGACCCCTCAAATCCTTGCTCAAAGGTCTCCAATCTCAAGCCCTAGTTTTTCCTAATTTTAACCCTTAATTTCAATAAATTACAAGCCTAATCCGTGAATTAATACCATAGAAACGATTTTTAGGTTCAACGAAGCTCCCTTGAATTCCCTCTTTAAAATCTCCCAAAAGCTCCAAAACCGACTTAAAAATGGTGAAGAAAGGCTAAAAATCGCGAAGTCCATAATTTATATGTTCTGCCCCAGCTAAACCGCTTCTGCGGTCACAACCTCGCACCTGCGGACCCGCACCTGCGGTCCCAGGTTCTCTTTTGCGCAAATCACTTAAAAGCCCAATTCTTGCATCTGCGATAATATACCCGGACATGCGCTATCGCAGGTGCGCTCACCTAGCCGCTTCTGCGGCTCCAGCTCTCCTCGGCCCCTTCCGCTTCTGTGACTTGTTTTCTGCATCTGCGGGGGTCATACCCGTGGCCTCCCAATAGCAGATGTGGTTATGACAGAAGTCCTAAAACTTCAGCTGCCATTTCCAAATTCCTATCTTTCCGTCAACCACTCGAAATCACCCCGAGGCCCCCCGGACCTCAACCAAAAACACAAACAAGACATATACCCCTATTCAAACTTATACCAATCTTCAAAACTCCTCAAACAACATCTAATCAACCAAAACACATTGGATTCAAGCCTAAGATTCCCAAAATCTTCCGAATTCCGCTTTCGATCAAAAAGTCTATCAAGCCACGTCCGAATGACCTGAAAGTTTGCACACACATCCCAAATGACACAACGGACCTACTGCAACTCCCGGAATTCCATTATGACCCCTATATCAAAATCTCACCTATCAACCAGAAAACCCCAAAATTCCAATTTCGCCAATTAAAGCCTAAATCCACTTCGAAACTCCAAAACACATTCCGATCACGCTCCTAAGTCTGAAATCACCTCCTGAAGCTATCCGAACCATTAGAACTCACATCCGAGCCCTTTAACACATAAGTCAACATCTGGTTGACTTTTCCAATTTAAGCTTTCTCAAAAGAGACTAAGTGTCTCAAACCTTACCAAAACCTCTTCGAACCCGAGCCAACCAACCCGATAATACAAAATACAGTTGAACAAGGAAATAAGAGGCAGAAATAGGGGAAATGGAGCAGTAACTCATGAAACGAGCGGCCAGATCGTTATATCCTCCCCCTCTTAAACAAATGTTCGTCCTCGAACGAGTCAAAAAACATACCTGAAATCTCAAATAGGTGAGGATATCTGCTTCGCATCTTCACAAATCTCATAATACCCTTCATGGGTGAAGCCTTCAACAGAACCTTCTCACCAACCATGTAGGACACATCCCGAACCTTCCTGTCAGCATAACTCTTTTGCCTCAACTGCGCTATACGAAGCTTCTCCTAAATTACCTTCACCTTTTCTAAAGCATCCTGCACCAAATTTGTCCCCAATATCCTAACCTCACCCGGCTCAAACCAACCAACTGGAGATCTACACCACCTCCTATACAAAGCATCATATGGAGCCATCCGAACACTCGACTGGTAGCTGTTATTATAAGCAAACTCCACGAGCGGTAGAAACTGATCCCATGACCCTCCGAAATCAATGACACAAGCACACAACATGTCCTCCAATATCTGAATAGTGCACACGGACTGCCCGTCTGTCTGAAGGTGAAAAACTGTGCTCAACTCAACTTGAGTACCCAACTCTCGCTGTACAACCCTCCAAAACTACGAAGTGAACTGAGTGCCTCTATCTGAAATGATGGAAACTGGGACACCATGAAAACGAACAATCTCTCGGATATATATCTCTGCCAACCGCTTTGAAGAATAAGTAGTATACACAAGAATGAAGTGTGTGAACTTGGTCAGCCGATCCACAATCACCCAAATAGCATCGAACTTCTTCAAAGTCCATGGGAGCCCAAGTACAAAGTCCATGGTGATCCTCTCCCATTTCCACTCTGGAATATCCATCTGCTGAAGCAGGACACCCGGTCTCTGATGCTCATATTTTACCTGCTGATAATTAAGACACCGAGCTACAAACCCTACAATGTCCTTCTTCATTCTCCTCCACC
The DNA here is from genome assembly GCF_000715075.1 of Nicotiana tabacum. Taxonomy (NCBI): domain Eukaryota; kingdom Viridiplantae; phylum Streptophyta; class Magnoliopsida; order Solanales; family Solanaceae; genus Nicotiana; species Nicotiana tabacum. Next base: position 51,567,494 of record NC_134087.1, on the reverse strand, counting down.
AATAATGCTACCTCAGATCTTGATACATCTTCGTGGCACCCAGATGAATTGTATACCGTGAGCTATGGGCCTCCTTCTAGAATCAACTCCCGAAGCCCATCTACATTGGGCACACATATTTGGCCCTACATCCTCAATACCCCATCATCACCAATAGTCACATCTCTTGCATCATCGTGCTGAACTCTGTCCTGAAGGACAAGAAAATGAGGATCATCATACTGGTTCTCTCTTATGCGATCATATAAGGAAGACCGAGAAATCACACAAGCCAATACCTGACTGGGCTCCGAAATATCCAACCTCACGAACTGATTGGCCAAGGCCTGAACATCAACTGCAAGAGGTCTCTTCCCAAATGGAATATATGTCAAACTCCCATACTCACCGCATTCCGGCTCAAAGTATCGGCTACCACATTGGCCTTCCCTGGATGGTACAATATAGTAATATCATAATCCTTTAAAAACTCTAACCATCTCCGCTGCCTTAAATTGAGATCATTCTACTTGAACAAGTGCTGGAGGCTACGATGATTAGTAAATACCTCACAAGATACACCATACAAATAATGCCTCCAAATCTTCAATGCGTAAACAATGGAAGCCAACTCCAAATCATGGATAGGGTAGTTCTTCTCATGGGGCTTTAACTGACGAGAAGCATAAGCAATAACTCTACCCTCATGCATCAATACACACCCAATACCAACTCTCGAAGCATCACAATACATGGTATATGAACCTGAAGCTGATGGCAAAACTAATACTAGAGCTGTGGTCAAAGCAGTCTTGAGCTTTTTCAAGGGCGATGCGGTAGATGAGAATCCCTAAACAAACCGGCGGTAATAACCCGCCAAACCAAGAAAGATGTGAATCTCTGTGTCTAAGGATGGTCTGGGCCAACTCTGAATTGCCTCTATCTTCTTTGGATCAACCTGAATACCTTCACTGGACACCACGTGCCCCAAGAAAGCCACTAAACTGAGCCAAAACCCACACTTGGAGAACTTTGCATAAAGCTTCTCCTCCCTCAACCTCTACAACACAACTCTCAAATGCTCCACGTGCTCCTCCTGACTACGCGAATACACCAAAATATCATCAATGAAAACTATGACAAATGAGTCGAGATAAGGCCGAAACACATTGTTCATCAAATGCATGAACGCTGCTGGGGCATTGGTCAGCCCAAAAGACATCACCAAGAACTCATAATGACCATATCGGGCCTTAAAAGTCGTCTTAAGAGTATCCAAGTCCCTGATCTTCAACTGGTGATAGCCTGAACAGAGATCAATCTTGGAGAACACTCTCGCTCCCTAAAGCTAGTCAAACAAATCATTGATACGAGGCAAAGGATACTTGTTTTTAATTGTTACTTTGTTCAACTACCTATAATTAATACACATCCTCATAGTACCATCCTTCTTCTTCACAAATAGAATAGGTGCACCCCAAGGCGACACTCTAGGCTGAATGAACCCCTTATCAATGAGTTCCTGAAGCTGCTCCTTTAACTCCTTCAACTCCGATGGTGACATACGATACAGTGGAATAGAAATGGGATGAGTTCCCAACACCAGATCAATACCAAAATCAATATCCCTGTCCGGTGGCATGCCCGATAGGTCTGCAGGAAACACATCGGGAAAATCCCTCACAATAGAAACATAATCAATACTAGGAGTCTGTGCACCGACATCCCTCACAAAGGCTAGATACGAAAGACAACCCTTCCCAACCATACGTTGGGCCTTCAATAATGAAATTACCCTACTAGGAACATAATCAGTCGAACCTCACCACTCAATCCGTGGCACACCCGGCATAGCCAATGTCATTGTCTTAGCATGATAGTCCAAAATAGCACGACACAGAGATAGACAATCCATGCCCAATATGACATCAAAGTCTACCATACATAATAACAAAAGATCCATACAGGTCTCCAGACCCCCAATAGTTACCACAAGATTGGTACACATGGTCTACAATAACAGTATCACCTACCGGAATAGATACACAAATAGATGAAACAAGAGACTTATGGGGCGTATCCAAATATCGAGAAAAGTATGATGACACATAAGAATAAGTGGAACCGGGATCAAATAATATAGAGGCATCTCTGCGACAGACTGAGACAATACCTGTGATCACGACATTTGAAGCAATATCATCGGGTCTAGCTGGAGGTGCATAGAAATGGGATTGACTGCCACCTGATCGAACTCCCCCTCTAGGGCGACCCCTACTTGACTGACCTCCATCCCTAACTGGCTGGGTGGGTGGTGGTGAAGTAACTGGCGCTGAAGCCGATGGCTGACTCCTCTGCTGAGATGAACCCCCAAGACGATGAGGATACTGCCCCCACATATGACCCATATCTCCACACTCACAGCAATTCCCGGGTGCTGGAGACGGGGACTGAAGGGAACCCCTAGCACCGGAATGACTAGCAGATGCACCTGGCATAGAAGAGCCCTGAACTGATGGAGCACGTGACGAACTCTGAGTTGGAAGGGTACTAAGTGATGACTGGACCTGATGAGCACTATGAGAACCATGACTCGATGACGCCCCACAATAACCTAGGCGAGCTGGCTAAGCATGCTTGAATGGACAGCCTCTGCGATGCTGAAACTGACCTCTCGAAGGAGCACCACCATAACTACCAGATCCCCGATGCCTCTTGTCCTCCCTCTCATCTCGCTCCTAGCAACGAACTGACTCAATCTCACAAACAATGTCTAAAACCTTCTCAAAAGTTGCACCAGACACCCTCTCCCTTATCATGAGAATACGAAGCTGATAAGTGAGGCCATCAACGAACCTCCTAATCCTCTCTCTCCCTCTCTCTCTCCCTCTCTCTCTCTCTCTCTGTAGGAACCAATCAAGCAGCATGACAACCTAACTCCGAGAACCTCATCTCTTACTATGTTATATTATCTCTCCCTGACGCAACAACTTGAACTGCCTACGCAGCTCTTCTTTGCGAGATTGTGGCACATACTTCTCCAAAAAGAGAATAGAGAACTACTACCAAGTAAGGGGTGCTACACCAACAGGACTACGCCTCTCATATGCCTCCTACTAAGTGAAGGCGGCTCCAAAAAACTAAAAAGTAGTGAAAGCAACCCTACTTGTCTCCAGAATACGTGCTGTACGAAGAATCCTCTAGCACTTGTCCAAGAACCCCTGGGCATCCTCGCCCTCTACACCACTGAAAGTCGGAGGCTGAATTCTATCAAACCTCTCCAACCTGTGCTGCTTGTCCTTTAGTATGGCAGGAGCTACATAGTCCTGAGCAGCTGCAACCGGCTAAGGTGGATGTGCCCCCGGTATCTGAAGTCCCTGCACGACCTGCTCAGGTGTGCGAGCGGCAGGAGTCTGAGTGCCTCCCCCGGCCTGAGAAGTAGTTACGGCTATAGTAACTGAAACTGAATGAGCTAGGCCAGTGCATACTGATAGAATCTGAGCCAGGGCCTCCTAAAGACCCATAATCACAATGGCACAGCTAGTGCCTGAGCTGGTGCTGCTGGAGCGTCCACAACTGGGACCTAAACCTGAACTGGGGCAACTGGTGGATCTGCAGGTGCTACCCTAGCTGCTATGCGGGTCACAACCCTACCCCTACCACTTCCTCGGCCTCTAGTGGCCACAGCTGGTGGTACTGGTGGTCGTCCATCCTGACCGGTAGCGCATGTCCTTACCATCTGTGAGAGAATAGAATAACAAAAGTTTAGTACTCAGATCAACAGATTCGCACGACAAGAATTTCAAGAATACAATGTTTTTTTCCTAAAGGTTCTGCAGCCTCTCGAGGATAAATACAAACATCTCCGTACCGATCCGCGAGACTCTACTCAACCTGCTCATGACACGTGAGACCTATGTAACCTAGGCTCTGATACCAACTTGTCATGACCCTAAACCCAGACCAGGTCGTGATGGCGCCTCTCGTGAAGACAAGGCCAACCGACACAACACCCAATTAATTTTTAAACAATTAAAATAACACAATTTAAGTCATTATCATGCTAGTAATCCCAAAATAGAAGTGAACTAGTACAATTTGTAGAAAACCAACACAGCCCGACATCGGGGTGTCACTAGTCATGAGCATCTAACATAAGTCTAAGAGTATGAAAGAGTTTATACAGTCTATTATAGAACTAGAAACAGAAAGTAAGATAGGAGGGAGAAACACTAGGCTGCGAACGCTGAGCATCTACCTAATGGACTCCGAATAGCCTACTGGGAGCGATCAACCCTTACTGGTAGGACCCGAAGCTCCTAAATATGCACACAGGGTGCAGGGAGTAAAGTGAGTAATCCAACTCAGTGAGTAATAAAAATAAATGAATACTGAGCGATAAGAAATCATGTAAAACACAACAACATGCTATAAAGAGGCAGTGTAAAACCAGTACAATGCAATAAAACAGTGAGAAAAGATAAACACATAAAATCAGCCCCTCGGGAACAATATCAATAGAATCAGTCCCTCGGGCAATAACATGGAACAACACCAACCCCTCGGGCAATAACATGGAACAACACCAGCCCCTCGGGCAATAACATGGAACAACACCAGCCCCTCGGGTTATATCTCATATCACAATGGGTACCCGCACTCACTAGGGTGTACAGACTCCGGGAGGGGCCCCTTATGGCCCAAGCGCAATATCAAGTCATCTCGTGGCATAATCAATAGGCTCTCGGCCTCATATCAAGCCACCTCGTGGCATAACAACTCAGGCCCTCAGCCTTATAATCATAAGTCGGTACAACACTACTGCAGCGTGCAACCAGATCCCATAATAACCTCACAATATAGGCCTTTGGCCCTACTCAATCAGAAATCTCTAAAAGCCACTCGGGCACAGTAAAATATGATGCTCAGACCAAAGTATCATTTAAAGTGTTAAAATAGAGTAAACATCGCTGAGTTAATAAAATAGTATAATATAGCATGACTGAGTACAGATATAAAATCAAAACAATGAGGAAATAGCAGTAAAAATCCCCTAAGGGTCCAAACAGTTGGCACGAGGCCCAAATATGGCATTCAGCCCAAAACATGATGATATTAGACAGTTTTCAATCAAATACGCAGTAAAACAATCATTTAGGATGGACTAAGTCTCAATCCCCAATATTGTATGACCACACACTCGTCATCTAGCATGTGCGTCACCTCCACATAGCACAACGATGTGAAATTTGAGGTTTCATACCCTCAGGATAACATTTACAATCATTACTCACGTCCATCCGATCCAAACTCTAGCACGTGATGCCCTTGCCTCTCGAATCGGCCTCCAAGTGCTCCAAATCTAACCAAAATAAGTACATAACCATCAAAATGTGCTGAGAGAGCAAAGCCCAATCGAAAATAATCAAAATACCATGCAAATCCCGAAATTAACCAAACCCGACCCCCGGGCCCACGTCTCGAAATTCGATAAAATTTACATTCATAGACTCCTTATCTCCCCACGAGTTCATACATATCGAAAGTACTAAAATCCGATCACAATGACCCCTCAAACCCTTGCTAAAAGGTCTCCAATCTCAAGCCCTAGTTTTCCCTAATTTTAACCCTTAATTTCCACAAATTACAAGCCTAATCCGTGAATTAACACCATAGAAACGAGTTTTAGGTTCAACAATAAACCTCAACGAAGATGTCATGCCCCAAAATCCGAGGAGCGCGACCGGCGCTCAATCGAGTAAACCCGACTGAGCAAGCCTGTTAAATTTCATTCTACCCAAACTAATTCATGAATAAATAGGAGATGGACTCCATTAATCATACTCAGTAAGTATTTCATTAACAACTTCAATTTCATTTCCATTAGCAGCTTAAATCATAATTATCAAAATATTAAAAGTTTTATAAATCTTTGCCAAACATCAATATTTCTACTTTAATTCCAACACCCGACACTACTCACAACCTGTCTACGGAGCCTCTAAACACAACTGGAGAGTAATGTAATATGGAAATGCCAGTAACAAGGCTCCGGCTATACCTCAAATATAAAGTACATCATGAATAGATGAAACAGGACCCCGAAACGAAGTGGGGCTCATCAAGTCAGCTAAAAGGATGATGCGGCACTAGCTGCGACCAACACTGCCTACTATAGAAACACCTACATCCATTAAAGATGTAGCTCCCTCGGCAAAAGGGACGTTAGTGCAATCGAATAGCACTAGTATCTATAACTAAACACCATCTAGTTAGAAAGAACTATCATACAAGAACAATGAAATCATAAACACCTTCTCATTAGAAAAGAACTATCAAACAAGAATAAAGAAATCATATAGGTCAATCAAAAGCTTTAACAATCACCACATCATCAAATAAAAGAATCATACAACTTCCACATCATTTTTCAATAGCTTTTTAGTTTGGGACATTCCATACTATTCATCATATGTTTCCAATACCACCACAATCTTGAGCAGAGTCCGATCTCGACCGGATCGGCTAGGTCGCCTCATTTGAGACATATGCTTCAATCACATTCTCATTTTCCTTCTTTTCCGGAATTCATTCACAATACCACCGCTATTTTGAGCGGAGTCCGATCTCGGCCCGATCGGCCAGGCCGCCTTACCAAGGCGTTCCTTTCTCATTAATCAATACATTTCACATATATCATTTCATAGGCACTTGGGGCCACGACTTATCACATCATACTTTGCACTAGGCCACATTTCATAACTCAATCTCTTCTTTCCCACATTTCACATTATTTTCACATATTTCACATCAATATGAATTTCAACAACAAGCCATTAAATTCATGATGTCAAGTACACATGAGAGGAATGAACCATGGGCATATACAATATTTTAGAAATCATACACCTCAAGTTTATTAACAATGGAACTTTAAACACAACAGATTCTTCCAAAAAGTAGGGGATACACCAAACCACAATAAAAACACACATCAAACGCATAAGCAAGCAATTTCATCAAGTGTTCTTGAATTACTCATTTCCAATCATGACAATATACAATTTCAATATTGAAGTATGTAACAACTCGGATCGCATTGGATGTACTCATAAGACAAGACATTATCTCGAACAACCACTTATGGCATAAATTGTGTATAAAGCCTTTAGGGCAATTTATTATGGAAGTCATTTATGGAAAGCAAAGTCGAGGCTCATTTCATAATCTGTTTCATATTTTCTCATGTCATAGGCATCACCAGGTACAATTATAATTCAAGTTCTCGGCATATTTGCCACACTCTATTTCCCAAATTCATTTGATTACTTCAAACATCTCTATACGTAGAGGGTTTCACATAGTTTGGCATAATATATGCAGCTCCAATCTCAATTTAAGGTCACAGCATTTCAGTACATGATTCATATTCCTTGCACCCTTTTTAAGTTATCAAGAATAGCGCATTGATCATATTGGAATGCATCTTTCACAAATATAGGGTCACAACACCAGTTCATGTAAAGTATCAATCAAAGCAAGAATCTAAAGTTCAGTCTTACCACATTTACACAAACATCAATAGAGCTCAATTTCTAAAAGACGGGGTTTTAGTCATACATACCTTGTTTAAGCTTTCCTTAAGTTACTATAACATTCCGGAATTTCTAGCAATCCCAATCTACTTTGAGACATAACAAAATTGAACACAAATTAGGAAGGTATTCATGGTTTAAGCTCATTTGAGCATTTTATCAAATACTAGTTGAGCATCTTGATTTCAAATCTCTTTTACAAGGTTTCCTTCATTCTCCAACCCAATCTTTACTTATTTATGATCAACAATCTTTTCACAAACCTAATTTATACATGCATGTATACATAATAGTATTACACCCAAGAATCATACCTCAATACCCCATCTTATACCCCAAACTCGAAATTCAAAACTAATGTATAGAATCTTACCTCTTAGATGAAGAACTTGTGATTGGGTTCTTTGATTCTTGAAAATTGATGCAAGATTGGATGATTGAATGTTGGGTTCCTCCTTCTCTCTCTAAATTGCTTTCAACTCTCTCTAAAATCAGTAGAAAAATGACCCCAAATGAAGCCCCAAAGACTATATATTAAAATGGGGTCGGGTTATAAAAATAGGAAAATTTACCCTCTGAATGCGGGTCTGCGGTCGCATAATGGACCATAGAATGGGTATGCTAGACACAAACGGGTTGTAAAACACGATGCCCAAAACTGGGCTACACTGGTTCACTTTGCAACCAGATTTACGATCGCATATCGAGTATGTGGACCGCATAATGGTTTTTGCGATCGCATATCTGACACAGGATCGCATTTTCCAGCCTTTGGTAATTTGATCATAACTTTGTGTAGGAATGTCAAAATGACGAACGGTTTGAAGTGTTGGAAACTAAACTCGAAGACCGTTCATATTATAGTTTATTCATCATATAAAACCATATATATATTTTTATATGCTCGTCCAAAATAGGGACTTGTGCGAACTCATTTGAAATCTTAGCCTATTATGAATTCTTTCCAATTTGACTTAGGCTTAGGCCTTTCCATGGGCCCCGAATTACTTACCACAAGACTTGTACACTTATTTACCAAATACAATTGATGTGCACCATGTTAATAGCACATAAAATATTATAATAAGCCTACGTGGCTTCACGAAATCCTAGGTTACTTAGCGAAATTTTCCGGGGCCTTACATTCTCCCCCTCCCTTAGGATCATTCGTCCTCGTAGAGTCCGCCCTAATTTCTTAACTTAATATATCTCCTTTTTAACCTACCTCAAGTCCCTGAATTTTGAATAACTCCCAAATTTTTCGGATATTTCGGCAGAGTCTCCTTTGTAACTAGGCCTATCCAACTGTTAGAGAACCACCAAAAACCTTCCTAACAACACTTCCACAACGAGACAAAGCACCACAATGTATATATCAATAACAAGAACCTCAGCATTACAAGCACCACATTATCACGATGATACCTGGACATGGACTGCACATTTTAAATCATAACACCTATAAGGTACCTTTCAAATCAAAACTAATTGTTACACAATCAAGAGAACCTTTCCACGACACTTTTGGCCTTCAAGGTGGCCTCCTCGACTTACAGGCTTTACCACAACCCATTCATTAAAACAATCCTAACCTTCAAACTTATCTAAAAAGGATGACAACTAGATACCTCGCATAAGCTAACAATCCAATAACTTCCCGTTCAATAGTTTCCACCGGGATGATACACAAAAGGCCTCCAACTACCTTCTTAGACATAGACATATGAAAACACATAATACATGTAGAACAACAATGGTAAACATCATACTCATAGCACGACCTAATGTGAACTACACTTATGCAACCTTCATTATCAACTCACATAACATCTTTAGGGGAAAGTATTGAGAATAACCCCTTCACCTTCCTAAACTCTAAATCTCTACACGAACGCCCATGCTAAACCTTTGATGACCTTCCACAATTACTCTAAGATGTGCTATCATAAACTGACGATAAATTTACCTATCGAATATATGGGATCACACGAGAATACTTCCTCTTTGACATGTTTGAACCTTTACTTCAATACCAAATAGATCTAATACAGTAAGGAGCAACAAAGTTCAAAATTGGGCTAGAATTATTCAGGAATCCATCTAGGCGATGAGCAGAGTATTTCAGGAGGTTACATGCTAAGAGACACGAGGATTTCTATTAATGATGCTAATATGGTTAATCATTGTGACGACATCAACTATTAGACAATTAAGTCATAGGGGTAACTCGTACAATGGCAATAGGAACCATTTAGGAGGAATATTCAAGTACCTGACCCAGTCGTCTCCTGGAGTGTAGGGAAAATCCAGTTATCAAGAATGAGAATACTCTGGCACCTTGAATGCGATATGGTTTTCAAAACACATGAAGTTCAATTAGACTCTTAACGTCCACTAACACAAGGAATCTATGCCACAAGCCCACGATAGTTGCAAAAATCTGAAGGCATCCAACCTTAACCTTTCACGAGTGAAACCACATAGCTAGGACATCTTAATATTGGACGAAATCATGTATTGGTTAGAGGGGTTCTAATAGTTAACACGATGCTCCGGGGAGAAGACAAATAACACTCCTATCAAGCTAATAAGGTGAAATACCAAGGGTAGCAAAACTCTCCGCACATGACAACGATATAATCAATGATTCAAGAAGTCGAGGGTGTAAAGACAACCAAACTCAATGAGACAGTGCAAAATAATCATGGACGGTTTGCAGATGTTCATCATGAATTCTCCATGGGTTTTGACTTGAGAAAGGAAGTGTCATAGTGACACATAGAAGGGCATGTTCTCTCATGGTTATCGTACAAGTGTTGGAAAACCAACACAATGAATTCACTAACTATGGAATACAATTAACACGTTGTGGAGGTATAAAGAGAAAATAATCATTTGTTATGAGCTACATGCTTCTGCTATATTAACTCTCAGACTGCAATACAAGACCACATCATGGGCGACCACAATACTAGAAACCAAGTGAGCTACTTGCTACGGGATGTCCCAAGTGGACACGAAAGTTATACCACGATGGCGACACCTGATCTTCCTATGACATAGATGTGAGGATCTCAATTTTTAGATAGGATTTATGCGCACGGTGACCATTTCGATTGACATGCACTCCTATGATAGGTGCTAAAATATGCTCTTATGTTACTAGACAGTGAGAAGGTTTCATGATGATACTCGTAAGAGAGTAGAGTGACTGTTCAAACCATAGAAGCCATATACACCAGTGAGAAAAAGAGTGACTCGAGAAGGATCACAACACTTGGATGCTTTTCATGGAGCTTGACACCACATAGGTAAACTTTACGACGGTGCATGCATAGGCACAAACGAGTAGATGTTGTTCATTTAAATAAAAAGTTTCTGTAAGAAATTCATCAGGAATAGTCCCTTGTTGAGAATTTAGGAAAAGCAAGTGGGAAGTATCAATAGTGTTATAACTCAATTCAGGAACATAATTATAGAGCTCAATTCCATAGGAGGCTGTAAGTAAGAGAACTGTGATCGAGAGATTTTGGGAATAATATGTCTCATTCAAAGAGCAGGTGCATGCAATGTTTTGTGATTCAGATTCTTGTTAAGACCATATATATGCAGGCTCCCCATAGAGGTGTACGTATGTAATAAGTAAAAGTATGAGGCATTCAGAATGACGTACTAATGGCTCACTTACTTGGTGCCTCTAGATTGGCGGGGCAGTGCCTTAACTGATGCACCCTGACCCCACATCTGTAACATACATTGGTAACATACTGATATACTTCATGATCTGGTGGTGTAGTGACATTAATAGGAACAAGGGTACTCCCCTTAGCAACAAGTTCTACCAATCCCTTCATGGCTCAACACATTCTCTTAACAAGTCCTTGGGCAATCCACTCGGACTCAATGGTGGGATCAATCTCTCCTTACATGCTTCAAATTTGTGGATTATGGTATCAAGATTACCAATCTTGAGAATAAGACTTAGAGAGGAAATCAGCTCCCTATCTTAAGCTATATCGCACGATTTGGAGTATCAAAGAAGGGTGAAATTCCTGAATGTCCAAATAGCCTCCAACTTATAGATGTGGTCGACTACACACCGATAAGGACTCTACTAGACACGGCTGCGAGACATCCGAGGACAATTTAAAACCTTAGGCTCTGATACCAAGTTTGTCACGCCCCAAAATTCGAGGAGCGTGACTGGCGCTCAACTGAGTAAACCCGACTGAGCAAGCCTGTTAGGTTTCATTCTACCCAAACTAATTCATGAATAAATAGGAGATGAACTCCATTAATCATACTTAGTAAGTATTTTATTAACAACTTCCATTTCATTTCCATTAGTAGCTTAAATCATAATTATCAAAATATTACAATTTTTATAAGTCTTTGCCCACATCAATATTTCTACTTTAATTCTAATACCCGATACTACCCACAACCTGTCTACAGAGCCTCTAAACACAACTGAAGAGTAATGTAATATGGAAATGCCGGTAACAAGGCTCCGGCTATACCTCAAATACAAAGAACATGATGAATAGATGAAACAGGACCCCGAAACGAAGTGGGGCTCACCAAGTCAGCTGAAAGGATGATGCGGCACTAGCTGCGACCAACACTGCCTACTATAGAAACACCTACATCCATTAAAGATGTAGCTCCCTCGGCAAAAGGGACGTTAGTGCAATCGAATAGCACTAGTATCTATAACTAAACACCATCTAGTTAGAAAGAACTATCATACAAGAACAATGAAATCATAAACACCTTCTCATTAGAAAAGAACTATCAAACAAGAATAAAGAAATCATATAGGTCAATCAAAAGCTTTAACAATCACCACATCATCAAATAAAAGAATCATACAACTTCCACATCATTTTTCCATAGCTTTTTAGTTTGGGGAATATATCATACTATTCATCATATGTTTCCAATACCACCGCTATCTTGAGCAGAGTTCGATCTCGACCCAATCGGCTAGGTCGCCTCATTTGAGACATATGCTTCAATCACATCTCATTTTCCTTCTTTTCCGGAATTCATTCACAATACCACCACTATCTTGAGTGGAGTCCGATCTCGGCCCGATCGGCTAGGCCGCCTTACCAAGGCGTTGTTCCCTTATCATTAATCTATTCATTTCACATATATCATTTCATAGGCACTTGGGGCCACAACTTATCACATCATACTTGGCACCAGGCCACATTTCATAACTCCATTTCTTCTTTCCCACATTTCACATCATTTCCACATATTTCACATCAATAACAATTTCAACAACAAGCCATTCAATTCAAGATGTCAAGTACACATCAGAGGAATCATGAACCGTGGGCATATACAATATTTCAGAAATCATACACCTCAAGTTTATTAACAATGGAACTTTAAACATAACAGATTCTTCCAAAAAGGAGGGGATACAACAAGCCACAATAAAAACACACATCAAAGGCATAAGCAAGCAATTTCATCAAGTGTTCTTGAATTACTCTTTGCCAATCATGACAATACACAATTTCAATATCGAAGTATGTAACAACCCGGATAACATTGGATGTACTCATAAGGCAAGACATTATCTCGAACAACCACTTATAGCATAAATTGTGTATAAAGCCTTTAGGGCAATTTATTATTGAAGTCATTTATGGAAAGCAAAGTCGAGGCTCATTTCATAATCTATTTCATATTTTCTCATGTCATAGGCATCACCAGGTACAATTATAATTCAAGTTCTCGACACATTGTCCACACTCTATTTCCCAAATTCATTTGATTACTTCAAACATCTCTATACGTAGAGGGTTTCACATAGTTTGGCATAATATATGCAGCTCCGGTTTCAATTTAAGGTCTTAGAATTTCAATACATGATTCATATTCCTTGCACCCTTTTTAAGTTATCAAGAATAGCGCATTGATCATATTGGAATACATCTTTCACAAATATAGGGTCACAACACCAATTCATGTAAAGTATCAATCAAAGCAAGAATCCAAAGTTCAGTCTTACCACATTTACACAAACATCAATAGAGCTCAATTTCGGGGTTTTACCCATACATACCTTGTTTAAGTTTTCCTTAAGTTACGACAACGTTTCGGAAATTCTAGCAATCCCACTCTACTTTGAGACATAACAAAATTGAACACAAATTAGGAAGGTATTCATGGTTTCAGCTCATTTGAGCATTTTATCAAATACTAGTTGAGCATCTTGATTTCAAATCTCTTTTACAAGGTTTCCTTCATTCTCCAACCCAATCTTTACTTATTTTTGTTCAACAATCTTTTCACAAACCTAATTTGTACATGCTTGTATACATAATAGTATTACACCCAAGAATCATACCTCAATACCCCATCTTATACCCCGAACTCGAAATTAAAGTCTAATGTATAGAATCTTACCTCTTAGATGAAGAACTTGTGATTGGGTTCTTTGATTCTTGAAAATTAATACAAGATTGGATGATTGAATGTTGGGTTCCTCCTTCTCTCTCTAAAATGCTCTCAACTCTCTCTAAAATCAGTCGAAAAATGAACCCAAATGAAGCCCCAAAGACTATATATTAAAATGGGGTCGGGTTATAAAAATAGGAAGATTTACCCTCCGAATGCGGGTCTGCGGTCTCATAATGGACCGCAGAATGGGTATGCTGGCCGCAAACATGCCGCAAAACTCGGTGCCCAAAATTGAGCTACACTGGTCCAGTTTGCGACCAGATTTGCGATCGCATATCGAGTATGCGGACCGCATAATGGTTTTTGCGATCGCATATCTGACACAAGATCGTATTTTTCTAGCCTTTGGTAATTTGATCATAACTTTGTGTAGGAATGTCCAAATGACAAACGGTTTGAAGCGTTGGAAACTAAGCTCGAAGACCTTTCATATGATAGGTTGTTAATCACATAAAACCGTATACATATTTTGATATGCTCGTTCAAAGTAGGGACTTGTGCGAACTCATTTGAAATCTTAGCCTATTATGAGTTTTTTCCAATTTGACTTAGGCTTAGGCCTTTCCTTGGGCCCCAAATTACTTACCACAAGACTTGTACACTTATTTACCAAATCCATTTGATGTCCACCATGTTAATAGCACATAAAATATTTTAATAAGCCTATGTGGCATTACAAAATCCTAGGTTACTTAGCGAAATTTTCCGGGGCCTTACAGAAGCTCCCTTGAATTCCCTCTTCAAAATTTCCCAAAAAACTCTAAAAACGACTTAAAAATGGTGAAGAAAGGCTAAAAATCGCGAAGTCCATAATTTATCTGTTCTGCCACAGCTAAACCGCTTATGCGGTCACAACCTCGTACCTACCGTCCCAGGTGCGGTTTTGCGCAAATCACGTAAAAGCCCAATTCCCGCATCTGCGATAATATATAGCGCAAGTGCTCTCACCTAGCCGATTTTGCGGCTCCAACTGTCCTTGGCCCTTCTGCTTCTGCGACTTGTTTTCTACATCTGCGGGGGTCGCACCCGCAGCCTCCCAACCCAGATGCGGTTGTGACAGCAGTCCTAAAACTTCAGCTGCCATTTCCAAATTCCTATCTTTCCGTCAACCACCCGAAATCACCCCGAGGCCTGCGGGACCTCAACCAAAAAACAAAAACAAGACATATACCCCTATTCAAACTTATACCAATCTTCAAAACACCTCAAACAATATCGAATCAACCAAAACACATCGGATCCAAGCCTAAGATTCCCAAAATCTTCCAAATTCCCCTTTCAATAAAAAAATCTATCAAACCACGTCCGAATGACCTGAAATTTTGCACAGACATCCCAAATGACATAACAGACCTATTGCAACTCCCTGAATTCCATTCCGACCCCTATATCAAAATCTCACCTATCAACCGGAAAACGCCAAAATTCCAATTTTGCCAATTCAAGCCTAAATCCACTTCGGACCTCCAAAACACATTCTGATCACGTTCCTAAGTCCTAAATTACCTCCCGAAGCTATCCGAACCATCGAAACTCACATCTGAGCCCTTTAACACATAAGTCAACATCCGATTGACTTTTCCAACTTAAGTTTCCTCAAAAGAGACTAAGTGTCTCAAACCTTAACAAAACCTCTTCGAACCCGATCCAACCAACCCGATAATACAAAATACAGCTGAACAGGGCAATAAGAAGCAGAAATGAGGGAAACGGAGTGTTAACTCATGAAACGGCCGGCCTGATCATTACACTACCGATGATGAAAGAAACACACAAAGCAGCTTAACTACTCATCTGATCAATAAGCCAAGAAACTCATTCGCCCCACCAGGGCCATTGTCCACATCCTCAACAAAATATAGTGTTTTCTTCCAAACCTTTCTCATCCCAATACGATAGCGCAAATCTCAGGTCTAGAAACGTCATCTCTGCCACTACGAGCAGCCATACCAACAAGCATGAACAATAATCATATGGAGCCACACACAACCCGGTTCCATACACTAATAAGTAATAATTCAGACATGACAGATAATAGTAAGAAAACTACTAAGCAAGTTAAGTAGGCAGGGAAATTTTAGCATTTACTATGAACTATTCTCAACAAGGTGAAAGCAAAATACATGAAATAGAAATAAGGAGCCACATTTCATCACTGTACTGTTGTGATGTGCAACCCGATCCCATCATATCAATCCATATTGGGCACCCATCGAGCCATAATATTCGGACTCACTGATCACATGCGCGTCAATATCAAGCACAACCGAGTGCATAAAAATATAACTGTGGGAAAAATTATTAGGAACAAACAATACTGAGAAAGACAAGCACAACTACAGTGCAATGAGCAAATCAAAATCACAAAGGCCATCTCGCCCATAATGACATGAGTCCTAAACTGAATCACAATATGCATGCGAAGAATCATGTAACTCTCACATCCCGCCATAGTATAAGACAGAAAATATAACTTAAACAAGGCACGAATGACAACCATTCCACTCGATGATATACATATGGTAACAACTGCGCAAGAACAAATAGGTCAGATCCGATACAGAATACACATTCTCATTAGGCTCAAAATAATCCCCAAACCAAATTCCGATCTTCCTCAAAAATGTAATAAACCTTCCAAATGTCTATAACAACCTTTTCATAACACCTACCATCAATAATCCAATCCTCTACATTTCTTCTCAACTCGCAATCAAGGAATAGTCTGCCAACAAGAACATTCAGTCTTTGAGCCTCATGAATACCAGAATTTTCATACCCAATTTCAACACCGCTACTCAAATAGCTAACACGTAATTCATACTCCATCATCTCACGGATAAACACCAATAAGTCAAAACACAATGTACCTACCAATAGGCGAACTCTACATTGATGGGAACACATAGTGCCACCAAGACCTTAAACGCCCGAAATTATTTGAGATATCAAGAATTCATATCATTCTCTCCAAACTTATCTGCAACCTTGCACACACAACTTTTCAACCCTACACGGTGCATCGCCTTTAACATGCTAACTCGCAACACTATGAAAATCTCATAGTCAACTCTGAACCTTACGCAAATTAAACACTTCATCAACCGAGAATCTTTCAGTTATCTCAATCCAGGAGAACACCACCACACGCAATATAGCTTCTATACCTATAGAAAACATCATCTCCGGCTGTGGTCATAACTATGATAAATTCTTCTGAACTCAGTAACACATAATCAAGTAATCAGAACCAATCGCCTCCAACTCAATCGAGTCATGCAGACCGCCAACCCGAAAGTAACTCAATTCGATATGACCGCCCTGGGGGAACTTCCTGGGAACCCGAAGACATTTCTTGCAATACCCCAATATTGACTTGTAGACCTTTCTTGATAAGGAAATACTGCGGATCCGATTACCATTCGCTACCATTTTCAAGCCCACCCGTAGACAAATTCAAAATTCCTTAAAGGCTACATAAGACTTGGAACTCGCCAGAACCTTCTCGATAACCACTCAACTTATTCTGATCTTCAATACACAGCTAATACGCGTCGAGCAACCCGTGCTTCACCAGTATATGCCCATTCAAAGAAATAACCTAGCAATCTCTTGGTTCGGAAACTGATACAGCCCATGATCCTACAATCCGATTGTCATTAGCAGCCTACACCACTTAGCTCGAAGCCATAGAATACCTCATCATCAACCCAAAGTACCATATCTTAATAGCATGCCCCGATACTGCAAGACTAGTTAGCTGAATACTTCAAAACTCATGCAATGCTGATCATAGAACACCCCAAAGTCTCTAACAAGCGCTTACCCATCATCGCAATAGTCAAACAACTTCCCCAAATGCTTTGAAATGATAACATATGCACTCCACCGAATGGAAACCTCATACAAGACACACCGTCCAAACCCATCATGCAGGAGATGGCCCATCGATTATACTCAAATCGACACCTTGCCATGAACTTACCTTAATCACAATAGCCAGGCCACCAGCCAATCTTCCCAAATCTTCCCTTGCCAACCAGACATATGAACCTGCCTCATACCCCAAATGATCGACTAGAAGATTTAACACTGCATCTGCTTCTGAGGCTAGACAACACATCGCAATGATAATCAAGCATTCATAGTCCATCGTAATCTATCTACAGCACCATAGATCGTCGGCACATAGCGAATACTGAGCGCACAACATCACGTTTAAGCAATCGAGAAGAGTCAAAGTCGTAGGTTTCAAGCTGAAACAAGGCCGCACAATAAGGAAAGAAGAAAGGGAAATTTTTCCTAAATGTCCTGTAGCCTCCCGAAGATAGGTATAAACGTCATCAACCGATCCGCAAGACTCTACGAGACACTTGCTTATGACTCGTAGAACCTACAAACCTAGTGCTCTTATATCACCTTGTCACGATCCAAAATCACCAGTCGCGATGACACTTAACTCAACCCACTAGGTAAGCCAACTAATAAATAAAAACCACTCATATGAGATTATAAGAAAATAGAGAATAGATAACTGAACATTTACAAATTTATCCAAGACCTGGTAGTACGACTCATGAGCTTCTAAAACATGGAATTTATAAAGCTAGTATGAATAAATACACGTTCTATTTAAAAGATACATAAATAAAATAACAAAATCTAAGCTACTAAGGACAAGAGGCAGCTATATCTGGAATGAACAAACATCTTCAGAATCAGCACCCGACATTACTAGCAGCTCAACTTTAGAAATCTGTACATATCGTACAGAAGTGAATTATCAGTACAACCGACCTCATCTACTAGTAATTATTTTTTCTAACCTTGTCGAAGTAGTGATGAGGCTTTTAGTTAAAAGATGTTTATTGTTATAACATGTACATTAGATTAATAGTAAAAGCAGTTCAAAGCATAATGGATAAAAATACCATATACAACTCTGCGAGATAGTCAACAATTATTAAAATGAATCACAGTAGTAGATTTACAATCTTTCCTGGTATAAGAAGTATATCCAAGAAATCACGTCAAACGGCAGGGTAACACCCTTCGTGCTTCTATCTCTGCCTCACCATATATATATATATAAAATTTATTTATGACAAATCAATTAGCATGGCAACAACCTTCGCGCATTCAACTCATCCTCCCAAATGTACAAGTAACAAAACCAACCAGATGATAGAAATATTGATAACAAGAATTACAAAGTAGGAAATACGCAAGTACAACAATGGACAAGGATACACATTTGGGCAGCAGTAAAAGAATAAGCGAAAAGCACGTGAGTAATAACAACAATTGGAAAATAAAGAATATTAACTTCATTTAACTAGCATATTGAAGGCTTAAGTACAAATATAATAAATAAGACGAAAATACATTACAAGTTGATTGGATGGCTACATGGTGGAAGGCTTATACTAAAGTGTAACAGAATAGATACAACATGAGTATAATTATAAAAGCATGAAATAGGCATGGTATTTTCAAGTTAAGCAAGTAGAAGGTATGAGAAACACAACAACAATTGAAAAAGAGATCAATGACAGAATAATAGCAACAAGTCACATCAGATCTATATTTATGACAATAACAGTTCAAGGTAAAGACATGAACGTATACACAAAAGACTGATATCAAACATAATACATGTCCCTCATCCTCGCCTGCACGGAAACACTCATCGTGCCATGACCTCACGATAACACACAATCATAACAATATAAATGAATTGGCACAGCATCACCCTTTGTGCTTTTACTCTCAAATGATATGGTACGACATTACCCTTCGTGCTTTTAGTCTCAATAACATGGCAGGGCATCACCCTTCATGCTTTACACTCTTCCTCACATGATAATGAATATAAAATGGCACGGCATCATCCTTCGTGCTTTACACTATTCCTCACATAATAATGAATATAAAATAGAACGACATCACCCTTCGTGCTTTACATTCTTCCTCACATGATAATGAATATAAAATGGCATGGCAGCACCCTTTGTGTTTTATACCTTTCTTACCAAGCATATGAATATCAATAAAATGGCAAGGCAGGAAGTATAAATATTATCGAGGAGAGTGTTCAATGAATATTCCAAATAAATTCTCAATCACTGCTTTACAAGCCAACAATGATTCAATGAACCTTCAGGGGACATATAATTCAAGTACTTCCACTAATCCCACAATTTATCAACAACACAAGTATGAAATCTAGCATCTTAAAACATCGGCTATAGCGATGTATTAATGATTATGCATAGAGATGACTGAATTAGACACATCAATGTATTTTCAAATTTGATCAAATTTGATCTAGTTATTTTAGGCTAAGTCTCGATTCTAACATTTAATACTATGTTCTCAATATCTAGAAGTCAAGTGAGGCATAAAGCAAGAAGGTCATGAAATTCTATAAATACAAATGTAACATAATCCACCCCCGAGCATGATTAACCCTGGCACATACACATACGCTCATCACCTCATATATTTATCACCCCCGCATGTAGCAAACAATTACAAATAGGAGGAAAAATTCCCTCAACAAATTAGGAAAAAAACATACGTCAGTCACTCCAATAACAATACCGAGCAAGACAAGCGATGCTCCAAAAATGCTATCACGTGCGTAGTAACCTCCGAACGGCTCAAAACTACCCAAAAGCAACTCAAATACATTAAATAAAGTCCAAAGAAACAATTCCAAATGATAAAGATTGAATCCTAAATCAAATCCCAAATCCGGCCAAAAATTACACCCGGGCCCACGCCTCGGAACATAACAAAACTCACAAAATCCGATAAACCATTCAATTACGAGTCCAACCATACTATTTTCACTCAAATTCGACTCCAAATCAATATTCAAAACTCAAAAATTCATATTATCAAACTTTAGGCCAAAACCCTCAATTTTCTCTTTAAAATTCATCAAGTAAAAGCTAAAATCGAAGATAGATTCATGGAATATAACCAAAACTGAGTAGATTATACTTATCCCAATTCATATGTTGAAAATCGCCTTAAAATTACCCAATTCCGAGCTCCCCAACTTAAAATTTGTTAAATGAACAAAATCCTCGTTTTAACACTATTTTGCCTCCTTTCTTGTGCCAAATGATCTCGAAACTCGCTTTTGATGCCTCCAATGGATTTCTTATCAAATTCTAGTCAAGTTAGCCTATTGAATCGTTCCGTTTGACTTTATATTGAAGGAGATATGTTGGTTTCAATATTTGGAAATAGTGCAAATCATTAAATACGAAGTCAGTGACAATTTCATAATTAATCTGAAAAATATGGCAGCCCAATTCTTAGTAAAATGATGATAAACTCATTATACGATGTCCAAATTCGACGATTCTTTTTGCTATGACTCATAATTATGATACAAATTTAATGCTTCAATAAAAAGATAAATTGGAGCTCTTTTGCTTAATGTAGTACCATTTATGTTTGAAGAACAAACGTCGAAACATAAAAAAAACGAGCACAAAACAATCCAAACCTATCCGAAACTCACCCGAGCCCATCGGGACCATGTACAAACATACCAACAAGTCCCATAACATAACACGGACTTATTTGAGGTCTCAAAAAACATATAACAACATCGAACGACGAATCACACCCCAATCCAAACATCAATGAACTTGAAATTTCAAACTTCCACAACTGATGCCGAAACCTATCAAATCACATCCGATTGCCCTCAAATTTTGCACACAAGTCACATTTACATTACGGGCCTGCTTCATCTTTCAGAATTGAGATCCAACCCCGATATCAAAAAGTCCATCGGTCAAACTTTTCGAAAATCCAACTTTCGCCATATTGAGCCAAATTCAACTGCGGACCTCCAAATCACAATCCGGACGCGCTCCTAAGTCCATAATACCCAACAGAGCTAACAAAACCATTTAAATTTCAATCCGAAGTCAAATACTTAAAAGTCAAACTCGGTCAACTCTTTCAAATTTAAAGCTCCCTAGTTGAGAATCATTCTTCCAAATCAGTCCCGAATAACTTGAAAAGAAAAATCGACGATTCACATAATTTAAAATACATCATACGAAACTACTTACGCCAGTAAGCTACCGAGAAAAGTGCAAATATTCAAATCGACTAGTCGGGTCGTTATAAAAACAATGAGAGATGATTTAAACAAAATCAATTTGCTATATATTGAAAGCAATTATGTTGTAATTTTGGCACATAAATAGAGGATGTTTATCTCGAAAAATCCCATAAATTGTTGGGATATTCACTAAGTAGATCAAGATTTCAAATATTGTCTTTCTCAAAGCTGAAGTAATCAAGAGGCATTCTTCCACTAGATCAACTCAAAATGTGGTTGGACATTTTCAATAATCAAAAAATTAAAGAAAATCTGCATTTGTCCGTCGATTGTTGCCCTCGATTAAGGAAACAAAAAGGAGATATCAAGAGAAGCCTTCCTCGTGATCGATCCGAAGTATTGCCCGATTTTCTTGGAAATCAAATATATTTTAAGGAGGTCCGCATCATCCTACGTTCGAGAAAGAGAGAAGAATCAAGGGAACAAATAATATTATTGTCACAATTGATTAAAAAAATAACATTTTTTACCTTATGATGCCCATGAATCAAGTAACAGTTCACTAGATCTTCAGCTCCATTTTCAAGCCTGAAATAATAACCTTTCTGCATTGTGAATGCGGAAAGAAACTCTTTCGTAACTCAATCAATCTAGCAAAAGCTTGAAAATTATCTTTGAAGTGCAAAAGATATCTATTAATTATTTTAAATACTAGTTAATTTGTACGCGGTTCGTACGGTCGAACAACTCATTTTACAAGTTTAGTTGATATGAAAAAGATTAAGATTTGTATTATCAAAATGAATTAATTACCCAAACAAAAAAAGAAATTTAATTAAATGTTGACATATTTTCTCTTTGTACCATATGGCTTTTGTGAGAAAGTTATTGTCATGTACATCATGTTCTACCTACCAATAATATGTTTCAAATTACACTACCATTCATCAACAAATTTAAATTATCTCAAATTACCAAGGTGTGCTCTCCTACTTCTTCAAAATTTAATTATTTTAAAATGTGCATTTCATACACAGTCATGTTTATCAATTGTGAGGATATTTATGGGATCGAAGTTGCCCGCCTGCAGAAGGCCATATCGGCTTTCTATATATTATTATTATTATTATTATTATTATTATTATTATTATTATTTATTATTATTATTAACAAATTTTTCACGCTAAATGTTGAAGAACAAAAATATCCTTAAAATATTAATTGACTTTTATGCCCTTCAAAATTTGAATTATATCTTCAAGATTAATGTCCAAAAAGGTAAAAGTTCTTGAATTCTTGTAGGCTCCAACTTTTTATAAATTACTCCCAATAGAAACTCATTCTTCACATAACTACCCCATTATCACTAGATGGGAGATTTGGAAGGGTAGATGGACAAAGAAGTACAACCAGAAGACTACAACCATTACTAGAATATGCCAACAAATAGTATTTCTAATAAAACTGCTATTGGAAAGAAATCTAACAGAATGGAAGAAGAATGGTGTTGGAATGATATCATCCACATTGTGGATAATTACCAACCCAGACTGCGAAGCATCATGGCCACTTGGACTAACCTAGAGGAAGATAATTGAAAATTGAACTCTGCTGGCAGATGTATGATGACAATAGGTAAAGCAGGAGTTGGAGGGATTGTTAGAAGGGAAATGGAGATTGTTGGTAACTGATTCAAATACTCTTTTAAGTTTATTGGCTGGATGAAGTTATTTACTGTGAGTTGAATAAGTCTTTTACTAGAGTTGACAGAGTCTTTAGGTCAGTTGCTATTTTTTCTATTTTGGTTGCTTTTTTTCTGGTCATTTCCGAGATTTTAGTCAAGTGGGTGTTATGGATAGATATTATCTTTACGAGCTTGTAAGCCTATAAAAGGCACACCACTTTCAGTTAATAAAATAAGCCCTTCTATAGAATATCTCTTTTAGCTTCTCTACATCTGCTTTAATTTTTCTAGTTAAAGACAATCTCTTTTTCTACATTGTGACATCAGAGCCTGCGTTCGGTCTTCGACTGGGCGATAGAGGGATAAGGAGAGAAACACGTGAGGGAGTGAAATACGAGAAAAACAAAAAGGTATGGCAGCAAATGCTATTTCCTCTTCTTCACAACCACTCATACCCGTCTTCAATGGCGAGAAATATGAGTTTTGGAGTATCAAAATGAAGACCTTGTTTAAGTCTCAAGAAATGTGGGACTTAGTTGAAGATGAGTTCGTTGATGTGGATGAGCCGGATGCAGAGGATGAGAGAATATTAAATAAAGTCAGAAAGAAGGATGCCAAAGCTTTGTTCTTTATTTAGCAAGCTGTTCATGAGATGATTTTCTCAAGAATTGTAGCAGAAACAACCTCAAAAGAAGCGTGGCTGATTTTGAAAAAGGAGTTTCAAGGTTCTTCAAAGGTAATTACTGTAAAAATACAATCTCTTCGCCGCGATTTTGAAACATTGTTCATGAAAAATAATGAATCTGTGCAAGACTTTTTATCAAGAGTTACTGGGATTGTAAGTCAAATGAAATCATATGGTGAAGAGGTAAGTGATGAAACTGTAGTAGCAAAAGTTTTAAGAAGTTTACCTCCAAAGTTTGAGCATGTGGTTGCAGCCATTGAGGAATCAAAAGACTTATCTGTGTTTTCGTTTGATGAACTAATGGGCTCTTTGCAATCTCATGAGTCACAAATCAACAAGTCGATTGAGAAGAATGAAGAACAAGCTTTTCAAGTTAAGGAAGAATCTCCAATTCAGAATGAGAAGTTGCTAGAGCAAAGTACACAAGGACGTGGTGGGAGAGGTGCTTTTAGAGGAAGAGGACGTGGTAGAGGTAGAGGACAATTCGTACGTGGTAGAAATGGAGTGCAATGTTACAATTGCCACATGTTTGGTCACATAGAAGCTAACTGCTGGTACAAAAACAATCAATCTAGTTATGCAAATGAAGAACAAGAAGAATGCATGCTTTTTATGGCTCGCTCTACTATCATGGATCATAAGATTGGTATTTGGTTTGTTGATAGTGGCTGCTCTCATCACATGTCTAGAGAAAGGTCAGCATTCAGAGAGTTAGATGAGACAAAAAGGAGGCGAATTTGGCTTGGAGATAACAAGGAAATACATGTTGAAGGTGAAGATACTGTGGCTGTCCAAACGAGTCAAGGTAAAGTAAAACTTATTCAAAATGTTCTCTTTGATCCTAGTTTGGCTCATAACTTGCTAAGTGTTGAGAAATTATTGATTAGTGGATTCTCTGTCTTGTTTGATAATGGATTATGTGTTATTAAAAATAAAAAATGGGTCAAATTTTAGCAAGTATTCCTATGACAGAGAACAAAATGTTTCCTCTTGAAATTTCAAAATTAGAACAAGCATTGGTTGTTAGTGAAATAAATCTTGAAGAATCTAAGTTATGGCATTTACGTTATGGACACTTGAATATGAATAGATTGATGTTGTTGAGTCAACATAAGATGGTTCATGGTTTGCCAAACATAAAATCTGTTGAAAATATGTGTGAAGGTTGTATATATGGCAAGCAACACAGAAAATCCTTCCTTGTAGGAAAATCTTGGAGAGCTACTAGTTGTCTTGAAATTATTCATGCAGATCCGTGTGGCCCTATGAATACGCAATCACTTGCTGGTTCTCGATATTTTATACTATTCACAGATGATTATAGTCGTATGAGTTGGGTATATTTTTTGAAGTTCAAATCAGAAACTTTTGCAAACTTCAAAAAATTCAAGGCATTGGTTGAGAACCAAATTGGTACTAAAATTAAGGTTCTTCGTACAGACAGAGGAGGTGAGTTTGTATCTCAAGAGTTTAAGTTGTTTTGTCAAGATAATGTCATTCACAGGGAATTGACTGCACCTTGCACTGCGGAGCAAAATGGAATTGTTGAGCGAAAGAACCGAACCGTAGTGGAGATGGCCAGAAGCATGCTGAAGAGCAAGAATCTTCCGAATCAGTTGTGGGCTGAGGCTATTCATACTGTAATTTTTGCTCAATATATCTCCTACAAGAGTAGTCATGGGTAAAACACCAGTTGAAGCTTGGAAAGGTAGAAAGTCGTGGGTAAGTCATTTGAGAATTTTCGGTTGTATTGCATATGCTTTAATAAATTCTCAACATCATCAAAAGCTTGATGGAAAATCTGAAAAGTGCATCTTTATTGGATATTGCTCTGAGTCCAAAGCTTTTCGATTATATAACCCCACAAATGGCAAAGTGATTATCAAGAAAGATGTGGTATTTGATGAAAACTCATGTTGGAAATGGGAAAGCAATAGTAAAATTTCACAAGTTGTAATGGAAGATGAAGTTTTTCCTAGTGAAGTAGAAAGTCAGCCTTTTGTTAATACACCAAGCCACTGTTCAAAAAGTTCTAGTAACATCAGTCCAGTTGGAAGCAGCTCAACATTGATGGTGCCCGACTTAGAAGATTCTGATGAGACTCCTCCACAGAAAACTACATTACTTGCAGATATTTATGAAACATGTACTTTTGCTTTATTTGGTGCAGATCCAGCGAGCTTTGAAGAAGCTTCAACAAAAA
This sequence comes from Nicotiana tabacum, assembly GCF_000715075.1. Taxonomy (NCBI): domain Eukaryota; kingdom Viridiplantae; phylum Streptophyta; class Magnoliopsida; order Solanales; family Solanaceae; genus Nicotiana; species Nicotiana tabacum. Next base: position 51,540,776 of record NC_134087.1, on the reverse strand, counting down.
AGGAATGGAGGTGTGCAATGGAAGAAGAGCTTATGGCAATAAGGAAAAATGGAACATGGGATTTGGTGGATCTTCCAGACGGCAAAAATGTTATAGGATTAAAATGTTGATGGGAGTGTGCAGAAACGTAAAGCCAGACTGGTAGCAAAAGGATATTCGCAGCAACAAGGTATTGACTTTAACAAAACTTTCTCTCCAGTTGCTCGTTTTGAAATAGTAAGAATCCTTTTAGCATTGGCTGTAAAGTTAAAATGAAAAGTTTATCAGTTTGATGTTAAATCTGCGTTCCTTAACGGTGACTTGAAAGAAGAAGTCTATGTAGCCCAACCAGATGGCTATGTAGAGAAAGGAAAGGAAAACAAAGTGTACAAGCTGAAGAAAGCACTTTATGGGCTTAAACAAGCTCCGCGCGCATGGTACAACAAAATCGACTCTTATTTTAGAGAAAATGGATTTGAAAGAAGTAAGAATGAACCAACTTTATATGAGAAGAAGTATAAAAAAATGATCTTTTGTTAGTATGTTTGTATGTTGATGATATGATATATATGGGCTCAACGTACTCTATTATATACGATTTCAAATCTTCCATGATGAATAAGTTTGAAATGACAGATTTGGGATTGTTGCACTATTTTCTTGGACTTGAAGTAAAGCAAGGAGAAGATGGAGTTTTCATTTCACAAAGGAAGTATGCCATTGATTTGCTAAAAAGGTTCAATATGCTTAATTGCAAAATAATGCCATCTCCTATGAACGTAAATGAGAAGTTGCAACTTGAAGATGGTACTGAAAAAGTTGATGGAAGCTATTTTAGAAGCTTAGTTGGAGGCCTGATTTATTTGACTCACTCCCGTCCTGATATATCATTCTCTGTTGGAGTTATTTCGAGGTTTATGCATAAACCTTCAAAGCATCATCTTGGAGCAGCTAAAAGAATCTTGCGCTATGTTGCTGGAACTATGGATTTAGGATTATGGTACTCTCGATGTTCTAGTTTTAATTTATATGGATTTTCGGATAGTGACTAGGCAGGATCTTTGGATGATAGGAAGAGTGTCTCTGGGAATTTTTTTACTTTGGGTTCTGCAGCTATTACTTGGAGCTCAAAGAAACAAGCAACAACGGCGTTGTCATCTTCAGAGGCAGAATATGTTGCAGCAACGTCATTATCATGTCAAGCATTATGGCTAAGGAAGATACTTGCAGATCTTTACCAAGAGCAAAAGGAAGCAACAAAAATCTTTTGTGACAATTTATCAGCAATTGCAATGACCAAAAATCCTGTGTTTCCTGGAAGGTCGAAGCACATAGACATTCGACATCATTTCATTCGTGAACTAGTTGCAAAGGGGCTGATTGAGTTGAAGCACTGCAGCACTGAAGAGCAAGCAGCAGATATTCTTACTAAAGCACTTCCTCCGGCAAAACACAATTACTTTATTTTCGGAGTTTGAATAGTGTTTTTGTTCATATTTATCTTTATTGAGAACTGATTCAAATACTCTTTTAAGTTTATTGGCTGGATGAAGTTATTTACTGTGAGTTGAATAAGTCTTTTACTAGAGTTGACAGAGTCTTTAGGACAATTGCTATTTTTTCTAATTTGGTTGCTGTTTTTCTGGTCATTTCCTAGATTTTAGTCAAGTGGGTGTTATGGATAGATATTATCTCTACGAGCTTGTAAGCCTATAAAAGGAACACCACTTTCAGTTAATAAATTAAGCCCTTCTACAGAATATCTCTTTTAGCTTCTCTGCATCTGCTTTAAGTTTTCTAGTTAAAGACAATCTCTTTTTCTATAGAGATATGGTAATGGCTTATGCTAATCCTATTCAATCTTGACTAACAATTTTAGTGAATTGCATGCTGCGTTCTTTGGAATCATATGGTGTTGTGAACAACAATTCAACAAACTAACTGTGGAACTGTACTCACTACTGGTGGTTCAAATGATTCAAGGAAAAGCAAAACCACCATGGAAGCTTCACAAAGACATAGCAGCTATCAAAGAAAAGATATTACATAAAAATATTGAAGTATGTCATTGCTTTAGGGAAGGAAACATTGTAGCTGATTCACTTGCAAAACATGCAACTACCATCATGGAGGACAAGATATATATGTAAGAAAATGATCTGCCTTGCGAGAAAAAAAGATATTTGAGAATGGACAAACTCCAAATGCCTTCCTTCAGGATTAGAGCAACCAAACATCCAGGATGGTTCTTTGAACGGCTAGCTGGTAGGATCACATGGAAGACACATTACACCAGCTAGCACAAGTATAATTTTTTGAGAAATTAGGCTTTCATGCCACTATGAACTGAATGGATTTCCATTCCTTTTGCACAAGGAGGTCGGGCCTAGCTCCCCACCTTTATAATTATTTTATCTGGAATAAAAGTTCCACACTGTGGGTGCATAAAAAAAAAAACTCCCAATAGAAGTCTGTTTAGTCAAACAAGGACACTACCGAAGTCTTTCATTAGCTTTAGAATAATAATCATATTTAGTCCAGAAGTTCAGTTCTTGTTTCTTCCCCTTAAATGTTTATTTATATAAGGTTGTTGGGAAGGATCACCATAACGTGGTTATCAAGTGAAGGCTCTTTCTGTGACATCCTGTATAGTTGAAAGAATCGAAAGAGGTGTCAATAATATTTTTTGATGCTTTAATGTATATGGTAATATATGTATCTTAATAGTTCCATATTCTTGTGCACATTAATTTATCGGTTGCTTTGGCCTGCCAGTCTAATAAACTTTTCCTATTTACTAAACTAAAAATTTATAGTTTGTATGCATTATTACGTATTGTATTATTCTTTTTTGCTTATAACTGAATTGTACCACATGTCACACCACAAGTGTGACGACCCGGCCAGTCGTCTTATGAATTACCACTCCGTTTCCCCTATTTCTGCTTCTTATTGCTTTATTTATCGGTTCTATATGTGATCGGGTTGGTTGGCTCGGGTTCGGAAAGGTTTTGGTAAGGTTTGAGACACTTAGTCTCTTTTGAGGAAGCTTAAGTTGGAAAAGTCAACCGGATATTGACTTATGTGTTAGAGGGCTCGGATGTTAGTTCCGATGGTTCGGATATCGTCGGGAGGTGATTTGGGACATAGGAGTGTGATCGGAATGTGTTTTAGAGGTCCGGAGTAGATTTAAGCTTGAATTGACGAAATTAGAATTTTGGCGTTTTCCGGTTGATAGGTGAGATTTTGATATAGGGGTTGGAATAGAATTTTGAGAGTCGCAGTAGTTCTGTTGTGTCATTTGGGATGTGTGTGCAAAATTTCAGGTCATTCGGATGTGGTTTAGTAGACTTTTTGATCAAAAGCGTAATTTAGAAGATTTTGGAATTCTTAGGCTGATGCAAATTTGGTGTTTTGATGTTGTTTTAAGCATTTCGAAGATTGGAATAAGTTTGAATGATGTTATTGGATATGTTGACATATTTGGTTGAGGTCCCGGGTGTCACACCCCTTTTCACCCCTCCAAAAGATAATGTTTAAAATGTTATGGATTGTGGGTTAAAGAGCTTTTCCAATTAAAATGACAAATTTGAAATAGGGATTATTTTATTTACAGAGTCGCCACTTGGAATTAATTTCTACTGGTGTTCCAAGTCACCTTTTATTTGAATCCCTATTCAAAGGAAGGTTTGACTCTATTATTATTGGTCTGCAAAAACAAAGTCCGGGTAAGGAATTATGTCGACCGGGGAGAAGGTGTAAGGCATTCCCTGAGTCCCGTGGTTCTAGCATGGTCGCTTTATTGACTACATTTGGCTTGAATTAAACTTGGATAAACTGTGGTTTATTTGATTTTTATGCTTTTCTTATGTCTATTTTTTAAAAAAATTAAAGAAAGGATTTGAATAATAATCTACAACTTAACTAATGAGAGAATATTATTGTTATGAGTACTAATTTAAAAGGTGAGAGAAACGAGAGAAAATTATCAATTGACATTGCTTAAAACTAGTAAGATGTGGGCTTGTCTTGACATTGAATGAGGCAGCCCACTATTGGGTTGATGGAGTCAAATGGGCTCATGTCCAAGACAAAATCCAAAAGCCCATATGCTTTTGAACTTTAAATCTGCAGATATGGCCTTTTAAAGCTATGTTACAGATTTGGCCATATCTTGCTATTTGCAATCCGTAGCCAACTATTTACAAAAATAAGTTTTGCAGATTGTCTTTCTAATCTACAACTTAACTACCTTACTAAATAAATATTTTTTAAGAGATAAAACAAAAGATTATTGGGACTCTAAAATATAATAATAATAATAATAATAATAATAATAATAATAATAATAATAATAATAATAATAATAATAATAATAATAATAATAATAATAATAACAACAACTTAGCTTGGTGACAACAAAGGGACAAACATGGCTACAAGGATTCAAATTTTAATATATATGCTCCTTTCAGACAACCAAATGCCAGTGGAATTATATCTAATGCTTTGCAAAATTAAAAATAATTAAAGATGCTTAACACAATTTAATTAACTAACATATCCTTATAACATTATCAAATATTCAAGAGCATATAAAAATGAATTACAATAGAAATAGAAAGATAAAGCTACTAATATTTCTCAGCGTCATTATCTTTCATTCCAACTCGATTTTATGAGTTTACATGGTCCGAAAATTACCTGGACAGCAGAAAGAAGAACAAATACAGCAGAGTCAGCTCTTTCCAAAATCAACAGCATAACAATTAAACGGGCAGCAACAAAAGCAAAAGACAGCGACAACCGGCATTTTCAAACCAAAGAAAATAAACTAGAAATACCCCAGCAAAACAGTACAATTATGTAACTCCAGAAAAATCTTTCAAGACTACTCTATTTTCCTTAAACAAGTTTTTCACTTAAGAATCAACTCACAAAAGCTGCTACGGGATATTATAGCTACTGATTTTTTCTCTTTTTTGTGTGTCTAGAGCTCTCTCAGTAAAATGAAGTGTCCTCCTTTTATATCAAAACAATCACCTATTTTAAAAAAAATTAAAAATCAATCTTTTTGACAGACTTTTCTACAAAATCTGCTCTTAAATTCAAATCAGACTTTCTGGTTCAAATCTTGTCAAGTATTTCAAACAAAATCTGCTCTCCACTATTCAAAGACAGACTTTTATTCAAACACTTTCCAAAGGTCTACATTTTCTTACCAAACAATTTGACTTTTGAGTGTTGTACTCAAAGAGTCTTGAAGTAGTAAATAAACAATCAAACAAGGACCATATACTCTTAAGTATTTTTCACTATCTCACTTTTATCAACACAAAACTATTTTACTACTTCAACAAGTGCAAAAACAGAAAATTTGACATTTCAAACTTCAAAAACTAATGCTAAAATAATTAATAATAGACAAAAATAAGATCTGAAAAAATAAAAATAAAATAAAAAATCAGCCACGAAAAATAATAGGATTTTTACCATTTTATAATTCAAGTGGCCGAAAAAATGGTGGTATGCCAAAAGAGGGTGTTCGGGGAGGTCGCCGGAATTTGACCGCCGGATTTTCATGGTGAAATTGGCATCAATGGCTAGGTCTTGAGGAGCTCTATCCATTGATGCAATTATTGTGGGGTGGTAGTGGTTGGAGCTTCAAGAATTTGGGCAAAAAAGTGACGGAAAAGTTTCCTAGATCTAAGATTCAAGGAGTTTGAGGGATTTTTGAAGGATTTGGTTTGGAGATATGGAAGGAGGAAGTTGTGGAGATTACATGGTGTGAATTTGGAGGTGGTCCGCCGACGGCGGCGATTTCCGGCCGGTTGCGGTGGGCGGAGCTGGGGCGGCGTAGAGAGAGTGAAGAGAGAGAGAAGAGAGAAGAAGGAGAAAATTATTATGGGTGAAAATGAGGATAATTTTTAGATTTTTTAGGCTTTAAATACCTAAGCCAAGAGTGAATGAGATCCATTGGATCAAGATGGAATGGATGGGTATGATTTGATCTTGTTTCATTTAGTGAAACGACGTAGTTTTGATGCAAACTACGTAGTTTCAGACCCTTTCAATGGCAGCCCTTTATCTTGCACTCTTGGACACTTTTTCTTTCAAATTTGGCCAAATTTCTTCCTTAATCCTACTTATTAAACTAATTTTACACAAATAAATTAATTAAATAACTTATTCTAATGATCAATTAACTAGATTAATTCACCAACTGAACAGCTAGTTAATTCATAAAATGCACAAATGAAGAAAGAACTACATTTTTTTAGTATTTTATGACAGGAAATATGCAATTAAAATCACAAAAATTGAGAAAAATAATTAAAATAACAAAACACTAATAACTTTAGAAGGTGTTAAATAGTGCAAAAATTAGGTGCTTACAACTGTCCCTCTTTGCTCGAGAACATGAAGAGTTTTCGTGCAAAGAAAAGTGAATGTCATAGCTAATTTTTGCTCACATGTCACTCCAATGGAAGCAATTTTTTTTTTTGAAAAAAGGGTGACCGAACCTTGCTTCTGAGGCTGCTTACATATCCTTGGCTATAAAGGAATCAAGTCAGTGTAGTTCTGGAAAAATTTGGTAGCTGAGACTACCAGACACTAGAGTTAAGACTGTTTCTGCTGTTGCTGTCGCTGTTGCTATTGCTGTTACTCGCTTCTTACATCAAAAAAGAAAAAGAGAAGAGTACTATATATGTCTACAAACTAAGAGTACAAAATACTTATCTATGCGTCTTCTGGAGTCAAATCTTGTTTCTTGACCTACTCGCTTGCGTTGACCTTAGATTGGATTTTGATACTCTTTGAAGAAACGATTATGACTCAATTTCAGTTGCTTGCTTTCCTGATCTGAAATTGAGAAGATGAATCTTGAGAAGCTGGGTTACTGACACATTGTCAAAGTTAACTCCAACTATCCTGTGATCGAGAAACTGAAACTACAAGCTTTAATCTTCACTTGTGCTATAAGACCATGTATTACTGGAAGGAAATAGAATCAGGTGTTAGCACCATGTATTATTGATAAAGTGTTGAATCCTTATAGGTGAAAAAATGTACGATCTGAGTTAAACTGTATTAAACAACCTGAGCGAAGATTACTTCCACCCGGAAACTATGAGCTGGATCCCCCTAAGCGAAACGGTTCTACCTGGGTTAAGCTACGTAAAACACCCTGAGCGAAGATTACTTCTACCCGGAACTACAAACTAGATCCCCCTAGGCGAAACGGTTCTACCTGGGTTAAGCTACGTAAAACACCCTGAGCGAAGAGTACTTCTACCCGGAAACTAGGAGCTGGATCCCCCTAGGCAAAACGGTTCTACCTGAGTTAAGCTAAGTAAAACACCATGAGCGAAGAGTACTTCTACCCGAAAACTATGAGCTGGATCCCCCTAGGCGAAACGGTTCTACCTGGGTTAAGCTACGTAAAACCCCCTGAGCGAAGAGTACTTCTACCCGGAAACTAGGAGCTGTATCCCCTTAGGCGAAACGGTTCTACCTGGGTTAAGCTACGTAAAACACCCTGAGCGAGGAGTACTTCTACCCGAAAACTACGAACTGGATCCTCCTAGGCGAAACGGTTCTACCTGGGTTAAACTACGTAAAACACCCTGAGCGAAGAGTACTTCTACCCGGAAACTATGAGCTGGATACCCCTAGGCGAAACGGTTCTACCTGGGTTAAGCTAATATAAAACAACCTGAGTGAAGAGTACTTCTACCCAGAAATATGAGCTAGATTCCCCAAGGCGAAAATGTTCTACCTGGGTTAAGCTAATGTAAAACAACCTGAGTGAAGAGTACTTCTACCCGGAAATATGAGCTGGATCCCCCTAGGCGAAAAGGTTCTACCTGGGTTAAGCTAATGTAAAACAACCTGAGCGAAGAGTACTTCTGCCCGGAACTATGAGCTGGATCCCCCTAGGCGAAAAGGTTCTACCTGGGTTAAGCTACGTAAAAACAACCTGAGCGAAGAGTACTTCTACCCGGAAATATGATCTGGATCCCCCTAGGCGAAAAGGTTCTACCTAGGTTAAGCTAATGTAAAATAACATGAGCGAAGAGTACTTCTACCTGGAAATATGAGCTGGATCCCTCGAGGCGAAAAGGTTCTACCTGGGTTAAGCTACGTAAAAACAACCTAAGCGAAGAGTACTTCTTCCTGGAACTATGAGCTGGATCCCCCTAAGCGAAAAGGTTCTACCTGAGTTAAGCTATGTAAAATTAACCTGAGCGAAGAGTGCTTCTACCCGGAACAATGAGCTGGATCCTCTAGGCGAAAATGTTCTACCTGGGTTAAGGTTTGGTGACATTCGTTCTTTTAGAATCACCATTCTGCATGCTATGTTCCTGCTTCAAACAAAGAAATTTTGTGAGTTTTCAAAGTGGTGGTTGGTTTTGTGGCCTTGATTGTTTTGATCACTTGATCTCAGACCTTTCAACTGAAACTGGTTGCTTCCTGAATACCGATTGTCTTTCTAACTCTGGAGAAACTCTAGCTTATCTAGACTTTGTCATGATGATTGGTTGGTGGAACTTAACCTTTTCGACTTTATCTTGCCTTCGTAGGCCTTTTCCTTCTGATTTCTCTTTTTTTCTATTTTCTTTTATATTCTTTTTTTTATCATTTTTTTCTTTTCTTTTCTTCGGAGCATTGGGGAACTTTCGGCTCCTCAAACTTTGCTGCAATGGCTAGTCGCGTGGGACTAACCTTTTCCAAATTTATTTCGCCCTCGTTGGCCTTTCTTTTCTGGCTTCTTTCTCCCAACTTCAAATTCAGAGCATTTGGGATGCCTTGGCTTTTTTCAACTCATTGCCGAGACGGTTAGCCATGTGGGACTCAAACTTTTCAACTTCATTTGCCTTTATAGGCACTCCATTTGATTTTCTCTTTCCAAGAGTTTTGATTTTGAAGCATCGGCTTCCATGGCTAGTCGGGGTCGACTTGATGCCCGTTCGAGGCTGGGTGCCTTTCTGCACATTAGCTCGCACCAAATGAGAACCCTATAAATCAGTCTTGCCATCCTTTATTTGTCTTAGTTTCGGAACAGTGTTAGACCGAAAGGGATTCAAAGAAAACAAATAATGAAATGGAGAATGAGTTTAAAACAAGAAGTGTCCCTTTCGGGGAAAGGAAAGAAGGACTTATCTGGAGTACATGCGGACTTCAATGAATATGACATGCCTGTTGGACTGGATGTCTGATCTGTGTAAACCGTCCGACTCTCAGAAATGCATCACAATTTTTTCCTCAAAATCGAGAAACCTTGCCAGGACTCTGTCGGTGCCGATGGCTGTGAGGATCCTCTTTTCTATCAGGGGCGCCCTTTGCAGGTTTTCACGAGCTGACCTCTATCATTTTTCTTCTCGCCTTATAGTGCTCTTTACGAGTTTTCGCTAACAAGACTCTCTTATTTTTCATTTCTCTTCTTACCATTGCCTCATGGTGCCCGTGTGGGTTTTCACCAATAAGACTCTCTCATTTTATTTCTCTCATTTTTATTACATCGGATCCAAGTAGTCGTATTCTCTGATCCTTGAACATTCTCACCCATTGATTGGAAGGACTTGAAAGGATTTGGGTAAAAATAATTTGGATTGAATTACAAATTTAGAACCATTCAGGCGGGATCATCGCCGTACCATTACAACATCTGCCCCAGTTTCACTTTTGGGGGAATTTGGATTTTTATTTTGGTGTGACTGAACCCCAGAGAGAGGTTGACTACGTATCCTTTCGGAATCAAGTCGAACGTAGTTCAGGGAACTTTTTTTTCTTTCGTTTTTCTGTTTTGTTTTGTTTGCTCTTTCTTTTTCCTTTCCTTTGCCTCTTTTGTTTTTCTTTTTCTTTGTCTTTTCTTCCTCTTTTCTTTTCTTGTACATTTTTTTCATTTCATTTTTCAATAACACTTTCAGGTTCCAAAGAGGGTGATCAAAGAATGGGAGCCGGCTCAAAGGGTTTGCAAAGGGTTGATAGTGTTTGGCTAGCGAGAATGAAAGCCTTCGTCATCCCAATTGGAGAATATTAGTACTATATGGAGGATCCAACATAGTACCTTTTGGCTGCATTTGCATTGATAGTTATTTCAGGGACATTTCCTTCGATGTGTCCCAAGTGCAACACACTCTTTTGGCAGTACTCTTGTTGCAATGTACGGACCTTTCCAATTCGAGAACCAATTTTCCTTCAGTTGTTCCAACTCTTTGTTTAATTTCTTTAAACTTTATCTTCATTTTGATCTAATCTTTGATTCAATATTTCAAGGTCTGACAGCTTTCAGGATTTGGGTGTGAAGTCCGCAAGCATGTCATGTTATTGAAATCTGCATTTAACAGAACTAAAAAGAGAATAAGAAAGAAAAATGACAAGATTAAGAAAAGAGACATTCCTGGAAAATGAAATATTAATTTCATTTGATTTTTTTTTATTTGATTCTTTTTTTCAATTTTTTGAAGATAGAAGGGTTTGCATCAGAAAGTAAGACAATAAGGTAAAACATCCGGATCACACCCTGAGACGACCCGAAGGGTCATCACCGTAGTTCTTCCTTGTTCCGTGCTTTCAAGGCCTTGAAAACCTCGCCTTTAGTTGCCTCGATTGGCGTGCGCAGTTCGGGCGCGTAGCCGGAAAGTTTTGATGTTAGAATATGTGAATTATGTGAAACATTTGATGAATTTTGGTATTAATATGCATAATGTTGACTTCGGTCAACATTTTGGGTAAACGGACCCGGACCTGTGATTCGACGGTCCTGGAGGGTCCGTAGAAAAATATAGGACTTGGGCGTGTGCCCGGAATCAAATTCTTAGGTACCAAGCCCGAGAAATAAATTTTTGAAAGAAATTGTTTTTCTGAAATTTGATATGAAAATTTGAAATGAAAAAGGGGTTAGAAAATATAGGTATTGGATTCGTATTTTGGTTCTGACGCCCGGTACAAGTCTTAAATATGTGTTAAGCACTATCTGTAAAGTTTGGCTAAAAACGGAGATCATATGACGTGTTTCGGACTAAAAATGGAGAGTTTGAGTTATGAAAGTTGAAGAAAGAAAATCATGTGTTTGAGGCTTGATCCTATGTATATGATGCTATTTTGGCGATTTGATCGCACAAGTAAGTCCGTAAGATGTTTTTAAGGTTGTGTGCATGTTTGGTTTGGAGCATCGAGGGCTCGGGTGAGTTTTGAGTGGGGCCCGGGAGGTCTTGCACTTAAGAAAATGCAAGTTCAGGTGTTGCAGACACCAGCGTGGCCGCGGTCATTTCCGCGCGGTCCGCGCTGGAGCCGTGCGGCCGCGATGCATTTTTGTGCGGTCCGCGTGGCTGAGTCTGAGGGTTAGGGTTTCAGGTTAACCAGCACGGCCGCGCACCAAAACAGTGCGGTCCGCGCTGGAAGGGTTCAGAGAAGCCCCACTTATCTCCCACTCGGCGTGGCCGCAACACATTTTTGTGCGGTCCACGCCAGGTCCTCAGAAAATTATACAAGTTCGGAAAAATCTCAGTCATTTTTCACTTTTCAAAAACCCAAAACCTAAGAGGCGATTTTCCAAACAATTTTTTTTCTCCAAAACGATTGGTAAGTGATTTCTAACTTAATTTCTTTATTCCTTAACATCTTTTAACATAATTTCAACTTTAAATCAAAGATTTTCATGGGGAAAATTGGATGTTTTGGGTAGAACCTAGGTTTTCTACAAATTGAGAAGTTGGACCTCAATTTGGGGTCCGATTTAAAAACAAATCATATATTGGGATTCATGGGGGAATGGGTAACCGAGTTTTGGTCCGAACCTCGAGTTTCGATCACGTGGGTCCGGGGGTATTTTTGACCCTTTTTGGGAAAAACCTTGAAAAAAATCTATTTTTCATGCATTGGGGATGATTCATTTAGTAATTATTAATGTGATTAAGTAACTTATGACTAGATTCGAGCGGATTGGTGGTGGAATCAAGAGGTAAAGCTATACTAGAAGCGTGAGTTGAGTTTGGAGCATTCGAGGTAAGTGTTTGTTCTAACTTTGGCTTGAGGGAATAGGATTAGGATGATATTTGCTACTTGCTAATGTGGAGTACGGTGTATAGGCATGGTGACGGTTATCTATGCACCGGAGTCTAGCATGACCGTGAGTCTTGATTGCTTTTAATTCGAATAATGTGACACAAGCTCCTTGTTTATTTGATGAGTTTCACATAATATGAACGGTTGAGGTAAAATTGCGATTGGTGTACTTTTGGAGCGTTAGCTCGAACATGAATGTGTTAGTTGAGGAAGAATGGATTTAAAAAAGGAGAATGTGTTCTGAATACACCCTTGCCGGGTTAAAGGTATTGAGTTATTATTCTCCCCTGAAGGGGTCTACTATATGAAGTCAGATATTATGAACTATATAATGGGATCGTGTGGCATGTCGTCCACTTATATATGATATTATGGGATCGTGTGGCACGCCGTCCACTTATATATGATATTATGGGATCGTGTGGCACGCCGTCCACTTATATATGATATTATGGGATCGTGTGGCACGCCGTCCACTTATATATGATATTATGGGATCGTGTGGCACGCCGTCCACTTATATATGATATTATGGGATCGTGTGGCACGCCGTCCACTTATATATGATATTATGGGATCGTGTGGCACGCCGTCCACTTATATATGATATTATGGGATCGTGTGGCACGCCGTCCACTTATATATGATATTATGGGATCGTGTGGCACGCCGTCCACTTATATATGATATTATGGGATCGTGTGGCACGCCGTCCACTTATATATGATATTATGGGATCGTGTGGCACGTCGTCCACTTATATATGATATTATGGGATCGTGTGGCACGCCGTCCACTTATATATGATATTATGGGATCGTGTGTTCTTGCACTTGTTGTATATATATATGTACATGTTAATTGTGGTAGGTACTGTCTAGCCTCGTCACTACTTTGCCGGGGTTAGGCCAGGCACTTACCAGCACATGGCGTCGGTTGTGCTGATGCTACACTCTGTGCATTTTTGTTGCACAGATCAGGGAGCAGCTTACGGACCGCAGTAGTAGGACTTCTGGGAGCTATCTTCAGTCCAGGGACTCTCGAGGTAGCCTAGCTGGCGTTCGCAGGCCGAAGTCCCTTTCCATGTTTTTCGTTTGTTCATCTTGTATCAGACAAACATGATGTATTTCCTTTCAGACATTGTTTGTAGTATTCTGTAGTAGTCCGTGAGCTAGTGACACCAGACCTTGGGTAGTGATGTGTATTAAACTTCCGCACTTTTGGTTTTCAGTTGCTTTAGATTTAAAGTCTTCCGCTTAAATTTTGTCTCGTTTATTATATTGTTTGAAAGAAAGCAGGAAAGGTGTTTTAAATATTTGGCTTGCCTAGCTCCGATAGTAGGCGCCATCACGACACCCGATGGTGGGAAATCCGGGTCGTGACAAGTTGGTATCAGAGCCCTAGGTTACTTAAGTCTCACAACTCACGGACAAGCTCAGCAGAGTCTGAGGGATCGGTACGGAGACGTATGTATTTATCCCGCAGAGGCTACTGAGTCAGGAAGACTTCACCTTGTTCATTCTTGTCGTGCGATTCTGTTTCTCAAGTACTGATTGTCCTTCCACTCTGTTCTTTCGCAGATGGCGAGGACATGTGCTTCCTCTTCTACCTCGCAATAGCCTGAGCCCCCAGCAGCAGCCCCTATTAGGGGCAAAGGGCGAGGCCGGGGTAGAGCTCAGCCCCGAGTAGCATTTCCAGTGACGGAGCCTCAGGTCGATTTTAAGGAGGAGGTTCCGGCCCCAGCTGTTCCAGTGGGCCCAGCTCAGGTCCCAGAGGGTTTCATAGCCACTCCAGTGCTTCAGGACGCTTTGGTCCGACTGGTAGGCTTTATGGAGGGCATTTTTAGAGCGGGTTTGCTTCCCGTAGCTCCAGCCACATCTTAGGCTGGGGAAGGAGTTCAGAGTCCCGATACTCGTACTCCAGAGCCGGTAGCTCCTCAGGCTCAGGTTCTAGCAGTTCAGCCAGCCGTGGCAGTTCAGCCAGCTGTGGCAGCCCAGCCAGGTATTGCGGCTCAGTCCAGCGATGGTGCGACTATGTCCGTGGATTCTTTGTGGAGGCTTGATCGTTTCACCAAGCTCTTCACAACCACATATAGTGGCACTCCCTCAGAGGATGCTCAAGATTTCATTTTCAGCTGTCATGAGGTTCTACAGACTATGGTCATTGTAGAGACCAATGGGGTCGACTTCTCCACTTTTCGCCTGGCAGGATCCGCCAAGACTTGGTGGAGGGATTTCTGTTTAGCCAGGCCAGCAGGGTCACCATCATTGACCTGGGATCAGTTTTCAGAGTTATTTATGGGGAAGTTTCTCCCAGTTACTTAGCGAGATGCTCTTCGCAGGCAGTTTGAGAGTCTCCAACAGGGTCCTATGACGGTCACCCAGTATGAGACCCGGTTCATTGATCTTGCTCGTCATGCCATTGTGATACTCCCCACCAATAGAGAGAGGGTGCGAAGGTTTATTGATAGGTTGGCCCAGCCGATTCGTGTTCAGATGGCTATGAGTGTCGGTAGTGAGATTTCATTTCAGGAGGCGGCAGATGGTGCCCGCCGGATAGTGATGGCACTTGCTCAGAGAGATGGTCATGGGTCTGATAAGAGGCCCCGTCATTCTGGTAGTCTTGAGGTAGGGATTCTTATGGTAGAGGCCATCCTTCGAAGCCCTTTCAGTCAGCTATCCAGGCTTCTCATGGTACACCAGGTGGTCGTGGTTCTCAGCCGCAGTATTCTAATCAGCAGCTCTTCAGTTCACCATCAGCACCTATCAGTGCACCACCACTTCGTTTTTCTCAGCAGCCGAGGGCTTGTTATACTTACGGCGATGTGAGTCACATTGCCAGATATTGCCCTCGAGCTTCCAGTAGCTCGCAGAAGCAGGGTCCTCGCCCGATGATCCAGGCACCAATTGCCCCACAGCCTGCCCAACCAGTTAGAGGCGGGGGTAGAGGACATAGAGTTGGAGGTAGAGGTCTTAGAGGTAGAGCTCAGACAGCTAGAGGTAGGGGTCAACCAGCAGCAGATCGTCCCAAGGATATGATTCAGGGATGTGGGGCCCAGCCCCATTGTTATGCTTTGCCAGCCAAGCTAGAGGCTGAGTCATCAGATGCTGTGATTACAGGTACTATTCTGGTCTGTGATAGGGATGCTTCTGTGCTATTTGATCCCGGATCTACGTATTCATGTGTCGTCCTATTTTGCACCCTATTTGGTTATGCCTAGTGACTCGTTGAGTATTCTTGTTTATGTGTCAACACCGGTGGGTGATTCTATTGTGGTCGACCAAGTTCATCGTTCTTGTATCGTAGTGTTTGGGGGTCTTGAGACCCGTGTTGATTTGTTGCTTTTGGACATGGTCGACTTCGATGTTATATTGGGGATGGATTGGTTATCCCCGTACCATGCTATCTTGGATTGCCATGCCAAGACCGTGACCTTAGCCTTACCGGATTTACCCCGTTTAGAGTGGAGAGGGACTTCTGGTCATTGTACCCGCAATGTTATCTCGTATGTGAAAGCTCGACATATGGTCGAGAAGGGATGTTTGGCCTACTTGGTGTATGTTCGCGATTCTAGCGCGGAGGCCCCTTCTATTGATTCTATGCCCGTTGTTCGGGATTTTCCTAAGGTTTTCCCTTCAGACTTGCCGGGTATGCCGCCCGACAGGGATATCGACTTTTGTATTGATTTGGCCCCTGGCACTCAGCCCATTTCTATCCCGCCATATCGTATGGCCCCGCCGGAGTTGAAATAGTTAAAGGAATAGCTGCAGGATTTGCTTGAGAAAGGTTTCATTAGCTGTAGGATTTGCTTAAGTTCTCAAAGTGCGAGTTTTGGTTGAGTTCGGTCGCATTCCTGGGTCATGTCGTATCAGTAGCAGGTATTCAGGTAGACCCGAAGAAGATAGAGGCAGTCATGAACTGGCCTCGACCAGCTTCAGCTACGGATATTCGGAGTTTCCTGGGGTTAGCATTTTACTACCGTCGGTTCATGGAGGGGTTTTCATCCATTGCAGCCCCTATGACCAGATTGACCCAGAAGGGTGCCCAGTTTAGGTGGTCAGACGAGTGTGAGGCGAGCTTCCAGAAGCTCAAGACGGCTCTGACTACGACACCGGTATTGGTTCTGCCCACAGGTTCAGGGCCATATACGATCTATTGTGATGCGTCTCGTATTGGGCTTGGTGCAGTGTTGATGCAAGAAGGCAAGGTCATTGCTTATGCTTCGAGGCAGTTGAAGATCCACGAGAAGAATTATCCGGTTCATGATCTCGAGTTGGCAGCCATTGTTCATGCCTTGAAGATCTGGAGGCATTACTTATATGGCGTGACGTGTGAGGTTTACACTGATCACAAGAGTCTTCAGTATCTGTTCAAGCAGAAAGAGTTGAATTTGAGGCAGAGGAGGTGGTTAGAGTTGCTAAAGGATTATGATGTTACTATCTTATACCACCCGGGGAAGGCCAATGTGGTGGCCGATGCATTGAGCAGGAAGTCTGCCAGCATGGGTAGTCTTGCTTATATTCCAGTCAGCCAGAGATCGCTTGCTTTGGATGTTCATGCCTTGGCCAATAGTCTTGTGAGGTTAGATATTTCTGAGCCTAGCAGAGTGTTAGCTTGCACGGTTGGTCGTTCCTCACTATTAGAGCGTATCCGCGAGCGGCAGTTTGAGGATCCCCATTTGTGTGTCTTGAGAGACACGGTGCATCGTGGAGGTGCCAAGAAAGTAACCTTAGATGATGATGGTGTATTGAGATTGCAGGGGCGAGTTTGTGTGCCCAATGTTGATGGGATTCGAGAGCTGATCTTAGCGGAGGCCCACAGTTCTCGGTATTCTATTCACCCGGGCACCGCGAAGATGTATCAGGATCTGAGGCAGCACTATTGGTGGCATAAGATGAAGAAAAACATCGTTGCGCATGTGGCTCGGTGTTTGAATTGTCAGTAGGTTAAGTACGAGCATCAAAGACCCAGTGGTCTATTTCAGAGGATTGCACTTCCCGAGTGGAAGTGGGAGAGGATTACGATGGATTTCGTTACTGGGCTTCCGATGACTCGGAAAAAGTTTGATGCAGTTTGGGTCATTGTTGATAGGCTGACCAAGTCAGCGCATTTTGTTCTTGTTGCAGCCACCTATTCGTCCGAAAGGTTAGCCGAGATTTATATCAGGGAGATTGTTCGCCTTCATGGGGTGCCGTGATCTATCATTTCGGATCGGGGTACGCAGTTTACCTCGCATTTCTGGAGAGCGGTTCAGCGAGAGTTGGGCACCGAGGTTCAGTTGAGTACAACATTTCATCCCCAGACGGACGGTCAGTCCGAGAGGACTATTCAGATTCTTGAGGACATGCTCCGAGCCTGTGTCATTGATTTTGGAGGCTCGTAGGACCAGTTTTTGCCTTTAGCAGAGTTCGCCTACAACAACAGCTACCAGTCCAGCATTCAGATGGCTCCGTATGAGGCATTGTATGGTAGGCGATGTCGGTCTCCAGTTGGATGGTTTGAGCCGGGAGAGGCTCGATTATTGGGTACGAATTTGGTTCAGGAAGCCTTGGACAAGGTCAGGATCATTCAGGATATACTTCGTACAGCTCAGTCCAGACAGAAGAGTTATGTAGGCCGCAAGGTCAGAGATGTTGCTTTCATGGTTGGTGAGCGGGTATTGCTCCGTGTATCGCCTATGAAGGGCGTGATGAGATTTGGGAAGAAGGGCAAGCTCAGCCCTAGGTTCATCGGTCCATTTGAGATTCTTGATCGTATGGGAGATGTGGCTTATAGACTTGCCTTTCCACCTAGCTTGTCATTTGTGCATCCCGTGTTTCATGTATCTATGCTCCGGAAGTATCGCGGGGATCCATCTTACGTGTTGGATTTCAGCACTGTACAATTGGACAAGGATATGTCATATAAGGAGGAGCCGGTGGCTATTCTAGACCGGCAGGTTCGACAGTTAAGGTCGAAGAGTTTTCCTTCGGTGCGTGTTCAGTGGAGAGGTCAGCCTCCTGAGGCATCGACCTGGGAGTCCGAGTCCGATATGCGGTGCCGTTATCCTCATTTATTTCCCGACTCAGGTACTTCTTTCTTTTGTCCATTCGAGGACGAACGGTTGTTTTAGAGGTAGAGAATGTGACGACCCGAAGGGTCATCACCGTAGTTCTTCCTTGTTCTGTGCTTTCGAGGCCTTGAAAACCTCGCCTTTAGTTGCCTCGATTGGCGTGCACAGTTCGGGCGCATAGCCGGAAAGTTTTGATGTTAGAATATGTGAATTATGTGAAACATTTGATGAATTTTTGTATTAATATGCATAATGTTGACTTAGGTCAACATTTTGGGTAAACGGACCCGGACCTGTGATTCGACGGTCCCGAAGTGTCCGTAAAAATATATGGGACTTGGGCGTGTGCCCGGAATCAAATTCTGAGGTCCCAAGCCCGAGAAATGAATTTTTGAAAGAAATTGTTTTTCTGAAATTTGATATGAAAATTTGAAATGAAAAAGGGGTTATAAAATATAGGTATTGGGCTCGTATTTTGGTTCCGACGCCCGGTACAAGTCTTAAATATGTGTTAAGCACTATCTGTAAAGTTTGGATAAAAACGGACATCATATGACGTGTTTCGGACTAAAAATGGAGAGTTTGAGTTATGAAAGTTGAAGAAAGAAAATCATGTGTTTGAGGCTTGATCCTATGTATATGATGTTATTTTGGCGATTTGATCGCACGAGTAAGTCCGTAAGATGTTTTTAAGGTTGTGTGCATGTTTGGTTTGGAGCCCCGAGGGCTCGGGTGAGTTTTGAATGGGGCCCGGGAGGTCTTGGACTTAAGAAAATGCAGGTTCAGGTGTTGCAGACACCAGCGCGGCCGCGGTCATTTCCGCGCGGTCCGCGCTGGAGCCGTGCGGCCGCGATGCATTTTTGTGCGGTTCGCGTGGCTGAGTCTGAGGGTTAGGGTTTCAGGTTAACCAGCGCGGCCGCGCACCAAAACAGTGCGGTCCGCGCTGGAAGGGTTCATAGAAGCCCCACTTTTCTCCCACTCGGCGCGGCCGCAACACATTTTTGTGCGGTCCGCGCCAGGTCCTCAGAAAGGTATACAAGTTCGGAAAAATCTCAGTCATTTTTCACTTTTCAAAAACCCAAAACCTAAGAGGCGATTTTCCAAACAACTGTTTTTCTCCAAAACGATTGGTAAGTGATTTCTAACTTAATTTCTTTATTCCTTAACATCTTTTAACATAATTTCAACTTCAAATCAAAGATTTTCATGGGGAAAATTGGGTGTTTTGGGTAGAACCTAGGTTTTCTACAAATTGAGAATTTGGACCTCAATTTGGGGTCCGATTTAAAAACAAATCATATATTGGGATTCATGGGGGAATGGGTAACCGGGTTTTGGTCCGAACCTCGAGTTTCGACCACGTGGGTCCGGGGGTATTTTGACCTTTTTGGGAAAAACCTTGAAAAAAATCTATTTTTCATGCATTGGGGATGATTCATTTAGTAATTATTAATGTGATTAAGTAACTTATGACTAGATTCGAGCGGATTGGTGGTGGAATCAAGAGGTAAAGCTATACTAGAGGCGTGAGTTGAGTTTGGAGCATTCGAGGTAAGTGTTTGTTCTAACTTTGGCTTGAGGGAATAGGATTAGGATGATATTTGCTACTTGCTAATGTGGAGTACGGTGTATAGGCATGGTGACAGTTATCTATGCACCGGAGTCTAGCATGACCGTGAGTCTTGATTGCTTTTAATTCGAATAATGTGACACAAGCTCCTTGTTTATTTGATGAGTTTCACATAATATGAACGGTTGAGGTAACATTGCGATTGGTGTACTTTTGGAGCGTTAGCTCGAACATGAATGTGTTAGTTGAGGAAGAATGGATTTAAAAAGGAGAATGTGTTGTGAATACTCCCTTGTCGGGTTAAAGGTCTTGAGTTGTTATTCTCCCCTGAAGGGGTCTACTATATGAAGTCAGATATTATGAACTATATTATGGGATCGTGTGGCATGCCGTCCACTTATATATGATATTATGGGATCGTGTGGCACGCCGTCCACTTATATATGATATTATGGGATCGTGTGGCACGCCGTCCACTTATATATGATATTATGGGATCGTGTGGCACGCCGTCCACTTATATATGATATTATGGGATCGTGTGGCACGCCGTCCACTTATATATGATATTATGGGATCGTGTGGCACGCCGTCCACTTATATATGATATTATGGGATCGTGTGGCACGCCGTCCACTTATATATGATATTATGGGATCGTGTGGCACGCCGTCCACTTATATATGATATTATGGGATCGTGTGGCACGCCGTCCACTTATATATATATATATATATCATGGGAACCGGAGTCTCTTCTGCTTATTTCCGATATTTCATTTTTATCTGTTACTCCCCGATAGCATGTCCCCTCCCAGTTTTACTTTGTATTATCTTGTTATTATTTTCTTGCACTTGTTGTATATATATCTGTATAGGTTAAATGTGGTAGGTACTGTCTAGCCTCGTCACTACTTCGCCGGGGTTAGGCCAGGCACTTACCAGCACATGGGGTCGGTTGTGCTGATGCTACACTCTGTGCATTTTTGGTGCACAGATCAGGGAGCAGCTTACGGACCGCAGCAGTAGGACTTCTGGGAGCTATCTTCAGTCCAGGGACTCTCGAGGTAGCCTTGCTGGCGTTCGCAGGCCGAAGTCCCTTTCCATATTTTTCGTTTGTTCATCTTGTATCAGACAAACATGATGTATTTCCTTTCAGACATTGTTTGTAGTATTCTGTAGTAGTCCGTGAGCTAGTTACACCAGACCTTGGGTAGTGATGTGTATTAAACTTCCGCACTTTTGGTTTTCAGTTGCTTTAGATTTAAAGTCTTCCGCTTAAATTTTGTCTCATTTATTATATTATTTGAAAGAAAGCAGGAAAGGTGTTTTAAATATTTGGCTTGCCTAGCTCCGATAGTAGGCGCCATCACGACACCCGATGGTGGGAAATCCGGGTCGTGACACACCCTGAGATAATCCAGATGCAGAAAGGATAGCAAGACTGGCCACTAAGACTCCCGTTTGATGGGGAACTTTCATGCTTGGCGACCATTTTTGGCTTTTCTTCTATCTCGGCAAAGGCTGCAACGACCTTCGGTGCCGGATCAAATTCCTCATCTTCACAAATCATTCTGATCATTGGCCTAATGTTGTGGACATGCAACAAATTGTTCATCACATCAGAAGCTTCTTCATCCCGAAAAATGATTCTTTCAGTTTCAATCAAATCTTCAACTACCCTTTTGAGGGTCCAACGGTCCTCTGTACTATGTCCCGCTGCTCTAGAGTGGTTTTCACATCTAGCATCAGCTCGGTGCTAGGGGGACTCGGGGTTCGGCCATTTCGGGGCCACTGGCTGCAATAGATCTAGCCTGATTAGCTTTTGGAACAAGCTTGAATACGATTCACCAATAGGGGTGAACTGATCCTTTCTGAAAGGCTCTCTTGGGCGAGGATTGTATCGGAGATCATTTGGTTGGGGATTATATGGAGCTGGGTAAGGATGTGTATTTCTGGGAGGTGGAGCTCGGTTTTGTGTATAATATTGTGGCCGCGTGCAAGGTTGCGCGTTCATCACTGCATACCAACAAAACCAACCACCTGAACAGAACCTGACTAATTTGCTCACACCACAACCTCGTTAGTTTTGAGACATTTAACAC
Organism: Nicotiana tabacum; assembly: GCF_000715075.1. Taxonomy (NCBI): domain Eukaryota; kingdom Viridiplantae; phylum Streptophyta; class Magnoliopsida; order Solanales; family Solanaceae; genus Nicotiana; species Nicotiana tabacum. The sequence continues at coordinate 51,518,999 of NC_134087.1, read as the reverse complement.
ATAGGAAATCACACGTTGGGGATGCAATGCACCTAATAGTTAAACATTTCTACCATGTGTTTGAACGGTTGCATGTTTCATCCCGGCCTTAACTAACCCTTTAAGTATGTACCTCTTTTCTTTTATGTCTACCTCTATTTAATCACTCTTGATTTTTTTCGTCTCTGTCGCTTTTTTTTTTGGCATTCTCCTTTTTTTTTGGTCAGTCTTTTATTTTTTGTCACTCTCTTTTTTCTCTCTCTTTTTTTTCTTTTCTTTCTTTTTCTTTAGTTTATTTTTTCCTCAGTTAATTCTATGGTTATGATCGAATCCGATGGGGATTGCCTACGTATCATGACGCTGCATGAATCAGATCATTACGTAGTTCAGAAAAAATCAGGAATAAAGTACACAAACTAACTCTCGTTTTTTACTCATATACAAATAACTCCACGAAAGCTCCTAACAAGGAAAATAATTTTAGATTTTTTATTTTTGGTAGAAAGAAAGGATTCAAAAGAAGAAAGATTTTTTTTTTAGATTTTAATTTTTTTATTGAATTGTTGAATGTGAGACTTCTAAAGAAGAGCGATTTTTTTTTTTGAAATTCGATTTTTTTTTCATTTTATTTTTGGAATTGTTGAAAGAAAGAATTAAAAAAAAGATTTTTTTTTCATTTTTAAAGTTTCTTTATTTTTTGATTTTTTTTGGAATATTTTGAAATAAACACTTCTAAAGAAGAAATAAAATATTTTTGAATTTCGAATATTTTTTTTTCAATTTTTGAAAGAAAAACTTCTGAAGCAGAAAAAAAACATTTTGGAATTCAACAAATTTTTTTTTTTTGGAATTTTCGAATTTTTTTTCATTTATATAATTTTTTGTGATTTTTGAAGAAAAAAAAATCTGATTTTGATTTTTTTTTTGTGGAAGAAACACTTATAAAAGATAAAAGAAGAAAATATTTTTGAATTTTTTTTTTTTGATTTTTTAAAAATTGGGGTCTCTAAGAAATTATTTTCTAAAGAAGGAAGTAAAGGGAAATATATTTGAATTTGTTTTTTGAACATTGGGGGCTGGAACCGATGAGGTTTACCTACGTATCTCACATCCGATGAGAATCAGAGCCGCGTAGTTCGGTAAGATCAAGAATAGAGTTATAAGCTAATTCTTTTGTTTTGGTTGGAATTTTTTGAAAGAAATGCTTTAAAAGAAGAAGGAAAATATTTTTTGATTTTTTTTATTTTTATTTTTGAAAGAAAGACTTCTAAAAAAAATTCATTTGCTTTTGATTTGAACTTTGAGAATTTTAAAAGTAAAATGAAAATATTTCTATTTGAATTTTCATTTGTTTTCTCTTTTTCTAAAAAGGAAAGAAAATATTTTTGCATTTTGGATGTTGTTTCTTAATTTTCTAAAGAGGGACCTTTTAAGAATTTTTTTTTGAATTTCTGAGTTTTTTATTTATTCACAAAAGCACTTCTAAAGAAAACTAAAATATTTTTGGACTTCAATTTTTAAATTTTTTTTTTGAAAGAGAGACTTTTAAACAAGGAATTTTGTTTTCAATTCATTTTTTTTTGAATTTTTTGAGAAAACTACGTCAAAATAAAGGAAACCCATATTTTGGATTTTAATTTTTTATTTTATTTTATTTTCCATATGAAAAACTTCAGAAAGGAGGAAACTTTTTTTTTGAGTTTAAAAACTTCTTTTTTAAAAAAAAAAAATTTCTAAGGAAAGATTTCTAAAGAAGGAACTAAGGGAAACTATTTTTGAATTTTTTGAAAATTGGGGTCGGAACCGATGAGGTTTGCCTACGTATCACACATCCTGTGAGAATCAGACCCGTGTAGTTCGGTAAGACTTGGCCATTTTTATATTATTTTTATTTGGTAAAAAGGAATTACCGGTAAATAGCGTACCGGGAGCAATACTCTCCGGCTTAACTACTGGGCCCTCCCCGTTCTTAAATATGGGTGACTAATAATCCTTCACCGGGAGCCTAGGCCCACCGACTTTATCTCAACAAAGAATGGGGCGCGTATCCACGGTTCCCGAGGTTGTATTCAGAAGACTCAAAGGGGGTGCGCAAGAAGACAATTTATAAAACAGTTCAACAATATCAAAGCGGTAAAGAGCAAGCAAGTAGCACATTATGCCCAAATAGATCACAGTTATATATAAAAAATTAATAAATCCAAATAAAGTCAATGTACAAGCTCGAATTCTGGTTGTCCCCAGTAGAGTCGCCATAGCTGTCACACCCCTTTTTACCCCTCCAAGAGATAATGTGGGTGTTATGGATTGTGGGTTAAAGAGCTTTTCCAATTAAAGTGACAAATTTGAAGTAGGGATTATTTTATTTACAGAGTCGCCACTTGGAATTGATTTCTACTGGTGTTCCAAGTCACCTTTTATTTGAATCCCTATTCAAAGGAAGGTTTGACTCTATTATTATTGGTCTGCAAAAATAAAGTCCGAGTAAGGAATTCTGTTGACCGGGGAGAAGGTGTAAGGCATTCCCTGAGTCCCGTGGTTCTAGCACGGTCGCTTTATTGACTACATTTGGCTTGAATTAACTTTGGATAAACGGTGGTTTATTTGATTTTTATGCTTTTCTTATGTCCGTTTTTATTTATTTTTTAAAAAAAAATTAAGAAAAGATTTGAATAATAATCTACAACTTAACTAATGAGAGAAAATTATTGTTATGAGTACTAATTTAAAAGATGAGAGTAATGAGAGAAAATTATTAATTGACATTGCTTAAAACTAGTAAGATGTGGGCTAGTCTTGACATTGAATGAGACAGCCCACTATTGGGTTGATGGAGTCAAATGGGCTGATGTCCAAGACAAAATCCAAAATTTCATATGCTTTTGGACTTTAAATCTGCAGATATGGTCTTTTAAAGCTATGTTACAGATTTGGCCATATCTTGCTATTTGCAATCCGTAGCCAACTATTTACAAAAATAAGTTTACAGATTGTCTTTCTAATCTACAACTTAACTACCTTACTAAATAAGTATTTTTTAAGAGATAAAAAAAGATTTGAGACTCTAAAATATAATAATAATAATAATAATAATAATAATAATAATAATAATAATAATAATAATAATAATAATAATAATAATAATAATAATAATAATAATAATAATAATAAACTTAGCTTGGTGACAACAAAGGGACAAACATGGCTACAAGGGTTCAAATTTTAATATATATGCTCCTTTCAGATAACCAAATGCCAGTGGAATATATCTAATGCTTTGCAAAAATAAAAATAATTAAAGATGCTTAACACAATTTAATTAACTAACATATCGTTATAACATTATCAAACATTCAAGAGCATATAAAATGAATTATAATAGAAGGATAAAGCTACTAATATTTTCCAGCATCATTATCTTTCATTGCAACTCAATTTTATGAGTTTACATGGTCCGAAAATTACCATTTTATAATTCAAGTTGCCGAAAAATGGTGGTATGCCAAAAGAGGGTGTTCGGGGAGGTCGCCAGAATTTGGGCGGATTTTGATCGCTGGATTTTCATGGTGAAATTGGCATCAATAGCTAGGTCTTGAGGAGCTCTATCCATTGATGTAAGTATTTTGGGGTGGTAGTGGTTGGAGCTTCAAGAATTTGGGCAAAAAGTGACGGGAAAGTTTCCTAGATCTAAGATTCAAGGAGTTTGAGGGATTTTTGAAGGATTTAGTTTGGAGATATGAAAGGAGAAAGTTGTGGAGATTACACGGTGTGAATTTGGAGGTGTTTGGAGGTGGTCCTCCGGCGGCGGCGATTTCCGGCCGGCGGCGATGGGCGGAGCTGGGGCGGCGTAGAGAGAGTGAAGAGTGAGAGAAGAGAGAAGAAGGAGAAAAGAATTATGGGTGAAAATGAGGACAATTTTCAGATTTTTGAGGCTTTAAATACCTAAGCCAAGAGTGAATGAGATCCATTGGATCAAGATGGAATGGATGAGTATGATTTGATCTTGTTTCATTTAGTGAAACGACGTAGTTTTGAGGCAAAACTACGTAGTTTCAGACCCTTTCAATGGCAGCCCTTTATCTTGCACTCTTGGACACTTTTTCTTTCAAATTTGGCCAAATTTCTTCCTTAATCCTACTTATTAAACTAATTTTACACAAATAAATTAATTAAATAACTTATTCTAATGATCAATTAATTAGATTAATTCACCGACTGAACAGCTAGTTAATTTTTAAAATGCACAAATGAAGAAAGAACTATTTTTTTAGTATTTTATGATAGGAAATATGCAATTAAAATCACAAAAATTGAGAAAAATAATTAAAATAACAAAACACTAATAACTTAAGGAGGTGTTAAATAGTGCAAAAATTAGGTGCTCACAGTTGCCCCTCTTTGCTTGAGAACATGAAGAGTTTTCGTGCAAAGAAAAGTGAATGCCATAGCTAATTTTTGCTCACATGTCACTCCAATGGAAGCAATTTTTTTTTTTTGAAAAAAAAAGGTGACCGAACCTTGCTTCCGAGGCTGCCTATATATCCTTGGCTATAAAGGAATCAGGTCAGTGTAGTTCTGGAAAAATTTGGTAGCTGGGACTACCGGACACTAGAGTTAAGACTGTTTCTGTTGTTGCTGTCGTTGTTGCTATTGCTGTTACTCGCTTCTTACATCAAAAAAAAAAGAGTACTATATATGTCTGCAAACTATGAGTACAAAATTTCTATCTATGCGTCTTCTGGAGTCAAATCTTGATTCTTGACCTGCTCGCTTGCGTTGACCTTAGATTGGATTTTGATACTCTTTGAAGAAACGATTATGACTCAATTTCAGTTGCTTGCTTTTCTGATCTGAATTTGAGAAGATGAATCTTGAGAAGCTGGGTTACTGACACATTATCAAAGTTAACTCCAACTATCCTGTGATCGAAAGACATCTTCCTTCTGATGAGAAACTGAAACTGCAAGCTTTAATCTTCACTTGTGTTATACGGACGAGCCTGCAAAACCATCAAAGACAAACAAAAACGAACAAAATTTTTTTGACCCAGTCTGGCACTAGAAAAATTTTGTGAGTTATTAGAGAAATCTGTAAATTATCTAATTTATTGAAAAGGCAGATAGAAGTAGTAGTATAAACTAGCTAAAAGAGATAAAATTTGGTAACGAATGATTGTGTAACCAGGGATCGGTATCCCGTACTACTAAAAGGAATTGTAACCAGGGGTCGGTACCCTATCTTACTGGAAGGAAATAGAATCAGGTGTTAGCACCATGTATTATTGATAAAGTGTTGAATCCTTCTAGGTGAAAAAAGGTTCGATCTGAGTTAAACTGTATTAAACAACATGAGCGAAGATTACTTCTACCCGAAAACTATGAGCTGGATCCCCCTAGGCGAAAAGGTTCTACCTGGGTTAAGCTAATATAAAACAACCTGAGCGAAGAGTACTTCTACCCGGAGTTATGAGCTGGATCCCACTAGGCGAAAGGGTTCTACCTGGGTTAAGCTAATGTAAAACAACCTGAGCGAAGAGTACTTCTACCCGAAAATATGAGTTGGATCCCCCTAGGCAAAAAGGTTCTACCTGGGTTAAGCTACGTAAAACAACCTAAGCGAAGAGTAGCTCTACCCGGAAATATGAGCTGGATCCCTCTACCTGGGTTAAGCTACGTAAAAACAACCTGAGCGAAGAGTACTTCTACCCGGAACTATGAGTTGGATCCCCCTAGGCGAAAAGGTTCTAACTGAGTTAAGCTGCGTAAAAACAACCTGAGCGAAGAGTGCTTCTACCCGGAACAATGAGCTGGATCCCATAGGCGAAAATGTTCTACCTGGGTTAAGGTTTGGTGACATTCGTTCTTTTAGAATCACCATTCTGCATGTTGTGTTCCTGCTTCAAACAAAGAAATATTTGTGAGTTTTCAAATTGGTGGTTGGTTTTGTGCCCTTGATTGTTTTGATCATTTGATCTCGGCCCTTTCAACTGAAATTGGTTGCTTCCTGAATACCGATTGCATTTCTGACTCTGGAGAAACTCTAGCTTATCTAGACTTTGTCATGATGATTGGTTGGTGGAACTCAACCTTTTCAACTTTATCTTGCCTTTGTAGGCCTTTTCCTTCTGATTTCTCTTTTTTTTATATTCTTTTTTTTCATCATTTCTTTTCTTTTCTTTTCTTCAGAGCATTGGGGAACTTTTGGCTCCTCAAACTTTGCTGCAACGTCTAGTCGCGTGAGACTTAACCTTTTCCAATTTTATTTCGCCTTCGTTGGCCTTTCTTTTCTGGCTTCTTTCTCCCAACTTCAAATTCAGAGCATTTGGGATGCCTTGGCTTTTTTCAACTCTTTGCCGAGACGGTTAGCCACGTGGGACTCAACCTTTTCAACTTCATTTGCCTTTATAGGCGCTCCATTTGATTTTCTCTTTCCAAGAGTTTTGATTTCGAAGCATCGGTCGCCATGGCTAGTCGGGGTCGACTTGATGCCCGTACGAGGCTGGGTGCCTTTCTGCATATTAGTTCACGCCAAATGAGAACCCTATAAATCAGTATTGCCATCCTTTCTTTGTCTTAGTTTCGGAATAGTGTTAGACCGAAAGGGATTCAAAGAAAACAAACAATGGAATGGAGAATGAGTTTAAAACAAGAAGTGTCCCTTTCGGGGAAAGGAAAGAGGACTTATCTGGAGTACATGCGGACTTCAATGAACATGACATGCCTTTTGGACTGGATGCTTGATCTGTGTAAACTGTCCGACTCTCAAAAATTCATCACAATTTTTTCTTCAAAATCGAGAAACCTTGCCAGGACTCTGTCGGTGCCAATGGCTGTGAGGATCCTCTTTTCGATCAAGGGCGCCCTTTGCGGGTTTTCACGAGCTGACCTCTCTCATTTTTCTTCTCGCCTTATAGTGCTCTTTACGAGTTTTCACTAACAAAACTCTCTTATTTTTCATTTCTCTTCTTACCATCGCCTAATGGTGCCCGTGTGGGTTTTCACCAATAAGACTCTCTCATTTTATTTCTCTCATTTTTATTGCATCGGATCGAAGTAGTCGTATTCTATGCCTTGAACATTCTCACCGATTGATCGGAAGGAGTTGAAAGGATTTGGGTAAAAATGATTTAGATCGAATTACAACTTTGGAATCATTCAGGCGGGATCATCGCCGGACCATTACAACATCTGCCCCAGTTTCACTTTTGGGGGAATTTGGATTTTTATTTTGGTGTGACTGAACCCCAGAGAGAGGTTGCCTATGTATCATTTCGGAATCAAGTCGAACGTAGTTCAGAGAACTTTTTTTTTCTTTCGTTTTTCTGTTTTGTTTTGTTTGCTCTTTCTTTTTCCTTTCCTTTTCCTCTTTTGTTTTTCTTTTTCTTTGTCTTTTCTTCCTCTTTTTTTGTACTTTTTTTTCTTTTTCTTTTTTTTTTCATTTCATTTTTCAATAACACTTTCAGGTTCCAAAGTGGGTGATCAAAGAATGGGAGCCGGCTCAAAGGATTTGCAAAGGGTTGATAGTGTTTGGTTAGCGAGAATGAAAGCCTTCGTCATCCCAATTGGAGAATATTAGTACTATATGGAGGATCCAACATAGTATCTTTTGATTGCATTTGCATTGACAGTTATTTCAGGGACATTTCCTTCGATGTGTCCCAAGCGCAACGCACTCTTTTGGCAGTACTCTTGTTACAATGTACAGACCTTTCCAATCCGGGAACCAATTTTCCTTCAGTTGTTCCAACTCTTTGTTTTATTTCCTTAAACTTTATCTTCATTTCGATCTAATCCTTGATTTATTATTTCGAGGCCTGACAGCTTTCAGGATCTGGGCTTGAAGTCCGCAAGCATGTCATGTTATTGAAATCTGCATTTAACAGAACTAAAAAGAGAATAAGAAAATGACAAGATTAAGAAAAGAGACAATCCTAGACAACGAAATATTAGTTTCATTTGATTTTTGATTTTTGATTTTTGATTTTTTTCAATTTTTGATTTTTTGTTTTTTTATAGAAGGGTTTACATCGGAAAATAAGACAATAAAGTAAAACACCCGGATTACACCCTAAGATAATTCGGACGCAGAAAGGATAGCAAGACTGGCTACTAAGACTCCCGTCTGATATGGAACTTTCATGCTTGGCGGCCATTTTTTAGCTTTTCTTCTGTCTCGGCAATGGCTACATTGGCCTTCAGTGTCGGATCAAATTCCTCAGTTTCACAAATCATTCCGACCATTGGCATGATGTTGTGGGCAGGCAACAGATTGTTCATCACGTCAGGAGCTTCTTCATCCCGAAAAATGATTCTTTCAGCTTCAATCAAATCTTCAACTGCCCTTTTGAGAGTCCAACAGTCCTTTGTACTGTGTCCCTTTGCTCCAGAGTGGTATTCATACCTAGCGTCAGCTCGGTGCGAGGGGGACTAGGGATTCGGCCATTTCGGGGCCACTGGCTGTAATAGATCTAGCATGATTAGCTTTTGGAACAAGCTTGAATACGATTTACCGATAGGGGTGAACTGATTCTTTCTGAAAGGCTCTCTTGGGAGAGGATTGTATCGGAGATCATTTGGTTGGGGATTATATGGAGCAGGGTAAGGATGTGCATTTCTGGGAGGTGGAGCTCGATTTTGTGTATAATATTGTGGCGGCGTGCAAGGTTGCGCGTTCATCACTGCATACCAACAAAACCAACCACCTGAACAGAACCTGACTAATTTGCTCACACCACAACCTGGTTGGTTTTGAGACATTTAACACATAGGAAATTGCACGTTGGGGATGCAATGCACCTAATAGTTAAACATTTCTACCATGTGTTTGAACGGTTGCATGTTTCATCCCGGCCTTAACTAACCCTTTAAGTATGTACCTCTTTTATTTCTACCTCTATTTAATCACTCTTGATTTTTTTCGTCTCTGTCGCTTTTTATTTTTTTGGCATTCTCCTTTTTTTTTTGTCACTCTCTTTTTTTCTCTCTTTTTTTTCTTTTCTTTCTTTTTTTAGTTTATTTTTTCCTCAATTAATTCTATGGTTATGATCGAATCCGATGGGGATTGCCTGCGTATCATGACGCCGCATGAATCAGATCATTACGTAGTTCAGAAAAAATCAGAAATAAAGTATACAAACTAACTCTCGTTTTTTACTCATATATAAATAACTCCACGAAAGCTCCTAACAAAGAAAATAATTTTGGATTTTTTTTTTGGTAGATAGAAAGGATTCAAAAGAAGAAAGAATTTTTTTTTATTGAATTGTTGAATGTGAGACTTCTAAAGAAGAGCGATTTATTCTTTTTGAAATTCGATTTTTTTTCATTTTGTTTTTTGAATTGTTGAAAGAAAGAATTAATAAAAAAGATTTTTTTTTTCATTTTAAACTTTCTTTTTTTTTGAATTTTTTTTTGGAATTTTTTGAAATAAACACTTCTAAAGAAGAAATAAAATATTTTTGAATTTCGAAATTTATTTTTTCAATTTTTGAAAGAAAAACTTTTGAAGCAGAAAAAAAAATATTTTGGAATTCAACAATTTTTTTTTTTTGGAATTTTCGATTTTTTCTTTTTCATTTATTTATTTTTTGTGATTTTTGTTTGAATTTTTTTTTTTGATTTTTTAAAAATTGGGGTCTCTAAGAAATTATTTTCTAAAGAAGGATGTAAAGGGAAATATATTTAATTTTTTATTTTTTTTTGAAAATTGGGGGCCAACCCTGACGAAGGTTTCCTACGTACCCCACTAAAATTGTGAGAATCGGACCTGCGTAGTTCAAACCAAGACTAGAGCATTTTTATATTATTTTTATTTGGTAAAAACGAATTACCTGTACAAAACTGGGGAATGACTTTTCTTTTTCTTTTTTCGCTCAACTAATTTTCTAAAACCGATCAACAAATGCAAGCAAGCCTTTCAAATTATGCAATAAGTAGCACATAAGTGAACATGATGGTCTCAAAAAGGATATCTGTCTTATACGGACTCGGCCCTGTGCCGAGCTTTGCTAAGTCAAGTACATATGATGCAACAAAATGATCCTACTAGGGATGACCAGTCATGTGGCTTGTTCTTCTATATTTTAAAAGTCCTAGGGGATGAGGCGTATCTAGACTGACCATAAAACGAGCGAACAACTCGAGTTGGGAAGGGGTAGCGTACCGGGAGCAATACTTCTCTGGCTTAACTACTGGACCCTCCCCGTTCTTAAATATGGGTGACTAATAATCCTTCATCGGGAGCCCAGGCCCACCAGCTTTATCTCAACAAAGAATGGGGCGCGTATCCGCGATTTTCGGGGTTGTATTCAGAAGAATCAAAAGGGGTGCGCAAGAAGACAATTTATAAAACAGTTCAACAATATCAAAGCGGTAAAGAGCAAGCAAGTAACACATTATGACCAAATAGATCACAATTATATACAAAAAATTAATAAAGCCAAATAAAGTAAATGTACAAGCTCGAATTCTTGAGTACCTCCCCAGCAGAGTCGCCAGAGCTGTCACACCCCTTTTTACCCCTCCAAAAGATAATGTGTAAAATGTTATGGATTGTGGGTTAAAGAGCATTACCAATTAAAGTGACAAATTTAAAATAGAGATTATTTTATTTACAGAGTCACCACTTGAAATTGATTTCTACTGGTGTTCCAAGTCACCTTTTATTTGAATCCCTATTCAAAGGAAGGTTTGACTCTATTATTATTGGTCTGCGAAAACTCCAGGTAAGGAATTCTGTTGACCGGGGAGAAGGTGTAAGGCATTCCCTAAGTCCCGTGGTTCTAGCACGGTCGCTTTATTGACTACATTTGGCTTGAATTAAACTTGGATAAACTGTGGTTTATTTGATTTTTATGCTTTTCTTATGTCCGTTTTTATTTATTTTAAAAAAAAATAAAGAAAAGATTTGAATAATAATCTACAACTTAACTAATGAGAGAAAATTATTGTTATGAGTACTAATTTAAAAGGTGAGAGTAATGAGAGAAAATTATCAATTGACAATGCTTAAAACTAGTAAGATGTGGGCTTGTCTTGACATTGAATGAGGCAGCCCACTATTGGGTTGATGGAGTCAAATGGGCTCATGTCCAAGACAAAATCCAAAAGCCCGTATGCTTTTGGACTTTAAATCTGCAGATATGGCCTTTTAAAGCTATGTTACAGATTTGGTCATATCTTGCTATTTGCAATCCGTAGCCAACTATTTACAAAAATAAGTTTGCAAATTGTCTTTCTAATCTACAACTTAACTACCTTACTAAATAAGTATTTTTTATGAGATAAAAAAAAGATTATTGGGACTCTAAAATATAATAATAATAAAAACTTAGCTTGGTGACAACAAAGGGACAAAATAATAATAATAATAATAATAATAATAATAATAATAATAATAAAAACTTAGCTTGGTGACAACAAAGGGACAAACATGGCTACAAGGGTTCAAATTTTAATATAAATGCTCCTTTCAAACAACCAAATGCCAGTGAAATTATATCTACTGCTTTGCAAAAATAAAAATAATTAAAGATGCTTAACACAATTTAATTAACTAACATATCGTTATAACATTATCAAACATTCAAGAGCATATAAAAATGAATTACAATAGAAGAATAAAGCTACTAATATTTTCCAGCGTCATTATCTTTCATTCCAACTCGATTTTATGAGTTTACATGGTTCGAAAATTACCTGGACAGCAGAAAGAAGAACAAATACAGCAGAGTCAGCTCTTTCCAAAATCAACAACAAAACAATTAAACGGGCAGCAACAACAGCAAAAGACAGCGACAACCGGCAGATTCAAACCCAAGAAAATAAACTAGAAATACCCCAGCAAAATAGTACAATTATGTAACTCCAGAAAAATCTTTCAAGACTACTCTATTTTCCTTAAACAAGTTTTTCACTTAAGAATCAACTCACAAAAGCTGCTAAGGGATATTATAGCTACTGATTTTTCTCTTTTTTGTGTGTCTAGAGCTCTCTCAATAAGATGGAGTGTCCTCCTTTTATAACAAAACATCAGCTATTTCAAAAAAATTAAAAATCAATCTTTTTGATAGATTTTTCTACAAAATCTGCTTTTAAATTCAAAATGCTAGACTTTTTGGTTCAAATCTTGTCAAGTATTTCAAACAAAATCTGCTCTCCACTATTCAAAGACAGACTTTTATTCAAACACTGTCCTAAGGTCTACATTTTCTTACCAAACAATTTGACTTTTGAGTGTTGTACTCAAAGTGTCTTGAATTAGTAAATAAACAATCAAACAAGTACCATATACTCTTAAGTATTTTTCACTACCTCACTTTTATCAACACAAAACTATTTCACTACTTCAACAAGTGCAAAAACAGAAAATTTGATATTTCAAACTTTAAAAACTAATGCTAAAATAATTAATAATAGACAAAAATAAGATCTGAAAAGATAAAAATAAAATAAAAAATCAGCCACGAAAAAAAATTGGATTTTTACCATTTATAATTCAAGTGGCCAAAAAAATGGTGGTATGCCAAACGAGGGTGTTCGGGGAGGTCGCCGGAATTTGGCCGGATTTTGATCGCCGAATTTTCATGGTAAAATTGGCACCAATGGCTAGGTCTTGAGGAGCTCTATCCATTGATGCAAGTATTGTGGGGTGGTAGTGGTTGGAGCTTCAAGAATTTGGGCAAAAAAGTGACGGGAAAGTTTCCTAGATATAAGATTCAAGGAGTTTGAGGGATTTTTGAAGGATTTGGTTTGAAGATATGGAAGGAGGAAGTTGTGGAGATTACATGGTGTGAATTTGGAGGTGTTTGGAGGTGGTCCGCTGGCGGCGGTGGGCGGAGCTGGGGCGACATAGAGAGAGTGAAGTGTGAGAGAAGAGAGAAGAAGGAGAAAAGAATTATGGGTGAAAATGAGGACAATTTTCAGATTTTTGAGGCTTTAAATACCTAAGCCAAGAGTGAATGAGGTCCATTGGATCAAGATGGAATGGATGGATATGATTTGATCTTGTTTCATTTAGTGAAACGACGTAGTTTTAAGGCAAAACTACGTAGTTTCAGACCCTTTCAATGTCAGTCCTTTATCCTGCACTCTTGGACACTTTTTCTTTCAAATTTGGCCAAATTTCTTCCTTAATCCTACTTATTAAACTAATTTTACACAAATAAATTAATTAAATAACTTATTCTAATGATCAATTAACTAGATTAATTCACCAACTGAACAGCTAGTTAATTCTTAAAATGCACAAATGAAGAAAGAACTATATTTTTTTTAGTATTTTATGATAGGAAATATGCAACTAAAATCACAAAAATTGAAAAAAATAATTAAAATAACAAAACACTAATAACTTTAGGAGGTGTTAAATATTGCAAAAATTAGGTGTTCACATCGGGGGCCTCAGGTGAGTTTCGGGTGGTTAAACAGACCATTTCTAATTGTTGAAAGTTGCAGAAAATCTGCTGAAGTGTTGCAGACAATTGGCCTTTGCGTTCGCGAGTAGGCCCTCGCGTTCGCGAAGGGTTAGCAGGTGAGGCTGATGTTTTGGCCTTCGTGTTCGCGAGGGAGGTCCCACATTCACGAAGGGCTGGGCCATTGAGCATTGCGTTCGCGAGAAGGGGAGCCGCGTTCGCAAAGGTTTGGAGTCAGGAAGCATAGCGTTCACGAGAGGTCAGATGCGTTCACGAAGGAGGAAAATTTGGTCAACGTCAGGTTGTGCTTTGCGAATGCGAGGCTTTGACCGCATTCACGAAGAAGGTTTTAATGTCTGGGCAGAATGTTTAAATAGCCATTGTCCGCGATTTTGGGGCTAACTATCACCATTTATGAGCAATTTTAAAGCTTTTTGAAGAGGATTGAAGAGGGATTCAAGGGGGAACACTTGGAGGTAAGATTTATGGACTTAATACTCGATTATAATGTGGATTCTACCTAATTAATCATGGAATTTAAGCCTAATATTGAAAAACTAGGGCTTGTAATTGGAGACCTAGAATTTGGGATTTGAGGGGCCGTTTGTGGTTGGATTTTGATGCTTTTGATATGAATGAACTCGGGGAGTGATAAGGAGCATATTGGTGTAATTTTTATTGGAATCCGAGACATGGGACTGGGGGTCAGATATGGCCAATTTCGGAATTTGTGTTGTGATTTGATTTCTTTCGAGTGAGCTTTGTTCCTTTACCATATTTTGATGGTTTTGCACTGATTTTGGTTAGATTTGGAGTATCCGGAGGTCGATTCGAGAAGCAAAGGCATCACATGATAGAGATTGGACCGGATAGAGGTGAGTAATGGTTGTAAATGTTGTCCTGAGGGTATGAAACCCTGGATTTCACATCATTGTGCTATATTGAGGTAACACACATGCTAGATGACGAGCGTGAGGTCGTGCACCGTTGGGGATTGTGATTTAGTCCATCCCGAATGACTGTTTTGCCGCGTATTTGACTGAAAATTGTTTGCTATCATCATGTTTTGGGCTGAATGCCATATTTGGGCCTCGTGCCAACTATTTGGAACCTTAGGGGATTTTTACTGATATTTCCTCACTGTTTTGACTTTATACTTGTACTCAGTCTTGCTATATTTTACTGTTTTCATAACTCCGCCATGTTTACTCTATTTTAACACATTAAATGATATTCTAAATGATAATTTGAGCTGAGCATCATGTGTCACTATTGACCGAGTGGCTTATGAGATTCTGACTGAGTAAGGCCGAGGGCCTGTGTTGTGAGAATACACTGATTTTTGATTATGAGGCCGAGGGCCTGAGATTGTATGCCATGAGGTGGCTTGTAGATATAAGGCCAAAAGCCTACTGATTATGCCATGAGATGTCTTGATATTGTGCTTGGGCCGTAAGGGCCCCCTCCCGGAGTCTGTACACCCCCAGTGAGCACAGATACCCATTGTGATCTGAGATATAGCCTGAGGGGCTGGTGTTGTTCCTTGATATTGCCCGAGGGGCGGATTCTATCGACATTGTGCCAGAGGGGCAGATTTTATGTGTTTATCTGTTCTAGCCGCTTTTCATTTAATCGTTTAACTGTTAAATCATTTTATTGTTTCATTGCTTTTACTGGTTTTATACTGCTTCTTTATAGCATGTTGATGTGCTTTTACGTGATTTCTTATCGCTCATTCTTCATTTATTATTATTACTCACTGAGTTGGAGTACTCACTTTACTCCCGACACCCTGTGTGCAGATTCAGGCACTTCGGGTCCCGCTAGCGAGTGTTGACTTCTTCCAGCTCAGGCGGATTCGAAGATTCACTAGGTAGCTACTCGGCGTTCGCAGCCTAGTGCTTCTCCCCTATCTTATTTACTCTGTTTTAGTTCTGCAATAGACTATGTAGACTTTTCCTCTATTTATTCGGATAGTAGATGCTCATGACTGGTGACACCCCGATGTCGGGCTATGTCTATTCCGCAAATTGAATTATTCATCTTTATTTTAGGATTATTATCATGTTAAAGACTTAATTTGTATTATCTTAGTTGCTTAAAAATGAATTGGGTATGTGTCGGCTAGCCTTGTCTTCACGAGAGGCGCCATCACGACCGGATCTGGGTTTAGGGTCGTGACAAGTTGGTACCAGAGCCTAGGTTACATAGGTCTCATGAGCCATGAGTAGGTTTAACAGAGTCTCGCGGATCGGTACAGTGACATCTATGTTTATCCTTGAAAGGCTGCAGAACCTTTAGGAAAACTTCATATTCTTGAAATTCTTGTCATGCGAATCTGTTGATCTGAGTACTAAACTTCTGTTATTCTATTCTCTCATAGATGATGAGGACACGCACTACCGGTCGGGATGGACGACCACCAGTACCACCAGCTGTGGCCACTAGAGGCCGATGATGCGGTTGTGGTCACGGTAGGGGTAGGGGTGTGGCCTGCACAGTAGCTAGGGCAGCACCTACAAATCCACCAGCCGTCCTAGTACAGGATCAGGTCCCAGTTGTGGATGCTCCAGCAGCACCAGCTGTGCCCATTGTGATTCCGGGTCATTAAGAGGCCTTAGCTTAGATTCTGTCAGTATGCATTGGCCTACCTCAGGCGGTCTCAATTACTACAGCTGCAGCTACTTCTCAGGCCGGGGGAGACACTCAGACTCCCACTGCTCGCATACCTAAGTAGGTCGTGTAGGGACTTCAGATACCGGGGGCACATCCAGCCCAACCGGTTGCAGCTGCTCAGGACTATGTAGCTCCTGCCATGCCAGAGGACGAGCAGCGTAGGTTGGAGAGGTTTGGTAGACTCCAGCCTCCCACTTTCAGTGGTGCAGAGGGCGAGGATGCCCAGGGTTTCTTGGACAAGTGTCAGAGGATTCTTCGCACCGTGGGTATTCTAGAGACCAGTGGGGTCGTTTTCACTACTTTTGAGTTTTTTGGAGATGCCTTCACTTGGTGGGAGGCTTATGAGAGGCGTAGGCTTGTTGGTGCATCACCCCTTACCTGGCAGCAGTTCTCCGTTCTCTTTCTGGAGAAGTATGTGTTGCAGTCTCGTAGAAAGGATCTGCATAGGCAGTTTGAATGGTTGTGTTAGGGAGAGATGACTGTGATGCAGTATGAGATGATGTTCTCCGAGTTAGCTCATCATGCTATTATTTAGTTCCGACAAATAGAAAGAGGATTAGGAGGTTTGTGGATGGCCTCACTTATCAGCTTTGTATTCTCATGACCATGGAGAGGGTGTCTGGTGCTACTTTTGAGGAGGTTATGGACATTGCTCGTGAGATTGAGTCAGTTCATCGCCAGGAGCAAGATGAGAGGGAGGCCAAGAGGCCTCGAGGATCTAGTAGTTATGGTGGTGCTTCTTTGAGAGGTCAGTTTCAGCACGGTAGAGGTCGTCCATTCAGGCATGCTCAGATAGCTCGCCCAGGTTATCGTGGGGCATCATCGGGTCATGGTACTCACAGTTCTCATCAGGGCCAGTCATAACTTAGTACCCTTCCAACTTAGAGTTCGTCCCGTGCTCCATCAGTTCAGGGCTCTTCTATGCCAGGTGCATCTGCTAGTCATTCCAGTGCTAGGGGTTCCCTTCCGTCCCCGTCTCCAGAACTCGGGAGTTGCTATGATTGTGGAGAGATAGGTCATATGTGGAGGCAGTGTCCTCGTCGTCTTGCGGGTTCATCTCAACAGAGGAGTCAGCTATCGGCTTCAACACCAGTTACTTCACCACCACCCGCCCAGCCAGCTAGGGGTGGAGGTCAGTCAGCTAGGGGTCGCCCTAGAGGGGGAGGTCGATCAGGTGGCGGTCAGTCCCATTTCTATGCACTTCTAGCTAGACCCGATGCTATTGCTTCTGATGTTGTTATTACAAGTATTATCTCAGTCTGCCACAGAGATGCTTCTGTATTATTTGATCTCGGCTCCACCTTTTCTTATGTGTCATCATACTTTGCTCGTTATTTGTATACGCCCCTTGAGTCTCTTGTTTCACCTATTCATGTATCTACTCCGGTGGGCGATACTATTGTTGTAGATCGTGTGTACCGATCGTGTGGTGACTATTGGGGGTCTGGAGCCCCGAGTGGATCTGTTGCTATTTTGTATGGTAGACTTCGATGTTATCTTGGGCATGGATTGGCTATCTCTGTGTCATGCTATTTTGGACTATCATGCTAAGACAGTGACATTGGCTATACCGGGTGTTCCACAGATTGAGTGGCGAGATTTGACTGATTATGTTCCTAGTAGGGTAATCTCATTCTTGAAGGCCCAGCGTATGGTTGGGAAGGGTTGTCTTTCGTATCAAGCCTTTGTGAGGGATGTCGGTGCAGAGACTCCCAGTATTGATTGTGTTCCAGTCATGAGGGAGTTTCCTGATGTGTTTCCTGCAGACCTGCCGGTCATGCCACCGAACAGGGATATTGATTTTGGTATTGACCTGGTGCCGGGCACTCAACCCATTTCTATTTCTCCGTATTGTATGGCACCAGTGGAGTTGAAGGAGTTAAAGGAGCAGCTTCAGGAACTCCCTGATAAGGGGTTCATTCGGCCTAGTGTTTCGCTTTGGGGTGCGCCGGTTCTATTTATGAAGAAGAAGGATGGCACTATGAGGATGTGTATTGATTATAGGCAGTTGAACAAAGTAACAATTAAGAGCAAGTATCCTTTGCCTCACATTACTGATTTATTCGACCAACTTTAGGGAGCGAGAGTGTTCTCCAAGATTGATCTCCATTCAAGTTATCACTAGTTGAAGATCAAGGACTCAAATATTCTTAAGACAACTTTCAAGACCCAATATGGTCATTATGAGTTCTTGGTGATATCTTTTGGGATGACCAATGCCCCAGCAACGTTCATGCATTTGATGAACAATATGTTCCGGCCTTATCTCGACTCGTTCGTCATAGTCTTCATTGATGATATTCTGGTATACTCGCGTAGTCAGGAGGAGCACGCAGAGCATTTGAGAGTTGGGTTGCAGAGATTGAGGGAGGAGAAACTTTATGCAAAGTTCTCCAAGTGTGTGTTTTGGCTTAGTTCAGTGGCTTTCTTGGGGCATGTGGTGTCCAATGAGGGTATTCAGGTTGATCCAAAGAAGATAGAGGCAGTTTAGAGTTGGCCTAGACCGTCCTCAGCCAGAGAGATTCGCAGCTTTCTTGGTTTAGCGGGTTATTACCGCTGGTTTGTTCAGGGATTCTCATCTATAGCACCGCCCTTGACCAAGTTGAATCAGAAGGGTGCTTCATTTTGTATGGTCGGATGAGTATGAGGAGAGCTTTGAAAAGCTCAAGACAGCCTTGATCATAGCTCCAGTGTTAGTTTTACCATCAACTTCAGGTTCATAGACCGTGTATTGTGATGCTTCGAGAGTTGGTATTGGGCGTGTATTAATGCAGGAGGGTAGAGTTATTGCTTATGCTTCTCGCCAGTTAAATCCCCATGAGAAGAACTACCCCGTTCATGATTTGGAGTTGGCTGCCACTGTTCACGCGCTGAAGATTTGGAGGCATTATTTGTATGGTGTGTCTTGTGAGGTGTTTACTGATCATCGTATCCTCCAGCACTTGTTCAAACAGAAGGATCTCAATTTGAGGCAGCAAAGATGGTTAGAGTTGCTAAAGGATTATGATAACACTATATTGTACCATCCGGGGAAGGCCAATGTGGTGGCCGATGCTTTGAGCCGAAAGGCAGTGAGTATGGGGAGTTTGGCTTATATTCTAGTTAGGGAGAGACCTCTTGCAGTTGATGTTCAGGCCTTGGCCAATCGGTTCGTGAGGTTAGACATTTCAGAGCCTAGTCGGGTATTGGCTTTTGTGATTTCTCTGTCTTCCTTATATGATCGCATCGGAGAGTGCTAGTATAATGATCCTCATTTGCTTGTCCTTAAGGACAGAGTTTAGCACGATGATGCCAGAGATGTGACTATTGGTGATGATGGGGTGTTGAGGATGCAGGGCTGGATATGTCTGCCCAATGTAGATGGGCTTCGAGAGTTGATTCTAGAGGAGGCCCATAGCTCATGGTATTCCATTCATTCGGGTTCCGCGAAGATGTATCAGGATCTGACACAACATTATTGGTAGAGGAGAATTAAGAAGGACATTATGGGATTTGTAGCTCGGTGTTTCAATTGTCAACAGGTGAAATATGAGCATTAGTGACCGGGTGGCTTGCTTCAACTGATGGATATTCCAGAGTGGAAGTGGGAGCAGATCACCACGGACTTTGTAGTTGGGCTCCCACGGACTTTGAAGAAGTTCGATGCTATTTGGGTGATTGTGGATCGGCTGACCAAGTTCGCGCACTTCATTCCTGGAGATTGTTCGTTTGCATGGTGTCCCAGTTTCCATCATTTCGGATAGGGGCACTCAGTTTACTTTGCAGTTTTGGAGGTCTGTGCAGCGAGAGTTGGGTACTCAGGTTGAGTTGAGCACAACTTTTCACCCTTAGACAGACGGGCAGTCCGAGCGCACTATTTAGATATTGGAGGACATGTTGTGTACTTGTGTTATTGATTCAGAGGGTCATGTGATTACTTTCTACCACTTGCAGAGTTTGCTTATAACAACAACTACCAGTCAAGTATTCAGATGGCTCCATATGAGGCTTTGTATGGGAGGCGATATAGATCTTCAGTT
Source organism: Nicotiana tabacum (assembly GCF_000715075.1). Classification (NCBI taxonomy): domain Eukaryota; kingdom Viridiplantae; phylum Streptophyta; class Magnoliopsida; order Solanales; family Solanaceae; genus Nicotiana; species Nicotiana tabacum. The sequence goes on along the minus strand of NC_134087.1, from coordinate 51,498,914 downwards.
GGTTGGTTTGAGCCGGGTGAGGCTAGGCTATTGGGGACAGACTTGGTGCAGGATGCTTTGACAAGGTGAAAGTGATTCAGTAGAGGCTTCGTACAGCGCAGTCAAGACAAAAGAGTTATACTGACCGGAAGGTTCGGGATGTGTCCTACATGGTTGGTGAGAAGGTTCTGTTGAAAGTTTCGCCCATGAAGGGTGTTATGAGGTTTGGGAAGAAGGGTAAATTGGGTCCTCGGTTCATTGGGCCTTTTGAGATGCTTCGGAGGATTGGGGAGGTGGCTTATGAGATTGCTTTTCCACCCAGCTTGTCAAGTGTGCATCTGGTATTTCATGCTCCGAAAGTATATTAGGGATTCGTCTCATGTTTTGGATTTCAGCACGGTCTAGTTAGATGATGATTTGACTTATGATGTGGAGCCAGTAGCTATTTTGGGGCGTCAGGTTCGAAAGTTGAGATCAAAGGATATAGCTTCAGTGAAAGTGCAGTGGAGAGGTCAGTTCGTGGAAGAGGCTACCTAGGAGACTGAGCAGGAGATGCAGGGCAGATATCCTCACCTGTTTGAGGCTTCAGGTATGTTTCTTGACTCGTTCGAGGACAAACGTTTGTTTAAAAGGGGGAGGATGTTACGAACCGGCCAGTCATCTCATGAGTTACCACTTTGTTTCCCCTATTTCTACTTCTTATTGCTTTGTTTATCGGTTCTATATGTGATCGGGTTGGTTGGCTCGAGTTCGGAGAGGTTTTGGTAAGGTTTAAGATACTTAGTCTCTTTTAAGGAAGCTTAAGTTGGAAAAGTCAACCGGATATTGATTTATGTGTTAGAGGGCTCAGATGTGAGTTCCGACAGTTCGGATAGCTTCGGGAGGTGATTTGGGACTTAGGAGCATGATCAGAATGTGTTTTGGAGGTCCGGAGTAGATTTAGGCTTGAATTGGCGAAATTGAAATTTTGGCGTTTTCCGGTTAGTAGGTTAGATTTTGATATAGGGGTCGGAATGGAATTCCGGGAGTCGCAGTAGTTTTGTTGTGTCATTTGAGATGTGTGTACAAAATTTCAGTTTGGTAGATTTTTTATCAAAAGAGTAATTTAGAAAATTTTGGAATTCTTAGGCCAACTTCTGGATTTGTGTTGTAATTTGATTTCTTTCGAGTGGGCTTTGTTTCCTTAGCATATTTTGAAGGTTTTGCACTGATTTTGGTTAGATTTGGAGCATCCGGAGGTCGATTCGAGAGGCAAAGGCATCACAGGCTAGAGATTGGACCGGATAGAGGGTATGAAACCCCGGATTTCATCGTTGTGCTATATTGAGGTGACGTACACGCTAGATGACGAGTGTGGGGTCGTGCACCATTGGTGATTGTGACTTAGTCCATCCCGAATGACTGTTTTACCGCGTATTTGACTGAAAATTGTTTGCTATCATCATGTTTTGGGCTGAATGCCATATTTGGGCCTCGTGTCAACTATTTGGACCCTTAGGGGATTTTTACTGATATTTCCTCACTGTTTTGACTTTATACTTGTACTCGGTCATGCTATATTCTACTTTTTTCATAACTCCTCCATGTTTACTCTGTTTTAACACATTAAATGATATTCTAAATGATAATTTGAGCTGAGCATCATGTGTCACTATTGCCCGAGTTGCTTATGAGATTTTGATTGAGTAAGTCCAAGGGCCTGTGTTGTGAGGATACACTGATTTATGTTTATGAGGCCGAGGGCCTGAGATTGTACGCCACGAGATTACTTGTTGATATGAGGCCGAGAGCCTACTGATTGTGCCACGAGATGGCTTAATATTGCGGTTTTATACTGCTTCTTTATAGCATGTTGATTTGCTTTTACGTAATTTCTTATCGCTCAGTCTTCATTTATTTTTATTACTCACTGAGTTGGAGTACTCACTTTACTCACTGCACCCTGTGTGCAGATTCAGGCGCTTTGGGTCCCGCTAGCGAGTGTTGACTTCTTCCAGCTCAGGCGAATTCAGAGATTCACTAGGTAGCTACTCGGCGTCCGTAGCCCAGTGCTTCTCCCCTATCTTATTTACTCTGTTTTAGTTCTGTAATAGACTATGTAGACTTTTCCTGTCTTTATTCGGATAGTAGATTCTCATGACTGGTGACACCCCGATTTTGAGTTATGTCTATTCCGCAAACTGTATTATTCAGCTTTATTTTGGGATTGTTATCATGTTAAAGATTTAATTTGTATTATCTTAATTGCTTAAAAATGAATTGGGTGTGTCGGCTGACCTTGTCTTCACGAGAGGCGCCATCGCGACCGGGTCTGGGTTTAGGGTCGTGACAAGATTTCTTACCTCAAACAATAGTTTATTAAGTTCCATGCAATATTTCACCCGTAGGCTAGAATATGACACTACACACCACGATGAGTATTGTCGTGAATAAATAGTATTCCACTTACTTTTTCTTTTGTTGATCTCTAATATTTCTAATGGATTTTGTTGAGGAAGTGAGTCTTTAAAATATTATAAGTTCCTCACTTTTACTTTTTGTTAAAAACATATGGATCAACTTTTATATTCTACATAAATTAAAATTAGTTCGATGAAAAAAGGACATAAACGTTATGTATACGGGTAAAATCGAACCCACTGTGCACATCGATTTACAAGTGAGGCAAATGGAGCAGGGACGCGAATGTAAGGAATCAGAGTCAGAGTGAGGAGCCTATCATATTGGGGCTCGAGCAGAACACTTGCCCTCGAGGACATCGGGACCACGTCCTCCGGGTCCGGTTCAAGTTCCCAGACTTCTGAGAACATGACCAAACAACCGCACATGACTAACAATGGACCGTGATGTTTGTGCCCAACCGAATATCACGGTGTGAACCTCAGCCTGTATCGATAGAAAATCAGTGATTAGCAAAAAGAAAGATTTTTACCTTTCTTAGGATTGTACTTAAGGTAAAACTCTCCTACTATATAAAGGGTAAGCTTATTATTTATTTGAGACATTGTAACGCACATACCAAGGCAATTTACTTCTATTCTCTCTATTTCTAAAAGTTATTCAATGTTCTTATTTTTTTTCATAAGTTCTTCATAAGCGCAAGCTTGGAACTGAAGACAGGCTCCTAGTTAAGTCATAAACCGAGCTCGGAATCACTCTTATCATTGGTTTGGCCATTTGTTACATCTTTTATTTGCTTAATCTAACGTCATAGAATCACTTTTATTGAATTAATCCATATATTCTTAAAATTGTGTATAAATTCAATTGTTATCCGTTTTTAGGGTAAATAGTTTGGCGCCCACTGTGGGGCTAAGGATAATAGTGGTAATTTGATAAAAAAATTCATAACACACTTTATTTTACGCTTGTTCTTTGAGATTTTAATTTTAGGTCAATTTAAGAATGTCATACACTTAATCTACTCATTTTAACATTAATGCTGAGTTTGGCCACCATGGCGAGAACAACAATATAGGTCCCAGCAACTAGGTGCCCCCTGTTGACCCCTACGGAGTCCCGATCGCATACCCAATTGATGCCAACTCAGATGTGGGCATCGATGCAAACTTGCCTACCGACCCAGAAAATAGCATTCGTAGAAGAGCCCAATTAGTAGCCCGGGGTACGCATGACGATGAAGGCAATGGGATTAATTTACGGGTGATCTTCGAAATGTTACAAGCTCAGCAGGCGGTGATAGCCCAGTTATAGAACCAAAGCCGCGCCCTCCGCAGAGTTGAGCCCGAACCATCCCGGAGGAACACCAGAAGAAATTAAAAAACCACGATAAGGTCGAGTGAAGTTGAACCCTAGACCAACCCAAATAATAAAGATGCTTGAGGAACTGACAAAAAGGGTGGAATCGGGGGAAAAGAATATCGAAGCCAGTGACAAAAAAGCGAAGACCTATAACTCCAGGGTTGAACAAATCCCAGGAGCACCCCCGATATTGAAAGGCCTTGATTCCAAGAAATTTGTCCAAAAGCCTTTCCCTCCAAGCACTGTACCGAAGCCAATCCCGAAGAAGTTTTGTATGCCTGAAATTCCAAAGTATAATGGAATCTCCGATCCGAATGAACGCGTGACCTCCTACACGTGTTCCATTAAGGGAAACGACTTAGAAGATTACGAAATTGAGTCAGTTTTGCTGAAAAGGTTTAGAGAAACCCTGTCGAAAGAAGCAATGATATGGTATCATAACTTACCCCCTAATTTCATTGATTCGTTCGCTATGCTTGCAGATGCCTTCATAAAAGCTCACACTGGGGCCATCAAGGTCGAGACCATAAATTCGAACCCTTTTCCAAGTGAAACAAAGAGATAACAAAATGCTTTGGGAATTCGTGTCGAGGTTTTCAAATGGAATGAATGTATCTGCCTCCGATTGCGGACGATTGGGGTGTTCAGGCATTCACTCAAGGACTCAACCCCCAAAGCTCCTTGGATTCACAGCAGTTGAAACAAAATTTGACAAGGTACCCATCAGTAACTTGGGCTGACATCTATAACAGGTACCAATCGAAAATCAGAGTCGAGGATGATCAGCTCGAGGTCCCCTCCGAGTCCATGTATCCCATCAGAACTAGTGACAGACCTAAAAGATTCATCGACCATGAACTAAGACCGAACAATGATCAGTATTAACCATAAAGCGGAAATTGAAGGGGTAGCGGATTTGGGCATAACCCTGCGAAGAATGAAAAAAAGAGCGATCGAGGTCACAATAGTCGAGGCTCATGAGTAAAAATGATTTCAATAGGCCACTAGGGGAGAGAGAGGCATTGAGATTATTAGAATACAACTTCAGTGTCGATGGCTCCGGCATCATATCTGCCATCGGACGCATCAAAGATACCAAGTGGCCTCGGCCATTACGATTCTATCCTTCCCAAAGGGACCCCAGCCTGATTTGTAAGTATCATGGCACTCACAACCACATGACAGAAGACTGCTGACAACCAAGAGAAGAAGTAGCTTGGCTATTCAATAACGGGCACATTCGGGAATTTCTGATTGATCGAGCCAAATCAGGAATAGGGACTCCAACAAGCAGACCGAGAAAGAGGAACCTCACCATGTCATCAACATGAATATTGGTGGATTCAACATCCCCAAGGGGCCAATGCTAAAATGCACTAAGATGTCCATTAAAAGGGAAAAACAAACTCGAGATTACATGCCGGAGGGGACCATATATTTCAATGATGAGAACGCTTAAGGCATCGTGCAACCGCATAATGATGCACTGGTAATATCTGTACTCATAAGTAAATCTCGAGTTAAGCGTTTGTTAATTAATCTAGGTAGCTCGAACAATATCGTCAGATCGAGGGTCACAGAGCAGCTGGGTCTACAAGACCAAATAGTACATACATCCACATTTTAAACGGATTCAATATGGCATGTGAGACTACTAAAGGGGAGATAACCCTACCGGTGAACACCATCGGGACCATTCAGGAAATGAAGTTCTATGTGATTGAAGGGGATATGAGATATAATGCTCTATTCTAAAGGCCATGGATTTACAAAATGAGGGCAATACCCTCGACACTACACTATGCACTGAAGTTCCCCACACTGAGAGGAATCAATATGGTTTGCAGAGAGTAGTTGGCCGCAAAGAAATGTTCACGGTCGATGAGTTGATCTGGATGTCAGCACCCTCGACATCAAAGAACTCGTAGCCAGTTAGGAAGGAAAGAACTAAATAGCAATCACCAACACCGGAATCGACCGAAGTGGATAAACAAGAGTGGGTGAGGATGATGATTATGGAGTTCCTAGGTCGTTCATCACCCTTGACAATTCTGATGCCACCAAATCAACGGTTGAGGAGCTGGTGCAAGTCATACTGATCGAATACTTGCCCGAACTAAAGGTATACCTTGGCATAGGGTTAACCCTCGAGCTCAGGAAAAAACTCATTAATATCCTTATAGCTAATGTAGATTATTTTGATTGGTCCCATATAGACATGATAGGGATCCTGCCAGAAATAACCACTCACAAGCTAAGCATGGATCTGAAGTTCCGCCCAATTAAACAGAATAGAGGGCCTTAGTACAAAGTCAAGCATGCATTCATCAAAGACGAGGTATCAAAACTCCTTAGAATAGGTTCTATTCAGGAAGTCAAGTACCCAGATTGGTTGGCTAACATAGTGATAGTGCCTAAAAAGGGAAATTAATTAAGATTATGCGTAGATTACAAAGACTTCAACAAGGCATCCCCCAAGGAATCTTTTCCTTTGCCTAACATTGATCGCATGATTGATGCAACAGTCGGGCATGAGATAGTTAGCTTTCTCGATGCCTATTTCGGGTACAACCAAATCTGAATGGACCAGGCGATCAAGAAAAAACTTCCTTTATCACAAAATTCGACACCTATTGCTATAATTTAATGTCGTTATGACTAAAAAATGCCGGTGCCATCTATCAATTCCTAGTAAATCGGATGTTCGAAAAACAAAAGTAAACAATGGAAGTTTACATTAACGACATGTAAGTTAAGTTCCTGCAAGCAGAGGGCCATTTAAAACATTTACAAAAAACCTTTGATATATTAAAGAGATACAATATGAAGCTGAACCTCGAAAAATGTGCATTCGAGGTCGGATCCAGAAAATTCCTCGAGTTCATGGTGTACAACTGAGGGATTGAGATCAATCTTGATAAAATCAAAGCTATAGAAGATATCACCATGGTGGATAGTGTCAAGGTCGTTCAAAGGTTAACCAGGCGCATAGCCGCCCTGGGCCGTTTCATATCAAGGTGTTCCGATAAGAGCCATTAGTTCTTCTCATTATTGAAGAAGAAGAATAATTTTTTGTGGACCCCTTAGTGCCAACAAGCTTTGGAGGAACTCAAACGGCACCTTTCGAATCCACCCTTACTCAATACTCCGAAGGCAGATGAGCAGTTCTGCCTATACTTAGCGGTATCCGAGATAGCAGTAAGTGGATTCTTAGTTCGGGAAGAGGAGGGTACGCAATTTCCTATATATTATATTAGTAGAACTCTAAGCGAGGCCGAAAAAAGGTATCCTCACCTAGAAAAATTGGCGCTTTCTTTGCTAAGTACCTCTAGAAAGTTAAAGCCATATTTTAAATGACACCATATATGCATCGTAACTTCTTACCCACTGAAAAACATAATGCACAAACCCGAGCTCTCAGTCCGGTTGCCAAATAGGCTATAGAAATTAGTATGTACGATATCGAATATCGAACCGAACCACCATCAAATCACAAATTTTAGCAGACTTTATGGCTTACTTTAACCTTGGGGGCTTCCTTGGGAATCTGGACCCTCTTTACAGACGGTGCCTCGAACGCAAAGGGGTTCGGACTCGACATCGTGGTGAAGCCACCTACGGGTAACGTAGTTAGGAAATCTATTACAACTGTGAAATTGACTAACAATAAGTCCGAGTAAGACTCCATGATTGCAGGTCTTGAATTGGCTAAAAGCTTGGGGGCCAAAGTGGTCCAAGGTAGGTGCGACTCCCTTCTTGTGGTAAATCAAGTCAATGGCAAATTCGAAGTAAACGATGAATGAATAGGAAGGTACTTAGACAAATTATGGGTAACGCTGCATCGATTTAAGGAATGGACCCTGCAACACGTACCCCGGGATCAAAATAACGAAGCCGATGCTCTAGCTAACTTGGGGTCATCGGTTGATGACGATGAATTCAGCTCAGGAACGGTCGTACAACTTATGAAATCGGTAGTGAAAGAAGGCCACGTCAAAATAAACTCAACAAGTTTGGCTTGGGGCTGGAGAAATAAGTATATAGACTACTTGAAGACTGAGAAATTGCCCTCAGATCCTAAAGAATCGAGAGCTCTGTGCACGAAGGCGGCCAGGTTTAGCTTGTCCAAAGATACCCTAATAAAAGAACATCCGGCAGCCCGCTCGCCATATGCTTGGGGCAGGGAGACAACGAATATGTTTTGAGGGAAGTTCATAAAGGCACCTGCGGAAATCATTCGGGGGCAGAATCTTTGGTTCGTAAAATAATCAGAGTCGGCAATTCCTGGATTGACATGGAGAAAGATGCAAAGGATTTTGTACAGAGATTCAATGGTTGTCATAAGCATGGACCGATGTTCCATCAGCTCGGAGAGCTACTACACTCGGTCTTCTCACCTTAGCCGTTCATGAAATGAGGAATGGACATTGTCGATCCCATGTCGTGGGCACCTGGTAAAGCTTAATTCATATTATTTATGATTGACTATTTTTCTAAAAGGATCGAAGCTCAGGCATTCGAGAAAGTCCGGGAAATAGAAGTCAACAATTTTATTTGGGACCACATAATATGCCAATTCGGGATATTAGCTAGGATCGTGTGTGATAACGGGAAAGAGTTCATCGACAACAAGGTAAGTAAGTTTTTTCGAAGACCATAGGTCAAAAAGATTTTAACTACACCCTATCACCCTAGTCGGAACGGACATGCAAAATCTACAAACAAGACCATACTTCAAACTTGAAGAAAGGGTTGACCGATGCCAAAGGGAAATCGAAGGAAATTCTGCGCTAAGTCTTATGGGCATACCATACAACCTTGAAATCTAGTACCGGGGCCACTTTGTTTTTATTGGTCTACGATGTCGAAGCACTAATACTGGTCGAAGTGGGAGAACCGAGCATCAGGTTCCTATATGCGACTAAAGAGTCAAATGGTGAAGCCATGAACACGAACCTGGAGCTATTGGATGAGAGGCGCGAGGTGGTCCTAGTCCAATTAGCTGCTAAGAAGCAGCAGATAGAAATTTACTACAACCGAAGAACTAACCTCCGACACTTCAATATCGAACACTTGGTGCTAAGAAAACTAACACTGTGCACCAAAAACCCAAACGAAAGGAAGCTGGGGCCGAATTAGGAGCGGCCATATCAAGTCATTAGCATTACCGGCAAAGGCTCGTACAAAATTGAACCAGGAAATAGTGCGCAACTACCGAACAACTAGAACGTGACACACTTAAAGCGGTATTACTGTATTGGGAAAAAATTAAATTTATATATGTTGAGACACGTGGACTGGTCAAATGTCAAAGAATTATAATTAGTCAAGAGTCACGGGCAACAATAGAAATGAGCAAAGGCAAAGGAAGAGGCACGGGAAGAATTCAGTGCCCGTACCTATTTAGATCATTTATCAAAAGGAACGGATCTGACCATAATAAAGAGCGCAAATACGGAATTTGATAGGCATTAAATACCGGATACGTTAGACAATTTGTATTGATTACAATGATTGTGTAACGTAGCATTCAATGTCTTTAATTATTCATAATAGCCTCATTATGATTTGAAGGAAATGCATATCTTCAAGACACCTATAAAAGGGAGGTATCTAGTCACTTGTAAAGACAGACACAATTGAAATATACTCTGATTCACTTGTTTTTCTCCTGATTACATTTTGGTTACTCCAAATTATTCTGTTCTACATATTCTTTTGATTATCAGTAACCCGCGTTCTTCCAAATTCTAGCTTTGATTGAAATTCTATTTTTTGGTTAAACAAATTGGTTCCGTTACCAGGAATCTAATAATCTATTTTCTTTTCACTTGACCTTCCTTGTTACATCAATTATGTCGAATAACAATGCCAACACCCCAGGAAACCAAGAGAACCAACAATGTCAGGGAGGCCCACAGAACATTAACATTCATGTTCCTACTCCACAGGACTCTCCACGGCAATCTCGTGAGGGTACTCCCGATGGATCTCAAGTAAACGAGTATGCTTAATTTGAAAATGCTGAAGCTCTGCAGAAGTTAATTACTGGTCAGGTCAACAAAGGTGTTGAAGCGCTTGTTAACCAGTTACCTGTTGCAACACCCACACCTTCTCCAAATAATAACATTATAGAAAACCCTCGTTTTGGGCTTATTAACTCAGGCAGTGGTGGAACCCCCAGTAAATCGCAGGAGAGAGAATCAGGTTATGTAATTAATTCTGATTTATAAAATTTAGTACTAACCTTGCAGAAACAGCTCAAGGAGCAAAGTGAACGCATAGAGCAGATACCCGGGGTGCCGCCCATAATCAAAGGGGTAGACATGGACAGATATTCGCAACAACCCTGGAAGCCGAGTGTTGTTCCACTCCCAATTCCAAAAAAGTTCAAAATGCCTGATATTCGAAAGTATAATGGAACAACAGACCCATGGGACCATGTGACTACATTCACAATGGGCGTAAAAGGCAATGGTTTGATTAAGCAGGAGATCGAATCGGTATTAGTCAAGAAATTTGGTGAAACACTCACCAAAGGAGCACTAACGTGGTATTCCCTTTTACCTGAAAATTCTATAAATTCTTTTGCTGTGCTTGCAGATTCTTTCATCAAAGCACACTTGGGAGCCCAAAAAGTGGAAAAAAGAATGGAGGATATTTTCAAAATTAAGCAAGGAGATTCAGAATTGCTTAGAGAATTCGTGGATAGATTTCAATGCGAAAGAATGACATTGCCGCGTGTACCTGATAACTGGGCAGCTATAGCTTTCACAAGCAATTTGAATGAAAAAAGCTCGAAAGCTACGAGGAGACTAAAGGAAAGCCTTCGAGAATTACCAGCTACAATGTGGAACGATGTTTATAACAGGTATAACACGAAGTTGAGGATTGAGGAAGATATTGTTCCTCGATCTCAAAAAGAAGAAAATATACATTCGAGACGTGCAGAGAATGAAAAAAGATCCGATAAAAATAGGTACGAGCCCTATATGGGACCTGCGGGGAAAGACTCACGGTCAAAACAAGATAATCAAAGGCACGATCACAGATCAAGAAACAGAGAATCAGGTTCTTCATCAAGATTTAGGAACGAGCGAAACAACTATGAGTCACGGGATGATGATAGAAATTTAAAAGCGAGATTCGGAGGTTACAACTTCAACGTCAGTACTTTTGAGCTCCTAGCTGTTTTGAAAACATGGGAGATAAGGTTTGATGTCCAAAGGAAATGAGATCGAATCCAAACAGGCGCAACCCTGACCATTGGTGCGAGTTCCATAATTATCACGGGCATAAAATAGTAGATTGCAGATTTTTACAAAGTGAAGTTGATCATTTATTAAAACAAGGATATCTTACGGAGTTGTTCAGCGAGAAAGGCAAGCAAGCTTACATGAAGAACAGGCAGGAGCCTCCAAAACCACCTTCTCCCAAAAGAACTGTTAATGTTATAAGTGGGGGTGAAGACATTAATGGTGTGTCATATACTGCAGTTAACAAAACTTCCAAAATATCTATTACCCAAGGGAAACGGGTGCGGCATGTTCTAGAAGAAGGCAATATTACATTCAATGATGTAGATACAGATGGCGTATTAATCCCTCATAACGATGCACTGGTAATATCTTTAATTGTGCATGATACTAATGTAAAACGAGTTTTGATTGATCCAGGTAGTTCCGTGAACATTATTTTGCTAAGAGTTCTACGTGAGATGCAAGCTGAAGATGGAGTAATACCAAAGGCGCATACTCTATCTGGATTCGATAATTCCAGTGTCGTCACAAAAGGAGAAGTAACACTCACCACTTTTGCTGAAGGGGTCGTCAAAGATACAAAGTTCCAGGTAGTAGACATGGAGATGGCTTACAACATGATTCTGGGGAGACCATGGATCCATGAAATGGATGTTGTTCCTTCAACCTTGCATCAAGTTATCAAATTCCCATCGCCATGGGGAATTTGTCAAATTCGCGGAGATCAACATACATCTAGGGCTATTAAATCCATTGAAGATACAAGCACGAGAAGTGAAGGCAAATAGCAATCACAGAAGGCAGTTGAGGACACCACAACACAGACCTCAACTGAACAAGCGCGAACAGATGTAGACTCAAGGCCTAATACCATTCAAGAACCAGAAGAGAATGAAGATATCAAAACAACGATAGAGGAATTAGAACTTGTCGTGTTGTTTGCTCAGTGGCTTGATAAAAAAGTCTATGTCGGGGCTAATCTTGACCAAGGAATGAAAGGTAAGTTAATCGAATTTTTGAAAACTAAGATAGACTGCTTTGCTTGGTCCCACTCCGACATGACAGGAATACCACCGGAGGTGATGACTCATAAACTAATGAAGATCCGTCATATCCTCCTATGAAGCAAAAGAAAAGAAAGCAAGGAACTTTCAAGAATCAGGTGATTCAAGAAGAAGTCCAAAAATTGCTAAAAATTGGTTCCATTCGATAGGTAAAGTATCCTAACTGGTTAGCCAATACTGTTGTGGTTCCAAAGAAAAATTGTAAGTGGCGTGTTTGTGTAGATTATACAGATCTTAACAAAGCCTGCCCTAAAAATTCTTTTCCACTACCACACATATATCAATTGATTAATGCAACTGCAGGTCATGAATTGTTAAATTTTTTAGATGCATATTCAGGTTATAATCAGATTAAAATGGATCCAGCAGATGAAGAAAAAACTTCATTCATAACAGACAGGGGACTTATTGTTATAAAGTAATGCCCTTTGGTCTAAAGAATGCAGGTGCAACGTACCAGAGGTTAGTTACCAAAATGTTTCAAGAATATTTAGGAAAGACAATGGAGGTATATATAGATGATATGCTTATTAAAACTCAGTACTCAAAAAATCACATATCACACTTGTCTGTCACATTTTCAATTTTGCATAAATATAATATGAAGTTAAATCCCGAAAATGTGCATTTGGCGTTGCATCAGGCAAGTTTTTGGGTTTTCTTCTTTCTAACTGTGGAATTGAAGTAAATCCTGCACAGATTAAAGCCATCGAAAAAATCCCTGACATACTTTCAAACAAGAAAGAAGTTCAAAGATTAATAGGGAGAATTGCGGCCTTGGGAAGATTCATCTCTAAATCATCAGAGAAGTGTTTTAAATTCTTCTCAGCTCTTAAAAAGCAGGATCATTTTGAATGGAATGAGGAATGTCAACAAGCACTTAGGAATTTGAAAACATACTTATCAAATCCGCCTCTGTTGGCAAAACCAAAGACTGGGGAAAAGCTACTCCTCTACCTTGCTGTTTTGGAGGTGGCGGTAATTGTTGTTCTGGTCCGGGAAGAGCAAGGTAAACAATCACCTATCTATTACGTAAGTAAATCTTTGTTAGATGCAGAAACGAGGTATCCTCAGTTAGAAAAACTTGTACTTGTATTAATCATGGCATCTAGGAAGTTAAGACCTTACTTTCAATGTTATCCTATCGTTGTGGTAACTACCTACCCTTTATGTAACATACTACATAAGCATGAGTTATCAGGTAGGTTGTCTAAGTGGGCAATAGAGTTAAGTGAGTACGAAATTGCATACCAACCTAGAACAGTATTAGCTGATTTCGTGGCTGATTTTAGTCAGGGAATACAGTTAGAAGCAGAAAAAGAATTACAGGTGTTCAATGGAGCCAACCTAGGAACTTGGACTTTATTCACTGATGGCTCATCTAACGTGAGAGGAGCAGGTTTGGGGATAGTATTGGTACCACCTACGGGTGAAACCATTCGGCAAGATATTAAATGTCATTCCATAACTAACAATGAGGCAGAATATGAGTCTATGATTGCAGGTTTAGAACTGACACGGGAACTTGGCATATATCAGATTATAATCAAGAGTGATTCACAACTCGTAGTTCATCAAATGCTGGGAACTTATACAGCCAGGGAAGCAAGGATGCAGCAGTATTTAGAAAAGGTACGGGAATTGGTAAAACAATTTCAATATTGGAAGATTAGACAAATACCTAGGGATGAAAATCTTGAAGTAGATGCCCTAGCTAATCACGCATCTGCGGCTGACGTGGCAAACGATGCAAATGCCTCAGTGATACATTTATTTCATTCAGTTCTTGATCCTGATGCGAATGAGGTAAAATTTAATAAATTAACTTGGGATTGGAGGAACGAAATTGTTGCTTTTTTGTAGTATGGAACCCTCCCTGATGACAAGAAAAAGGCCTATGCGCTTCGAAGGCAGGCCGCTCGGTATTGCTTAAAACAAGGCAATCTATATCGTAAAATGTTTGGTGGACCCTTAGCAAGATGCCTTGGACCTTCACAAACAGAGTATGTACCGAGAGAAATACACGAGGGTCATTGCGGGAATCACGTAGGTGGAAGATCACTAGTAATAACCTTAATTAGGGCAGGTAATTACTGGCCTAAAATGGAAGAGGAGGCAAAAAGTTTGTAGCCAAATGTGATAAATGCCAGAGGTACGGTAACAATATGCATAGACCTACGGAATTATTACATCCAGTCATTTCACCATGGCCATTTATGAAATGGGGAATGGATATCGTAGGACCATTACCGCAAGCAAAAAGACAGGTAAAATTTTCGCTTGTTCTGACTGATTATTTTACTAAATGGGTAGAGGCAGGTGCATTCAAACAGGTGCGAGAAAAGAAAGTCAGAGACTTTATTTGGCGGAATATCATATGTTGATTCGGTGTACCAAAGGAGATCATATGTGATAATGGTCCTCAGTTTATTGGAGCTCAAATCACGGAATTTTTTCAAAGCTAGCAAATTAAAAGGATTACGTCAACACCATATCATCCGGTGGGTAATGGAAAGGCAGAATCAACGAACAAAGTCATTATCAACAACTTAAAGAAACGGCTAGAGGAATCAAAAGGAAACTGGCCTGAAGTGTTACCTGGAGTTTTATAGGCTTATCGCACAACTGCAAAAACAAGTACAGGTGAAACACCGTTCTCATTGGTTTATGGAGCTAAGGCTTTAATTCCAGTTGAGATAGGGGAACCAAGTACACAGTTCACACAGGCGACACAAGATTCTAATTACGAGGATATGCGAGTCAACCTAGATTTACTCGAGGGGCGGAGAAAAGCTGCTTTAATAAGAATGGCAGAACAGAAGCAAGTCATAGAATGATACTACAATAGAAAAGCACGCCTCGGGTTCTTCAAAATTGGGGACTTCATGCTTAAAAAGGTTTTTCAGTCTACAAAGGTAGCTAACAAAGTGAAATTAAGTCCAACATGGGAAGGACCCTACAGAGTGCGTGATGTTGCAGGAAAGGTAGCATATGAACTGGAGACAATGGATGACAAGATACTACCTTCGCATTGGAATGCTGTTCATTTAAAGAAATACTATTTCTAAAGAAAATCCACAGTCAGGTATAACCATTTTAAATCTCATTTTTGAATTGTTAATATTTTAGTAACGATTTTAGATGATAGGCAAAATGCTAACCCGTACTAAATGATGAGTCACGACCTGCAATGCACATGGAGTAACCTAAAATTCTTGGCCTAGGGTTACAATTATTCTGATAGAAATGCAAACGGGTTATGCAATCTTCATCTATAATCGTCCCTCCGAGTCTCGTACGTTTTTCCTTTTCAGGAAAAGGACCAAATAAGAGAAACTATCAAGTGCTCGAGGCTTCATACTTCAACACTCAAACACTTGGGGGACTACATAATATACACGGATATGTGTATAAAGAAGGCAAAGAAGATTAAGGAAAAATCAAGCCTGAAAGAGTCAAGTGCAGAGTAAAAGTTATAAAGCCACGAGCTAAAGCTAGTCAAGTGCAGAGTAAAAGTCATAAAGCCACGAGCTAAGGCCAAAGAAAAACCTCACTAAGGATAAAGGCCATGTACTAAAATGGGTTATAAGGAAAAACCCCATGTGTATTAATTTTTTTTTAAATCTGTTACAAGAAAAACAGTTACGAGAAAGTTATAGATGTAATTCAAATACATGTAAAGTTTAATTCGGAACTAGACAAGGTTCAAAAATAAAAACATGTCCAAGTTATTTCAGAAAAACATGTGTATTCCTATTTCTTTTGTCGTATGAGAATACCATTATGAAGTTGAGACATCTTCTTCATTAAGTATTGGAATATAAAAGGGCCCTCTTTATAAAACTCATGTTTAAATTGGTCATGAGGTTAACAGAAGCATTTTTCAGAAAACAAAAATGCAAATTATTTTGTAAGTCCTTAAAAATAAAGGCGAGAATAAAGAAAGCAGAAGTTTAAGATAAAAAATTTCTTAATATGTAAAAAAAACATCTAAGGCTAAGTCATCAAACTACGAAATTGTTTAGATTATCCCATTAAAAGACTTGGGGACTGACGTTCCTAAAATCAACCCTCAAATGAAGTTAAGGGTTTGATTACTATCAAAACAAAAATAAAATCATTTGAATGATTAATACTGGTCACTAAGAAGTTTGTGGTATTGAGGCAGGAACGTCGATAGCAGCAGGCTCAATTTGGGCAGGTGCATCAGCAAGCACGGCTTCAACTTGACTTGCAGCAACGGGCTCGATCGGGTTTGAAATAGTCATGACACCCGTGTCAGCTTCAACATTCATAAGAGCTTCAGCCACGGGAACTTCATCCACAAGAGAAGGGAAGTCCTGAGTCTGTTGAGCCTTTTCAATAGTTTCGTTGATTTTAGCTAACTCTAACTCCAGGTTGAAGTCTTCTTAGCTAGCTTCGAGTAGGGTATCACGACGGGAATTCAAAAAAGCCCAACTTGCCTCAATAGAAGATTTTTCTTCAAGGATCTCATAATCATTTTCCCAAGCAGTGATCTCATTTTTTAGCTCTTCATTTTCAGCCAAGGCAGAGCTGTGGGAAGCTTGAAGAGAGGCGTGGGAGCATTCTAAAGCACGCACCTTATTAGCAAATATTCTGAGGTCTTCTTGTGGTTGAGTCAAATTTTGCACAAGCTCCCCAGAGTAAACTTCCTTTTGATTTAAAAGAGCCTTTGATTCTTTGATCTCTTCACTAGCTTTAGATAGCTGCTCTGAGAAGGAGGACTTGAGACGCTCTTTGTCTTTCTCTGCTTGGTGTGAAGAAGCTTTTGTAACCACCAATTCTGAGGTTAAGGCCCGTACTCGCTGCTCTAAGGTATTCTTCTTCTCTTGCAAGCTCTCTATGTCAAGCTGAGCACTCTCAAATTGCCCTTCCAATTGGTTACTTCCAATTGAGAGTCACGTGCTATCTTCTCCAAAGGAGCAATTCTTTTCATCAACTCTGTACCCATGAGATTAGCCTAAAAAAGTGAATAGAAGAAATAAGAATCTCAAAGATGAAAAATTTTGCAAAGAGGGAGAGAAGGAAAATACCTTCAGAGTGGCGTGCACGATGTCATTCGTTAAAGTCAGGGAACTATCGCTTTCTAGCTTTGCTTTTTCAATTGGTCCAATAAGAGGCTCTAACCATATATCCTCCTGACCTGATTTTCTCAAAAGGCTATTCTCAGCAGGAATTTCAATAGTTACCCACCTCATAGCGGCACTCTTACTTGAAGAGCCCGTTTCAGTATGATGAACTATAGGGGGGGGGGAAGCCAAAGGAGGAGCTAGAGAAGAGGTAAGAGTAGTAGAAGAAGGAACGGAAGTAGCTGGGGCCAGTAAAGAAGGAATCAAAGGCACGGGAAATGAAAAAAATGATAAAGGTACTTCATCTAAAACAGGCCCAACATCTTCACGACCAAATCCACTGACAAAAAGTTGGTCGATAGACTCACGAATATCGTAGGGAGTGACATCATCATCGGGAATTATTATTGGGGTTTCAACAGGGTTCGGTAAAAGAAACCGAGACTTCAGCTCCGTCATCGGAAACAATGCGTCTTCTAACTCGTGGCCTCGTTACCAACGGACTCTCATTTTCCTCTTCTTCAGAATTTTCCTCTTCAGCAGCCTTCCATTTTGCAGAAGAGGAACCCAAGACTATTTCTCGGGCTCTCTCTAGAGAGATACAGGTTCCCGAAGGAGTACGGGTCCCCGAAGAGACACGAGAGGCTGCAACTGCTTCCGCAGTAACCCCTCGAATAGCAAATCCTGACAAAAAGAAGGATAAAAGTTAAAACAATAAAGGAGAATATAGGCACAAAAAAATGTGAACTCTTACCGTGAGTCTCAACCTTCCAACCAAAGCGGTTAGAAAGTGTTTTCCAAGATCTACCGTCCATTGGCGCGATCTTTAGCAATTTATCTACCCAACCACGGAAATTGGGAACATCCCTCACAACTCCCATGGTTGCTAAAAAGAAAACAAGGGGGGGGTAAAATTAGTAAAGCTTTTAAATTTGGAAGAAGAAGGTACGAGAGGGATAAAAGACCTACGTGCAAAATTCCACTTCTCATGGAAGGGAACATTATCTTCACCCACTAAACCAACAGTGGGGAAGCAACAAATCGGGCATACCAGCCACGATCCTTGTCATCTTCATGGCTCACCAAAACCCTCTTACTCCTGGCCACTAGTGTAAAAACACCATTACGAAAAAGCCTGGGTGAGTAAAGATGAATCAAGTGAGGGAAAGTAAAAGGAGCTTCAGCTATAGTAGCTAAATGCCTTAAACAGGCAACTGCCCTCCATATGATTAGGCCAATTTGACACAAGAAGACATTGAAGAAACGGCAAAATTCAAGAATGACTGGGTCAATTGTTGGTTTAAACCCTAAAGTAAAAGGGTAAGTGTAAACAAAAGAGAACCCCGTTAAATAGGAAGTAATTCTCTGATTCGGATTAGGGATAATAATGGAAAAATCATTACTCTAATGACAGTCCTTACAAACCACAGGAGTTAAAACCTCTGTAATTTGAGTAGGGTTAGTATCGACACGATCTAATGCGGAAACTTGGTTTCTAAGAGATTCCCTGTCGTGGTAAACAGACAATTCTGAAGGGAATATCTCATCTACTAAAGGTTCGCGTAAAGGTTCAGAATGGTCTTTACCCCTAGAAGAGTATTTTTGAGAAAGTGAACCTCTAGTTCTAGAGGAAGGACCAGAACCAAAAAAAGGGATAGACGAACCACCTCCTCGAGTAGATCCTAAACTACGAAGTCTACATCCCCTTTTGTGCCTAATAGGGGCATTAGGGAAGGAGTCAGTAATGGAAACTCTCTCAGGGTTAGGGCTTGGAGAAGACATATCGAAGAGGAATGATCTAAGGAAGAAGTCAAAAAAGATTTGGAGAAATATGTGTTCAATAAGCTTTATGTGATAAAAGACAAAGGAAAAAATTATATTTATACCGATAAACAACCGCCAAAGGAAAAAGTGCAGAGGTGGAAATACCATAATAATGATAACTGGCACTTCGTTAATAGTGGCACCGTAAAAACCTTGAAAAAAGGCTGCAAAAACTGCAGAGCCAATGAAGTATTAAATGGAAGAGACAATTGAAGCGTCAATTTTGTCATAACATTAATGGTGACAAAAATTCTCGTTTTAATGAAATTCACTTCCCAAATATTCAATTGATGAATGGGGGGACTATATGTATTGGGAAAAAATTGAATTTATATATGTTGAGACACGTGGACTGGTAAAATAGTCAAAGAATTATAATTAGTCAAGAGTCACGGGCAACAATAAAAACGAGCAAAGGAAAGAGAAGAGGCACAGGAAGGATTCAGCGCCTGTACCTATTTAGATCATTTATCAAAAGGAACAGATCTGACCATAATAAAGAGCGTAGATACGGAATTCGATAGGCATTAAATACCGGATACGTTAGAGAATTTGTATTGGTTACAATGATTGTGTAACGTAGCATTCAATGTCTTTAATTATTCATAATAGCCTCATTATGATTTGAAGGAAACGCATATCTTCAAGATACCTATAAAAGGGAGGTATCTAGTCACTTGTAAAGACAGACACAATTGAAATATACTCTGATTCACTTGGTTTTCTCCTGATTACATTCTGGTTACTCCAAATTATTCTCTTCTACATATTCTTTTGATTATCAGTAACCTGCGTTCTTCTAAATTCTAGCTTTGACTGAAATTCTATTTTTTGGTTAAACAATTACTACTAAGGTACGATCTCATTCACCCCTTTTAAAATATTATGGATCGGACTAACACTTGCAGGTAATAGCCAAAGGAGAATTTGACTATTAGGTCTGAAAGCACGCGTTGCACTCTTTTTCCCTTGAACCAGTTTTATCCCAAATGGATTTTCTAGTAAGGTTTTTAACGAGGCGACAGTAAATTGTGCTAACTTATATTTGAAGTCCATTTTAAAATCGGAGTCAATGGTACCATTGATAGTATCTGAGCCTTCTCAAGATCGACCTCGAATACTGGGGGCCATCATCCTCGGTTTGGACATCTCAACAAGGAAAAAAGGGAACTTTATAATTAAATAAGTTAGGCCCGGTGGTTAGGATTTAATGTAAAGGCCAAATGGTCAAATGAACTGCACCCGCGTAGACCATCGTAGCCATAATCCGAGCTTTTGTAAGATTTTGATCATGTACTTTACACATATAAATGAAAGAAAGTTCCACCTTGCTATTACATATTTTGTCCTTTTAAAGCGTCGAGCCTAAGGGCTATCCCTTTTCGGGGACTATCGAGCCCAAGGGCTACCCTTACTCGAGCCTAAGGGTTATCCCTATTCGGGGACTATCGAACCCAAGGGCTACCCCCAATCGGGGATTGTTATCCGAAACAAATTCGGTCATCTTGGGCTATCAAATCCTAGAGGCACAAAACATATTAGGTAGTGCCTAAATCCAAAAGGCTATGACCATGGTAAAAAATGGCTCGAAGACTTTCGAAGCCCGTTATCAAAACATAAGGCCTTCCATAATAATTCAAAAACTGCTAAAAGGTTACCTTCGACAAAAGCATCATCTAAGAATACATAAACATTTTTGGAAAACTCCCAGTCACTTCGAGTTTTCAAAAGCTTCGACCAAAAAAAATGCATCGAGATCAGGTTCTATTTGGACCTCCAAAAATAAACGACTTATTACTATATTAGATTCTGTGCTAAGGCATTAGAAATATTTGCAAGAATAGAAATCGTGAAAAGATACTAAAATAGTTGAAATTGCCAAAGGGGGAAATTTTATATATTCCGGAATATCTTTACGTAGGCCCATGGAAAACAACCTTAAAATTAACAAAAATATGTACACAAAAAACTAAAAAATCATGAGGCATTCATGCCTGATCTTCATTGGAGCCCGAAACTCACCCGAACCATCGGGGCCTTCAGATTCTTCAGAGCCCTCTTTGCATTCGAGTTTGGCTAATTTGTTGGCCTCAACCTCATGTCTTTTTGCCTCCTCAATCTCGGCAGACAGGTCAAAACCTCGAGCATGAATCTCTTCGAGGATCTCCCTTTAAGACAACCACCTTACATATTCGGCATTGGTCTTTAAGCAGGCCTCGACTGCCTCAAAATCAACCTTGTATTGGGCCACCATCTCCTCGGCACCAACAGAAGTTGTCTCTGGCTGGGACTTCGTTGCTTCGAGCTCTTTTCCGAGGGAATCCCATTTTGCAACAGCTGAGCTCAACTGTGCTCGGAGATCTTCACTCAGTTAGCCTGTTGGTCAGCTTTATCCTATGCCACCCGAAGGTGAATTTCTACTGAAAAAAGATTTGCCAAAGTGGTTTCATTCTCCGAGGCCTGCATATCTATCTGGTTCTTCCACCCATTGGCCATGACTTATATCTCGTCCATTTCCTTTTGAAGTTGGCCGATTTGGTCAATTTTTTGTTGGACCTACAAGGTTTGGTCGTTAGCCACTACGACTAGTTCCTCATTCCTTAATTTGAAGACATTTACTTTTGACCAAGTCGGTGTGCTCCCGATGTAGGGCCGATGCTTCTTTCTGGCCCCTATCAAGCTCAGCCTGAAGGTCCTTAGTGACCACTTCTTATTGATCGCTGAGGAGCGTGTACGTATCCCTTTTCCAAGCTAGCTCCTTGACCTCGAGCTCGAGCTGATACCGAAGGAAGCTATCATGATGAAGTACAAAGGCTTGCAAAAAGGTGGAAGACATGAGAAACATAAAGAGCTAAGTAAAGTTCAAAGGAACGTAATGATGCCTTACCTGGTCCAATGCCTGATGTGCCTTGTTAAAAAGGCACGACATGGCACGTTTACCTCATTCATTTTTGCCTGGTCCTCCTCGATCACCAGGCATCGGAGGTAGCTTTCTACTCTCGCAGGAGTAGAAAGAACTCTAGGACGATAAGAATTATCGATCTCTTGCTACCGGGATCCGCACTCAAGGCGGGGAGCTAATTGATCAACTTCATGCTCGAACTCGGCCTTCCATTTGAAGATGGATGTCGCGCCCCCTTTTTCCCCTCCGCGGAGAGAGGGAGAAGTCCGGGTTTCGACATTTATAGGGGGTAATAACTCATTTCCTTTTGGAAATTTGGGTATTTTGAAGAGTCGCCACCTAACGGATTATGGTGCATTAGGGCACCTAGAGCGATTAACTCTTAGACTAGTTTACATTACCAGAGATTTAGGGTAAGGGCTCAAAATAACCTTGAGGGGAAAGTGTTAGGCACCCCTCTTGGTCCACAACGGTGGGTCCCGACTGAACTTATACTTATGAATTAGTCCTATAACAAATAAATAGTGTAAACACATACTTGCAAATAAAGGCATGTTTTGGACATTGTATGACTCAAGTAATGAGATAAAAAATGAAAAGACTTGAACAAGTTGCATACATATAGAAAAGTAAAGTTTAAATATCGGAAATTTTGAAAGAGGGGTCCTAGGTTGGTTAGCCTATAGGATCACCCCACACAATGCACGATAAACACTCCTCAATGAAGGGCTACACGTGACATTAGTGCGTAGTCATCATATCCTTACTACCCAATTCCCTCCCCTTGATCATAGCCTAAAGCGTTCTAATAACTTTGACAGATGTCCTATGCGTGCACTACCCGTCCCTTCCTTGTGGCCTTGGAGATATTTTAGGACCTCTACCTTTGGACAGTTCTAGACCTTCCTAAGGTTTTAAAGTATAAAAGTCTAGGCGTCAATCAAGAACAATTAGGACTGCATTTAAAGAGAACATATTACAGGCTCACAGTCACCTCCACAGATATAACAAGTAAATGCACGTCTTCAAACAACAGTCAAATATTGAAGAAAAAATCCTAGAACATAATATCTAGGAGAGCAGGGATTATACAGTATTGAATTAGGACAAAGTATAAAAATCCTATTTAGCTTGCTTACTGATTTAGGCCTGTTAAATCTGAACATTTTTGAATAACAAAGCATAGTTCCACAGTTGCAGAATTTAAATCGCCCTAGAGGCTTTCCTAAGTGCATAACAGTGATGTCCTAAAAGCATGGTATCTATATTGATTAAGGAATGCAGTAAAGTAGTGAACAGTTTTTAAACGGACACTCGAGATCCTATACACATGCTTTCTAGCGGTAGTAAATTAAGGCAGTGTTTGAAAAACTCATATAAAGAAGCGGACAGTTGATTAAGCCAATTCAAAATGAATTAAACTGATTTGTTAAAACTGATTTTAAGCTCTATATGAAGTATTTCTGATTTTAATTCCTATAGGCATGGTATCGAATTTTTAAGAGCTGATTTTCAAACTTATATGCATGATTTCTGGTGAGACGAATGTAAGTACATGCTGTTGTAGAAACTTGAACTCAATCACTTTATACTCTATAGGCATGGTATCTAATTATAATGTTGATTTTAATCATATAGACATGATTTATATTAATGAAACCATTTAGATCCTATAGGCATGATTTCTGATATTAGCAAGCATAGAAAATGCATTATCACAAATCTATAGGCATGGTATCTACCCTGATTTATCCAACATATAGAACTACCCACCCTTTTTCACTAATCACCCCAATGTTGTTTACAAGTAATCATTACAGACCAGCTGAATAAATTACATAAACAGATAAAGGAAAAGAAGAAATTAACTATAGGAAGCCTGAAGCAGGACCAAATGACTTCCCAAGCCTCCAATATCCTCAAATGCCAAAGTTCCATAGACAGTATCATGTCTAGGTGTGTCAAAGTTCCCTAAGGACCTCAAGGATCCCGGACAGTGCTCATACCTATACCTTTTCTCAAACAATAACCGATTTAGGTGCAGTGTGGAAAGGCCAGCTCTGACATGCCAGAGTTCAGAGAGATCTCGAGGATCTCAAGGTAGTACACTTGCCAGAGGGGCAGAACCTAATATTATAGGAGTAATGTAAGAGTGTATGATGACTTTGAAAGGTTTTGGTAAATAATAGAAAGAAGGTTTTAGTAATAGAAGGAACTTTATGAAAATCAGAACATGGTTATAGTAGAAACTATTTGAGAAAACATGAAGAACATCTTTTAAAAATCATAGCGTAAGTCATAGAACACACAAAATTCATCCAAGGGAAAGGGTAGGGGAACACCTATAATGCACCTTAGTGGTGGCAAACAAATACGCAGATTGTAGTTGCAAAGTTAAGTTGAGAACACATAGGTTTAAGACACAAATAGGATCTCATTAGTGACATACAACAAACTGGACTAGGCAAACACTTCATGAAATATTCAAGGTTTTTAGAAAATACATAATCATATGCAGAGTAGGCAGGATTTGGTCGTGCTGGGTAAAATTATAAACACACAATGCAGCTTGGGACCTACTGGTGAACCAATTATCTAAAGCAAGATTAGCATGCCAAATAGTATAATAGCTATATCTTTTAATAGAAAACATGCTTTGTGATACAATAATCTAGGCAGGCTGATTGCATATTAAGTAAAATAGCACATAGAGCTAGAAATCAAAATTGATGAACTGCAGCAACACATAGTTTGGAAGGTGAATTTAATCAGAACATACCAGTTAAGGAGAGTATACAGAATACAGAGTAGAGATGATGCCAGTAGCCAATCTTGGCTTATAGCCGACTGAACTAATAAAAATCGCAAGGAACAGAAGATAGTATAAAGCTTTTGAGAGTATAGTAGTGTAGATGAACTAGTGTTTATTGTTCTCAGAACTTAGAATAAGGTGGGGGAGGGGTTATATAGTAATCAAAAACTTAACAAATAAGGCAAGAGATCAATTAAGTAGCAAAATCAAAGAAGTCACATGTAAATCAACAAGATTCTTCCCTTAACCAAGGGACAATTAAATCAACGGTAAAATATGCTAAGTATTTAAGAAAAAAAAATCAAGTAAGGTTTAGGTATATAATAGGTAATTAGGGGTAAATGAACAACATATTAATTAAGGAAACAAATCGGTAATAATCAGCGGAATACAAACAAGGCAAGAAAAAAAATAATTAAGGCAAGATTTTCAGTCAAATCGAATAGAGAGGTAAAAATCAAGAGTTTAATGGAAAGTATTCAAATTAAACTAGGAAATAAGGGATTCCGAATAATCAAGGGTTCAATCAAAGAGACAGTCATGAAAGAGTTAGCATGTTTATCATATAAAATAGGGTAAAACATGAATAGTCAGGAATCAATACATAATTTTAACAAAATAAAAAGTTAAACAACATTGATTCGATGATAAAGATCAAGCATATAGAATTAGTGAAAGTGTTGAACTAAGAAACTCAGTAGAAGCATATTAGGACAAGAAGAATCATGAGAAATCACAACGACCCAAAACAAGGACACCAATTCGATGTACCAATATCCAGAAACCAAACAAAGAACCCCAAAAATTAGGGTTTCTGATACAAACGGGCTAAGGTTGTAGCAGACTCATAAAATCAATCAAAATATATGAGAAGCAGAAGATTAAACACAAAAAATCATCAAACAAATTTTGAAAAAAAATTCAGGAAACCCTAGTTTTAGGAAAATATGAAAATCACTTGAAAATCATACGATTTTTGTAAAGAATCTTAAGGCTGTTGTAAAACTCACATGAAACAAACCCAAATCATCTTGGATCTGTACATATTTAGGAGGCTTATAAAAGAAATTAGGGTTTTGAAGAGAACCATACAGAGATGAAGAAATATACTGAGAAACCGATAGATCGTAACTAATATAGGACGACCTTACTCGGAATCTCACTGAAGTGGCCTGAAACAGGCGAAAGAAGACCAATAGATGCAAGCTATTAGCCCTGGTCACTTGAGGGCCCTAGAGATGGCAAGAACAACATGAGAGAGGCCATTGAAGGCCTGAGAGGTGGTGAGCGGTCATCGGAGATGGCCATAGATGAGTAATGGAGTTTGGATATTAGGGTTAGGTTGAGAGAATTTGAGAGAAGAGAGGATTTCAGGGTAGCGGGTGTATAGAAAATGATAGGATTTAGGGGTCTTTTGGGTTTATTTTAGGAAGGGTTGATGGTGGCCGTTGATCTTTATGATCAACGGCCGGGATTAAAGGGTGTGGGGGACCGGATCGGGTATTTGGGGTGTGGGCCATGTAATTTAATTAAGTAATGGGCTGGTAATTGGGTTAGGTTGGTGTTGGATTCGGGCTAGAATTGAAAAAGAATTAGGCCATATTTTAAATAGCTATTTTAATACTATATAATTTATAAGAAATAATAAATGATTTCTAAAAAATAATTTCATGTACTAAAATAGTTTAAAATAGTTATTTAATATTTTAAAAATATAAAAGATCATTTTATGCATCAACAATGTAATTATGTATTAATAGGGCTAGTATTGTAAATATATGCAACTTAACTTAAAAATGTAAATGCAATTATAAAAATGCACAAAAAATATTTAAACAATATTTTGGCATAAATATAGAATTTAGATGACTAAATCACCACAGAAATAATTTGAAGGATACTTATTGGAAATTTTATAAGTAAAAGGGAAGAAATAAATCAATTTGAAGCCTTTAAAATTATAGAAAACTTATAAAAAATGCTTATGCATGCTTATATATGCATATATGCTATTTTGAAAGTATATATACATATTAAAAATATATAGGAAAAAATTGGGTGTCAACAGCTGTCCATCTTTACCCGGAAGGATGAAAGAGTTTTCGGGTAAAGAAATGATGGCCAGTTTTGATCGGCGGGATGCTTTGGAATCATTGCAAGAACCAACATGAAGTACCGAAGTGGGTATGGTGAGCGGTTAAACTCGGAAAAGTTTAAGGAATTGGAGCAAGATCGCTATTGCTAGGATAGCGGTTGCTTACTGCAGCTATGGTGAGCGGTTAAGGTTTGAGACAGTTGAAGGAACTGGAGCGAGGTCGCTCCTGCTAGGATAGCGGTTTCTTGCTGGTCACCTGCAGATGAAAAGATGCTGCCGACATGCATTTGCGCGAAAATTTAAACATGATGCGCATTCCCTTTAGACCATGAAGGTTGTCTTCGGACGATTAAGGATGACGTCCTCGGACCATGATGTTCTGGGCTATGAATTGTTTAGTGAGGGATTCACAGGCCATGAAATGGTGTTCTCGGGCCATGAAGATGGTGCCTCTGAACCATAACGCCTTTGAATAATGATATTCAAATTTGAGGGATCCTCAGGCTATGGCATGGTGTCTTCCGGCTATGAGGATGATACCTTTTAGACTATGATTTCTTCATATAGATTGATGATATTTCAGTCCATGATATGCAATAATATGATGTTAACAAGACAAGTCTTAGTTTTATGAAATGAAGGACATAGCTTAGCCCGATCGAAAAACAAATATATAGTGCTAGAAATAGAGAAATATTTATGTTGAGAGGGACAGTGCTTAGTCCCATGCAGATGGGGAGGCAAGGATTAGCCTCATGCAACTATGGAGGCAAGGATTAGCCTCACGCAAGTAGGGAGGCAGGGATTAGCCTAATGCAAATATGGAGGTGTTGATACCCAATTTTTTCCCTATATATTTTCAATATGGAAAATACTTTTAAAATAACATATATATGCATATATAAGCATGTACAAGCATTTTATTATTTTTCCCATAATTTTTAAGGTTTTTAAATTGATTTATTTCCCTTTTTTTCATGCATAAAATCCCAATAATTATGTTCAAAATTATTAATTTTGATAATTCATTTATTGGATTTTTATATTTATGCCACAATATGGCTAAGGTAATTTTTACATATTTTTATAATTTTATTTAGTATTTTTTAAAGCTAATTGCATATAATTGCAATATTAGCCATTTTACGGTTTAATTGTGTCCTATATTCATAAAATTGAGTCTTGAATTTTTAAATTGTTAATTATGTGTTATAAATTATTTTAGTATTTTCAATTTATTTTCATAAGCTATTTACTATTTTTTTATAATTTAAAAATGGAAAAAGTGGCTATTTAAATTTTAGCCCAAATTGGCTTTCAATTTAACCCCAAATCAAGCCCAATTCCTCGGTCCATTTCTAATTTAAACCCGACCCCTAACCTTTATAAAACCAACCCAAACTCGGATCCCCCACCTACCCTTTTAATATGGGCCGTTGATCATTCAGATCAACGACCACCATTGCCTCTTACCATTTTTAACCCCTAAACAACCCCTTACCCTAAATTATATCTCACCACCCGCCGCCCTTGAACACTTCCTCTCAAACTCTCTCTGCAACTTCACCTAAGCCCTAGCCACCTCCACATGGATCCACCTTAATTCCCTTCAATCCCCACCTGATCCATGGACTCTCATGGCTGTTTGAGACATGTACTCGTCTCCTATGCCTACTGGTTACCTATTTTCGTGATTCCATTGTCCAGTCCTTGCTCAACCTCTATCTCTGGGTTTTTTCCGGCCACCTATGACTGTTCGAGTCAGATCCACGACTTTTCTGGCTAGATCGGTAACTTTCAAAGTCTTTCTCACTTTTCTGGGTTCTTTGAAACCTTAGCTTAAAGATCTTTCCGATTTTTCTTTCAGATCTGTCTTAGATATGTGCATGTTATGAACTTT
The DNA here is from genome assembly GCF_000715075.1 of Nicotiana tabacum. Classification (NCBI taxonomy): domain Eukaryota; kingdom Viridiplantae; phylum Streptophyta; class Magnoliopsida; order Solanales; family Solanaceae; genus Nicotiana; species Nicotiana tabacum. The sequence continues at coordinate 51,470,227 of NC_134087.1, read as the reverse complement.
TAAGTGTATTCTCAAAGGTTCTTCGATTTTCTTTCAAAGTGACTCTTCATTTTCAACGATTAGGGTTTTTTTAAATTCTTTTTTAAAAGATCTCTCCTTTGATTTTCAGTGTTGTTTATGATTTCACTATGTTTAAAACTGTTTGCTCATGTTGTTCTTCTACCTGTTTCATCGTGTTAAAACCTTAAGTGTTTTGGTTTTATCCGAGTTCTGAAACTGTCCTCGTTTGTTTTGAATGTATACTTGTTCGATTATGTTCTTTGTGTTTGAATCATTTTTCCTTATTTGACCTATCTGATTATGAGTTCTTACCCTTTTTTTTAAACTCGACTATTGTTGGAACCGTAATTTCTTAAAAGGGTTTTCCTCACTTATTACTGTGAGTTTGAAGGTCTTTACTTGTTTCTGACTTTCTTACATGTTAGTTTTGTTCTCTGCACTCTGGTTCTATGTGACTATTTGACTTCGTTGACTACTGTGCTGTGAGTAGGTTTCGAATCCTAGCCTACTCCTGTTACTACTGTATGCTTATGTTGTTTCTTTTTGTCAATATGTTTGACCCTGCATGTCTAATACGCTTGTTCATTCCTTGATATTTATATGTTGAAATGCATAGTCATGATTCTTTCTTGATTGATCTTGATTTCCTCAATGTTACGACTGATTGCAAAAGATTCCCTTATAAGCCCTAATTTTTACTCATTTGTTTAAATTGATGGATTCCCTTCCTGTAATTACAATGATGTTTTACCTTGAATACTTTCCTAAAATTAAGTATATTTTGTACTTAGACTCAAATATTTACCTTATACTTTTACTACCCCCTTATATGGAAAGAATCAATCTGTCTCAAACCGATTCATTTCCTTAACTAACCCTGTTAGTAGGGCTGTCAAATTTGGCCCAAGCCCAAATGACCTGCCCAACCCGCCCAAGGTTGGGTTGGTTATTGACCCGCCCATTTATTGAACTTATCCCATCTTGATCCAACCCATCTCAACCCAATTAAAGTTGGGCTATTTTTTAGCCCAAATTGATCCATGAACAAGTTTGTCAAAATATCTTAGAAATAATTTTATTTTTTGTTTAATATTTTAAATATGACCATAACAAAAGCAAAAAAGCCTTATTTAGTAATTATACAATTTATAAGAAAATAACACATATTAATTAAAGTTTAATAAGAGTTGGGCGGGTTGGGTTATGACCCGAATTTTAACCCATCTTGACCCAACCCATCTTAGCCCAAGTAACTTTTGGGCGGGTCATTTGACCCGCCCAATTATTGACTCAACCCATTTTAACCCGCCCAAAATTAATCTAACGCGCCCATTTGACACCCCTACCTGTTAGTATCCATTTGAGCAGTAATCCCTTAATTAAAGGGAAGTACTTGTGTTAATTGATTCTGATTGTGATTATTTTCATGTCTGTGATAAAACCTTACTTGTTACCTTATTCTCTCCTCGTTTTCAAAACTATAAATACCCTTCCCTCTTTTCTTTAAAGACACGAACAACTGAGTTCACAACACACACTCAAAACTCTCTCTTTCTCTACTACTACTTGTGCTACCGCTTTGTCTAGCCAGTTGAAAGCCAAGGCTAACCTGCAAAATCCTTCTTGCTTTACCTTTCTGCACTTTGCTTTCTCGAATGGTATGTCCTACTTAATTTTAAAGCTTCAACAACAACATGCTTCAGTTTCTCTCATTCTTGTCTACTTTTGCTTATGGTTCTGCAATCAAGTTACATTACTAGTATGTTGTAATATGTTCCCTTCCCCCTTAGATTAATGCTTCCCCTATGTGTGTTTTAAAGCATACTTTGTCAATCACCCATTGTGCACTTGGTATCTTATGAATCCCAAAACCCCGATCACCTCCAATGTGTTTGTGTTCTTTTGGATGGTTTATGATCATGCCAGTATCAGCTATTGTTGTGCATGTCCAAGCCAGACCCCTGCTGGGGTCATGTGCTTACAGACAAATGTATCCCTAAAATCCCTTGACCCTCTTTGAATGATTATTGATTCTATGTAGTTTTTTGAGTTTTACTACTACAATTGATTTCAATCACCTCTGTCACTAATTTCTTTAAAAAATGGACTATCAGTCCAGCTTTTTAAATAAATCTCTTTCAACATGTGTTCTGCACTTCCACCATATTCTTAGAATCTAGGTTATGCCACTATTGTGTGAGCATTGCCTTGGGAACCTTGAGTTCCCTCTGAACTCGGACACATAAGAGTTGGCCCTTCCATACTACACTCATTCTGTCTAGTTATGCAAATCTGGTGTGAGCACTGCCCGGGATCCCTTGAGGTCCTTAGGGAACTCTGACACACCTAGATACGAGAAAGGCCTTGGAATAAAATTGCCATTGAAGTGGTTCATTACATACTCAGAGAGGAAGTCAAGATCAGGCTTCCTTTGGTTGTAATTTCTTAATCTTGCACTTCTTTTGTAATTCAATCATTCAGTCTGTAATAATTTGTAAACAAGTATGGGGTTGGCTAGTGAAAAGGGCTAGGAAATATGTATGTTTTAGCTATCAAAAGGGTAGAAAGCATGCTACTAGGTTTACATTCCTACTTGCGTAATAGAATCCATGCTTGGGACTCATTTCATGCATTAGAGATCATGCTCCTTAGGATTTACACTCACTGTTTTTAGCATGTCCATTTCACTATCATATCACTTAGAAATTCATGTGCTAAATGTGTTAATAACCAGTGTTTCTACAATCATGTTCCTACTGTCATGCACACTTAGAGATCATGTTTTAGGTTAAACAACACTAACGAACGTGTCATCTCTGCATATTCTGGAAATTATGTTTTAAACATTGTAATACTTAAGCATATAGAAATCCTTCTTAGGATTCTGCATATACATCATTCTGCACCTCTTTACATTTATATACCATGTCTTTAGGATCTTAGTTTCATTCACTTATATTCATTTAGGCTAACTACGAATGCATGAAAAGGAATAAAAAACTATTTCACTTAGTCTTTACAACCAATTGGCCGTAATTCTATATGTTGAACACCTAGAACAGTATGTTTAGGTAATAATAATAATATCTGAAATGTCTTAATGATTTTGAATAACTTCTGAATACTGCTTACACCTAGGCAAGCCTTAGGTAATTACTTAAACAAAAACTGGAATTGCTTTTGTTAGTCATCAACTGCTACAACTAGCAGACAGACCTGATTCAGACTTCTTTTCTGAGTTATATAATGAATCTGGTTCTGACTCAAACACCCTGCTTTAGGATTTTAAAATTCAGACCTTAGTTGTGCTTAAGTCATGCTGTTTATATGCATTACTTGCGTAGGTATACATGAGCCTTCTAATTGCTTACATGATTCCCCCTCTAAATGCAGTCCTACGTGTTTTTTGTATGTCTCCATAGCCTTTTTACCTTTATACCTAAGAGTCAGCCTAAAACCTCCCTCTTATAGGAATAGTAGTCCTAAATTCCTCTGAGACTGATAGGAATGGGATGGGTAACAACATGCAATAGAGGTCGAGACCAATCCTTGCTTTAATACATTCACTGGGTGGGAAGGGTAGATATGGATATGATGACTGGTGCGCTAATACCACGTGTATCTCCTCTTCTGAGGAGTGTCATACCGGGTATTGCAATGAGGTGATCCATATTATAACAAACCTAGGACCCCTATTACATTTGCAAGCATGTTTAGATTATAACTCTTTTTAAAACAATACCTTTCAATAATCATTTGCACTTGTATGTTTAACTTAAATCCCCTCTTAATTGAGCCTTATTTGATTACTTCCTAATTGCACAAATTCACAAAAACTATCTGGCCGGGAACTACACTAGTGGATCCTGAAGGGTGCCTAACACCTTCCCATTAGGATAATTTCAAGCTCTTACCCAATCTCTGGTTATCAAACATAGTTGTAGTTGAATCTTATATGTGCCCCAACGTACCTTTAAATCGTTAGGTGGCAACTCTTCAAAATACCCAATTCCCAAAAAGTAAATGAGTCATTACACCCCATGAATGTCGAAACCCCGACTCCTCTCCGAGGAAAGGGGAATAATGGGGCACGACAAGAGGAAAGGATTAGCCTCACGTAAATATGGAAGAAAGGATTAGCCTCATGCAAATATGGAGGTAGGGATTAGCCTCATGCAAATATGGAGGTAAGTATTAGCCTCATGCAGGTATGGAGGCAAGTATTAGCCTCATGCAAATATGGAGGCAAGGATTAGCTTCATGCAGGTATAGAGGCAGGGACTAGCCACATGCAGGTACGGAGGCAGAGATTAGCCTCATGCAAATATAGAGGCAAGCATTAGCCACATGCAAACAGGGAGACAAGGATTAGCCTCAGGCAGGTAGGGAAGTAAGGATTAGCCTCATATAGATATGGAGGCAGGGATTAGCCTCATGCAAATAGGGAGGCAAGTATTAGCCTCATGCAAGAAGGGAGGCAAGGATTAGCCTCATGCAGGTAGGGAGGCAGGGATTATCCTCATGCAGATGTGGAGGCAAGGATTAGCTTCATGCAAATGTGGAGGCAAAGATTAGCCTCATTCAGATATGGAGGCAAGGATTAGCCTCATGCAGGTAGGGAGGCAGGGATTAGCCTCATGCATATGTGGAGGCAAGGATTAGCCTCATACAAATAGGGAGGCAAGGATTAGCCTCATGCAAGAAAGGAGGCAAGGATTAGCCTCATGCAGGTAGGTAGGCAGGGATAAGCCTCATACAGATGTGGAGGCAACGATTAGCCTCATACAAATATGGTGGTAAGGATTACCTCATGTAGATAGGGAGGAAAGGATTAGCCTCATGCAGATAGTGAGGCAAAGATTAGCCTCATGCAGGTATGGAGGAAAGGATTAGCCTCATACAAATATAGATGCAAGGATTAGCCTCATACAAATATGGAGGCAAGGATTAGCCTCATGCAAATGTGGAGGCAAGGATTAGCCTCATGCAAATGTGGAGGCAAGGATTAGCCTTATGTAGAGAGCAAATAGCAAATAAGAGTAGTATATGTCTTAGCTGGAGATATATTTGGTGTCTGATAGTGAATTTGTTATGTGTATATATTTGCGGATGCTATCTCTACATAAGATGTGCCTGCATTCAAAGAAAAATTGTATGTTTTTGTGAGGGGAGGTTGGCTCGTGCCTTCGTCTGCTAGCCTTGCTTCGCTCTGTTCTGAAAGCTCTTTCGAGTTCCCCTGGGTAACACCTGACTGTTATGGAAATAAAGCTTTAAAAAATATTCAATCATTGATAAAAATAGAGTCATTTTAGAAACATATTGATATATCAAGTAATTTTAGATGAACTGGTGACTATAACACATCTCAAAGGCATTGCAGCTCTCTTATATTGGAATTTTGAGGGTCCTCCTCAAAATTCATCCCCAGTTTGGTAGATGATCTTTTGACCATTTGCGGATAATGGGTCTTGCTAAACCTTCTTCATAATTTTAAGAATCCTTCTCAAATTTCTTCCCCAGTTTCTTAACCAATTTCTGACTTTCTGGCATACGATGGCGTCAGCTAGACTTTCTCCGGAATTTTGAGGGTCCCCCTCAATATTCTGCCCCAGTTTCTGATATTAGGGAAATGGAAATTTTATTATTATATGATTGAACCCATAAGGCTGCCTACGTATCCCCACTTAAATGGGAATCAGGTCAAGCGTAGTTCAATTATATTCGGGTGAGGAAATGTAAATAATTTAAGCATAGTATCTCTTGACTGCGTCTGAATTGATAGGTTTTGGCCAGATTTCTTCGTCCATTTCAGCAAGTATGAGTGTACCTCTTGTCAGCACCCAGTGAACCATGTATGGACGTTGCCAATTCGGAGAGAATTTCCCTTTGGCTTCATCTTGATGTCGGAAGATCTTCTTCAGCACCAACTGACCCGGTGCAAATTGCCTTGATTTGACCCTTTTGTTGAAAGCTCTAGATAGTCTGTTCTGATAAAGTTGACCGTGACATACTGTGTTCATCCTTTTTCCATCTATAAGGGCCAATTGTTCATAGCGACTCCTTATCCACTCTACATCGCTGAGTTCCGCTTCCTGTATGATTCTTAAAGACGGAATCTCTACCTCAGTTGGGATGACGGCCTCGGTACCATAAACCAACATGTAGGGAGTTGCCTCGGTTGATGCACGGACTGTAGTGCGGTATCCCAATAAAGTGAAAGGTAGCTTCTTGTGCCATTGTTTGTGGTTCTCTACCATCTTCCTTGGTATCTTCCTGATGTTTTTGTTGGTGGCTTCTACGGCTCCATTCATTTGAGGTATGTAGGCTGTGAAATTCTTGTGCTTGATTTTGAAAGTTTTACACATGGCTTTCATCAGATCACTGCTGAGATTGGCAGCATTATCAGTAATAATGGACTCGGGAAGCCCGAATTGGCATACAATACGATCTTTGACAAAATCTGTGATGACTTTCTTAGTTACAACTTTGTAGGATGCAGCCTCTAGCCATTTTGTGAAGTAATCAATGGCTACCAAAATAAACCTGTGTCAGTTTGAAGCAGTGGGCTCGATCGGACCAATGACATCCATTCCCCAGGCGGCGAATGGCCCATGTGAGCTTGTTGCATTGAGCTCGTTTGGTGGCACTTTTATCATATTGGCATGCACCTGGCATTGTAAGCATTTGCGGACATACTGGATGCAATCTGTCTCCATGGTCATCCAAAAGTAACCGGCCCTGAGTGTCTTCTTAGCCAAGACAAACCATTCATGTGCGGGCCACACGTCCCTGCATGTACATCCTCAAGTAGCTTAAAAGCTTCCTTTGCGTCGACACATCTTAGCAAATCCAAATCGGGATTTCTTCTATACAGATTTACTTTACTGTGGAAGAAGTGATTGGACAATCTCCAGAGTGTGCGTTTCTGAGTGTGGTTTGCATGCTCCGGATATTCTCCCTTTGACAAATACTCCTTGATGTCATGGAACCAAGGCTTTCCATCTGCTTCTTCTTCAACATGAGCACAATATGTTAGCTGATTATGGATCTTCATCGGAATGGGATCAATATAATTCTTATTTGGATGTTGTATCATAGATGACAAGGTGGCCAATGCATCGACAAACTAATTCTGAATTCTGGGCACATGTAAGAATTCTATCTTTGTGAACCTTTTTCTCAATTCCTGCACATGGTGCAAATATGGCAATATCTTGGAATTCTTGGTGGCCCACTCTCATTGCACCTGGTGCACAAGCAAATCTGAATCACTGATTACCAGCAACTCTTGAATGTTCATGTTGATTGCCATGTTGAGACCTAGTATGCAGCCTTCATATTCTGCCATGTTGTTGGTGCAAGAAAATCTGAGTTTAGCATATACCGTATAATGTTGACCCTTTTCTGATACCAAAACTATTCCAATGCCCACTACTTTGAAATTTGCAGCTCTACCAAAGAACATCCTCCAACCATCGTATGTTTCGGTAATGTCTTCCCCTACGAACGACACTTCTTCATCAGGAAAATGTGTGTTCAAAGGTTCGTATGCTCCTCCCACCGGATTTTCAGTAAGGTGATTTTCCAATGCTTGCCCTTTGACTGCTCTTTGAGTTACGTAGACAATATCGAACTCACTTAACAGTATCTTCCATTTGGCCAACTTTCCAGTCAGCATGGGTTTCTGGAATATGTACTGTGAGCACGTGATTTTTGCCCTAAATATGATTATTCCCAAAATCCCAAACAAAATAATTTTCCTTTATTTTTTTACAATTTTTGTGCATTTTGGTGTCATTTTCTGATAATTGTTGCATTCTATCTGCGCATGTTAATTCTATAAAGTACAAAAATATGCATTTTTGCGTTTAGGTTTTAGTATCAATTAAGGGTTAATTGTTTTAAAAACAAAACATGAAAATCACAAAAAATTAGTTCACTTTTGCATTTTAATAATTTTTATTGTGAATTTGTCATGAAATAGCTTTTGAACAATTTTAGTAATTAATTAGTCTTTGTTTTGAAATAACTAGGATTTCATGTCAGTTTTACATTTCCATAAAAATTAGAAAAAATTATAAAAATTGTAAAAGTGAGAAAAGAAAACAAAAAGGAAATAAGAATAGAAATTGGGTCTTAATAAAAGACCCAAATTTGGGCCAAATCAAAAGAATTTTTCCGGCCCAAACGCCTTAAACCATTGCAAATCAGCCCCAGCCCAAGTCCCCAACCCGGTCTGTTCCCCCTTCTAATCGAAACGACGTCGTTTCGTGGTCTCCGAATTAGGACCGCTGGATCTCATCAATCCAACGGTCCGGAACTAACGAGGTTCCTAATTTAAAAAGGTCTGAAAGCCCACCCCAGACCCTCGTCTTCCTCACCCCACCCCTCCTCTCAAACCCTAATCCACGCCGCCCCTAAATCCCTCGCCGGCGGTGAACGCAACCTACGCCGTTCACCCCCAGATTAACACCACAGATCCTTCTCACTCTCCTCTTTCCATTGCACCCACTGGTTCCCCTCGAATAAGGCCAGAGCTCGTCGAATCTTCGATTGAAGTTTCCGGTCAAATCGAAGGTTCATCCAAATCAGCCCAAAATCACACCACACAACCCCCGCCCCTCCCTCAACATCAATCCATGGTTATTTTCCTTCAAATCATTGTGAAACGACTCGAATCTTAGATCTGAGAATTTCTGGCCAAAACCCTAAACCAAATTTTTGTGATTTCGAACCGTAGTATCCTTAACCATGTGTTCTCTTGTAAGAACACATGGTTAGGGATGTTATACGTCAAAAATCTGAAAGGATTCAGACGTTTCTGACTGGCCGGAGTTCCTCGTGCTTCTGTGAGTTTTTACTATTTCTTTTTACTCGCATGATTGAAGTTTTAATTACCGTTTAGGTTTCATTAAGTGTTCGGTTAAATTTACTATTTATTTTGTGCATTAGTATAATTCTGCCAATTGTTGATCAGTTCTGAGTTGATATTTGTTTGAATGATTATGAGTTTATGGATTAAGAATTAGTTTCAGTTCATTTAATGTTGTTCATGTTAGCTTAAGCTTAGTTTGATTTCATTTAGTTTGATTGAGTTAATATAATTGAACAATTGGGTTTGGTCAGTTTGATTAATTGATTTCTGAGTGCTAATTAATAATTATCAGTTAGTTTTAGATTGGATTAGGGTATTGGTTATAGCTGTTAAGGATGAGGGTATGTTCAGTAACTTTGAGGAGCTTTCAGGGGTAGTCTGGGTATGGAAAAGAGTAGTTCTGATAGGAATAGTAATATCAAGGTATATGGAAGGGCAGTATAGGTAATGTATGGGTAGAGGAATACCCTAGGGCCTTCTAGAATGGGATTTTAGTGCACATTTCAGCACAAAAGGGGGGCTTACTTGTTTAGCAAGTCAAGAATATAGGGACTAAACTGAAAATAGGGAGGGGACTAATTAGAAAATCAGAATCTGATCTATTCTCTTTGGGGTTGCCTATAAAAGGGCATGAAATGCCTTGGGAAAGGGGGTTCTTTTTCTTCTTTCAGCTCTAAGCTCGAAAATCCCCACAAAAGGCTCTCCTCCCTGCTTTCAAATCCAGTTAGTAGTTCCATTCCAGTATTCAAAAATACAAACATCAAAAATGAGAAAATCAAAAACAATCTTACAGTTTCAGTATTAGTTCTGGATTTCAGTTGGGTTTTGGGTTTAGCAGCATTGCAGAGGTGTTTAGGTTCAGCTGGGAGGGCTAGGAGTACATTTGAAGTGTGTGTTGAATTGATCTATGGAGTCTGCTTGTATTTCTGGTTTTCAAAGCATTTCCTGGAGTGTTCTGTGATATATATTATTGAGTTTGCTGCTGTTGTTGTTCAAAGTAGCTGACTCCTTTCCTTTTCTCTATTTACATTTCAATTTCCAGGTACTTGTTCTGTAGCTCTCAAGTCTATGGAAATGAAGTAAATATGCTGTTTGAAGTTGATCTCTGAACTCCTCATGTTTTTGTTTGATTTAATGTATAAAACAGTTAGTTTACTCGATATTTCATGTCATTTGTGTACTAGACTAATCCTGGATTGTGTAAATTGGACTGATGAGCTGTTAAGCATGAGTTTTTTCATTTTGATTATTAAGTGGGTACTTGGGTATTTAGATTCATGTATGTAGTCAAAACTGTAGGCTGTTTAGACTGCGCATTTCATGTTTATGTAATTGTAGTTTTCAGTTTTGCTTAAATTCCACAGTCTGCTGAAGTTAAATTTGCAAAGTTGTAATTGATTTTGAGTTCAATACACGTGACTGCTTTTAATTTTGGTTTAATATGAATTGTACATTCAATAGCTTCGTACTGGGCCAGATTTTGGGCCTGGCGTATTAACAGGTAGCCCAGATTTTTTTTGGGTTAAGTGATAAATTGAATTGGGGCCTAGGTGCATTAAAGCTTAAGAAATTAGTTAAATCAAAAGGTGCCCAAGGGCTCGATCCCTGGGCTGTACGAATGCCTGTCAATAAGTTAAAATTTTGGCCTGCTTTAGGCCCGATGCTTAGAGCTCTAAGAGTCTGCGCCTGCAGCATGTGCAATGGCATGATTTGGACCTTATGGGCTCAGAGCCCATTTTTCTCAGCATTTCTTCCTGGATGTTCAAATTCAAATTCAACAAAGCACTGGCCTTAATCAATTAGGATCCTTAAGTACTTAATAGCATAATTATCTCACTGTTTAGATTTGGAAAGGTTGTTTAGTGAATTTCACCACCTTCCTCAAAATAACAATACGTTAGAATCTTTAGGCGCGATTTTAATTAAAGTACCTTCTTAAAACTCGGGTGCGCATTGATGCGACCCAAATCCAAATCTCGACGAAGTCAAAACGTGTTGACAACCACGGGCGCATTGATTGTGACGTGGATCAAAACGCGTTTTCACAACGTCGCAATTCTGCTAAAATAAATAACAATAAAAGCGGTTTATGAATAAAAAGCACGTAAGTTAACATGTATTAAAATCAGATAAAATAAAATACAACAGTTAAGCGACCGTGCTAGAACCACGGAACCTGGGAATGCCTAACACCTTCTGCCGGGTTAACAGAATTCCTTACTCGGATTTCTGGTTCGTGGACTGTTAACAGAGTCATATTTTTCCTCGGTTCGGGATTCAATCGGTGACTTGGGACACCATTAATCTCTCAAGTGGCGACTCTAAATATTAATAACTAAATTCCGTTCCGATTGTCCTTTGATTGGAAAAACTCCGTTACGCCCTTGCGGGTGTAGGTATAAAAAAGGAGGTGTGACATGTACTTCAGAGGGTCCATCCTGGATATGAGGTATGTAGTGTCGGCACAGAAGTAATGCCTCAATTTATGAGTTGTCCAAGTCAAAGCACAGCATGTGCGTTCCAACAGAGAGTACCGTGCTTCGTAAGGTGTGAACTTCTTACTCAGGTAGTATATGGCCTGCTCCTTTCTTCCTGTCTCATCATGTTGTCTCAAAACACATCCGAAGGCTCCATCCAATACAGATAGATAGAGTAGCAAATGTCGTCCTGGTTCTGTCGGGACCAGAACTGGTGGTGTGGACAAGTACTCCTTGATCTTGTCAAAAGCTTTCTGACAGTCCTCTGTGCAGCTTGTCTTAGCATCTTTCCGTAGCATCTTGAAGATAGGTTCACATATGACTGTGGATTGTGCTATGAATCGATTGATATTTTTGAGACATCCTAGGAAGCTCATCACGTCCTTTTTGCTCCTAGGTGGCGGTAACTCTTGAATAGCCTTGACTTTGGATGGATCCAGCTCGATCCCTCGACGACTGACGATGAATCCCAATAATTTTCCTACGAGAACCCTGAATGCACATTTTGCGGGGTTCAGTTTCAAGTTGTACCTCCTTAGCCTGTCAAATAACTTTCTCAAGTCCGCTATGTGATTTGCGGCCTTCTTGGATTTTATAATGACGTTGTCCACATACACCTCTATTTCCTTGTGTATCATATCATGAAAGTTAGTTGTCATGGCTCTCATGTAAGTATCCCTAGCATTCTTCAGACCGTATGGAATCATCTTGTAGCAATATACCCCCAAGGTGTAATGAAAACTATTTTCTCTACATCTTCTTCGTCCATCCAGATCTGGTGATAACCCACGAAGCAATCTACAAAGGATTGAAGTTCATTCTTGGTGCAATTATCTATTAGGATGTGTATATTTGGTAGTGGGAAGTCGTCCTTGGGACTTGCTCTGTTTAAATCCCAATAATAAATACATACTCTGACTTTCCCATCCTTCTTTGGAACTGGCACAATGTTAGCTAAGCAAGTTGGGTACTCAACCACCCTGAGAACTTTGGCTTTGATCTGCTTGGTAACCTCCTCCTTGATTTTCAGGCTCATGTCTGGTTTGTACTTTCGGAGTTTCTGCTTCACTGGAGGACACATGGAATTAGTAGGCAATTTGTGAGCCACTATAGACGTGCTCAATTCGGTCATGTCGTCATATGACCATGCGAAAATGTCCTCATATTCCTTTAGAAAACGGATGTATTCTTCTTTCTCTGTTGGTGACAAGTGAATGCTGATGCGAGTCTCCTTCACGGTCTTGGCGTCTCCCAAATTTACTATTTCGGTTTCATCCATATTGTACTTAGGCTTATTCTCAAAATTTTCAACCTCCCTAACAATTTCCTCGGGTATCACATCTTCTTCATCTGAATCACTATTCTCATGTTGCGTTGCCTCATTACATGTCACAGTCACTGGTTCATTAGGAAAAGTAATAATAACGTTGTAGAAAGAAAAAGTGTAAAAAATAGTAATGAATAATAAAAAGCAAATGCATTTGATTAAAATAGAAAAATCATCCAGACAAGTACGGCTCGATGAATCGACATTTATTTTGAAACGAGTAAATCTTAAAACAAAATTACTAGAAATCTTAAATGCCTAGAATGGCTATAGACATAAAATCTGCCAAGCTATCCAGGGACAAGGTGGGATCAGGATGGTGTGGCGGTCCAGTTCTTAAGAACAACTCCCTTCTTTACGGTCTGAATAGTGAGGCCTTCTTCCTCATCCTCCTCTTAAGAACAACGTCGGGATGGTTTGACTAGTGTAAATGGGGTTACTCCCATCTCCGTGAATGATCACCTCCTAACAATTTCATTCAAACTTCATGGCTTAATGTAGTGTGGAAGGAACGGCTCCAGCGGTATAGATCCATGGTAGGCCCAATAGAAGATTATATGAGGCTGGTATGTCAATTACCTAAAACTCGACATCGAACCAAGTTGGCCCAAAATGCAAGCAAAGGTTGATTTCCGATAATGGCCCTTTGGGACCCGTCGAAAGCTTTCACGTTCATGCTTCCCACCCGTATTTCATGAAAACCTCTGTCCAACATTTTCAGAGTGTCCAACGGACAAATATTGAGGCTTGAACCTCCGTCAACCAAGACCCTGGCAATGAATTTGTCTTTAAATTGTACTGTGATATGCAATGTTCGATTGTGATTTAACCCCTCAGGTGGTAGCTCATCTTCATGGAAGATAACCTTATGACTTTCCAGTACTTGCCCTACCATATTGGCCATTTCTCCGCCAGTGATGTTATTGGGTACATAAGTCTCACTCAACACTTTCATTAAAGCATTCTTATGTTCCTCTAAATTTTGCAATAGTGACAGGACAGATATCTGAGCAGGGGTTTTGTTCAAATGGTCAATGATGGAATACTCCTTTGCTTGTACTTTCCTCCACAAGTCATCTGGCCATGTCTCAATGACAGGCTGCTTGGTAGTGGCATCCTTACTTGATCCTCCCAAGTGTTCAGGTGTATAGACTCTTCCAGTCCTAGTCATTCCTTGTGCACTATCAGATTCTTCTACCTTGGCCTTCCCCTTTCACTGAGCCTCGGCCACGTAATCCCAGGGTATTTCTTTTGAGTCAAATGGAGGTGTGATTGATACTGTCACAGTGAAAGGTGTGACAACTTCTACTTCAAATGGAGTGGGGGTGGCCGCAGGTGGAGCTACCTCTACCTCAAATGGAACCGGTGCAACTACCTTGACTTCGATTAGTGACTAAGTCTGTACCATAATAGGAGTAAGCGTGAATGCAACTTTAAAGTGGTTGCCTTCTCGAATAAGGCCAATCGACCCCTCAGGGTCCCATTCTTCGTTTGTTTCTATCACATGTACCCCACCACCTCTATGATCAGGGAGGGGATTGTTGCGAATATTAGGTGTGGCTTTTTTAGCCTGTATGACCTTGTTGTCGATTAGCGTCGGGATCTTATCCTTCAATGTTCGGCACTCATCAGTAGTGTGCCGCTTCATACCAGAATGGTACGCACAAGTTTTGTTTGGATTGACACATTGGGATGGATTTTCTAATGGCATAGCAGGAATGGGGTGACATAACCAGCGGCTTTCAATATTTCATACAATTGGTCGATGGGTTCAGCAATGGCGGTGTATTGTCTAGGTGGCTTGCGGTCAAAATTGGGTCTTGGTCTTGGAAAGTTTTAGTGAGTTAGAGGTGACTTGAAATGGGATGGTTGGGAGTTATAGGTGTGATGTACAGTGGCTGGTTAGGAATATCTGGGAGATGAAGGTTGATATGTGGGAGGTGGTGCTTGGTATGTGAGTGAAGGTGTTTGATATGTGGGTGGAGGTTCATGATATGTGGGTGGAGGTGTTTGATAGGAAAGTGGAGATTTCGTGCCCTGGGCCACTATTACTACCCCAACATCTCTATTCTTCGATATTCAACCTGATTTTAATGCCTTATTTGTGGCCTGTAGTGCCTCAAAATTCGTTACCATCCTGCTCTTGATTCCTTCTTCTATTCTTTCTCCGAGTTTGATGATATTAGAGAATTTATGGTTTTCGATAACCATCAACCTTTCATAATATTGTGGATCCTATTCTTTGACGAAGAACTTGTTCATCTGTTCCTCATCTAAGGATGGCCTGACCTTGGCCGCTTCCGACCTCTAATGAGTAGCATACTCACGGAAAGTCTTAGTAGGTTTCTTCTTAAGATTCTAAATGTAGAAAACATCCGGTGCATTTTCTGTATTGAATCTGAACCGGTCCATGAAATCTGATGCCATATTCACCCAATTAGACCATTTCTTGGGATCCTGGCTGATGTACCAGGACAACCATCTCTAGTAAGACTCCTCATGAAGAGTTTCATTCAGATTTTTTCTTCTTTTCCGACCCCGACAAGCTTGTCACAATAGGTTCTCAAATGAACCCTGGGATCACCTGTGCCATTAAACATCTCAAACTTGGGAGGTTTGTACCCCGCTGTCAGTTCTACATCCGGCTGTATGCATAGGTCTTCATAGTTCAAACATTCTATTCTATTGTCGCCTTAATCACCCTGAACTCAGCTCGTCAACTTCTTTAGTTCTTCATGTTTTTAATGAGCAGGTCCTTCTCGGAGGATTCCGGTGTGTAGGAGATTGGTTGGATAGAGTGAGATATGGTTTCTACGTATATAGGGTTGCTTTGATGGGTACTAGGGACTTGGATTTAATGATGGTCATTGGTGGAGTTTTGAGGATCGTAAATGGGTTGTGGTGTGTTTTGGGGAGTGTGGTAAGTGGTTGTTGGTGGGTACTAAATTGGTTGGTGGTGATGCTGTGGTGGAGTTGGTATTGGCAATGGATTGAGATTTTGGGGTGGAGTTGCATATTGATTCGGTGCAGGAGGATTTTGTGGGTGTTGGTTTTGTGTATTTTGGGGAGGTGCTGGGTTCTTTGTATTTTGTTGGTGGATGTCGGGGACATTTAGGGTGAGTGACAAGTTTGCCAAGTTGCGAACTTTCTCAAGTTTTCCTTGCAGCTCAAGTATCTTTTGTTCCATTCTCAAGATTAGATCATTTGGAGCCAGAGTACTACGACCATATGAAGTTTCTGCGTTCTCAATATTCTCCTTTCGGATACCACTTAAGTCAACCATTTTTGCCTTTCCTCTACCTTTTATATTGCTTGGAGGAGGAGGAGGTGGATGGCCTCTAGATCTGGTATGATATACTGATGAGGCCAGTATGAGTGAACCAACCTAAGGGGATGGGAATAATCAAAATAAGGAAAAACAAAAGGTAACAAGTCAGTGAGGATTCTGAAATGTTTGCAGTATTTAAACACATATTGCGAGAATGTAAATTCGTGTCCTAATTTGGGGAGCCTTTTTGTGCCCGAGGTAGGCCTAGCGACAAATAGATTTGGAGAACTGTAGATGCCAATAAATGCTTCATTTCATAATGTAAAAATAGACGGATCCCAAACGACACTAAGATAATAGAAAAAAAATAAGTCATTACTGGCATTTGGCCTTATTACATTTCAAGAAAGAAAATAAATCTAGTCTATTTGGTCCCAGAAGGACCTTCCCCAGATTCAATCTTCCTAACTCCATCATACAGGTCCCCCAGTTCGCGCAGACCCAACAATAAGTAGACTCTGGCCAGATGTCCTCCTTCAGCTCCTTCAGCGTTCTGGCAATCCTCGATCATCTTTGTGACTTTACCTTCCAGCTCCACTATTCCTCGCTCCAGATAATCTTGTTTCCTGTTAGAAGTGACTGCCATTTCTTTCCATTCTTCGATCAACCTCACATTCCTCTCATGTATTTCTCGATGCTCATTCTAAGAGTCATGGACCCTCTTGCGCAGCCTATTGTATTTGACTTGAGCTTTAGCTTCTTCGTCTATGACTCTATTCCCTCGACCGGCTCCTGGCATCACTATTCCTTTTAGATTGTCCTCTAACCATGTTGGGTAGAGAGGCTCACACCCTGCATGATACCTGCCTGGCTCAACGATGTTCTTTTCTACAATGATTTCGCAGTGCCACATGTGCTGAGCTTGGCACTTGTAAGGGACATTGTCGTCTTGAAAGTCTGCCCTGAAATGACTCATCTTGGCAACCCTTGGTACAACCTATTTCCTTCCTGCTTGCCTTATAACTCGGATAGGGACATAAGGGTATATCCCTCTCAACCCAATCAGCAGCAGGTGTGGAGCATCCCTAGATCTGATGATGAATTCGTCTGTTGGGAACCATTCAAACATCCATTGCACCTGTTCGTTGGTCAGATTGTTGAAGAACTCTACCCATTCTTTGGCACATTCTGGTTGAGCAAACCTATCTGGAATGTAAGTCATCCGCTTGGGGTGATGGAAGGCAATATGGTCGTTCCAAGCCCTTCGCGTAAATTCTTGGTGATAGTGACCCTTTTGAAAATGTTCTAACAACCACAACTGCAGCAACAAGTTACAACCCTCAAAATGCTTGACCCCTTTTTGACAATGCTCCAGAGCCTAGTAGATGTCGGCTATAATCATGGGGACTATAGTGTATGTCTGTCCATTGATCCCTTTCACAAAGTTTTGGCAACTATGGCCAACCTAGTGTGGGTTATTTCCCTTTTCATTGGGAATACTATCTAACCCAAGAAGCATACAATGAACTCTGCGATGGATGTGGCCCAAAGAGGTGAGAGAGATGTCATCATGGTAGGTACGGTAGGACTTTCTATGGCCATACCTCTCATACAAATATTCGAAGGGTATGTAAGATTCCTTCGGGCATACCAGGTCAGCATTTTTCTTCAGCCCCATCATCTTTAAGAACCCTTTACCGGTACGGTTCTCCCACACCAATAACCTGGGACTATCCCAAGTCAATCCCGTAAGCCCTCCAATTTCTTCTAGAAGTGGTGTCATTTCTATGTCACCGAAATGGAACAAAGACCTCTCACTGTCCCAGAACAAAGTGGCAGCCTCGATCAACTTGTTGTTTGGCTCAATGTCTAGCAAGGAAGGCAAGTTACCCAGGTACATTCTTACATGTTTCTTGTCACTTGAGGAAAGGTCCTCCCACCAATCTAGCACCAATGGTGGAGTATTGCTAACCATACCGAATCTGGGGACTTCGTGCATCATTTTCTGCAAAACAAAAAGGGTTAGGCCCCTCTCCCCTACCAGACTCGACTTTTTATACATTTATGATTAGCATATTGGCATTTAGTTCTCCAAATTAATGCACAAAATGTGGTTGTGTCCGTTGGGATTATGGAAACCCTGGTGGACTTTTGGATAAGGCTCATCTTAAAGGATCATTATGTGGACAACATAATTGATTCGACTAGGTTTGGCCATGATGCATGCACAATTTTGATAAGAGTAAGGTTGATATGGGGGTTTAGACTGGTACCCTCAAGCGGACAACTTGATTGGGAAAAGCACGGATCCATCGACTGCACCGCTGATCGACTGGTTTTACTGCAAATAAGCCTTTCTAAATTTAAGGGTAATAAATAGGAAGAGCACAACCACTCATCAAGCGTTGCTATAAGATTTAATACGCACGAGTGGAATATGATATGGAACATGATTTATGCATCAATAAGTAGCATGTAGTCAAGTATTTGCACGCAGGAAAATGAGTACAATATTTAAATAATTGAAAGACAGTTACAGAAAAGAAAACAAAGAGACAAGTCAATTTCAGGAATAAAAGAATCATAAATGCTTAAAAGATAAGTAATAAATCCACATAAAAGGAAAGGGTACGTGGGATGGAACATGCTTGGACTAATTCACAAAAGATAAGTTCGTTATGGTAAGAGCCTAAAATATCCTCAGCAGAGTTGCCATGCTGTCGCACCCCCCTTTTCCCCTCCGCGGAGAGAGGGAGAAGTCTGGGTTTCGATATTCATAGGGGGTAATAACTCATTTCCTTTTGGGAATTTGGGTGTTTTGAAGAGTCGCCAACTAGCGGATTATGGTGCGTTAGGGAACCTAGAGTGATCAACGCTTAGACTAGTTTACATTACCAGTGATTTAGGGTAAGGGCTCGAAATAAACTTGAGGGGAAGGTGTTAGGCACCTTTCTTGGTCCACAACGGTGGGTCCCGGCCGAACTTATACTTATGAATTAGTCCTTTAACAAATAAATAGTGTAAACATATACTTGCAAATAAAGGCATGTTTTGGACATTGTATGACTCAAGTAACGAGATAAAAAAGGAAAAGACTTGAACAAGTTGCATACATATAAAAAAGTAAAGTTTAAATATCGGGAATTTTGAAAGAGGAGTCCTAGGTTGGTTAGCCTATAGGATCACCCCACACAATGCCCGGTAAACATTCCTCAATGAGGGGCTACACTGACATTAGCACGTAGTCATCATATACTTACTACCCAATTCCCTCCCCTTGGTCATAGCCTAATGCGTTCTAATAACTTTGACAGATGTCCTATGCGTGCACTACCTGTTCCTTCCTTGTGGCCCTGGAGGTATTTTAGGACCTTTACCTTTGGACAGTTCTAGACCTTCCTAAGGTTTTAAAGGATAAAAGTCTAGGCGTCAATCAAGAACAATTAGGACTGCATTTAAAGAGAACAAATTACAGGCTCACAGTCACTTATACAGATATAACAAGTAAATGCACGTCTTCAAACAACAATCAAGTATTGAAGAGAAAATCCTAGAATATGATATCTAGGTGAGCAGGGATTATACAATATTGAATTAGGACAAAGTATAAAAATCCTATTTAGCTTGCCTACTGATTTAGGCCTGTTAAATCTGAACAGTTTTGAAAACAAAGCACATTTCCATAGTTGTAGAAGTTAAATCACCCTAGAGGCTTGCCTAAGCGCATAACAGTGATGTCGTAAAAGCATGGTATCAATATTGATTAAGGAATGCAGTAAAGCAGTGAATAGTTTTTAAACAGACACTCGAGATCCTATAGACATGCTTTCTAGCGATAGTAAATTAAGGCAGTGTTTGAAAAACTCATTTAAAGAAGCGGACAGTTGGTTAAGCCAATTCAGAATTAATTAAACTAATTTGTTAAAACTGATTTTATGCTCTATAGGCAGTATTTCTTATTTTAATTCCTATAGGCATTTTATCTAATTGTTAAGAGCTAGATTTCAAACTTATAAGCATGATTTCTGGTGAGACAAATGTAAATATATGTTGTAGCAAAAACTTGAACTCAATCACTTTACACTCTATAGGTAAGGTATCTAATTATAAAGTTTATTTTAATCTTATAGACATGATTTCTATTAATGAAACCATTTAGATCCTATAGGCATGATTTCTGATATTGTGAAAGTATAACAAGCATAGAAAATGCATTATCACAAATCCTATAGGTATGGTATTTACCCTGATTTACCCAACATATATAACTACACACCCCTTTTCACTAATCACCCAATGTTGTTTACAAGTATTCATTACAGATCAGCTGAATAAATTACATAAACAGATAAAGGAAAAGAAGAAATTAACTATAGGGAGCCTGAAGCAGGCCCAAATGACTTCTCAAGCCTCCAATAGCCTCAAATGCCAAAGTTCCATAGACAGCATCATGTCTAGGTGTGTCAGAGTTCCCTAAGGACCTCAAGGATCCCAGACAGTGCTCACACCTAGACCTTGTCTCAAACAATAACTGATTTAGGTGCAGTATGGAAATGCCAGCTTTGACATGCCAGAGTTCAGAGAGATCTCAAGGATCTCAAGGCAGTACACATGCCAGAGGAGTATAACTTAATATTCTAGGAGTAATGTGAGAGTGTATGATGACTTTGAAATGGTTTGATAAACAATAGAAAGAAGGTTTTAGTAATAGAAGGAACTTTATGAAAATCAGAACATGGTTAGAGTAGAAACAATTTGAGAAAAGAAGAAGAACATCTTTTAAAAATCAGAGAGCAAGTCATAGAACACACAGACTTCATCCAAGGGAAAGGGTAGAGGGAACACTTATAATGCACCTTAGTGGTGGAAAACAAATAAACAGATTGTAGTTGCAAAGTTTAGTTGAGAACACATAGGTTTAAGATACAAAAAGGATCTCATTAGTGAGATAGAACAAACTGGACTAGGCAAACACTTTATGAAATATTCTAGGTTTTTAGAAAATACATAATCATATGCAGAGCATGCAGGATTTGGTCATGCTGGGTAAAATTATAGACACATAATGCAGCTTGGGACCTACTGGTGAACCAATTATCTAAAGCAAGATTAACATGCCAAACAATATAATAGCTATATACTTTAATAGAAAACATGTTTTGTGATACAATAATCTAGGCAGGCTGATTGCATATTAAGTAAAATAGCACATAGAGCTGGAAATCACAAATTGATGAACTGCAACAACACATAGTTTGGAAGGTGAATTTAATCAGAACATACCAGTTAAGGAGAGTATACAGAATACAGAGTAGAGATGATGCAGTAGCTAGCCTTGGCTTACAGCAGGCTGAACTAATAAGAATTGCAAGGAACAGAAGATAGTAGAAAGCTATTATTATAGACCCGAATGAATCAAAAAAAAAGTACATCAGAATTTCTAGCTGCGACCAAACAACCTAATTCAGACTCAAGGTCTAACAATATGAGATAAACCAACTTACATGATCCATTTTCCAAAAGCCTTTCTCTTATTTGGGATGTGTCAAAGTTCCTAAGAGTCTCAAAGGGACTCAGGGCAGTGATTACACCCCAAACACATTGCAGAATTAGATTATAGTGCAGTGTGGAAGAGTCAGGCCTCAAATGTCCAAGTTCAGAGGGAACTCAGGGTCCCAAAGCACACACTAGGATTTTGGGTCCTTTAGCCACTCCCTCTACTACTGAGACCTGAAGTATTCCTGACACTCAACTCTTTCTTCCTATGGTCTACTGAATATGTAAATTGGTTGGTAAATCTATGGTTATGTAATCTAGCTTAAGTTCTACTATGGATTCTGGGTTGTGCGGATGAATATAGTTCCTGGGCATGCTACGTGAGGGTTGTTGAAGGCCCAAGCAATGTTGGGTATTTCCTTTTGGGGCTGCTATGGGCGTACTGTCATTATTTGTATAATATTTGTAATCATATTCATTACTGGGAATTTAATAACTTTGTAATGAACATTTGGGGTGTTAGTAAAAATGGGGAATGGGTAGATTCTAATATTAGCATGCAAGGTTAGAAAACATGCCTATAGGATTCAATGATTTACTTGCTATATATGTCATTCAATCTCTATATGCGCTGTAGAAATCATGTCATTAAGAGAAGCACACACTCACACTACTCATATACTAGCAAAACATGAGTTCAAATGCTTCAATCATTCCTACTTCTACGTGTTATAAGAAAACTTGCCTATAGGAAACACATACCACTGAACTTTCTTTAAATTCGCACAACTGCAACATATCTACTAGAAATCATGCCTATAGGATTTTAATTATTCCATTTGATATTGTATCATTATGTTCATCTAGAAAACATGCCTATATGAGCTAAAACTAATAAAATTGGTTCCAATTGCCAATTGTTAGAGATCCTGCCTATAAGGTATCACTACTCGCTCTAAATTGTCAATGTTAAACTTCTCAAACACTATTTACTACGTATTTATGCCGCTGCCAGGAAGCATGAGTAGTTATGGGGTTTTCCCCCAATAGATTTTACTGTCCTTTACTACATAAATCACTTAGAAATAACACCTATAGGTTTAATAACTTGAAACATGTAATTTCAATAATCAGCATGTGACAACTGTATAATCTTGTCTACTAGCAGCACCTTGCATCTGAAACTGCCTGTATGTTTTAATTCAAAGTCACATAGAAATCATGCCTATAGGGCTTAAGGTTCTTAATTCTAAAACTGCCTAACATGAAGACATGTTTCATGTGCATTTGTTGATTAAGTGTGAGGCTAACTTGAGCCCTTAGCTGCCCATATTTGAAGTGCAATGTGTTTTTGTATGTCACCTAGTTTTAACATTTTTGAGCAGCCTAGGTAAGGTCTAGAACTTCCCAAATAGAGGTCTAATGCCTCCTTGATCATAATTATGGGACGGGTAGCGCACGCATAGAGCACGACTTAGAATTGAATTAGAGCGCATCTAGATAAACAACTTTAATATAACAATTGGGTATCAAGAGATGATAGTCTGTGCCCGCTGAATAATATGAGTAACTCCCTACCTCAAGGGAGTTGCGAAGTATTATTTATGTTACACGGGGTGATCATTTAGGCTAAAAAACTTAGGAACCCATCCTCCCCTTTATATGTTGCTATTAAATCTAAATAGTTGTATCCTTATATTCGTACTAAGATCTGCACTAATTGTGTTATAATGAAATTTTATGACCTTTATAATCCCTTTGCTTATTTGATCACTTAGCCTAATTATAATGCATATAATCTTATGTTCTGCCGGGACCAACAGTTGTGGACCTCGAAGAGTGCCTAACACCTTCTCTTTGAGGTAATTTGAGCCCTTACTCGATCTTTGGTGGCGTTTACTAGTCAAACGGAGTTATCTGCATAATAGGTGCCCTAACGTACCTTAAAAATTATTAGGTGATGACTCTTTACCTTTAGCACTTTATCTCCCATCCAAAAGGAATTGTCACGACGTCGAAACCCACTTTCGCGAGAAAACGGGGCACGACAGCATGACGACTCTGCTGGGGATTTACACTGAGGCTCTTACAATAATGAACTTGGCTTATGTGGATTATTTTCTTTGTTATAAAACGCACATTCCTTTTCCATCTTTATTTGTTAAATTTTGCTATTACATGCACACCCCTGTACCTATTCACCCTTATTTTTTTAAATCTGTTATAACATGCACATCCCTTCCCTTCTTTACCTTTATTTGCTTAAATTTGTTATAACATGCACATCCCTTTCCTATTCACCCTTATTTTCTATAACTTCTCTTCATTTATTTAAAGATCTCTATATTATGCCTCTCCCGTCCCAACTCCCTTGTTTGCTTTATTACATTCTCGCATATATTCCATGAACTAACTTCTTCTTTTGTCTTTATTTTATATTTTTCATGTATTACTTTTGTCGCGCCCTGTTTTTCCTCGCGGAGTCTGGGTTTTGATATTCATTGGGAACAACTCGTTTCCTTTTGGGAATTGGGTATTTGAAGAGTTTCCACCTAACGAATTAAGGTACGTTAGGGAACCTAGAGAAATTAACTCATTTAACCAGTTTGCATTACCAGAGATTAGGGTAAGGGCTCGAAATAACCTTGAGGGGAAGGTGTTAGGCACCCCTCGCGGTCCATAACGTTGGGTCCTGGACGAACTTAGTCATGTGAATTAGTCATTTAACAGGTAAGTAGTCTAAGCACACAGTTGCAAATAAAGGAGGTTTAGGCATTCCGAGCACACATATGCAAATTTAGGCAGTTACATGCAAATTAAGGGAGTTTAGATAGTCATATGCAAATTAAGGGAGTTTAGACAGTCTAAGCACACATATATAAATTGAGGAAGGGAAGTCCTAAGTTGGTTAGCCTATATGATCACATCTGTAAAATACCCGGTAAGCCTTCCTCAAATAGAGGTTAGCGCACATGTCATCATATCCTTTTACTACCCATTACCCTCCCCTTAGCGGTTATATAAGCGAGTTTAATTAACGAACTCTAAGTGTGCTTTACCCGTCCCTTCCTTGTGGTCCTGGAGCTATTTAGGACCTCTAGATTTAGGTAGTACTAGACCCTCCTAAGGTGTTTAAAAAAGTAAATCTAAGCGACAACAAATAACATATAGGACTTTAAAATAGGGAGCAATTAAGGGGCTCATGTTTACCTCCACACACAAACAAATAAGTAGAACATCTCAAACAATTGATTTCAAAGAATTTCAGAAGGCCCTAGACATGATATCTAGATGAATATCACAAACACAGAATATGCAGCATTTGTTGTAAGGCAACGTGTCAGAATCCTAATCAGTTTGCCTACTGATTTTAAAGCCTGTTAACCCTGGACAATTTTACAAACTAGTGGAGCATATTTTCACAATTTTAGACCATTAATTACCTAAGGCTTGCTTAGGCGCAGGTCTGTAAGCAATCATAATTCTGGGAACTAATTAAAACAACTTGAAGTTATTCAGTCCTATAGGCATGCTGATATAGGCGATTAATGTTACAAAAGGTGGTTTCATGCTTATTTATACTAGAACATGATATCAATGTATTGGACTATTGTAAAACCTTTTTATTGACAGTTATTCATTTAAGCGACGTAGACATGATTTAGAGCAAATGCAAACAAAGTCCTAAAGCAGGATTTCTAATGCACAGAGAAAGATGGTCATTTTATTAAGCGTGATTACAACAGTAATTTAATGAAAGGATTCCCGGGTAATAACAACTTTTGCAGAATCAGAAAAGAAATGATGAACTTATAACATGTTTTCTAATATGCAAAATAATAAACGTGAGTACCCTAAGGCAAGATTTCTAATGCAAACAACAAAAACCTAAGGCATGATTCCAATTTGCAGATAAGAATAGTATAGTCCTAAAGCATGATTTCTATCATAATATAATCCTAAAACAGGATTTCTACCCGGTTTCCCCACGAAAATCATATAGGAACCCTCCCTTTTTACTAATTACCCCAATATCTGTTTACAAATAATGTTATTACTGCCCAGGATCAAATGAATTACATAAACGAATGAAACTACACTATAGGGAGCCTAAATCAGGCCCAAAGTAATCCTGGGAATGCCAGGCATTCAACACAGTCTCAGAAGCCAAAGAGCTCATAGCCAATAATGTGTCTTGGTGCGTCAGAGTTCTCTAAGGAACTCAAGGATCCCGGGCAGTTCTCACACCAAGACCTTTCTCAACTAGAGGATTGGTTATGTGTAGTGTGGAAGGGCTAGCCCTGATGTGACAGAGTTCAGAGGAATCTCAAGGATCCCAAAGTAGTACACACACCAGAGGAGCAGAACCTAATAGTCTAAGAGTAAAGTGAGAGTGCTTGACATAGCTTTGAAAGATTTAGTAGAAAACAGTGTAGAGATAACCATTAGGAGTGGAAAGATTTTAAGAAAAAAGATTAAGAAAATACTAAGGAAGGAAAACAATTTTGAAATTAGTTCTGAAAAGAGCAAGGATACAATCACACAGACTCAGAATACTTAGAATCACAACCATTTAACAGACATTTTACACACAAGGGTGAAGGGGGTTCGGAACATATAGAGTTTATGTCAGGGATACATGAAAGGGGAAGTATATAGACAACAAATGAACAGAACACTTATGAGTTAGTTGACTTAGAGACTTAACAACTTAGCCATGATAATAGGCAGTGAGAACATAGAGTAGGAATGCAAAAATCATGTTGAAAATAAGGGTGCATTGGACAGGATTAGCCATACAATTAGGGTCAATTAAGTTCATTAGTAGGCTAAGTTGCTAACATTATCACATCAGTTAAGGGGGGAAGGGTAAGCAGGGACTAAGTAAATATGTTGAACAAGTATCAAATAATCATGTGAAGTTTAGACATGCTGATTATACATTGAATAAGAGAAGATAGAATTTAGACATGCTGAATAAAGCAATAAACAAGGAAACAAATTGAATAACATAGCCAATTGAACTAGTGCAGGAATGGAACACCATGGAGTTTAAGTTTCAAAATTAACTAGAGACATACCAATTAAAGAAGAAAGTGCAGAATATAAAGTAGGTATAGTTCCAATGTCTAGCCTTGGCTTTCAGCCGGCTAGACCAATAGTTATTACAAGTAACAGAGAAAGAAGAGAGAGTTTGAGTGTGAGTGTGTGTATTCTGAACTTAGTGTTCATGTTGTAGAGGTAAAATAAGTGTGCTTATATAACAGTTCAAGAGTAGCACAAATAAGGTAAAAGAATCAGAAATTAGTCAATTAAGGGCAATCATAGGGTCACAGAATCAATTAACATAACAGAGTTTGGAAGCGAGATACGAACTCTCACAACATTTTGTTCTCCCTCTACTTGATCTTGAACATGTCGAATTTCCTTGTTGCTACGTTGATGGCACCGGCATGTGCCTTTATGAAGAAGTTTGCCAGCATGGCAAATGAGTCTATGGAGTTAGGAGCTAGGTTGTGATACCACATCATGCCCTCTTCGAGAGTGTTTCCCCGAACACCTTCAGTAAGACGGACTCGATCTCGTCGTCCTTTAAGTCGTTGCCCTTACTGCGCAAGTGTAAGAAGTAACGTGCTCATTGGGGTCTCAGGTCCCATTGTTTTTTGGGAGTTCTGGCATTCTAAACTTCCTTGGGATGGGTTTAAGGGCCGCTTCCTCTGGGAACGACCTTTGTATGAACTTCTTCAAATCCACACCTTTCAGTAACGAGGGTGCGCCCGGAATTTGATCGACTCTAGAGTTATAGGTTTCGACCTTTTTGTCGTTGGCTTCTATCATTTTCTTGCAGGATTCAATCCTTCTGGTGAGGTCCTCGAGAATTTTTACAATGACACATGGTCGGTTATTGACCCGTTATTGCTTGTTCTCTCTGGTACCTATTCGGCTGGGGAGCCGTCCCTGGTGCTACCGTGCTAGGAGTCTTCTGGTGACTTTGCAGCTGAGCAATAGCTAGCTGTTGTGCTTGCAATATTTCAAAAATAACATGAAGGCTAACCTCACGTTCTTCCCTATTTGGGATTTTTTGAGCTTCTTGTTGATCTCTTTGACGCATGCACCTGTTAGTACGTGAGCTTATACCGACCTGTTGGGCGCCATATAAGACCGCATCCGCGAAGATCGGTTACGACGCGTTCTCAGAATTTCGTGATGGTACGCCAGAACCCGGAACATCTACGCCATTTTCTCCGTGGTTCTCCAAATTGTTGTTTACTGAGTCAGACATTTTGACCTAAAATCGAAGATCTTTGGACAATAAAAAGCGTGAAAGACAACTTGCGTTGTGTAGCTAAACCAGGATGAAAATAATCACTATTATTTTTAGCCCCATGGTGGGCGCCAAACTACTTACCATGAAAATGGTAATAACAATTAATTTTGATATTGGGACTCTAAAAATACGTGATCTATTTTTATGCTAGTTGTTAAGTAGGTGATGCTATGTATGTGAGACTTAGAAACGAAATGAGAGTTAAAGATAGGGGGATAATCAAACCGATAGGTCAATAATCGGGGCCTCGAGGTCGATTCCGGAGCTCGACTAGGTGCTATCAAAGGTAATCAAAGTATGACTAACAGTTGGAGTAAAATTAAAAAGAGCTCCTTATAGCCAATGATAAGCAATAAATGAAGAATAATAATGGAAATAATAATGAAGATAATAAATGAAAGCAATAATATCAAAGGAATATGTTAGAGAGCAAAGAGAATGTTTCCTGTATATTTCGTGTGGAGAAGCTAAAGCAACAGAGTTTTACAAAATGACAAGGATCCCCTTTATATAGGAGGGGAATCCCAACATAGTACAAAATGCATTAATTACAAAGATAAGGGGATGGGACAACTAAATGACACCCTGATTCATGGTTAGGGTAGTCCACTAGGCTCTGTCACTCCTAGTCATGTACCTGGGGAACTCCCCATTTCTGCCATAGTCGTGTCCAGCATTGTCCTTAGGTCGAGCGTCGACGAACCTCGAGGGAGGAAACTCGACCATAGTCTTGCAGCCTCGAGCTTTCGAGATGGTCTTCTGAGGTGCCTCGATGATGAGAAATTAGGTCCTCTGATTTCACCAGTTACAAACACGGAAAGACCAAAAATCGCAGCAAGGATTGGAAAAATTAGTATATTACATAGAGTCAACTAGAGTTCGAGTAATCTTGCAAAAATCAGTCAAGAAGATGAAAAATAGAATCAATTAAACATTTAGAAGTCAGAAGGCCTTTGAAAAACAACTCATAATGAACCGTAGTTTTAGGGAAAAACAAGAATAGTCAATTAAACCCAGAAATTTCAAAGAAAAACATGTAATAGTGCTCGATGCATCTCAGACCTATACAAATCTGGAAATGATCGAAGGTAATAGACTAGGGTTTTTAGAAAACATAACAGAGATGAGAGCATAAGTTTAGAAAGCATAGATTAGTAACAAAATAAAGATAAATTTCTTACTCATGGTCGAACAATAGCCTGAGACAGGCTAACAAGCAAAGTTTCAAACTAGAATCAACTAGGTTCTTTGATATCTTCTCAAGGATCCAAGAAATCAAGGAGTCATGGCGTGTAGAAGGCCAGGGCTGGTCAGAGAAGCCATGGAACCTTCATAAGGAGAAGATTCACGCCGGTGACGGCGTGTTAGAACTAGTGTTAGATCGAGAAAGATTTGAGAGAAGAGGGAAATGACAACGGTGTGTGAGAGAGAGAATGAGAGGGTTTGGGGGGGGGGCATTTAGGTTTAATTAAGTTAAGAGGGTTGTGGACCGTTTATCAAAATGATCAACGAACAGGATTGGATGGGGCATTGGATGGGGCAGATATGTATTTGGGCTTAAGGGAGTTGGGCCAATTTTAGAGGGGTTTTTAGGTTGTTTTGAGGGGTTAGATCCGGAAAATATTAAGAATCAAATAGGCTATTTATTAAATACCAAAACAATTTATATAAAAATATTTTATAAAATAATTAACAAATTGTAAAAAATAATTTTCATGCATAGAAATGTTTCAAAATAAATATTTAATATTTTAAAAATATAATGGACCAATTTCTGATAAAATAATGCAGTAATGTATGCATGGGTTATAATTGCAAAGTTGTTGCAATTATAATCAAAAAGTGTAAATCTGGCCATTTGTGAAATAATTTGAACTTAATATAACTAGAGATGCCAATATTATGTCATGAAATGCTATAAAGTCATTTGTGATGCAATTTTGTAATTATTTATGTAATTAAAATAATAGGATAGATTAATTTAAAGAAAACTTTCGAAATTATGGAAAAATATTAATTGATGTTATTGCATAGTTTTGAAGGTATATATGCACTTAAAAAGTATTATAGGGAAAAATTGGGTATCAACAACTGCCCCTCTTTACCCGGGAACAATGAAAGAATTTTTGAGTAATGAAATGATGGCCAATTTTGACCGAATGGGCGTTTTGGAAAATATAGGTCGAACCCTGGTCTTTGAGCTGCCTACATATCACTGGTTTTACAAAAATCAGGCCATATGTTGTTCTGGATCCACCGGTGAATGAAGCCAATGGAGTTGTTATAGGAATGGTAGTCGATTTCAGCAAAGGTTCTTTTATGAAGGGTAATGTCGGATCGAGTTATCATTATGGATCTGGAGTGTATCAGATGTATTATAGGGTAGATAGCTGGATATCATGGGGTAGGATGTGTAACTGGTAAGAATCAGTTATGAATGGCAAAGTGAAATAGTATGAGCGAATATGGAGGCAGTGCTTAGCCTTATGCGAATATGGAGGCAGGACTTAGCCTCATGCAAATATGGAGACAAAGCTTCTTCTCATGTAGGATGCGAGACAGGGGTTAGTCCCATGCAAAGAGAAGGCAGAGCTTAACCTTATACAAAATGGAGGTAGGGCTTAGCCGCATACAAATATGGAGACAGAGCTTAGTCTTTTGCAGGATGCGGGATAGGGCTTAGTCCCATGCGAAGAGAAGGCAGAGCTTAGCATTATGCAAATATGGAGGCAAATCTTAGCTTTATGCAAATACGAAGACAAAGCTTAGTCTAATGCAGGATGCGGGACAGGGCTTAGTACCATGCAAAGAGAAGGCAGAGCTTAGCCTTATGCAAAATGGAGGCAGGGCTTAGCCTTATGCAAATATGGAGACAGAGCTTAGTCTCATGCAGGATGCGGGACAAGGCTTACTCCCATGCAGAGAGAAGGCAGAGCTTAGCCTTATGCAAAATGGAGGCAGGGCTTAGCCTCATGCAAATATGGAGACAAAGCTTAGCCTCATGCAGATGGAGACAGAGCTTAGTCTCATGCTAGATGAGGGACAGGGCTTAGTCCCATGCAAATGGAAGGCAATGCTTAGCCTTCTGCAAATATGGAGACAAGGCTTAGCCTCATGCAAGGAGAAGGTAGAGCTTAGCCTTATGAAAATATGGAGGCAAGGATTAGCCTTATGCAAGGAGAAGACAATGCTTAGCTTCATGCAAGATGGGGAGGCAGGGCTTAACCTTATGCAGATGGAGACAGAGCATAGTCTCATGCAAGGTTCGGGACAGGTCTTAGTCCCATGCAAAGGGGAAGGAAATGCTCAGCCTTATGCAAAATGGAGGCATGGCTTAGCCTCATGCAGATGGAGACTGTGCTTAGTCTCATTCAAGATGCGGGAAATGCTTTGTCCCATGCAAAGAACGAGTAGTAAATAAGAGTAGAATATTTCTTAGCTGGAGATATATTTGGTGTCTGGTGGCCGATTGATGGTGATTTTGCTGCGTGCATATATTTGTGAATGTTACTTTTACGTCAGTTGTGCCTGCGCTCAAAGGAAAATTGTAAGTTTTGTAAGGGGAGGTTGGTTCGTGCCTTCGTCTATTGACCTTGCTCCGGTCTGAAGGCCTTGTTTAAGTTTCCCTGGGTAACACCTGGCTGTTACGAAAATATAGTTTTTGAAAATATGCAATTATTGATGAAATAGAGTTATTTTAAAAACATAGTGAAATATCAAGTAATATTAGATGAACTAGCGACTGTAACACATCTTAGAGACATTGTAGCTTTCTTGTGTTAGAATTTTGAGGGTCCTCCTTCTCAAAATTTTGCCTCAGTTTCTTAACCAATTCTTGACTTTTTGGCATGTGATGGCGTCGGCTGGACTTGCTCTAGAATTTAGAGGGTCCTCGTCAAAATTCTGCCCCAGTTTCTGGTTCTAGGGGAAATGAAAATTTTATCATGATATGACCGAACCCACAGGGCTTCTTACGTATCCCTTCTTAAACGGGAATCAGGTCAAGTATAGTTCCATTACATCAGATGAAAGAATCTAAACATCGTATCTCTTGACTGCGTCTGAATTGATTAGTTTCGGCCAAACTTCTCCGTACATTTCTGCAAGTATGAGTGCTCCTCCTATTAACACTCTGAACCATGTAGGTACCTTGCCATTTGGTAGAGAATTTCCTTTTGCCTTCATCTTGATGTGGAAAGATCTTCTTCAAGACCAACTGTCCCAATGCAAACTATCTTGGCTTGACCCTTTTTGTTGAAAGCTCTGGACATTCTATTTTGGTAAAGCTGACCGTGACATACTGCGTTCATCCTCTTTCCTTCTATAAGGGCCAATTTCTCATAGTGCCTCCTTATCCATTATGCATCGCTGAGTTCGTCTTCCTTTATGATTCTTAAAGAAGGAATCTCTACCTCGGCTGAGATGAGAACTTTGGTACCATAAACCAGTAAGTAAGGAGTTGCCCCAGTTGATGTGCGGACTGTAGTGAGGTACCATAACAAGGTAAATGGTAACTTCTCGTGCCATTGTCTGAGGTTTTCTACCATCTTCCTTAGTATCTTCTTAATGATCTTGTTGGCGGCTTCTATGTCTCCATTCATATGAGGTCTATATGTTGTGAAGTTCTTGTGCTTGATTTTGAAAGTCTCACACATGGTCTTCATCAGATCACTGTTGATATTGGAGGCATTATCGATGATAATTGATTCTGGAACTCGGAATCGGCAAACAATATGCCCTTGACAAAGTCAATGACGACTTTCTTGGTTACAACTTTGTAGGATGCAAACTCTACCCATTTTGTGAAGTAGTCAATGGCCACTATAATATACTTGTGCCTGTGTTGAAGTAGTGGGCTCAATCGGACCGATGACATCCATTCCCCAGGCGGTGAATGGCTAAGGTGAGCTTGTTGCATTGCACTCATTTGGTGGCACTTTTATCATATCGGCATGTACTTGACATTGGTAGCATTTTCGGACATAATGGAAGCAATCTGTCTCCATGGTCATCCATAAATAATCGGCCCTGAGTATCTTCTTGGCCAAGACAAAACCATTCATATGTGGGACGCAGGTCCCAGCATGTATCTCCTCAAGTAACTTAGAAGCCTCTTTTGCGTTGATACACCTTAGCAATCCCAAATCAGGAGTTTTTCTGTACAAGTTTCCTCCGTTGTGGAAGAAGTGATTGGACAATCTCCAAAGTGTGCATTTTTTAGTATGGTTCGCATGCTCCGGGTATTATCCTTTCGCCAAATATTCCTTGATGTCATGGAACCAAAGTTTTCCATCCATCTCCTCCTCAACCTGAGCACAGTAAGCCGATTGATTATGGATTCTCACCGGGACTTGATCAATGAAATTCTTGTCTAGATGTTGTATCATTGATGACAAAGTGGCAAATGCATTGGCAAACTCGTTTTGAATTTTGGGAACATACCAAAACTCTATCTTCGTGAACCTCTTTCTCAATTCCTATACATGGTGCAGATATGGCAATATCTTGGAATTCTTGGTGGTCCATTCTCCTTGTACCTGGTGCACAAGCAAATCTGAATCATCGATTAGCAGCAGCTCTTGAATATTCATGTCGATTGCCATATTGACCCCTAGTATGCAGGCTTCATATTCTGCCACATTATTGGTGCTGGGAAATCTGAGTTTAGCAGACACCGTATAATGTTGGCCAGTTTTCGATACCAAAATGGCTCCAATGTCCACTCCTTTGAAATTTGCAGCTCTATGAAAGAACATCCTCCAACCGTCGTATGCTTCAGTAATGTCTTCCCCTATTAATGACACTTCTTCATCAGGAAAATACGTTTTCAAGGGTTCGTATACTCCTCCCTCAGAATTTTTAGCAAGATGGTCTGCAATGCTTGTCCTTTGACCACCTTTTGAGTTACACAGACTATATCGAACTCACTTAACAGTATCTGCCACTTGGCTAACTTCCTAGTCGGCATGGGCTTTTGAAATATGTACTTTAGGGGGTCCATCCTGGATATGAGATACGTGGTATATGCACAAAAATAATGCCTCAATTTCTGAGCCATCCAAGTCAAAACACAGCAAGTGTGTTCCAAAAGAGAATATCGTGTTTTGTAAGGTGTGAACTTCTTAATCAAGTAGTAGATAGCTTATTCCTTTCTTCTTGTCTCGTCGTGCTGCCCCAGAACACAGCCGAAGGCTCTATCTAGCACTGCAAGGTAGAGTAGCAAGGGTCTACCTGGCTCTGGCAGGACCAAGACAGGTGGTGTGGACAAGGACCTCTTTGATTTTGTCGAAAGCCCTCTGACAATCTTTGGTCCAACTTGTTTCAGCATCTTTCCTCAGCATTTTGAAGATGGGTTCACATATGACTATCGACTGTACTATGAAACGACTGATATAATTGAGACATCCTAGGAAACTCATCATATCCTTCTTGCTTCTTGGTGGCGGTAACTCTTGAATAGGCTTAACTTTGGACGGGTCCCGCTCGATTCCCCGACGACTGACAATGAATCCCAACAACTTTCCCGCGGGAACCCCGAATGCACATTTTGTGGGGTTCGATTTGAAGTTGTACCTTCTTAACCTGTCAAAGAACTTTCTTAAGTCTGCTATATGATCTGCGGCCCTCTTGGATTTTATGATGACGTCGTCAACATACACCTCTATTTCTTTGTGTATTATATGGAAGATGGTTGTCATGGCTCTCATGTTAGTAGCCCCAACGTTCTTTAGACCAAATGGCATCATCTTGTAGCAGTACACCCCCTATGGTGTAATAAAAGCTATTTTCTCTACATCTTCTTTATCCATCCAGATCTGGTGATAACCCACGAAGCAATCTACAAAGGATTGGAGCTCATGCTTGGTGCAATTGTCGATCAGGATGTGTATATTTGGAAGTGGGAAGTCGTCCTTGGGACTTGCTGTATTTAAATCTCGATAGTTAACACATACTTTGACCTTCCCATCTTTCTTCGGAACTAGTACAATGTTGGCTAACCAGGTTGGTTACTCAACCACCCTGAGAACTTTGGCTTTGGTCTGCTTAGTAACTTCCTCCTTGATTTTCAGGCTCATATCTAGTTTGAATTTTTTGAGTTTTCGCTTCATTGGCGGACACATTGGATTGGTAGGCAACTTGTGAGCCACTATGGATGTGCTCAAACCGGTCATGTCATCATATGACCATGAAAAGATATCCTCATACTCCTTCAAGAAACGAATGTACTCCTTCTTCTCTATCGGTGATAAGTGAATGCTTATGTGAGTCTCCTTGACGGTTTCAGCATCTCCCAAATTTACTGGTTCAGTTTCGTCCAGGTTGGACTTAGGATTATTCTCAAAGTTCTCAACTTCTCTGAAAACCTCCTCAGGTATTTCATCTTCTTCCTCCAAGTCACCATCCTTATATTTCATTGTCTCATTACATGTCACAGTCACTGGTTCATTAGAAAAAGTAATAATAACATTGTAGAGAGAAAAGTGTTGAAGATAATAATAAATAATAAATAGCAATGCATTGATTAAAACTGAAAACATCCAAACAAGTACGACTCGATGAATCGAGCGTTTGTTTGAAATAAGTAAGTCTTTTAAAACAAAATTACTGAAAATATCTTAGATTCCTAGCATAGCTATAGAAATGAAATAAAGCTGATTGCCAAGCTACCCAGGGACTCGGCGGGCCCGGGATGGTGTGGCAGTCCAGTTCCTAAGAACAACCCCCTTCTCCACAGTCTGAATGATGAGGCGTTCTTCCTGCTCCTCCTTAATTATTGCACTACAATACATATCCTCATCCTCTAGGAACAAATTCCTCAGCCCAGCTAAAACTTCTTCCTCTACCATTCCCCATAATGTATTAGCCTGGTGAAAAGTTTGACCTAGATGTGGCACTAGTTACTCGAGAGGGTAATAGGGTCCATGCCATGGAGGTGACCAATCATCATACTCCTCCCATATATACTGGTATCCGAGCTCGAAGGTAGTACCATGACGTTTCAGTTGTATTGGTTTGGTGATGCCTTGGAGATTTTTTCCAAGCCTTTTGCCGGGTTCATACCTAGACCATACTAATATGCTTTCTCTTTTGTCACTCCACCATTTGTCTTTCTCAACGGCATTGACATGTTCGATGTGATGATAAGTTTCCCCTCCTAGCCTTCTTCTGTTCCCGATAACTAGGATGGTTTGATTGTTGTAAATAGGGTTGCTCCCATCTCCATGAATGATCACCTCCTCATGGTTCCATTAAAACTTCACGGCCCGGTGTAGTGTGGAAGCCACAGCCCCAGCGGTATGTATCCAGGGTCGGCCCAACAGCAGATTGTATGAACATGTTTTGTCAAGCACTTGGAATTCAACGTCAAACCAAGTTGGCCCCATCTGCAGACAAAGATTAATATCCTCAATCGTGGACCTTTGAGACCCATCAAAGGCTTTCATATTCATACTTCCTGCCCGTATTTCGTGGAAGCCTTTGGCCAATCTTTTCAAGGTATCCAACGGACAAATGTTGAGGCTTGAACCTTCACCGATCAAGACTCTGGCAATGAATTTGTCTTCAAATTGTACCGTGATATGTAATGCTCGATTATGGTTCAACCCTTTAAGAGGTAGTTCATCCTCGTGGAAGGTTATCTTATGACTTTCCAGCACCTGCCCTACCATGTTAGCCATCTCGCCGCAGGTGATATTGTTGGGTACGTAGGCTTCATTTAACACCTTCATCAAAGTATTCTTATGCGCCTCTGAATTTTTCAACAGTGATAGGATAGATATCTGAGCGGGGGTTTTGTTCAAATGATAAATGACGGAGTATTCTCTCGCATGTACTTTCCTCTAAAGATCATCTGGCCCTATTTCAATGATAGGCTACTTGGTAATGGCCTCCTTACTTGATCCTCCCAAGTGTTCAGGTGTATGGACCCTTCCGGTCCTAGTCATTCCTTGTGCAGCATCAGATTCTTCCATCTTTGCCTTTCCCTTTCGCCTAGCTTCGGCAACGTAATCCCTAGATATTTATTTTGAATCGAAAGGAGGTGTGGTTGATACTGTCACTGTAAAAGGTGTGGCCACTACTACTTCAAATGGAATAGGGGTGGCTGCAGGTGGAGCTACCTCTACCTCAAATGGAACCAATGCGGCTAACTCAACCTTGACTGGGGATTGCGTCTGTACGACAATAGGAGTGAGTGTGACTGCAGGTTTGAAGTCATCACCCTCTTGAATAAGCCCGATTGACCCCTCTAGATCCTATTTTTTATCCATCTCTATCACATGTATCCCAACGCCCCTATGATCTGGGAGAGGACTGTTACAGACGTTGGGTGCAACTTCTTTTGCCTGTATGACCTTGTTGTCAATCAGTGTCTGTGTTTTATCTTTCAATGTTTTGCACTTGTTAATGGTGTGCCCCTTCATATCGGAGTGATATGCACAGGTTTTGTTTGGGTTGACCCGTTGAGATGGGTTCTCCACTGCCACAACGGGAATAGGAGTGATGTAACCAACGGCCTTCAACCTTTCATACACCTGGTCTATGGGCTTAGAAATAGCGGTGTATTGTATGGGTGGTTTGCGATCAAAGTTAGGTCTGGGTCTTGGGTAGTTTTGACGAGTTGGAAGTGACTATAAATGAGATGGTTGGGAGTTATAGGTGTGATAGACAATGGCTGGTTTAGAATATCTGGGAGATGTGGGTTGATATGTAGATGAAGGAGCTTGGTATATGGCGGAGGTGCTTGGTATGTGGGTGGAGGTGTTTGGTATGTGAGTGGAGATGTTTGGTATGTGAGTGGAGATTTTGGGCCTTGGGCCACCATTACCACCCCATGTCTTTCTTCTCTCATATGTTGCCTAATTGTAATGCTTTGTTCGTGACCTGTAATGCCTTAAAGTTTGTTACCATTCCACTTCTAATGCCTTTTTCAATCCTTTCACCAAGTTTGATGGTATCAGAGAACTTATAGTTTTCAATAACCATCAACATTTCACAGTATTGCGGATCTTGTGCTCTGACGAAGAATTTGTTCATCTGTTCCTCATCGAAAGCTGGCCTGACTTTTGCCGTTTCTGAGTTCCAACGAGTAGCATACTCACAGAAAGTCTCGGTAGGATTCTTCTTGAGGTTTTGAATGTAGAAAACATCCGGTGCATTTTATGTGTTGAACCTGAATTGGTCCATGAACTCAGATGCCATACTCACCTAGTTGGGTCATTTCTTAGGATCCTGGCTGATGTACCAGGACAAAGCATCTCTCGTAAGACTCCTCATAAAAAGCTTCATCCGGATCTTTTCATCCTTTATGACCCCGACATGTTTGTCACCATAAGTCCTTAGAGGAACCCTGGAATCACATGTACCTTCAAACATCTCTAACTTGGGAGGTTTGTAACCCTCCGGTAGTTTTACATCCGGCTGTATGCATAGGTCTTCATAATTCAAACCCTCTATCCATTTGCCTCCTTCGACATCCTAAACCCAACTTGTCAATTTCTTGAGTTTCTTAGCCATGTTCTTGATGAGCAGGTCCTTATCATCGGATTCTGTTATGTAGGAGATTGGTTAAGTATAGTGAGGTACGGTTTCCACATATATAAGGTTGTTTTGGTGAGTGCTAGGGACTTAGGCGTAATGGTGGTCATTGGTTGAGTTTTGAGGATCGAGAATAGGTTGTGGTGTATTTTGAGGAGTATGATAGGTAGCTATTGGTGGGTACTGGATTGGTTGGTGATGGTGTTATGGTGGAGTTGGTATCGGTAAAAGATTGAGATTTTGAGGTGGAGTTGCATATTGATGCGGTGCGAGAGGGTTGTATGGATGCTGGTTTGGTGTATTTTAGGGAGGTGCTGGGTTTTTTGGTATTTTGTTGGTTGATATTGGGGACATTCAGGGTGAGGGATAGGTTTGCTAAGTTGCGGACCTGCTCAAGTTCTCCCTATAGCTCCAGTATCTTTTCTTCCAACCATAAAACCAAATCATTTGGTGCCGGAGTACTCCGACCATCTGATGTTTCTGCATTGTCCACATTTTCCTTTCGAATACCACTTAAGTCATCCATTTTACCTTTCCGTCTGTTCTTTGTATTACTTGGAGGAGGAGGAGGTGGAGGGCATCTAGATCTGGTGTGATATGCTGATGATGCCAGTATGTGCGAACCAACCTTAGGGGATGGGAATAAAGAATGATAAAGAAAAACAAAAGCTAAATAAGTCAGTAAGGGTTTTGAAATGTTTGCAGTATTTAAACACATACTGCGGGAATGTTAATTTGTGTCCTAATTTGGGAGCCACATTGCGCCCGAGGTAGGCCTAGCGACAAATAATTTTGGAGAAATTCAGTGCCAATAATTGCCTTATTTCATTAATGTAAAAATAAATGACCCAAAATGACACTAAATAATGTTACTAATGGCACTTGGCCTTATTACATTTAAAAGAAAAGCAAGTAAACCTAATCTACTTGGCCCCAGAAGGACCCTCTCCAGACCAGATGCTATTGTCGATCAGTTTTCCCAGATTGCGCAAATTCAGCAGTAAGAATGCCCTTTCCAAATGTCCTCCTTCGTTTCCCTTAGCAATCTGGCAATCGGTGACTCTCTTTTTCATTTTCCCCTCCAATTCCATCAAGCTGTACTCCAGATATTCCAGTCTTTCACTGGATTTAACAGCTCTCTCTTTGTACTCATTGATCATTTCCATGTCGTCTTTATGCTTCTCTATATGGTCAACTTCGGACTCACGAATTCTTTTGCGCAGCTTGTTATAAGTCACCTCTCCTTCGGCAAATTCATTTATGACCCTGTTTCCTAGACCAACCCTTGGCTTGAAGATCCCTGCTATGTTATCATCCAACCATGAGTGGTAAAAGTATGAGTGACCGGCATGATATCGATCTGGCTCGATGGTATCCTTTTCCACGATAATCCTTAGAGTCCATATATGTTGTGCTTCATTCTTATATGGGATGGCATCGCCCTAGAAATCAGCTATGAAATGACTCATTTTATCGACTCGTGGTGTGACCTATCTCCTGCCTGCCTGTCTCATAACCCTGAGGGGGGCATAAGGGTATATCCCCCTTAACCCAATCAACACCAAGTGTGGGATGTCTCTGGATCTGATGATGAACTCTTCGGTAGGGAACCACTCGAACATCTACTGAACCTGGTCCTCAGTTAACTGGTTGAAGAACTCCTCCCATCCAACATTATCCTTAGGTTGATCAAACATGTCCGGATTGTAATTCATTCCCTTAGGGTGATGGAAAGCTCTGTTGACATTCCCCAACCTTCGTGGAAACTTTTGTCGATATTGGCCCCTTTGGAGATGCTCTAACAACCAAACCTGCAGTAGCAAATTGCAACACTCGAAGAATCTGTACCCCTTCTGACAGCATTCCAAGGCCCGGTACATATCTGCAATGATCATAGGGAAAATGGTATATGTCTGCCCCTCGATCCCGTCAATCAAAGTTTTGGCCACCATGGCTAGTCTAGTATGGATTTTATCCCTTTGGATTGGGAATACCGGTATGCCCAAGAAACACACAATGAACATGAAGACCCTACGATGAACCCAGCCCAAGGATATTTTTGAGAACTCTTCATAAAAAATACGGTAAGAGCTACTGTGACCGTATCTTTCATAGAGGAAGTCGAAAGGTATGTAAGAATTCTTCAGGCACTCCAAATCATCATTTTTTTTCAGACCCATCATCTTAAGAAATCCTTTAGCGGTATGATTTTCAGGCGCTAATAAACCAGGGCTATCCCAAGGCAAACCAGCAAATCCTCCTATTTCTGGTAGAAGAGAAGTCATTTCTATGTCCCAAAGCAGAATACAACCCTTTCTTTGTCACAAAACATAGTGGCAGCCTCGATCAATATTTGTTTGGCTGAAGATCCAACAAAGAAGGAAAATTCACTAAGACACATTTCACATGATTTTGGTCACTTGAGGGAAGATCCTTCTGATGAGTGGTGATTTTACCACTCATTCTAGTCTCTTTTCGTTATCTTTTATGTCTTTTAACTATAATATGAGGTCGTTTATGGTGTGTATTGTTAGATTTTCAAGTAAATGATGCCATGAAGTGATTTGAATTCAATTGGAGTGGAATTGAGCAAAAAGGGGTGAAACCATGCAAAAACTCCCCTATGATTCCGCATCTGCAGAAGGATGGTCGCAGAAGCGACCCCGCTTCTGCGAGAAAAGAATTGCTCCTGCGGAATTTTCTGAGCTTGCAAGAAACCGCATTAGCGGTTACATTACCCCTTCTGCGTTGGCGCATCTGCGCCTGGTGAACCGCATCTGCGGTTACAGAGATTTAGTTTGCATTTCGCTTTTACGATGGAATCTCTGCACTGCGGAGCCACACCTGCGAGGATTCTTTCACAGGTGCGGTTAACGGGCACCGGACCTGGGCAATTCAGGAATTTCACATGTTTTCAACCCAAACCATTTTTATAATCGTCCTACCAGATATTTTGGGGATCTTTGGCTAATCTTTGGCTTATTTTCAGTTCCATAGACTAGAGAGGAACAAGTTTTGGAAGCTAGGATTTGCACATACACTTGGGTTTTGAATATTTCAAGCTTGTGGTTTAGGATTTCTTACCCATTTATGTTTATGTATTCATTTTTTTGCTTGGTATTGAATATTTAAGTGTGTAGTATTTATTTCTAACACTTGAATCTTGTTTATGGAAATATTCATAGTTAAAGTGTGGATTAAATATCTTGTTGTGCTTATGTATTGAATGATTTTCATTCGTTTATGAAGTGAGTTGTTGTTTCTTTAATTATTCTTGTTCTTTAATGTTTCCAAAGGGATTAGCTAACCCTAGGACTCGCCCATTAACTCCGAATTAATTTTGGAAAAGATAATTTGGGGTTGGGAAAGATTAATTAACAAGAACTTGAGCTTTTAAACCTCATTTTATAGATTTTACCTAGGGATAGGATTGAACTACTTGTAGCCATTCCGGATGTGATTAATCTCTTAATTGTTTTAGGGATAATTCAATTAGGAAGTCTTGCTAGTGTCCAGAAGAAGCTAATATAGAATTATTACCTGTGGCTAATTAACATAAACTCGCTCATATTTGTAAAATCGTGAAATACATTGGATCATTACTTGAGTGTAATTCCCGATGCAAACATCCTTGTAGCCATTGATCATTTTACTTGCTTTCTAGGTTAGTTTACATTTTCGCATTTAGATATAAGCATTTTCTAAACCAAAATCTTTATGTTTGGCATTGCGCGATAAGTGATAATTCTCTTACATTCCTAATCGCCTACATATTGTTCTCTGTGGGATTCGGCCCCGACTCATAGTTGGGTAAATTATATTGCATCCGACCGTGTCCATTTACTTTTTAGTAGTGGATTTGGACGTCATCAAAATTGGCATCATTGTAGGGGAACAATTTTACGTAATTTAGGTTGTTTAAGAAATAAGCGTAAGTGCTTTGGTCCAAACTTGTGAATATTTGTGTAATTATTTTTCTTACCTTGGTCTATTTTTCTTGTTTGTTTCTTGTTTATTTTCTTATTTTTTGAAAAATTGCACCATTTAATGAAAATTGGTCAGATGGTAGTTGTTCATATTTTGATGACCCTTGTCCTTATTGTGGAGGATCACACTCATGGCAAAATTGTTTAAATTCTCTCGGGGGTGGATTGTGCGCACAATCTCAAACCCATGAGTGGAGTATTTGTGATAAGTGTGGTTTTCAAAATGGTCATTGGGATGATTGTGATTATTTGCCCTTCCCTTCCCCAAGCCCCTGTTATGGAATTCTACTTTTTTTGATGAAAATTATAGGGCTATGGAAGTGGAAGAAGTTGAGCATGGTCAAAATGGAGAGTTCAAGCTCATGATAGAATGCCTACTTGAAAGAGGAAACAAAGAGCAAAGTGCCTTGGAGGAGCTTTTGGAAAACAGTCTCCAAAATGACTTGGCACTTCAAAGGTTGCACTAACAAATGAGAGAAATGCTTGAAGCTTTAGAGGTCCAAAGAGCCTCAGAAGTTAATGAGAGCCAAGAATTTTCCTTATATGTGGAAGCCAAAAATCCTCCCTTGGCACTTTATCAAAGCCAAGAAGAACTCTCAAATGCTCAAAATGAGAAGATGATGCTCATATTGGAGACCATTCTTGAAAATGAGGAAGAGCACAACTTTGCACTCGAGGGCTTGAAACAAGGCTTGACATACAATGATGAACATATCCGCACTTTGGAAGATCAAATGAAAATATTGGTCGAGGCTCGCTATGCCCATCAACTTTAGAGTGTGGAAGGAAGCCAAGAAGAGTCCAATTCCAAGGAAGAAAGTGAGCTTTACTTTGAGGATTCAAGAATTGAACATCCGCCAACCGACTTCATGAGTGTTAATGATGTTGAGTAAAATATGGAATTAGAGTCATCCGGTGTAAATGAAAATTTGGGTGAAATTGACTCTAGTTCGTGGGAAAAGAGAATGTCAAAATCCGGGAAAAATTGCAAGTTGGAGGTTTAAAGTCACATTCCAAGCATTTTTCAACATTGGAATTATGTGGTGATATGGATGTTGAACTACATGAATCAATGAAGGACTGCGAGGAGGAAAAACTCATACCATACATCCTACAATTTGAGGGGACAGGAAAGCAAAATGACATTACAACAACAACAACAACAGCGACAACAACAAACCCAGTTTGATCCTAATAGGTGGGGTCTGGGGAGGGTAGTCTGTACCCAGACCTTACCCCTACCTAATGCAGGTAGAGAGGCTATTTCAAAAAAAGCAAAATAACATTCCTCACATGAAAGCCAAGAAGTGCAAAATGAAGAGTTTAAGGCTTGGCTTGATCATCAACT
The DNA here is from genome assembly GCF_000715075.1 of Nicotiana tabacum. NCBI lineage: Eukaryota > Viridiplantae > Streptophyta > Magnoliopsida > Solanales > Solanaceae > Nicotiana > Nicotiana tabacum. The sequence goes on along the minus strand of NC_134087.1, from coordinate 51,426,586 downwards.
TACCACCCCCCATCGCTCGTGGTCACAAGCTTGATTCCAAGCTAGGTGCCCGGTTCATATAATCCAAATGTCAAGAAAGGTGGTAAAGTTGACTTTCATCGTCCCACGACGTTAAATGCGGCGCTTGGTGGGAGGCAACTCATCATTTTCAAATTTTTTGGTTGTTTTTGAAATTTTCTTTTTTAGAATAGCTTAGTATATTATTTTTGACTAATCTGCAAAGTTTCATATTTTTGGAGTTGAATTAAGGTGTTCAAGACGTTGGAGTGCACAAAAATAGTGGCTGAAAATCTGTGCAACAATCTTCCGGTGTAACCGCATCTGCGGATTTTTGATCGCAGATGCGATCACGTAGAAGCGTTATTCCAACCGCAGAAGTGGTTTATCTTGCAGAAGTGGCCAGTTGGCCGCATAAGCATTGTCGCATATGCGTTAAAATACCGCAAATGCGAAAATCGAGCAGGTTTTAAAAATGTAGAAGTCTCATTCCTTCAGGTATATTCTGCATTTGTTCCCCCAGCCCTAACATCCTTAACTCTAACAATCTCCAAAATATCCACTGCTCTTGATTTTTATTGCACTCACACGAGACTCATGTATTTTCTTTTAGTTCTTATTTACTTCTCTCTCCCTTTTGTCTTCTCTTTTCTCCTTCTTCTTTTCTTAGCCTAACAGTGGCTATGTCCCCTATTTCCCAAATCCCCTCCGATTTGTGTGAAAATAGGGTGAGGAAAATTGGTTGAGAGTGCATTTGTGTGTGATGTGTATCATGAAACAAATCGGTCTCAACAGAATCAGAGTTTCATGTAGTGCACTAATTTAGAAGTCTTCAGTATAAATTAGGTGCCAAAATTGGGTTTAAGAATCAAAAGAATAGAAAAAATTCTGGGCAGTTGAACAACTTGACGAACACCACAAATGCGATCAGTGGTCCGCAGATGCAGTATCGCACCTACGATGATTTTTCCGCAGGTGCGATTTTGGCCAAGATGGGTAGAACAGCAGATGGGGTGAAAACTCCGCAGAAGCGGAACCGCTTCTGCGATTATTGTTCCATAGATGCGAAAACTGGGTAGAACTGGCAATTTTAGTAGCTTTGCAACAGGGCCTTCCCGGGCCCGTTCAAGTTGATTCTTTGGCCTAATTGCAGTGTTTTAAATTGCTTAACATGATTCTATTGCCCGACTGACTTTGTTTTACTTTTATGAAGGTACTTTGAGCTAAAATGGACCCGAACATGAGCGGAAATACCCCACAACAACATGAAATTGAGGAACCATTTGATGACTCTCGATTCATGTCGGATGACTGTCAGCGCAGATATTATTACAACCTTATCAACAAAAAGATAGTGCTTGAAAAGGGGATCAACGAGGAAAAATTGGCCGAGAAGCTCCCAGATTTCTATGTCCATACCTCCGGATGGTCATGCTTCATTCCCACTCTATGCAAAGCTGATGAGGAGGGGGTTCACGAATTCTATACCAATCTTAGGCGCACAGAATTTGCCAACCCACAACTCATCATTAGAGGAAAATTGGTGAGGTTTGGGATAAAATAGATAAATGACACCCTTGGGATTCACAACTATCCAATTGATCCAGTGAAAGAGAAAGATCAGTGCGACAATGGGGAATAGATGGTCTCCAAACTCTACCCTCCAAGCATGAGAGCCAAATGGGGAAACATGTGAAAAGGTTCGAGGTCAATTGACTTCACAGCTGAAGCAAAAATGTGGTTGTACATCCAATGCAACAGGGTGTCTCCTTGTGGAAATGTCTTAGATGTCTCCTATACCAGGGCATTGATCATTTCTTACCTACTGGACGGCATTCCTGTGAATGTCGGTTACTATATCCTGGGGGAGATGAGGGAGTATTTGCGGGACAAGGACACAGGGAAAATGTTCCCTTCGTTGATCACTATTGATACCCAATTTTTTCCTTATATATTTTCAATATGCAAAATACTTTCAAAATAGCATATACAATCATATATAAGAATGTCCAAGTGTTTTATTACTTTTTTCATAATTTTTAAGGTTTTTAAATCGATTTATTTCCCTTTTTATCCATAAAATTCCCAATAGTTATTTCCAACATCATTATTTTGATAATTCATTCATTGGATTTTTATATTTATGCCAAAATATGGCTAAAATAATTTTTACATATTTTTGCAATTTCATTTAGTATTTTTAAAGCTAAATTGCACATAATTACAATATTAGCCATTTTAAGGTTTAATTGTGTCTTATATTCATAAAACCGAGTCTTGTATTTTTTGAATTGTTAATTATGTGTTATAAATCATTTTATCCCTTTTAATATAGCTTTTTATTATTTTTATAAATTAAAAAGGGAAAAAGTGGCTATTTAAATTTTAGTCCAAACTGGCTTTCAAATCTAACCCCAAATCAAACCCAATTCCCCAGCACAATTTTAATTTTAGCCTAACCCTTTTAAAACCAACTTAAACCTGGATCCCCACCTACTCCTTTTAATCTAGGCCATTGATCATTTAGATCAACGACAGCCATTTCACCTTATCATTTTTAACTCAAAACGACCCCGAAACCTAAATCATTTCTACCAAACTGCGGCCCTTGAATCCCTTCTCCTCTCAAACTCTCTCTGAAAACCTAAGGCTAACCCTAGCCACCGCCACCCAAATCTGCCATAATCCCCTTTGATCTTCACCTAATCCATGGATTCTCATGGCTGTTTGAGAGGTGTACCGGTCTCATATGGTTCCTGGTTGTTTTTCTCCGTGATTTCATGGACAGATCTCAAAGGGATCTAGTCCAGTCTTGGCTCAACTTCTATTTATGGCCTTTTCCCGGCCACCCATGGCCAATCAAGTCAAATCCATGGCTTTTCCAGCTAGATCGGTATCTTTTCAAAGTCTTTCTCACTTTTTCTGGGTTTCTGAAACACTAGCTTTAAGAGCTTTCCGATTTTATTTCAGATCTGTCTTAGATTTGTGCATGTTATGAACTTCTTGGTGTTTTTTCAAAGGTTCTTCGATTTTCTTTCAAAGTGACTCTTCGTTTTCAAATTAGGGTTTCTTAAACTCTTTTTAAAAGATCTCTTCTCCGATTTTCAGTGTTGTTTTATGATTTTACTATGCTTAAATGATTCGTTCATGTTTTTCTACTACCTGGTTCATCGTGTTAAAACCTTAGGTATTTTTTGGGTCCTGAAGTTGTCTTGGTTTATCTTGCATATATATTGGTTTCGATTGAGCTCTTTGTGTTTATATCATTTTCTTTGTTTAACTCGACTGATTCTAAAGTTCTTACCTTTTAACTTAGCTCGGTGAAAACCCTAATTCCTTATATATTTTTCTTTTTCTTCACTTATTGCTGTGAGTTTAAAGACTTTTCTTGTTTTTGTGTGTTGATCTCATTTACCTATTGCTATATGCTAGACTGTTTCCTTCATTTTTTGGTTCTATGTGACTACTTTACTTTGTTGACTACTATGCTTCGAGTAGGTTTCTTTTACTACTGAATCCTAGCCTACTCCTGCTACTATTGTATGTTGGTGTTGATTCTTTTGGCAATATTGTTGGCCTTGCATGTTTTATACTCTTGTTCATTCTTCTCTATTTATATGGCAAAGTGCATAATCATGATTCTTTTTTTATTGATCTTGATTTCCTCAAGTTACGATTGATTGCAAATATTTTCTCATAAATCCCTGGTTTCACTCGTTTCATTTAAATTGATTGATTCCTTTCGTTTACTGTGAAGTTTTACCTTTACTGAACCTTTTCCCCAATTAAGTATATTTTGTAATTAGACATAATTATTTACTCTATACTTTTAATATCCCCTATATGGTCAGAAATCAATCTTTCTCAAATTAGTTTCCTTTCGTTAATTATTCCTGTCAGTATCCGTTTGAACAGTAATTTCTTAATTAAAGGAAAGTACTTATATTAATTGATTTTGGTTGTGATTATTTCCATGTTTGTGTTAAAACTTTACTTGTTACCTTATTTTTCTACTCATTGTCAAAGCTATAAATACTCTACCCTCTCTTATCTAAAGACATGAACAACTGAGTTCAAAAATACACACTTACACACTCAAGATTGTCTCTTTCCCTGCTACTACTTATGTTACTACCTTGTCTAGCCGGCTGAAAGCCAAGGCTGGATATTGGAACTCTGATTACTTTTTCTTTTCGGCACTTTGCTTCTTTGATTGGTATGTCCTAGTTTAATTTTAAAGCTCCAACAACAACATGTTGTTTTATTTGTTTCAGCTTCTTTCATTTTGGTCTACTTCTGCTTGTGGTTCTGTTAAGATGCATTACTAGCATGCTGTAATATGTCCCCCTTCCCCCTTTGGATTAATGCACTTCCCCTGTGTGTGTTTTAGGGACTGCTTTGTCAATCACTTATTGTGTACTTACTATCTTATGAATCCCAAGTCCCTATCCCTTTAATGTGCTTATGTTCTTTCTAACTAGCCTGTGATCATGCCAGTATTAGCTATTAGTGTGCATATCCAACTAGTCTCAAGACCCTTGATGCGGTTATGTGTTTACAGTCAAATGTATGTGTGTCCCAAACCCCTCTTGACCCCCTTGTATGACTATTGATTCTGTATGGGATCCTATCTTGGGAGTTCGAGTTTTGTTCACTACTACAACTACTTTCAATCGCCTCTGTTACTGATTATTTTCAAAATGGACTTGCCAGTCCAGTTTTTGTTTACAAAAAACAAACTCTTTTTCAAACTATGTCAAGCACTCTCACCTACTCTTAGAATCTAGGTTCTGTCCCTTTTATGTGAGCCTCGCCTTGGGACCCTTGAGTTCCCTCTGAACTTGGACACATAACAGCTGGTCCTTCCACACTGCACTCATTCTGTTTGGTTATGCAAATCTGGGTATGAACACTGCCCGGGATCCCTTGAGGTCCTTAGAGAACTCTGACACAGCCAGATATGAGAAAGGTTTTGGAACAATATTGGCTTTTGAGGTGGTTCATTACATAACTCTAAGTGGAAGTCAAGATCAGGCTCCCTATGGTTGTAACTTCTTATTTTTGCACCTCTTTTTGTAATTCCATCATTTATACTGTAATAATTTGTAAACAATTAAAGGGTGGCTAGTGAAAAAGGGAAGGGGTGAATATGCATGCTTTAGCTATTAAAAGGGTAGAAAGCATGTTACTAGGTTTGCATTCATACTTGCGCAATAGAAACCATGCCTAGGACTCATTTCATGCATTGGAGATCATGCTTCTTAGGGTTTACACTTACTGTCTTCAGCATGTCCATTTCACTATCATAACACTTAGAAATTCCTGCGTTAAATGTGTTAACAACTAGTGTTTTCTGTGATCGTGTTCCTACTGCCATGCACACTTAGAGATCCTGTTTGAGGCTAAATAACACTAACAAACATATCATCTCTGCATATTCTTGTAATCATCTTTAAATGCTGAATAATTGTGCATATTGAAATCCTTCTTAGTATCCTGCATCACTCTGCATTTCTGCACATTAGATACCATGTCTTTAGGATTTTCATTCTCTTAAGCACACCTAGGCTAATTATGAACGCATAAAAAGGAATAAAACAATTTAACTCAGTTTTTACTAGCAACTAGCCACAATTCTATGTGCTGAACATCTAGAACAACATGCTTTAGGTAATAAGAGTAATTCTGAATAACTACTGAATATTTCTTACGCCTAGGCAAGTCTTAGATAATTACTTAAATAAAAATTGGAATTGCCTTTGTTAGTTATCAACTGCTATAACCAGCAGGCAGGCCTAATTCAGACTTCTTTCTGATTTATATAATGAATCTAGTTCTGATTCAAACACCATACTCTAGGATTTTAAAATTCAGACCTTAACTGTGTTTAAGTCATGCTATTTATATGCATTATTTGCGGAGGTATACATGAGCCTTATAATTGCTTATATGTTTCCCCCTCTAAATGCAGTCCTATTTTTTTTGTATGTCGCATTAGCATTTTACCTTTAAACCTAAGAGGCAGCCTACAACCTCCTTCTTATAGGAATAAAAGTCCTAAATTCCTCCGGTACTGGTAGGAAAGGGACGGGTAACATCATACAATAGAGGTCGAGACCAATTCTCACTTTAATGCCTTTATTGGGGTGGGAAGGTTAGATATGGATATGATGACCAGTGGGCTAATACCACGTGTATCCCCTCTTTTGAGGAGTTTCATACCGGGTATTGCATTGAAGTGATCCATATTGCAAACAAACCTAGGACACCCCTTTATTTTGTTTATAAGTATGCTTAGGCTATAACTATTTTCAAAATCTTGCTTTTATTGTTTTCAAACACTTGTGTATTTAAACCCAAAATCCCCGATTACTTTAGACTTATTTGTTTACATTCTAATTGTACAAATTCACAAAAACTACATGGCTGGAAATCACACTAGTGGATCCTGAGGGGTGCCTAACACCTTCCCCTTGGGATAATTTCAAGCCCTTACCCTATCTCTCGTTATCAAACATAGTTGTAGTTGAACCATATAGGTTCCCTAACGCGCCTTAAAATCGTTAGGTGACGACTCTTCAAATACCCAATTTCCAAAAGGAAATGAGTCATTACACCCATAAATATCGAAACCCGGAACTGATCTCCGATGGAAGGGGAAAAAAAGGGGGCGCGACAGCATGACGACTCTGCTGAGGAGTATTTAGGCTTTTACCATTTCAGATTGTTCTTGTGAATTTATACCCCTCCCTTATGTGCAATTATTTGTTTAATTCCTTTAAGCATTTAATTTCTTTTTCAAAAGCAAAACTGATATATCTTCCTTGTTTCCTTCCTTTAATGAAGCCACGGAAAAACCTGGCTGGACTGGTTGGTTTTTCGGTCGAAACCACGTCCTTCGCCGGTGACCATACCACCTTTCTGGGAGTTTTGTGCTTTGCCACTGCTTTGCCATATTTTCCAGCGAGTTTTGAGTTCGTCGAGGACCCTGGTGCAAGCTTTCCGTTTAGTCGTTGAGTCGGGTAGTATTTGAGTTATATCGACTTTATACAATGGAGCTGCTGGAGCAGTCGGACGCTACTTCTGTATTGTAAACTATCATTTTTAAGAAGAAAATTGAAACAGAACAGAGTTGTGCTTAGGATATTCGATTTTGCTGTTGAGGTCGTCATCGAGTTTTCCGGTCAGTAAAGGTCCTGCTAGAATCGCCGACGTATGTTCTGGTCGGGCGCTGGTCAGTTGTTGGCTTTCCGTTCAAGATCCGTTAGGATCCTTCTCACTGTTTTAGATTCCTCTGTACTAGAAGACTTCAGTTTTTTTAATTAAAAGGTCAGTTCCTTTCTTCACGGCATTATTCCATTTTCAAATAGTTTTTAATGGACTTTGCTGGTGTACTACTGCTTCATTTTCATGTATGTTTGTTGTAGAATAACGTATATCATTAGTAGTATGTTTTTTTAATGGGATTTTAAGAATGATGGAATGTGAATAAGTCAATTAGATGTATTGAATTGGAAATACAAAAGTTTGATAGGAATAGTTTGGTTGTTCCTGTGAATCAACTTTCGTTGTGTGGAGTCAGAATAAATATATGCCTTAATAAACTAATTTGAGATGTACGTTTAATGTTAAAACATGTAAGAATGATAAATAGACTACAAAAGATAACGACGATACTATTCTGTTTGGACTAAATCACATTAGTTTGGATTTGTCTCATAGTTTAATTACATATAGGCCTAATAGGTGGAAACGATCATTTCTGATAAATTAATAACATCAAAAAATGAATGTGCGTAGTTGCTTTAGGCGCGTCATTTAATAATATTACCTTCCTAAACCCGGGTGCACATTTCATGTGACCCAAATCAAAATCTTAAAACGTTGACTAAAATGTGTTTAGGATTGAGGGTGCATTTCATGTGGCGCGATCCAAAAGCACGTTTTAAATGACGTTCAATCTTCTTCAAAAATTAATTAAAAGCGGTCAAAAGTTTAAAATGGAATAATAGGTTAAAACCTGTTTCTAAAATCAGATAATTAAGCCAAATATAACAGTTAAGCGACCGTGCTAGAACCACGGAACTCGGGAATGCCTAACACCTTCTGCCGGGTTAACAGAATTCTTTACCCGGATTTCTATGTTCGCGGACTGTAAAATAGAGTCAATCCTTTCCTCGATTCGGGATTTGAACCGGTGACTTGGGACACCATAAAATTATCCCAAGTGGCGACTCTGAATCTTTTAATGCAATAATTCCATTTTGATTATCCTTTAATTGGAAAAACTCCTCTACACCCTTTCCGAGGTGTAGGAAAAAGGAGGTGTGATAGCTCTGGCGACTCTGCTGGGGATCGAACCCAGAATTTCTGGTTCAGGGTTCAAGAATTCGAGCTTAGAATAATTGTTATAGTTAGCTTTATCCATTATCTGATTTTGTTACATGATTTGGGCCTAATGTGCTAATTGATTGCTTTTACCGCTTTGATATTCCGTGAACTGTATATAAACAGTTGCGAAATCTCTCCTCTCTTTGAGTCTTCTAAATCATGAAAAAGTGTGCACTTCGTGTGACTTCTTTTCTGTTAGAGTCATGTCCCAAATTTAGAACGAGGTTCGGACAAGTTGCAAAGCCGGTGAAGCTTCTGTATTTCCAGTACGCTGCCCCACCCCCCCTCGGCTCGAGCTGTCCGCTCGGGTAAGCGAGGTCTAGAACAATAAACCCAGATTTTGAACCTAGTATAACAAGACCTCATGTCGGATCCCTAGTAGGAACGTTTGCTTGCATCACGTGCATTTGACTTTGGGGACTCAACACAGAGGTTGGGTCCGTCTAGGACAGGTGTACCCAAAATAACCGACCATCTTGATGCATCCTATGTGCTACGTGTTGCATTTCTTCAAGGGTAAAAAGGTCATTTGGTAGACCAATGATAATTGAGGGCGAATGAAAAAAAAAGAGAAAAAAGTGTGAGGATGAAGCTAGTAGGGCCCAATTATATTTTTGTTACATTTTATTAAGAAAAAAAAAAGAGCATGGAAACTTCAAAAAGATTTTCCACTTTTTATCATTTTTCAAAAATCAAAAAATAGAAAAAAATAAAAGAAAATCTAAAAAGATTTTATATGTTTCATCATTTTTCGAAAAAAAAAATGTGTTTTCTATATGTCAGTTGTTTTTTTTATTATTCTTGCCCGTATCCAATCTGCCCGAACTACGCATACCTGATTCTCGTCTTTCGGGGCGTGATACGTAGGCAACCCACATAGGGTCCGGTATTCCTAGTAAATCTTAGGTTCTTGGCTTTGTGGGGTCCTAGCCAAATTTCACACTTCAAGCCACCTTTTGGTGAAATAAGCCATTTTGCAAAAATAACCTAAATCATATCTTGCATGTGTCTAGTAGGGAATGCTATTGTCTCACATAGTGTTGGTTTAAGTTTTCTTATACAGGTGAGGATTTACTTACCAGAGTTTGAGCATGACAGATACCCTAGGATCACTACATTCAGGAGTTGCTCGAGGAGCTATTTTATATTTTTGAGTCTATTATTCATGTTTTACTTTCTAGTCTTGTATAGTAGTATTCGGTCATTTAGTTGATTTTTTTTTTGAGTCTGTCATAGTCTAGTTAAGTTTGTCAGTATTTTGTTATTATTTCCCTTTTTGTATTTGAAAATGTATTATGAATCAAAATCCAAAAAAATATATTTTGCGTTTTTATATTTCCGTTAGAATTTTCTCTAGAAATACTACTCATAGAAATTGAAAAAAAAAATCAATTGAGATGGCTTTTCCTGTAGGCAATTAATACCTAGAACTTAAAATAATTATTTTTATATTTCCCTTAGTACATTAAGACTAAAAATCCAAAAAAAAGAAGAAGAGAATTTTCTTTAGTACCTCTTTAAAAGGTTTTCTTTAAGGTATTAATTCCTAAAATCCAAAAAAAGATTTTCTTTTGAGGTTCTTCTTTGGGGAATTAAGGAAAAATGAAAAAAAATTCTTTTTTATTTTACAAGAACTTTAGCACATTGTACATAGAAGAAATAACATACCTTATCTTCTATTTATTTTTAAAATTTCTCCTTTAGGTAATTAAAAATTGAAATCCAAAAACAGTTTTTATCTTTTTCATTTCTCGTTACGAAGTTTTTCTTCAGGGATATAAAATGAAAATTCAGAAAAAAAGGAGTCAAAAAAATATATCTTTATTTTCTACGATTTTTCCTCAATAGAGTATTTGTTTCCAAAAAGAAAAGAAAAAGAAAAAATCCGTTAAGCTTGAGTTTAGAATAGGTTATAGAACATTAAGTCTAGAAAATTCAAAAAAAAGGTTTTGCTTCTTTTATTACTTTTTTCTCATCGGATTAGTCATTAATGTAAGAAAAAGAAGGAGAATGTTAGTTTGTTTCCTGTATTCCTGATTTTCCTGAACTACGCAAAGATCTGATTCATGCGGCATCATGATACGTAGGCAACCTACATAGGTTCGATCGAATCATTTTTTTATTAAAAGAGAAAAAAGGAAAAAAAGAGAAAAAAAAGAGATGAAATTGTGGGATGTGAGAAATGAGAGGAAAGAAAAGTGTGAAATTAGAAAAAGAGGAAGGAAAATGATCAAGCAAGTGCTAGAAAAGCAAAGAGAAGAGAGTATTGAAATGAACAAATTGGGATGATGCCAACTGACCTTTGTACCCTCGAAGTCATTTTAGAACCGATAACTGTGGCTAGGTGCATTGCACATAAAGTGAGATTATCTTATGTTAAATGCCCTAACGCTAACGTGATGACTTCATTTTGTTATATTCATAAAGAAGGGTGGTTGGTTTGTGGGTTTCAAAGCTTTAACTCTTCTCTACAACACAAAGTCAAAAGGCAATGGAAGACAACAACATAACTGAGTTGGTTGATACCGGTGCCCGAAAGCAGTCGGTTGAACATGACAATGGGTTGGTTGAAGAGGTAAAGATGCTAAGACAACACATGAAGGACATGTATCAGGCTTGGATGACTGGGAAAGCACCACCCCCGCCACCACCTAGCTTCCTAAACGCTGCCCTTACCCAAGCTCTGGACACAATGCCAGATGATCCTCCATACTCTCCAGATCTACCCGCTTATCACAGCTTTCCCAACCACCCCAGTATCTCAATCATTATTCCTCCAATTACCTCTCCCCAAAATGGCCCTCATGTCATATCCACTATTCCCAATAATGAATACCCACTCAAAGCTCATGGTGCCCAATATTATCCCTCAAAGGTGGCCCACAAGGTTCCTGAATCACACAAGAAGAGCCCTCGGGATGAGCTTCATGCTAAAAATGAAAAGGTTACAGAAAAAGGAGGGCGAGATGAGATATCCGGGAAGCTAAAAAGCATAGAACAGTCTTTAAAGAACATGCAAGGGATGGGAACTAGTTTAGCATATCTTACAAAGAGTTATGTATGTTCCCTGAGGTTCGCCTGCCCGCGGGGTTTAAAATGCCAAAGTTTAACTTGTATGATGGGAGTGGAGATCCGGTAACCCATCTGAGGGGTTTTTGCAGTGAAATGAAAAGTGTTGGCGAGAAAGATGATTTGTTAATGGCGTATTTTAGTGAGAGCTTGACTGGGGAAACGTTGGAATGGCATAATCGTCAAGATGTTGGGAAGTGACATACATTGGGCGACATGGCTCAAGATTTTGTGCGACACTTTCAGTACAATATAGACGTTATACCAGACTACTCCTCTCTATCTCAGATGGAAAAGAAACCCAAGGAAAGCTTTAGGGACTTTTGGCTCAGATGGAACGAACAAGTTGCTCGGGATGGTCCTCCCATTGATAGAAAAGATATCGCTAAGCCCCGCCGACGACAAGGTCCAGTGGTCGTTCTTGCCAAACGTCCTCAGCCTCAATTCCAACCCCAAACCTATCCCCGAGCCCCACATAATCCACCTTAGTATTATCCATCGAATAACATCCGGCCATTTGTCCAACTACCGGGTCACTCCCTAGGGCGAGCACCAGCATCCCGAAATTCACGTGTGCCTTTACAGCATTTTCAAGCATCCAACAATCCTAGGAAACTGAGGCATGGAGGGGAACAAAGGCAAAAAGACAATTTCACGCCCATCAGAGAATCCTACACAAGTTTGTTTGAAAAGTTAAAGCATTTTGACCTAATTGAGCCGTTCCTCGGCTATACTCCAGACCCATATGCGAAAGGCTTTGATCCTACTGTTCGATGCAAGTACCACTCTAATGCCCAAGGGCATAGCATTGAAGATTGTCGATCTTTGAAAAGGGAAATAGAAAGAATGATTCAGGAAGGGATAATTGTGAGCAATGACCGTGACAGGAAGCATGCGAATCCTCGTGGGAACTTGTTGACTAAAGTTGATAATGTTGGAGTCGGTGATGGTCTTGGAAATATTGATGCGGAACTCAGTGGCTAAGATGTCGTGCTTGCTGATTGGAAAGATGCTCCATCTCTTGGCTAGCTGGGAGTCTTGGTGGTTTATTTTGTTGTCATTTCTGTTGTCCGGGTTATTTTCAGGGTTGTAATTCGGATGTTGTCTTGTGACTCAAACCCTTCTATCCTTTTATTTTTCCTAGTTTGTTTAATCGTAGTAGCTCGTTTAGTATTGTATAGGTTTGTTCCATGTTTGTGATCCCAGTTTAGTTTGCTTGTCTTGTTGTTCGAACCGTTTTAGCGCTTGTCTAATGCAATTTCATGTTTTCTGTTATTTCTAGCCATTTTATTTTGTTTAGTTCTCTTTTCTTTCTACAATTCTTTTCCCACTGGTTCTAGTGACATGACATGCATGCGTAATTCTCAGCCTGAGCTCAAAAGTTAGTTTTCCCATGAAGCATTGAAACAATTTTGAAGATGACAGGGGCACTTGATGGAAATAAGAACAGATTTGGACACTTTGAGATCATTTGAAGCCCGAACCATGTGAAACTGGGGAAGATAGAACAAAAGAAATACTATTGAAACGCATCCTGCCGCATCAGGTTGAAGCTAAAGGCAAGTTTGCCCCAAATTGGCATGTATTTAACAGATGTAGAGGACAAATATGTGGATATGGTCATCAATTCTAATGTAGTCAAAAGATATTGTGTATGATTCCTTAGGTTTGTTTAATTGTGTTTGTTTGTACTTGGCATGTTTTGAAGATTGGAATGACGAAGACATTTTGTTCTGCTATCTAAACACTTTATCCTTTGTTACCCTTTTGAGACTTATTTATTTCTTTTTCATACCCCTCTTTTGGAATCAGTGGTAAAGTTCAGAAACGAAAGTGCAAAATATAAGTAGAGGACAAAGAAAAAAAAAGAAAGAAAAGAATGAAAAGAGAAAGAAAACAATGAAAGAAAAAGAGAGGAAAAAACAACAAAAAGACAAAACAAAAAGAAGAAAAGAAGAGAAAGAAAAAGAAAAGAAAAATCACAACAAACAAAATAATTCTTATGTCATGAACTACATTCGACTCGATTCCTTTTAAGGATACGTAGGCAGCCTCACTATTCGGTCCCATCAAAATAAAAATCCAAAAGTCACCAAACAAGAAACTGGGGCAGAAGTTGTGGTTGTTGTCAGAAATTTGATTCCGAAAGTTGTAATTTTGAACCCATTCAAATTGTTTTGAGCCTTTGATATCCTTTCTTTCTAACCCTATCCAAAAGCCCACGTTACGGTCCAATGAAAGACCTTCCGATCAGTCTTTGAGAGATTCCAGATCGAGCAAATATAGGTGATTCATATCAGGGGTAACACTCTGGTCCAAGTAGGAAAAATAAAGAAAATGAGAGAGTCTTATCGGTGAAAACCCTCACAGGCACCGTAAGACGATGGGAGCTGAGAGAAATCAAAATGAGAGAGTCTTATTCGTGGAAACCTTCACGGGCACCGTAAGGCGATGAAAGCAACGAGAAATAAAAAATGAGAGAGTCTTATTGGTGAAAGCCTTCACGGGCACCTTGAGGCGACTGTAAGTTAAGAAAAAGAACAAAACGAGAGAGGCTTGATGGTGAAAACCCCTCGGGCACTACATGTCGAATAAGGATTGTGAATCAGATTGGATAATCAGAGAATGGAAGACCAGTTTCACGGTTAGGGGTATAATAGGAGTTGAACATCAGACCTGCTTGACAGAATTGGCCATAGGTGCATGTTACGGTCATTAGAGTTGGTGTCCACATCTGATAGGTTTCTACCTTGTAGTTTTCTTGTTATGAATCATCTCTTTTCATTGTTATTTACTCCGTTACTTTTTATCTTGTTTACTTCCTCTTCCTGAGTCTGTGCGGTTAGAACAAGTGAGAAATACTTCAAAATTTGCCACCAGCTATCCAATTGCACGAAACGGGGTCTGGCTAACACATCAAATGTCATAAGTCAGAAAAGAACAACATGCGCATTGAACTGGTAATAATCAACATGCTTTGGGATACTTGTGAAATACAAAGGTTTGGTACATATCAATTCAGGAATAATGCAACAAGATAGAGGGTGTTAGGTGAACGAATCAAAGGTATTTTCGGTTAAACACAAAGGTTTGGTATATATCAATTCATGAACAATGCAACAGATGGAGGGTGTAGGGTGAATGGATCAAAGGTATTTTCTGTGATAAGATTAAAAAAAAGTGGTTAACCAGTGACAAGCAAGGTCTTCCAAGCAGAAATCAAAGGTTTCAGGGCAAGTGAAGGACCAATACACCTCAAGGCCAATGTCGGTGGGTTAAGGCAGGAAAGAACAGCATGCACATTGAGTGGACGGTAATTGACGTACTTTGGGATTCATGCGAGACACACAGGTTGGTAAATATGAGTTCATGAGTAATGCGACAGATAGAGGGTATTGGGTTTGAACGGAGAAGAGGTATTTTTTGTGATAAGGATGACAGAGAAATGAATTAGTCGAGGAACAAGCAAGGTTTTTGGGTGGAAATCAGTTATCATGAGAAGTGAAGGAGCAACCGCCCTAAAAGTCAAGGCCACAAACCAACAACCATATTTTAAATTGACAAGATTTTTCTTTGATTTGAAACAGGGGCAGAATTTTGTTTGTTCCGGAGAAATCCTCCACTGGGGAAAGGCAAGCACCAGACAGGTTTGACTTGTCAGGACCCTCCTAGATAATGGGATTTAATTTTAAAAGTTCTCAGGGCCCTCCTGGATAATGGGATTTAATTTTAAATGTTCAGGACCCTCCTGGATAATGGAATTTAATTTTAAAATTTTAGGACCCTCCTGGATAATGGGATTTAATTTTAAGTGCTCAGGAACCTCCTGGATAATGGGATTTAATTTTAAATGTTCAGGACCCACCTGGATAATGGGTTTAGTTTTAAGTTTTCAGGACCCTCCTGGATAATGGGATTTGATTTTAAATTTTCAGGACCCGCCTGGATAATGGGATTTAGTTTTAAGTTTTAAGGACCCTCTTGGATAATGGGATTTAATTTTAAAATTTTAGGGCCCTCCTAGATAATGGGATTTAATTTTAAGTTCACAGGACTCTCTTGGATAATGGGATTTAATTTTACATGCTCAGGACCCTCCTAGATAATGGGATTTAATTTTAAATGTTCAGGACCCGCCTGTATAATGGGATTTAATTTTAAGTGCTCAGGACCCTCCTGGATAATGGGATTTAATTTTAAGTGCTCAGGACCCTCATGAATAATGGGATTTATTTTTAAATGTTCAGGACCCGCCTGGATAATGGGTTTAGTTTTAAGTTTTCAGGACCCTCCTGGTTAATGGAATTTAATTTTAAATTTTCAGGACCCGCCTGGATAATGGGATTTAGTTTTATGTTTTCAGAAACCTCCTGGATAATGGGATTTAATTTTAAAATTTTAGGTCCCTCCTGGATAATGGGATTTAATTTTAAGTTCTCAGGACCCTCCTGGATAATGAGATTTAATTTTAAATGCTCAGGACCCTCCTGGATAATGGGATTTAATTTTAAATGTTCAGGACCCGCTTGGATAATGTGATTTAGTTTTAAGTTTTCAGGACACTCCTGGATAATGGGATTTAATTTTAAATTTTCAGGACCCGCCTGGATAATGAGATTTAGTTTTAAGTTTTCAGGGCCCTCCTGGATATTGGGATTTAATTTTAAAATCTCAGGGCCCTCCTGGATAATGGGGTTTAATCTTAAAAATTCTCAAAACCCTCTTGGACAATGGGACTTCGTTAAAATTCAAAACGTTCATGAGTAACAAGATCTAGCTAGGCTCTACCTTGAGGTAATATAAATTTGGCTTTGAAGTTTTCATGCTTAGGATAAGATTCAATTTGAAATTTTAAGGATCCTCTTGAATAATGGGACTTAGTTTAATACCTCCCTTAGATGCTAAGATTTAGCATAAGTTTCACCGTTAGGAAGTTGAATTTAGCTCTGAAATTTTCACCCTTAAGATGAGATTTGATTTAAAATTTCAGGACCCTCCTGAATAATGGGATTTAATTTTAGGTGTTCAGGACCCGCCTGGATAATGGAATTTAGTTTTAAGGTTTCAGGACCCTCCTGGATAATGAGATTTAATTTTTTGTTGTCAGGACCCTCCTGGATAATGAGATGTAGTTTAAGACTTTCTTAGATAACAAGATGTAGCAGGAGTAACACCTTTAGAAGATATGATTTAGATTTTTAAAGCCGTCATTTAACTAGGAGTTTTCAGGACCCTCCTGGATAATGAGATTTAGCTTTAAAATTCATAGAGATATTTGGTAACATGATTGAATGCGCCTAACATCAAACCGGGGCAGACATTTTATTTGTTTTGTTTATTTTGTGGAAATCAGGCGCCTAACTAGAGAACAAGGGAATACTGTTCAAGTTTTTTGCAATCAGGCGCCCACCTAAAGAACAAGGGAAGACATTTCAAATTCAGTAATCAGGCGCCCACCTGAAGAACAAGGGAATACATTTCAAGATTTGGTAATCAGACACCCACCTGGAGAACAAGGGAATACATTTCAAGTTCAGCAATCAGGCGCCCACCTGGAGAACAAGGGAATACATTTCAATTTCAGCAATCAGGCACCCACCTGGAGAACAAGGGAATATATTTCAAGTTCAGCAATCAGGCGCCCACCTGGAGAACAAGGGAATACATTTTCAAGTTTCAGCAATCAGGCACCCACCTGGAGAACAAGGGAATACATTTCAAGTTCAGCAATCAGGCGCCAACCTAGAGAACAAGGGAATACATTCAAGTTTCAGCAATCAGGTGCCCACTTGGAGAATAAGGGAATACACTTCATGTTTAGGTAATCAGGCGCCCACCTGAAGAACATGGGAATACATTTCAAGTTCAGCAACTAGGCCCCCACCTGGAGAATAAGGGAATACATTTCGAGTTTTGGGAATCAGGCGCCCACCTGGAGAATAAGGGAATACATTTCAAGCTTTGGTAATCAGGCTCCCACCTGGAGAACAATGGAATATATTTCAAAATTCAGCAATCAGGTGCCCACCTGGAGAACAAGGGAATACATTTCAAGTTCAGCAATCAGGCGCCCACCTGGAGAACAAGGGAATACATTTCAAGGTTCAGTAATCAGGCACCCACATGGAGAACAAGGGAATACATTTTCAAGTTCAACAATCAGGCGCCCACCTGGAGAACAAGGGAATACATTCAAGCTTCAACAATCAGGAGCCCGCCTGGAGAATAAGGGAATACATTCAAGTTTCAGAAATCAGGCGCCCACCTTGAGAACAAGGGAAGACAGTTCAAGTTTCAAGGGAAAGCAGTTTCAGGGAAAAGCAGTGCAAATGTTCAGCAATCAGGAGCCTACCTGGAGAATAAGAGAATTCACTGCATAATGCAATTCAAGTCAGCAACAAAAGAATCTCGTGGCAAGAATGCGAGTCAACAGTCCGAGGTGATCAACAGAAGTTAGTCACTATAAAAAAAAAGAGAAAGGCAAGAAGTTAATCCAGATGCAGAAGTTGATGAAAGATGCGGGAGGCTCAAGACATGGCCGAGGTCACAGGCACTGCATGCCCAGTTTTGATCCGAAAAGCTGAAGAGAAATGAGCTAGCACCTAGAACTAGCAAGCATCAAGGTTCAAATCCAAAGTCTGCATGAAGAACCATTCAAGACTCAAGATCAAGCTTCGGAAGACTTATAGATAGGAATCTTGTAACTCGTAGTTGATAGGCTTAGCTAGTCTTTTTCATGTTTTGATTTTTTATGTAACATCAGGACCGCGGATCGAAACCTCGGCGGAACGGCACCTCGACCGGTTCTCCACCTCGGCATACTCCATCATCTCACTCACCTCTGAACTACACATGACCTGATTCCTTTGTAGCCAAGGATATGTAGGCAGCTCAGATACCAGGGCTCGGTCACATTCCCCATTTTCTTAGTTTTAGTCCCTCTAAATAAGGGTCGGGTCAAAAAACCTGTCTAGTCATGCTTTGTCTAAAAACTCTTCACGTTTACAATCAAAGAAGGGCAGCTGTAGACATGTGATTTTTGACCCTCCCAAAGATTTTTTATATTTTAGCGTAAAATATTTAATTTAGGCCTAATATAGCTATTTCAACTCGATTTTACTCTTTTACTTTATTTTATTACAAGAAATTGAAAAATTATAAAAAATAGTTTCATTAATGTTTTGTAGTCATTTTTAATCTTGAAAAATAACAAAAAAAAAAAGTTTTGGTTTATTATTCAGTATCATTTTAATAGTTATTTTACTTAAGTAGGACTAATTAATAAATGAGATCGTATTTTAATCTCTTTCGTGAGGAAAGAATAAACTTGGGCTCGAGCCACCCATTTTTAGGCCTAATTTTGGACCTAGTCCATAATTCCAAGCCCATAATTCCTAGGCCCATACCCGCTTAACCTAAAAACCCTTCTATATAACCAAAACTAATCTTTAAATAACCCTACACTAGACTTAGGAGTTCAGCCGTTTGGACACAAGGGAGGATTCTTCATCTTCAACCAAAAACCATAGGCTGAACCATAGAAAACGCCAGCCAGCTCCCACCCATAAAAGACCACCCAATCAGCAAACAACAGCAGCCACTGCCCGTCAGTCAACTCGCTGGAAAAACCAGAAACCCACTGCCCTAGCCCCTTCACCTGAAAACCCGTCACACCACACCATCTCTCTTTCTTATCGAACTAGCATCAGACCTATACTAAAGAACTAGTCGCCGGACCTCCTCACTACCCCCATCGCCACCCCAGTACCTTCCCACGGAAAAACCTGGCCAGACTGGTTGGTTTTTCGGTCGAAGCCACGTCCTTCGCCGGTGACCATACCACCTTTCTGGGAGTTTTGTGCTTTTCCACTGCTTTGCCATATTTTCCAGCGAGTTTCGAGTTCGTCGAGGTCCCTGGTGCAAGCTTTCCGTTTAGTCGTTGAGTCAGGTAGTATTTGAGTTATATCGGCTGTATTCAATGGAGTCGTTGGAGCGGTCGGACGCTATTTCTATATTGTAAACTATCATTTTGAAGAAGAAAATTGAAACAGAACAGAGTTGTGCTTAGGAGATTCGAGTTTGCCGTTGAGGTCGTCATCGAGTTTTCCGGTCAGTAAAGGTCCTGCTAGAATCGCCAACGTATGTTCCGATCGGGCACTAGTCAGTTGTTGGCTTTCCGTTCAAGGTCCGTTGGGATCCTTCTCACTATTTTAGATTCCTCTGTACTAGAAGACTTTAGTTTTTTTAATTAAAAGGTCAGTTCCTTTCTTCACGACATTATTCCATTTTCTAATAGTTTTTGATGGACTTTCCTGGTGCACTACTACTTCATTTTCATGTATGTTTGTTTTAGAATAACGTATATCATTAGTAGTATGTTTGTTTATTGGGAGTTTAAGAATTATGGAATGTAAATAAGTAAAGTAAATGTATTGAATTGGAAATACAAAAGTTTGATAGGAATAGTTTGGTTGTTTCTGTGAGTCAACTTTCGTTGTGTGGAATCAGAATAAATATATGCCTTAATAAACTAATTTGAGACTTAGGTTTAATGTTAAAACATTTAAGAATGATAAATAGACTACAAAAGATAACGACGATACTATTCTGTTTGGACTAAATCACATTAGTTTTGATTTGTGTCATAGTTTAATTAAATATAGGCCTAATAGGTGGAAACGATCATTTTTGATAAATTAATAACATCTAAAAATGAATGTGCGTAGTTTCTTTAGGCACATGATTTAATAATATTACCTTCCTAAACTCGGGTGCACATTTCATGTGACCAAATCAAAATCTTAAAACATTGACTAAAATGTGTTTAGGATTGCGGGTGCATTTCAAGTGGCGCGATCCAAAAGCACATTTTAAATGACGTTCAATCTTCTTCGAAAATTAATTAAAAGCGGTCAAAAGTTTAAAATGGTATCATAGGTTAAAACGTGTTCTAAAATCAGATAATTAAGCCGAACATAACAGTTAAGCGACTGTGCTAGAACCACGGAACTCGGGAATGCCTAACACCTTCTCCCGAGTTAATAGAATTCCTTACCTGGATTTCTGTGTTCGCGGACTGTAAAACAGAGTCAATCCTTTTCTCGATTCGAGATTTGAATCGGTGACTTGGGACACCATAATATTATCCCAAGTGGCGACTCTGAATCTTTAAATGAAACAATCTCGTTTTGATTGTACTTTAATTGGAAAAACTCCTCTACACCCCTTCTGGGGTGTAGGAAAAAGGAGGTGTGACAACAGGTCAAAGCTAAGGTTCTCAGGGTAGTAGAATACCCAACATGGTTAGACAACATTGTGCCAGTGCCAAATAAGGATGGGAAAGTCAGAGTCTATGTCGACTACCATGATCTCAACCGAGCCAGTCCAAAAGATGATTTCCCTTTACCGAAGATACACATCAAGATTGACAATTGTGCCAAGAATAAGCTGCAGTCATTTTTTAGATTGCTTTGCTGGTTATCACCAGATCTGGATGGATGAAGAAGATGCTAAGAAAACGGCTTTCATTATGCCGTGGGGAATGTACTATTACAAGATGATGTCGTTCGGCCTGAAGAATGCAGGGGCCACCTACATGAGGGCCATGACTACCATTTTCCATGATATGATACACAAGGAGATAGAGGTATATGTGGATGATGTTATTATAAAATCCAAGAGGGCCACTGACCACATGGGAGATCTGAGGAAGTTCTTCAATAGATTGTGAAGGTACAACCTGAAACTAAACCCCGCAAAGTGCGCATTTGGGGTTCCTGCTGGGAAATTGCTTGGGTTTATTGTGAGCCGCCAAGGAATAGAACTGGATCCATATAAAGTCAAATCCATTCAAGAACTACCACCTCCAAAGAACAAGAAGGATGTGATGAGTTTCCTGGGAAGGCTTAACTATATCAGCCGATTCATAGCACAGTCTACAGTTATTTGTGAGCCAATCTTTAAGATGTTGAAGAAGGACGCCACTACCAAATGGACTGATGACTGCCAAAAGGCCTTCGACATAATCAAGGAGTACCTATCAACACCGCCAATCTTAGTCCCGCCCGAGCTAGGTAGACCCTTACTACTCTACCTTGTAGTGTTAGATGGAGCTTTTGGCTGCATTCTAGGGTAGCATGATAAAACGAAGAGGAAGGAGCAAGCCATTTATTACCTCAGTAAGAAGTTCACCCCGTACGAGGCCCGTTATTCTCTATTGGAACACACCTATTTTGCTTTGACATGGATAGCTCAGAAGCTGAGACATTACTTCTGCGCCTACACTACATATCCCATATCAAGAGTGGATCCCCTGAAGTACATCCTTCAGAAGCATGTGCCCACCGGCAAACTAGCCAAGTGGCAAATCCTGTTGAGTGAGTTCGATATAGTTTACATAACTCAGAAAGTTGTCAAAGGACAAGCACTAGTAGACCACTTCGCTAAGAATCCCATGGATGGAGAATACGAACCCCTGAAAACGTATTTTCTTGATGAAGAGGTATCATTCATAGGAGAAGACATCGCATAATCCTATGATAGTTGGAGAATGTTCTTCGATGGAGCAGCAAACTTCAAAGGAGTTGGCATACGAGCAGTCCTAGTATCATAAACCGGTCAGCATTATCCGATGTCTGCCAAACTCAAGTTCCCGTGCACCAACAATATGGCTAAGTATGAAGCCTGCATCTTAGGACTCAAAATGGCCATTGACATGAACGTTCAAGAGGTACTAGTGATTGGAGATTTAGACCTACTTATACATCAGGTGCGAGAAGAATGGGCAACCAAGAACTCTAAGATACTCCCGTATTTGCATCATTTATAGGAATTGAGAAAGGGGTTCACGAAGACGGAATTCCAGCATGTTCCTAGGGTCTAGAATGAGTTTGCCGATGCATTGGCTACCCTGTCATTTATGATACAGCATCTAGACAAGAATTTCATTGATCCCATTCCAGTAAAGATCCATGATCAGCCAGCTTATTGTGCCGATGTTGAAGAAGAAGCAGACGAAAAGCCTTGGTTTCATGATATCAAGGAATATTTGGCAAAAGGACACAACATAGAGCTTGCAAATCCTATCAGAAACGCACACTTCGGAGATTGTCCAACAATTTCTTTCATGGCGAAGGAATCCTGTATATGAGGACTCCCGATTTGGGACTATTAAGATGTGTCGACGCAAAGGAAGCATCCAGGCTAATAAAGGAGATTCATGCTGGGACCTGCGGTCCACATATGAACGGTTTTGTCTTAGCAAAAAAGATACTCCGGGCTGGTTACTTTTGGATGTCTATGGAAATGGACTGCATCCAGTATGTCCAGAAATGCCGCCGCTGTCAGATACGACAGACATGATAAAGGTACCTCCAAACGAGCTCAACGCAACAAGCTCTCTGTGCCCATTTGCCACCTGGGGGATGGAAGTTATTGGACCAATCGAGCCTGCTGCTTCAAACGAACACAGGTTTATCCTGGTAGCCATAGACTATTTCACCAAATGGGTCGACGTAGCATCTTACAAAGTAGTGACTAAGAAAGTCGTGGCAGACTTTGTCCGCGACCACATTGTTTGTGGATTCGGAATTCCAAAGTCAATCATTACTGATAATGGCTTCAACCTCAATAGCGACTTAATGAAAGCTATGCGTGAAACCTTCAAGATCAGACATAAGAATTCCATAGCCTACAGGCCCCAAATGATTGGAGCTGTAGAAGCCGCCAACAAGAATATCAAGAAGATATTGAGAAAAATGATAGAGAAGCATAAACAGTGGAATGAGAAATTATCATTTGCTATATTGGGGTATTGCACCACAGTCTGTAAATCAACCGGGGCAACCCCCTATATGTTGGTTTATGGTACAAAGGCGGTCATTCCCACTGAAGTAGAAATTCCTTCCCTAAGGATCATACAAGAAGCTGAGCTCGACGATGCGAAGTGGGTAAAAAGTCGTCATGAGAAACTAGACCTTATAGATGGATAGAGAATTAATGCAGTTTGCCATGGTCAACTCTATCAGAACAGAATGTCCAGAGCCTTCAACAAAAAAGTCAAGCCAAGACAATTCACATCAGGGCAGCTAGTGTTAAAGAAACTTTTTCCGCATCAAGATGAAGCCAGAGGGAAATTCTCTCCCAACTTGCAGTGTCCATACATGGTTCACCA
The DNA here is from genome assembly GCF_000715075.1 of Nicotiana tabacum. NCBI lineage: Eukaryota > Viridiplantae > Streptophyta > Magnoliopsida > Solanales > Solanaceae > Nicotiana > Nicotiana tabacum. The sequence goes on along the minus strand of NC_134087.1, from coordinate 51,402,957 downwards.
GGTTCTGACAGAAGGATCCCTCATACTTGCAGAAATGGACGGAGAAGTCTGGCCGAAGCCGATCAATTCAGATGCAGTCAAGCTTTACTATGTGTAATCGTTATGCTTTCCTTATATGATGTAATTGAACTATGCCTGAACTGATTCCCGTTTAAGAGGGGATACGTAGGAAGCACTATAGGTTCGGTCTCAATAAAAATTCCATTTCCCCCCGTAATTGGAAATTGGGGCAGAATTTTGAAGAGGAGCCTCAAAATTCCGAAGTAATTTCAGCCGATCGCCGCACGAGCAACAGTCAGAAACGTCAACCCATCCAAACTGGGGAAGAAATTTGAGGAGGACCCTCAAAATTTTATAGTTGGAGAGGTTGCAATATCCTGAGCTACGTCGCAGTCGTCGGTTCATCTAAAAGTTATTTTCAATTTATGTCATACTTTTAAAAAATCATGCATTATTATTATTGAAACTACTTTCTTTAGCAATGCTACCCCAACGATACAGACGGTATCACCAAATCAAAGTTGAACGAGTCAAGCAAAGCTAGCGGGGATACGAACTAACCTTCCCCTTTACAAAACTCACAATTTTTCTGTGGATGCAGGCACTAGGATTGCAAAATCATCAAACACACTGTACTCCCATGGAACAAACATTGTTCAAGAAAACGACTCTCAGAACCGCTGCGCTTGCAAGCATTTTCTATCAGCATACACCAGTGATGTCACGTATGTCACAATGCTCCCAGTAATCACAACACCGTAATTTGCTATCAGCTAAGAAAACTCTACTACCATTGGTTATTTTATTTCTTGCATAAGGCTACTATTCTGCCTTCCAACTTGCATAAGGCTACCATTCTGCCTCCTGAGACTAAATGCTGTCTCTATTTGCATTCACATTACATAAAGCTACCATTCTACCTTCCGAGACTAAACACTGTCTCTATTTGCATTCGCATTGCATAAGGCTACCAATCTGCCTTCCGAGACTAAACGTTGTCTCCATCTGCATTCGCATTGCATAAGGCTACTATTCTGCCTTCCAACTTGCATAAGGCTACCATTCTGCCTTCCGAGACTAAACACTGTCTCCATCTACATCTGCATTGTATAAGGCTACCATTCTGCCTTCCGAGACTAAACGCTGTGTCCATCTGCATCTGCATTGCATAAGGCTTCCATTCTGCCTTCCAACTTTCACAAGGCTACCATTTTGCCTTTCGAGGTTAAGCTCTACCTCCGTCTGCATTCACATCTTTGCATAAGGCTATCAGTCTGCCTTCCAAGGCTAAGCTCTACCTCCAATTTGCTTTGAAACTAAGTTCCATCTCAAGAACTATTTATCTCGCTTTTCTTACAGGCTAAGCTCTGCCCTTCAGTTCGCAAGACTAAGCTCTGTCTTGTCCGCCCCGTACTACTGCATCTTTCATGGGTTTAAATATTGCCAACTCATCCAAAGGCGTCATCGTTCGGAGGCACCATCTTCATAGCCCGAGAACACCATGTCATGGCCTGAGGATCTCTTTCAATCTTTTGCACATCATTATTCAAAGGCATCATGGTTCATAGGCACTATCCTCATAGCCCGAGAACATCATTTCATGGCCTGCGAAACCTTTATTGTATGCTTCATGGCCCAGGATGTCATGGTCTAAAGGACGTCATCCTAACCGTCCAAAGACAACATTCATGGTCCGATGGGAATTTGCATCATGTTTAAATTTATGCACAATATACGCTTGTATTATTTCTAATTGCAGGTAAACCATCGAGCAATGACCATCCCGGCAGGAGTGATCCCGCTCCAGTTCCCGAAGCCATATAAGACCTAACCATTCCCGTAAATATGCTACTCACCCAGCCCTAGATGTTGCGTCCGTTCTTGAAATCGCTTCATCGGTATACTCCGCCGATGGATCCCGAACTACGTACGGCCTGATTCCTGTAAAACCAGGGATATGTAGGCAATACGAAGCCAGGATGCAACCTATATCTTCTTCAAACCGTTTCACTCGGTCAAAATTGACCATCATATCTTTACCCGACAACTCTTTCATTCTTCCCCGATAAAGAAGGGCAGCTATTGATACCCAATTTTTTCCTTATATATTTTCAATATGCAAAATACTTTAAAAATAGCATATACAAGAATATATAAGCATGTCCAAGTGTTTTATCACTTTTTCCATAATTTTTAAGGTTTTTAAATCGATTTATTTCCCTTTTTATCCATAAAATTCCCAATAATTATTTCGAAAATCATTATTTTGATAATTCATTTATTGGATTTTTATATTTATGCCAAAATATGGCTAAAACAATTTTTACATATGTTTTGCCATTTCATTTAGTATTTTTAAATCTGAATTGCACACAATTGCAATATTAGCTATTTTTAGGATTAGTTGTGTCTTATATTCATAAAATCGAGTCTTATTTTTTTGAAATGTTAATTATGTGTTATAAATCATTTTAACCATTTTAATTTAGTTTTCAGAAATCATGTATTATTTTTATAAATTAAAAAGGGGAAAATTGGCTATTTAAATTTTAGCCCAAGTTGGCTTTCAAATCTAACCCCAAATCAAACCCAATTCCCCAGCCCAATTTTACTTTTAACTAGACCCTAACCCTTTTAAAACCAACCCAAACTCGGATCCCCACCTACCCTTTTTAATCTAGGTTGTTGATCATTCAGATCAACGACCACCATTTCACCTTACCATTTTTAACTCAAAACGACCCCTAAACCTAAATCATTTCTACCAAACCACCGCCCTTGAGTCCCTTCTCCTCTAAAACTCTCTCTGAAAACCTAAGGCTAACCCTAGCCGCCTCCACCCAAATCTACCTTAATCCCTTTTGATCTTTACCTAATCCATGGATTCCCATGGCTATTTGAGAGGTGTACCGGTCTCATATGGTTCCTGGTTGTTTGTCTCCATGATTTCATGGACATATCTCAAACGGATCTAGTCCATTCTTGGCTCAACTTCTATCTATGGCCTTTTCCCGACCACCCAAGGCTGATCGAGTCAAATCCATGGCTTTTCCGGCTAGATCGGTAACTTTTCGAAGTCTTTCTCACTTTTTCTGGGCTTTTTGAAACCCTAGCTTTAAGAGCTTTTCGATTTTATTTAAGATCTGCCTTAGATCTGTGCATGTTATGAACTTCTTGGTGTTTTCTCAAAGGTTCTTCGATTTTCTTTCAATGTGACTCTTCGTTTTCAAGTTAGGGTTTCTTAAACTCTTTTTAAAAGATCTCTTCTCTGATTTTTAGTGTTGTTTTATGATTTTACTATATTTAAATGATTTGTTCATGTTTTTCTGCTACCTGATTCATCGTGTTAAAACCTTAGGTATTTTTTGGGTCCTGAAGCTATCTTGGTTTGTCTTGCATGTATACTGGTTTCGACTGAGCTATTTGTGTTTAGATCCTTTTCTTTATTTAACTCGACTGATTCTAAAGTTCTTACCTTGTAACTCAGCTTTGTTAAAATCCTAATTCCTTTTAAATTTTTCTTTCTCTTCACTTATTGCTGTGAGTTTAAAGACTTTTCTTGTTTCTGTGTATTGATCTCCTTTACCTATTGCTATGTGCTAGACTGTTTCCTTCATTTTTTGGTTCTATGTGACTACTTGACTTTGTTGACTACTGTGCTTCGAGTAGGTTTCTTTTACTACTGAATCCTATCCTACTCCAGCTACTACTATATGTTTGTGTTTCTTCTTTTGGCAATATGGTTGGCCTTGCATGTCTGACACTCTTGTTCATTCTTCTCTATTTATATGGCAAAGTGCAGAATCATGATTATTTCTTGATTTATCTTGATTTCCTCAAGTTACGAATGATTGCAAATATTTTCTCATAAATACCTGGTTTCACTCGTTTCGTTTAAATTGATTGATTCCTTTCCTTTGCTGTGATGTTTTACCTTTGCTGGACCCTTTCCCCAAATAAGTATATTTTGTACTTAGACTCAATTATTTACTCTATACTTTTAATATCCCATATATGATCAGAAATCAATCTTTCTCAAATTAGTTTTCTTTCCTTAATTATTCCTGTCAGTATCCGTTTGAACAGTAATTCCTTAATTAAAGGAAAGTACTTGTATTAATTGATTCTAATTGTGATTATTTCCATGTTTGTATTAAAACTTTACTTTTTACCTTATTCTTCTACTATTTTTCAAAAGTATAAATAGCCTACCCTCTCTTATTTAAAGACACGAACAAGTGAGTTCAAAAACACACACTTACACACTCAACACACTCTTTTTCCCTACTACTACTTGTGCTACTGCCTTGTCTAGCCGGCTGAAAGCCAGCGTTGGACATTGGAACTCTGATTACTTTTTCTTTTCTGCACTTTGCTTCTTTGACTGGTATGTCCTAGTTTTATTTTAAAGCTCCAACAACAACATGCTGCTTTATTTGTTTCAGCTTCTTTCATTTTGGTGTACTTCTAGTTGTGGTTCTATTAAGATACATTACTAGCATGCTGTAATATGTCCCCCCTCCTCCATTTAGATTAATGCACTTCCCCTGTGTGTGTTTTAGGGCCTACTTTGTCAATCACTTATTGTGTACTTTCTATCTTATGAATCCCAATTCCCTATCCCTTCAATTGGCTTATGTTCTTTCTGACTAGCCTGTGATCATGCCAGTATCAGCTATTGCTGTGCATATCCAACTAGTCCTAAGACCCTTGATGGGGTTATGTGTTTACAGTCAAATGTATGTGTGTCCCAAACCCCCTTGACCCCCTTGTATGACTATTGATTTTGTGTGATCCCATATTGGGAGTTTGAGTTTTGTTCACTACTACAACTGCTTTCAATCACCTCTATTACTGATTATTTTCAAAATGGACTTGCCAGTCCAGTTTTTGTTTACAAAAAACAAACTCTTTTTCAAACTATGTCAAGAACTCTCACCTACTCTTAGAATCTAGGTTATGCCCCTTTTGTGTGAGCCTCGCCTTGGGACCCTTGAGTTCCCTCTGAACTTGGACACATAAGAGCTGGTCCTTCCACACTGCACTCATTCTGTTTGGTTATGCAAATCTGGGTATGAACACTGCCCGGGATCCCTTGAGGTCCTTAGGGAACTCTGACACACCCAAATATGAGAAAGGTTTTGGAACAATATTGGGTTTTGAGGTGGTTCATTACATAACTCAGAGAGGAAGTCAAGATCAGGCTTCCTATAGTTGTAACTTCTTATTTTTCCACCTTTTTTTGTAATTCCATCATTTGGTCTATAATAATTTGTAAACAATTATGTGGTGGCTAGTGAAAAACGGAAGGGGTGAATATGCATGCTTTAGCTATTAAAAGGGTAGAAAGCATGTTACTAGGTTTACATTCCTACTTGCGCAATAGAAACCATGCCTAGGAATCATTTCATGCATTGGAGATCATGCTTCTTAGGATTTACACTTACTGTCTTCAGTATCTCCATTTCACTATCATATCACTTAGAAATTCCAGCGTTAAATGTGTTAACAACTAGTGTTTTCTGTGATCGTGTTCCTACTGCCATGCACACTTAGAGATCCTGTTTTAGGCTAAACAACATTAACAAACATATCATCTATTCATATTCTGGTAATCATGTTTAAACGCTGAATATTTGTGCATATAGAAATCCTGCTTAAGATTCTGCATTTTTGCACATTAGATACCATGTATTTATGATTTTCATTCACTTATGCACACCTAGTCTAATTATGATCGCATAAAATGAATAAAACAATTTAACTCAATTTTTACTAGCAACTGGCCATAATTCTATGTGCTGAACACCTAGAACAACATGCTTTAGGTAATAAGACTAATCTCCAAACTGTCTTAGTAATTTTTAATAACTACTGAATACTGCTTACTCCTAGGCAAGCCTTAGGTATTTACTTAAATAGAAACTGGATTTGCCTTTGTTAGTTAGCAACTACTACAACCAGCAGGCAAACCTGATTCAGAGTTATTTTCTAAGTTATATAATGAATCCGGTTCTGATTCAAACACCATACTCTAGGATTTTAAAATTCATACCTTAACTATGTTTAAGTCATGATATTTATATGCATTATTTGTGCAGGTATACATGAGCCTTATAATTACTTATATGTTTCCCCCTCTAAATGCAATCCTACTTGTTTTGTATGTCGCCTTAGCATTTTACCTTTAAACATAAGAGTCAGCCTAGAACCTCCTTCTTATAGGAATAAGAGTCCTAAATTCTTCCAGGACTGATAGGAGAGAGACGGATAACAACATGCAATAGAGGTTGAGACCATTCCTCGCTTTAATACCTTCACCGGCGTGGGAAGGGTAGATATGGATATGATGACAGGTGCACTAATATCACGTGTATCCCTTCTTCTGATGAGTGTCATACCGGGTATTGCATTGAAGTAATCCATATTGCAAACAAACCTAAGGCACCCCTTTATTTTTTTATTAGTATGCTTAGACTATAACTCTTTTCAAAACCTTGCTTTTATTGTTTTCAAACAATTGTGTATTTAAACCCAAAATCCCCTATTTCTTGAGCCTTATTTGTTTACTTGCTAATTGTACAAATTCACAAAAACTATCTGGCCGGGAACCACACTAGTAGATCCTGATGGTGCCTAACACATTCCCCTTGGGATAATTTCAAGCCCTTACCCTATCTCTGGTTATCAAACATAGTTGTAGATGAACCATATAGGTGCCCTAACGCACCTTAAAATCGTCAGGTGGTGACTCTTCAAATACCCAATTCCCAAAAGGAAATGAGTCATTACACCCAGTGAATGTCGGAACCCGGAACTCCTCTCCGATAGAAGTGGAAAAAAAGGGGGCGTGACAATCACACAGCTATGCATAGGAGTAGAGGTTGAGGTGCGTAGCACCGATCGATGGCTACCAGCTGATAAACCTTTTCATCCACTAAGCGTAATATGATAGGGTAGTGCAGTCAAAAGCAAGAAAAGGAAAGTCACCACCATGGCTGCTAGTTCAAAGTCATCCGCACAGGCAGCTGCTCCTGAGGGACCATTTGGGGTGCTAAAATCTGAGCTTGCATCCATCCGATCATTATTGTCACAGCTTCCAAGTGAGCCTTCATCCTCCCAGCCTGGGCCCTCGTGCTTCTCTAGGAAAGAAATGAAGAGTTACTTAGATGCGCAGAAGAGTCAGAAAGAGTCTCATGAGAAGATGGCAGCATCAGTTACCAGACTGGAGTCAGCCTACGACAACTTGGCCAAGGCGCATGCAGATCTCCAATTAGACTTCAAGAAGGAGAAGGAGAAGAACAAGAGGAAGAGCAAGTTCATGATAAAAATGTGGAGAGGCATAAAGGCCATCTTCAAATGGGGGCAGCCAGGCAAGAAGATACTAGTGGGGGACAAAGATGATAGCGAGGAGTATTCCTCCATGTCAGAAGCTGCTGGTGATGGTGGTGATGATGATGATGAGACTAATGATGATGAGGCCACGAGTTCAGCACAAAATTGATCAGCCGTCCTCCCACAGTCTGCTAGTTTGATGCAGACCTCAGGGAGACCCTCAAACTATTTGTGCTTTATATTTGATACTGTGCAGTGAGGACACTGCAATGTTTTTAGTTGGGGGTGGCTGTAAGAGTATATTGTATTCATGTTATGATATTGTGTGCCCTTGCCGGGCTTATTTTTTTGCTATGGATGTTGTGTGCCCTTGTCGGGCTTATGGTGTTGTTATGGATATTGTGTGCCCTTGCCGGGCTATTTTGTGTAGTAGGTGCTCTTGCTGAGCTTGTTTGGATTAGTCTATTTTTAGCTTTCTTTCGTTATTTATTTTCTTTAGTAGCTTGTTCTTGTTTGTATTAGTCGCTTTTCTTTCCCAAGGAACATTTTTGAAGTGAACCGGGTGACCTTTCCCTATGATAGATGGTGTGACAACTTTCATAAGGGAATTAGTCTTGTTTTGCTAGGAGGAGACTTTTGGATTATTTGGTACTAATAAAATTAGTCACTTGTATGTGAAATGTGAATTAACAATACCCCTCCGAATTTTGGTTTTGAACTAAAACAAGTAAGTTGCATGGTGAAGAATAATTTTCATGATAAATTTTTGGCTCTTTTAGTGACTCTTTGCCCACTAGTTTGAATAATACTGCTCTAGATGTTCTTATTAGAAAATGAAATTGATCCATCTTGATTAATTCATGTTTCGTATGTGTTAGTGTTTGTACAAATAAATCTTGTGTTTACTTCTACCATCTAGAACTTGTCCGGGTGGTCTTTCAACGCCAATGATAGTATGTTTGGTCGGAGGGATGATCTTAGGCATTCTTTGTGTTATTTGCAAAACCTCTTTAGCCTTTCAAGCCTACCATTGCATAAATAATATCACTAGTACCCTATTTGAGCCTTTAACCTTTTCTTTGGCCACCTCATTACAAACCTTTCCCCTTTTGTAAAATAATTCCCTCTTTTGAACCCGTCCCTCCTTGAACATTGAGAATGAGGCTAAAAGCCTAAGTTGGGGGTGTGGTGTCAAAGTGGAAATTGGTAAGGTTGTACATTGAGTGTAGGAACATATACCTCAAAGTGTTCGTATTAAATTATTCAAGCTCCAAAAGAAAAATATGTATATAAAAAAAGAGAAATATATGTATGTATATAAATATATAGTCTTGAAGAAAATTAGAGAGGTATTTAAGGTGGTTCTATGTTGGTAACTAGATGCCAATGAGGCTATGTGATTTGAAAAGAAACAAAGTGCAAAAAGAAAGACAAATGTGAGTAGTGTTCAAGTAGGGTGAAGTCACTTGTATCCAAATGCTTATCCGACCCTTCCCTAAACCTACATTACAACCTTAAAAAGTCCTTATGGGATCTCCAACTGAATGTTCTTGATTAGGCGATGAATTAAAATAAGGGCAAGCTTATGGTATGAGATGTTGTAACACTTGAAATTCTTTGTGAGAGCGAGTGTCTTTGTAAATTTGTCCCTTATGTTGTATTATAAATATAGTGATTTAGAGATTTTCTTTCTTGTGAAGGCACATGAATTAGGAAGGATTGGTGAAATTGAGTAAATTAAGCATATGTAGTGGACTAGTGCTTTTGAGTCACTTCTTGAGGCTTATTCTTTTCACTTGATTATTTTAAACTCCCTTGCACATTCTTGAAGTTGTTTTAAAATGAGGGAGTCATTTGGGAAAGATGCACATACTTGAGCCTAACTATTAGTACCAACCAAATCCATAAGTATGGTGCTTAATTGGAGAATGTGATTTGTAAATAATAGCAATACTACTAGTGTTTTAAATGGTAAATCCTCATTGTTGGTTTTGATTTGCTTGAGTACAAGCAAAATCTTTAAGTTAGGGGTGTTGATGAGTGGTGATTTTACCACTCATTATAGTCTCTTTTCGTTAGCTTTTATGTCTTTTAACTATAATATGAGGTCGTTTATGGTGTGTATTGTTAGATTTTCAGGTAAATGATGTCGTGAAGTGATTTGAATTCAATTTAAGTGGAATTGAGCAAAAAGGGGTGAAACCATGCAAAAACTCCCCTGTGATTCTGCATCTGCGGAAGGATGGTCGTAGAAGTGACCCTGCTTCTGCGAGAAAAGGACCACTCCTGCGGAATTGTCTGAGCATGCAAGAAACTGCATCTGCGGTTAGATTACCACTTCTGCGGTGGCACATCTGTGCCTGGTGAACCGCATCTGTGATTACATAGATTTAGTTGGCATTTCGCTTCTATGATGGAATCTCCGCATCTGCAGAGCCGCACCTGCGAGGATTCTTCCACAAGTGCGCTTAACGGGCATCAGACCTGGGCAATTCAGGCATTTCACATGTTTTTAACCCCAAACCATTTTTATACTCATCCTAGCAGATATTTTGGGGATCTTTGGCTAATCTTTGGCTTATTTTCAGTTCCATAAACTAGAGAAGAACAAGTTTTGGAAGCTAGGGTTTGCACACACACTTGGGTTTTGAAGATTTCAAGCTTGTGGTTAAGGATTTCTTACCCATTTATGTTTATTTCTTCATTTCCTTGCTTTGTATTGAATATTTAAGTGTGTAGTATTTATTTCCAACACTTGAGTCTTGTTTATGGAAATACTCATAGTTAAAGCGTGGATTAAATACCTTGTTGTGCTTATGTATTGAATGATCTTCATTTATTTATGAAGTGAGTTGTTGTTTCTTTAATTATTTTTGTTCTTTAGTGTTTCCAAAGGGATTAACTAACCCTAGGACTCGCCCATTAACTCCGAATTAATTTTGGAAAAGATAATGTGGGTTGGGAAATATTAATTAACAAGAACTTCAAGTTTTAACCCTCATTTTATAGATTCTACCTAGGGATAGGATTGAACTACTTGTAGTCATTCTGGGTGTGCTTAATCTCTTAATTGTTTTAGGGATAATTCAGTTAGGAAGTCTTGTTAGCCTTCGGAAGAAGCTAATATAGAATTATTATCCGTGGGTAATTAACATAAACTCGCTCATATTTGTAAAATCGTGAAATACATTGGATCATTACTTGAGTGTAATTCCTGATACATTCATACTTGTAGCCATTGATCATTTTACTTGCTTTCTAGGTTATTTTACATTTCCACATTTGGGTATAAAACATTTTCTAAACCAAAATCTAAGTGTTTGGCATAGCGCGATAAGTTATAATTCTCTTACATTCCTAATCGCTTACATATTGTTCTCTGTGGGATTCGACCCCGACTCATAGTTGGGTAAATTATATTGCATGTGACTATGTCCATTTACTTTTTAGTATTGGATTTGGACGTCATCACCCTCCACCAATCTAGCAAAAGTGAAGGTATGCTGCCGACCATACCGAATCTGGGGACTTCGTGCCTCATTTTCTGCTAAACAAAAGGTGGTTAGGCCCTTTCCCCCTGCAGATTCGTCTATTTATACAACAATAATTAGCATATCGACACATATTTCTCCAAATTAATGCACACAATCGTGATTGCGTCCATTGGGATTGTGGAAAATCCGTTGGACTTTTGGGCGAGGCTTGTCTTAAAGGGTTATTATGTGGACAACATATTAACCCAGCTAGGTTTAACCATGATACATGCATAATTAATCGGAGTAAGGTTTCTATAAAGGTCTAGACTAGGACCCCCAAGCGGACAACCTGAGGGGGAAAGGCACTGAACCATCAAACGCACCGCTGATCGACTAGTTTTACTGCAAATACGCCTTTCCGAATTTAAAGGGTGATATATAGGATGAGTGCAAACACTCATCAAGCGTTGCTATAGGGTTGATTACACACGAGTGGAATATGATGTTGAGCATAATTTATACAACAATAAATAGCATGTTGTCAAGTATTTGCACATTAAAATGATAAATGCGGTATTTAAATAATTGAAAGTCAATTATGAAAAAGAAAACAAAAAGACAAGTCAGTTTCAAGAAATAAAGAAAATCATAAATGCTTGAAAATAAGTAGTTAAATCCAAATAAGGGGGAGGGTGCACAGGGTAAAGCAAGCTTAAGACTAATTCACAAAATAACTTTGTTATGGTAAGAGCCTAAAATATCCCCAGCAGAGTCGTCATGCTATCGCGCCCCATTTTTCCTCGCAGAGTCCGGTTTCGATATTCATTAGAAACAACTTGTTTCCTTTTAAGAATTGGGTATTTGAAGAGTCGCCACCCAACGGATTAAGCTGCATTAGGGCACCTAGAGCAATTAACTCAAATAACCAGTTTGCATTACTAGAGATTAGGGTAAGGGCTCGAAATAACCTTGAGGGGAAGATGTTAGGCACCCCTCGCGGTCCACAAAGGTGGGTCCTGGCGGAACTCACTCTTGTGAATTAGTTATTTAACAGGTAAGCAGTCTAAGCACACAATTGCAAATAAAGGAAGTTTAGGTATTCCGAGCACACATATACAAATTTAGGCAGTCACATGCAAATTAAGGGAGTTTAGACAGTCATATGCAAATTAAGGGAGTTTAGACAATCTAAGCACACATATGTAAATTGAGGAAGGGAAATCCTAAGTTGGTTAGCCTATAGGATCACATCTGTACAATACCCGGCATGCCTTCCTCAAATAGAGGGTTTACATGTGGCATTAGCGTACAAGTCATCATATCCTTTTACTACCCATTACCCTCCCCTTAGCGGTTATATAAGCGAGTTTAATTAACGAACTCTAAGCGTTCTTTACTCGTCCCTTCCTTGTGGTCGTGGAGGTGTTTAGGACTTCTATATTTAGAAAGTACTAGACCCTTCTAAGGTATTTAAAAAGGTAAAATCTAAGCGACAACAAATAACATATAGGACTGTCAAATAGTGAAGCACTTAAGGGGCTCATGTTTACCTCCACACAAAAACAAATAAGTAGCACGTCTCAAACAGCTGATTTCAAAGAATTTCAGAAGGCCCTAGAACATGATATCTAGATGAGTTTCACAATATGCAGCATTTGTTTTTAGGCGAAGTGGTAGAATCCTAATCAGTTTGCCTACTGATTTTAAAGCCTGTTAAACCCGGACAATTTTACAAACAACCAGAGCATATTTTCACAGTTTTAGACCATTAATTACCTAAGGAAAGCCTACGCACAGGTTTGTATGCAATCATAATTCTGGGAACTAATTAAAACAACTTGAAGTTATTCAGTCTTATAGGCATGCTGATCTAGGCGATTAATGTTACAAAAGGTGGTTTCATGCTTATTTATACTAGAACATGATATCTGTATATTGGACTGTTGTAAAAACTTTTTGTAGACAGTTATTAATTTAAGCGACGTAGACATGATTTAGAGCAAATGCCAGTCGAGTCCTAAAGCAGGATTTCTAATGTATAGAGAAAGATGGTCATTTTATTAAGCGTGATTACTGCAGTAATTTAATGATAGGATTCCCGGGTAATAACAACTTTTGCAGAATCATAAAAGAATTGATGAACGTATAACATGTTTTCTAATATGCAAAATAATAAATGTGAGTACCTTAAGTCAAGATTTCTAATGCAAACAACACAAACCTAAGTTATGATTCCAATTTTCAGATAAGCAAAGCATAGTCCAAAAGCATGATTTCTATCATAATATAAATCTAAAGCAGGATTTCTGCCCGATTTCCCTATAAAAACCATATAGGAACCCTCCCTTTTGACTAATTACCCCAATATCTATTTACAATGAATATTATTACAACCCAGGATCAAATGAACTACATAAACGAATGAAACTATACTATAGGGAGCCTGCATCAGGCCTAAAGTAATCATGGGAATGCCAGGCCTTCAACAGAGTCTTAGAAGCCAAAGATCTCACAGCCAATAGTGTGTCTTGGTGCGTCAGAGTTCCCTAAGGACCTCAAAGATTTCGGAAAGTGCTCACACCAAGACCTTTCTCAAATAGAGGATTGGTTATGTGTAGTGTAGAAGGGCTATCCCTGGTGTGCTAGAGTTCAGAGGAATCTCAAGGATCCCTAAGCAGTACACACACCAGAGGGACAAAACCTAATAGTCTAAGAGTAAAGTGAGAGTGCTAGACATGGATTTGAAAGATTTAGTACAAAACAATATAGAGATAACCTTTAGGAGTGGAAAGATTTTCAGAAAAAAGATTAAGAGAATGCTAAGAAAGGAAAATAGTTCTGAAAAGAGCAAGGATACAATCACACAGACTTAGAATACTTAGAATCACAACCATTTAACAAACAGTTTTCACACAAGGGTGAAGGGGTTTGGGAACATATAGATTTTATGTCAGGGATTCATGAAGGGGAAAGTACATCGACAATAAATGCATAGAACACTTAGGAGTTTATTGACTCAGAGACTCAACAACTTAGCCATGATAATAGGATGTGGGAAAATAGAGCAGGAATGCAAAAATCATTTTTAAAAAAAGGGTGCATTGGAAAGGATTAGTCATACAATTAGGGTCAATAAAGTTCATTAAGAGGCTAAATTGCTAACATGATCACATAAGTTAAAGGGGGAAGGGGTTAAGCAGGGACTAAGTAAACATGCTGAACAAGTATCAAATAACCAAGTGAAGTTTAGACATGCTGATTATACATTGAACAAGATATGATAGAATTTAGACATGCTCAATAAAGCAGTAAACAGGGAAACAAATTGAATAACATAGCCAATTGAACTAGTGCAGGAATGGAACACCATGGAGTTTGAGGTTCAAAAGTTAACTGGAGACGTACCAGTTAAAGAAGAAAGTGCAGAATGTAAAGCATGTATAGTTCCAATGTCTAGCCTTGGCTTCCAGCGGGCTAGACCAATAGTTATCACAAGTAACAGAGAAAGAAGAGAGAGTTTGAGTGTGAGTGTGTGTATTCTGAACTTAGTGTTCATGTTGGAGAGGTAAAATAAGAGTGTTTATATAGCAGTTCAAGAGCAGCACAAATAATGTAAAAGTATCAGAAATTAGTCAATTAAGGGCAATAATAGGGTCGCATAATCAACTAATATAAGGGAGTTTGGAATAGACCCTTTAATTTGGGGTAATTGATTAACAGTAACAGCAGGGGTTTAATTAAGGCAAAGGAGAACAAACCATACCAAAAAAAGAATCAGTAAGAATTCCAAAGTTATATGGGCAAGTAATTAAGGTATAGATGACCAATTAAGGTTACAAACAAGGAAACAAATAAAGTCTATGCGTACAAATCTTTAACAAAGTAAAGTAATCAGTAAGCCTTTTCAAAAGAAAACATGATTTCCGGAAAGAATTACTCGACTTCCATAAATATAAATCAGACTAAGTAAAACCTCATAGAAATATAGAACTTAGTCAGAAAAAGAAAGTTCAAATCCTTAAGAGAGATTAATTAGGGCAGAATCAAAAGTACTGGATTTAACAAGTAAAAAAATGCTTAAGTCAAAAATATAAAGTAAATTAATACGATTGGTAACACAGAAAGACCCAAAATCGCAGCAAGGATTGGAAAAATCAGTATATTACACAGAGTCAATTAGGGTTCGAGTTCTCTTGCAAAAATCAGTCAAGAAGATGAAAAATAGAATCGACTAAACATTTAGAAATTAGAAGGACTTTGAAAAACAACTCAAAATGAACCCATAGTTTTAGGGAAAAGCAAGAATAGTCGATTAAAACCAGAAATTTCAGAGAAAACCATGTAATAGTGCTCGATTCATCTCAGACCTATATAGATATGGAAATGATCGAAGGTAATAGACTAGGGTTTTTAGAAAACATAACAGAGATGAGGGCGTAAGTTTAGAAACCATAGATTCGTAACAAAAATAAAGATAAATCTTTTACTCATGGTCGAACAATAGCCTGAGACAGGGTAACACGCAAAATTTGAACAAGAACCAACTAGGATCTTTGAGAACTTCTCAAGGATCCAAGAAATCAAGGAGCCATGGCGTGTAAAAGGCTAGGGCTGGTCGGAGAAGCCATGGAAGTTTCATAAGGAGAAGATTCACACCGGTGACGACGTGTTAGATCTTGGTTTAAGTCGAGAAAGTTTTTAGAGAAGAGGGAAATGACGACGACGTGTGAGGGAGAGAAAGGGAGGGCTTGGGGGGGGGGTCATTTAGGTTTAATTAAGGTTAGAGGGTTGTGGACTGTTTATCCAATTGATCAAATTGTCAGGATTGGATGGGACATTGGATCGGGCAGATATGTATTTGGTCTTAAGGGAGTTGGGCCAATTTTACAGGGGTTTTTGGGCTGGTTTGAGGGGTTAGGTCCGGAAAATATTAAGAATCAAATAGGCTATTTGTTAAATACCCAAACAATTTATAAAAAATATTTTATAAAATAATTAACATATTATAAAAAATAATTTTCATGCATAGAAATGTTTCAAAATAATTATTCAATATTTTTAAAATATAATGGACTAATTTCTGGTAAAATAATACAGTAATATATGCATGGTCTATAATTACAAAGTTGTTGCAATTATAACCAAAAAGTATAAAGTTTGACAGGATTTCCACAATCCCAATGGACACCATCATGTTATGTGCATTACTTGGAGAAAGTATGCCAATATGATGATCATTATTGTGTAAATAATCGAATCTGGAGGGGGAAAGGGCTAGCTCTATTTGTTTGCAGAAAATAAAGCACAAAGTCCCCAGGTTTGGCATGGTCCAAAACATCCCATCTCTGCTACTTGATTGGTGGAAAAATCTCGCGCCCAGCGACAAGAATCATGTGAGAAGTGTCCTTGGTAATTTGCCGTCCTTGCTGGACATTCGACCGAATAGAGCATCGATTGAGGCCGCTACTATATTTTGGGATGATAAAAGGGTCGTTTTCTGCTTTGGTGACATAGCAATGACTCCTCTCTTAGAGGAAATAGGAGGTTTCTAAGCAGCCATGGGATAGTCTAGGGTTATTAGTGCTAGAGAATCGCACCTCTCGTGATTTTCTGAAAATGCTACGTTTCAAGAAAAATGATGAGTTGCTTTGTTTGAAGAAGTCATACTTCCATTTGAATTCCTTTATGAGCGTGGCGAGTAAAGTAAGTCATATCGTCTTAATTATGAGGAACTCGCCATTACTTCCTTGGGTTGGATGCACCGTCGGGTTTATGTGTTCATCATCTGCTTCTTGGGGTTATTCATATTTCCAATAAAAGGGGAAAGGATCCATACTCTCCTAGCCATGGTCGCCATGACTTTGATGGAACGCATCGAGGGACAAAACTATACTATTATCCCCATGATCTTAGCTGAAATTTAACGTGCTCTAAATCGGCGCAAACAGGGATTCGGGCACTTTGAAGGTTTTAATTTGTTGCTACAAGTCTGGTTGTTAGAACATTTTCAAATGGGAGAATATTTCCAAGAGCTTCTTCGTCGGCCACTGAATGACTATATAGCTTACCATTACCCAAAGAAAATGACATTTATCCCAGAGAGGTTTGCATAACCTGGGAATGCTGTAAGTTGGGTATGTTTCTTCAGCAATCTGACAGACGAGCAGGTACATTGGATGTTCGAATGGTTTCCTAGCACTGATTTCATCATCAGGTCAAGAGAGACTATTCATATGGTATTTATCGGGTTAAGGGGCATTTATCCTTATGCTCATATAAGGGTAATGAGACAAGCGAGAAGAAAACAGGTTATACCTCGGGTTTCCAACATGGTCCAGTACAAAGAAGATTTAAAAGGGGACGTTATTCTATTCAAATTCGAGGCACAACATATGTGGAATCAGAAGGTCATTGTGGAAAAGGATACTATTGAGCCAGCAGGTATCATGCCGACCATGTGTATTTATACCCATCATGGTTAGTGAACGATATAGCAGGAGATGTCAAGCCGGGAATTATTTTGAAAAATAGAATCATAGATGACATTGTTGAAGCACAGGTCAAGTACAGGAGGTTGCGCAAGAGGTCTTGGAGTCTGAAGCTAGGCATCTGGAACAACACAAAGTGGATATGGAAGCGATCAATGAATGGAGGGAAATTGCCACTAAATCAACAGAGAGATTGGAGTATTTGGAGCGAGGGTTGATAGAGCTTGAGGGAAATGAGGAAGAGGTTTTCAGATTGTGAGAACACGGATCGCAACGAAGGATGACATCTAGCAAGGGCTTACCTATTGTTGGATATGCGCGACCTGGGGAACTTGATTGATAGAGTCAAGAGAGCCAAGCATGGGGAGGATCCTTCTGGGACCAAGTAGATTAGGAAATGATGTTCTTTACACTATCTAGCCTAGTTTTAGATTTCGATTGTAATAAGGCAAATGCTATTAGTAACTTTCTTATTATTGTCGTTTTAGTAAGGATTTGATTTATTATAACATTAATGAAATGACGCAAATATTGGCATCAATTTTCTCCAAGCCTATGTGTCGCTTAGGCCTACCTTGGGCACAACGAGGTTCCCCAACTAGGATGCAAATTTATTACATAATTTTTCAAAGCATGCAAGAGTTATTTCAATATCCCTTACTCACTCTGCTACCTTTTTTTCTTTCTTTTTGATTATTCCCATTCCCGAAAGTTAGTTCGTGCATACTGGCATCGTCCGCATATCACACTAGATCAAAAGGTCCTCCACCTCCTCCTCCACCAAGTGATCCTAAAGGCAGAATCAAAGGGAATGGAAAGATGGACAATTTAAGTGGTATCAGAAAAGACAATACAGAAAACGTTGAAACTTCGAATGGTCGAAGTACTCCAGCATAGAACGAATTGATCCTATGCCTGGAAAAAAAATGCTAGAGCTACAAGGAGAACTTGAGCAGGTCTGGAACTTAGCAAACCTTTCCCTCACCTTAAACGTCCCTGATATCAACTAACAAAACCCAAACACCCAAAACTCGACACCTCCCCAAAACACATAGAACCAAAATCCACTGTCGAACCCTCCCGCACCACATCAATACACCACACCTCCTCAGAACCATAACCCTCCAATGGTACCTACTCCTCCACTACACTATCACTATCCAACTCAATACCCATAAACTACCACTTACCACACTCATCATAATGCACCACAACCTACTCCTAATCCCCAAAACTCAACCAATGACCACTATTATGCCTAGATTCCCGGAGTCCACCAAAGCAATCCCATATATGTGGAAACTTTACCCCACACCCCACAACAAACCCTATATATACCAGAATATAATAAGAAGGACCTGCTCATCAAGAACATAGCGGAATAACTGAAGAAGCTCACTGGCAGAGTTTAGAGAGTCGAAGGTGGCAAGGGAATTTAAGGTTTGAATTATGAGGATTTGTGCATTCAACTAGATGTAGAACTACTAGAAGGTTACAAACCTCACAAGTTCGAAATGTTCGACAAAACTGGTGATCTGAAAGTGCATCTAAGAACATATTGTGACAAACTTGTAAGAGTTAGCAAAGATGAACGAATCTGTATGAAGTTGTTCATGAGAAGCCTCACAGGAGATGCTTTGTCTTGGTACATCAGTTAGAACCCAAAGAAGGGGGTTAATTGGGTGATGGATCGATTTAGGTTCAACATAGAAAACGCACCAGACATTTTCTACATTCTAAATCTCAAGAAGAAACCAACGAAAACCTTCGGCGAGTATGCTACTCGATTGAGATCTAAAGCTGCAAATGTAAGGCCGGCACTTGAAGAAGAACATATGAATAAGTTCTTCGTCAGAGCTCAAGATCCGCAATACTATGAAAGGCTGATGGTTATTGAAAACCATAAATTCTTTGACATCATCAAGCTGAGAGAAAGAATAGAAGAAGGGATCAGGAGCGGAATGGTGACAAATTTCGAAGAATTCTAGGCCACAAATAAAGCTTTGTAGTCAGGAATCATCTCTAAGAAGAAAGAAGTGGGTGGAGTAATGGTAGCCCAAGGTCCAAAGTATCCTCTCACATACCAAACACCTCCACCCACATACCGACCTTCACCCCCATATACCTACAACCTGTTGCCACCTACCAGACTTATAACACCCAACCTGCATATTACCACTCACCAATACCTGTCCGCCAAAATTACCAAAAACCAAGACCAAATTTCAAATGCACACCACCCAAACAATACACTCCAATTGCTGAACCCATAGACCAACTATATTAGAGACTGAAGGCTGCCAGTTATGTCACTCCCATTCCCGCTATTGCTATAGAAATCTCTTCTTAGTGGATTAACCCAAACAAGACGTGTGCCTATCACTCAGGCATGGAGGGTCATACCATTGATGAGTGTCGCACTCTGAAGGACAAGATCCAAATATTAATCGGCATAAAGTCATACAGGCAAAGGAGGTTGCACCCAATGTTCGTAACAATCCTCTCCTCGATGAGGTGAGAGAGTAAATATGATAGAGACCGATGAAGAATGAGATCAGGAAGGGTCAATTGGACTCATTCGGGAGGGGGATGATCCTACAACATCTCCAATCACCCTTACCCCATTGTGGTACAAACCCAGGCACCGATTGAAGTTGAGGTAACCGCACCAACATCATTTAAAGTTGAGGTGACCACACCCTTCACTGTGATGGTAGCATCGATGCTTTCTTATAAGTATAATGTTATGCCATGGGATGATGTTGCGGATACAAGAAAGAAACAAAAAGCAAAAAATGGAAGATAAAGTGCAACACAAGGCATGATTAGAACTGGTAGGGATTATACACTCGAGCACTTTGGAGGAACAAGAAAAGAAGCTACAACTAAGCCGCCTATCATTAAGACTGGCCCTGATGACCTTTGGAGGAAAGTGAAAGCGAGAGAATACTCTGTGGTTGACCATTTGAACAAAACTCCTGCTCAGATATCCATTTTATCACTACTGTAAAACTCTGAGACACACAGGAATGCCTTGATTAAGGTGCTGAGTGAAGCCTATGTACCGACCAACATCACTAGCAAGGAAATGGCCAACATGGTCGGGCAGGTATTGGAAAGCCACAAAATCACTTTTCATGAAGACGAGCTTACACCGGAAGGATTAAGTCACAATAGGGCACTACATATCACAGTGCAATTTGATGACAAATTCATCACTAGGGTCCTAATTGATGGGTTTTCGAGTCTTAACATATGTACACTGATTACTCTAAAGAGGCTGCATAAAGGCATGCACGAGATACGAGTATGAAGCATAAATGTAAAGGCGTTTGATAGATCTTAGAGGGCCACAATCCGGGAAATCAACCTTAGTCTACATATGGGACCAACCTGGTTTGATGTTGAATTTAAAGTGTTGGATATATCTGCTACCTGCAATCTATTATTTGGACGGCCTTTGATATATGTCGCTGGGGTCGTAGCTTCTACTCTACATTAGGCTGTGAAATTTGAATGGAACCATCAGGAAGTGATCATCCATGGAGACGGGAATAATCCCATTTATACCAATTAGACTATTCCAGTCATTGAGAATAGGAAGAAGTTGGGTGGATAAACATACCATCGCATTGAGCGCATCAATGCAATTGAAATGAAAAATGGTGGAGTAACAAGATATAAAGCATATTGCTATGGACAGGGTATGAGCCTAGCAAGGGTATCTTGGCAAGAATGTCCAAGGTTTCACCAAACTGGTACATCCGAAGCATCATGGTAAATCCTTTGGGCTTGGGTACGAATACACTTGGCATGAATACCAGCATTGGTCACCGCCATGGTGTGGTCCTTATTATCCGTTGTAACAACTGGTACCACATTAGCAACAGACATTTCATCAAGCTGATATGATGTGGGGGTCTGAAGAAGATGAAGTCTTAGTTGGCATAAGGAAGCTGATTCTGGATCATGAAGACATGGATTGCAGTGCGATAGTTGAGGAGGAGGAGGAGGAGGAAGAAGACCTTACTATTCAAACCATGGAGAAAGGAGTTGTTCTCAAGAGCTGGACTATTGCACCATCCCGGGCCCATCGAGTTCCTGGGTAGCCTAGCAATTAGCATCAATTATTTTTAAAGCAATTTCATGAGCATCTAAGACATTTTCAGTATTTTGTTTTGAATGTATTTTGTTTTGAAATAATTGCTCGAGTCATCGAGCTATACTTATTTGATATTTTCATGATTTTATTAATGCATTGACATTTTTAGTATTTATTATTATTCTTTAAATTTTCTCTCTATAGTATTATTATTACTTATCCCGATGAACCCACGATTGTGACATGTAATGAGACATCACAATATAAGAATAGTGATTCAGAAGAATCAGAAGATGATATAATACCTGAGGAAATTGTCAAAGAAATGGAAAGCTTTGAAAATAAGCCTAAGTCTAATTTGGACGATACTAAGACAGTTAACTTAGGGGATTCTGAAATAGTCAAGAAAACACGTATAAGCATTTACCTATCACTGTCAGAGAAGTAAGAATACATCTGGTTCCTAAAAGAGTGTGAAGATATTTTTGCATGGTCCTACGATGATATGATGGGTTTGAGCACATCCATAGTGGCTCACAAGATACCTACTGATCCCATGTGTGCACCTGTAAAATAGAAGCTCAGAAAATTCAATCCGGATATGAGTTTGAAGATAAAAGAGAAGGTCACCAAGAAAATCAAAGTCAAGGTTCTCAAACTGGTTGAGTATCCAACCTGGTTGGCCAACATCGTGCCGGTCCCGAAGAAAGATGAGAAAGTCAGAGTATGCATTGATTATGGGTATTTAAATAGAGCGAGTCCCAAAGATAATTTCCCATTGCCCAGTATACACATACTGATCGACAATTGTGCCAAACATGAACTCCAGTCTTTTGTGGATTGCTTCGCAGGATATCATCATATCTGGATGGATGAAGAGGATGCCGAAAATATAGCCTTTATCACTCCATGGGGAATGTATTGATATAAAATGATACCGTTTGGTTTGAAGAATGCTGGAGCCACTTATATAAGAGCCATAGCAACCATTTTCCATGACATGATACACAAGGAAATAGAGGTGTTACATGGTTGACATCATCATCAAATCCAGAAGAAGCACAGATCTTAGCAGACTTGAGGAAATTCTTTGATTGGCTTCAAAGGTACAATCTGAAACTTAATCCTGCAAAGTGTGCCTTTGGAGTCCCTGCCGAAAAGTCGCTAGGATTCATCGTCAGTCGCTGAGGGATTGAATTGGACCCGTCAAAAGTCAAAGCTATCCATGATTTGCCACCTCTAAAGAACAAGAAGGATGCGATGAGATTTTTAGGGCATCTCAACCACATCAGCTGTTTCATAGCACAATCAACCGTGATCTGCGAGCCAATTTTCAAAATACTGAAGAAAGATGTTGCAACAAGCTGGACTGAAGAATACCAGAATGGCTTCAACAAGATCGAGGAATATTTATCTAAACCACCTATTCTGGTCCCACTAGAACCATGAAGACCTTTGTTGCTTTATTTTTCCGTAATAGATGGGCTTTTGGTTGCGTTCTGGGATAACATGATGAGCCTAGAAGAAAGGAAAAGGCCATATATTATCAGAGTAAGTTCACACCCTAAAAAGCCAGGTACTCTTTGCTGGAGCGCACCTATTGCGCTTTGACATGGATCGCTCAAAAGCTGAGGCATTACTTTTCTGCCTACACTAGATATCTCATATCAAGGATGGACCCACTGAAATATATCATGCAGAAACCTATGCCTACGGGGAAGTTAGCACAATGACAGATATTGCTGAGTGAGCTCAACATCATTTATGTATCTCAGAAGGCGGTCAAAGGGAAAGCATTGGCTGATCATTTGGCAGAAAATCATGTAGATGGAGGATATGAACCATTGAAAATATATTTTCCCGACGAGGAGGTATCGTTTGTGGGAGAAGATATCATAGAAGAATACAATGGTTGGAGAGGGTTCTTCGATGGAGCTGCAAACTTCAAAGGAGTGGGTATCAGAGCTATCTTAGTGTAAGAGACAGGCCAACATCATCCGAGCAAAACTCAGGTTTCTAAGTACCAACAATATGGAAGAATATGAGGCTTGCATCTTGGGACTCATCTTGGCCATTTACATGAATGTTCATAAGTTGCTGGTTATCAGTGATTCCGATCTCTTGGTGCATCAGGTTTTAGGAGAATAGGCTACAAACAAAACCAAAATATTGCCATATCTATATGTTTATCATGAAAATGGTAACAATAATTAAATTTGTAAATGAAATTCTAGAAATACGTGATCTATTCCTGAGCTAGTTTTAGAGCAGTTGATGCTAGTAATAAGGGGGTTTAATGACAAAATGCAAGCTAAAACAAGATAGTAATCGAACTGAGGGGTCTGCTGCCTGAGTATAGGTCTGGTAGATGGGGGACCTCGGGGTCGACATCAGGGTCGAGCTCGAGCTATCGAGGATAGCCGGGGATGGAATAACAGTTGAGGATATAATCAAACAAGGCTATTCATGGCCAATACTAAGCAATATGATGAAGAACTAGTAAGAAAGCAACGAATATTAAGGCGACTTCAGTCCAGTGAGAACAAACAAGTTAGAAAGAAAAGAGAGAGAGAGAGAGAGAGAGAGAGAGAGAGAGAGAGAGAGAGAGAGAGAGAGAGATATTATTGCACTTGTGGAGAAAATGGAGCAACATCATTCCGTTAAAAGGTAGTGTGAGCCCCCTTTATATAGGAGGGGAACTCAGCTACAAGCACATGGGTATTAATTACAAAGTATGGAGATGGGATGGCTTGACGTGACACCTCAGCATATACTCTAGATAGGCCGGCCTTATCAGGCTTAGTCGTATCCCTTGAGAGCTTCCCCTTCTCTCTTGGCTTCGATCCTCGTCTTCTCTGAGTCGGGCCTCGACAAGCCCCATGATTGGGAACTTGGTTGTGGCTTCCCACCCTTGGGGTCTCGAGGCATTATTCCAAAATGACTTGACAGCGGGAAATCAAGTCCTCTGATTTTGCCATGTACAGATTGTCTCCGCGTTTCTCATAATGAAGTGATGGGAAATGATTCTGACACTTGACTTCTCGAGCTTCTTTCAGTGATGCCATACCGATGATGCAACTCCCTGCGTGAGTTTTTGGTAACCAGGCACCCACGGGCTTGTGTATTTTTGACTTCATTCAATGCACTACCGATTCCTACTCACCAAGGTGAAGGTACCGCCATCGATTCGGTTTTCCAATGGTGCATTAACTGGGTCCGTCGATCAATCTTTTAAAGCCTCAATGACCATGTCATAACCCCCTATAAATGGGGGTGTTTTGGCATTGTTTTTCCTATCCCAGTGCCTTCATTGGCTTGCTTGCCTATTCCTTCTTATCATCTCCTTCTATCCTTGAACATCATGCTTGGGGCTCAAGGCCTCAAGGCCGTTTGGAGGAGCTCCCTTAGATCGTGTTGTGGCCCTTTGCCGGGGCTTAATCGCGCTATCCTGCTATTGTTCTAGCCGTTGATATGCTGGCCTTTGCTGTTGTTGTTGTCCCGAGATGATAAAAGACGGGGAATCGGTTTCCCCCTTTTGTAGACAGTCTTTCGGATTATGCACTACTGCTTAAAAGGGGGCTCAAATTATACACTGCTACTCACCTTTATACCTTGGCTCGATGTGGTGCTCTGCTCCGAGTTGGGGGCTTGCACGGCTAGACGTTCCACGATGTTGATTCTAAGTAGCCATGCAAGTGGGACCGAGGGTTGTTCGGTCCGCTGTCTCTCTGAGGCTCCCTTGGCCAAAGAGGGTCCTTGAGCTTCGGAGAGTTATGGCATTTTTTAATCCCTCCCTGCCACTCACCTTGTCTTTTGGGGATATCATTGTGGAAGGTTGGGATGAAACTTCCGAGGATGTGCATCCGGAGGCACCTGTTGCGAACCTTCGAAGGTGGACCAGTCCTCAGGCTTTTACTTTGTGTGTGCATCCCTTTGTCTCTTCCACTTTAGGTGTAGACTTCTGTAGTCTTTTGTAATTGTATGTAATGACCTCTCGAGGGCTATTGTACATGGATCTTTATGAATATGAATATATTTCATTGACTTCTACTTTCAATTCCTACTTTGTAATTGCATGTTTCCGCGCCCTTCGAGGCTTTTTGAATCTCTCCCTTTATTGTTGACCGCTAACATTTAACTTAGGCATGAATGTTCTTTCTGCTCTTCTGCCGATCGACATAGCTCCCTTCCGAAACCATCATCTTACCTTGGACCAATACTGAATTGATCTGATAGGCCCGTGCTGTGGGGGACCTCCGAGTTGTATGGGGATAATACACCTAATTCCGGGGCCTTCAAGGATGTTATCCTAAATAAAGGTCAGCTTCGGGTACCTGAGGGTCCCCTTTTTATCTTGAGATAGATAACATTCTTAAAACGTATAGGATGAACTTATGCTGAGGGGTTGCCTGTACTCGGGCGCTACCTCGAACCTTCGTGGAGCTTTCATGGTCGGAGCTTCTTGTGTTTATTCATCTTTTTTAGAAAAGGAATCATGAGATCAGGTACTGCCTCGCGTCGAGTGATGGCGTTGAAAGCTTTCTAAAGTTTGACTTCTCTTTGGCGGGGATCCTTAGGGTAGAGCACTGCCTTGAGATTGGAGATAATACGGACAATTCTTCAAGCCTTGGCTTTTCATCGAAGGTTGCTTCCGGGATCGGGTATCACCCTGTCGATCTGCATCGAGGCTATAGGTTACTCAAGGCTCACTCCTGCTAGGTGAGTCGTTGCTGCTTCTCGCATATATGTGAGGCGGCTTCGGCTTCTTTGCAAAACCTTACTATTTTTAGATAGCTGCTCTTCCGCTTTGGCATAGGGTTCTTCATTTCTTCAGGCGCAAAAGGTGTTGTTGCATGCCCTTGTTCTGATCTATTAGTCTTACCATAGTAATGGCAACCACTTTGGGGTTGGCCTGGCAGGGAGTGGGAAGTGCTGCTCTCAGCGCTCAGTAATTGCGGGAGTTCGCTCTGAAGACGGTGTCTTTGATAAGAGGGGAACATCTAGAGATGGTGAGAAAATACTGTGGATGGAGCAAGGGGATAGCCCTACAGGTACTTCCCCTGGATGAGAGTATTACAGACTCTACTGATGGATTCTTAAGCGTATACCTATATCCTTTTGCTTTTGGTCCTCTTGATAGGGTTGTGCTTGATTTTTGCTTGAAGTATTGTGTTACTTTGGCGCAGATACATCCGTCATTTTGGTGGGTGGTGCTGAAGATGAGGTTCTTTGCGGAGAAGGTTGGGCTTGAATTCACACTTAACCATCTCGTTAGGCTATACCGACCCTTTTATCACCAGGGCCCACTAACCCTGAGCTACCATTCGTCCACGCCTTTTTTAGTTGACGGCGAAGAGGACGTGGATCGAGAGTGGGCCGGTTGGTTTATCCGGGTCCAGATGGTCGACATTATCCTCGTGGAGCTTTTTCCGTTTCCCGAAGGGTAGAATTATGCACGTGAGTGGAGCGTCTGGTGCTTTTTCAAATTTTGCCTATAGTGGAAATCAGTCAAGTAATAATGTTGTCTCCTTTGTTGCAGCAACTTCATGGATGTCGGGCGAAGTCCTTGACCTGCCTGGCTGGGTCCGGAGGCTGGTGACCTATCGTCCTGCGACAAGCGTCGGTGGCGAGTTGTATTCCGTGCCATATAGGGAGCGAAATATCAAGGTATGCGCACACACTGCCTTTGACTTGGCCTTCATATATTCGAGGTAACATTTCCCTCCTTTCCTTTGTATCGGCTTTGCCGTTTGTAGGTATTGGGCGGTTCTTTGGGATGATGCAGTGCTCTCCCGAAGGGGAGAAAAAGGCGTCGGCCTCCGAGCCAAGGGACGACAGCGATAAACGGGATTGGCACCGAGTCTGCTGCCCTCAGAGTATTTGATTCCCGGGCGGCGGTTCCTCCGAGTGAATATGCTTTGCCTGAGGTTGGTAATTCTGGGGCCGAAGAGGTAAGATCAACATGAGTGTATTCTGACTTCGAGGAAATTCATCGGCTTCACTTCGTGGTGAGTTTAGGCACAGTTTTCCTATATTCCACATCCTCCTCCCCCTATTGAGCTTTCCTTGTGCAGGCCTGCGATAGGCTTATGTCTGAGCTGCTCCATCAAGAGGCTAGGCTTCAGAAAATTCTGGGCAAGGGTGAGTCCCTTAAGCTCCTTAGCGAGGAGAAGGAGGACGAGTTGCTGCATTGGGGATATGAGGCGTACCGGAGCTCGAACTACGAGAGTTATTTGATGGAGTAGGTAATTTTTGCATCTTGCGCTTTGCTTTCTTTGGAATTGAAGGTTAACCCCTTTTTTGTTATATTAGCTGCAGAGAAAGATAGAGGCTTTAGAGTACCTCAAAGGCGACATAGACCGCGTTAGAACTACCTGTGGTGAGCTAAGGGCTCAGGTGCAAGCTCAAGCTTTAGATGAGATAGGCGTCTTGGCCAAGGTCCCCTCCTTCGAAGCCCAACTCTGCTTGGCTCATGATAATGCCAAAGTTCAAGCGGGTATGATCGAGAAACTTGAATCTAATCTCTCTAAGGTCATAACTGAGATAATTGATTCCTAGGCTGAAGTGACACTAAGCCGAACTAAGGCATATTAGGAGATGGTGATTTGTATGAAAGACGTTGCGGATGCTCAAGCCGAGCTGAAGCGAGCCCTCGACCGGGAGAAGAGGATCGAAGAATATGTTCGTTGTAGATCCCAAAGAGAAGTACTTGAGGATATTGGTGCGAGGGGCTTCGTTCTCTCAGAGGAATTGGCTCGCGCAAGGGCAGACGAGCGTGACACGCGGTCAATTCTTGCTGATGAGGCGAAGAGCAAAACCGGCAAGTTGTAGCCCTTTGGAGCGGAGCGTAGATTTTGCCGTTTTGTCGCTTTGTATTTGATATCCGTAGAGCATGTCTGTAGATGGAGAGTGCGCCTTTTTTTATGTATGTAAGATAAGAGGAAACTTGAAGCTTTATTTCTTCTGCATCTCTTTTCTGTCATTGCTTTTGACCAGGCAGGTTGGTTTCGGTGTTTGGCGGGATCCTTTTACATCCGGAACTGATCGGACAAGCTCGAGGGCTCTTAAGTGCGATCCTTGACTTGAACAGGTGTTGGGGCCTCCGTGCTTTGCCCAGCTGTTTAGGCTTAGTCTCCGAGTCGGGCTTTGACTCGAGCCTTTCTGCCCTTAAATCATTTATTCTCGTGTGGGCAGGTAGTAATTGTTCCCATTTCATGCCCTTGGGCATTTGTCGTTCTGACTATTTTGGGTCCAGTCTCCGAGTCACGTTGCGATTCAAGCTTCAATTAACCCTCAAGTTCTTTCCTGCCTACATGGGCGGACGGCGATGACCTCTTGTGCTTCGGGTCGAAGTGACCTTACAGGTGGGTGGCCGGGAGACTCACTCAGCTGGCGACAGCGGCATTTATGTTTTGCCCTTAGGCATATTGTAGTTTAGCCATTTCGGGTCCAGTCTCCAAGTCGCATTGCGATTGGAGCTTCAATTGACCCTCAAGTTCTTTCCTGCCTACATGGGCGGATGATGGTGGCCTTCATTTCTCGCCATCGGGTGTCCGGTGTTTCAACTTTTTTTCTGGTCCAGTCGCTTTAATTGACCCTTAAGTATTTTCAATTTTTAGATTAGCGATAGTGCCTCTTATGTTGTTTTAGTCGTTGGGACCTTTTAATATGTGGCCCGAAGGCTTGCATAGTTAATTATTTTGGATACGATCTCCAAATCGGGTTACTATTCGAGCTCATTTTATTCCTCATGATGTCAATTTTCAAACTGGCGACAATGGCTCTTATGTTATTTTGGTCGTAGATACCTTTCTGTGTGCGGCCCGTAGGCTCATTTTGCTGGCGACAATGGCTCTTACGGTGTTTTCCTCGTGGGCTATTTGTAGGCTTTGTTTTCCGCTCGTTAAGGTCTTTTGAAATAGTTTTGCCTGACCCATCGTCGGTTCTAGAAGAACCTCAATTTCAAGTCGTTATCGGCGATGTTTCGAGCACCTCAAAAGGTTCATAGCTCGTAGGCTGAGTAGGTCGAAGCATTGTGATTTGGAGTTGACATGGTCGAAGCTCGTTTTGCCTGTTGAGGGAAGCCTATTTTAACGGGTTCTTTCCGAAGTATATTCGGAGTAGTGGCCTGCGATTTTTGTGTAGCGACGGTTGGGTGTCCCCGAGTCGCGTTAGTTTGGTTGTATCAGTCATTTTGACCATAGTCATATGTGTTTGGCCGGAACCATTTTTGATCCCGAATGATAGTTCAGGTGTCTACACCGAGGGTATACCCCTTCGGGACTCTTACAAATGCGGCGTATAACCTGAACTTCGGGATTTTCATGCCTGTTGAGGTCTTACAATTTATCATGCCAATTGAGGTCTTACAGTTTTTGTAATGTAGAATAGATCTGGTTACGCCGAGTCTTCCCTCTAGGGGTCTTACAGTTTCGTGTTTTCCAGCGCATGGCGATTGGCGATGAATGATAGTCTCCGAGTCATCGAATTTGTTTAAGCATAAAGACCACTTTTCGTGAGCTCGGAGTTGCCTTGTGGGGGCTTTATGAGCTCGTAGTTTCGACCCTGGGGTCGTGCGGGTGTTGAATTGCTGACGCTAAGTCTCCGAGTATCTCGGGACGCGTTTAGTAGAGAGGCCCCTGTCGGGGCTATTCTTGAGATTTCCTTGTTTGGAGAATAAGATGTTGAAAAAATATCCTTTTATTGCTTGGTGTAGACATACATTATTTCATTGTCGTGAGCTCGGCTTGTGCGGACTCGACTTCTCGGACCATTTGGTCCAGTACATAATTCCTTATAGAGACTTAGTCTGCCGTTTCCCGTTCCTCTCGAGGGGACGGTGCCCTTAGAAGAAGATCACCCCTCGTCGTTGGACTGTAGAAGAAGGCCAGCGACCTTATTGGATCCTCCTCTAGGGGTACGCTGCTCTGCTAATAATCTTGCTGACAAGGCCCTCTTCGGGGCGGAATTCCGATTGAGGGGAAAGAGCGCAGTGGGCCATTTTTTAGAGCCTAGGGATCTCCGGGTAGAGTTAAAACTTTTGAATATCCTAGCCAGTTGTCTTCATATAGGTTAGTGAAAAAATAACAAGGGAGTAAAGCAGTTCTTCCTCCCCGCGAGATGTTTAGGCGACCTTTTGAGATTTGGTATGTTCCTACTCTTTCGAGGTGTGAGTCCCGATGCCCCCCCCCCCCCCCGCTGTGTCTTATCAAGCTTGGCAGAAGATGTGGTTTACTTACCCTTTGATCCTTCCGAGGGTGGGGGCATTAATGCCGGCAACGCGCCAGATGGTCAAGAATTTCCTCTTGTCGCATATCATTCTCTGTCGACTTATCTTAGTCTTGCCCTTTGCGAGGGGTGTCATGCTTTTGGCGAAATGGGGCCGACGATGTCTCCGGGTGGTGTGCCAGCGTTCGCCTAATAAGACGTCCGTGCTTTGCACCTTATCCGGTGGTACAAAGCTCGACATCCCGGCCCGAGCTCAGATGGGCCGTATCAAGAGAATGGTCTTTATGGTGATTTGTCATTTGGAATTTGCCAGGGATTCAGGAGCGGGAGAGATTTGGTCAGTTAGTTCGGACCGCCCCACTGACTTTGGTCCGACATCGTTGTTGTATGTGACCGAACCACCTGAATTCACAACACATGTTTTATATAAGATAAATCAAATGAGGGAGAGGGTTACCAATGCGTCAGTGTGACGCCGGGGTGGAGTCTCGTGTGCCCTTTCCCTTGGTTGTATGGGTGTCTACCAAAATATTTCCCTGGGCCCGCTTTGCCCTGACGGTGAACATTTTCACTTCCCCTGTTATGAGTCCTCGGAGGGTGTCGCCGCCCCTTCACTGTCGTGGTAATATGTCATGGCTTGTTCACTTCATCCTTCCCGGTTGCCTTCCTTCCTTAGGGCTGGACTCGAGCCTAACCACTCGATGGTACTCGGCGGTAATTTTTATTGAATAACATGGTTGTCGTCTCTCTGAGATGGTGGCCATTTTTGACCCCATGAACGCGCGTGCCCTGCGGTTCCCGCACCAGGTTGTTGTTCCTTTGAAAGGGTCTTGGTCGAATAGTCCTGAGTCATTCAGTGTCCCTGGTTTCGCTTATGATGATCATGTTATTTGGTATAGCAATGTTGAAACCATTCTCTGCTGGGTGGGGTTCCTCTGCTGGTTGTTCCTCGTCAGATTTGGTTCCTCTGAATGTTCCTCGAGGATGTTGCCCTCGAACTATTTCCCTACCATTGCGAGGTAGGTTGCATCTTGTGGCGTTCCTCCCATTTGCGGTGCATGGATGGTACCTCCATCTGTTTGGCATTAGTTTCTTTGTTGGGAGCCTGCTTGGGTATACCGGGCCCGTAGAGGCTTCGGGACGATTGTACATGGCCCTAATTCGTGGCAGGTGTCGGGTACGGGCACATGGCCAGCTCTTAGTTGGGTATTAGACTAAGCGTCATTTGAAAAGACCTGGAGTCATCGGGCATGTTTCATTTAAACTTCGGGCGAAGGCATGGGTTGTCCAGTCATCCAAAACCGGGAGCGATCTCATTCGTCCTATCAGGGAGTGAGAAGCGACTTCTTGTGATGTTTCATTCTCTCTTTGTTCATCCCCAGGTGTACTAGGCTCTTCCGTTACTACTTCGATGGCATCGGTGTTTGCTCCTGCGCAGGGATCTACTGATATGGTAAGCGAGTTTGTGAGGTCAGGCGCTAGGCTGCAGCACCACATCATAGTTCCATTTAAGAGTGTTTCCCCAAACTTCTTCGACGGGACGGACTCAAACTCATCATTTTGAAGGTCGTTGTCTTTTTCCGCACATGTGTAAGCGGTGGTGAACTCGTCAG
The DNA here is from genome assembly GCF_000715075.1 of Nicotiana tabacum. Taxonomy (NCBI): domain Eukaryota; kingdom Viridiplantae; phylum Streptophyta; class Magnoliopsida; order Solanales; family Solanaceae; genus Nicotiana; species Nicotiana tabacum. Next base: position 51,370,715 of record NC_134087.1, on the reverse strand, counting down.
AATCCGAGGACCTATTGCACCTTGGGAGTTCCGGCGTTCCGAACTATCACGACCCAAACTGGAGGGCCATGACTAGCACCCGACCATACTTGCCGAGCACCAACGTACATTTCATCTAACCTTCATTATTATCTTTTAGGGCTGACGAGATCAATATAAATGGTAGACCTGGATCATGGACAACCAGCAATAAAATATGATGGCATGAACATACATAGCAGGGGATGACCAGACAATCAAGAAACTACATATAAGGTATGAGCTACCACGCTACCATGAAAGACTATATAACAAAAACCAGCCGACAAGGCATACCAAACTATACATGAGTCGACACTTGTCTATGAGCCTCTAAATGAACATAAGTGCTGCAACATAGCTGGAACAGGGCCCCGACATAGACATAATGTCTATAACAAAAATGCATACCAAGACCAAGGCAAGTCCGGAGAAGGGATCTCGCCAATCACCGCTGAACTGGACAGCTTACTGTGGTGGGGGAGCTGCACCTGCCTGTCTATCAGGACCTGCAGCACGACATGCAGCGTCCACAAATAAAAGGACGTCAGTACGAATAAAGTACTGAGTATGTAAGGCAGGGAACCATAAATACGATCAGTAATGTAAGCAAGGATAGAGAATATACAACCTGTAACATCTTAGTACCTCTGAGGGCTACTGACATGAAATGCATGATACATATGTATAAATACATAAACCTTTAAAACATTCGCCTCTGTGGGCATCATCATCATCATATCATACCCGGCCATAATAGGCTCGGTAAAAAATGTACCCGGCCATCATTATACTCGGTAGAATAGTACCTGGCCACGTGGAGCTCGGTAAAACCCAACTGATCAGTGGTTGCATAATAGGTGCCATACGCGGCCAACTATAGTGTGGCTCGGTAGAGTAAAATAGATACATATATATAATGCATGCTCGACTCATGGAATCACATTCTAAACCTTTCGGAGTGACGTAAGGTCGGTATCCTCTATACACGTTATTAGGACTAACTCTGCACTATGAACCTTATAAGAATCAGGAAGTACCAACAACATTGATAACATAAGAGTAAGAGAAGCAACATTAACATCAATCGTTCCATAAGAGGGAAAATAATGTAAGTACTACTAGCTTCTAAGAGTAAAGTATCTTGGAAGCTCATTCATTACATTATGTATAATCGGAGTCGTGCAAAAGAAGAAAAAGGATAGCCTCGCATACCTTGTATATACTGCCCAAATCTCAAGCTATGCAATTGCCAAAACTCCTTAGTATACAATAAGGGAAACGATATTATCATTATCATTAAGGCGTCATAACTATTATGTATCGGCCACAACCTATTTTACGATGAAACGGACAACACCTCCCCTATATATATGACTTCACACCATTCAAAACAATCACCAAAAAGCCCAAACAACATCAATAATAAACATATTGAGCCTCCTAAGATAGTCCACGCACAGCCTAATCACTCCATACCTACGACGACCACCGTAGTCATGTCAAACGACCCGGAAATGTTACGAATAACTATCATACCACAACCCTACATATATATGGTATTTCTCCACACCCTTCCTCCTCCAAAACTCCACAAAACAGTAGTAAAATACGCAGCCCAACAGCAACGCAAAACAGTCCACAAAACAATAACATTACTACCAAGCCTTTCGATATATATTTCACAAGTTCTAGCTTCAATGGCTTAGCCGCAACTTGGATAATCTTAAATACATATATAGTAAGAGTTTCATTACCTTTATACAGAAATAAAAACTCCAATTTGACCTTAAAGTTCCATGAAATATCCCTCCAATGCTGCCACAACAACAAAAAAGCGAAACTAGCGATCAATTAGTGTTTTTCGGCACTAGAATCACTTTAGAAAGCTTGAAATTACCTAGGATTGATATTAAGAACATGAGGGAGTATTTATAGAACATAAACCCTTTAAAACAACCTCCCACACGAGCTGGAACGACACAAAAATGAGCAACAACATGAAGAACAAGAGACTTACTAGCGCCACGAAATTCCCGACACTTGATTTGTGTTGTTTGCCCCTTTTGGGTCTTGAATCTTGAGAGAACCTTGATATGATGTTCCTAGGGTTCTAAGTTCTGAAAATAGTGAGAAGAAATGACTTAAAACGGGTTGGAGGCATCCTATATAGGTCCAAATATCTTAAACCGCCTTAGTGGGCCCCATAGAGAGGTGCTTGGCACGGTCTCGCGAAAATGCGAATATCTCTCTACTCCTAGATCGTATCGATAAACGGTTTAATGAGTTGGAAACTAGACTCATAGATATTTAATTTTGTTGGTAGATCACCCCGTAATTCCTTGTAAATTAGGAGAAAAGATTAGAAACATTTGACCTAATGTTTAAGTAAAATTATGAACCTAAGTTGCGACAACTTTAGTCGTCTTTTGTTTCATAACTCGTTTGACTTCAAGACTTATGATACGGATATTATATGATTAAAATACCTTAATACATGACCTCTTGAGTGTATTAAGCACCGCTAGATTTACCTAAAAATACGAGTTACAACATTCTTGATTCATTTAACTTCTAATACTTGTTAATCACCCTTATACACTCTTGTATCACTTAATACCAATAGGATTGACTTATTATCATCTCAAAGATAATTCCTTCTTGGATTTATGTTAACTAATATATGGCATGAACTAACACATGTGGATATGGGTTGTAACACGGACTTTCGTGAAGCGGGTTCCGGGACCGCTTCGATGGGAGATAACTGTTGCACGAACCTCCATGAACCTGACTCGATTCTCTTGTCCTCCAGCGCCGTCGTTGTGGGGGGGTCTATTATCGATTTGTTGTCTCTTGATCTTTTGGGTAATCGTTCGGCGCAGGGAGCCGTTTCCTGCGCTACTGTGTTGGGGATCCCCGGATGGCTCTACAATTTAGCGATAGCCAACTGTTGTGCCTGCAATATTTCAAAAATGTCATGAAGACTAACTTCCTGTGTTTCCCAAGCCAGGGTTTGTTGGGCTTCCTGTTGGTCGATATGCTAAATGCTCCCATCGGTGTGAGAAGTTTCGTTGACTTGTTGTGCATACTGTGAGTCCGCGTTTGCTAGAATCGGTCCCGTCGCATTATCGGGATTCTGTAGTGGTGCTCCGGCAGCTTGGACATCCATTCCATATTCCCCATGATTTTCGAGGTTGTCGTTCTCGAGTCCGTTTACCGAGCCAGACATTTTTACCTGAAATCAAAGGATCTTAGACAAGAAAAAGTGTGAAAGATAATGTGTGTTTGTGCAATGAAACTAGCAAGAAAATAATCACTATTATTTTTAGCCCCACGGTGGGTGCCAAACTATTTACCATGAAAATGGTAACAATAATTAAATTTGTAAATGTGATTCTAAAAATACGTGATCTATTCCCGAGCTAGTTGTTAGAGCAGTTGATGCTAGTAATAAGGAGTTTAATGACAAAATGCAAGCTAAAACAAGATAGTAGTCGAACCGAGGGGCCTGCTGTCCGGGTATAGGTCTGGTCGATGGGGGACCTCGAGGTCGACGTCAGGGTCGAGCTCGAGCTATCGGGGATAGTTGGGGATGGGATAACAGTTGAGGATATAATCAAACAAGTCTCTTCATGGCCAATACTAAGCAATACGATGAAGAACTAGTAAGAAAGCAACGAATATTAAGGCGATTTCGGGCCAGTGAGAACGAACAAGTTAGAAAGAAAAGAGAGAGAGAGAAATATTATTGCACTTGTGGAGAAAATGGATCAACATCATTCTGTTACAAGGTAGTGTGAGTCCCCTTTATATAGGAGGGGAACTCAGCTACAAGCATATGGGCATTAATTACAAAGTATGGAGATGGGATGGATTGACGTGACGCCTCAGCATAGGCTCTAGAGAGGCCGGCCTTATCAGGCTTAGTCATATCCCTTGAGAGCTTCCCCTTTTGTCCTAGCTTCGATCCTCATCTTCTCTGAGTCGGGCCTCGACGAGCCCCGAGGTTGGGAACTTGGTCGTGGCTTCCCGCCCTTGGGGTCTCGAAGCATTCTTCCGAAATGACTTGACAACGAGAAATCAAGTCCTCTGATTTTTCCACGTACACTATACTGTGTACAAGAGCTGATCAAGAGGTTCATGAAGATAGAATTCAAACATGTTCCAAGGATTCAAAGTGAGTTCACAGATGCATTGTCCTCTTTATCTTACATGATGCAATACCTAGACAAGAATTTCACCGATCCTATCCCAATAGGAATTAAGCAGTCAGCTTATTATGCTCATGTTGGAAAAGAAAGTGATGGAAATCCATGGTACAATGACATCAAAGAATACTTGGCAAAAGGAGAGTATCCGGAGCACGCAACTCATACTCAGAAACACACACTCTGGAGGTTAGCCAACCACTTCTTTCAAAGAGAAGGAATTCTGTTTAGAAAGACTCCTGACCTGGGGTTACTATGATATGTTGATGCCAAGGAAGCATCCAGATTGCTCGAGCAAATATAAGCCAGAACTTGTACATGAATGGCTTTGTATTAGCCAAGAAAATATTAAGAGCAGGATATTTCTAGATGATTGTGGAAACAGACTGCATCAAGTATGTCCAGCAGTGTCACCAATGCCAGATACATGTTGATATGATAAGAGTGTCACACAATACACTCAATGCAACAAGTTCACCTTGGCCTTTCTCCGCTTGGGGCATGGATGTCATCTGTCCAATCGAACCCGCTACTTCAAATAGGCATAGATTCATTCTAGTGGCCATAGACTATTTCACAAAATGTGTTGAAGCCGCATCTTACAAAGCTGTAACTAAGAAGGTCATTATAGATTTTGTTCTGGATAACATTGTTTGTCGGATCGGAGTTCCAGAGTCAATCATCACTGACAACATCGCCAATCTTAACAATGATCCGATGAAGGCTATGTGTGAGACCTTCAAAATCAAGCATAAGAATTCCATAGCATATAGGCCACAAATGAATGGAGCTGTAGAAGTTGCCAATAAGAACATCAAGAAGATATTGAGGAAAATGGTATATAATTACAAACAATGGCATGAGAAGCTGCCATTTTCTTTTCTTGGGTATCTTACCATGGTTCGCACATCAACTAGGGCAACTCCCTACTTATTGGTTTACGGTACTGAAGCGGTTATCCCTGCTGAAGTAGAAATCCCTTGTCTAAGAATCATACAAGAACTCGAGCTCAGCGATGCTGAGTGGGTACAAAGCTGCTTTGAATAGCTTTCCCTCATTGATGGGAAGGGAATGAATGCAGTAAGTCACGGTCAACTCTACCAGAACAGAATGGCAACAGCTTTTAACAAAAATGTCAGGCCAAGGCAATTCACACTAGGGCAGTTGGTACGGGAATGAATCTTCCCATTTTATGATAAAGCCAAGGGAAAGTTTTCACCCAACTAGCAAGGCCCCTACAAGGTTCACCGAGTACTAACAGGCGGAGCACGCATACTTGCCGAAATGGACGGAGAGGTTTGGCCAAAACCTATTAACTCAGACGCTCTTAAGAGATACTATGTTTAGGATTGTTTACATTTCTTTAATTGATGTAATTAAACTATGCTTGACCTGATTCCCATTTAAGAGGGGATACGTAGGCAGCCCTGTGTGTTTGGTCACATCCTAAAAAAATCTTCATTTTTTCCATGATCAAAAACTAGGGCAAGATTGCAAGTTCAACCTAACTTTATTATATGTGGAACAACCAAAAGTACTGTCAAAAGTATGCATTTAAACTGGGGTAGAATTTTGAGGGGACTCTCAAAATTCTAAGGCAAGGATGTCGCAATGTCTCTAAAATGTGTCACGGTCACCGGTTCGTCTAAATTATTAAATATCGCATACTACCACATTTCAAATAACTATATTTATCAAGCGCATGCATTATTTTCAAAAACTTTGTTTCTATGACAGCCAGATGTTTTTTAGGGTAACTCAAACAGGATCTCAAGACAATAGCAGAGGCAAAGCAAGAAGACAAAAGCACAAACCAACATTCCCCCACCGAACTCACAATTTTTCTTTGGATGCAGGCACAATAAAGACAATGATATCCGCAGATACATCAAGTCACCGCCTTCAAGACAACAAATTATCCAGCTAAGGAATACTTTACTTTCTCCCGGTCACTCATCTTTTTCTTGCATGAGGCTAAGCATTGCCTCCTTCTTTGCATGAGACTAAGCATTTTCTCCCTTATCTGCATAAGAATAAGCATTGTCTCCTATTCTTCCATGAGGCTAAGCATTGTCTCCCTAATTGCATAAGGCTAAGCAATGCCTTTGCTTGCATCGAGACTAAGCATTGTCTCCTATTCCTACATGAGTCTAAGCATTGCCTCCCTAATTGCATAAGGCTAAGCACTGGCTTTACTTGTATCGAGACTAAGCATTGTCTCATATTCTTGCATGAGGCTAAGAATTGCCTCCCTAATTGCATAAGGCTAAGCACTGTCTTTCCTTGTATCTAGACTAAGCATTGTCTCCTATTCCTACATAAGGCTAAGCATTGCCTCCCTAATTGCATAAGGCTAAGCACTGCCTTTCTTTGCATCGAGACTAAGCATTGTCTCTTATTCCTGCATGAGGCTAAGTATTGCCTCCATAATTTTATAAGGCTAAGCACTGCCTTTATTTGCATCGAGACTAAGCATTGTCTCTTATTCCTGCATGAGGCTAAGCATTGCTCCCTAATTGAATAAGGCCGAGCACTGCCTTTCCTTGCGTTAAGATTAAGCATTGTCTCCTCTTTTGCATGAGGCTAAGCACTGCCTCCCTTCTGGTATGAGGCTAAGTACTGCCTTCTTATTTGCATTGCCCTCCCCCCTTCCAGCATGAGACTAAGCATTGTCTCCTCTTCTTGCATGAGGTTAAGTATTGCCTACCTTATTTGCATGAGGCTAAGCACTGTCTCCCTTATTTGCATGAGACTAAACAAAGTCTCATCTTCTTGCATGAGGCTAAGCATTGCCTCCTTTATTTACATGAGACTAATCATTGCCTCCCCTTCTTGTATGAGGCTAAGCACTGCCTCCTTAATTGTTTGAGGCTAAGCATTGCCTTGTCCTTGCATAAGATCAAATACTATCTCTATTATGCTATCAAAGATCTAGCACTATCCTCTGTTCACCTAGGGCTAAGCACTGCCCTCATCTTACACAAAACTAAGCCTTGTCATGTCCCATCTCGCATATGACCAAGCATCATATCTTTGCATTTCATAGGATAAAATATCGCCATTTTGTCCGAAGGTGTCATAGTCCGAAGGTATCATCCTCATAGCCGGGAGACACTATTCCATGGTTTGAGGATCTCTCAAAATTGCACATCTTTATTCAAAGGCATCATAGTCCAGAGGCACTATTCTCATGTCCTGCGAATCTCTTATCATACACCTCATGGCCTAGGACATCATGGTCTAAGGATATCATCCTCACCGTCCAAAGACAACCTTTATGGTCCAAGGGAAATTTGCATCATGTTTAAATTTTCTTAATAACCCTTATATATTTGCATGCATCGTATTTTAAGTTTTTTAGGTAATCCAGGTAGTAACCGTTCTACAAACAGAAGCAATCCTCACTCCGGTTTCCTTTCACAACATTGACATCCTGCAATTGTTTCAAACATAACCGACCACCATCAATTACTCGTGTTTCACTCTATGACCGTTTGGATATTTGCTCAGTAATATATCCATAACGTTTCAGATTCACAAGCATGACTCCGCATAAATTCATCCAATACTATCCTACCCAAAAGAACCCTCCCCGAAACATGCGAACATTTCTCTAACAACTCCATCGGTTTCGTTCACTGTTGGATCCAGAACTACACATGGCATGATTCTAGTAACACCAGGGATATGTAGGCACCTCAAGAACCAGGGTTCGGCCTCCATTTTTCAAATCACATCATTCCTCATTCTATTCGGCCAAAATTTCCCATCCTTCTCTTTACCCAATAACTCTTTCATCATTCTCGGGTAAAGAGGGGCAACTATTAATACCCAATTTTGCCCTCATATTTTTTCAAATAAAATATATACTTTCAAAACATCATTTTGCGTCATTATCTAGTTTACAGATATATACAAGTATATTTTTAGAATTTCCTATAATTTTTAGAGCTTTAAAACTAATTTTCTTACATTTAAATTACATAAATATTTAGTAATTATCCTTTTAAATTCTTTGTGATGACTTAGTCATTCAAGATTACTATTTTGCATTCCTATATATGTTTCAAAATAGTTTCACTTTATTTCATATAATTATATTTGTATTTTTAAGCTATTTACCTAATTTTGCAATAATAGTCTATATTCATACACAAATGCTCCTTATTCATATTATTTGTGTCAAAATAGTATTTTATATTTTTATAATACCAAATCATTATTTTAAATCGTTTTAGTGCATAAAAATGTTTTTTATTTATTTACTAATCATTTATATAAATTATTTTGATAAATTATGTGTATTTAAAAGGGTGGCCCAAACTTTGAGCCAATTTTAGGACCAAAATGGCCCATCACCTTAGCCAAATAGACCCCAAGCCCAAACCAGGTGACCCTTATATAATACCCGGTCGGTACCCGTTTTTATGACCCGCCTTGTTCATTTTCGAATCCAAACCGTTGTTCTCTCAAGATCAACGACCCTCGTTCACTCTCCTTCTTTAATTAACCAAACCTGCCCAAACCCTATTATTTTCTCTTAACCTGCTGCCCCTAAATCCTTTCTACTCTCTCTTCTTCTTTGAGAAACCCTAGCTACTGTATCTCTCAACCTGTCCAAATCCGGCTCTAAAATGGACTCAATCATTGATTAACTTACCTAATTGGTCACCTCTCACTACTGATCGTCCATTTGTGGTGTTACTTAGGTGCTTGCCTAAGGTTTGCAAGTGATATATTCTGAGATCGGACTAAAGTGTTTTGAACCTTTGATTTTGAGCATTATTTCGTCTATATACACTCGGTGCCATGCTATGTGAGTCTGATTTAGTGAGATCTCTGTCAATTTGTGTTCTCCTTCTTGAATTAGAATTTACCCGATTACTCTCCTAAACTGATTCTGAATCGATTTTGCATGTTTTCATTCTTTATTATAGGTTTGCTTTATATTGTTTTCTTGTTTGTTCGTCCAATTTTACTGCTATATAAACCCCTCCCCAATCCCTTTTAGGACAGACCTTAATCGCTAGATTTTCACTAAAAACTTTTGAGTTATCACTTTACTGTTCTCTTGTTCTACACCTTGGTTCTTGGCCGGCTGAAAGCCAAGGCCACTAACATTCGATTATTCGACCTTTTTTTGTTGCGAGCATTGCCCGGGGTTCCTTTGAAGCCCTTGGGAACTTTGACGCAGTAAGATTTTGGGTTCTTGTGGAATTTTATTCTTTAGCGTTGTCCATTTAACTGGTAAGTCACTTGACTTTTGCGATTTCGTTTTTATGTGTCTATGATTTGCATATATTATCACTTCGGAAATTCATGCTTAATGTGTTTTTGGGCTACTTTTGTGTGCAAATCTGTTAGATTTACACTTATTTAAATCTCTTTAGCATTTAATTTCACTTAATGTTGCCAGTTTTGAGACATGCTTATGCCTAATTTGAATAATTTGGGCTCTCTTAAGTCCGTTTAGCCAATGTGTTATGGGCTACTTCTGTGTGTGACCTTGTCAGCTTTACACTTGTTTGGACCTCTTTAGTATTTAATTTTACCTAAAGGCTATCAATTCTGTTATTTGAATGTGCTTCATCTAAAAAATTTGGGCCTTCTTTAGTTAATTAGTCTATTGGTCAATATCTGAATGACTACGCTTGCTATTTGACATGAGTTTACTTTCCCACTCTGTTCTGAATCTCTGTCTTGCATATGTAATGTGTTCTAATCTATGTTAAGGCCTTCTCAAGTATGATCTTCTTCCCTGATAGTGTATCTCACAACATATCCCTGTTTTACTTAGTCCTATATCCTTGGAAACTGTTTGAAACCTTTAGAATAGCCACCTTAGTTTGTGTTTCCATGCCATGTTTGACATTTTTCTGCTTCATGATAAAAGTCAACATGGTTGTCTTGTGATACTAGGATGCATACTTAGCATAATTTGGACCTTTTAGGTTTTACACTTGTTTAGTATTATGCACCTGTGTATGATCATCTTTGTTAATCCTGCAAACTTGTTTCTCCCTTAACTCTTTCAATATGTGACTGCCTATGTGTTATTTTGCTAAGTGTTGAACCTGCTTCTCAGTCTTGCTGAACCTGCTTCTAAGTCTTATGACCTGTTTGATTAGTTGCTCTATGTTCTCAACTTTGTTATGCCTACTTTAAGCTATAAGTGTATTTCCTCAACTTTTGTCCCTTAACCATTGTACACTTTTTCTCTCATTTGTTACTTATATTATTTTGAACCTATCATTCTTGGCCGGCTGAAAGCCAAGGCCACCAAGACTCATACTACTAACCCCACTAGTATGAGCACTGCTCGGGGTCCATTTGAGACCCTTGTGAACTCTGACACACTAGGATTTAGGGTCTTTTAGCCACTCCCTCTACTACTAAGACCTGAACTATTCCTGACACTCAACTTTTTCTTCCTATGGTCTACTAAATATGTAAATTGGTTGGTCAATCTATGCTTGTGTGATCTGCCTTAAGTTCTTATATGGATTCTGGGTTGTGCTGATGAATACGGTTCCTGGGTATGCTACGTGAGAGTTGTTAAAGGCCCAGGTAATGCTGAGTGTTTCTTTTTGGGGATGTTATGGGCCAATTGTCATTATTTGTATAATATTTGTAATCATATTCATTACTGGGCCTGTAATAAGTTTCTAATGAACAATTGGGGTGTTAGTAAAAATGGGGAATGGGTAGATTCTGATATTTGCATGCAAGGGTAGAAAACATGCCCATAAAATTCAATGATTTACTTGCTATATATGTCATTCAATATCTATGTGCACTGTAGAAATAATGTCATTAGGAGAAGCACATGCTCACACTACTCGTCTACTAGCAAAACATGAGTTCAAATGCTTCAATCATTCCTACTGGTATGTGTTACTATAAAACCTGCCTATAGGAAACAAATATCACTGAAATTTCTTTAAATTCGCACAACTGCCGCATATCCACCAGAAATCATGCCTATAGGATTTTAATTACTCCATTTGCTATTGTGTCATTCTGTTCATCTGGAAAATATGCCTATAGGAGCTAAAAATAATAAAGCTGGTTCCAATCGCCAATTGTTAGAGATCCTGCCTATTGGGTATCACTACTTGCTCCAAATTGTAAATTTTGAACTTCTCAAACATTGTTTACTGCTTATTTATGTCACTGTCAGGAAGCATGAGTAATTCTGGGCTTTTCCCCAATAGATTTCACTGTCCTTTTACTGCGTAAATCACTTAGACGTAGCACCTATAGGTTTAATAACTTGAAACATGTAATTTTAATAATCAACATGTAACAACTATGTAATCTTGTCTATGAGCAGCGCTTGGCATCTAAAACTACCTATAAGTTTTAATTCAAAGTCACATAGAAATCATGTCCATAGGGCTTAAGGTTCTTAATTCTAAAACTGCCTAACCTGAAAACCTGTTTCGCGTGCATTTATTGCTTAAGTGTGGAGGCTAACTTAAGCCCTTAGCTGCCCATATTTGAAGGCCAATGTGTTTTTGTATGTTGCCTAGTTTTAACATTTTTGAGCAGCCTAGGAATGGTTGAGAACTACCCAAATAGAGGTCCAATGCCTCCTGGATCATAAGTATGGGACCGGTAGTGCACGCATTGAGCACGACTTAGAATTGAATTAGAACGCTTCTAGGTAAACAAATTTAACCTAATAATTGGGTAGCAGGAGATGATAGTCTGTGCCCACTGAATAATATGAGTGTGTATGGTTGAGACCAAGGAGCTCAATTTTGAAGTCTTAAATTGGGCTATGAGTCCGAGTCTGGGCGACTCGAAGTAGGGATCGGACCCGGCTGAAGGTACACACCTCGAGGAAGCAAATCGAAGGCCTGGCATGACCTACATCGAGGATAGTACATTCTCAAGGGCAATCAAGAAAGAGCAGAAATTTCCCAAGGACACGTGGATCGGGGTATAAATTAAAGGATAAGATTTGTACGAAATAGTACAGGTCCGTACTAGGTTGTTATACACATGTACCAATATAATTCCTTACCTCAATTAGGGATGTACTACATTGGGTTTTTCTCCTCCTATATAAAGGGGACCACAATCATTTGTATCTCACACTATTCACTGCAATAGAATATTCTACTCTGCTTTTTTGGTTTAACGTGCTCAACAAGTGTTCTTCAGCTTTATTGCCTTTACTCTATTATTCATACTTTATTGTTCTTAGTTGACCTCGAGGCCCCCAAGAAAGTAAAGATCGAGGTCCTTATTGTTGTAGCAACACTCGTTTGGTTCATCAATTATTCTTATTTAAACTTGATATTACTTTTATATTCACTAGTATTAGAATAAATTATATATCTTTAGAACCATAAATTACATTTAATTGTTACCCCCATTTTTCGAGGTAAACAGTTTGGCACCCACCGTGGGGCTAAATATTATAGTGATTGTTTTAGTACTAGTTTTCTGATAACACATGTTATTCTTTATAATTCGTCTTGTCAAAGATTCTTTGGTTTCAGGATTAAACATGTTTGGCACACATAATGCACCTATTCACGAGGATGAAGGTCTTGGAGAAAACAACGGTATAGGGGTCTGTGTACCACTCATAAACCCTGAGGGAGTGCCAAATGTGGAGCCAGTTGATATCAGTTCGCACAATGCTCTGAACACGGGCGCAGGCACAGACCCCTCAAGGAACGCACATAGGGAAGGCCGAGCATGGGGCCAGGAAACACGAGAGATGGAAGAAGGAGGAGTCATCCTCTAAGTGATATTTGAAATGCTGCAAGCCTAGCAAGTTTCCATCACTCAACTTCAGAGTCAGAATAGAACTCCTAACACTGTCGAACCAGTAAGCGCCCAGCATAAGCCAGAGCTAGAAAGGCCCAACGAAAGCGGCTCTGGGACTGACCCCACAATCATGAAAATGCTCAAGGAACTGACTAAAAGAATCGAGTGAGGAGAAAAGAAGATAGAAGACAATGATAAAAAAGTAGAAACATATAACTCCAGGGTAGACCAAATACCGGGAGAACTTGGAGTTTTGAAATGTCTAGATGCCAAGAAATTCATACAAAAACTTTTCCCCCCAAGTGTGGCTCCGATGTCCATTCCCAAGAAATTTCGGATGCATAGTATACCAAAATACAACGGAACAACTAACCTTAACCAATATATCACTTCCTACACTTGTGGAATCGAAGGGAATGACTTGAATGACGATGAAATCCAATCAGTATTATTGAAAAGGTTTGGGAAAACACTGTCAAAATGAGATATGATATGGTATCACAACTTAGCTCCTAACTCAATAGATTCATTTACTATATTGGCGGACGCCTTCGTGAAAGCACATGCCGAGGCTATAAAGTTGACCACGAGAAAATTGGACGTCTTCAAAATAAAACAAAGGGATGACGAGATGCTAAGGGAGTTCGTGTCCCGATTTCAGATGAAAAGGATGGAATTACCACTAGTCTCCGATGACTGGGTAGTTTAGGCATTTATGCAAGGTTTGAATGAACGAAGCTCGATTGCATCTCGACATCTGAAGCAGAACTTGATTGAATATCCTACTGTGACATGGTCGGATGTGCACAATCATTATCAGTCAAAAATTAGGGTGGAGGACGGCCAGTTGGGAGCCTTCTCTAGCTCAATTCATCCTAATAGATTTGCAACCAAGCCCCCGAGGGACGCAGACCGAGGATCAAGATCCAGCAAGGAAAGATATCAACCGTACGTCGAAGATAGAAGTAAAGTTTCAAAGCCTAATACACCTCGGAATGATCAAAGAGTAGATCGAGGCCAAAATGCTCGAGGGCTCATGAGAAAAATCGGGTTCGACAAGCGTTCGGGACCGATAGAGGCACCCAAATTGTTAGAAAATAGCTATAGCGTCGGCGCCTCGGGTATTGTCTCAGCCATTGGCAAAGTTAAAGATACTAGATTGCTCAACCCCATACAGACCGACCCTTCTTAGAGGAATGCCAACTTAATATGTAAGTATCATGGTACTCACGGGCATAGGACCGAGGATTGTAGGTAGCTTAGGGAGGAGGTAGCCCGATTGTTCAACGAAAGGTATCTTCATAAATTTCTCAATGACCAGGCTAAGAACCATTTCCGAGAAAGAGATGCGAACAGGAAGAATGAACCTGAAGAAACTCAACAAGTCATTCACATGATCATCAGTGGAGTCGACGTCCCACATGGACCTATATTCAAACGTACCAAAGTATCCATCACGAAAGGGAAATGGACTCGAAGCTATGTGCCTGAGGATGCCCTATAGTTCTGTGACAAGGAAGCGGAGGGCGTATCCCAACCTCACAACGACGCCCTGGTAATCTCTATCCTTTTAAATTAAGTTCAGATTAAACGTGTTTTAGTGGATCCAGGTAGCTCTAAAAACATAATCAAATCGAGGATCGTGAAACAACTCGTCCTGCAAAATTGGATTGTACTTGCATCCCGGGTGTTGAATGGTTTCAACATGGCAAGTGAAACAACAAAGGGAGAAATTATTTTGCTAGTAAACATAGTCGGGACCATACAAGACACCGGGTTCCATATCATCGAAGGTGGCATGAGGTATAACGCACTCCTCGGAAGGCCATGGATACACAACAAAAGGGCAGTACCGTCGACCCTCCATCAGATGATGAAATTCCCAACAAAGGAAGGAGTGAAAGTAGTCTACGTAGAACAACATGCTGCAAAAGAGATATTTGCAATCGAGGAAGTGGTGCCGATTCCGGAACCCTTGACCTCGGAGAAATCGAGCCCCTCCAAGTCCAGACGGAAGCAGGATAAACAGGTAACCGAAGGTGAAGAAGGGAACTCCCTAGCTCCTCGAACCTTCGTTGTCCCCGAGAAGCCAGATGCTACCAAGTTAACCGCTCAACAGAAAGGTACACTTGGGAACGGGATTAACCCCCGAACTTAGGAGAAGACTGATTTAGTTTATTATTGATGGTATAAATTGCATTGCTTGTCCCCGTTCAGATATGACAGGGATTCAGCCTTAAATCACCA
This sequence comes from Nicotiana tabacum, assembly GCF_000715075.1. Lineage (NCBI taxonomy): Eukaryota > Viridiplantae > Streptophyta > Magnoliopsida > Solanales > Solanaceae > Nicotiana > Nicotiana tabacum. The sequence goes on along the minus strand of NC_134087.1, from coordinate 51,355,455 downwards.
CACATGGACTGAGCAATAGTCCCACGTTTAAACCAATAAAACAAAAAGGGAGGGCCCCAGTTTGAAAAATTTCATATCACCATCCAATCAAGAGGATGTACGAAGAACATATAGGTAAAATAACAAAAACCTATATTGATGATATGACTGGTTAAGTCCCTATGCACAGAGGACCGTTTTAATTCATTTGCAGGAAATAGTCAACATTTCAGGGCGATGTGGCACGAAGCTCAACCTAGAGAAATGTGCTTTCGGAGTTGGCCTGAGTGAATTTCTTGGCCTCGTGGTGTCAAATCGAGGCATTAAAAATCATCCCTGACCAGGTCAAGGCTCTCGATGATACCATGATCACGAATAGCAAGGCCTCAGAGTCGTTGGTAAAGGATCTTACAAGTTAGTGAAGATAGGAACTTTCAAAGGCTCGCGATCTCGAAGACACCCCTTCTTACACGAAGTTCGCAGGCTTTAAATCATGCGTTGCACTCATTTTTCCTTGGCTCGGATTTTGTCCCAAATGGGTTTTACCGGCAAGGTTTTTAACGAGGCAAAACCTATATGCTACCTAAGGAACATTCAACAAAGTATTCAAGGCTTCTTTTCGATCAAACTCGAATATTGGGGGCATCACCCTCGGAGGTTATATCCTTGAAGAAAGCAATTGATGCCAAGGAGGGCCTCAATAGGGAATGCTGTAATGGGCCAAATAGTCAAAAGAACTTGTCAACATAGAATAGTCGAGCCCCCAATGGCAAAACATGTACGCATGTATCAATTATTTGAAGAAACATTTTTTATTGTATCAAAACACTTTGCGCCTCAATGAAGTCCCACTATCTTCACATTTAACGGCTCAAGGGCCGAAACCCTGAATGCACCCGAATACTCGGGGATTGTTATTGACTATCAACATACCGAGTTGTCGAACACTCGAACTTACAAGACCTCGAAGAGGCATCCCCTCATTATTAAGACCAAGTCCATCACCCTCGGGGACTAAAGGCTACGGCCATATAAAAGGCTACGGTCATATAAAAGACTATGGTCATATGAAAAGGCTACAGCCGAAAAAATGCACCTCGGAGACGTCCGACTTCTGGTATAAATTAAAGTCCTTAAACTATTAAAAAACCGGTTAAATCAGGCTACCCTCGGCAAAAGCAGAATATAAAGGGCTTCGATAAATTCAGCTCCCGAAAAATCTAAGGGCTCCGATAAATTAACCCTCGAATGATCTAAATGCCTCAATAACACTGGCCTTCGGAAAAACCTTCAGAGGTATCGATTATGCTTATGCAAACGAAATGACTAATAAGATTCTGATACGTCGAGATTTCGAAAAATCTAACGGGTGTCACACCTCCTTTTTACTACCCCCGAAAAGGGATATATGTGAGTTTTTTCCAATTTAAGTGACAATCGAAATGGGATTATTTATATTAAATTCAGAATCGCCACTTGGGATAATTTATGGTATCCCAAGTCACCGATTTAGAATCCTGAATCGAGGAGATTTGACTCTGTTTTACAGTCTACGAACACATAAATCCGGGTAAGGAATTCTGTTAACCCGGAAGAAGGTGTTAGGCATTCTCGGGTTCTGTGGTTTTAGCACGGTCGCTCAATTGTTGCTATTGGTCTAATTATCTGATTAATTACATATTTTAAACCCATTGTGCATCTTATTTCTTCTACCACTTTTAAAAAACCACGATTGTCATACAATTAATTATTTGATTACACATTGTGAATCATGTCACGGGAACCATACCCACGATCTACAACATGTTTATTTTATTAACAAGATTAAATTGTGACCGGGTAACATAAATGTACCCCCGAATTTTAGAAATTAAGCATCACAACTACGTCACAGGAACTGTACCCGTAGCTACGACAATTTATTTAATTAACGCGGCTAAAGCAAAACTACGAGAGTTTAAAACATTTTTCTACATTAGTTAAAATATCGATGTGAGGGCCATAGACTAGGTGATTGTATGGCACACCTAAATTTTATTAAAGGAAAAACATTCAACTAAGTGAACTACGGATATTCATATTTAAAAAAACTAATTTGAGGTTAAATATAACAACCACGCCATGGGAACCATACTCGTAATTGTGATGATTACCTAAAGCAAACTACGAATATTTATCAATATTTTCTACATTCGGGATTCAGTGTGAAGCCAACATATTAGGGAGGTGTATTGGGAAGGTGTAGGATTCGATACTAAAGGTTATTAAACTCATTTAAAGAGTCCGGAACCCCATTGTGGTTCTTTTGGACTCAAAAAACATAAATTGGCGGAAAAAAAAGATAACATTTTTATATATAGTGCCACAATACTTGGCGCTATACATTAACGTTAATTGTGCCGTTTATATATAACGCCAAGTATTATGGCACTATACTGAAAAAGCTGGCACGCACAGAAATAGCGCCATAATACCTGGCGCTATACATTAAGTTTTATATATAGCGCCTGGTATTTTGGCGCTATACTCCTTTTTCTGGAGTGACTGTCCGAAAAGTCATAAAGTGTCCATATAAGGTAAATTAATCAGTTCGGAAATATTTGGGATTCGGTATTAATTCCTGAACAGTTACGAATTCAAAGTTTTACGCTAAACATCATAAGAAGCTCTTACTCCTTTATTGTTTACATATTATTCTCATTTTTAATTATTTGCTTTCAATTCACAGAGATCTATTAATATGAAGTTTGAAATATACTTGCGGCCTAATTTTATAGATTTAATTATTTTAGTCTACTAATCAAATTTTAGATTAAACAGTATATTCATCATTTCTGTAAAAAAAGAATAACAAATATATTGCTTTAAATTAATTTCCAACCAAAATTTGATTTCATCTGGCTAGGATTGCTATAATGATTTTTTTAGGTGGTTATAATTCTTTCTTTCATGTTCTATTCACCATGCTTAAAAATTAACCATAGGGACGGATTCATGATTTAAGCTTTTCGGATGAAATCTTTAATATTTACAATATTAACCTTTAAAAAAAATTATAAGTTCATCTCTATTTTTCTACATTTTAATAGTTTTACACGTAAATTTATGCTTTTTATCGAAAATATTGAGTTAAGATAGATTCGACACCAAAACATTAAATCAACCATATGATGTCTATAAATGAAAAAAATCTACAACTCAGATGTTCTTACAAATTAATTAATGTATGATATATGTCTTCTTATTTTTTATTACTTAATCAAGATTACTTAATAGTATATATTTTACCTCAATTTTCATTTGATTTAGTATAAATATTGATTCATTTATGGTGGCTTGCAATTGTCAACTTCGCGTCCTTTGGTCGCAAAGGGCCATTTAATTTAGGCACCAATAACTTCAACCCAAAGCACGTCTACTTCAATATGTAGGTTGACAATTTATCCCAAATATTGAAGGAAGTTTGTTGTTAGCCATCAAGTTTGATTTTTAACTTGGCTTTAAAAAAAAAAATTAATAATAATAATAAGGTTTTGTGTTCTGATCATCCATTTCGTTCATTGCAAACTTCAGTTTAATGGAAGGAGTGGCAACAAAATAATGCACTCTTATCTCATTCAGTTTACGAGAATCTATTTTTTTTATCTGTTCTAAAAAAATAATTTATATCTAAATTTAGAAATAAATAAATATAAATTTTTAATTCTTCCCTCAATTAAAAACTTCAATAGTAATATAAATGTTCTGGCACATTTAATACCATTTTTAAAAAATAATTATAGCCACACAAATATTATGGCTTATTAAGGAACACAAATCTTTAAAATATTCATTTCTATCTTAAACTTTATACTCAGTCAAATATGTTATAACATAAATTGGAATAAAAGGAGTATCTATTTTTTAAGTATAATTTAATAATAACAATTTTATTTTAATATATTTAGTTACGAATATAATTACCAATCCGGTACATGAAAATATTATTCAAATTAATATTTGTATAGAATTTTGTAACATAAAAAATGTATCGCATTGTACATGAAATATTATTCAAATTAATATTTGTACATAATTTTGTAATGTAAAATTTGTGTCTCATTTACGTCATATTACATGAGTGCTTATTGTTATTTTTTTTCCTTTTACACAGAAGAACACTTTGTTGATCAAAAGACATAACATTGTAGGTCGTGGATGTAAATAATTTGAAATGTGGCGATACATTGTATCCTTTTTGTAAATGTTACAAAAAGAAATAAATTTATTTGGATAAATAGTTAAAAATAGGTAATACTAATGCATACCTGTCCTTGTATATCGAGTAGCACACTATAGTGGACCTCGTAATCTGCATCAAATGAGATGCTATCTAAAAGGATATAGCGCCAGGTGTATATCGAGTACCACACTATAGTGAACCTCGTAATCTGCGTCAAATGATATGCTATCTAAAAGGGTATAGCGTCAGGTATTATGGCGCTATACCTGAGCGTGTCAGCTTTTCTAGTATAGTGCCACAATACTTGGCGCTATATATTAACGGCACAGTTAACGTTAATGTATAGCGTCAAGTATTGTGGCACTATATATAAAAATGTCATCTTTTTTTCCGACCTATCTATGTATTTTGAGTCCAAAAGAAATACAATTGGGTTCTGAACCCTCATTTAAAGTAGACTAGCTATAGCTAGACCCAACTATGATTAGTAGAATTCATTATGTTATCACCCTAGACGAAAGACAACAAATTCCCTTATCGAAACAATTTCACCAAGAATTAATCCCAAGTCCAATCATCATTGTTTTAAAGTGAAAGCATATGACCCATTAATACTAAAGAATGAAGTAACGTTATCATGAAAAAGTCTATGTAAGAATGGCAGAATGCAAATAGAGTGACACTGAATAATAGGAACAATAATAAGAACCATCAGCCAATAATACGCAGGTGTTAAAAGAACAACAAGATAAAACACTGAGATGTGGAAATCTCTTAGTCAAAAATAGAATGTGGAGAAATCGTACCTTTAAACAGCTTGCTCGACAGTAACGCTTTCCAAAACAACTTACAGTTAATCGAGGGACAAGAAATTCGGCAATGGGAACTCGGCAATACAGGAAACAACAACAAATGTTAAACAAGAATCACGAACCGTACTCGAACGACGACTCAGACTTCGAAACCAGTATCACCTCAAATCGATGACGGCAGACTCGAAAATGGACAAAACTTTGGGGGCGATTTTGGAACATTTTCAGCTGAGTTTCAGTTCCGATTTTGGTGCTGGATTGGGTTGGTTTTAGAAGGAGAAAAGGGGGCTGCTTCTTGGAGAAGATGACCGCTGGATCTGGTCTTGGTTGTTCTTCTCTATGGTTTTTGTGTTAAAGAAAGATGATGAAGCTTAGGGTCTTTTGTCCAAAACTGAAGGAACGGTTGGTTCTATCCCTTAGGTCTAGGTTTTTCTTTGGTTGTCTTCATCGAGAAGAATGTGCTGGTCTTCAGGTTCTTTTGTTCAAAAATGGAGAATGTGATCGAGCCCTGGTATCTGAGCTGCCTGCTGTCGCGCCCCCTTTTTCCCTCTTTGCATCGGAAAATCAGGTTTATGATATTTTGGATATGGGATAACTCATTCCTTTTGGGAATTGAATTTGCATTTGAAGAGTCGTCACCTAATGATTTAAGGTGCATTAGGACACCTATAAGGTTCATTTCTAAGTTTGTTTGATAACCAGAGATAGGGTAAGGGCTTGAAATTATCCTAAGGGGAAGGTGTTAGGCATCCTTCAGGATCCACTAGTGTGGTTCCCGACCAAACAGTTTTTGTGAATTTTGTACAAGTAGCAGATAGACAAATATAGGCTCAAATAGTAGGGGATTAAAGTTTGAACACATAAGAGTTTAAAAAAAATTATTAAAAGGCGAATTTTGAAAAGGAGTTGCAGTTCTACAAATACTTGAGAATATAAAAAGGAGGGGAGTCCCAGGTTTATTTATAATATGAATCACATAAATGCGATACCCGGTATGACACTCCTCAAAAGAGGGGATACACATGGTATTAGCGCAGCGATCGTCATATCCATATCTACCCTTCCCACCCCGTTAAGATATTAAAGCGTGGATTGGTCTCGACCTCTATTGAATGCTATTACCCATCCCATTCCTATCAGTCCCGGAGGGATTTAGGACTATTATTCCTATAAGAGGGAGGATTTTAGGCTAACTCTTGGTTTTTAAAGGTAAAAAGACTAAGGCGACATACAAAACATGTAGGACAGTATATTAGGGAAAACATATAAACAACTAAGAGGCTCATATATACCTCCTCAAATAAAGCACATAAATAGCATGACTTAAACACATTTAGGGTCAGAATTTAAAGGTACTAAAGCAGGGTGCTTTAATTGTTGAAGCAGACCAATTTATTACATAACTCAGATAAGAAGTCCGAATCAGGCTTGCTTGCTGGTTGTAGCAGTGCTAATTAAACAAAGGCGAGTTCAGTTTTATCAAGCAATTACCTATGGCTTGCCTAAGTGTGTATTGGTGATGTCTTATAAGCATGATATCTATTACTAATTAAGAAGGAAGCAGAACAGTGGTTAATTTCAAAACAGGTGATTTGGATCTTATAGGCATTCTTTCTAAACCGTATTAACTAAAAGGAGTATGTTGCTTAAACTGATTCAGAACAGTATGAGTCAACCTGATTTTTTAACTAAACTGGTTTTAGATCCTATAGACATGATCTCTATTATAGCTGATTTTAATTCCTATAGACATGGTATTTAAGTATTAAAGGCTGATTTTGATCTTATAAGCATGGTATCTAATTGAACATGTAGTGAAGTAGGCAGGATTTATTTGATTAAAGCGAAATTCCTATAGGCATAATTTCAATTAAAATGAACTTTAATCCTATGGGCATGATCTCTATTTGTGTGAAAGTAAAGCATGCAGAACTTGAATTAAAATAGAGCAGATCCTATAGGCATGTTCTCTACCCTTCTAATAGCTAAAACATGCATAATTACCCCATCCCTTTTCACTAGCCAACCTCAATATTTGTTACAAAATTACAGACCAAATACTGAATTACATCAGAAAAGTGTAAAGTAAGAAGTTACAATGATAGGAAGCCTGATTCTGACTTCCTCTATGAGTTATGGAATAAACCACATCAAATGCCACTCGTTTCAAAGCCTTTTTCAGACCTGAGTGTGTCAAAGTTCCCTAAGGGTCTCAAGGGACCCCGAGCAGTACTTACACCTAGGTTTGCATTACCAAATAGAGATGAGTGTAGTGTGGAAGGGCCATCCCTTATGTGTCCAAGTTCAGAGGGAGCTCAAGGGTCCTAAGGCAAGGCTCACATAAGAGGGGCAGAACCTAGGTTCTAAGAGTATAGTGGAAGTGTAGAACACAAAGATTTATTTAAAACTGGATTGAGAATATTAAGTGGTAAGGGTGATTTGAAAATAGTAGTAATAAAACTCAAACTACACAGAATCAGCAGTTACACAAAGGGGTCAGTGGTTTTGGGAATACGTTGCACAAAGCATATGACCCCAGAAAGGGTCAGGTTTGGTCATGTACAACAATAGATGATGCTGGCATGCCTACAAACTAGCCAGAGAACACAAACACATAGGGGTATATGGGGGTTTGGGATTCATAAGTCAGTAAATCACACAACAATTGACTGACAGAGTGCATACATAAGGGAAAACATTAATTTAGAAAGGGAGGGAGCAGATTACAACATGCTTAGTAATGTAACTTGATTGCATAAACATAAGCAGAAGCAGGCAAGGGTGAAGGAAACTGAAACAGCTAAAGAAACATGTTGTTGTTGATTCTTGAAGATTAACTAGGACATACCAATAGAGAAACAAAGTTCAGAAAGGAAAAGTAAGCAAAAATTCCACAGTCTAGCATTGGCTTTCAGCCGGCTAGACAAAGTAGTAGCACAAGTAGTAGTAGAGAAAAGAGAGAAAGTTTTTGAGTGTAAGTGTGAGTTCTTGAACTCAATTGTTTGTGTCTTTGAAAGAAAAGAGGGTGGGTATTTATAATTGTGAAAACAGGTGAAGAGTAAGGTAATAAGTAAATTCTTAACACAAACATGGAAACAATCACAAGTCAGAATCAATTACCACAAGTGATTCCCTTTAATTAAGGAATCCCTGTTTAACGGGTAGAAGCAGGTTTACTTAAGGAAAGAAAATCAGTTTGGGGACATATTGATTATTGCCATAAAAGGGGCAATAAAAGCATGAAACAAACAATCAAGTCTAAGTACAAAATATGCTTATTTTGGGAAAGGATTCAGCAAGGTAAAACATCACAGTAAAGGGAAAGGAATCAATTAATTTTAAACAGACGAGTGAAATTAGGGTTCATAAAAGAAAAGCTTTTGTAATCAGTCACAAAATCGAGATCAATCAAGGAAGAAACTTCAGCATATAAATAGAGCGAACAGGAACATCAGACATGTAAGGCCAAACATATTGCCAATAGAGATAGCACAAACATACAGTAGTGGCAAAAATAAGCCAAGATTCAGTAGTGAACAGAGTCAAGTAGTCGGGGCTCACACGTATTAGCCAAAGCCAAGAAGAGAGTCAAAAACAAGTAAAGGTCTCACAGTACAAGGTGAGGAAACCTTTTGAGAAGTTAGGGTTTCAACAATAGTCGAGTTAAAAAGATAGTAAAACTCATAATCAGATAAGTCACATAAAGAAAAGAGGGTCTGAAACAAGGAATCTTTAATCGAGTCAAGTATAAATTCAAACAAGCAGTCTCAGACCAAAAAATCTAGGGTTTTCCACAATAATCGAGTTTAAAAGATGGTAAAACTCAGAATCAAATAAGTGAAACAAGAACGAAGAACTTAATCGAACAAGTACATATTTAAACAAATAATTTCAGAACTCAGATAAGACTAAAAGGAACTAGGGTTTTAAACATGCTGACTCAAGTAGAAGGAAAGCATAAACAGGTAACGTAGCAAAATCATGAAACAACACCAAAATCAGGGAAGAGATCTTTAAAAGAGAGGTTAAGAGAAACCCTAATCGAAAAATAAAGGGTCATTTTGAAAGAAAAGTTTGAAGAACCTTCGAGAAAGCACTTAAGAAATTCATAGTAAGTACAGATCTAAGGTAGATCTGAAAGAAAATTGAAAGACCTTAAAGGTTAGGATTTCGGAAAACCCAGAAAAGGTGAGAAAGACCTTGAAAGTTACCGATCTAACCAGGAAAGTCAAGGACCTGCCTTGAAAGGCCATGAATGGCCGGAGAAAGGCCATGAATAGAAGTCAAGCAAGGATTGGACCAGATCCCTTCGAGGTCTGGCCATGAAACCATAGAAAAAAATACCCAAGAGCCATAGGAGGCTGATACACATTTCAAATGACCATGAGCGGCCATAGATTAGGCAGGGGTTGAGGTAGATTAGGGTGGGATTAGATGGCGGCGGTTAGGGTTCATGAGGGATTTCAGAGAGAGTTGAGAGACAAGGGGGATTCAAGGGATGCGTTTGGTGAAGAATGAGGTAGGGTAAAGGGTCGTTTAAGGTTAAAATGGTAAGGGGGAAAGGTGGCCATTTATCCAAATGATCAACGGCCTAGATTTAAAAGGGTAGGTGGGGAATCTGGGTTTGGGTTGGTTTAATTGGGTTGGGTTCGAGTTTAATTGAAATTGGGCCGGGAAATTGGGTCTGATTTGACGTTTAATTTAGGCTAGAATTTAAATACCAATGGGCTATTATTTATATAGCGAATTTTCCCCTTTTTAAATTATAAAAAATAGTAAATAAATTTCTGAAAATAAATTGATAGCAGTAAAATAATTTATAACATATAATTATCAATTTAAAAATACAGGACTTAATTTTAGTAATATAAAATACGATTGAATCTTAAAAGGGCTAATATTGCAATTATATGCAATTTAGCTTAAAAATACTAAATAAATTTGTTAAAATATGCAAAAATTACCTTAGCTATATTTTAGCATAAATATAAAATTCCAACAAATGAATTACCAAAATAATAATTTTGGAAATAATTATTGGGGTTTTTTATGGATAAAAGAGGGAAATAAATTAATTTGAAAACCTTTAAAAATTATGAAAAAATAATAAGACATTTGGATATGCTTACATATGCATATATATGCTATTTTGAAATTATTTTTTCCATATTGAAAATATATAAGGAAAAATTGGGTATCAACAATTGCCCTTCTTTACCCGGGAAGGATGAAAGAGTTGTCGGGTAAAGATATGATGGCCAATTTTGATTGAGCGAAAATATTTGAAGAAGATAGGCCGCACCCTGGCTTCTGAGCTGCCTACATATCCCTGGTTTAACTGGAATCAGGCCATATGTAGCTCAGAATCCATCGGTGGAGTATGCCGATGGAGGCTTTTTCAAGAACGGACGCAATATCTAGGGCTGGGTGAGTGGGCGGCTTGTGGGAATGGTTAATGTTTGATATGACTGTGGGAACTGGAGCGGGTTTTCTCCTACCGGGATGATTATTGCTAATTGGTGTACCTGTAATTAGAAGCAATACAAGCGTATACCGTGCATAAATTTAAACATGATGCAGATTCCCGTCGAACCATGAATGTTGTCTTCGGACGGTTAGGATGACGTCCTTAGACCATGATGTCCTAGGCCATGAAGCGTACAATAAAGGATTCGTAGGCCATGAAATGATGCTCTCGGGCTATGGGTATGGTGCCTCCGAACCATGGTGCCTTTGAATAATGATATGCAAACGATTAAAAAGGATCATTAGGCCATGACATGGTGTTCTCGGGATCTGAAGATGGTGCCTCCGAATGATGATGCCTTTGGATAATTTGGCGATCTTTTAGCCCATGAGATACAGTATGAGGCAATCTTTCAACCCATGAGATGCAGTAGCATGATGCGGACAAGACAGAGCTTAGTCTTGCGAATTGAAGGGCAGAGCTTAGCGTGTAAAAGAAACAAAATAAACGATGCTTGAGATAGTGCTTAGTTCCAAAGAAAATTGGATGTAGAGCTTAGCCTCAGAAGGCAAAATGCTAGCCTTATGCAATGATGCAAATGTGGAGAGAGGTAGAGCTTAACCTTGGAAGGCAGAATGGTAGCCTTATGCAAGTTGGAAGGCAGAATAGTAGTTTTATGCAATGCCAATGCAGATGGAGGTAGATCTTAACCTCGGAAGGCAGAATGGTAGACTTATGTAGGAGTGCAGATGGAGACAGCGTTTAGTCTCGGAAGGTAGAATGGTAGCCTTATGTAAGTTGGAATGCAGAATAGTAGCCTTATGCAATGCAAATGCAGATGGAGGTAGAGTTTATCCTCGGAAGGCAGAATGGTAGCCTTATGCAGGAGTGCAGATGGAGATAACGTTTAGTCTCGAAAGGCAGAATGGTAGCCTTATGCAAAAATGAAATAACGAATGATAGTAGAGTTTTCTTAACTGAGAGCATATTGCGATGTCATGATTACTGAGAGCATTATGATAGACGGAACGTCACTAGTGTATGTTGATAGCAAATGTTTGCAAGTGTAACGGTTCGAAGAGTCGTGTTCCTGAATAATGTTTGTCCATGAGTGTGTAGTATGTTTAATGATTTTGCAATCCTGGTTCCTGCATCCAAAAAAATTGTGAGTTTTGTAGAGGGGGAGGTTTGCTCGTATCTCCGCTGGTTTTGCTTGTCTTGCTCGGCTTTGATCTGGTGATACTGTATGTATCATTGGTGTAGCATTGATAAACAAAGCAATTTCAGTAATAAACATGCATGGTTTTGTAAAGATATGACATAAGTGTATAATTCAGAAATAGCTTTTAGATGAACCGATGTCTATGACGTGGCTCGGGACATTGCAACCTCTCTAGCTATGGAAATTTGAGGTCCCCCTCAAAATTCTTCCCCAGTTTGATGAGTTGACGTTTCTGACTGCTGCTCGTGGCGATTGGCTGAAATTACTTTGGAATTTTGAGGGTCCTCCTCAAAATTCTACCTCAGTTTCCAATTGTGGGGGAAATGAAAATTTTTATTGCATTGTGACCGAACCCACAGGGCTGCCTACGTATCCCCTCTTAAACGGGAATCAGGTCAGGCGTAGTTCAATTTACATCATATAAGGGAAGCATAAAGATTACACATAGTAACGCTTGACTACATCTGAGTTAATTGGCTTTGGCCAGATTTCTCCGTCCATCTTTGCAAGTATGAGGGCTCCTCCTGTCAAAACCCGGTAAACCATGTATGGACCCTGCCAGTTGGGAGAGAATTTCCCCTTGGCTTCATCTTGATGCGGAAATATTTTCTTTAACACCAGCTACCTCGGTGTGAACTATCTTTGTTTGACTCTTTTGTTGAAGGCTCTGGACATTTTGTTCTGATAGAGTTGACCATGGCAAACTGCATTCATTCTCTTTTCGTCTATAAGTGCTAGTTGTTCATAATGACTTTTTACCCACTCTGCGTTGTCGAGCCCAACTTCTTGTATGATACTTAGGGAAGGAATTTATACTTCAGCGGGAATGACAGCCTCCGTACCATAAACCGGCATATAGGGGGTTGCCTCGGTTGATGTGTGGACTGTGGTGTGATACCCCAATAGAGCAAATCATAACTTCTCGTGCCACTGTTTATGCTTCTTTATCATTTTCCTCAGTATCTTCTTGATATTCTTGTTGGCAGCCTCTATAGCTCCATTCATCTAAGGCCTATAGGCTATGGATTTCTTGTGTTTGATCCTGAAGGTTTCACACATAGCTTTCATCAAGTCATTGTTGAGGTTGGAGCCATTATCAGTAATGATCGACTATGGAATCCCGAATTGACAAACAATGCGGTCGCGGAGAAAGTATACCACGACTTTCTTAGTTACTGCTCTGTAAGATACTGCTTCGACCCATTTGGTGAAATAGTCGATTGCTACTAGGATAAACCTGTGCCCCTTTGAAGCGGCAGGCTCGATTGGTCCGATAACATCCATTCCCCAGGTGGCGAACGATTATGGTGAGCTCGTTGCATTGAGCTCATTAGGAGGTACCTTTATCATGTCTGCATGTATCTGACAGTGGTGGCATTTCCTGACATACTGGATGTAGTCCGTCTCCATAGTCAACCAAAAGTAGTCGTCTTGGAGTATCTTCTTTGCTAAGACAAAATCGTTCGTATGTGGACCGTAGGTCCCAGCATGAATTTCCTCTAGTAGCCTGGATGCTTCCTTTGCGTCGACACACCTTAATAGTCCCAAATCAGGAGTCCTTCTATACAGGATTCCTCCGCTGTGAAAGAAGTTGTTGGACAATCTCCGAAGTGTGCGTATTTAGTAGGATTTGCAAGCTCTAGGTACTCTCCTTTTGCCAAATATTCCTTGATGTCATGAAACCAAGGCTTTTCGTATGCTTCTTCTTCAACATGGGCACAGTAAACTGGCTGATCATAGATCTTTACTAGAATGGGATCAATGAAATTTTTGTTTGGATGCTGTATCATAGATGATAGGGTAGCCAATGCACCGGCGAACTCATTCTGGACTCTGGAACATGTTGCAACTCCGTCTTTGTGAACCTTTTCCTCAGTTCCTATACATGATGTAGATACGGGAGTATCTTGGAGTTCTTGGTTGCCCATTCTTCACGCACCTAATGTATGAGTAGGTCTGCATCTCTAATTACTAGCAATTCGTGAATGTTCATGTCAATGGCCATCTTAAGCCCTAAGATGCAGGCTTCGTACTCAGCCATATTATTGGTGCACGGGAACTTGAGTTTGGCGGACATTGGATAATGCTGAACGGTTTTTGATACTAGAACTGATCCTATCCCAACTCCTTTGAAATTTTCTGCTCCATCAAAGAACATTCTCCAACTGTCATATGATTCTGCAATATCTTCTCCTATGAATGATACCTCTTCATCAGGAAAATACGTTTTCAGGGGTTCGTATTCTCCATCCACAGGTTTCTCAGCAAGGTGGTATGTCATTGCTTGTCCCTTGACCGCTTTCTGAGTTGCATAAACAATGTCGAACTCACTTAACAGGATTTGCCATTTGGCTAGCTTGCCAGTGGGCATGGGCTTCTGTAAAATGTAGTTCAAGGGGTCCATCTTTGATATTTTAAGCGTCAATACCACACAAGAAGGGGGTGATTTATGTGGTACCCAATTTTCGCATAACTGAACTATAAAAAAACCTAGTTCTTCTAGGTGTTTCAACTACTACTGTTTTCGGAATAATAAATACAAAAAATAAAAAATACAGAGATTTTTATGTGGAAAACACCTGGCTCAAAAGGTGAAAAAACCACGAACTACTACTCAGTAGGATTTTCCCAAACTTCCACTAAAATCACTGAGCCAAAACAGCATTTACAAAAACTCTTTGTAAACCTAAGGATTAACTCTAATCCCGTTGTGGCACACAGCCTCAACTGTTGCAACAACTTTAACTTAGCTATAACTTGAACACTCTAGGTACCTAACAAAATTGCTTCTATGTAAGCTGAAAGGTACAATTTTAAACCACCTACTATAATTGAACTAGAATAAAAGATAGACACAATCGAACCGGTTTTTCTATCTTGTTCAAGTAGCTTCAGGATTGCACACTCAAATCACACATAAATTGCTTGCAAAATCGCCTTGCTCTTTTGCTCTTAATTTAGTTTAACTTCTGCGTATGTGCATTGCCTGTAAAAGAGAACAACACTTACATTTAATAGGTTAGTAATCAGAGTTTGATTGAAACTCAATTGCTATTCTTCTATCGTGGAAGAGTTCATGACGATCTCTAACTCTAACACTATCTTCATCCTAGATTGTGTTCTCTTCATATAAGGAGACTTTCTCCCCTTATCCAATATGCAACCTTTTTTATCAGATTAGGAGATATTGCTGCTTGATCAATAGGACTTATCTCCTTCACGTGCATCTCACATGTATACGTTGATCATGATTGTTGCTTCAAAAGATGGACCTGGTCCATGACTGAGTTCTTTTGTCAATCTTCAAAACTTCACCTGTTCTTGGGCCAACAAATTCCCCCCTTTTGATGATGACAAACTCTGTGCTTTTTACTGATTTGGAACCTGTAAGAACTCAGCTTAACCATCAATACTAAACTTAGAAAATTCACTTATCATCAAGGACCAGGTTAATTAGGTTATAAATATCACTTATTTCATAATATGTAAAGCACAATGCCTTTTCCCCCTTTTGGCATCATCAAAAAGTTGCATACAAAGTGTGATTCCCATATTTTAATAAGTACTCATGGCCACTGGGGCAACTGCAAGTGCAATCATGGTGTAATCATTAGTAATCAAGCAAACATATTTAAACTATCAAGGACAGATTAATCATTGAACAAGAGCAAAACAATAGTTATCATTGACAGAGATATGTTTCCACCAACAATCCACAAAAAGAAAGAAAAACATCCAAACCATGAGCAAACACAAAAGATAGAAAAAATCCCTAATCTGGGTCACTGAGGCACTAAACATGTTCGGGAGACAAAAGCTAAGAGTCCTAAGGCTTGGAAGAACTACAGGGTTGGGTTTGGGTTTGGAGAAGATTCAGCATGTTGTGAATAATTCCATCATTTTTCTCCTTTTCTTTGGCAAGATCAGCTCTGAGACCATCTCTCTTAGATTCCACTTCAGTCACACGAGCCTTGAGCCTAGCTATTTCAGCATCCTTGACTGCACATTCCTGAACCATAGTCCTAACTTTGTTGTTGATGGGTGCCTTCTGGGATGAACCAGGTTCATTTGGGATGGCATTGACTGCATAGTCACAAGCAAGAAAAGTATTGATGCCAAAGTGATCCTTGCTCAAGGCCATTTCCCATTTCTTCAGAGGCACATTAAGCCTGTCCAGAACTGTGGTTAGAATAAAGCCATAGGGAGTAGCATGAGCCTTGGAGCCATTTATGACCCTGTCTAGCAACTTGATAATGAAGGCAGGCCAATTAATTTTCTTTCCACTCTCCAGGCACTCCATAAGAACTAGATCCATGTAATTTGCAATGTGCCTTCTCTCCTGTCTGGGCAATAAACACTTGTTGACAAATTCAAACAAGACCTTATGCTTAGGCCTCATTTCACTTTTTTGCACAGCCCTGGCTTCATTTACATCTTCTAAATCACAAAACCTCCTGGTGATTGCAAGAGCAGTAGGGAGAGAGTCCAAGCAGGGCCACCTTTGCCTTGTATAGTCATCAAACCCTTCAGAGGGTATGTCCAGGATCTCTCCCAGTTTCTTTGCATCAAACTACACTTGAACTCCTTTCACCAGGCTACTAACATTGCTATCCTTAACCGCAACATTTGCCATAAATTCAATTAGCTCATTTCTAGCTAGCCTACCATCCATCTGAAGGACCATGTCCTTCCATCCCTGAGCAGCTAAAACATCCACCAATCTCATCATTCCTGGTTCCACCAGGTCTTTCAACAGTCTACACTTTAAAATCTTTCTTTTGCCAAACATGGCAACATTACCATGTTCCTTCTTAGAATCATTTTCTTCTTCTTCTTCGTCTTCTCCACTCCAGTCATCATCTTCAGAAATTTTCGATTATTTGTTTTTTACTGCAGATCTTGTCCTCTTGGCTAGTGTAGGTTCAACAGCCTCAGACATAGAGGAAGACTTCTTGGAGAAAGTCTTGGGCTTTTAGGGCTTGGGTGTAGGAACCTCCACTGATGTACCCCTTTCTTGATGGACCAGTTCCATCTCCTCTTCCTCAACATCCTTTGAAGATTCTACAATATTTCCCTTTCCTTTATCCATTTTCTTTTTCTTACTTTCAGCCAAAGCCCTTTGTAGATCAGCTTCACTCTATTTCACCCTGCTTCTTGTGGCTCTACCCTTTGGCAATGAAGAGGCAGTAGGTGTTCGGGATGAAGCTTTTCTTTTCTTGGAAGGCTTAGGAACATTTAGGGCTTTTGTTATGGGAGTTCTGCGTTTCTTTGGGTCATAGCTTGCCCCAACCTTTTTTAGCAGGTCTGCTAGGGTCTCTTCAGTAGATGAAACAGGTTCATCTCTCTGTGTGCTCAGATAAACCAACCCATCAACAGCTTTCCCAGAACCACTTCTGCCTGACTTCATGCCACTCTCTTCTACCCTTTCTTGTACAACCCCACGGATAGCAGGCACAACCCTTTTCCCATTTCCCCTCTCTTTGCCACATACACCCTCTCTCTTTTTCTTTTTCAGAATTCTTTTTACCTCCACTCCTTCGTGACCCTAGTAATTCTACATCCTTAACAGACCTAACCAGAAGAAACCTAGTTTCTAGATTTTCAGACACAGAAGAAATTACCTTAGATGGAGATTCTTGAGTCTTTTCGAGTCAGAAGACCCGGGTTCTTCCCCCTTAGTAGTGGATTGATAGATTTCAGAATCAGATCTGGAGTCGGAGCTTTGGGCCTAGATTGCCTTCAACTTCTCATTTAATTTCTTCCTTAGAGCTCCAGACGCTATAGTCTTTCGAGCAAGCATTTTCACCATTCGCAGTCTAGGTTTTGGAGATGTACTGGGTGGAGGAGGTGTGGATGTTTTTGAGGGAATTGGTGGTGGAGGAGTTCCAGGATTGTCTTATGCATTAGTCATGATCGTTGGTTTCTTGAGAGAATTTGGGAATTAGATTTTTGGAGAAGAGGGCAAGTGAAAGTGAAGAAGAATTTTTGACAGTTTGGAATTATGAAGATGGCAAGAGAAATGACGTGTATTTAAAGAGAAATACACATTTAATAGGTAACAGCAACTTTTAGCAGTGGACAATTAGAGGTCTAATCCATCTAAAATTCCAGATTTTGAATGATCGGTTTATCTTCCCTAGATTTTAGGCAAAATATTCGGTTCAGAGTTCTAGGCAGACGGAACTGGTTCAAAGCTAACAGATAGAATTTTCTAGGAATTAAAAAACTATAGGACTTCTACTCATGATTATTAATCTTTCTAATTGTGCAGAGTATAGAAAACATACATTAGCTTTCATATGAACTCATACTGATAAACCAGGTTCTTCATTTAGAAGTCTCTTGAACATGCCTCAAATGCCATAATAGAGAAAATTTTGTAAGATATCAGTGAGTCATATAAACACATGTCAAAGTAGTATACTAATTAAAGTATGAAGCTGAGTAAGAATTAATCTGGATATTTACACAAGTTCAGAATTCCTAGCCAAAATCCTTTTTATTCATTTTTCAATTTTTTTCATATTTTTTTTCATTGTGCATTCTAAAGCTGGACCTATTAGGTGATCTTAATCATCCCTAATTCCAACATGTTCCTCTCAGAGTTTTCTCTACTCAGTGTTTTAGTGAAGATATCAGCAATTTGTTTATCAGTAGCACAAAATTCTATAGAGATCAATCCTTTCTCATAGTTATCTCTTAACAAGTGGTGTCTAACATCTATGTGCTTAGTACTCTTTTGATGATCAGGGTTCTTTATCATACTTATAGCACTAGTGTTTTCACAGAATATAAGAATGCAACCAACATCAATGCCAAAATCTACTAGCAGCTATTTGATCCATAGCAATTGAGCACAACAAAAGGCAGCAGCAACATATTCAGCCTTAGCAGTGGATAAGGCTACTGAATTTTGCTTTCTAGTGGCCCATGATACAATACATGAACCAAGAAAGTAAGCCATACCTGAGGTGCTTTTCTTATCCACAAGAAAACCTGCATAATCAGTATCAGCATATCCTACTAGATTGAAATTACCACCTTTAGGATACCAAAGACACAAATCAGTGGTGCCTTTCAAATATCTTAGTATCCTCTTGACAACAGTCAAGTGAGACTCTTTTGGATTAGCCTGAAAGCGAGCACAAAGCCCTACACTGAAAACTATGTCAGGTTTGCTGACAGTAACATACAAGAGTGAACCAATCATACCCATATACAACTTCTGATCAACTGATGAACCAGGTTCATCTATGTCCAATTTAGTGGCAGTTGCAATGGGAGTGTCTATTTCCTTTGATTCATCCATTTTAAACTTTTTGATCAGCTCTTTTGCATACTTTTCTTGATGGATCATGGTTCCATTTTGGCTTTGTTTGATCTGTAAGCCTAAGAAAAAGTTAAGCTCACCCATCATACTCATTTCAAACTCACTCCCCATTAATTTTTCAAAATCCTTACTTAGTTTATCAGTGGTGGCCCCAAAGATTATGTCATCAGCGTATATTTGTACCACAAGGAGACACTTACCTTTTTCCCTTAAGAATAGGGTACTGTCAATTTTACCTCTTTTGTAGCCATGTTCAAGCAGGAATTTGGACAGTCGTTCATACCATGCTCTAGGAGTCTGCTTGATTCCATAGAGAGCCTTGTCTAATTTGTACACATGCTCAGGACATTCCTTGCTCTCACACCTTTGAGGTTATTTCACAAACACTTCTTCTTTCAGGTAGCCATTCAGGAAGGCACTTTTGACATCCATCTGATGGAGAGTGAATTCCATGTGTGCTGCAAAAGCTTTGAGGAATCTTATTACCTCTAGTTTTGCAACTGGAGCAGAAGTCTCATCATAATCTATACCCTCCTCTTGGTTGTAACCTTGGACCACCAGTCTTGCCTTGTTTCTTGTAACTGTTCCATATTCATCAAGTTTGTTTTTGAAGACCCATTTTGTTCCAATAACTGACATGTCCTTGGGTCTTGGAACTAGATGCCAAACTTGACTTCTCTCGAACTGATTGAGTTCATCTTGCATTGCATTCACCCAATCTGCATCCTGCAAAGCCTCAACAACATTTTTAGGTTCAATAAGAGATAAGAAGACATCAAAAGTACACAGATTCTTTAATTGTGATCTAGTTTGGACTCCAGATGTTGGATTAGTGATTATGTTCTCAATAGGATGAGAACTTTAATAATTGTGAGGTTTCACAACCAACTGATTTCTGCTAAATGTTTCTCCCATGTTCTGTTGCTGAGGAATAGGGTCTCGAACAGGTTCTTTTAGAGGATTAGTTTCAATTCCTATTTGATCAGTTCCCCCTGTCCGGTTGCCCTGGATGGAAGAACATGTTCCATCACATTTTCCTTCTTTTGGTGCCACTTTAACTTGTGCTGAGACTTCAGTCAAATCCTTTACCAGTCCAATGGCTTCATCTTTATGTTCCTGTCTCTCAGAGAGAATGTTAGTTTCATCAAACACTACATACACACTTTCTTCTACACACAAAGTTTTTTTATTGAACACTTTATATGCTTTGCGATATGAAGAATATCCCAAGAATACTCCCTCATCACTTCTGGGATCAAACTTACTAGGGAGTCCTTTCCATTATTGTACACAAAGCACTTGCATCCAAATGCCCTAAGATGGGATATATTTGTTTTTCTCCCTTTAAGTAACTCATAGGGAGTCTTCTCTACAAGAGGTCTAGTCATGCATCTATTGATAATATAACATGCAGTGTTTATAGCCTCTGCCCAGAAGCTGTGGAGCAGTTTACTAGAAAGAAGCATAGTCCTAGCCATGTCCTCAAGATTCATGTTCTTTCTTTCAACTACTCTATTTTGTTGAGGAGTCCTAGGGGCAGAGAAGTTATGATCTATACCATGCTCATCACAAAATTCAGCAAACTTAGCATTTTCAAATTTAGTTCCATGATCAGACCTAATGGATGCAAGTTGATTACCTAATTGTTTCTGAGTTTTTCTAACAAAAGCAGTAAACATGTCAAATGCTTTATCTTTAGATGTTAAAAATAGTACCCATGTAAATCTAGAATAATCATCAACAAGTACCATCACATATTTCTTTCCACCTCTGCTCAAGGTTCTCATTGGACCACAGAGATCTATATGGACCAGTTCCAACGTCTTGGTTGTGCTTACCATTTTCTTGATTTTGAAGGATGATCTTACCTACTTCCCCATTGCACAGGCCTCACAAACTTTGTCTTCTTTGAACTTGATGTTAGGTAGGCCTATCACCAAGTCCTTGGAGACTAATTTGTTGAGCTGATTTATACTAGCATGACCAAGTCTTTGGTGCCACAGGAGGGGATCATTATCCAACACACTTAGGCAGGTGAGCTCATTTTCCGAAAGAGTAGACAAATCTACAATGTAAATATTGTTAACTCTTTTTCCCTACAAAACAGTCTTGTCAGTGGTAAGGTTAATCACAAAGCATTTGGTAGAGGTGAATGCTACAAGGTTACCTCTGTCACACAGTTGTGACACACTGATTAGGCTATATTTTAAGCCATCAATGAAGTAGACATTCTCAATGGAGTGTGAGTCTATCTTACCTACCTTTCCAACCCCAATAATCTCACCTTTCTTCCCATTTCCAAAGGAGACATTACCTCCTTCTAAGTCCTCAAGTGAAAGGAACTGGTTCTTGCTTCCAGTCATATGTTTTGAGCAGCCACTATCCGTGTAACATATTTGGATACTTCCCTTCACTTGGACCTGATAAAAGAAATCAAGGGTTAGTCTTAGGAACCCAAACTAGTTTGGGTCCCTTTCTATAGGCAAAGGGATAAATCAAATTTCTTTTAGCCCACCCAGGCGGCCTACTTTTCTCTTGAACAAAAGCTTTGTTCTTTTGACTGGCCTTTTTTTTGCATTACATTCATTTTTGTAATGGACAGTCATGCCATAGTGTGTGCAGATTTCGTTCTCAGGAAGAGTGAGGTACTTTCTTTTGGGATCCCACTTAGGTGTTTGAGTCCTATAGCCAAGTCCTCTTTTGTTGCTATTGTGATGTTCTTGTAGCTAGGAAAGTGCATCAGAAGCCTTGTTCCATTTGCAAGTTTTGTATAATTCATGTTTTACCTTCCCTAGATCTTCTTTTAAGACTTTTATCTATTCATCCTTTATGTACAACTCATCTTTTATTTTTCCTAAGTTTTCTTCTAGGGTGAGATGTGTGTGATCAGCTTTCTTCTTACCTGTTCCTAGTTTCAGTTTTAAGTTCTCAGACCTAAGTTCTAAGACACTGATGTCAAGTTCAAGAACCTGGTTCTTCAACTCAGCTTTTTTACTATTACTCTCATTAGCCATAGATTCTAGATTTTTGCACTTGGTTTTTAAGATCACACATTCCCTATACTGATCTTCCTTCTCATTGTTAATTATCTTAGACTCACCGATGAAGTCTAGCAATAGTTCAGACAACCTTTCTTTAGACAGGAATTTAATCTTGTCTTTAAGATGAAGGACACTTACCTTTTGTTCATCATCTGATTCTCCGATGGCTATAAGTGCTTGTTCATCTCCAGCTTCATCTTCTGAGTCCACATCTGATGTTTCTCCCAAGCAGCAACCATAGCCTTTGTTGATCCTTTGTTCATTTTGGGTTAAACCTGTTCCTTCTTCTTGTTCCTTCATTCAGCCCTTTCCTTCTTCCACTCAATTTCCCATTGAGGACAGTTCTTGATCATGTGATCTGTCTTACCACATTTGTAGCAACCCTCGTTGGTATTTTTCTCAGGAACCCTTGGTTTTTTGAAGGTTTTACCTCTTGAAGAACCCTTTCCTCTCATCAGGTACTTTTTGAAATCTCTTATGATCATGGCCATTCATCATCCTCCAGATCTGCACCTTCAGCTATTTTGAGAGCCAGACTTCTTTCCTTCTTGGGTGCATCCATTTTCATGGTTTTCCTTATCACTTCATAGGCAGTGAGGTTTCCAATCAGTTCGTCCAGCTTGAGGATAGCAATGTTCTTTGATTCCTGAATAGCAGTGATTTTGCTTTCCCAAGTCACTGGTAAGACTCTTGTCAAGATTTTCTTAACCTTTTCTTCTTCAAGGATTATTCTCCCAAGAGATTTAAGTTCATTTGTTAGTGTTGTGAATCTTGTGTACATCTCCTGGATAGATTCACCTTCCTTTATACTAAAATTCTCGTATTGAGAATATAGCAGTGTTACTCTTGATCTCTTTACTTGAGGAGTTCCTTCATGAGACACTTGTAAAGTATCCCATATTTTCTTTGCAGTGGTACATCTTTGAATCATGTTGTACTAGTATGGATCCAGTCCACACGCAAGCCATTTCTTGGCCTTGACATTTTTTCCCATTTCTTCAAGTCTTCAGCAGTGCAGTCAGCTCTTGTCTTTGGCACATCCACTCCTTCAGCATTCTTCTTTGTAGTTGCCAAAGGACCATCAGTGAATATTTCCCAGAGTTCAGTCGTCTCCTACGATATGATCTCTCATCATGTTCTTGCACCAAAAATAGTACTGACCATTAAAGAGTAAAGGCCTAGCAGTGGATTGCCCTTCCCAGTTTTCAGGTGGTGCACTCATTTTGATCTTTTCCTAAGGTGTTAGCCTCTTCAAGGACAACTCGCTCTGATACGAATTGATATTTTAAGCGTCAATACCACACAAGAGGGGGGGTGATTTGTGTGGTACCTAATTTTCGCTTAACTGAACTATAGAAGAACCTGGTTCTTCTAGGTGTTCCAACTACTACTGTTTGCGGAATAATAAATACAAAAAATAAAGAACACAGAAATTTTTACGTGGAAAACACCTGGCTCAAAAAAGTGAAAAAAACACGACCTACTACTCAGTAGGATTTTCCCAAACATCCACTAAAATCACTAAGCCAAAACAACATTTACAAAAACTCTTTGTAAACCTAAGGATTAACCCTAATCCCGTTGTGGCACATAGTATCAACTGTTGCGATAACTTTAAGTTAGCTATAACTTGAATACTCTAGGTACCTAATACAATTGCTTCTAGGAAAGCTGAAATGTACAATTTTAAACCATCTACTACAATTGAACTAGAATAAAAGATAGACACAATCGAACTGGTTCTTCTATCTTGTTAAAGTAGCTTCAGGAGTGCACACTCAAATCACACATAAATTGCTTGCAAAATCTCCTTGCTCTTTTGCTCTCAATTTAGTTTAACTTCTGTGTATGTGCATTGCCTGTAAAAGAGAACAACACTTACATTTAATAGGTTAGTAATTAGAGTTTGATTGGAACTCAATTGCTGCTCTTCTATCGTAGAAGAGTTCATGATGATCTCAAACTCTAACACTATCTTCATCCTAGATTGTTTTCTCTTCATATAAGGAGACATTCTCCCCTTATCCAATATGCAACCTTTTCGATCAGATAAGGAAATATTGCTGCTTGATTAGTAGGACTTATCTCCTTTACGTGCATCTCACATGTATAGGTTGATCATGACTGTTGCTTCACAAGATGGACTTGGTCCATGACTGAGTTCTTTTGTCAATCTTCAAAACTTCACCTGTTCTTGGGCCAACAATCCTTGATTTGAGATATGTAATAAAGGCACAGAAGTAATGCCTCAGCTTCTGAGCTACCCAGGTCAAAGCACAACAGGTGCGCTCTAATAGAGAATATCGGGCCTCGTACAGGGTGAACTTCTTACTGAGGTAATAAATGGCCTATTATTTCCTCCTTGTTCCATCATGCTGCCCAGAACGCAACCGAAAGCTCCATCTAATACTGCAAGGTACAGTAATAGGGGTCTACTGGCTCGGGCAGGACTAAAACTGGTGGTGTTGACAGGTACTCTTTGATTCTGTTGAAGGCCTTTTGGCAGCCATCGGTCCATTTGGTAGCAGCGTCCTTCTTCAACATCATAAAGATTGGCTCACAGATAACTGTAGATTGTGCTATGAACCAGCTGATGTAGTTAAGTCTCCCCTAGAAACTCATCACATCCTTCTTGTTCTTTGGCGGTGGCAGTTCTTGAATGGATTTGACTTTTGATGGATCTAGTTCTATCCATCGGCGACTCACAATAAACCCAAGCAATTTCCCAGCAGGAACCCTAGATGCGCATTTTGCGGGGTTCAGTTTCAGGTTGTACCTCTACAATGTATTGAAGAACTTTCTCAAATCTTCCATGTGGTCAGTGGCCTTCTTGGACTTGATGATAACATCATCTACATATACCCCTATCTCCTTGTGTATCATATCATGGAAAATGGTAGTCATTGCCCTCATGTAGGTGGCCCCTGCATTCTTTAGGCAGAACGACATCATCTTGTAACAGTACATTCCCCACGGCATAATGAAAGCCGTTTTCTCTACATCTTCTTCATCCATCCATATTTGATGATAACCAGCGAAGTAATATACAAATGACTGCAACTCATGCTTGGCTCAATTGTCAATCAGGATGTGTATGTTCGACAAAGGGAAGTCGTGTTTCGGACTGGCCTGGTTGAGTTCCCGGTAGTCGACACAGACTCTGACCTTCCTGTCCTTCTTTGGCACTGGCACGATGTTGGCTAACCATGTTGGGAATTCTACTACCCTTAGAACCTTAGCTTTGACCTGCTTAGTGACTTCTTCCTTGATTTTCAAACTCATGTCGGGCTTGAACTTTCTGACGCGGGAAGAATTTGATGCCCTTATCTCATTGTTTCAAGCAAACAACAGCCATAACAATAACAACCTAGTATAATCCCACGTAGTGGGGTAAAGCTTTAAAAAAGGGAGCCTTAGCGTAACTGGTAAAGTTGCTACCATGTGACCTTGTGTTCACAGGTTTGTACCATAAAAATAGGTGATTAGAGGAAGATATAGAGAAGGGAAAGGGCTAAAAGTTGATGAAGAAGGAGTGAATGTAGTAATTGTTCAGCCAAGTAGCCCCTATTTATAGAAATTTAATGACGGTTCGGCGGCACTAGCGGCTGACCAACACTGGCATACATTCAATGTTTTTGGGGAAATAGACCAGCGGGACATTCAATGCTTTTGGGGATATGGACCGATAGGATGTTACGATCACTTCAAGCGCCCATGTCAGGAGCATGACATCATCGCGAGAGGCTCAGGAAAATTGAGGTTCAAATGGTTTTTATCATCTTATTCTAAGAAACGCGGGGACTATCTGTGTACGGTCGAAACCAAGGAGCTCGATTTTGAAGTCCTAAATTAGGTTGTGAGTCCGAGTTTGGGCGACTCGAAGTGGGGGTCGGACCAGGCTAAAGGTTACACACCTCGAGAAAGCAGATCAAAGGCCTAGCATGACCTACATAGAGGATAGTACATTCCCGAGGGCAATCAAGAAAGAGCGGGAATTTCTCAAGGACATGTGGATCTGGGTATAAATTAAAGGATAAGATTTATATGAAATTGTACAGGTCCGTACTAGGTTGTTATTCACCTGTACCAATAGAATTCTTTACCTCAATTAGGGATGTACTACATTGGGATTTTCTCCTCCTATATAAAGGGGACTCCAATCATTTGTATCTCACATTATTCACTACAATAGAATATTTTACTCTGTTTTTCTTGTTTAACGTGCTCAACACGTGTTCTTCGGCTTTATTGCCTTTACTCTATTATTCATACTTTATTGTTCTTAGTTGACCTCGAGACCCCCAAGAAAGTCAAGCTCGAGGTTATCATTGTTGTAGCAACACTAGTTTGGTTCATCAATTTTTCTTATTTAAATTTAATATTACTTGTATATTCACTAGTATTAGAATAAATCACATATCTTTAGAACCACAAATTACATTTAATTGTTACTCCCATTTTTTGAGGTAAACAATGAGTAACTCCTTAACTCAAGGGAGTTGCAAAGTATTATTTATGTTGTACGGGGTGATCCTTAAGGCTAAAAAACTTAGGACCCCACCTCCTTTATATGTTGCTATTAAATCTAAATAGTTGTATCCCTAAATTCGTACTAAGATCTGTACTGATCGTGTTATAATGAAATTCTTTGACCTTTATATTCCCTTTGCTTATTTGATCACATAGCCTAATTGTAATCCACATAATCTTAAGTTTGGCCGGGACCCACAGTTGTTGACCTTGAAGAGTTTCTGACACCTTCTTTTTGAGGTAATTTGAGCCCTTACCCAATCTTTGGTGGCGTTGACTAGTCAAACAGAGTTACCTACTTAATAGGTGCCCTAACGCACCTTAAAAATCATGAGGTGGTGAATCTTCTCCTTTTGCACTCTATCTCCCATCCAAAAGGAGTTGTTATGACGTCGAAACATGCTTTCACGAGAAAACTAGGCGCGACAAATGTCACTCAGTACGAGACCCGATTTGTGAGTTTTAGCCCATCATGATATTCTTTTGCTTCCTACTGAAAGAGAGAGGGTGAGAAGGTATATTGAGGGGCTTGCTTAGCCTATCAAGTTGTAGATCGCCAAGGAGACTGGGAGTTAGATTTCTTTTCAGACGGCTGCCAATGTTGCCAGGTGAGTCGAGATGGTACTAGCTAAGGGGAGTAGTCAGGGATCTGATAAGATACCTCATCATTCTGGTGGATTCAGTGGTGCCTCATCTGGAGGTAGGGTACTTTTGGTATAGGCCATAATCCCAGGCCATTTCATTCAGCACTCCAGGCATCCTACGGTGCTTCAGGTGGTCGTGGCCTTTATATACATTATTCCAATCAGCTAGACTACAATGCACCACCAGCTCCTATTAGTGCACCTCCACTCTAGATTTTTTAGGGTGGTTAGTCAGGGCGATAGGGTCAGATTTAGGGTCAGCAGTCACAACAGTAGAGGTCTTATTATACTTGTGGTGATCCGAGGCACATTGTTAGATTTTGCCCTCGAGCGCCAATCAGTTCTCAGTATCAGGTTTCTCGTGCCATGGTCCCGGCACCATGTGCTTCACCACCTGCTCAGCCATCTAGGGGTAGGGGTCAGGTAGCTAGAGGTAGAGGTCAGGCCATTAGAAGTGGAGGTTAGGCCGCTAGAGGTGGAGGCCAGCCAGCCAGGGCCTATTCTCGAGATGTAGTTTAGGGTGGTGGGGCCCAGCCTGATGTTATGCCTTTCTAGACAGAACTGAGGCTGAGTCATTTGATGCAATTATCACAAGTACAGTTTTAGTTTGCGGTAAAGATTTGTTTTATTTGCTCCGGGTTCTACTTATTCCTATGTGTCATCTCATTTTGCTTCATATTTGGTTGTGCTTCGTGTTTGTTTGAATGCTCCTGTGTATGTGTCCACCCCTGTGGGAGATGTTATCGTTATATATCATTTTAATCGTTCGTGTGTGGTTACTATTGGGAGTCTTGAGACTCGTGTAGATCACCTATTTATCGATATGGTCGATTTTGATGTCATTTTGGGTATGGATTGTTTGTCACCTTATCATGCTATATTGGATTGCCACGCCAATACAGTGACATTATCTTTGCCGGGGTTTCCTCGATTATAGTTGAGAGGGACTCCTAACTATTTTACTAGCAGGGTTATAATGTGAAGGCTCGACATATGGTCGAGAAGGGGTGTCCAGCTTATTTGGCTTATGTACGCGATTCTACTCCGGAGGATCCTTCCATGGATTCAGTACCGGTTGTTCGTTAATTTCTAGAGGTGCTTCCTGTAGACCTACCGGAGATGCCACCTGATAGAGATATCGACTTATGCATAGATTTGGCCCTAGGAACTCAGCCCATTTCCATTCCACCATACCGTATGGGCCCGCCAGAGTTGAAAGAATTGAAGGAGCTATTGCAAGATTACCTAATGTCTCACCCTGAGGTTCACCCGTATTATTTATGAAGAAGAAGGATGGATCGATGAGGACGTGCATAGATTATCGTCAGTTGAACAAATTCACCATCACAAACAAGTATCCATTGCCAAGGATTGATGACTTATTTGATCAACTTCAGGGTGCCAATGTGTTTTTAAAGATCGATTTGAGGTATGGCTACCATCATTTGAGGATTCGGGCATCCGATGTCCCTAAGATAACTTTTCGGACTCGATATAGGCATTAAGAGTTTCTAGTGATGTCATTTGGGCAGACAAATGACCAAGCAACATTTAAGGATCTGATGAATCGGGTGTTCAAACCCTATTTGGATTCCTTTGTGATTGTGTTTATTGATGATATCTTGATCTATTCCCGCAGTCGAGATGAACATGAGCAGCATCTTCGGATCGTTCTTTAGACTCTGAGAGATAGCTAATCATATGCTAAGTTTTTAAAATACGAGTTTTGGTTGAGCTCAGTCGCTTTCTTAGGGCACGTTGTGTCGGCACAGGGTATTCAGATGGATCCTATGAAGATTGAGGCAGTTCAAAACTGTCCTAGATCCATTTCAGCTACAGAGATCCGGAGTTTCTTGGGATTGGTGGGTTATTATCGTTGCTTTTTGGAGGGGTTCTCATCTATAGCAGCCCCATTGACTAGGTTGACCTAGAAGCGTGCCCCTTTCAGATGGTCAGACGAGTGAGAGGCGAGCTTTTAGAAGCTCAAGACGGCTTTGACTACGGCACCGATGTTGGTGTTTCCCATAGGTTCAGGGCCTTATATAGTATAATATGATGCATCTCGTATTAGACTTGGTGCAGTATTGATGTAGGATGGCAGGGTGATTACATATATGTCGCGACAACTAAAGGTTCATGCGAAGAATTACCATGTTCTTGACCTAGAGATGAAAGCCATTGTTCATGTGCTGAAGATTTGGAGGAACCATCTTTATAGAGTGTCGTGTGAGGTGTTCAAGGATTATCGGAGTTTGTAGTACTTGTTCAATTAAAAGGAGCTCAAATTGAGGTAGAGCAGGTGGTTGGAGCTATTGAAAGACTACGATATCATCATCTTGTATCAGCCCGGGAAGGGCAACGTGGTGGTCGATGCTTTGAGTAGAAAGCTAGTGAGTATGGGTAGCCTTGCATACATTCCTGTCGGTGAGAGACCGCTTGCATTAGATATTCAGGCCTTGGCTAGTCAGTTCGTAAGTTGGATGTTTTTGAGCCCATACGTGTTTTAGCTTGTATAATCGTTCGGTCTACATTATTTGAGCGCATCAGGGAGCGACAGTATGATGACCCTCATTTGCTTGTCCTTAGGGACATAGTGTGGCACGGTGATGCCTAGCAGGTTACAGTTGGAGATGATGGAGTTTTGAGGATGCAGAGTCGTGTTTATGTACCTAATGTGGATGCACTTCATGAGTTGATTCTAGAGGAGGCCCACAGTTCCTGTTATTCTATTCATCCGGGTACCGCCAAGATGTATGAGGACATGCGGCAGCTTTATTGGTGGATGAGAATGAAGAAGGGTATAGTAGCATATGTGGCTTGGTGTCTATATTGTCAGCAAGTAAAGTACGAAAATCAGAGACCTGGTGGTTTGCTTTAGAAGATAGAGATTCTTGAGATGAAGTGGGAGCGTATCACTATGGATTTTGTTTTTGGACTCTCATAGACTCAGAGGAAGTTCTATACAGTTTTGGTCATTGTGGATAGACTGGCCAAGTCAGCGCATTTCATTCATGTGGCAGTTACCTTGTATACGGTGGAAATTTACTGTTTGATTTCACGCGCATCACGACATCTCGAGGACTTCCAGGGATCGATTCCGAGAATTCTCGACAGTTTGACTTTGAGACAGTGTAAGTAATGACCGGCCCTGAGACTGTGAATCACCGGTCTTGGTGGATCAAGGCAGAGTTCCCAAGGCACGTGCGTATGGCAGGTCAAATCTAGTGGACTAGCCCAAAAGGCGAATCAAGGCATTAAATGGCTGTACCAGCCTCATATCTTTGTAATTAATGCGTTTTGTACTATGTTGGGGTCCCCCCCAATATATAAAGGGGATCCCTGTCATTTTGTAATCATCTATTGCTCCATACTAAATGCATAAGAACATTCTCTCTGCTCTCTAACACATTCTCTTGATCTAGTTATCTCATTTATTGTTCATATTTATTGTGTTCTATTTATTGCTTATTATTGGCCACAAAGAGCCGTCATTGATTTATTTATAACTATTATTCCCCATCGACCATCCTCGATAGCTCACAGCTGAGCTTTGAACTCGACCTTGAGGCCCTCAAATTGGTAGGCTCGAGGCCCCGATTGATAGCGATTCGGTTTGATTGACATCTCATTTTTTAGCTCTTGGCTCGTTTCTAAGTCTCTCACATAGCATCAGCTGCCTAACAACTAGCATAAAAATAGATCACCTATTTCTAGAACCACTTAATCAAATTTAATTGTTATTACCATTTTCATGGTAAATAGTTTGGCGCCCACCGTGAGGCTAAAAATAATAGTGATTATTTTCTTGCTAGTTTAACTACATAATGCAAGTTATCTTTCACATTTTTTCTTGCCCGAGAACTTTGATTTCATGTCAAAATGTTTGACTCAATGAACAACAATCTTGAGAACCATGAAGAAAATGGTGTGGATGCTCGAGGTGTTGGTGTACCACCACAAAACCCTGAGAATACACCAGAACCGATTCCCGTGGACACGGTCTCATGCAATGCTCAACACATCGATGTAAGCTCCCACACTAACAGGAGCATGCACCAAGGAGACCAACAAAAAGCTCAGAAAACCTCGGCTAGGGAAGAACGAGAGGTTGGCCTTTACATTATTTTTGAAATGTTGTAGGCACAACAGCTAGCGATTGCTCAACTGCAAAGTCACCAGAAAACTCCCAGCACAGTAGCGTCGGGGACAGATCCCGCAGCCGAGCAGGTATCGGAGAGTCAAACAACAACGGGTCAGTGGCCGACCCCGCCATCGTAAAGATGCTCGAGGACCTCACAAAGAAGATCGAATCGGGCGAAAAGAAGATAGAAGCCAATGACAAAAAGGTCGAGACCTACAACTCCAGGGTCGACTAAATTCTAGGCGCACCCCCGATCTTGAAAGGTTTGGATTTGAATAAGTTCAAAGGTCGTTCCCAGAGGAAGCGGCTCCAAAACCTATTCCAAAGAAGTTCAGAATGCTAGACCTTTTGAAATACAATGTAACCTCAGACCCTAATTAGCACATTACTGCTTACACTTGCACAATAAAAGGCAATGACCTAAAGGATGATGAGATCGAGTTCGTCTTGCTAAAGAAGTTCGGAGAAACACTCTCGAAAGGGGCCATGATGTGGTATCACAACCTAGCTCCTAACTCCATAGAATCATTTGCCATGCTGGCATATTCTTTCATAGAGGCA
This sequence comes from Nicotiana tabacum, assembly GCF_000715075.1. NCBI lineage: Eukaryota > Viridiplantae > Streptophyta > Magnoliopsida > Solanales > Solanaceae > Nicotiana > Nicotiana tabacum. The sequence continues at coordinate 51,323,506 of NC_134087.1, read as the reverse complement.
CATGCTAGTGCCATCAAAGTAGCAAGAAGGAAGTCTGAAGTCTTCAAAATCAAGTAGAGGGAGAATGAGATGCTGTGAGAGTTCATATCTAGCTTTCAAATGGAACGAATGGAACTACCACCATTCTCCGACGACTGGGCAGTACAAGCCTTCACTCAAGGTTTAAACGAGCGAAGCTTAGTGGCTTCGAAGCAACTAAAATAGAACCTGGTCGAATATCCCCCCGTGACCTGGTCGGACGTTCTCAACCGATATCAATCGAAAATTAAGGTCGAGGACGACCAACTAGGAGCCCCTTCGGGCTCGGTATTCCCAAGTAGGCTTCTGGCGAAGGAGCCAAAGCCAAACAAAGAAAGGTACCAGCCATACACTGAAGACAGGAGAAACACCCTAAGGCATAACATACCCCGCAATTATCAAAGAATGGATCGAGGCCAGAATCATCGGGGACTCATCAACAAAGCCGGGTTTGATAGGTACACATGACCGATGGAAGCACCTCGCTTGTCAGAATACAACTTCCACATTGATGTGTTAGACATCGTTCTCACCATTAGTAAAATCAGAGACACCAGGTAGCCAAGGCCTGTACAATCGGGTCCTTCACAAAGGAACTATAACTTAGTGTGTGAATTTCACAACACACACAGTCACAGGACAGAAGATTGCCGATAACTCCGGGAAGAGGTAGTCCGACTACTCAGCAAAGGTCACCTCCGGGAATTCCTTAGCGAACGAGCCAAAAATCAGTTCCGAGAAAGAGATGCGACCAAAACGAATGAAGCAAATGAGCCGCATCATGTCACACATACAATCTTTTAAGGTGTCGGTGCCCTGTAGGAGCCCACGGTCAGGAGAATGAATACATCCATCACTAGGAAAAAGCAAACTCGAGACTCTATCTCAGCCCCATAACAATGCATTGGTAACTTCTTCTTTTGAAGATACATTTCAAATTAAACTTGTGCTTATTGATCCAGGTAGCTCGGCCAATATTATTAGGTCGAGGGCAATAGAGCAGCTTGGACTGCTTGACCAAATTATGCCCGCCCCCGAACCCTCAACGGATTCAACATGGCGACCACAAGGCATATTCTCGGCTGCTTCCGAATGAAGAAACAAAGGGCTGTACCGCGTCTTTCAAACAGATAATTGAAGGCCTACCGAGGTTCAAAGCGCCGTCGCCACTAAGGTACAACCATCTCCCTTATCAAGTTACACCTCGTACTCACCTTTATGCAGGTGCCCGACTGAGACAGTCGAAGCGTTAACCCAGCTCGAAGACCTTAAAATTTTAAAGCATTTGTTGCACTCTTTTCCTTAGACCGAGTTTTTATCTTGAAAAGGATTTTACCGGCAAGGTTTTTAACGAGGCAACATCCATATTCTACCTGAGGAAGACTTAATAAATATTCAAGGCTTCTTTTGCAATCAACCTCGAATACTGGGGGGCTTCCTCCCCGAAAGGTCACTGACTCAAAGAAGCCAAGATACGCCAAGAAGGGTCTCGATAGAAAAATAATGTACCGGGCCAAATGGTCAAGCAAACCGTGCCTGTATAGAACAACGGAGCCCGCAACAACAAAGGCATGTATACTTGTACCAAGTGATCAAAGAATACTTCCCAAAAGCATTTTCCATTTCAAGAAAGCTCGATATTTTTGAAAAACAGACTATGGCCAAAAATGTCCCAAATAATCGGGGACTGGCATCAACAACTTAAAATAATGTGACCCCCAGGTCAGAGCTCATAACTTGTAAGCCCTTAATGAGGCAACAAAGAGATCAGAAAACAACTATAGAGCCAAAAACGTCCCGAACACTCGAGGACTGGCGTTGAAAACTCAAGGCTACACGACCTCCGGGTCGAAAACTCCAAAATTGCAAGCCCTCAATGAGGCAATACCAAGTTCACAAGTTATGGCTCCCGAGCCGAGAAACCATCGATGACTCGGGGACTACCGTCAATAGCCATCTCCATCGACTTATCAAAACCCGAGGCCATAAGACCACATGAGGTCAACCTCGTTCTCATAAGACCTATAAGGTAACAAAAATATCTGTAAGACCTCAACCAAGGCATGAACCGTACTTGTACCAAGTATCCAAAACTGTAAGACTTCAAAGGCATGTAAAACTTGTAAGACCTTGCTAAAGGCATACACCCGATCTCAAAGTTTCGGCTATATATCGAACTTGTAAGACCCCTAAAAAGGCATACCCTCAATGTAGATGCCGAAACTACTTCACTCAGGACTTAAAGGCTTCGGCCAAACAAAAATGACTCCGTTCACAAGACTGTACCAGCCAAACTAATGAGACTCGGGGATGCCCGACCGTCGCTATAAAATCACAGGCCTTCAATTACTTCGAATATACTTCGGAAATAACCGGTTAAACATGCTACCCTCGACATAGGCAAAAAAGCTTCAACCATGTCAGCTCCTAAACACTGGCTTCGAGATACTCAGCCTTCGAGCCAAACCTCCTGAGGTGCTCAATCATCACCATATAATGACTCATAATCGAGGTTTTTTATTAAACCGTCGAAGAGTCAGGCAAACATTATTTCAAAAAGTCCTTAACGAGGGAAAATTAAAGCCTATATTAGAGGTCGCATCAACCCAAGGCATAAGATCCATTGTCGCCAGCCCACATAAAAGGTCACATCGACCCAAGGTGTAAGAGCCACTGTCGCCAGCCCATATACATAAAAGGTCGCATCGACCCAAGGCGTAAGAGTCACTGGCACCAACCCACATACATAAAAGGTCGTACAGACCCAGTGCGTCGGAGCCTACGGGCCAGTTCTAAATTTAAAAACTTAAGGGTCAAATGAGCTCGAGTCGAAACTCGATTTGGAGACTGAACCCAAAATAGTTAACTAAATATGCCTAAGAGCAAAAGCGTAAGATCCATTGTCACCAGATTATATGTAAAGGTCGTATCGACCAACCGCATAAGAGCCTACGGGCCAGCCTAGTGAGCCGAGGGCCATACCACGAATCTAAGGATTCCCCTCAACTCAAAAACTAGTTCATCTGGCTAAACTAAAGGCAAAAAGAAATGCAGGTGAAACAATACCGCGAGGTTTCCCCTTTATAAATACATACGGAAAAATACAAGCTCCGTTTACAACATGCTAAGAAAATAATATATACAGAAACGGAGAAGGAAATATACGTCGCCTTAGGGACTATGTCCCGACGGCCCCATCCTCGACATCAGACAAAAGGAATTTAGTATCGTCTTCTTCAGCCTTAGCTTGCTTGATCTCTTCCGAGAGGTCGAAGCCCCTAGCATGAATTTCCTCGAGGGTTTCCCTCCGAGATTTACACTTCACTTACTATTTCTATTGCTCTCACGATCAAGAGCTTCTCTCAGTTCAACTCTAGCATAAGCAGCGCCCTTCAAATAGGCCACCACTTTCTGGTCAGTCCTAGTACAGCTTATTACAACCTCAGCTCGGACATTCACCACCTCGGACTTTGCCTTCAAAAGCTCGGACTCGAGCCTTATGATCATATTCGCTTGGACAGAATTATTCGCATGAGCATTCCAGACTTGCACCTTGAGAACAGAAGCCTTAGCCAAATCACCCTCCTTGGCCGCAACTTGGGCATCTACCTGGGCCTTCAACTCGTTAAACTCACGTTTGACCTGGCCAACTTTGCCCCAAAGTCATTCCAGCTCCTCCATTTTGCTCTCCAACTGAAATATCGAAACATTAATCTCCGAAAATGAAAGAGGGAGCATACATCAACACAAAATGCAGGTATACCAGCTCACTTTCTTTACTCGCACAAAGGAGCCTAAGGGATTTGTCCCTATCTAAAGCTTTCCGGATCCTGGCCTCGTGGCGAAGCAACTCGAACTTAAGCTTGTTAAAGTCCTGCAAAGGAAAATTCATAAGAAAGGAAGGGCTCGAAACCAAGATAAGCATATACCGGCTACCAAAGCTTACCATAAAGCCAAGCCGCTGAGCCTTACCAAAAGCCGAGCCAATGTCCAATGGCCTAGTATCCCCCGAAGCGCCTTTGGTAGAAAAAGAGGAAAGTGTCGCATGAACCTCGTTCCTCGAAGTACCTTCGACGGGAATAGGAAATGATCTTTCGAAAATAGAGGCCTCCGAAGCTGAAAGATCGGCCGACTCGCCTCTTTTGAACCTCAGACGAGAACTCACCCTGCCGTAAGAATCCTTACACCTCGGATACTCTTTCTATTTATTACAACCCTCGACCTCGAGGTCAGTAGTCTCTCCTCCTCCCCTAGGGGGAACGACCTCGTCTCGGAATAATATCCAACACCTGCGGCTCTAGACTTAGTGCGCTAAAAGGAAAAGTACCTTTTTGAGGAAATAAGCCACTAAACGCCTACCGTGATGCTTTGCCTCCAATTTTCCCTTGGATAGGTTTAACCACCTGCGCTTATCATAGGTCGAACAAGATGCTATCTTGCGGGACCATTCAGCCAGATCTGGGACCTCGTTCGGCAACCAAGGAATCGCTACAAAGAATTAAATAGAAAGATGCCTTTATGGAGCCTGCCTCCGCTATGGACAAAGAGATAAAGATACATGTATGCCACTTACATTTGACCGAGTAGATCGACGCTAATGGTAGGGGACCAAGTGGATCGATGATGCAGAGTTATGAAGCCCCGGTAATGCAGCGGCCGATATAACCTAACAAGATGGTGTGGGTGAATTCGAGCCCGGCCTTATCCGCAAAGTACCTTATTGCCAGCACTATCTTCCAAAGGGATGGGTGAGCCTGCACCAGGGTAACCTGATATCTCATACAAAATTCAAGCACGACCCTATCGGGGGGACCCGACGTAAAAGGATGCATATACACGCTTTCAAAAACCCCTCAACATGGGTCATGATACTCTCTTTCGGGGAAGGTACATGCAGTACCACTCCTTCTCCCCATCCACAATATTTTCTAATCATCTCAAGGTGGTCCTCCCTTATTGAGGAGATGAAACTAGATGCATGCTCCCGATGCCCTTGAACATTGGGAGGTCTCTCCAACGTAAAGTCTCTCCTCGAGACAAAGCACCTCGAGGCCGTCTTACCAGATACCGGTGGTGTACCACCGACTGGACACGGAACAGAGGTAGAGCTCCCCTCTCATTGATAGGCGGATGTCGATGTAGCAGTCATGGCTACGGTAAAATAGGAAGAGGAGGATGAAGATTTGGGCAAAGGCTTTGAGTTGAAACGACGGGAGAACTAGCACAAAGAACAAAGTTGTATGGAAGAAATAGTTACTCAGAGTAGAAGAATCTCCCTTTGAGAAGTAAGCGAGTGAATATATAAAGGCGGGTAGTGACTGCTCGCCTACCCAAAAGACCAATTAATTCTAGCCATGACAGCCTCACCTTTTTGGGAAATGTACTGGCAGGACCATCCCGGGGGTCCCATTATCAGGTCGCATGGGCGTTGCTATCACGCAAAATTCGGGAGGTATCGAGACCTCAATATTTTCCTTCTATCATAAGCATCGGCCCCAAAGTCGTAAGAGCCACTTTCGAGGTATAACCCGATCTTGGGGTCCCCGATTATTCCAAGTATGAGCTCTAAAGAGCCAACATCAAAATTCGAAGGCAAACTCTGCAATAACAATGGAGCATAAAGAATGGAAAGACTTGAAGCAAAAATATTCTGTTGCGTTACCAAAAAATATATTTACATGGGGCGTCTTTGCAAGACTTGTTTCCCCGGAAGTACACACCCAAAAAGAAAGAAGAATAGCAAAGACGATGTGGGACTGCTCTTCATCTCCACTACCCTCCGAACCATCTCCGAGATATTCATCCAAAGCGACTAAGAGCTCCCAGTTTTCCTATGATACAGGCTTTCTCGACATCAGTTGAGAGATCGGAACCTTTGGCACTGGCTTCCTTTAAGACTTGCCTCCTCGCCTTTGCACTAGCATGAGCGACAACTCGAATCAGTTTTTGCTCAGCCTTCACCGATACACTTCAGGCTATTTGATTCATAGTGGCGGTGTCCTTTAGATAAGTAGCAACGTTTCCTTTGACCTCGGACTTGGTCGCAGATAGCACAACAATCTCTTTTCGAGCATTTTGGAGAAGACCCTGGGTCGATGCCAATTCCGAGGTCACTACCTCGTTTCTCTTCCTCAGCTTGAGGATCTCCCCATTCTTCTGCCCGATCTACAAAAGAAAAGGTAAATCAGCAAACATTGAATTATGGGAACGATGAACGGATTTACGAATAACGAATTACCTGCTCCGCAAGGCTAGCCCTTTCTCTGATCACTCCATCCAAACTTGCCTGAAGTTCACTCGGCTCCTTCTCCTTTCGAGAAGAGGAGGCCTCCAACTCCTTCAGTCCAGAGACGAGTTTCTCGAGCTTCTTTCCACGACATGAAAGCTCGTCTCGGAGCCTAGAGAGGGTGTGATCGTAAATCTCCTTTACTATGGTGAAACAGAAGAGTCGAAAAAATAAGGAAAAATGCTTGAGACTAAAAAAATCATACATGAACAACCATCACCTGACATTGGAACTTCTCCGCTGCCTCAATAGCTGGAAGCACCGAGATCAATGTCCTTGCTGGCATTGTCAATGTAATCAAGGAAGTCGCCAAACGCACCTCCCCCTTTGGGAGGACCCCCAATGTTGGCAGCATTCGGGTCCTGAGCGTCCCTTATTTCCCCAGAGGAGAACTGAGGGCCAAAATTAAGGCCATATAGGGAATCGATGTCACCAAGAGGAAACTCCTGCCTCGAAAAGCTCCAGGCCCAAACCCTTTGGGACTAGCAGCAACGGTCTCCCTAGTGGGGGATGCACCACATTCAGCCACTGGATCAGGGACCACATTCACACCCTCCTTGAGGGTCTCCATCACACGGGACTGATCTAAATCGGCCATTCCCGATTCAGCAGCCTTCGGTTGGGGCACTTGCGGGACTCCCGTGCCCGAACTCGTTCTTTGTACCAAACGGTAATGGCCCTCATCATCATCTTCATCCCTAGTGCCGGGACATGCTCCGAAAGTTGAAGCTGAGGTCCCGGTGGTAGCTCGAGGCATGCGTGATTTAGGTTTCTTTGCCTCAGGAGAATCAACAGCCGCCTTATTCTTCCTTGTCTTGCCCTTAGCGGGCTCTAAAGTCTCCATCTCACCATCGAGAGGCAGTCTTATCTGCACAACATCGCCAAGGCCTATACAAATAGTGTGGCCGAAGATTATCAATACTAAGGATACGAGGGAGAAGTAGAAGATTAAGATATAGGTGGTAAGAAGAACTATACCATGATTCTTGGCCAGCTACCACATTTTAGCCAGGTTGGGCCAAGACCGGATGAGATACGGGAACAAAGTATCCAACCGCCTAATCCATCCCGACAGATCCTGAACTACTTCGGGATGCCAAGCCGTAGCTGCCAAACCAAGGGGAGATCATTTTTTGGAAGAGAGGCATAAAGATCACATAGTATGCACAAAGGAAAAATACTTACATTGTGTATTCTACTTCTCCGGGAATGGCATCTTCCCGGCCGGGATGATGTCTGAGGTCCTTAATCAGATGAACCTGCTCATCCACCCTCGATCCTTGTCCTCATCGGTGCTCGAGAAAAATAATTTTTTGGACCGGTGGTGAAGCTTAATCAAACCTAGATAAAATCGAGGGCTATAGAATCTGACCAGATAGTCGAGGGTAAAGGTCTCGCCCTTGACCCCATTGGAGAAGTGGAGGAGAATGTAAACTATCCTCTAGAAAGACGAATAGATTTGACCAAGCGTCACTTGTACTTATCGCAGAAATCAAGAATAACCAAATCTATCTCCGAGGAAGATGGTTTAGAATAATCAATCGGACCTAGAGTGAACGAGTAAGTATATACATAAAGGAAACCAGCTTTCTGATCCGTTATGCTCTCGTTAGAGCGGGGGATCTCAACCAGCATTGCCTCCTCCTATCAACAGTCTTCCTTCACTTTCTTTATTTCGGGCACAACGCTAATATATCGAGACACATGTTTGCATTGGCCCGGTGTAGATGAAGGTTTGTCGACGGTGAAATCCTTCATTATGTCGAACCCGATAGGAGTACATTGTTCAATGGTGGGTATCACTTTGGACTTTCCTTTGGATGATCAGGATGAAGAGGCAACCTCGTCTTTCTGAGGAACTGTCTTGGAAGTTCTAGACATCATGGTGGTAAAACTTTTCTGAGAAAGTAGGCAAAGGATCAAGAACGGAAGAAGAAAGAATGCGAAAAGGTATGGGTTTGGCCTTGAAAATTTGAAGATGTTGAGAAAGTATGAACTATCAAATGATTTATGCATTTATAGGAGCCGTGTGGGCAGGGGAAAGGATGAACCAATAGCGTTTCATGAGCTTTTCGATAGTTATATTTGATGGCTACCCTTGCGTGACTTTTTGATTATGGCATTTTACGCTCTGATTGACTGATGTCATAGTAATGATGCTTGTCACACCTCTTTTTTACCTACACCTCGAAAGGTGGGCTCCTGACTGCTGACTTGGAATGTATTCCCTGCTCTCCAGGTGGGCTCCTGACTGCTGAACCTGAAATACATTCCCTACTCTCTAGGCGGGCTCCTGACTACTGACTTGAAATGTATTCCCTGCTCTCCAGGCGGGCTCCTGACTGCTGAACTGAAATGTATTCTCTGCTCTCCAGGTGGGCTCCTGACTGCTGACTTGGAATGTATTCCCTGCTCTCCAGGCGGGCTCCTGACTTCAACAAAATAGACAAAAACAAAGAAAATTTTTCTACCCCAGTTTGGGTATCTGGGCACATATGTAAATGTAAAACGAACCACATTACCAAATATCAATAAGAACTTGAAAACTAAAACTTGAGTTATACTCCTTTGTTCTCCAGGTGGGCTCCTGATTGCTGACTTGAAATGTATTCCCTGCTCTCCAGGCGGGCTCCTGACTTCAACAAAATAGACAAAAACAAAGAAAACTTTTCTGCCCCAGCTTCGGTATCTGGCCACATATGTGAGTGTTAAACTGAATCATATTACCAAATATTACTAAGAATTTGAAGGCTAGGTCCTATTATCCAGGGGTCCTAACAACTCTTAATTAAACGATAATTTTAAATCTAAGTTATATCTTCTAAAAGTGTGACTTATTGTAAGTTTTGCTATCCAAGCAAGTTTTAAAACTACATCTCATTATCTATGAGGGTCCTGAAACTCGAAATGAAGTCTTGTCCTAAAAAATAACATACATCTTGTGATCTAATGGAAATCTTAAAACTAGGTCCCATTATTCGGGAAGGGGGGGATCCTGAAAACTCCTAATTGAATTCTATCTTAAACATGCAAACTTTGAAACCAATTTACTTTCCTCTATGCTATTCATGATTGTTTTGAATTTTAACTAAGCCACATTTTCCACGAAGGTCCTGAGAGTTTACGGTCAAACCTGTCTTGTGCTTGCTTTTCCTTGTGGAGGGTTTCTCCGAAACAAATGAAATTTTCTGCCCCTGATTCAATCAAAGAAAAATCTTGTCAGTTTAAAATGTGGTGGTTGGTTTGTATCCTTGACCTTGAGGGAGATTGCTCCTTTACTTCCCATGATAACTGATTTCCACTCGAGGACCTTGATTGTCTATGGACTAACCACTTTCTCTGTCATCCTTATTAAAAAAAATACCCTTTCTCCGTTCAGACCCAATTCCCTTTATCTGTTGCATTGCTCATGAACTGACATTTACCAACCTTTGTGTTTCACCGAAAATACCTTTGATCTATCTACCTAACACCCTCCATCTGTTGAATCGTTCTCTTGTGTTGACATGAATTCCAAAGCACGTTAATTGCCATCCACTTAGTGCGCATGTTGTTCCTTCTTGACATAAATCACTAGCCTTGGCCTTGAAGTCTATTGTTCCCTCACTCGTCATGATAACTTTGATTTCTTCTTGGAATACCTTGCTTGTCACTGGTTAAACACTTTCTTTGTTGATCTTATCACAGAGAATACCTTTGACCCGTTCACCCAACATCCTCTATTTGTTGCACTGTTCACGAATTGAAATATACCAAACCTTTGTATTTCTCATGGACTCCAAAGCATGTTGATTGCGACCAACTCAGTGCGCTTGTTGTTCTTTCCTAAGTTATGCCACTTTGATGTGCTGGCCAGATCCTGTTTTGTGCAGTTGGAAAGCTGGTGGCAAATTTTGAAGTCATTTCTCACTTATTCTGACCAAACAGACTCAGGAAGAAGAAGAAGTAAACAAGACAAAAGGAACAAAGTAAAGGACAAAGGAAAGAGATGATTCCTAATAAGAAAACTACAAAGTAGAAACCTATCGGATGTGGATACCAACTCTAATGACCATGACATGCACATGTTGATTAAGTGGCCTAATCTGTCAAACAAGTCTGATGTTCAACTCTTGTTATACCCCTGAACCATGAAACTAAACTTCAATGCTCCGATTATCCAATCTGATTCACAATCCTTATTCAACTTGTAGTGCCCGAAGGGTTTTCACCATCAAATCTCTCTCATTATGTTCTTTCTCTCAACTTACCGTCGCCTTACGGTTCCCGCGAGGGTTTTCACCAATAAGACTCTCTCATTTTTGGATTTCTCTCAGCTCTCGTCACCCTATGGTGCCCGTGAGGGTTTTCACCAATAAGGCTCTCTCATTTTTGATTCTTTTTCCTGTTTGGACCAGAGTGTTGCCCCTGATATGAATCACCTCTACCTGCTCGACTTGGCATTTCTCGAAGACTGATTGGAAGGTCTTTCTTTGGACTGTAATGTGGGCTTTTAGACGGGGTTAGAAAGAAAGGATATAAAAGGCTCAAAACGATTCAAATGGGTTAAAAATTACAACTTTCGGAATCGGACTTCTTGCAACAACTGCAACTTTTGCCCCAGTTTCTTTGCTTGGGGACTTTTCGATTTTATTTTGATGGGACCGAACCATGAGGCTGCCTACGTATCCTTAAAAGGAATCAGGTTGAATGTAGTTCATGTCATAGAAATTACTTTGTTGTTGTGATTTTCTCTTTTCTTTTTCTTTTCTCTTTTTTCCTTCTTTTATTTTTGTTGTTGTTTTCTTCTCTCTTTTTTTTCATTTTTTTTCTTTTCTTCTTTTTACTTTTCTTCTCTCTCGTTTCATTCTTTTTCTTTTCTCTTTTTCCTTTACTCATCTTTCACGCTTGCGTTTCTGAACTTTGCTACTGATTCCAAATGAGGGGTATGAAAGAAAATAAATGAGGCTCAAAGGGGTAACGAAGGATAAAGTGTGTAGATAGCAGAACAAAATGCCTTCGTCATTCCAATCTTCAAAACATGCCAAGTACAAACAACACAATTAAACTAACCAAGGAAAACATTTGTAACACCTTTTGATTGTATCAGACTTGATAACCATATCCACACATTCGCCTTCTACATCTGTTAAATACAAAGGATCATTGGACAACACTCTCGTTACCACGAACGGCCCCTGCCAATTTGGGGAAAACTTGCCTTTAGCTTCAACCTGATGCGGTAGGATGCATTTCAATAGTATTTCTTTTTGTTCTATCTGCCCCAGTTTCACAGAATTCGGGCTTGAAGTGATCTCAAAATGCCTTTACTTATTTCGCTCAGATGTCCCAATCATCTTCAAAATTGTTTCATTCAGCTTCATGACTAAATTAACTTTTTAATACCAAGCTGAGAATTACGCATGCATGTCATGTTACTAGAGTCAACAGGAAAAGAACTATAAGAGAAAAGAGAACTAAACGAAAATGACTAGAAATCACAGAAAATAGAAAATTGCATTAGACAGATGGTGAAAGGCTTTGGACAACAAAACAAACAAACTAAACTGGGGTTACGAACCTAGAACAAACCTAGACAATGCTAAACAAGTTACTATGACTAAACAAACTAGGCAAAATAAAAGGATAGAAAGGTTTGAGTCACAAGACAATATCCGGATTACAACCCTGAAATAACCCGGACAACAGAAATGACAACAAAATAAACTACCAAAAACTCCTCCCTGGCTAACCAAGAAAAGAGCGTCTTTCCAATCATCAAACTCAACATCTTAGCCACTGACTTCTGCATCAACAATACTAGGACCTTCACACGTCTCCATCACATTGTTCTTAACAGATTGCCTTTGGGTTCCCTTTGCCTGCTCTTTCTTAGGATAAACCTCTAATAGCGCTGAAATCTTGGTAGCACATGGACCTCCGAGGCTCCCAGAAGTATTCTCACATTCCTTTTCAAAATAAACCATACCCACCATATGTGTCTCATTATGCACAGGCGATGGACATTGGCTAGTGACTGGTGTATCTGGATTTTGCACGACAATGTCGCCTGCATCAATAAGCTTCTGAATCACATTCTTCAGATTCCAACACTTCTCTATGTCATGCCCCGGGGCATCTGAGCAATAGGCGCACCTTTGAGAAAAATCAAACTTCTTTGGAAGAGGGTTTGGCATTTTTATCTAGGTCGGCTTCAACATGTCCAATTTCCTTAGCCTTTGGAACAGACTGGCATATGACACTCCCAATGGAGTGAATGTTTTCTTCTTCTGTAACCTCTTGTTCTTAAAGTATTGACTGGGCCGGAAACCTGATCCAGGGGATTTTCGATAGGCTCGTGGGGGTAGATAGGCATTTTGTGGAGCTGGGTACTAGGAGAGTGATGTACGACTTTGGGAGTTCTATAGAGAGAAGTGGCATTGGGGAGGATCATCTGGTGCATAAGGATATCCACGGGGACGATGTTGAGGCTGAAAGTGTTGATCGGGAAAGCCCATTGGATCATCTTTTCTGTTTCTCTTTCTTCCACCCAAGTTTACTGGGATGTTCTGAATGTTTTTCGAACGACTTATGATTTTTCCTGACTTGATTCCCTCTTCTATTAGCTCCCCCATTTTTAACACAACATTGAAAGGCTTCCCCAGGCCCAAGATTAAATGACTGAAGTAGGTGGGCCCCTGAGCTTGTAGGAAAAGCTCAACCATTTCTTCTTCACCAATCGGGGTATTGACTCGAGCAGCCTGCTCCCTCCATCTGAGCCCAAACTCTTTAAAGTTTTCCTCCGGCTTGTTTTCCATTTTAGATAGGGAGGAGTGGTCTAGGGTAACACCCGATCTGTATTGAAAGTATCGAACAAAACCTTGAACCATGTCACCCAATATGGCCACTTACCAACATCTTGGCGATTATGCCATTCCAACGCTGCCCCAGTCAGGCTCTCACTGAAGTGCACCATCAACAAATCATCTTTCTCGCCAACACTTCTCATTTTACTGCAATAATCCCTCAAATGGGCTACCGGATCCCCACACCCATCATACAAGTTAAACTTTGGCACTTTAAACCCCGTAGGTAGATGAACGTCAGGGGACATAGACAATTCTTTGTAAGACATGCTACCCTGGACTCCTGTTCTTTGCTTGTTCTTTAAGGACTATTCTATACCTTTCAGCCTCCTGGGTATCCCATCTCGCCCCTTTCTTCCTGTGAACTTTTCATTTTCAACATGAGGCTCATCCCGCGGGCCCTTCTTGTATGAGTTAGGAACCTTGTGGGAAACCTTTGAGGGGTAATATTGGGCATCATGAGCTTTGAGTGGGTGTTCATTGTTGGGGATGGTGGATAAGACAGGAGGACAATTTTTGGGAAAGGTAATTGGAAGATAAGTGACGGAGCTACTAGGGTTGTTGGGAAATCCATAATAAGCGGGTGGATCTGGAGAGTATGGGGGATCATCTGGCACTGTGACCGGTGTTTGGGTAAGGGTAGTATTTAGGAAGCTAGGTGGTGGCGGGGGTGGTGCCTTCCCAGTCATCCAAGCCTGATACATGTCTGGCATGTATTGTGTTAACATCTTTACCTCTTCAACCAACCCATTATCCTGTTCAAACAACTACTTTCGGGCACCGGTATCAACCAACTCAGTTCTGTTGTTGTCTGCCATTGCCTTTTGACCTTATGTTATAGAGAAGAGTTACCACTTTAGAAAAACCACAAACCAACCACCCTTCTGCTATGAATATAACAAAATGAAGCCATCACATTAGCGTTAGGGCATTTAACATAAGATAAATCTCACTTTATGTGCAATGTACCTAGCCACAATTATCGGTTCTAAAATGACTTCGAGGGTACAACGGTCAGTTGGCATCATCCCAATTTGTTCATTTAAATCCTTTCTTTTCTTTTCTTTGCTAGCACCTCTTGTCTTGCCCATTTTCCTTCATTTCGCTTTTTTTATCATCACTCTTTTCTTTCTCTTATATCTCACATCCCACAATTTCTCATATCTAACATAAGAGCTGTCACACCTCCTTTTTACCTACACCCCCGGAAGAAAGTATATAAGGAGTTTTTCCAATTAAAGGACAATCGAAACGAGATTTATTGTTAAAAGATTTAGAGTCGCCACTTGGGAAATTTATGGTGTCCCAAGTCACCTGTTAAATCCCGAACCGAGGAAAAGCTTGACTCTATTTAACAGTACGCAAACCAGAAATCCGAGTAAGGAATTCTGTTAACTCGGGAGAAGGTGTTAGGCATTCCCGAGTTCCGTGATTCTAGCACGATCGCTCAACTGTTATATTCGGCTTAATTATCTAATTTTAAACCATTTTGAACCTATGTGCAAATTTTAGTTCATTAACAACTTTTAATCATTTTTAAGAAGATTCAACGCTATTTAAAACATGTCTTGGACCATGTCACATAAATGCACCCGCAGTCTACGACACATTTTATTTAACGTTGTTGAGATTTGGTTTTGGGTCACATAAATGCGCAGCCGTGTTTATGACATTTATGTATCGAAACCGTACCACGGTAAACCGTACCCATAGCCACGATATTTAATAATAATCGCGCCTAAAGCAACTACGCGTTAGCAAGTTTGCGAGGTCCATGGAAATTTGCTAAATGGCGCGCCTCGATTTCTAAGGATTCAAAAGAAATAGTTAAATGATGGCGGCGTATTTGGAATTTTATTTGGCTGTCACACCTCCTTTTTACCTACACCCCGAAAGGGGCATATAAAGGAGTTTTTCCAATTAAAGGACAATCGAAACGGGATTATTTTTATTTAAAATTCAGAGTCCCCACTTGGGATAATTTATGGTGTCCTAAGTCATCGGTTCAAATCCCGAATCGAGGAAAGATTGACTTAGTATTACAGTCTACGAACCAGAAATCCGGGTAAGGAATTCTGTTAACCCGGGAGAAGGTGTTAGGCATTCCCGAGTTCCGTGGTTCTAGTACGGTCGCTCAACTATTATAATTGGCCTATTATCTGATTTTAATACATGTTTTCGCCTATGGTTAAATTTTAACTTCACCGCTTTTATTTAAATATTTTTTGGAAGATTCAACGTCATCTAAAACACATCTTGAACCACGTCACATAAATGCACCCGCGATCCACGACACATTTTATTTAACGTTGTTGAGATTTGAATTTGGGTCACATAAATGCACACCCGAGTTTAGATTTACGTATCGTGACCATGCCACGGGGACCGTACCCATAGCCACGATAATTTATTATTAATCACGCCTAAAGCAACCAACGCAGTTGAATTATTTTCCTAATCTTTGAGATTGTTGTGATGCCAAATTTATGAACAAGATATTATTGGGTCAAATAGGCTAGCTAACATGATCTATTACTTGGCTAGATTCTTTATGGTCCAAAACTCACCTTATGGCCCATTCTTATTCCTTGACAAGAAAGAAACAAGTCCAATTTTTCTATCTACCTAATTAAAAACATTTACTCAAGAACTAAGACCACATACATCACAATCGAAATAAAATTAATTAAAACAATTTAAATGAAAAACTAAAACATGTTACTCAAACAACGTAGAATCACAAATTAACCAACACGCGCATCAAGCTATCATAACATAATAAAATGAGAATGAAAATTGAGAAATGGACTTTAATTTGATGAACAAGAGCTGAAAATTGCAAATCAATCGGGCTAAACAAAGCAAAAATTCTTGGATCGGAACACCAAAATTATAAACCCAAACCTCGATCAAAATTATAAACCCAAACCTCGATCGGCAACATGCACTCGAAATAGAAATGGACTCGCTATCAAGCGTGGAATCCAAGCTAATGGAGGATCTGATTTCCCAAACCGAACCCCCTTTTGCACACTTCAACGTCCAACTTATGCTTCTATTAGCATAACTCCATGGAAATTGGAGGGTTGAAGGATGAGTAGTAGAAAACATGACTCCATAGCATGTCCGCATAGATTTGCTGGAGCCATGACTAAAATCCTGGGAAAACGTGATTATTGAAGCCAAAGGAATCAAAATTCAAACGCCGTCTTTTGGACTCATAAAACCTCCAAATATTTCATCCAATAGTTTGTAGTATTACTGTTAAAGAACTGAGTCTCATAGAGAAAGGCGTGCAAGCTACTGCTCGTTCTCTTTTGAGTTCGAGAAAAATCCTTTTCTTATTTTAGTGGTTTAAATTCTGGGAAAGCTAGGTGAAAGAATTTGGGAATCATTAGGAAAGCAAATACATGTATAGAAATTAGAAAGCAGTAGAGGGGAGATGACTAATTTCAAAGGAGCGTTATTTTAGAGGCCTAGGAATTTTGGATCTCCCAAGATGATGGCTGTCGTTGTCCTTGTCTTAGTCTAAGTCTAGGAATTGAAAACTTGGGGGTAGGGTTTCTATAATTGGGTATTTTATATGGGAGTGGGAAAGACTCCAAAAATTATTAATTAAAACCATAACTAAATTCCTTTAATATAAGATAACTATACTACATGATGCAAAAATAAATTCTAATTAATTAAACTAAACTATATTAAAGCATGAAACTATTACATATTTCTTTTGTATTTTAAAGATTATATAAAGATAAAATTAAGGTACTATTTTTTGTATATTTTTTTTACTTTATGAAAGGTACATAAAATAAAAAATATTTTTTTGTAATTTTCATTTCCTTGTAGTAAAATAAAGTAAACGAGTAAAAATGAGTTGAAATAGCTATATTAAGCCTAAATTAAATATTTACGTGCTAAAATATGAAAAATCTTGGGGAGGGTCAAAAATCACATGTCTACAATGCTTACGGAGTAGGGGATCAAGATTGTTTCCTATAACCTTTTCTAGGAAACACAGGGACTATCTGTATATAGTGGAAACCGACGGCTCTATTTTCACGAGCATCACAACATCTCGAGGGCTTCCAATGATCGATTACAAGAATTCTCGACAGTTCGACTTTGAGACAATGTAAGTAATGACCAGCCCCGAGACAATGTTAATCATCAGTCTCGGTGGATCAAGGAGGAGTTCCTAAGGCACGTGCGTATGGCAGGTCAGATCTAGTGGACTAGCCCAAAAGGCGAATCAAGGCATTAAATGGCTGTACTAGCCCCATATCTTTATAATTAATTCATTTGTACTATGTTGGGTCCCCCCCCCCGCCCAATATATAAACGGGATCGCTTTCATTTTGTATCAGTCGAGCATCCAAATGGCTCCCTATGAGTCATTATATGGTAGACGATGTCGATCGCTGGTTGGATGGTTTGAGATGGGGAGGCTCGGTTATTGGGTACAGATTTGGTACAGGATATTTTGGATAAGGTTAAAATTATTTAGGGTAGACTTCGCACAGCTAAGACCAGGCAGAAGAGTTATGCTGACCGTAAGGTTCGAGATGTTGCATTCATGGTCGGAGAGAGAGTGTTGCTCCATGTGTCACCCATGAAAGGTGTAATGAGGTTTGGAAAGAAGGGAAAGCTAAGCCCTATATATATCAGACCTTTTGAGATTCTTTAGAGAGTTTGTAAGGTGGCTTATAGACTCGTATTGCTACCTAGTTTGTCAGCAGTTCATCTGGTATTCCATGTGTCAATACTCCGGAAGTATCATGGCGATCCGTCCTAGATGCTGGAATTTCAGCTCTGTCCAGTTGGACAAGGACTTGACTTATGAGGAGGAGCTGGTGGCTATTCTAGCCCGGCAGGTTCGTCAGTTGAGATCGAAGAGTTATCCTTCAGGTCGAGTGCATTGGAGAGGTCAGCCTGTCGAGGTAGCTACTTGGGAGTCCAAGTTAGACATGCGAAGTAGATATGCCCACCTTTTCACCAACTCAGGTACTTTTCTATGTTTGTTTGAGGACGAACGCTTGTTTTAGAGGCGGAGAATGTGATGGCCCGAAAGTTCATCTTAATATTTAGAACCCAATTCTATGCTATTATGCTTTAAAAACCTTATTTTATCCCTGCTCGATTTGCGTGCGCAGTCCGGACATGTTTCCAAGAAGCTTTTATGTTAAAAGTTAATAAAAAAAAAAGAATTCTTGCCTAAAAACTTCATATGAGTTGACTTCGGTCTATATTTTTGGAAAACAAACCTAGATTCATGTTTTGACGGTTCTGGTGGGTCCGTATTGTGATTTGGGACTTGAGCGTATCCCCGAAATCGAATTCGAAAGTCCCTAGTCCAAGATATCGGACTTTGTCGAAATTTGAAAGTTAAAGGCTTAATGAAATGGAAATGGGTGACCAAGGTTTGACTTTTTGGATATCGGATTTGTATTTTTGTTTCGGAACCCGGTATAGGTCCAATACCATATCTATGACTTGTCTGTGAAATTTGGTGAGAAATGGAGTTGGTTTGAAGTGATTCAGACGTTCGGTTGTGAAAATAGAAATTTCAAAGTTTTCTTGAAAAGTTCATTTGATTTGGTGCAAAATTCGTAGTTCTAGGTATTATTTTGGCGATTTGATCACGTGAGCAAGTTTTTATGATATTTTTTGACTTGTGTGCACTTTTTGTTTAGATCCCCAAGGCTCGGGTGAATTTCAGATAGGCTACGGAGTGAAATTTGACTTGGAAAACGTTGTTGGTGTTTCAGATTTTGTTGTAGGCCTTTAATCTCGCATTTGTGAGATCAGGCATCGAATTTTCCTCTGAGGGGTTTGCATTTGTGAGCTACTCATTGCAAATGCGAAGAGTAGCTGGACCACCAAAAGCTCGCATTTGCGAGGCTAAAGTTCGCATTTGCGAACTTGTCCTGTACGCTTTTGCGAAGGTAGAGTCGCATTTCGACTCAGTGCTATTTTGAGAATCTTCGCATTTGGGAAGGAAAGATTGCATTTGCGAGGGGTGCAAGTTCACATTTGCGGCTATCTTATCGCATTTGCGATCACTGCGATTTCTGAAGGAGTTCGCAAGTGCAACCTCTTTCTCACATTTGTGATGCTCGCAAATGCGAAGATGGTATCGCATTTGCGACATTTGCAGCTGGTAAAACTTGACTTAGACGGGAATTTTTCTGATTCTTCAAAATTTTCAAAACAAGAAACCCTATAGGTGATTTTACAAAGACCATTTCTTCTTCAAAATATTGGTAAGTGATTCTAACCCATCTTCTTTCAATCTTTCATTACATTTCACAAATCTTCAACCTAAAATACAGAGTTTTCATGGTGGAATTGGGGAGTTTTGGGTAGAAATTAGGGATTTGGTAAATTGGGGATATACACCTCAAATTGAGGTCGGATTCTAATACAAATTGCATAACCAGGCTCGGGGTGAATGGGTAATCGGATTTTGCTTCGAATTTCGCGTTGGGACCAAGCGAGCCCGGATGTTGACTTTTGTTGACTTTCTCAATAATGACCTAAATTGAATTCCTTAGAATCATGGGTAGTTCCTAAGGCTTAATTTGAATTGTTTGGTTGGTAAAGTGCTAGATTCTATTTGTTCGGATGCTTGTTTAAAAGTCAAAACGGTGGTTGAGCTTTGAGTTCGTTCTTTGGAGCGAGGTAAGTGTCGTGGTTAACCATCACTTGAGATATTAGGACTTATTTGTCTATTTACTATGTGTTTAGCTGTTGGGTGCAACATATAGGTGAGGTGACGAGTACCAATGCATTTTTGTAGGGTAAAGCATACGGGTGGGACTTGGTTTCTTACAATTATTGCTTTCCTTTAATCATGTTATCCATGTTTAGACTAGTATAATCAAGTTGATCGTTCTTATCATGTTTATGGATCTTTTGTTGATAATTGAATTTTGATTTTAAAGTTGAGGTTGGTATTGTGGAACCAAATGTTGAAGTAAGACTTGTTCTTATTATTTCTATCTCCTTGTTGGCTTTTGTTCATTGTTTTATAGTAAGGGAGAGTGTTAATGCACGAAGGGTGATGCCGTGCCTTGTTGTGAGAGAGTAAAAATCACGAAGGGTGATGTCGTGCTATATTGTGAGTGTTAATGCATGAAGGGTGATGTTGTGCCATGTTATGAGAGTTAATGCACGAAGGGTGATGTTGTGCCATTTCTATTGATTATATGGTGAGGTTGAGAGTAAAAGCACGAAGGGTGACGTCGTGCATTTTCCTTTACTGTGTTTACTTGTTATTATTGGTTCAAGGTATATTGGTTGATCAAGCTCTCATTACTGTTGTGATTCTCTATCTTGAAATCCCCTCAGCTTGTTCCCCCTCCCGATATTACCTGTCTATCTTTTACTTGTCATCATTTTGTACATATACTGTTAAATTACAAGGTTTATTATGTGGGTGTCTTATCATAGCCTCGTCATTACTTCATCGAAGTTAATCTCGATACTTACCAGTACATGGGGTCAGTTTTATTGATACTATACTGTACTTCTGTGTAGATTTTGGTATTGGTCCCAACTGATCGAGAGGCATAGCATCTCAGACTAGTTCATCGGAGACTCAAGGTAGATCTGTCGGCATTTGCAGACCTTGAAACCCCTATCTATGTTTTCTAATATTACTGTTTCTTTCACTCATACAATTATATTCCTTTCAAACTTTTATTTGTAGTAAAATCTTAGAAGTTCGTGAATTATGACTCCAGATCTGGGTGGTAGTAAATATTGAAGTTTTTATAATATTCTGCAAACTCTGTTTTAGCTTATGTTTAGCTTAATTAATTATGTTATAAAAGGTGTACTGAAGTTGGTTTGAAAAATCTCTAACGTTGGCTTGCCTAGCAAGTGAAATGTTAGGCGTCATCACAGTCCAAAGGTGGGAATTTCGGGTCGTGACAGTTTTGCAACCTCCATCTTGAGGGAGCATATTGTAATATCATGTGTCATGCATGCGATTAGTTAGTTAAGCTGTTAAGAGTGGTTAGAGTTGTTAATGTAAGTTAAGGGTAGATTAGTCATTTTACATTCATTAATCTTCTTCTTCTTTAGTTCCTTGTATATAACGATGTTGAAGATCAATAGAACAATGGCTTTGACCATTTTCTAATTCACTGACTCTCTCTCTCTCTCTCTCTCTCAATTGCTTCTAGAATCATCCTCCATTAAAGCTCTTAGACGATCCTTGCATTTCAACAATGTAAAAATTCTGTTGCTAAGTTTCAGAATTTTTTTCTTAAAAATTTGGTTATTTATGTTAAATGTTTCGTATTCAAGCGATAGTGAAAGTACTTCTGTTTTTCATATGGTCATTTCCTGCAATCCAAAACAGCTGGCTACTATGCCTGAAATTAGTCAACGAGACATAATGGAAAGTTTGTAATATTCCATTTGTTAACGCCATTAAACTATTACTACCTAATTATGTAAGCTGAGGAATCAGTTCTTAAATCAACCAAAGTGAAAGGCCGATCGAGTTGCATAACGAACTAGATAAATTAAGGAACCCAGTTAATTTTTTTCTTTCTTGAACCCAGTTGATTCAATATGAGATACATTCATAATTAAATATAATGCAGGAACAGTGAATCATGCAAGCCCTAAAAAGCTAGCCAAGCCACCGTCATCATGTTTATTCAAAACCATTATTATTCCCGCACCATAGTTCATTTTACCTAATAATTTTGCAAAAAATTTCTGGATATCCAATAATAATTGTTCCATAATAACAACAAGTCTATATAGGGATAAAATCGAAGAGCCCAATTTTACGATCATTACGTCTTTCCGTAGTTTCACCTCGAAGGCCCGGGGGCACAGTTTGAGGTTTCGACCTCGAGGGTTCTTTATGTCCGACCTCGGGGCAGCTTAAATCTATGGTTATCATGGATAAATGGGAAGTTCCCTAGGCACGTGGTCAAAGTTGACAACACCTACAAGAATAGTACCTGTCTGTACCAGACTGCTAAGTAGTTGTACCAGCTACATTTCTTTGTAATAAATGCATATGTACTATGTTGGGATTCTACCTCCTATATAAAGGGGACTCTTGTTATTTTTTGCACACATAATACAAGAACATTTTCTGCTCTCTAACTTAAACACATTCTTCTTTGATTCTATTACTTACATTTATTGCTTACATTTATTGTGTTTCATTAATTGTTCTTTATTTATTACTCATTATTGATCATAAAGGACTCTTATCAAAGCTCCTAGAATTGTTAGACCTTCATTGGCCGGTCACAGCCTAATGCTTAGATCGACCTCGAGGCCCCGTATAGGCCAGCTCGAGGCCCCAAATCACAGCCACTCGATTTGCTCGACATACTGCCTTCAAGTTCTTATCACATTTTCTAGTCTCACACTTAGCATCTACTGCCTAACAACTAGCATAAAAATAAATCACGTATTTTTAGAACCACAAAATCAAATCTAATTGTAATTACAATTTTCAAGGTAAACAGTTTGGCGCCCACCGTGGGGCTAAAAATAATAGTGATTGTTTTCTTACTGGTTTGCTACATAACAAAAGTTATATTTCACACTTTTTCTTGCCCAAGAATATTTGATTTCAGGTCAAAATGTCTAACTTAGTGAACGCACATGAAAATAACGGTCTTGAGGACCATGGAGAGAATTGTGTAGCTGTTCCAGGTATTGGTGTACACACCACAAAACCCTGAGAGTGCACCAGAATCGATCCCCATGGGTACGGTCTCACACAACTCCCAACATGTTGATGTCAGTTCCCACATTGACAGGAGTACACGCTAAGAAAATCAACAGGAAACTCAGAAAATCCCACCCGGGAAGAAAGAGAGGCAGATAGGAGAAACGGATCGGGAAAACCTCAGCACGTCGTTCATATGATCATTGGGGGAACCGACATTTCCCAAGGACCCGTGATCAAATGGGTAAAAGTGTCTGCTGCAATGAAAGGGTTAATTTGGGGCTGCATGTCCGAAGACATCCTTGCATTCAACGAGGAAGATTTTGAGACCTTTACTCGACCACACAACGATGTGCTGGTAATTTCATTTATCTTGAATAACATTCAAATTAACCTCGTACTCGTGGATCTAGGTAGCGCAACCAACGTAATCAAGTCAAAGGTGGTAAAACTGCTCAGACTACTAGATCAGATCGTACCTACCTCCGGAGTCCTCAATGGCTTCAACATGGCCGGCGAAGCAACAAAGGGGGAGATCACCATTCCGGTCAATATGTCTGATGCTATTCAGGATGCCAAATTCCATGTCATCGGAGGTGACATGAGGTACAACACATTACTTGGCAGGCCGTGGATACACAACATAAGAGCAGTACCGTCAACTCTACATCAGATGATGAAGTTTCCGACCAAGGACGACATAAAGACAGGATATGGAGAACAACATGCGGCAAAAGAAATGTTCATGGTCCACTGGGAGGCATCAAATTCTATACACTCTACCTCGGAAGAGCCAGGAGGAAAACAAACCCCCGAGGACAATGAGGAAGATTTCCTCGCTCCCCGAACTTTCGTTGCCCCCAAAGAGTCGGATGCAACAAAGTCGACTATTAAAGAACTAGAGCAAGCTGTTTTGATCGAACATCTCCCAAATCAGAATGTATACCTAGGAACGGGACTAACCTCCGAACTTAGGAAAAAAATCCTTCAATTCCTTATTGATAGCATCGATTGCTTTGCTTGGTCCCATTTAGATATGACAGGAATCCCACTAGAAATAACCACCCATCGACTAAGTGTCGATCCCAGATTCAAACCAGGGAAGCAAAAAAAGAAACCCCAGTCCGAAATAAAATACGCATTCATCAAAGACGATGTAACAAAACTCCTCAAAATAGGGTCTATTAGGGAGGTAAAATATCCCAAATGGCAGGCCAATGTGGTGGTAGTTCCCAAAAAGGGAAATAAGTTAAGAATGTGTGTAGAATACAAAGACTTAAATAAAGTGTGCCCCAAAGATTCATTCCCATTGTTTAACATCGACTGCTTAATCTATGCCATGGCCGGTCATGAGACCCTCACCTTTCTCGACGGCTACTCAGGGTATAATCAAATTTAGATGAACCCCGGGGATAGGGAAAAGGCTTCGTTCATCACGAAATACGGTACATACTATTACAATGTAATGCCCTTCGGGCTGAAAAATGCGGGAGCCACGTACTAGCGCCTAGTTAATAAAATGTTCGAACATCAAATAGCTAAATCCATGGAAGTTTATATTGATGACATGCTAGTTAAGCCCCTGCGCGTAGAGGACCATTTGACTCATTTGCAAGAGACATTCAATATCCTCATAAGCTACAACATGAAACTCAATCCCGAGAAATGTGCCTTCGGAGTGGGTGTGGGCAAATTATTAGGCTTTATAGTGTCAAACAGGGGAATCGAGATCAACCCCGACAAAATCAAGGCCATTGAAGAGATCACGGTGGTAAGCAATGTGAAGGTCATGCAACGGCTGACCGGCCGGATTGCAGCCTTGGGCCGATTCATATCGAGGTCATCAGACAGGAGTCATCATTTCTTCTCCTTACTCAAAAAGAAGAACAACTTCGAATGGACTCCGAAATGGCAACGTGCCTTAGATGAGTTGAAGAGATATATAACTAGCCCACCTTTACTGCACACCCAAAAGGAGGATGAGATGTTGTATTTATACCTGGTCGTATCCAAGATAGCGGTAAGTGGTGTGCTAGTTCAGGAAGAACAAGGTACGCAATTCCCTGTTTAATATGTAAGTCGTACCCTGGGAGATGTCGAAACCAGGTACCCACACCTAGAAAAATTAGCTCTTGTATTAATAAGCGCATCGCGAAAACTGCAACCTTACTTTCAATGCCAGCATATTTGTGTTTTAACAACGTATCCTCTCCGGAGCATATTGTATAAGACCGAATTATCGGGTGGGCAAATGGGCCATCAAACTCGGGGGATATGATATCGAGTATCAACCCCGAACGGCTATCAAGTCCTAAATTCTGGCGGATTTTGTGGCTGACTTTTTGCCCTCCCTCGTACCCGAGGTAGAGAAGGAGCTTATACTAAAAACAGGCACATTTTTCGGGGTATGGATCCTGTTCACTGACAGTGCCTCGAACGTAAGAGGATTCGGACTCAGCATAGTTCTGAAACCGCCTACGGGCGACATAATCAGGCAATCAATAAAAAATGGAAGGTTGACTAACAACGAAGCTAAAGATGAGGCTACGATTGCAGGTTTGGAATTGGCCAAAGGCATAGGAGCTGAAGCCATCGAAGCAAGATGTGATTCCCTCATGTTAGTAAATCAGGTAAATGGGAGCTTCGAGGTTCGAGAAGACAGGATGCAAAGATACTTAGAAAAATCAAGTCATATTGCACTGCTTCAAAGAATGGACTTTGGTCCACATACCTCGAGAGCAGAATAGCGAGGCCGATGCCCTCGCAAACCTGGGATCATCTGTCGAAGAAGATGACCTATTCCCCGGGGCTATTGTTCAACTATCCAAATTAGTGATCGAGGAAAGTCATGCTGAGATCAACTCCACTAGCCTGACATGGGATTGGAAATAAATATATCGATTATTTGGAAAGTGGTAAACTACCCGCGGATCGAAAAGAGTCGAGGGCCCTGTGAACCAAAGCAGCCCGATTCTAGCTCAACAAAAATAGAACTTTGTACAGAAGACCCTTTGATGGCCCCCTGGCAGTATGCAGATTATGTGCTCCGAGAAATCCACGAGGGCACCTGCGTAAATCACTCCAGTGCCGATTCCTTAGTCCGAAAGGTGATCAAAGTAGGATACTATTAGGACAGCATGGAAAAGGACACCAAAGAATTCGTCCAAAAATGCAACAAATGCCAAAGATTTGCCCCAATGATTCATCAACCCGGTGAACAACTACATTTGTTCTTGTCATCGTGGCCGTTCATGAAATGGGGGATGGACCTCTACCAATAGAACCAGGAAAAGCTAGATTTATTTTATTTATGACTGACTACTTCTGAAAATGGGTGGAAGAGTAGGCCTTCGAGAAGATAAGAGAAAAAGAAGTCATTAACTTCATCTGGGACCTCATCATGTGCCAATTCGAGATTCTTTCCGAGATAACATGTGATAACGAGAAGTAGCTCATCGAAAGCAAAGTAATACAGTTCCTCGAGGATCACAAAATCAAAAGAATCATGTTGACACCCTATCACCCTTGTGCCAACGGTCAGGCTGACTCTACAAACATTACATCATTCAAAACATAAAAAAAGAAGTTGAAAAGCGCTCAGGGAAAATGGAGAGAAATATTACCCGAAGTGCTATGGGCATATCGAACAACTCCAAAATTTAGCACAGGAGAAATGCCCTTCTCTCTAGTATATAGTGCCAAGGCTTTGATACCAATCGAGGTGCGAGAGCGAAGCGCCAGTTTCGAACCACCGCCAAGAGCTTAAACCATGAGGCCATGACTGCGGCCCTCGAACTATTGGATGAAAAGCGAGAAGCTTCGCTAGTCCGAATGGCTGCCCAAAAACAATGTATCAAAAGGTACTATAACAAGAGAACAAATCTCCAACATTTCGGTGTCGGGGACTTAGTCCTAAGGAAAGTCACTCTAAACACCCGAAACCCTAATGAGGGAAAGCTAGGCCAAAACTGGAAAGGACCGTACCGCATCCTCGGGGTGATCAGCAAAGGGTCCTACAAGCTCGACACCATGGAAGGCGAACAACTTCCAAGAAACTGGAACATATCAATGCTCAAATGTTACTACTACTAAGGTGTCCGATAGAAGACACTGAATCATTTCCCAACGCTAAGACCTTGGGTTTTAAATCATGCGTTGCACTCTTTTCCTTTGATCGGATTTTATCCCAAGAAAGGTTTTTAACGAGGCAACATCTATATGCTACCTAAGGAAAACTTAACAATTATTCAAGGCTTCTCTTCAATCAACCTCGAACACTATGGGGCATCCCCCCGGAAGATCACCTTCTCGAAGAAGTCAAGATGAGCCAAAAAGGGTCTCGATAAGAAAATGATGTATCGGGCCAAACGGTCGAACGAACCGTGTATGCATAGAATAATTAAGCCCTTGACGGAAAATACATGTATACTTGTACAAAGTAATCAAAGAATATTTCCCCTCCATCAAAATGATTTGCGCTTCAAAGAAGTATGCTACTTTTACGAGAAACGGATCTAGAGCCAAAAAATCTCCTGAACACTCGGGGATTGATATCAAAAACTCGAAGCCATATGACCTCCGGGTCAAAAACTGCGAACTCGTAAGCCCTCAATGAGGCAAAACCATGCTTACAAAGAACGGCTCTAGAGCAGAAAAACTTTCGACGTCTCCGGGACTATCGTCGACTATCACTCCATTGATATATCAAAAATTCAAGGCCATAAGACCCCAAGCGGGAAACCTCGAGCCCGAAAGCCCTCCATGTGGCAATACCATAAAATGTAAGACCTCCACAAGGCATTATCAACAATATAAGACCTCTATAAGGCAACTCCAAAACTGTAAGACCTCAAGGAAGGCATGAGTTACACTTGTACCAAGTAACCAAATCCGTAAGACCTCAAGTAAGGCTTGTTAAAAATTATAAGACCTTACAAAAGGCATAAATCTCGATCTTAAAGTTAAGGCTATACATTCGAACTTGTAAGACCCCTAAAAAGGCATACCCTCGATGTAAATGCTAAAACTACTTCATTCGAGGACTGAAAGGCTACGGCCAAATGCAATGACTACAATCACAAGGCTCCGGCCAAAGTCACATGACTCGGGGACGCCCGACCGTCGCTATAAAATCACATGCCTTCAAATTCCTTCGAAAATACTTCGAAAAGAACTGATTAATCAGGCTACCCTCGGCATAAGCAAAAGAGCTTCAATCATATCAGCTCCAAACAATAGGCTTAGAAAGAATTCATCCATCGAGCGAAACCTCCTGAGGTGCTCATTTATCGCTACATAATGACTCAGAATTGAGGTTCTTATCGAGCCATCGAAGAGCCCGGCGAATACAAAACTTCAAAAAGTCATTAATGAGGGAAAAATAAAGCCCATTTTAAGAGGTCGTACCGACCCAACGCATAAGAGCCTAGACGCCTGCCTATATTAAGAAGTCATATCAACCCAACGCGTAAGAGCTCAGACGCTATCCATCGTACTGACCCAACGCGTAAGAGCCCAGACGTCAGCCTATAATAAGAGGTCGTACCAACTCAACACGTAAGAGCCTAAGAGCTAGCTTAAAATTCAAAAACTTAAGGGTCGATGAGCTCGAGTCGAAGTCCGACTCGAAGATTGAGCCCAAAATAGTTTTAAAATGCCTAAGGGAAAATATGTAAGAGCCTAAGCGCCAACATATATTAAAGGTCGCACCAACCAAATACATAGAAGCTCAAAGGCCTGCTCAAATAGCCTCAGGGCTGAGACGGTAAACCTAAAGGTCAATAAACTCAAGTCGAAACATGACTCGTGGACTAAGCCCCAAACGATCAACTTTCGGCCATTACAAACCGCTCAGTGGTTGAAGTTTCCTACGGGCTTAAATTTGAGGTCCTAAATTTCGGATCAATTATCAAATGCATCACAGTTTATTCCTAAAAGAGCAAATGAAAAACGAAAAAGCCTTTACATACATGTTAAAAGGTTCATAAAGTTGCATTTACAAGGCCTATGTTTGAAGCCCTTACAAAGGCAAAAGATCAAATAAACCCCTAATCTACCACTAGGGCTATGCCTCCGATGGCCCCCTCGTAAATTGTACTTTCAATAGCACCAGCTATGACCCCCGGGTTTCCAATGGCCTCTCCCCCTTCGGGGATCTCTCCTCCATCTTCATCATCTTTCGAGCCGCTGCTCCACTGGCCTTCAAAAGAAAGCAAGGTCGTGACCTCCTCTTCTAGGGCCTTCACCCTCTCGATATCGATAGACAAATCGAGCCCCCTGCAAAAATATCCTCGAGAGCCTATCTCTGGGATTTTAAACAGGCATGCTCTACAACTCGAGTCAATCGCAGCTCGGCCTCCTCGGACACCTTCCTGGCCTGAGCATTTGCAATGGGAGTATCCTCTTTATAAGAAGTCATGAACGCCTTGGCTTTAGCCCTAACCTTAGACATCACAACAACCAACTCAGTATGTAGACTCTTATACTTATTACTCTCAGCCCTCGCGTCATCGAGTTGATGCCGGACTGAGACCACCTCCCCCTGGAGGGTATCTCTATCATAGACTATCTCACTCACATGCCGTATGAGTTCGAGAATTTCAGAGTCCTTGGCTCGGAGTTCCTCCTTCATGAGGACATCTTTTCTTTCAAGCTTTGAAGATCGACCCGAAAGGTGTTAAAGCACTGAAGTCGGATAATCATATAGACAAAAAACAAGCATAAACTATATAACCTGCTCAGTGAGATGTGTCCTTTCTCGGGACGCCGTATCCAAATAATCCTAAAGGCCACGGAGTTCCTCCTCCCTCTTGGTAGAAAGATCTCTAAGCTCATCAGCTTCCAAGGTGAGCTTTTTGTGCGCACCCTCGTAACGAGTCAGCTCAGTTTGAAACCTGGCGAAGGTCTGATCGTAAAGAACCTTGGCTTGAAACCATGAAAGAAACCAGGTTATCAAGACAAAAAACGGGGCACCAAGAAGAATCTACGAAAAGATTACCTGCTCACAAAGCCTGTCGATCTCACTGAAAATAAGCGAGGCGTCGAGCTCAAGTTTTTTCTCAGGCGGAACAAACAGCCTTTCAAACACATTTTTATCTCCGACGGACACCCCCATGTAGGAAGACTCTTTGTTTTGGGCATCTTGCATCTCCCTCGGAGAAATAGTTGATCCCAAAGGGGAATCGCTTCCTGTTTCTAAAGAGCTTCAAAACATGGCTCCCCCAGACCGCCTAATGAAAGCACCCCAGCTCGAGGAAAGTTTACCGGGGATATCACCCGATGCACCCTCGAAGGCATCTTCAGTCCGAGGTAGGACAACAACGGAATCAAGTTCCGATTTAGAAGCCATCAACTCTGTAATATGTGGGGCGGTCAGGCTTTATCCCCCCGGGGGTGCTTTCGAGCCGGGTGCTTCTGAAGAATCATCCTTCCTTCGCCTTCAGCTCGGGGACCCCGGCACTTCTGGAGTTAAGGTTGCTGAATCAGCTTTAGTTTTTCCCACTTTGGCCTTCTTGGATTTCGAAGAATGAGTCGACAACCTCCTTCATCTTTTCTTCTCTTCGTCAGGTCTTGGGGTATCCGCTTCACCAAGCGGTGCTTCCTTCATCGAGGAGACCTCCCCCAGACCTGCACAAATGCGAAATATAAGCACAGGTAATTAGGATGCTATCAGCAATAGTTCTTTTATGAGATATAGTTACAGCAGAAGTAAAGGCTCACTGTAGTCTTTGGCTTCCCATCGAATATGGGACATATTGCACCATAGGCGCTCAACTTATGGGCAAATCAAATTCAGCTGGCACTACTAGAAATCCGAATATTAGCAACCGAAATTTAGCGACCAAAATTGGATGGTCCAAAAAAGCGACCAAAGTTGGCCAGTAAAGGAGAGAAAAATATTTTATATTTATTTTAAATAAATTACCGACCAAATTTGGTCGGTAAAATGGGTCAACAAGTTGACCGAGCTGGTCAGACTTGTTTAGTCAAAGAAAATTTCACATTACCGACAAACTTTGGTCGGTAATGTGGGACCCAATTAAAAATTTTAGTAGTTATATTATTATTTAAAAAAAATTATAAACTATAAAAAAATCTTATTTAAAATAACCGACCAAAGTTGGTCGGTTAATACTGGGGGAAACATTTACCTACCAATTTTGGTTGCTATACTTTAATTTCTAGAAAATAATCAACCAAAGTTGGTCGGTTATTAGGTCAACATTGGTCAAAATTTAAAATCACTTTTATATTTACTATCTAAATAATATAAATGTAATCTGTTAATACTTTTGTAATACAAGGGATGAATACACTACATATATTATAACATGCTATATATGTAGTTAAAATAGTAAATGAAGTGTGTTATATATATATAGGTCAGACATTTTATTTTTAATATTCAACGATGCATCTAAGTAATTTATAAGTCGATGAATCAATTTACAAATAGATATATTTGATGATAAATTATATATACTAATTAGGAACTTCATAAGTCTATCAATCCCTAAAAGAACCCGACCTGTATCTATATAGATATAGATATTGGTCAGACTTTTTCTTTTAATATTCAACAATGAGTCTAAGTAAGTTATAAGTCAGTGAATCAATTTCCAAATATATATATTTGATGATAAATTATATATACTAGTTAGGATCTTCACAAGTCTATCAATCCCTAAAAGAACCCGATCTGTGGAAGGTTTAGGCTTGAATTGGCGAAATTGGAATTTTGGCATTTTCCGGTTGATCGGTGAGGTTTTGATATAGGGGTTGGAATGGAATTCCGGAAGTTGGATTAGGTCCGTTGTGTCATTTGTGAAGTGTGTGCAAAATTTCAGGTCATTCGGACGAGGTTTGATAGACTGTTTGATCGAAAGCGAAATTTGGAAGTTTTTGAAATTCTTAGGCTTGAATTAGATGATGATTTGGCGTTTTGATCTTGTTTTGAGCATTCTGAAGGTTGGAACAAGTTTGAATGATGTTATGGGATATGTTGTCATGTTTGGTTGAGGTCCCAAGGGCTCGAGTGTGTTTTGGATGCTCAACGGGACATATTTGGGCTTGAAAAGTTAGCAGATTTTGTTGGTTTTCTGTTGCAGAAGATTTGTTCATCGCGATCGCGAAGAGGAGTCCATGATCGCGTTGACTTAGTCGGGCAGAGGTGGAATTTTTTCTATGCGACCGCAGAGTTGAGGTCGCGATCGCGATCGTGTACGCTTGATATGTTGTGTTTCGCGAACGCGTGGGCAAGGCCACGTTCGCGTAGAAGAAAGTGAGTTGGTGAAGAAGTGGAAAGTATTGTTCTATGCGATCGTGTGGGGTTGGTCGTGATAGCGTAAGTTGGCTATGTAGTGCTTTGCAATCACGTGTGTTGTTCCACGATCGCGTAAGGTTGATATGTGAGGCAGTCCTATTTGTGCTTCGCGATCGCGATGAAGGAGATACCTGGGCAGTCAGTTTATTTTTTAAAAACGAGGGTTTAAGTCCAACACCACAAAAGCCATTGGAGAGCTCGGGAAAATGTGTAATTTGAGGTGATTTTCAGTGGAGCAATTGGGGTAAGTATTCTTCACTCATATTTGGTTTAATTCCATGATTTAGTCTTGAATTTCATCATTTAATTTGAGAAATTAAAGTGGAAATTGGGGAAAAATGGATGAAAAGTTTGAGAATTCTTTTGGGGATTTGAATGGGCAATTGAGGTCGGATTTTGATGAATTTGTTATGGGAAGACTCGTGAAAGTGTAAAGATTCTATTGATGTGATTTTTATCGGATTTCGAGACGTGGGACCGGGGGTCGGGTTTGGCCAATTTCGGAATATTTGATGTAAAATGGTTATTTTCGAGTGGGCTTTGTTCCCTTAGCATATTTTGATGGTATGAATTTGATTTTGGTTAAATTTGGAGCAATTGGTGGCCAATTCAAGGGGGAAAAGGCAACACGGGCTAGAGTTTGGACCGGATAGAGGTAAGTAATGATTGTAAATACTATCTTGACGGTACGAAACCCCGAATTTCACATCGCTGTGCTATTTTGAGGTGACACACACGCTAGATGACGAGCGTGGAGTCGTGCACCGTTGGGGATTGTGACTTGGTTCGTCCCGTACGACTGTTAAGTCGCGTATTTGATTGACAATTGTTTGAAATCATTGTGTTTTTGAAAAGTATTGCTATGTTTTGGGCGGAATGCCATATTTGGGCCTCGTGCTAACTATTTTGGACCCTTATGGTGCTTTTTAACTATTATTCCTCACTGTTTTGACTTAATAATTGTACCTAGTCATGCTGTATTTTATAAATTTCTTAACTCAACCTTATTTGCTAAATTTTGATACTATAAATGTTATTTTGAGCTGAACGCCCTATTTTAGTGATAGTCCGAGTGGCTTGTGAGGTTGATAACTGAGAGAGGCCGAAGGCCTAATTGTGAGGTTAATGACCGAGATAGACCAAGGGTCTCATTGTGAGGTTAATGACTGATAGAGGCCGAGGGCCTGGTTGTGAGGATTATATATTTATGGATCGGGCTGCACGTCGCAGCACAATATATATGTGGATCGAGTTGTACGTCGCGGCGATATAGCGCTTGGGCTGTAGGAGCCCCTCCAGAGTCTGCACACCCCCAGTGAGTGTAGTCGACTATATATATGGATCGGGCTGCACGCCGCAGCGATATACAAATTGGGAGGTGCGTCGTAGCGGTTATTATATGGTACCTATTGAGCGTGAATGCTGAGTGGGAGCGCTGATTGATAAGAGTTGAGGCATGAGTGACTGAGAGACTTGACCGAGGGGCTATATATACATGTATATGAGTGATGCTTTGCCTGAGGGGCCTGTTTATGAACTTATTGTTTTCCACTCCTCCTTAAAGCGAGTTTATGTTGAATATGTAGATTAAATTACTGCTTTCACTCATCTTTAGACCGAGCCTCAATTAAATATGTTAAACAAATTTCTTTTAAACTGATGTTTTTACGAGGTGTTCGAAATTTAGTCACTGATTTGGCTTTGTTACTTCCTTCGAGATTTTTATGTTATGAAATGGTTATGAATTTCTGTTTATTGAGGGGATGCATACGAACTATGTTTTGCCCAAGGGGCCAACTATGATTTTCATCACTTTCACTATATATTTCATTACACCTCTATTGAAAAGGTTAGAAAGATATTTTCTAAAGGATTTTTCTGAAGTTGGAAATTTAACAAAATGATTTGAATGGTATCCTATTTTGGGAACATACTGTAACTACTGTGGTGCTATGGCGTGATTTACATGATTTCTTACTACTCAATCTTCATTTACTTTTATTACTTACTGAGTTGACGTATACATTACTCCTTGGACCTTGTGTGCATATTTAGGTATTTTTGAGCTCGGTGGCAGGTTCATCGGAGAAAGCAAGGTAGCTGCCTGGCGATCGCAGCCCTACTTTTCTCCCTCCTTATTCTTCCTTAATGTATTCTTGTGATTTTCTCGGCCATGTTGGCACTTATATCATTAGACAGTTGTAGTAGATGCTCATGACTAGTGACACCCCGATGTCGGGCTTGTATATTTATTCTTCATTGTTCATTTAGACTTACATCATGAGATATTTGATTAATTAAATGCTTAAAATGACTGTTATTGATTAAATGGTTAATTCAGGTGTTGTGTCGGCTAGCCTAGTTTCACGATATGCGCCATCACGGCCGGGTCGGTTTTGGGTCGTGACAAGTTGGTATCAGAGCCTAGGTTACTAGGTCTCACGAATCCTGAGCAGGTTTAGTAGAGTCTCGCGGATCAGTACGAAGACATATGTACTTATCTTTGTGAGGCTGCAGAACCTTTAGCAAAACTTCACATTCTTGAATTCTTATCGTGCGACATTGATTCAGCTTCAAGTGTAACTCTTGAAATTCCTTCCACGCGTTCGTATGCGCACATGAGCATCAGTATCAGATGTGCATCGATGGCTTGTGATTCCCTGATCAAGGGGCGAGATATGATTTGTATTTGTTGATGTTTGGCCAGTCTTGAGGACTTGAGGCTGGGCCTTGCCGGTAGCTTGATTCCTTAACTGTTGATTTTGTGAGCGTGTGCTTCTGGATTTATATGTTCAATAGTGTCCCTATTAAGGGAAGTGGTGACTTGATAGTTATGTGAAGGGTGTGATATAACTGCGAGATATGTTTGTATTATTTGAATGAGGCGCGAAGGGTCTGCTTGGGGGTAGTAAGAACAGTCTGATGCTTGATTTTCATCGTGAGTTGATGTATAGCCCGAGTTGTAAGCATTATGAAGGATCTTTTTCATGTTGTCTAGTTGGGAAATAGAGTAAATTTC
Organism: Nicotiana tabacum; assembly: GCF_000715075.1. Classification (NCBI taxonomy): domain Eukaryota; kingdom Viridiplantae; phylum Streptophyta; class Magnoliopsida; order Solanales; family Solanaceae; genus Nicotiana; species Nicotiana tabacum. The sequence goes on along the minus strand of NC_134087.1, from coordinate 51,288,307 downwards.
ATGTCGTGATATGAGTTCAGACTCGGGAAGGGTAAGTGACCAGGTAATAGTTATGATTATGGAGGAATATAGAGAGACGCCAGTTTGAGGCTAAGCAAGTGGATTATCTTCTGCGGAGTGTTCTGAAGTTGCATGGTCCCAATGATGCTCGTTGTGAGTCCTCTTTTATCAGCGAAATTATACGTGCTACAGTTTGAGTTTGGATCACGTAGAAACGTTGTCTTGACCATTACAAGGGTGAACGTGAGGTTTGCAAATGATTTGAAGTACTAGAGGGTCTATTTAGCACGAGCTTATAATGGACTGAGTTTAATTTCACTATGGTATTATGGCAGTAATAGAGTATATGCATTATGAGTTATGATGTGTTTTGATCAATGGCTTTGAGCCAAGTGAGGGAGTCTGCTATTGATCATTTGATTGCACGGTTATGTGCTATGATGGCTCTAGTTTGGGACATACTGGTGAATCACTGATGGCTTACAGAGGTTGAGATCGAGGATGACCTGAATAAAGGAAATTTTGGATAAGGGTTGTGTGATGCTTTATGGGCGTATAAGAATTTATAGAATGACTTGAGTTGCTATTGGTGAAGGATGTAATGTACATGGAGCATGCATCTATTTGGATGCATTAAGGTGGGGTTACTTTCTGCGGTATTCGAATGCTAATGGAGCACAGGTTGTACAGTCTGTTTGATCAGTCTAAGTGAGGTTTGAGCAGAGTGGATGACTCTCGAGAATGGTTCTAATGGATTCAAGATTTTACATGTAATAATTGGAGATTTTCAGGTTGTATATTTGGCTAGAAACTAAGGTTTGCATTGGAGGGTGTCAAGACTCGTGGTATTTCTATATCATTAATTAATTCTACACGTCAGTATTAGGAAGGTAAAGATAATGGCTTTAGATTTGCAGAAGGTCTCTTCAGAGTGGGTATCTTTGTTGTGGTACTTTTGGGGTGATTAAGAGAGCATTCAACGACTTATGAGCCTTAGGGCGATGTGATTTTAAGCTAAAGTTTGTGGTCCACATTTTAGTTAAGGATAGTGGTGTACTAATAGGGAAAGGTACCAATTTGAAGGAAATTCGGAAGGAGCATAGAGAATTAGGACAACTTGGTAGTAGGTTGGATCGGCAGGGTAATGGATATGACCGGTTCTTAGGTGCTTATGATGCACCGGGTTCCTACTGGTGTTTCATGGCAATGCTCTTAGGTTTTGATGGCTTGAGTAGCTTGGTTGATGTTAGAAGGAGTTAGTCCGAATGGTTCAATTTTGTGCAAAATGGTTTGTAGAGTTCTTGATAATTTCTAGAACAGTTAGAGATGTATATTTTCTACTGGCATGAGGAGCATGGGATGTATAATGATTTTCTCCTACATGGGATCACATGGAAAATTTCTTGGTTGGTTGAGTACGTAGTTGCTTGTATCTCGGAGTGGATTATGAAGTTGTCATATTTATCATTGGATGGTATGGTATATGCGGTATGTTGTGTGGGGTTGAGAATTGCATGTGTAAGGTCATGGTTCAGTCTTGAGAGGAAGGTCATAAATTCTTAGGCAGCATGGACAGCTTCAGATGACTAGATAAATGAGATCACTGATTGGTGTGGCTTGTTGAGGGTATAAATTTCGGAAAGGGCGATGTGTTGAGTTATGGATGCTTTATTGGTATTGCGGCACTATCTTGTCTGATCGACTATTGATATTCAAGGTTTCCTTGGTGGCACAGAAGAATTTTTAGAAGTACCCCTCGTGGGATGATCGAGTAGTAGGGATGTGTTAGATATTCAGGCAGTAGAGTTGGGGTCAGATATGGCGATTAGTGTGCTTTATGAATTTGGAGACTAGGAGTTCTCATAAACAGTTTATTTCTCGGTTGTGGACTGTAAAGATGTGGGTAAGCTAGTCAGATGATAGTATGTGATGTAATTCAGTCATTGTGAGCCTTCGGAGGGTTATTTATCTGTTGTGGGTGACTAGAGTTGATTTGTGGTTCATTGGTAGGCCCAACATGGATGTGTGTTCTGCACCGGGTCGGAATTGTTGACTCCAAACTGTTATTGTTGAGAGATGTGCCATACCATTGTTGTTGATCTTATCTGTGTTCTGGAGCGATCTATGAGTTACTTCTATGTTACGACGAGTTGTGATTTGTTGGTTATATGCGCATATGATGCGATTCCATTTGAGGTTTATAGCAGAATTTGAATGAGACGGGTAATTGGGCATTGCATGATTTGTTGCGCATTAGGTATGTTCTTTCAGACTGATATGGCATTGCGTCATTTTCTTCTCCATGGTTATGGTGATTCACTTTTGGGTTCTAGGCATCAAATTGCGCTTGGTTGATGATTTTGAGTATGGTGATTTGAGGTGTCTCATGTGAACCAGTGTTTGGATAGGGTCGCACATTGCGACAAAGTTATGTCGAGCTATAATCCTTCGGGTTAGATTCGTGTGTTCTGGTCCTACGATGTGTGATGTGTTCTTAGCATTGTGTTGAGGTGGTACTGGTGAGCATGTGGTACAACTCTCTCATGTAATTTACTTTCCAAGGTTTGAGTACATTGGGACTATTACTTATTGGTGCACGAGTTGCATAAGTTGTGGCTTTAGATTTTATTGATATGTCATATCACCAAAGCAGTTGTGTTGGATTAGATAAGATCGTTGGGATCTAGAATGAATACAAACGGATTCGATTTTAATGTGTTGGAAAGATAATATCGATGCTCGGCTCAGAAATTTGCTGTGGTCCTTGCCAAAGGAGAGGGAGCTTCATGAATGGTTGATCTGAGGAATGGTTATGACTTTCTGCATGTTTCATTCTTCATTGGCAGTATACAGAAGTGTCGGAATGAGGCTTTATTTTATACGAGGTTTATTATCGATATTCGGTTGTTTGAGCAACTGCTGTGATTAGAAGTTATCGCTATGAGTGTTTGAGTTATGTGGTATATCATGTAATTGCATCTGAGGTTACAGGTACGGTTTGTCACAGGTGGTTTGAATTTATTCAGTATATAGATGGGTGATTCTGATCTTAAAGATGATTTCGGAAGTGGAAAATTGGTTCCAAGGTTTATGGGCTAGGATGGATTGTGGAATTTTAGTTGCATTGTGTTATCGGATGTATATGAGATAGGGTGACGTGGGATCACCCCCGGGTATGTTCATGGTAAGGTTACACAGCAATTTGATGGCTTTCGGAACAACTCTGGGCACATTCAAGGACGAACGTATATTTAAGTGGGGGAGGATGTAACGACCCGACTGCTCGTTTTGAGCAATTTCACTTTGCTCGCCAGTTCTCGGGCATGACTAGCCTTGTGTGATGTATTATGCCTTATGTAAATCATTAGTTTTGGTTTTCAGGGTAATCGGAATGAATTTGGAAGAACAGATCTCAGTTTGAAGCTTAAAATTTAAAAGGTTTGACCAAGTTTTGAATAGCTAGTATATGATCTCGGGTTGGAATTTTTAAGATTTGGTTAGCTCCATTAGGTGATTTGGGATTTAGGAGCGAGATCAGAATGTATTTTGGAGGTCTGAATTGGCGAAATTGGAATTTTGGCATTTTTCGGTTGATCGTTGAGATTTTGATATAGGGGTCGAAATAGAATTCCGGAAGTTGAAGTAGGTCTGTTGTGTCATTTGTGACATGTGTGCAAAATTTCAGGTCAATCGGACAAGGTTTGATAGACTATTTGATCGAAAGCAAAATTTGGAAGTTTTTGGAATTTTTAGGCTTGAATTAGATGATGATTTGGTGTTTTGATGTAGTTTTGAGTGATGTTATGGGATATGTTGGCATATTTGGTTGAGGTCCAGAGGGCCTCGGGTGTATTTTGGATGCTCAACGGGACATATTTGGACTTGAAGATTTAACAGATTTTGTTGGTTTTAGGTTGCAGAAGATTTGTTCATCGCGATCGCGAAGAGGAGTCCGCGATCGCGTAGGCTTAGTCTTGGGGATTGTGACTTCGTCTGTTCCGTACGACTGTTAAGTCGCTTATTCGATTGAAAACTATTTGATATCATTGTGTTTCGAAAAATATTGCTATGTTTTGGGTGGAATGCCATATTTGGCCCTTGTGCCAACTATTTTGGACCCTTATGGGGTTTTTTTAACTATTGTTCCTCATTCTTTTGACTTAATAATTGTACTCAGTCATGCTGTGTTTTATTTGATTTCTTAACTTAGTCTTATTTGCTAAATTTTGATATTATAAATGATATTTTGAGCTGAACGCCCTGTTTTACTGATAGTCCGAGTGGCTTGTAAGGTTGATGGATGAGAGAGGCCGAAGGCCTAATTATGAGGTTGATGACTGAGATAGACCGAGGGTTTGATTGTGAGGTTAATGACTGACAGAGTCCGAGGGCATGGTTGTGAGGATTATATATTTATGGATTGGGCTGCAGGTCGCAGCGATATACGGATCGGGCTGCACGCCGCAAAGATATTATATGGTACCTATTGAGCATGAGTATTGAGTGGAGCGCTGATTAATACGAGTTGAGGTATGAGTGATTGAGAGACTTGCCCAATGGGGCTATATATACATGTATTTGAGTATTGCTTTGCCTAAGGGGCCTGTTTATGAACTTGTTGTTTTTCCACTCCTCCTTAAAGTGAGTTTCTATTGAATATGTTGATTAAATTACTGCTTTCACTCATCTTTAGACCGAGCCTCTATTGAAAATGTTAAACAAATGCTTTAAACAACTTTCTTTTAAACGGAAGTTCTTACGAGGCGTTTGGAATTTAGTCGTTGATTTGGCTTTGTTACTTCCTCCGAGATTTTTAAGTTATGAAATGGTTATGAATTTCTGTTTGCTGAGGGGCTGTATACGAATTATATTTTGCTTGAGGGGCCGGTTATGATTTTCATCACTTTCACTATATATTTTATTACACCTCTATTGAAAAGTTTAGAAAGATATTTTCTAACAGATTTTACTGAAGTTGGAAATTTTACGAAATGATTTGAATGGTATCCTGCTTTGGGAACATACTGTAACTACTGTGGTGCTATGACATGGTTTATGTGATTTTTTACTGCTCAGTCTTAATTTACTTTTATTACTTACTGATTTGGCGTACTCACATTACTCTTTGTACCTTGTGTGATTGTTCAAGTATTTTTGAGCTCGGTGGCAGGTTCATCGGAGGCAGCAAGGTAGCTGCCTGGCGATCGTAGTCTTGCTTTTCTCCCTCCTTATTCTTCCTTAATGTATTCTTGTGATTTTCCCGGCCATGTTGGTCTTTATGTTGTTAGATAGTTGTAGTATATGCTCATGACTCGTGACACCCCGATATCGGGCTTGTGTATTTCTTCCGCACTGTGCATTTAGACTTACATCATGAGATATGTGATTAATTAAAGGCTTAAAAATGATTGTTATTGATTAAATGGTTAATTCAAGAGTTGTGTCGTCTGGCCTAGTTTCACGATAGGCGGCATCACGACCGGGTCAGCTTTGGGTCGTGACAATATCTTATTTAAATGCATCGATGAATATTAAAAACAAAATGTTTTGACCTATATCGATTAGTATAAAAAACAAAACGTCTCGACCTAAAATAGAATAATATTATATTGGTTTATCAATTGATTAATTATTCGTACGTACGTAGTAATGTATAAAATTGATCATTAATTACAATATAGTTTATTTGTGTGTGTGAAATTACTCATATATTTAAATATAACTTAAAAATTTACTTACATAGATGCTATTATAATCTATTAAAAGTAGTTATCTAGTTAATATAATTTTTTGTAAAGATTATGCTTATAGTTTATAATTATTTATAATAATTGTAGTTAAATAAAATAAATGTTTATAGTTAATAATAATTTTTTATAGTTTATAATAATTTTTTTATAGCTTATAATATGTTAAAAAATAAAAACTAAAAAAAAATAGTTTTTTTTAAAAAAAACAGACCAAAGTTGGTCGGTCTTTGGTCAAACGGTCAACACTTAATGTACCGACCAAATTACCGATCATGGTCGGTAATTCTGAAATACAGAATAAAATACGGGTTTCCCCCCCCCCCCATTTCTCTTATTTTCTTCCCCAAAATTTTCCTAACTCCTCCCTCAATACCTTCTCATCCCCTTCTATATTTCCCTCACACAAATCCCATTCCCCACCCCGTGTAGCCATATCCCGTCGCCGTCGCCAGAGCTATCGCTGCCACTGCTTTTAGGACTGCCGCCTCTCTCCTTCTCCACCTAAAAATTCTACGTTTGAATTACAACTAATTTCTTTGTTATTTCTAATTGTTGTTTCAATTATTTGAACATTGTATTTTATTGTTTCAATTCTTTGAACATTGTATGTTATTGAGGACTAGGGTTTAGGTCTTATTTTAATTAGTTTTGTTTGTTAATTTTATTAGCTAATCAGTTTAATTAGTCTTCAATAGTTTAGTAAGATCAGAATTATACTTTCTATAGTCTTGAATAGTTTAGTTAGAATGTAGGGTTTAAGATTTGTAGTTGAACTTTTAGTTTATGAATTGGACCTTTTGGATATGAATTTAATTTAATTTTTAGTGTATGAATTGGACCTTTTGGATATGAATTGAACTTTTAGTTTATGAATTGAACTTTTTGGATATGAATTGAACATTTTGTTTATGAATTGAATTTTAAGTTTATAAATTGAAATTTTAGGATATGAAGTGAACTTTTAGTTTGTGAATTGGACCTTTTGGATATGAATTGAATTTTTAGTTTATGAATTGAACTTTTGGATATGAATTGAACTTTTAGTTTATGAACTGAACATTTAGTTTATAAATTGAAATTTTAGGATATGAATTGAAATTTTAGGATATGAATTAAACTTTTAGGATATGAATTGAACTTTTAGGATATGAATTGGACTTTTAGTTTATAAATTGAACTTTTAGTTTATAAATTGAAATTTTAGGATATGAATTGAACTTTTATGAATTGGACTTTTTAGGATATGAATTAGAACTTTAGGATATGAATTAAATAAAAAAGATTATGATATGAATTCACTAAATTAATTAGTTCTTGCTTTATTTGTATAGATGGAACATCGTACTTGGATGTACAATAGGAATTATCCTAATCGGTGGGCATTGCGGGAGGATTTTTTAGATGTCACAACCCGGATTTACAACCCTCGGGAGTCGTGATGGCACCTGCTGATGTGAGCTAGGCAAGCTGATCCTTTAAACTAATAACTTCATCATCCATTTATTTCTTTTTAAGAAACATAAAGCGATAACGTATGAACATCGGAAGAAAATAATAAAATATCTGAAATCTGCATTTGTTACAACTGTTAAGGCCTTAAGTACCCAAAACCTGGTGTCACAATGTCACAGACAGACTAAGATATACTACATACAAAGTCGGAAGAAAACAACAATACAATGTTTCTGAATGTAAGAAAAATGAAACAAGAAATAGGGATAGAGTGAGACGGCAGGTCCTGCGGACGCCTGCAGGTCTACCTTGGATCTCCACGTGGACTGAAGGTGGCCTCCAAACTACGGTCCAGGAGCTGCTCCGGGATCTGCACAAAGTGCAGAGTGTAGTATCAGCACAACTGACCCCATGTGCTGGTAAATGTCTAGCCTAACCTCCGCGAAGTAGTGACTAGGCTAGGACCTGACTACCAAATAAACTTGTGCAATTAAGATACATACAATGGAAAAGAAATACAGAAATAAACAATTAAGTATGGGAGGGGGAGCATGCTGCGGGGGAGATATCGATTCCAAGTAGAAAGACAACAAGTAAACGAAAGAAACAACATAACTCGGACATCAACAAAGAGTCAGAAATCGATAAATGCACGGCATCACCCTTCGTACTTTTACTCTCATCCTCAGCAAAGCAATCATATAATAAAAATGTGCACGGCATCACCCTTCATGCTTTTACTCTCTTTTCTCACTATATAATCAATATAATCGGCACGGAATGGTACATCGTGCGGCACGACATCACTATTCGTGCTTTACACTCTTTCCTCACAATCATACACGGCATCACCCTTCGTGCTTTACACTCTTTCCTCACAAAAAAAATGTTCGGCATCACCCTTCGTGCTTTAGCTATCTTCCTCACCCAATCAATAATCACAAACAATAGGGCAAGGGAATAAATGAGATTATAATAAGAACCCCGGCAAGGGAACAACAAATTAACAATTAAGTCCTGGCAAGGGAACAACAACAATCATATCAATATCCCAGCAAGGGAGATAACAAATAAAGCAACAATAACCCGGCAAGGGTGGAAACATAATAATATCTTACCTTTCTCACATTTACTTCATAATTCACTTCACAACTCGAGCCAATGCTCTAGAGGTTCAATTATCACTTATACTTTCACAATTCGTTATACAACTTGAGCCAACGCTCCTCAATGTTCATAGATCACAATTCCTTTACACAACAAGTAGAAACCATTACCAAGGCATGAAAGATACAATGACATCATGATAATCACAATATAAGACTCACGGGCATGCTAGACACCAATGTATAGATACACGTCACCATGCCTATACGTTGTACTCAACAATTACCACATAGCAAATAGGACTCAACTCCTAAACCCTCAAGCTAAGGTTAGACCAAACACTTATCTGAAAGCCACGGGCACAATCAAGCTTCAACTACCGCTTTACCCCTTGGTTCCACTTCTAACCCGCTTGTATCTACCCACAATTTATTTAATTACATCAATAAATGCTAAATGAATCAAATCCAATGCATGAAAATCAGTTTTCCAAAGTTTACCCAAAAGTCAAAAATCGCCCCCTGGCCCACATGATCAAAATCCGAGGTTCGAACCAAAACCCGATTACCCATTCCCCCACGAACCCAAATATGTAATATGTTTTAAAATTGGACCTCAAATCGAGGACCAAATCCCCAATTTTTTTAAAAACTAGGTCCTACCCAAAACACCCAATTTTCATCATGAAAATCATTGATTTTGAGTTGAAATCATGTGAAAAGATGTTAATGATTGAAGAAAACGAGTTAGAAATCACATACCAATGTTTTGGAGAAGAAAGGTTTTTTTGAAAAATCGCCTCTTATGTTGTTGGGGTTTTGAAAAATGAAAAATAACTGAAAATCCCGTTTTAATATACCCCTCTCAGATCCCCTGTGCAGACCGCACTAAATCGAGTGCGGCCGCACAGTTCCCGTGTGGACTCCAGTGACATGCTTTAATATTTTGGCCATAACTTTCTCTACAGATGTCCAAATTGTGATTTCTTTAGCTTCTGGAAACTAGACACGAAGGGCTACAAATTTAGATTTTGAATCATCTCAAACTTCCTTGTAGATCGAAAGATATAGACTTCCAAAGTCGAACTAGTGAAGTTTTTCTTCACCGCGGACCGCACAAAATCCAGTGCGGCCGCACAAGCCCCTCCGCGACAGCACTCCATTTTGTGCGGACCGCACTGGTTAGATTAGAGGCCTTCCACCTCTCTGAACCTACAACAACTATGTTTTAAGCCTAAGACATCTTAGAACCTACCCGAAACTCACCCGAGCCCTCGGAACTCCAAACCAAATGTGCATACTAACTCAAAGACATCATATGACCTACTCGTGTGATCACATCATCAAAATAACATGTAATATCATGAATTACACCTCAAAACTCAACATTTTCATCAAGAACTCTCAAACTTCATAACTCTTCAACCGGAAATCCAATTCACGTCAAATAAACTTTGTTTTTCACAAAATTTCACAGTTATCTTTCAAATAATATAACAAATTTGTATCGGGCTCCGGAACCAAAATATGGGTCCGATAACAATAGTTTCAAACGTTAATTCTTTTCTTCATTTTTTAGATAATTCAGTAAAACAATTTCTTTCAAAAATTGATTTCTAAGGCTTGGGACCTCGGAATTCCTCCCCGGGCATACGCCCAAGTCCCTTATTTTACTGCGGACCTCTCGAGATCATCGAAACAAGGATCCGGGTCCATTTGCTAAAAAAGTTGACCAAAGTCAACAAAAAATCAAACTCTAAAAATTTCTATCTCTCATTTTTTCACATAGAGGGCTTTCCGGGTATAGGTCCGGACCACGCACGCAAATCAAGGTGAGGTAAAAAGGAGGTTGTTAGGCCTCAGAACACTGAATTCACTTGCATCACAAGTGATGACCTTTTGGGTCATCACATTCTCCACCTCTAATACAACTGTTTGTCCTCGAACGGACATAAGAAGGAAGTACCTGAGTCGGGAAAAAGATGGGGATAACGGCTCCGCATATCGGACTCGGACTCCCAGGTCTATGCCTCAGTGGGCTGACCTCTCCATTGAACACGAACAGAAGGAAAACTCTTTAATCTCAACTAACGAACCTGCCGGTCTAGAATAGCTACCGGCTCTTCCTCATAAGACAAGTCCTTGTCCAACTGGACAGTGCTAAAATCTAAAACGTGGGATGGATCATCGTGATACTTCTGAAGCATGGACACATGAAACACTGGATGCACGACTGATAATCTTGGCGGCAACGCAAGTCTATAAGCCACCTCTCCCACTCGAAAAAGAATCTCAAACGGGCCAATGAACCTAGGGCTAAGCTTGCCCTTCTTTCCAAATCTCATCACGCCCTTCATAGGCGACACTCGAAGCAATACCTGCTCATCAACCATGAATGCCAAATCACGAACCTTGCGGTCGACATAACTCTTTTTCCTAGACTGAGCTGTACGAAGCCTAACCTGAATAATCCTGACCTTGTCCAAGGCATCCTGAACCAGATCCATACCCAACAACCGAGCCTCTCGCGGCTCAAACCATCCAACCGGAGACCGACACTACCTACCATATAAAGCCTAATATGGAGCCATCTGAATACTCGACTGGTAGCTGTTGTTGTAGGCAAACTCTGCTAAAGGCAAAAACTGATCTCATGAGCTTCCAAATTCAATGACACAAGCTCGGAGCATATCCTCCAAAATCTGAATGGTCCGCTCGGACTGCTCGTCCGTCTGAGGATGAAATATTGTGCTCAACTCAACCCGTGTGCCCAATTCTCGCTGAATCATCCTCCAGAAATGGGAGGTAAACTGCGTACCTTGATCCGAAATGATAGACTCGGGCACACTATGAAGAAGAACAATCTTCCGGATATAGATCTTAGCTAACCTCTTGGAAGAGCAGGATACTGCTACAGGAATGAAATGCGCTGACTTGGTCATCCTATCAACAATAGCCCACACTACATCGAACTTCCTCTGAGTACGTGGGAGTCCAACAATGAAGTCCTTAGTGATCTGCTCCCACTTCCACTCAGGAATCTCAATCTTCTAGAACAAACCACCAGGCCTCTGATGCTCATACTTAACCTGTTGACAATTCAAACACCAAGCCACAAATGCTATGATATCCTTCTTCATTCTCTGCCACCAATAAGGCTGCCGCAAATCTTGATACATATTTGCGGCGCCCGAATGAATAGAGTACCGGGAGCTGTGGGTCTCCTCTAAAGTCAACTCTTAGAGCCCATCCACATTAGGCACACAAACTCGACCCTGCAATCTCAAAACTCCATCATCATCTAAGGTAACCTGCTTGGCACCTCCGCGCTGCACCGTGTCTCTAAGGATACACAAATGGGGATCATCATACTGCCGATTATGGATACGATCCATTAAAGAAGAACGAGCGACCGTGCAAGCTAACATACGACTGGGCTCAGAAACAACCAACCCCATGAACTGATTGGCCAAAATCTTAACATCCAAAGCAAGCGGTCTCTCACCGACCGAAATATAAGCAAGACTGCCCATACTGGCTAACTTCCTACTCAAAGCATCAGCCACCACATTGGCCTTTCCCGAATGATATAAGATGGTGATATCATAGTCCTTTAATATCTCCAACCACCTTCTCTGCCTCAAATTTAACTCCTTCTGCTTGAACAAGTACTGCAGACTCTTGTGATCCGTGAACACCTCACATGCCACGCCATACAAATAATGCCTCCAAATCTCCAACGCATGAACAATGGCTGCCAACTCCAAATCATGAACCGGATATTTCTTCTTATGAATATTCAACTGCCGCGAAGCATAAGCAATGACCTTGCCATCTTGCATCAACACCACACCAAGCCCAATACAAGATGCATCACAATAAACTGTATATAGCCCTGAACATTTGGGCAAAACCAACATCGGTGTTGTAGTCAGAGCTGTCTTAAGCTTCTGAAAGCTCGCCTCACACTCATTCGACCATCTGAACTGGTCACCCTTCTAGGTCAACCTGGTCATTGGGGCTACGATGGATGAAAACCCCTCCACGAACCGACGATAGTAGTCTGCCAACCCCAAGAAACTCCGAATATCTGTAGCTGATACTGGTCTAGGCCAGTTCTTGACCGCCCCAATCTTCTTCTAATCAACCTGAATACCCTCTGTTGATACAACATGACCCAAGAATGCAACTGAACTCAACCAGAACTCACACGTTGAGAACTTAGCATATAACTGACTATCCATCAAGGTCTGAAGAGCCACTCTAAGATGCTTCTTGTGCTCCTCCTGGATGCGGGAATAGATCAAAATATCATCAATGAAGACTATCATGAACGAATCCAAGTAAGTCCTGAACACTCGGTTCATCAAATCCATAAAAGCTGTCGGGGCATTCGTCAACCCGAATGACATCACCAAGAACTCATAATGCCTGTACCGAGTGTAGAAAGTTGTCTTAAAGACATCGGATGCCCTAATCCTCAACTGATGGTAGCCAGATCTCAAGTCAATCTTCGAAAATACCTTGGCACCCTGAAGCTGATCAAACAAATCATCAATCCTCAGTAATGGATACGTATTCTTGATTGTAACCATGTTCAACTGCCAGTAATCGATACATATTCTCATCGATCCATCCTTTTTCTTCACAAACAACACCGGCGCACTCAAGGCGAAACACTCAGCCTAATGAAACCCTTCTCAAGCAAGTCTTGCAACTGCTCCTTTAACTCTTTCAACTCAGGCGGGACCATACTATACTACAGAATAGAAATGGGCTGAGTGCCCGGAGCCAAATCAATGGAAAAGTCAATATCCCTGTCGGGTGGCATACCCGGCAGGTCAGAAGGGAATACCTCAGGAAACTCATGAACAATAGGCACAGAATTAATAGAAGGAACCTCAGCACTAGAATCACGAACATATGCCAAATAGGCCAAACACCCCTTCTCAACAATACGTCTAGCCTTCACATAAGAGATAACACTACGGGTAGAATGACCAGGAGTCCCTCTCCACTCTAAACGAGGTAAACCCGGTAAGGCTAAGGTCACAGTCTTGGCATGACAATCCAAGATAGAGTGGTAAGGTGATAACCAATCCATCTCCAATATGACATCAAAATCAACCATATCCAGAAGAAGCAAATCTACACGAGTCTCAAGACCCCCAATCACAACTATACCTGAACGATGGACTCGATCTACCACAATAGAATCGCCCACCGGTATAGACACACAAACAGAAGCACTCAAGGAATCACTAGTCCTGACAAGATACAGTGCAAAATGAGATGACACATTTGAGTATGTAGACCCTAGATCAAATAACATTGAAGCAGCTCTATCACAAACCAGAACCGTACCTGTGATAACTACATCGAAAGCCTCAGCCTCGGGCCTGGCTGGAAAAGCATAACATCAGGGCTGGGCCCCACCACCCTGAACTACATCTCTGGGACAGCTTACTGTTGGCTGGCCTCCATCTCTAGCGGCTTGAGCTCCACCTCTAATACCTCTACATCCACCTCTAGCAACTCTACCCCCACCTCTAGCTGGCTAGGCGGGCTGTGGAACATCTAGTGCCTGAACTATGGCACGGGAACCCTGATGTTAAGAGCTACTCGGTGCTTGAGGGCAAAACCTAGAAATGTGACCCATATTACCCCTAGTGTAACAAGCCCTTGGCTGCTGAGACTGCTGACCCTGGCGACCTGAATGACCACCCCGAAAACTCTGAAGCGACGATGCACTAATAGGGGCTGGTGGTGCACTATAGGACTGCTGATCAGAATACTGTATCTAAAGACCACGGCCACCTAAAGCACCATGAGAAACCTGGAGTGCTAACTGAAAAAACCTAGGAGGATGGCCTCCACCATACGAATCCCTGCCTCTAGGCGAGGTACCGCTGAATCAGCCTGAATGACGGGGCCTCTTGTCCGACCCATGACCATCTCCCTATGACAGAACCATCTCCACTCTCCTGGCCACATTGGCCGCCTCCTGGAAGGAAATCTCACTCCCGGTTTCCCTAGCCATCTGAAGATGAATTGGTTGAATAAGTCCATCAATAAACCTCTTCACCATCTCTCTCTCTCGGTGGGAAGTAAGATAAGAGCATGACGAGTCAAGTCGATGAATCTGGTCTCATACTGGGTGACAATCATAGAACCCTGCTGGAGACACTCAAACTACCTCTGATAGGCCTCTCTTTGAGTGATGGGGAGAAACTTTTCCAGAAATAGCTAGGTAAACTGCTCCCAAGTCAGAGCTGGCGATCCGGTTGGTCTAGCCAAATAGTAATCCCTCCACCAAGTCTTGGTAGATCCAAAGAAGTGAAAAGTAGCAAAATCGACCACATTGGTCTCAACTATCCCCATATTCCTGAGAACCTCATGATAGATGTCTAGATAATCCTGGGGATCCTTAGAAGGTTCACCGCTGAAAGTAGTAGTGAAGAGCTTGGTGAACCTATCCAACTTTCACAAAGCATCGGTAGATATATCTGCTCCATCACCGGTCTGAGCTACCACACCCGGCTAAACTACTCCAACTAGCTAAACTGCTAGAGTCTTGAACTGGGAAGCTACCTGCTTTAGAGTGCGTGTAGTAGGAGTCTGGGCACCTCCTCCAGCCTAAAAGACGGCTGGTGCTACAGGAAGCAAGCTTGCCCGGGTGACACTCTCCATAAGGCCCACTAGGCGGACCAGAGCATCCTGAAGAACTAGGGTGGCAATAAACCCCTCTGGGACCTGAGCTGGGCCCACCAGAACTGTCGGGGCTGGAACCTCATCATCAAAGTCAACTTGAGGCTCCGCCGCTGGTGCTGCTGCTCTAGGCTAAGCTCTGCCCCTACCTCGGCCTCTAGCATGGCCTTGGCCTCTCCCTTTGCCCCTCGTGGGAGCTACTGCTGGGGGCTCGGTCTGCTGGTCAGGTGATGAGGAAGCGCGTGTTCTCACCATCTGCGAAAGAAGAGAGTAGAAATTCAATTAGCATTGAGAAAACCAAACCGCACGATAGGAAAGAATAAATGTGAAGTTTTCCTAGCTCTTTAGCCTCTGAGGGATAAATACAGACGTCTCCGTACCAATCCCTCAGACTCTACTAAGCTTGTCTGTGAACTGTGATACCCATGTAACCTAGAGCTCTAATACCAACTTGTCACGACCCTAATTTCCTACCCTTGGGAGTCGTGATGGAGCCTGCTGATGTGAGATAGGCAAGCCAATCTTTTAAACTAATAACTTCATCATCCATTTATTACTTTTTAACAAACATAAAGCCATCACGTATGAACAACGGAAATTACAATTTAAGCAGAAGAAAATAATAAAAAATCTGAAATCTGCATCTGTTACAACTGTTAAGGCCTTAAGTACCCAAAACCCGGTGTCATAGTGTCACAAACGGTCTAAGATTTACTACATACAAAGTCGGAAGAAAATAACAAAACACTGTTTCTGAATGTGAGGAAAATGAAATAGAAAATAGGGATAGAGGGAGACTCCAGGGCCTGCGGACGCCTGCAGGTCTACCTTGGATCTCCACGTGGACTGAAGGTAGCCTCCAAACTACGGTCCAAGAGCTGCTACGGGATCTGCACAAAGTGTAGAGTGTATTATCTACACAACTAACCCCATGTGCTGGTAAGTGTCTAGCCTAACCTCGGCGAAGTAGTGACGAGGCTAAGACTAGACTACCAAATAAACCTATGCAATTCAGATATATACAGCGGAAAAGAAATACAGAAATAAACAGTCAAGTATGCGAGGGGGAGCATGCTACGGGGGAGATATCGATTCCAAATAGAAAGACAATAAGTAACGAAAGAAACAATATGACTCGGACATCAACAAAGAGTAAGAAATCGATAAATGCATGGCATCACCCTTCGTGCTTTTACTCTTCTCCTCACCAAAGCAATCATATAATAAAAA
This sequence comes from Nicotiana tabacum, assembly GCF_000715075.1. Taxonomy (NCBI): domain Eukaryota; kingdom Viridiplantae; phylum Streptophyta; class Magnoliopsida; order Solanales; family Solanaceae; genus Nicotiana; species Nicotiana tabacum. Next base: position 51,272,061 of record NC_134087.1, on the reverse strand, counting down.
TGTGCACGACATCACCCTTCGTGCTTTTACTCTCTTTCCTCACCATATAATCAATATAATCGGCACAAAATGGTACATCATGCGGCGCGGCATCACCCTTCGTGCTTTACACTCTTTCCTAACAATCATACACGGCATCACCCTTCGTGCTTTACATTCTTTCCTCACAAAAAAAATAATGCACGGCATCACCCTTCATGTTTTAGCTCTCTTCCTCACCCAAACAACAATCATAAACAATAGGGCAATGGAATAAATGAGATTATAATAAGAATCCCGACAAGGGAATAACAAATCAATAATTAAGTCCCGGCAAGGGAACAACATCAAAAATATCAACATCCCGGCAAGGGAGATAACAAATAAAACAACAATAGCCTGGCAAGGGTGCAAGCATAATGATCTCTTACCTTTCTCACTTTTACTCCACAATTCACTTCACAAATCGAGTCAATGCTCTAGAGGTTCAATTATCACTTATACTTTCACAATTCGTTAAACAACTTGAGCCAACGCTCCTCAATGTTCATAGGTCACAATTCCTTCCACAAACTTTAAACAAGTAGAAAGCATTATCAAGGCATGAAAGATACAACGACGTCATGATAATCACAATATAAGACTCACGGGCATGCTAGACACCAACGTTAAGATACTTGTCACAATGCCTATACATCGTACTCAATAATTACCACATAGAAAATAGGACGCGACTCCTAATCCCTCAAGCTAAGGTAAGACCAAACACTTACCTCAAAGCCACGAGCACAATCAACCTTCAAGTACCGCTTTACCCCTTGGTTCCACTTCCAACCCACTTGTATCTAGCCACAATTTACTTAATTACATCAATAAACGCTAAATGAATCAACTCCAATGCATGAAATAAGTTTTCCAAAGTTTTACCCAAAAGTCAAAAATCGCCCTCGAGCCCACATGGTCAAAATCCGAGGTTCGAACCAAAACCCGATTACCTATTCCCCCACGAACCCAATTATATAATTTGTTTTGAAATCGGACCTCAAATCGAGGTCCAAATCCCCAATTTTTGAAAAAATTAGGTCCTACCCAAAACACTCAATTTCCCCCATGAAAATCATTGATTTTGAGTTGAAAAGATGTTAATGATTGAAGAAAACGACTTAGAAATCACTTACGAATATTTTGGGGAAGAAAGGTTGTTTGAAAAATCGTCTCTTATGTTTGTGGGGTTTTGAAAAATGAAAATTAACTGAAAATCCCGTTTTAATATACCCCTCTCAGACCCCCTGTGCGGACCGCACAAAATCGAGTGTGGCTGCATAGCTCCCATATGGACTGCAGTGACATGCTTTAGTATTTTTGACCATAACGTTCTCTACAGATGTGCAAATTGTGATTTCTTTATCTTTCTGGAAACTAGACACGAAGGGCTACAAATTTCGTTTTTGAATCATCTCAAACTTCCTTGTAGATCAAAAGATATAGGCTTCCAAATTCGTACCAGTGAAATTTTTCTTCACCGTGGACCGCACAATATCCAGTGCGGCCGCACAGGCCCCTCTGCGTCAGCACTCCAATTTGTACAGACCGCACTGGTTTGTTCAGAGGCCTTCCACTTCTCTGAACTTGCAACAACTATGTTTTAAGCCTAAGACATCCCTGAACCTACCCGAAACTCACCCAAGCCCTCACAACTCCAAACAAAGTGTTCATACTAACTCAAAGACATCATATGGACCTATTCGTGCGATCACATCATCAAAATAACATGTAATATCATGAATTAAACCTCAAAACTCAAAATTTTCATCAAGAACTCTCAAAGTTCATAACTCTTCAAATGGAAGTCCAACTCACGTCAAATAAACTCCGCTTTTCACCAAATTTCACAGTTATCTTTCAAATACTATAACAAATTTTTACTAGGCTCCAGAACCAAAATACGGGCTCGATAACAATGGTTTCAAACATTAATTCTTTTCTTCATTTCTTAGATAATTCAGTAAAATAATTTCTTTCAAAAATTGATTTCTAAGGCTTGGGACCTCGGAATTCATCTCCAAGCATGCGCCCGAGTCCCATATTTTACTGCGGACCTCCTGGGATCGTCGAAACAAGGATCCGAGTCTGTTTGCTAAAAATGTTGACCAAAGTCAACAAAAAATCAAATTTTTAACTCTAGAAATTTCTATTTCTCATTTTTTTCACATAGATGGCTTTACGGGTATATGTCCGGACCATGCACACAAATCAAGGTGAGGTAAAAGGGAGATTTTTAGGCCTCAGAACACCGAATTCACTTGCAACACAAGTGATGACCCAAAAGGTCATCACATTATCCACCTCTAAAACAACTGTTTGTCCTCGAACAGACATAATAAGGAAGTACCTGAGTTAGGAAAAAGATGGGGATAGCGGCTTCGCATATCGGACTCGGACTCCCAGGTCGATGCCTCAGTGGGCTGACCTCTCCATTGAACACGAACAGCAGGAAAACTCTTCGATCTCAACTAACGAACCTGTCGGTCTAGAATAGCTACCGGCTCCTCCTCATAATACAAGTCCTTGTCCAACTGGACAGTGCTGAAATCTAACTCATGGGATGGATCGTCGTGATACTTCCGAAGCATAGACGTATGAAACACTGGATGCACGACTGATAAGCTCAGCGGTAATGCAAGTCTATAAGCCACCTCTACCACTCGATCAAGAATCTCAAATGGGCCAATGAACCAAGGGCTAAGCTTGACCTTCTTCCCAAATCTCATCACGCCCTTCATAGGTGACACTCGAAGAAATACCTGCTCACCGACCATGAATGTCAAATCACGAACCTTGTAGTCGACATAACTCTTTTGCTTGGACTAAGTTGTACGAAGCCTAACCTGAATAATCCTGACCTTGTCCAAGGCATCCTGAACTAGATCCGTACCCAACAACCGATCCTCTCCTGGCTCAAACCATCCAATCGGAGACCGACACCGCCTACTATATAAAGCCTCATACGGAGTCATCTGAATACTCGACTGGTAGCTGTTGTTGTAGGCAAACTCTGCTAAAGGCAAAAACTGATCCTACGAGCCTCCAAAGTCAATGACACAAGCTCGGAGCATATCCCCCAAAATCTGAATGGTCCCCTCGGACTGCCCATCCATCTGAGGATGAAACGTTGTGCTCAACTCAACCCGTGTGCCCAATTCTCGCTGAACTACCCTCCAAAAATGGGAGGTAAACTGCTTACCTCGATTCGAAATGATAGACTTGGTCACACTATGAAGACGAACAATCTCTCGGATATAGATCTCAGCTAATCTCTCGGAAAAGTAGGAGACTGCCACACGAATGAAATGCGCTGACTTGGTCAGCCTATCAACAATAACTCACACTACATCGAAATTCCTCTGAGTCCGTGGAAGTCCAACAACAAAGTCCATAGTGATCTTCTCCCACTTCCACTCAAGAATCTCAGTCTTCTGGAACAAACCACCAGGCCTCTGATGCTCATACTTAACCTGCTGACAAATCAAACACCGAGCCACAAATGCTACAATATCCTTCTTCATTCTCTGCCACCAATAATGCTGCTGCAAATCCTGATACATCTTTGCAGCACTCGGATGAATAGAGTACCGGGAGCTATGGGCCTCCTCTAATATCAATGCTCGGAGCCCATCCACATTAGGCACACAAACTCGACCCTGCAATCTCAAAACTCTGTCATCACCTAAGGTAACCTGCTTGGCACCTCCACGCTGCACCATGTCTCTAAGGATACACAAAAAAGGATCATCATACTGCCGATCACGGACCCCTTGTGCGGACCGCACAAAATCGAGTGTGGCCGCACAGCTCCCGTGTGGACTACAGTGACATGCTATATTATTTTGGCCATAAATTTCTCTACAGATGTCCAAATTGTGATTTCTTTAGCTTTTTGGAAACTAGACATATGGGGATACAATTTTAGTTTTTGAATCATCTCAAAATTCCTTGTAGATCAAAAGATATAGACTTCCGAAGTCGGACCAGTGAAATTTTTCTTCACCGCGGACCGCACAAAATCCAGTGCGGCCGCACAAGCCCCTCCGCGGAAGCACTCCATTTTGTGTGGACCGCACTGGTTTTTTCAGAGGCCTTCCACTTCTCTGAACCTGCAACAACTATGTTTTAAGCCTAAGACATCCGGGAACCTACCCGAAACTCACCCGAGCCCTCGGAACTCCAAACCAAGTGTGCATACTAACTCAAATACATCATATGGACCTACTCATACGATCACATAATCAAAATAACATGTAAAATCATGAATTAAACCTCAAAACTCAACATTTTCATCAAGAACTCTCAAAGTTCAATACTCTTCAACCGGAAGTCCAACTCGCATCAAATAAACTTTGTTTTCACCAAATTTCATTGTTATATTTCAAATACTATAACAAGTTTGTACGGGGCTCCGAAACCAAAATATCGGGCCGATAACAATGGTTTCAAACATTAATTCTTTTTGTCATTTCTTAGATAATTCAGTAAAATAATTTCTTTCAAAAATTAATTTCTAAGGCTTGGGACCTCGGAATCATCTCCGGGCATACGCCTAAGTCCCATATTTTACTGCGAACCTCCCGGGATCGTCGGAACAAGGATCCGGGTCTGTTTGCTAAAAATGTTGGCCAAAGTCAACCAAAAATCAAATTTTTAACTCTAGAAATTTCTATTTCTCATTTTTTTTCACATAGAGGGCTTTCGGGGTATAGGTCCGAACCACGCACGCAAATCAAGGTGAGGTAAAAGGGAGGTTTTTAGGCCTTGGAACACTGAATTCACTTGCAACACAAGTGATGACCTTTTGGGTCATCACAGTAGAAGGGGTTGATGACTTTATTAGACATGCAATGTCACTTCCACCATACCAAAGTGAAGGAGTAATTAGGTGACCTTGTGTCAGGTGTGACTGTATGAAGTTTGAAAAACCAAAGGTAGTTAAGCTTCATCTTTATAGGAAGGGGTTTATAGAGAATTACTTTGTGTGGACTAATCATGGAGAGATCGATGGTAGCTGTGGGATATTTCATAACATGGTTGTTGGTGAAAGTAGTAGGTCGGTGGAGAATACAAATAGTGATTCTAGAATTCATGATATGGTTACGGATACTTTTGGGATGCACTTCGGGGGTGAGCCCAATGAAAATGTTGAACAAAATCCTAATGATGACGCAAAACATTTTTACGAATAGTTAGAAGAAGATAGTCGTCCACTACGTAAAAGAAGTTCGCACTCTGAGCTGTTTGTTACAGTTAGATTACTAAGTATAAAATTTGATTGAAATATTTCTCAAGCATCCATGGACTATTCATTGATCTTATGAGTGAACTAGTTGACCCTAATATCAAGTTACATGGTGATTTCTATAAGGCAAAGAGATTGGTTTCTAAGTTAGGACTTTCGTCAATGAGAATTGATTGTTGTGAAGATGATTGCATGTTATATTATAAAGTTGATGCAACTTTAGGCAGTTGTAAATTTTGCAAAAAGCCTCATTTCAAGAGGCTTTCCAGCGGGAATATGGTCGCTATCAAGGCGATGCATTATTTACCTCTTATACCTAGGTTAAAGAGGTTCTATGCGTAGACGAGATTGCTCCTCATATCCAGATTTTGCTAGTGAACCAAGGAACATTCGGTTAGGTCTGTGTGCGGATGGATTCATGCCTTTTTCTGTAAGGAAAAGCAATTGGCCTATGAATGTCCAGATATGGGGTGATGGAGTAACAAGACTAGGTATTTTCGAGCATGGTGGAATTTTCATCTGCGATGTAGTGTCGTTGTCCTCGATTGTATGTGTTAAGTTCGCCAGTGTTATGGTCTTTCGTAATTTGCCTTTGGGGTAAGAAATTGTGAAATAATATTGGAGAAACGACTTTTAGATATCGTGGGGTGCGGTGGTTCAGGATTGAATCGGTATTACTAATGTTGATGGCTCGAGAAAGTTGATCTTCGGAAAGGTTTAAAATTAGTAGCGATTTGTGGGTTCAATTGCTACGAAGATAGATTTTATGCAAAGAAACAACTGAGCAGCAAAGGATGAGGAAGAACATGTGGGGAATGTCAGGCGGTGGTTAAAATTTCTAGAAGGCCAGGTATAAGAAGCAAAGGTCGAGTAGTCGATAAAAGGGGTGAGTTCCGCCAAAGTGGGAGAGTGGCAGAGTTGTATCTGGGCTTTGTGGTAGGATGACTACACACCTTAAGGAGAGTTTGGAACGATTTGGGAATTTTGGTGATTGGATATTGGGGTCTACGGATTTAATTTGAAGTATGGGCTATTATACGGCAGGAGATTTGATATAACGGAAAGGAACTGCTTTAAATGATGAAGGATACAACATAACTTTGAATTGGATGGATGTTGCTGCACATTTAATTGATGACCACGAGGGGTGAATGGACTGGTGCAGCTAGAGAGTGAGCTCGGACTCAGGATGGGTTATTGATGTCGTAGTGATTGTACCCCGTGCAGCAGCGTTGGAAGACGTCGACAAGTAAATTCCATAGGTGTGTTATCTTCAGTGAATAGCTCGGTGGTCGCACAAATTGGCAAAGCTTCTGCGAAGAATTTTATTTGTTATACAGCAAAGAGATCGGTCGTGCGAATGTGGTTAATGATTCAGAGTATGAAAATGGGGTTTTACAGAAAGATTCCGAGAATTTTTGCGGTTGATTGTGCAAGGTTATGTCAATAAGAGATAAAGAATCCTGGTGAATTCCAAAGTTGTGTAATGGTAGATTCAAGCTAAGTGGGAGAGTCCCACCGCTTAGGATTGGGTTGCATAGCTAACTACTTGAGAGGTTTCTGGCTATTAGCATATTGATGGATTATTTCAGTTGCGGGAAAAGAATACAAGTGGTAATTTGAGCAAAAGAATTGTTAAAGGTGTGCTATGGTTGGCCTTATTGGCTCATGTTCAGACTCGAGGAAGGATTCGGGATTTATTCGTTGTATGGATACGGGTTTCAAGGGAAGTGATTCTGCCGGGTGCTTCGTCGAGTGGGTATGCATGTGCTAGAAGAATCATGGAGTTGATTATATTGGGGGCCAAGTCAGAGCGGGTGGGTCTCAACAACGGTCCTGGTGAATTCAAAGGGGTAAGGTGTGGTGCCTAATGATTTCGAGCCTATAAGTACGGTTAAGAATCAAGCTTTTGTAGCAGTTTATGAGAGGTGTCCATAATGTTCTATGATGTTTTGACCTGCAGTGTAGCAATTGGGAAGTATGAAATGGTTCGTGGGATTTGAGACGGCATGGTCTCGTGATTCACGATCACTCGGGATGAGTGCAGATGGAGTGTGTTATGCGTTGAATGGAGCTATTATTTCTAAGGCAATCAAGGATAAATTGGAAGAAGATAGATTGGTTAGCCATAGTTGAATTAGCATATGGGTGGTAGTAATCAGTTCCTTTAGCAAATTATGCAAGTGATTTGTGGCAGTGCGTGCGAGACCTGTCGACCGCCGTAATTGATATTATTCAGAAGTATTCTACTGTTGTGGTATGTTACATGTAGGTGGATCCCGGAAGGGTTATGGTGGTTTAGACCACTAATTGGAGATTTGCATATTCTATAGTTAAGAGGATTCACTTGTGTGTTTCTATGGTTCTCCTGAAATGAGTTAAATGAAAAGTTTCTATATGATGAATATCAATGTATTAGTGGTTCCGGAGTTATGATGAAAATTGTGTTCTATCATATATTGGCATGATGGGTGTCACGACCCAAACCGATGGGCCACGACGGACACCTGGTACCTTACTCAACCGAGTATCAACTTAACGTATCTTTCTTATTACATCATCATATACACATGACATACGAGCCTAATAGGCCAACATGATTCTTTATAAACTCAAAATATAGGCTGACAAGGCCGTATAGTCTTTTATATACATGACATATGTCTACAAGCTTCTAAGAATACATAAATGTCATAAAGGTCGGGACAGAGTCCCGTCATACCAAACAATACACGTCTAAATCATACTAACCAAACGAGCAACTCCGAAGCAAATGGAGCACACCAACATCTTCCGCTGCACTGATAGCCTACTTGGAGGGCTCTCGACCTGTATATGTCATGAAACGCAGCGTCCCCAGGCAAAAGGGACGTTAGTATGAACAATGTACCGAGTATGTAAGGTACATAAATAAATACATAAGAGACATGGAAGACATATAGAGTACATGACTCATCTTGTAAGTCTGAATAACTTTGTAAATTATAAATTACTTTTAGCATCATGCATATGCGTATGAATGTCATGTCGTGCATAGGTACATGTTTCATAACATCATCAGCCTCTGAGGGCATCCCATCATATCATATCAGCTACTGTGGGCAAAATTATCATCGTATACCAGCTGATCAGGTGGTGGTACGCATATAACGCCATAACCTTTCCCATATCCCATATATATATATATATATATATATATATATATATATATATATATATATATATATATATATATGTATGTATGTATGTATATATACACGCGTATATAATGCCATTTGAATCATATTTCAGCCACTGTGGGCAACATCATCATCATATACCAGTTGATCAGGTGGTGGTGCGTATATAACGTCGTAACCTTTTCCCATATCCCATATACACATATTTACATATATACGCGTATATAACGCCATCTGGTTATGGGTCAATGCACATGTATAACTGAGTGAAATGTATGAAAAATACATAATAATCTCGATATTCCTTCCGGATAAACTTTTTCAACTGCTTATTATTCTAAGACCCATGAATAGAAGATAATAATAATTCCCATAGGGAATCAAGAATATAGACCCCCTACTATTTCTATGAATAGAGTAATTTATAAAAAACTGTGTATTTGCTCGTTTCTTCAGAATAATTTGGACCATACCACAAGAAAGAAGGAGGGGCCTTAACATACCTGGAGTAGGGAAAACCACATCTAATATTTCATTGGGATCTCTCACGTTACTACTCCTTACCCCAAAAATGAATTAGGACAACAACGATCATGATTCTGTATATCTTTGCTGCATCCATAAGGGTGATTAACTTTTGATTATCGGCACTAATGCTTTTGACGTGTTCCAATTTGGCATTTGATGATGTGGCCATATCCTCATGTGCTTAATTGATGCTAGAAAAATTGGCAGGTGTGGTATCTAGTATTTTTTTGAGTTTGCTTCTCTTTTGTATTAAAGGATTGTATAATACCAGCTTAAAATGATTCTACTCTATAAATAGGATTCATGGGAACCAGATTGTTGAGATGCCATTTATTGGAACACGATATATGTATCGTCATCAAGGACTGTGTCGTCGGCTTCTCCTTATAGATAGCCACCTAGGATAGTTAATTGCTTAGTCACTACATGTGGTAAGCTAGTGCTGCCACATGTCTTTGGAGTATAATTAATTAAGTTTTATCCACTTATTAGTTAACCGGGTAATGTTCTGTTACCCGATAATTAATCAATTGCCCGCATAATTTTAAAATTGCCATAAATTACTTAAAAATCTACTTATTTTCAAAATACTTTATATATTATACTACAGTAGTCATGTGGTACCTTGCATGATACTAGTTTATAATTATCAAGTATTTTAGCTTGACCTGTATTTTATCCCAAAATGTCAAATTTCAACGAAATTCATTTTCTTTGAATTTCTTCCCCTCTCGCCTTCACGAATTTATTCATCACTTACAATCCTTATAATCTCCAAATAATCTTTTCTTTGGACTGATGTCAATTACCTTACGACAAATTCAACGTAAAATACTACAGGGTGCAACATCGTCGTAACTTATTACTGCGAAGTGTAACATCACCGTAATGTAATACTGCTAGGTACAACACTGTCATAACTTTATACTGCAGGACGTAAGATCAATCGTAATATATTACTACAAAGCATAACATCAACATAATACTGCAGGGCGTAACATTATTCCCCCTTTAGAACATTCGTCCTAGAATGTTGACTGATGCACTTATCATTTTCATAACTTATATCTTCCGAATACTTTAGAACTTCCCTTGCCATCTAGGCGACTGTTCTGTGAATAAGTCCAAAGTCCAGGGCATTTCTCCCTTAGTCCTCTTTCTCACACCACAACTTATAGTCGGAATCTTTCCAATCTCGTAATTGTTGCTACCTTTCATCATGCAGCCGATACGATTTTGACCTTGTGTGTGTCTCCAATCTCTAGGCTTCATATGTAGAGCTTGATAAGATGTCCCTTTGGGCATCTATGAGTATACTGAAGTTTTTCACTAGGTACTTTATTGAATTCACGAATATTGCTATATCTTATCGCATAGGTCCGTTTAGCCATCCGTATGAATTTACTGCCATAACACTTACTTTAATTTGTCGTTGCTGAGGTCTGCTACCAAATCCCAGCTTACTCTCGTTGCTTATTCCATATGTATAAATTTAAGTCCCTTAATGCTTCCTCATTACTGCTCATCTTTACAATGGCGGCCTAATCTCATCTCATACTTTGTGATTTTTGTCCATCCATTGTTGATTCACCTCAATATTGATCTACAATATACAACTGATAACTTGAAACTTCTTACGTAATACTTTTCCCCTAGGGCTTACATTACCTCAAGGAATATTCGAAGTGATTCCCATAATCGTATTTCATAGTATCTCAATGTGATTCACCTTATGAGAGTATCCTAATTTCGTGCCGCCAGCGGAATCTTTTCTCCTTCTCTTTTTTTCTTTTTCAAATCATTATTCAAACGAAGTCCCAAACGTCATCCTTTATCTGACACAATTATATCCTCATTTTATTACCAAGTCATCATTTCATTCCTTCTAAATGCTATTAATCTTAGACTCCTTTGAGTTCATTAAAGCTATAGTGAGCTTTTTATAACATAGAGAATCCATTAGCTCCCTTGTTTTCATGGGCCGCTAATCTTGAGGACTAATCCATTCTCGTCACCTTCTCACTTGCCTTTTCTCGTTTTTACATCTTGTCATAAAACTATGTCGCTTTACTATACTTTAGCTTGCGACCTATACATATCTATTTATACTACTCGTAATCTTCCTTCAACTTGCTTGAATTTCCTTGTGTTATTTTAGAACATTAGGCGAGACATCACATCGTCTCTAACTCTTCTTTACTTTCTTAACTAGATCTGTCAGTATTTAGAAACCATAGGTTGGAAGACATGTCGCCGACGATGCCGCTATAACTCCTGGTTATTGGATCCCCATGCTTATAGCCTTCTATCCGAAGTATGTATTATTCACGATCTTCTGCCTTTGAGTATCTCGTATGTTGTTCACCTTTACCTTACATACCTTAAAATTTTGCATCGTATCTCCTATATTTTTACTAACCTCGCTTCCACCTAGGTGTAATTCACGTCCATAACTTGAAGTTCTATTATAATACTCACACCTCTGCTACATACACAATCTGATGGGAGCTTTTACTGACTTCTTATAAGGCTGGTACTTCTTCTTAACTGGCTTTCTTGTAGAGCCATTATAGATTATGGTTGTTATGTTATTTCTCTTGAACATCTGATATTAAGAGTGATTCTTTCATGTTCTCAAGCACAACTTCTATAACTTTTCTAGGTCCAATAATCAGACTCTTTATTTACTTGGGTGATGTAATTCTTTAGCTTTATCTTCCTTCCAATCAGCCTTTATGTAGGCTTAATCTTCCGATCTGTGGCTCATGGTATCAGTTATTACCTTAGCCTTTCATGGGCGTTATGGAATATCCATGATACAATCTTCTAACAATTCAATCCTTTGTCTATGCCCTGGGCTCAATTCTTTTTTTTTAACTTATACCAGAGTATTATATGGTTGTATGATTGTCAACAAGTATAATGCTCCAAAATCTTGAGTGTATCCATAACGTACTAACTCTGGATCATTGATCGAATGATTCCTTTTGTTCCATCTTAGCTTTCTTTAAACGTATGCAATTAGTTTTCCCAGTCTTTCTGCCCCTTGTTGCGTGCATACTTAACTCATCCTAGTTCCCACACATGCCAAAATTTTTGTGCAACTCATATAGTCTCGAATATTACCTTCGATCTTTCTCCTTGTTCATTAGCCACGGTAGGTGCCACTTTCTTTTGGAGGGAATACAATTTTTGTTATGAGACTGCTTTTACATGACCCTTTCTTCATTAGGTTATTGTGCTTAGGTTGAAACCTTCTTCCTCATTTCCTAAGCTAGTCCTTCACTGTAGTACTTAGGGAGGATCCTCTGACTCTTGTAAAGATGCGAGCTTATTATATCGTATACTTGACGGACCTTCTATTGTCCTTCCTTGCCTATACTTATCCGTAGTTACTTATCTCCACTCCCTTGTGCTTGTAGGGTTGCTTCTGGACTGATATTTTGACCATCTTCCTAGTGGCACTCTCTTTTCTTTCTGTAACACTCATATAGTACCTTTTTAACTTATCCAACTCCTATATGAATATATCTCAAGTGTTACGATGTAATAACTGCGGGGCTGAATTCTCCATGTTGGGGTTTACTACATTTATCTTGCATGATCTGCTGATTTGTCTGTAACTTCCTGTCTTATCGCGACTAGGCTCTTCCTGAATCAACTACTAACTACTTGTTGGCCCATTCTCATGTCAATATTCCGTGAAATCTTTCTTAGGTTATTTCCGTTGTCTTAACTTATGTCTCGCACTGACTCCTTTTCTATCAATAACATATCGGGCAGGGACCCTTACTTCCTCTCATTGATGTCGTGTTTGCATAATGTTCTGGAATTGTAGCATATACATAGGTGATGAATAAGTGTAATCTCATTCCTTTTTCGTGTTTACCGCATTCTACATTTATTACTCCATATTCCCCCCTTTAGGGGAGTACTAAGACTTGGAGCTATGACGACCTGCCTACAGATGTTTTTCCTCTTCATCTTTGGCATCCTTTCACACCATCGATGAATCTTACTCGCCTTGCGGTAATCCTTCCGTACCAAGGATAGCAAAATCCCTTACTCCGAGGGTGAAATTTAGTATAACTGGCAAATATAATCCCTTAAGCTGAACTTTGCTCACATTGCTTGTTGTAGGGAAGTGTCTTCCTGAATGTTCATTCTCTGAATTTTTCATAAATCTTCTTTTGTCGTCCATTCTATTATTAGGGGAACAAAATCTAAAGTTCTTATGATGGCGACTATCACCAGTCACTTAGTCCCTAATTCATGTTTAGTTTATCTTGTTCACCAATCCATACTTGTTCTATTACTCTGGGGTCTAACTTTTCGTCTTGGTAATCACGCTAGAGTTGCGAATTTGTTTCTTGAAATGAGGACATGATTATATGGCCTATACTCTTTTGTTGTCCTAAGGCCTGCACTTCTCGTTTCTTCTTTCACTTGACTATAGATTTTGTAATATTGTCATCTTTTGATATACCGTTGTCATCCATGTATCACATCTTACTCATAATGTTTCATTAACTCTTTTCTTATTTTCCACTAACATTTATGCCTATTACTTTATTCTAAAAACTTGAACAAGACATTTTTCTGCTCTTACCTTCCCTTTGCTCTATCCAATCGCTCTTCAAGTTTCTTAACGTTCTTGCTTTACTAGGGACGCGAGCCACACTAAGGTAATATTTATTCCTTCAAGGCTTATAGTGCATGTCTTTGTAGTACTCATATCTAGCTACACTATTTCAGAGTGCACCATCTGGTGTCTCATAAAGAGATCTATTAGCATATTTGCAATATCCTTCGGAAATATCAACTGACGCAAACAATTCATCCATCATATATTCTTATACTACTTCTGTTAATCCCCATAGGGCATATCTGGAATGGGTGCGACCAATTTTATATACCTCTGTTACTATTGAATATGACTCAAAAAGCTTATGTTCCTCTGCCTCGATTATAAACGTCGTTAGCCTTCATTAATTGGGTGTCTCGTACCCTTCTTCATCTTGCTTCCTTTGCTTGTTGAAACCTGTATTTATCTTCTTAATCTCTTATTATTTTTTTTACCATAAAGATGGATAGACATTCTTGCCTTGAGGCTTCTTATCAGGAAGCTTGCACTTTTTAGTACACCCATGATCTGCTAAAGACCTCAAATGTACTTATCGTAGGCATTATACAAAAATTCAATTCTTCTGACTCAGGTCTTCCACAACTATCTCTCTTTCCAATCCTTCTTCCTGGATGTAGGTATCGTCTTATTATGAATAATAAAAAAAGAATTTTGGAATTTGAATTCTTATAAGTGAGCTCTACCACACGATCTAGAGTAAGAAGAAAGAGTGACAATCCTAAATGTCATGTAGCCTCCTGCTTATAAGTGTGGTGAATGACACACCCATAAATAAGACTCTACTAGACACGGCTTGTAGACTCTCTAGGATAGAACTGCTCTGATACCACTTTTGTCACGACCCAAACCGATGGGCCATGACGGGCACCCGGTATCTTACTTAACCGAGTATCAACGTAACGTATCTTTCTTATTACATCATCATATACACATGACATATGAGCCTAATAGGCCAACATGATTCTTTATAAACTCAAAACATAGGCCGTACAGTCTTTTATGTACACGACATATGTCTACAAGCTTCTAAGAATACATAAATGTCATAAAGGTCAGGACAAAGTCCCGTCATACCAAACAATACATGTCTAAATCATACTAACCAAACGAGCAACTCTGAAGCAAATGGAGCGCACCAACATCTTCCGCTGTGCTGATAGCCTACTTGGAGGGATCTCGACCTGTCTATAGGGACCTGCGGGCATGAAACGCAGCGTCCCAGGCAAAAGGGACATTAGTATGAATAATGTACCGAGTATATAAGGTACATAAATAAATACATAAGAGACATGTAAAACATATAGAGTACATGACTCAACATGTAAGTCTGAATAACTTTGTAAATCATAAATTACTTTTAGCGTCATTCATATGCGAATGAATGTCATGTTGTGCATAGGTACATGTTTCATAGCATCATCAGCCTTTGAGGGCATCCCATTATATTATATCGGCCACTGTGGGCAAAATCATCATCGTATACCAGCTGATCAGGTGGTGGTGCGCATATAACACCATAACATTTCCCATATCCCATATACATATATATATATATACACGCGTATATAACGCCGTTTGAATCATATTTCAGCCATTGTGGGCAACATCATCATCATATACCAGTTGATCAGGTGGTGGTGCGTATATAACGCCGTAACCTTTTCCCATATCCCATATACACATATTTACATATATACGCGTATATAACGCCATCTGGTTATGGGTCAATGCACATGTATAACTGAGTGAAATGTATGAAAAATACATAATAATCTCGATATTCCTTCCGGATAAACTTTTTCAACTGCTTATTATTCTAAGACCCATGAATAGAGGATAATAATAATTCCCATAGGGAATCAAGAATATAGACCCCGTACTATTTCTATGAATAGAGTAATTTATAAAAAACTGTGTATTTGCTCGTTTCTTCAGAATAATTTGGACCATACCACAAGAAAGAAGGAGGGGCCTTAACATACCTGGAGTAGGGAAAACCACATCTAATATTTCATTGGGATCTCTCACGTTACTACTCCTTACCCCAAAAATGAATTAGGACAACAACGATCATGATTCTGTATATCTTTGCTGCATCCATAAGGGTGATTAACTTTTGATTATCGGCCCTAATGCTTTTGACGTGTTCCAATTTGGCATTTGATGATGTGGCCATATCCTCATGTGCTTAATTGATGCTAGAAAAATTGGCAGGTGTGGTATCTAGTATTTTTTTGAGTTTGCTTCTCTTTTGTATTAAAGGATTGTATAATACCATCTTAAAATGATTCTACTCTATAAATAAGATTCATGGGAACCAGATTGTTGAGATGCCATTTATTGGAACATGATATATGTATCGTCGTCAAGGAATGTGTTGTCGGCTTCTCATTATAGATAGCCACCTAGGATAGTTAATTGCTTAGTCACTACATGTTGTAAGCTAGTGCTGCCACATGTCTTTGGAGTATAATTAGTTAAGTTTTATCCATTAGTTAATCGGGTAATGTTCTATTACCCGATAATTAATCAATTGCCCGCATAATTTTAAAATTGCCATAAATTACTTAAAATTCTACTTATTTTCAAAATACTTTATATATTATACTACCGTAGTCATGTGGTACCTTGCATAGTACTAGTTTATAATTATCGAGTATTTTAGCTTGAGCTGTATTTTATCCCAAAATACCAAATTAACGAAATTCATTTTCTTCGACTTGTTTCCCCTCTCACCTTCACAAATTTATTCATCACTTACAATCCTTATAATCTCCAAATAATCTTTTCCTTGGACTGATGTCAATTACCTTACGACAAATTCAACGTAAAATACTGCAGGGTGCAACATTATCGTAACTTATTACTCCAAAGCGTAACATCACCGTAATGTAATACTGTCGGGTACAACATTGTCGTAACTTAATACCGCAGGACGTAACATCAATCATAATATATTACTGTAGATGGTAACACTATCGTAACAATGCAGGGCGTAACAATGGGTACAGTGAGTGGTATGGAGTTTGAAATGAGGATAAAGGTTGCAGTTCGGTGTTGACAAGAATGTCACGAGCTCGGATGAGTAGGAAAGGCATTTTGATGATTAAAGTAAGTGGGTATTGCCTTCAGCGTCACCAGAGATTGGTGTTTAGCGAAAAAGGGCTTTGCATTCTGGTTAAGGATTCTTGATCGCTTTTTAGCATTAGTACGGCCAGTGGTTTAGATGATCACACCTGTTATCCGTCATGGAAGGTTGTGGAGGCGTGCCCCACGGGAAGGTTGTATAAGTATGGCATGTAGTCACTTGATGGATTAAAAAGTAAACCAAGTATGAAGATTGTGGTGATGCCGTTGATTTGAGAATTGATGCCTGGAAGGCACTTGATTTATTGAGTTGTGGACTGTGAATGATTACTCTAGTTATGATGGTTGTTCTTATGTGTTATGGGAAAAAGGGGAGTTATTATGGACCTCTAAAAGGTTATTTGCCTAGTCCTATGTGATCAAAATCATCTTGAAGTATGTGGATGGATTCAAATGTGAATATGGGCTCTATATCAGGCCAGATGTGTTCATTTAGTAATGCGCTCCTTCTAGGAGAGTAGTAAGGGTGTTATTTCGCTGCCAGTTATTTCATGCAATGATATAATGCGCCGTGTGAGCTGTGAGACGGCTTGGGTAATTGCTTATGTGTTGAGAATCCGCGTAGAGACGAGGTTATATAAGCAAAATAGCTTTTAAAATTCAGATCGTAGATCGCACCTCAGTTGTGCTTGAGTTTTGTTGCTTATAGCGCTATATGTTCCCTCAGGGATGGTATTATGCACTTAGCATGCTTGTGACCGATATTCGGTGTTTTGTTGTAATGAGCAATTTAGCTTGATGTGCACCTCCTTAGGTGAGTGTTATGTGTGGATTGGGTGGCACGCCGCCATGGGTATGTTATTTGGATCGAGTTGCGACGCAACAGTGTGATGTCTAGTATAGTTCCCTATATTTGTTTTTATGTGTTTTGTTTCCTATTTTTCTTGGGAAAACTCATATTAGTTGTGTGCCTGCATTGCATGTATGACTCGCGAGCGGGGTGTCTGTTCAATTATGTTGACCGCATTGCATGTATGATTCGCGATCGGGGTAATTGGATTTCCTTTTCAGAGTTCGTTTCCTTTATGTATCATGTTCGAATTGGTAGCCTATTGGCACATTGGGATAGTATATGAGACTTTTTGTTCATGTCCGGGGTGGCTTATTTCCTGAGCAGTCCGTACGGGGTGAGACGAGATCATTGGATTTAGGATCATTGCAATCTGATTATATGAAGTATATTAAGGAGCAAATACCACTATTTAGTTTAGAATGAGGTGATGGTTCCTGTCAGGAGTATAGACCCAATGATTTGTTGGTTCGGCAGTTGGTTATGAATTGCTACACATCTCTTCCATCGTGGAGGTATTGTAAGAGTTAGAGCAAGACCTATATATGTCATGAGGTGCAATGGGAGCATCAGATTCGTGGAATTTCAACTAATTTGATCAGAGAATGTTATTGTGGTCCTATGAGTAAAGTGGTGCAAAGTGTGAATTCAGCAAAAATTTCTACTCTGTTCTTTCGCAGATGGCGAGAACACGCACTTCTTCATCCACTGACCAGCAGCCCGAGCCCCCAGCGGCAGTTCCCACGAGGGGCAGAGGATGAGGCCGAGGCCATGCTAGGTGCCGAGGTTGGGGCAGATCTCAGCCCAGAGCAACAGCAATAACGGCGGAGCCTCAGGTAGAGTTTGATGATGAGGTTCCGGCCCAGATAGTTCCGGTGGGCCCAGCTCAGGTCCTAGAGGGGTTCATTGCCACCCCAGTACTCCAGGATGCTCTGGTCCATCTAGTGGGCCTTATGGAGAGTGTCACCCGGGCAGGCTTACTTACTGTAGCACCAGCCGTCTCTCAGGCTGGGGGAGGAGCACAGACTCCTATCTACCCGCACTCCGGAGCAGATGGCTCCCCAGTTTTAGACTCCAGCAGCTCAGCCAGTTGGAGCAGTTCAGCCGGGTATGGTAGCTCAGACCGGTGATGGAGCAGCTATGTCTGTTGATGCTTTGTGGAGGTTGGACAGGTTCACCAAGCTGTTTACTACTACTTATGGTGGTACATCTTCAAAGGATCCCCAGGATTACTTAGACAGCTGTCATGAGATTCTTCAGAACATAGGGATAGTGGAGACCAATGGGGTCGACTTTGCTGCTTTTCGTCTGTCAGGTTCTGCCAAGACTTGCTGGAGGGATTATTGTTTGGCTAGGCCAACTAGGTCGCCTACCTTGACTTGGGATCAGTTATCTTAGCTATTTCTGGAGAAGTTTCTTCTTATCACTTAGAGAGAGGACTATCGGAGGCAGTTTGAGCGTCTCCGGCAGGGTTCTATGACCGTCACTCAGTACGAGACCAGGTTCATTGCTTTGGCCCGTCATGCTCTTATCATACTTCCCACCGAGAGAGAGTGTGTGAGGAGGTTCATTGAGGGACTCACTCAGCTGATTCAATTGCAGATGGTTAAAGAGATTGGGAGCGAGATTTCTTTTCAGGATGCAGCCAATGTGGCCAAGAGAGTTGAGATGGTTTTATCACAGGGTAGTAGTCAGGGGTCTGACAAGAGGCCCCGTCATTCAGGCAGGTTCCGTGGTGCTTCATCTAGAGGAAGGTATTCTTTTGGTAGGGCCATTCTCCCAGGCTATTTCATTCAGCACTTCAGACTTCTCATGGTGCTTTAGATGGCAGTGGTTCTCATATGTTGTATTCTGATCAGCAATCCTACCGTGCACCATCAGCTCCTATCAGAGCACCTCCTATTCAGAGCGATTCTCATGGTCAGCCAGCCTGCCAGGGTCAGTCTTAGTTCCCTCAGTAGCATCACTCAGGTGGATGGTTTGAGTGTTGTGAGTATGGTCATATCCGGAGGGCTTGCCCGAGACTAGTGGGTGTTCAGTTACAGCATCAAGGTTCCCATGCTATAGTTCAAGCACCAGGTGTTCCACCGCCTGCTCAGCCAGCTAGGGGTGGGGATAGAGGTGCTAGAGATGGAGGTATAGGTATTAGAGGTGGAGGTCAGGCTGGTAGAGGTGCAGGCCATCTAGTAAGAGGTTGTCCCAGGGATGTAGCTAAGAGTGGTAGGGCCCAGCCCCGATGTTATGCTCTTCTATCCAGGCCTGAGGCTGAGGCCTCCGATGCAGTTATCACAGGTACCGTTATAGTTTGTAGTAGATATTCTTCAGTTCTATTTGATCCAGGGTCTACATACTCCTATGTGTCATCCTATTTTGCCCCGTATCTGGTCATGCCTAGTGATTCTTTGAGTGCTCCTGTATATGCGTCTATACCGGTGGGTGATTCTATTATGGTGGATCGTGTCCATCATTCATGTATAGTTGTGATTGGGGGTTTTAAGACCCGAGTAGATCTGTTACATTTGGATATGGTTAATTTTGATATCATATTGGGGATGGACTAGTTATCACCTTACCTCTCTATCACTGATTGTCATGCCAAGACTGTGACCTTAGTTTTTCGGGGTTTGCCTCGTTTAGAGTAGAGATGGACTCCTGCTTATTCCACCCTAGGGTTATCTCATATATGAAGGCTCGGTGTATGGCTGAAAAGGGATGTTTGGCCTATTTGGCGTATGGTCATGATTCTAGTACCAAGGTTCCTTCCATGGATTCCGTGCCTATTGTAGGTGAGTTTCCATAGGTATTTCTTGTAGACCCGCTAGAAATGTCGCCCGACAAGAATATTGACTTTTGCATTGATTTGGCTCCGGGCACTCAGCCCATTTCTATTCCGTCGTATCGTATGACCCCGCCAGAGTTGAAAAAATTGAAAGAACAGTTGCAAGACTTGGTTTATAAGGGCTTCATTAGACCTAGTGTCTCACCTTGGGGTGTGCCGGTATTGTTTGTTAAGAAGAAGGACGGATCTATGAGGATATGTATAGATTATCGACAGTTGAACAAGGTAACAATCAAGAATAAGTATCCATTGCCGAGGATTGATGATTTGTGTGATCAGCTTCAGGGTGCCAAGGTGTTTTCAAAGATTGATTTGAGCTCTGGCTACCATCAACTGAGGATTAGGGCATCTGATGTCCCTAAGACAACTTTTCGCACTCGATACAGGCATTATGAGTTCTTAGTGATGTCATTTGGTTTGACAAATGCTCAGCAGCTTTCATGGACTTGATGAATTGAGTGTTCAAGCCTTATTTGGATTCCTTCGTGATTGTCTTCATTGATGATATTTTGATCTATTCCCGCAGTCGGGAGGAGCACGAGCAGCATCTTCGATTCGTTCTTTAGACTTTGAGGGATAGTCAGATGTATGCCAAGTTTTCAAAGTGTGAGTTTTGGTTGAGTTCGGTTGCATTCTTGGGTCATGTTGTATCTGTAGAGGGTATTCAGGTGGATCCTAAGAAGATTGTGGCAGTCAAGGACTGGCCTAGACCCACATTATCCACAAAGATCCGGATTTTCTTAGGTTTGGCGGGTTATTACTGTCGGTTTGTGGAGGGGTTTCCATCAATTGCAGTCCCGATGACCAGGTTGACCCAGAAGGGTGCCCAGTTCAGGTGGTCGGATGAGTGCCAGGCGAGCTTTCAGAAGCTTAAGACAACTTTGACTACGACTCTAGTGTTGGTTTTACCTATAGGTTCAGGGCCATATACAGTGTATTGTGATGCGTTGCGTATTGGAATTGGCATGGTGTTGATGCTGAATGGCAAGGTTATTGTGTATGCTTCGCAACAACTGAAGATCCACAAGAAGAATTATCTAGTTCATGATTTGGAGTTAGCAATCATTGTTCACGCACTGAAGATTTGGAGGTAATATTTGTATGGCGTGTCATGTGAAGTGTTCATGGATCACAAGAGTTTGCAATACTTGTTTAAGTAGAAGGAGCTAAATTTGAGGTAGAGGAGGTGGTTGGAGCTATTGAAAGACTATGATATCTCCATCTTGTATCATCCGGGAGAGGCCAATGTGATGGCCGATGCATTGAGTAGGAAGTCAGCCAGTATGGATAGCCTTTCATATACTCCAGTTGGTGAGAGACCGCTTGTTTTGGATGTTCAGGATTTGGCCAATCAGTTCGTGAGGTTGGATGTTTTTGAGCCTAGTCATGTTCAAGCTTGTACAGTTGCTTGTTTTTCATTATTTGAGAATATTCGAGAGACGGTACGGCACGGAGGTGCCAAGTAGGTTATAGTTGGAGATGATGGAGTCTTGAGGATGCAGGGTTGTATTTGTGTGCCTAATGTGGATGGGCTTCGTGAGTTGATTCTAGAGAAGGCTCATAGTTCCTGGTATTCTATCCATTCGGGCGCCGCTAAGATGTATCAGGATTTGTGGCAGCATTATTGGTGGAGAAGGATGAGGAAGGATATTGTTGCGTATGTGGCTCTGTGTTTGAACTGTTAGAAGGTAAAGTACGAGCATCAGAGACCTGGTGGTTTGTTTTAGAGGATTGAGCTTCCTGAGTGGATGTGGGAGCGTATCACTATGGACTTTGTTGTTGGACTCCCACGGACTCAGAGGAAGTTCGATGCAGTGTGGGTTATTGTTGATAGGATGACTAAGTCAGCGCATTTCATTCTTGCGGCAATCTCCTATTCTTCCGAGAGGTTAGCTGAGATCTATATCAGGGAGATTGTATGTCTTCATGGTGTGCCCATGTCTATTATTTCTGACTGAGGTACACAGTTTACCTCACATTTTTGGAGGGCAGTTCAGTGTGAGTTGGGCAAACGGGTCGAGTTGAGCACAGCACTTCATCCCCAAACTGACGGACAGCCCGAGCGTACTATTCAGATTTTGGAGGATATGCTCCGAGCTTGTGTTATGGACTTATTAGGTTTGTGGGATCAGTTCTTGCCTTTAGCAGAGTTTGCCTACAACAATAGCTACTAGTCGAGCATTCAGATGGCTCCCTATGAGGCACTATATGGTAGGCAGTGTTGTTCGCCAGTTGGATGGTTTGAGCCGGGAGAGGCTCGATTGTTGGGTACGGATCTAGTGCAGGATGCCTTGGACAAGGTGAAGATCATTCAAGATAGGCTTCGTACCGCTCAGTCTAAGCAGAGTTATGCCGACCGCAAGGTTCGTGATGTGGCATTTATGGTCGAAGAGCGGGTGTTGCTCCGGATGTTGCCCATGAAGGGCGTGATGAGATTTGGGAAGAAGGGCAAGCTAAGCTCTAGGTTCATTGGTCCTTTTGAGATTCTTGATCGAGTGGGAGAGGTGGCTTACAGACTTGCATTTCCATCGAGTTTATCAGTTGTGCACCCAGTGTTTCATATGTCCATGCTTCGGAAGTATCACGGCGATCCATCTCACGTGTTAGACTTCAGCACTGTCCAGTTGGACAAGGATCTGACCTATGAGGAGGAGCTGGTGGCCATTCTAGACCGGCAGGTTCATCAGTTGAGATCGAAGAGTTACCCTTCTGTTCGTGTTCAGTGGAGAAGTCAGCCTACCAAGGAATCTACCTGGGAGTCCGAGTTCGATATACGGAACCGATATCCCCATCTTTTCCCCGACTTAGGTACTTTTTTTCTATGTCCGTTCGAGGACGAACGATTGTTTTAGAGGTGGAGGATGTGATGACCCAAAAGGTCATCACTTGATTTACAAGTAAATTCAGTATTCTAAGTCCTTAAAAGCCTCCTTTTATCTCACCTCGATTTGCATGCACGGTCAGGGCGTATATCCGAAACGCTTTTATGTGAAAATTTGATGAAAATGCTAATTTGGCCTTTAAAATTGAATTTAAGTTGACTTCGATCAATATTTTGTGTAAACGGACTTGGACCCATGACTTGACGGCCCCGGAGAGTCCATAGAAAAATATGGGACTTGGGTGTATGCCCGGAATTGAATTTCGAGGTCTCAAGCCCGAGAAATAAATTTTTGAAGAAAATTGTTTAACTAAAATTATAAGATTTTTTGGAAATTTAAATGAATTTGAAATTGATGGTATCGGGCTTGTATCTTGATTCCGTAGCCCGGTACAGGTCTTATATGGTATTTAGGTTGAGCCGGTAAAATTTGGTAAGAAACGGACTTGATATGACGTGAATCGGACCCTCGGTTGTTAAAATTTGAACTTAACAGTTCTTGAGATTCTTCTTTGATTTTGACGCTAAATTCGTTGTTAAAGGTGTTAATTTGGCGATTTGCTCGCACGAGTAAGTCCATATGATGTTTTTGAGTTAGTGTGCATGTTTGGTCTGGAGCCCCAAGGGCTCGGGTGAGTTTTGGATAGGCCATGAGATGGTTTTACATTTAGAAAAGTTGCAGGTTTTGCTATCTCATGTGCTCAGTGATTTGTTCTCCGCGTTCATGTGGCTTCACTCGCGAACGCTTAAGGCGAATTCCCCTAGGTGTTAGTTTGTTCTTCGCAAACGCGGAGCTCAAGACGCGAACACGAAGCTTTGGGGGGAGTTACCTTCGCGAACGCGTTCAGGCTCATGCGAATGCATAGGGTTAGTGGGCCTAGAGGAGAAGTCCAAATTTCTCTACGCGAACGCGACCACTCGACCGCGAATGCGAAGGCTTGAGGAGCTAAAGCTCTGCAAACGTGAGCCGTTCAACGTGAACGCGAAGGCCATCTAGGCCTGACCCATCGCGAACGCGACAGGTCCATCGCAAACGCAATGAAGTCCTGCCCAGTCATTTTAAAACAGAACCAAAAATCGGGCAGAACCCATTTACTCCATATTTTCGAATTCTCAAGGCCTAGAGGCGATTTGCTTAACACAAATTCATCCCCAAAGTGGTTGTAGTCAATTCTAAACTTTACTCTTTCAATTACCCAACTATTTTCATCTTTTTTTAATCAAAAATCAAGAGTTTTCATTGTAGAAATTGGGAATTTGGGTAGAGTTAGGGATTTTTGAATAATTGGAATTTAGACCTCGTTTTGGAGTCGAATTTTGAAAATAATTACATATTTGGGCTCGTGGGTGAATGTGTGATCGGGTTTTGGTCCGAACCTAGAGTTTTGACCAAGTGGGCCCGGGGTCAATTTTTTACTTTTTCGGAAGAATGATAGAAAACCTATAATTAAGCATTGAGTATGAATTATTTAGCATTTATTGATGTTAAATTAATTTGGACTAGATACAAGTAATTTGGAGGCGAATTCTAAGGGAAAAGCGGTGTTTGAGGCTTGAGTTGACCGTGGAAGTTCGAGGTAAGTGTTTGCTCTAACCTTAGCTTGAGGGAATAGGTATTGTGCTTTATTTGCTATGTGCTAGTGTGTATGACGTATATGTGTGGTGACGAGTATCTATACGTCGTTGTCAAGCATGCCCATGAATCTTAAATGTAATCATTGTGTTACTTAATAAGTACTACAAATGCCTAAGTTGTTGATTCTCCGTGCTGGGCACGAATTATGATTATTCTTGTGGTATTTGTTTATTTTTAAGTATTGGTTATAGTTGAGGTTTCATTAGTGAAGTTAAATGTTGGTACAAGTTTGGTTATAGTTGATTCCCTTGCCGGGACGTATTTAAATCTTACTGTTGGTTCCCTTGCCGGGATGTGTTTATTCTCATTGTTGATTCCCTTGTCGGGATATTGTTGTTCCCTTATTATTCCCTTGCTGGGATTCTTTTGTGATTGGTGTTGAATTGTATATTGGGATCGGGTTGCACGCTGCAACAGTGATATATGATTGGATCGGGTTGCACGCCGAAACAGTGGTATATGATTGGATCGGTTTGCACGCCGCTACAGTGGTATATGAATGGATCGGGTTGCATGCATCAATAGTGGTATATGATTGGATCGGGTTGCACACCGCAACAGTGATATATGATTGGATCTGGTTGCACGCCGCAATAGTGATATATGATATGGATCGGGTTTCACGCCGCAACAGTGTTATATGATTTGGATCGGGTTGCGCGCCGCAACAATAAAGGATAAAAGTGGATATTGATTTGTTACTTTTTCCTTATTCTTACTGATGCTAACTTTGAAGTGTTCTTTATGCTTTCACCTGAGTTACTGCTGGTACTTGATATTCCTCCCCAGCATGTTCCTCTTCCCGTCTTTAACTGCTAGTTCCTGTTATTATTACTTGTCGTATATGTTTTAACTGCCCGGGTTTATTTGGTAGTCTCGTCCTAGCCTCGTCACTACTTCGCCGAGATTAGGCTCGACACTTACCAGCACATAGGGTCGGTTGTGCTGATACTACACTCTGACTGTGTGCACATCTCGGTACCGGAGCTTTTGGACCTTAGAGTGGTTGCTGCCTTCAGTCCAGCGGAGACCCGAGGTAGCCCTGCAGACGTCCGCAGGCCTTGGTGTCCCCTTCAATCTTTTATTCTGTTTTCATTTACTTTAGAGACAGATTGTATCTTTCTTTCCAGACAACTGTTTGTAGTATTCGTAGATGGTCCGTGATATTGTGACACCAGTTCTGGGTAGAGATGTATTTTTGAATGTTTTGTACTAGTATTTGGCTAAGTTATCAGATTTCGTCTTCCGCATTTCTTTTATTATTATTATTCCGATGTTAATCGCATGTTGAATTAAAATTTCTAAAAGGTTAAGGGAAAAGGGTAATAAGATATATAATACTCGGCTTGCCTAGCTTTCTCCAGTAGGCGCCATCACGACTCCGCGCAACTCGATCCCACCAGACAATACATAATCCTCCCTTATTCCACCATAACAATATCAATAATAGTAGATAATATATATATGTTGCGGAGCGCAACCCGATCCCACCATATGTCAATATCAATATCGTAATATATCAATATTAGTATCATAATTCACCCTTATTTCACCATATCAATCCATCCTTATTACACCTGTTGCGGCGTGCAACCCAATCCCACCGTATAGTATGAATTCACCATTATTCTACCATATATATATACCTTTATTCCCCCATATCAATCCTCCCTTGTTATACCTGTTGTGGCGTGCAGCCCGATCCCACCATATCAGAACCAAACACTCAATGGACAAAATCAATAGGCTAAATCACAAGGTCTTTACGATAAATAATTACCAAACTGAACCAAAAAATAAAGGAATCTTTATCGATATAGAATCTACATGAATAATACTACACAGCGAGACCAACCCATAATATCACCAAAACACAATAAGAATAGCTTAAGCAAGCAATAAGGGATAAAGAAACTACGGTACAATAATTGTCTTCAACAAGGTGAAACAGTATCAACAGGTAGCATTTAGACATGGGAGTACAAGTAGCCATGTAAAATTTAAAGCAGGGAAGGAACAATATAAAGAGAACGGGAAATAAGCAGGCAAAACAGTAAATTGGCGATGCATAGGTACTCGTCACCTCACCTATATGCCACTCACATGGATTTTCACATAGAAAATAAGTCAAGGGTTCCTAATCCCTCGAGTCAAAGTTAGACACGACACTTACATCGATCTAAGACCAAACTCAAAGCTCAACCACCGTTTTTCCCTTCACACAAGCCTCCGGACCAATAGAATCTAGCAAATTACCAACCAAACAATTCAATTTAAGCCTTAGGAACTACCTACGATTGCAAGGAATTCAATTTAGGCCATTTTTGAAAAAGTCAACACCCATGTCATCTTGGTCCAAACCCGAAATTCGGTCCCAAACCTGATTACCCATTCACACCCGAGCCTGGATATATAATTGGTTTTGGAATCTGACCTCAATTTGAGGTTTAAATCCCCAAATTTTGAAATTTCTAGTTTCTACCCAAAAATCCCCAAATTCCACCATGAAAATCTTAGATCTTAGGTTAAATCTTGTAAAATGAAGTGAAAGATTGAAAGAAATGAGTTAAGAATCACTTACCTATGATTTGGGGAAGAAGTGGTCTTTAGAAAATCGCCTAGAGGGTTTCTTGTTTTGAATGTTTTGAAAAATGAGCAAAAATTCCCATCTAAGTCAAGTTTAACAGCTGCAGATGTCGCAAATGCGACCTGGGCTTTGCAAATGCGAAGCCCATAATTTCAAAAAAACCATTGCATTTGCGTGATTCCCACAGTCCTGCCTTCTTCGCAAATGTGAAGAAAAGTCCGCAAATGTGATCAGATGATCACAATTGCGAAGGTTGCCTCCCCCTATCCCAATCGCAAATGCGAAGGAATGGTCGCATTTGCGAACATAAGCTGGCCCACCTTCTCTTTGCGTTTGCGATGAGAAGCTCGCAAATGCAAACTCTTCAGAGATTGCAAATGCGATGATTGACCTCGCATTTGCGATGTCTGAGGCCTGCAACAAAAACCAATAGTGTTCAAATTCCTATTTTAACTTCGTAGCCTATCCGAAACTCACCCGAGCCCTCGGGGCTCCAAACTAAACATGCACACAAGTCTTAAAATATCATACGAACCTGCTCGCATGATCAAATTGCCAAAATAACACCTAGAACTGCGAATTTAGCACCAAATCAAATGAAATTCTCAAGAACACTTTGAATTTTTTATTTTCTCAACTGGACGTCCGAATCACGTCAAACGAACTCCGTTTCTCACCAAATTTCACAAACATGACTTAAATATTATGTTGAACTTGTACCGGGCTGTGGAACCAAAGTACGGACCCGATACCAACAAGATAAAACATTAATAATGTCTTAAAAATCATTAAATTTTTAGACTTATAATATTTTTAACAAAAATTCATAACTCGGGCTAGGGACCTCCGAATCCTATTCCGGGCATACACCCAGGTACCATATTTCGATGTGGACCCACCGAGACTGTCAAAATACGAGTCTGGGTCTGTTTACTCAAAAAATTGACCGAAGTCAACTAAATCAACTTTTAAAGGCAAAAATTATTATTTTCATCAACTTTCAACAGAAAAGCTTTTCGAAAATATGCCCGGGCTGTGCACACAAATTGAGGAGAGATAAAATGAGGTTTTAAAGGCCTTGGAACATAGAATTGAGTTCTAGAACATGAGGTGACCCTTTGGGTCATCACATTCTCCACCTTTAAAACAACCATTCTTCCTCGAACAGTCATAGAAAAGTACCTGAGATGGTGAAAAGGTGAGGATATCTACTCCACGTATCGGACTCGAACTCTCAGGTAGCTGCCTCAACAGGCTGACCTCTCCACTACACTCGAATCGAAGGATAACTCTTCGACCTCAACTGACGAACCTACCTGTCTAATAGATATCGGCTCCTCCTCGTAGGTCAAATCCTTGTCCAACTGGACAGTGCTGAAATCTAACACGTGGGATGGATCACCGTGATACTTCTGGAGCATGGATACATGAAACACTATATGTACCGCTAATAAAACTGGTGGCAACGCAAGTCTATAAGCCACCTCTCTCACTCGCTCAAGGATCTCAAAAGGCCTAATATATATAGGCCTCAACTTGCCCTTCTTTCCAAACCTCATTCGACCCTTCATGGGTGATACCCGCAACACCCTTTCTCCGACCAAGATGACAAATCATGAACCTTACAGTCAGCATAACTCTTCTGACTGGACTAAGCTGCGGGAAGTCTATCCTGAATGATCTTAACCTTATCCAAGGTATCCTGTACCAAATCTATACCCAATAACTGAGCCTCCCCTGACTCAAACTATCCAACCAGCAATCGATACCGTCTACCATATAATGCCTCATTGGGAGCCATCTGGATGGTTGACTGATAGCTCTTGTTGTAGGTGAACTCTGTAAGGGGCAAGAACTGATCCTACGATTCTCCAAAGTCTATAACACATGCGCGGAGCATATCTTCCAAGATTTGAATAGTATGCTCGGACTGTCCGTCCGTCTGAGGATGAAATGTTGTGCTCAGCTCAACCCGTATGCCCAACTCACGTTGTACTGCCCTCCACAAGTGCGAGGTAAACTACGTACCTCGATCAAAAATGATAGACATGGGCATAACGTGAAGATGAACGATCTCATAGATATAAATATCTGCCAACCGCTTTGAAGAATAGGTAACTGCCATAGGAATGAAATGCGTTGACTTGGTCAGTCTATCCACAATAACCCAGATGGCATCAAACTTCCTCTGAGTATGTGGGAGTCCAACAATGAAATCCATAGTGATATGCTCCCACTTCCACTCAGGAATCTCTATCTTCTGAAGCAAACCACTAGGCCTCTAATGCTTGTACTTTACTTGCTGGAAACTTAGACACCGAGCTACAGATGCAACTATGTCCTTCGTCATCCTCCTCCACCAATAATGTTGTCTCAAGTCTTGATACATCTTGGCGGCCCGCGGATGAATGGAATACCAGGAACTGTGGGCCTCCTCTAAAATTAACTCACGAAGTCCATCCACATTAAGTACACAAACACGACCTTGCATCCTCAAAACTCCATAATCTCCAACATGTAACCTTCTTGGCATCATCATACCACACTATGTTCCTAAGGACAAGCAAATAAGGGTCATTATACTGCCGCTCCCTGATGTGCTCAAACAAAGAAGACCGAGCGACTGTGCAAGCTAAAACACGACTGAGCTTAGAAACATACAACCTTACAAACGGATTGGCAAAGGCCTGAACATCTAATGCAAGTGGTCTCTCACTGATTGGAACGTACGCAAGGATGCCCATACTAGCTGACTTCCTACTCAAAGCATCGGCCACCACATTGGCCTTCCCAGGATGATACAAGATGGTGATATCATAGTCTTTCAATAGCTTCAACCACCTCCTCTGCCTCAAATTGAGCTCTTTTTGCTTGAACAAATACTGCAAACTCTTATGATCCATGACCACCTCACACGACACGCCATATAGATAGTGCCTCCAAATCTTCAGTGCGTAAACAATGGCCGCTAGCTCCAAGTCATGAACTAGATAATTCTTCTCGTGAACCATTAGCTGACGTGAAGCATATGCAATAACCTTGCCACCCTACATCAATACCGTACCAAGTCTAATACGAGATGTGTCACAATATACTATATAAAGCCCTAAACCTATGTGCAACACCAACACCGACGTTGTAGCCAAAGCTGTCTTGAGCTTCTGAAAACGCGCCTCACACTCGTCTGACCATCTGAACGGGGCATCCTTCTGGGTCAACCTAGTCAACGGGGCTGCTATAGATGAAAACCCCTCCACAAACCAATGGTAATAACATACCAATCCCAAGAAACTACATATCTCTGTGGCTAAAGTAGGTCTAGGCCAATTCTGAACGGCTTCAATCTTCTTAGGATCCACCTAAATACCCTCTGGTGACACAACGTGACCGAAGAAAGCAACTGAACCCAACCAAAACTAACATTTTGAAAACTTAGTCTATAACTATAGGTCTCTCAGAGTCTGAAGTACGATCCGAAGATGTTGCTCGTGCTCCTCTTGGCTATGGGAGTAGATCAAGATATCACCAATAAACACAATCAAAAAGGAATCTAAATAAGGCTTAAACACATGGTTCATCAAATACATAAATGTTGTTGGGGCATTTGTCAGCCGAAATGACATCACTAGAAACTCATAATTCCCATACCGAGTCTGAAAAGCTGTCTTAGGGACATTAGATGCTCTAATCCTCAACTGATGGTAGCCAGATCTCAAATCAATCTTCGAAAACACCTTGGCATCCTGAAGCTGGTCAAATAAGTCATCAATCCTCGGTAATGGATACTTGTTCTTGATAGTGACTTTGTTCAACTACCGATAATCTATGTACATCCTCATTGATCCATCCTTCTTCTTTACAAACAATACGGGGTGCACCTCAAGGCGAGACACGGGGTCTAATAAAGCCCTTATCAAGCAAATCTTGCAACTGCTCCTTTAATTCTTTCAACTCCGGCAGGGCCATGCGGTATGGCAGAATAGAAATAGGCTGAGTGCTCGGATCCAAATCAATACAGAAGTTAATATCCATGTTGGGTGGCATCCCTAGCAGGTCTGCAGGAAATACCTCAGGAAACTCTCGAACAACTGGTACAGAATCCATGGAAGGAACCTCCACACTAGAATCACGGACATAAGCCAAATAAGCTAGACAACCCTCTCGACTATACGTCGAGCCTTCATATAACAAATAACCCTACTGGTAGAATGACCAAGAGTCCCTCTCCCCTCTAATCGAGGCAACCCTAGCAAGGCTAAGGTCATTGTCTTGGCATGATAGTCAAATATAGCATGATAAGGTGACAACCAATCCATCCATAAAA
This sequence comes from Nicotiana tabacum, assembly GCF_000715075.1. Taxonomy (NCBI): domain Eukaryota; kingdom Viridiplantae; phylum Streptophyta; class Magnoliopsida; order Solanales; family Solanaceae; genus Nicotiana; species Nicotiana tabacum. The sequence continues at coordinate 51,240,236 of NC_134087.1, read as the reverse complement.
TGACATCAAAATCAACCATATCGAGAAGTAGGAGATCTACACGAGTCTCAAGACCCCCAATAAAAACCGCACATGAACGATAGACGCGATCTACAATAATAGAATCCCCCACATATACAAGGGAACTCAAGGAATCATGGGGCGCAACAAAATATGAAGCAAAGTAAGATGACACATAGGAATATGTAGATCCTGGATCAAATAGAATTGAAGCATCTCTACTGCAAACTGAAAAAGTACATGTGATAACAACATCGAATGCCTCAGCCTCAAGCCTGGCTAGGAAAGCATAACATTGGGGCTGGGCCCTACCACCCTGAACAATATCTCTAGGACAGCCTCCTATTGGCTGGCCTCTACCTCTAGCAGCCTAGCCTCTACCTCTAACAGCCTAACCTCCACCTCTGCCTCCCTAACCTCTACCTCTAGCTCTCTGACCCCTACCTCTAGCTGGCTAAGCGGGCGATGCAACAACTGTTGCTGGAACCATGGCACGAGAACCCTGATGATGTGGCTTAACACCCAATAATCTCGGACAGGTCCTCCTGATAGGCCCATAACCACCACACTTAAAATATCCATCCTGATATTGTGGCAGTGGAAACTTAGACTGACGCGAACCGGCCGAATGAACACAATAATAACTCTGGATGGGAGGTGCATTGATAGGAGTTGTCAATGCACTGTAAGCTGGTTGTCCTAAATGAGACACATAAGGACCACGACTCCCTAAAGCACTATGGGAAGTTTGGAGTGCTGAATGAAACGGCCTGGGAGGATGGCCCTAACACGCACAAGGCATAACACCCCACACTTAAACCATTGCTCATCCTCGAGCAATCAAACTACACTTTATATAGACACGACCTTTTTAAACAATTATCATAACTCATCAAACCAAAAATATTTAAAATAGACTAAGCACAAAAGCGTAACATCTTCACCTCTAGATTTGACTCACAAGTACCACGCATTATTCACAACTCACCGACTTACTCTAACATAGAGATCACTGACATTACCTTTCCTTCATGAATCAAGTGCCCTCATACAACAAAAGAGAGTAGTTCCACACAATAAAATTTAAGAGCACTTAGGAACTCAAGATAGAAAGAATTCACTCACTCTCAGAAATAACATTCATATGCCACAAAAGATGCACCATAGGCTTGCCCGTAGTGTACTACTGTACTAATCGAGCTCATTTAGTCTAAGATCCAATAGGACTTTATTTGGTTGTAATGTAGGCTGCGGGATGGGTAGGATACATTTAGGTATAAGAGTGACTAGACCTCCCTAAGCATTTTAATACATATACTTTAACATTCAAACCCCATACTTACGTCAAACCAAACTCCACCTTCACATAAATGTATATTACCCCATACTTCTTTAAGTACAATTACATCAAGAGCCACCACTTATCAAGGAATAATTTTTTTTACAGCAATACAAATATTTTTTTTCCAATTCAAGTGGCTCTTACTTGTTCAAAACAGTGCACCTTTCTCCTTATTTCATTAGTTCCACTCCAAAGCCAAACCAGTCACCCCACACTTTAACTTTTACAAAGTTCATAATAATTCAAGTGCCCATGAGAGGTGAAAAGGTTCAAATAGATGGTTAATTCAAATAATTGGGTAAGGCTTGTAATGTGGTTGCCAAAGAAACATGATTACAGGCTCAAAGGGGTTAACTACGATACATAATAATTAGGTGGTTAAAATATCTATATCTGGCTCAACAAAGAAACGCCTATATCACTTCTAAGACTGAGCAAAACTACTATTTTGCTTTGCAAACACACGGGGCAAGTTCTAGACATCAAATGCAATACACAGAATATAACAACCCTCGCACTCACATGGCACATGACTCACTCAAGATTTGATCATCAAGACACTCTAGTCAAAGTAGTTAAGAAAAGTTAAGAACATACAACTTAAGGTACTTATACAAGAGTCAAAACCTGAGCCTAAGTGTCACAGCCAAAGTACTCACTATTCTTAAGTGTGGCGGCAACGGCGCCAAAATTTGATCACGCCCAACTATGCCTTATAAAAAGGACTAAGCGGTTGTTGCAAATATAATCCGGTTTACAAGTCCGGAGTCGAATCCCACAGAGAACTAAGGCTTAGCTACAGTTGTTGCCTATTACTAAGAAGACAAGCTTGAATAATTTCTAACTTATAGATATTAAGATTCTTGTGTTTAACTAATTAACTAAAAAATTAAAATAGTAAATTAACAAATAAAGATATTAAGGGTTAGAGACAAGATTAAGGAGGTCTAGAGTTATGATTTACCCTATTGTCGGAATCCTTCCCACTACGTTTTCTATAAATTCGCCTAAGTATTCTCTACCGATGATGAGATCTCTAACTGTCGTAACTCTCTCCCAAGTAATTACCACAATTTACTAGACATATTCTCCCAAATTATGCTAGGTGGAATTAAGTACGGCTCACTCATATCGCATTCAAAGTTTCGTTATCCCTAATCCCACCTTTAAACCCTCCGTGTTGATCCCTCATATACATTGGGAGTGATGTTGTTCAACAACTACCTAAATATGCACTCCCTCCCAAGTAATACACACTAAATAGGCACAACCAATTGAGAGCTCTTCAACCAACCACAATAATAATATAGTTGAACAAATAAAGAAAATACTATGGCAAATCTATATTAACGTAACAAGAAAATTATCCTTCAGTAGGTTCTATCAAAACCCTAGATAACAAATTAGCTATTAATAATAGTATGCATAACTCCAATACTACAATTCATAACTAACAATGGAAATAGGAAGAAGGAAGTGAAAAACTCGTAGAAAACTTCTTCGCCTTGCTCCCAATGTGTTCTTGCCTCCGTAGGTTGAATCCCCAGTCTCCTTAGCCTCCTTAGGTCTAAACTGTGTCAAAAGTATATCCAAGGTCTTCAAAATACCGTTTCTCCATGTATATATACCAAGTAGGAAAACGACCGGCTGGGTCATCACACCTATGTGAAAAAGGACACTTTTCCCAGACAAGATGTGCGCGGCCGCGCTTGGACCGTGCATATCCACATTGATTCTGCCTGACGAGTGCAGCCTGAGCACGGCTGTGCACTTGACATGCACTTTTCACCCTGTTCTGTCGGGAATTTGGAAAAAAGTAAAACATGAAAGTTGTAGCCCTTTGAGTTAGATTTGCAACCATATATTGTTGAGCCCAAATGGAGTTTTGAGATAAAATTTATGTGCATTTTACTATACAGTATGCAATATGCCTACTCGATTCATCGTTCGTTCTTAACTATCATCCGTTGATCCCCCAACACGATCCCGACATAATTCCTTGGGCTTTTACTCAGACTTCAAAGCTCCAAATCACTTGAATTCATTCCATAGCATCTATATAGCTCGAAATCACTCCTACAAAGTATAAAACACACCATTAGTGCAAAACACTAGAGATTAAAGCTCAAACTCAATTAAAGTGCAGTAAATTAGAGTGCAATAAGCAACTAAACTACGTAATTATAGCCCATCATCAATGGCCTCTACCAAAAGTAACTCGACCTCTAGATGAGGTCCCACTAAATCCACTAGAGTGACGTGGCCTCTTGCCAGACCCCTGACCACTCCCCTGAGCTAAAATCATCTCGACTCGCCTAGCAATATTTGTTGCCGCCTGAAAAGAAATATCGCTCCCAGTCTCCTTAGCTATCTGTAGTCTGATAAGTTGGGCAAGTCCCTTAATAAATCTCTTCACCCTCTCTCTCTCTCTCTCTCTCTCTCTCGGTAGGAAGCAGAAGAATAGCATGACAGGCCAGATCCACAAATCAAGTCTCATACTGAGTGACAGTCATAGAACCCTGTTGCAGACACTCACACTGCCTCCGGTAGTCCTCTCTCTGAGTGATAGGAAGATAATTCTCCAGAAATAGCTGAGAGAACTGATCCCAGGTAAAAGCTGGTGATCAAACTGGTCTTGGCAACAAAAAATCCCTCTACCATTTCTTAGCGGAACCTGGCAGATGAAATACAGCATAGTCGACCCTATTAGTCTCCACTATCCCCATGTTATGTAACACCTCATGACAATTGTCCAGATAGTCTTGGGGATCCTCTGAAGATGTACCGCCATAGTGAACTGGGAAAATCTTGGTAAACCTATCCAATCTCCACAAAGCCTCAGAAGACATAGGTGATACATCACTAGACTGTACTACAACATACGGCGGAACTACCTCAATGGGTTGAGCTACTAGGATCTGACACTGAGGAGCCATCTACTCCGAACTGTGGGTAGCGGGAGTCTGTGCTCCTCCCCCAGCCTGAGAGACGACTGGTGGTAGAGGAAATGTGCTGCCCTATCCCACACTCTCTATAAGGCCTACTAGACGGACCAAAGCATCCTGAAGTACCGAGGTAGTGATGAACCCCTTTGGAACCTGAGTTGGCCCTGCTAGAGCGGTCTGGGTTAGAGCCTCCTCAACAAACTCTACTTGAGGCTCTGCCGCTGGTGCTGCTGCTCGAGCTCTGGACTGAGCCCTGCCTCTGCCTCAGCCTCTGGCACGGCCTCGGCCTCGGCCTCGCCCTCTGCCCCTTGTAGGAGCTACCACTGGGGGCTCTGGCTGCTGCTTAGCTGAAGAAGCGGTACGTATTCTCGCCATCTGCGAAAGAACAAGAGTAGAGAGTTCAATTAGCATTGAGAGAAAAAAATCGCACGACAGAGAAGAATAAAAGTGAAATTGTTCCTAAACATAGTAGTCTTTGGGAGATAAGTATAGACGTCTCCATACCGATCCTCCAGACTATACTAAGTTTGCTCGTGAATTGTGAGACCTAGGCAATCTAGTGTTGTAATACCAACGTGTCACGACCCGGATCCCCACCATCCGGACCGTGATGGCGCCTAACATCACACTTTCTAGGCAAGCAAACATTAGAGTTTTTATTAACCAAATCCTTTACGTTTCAGTGATTAACAATAAACAAGCTAAAACCAGTAAAAATAAATGCGGAAGTAAGTAAATAGCCTCTTTGTTTATGTACTATTACTACTACTACTACTACTACTACCCAGAATCCGATGTCACAATCCATGAACACACTAAGATTTGCTACAAATATTTGTTCGAAAGAAAATATGACTGTTTATGAAAGGAAGTAAAAACAGTAAGTGTAGGAGCATAGAAGGGTACCCCAGGGCATGCGGACGCCCGCAGGACTACCTTGGGTCTCCTAGTTATAAAAATCTGCAGCCAACCTCTCAATCTGCCACTACCTGCTCCAAAATATGCATAGCAAGTGCAGAGTACAGTATCACTACAATCGACCCCATGTACTGGTAAGTGCCGAGCCTAACCTCGACGAAGTAGTGACGAGGCTAAGGTGGGTCACTTACGATAAAAGTTGTATGCAATATATAATAATGATAGAATAATCGAAATACAGTATGAAATTAAATAGCCAACAACAAATTGTAACCACAATCTCAAAAATAAACCAGTATCATCCTGTATTACCATTCTTACCAGTTCAAACAAAAATATACAAGAAAACAACGCAACTCAAAAAATAGAAACATATAGGTTGTTGCGGCGCGCAACCCGATCCCACCAGACAACACATAATCCTCTCTTATTCCACCATAACAATATCAATAAAAGTAAATAATATATATGTTTGTTATGGCGCGCAACCCGATCCCACCATATATCAATATCAATATCATAATTTACCCTTATTTGACCATATCAATCCATCCTTATTTCACCTGTTATGGCGTGCAACTTTTTATACACCCTTATTCCACCATATCAATCCTCCCTTATTACACCTGCTGCGGAGTGCAGCCCGATCCCACCATATCAGAACCAAACACTCAATGTACAAAATCAGTAAGCTAAATCACAAGGCTTTTACAATAAATAATTATCAAATTAAACTAAGAAAAAGAAACCCCAATCGATATAGAATCTACACGAACAATGCTACACAGCGAGACCAACCCAGAATATCACCAAAATACAATAAGAACAGCTTAAGCAAGCAATAGGGGATAAAGAAACTACGGTACAATAATTGTCTTCAACAAGGTGAAACAGTATCAACAGGTAGCATTTAGACATAGGAGTACAAGTAGCCATGTAAAATTTAAAGCAGGGAAGGAACAATATAAAGAGAACGGGAAAGAAACAGGCAAAATAGTAAATTGACGGCGCATAGGTACTCGTCACCCCACCTATACGCCACTACATGGATTTTCATATAGCAAATAAGTCAAGGGTTCCTAATCCCTCGAGTAAAAGTTAGACACGACACTTACCTAGCTCCAAGGCCAAACTCAAAGCTCAACCACCACTTTTCCCTTCACACAAGCCTCCGGACCAATAGAATCTAGCAAATTACAAATCAAACAATTCAATTTAAGCCTTAGGAATTACCTACGATTGCAAGGAATTCAATTTAGGCCATTTTTTAAAAAGTCAACAAAAGTCAACACCCAGGCCCTCTTGGTCCAAACCCGAAATTCGGACCAAAACCCGATTACTCATTCACCCTTGAGCCCGGATATATAATTAGTTTTGGAATCCAACCTTAATTTAAGGTCCGAATTCCCAAATTTTAAAATCCCTAGTTTCTATCCAAAAATTCCCAATTGCACCATGAAAATCTTATATTCTAGGTTGAAATCTTGTAAAATGAAGTGAAAGATTGAAAGAAATGAGTTAAGAATCACTTACCTATGATTTGGGGAAGAAGTGGTCTTTGAAAAATTGCCTAGAGGATTTCTTGTTTTGAAAGTTTTAAAAAATGAGCAAAAATCTCGTCTAAGTCAAGTTTTACTAGCTGTAGATGTCGCAAATGCGAAGCCCGCAATTGCGAGAAAACCATCGCATTTTCCGAGATTCCCACAGTCCTGCCTTCTTCGCAAATGCAAACTAAGCTGGTAACAAATGCGAACTCTTCATAGATCGCAAATGCGATGATTGACCTCGCATTTGTGAGGTCTGAGGCCTGCAACTAAAACCAGCAGTGTTCAATTTTTTATTTTCACTCCGTAGCCTATGAACTCACCCAAGCCCTCGGGGCTCCAAACCAAACATGCACACAAGTTTTAAAACATCATATGAAATTGCTCGTGCGATGAAATCGCCAAAATAACACCTAGAACTACGAATTTAGCACCAAATCAAATGAAATTCTCAAGAACACTTTGAAAATTTTATTTTCTCAACCGGACATCCAAATCACGTCAAACCAACTCTGTTTTTCACCAAATATTACAGACATAACTTAAATATTATATTAAACCTGTACTGAGCTCCGAAACCAAAATACGGACCAGATACCAACAAGATCAAACATTAATAATTTTTTAAAAACCATTAAATATTCAGACTTATAATTATAACTCGGGATAGGGACCTTCGAATCCGATCTGGGGCATACGCTCAGGTCCCATATTTCGATACGGACTCACCGGGACTGTCAAAATACGAGTACGGGTCCGTTTACTCAAAACGTTGACCAAAGTCAACTAAATCAACTTTTAAAGGAAAAAATTATTATTTTCATCAACTTTCAACATAAAAGCTTTCCGGAAACATGTCCGGACTGCGCACTCAAATAGAGGAAGGATAAAATGAGATTTTAAAGGCCTCAAAATACAGAATTGAGTTCTAGAACATGAGATGACTCTTTGGGTCATCACAAAAAAGATTTAATGACTATAAGAAAACTCATTTTGTCAACAAATATGTTTTTATTGTTTTATATAAATATAAAAAATAAATATTTTTTGTTATTTTTATGTTTTAAAACATGTTCATGTTTTAACATGATTAAACAATTGAGTGCCATGGGAAAATTAAAATGTACAGATATATTATAAATTAATAAATAAAATAATATAAAGTTATCTTAATTATAAGTAAAATACCTGGATAAAAATATATTATATAGTATAAAATATAGTTGGGAGGATTTATATTATTAAGGGCATAATAAACTTTTAGAGTAAAAGTATTATAAAATCTGGTCAATTGACTATTGTGATAACTAGACCAAAGTAAATTAATCTGTGTAACAAAAAAATGACTTTTGGGATAACGAACGTAAAATTGAATAACTATTACGTATGCAAAAAAATGATTTTTGGATAATAAACGCAGAACTAAATGACCACCCATAAAATTTACTCCTTTTATCACTATTTATGTCGCTATATGAAAGTATAACTTGAAAATTAACATATTAAAAGACAGTGGCTATGCACTGTGCTTTTAACACAAATATAATTTTAGTACTTTTATTTGTCAAGCAAATGCTAATTGTCACTGAAAAACACATTGGCAATAAATATACATCTTACCCCAATCACACAATCACAAAGGAAGCCTTTGTTCATAGATTTTTTTTGTTTCCTAAAGTTTTTTAAAACATGTTTGTTCATAAAATTTTATAAAATTTTGGGAAAAAAAAAAATTCACTTTTTCAAACTTTTCAGAAATTTTTTTTCCACCGCTCACAAAACTTCAACATATTTTCAAGTAAAATGCATGTCCAAATATAATTTCAAATTTCAAATTTCAAATACCGATTTTTAACTTAACTCCAAATACAATTTTTTTAAAAAAAATAATTATAATTTTTATGTCCAAATGCCTAAAAAAGAGAATCTGTCGGCAAAAATGGCCGTAATATTCCCTTCTCATTCAAGAAATTACAAACGAAATAAAACACCTCGAATTCAGTCCACATAAGTTCAAGGTTTACATTATTTCGTTTGTAAACATGGTTTTGATGTCCCTGGGCTGAAATCCATCTGCTTTTGGTCATGACTCATGATCAAGCCGTATTAAGCAACCATTTCTTAAATATATAAAGTTGATTTTAGAGTAAATTTTACTTAACCCCCTAATCTTTTGGGTTTAGAAATAACACCATCTTCACCTTTTGAATGGGATAATAAACCACTTGAACCTAAAAGGGAGTCAGCCCAACATGGGCAATGATACACAAGTCAACGCCAAAAAAAAAAAGCTGGGTCATTACATGTACTTTAAAAATATTAAAGTGACTCTCAATTTGTATGAATTACTCCTATAACATGTAGTTTTTCCAATAGTAAAAAAATTGAATGTAACGACCTGATGAGCTTTTGTACTTCGTTTGCCAGTTCTCGGGCATGACTTGCCCCGTGTGGTATATTATGACTTATGTAAATCGTTGGTGTTGGGTTTCAGGTTAATCAGAATGAATTTGGAAAAACAGTCTCAGTTGAAAGCTTAAAATTTGAAAAGTTTGACCAAGATTTGACTTGTGTGTATTTGATCTCGGATTGGAATTTTTATGGTTTGGTTAGCTCCGTTAGGTGATTTGTGACTTAGGAGCGTGATCAGAATGGATTTTGGAGTTGTAGAGAAGATTTAGACTTGAATTGGCGAAGTTGATATTTTGGCGATTTCCGGTTGATAGGCGAGATTTTGATATAGGGGTCGGAATAGAATTCCGAGAGTTGCAGTAGCTTCGTTGTGTCATTTGGGATGTGTGTGCAAAATTTCAGGCCAATCGGACGAGATTTGATAGACCTTTTGATCGAAAGCATAATTTAAGAGTTCTTGGAGTTCTTAGGCTTGAATCCTATGTTAAATCGGTGATTTGATGTTGTTGTGAGCGTTCCGAAGTTTTGAACAAATTTGAACGATGTCATGGGATGTGTTTGTACAATTGGTTTGAAGTTCCGGGGGTTCCGGGTAGGTTTTGGGATGTTTTAGGCCGAAAATCATAGCTGTAGCAGGTCCAGAAGGGTTGCAGGCCTCGGAACCCACCAGCGCGGTCCGCACAAAAAGAAGTGTGTCCACGGTAGGTGTTGTGCGGACCGCACAAAATGCAGTGTGACCGCGGTGGGGAACATTTCACTGGTCCTACTTTGGAAACTCATATCTTTTGATCTACAAGGAATTTTAAGATAATTCAAAAACGAAAATTGTAGTTATTCGTGTCTAGTTTCCAGAAAGGTACAGATGTCATAATTTGGACATCTGTAGCGAAAGTTATGGCAAAACGACTAAAGCCTATCACTGCAGATAAAAACCTGTGCGGCCGCAGTCGTTTTTGTGCGGACTGCACTGGTTTTGTGCGGACCGCGGTCGTTTTTGTGCGGTCCGCAGAGGTGAAAATTCGTGGGGTAATCTATAAATATGAGGTTTATGGTTTTATTTAATATTTTGACCTAGAGAGCTCGGATTTTGGCGATTTTTCGAAGGTTTTCAAGAAACTCATCGGGGTAAGTGATTCTAACTCAGATTTGGTTAGAGTACATGAATCTATCATTGAATTCATCATTTAATTCGTGATTTGCGATGGAATTTGAGAAGAATATTTGTGGAATCTTCCAAAAATATAAAATGATGATATGAAGGACCAAATGGTACCAGAATTGGATAATTTTGGTATGGTTAGACTCGTGAGGGTATGAGGATTCTAAAAATCTAAATTTTACTCGATTTTGAGACGTGGGCCCGGGGCTCGAGTTTTGGTAATTTCGAGAATTGTGTCATATTTTGATTGTTTTTGCTTGGGCTTTGTTCTCTTAGCATATTTTGATGTCCATGTTCTAATTTTGGATAGATTCGACGCGTGTGGAGGCCAATTTGAGGGGCAAAAGGCGTCGTGAGCTAGAGATTTAGCCGGTTCGAGGTGAGTAATGATTGTAAATGATGTCCTGAGGGTTTGAAACCCCGGATTTGCACATCGTAGTGCTATATTGAGGTGAGACACATACTTGATGACGAGCGTGGGGTCATGCACTATTGGGGATTGTGACTTGGTCCATCCCGATTGATGATTTTACCGCGTATTTGACTGAAACATATTTGCTATCATCAAGATTGGGGTTGATTGCCATATTTGGGCTTTGTGACAACTATTTGAACCCTTCGGGGATTTTTATTACTATTTCTTCACTGTTTTGACTTATTACTTGAACTCGGTTATGTTATTTTTCACTGTTTTACTACTCAGCCACTTTTACTCAGTTTTGAGACTTAAATGATATTTTAAAATGATGTTTTGGGCTGAGAAATACTATTTTACTATTGCCGAGGGGCTTGTGATGATTTTTGGACTGAGTAAGGCCGAGGGCCTAGTTGTGAGGATATGTTGATACTGATATGAGGCCGAGGGCCTGAGATACATAAATATGTCATGAGGTGGCTTGATTGATATGAGGCCGAGGGCCTAGATTTGATGGCACGTGATGGCTTGATATTGCGCTTGGGCCGTAAAGGGGCCCCTCCCAGAGTCTGTACACCCCAGTGAGCGTGGGTACCTATTGTGATATGAGATATAGCCCGAGGGGCTGATATTGTTCTATGTGATAGCCCGAGAGGCTGGTATTGTTCTATGTGATTAGCCCGAGGGGCTGGTACCGTTCTATGTGATTGCCTGAGGGGCTGTTATTGTTTTGAGATATTGCCCGAGGGGCGGAGTTGTTGACATTGTGCCCGAAGGGCGAACCTTTATGTGTTTATCTTTCATATTTACCTGTCAATTACTTGTTTTACTTGTTGAGAAAGGGATTTTCACTTGACTTTTCACTGTTTTACTATTTTAAGTGATTTTACTGCTTCAGTATGGAATGCCTTGTGTTTTACGTGATTTCTTACTTTCAGTCATTATTTATATTCGTTATTCACTGAGTTGGAGTACTCACTTTAATCCCTACACCTTGTGTGCAGATTCAGGTATTTATACACCCGGTAGCGGGTTTTGGCTGATCGGAGGCAGAGTCATCAGAGTTTAGCAAGGTAGCTGCCGGTGTTCGCAGCACTGCTTCTCTCTCTCTCTTTATTCATTAGTCTGTATTTGTACACTCAGACTTTCAGTTGTATTTATACCTTAGTAGATGCTCGTGACTTGTGACACCCCGGTTTGGGCTGTGTTGGGTTGTACTTCCTTACTTTATTGGCATTATTCGCTACTTAGTATTGCTATATCATGTTTCGGACTCTTTTATGTTATTTAACTGTTTAAAAAGTGAATTGGGTTTAATTGGTTGGTCTTGTCTTCATGAGAGGCGTCATCACGACTGGGTCCAGGTTTGGATCGTGACATTGAAGCAATATACAAATTAGAGTCTAATACCTCTCTTTTTTCTCTTTTAGATTTTTCTTTTGATTTTCAAAGCCTCATTTTGAGATAACAATGAAGATTTGTTTTGTAGAGTTTCAAAATTTTAAAAACCACTTGAAAATGTTAATTTAAAAGAGTTTTTCATTTTATGCAAAAGCTAGATGAATGAGGTATTATTTGCTTACATAAAAATAGTAGAGCAGTTGACTTTAATTTACTCTTTCCTACTATACTAGTCTTAGAGTACGCGTGACTTCCTATATTATTTAAAAGCATAGATTAAAAAATATGTAGGACGTTATAATTTAAACGATCTTAAATTTCTTATAAATTAAACTATGATTGACAACTAATTTCAATATATATATTTTAAGTATCTTATCTATGCTTCATCTATCAACTATTGTAATTGAGTTTGTGATTTAATATGGTCATATGTTACAATATGTAAATTAAAATTAAAGAATGTTGTATATTATTACGATAATTTATTATTTTTAAATGCAAGCATGTCGATTATTTAAAAATATTTTTTTAATCGTCCTAATGTGCTTATGTGTGGTTTACATTGCATAGTAAACTCTAATATTTAAAAAATTAAGAAATAAATTTATTTAACCTAAATATTAGGAGTTTCTACATAGTTTAAATAAGAAAAGAGTTAATACCAAATTTTTAATGTATTTCACTTGAATATTAGAAAGATTAGTAATTTACACTTTTATCCAATGTGAAATCAGGGTAAAAAAGGCGAACAACATTTGTCATGACCCGAATTTCCTACCCTCGGGAGTTGTGATGGCGCCTACTCATAGAAGCTAGGCAAGCCACTAAACAAAGAAATTGCTAACTCTTTCATTTTTAACCCTTTTTAACAATCTGAATTTAACAGGTAACCAACATTTAGATATTAACGATAAATGAAATCAAGCGGAAGACTTAATCTAATATAATAACCAAAACCAATACGATAATGACAACTCACATCTCTACCCGAAATTCGGTTTCACAATATCACGGACGGACTAAGATTACTACAAAAAATGTCAGAAAGAAATACAATCTGTCTCGAAATCTAATAAAAACAGAGTACATAATAAAGTAGAAGAGAACGTCGGGCCTGCGGACGCCTGCAGGACTACCTCGGGATCTCTGGCTGGACTGAAGGCATGCTCCTCAAGTGCTACTGTCCAAAGCCTGCTCCGGAATCTGCACATAGTGCAGAGTGTAGCATCAGCACAACCGACTCCATGTACTGGTAAGTGCCTAGCCTAATCCTAGCGAGGTAGTGACGAGGCTAGGACTAGACTCCAGATAAACCTGTGCAGTTATATAATATACAACGGAAAATAAACAGGAATAAACAAATAACATGGGAGAGGGTACATGCTACGGGGGAAATATCAAATTCAGTAGAAACTCAAGAGACATATGCGAGAACACTTCAAAATCTACAACAACAAAACAATAATAACACTGTTGCGGCGCGCAACCCGATCCCTATCATTTAACACTATTGCGGCATGCAACCCGATCCCAATCATTTAACACTGTTGCGGCGTGCAACCCGATCCCTATCATTTAACATTGTTGCGGCGTGCAACCCAATCCATTTATATCACTGTTGCGGCGTGCAACCCGATCCAATATAATATTATTGCGGCGCGCAACCCGATCCACATATAACATTGTTGCGGCGTGCAACACGATCCACATATAACATTATTGCGGCATGCAACCCGATCCACATATAACATTTAACAACAACCATAACAAGAGTCCCGGCAAGGGATCAACAAAGATCTATACTATCCCGGCAAAGGAATCGACAGTAAAGTAAATATGTCCCGGTAAGGGAAAAGCAACTATAACCAATCTTAACTCAACATATAACCATCTCAGCTAACACCAATACTCAATCATAAGTAATATCTACGAAAACAATCTTAATCCTTGCTCAATACCGAGAATCATCAATTAAAGCATATGTAGTATCATTTAAGAACACAATAAATTGCAATTTAAGACTCACGGTCATGCTCGATACCAACGTATAGATACTCGTCACAATGCCTATACATCGTACTCAATAAGAAGCAAATAGAAAATAGGACACAACTCCTAATACCTCAAGCTAAGGTTAGACAAACACTTACCTCGATGCCACGAACACAACTCAAGTTTCAATTATGGCTTTACCCCTTGATTCCACCGTCAATTCGCTCGTATCTAGTCACAAGTTACTTAATTACATCAATAAACGCTAAATGAATCAATTTGAATGCATGAAAATGAATTTCCCAAAGTTTTGCCCAAAAATGTCAAAAATTGCCCCGGGGCTCACACGGTCAAAACCCGAGGTTCGAACCAAAACCCGATTACTCGTTCCCCCACGAACCCAAATATATAATTTGTTTTGAAATCGGACCTCAAATCGAGGTCCAAATCCCCATTTTTTTAAAAAACTAGGTTCTACCAAAACACCCAATTTCCCCCATAAAAATCATTGATTTTAAGTTGAAATCATGTTAAAGGATGTTAATGATTGAAGAAAACTAGTTAAAAATGACTTACAATTGATTTGGAGAAGAAGAAGCCTTTGAAAAATCGCTCTAGTGTGTTTATGTTTTGAGAGGATATGAAAAATGGGTTTAAAATCGTCTAAGTAAAAAAGTTGCAGGTCTCAGGTATGGGAATTGCGAATAGGGTTTCGCAATTGCGAACCCCGACCTCTGCTATTTTGGGAAATGCTAAGGGAGGCCCGCATTTGCGAGCTGGGAATTGTGAAGACAGGGTCGCATTTGCGACCCAAGGCTGAACAGGGGAGTTTCGCATTTGCGATCAAAAATATCGCATTTGCGACTGGCCTTTCGCATTTGCGAGCCAAGTGATCGCATTTGCGATCAGGCTATTGCGAAGCCTGCAGACCTGTGCACATTAGCTGAAAACTTGCAATTTTTCTAAGTCCAAAATACATCCCGTGGCCTATCCAAAACTTACCCGAGCCCTCGGGGCTCCAAACAAAATATACACATAACCTCAAAAACATCCCACAGACTTATTCGTGTAATCAAATCACCAAAATAACATCATGAACACTGAATTAATCCTCAAAATCAATGAAATTTCTCAAAACTTCTTCAAACACCAAAGTTTTTGCAATTAAGGTCTGAATCACGTCAAACGGATTCCGTTTCTTACCACACTTCACAGAATCATCTTAAATCACATATAAGACCTGTACCGGACGCCGGAATCAAAATACGGGCCCGATACCAACATGTTCTAATCAAAATTCATTTCCAAATCCTTTAAACAATTTCAGAAAATAATTTTTCTTTAAACATTTATTTCTCGGGCTTGGGACCTTAGAATTTGATTCTGGCATACGCCCAAGTCCCATATTTTCCTACGGACCCTCCGGGACTGTCAAATCACGGGTCCGGGTCCGTTTACCTAAAACGTTGACCGAAGTCAAATTAATTCATTTTATAGTCAAAATTTATTATTTTTTATAGATTTTCACATATAAGCTTTCCGGCTACACACCTGGACTGCGCACGCAAATTGAGGTGATGCTAAAAGAGGTTTTTAAAGCCTCGAAACGCAGAATTTCATTTTATAACAAGTGAGGGTCATCACAACATTCCACTAAGGGGCTTCGTACTTTTAATATAGTGTTATATATTATTTTAATTGATTCTGATTATATTCTAATTGATATAAAAATCCTAAATATAAGGACTTAGTTCAAATAAATAGGATAAAATTAATAAACAAAATTTTAATTGATCTCAAGATACTAAATATTAGGAAAAACAACAAATATAAACAATACATAGTTAATTTTCAAAGAAAATTTTATGCCCAAGGACTCTATTACGTGTAGTCTTGTCAAGTAGTTGTAGTTAATGTTTAGCCTTAAAGAATTTCTAATTTGGTACTACTAATTATTAATATGTTACATAGGTTAATTAGGAAAAGAAAATAGGTAAGAGAAATCTTAATCTATTTTAAAGTTGTAAATATTAGGACTCTCTAACTATTTCAAACAAGAAAATTTAATAACTAAGATTTTAATTAATTTTAAAGTCCTAAATATGAGTAATATAATTTAAATTACAATTTTGTCCAATATGAAATTTATTTTTTAAAAATAAAAAAGGCGAATGACATTTTGCTAAAGGTCTTCGTGCTTTTAATATATTTCTACTGTATTATTGGGAACTTTTAGGAAAGTTTCATTTCAAGAAACACGTGAAATAGTTAATAATAAATGAAGGACATTTTTTAATATTTTGAAATTATCTTTAATGACCCAATTCATTTAAGCCGTTGATTTAAGTCCTCGGGAATTCCTTGTCCCCATATTAAAGGCAAAGGGAATAAATACTCTTAAATCTTATGCAAATTGATCGAGTGAGTAACTATGAAGTGTATGATGCACTATTGAACTCATGCTTAACTTTCCATTTGATGAGAATATTGCTTCTTATTACTACCTCCCCCTCTGTTCACTTGTCCAGTATTTTAAAAACACATTTTCTTTTTTACTTGTCACTTTTAGCATATCAAGAAGATAATTTTTCTTTCATATTATACTCATAGTATTATTTACTCATTTCAATTATCATTTTCTCAAATTCATTAAAAATATACATCAATTAATATGACTATCATGGTAAATTATGCACTTCATTTATTATTTCTTAAGGATTGTGCAAAATTCATAGTGGAAAAGTAAAAGTGGACGGAGGGAGTAGTTTTTACCGTTAAGTAGTTTTGCTTTAAAAAAATACGAATCTCTTATTTCACTATTATTTGTACATGTTAATTATTTAAATTTATAAAGATTTCAAATTAAAGGAGCGCAACCAATAAATCAAAATCATTGTATAAATATTTAGAAAGAAATATTGCATTAGAGAAAGGTAAAAGGTGCAGAATTATAAATATTATTACTGGTACAAACAAGACAAAGGAACCTAGATAATAGATTCCACATGCGGTACATTCATAAATAAATATCACACATTATTCAAGTACTAAATTGAAAAGCCAGCAAGGCCTGCAGCCTTTTTATTCAAATTTATTGTTCCTGTAGCAAGAGTTCGTTGCAATATATTGGCCATATTATCACATGTAACAGAATTTAGAGGAACCCAAAATCGATGTGCAGATACAACAAGTCCAACAATCGACACGGCATTCATCAATTGAAGTACAAGCTCTAAAGCAAGTATTAAGTTGTGGGAGTAGTCGTCTCTTAACTTCTGTGAGATCACGATCAACATCCCGTGCAGCCACGAGTTGCGTATTTGAATTAACTGAAATATTTCATCATCATGGTTATCAAAATCCAATTATGAGGGGTATAACATGAAAAATAGAACATTCAATTATCATGCATAGTGATTATTCGATTCACACACACATATAGTCATATATACATAGTAACAACGAAAATAATATAGACTACAATATATATTAAGATCAAGTAAAGATGGATACTAAGACTACAATATATATTAAGATCAAGTAAAGATGGATACTAACTTGTGGACGCCAGGAGAAAGATAGCTAGGACAACACTAAGCTTAAGTAGTGCCATGCTAGAATTTTAATGCTTTGGAAAAGTATTTGTATGAGCATTTTATTGCTTTACAAAGTGCATAATTTATAGACCCCTCGTAGACAACTTGCTCTCTAGAATAATCATAGCATTGTTTTTAAATTATTTGTTGAATTGTTTTTAATATTCAAGTTTTTCGTGAGTAGGCCTCCCCTATTAAATCAAGTAGTATATAATTTATAGTTCCATTGGATTTCCCATCTCCGATATAAAAAAAACGAAAATGTTGTTTTAGGCTTAATTAACATACTTAAATTATCATGTCAACTAATAGCGTGAGTGATCTGAAAGTGGAGAGTTAAAAAATGCCTCTATGAATGTCTATATTTCTGCTAAATATAAAACCATAAAAAAGAAAAGAAGAATATAGCAAAAGCCAATTAAATCGCTAAATAGGACAATGGGTGATGGCGCAGTTGGAGGGGGAGGTAAGGAGTTTGAATGACCAATTCATGTGATATACTTTTTTTTATTCTATCCCAAAAATAATAATAATATTTTTTATTTATTAACAATTTCAGTTTAAAATTTTCTTTTTATCCTTAGTAAAATGATTTCTAGACATATAAATTTTTATGATTTATTTTCGATCACAAATTTAAAGAAAATTCCTTTACATTTTAAAAGTCGTGTTTCGTCAATCAGCTTCAAATAAATTAAGACGAATGGAGTATAATTTAAATTCCTATATTCCTCGGGAATTAGTTCTTTGCACATGATATTACCACCTAGTTAAATCAATGAGGTTAATGCTTGAAGATACTAACAAGTTTATGTTCTTTAATTGCATGTCATGTGACATGTGATAGTAAAGCATGCTTCATAGTTGGGTTATCCAAATTAGAAGTAATAAGATGACATACACGTGGAAATTAAAGATGGATGAATATATCTCACATGACCTCGTTAAACCAATGCTTGATAATTACTTATTCTATAGATTTGAATAACAAGTGTACAAACTTAATTATAAGTGTGGAGGAATAACATTGGAATCAGTCAGCTAATAAATTGTACTTACCAGTTGTTTAATTAAGAATAATGAGCTGGATTTTGTTTTAGATCCCTTTTTTCGGTAATACATGTGAGAATAATTTAGTTTTAGATTCTTTTCTTTGGATAAATGCATGTGAGTACTCAAAACAAACCAGACCCGCTGCATTTTTCAATATGAGCACTAAAATGTTCTATTAAACAAAATATACATTTCTTTATCTAAGGACATTTTGTACGGTTTTATTTTAATGGTACATATTCTCATGTTAGAATTCTAATTAGGAAATATTTTCTGTATATTCAGCTCCATTCCAATCATTTCAATTTCTCTTCGTTATATTTGTTTAAGTTAGTTTTGATACTTTATTTTCAAAAATCGCATAAGAATCACAACATTACTAAGATGTCTCATTTGTTTATAAAACGATAATTAACAAGATTTTATATAATATAAAAAGTACAAAAATAATTTCATATTAAGAAACAATGCTAAATGAACAACACTAGCATTCATATACTTGCTTTGGAAAGAATTCTGTGATTTTTATGTCACGATCCGGATTTTCCACCCTCGGGGTCGTGATGGCGCCTACTAGTGAAAGCTAGGCAAGCCAATTATTTCAATTATTTTACCCTTTTCATTTTTAATTCCTTAACAATTGTGAGTTAACATTCTATAAACAGCGAAAATAATAAAGCGGAAGAATGAAATATAACAATTTAAGATAATACCGATACGAATCCATAAACATAATCCATACCCAGAACTAGTGCCACAATCTCACAGACTATCTAAGAATACTACAAATAGGGTCCGAACAAAATAGATACATGTTTGTCTGTGAAATAGTAAATTACTGAAGAAAAACTAGATAGGAAGGGGACGCCAAGGCCTGCGGACGCCTGCAGGACTACCTCGGGTCTCCTGATGGACTGAAGGAAGCAACCCCTAGTGGTTCAAAAGCTCCAGCATTGGGATCTGCACACAGTGCAGAGTGTAGTATCAGCACAGTCGACCCCATGTGCTGGTAAGTGTCTAGCCTAACCTCGGCGAAGTAGTGACGAGGCTAGAACAAGACTACCAAATAAACTTGTGCAGTTATATCATATACAGCAAGTAATAACGACAGAAACTAGAAGTTAAAGATGGGAAGGGGAAACATGCTCGGGGAATATCATGTATAAAGAGGAATTCAGTAAAGAATCATGTGGAATACCAAAATTCAACTATAAGCAAGAATAAGGAAATCAATAACAAGTGCACGACATCACCCTTCGTGCTTTTACTCTCGTTCTCACCATAAGAATCAATATATTCGGCATGGCATCACCCTTCGTGCTTTTACCTCACATAATCATGGCACGACATTATCCTTCGTGCATTATCACTCATATCATGGCACGACATCACTCTTCATGCTTTTACATTTACAATATCGGCACGACATCACCCTTCGTGCATTAACACTCACTTACAAATATCACGCACGGCATCACCCTTCATGCTTTTGCGCTCATCCTTACCCAAGCAACAATCACAAAGCAATTCGGACAAGGGAATCAATAGAATCACAATAGAATCCCGGAAAGGGACCAATAGTATAACAATAATATCCTGGCAAGGGAAACAATATCATGAGCAATAATATCCTGGCAAGGGAAACAATATCAAGAGCAATAACATCCCTGTAAGGGAAATAATATCAAGAGCAATAACATCCCGGCAAGGGAGACAATATCATAAACCTCTTCTCTTTTTCACAATTACTTCACAACTCAATTCTCAATTTGAGTCAATGCTCTATAATGTTCAATTGCCAAGAATACTTCTATAAGCCTTGTTCAACATTAGAAATCATCATATTAAGCATGGACAATACAAAACGGAGTCACATCAATTATAGTCTAAGACTCACGGGCATGCTTGACATCGACGTGTAGATACTCGTCACCACACCTATACGTCGTACTCAACAATTAACACATAGTAGCAATTAAGACACAACTCCTAATCCCTCAAGCTAAGGTTAGACAAAACACTTACCTCAATGCCACGAACACAATTCAAGCCTCAACTACCATTTTACCAGTTGATTATACGACCAATTCGCTTGTATCAAACCAGAATTTACTTAACTATATCAGTAAATGCTAAATGAATCAATTCTAATACATGAAAATAGGTTTTCTAATGATTTTCCCAAAAAGTCAAAAATCGACCCCGAGCCCACATGGTCAAAATTCGAGGTTCGGACCAAGACCTGATTGCCCATTCGCCCACGAACTCAAATATGTAATTTGTTTTAAAATCGGACCTCAAATCGAGGTCCAAATCCCCAAAAATTAAAAATCCTATGTTCTACCCAAAATCACCCAATTCCCCATGAAAAACCCTTAATTTTGAATTGAAATCATGTGAAAAAATGTTATAGATTAAAGAAAATGAGTTGGAAGTGACTTACTAATGATTTGGAGAAGTTGATGCCTTTGAAAATCAACCAAGATGTTTTTAGGGTTTGAAGAGTTGTAAAAATGAATGAAATCCTGCCAAAATCCCAATTAACAGGTGCATTATCTGCTTCCCTCGCAATTGCGAACAAGTTGTCGCAATTGTGATGACTGGCTCTCCCCTGATTGCTTCACAATTGCGAAGAGAACATCACAAATGTGATCATAGGCTGGCCAGACTTCCTCGCAATTGCGATGAAGTCCTCCCAATTCCCAGGCCCTATAGGCTCGCAATTGCGACATCTGACCTCGTAATTGCGAGATTAGAGCCTGCAACACATACCATATGAAAACTGAAACTTCCTAAGTCCAATTTCACACTGTGGCCTATCCAAAACTCACCCGAGCCCTCGGGGCTCCAAACCAAACATGCACGCAAGTCCAAAAATATCATACGGACTTGCTCGTGCGATCAAATCATCAAAATATCATCAACAACTATGAATTAAACCTCAAATTCATGAAATCACTCAAGAACATCAAAACTACTATTTTCTCAACTATAAGTCCGTTTTAAACCAAACCAATTCCGATCTTTACCAAATTTTACAGATTCAATTTAATTATTATTTATAACTTGTACCAGGCTTCGGAACCAAGATACGAGCCTAATACCATCAAGAAAATGTATCAATTCACTTCTAAAAACCTATATATTTTCCAGCAAATAATTTCCTTAAAAATTCTTTTCTCGGGTTTGGGACCTCAGAATTCAATTTCGGGCGTACGCCCAACTCCTATATTTTACTATGGGCCCTATGTGACCGTCGGATCACGGGTCCGGGTCCGTTTACCAAGAATGTTGACCAAAGTCAACTTTAATCAATTTTAAAGGCTAATTTCCTTATTTTACTTTGATTTCACATAAAAGCCTTTTGAAAATGCTCCGGACTGCGCATGCAAATCAAGGTGAGAAAAAAAGAGGTTTTTAAGGCCTCGGAACATAGAATCGACTTGTAAAACCTCCACCTCTAAAACAACTGTTCGTTCTTGAACGGACATAAGAAAAAGTACCTAAGTCGAAGAAAAGCTGAGGATATCGGCTCCGCATATCAGACTCGAACTCCCAGGTAGCTGCTTCGGCAGGCTAACCTCTCCACTGCACACGAACAGAAGGGAAACTCTTCGATCTCAGTTGACGAACCTGCCGGTCTAGGATAGCTACTGGCTTCTCCTCATAGGACAAGTCCTTGTCCAATTAGACAGTGCTGAAGTCTAACAGGTGGGATGGATCGTCGTGATACTTCCGAAGCATGGACACATAAAACACTAGATGCACGGTTGATAAACTCGGTGGCAGCGCAAGTCTGTAAGCCAACTCTCCCACTAGATTAAGAATCTCAAATGGGCCAATGAATCTAGGGCTTAGCTTGCCCTTCTTTCTAAATCTCATCACGCCTTTCATAGGCGACACCCGAAGCAACATCCGCTCGCCGACTATAAATGCCACATCACGAACCTTACAGCTGGCATAACTCTTTTGCCTGGACTGAACTGTACGAAGCCTATCCCGCATAATCTTAACCTTGTCCAATGCATCCTATATTAGATCTGTACCCAACAACCGAGCCTCTCCCGACTCAAACCACCCAACCGGCGACCAACACTGCCTACCATATAAAGCCTCAAAAGAAGCCATCTGATGCTTAATTGGTAGTTGTTGTTGTAGGCAAACTCCGCTAAAGGAAAGAACTGATCCCACGAGCCTCCAAAGTGAATGACACAAGCTCGAAACATATCCTCCAAAATTTGAATAGTACGCTCGGACTGCCTGTCCGTCTGATGATGAAATGGTGTGCTCAGCTCGACCCGTGTGCCCAACTCACGCTGAACTGCCCTCTAGAAATGTGAGGAAAACTACGTACCTCGGTTCGAAATGATAGACACGGGCACAACATGAAGACGAACAATCTCCCCGGATAGAGATATCAGCTAACCTCGCAAAAGAGTAGGAAACTGCCACAGGAATGAAATGTACTGACTTGTTCAGCCTATCAACAATAACCCACACTGCATCGAACTTCCTCTGAGTTCATGGGAGTCCAATAACGAAGTCCATAGTGATACGCTCCCACTTTCACTCAGGAATCTCAATCTTCTGGACAAACCACCAAGCCACTGATGCTCGTACTTTACCTGCTGACAATTCAAACACTGAGCCACATATGCAACAATATCCTTCTTCATACTCCTCCACAAATAATGATGCCGCAAGTCCTGATACATCTTACTGGCGCCCGGATGAATGGAATACCGGGAACTATGGGCCTCCTCTAGAATCAACTATCGAAGTCCATCCATATTAGGCACACAAATTCGATCCTGCATCCTCAAAACTCCATCATCTCCCAATGTAACCTGCTTGGCATCACCATGCCGCACCGTGTCCCTAAGGACACACAAATGAGGATCATTATATTGCCGATCTCGGATACGCTCAAATAATGAAGAACGAGCGACTGTACAAGCTAACATATGGCTGGGCTCAGAAACATCCAACCTCACGAACTAATTGGCTAAAGCCTAAACATCCAAAGCAAGCGGTCTCTCTCCGACCGGAATATACGCAAGACTGCCCATACTGGCTGACTTTCTACTCAAAGCATCGGCCACCACATTGGCCTTCCCTAGATGATATAAGATGGTGATATCATAGTCTTGCAATATCTCCAACCACTTTCTCTGCCTTAAATTTAGCTCCTTCTGCTTGAACAAATACTGTAGACTCTTGTGATCCGTGAACACCTCACATGACATGCCATATAAATAATGCCTCCAAATCTTCAACGCGTGAACAATGGCTGCTAACTCCAAATCATGAACTGGATAATTCTTTTCATGAATCTTCAAATGTCGTGAAGCATAAGCAATGATGTTGCCATCCTCCATCAACATCGCACCAAGTCCAAACGAGATATGTCATAATACATTGTATATGGCCCTGAACCTGTGGGCAAAACCAACATCGGTGCCGTAGTGAAAGCTTTCTTGAGCTTCTGAAAGCTTGCCTCATACTCGTCTGACCACCTGAACTGGGCACCCTTTTGGGTCAACCTAGTCATCGGGGCTGCAATATACGAAAACCCCTTCATAAACCGACGGTAATAGCCCGCCAAACCCAAGAAACTCCGGATCTCTATAGCTGACGCTGGTCTAAGCCAGTTCTTGACTGCCTCTATCTTCTTCAGATCCACTTGAATACCCTCTGCTGAAACAACGTGACCCAAGAATGCAACTCAACTCAACCAAAACTCACACTTCAAAAACTTAGCATACAACTGACTATCTCTCAAAGTTTGAAGAACAACCCTCAGATGCTTCTCATGCTCCTCCCGACTATGGGAATAGATCAAAATATCATCAATGAAGACTATCACGAATGAATCCAAGTGAGGCTTGAACACTCGGTTCATCAAATCCATGAAAGCTGCTGGGGCATTTGTTAATTAGAATGACATCACCAAGAACTCATAATTCCTGTACCGAGTGTGAAAAGCTATCTTAAGGACATCGTGTCACGCCCCGAACCTAGGGGCGAGACTGGCACCCAATGCCTCACCTATCCTTGCGTACCAACTTGCAACAAGGGGACTCTGAACATATGGTGTCATACTTTTGGCCATGGACTACATTGCAAGATAACTGTGAATGCTGACTAAATGTCAATATAAAACTGGGCCGACAAGGCCGCCATAACTATTACAGCTAACAAACCAACCAAATATAGATACAAGGCCTGCAAGCCCAACATATTGCATATACTGACAGGATATGTCTACAAGCCTCTACTGATGGGTATACTATGATCGGAACAGCTCCCCGACCTACTCACAACATATATAAATATATATACAAGATGTACATAAGGCTCTAGACCCGAAAACTCCGAAAGGCATGGAGCTTACCGATCAAGCTGAACTCGGGCAACACTTATTGAAAAAGCCTACCCGTCTGTCTGTCTGACCTGCACGCATGAAATGCAGCGCCCCTAGAAAAGGGACGTCAGTATGAAATAATGTACTGAGTATGTAAGGAAATATACTAAAAGCTGAAACTGAACTGATAATATAATAACTGCAAGTAGCTGGAAGTCAAAGATAATTTGAAGATATGCTTACCTGCTGATACTGGCTCAACTCTCTTAATATAGTAAGTAAAATAGATGCCCGTCCCTATAAGGCTCGATATATATATAACTGCTCTGCCATAGTAGGCTCGCTCATATGCGTTCAACCATACTAGGCTTTGTATCTCGACCAACTGGGCTCGCCCATAAGCTCTCGGCCACAGTAGGCTCGGTATATATATAACTACTCTGCCGTAGTAGGCTCGCTCATAGGCGCTCAGCCATACTAGGCTCTGTATCTCGACCAACTGCGCTCGCTCATAAGCGCTTGGCCACAGTAGGCTCGGTATATAACTTACCATCTGATCAGAGGTTGCCCAATAGGGGCCTGCCCATCGATTATAGCTCGATGGTAATGAAAATGCTTTTAATACTGTATATATGTAAATTCTCTGCTCTCTTGACTGGGAGAAGGAAATACTCAGCTGAATATGAATTCCTCATAAGGAGAATATTATAACTTACAAACTAGGAAAATATACGCAATTTGCGAGACTAGCAAAATATACGTAAATTCCCGGATATAAATTTTTCTTTATGGCTCATAAAAAAATCATGTAATGACAAGATCATGCAAAATGAAAGAAGAGCTTAGCCTTAACATACCCGGAGTAGAGACAATCCATATGATATCCTTGGAAAAAGTTACACCTTGCTTCGTTAGAACCGCAAAATTCCTCCGTTGCTAAAATTCTAGAAATTCTCGTGGGTTCATTGAAATTACAGAAACCATATTGTTGTCTTCTTCAATTCTTAAAATGTCACGTTGTTCCTTAGTTTTTGAAAGATTGGAAAAGGCTTTTTCAAAGTTTTGGTTGAAAGTTTGAGAAATGACTTTAAAGGTTTGAAATATAACTACTGTTCTTAGCTTTTGAAGAATGAGTTTGAAAGTTTGAAGCATAATTCACATTTTTGGTTTAAAAACCAAAGACACAAATGTTTGGATAATGCTTACAAAAGTCTTTCTTGATAAGACTTATAATTTAGCCTTTTGAAATCTTTAAGACACGTGTAAAGGTAAACAATGAGTCACCTTAAACAGGGGGGCTACCACGTTCTCTTGGGGGGGGTGATTTGTTAATTTTCATCCACTTATTAGTTAATCGGGTTATATTTCGTTACGCGGTAATTAATCCATTACCCATATAATTTAAAAATTACCACAAATTACTTAAAATTCTATTTATTTTCAAAATACTTCATATATACTTTATATATTATACTACCGTGGTCATATGGTACCTTACATGGTACTAGTTTATAATTATCGGGCATTATTACTTGATCCGTATTTTATCCCAAATTGCCAAACTTCGACAAAATTCGTTTTCTTCGATATTACTTACCTTTACGAAATTACTCATCACTTATAATCCTTATAATCCCCAAATAATCTTTTCCTTGGACTGATGTCAATTACCTTACGACAAATTCAACGTACAATACTGCAGGGTGCAAAATCGTCGTAACTTATTACTGCGAAGCGTAACATCGCCGTAATGTAATACTGCAAGGTGCAACATTGTCATAACTTAATACTGCGAAGTGTGATATCACCATATATAATACTGCAAGGCATAACATTATCGTAATATATTACTACATGATGTAACATCATCGTAATATATTAGTACAGAGGTTAACATCATCGTAATATATTACTGCAGCGCATAATATCATCGTAATACTGCGGGGCGTAATACATCAGATGCCCTAATCCTCAACTGATGGTAGCCAGATCTCAAGTCACTCTTCGAAAATACATTGGCATCCTGAAGCTGATCAAACAAACCATCAATCCTCGGCAATGGATACTTGTTCTTGATTGTAACCTTGTTCAACTGCCGATAATCTATACACATCCTCATCGATCCGTTCTTCTTCTTCTTAACAAATAACATCAGTGCACCCCAAGGCGAGACACTAGGTCTAATAAAGCCCTTGTCAAGCAAGTCTTGCAACTGCTCCTTCAATTTTCTCAACTCCGACAGGGCCATACGATATGGCGGGAAAGAAATGGGCTGAGTGCCAGGAGCCAAATCAATGCAGAAGTCAATATCCCTGTCGGGAGGCATACCCTGAAGGAAATATCTTAGGAAACTCATGAACAACAGGCATAGAATCCATAAAAAGAACCTCGGCACTAGAATCACGAACATACGCCAAATAGGCCAAACATCCCTTATCAACCATACGTCGAGCCTTCATATATGAGATAACCCTACGAGTAGAATGACCAGGAGTCCTTCTCCACTCTAGACAAGGTAAAACCGTCAAGGCTAAGGTCATAGTCTTGGCATAACAGTCCAAGATAGCATGGTAAGGTGATAACCAGTCCATCCCCAATATGACATCAAAATCAACCATGTCCAAAAGTAACAAATCTACTCGAGTCTCAAGACCCCCAATCACAACTATACATGAACTATGGACACGATCTACAACAATAGAATCACCCACAGATGCAGACACATATACAGGAGCACTCAAAGAATCACTAGGCATGACCGGATAGAGTGCAAAATAAGATGATACATAGGAGTATGTAGATCCTGGATCAAATAGAACTGAGGCATCTCTACTACAAACCAAAATAGTACCTATGACAACTGCATCAGAGGCCTCAGCCTCAGGCCGGGCTTGAAGAGCATAATATCGGGGATGGGGCTTACCATTCTGAACTACATCTATGGGATGAGGCTTACCATGGTATTTTACCATTCTGAACTATGGGATGAAGACCATTCTGAACATCAAGCCATGGTATTTTACAGCCTCAGGCGGTAAAATACTCGGTGCCTGAACCATGGCATGAGAACCCTGATACTGAGAGCTGCTCGGTGCTCAAGGGCAAAATCTAGCAATATGCCTCGTATCGCAACAAGTATAACAAGCCCTCGGCTGCTGAGACTGCTGACCCTAACAACCTAAATAACCACTCTGAAAACTCTGGAGCGGCAGTTCACTGATATGAGCTGGTGGTGCACTGTTGGGAAACTTATCAGAATGTTGCATATGAGAACCATGGCCACCTGGAGCACCGTAAGTAGCCTGAAGTGCTAAATGAAACGGCCTGGAAGGATGGCTCCTACCAAAAGAATCTCTGCCTCCAAACGAGGCACCACTGAACTTGCCCGAATGACGAGGCCTCTTGTCAGACCTCTAACCACTCCCCTGTGATAGAACTATATCAACTCTCCAGGCCAAATTGGCCGCATCCTGAAAAGAAATCTCACTCCCCGTCTCCTTAGCCATCTGCAATAGAATAGGCTGAACGATTCCCTCAATGAACCTCCTCACTCTCTCTCTCTCTTAGTGGGAAGTATAAGAAGAACATGACGGGCCAAGTCAATAAATCTGGTCTCATATTGAGTAACAGTCATACAACCCTACTGGAGATACTCAAACTGCCTCCGATAGTTCTCCCTCTGAGTGATAGGAAGAAATTTCTTCCAGAAATAGCTGAGAGAATTGATCCCAAGTCAAAGCCGGTGACCCAGCTAGTCTAGCCAAATAATAATCTCTCCACCAAGTCTTAGCGGATCCAGAAAGACTAAAAGTAACAAAGTCAACCCCATTGGTATCTATTATCCTCATGTTCCGTAGAACCTCATGACAGTTTGGTGAACCTGTCCAACCTCCATAGGGCATCAGCAGACATAGCTGGCCCCTCACCAATCTGTGCCATGACACCCGACTGAACTACCCCAACTAGTTGAGCTGCTGAAGTCTGAAACTGGGGATCCACCTGCTCTGGAGTGCGAGTAGCAGGAGTCTGGGCTCCTCCTCCAGCATGAGAGACGACTGGTGCTACAGGAAGCAAGCCTGCCTGGGCAACACTCTATATAAGGCCCACTAGACGGACCACAGCATCTTGAAGTAACGGGGTGGCTATGACCCCCTCTAGGACCTGAGCTGGTCCTGCTGGAACTGCCTGGGCTAGAACCTCATCGTCAAACTCAACCTGAGGCTCCGTCACTGGTGCTGCTGCTCGAGCTCTGGGCTAAGCTCTGCCTCTACCTCGTCCCCTAGCACGGCCTCGACCTCTGCCCCTCATAGGAGCTGCTACTGGGGGCTCGGGCTGCTGGTCAGCTGATAAAGCAATACGTGTTCTCACTATCTGTGAAAGAACATATTGGAAGTTTAATTAACATTGAGAAATCAAGTCGCATGGCAGGAAAGAATTGATGTGAAGTTTTTCCTAACTCTGTAGCCTCTAGGGATAAATACATACATCTCCATATCGATCCCTCAGACTGTACTAAGCTTGTCCGTGAATTGTGAGACCTAAGTAACCTAGAGCATTGATACCAACATGTCACGACCCGGATTTCCCACCCTCGGGAGTCGTGATGGCGCCTACTAGTGAAAGCTAGGCAAGCCAATTATTCCAATTATTTTACCCTTTTTTATTTTTAATCCCTTAGCAATTGTGAGTTAACATTGTATAAATAGCGGAAATAATAAAGCAAAAGAACGAAATATAACAATTTAAGATAATACCGATACGAATCCATAAACATAAACCACCCAGAACTGGTGTCACAATCTCACAGACTATCTTAGAATACTATAAATAGGGTCCGAACAAAATAGATACATCTCTGTCTCTGAAATAGTACAAAATAAAAGAAAAACTAGATAGGAAGGGGACGCCAAGGCCTACGGACACCTGCAGGACTACCTCGGGTCTCCTGATAGACGGAAGGCAGCAACCTTACTGTGGTTCGAACGCTCCAGCAAAGGGATATGCACAAAGTGCAGAGTGTAATATCAGCACAACCGACCCTATGTGCTGGTAAGTGTCCTAACCTCGGCGAGGTAGTGACGAGGCTAGGACAAGACTACCAAAATAAACCCGTGCAGTTATATCATATACAACAAGTAATAACGATAGAAACTAGAAGTTAAAGATGGGAAGGGGAAACATGCTCGGGGAATATCATGTACAAACAGGAATTCGGTAAAAAGCATACGGAATACCAAAATTCAACTATAAGCAAAAATAAGGAAATCAATGACAAGTGAACGGCATCACCCTTTGTACTTTTACTCTCGTTCTCACCATAAGAATCAATATATTCGGCACGGTATCACCCTTCATGCTTTTACCTCACATAATCATGGTACGACATTATACTTCGTGCATTATCACTCATATCATGGCACGACATCACCCTTCGTTCTTTAACATTTACAATATCGGCACGACATCATCCTTCATGCATTAATACTCACTCACAAATATCACGCACGACATCACCCTTCGTGCTTTTAAGCTCATCCTTACCCAAGCAACAATCACAAAGCAATTCAGGCAAGGGAATCAATACAATCACAATAGAATCACGTCAAGGGAACAATAGTATAAAAATAATATCCCGACAAGGGAAACAATATCAAGAGCAATAACATCCTGGCAAGAGAAATAATATCAAGAGCAATAACATTCCGACAAGGGAGACAATATCATTAACCTCTTCTCTTTTTCACAATTACTTCATAACTCAATTCTCAACTTGAGCCAATGCTCTACAATGTTCAATTATCAAGAATACTTCCATAAGCCTTGTTCAACATTAGAAATCATCATATTAAGCATGGACAATACAAAACGGAGTCACATCAATCATAGTATAAGACTCACGGACATGCTTGACATCGATGTATAGATACTCGTCACCATACCTATACGTCGTACTCAACAATTAACACATAGCAATTAAGACACAACTCCTAATCCTTCAAGCTAAGGTTAGACCAAACACTTACCTCAATGATACAAACACAATTCAAGTCTCAACTACCATTTTACCTCTTGATTTCACCACCAATTTGCTTGTATCTTACCATAATTTACTTAAAGATATCAATAAATGCTAAAGGAGTCAATTCTAATGCATGAAAATAGGTTTTCTAATGATTTCCCCAAAAAGTCAAAAATCAACCCCAGGCCCACATGGTCAAAACCCTAGGTTCGAACCAAGACTCGATTTTCCATTGGCCCACGAACTCAAATATGTAATTTGTTTTGAAATCGGACCTCAAATCGAGGTCCAAATCCCTAAAAATTGAAAATCCTAGGTTCTACCCAAAATCACCCAATTCCCCATGAAAAACCCTTGATTTTGAATTAAAATCATGTGAAAAGATGTTATAGATTAAAGAAAATGAGTTGGAAATGACTTACTAATGATTTGGAGAAGTTGATGCCTTTGAAAAATCGCCCAAGATGTTTTTAGGGTTTGAAGAGTTGTAAAAATGAATGAAATCCTATCAAAGATCCAATTAACTGGTTGCAGATGTCGCAATTGCGACGGGAGCTTCGCAATTGCAAAGCTCGCAAATGCGAACCAGGCTTCGCATTTGCGAACCGATGCATTGTCGGCTTCCCTTGCAATTGTGAACAAGTTGTCGCAATTGTGAACAAGTTATCGCAATTGCGATGACTGGCTCTCCCCTGATGGCTTCGCAATTGCGAAGGGAAGATCGCAAATGCTATCATAGGCTGGCCAGACTTCCTCACAATTGCGATGAAGTCCTCGCAATTACCAGGCCTGATAGGCTTGCAATTGCGACATCTGACCTCGCAATTGCGAGATCAGAGCCTGCAACACATACTAGATGAAAATCTGAAACTTCCTAAGTCCAATTTCACTCCGTGGCCTATCCAAAACTCACCCGAGCCCTCGGGGTTCCAAACCAAACATGCATGCAAGTCCAAAAATATCATACAGACTTGCTCGTGCGATTAAATCGTCAAAATATCATCAACAACTATAAATTAAACCTCAAATTCATGAAATCACTCAAGAACATCAAAATTACTATTTTCTAAACTATAGGTCCGTTTTATACCAAACCAATTCTGATTTTTACCAAATTTTACAGATTCAACTTAATTACTATTTTAAAGTTTTACCGGGCTCTGAAACCAAGATACGGGCCCAATACCATCAAGAAAATATATCAATTCACTTCTAAAAACATTTACATTTTCCAGCAAACAATTTCCTTAAAAAATTCTTTTCTTGGGCTTGGGAATTCGGATTCGATTCCGAGCATACGCCCAAGTTCCATATTTTACTACGGACCCTACGAGGCTGACGAATCACGGTCCGGGTCCGTTTACCAAGAATGTTGACCAAATTCAACTTTAATTAATTTTAAAGGCCAATTTCCTTATTTTACTTAGATTTCACATAAAAGCTTTTCGGAAATGTGCCCGGACTGCACACGTAAATCTAGGTGAGACAAAAAGAGGTTTTTAAAGTCTCAAAACACATAATCGACTTGTAAAACAAGTGATGACCTTTTGGGTCATCACATTTTCGTACGCAGATTATACTTTACTCTACTTCTGAGGTACGTGATTTGAACTGTTTTGGTTCTTATTGCTTAGTGTTGTATTTGTTTACCCTAAAATGGTACAGTTGAATTTATACGTGATTTATAGACAAGTGAATTAATTTGATCCTTAAATAATAGATGAATTAGATAAAATTATAATACTTAGCCTTGAGATAGAGATAAAATAATAGGAATAGAAATTCCGGGAGCAGGCTACCGGGCACAATAACAACGATATCAGTAAACAAGAAGATAAAATTATATTGAGCTTTGAATAAAGTGTAGGGCATGTTTGCCCGAAAATTCACGTCTTTTACAATGATAATGGAGCTCACTATTTATAGCTGCACCTAGGGAACAAGGTCCTAGGATCAAACCTCTCTCTAATGTCAATTATGAGGGCCATTGAAGAATGTGTAACAGCAAGACAATGAATGACATATTCCATGTAACGGGCTATGTACTTTATGCTGTAGAATATTCCTCATTAAATGCTACGGATGGCAGGCACTTACTTCATCTGTATGAGTATCATTCTCTCTGATAACAGATGGGATCACTGCCTTCTGATTCAACTATCTTCTGTCTTGGATTCCACATGTCACTTCCTCATACGATCATTTAATATAAACATATTTTACCCTATACAGATAGTCCCCCTGCTTTTCAGTGATATAACTTTATGTCACCGAGAAGTTGGTAGAAACACTCTCTTTTGGCAAAAATTTCACTGACCCCCTCTAAAAAGTTTCTCATGGTTGATTAGATGCACGTCTCTCCGCATTTAATGCCCCAAACATGAGTCATCCCACAATTTAACATCACTTTTGCTGGTTATCAAGGTAATTATGGTCACGAGTTTAGCCGCATATACCTTTACTTGTACACATCAACTTCCTTCATTTACACTTCATAATACTCTAAATTTTCTCAAACTTTCTTTACTCAATCATACTTCGTCTTTAACCTTTCTTTAACTTTCTTCTTTGAGAGAAAACCTTCTTTATAATAAACCCTAGTTCTTCAAAGAACAAAGGTAATGTTGATGATGTTGCTACCTCTATGGTGAGTACCATCATCCCAAATAATCTAATTACTAGCAAAGATTTTGAAGAGAAATATCCTTCCGTTCACCCTCGTACGTGGGCTATTAGCGTATACCGTTCTTCAATCCGTCCTTCCAGTATCCCGGTTGTGAAGGAAGACTGCCACTGTCAAGACTTGGATATTATCACTCCCGACCTGGTGGAGCAGATAACCTTACCCAAGAAGGGTTTTATGTATTTTTACATGTATCCCTTCACTTTTGGAGCGTTTTCTTTGAGTGGAGAGCATCACTCTGTCATCGTAGAATTTTTCCTCCGCTACCAGGTGTGCTTGACACAAGTAAGTGTGTGATGACCCGATAGGTCATCTTATGTTTTTGAACCCAATTTCGCGCTTTGAAGCCTTAAATACCTTATTTTATCCCTCCTCGATTTGTGTGCGCATTCCAGACGTATTTCCGGAAAGCTTTTATGTTAAAAACTAAGAAAATATGAAATTTTTACCTTAAAATCTATTTGAGTTGACTTCGGTCAACGTTTTAAGCAAACGGATCTGGATACATATTTTGACAATCCCGATGGGTCCGTATCGTGATTTGCAACTTGGGCGTATGCCCGGAATCAAATTCAGAAGTCCATAGCCCGAGTTATCGCACTTTGTTGAAATTTTAAAGTTTAAAGCTTAATGACTTTGAAATATTTGACCAATGTTTGACTTTTTGGATATCGGGTCCGTATTTTGGTTCTGGAACCCGGTATAGGTATAATATTATATTTATGACTTGTCTATCAAATTCGGTGAGAAACAGAGTTGATTTGACGTGATTCGGACGTCCGGTTGTGAAAATAGAAGTTTCAAAGTTTTCTTGAAAATTTCATTTGATTTGGTGTTCAATTCAGTGTTCTAGGTGTTATTTTTGCGATTTGATCGCGTGAGCAAGTTTGTATGATATTTTTAGACTTGTGTGTACTTTTGGTTTAGAGCCTCATGGGCTCGGATGAGTTTCGAATAAGCTACGGAGTGAAATTTGGACTAAGAACTCAGCTGGTTCTGCAATTTCTGTAAACATTCCCCAATGCTCACAGGCTCGCCATTGCGAGCAAATTCTTCGCATTTGCGAAGAGTATCTGGGTCAGCCTTAGTTCGCATTTGCGATCAAGAGGTCATATTTGCGGGGAGGCCAGAGTTCACATTTGTGAGGTTAGGATGGGGCAGGCTTAGTCGCATTTGCGATCAAATTGGTCTCAAATGCGGGAGATCAAAGTTCACAATTGCGAACAAGCCATCGCATGTGCGATGAAAGCAGAAATGTGAAGAGCTTCGCATTTGCGATTAATTCGCATTTGCGAACCCCAGGTCGCAAATGCGACATCTGCAACTGATCATA
The DNA here is from genome assembly GCF_000715075.1 of Nicotiana tabacum. NCBI lineage: Eukaryota > Viridiplantae > Streptophyta > Magnoliopsida > Solanales > Solanaceae > Nicotiana > Nicotiana tabacum. The sequence continues at coordinate 51,205,057 of NC_134087.1, read as the reverse complement.
TATGAGTTAGATGGGATTTTTGGTTGATTCTTCAAATTTTCAAACTTAGAAATCCTAGAGACGATTTTTCAAAGAACTCTTCTTCCCCAAATCATTGGTAAGTGATTCTAAACTAGTTTCTTTCAATATTTCAATACATTTCCTAAGATTTCAACCAAACTTTTTGTGTTTTTATAGTGAAAATTTGTTATTTGGGTAGAAATAGGGATTTTTGTAAAATGGGGATTTAGACGTCAAATTGAGGTCGGATTCCAAAATAAATTACATAACCGAGCTCGAGGGTGAATGGGTAATCAGGTTTTGGTCCGAATTTCGGGTTTGGACCAAGCGGGCCCAGGATTTTGGTTCGAACCTCGGGTTTTGACCATGTTGGCCCGGGGTCGATTTTTGACTTTTTTGGAAAAACTTTAGAAAAACTATTTTCATGCATTGGAATGGATTCATTTAGCATTTATTGATATAGTTAAGTAACTTGTGGCTAGATACAAGCGAATTGGTGGTGAAATCAAGAGGTAAAGCGATAGTTGAGGCTTGAATTGTGTTCTTGGCATCAAGGTAAGTGTTTGGTCTAACCTTAGCTTGAGGGATTAGGAGTTTTGTCCTATTTGCTATGTGCTAGTTGTTGAGTACAACATATAGGCATGGTGACGAGTATCTATACGTTGGAGTAAAGCATGCCCGTGAGTCTTATATTATGATTAATGTGACTCCGTTTGTATTGTTCATGCTTTATGTGATGATTTCTATTGTTGATCAAGGCTTGTGGAAGTGATATTTGTATTTGGACATTGAAGAGCTTTGGCTCAAGTTGTAAATTGATTTGTGGAAGTATAAATGGTTATTGAAACTTATAGAGCATTAGCTCAAATGGTGAATTGAGTTGTGAAGTAAAGGTGAAAAAGAAAAGAGGATTATGATATTGTCTCACTTGCCGGGATGTTGTTGTTTAATGTTGTCTCCGTTATCGGAATGTTATTGTTGATATTATTTTCGCTTGCCAGGAGATAACTGTTTTACTATTGTTCTCTTGCCGGGATTTAATTATAAATTTGCTGATTTCCTTGCCCTTATTTCTTTGTGATTGTTGTTTGGGTGAGGAAGAGTGTTAAAGCACGAAGGGTTATGCCGTGCATTGTTTTGGTGAGAGAGTGCTAAAGCACAAAGTGTGATGCCGTGTCACACGATGTACAATTCTGTGCCGATTATATTGATTTTTATGGTGAGGACGAGAGTAAAAGCACGAAGGGTGATGCCGTGCAGATTATATTGATTCTTATGGTGAGGACGAGAGTAAAAGCACGAAGGGTGATGTCGTGCACTTGTTTGATTTCTAATTCTTGTTGATAGTTGAGTTATGATTTCCTTATATTTACCTGTTGTTCTTCTGCTACTATTTGGTGTTTCCTCGCAGCATGTTTCCCCCCTCCCATCCTTAACTGTACATTCCTGCTTTATTTTCCGCTGTATATAATTTAATTGCACAAGTTTATTTGGTAGCCTAGTCCTAGCCTCGTCACTACTCCGCCGAGGTTAGGCTAGGCACTTACCAGCACATGGGGTCAGTTGTGCTGATATTATACTTTGCACTGTGTGCAGATCCCGGTGTTGGAGCATACGGACCGTAGCTTTGAGTGGCTGCCTTCAGTCCATTCGGAGATCCGAGGTAGTCCTGCAGGCGTCCGCATGCCCTAGCTTCTCCTCATATCCTTTCATTCTGTTTTTTTTATGTATTTCAGAGACATTGTTGTAATAAATCTTTCAGACCCTTATTTGTAATAATCCTAGACAGTCTGTGGAATTGTGACACTAGTCTTGGGTAGTTTATGTATGGATTGGTATTGGCATCTTAATTAATTTATTACGTTTTAGTCTTTCGCTTTTAATTTCCACTATTTATATAACGTTGGCTCTTAATTGTTAAAGGATTAAAAATGGGAAAAAGGTAAATATCAAATGGTTGGCTTGCCTAGCTTTCACTAGTATACGCCACCACGACTCTCGAGGGTGGGAAATTCGGGTTGTGACAAATTGGTATCAGAGCTCTAGGTTACTTAGGTCTCATAATTCACAGACAAGCTTAGTAGATTCTAAGGGATCGGTACGGAGACATATGTATTTATCCCTCAGAGGCTACAGAGTTAGGAAAAACTTCACATCTATTCTTTCTTGTCGTGCGGTTTGGTTTCTCAATGCTAATTAAATTTCTACTCTGTTCTTTCGCAGACGGAGAGAACATGCGCTTTCTCATCCATCGATCAGCAGCCCGAGCCCCCAGCAACAGCTCCCACGAGGGGTAGAGGTCGAGGCCATGCTAGAGGCCGAGGTAGGGGAAGAGCTCATCCCAGAGCAGCAGCACTAGCGGCATATCCTCAGGTTGAGTTTGATGATGAGGTTCTGGCCCAGGCAGTTCCGGTGGGCTCAACTCAGGTCCCAGAGGGGTTCATTGCTACCCTAGTACTCCAGGATGCTCTGGTCCATCTAGTGGGCCTTATGGAGAGTGTCACCCGGGCAGGCTTGCTCCCTGTAGCACCAGCCGTCTCTTAGGCTGGAGGAGGAGCCCGGAATCCTGCTACTCGCACTTCGGAGTAGATGGCTCCCAGTTTCAGACTCCAGCAGCTCAGCCAGTTAGCAGTTTAGCCGGGTGTAGTAGCCCAGACCGGTGATGGAGCAGCTATGTCTGTTGATGCCTTGTAGAGATTGGACAGGTTTACCAAGCTCTTCACTACCACTTTCAGCGGTGCATCTTCTAAGGATCCCTAGGATATTTAGACAGATGTCATGAGGTTCTCCGGAACATAGGGATAGTGGAGACCAATGGGGTTGACTTTGCCACTTTTTGCTTGTCTGGGTCCGCCAAGACTTGGTGGAGAGATTATTGTTTGGCTAGACTAGTTGGGTCACCAGCTTTGACTTAGGATCAGTTTTCTTAGCTATTTCTGGAGAAATTTCTTCTTGTCACTCAGAGAGAGATCTATCGGAGGCCGTTTGAGCATCTCCAACAGAGTTCTATGACTGTTACTCAATACGAGATCGGGTTTAATGATTTGGCCCGTCATGCTCTTCTTATACTTCCCACTAAGAGAGAGAGAGAGAGTGAGTGAGGAGGTTCATTGAGGGACTCATTTAGCCTATTCAACTTCAGATGGCTAAGGAGATGGGGAGCGATATTTCTTTTTAGGAGGCGTCCAATGTGGCCAGGAGAGTTGAGATGGTTCTATCGCAGGGGAGTGGTCAGGGGTCTGACAAGAGGCCTCGTTATTCAGGCAGATTCAGTGGCGCTTCGTCTGGAGGCAGGGATCTGTATGGTAGAGGCCATCCTCCTAGGCTTTTCAGTTAGCACTTCAGGTTTCTCACGGTGCTTTAGGTGGTCGTGGTTCTCATATGCAGTATTCTAATCAGCAGTCCTATCGTGCACCACTAGCTCATATTAGTGCACCGCCACTCCAGAGTTTTCAGGGTGGTCATTCAGGTCACCAGGGTTAGTAGTCTCAGCAGCCGAGGGCTTGTTATACTTGTGGCAATATGGGGCATATTGCTAGATTTTGCCCTCAAGCACCGAGCAGTTCTCAACACCAGGGTTCTCATGCCATAGTTCAGGCACTGAGTGTTCCACTGCCCGCCCAACCAACTAAAGGTGGAGGTAGAGGTGTTAGAAGTGGAGGTGGAGGTGTTAGAAGTGGAGGTCAGGCCACTAGAGGTGGAGGCCAGCCAGTAGTGGGTCGTCCCAGAGATATAGTTCAGAGTGGTGGGGCCCAGTCCCGATGTTATGCTCTTCCAGCCAAGCCTGAGGCTGAGGCTTCCGTTGCAGTTATCACACGTACTGTTTTGGTTTGTAGTAGAGATGCTTCAGTTCTATTTGATCTAGGATCTACATACTCATATATGTCATCTTATTTTGCACTGTATCTGGTCATTCCTAGTAATTCTTTGAGTGCTCCTGTATATGTGTCTACATCGGTGGGTGATTCTATTATTGTAGATCGTGCCCATCGTACATGTATAGTTGTGATTAGGGGTCTTGAGACTCGAGTATATTTGTTACTTTTGAACATGGTTGATTTTGATGTCATATTGGGGATGGACTAGTTATCACCATACCACGCTATTTTGGATTGTCATGCCAAGATTGTGACCTTAGACTTGTCGGGGTTGCATTGTTTAGAGTGGAGAGGGACTCCTAGTCATTCTACCTATAGTGTTATCTCATATATGAAGGCTCGGTGTATGGTCGAGAAGGGGTGTTTGGCCTATTTGACATATGTTCGTGATTCTAGTGTCGAGGTTCCTTCTATTGATTTTGTGCCTATTGTTTGTGTGTTTCATGAGGTATTTACTTCAGACTTGCCGGGTATGCCACCCGACAAGGATATTGACTTCTGCATTGATTTGGCTTTGGGTACCCAGCCCATTTCTATTCTGCCGTATCGTATGGACCCGCCTAAGTTGCAAGAGTTGAAGGAGCAGTTGTAAGACTTGCTTGATAAAGGCTTCATTAGACCTAGTGTATTGCCTTGGGGTGCACCAGTATTGTTTGTTAAGAAGAAGGACGGATCGATGAGGATGTGTATACATTACCTGTAGTTGAACAAGGTTACAATCAAGAATAAGTATCAATTGCCGAGAATTAATGATTTGTTTGATCAGCTTCAGGGTGCCAAGGAATTTTCGAAGATTGACTTGAGATCTGGCTACCAGCAACTGAGGATTAGGGCATCCGATGTCCCTAAGACAGCTTTCCGCACTCGGTACAGGCAATATGAGTTCTTGGTGATGTCATTTGGGTTGACAAATGCCCCAGCAACTTTTATGGATTTGATGAACCGAGTGTTTAGGCCTTACTTGGATTCATTCGTGATAGTCTTTATTGATGATAGTTTGATCTATTTCCGTAGCTAGGAGGAGCATGAGCAGCATCTGAGAGTGGTCCTCCAGACTTTGAGAGATAGTCAGTTGTACGCTAAGTTTTCGAAGTGTGAGTTCTGGTTGAGTTCTGTTGCATTCTTAGGTCATGTTGTATTAGTAGAGGGTATTCAAGTAGATCCGAAGAAGATAGAGGCAGTTAAGAACTGGCCTAGACCCGCATTAGCTACAAAGATCCAGAGTTTCTTGGGTTTGGCAGGCTATAATCGTTGGTTTGTGGAGGGGTTTTCATTTATTGCAACCCCGATGACCGGGTTGACTCAGAAGGGTGACCAGTTAAGGTGGTCGGACGAGTGTGAGGCAAGCTTTCATAAGCTCAAGACAGCTTTGACTACGGCGTCAGTGTTGGTTTTGCCCACAGGTTTAGGGCCATATACAGTTTATTGTGACGTATCTCGTATTGGACTTGGTGCGATGTTGATGCAGGATGGCAAGGTAATTGCTTATGCTTCGTGGAAGTTGAAGATTTATGAGAAAAATTATCCAGTTCATGATTTGGAGTTAGCAGTCATTGTTCACTCGTTCAAGATTTGGAGGCATTATTTGTATGGCATGTCATGTGAGGTGTTCACGGATCACAAGAGTCTGCAGTACATATTCAAGCAGAAGGAACTAAATTTGAGGTAGCGAAGGTGGTTGGAGCTATTGAAGAACTATGATATCACCATCTTATATCATCCGAGAAAGGCCAATGTGGTGGCCGATGCTTTGAGTAGGAAGTCAGCTAGTATGGGTAGTCTTGCGTATATTCTGGTAGGGGAGAGACCGCTTGCTTTGGATGTTCAGGCTTTGGCCAATCAATTCGTGAGGTTGGATGTTTCTAAGCCCAGCCGTGTGTTAGCTTGCACAGTCGCTCGTTCTTCCTTATTGGAGCGTATCCGAGATCGGCAGTATGATGACCCTCATCTGTGTGTCCTTAGAGACACGGTGCTTCACGGAGGTGCCAAGTAGGTTACATTAGGAGATGATGGAGTTTTGAGGCTTTAGGGTCGAGTTTGTATGCCTAATGTGGATGGGCTCCGGGAGTTGATTTTAGAGGAGGCCCATAGTTCTCGGTACTCTATTCATCCGGGCGCCGCTAAGATGTATCAGGATTTGCGGCAACATTATTGGTGAAGGAGAATAAAGAAGAACATTGTTGCATATGTGGCTCAGTGTTTGAATTGCCAACAGGTTAAGTATGAGCATTAAAGACCTGGTGGTTTGTTCCAGAAGATTGAGATTCCTTAGTGGAAGTGGGAGCGTATCACTATGGACTTCGTTGTTGGACTCCCATGGACTAAGAGGAAGTTCGATGTAGTGTGGGTTATTGTTGATAGGCTGACCAAGTCAGCACATTTCATTCCTGTGGCAGTCTCTTATTTTTCTGCGAGGTTAGCTGAGATCTATACCCGGGAGATTGTTTGTCTTCATGGTGTGCCCGTGTCTATCATTTCAGACCAAGGTACGTAGTTTACCTTACATTTCTGGATAGCAGTTCAGCGGGAGTTGGGCACACGGGTCGAGTTGAGCACAACATTTCATCCTCAGACGGACGGGCAATCTGAGCGTACTATTTAGATTTTGGAGGATATGCTCCGAGCTTGTGTCATTGACTTTGGAGGCTCGTTGAATCAATTTTTGCCTTTAGCAGAGTTTGCCTACAATAACAGCTACCAGTCGACTATCCAGATGGATGGCTCCTTATGAGGCTTTGTATGGTAGGCGGTGTCGGTCGCCGGTCGAATGGTTTGAGCCGGGAGAGGCTCAGTTGTTGGGTACGAATCTAGTACAGAATGCCTTGGACAAGGTCAGGATTATCGGGATAGGCTTCGTATAGCTCAGTCCAGGCAAAAGAGTTATGCCGACCGTAAGGTTCGTGATTCGGCATTCATGGTCGGTGAGCGGGCGTTGCTTCGGGCGTCGCCTATAAAGGGCGTGATGAGATTTGGGAAGAGGGGCAAGCTTAGCCCTAGATTCATTGGCCCATTTGAGATTCTTGATCGAGTGGGAGAGGTGGCTTACAGACTTGCGTTACCACCAAGTTTATCAGCTGTGCATCCAGTGTTTCATGTGTCCATGCTTCGGAAGTATCACGACGATCCTTCCCACGTGTTAAATTTTAGCACTGTCCAGTTGGACAAGGACTTGATCTATGAGGAGGAGCTGGTAGTTATTCTAGACCGACATGTTCGTTAGTTGAGATCGAAGAGTTTCCCTTCTGTTTGTGTTCAGTGGAGACGTCGGCCTGCTGAGGCATCGACCTGGGAGTCCGAGTCCGATATGCAGAGCCGTTATTCCCATCTTTTCTCTGACTCAGGTACTGCCTTCTTATGTCCGTTCAAGGACGAACAGTTGTTTTAGAGGTGGAGAATGTGATAACCCAAAAAGTCATTACTTGTTTTGGAAATGAATTCCGTATTCTGAGGTCTTAAAGATCTCTTTTTGTCTTACCTCAATTTGCGTGCGCAGTCCGGGCACGTATCCGGAAAGCCATTATGTGAAAATCTGTGAAAAATGATAAATTTTGCTTTTAAAATAAATTTAAGTTGACTTTAATCAACATTTTGGGTAAACGGACCCGGACCCATGATTTGACGGTCCTAGAGGGTCCGTAAGAAAATATGGGACTTGGGCGTATACCCGGAATCAAATTCCGAGGTCCCAAGCTCGAGAAATGAATTTTTAAAGAAAATTATTTTCTAGAATATATATGAATTTTTGGAAATGAAATATGTTTGAAATTGATAGTATCGGGCCTGTATTTTGGTTCCGGAGCCCGGTACAAGTTTGAAATAATAATTAGGTTGAATCAGTAAAATTTGGTAAAGATCGGTATTGGTTTGATATAAAACGGACTTAAAGTTGAGAAATTGGAAATTTGGTGTTCTTGAATGATTTTATGAATTTGGGATTTAATTCATAGTTGTTGATGTTATTTTGACGATTTGATTGCACGAGCAAGTCTATATGATATTTTTAGGTTAGTGTGCATGTTTGGTTTGGAGCCCCGATGGCTCGGGTGAGTTTTGGATAGGCCACGGAGTGGAATTGAACTTAGAAAGTTGTAGGTTTCAGCTGGTATGTGTTGCAGGCTCTGGTCTCGCAATTGCGAGGCCGAGTGTCACAATTGCGAGCCTATCAGGCTTGGGAATTGCAAGGGGCACTTCACAATTACGAAGTAAGTCCTAGCCAGCGTTGTTCGCAATTGCGAGCATTTCCTTGCAAATGCGAAAAAACTCAGAAATCCCCAATGTCGCAAATGCGACTACCCCATCGCAAATGCGAGTTCGCAATTGCGAACATTTATTGCAAATGCGAACATTTATTGCAAATGCGAGATTAGCATGTTTTGAAGGGGTTTGCAATTGCAAACCCTGGTCGCAATTGCGACATCTGCAACCTGCAAATTCATGACTTAGCCGAAAATCTTTCATTTTTCAAACTCTTTCAAAACATAAACTCTCTTGGGCGATTTTTCAAAGAAAAGTTCTTCTCCAAATCGATTGTAAGTCATTTCTAACTCGTTTTCTTCAATCTTTAACATCTTTTCATATGATTTCAACTCAAAATCAAGGGTTTTTATGAGGGAAATTGAGTGTTTTGGGTAGAACCTAGGTTTTCAAATTTTGGGGATTTGGACCTTGATTTGAGGTCCGATTTCAAAACAAATTAAAATTTGGGTTTGTGGGGGAATGGGTAATCGGGTTTTGGTTCGAACCTCAGGTTTTGACCATGTGGGCCTGGGGTTGATTTTTGACTTTTTGGGAAAAAACTTTAGAAAAGCTATTTTCATGCATTGGAATGGATTCATTTAGCATTTATTGATATAGTTAAGTAACTTGTGGCTAGATACAAGCGAATTGGTGGTGGAATCAAGAGGTAAAGCAAAAGTTGAGGCTTGAATTGTGTTCGTGGCATCGAGGTAAGTGTTTGGTCTAACCTTAGCTTGAGAGATTAGGAGTTGTGTCCTATTTGCTATGTGCTAGTTGTTGAGCACGGCGTATAGTCATGGTGATGATTATCTATACGTTGGTGTCAAGCATGCTCGTGGGTCTTATAATATGATTAATGAGACTTCGTTTTTCATGCTTTATGTGATGATTTCTATTGTTGAGCAAGGCTTGAGGATGTGATATTTGTATTTGGACATTAAAGAGTGTTGGCACAAGTTGTAAAGTGATTTGTGGAAGTATAATTGACAACTGAACCTTATAGAGCATTGGCTCAAATGGTGAATTGAGTTGTGAAGTAAAGCTGAAAAAGAAAAGAGGATTAATATTTTGTCTCCCTTGCCGGGATGTTGTTGTTTAATGTTGTCTCCCTTGCCGGAATGTTATTGTTGATATTGTTTACCCTTGCCGGGATATGACTATTGTAATATTGTTCCCTTGCCGGGATTTAATTATAAATTTATTGATTTCCTTGCCCTTATTGATTTGTGATTGTTGTTTGGGTGAGAAAGAGTGTTAAAGCACGAAGGGTGATGTCGTGCATTGTTTTGATGATTGAGTGTTAGAGCACGAAGGGTGATGCCGTGTATGATTTTGTGAGAAAGAGTGTAAAAGCACGAAGGGTGATCTTGTGCCGCACGATGTAATATTCTATGCAGATTATATTTATTTTTATGGTGAAGACGAGAGTAAAACACAAAGGGTGATGTCGTGCAGATTATATTGATCCTTATGGTGAGGACGAGAGTAAAAGCACGAAGGGTGATGTCGTGCACTTGTTTGATTTCTGATTCTTGTTGATAGTTGAGTTATGGTTTCCTTATATTTACCTGTTGTTCTTCTGCTACTATTTGATGTTTCTCAGCATGTTTTCCCCATCCCATCCTTAACTGTACATTCCTGCTTTATTTTCAGTTGTATATGATTTAACCGTAGAAGTTTATTTGGTAGTCTGGTCCTAGCCTCGTCACTACTTCGCAGAGGTTAGGCTAGGCACATGCCAGCATATGGGGTCGATTGTGCTGATACTACACTCTGCATTGTGTATAGATCCCGGTGTTGGACGAATGTTCCAAAGGGTGAAATGATGTTACATCCCGCATTTTCGTATGTTAATGTTTCGTCGTAAGTTAATCGATGTAAGTTCGGGGATGGGATTATTTTGAGATTTTAAGTATTATGCTATTTTAAACAAGTGATAAGTAAATTCATGAAGGTGAGAAGGGAAGCAAGTCAAAGAAAATAAATTTTCTTCCAAGTTGGCATGTTGGAATAAAATATGGCCCGAGCTAAAATACTCGGTATTTATGGACTAGTGCCATACGACGTACCACATGACCATGATAGTAAGGTGTATGAGGTATGTGAAAAGTGAGTAGTATTTTAAGTAAATGGAAATAATTCTCAATTATGCGAGAAATACATTAATTACCGGGTAACGAAACATTACCCGGTTACCTAATAAGTGGATAAATTTAATTAATTATCCAAAATAGTAACGTGGAAGCAACACATGGACATTTAAGTGACTCTTAAGTCACATTGAAAGGTGGCAAAATTGGAGGAATTATTGGTGGCCAAGTCATACATAAGTGGGGCCCACAACCTACAAAATTTGGCAAAAGGCAAAACAATTATTGATGTTAACATTCTGTTTCAACTAAATACATTCATGGGCAAGGGAATCAAGAACTTGACTACAGAATGACCAAACATGCAATCCTAAGATGGTTCAAACAAATGAAACACAGAACAATTCATGTCAACGTTATGCTTCATCTGATCGTATCATCATCTTTGGTGGAAGTTCTCTTTTGTTTCCTTGTCCAAGACCTATGCGATGGAGGTATTGAAAGGGATATAGAACCGGCTCAGTTATGTTAAGGCTATCCCTTCTTTCTTTTGGCATGATCCATACGATACGAACGAAACGTGCAAATGCACAAATTCCACGAATGACTCTATTCATAGAAGTATTAGAGATATCTGTGTTCTTGAATTTTCGTGTGTTATAATGTCTTATCATCTGTTCATGGGTCTCAGAAAATTACGAAAGTTGAAAAGAGTTTAATTTATGATATTACTCAGAGGCAAAATGGTCTTATGACATTCCGAATAATTTTATTGACGTACTTTTTATGCACTGCATTCATGTGCACTGACCCAAGACCAGATGGCGTTATATATGCGTATATATGTAAATATATGTATATGGGATATGGGAAAAGGTTACGGCGTTATATACGCATCACCACCTGATCAGCTGGTATATGATGATGATGTTGTCCATAGTGGCTGAAATATGATTCAAACGGCATTATATACACATATATATGTATGTACTCAAACGGCGTTATATACGCGTATATATGTAAATATATGTATATGGGATATGGGAAAGGCTATGGCGTTATATACGCACCACCACCTGATCAGCTGGTATACGATGATGATTTTGCCCACAGTGGTCGGTATGATATAATGGAATGCCCTCAGAGGCTGATGATGTTATGAAACATGTACCTATGCACGACATGACGTTCACACGCACATACATGACGCTAAAAGTAATATATGATCTACAAAGTTATTCATACTTACAGGCTGAGTCACGTACTCTATATGTCTTCCATGTCTCTTATGTATTTATTTATGTGTCGTACATACTCGGTACATTATTCATACTGACGTCCCTTTTGCCTGGGGACGCTGTGTTTCATGCCCGTAGGTCCCGATAGACAGGTCGAGAGCCCTCCAAGTAGGCTATCAGCTCAGCGGAAGATGTTGGTGTGCTCCATTTGCTTCGGAGTTGCATGTTTGGTTAGTATGATTTAGATGTGTATTGTTTGGTATGGTGGGACTCTGTCCCGACCTATATGACATTTATGTATTCTTAGAGGCTTGTAGACATATATCTTGTATGTGAAAGGTTGTACGGCCTTGTCGGCCTATGTTTTGAGTTTATAAATGATTATGTTGGCCTATTAGGCTCGTATGTCACGTGTATATGATGATATAATAAGAAAGATACGTTACATTGGTACTCGGTTGAGTAAGGTACCGGGTGCCCATCGCGGCCCATCGGTTTGGGTTGTGACAAAAGTGGTATCAGAGCAGTTCTGTCCTACGGAGTCTACAAGTCATGTCTAGTAAAGTCTTGTTTATGGGTGTGTCGTGCACCACACTTATAAGCAGGAGGCTACAGGGCATTTAGGATTGTCACTCTTTCTTCTTACTCTAGATCGTGTGGTATAGCTCACTTATAAGAATTCAAGTTCCAAAATTCTATGTTATTCATAATAACACGATGCCTATATCCGGAAAGAAGGTTGGAAAGAGAGATAGTTGTGGAAGAGCTGAGTAAGAGGAATTGGATTTTTGTATGATGCCTACGATAAGTAAATATGAGGTCTTTAGCAGATCGTGGGTGTACTGAAAGGTGTAAGCTTCTTGATAAGAAGCCTTAAGGCAAGAATGCCTATCCATCTTTATGGTGAAGGATAATGAGAGATTAAGAAGATAAGTACAAGTTTCAGCAAGTAAAAGGAGCAAGGTGAAAAAGGGTACGAGGTACCCAGTTAGTGAAGGTTAACAGCGGTTATAATTGAGGCAGAGGAACATAAGCTTTTTGAGTTATATTCAATGGTAACAAAGGTATATACAATTGGTCGCACCCATTTCAGATATGACCTATTGGGATTAACAGAAGTAGTACAAGAAGATATGATGGATGAATTGTTTGCGTCAGTTGATATTTCTGAAGGATATTGCAAATATGCTAATAGATCTTTATGAGACACCAGATGGTGCACTCTTAAAAAGTGCAGCTAGATATGAGTACTACAAAGACATGCACCATAAGCCCTGATTGGATAAATATTACCTTAGTGTGGCTAGCATCCCTAGTAAAGCGAGAACGTTAAGCAACTTGAAGAGCCATTGGATAGAGCAAAGGGAAGCTAAGAGCAAAAGAATGTCGTATTGAAGTTTTTGCAAGAAAAGGGATGTGCAGAAACATTAGAAAAATAATAAGAAGAGAGATAAGGAAGCATTTTGAATAAGGTTTGATACATGGATGAAAACAGTAGAGTGTTATAGAACCTATAGTCAAGAGAAGGAAGAAACGAGAAGTGGCGAGCCTTAAGACAACAAAAGAGTATAGGCCATAAGGTTATATCCTCATTTTGAAAAATAAGTTCGTGACTCCAAGGTGACTACAAGAGGGGAGAGTTAATCCCCAGAGTAACAGAAATCAGTATGGACTGGTAAACAAGATAAACCAAATATGAATTAGGGATTGAATGATTGGAAAATACTCGGCACCATGGAAATTTCAGATTTCGTTCCAGCAGTAATAGAATGGACCATATAAGAGGATTCATGATGAATTTAGAGAATGGTCATTCAGGGAGACGCTTCCCTAGAGCAAGAAATGTGAGCAAAGTTAAGCTTAAGGAACTGTATGTGCCAGTTACGCTAAATGTCACCCTCACGAGTAATGGAATTTGTCATCCTTGGTACAGAAGGATTGCCGCAAGGCGAGTAAGGATCATTGATGTTGAGAAACAATGCCAAAGATAGGTATATCCTCGTGGCTTCGACTTGGCTTCGGCTTTTAGTGCACCCCTAATAGGGGGAATATGGAGTGATGTGACATTAAGTCAGAATTAAGTGGTTCTGGTGATTATGGATTGATAAGGGAAGAACGCGATAAGAATGAGAAAGGGATGAGATTGTACTTATTCAAATCTTACAAATACACTACGATTCATGAATATTGTGCAAGCACGACGTCAAGGAGAGGAAGTAAAGGTTCCTGCCCGAGCTATTATTAATAAATAAGGAGCTAGTGCGAGACGTAATTTAAGACCAAGGAAATAACCCAAGAAAGATTTCATGGAATATTGACATGAGGATGGGCCAACGAGTAGTTAGTAATTAGTCAGGAAGATCTCAGTTATGGCTAAACAGGAGGTTATACATGAGTCATCAGATCGTGTAAGATAAACATAGTAGGACCCAACATGGAGAATTCAGCCTCGGAGAATATTATTATAATACTTGAGATATATTCAAACAAGAGTCGGGGTAGTTAAAGGTACCATATGAGTGTTACGGGGATAAAAGAAAGTGCCATTGGGAAGGTAGTCAAAATATCAGTTCAAAAGCAACCATACAAGTACAAGGGCACGGAAATAAGCAATTACAGATGATTATATGCAAGTAAGGACATTAAAAAGGTCCGTAATAAGCTCACATCTTTATAGGAGTCAGAGGATCTTCCCTACGTACTACAGTGAAGGACTAGCTGAGGAAATGAGGTAGAAGGCTTCAACCTAAGCACAGTGACCTAAAGAGGAAATGGTCGTGTAATAACAGTCCCGCAACAACATTGTAAGCATTCCAAAGGAAAGTGGCACCTACCGTGGCTAATGATACAGGAAGTAAGAATTATAAGTAATATTCGAGATCATATGAGTTGTATGAAAACTCTGGCAAGTGTAGGCACTAAGATAAGCTAAGTATGGATGCAACAAGGGGCAGAAAGACCAGGAGAAGTAATAGCTTACGTTGAAAGAAATCTAAGACGGAACGAAAGAATTATTTGATCAATGATCCAGAGTTAGTACGTTATGGATACGCTCAAGATTTTGGAACATTATCCAGGCAGCATATTTGCTGACAATCATACAGCCATAGAAGACTCCGGTATAAGTTAAGAGAAAGAATTGAGCCCAGGGCATAGACAAAGGATTGAATTGTTAGAAGATTGTATCATGGATATTCCATAATGCCCATGAAAGGCTAAGGTAATAACTGATACCATGATCCACAGATCGGAAGATAGATTAAGCCTACGTAAAGGCTGATCAGAAGGAAGAGGAAACTAAAGAATTACATAACCGAAGTAAATCAGGAGTCTGATTATTGGACCTAGAAAAATTATAGAAGTTGTGCTGGAGAAGATGACAGAATAGCTCTTAATAGCAGACGTTCAAGAGAAACAACACAACGACTATAATCTATAATGGCTCTACAAGAAAGCCAGTTAGAAGAAGTACCAGCCTCATAAGAAGTCAGTACGAAGCTCCCACCGGATTGTGTATGTACCAGAGGTGCGAGTATTATAATAGAGCTTCAAGTTATGGACGTGAATTACACCTAGGTGGAAGGGAGGTTATGAAAGAGATAGAAGATATGATACGAAATTTTAAGTAAGTAAGGTAAAAGTGAACAACGTACGAGGTACTAAAATGCAGAAAGTTGTGAATAGTCCATACTTTGGATAAAAGGTTATAAGCACTGGGATTCAATATCCAGGAATTATAGCGGCATAGTTAGTGGCATATCTTCCAGCCTATGGTTTTTACGTATCGAGAGGTATAGTTAAAAGAGTATAGAAGAGTTAGAGACGATGTGACGTCTCGCTTGATATTCCAGGATAACATAAGAAAATCTATGGTGCAAGCAAGTTGATGGGATGCTATAAAATACGGTCATTGAAGTATAGTATTACCCCTAAGTGGATCAGGAAAATCACTTCAAATATTCCTCGATGGAACGTAAGCCCTAGTGGCAAGGTATGACGTAAGATGTTTCAAATTATCAATGGTATATTGTAGATTAATATTGAGGTGAATCAACAATGGATGGACAAAAGTCACAAAGTATGAGATGAGATTAGGCCTCCATTCTTAGGACGAACGGTAATGAAGGAGCATTAAAGGACTGAGATTTATACCTAAAGGATAGACCACAAAAGTAACTGGGAGCTTGGTAAGCATACCTCAGTAAAGGTAGATTGAAGCAAAAATTACGGTATAATATAACCTATGTAAATGCCGTAAATTCATATGAATGGGTAACCAGATCTATGAAATGAGATATGGCCGTATTCGCAAGTTCTACAAAGTATCGAGCAAAGGACTTCAACACACCTATAGAGGCCCAGAGAGGCATCCTATTAAGCCTTGTATATACAAAGTAAGGCCTAGATATTGACTAAAAGATAAAAGGAAAAAGGAAAGATGAATCGCATAAGTGCACTTACAAAGTCAGGATCATACAGGTTGCATGACAGGAGGTAACAAAAGTTGCAAGATTAGGAAGATTTCGACCACATGTCATGATATGAGCAAAAAAGCTAAATGGGGGAATACCCTAGACTTTGGATTTATTCACAGAGCAACTGCTGGAATGACAAGATTAGTATTAGTGTATTCACAAGAGCTATAAGTTATGAAAATGATAAGAGCACGAGTCAACATTCGAGGACGAATGTTCCTAAGGGGGAAATGATGTTACATCCCGCATTTTCGTATGTTAATGTTTCGTCGTAAGTTAATCGATGTAAGTTCGGGGATGAGATTATTTTGAGCTTTTAAGTATTATGCTATTTTAAACAAGTGATAAGTAAATTCATGAAGGTGAGAAGGGAAGCAAGTCAAAGAAAATAAATTTTCGTCCAAGTTGGCATGTTGGAATAAAATACGGCCCAAGCTAAAATACTCGATATTTATGGACTAGTGCCATATGAGGTACCACATGACCATGATAGTAAGGTGTATAAGGTATGTGAAAAGTGAGTAGTATTCTAAGTAAGTGAAAATAATTCTCAATTATGCGGGTAATAGATTAATTACCGGGTAACGAAACATTACCCGGTTACCTAATAAGTGGATAAATTTAATTAATTATCCAAAAGAGTTAATATAGAAATAATCATTTCTCAATAAACAAGATAAAACTACTCCAAGATAAATTAGAATTACTATATAATGATAATCCCCTACAAGGATGGGAAAAACATAAAACAAAAATAAAAATTGAACTAACAGATGAAAATAGTATAATAACACAAAAACCTTTAAAATACAATTTTAATGATCTAACAGAGTTTAAAATACATATACAGGAATTATTAGACAATAAGTACATACAAGAAAGTAATAGTAAACACACTAGCCCAGCATTTATAGTGAATTAACATAGTGAACAAAAACGAGGAAAAAGTCGAATGGTTGTAGATTATAGAAATTTAAATGCAAAAACGAAAACATATAATTATCCGATACCAAATAAAATACTAAAAATCAGACAAATACAAGGATATAACTATTTTAGTAAATTTGACTGTAAATCAGGATTTTACCATTTAAAACTAGAAGACGAATCTAAAAAGTTAACAACATTTACGGTACCACAAGGATTTTACGAATGGAACGTATTACCATTTGGATATAAAAATGCACCAGGTAGATACCAACATTTTATGGATAACTACTTTAACCAATTAGAAAATTGCATAATATATATATAGATGATATACTGTTATATTTTAGAGCAGAGAACAAACATATAAAACTACTAGAAAAATTCATACACATTGTAGAAATATCAGGAATTAATTTAAGTAAAAAGAAAGCAGAAGTAATGAAAAATCAAATAGAATTCTTAGGTATACAAATAGATAAAAATGGAATAAAAATGCAAACTCATATAGTACAAAAAATAATTAACTTAAACGAAACACTTGATACGAAAAAGAAGTTACAATCATTTTTAGGATTAGTTAACCAAGTAAGGGAATATATCCCTAAATTAGCAGAAAACTTAAAACCATTACAAAAAAAATTAAAAAAGGATGTAGAATACCATTTTGACGAAAAAGATAAAATACATATAAAGAATATCAAAGATATGTGTAAAAAATTACCAAAACTATATTTTCCAGATGAAAAAAGACAGTTCACTTACATTGTAGAAACTGATTCTAGTGACCACAGCTATGGAGGAGTACTAAAATATAAATATGATAATGAAAAGATTGAACACCATTGTAGATATTATTCAGGATCATACACGGAACCACAATTAAAATAGGAGATAAATAGGAAAGAACTATTTGGATTATATAAATGTTTGTTAGCATTTGAGCCATATATCGTTTATAACAAGTTTATTGTAAGAACAGATAATACACTAGTAAAATGGTGGATAACACGAAAAGTACAAGATTCAGTAACTACGGAAGAAATAAGAAGGCTTGTATTAAATATACAAAATTTTACATTTACAATTGAAGTAATAAGGACTGACAAAAATGTTATTGCAGACTACCTATCAAGACAAAGGTACCCAAACTGATGAAAGCCAAGAAACAAAAGATTTATTTGCAATCCTTACTACTCTATCTTTACAGATGGATGGTATGGGAAAAAGATTACAACAGCTAGAGAAAAGCCAGCCAAGTCAGCAGCATGACTATAAAGATGCGGAGCTAAGTCGATCGGAAGACTCAAAACTTCCAGAGTTAGAAGGAGACGTTGGGAAACTCCAAAAAACCCATAACACAGTTTGTTTATATACAGCTGCAGGTACAAGTAAACAAGTTAACAAGAAGCCACATATCAATGTCAATTTAAATAACATATTTGATAAACCAATTACTCCGAAAAGGCCAAAAGAAACAATAGTTACGACACCACAAACCTCAACCTATGCCAACAGCCTACACCAAAATAAAAAAAATATACAACATATTACCCAGACCTATATTGAAAATATATACAAAATTCAAACATTTCTAAACCTTAACCCCAGAGCAACTACTACAACAGATCCAACACAGGACTATATAACCCAAAAACTCCAAGGATATAATAGACTTATTGCACAGCCAAAAACTAGAGCCAATTTAGTAAAAATATGTTACAATTACGGATTACTTAGCACGGTATATACCTATAATGGGAAAGAGATAAGTGGAATACCAGAACTATATAAAGCTTTTATTACATTTAAAAGAATTACAAAAGGAAACCTATTTTTTATAAAATTCTATACAGCACCAGCTGAGATACTATACGATGAAATAAAACCTATTATACAGGTTGTAAAAATAGGATTGACATGAGATATGATAATACCAGAAGAAATTGAACAACAACCAGAAATACCAAAAATCGAGATACCAGGTTTTTACGCCAACAAAAGAATAGTTGGAATAGCAACTATTATCCAAGAACTAGCCAACAATTATTTACAAGAAAATGCTATCTGGAGCTACTAATCAAGAGATCAGCTAATGATATATGAGAATTCAAGAGAACTACGACAAGGAGATATGGATGAAGTCCAAAAATGGATTTTATCATTACTAAAACCAGAGATACAACCAACTACAAGAGCACTAAAGAAAGGATTTATTTCCAATGAATTATTGACAAGATACTGCAAAATAGTAGGGCACAAATACCCAGATCATATATGTTCAAAATGCAACGGAGAAGATAATCATGTACCAGAAGTACAACTGGAATGAAGATATCAGCCTAAAGACAAAGGAGGAAGACAGTTATTGCAAACAAACAATGTAAAAAGTCGTAAAGTTAAATAGTACGAGTCATATTCATGAACAGTAAAGGTCGTTCATGAAGAGTCGTTTGTGAATAGTAAGGGTCATTTAATATGTAAAAAGTTGTAAAGTAAATAGTACGAGTCATATTCATGAACAGTAAAGGTCGTTCATGAAGAGTCGTCTGTAAACAGTAAGAGTCGTTTAAAGCTTTCTATATATAGTTTGTAAATCTGAGGAAGAGAGGACACACCTTCACCTTCTCTCTCTTATCTTCTCTCTCTCTTATAAAGAAATATTTGAGCTATATACGAGTCTCTTTAACAACTATGGAGCATTCAAACAAGTTACAAGATCAGGTAAGTTTATTCATAATCATGTCTAACTAAACTTTTATATTCCTTATAATCTCTTGAATATCATAACTGTTTATCATGTTATAGTACTGTTATAAAGAACATCTTGAGAAAGTTTGTCATGTCTAATAATGCTGAGAGTAGTTAAGCCCAGACTATTCCATCATAAGGTCGGAACCGGTAGGCAAGGAAGCCGTTTAGGGGAGTAGACAGAGTTGAGGCGCTGTTAGGGTAAATGATTGAAGCAAGAAAAATATGGTAGTGACCTGAAAAGATTGTTCAGTATAACTTATTAAAAAATGATAAACTCTATGATAAACAAAGAGGTTAGAGGGAATATATTTAGTAAACACATGATAAGAATAAAGAAAAATAACAATCTTATGAGCAACCACACATATCTGCTAGATAACAATAATGATTACAAAATACTCATATTATATACCTTTAACCAACTTAATAACGATATTAGAAGAAAAATTTACGATATTTTAATTACTTTTGAATAATAAATATAATGGAACAAGGATATACAGAACTAATTCTATCAGAAGAAATAGACGTCTTAGATTTATATGAACTAGATTTATACTCAGATTAATGATCAGCTACGAATATCTCAAGTACTGGTTGCAAACTTTAGAAAATATAAATTTATTAGATATATTATTAAAAGAAAATATAGAAGAATATCAAAAAACCCAAGACATCCAATACTTAGAATATATAGGAGAAAATATAAATATAGAAGAATATCAAAAAACCCAAGACATCCAATACTTAGAATATATAGGAGAAAATATAAAAGAACTTTCAAGGTTAATTCCGCTAGCCGCAAAAATAAACCTAAACAACTCAGTTGAAAGCTCCGTGACTGGTTCAAGGGAAGGTCAACCAATGATTGATAGGCCATTCCCTCCCTATCCGTATCTTGATCCCTCATTCCACTAATCCATTGTTACTGATTCATTCAAGGCATAGACTCTCCATTTCTTTGTCTTATTAGCGCAGGTGTTCGTCAATGATGAAAGCTGCTAAACTTTAGACTCGAGTGGAGAAATAGGGCTAGGCCCTCGGAGGGATTTTAGGGAATGGGGAAGACGGGTGGATTATGGAGCTAAGGTAGGGGCAAATCGAAGGCCCATCGAGATTGGGCATGGATGAGCCTTGACTGGGCCAGCATTGATGAAAAAAGAAAAACTTCCCCCATCACATCATTAACCAGTGTAGGATTCAAGATCAGGTCCAGGAAAGAGCCTTTCTTGCTTGTTTAGTAAAGTCAAGCTTTGGCGGTAGGGTTGGGGTGGCTTGCTAGGGCACTCGTGCCCTTACTAGTTTTGGGGATTTGATTGACAAAAGCAGTTTTCGCCTTCTAGCCAGCAGTTGACGGATTAGCCTTTGGACTTTCCTTACCCGCCTTTATTGAGAAAGAAGAGATCTAAAGGTTAGACATCCATCACTGCCGTGATGACGCGGTTGAATGTTCATTTGATCCAATACCCGGTCGATCAAACCTATCCTTGGGTTCGATTCAGCAAGTGATTCCCTCCCCAAAAGAGGTATAGTCGTTAGGTCATGAATGGAATGCGAGGAAGAGAGATAAGCAGTTGGCAGGGACCATCCGTTATCGGTCCATATTGGGTAGATCTACCCCTCTCATCCTCTTATCCTTTATCTACCGTTCAATCTATTGATTTTATTTCTTCTCGACTGGCCTCTTACACACTCGAGCCAATCTACTACACTCTAATAATGGTCTTTTGGATTTCATCTCCTACAAAAATTGCAAGTGGTTGGCCGTTCGATCGAGTCCATCCCTTGAAGTCGTACCCTCCCAGTATGCGTGAGTCTTCTGCCGATTGACAGAAATGTCGACCGAAATTCGAGAACGGTCCATCCCACCATAATGGATATCTCCTACCGCTACGTACTAGTGGATCGATTTAGGGAAGGAAAGAAATGTCGATGTTGCAATTCTTCCCATCCCGATAAAGCGAGTCACCCGTGATTCGATAGTTCCATTTTCCTTTGATGCAGGCCGATTGGGATCCAAGCAGTCAAACCACTATGTTCATTCCTCACCCTCTTTCCAATCAAATCTATTCTAAGGTTTCTAGAGGCAGGGGAAAGAAAGGAGGGATTGATCGACCAACTTGAACAGATCCATAACCTGCTTTCATCAGTCCTGAATGAGGGAATTGAACTGCTTGATTCTAAGGTGGGTGATAAGCAGTTGTATCCGTATCAAGCCTACCATCTCTTCTCACGAAAGACTTTCCATCATATCTCTAAAGGTTTTGCAATATAAGTGGCCCTGCTTCAAAGCCCTATGAAACCCCCTTACTCTCTCTCTATAAAAAAGCCTTTTTCCTTTTCTTTAATAATATAAGGTAAGCTTTGAAAAGTAACACGCTCCCGATAGACAATTAATCCATAATATCATCCATTGTTGGCATTATTGGAAATAAATCACCCAACTCTTATTCAGAGCCCATCTACACACTCCAGCTGCTTCCTTTTGAGCTAGTCAAACAGGCGTTGAACATGGACTGAGACTCTCCCGCCCCTTTGACAGCAATTCCCGCACTTGACCTCGCTCCTACCTGCAACAAAATCTGCTTCTATATCATCTTCTTATCTTAGGGGGTAATCAAGCCGGTACTTGTGGATTCAATGGCAGCATCAAGTCGAAAAAGTGTCGCAGAAAGATAAAGATCTGCACTTCCCTTTTACTACATAGGAGGGAGGGGGCCTCGTTCCTAAAAAGCCTTTCTGATTGCCTCCGCCCCTATATCATAAAGCTACGGCATCCCACCGATCCCCGAATCGGCTCTGCTAGTTGGCTTTGTTGCTATCAAGGCATAGCATTCTATGGACTCTTTCCCACATCCAGAAATGGTATGCCAACAAACACCTTTTCTCCTTAGCCAACCAAAGTCTTTTGATGGCAATAACCATGTTTCCCGTTAAAGTAAAGTGGTGTTCTCTCTATGCAGGTAGAACCTTACTCGTATTACCAATGTCTTCCGAGTAGGATATGTAATACGTCCATAAGGACGACGTCACACCAGACGTCCTGCTTTAACTTCCCTAGCCCCAACTAATCTACCATCTCCGTGGACGCTATCTTATCCAAACTCCCAACATCAATGATTATCTTTGCACTGGCCAATTTTGACATAGATTTTGAATACAACCTTCTGTCTTCTCCTCCTTTCTGCTAACGTTGCCACATAATCTAATGACAGTGAAACTGTCTCCTCTCCTAAGCTTGAGAACCCCCGCTATGTTTCCGACTTGAACTTACCATTAGAGCTTCCCAGGCTCTAGGCTTGACAACATTCACTCTTCCATCTTCAGCTGGTCTATTCTGCACTCCCCTAGTAGCATTCGTCTGTCTGAACATTGGAACAGTAGCAAGAAAAATGCCTCACTCCTCCATATTCATAACAGTTACCAGATCCCCTCTGCTGAACCTTTTCTTATCTCCTATGCAGCAAGCTCTGCTAGCCTCGCACTCCAAACTGATGGCGTCTCGACGTTCTCATGGCGCTCTCCCCCTTTAAGAAGTATGTAAAAAGGCTCACGTTTTTTGGCTTCCTATAAACCCCTCCTAGGTTGTGGAAACTTTCTACTCCTCCTAACTTGTCTTGTCATATCTAAAATGACTTCGAGCATCCAGCTTCACAACTGCTGCCTGCTCTCTCCTTCTTCGGCACTTCCCAGTCCACAACAGACCCGGTCTTCCCTTGATCCATCTGAATGACACCCTTTCTGATCCAATGGCCAAGAAATAGCACTTTCGTCTGAGTAATATTTCACGTACATCCTCTTTTCCTGCTACACTAGGAACACTGTACTCAGGGTTCCAAACCTCTAGTGAGTGACTATAAACGATTATTTCATTGAGGTTTTCCACTACAAACTGGTCAATGTAAGGGTTTGAGTTATCCATTTAAGTGCGGAACAAGACCTGAATTGGGATGATATTCATAGATCACGCACTCTTTGGGTACGTTATAGAGTCTCCACTCCATGTTGAAAGCTCTTTCAAATAGCATGAGCGTTGAAAGTCTTCAATTCGACTAGAGCGTTGGATTCTTTTTTTTATTTTGAATTTTTTCAAAGGGCAATGAACGGGAGGAAAGGGGTTCACCGGAGTTTGTCGCTTGAAAATGGTTTTATTTATTTATTTATTCTCTTGAAGGTCTTTTTCTCTATTTTATTTCATGGTATCAAAGCCAACAAGAGAACTAGGGTGCTAAAAAAGAAGCCAAAACCTACTTGTTTATAGAATCAAACTCTTCCTGTCTGCTTTTTCTTTTTCTTTTTTTTTTTATGATTGAGGAAACCCTTTTTGTTATATGCCCTATGCCCACCCAATTTCTTATGTACACAAGAAGGATCATAATTCTTTATTTTTGGATACCAAGCTATCTTATCAATATATTTACAAAAAAGCCTTCGATGTAGTGATGAAATTGTGATACATAATCAATCCTATTTGTTTTGTTCATTACTAAAATGAATCGAATCCTATCAAATATTTATATTTATCCTTTGAATTACTCATATATATCCTATGAATTTCATTTCGCACCGGAAACTATTCTAGGAGAAGTTCGAATCCGTTCCGTTTGGATATTGATTGGTCTTGGTTTGACATGGTTTATGCGTTACTGGTTCCCAGAAGAGTTAATATCTCCATTAGCTAAACCCTTTCTTACCATGCCTTTGGATTCGTATTTTGTTCGTACACAATCAACGGAGGCCTTCCCGACATATGTTGCAACGTCTCCAATAGCATGCTCTTACTTCGTCTTTTCCTTAATAAGTCATCAAATTTGGTGCTTTTTGATCCCCAGTTGCTATGGGGAACAAAGGACGAAATACAATAGATTCCTCCATTTAAGTGGTTCTCGCTTCTCCTTGTTCCTGTTCCTAACTCCTCTCCGGGTAGTTCCCAATGTTTGGCCCTTTCCATACTTCATGGGTGCAACATCAACAAATTTTCTCATGATCAAGTTATAACCTAAGATCTATGACCATATTATGTTAACTGTTCATATTTTGTTCATTCCATCGGTATGCTCCCAGGTACCTGTAATTGTGATCCATGGTCTTTCTGTAGAAACCTCCACGAACAATCGTTGTTTTTTTATGGTTTTTCCGCTTCTCACAGCTGCTCTTTCTACACCTACAGATATCTCATGCCAAATTGTCGCCCCTTTCCTTATTTCTTTGATAATAGAGTTGGATATCCTTGTGGCATTGATTGTACAAGTTCATGAAGAGGGCTAGTGGAATAAGGGAAAGCGGCTCGATCGACAAAAAAGAAGAGTAGCCTCTCTAGAACCTGGCAAAGTCATTATCAGTGAATTCCTGAGCAATTCTCAACCAACATATGCGATTCATTCCCATAAAGATTATAACACACAAGAAGACTCCTTATCGCTTCGTGGGGAGCAGGATAAGTGATACATCTGGCGAGCGCCGGTGAAGAATGCAAGCAAACTTGGAGCTCGGGTATTGATATATTCCATCAAGAGAAAGGAGGCAGACTGGTAAGAAGGCCGACCACATGGGGGGCGAACCGAAAAACTCAACTTTTCAGAGCGGACCAATCTTCCATGCCGCCCCCTCCTTACTCTCTCTTTATAAAAAAATCATGCGGGAAGTGCGAAGAGCTAAGCCACTAATGTCGTGGCGAAGGTTAGACCTCATAAAGTCAGCGAAGCTAAGGTTTCGTATGTGTTATATCTTTTCGATCGAGTGAGAACTTACAAGGAAGGCCTTCATTGCCCTTTGAAAAAAGTAAAAAAAAAGAGCGCTAGGGAAGAGAGAAAGTAGCAGAAGTGCTTCTAGATCTCATGGAATAAGGCAAAATTTCTAACGAAACTTACCACCTCTTGCTTTCATAGAAAAAACAATTTAGGAGATGAAATCCTGATTACATTACTGCAGGCCAAAATTTTATTTGAAAGAGAAGGCTAGAGAAAAGAAGCATTTAGATAATACCTTACCTCCTAATCTCATCTACTGAAAAAGGGAGCCCCCTTGATCACCTGAAGAGATTTTTAGGTAGAATTGGCATAATTATTACTGTGAGGACTGAGCTGCCAAAAGAGATTATCCTCCTTTGGGCTAGAAGAGAAGATTTATGCAGTCCATAGAAAAAGAAAAAGAATAATGTATTATAAAGCCAAATGCTCTTGGATGGGTAGTTGAATAGGGGATAAATCCTTTTTTCTCCTTTATATTGAATGTAGTTAATCACTTTGACGTCACGAGAACAAAGAGTCATAGAGATGTGAGAAGTTTTGCTTCCGCTATCGACTGACCGTCCTGTTAGCAATGCTATACTAGATTGGCACCCTAACTGGTACCTATACAGCTACTCCTTGTCAGTTGCTATATTTTTTCACCTTGAGGCTGAGAGGTTAACTCCTTCCACTCTCAACCACCTTTGCTTATCTTACTAGTAGCTCTATCTATTGGTACCAGCGAGGGAACTCCCTCTTTGCGAGCTACTTACTTTATCTGAACCCTCTACCGACAGATGCGCGAATTGCACTGGTCATTGTATGGAACGCCCTCTAAGCCAGTCAGTCAATGGAGGGACTGGGGCACTAGGTATTTTCTTTCTTCTGGTCGTAGGTGTGATCAATGCCATTGAGCTTCGGTACTCTAAAATAGTAGTCAGAATTCACTTCTGAGTGAGCTTCCTTCTCTATGCTCTGGTCTGACCTTCACGAACAGCTTTCTTTTAGCTACCAACTTCAAAGCATGATCTCATCTCTCTTCTTTTCAAAGTTTAGTACTATTATTGTTGGCATGGAAGGAGTTCATTTTGAATTACCAGTACAGTGATTGGAGGTCTTCCTCACATGTTCTAGTGACATTGGCCCATCCAATCGAGAGAAGAGACTTGAGATTAGCCACTACGTGAAGTACCAAGGAGAGGATCGACTTCATCCATAACGAATACGGAGGGATTGACATAGCAAAGGAGGCTAAACAAAGCTATCAAAGGGATATGCCCAGGCTCGGAATATCCTTCTTTCGTACCCAAGAGTAGCCCTATTTTTAATAGGAGCAATTCAAGCATTAATTAGTACTACCTCAGATCTAAAAGGAAAGGAAGGAGAATAAGGGAAGGTGCCAAGTAGCTGATTGCACATTACTAAGCCAAGGAATAATACGTCTGAGAAGGGATGCCGAAAAAAGGCTTCAATTGTTTCTGGTGCAAAGTCAGTAGTACTAGTCCTTCGAGTTGGAATTTCCAACTATAAA
Source organism: Nicotiana tabacum (assembly GCF_000715075.1). Lineage (NCBI taxonomy): Eukaryota > Viridiplantae > Streptophyta > Magnoliopsida > Solanales > Solanaceae > Nicotiana > Nicotiana tabacum. Next base: position 51,178,199 of record NC_134087.1, on the reverse strand, counting down.
CAAGTGTAGCAAAGTCACCTCCATTCTTGATTTCTATTGCAACAAAGGGAGGTATCATAATAGAGTTAAAATCACGATTAGAGTCAGTCCGGATAAAAGGAAGAATCCAATCTCCTTCTTCCTGATCTTATTGGCCTTACAGCGGGCCTAAGAGCAAGGAAGTCTCAACTCCCCAATCCCCCGGGGTGAGGGGTGAACCTTCTGTCTAATTCAATCTCATCTGTTGTTGCTTTCGAATCGGCTAAAAGAGTATTTTGATGTCACTTAGGAGAAGTATAGGGAAGTGTGCCTGAGTCTTCTATAATAAGTAGTTGTGACTCGGTCTAGCTAGGACAGAGCCATCCTAAAGAGACTTTCTTCTATTCTATGTTTCTACAAAGTGGTATCAGGGTATGAGAACACCTTTCTCCTATATATAATCAAGTCTTTGGTTTAGATCAATCAATCCTCAATCCGGCTCAATGACCGGAATGAATGGCTTTCTCCTGTCTCCTTATGGATCCAACTATTAGGTTCGTGGGTTTGTGGTCAGTGACTAAAGAAACTCTTTTCCATTCGCGAACGTTTAAGAAGTCATCTCCTGATTCGTTGATCTATTGAGCTAAGGCAGCTCTGCATATAGTGTTTTAGACTCATACTTCATCGCCGCCTGGTCCTTTCGAACCTTTATCTTAAGAAATTCCTGAACGAGAAAGTGGTATGTATGGTTGGCGTATGCCTGGAAACTAGTCCAGAATGATATCATTAATTGCACGATAGACCATGAGTAAGCACTTTTGACAACAAGAGAAGAGTCCTCCTCCTCACAAGGACCGACTCCTTTAGGTGCGAGGTGCGATCAACTGTGAAAAGCCAGTAATAAAGAATCCGCTCTCCAGTAAGCGAAGGAAAGTAGGTCAAAGCCTACCAAGGTGTCAAGGCAATTCGACAAAGGCATAAAGAGTCTCCATCCTGAACACAGAAGGAAGGTGGGTTTGTAAATGCTTGAACTGATTAATCTAAGTGAGCTACAAGGTTAGTCTTCTAGGATAAACTTGCTTCAAAGTGCCCATTAATGATTTGTTAATTTCAGGAATGATCCTATCAGTGATTATGTACTAGGATTATCAAATGAATTGAGTCTTCCAAGAAAGGTTTCTAATGAATCTGCTAATTGAGGTTCTAGATTCGTTCAAAAGGCAGAAAGGAATAGGCTAAGGGTCGTACCTTAATGATCCCTAACCATATCGATGTTCCTGAGTTCTAGTCTTTCTGGTAGCCAATGATCTAAGGGAGCTAGTAGTGCAAAGATACTCAAAAGTGGTACGCGCGCATAAAAAAGCATTTGGACGTTGTCTTTTTCTGTTTTGTTCCTTCCTCGGCAAGCTTGGGAGTTTCCTGATGTAAGCTCCTTGGGTACGGTTTCGGAGTTTATGTAAATACCCTATCTTCAAAGGAAGCTGTTGACTTAAGGTATTACCTAATCCGAGGGTGAGCTAGAATTTCGTATGGTGAAGAGGAAAGGAAGAAGTCATTGTAAAGGAAGACGACATTTACCATTTTCGCTACCTGCCTAAAGGCTTATTGGTAGCTCTTAGGTTCTCAGTCAGTAGAGTGATTGCCAAAACCTAGGTATGTTTTCGGAGAATAATAAGAAGAGACGGTTGTAGCTTTAAGAGACTATCCTATGCAGTTGCAGCTACATGGAAGCCAGTTGCGCCCCTTAACCATTCCGTTATTCCAGCCCTAAAGCAAGGGAATCCGCTCTGACCCACCACCCTGGTAGGAATTGCCAGATTTATAATTTCTGACCTTGTAATATAAGTTCTTTCCTCTAACGATGGCTACGAACTACGCGAACTAAACTGTCAAGGCTTTCAAACCAAGACTGAGAAAGCTCAATCAATAAAGAGTATTTTAGTGGAATGGCTTAACTTACTCCCCATATGAGATCGGAAAGGAAGCTAGCGAACCTAGGGTCAACACCAAGGTAGGGGCAAAAGGGAAAAGAACGATGTTTGATGTGAATGGAAGCAAGCATTTCGCTAAGAAAGTAAAACAAGAAGCGGTGATAGCAAACATTAACCTCACTCAGAACAATATGCTCTTGGGAGACATGAAGCACAATCAACCTCTACCTTAAGACTTCTAACATGGTCGATTCTAGATAGAGCACGGTAACCCTCAACCCCCTATTCTACAAAACAAAGAGTGGAAAATCTCTTCATAGGGTACTTTAGTTGTACAGTCATAGTACCATAGGGATGGTGAGAGTTCATAAGAGCCCGAATTTATATAGGTGAAAGGTCCTTACTCAAATTACGAACCCTGAACGTCTTTGCGAATTCACAGTTGAACCTTAATGGGAAATCATAGATTTTTGATAGGAAAGAAAAAGACCAATTACCCAAAATTCTTTCATATACATGAGTGTCCTCCTACATTTTCCCCTAGTACAACATACTTAAGAAAGCGGTTTCCAGGGTCAACCTGTTTAACTGCATGCGAGACCACTAAGTGATGAGACCATGCAAACAAAGGCAACGAGGAGCGCTAGCCGGAACTGGACAATGGGTGGGTGTCCAACAAACATTCCTTAGCTAAGAAGGATTCATTCACCGCAGCTTCTCTTACTAGCAGATGAAACTAGCAACATCACATCATATAGAATACCGATTGACAGGCATTCAAGTCTATCTTATAGTTTATGTTGATGATCTCATTGTTTCCGCGAGCGCATCCTTCATTTCCAAGCTTTATTTCTATCGTAATTTTTCCATCTGGGCGCCTCGCCTATTCATTCTTTTTTGGGGTGTATAAAGCCACGGAGCGATTCAGGCATCTATCTTATTGTATTGACAGAATTGGAAGATCAGGATTTCTCTCTGCCGCTCAAGCGGGATCAGATCGGGCTGTAACAAGAATAGCTGTAATTGAATTGGGAACGGAAAGACTTCACTTCAACTCAATAAATGACGTTTACTTCGTAAGTGCTAAGGCAAAATATATCACCGAAAGGAAAGGTGATAGGGGAGCCTAGCCATTTCACTCTACCCAAGTAATAAAGTGGAACCCCCCCCCCCCCATGATCGATTAAAAGGAAAGTCGCCCAGAGATATTTGTTAAAATCCAATTCATGAAGACAGAGTAAATTCAACAAATCTAAGGAAGCAAGTCTTAGACCTCACTATCTATCAATCAAGAAGGTAAAGGAGAGAAGGTTTGATTGAAAGTAGTACGTCTGCAAGGATCTTTCATTAACGATTTGACCGGGACACATCCAATTGAAAGTCTAATCCCAACCTCTTGGGAAGGAGCTTCAAAAAAGACTTGACTTCAGAGCGGGGAATCTTCCTACAAGTGAGCACCAAGTCAAATGTATTCAAAAAGGGCTATACCTCTACCTAGACAAAGAGGACTTTAATACAACTTCGTAGGAGACATTGGATGTAACCAACCTTCAAAGGCGAAGGAGTAAAAAGCAACTTTCGATTCAAATTAGAGAAAACTAAGCTTTATCCGCTTCAATTCATTAAGGTATTATTATAGCTTTCTAAATAGTCAGAGTGGGAACTAAAAAGTAAGAACTCTTAACCATCATTCCTTAACTCTAAAGGGCGTGAATGTGTAGATCAAGGAAGAAGGGTGGGATAGCGCCCGATTGATTGAGCGTCTTACAGCCCGTCATGAAACCTAGCAAAGCCAGCATAGAAGCAGCCCCCAAATACACACAGGGTACTTTAAAGGAGGTTATCTTTAACCTACTGCTCAACAATTCCAAATCGAAATTGGAAATCTTTATTGGACCGTGATAGTCAGCTAAAACTTAACAGGGTTGAAACATCTTCTTGGAATCACTAAGGAAGTAGGAAAGGATCCAGGGTTGCCTGAGGCCCTGAGAGCCAAGATTCTTGCTCTTGAAGATGAAGTAAACATGGTCATGGGCCAATATCTTGGTGTTGTTGAAGGTATGAATGAACACTTTACCCTACTTGGTTGGGGGTGGGCGGGAACTTAGTAGTTGTTTAGTCGTTCAAAAGTCAGACTGTCGTAATCCAGACACTATTCTATTTACTCTCTCAAATGAGGGGCTAGTTATTTTTCTATAGAGGCCATCTACTGTCATCCCTTACCTATGGTTCAGGAAAGGGATTGACCGGAATGATTGCAACGAGACACACCAACACCACTACTTAGAGGTGGAAAAGGGGGCAGTTGGAGGATGACAGAGCAATCACGCCTTGCTTCCTCCTGACATCTATTGGGAGGGAACCTCCTTTCAGAGTGTAATTCGTCGTTTCCAATGCAGTTAATTACTATTAGGCTTTTTAGGAAAGTTCCCCTCTGCCTATGCAGTTAGCTCGACTCCAGGTATAGCTTTTAATGGGCATGTAGCCGTAGGCGGGAACTCTTCTTTTTATCTTATTCTTTGGTCAGGCTGGTAATCCCAACCAAATAAGCAATCACAATCGCTACAAGTAACCTATTCATACACTTTTCGTTGTACTTCCTCTTCTCCTTCTTTCTTTCTCTCCCTACCGAGCTTGTTGGAGTGCCATTTCCAAGATCTAGTGTAATTCCTTTTCCCCGGGAGCTAGTCCCACTAGTGCTAGTATCAATAGGAAGATCTTTATTGCTTAGGATATTTCTTGTTTTATCCCCTTTAGTGTAAAAGTATTTGGCATAAAGAGCCCTCAATAACTTGCTTGTCCTGTACGCAATAACTGAGGATAGAGGGAGTTTCAACTCGGCCTTCTACTAAGAGTGTTGCAAATTCCCTTTCTTATCCCTTCTAGTTTAAGCCTTTCCTTCCTATGTAACCAAGTCCTCCTATGAACCTATCCCCGCCTAAAGGATAGGAAAGATTACAACTATAAAGTAAAGGTTGTCTTCAAGCAAGCTCTTAGCTTTCATCGTGAGTGAGAGAGGAATTGATGAAAGAGAATGCCCTGCTAGTCTTTACTTACACAGAAGAATAAGATGGATAGAATGGGATTTCAAGACAAAATAGCCTATATAAGAGAAAGAGTTCCCTTCTTGACTTCAAGTTGGGGAAGGCTAGTTCAAGAACTAGAAAGATCTCACTTCTGTTTATTTAGACGCCTCTTTCTTATCGAAGACTCTGGCAGCTAGAACTCATTAGCAGCGACTCTTACCACTGCAACCTAGGCACTCAAGCCTTGGAGCTGATCTGTCAGTCCACCGATACCACAAACCTCTACTTTGAAGTGAAGCGACTTCGTTCATTCCCGAGTCGATAATTGCCAGAGGATGGAACCCAGTAATGGCACATCAGCTTACCGATTCCTTAATAAGAATTCTTTACTGGACTTTACTTGGAACAAGTTATTCCCATATGGAGTCCACCCAAGGGAAAAATCCAATACAATGGGTCACTGGGACTAGGCTTGACATCAAAGACAGAGAAAAGCGTATAAGCGCAAAAAAGGAAAATTGCCTGGGAAAACAATCCCAAGGGAAGCCTCTCGCTAGTGCTTTGCCCCACCACTGAACATTGCATTACTATGGTCAATAAACAGCCAACAAGTGGTTTCGAATGACCTTGAGGAGGCCCAAGCACAGCATCTTTCTCGCTCGAAGGATCTATGAAAGTCCCACTACGAATTCCTATCCCATTAATAAAGTACAGATAAATAATATATTCCAAGTCTAACTTTTAAAGCATACGTATTGAAAAAAACCTTTGGCTTTGGACTTTTTGCTTTGATAGATCTTTCCTCTCAGAAGAGGTTTTACCTAACCCACTATGTCCTTTGTTTAATACCCATTTTCAAGAGCGGGAACCTTGAATTGAAAACCCTTTCTTATGCCTTCACCACTTCTTCCGCTGACCCTATCCACCTCCTTTGCGGAATACCAGAAAAAGAGATGAATTAGGGGATCATAGGGCTAAGTCGAAGCATGCCTGAACCTTCTTTGTCGGAGACTGAGTTAATATACAATCCCACTTTGGAGACTTCGCTTTGGGATAGGTAGGATATGGTGTCACAAATTGTAGTCTACTCAGCATGTGTCGATTCTTTGCTGGAGAAGCCTAAATCACTAGTTTTGGACTATCGAGAAATCCCCCTCTGCCTACATTCTTGGAACTTGCTTTGATATTTTTCTTTAAAGACCCCACCTGTTTCACACCTTCTCTGATAGGGGAAATACTTCCGCATGAGTACTAATTTGATTAGCATAAATGAGCCTCTTCTAAGCCCTTGAGATTTCACATATCAGTTTCAGAAGATTCAATTGGATTATTCTTGGCACAGAAGAATGAGGAAGCAAAGGTAGAGTGTGCTCTGGAACTCCAATACTTGGGTTGAACAAAAAAGGCTCAATCTTCACTATTCAGGAGTAAGGGAAAGCAAATGCGATCTAAGCAAGACGCTATGGAATTCCATTCTTTAGGGAAGGAGGACCTACTGAATAAGTCTCCAGTCAATCGTAGGCGGGTGAGAAAATTGATTTGTCTCTTTCATTTGGTGTTCGTTGTCGAATCAGACGCGTAACCCCCACCCCAACTACAGGGGAAGTCACACTTTAACTTCCTGCCTTGACCTAGGCCTCACATCGATCGTTCTGTCCACTGAACTCATCAATCCACCTTGACCTTGACTCTCACTACGTACTCCAACTCTATCTATTAATGAAGACACTTTATTTACTGAAGCAGGAAGAAGACTAGGAAAGCAATCGAACAGACAAGGCTCTATAAGAGAATATCTAACTAGAGTACGCATGGAACGACAAACGAGGAGTATGAGAAGAGAGTTTCGAAGGTCAGATCGGGTTGGCTTGGCTGGTAAAGCTTGTGTTCCAGGTCAATAAGGACTACAAACTAGTACTGCTAACAAGAAGCTAACAAAGCAAGGCTGCTAAAGAAGAGCTTGTTCCGGCTCCAGATACGAGAATAAGAAGAATAGAAGTACAAGAGGACACGAAGGAGAAGAGGCGAGTACAGTTTCACTTCAGTTTCACTTGCTTGGTAACCTCTTTCCCGGTCAGAGATAGGAAAGAATCCAAAGCTTGCAAGGATGTTAGGCTTCGAACACTGTTAGGACAAATAAATTGGAAAGCTAGGATGAAATAGCCTACCTTGAATACAGAATCAATTACCAGATGGACTGGTTGGCCCACTTGTACATAATAGAATAGAAATCAAGGCAAATTCCCCTGATGGGAGTGTACATAGGGATTCCTCGACGAACGAATGCAATACATGGAAGGCTTACGGATATAGTACTGGAAGGCTTTACCTACGACAGTTCCTACTCCTACTTTTCATACAAAGAGAATGTAGCCTAGAAAACTTGGAATGATTACAGAATGCTTACCAGTTTCGATTCGGTCTATTCTAAGTGGTCCATTGGGTAAGCAGCGGAGGGAAGAGGTCTATACCCATTCCCATAGCTAAAAAGGTTCCCTTTCTTACTTGATTGAGATTGAGAGTCAGGGCATCAGAGGGAAGGACTCAGAGCGAGTCTAGGGTCTTGCAGGATCACTAGCTAGTATCCATTCTTTAGGTGCATTTGCTTTAGCTTGAGTGTTTCCATGCCCGATAAAGTTGATAAACTGAATAGAAATCCTTTTTCTTGGGTCGAAGGAGAAGGAAAGAAAAAAATCCTAGCTTTAAGGGAAAGAGATTGAGGATAGTTTGACATAAGCAGGCATTCATTGTCACGAGTGAGTAGTTGGTTCTCCTAAAGACTGGGTTCCCAAGACATAAGAAAAAGAGAAAGCGGATTAGGAAAGATTAAAGGATTTCTATACTCATAGACATGGTTCAGGTTAAGTATGAAACAAAGAAAAATGATAAAAAAAAATCATACTAAGGAGGTGGGAAAGGGCCTGAATCGAAGGGCTCTTCTTTCTTTGATTTGAAAAGAAGGTGAGAGCCTTAACCCTCTGGTCTGTGGGTAAACCCTTCAAAGATAGAAAGTCAGTGTCCTCTTTGAAGAGTTCTTCGGTGAAAGGATCCCTAGAATCCAAGGATGATCTGAGCTGAGGTCTATCCCCAAAGGGATAAGGAGTAGAGCAACTGGCATAAAAAGAAGGGATAGGGGCCATACTACATAGCCTCCTTTTCGTACGAAATTTCGTAACTTTTCACTCTTATTACATTCAATTCAGTTTGAGATTAAAGGACATCATATAGTCTCATTCGAACAAAGAAAGATAGGTAATGGACTCTATCCAAGACAGAGACAGCAAATGGGCTTAGCTTAGGGGGCAGCTAGACGATCAAAGATCAAGCAAGCGGATGCAATAAAAGAGCATTACCACTTTCTCTGTCTTAGACTTTTTCAACTACTTCGAATTGAATGTTACGGGAAAGGGGTTAGACTAACTATCGGAACAAGCAAATTTCCCTTTAGCCACTCGCGAATGGGCATCAAAAAGGAACTCCCACTAAAACCTCAAGGAATATTGAATCCTCTAGGTAAACATCAACTCAAAAAAGCAATAGGCGAATGGGGATAGGCTCGGAAAAGGCATTTCCCCTTAGACGCCTAATATGACCACTAGCTTTCAAGCCCATTCGTTGAGACAGGACTTCGACCGCTCTTACTTCTTGGACCGAATGGAAAAGATGCAAAGCTAAGAGAGAGGTGGAAGGCTTACACAACTGAAAGAACAGAAGGTTGCTCTATGACAACAACAAAAGCAAAACCAAATTCAACCTTAGCCGATTAGAAGGATAGCGTAATAGCTAAAGGAAAAGGCTATGGTGATAGACCCCAAAGAAGATACCCTTGCTCACACCTTAGCCGGATTCAAAACCAAAAGCCATTGCGCCTTTAGCCAACTGGGAGGACTCCCTAAAAATTCCTTATTTAGAGAAAGCTGTACAATCAATGAAAAAAGCGGACAATACGATTACTGAGGGTGAGCAGTCTCACATTCTTGAGGAAAAGCAGATGGTGAAAGACCTGGCAAGCACATAAGCTCGATCGGGCCTTACTCACTCAACAAGGGCAGAAACTTCATTCGCCGAGGAAAGAAAATCAGGTTTTTTTCTACCCATTATCAAAGCAAGCCCAAGTCCATGCAAGAAGGCCTGCTGGATCTGTCCAAATTCAAAGCCCGTCAAAGGTGGCTCCTCACATGAAATCATGCAAAGGATCCTAGTCCATCAAAGACTCTCCTACATTAAAGGATCTTAATCTATCCAAATAGCCCAGAAACAGCCATCAAAAGGCCTAAGCCTATATAACTCGGCCTGTCCAAATGATATTCAGTGGTCTCTACACAAGTAGTTATGGCCCATGATCCATAAGACCTGAAAGCAGTCAATCATGCTATCCTTAACTTCTAACCAATCGGCCAATCATGCTATCCTTAACTTTCAACCAACTCCTTTGATTCCGCTTCTGCAGCAGCATATAATCTCGGTCCCTTGATGTCCATAGCTCATCTGTTTTGCAGTGATGGACGGTGTAAGAATTCGCGGGCCAGCGATGTTGCTTTAAATTTTTCTTGTCACGTCGTCTCTGGGCGGCGCCTTCGCAGTCCGTGATTTTCGAAGTATGAAGTTGCTTGAACCTAGCTCTCGGGAGGTTGTGCTCGACCGAAAGGGTAAGGGGTTGTTTTTCAATCCAGCTACAGTACTGGCTTCGAAGCGCCTTGTTCCATTCAGCGCCAATCCCCTCCATAACTAGTATATTGGAGGTTTTACTTTGTATTACAATAATTAAAAAATGATGAAAACAAAATAAATAATGAGTAGACTAGCCCACTTTGATAGGTGGGTTCATTTCATGTATTTTTGTTTTGTTTTAAATAAAGAAGTTGCTTAAGACTGAGTCACATTCTTTAGAATCGTTTTTTTCGTACTGTGTAAACGAACTTCAAGTCAACATTATGTACTCAACAAGAAGCGTCACAACCTAGGTTTGGGCCACCTCCGATGTCGATCTGCAATGATCGTTTTCTAAAGTTGTTTTCTGAGGTAGGTTCTATTTTAACCTAGAGCGATTTGCCTGCTTCTTTCTAGGCTATGGTTTACCTGTATCATGCAAATGTCCAACACTTAGGTGTTTTCTAAAATTATCCTATGTGAAAGATGTATGACATTTAAGGCTAATGAATGACTTGCATTGTATGCAATTTGAATGTCCAGAGTGTAAAAAAGGTAAGACCTAATAAGAGAAGTGAACTTAGCACAACTCGGGGTTAGAAACCTAATCCTAAAAGGAGAAAACCCATCAAGGAACGATCATAAGAAGAGAAGAAAGAGATTCAGACCAATTCTTCCCTTCCTTACTTTAGTAGGAGCTAACAGGGCTAGGTAGCTTCCCTTCCTTCCTCAGGTGAATGTGCTAAGGTATGTCCTTTTCTCTTCTTCGCATGCTCTTACCTGTTATGCGTGTAGGTAGCTAGGGTAGTATGCCCTTTCGAGTCATAGTGATTGGTTGTGACGGGTTAGTTTGGTTGTCCTCATTCTAGTTGGTAGGCTGCTGGTACGCTTGCTTGAGGGAGTGATTACAGCTAGAAGAGAGTGTGTGGTCAATAAAGAAAACCTTCCACACTACGGTTACGGTATGGATAGCTAACTTGAGTGTCAAAAGACAACAAATTCTTGCTTGCGAGTTGACAGATGAGGAATACAACCAACCAATAGACCTCTTTTTTTTATTGTTTACTAAAAGCAATAGACGAGTTCCATATAGACTAGACCTACTAATGGAGCAAGTTAGACTAACTATTTCCAGTTGCGCTTATTCAATTAACTCCTTCTTGTATGGTTCCTGCTGTTTCGGTGGAGGGGACGAAGCAAAGGAGATCCAGTTTACGGTTCCTTTGATTGTGTGCATCACGATTACTCATATATACCGGTTCCTGTGGCGATTGCTTGCGTACCTTTTCTAAAGAACTATACATTCTTGCCTCTTCCTCTTGCTTGTAGCTATTGAGGTGACTCTTGCTTGTTCCTTTCGGTGTCGATGCCTATATTATATCCCCAGCTACTACCAATTCCAACTTGCTTTTGTTCCTGCTTACACTCTGAAACCTCTTATTCTGGCTTTCCCAAAGTGGCGAGGGGGATGAGTAGAAAAAGAATTATGCTCTTTTTCTTAGCCTTCAGTATACTATTCTCTGACCAGTATCATCATCTTTCACAGAGCTGAAAGCATAAGTACTTATCTACCTATCATAGGAAGCGAAACTACTCCTGATGATGCTTGCCTCATGGCAACTTATGGAAAGGAGAGTACGAGACAACAAGAGGGTCTGTTAGAGAGGTTGTCATATACAGAGTCTGACGTAGTAGCGGACAACTTTGAATTGAGACTGAAAGCATCAAGCTCAGCAGTTTATGGTTCACCCATTTTTTTATGTTATATATGCAGACTTCATTCCTATATATCTTCCATTAAGGTAGACATGTTGGGAATTAATGATTGGCTCTATCTATAAAGATTTTGCATTTGTTCATAATGATCAAAGTATATTTGGTATTGTTTCCACCTTTCTAGTCATTCTCGATACAATTTTTAAATATTGGACTTTCCGTTATTTAAATCGTCTATCTCTGTCACTTGTAGTTATTTATCATTCAATGAATGGCTGATAAAGGATCCATTTATATTAATCTAATCCAATTAGAATGTTTGGTACTTTGTAGTTGTACATAAGCAAAGTATTGAAAATCGTATTTACTCTTTCTATTTCTAACCATTAGAGAGATTCATCCTAGATTATTCCAGAAAATAGTAGAATCGTGGCTAGGGAACTATACTAATGACCTACCCAATTGTAGAAATTTTCGCAATCAATGATTGGACCATGCAAACTAGAAATGCTTTTTCTTGGCTAAAGAAAGAGATTAATCGATCTATTTTCGTATCGCTCATGATATATATCAACACTAGGACATCCATTGCAAGTGCATATCCCGCTTTTGCACAGCATGGTTATGAAAATCCACGAAAAGAGACTGGGTGTATTGTATGTGTCAATTGCCATTGAGCTAATAAGCCTGTGGAGATTGAGGTTCCACAAGTGGTACTTCCGGATACTGTATTTGAGGTAGTTGTTTGAATTCCTTATGATATGCAATTGAAACAAGTTCTTGCTAATGGTAAAAAAAGGGGGTTGAACGACGGGGCTGTTCTTGTTTTACCAGAGGGGTTTGAATTAGCTCCTCCAGATCGTATCTCTCAAAAGAATCAAATTCTTGTTAGCGATTATTTATGATCAAAAAAATAAAATTATGAAAACTCCTTTGTCTTATTTAGACCATTCTGAAAAATCTACATTACATACTCTTTTTCTACGAGATGCTGAGAATCCCGTTGAGTTCTTACGCTTTCATGTTGACAACTCAATTCATTCGATTACTACAGGGATGAACCCAATTCGAAATATGAATCATAAAAGAAAATACCTATTAATCTTATTACAAGAATATCAATTACAGTACCTATTATCCAAAGAGGAATCCTTCCAGAAGTATTGGCCATTTACCCCACTTCCAACCAGATTTCATCAAGTGGTCATGCTAGAGACATAAACAGTCATGGATAATGAAATTATGAGATCCTTCCAAATGAGCTAAGAGAATATTATTTATTCTCTTTCATTTTGTTAATTGAAGAAATTATTGGAAAATAAAAAAGCAAGTACAAAAATGAGTAATAACCCCCAGTAGAGACTGGTACGATTCAATTCAACATTTTGTTCGTTGGGGTTTGATTGTGTCGTAGGTCTATAATTCGGATTAAGTTTATCGTTGGATGAACTGCTGATATTGATCCAAAAAAAAGACTGTAGGGACAGCTAGGCCGTGAACAGCCAACCATCGTACTGTAAAAATTGGATAGGTTCGATCTATAGTCATTAGGACCTCCTAAAACGATCTAAAAAATTCATCGAGTTGTTCCAAAGGATCAAAACGGTCAGTTAATAATGGACTTCCTTGTCGGCTCTCAGTAAAATAGTCGTTTGGCCGAGGGCTTCCAACCACATCGTAAGCTAAACCGGTGCTGACAAATAACCAACTCGCAATGAATAGGGAAGGTATAGTAATGCTATAAATGACCCAGTATCGTATAATGGTAATAACACTACAAAAAAACTAGATTTAACTACGAACGTCGTCGCTAATCTGTCGCTAAATCGCCCTTAGGTAGCAGAATTTCTTGATAATTTGTAGCTAATCCGTCGCTAAATTAGATTAGCGACAAATTTTTGTGTTTAGCTACAAAATTTGTCCATCGCTAAAACCAGATTTTTTAGTAGTGTAATATCAGCAAACAAACGTTCTCCTATGCTTCTAGACATGCTGAGCTCCACATATTCTTGTACAGTCAAAGAGGATCGATTCCGTAAAAGATGAGATCAGTAAATGACAATTCACTGAAATTGAATCTTTGTGAGATCGTCAATATTTGTACCTAGGGCGTCTTGAGAGTATACCGAATCAGTATAGCTATCCTTCTTCTGACACAGCAAGGCAATTTGAATTAGTATCAAAATTAAGTACTAAATAATTTCTTTTTTCCTTTACTTGTTGATGTAAAATCATCTTTCATTCAATAGAAATTTCTTTCAATTCAACGAAAGAGATTCTCATATTCTGTAGATGCGAGATATAGAAAATTTTCCTTTCATAGTTGTGGAAGCAGTTTTGTTGTTGGAATCCTTTTTTTAAGAAAAAGTTAATGGTCGAGTAACAAATAAGAGTAGTAGATCATATTCGATGAAAGCAAAAATAAAAAAAGAATAATTGGAATCCATAGTTGTGGATCTCGATCCAAAGGTTCTTTCTTGATCTAGCTACAAGGATGGGGCGGTATGGAAAGAAAAGATGTGGAACCTAATTGAAATTACTACTAGTTGGACCAAAAAGAAGATTTTTTCAAGCAATTGTGTAATAACTTTTTCTTCTTCTCAATCATTCAAGATATTATGTGAATTAATATATTACTGAATCTAATGAGTTAAACTTAAATTAAAGTAAAAAAAAAGTTTTCTACTTTGATAAGGTAACTGTTCGCTTTAAAATCGAAAATGGATTCGATACAATTCAACATAATCTAAGAAATGATCAAAATAGAAATGATTTTAGAATTTGATTCTATAAAAATTCAAGTTTTATTTTTGAATGAATTTAGACGATACAACTCTTATTAGTTTAATAGTTTACCCAAGAGTTACTCAATGAATCGGTTGATTGGAATTGCGGGATGGATAGATATTACAGATGATGAATCAATTTCTTTTATATGTATGTCACTTTATCTTTGTTCAGTGCCGTTTGCCTATAATAATAGATAAATCAAAAACTTTTCTTTCAACTTCTTCTTTTAATTGAAATTGAGATTTTTGCTTATCCTCCTATTTTGAAAAAATGGAAACTTAGGTAAGTGCTTTCTAAACATATGTATAAAAAGAACATCTTTCATTTAATTTAGTCCTTTCATGCTTATTATAACTAGTTATTTCGCTTTTTTATTAGCGGCTTTAACTAGAACCTCAGCTCTATTTATTGGTCTGAGCAAGATACTTATTATTTAAATTGAATATTTAAAATGAACAATTCATAAAAAGAAATCTTTCTATGGGATTACATGTATTCTATATTTATTTACGTTACCAATTGTCAATTCTTGGTCATTGTCATTGAGATTCATCTCAATTCAGATTAATATTTAGGTGTAGATATTACCTCTTTTTTTCTCCTTTCAAACAAAGAAAAAGGATTGAAGTTTTTCTATTTGGAATCATGTTAAGTCTAATTCCTATTACTTTGGCTGGATTATTCCTAACTGCATATTTACAATATAGGCATGGTGATCAGTTGGACATTTGATTAATTAACATCTCTTTTTTTTATTGACATCCTCCTTTCTTTAATTCACAAGCACAGGAGGTCAAATTCCGATTGTTGTGAAAGTTATTGAATGAATCTATTTCATTCTAATTCGATCTAAGAAGAAAAAAATCACGCTCTGTAGGATTTGAACCTATGACATTGGGTTTTGAAGACCCACGTTCTACCGAACTGAACTAAGAGTGCTTTCTTATTACAGTAGATACGACTGTAAAGAAAAAAGATTCTTTTTGTACCCCCAATACATCTTGCATGCATATAGTTTAATAAAATGAAAATCTATATGTCCAATTTGAATCGATCTCAATGGATCCCTCGTTACTGCCCAGAGGAGAACAATATATAGGGATGATAGGATTTGAACTCGTGACATTTTTTACCCAAAACGAAGGCGCTACCAAACTGCCCTACATCCCTTTTAATTGGTCTACAACAGTGTCATTGTAGAGAATCCCTACCCACCACTCTCCTTGTAGGTCGAGCCTCCTTTTCAATCGCCCTCTACATCGTTATTTTTTCCATAGATATCTAATTTATCTTGCCATTTATTATTTTTTGGTCTTTATTGATTTATATACTCATCATCATCCCGCCGCTCCTACCAACGCTTACTTACAACTAAGAAAAAAAAGGTTTCTAAATAAGAAGCCCTTTGAATAAGCGAGGCTTTCCCGATAGAATGATTTGCATGCAACAGAGATCCCAATTCCGTGTATCCGGTTAAGCAAGCCCTGCCCGCCAGGTTCCACCCAGACAAAAAAGGTGAGCGCCTAGCGCGAAAGGTTGCTTTACTAAGTAAGATAAGGCAAGAAGCAAGGGCGTAGCAGCTGCACGAAGTTGCGCCTTAGCGCATCCGTTTTCTTGCTCGTTAGCGCTGTTTTTTGATTTTTGAAAGAAGGGGCGGAGCTTGAAGAAGCGAAGCGAGCCTAGAGTAGCAGCCTATTACGTTTTTTCAGGCCCCTTTGATATGTTATTAGTCAAGCGCTAGCGCCCCTTTAGAGTAAGTCTTTTCTGTTATCAATGAAACCGAAAGAAAGAAAAAAAATTAGTGTGTTTCGTATAGATCAAGACTTGTAGCTTGATTCTTTAGTCATTCCATACTAGGAAGAATTGCAGGAAATCGTTCGATAACACTTTTTCCTATTTCATTCTTAATGATATCCGATGATCAAGACAATTCCCGTGAAACTCTTTCATTTCATAGAAGTGAATTCTTATTCTTACGAAGCAAATAGCATTTCCTATTGATTTGTCCCCTGGACTGGACCTATTCTGATTCTGAATTATCCGTCACTACGCTGTTCCCAAGGACTAACAAAATCGAAATAGCGAAATTCTTGGTCATCTCAATGGGTTCAGAAACCACACGTTTCTCTGGATCATCATAGCGTACTTCTATATATCCACTTAGAGGAAGGTCTTTTCGTAATGGATGACCCTCGAAACCATAATATGTGTTTATATACGGCTTAGATCCGGATGATTGATGGAAGAAATACCAAACATATCCCAAACTTCTCGCTCCCACCGGCCGGCTGATGGAAATAGACTGACTACTGGAGATATTCGTGTAACTTCGTCTGAATTGGTTTGTACATGAATGCGTGAGTTATATTGAATACTCAGTAAATAATAGACCACTTCAAATCTTTGTTTTCTAGAGGGATAATCAACTCCGCAAATATCAATCGAAACTTGAACCCTTGTATAGGTATGCAATTTCAGAAAGCACAACAATTAAAATAGTAGTCCGTATTGGTATCAGTTCTATTCCCATGTTTCGATCTTTCTCACTCTGAAAGGATTTTCCAAAATTAAAGCACAAACTTCGTTGACCACTTATTCCTTCTTCGCGAACACGACGCCCTATACGCGAACGCGAAGCCTCAGCCTTCCAACTCATCGTGAATGTGACTCCACCCCCGTGAACGCGAAGCACACTGACCCCAACCCTTCGTGAATGCGGGACCCCCATAGCGAACGCGAATTCCAAACCTCATTCCTCTCATCCTAACCCTCCGCGAACGCAAGGGCCCACTCATGAATGCGAAGGCCAAAAGCTTGCAACACAAATAGAAGATTTTTCTGCAATCTTTTCAACTTTAAATGATCCTTTCAACCACCCAAAACTCACCCGAGGACCTCGGAACCTCAACCAAACATACCAACCTATCCCATAACATTATTCAAACTTGTTCCAACCTTCGGAGGGATGGATCTTCCCTAAACATGGATCTTGTCTGATGTATTTATACCTGGAGAAGGATCTTCTTTATAGGCTGGAATGGCCTTCCTCGATACTGGATGACTGTTGTTAGTGATGTGTATATATTTCGGGATGGATCTTTCCTGGGCCTTGTGAGCCATATATAGTGCCGAGTGGTGGTGAGGTTGTTATTGTTATTATCTGGAGATGTATCTTCTCCATAGGCTGGAATGGCCTTCTTCAGTGCTGAGTGATTGCTTTCAGAGATGTATATATTCCTGGATGGATCTTTCTTGGGCTGTATGAGCCATATACAGTACTGAGTGGACGAGCATTTGAGATTGTGGGAACATGAGGCACTCAGCATGGTGCATTTCATATAGTATGTGCATTGACATGTAGATGTAGCACGGTTACACTTCTTTGCCTTGTTCATACTTACTCTGTTTTTCACTGTTTGAGCTGTTTATTTAACTGAAAGCATGCCTATGTTTCTGTACATTATTTTTGTTATCCTTGAGGAGGTTGAGTTCGTCACTACCTATCAGTCCAAAGATTGACTTGTTACTTACTGAATTGGAGTACTCACGTTACCCCCTACACCTCGTGTGCAGATTCAGGCACATTGGATCCAATGGCGGATGTTTGATCGAGGCTTCTGACTTAGAATACTATTGAGGCACCTGCACGACATTTGCAGGCCTTGGCTCTCCACCTTACTTTCCAGTTGTATTTCAGTTGTTCCCTTAGACATTATATGAGATTATGTATTTTTTTCCTTAGACACTCATGCACTCAGTGACACCTCGGTTTTGGGCTGGATTGTATCTCTTCTTGGAATTTCTTATGTTTCAAAAGTTCTTTAACTGCTAAAGGCTTCAATAAATGTTTCTCAAACTTACCATTATCGTGTTGATTGTTAAATTTGGGCTGGCCTAGTTTCACGATAGACACCATCACGACGGATTAGATTTTGGGTCGTGACAAGTTGGTATCAGAGCCTAAGTTACATAGGTCTCACGAGTCATGAACGGGTTTAGTAGAGTCTCACAGATTGATACGGAGACGTTTTTACTTATCTTCGAGAGGCTACAGAACCTTTAGGAAATAAACTTCACATTCTTGAATTCCTATCATGCGACATTAATTCAGCTTGAGTCTTAACTCCTTAAATTTCTTCCACGCATTCGTGTGTCGCATGAGCGCTCTGTATCAGTTGTGCATCGAAGGCTTGTGATTCCCTGATCGTAGGGTGAGATGTGATTTCTTTGTGTTGATTATGGGCTAGTCCAGAGGACTTGAGGTCGAGTTTTGCCTACAGCTTGAGCGCTGAGGCGTTGATTGTGTGGGCATGTGCTTCTGGATTTATACATTCGGCAGTGTCCTTATTAGTGGAAATAATGATCGGAGGGCTATGTGATGAGTATGTCGTGACTTCGAGATGTGTTCATACGATTTGACCATGATGAGAAGGGTCTGCTTGAGGGTAGCAAGAATTATTAATGCTTAATTTCTATCGTGATTTGATGTATAGCCCAAGTTAAGCTGTATTGAAGGATCTTTTCATGTTGTTAGTTAGGGAGTGAGGTGGATTTTTGTCGTGACTTGTGTTTAGACTCAGGAAGATTTGGTGATTGCGTGATGATTATGTTGGTGGAAGGGTATAAAGAGAAGTTAGTTTGAGGCGAGGAGCAGGTGGGGTTATCTCCTGTGTAGTGTTATGATGTTTGTGTGATCCCTATGTTATTTGTTGAAAGTCCACTTTTACTAGTGAATTATATGTGCTGCAGTTTGAGTTGGATCACGTATGTGAGTGGTCTTGACTATTACGAGGATGAATGTGAGATTTGCAGATGATTTGAAGTACTAGATGGTTTGTGATGCACGAGATTATGAAGGATTTAGTTTAACCTCACCATGGTATTATGACAGTAGTAGAGTGTGGGCATTATGAGTTCAATGTGTTTTGACCTATGGATTTGAGACAAGTGGGGGAGCTGCTATTGATTAGTTTATTGGATAATTATGTGTTGTATTGGTTTCAGTCTGAGGTATATTAGTGAATCAGTTGTGGCTTGCAGGGGTGGATATCGAAGATGGCTCGAGTAAAGGAAATTTTTAATAAAGGTTATGTCATGCTTTATGGGCGAATGAGAATCACGGAATGACTTGAGTTTTTATTGGTGAAGGATGTACGACGCATAGAACTAGAATTTATTTGGTTGCATTAAGGTGGGGTTACTTCCATAGGTGTTGCTATTCTAATGGGACATAGGTCGTTCGGTTCATTTGATCAGTCTAATTGAAACCTGAACAGAGTGGATGACTCCCGAGAATGGTTGTGAAGGATTCAAGATTCACATGTAGTAATTGGAGGTTTTGAGAATGTATATTTGGATAAAAATAGGGGGTTTACATTGGAGGGTGTCAAGACTTGTTGCATTTCTTTATCAATAATGGGATTCTACATGTTAGTATCAGGAAGGTGAAGGTAATGGCTTTAGATTTGCAGGAAGTCTCTTCGGATAAGTATTTTGAATGTGATACTTTGGGGGATATTTAAGAGAGTATTCGGCGGTTTATAAGCCTTAAACGGTGCGGTTTCATGCTTGAGTCTCGTGTGGTGAGTCTGGCTTGAGGATTGCGGTATTATGGCAAAGGGAAATATCAATTAGAAGGAAATTTATAAGCAACTTGGATAAATAGGACAACTTGGCAGTAGCCCGGATCAGCATGGTAAGGGATATGATTAGTTCTTTGGGTGTTTATGGGGTAATGAATTTCTACAGGTGTTTCGTGGCAATGCTCTTGGGATTTGTTGACATGCGTAGCTTGGTTGAGCTAGAAGGATTCAATCCCAACGGTTTGGTTTTGTGCAAATGGAATTCAGAGAGTTCTTGATGGTTTCTACCATAGTTTGAGATGTATATTTTCTACTAGCTTGAAGAGCATGCGGGTATAGCAATTTTCTTCTAGATTGGACCAAATGAAAAGTTCTTGGCTAGTGGAGTACGTAGTTTCATGTGGCTCGAAATGGATTATGAAGTTCTCATATTATCCTAGGATGGTATGGTATATGCGGTATGTTGTGTAGGATTGAGATTTGCATGTGTAAGGTCACAGTTCAGTTATGAAGGGAAGGTCATAAATTCTTAGGCAGAATAGGCAATTTCAGATGATTAGGTAAACGATGTTACGAATTGGTGCGGCTTGATGAGGGTAAACGTTTCAGAAAGGGCAATGTGGTTGAGTAAAGGGTACTTCTTTGGTATTGGGGCACTCTCTTGTTTGGTCGATTGCTGATATTCGAGTCTGCTTGGTAGCCCAGAAGAATTTTAGGAGTATCCCTCGTGGAATGATTAGGTATTAGAGGTGTGTTATATATTCGGACATTAGAATTGGGATCGGATATGGTGATTCGTGTTCTATATGGATTTAGAGACTGGTGTGAGCACGTGATTTTTGCCTCACGAAAACTACTCCAAAATAAATCAAAAATAAAATTAATTTCTTTTAGTGTGCAATTTTAGAAATTGTGTTGCGTTTATTAATTGTTTGTTTTTTGTCCGTAAATGTTTGCTTTGTTATAATTAAACAAAATTAAAATAAAAATACATGTTTCATGCATATCTAGGATTTAATTATGCATTTAATAATTGAGTTAATTAAAATAAAATCACAAAAAATATGCATGTTTTACTATGTGATTAATATTTTGTCTATGTGTTAATAATTGTTAAAGGTTGATTAAATGTCTTGTAAAGTTAATTCTTGTTTTTATAATTTTAATTAGAATTTTAATAGTTAAATTGGAAAATTTAAATTAGGAAATTGAAATGGATTCTGAACATTAAAAAATCGGGCCTAGACTGAAATCTAGGCCCAAACAAAATTTTTTAACCCTCCACAGCCCAATCCCAACACTCCCATGTCCGGTCCAATTCAAACGAACCAAAACGACAACGTTTGGTCATCCTTCATCAAGGGCCGTTGGATTAAATCCATCCAACGGCTGAGATTCTACAAACCTAACCCGTGATCCTTACCCGATCCAGTACCCGGTTCAACCTGTCCCCCCAACTTAAACCACACGACATCGTTTGGTTAAGTGAATAGATCCTGGCCATTCATTCTGCCTGATCTAACGGTCAGCATCAATCCACCCCGTCCCTATATAAGTCCAAATCCCTACCCCGGCCCCTAACTAAACACCCCCCCTCTTCACTATTCATCATCTTCTCCGAAAGCACACCCCTAACCCTAGCCGCCCTAGCATCCCATCGCCTGAAACCCGGCGGCAACAACGCCGCCGGTCACCACC
Organism: Nicotiana tabacum; assembly: GCF_000715075.1. Taxonomy (NCBI): domain Eukaryota; kingdom Viridiplantae; phylum Streptophyta; class Magnoliopsida; order Solanales; family Solanaceae; genus Nicotiana; species Nicotiana tabacum. Next base: position 51,156,848 of record NC_134087.1, on the reverse strand, counting down.
TTAACACCCCAGACTCCTCACAACCCCCTCTTTACGGATCCAGGATTAGTTTCCTTCGAATCAGACCCCAACTCTTCGAATCTTAAATCGAAGGTTGGTCTGAAAACCTTATCTTCTCCAATGGCCTCCAAAATAACACCACAGCTTCCCCTAGATACCCTCACCACGGATCTGTTAGTTGCATGGCTCGAATCCTACTGGAACTGCTCGAATCTTCATTTGAAGATTCGAGTGAAACCTGACCCTATCCCAACCTACCTCAAACTCACACTAGTTACCCACCTGACCTCCTTCGTGCCTAGAATACCATTGCTTTGATTCAAATCTGCCCAGAAGTGTTCGAATTTAAAATCCAAGAATTTGAAACCCTAAAAACTTTCACTCGTGGAATCTGTCCAATCCAAATGAGGGATTGACGTCTAAGAGACTTTAATTGAGGTATTCTCAGTTGAGAATACTTCGAATAAAGTCTGTTCAGCCTCAAAAAGGTCCAAGTCCAAGTCGACCCTGTGTCCGTGTGAATTAAGGATTCAGAGGTATTTTTTTTCTACTTCTTTTGATTCCTACATATGTATAGTTGTTTGTTTTAATAACCTGTGTAATTTTTCATATTTTTGTTTATTTAATTCTATGATTCTGTCTCCTACCCGTCTACTTGATCAAAATATGAATTGTTTCTGTTGGTTATGATTATTTACAATATGTGTAATCGACTCGATTAAGTTCGTCGATTAGTTGTGTTATAAATCCTGTTTCTAAAAATGTTGATTGAAACAACCTGTTTTGGATGGATTATTTTGTTGTAATCAGTTTTTTCGTATTTGATAGTCAGTTGATTAATACTCGTTTGTAAATCAATAAGTCTGTCAAAATAAATGTTGTATATATATTGTTTCCTGAACATTAAGTTTCAGGGCATTGTCAGTATATTGACAATGCTCCTGTGTTTGTTTGATTTTAGTTCAAAGTTGAAGTTCAGTTGAATTATTGTACAGAAATTCAGTATAATGTTGTTGTGATTTTGAGTTGAATTCAAGTTTACAAGGGTTGGGTAAATACAATTGTATTAGGAGGTTAATCATAGGATTGGTTATAGCTGCTTGAACAGATTTTAAAATCTGTTTTGTATCAGATTCTGATTTTAGTTTAAAGACAGTAATAACAGTAGGATTCAGGGGCATTTCTGGGAATGAAACAGTAAAAACAGTGTGTTAGTGCTAGTGTGTTATAATGGAATGTTAGTGGCTATTACTTAAATGAGATAATGGGAAACAAAGGGTAATGGAATGCTGAAAATAAGGAAAAAGGTACCTTTAGTGGCTGATTTATTAAAAAAAACAGCCTTAGTGCTATTAGAGGGGATTTTTTCTGATTTTAAAGGGTCCAGGCAGACCTGTATAAGATAGAGGAGTTGGGACTGATTTTAGGGACTGAGATTTTAAGGGAGATTTTGAGAGAGATTAGAAGACTGATTTTGAAACTCAGATTTTGAAGAGAAAGAATACACATAGAGTGAGATAGAAAGAAAGAGAATTAAGTAGAAAATCAGAAATAGAAATCTGAAGAGGAGGAAGAAAACAAAAAAAAATGAAAAATCAAAGCATATTTTTCTTAAATCTGTCCGGGTCTGTTTTATTGGTATTGTTTGGTTCAAATCTGAATTTTTTCTCAAATTTCTATCACTGTTCATCTGGGTTAACGGGTCTTGTTCAGACTTGCTGTGTTGTTGGTATATTCTGCCGGTGTTTGTTGCTGCTATTACTGCTGAAATTTACTCCTTCTACCTTCATTTCCAGGTACATGTCTTTTAAAATCATGTGGTGAAAAGCTCCAACGTGATGAATAGATGAAGTTTGAGAATTATAATTTTGTCTTCCACTTGTTTAAATTCGGTAATTCAAACTTCTGTTTTGTTTCGTGTGGGTTAATATGACAATGTGCTTGATACGATAATTATTAGCTAATTATTACCTTTTGAAGTTTGTATAAATGTTGTAACAACGTTATTTATTTCGAATTTTCATTCAGTATAAGTTGTATTTGAATCATCAAAATAGGGAACATGGCAGAAAACTGGCCATTAATTACATCTCTTAAAATTGCTAGCATAGACTAGTGTGGAAATTTCAAGACAACAGCATTATTAGTCTATGTTGTTAAACATCTGATTTTTAAGGCTAAGATAGTACTGATTGTATCTTGTTCATATTTAGCATAATAATGGTCATGTTCATAATCAATAGCCGAAAGATGCATCGATAAAATCTGTTATATTCACGATATTGGCATATGGTGAATGGTGTAGGGGTATATTCAGGTTATATGTGATATTGTCTTATTAAGTCAACGATTTTTTTTATGTTTGCCAAATAACTCGTATAGGTTGAGAATAAAATCGGTTTGATTAAGTATATCTCGAATTCAATCAATAGCAATTAATCAAAATATAATTAGGCCTATCAGATTAAGAACAAGCAATGTAGAAAGAGATTAGATTTATAATGTGTAACAAGTTTAAGAATGTAAATAATAACATTCGTCGCAAATGGAATAATGAGAATTCTTCGAAAATATCATTTCCTTTCAAGAATTGAATTTTTTTTAGTTTCATATGCTATTCACATTTTAGTACACATATGTTGTATTTACTAAAAATAGTGTCGATCATATGTTTATTCTTTTCTTTAAATTTGAATAGTCTGGAGGAATATAATTCATACACGAAAAATATAATCAACGGTCAACATTTAACAAATTGTGAATTCTTTTCAAAGAATTTAAGGGCATCTCAAAAATGTGAATCTCTCATGATTTTCACATAAAAATGTATGAATATAATTTGTGGAAAATCCATAATATTATTAAGAATATTTTGCGTTATTAGGGATGCGTTCGCGTAACCTGATTATATTTTTAAAAACAAATTCGGATTATGCGTTCGCGCAACTTCGAGTGAATATTTAATAAAATGGATTTCTCCGAGGATGTTAAAATAATTTCATATAACCCGAGATGTGCAGTTCACTGTTTAAATATAAGGGTGATGATGTTCCTAATTTTATTTTAAATCTCGAACATGTGATTTTTAATAAAAAATATAATATGGTCAATCTTATTGTGTACACGTATGCGTGACACGATTCTTTATATCTATAAAAACGTATAAGGCGAATATACGTACGCGTGATTCGTTTCAAATAATCTTTAATTTGAAAACAATCTAAACGACAGCGGTAATAAAATCATGCAATAAAAACGTAATTAGTAAAATCTAGATAATTAAGCCAAGAATAGAAACAGTTGAGCGACCGTGCTAGAACCACGGAATTCGGAAATGCCTAACACCTTCTTCCGGATTAACAGAATTCCTTACTCAGGATTTCTGGTTCGCAGAATGACAAACAGAGTCATATTCTCCTCGATTCAGGGATTAAAACCGGTGACTTGGGACGCCTTAAAATTCCCAGGTGGCGACTCTGAAACAAATAAACAAATCCCGTTTCGACTGTCCTTCAATTGGAGAAAACTCCCTACGCGCCCCGCGGGCGCGGTAAAAAGGAGGTGCGACAGCTCTGGCGACTCTGCTGGGGACAAAAGTTGTAAACTGTAACCCAGAACCACTGGTTCAGGGTTTAAAGAATTCGAGCTTAAAATAACTGTGATAATTGGCTTTATTTACTATATGATTTTCAACTGTTTATATGCTTAATATGCTAAATGTTGCTTTTTTCCGCTTTAATATTATTGGAATTGTGAATATGTACAACTGCTACGAAACCCCCTTCTTTCTGTGTCTTCTGAACTTATGGTGTACACGTGCGCGTGGCCCACCTTTCTGTTAAAGTCATACCAAATAAGACGGAGTTGGGACAAGTAACTAGGCCGGGTAGACTTTCGTGCTCCCGGTACGTTGCCCCCACTTCGGCTCAAACTGTCCGTTTGGGTAAGCCAGGTTTAGAACAATATGCCTCAGGTTTTTACTTAGAATAACTCAGCCATGTACCTGATCCCTAGTAGGAACGTCTATTTGCATCATGTACATCTGACCTTGGAGACTCAACACAGGAGTTGGGTCTGTCTAGGACAGGTAAACCCGAATTAAAAAGACCATCCTGATGCATCCTACTTGCTATCTGTGCATTCATTTGCCTCGAACATGCTTGTTGACCAGCTTAATTGAAATCATTGTGAGAACCGAGGAATAAAATGGGTTGTTTTAAGAAATTCCCAAAAAATAGTTTTAAATCTTGAAAAAAAAAGTGTTTAATAAAAAATAAATTGAAAATGATTTTTTTAGTGTATATTTTCAAAATGAGTCTTGACTTTATTAAATTAAATTTCAGATACAAAATGAGCATCACACAAAACCCCCCATCCACGAATATAGACGAGTTTCTATTTCAGCTTCAAATGTGGTGGTATGAATTAGGCGAAGATGGTCAAAATGGGTCGTCAAGCATTTGGGAAATCTCACGGATATTATGAAAGTTAAACCCCGTGATGATCTGATTGCGGCGTTAGTAACTTTTTGGGACCCTGTTCACAATGTCTTTCGTTTCTCTGATTTCGATCTTACTCCTACATTAGAGGAGATAGCTGGATATGATGGTTTTGACGGAAGTCTAAGAAATCAGAGCCTGATATTCACAAAGGCTCCCTCGGTACATCGATTCTTCGGTCTTCTGAACATCAGTAATCAAATCAGGAAAAGCAATGTCATCAACGGATGTTGTTCTTTCAACTTCTTATATTCAAGTTTCGGAAAGCCAGATGGATTTGAAATTCATGAGAAAGGCCTTACTAACAAGCAAAACAAAGACACTTGGCAGATTCACCGTCGCTTTGCCTTCATGGTGGCTTTTCTAGGAATCATGGTCTTCCCAAACAAAGAGCGAACAATTGATATTCGCACCGCAAAAGTTGTGCAAATCCTCACCACCAAGGAAAATCACATCTTTATCCCCATCATTCTCTCAGACATTTATCGGGCGTTGACTTTATGTAAATCAGGAGCAAAAGTCTTCGAAGGATGCAAAATTTTGTTGCAAATGTGGGTGATTGAACATCTCCGACAATAGCCCAAGATCATACAGTATGGGCCAAGCAATGATAATTGCATCGAGAGTTATGAGGAAAGAATAAAAGATTATAAGGCTCCAGAAGGGATAGAAGCATGGGTATCTCATCTAAGGGCTTTAACGGCAAATCAAATTGAGTGGACTTTGGGATGGCTCCCGATGAGGGAAGTGATACACATGTCAACCTCAAATAGTTATTTGCTACTATTGGGATTAAGAAGCATCCAGCCATATGCACCCCTAAGAGTCCTAAGACAACTAGGGAGATACCAAGTAGTTCCTGATGATGAAGATTTGAGTATGAAAGTAATCGAATTACACCTAGAAGCCACTATTCCCGAGGCTCTAATTCAGCAGATGTGGAATGGATGTCGATACTTGAAAAGTGATACTCAAGTCCCAGACACTACAAAGGGTGAGATAAATCCTGGATATGCAAGGTGGTTTGAGAAACGGTCTCGCGTGGATGATGTACCAGAACTTGAGCTAAGAAGGCCAACAAAAAGACCCCACATTCAAAGCTTTAATGATAAAATCCAAGAGCGGTTGATCTGGGGAGAAAAGGAAAAAGGGTACAAAGCAACTATCCATGCCCTAAAGGAAAATCTGAGGAGCCTCAGTCTGGAGAAAGATTTGCAAGCACAAGAAGCCGAAGGCGAGAAGAAGAGTCTAGCTTGTGAGAATGAAAATCTTCATGCTCGATTTCAAAAAATGAAAAAAGCTTCTGAAACACCAATGAGGAGTTGGAAGGATCAAAAAACCATCGCCAATCTTTTTGAAAGAATGCAAGATTATGATTCCATTCTTGCTACAAATGAAAGGGCGTTGAGCAAAGCAAAAGAAAGAATCCAACAACTAAACGAAGAAGCCAGATCTAATAAGGAACGCCAAGTAAGGCAATCCGAAGAAGACAGGGCACAATTCAAGAAGGAAAAAGACCATTGGATACGATCAGAAGACCAACTTCGTGCACAACTAGAAGAGGCAAGAAGATACAACAGAGAGCATCAACAAGCGGACATCGACAGAGAAAGAGCGCAGGCAAGATTAGAGCAGGCCAGACTCCGAGCTCTATTAGAGTCAGCTCTAGATCGTGAAGACCGTGTCAGAGATATAGCCACCACTCGCCAACAGCAATTGCAGAACCAAAACCAACGTCTTCAAGATTTCAGGGCACAAATCCACGACCTGGCGGTCTACACCTCTCAAAGTTATGTAAACTGCCAAGGAATGGATTATGAAAGGTTTACAGAGCATGCACCCACTTTTGCCCGTCATCTAACAATGGAGTTGGAAAGGATGTATCGTACGCTGGGAGGTCATCCAGGTCAAGCCCCACATTGAGCAGATAATCCAATAATTGACAACAAAAGTGGAAAGTGGGGCATGTTGTGAGATGTTAAGAGTTGTATCTTTTATTTTGATTTAAGTGTGTGTGTTTCAAACCATTTTCTTATAAGGTTTTCAAATGTAATGTCTGTTCATCTTTGTATAATGAATAAAAGTGTTTGCCTTATGACCGAACTATGCAAGGTCTGATTCATGCGGGGGCATGATACGTAGGCAATCTCTATAAGATTCGACCACCACAATAAAATATATATAAGAAAATAAATAAAATAAGAGTGAACAACAATAAAAGACCAAGAAAAGCTGGGATGACGCAAGCAGCCGAGCAAATGCATAATAGAAAGGGGATATTTGTCTAGGAGCATTGCATCTCAACGTGTAATTATATATGTGTTAAACTCTCAAAACTAACAAGTTTGTTCATTTCCAGAATTCAAGCAGTTAGTTTCTCTAAGAGTATACTGGCATATTATCATTATCACACGAGATCAAAAGGACCAATACCCGAAAGTATGTCTATCCCAGATGTTGACACAGGTATTGAGCTAGAGGAGATGGATGTCGGGAAAATGAAAGAAGAGATGTTTAAACTCAAGCAGCAAATGGCTGAAATGTACCAGGCCTGGTCTACAAGGCAGTTACCTCCATCTTACCCAACTAACCCTGCTTCATCAATGGCCCAAACTCAGGATAATCTTACCACTGAATTATCCCCAAATTTCCCCATTTACCAACACTACCGAGGAACCACCTCTCAGACACCGCAGTCTCCCCTTCCTAAACCAGTTCCATACTTTCCTCCACCTGTAACTCCTGTCTTTGTGGCACCTCCCACAGCTACACTCCACAAATCTCCTAGTGAGCCTACATTCCAGGCCCAGGACAACCAATATTACCCCCCGGAGCCCACCCTCAAAGCCTCCGAAATCCATTCAACTACTCCTCGTTTTGACCTCCCAACCGAAAGTGACAAGCCAGCCAAAAATGCTGAACAAGAAGAGATGTTCAGGAAAGTCAAAAGTCTAGAACAATCATTCCGAGACATGCGAGGGTTAGGTGGGCAAGTCAGTGTAGCATACAAGGATTTGTGTTTGTTCCCAAATGTACAATTACCAGTTGGCTTCAAGATGCCTAAATTTGACCTATACAATGGGCACGGCGACCCAGTAGCCCACTTAAGGGGTTTCTGCAGCAAGATGCGAGGAGCTGGGGGAAAAGACGAATTATTGATGGCTTACTTCAGTCAAAGTTTAAGCGGATCAGCTTTGGAGTGGTATACACGCCAGGACCATGGGAGATGGTACACCTGGGATGACCTGGCACAGGCATTCGCATACCATTTCAATACAATCTGGAAATCATCCCAGATCGACTATCTTTGACAAAATTTGAGAAGAAACACAATGAAAGTTTCAGAGAGTATGGCTTCCGGTGGAGAGAACAGGCAGCAAGAGTGGATCCTCCTATGAAGGAGAGTGAAATGGTAGACTACTTCCTCCAAGCCTTGGAACCAACTTACTATGCCCACTTGGTTTCAGCGGTTGGGAAATCATTCAACGAAGTAGTGAAGATGGGAGGTATGGTGGAAGAAGGCCTCAAGACAAATAAAATCATGAGCTATTCAGCAATTAAGGCGACTACTCAAGCTATTCAAGGCGGGGTAGGAGGAATCGGAAGAAAGAAGAGGGAGGAAGCAGTGGTAGTTGATTCAGGAATTTGGTCGGGGCCCAGAACTTCACCGCCTTACTATAATCAACAACGACCTCGCCAATCAACTTACCACCACGATTCATCCCAACACTACTATCACCCTTCAGAGCCTCATTTTTCCATTAACCATGCACAAGCATACAATCAGCCACCTGTTCACGCTAATTGGCGTGCTCCTGCCATACCAAGTACTTACCCACGAGCCTATCCCGGACCAGGTTTCAGGCCTAGGCCAGCATTCAGGGGAGAAAGGGAACAGAAAAAGAAAACCTACACTCCATTGGGAGAGTATTACACTAGTCTGTTCCACAGGCTGAGACAGCTAGACATGCTAAGACCAATACAATCCAAGCTACCCAATCCTCCTCCAAAGAATCTGGACTACACCGTTAGCTGTGAGTATTGCTCCGGTACACCAGGCCATGATACGGAGAAATGCTGGCATTTAAAAAATGCAATACAAGAGCTGATTGATACTAATAATATCGAGGTCCAAACCCCCGAAGCTCCCAATATCAATAGAAATCCAATGTCAGCCCATCAGGAGGCCAATATGATAGAAATCATACAAGCTGATGGGGAGACAAAGAAGCCGTCACAAATTGTCATGATGATCAAGTCTCATGAAGCCAAGCTAGATAAGCAGTTAACAGAGGAGAATCCGGTACTTAAGCAGAACAGAAATGGTGATGAACCATCTGTGGTAGACGAGAAGGGGTCTTCGAACAAGGTTGCCACAAAGCAAGAAAGGTTGAAAGTGATAGTACCAGGGGTTGCCAGTAAACCCATTGTAGTCGTGGAAGGAGCCCGTGTAGATCGGGTTATTATCAAACCTGTAACCCAGCTACCAGTGATCAACAACAAAGCTATTCCATGGAACTATGAACGGGTGACTGTAATGTACAAGGGAAAAGAAGTCAAGGAAGAAGTATGTGAGGTGCAAGGCTTGACTCGTTCGGGAAGATGTTTTACGCCCGAAGAGTTAAGAAAAACTAAAAATAATCCAACACCAATAAAGAGAGCTGTGACGGAAGAAGAAGCGGAAGAGTTTTTAAGAAAAATGAAACTCCATGACTATTCTGTTATGGATCAATTGAAAAAGACACCCGCTCAAATTTCATTGTTGTCATTACTGATCCATTCAGAGGAGCACCGTCTGGCTTTGATGAAAATCCTGAATGAGGCTCATGTTCCTAAAAAAATCTCTGTAAATCATTTGGGAAGAATAGCCAACAGAATCTTTGAGGCAAACAGAATTACATTTTCTGATGATGAATTGCCTGTGGAAGGTACTGAGCACAACAGAGCTTTTTACCTCACCGTGAAATGTGAAAACTCCGTAGTAACCCGGGTATTGGTTGACAACGGGTCAAGTGCAAACATCTGCCCTCTCTCCCCTTTAAGCAAATTGAAAATCAAAGAGGAGAGGATCCAGAAGAATAGTATCTGCGTACGGGGGTTTGACGGTGGAAGCAGAGATTCATTTGGCGACATAGTGTTGGAACTAACAATAGGGCCAGTTGAATTCACAATGGAGTTTCAAGTACTGGACATAACTGTTTCTTATAATTTGTTGTTGGGTCGACCATGGATCCATGCTGCTAAAGCAGTCCCGTCAACACTACACCAGGCGGTCAAGTTTGAATGGGATCATCAAGAAATAGTTGTGCATGGGGAAGAAAGTTCAAATGCTCACAGCAGTGCCATTGTACCGGTCGAGGGAACAGAAAATGACCAGGGACCATGGGTATACCAAGTGTCCGACACAGTGTCGGTAGAGAAAATTCCAGAGGGGAAGTACCTTCCGAATCCAAAGATAACCTCTGCATCAGTCATGGTAGCCTATGAAATGTTAAAAAATGGTTTTATACTCGGCAAAGGTTTAGGCTCGTCTTTGCAAGGAATTATACAACCAATATCTCTCCCAGAGAACTGGGGAACATTCGGTTTGGGGTTCATACCCACTGTCAACGACGTGAAAAAGGCCAGAAAGCTGAAACAAAAGGCATGGGTTTTTCCAAAACCAGTCCCACATCTATCAAAGTCTTTTATCAAGACCGGTGCTAAAAATCGCCCGATAACAACAATTCCTAAATCCCTGGTCAATCCTGAGGAGGAATTAATTGAAAGATTCGAGAAATTGTTTGACGATGTGAATATGGTGGAAAGCGGGGAAGGTTGTAGCAACGCAGAAGTTCAATTCGTTGGGCCAGAAACAAAGCTTAATAATTGGAAAGCCACTCCTCTCCCCATTCGAAAGGAGTCTTGGTAGTTTATTTTGATTTTCTTTCAGTTTGTTTGGGTTACCTCAGGGTTGTAATCCCAATGCTTATCTTACAGTTTGTTTGAAGTGTGCAAACCTTGTTATCTTTCAGCATCCAATAAAATACAGTTTCCTTTATCATTCCTGATAGTTTTCTTTTTCCCTTTCTTCTTTTTCTGTACAGTTCTTTTTACGCTGGCTCTAGTGATATGGCATGCATGAGGAATCCTCAGCCCAGTCTTAAAAATCAATCTGGTTCCAAAATATTAATTCAAGAAATATATTGTGATTATGAATCAGAATATGATAAAGATGAGGTTTTTGAAGAGATTAGTAAAGAGTTAATTCACTTTGAGGAAAAAATCAAACCTAACCTGAGTGATACCGAGGACATCAATATAGGGGACACGAGTAATGTCTGGGAAACTAAAATAAGTGTCCATCTCGAACCAAAGATCCGAGAAGAGTTAATTAAAGCACTCATAGAATTCAAAGTTGTTTTTGCATGGTCATATGACGACATGCCGGGCCTGAGCACTGATTTAGTGGTTCACAAATTGCCCACCGATCCAACGGTGCCTCCTGTCAAGCAGAGGCTGAGAAAATTCAAGCCTGATATGAGTGTGAGAATTAAGGAAGAAATCACCAAACAGTTGGAAGCAAAGGTCATTCGAGTCACTCGATATCCTGTTTGGTTAGCTAATATCGTTCCTGTGCCAAAGAAAGACGGCAAAATTAGAGTATGCGTCGACTACCGCAATCTCAACAAAGCCAGTCCGAAGGATAATTTCCCATTACCCAATATCCATATTTTGATCGACAATTGTGCCAAGCATGATATAGGATCTTTCGTGGATTGTTATGCCGGGTATCATCAAATTCTAATGGATGAAGAAGATGTAGAAAAGACGGCATTCATCACACCATGGGGAACTTATTGCTACCGGGTAATGCCATTCGGTTTGAAGAACGCCGGAGCAACCTACATGAGAGCGATGATCACAGTGTTTCATGATATGATACACAAGGAGATTGAGGTATACGTGGACGATGTGATCATAAAATCAAAGCATCAGGCCGACCACGTTGGGGATTTGAGGAAATTCTTCTTAAGACTTCGCAGGTACAACCTCAAGCTTAACCCTGCCAAATGCGCATTTGGAGTTCCATCTGGAAAGTTGCTGGGATTCATAGTCAGTCGGCGAGGCATCGAGCTAGATCCATCAAAAATCAAAGCCATCCAAGAATTGCCACCTCCAAGGAACAAAACTGAAGTAATGAGTTTGTTGGGAAGGCTGAATTACATCAGCAGGTTTATTGCTCAGCTTACGACAACCTGTGAGCCTATTTTCAAATTGTTGAAAAAGGATGCTGCGGTCAAATGGACCGATGAGTGTCAGGAGGCGTTTGATAAGATAAAAGGATACCTGTCAAACCCACCCGTGTTAGTCCCGCCAGAGCCAGGAAGACCTCTGATTCTTTACTTGACGGTCTTGGAAAATTCATTTGGTTGTGCATTGGGGCAGCATGACCTCACCGGCAGAAAAGAACAGGCCATCTACTACCTTAGCAAGAAATTCACAGCTTATGAGGTTAAGTATACTCATCTGGAGAAGACATGTTGCGCCCTGACTTGGGTAGCTCAAAAATTGAAACACTATTTGTCATCCTACACTACTTACCTCATTTCTCGTCTGGATCCATTGAAATATATTTTTCAAAAGCCTATGCCAACGGGAAGACTTGCAAAGTGGCAGATATTGCTCACAAAATTTGACATCATCTATGTGACTCGGACTGCAATGAAAGCCCAAGCACTAGCTGATCATTTAGCTGAAAACCCGGTCGACGAGGAGTACGAGCCGTTGAAAACCTATTTTCCCGATGAAGAAATAATGCATATCGCTGAGATCGAGAAAATTGAAAAATCTGACTGGAAACTTTTCTTCGATGGGGCTGCTAACATGAAAGGAGTCGGGATAGGAGCTATAATCATTTCTGAAACAGGGCATCACTATCCTGTTACGGCTCAACTGCGATTTTATTGCACCAATAATATGGCTGAATATGAAGCTTGTATTATGGGGTTAAGGCTAGCCGCAGACATGGGTATCCAAGAAATCTTAGTCATGGGAGATTCGGATCTTCTGATACATCAAATTCAAGGAGAATGGGAAACCCGAGACTTGAAGCTCATACCATACCGACAATGTCTACATGATCTTTGTCAGCGGTTTCAATCAGTGGAGTTCCGACATATTCCAAGGATCCATAATGAGGTTGTCCAATGCATTGGCTACCTTGGCATCAATGTTGCACCATCCAGACAAAGCTTATGTGGATCCACTACATATTCAAGTCCACGATCAGCACGCTTATTGCAATATAGTTGAAGAATAATTTGATGGTGAACCATGGTTCCACGACATCAAGGAATATATCAGGATGGGGATATATCCCGCACAAGCCACAGGAGATCAAAAGAGGACCATTAGGCGATTGGCAAATGGATTCTTCTTAAGCGGAGGAGTTTTGTATAAAAGAACACCAGATCTTGGATTATTAAGATGCATAGATGTCAGACAAGCTACGGCTGTCATGTCTGGAATACATTCGGGAGTTTGTGGACCCCACATGAGCGGATATGTATTAGCAAAGAAAATCCTCCGAGCTGGTTATTATTGGCTTACCATGGAGCGAGATTGTATCAGTTTTGTGCGCAAGTGTCATCAATGCCAGATACACGGAGATTTGATTCATTCTCCACCATCCGAGTTGCACACAATGTCGGCACCATGGCCCTTCGTTGCCTGGGGCATGGATGTGATTGGACCAATTGAGCCGGCAGCATCCAATGGGCACAGGTTCATTCTGGTAGCCATTGATTATTTTACCAAATGGGTTGAAGCTAAAACATTCAAATCAGTGACCAAGAAAGCTGTGGTCGATTTTGTTCACTCAAATATCATATGTCGATTCGGAATCCCAAAGGTGATCATCACAGATAACGATGCTAATCTTAACAGTAATTTAATGAAGGAAGTATGTCAACAGTTTAAGATTACACATTGCAACTCTACCCCATATAGGCCCAAGGTGAATGGAGCAGTCGAGGCAGCCAACAAAAATATAAAGAAGATACTTCGGAAAATGGTAGAAGGTTCAAGACAATGGCACGAAAAACTACCATTTGCGTTATTGGGATATCGCACTACTGTTCGCACTTCAGTAGGAGCAACTCCTTATTTGTTGGTATATGGCACTGAAGCAGTAATTCCTGCAGAAGTTGAGATTCCTTCCCTTCGGATCATCGCCGAAGCAAAGATTGATGATGATGAATGGGTCAAAACCCGTCTGGAACAGTTAAACTTGATTGATGAAAAACGATTGGCCGCAGTATGTCATGGCCAATTGTATCAAAGAAGAATAGCAAGAGCATACAACAAAAAAGTGCGTCCACGGAAGTTCGAAGTGGGTCAGCATGTGCTGAAACGTATTCTTCCACATCAGGTTGAGGCAAAAGGCAAATTTGCCCCGCATTGGCAAGGACCATTCATTGTGACCAGAGTATTATCGAATGGTGCACTATGCTTAACAGATATTGAAGGCAAATGCATAGACATGGCGATCAATTCTGACGCGGTAAAGAGATATTATGCATAACTTTTTGAATGTTTGTATTTAGCATTATTTCGAAGATTGGAATGACAAAGGCAATTTATTCTGCTATCCAAACACTATACCCTTTGCTTCCCCTTTGAGCCATATTTGTTTCTTTCCTACCCTCTCTTGGAATCAATGAAAATCAAATATGAAATAATAATAAATAAAAAAATAAAAAAAATCACTATTATTTAGTGAACTACGTTTGACCTGATTCCTCAAAGAAGGATACGTAGGCGCCTCACGGCTCGGTCATAGGGTGCACAATATGCATAATGTGCACAAAAAGAAACATCAAGAGACCCCAATCAAGAAAACTGGGGCAGGAATTGTATTGGAAATAAGAAAAAGATTCCAAGAGTTGTAATTTTGAACCCATATCAAAACTGTTTAACTTTTGATACCTTTCCATTTCCAACCACATGCCAAAAAGACCTTTCGATCAATCTTAGAAAAGTGCTGAGTCAAGCAAATGAAGATGGTTCATAACACTCTGTTACAAACAAGAAAAGAAAGTAAAAATGAGAGAGTCTTATAGGTGAAAACCCACACGGGCACCATAAGACGACGGAAGTTGAGAGAAAGTAAAATGAGAGAGTCTTATTGGTGAAAACCTTCGCAGGCACCATAAGGAGAAAAGGAAGTAAGAAATGAACAAATGAGGAAGGTTTGTCGGTGAAAACTCTTTGAGATATTACAAGTCAAACAGGTCTGTAAAATGAAAAGTGAAGTTGGGTTATGGAAATTTTGGGGGAAAACAAAATGAGACAATTGAAAGGAGATTGATTAAAAGACTGAGTTGGTTAATCCAAATTGCATGCCATGATCATTGGCGCCAGTGACTCCAATCAGATAAGTCTTTTATTCCTTCTCCAACAATCATCCAAATTTGGATTTTTCTTTTCATTCTAGATTGTCGAAATCATCATGTTTTCGTCACTTATAATCTTACTCTTCTAAAGCTTTTGAGATGAGTTTTGTTCTAAACAAATAAGAAAGAATGTCAAGGTATACTACCAAGATTCAAGGTTGCATAGGACAAAAATACGGCCATGATGGGCAGGAGGTGATAAAAATAATAAGATATGGGTGTAAAAAAAATCAAAAGCGGATCAGCAATATCAGGAGAACATATGATTACGGTTAAAAGGGTTTGAAGGAAAACATACAGATGGGGATCCTATAGTTAAGGATCAATTACAAGGACAAACAGTCTTTTCAACCATTCTAAGGCAACAAAGCAAGACGAAGAGAAGCCCCACCGTCGGCAAGAATGCCCCAGTTAACCATCCTGCTTTAAAACTAACAAAGTTTTATTTGATTTAAAATAGGGGCAAAAACAACATTGGTGCCAGGAAACACCCGATGAAAGAAGTTAAGAAGAAGTCAGGCGTCCACCTGGAGAATGAGGATGAAGAAAAAGAAGAAGTCAGGCGTCCACCTGGAGAATGAGGACGAAGAAGTTAAGAAGAAGTCAGGCGTCCACCTGGAGAATGAGGATGAAGAATTTAAGAAGAAGTCAGGCGTCCACCTGGAGAATGAGGATGAAAAAATTTAAAGAAGAAGTCAAGCGTCCACCTGGAGAATGAGGATGAAAAATTTAAGAAGAAGTCAGGCGTCCACCTGGAGAATGAGGATGAAAAAATTTAAGAAGAAAATCAGGCGTCCACCTGGAGAATGAGGATAAAGAGATAAAGAAGAAATCAGGCATCCACCTGGAGAATGAGGATGAAGAAGTTAAGAAGAAGTCAGGCGTCCACCTGGAGAATGAGGATGAAACATTTAAGAAGAAAATCAGCGTCCACCTGGAGAATGAGGATGAAGAGATAAAGAAGAAATCAGGCGTCCACCTGGAGAATGAGGATGAAGAATTTAAGAAGAAGTCAGGCGTCCACCTGGAGAATGAGGATGAAAAAATTTAAGAAGAAAATCAGGCGTCCACCTGGAGAATAAGGATGAAGAGATTAGGAAGAAGTCAGGCGTCCACCTAGAGAATGAGGATGAAAAAATTTAAGAAGAAGTCAGGCGTCCACCTGGAGAATGAGGATGAAGAATTTAAGAAGAAGTCAGGTGTCCACCTGGAGAATGAGGATGAAAAAATTTAAGAAGAAAATCAGTCGTCCACCTGGAGAATGAGGATGAAGAGATAAAGAAGAAATCAGGCGTCCACCTGGAGAATGAGGATGAAGAGGTAAAAAAGAAATCAGGCGTCCACCTGGAGAATGAGGATGAAGAATTTAAGAAGAAGTCAGGCGTCCACCTAGAGAATGAGGATGAAGAATTGAAGCAACAGAAGTCAGGCGCCCACCTGGAGAACAAGGGAATATAATTGAAGTATTGAAATCAAAAGCCCGCTCGTATGAGAAAGGAGCCCACTTAGAATTAATAAAGCAGAGGAGTCCAACAAAGTCCCCAACAGGAAACAACAAGAGTCCCAAACAGAGAAAGAAAATACGGGACACAATGAAAGGGAATGCGGAATAAGCCAAATGCCTAGATAAGATTTTATAATTCATGTACCATAGTCTAGTTTAGCTTTTTGTATTACCTTTGAAGCAAGGTGTAATAAGGAGGTCAGCAAGCAGTAAAAGCAGCACGAAAATGCAGTAACATCACAGTCTCATGGTAGTCCCAGCTACCCAAAACTTCCCGAACTACATTGACCTGATTCCTTTATAGCCAAGGATATGTAGGAAACCTTTGAAGCAGAGGTTCGGTCAAATCTTTCAAAAAATGCTTCCCACGGAGTATTTGAACGGGCAAAAATCGCTCGTATCCGCTCACTTTATCTTTGCACGAAAACTCTTCGAGTTTCCGCACAAAGAGGGGCAGCTGTGAGCACGTGATTTTTGCCTCACGAAAACTACTCCAAAATAAATCAAAAATAAAATTAATTTCTTTTAGTGTGCAATTTTAGAAATTGTGTTGCGTTTATTAATTGTTTGTGTTTTGTCCGTAAATGTTTGCTTTGTTATAATTAAACAAAATTAAAATAAAAATACATGTTTCATGCATATCTAGGATTTAATTATGCATTTAATAATTGAGTTAATTAAAATAAAATCACAAAAAATATGCATGTTTCACTATGTGATTAATATTTTGTCTATGTGTTAATAATTGTTAAAGGTTGATTAAATGTCTTGTAAAGTTAATTCTTGTTTTTATAATTTTAATTAGGATTTTAATAATTAAATTGGAAAATTTAAATTAGGAAATTGAAATGGATTCTGAACATTAAAAAATCGTGCCTGGACTGAAATCCAGGCCCAAACAAAAAATTTTAACCCTCCACAGCCCAATCCCAACACTCCCATGTCCGGTCCAATTCAAACGAACCAAAACGACAACATTTGGTCGTCCTTCATCAAGGGCCGTTGGATTAAATCCATCCAACGGCTGAGATTCTACAAACCTAACCCGTGATCCTTACCCGATCCAGTACCCGGTTCAACCCGTCCCCCCAACTTAAACCAAACGACATCGTTTGGTTAAGTGAATAGATCCTGGCCATTCATTCTGCCTGATCTAACGGTCAGCATCAATCCACCCCGTCCCTATATAAGTCCAAATCCCTACCCCGGCCCCTAACTAAACACCCCCCCCTCTTCACTATTCATCATCTTCTCCGAAAGCACACCCCTAACCCTAGCCGCCCTAGCATCCCATCGCCTGAAACCCGGCGGCAACAACGCCGCCGGTCACCACCTTAACACCCCAGACTCCTCACAACCCCCTCTTTACGGATCCAGGATTAGTTTCCTTCGAATCAGACCCCAACTCTTCGAATCTTAAATTGAAGGTTGGTCTGAAAACCTTATCTTCTCCAATGGCCTCCAAAATAACACCACAGCTTCCTCTAGATACCCTCACCACGGATCTGTTAGTTGCATGGCTCGAATCCTACTGGAACTGCTCGAATCTTCATTTGAAGATTCGAGTGAAACCTGACCCTATCCCAACCTACCTCAAACTCACACCAGTTACCCACCTGACCTCCTTCGTGCCTAGAATACCATTGGTTTGATTCAAATCTGCCCAGAAGTGTTCGAATTTAAAATCCAAGAATCTGAAACCCTAAAAACTTTCACTCGTGGAATCTGTCCAATCCAATTGAGGGATTGAGGTCTAAGAGACTTTAATCGAGGTATTCTCAGTTGAGAATACTTCGAATAAAGTCTGTTCAGCCTCAAAAAGGTCCAAGTCCAAGTCGACCCTATGTCCGTGTGAATTAAGGATTCAGAGGTATTTTTTTTCTACTTCTTTTGATTCCTACGTATGTATAGTTGTTTGTTTTAATAACCTGTGTAATTTTTCATATTTTTGTTTATTTAATTCTATGATTCTGTCTCCTACCCGTCTACTTGATCAAAATGTGAATTGTTTCTGTTGGTTATGATTATTTACAATGTGTGTAATCGACTCGATTAAGTTCGACGATTAGTTGTGTTATAAATCCTGTTTCTGAAAATGTTGATTGAAACAACCTGTTTTGGATGGATTATTTTGTTGTAATCAGTTGTTTCGTATTTGATAGTCAGTTGATTAATACTCGTTTGTAAATCAATAAGTCTGTCAAAATAAATGTTGTATATATATTGTTTCCTTTACATTAAGTTTCAGGGCATTGTCAGTATATTGACAATGCTCCTGTGTTTGTTTGATTTTAGTTCAAAGTTGAAGTTCAGTTTGAATTATTGTACTGAAATTCAGTATAATGTTGTTGTGATTTTGAGTTGAATTCAAGTTTACAAGGGTTGGGTAAATACAATTGTATTAGGAGGTTAATCATAGGATTGGTTATAGCTGCTTGAACAGATTTTAAAATCTGTTTTGTATCAGATTCTGATTTTAGTTTAAAAACAGTAATAACAGTAGGATTCAGGGGCATTTCTGGGAATGAAACAGTAAAAACAGTGTGTTAGTGCTAGTGTGTTATAATGGAATGTTAGTGGTTATTACTTAAATGAGATAATGGGAAACAAAGGGTAATGGAATGCTGGGAGGTCGAAACGAGGAGTGTAGGGGTAATGCTCTGGGGCCTTGAAAGTAGGCTTTGGGGGATAGTATTGGTTATCTTGAGTTTGGAATAAGGGCTCACTAGAGGATCGATAGAGTGTAGGTGGCGGGTGTTCCACGAAAACAGGGGTGGCTAGTGGAGGGGGGTATGGGATTGGTTTGGGTGGTGGTGCTGGTGTTTGACAAGTGGTTCCTTGGTAGTGGTGGTAAATAGGGAAGCCTAGAGATGAATCAACAGTGGGAGGTTCTTAGGAATGAGCCAGTGGCGGGATGAAAGAAGGGTTGGCGGGGTTCCATGGTGGTGGGTGCCCTTTCATCCATGCCTGGTACATCTCTGCCATTTGGTGTTTCAACTTATGCAATTCCTCTTTCAGATTAACATCAGATTCTTCTCCCTCTCTTGAAGGATCAATAACACTTGCATCCAGTTCTTGGCTAGCCATGATCAACTTGTCTTTGGACCTGGTGTTGTACGGGTGAGCTGCCAGAATGCCAAAAAAAACTAACCAGTTGCATGAACTTGATGACAATAAACAAACTTGTTAGCGATTAAGGGCTTAACAGATAGGCAGCTGCACGTTGGGGATGCAATGCACTTAAGCAGTTAACCATTTCTATTATGCATTTGAACGGCTGCTTGCGTCATCCCAGCTTTCACTAATTTCCAATTGCATCTTTCTCTCACTTTTTTTCATTCCTACTTTTCCTTGCTTGGTTCTTGTTTTTTTCTTTATTCTCTCATTTTTCTCTCTTGTTTTGCCATTGTTTCTTTCCCACAGTTTTTCTTGTTTTCTATCCCTTTTTTTTCTTTTTCTTCTTTTTCTTTTTTTTTTATTTCACGGTTATGATCGAATCTTATGGGGATTGCCTATGTATCATGACGCCGCATGAATCAGACCAAGCGTAGTTCTGGGAACATGTGTGTAATAAATAAAAAATATTTTTGGGCTTTTCAAATTTTCATAAAATAAAACATCTTGACAACTTCTCCTATAGAGTTAAACATAGAGACAGACAAACTCGATGAGTGGACTAACAACTTCAAAAGAAAACTGAAAATATAGATCAAAAATGACCTAACAAACTAACAATACAGACTCAAAAATAAACAAAATACAGACTTGAACAAACAAAGTCAATAATACATAAGTGCCTCAACCGCTGCTCCAGTTGGCCTTACTGCGGGCCTTTGCGCCATATCTTCTTGGAGGCAAAACAATTCATTCGTGATCTGTCGGACAAAAATCATAACTGAAGCGAAGAACATGGATCTGGTCATGTCTTCACACTCGTTGCACTTCATCACAATATAGTCCGCAATTCTCCTAACTCTTTCCCTGATAATACCTTTCCTCTGTAGCAACCGTCCGATCTGCTGAGATCTGGCATCCAAAACTTGTTCAGCTGTATGATTCTGCTCTAGAAGCTACTGCAGGCGTTTTTCTAGCTGTGACATCAGGGCATAGTAGTGTTCTCTTTCTGCTTTGAAATCTTTTGCGTGCTTGGTCATTTTGTTCTCAAGGGCGGTGATGTTTTTCTTTAACCCAACGACTCTATTTTCATATTTCTCTTTTAAATGTTGAACCAAGAGTGCTCGTTCCCCTGCATTCTTAGCCAATTTTGTTCGAACCTTTGCCAGTTCGCCTCGGCCTTTTTCAGATCAAAACCATATTCACCCACTTTCTGCCTAAGGTTACCTATAAGCTTTCCATCTTTTGCACTTCTGAAAGGTTTTCGGCTGCTATTTTCATTTCCTGAATTTGGGCTCGGAGGGAGTCATTTTCTTTGGCTAGCTTTTTCTTTTCGCCCTCATCCGCAGCGGCTTGCAAACCATTCTCAAATTGAAGATCTCTAACTTGTTTTTCCAATTTTCCTATTGTGGCCCTGTACTCATTCTCCTTGGCCAACCAAGCCCACTGTTCTTGCGACGAATTCCTGAATGTTGGGTTTTTGGTTGGTCTTTCAGGTTCGGTCCTTACGGTGTTCTTATTTCTATACCAGGCAAGATAGGGGGGTGAGACCTCGCCTCTAGATATGTCATGCACTCGAGTGTTTGCTGTCAAATACTGGCACTCGTTCCAAATATGGCGAACTATTTCTTCATGAAATTGGTCGTCGGAGCTGACTGGATAAACACTAAGATCTTTATCCGGGTCGTCACCTGGCATCTTCCCAACTGTCTCATCACCCGGTATGGAGCATAAGGCTGAATGCCTCGAAGACCCATTAGGAGGAGGTAAGGACTGGTGGCAGGCATATACACAATTTCTTCAACAGGAAGTCAACCCAGTGTCCACTCTATTTGCCCCGCAGTGATGGAGTGAAGGTAGGATACCCAATCTCCAAACCCTTCTGGCAATTTGAACCCTAAGATCCTTGTGTCAAACTCTTCAATGCAACTTCTCTCCGTGGATCCATAACTCATATATTGAGGGCGGTGACACAGATGCTCAATCATCCACATTTGTAATAGCAAATTGCACCCCTTGAAAAAGTCTACCCCAGCTTTACAAGTTGTGAGAGCTCGGTATATCTCAGACACTATCATAGGGGTGCGGGTGCTCTTGGTGTTAGTAATTAATACATTGATGACTCCAACTACCTGCAGATCGATATTCCCATCCTTCCAGGGAAACACCACGAGACCTAAGAAAGCTACCATAAAAGCGAAACGCCTATGCTCGTTCCATTTTGCTCGGTTCCCTTTGCTACAAACCCAACTTTCCGGGTTGTCAAATCCTCCTACATGCCCGTACCTCTGGTATATGAAGCGTAGAATGGAAAAACCGAATGCATAAACTCTGCGTACTAGACACCCTGCTTATTTGTAGCAAATCCAGAAACTTGTGAGGGGTAACGGTTCTTGGAGCGACTAGGTACTTATGCCTTAGACCTTCAGTACTTCCCATATAACCCTCTATCTCTTCCAAGGTGGGCGTGAGTTCAAAATATGAGAAATGTAGGACATTGTGAGAAGGGTCCCAAAATGTTACAAGTGCCCTTATTATGTCTCCTCTTGGCCTGATCTTCATCAATCCAGTGAGCCCTCCCAAATAAAGGTTGACCACATCTCGTCCTTCTTTACCCAAATCTTCCCACAACATGAGTAGATCCAACGACATCTTGGACATGACCTTTATTGGTAAATTTTATCTCGTGCTCATTCTGCACATTTAGATTAAGGCGGTTGGTTTAAAGACAAAGTGAATCTTATTTGAAAACAGACAAAAGGCTTATTTTTTACAAAAATAAATCAGGGCTACTTTTGCTGTCATGACCCCGGTTCGCCCTCCATGAACCATCGTGACGGAACCTAGTCCTCTACGACTAGGTAAGCCTAAATTGCGGAAGATAAACCAAGTGTGGAATAAAACAAGTTAAAATAGAATGAAGAATGCCAAACAGTGTTCAAAAGTGTCGCTCGGCATACACAATGTTTAACTCTCAAACCAATACATACTTCCAAGACCCGGAAACCCATGAATCACAAACTAAGAGATAAATAAGAATCTTTAACTCCAGAAATGTCTAACAAAAAGGAAGTACTGAAGGGCTATACTATTACAGAAAGATAGAAAGGGACTCCTGGGTCTGCGGACGCGGCAGATATACCTCGAAGTCTCTACAGAAGCGCCTCACCTCAAGGATGATAAGACAGAGTGAAAGTACCTGGATCTACACATAAAAAACATGTGCCGAAGGGGCATGAGTACACCACAGCGGTACTCAGTAAGTGCCAAGCCTAACCTCGATCGGGTAGTGACGAGGAAGGTCAGGGCCCTACTAGGGTCAAATAAACTACGAAGTATAATAGTGTAGAACAAGACAGTATAATTAAGTGCAATAGTAAGAAACAACATAGAATAGAAAGAGCAACAACAACTAGAACAGAGGCAAAAATACTCACCGAGGGAACGCAGCACAACACAGAGATAGCAATCGGGGATCTACCGGGATACCGTCCTGTAGCCCCCAAATGTAAATTTCTAGTGGATCTACTGGGTGTCGTCCCGTAGTCCAACTCATAATGTGTCGGGGATCTACCGAAATCCCGATCCGTAGTCCCAAATATAAATACCCAGTACTGGGGGAAAACTACCGGGTGCAGTCTCGTAGTTCCATATAACTATGCAGGGGGATCTACCGGAATGCCACATCCGTAGTCCCAAATAAACAGACAAGGGAGATCTACCGGAATCCCACATCCGTAGTCCCAAATAAACAGGCAAGGGGGGGAGCTACCGAAATCCCACATCCGTAGTCCCAAAATAATTACACAGCAGCAACAGGAAAATATGCAGAAATGACAAAATCTCATATTAAGGCAACAAGTGATTCTAGCCTAGCATGCTGCATAGAATTCAGGTAAAGCAGGTTGAGCAAATAAAGCAATTAAGTCACTTAGACATGCTTTCCTAAGCTAACAACAGGCTTAATAGTGCAAGTAATAAAAAAACAGGAAAGGAAATATACTAGTGATTACTTAATGAAAACTGGATTTCTAACAATTAGGACAAGTACGCATTTGTCACCTCACGTACAAGGCATTTCAATTACCAAATATACCAATCCTAAGGGGAAGGTCCTCCACACAAGGTTAGACAAGTCACTTACCTCGAACCGGCACAAAATCAACCCAAAACCACGCTTTTTCCACAAGTACTCGACTCCAAATGGCCTAAATCTATTCAATTCACTTGCATAATGTAAATAACACTTCAAGTAACTGATTCTACAATTAAATTCTAAGCTAATACGCAAAATTATGTAAAATAACCAAAATGTCCCTCGACCCACGTCTCGGAATCGGGTAAAATTTATATTTCCAGAAACCTCACACTCTCACGAGTTCAGTCATATCAAAAGTACCAAAATCAGACCTCAATTTGTCCTTCAAATCATCACTCAAATATCTCCAATTATACAAGCCCTAACCCCCCCAATTACCACTAAGTTTCCTTAATTTTTCATGCTTAAATTGATAAAAATCACTCCCATAACGAGTTTAGGGACCAAAGACCTTACCCCAATGAACTCCTTTGAAAATCCCTCTTGAAAAGTGCTCCCCAAGCTTCTTCCCGTTTTGAAAAGATGAAAAATTGCTAAATTTCGTGAAGGCAAGAATTTATCTGTTCTGTCTAGCGATTTTCGCATTTGCGGCCATGGGACCGCATCTGCGGTCCCGCTTCTGCGGAGCCAAGGTCGAATCTGCGACTTTTCATTAAAAGGCCAGCTTCCGCACCTGCGACTCCCAATCCGTAGATGCGGTACCTCTTCTGCAGTATTACCACCGCTTCTGCGGTTCCTGAAGGAATGGCCAAATTCCGCTTCTACGGCCACTGAGCCGCTTCTGCGGCGCTGCACCTGTGGAAACCAAACCGCAGGTGCGGTTATGACAGAACCAGCAGCTGAAGCTGCAACTCTAACTCCAAAATCTTTTCGTCAACCATCCGAATTCATCCCGAGGCCCCTAGGACCTCAACCAAACATGTCAACCAATCATAAAAAATCATTCAAACTTGTTGCAACCTTCGAAACTTTCAAAACAACATCAAAACACCTATTTTCAGCAGATTCAAGCCTAAGAATTCCAAAAACTCTAAAAATACGCTTTCGATCAAAAATTCTATCCCTCGTCCGAATGACCTGAAATTTTGCACACACGTCACATTCAACACTACGGAGCTACTCCAACTTCCGGAATTCCATTCTGACCCTCGGATAAAAATCTAACTATCGAACCGGAAACTTCAAAATTCGACTTTTCGGCATTTCAAGCCTAAATTAGCTACGGACCTCCAAAACACAATCCGATCACGCCCCTGAGCCCGAAATCACCCAACGGAGCTAACGAAACCATCTGATTTCCATTCCAAGGCCGTCTTCACACCGTTCCGACTACGACCAACTTTCCAACACTTAAGCTCTCATTTAGGGACTAAGTGTCCCAAAAAATTTCGAAACTCAAAACCGAACATCCCGGCAAATCAAAATAGCAGAAATAAACTTGGGGAAAACAGTTAATAGGGGATCAGGGCGTTAATTCTTAAGACAACCGGCCAGGTCGTCACATCCTCCTACACTTAAACATTCGTTCGTCCTTGAACGAGCATAGAGACATACCTGAAATAGTGAAAAGATGAGGGTAACGGTAGCGCATATCCTGCTCGGTCTCCTAGGTTGCTTCCTTGACCGGTTGGCCCCGCTACTAAACTTTCACGGATGCAATGTTCTTTGACCTCAGCTTTCTAACCCGCCTGTCCAATATTGCCACTGGCTCCTCAACATAAGATAGATCCTTGTCCAACTGGACTGAACTGAAATCCATCACGTGCGAAGGATCACCGTGATACCTCCGGAGCATCGAAACATGGAATACCGGATGAACTCCGGCCAAGCTGGGAGGTAAGGCAAGCTCATAAGCAACCTCCCCAACACGCCTCAATATCTCAAAAGGGCCAATAAATCTCGGACTCAACTTTTCTTTCTTCCCGAATCGCATAACGCCCTTCATAGGCAAAACCCGAAGCAGAACCTGCTCTCCAACTATATAGGAAACATCACGAACCTTCCGGTCTGCGTAACTCTTCTGTCTGGACTAGGCTGTACGTAGCCTATCCTGAATCACCGTAACCTTCTCCAAAGCATCCTGAACTAAGTTCGTGCCCAATAATCTAGCCTCACCTAGCTCAAACCAACCCACAAGGGATCTACACCGTCTCCCATATAAAGCCTCATACGATGCCATCTGAACGCTGGATTGATAGTTGTTGTTGTAAGCAAACTCCGCCAATGGCAAGAACTGATCCCAACAACCACAAAACTCAATCACGCACGCATGGAGCATATCCTCAAGAAGCTGAATAGTGCGCTCGGACTATCCATCCGTCAGAGGGTGAAATGATGTACTCAACTCCACCTGAGTACTCAACTCCTGCTGAACGACCCTCCAGAACCGTGATATGAACTGAGTATCTCTATCTGAGATGATGGACACTGGAATACCATGCATATGAACAATCTCCCAGATATAAATTTCCGCCAACCGCTCCAAAGAATAAGTAGTACACATAGGAATGAAATGAGCGAACATGGTCAGCCGATCCACAATCACCCAAATAGCATTGAACTTTCTCAAAGTCCATGGGAGCCCAACTACAAAGTTCATGGTGATCCGCTCCCACTTCCACTCCGGAATCTTTATCTGCTGAAGTAACCCACCCGGACTCTAGTGCTCATACTTCACCTGCTGACAGTTGAGGCACCGAGCTACAAATCCAACTATATCCTTCTTCATCCGCCTCCACCAGTAGTGCTGCCTTAAATCCTGATACATCTTTGTGGCACCCATATGAATGGAATACCGCGAGCTATGGGCCTCCTCTAGAATCAACTCTCGAAGCCTATCAACATTGGGTACACAAATCCGACCCTGCATCATCAATACCCCATCATCACCAATAGTCACATATTTGGCATCACCGTGCTGAACCTTATCCTTGAGGACAAGAAAATGAGGGTCATCATACTGTCACTCCTTAATACGATCAAATAAGGAAGAACGAGAAACCACGCAAGCTAGAACCCGACTAGTCTTCGAAAGATCCAATCTCACAAACCGGCTGGCTAAGGCCTGAACATCCATCGCCATAGGCCTCTCCGATGCTGGTAAATAAGCTAAACTCCCCAAACTCTCTACCCGAAGGCTCAAAGCATCGGTCACCACATTGGCCTTTCCCGGGTGGTACAAAATAGTGATATCATAGTCCTTCAGCAACTCTAACCACCTCTTCTAGCACAAATTTAGATCATTTTGCTTGAGTAGGTGCTGCAAGCTCCGATGATCAGTAAAAATGTCACAGGGGACCCCATATAAATAATAGCGCCAAATCTTCAAGGTGAGAACAATGGCAGCTAACTCAAGGTCGTGAATAGGGTAGTTCTTCTCATGTATCTTCAACTGTCTAGATGTGTAGGCAATCACCCTACCGTCCTGCATCAACATCGCTCCAAGGCCAATCCTCGAGGCATCACAATAGATCGTATAAGACCCCGAACCTATAAGTAGTATCAAAATTGGGGTTGTGGTCAAAACTGTCTTGAGCTTCTGAAAGCTCACCTCACAGTCCTCCGTCTACTGTAACGGAGCACCTTTCTGGGTCAGTCTAGTCATAGGGGCTACAATCGATGAAAATCCCCTCAACAAAACGATGGTAGTAACTCGCTAAGCTAAGGAAACTGCGGATTCTATAGCTGAGGATGGCCTGGGACAACTCTGCATGGCCTCTATCTTCTTCGGATCCACCTGAATACCCTCACACGATACCACGTGGCCTAAGAATGCCACTGAATCCAACCAGAACTCACATTTCGATAACTTAGCATATAACTTCTTCTCTCTCGGAGTCTAAAGCACAATCCTTAAGTGCTGCTCATGATCTTCCCGACTCCGACAATACACCAGAATATCATCAATAAAGACAATGATAAACGAGTCAAGATATGATCGAAACACACCGTGCATCAAATGCACAAAGGCTGCAGGGGTATTGGTTAGCCCAAATGACATAACAAGGTACTTGTAATGACCATACCGAGTCCTGAAAGTAGTCTTCGGGATATCTGGCTCCCGAATCTTCAACGATGGTAACCTGAGCGCAAATCAATCTTAGAAAACACCCGTGCGCCCTGAAGCTGGTCAAACAAATCATCAATACGAGGCAAAGGATAACTGTCACTTTGTTCAACTGGCGATAATCAATACACATATACATAGAACCATCCTTTTTCTTCACAAATAAGATAGGAGCACCCCAAGGTGATACACTGGGCCGAATAAAACCCTTATCAAGTAATTCTTGTAATTGATCCTTCAACTCCTTCAACTTAGGAGGAGCCATACGATACGGAGGAATGGAAATGGGCTGAGTGCCCGGCAACAGATCAATGCCAAAATCAATATCTTTATCAAGCGGCATGCCCAGAAGATGTGTCACACCCCTTCTCTCAATATCAATATCAATACTGGCATCTCTCACATAAGCTAAATATATGTCACACCCCTTCTCAATCATATACTGAGCTTTAAGAAAAGAATAACTCTACTGGGAGTGTGATCTAAAGTACCCCTCCACTCAACATGTGGTATACCTGGTATAGCTAGTATCACGGTTTTGGCGCGACAATCAAGAATAGCATAATGGGGCAACAATCAATACATGCCCAAGATAATGTCAAAATGTACCATGCTGAGCAACAATAAATCGGCTCTGCTCTCAAAACCACTAAGAGCAACCAAACACGACCGATAAATGCGGTCCACAACAAGAGAATCTCCCACAGAAATGGAAACATAAACAAGGAAACTTAAAGAATCACAAGATACACCCAAATGCAGAGCAAAATAAGAAGACACATAAGAATAAGTGGAGCCTAGATCGAATAGAACCGATGCATCTCTGTGAAAAACCAGTATAATACCTGTGATGACAGAATCGAAGGCAACAGCCTCAGTACGGGCAGGAAGGGCATAGTATCGGGCCTGGCCTCCCCCTTTAGGATGACCTCTACCTCCAGCTAGCTAAGCAGGTGGGGTAGCAACTAGAGCTATAACTATAGCCTGAGAACTCTGCGGGGCACGTTGTGGCTGAGAAGTCTGTGGAGGTGCACTCCTCCTAAGTCTAGGGCAATACCTCACCACATGGCATATGTCACCACACTCAAAGCAACCTCGTGACTGATGTGGCAGTGGAAACTGTGCGGTACGGGTACTCCAAAACCCCTGAACACCTGAAACACTATGTGAAATCTGAGATGCAAACTGAGCTAGCTGACCCACAAAACCTCTACCATGTCGTACTCTTCCTCCAAAATAAGGACCAGTGGATCTCTCCAGTCTACGAGGTCTCCCTACTTCCCTATATTCTCTCTCCTGACCTCGTCTGTCCTCTCTCTCCTGGACCCACCTGTCCTCTACTCGGCGAGAGGTCCTCACCACCCGCTAAATTGGGACCACTGGCTGTGTCGCTATGACATCTGGAACTAGACTAATGAGAACTCGCTGCTTTGGAGTGGGGGTGGCAGAAGTCTGGGTCCCTTCCCTGATCTGTGAAGTAGTTGGTACAACCTGAATCAACCCCGTCTGAACTAAAGTACAAAACATGCTCAGGAACTATGCTAATGTCTCCTGAAGTGCTGGAGTAGTAGTAGCAGTAGGCGCATCCGGTGCCTGGGCTCTGGCTGGAACTACTGGTGACTCCTCGATGGCAGCTCGCGCAGGTGCTCTGGCTGCACCACGTGTGCGTCCTCAGCCTCTACCCCGGCCTCGACCTCCGACGGCTCTTGCAGGGGGCGCGGGTGTCTGATCATCTCTAGTAGCACGTGTCTTCACCATCTGTGAGAGAATGGAAGACAGAGGTTGAAAATTGTGATGTCAAAATATCGCACGACAAGGAAATCAAATGAAGTGGAATTTTCCTAACAGTTACATAACCTCTCGTAGATAAGTACAGACGTCTTCTACCGATCAGCGAGACTCTAATAAACCGTCTTGTAATCCATGACTCCTATGAACCTAGAGCTCTGATACCAACTTGTTACAACCTTGGTTTGCCCCCCATAAACCATCGTGACGGCACCTAGTCCTCTACGACTAGGTAAGCCTAAATTGCGGAAGATAAACCAAGTGTGAAATAAAACAAACTAAAACAGAATGAAGAATGTTAAACAGTGTTTTAAAGTGACGCTCGACATACACAATATTTAACTCTCAAACCAATACATACTTAGAAGACCCGGAAACCCATGAATCACAAGCTAAGAGATACATAAGAAGCTCTAACTCCAGAAATGTCTAACAAAAGGGAAGTACTAAAGGGCTATACTATTACAGAAAGATATAAAGGGACTCTTGGGTCTGCGGACGCGGCAGATATACCTCGAAGTCTCTACAGAAGAGCCTCGCCTCAAGGATGATAAGACAGAGTGAAAGTACCTCACTTGAAAAACATGAGTCGAAGGGGCATGAGTACACCGCTGTGGTACTCAGTAAGTGCCACGCCTAACCTCGATCGGGTAGTGACGAGGAAGGTTAGGGCCCTACTGAGGTCAAATAAAATACGAAGTATAATAGTGTAGAACAAGACAGTATAATTAAGTGCAATAGTAAGAAATAACATAGAATAGAAAGAGCAACAACAACTAGAACAGAGGAAAAAATACTCACCGAGGGAACACAACACAACACAGAGATAGCAACCAGGGATCTACCACAATACCGTCCTATAGCCCCCAAATGTAAATGACCAGCGGATCTTTCGGGTGTCGTCCCATAGTCCAACTCATATTGGGGATCTACCAGAATCCCGTTCCGTAGTCCCCAGATGTAAATACCCAGTACTGGGAAAATCTACCGGGTGTAGTCCCGTAGTTCCATATAACTATGCAGGGGGATCTACCGGAATCCCACATCCATAGTCCCAAATAAACAGACAAGGGGGATCTACCGGAATCCCTCATCCGTAGTTCCAAATAAACAGTTGGGGGGGAGCTACCGGAATCCCACATCCGTAGTCCCAAAATAATTACACAACAGCAACAGGAAAATATACAGAAATGGCAAAATCTCATATTAAGGCAACAAATGATTCTAGCCTAGCATGCTATACAGAATTCAGGTAAGGCAGGTTGAGCAAATAAAGCAATTAAGTCACTTAGACATGTGATTTTTTATCCTCCCCAAGATTTTTTATATTTTAGCATATAAATATTTAATTTAGACCTAATATAGCTATTTAAACTAATTTTTACTTTGTTGCTTTATTTTATTACAAGAAAATGAAAATTACAAAAAAAATAGTTTCATTAATATTTTGTAGTCATTTTTAATCTTGAAAAATACCAAAAAAATAGTTTATTTTAATGATCAGTCTTATTTTAATAGCTAGTTTACTTGAGTAGGACTAATTAATAAATGAGATCATATATTAATCTCGTTCGCGGGGAAAGAATAAAACTTGGGCTCGAGTGACCCATTTTTAGGCCTAATTTTGGACCTAGCTCATAATTCCCAAACCCATAATCCCAAGGCCCATAACCCCTAACCTAAAATAAAGCAAACAAGACTCTACACCTAGAGGGATTGGTCAGCCGTTTTCCATCAGATTTTCCATACAAGAAATCCTAAAATCCCTTACTCCATAGAAACGACGCCTTGGACCTTATCCCTCGTCCCTCACTTTTCAGCAGCAAGAACCAACGGACCTCCTCCCCCTTCCCCTCGATTTCTTTCATCAAAACAAAAGAACCTCACTTACACACTTTCAGTGATTAGAAAATTTGAAGCTAAGAAAAACCGGGACGTGAGGTTGAGATTTTGGGAACTCTTGACCAGATTTTAAAGCTGTGGAAGGCTGAGTTGTTTGTCGAGATTCGCTGTGTGTTATTTCTGCCTCATTAAGCTCCATCATCCCTTATTTGGCATATTTTTTGGGTTGATTTAGTTGCTGAGCCTCGGTTGATTTTGCCTTTGCATTTTAGATACAAATCCTTTGAGTTGTGGGTGAGGTATCTTCTTTAACTATCACCTTGTATGAATTCTTGTTCTATTGGTATTGGATATGTATTCTCTATATAAGGTGCATTGACTTAACTGATTTAATCCATTTAATGTAGTCTTTGGCGATTTGGCATGAGATATTTAACCAAAAGATGAAAACAGCAAAAGAATTTCAGTTTAAGAAGAATGTTTGTTTGTCCATATGCATTTAGAATTTGGACATTTGGAGAATTTATGTTTGGCTATGGTTACTACATAAAAGAGGAAGAGAAGATTAGTTATAAGTCTTAACTGTATACTTATCTTTTGATTCTTATTTTTTTCTTTTCATTTTGATAATATTTCTTGTTCATTTGAATAAATTTTCTGAATCTCATTTGGTTCAACGATTTCTCAAGTTAAGAACGAATTACTTTTAATTTGTAAATATTTAGAATTTTTTTATCACTTGATTTGCAAATCTTTAACGTACTAAGTTTGTGCATACTTAAATATCATTTTTATTATGAAAATCTGGTTTTTAAATTTCATTACTATTTGCAGCCAGGTGTTCCTTTATTGCTTCCATTAAATTCTTATTATTTACTTTGGTAATACTTAGCTCAAAATTGCTTCTTTCCAGATTTTACTCACTGCCATTGCTTTAGTTTTGGATTATCACTTGGCACTCTGGTAAACATTAGATCATCTCAAACCGTAGAAAAAAATAATCATGAACATCTGTAGTTTGTTTTAGTTGAGTAAAGCCCATTTGAAATAATTTGAGGCGTGCCATGCCAAATAAAATCCCAAAACACATGTCCCTCATTTAATTAATTTTAATCCTTAGAAATCGAGGCGTGCCATTTAGTTGAATTCTCATGGCCCTCGCAAACTTGAAAGTGCGTAGTTCCTTTAGGCGCATTATTTTAAAAAGTTACCTTCCTAAACTCGAGTGTGCATTTATGTGACCCAAATCCAAATCTCAACAACGTTAGATAAAATGTGGTGTGGACCGCAGGTGCATTTATGTGACATGGTTCAAGACGTGTTTTAGATTACGTTGAATCTTTCCTAAAAATAATTAAACAAAAACTGTTATAAAGTTAAAATTATACCATAGGTTAAAACATGTATTAGAATAAGATAATAGGCCAATAATAATAGTTGAGCGACCGTGCTAGAACCACGGAACTCGGGAATGCCTAACACCTTCTCTTAGGTCAACAGAATTGCTTACCCGGATTTCTGTGTTCGCGGACTGTAAAACAGAGTCAACCTTTTCCTCGATTCGGGATTTGAACTGGTGACTTGGGACCCCATAAATTATCCCAAGTGGCGACTCTGAATTTTAAATAAAATAATCCCGTCTCGATTGTCACTTAAATTGGAAAAAACTCCATTATACTCCCTCCCGGGGGTGTAGGAAAAAGGAGGTGTGACAGCTCTGGCGACTCTGCTGGGGAAAAGAACCCAAAACTTTGGTTCAGGGTTCAAGAATTCGAGCTTAGAATAACTGTTATACTTGGCTTTGTTTATTATCTGATTTTTACTTGTTTGGGCCTAATGTGCTAAATGTCGCTTTTACCACTTTGATATTATTTGAATTGTATATAAACTGTTACGAAACTCTTCTCTTCTCATCTTCGGGGATGTGCACGCTGGTGTGACTCCTCTTCTGTTAGTGTCATACCTTAAATTAGAAAGAGGCTCGGACAAGTTACAAAGTCGGATGGCCTTTTGGTTCCCGGTACGTAGCCCCCCCTCGGCTCGAGTTGTCCGCTCGGGTACACAGGTCTAGAACAATACACCCAGGTTTTAAACCTAGAATAACATAGCCTCATGTTGGATCCCTAGTAGGAACGTTTGTTTGCATCACGTGCATTTGACTTTGGGAACTCAACACAGGGGTTGGGTCCGTCTAGGATAGGTGTACCCAAATTAAAAGACCATCCTGATGTATCTTACGTGCTACTTGCGTATCTGTCTGTTTTGGCTTGCATGTTGACTGACTTCTAGAATAGAGAAAGAAAATGAAAAAAGGAGAAAAAAAAGAAAATCAAAAAAAAAGAGTGAGAGATAGGTATTTGAATTATCCTGAAACTCTGCCGAAATTTCGAAAAACAAAATAGAGAAAAAGTTATTTCAAAACAAGTCATATTTTCCTGTTGCGTCAAAATGGGCGAACTACGTGGGTCTGATTCTCACCGGATGTGAGATACATAGGCAAACCTCATCGGTTCTGGCCCATAATTTTCAAAAAATCCAAAAATATTTTCTTTTACTTCCTCTCTAGAAAAGTCTATTTTTTGAGACCCCAATTTTCAAAAAATCCAAAAATATTTTCCATTACTTTCTTCTTTAGAAAGTCTTTCTTTTAGACCCTAATTGTTTTTTAAAAAAAAATATACAAAAATATTTTTTTTTTAATTTCTTCCAAAAAGCCAAAAATATTTTCATTCTTCTTTCAAAATTGAAAAGAAAATTTAAAATTTAAAAATATTTTCTTTTTTTTAGAAGCATTTCTTTCAGAAATTCAAAATAAAATTCCAAAAATATTTTCTTTCAAAATTCCAGAAAAAAAATTCAAAAAAAAAATCTTTCTTCTTTAGAAGTCTTTCTTTGCAAAAATGCTGAAGAAAAATCAAAATCCAAAAATATTCCCTTTCTTCTTTATAAGTCTTTCTTTCGAAAAAATAAAATAAAAAATTCAAAAAAAAGTTAGTTTATTTACTTTATTCATGATCTTCCCGAACAACGCAAGATCTGATTCATGTTCCCACATGATACGTAGGCAACCCACATTAGGTTCGATCACCATTAAAAAGAAATGAAAAAAAATGAAGAAATGAAAAAATATTGATAATAATAAGGACCGACTGAGTCCATTCTGACATGTTTTGTTCTGAATTGTGAAGAAAGTTGAGGTGGTCGATTTGTGGTAAGCTGGAAACACAAGATCCAAGGAAAAATGATAACTGACATCGAAGCTGTTACAAGTGCTTAAGAGACTCAGGGTCAGAGGGTTCAACAAGAGTCTATTGTGTTTGAGAAAAATAGAATACTGAAATAGCAAATGACCGAAATGTGTCAAGCATGGGCCAGTGGTCAAGGATAGCCTCGTCATGAGTCTCAATTTGCTGCATAGCAAGAGCAGTACCACTCTCCTGAGTACCACTCATGCTCGTTTGATCTTCCTGCAAACATAGAGAAGCTTGCCCGAAAGATAGGTACAGGAATAAATGACCCAAAGAGTGAAAAGCTTAGAACAACGGTTGAAAAACATGCAAGGGTTGGCATGTCAAAAGAGTGTTGCCTTCAAAGATATATGTATGTTCCCCGATGTCCACTTGCCGCCTGGTTTCAATACTCCCAAATTTGAAAAGTATGATGGACATGGAGATCCCATAGCCCACCTGAAAAGGTAATGCAATCAACTGAGAGGTACGGGAAGAAATGAAGAATTATTGATGGCTTATTTTGGGGAAAGCCTTGCGGGAGTAGGCTCCGAATGGTTTATAGATCAAGACACGTCTTGCTGGTATGTCTGGGATGACATGGCACAGGCCTTTGTCAAACAGTTCCATTACAATATTGACATTGCCCCAGACCGCAATTTCCTTTCAAACTTGAAGAAGAAACCAACTGAAAATTTCAGGGAATATGCCATTAAATGGAGAGAGCAAACGGCCAGAGTTAAGCCACCCATGGATGAGCACGAGTTAATCACTATCTTCCTTCAGGCTCAAGAGCCAGATTATTTTCAAAACATGATGTCCTCAATGGGTAAGTCCTTCTCGGAAGCACTCAAAATGGGGGAAATGATTGAGAATGGTCTTAAGAGAGGCAAAATTATAAGTCAAGCAATTCTCAAAGCCGCAACTCAGGCTGTCCCGATTGAATCCGATAATTTTAGTTACACGAATGAGAAGCACGAAGAAATCATGATGACATCAGGGTCGAGAAGAGGTCCTAGGAGAGCATCTCGAAGGTATGAGCAACCTCATCAGGTTTCCCATGATTCCCCTGAATACTATTATCCACTTCAGAACCCTCAATACTATGTTGTTGCACCTCAGTATGTTGCCCGGCCACCAAGACACCCCAGAAGGCGAGCACCAGCACCGCAAAATCTCCACCAGCCTCCATAAAATTTTCAAATGCCCTATAACCCACATCCAAGCCAGGGGTATAGAAGGGAACAAAGGCTAAAAGATAATTTTACACCAATAGGAGAGTCATATGCAAGCTTGTTTGAGAAATTAAAGCAGTATGACATGATTGCACATATTCCTCCAAATCATGTGGACCCCGTACAAAAAGCTTTGACCTTTCTAAAAGGTGTGAATATCATTCCAATGCCCAGGGGCACAATGTTGAAAGCTGTCGGGATTTGAAAAGAGAAATAGAAAGGATGATCCCGGAAAACCTGATTATGATCCAAGACAGTGACACCCAGAATATCGCGCAGAATCCTTTACCTGCACATCATGATGCACACTTTGTAGGGATGATGCCTGGTGACATGTAGTATGAGAATCCTCTCGGAAACTTGCTAACTGAAGTTAATGATGTTGAAATTGGAGAAGGCTTTGCTGATTCTGATGAGCAAATTTGTGGCTAAATGTCAAGCCTAGTGATTGAAAAGTCATTCCCTCCTCACTAGGAAGGAATATTGGTAGCTTGTTTTGATATTTTTTCTATTATCTGGGTTATTTCAAGGTTGTGATCCAGATTTTATTTGTTTTATTGAGTCAAACCCTTCTATCCCTCCATTCTGTTTGTGTGAATCTTGTCTGTCTGTTCTGTTGCTATTTTCATTATTCTGGTTATTTTAGGGTTGTAACTCGTATTTTGGGTTGCTTGTTTAGTTGTAAAACACTTTCATCCTTTACTCAATAAAATACAGTTTGTCCTTTTGTGTCATTCTGTTCCTAGTTCTTTTGTCGCTAGTTCTAATGACATGACATGCATGCGGAAATTTTGGCCAGATCTTAGGAACTGATTTAATCTGGAATTGGATAACTGGAAAAAAAAAAAAGCACATTTGAGGATGAATAAAGAGTTGGAATACTTTGGATCTAAGGTCGAGTAAAATTCACTTTCAAATCATTGTGAAGATCGGGCTTGAGGATGTTTAATCAATTGAAGTTTGTTGGAAAGTTTGTCACTAAGGGATGAAAAAATGTCTTGTGACCACGACACACCAAGAAGACAGACATGTTCGTCAATGCTGTGATCGCGAAAAGATACCATGTTTGACGTTCTCGAGGTTGGGATGCCCTTTTTCTGCTACCCAAACACTTTATATCCTTCGCTACCCCTTTTGAGCCTGTGTTATTTTATTTGACTACCCTCTTTTGGAATCAAGTTTAGGGTCAAAAAAAAGAAAAAGAAAAAAAATCCATGTCCCAAGAGTACAAACTGGGGCAATTCTTTGAAAGTTCAAAAAAAAAAAAAAAAAAGATTTGTCAAAGGTCCATGCCCTAAAAAATAGGAGCTAGGGCAACTTGTTTTGAAAACAAAAGAAAAAAAAGAAAAGAAAAGAAAAGAAAAAACAACAGAAAGAAAAATGAAAAAAAAATTAGTTAGGTCAGATGTTTGAACTACGTTCGACCTGATTCCTTAAAAAATAAGGATACGTAGGCAGCCTCACGGTTCAGTCCAACCAAATAAGAATTCAGAAAAAATCCAAAAAATCCCCAATAGCTAAAACTGGGACAAAGATTTTATTTCATTTTTAAAAAAGTCGATTCCAAAAGTTGTAAGTATACAACCCCATCATCTTTAGTCTATTTTGAGTCTCATGCCGGCCTTTCTTCCTACCCATATCACTACTAGAAATCCGGAATTAAGCGACCACAAAAGCGACCAAAGTTGGTCGCTTATGGCCCAAAAAGCGACCAAACACGCCTGGTAGCTATATTGATGGTCCCTTTTATTTAGCGACCAACTTTGGTCTCTAAGCTAAAAGGGCCAAATATTCTGATTTTGACTTTAGTGACTAACTTTGGTTGCTATATTAATTTAATAATATAAATTTGGCGACCAAAGTTGGTCTCAACATATGAAATACGTTGTTTTTAATTTATCATTAATCATTAGAAAGCGACCAACTTTGGTCTCTAATCCAAATATTATATTTTAAAATCTGGACAATAGAGACCAAAGTTAGTCGCTAAATTCAAGAATTTAATTTTTTTTTTAAAGATAAGAGACCAACATTGGTCGCTATATTTCCAGAAATTGTATTTTTTTAATAGAAATCTGGGCAGGTAGCGACCAAGGTTGGTCGCTATTGCCCAGAAAATTATTTTTTTTATAGTGAAAAGCGACCAAATAGAGATCAAAGTTGGTCGCTTTTCTTGGTATATTTTTGGCAGAAACTGCCTGTTTTGGCAGCTACACCACCTGTCAGCTTACCAAACATCCTAAACAGGCATTTTATGTCAGCAACAACAACAACAACAATTAAAAGCAACAATCAATAGAACTAACACATTAAGCTAACAAAACTAAGTTAACGCTTATTACAAGCTCATTCGAACTAAAAAGAACTAACACAATAGAACTAAATTTTTTTGTCTAGTTCAAAGTATATAAAGTACTCAAGGAGTGTTCTTTCAGCATCCTCGTCCGAAAGTTGGATTGCCTCGCCCGATTCATTAGGTGGTTGACTGCGTATGAATTCCCCCACGTCAGCTGCATGTGAAGCGAACCTATATGAAAAATTATATATATTGAATTAGTATTTCAAAATTTATATAAAAGTAAATCAAAATACTTAATGAAAAGTAAAAAACTTACATGTATATAGTCAAGGCTCGACCCTCCTTTCTGAATCAGTCTCTTTCTTCTTCTTTACAATACGAGTTTCATTGAATAGCTCATCTTGCTTCATTGGCATCATCAAGCTGTCTGGTGGCTTTGGTGATTATCCTCGTGGCACTATTACTCGGGATGAACTTGGATACAGAGAATAACTTAGATACAGTACCTAACAGGGTGTGTCTTTGATCAATTGTTGATCTCTATAGCTACAATGATAATGAGAAGGCAACGACATGTGTTTCAAAATAGTGATGGTGTAGGTAGGATTTTAACATTTCCTAAGTAGATAAAAGAGGTTATAGAGGAATTCTCTACTTCACTTTCCAAGAGGAAAAGAAGTTTGATTGATAGTGACAACGTTGATGAAGACGGAATGTTTTCCGTTGGTCGTGGCAGTTCCCATAAAGCGGGGATCATAAGACTCTATGATGACAAAGATTATAGGAAGTTTTGTTCTAAACTTTCTTCCAAGTCTGATCCGTACAAGCTTAATGTGATATTGGTGATATTTCTTCGGATTCAGACAATGATTTGACCGACAAAAGTATGGAAATGCTCTTAAAAAGAATTAAAAGTAAAACGTTTTTCTTGGTAGAGAAGGATGCTGAAAAGATTTTACCTTTAATTCTTTTTAAGAGCATTTCCATACTTTTGTCGGTCAAATCATTGTCTGAATCCAAAGAAATCTCACAAATATCACATTAAGCTTGTACGGATCAGACTTGAAAGAAAATTTAGAACAAAACTTCCTATAATCTCTGTCATCATAGAGTCTTATGATCCCCATTTTATGGGAACTGCCATGACCAACGGAACACATTCCGTCTTCATCAACCTTGTCACTCTCAATTAAACTTCTTTTCCTCATGGAAAATGAAGTACATAATTACTCTATAAGCTCTTCTTTTATCTACTTAGGAAATACTAAATTCCTACTTACACCATCACTATTTGAAACACTTGTCATTGCCTTCTCATCATCATTGTCGCTAATGAGAATAACAATTAAAGGCACACTTTGTCAGGTACTGTGTCTTAGTTATTCTTGGTGGAAGTTCTATTGCATATCTAATAACGTCATCAACCTCTTCTAATAATCCTCCGGCAATCTAAAATTCCAAAACATAAACTAAAAGTTCAATTCATATTCTAAACCTTCAATTCATATCCACAAAAGTTCAAGTCATATCCTAAAGGTTCAACTCATATCCTAAAAAGTTCAAGTCATATCGTAAAATTTTAATTTATATCGTACAAGTTCAATTCACAAGAACAAAACCTAAAAACTAAAAGTTCATCAATTCTTATCCTACGAGTTTAAACATAAACTAAAAGTTCAATTTATATCCTAAAGGTTCAATTCATATCCACAAAAGTTCAAGTTATATCCTAAAATTTTAATTTATATCCTAAAAATTCAACTCATATCCTAAAATTTCAATTTATATCCTACAAGTTCAATTCACAAGAACAAAACCTAAAAACTAAAAGTTATATTCATATCTTACGAGTTTAAACATAAACAAAAATGTTCAAGTCATATCCTAAAGGTTCAATACATATGCTAAATGTTCAATTTATTTCCTAAAAGTTC
The DNA here is from genome assembly GCF_000715075.1 of Nicotiana tabacum. Classification (NCBI taxonomy): domain Eukaryota; kingdom Viridiplantae; phylum Streptophyta; class Magnoliopsida; order Solanales; family Solanaceae; genus Nicotiana; species Nicotiana tabacum. Next base: position 51,116,805 of record NC_134087.1, on the reverse strand, counting down.
AACTCATATCCTAAAAGTTTCAATTCATATCCTAAAAATTCAACTCATATCCTAAAATTTCAATTTATATCCTACAAGTTCAATTCACAAGAACAAAACCTAAAAACTAAAAGTTATATTCATATCCTACGAGTTTAAACATAAACTAAAAGTTCAAGTCATATCCTAAAGGTTCAATACATATGCTAAAGGTTCAATTTATTTCCTAAAAGTTCAACTCATATCCTAAAAGTTTCAATTCATATCCTAAAAATTCAACTCATATCCTAAAATTTCAATTTATATCCTACAAGTTCAATTCACAAGAACAAAACCTAAAAACTAAAAGTTATATTCATATCCTACGAGTTTAAACATAAACTAAAAGTTCAAGTCATATCCTAAAGGTTCAATACATATGCTAAAGGTTCAATTTATTTCCTAAAAGTTCAACTCATATCCTAAAAGTTTCAATTCATATCCTAAAAATTCAACTCAAATCCTAAAATTTCAATTTATATCCTACAAGTTCAATTCACAAGAACAAAACCTAAAAACCAAAAGTTATATTCATATCCTACGAGTTTAAACATATCCTAAAAGTTCAAGTCATATCCTAAAGGTTCAATACATATGCTAAAGATTCAATTTATTTCCTAAAAGTTCAACTCATATCCTAAAAGTTTCAACTCATATCCTAAAAATTCAACTCATATCCTAAAATTTCAATTTATATCCTACAAGTTCAATTCACAAGAAAAAAAAACTAAAAACTAAAAGTTATATTCATATCCTACGAGTTTAAACATAAACTAAAAGTTATGATTATATCCTAAAAATTCAACTCATACCCTAAACCCTAGATTTCTATAAATCCTAGATTTCTATAAAATGTTAAATAAAGTTAAATACAATGTTAAATAAAATGTTAACATTTCTATAAACCCTAGATTTCTATAAACCCTAGATTTTTATAAAATGTTAAATAATGATAAATACAACCTAAACCCTAGCTTTCTATAAAATACAATGTTAAATAATCAATTGAAACACTAGTCACTTGAAACTAATTCATAGCTAATAAACAAAACATTATATGCTTACACAAAAGATATAAATTGTAATTCTAACCTAGAATTTTTAGGAGGTGGAGAAGGAGAGAGACGCAGCAGCGGCAGAGGCGACGGCGACGGGGCGGCGGCAGCTGGGCGGTGGTCATTGGTGGCGTGGGTGGGGCCTCTGGTGCTGGGAGTTGGAAGGGGGGTTTGAGTGTGAGAGAGAAAAGAGAGATTTTGGGAAATTTTTAGAAAGAATGGGAGGGGATCCCGATTTTGACAGTCTGGAATTAAAAATAGCGACCACAGTTGGTCGCAAGTTTAGTAGGTAAATCAGTTTTGAATTTTTAGAAATAGCGACCAAAGTTGGTCGCTATTTCTAAAAAAAATTATATTACTCTTAATTCAATTTAAAATTATATATATATGTAGTATAAATTTAGGATTTTAATTCAATTTATATATATATATATATATATATATATATATATATATATATATATATATATATATATATATATATATATATATATATATATATATATATAATACAATTTAAAATTATGTACATATGTAGTATAAATTTAGGATTTTAATTCTATTTAAGCTATATATATATATATATTCGATATAATACTACACAGTATTACCTAATACACTTATACTTAGTGCATAGTATAGCGTAAGTATATATATATATATATATATATATATATATATATATATATATATATATAAGCTATATTCGATATAATACTACCTAATACACTTATACTTAGTGCATAGTATAGCGTAAGTATATATAGTATATATATATATAAGCTGTATTCGATACAGTATTACCTAATACACTTATACTTAGTGCATAGTATAGCGTAAGTATATATATATTATATATATAAGCTATATTCGATACAGTATTACCTAATACACTTATACTCAGTGCATAGTATAGCGTAAGTATATATATATATATATATATATATATATAAGCTATATTCGATATAATACTACCTAATACACTTATACTTAGTGCATAGTATAGCGTAAGTATATTATATATATATATATATATATATATATATATATATATATAAGCTATATTCGATACAGTATTACCTAATACACTTATACTTAGTGCATAGTATAGCGTAAGTATATATATATATATATATATATATATATATATATATATATATATATATATATATATATATATATAAGCTATATTCGATATAATACTACCTAATACACTTATACTTAGTGCATAGTATAGCGTAAGTATATATAGTATATATATATAAGCTATATTCGATACAGTATTACCTAATACACTTATACTTAGTGCATAGTATAGCGTAAGTATATATATATATATATATATATTCGATACAGTATTACCTAATACACTTATATTCAGTGCATAGTATAGCGTAAGTATATATATATATATATATATAAGCTATATTCGATATAGTATTACCTAATACACTTATACTTAGTGCATAGTATAGCGTAAGTATATATATATTATATATATAAGCTATATTCGATATAATATTACCTAATAGACTTATACTCAGTGCATAATATAGCGTAAGTATATATATATATATATATATATATATATATATATATGTAAGTATATATTATATATATATAAGCTATATATATTTACCTAACCTGTCCAGGACGTACCTGCAGTCAATTAGCATAGTACTAGCACATACAGGTACTTTCAAGACTTCTTCAGGAAGTTTTTGTAAATTCCAAGACTACTTTTAAATAAAAGACAACACATTAATTTTGAAAAGAAAAGGCTACAGATTGAATATACACACACATATAGAGAGAGAGAGAGAGAGAGACACACGCACGATTCGTAGTACTATTCATCCCTTGTATTACAAAAGTATTAACGACTTACATTTATATTATTTAGATAGTAAATACAAAAGTGATTTTTAATTTTGACCATTGTTGACCTGAATAGAGACCAACTTTGGTCGCCATTTATTCAAGAATTTAGTTTAGCGACCAAAGTTGGTCGCTATATTTAAATCAGATTTAATTATATTTCATATAATATTTAAATTAATAATATAATTATTAAAATTGTATAACTGGGTCCCATTTAAGCGACCAAAGTTGGACGGTATCTTCCTACCCTTTAAGTTGCGACCAACGTTGGTCGCAATTTTTATATTATATATATTTATATTTTATAATTTTTTAAAAATAATAATATAATTATTAAAATTTTGTAGGTGGGTCCCACTTTAGCGACCAACATTGGTCACTAATCTCAGTAAATGTTTGACCAAGAAAGTCTGACCAGTCCAGTCAACATTTTGACTAATATAGCGACCAAGTAGCGACCAACCTTGGTCGCTATTTTGTTTCTTTTATTTATTTTATTATTTTCGCTAGTTTAGCGACCAACTTTGGTCGTTTTTTCCCACAGACCAACTTTGGTCGCTAAATTTTGGTCGTTTTTTTCCGAATTTCTAGTAGTGTATCCAAAAGCCTTCCAAATAAAGACCTCCTGATCAATCTTCAAAAATGTCAAGAGATGCATGCAACAAGCAACGGTTGTCACGCGACATAGAATACTGTCAAGTTGCTCACACCTAAAAATCCATTGAATCCGCCGTTTCCTTCAGCAAAGCACAAAATATACAAACCGGAAAAAGCAAAAGCTAAAAAGAAAGGTCTGACAATGGCAGACTCCCAAAAATCAGACGAGACCCCACCCTGAAATTCCGTCTTATTCACTCCTTCCCCCGCCGGACTGTTTCGCCTTCAACAAAAATGACACCCCCCCCCCCCCCCGACCTTTGTCTTCACCAAGCTCGTCAAGACCAGCAGCTTACACACAGCCTTCACCACACACACAGCCCAAAAAAACAGAGCAACAGTCGCACGCACACACCACACCAAAACCAGCTTTGTTGCAACGTGAAACAGCCGTAAAATTGTTGTTCGAGCTCCGTTGAAATTCCGGTGAAAAACAGCTAGAGAACAACCCCCCTATTTTCGCAAAACAATAGCACTTTTAATCGGGGTCGAGTCAAATTTTCCGACGAGCTGTTCCCGGCGAGTTTCGAGGTTCCGACGTCTCTTGTTAGCGGATCTGTTCGCTGTTAGCTTCTTCAGCATGCTTTTCTTGGTACACTTTGAAAGTTAATAAAAATGGGTTTTGATTGATGAAGTGTTTTGGCCGAGTTTCGTTCAATTTGGCTCATGAGTGAGGAGATCGTGTTTGCTGCTGCGAAGCTTTCGGATTAAATCTTGTAAATTTGAAGCTCTTCTTCATTAAAAATATTGGAAGTTGCAACAGAAGGTTCCATTCTTGTCCCTTTTCTTTTCCTTAGTTATGAATATTTTGTTGTTTTTCATGGTTTATTAGAATTTTATGTACAACTTCCATTTCATACATTATTTGGGAATAGTAGAAATATGGAATAGTATTTTGTTAATGGGGGATTTAATTGTGTTCTATGTGTCGATCTTCTTGCGTTTGGTTTCGGGAACTTGTTTAAATGATTTAGTGTCACACCTCCTTTTTACCTACACCCCGAGAGAGTGTATGAGGGAGTTTTTTTCAATTTAAAGTGACAATCGAAACGGGATCATTTTTTATTAAAATTCAGAGTCGTCACTTGGGATAATTTTATGGTGTCCCAAGTCACCGGTTCAAATCCCGAATCGAGGAAAAAATTGACTTTGTATTACAGTCCGCGAACACAGAAATCCGGGTAAAGAATTCTGTTAATCCGGGAGAAGGTGTTAGGCATTCCCGAGTTCTGTGGTTCTAGCACGGTCGCTCAAATGTTATAATTGGCCTATTAACTGATTTTAATACATGTTTTAGCCTATTGTTCAATTTTAACTTTATTAGCCGCTTTTAATTATTTTTAAGGAAAATTGCAATGTCATTTAAAATACGTCTTGAACCACGTCACATAAATGCACCCGCAGTCTCCGACATATTTTATCTAACATTGTTGAGATTTGGATTTGGGTCACATAAATGCACACCCGAGTTTAGGAAGATAAATTATTAAAATTACGTGCCTAAAGCAACTACGCATTTGCAACTTTGCGAGGGCAGTGAAAAATTCTACTAAATGGCTTGCCTCGATTTCTAAGGATTCAAATATTAAATAAATGAGGGTTATAGACTAGATGATTGTATGACACACCACAATTTTATTAAAGGAGAAGTCATTCAACTAAGTGAACTACGGATATTCATAATACATGTGTACACAATTAATAACTCTTAAAAACTAGAAAGCAACTCAATATCCTTACAAATTTAACAAACCAATTTCAAACGAAATAAACAAATGAAAGTAAAGAAGACTAGTGAACGAAATCATGACACAGCCACAGAGTATCAAAACACCACCTTCATCATCTAATCTATGTTTAAGCCACAACTTTTCAACTGATATTTCTCAAGAGACGTCGGACCTTTATTTTAAAGTCATTGTCACTTTCTGTTGTTTCATCGCCATGGCCCATGAGATACTCCATTAATTTTCAACTTCTACTACAATAGCACACAACTGGAACTAACATCTTTTTCAGCAATAATTATTTACAGAAAAGTACTCAAAGTAAACACACCTTTAAAAATATTCTGTTTTGATGGTTTAACAGGCGCTTAAATTAACCGAGATGTAGTCAGAAAAAGGAATTAGAAGATAAGGGTAGGAAGTGAACCTGACATTAGAGACAAAAAAAATCAGCGACTACACATGTTTTGGTTCCAAAGTTCACGCGAGGAAACAATTACAAGAGCCTGAACAGAAATAGCGAACAGCGGCTTGGAACCAACGAACGGACTGATCCGAGATTCAATCGGCCTCCATCTTTTAGAACGAAAATTCAAAGAAACAGTAGTTCCGCCTTTGAAATCAATCGGAAAAAAAAATCAAAGAATAGAACAGAATATATATTTTTGAAATCAATAGAAAAAAAAATCAAAGAATCAAGGAAACATACTAGCTGTCACACCTCCTTTTTACTACCCCGGAAGGGGACATATAAGAGAGTTTTTTCCAACTTAAAGTGACAATCGAAACGGGATCATTTTATTAAAAAAAAATTCAGAGTCGCCGCTTGGGATAATTTTATGGTGTCTCAAGTCACCGGTTCAAATCCCGAATCGAGGAAAAGATTGACTCTGTATTACAGTCCTCGAACACAGAAATCCGGGTAAGGAATTCTGTTAACCCGGGAGAAGGTATTAGGCATTCCCGAGTTCCGTGGTTCTAGCACGATCGCTCAACTATTATATTTGGCTTATTTATCTGATTTTTTTAAATAATTAAGAACTTATATGCAAATTTAGCTTTTAAACCGCTTTTATCATTATTCCTCTTATTATTTTATACAAGAATTGCAACGTTGTGAAAACGCATCTCGAACCACGTCACAACCAGTGTTATCTAACATTGTTGAGTGTTGGATTTGGGTCACACAAATGCACACCCGAGCTCAGGAAGGTAATTTTTAAAATAGCGCGCCTAAAGCAACTACGCACTTTCAAATTTGCGAGGACCATGAAAAATTCAATTGATGGCACACCCCGACCTAAAAAACTACGGTGTCCATAATTAAGCCTACACTACTTTGAGGTTCACTGAAAAGGTCTTTGTGGAAAAGAATGTGGAAAGACATATGATTTATGCAACTTATTCAAATGAAATTGATAGTCAGGCCATGACCTTAACCCAACCCCAACGAATCAATTGCTCAAAACAATACCAATCGAACTTCAAATCCACATTGAATGTTGACAACATTAAAATATGCTTCAATATTGCAAAAATAATAGCCACAACATGAAAGCAAATCAAGTAAACGAAAACAACGATAATAGGTTTTAATCATTTTCCGACAAATGAGTGAATAACAATCACATGTTATCAGGCACACAATTAGCTCATTTAATCTGACTCAAATGCTCAACTTTGCACACAATTTAACATAGATTAAACAGGGATCAACACAAACTCAAAGTTCGACCTCAATTACAGTACATTAACAGTGAGAAATCAACAAGAATTAAGCTTCAAAACACCACATATTACGCAAAAATCAAACTCAAAGAATCCATGTTGATTGAATTCGGTCAATCGTTTTCACAAACACCTTATGTACATAACTGAAACTTCGTTTCTCTAAACCCCCATAAATTTATACCTTAGCCAAAATTTAACCATCAAATTGGGATTCAATAATCACCCAACAATAGCCATTAGCAGTTACACTCTCAAAAACAACAAAAATCTCGACAGGAGATTAACCCAACAAGAATAAAAATGTAGCAGAAATCTGGGCAGCGGGCAGAAGGGAAGAAGTACCAGTGAGTATATTGAAATACGAGAGAGAAAAGAAAGACCTGAGATGCTTAGAGTTCGAGCTTGCTGGAATTTCGACCGGCGAAGAAGAAGCAGTGGTGGAAAAGACGCTAACTATTCAGTCATCAGTTCAAACGATGCTAATTAAGATTAATGGCGACGAAGCATATACGAACCAAAATTAAAAATCGATTGGCCGAGCAAACAAATCGGCAATTCAGAGCATCTGAAATTAAAGCTTCATTCAACTAAAATTTCAGCAATTACACAGTCATAATGGAGTGCCAAAAGACGAAATTTCGAACTCGAACCGGATTCGCAACCTCGAACGGATGGAACTTCAATCGGCGCCGGAAATCATCTTAGGCATTAGGTCTAGTTTTGATGGGTGTGCTGAGAGACGACGAGGTGGTGAGGCAGAAAAATCGAAGGGGTCGTTTGGACAGAAACAAGCTGGAAGTTTCGGGGAGGGGGTCGTTTTCTGGTATCCAGCGACTGAGGAAGATCAGTCCGTGGTGGGGAGGGGGGTTCGGAGAAGACGACGCTTTAGGGGGGAGGGTCTTTTGAAGAAGGTGAAGTTCTGGGGGTGGGGATTGTTGTGAACGACGCTTCTGTATCCCCTAGGCCTAGGTCCCCCTTTAGATTTTTAGGCGTTACATATATTTGTTGTATTTTCAGATTATTGCTCTTAGGTCCTTAGGGTATTTTGTATTTATTTTTTGTTCCAAAGAAGAGTCTAGAAGGGTCCCTAGGCTTAATGGACTAATCTGAATTGGACCAAGAATTGGGCTTTAAAACTCTTAAAATTGTGATCCAATACCTTAATTGACTCATTTTAAAATAAGATAAAAATACTACACAATGCAAAAGCTAACATGAAACTATTATATATTTTTTGTATTTTCAAAATTATATAAAGATAAAAATAAGGTACTATTTTTGTATTTTTTTTTAAGAATTATGAAAGATACATACTAAAGTATTTTTTGTAATTTTCCATTTTTATGACGAAAATAAAGTAAAGAAGTCAAAAATAGTTGAAATAGCTATATTAGGCCTAAATTAAATATTTACGTGCTAAAATATGAAAAATTCTTGGGAGGGTCAAAAATCACATGTCTACACTAGTGATTACTTAATGAAAACTGGATTTCCAACAATTAGCATAAGTACGTACTCGTCACCTCACATACAAGGCATTTCAATTAGCAAATATACCAATCCTAAGGGGAAGGTCCCCCACACAAGGACAAGCCACTTACCTCGAACCGGCTCAAAATCAACCCGAAACCACACTCTTGCCACTTGTACTCGACTCCAAATGGCCCAAATCTATTCAATTCAATTGTATAATGTAAATAACACTTCAAGTAACTGATTCTACAATTAAATTCTAAGCTAATACGCGAAACTATGTAAAATGACCAAAATGCCCCTCGGACCCACATCTCGGAATCGGGTAAAATTTATATTTCTAGAAACCTCACACTCTCTCGAGTTCAGTCATATTGAAAGTACCAAAATCGGACCTCAATTTGTCTCTCAAATCATCACTCAAATGTTTCCAATTACACAAGTCTTAGCCCCCCAAGTACCACTGATTTTCCTTAATTGTTCATGCTTAAATTGATAAAAAATCACTCCCATAACGAGTTTAGGGACCAAAGACCTTACCCCAATGAACTCCTCTGAAAATCTCTCTTGAAAAGTGCTCCTCAAACTTCTTCCCGTTTTGAAAAGATGAAAAATGGCTAAATTTCGCGAAGACGAGAATTTATATATTCTGCGCAGTGATTTCCCCATTTGCGGCCATGGGACCACATCTGCGGTCCCGCTTCTGTGGAGCCAAGGTCGTATCTGCGACTTTTCATTAAAGTGCCAACTTCCGCATCTGCGACTCCCAATCCGTAGATGTGGTACCTCTTCTGCAGTATTACCACCGCTTCTGCGGTTCCTGAAAGAATGACCAAATTCCGCTTCTGCGGCCACTGAGCCACTTCTGCGGTGCTGCACCTGTGGAACCCAAACCGCAGGTGCGGTTATGACAGAACCAGCAGTTGAAGCTGCAACTCTAACACCAAAATCTTTCCGTCAACTATCTAAATTCATCCCGAGGCCCCCGGGACCTCAACCAAACATGCCAACCAATCCTAAAACATCATTCAAACTTGTTTCAACCTTCGGAACACTCAAAAACAACATCAAAACACCTATTTTTCATCGAATTCAAGCCTAAGAATTCCAAAAACAATAAAAATATGCTTTCGATCAAAAGTCTATCAAACCTTGTCCGAATGACCTGAAAATTTGCACACACGTCACATTCAACACTACGGAGCTACTCCAACTTCTAGAATTTCATTCCGACCCTTGGATAAAAATCTCACTATTGAACCAGAAACTTCAAAATTCGACTTTTCGGCATTTCAAGCCTAAATTAGCTACGGACCTCCAAAATACAATCCGAACATGCCCCTAAGCCCGAAATCACCCAACGGAGCTGACGGAACCATCAGATTTCCATTCCGAGGCCGTCTTCACACTGTTCCGACTATGGCCAACTTTCCAACACTTAAGCTCTCATTTAGGGACTAAGTGTCCCAAAACTTTCTGAAACTCAAAACCAAACATCCTGGCAAATCAAAATAGCAGAAATAAACTTGGGGAAAATAGTTAATAGAGGATCGAGGCGTTAATTCTTAAGACGACCGGACGGGTTGTCACATTTGCGAATACGGCATTCCATTGCTTCGGAATGGAAGTTTTTAGGGCTGCGTTCGCTAATGGCCAAAATTAACAAAGAAACCGTCGGTGGCTATTTTTGCAAAGCAGCCTTCCGGCGTCCCGCTGGGTCATTTGGCTATTAAAACAAACGGCATCACCCACTTTATTTACGACAAAATGACGACACTTCTTGTGTGTGTTTTTTCAAAATTTTCAAAAAGCAGGGCTGGACCCGATAAGGGTTGCCTATGTATCCCACGTCCGGTGAGAATCAAACCCGCGTAATTCGATCAGTTTTGACATGAAAGAGAAAAAAACAAAAACCATTTTGGACTAACTCTTCTCTTTTCAAGAAACTCTTTTTCTTTCTTTATTTTTCAAGGAATCTTTTCTTCTCTTTTTTTTTTCAAAAATTCGGCAGAGTTTCGGGACATTTGGGCACCATTTTTGGGAAATGGGTGAAATCCTCTCTCATACCTCAACTTGGTTTTTCTTTTGGTTTTCCTCACTCAATCTAGAAGACGGTCAACATGCAATCCAAAACAAATTAAATGCACAGGTAGCACATAAAAATGCATCAGGTTGGTCTTTTATTTTTGGGTACGCTTGTCCTAGACGGACCCAACCCCTGTGTTGAGTCCCCAAAGTCAAATGCACATGATGCAAACAAGCGTTCCTACTAGGGATCCGGCATGACGCTAAGTTATTCTAGGTTTAAAACTTGAGTGTATTGTTCTAGACCTAGCTTACCCGAGCGGACAACTCGAGCCGAGGGGGGGCAGCGTACCGGTAACCAAAAGATCATCCGGCTTTGCAACTTTTTCGAACCTTGTTCTAAATTAGGATATGACACTAATAGAAAGAAGTCACGCAAGCGTGCACTCCTCAGAAGATAAAAGAGAGGGGTTTCGTAGTAGTTTAGGCCCAAATATGTAAACAAAATCAGATAATAAATAAAAGCCAAATATAACAATTATTCTAAGCTTGAATTCTTGAACCCCTGAACCAGAGATTTTGGGTTCTTGTCCCCAGCAGAGTCACCAGAGCTGTCACACCACCTTTTTCACACCCCCATAAGGGAGCATAAGGGAGTTTTTTTCAATTTAAGTGACAATCGAAACAAGATTATTTATATTAAATTCAGAGTCTCCACTTGGGATAATTTATGGTGTCCCAAGTCACCGATTTTAAATCCCAAATTGAGGAAAGATTGACTCTGTTTTATAGTTCGCGAACACAGAAATCCATGTAAGGAATTCTGTTAACCCAGGAGAAGGTGTTAGGCATTCTCAGGTTTCGTTGTTTTAGCACGGTCGCTCAACTATTATTATTTGCCTAATTATTTGATTTTAAAACATCTTTGAAACCTATGTGCATTTTAAAAATCTTTTTTTAAATCGCTTTTAATAATCCAATAGTTATAAAGCTAATTATTTGATTACACGTTGTGAATCATGTCACGGGAGCCGTACCCACGATCCACAACATGTTTAATTTATTAATAAAATTAAATTGTGGCCGGGTCACATAAATGTACCCCTGAATTTTAGAAATTAAAGCATCACAACTATGTTACGGGAACCGTACCCGTAGCTATGACAATTTATTTAATTAACGCGCCTAAAGCAAACTACGAAAGTTCAAGGCATTTTTTATACTAATTTTGTATTTATGCGAGGGCCATACGTTATAGATTTTATTTGCGTATGGTGCACCTCAATTTATTTTAGGAAAAGAATTTTATTTAGCTAAGGCAAACCAAAAGTACTCCTACTTATATCTAATTTTAAAAAAAAAACTAAGTATCACAACCACGTTATGGGAACCGTACCCATAGTTGTAATAAATTAATTACGTGCCTAAAGCAAACTACGAGATTCATTTTTTAGTGTCTAAGTTATAAATATGAGGGCCATAAGTTATATGATTCGATGTATGAATGACACGCCTCAAAACTATTCAACTAAATGAACTAGGATATTCATATTTAGAGCTAATTTAAAATTAATCATCGCAACTACGTCACGGGAACCATATCCGTAGTCGTGATGTTTTAATTACGGGTCTAAAACAAACTACGACATTCACAATTATTGACGACCTAAGCATGCTCCTAGCGAACAATGTAATAGAAGTAAAATAAATACTACTAAAAGGAAGTTAATTTCATGCTCAATCCCTTTTCAACTTATTATTCCATGCATTTAAACGAGTTTCATTCCTAAACGACATATTCAACAAATCAGAATGGTTCATCATTGCAGACAATATTCAACAACTTAAAAGTGTAGCCGCTACAGAGTTCACACTGCAGTAGGTGGAATTAAAGACACAGCCAAGACTAAAGTAATTGTCACTATTCAAAAGAAATCAGAAATGAGGAATTCACAAGAAGCAGAGATATTAATTATTCATCAAAAGATGCAAATCATGTGCCAATACCCAAAAGAGAGACTTCAAACTAGGAGGAAAAGGCAAAACTGGATAGTAACTAGGATTGAAAATAATCCAATTGTTTTATTCCATCATTGTAATTCTAGTTCCTTGTGTGTGTGCCTTAGTAATAACCAAATGGAAGAGACAAAGATTGTTGGATAAACTTAATGAAGAATACAACTAGAGAAGAGGAGAAGCGGATCTGTAGCAGTAAATCTGGGAGGTCATGTAGCAACTTAAAAAATTCTGTTTAATAGGTAATTTTCACAGCTTGGAATAAACAAAACACTTAAAACCGTATAGGCCTATGTCGTCAAGCTTCATCACATTCAGCTTGTTATCATTCCACACAAGAACTATCAAACAGACAAAGTTAATCCAAGCACATTTAGGATTCTCGTCCAGCAACCCATTTTTGAACTTAATTTTTTGCTAAACCAACTTATCTTTCTCTTTCATGGGTCGACACAGATTCGTAAATAAAGATTCAGTAATGTACACTTATGTATTCAATCAAAATGGCATTTTTAAAAGCTTTCCTTGACTTCAAACTTGCAATTCAATCGTTACCTCGGGCTAGACACTGCCAACTTCTATAAAACAAAACCAAAATAAAAAAACAACATGCCTTAACCCATCAATTAAAACAAAACATTTAACCATTTAAACAGGGAATGGAATCTCATCCTTTATGCTTCACCAAGACAAAAGATTCAAGAATAGCTAGCAAATACAAACTAATTGCAAAGAAAATAAAACACACTACTACACAAGTTTCATGTCAAATTATGTTTTAAGAAGTTCAATATGCAGAAATGACTACTGGAAACATGAACCTCAATGGTCATCTCAACATGGTAAGCCATAAAGAGCACATACTATCGAAGATAGCTTCAGCAGCTCCAGACCAGCAAGAACATCTCGAAATGGTCATGAAATCATCGGAAAGAGAAGATTCTTTGGTAGTTCATGTCGAACCATTGAGGCCAAAAAAGTAGGCTCGAGCAAATCACCATGAGTATCAAAACATATTGCATACAGCAGGAGAAATACAAGAAAAGTTCATTTTTGTGAAGTGGCTATTCCTTAACAACATAACCAGGAGGTCTTTGAACTCTAATATTTTTTTTAAAAATTCTGATAAACAAAGAGATTTCACAGGAGTAGGTCATTTAGAGTCCGAAAAACACACATAATGAGAAGTAACATCATAGTTTCATGCTCGCGTGCTATTTTCAAAGCTGAATTCATCATTCATTTGAAAACGATGACATCTTGACTCGAGAATGTACTGCGACCCATAGTAACAATTATAACACATAGAAGATGAAAGACAAACACTCAAATCTGTTTTTATTGATTGACCACATTCAACACATATCAAATATCGTTTTCGAACATGAATCAGGACTAAACGATAAAACCAAACTCGACTCCTTCATGAGGTTTAATCATAGAACAAAGAACAAACCATTCTAAAGACAGAGATCCCATAGCTCAAGAACATCTCAAAAAAAATAAAAAAATAAAAAAGAGTTACATGGGAGAAAAGATCAAACCTGAAATTGGAACTTCTTTTAATAATTATAGACTCAATAATACACCTTTTGACTCCAAATCCTAGCGAGGTTCAGCAGCAAATCAGCAGGACAATAGTAGAAAAACGAAGTCGACGAACTTGAACCTCACGATATCGATAGACCTCAATTCATTTTTCACGTCTCTGGCACTCAAAGCCAGATTGAAAAAAAAATTTTAAAAAAAAGAACTGTGTCCTTCTTTGAACCTTTAAAAGAAACTTTCAAAGAAGAGAAATCAAAAGCCAAGCCAAAAAATCCTTCCACCTTTTTTTCGATTCTCACTCAAAAATTTTCTGCCCCTTTCACAATCGGATGAGGTCCTTTTTTGAAAATAAACACCTGATGAATGTGAGGCTTGGATTGAGTGAAATCAATCCAACGCCTCTGACTCATCCAACGCTCGTCCTCCAGAACCTTCCATCGTGTGATATAGCTCGAAATCGGGCGAGTGAGGGGGGAACTTTGGGTGTCAGAAACCTTTAGCATCTTGATGACGTGGTGAGATAGGGAGTATGCGAGTGAACTCGCCTGAGTTTCAAGCGAGTTGGTGCTTGGCTCAGACGAGGACAACGCGTGAACAGTGTTGGGCGCCGTTTTTGGGTCTCTTGGATTTAGGGTTTAATTGGGGGAAAATGCTATAATGAGTTTTTAGAGTAGGGGAAACGGGGCGGGTTTGGGGTAGGCGGGTCAAGGGTTTGGGCTGCCCGGCGGGTGAGTGATTTGGGCTGAGGGGGGAATTGGGTTTTGGGTATTTGGTCCAACACCAGCCCTTTTAACTCTAATTCTTTTTTTTTTCTTTTCCCAATTTTCTTTTCCTATTTTAATTAATTCAAACCTAAATTAAACTCCTAAAATGATTAATTTGAAAAATAAAACTGATCATCTACTAAAATATTTATGAAAATTAATTACTCTTAAATTAAAAGAGGAAATTACTTATTTAAAACTAAAAGGCTAAAAATACAAAAGTAAACCAATTTTTGTGATTTTCAATTTTGATAAAGCAACTAATTCACTAATTAACCTTAAAATTGTAAAAATAAAACCTAAATGCAATGCATGGTATTCTTTTGCATTTTCATGATTTTAACAAAAAATAAACATGCATAGAATGCAAACAATTAGCACAAATTCCACAAAATCCTATAAAATTGCAAATAATGGAAAAATTTTATTTTTGTTGAATTTTATAGGAGTAATTCATATAGGGAAAAAATCACGTGCTCACAGGAACAATGGCTGAAGTAGACTCTTGAGGGGGAGCTTGAGCCAATAACTACGTCTTCTCCGCTTCAATAGCCGCAACTCGGTCTCCCAAGATCGAAGCGTCCCGATCAAGTTCACCAATTCGCTTCTAGAGTTGTGCCTCCCTCAGCGTGGCCATCAATCTCTCAGACTCATGCTCGGACTTGAGGACGTGGATAGTATCCTTTAGTGTCGCCGCCCTCGCCAAAGTCGACACTCGAGCATTCTCGGCTCTCTCCATCTCGTCCACTTTTTTTTCTAGCTCAGCCACCTTCTCCGTTCATTCTACACTCAGTGCGTCAACCTTAGTAGCATTTTTCTCAAGCTCAGCTCGTAAAGATAGCACCTCCGCCTGAAGGTCCTCACACTCCACGGCAACCTCTTTGGCTACCTCATGCTCTTTGTCCTTGGCATGAAGCAGCTCTTCAAGCTCACTGCATCTGCGGATAGACCGCATCAGTTCCTATCGCGCCCCTTTTTTCCTCGCGGAGTCCGAGTTTCGACATTTCTTTGGGACAACTCATTTCCTTTTGGGAATTGGGTATGGAATTTGAAGAGTCACCACCTAACGGATTTAAGGCGCGTTAGGGAACCTGAAGAAAATAACTCATAAACCCGTTTGCATTACCAGAGATTGGGTAAGGGCTCGAAATAACCTTGAGGGAAAGGTGTTAGGCACCTCTCAAGGTCCACAACTGTGGGTCCCGGCCAAACTCGAATTAGGTGAATTAGTCTTATAAGCAAACAAAGCAATTTAGACAAATAGATATTACGTTTAAAACAAGGGGGTAAAAGGGGTCCTAGGTTTTTTAGCCTATAAGATCACTTATGTGCAATACTTGGTAATTGTCCCCAAGTTGGGGTGCTACACATAGCATTAATGCACAAGTCATCATATCCTTTACTACCCGATTACCCTCCCCTTAACTATTGTTACCTAAGCACTCTAATAGTATCCAGTACGTGCCTTATGCGTGCATTACCCATCCCTTACTTATGGTCCTGGAGGTGTTTAGGACTTCTAGTTAAGGTGGATCTAGACTCTCTTATAGTGCTTAAAAGGAGAAACTCTAAGCGACAAGCAAAACAAATAGGACTATCAGATAAAGGAACATTTAAAGGCTCATATTTACCTCCACAAATATGCAGGCAATTGCACGTCTTAAACAACAGTATTTCAGACACTTTAAAGAGTCCTATAGTAGGATATCTAGGTGAGCACGAAGCAGAGCATATGCAGTGTTTTTTTTTTTACTAAAGCGAGGCAGAAGACACCTAATCAGTTTGCCTACTGATTTTAGGATTGCTGAATCTAGGCAGTTCACAAATAGTTAAATAAAGCACAGTTTTATAATTTCAAGATTTAGTTGTCCTACAAGCTTTCCTAGGCATAGATCAGAGATGTCCTATAAACATGATATCTAATCGTTAATCTGAACTGCAATAAACCAGAAAACGATTTTAAGTAGGCAGTTTGGTTCATTAGGTACTATAGGTATGCTGTCTAGGTGCTGAAAAATAATCACAAATGTTACAGAACTAGTTTTATATATAAGCCTGATATCTAGGTGTTGGGACTGCTTTTACACTTATTTCTTATAGGCATGATTGTTACTGAAGAAACTGATTTTTATGCAATTTGACTGTAGGTATGATATCTAGGTGAGTGCAGTAAAAGTCCTAGAACATGGTTTCTAATGCACATAGGAGAATTTATGAATATGATTGTTAAGGCTGAATTAACAACAACCTAGAGATAGGATTTCTAGCGCGGATGTGAACATGTATAAATAGAAATTTAGAGCAAATAACATGATGAACCTATAAGCATGTTTCCTAATGCACACAACAATCTATAGGCATGGTTTCTAATGCAGGTAGATAATCATAACAGTCCTAAGAGCATGACTTCTATCCGATTTCCCCCCAAAATACATACTCCCTACGTTTTATATTAGATGAGGTACTTTCCTTTTTAGTCTGTTCCAAAACAAATGACACATTTCTAATTTGGAAATAATTCAACTTTAAACTCTTTCATTTTATCCATTTATCCTTAATGAGAAACTTTTATAGCCACACAAATGTCATGGCCCCATAAACTTTTTACCCCTTAAGCTTTTAAGACCACAAGTTTTAAAAGTCTTTTTATTTTTTCTTAAACTCCGTGTCGAGTCAAACTACCTCATCTAATATGAATCGGAGGGAGTATAAAAGTCCCTCCCATTTTACTAATATCCCCAATATCTATTTTACAAGAATTGTTATTACAGACCAAAATGACTGAATTACAGAAATGAGACTACTAAACAATAGAGATCCTGGATAGGCCCAAAAGTAAACTTGGAAAATCAGACCTTCAACCAAGTATGAAGTGCCCCAACATCTCATAGTATCCAAGAGAGTATCCTAGTGGGTCAAAGTTCCCAAGGGCCTCAGGACCCCAGGCAATGCTCACACCAGGACTCCTTTTAAGTGAAACAGTTTTGTGCATTGTGGAAAGGCCAACCATAGTGTGTCATATTTCAGAGGAGTCTCATAGACTCCTAGGCAGTGCTTACACGGGAGGGGCACGATCCTAGATGTTCTAAGAGTAGGAGTGGAATATAGTTCTTGAAAGAGTAGAAATAGTTTTAGGAAAACAGTCCAGAAGTAAAAACAGCTCAGAAGTGAAAACAGCTCAGAGGTGAAAACAGTTTAGAAGCATTCTAAAAAAACAAAAGTTTAAGCAGACAAACAGAAACACAATCACAAAGCAAAGATTCATATTGCCCAGATTTAGCTTAATTAATTACTTAACACTAGGTGGGCATATAGCATCCTGGGAACAACTATATAGATAAGGGGTAGCAGGCGTTAGGAACATAGAAATCCTTAGCCCAGGACACATGAATCTAATCAAAAACAAAAACATGCTGATTAACACCAAGCAAATTAACATATTATGACAGCCCAATTCCATAACACTCAATATGACCTAGTGATGTTAATTAGAAGCAATAGACAATAAGCACAAAAGTTTAAAGAGCCAGATTACATAGCACTGGATAGATTAGAAGGACTCATGCTGACTTAAAACAGTAGGCAGAAATGACATAGAACTTAAATGCAGGATTGATTATGCCAGTTCATAGAAAGGGCAGGGATTTAATTACATAAAATGGTCATACTAATTAAGGCCAATGGGCAGTAAAGATAAGAGTCTAAATGCCTAAGTAAGCATGCTGGTTTAAGGCAATAAACAGGAAGGATACAAAGTTAAACATAGAAGTAGACATGCTAATCAAGATATAGAAAGATATGGATTCAACAAAAGTAAAGCAGCAGGTAAGAGAGCACATAGGTTCAAGCTTCATAGTATAATGAACGACATTAGGAATAGGGGCATAACAGTTAAAGATGGTAAACAGAAGATGAAGGATTTGCAGAATTCAGTGGTCTAGCCTTGGCTTTCAGTCGGCGGGGCAATGCAATGAACACAAGTAGTAGAGAGGTTTTAAGAGCAAAGTTCTTTTTTGTGTGTGTTTTTTTTAACTATGTTCGTGTTGAAGAATCAGTAATGAGAGTATATATAACACTTAGTAGGTAAAACAAATAAGTTAAAGAGGAAATCACAGTTCGTAAAACAAGGGTAATCAAATAAAATCAATCAGCCAATTAGGGAATCAATTCCTATAGAGAAATCCGGAAGAGTCCCCTTAAATTGGGGAGGGTCAATTAACGGTACAGAACTAGGGTTCAAATAAGGCAAGGAATCAATCTCATACCATATAGGAGTCAATCAGATCCCCAAACCATATTAACAGTTTAATTAAGGCAAGTATAACTAATCATGGTCACAAATAAGGAAATAGGTAAAATCATATAAAAAATAATTTTAATAGGAAAATATGATTCGACTCCCTAATAAAATCAATCAGTATATTGAGTTGACAGAAATAAACAAATAACAAGAAGAAAATTGAAGAAATCAGTGCCATAATAGAACAAGACCTAGGGTTCAAAGAACATATACAGAAATTAACCAAATGAGTAAAGAATAATCAGATTAAACACTTGAAAGTTTGAAAAATAAAACCTTTTGAAGAAACTTGGGATGAAAACCCTAATTTCAGAGAAGCACTAAAATTGGAATAGTAATAACAAAAGTATAAGATTTTTGAGAAAAAATATCAAATAGCACTTAAAACCTTCTAGATCTACAAGGATCTGGACAGACCCAAGTAGTTATAAGACCAGGGTTTTCGAAAATAGCAGAGCTGAAAGAAGCTCGGTCCAAAATCATAGATTCAAACCAAAAATAGGCAAAGAACAATACTCACAAATGAGAATGGCCAAAGACAGGCCTGTGAGACAGATTTTGACAAAACTCGGTTGAATCTCTTTGAGATTCTCTCATAAATCAATGAAGTCGAACAACCAGAAGATGTAACAGGTCGGCAAGGGCCAGAAAATACACAGAAATCCCATGGACGGGGAGTTTTTCAGGCGACAACGGCTAGGTTTTAGGGATAGTTTCAAAGAGAACGGAGAAGAAGAGGGATTCAAGGGCGGCGGTCTTTGAAGATTGTGTAGAGTTTAAGTTAAAAAAGGAAAGGGGAAGTGTGGACCGTTGATCTCAGAGATCAACGGCCATTATTAGAGAAGGTTTGAGTCAGGTACGGGTTATTTTAATTTGGGATGGGGCGAATTGGGCTAAGGTTAGTTTGAATTGGGCTGGGGGGGTCCGAATTTAGATATAATTAAAGGGGCTATTTGTGAAATACCCAATTTATTAATAAAATAATTTGTAAAAATAGTAATTAACTGATAAAAATAATTTTTACGCATGAAGATGATTTAAAATAGTTACTTAGCATTATAAAAATATAAAAAGTTATTTTCTGTATATGTAATGTAATTATGCATATGGATGGGCTATTATTGCAAAATATGCAATTGTAATCTTAAAATGCAAATGTAATTGTAGAAAATGCAATTAAAAATATTTGAACACTTATATGAGCATGAATGATGAATTTAGATGATTAGATCACCGTAAAGTAAATGAGAGATAATTATTGAATATTTATATAATTAAAAATGCAGAAATAAATTGATTTAAGGCCTTTAAAAATTATAGAAAAAATGTAAAAAAACACTTGTGCATGTTTGTAAATGCATGTACAATATTTTGAAAGTATTTATGCATATTTAAAAATATATAAGGGAAAAATCGGGTATCAACAGTTTCTCATCTTTTTTCTCCAACTCCTCCCTGGTAGTCTGGGTACTAGCGCCCGCTCTGAGCTGATCGTGCATCTCACGGCATATGTTGTGATACCGTCGATACTTCTCGGCCCGCGTCTTGGCCCTACGAGCACTCTCGACCTCCAACATGTAAGTCCTCAACAAAGTCACTAAAAGGAAGACGATCGACGACCATCTTAAGAAAAGTCAGAAAGTAAACAGGGGAAAACTTACGAGCGAAGTTCCACGTCTCTGGAAACCCTGCCGAGTTCGCCACAAGGTGCTCTGTCCGCACATAGAAGTAGCTTTCCCAAATGCAGCGATTGGCCTTATCGTCCATCTTCACCACCAAACTCTTGGTTCCTCGATGGCGCATATGAATCATCGTACCCCGAAGAAAATGAAGGGCAAAGATATGAAGCATGTGCCTTAGGGAAATTCCTTAGTTGTCCTGCTCCGCATACTTGATGAGCATAAGAAAGAGCTTGTACGCATACATAGAGAGTTGAGCTGAGCACACTTTGTAGAAGCGGCAGAAATTCACCACCAGAGAAGGAAGGGGAAGCATGTACCCGATAACAAAGGGATACGCGTAAAACGCGCAGTAGCCCTGGCGGTGCAAATGCACTATGTTCTGCCCCGTCGGCACCATTTCGATATTATTGGGGATTCCCCACTTGGATTTGAGTGACGTGATTGTCGCATCATCCATAGTGGAAGGAATGGGCATCACTTAATCTCCAACAGGGCTGTTAAAATCAGTCCTCGTCTTTCCGGGACGGGGAACTACCTCATCCACCGTCAGAAACCCCTCGTCTTCCACCACCTCTACTCACTCTTCGAGTAGGGATACGTCACTTTTTGGTACCGAAGCACCAACAACTTTATCAAACTAGGAAGGAGCACTAGCCATTTGTCTTCTTCGATCAAAATAAACGAGAACGATGAAGGAAAGAAGGTAATGGTCACAGCGAATTCTAGCGAAAGCAGAAGTATTAAAGGCTAGAGAAGGGGAAGGAAGTTTGCAAAGTTCTTTCTTAGACAACTGAAAAGCGTAACAATCAAATGAGAGGCTTCTCCCTCCTTTATAGGGACATAAATGCCCTGAGCGGAAAAATCAAGAGCCGCCAATCAGAAAACGGAAAGGGCACAGGAAATGATATGGTGCTTGGGAAACGTGCGCCATAATGACACATAATAAGCATTCATGATATCCTGAATTGATCTGACGATCCAATTCTGAACTGACGTAACGGTTCAATGAAACTCTTGAAACGTCGCGTCGCTACCTCGCCATAAGGACCTCGTTCCTCGCATAACATGTTCAGATTTCTCCTAATTTTTGAATCAACAGAATTCGCCTATCGAGCTTGCCAAGAGGCGACCCCAACGGACTGAGGGACTAACTGTATGAGTCAAAATCTAACCACAAGTGGATTATCATTAAAAGGAATGGTAAGGAGTCGACCAAGTCATAGTCGTATCCATGAGGCGTAATAGTGACAAGTATCACGGCCACTGCCGAGATCGAGCCATCAGAAGGCTTGCACGGCAGAATATATATCGTAATACATGATCGATTAAGGAAGAGTATAGTCAAGAGAGGGTATGCTGGTTAAAGACTGTTGGATAAAGGGGAAGATTGGTAGTATATATATGAGGTAAGAAGGCAAGAAAATGAGAGGTTCCCAAAAGAGAAAAAAAGAACAGAAGAATGGGATGAGACCTCCAATAACAAAGCAAAAGCCTAGATTTTGATTACAAACCTTGGTAATCGTCATTGTTGAATCAATAAAGATAGATCTTATAGTTATCAACGACATTCCTTCCTTTCCTTCTTTGCTCTTACAAGTACGGAACAATATATCAAAGATGTAAGCTTATCATTTGCGTTTGATGTCTTTTAATCATCCTAAAAAATGTTATATAAGCTCGACCTCATTCGATTCTCATATTCAATATGTTTAGATCTAGAGTTAATTATGTTTGGCTAAAATTTATCCTCCATTTTCCTTATTAATTAGTTTAACGAAAAGCTTAGCACTTTTTGGTCAAACAATGGGTAGCAAAAATAATCTTGGGACAAAAATTTAATATTGTCCTATCCCTTGTTTGATTACTAATCTTGGGATAAATTATCCTAATATTAATACCAAAATAATTAATTTTAATATAACTAATCTCAATATAATTAATGTGATTTGTCTTTAAACCAAACAACCAGAGTCTGTTTGTTCTAAAAGTTAGGTATACATATATTAATCTATACTATATTAAAAGCACGAATGCCCTTAGCAAAATGTCGTTCGTCTTTTTTACTCCTTTAAAATAAAGTTCACACTGGACAAAATAGTCATTGTCATCTTATTATTTTCCTAATTTTTAGGACTTTTAAATTAACTAAAATTTTAACTATTAAAACTTTCTTTATTTGAATTATGTAAGAACTACTAATATTTAGGAGTTTAAATCTTTCCATAACTACAATATCCTTAATATACTAACTATAATATCCTTAATATACTGTAGAAGAAGGAACCATAATGGACGTTCATGACTTCTTTGAACGTCCTTGTTTTCATAAAACAAAGATTATTTTTGAGAGAAATATAAATATTTCGAATTGTTTTTTCTTATAATATCAAAAAAATAAAATTAGACAATCAAATTGGGATGAAAAAAGTAACAAATAGTATAATAAAGAAAGGTTAATAATATTGACCACCGAAATTAGCCACCAAGCATCTTTTTGTCAATATTGTATGTTTTTTAAAAAATTTACCCATTGAGATAGCGTACACGCGCAACGCGCGTATCATAAGACTAGTAATATAAGAACTATAATGTAACAATTAATAATATAAAAATTATAATGCAATGATTATTAACGTAGAAATTATAATATATGAATTAAAGATTGCAGAATTATGGATTATTTGACCATTCGCTTGTTGTATAAATAACTAATACAATGTATAATTTAAAATAGTTATTCATTCTTAACAAAATAAAATATTAATTACTTTTTCCCCAGACAAATATTGCTTACTACGTGAAGGCCATTTTTGTTATTTTAGTAATTTTATTCCATGTATTATAATACTCACATATTTATTCTGTATTCTATAATACTTAAAATAATACATAAATTCTTACATAACTTGTTTGTGTATTAGTTATGCAGAGAAAAACATAAACCAAATAAATTATTTATGGTGATCTTTAATCTATATTATATCATATCATACTATATTATAAGCACGAAGATTTTTAGGTAAAGTTATTTTACTAAATATCCTCTAAAAACCGAATGACCCAATTACCCTCCACTTAAAATTAAAATTATATATCTTCCATTAAATGATGTTTTGTACTTAATGCCCTGGTAAAAAGATTTACAACATTAATAAAATAAAAAAATCCAATAATGGGTGTTGTTATACGTTCCGGCCGTTATTGATATTACGGAGGATTCATTAACTACAAGTTTTAATGATGTTTTCACACTTTCTTTCTATTTTTTCCATCCTTTATTCAATTTCCTCTCTACCTTTAATTCCTTTATAACATGAAGTGTCAGTTATATATATTTTTATATTCTTTTCAGCTACAACTTCATATATGCATCACTTAATTATGAAATTTGAAAGAATTCTTTACCATTAAATTTTGAACACAGTACCATTATATAAACAGACACATCATATGCATTCACCATCTTACTTTTCATGTGACCAAATTCAATTATTGTACAAAGCTAATGAATAGAAGTTAACGCAAAGATTGGATGAGGTAAGGGAACAACGCTTTAACAATCCAACACCATTTTGTAATTTCATGGCATCGTCAATACTACTACTATCTTATAGAATAGTATTTGATTAGCATCATAATATATTATATCAATAATTCGTTCACTCTTAGTCACCCAACACCTGTTACATGGCATAACAAAAAATGTCAGCAGGCTTTCGCTTAGGGTTTAAATTTTTTTATCATGGGATGAAGAAGAAGAAAGGAAGCGGTGATCAGAAGTTTTGTTAAAGTTTTGGCTCGAAGCTATAGCCAATTTGAATACTTTTGCGTTATTGACCTTGTAGTGTAGTTTTTCTCCATGTCCTCTCTCACTTTTTCTATTGAAGCACTGGCACGCCCCAACCTTGGGAGGCGCGATCGGCGCTCAATTGAGTGAGCACAATTGAGCAAGGCTTTTGGACACCTTCTACCCAACTCACTATGATCAAGAAACCATGCTTTCATTTAAATTAGACAGTGGGAAAGATCGTACATGAAACATTACTAGTTCATTTTATATTACAATCCTTAAACCATAGTTAAGTTTCCAAAATTTCATACAGTTACAGTTTAGAGGAAGCAAGAGTTTAGAATTACAACATAGTCTAGTAACTCATCCAATGCCCGTACATAACCCACACAAACGTCTACAAAGCCTCTAAGGATACAAAAGACGGTTATGATAATGCCAGCAACAAGGCCCCGGCTATACCTTAAAAGTGGTAATTTATAACAAAAGATGTACAACATAACCTCCGGTAGAAAAGGGGCTCACCAAGATTTCTGAGAGGAGGATGCTCCGCTACCTGCGGTCAGCACTGTCTGCTATGGAACCACCTACATCCATTCAAAAGATGTACGCCCCCGGCAAAAAGGACGTTAGTACCATTCAATAGTACTAGTATGTATAACTAAACACCATCTCATTAGAAAGACCAACCATACAAGAATAAAGAAATCATAAGGACTAACAAAAGCTTCAAACAATCACCACATCATCAAATAAGAGGGTTCACATAGCTTTCACATAATTTCATAACTTTAGGTTGGGACATTTCATACTATTGCATCATCATTCACAATACCACCGCTTTCTTGCGCGGAGTCCGATCACGACCCGATCGGCTAGGTTGCTTCATTTGAGGCATGTACCTTAGTCACAATGTCATTCTCACTTTCTGGTTTCAATATCAGCACAATTCCACCATGTGTGCGGCATGGCGTCCAATCACGGCCCGTTCGGCTAGGCCGTCTTACCAAGACGTTTTTTTCCTTTTCCATCAATCATCTCATTTCAATCTTTACTTCACATATATCAGTTCGTCGGCACTTGGGGCCACAATTATCACATCATACTTGGTACTAGGCCACATTTCACATCACTTTCACTTTCAATATTAACCTTGCAATTTAAGATAATGGGCACATACAAGAGCAATTCAAGTTGTAAGTATAGAGAGAAATTCACATGTTTCAGCATAATAATCACAATTTAAACTTGACTTGAAATCTAGGCATTTTAGCACATAGCTCACATTCTTCACATATCCTCAATTTACCAAGAATAGCATATTGAACATATTGAGACATACCTTTCACATATATTCTTGCAACACCAATTTCTTTGAAATAACAAGTACTACATCAATCAAATTTCGGACTTAGAATATTTGCATGGACACCGTGGGAGCTCAATTTCTAAGAAGAGGGTGTTTTAGCCATACATACCTCAATAGAGCTTTCCTTAAATTCTTACAATAAGAATAATTCCGGAACTCCTAGTAACTTCGATTTATTTTATGAGAATTACAAGTTGAACCAAGAATTAGAGGGATAATCAAGATTCTAGCTCATTTGGGCATATTATCAAGCACTAAGTGTGCATTATAATTTTTAAGACCTTTTTGTGAGAGATTCTATCATCCTACATCCCATTGTTACCTTTTTAGCTCATAGTCTCCCCATACCCTTTTTATCATACATGCATGCAAGCAAATCCATCCTTATACCCATGTACCTACTTGTTAATTACTTATTCTAGTAAGAATTTCGAAATCAAAGATAAAGCACAAGTTCTTACCTCTCAGGGTGAAGGCCTAGTAACTTTACTTGATAATCTTCAAAGGTTTGGGCAAGGATTGAGTGGTGACTTAGTGAGGATCACTCTCTCACTCTAGAACACTTTCTCTCACTCTAAATGTAGTAGAAAATAGCATAAGATAGTCTAATGGGGTGTTTTTAACGGAATGGGGTCGGGTTTTAAAAGTTAGAAAATAGGAGGCCCGATTCAATCTGCGATCGCATAACTGACATGCGACCCGCAAAAGTAGCCCTCAAGATTGAACATACTGCCCGGGTATGCGACCAATATGCGGTCCGCATACCTATTCTGCGGTGGCATAATGCACCACAGAACGACCCTTTGCAAAAATTCCAAGGAGGTTATGCGACGACTATGCAGCCCACATATCGATTGTGCGATCGCATAATTGGCCGCACAGTTGACCTCAAAATTAGACAACACTCTGACTCACTCTGCGGCAGATATGCGGCTCGCATTGCTGTTGTGCGGTCCCATAATGGGCCGCAGAAACACGCTCTTCTGAAAAATATTTTTCCTTAACTTTTTAATGCACAGATCAGTCCAAAAGGTCCGGACATAAATTTCTAACACATATTCTTAACTTGACACTACGAGATTGCGGGTTTTTGAGTAAAAATTTCACGGGGCATTACAAGCACTTTGAATTTGTAGCAAAAAGTAATGAGGGTACTGTTCTAGAAAAAAAAATTATTTACGGAAGTTTTGCATAAAATCAGGAGGAGATTTTTTTTTTTTTAAAAAAAGGCATGAAGTGGAGTGTAACTTATATTTGGAGGAATGGAGAAAAAGAAATGAAAACAAACATGGAAAAGGAAAAAAAAAGTTAAAAATAGTAGTACAAGATATGGAAAGGAAAGATTTAATATACGTGTGTGTTGTTTTTCTTCTTCTGTCCTCTCTTTTTTCATTGAAGTACTTTACATTTAAAGAAAAAATGATGAGAATGCTTTAGTAAAAAACTGATTTTAACGAATTTTGCATAAAATTACAAGCAAATTAAATTCAAAATTTAAGTTTAATATGGGGAGTAACCGTGGATAGGACCAAGCGGAAAGAATGAAAACCAACTAAGTAGAAAAGGAAAAAAAGAAAAGAAAAAATTACGAAAAAGGGAAAGCAAAGAATAATTAATGTACTTTGTTCTATGTATATAGTCGGCCAAAATGGGAGTCTTCAGATACTTGAAGTTTTTTTATCTTTAATTACAAAATTAATTGTAGAAAAAATATATTTATATATCACAATACATAAAGATATATATTTAGTTCATATGTTTTATTTAGACATTTTAAGTCGTTTCACTTTCTAATTTAACTCCTTTTAGCTTTCCCTGGTAGTACAATAAGTGTACTATTTTTTCGTATATTCTATGATTTATATATGGTCTTTTGAAAATCTTTGTGTCACTTTATAAAAGTGTGCAATATTAAAGAGTTTTTATGTGAAATATAACTATTTTTGAAAATTACTTTTTCTCATTTTATTGTTCTTTTAATTTGGTATACCTACTCACCATGTGAAAATAGGCTAGTATAATTCTCTTTGATGTTAGTTGTGTCTTTCATCTTTTCTAAATTATTTTTTGTGTATATATTCAAGTTAAATTATTGTATTATAGTTATGTTGTTTAGAGAGCATAAAACTCATGTCTGCCCTCATGAATAATCTTTTAAGCTTTTTTCTGATTTCTTGCTTCTTAATTATCGTATAATAATTAGTTTTAATATTTTACATTCCTCTACAAATTAGCTATCCAACCACGTGGATCATAATTAAGAAAACTTTCTATGAAAATCTAATAAAACTGAAGCAGAAACAACAACAACAACCCAGTATAATCCCATTAGTAGGGTCTGCGGAGGGTAGTGTGTACGCAGACCTTACCTCTACCCCGGGGTAGAGAGGCTGTTTCCAATAGACCCTCGGCATCCTTCCCTCCAAGAACTCCCTACCTTGCTCTTGGGGTGACTCAAACTCACAACCTCTTGGTTGGAAGTGAAGGGTGCTTACCATCAGAGCAACCCACCTTGTGAAAAAATTTGAAGAAAAAACTAATGTTTAAAACTACAAAGAAACATGGAAGATAGAAAAATGACATGACAATTTCTGCATTTCTATCCAAAATACTCAAAACACTCTTGCATGGGAGACACTAGTTATATTAAAAGTGAGAAACCCTAAATTAAAAAGTTAAATTGCTAAAATACTCTTTTACATCATTTTAATGACTTGGTTATAAAAAAAAAACTTATTCCTACGAAGAGTTGTCAAGCCAATGCTAAAAGTCACAACTATTCATTTTACCAAGCCAACAATAACAATCACAACTATTCCTTTTAAGGAGTCAGTATACATGTGCAATTGTGTATGTGGTGTGCTTCTTCTTCGTCCTTTATTTCTTAGTTTTCGTGTTCCCATTTTGGGTGATATTGTTCTCATTGCTTAACTTTACACAATTATATTTTAATGTTTATTTTGATTTACGGTAATTAAAAAATCAATATTTATATTTCCACTGATTATTTATGTCCTTACAAACTTGTGTCTTAATTATGAGTATACAGTAACCTTTTCTTTTAATGAGTATAAATATATTGGTTATTTCATGTCAATAGTTTATGGAGAATAATACCTTTTTTAGTTGGCGGTTTATCGTTGGACCTCTTTCATATATTACATTAGACTAGATGTGTGCTGCCCATGCATAGCACGGGCCCAATATTATACTAAAACAAACTCGTACAACATAGTTGAGTACAATCGCATTTCTCCATCGAATATATGTGGATATTCGGTAAGCTGAAACGTACAAAGTATGTATTTTTGTAGTGCCTCGTCTTTCTTAGTAAGAGCAATCTATATGACTATATTCTATAACCAGGCTTCAGGCTAGTAAAATGTTATCTAAGTCCCGGTTTCAAATACAACAACACATAGGAGGAGATTTAATCTCACTTACAAAGTCTTTGTACTCTGCGTTAAGGAACCCTACTTTACGTCCAAAAATCGACAAGATATCTACTACAGAATGTTTAGTTGTTTTGTATATGGCGCAGCCTTTAGCTGTATAACTGACATATTTACATGTTAATATGTGATCCATCAATGTTGAAGGTTAACAAAGTTCTGTTGTTGCACCTCGCTTGCTTGCCATAATCGATACAAATATTAGAACCCGTTGCATGATCTAACCAAGGCAGAAAATAATTCAGTACGAATTTACAGAAAGTAAAAATGAAAAATATGCGATGTGAAACTAAAAGTATGTAAGAAACAATATATATAAATTACATATTTGACTCGTTAGCCATAGTCGAGATCTTACTTTCAGTTTACAAATTAATATGCAAATTCATTCATCAACCTCTAAACTCTCATCAGCTTCTAGATAAAGAGAAAATAAGACTTATACCAGCAAGTGAATAAACCAACGCACTTAGGCAAACAAATAAAGTCAACAATTAATGTTGGATGAAGCTCATTAAAACACATTTGAAAAATATTATACAGTCAAGGAAAAATGCCTTGTAGCTAACAGCCTAAAATAATAGACAGGCTTAAAATAAAAGCCAAGGAGAAGTGCTCCTTAGACAGACTTGTAAGTCGACCAAGCACAGTGCCCTACAAATAATATTAAGAGTGCTTTCCTTAGGTTGTTGCTATCCACATTTTACCTCAGATTAGAGAGGACACAAAATCTTAAAGTCAAGCATAAAATTTTCTTTTCGGGTATTAAAAATTCCAAAAAACTTCTCAATATTATTAATTGAAAAATATAAACTGA
Organism: Nicotiana tabacum; assembly: GCF_000715075.1. NCBI lineage: Eukaryota > Viridiplantae > Streptophyta > Magnoliopsida > Solanales > Solanaceae > Nicotiana > Nicotiana tabacum. The sequence continues at coordinate 51,086,500 of NC_134087.1, read as the reverse complement.
ATTCCTATCAAATCATGGTTTGATAACCTCAAGTTTCATGACAAAAGTTCTTCTACACTGAAATACCAAGATACCTGGTGTACTACTCCTTTCTTCATTTGCAAATTTGTTCTTTATATCTAAAAATTTTAAAGTGTCGTCACGTACACACAAACATCAAAAGACTTTATTGAATATCTTAGCTTCTATGCTTAATTTCTAGCATCATATCCAGAATTTAATTAGTTTATTTTGAAATGGGGAGGGTTTTATGGGCATTGGGAGAAAGTTAAAATCTGCCGATAATAAATATTTTAGAAATCTTAAAGAATATTAATTTTTTCTGTTACAGTAAAAAATTTGATAAAATATTTATCTACAAACAAACCTATGAAAAAACTGTAGTAGACTTGAGACAGTGAAGTACTATATATTGCACCAGCACAAAGCCATAATTAAAATAATGTTTACTTTCACACGCGGAAAAAAGGAATAAATTACGCTCCAAATTTGGTTAAAGACACAAAACAAAGACACTACATGATGTCTTGCATGTAGAAGGGCGACAACATGACTAACATAACATAATTATATTAGTACAAAAGCAACAAATACGATTGAATCATTTTACTAAGCTAGCATCTTAATAATGCACAAACACATTACACAGTGCTTGTATTTCTTCGCATGCCCAGTCTCTCTTTAATTCTATTTTGTTGATTGATAGTTAAAATACACCTAGAAAATAGTTAAACTACATAGCAAGAATATGTGCATCTAGCCATTTGGGAACATAAAGTGTTTCCTAACGTAACAGTAAGGATTAGAGGAGATAGTACATATTTCTTCTTGAACTAATAAAAGTAGAAAAAGATATCCCATTTTTATTGTTGCTAAGCTTCAAAATTTACCTTAGCATCTCTTATCCTAGCATAGTTCTACAGTAATCGATATAGCAATGTCCTTGATGCCTGCAGCAAAAAATATTTCAGCTAATTACTCTTTAAAATGACCAAAGCCTTTCATGGGTCAAAAGAAAAAGGAGACTAAAAAAAGATTAAAGCTAAAGAGTACTTTAATGGAATTCAGCATATACTTGCAACTCATCTGCAAAGACCACAACCTCTCATGTCTCAAAGGTAACGGACACTTAACAGAAAAGATTCAACCTAGAGCTAACAATGAGCACTTTTCTTTTTTCTCATGATTCCCATTTCATTCCAGGATGACATGTCAATTAAACATTGCAGTAGACAAAACAAACAATTGGCTAAGTGTTAATGTTTGTCAAAAGTTATCTGGTTAACAACTCCATATGGTCAATGTTTTCAACCATGTCACTACGGTATTGGTGAACAAATTCCTACATTAACATGTTCACATTCAACATAGAGAATTAGTTCCAGAATTTGTCACATGCATGTCTAAGGAAATCAACTGAAAGTCATTATATGACATTTAATAACCCAATGAGGTTAGACTTGTAGCAAGGTATATGTCACACCTCTAGACAACATTACACCATAAGACATTTAAAGTCATGAAAGATTTCGTTAGAAAACTTGACATATTTAGCAACCTATAATATAGGTGCAATGTACAAAAAAAAGAACAAGAAAGAAAGAAAGAAAGAAAGCGAGCGAGCAAGCAATAGATGTAGTTCTAGATAAATATATTAGAACAAAAGCAAGGAACATAGCACTGATGTAGCAGGGATTGCCAGTACAATTTTTGATCGTTCTAGTAAGCCACAACATTAATAATCTAGATTTTCCAAACTAATGAAAAGATACCCATCTCTAAAATACCGGACATCACTTGTTTGGATGGTAGCATAAGGATACACTAAATGCTTTGGAAATGCAACTCTTATAAATACAAAGAATAGTTAAAAACATTTACGGGCACATTCATATAATACTAAAATATAGAAGAGCACGTGCAAACAAATATTCATATCTTTGCATAGATTACAGAAATTATGATATTCAACTATACCATTTCCATTAACTGCTCGTCATCAAAGGGGCTTACGCCTCGGCCCACGTTAAGTATAACGCGCTGCTTTTTTAAAATACTGGTTATTATTTAGTGTCGCCCACTATATGACAGAACCCATTAGTGATACGATGCATGTCTTACTGTCCTGGTGGCCTGAATTGAAATGTCGCCTAAGCAAGGCAAAATGCTGAAACTATTCTAGTTTCGAGCATGACTTTTAGTATTGTCTATGCAAGAGTGATGCATAACAAATTATAGATTGATGAGTTCCTCTGAGTAATTTTGCGTTGCTATATTGATGACATTGCCTCAGATATAGAAGCTCTTCCAAACCATTTACATAGGAAGTATGACTTTGTGATGACCCAAAAGGTCATCACTTGTTTTTAAAATGAATTCTGCGTTCTGAGACCTTAAAAACCTATTTCAGCATCACCTCGATTTGTGTGCGCAGTTCGGGCGCGTAGCCAGAAAGCTATTATGTGCAAATCTGTAAAATGTTAAAATTTTGACTTAAAATGCATTTAAATTGATTTAGGTCAACATTTTGGGTAAACGGATCCGGACCCGTAATTTGACGGTCCTGAAGGGGCCGTAGAAAAATATGGGACTTGAGCGTATGCCCGAAATCGGATTCCGAGGTCCCAAGCCCGAGAAATAAATTTTTTAAAGAAAATTATTTTCTGGAAATTTCTATGAGTTTTGGAAATGAAATGCATTTATAATTTTGGGGTGGTCATTCAGGTCACCAGGGTCAGTCTCAGTTTCCTCAGCTGTAGCACTCAGGTGAATGTTTCGAGTGTGGTGAGTATGGTCATATCAGGAGGGCTTGTCCGAGATTAGTGGGTACTCAGTCGTAGTAGCAGGGTTCCCATGCTATGGTTCAGGAACCAGGTGTTCCACAGCCCGCTCAGCCAGCTAGAGGTGGGGGTAGAGGTGCTAAAGGTGGAGGTAGAGGTGCTAGAGGTGGAGCTCAGACTGCTAGAGGTAGAGGCCAGCCAGCTGCAGGTCGTCCCAGAGATGTAATCCAGGGTGGTGGGGCCCAACCCCGATGTTATGCTCTTCCAGCCAGGCCTGAGGCTGAGGTTTCTGATGTAGTTATCACAAGTACTGTTCTGGTTTGTGGCAGAGATGCTTCAGTTTTATTTGATCCAGGGTCTACGTACTCCTATGTGTCATCTTATTTTGCACCGTATTCGGTCATGCCTAGTAATTCTTTGAGTGCTCCTGTTTATGTGTCTACACCGGTGGGTGATTCTATTGTGGTAAATCGATTCCATCGTTCTTGTATGGTAGTGATTGGGGGTCTTGAGACTCATGTAGATTTGTTGCTTCTAGACATGGTTGATTTCGATGTTATATTGGCGATGGACTGGTTATCACCTTATCATGCTATCTTGGACTGTCATGCCAAGACTGTGACCTTAGCCTTGCTGGGTTTACCTCGTTTAGAGTGGAGAGGGACTCCTAGTCATTCTTCCCGTAGTATTATCTCTTATGTGAAGGCTCGGCGTATGGTCGAGAAGGGGTGTTTGGCCTATTTTGCATATGTTCGAGATTCTAGTGTCGAGGTTCTTTTTATTGATTATGTGACTGTTGTTCGTGAGTTCTCTGAGGTATTCCCTTCAGACCTGCCGGGTATGCCACCCGATAGGGATATTGACTTCTGCATTAATTTGGCTCCGGGCACTCAGCCCATTTCTATTCTACCATATCATATTGCCCTGCTTGAGTAGAAAGTGTTGAAGGAGCAGTTGCAAGACTTGCTTGAGAAGGGTTTCATTAGACCCAGTGTTTCGCCTTAGGGTGCGACAGTGTTGTTTGTTAAGAAAAAGGATGGATCGATGAGAATGTGTATTGATTACCGGTAGTTGAACAAGGTTACAATCAAGAATAAGTATCCATTGCTAAGGATTGATGATTTGTTTGATCAGCTTCAGGGTGCCAAGGTATTTTTGAAGATTGACTTGAGATCTAGCTACCATCAGTTGAGGATTAGGGCATCTGATGTCCCTAAGACAGCTTTCCGCACTCGGTACGTACATTATGAGTTTTTGGTGATGTTATTCGGGTTGACAAATGCCCCTGCAGCTTTTATGGATTTGATGAACCAGAGTGTTCAGGCCTTATTTGGATTTGTTCGTGATAGTCTTCATTGATGGTATTTTGATTTGTTCCCGCAGCTGGGAGGAGCACGAGATGCATCTTAGAGTGGTTCTTCAGATCTTGAGGGATAGTCAGTTGTATGCTAAGTTTTCAAAGTGTGAGTTCTGGTTGAGTTCAGTTACATTCCTGGATCATGTTGTATCAGCAGAGGGTATTCAGGTTGATCCAAGAAGATTGAGGCAATCAAAAACTGGCCTAGACCAGCACCGGCTTCAGAGATTCGAAGTTTCTTGGGATTGGCAGGCTACAATCATCGGTTTGTGGAGGGGTTTTCATCCATTGCAGCCTCGATGACCAGGTTGACCCAGAAGGGTGCCCAGTTCAGGTGGTCGGACGAGTGTGAGGCGAGCTTTCAGAAGCTCAAAACAGCTTTGACTATGGCACCAGTGTTGGTTTTGCCCACAGGTTCAGGGCCATATACAGTTTATTGTGATGTATCTCGTATTGGGATTGGTGTGGTATTGATGCAGGATGGCGAGGTCATTTCTTATGCTTCACGGTAGTTGAAGATTTATGAGAAGAATTATCTGGTTCATGATTTGGAGTTAGCAGCCATTGTTCATGCGTTGAAGATTTGGAAGCATTATCTGTATGGCATCGCATATGAGGTGTTCACGGATCACAAGAGTCTGCAGTATTTGTTCAAGCATAAGGAGTTGAATTTGAGGTAGAGAAGGTGGTTGGAGCTATTAAAGGACTATGATATCGCCATCTTATATCATCCGGGAAAGGCCAACGTGGTGGCCGATGCTTTGTGTAGGAAGTCATTAGTATGGGCAGTCTTGCTTATATTCCGGTCGGTGAAAGGTTGCTTGCTTTGATATTCAAGATTTGGCCAATCAGTTCATGAGGTTGGACGTTTTTGAGCCCATTCGTGTGTTAGCTTGCATAGTCGCTCGTTCTTTTTTATTGGAGCATATCCGTGATAGGCAATATGATGATCCCCATTTGTGTGTCCTTAGAGACACGGTGCAGCATGGAGGTGCCAAGCAGGTTACCTTAGGTGATGATGGAGTTTTGAGATTGCAGGTTCGAGTTTGTGTACCTAATGTGGATGGTCTTCGAGAGTTGATTTTAGAGGAGTCTCATAGCTCCTGGTACTCTATTCACCCGGGCGCCGCAAAGATGTATCAGGATTTTCGGCAGCATTATTGGTGGCGGAGAATGAAGAAGGATACCGTTGTATATGTGGTTCGATGTTTGAATTGTCAGCAGGTTAAGTATGAGCATCAGAGGCCCGGTGGTTTGTTCCAGAAGATTGAGATTCCTGAGTGGAAGTGGGAGCGGATCAATATGGACTTCTTGTTGGACTCTCACAGACTCAGATGAAGTTCAATGTAGTGTAGGTTATTGTTGATAGGCTGACCAAGTCAGCGCATTTCATTCCTGTGGCAGTCTCCTATTCTTTCGAGAGGTTAGCTGAGATCTATATCCGGGAGATTGTTCGTCTTCATGGTGTTCCTGAGCCTATCATTTTGGATCGAGGTACGCAGTTTACCTCACATTTCTGGAGAGCAGTTCAGCGAGAGTTGAGCACACGGGTTGAGTTGAGCACATCGTTTCATCCTCAGACGGACGGGCAGTCCGAGTGGACTATTTAGATTTTGGAGGATATACTCCGAGCTTGTGTCATTTACTTTGGAGGCTCGTGGGATCAGTTTTTGCCTTTAGCAGAGTTTGCCTACAACAATAGCTACCAGTCGAGTATTCTGATGTCTCCTTATGAGGCTTTATATGGTAGGCGGTGTCGGTCTCCGGTTGGATGGTTTGAGCCGGGGGAGGCTCGGTTGTTGGGTACGGATCTGGTTTAGGATGCCTTGGACAAGGTCACGATTATTCAGTATAGGCTTCGTACAGCTCAATCCAGGCAAAAGAGTTATGCCGACCGCAAGGTTCGAGATTTGGCTTTCATGGTCGATGAGTGGGTATTGTTTCGAGTGTCGCCTATGAAGGGCGTGATGAGATTTGGAAAGAAGGGAAAGCTTAGCCCTAGATTCATTGGCCCGTTTGAGATTCTTTATCGAGTGGAAGAGGTGTCTTATAGACTTGCATTGTCGCCGAGCTTATCAGTCGTGCATCCAGTGTTTCATATGTCCATGCTTCGAAAGTATCACGGCGATCCATACCACGTATTAAATTTCAGCACTGTCCAGTTGGACAAGGACTTATCTTATGAGGAGGAGTCGGTAGTTATTCTAGACCGGAAGGTTCGTCAGTTGAGATCGAAGAGTTTTCCTTCTATTCGTGTTTACTGGAGAGGTCAGTCTGCTGAGGCATTGACCTGGGAGTCTGAGTCCGATAAGGAGCCGTTATCCCCATCTTTTCCCCGACTCATGTACTTCCTTCTTATGTCCGTTCTAGGACGAACAGTTGTTTTAGAGGTGGAGAATGTGGGTCATCACTTGTTTTTAAAATGAATTTTATGTTCCGAGGCCTTAAAAACCTTTTTCAGTATCACCTCGATTTGCGTGCGCAGTTCAGGCGCGTAGCCGGAAAGCTATTATGTGAAAATCTGTAAAAATGTTGAAATTTTGACTTAAAATGCATTTAAATTGACTTCGGTCAACATTTTGGGTAAACGGACCCGGACCCGTGATTTGACGGTCCTGGAGGGGCCGTGGAAAAATATGGAAATTGGGCGTATGCCCGAAATCAGATTCCAAGGTCTTAAGCCCGAGAAATGAATTTTTTAAAGAAAATTATTTTCTGGAAATTTTTATGAGTTTTGGAAATGAAATGCATTTAGAATTTGATGGTATCGGGCTCGTATTTTGGTTTCGGAGCCCGTTAAAGGTCTTATATGTGAAATAAGATGAGCCTGTGAAATTTGGTAAGAAACGCAGGTCGTTTGAGGTGATTCGGACCCGTAGTTGTGAAAATTTCTACTTTGAAAGTTTTGAGAATTTTCTTAGATTTCTATGTTAAATTCGTTGTTTAAGAGGTTATTTTGGTGATTTGATCGCACGGATAAGTTCGTATGATGTTTTTGAGTTAGTACGTATGTTTGGTTTGGAGCCCTGAGGGTTCGGGTGAGTTTCGGATGGGTTTCGAAAAGTTTTGAACTCATAAAAAGTTGCAGGTTTTTGGTTGTTCAGTGCCCAGAGATTTTGTTCTTCGCGTTCGTATGGCTCCACTCCCGAACGCGTAAGGCAAATCTTCCAGGTGCCAGATTTCTTCTTCACGAACGCGAAGCCTGAGATGCAAACATGAGGCTGGGGGGGGGAATACCCTTCGCGAACGCGTCCAAGCACTTGCGAACGCGTAAGGTTAAAGGCTTGGGGGAGGGTTCACATTTTGTTCTACGCGAACGCGGCCACTAGCCCGCGAACGCGAAGGCTCGAGGGGTCAAAGCTCCGCGAACGTGAGCCTAATGTCGCGAACGCAAAGGTCACTGAGGCCTAACTCATAACGAACGCGACAGGCCTATCGCGAATGCGATGAAGGCCTGTCCAGTGATTTTAAAACAGAAGCAAAACGGGACTTAATCAAAATTTCATAACTTCTTCTTCCAAACTCCAAATTGGGCGATTTTTGAAAGGGGATTTCACCACCAATTCATAGGTATGTAATCTTAGACTCATTTTCTTCAATTTCCATTAACACCCATTAGATTTCTAGGCTTAAATCATGTTTTAAGGGTAAAAAATTAGGGATTTGGGTAGAGTTAGAGCGTTTTGTATATTTGGGATTTAGACCTCTTTTTGGTGTCGAATTTTGGATCTAATTGTATATTCGGGCTCGTGGGTGAATTGGTGATCGGTTTTCGGTCCGAACCTCGTGTTTTGACCAAGCGGGCCCGGGGTCAATTTTTGACTTTTTGGGAAGAATGATGGGAAAGCTATAATTAAGCATTGAAATTGAATTGTTTAGCATTTATTGATGTTATTAAGTCAATTATGTCTCGATACAATTGATTTGGAGCCGATTTCAAAAGGAAAAGCGGTGTTTGAGGCTTGAATTGGCCGTGGAAGTTCGAGGTAAGTGTTTGATCTAACCTTAGCTTGAGGGATTAGGAGTTGTGTCCTATTTGTTACTTACTTCTTATTGAGTACGATGTATAGACATGGTAACGAGTATCTATACGTTGGTGTTGAGCATGACCGTGTGTCTTAAATTGAGATTTATTGTGTTCTTAAATAATACTACAAATGCTTAATGTGATGATTCTTTATATTGAGCAAGGATTATGATTATTCTCATGGAAATTACTTATGACTGAGTATTGGTGTTAGCTGAGGTAGTTAGATGGTGGAACTAGTTTGGTTATAGAGATTTCTCCCTTGTCGGGACGTAGTTACTTATACTGTCGAATCCCTTGCCGGGATAGTGTAGTTCTTTATTAATCCCTTGTCGGGACCCTTGTTATGATTTTTGTTGATTGTATATGTGGATCGGGTTGTGCGCCGCAACAATGATATATTTGGATCGGGTTGCATGCCGCAACAATATTATATGTGGATCGGGTTGCACGCCGCAATAATGATATACTTGGATCGGGTTGCATCCCACAACAGTATTGTTATATGTTGGGATCGGGTTACGCACCGCAACAATTAATGATATAAAGTGTTTATAGATTGGTTACAAGCTCCTTATTATTTTGTCATAGATTCTAAGCGGTCCTTATGCCTTTTCTTGTCTTACTGTTGATATTGACATACCCCGCAGCATGTACCCCTCCCATCTTTATTTGTTGTTCCTGTTTTATTTTCCGTTGTATATTATATAACTGCACAGGTTTATTTGGTAGTCTGGTCCTTGCCTCGTCACTACTTCGCCGAGGTTAGGCTAGGCACTTACCAGCACATGGGGTCGGTTGTGCTGATGCTACACTCTGCACTATGTGTAGATCCCGGAGCAGCTTTTGGACAGTAGCATTTGGGTGGTTGCCTTCAGTCATCTAGAGATCCCGAGGTAGTTCTGCAGGCGTCCGCAGGCCCGACGTTCTCTTCTATCTTATTACATATTCTGTTTTCAGTTGTTTCCGAGACAGATTGTACTTTCCTTTCAGACATTTGTTATTGTATTCATAGACAGTCCGTGATATTGTGACACCGGATTTCGAGTAGAGACGTATGTTGGCATTGTTGTACTGGCTTTAGTTATTTTATCAGATTAAGTCTTCCGCTTGATTTTATTTATCGTTAATATTTCAATGTTGATTACCTGCTAATTCAAATTGTTACAAAGGGTTAAAATAAAAGAGTTAGTGATTCTTTATTTCGTGGCTTGCCTAGCTTCTACAAGTAGGCGTCATCACAAGTCTCGAGGGTAGAAAATCTGGATTGTGACAGCCTTATTGCGTGATTTAGATAAAAGTCTGCAAGGTATTACTTATAGTTCACAACTTTATATATTATTGTGTTGCAAGTTATAGATTTAAATAAAAATGTTTGAGAAATATCATGAGACTACATACTTTAATCTCTAAACTAACCTTAAGGTGAGAATCCTAAAAATATTCATCAACATAATAAAGAAAAGTGCCACCAATTTACCACTAATTTAACCAAACAGCCTGAAGAACAGAGAAAAGTGCATAAGAGAGTCGAGAAACACTCCAATACAGAGAGATGACACTTGTAAGAAGCGTAGGAGAACTCTGAAGTTGAGCAATAAACGACTCACCAGAAAACAAGGGCTAAAAGGGATATCTCATGTGCAACGAATATTTGAAGAGAGGGACCATGAAATTCAGCAGCATTTGTCTCCCGTAAATTCAGTCTTGCTCAATACCAGATAATCTTTGCCTAATAGTAACCAGAAACTTACCAAGCAGTCTGAATTTCAATAAATTGCACAAGACCTAGAAACTACTTTGCCCTAAAGATATAAGACCTTCACTAATTTCTTTAGAATATGAAAAAAGTTAAAATGAATAATAACAACAACAATGGGGTTCAGCATGAAATCGACAAATTTGAGAAGAAGTAAAAAAGAAGAATAAATCAAGATTAAGGGTTTACCTGAAATCGCTGAGCAGATGAATGAATATATTAGGTAAAAGCTAGAGTGAGTTCTAGAGTTTGTGTCAGGCATATTAGGAAGAAAGGAAAGCAGTTTTACAGTTAAAGAATTAAATGGCAGAGCAAAATGTCATACCCTTGGTTGACCAACAAGCCTTTTCTATATAATAGAAATATGTTATTGGAAAAAGTTGATTGTCCAACATTTTGATGGTATTTTTTCTTGATTTCATTTAAAACTTAAGTAAAACCATATTTTTAAATGAAATCCGATAAAAAATATAAAGTAGAAAATCAAAACTAAGTGGAAAATACAAGCTCGACTTCCGGTGTCACTAAGTTATGAGCAAAATACTACAACTGTTCGAAATAAACAAGACTAACATAGTCTGAGAGTAGCCAACAAATACACTAAGAGAGAGATAAAGAAGGAGAAGGCGGGACCAACTCAGTAATTAACAAGTCCAAACTATGGACTGTCATGTAGTGACGAACCAAACCTCAACAGGTAATACTATTAAAATGTACAGAAAAGTAGACATGCTTGCAGTTCAAGTAAAACCTCAATAGTAAATAAACACAGTCTGAACAGTACGGAGTAATAAGCTCAGGAAATCTCTATATACCAATGAACAGATAGCATTTTCAATGTTCTGTGTGCCTCTACTCATAAGCGCTCAACCACTCGGTACTGTATATGACCATCCGGTCAAGGAAAGATCTATCCCAGAGTATATATATCACTGACCGCAGTCATCCAGTACCGAGGAAGGCCATTCTAGCCCTATGGAGAAGATCCATCTCTATGTATAAATACTTCGGACAAGATCTATGTCCAGGGAAGATCCATCCCTCAATATCATCAACTGCGCTCACTGGAGGTGTAAAGATCCGAAGGGGTTCCTTTTAGTCCAAGTGCTATAACAAGCCAACGAAGGCCTAATAAATATCTCGATGCGGCATGCAGCCCGATCCCAAACTGCCACTCAATATCAGGCTCTCGGCCTCACTCAGTCATCACTCTCTAGTCTCATACACACGGGCTAAAAATGTCGTGATACCGCCCGAACAATGATATGATGTGCCAAATAACAATAATCGAGACTGTGGTATCATATAATATGCATAAACAAGACTGAGTACACAATATCAATGAAACAAATGATATGACAGCAAGAAACAACCTTCCGGGTCACAACAGTATTGGTGTAAAGCCTTAACATGATAATTAGCATGATTTATAGCTCAATAACTTGATCACATAATTATAACACAGATATCAGTAAGAAAGAGTCACTAAGTAGTGCCATGGAATGATCCAGGCCGCGATTCTCACGGTACACGCCACATGCCCATCACTTGGCATTTGCGTCACCTCAATAGTAATCATAGAACACATAGTTCGGGGTTTCGAACCCTCAGAACCAAGTTTGGAAGTGTTACCTACTTCAAGCCAAGACAAACTCTAGCCCGCGACGCCCTTGCCTCTCGATTTGGCCTCCAAATGCCCCTAATCTAACCAAAATTAGTATATAACCATCAATATACGCTAAAGGAATGAAACTCATATGAAAATTATCAAATTAACTCAAAAATCCCTTAATTGGCCAAATCCGACCCCCGGAACCACGTCTCGGAATTTGATAAAAATCACATCACAAGAATCCCCATCCTCCTATGAGTCCATACATACCAATAACATCAAAATCAGACCTCAAATGGCCCTTCAAATCCCCAATTTAAATTCTTCAATTCCAAGCCCTAATTCCCCAGTTTTTGGCTTTAAATCCCACTAATTTCATATCTAATTAGTTAGAAATTACCATAGAATCGAGTATTGAGTTCAAAAACCTTACCTCCAAGTGTTTCGCTTCGAATCCCTCTTCAATCCTTCTCAAAAGCTTCAAAGTCGTTCAAAAATGGTGAGAAATGGGCTAAAAATCGCGAAGATGGGTTTTTATACATTTTGCCCAGGTATTTTCTTCTTCACGAATGCGGTAGCTCCCTCGCGTTCGCGAAGCACAAGCTGCATCAGACCAATATTTCCCTTCTTCGCGAAAGCGAGGGCCCACCCGCGAATGCGAAGACCAAACAGTCGACCCTACGCGAACGCGGAACGCTCCTCGCAAACGTGTAGCTTTAACTCATGAACCTTCGCGAACGCGGGACCTACATCGCGAACGCGGAGAGCAGACATGCTGACTCTCTCAACAACCCTTCGCGAATGCGAGAGCCATCTCATGAATGCGAAGAAGCATTCTCTGCAACAAAAATACCAGCAATTCTGCCAACTTTCCAAGTCCTAAAATGATCCGTTAACCACCTGAAATTTACTCGAGGCCCTCGGCACCTCAACCAAATATGCCAACACATCACATAACATCATTCAAACTTGTTCCAACCTTCGGAACGCTCCAAACAACATCAAACATCAAATTACAATCGGATTCAAGCCTAAGGATTCCAAATCTTCCGAATTCCGCAAACGATCAAAAAGTCTATCAAACCTCACCCGAATGACCTGAAATTTTTCACATACGTCACAAATGACACAACAGACCTAGTCCAATTTCTGGAATTCCATTTCGACCCCGATATCAAAATTTTCCACTGTCGACCGGAAAATGTCAAATTTCCAATTTCGCCAATTCAAGCCTAAATCTACCACGGACCTCCAAAATATATTCCGATCACGCTCCTAAGTCCTAAATCACCTAATGAAGCTATCCAAACCATCAGAATTCACATCTAAGACCTTTTTCACATAAGTCAACATCCAGTTGACTTTTCCAACTTAAGCTTACTCAAGAGAGACTAAGTGTCTCATACCTCTCCAAAACCACTTCGAACCCAAACCAACCAACCCAATACCACATAATACAGCTGAACAAGACATAAAGAAGCAAAAATGGGGAAAACAGAGTGGTAACTCATAAAACGACCAGTCGGGTCGTTGCATCCTCCCCCTCTTAAACAAACGTTCATCCTCGAACGAGTCAAGAAATATACCTGAAGCCTCAAATAGGTGAGGATATCTGCTCTGTATCTCCCGCTCGGTCTCCCAGGTAGCCCCTTCCATGGGCCGACCTCTCCACTGCACTTTTACTAAATCTATATCCTTTGATCTCAACTTTTGAACCTGACGCTCCAAAAAGCCACTGGCTCCATATCATAAGTCAAATCACCGTCCAACTGAACCGTGCTGAAATCCAAAACATGAGACGGATCGCCAATATACTTCCCGAGCATAGAAATATGAAATATCGGATGTACACTCGACAAGCTAGGTGGAAAAGCAAGCTCATAAGCCACCTCCTCAATCTTCCGAAGCACCTCAAAAGGCCCAATGAACCGAGGACTCAATTTACCCTTCTTCCCAAATCTCATAACACCCTTCATTGGTGAAACCTTCAGTAGAACCTTCTCCCCAACCATGTAAGACACATCACGGACCTTCTTGTCAGCATAACTCTTTTGTCTCGACTACACTGTACGAAGCTGCTCCTGAATCCCCTTCATTTTGTCCAAAGCATCCTGCACCAAGTCTTTACCCAAAAGCCTAGCCTCACCCGGCTCAAACCAACCAACTGGAGATCTACATCGCCTCCCATATAAAGCTTCATATGGAGCCATTTGAATACTCGACTGATAGCTGTTGTTATAAGCAAATCCGCGAGCGGTAGAAACTGATCCCATGACCCTCCAAAATCAATGACACAAGTATGCAACATGTCCTACAATATCTGAATAGTACGCTCGGATTGCCCGTCTGTCTGAGGGTGAAAAGTTGTCTCAACTCTACTTGAGTACCCAACTCTCTCTACACGGCCCTCCAGAACTGCGAAGTGAACTGAGTACCTCTATCTGAAATGATGGAAACTGGGACACCATGCAAGCGAACAATCTCTCGGATATAAATCTCTGCTAACCGCTCTGAAGAATAGGTAGTACACATAAGAATGAAGTGCGCGGACTTGGTCAAATGATCCACAATTACCCAAATGGCATCGAACTTCTTCAAAGTCCGTGGGAGCCCGACTACAAAATCCATAGTGATCCGCTCTCACTTCCACTCTGGAATATCTAACTGCTGAAGCAAGCCACCCAGTCTCTGATGCTCATATTTCACCTGTTTACAATTGAGACAGCGAGCTACAAATCCTACAATATCCTTCTTCAGTCTTCTCCACCAATAATGCTGTCTATAATCCTGATACATCTCGCGGCACCCGGATGGATGGAATATTGCAAGCTATGGGCATCCTCTAGAATCAACTCCCGAAGCCCATCTACACTGGGCACACATATCCGTCCATGCATCCTCAATACTCCATCATCACCAATAGTCATATCTCGGGTATCATTGTGCTGAACTCTGTCCTTGAGGACAAGCAAATGAGGATGATCATACTAGCGCTCTTTGATGCGATCAAACAAGGAAGACCGAGAAACCACACAAGCTAAGAACTGACTGGGCTCCGAGATATCCAACCTCACAAACTGATTGGCCAAGGCCTGAACATCAACTACAAGAGGTCTCTCACCAACAGGAATATATGCCAAGCTGCCCATACTCACCACCTTCCTACTCAGAGCATCGACCACTACATTGGCCTTCCCTGGAGGGTACAAGATAATGATATCATAATCCTTTAGCAGCTCCAACCATCTCCACTTCCTCAAATTGAGATCCTTCTGCTTGAACAAGTGCTGGAGGCTACGATGATCAGTAAACACCTTACAAGACACACCATACAGATAATGCCTCCAAATCTTCAATACGTGAACAATGGAAGCCAACTCTAGATCATGGACAGGGTAGTTCTTCTCATGAGGCTTCAACTGACGAGAAGCATAAACTATCACTCTACCCTCTTGCATCAACACACACCCAATACCAACTCTCGAAGCATCACAATACATTGTATATGAACCAAAAGCTGATGGCAAAACTAACACTAGAGTTGTGGTTAAGGCAGTCTTAAGCTTCTGAAAGCTCGCCTCACACTCATCCGACCACATGAAAGGAGCACCTTTTTGAGTCAATTTGGTCAAGGCTAATGCTATAGATGAAAATCCCTGAATGAACCGATGATAATAGCCTGCCAAACCAAGAAAGTTGCGAATATTTGTGGCGAAAGACGATCTGGGCCAACTCTAGACCGCCTCTATCTTCTTCGGATCAACCTGAATACCCTCACTGGACACTACGTGCCCCAAGAAAGCCATTGAACTGAGCCAAAACTCATACTTGGAGAACTTTGCATAAAGCTTCTCCTCCCTCAACCGTTGCAATACAACTCCCAAAAGCTCGACGTCCTCCTCCTGACTACGCGAGTACACCAGAATATCATCAATGAAAACAATCACAAACGAGTCGAGATAAGGCCGAAACACGTTGTTCATCAAATGCATGAACGATGCTAGGGTATTGGTCAACCCAAATGAAAGCACAAGGAACTCATAATGACCATATTGGGTCCTGAAGGTTGTCTTAAGAATATCGGAGTCCCTAATTTTCAACTGGTGATACCCTGAATGAAAATGGATCTTGAAGAACACCCTTGCTCCTTGAAGCTGGTCGAATAAATCATCAGTACGAGGCAAAGGATACTTGTTCTTGATTGTGACCTTGTTCAACTGCCTGTAATCAGTGCACATCCTTTTTCTTCACAAATAGAACGGGCGCACCCCACGGTGACACACTAGGCCAAAATAACCCTTTATCAAGGAGTTCCTGAAGTTGTTCCTTAAACTCCTTCAAGTCCGCTAGTGTCATACAATATGGTGGAATAGAAATAGGCTGAGTGTCCGACACCAAATCAATACCAAAGTCAATATCCTTATCCGGTGGCATGCCCGGCAGTTGTAGGAAACACATCGGGAAAATCCCTCATTACCAGAATATAATCAATACTAGGAGTCTCTACACTGACATCCCTCACAAAAGCTAAGTATGAGAGACAACCTTTCCCAACCATCCGATGGGCCTTCAGAAATGAAATCACCCTACTGGGGACAAAGTCAATCGAACCTCGCCACTCAATCTGTGGCACATCCGGCATTGCCAACATCACTATCTTAGCATGACAGTCTAATATAGCACGATATGGAGATAGCCAATCCATGCCTAATATCACATCAAAGTCCACCATACAAAGCAACAAAAGGTCCACTCGGGTCTCCAGACCACCAATAGTCATCACACACAACCGGTATACATGGTCCACAACAATAGTATAACCCACTGGAGTAGATACATGAACAAATGAAACAAGAGACTCGCGAGTCGTATCCAAATAATGAGCAAAATATGATGACACATATGAAAAAGTGAAACCAGGATCAAATAATACAGAGGAATCTATGTGGTAGACTAAGACAATACATGTAATCACTACATCTGAGCAGTAGCATATGGTCTGGCTGGAAGGGCATAGAAACGGGCCTGACCACCACCTAATCAACCTCCCCATCTAGGGCGACCCCTAGCTTACTGACCTCCATCCCGAGCTGACTAAGCGAGTGGGGAAGTAATTGGTGCTGAAGTCGAAGGCTAACTCCTCTGCTAAGATGAACCTCCCATAAGACGGGGACAAAACCTCTTAATATTACCCAAGTCTCCACACTTGAAGCAACCTCTCCCGGCAAATGGCAGTGGGGACTAAAGGGATCCCCATGCACCGGGATGCCCACTAGAAGAACTAGGCATAGATGACCCCTAAACTGATGGTGCCTCAGTCGAACTTTGAGCTGGAAGGGCACTGAGAGATGAGTGAACTTGATGTGAACTGTGAGAACCGTGGCCAGATGATCCACCACGGTGGCCCGAACGGGCTGGCTAAGCATGTCTGAACGGATGGCCTCTGCCATGCTGAAACTGGATGGCCTCTGTCGTGCTGAAACTGACCTCCAAAAGGAACACCACCAAAACTACCAGATCCCCGAGGCCTCTTGGCCTCCCTCTTATCTCGCTCCTGGTAGCGAATTGACTCTATCCTCTGGCATTGTCAACCACCTCCTCAAAAGAAGCGCCAGATACTCTCTCTCTGGTCAGAAAAATCCGAAGCTGATAAGTGAGGCCATCAACGAACCTCTTGATCCTCTCCCTATCCGTGGGAACTAGCCAGATAGCATGACGGGCCAACTCGAAAAATCTCATCTCATACTACGTCACGGTCATATCCCCCTAACGCAGTTGCTTGAATTGCTTGTGTAGCTCCTCTCTGCGGTAATGCGATACATACTTCTCTAGGAAGAGAATGGAGAACTGATGCCAAGTAAGGGGCGCTGCACCAATAGGCCTACACCTCTCATAAGCCTCCCACCAAGTGAAGTCAGCTCTAGAAAACTGAAAAGTAGTAAATAAACCCCCACTGGTCTCCAGAATACCCATTGTACGTAACCTCCTATTACACTTGTCTAAGAAACCCTGGGCATCCTCGCCTTCTGCACCACTGAAAGTCGGAGGCTGAAGTCTACCAAACCTCTCCAATCAATGTTGCTCATCATCAGGCATAACTAGAACCACATAATCCTGAGTAGGTGCAACCGGCTGGGCTGGCAGTGCCTCCGGTGTCTGCAGTTCTTGAACAACCTGCTCGGGTGTACCGGGGGCGGGAGTCTGAGTGCCTCCCCTAGCTTGAGAAGTTGTTGTTGTGGTAGAAACTGCGAACGCCTGATCAAGGCTAGTGCACACGGTCAAGATCTGAGCCAAGGTCTCCTGAAAATCCGGAATAACAATAGGCATAGCCGGTGCCTGAGCTGGTATTGCTGGAGCATCACCCGTTGGAACCTGATCATGAACTGGGGCGGGTGGTGGATCTGTAGGTGCTGCCCTAGCTGCTATACGGGCTATACCCCTGCCCTTACCACGGATTCGACCGTGTCCTTGGCCTCTAGTGGCAACTAGTGGTACTGGTGGTCGTCCGTGTTGACTGGTAGCACGTGTCCTCACCATCTGTGAGGGAATAGAATAATAGGAGTTTAGTGACCAGAATCAATAGATTCGCACGACAAGAATTAAAGAATGTGACATTTTTCCTAAAGGTTCTGCAGCCTCCCGAGGATAAGTACAGACGTCTTCGCACCGATCCGCGAGACTCTACTAAACCCGCTCATGACTCGTGAGACCTATGTAACTTAGGCTCTGATACCAATATGTCACAACCCCAAAACCGATCCGGTCGTGATGGCGCCTATCGTGAAACTAGGCCAGCCAACTGATTTCCAAATACTCCATATTTCATTTAAGACTTAAGTAAAACCATGTTATTAACAGAAATCCGATAAAAGATATAAAGTAGAAAATCAAAACAAAGCAAAAAATACAAGCCCGACCTCGGGTGTTACTAAGTCATGAGCAAAATACTACAACTGTTCGAAATAAACAAGACTAACATGGTCTGAGAGTAGCCAACAAATACTCTAAAAGGGGGATAAAGAAGGAGAAGGTGGGACTGCGATGGCCAGGCAGCTACCTCACTATCTCCAAGGAAAGTCCACCACTGAAATGATCAGCAACCGCTACCGTGACCCGAGATACCTGGATCTGCATACAAGGTGCAGGGGGTAACGTGAGTACACCAACTCAGTAAGTAACAAGTCCAAACTATGGACTGACAGGTAGTGATGAACCAAACCTCAACAGGCAATACCATTAAACTATACAGAAAAGTAGACATGTTTGCAGTTCAAGTAAAAACTCAATAGTAAATAAATGCAGTCTGAACAGTACGGAGTAATAAGCTTAGGAAATCTCTATGTACCAATGCACAAATAGCATGTTCAATGTTCTGTGTGCCTCCACTCACAAGCGCTCAACCACTCGCCATTGTATATGGCCATCCGGCCCAGGGAAGATCCATCCTGGAGTATATATATCACTGACCGCAGTCCCATCCCAAAGTATATATATCACTGACCGCAGTCATCCAATACCGAGGAAGGTCATTCCAGCCCTATGGAGAAGATCTATCTCCAGGTATAAATACTTCGGACAAGATCTATGTTCAGGGAAGATCCATCCCTCAATATCATCAATTGCGCTCACTGGGGGTGTAAAGTCTCCGGAGGGGCTCCTTTCAGCCCAAGCGCTATAACAAGCCAACGAAGGCATAATCAATATCTCGATGTGGCGTGCAGCCCGATCCCATACTGTCACTCAATATCAGGCTTTCGGCCTCACTCAGTCATCAATCTCCAGTCTCTCACACACGGGCTAAAAATGTCATGATACAGCCCAAACAATGATATGATGTGCCAAATAATAATAATCAAAACTGTGGCATGATATAATATACATGAACAGGACCGAGTACAGAATATCAATGAAACAAATGATAGACAACATGAAACGACCTCCCGGGTCTCAACAGTATTGGCGTGAAGCCTTAACATGATAATTAGCATGATTTACAGCTCAATAACTTGATCACATAATTACAGCACAGATATCAACAAGAAAGAGTCACTAAGCGGTGCCATGGAATGATCCAGGCCGCGATTTTCATGGTGCACGGCCACACACCCGTTACTTGGCATTTATGTCACCTCAATAGTAATCATAGAACACATAGTTCGGGGTTTCAAACCCTCAGAACCAAGTTTGGAAGTGTTACTTACCTCAAGCCAAGCCAAACTCTAGCCCACGACGCCCTTGCATCTCGATTCGGCCTACAAATGCCCCTAATCTAACCAAAATCAGTATATAACCATCAATATACGCTAAAGGAATAAAACCCATATGAAAATTATCAAATTAACTTTAAAATTCCAAAATTGGCCAAACCCGACTCCTGGGCCCACGTTTCAGAATTCAATAAAAATTACATCACAAGAATCATCATCCTCCCACGAGTCCATACATACCAAGAACATCAAAATCGGACCTCAAATGGCCCCTCAAATTCCCAATTTAAATTCTCCAATTATGAGCCCTAATTCCCCATTTTTTGCCTTTAAATCCCACTAATTTCATGTATAATTAGTTAGAAATTACCATAGAATCGAGTATTGAGTTCAAAAACCTTACTTCCAAGTGTTTCCCTTCGAATCCCTCTTCAATCCTTCTCAAAAAGCTTCAAAGTCGTTCAAAAATGATGAGAAATGGGCTAAAAATCGCGAAGATGGGTTTTTATACATTCTGCCCAAGTATTTTCTTCTTCGTGAACGCGGTAGCTTCCTCGCATTCGCGAAACACAAGCTGCCTCAGACCAATATTTCCTTTCTTCGCGAATGCCAGGGCCCACCCACGAACGCGAAGACCAAATAACCGACCCTACACGAATGCGGAACGCTCCTCGCGAACGCGTAGCTTTAACTCATGAACCTACGCGAATGTAGGACCTATATCGCGAACGCGAAGAACAAACCCGTTACCTCTCTCAACAATCCTTCGTGAATGCGAGAGCCATCTCGCGAACGTGAAGAAGGATTCTCTGCAACAAAAACACCAGCAATTTTGCCAACTTTCCAACTCCTAAAATGATCCATTAACCACCCGAAACTCACCCGAGGACTTCGGGACCTCAACCAAACATGCCAACACATCCCATAACATCATTCAAACTTGTTCCAACCTTCGGAACACTCCAAACAACATCAAAACATCAAATTACCATCGGATTCAAGCCTAAGGATTCCAAATCTTCCGAATTCCACAAACGATCAAAAAGTCTATTAAACCTCACCTGAATGACCTGAAATTTTTTGCACACATGTCACAAATGATACAACGGACCTACTCCAATTTCCGATTGCATTCCGACCCCGATATCTAAATTTTCACTGCCGACCGGAAAATGTCAAATTTCCAATTTCGCCAATTCAAGCCTATTTCTACCACGGACCTCCAAATACATTCCGATCATGCTCCTAAGTCTCAAATCACCTAACGAAGCTATCTGAACCATCAGAATTCACATCCAAGACCTTTTTCACATAAGTCAAGATCCAGTTGACTTTTTCAACGTAAGTTTACTCAAGAGAGACTAAGTGTCTCATACCTCTCCAAAACAACTCCGAACCCGAACCAACCAACCTGATACCATATAATACGGCCGAACAAGACATAAAAAGCAGAAATGTAAAAATGGAGCGGTAACTCATGAAACAACCGGTCGGGTCGTTACAATTCTGGATTCTCCCATTAACAAATAGTACCAAAGCAAATGTTTTCGTCTTTTTTTATGTGCCTAGGATTTGTTTTCGTTTGTGCATGTTCCTGTACATACAAAGATTAGTTGGTGGAATAAGTTTAACTAAAAAAATAGCATTATTAATTTGTTAAGTAGGATGATAAAATAGTTTAATAGCCCGTTTGGCCAAGCTACAAAAATCAGCTTATTTTGAGAAGTGCTTTTTTTAAAAGTGCTTTTTTCAAAAGTACTTTTGGTGAGAAGTAGTTTGTGTTTGGCTAATTAGTTTGAAAAGCACTTCTGAACAACAATTAGTGTTTGGCCAAGCTTTAAAAAACTGCTTCTAAGTGTATTTTTCTCAAAAGTGCTTCTCAAAAAATTGCTTTTGGAGAGAAACTACTTTTTTCTGCTTCTCCTAAAAAGCACTTTTTTTTTCTTCCAAAAGCTTGGCCAAACACCTCAATTTCTGGTCAAAAGTGCTTTTGGCCAAAAACAAAGGACTTTTGGCCAAAAAGAAGCTTGGCCAAACAGGCTATAAGTTTGGTAAATAAAACAAATATTTAATTTTGTTTTGATATTAAAAAACTACAAATGATCATTTTTATCATAATATTTCAGATATTCCTATCATCTACTCCTTGCATACATTTTTATTCAATAAATGAAAAAGGACTCATTATCCAATTCAATCCTTCATATCTACAAATGACATTATAATTCTAATATATATATATATATATATATATATATATATATATATATATATATATATGTTATGAAGCAATAAAAGAAGAAGAAGAGTATTACAGAGAAAAGTAGAGAGAGAGAGAGAGAGAGAATTCTTATTGATTTGGGATAATTTACAATAGAATAGAACCCTCTATTTATAGGGAGATGGTGACTTAGCCACCAAGTAATAAACCCTAAAATTTCTCTAAATATAGACATTCACCATAAATAAAATTCTATTTATAACACTCCCCCTTGAATTTCTATTCAATAGATAATGTGCCTCGTTAAAACCTTAATTAAAATAAAACCCAGTGGAAAAAAATTCTAGAGAAGGAAAAGAAGTACACATATCTAACAATACGTCCTTTTGTTGCCTCGTTAAAAACCTTGCAAGGAAAATCCAGTGGGACAAAATCTTGTAAGGAAAAAAGAGTACAACGCGTATTAACTCCCCTTGATGAGAGCATCAATTCACATCCTTGAGCCTTCGCATTCCAATCTTGTGCACCATCTTTCAAAGGTCATTGGTAATGATTCGATAAACAAATCAGTCATATCAACTTGTATGAATATGTTACACCTTGAAACTATCATTCTTGATAGAAATGTAATGTCTTCATATAATGTTGTGGAATAGTCTTTTTAATATCTCCATAGAGGTATTCTCGCTATCATATTATCATGCTTATAGTTATAGCAAGATACATATGTACACAAATTGCACTTAGGATGTAGTACTTCAGGACCAAGAATTGTATATGCTTTAAGCGATCTGAATCCTTCATGGATTGTCATATAAGTATAGTCATATAAGTCATTTAAATAGATTTTAGATGCATATCAAGTTTCCATGTCATACCAATATATAAAATACATAAAAGTGATTGCACACACCTATTGACTTTATACTTTTGAGTGTTTGAACAACATAGACAAAACTATATGTCTTACATATGAAACCAATTCTACTTAAATTGTTTTTCTTCCATTTGGCTAATATTTTTGTGTATGTATTCGACAGACTTAAGATCCTCATCAGCGCTATCATACATGTCGACGACGAATATTTTATATCGGTTCCAACCTCCTTATTTTTATAAAGACATAACATAGAGATCTCTTCATTCATATTTTCAGGTACCTAAACCTCTCATGAGATTTTATGAAGTGTTATGTCATGTGATCTTCTAGATCACTTGTCTCCTTTATTATGATCATTTGCTCATCTTCTTTATGAAAAAGTTTATTTGAAACCGATTTGTCTATATGCTTTAAGCGTACCATAGACTTTGTCCTTCTAGGACTTAATATGAGCATTTCCAATGAGAATATAGTTACTTTCTTTGGGTCAGCAAATGCGTATGGCATGTTTTGCAATATGTTGCAAATGAATTATCTTTTTATGAACTTCAAGTTCATATTATCTTATTCGAGGATCTAGATGTACACACAATAATTCATTCCACGAAACCTTTTCCCAATTATTTATCCAGTTTCCCCCTCATGTTAGAAAATTAACTTGTTTCTTCAACTTTGACAACCCATTTTTGTGCGTTATGGTGTTAATCAAAGTATACACCGCACATCAATAATAATAAGATGGAATTATTTGGTTCCTGACCTTGAACCACTTGTAAGGGGAGAATGTAATATACTTTGGTATATAACGTATATCAAATTGATATAGATAACTTTGTTCTCGTAAGCAATTATTTAGCTATTAAGTGGAGGCACTCAATAAATTATTCTGTTAAACCAACTTATCAAGATGAAGTATCTTGAATAAAAAAATCTGGAATATGCTCTAAATTAAATTATTGAGCAGTTACCTCGCAAATACCAGGTTGCAGGTTAATAATAATCGCACATGTAACCATCTCATAGATGCATCTTGCGTGATATACATGGCAGGTGAATGAGCCCATATTCACCTTTGATATTTCCAGCATTCATGGGATTTAATCCCAATTTTTGTTGGTCTATTAATTAATGAGAACAACATAAGAGAATTCGTATAAAATTTTCTAGCTCTTCAATATTTACCCATGTGAATTCCCTTTTGTTTTTCACATCATACTTAAATTAACATGGCTAAACCAATTATGTCAACTGAATAAATTATCAATATTAATAAAGTTCAGGTTTACATCATGACATATGCAATCATCAATAAACTCTAAGTTTATTCTGATATGGGTTTTTATATCAATAAACTTTTATTTTATTGTGGCATTCTTTTGTTTGTGTAGTACAAACTGGAGAATAAAGCGGGTAATTTTTCACATACATATTACCCCGCTACAAGTTGTAGTAATAGAAGATATTAAATCTTTCCTTTATTTATAGTCTCAATATAATCAACCGCTTTCACGTATACTTTGGAAACTGAATAAGTTTCTTTGAGACTTACTACAACACAATACCTTATTGGTAATCAATTGTGTTTCTCCAAAATAATATAATTGGCTCTTGCAGAGTTCCCAATTAATTTTGTAGTGTAAGCACGTGATTTTTGCCCTATATGAGAATTACTCCCAAAAAATTCAAAAAATAAAATGATTTTTCTTTGGTGTGCAATTTTGTGATATTTTGAATAATTATTTGTATTTGTCTGTGCATGTTTATTTGCTAAATTAATAAAAAATACAAAAATATGTTGCATTTTGCATGTAGGATTTAATTCTACAATTGTTAGTAATTAAATTTGTTTTACAAAAATTAAAAATTACAAAAATAGGCATCGTTTGCATTTTTAGCATTTAATGTCCAAATATATAATTTTATGCTTAATTATTACTTAATTGTGCGTTAATTGTTATTTGGAGTTAATTTGCTCTTTTATAACTTAATTTAGTTCTTAATAATAGTTTAAGTATTTTTATAATTTAGTTTTAAAAAAAATAAAAGAAGAAAAGAGAGCGAAAATACAAAAAATCGGAATTGGGCCTCTTCTTCAATTTCAAGCCACAGGCCCAAAAAATTGCCCAACCTTCCCTACGACCCAGTCCATTTCGAACTGGGTCGACCCAGTCCATAACCCAACACCCCTATTATTTTACAAACAAAATAAAACAAAAAAAAAACAAAAAAACCCTAAGTCATCCCCCCCCCCCACTTTTGCTTCTTCTTCTCCAAGTTTCTCCAAAGCTCATCCATGGCTTCCCCCTTAAGCTCCAGCAACTTCGTCTCCTTCGACACAAGCGCACACACCACCAAGAAGCTCATCTTCTCCATGTCAAGCTCAAAAGGCTCGTCCATGGCTGCGTCTTCGTCGTCGACCCATCGCCATGGCCATAACGCCATGTTTGTTGCTTCTTCTTGCTGCCTCTGCGTCGTCCATGGCTTCCCGAACTGCTGCTCCATTTTCTCCATAAGCTGCTGAACGCAGCAGCAGTAGACGACCAGCTGCTCCTCCGCCGTAGTTGTCGTTGCTGCTGCTCGAACTTGCTTCAACTGTGCAAGGCTGCGACTCCAGCTCCTCGCCATTGTTGCTGGCTGCAAGCTTCTGCTTCACGCTGCCATGGTCGCCACTGCTGCTGTCGTTCCAGCTCGTCCAGCTGCTCCTCATCAACGCAGGCAGCCATGGCTGCCATTGCGTCTCTTCTCTTCGAGCTGCGTCTGCTTCACGTTGCTTCGTCTTCTTCGTTTCGTCAAAGTTCGAAGGTCTTTCGTTGAGTCGAGGCCCGAACAGATTTGTTTACAATCGTTGTTCGTCGTTTCATTTCCGGTTAGTTGGTTTTGAGTCTATTTCGTTTTTATATTTTTTTTCGAAGTAAAAGTCGATAAATGTTCGATCCTTGCTTTGTTCATGTCTTTCGAATTAATTTTTAGTTTGTTCATGTGTTTTGATTGAATTAATTTTCAGATTTCAAATGGAAAGTTAATTAGTGTTTTTTCATGTTTATTTCATGTTTGTTTTGTTGTTTAGGTAAGATTTTGTTAGTTTGATGTTTGTTAGATTCAAATTGAAATTTAATTAATTGTTTCTTCAATTTGTTTCATGTGTTTATGTATTGTTAGAAATTGTTAATATTGTTAAGTTCAAGCTTAAGTTCATAATTGTTTCTTCGTCGATCTTGTTATTTGTCTAAAAAGAATTTAGTTGTGTTAAAGGAAATATATTGATTTAATCGTTTGAATCCGTCATGTTTGTTGTTTAATATTGATTTCATCCATGTTCATACTTTGTTTGTTTGATCTTGAATCCGAAATTTGTATAGTTTGATTTTTGTTTACCATTTATGATTATTTCTTGAATTTGTCTCATAATCTTGTTTAAAGTTTAATATAGGAATTGTTGGTTGTAATGTTGTTAGAGTTGATTTTAAGTTCAATATGATTGAATTTAGAAATCTAAATATACTTGTTTGTTGTTGTTGTTGAATCTGAAAATAGGATTGTTTGTTGCTAAAATATTGTTCAATCAAATTTTAGTTGTTCTTTGTTGTTCAATTTGTGTTCATTTGTTGTTGAAATGTTGTTGAAATCATGTTCATGTGATTTGTTGTTGAAATGTTGAAGAAATCATGTTCATGAAATTTGTTGTTTGAACATTGTTAGAAATTAATCATATTGTCTATATTTTGGTTAAGTTTGATTAATTGATGTGTTATAGCTGATGGGTAGTTTGGTAATTTGCAGTACGTTCAGGGGTAGTTTGGTAATTTCAGTAAGGTCGGAGGGGTAGTTTAGGAATTGTACATTTTGTAATTTTTTTATGTGAAGCATGGGGGACAAAATGAAATGGGGTGGGTTGTGATATAGTTGTTTAATATAAAGGAGGGACAAGACAAAATTTAGTAGGGGGAATCTTGTATTTATTTATGTTAGGCATGGGGGACAAAATGAAATGGGGTGGGTTGTGATATAGTTATTTAATATAAAGTAGGGACAATACAAATTTTAGTGTGGGAGAATCTTGTATTTGTTTATGTTAGGCATGGGGGACAAAATATAATGGGGTAGTGTGATATATTTATTTAATGTAATGGGGATGAGTGGGAAGATAATGAGTTTGGTAGAGAAAATGGGTTGATTTTAATTGGTTAAAAGATTTATGGAATGGGATATAAGTAGAGGTCTTGTAAAACAGAACAAAAAAAACAGACACAGACAA
Source organism: Nicotiana tabacum (assembly GCF_000715075.1). Lineage (NCBI taxonomy): Eukaryota > Viridiplantae > Streptophyta > Magnoliopsida > Solanales > Solanaceae > Nicotiana > Nicotiana tabacum. Next base: position 51,059,402 of record NC_134087.1, on the reverse strand, counting down.
AGAAGAACGAGAGAGAGAAACGAATCTGAAAATAAGAGAGAGAAAAAGGGCTGAACATTTAAGAGAGAGAAAATTCCAAAAAATATTTAAACTTTCAAAAAAAAACTAAAAAAAATCTTCTGCTTTCTTTCATTGTTTGAAATCAGAATTAATTGTTGTTTCATCAAAGCTTGAAGCTTTTGTTATTTTTTTTGGGATTACTGCTCCACTGGTTTGCAAACTCTGTTCCTGGGTTGTTACTGTTGCTGGGCTGTTGTTGCTGTGTTGTACTATTATTACTGCTGCTGATTCTCATCTTCATTTTCTTTTGCTTCCAATATCAGGTACACAACTGAAAAGCTGGTTATTGTAATCCGAATATGAAGCATGAATACGAAAAATGAAGAGTTGAAATTCTGAATTAGCTTTAATTATATTTTGATTTTTATTTGTATGTACAAATTATTTAGCTTGCAAAAAAATCAGAATCATGTAGCTATTTAATACACATAGTGGAACGTTCGACGATAGTTTAACAGTTGAACTATCTGCATATATTGCCTAAATAAATAAATGGTGTAGTAACTTCGTCGAGTCAAAAATCAAACGAATAGGCCATCTAGTAGGAACTTGGTAGAAATATTGTTTAGAGTAAATATTATTGGCTAATTTCAGCATGTAAATAAATTAAGACATTTTTTTATTTTATTTTGTAGAGACAGATTTAATAGAAAATAATGTAGGCATTTTAGGATTGTCTTTTAAAAATAAATGAGATGAGCCTCGCCCAATAAAATGCACCAATTGCGAGGCCCTCAATAAATGTTTAATTGAGTATTTAGAATTCGGGATGGACTGTTTAGTGAATTCCACGGTCTTACCCATAAATAATAATACGTTAATCGCTTTAGGCACGATGTTAATAATAATACATTCTTAAACACGGGTGCGCATTTTTGCGACCCAAATCCAAATCCCAAAACATTGAATAAAATGTGTTCCGGATTGCGGGTGCATTTCATGTGACGTAATCCAAAGACATGTTTTAAACAATGTTCACATTCTTGTAAAAATAATAATAATAACAATAAAAACGGTTAAAAGTTAAAATTGCACTATAGTTTTTGAACATGTATTAAAATCAGATATTTTAGTCATCACAACAGTTTAAGCGACCGTGCTAGAACCACGGGATTCGGGGTTGCCTAACACCTTCCCTCGGGTCAACAGAATTCCTTACTTAGAATTTCTGGTTCGCAGACTTCATTTGGAAAGTCGAATATTTTCCTCGATTCGGGATTAAATTGGTGATTTGGGACACCCTAAATCTCCCAAGTGGCGACTCTGAAATAAATAAACAAATCCCGTTTCGATTGTCCTTTAATTGGAAAAAACTCCCTACGCCCCCCGCGGGGGAGGAAAAAGGAGGTGTGACATGTAGTACCACATATTCATCAACATCCATATGATGAATATCTCTTTTAAAGAGAAAGTTATACCATTATGGTAATTGTCAAAATTATATGCAAGATTTGTTTCTTGCATCATTGTTGTCCTTTAATAATCACATTGCATAATATTTTGGCGTACAACAAGTACGTGGTCAGTGATATTCATGCCATATAATGATATTATTTTCTTATTTCATCACAAACCTCCCTCTAGAGATGAGTGTGGTATATTCACTACCACTAGCATGTTCATATTCTTCCAAGAATGAATATGTATTCATAAATCAGATGTTGTCACATTCACATCATGAATGGACCATAATCATATATATGTGCTTTATAAAATCTCATGTCAAATCGATGACAAATATTACTTTCACAGAGTGAAGAATTATTTTGAGAATCCCTATTATTTTCATTACCACAATGAGACGATTATAATTTCGTCTATTGTCACGTCTACATCCATTGATATATTTATAGTAATAATTTTATCTTCTTTCAAACGTATCATATATTGCTATCACATTCTCTTAAGGGAATGAGAATGAAGCAAATTCAATGGGACGGGTTTTCACTTCTTTGCCCACAATCATACATGAATTTGATCATGGCAAGATAGAGAAATTTTACCACTTCGAGTGGTTATAATTTCTTACAAACTCTATTCGAGTTATAATCAAAGTTTATTGTCTTTTCTTGTATTTAAAATCAAATTATAGAATTCAAGAATTTAAAAAAAAAAGAAATAAGGTAAAATACTTACCTTAAATCCAGAATTTAATCATGAAGGAAGTTCATGGATCAATTGACAATCATTATGCTCCATCCCAAAGCTTCTACTCAATAGGTTAGAGTCTCATGTTGATAACGTGTTATGAAACAATAAAAGAAGAAAAGAGTATTACAGAGAAAAGTAGAGAGAGATAATTCTTATTGATTTGGGATAATTTACAATGGAATAGAACTCTCTATTTATAGGGAGAGGGTGACTTAGCCACCAAGTAATAAACCCTAGAATTTCTCTAAATATAGACATTCACCATAAATAAAATTCTATTTATAACATATGTGTGTGTGTGTGTGTGAAGAAGACGAAGAATTTGTGCATGATGTGTTGGTTTTTTTAAGGTAAAGTGTGAAAAAAAATGGAGGAAAAAAATATATTTGAAATGATTCATTTTTGCAACCGAACTTTGTCCTTCACTGGAAAGGAAGAGAAAGATAGGTGTTCCTCAAGCAAACTTATACCTACGTCATCATTGAGTCAATTCCCTGTTTTTCTCATTTAGCCTTTTCTTTCATAAACAATAATACTCCTAATAGTTTGATCGTACATATATTAAAGTTTTGAAAGTATCTTTTCATATTTTAAAAAAAATAATGTTAACCAGTAAGAAAGGAAATTCATCTTACGAATGTTAACTTGCATACGGATTACTTATTTATTTTAAATGATTATGTTTGGACAATATTTGGTTGTAGTTTGAAAAATAAGTATTTTGCGTTTGAAGTTGGAATTATTTGACATGAATTTCACTTAGAGAAGAAGTTAGAACTTTTGTGAGGTAAATATTACATCCTTTTAGATACTCAAAGGAAACTTTTAGGTTCACATTTTTTTATTTAAAAGTAAAATTAAAAATTAGATAAAATTATAAATTAAATATTTAATTGCAAATAATGTGTGTCCAAATGCCTTTATAACTAAAGAAATTTTTAAAGCATGCATATGATAAAAGTTCAGTATATTGCAATACAAACTTTATAATAATGATATAAGATAAAGGTGCAACGCACGTTCAGAAAGACTAGTTAATTAAAAAAAAATGCAATCCTATTTGGCGCCATTTCTCCATATATAAATAGGAGTAATTTATTTTGGTAGATTTAAAGGGTAAGACAAACCAAGGACAGAACACCCCCCCCCCCCCAATATTTGTTCTTTCTTACACAAAAGTGGATCTGGAATACCAGGCAGAAAACATAGATATGTTTTATGTTTCAAATAGACTAGTGATAATGTAAATGCCCAGATAGTAGTGTCCAAATAGCTCTTTTACACAAGAACGGCAAGAACGGAAAAGGGACAAGTATATCCTTCTACTATCCAAAATAGTTTAAATATATCCTCTATTTCACTATTAGTGTATTTGTACCCCTACCGTTATATTTTTGATCGAAATTACCCTTAATTCTAACGGAGGGATACATGGCAGCTCAGGAACAAAAGGACCAATTTACACCTGGATCCAATTAAAATCCACCCTAATTTTGTACCCATACCCGACTCAATTTTCCACTTAAATCAACAAAAACCTCAAGAACATCTGATGCCAAAATTCTACAATCTTCCGGCGTCGATGCTGCTTCTGATACATCCGATGCCGAGTTCGGTTTGTTAGAAAGATTTTATTCTCCCAATTGACCCACTCTATCACAAACACAATCACAAATCACAAATTTATTTAAGTGTTGACCAACGAAGCAACATGTAAAAGGGTTTTGATTAATCGGAAAATAAAACTGTTTCCTAGTTCGATGAGGAATTTGTGATTGTGCTTTGTTAGGGGAGACCTGAGGCACAAATTTGATATAAGCAAAAGAAACTTTGGTGATAAAATAAATAAATTGAAACCCATCCTAAAGAACAAGCTTTGGATGTGGGTATGAAAATTAACTTTTGTGATTTCGAAGACAGTGATAGTTGGGTCTCAAAATTGAAGATAGGTGCCACAAGATGAGCAGTCGCACAAAAAGAAAAGGGGTCATCTTCTTCCACCGAAAGCAGCGGCAACTAAAACACTCACGAACTCCTTTTCATTTTACTCTCATTGTAACAGTTTTCTTTTTAATTCCATTAAAAAGTTTTAACTCCATTAAAGACCTCACATCATCCTAAAATACCGTGACCAAAGCTCACTCACACGCAGCGGCTCCGCCGAACCACCCCCATTTCGTCGCCGTGAAATCGATACACCACCATTGCAGCTCTTTTGGGTCTTGAATTTCCGAAATCTGAAATCGTTAATTTGTTGGAATTTTGAAAGTTGTTTGAGTTGTGAAGCTACACATTATTAAAAATCTGATTTCAATCCATTGTTGCTGTCTGAAATTAACTTAGAAACCAAAATGTTAAGAGTTTAATTTGGAGATATTCTTTTGATTTTTGTTTTTTGTCAAAACTCATAGTAATAGTAGGGAATTGAGTCGGGTTTGGGTACAAAATTCGGGTGGATTTTAATTGGATCCAGGTGTAGAAACGCGGGGTGGGTCCTTTGTTCCTAAGCTGCCACGTGTCCCTCCGCTAAAATTAAGGGTAATTTTGACCCAAAGTATAACGGTAGGGGTTCAAACATCCTGATAGTAAAACGGAGGGTAAATTTAAACAATTTTCGATAGTAGAAGAATATATCTGACCTTTTTCCGTATTAAGAACTTCCTCCACCTCAAAACTGTCCCAACATATTAACTTGCAAAAGAAGTTGCAAAGTCACGCCAAGATCGAGCTGAAACAATGTATATACTTTGAGGGAGCTTTAAACATCCATAAACTTCATCAGCAAACAACAATCTCACCCTGTAACATAATTCAACAACTGCTCGCGCAAAATCTGCACTAAAACAACTAAAGGCATTATGATCGTTCTGATTTCACAGGAAAATACACAAGAAGAGAGACAACTACCTATAATTATTTTCCCTACATTGACCTCTTCAGACATATTTCTACTGAGAACTCAAACAGACGAGAGAATCAATTCAAAATTTATTTGACTAAAGCTTATAAGTAAATTTTGTAATCAGCCTTCCATGCGATTAACTGCTGATCAAAGTGTGGTAATTGGAAAGATATTTAAGTTATAGCAACAATGAGACAACACTCACCTATGCTGCATATGTAACTTTAAGGCGCTCTTCCAAGTAGTCTCCGGCCCGAATTGGAGGGTATCTATTGAAAAATCAACAGGAAAGAACTGATATGAGACAATAAGAGATCATAATTGTCACATGCAGAAGCATCCATATGGCTTATTTATCCTGATTAGTTTCTTTACCACAAAATTCAAGTGGCCAATTTCTCAACCACAAGGAAAGAATAACGCAATCCATCTGTGAGTTCGTGCCCTGAGAATTTTTTTCTTTATTTTATCTTTTTCAGAATATAAAGTCCACATCCCCACCATTTTCCCTCTTAGTTTGGATTCTCCTTTTTTTTTTTGGGTTTCCTTTTTGGGGTTTTCCCAAATGCTAAACTACAAAGGAGTCTAGCATAATGAAATGGAATCGTATTCTGGCACCTGACAATGGTATTCGTTGCAATGAATGCCGGAAAGCAACCAAAATACTTTAATCTAAGTTTAGTATGCCAATTTAACGAGTTACCAATGAAAAGATAACAGTGTCAGTGAATAAAATGTGGAACACCATATATGAGATGGCTGGCGGTGAGGAGGGAATAGGTGTTGGCGAAACCTGAGGGCAGAGGGGCAAGGATGAAGGCCGGGGGAAAAGACGGGAATTAATTGTCTTGACCTAGGGGAAAGTAGGGGGTAGGCTAGCTTAGGAGGGGCAAAGGGCAGTACTCGAGATTGAGGAAGGAGGAAGGGGACTGCCATACACATACTCAAGAAGCGGGAGTAAGGGGAAGGCGAGAGAGAAGAAGGCTCGTGAAAAAGTTGAGGGTAGAATAGCATTTTATAGACCATTCCTTAATTGCACCCTTTAATGGAATGGAAACTCCACTGAAGGCATGAACGGTGTCAACTACTGAATCAAAATTATGAAGGAGTCAAGAATACCAAACATGAGAATAGAACGAAACATCAGAATTACCTTTCTGTTCTGGGAGAGTGGGATAATCAATTTGCATCAAGTAGGCTTAAGGGGCAGCCAGAAAACCAACTTTGGAAAGAAAAAGTTTTGGGAAAGACCAGGAATAGGAATTATGACGGAATCAAGATTACCAAATATGGGAATAGAATGACCACCAGAATCGTATTGCATTTTGTGATCATCCTACCGTATCGAACAGATCATATGAGAAAGCCTGCAGCTGCCTCTGAAGGAAAAACTTTATGACAAGAGCATAAAGGCACATCGTCAGATCTCCCAATCAAAGAAGATTATGATTCATATAAGAAATTAATTAAGTTTGCAGAATTTCACGATAGAATTTTCTTTTTACGACTTCAACATCCATGAACAATAAGAGCAAAGTCTAGGAGATGTTAAAAGGACAGAATAAAGCTTTGACCAAAGTCATCAACATATTTTCAAAATAACAGCATCAGGCTCACCACTAGCACAAAAAACTTGCAAGTACCTGGGAGGAGATGAATCACTACAGCAACTCTTCAAGCACTCCACCACACAATCTGGATTTGGCTCTAAAAAGAAAGCCATCTACATGTTGCCACCAGTATTTGGTTAGCTTAAGTTGCATAATTCTAATGCCAGCAGAATGAAGAGTCAAGAGTATATTTAGAATGCTTTGAATTGTTCATACATTATCAGATTGCATATGGCAAGAAATGAGATATATTGCATAAGCCGCAACAGAAAAAGCCAGAGACATATATTCTTTTCACTAAAACACTTTACTTCATAGGAACTTCTTACAAAGTACTTTTTAGGATATCTCATGTAAGAATATGAAAAAGAAAGATTGCGAGAATGTGTCACTTAATGCGGAATTCCTTCATAGACATTCTGTATAATATATACAACATTCCACCGAGCAGTGGAGATATTTTCCAACATACAATAGCTACCATCTGCGCTAGATCAGCTCTCTTGGGAGTTCCCTTTAATTGAAAGTTCAGAGAATACGGCTATTATTTCTCTCTCCCCACCCCACTGCTAGTAATACTTGTATCCTCCTCTCTCCACTTTCAAAGATGATAGATCCAAAACATGTCAGAACAAGGATTCAACTAATCAAACCATAAATACCAATATTTCCCAGACATGCATTGATATGAAATAAGGGGTAAAACACAAAGAGTTTGACAAGAAAAAGGAGAGCAACACATGATGAAATCTTGATTACCGAAAAACGTTCTTGCCCTGTTGGCATAACTCTATGCAACGTAGACCTACAAATGTATAATTTATGTTACTGAGAATTTGGTAAAATGAACTTTCAGCACAGAAAAAAGCAATATGAAGAAATATAACATCTCTCGACACAGAATAGGTAAAGACCCTAGGGAAGGATTATGCTGTCTTTAGATATAAAAGAGAACAGAAGAGATTTGCACTACCGAAATAAGCAGTTTGTCCATCTCTCCATCATATCTCCAATATTAACTATGAAAGTCCTGCAGAACAACAATTGGAAAGAAAATTCAGCAGTTAAGTGATGATACCATGTATTATACTACATAACCAAGCCAAAGAGAAGATTAAATATTAAACAGAGTAGAAAGGGAATGTTGGCGATGACATAGGAAAATACTGGCCGAAACATTCATGGTATAATGCTTGGAAATAAATTAGCCCCTTAATGAAGCAATTCTCAAAAACTTTTCCAAAAAGGTAAACAAGAAGGTATTTAGACTCGTTCACGGAGAGAAAGACATACAAAACACACCTACTAATAAATCTCTGACTTTATAAAGCAGTTACTTTTGAATAACAATGCCGCGAGAAGTACCTTAGTTGAAGGGATCTTGGAAATTAACAAAGAAAGATGAGAGAAGTTTTGAGGCTTTTGCCTGCTATTCTGACAATCTTCCTTCGCAATTTAAGTGAAGAAAACTTGGTCAACTCGAACATATCTGGTTCTGGTATCTCATCTACAAGGGAACAATCTAAGACTAACTCATCCAGTTGAAACAAGGTTGAATTAAATCTAGTTAAAGCAAAGGATCCTAAATTTTTCATTTCCATTTTGGATCACTAATCAACAGCAATCTGTAACCTGTAATTGTGATAGACTCAAGACCGTAGGACTGTTTTTTAAGCCGAAGGGGAAGGGCTCTTTCTTCTTCTATTTTTTTTCTTTTTTGGGTGGAAGTGGGCATCTGGGAAGAGGTCTAGGACAACTTGGCAGCCATTAGAGAATATTAAGCATGATAAAGAGCTCGTTCAACTGGTTGAGAACATTCATGACGTCACTACAGGATGCAGATAGGAAGCCCCTATACGTAGAAAAAAAAAAGGAAAAAAGAAAGATAGAAGAGAACTTCTCACATATTAAGTAGTGGGAAGCTCTCTGAAGTAGTAGACGACACTCAGGATGTGCATAAGAATGCAGATATAGGAATGTCCCTTTATCTCAACAAATTTAAGAGATGAGCTTGAAATGGATCTAAAAGGATCATTTGCAATAGAACCCCAAATCATTAAATGTGGTGAGAATATCCCATTATAGCATCAAGAAAACAGAAGACCTTTCCACATCTGAATAGAGTTTTGCAGATTGTCATCCAGCATCAGCAGATTAATCGTAATGATTGACACCTCACATTGGTTGCAACCTTCTAGAGTGGTGCACATGGACAAAAGGGAAACAGTGGAATATTGCAAAACTAGATAAATATAACAATGCTCATCATTTTCACGTTGAAACTTTTCACTCATTAGGAGAGGCTCAAATTCAATCTTGATCAGGCTTGTCTCTGACTCCAGAATACATCAATCAAAAATATCTGTATTTGAATGACCATCGAACCTACCCACTGAGGTGATGCACATCTTCCCATATCTGAGGTCGCTTAAATTTCTCCCGGCAAACCTGTTAGCTCTAGAACCAGTTAATATATGCATTCATGAGAACCAACATTTGGATAAAAGAAAAAACATTTCATATCAGACGTGCCTGAAGTCCACCAACACCATCAGTAGCTAGAAGAGTTAACATCCCATAGTCTGAATGAGCAGAAGCACCATACACCACTTGTTCAGATAATTGTAACTCACCTACAGAAAGTTTACATAAAGCATTTGATTTAATGATCAAAAGCCCCACTGTTCAATTTGCATGATTTAAATCATTTTGCCAAGCACATCGTTATCCTATAGTTTATAGGAAATTCAAGTATTGCATAAGATGCAGTTATCAAGCATGGAAACATTGACTGTGTAAAAAGGAGCAATAAGTAGTCACTTCTCCAGTTCAAGATGCGTCATTAAACAAATACGCATAATCAAAAGAAAGAACACTAACAGCACAGAAACTGCAGTCCACCCTGAAAAAACTTTTTTGCATATTCACAAGCAGCAATCAACAAAGATGTTTCCCCTTTTCACTCCCTCTTCATATCATCTTGAGGTGCAACAGCAAAACTAATATTTAGACAGGAAACAGGTACTGATCACCTATTAAAATACAGGAAGAAAAAAACTCAAAAAGATGGATGCCGTTTAAGGGACTAAACCTGGATAATGTAACAAACGAAGGAATGCATTAGGTGAGTCACATGCCCCTGCTTTGTGAAAGAAGTCCTCATCCAATTCCAATGCCAAAGCAATCAGTGAAATTAGTCTTATCCCGGCATCCCTGAGACAAGAAAGTCAAATCAACCACAAATCAAGTAACCTAGCCATCTATAAAACACTGAGCTTTTAGCAAGAAGATGAAGACCAATGATCAGAGGTGCAACTTAAACATTTAACTTTCAGTTACACAAAATTATAAGCACAGGGAACTGAGTGGTATGAAATATTTATAGGGGTTGGTGTTACAGTTGATTATATCAAGAGGAAGTTTAGGGAATAAGGAAATCTAAAATTGCTTTTAAAAAATATCAAAGTGATACTCACAAGACTCTTTTATAGTAATCCTCCATGATTGATCTCCAACATGGCAGAATTTCTGGACATTCCAAATGTAAGAAAACATCAAAGAGTCACCACATAAGTCTGGAGAAATCTGTGCTTCAAATATAAATCAGTCTCGAGGCACACGTGAATTGATGCACGAATAAACAAATCCGAGCATTTGATGGTAGTATCTTGTTACAACTTACAAGGATTATCCACCATAATAAAGACAAACAAACCCCAAGAGCCTAAGTATATTAAGGACAAGATCATGCTGTAACCTCAAATAAAGATGTAGAGAATACCTACTGCAGGCCACTGATTCAAGGTACCAACAGCCGTACTGTCTTCCAGAGGACCAATGTAGAAGCTTTCTTTTGAGTCGCCTGCACTCCAATGATGAGACAAAGATTTAAGCTACCTTCTGTCTTACCATCCCCAAATGCAGATCACAACTCGCAAATGTAACTAACAAAAGCCTACTGAAGAAAAGTGGCATAAGAGGAAAGTCTATACACGAAAAACATTTGTTAGGCAAAGAGATAGCCTTTAGGTAAACAAGACCTTGGATAGGACAAATGTAGCTTAATCTATGCTTATACCTAATGAAATTAACTGATTTACCACATGGTTGAGACCAACTCAACCAAATTGTTTTAATCATGTTGTAAATTCAGCAGCAAAATTAATTTTTGTACAGAATTTCAGCCGTCTGCTATGCAGCAGCTAACGTTCTGTGTCAATGCAAACAACAAAAACATCTCCATAGAATGTTCAGATCAGATCAATAGACATTCCTCTTTTAGATAAATTTTATCACCTTAATTAATATGCATTCTTACCTCAACCAGTGACTAGTGCTCTCATGTTAGTGCTAAATTAACTTGGTTTTGTGCAAACGCCGAGGGCATGAAAAAGCAAAACTACCTTGGGTACCAGAAGAGGGATCGAGATTCTCAGCATAAAGGGGAGTATAACCTCTGTTGTTCCTCCGTACCAGTTTCATCTTCTCTTCAACTGGCAGAGAGAAATACGTTTTGCTGTGTTCAAGCACTTTCTTAAACAGCTTTTCCTCTACCCCATGGTTTATAAGGTAAAAGAAACCAACTTCAACACATGCCTACACCAAAACAATTCACAATGGATTGAGTAACTGGCCTTATAATTCAAGATCAAAAATTTAGTAAAAGAGTCCAATTACGTTGGTTTTGAGATAATAAAGAAAAAGAGAGACCTGACGAATTGCACGAGCGGTGGAAACACGATCAGGGGAAATAAGGTCGATAATGGGTAGTTGAAGTGATTCTGCCATTATAACTACTCTTACAATGTTTTGTTGGTCCGTCCAAAAATTGAATGGCTTTTCTCCGGTAAAAATTACGACACTACAAGAAGCAGACCGTCAGTCCAAAAAATCAAAACCACCTCTAGTTTTTCAATTTGTGACCATTTCTGATGACTTCGTTTCGATTTGTGGGTCAACGTTTGTAAGAAAAGATTGTTTATGTTTTAAGTTGAAACAAAAGAAGTAAGTGTTTGGATAGTTGTAGTCTTTAGCAAACCACGAGAGGAAAATTTTTACTTTGGTATCTTTGCTCGCTTCCGTGCTACCTTCCGTGACTAGCATCAATATATTACACGCAGCAATCATATTTTGACATGTGTTTTTCTTATTTAACTGTTTATATTTTCTTTTTTTCACTATTTATTTTAAAATTATATTTTATTTTATTTTATTTTCCTTTTAAAAATAAGGTACTGGTAAAGTTATTGACATGTGACAAAGAGGTCACGGGTTCGAGCCGTGAAAACAACCTCTCGCAGAAAAGTAAAGTAAATAGACCCTTATGGTCCGGTCCTTTTCGAACCCCGCACATAGCGGGAGTTTAATGCACCGGCCTGCCCTTTTTTTCTTTTCTTCTTCTCCGTTTCGATCTCTGAAACTCCATCAATGGCAGATGGATATTTATCAAGTTTCAGTCATTCAAATCAATATAACCTCAAATTTTAGCATCGAATATCAAATCCCACAAGGTTTGAATAGCCAATCATATTTAAATATGAGGATTCAAATCATCGGTAACGGACTTTCGAAGAACCCGCAATGAAGTTCAAAATTTGCGTTTAAATCCTAAAAATAAAATAAAAAATCCGTAAGCAACCCGAATTTGCACTCCAAATTTGATTTTTGGACTTTAAAAAGAGGTACCACAATTTCCTTCGATAATTTAAGTTCGATTCTTCAAAACCCATCATTTCGTTCGTCGGCTTCAGTCCTTTTCGTAATCAAGGATATTGAAATAGTTGTTGCGGAAGCCAAATGTATATGGTGTGAATGAGTCACAACTATTATACAAAAAATTATGACAGCAACCAAATAATAAATAAGACAATAAAGCAACAATAAAAGGAATACCAGAATTTATGAGGTTCGGCCAATTTTGCCTACTTCCTCGGACACAACCAATATTTTATTCCGCTCCAAAAATACAAGTGAAATAATACTAAAGAGAGAAGATACAAATGCCTTAAGAAGATAAGAAGGCAAATGAGAGGTGTGTTTAAATCCTAAACATTAGGCCTTCTTTTATAGGGAGAAATTCTTCCAAAATTAAGTCTCCCACCGATGTGGGAGTTTGCCATTTTCAACAAATCTCCACCTTGGCAAATTTTCACATCTTTAATTTTCTCTCGGTAACAATTTTTGGTTGTGTCTTCATTTTCAATCTTCAGTGTTCAACAATGTTGATCAAATCCAAACAATGTTGAAACTTGACCGCAGTCACCACTTTTGTCACCATATCAGCAGGATTCTCTGTAGTATGAATTTTCTTCACCGTGATCCACCTTCTTCTATGATTTCTCGTACGAAATGATACCGAACATCAATGTGCTTCGTCCTTGCATGATAAACTTGGTTCTTCGCTAATTGAATAGCACTTTGACTATCACAAAAAATTGTGATACTTTTTTGTTCAACACCAAGCTCTTTTAGCAACCCCTGAAGCCAAATTGCCTCTTTCACAGCCTCTGTAATAGCCATGTACTCCTCCTCTGTTGTAGACAAAGCAACTGTTGACTGCAAAGTAGACTTCCAACTAACTGGTGCCTTTGCAAAAGTAAACACATAACCAGTAGTTGATCTTCGTTTGTCCAGATCACCCGCAAAATCTGAGTCACAATATCCAACTACAAACTGATTGCCTTCCTGCTCAAAAACTAACCCAACATCTATAGTATTGTGAATATACCGCAGAATCCACTTCACAACTTGCCAATGCTCCTTTCCTGGATTATGCATATATCTGCTAATAACACCAGCAGCTTGTGAAATGTCAGGTCTCGTACAGACCATTGCATACATCAAGCTACCAACAACATTTGTTTATGGTACCCTTGACATATACTCCTGTTCAGCTTCATCTTTTGGCGACATAGTAGTACTTAGCTTAAAATGGGGAGTAAGTGGAGTACTAACCGGCTTAGTCTTCTCATCTATGCCAAAACGCTGCAGTACTCTCTTCAAATATTCTTTCTGAGATAAACAGAGTTTCTTTGAACGTCTATCTCTTATTATCTCTATGCCAAGAATTTTCTTTGCCTCACCTAGATCCTTCATCTCGAACTCCTTCTTCAGTTGAATCTTCAACTTATCAATTTCTTCTGAATTCTCAAAAGCTATCAACATATCACTAACATATAGGAGAAGATATACAAAGGAACCATCTTTAAGCTTGCACAAATACACACAATAATCGTATTTGCTTTTCTTGTACCATTGCCGCAACATAAACTTGTCAAATCTTTTGTACCATTGTCTAGAAGATTGTTTCAATCCGTACAACGATTTTTTAAGTTTGCACACCATATTTTCCTTTCCAGCAACTTTGAATCCTTCTGGCTGAGTCATGTAGATTTCCTCCTCCAAGTTTCCATGTAAAAATGCAGTTTTTACATCCATCTGAACTAGTTCCAAATTCAACTGTGCTACCAAAGTCAACATAATTCTAATGGAGGAATGTTTTACAACTGGAGAAAATATTTTATTGTAATCAATTCCCTCCTTTTGAGCATATCTTTTGGCCACCAATCTTGCTTTGTAGCGAACATCTTCTTGGTTAGGAAATTCTTCTTTCTTTGCAAATACCCATTTGCACCCAATTGCTTTCTTTCCCTTCGGGAGATTGGCCAATCTCCATGTATGATTCTGATGAAGGGACTGTATTTCATCATTCATGGCAATCCTCCACTTATCTTCTTCTGAACTTTGGACTGCGTCTTTATAAGTGGTAGGAACATCATCAGCTACAATTGAGGCGGCACAAGCAACCGTCTCTATAAGACGAACAGGTTTTGTTATTGTCCTTTTTGGCCTGCTAGTTGCAATTGATTCAAGTTGTTGTTGAGGTTCCTGAGTTGGAATCTCGCTCTCTACTAGCTCTTCTTCCAGAGGATAATCTTCATTTGTTTCCTCCTCTGCTTCTTGTGTAGGAAAAATAAATTTTCCCTCAAACTCCACTTGCTTAGAAGCACCCTCATTTTGTTTGGTATCTTCTGTTACCTTATTTACCATAGCAGATTCATCAAAGGTAACATCCCTGCTGAATATTACTTTCTATGTCATAGGACACCATAAGCGATATCCTTTGACTCCAGAAGTAATCCACATAAAAATAGCCTTCTTTGCCCTTGGATCCAATTTTGACTCTGTCACATGATAATATGCAGTTGAGCCAAATACGTGCAAAGAGTCATAATCTACAGCAGGCTTTCCATACCATTTTTCAAATGGTGTCTTGCCATCAATAGCAGTAGATGGTAGACGATTAATGAGGTGGCATGCATATGTAACTGCCTCAGCCCAAAATTCTTTGCCCAAGCCAGCATTGGATACCATACATTGTACCTTCTCCAGCAAGGTCTGGTTCATACGTTCTGCCACTCTATTCTGTTGTGGTGTATGTCTAACAGTGAAGTGTCGGACGATGCCATCATTTTCACAGACCTTATTGAAATAATCATTTTTGTATTCACCTTCATTGTCCGTGAGAATACACTTGATCCTCCTGCCTGTTTGATTCTCCACCATCGTCTTCCATTTGAGAAAAATTCCCAACACTTCATCTTTGCTCTTCATTGTATACACCCATACTTTTCGGGAAAAATCATCAACAAAGGTTACAAAATAGTGCTTCCCACCCAATGAAGGTGTTTTGGAAGGACCCCAAACATCAGAGTGTACATAATCTAAAATGCCTTTAGTATTATGGATTGTTGTACCAAATTTAACCCTTGTTTGTTTCCCTTTGACACAATGCTTGCAAAACTCCAAGTTGCAAGCCTTTACTCCTTTTAACAATCCTTGATCTGATAAAGTTTTCAAGGATTTTCTTCCAGCATGTCCCAAGCGCATGTGCCATAGCCTGGTTGCTTCTGCCTCTTTTTCGTCACTGGATGTTACTGTCGCTGTCCCAATAACTGTACTACCACGATAACGGTACATGTTATTGTTCTTCCGATTGGCCTTCATTACCACTAGTGCACCAGAGCATACTCTCATCACTCCATTTTCTGCAATGATTTTGAACCCTTTTGATTCTAGGGCTCCCACAGAGATGAGATTTTTCTTCAAACCCGGTACATATAGAATATCTATTAATGTTCTGATCATGGTTCCTTAATCGTATTGAACCAATGTCATATGAGGTAAGAGGGCTGTTATCTGCTGTGTGGATGACTCCATATTCTCCTTCTTGAAAATCCACGAACCAGTCCCTGCAGGGACACATATGATAGCTACAAGCCGAGTCCATCAACCATATGTCTGATAATGTTGATGGCTCTGTTGTAACTAATGAGAAGTCTGAATCATCACCATCAGCTACATTTGAATCCATAATGGCCTTTACATTATTATGTTTGGCCTTATTCTTCAACTCCGGACAGTCTTTCTTCCAGTGCCCCTTTTCTCGACAAAAGGCACATTCATCTTTGCTGGGTCTAAATCTTGACTTGGATCTTCCTTTCTTTGTCCTCGTTTGATTTTGAGGACGACCCCTCACAACCAGTGCTTCTCCTTCTCCGCCCTTCTGTTTATCTCCCTTTCTTTGTTCATAGTTGTACAAAGCCGAACAAACTTCTCTGAGAGAAATTTCGTCATTTCCATGGAGTAGAGTAGTTTCAAGGTGCTCGTACTCATTAGGAAGTGACCCCAACAACATCAAGGCCAAGTCACCATCATCAAAAGTTGCATCCATATTTTGCAAATCTGTGACAAACTTATTGAAACTGGTGATATGTTCATTTATCGTGGTACCGGGAACATAGGTGAAGCGAAACAGTCTCTTCTTCATGTACAATTTATTTTGACTGTTTTTCTTCAAAAATTTATCCTCCAGTGCTTTCTATAATTTACTTGCAGAAGTTTCCTTTGTGTATGGATATTTCTACTCTCTAGCAAGGTAGGATCGAATGGTACCGCAAGCAACACAATTGATAATTCTCCAATCTTCTTCTCCAATAACATCTGGTCTTTTTTCTTCAATGGCAAGATCTAGCCTTGTTGAAAAAGGACGTCTAGAACCTCACCTTGCCACATCCCAAAATGTCCTGACCCGTCAAAAATTTCTACCGCAAATTGTACATTTGACACAATTCTTGTCATAAGCGAAGATGCCAATGATGACGTATTGTTGACACTTGATGTAGATTCTTCTTGTTTATTGTCTCCCATCTTTGACACAAATATTATTTAATAATTGACAACACAAATCAAGATTATTTCTTTTCTGGTGTGGAAGATCAGACTAAGCTGCAACCACAGAGCATACTCAGACAGAACCTTGACTCAGTTACCAAGATAAATCTTTTCTGATGTGGAAGATCAGACTATGCAGAGCCAAGGTACTGTCTAAGTATGCTCTGTGGTTGCAGCATAGTCTGATCTTCCACATCAGAAAAGATTTATCTTGGTAACTGAGTCAATGTTCTGTCTGAGTATGCTCTGTGGTTGCAGCTTAGTCTGATCTTCCACACCAGAAAGGAAATAATTTTGATTTATGTCGTCAGCTATTAAATAATATTTGTGTCAAAGATGGGAAACAATAAACAAGAATAATCTACATCAAGTGTCAACAATATGTCATCATTGGCATCTTCGCTTATGACAAGAATTGTGTCAAATGCAAAATTTGCGGTAGAAATTTTTGACGGGTCAGGACATTTTGGGATGTGGTAAGCCGGGGTTCTAGACGTCCTTTTTCAACAATAGTAATCTCAAACAAAGACTAATGGAGCTACAACTAAGAAGAAGAAAGAGAGATGGAGAAGAAAGAAACCTGAAAATGGAGAAATAACCAGAAAGTGGGAACAGAGGAAAAAGAAAAAGTAAAGGAAAAAATAAGAAAAATGGAGAAATAACCAGAATTTGGGCAAATTTTTACTTCCACGTGCATTGATTGCATGCAAAATACTAAAGGTGCCCCGTCATCTCTAAGGGAGATAGTTATTATTCTTTGAACAAATATAAGAAGGTCATAGAACGCTCGCAAAGTTTGAGGGTGTAACTGAAAAAGTAAAATAACCCTAGAGAATAATTATGTATTATCCCAAATTTTTTGCATTAAGAGAATCTGCTTTCAAGGAATCTTACTGCAATCACCGATCTTACCAAACTACAGTATAATTTTTTTTAACACCTAGCCGAGTAATTGACAAGATTGTGAACTCAATAGCTGTTTTGTTCAGTCGAAGCATATACTCCCTCCGGTCCACCATAAGTAACCAATTTGGGCACGTTCATTAAGTAAATACTAAATTCTAAAAATAGTTAGTGTGACTAAAATACCCTTAACTAAATATTGCAGCATAATTTAATGTGAGGAGTAAAAGACTTTTTAGGGATACGTACATAAGGGTAATTTAAAAAAAAACAAATTGAATATTTTCTTGATTATATAAATGGACACTTATTTTGGACCAGAATAAAAAAGATCACTTATTGTGGACCGGAGGGAGTAGCATTTTTGGGACCTCAAAATTTGTCAGAAATACTACCCGTTTTTCCGATTTTTTTTTCAAACAACTTATTTGTCCATGAAATTTTACAAGTTTTTTGAAAAACTTTCGAAAATGAATATTTCAGAAACCAAAAAGTGATTGAGATGCATGTCCAAATATCAGTTTTCAACTCAACTCCAAATACTACTTTTTTTTCAAAAATTACAATTTTTATGTCCAAAGCATACTAAATTTTATCACAAAGAATTCGGAAACTTGAAGAAAGATTCCAGGGACTATGCCAGGAGCAGCATGTGTTTATTATTGCACGTGTCACACTTCATATTCACAAAAGGTTTAAACTAATCAGGAAAAGAGGGGAAAAAAACAGACAAGAGACGCTTATTTACTGTTAAGGCGAGTCCATCACATCATTGTAGAATATCATCCTTAACGATGAACCAATTAGTGACTGAAACAAATCAGAAAGTTTTCAATTCGATGTCGTCAACTGAACCAGGATGGGGGGATACACAAATTGTAGAATATCAACACTCGTTTATGCTAATCTAATGAATACATAACGTGTACCTACACATACATTGTTATCACTAAACCATAGTTAATATATACATATTCTCACTTCTATATATCATTTAAGCATAGTAAGTTAATATAGTCTTGTGTATACGAGAAGTTAGAGATCTGGCATCTATCATTGCCATTACAGCAATCTTTTTAGCTTTTCTCCCATTGATGACAAATACCATAAGTTCATCTGTGAGACTGTGACTTTCACAAAAGGAGAATCTCATGAAGAGGCATCTCTAACTAATAAGTTATAACAATGCACACACACAAGTGTGTGTGTGTGTGTGAGAGAGAGAGATTGCACAAAGGGGTATTTGTTATTAGAATTAAGATTTGCCGCCACATATTTTGCATGAAATCTTGGAATAATATAAATATATAAGACGAAGCTGACTGCATGTTGTAAATGCTGAGAAGCATAACAATCTCATACTGAGGAAAAAATCACTCCATCTTCAAGTGTTCATTGGCCTGAAAACAAAAACGTGAAGAACTCAGATTATTCTCTTTAAACCAAACAATTCCATGTCCCCTTCCCACACCCTCAACGACAAATAAGAAAAGATTGATTTTGGGGGGTTCGGGGTTGGTTGGGGGGGGGGGGGGTTCAAAGGTAAACTCTGAGAGGATTGGTGTGATCAGTTGGACATTCATCAGCATATTAAAGTGTACCCTAAATTATGGTTAAATACCAAAGAGATACACCACTACTACAACAGTAGGGAAACCTTACGAAAGCAATTCAAAATTTCTCATATTTTGCATCTTTAAAGGAGATTTGAGTTATCCAACTTCTAAACACAAGATATACGATAAGACAAAATTTGTTTTGTTTCTACTAATTTAGTAGAGAGACAGGTTCAGGGGTGACATGCAAAAAGAGCAAGGTTGGTTTCTGAAAGCAGAGAAGATTAGCATTCCCAGCTATATAAATGTTATACATACCATAGTTTTGATGCACCTTTGTGAATTTATGGATGGCTTTTATGAGGGACCCAAATTTCATGGACTTCAAGGGCCCCATATGTCTGCAACCATAAATGAATATGAACTCAGATCCAAAACCCTTTTGTAACATGTCCTAAAAATAGTGCATGCTCCAGAAACATTAGCAAGTTGCTAATTATTAAAAAAAAGAAATTCTAACCAAGATTTGACCACAAGTGAAAAAGAAGAAGAATCAATTCAAATATGGACTAGCTTCATACTAGGAATACAAATTTAAGAGAATCTTGTAGTATCCCTTATGTTATTTAGTGACTCCAGATAATCAACAATAAAAATTTCATAATAGATGCATGGCGCGCTGTCACTGTTCAAGACTATACCACAGTGGCAGTACCTTGATAGAATCAAATCAAATGAGCTGAAGCATTATCTAGAGAGTACATCATGCCACAGATAAGCAAAAAATGGCTAAGTGTTTCAGCAGGAGTTTACTTACACAATCTCAGTGTATCGGATTCTCCATGCTGGGAACCCCATGTGACATCTCACAGGACCATAAACTAATAAAAGATCAGGCTCTCGTCCCCCATAACCTGCAGGATTGATAATTTATTCACCTTTATAGAAAGCTATTGTTTAAGTAAAGATGAAACATATTGATGAATACATCAGGCAAACAGGGGGAAGGAAGATAAATCGACAGACCTGCTGCTTGTAGAGCCTCAGACATGTCAGACTCTGTAATATTCGGTTTTCCTGGTTTAGTGCTGGCGTAATGCTTGACAAAAAGTAAATTAGCTGCTTTGGCCACGGCAGGTTTTGAATCAGCAAAAGAGACAAACTCCAGATCTACATGCTTGTGGCACAGAAGGGTATCGGCAAAAGAAACATAAAACTGTCATTAGTGCAATATTATGTAGATTTAACTTTAAGCTGAGACCCGGACGGCATTTGCCATTAAATCATTTAAACCTCATTATTCCACAGTTTTCATTTGATTTTATCACTTAGTTTGTTTTTGGCTCTTTTCACTTTGTATCCAGTATTTCTAGGTGTGCTTGGCTCTTTATCACTTCTCATTCAATCTTTCAGGTCTCTGCACTCCTCCCTTTTCATTTGTAAGATATTTATTTATAAAACTGGTTGCAAAGAGCAAAATTTTAAAAAAAGCAAAAATGACAATTGTAACTGGAACAAAGTTAGATGTCAATCACATAGAACCTACTCGAAAAAATTAACTTTCTTATGTACCAATAATCTCTTCCCCTCCACCCCCTTAACCTCACCCCATATAACAAAAAAGAGGAAAAGAACATAAACATTATATAGAGAAAAAGTGACGAGAAAATCTTAACTTATTTTGTTTATCATTTCTCATTCTTCTTTTCACGATCCAGGTTCACAGTCCATCATAATTGTGAAAATAGCACTGGTGACAATTCATGTGTTTAAAGTTGCTTCAGATTAGCATTCGGTAAAAAAGAAGAGAAATATAATTCGAAAGAAAATATTGGTCACTGTCCTAGGCACGTCAGAATATTAGGATTTAACAGACACCCTATAACTTAGAGAAACTAAAATATACTGAATGACGAGAAAGGATCTTTTGAGGGTCTTCTGTTTTTTCTCCGACTTTCCTATTTTAAGTGACATAATGAAAACTAGAGGTGGATAAAATATTCTCAGTAGGTTATCATTATTGAGCTAGTTAGAGATATCTTTAAACATAATATTTTCTAGATCCAGAAAATGTAAGAAATATATGTCATTGTAAAGGTAAAAATATTGGGCACTCCTCCCCCTTCCCAGAGCATTGCCTGTGTGCTTTTCGAGAGTCAACAGTCTAATGTTCTGAAATGAGAAAATCTCAACTCTTGTCCATTTTTAATTCCATAGCTGTCAAATTATTTGCAGAATTCAAGAAAATCATGGGAGGGAGTAAAGTTTACTATCTTCCATTAATCAGATTCCTCGCAGATATAATTTCTGACAGTAAGTCAATTTTTTCGGTATAATCTAGCTAGAGAGCATGTCACATAGATTTGCAGATGCCTTAATTTCCAACAAGAATCACGCTTCACTTGAATATATCAGGACTTAAAAGAAAAGAAATGAAAGTAAAGGTAAATGTGTACCAAAATGTAAAAAGTACCATAACCCATAAGTCCAAAACTATGCAGGAACTTGACAATACCTCAGGCAAGGTTCCATGATCCGATCCTTCTATGATGGATTCCTGGGACTTGTTCAATCCTTCTATAATGGCTTCCTGGGAATTTTTCAGCACTCCTACAATAAGCAACGGCTGTGGGAATCATATTTTTAGCAGAGTCTTGTAGATGCATCATAAAGCACTCGAACAAGCTGGTGATAACTTTTTGACGACCTTACCTTCTCTATCATAGAGGCAGATGCTTTTTATACCAATAGATGCAAGCCAATGCAATAATTCAAGAACTTTTGAAGTTTGGCGAGCTTCTTCGCTTTCAATCACAACAGCCAGGTATCGCACTTTATTAATGTTAATGGCATTGTAACTCTTTAGCAGCCGGCTAGAAATGAGGGTACTCTCCACTTTATGAGCTATACCCAATACAGAGTACCAAACATTGATGATCAAGTGTAGGATAAGCCAGATCAAATGAAGACCAAGGTTACCACACTGAAAAAGATGTCCAAAACCAAAAGTAAGCTAACTGCTAATATATAGATTTTAAGAAAAATGAATATTATGCTCCTCTAAACAAAGAAGGAATCTTTAAACCTATGTTGCCTAGACTCTCCAAGGATACTCCAAAAATACACTATTTTGGAGGATCCGATACGCACCCGGCGACATTTTCGAAGAGCCCTTGCAAGATAGCTTTAAACTACAATCCCCTTAAAGCTGATAGCCTAATCACCCAAGAGGCTAAAAGAGTGATTGAGGAAAGGGACTTCTACTTTATCAGCGTTTATTACTTAGAGAGCTGAAAAGCATGATGAATAACTTTTTATTCATAGCATTCTTCATTGCTTACAGGAAGAAACTGCAAACGATGGTTGGGCAGTGTTGAGTCCTTAGTAAATGAATTAGATTCAGCCATAAGGAGATTGATACATTTCATCTCTTTCATGTTTTACTGCTCGCTCTCAATGAACTTGAATGAGCTACATTGTAAAACAAGGTATCGGTTCAGTGTGACCAAAGATACTCAAAAATTAAACTCAATCCGGTAGAAGCTCAAATGTTCCGAACACCCCTTCATGGAGCATTTGACTTTGGGGTTTCTGGGAGGGGGAGAGAGGGGGGGGGATATAATGATGGATAATGTAGGATCTTAAATCAACTTTTTACCACCAAAAATCAAATCAAATTTTCACAATATAACTCATTCATTGAGGGTTCGTAGGAAGCACTACATATCGTTGAAGGTATCCAGGTGAACTTTTAGTATGACTATCTCAAATTGACCTCCCTTTGAAATGTCTAGTACAATCAAGATTCTTATACTTATATTGAGCTAGAATTAAAAAAAAATACAGACTCAACACAATTATTTGCCAAGAGATACCTTGAATCAATATCAACGGGACAGGAACATTAACCAAAATTACGATGGCTTACCACAGATGTCCAGCTTAGAATCTTCTGCACCTCATTCCCTAGATCCATTGATCTGCAAATACTTCAAGCAAAAACAGGTGAAAATAAATAAATACCTCCAATTTCCCCCACAAACTAGTAATAGTAATTACCAACAATCACACATACAAGAAAAGATAAAGCAAAACTTAGTACTATCTGACATTAATTAAGCCAAACAAGAAAGCACCATAACAAGATGCAAAGCAACAAACTTTAGCAATTTGGGAGTGAGAAGCTCAAAAAGAACCTAACTTTGAATTATTTTTCCTCCAATAAAATAAACCCGGATGATACAAATTAATGAAAAGGGGAACTGAAATCCGAAAAAGTTTAACAGAAAGGAAAAAAACAGTGAGCAGCATAACACTTTAAAGAAAAAGGGATCCAAAGAAGAGATGAAACAGTCGCCAATGAAGACGAAAAGTAAATAAAAATTTTTGGAGAAAGAAGAGAGATATTTTAGAGGGCAATGAGAATAATACCTATATTTGGTCCTAATTTGAGGGAAGTAATGGGTGCATGATTTGATCTCAGTTCAGTTCTACCCAGAGAAACAGAAATACGTTGTTGCGGTCGCGGGAGCTTCGTCTGCCTCTCTCTAACTTGATGATGAAATTTGTACACGTGACGCAATCATCTAATTATTCAACCAATGCACGCGCACTGCTTCTCACTTGTCTCTCCCACTTCTTTTAGTTTTGTGGACAAAAGAAAAAACGTTCGAAATGTCCCTTAAATTCATCCCTCTTCCCTAATGTATAAGATGTGAAAACCAATTTTAAGCCTGCCACTTAAAAAATACTTACATTTAAGAATTAGTCAATTCACCTGACTAATTATTTTAAATTTTTGTATCCTCAAATTTTGAGCTACTACTTAAAATTGAGGACTTAAATTCAGGACAAAGGGTGTGTTTGGTATTAAGAAAAATATTTTTCAATTTTTTCATGTTTGGTTGGCTTAAATGTTTTGGAAAATATTTTTCTCATGAAATATTTTCCTTATCAAAAGAAGGGAAAATATTTTCCAAAACTCTTTTTCAACCTTCCCTACTCTATTCCTTATCCCCACCCCACATCTGCACCTACCACCCATACCCCGACCTACCCCCTCCCACCCTCATCCTAAACAGAAATACTATTAATAGTACTTTCTTTTCATGTTATAGATAAAGTATTTTTTCATTTCAACAAAGGAGTATTTTCTTTTTATGAGATAAAAAAAGTATTTTTTATTTTAACAAAAAAGTACTTTCTTTTCATGATGTAGAAAAAGTATTTTCTTTCATTTCAACAAAATGAGTACTGTTATAAATAAAGTGAATGTATGGATGTTCATTTGATCCATCTATAGATTCTATACAATGTACTACTTGGATAGATGCACCTATTAATTCCTAGGATGTATCTAGTGAGTTTTGGGTGTATCTTATATAGTATAAATAAGATATTCTTTGCCTATGGAAGAACACACAAGAAACACATTTGAATAAGATAACTTCTACATTCTCCTATACATCTTGTCTATATTACTATATTGTTCTATTTTACTCTCATTTCTTAACACGTTATCAGCATGAAGTTCTAACCAAATTTATTATCTCTAGGTTGTGTTTACTTTTATTTTTTCTTCTGAATAAGTTTTACTATGTCGAATTTATCAAAGCTGAATTTGTGGCACTTGACATCTCTGGGAATAACTATTTTCCATGGGTACTTGAAGCTGAAATTCACCTTGACGCTAAAGGTCTTGATGACACTATTAAAGAAGGAAATGAAGCATCAAGTCAGGATAAAGCGAAAGCCATGATTTTCCTTCACCATCATCTCGATGAAGGGTTAAAAAGTGAATATTTAACCTTGAAAGATCCATTTCAATTATGGACTGGTTTGAAAGAACGATATGACCACCTAAAGGCCACGGTATTGCTAAGAGTTCATCGTGAGTGGATGCACTTACGGCTGCAAGATTATAAGACCATAAGTGAATATAATTCTGCTGTATATAGAATAATTTCCCAACTAAAATTATGTGGGGAACCTATGAATGATGAGGACATGTTGGAAAAGACTCTTTCTACTTTTCATGCCTCAAATATGGTGTTACAGCAGCAATACCGTGAAAAGGGCTTTAAGAAATATTCTGAATTAATTTCATGCCTTTTGGTGGCGGAACAACATAATGCCATTTTAATGAAAAATCATGAAGCCCGCCCCACTGGATCAACTCTATTTCCAGAAGCGAATCTGGGAACGATAGATCCAAAGTTTGAAAAAAAAACATAATAATTATTGTGGCCGTATAAATATATGTGGGCGTGGCAAGGGGCGAAATAATAATCGTCATGGTGGTTGTCGTTATAAACAAGAGAACAATAAGGGTTTTCAGAATAACCCTTCAAAAGGCAAAGGTAATGTTTGCCACCGATGTGGTATGAAAAATTATTGGGCACGAATTTATCGTACACCTGAACATTTTGTCAAACTTTATCAAGCATCTATAAAAGAGAAACAAAATAAACTTGAGACTCACTTGACTTTTCAAAATGATGTTGAGGCGGGCCCTATGAATAATCATGATAAAGTTGAAGCAAACCTTGCCTATAAAGATGATATTATTGAAGGTCTTGCAGATATTACTCATTAGAAGCTGGAGACTTCTTTGAGCATCATAACTGAAGATTTATTATTGAGAAAATTATAAGAATAAATGTATTTCTTTTTCTGAAGTTCATATTTTGAATAAAACTTTTTATGTTGTCGGTATTTAATTTCATAAATGTAGTTTCTTTTGTTCTTAAATTTTTCAATATTACTTATGATGTATTTTTTTCTTCTTCTTGAAGAATATGAAAACTTCCCAGTCTTCAGTTGGCCGTATGAATAATAAAGAAGAAATATGTCTTCTAGATAGTGCTACGATGCACACCATATTAAAAGATAAGAGATATTTATCTTATTTAATTATGAAAAAAGCCAATATCATAACAATATCTGGTAGTACAAAATTAATTGAGGGCTCTGGAAGAGCGACTGTATTACTACCAGGAGGAACTATATTGGCTATTAATGATAGCATTATATTGTAGTAGGTCTCAAAGAAACTTGTTGACTTTTAAAAATATTCGCCAAAATGACTATCATATTGAGACCACCAATGAAGGAAAGGTTGAATACCTTTATATTACTACAATAAAAGCAGAAAAAAATATGTGCTTGAAAAGTTTTCTGTATTTTCCTCCGAATTATACTACACTAATATTAGTGTAGTTGAATCACATGTCATATTAAACAAGGAGTTTACTAATGATTTTATTATTTGACATGACCGGTTAGGCCGTCCCGGTTATAATATGATGCGCAAAATAATTGAGAATTCACATGGTCATTCATCGAAGAACCAGAAGATTCTTCAAACTGAAGAATTCTCTTGTGCTGCATGTTCTCAAGGAAAACTGATTATTAGACTATCAGTAATTAAAGTTGGAGTTGAATCTCCTGCATTTTTGGAACGCATATATGGTGATATATGTGGGCCCATACACCCTCCACGTGGACCATTCAAATATTATATAATTTTGATAGATGCATCTACAAGATGGTCACATGTGTGCTTGTTATCAACCCGCAATTTGGCCTTTGCGAGGTTACTAGCTCAATTAATAAGATTAAGAGCACAGTTTCCAGATTATGCAATTAAGACACTTCATCTTGATAATGCTGGTGAATTTACGTCCCAGGACTTTAATGATTATTGCGTACCAACTGGGATAACAATTGAGCATCCAGTTGCTCATGTTCATACTCAAAATGGTCTAGCGGAATCATTAATCAAACGCCTCCAATTAATTACTAGACCAATGCTTATGAGAAAAAAACTTTCCATTTCGGCATGGGGCCATGCTATTTTGCATGCATCAGCTCTTGTGCAGATTAGACCCACAAGTTATCATAAAGTCTTCCCAATACAATTGCCTTTTGATCAGGAGCCAAATATTTTCCATCTTAGAATATTTGGATGTGTAGTATATGTTCCAATTGCTCCACCACAACTCACAAAGATGGGACCCCAAAGAAGGTAGGGGATATATGTTGGGTACGAATCTCCTTCTATTGTAAAATATTTGGAACCTATGACTGGAGATTTATTTACAACAAGATTTGCTGATTGCCATTTTGATGAATCAGTATACCCAATATTAGGGGGAGAAAATAAGCAGTTGCAAAAAGAGATAAATTAGAATGTATTATCGCTATCTCATTTAGATCCTCGAACAAATCAGTGTGAATACGAGGTTCAAAAGATAATTTATTTGCAAAATATTGCAAATCAACTGCCAGATGTATTCACTAACCTACCAAGAGTGACTAAGTCACATATTCCAGCTGCTAATGCTCCTATTCGAATTGATGTCCCGATTGGACAATCTATAAATGCAAATGAGTCTAATCCACGCTTGAAACATGGTAGATCAATTGGTTCCAAAGATAAAAATCCTCGAAAGCGAAAAGAAGCAAATGATCTAGGAGATCATAATATGGAGGCAATTGCTCAAAAAGATCCTTGTGACATAATAAATGATAAGACCTCGGAGGAGGTCCAGGTACCTGAAAATAATATGAATGAAGAGATCTCAATAAGTTATGTCTCTACGGCAAAAAGGTGGAACCGAAATAATATTATTGTCGACAACATTTTTGATTATAATGTTACTGTTGAAATAATGCAACAAAATGAGGATCTTGAACCAAGATCTGTCGATGAATGTAGATAGAGAAATGGCTGGCCAAAATGGAAAGACGCTATTCAGGTAGAATTAGCGTCACTTGAAAAACGTGAAGTATTCAGACGTATAATCCGAACACCTGAAGGAATAAAGCCAGTGAGATACAAATGAGTTTTTGTGCGAAAACGAAATGATAAAAATGAAGTTGTTAGATATAAAGCACGACTTGTGGCACAAAGATTTTCGCAAAGACCTGGCATTGATTATATGGAGACATATTCTCCTGTGGTGGATGCGATCACTTTCAGGTATCTTATAAATTTGGCAGTCGATGAAAAACTTGATATGCGTCTTGTGGATGTTGTCACAGCCTATTTGTATGGCACATTAGACAACAAAATTTATATGAAAATCCCTGAAGGGCTTAAAGTTCCTTAAACTAATAAAAGTTTTCGGGAAACTTGTTCAATAAAGCTTCAAATTTTTTTATACGGATTGAAACAATCAGGGCGAATGTGGTATAATCGCCTAAGTGAGTATTTGCTGAAAGAAGGGTATAAGAATGATCTAATTTGTTCTTGTGTATTTATAAAAAATTCTGGATCAGAATTTGTTATAATCGATGTGTATACTGATGATCTAAATTTCATTGGAACTCCTAGGGAGCTTCCAAAAGCAGTAAACTGTTTGAAAATGAGTTTGAAATGAAAAATCTGGAAAGACAAAATTTTGTCTTGGTCTATAAATGAAAGATGGAATTTTTTGTCCATCAATCAACTTATACCAAAAAGATCCTAAAGCGTTTTTATATGGATAAAGCACATCCATTGAGTACCTCGATGGTTGTGAGACCACTTGATATAAATAAAGATTCATTCCGACCTCATAAAATGATGGAGAGCTTCTTGGTGATGAAACTCCATATCTTAGTGCAATTGGGGCACTAATGTATCTTGCAAATAATACTCGACCAGATATAACTTTTGCAGTAAGTTTATTAGCAAGATTTAGTTCCTTTCCAACAACAAGACACTAGAATGGTGTTAAGCATATTTTTAGATACCTCCGAAGGACTATTGATATGGGATTATTTTATTCTTATGAATTCGATTCACAGTTGATTGATTATGCAGATCCAGGTTATTTGTCTGACCCACATAAAGCCCGATCTTAAACATGCTATCTATTTACTTGTGGGGGTACAACTATTTAATGGCGTTCAAAAAAATAAACTTTAGCTGCTACATCTTCCAATCATGCAGAGATAATAGCTATTCATGAAGCTAGTCGAGAATGTGTATGGTTGAGATCAGTGACTCAACTTATTCAACAATTGTGTGGTCTTTCTTTAAAAATGAAGATTCCAACGATATTGTATGAAGACAATGCTGCTTGCATAACTCAACTTAAAGAGGATATATCAAAGGAGACAGAACAAAGACCAAAGTTCTTTTTCACACATGATCTTAAGTAAAATGGTGAGATAGATGTTCAACAAATCCATTTAAGTGACAATCTAGCAGATTTATTTTACTAAGGCATAACCAACATCAACATTTGAGAAGCTGAGACATAAGATTGGAATGCGTCGCCTCCGAGATATCAAATAAAGCTTTCATTAGGGGGAGTATAATATGCGTTGTACTCTTTTTTCCTTAACCAAGGTTTTGTCCCAAGTGGGGTTTCCTGGTAAGGTTTTTAATGAGGCAGCATGCAATGCGTATTACAAGATATGTGTACTCTTTTTCCTTCACTGGGATTTTTCCCATTGGGTTTTTTCTAGTAAGGTTCTAACGAGGCAAATTATCTTTGTATATGGTTAAAATCAAGGAGTCCGATTTCGAAGTCTTGGATTAGGCTATGAGTTCGAGTTCGGGCGACTCGAAGTAGAGGCCGGACCAGGCTGAAAGACACACACCTCGAGGAAGCAGATCGAAGGCTTAGCACGACCTACATAGAGGGCAGTACATTCTCAAGGACAATCAAGAAAGAGCGGAAATTTCTCAAGGACATGTGGATCAGGGCATGAATTAAAGGATAAGATTTGTACGAAATGGTACAGGTCCGTACTAGGTTGTTATAAACCTGTACCAATAGAACTCTTTACCTTTATGAGTAATGTACTATATTGGGGTTTTTTCCTCCTATATAAAGGGGACCCCAATCATTTTGTAAGGATCAGATTATTCACACAATAGAACATTCTATTCTTCTCTTGTTTAACGTGCTCAACAATTATTCTCCAGCTTTATTGCCTTTACTTTATTATTCATACTTTATTGGTCTTAGCTGACCTCGAGGTCCCGGGATAACCGAGCTCGGGGACCCTACTGTTTCAACAACATTGATTTGGTCTATTATTTCTTCTTACATAAGCTCAATATTACTTGTATAATCACTTGTATTAGAATATATCACGTATCTTTAAAATCACTAAATATCTTTAATTGTTACTCATATTTTTCGAGGTAAACA
Source organism: Nicotiana tabacum (assembly GCF_000715075.1). Lineage (NCBI taxonomy): Eukaryota > Viridiplantae > Streptophyta > Magnoliopsida > Solanales > Solanaceae > Nicotiana > Nicotiana tabacum. The sequence continues at coordinate 51,028,837 of NC_134087.1, read as the reverse complement.
GTTTGGCGCCCACCGTGGGGCTAAAAATAGTAGTGATTATTTTAGTGCTAGTTTTCTAATAACACACGTTATTCTTCACATTTTTTCTTGTCAAAGATTTTTTGATTTCAGGCTTAATCATGTCTAGCACGCAGAATGCACCCATTCACGAGGATGAAGGTCTAAGAGAAAACAACAAAATAGGGGCCGGTGTTCCACCCATAAACCCTGGGGGAGTGCCTAACGTGGAGCCAGTTGATATCAGCTCACACACCACTCTAAACACGGATGCAGGCACAGACCCCCATAAGGAATGTACATAGGGAAGCCCAGGCCGGAGGCCAGGAAACCCGAGGACTGGAAGAAGGAGGATTCAACTTCCAAGTGATATTCGAGATGTTGCAAGCTTAGCAAGTCGCCATCGCTCAACTCCAAAGTCATAACAAAACTCCTAACACCGCCGAACCAGTAAACGCACAGCACGAACCAGTGCTCGAGAGGCCCGATGAAAGTGGCTCGGGGACTGACCCTACAATTATAAAAATGCTCAAGGAACTGACTAAAAGAATCGAGTGAGGATAAAAGAGGATAGAAGACAACGATAAAAAGGTGGAAACTTACAACTCCCCGGTGGACCAAATACCGGGAGCACCTCCAGTTTTGAAGGGTCTAGATGCTAAAAAATTTATACAAAAACCTTTCCCCCCAAGGCGACTCCGATGCCCATTCCCAAGAAGTTTCGCATGCCCAATATACCAAAGTACAATGGAACAACTGACCCTAATGAAAATATTACATCATACACTTGTTGAATCAAAGGTAATGACTTGAACGATGATGAAATCGAGTCACTATTGTTAAATAATTTTGGGGAAACATTATCAAGATGAGCTATGATCTGGTATCACAACTTAGCTCCTAACTCCATTGACTCATTTGCAATGTCGTCGGATGCCTTCGTAAAATCACACACCGGGGCCATAAAGGTGGCCACGAGAAAATCGGACATCTTCAAAATAAAACAAGGAGATGACGAGATTCTAAGGGAGTTCGTGTCTCGGTTTCAGATGGAAGGGATGGAATTACCCCCGGTCTCCGATGACTGGGCAGTCCAGGCCTTTATGCAAGATTTGAATGAAAAAAGCTCGATAGCATCTCGACAACTAAACTAGAACTTGATCGAGTACCCAGCTGTGACATGGTCGGATGTGCACAATCGATATTAGTCAAAAATTAGGGTCGAGAATGACCAATTGGGAGCCCCCTCGGGCTTAGTTCACCTAAATAGATTCGCAGTGAAGCCCCCGAGGGACACAAACCGGGAATCAAGATTCAACAAGGAAAGATATCAACCGTACGTCGAAGACACAAGGAATATTTCAAAGCGTAATGCACCTCAGAATGATCGAAGAGTAGATCGAGGCCAAAGCTCCTGGGGATTCATGGGTAAAATCGGGTCTGATAGGCGCTCAGGACCAGTAGAGGCTCCCAAGTTATTAGAATGCAACTTCAGTGTCGAAGCCTCAAATATCGTCTCAGCCATTGGCAAAATTAAAGATACTAGATGGCCCAAGCCCATACAGACAGATCCTTCTTAGAGAAACTCCGATGTAATGTGCAAGTACCATGGTACTCACGGGCATAAGACCGAGGATTGTAGATAGCTTAGATAGGAGGTAGCTCGGTTGTTCAACGAAGGACACCTTTGTGAATTTCTCAGTGACCGGGCCAAAAACCATTTCCGAGAAAGAGATGCAAACAGGAAGAATGAACCCGAAAAACCTCAACATGTCATTCACATGATCATCGGTGGAGCCGATGTCCCACATGGACCTACATTCAAAAGTACTAAAGTATCCATCACAAAGGAAAAATGGACTCAAAGCTATGTGCCCGAGGACGCTCTATCATTCTGTGACAAGGAAGCAGAAGACGCATCCTAGCCTCACAACGACTCCCTGGTAATCTCTATCCTTCTGAATAAAATTCAGGTTAAGCGTATTCTAGTGGATCCAGGTAGCTCGGCGAACATAATCAGATCGAGGGTCATGAAATAACTCAGCCTGCAAGATCAGATTGTACCTACATCTCGGGTGCTGAATGACATCAACATGGCAAGTGAAACAACGAGGGGAGAAATTATCTTGCCTATAAATGTAGCCGGGACCATACAAGACACCAGGTTCCATGTCATCGAAGGTGACATGAGGTATAACGCACTCCTCGAAGGCCATGGATACACAATATGAGGGCAGTGCCTTCGACTCTCCATCAAATGATGAAGTTCCCGACAGAGGAAGGAGTGAAAACAGTCCACAGAGAGCAGCATGCTGCAAAAGAGATGTTTGCAATCGAGGAAGTGGTGCCGATACCAGAACCCTTGACCTCGAAGACATAGACCTCCAAAGGTAAACAAGTGGCTAAGTAGTAGTTATAACTTCGAGCCTAGACGGAAGCGGAATAATAGGTAATCGAAGGTGAAGAAAGGAATTCCCCAGATCCTCGAACCCTCGTTGTTCCCGAAAGGCCCGATGCTACCAAGACAACCACTGAAAATAAAGGTATACCTGGGAATGGGATTAATCCCCACTCTAAGGAGAAAACTCATTTAGTTTCATATTGATAATATAGTCGCATTGCTTCACCCCGTTTAAATATGACAGGGATTTTGCTCGAATGATAAACAGGTAAAATAATTAAAGCTTATATTAATGATATGACCGGATAAGTCCCTGTGCACAGAGGACCACTTTAAATCATGTGCAGGAAATAATCAACATATCGAGGCAATACGACACGAAGCTGAACCTAGAGAAGTGTTCCCTCGAAGTTGGTGCGGCTAAGTTTCTCGACCTTCTTGGTATCAAATCGGGGCATCAAAATCATCCCTGACTAGGTCAAGGCTTTCTAAGAGGTCATGATCGCGGATAGCAAGACCTTGGAGTCATTGATAAAGGTTCTCACAGGCTCGGCACAATGGAAGCTCTCAAAGGCTCGTGATCTCGAGAATACCCCTTCCTGCACAGAGGCTGTAGGTCGTAAAACATGTGTTGCACTCTTTTTCCCTTAGCTCAGATTTTGTCCCAAATAGGTTTTACCAGCAAGGTTTTTAATGAGGCAACACTTATATGCTACCCGAGGAACGATCAACAAGTATTCAACGCTTCTTTTCAATCAACCTCGAATACTGGGGGGCATCACCCTCGGAGGTTACATTTATGGGAAAGATTTTTCACGCTTAATAGGGCCTCGATAGAACTTTGTAGTGGGCCAAACGGGCAAAACGAACCGTGTCCATATAGAATAGTCGAGCTTCGGCAACAAAACATGTACGCATGTATCGACTATTTGAAGAAGCACTCAGGTTATATCAAAAACACTTTGTGTCTCATACAAGCTCTACACTTACAATCCTATGGGAAATGGCTTAAAAGACAAAACATAGAAGCACCCCGAATACTAGGGGATTGCCACCAAAATTCGAATTAATAAGACCTCAAAGAGGCACCCCTTCAAAACAAAGGCCAAGGCCAAGGCCAATATTCTCGGGGTTTAACTTCTCGAACAAGTTCGGAAAGATATCGGGAAATAAGTCCAAGCGGCATACCCAAAGGCTACGACCATACTAAAGATGACGGTCATATAAAGGCTACGGCCAAATAAAAGACTACTGTCATATAAAGGCTACGGCTAAAAAAAGTGGCTCCGAGATGTCTGACTTGCATTATAAATTAAAAGGCCTTCAAACACTTTGTAAAAACCGGTTAAATCAGGATACCCTCGGCAAAAGCTAAATACTAAGGGCTTCGATAAATTCAGCCTCGAAAATTCTAAGGGTTTCGATAACATCGTCCCTGGGAAACACCCCAAGAGGTATTCGATTATGTTTACATAAACAAACCACTAATAAGGTTCCGATATGTTGGACCTTCGAAAAACCTACGAGTGCAAAAAACACATGCTAAGGCATAATTAAATTTTCACTAAGTCTTTTAAGCCGAAATGAGGGAAAAAATATATAGCCATTCTAAGAGGCCGAATCGGCCTAACTTAAAGAGCCTAATGGCCAACTTAAGAGCCTAAGGGCCAACTTAAAGAGCCTAAGTGCCAATATGTAAGAGCCTAAGGGCCAATAGATAAGAGCCTAAGGGCCAATATATAAGAGCCTAAGGGTCGATATGTAAGAGCCTAAGGGCCAACTTTGAAAAGCTTAAGAGCCAAAAACTTATGGTTCGAGACTCCGCTCTCGCTTCAATCCGAACTCAAGGTTCACAATATTCCGAGCTTCTCAAGGTTCACAATATCCCGAGCTTACTTTGAATCGATTTAAACTTAGCTCGAAGATTATTATATCTATCGATAAATATCTAAGGGTCTATAACACCCCGAACCCTAAACCAATCCTCGAACCAGTCATTCAAATGAAGTTTTCCATAAATAAAGGCAATGTCGAATACAGGCCATGTTAAAACCAGCACTAGCCAAAGACGAGATAAAAGTTTCCCTCGTATTTCCAAAAGATAATTATAGGGAATATTTACACAAGGGAGGCCTACAAGAAAACAAAATAAAATAACCTAAAAACTACTTCGGGGTCATATCCTTAACAACTGCATCTTCAGGAGTCACATCTTGGGAAGCCTCATCCTCGGTGGCTTCATCCCCATCTCTTTCACCCTTAGAGACACTGGCTGAATCATCCTCATCGGAAAACAGAGCGGCCGCCTCTTCTTCCAAAACCTTCTCCGCTTCAATATCGGTTGAAAGATTGAAGCCGCGAGCATGTATCTCCTCAAGGATCATCCTCCGGGATTGTCGCCTAGCATGATCAAAGGAACTTGTTAACTTAGCCTCCGCCATAGAAGAAGTCTCCCTTGCTCGGGCATTAGCAGCTTCGGCATCAGCTCAATACGAAGCCATAATGGCCGCAACATCAGATTTGGCCTTGGCCAGCTCAACATCAGATCTGGTTTTAAGCTCCTCGATTTCAAGGGCCCGAGCTAGGCTCTCCTCCTTCATACCTTGAAGCTGGTGTTCGAGCGAAGCTAACTACTCTCTTAGAGTTTTCTTCTCGAAGGCGAGATTGTCCATACCTTGCCTCAACCCTAGGATCTCGTTTTCTTTCATCTTAAGCTCCTCCCGAAGCTGCGCATCCAAGTTGGCTTTATGATGAAACTGCAAAAATTAAAAGTATCAGTCGCCAATATAAACTAGTGCATAACAAACCCTCGAGGGTTGTGTTACCTTTTCAACATACTCGACCCGTCCTTGGCATGCCTGCATCAACTCAACTCAGAGATCGTGGACTCCAACTCTTTTTTAGTATAAGGCTTTAACGACGTCCCTCTCCTCCAAAGTCTTCTTAAGCTCGGCCTTGCACTGAGCAAGATCATCTCGGGACTTGGAAAATTTCCTTTTATGGAGCACTACATCCTTCATAAAAAAGAAGGAAATTTAGATTTGGAACAACTAAAATAAAGGCGCAGGAAATAGAAAACTCGCTTGTTTAAAGAGTCTACGTGCCTCATTAAAAATGAAAGAAGCATCGGGGTCTGGGCCATCATCAAGCTCTGCAAGACAGTCTTGAAAGATGTAATGCCCTTCATGGTTTACTCCCACTCACGAAAATCTCATATTCGCAGCCTTTTGGATTTGCCCCTCGGAAAACGCAGGGCCAGGGGGAGAATCGTCCACGTTGATCACCCCGAGTGATCCACTCGAGCCATTCTCTTTTATTTGAAGAGGCTCGGGGTCAGGACGTTTGACCTCTCCCTCATAATAGTCTCCTAAACGAGGCACCTTCTTTTTGGACGATGGTTCGGGGACTTTGTTTGAATTCCTTTCGGAGACTTCCTCAACTCTGGAGTGGGCCTCATCAGCCGCCGCTGGTTTGGTAGGCTTCGAAACCTCAACATTCTTTCTTTTACGATTTATCAACAGGCAATCGTCATCTTCTTCTTCCTCCTGGTCCCGAAGGCGTTGGGACCTTTCTGAAGATAAGGCTGTTACATCGGCCTTATGCTTTCGAGCCAAGCTTTACTTTGGCTTCAGGGGATTTTCGGATGACTCTCTCCTCTTTTTTCTTTCTTTGGGAGGCTTCGGATCCTCCACTTCACCAGCTAGGGCCGACCTCAATTCAACGGTGTCTCCAAGACCTACTGAAATCAAGATCAGTATCCCGTAACAAAAACACTGAAAAACAAATAAAAGAACTCACCATGGGTTTTTTCCTCCCATCGACCCTTAGCTATATCTCGCTAGCAACGCTTCGAGTAAGAGGAGGCGGAGGCCAGCTTTCAGACCTAGCCCTCGAGGTCCGGGACCCCGCTGGGAAACCAAGCAGCTGCTATGCCATCGTAAAGAGGTTAGATCAAAGAAAAATATAAAGTCAAGAAAAAGAAAAAAAAGCAGGGTACACTCACGTTTCATGTTCCACTCCTCGGGGAACAACGTCTAATCAGCCAGAATCAGGTCGGAGGTCTTGACTCGAACAAACCGGCTCATCCACCCACGATCTTTGTCCTTATCAATACTAGATAAAAGGGATTTCAAAGATTAATATTGCAATTTTATCAAGCCCTCGCGATAAAGTTGGGGACTGTACAATCCGATTAGATGATCGAGGATAAAAAACATCCCCTCGATTCGGTTTGAAAAGGACCTAATTAAGTAAACAATTCACCAGAAGGAGGGGAAGATTTGGTCGAGCATCACTCGGTATCGTTGGCAAAAGTCGAGGATAACTGGGTCTATGGAACCCTGAGTTATAATTGCAGGGCCCAGTGTAAACGGGTAAGTATATATGCCAAGTACCCCGCTTTAAAAGTGGTGATATCTTCCTCAGAGGAAGGAATCACTACTTCCTTATTGTCCCATTTGCAATCCTCCGTTACTTGCTCGAGCTCGGCCTTGGTCACGAAATATATCGAGACATGGGCTCACATCGGCCTAGTGTGGAAATAGGTTTTTCGATTTTGAAATCGGATGTTATCTCTCACGGTGGGGGGATGCATTCCTCGATAAGAGGTGGCATTACCAGTTTACTCTTAGTCGATCGAGAAGATGAAGGAGTTTTTTCCTTTTGAGGAACAAATTTAGAAGTTTTAGCCATCACTATGCGGTAGATTCAAAAAAATGAAAAATGTTGTTAGAAAAGAAAAGGGAGAGCTCAAGGAAATTGAAAAAGGCTAAATGGGACTTTGAAAGCAATATGGGAATAAAGTTTTTAAGGTTGTGGGATCTATCTATTTATAAAGATTATTTAAGCGTGCCGAGGAAGACAAAAGGCCGACCGTCAGCCGCCTCCAATTAATGATTTTGGGAATCGTACAAAAAGCAACTTTTCAGTCACTTCAACCGCTTATGTCATGATATTGGCATCAGGACCAATGCATCGGAAATTAATTTGTCAAAAATCATTAAGGACGGCCTACAAGTCGAGTTTGAGCAAACACTCGCTCGACTACCAAGCCCAAGGGCTACCCAAGCTCGAGAAAATTCTCATTCGGGGACTATCTATAAAGCCTAAGGGCTATCTCTGTTTCGAGTTTGAGTTAACTCTCACTCGACTATTAAGCCCAAGGGCTACCCGAGCTCGAGAAAATTCTCATTCGGGGACTATCTATAAAACCTAAGGGCTATCTCTATTTTGAGTTCGAGCAAATGCTCACTCGACTAATAAGCCCAAGGGCTATCCGAGTTCGAACAAATTCTCAATCGGGGACTATCTATAAAGCCTAAGGGCTATCTTTATTTCAAGTGTGAGCAAACGTCCACCCGACTATTAAGCCCAAGAGCTACCCAAGTTCGAGCAAATTCTCATTCGGGGACTACCTATGAGGCCTAAGGGTTAACTTTATTTCGAGTTCAAGCAAGCACTCACTCGACTACTAAGCCCAAGGGCTACCCGAGTTCGAGAAAATTCTCACTCGGTGACTATCTACGAAGCCTAAAAAAGCTATATTTCAAATTCGAGACCTTGCTTTCACTCAACTTGGACTTAAGAGTCCTAGTGTCCCGAGCTCCCATCAAATCAATCTAAGCTTAGCTCGAGTGTTAACAAAGAACCTTAAGATGTATTATATTAGTCGATTAAAACCTAAGGGTTTATTATGTTCTGGGTCCAGTATTTAGACTAATCATTAGAACTATACACTCAGATTTTTCACAAACGAAGGTAGAATGGAATCCAAAACGAATCGAAGATGAAATAGAGAAATTCTTATATTGACATAGGATGTTTACAAATCCCACAAGCGGCCCTTACACAGAAACAAAGAAGCAAAAACAAAAGCCAAGAACCTAATATATTTTTGGGGCATATCCTCGAGAGCGACATCTTTGAGAACCTCCTCCTCGGGGACTCCATCTCGATCTTTAGAGAAAATTGTGGCCTAGTAAAAAACTTGGCAAGTATGGGTCTTGTCAGCACAACTATTTTGAAGCCACTTCTTGAGACGTTGTACCGATGTGGGATGCAAAAGTTAGTAGATGATAGTGACACCTCATTCCATAGAAAGCAAAAGGAATGAAGCGCCACACCAGGTTGAAGTTAAGAGAGATGAGCAGCAGTGTAAAGTTCGCATATCTTCTGATACGGGAAAAATGCGGTGCCCTTCTCTCATTTTTTCAAGCCAACAATACCAATAATAACAACAACAACGACAACAACTCAGAATAATCCCGCTTAGTGAGGAAAAGCTTTGAAAAAGAGAGCCATGACATAACTGATAAAGTTGCTGCCATGTGACCTTGTGGTCACAGGTTTGAACCATAAAAATAGGTGATTAAAGAAGGATATAGAGAAGGGAAAGGGCTAAAAGTTGATGAAGAAAGAATGAGTGAAGTCTCTGTTCATCCAAGTAACCCCTTATTTATAGAAAGACGACGATGGAACCGACGACACATTCAATACTTTTGGGGAAATGGACCGGCGGTACATTCAATGCTTTTGGAAAATAAACCGACGGGATGTTTCAATCACTTCAAACGCCTACGTCATGAGAATGATGTCATCGCTAGAGGCTCGAAAAAATCAAGGTTCAAATCGTTTCATATCATTTCACTCTAAGAAATGCGGGGACTATCTGTATATAATCAAAATCAAGGAGTCCAATTTCTAAGTCTTGGATTGGGCTATGAGTTTGACTTCGGGCGACTCAAAGTAGAGGCCGGACCAGGCTGAAAGACACACACCTCAAGGAAGCAGATCGAAGGCTTGGCACGACCTACATCGAGGGTAGTACATTCTCGAGGACAGTCAAGAAAGAGCAGGAATTTCTCAAGGACACATGGATCGGGGCATAAATTAAAGGATAAGATTTATACGAAATGGTGCAGGTCCGTACTAGGTTGTTATACACCTGTACCAATAGAATTCTTTACCTTTATGAGCAATGTACTATATTGGAGTTTTCTCCTCCTATATAAAGGGGACCCCAATCATTTTGTAAGGATCAGATTATTCACAGTAATAGAACATTCTATTTTTCTCTTGTTTAACGTGCTCAACAATTATTCTCCAGCTTTATTGCCTTTACTTTGTCGTTCATACTTTATTGGTCTTAGCTGACCTCGAGGTCTCTAGATAGCCAAGCTCGAGGCCCCTACTATTTCAACAACATTGATTTGGTCTATTATTTCTTCTTACATAAGCTCAATATTACTTGTATAATCACTAGTATTAGAATATATCACGTATCTTTTAAACCACTAAATATCTTTAATTGTTACTAACATTTTTCGAGGTAAACAATCTTTCAAATGAACATCCAAGGGGGAGTGTTATAAATAAAGTGAATGTATATGGATCTTCATTTAATCCATCCATACATTTTATACAATGTACAACTTGGATAGATGCACCTATTAATTCCTAGAATGTATCTAGTGAGTTTTGGGTGTATCTTGCATAGTATAAATAGGACATTCTTTGCCTATGGAAGAACACACAAGAAACACATTTGAATAAAATAACTTCTACATTCGCCTCCTATACATCTTGTCTCTATTACTATATTGTTCTATTTTGCTTTCATTTCTTAACAAGTACTTTATTTTCATGTTGTAGAAAGAGTATCTTTTTTTTCAATAAAAAAGAGTATTTTCTTTTTAGTTATGGAGCACAAATTTCAACATTATTTTGTGTAAAAAGGTGAAGCAGCACATTAGTTCGTTTGGATTTGTGTGAATTTTTAAAAGAAAATTAAATTCTTGAAGAAAATAGAATCATGAAAATGTTGGGTATTTGGAGGGGGGGGGGGGGAGCACAAGAAATATGGAGACTTGGGGGAAGAGGGTGACGAGAGTAGCATAAGAAATTATTTTTCTAAAAAATAGTTTCTACGCTCTAACCAAACACTAGAAAATATTTTCTGGAAAAAGTTTTCAATCACCAACCAAACAAGGGAAATAGGTGATAAAACTACTCATTTTTCATGAAAACATTTTCCATGGAAAACGTTGTCCTTCATACCAAACACACCCTAATTGTCGTGGATTTCTAAACTACTAATTTAAAATTCAAGACTAATTGTCCTGAATTTTTGAGCTGCAATTTAAAATTAAGGACATAAGATTCGAATTTCTGGACACAATTATCGAACTTTAGGACATAATATACTAAAATTTGAACTTTGAGGTTTAAACTTGAGGACATCGTATGCTGAAATTTGAGCAGATTTAATAATCTTTACACACATTGTAAACTATGGATATATTTTTAACGACAAGCTTAAAAGGGACTGTAGACAATAAATTTGCGTCAAGAAAATAAAATCAAGACCGAAAATATCGCAACAATCAGAGTATTTGATTTCGAATATTTTAATGTTATAATCTCTATGAATCCTCTAATTCTTCTTTTCAATTGTAAATAAATTCAATGGCCTTTGAGCTTGATCTTGATTATGTAGTTCTTGCCACGAACGATGATCTTGTTCTTGAACTTGAGCTTAATTGCTTGAACTTGACCTTGATTTGTTCTTCGTTCTTGAGCTTGAACTTGATTTGTTCTTCGTTCTTGAGCTTGAACTTAAACTTGGTTGCTTGAAGCTTGAAACTTGTGGAGGAATTTGTAGCGTTTGATCCACGAGCTCTCTCTTGCTTCTTGTTATAACTTCTGGTATCTTTTCTGAGTTATGAAGACTCCTATTTATAGTTGTGAAACGGAGGAGTTGTGATAAGAACAAACTCTTTCCGGCCAATCAAATTAAAGTGTGACATGACCGCATTTGATTGGCCAAAATATGTCACTTACACACGTGGCGCTATTTCATTGGCCTTTTAATGTGACTTGGTATGCCTTGGCATTTTGACACGTGACATGATTTCATTGGCTCTTTTGTTTGACTTGGTATGCCACACCATTTGACACGTGACACTAAACTGGACATCTAGGGCTTAATGAAGTGGGCTCATCACTTTATCCCAATTAAATGGGCTAGCCTAATGGATTAAGACTTATTTATTTAACTCATATGTGTTGGATTTATATAATTAATTCAATTATATAGCCCAATAAATTTATTTGAACTAATATACCTTCAAATTAAAATATAATCCAAAATATTTTACTGATTTAATTCGAATAAAATTTATATACCTACAAATGCCCCCTACTTCATAACTCGTCGGGTACATTCGTCGAATATCGAAAGACGAAGATTGAAGTATCATGACTGCCACCCCATTGCTATCCTTTTTTCAAGAAAATCGTATTTTTTTTAGCTCCATTTCACTCGTTCCTTTCAAGATTAAGGAAATAATCCCAAGTCCAACTTATAACATCCCATGACGTCTTAATTTTTTTCTACACAAAATGACAGATTCCTTAAACAAACTCCACGTAAGGCAAGCTTGGATTGGCATGAACTTATATTTAAATAAGGACTTCCAAGGCAAGTCCAAGATTTCGTTATATAAGCCTTAAATTGCTTCTCAAAAAAATTGTACAATTTAATGCACATGGCTTCTGTCAGAATCAAGCCTCTTTCAACTTCTTAATTGGATTTCTACTCAAATTATGAAACACGGACATTATTATCCGAGAATCCGTTAAAGTAACGCAATCCAGTTCATGTTGGGGAGCAATTGTTGAAGCCGCCTAAAATATTAGTCCCACATCAATATTATACTGTTGCAGGTCATCTACAGATCAATATAAACCCATGCGTCGTATTCGGTTAGTATCAATTCGCAGTAATTGTAAGCCATATTGAGTCTAATTTTGCGGACTCGGAAGCATTGACGCGAAGGTAATTTCTTCTTTTTTTCTTGTACTTTTCTTCTTTTCTCATTTTTTTGTAGGTCAAACAAGAAGGATGTATTCTTGTTTAACGAGATGATTCATGCATGGAGAAGATATTCTTAGGATGTGAGGGGATGAGTACTCATCCTTGCCCGAATATCGGAGAGATTGCTCTCATGACCCAACTACCGGAGAGATTACTCTCAATGTGGCTCGACTACCAGAGAGATTACTCTCAATGTGGCCCAACTACCGGAGAGATTACTCTCAATATGACCCGACTACCGGAGAGATTACTCTCAATGTGACCCGACACCGGAGAGATCACTCTCAAAATGACCCGACTACCGAAGAGGTTACTTTCAATTGGCCCGACTACCGGAGAGATTACTCTCAAAATGGCCCTACTACCGAAGAGATTTCTCTCAATGTGGCCCGACTACCGGAGAGATTACTCTCAAAATGACCCGACTACCGGAGATATTACTCTCAATGTGACCCGACTACCGGAGAGATTACTCTCAATGTGGCCCGACTACCGGAGAGATTACTCTCAATGTGGCCCGACTACCGGAGAGATTACTCTTAATGTGGCCCGACTACCGGAGAGATTACTCTCAATGTGACCCGACTATCGGAGGCCATTTCATCCATTTACACCTTTGTACCCATTCTAATATTCTTAATTTAGACTTTGATGACCCTTTTTTTTCTTCCTTTTTTTTTTGCAGCACGAAGAGATGGCAAATTTCGGAGACTATACCTCACCTTTCTCCAAACTTAGATATCTTATAATCGAGACTAAAGATGACATAGAACAAGCCAAGCTTTTAGTTCACACCTCACAAGCTGACCGGTATGCAGCCTCAAGGCCTCCTCTAAGGAACTCCCTTCATGTAGAAAACTGGACCTTGGAGGACAAATCGACTTCTAATCCATTGTCCAAGATGTGGTCTCTCCCAATGACAATTCATCGCCACTTCATTGCTAGCACCCTTCCGAACTTAGGACGTTGCATAATTCAAGACGAAGTACTTTGGGGGAAACACAAAAACCATTGAGGGCGAGTATCATCATATTCCAGGATATTGGGAATGGGCTGAAGATGTACTTGGTGGAAGCCAACAAACCCTATGCACAACAAAGATTTACGATGCTGTCTATGCCTCACTTTTCACTTATGATCGAAACTCGCATTTTGCAAGCATTTTATGAGGCTTGGTGCCCTAAGACGAACACGCTTCTTACATCAGCCGGGGAATTATCTATCTCTTATTGGGATTTATATATCCTTGAGGGTCTTCCCATTGCGGGTTCTCTGTACGAAGAAGTGGTACTTGAGACAAGAGAACTCATTGGTTTGGATGAAAAACAGATTAGATTTATTCCTCGATCTTGCGAGTATTTATTTGCTGCCTTTCATTACCTTAAGGAAGGTACGGGTGCTAACCAAAAGGTCTCGTTCAGCAAGTGGACAAATTTTTGGTATAAAAAAACTTTAATATATAGACCTTCCCGCTGCGAAAGGAAAAGAAATCTGCACGCCTAAAGTCAAAACATAATCCTAACAGAGTTATTCCCAAGACAACGAGGTGGTCGAGTGATCAAGACGTTATATTCTCCGAGCTTAGGGTGAGGTCTGACAGGAAAGATGAAACATATGTAGCAACATTCTTATCAATTTGGCTATGTGCCTTCCTGTTTCCCAAGGCATAAAACTTCATTCGTCCCGAGACTTTTAAGATGGCAAGCATGATGGTAGGCGGGCAAAAGATTAGCCTTGCGATCCCAGTTTTGGCGAGTATTTATCATGGTTTGAATAAGATTTCGTGTTTTTCCCAACTTGATCAGGTCAAAGTTTGTTTTCCCATTCATTATGTTTATGGCTAGCTTGCACATTAGCTCAAAACCCACTATCCACTTGCTAAGGGGCCGTCTGTCCCTTTGATGGTGGCATACTTAGGAGAGGGAGCTGCGAGGTACTTTGATGAGAAGGATGCAAGAAAACGCATCCACAATGGGGAGGATATAGTTTGGATACCAACAATGTTAACCAATTCTTGTCCTTATTATTATGTGGATAACGATTCCCCTCAAGAGTTGGAGTCAAAGTACTTCATGAGCTTACGTTTTAATTACCTCCCTTTGAGGTATAGTAACTTATTCATCATCGAGCCATATAGCTCGCATCGGTTTGGTCATCAATTCGGGTTTTACCAAAACGTCACCAGTTTTTTGGAGAATGATATCCATAACGCCTCTCTAGATGAATGACTCAGATTTTAGAGGATTTGCACACTATATCGGTCTATGTCACGTGCGGTTTTCCCCCCAATGGGAGATCCTATGAGAAGCCTTTCTCCGCTAATTATATGTCTTGGTGGGAGAAAGCGCATGGAGAGTTTCTCGAGAATAATTTACAAGCTCTGGTAGACAATGTTAGGCTAAAATCTACTACTCCTTTAGGAGGTGAAGATCAAGGTGTTGGAAAGATTCTCTCAAAAGTCAAAGAACCACCAACTCCAATCCCAAAAGTAGTTACACAACATAAAAAAAGAAAGCTTAAATCCTCAAAGGCAGCTTTGAAAGAAGTGGTGTGCACTTCAGCAGATTTAGAGAAGCACCCTCTATTTCTTCTATTTAGCACATAAGTTCCTCAAGATACAAGCCAGAGTACCAATGAAGATCAAAATTGGAAAAGGAAACAACCTAACCCAGTAGAGATTGTAGAGGTTCCAAGTGTTGATAGCCCCTCAAGAACGCATACAGCTTGTAACAAAGAGGTAAAATACAATCACCTCGCCTTTTCCCTTCTTCTTTTTTACGAGTAGCTTCACTATAAATTACTTACTTTCTTTGCCTTTTCTTTATGTAGTTAAACGCCATTGGGCATCCGATGATATCCCCATATGACAAGCCACAAGTGAGTGATGAATCTATTGGAGGGCCTACGTCTAAAGTGAAGTCATCTTTAAAGGCATCATCTCTTCCTCATGACAAATCCCTAAAAAGACAAACTCCGAATGAGATAACTCGCATTCCACCAATTACAAATACAACGGTATCTATTTTTGAAGGAAAGAGCATTGTTTTTAATCGCAAAAGGAATTCATCTTGGGACTTTAGGAGTATATTATTGCAATAGGCTCTCCAAAACTTGTGCGGAATTGCTCTCATCTTATAGGGAGCAAATCATTGAGATTTTCGAGGATATGAAAAAGACGAATATTTTGGATCTTTCTCCATTAGAGGGTTTATTGGATTCTCTTTTTGAGCTTGCCGCATCATATGACCAAGAGCGATCCAATATGGCTAATAAGACGAGTGAAGATGAGAAGCTAGAGCTGATTTCCAAAGCTAAAGAGCGTCTCGAATCGTTCAAACTTGAAGCAAGTGAGAAAGTCAAGAAAGTTTCCTCTACTGAAAAGAAACTGAAGAGACTTGTGAAGAAGTTGCAGACATTACAACAAGAGAGAGAGAACCTCGAAGGTGTTATAGAAGCGACTCAAAAAGGAGGTTGAAGAGATTCAGGCAAAAATTTTAACTGCCAAGAGTGAGGTCTCTTCATATGACAACGTAAATTTGTTGACTGTTGATCATTCGGCCAATTTGGAGGAGAATTAGAAGAACTTGGAGACTAGTTGTCAAGAATTGATCAACTACAAGTTTTGTTTAGATAGGCTATTAGGATTATCTCCCCTTTTATCTTTATGTTAGATTGACCTAGTGGATATTTATTTCATCTTAAATAAGATTGCTTCTCTTTTGCTTTACATTGCCCGACATCTATCTTAGTCGCATAATTTTCAGCTTTATGCGCTTGTAACGAAAGGTTCATATCTTGCCATGGGAGAGTTCAAATAACAAACCGTTTAATTTTTCGAAAATTAGACTTCAATATCTAAAACATATCCAAAACATATAATCAAACACCTGTAGAATCGACCCAGATAATATTTTGAAACCAACTATAGATTCCACCATGTAGAAAATTTCAGATCTGTGCAGTTTCACCAAAAAGATTATATCTTGGCGTAGGAAAGTTGAAATTTTGAACTGTTTAATTTCATGGAAACTAGACTTCACAATATAATACATATATAAAATTTAGAATCAAACATTTTGAGAAACGTCCCAAATATTATTTTGAATGTGACTTTAAATTCCGACACGTAGAAAATTTCAGATCTATGCAGTCTCACCAAAAAATTATATCTTAGTGTAGGAAAGTCAAAATTATGACCCGTTTAGTTTCATGGAAACTAGATTTCGAGATCTAAGACATATCCAAATTTAGAATCAAACACTTTGAAAATCGTCCCAGATATTATTTTTGAATCTGACTTTAAATTCCGACACGTAGAAAAGTTCAGATCTGCGCAGCCTCACCAAAAAAAATATATCTTGATGTATAAAAGTCAAAATTATGAACCATTTGGTTTCATGGAAGCTAGACTTCAAGATCTAATATATATCCAAAATTAGGAACTAAAAAATTTGAGAAACGCCCCAGATATTATTTTGAAGCTAACTTTAGATTCTGACACGTTCATAGTTTCAGATTTGCATAGTTTCACTTCAAAAATCTAAAACATATCCAAAATATACAATTTAATGCCTTAAGGATAGTTTCAGATGATATCTCGGAATCGACTTTGGTTTCTGATATGTCGACAATCCCAAATTAGCACGACTTCACCAAAAACAATTTATATCTTGATGTGGAAGCCTAGAGATCACAAGACCCCTTTTTTAATTGCCAAATTGAAATTCAAGAGCTTCATTCTCATCAAATATCTTGGGTTCAAGTCTCACTGAGTTTGAAACATCGTGAAGGCTTCACCAAAAAAAAACTTGAAGGTTTGGTGAACATGAAGGCATAGCAAATACCCAAACTTTAATGCAAATGCTTGGAAACCTCCTAAAAGATATTAATCATTTCATTGAAGACACCAATTTACCATAGCGGCATCCCCATACTTTGATGCAAATATTGTCATCATTTTATTGAAGACACCGTTTTACCATAGTAACTTGCCCCCATCAAATCAAATAGGGCCAAAGTTCAACAGGAGGATGGCGTTTCAACTTGATTTTACATTCCTTTCATACTTCACTCGGACAACAATTGGGGCACTATGTATCTTTTGAAATCATGCGACTGAACTCAGAATGAAACTCTAAGCTGCCTAC
Source organism: Nicotiana tabacum (assembly GCF_000715075.1). Taxonomy (NCBI): domain Eukaryota; kingdom Viridiplantae; phylum Streptophyta; class Magnoliopsida; order Solanales; family Solanaceae; genus Nicotiana; species Nicotiana tabacum. Next base: position 51,011,418 of record NC_134087.1, on the reverse strand, counting down.
GTACCTCGGTGAAGAGGATCAAGTCATACCGTAGTTCAAACTGGGTGATTTTGTTTGTCCTAACTTTTGCCTAGGCCGCCTCTTTCGATGTTTTCAACCTAGCAGACTCTTTTTTTTGTGGGGGGCCGTACACAGTTTAAACTCATACGGGTCAGGAGTGTAGCAACATGCAGTTTAGGCTCATGCGTCAAGGAGCGTTGCAACTTCAAGGATAATACTTCTTTAAAAACTTTCCATTGATAGGGCCGATTCTCATGCCATCTGCATCAACCAACTTATAAGCCCCACTTGAGCAAACTTCTTGTACGACATATGGCCCATCCCATTTTGAAGTGAACTTCCCTACAGGTTTATGGGAAGTAATTATGGGTCTTCGTACGTCAAGGACTTGATCTCCTAATTGAAAGTATCTCGGGCGAACTCTTTTATTGAAGGCACGAGACAATCGAGCTTGATAACATTCAAGACTCTATTGAGCTTCCAACCTCTTCTCATCAAGAGCCTCCAACTGTGCTAATCCAAGTCGAGCATTTTCTTCATCAGTGATCCCTTCTTGAATAGTCAGTCATAACGAAGGTATTTGACGCTCAAGTGGCAAGACAACTTTGACTCCATAAACAAGTGAATAAGGAGTTAGCTGTGTTGGCGTGCGGTGAGTCATCTTATATGCCCATAGAGCTTCTTTCATACAGTCATTCCAATCTCGTTTGGATTTGGAGATGACTTGTTTTAACAAAATGCATAGATTTTTGTTGAATGCCTCAGCTAGACCATTGGCAGAAGCATTGTACATCGAAGAGTTATGTTACTTGAAGCCAAAGAGATCACAAATCTTGTTCATCAACCTATTATCTAATGACTTTCCATTATCGGTTATTATGTAACGAGGAATGCCAAAGCGATAAATAATGTTTACTCAGATGAAACTTGTAACATTTTCCTTCTTTACATCCTTAAGAGCAACAACTTCAGCCCATTTTGAGAAGTAGTCAATTGGAGCCAAGATGTATAGGTCCCCACCAAAGGACTTTGGCAATGGTCCAACAACATCCAATCCCCAAGCGTCAAATGGCCAGGATGCAACAATCGGGTGCAACACTTTAGGAGGTTGATGAATAAAATTTGCATGGAATTGACAAGCCTCGCATCTTCGAGCATAGTCCAAGCAATCTTTTACCATCATGGGCCAATAATATCCCATCCTTTTTATATGGAAGTGGAGCTTTGGTCCAGACTGGTGTGACCCACATACCCCAGAATCCGCTTCTTGCAAAGCTTGGAGTGTTTCATCTTCCCCTAAGCATCACAAGAGTACTCCCTCGAATGATCTTCTGTATATGGTATCTTTGTAGTAAAGGAAACGAGGTGCACGACGACGGATTTCAGTTCTTCTCCTCGGATTTTCTTTAAGTATCCCATAGCATAAGTAGTCGATAATGGGTTGTTGCCATTCTTCTTTCTCAACTTCAGAAACAACAACGAGATGCTTGAGTTCATTTTCTTCACATTTAGCCTCATTTGGTGGCGGTACTACCCATTTTTGGCAGATAGTAACTTGCGCTTAATTAGGCAGGATTAATGATGAAATTAGGGCAGCTAAAGCATTAGCCTTCTTATTTTCTTTCCTTGGCATATGTTGAATAGTCACATCACTGAGCCACCCCATTAATTTTTTAGCATAATCTTGATATGGGCGTAGTTCAGGTTTCTTGACCTCGTAACTACCTAAAAGCTGATTGACCACTAACTGAGAGTCACCAAAGACTTGCAATTGCAACCGCTTCATTTCGACAGCCATTTCGAGCCCAAGTATCAGCGCTTGATACTCAGCAACATTGTTAGAGCAGAGTTGCGTCAACGTAAAAGAGTAGGGCAGAACTTTACCTTGAGAAGTGACAAATACTACACCAGCACCAGCTCCTCCGCGATGTGTAGCACCATCAAAGTACATCTTCCATAGAGGCTGAACTTCGATGACCATGGCGTCCTCATCAGGTAGTTCGTCAGTTAGCTCCCAATCATCAGGTATAGGGTGATCTACCAAGAAGTCCGCTAACGCTTGTCCTTTTGTAGCCTTTTGAGAGATGTACACGATTTCAAATTGTTGAAACTGGAGGTACCACCTTGCTAGTCGATCACTAAGGACAGGTTTTGACATCACGAACTAGATGGGATTTGCTATAGAAACCAAACGAACGACATGAGCTTGAAAGTAGTGCTTCAACGTTTGGATTGAGAAGACTAGAGTCAAACATAACTTTTCAATTGGCGAATAATTTAGCTCATTTGGTGTCATCATCCTGCTTAAGTAGAAAAGAGAGTTTTCTTTCCCTTCACTTATTTCTTGGGCCAATAGTGCTCCAACAGACCTTTATTGTGCTGAAATGTATAGTATCAGTAGCTTTCCAAGTATATGGGCTGCCAGAACAGGAGGCTTCATTAAGTAGGATTTAATGCTCTCAAAGGCATTGCTACACGCTTGGTCCCATTTCAAAGGGCCACCTTTCTTCATAAGGCGACTGAATGGTTGGCACCTCCCAGCTAGGTTTGAGATAAATTTCCTAAGGTACACTAACTTTCCCTGCAGACTTTTCAATTCGTGAATGTCCCGAGGCTCAGGCATTTTCAAGATTGCATCTACTTTGGCTTGATCAATTTCAATCCCTCGATGTCGAACAATGAAACCAAGGAACTTTCTGGGAAGTAACTCCAAAGGCGCATTTCAATGTATTAATCCTAAGTTGGTACCTCCGGAGCAACTCAAATACCATTCTCAAGTCTTTCAAGTGGTCATCCTTCTCTCTTGATTTTACCACCAAGTCGTCAACATAGCATTCAACATTCTTGTGGAGAAAGTCGTCAAAAATATTCTGCATAGACCTTTGGTAAGTAGCACCAACATTTTTCAAGCCAAAAGGCATTACCTTGTAGCAATAAATACCCTTGGAGGTACGGAATGCAGTAAGCTCTTCATCTTTTGGCGCCATGCAAATTTGGTTATAGCCTGATGAACCATCTATAAATGACATTGCCTCGTACCCAGTAGTAGCATCGATCATCAGTTCTATAATGGGAAGCGGGAACTCATCTTTCGGACACGCATTGTTAAGATCCCTAAAGTCAACGCACACTCGAATCTGGCCATTTTTCTTCCTTACAGTGATAATACTTGAAACCCATATTGGGTATTTAACTTCATGAATAAATCCAGTTTCTATGAGTTTGTTAACTTTGGTTTCAATCAAGGGAACGAAGTCCGACCTAAAATGCCTTTGAGCTTGTTTAATAGGGCGAGCACCATTTTTGGCTGCAAGGTGATGGACTGTTACTTTCGGGTCCAAGCCAGACATCCCTTTGTAACTCCAAGCGAAGACGTCCCTGAACTCCTTGAGTAACTCAATATAAGTGCTCTCTTCATCAGCTTCAAGTAAAGCACTTAGTGTCATACCACCTTTTTCCTACCCCAAGAGGGGTATAAGGGAGTTTTTTCCAATTTAAGTGACAATCGAAACGAGATTATTTATATTAAATTCAAAATCGCCACTTGGGATAATATATGGTGTCCCAAGTCACCGGTTTAGAATCCCGAATCGAGGAAGTTTGACTCTATTTATGGTCTGCGAACATAGAAATTCGGGTAAGGAATTCTGTTAACCCGGGAGAAGGTGTTAGGCATTCCCAAGTTCTGTGGTTCTAGCACGGTCGCTTTGATCATACTTGGCTTATTAAATTGTATATTTACTTATTTTAGAACTTATATGCATTTGCCTCTTTTAATTAAGAAATTATCTTAAAACGGGTCACGCGTACGTATACCCATTTGTTTGGCACATAAAAAATCATGTCGCCCGAACGTGTCCACAATTAATAACGCTTTAATTTTATTAATAAAGTTTGGCCAAAGTTGCGCGAACGCGTACTCCGATTTTATTTTTAGAAATCGTAATCATGTCACGCGAACGTGTCCACAACCATGATAGTATATTAAACGTGCCTAAAGTAAACTACGAACATTTATCATTTTTATATCTAAGTTATGAAATTAATACGAGGGCCATGTATGATTGAATGGTGGATGGCATACCTCAGACTATATGAACTAAATTTAATTGGTGGCCTATTAAAACAATTTATTATTAAGAAAGTTTGCTCAAAGTTGCGCGAACGCATACTCCGAATTGGTTTTTAGAATCGTAATTATGTTACGCGGACGTATACACAATCACGATGGTATTTTAAACGCGCCTAAAGGCTTTTCTACGAATACTAATCTATTCCTCAAAGATGACTCTCCCTTTAATTCATTGGTAGCATGCATTGCAATTACTGGTGAATCGATAACATACAAGTCTAGTCGAATCACTTAAACATTAAAGTTCTGACATACAACAAACTCAAAATTCATTTTAAAACCACTTGCATTTGTGATTTCAGACGTCCTCAATCAAACAAAATTTTGCGAAGGCCCAGTCATTTCGACACCAGGCTTTCTGATAGGCCCAATATATTTTGCTCGCAGGGGGGCCAATTTAAACTCATATGATTTATTTGAACCAAATTCCTGGACTCAAGGCCTAAAGCATTCAAGCTCATATTCACGACCTTATTTGGGCCACTCGTGAGGTTGGCCCAATTCACCCTATATGCCCCAAATCAACATTAGTCACGAAAATAAAATAACATAAGATCCAAATTAGCAAATTTATCACATGGTACATAAGGAAACATTAATACGCAAATCATGATCCTAATCTATGAAAAACTGAACAACATAATCAACTGATAATACATGTTTTCATACAGATATGCGTTAAGCCACAAAACTGGACCTTATTTCAAACACATGAAAGGTCACTAGGCCTAAATTGAGTCCTACGACGTTTGATCCAATTCCTACTAGGATGATCCTTTCTTCTTTCAGGCCCACAATGTGAAATACACCAGAGGAAAACATGATATTACACATTCAGTCACCATATCAAAAGCAATTAAATTGAAATCACACAAAACCAAGCAACACAACCTGCCAGAATTATTACAAAGATAATCTTATGTGTAATTTACAAGTAAAATTAATTGTAAAACACTATATTTATAAGCCAAATTGCTCTTTTCACTTTGCATTGGCAAACGCATAAACACTGGTCAATTTATGACTGTTATAATTTCAAATTTAAATGTCTGTGCAGATTCCATTTCAAGTTGTAACACTACCTTAAGGATATGCATTTGGCAGCACACCAAAAGAAAATTCATACTTAGCACATCAAGTCCAACATTTATGATTTAAGCAAGCTGAATATGCACTTTTATTCAGTACTTAAGCTAACTATATGGAATTCAAATCGACAACCAAATTTAGCCAACCAATATAGCACATATATCCACAAACAGAATGCTCATAAATTCTACAGATAACAGTATTTCTAAAACAACATGTGACAGGCATGGTATTCAAATAGCTTCCTACATTACTTAGGCTATTAATACATACCTTAATTAGCAACCAACTAAGAAGAAGACAAGGCTTCTGGACACACTAGAGAGCAAAGCAGGCAGAAACAACAAGAAATCAGTAGAAAAGCAGTCTTGAAATCCCAGAAACAAAATTGAGCTTGAATCCAAATTCAGCTTGAGAAAAAAAAAGACTTGATCCCAAAACAAACTTCTTAAACCATTTTTCTTTGTGTTTTGCAAAGGAGCTAGACTTGACAAAGGGAAACGCTAGCCTCACAATTCTGCTCTCCAAATAGTCTTAAGATGAAGAAGGAAATGGAATTTTCAGCCAGGATTTTAGAGACTGTTTTCTCGTGTCTAAAGAGTGAAGGGAAGGCCTTATTTGTACAACAGAAATCTGTTGTGTGCCTTCCAAGGAAAGGAATAAATTTCTTGAAAACACCCCTCACAAAGCATCTTTTTAATAGCAATTGGACAGCTGGGCATTTCTAATTGGCTTCAGCATTTGTACTGGCAGAATGAAGCCAGCTGTCCATGCTCCAGAACCTTCTAAATACCTTATCTGAAACCCTCATTTCTAAACCCCAAATTCCCCCCATAAGTTACTAATTCGAATCCTTTTACCCGTCACAAGTTTAATTTGTTCACAAAATAAAACCAACAAACCAAGTAGAACTGGACATGAATTAAGAAATTAATAATAAGAAAAAAAACCTAATTTTTTATGCAATTAAATCCTGAATTACCCCCAACCATAACTAATGAATCAAATTGAGAAACTACATGAACAAACATCGACAAGAAATTGTTAAGGCTGACTAATCCAGCTACTGAACTGAGAACTCAAACAAATTTTAACAGACCAACATGAAACTTAACCCTAAATTAATCTACAAATCAGAATCATGCAAGCTAAGAAAATGATGAGAAGATGAATAGCGAGAGCTCTTACTCCAAACCTGCCTCAAGAAAGGTGCATACAATGAATTTCAACCGAAATCTGATGAGTCACCCAAATCCGGCGGTCTCGAAGTGACTAACAACTACTGTCAATCGATTGCTCTTGTAGAGATCAATCCATTAACGTAAGTTTTTAGTGAAATCGACTCAGATTTATGAAGAAAATCAAAAAGGGGAGAAATAGGGCTAATTCTGGAATCCCTAGATCTGAAATTAAGAGCAATTGGTTTGATTCTTCAGGATTCTAATGGTGGCTCTTCAGTGAGGTGGGAGTGAGCAATATGGGGTGTGGATCTAAGTGGATTTGGAAGTCGTTTGGTGGGGTTGGAATGACGGTTGGTTGATGGAGGTTTTAGGGGCGGCTAGGGTTTGACGAGATCAGAGAGGGGGACGAAGTGGGTTGTGAGTTTAGGGTTTGGGGGATTGAGTTTGGACAATTAAATATAACACCGGTACCTTATTCACAGCCGTTGGATCACATAAGATCAATGGCTGTGATGATAAGGACCCTAAAACGACGTCGTTTGGTACGGGGTAAGGCTGGACCGAGTGTTCCGATTTGGACCTGGATCGGAGGAGATTTTGGGGCGGGTCTGGGGTTTAAAGGGGTTTGGGCTTCAGCATTTTTAGCCCAATTAAAACAACCCTTTTCAATTAACCCCCTTCTTATTTCCTTTTCTCTTTTGTTTTTCTTTTTCCTTTCTTATCCAGCCACTGAACTGAGAAATCAAACAAATTTTAACAAACCAACATGAAACTTAACCCTAAATTAATCTGCAAATCAGAATCATGCAAGCTAAGAAAATGATGAAAAGATGAATAGCGAGAGCTCTTACCCCAAATCTGCCTCAAGAGAGGTACATATGATGAATTTCGACCGAAATCCGATGAGTCACCCAAATCCGACGGTCTCGAAGTGACTAACAACTACCGTCAATCGATTGCTCTTGTAGAGAGCAGTCTGTTAACGTAAGGTTTTAGTTAAATCGACTCGAATTTATAAAGAAAATCGAAAAAGGGAGAAATAGGGCTAATTCTGAAATCCCTAGATCTGAAATTAAGAGCAATTGGTTTGATTCTTCAGGAGTCTAATGGTGGCTCATCAGTGAGATGGGCATGAACAATATGGGGTGTGGATCTAAGCGGATTTGGAAGTCATTTGGTGGTGTTGGAATGACAGTTGGTTGATGGAAGTTTTAGGGCGGCTAGGGTTTGACGAGATGAGAGAGGGGGACGAAGTGGGTTGTGAGTTAAGGGTATGGGGGGAGATTGAGTTTGGACAATTAAATATAATATCGGTACCCAGTTCACAGCCATTGGATCACATAAGATCAACAACTGTGATGATAAGGGCCCCAAAATGGCATCGTTTGGTACCGGGTAAGGATGGACCGGGTGTTTCGATTTGGGCCTAGATCGGAGGAGATTTTGGGGCGGGTATGGGGTTTAAAAGGGTTTGGGATTCCGCATTTTTGGCCCAACTAAAACAACCCTTTTCACTTAACCCCCTTCTTATTTCCTTTCTTTTTTTTCCCTTAATTAAAGAACAAATTAAATTTCTAAACTAATTAAATTGGAAGATTAAGCTAATTTTTTACTAAGATATTTACACAAATTAATTATTCCTAAAAAAAGAAATTACTAGCCTAAAATTAAAAGCAAAAATTTCCACAAAATCCTATAAAATTGTAAAAATGGATAAAATTATTTTTCTTGTATTTTATGGGAGTAATTCCTATAAGGCAAAAATCACGTGCTCACAACTGCGCCTCTTTGCTTGGAAACAAGAAGAGTTTTCGTGCAAAGATAAAGTGAGTGAATACGAGCGATTTTTGCCCGTTTGAATACTCCGTGGGAAGCATTTTTGAAAGATTTGACCGCACTTTGCTTCCGAGGTTGCCTATATATCCTTGGCTATCAAGGAATCAGGTCAGTGTAGTTCGGGAAGTTTCGGTAGCTGGGACTACCAGGAAGCTGTGATTTTACTGTTGCTGTTGTTTCTGCTGCTTTCTGAACTCCTTATTATATCAAGACAAAATAAAAGAAGCTAGACTAAACTATGATCTATGAATTACAAGAATCCTATCTATATCTTCAAACTTGATCTTGCAGTTTCTGCCGCTTTGTTGACTTGTACTCTCTAGATGAACTTCCTTTGTTGCTGATTTGAATTGCATTCGGAGGTGAATTCCCTTATTCTCTAGGTAGCGCCTGATTACCAACATTTGAGCTGTATTTCCTTGTTCTCCAAGCGGGCGCCTGATTACCAAAATTTGAATTGTATTCCCTTTGTTACCTTAAAATGTTTTCCCTTGAAACCTGTGCTATCTTCCTTTGAAATTTGAATTGCTTTCCTTGTTCTCCAGGTGAGTGCCTGATTGCCAAAACTTGAACTGTATTCCCTCGCTCTCCAGGTGGGCGCATGATTGCCAAAACTCTAACTATATTCCCTCGCTCTCCAGGTGGGCGCCTGTTTGCCAAAACTTTAACTGTATTCCCTTGCTCTCTAGGTGAGCGCCTGATTGCCAAAACTTTAACTATTTTTCCTTGAGACTTGAACTGCTTCTCCTTATTCTCCAGGTGGGTGCCTGATTTCCAACACTTGCACTGCTTTTCCCTCGAAACTGGACTTGTTTCCCTTGTTCTCCAGGTGGGCTCCTGATTGCTGAACTTGAATCGTCTTCCTTTGAACATTGCTGTTTTCCCTTTATTCTCCAAGTGGGTGCCTGATTACCAACATTTGAATTGTATTCCTTTCCTCTGAAACTTGAATTTTTTTCCTTGTTTTCCAGGTGAGCGCCCGATTGCAGACACTTGAACCATCTTCTCTTGCTACTTGGAACTGTTTTCCCTAGAAATTTGCACCATTTTCCCTTGCTCTCCAAGTGGGCGCCAGATTGATGAAATCGCACTGTTCCCCTTTGAAACATGAGTTGTTCTCCTTTGTTCTTCAGGTGGGCGCCTGATTGCTGAGCTTGACCCGCTTTCTTTTGAAGTCGTGTCGTCTTCCCTTGTTCTCTAGGTGGGCGCCTGATTGCTGAACCTAAACTGCTTTCTCTTGAGACTGCTTTTCCTTGGAACTGTTTTCCCTTATTTCTCCAAGTAGGTGCCTGATTGCTGAACCTGACTTGTCCTCTTCTTGAAGCTGCTTTTCTTTTGAACTGTCTTCCCTTGTTCTCTAGGTGGGTGCCTGATTGCTTGAGCATGAATTGCTTTCTATTCTTGAAACTCGCGTTGTCTTCCTTTGTTCTCCAGGTGGGTGCCTGATTTCAACAAAACAGACAAAATAAAAGAAAATTTTCTACCCAGTTTGATATTGGGAACATCTGTGAGTGTTAACCGATTCTTGTTATCAAAACAAAGTCTAAACTAAATTCCTTTATCCTGAAAATTTCAAACCAAGCCTCATCTTAAAAGTGAAAAACTTAAATGCCAAATTGTGCTTCCCCAAAGTAGACCTCTCGTTAGACCTTATCATTCGCGAGGGTCTCAAACCTTTACTAAACCCCGTTATCCAGGAGGGTACTGGAACTTACTGCCGAGCCTGTCTGACACCTGTTTTCCTCACGGAGGGTTCCTCCGAAACCAACGAAATTTCCCACCCCTATTTCAATCAAAGAAAAATCTTGTCAGTTTAAAAATGTGGTGGTTAGTTTGCGGCATTCTTGCTGAGGGTGGCCTTCCACTGCCATGCTTTGTTCTGCTTAGCTGCATCTGATTGGCAAAGAGTTATTTCACCTTCTGACTGAACCTTAACCACGAATCCCTGAATGACCCGAGTGCTCTGTAGTCAACCTGCTATTTTAACATATCTGTCTTTCCTATATGAACCTCTGTATCTCTTACAAAATTCACAAACCACTCGACCGCTTGAACTTTCGTTAACACCTTGTTTTTTTACTTTTGCATCATGCTACTTCTGGTATGCTTTGGCCGCACTTTGCTTTGTGTAATTTTGGAAGTTGGTAGTAAGCTTTACAATCCTTCTTTCGCTTAGCAAGTCTAACACTGAGAAAGCTTTAGAGGAATAGACCCAAAAGGAAATGAAATGCAATGACTTCGAGAGTTATGAATAGTGAAGAAAATCAATATAGAAAGACTGTTTGAGGAAGAAAGGAAAATGACTTATCTAAGTGAAGCTGCTGGCATCAATGGTCATGACATGCACTTCGGATTAATCAACCTAGTCCATTCAGTCAATCCTCTTTCAGTCTTCACACTTTATGCCTGGGGTTCCCATAATCTGATTCCTTTGCAAAGTCAAAAACCTCATTCGGCTGCGGTGCCTTGAAAGGGTTTTCACAAGCAAACCTCTCTCATTTATTCATCTCTCAACTCACCGTCACCTTATGGTTCCCGTGAGGGTTTTCACTAATAATACTCTCTCATCTTTAATTTCTCTCAGCTTTCCATCGCCTTACGGTGCCGTGAGGGTTTTCACCAATAAGACTCTCTCATTTTTTCATTTTTCCTGCTTAGACCAGAGTGTTGCCCTGATATAAATCACACCTCTACTTGCTCGACTTAGCATCTCTCAAAGACTGATCGGAAGGTCTTTCTTTGGACCGTAATGTAGGCTTTTGGATATGGTTAGAAAGAAAGGATATCACAAAGGCTCAAAACAACTTGAATGGGTTCAAGATTACAACTTTTGGAATCAGATCTCTTACAACAACTACAACTTCTGCCCCAGTTTCTTTGCTTGGGGACTTTCGAATTTTATTTTGATGGGACCGAACCGTGAGGCTGCCTACGTATCCTTAAAAGTAATAAGGTCAAACGTAGTTCATGTCATAGGAATTGCTTTGTTTTTGTACTTTTCTCTCTTTCTTTTCTTTTCTTTTCTTTACTCTTTTTCCATTTCTTCTTTCTCTTTCTCTTCTCTTCTTCTCTTTTTTTTACTCTTTTCAGTTCTCTTTTTTTTTTCTCTTATCGTTTCCTCTTTTCCTTCATTATTTACCTTTTGTGTCTGTGTTTATGAACTTTTGCTACTGATTCCGAAAGAGGGGTATGAAAGAAAATAAATAAGGCTCAAAGGGGTAACAAAGGATAAAATGTTTAGATAGTAGAATAAAATGCCTTCGTCATTCCAATCTTCAAAACATGCCAAGTGCAAACAAACACAATTTAAACCAAGGAAATCATCATAATATCTTTTGACTAAATCAGAATTGATAGCTAATCTACACATTTTCCTTCTATATCTGTTAAATATAAAGCACCATTGGACAACACTCTTGTTACGTTGAACGACCCCTGCCAATTTGGGGTGAACTTGCCTTTCGCTTCAGCCTGATGTGGAAGGATGCATTTCAATACTTGCTGACCCACTTCAAATTTCCACGGACGCACCTTCTTGTTGTATGCTCTTGCCATTCTCTTTCGATACAACTGGTCATGACACACTGCTGCTAATCGTTTCTCATCAATCAAACTCAATTGCTCCAAACGGGTTTTGACCCACTCATCATTATCAATTTCGGCCTCAACAACAATCCGAAGGGATGGGATTTCAACTTCCGCGGGTATCACTGCTTCTATGCCATATACCAACAAATAAGAAGTTGCACCTACTGAAGTGCGAACAGTAGTGTGATAACCCAATAGAGCAAAGGGCAACTTCTCATACCATTGCCTGGATCCTTTCACCGTTTTCCGAAGTATCTTCTTTATGTTCTTGTTGGCTGCCTCGACTGCTCTATTCGCCTTAGGGCGATATGGGGTGGAATTGCGATGCGTAATCTAAACTGTTGACATACCTCTTTCATCAGATGACTATTAAGATGAGCACCATTATCTGTGATGATCACCTTTGGGATTCCGAACCGACAAATGATATTTGAAAGAACAAAGTCGACCACTGCCTTCTTGGTCACAGATTTCAAAGTTTTAGCTTCAGTCCACTTAGTGAAATAGTCAATGGCCACCAGAATGAACATGTGTCCATTGGATGTTGCTGGCTCAATTGGTCCGATGACATCCATATCCCAAGCAACAAAGGGCCATGGTGCGGACATTATGTGCAATTCAGATGGCGGAGAATGAATCAGATCTCCGTGTACTTGGCATTGATGACACTTGCACATAAAACAGATGCAATCTCGCTCCATGGTAAGCCAATAATAACCTGCTCAAAAAATTTTTCTTGCCAGAACATACCTACTCATATACGGCCCGCAGACCCCGGAATGCACTTCGGTCATGATAATCGTGGCTTGTCTAGCATCTATGCATCTCAACAATCCAAGATCTGGAGTTCTTTTGTACATAACTCCTCCACTAAAGAAAAATCCACTTGCCAAACGTTGAATTATTCTCTTTTGGTCTCCTGTGGCTTGTACTGGATATACCCCTGACCTGATGTACTCCCTGATATCGTGGAACTAAGGTTCACCGACAAGTTCTTCCACCATGTTACAGTAAGCATGTTGATCGCGAACCTAGATATGCAAAGGGTCAATATAAGCCTTATATGGATGATGTAACATCGACACCAGAGTAGCCAAAGCATTAGCAACCTCATTGCGGATCCTAGGGACATGGCTGAAGCTGACAGAGATCCTGCAGACATTGTTGATACGGTATGAGTTTCAAATCTCGGGTCTCCTATTCTTCCTGAATTTGGTGCACCAACAAATCTGATTCTCTCAAAACCAGCACTTCCTGGACTGCCATGTCCACGGCTAACCTTAAACCTAGAATGCACGATTCGTACTCAGCCATGTTGTTGGTACAGTAGAAACGAAGCTGAGCTATTACAGGGTAGTGGTGCCCTGTTTCAGAAATAAGTACAACTCTTATTCCAATGCCTTTCATGTTAGCGTCCCCCTCAAAGAAGAGTTTCTAACCGGGCTTCTCATCCTTCTCGACCTCATCAATATGCATTACCTCTTTATCAGGAAAGTAAGTCCTTAAAGGTTCATATTCTTCATCCACCGGGTTCTCGGCCAAAGCTTGGGCTTTCATTGCCGTCCGAGTCACATATACGATGTCAAACTCTGTGAGCAAAATCTGCCACTTTGCAAGCCTTCCTATGGGCATGGCTTCTGAAAGATATACTTTAGAGATCCAGGCGAGAAATGAGGTAAGTGGTGTAGGATGACAAATAATGCGTCAACTTCTTTGCTACCCAAGTCAGGGCGCAACATGTCCTCTCAAAGGGAGTATACTTAACCTCATAAGATGTGAACTTCTTACTGAGATAATAGATGGCTTGCTCTTTCCTACTAGTGATGTCATGCTGACCCAAGACACAACCAAATGAATTATCCAAGACTGTCAAATAAAGAATCAAAGGTCTCCTCGGTTCCGATGGGACCAACACTGGTGGGTTCGACAAATACTCTTTGATCTTATCAAATGCTTCCTGGCACTCATCAGTCCATTTGACCGCAACATCCTTCTTTAGCAGCTTAAAGATGGGCTCACAAGTTGTCGTGACCTGAGCAATAAACTTGCTGATATAGTTCAGCCTCCCTAGCAGACTCATCACCTCGGTCTTGTTCTTTGGTGGTGGCAATTCCTGCATAGCCTTGATTTTTGACGGATCCAATTCAATGCCCCGCCGGCTAACTATGAACCCTAAGAGTTTCCCATATGGAATACCAAATGCACACTTTGCAGGGTTGAGCTTAAGATTGTACATGCGGAGCCTCTAGAATAACTTTCTCAAATCTTTAACGTGGTCAGACTGCTTCCGGGACTTTATGATCACATCATCCACGTAGACCTCAATCTCCTTGTGTATCATGTCATGGAATATGGTAGTCATTGCCCTCATGTTAGTTTCCCTAGTGTTTTTCAAACCAAAAGGCATGACCCGGTAGCAGTATGTTCCCCATGGCGTGATGAATGCTGTCTTTTCCGCATCTTCCTCATCCATTAAAATCTGATGATACCCTGCATAGCAGTCCACAAAAGACCCAATCTCATGCTTGGCACAATTATCAATCAAAATGTGGATATTTGGCAGTGGGACATTGTCTTTTGGACTTGCTTTGTTAAGGTCACGGTAATCAACACACACTCTGGTCTTACCATCTTTCTTTGGCATAGGCACAACATTGGCTAACCACGTGGGATACCGCGTGACTCGAATGACCTTTGCATCAAGCTGCTTTGTGACTTCTTCTTTAATCTTCACACTCATGTCAGTTTTGAACTTTCTCAACTTCTGGTTGAAGGGAGGGAATGCTGGATCAATTGGCAATTTATAGACCACCAAATCGGTACTCAAGCTGGGCATATCATCATACGACCATGCAAAAATATCCTTATATTCCAACAATGCTTTAATTATTTCTTCCCTGATTTGCAGTTCAAGATGGATACTTATCTTAGTTTCTCTGACATTATCTGGATCCCCTAGGTTGATTGCTTTCGTATCATTCAGATTAGGCTTGTTTTTTTTTAAAATGATTTAGTTCTTTACTAATCTCTTCAAATGCCTCATCCTCATCATATTCTGATTCATCATCACACTCTATTTCTTGGATTATTATTTCAGAATTATATTGACTTTTAAGACTTGACTGAAGATTCCTCATGCATATCATGTCATTGAAACCAGCATAAAAAGAACTGTACAAAGAAGAAAAGAAAACAAAAATAAAACTATCAGGAATGATGGAAAAAGGAAATTGCATTTCATTGAAATAAAGGATAACAAGGTTTGTATATCAAACAAGCGGAAAATAAAATCTGGGTCACAACCACTGGAATGACCCAGATAAAAACAAAACAAACTACCAAGACTCCTTCCCAGTAGGGAGAGAAGTAGCTTTCCAATTGTTAAGCTTTACATTCGGCCCAACGAACTGCACGTCTGATTTGCTAGAACCTTCTCCAACTTCTACCATGTTCACACCATCAAACAAACTTTGTAACCTTTTATTTAACTCTTTATCAACGTCAGTCGTAGAGCTTGGAACTATCGTCACTAGGCGTTTCTTGGAACCGGGCTTGGAAAAAGACCTGGAGAGACGCGAGATAGGCTTTGGAAGTGCCCACGCCTTCTATTTCAACATATTAGACCTTTTCACATCTGCCGCTGTAAGTTTGAATCCAAAACAGAACGTACCCAAGTTTTCAGGGAGGGACACTGGCTATATGATAACCTACAAGGATGCACCCAGACCTTTACCTAGCATAAAGCCCTTTTTCAGCATTTCATAGGCCACCATGACAAATGCAGAGGTTATATTTAGAGTTGGAATACATTTTCCTTCTGGAACCTTCTTGACCGGCACTATTTCAAAAACTTGATAGACCCAAGGCCCTTTATCATCTTCAGCCTCAGTGAACGGGATAGAGGCATCATTATGAGCACACAAATTCTCCTTACTATGCACGACGATCTCCTGCCTATCCTATTCGAACTTGACCATCTGGTGCAAAGTGGACGGGACTGCTTTAGCGGCATGTATCCAAGGCCGAGCTAACAGCAAATTGTAAGAGACGGCTACGTCCAATACCCGGAAGTTCATGGTGAATTCCACCGGTCCTATTGTCAATTCAAGCACTATATCACCAACCGAGTCTTTCCCTCCACCGTCAAAACCTTGGATGCAGATGTTGTTCTTGTGAATCCTCTCATCATCAACTTTCAACTTGTTCAGAGTAGAGAGAGGGCAGATGTTTGCACTGGAACCATTGTCAACTAATACCCTGGTGACCACAGAATCTTCACATTTTACCGTAAGATAAAGAGCTTTGTTGTGTTCAGTACCTTCCGCGGGCAACTCATCATCAGAGAAAGTGATCCTGTTCGCCTCAAATGTTTTGTTGGCGATCTTTTCTAGATGGTTCACTGAAATTTTGTCGGGGACATGAGCTTCGTTTAGAATCTTCATCAGGGCCTGACGATGCTCATCCGAGTGGATCAATAATAATAGCAAGGAAATCTGAGCGGGCATCTTTCTCAGCTGCTCCACGATGGAATAATCTTGTACCTTCATTTTCTTCAAGAACTCCCCCGCCTCTTCTTCAGTGACTGCTTTATTTACTAGAACTGGATTATCTCTGGATGTTTTAGCTTTCCTTAACTCTTCCGGGGCAAAACATCTCCCTGAACGAGTTAATCCCTGAGCCTCATTGACTTCTTATTTCACTTCCTTTCCCTTATAGGTCACTATCACCCGTTCATAGTTCCATGGGACAACCTTGGTGTTGATTACCAGCAACTGGGTCATAGGCTTGATAATGACAGGGTCCGTACGGGCACCCTCTACAATTATGATAGGCTTATTTGCCAACCCTGGCACGACCACCCTTGACTTATCCTGCTTTGCTATAGCATCACTTGGGGATATCTTCTCAACTACCACAGATGGCTTGCCGTTTGTCATGCCAACTTGTTCACCGATCCTTCAACCGTTGGTTTTTTGACTAGCTTGACCTTGTTACACCGAATCATCATAATGGATTATGAGGGCTTCTTGGGTTCCCCCTCCTTATGTACTATCTCGATCATGTTTGTTTCCTCATGGGTTGGCAATGGGTTCTGGTTGATGTTGGGTGCCTCTGGAGTTTGGACTTCAATCCAGTTTGTGTCGATGAGCTCCTGGATGGAATATTTCAAGTGCAAACACTTCTCCGTATCATGCCCTGGAGTACCAGAACAATATTCACAGCTCAAGGAGTAGTCAAGATTCTTTGGAGGAGGGTTTGGCAATTTTGACTCAATTTGCCTCAGCATATCCAAATGCCTCAATCTATGGAATAAACTGGTATAAGACTCCTCCAACGGGGTGAAAATTTTCTTCCACTGCAACCTCTCATTTTTGAATGTTGGATTGGGTCGGAAACCTGGGCCGACAGGGTTTCGGTAAGCTCGTGGGGGTGGGTAAGCATTTTGTGGAGCTGGGTAGGTGTTTTGCGGGGCTGGGGCACGCCATTGTGAGTAGGTAGGAGGTTGAGTATATGATTGGGCATGGTGGACAGAAATCTGAGGGTCTGATAATGGGATGTAATGCTGGGGTGGATTATATGGGATTTGGGTGTAGGTTCGGTGATGGGGTCGGGGCTAGGTATAGTGGTATGACGGGTCCCTCGGTCCAAACCACGATCCTGAATCAACTGTTGCCACATCTTCTTTCTTCTTTTTTCCGATCACTCCTCCAGTACCATTTTGAATGGCTTGGGTAGTTGCCTTGATGGCCGAGTATCTCATGATTTTGCTGGATTTAGGCCCTTCTTCTACCATGTCACCCATCTTCACTACCTCGTTGAAAGACTTTCCTATGGACGATATCAAATGGCCAAAGTAAGTAGGCTCTAGAGCCTGCAGAAAGTACTCCACCATTTTGCTCTCCTCCATTGGGGGGTTAACTCTTGCCGCTTGTTCTCTCCAGCGAAAACTGTATTCCTTGAAACTTTCACTAGGCTTCTTTTCAATCTTAGTCAAAGACAAATGATCTGGAACAATCTCGATGTTGTATTGGAAATGACGAGCGAATTCTTGGGCCAAATCATCCCAGGTATACCATCTGCTGTGATCCTGACGAGTTTACTACTCTAGTGTCGCGCCACTCAAACTCTGGCTAAAGTATGCCATCAACAGCTCATTTTTCCCACCGGCTCCTCTCATTTTACTGCAGAATCCCCTCAAATGGGCCACCGGGTATCCATTCCCATCATACTTATCAAACTTCGGCATCTTGAATCCCACAGGCAACTGAACATCGGGAAATAGACACAAATCTATGTAGGCTACGCTCACCTGGCCTCCCAATCCCTGCATGTTTCTGAACGATTGTTCCAGGCTTCTTACCTTCCTGAACATATCATCCTGCTCTGGGTTTTTATGTGGTTTCTCAGTCTCAACTGGGAGGTCGAAACGAGGAGTGTAAGAGTAATGCTATGGGGCCTTGAAAGTAGGCTCCGGGGAATAGTATTGGTTATCTTGGGTCTGGAATAAGGGCTCACTAGAGGATCGATGGAGTGTAGCGGGTGGGGGTGCCACGAAAATAGGGGTAACTAGTGGAGGGGGTATGGGATTGGTTTAACTGGTGGTGCTTGTGTGGTTTGGGAAGTGGTGCCTTGGTAGTGATGGTAATGGGGAAAGTCTGGAGATGAATCAACAGTGGAAGGTTCTTGGGATTGAGCCAGTGGCGGGACAAAAGCCGGGTTGGCGGGGTATGATGGTGGTGGATGCCCTTTCATTCATGCCCGGTACATCTCTGCCATTTGGCATTTCAACTTATGAAACTCCTCTTTCAGATTAACATCAGACTCTTCCCCCTCTCTTGATGGATCAATAACGCTTGCATCCAGTTCATGGCCAGCCATGATCAACATGTCTTTGGACCTGGTGTTGTACGGGTGAGTTGCCAGAATGCCAAACAAACTAGCCACCTACCTGGACTTGATGACAAGAAGCAAACTTGTTAGCAATTAAGAGCTTATCAGATAGGCAACCGCACGTTGGGGATGCAATGCCCCTAAGCAGTTAACCATTTCTATTATGCATTTGAACGACTGCTTGCGTCATCCCGCTTTCACTAATTTCCTTTCTGCAATCTCTTTCTCTCTTTTTTCACTCCTACTTTTCTTTGCTTGATTCTTGTTTTTATTCTTTTGTTCTCTCATTTTCCTCTCTTGTTTTGCCACTATTTCATTCCCACAAGTTTTGTTTACTCTTTTTTTTTTCATTTCACGGTTATGATCGAATCCTATAGGGATTGCCTACGTATCATGACGCCGCATGAATCAGACCAAGTGTAGTTCTGGGAACATGTGCAAAATAAAATAAATAAAAGAAACATTTTTTGGGGTTTTCAAATTTTCATAAAATAAAGAAAAACATCTTGATTACGATGACTTCTCCTACAGATTTAAATATAAAGACTGACAGACTCGATGAGTGGACCAACAAACTTCAAAAGAAAGCTGAAAATACAGACTTAAAAATGAACTAACAAACTTAGAAGAAGCTGGCAATACAGACTCAAAAATAAACTGACAAAATACAGACTCGAACAAACAAAATCAAGAATACATAAGTGCCTCAACTACTGCTCCAGTTGGCCTTGCTGCGGGCCTTTGCGCCATATATTCTTGGAGGCGGAACAAGTCATCCATGATCTGTCGAACAAATATCATAACTGAAGTGAAGAACATGGACCTGGTCATGTCTTCACACTCGTTGCACTTCATCACAATGTAGTCCGCAATTCTCCTAACTCTTTCCCTGATAATACCCTTTTCCTATAACAACCGTCCGATCTGCTGAGATTTGGCATCCAAAACTTGTTCGACTGTATGATTTTGCTCTTGAAGCTGCTGCAGGTCTTTCTCTAGATGTGACATCAGGGCATAGCAGTGCTCCATTTCTGCTTTGAAGTCTTTCGCCTGCTTGGCCATTTCATTTTCAAGGACATTGACTTTTTTCTTTATACTCACCATTCCTTTGTCATACTTCTCCTTCAGTTGCCGAACGAAACTGACATGTACCTCTGCATTCTTAGCTAACTTATCTCGGGCATTTGTTAGCTCCGCTTCAGTCTTTTGCAAATCATCCTCATAGTCACTTACTTTTTGCGTAAGGCTGTAGATGAGCTTTTCATCTTTTATGCTTCTGCCCGAGTTCTCAGCTGCTATTCTCATTTTTAAAACTTGGGCTCGGAGAGCTTCATTCTCTTGGACCAACCTTCTTCTTTCACCTTCAGCTTCTTGTGACTCGAGATCATTATTGAACTCCATGTTTCTCAGATTCTCTTCCAAGGTGTGAATGGCTTGATATTTTTTCTCCTTTTCTCCCCAGGCCAACCTTTCTTGGATTTTATCATCAAAAGCTTGAACATGAAGTCTCTTGACAGGCCTCTCGGGCTCTGGCACGGGCTTAGGTTCAGGTTCGTTGTTTATAGAAGACCTTTTCTCAAACCATGCAGCATAATTTGGATCCACTTCCCCCTTTGCAACATCTGGTACCTGGGTGCCATTTTTCAGATACCGGCAGCCATTCCAATCCCGCTGAACTAAAGTCTCGGGCAATGCAGCTTCTGGATGCAGCTCAATGACCTGGGTGGTTAGATCTTCATCTTCGGGAACCACTTGATATCGTCCTAACTGCCTTAAGACCCTCTGTGGTGCATATGGCTGGATACTCCTCACACCCATCAACCTTAGGTAACCCTTGGTAGCCGTCATATATATGGCTTCTGTCATCGGGAGCCATCCTATAGTCCACTCGACCTGACTTGCTTTGAGAGCTTTCAAGTGGGAGACCCAGGCTTCAAACCCTTCTGGCACGTTGTAGTCTTTCACTCTTTCCTCATAACTCTTAATGAAGTTATCCGAGATAGAACCATAACTCATGAATTTGGGGTGATGGCGAAGATGCTCGATCAACCACATTTGTAGAAGAATATTACAACCTTCAAAGAATTGAGCCCCGACTTTGCGCAATGTCAATGCTCGATAAAGATCTGCCAGCACTAACGGTATAAGTGTATGATCTTCCTTGGTAGTGAGGATTTGTACAATTCTAACCATACGAGTATCTACTGTCCCTTCCGCATTTGGGAAGACCATGATCCCCAAAAATGCCACAATAAAAGCGAACCGACGATGAATTTCCAAAGGCCCTTATCTTGTTTGTTGCTCAACCCCTTTTCATGCATTTCGAACCCAGCTGAGTGCCCGAACCTGAAGTACAAGAAGTGGAAAGAACAACACCCTTTGTTTACATGGGCCTTCTTCATCTGTTTACTCATATTCAGGAGGTCAAAGAACTTATGCATCGAAGGAGCCCTTGGACATATAAGTTGATGTTTCCTCAAATCCCGGCCAAACTCAATATACCCGGCCATTTCCTCCAAAGTAGGGGTGATCTCAAATTTCGAGAAACGAAAAACATGGTGGACAGGGTCCCAAAAAGTTACCAAAGCCTTGATTAGATCTTCCCGTGGTTTGATTTCCAAAATGTTTACGAGGGCACCCAACTATTTTTTCACCCACTTCTAATCATCTTCATCTAGATCATTCCACCACATACGCAACTGCAACTAAGCCTGTTCTATGACCAACTCTGACGGGTTCTGGGCGGTGTTCATTTATGACGGGTCCTGGACAATATTCATTTATACCTGTGGGAGATTAAGGTTAGGGTTGACTCTTGTGGACCCTTTTTGTAAAATAGGTTCTTCAATTTCCTAAAGAAAAAATCAACGAACCGTGATTCCTTCCCCTATATGCCAATTCAGCAAAAATGGTTGTTTTAGCAAATGTGGTCCCTTCCCAATTCCAAATAAATTTTGAGGCCGGGGAGAACTACTTTAGGGAAAAATGACACTTTACTGACAGACTTGTCTGTTCTTTTACAAAAATAACCTTTCGACAACTGAAGATACTCTAAGGCTATCCAGGCAAGAACAGCTTAAGACATTACCGAAGCTGGATCGGCTTATTTTTTTTACCAAAAACTCTCTTTTTATTTTTGAAAACTAAGGCCGAACCTTATGTAGGCTGCCTACGTATCCCACATCCGGTGAGAATTAGACCTGCGTAGTTTGGTCAGTTTTGACACATTTGAAAAGGACATAGTATGGACTCTTTTGGAATGACTCTTTTCTTTTCCTCTTTTTTTGAAAAAAAATTGGGCAGAGTTTCAGGATATTTCCAAATACCAGGGATTTTCAGAATCGGGCTTTATTTTCTTCCCTACATCACTCTTGGTTTTCTCTTGATTTATTTTTCCCTATCCGGTTAACATGCAGGCCGAAGCAAATAAATATTCACATAGCACATAGGATGCATCATAATGGTCTATTACTTTGGGGTACACCTGTTCTAGACGGACCCAACCCCTGTGTTGAGTCCCCAAAGTCAAATGCACGTGATGCAACAAACGTTCCTACTAGGGATCCGACATGAGGTTATGTTATTCTAGGTTTAAACCTGGGGTTGTTTTCTTGACCTGGCTTACCCGAGCTGACTACTCGAGCCGAAGAGGGGGCAACGTACCGGGAGCACTAAAGTCTACCCGGCCTTGTTGCTGGCCCAGCCTCGTTCTATTTGGTATAACTTCTACAGAAAAAGTGGGCCACGCGAATGTATGCACCATTTTCAGAAGACTCAGAAGGGTGGCGTAAGAAGACAGTTATATACAATTCAAACAATATTAAAACGATAAACAAATAGCATTTAGCACAAAAGGTTCATATAATACAGTAATATGAACAATAAATAAAGCCAAGTAAAAATCATAAAACAAGCTCGAATTCTTGAACCCTGAACCAGAGATTCCGGGTTCGATCCCCAGCAGAGTCGCCAGAGCTGTCACACCTCCTTTTTCCTACCCCGAGAGGGGTATAAGGGAGTTTTTCCAATTTAGTGACAATCGAAACAAGATTATTTATATTAAATTCAGAGTCACCACTTGGGATAATTTATGGTGTCCCAAGTCATCGGTTTAGAATCCCGAATCGAGAAAGTTTGACTCTATTTACGGTCTGCGAACACAGAAATCCGGGTAAAAAATTCTGTTAACTCGGGAGAAGGTGTTAGGCATTCCCGAGTTTCGTGGTTCTAGCACGGTCTCTTTGATCATACTTGGCTTATTAAATTATATAATTACTTATTTTAGAACCTATGTGCATTTGCTTCTTTTAATTAAAAAATTATCTTAAAACGGGTCACGCGTACATGTACCCACTTGTTTGGTGCATCAACAATCATGTCATTCGAACATGTCCACAATTAATAATGCTTTATTATTATTAAGAAAGTTTGGCCGAAGTTGCGCGAACGCATACTCTGATTTTATTTTTAGAAATCGTAATCATATCACGCGAACGTGTCCACAACCACGTTAGTATATTAAACATGCCTAAAGCAAACTATGAACATTTATCATTTTTATATCTAAGTTATGAAATTAATACGAGGGCCATGTATGATTGTATGGTGGATAGCACACCTCAGACTATATGAACTAAATTTAATTGGTGGCCTATTAAAATAATTTTATTATTAAGAAAGTTTGCTCGAAGTTGCGCGAACGCATACTCCGAATTGGTTTTTAGAATCGTAATTATGTTACGCGGACGTATACACAATCACGATGGTATTTTAAATGCGCCTAAAGGCCTTTCTACGAATACTAATCTATTCCTCAAAGATGACTCTCCCTTTAATTCATTGGTAGCGTGTATTGCAATTACTGGTGAATCGATAGCATACAAGTCTAGTCGAATCACTTAAACATTGAAGTTCTGACATACAAGAAACTCATCATTCATTTTAAAACCAATTGAATTTATGATTTCAGACGTCCTCAATCAAACAAAATTTTGCGAAGGCCCAGTCATTTCGACACCAGGCTTTCTGATAGGCCCAATATATTTTGCTCGCAGGGGGGCCAATTTAAACTCATATGATTTATTTGAACCAAATTCCTGGACTCAAGGCCTAAAGCATTCAAGCTCATATTCACGACCTTATTTGGGCCACTCGTGAGGTTGGCCCAATTCACCCTATATGCCCCAAATTAACATTAATCACGAAAACAAAATAGCATAGGATCCAAATTAGCAAATTTATCACATGGTACATTAGGAAACATTAATACCCAAATCATGATCCTAATCTATGAAAAGCTGAACAACATAATCAACTGATAATAGATGTTTTCATACAGATATGCGTTAAGCCACAAAACTGGACCTTATTTCAAACACATGAAAGGTCGCTAGGCCTAAATTGAGGCCCACAGCGTTTGATCCAATTCCTACTAGGATGGGCCTTTATTCTTTCAGGCCCACAATGTGGAATACACCAGAGGAAAACATGCTATTACACATTTAGTCACCATATCAAAAGCAATTAAATTGAAATCACACAAAACCAAGCAACACAACCTGGCAGAATTATTACAAAGATAATCTTATGTGAAGTTTACAAGTAAAATTAATTGTAAAACACTAGATTTATAAGCCAAATTGCTCTTTTCCACTTTGTATTGGCAAGCGCATGAACACTGGTCAATTTATGACTGTTATAATTTCAAATTCAAATGTCTGTGCGGATTCCATTTCAAGCTGTAAACACTACCTTAAGGATATACATTTGGCAGCACACCAAAAGAAAATTCATACTTAGCACATCAAGTCCAACATTTGTGATTTAAGCAAGTTGAATATGTACTTTTATTCGGTACTTAAGCTAACAATATGCAATCCAAATCGACAACCAAATTTAGCCAACTAATATAGCACATATATCCACAAACAGAATGCTCATAAATTCAACAGATAATAGTATTTCTAAAACAACATGTGACAGTCATGGTATTCAAATAGCTTCCTACATTACTTGGGCTACTAATACATATCTTAATTAGCAACCAAATAAGAAGAAGACAAGGCTTCTGGACACACTAGAGAGCAAAGCAGGCAGAAATAACAACAAATCAGTAGATAAGCAGCCTTGAAATCCCAGAAACAAACTTGAGCTTGAATCCAAATTCAGCTTGAGAAAAAAAAGACTTGATCCCAAAACAAACTTCTTAAACTATTTTTCTTTGTGTTTTGCAAAGGAGCTAGACTTAGACAAAGGGAGACGCTAGCCTCACAATTCTTCTCTCCAAATAGTCTTAAGATGAAGAAGGAAATGGAAATTTCAACCAGGATTTTAGAGACTGTTTTCTCGTGTTTAAAGAGTGAGGGGAAGACCTTATTTATACCACAGAAATCTGTTGTGTGCCTTCCAAGGCAAGGAATAATTTTCTTGAAAACACCCCTCACAAAGCATCTTTTTAATAGCAGTTGGACAACTGGGCATTTCTAATTGGCTTTAGCATTTGTACTGGCAGAATGAAGCCAGCTGTCCATGCTCCAGAACCTTCTAAATACCTTATCTGAAACCCTCATTTCTAAACCCCAAATTCCCCCCATAAGTTACTAATTCGAATCCTTCTACCCGTCACAAGTTTAATTTGTTCACAAAATAAAACCAACAAACCAAATAGAACTGGACATGAATTAAGAAATCAATAATAAGAAAAAAAACCTAATTTTTTATGCAATTAAATCCTGAATTACCCCCAACCATAACTAATGAATCAAATTGAGAAACAACATGAACAAACATCGACAAGAAATTGTTAAGGCTGACTAATCCAGTTACTGAACTGAGAACTCAAACAAATTTTAACAGACCAACATGAAACTTAACCCTAAATTAATCTGCAAATCAGAATCATGCAAGCTAAGAAAATGATAAGAAGATGAATAGCGAGAGCTCTTACTCCAAACCTGCCTCAAGAAAGGTACAGACAATGAATTTCAACCGAAATCTGATGAGTCACCCAAATCCGGCGGTCTCGAAGTGACTAACAACTACTGTCAATCGATTGCTCTTGTAGAGAGCAATCCATTAACGTAAGTTTTTAGTAAAATCGACTCGAATTTATGAAGAAAATCAAAAAGGGAAGAAATAGGGCTAATTCTGGAATCCCTAGATCTGAAATTAAGAGCAATTGGTTTGATTCTTCAGGATTCTAATGGTGGCTCTTCAGTGAGGTGGGAGTGAGCAATATGGGGTGTGGATCTAAGTGGATTTGGAAGTCGTTTGGTGGGGTTGGAACAACGGTTGGTTGATGGAGGTTTTAGGGGCGGCTAGGGTTTGACGAGATCAGAGAGGGGGGCGAAGTGGGTTGTGAGTTTAGGGTTTGGGGGGATTGAGTTTGGACAATTAAATATAACACCGGTACCTTATTCACAGCCGTTGGATCACATAAGATCAATGGCTGTGATGATAAGGACCCTAAAACGACGTCGTTTGGTACGGGGTAAGGCTGGACCGAGTGTTCCGATTTGGACCTGGATCGGAGGAGATTTTGGGGCGGGTCTGGGGTTTAAAGGGGTTTGGGCTTCAGCATTTTTAGCCCAATTAAAACAACCCTTTTCAATTAACCCCCTTCTTATTTCCTTTTCTCTTTTGTTTTTCTTTTTCCTTTCTTTTTTTCCCCTTAATTTAAGCCCAAATTAAATTACTAAAATAATTAACTTGGATGATTAAGCTAATTATCTACTATGATATTTACACAAATTAATTATTCCTAAAAAAAGAAATTACTAGCCTAAAATTAAAAGCTAAATATGCAAAAGTAAGCCAATTTTTGTAATTTTCAATTTTAACAAAACAACTAATTCAAAAATCAACCTTAAAAATGTAAAAATGAAACCTAAATGCAATGCATGGTATTTTTGACATTTTTATGATTTTAACAAAAATAAACATGCACAGAAATGCAAACAATTAGCACAAATTTCCACAAAATCCTATAAAATTGCAAAAAATTTTCTTGTATTTTATGGGAGTATTTTCTATTAGGGAAAAATCATGTGCTCACTCTTAGGTAGGTGGGTTTTGGTTCTTCATCGGTGCCAAGGTTAACTTCTTTTAAGGCATCAACTGTCGTCTTCACTCCTTCTTCTAGTTCAGGTGGAGCATCCTTCGCATATTCATCTTCTTGAGAGTTCCCATCATTGAAGGATATGTGATAACATGGTGAAACATCCCCCAATTCCGCATTATCCTCCATTGAAGATGGAACGACATTCTCGACTTGTACAGTAATATGATATGAAGAACCCACACTTTCTTCATCTTTGTCACGTTCCTTAGTGTAGACCACAGTATATGGCTTTACCTTCAGTACTTCTTTACATGAAACCACAAGTTTTGTTTGTCGCCTCATTCTAGAAGCAACCAAATATTGGAAATCTTTAGATATCTCCTGGATTTTGGGTGAAGCAGTTGTTCTTATGCTTTGAAAATTTCTCCGGAACTTGTTCCCCTTCTTTAATAGACCCAATCTTTCAAACACGGAGGTCCTCACAGGTGATTTTCCAAGTCGATCAAAGATAGAAGGCTTGTTAGAAGCGGCTGATTCATCTTCTACAGTATTATAATTGTTGCTCGCTCTTCTTATTGAGATGCGCACTGATGGCAGTTGCTTGTATCCCAAACCTTCACGTGGTTGCCTCATTGCAGCTTCTGATGGGAGTTTCCCTAACTTTGATGGCTCATTGGGATTGTATCCAGCTTTTGCAAATAATTTGTAAGCATTAGGGTCAAAACCTTCATCTATTCGCTTTCAAGGGAGTACCACATTCTGCAAACGATTTAGGCTACAAACCCTGCAAGCGGCTTCGAGGACAACTTTACTGCCTCAATTCGTTTTACCGGAAGAGTTAACTCCTTTAGCGTGTTAGTTTGGAGATTAGATGATTTGCCCTCGTCTTTATTCCTTTTAGGGATATATTGGAGCGCAAAACTCACTTTCTTGCCATAATACGCAATACCCCCTCTATAAGATTTATTCGCGTCGTGTTGTACCTCCTCGGTAACATCTTTGACTCTACCAGTAGTCACTTCGGCTCTTTTAGTTGTGGGCTCGTCATTTTTGCATTTTATGACATCATCGACTTTCAGCTCCTTCACAATGTTGTTCTTTAAGTAGAACTTTGCATCGGAGAAGTGTAACTCAGCCTCGGTGAATGGCTCATCATCAACAACTATCTTCTTCTCGACTTCACCCTCTTAGTATTTCAAACATTGATGGTAGGTAGATGGAACCAATTTTTTCTCATGCATCCAAGGCCTTCCAAGCAAGACGTTTGAAGTCTTTGCATCGATCACATGTATCCATACGCTTGATTGCATATCTTCAATGGTGATTTCTAGCCTGATCGTGCCTATGGCTCTTTGCCCCCCTTGGTTGAATCCTTGGATCATCACAAGACTTTCTGAGAGTTCACTCATGGGAATACCAAGTTCTTTCACAGTGCGAATTGGCAAAATGTTCACTGAGGATCCCCCATCAGCCGAAATTCGATTTATTCTTTCATTGCGCATATAGCCAACCAGGTATAATCGACGATTATGAAGAGCGTCACATAGTAGAAGATCGTCATTTGTGAACGTAACCTTTTCCTCGCACGCATTAGCTTCTTGAGGAATAGACTTGATGAGATTTTCTGAAGATGGTGCTAATGGTAGGTCGTCACACTTTTCTTCCCCTTTATCAGCATTGCAACAAGAGGCTTAAATACCATCACGAGAAATCTTCATGCGGAACCAACACGGCAAGAAATCCTCCAAGGTCACTAGATGTCATGGCTTTTGAGGGTAGTGCACCTCCACTTTTCCTTTCTTTACATGCTTAACTGGATTCCATCTCCTCGGTCTTTTCACCATTATTCTCCTTGCTGGTTATTCTATTGATCCTTTTCGTGGGCTCCTTTGGTGGCACCTACGACGAGTCACCAATGTCCAACCTTCATCCTCCTCAGGTTGATTGACTTCAGCTTTGTCATTCTCCAGTAATTCTTCATCTTTACTTTCTTTGATACTGCATAATTCATCCGGACTAAATGAGCCAAAGGTGATAGAGACTTGGTTTGCTCTTGCTTTCTCATCTTCAAGCACAATCTTCTTTTCGCGAGCCAAGTCCATGACTTTGTCCTTGAAGACAAAACATTTCTCCAGAGGGTGGCTCACAAGTCTATGGTATTTGCAGTAATTTGGGTTTTGTTTTCCCAGCTTCATTTGGTCGCTTCATCTCCGGAAGCTCAATGAGATTTAACTCGATGAGTTCTTCAAAAATAGCTGGCACATCAGAATCCAGAAATGGGTACTCTTTCTCTTGCATTTCTTTTAAAGTCAACTTTTCACTTGGATTATCTTGAAAAGAAGTGGATTTCATACTCTGCTTCTTGCTCACCTTCGTTGTGAACTTCACAGGTGATGTGTTGACATTCATAGCTTCTTTGCTTTCAGACTTGGGTACGAACTTGCCCCACTTCCTGACCTCTTGCTTGTCATTCCCTTTGCGAGGTTCATAGATGGGCAACCTTTCATTTCCAGCGGAGGCCATGCTCAATTTCATGTCATGGGCACGAGTTTCAAGTTCTTCAAATATGCCAGGCTTGATACCTTGCAAGATGTAGCGCAATACCCAATACATGCCTTGGATGCACATCTCTATGCCTGAAGTTTTACTAAGCCTGTCTTTGCAGTTGAGGCTTGAATTCCTCCAACAATTGATAAATTCGATAACTGGTTCCTCCTTTCATTGACGAGTATTTTTAAGTTCTATCATACTGACAGTACGTCTTGTACTATAAAATTGATTGAGGAACTTTTGCTCTAGTTGATCCTAGCTATCGATAGATCCAGCCTCGAGGTCTGTGTACCAGTCAAAAGCATTTCCTTTTAGCGAGCGGACAAACTGCTTAATGAGGTAATTTAAATAAGTCCCAGCATTGTTGCACATCTCCACGAAGTGTGCCACGTGTTGCTTTGGGTTACCTTTACCATCAAACTGTTGAAACTTTGGAGGTTGATAGCCAGCAGGCATCTTCAACATATCGTCGACCCTTGCAGTGTACAACTTTGCATATGTAAGGGAGGATTTGGCAGCAACTTCATATTTGTTCTTAATGGTTCCTTCAATGAACTCCTTCAGTTGATCAATTGGAATCATCCCATCAGACGAGACAGGGATAGCCTTAGTAGATGCTACTAGTCTTGGGGGAGAGCCACTCTTTAGAACTTCTGGGAGCTTGCCGGGTGCATGGGTGGTTGCTTTTTCCATCAAGATTCCCACCCTGTTTGTTAGCTTGTCAATTCTAGCCTCTTGATTTTGCATGCATTTGGTCAATCCAGTGATTGCTTCCATCAAGTTTGCCAACTGCTCCTCCACAAATGAAGTATTTGTTACCATGGCTTGCATGATTGTTGTGAATGACAGAGAGTAACATGGATTTTCACATAGATTGATCCTTGATTGACTCACGCTATGTGGTGTAAGTGGGGAGGATTCATCACTTGAAGCATCATCATCTTCCTTCACAGCAGAGTGCTTGGATCCGGAGAGGTCAAGCAGAGCAAGAGTTTTCTTGATCTTTTTAGCAACATCGCTTCCTCCTTCAGATGCATTTGTGGAAGATATTTCTCCTTTTAAGGATGAAGATCCGAAAATAGGGGTTGATGCGGACGACACTTGGGGTGCTTGTTGTCATAAAGAGCTTTCTTTGCTCCTCGTAACTGGTCCGGAGCTCCAAAAGTGATATCGAGGATGCTTTCCACATCAGCATAGAACCTGGTGTTAGCAGCCTTGGTAGAAGTTGAACCGGAGTTTATTTTCTTTGAAGCCATTTCAATGTTCTTGGACTTTGGTGATTGAAAAGTTGAGATGAGAGGTAGAGATTGTCCCACTGGGCATGCCAGAATTTGTAGAAAATAAATTTGCATCAAGAAAATAAAATCAAGACCGAAAATATCGCAACAATCGTAATATTTGATTTCGAATATTTGAGTGTTATAATCTCTATGAATCCTCTGATTCTTCTTTTCAATAGTAAATAAATTCAAGGGCCTTTGAGCTTGATCTTGAATATGTTGTTCTTGCCACGAACGATGATCTTGTTCTTGAACTTGAGCTTAATTGCTTGAACTTGACCTTGATTTATTCTTCGTTCTTGAGGTTGAACTTGATTTGTTCTTCGTTCTTGAGCTTGAACTTGAACTTGGTTGCTTGAAGCTTGAAACTTGAGGAGGAATTTGCAGCGTTTGATCCACGAGCTCTCTCTTGCTTCTCGTTGTAACTTCTGGTGTCTTTTCTGAGTTATGAAAACCTCTATTTATAGTTGTGGAAGTGAGGAGTTATGATAAGAACAAACTCTTTTCGACCAATCAAATTAAAGTGTGACATTACCACATTTGATTGGCCAGAACATGTCACTTACACACGTGGCGCTATTTCATTTGCCTTTTAATGTGACTTGGCATGACTTGACATTTTGACACGTGGCATGATTTCATTGGCTCTTCTGTTTGACTTGGCATGCCATGTCATTTGACACATGACACCAAACTGGGCTTCTAGGAAGATGACATCTTGGGCTTAATGAAGTGGGCTCATCACTTTAGCCCAATTAAATGGGCTAGCCCAATGGATTAAGACTTATTTATTTAATCCATATGTGTTGGACTTATATAATTAATTCAATTATATTAGCCCAATAAATTTATTTGAACTAATATACCTTAAAATTAAAATATAGTCCAAATTATTTTACGAATTTAATTCGAATAAAATTTATATACCTACAGGGGACTATCAGGTGTTATATCCACAATATTATTAGTTCTTCATTCTCTGTAAATGGGGAGGGAATGAGCTTTTATGGTCATTTACAGTACTGAAATTAATAAAAGTGTCATGCGTAGATAATTGTTTCTCTTTTTTTTTTTTTTAATTTTCCTTTCATTTGTATACTTTTTAATTATCTTTTTTTTTATATAAAATATGGCTAGTTAAAAGGTTTAGGGGTGACTTTTTATTTGCTGTAATTTTTGTTTTTATCAATAAATTTGACACTTGTAGGAGTTTTTATTAATAAATTTGCTTTACGTTATAGGAGTATTGTGTAAAGTTCAATAACGTCGAATTAACCATTCATTTGAGGCGATCTCAACTTCTCATTCACATGGAAAGGTGAAGAATTCCTTTCTCCAGTATATTTCACTTCTTTTTTTCTTAATATCAGTTGGTTTTATTCCAGAAGCAAGTTACAATATTTTAATCTATTGTGAGAAACAAAATTAATTTCACCACCCTTCGACAATCACCTTTCTTGTTTGTTGAAATAAAAAAAAGCACCTTCCTTTGGCTACTGTCTTTGAAGCAACTCTCATATATTCTCCCATAACTTGTACTAATAATCTTGCACGAAGCTTCCTCGACATTTTACTCTACCAATTATAGAGGTTAGAACAATGATTTTTATGGGGTTTATGATAAAATTGCCAAATACTGGAGACGATTTATAAGGCTATTGAAAAGACCTTCAATAGTTGTCAAGTCTACTAGTGAACAGAGACTAAATTGACACTCTTTCAAGGGGTCGTATAGTTTGAAGACAAGTTATGCTAGAATTAGTTATGTTAGGATCGAAAACAACTCTCAGACCCTATATGGCTGCATTATAAATGCTATTGAATAAGAAATAAAGATTCTCAATTTATAAAAGTCTAAATTTTTTCCTCCAAAAAAAAGACTTAGATTTATAATTTTCTTCTATAAAAAGGAAAACTCAATTGCACACGCACTGACGCACCCAATAATAACCATTGAAAGTGGCCATTCTTTGATCATACTAGAGGTTACGTTTTTCTTTTAATTCACAAGTTATAGTATTACTATTGTCATAGTGTCATGCTCATTCCACGGAAACATTAAGGTGTTAAAGAAGAAAGGGAAAACAATTACAGTTGTCTAATTAAGAATTACGTTTGTAAAAGTAGTAGTAGTACTTATACTCCTAAAAATCAATAACATCTGAATATTAATAACTTTTTTGTTATCATAATCATCTTAAAGGCTTTAATTAGACAGACTTAACTGAAAAGGAAAAGAAAAGGGTAATGGCTGGTAAGACAGACAGGCAGAGAAACCAGAGCTGAGGAACCCGGTTAGCCCGGTTACCCACTACTGAGTTTTTACCGAGTTACAAATCGGTCCAGCCGGTTACCATTAGCCCAAAAAAATTTAAATTTGACCGTTGCCTGCTGTCAAATTCAAAAATGACCGTTGGGCAACAGTCATTTTTTGCAATTTTAACCATTTCGGCCTACCCCCAAAGAAAATAGCCCCCACCCTTAATAATTAATAAAGGGAAAATGCATAAATACCCCCTGACCTATACCCGGATTCTCAACTACACATTATCTTTGCGGGAATCCTATTACCCCCTTAAACTATTTTAAAGTAGAATTATTTGCACTCTTAAAACTGACGTGGCAAGTGTGTGTTGGGAAAGTGAGAAGCAAGAAAAAACAATTTTTAGATTATTTTTTATTTTTTTTTACCATTTTTCTTTCTTTTTTTTTTCCTTTTCCTTTTCCTTTTTTTGTCTGTTTTCTTTTACTTCTTTTTTCATTTCTTCTCTAATTCCGGCGGATATTCATTTACCGACGACTTTGTTTAACTGTTTTTTTTTCATTTATTCTATTTTTCTTTTTCCTCTTTTTATCCTTTTCACACACAAATTAAACTCTCAAACAGATCTATTCATAAGCAAAGCAAAATATACTCAGATTTGGAGGGAGGGGGAGGGGAAGGTTCATCAAAACCTTCACACGCCAGAAATATTGATGTATTAAAATTTTAACTGGAAAAAATCTTCTCAGCTTATATTCGTTTTTATTTCTTTTGCTCTTCTTCCCACACATGAATTATACTTTCAAGCATATATATAAAACAAAACGGGATAAAAACCTGTCACCGGAAAAAAAAGTTCGCCGGAAAAAAAAGTGTTCGTGAAATTCCGACGACCACCATTTTATGCCATCGGTGACCAAAACAAAAAGAAAGAGAATGAAATAACCAAAAAAATGAGAATAATAAGAAATAAGAAAAAATGATAAGAAAAAGAAGAAAGAATAAAAAAAGTACTAAAAATACATGTGCGGACGCGTGTAGTTCACCACTTGCCAAGAGTTTGGTTGTCTAGTTTTAGGGTGGTATTTATTCCATTTAAAAAATATTTAGGGGGTAATCGGATTCCCGCAAAGATAAAGTGTGTAGTTGGGAATTCAGGTATAGATCAGGGAGGAGGGGGGGATACTTATGCATTTTTCCATTAATAAATTATAATTTTAACCTTTTAAAAACTATAAATAGCCCCTCTTCTTCGTTATTTTTTCTGACAATTTGCTCGCTTACTACTCTAATTCTCTCTTGATAATATTGCTTATTGCTCTCAAGTTCTAAATTACTTATTATTTCAAATTTCATCAAATATTTACTTTAGTTACTACAAAATTATAATTATCGATTATCAAGTATTCAAGTGAAGTGTGGTATCAATATTCAATATCATTAAATATAAATTGAAGCGTGATATCAAATTTAGTGCGGCATCCGAAATCTCGGCACACTCTTTACATCTCTTTCTCTTCTTTAGTGTATATTTTTATTTTATTATTTAGAATTATTCATTTAGTTTTTTTTTTAAAATTTAATTTACATAATGGATATATTTAGAGCAGTCAAAAAAGCGTGTACTAGTAGGGGTGGTAATAATAAGAGTAAAAATTCTAAAAGATCAAGAGGTGGTACTGATTTTTCTAGTAGCTTTACGCATATTTCTGAAAGTTCACCTGAAAATTTAAATATAGATTATGAGCAACTTTAAAAAGATTATGGTATAGATGATAATTTAGATGATATTCAATCACCTGATAATCTTGAAATACCGCCACCTCCACCTGGTAATGCTAGTCAATATACTAGGGGTCGAGGTCGTGGTAATACGGGTAGGCCTCCCCACCCTATTAAGAGGAATCGAAGATTAAGAAGTAATTGTTGGAATTTTTTTGAAAGACTAGAAGAAGATAAAAATTATGTAAGATGTCAAATTTGTAAGGAAGTTTATAAACATGAGATCGGAGGTAAGTAAGGGGGAACAGGTCAACTTCGTAGGCATATAAAATGTTGTTATACTTATTTATTCTTAAGATGTTGTTATACATATAAAATGTGTCACACCTCCTTTTTGCCTACACCCCCGGAAGGGTAAAAAAGGAGTTTTTCCAATTTAAAGTGACAATCGAAACGGAATTATTTTTGGTAATTATATTTTCATTAATCACCAAAAGAGGCCTTTACAAATCAGTAGAGTCATCCTGGACTCACTTAATCTTTACATGATATCTAAGTCTACCTATTCTATGAGCAGTACATAAGGAAATTATACAAAAGGCTGATTAGTTGCTACATTGCTTTCAAAATCTAAGCTGTTGTAATCTTGCTCTCATTCCTCCTTGAGCTCGGATGTTACAAACACATGCCATTTCTCTTGCTACATGCTCTGTTGTCCTGCTTGTCCCCTCAAATATTCTACTATTTCTCTCCCTCCAAAGCCCATAGACATATTCTGCATATACCATTTTCAGAAGTCTGGCTGCACATGACTTCCCCTTAGCTTTTGCTGTTATCCATGCCATTTTCTGTGCATAATCATGGTTGGTATTCACCTGGATTTGTAGCCATTGTATAAGTCTTCCCCATACTGCTTTGGCAAAACTGCACTCACCAAACAAATGTGTGTGTGTTTCATTTGTTCCATTGCACAAACAACACATTGTATTCACTTGTATTCCCCATTTTGCAAGTCTATCTGTTGTCATTAATCTGCCATGGCATTGCATCCACATGGTAAATCTTGCTTTAGGCCTAGCATCATTGTGAAACATTAAAGCTCTCCAAGTCACCCTACTATGATTTCCCAGCATGCCTAGATATATCTGCTTGATGCTACTCTGATTGAGTTGCGCTGTAGGCAGTTGTTGAATTATCCCTCTAGCCTCTATGATCTTTTTCACCATCCAACTGGCCTGTTGGGGTATGTCCATCTCCATTATGCTTTGACTTTTTATGTAGTAAGTATGTATCCATTTCATCCACATCTTATCTTTTTTCTTTGCCAAATCCCAATAAACTTTACTGATAGCAGCTCTATTCCAGATTCTAATGTTCAGAAGATTATATCCTCCAGCAGATATAGGTAAACACATTCTATCCCATGCTATCAAAGTTCTCTTGGTGATTGTATTAGCACCAGCCCAAATATAGCTTCTGCAATATGATTCAATCGGACTCATCACCTTAGCTGAAATAATGAATATTTGAGACCAATAGGATTGAATCCCAAAAATGACTGTTTGGACTAACTGTACCCTACCAGCATAAGATAACTTTCTAGCAGTCCAAGATGAAATTCTTGCAACTATTCTGTCAATCAGTGGTTGCCATTGCATAGCTGTTATCTTCTTTGTATCCAGGGGAATGCCTAAGTATTTGAAAGGTAACTCCCCAAGTGAGTATCCAGTCTTCTGTAATATTTCCTTTTTAGTAACCTGTTCAACCCCTCCAAAATAGATTGCACTCTTATTAGGATTAGCAAGCAGTCCAGATGCAGCAGAGAACTGCATGAAGCAGGCATGTAGAGTAGTGACAGATTTGCAATCCCCTCTAGCAAACATCAATAAATCATCTGCAAAGCGAGGTGTGTTATATCAAGCTTACCACATCTAGAATGATACCTATACTCCTTATTATGTTTCAGTCCTCTGAGCAGCCTACTTAGATATTCCATTGCAATTGCAAACAAGAATGGTGATATAGGATCACCCTGTCTGAGTCCTTTGCCAGCTTCAAAAGGCTTTGTTAGTTCCCCATTTATCATAATTGAATAACTCACAGAGGTTACACATGCTATCACCCAATTGATGAATTTTGTAGGAAAACATAGATACTCTAGCAATTGTTTCAGATACACCCACTCAACTGAGTCATAAGCTTTCATCATATCAACCTTCAACATACATCTAGGAGATATATGCTTCCTGCTATAAGCCTTAACAAGTTCATGGGCAAGTATGATGTTATCTGCTATCTTCCTCCCTGGGATAAAACCTGCTTGAGCTTCCGAAATGATATATGGCATGATCTTTTGTAGTCTACCAGCTATGACTTTGGAAATGAGTTTGTATAGTACAGTGCAGCAGGCTATAGGTCTAAAATCCCTAATAGTCACTGGGTTGGGGATCTTTGGTAGCAAAGTAATAGTAGTGCAATTGATTGCTGGAAACATCACCCCTGTATGGAAAAATTCTTTCACCGAAGCACACACTTCATCTTTGATCAGTGGCCAAGCTTTCTTATAAAACGGGATTATTTATATTAAATCAGAGTCGCCACTTGGGATAAGTTATGGTGTCCCAAGTCACCGGTTTAAAATCCCGAATCGAGGAAGAGATTGACTCTGTATTACAGTCCGCGAACCAGAAATCCGAGTAAGGAATTCTGTTAACCCGGGAGAAGGTGTTAGGCACTCCCGAGTTCCGTGGTTCTAGCACGGTCGCTTTGATCATACTTGGCTTTATCAAATTGTCTAATTACTCATTTTAGAACCTATGTGCATTCACCCCTTAACCGCTTTTAATTAAGAAATTAACCTAAAGCGAGTTACGCGTATGTTTGGCGTGTCAAAAATCGTGTCACGCAAACGTGTCCACAATTAATAAAACTTTATTATTATTAAGAAAAATTTAGCCGAAGTTGCGCGAACGCATACTCCAATTTTGTTTTTATAATTATAATCATGTCACGCGAACGTGTCCACAACCACGATAGTATATTAAACGTTCCTAAAGCAAATTACGATCGTTGGTTATTAGTTATATCTAAATCATAAGAAATTAATAAAGGGCCATATGTGATTTAATCAAGGATGACACACCTCGATTCTAATTTAAGGTAGCTCAAACTAAATTTGGAGGGCCATAAACTATTTATGCTATCTAGTGTAGCTCATCCCCATAATTAATTAAGGAAAAACCAAAGGGTTCTGATTATTTTGAGCTAAAGATTTTACCCTACGAAATAACTTTAAAAAATGACGTGTTAAAAAAAATCCACAAGCCCAAAGAAAGTTACTTCAAAATGAACAAACGGACAGATCTTCCTGAGAAATCGTCGAGCTTTGGGTTCAAAAGAATCCAATTCATAATGAGGAAAAGGTATGAATATGATAACATCCTCATCTGGGCCTGCGTCGGGCCTAATATCATACCCCAAAGAGTGCTAATTGACTGATACCAACATGGAACAAGGAATCAAATTAAACAAACGCTCATTTTGAGTTAAATAGGCAGAACACGTGACTTAAAAAATCAGATTCCAGGATCATTTTTCATGCATTTTCGAACTAATCCTTCCATGAAAATGAAGCAATCTTATTAGGCTAGCTATTGGCTTAAGGGACAAACCCCAAGTGATCGTTGCTGTCTAAAATAACACACTAAACATGGAAAAATAATAAGGATTCAACCCCAATTTCGAACAAGCTAGATCATGAACACACGAGGTGAAATCTGAATTCCAATCACGAACTTGTCAACAAACAATGAAATAGCTTCGCTAGTTTTATAACTTGTCAAACCACAAACTCATTGTTTGAGTCCTAATTTTCAAGAACACCAATGCCTCCCTTGAATTCTAAAAGACTATATGATAAAAGATTGTAATATAAAACTCAGATTCTAAAAAAATCAACTAAGCTAAACCTGAAGCCAAAAGAAAACAAAGAAAAGCAGGTCTAGATCTGTGTTATAGGGAAGCAAACATGTTCATAACTCAAATACACCTTTAAGAACCCAGAAAAGCATCCTGAATCAGCTGCACTTACACAATTTCAAATCCAGACCTTAAAACAGACCTTAAAACAAAATGAGTAACACCAATGACTATATTTAAGAAGCCAGACTAAGTGGATACCAATCCAAGTTACCAAACAACACAATGTTCAGAATATCGGCTTTTAATTACATATTCAAAGGTAAAAGACAAGAAGCAAACTTCTCTAAATGAAAAGAAGACAGGCAAACAAGAGAACTAAACTATGAACACAACTATTGTGGCTAGTGCTCACAACTCCTGATCTCTATTTTTCAATTTCCAAGTCCAACTTTTACATTAAGTAAAGTGTAGAAACATGTACCTGGAGATGGAAAAAAACAGAAGGTGAAGGATCATCAGTAATTTAGTATAAGGCAGCATCAGAAATAATTAGTGAAACCAGTTTCCAACCCAGAAATGTTGTGCAGTACTCCAAAAGAAAATAATTTCAATTGAACAAGAGTCTAGAAGACTTTGAACCAAATTTTTAAATCAAACTCAAACCATTTCCAACCCAAGGTGAATCAGAATTTGTTTTAGAAATTGAAGACTTTAAAATTCACAGATGAAATGTAATGCAACAGTGATTGTATTGGAACTTTTTGCCGTTTTTAATTCCTATCTTTCTATCTCTGAATCTCCCTTGAATGCCAAGTTAGAGAGCCTTTATAGGCAAGACATTTAGGGCAGCTAGATGAAGATCCGATTTTCCCCTCGACCCTTTTGCAATTTTCATTTTAGCTTAAGTACCCCTTAGTCAAATGTCAGAATTTCAGAATAGTCCTTCTCCCTAGCTTCCTAGAAGCTTCCCATTCAGTTACACAATATTCCCCTAGCCAATTACCCACAATACCCCTCTGAGCCCTGTTAATTACCCTCAGAAAATTCATAGGTCCATTGGACCCAACTACTCAAAACCAACCTAACTCTTACAGGACCTGGGCTAATCCTTTTCTTTCGGCCCAAGTCTAACTCCAGAATTCAGAAGAAATGAGGAGGCAGAAAAGGCAATTCGGATTTCAAAAAAACCATGAACCAAATGTTCTCAATACCTCCCAAAATTAAACAAACTACCCTAACAAATTCAAACAAAATGGAAGAAGCTAATAACTAATATTAACTCTAACTAAAAGGAACCACATGCAGAGCTAATCTTGAAAACAGAAGAAAGAGAGGGAAAAATAGAAGAAGCTAAGAGAGGAAATGACCGGGAGAACTAGACTTACCCGCTAAACCCGGCGAACTCGAGATTGAAATAACTTTTCCAAAGAATCCCCTACTTTTGAACGAGATAGACTTCAATCGTATGTTCTCAACTAAAAACACACGATTAAAGTCCATTTCAACCTCAAAATCTCAAAACCTTGATAATCAGCTCTTTTCGGGATTTAAGGTTAAGCTTCGATCTAAAATTCGAGAGGCCCCAGGATGATTCGAAGGCAAGTGGTTAGGGATTTGGAATGAGGGGGACTTGGTGATCATGGAGTGTAATTTTGGTGGTGAACGGAGGTGGCGCCGCTAGGCTCGAGGTGGGGGAAATGGAGGCGGTGCTTAGGGTTTCTGTCTTTAAAGAGGGGTGGCTTCGAGAGAGATGATGAGAGAGGGGAGGGAGGTTAAGGATTCAGACCATTATATGTCAAAAGGTCCTCAATTCTTGTCCGTTCAATTAAGTGAAATCAATGGCTCAGATGATGCGAGGCCAAAATGGCGTCGTTTGGCTCTTGAGTGGGACTGGACCGGCTTTTTGGAATGGGTTTGGGCTGGGTCAACGTGTATTAGAACGGGTATGGGGGTACGTTTGGGCTTGGGTAAAAAATTTAAGGACGTGGCCCATGTTGATACCCAATTTTTCTCCTGTGTATTTTTTACACTCAAAATGCTTCAAAATAGCATGTGTATGCATATATAAGCATGCCCAAGAGTTTTGGTATTTTTTTCCTAATTTTTAAGATTTTTAAAATCAATTTATTACCTATTTTAGCAGTGCAAAATCCAATAATTATTCCTAAAATTATCATTTTGGTGAATAATTTATTTACATTCTCATATTTACACCAAAATATGATTAAGGTGATTTTTTCATATTTTTACAAATTTATTTGGTATTTTTAAAGCTGAATTGCATATAATTGCAATTATAGCCTATCTTACGATTAACAGCATTTTACAATTATAAAATCATTCCCAATATTTTTAGATTAATTTTTATATATTATTAATTAGTTCAGTACTTTTATTTATTTTTTTAAAATAATTTTAGCTATTTTTTATAAAATAAAAGGGGGAAATTGGCTATTTAACACATAGCCCATTATTATTTCAATGTTTTCCTTAAATTGATCCCCAATTCCGCCCAAATTGAAACAACCCAATTTCAATTTTTACCCGACCCCTTGACCTGTTTTCAGACCCGCCATTAAACTGGCATGTGCTCACTGTCTCTCACCATTAAACTTAAGTTACTCGAAGTTTGGAGGCCTGACTTCAAAGGTTTTCTTTAGATCTGTCTCAGATCTATGGCCTCTCAGGCCATTTTCCGGCGTGTTCGAGCAATATGAGTTTCTTCGACTCAGGATCCGACTTTCCTCAAAACCTTCTCATTCTAGGGTCTTCTCTGCCATTTTAAGCCTTCCAAGGTTCTATACTTGCTTATTTCTTTCAGATCTGTGACATGTCTGGTCTTTAATTGACTTTTTAAGATTTTTTCTCAAATTTCCCTTTCAAAATTGTTCAAATTCGATTTTTAGGGTTTCTGGAAAAGTTTCTTTAAATGTTTTCTGACTCTTTTGTTCTCTCTTTATGTGTGTTTTATACTTGTATGTTTATTTCTTATTATGCTCGAGTTTGCTCTCTCTTATTTCTTTCCTGATTATGCAAGACTTTTTCTGTTCTTTGTTCACACATTAATTTGTGTTGTTTTCCTTATTCTTTGCTATACGTGTTTAAGTTTGAGCTCTTTGATTTTGTTACTGAGTTTTGTTTATGTTCCTGCTTGCATGCTTTTACCTACTTTGTTTAAAACTCGTAGCCTCTATTTCTTCTGAACTTGTTTGTGTATGTTTGCCTCTCTCAATGACCTTGATTTCTCACCCCTGATTCTATTTGAAACCCTAAAGATTTGGGGATTTTCTTTGATAAGTGGCACTAGGGTTTCACTTTGGGACCCTAAGTTTCCAGACTCACTGTGAGCCTGTAATCGAACTCGAAATCCTGTTTGCTTGTGACTCTGAAACTTCCATTGTTAGACTCTTTCTTTGTTTAAGCTGTATACTTTTTATATGAGAAAAACTCCTCTTTTAAAAGGTTTCACCAACCAAGTGATTGATTTTGAAATCCCTTTAATAAGGCTAGTGATTCGTCACTGATTCCTTTCGATTGGATCTCCTTTACCCTACTGGCTGTTTTCTTGGTCTTTTTGTGTAAAAACCCCATGCTTGTGATGTTTTCCTTAAATACACGATCTTGTGTATTTCTTCTGCAACTCCGTACCAGTTTGAATTATTTTTATACTTATATGACTCTTTCCTTAATTACTTGAAATTCCTCGTGATCACAATTGGATCCAGGATTCTTTTGATTGATTTTTCGAACTGATGCCCTATTTTGCTTTATAAAAACACTATTATTTCAACTTTCCTTAATTATCCACTATGTATTTGACCTTGTTTATGCACTATGTGGTTTCCTTGCCCTAATCAGCCTTATTAAACTGATTTCCTTCTTTATTCTGTCTTGACTAGCCGTTTGGACTAGACTCCTTAATTAGAGGAGTCCAGTTGTCTTAATTGACACTAATTGATTGCTATTTCTATGTTTGTACACTCTTTGCCTATGTATTTCTTGTTTTCAAAACTATATAAGGACCTAGTCCTCCCTCTTTCTATCATGAATCAATTCTCAAAAAAAAAAAACACAGACACACACTGAAATACATACGAACAAAAATACTTTCTTGCAATACTGTTATAAATTCCGCTTTGCTTGAGATCTTTTAGAACTGCTGTTTACAACTTGGCTCTCTCAAGGCTACTTTTTCTTACTTATTTTCCTTTGAAACTGGTATGTCTTTTATAATTTTCTGCTTCACTCCTATGTGTTTACTTTGCAGTTTCAGACTGTTTGTCTACTTTACTACTCATATTCAGTAATTGGTGCTAAATATTTTCGCTCCCTACTTCTGTTTCTATTATGAATCCCTACCCCTATTCCCTTCTATGCGCCTGAGTTAAGGTCTTAGCCTGACAGTATCCTAATTACTGCCCAGGCCATAACCTGATCCACAATGGATCCTAACTCTCAATGTTTGGCTAGCAGGCTGGTCAGGGGTGTGCCAGCATTCCAAATTGCCGGGCATGACCACCAGCTTGCCATGGCTCTCCCTGATTCCCTTTCCTTGTGCACTTACACTTATTCTTAGAATTTTAAGTTCTGCCCTTCTCTTATGAGCCTTGCTTTGGGACCTTGAGTTCCCTCTAAACTTGGACATCTGAGGGATGACATTTCCACACTGCACCATGTTCTTAATTCTGCAATGTTTTGGGGTGTAAGCACTGCCTGGAGTCCCTTTGAGACTCTTGGGAACTTTTACACACCCCAAATATGATAAAGTATTTTGGAAATCTGATCCTGGAAGTTAGTTTATCTCATATTGTTGGACTTTGAATCTGAATTAGGCTGTTTAGTTGTAGCTGGAACTTTTGATGTAATTTTACTTTCTTTTCTAATTCATTCAGGCCTGTAATAATATGTCAAAACTATTGGGGATGGTTAGTGGAAAGGGAGGGGAATGAATGCATGCAAAGGGTAGACAACCTGCCTATAGGTTATTTACAATTTCTGCACTTCTGCATTTCTGCATTTAGAAAACATGCCTATAGCCTTTCTGCACTTCTGCATATTTTTTTTAGAAAACATGCCTATAGTCTATCTGCAACTTCTGCATTTCTGCATTTAGAAAACATGCTTATAAGTTTTTCTGCACTTCTGCATTTATGCATTTTAGAGATTATGCCTATAGGTTCCGCATATAAAATCATGTCTTAGGTTTTCCTGCATATACACGCCATTAGGCAAACGATCTTAGGCTTAATAATAACCAATTCATTCTAGATATCATGTCTATAGGATTCTTGCAACTCTTTAA
The DNA here is from genome assembly GCF_000715075.1 of Nicotiana tabacum. Lineage (NCBI taxonomy): Eukaryota > Viridiplantae > Streptophyta > Magnoliopsida > Solanales > Solanaceae > Nicotiana > Nicotiana tabacum. Next base: position 50,967,604 of record NC_134087.1, on the reverse strand, counting down.
AACCAATGACACTTAGAGATCATGCCTATAGGATCAAATTAACTGAATCAGTTTCGTTTTTTGAATCTAAAACCAGTCTTAAAGTCTGGAGATCTTTGTTTATAAAGTCAGCAACATTTTCCTTAAAATCAATACAGCTCTATTAGATGTCATGCCTTTAGGCCTCACCTAGGCAAATTATTAGGTGATTAATTAACCGTGTCAGTCTTCGATAACTATATCTAGACAAGGCTAATTCAGATTCCTCATCTGAGAAATATATGATGAATCAGCCTATCCAACGCCTTAATTTAATTCAGACCAAACCAGTACTTGTAAGTCATGCTAAATAATCTGCTGATTTGAACGAGGAGGCCTACTTGAGCCTTAACTGCTATTTGTTCCCCTTTTAACTACTATTTGTTATTGCTTGTCGCCTAGATTTTTATCCTTTTGAAAACTCTGAAAAAGCCCCAACTCCCTCCCCTTTAGGATTAGTAATCTCAATGCCTCCGAGACTGACCGGATTGGGACGAGTAATAGCATGAAATAAGCAACGATACCATTCCGCACTTTAATACCTTAACGACTTGGGAAGGGTAGATATGGATATGATGACCGGTGCACTAATATCACGTGCGACCCCTCTTCTGAGGAGTGATTGCTGGATATTGCATTGAACTGATCCATGTTAATCACAAACCTAGGACCCCTTTTCTATATTTGCTTCCTTTAGAGTTGTTTAAACTTTTCAAATCCTGGCTCTCTTTCTACTTACTTTCATAAGTTTCAACCTAATTGCAATGTTGTATGCAAGTCCTCATTTGAGCCTTGATTGTTTACTTGTAAAGTCACAATTGTAACATGGCCGGGAACCACACTTGTGGATCCTGAGGGGTGCCTAACACCTTCCCCTCGAGATAATTTCTAGCCCTTATCCTAATCTCTTGTCTCTTCATCTCAAACCCTTCTTAAAGTGTCCTAATGCACTATAATCATTAGGTGGAGACTCTTCAACTTCTAAACCCAATTCTCGAAAGGGAATAGAGTTGTCCTCCCAATGTCGTATACCCGATTTCTGACCCCACGGTTAGCAAAAAGGGGGCGTCGACAACCCAAATTTGACTTTACACTCTTTGTTTTTTCCAATTTCATATCAATTTTCCAACAATTCCTTTCTCCTTTTTTTTTCAAAATTAAATTAAAATTAAAATTAAATCCTAAAACTTAATTACCCTATCAAAAATGCTAATTAAACCCACATAATAATTATCGCAACTAATTAAGAAAATAAATTAAAAGAAAACTACTCGAAATTCAAAAATTAAAACTAACAGTGCAAATTAAACTATTTCCTTTTTTAATTTTTCCATTTTTATAAACAATTCATTTGCCAATTAATCTTAAAAGTGCAAAGTCAAATCCTAAATGCAAATGCAACATATTTTTGTATTTTTTATTAATTAAACAAAAAAAAATGCACAGACGAATGCAAACAATTATCAAAAATGCCACGAAATTCACAAAAATTGCAAATAATGAAAATGAGTTATTTTGTTTTGAATTTATGGGAGTAATTCATACAGGGCAAAAATCACGTGCTCACAGCTGCCCCTCTTTGCCCGGAAACATGAAGAGTTTTCGTGCAAAGATAAAGTGAGCGAATACGAGTGATTTTTGCCCATTCGAATACTCCGTGGAAAGCATTTTTGAAAGAGTTGACCGCACCCTGCTTCTGAGGTTGCCTACATATCCTTGACTAAAAAGGAATTAGGTCAGTGTAGTTCAGGAATGTTTGGTAGTTGGGACTACCATGAAGCTGTGATTTCACTGTTGTTGTTGCTGCTGCTACTGCTTACTGAACCCCTCTTATTACACCATGTCAAAAATAAAAGAAGCTAGACTAGACTATGATCTATGCATTATGAAATCCTATATATATCTTCAAACTTGCTTTTGTAGTTCTTGTTGCCTTGTTGACTTGTATTCTCCCGGTGAAATCCCCTTGTTGTCGCCTTGAATTGTAATCTGAGATGTTTTCCCTTTCTCCAAGTGGACACCTACTTGCTGAAACTTGAATGTATTCCCTTGTTCTCCAAGTGGGCGCCTGATTGCTGAACTTGAAATATATTCCCTTGTTCTCCAGGTGGGCGTCTGATTGCTGAACTTGAAATGTATTCCCTTGTTCTCCAGTGGGCGCCTGATTGCTGAACTTGAAATGTATTCCCTTGTTCTCCAGGTGGACGCCTGATTGCTGAACTTGAAATGTATTCCCTTGTTCTCCAGGTGGGTGCCTGATTGCTGAAATTGAAATGTATTCCCTTGTTCTCCAGGTGGGCGCCTGATTGCTGAACTTGAAATGTATTCCCTTGTTCTCCAGGTGGGCGCCTGATTGCTGAACTTGAAATGTATTCCCTTGTTCTCCAGGTGGGCGTTTGATTGCTGGGCGCCTGATTGCTGAACTTGAAATGTATTCCCTTGTTCTCCAGGTGGGAGCCTGATTGCTGAACTTGAAATGTATTCCGTTGTTCTCCAGGTGGGCACCTGATTGCTAAACTTGAAATGTATTGCCTTGTTCTCCAGGTGGGCGCTTGATTTCCACAAAATAGACAAAGACAAAGAAAACTTCTGGCCCAGTTTGGTGCTGGGCGCATCTGTGTGTGTTAATTGAATCATGTTACCAAATATCTCTATGAATTTGAAAGCTAAATCCCATTATCCAGAAGAGTCCTGAAAACTTAAAATTAAGCGATGGTTTTAAAATCTAAATTATATTTTCTAAAGGTGTGACTTCCACTGTATCTTGTTATCTGAGAAGGTCTTAAAACTACACCCCATTATCTAGGAGGGTCCTGAAAATCAAACATCAAATCTTATCTTAAAAGTGACAACTTTTACGGTTGAATTATACTACCCTACGGCAGAACTTACGCTAAATGTTGTTATCTAATTGACATCTTAAAACTAATTCCCATTATTCAGGAGGGTCCTGAAAACTCCTAATTGAGTCCTATCTTGAACATGCACACTTCTAAGGCAACCTATATTCCTTTGGTATACATTTATGCTAGATTAAGCTATGTCTGAATTTTACACTAGGTCCCATTTTCTAGGAGGGTCCTGAAGACTTTTAAATTAAACCGCATTATCCAGGCGGGCCCTGAAAATCAAAAGTCAAACCTGTCTGGTGCTTGGCTTTCCCCTGCGGAGGGTTTCTTCGAAACAATCGAAATTTTCTGCCCCTGTTTCAATCAAAGAGAAATCTTGTTAGTTTAAATGTGGCGGTTAGTTGATGGAATTCTTTGCTGAAGGTCTCTCCGGTGCTGTGCTTTGTTTTGATTCGCTCTCTCTGAACTGGCTAAGAACCGCTTGACTTCCCTCCTGACTTTCAAACCCCCATGACCTTGGATGACCCGAGTGTTCTATACCCAAACCGTTGTGTTACATCTCTGACCCATCTATTTGGCCTTCTGCATTTCCCACGAAATTACTAAACCGTTTCACCGATGGAACTTCCACTTGACCTTTTATACCCTATTTCACATCATACTACCCCTAGCAATGCCTTGTCTGCCCTACGCCTTATGCAACTTTGGAAGTTGGTAGTAAGCTTTGAAATTCCTTCTTATTTGCTTAAACAGAACTGACATTGGTAACATCTTAGAGAAATAAACCCAAAATAAATGAAATGCAATGACTTTCAGAGTTAAGGATAAGCAAAATCCAAAGCGGGAAGACCTTCTGAGGGGAAAAAAAGAAAAGGGACTTATCTGAGTGGAGCAGCTGGCACCAATTATCATAATATGCATTTCGGATTAATCGGCCCAATCTATCCAACCAATAGACTTTCAGTTGCTATACTTGTTGCCCCGGAATTTCCATAACCTGATTTCTTCACCAAAACCTTGACCTTATTCGGCATGCGGTGCCTTGAAGGGTTTTCACCAACAAGCCTCTCTCATTCTTTTATCTCTCAACTCACTTTCGCCTCAAGGTGCCCGTGAGAGTTTTCACCAATAAGACTCTCTCATTTTGATTTTCTTGCTTGGACCAGAGTGTTGCCTCTGATATGAATTGCTTCTACTTGCTCGACTTGGCATCTCTTGAATACTGATCTGAAGGTCTTTCTTTGGACCATAACGTGGGCTTTTGGATAGGGTTAGAAAGAAATGGTATCAAAGGCTTAAAACAATTCAAGTGGATTCAAAATTACAACTTTTGGAATCAGATTTCTTACAACAACCACAACTTTTGCCCCAGTTTCTTTGCTTGGGGACTTTTGGATTTTTGTTTCGATGGGACCGAACCGTGAGGCTGCCTACGTATCCTTAAAAGGAATCAGGTCAAACGTAGTTCATGTCATAGAAATTACTTTGTTGTTGTGATTTTCTCTTTTCTCTTTCTTTTCTTTCTCTTTTTTGCTTTGTTTTTCTCTTTTTGTTGTTTTTCTTCTCTCTTTTTTTCTCTTTTCATTCTTTTCTTTCTCTTTTTTTTCTTCCTTTACTTATCTTTTGCGCTTGCGTTTCTGAACTTTGGTACTGATTCCAAAAGGAGGGGGGGGGGGTATGAAGGAAATAAATAAGGGTCAAGGGGGCAACAAAGGATAAAATGTTTAGATAGTAGAACAAAATGTCTTCGTCATTCCAATCTTCAAAACATACCAAGTACGAACAAATACAAGTTAAACAAGGAAATCATACATAATATCTTTTGACCGCATCGGAATTGATGGCCATTTCTACACATTTTCCTTCTATATTTGTTAAATACAAAGCACCATTGGACAACACTCTCGTTACGACGAACGGCCCCTGCCAGTTTGAGGCGAACTTGCCTTTTGCTTCAGCCTGATGAGGAAGAATGCGTTTTATACTAACTGACCCACTTCAAACTTCCGTGGATGCACCTTCTTATTATATGCTCTTGCCATTCTCTATTGATACAACTGGCCATGATACACTGCTGCTAATCTTTTCTCATCAATCAAACTTAATTGTTCTAGGCGGGTTTTAACCCACTCATCATCGTCAATTTTGGCTTCTGCAACGATCCGAAGGGATGGAATTTCAATTTCTAGGGGTATTACTGCTTCCGTGCCATATACCAACAAATAAGGAGTTGCCCCTATTGAAGTACGAACAGTAGTGCGATAACCCAACAATGCAAAAGGCAGCTTCTCATGCCATTGCCTGGACCCTTCCACCATTTTCCGAAGTATCTTCTTTATGTTCTTGTTGGTTGCCTCGACTGCTCCATTCGCCTTGGGGAGATATGGGGCAGAATTGCGATGTGTAATCTTAAACTGTTGACACACCTCTTTCATCAGATGACTATTGAGATTAGCCCCATTGTCTGTAATGATCACCTTTGGTATCCCAAACCGGCAAATGATATTTGAGTGCACAAAATCAACCACTGCCTTCTTGGTTACATACTTGAATGTTTTAGCCTCTACCCACTTGGTGAAATAATCTATGGCCACCAGAATGAACTTGTGCCCGTTTGATGCTGATGGCTCAATTGGCCTAATGACATACATGCCCCATGCAACAAAGGGCCACGGTGCAGACATCGTGTGCAATTCAGATGGTGGAGAATGAATCAAATCTCCATGCACTTAGCACTGATGACATTTACGCACGAAACTGATACAATCTCGCTCCATAGTGAGCCAATAATAACCTGCTCGAAGAATCTTCTTTGCCAGCACATACCCACTCATGTGTGGTCCATAGACTCCAGAATGTACTTCGGTCATAGTAGCTGTAGCCTGCGTAGCATCTATGCATCTCAGCAGCCCAAGATCTAGAGTCCTTTTGTACAAAACTACTCTGCTGAAGAAAAAACCGCTTGCCAATCGCCTAATTGTTCTCTTTTGATCACCCATGGCTTGTACTGGATACACCCCCATCCTGATGTATTCCTTGATATCGTGAAACCAAGGCTGCCCATCGAGCTCTTCTTCCACCACATTGCAATAAGCGTGCTGATCGTGGATTTGAATCTGCAAAGGATCCATATAAGCCTTATCAGGATGGTGTAACATTGACGCTAGAGTAGCCAAAGCATCGGCAACCTCATTGTGAATCCTTGGAATATGCCTGAACTCTATTGATTGGAACCGTGGACAAAGATCCTGTAAGCACTGTTGGTACGGTATGAGTTTTAAATCTCGTGTTTCTCATTCTCCTTGAATCTGGTGCACCAGAAGGTCCGAGTCACCCAAGACCAAGACTTCCTGGACACCCATATCCACAGCCATCCTCAAACCCAAAATGCATGCCTCATACTCAGCCATGTTGTTAGTATAGTAGAACCGAAGTTGAGCCGTAATAGGGTAGTGATGCCCTATTCCAGAAACAAGTACCGCTCCTATCCCAATGCCTTTCATGTTAGCAGCCCTATCAAAGAAAAGTTTCCATCCTAGCTTTTCAATCTGTTCCAATTCATCAATGTGCATTACCTCTTCATCAGGGAAATAGGTCTTTAAAGGTTCGTATTCTTCATCCACATGATTCTTAGCCAAATGGTCGGCCAATGCTTGTGCTTTCATCGCAATCCGAGTCCGTAGACAATGTCAAATTCTGTGAGCAAGATCTGCCACTTTGCGAGCCTTCACATGGGCATAGGATTCTGGAAGATATACTTCAACGGATCCAAGCAAGAGATGATGTAAGTAGTATAAGATGACAAATAATGTTTCAACTTCTGGGCTACCCAAGTTAGGATGCAACACGTCCTCTCAAGATGAGTGTACTTAACCTCGTAAGATGTGAACTTCTTGATGAGATAATATATGGCCTGCTCCTTCCTGCTAGTGATCTCATGCTGTCCCAACACACATCCAAATGAATTATCCAAGACCGTAAAATACAGAATCAAAGGTCTCCCTGGTTCTAGCAGGATCAACACAGATGGTGTTTGACAAGTACCCCTTTATCTTATCAAATGCTTCCTGACATTCATCTGTCCACTTGACTGCAACATCTTTCTTTAACAATTTGAAGATAGGCTCACAAGTTGTCGTGAGCTGAGCAATAAACCTGCTGATGTAATTCAATCTCCCCAACAGACTCATCACCTCAGTCTTGTTCTTTGGGGGTGGCAATTCCTGGATAGCTTTGATCTTTGATGGGTCAATTTCAATACCTTGGCGGCTGACTATGAATCCCAACAACTTTCCAGACGGAACACCAAATGCGCATTTTGCAGGATTGAGCTTGAGATTGTACCTGCGAAGCTTTTGGAAGAACTTTCTCAGATCTCTTACATGGTTAGACTGCTTTCTAGTCTTTACAATCACATCATCTACATAAACCTCGATCTCCCTGTGTATCATGTCGTGAAATATGGTCGTCATCGCCCTCATGTAGGTTGCCCCAACATTTTTCAAACCAAATGGCATGACCCGATAGCAGTACATTCCCCATGGCGTGATGAATGCCGTCTTTTCTGCGTCTTCCTCATCCATTAAGATCTGATGATAGCCCACATAACAATCCACAAAAGAACCAATCTCATGTTTGGCATAATTATCGATCAATATATGGATGTTCGGCAATAGGAAGTTATCCTTAGGACTTGCCTTGTTGAAATCTCGATAATCAACACACACCCTAGTCTTGCCATCCTTCTTCGGCACAAGCATAACATTGGCTAACCAGGTGGGATACCGGGTGACCCGAATGACTTTGGCCTCAAACTGTTAGTGACCTCTTCCTTAATTTTCACACTCATATCAGTTTTAAATTTCCTCAGCTTCTACTTGATAGGGGGAATGTCGGGTCAGTGGGCAATTTGTGAACCACCAAGTAAGTGCTTAGACCCGACATGTCGTCATAGGACCATGCAAAAATATCTTTATACTCCAACAGTGCTTTAATTATCTCCTCTCTAAGTTGTGGTTCAAGATGGACACTTATTTTAGTTTTTCGGACATTATATTGGTCCCCTAAATTGATTGCTTCTGTATCACTCAGGTTAGGCCTGGGTTTTTCTTCAAAATGGCTTAATTCTTTACTAATCTCATCAAAGGCTTCATCCTCGTCATATTCCGATTCACCATCACACTCTATTTCTTGAATTACTATTTCATAATTAGATTGGCTTTTGAGACTGGGCCGGAGGTTTCTCATGCATGTCATATCATTGAAGCCAGCATATAAAGAACTGTACAAGAAAGAAAAGAAAACAAAAATAAAACTATCAGGAAGGGAGGAAAAGGGAAATTGCATTTCATTGAAATTAAAGATAGCAAGGTTTATACATTCAAACGGACGGAACATAGAATCTGAATTACAACCCTTGAATAATCCAAATAAACTGAAAGAAAATCAAAGCAAACTACCAAAACTCCTTCCTGTTGGGGAGATGAGTAGCTTCCCAATTGTTAATCTTTGCACTGGGCCCAACAAATTGCACATCCACTTTACTCGAACCCTCTCCAGCTTCCAACACGTTCACATCGGTGAATAACCTCTCGAACTTTTCAATCAAATCTCCATCCATATCAACCACTGAACTGGGAACCATCGTTACTGGGTGCTTTCTGGTACCAGGCCTGACAAATGATCTGGAAAGATGCGGGACCAGTTTTGGAAGGGCCCATGACCTCTGTTTCATTTTTCTGGCTCTTCTTACATCTGCGACTGTGGGCTTGAATCCCAAACCAAATGTATCCAAGTTTTTAGGAAGAGAAACCGGTTGTATTATACCTTGTATAGATGTACCCAAATCCTTGCCTGGTACAAAACCATTTTTCAACATTTCAATGGCTACCATGACTGATGCAGCAGCTACCCTTGGAGTTGGCACGCACTTCCCTTCTGGGATTCTTTCTACCAATACCGTGTCAAAAACCTGATAAACTCATGGCCCCTTGTCGTTTTCAACCTCTATGAGTGGAACAATGGCGTCATTGGGAACACACAATTATCTTCGTCGTGCACAACAATTTCCTGTCGATCCCATTCAAACTTGACCATTTGATGCAGAGTAGATGGGACTGCTTTGGCAACATGAATCCAGGGTCAACCTAACAACAGATTGTAAGAAACAGCCACATCGAGCACCTGGAATTTCATGGTAAATTCAACTGGCCCTATTGTAAGCTCAAGCACTATGTCCCCGACTGAATCTTTCCCTCCACCGTCGAATCCTTGAACGCAGATACTGTTCTTGTGAATTCTTTCATCATCCACCTTCAACTTGTTCAGAGTGGAGAGGGGGCAAATATTCATGCTAGAACCATTGTCAACCAGTACCCGAGTAACCACAGAATCTTCGTATTTCACCGTCAGATAGATGGCTCTATTGTGCTCAGTACCCTCCACGGGCAACTCATCATCAGAAAAAGTGACTCTATTTACCTCGAATATCTTGTTAGCTATCTTTTCCAAGTGATTTACTAAGATTTTGTCAGGAACGTGGGCCTCATTCAAGATCTTCATCAAAGCCCGACGGTGCTCGTCTGAATGGATCAATAATGACAATAATGAAATCTGAGCCGGTGTTTTCCTCAACTGCTCCACAATGGAATAGTCCTGCACTTTCATCTTTCTCAAGAACTCTTCTACTTCTTCCTCGGTCACAACTTTCTTTGCCAATACTGGGTTATCTTTGGAGTCTTTGCTTTTCCCAACTCTTCGGGGGCAAAGCATCTCCCCGATCGAGTCAAACCATGGGTCTCACAAACTTCTTCTTTAACCTCTTTCCCCTTGTAAGTCACTGTCACTCGTTCATAATTCCACGGGATTGCCTTGCTGTTGACTATCGGTAATTGAGTTACCGGCTTGATAATGGCAAGATCTGTGCGGGCATCCTCCACAACTACCACAGGCTTGTTTGCCACTCTTGGCACAACCACTTTCACTTTTTCATGTTTCCCTGCAACGTCACTTGAGGACCCTTTCTTGACCACCACAGATGGTTCGCTTTTTATCCCGTTCAACTTGATCACAGACTTCACACTTGTTGACTTTTCAAACGGCCTGACATCACTGGACCGAATCATCATGACAGTTTGCGAAGGCTTCTTAGGCTCCCATCCCTTATGCACTATCTCTATCATATTCGTCTCTTTATGAGCTGGCAATGGGTTATGGTTGATATTAGGTGCCTCCGGAGCTTGAACCTCAATTCGATTAGTATCAATGAGCTCTTGAATAGCTGTTTTCAATTGCCAGCACTTCTCTGTGTCGTGCTCCGGTGCACCAGAACATTATTCACAACTCACAGAGTGATCAAGATTCCTCGGGGGAGGATTTGGTAATTTTGGCTCGATCGGACTCAGCATACCTAATTGTCTCACCTGTGGAACAAACTGGTATAGGATTCTCCTAATGGAGTGTAAGTCTTTTTCTTCTGCAACCTCTCATTCTTGGTGGCCTGATTGGGTTTGAAACTTGTTCCGGGGGGATTTCGGTAGGCTCTTGGGTGTAGATAGGTATTTTGTGGAGCTGGGTAGGGGTTATGTGGAGTTGGCGCACGCCATTGCGCATGGGCAAGAGGTTGAGGGTATGTTTGTGCATGATGGACAAAAAAATGGGGGTTTGGTGGTGGGTAATAGTGTTGTGATGGGCTATATGGAGTATGGGGGTAAGTTTGGTGATAGGGTCGGGGCTAGTTGTAGTAACGTGAAGGGCCACTGGATCCGACCCAAGCTCCTGACTCAAGTGTCGCAACATCCTCTTTCTTCTTTTTCCCAAGTACACCTCCAGTACCGCTTTGAATGACCTAGGTGGTTGGCTTGATTGCTAAATAACTCATGATCTTGTTGGACTTGAGTCCCTCCTCAACCATGCCTCCTATTTTTACAACCTCATTAAAGGACTTGCCCACTGCTGACACCAAATGACCAAAATAAGTGGACTCCAAGGCCTGCAAGAAATAATCAACCATCTCACTTTCTTTAATTGGAGGGTCAACCCTCACGGCTTTCTCCCTCCAACGGAATCCATATTCCCTAAAACTCTCGCCGGGCTTTTTCTCAATCTTCGTCAATGACAGATGGTCTGGGATAATTTCAAGATTGTACTGAAAATGGCAAGCAAAGGCTTGGGCCAAGTCGTCCTATGGGTACCACCTGCTATGATCTTGTTTGGTATACCATTCCAATGCCGATCCACTCAGACTTTGGATGAAATATGCCATTAGTAATTCATCTCTTCCGCCTGCTCCTCTCATCTTGCTACAAAATCCTCTTAAGTGTGCTATTGGGTCACCATGCCCGTCGTACAGATCAAACTTAGGCATCTTGAACCTTGCTGGTAACTGAACATCTAGGAACGGATATAAATCCTTATAGGCCACACTTACTTGACCTCTCAACCCCCTTATATCTCTGAACGATTGTTCCAAGCTTTTGACCTTTCTGATCATCTCCTCATGTTCGGGATTTTTGGGTGGCTTCTCAGTCTCTGTCGAGAGATCAAGATGAGGGGTGTAAGAATATGGTTCTGAAACTTTGAAGGTGGGCTCAGGGGGATAATACTGGTTGTCATGAGTCTAGAATAGAGGCTCACTGGAAGATCGATGTAATGCAGTAGGTGGAGGTGCCACAAAAACAGGAGTGACTGGTGGAGGAGGGTGCGGGACTTGTTTGGGTGGTGGAGCTTGTGATGTATGGGAAGTGGTGCCATAGCACTATTGGTAGAGGGGAAAGGCCGGAGATGAGTTCACAGTGGGAGGTTCCTGGATTTGAGCTGATGGTGGGATATAAGCAGGGTAGGCGGGATAAATCGGTAGTGGATGCCCCTTTGCCCAGGCCTGGTACATTTCAGCCATTTGCTGCTTTAACTTATACATCTCTTCCTTCATCGCATTAACATCCAATTCTTCCACCTCTTTTGACAGATCAACGATACTTGCCTCCGGTTCTTGGTTGGCCATGTTCAGCTTGTCTTTTGATTGGGTGTTGTAGGAGTGAGTTGCCAGAATGCCAATCAACTAACCACCTGCCTGGACTCAATATATCAACAACAACCTTTTTAGCAACTAGGGCTTTAACAGATTGGTAACCGCACATTTTGGGGAATGAATGCACCTAAGCAGTTAACCGTTTCTATTATGCATTTGATCAGCTGCTTGCGTCATCTCGACTTTTCCTTTTTCCTTTTTCTTTTTTTTTTCGTCTTTTCACTCTTGCCTTTGCTTTCTCTTTGTTTTTATGCTCTCATTTCCCTCTTGTTTTTCCATTGTTTATTTCTCTTGGTTTTCTTATTTTTCTCTCTTTTTCTTTTCTTTTTTTCTCTCTTGTTTTTCCTTTCCTCTCTTTTCTTTTAGGGTTACGATCGAATCCTATGGAGATTGCCTACGTATCATGACCCCGCATTACTCAGACCGAGCGTAGTTCTGGGAGAGATAAAAATAAATAACAAAATATTTTGGGATTTTCAATTTTCATAAAAAACAAACGCTATCACAAAGACTCAAAACTAACAAACTCGAAAGAAACTAGAAAACTATGATGAAAGAACGAGATACAGACTCTAAAATAAGCTATCATACTCCAATAAAATACAGACTCGAAAAAAGATGACAGACTCCCGAAGAAAGGAAATACAGACTCAAGTGAAAATCATGAATACATCAGTGCCTCCAACCCTGCCCCAGGAACACCAACCGGTCTTGCAGCGGGCCTGCTTGCCATGTCATCTTGGAACCGATAGAGTTCTTCCATTATCTGACGGACAAAGATCATTACAGTGGCGAAAAACATGGACCTAGTCATGTCCTCACACGCACTGCACTTCATGGTAATGTAGTCAGCAATCCTTCGAACTCTCTCTCATAATGCCCTTTTCTTGCAACAGACAGCCAATCTGACGGGATCTAGCCTCTAAGACCTGAGTGGCAGCGTAGTTTTGTTCTTGCAAGTGTCGCAGGTCCTCTTTCAACCGTGCCATTAAGGCGTAACAATGTTCTCTTTCAGTCTTAAAGTTTTTGGCTTATTTAGCCATTTCACCTTCGAGGTTGCCAATTGCCTTTTCCCAACCTGTGACCCCTCTTTCATATCTTTCTTTCATCTGTTAAACGAAAGTTGCACGCCTTTCGGCACTTTTAGCCAACTTTGCCTGTGCTTTTTCCAGTTCAGACTCAGTTTTCTGCAGGTCATATTTATAGTCATGTACCTTTTGAGTAAGGTTATAAATGAGCCTTTCATCTTTCCTGCTTCGGCCTGGGTTCTCGGCTTCAATTTTCAACTGTCGAACCTGGGCACTAAGAGCTTCATTTTCTCACACCAATCTTCTCCTCTCACCCTCGGCCTCTTATGTCTGTAAATCATTATTGAAGGTGACCTTTCTCAACTCTTCTCGTAGGTCATGGATGGTGACCTTATATTCCTTTTCCTTTTCCCCCCAGGCTAACCTTTCCTGAATTTTATCATCAAAGGCTTGAACATGAGGCCTTTTGGCGGGCCTATCAGGCTCTGGCTCATTATTTACACAAGATATTTTCTCAAACCAAGCAGCATAGTTTGGATCTACTTCCCCCTTGGCGATGTCTGGTACCTGGGTGCCATTTTTAGGTACCGGCAGCTATTCCAATCCTGTTGAACTACAGCCTCGGGCAATACAGCTTTTAGATGTAACTCTATGACCTGGGTGCTTAGATCTTCATCTTCGGGCACAATCTGATACCTTCCCAATTGCCTCAAGACCCTCTGCGGTGCATATGGCTAAATACTCCTTACACCCATTAACCTCAGGTAGCCCTTGGTAGCAGTCATATATATGGCTTCTGTCCTCGGGAGCCATCCTATAGTCCACTCGACTTGACCTGCGTTAAGAACTTTCAAGTGGGAGACCCATGCTTCAAACCCTTCTGGTGTGTTGTAATCCTTTACCCTCTCCTCGTAGCTGGTGATGAAGTTACCCAGGCTCGAACCATAACTCATGAATCTGGGATGATGGCGAAGGTGTTCGATCAACCACATTTGCAGAAGGATGCTGTAACCTTCAAAGAACTGAGCTCCTGCTTTGCATAAAGTCAATGCTCGATAAATATCCGCCAGCACCAACGAGGCAAGTGTATGATCTTCCTTGGTAGTGAGGATTTGTGCAATTCTAGCCATACGAATGTCCACCGTCCCTTTCTCATTTGGAAAAACCATGATCCCCAAGAATACCACAATAAATGTGAACCGGCGATGAATTTGCCAAAGGCCCTTATCTTGTTTGTTGCTTAGACCCTTTTCATGCATTTCAAAACCAGCAGAGTTCCCGAACCTGAAGTATAAGAAATGGAAAGCACAACACCCGTTGCTCACACGCACTTTATTCGTCTGTTTACTAATATTCAGGAGGTCAAAGAACTTGTGCACCGACGGAGCCCTTGGAAATATAAGTTGTTGCTTCCTCAAATCCCGTCCAAATTCAATGTACCCAGCCATTTCCTCCAAAGTAGGGGTGATCTCAAAATCCGAGAAACGAAAGACATTGTGGATAGGATCCCAGAAAGTTACCAAATCCTTGACCAGATCTTCCCGTGGTTTGATCTAAAAAATGTTTATAAAAGCACCCAATTGCTTTTTCACCCATTTTTGACCATATTCGCCTAGATCATTCCACCACATATGCAAGTGCAACTGAGCCTGTTCCCTGACCACTTCTGGCGGATCCTGGATGATATTCATTTGTTCCTGTGGAAGGTTAAGGTTAGGGTTGACCCTAGTGGACCTTTTTGTAAACAGGTTTCCGAAGAAAAAAAAAACAAATCAAAGGACCATGATTTCTTCCTCTATATACCAATTTTAGCCAAATGAATGTTTTTGCAAATGTGGCTCCTTCCCAATTTCACGTGAATTTTGAGGCCGGGGAGGATTATTTTATGACACTTCACAAACTTGTCCGTTCTTTTACGAGAATAGCCTTTCGACAACTGAAAAATACTCTAAGGCTATATCGGCAAGAACGGTTTAAGACATTGCCGAAGCTGGGTCGGCTTATTTTGACCAAAATCTAGATTGTATTCACTTGACCACTAGCTCTCTTTTTCTTGTTTTTTTCAAAATAAGGCCGAACCTTATGTAGGTTGCCTACGTATCCCACGTCCGGTGAGAATCAGACCTGCGTAGTTCGGTTAGTTTTGATACATTTGGAAGAACACAGTGTTTGACTCTTTTGGAATAACTCTTTTTGAAAATTGGGCAGAGTTTTGGGATGTTTTCAAAGATCGGGGTTTTCTTTAGAACCGGGTTTTATTTCTTCCCTATATCACTCTTGGTTTTTCTCTTTGCTTTATTTTCCCTAGCCGGTCAGTATGCAAGCCAAAATAGATAATGTTCACATAGCACATAGAATGCATCAGGATGGTCTGTTATTTCGGGTACACCTGTCCTAGACGGACCCAACCCCTGTGTTGAGTCCCCAAAGTCAAATGCACATGATGCAAGCAAGCGTTCCTGCTAGGGATCCGGTATGAGGCTGTGTTTTTCTAAGTTTGTATCCTGGGGTTTTGTTCTAGACTTAGGTTACCCGAGCGGACAACTAGGGCCGAGGAGGGGGCGACGTACCGGGAGCATTAAAGTCTGCCCGGCCTTATCACTTGCCCGACATCTCTCTATTTGGTATAATTTCTACAGAAAAAGTGGGTTACGCGAACGTATGCACCATTTTCAGATGACTCAAAGGGTGGCGTAAGAAGATATTTAAATACAATTCAAGTAATATCAAAGCAGTAAATGACAATTAGCATATTAATTCCACAAAATACAGTAATATCAACAATAAAGCCAAATAAGAATTGCATTTAACAAGCTCGAATTCTTGAACCCTGAACCGGAGATTATGAGTTCGATCCCCAGCAGAGTCGCCAGAGCTGTCACACCTCTTTTTTGCCTACACCCCCTGAAGGGTGAAAAGGGAGTTTTTCCAATTTAAAGTGACCATCGAAACGGGATTATTTATATTAAATCAGAGTCGCCACTTGGGATAAGTTATGGTGTCCCAAGTCACCGGTTTAAAATTCCGAATCGAGGAAGAGATTGACTTTGTATTACAATCCGCTAACCAGAAATCCGAGTAAGGAATTCTGTTAATCTGGGAGAAGGTGTTAGGCACTCCCGAGTTCCGTGGTTAGCACGGTCTCTTTGATCATACTTGGCTTATTAGAATCGTCTAATTACTCATTTTAGAACCTATGTGCTTTTAATTAAAAATTATCTGAAAACTGGTCTCGCGTACGTGTACCTGTTTGTTCGGTGTGTCAAAAATCGTGTCATGAGAACGTGTCCACAATTAATAACACTTTATTATTATTAAGAAAATTTAGCCGAAGTTGCGCGAACACATACTCCAATTTTGTTTTTAGAATCATAATCATGTCACGCGAACGTGTCCACAACCACGATAGTATATTAAACGTTCCTAAAGCAAACTACGATCATTGGTTATTAGTTATATCTAAATCATAAGAAATTAATAAAGGGCCATATGTGATTTAATCAAGGATGATACACCTCGATTCTAATTTAAGGTAGCTCAAACTAAATTAGGAGGGCCATAAACTATTTATGCTATCTAGTGTAGCTCATCCCCATAATTAATTAAGGAAAAACCAAAGGGTTCTAATTATTTTGAGCTAAAGATTTTACCCTACGAAATAACTTTAAAAAATGACGTGTTAAAAAAAATCTACAAGCCCAAAGAAAGTTACTTCAAAATGAACAAACGGACAGATCTTCCTGAGAAATCGTCGAGCTTTGGGTTCAAAAGAATCCAATTCATGATGAGGAAAAGGTACGAATATGATAACATCCTCATCTGGACATGCGTCGGGCCCAATCTCATACCCCAAAGAGTGCTAATTGACTGATACCAACATGGAACAGGGAATCAAATTAAACAAACGCTTATTTTAAGTTAAAAAGGCGGAACGCATGACTTCAAAATTTAGATTCCAGGATCATTTTTCATGCATTTTCGAACTAATCCTGCCATGAAAATGAAGCAATCTTATTAGGATAGCTATTGGCTTAAGGGACAAACCCCAAGTGATCATTGCTGTCTAAAATAACACACTGAACATGGAATAATAATGGGGATTCAACCTCAATTTCGAACAAGCTAGATCATGAACGCACGAGGTGAAATCTGAATCCCAATCACGAACTTGTCAACAAACAGTGAAAGAAACCTGGCATAGCTTGGCTAGTTTTGTAACTTGTCAAACCAAAAACTCATTGTTTGAGTCCTAGTTTTCAAGAACACCAATGCCTCCCTTGAATTCTAAAAGACTATATGATAAAAGATTGTAATATGAAACTCAGATTCTTAAAAAATCAACTAAGCTAAACTTGAAGCCAAGGGAAAACAAAGAAAAGTAGGTATAGATCTGTGTTATAGGGAAGCAAACATGTTCACAACTCAAATACACCTTTTAGAACCCATAAAAGCATCTTGAATCAGCTGCACTTACACAATTTCAAATCCAGACCTTAAAATAGACCTTAAAACAAAATGAGTAACACCAATGACTATATTTAAGAAGCCAGACTAAGTGGATACCAATCCAAGTTACCAAACAACACACAATATTCAGAATCTTGGGTTTTAATTACATATTCAGACGTAAAAGACAAGAAGCAAACTTCTCTAAAGGAAAAGAAGACAGGCAAACAAAAGAACTAAACTATGAACATAACTATTGTGGCTAGTTCTCACAACTCCTGATCTCTATTTTTCAATTCCCAAGTCCAACTTTTACATTAAGTAAAGTGTAGAAACATGTACCTGGAGATGGAAAAAAATAGAAGGTAAAGGATCAGCAGTAATTTAGTATAAGGCAGCAGCAGAAATAATTAGTGAAACCAGTTTCCAACCCAGAAATGTTGTGCAGTACTCCAAAAGAAAATAATTTCAATTGAACAAGAGTCTAGCAGACTTTGAACCAAACTTTTAAACCAAACTCAAACCATTTCCAACCCCAGGTGAATCAGAATTTGTTTCAGAAATTGAAGACTTTAAAATTCACAGATGAAATGTAATGGAACAGTGATTGTATTGGAACTTTTTGCCGTTTTTAATTCCTATCTTTCTATCTCTGAATCTCCCTTGAATGCTAAGTTAGAGAGCCTTTATAGGCAAGACATTTAGGGCAGCTAGATGAAGATCAGATTTTTCCCTCGACCCTTTTGCAATTTTCATTTTAGCTTAAGTACCCTTTAGTCAAATGTCAGAATTTCAGAACAGTCCTTCTCCCTAGCTTCCTAGAAGCTTCCCATTCAGTTACACAATATTCCCCTAGCTAATTACCCAAAATACCCCTCTGAGCCATGTTAATTACCCTCAGAAAATTCATAGGTCCATTGGACCCAACTACTCAAAACCAACCTAACTCTTACAGGACCTGGGCTAATCCTTTTCTTTGGGCCCAAGTCTAACTCCAGAATTCAGAAGAAATGAGGAGGCAGAAAAGGCAATTCGGATTTCAAACCAACCATGAACCAAATGTTCTCAATACCTCCCAAAATTAAACAAACTACCCTAACAAATTCAAACAAAACGGAAGAAGCTAATAACTAATATTAACTCTAACTAAAAGGAACCACATGCAAAGCTAATCTTGAAAACAGAAGAAAGGGAGGGAAAAATAGAAGAAGCTACGAGAGGAAATGACCGGGAGAACTGGACTTACCCGCTAAACCCGGCGAACCCGAGTTTGAAATAACTTTTCCAAAGAATCCCCTACTTTTGGCCGAGATAGACTTCAATCGTATGTTCTCAACTGAAAACACACGATTAAAGTCCATTTCAACCTCAAAATCTCAAAACCTTGATAATCAGCTCTTTTCGGAATTTAAGGTTAAGCTTCGATCTAAAATTCGAGAGGCCCCAGGATGATTCGAAGGCAAGTGGTTAGGGATTCGGAATGAGGGAGACTTGGTGGTCATGGGGTGTAATTTTGGTGGTGAACGAAGGTGGCGCCGCCAGGCTCGAGGTGGGGAAATGGAGGCGGCGCTTAGGGTTTCTGTTTCTAAAGATGGTGGATTCGAGAGAGATGATGAGAGAGAGGGGGGGGTTTAAGGATTCAGACCATTATATATCAAAAGGTCCTCAGTTCTTGTCCGTTCGATTAAGTGAAATCAATGGCTCAGATGATGCGAGGCCAAAACGACGGCGTTTGGCTCTTGAATGGGACTGGACCGGTTTTTTGGAACGGGTTTGGGCTGGGTCAGCGTGTATTAGAACGGGTATGGGGGGACGTTTGAGCTTGGGTAAAAAATTTAAGGACGTGGCCCAAATTTGACTTTACACTCTTTGTTTTTTTCCAATTTCAAATCAATTTTCCAACAACTCTTTTCTCCTTTTTTTTTCAAAATTAAATTAAAATTCAAATTAAATCCTAAAACTTAATTACCCTATCAAAACGCTAATTAAACCCACATAATAATTATCGTAACTAATTAAGAAAATAAATTAAAATAAAACTACTCGAAATTCAAAAATTTAAACTAACAGTGCAAATTAAACTATTTCCTTTTTTAATTTTTCCATTTTTATAAACAATTCATTTTCCAATTAATCTTAAAAGTGCAAAGTCAAACCCTAAATGCAAATGCAACATATTTTTGTATTTTTTATTAATTAAATAAAAATAAAAATGCACAGATGAATGCAAACAATTATCAAAAAATGCCACGAAATTCACATAAATTGCAAATAATGAAAAGGAGTTATTTTGTTTTGAATTTATGGGAGTAATTCATATAAGGCAAAAATCACGTGCTCACAAAATGCATATAACTGAAGTTGTTAATTCTCATTGTACCGATCCTAACCGTTTGTTAACATCTAGAACTTGGGATGTCATTGAAGATGTTGTAAAAAATTTACAAAATTTTTATGTACCTGCACTTGAGTTTTCTGGAGCTTATTATCCTACTAGTACAAATGGTTTAGTTCATATTGCTGAAATTTCTCTTTTACTCCATAATTTGAAGAAGAAAGAAGGATATAGTTCTATTGTTGAATCTATGCTAGATAAATTTAAGAAATATTTCTATCAAATTCCCTCTATTTACCTAATTGGTATTGTTTTAAACCCTTATTAAAATGGCGACTTGTCACCAATTAATCGCTGTTTTATATACTTATATGGATATTGGACCAATTGAAACCCCTGATGTTGAAACTCGTATTTCTGATCTACACAAACATTTACAAACTTTATATAATTATTAGGTTGTAGATGCAAATATTCCTTCAAGTTCAGTTTCACATCTGCATCCGGTGCTTTGGAGGATAATGATAGTGTTGAAGATTATTTGATTTGGTCTACACTAGGAGAGCATCAACAAATCAGTAGCATGAATATTGATGAACTCTAAAAGCTACCAGAGACCCGTGTAAAAGAATTTCTACCGCTGGGTTGCAAGTTCAAAAATAAAAAAATAAAAATCAAAATAGTACTTGCAAATTAATTTGAAATATTATTTATTATTCAATGAAAATATAAAACGAAAGCCTTCGGAGTTTGATCCTTACATATTGTCTTATTAAATAAATTTTTGTAACCATTTACTTTCAATTTTAAAATTCAAATTCTAAGCCTTAAAATACTTATTTCCTTAATTAAAAGTTTGCAAATACTTAAGTATCAATAACATTGAATAAGAAAAACATAATATACTTAAAAATAAAAATATAAAAGTAACCCGGCTCTGTCCAGACTCGCTAAGCCCGAACCGGGATGACCCCTAATTAATTTGGAATTTCCCAACTCGTTACCAGCCCAGTTATTCAGCCCACTATCTCGCCCGGATCACTAACCGGATAGGCTATTTTTTTAAAGAAAATTTCACTTTATACCCATTAATTCCAAACTATTTACCCTTTAATACCCAATCCCAAACTATTTACTACTCCTATCCATGCGGCCCAAACTATTTACCCGCTAATTCCAGCCGCTGCTAGTCACTACCAACAACAGATCAATTCTTGTGGACATTCATTGCACCATTAATTCTTCAATGTATGAAAATACTATTGTACTATTTTGCTAAAGTTTGCGTATGCTTTATATGACCAAGAACTGAGGCATTGATTTGCCCTATTCTCCCATCCGCTCGCACTGAAAATTGAAATAACTTCAAGCCTTCGTGGTTTTAGCACTACAAACAAGTTTCCAACACTAAAGTACATGGCATAATTCAAAAACTAGATCATAGGAAGAACAGATCAATTTTTGTGGTTAACCCATAAGTTCAAAATGCTAGATCTGATTTTTTATAGTATTTTACTGTTGAAATTCGTTAGTTATTGTTCTTTGATATGTAGATTGTACATTTGATGCCGATTTTTGGAGATTTATTGTACAAAAATATAAATCCACCATTGAAGGACCTTGAAGCTTGAAACTCATAACTTGGTTTGTTTGAGTTTTTAATTGTTTTGATCTGATCCCGCCTGGATTTGTTTGGAAATTTTGATGGGAGGTTGTAGCTAAAATTTTAGTCAATTTGGTGGAGATTTTGTAGTAGATTTTAGAAATTTGGGTTGAAATATAGTTGAACCAAGGAAGAAGACGAATTTGTATTGTATACCCAAATAGTATATAAATATACCATTTTGGTATACAATTCATTCTAACTATATACCCTATTAGTATAGCTATATACTATATTGATAACATATGCTAGTTGAATCATTTTTTGGTTGAATTAGCTGCATTTAATTGGTACAATATTTTATTTTCTTTTAATAATAGTAATATAGTATAATTTCTTGAAATACTTTACTATATTAATATGTGGTACTCTATTTTTTATTTATTTTTCTCTTTATGCATGTGTGTTATGTAATAGTAGTATAGTCATATAGTTGTCGGGAATTAACCAGTAAAACTGTATACCATGTTGGTATAGTTGTATGCCATATTAGTATCATATGGTAGTTTGAACATTATTTTGGTTGTTTTAGCTGCATTTAAGTAAATTCTATTATGAAATTATTTATATGAACATGATTTGCAATGCAGGAATTTTTGTGTGCGGATGGATATAAATTATGTGTATTATGTAATAGTTTTTATAGTTATATAGGCAATTGTTGGAAAGACAACATACAACTATATACCCTGTTAGTACACAGAATGAGCAAGTTGTTTTGCGAATATTTAGCTTGCAATATGAGCATATAATTTTCTCATACTTTTATTGCGTCCTTTAGTTTTGGTAAAGTAGTAAAGTCGCAGATATTTATGACAATATTCTAGAGCAATCATATGCTCTGTTGGTATACATATATACCATATTGGTATCACATGGTACTAGAAGTCTTTTTTGCTACTTATACTTTTATTGTATTTTTCAATATTTTAATATCATTTTTATTCTAAGTAGTATGTATGGAGATTTGGTTACCGTATATTAATTTTCTTACTCTATAACTGGTTGTATTACTGCTAATGGTAAAATGTGTACTGATATTTATAGGAAGGAGATCAAGGTTTGCATGACAATCACGTGTTGATTCTTAGAATCTGATTATGTAATTTATGGTGCTCAGCAACAGTCAGTGTGATATTCAGTGAATTAGATCAAGTGACACCTGATATTACTTCAGTTTAATAATTGAATTTAAAAAATGAGAAAAAAAATAAAACAAAAGGTATATTATACTAGTTATATTAAAAAATACGAACAAATATTTACTATATCAGTTATTTTTTTTATTGTATAAAAAAAGAACAATAAAAAAAATGAAAACAGTAAATGAAATTAGATTATGAAGAGAAAAGGAATATAAAAAAAGAAGTTAAATGAAATTAGAAAAGGAAAAAAAGAGAAGAAAACGAGAAAAAAGAAAAGGAGAAAAGAAAGAAAAAAAGGAAAAAAAGAAAGAAAAGAAACATAGAAATAAAAAAGAATTGGAGAAAAAAGAGAAAATTCTCCACAAAAATTACTATGGATAGGAAATGTAATTAGTATGATGGGTAGGAAAATAAATGGGTAGACAAGGGTAAATAGTTTTATTTTTGTGGGTAACTGTGTCATTCTCCTTTTTTTTTTGTGTCCAGTCCGAACTAGCCCGTCCGGTTAACGCCCATAGAACTTTATTGTATGCAATTTTACTATGCATTTTTACAAAAGACTATTTTCACAGCTTTAATTCGTAACCTCTTAGTCACCTGGCAACAACTTTACTAATTACGGCAAGATTCCTCTCAGAGTTGAGGAAGTTAAAAATGAGAAGAACTTGTGATAAGGGGAGATATAATTGTCTTGTAACTTTGGGAGGAAGGAGTTTCAGTCTTTCCAAAACGCGCAAATCAACAATTCAAAGGTGAGAAAGGTGGAGAATCTATTCCATTACATGTTTTCATTGGTAATCTTTTGAATTTCAACTTTAAACCACGAGCTTTCATCCAAAGAAAGATACCCTCTTACGAGTATATGACTTCTCTCTTCATGCTGTATCCTGTTACACATCCTTTTTTAATGTCTTACTTTCTTTATTTCCTCCCCTCAGTATAATTAAGGAATATTTTTTTTACTTTACTAACATTTACCAAGATATCAACAAATTGATATCCAACTTATCTCTAACACATGATTTGAACTCTCAAAATCCATATCAGTGTTAGACTAAAACCTCATGTGAAAGATATAAAGAAAAATGTTTAACTAAAAAATGAAATTTTAGTCAAAGCTAGAATTTAGAAGAACATGGGTTATTGATAATCAAAAGAATGTATAAAAGGAAGTAATTTAGATAGCAAGAGAGTAATCAAGAGAAAAACAAGTAAACCAAAGTTTATTCCAATAGTGTCTTCGTGTCCTTACAATTGATTAGATATCTCCCTTTTATAGATATCTTGCATTTTGCCCAAATCATAATGAGGCTATTATGAGTAATTAAAGACATTGAATGCTATGTTACATATCATTACATTCAATACAAATTCTCTAACGTATTCCACATTTAATGCCTATTAAATGCTGTATCTGTACTCTTTTCTATTGTCAGATTCATTCCTTTTAATTCTCGGACATAAATGACTTATATAGGTACAGGCGCTAAATTATTTGTATAACTGCCCGTGCCTCTTCCTCTGCCATTTGCTCGTATCTGTTGCAACTAGTGCCTCTTGGCTAGTTGTAATTCTTTGACCATTTGACCAGTCTACGTGTCTCGACACGTCACCTTTATATTTAAATACAATTATTTCCAATACAGATAGTCCCCCCACTTTCCATTTATTCATCATTTGAATATTTGGGAAGTGGATTTAATTAAAAGAGAATTTTTGTCACCATTAATGTTATGACAAAATTGATGCTTCAATTGTCGCTTCCATTTAATGCTCCGTACACGTGTCATTTTTCAATTGGTTTTGCAGTTTTGCAGCCCTTTTCAAGGCTTTTTTTACGGCTCCACTATTCACAAAGTTCCAGTTATCATTATTATGGTCCTTCCATCACAACACTTTTACCTTTGGCGGTTGCTTATTAATATAAATATAACTTCTTTCCTTGTCTTTTACCGCATAAAGCTTATTGAACACTTAATTCCTCAAATCTCAGTTCACTTCTTCCTCACATTATTCTTCCTCGCCATGTCTTCACCAAACCCTAACCCTAGGAGAGTTCCCATTGTTGATACCTTCCCTAATGCCCCCATTAGGCATAGAAGGGGAGGTAGGCTTCGTAGTTTAGGGTCTACTCGTGGTGGTGGTTCGTCTATACCTTCTCCTAGTTCTGGTCCTTCTTCTAGGGGTAAAGAACCTTCTGAACCATTACGTGAGCCTTTAGTAGAGGAGATAGTCCCTACAGAACTATCTTTTTACCATGACAGGGAATCTCTTAGAAACCAGGTTTTCGCTTTAGATCGTACTGATGCTTACCCCACTCAAATTACATAAGTTTTGACTCCTGTAGTTCGCAAAGACTGTCATTGGAGTAATGATTTTCCCATTATTATCCCTAATCCAAATCAGAGAATTACTTCTTACTTGACTGAGTTCTCTTTTGTTTATACATACCCTTTCACTTTAAGATTCAAACCAGCTATTGACCCAGTCATTCTTGAATTTTGTCGTTTCTTTAATGTCTGTTTGGGTCAAATTGGCCCAATCATATGGAGGGTTGTTGCCTGTTTGAGGCATTTAACCAATATGGCTGACGTTTCCTTTACTTTCTCTCACCTGATTCATCTTTACTCCCCTAGGCTTTTCCGTAATGGCGTTTTTACCCTAGTGGCCAGGAGCAAGAGGGTTTTGGTGAGCCCTAAAGATGACAAGGACCGTGACTGGTATGCCTGGTTTGTTGCTGCCCCCACTGTTGGCTTAGTGGGTGAGGATAACGTTCCCTTCCCTAAGAAGTGAAATTTTGCACGTAAGTCTTTTATCCTTCTCGTACCTTTTTTCTTCAAGTTTATCAACTTTTCTAATTTTGCCCTTTTTTTAGCAACCATGGGAGTTGTGGAGGATATTCCCAATTTTCGTGGTTGGGTAGATAAATTGCTGAAGACCGCACCAATAGATTGTAGGTCTTGGAGTATCTGTTCATCATTTCTGTGTTGATAAGATTGGCCTAAAAAAAAGAAAGGGAAATAAGAATCCCAAAGAAAAAAAAATTTACAAAGTAAAGAAGGGAGAGAAGGAAAATACCTTCAAAGTGGCATGCACGATATCATTCATTAGAGTTAAGGAACTATGGCTCTCCAACTTTGCTTTTTCAATTGGGCCAATTAAAGGCTCTAGCCATACATCTGCCTGACCTAACTTCCTCAAAGGTTTGCTATCAACATGAACTTCAATAGTTACCCTCCTCATAGCAGCACTTGTACTTGAAGATCCCACTTCCGTATGATGAATGATAGGAGGGGGAATTGTCAAAGGAGGAGCAATAGAAGAAGTGAAAATAGTAGAAGAAGGGACAACAACAGCTGGGGATGGTAAGGAAGGAATCACAGGCACGGGAGTTGAAAAAGAAGATAAGGTTATTTCATTTAAAACAGGCCCTAAACTTCCACTACCAAAACCACTAATGAAAAGTTGATCAATAGACTCACATGTATCATGAGGAGTGACGTCATCGTAAGGAATTATTACCGGGGTTTCAACAAGTTCGGTAAGAGAAACAGAAAGACGAGGGGAAACTTCAGCTTCGTCATCAGAGACGATGCGTCTCCTAGCTCGTGGCCTCGTCACTAGGGAGCCCCCATCTTCCTCTTCTTCAGAGTCTTTCTCTTCAACAGCTTTCCTTTTCGCAGAAGAAGAACCCAAGACTATTTCTCGGGCTCTTTCTAAAGAGATACGGGTCCCCGAAGGAGTACGAGTTCCCGAAGAGACACGAGAGGCTGCAACTGCTTCAACAGTAACTCCTCGAATAGCAAATCCTGATAAAAAGAAGGATGCTGCAACTGCTTCAGCAGTAACTCCTCAAATAGCAAGAGCAATAAAGAAAAATATATATATATATATGCGTGAAAGATGAAATAAAAACTCTTACCATGAGTCTTTACTTTCCAACCGTAACAGTTAGAAAGTGTTCTCCCCTCTTGGAGAAGGTAGCACGTGATTTAGAGAAGATAGCACGTGATTCTCAGTTGGAGGTGATCAATTGGAAGGAACAATTTGAGAGTGCATAAATTGATATGGAAGATTTACAAGAGAGCAAGAGTACCTTAGAGCAGCAGGTGCGGGCTTTAACTTCAGAGTTAGTGGTTGTAAAAACTTCCTCAAGCCAAGCAGAGAAAGAAAAAGAACGTCTCGAATCCTCCTTCTCAGAGTAACTATCTAAGGCCAGTTAAGAGAACAGAGAGTTGAAGGCTCTTTTGAGTAAAAAAAAAGTTTACGCTGGGGAGCTCGTGCAAAGCTTAACTCAAGCACAAGAAGACCTTCGAGTCTCTACTGATAAGGTGCGTGCTTTACAGAGCTCCCATGCCTCTCTTCAAGCTTCTTATAACTCCGCCTTGGCTGAAAATAAAGAGCTAAAGAATGAGATTGCTGATTGGGAAAAGGATTATGAGATCCTTGAAGAAAAATCTGTTGTTGAGGTAAGTTGGGCATTTTTGAATTGTATCACTTATACCCTAATTGAAGTTGGCCAAGAAAACTTCAACCTGGAGTCGTAGTTAGCTAAGATCAATGAAACCATTGAAAAAGCTTAGCAAACTCAGGAATTCCCTTCTCCCGTGGTTGAAGCTCCCGTGAATGTTGAAGCTGATACGGGTATCTCAACTCTTTCAAGCCTAATCGAGCCTGTTGCTGCAAGCCAAGTTGAAATCGCATCTGTTGATGCACTTGCCCAAATTGAGCCCACTGCTATTGATGCTCCTGCTTCAGTTCCATAAACTTCTCAGTGACCAGTTTAACATTTGAATGATTTTGTTTTTGTTTTTATTTTGGAAAATTATAATGAGACCCTTAGCTTCATTTGAGGGTTGGTTTTGGAAACACAAGTCCCCAAGTCTTTTATGGGGCAATTTGTATAAACAATTTCATAGTTTTACGACTAAGTTCGTACTTAGTCTTCAGTTTTTAAGTATTAAGAAGTTTTTCATGTTATTATCTTAAAATTCTGTCTGCTTTATTCTTGCCTTTATTTTTAAGGACTTATAGAATAATTTGCATTTTTTTTCTTCGAAAATGCTTCTGTTAATCTCATGACTAACTAATTTAAACATGAGTTTTATAAAAGAGGACCCTTTTATATTTCGACACTTAATGAAGAAGACGTCTCAACTTCATAATGGTTTTATCATACGATAAAAGAAATAGGAACACACATGTTTCTTTGAAATAACTTTGACAAGTTTTGAATAATACTTTACATGTATTTGAATTACATCTATAACTTTCTCGTAACTATTTTTCTTGTAACAGATTTTTACAAAAGAAGAATAATAGACACGGAGTTTTTCTTTATAACCCATTTTAGTACATAGCCTTTATCCTAACTATATTGAGGTTTTTCTTTGGCCTTCGCTCGTGGCTCCATCTCGTGACTTTGTGACTTTTTCTCTGCACTTGACTCTTTTAGGCTTGATTTTTCCTCAATCTTCTTTGCCTTCTTTATACACTTGTCTGTGTATATTATGTAGTCCCCCAAGTGTTTGAGTGTTGAAGTATGAAGCCTCGAGCACTTGATAGTTTCTCTCATTTGACCCTTTTCCTGAAAAGGAAAAACATACGGGACTCGGAGGTGCGATTATAGATGAAGACTACTTAACCCGTTTGAATTTCTATCAGAATAATTGTAACCCTAGGCCAGGAATTTTAGGTTATTCCGTGTGCCTTACAGGTTGTAACTCATCATTTAGTACGGGTTAGCTTTTTTCCTATCATCTAATATCGTTAGTAAAATTTTAACAATTCAAAAATTAAATTTAAAATGGTGATACCTGACCGTGGGTATTCCTTAGAAATAGTATCTCTTCAAATGAATAGTATTCCAATGTGAAGGTAGTATCTTGCCATCCATTGTCTCCAGTTCATATGCTCCCTTTCCTGCAATATCACGAACTCTTTAAGGTCCTTCCCGTATTGGACTTAATTTACTCGCGTTAGCTGCCTTTGTAG
The DNA here is from genome assembly GCF_000715075.1 of Nicotiana tabacum. Taxonomy (NCBI): domain Eukaryota; kingdom Viridiplantae; phylum Streptophyta; class Magnoliopsida; order Solanales; family Solanaceae; genus Nicotiana; species Nicotiana tabacum. The sequence continues at coordinate 50,939,098 of NC_134087.1, read as the reverse complement.
ATTGAAAACCTTTTTAAGCACGAAGTCCCCTACTTTGAAGAATCTGAGGCGTGTTTTTCGGTCGTAATATCGTTATATGACTTGCTTTTGTGTTTTCATTTTTATTAATGCAGCTTTTCTCCTCCCTTCGAGTAAATCTAGATTGACCCGCATCTCCTCGTCATTAGATTCTTGTGTCGCCTGTGTGAACTGTGTACTTGGTTCCCCTATCTCAACTGGAATTAAAGCCTCAGCTCCATAAACCAATGAAAACGGTGTTTCTCCTGTACTTGTTTTTGTAGTTGTGCGATATTCCCATAAAACTCCAGGTAACACTTCAGGCCAGTTACCTTTTGATTCCTCTAATCGTTTCTTTAAATTATTGATAATAACCTTGTTCGTTGATTCTGCTTGCCCATTACCCACCGGATGATAAGGTGTTGACGTAATCCTTTTAATTGCCAACTTTGAAAGAATTCCGTGATTTGAGCTCCAATAAATTGAGGGCCATTATCAAACACGATCTCCTTTGGTACACCGAATCGGCATATGATATTCCGCCAAATAAAATCTTTGACTTCCTTTTCTCGCACCTGTTTAAATGCTCCTGCCTCTACCCATTTAGTAAAATAATCAGTGAGTACGAGCAAAAACTTTACCTGTCCTTTTTCTTGTGGTAATGGACCCACGATATCCATTCCCCATTTCATAAATGGCCATGGCGCAATGACCGGGTGTAATAACTCTGCAAGTCTATGCATATTGTTACCGTACCTTTGACATTTATCACATTTGGCCACGAAACTTTCTGCTTCTTCTTCCATTTTAGGCCAGTAATAACCTGCCCTAATTAAGGTTCTTACCAATGACCTTCCTCCTGCGTGATTCTCGTAATGTCCCTCGTGTATTTCTTTCATTACATACTCCGTTTGTGAAGGTCCGAGGCATCTTGCTAAGGGACCACCGAACATTTTATGATATAAATTGCCTTGCTTTAAGCAGTACCGAGCAGCCTTCTTTCAAAGCGCATGAGCTTTTTTCTTATCATCAGGGATGGTACCATACTGCAAAAAAGCAACAATCTCGTTCCTCCAATCCCAAGTTAAATTATTAAAATTTACCTCATTCTTATCAGGATCGAGAACTAAATGAAATAATTGTATAACTGAGGCATTTGCATTGCTTGCCACATCAGCTGCAGATGCGAGATTAGCTAGGGCGTCCGCTTCAACATTTTCATCCCTTGGTATTTGTATAACTTTCTAGGTTTGAAATTGCTTTATCAATTCCCGTATCTTTTCTAAGTATTGTTGCATCCTTGCTTCCCTAGCTGTATGAGTCCCCAACATTTGATTAACCACGAGTTACGAATCACTCTTGATTATAATCTGATTTATGCCAAGCTCTCGTGCCAATTCTAGACCTGCAATCACAGTCTCATACTCCACTTCATTGTTAGTTATGTAGTGACATTTAATAGCTTGTCAAATGGTTTCACCCGTAGGCGGTACCGGGACAATCCCTAAACCTGCATCTTTTACATTAGATGAGCCATCAGTGAATAAAGTCCAAGTTCCCGGGCTAGCTCCATTGAATACCTGTAATTGTTTTTCTGCTTCTAATTGCATCCCCTGGCTAAATCAGCCATGAAATCTGCTAACACTTGTGATTTTATAGCAGTTCTAGGTTGGTATGTGATTTTATATTCACTTAACTCTATTGCGCACTTAGCTAACCTACCTGATAACTCATGCTTATTTAATATATTACGTAAAGGGTAGGCAGTTACTACAGCGATAGGATGATACTGAAATTAAGGTCTTAACTTTCTAGATGCCATGATTAATGCAAGTGCAAGTTTTTCTAATTGAGGATACCGCGTCTCCGCATCTAACAAAGATTTACTAACATAATTGATAGAGGATTGTTTACCTTGTTCTTCTCGGACCAAAACAGCGCTTACTGCAACTTTCGAAATAGCAAGGTAAATGAGTAGTCTTTCCCCTGCCTTTGGTTTTGCCAGCAAAGGTGGATTTGATAAGTACGTTTTTAAATTCCTGAGTGTCTGTTAACATTCCTCATTCCATTCAAAATGATCCTGTTTCTTAAGGGCTGAGAAGAATTTAAAACACTTCTCTGATGATTTAGAAATGAATCTTCCCAAGGCTATAATTCTCTCTGTTAATCTTTGAACTTCTTTCTTGTTTGAAAGTATATCATGGATTTCTTTAATGGCCTTAATATGTGGAGGATTCACTTCAATACCGTGGTTAGAAATAGGAAAACCCAAAAACTTACTTGATGCAACGCCAAATGCACATTTTTCGGGATTTAACTTCATATTAAATTTGCGCAAAATTGAAAATGTGTCAGATAAGTATGATATGTGATGTTTTGAATACTGAGTTTTAACAAGCATATCATCTATATATATATACCTCCATAGTCTTTCCTAAATGCTCTTGAAACATTTTGATAACTAACCTTTGATAATTTGCACCTGTATTCTTTAGACCAAAGGGCATTACTTTATAACAGTAAGTCCCCTTGTCTGTTATGAATGAAGTTTTTTCTTTATCTCTTGGATCCATTTTAATCTGATTATAACCTGAATATGCATCTAAAAAACTTAATAGTTCGTGACCTGCAGTTGCATCAATCAATTGATCTATGTGTGGTAGTAGAAAAGAATTTTTAGGGTAGGCTTTATTAAGATCTGTGTAATCTACACAAACCCGCCACTTACCGTTCTTCTTTGTTCTTCTTTGGAACTATAACAGTGTTAGCTAACTAGTTAGGATACTTTACCTCACGAATGGAACCAATTTTTGGACTTCTTCTTGAATTACCCGATTCTTGAAAGTTCCTTAATTTCTTTTCTTTTACTTGACAGGAGGGAATGATGGATCTTCATTTAGTTTATGAGTCATCACCTCAGGTGGTATTCCTGTCATGTCAGAGTGGGACCAAGCAAAGCAGTCCACGTTAGTTTTCAAAAATTCAATTAACTTACCTCTCATACCTTGGCTAAAATTGGCTCCAACATAGACTTTTTTATCAGGCCATTGAGCAAATAACACGACAGGCTCTAATTCCTCTATTATTGTTTTGATATTTTCATTCTCTTCTGATTCTTGAATGGTATCAGGCCTTGAATCTACATCTGTTTGCCCTTGTTCAGTTGAGGTTTGTGTTGTGGTGTCCTCAACTGCCTTTTGTGATTGCTATTTACCTTTATTTCTCGTGTTTGTATCTGCAACAGAGTTGATAGCCCTGGATATATGTTGATCTCCACGAATTTGACAGGTTCCCCATGGCGATGGAAATTTAATAACATGATGCAAGGTTGAAGGAACAACATCCATTTCGTGGATCCATGGTCTCCCAAGAATCATATTGTAAGACATCTCTATATCTACCACCTGGAACTTTGTATCTTTGACGACTCCTTCAACGAATGTGATGAGTGTTACCTCTCCTTTCGTGAGGACACTAGAATTATCAAATCCAGATAGAGTATGTGCCTTTGGTATCACTTTATCTTTAGCTTGCATCTCACGTAATACTCTTAGCAAAATAATGTTCACGGAACTACCTGGATCAATCAAAACTCGTTTCATATTAGTATCATGTACAATTAAAGATATTACCAGTGCGTAATTATGAGGGGTTAATACGCCATCTGCATCTGCGTCATTGAATGTAATGTTGTCTTCCTCTAAAACATGCCGCACCCGTTTCCCTTGGGTAATTGTTACTTTGGAAATTTTGTTAGCTGTAGTATATAATATACCATTGACGTCTTCACCCCCACTTATAACGTTGACAGTTCTTTTGGGAGAAAGTGGTTTTGGAGAGTCTCGTGGAGTAGGAACTTGAGTGTTAATATTCTGTGGATCTCCCTGATTTTGTTGGTTCTTTTGGTTTCCTTGAGTGTTGTCATTGTTGTTCGATATAATTGATGAAACAAGGAAAATTAAGTGAAAAGAAAATAGATTATCAGTTTCCCGGTAACGAAACCAATTTGTTTAACCAAAAAATAAAATTTTAGCCAAAGCTAGAATTTAGAAGAACACGGGTTACTGATAATCAAAAGAATGTATAAAAGGAAGTAATTTAGGTAGCAAGAGAGTAATCAAGAGAAAAACAAGTAAACCAAAGTTTATTCCAATAGTGTCTTCGTGTCCTTACAATTGATCAGATATCTCCCTTTTATAGATATCTTGGAGATATACGTTTTGCCCAAATCATAATGAGGCTATTATGAGTAATTAAAGACATTGAATGCTACGTTATATATCATTACATTCAATACAAATTCTCTAACGTATTCCACATTTAATACCTATTAAATGACGTATCTGCACTCTTTTCTATTGTCAGATTCATTCCTTTTGATTCTCGGACATAAATGACTTAGATAGGTACGGGTGCTAAGTTATTTGTATAACTGCCCGTGCCTCTTCCTTTGTCATTTGCTCGTATCTGTTGCAACTCGTGCCTCTTGGCTAGTAGTAATTCTTTGACCATTTGACCGGTCTACGTGTCTCGGCACGTCACCTTTATATTTAAATATAATTTTTCCCAATACAGAAAAATCTACCGAATTTTAGTTTCCATGTCATGTTGGATGGTAGGAATGACGTCAAACTTAAACTTTATTGATTTATTTTTTATTGTTCGAAGTGCTTCAATTCTCAAAAGCCATATTTCTGACCTATGCAATTTATTTGTCTAATTTAGTTCTTAATAAAGGTACTAGAAACTAAAGGCACTCTAACAAAGTGAGTCGTAGTAGCTAATGGAGTACTAAGTTCTTTTTGTGAGAACGACAACTACTTGTAAAATAAACTTCATTTTCAACTTTCAACCAAATCAACAAATTCTTTTTCACCCCTTCGTACCAACGGTTAATTGTAAATTGACATAATAAAAATTGTGATGGACTGATAAATACTCCTCATCTTTAATAGGAAGTCTCGAATTTAAATCTTAAGTATGAAGTCGCCTTTATTGAAAAGTGTTTTACTCCCGACATGAGATTTTGTGTCGTGAATACAAATCTAATCGGACCCCATGCAAATAAAAAAAAGATGGAAATTAAGACCATAAAAACGACAAGAATGGGAAAAGAGTGGAATGGTTAAAGGAGACAGGGAAAGCATGGTCTTCAAATCATGTCACTCCTCCCAAAATCTTTTTCTCATCACTCTCCTTTACCATACTTAGTCCTTAAGATTTCTCTTCTTCATCTTCTCATCTTCTTTTTCACAGTTTACAAAATAAAACAAGATCCAAAACCCAACCCAATTTTTCAATGGAAGATACAATTACAACTCCTAATTACATCTCAAAGCAACAGAAATTAACCTTTAATGTTCCAGCAAAACATGCAGATTCTAGCAGTAAGTTTTATTATCATTTTTCCTTTAAAGCTATGCTAGTTCTGATATTTCTAGTTGTACTTCCACTGTTTCCTTTGGAAGCTCCTGAAATTATCAGCAAAACTCTACATACTGGAAGTTGGGAAATTCTTCAGCTTATATTAGTTGGTATAGCTGTTTCTTATGGCTTATTTAGCAAAAAAAGTGATGATGAGTCAGACAATGAATATCATAGTAATTCAAAGTTTGATAATGTTAAATCTAGATTACTTGAGGTTTCATCTTTTTTTTATGATGAGGCCGAAAACCATTCTGTGTGTGATGAAAACAGAGTTGAGACTTTGAGTCATTATCAGTACCATAGTGGTAAGCCAGTAGTAGTTCAAGAAAAACACAGAGCTATAATTAGTTCAAGAATTGATGAAAAGCCTTTGCTTTTACCAATTCGGAGTTTGAAATCCCCTGTTCCTGAGCCTATCTCAACCACTTCACCAAAATCTCTTTCACCGTCACAGTCGATTTCATCTCCAAGAAAGTTTCCATTTTCATCAGAATCTGAAGCCAATATTGCTGACAATATTATGAGGAAAAAGAGTTTTCTTAAGTCCTCTCCGCCGCGGCCACCTCCACTGCCACCACCAACACCTGTTATTAGAAAATCTACTCTGTTGAAATCAAGCTCTATTATTATAGATGAAAAGGCTGTTTCTGATAAGGAACTGAGGAGAAGTAGTAGGAGTGTGCCATTTGAGGGGAAGTCAGTTCGAACAATTAGGCCATTCATTGGAGCTGCAAGAGCAAGAGTACTACATGCTCAAGATTTCATAAATGGAAAGGCAGAGGGAATAAAGAATAAGGAAGTTGAACAAACTTTTGTCGATAAACAGATGAATGAAACGTCCCATTTTGTACCAAAGCCAGCAGTGATGGAGTTTGTAGGGGAAGAGAAGAAAGTGTTGTCTGTTGAAAAGGTTGTTGTGGAAACTGATGATTACTTTGAAGAGAGCACAGGAAATGTAGAGGTAGCAAACAAGAATGTTAGTGATAAGGCAACTGAGAGTGTTACTGATGTAGACAAGAAGGCGGATCAGTTCATAGCTAAATTTAGGAAACAGATCAGGCTTCAGAGAATTGAGTCCATTCGAACATCTGCTACAAACCATGTAAAATGATATTGTTCAAAGTGAGGTGATATAAGAGCTACATATTTGTAAGTCTTATGGTTAGGGAGTAATTGACTTGCCATTAGAACAGTTTTTCAGTTAGCTAGTAGTAATTCACTTGGTATTAGAGAAGTTTACTTGTGTTTTTTTGCCTTTTTAGTTTGTATTTCCAAACTTGTCTCATAGTGGCTACAATGCTAATATGTAACAACACCATTATTTAGTGATTCAGTTAATTAAGTAGCTGTCTTTGTGATGATTTCTCTCGTGCTTCTTATAGATCTTTTGTAATTCCAGAAATACCAAAAGTTCAGTCCACAGACATTATATGAACTCTTGAATTTGGATTTCCTAGCTCATCAAACTATTTTCTAAAAAGCAGTACTCCATTTGGTTGGGCGAAACAATTGATGAACACACTAGTCCAACAATTTCCTAGTTGTTTTCTTTTTCTCCAAAAAAAAAATTGTTTCCTGAGCCAAGGTGTACCGGAACAACAACCTCTTTGCCTTCTTAAAAGCAGGTGTAAGGTTTGCGTACACACTACCTTTCCAAAATCCTACTTGTGGAATACACATGGAGTTGTTTTTTGTTCTTTCAAATAAAAATTGAAAACTGTTATAAACTAATAAAAAAAGAAGAATATTGCAAAGAAAAGTGTAGAGAGAGAATTCTTATTTATTTGGAATGAACTACAATGGAATAGAACCCCTTTATTTATAGGGGAAAAGTGACTTAGCCACAAAGTAATAAAACCCTAAAATCTCTCTAAAATATAGACATTCACCTTAAGTACAATTCTATTTATAACAAAAAATATTGTTTGTTCACGGAATATGATCAGTTTTTACAAATTTCGGAAAATAACTTTCAAGTTCCAAAAACTAGTTTAACCCACTCATAAAATTTCAACTTTTTTCAAATAAAATGCATGTGCAAATACAATATCAACTTCCAAAAATTATTTTTAACGCAACTTCAAAAACTCTTTTTTCACATTTCAATTAAATCTATATCCAAAGGCTAGCTAAGTATTTCCCAAGAATTATTAAGACAGTCTAATTTCAGACCCCCTCTTCCAAATTAAACATTTTCTCAAGATTGTGGTTTCTTAGAACGAAAGCCCAACAAGTTTGAGATTAGGTTTGTTATCCATTGCTTAAATTTTGAGCAATTGACACCGTATAACAATGCTTAATTACAAGTGGCATTTTATTGGCCTTAAATTTAGTTTGGCATTACTAGCCCAAAAAAATTGGCATTAAATAGCCTAATCCCCAACATACACGATTTTATAACCCTTCAAATATAGGGAGGATTTTTAAGATTTTGTGCACCCTCCATGCTTGCACGATATATCCCTTCAGAATCGTAACTACCATGTCGACCCAAATAAAAACAAATGCAAAAATTATATTTCCTTCACAAATCAAAAAGGGTGGGAGAGTTTTCAACAATCATGGCAGTTGAATATCAATTTTCAGAATTCAGATTCAATAATTAGTGCTTTCTTCAAGAACAAATGTTACACCTCATGTTTTCGTACGTAAAAGTATATCATAAGTCAATTGATGTAAGCTCAGAATTGAGATCATCTTTGGAAGTATAAGTAAGTTAATAATGTTACTTTGGAGGTTATAAATATTAAAGATCATGCATAACAAGTACCAATAGGGTTCGAAGGCTTAGAAGCTAAACGAATTGAAGAAAATAAGTTTCGTCGAAAGTCAATAAGTTTGGAATCTTATAACATGCACTTTGGGATGAGACTAGGGTTCTTAATATTATTATGAGGTTATGTTATGAGTTATTTTAATCGTATTATAGTCGTGTGTTATATTTTGAAGTCAAGCAAGTTGTGGAACAAAAGTTGGCAAAGGTCATCACAAGTTACATTCATAAATGTGCTGAAAATTAGGTCAAATGTAGCTGAGCTTTTATCCAAAGGTACGGTGATCTACCTATCAAATTGAATATATACGAGTCTAGTTTCTAACGCATTAAACTGTTCGTTGATACGATATCGGGGTAGAGAGATATTTACATTTTTGCGAGATTGCGCAAGCAGCTCCCATAGGACCCACTTAGGCGGTGGTCGACCTACTTCACTTTAAAAACGATTTGGAGAACCTTTATTTCTCATTTTTAGACCCAACCTCGTACCTACACCCCTCTTAACCCTCCTAAATAGATACCATAAGGGTTTGAAGTGATTCTGTAACGACCCGACTAGTAGTTTTGAGCTCTAGCACATTATTAAGCAGTTTTGAGTAAACGACCTTGGAATCGGAATTTGAAAGTTCCAACAGGATCGTATGATAATTTTGAACTTGGGCATATGTCTGGATCGGGTTTTGGATGACCCGAGAGCGCACGACGCTTATTATGGAAAGTTGGCATTTTGGAAGAATTTTATTAATTTGGGTTGGAGTGTATTTTTAATGTTATTGATGTCCGTTTAGGATTTCGAGCCTGAGAATAGCTTCGTATGGTGATTCTGGTCTTAAGAGTGCGTCTAGATGTGGATTTGGAGGTCCATAGGTCATTTCGGGGTCATTTGGCGAAAGTTGAAAATTTGAAGGTTTTTGAAAAGTTTGACCATGAGTAGACATTTTGATATCGGGGCCGGATCTCGATTCTGGAAATTGGAATAGGTCTGTGATATCATTTGGGACTTTGTGTGCAAAATTTAAAGTCGTTCCGGATCGATTTGATATGTTTCAACACAAGATATAGAATTTGGAAATTTAAAAATTTGTAAGTTTGATTCGAGGCGTGATTCATGATTTTGATATTTTTTGATGTGGTTTTAGGCTTCAAATAAGTTCATATTGTATTTTGGGACTGGTTTGTATAATTGGACGGGGTCCCGGTGCCCTGGGGTGTGTTTCGGAGGTGTTTGGGTTGTGTCGCGCTCTTATTTGATGTTTCGACATCGTTTATTTGGGCATAAAGGGAACTATATTGAGCAAAAAACCTTTGATTTGTGATTGTATTGAACCATTAGATCCGTATCGTAATTACGGAAGCATAGCAACAAGAATCGTCGAATTTCAATGTCGTATGAGAGAGTTATGCCCATTTTCGTGTCAGACAAAATTGTTGGTTTCTAGTGCGAAGCTTCGTTCTTCGCGAACGCGAGAGCAGTTCTGCGAATGCAAAGAACGATTTCTGGGTTGACCGTCAACGCAAAAAATTGCTCTTCGCGAACGCGAAGGCGATGAAGAAAAATCATCTAGACAGTGTTTTAAATCAAGAATTTTAGTATTTTGGGCATATCTTGAGTTCTAGAGCTCCGTTTGAGGTGATTTTCGTGGCGTTGTTCTCGTCTCAATAAGGGGATAAATATCTGACCTTATTTTGATGTTTCTACATGATTATTTCCGTTGGTTATTATTTTCATCCGTGTTTGGATTGTAAAAATTGGGATTTTGAGCCCCAAAGTTGAGAAATGGTAAATCCTTGATTTGAGGGCCGATTCATGGATAAAATTGGATGATTTTTTGGATATCACCCATATGATTTATGGGTAATATTTATTTTCAAATTTTTTTGGAATCCGGGCACGTGGGCCTAGGGTCGACTTTATTGACTATTCGAGCAGAGTTGGAGATTGTTATAAATTGATTTATTATGAGCATTAGAGTATATTTTTATTGGTTTGTGTATTGTTTGACTTGTTTTGGAGTGACGGACATCGATTTGAGGTGTTAGAATAGCGTTGGAGCCAGTTATAGAACTTTAGAGCGAGGTAAGTCTCCTGTCTAACTCTGTAAGGAGGAAACTACCCCTAGGTGATGTATTTGATATATGTTACTTGTTGTGGGGGCTACGTACGCAGGGGGTGAAGAGAGTCCGTGCGTAGCTAAATCCATGTTATTGCCCGGTAAACTTAGGTTCACAGCATGATATAGTTGTACTATTTGAGCTGTCTCTTGTCTATTAAATTCCTTTATTTTACATTGCGACTTGAGACTAGACTTGTGTAGAGCGATAGACCCGCTATTGTAGAGATTCAACGGGCTTCGTGATTAGCCGCAAATAATTGTACTCCTCTTACGAATTTCTCCCCTCATTATGCATTCTCATCGAAAGGTTTCCCCAAAGCTTCTTATAACTCACAGGCCCCTTCGTGAGTGGGGTCAAGGACCCGTCAAAGCTTTTTATTCTAATGGGATTGGGCCGTTTGCCTCAGCAGGATAGATACATATATGGTCGTGTTTTTCGATCATCGGCAGTGCGCACATCTTATGGGATCGGGTCGTTCGCCTCGGCATGATTATGTACCACACTCTCATGGGAGTCGGCCGTTCACCTCGGCAATATAATAGATTTATCTATGGTTATATACCAGAATATGGTGGGACTGGGTCGTACGCCTTGACATTTCTACAAAACACTCCTACGGAATCGTGCATATTGTTTGTCCAAAAAACCAGTGCATCTGGGAGTTTTCCTGATTTGAATTATGACAACCTATCTGGTGAGGTCCATTATTTATTTATCGATGGAGGAGGTAACTGCCAATCGAGAGTTTGAGCTTATTTTTGAGAGGAATATTGTACCACGTATTCATACTTGTTTATCTTATTTATTTACTCTGCCCCATATCTGTTTACTTCTTACTGTTGTCTTATTGGACCACTAATAAGTATGGATGTCGACCCCTCGTCACTACTTCTTTGGGTTAGGCTAGATACTTACTAGGTACGCGTTGATTTACGTACTCATGCTGCACTTTTTGCACTTATTGTATATGTATACAGATATGTTTCTGGTGGTCCTCTAGATGCAAAGGCGCGGCTGTTGCGGGGATTTTATGGTGAGCTGCACTTCTTTGATACAATCTGCAACATGCAAAGTCTCCATCAGAGTTATTTATGTTCCCCGTCTAACTTGTATTTCATACGGATGTTGTATCATTGTTGTACTCATTAATAGATGATCATGCACTTGTGACATTGGGTTTTGGGAGTTCTTACAGAATTGTTCATTATTGTAGTTCGTGTAAATATTATCACTTACCCTGTAAATTATATTTCATACTCCTTAATTAATGAAAATTATGATTTCAAATGCTAAAATGAGTAAATAAGTTAATCATTCACCTTTGACTTGCCTGACAGCGGTGTTAGGCGTCATCACGACCTTTAGTGGATTTTTGGTCGTGACAGCTTGGTATCAGAGCATTAGGTTCAATTAGGTCTCACGAGTCATGAGCAAGTCTAGTAGAGTCTTGCGGATCGGTACGGAGACGTCTTTACTTATCTTCGAGAGGCTACATGGCTGTTAGGAGCACTTCCCTTCTTGATTCCTCATTGTGCGATTTGATTCCTTTGAGGCTTAAGCCTTTATTTTCTTCCTACTCAATCTTATGCGACGTGAAGTGCTTTTTATCAATTCGGAATTGAGGAATTGCAATGGTACTGCAAATGTGGTACAAGATGTTTCTCCCTACTATTTGATTGGGCTATTGTCATCGCCTTGCGGAAGGATGTTCTGTCACTTCAGCTCAGTATCAGTATTGCCTATGGTTTTGAAGTTGGGAACTAATTGTTATGATGATTCATGCATTGCTATCGCACATTGTTGGTGTAATGGTAGAGTGCTTATTTATGGATCGCTGTAGGGATTGCCTTGAAAAGAGGATTTCTCAGTTCACGGCTTAGAGGTTCAGCATTTAGTTCTGGCGGAGGAAAGACAATCAGACTATGGATTTTCAGGCCTTGGTTGATGAAATGAGCGAGACTTGGTATTTTTGAGCGTGGTGGAATTCTCATTTGTGATATGGTGTCGTTGGCCTTGTTTGAATGTATTAAGGTTTGCCGGTATTATGGCCTCTTTGATTTGCCTACGGAGCAGGGTGTTGCAAAATGGTGCCTGATAAGGGATTGTTAGAGATAGCGGTGTGTAGCAATTTCGGGATAGAATCAGTGTTTCTAATGTTGATGGCTCGAGAAAAATGATCTTTGAGGAGGCTTAGAGATGGTAGCAATTGGTCAGATCAAGTGCCACAGAGATGGATTTTACTTTGAGGTAGTATTTGGGCAGCGAAGGATGAGGAAGGACATGGTGGAAAGAGTCTCGCGGTGGTTGAATTACTGGTAGGTTAAGTATGAAAAACAGAAGTCGAGAAGTTGCTTAAAGGAGAGGGTTTAACCAAAGCGGGAAAGTGGCAGAGTAGCATATAGGTTCTGTGGTAGGATAGCCACACGCCTTGAGGGAAGTTTAGAGCAATTTGGGAGTAGTGATGGACGGTGACTAGGACCACAGATTTTATTTGGATGCAACATGTCTTCGAGTTTGGAATGTATTATTGGACTTTCAGTTGATGTCAATAGGGAAAAATGAATCATGGTGGGTTCCAGGATTATGTAATTGTAGCTTCAAGCTAAGTAGGGGAGCCCCGCCGTCTATGATTGAATGGCGTGGTTGTCTACTTGTGAGGTTTCTGGATATCAAAGTATTGGTGGGCTATTACGACTAAGGAAAGAAAACATCAGTGGCAATTCAAGCAAAGGATTTGAGGAACGTGTGCTATATTTGGCCTTATCGATTCATGTTCAGGTTTTGGGAAGACTTAGAGTTATGCTTCTTGTGGGGGTTATGTATAAGGAAAAGAATTTGGTCAGATTCTTCTTTGATAGAGTGTTCATGTGATAGCAATGCACTAGAGTTTGTCTTATATTCGGGGCCAAGTCAGAGTGGGTGGCTCTCAATAGTGGCCCTAATGAGTTCAATGACTTAAGTTTAGTGCCTAAGAACTTGGAGTGTTTTATATTATCGTTGGGTATGCGGTGCAATATTGGAGGAAAGGAAGAAATAGCTTCGGATTCACGAAATATCTTGTAGAATTGGTGTACCAGTTGGAGATGCCATTGTGCGCATAAGGAAGGCATGAGATGGTTCGTAGGTTTTAAGATAACGGGGTCTCGTGAATTGGGTCACTCGGGATGAGTGCAGATTGAGTTCGTTATATTTTGAATGGAGCTATTATTATTTCTAAGGAAAGTCCAGAGTAAATTAGAAGAAGTTGGTTCAGTTAGCAATGGTTGAATCGGCATGATAGTGGCAATGATCAGTTCCTTCAGCGTGTTAAGTTATATATGTGTTTTGTGGAGGTATGTGCGAGGTTTGACAACCACCATAATTTGATTTATTTGGGAGGTATTTGATTCTAATAGCCTTGTGGTGTAAATGGATTCCAGAAGAGTTATGGTGGTTTAGATCATGACTTGAGGCTTGTAATTTTAGACGTTTGGAGTTCAGCTGTCTGTTGCAATGGTTCTTCTAAAATGAGTTAAGTGAAAGGTTTCTATCCAATGAAGTGTTTATTCTACTAGTCGTTCAGGGATTTCGATAAATTCTTGTACTCTCGCGTTGCAGTATGATCGATGCAGTGAGCAACATGGGAATTGGAAGTTGAGGATCAAGGTTGCGACTCGGTATTGATAAGAGTGTCACGAGCTCGGATGAGCAGGGAAGAATTCAGATATTCAAAGTTAGTTTCCATCTTCTTTAGTGTCACCTGAGAACAGTTGTAAGAGGCTTTGTGTATTGATTTGTGGACTCTTGGTTGGCCTTACCGAATTAGAATGGTTGGTGGTGTAGAGGTGCAGACTTTGCCACCTGGTGCGAAAGGTTGTGGGAGCGTATCCCACAGGGAAATTTGTATAAGTGTGACATGTTAGTCACTTGATTGTTAAGGATGGAGAACAAGTATGGAAATTCGAACACTGTCACTAATGTGAGAATTTATGCCTGAAGGGTGCTTTGTTCATTTGGTCGTGGACTGTGGAAGTTAGTTCCGAAATTGACTGTTGTTCTTGTGTGTCATGGGAAAAGGTTATTGTGCATCCTTGAAAGGTTATTAGCCCAATATGGTACAATCAAAATCGGCTTGAGATCCGTGGAAGGATCTTAATGTGAATATGTCCTCTATATCCGGCCGGATGTTTCCATTTCAGCATAGCGTTGCTTACGGAGGAGCCTTCGAGCCTCTGATGTTAATTCTGTCATTAGCCATTCCGTGTAATCTTTATTGTGCCATTTGGGTTGTGAGGCAGTTTGATTATTCGCACATGTATTGAGATCCCATGAAGTTTGTGGTATTGTGAGAGTCGGATGGCTCCCAAGATGCGGGTTATTTATTGCACCTTAGTTATGTTTGGGTTTCATAGCATACGACGCTATCCGTCTTCCAAAATTTATATTGTGCACTCTGCGTGTTTGTGGCCGATATTCGGGCATTTCGTAGGTATGAGCATTATGTCTTGAAGGGTATTTCCCTAATTATTGTTATGTGTGGATCGGGTGGCACGCCCTCATGGGTATGCTATTTGGATCGGGTTGCACACCGCAATGGTATCATGGTTGAATCGGGTTGCACGCCACAACAGTGAGATGATTAAGAACGATTCCTCATATTTATTTTTGTGTGTCATGTTTCTTACCTATGAGAAAGGCTCATAGTATTTGATGGCCGTTTTATTCATCACGCGGGCTAGATAGTTCTTTTCTAGAGTTTGTTCTTCCTTATGTGTCATATTCAAGTTGTAGCTTATTGGCGCATTGATGGTGTCATATGAAATCTTGGCGAGTGTTTGAGGTGGTTTATTGACTGCTTGTACTGGGTGAGACGAGGTTATTGGACCATGGATCAGTGTGATCGCATTTATATAAGGCTTATTAAAGAGCAAATAACGTTATTCAGTTCAAATTAGGTAATGGTTCTTGTCAGGAGGAGAGAATCCATAATTTGTGATTCGGTAGGTGGTTATGAGTTTCTACACATCTCTTCTGTTGTAGTAGTATTGCCAGTGTTGGAAAAAGGCTTATATATGTTATGAGGTATACTACGGGCTTCGAGTCAGTGGAAATGTTAGCTTTTGTGCTTGGGGAAGATTGCCCTGGGCAAATGAGTTATGGGGTGCATGATGTGATTTCAGTGGAGGAGCATGGTCACGTTAGGCTCAGTGCTGGTGATTGATATGGTGTTTGTGTGTCAGAATATGGTATCGCGGAGTATTCCGGATGTTGGAATTTGGTTCTAAAGCTTGTTAGCTAAGGTAGCAGGAAGAATCTTTAGTCTGGCTTGAGCTAATGTGCTCAACTGGGTTGTGGTGGCACGGGTAGATGCACGAGGTATTAAACAGTGATTTTGGACAACTCCGAAGCAGTTCTTAGCATGTTCAAGGACGAACGTATGTTTAAGTGGGAGGGAATGTAATGACTTGACACGTCGTTTTGAGCTTTAGCGCATAATTCAGTGGTTTGAGGCCTTGAGTAGCTTCACTTTAGGTATTACGACTTGCACGTGTGGTCGGAATTGAATTTCGAGAAGTTCGGAGTTGATTCGGATGGAAAATTCTCATTTCGGAAGCTTTAAGTTGGAAGAATTGACTAAAGTTTGACTTTTGAGTAAACGAACTCGGAATCAGGATTTTAAAGTTCCAACAGGTTCGTACGATAATTTTGGACTTGGGCGTATATCCGAATCGGGTTTTAGATTACCCGAGAGCGTTCGGTGCTTATTGTGGAAAGTTAGCATTTTGGACGAATTTTATAATTTGGATTGAAGTGTATTTTAATGTTATCGATGTTCGTTAGGGATTCCGAGCCTAGGAATAGCTCCGTATGGTGATTTTGGTCTTAAGAGCGCATTCGGATGTGGATTTGGAGGTCCGTAGGTCATTTGGAGAAAGTTAAAAATTTGAAGGTTTTTGGAAAGTTTGACCATGAGTGAACTTTTTGATATAAGGGTCGGATCTCGATTCCAGAAGTTGGAATAGGTCCGTGATGTCATTTGGGACTTATGTGCAAAATTTGAAGTCGTTCTGGATTGATTTGATATGTTTCGACACAAGATATAGAATTTGTAAATTTGGAAATTTGTAAGTTTGATTCTAGGCGCGATTAATGATTTTGATGTTTTTTAACGCGGTTTGAGGCTTCGAATAAGTTCGTATTATGTTTTAGGACTGGTTTGTATAATTGGACAGGGTCCTAGGGGCCTCGGGTGTATTTCGGAGGTGTTTGGGTTGTGTTGCGCTCTTATTTAATGTTTTGGCGTCGTTTCTTTGGGTATAAAGGGCACTATATTGAGAAAACAACCTTTTAGTTGTGATTGGATTGAACCATTAGATCCATATCGTAATTACGGAAGCATAGCAACAAGAATCATCTATGAGAGAGTTATGCCCATTTCCGTGTCAGACACCATTGCTTGTTTCTGGTGTGAAACATTGTTCTTCACGAAAAAGGAGAGGTTCCGCGAACACGAAGAATGATTTCTGGGTTGACCGATCAACGCAAAAAATTACTCTTCGCGAATACGAAGGTCTCCCGCGAAGGCGATGAAGAAAAACCATCTAGACAGTGTTTTAAATTGAATTTTAGTATTTTGGGCATATCTTGAGTTCTAGAGCTCCATTAGAGCTGATTTTTGTGGCGTTGTTCTCGTCTCAACAAGGGGGTAAATATATGTCCTTTATTTTGATGTTTCTCCAAGATTTTTTCTATTGGTTATTATTTTTATCCGTATTTGAATTGTAGAAATTAAGATTTTGAGCCCCAAATTGAGAAATAGTAAATCCTTGATTTGAGGGTCGATTCATGGATGAAATTGGATGATTTTCTAGATATAGACCATATGAGTTATGGGTAATATTTATTGTGTATGGAGAAATCAGGGGGACCAATTTCTCGTTGGTAATGTACTTCAGGGGATCGCCTCGGAGGCTCGAGACCTCAAGCCGGGTACTTCCCTCAAGATCTGTCGACACCCGGCCCGGGGTTAATGTTGGCCGAGACCCCGACGAGCATGGAAGTCTTCCGATGAATGGATCCGGGGCCGGTTTTGTCTACCAGGGCAGTCTGACGCTGGTCTACATCTACATCACTAAACTAGTTAGCTGTCCCATCCTGCTTCCTTTATCATTTAACGAATCTTGTACTAAGTTTGGATTCCCCCCTCTTATAAAAGGGGTATCATTGGAACTCTGTAAGCAAGTTGCTCCAACCATTCTACATAAGATCAATAACAACTCTCTCTCTTTCTTTTCTCTCTAACTTACACGCTCGAGGCTACCTCTCTCATTTATTGCTTTCATATTTGTTCTTCACTTATTGCTTGGTATTGGCCATAAAGAGCCTCCTTTTTATTATATCTTAATTGTTAGTCCCTTTCCGTTTACCCCCGATAGCTTGAGCCCGAGCCCCGGTATCGACCTCGAACACATGCATTGATCTCGAGGCCCCCATCGACCAGTTCGAGACCAGAGTAACTGACCTCTCGGTTCAATCATAGTTCTACTTTAGCTCGCATTTCATCTATTATCTACATACGCCTAGTATCAACTGCCCTAACAACTAGCATAAAAATAGATCACATATTTTTAGAATCCCATCAACAAATTTAATTGTTATTACCATTTTCACGGTGAACAGTTTGGTGCCCACCGTGGGGCTAAAAATAATAGTGATTATTTTCTTGCTGGTTTTATTACACAAACGCAAGTTATCTTTCACACTTTTTCTTGTCCAAGATCTTCGATCTCAGGTCAAAATGTCTGGCTTAGTGAATAAAGTCGAGAAAGGCAACCTCGAAAACCACGGAGAAAACAGTGTGGTTGTTCCAGTTGTTGGCGCGCCACCACAGAACCCTGATAACACATCTGGACCAATTCCAGCGGACGCGGCTTCGCAAGACGCGCAACAGGTCGACGAAACCTCACACACCGACAAGAGCATACGACATGGGGACCAACAGGAAGCCCAAAAGACCCCAGCTCAGGAAGAACAGGAAGTTAGTCTTCATGTAATTTTTGAAATGTTGTAGGCACAATAGTTGGCTATCGCTCAGTTGCAAAGCCACCCGAAGACTCCGAGCACAACAGCACCGGAAACACCTCACCTAGCCAAACAGGTACCTGAGAGATCGAGCAATAACAGATCGATAGCCGACCTTGCCATTGTAAAAATGCTTGAGGATATCACCAAAAGGATCAAATCGGGCGAGAAAATGATAGCAACCAACGACAAGAAGGTCAAGACCTACAACTCCAGGGTCGACCAGATCCCGGGCGCACCCCCGGTCCTCAAGGGTGTGGATTCGAAGAAGTTCATACAAAGGCCGTTCCCAGAAGAAGCTGCCCTGAAACCCATTCCAAAGAAGTTCAGAATGTCGAAAATCCCTAAGTACAACGGGACCACAGACCCTAATGAACACGTTTCCGCCTACACCTGCGCGGTAAAGGGCAGCGATATAGAGAATGACGAGATCGAGTCTGTGTTGTTGAAAAAATTCGGGGAAACAATCTCGAAGGGGGCCATGATATGGTATCATAACTTGGCTCCTAATTCCATAGATTCATTTGCCATGCTAGCAGACTCCTTCGTAAAGGCACATGCTGGTGCCATCAAAGTAACGACGAGGAAGTCCGACGTTTTCAAAATCAAGCAAAGGGAGAACGAGATGCTGCGGGAATTCGTGTCTCACTTTTAGATGGAATGGATAGAGCTACCGCCAGTCTTCGATGACTGGGCAGTGCAGGCCTTCACTCAAGGTCTGAACGAACGAAGTTCGGTGGCTTCAAAATAGCTGAAACAGAATCTGATCGAGTACCCGACTATGACCTGGTCAGATATCCACAATCGGTACCAGTCGAAGATCAAGGCCGAAGATGACTAGTTGGGAGCCCCTTCGGGCTCAGTATACCCGAGCAGCCTCCCGACAAAGGAACCAAAACCAAACAAAGAAATATATTAGCCGTATATCGAAGATAGGAGGAACGCCCTGAGGCGCAACCTACTTCACAATGATCGGAGAGTGGATCGAGGACAGGATCCTCGAGGGCTCATCTACAGAGCCAGATTCGATTGGAACATAGCGCCAATGGGTGCATCACACTTATCAGAATACAACTTCAACATTGATATGTCTGACATCGTGTTTGCCATTATTAAAATCAGAGACGCCAAGTGGACCAAGACTATACAGTCGGATCCTTCGCAAAGGATTTACAACTTAGTATGGGAATTTCACAACACGCACGGCCACAGGATCAAGGATTGTCATCAGCTACAAGAAGAGGTAGATCGACTACTTAACAAAGGGCATCTCCGAGAATTCCTTAGCAATCGAGCCAAAAATCAGTTCCGGGAAATGGAGGCGACTACGAAGAATGAGGCAAACGAGCCACAACATGTCATCCACATGATAATGGGGGGCGCCTATGCCCAGCAGGAACCCGTAATGAGAAGAACGAAAATATACATCACTAGAGAAAAGCGGACCCGAGGATATATTCTCAAAGATGCCCTCACATTTAGCGAAGAAGACACTGAGACCTTGTCTCAACCTCACAATGACGCGCTGGTAATATCCTTCCTTGTAAATTCTTTTCAAATAAAATGTGTACTTGTGGATCCAGGTAGCTTAGCCAATATTGTCAGGTCGAGGGTGATAGAGCAGTTCGGATTGCTCGACCAAGTCGTGCCCACCACTCGAGTCCTCAACGAATTCAACATGGCAAGTGACAAGACACCAAATTCCATGTCATCGACGGGGACATGAGGTATAACGCCTTATTCAGATGGTCGTGGATACACTACATGAGAGCAGTGTCGTTCACCTTTCACCAGATGATAAAGTTCCCAACAAAGGATGGAATTAAAACAATCTATGGGGAACAACATGCGGCAAGAGAAATGTTCACGATATACGATGTGGCACTAATGCTCGTACCTTCGCCCTCGAATAGCCAAAGGGTGATCCGGCCTCACCCTCGATAAAACTTGACGAAATGAAATAAAGGACCATATCACGTCCTCACCTCAAGCGATTGAAATAAATCAGCCCTCACGATTGTAGCGTATCAATCCTCGAGGCGTCGCCGGCATATCTCACTTCAAGGTACGACCATCCCCCTTTTCTATTTTGAATTTCGAACTAACCCTTATGCAGACACTCGATCAGAGCAGTCAGAACGCTAACCCTTCTGGAAGACCTTAAGGTTTTAATAGCACCCGTTGCACTCTTTTCCTTCGGCCGAGTTTTTGTCCCGAAAGAAGGGTTTTACCGGCAAGGTTTTTAACGAGGCGACATCTGCGTGCTACCTAAGAGAAACTCAACAAATGCTCGAAACTTCTTTTGCGGTCAGCTAGGGGCATTCCCCCAGCAAGCCACCCGCTCGGAAAAGTCTTGAAACGCCAAATAGGGTCCCTGTAGGAAAGTAATGTACCAGGCCAAATGGTCAAATGAACCGTGTCCATATAGCCGGGCTCCCGTCGGCGAATACATGTACTATTATGCCGAATAATCAAAGAATATCTTTTGTCAAGACACCTGCACAAGATAAGGCAACAATTCCTCCACCGGAAACATCCCGAACACTCGGAGACTGGAATCGGCAATTCAACACTTAGACGACCTCCGGGTTGAGACTCCGAAATCATAAAGCCTTTAGGTAAGGCAATGCGGAAATCGCTAAGCATCTCTAACATCAAAAGTACCTCGAGTACTCGAGGACTGATGACAAAAGCTCAAAAGGGAAACGCACGGCCCCAAGGGTTGGAACTCCATGCTCGTGAGCCCTTAATGAGACAACTCCGAACTCATGAGTAACGACCTTCGAGCCTAAGCAAACTCAATAACTCGGAGACTATCACCAGTCGCCACTCACTTAAAAACCCGAGGCCATAAGACCCCAAGCGGGCAAACTCGGTCTAGCAAGATCTATTTAACATGGAAACAAAATCTGTAAGACCTCAACAGGCATGAGAAAACTGTAAGACCTCAACAGGCATGTCAATACTGTAAGACCTCAACAAGTATGAAAAAACTGTAACACCTCAACAGGCATGAAAATACTATAAGACCTCAACAGGCATGAAAAAACTGTAAGACCTTAACAGGCATGAAAATTTTGTAAGACCTTACTAAAGGCATAAAACTCGATCCCGAAATTTAGGCTATATGTTGCATTTGTAAGACTCCCGAAAGGGCATACCCTCGATGTAGACGCCTAAACTACGACACTCAGGATCACAAATAGCTCTGGTCAAACACAAATGACTATGGTCAATACGGTTGTACCAGCCAAATTAACGCGACTCGGGGATGCCCGACCATCGCTACAAAATCACAGGCCATTACTTCGAATCTACTTCGAAAAGAACCGGTTGAAACAAGCTACCATCAATAGGCAAACGAACTTCGACCATGTCAGCTCCAAATCACAAGGCTTCGAGCTACTCAGCCAACGAGCTAAACCTTCCGAGGTGCTCGAACATCGCTGCAAACGACTTGAAATTAAGGTTCTTCCCGAACCGACGACGAGTCAGGCAAAATCATTTCAAAAAGTCCTTAACGAGAGGAAGACAAAGCCTACATATGTCCAAGGGCAAAAGCGTAAGAGCCATTGTTGCCAGCCAAACAAGCCTCAGGGCCACACACTAAAAGGTCGTAATGACTAAAAACGTAAGAGCCACTATCGCCAGCTTAAAATTTGATAACTTGAGGGTCAAAGTGAGCTCGAGTCGTAACTTGATTCGGAGATCGGATCCAAAATAGTTAACTATACATTCCTAAGGGCATAGCGTAAGAGCCATCATCGCCACCTTCACGAGCCTCACGACCACATACAAAAAAGGTCGCTTCAACCCAAGGCATAAGAGCCATTGTCACCAGCCTCCCAAAAACAACTTGAGGGTCAAGTAAGCTCGAGTCACAACCCGACTAGGAGACTGAACCCAAAAGAGTTAAAATACAAATGAACAAGGGCAAGGCGTAAGAGCCGTTGTCACCCGCCCATGCAGATACAAAAGCTTGAGGGTCGAATAAGCTCGAGTCAAAACCCGACTCGGAGACTAAACCCAAAAAAGTTGAGCAAAGCATAAGAGCTCTAACGCCAGCTTGCACTAAAAGCCGCATCAACCGAGCGCGTAAGATCCTCCGGGCCTGCTGGATGAGCCCCGGAGTCACATTGCAAATCTAAGGATTCTCGCCAACTCCGAAACCAGTCCACCTGGTCAGAAGCGAAGCAGAAAGGGATACATAAGAAATAAAGCTTCAGGTTCTCTTCTATTTTACATACATAAAAGGTGCATCCTCCGTCTACATAAGCGCTCTGAAAATATCACAAACAAGATGGAAGAGTCTACACCTCACTCCTAAGAGCCACGGCCTACCAGCTTCGTCTTCACTCTCCTCGGCGTCGAACTGGAATGACCGAGCATCACGCTAGCTCGACCTCGCCTGCGCCAGGTTAGGCCAAACACTTACCTCGATTTCATGGACAAGATTAAGCCTCAACTACCACTTTACCTCTCCGTTCCACTTCCAATTCGCTTATATCTAGTCACAATGTACTTAATAACATTAATATATGCTAAATAAATCAATTCTAATGCATGAAAATAGGTTCCCTAAAAAAAGTCAAAAATCGACCCCGGGCCCGCTTGGTCAAAACCCAAGGTTCGAATCAAAACCCGATCACCCATTCACTCTCAAATATGTAATTAGTTTTGAAATCGGACCTCAAATCAAGGTCCAAATCCCCAAAATTTGAAAATCCTAACTTCTACCCAAAAACGTCCAATTTCCTATAAAAAAAACCCCCAAGATTTTGAAGTGAAATCATGTAAAAAGATGTTAAAGATTGAAGAAAATAAGTTAGAAGTTGTTTACCTATGATTTGGGGAAGAACCTTTCTTTGAAAAATCGCCCAAGAGAGCTTAGGGTTTGAGAGAGTTTGAAAAATGAAGAAAATTACGTCTAAGTTGGAATTTACACAGGTGAAGATATCGCATTTGCGATGACAGGTTCGCAAATGCGAAGGTAGGCCTGCCCTGCTCTCTTTGCAATTGCGAACAATTAGCCGCAATTGCAATGACTGACCTCCCCTGATGACTTCGCAATTGCAAAGGGGAAGATCGCAAATGCGATCAAAGGCTGGCTAGACTTCATCGCAATTGCGATGAAGTCCTCGCAATTCCCAGGCCTGATAGGCTCGCAATTGCGACATCTGACCTCGCAATTGTGAGATCAGAGCCTGCAACACATACCAGATGAAAAATCTGAAACTTCCTATGTCCAATTCACCCCGTAGCCTATCCAAAACTCATCCGAGCCCTCGGGGCTCCAAACCAAACATGCACGCAAGTCTAAAAATATCATACGGACTTGCTCGTGCAATCAAATCATCCAAATAACATCAACAACTACGAATTTAACCTAAAATTCATGAAATTACCCAAGAACATTAAAATTTCCATTTTCTCAACTATAGGTCCGATTTATACCAAACCAATTTCGATTCTTACCAAATTTCACAAATTCAACTTAATTATTATTTTAAACTTGTACCGAGATCTGAAACCAAGATACGGGCCCGATACCATCAAGAAAACAATCATTTCACTTCTAAAAGCCTTTATATTTTCTAGCAAATAATTTTCTTTGAAAATTCTTTTCTCGGGCTTGGGACCTCGGAATTCGATTTCGGGCATACAACCAAGTCCCATATTTTTCTACAAACCCTACGGGATCATCAAATCATGGGTCCGAGTCCATTTACCAAGAATGTTGACCAAAGTCAACTTTAACCAATTTTAAAGACCAAATTCATTATTTTTCTTAAATTTCACATAAAAGCTTTTCGGAAATGCGCCCGGACTGTGCCCGCAAATCGAGGTGAGACAAAAAGAGGTTTTCAAGGCCTCAGGATGCAGATTTGACTTCTAAAACAAAAGATGACCCTTTAGGGTCATCACACTTACCCTGTAAATTCTATTTCATACTCTTTAATTAATGAAAATTATGATTTCAAATACTAAAATGAGTAAATAAGTTAATCATTCACCATTGACTTGCCTGATGATGGTGTTAGTCTCCATCATGACCTTTAGTGGATTTTGGGTTGTAACAGATTCCAAAGTGATTACACCATATTTCAACATCAAAAATTAGTTCTAGTGAAGAACAATACCTCCTTGAGGTTGTGTTGTCATTTAGGATAGTTGTGGGCTGTGTTTGGCTGAAATTTCAAGTTGTTGCTACTGTCTAAGGTGAGTATAATAGCCTACTAATTATGCTTAAGCTTGCTTGTATGTTGGTTAAGTTTTTAGGATGATAAACTACAAGATAATACTTGGATTAGCTTAAGTCACTTCTATGGTACTGTGTTGCCATTGAGGGTTGTTGTAAGCTAAATATAACTTGGATTTTGCCTTGAAGCTATTGTATGATGTATGTGTACTGTGTTCTTGCATGTTCTTAAGGTTATCTTGAAGTTGATTAAGTTAAATGGATGGACTAGACATGAACTAGTGGATAAATTAGTTGCTAATTGAGGATAGTTGGGGTTGTGGATTGTTTCCTTTGTTATAAATATATAGTATAAGGACGGAATCACTGATGAATGACTTCATTATCATGTTAATTATACTGTTAAGTTAATGTAAGAAGTCTATAAGGGGTGATACAGATTATACGGATTCCAATCGGAGCTTGCCGCTCGCCGTGAAGTAGTTATGACTTGTTGTTGTTATATGGTGTCTTGTTATTGATATTTGTATGTTGATGGATTTATGTGGTTGTTGTTGTTGGTATATGGTATTGGAGGAGGCCCTTGTTATAGGGGAGATGCTGCTTAAATTTACATATACGAGCTACTAGCTTAAGTTGCGGACTTAGCCTTTACTCAGCACTGATTTTGAATCTCCTTATGCGATGGTATATTGAGTTGAGTTGTTTGAAGAATTGCTTGGAAGGTATTAAGGATTCAACGGGGTTAAGGTATGTTAAGAAAATCCTTTCTTCCTTTTGGCATGATCCATATGATACAAACGGAACGAGCAAACGCGGAACTTTCACAAATAACTCTATTCATAGAAGTACTAGGTGTACCTATGTTCTTGATTCTCCATGTGTTCTATTATTATATTGTCTGTTCATGGGTCTCAGAAAATACATAAGTTGATAAAGTTTTATTTCATGATATTAACCGAAGGCATATTGTTATTATGACATCTCGAGAGATCTTATTGACTTACTTTTTATGCATTGCATTCATTTATACATGTGCATTGACCCATAACTAGATGGCATTATATACGCGTATATTATATGTATATGGGGTATGGGGAAAGGTTATGGCGTTATATATGCACCACTACCTGATCAACTAGTATACATTGATGATTTCGCCCACAGAGGCCAAGATGAAGATAGGATGCCCTCAGAGGCTTGATGATGTTATGTACGCATATACCTATGCATGATATGATATTTATACGCATATGCATGACATTATAAATGTTTCATGATTCACATAGCTATTCAGACTTACAGGTTGAGTTCTTTACTCCATGCTTCTTTCATGTCTTTTAAATACTTCTTTCATTCCTTACATACTCGGTACTTTATTTGTTTTGGCGTCCCTATTGCCTGGGGACACTGCATTTCATGCCCGCAGTTCCGATAGACACGTTGGCAGTCCATCTAGTAGGCTATCAACGGAAGGTGTTGGTGCATTGCACTTGCTCCGGAGTTGCCTATTTGGTCAGTGTGATTTGGACATGTATTGATTGGTATGACGGGGCCATGTCCCAACCTTTACGACGCTTATATACTCTTAGAAGCTTATAGACAGATGTCATATATGTGGATACTTGTATGGCCTTGTCGGCCTATGTTTTGAGTATACAAAGGATTATGTCGGCCTTATAGGCTCGTATGTCACATGTATAAGTTTCTATATCATGTTGGGTCATCCTATGTTTAGTATTCCCTTATGTTTTATTCTGGTTATCTCATGACGACCATTCTGGCCCATTTACTGTCACGACCCTAAACTCAGACCCGGTTGTGATGGCGCCTTTCATGAAGACAAGGCCAGCCGGCACATTCCCATTTCAATTTTAAGCAATTGAAATAATAAGTATTAAGTCTTAAACATGAGAAATTCCAAAATAAGTAGTGAACAGTACAATTTGCGAAAAACAAACCCCACACAGCCCGGTACCGGGTTGTCACCAGTCATGAGCATCTATCAATTTAATACAAGTCTAAAGAGTCTACAAAGCTACTACAGAATCACTAATGAGGGTACAGAATCATTAAGAAAGCAAATGACAGACAAATAGAAAAGATAAACACATAAAGAATCGCCCCTCGGGCATAATTTCGACAAATCCGCCCCTCGGGCAATATCTCAGAAACAAAACACCCTTATGGCTATATCTCACATTACAATGGGTACACGCGCTCACTGGGGGGTGTGCAGACTCCTGGAGGGGCCCCTTACGGCCCAAGCGCAATATCAAGCCATCTCGTGGCATAATCACATAGGTTCTCGGCCTCATATCAACAAGCCACCTCGTGGATTTCAAATCTCAGGCCCTCGGCCTGATAATCATAATCAGTGTATCACTACTGCAACGTGCATCCCGTCCCAAAAGTATCCTCACAACACAGGCCCTCGGCCTTACTCAGTCAAAATCTCATAAGCCACTGGGGCAACAGTAAAACATGATGCTCAGTCCAAAATATTATTTGAAATATCATTATTATGTTAAAACAGAGTAAACATGGCTGAGTTATGAAAACAGTAGAATATAGCATGGCTGATACAAGTTTGAAGTCAAAACAGTGAGGAAATATCAGTAAAAATCTCCTAAGGGTGCAAATAGTTGGCACTAGGACCAAATATGGCATTCAGCCAAAAATATGATGATAGCAAACAGTTTTCAATCAAATACGCGGTAAAACAATCATTCGGGATGGACTAAGTCACAATCCCCAATAGTACACGACCCCAAGCTCGTCATCTAGCGTGTGCTTCACCTTAATATAGCACAACGAGGTGCAATCTGGGGTTTCATACCCTCAAGATAACATTTACAATCATTACTCACCTCGATCCGGTCCAAACTCTAACCCGCGATGCCTTTGCCAGCACGAATCAACCTCCGAATGCTCCAAATCTAGCCACAATCAGTACATAACCATTAAAATATGCTAAGGGAACAAAGCCCACTCGAAAATATCCAATTTACATAAAAAATCCCGAAATTGCTCAACCCGGCCCCCGGTCCCACGTCTTGGAATCCAATAAAAATTACATCAATAGAATCCTCATCCTCTCACGAGTCTACCCATATCAAATTCATTAAAATCCGACCTCAATTGCCCATTCAAATCCCCAAAAGAATTCTCAAACGTTTCTTCCATTTTTCCCCAATTTCCACTCTAATTTCTCAAATTAAATGATGAAATTCAAGACTAAATCATGGAATTAAACCAAATATGAGTAAAGAATACTTACCCCAATTGTTATACTGAAAATCTCATCAAATTTCACCTTCTCTCGAGCTCTCCAATGGTTTTTTTGATATTAGACTCAAACCCTCGATTTTTTAAAATATAAACTGTCTGCCCAGATTTTCCTTCATCGCGAACGCGACATATTCCTCGCGTTCGCAAAGCACACTGCTTCACAGACCGGAATTTCTTCTACGCGAACGCGATAACCTTCTCGGGAACGCGAAGCACAGCAAACTCAACAGGTCTCAAACGCGACCTCTACTACTCGAATGCGTAGAGCAAAAGCATTGGGGACCCAGCTATCCCTCTTCTCCCATGTGAACGCGACAAAGGCCTCACGAACGCGGAGAATCAAAACATCACAACATCGCGACGCGACACACAAAGTGTGAAAGCAAAGGGAAAATTTGCCACCTCAGAAAACACCCTTCGTGAATGCGAGTTCCTGACCGCGAACACGAAGAACAAATCGTCTGCAACAAAAAATCGGCAAAAACTGCCAAGTCCAAAGTCCAAAATTGATCCGTTTAACCATCTGAAACTCACCTGAGGCCCTTGGGACCTCAACCAAGCATGCCAACATATCCCATAACACCATTCAAACCTTTTCCAACCTTCGGAATGCTCAAAACAACACCAAAACACCAAAATCACATCGGATTCATGCCTAAGAATTTCCAGAACTTCCAAATTCTGCTTTCGATCAAAAGGTCTACCAATCCTCGTCCGAATGACCTGAAATTTTGCACACACATCACAAATGATACAACGGAGCTATTGCAACTTCCGAAATTCCATTCTAACCCCTATATCAAAATCTCACCTATCAACCAGAAAATGCCAAAATCTCAATTTCGTCAATTCAAGCCTAAACATTCCACGGACTTCCAAAATGCATTTCGATCTCGCTCATAAGTCCCAAATCACCTAACATAGCTAACCAAATCATAAAAATTCCTATCATAGATCATATACAAACAAGTCAAATCTTGGTTAAACCTTTCAAATTTCAAGCTTCAAACTGAGAACTGTTCTTCCAAATTCATTCTGATTACCCTGAAAACCAAAACCAACGATTTACGTAAGTCATAACACATCACACGGGGCTATCCATGCCCGAGAACTGGCGAGCAAAGTGCAAAAGGTCAAAACGACCGGTCGGTCGTTACATCCTCCCCCACTTAAACATGCGTTCGTCCGCGAACGTGCCTAGAGTTGTTCCAAAAGCCAACCAATCACTGAATAACCTTACCACGCACATACCTGAGGGTGATCCCACGTCACGCTATCTCATATAGGTCTGATGACACCATGCAACTGAAATTTCACAATCCAACCTAGCCCATAAACCTTAGAACCACATTTCCACTCTTGAAATCATCCACAAGATCAAAATCTCACATCTATACTCTGAATAAGCCCGAACAAGCTGTAATAACCCATACATGCAACCTCAGGTGCAATTACATGATATACCATATGACTCAAACACT
This sequence comes from Nicotiana tabacum, assembly GCF_000715075.1. Lineage (NCBI taxonomy): Eukaryota > Viridiplantae > Streptophyta > Magnoliopsida > Solanales > Solanaceae > Nicotiana > Nicotiana tabacum. The sequence goes on along the minus strand of NC_134087.1, from coordinate 50,909,751 downwards.
TGTAGCGATAACTTCTAATCATAGTAGTTGTACACAACAACCGAATACCGATAGGAAACCTCTTATCAACTAGAGTCTCATTCCAACACTTTCATATACTACCAATGATAAAAGAAACACACAGTAAGCCATAATCATTTCTTAGATCAACCATTCATGAAGCCACTTCCCCTTTGGCAAAGACCATAACAAATTTCTAAGTCGAACCTCGATATTATCCTTCAGACACGCTGAAACCGAATCCATTTGTATTCATTCTAGATCCCAACAATCACATCTAATCCAACACAACTGCTCTGGTGACATGACACATCAATACCATCTAAATACACAACTTGTGCAATCCACACACCGATAAGTAACAATCCGAACGTACTCAAATCATGAAGAATGACTCAAATGAGAGAGCTGTACCGCAAGCTCACCAGTACCACCTCACACAATGCTGAGAACCTATCACACATCGTAGAAACAGAACACACGAATCCAAGTCGAAGGATCATACCTCCACAATACTTCGCTGCAATGCGCGACCCTATCCAAACACTGGTCCATATGAAACACCTCAAGTCACTATGCTCAAAATCGACAACCACACGCAATTTGATGCCTAGAACCAAAGCAAATCATCACAACCATGGTGAAGCAAATACATAACACCACTCAAACCTGAAAGGACATAACTGATACGCCATCTAACGAGCAATACCCAATACTCTTCCCGCTCGACTTCCACTGTGAAACCCCAATGGAGCCGCACCATATATGCCTATAACCAACAAATCCCAGTGCCTCATAACATGGAAAGGTAACTCATAGATCTCCCCAGATTACTAATAGGCCCAATAATAATCAATTCAACACATCCCTCAACAATACAACTCGGAGCCAACCAAGCCGACTCAAGTTAGAACACATATCCACATTGACCTGCCAATGAACCCCTTATCAAGGAAACCCTAAAGCTACTCCTTCAACTCCTTTAACTCTACAGGTACCCAACATCAAATCAATACCGAAATCGACAACCTTGCCCGACGACATGCCCGGCCACAAGGAACACATCCGAAAAGTCCCTCACTACCGAACCTGAATTATTGGTAGGAGTCTCTGCACTGACATCCATCACGAAAGCCCAAATAAGAAAGACAATCCTTCCTAGCCATCCATTGGGTCTTCGAAATATAAAACCACCCTACTGGAACAAAATCCGTTGAACCTCCAATCTGTGGCATTCCTGGCATAGCCAACATCGCCGCCTTAGCGCAATAGACCAGAATAACACGATACAGAGATAACCAGTCTATACCCAGTATCATATCAAATCTTAACTCACCAAACAACAAAAGATCAACTCAGGTCTCCAAACCCCGATAGTCACTAGAAAGTGCTGATTCACGCGACCCACAACCACAATATAACTTGTTTATGAGAACTCCTAGTCTCCAACTCCATATAGCACATGAATCACCGTATCATATCCCAACTCCACCTGAATATTCAACACACCTCTAATACCCAAACATCCATGAGAGGTACTCCTAAAATTCTTCTGTACCACCAAGCAAACTTAAATATCGGCAGTCGATCCAACAAGAGAATGCCGCAATACTAATGAAGTATCATCAACTCAAACACTTGCCCTTTTTCTGAAATGTATACCCCCGTCAAGTCACACCAATTAGTAATACTATTTCCTTAATCATCTGAAACTGCTCATGCTGCTTAATAATTTTATGACCTTCCTTTCAGAACTGAACCATGACCTTACACATGCAAATCTCAATCTTACACAACATGCCACATAAACCATACCATCCTAGGATAATCATGAGAACCTCATATCCCTTCTGAGCCACAAGCAGCTATGTACTCAACTATCCATGAACTTTCCATTGATCCCATCTAGGAGAAAATCACTATACATCTGATGATCCTCATGCTCATAGAAAATATACATCTCTAATCGGGGTAGAAACCATCAAGAACTCTCTGAATTTCCATGTGCACAAAACTAAATCGTCAGGACTGAATCCTTCTAACTCAACCAAGCTACGTAGGCCACTAAAACCTAAGAGCATTGTCGTGAAACACCTATAGAAACTCATTACCTCGTAAACATCTAAAGAACTAATCATATTCTTGCCATACCGATTCGACCTACTACCAAGCTACCCCATCTATCCGAGTTTCCTTCTGATTTTCCTTCAACTTGATACTCCCTCTTGCTATAGCACCACAATTCCTCAACCCAGAGTTACCACACGAAACCCAAGCATAAAGCCACACCGTCCTACGGTCCATAAGTCGTTGAATACTCTTTTAGATATACCCAAAAGCACCACGTTCAAAATACTTACCCTGAAGAGACTTTCTACGAATCCAGAGCCATTACCTCCACCTTCCCGATACTATATATAGAATCCCATAATTGATATAGAAATACCACAAGTCTTGACACCTTCCAATGCAAACCTCAGTTTCTGGCCAAAAATACGACCTAAAAATCTCCAATTATTATATGTAACATCTTAAACACGTTAGAACCATTCTCGAGAGTCATCCACTATACTCAAACTGCAATTAGCCTGATCAAATGAACCGAACAACATGTACCTCATTAGCACTCCGACACCGCAGAATGTAACCTCACCTACAACCAAGCAACTTCCTGCTCTATGCACCGAGCATCCTTTACCAATAACAACTCAAGACATTCCGTGATTCTCATACATCTATGAAGCATAATATAACCTTTGTCAAATATTTCCTCTACTCGAGCCATCCTCAGTCTCAATCTTCATAAGCCATAACTGATTCACCCGGACGCCTCAAACTGGTACCAACATAGCACATAATCGTGCAACCGACTAATCGATAGTAGACTTCCCCACTTAGCTTGAAGCCATAGATCAAAACACACACAATAACTCATAACACATATACTCTATTGCTGCCATGCACCATATTGAGATTAAACTCAATCCTTTATAAGCTCGTGAAACACAGACCATCTAATACTTTAAATCTTCTGCAAATCTCGCATTCACTCTCATAACAGTTAAACCCACTCCCTTAAGAGACCAAAATTTAAAATTTCAACACATATTTTTCACTTGTAAATGAGTTCTTCTAACAGACAACATAAGGATCACACAACTTCATAACACTCCGTAGGAGATAACCCACCTGCTTTGCCTCAAACTAACATTTCTGTATACCTTCCACCGTCACAAACATTACGCAATCACTTAATCTTCCTGAGTCTGAACTCATACCGCAACATGGAATTTACTACACTCCCAACTAAAAAACATGAAAAGATTCTTCACACACCCATAACTCGGGGCTATACATCTAATCACGATGGAAATCAAACACCAAATAGTTCTGGCTGCCCCAAAGCAGACCCTTCTCGCCTCATTCGATTCATATGAACACATCTCACAGTCACATTACCCTCATCACATAGCTATCCAGTCATTACTTCCCTTAATAGGGACACAATAGAACATATAGATCCAGAAACACGCGCTTACACAATCAACAACTCAGGGCTCAAGCTATAGGCAAAATCCAGCCTCAAGTCTTCCAGACTGTCCCAACATCAACACACTGAGATCACATCTCGCCCCTCGATCAGGGAATCACAAGCCATCGATGCACATTTGATACTGAGCGCTCATGCACGCATACGAACACGTGGAAGGAATTCAAAGAGTTACATTTCAATCTGAATCAAAAGACGCACGATAAGAATTCAAGAATGTAAAGTTTTTCCTAAAGGTTCTGCAGCCTCCCGAGGATAATTACAGACATCTCCATTCCGATCCGCAAGACTCTACTATACCTGCTCATGACTCGTGAGACCTACGTAACCTAGGCTCTGATACCAACTTGTCACGACTCTAAACCCGGATCCGGTCATGATGGCGCCTCTCGTGAATACAAGGCCACCTGACACATTCCCATTTAAATTTTAAGCAATTAAAATAATAAGTATTAGGTCTTAAACATGATAAATTCCAAAATAAGTAGTGAACATTACAATTTGCGGAAAACAAACCCAACACAACCCGATACATGGGTGTCACCAGTCATGAGCATCTATCAATTTAAAACAAGTCTGAAGAGTCTACAAAGCTACTACAGAATCACTAATAAGGGAAATAAAATGAGATAAAAGGGGAGAAGTACGGGGCTGCGAACACCGAGCAGCTACCTCATGGACTCCGAAATCTGCCGGGAGCTCTCAACCTTCGCAAGCAGGATTAGCAGCGCCTGAATCTGTACACGGGGTGCAGGGAGTAAAGTGAGTACTCCAAAAGCCAGTAAACGACAGTGCTGCAGTAAAGATGTGTAATATTACTAGGTTCAGTTTAAACTTCATAAAATGCCTTTTTAACAATTAAACAAGCAAATGACAGGCAAATAGGAAAGATAAACACATAAAGAATCGCCCCTCGGGCACAATGTCAACAAATCCGCCCCTCGGGCAATATCTCAGAAACAAAACCAACCCCTCGGGCTATATCTCACATCACAATGGTTACCCTCGCTCAATGGAGGTGTGCAGACTCCTGGAGGGGCCCCTTACGGCCCAAGCGCAATATCAAGCCATCTCGTGGCATAATCATATGGGCTCTTGGCCTCATATCAACAAGCCACCTTATGGCGTACAAATCTCTGGCCCTCGGACTCATAATCATAATCAGTGTATCATTGTTGCGGCGTGCAGCCCATCCCAAAAGTATCCTCACAACACAGGCCCTCGGCCTTACTTAGTCAAAATCTCATAAGCCACTCGGGCAACAGTAAAACATGATGCTCAGCCCAAAATATTATTTGAAATATCATTTAATATGTTAAAACAAATTAAACATGGCTGAGTTATGAAAAGAGTAGAATATAGCATGACTGAGTACAAGTTTGAAGTCAAAGCAGTGAGGAAATATCAGTAAAAATGCCCTAAGGGTGCAAATAGTTGGCACTAGGCCCAAATATGGCATTCAGCCCAAAACATGATGATAGCAAACAGTTTTCAATCAAATACGCGGTAAAACAATCATTCGGGATGGACTAAGTCACAATCCCCAACAGTGCACGACCCCACGCTCATCATCTAGCATGTGCGTCACCTCAATATAGCACAACGAGGTGCAATCCGAGGTTTCATACCCTTATGACAACATTTACAATCATTACTCACCTCGATCTGGTCCAAACTCTAGCCACCGATACCTCTGCCAACACGAATCGACCTCCAGATGCTCCAAATCTAGCCGCAATCAGCACGTAACCATTAAAATATGCTAAGGGAACAAAGCCCACTCGAAAATATCCAATTTACATCAAAAATCCCAAAATTGCTCAACCCGGCCCCTAGGCCCACGTCTCAGAATCCAATAAAAATTACATCAATAGAATCCACATACTCTCATGAGTCTACCCATATCAAATTCATTAAAATATGACCTCAATTGCCCATTCAAATCCTCAAAAGAATTCTCAAACTTTTCTTCCACTTTTTCCCTAATTTCCACTCTAATTTCTCAAATTAAATGATGAAATTCAAGACTAAATCATGGAATTAAACCAAATATGAGAGAAGAATACTTACCCAATTGCTCCATTGAAAATCTCATCAAATTTCACCTTCCCGAGCTCTCCAATGGTTTTTCTGATATTGGACTCAAACCCTCGATTTTTTAAAATATAAACTGTCTGCCCAGATTTTCCTTCATCGCGAATGTGGCACATCCCTCGCGTTCGCGAAGCACACTGCTTCACAGACCAGAATTTCTTCTACGCAAACGCGATAACCTTCTCGTGAATGCGAAGCACATCAAACTCAACAGTTCGCGAACGCGACCTCTACTACACGAACGCGTAGAGCAAAAGCATTGGGGACCCAGCTATCCCTCTTCCCCTATACGAACGCGACATAGGCCTCGCGAAAGCGGAGAATCAGAACATCACAACATCGCGAACGCGACACATAAAACGCGAACGCGAAGGGAAAATTCGCCTCCTCAGAAAACACCCTTCACGAACACGAGCCCCTGACCGCAAACTTGAAGAACAAATCGTCTGCAACAAAAAACCGGCAAAAACTGCCAAGTCCAAAGTCCAAAATTGATCCGTTTAACCATCTGAAACTCACCTGGGGCCTTCGGGACCTCAACCAAGCATGCCAACATATCCCATAACATCATTCAAACTTTTTACAACCTTTGGAATGCTCAAAACAACACCAACACACTAAAATCACATCGGATTCAAGCCTAAGAATTTCAAGAACTTCCAAATTCTGCTTTTGATCAAAAAGTCTACCAACCTCGTCCAAATGACCTGAAATTTTGCACACATGTCACAAATGACACAACAAAGCTACTACAACTTCCAGAATTCCATTCCGACCCCTATATCAAAATCTCACCTATCAACCGAAAAATGTCAAATTCTCAATTTCACCAATTCAAGTTTAAACCTACCACAGACTTCCAAAATGCATTTCGATCTCGCTCCTAAGTCCCAAATCACCTAACGGAGCTAAACAAATCATAAAAATTCCAATCCGAGATCATATACAAACAAGTCAAAACTTGGTCAAACCTTTCAAATTTCAAGCTTCAAACTAAGAACTATTCTTCCAAATTCATTCCGATTACCCTGAAAAACCAAAACCAACGATTTACATAAGTCATAACACATCTCACGGGGTTAGCCATGCCTGAGAACTGGCGAGCAAAGTGGTATGATAAGAAAGATATGTTACATTGGTACTCGATTGGGTAAGGCACCAGGTGCCCGTCGCGATCCATCAATTTGAGTCGTGACATCAAATTTTTGAATTTTTAGTTCAAAGAAATTAGTAGAAGAAGGTTTTCAATCTCTATATATAAAACAACAGATTCAATGACTACTTTGTCGATTTTGATACAGCACGGTGGACGCTGGGATATCAACGAGCGATTTGTGGATTACTCAGTTGAAAGCGTGGTGATTAGTAAATTTATTGAATTTGGTGATTTTGTTTCTACAATTTCAAAACAATTGATGGTTGACACCACAATTAATTTTCTTGAAATCAAGTACAAATGCGATAACGATTCACCACCAATGATGATACACAGTGATATGAGATTGTGTGTATATATCGAGTTGAAGAAGAAAAATTATGCATTTATTTTATATCCACTGTGTTTAACAGTGAAAGAGAAAGATATACACACTTTTAATCGAAATGAGGAAAATTCATATGTCTACCTACAAATTACTGGTACATATGATATACATAACGGTGATACACTATAGTTGATTGGGTTTGATAACGTAGATGATCCTGAAGTTGTAGACTTTGATGAAACTCCAATAATAGATGATCCACTAAATAGTACTGTTGCGGAAGGCCAACTTTACAAGGACAAAGAGATACTAACGATTGTGTTGAAAAACTATGCTATTCGAAAACAATTCAGTTTAAGGTTGATCGATCAAGTCCATCAAGGTCTGTATGTATATCTAACATTAATAATTGTATACAATCGTGAATTTTTTATATTAATGATGCACGATAATTTATCTAAATTTATTTACTATTGCATAAATTTGGATGTGGTTAGATACTGCCTGGTATGTGTCAATGACTGCGCGTGATTTTTCAAGTCTTCATCTCTAAACAAATCAAAAAAATATAGGATTAGAAAATTCAGTAAGGATCACACATGTTCGGCGAAGGATAGATTGTTTACACAACATGTAGCTACTGTCCTATAATTGAAAGAATTATCAGTGATAAATATGTGGATCCTAAAACAGTATATACTGCAAAGGACATAATGAAATACATGAAAAAACATTATGGCTTTGACTTAAACTACTGGAAGGTAAATAGATCAAAGCAAAAGGCACTTCAGTTTTTGAGAGGAGAAAGTGAGTCATATGCAAAGTTGCCAAGCTACTTATATATATTGATGCATTCCAACCCCGGGCCGGTTGTGCGTTTGATAAAATCGGATGAAGGGCACTTCATGTATGCTTTTGTCGCATTATATGCATCAATTAAGGGATGAGAGTTTTTCAAGCCTATTATTGTGGTTGATGGAAGATTCGTTAAAGCAACATACAGAGGGACGTTACTCACAGATTGCTAGCAAGATGTTGGAGGTTTACTTTAGAAAAACTCTACTGTATTTCATTATTCATATTCATGTATATCCATGTATTCCATTGTATATCAGGGTATCCATATATGTATATATGTTCATCTTATGTGTATATCTATTTATACTTATCTCTTTCTTTTCTATCTGTGCATATCGATTACACATCCATAGGTATTTCATCTCCCCCCCTCATCCAGCGCATGTCCCTCCCCCATCCAGCGCATGTATATTATTGTAAAATATTGCATACTGATGTGTGCATATACTAGACATTTAATAAATAGTATATATTTATATTAAGCACTTTCTTGAATACATATAATTAATATTTTATAAACAGGCAAGATTCTACCACTTGCATATGCATTTTTGATTTGGAGAATCATGCCTCATGGGGGTGGTTCTTTGAATTCAAAGAAGCGTTTGGTGACAAAGATGACATGTGCATTATCGTACATGAATGAGAGCATATAGCCTCAGTAGTGTATCTAGAAGTTTTTCATTGTGTTTGTATATGGCATTAATGGAATAAAATAAAAGACAGATACAAAAGGAGCTAAGAAGAGCTAAGAGAGATATATTGTGTCTACGGCAAGAGCATATACTATTGTAACGACCCGACCAGTCATTTTGAACATTTTCATTTCACTCGCCAGTTCTCGGGCATGACTAGACCCGTGTGATGTATTAAGACTTATGTAAATCGTCGGTTTTGGTTTTCAGGATAATCGGAATAGATTTGGAAGAACAATTCTCAGTTTGAAGCGTCAAAATTTGAAAGTTTTGACCAAATTTTGACTTTGTAGTATTCGACCTTGGATTTGTATTTTTATGATTGGGTTAACTCCGTTAGGTGATTTTGGGCTTGGGAGCGCGTCCGGAATGTATTTTGGAGGTCTGTGGTAGATTTAAGCTTGAATTGGCGAAATTGGAAATTCGGCATTTTTCGATCGGCAGTGGAAATCTTGATATATAGGTCGAAATGGAATCTCGAATATTGGAGTAGATCTGTTGTGTCATTTGTGATGTGTGTGCAAAATTTCAGGTCATTCGGATGTGATTTGATATGTTTCGGCATCGGTTGTGGAAGTTGAAATTTCAAAGCTCAATAATTTCAAATTTGAGGTGTAATTCGTCGTTTTGATGTTGTTATGTGTATTTTGAGGCCTCGAGAAGGTCCATGTTATGTTATGGGACTTGTCGGTATGTTTGGACGGGGTCCCGAGGAGCTCGGGCGTGTTTTAGAGTGATTTCAGTCTATATTTTTCTATGATTTCAGTGCTGGTGTAATACTATATCTGGTGTCTTTTCACATCATCGCGAATGCGGAGAGATGAATGCGGTCACGTAAGGAAAAGACCTGAGTCTGTCTGTTTCTTATTTACGTTCACGAACAAGGGTCCACATTCGCGTAGCTTGTGGCAGATGGAGCATCGCATTCACATCGGTGAGCACGTGTTCGCGTAGTGTTGGGTCTGAGGCGATGTGGTTATCTCTTCGCGTTCGCGAGGTCAGTTCCGCGAATGCATAGTTTAGTTAGTGGTGCTTAACGCGATCGCGAAGTGTATTATGTGATCGCGTAGGGTTATTTAAGGGCATCTTCTTCTTCCTCTTCGAGATCGCGATGGCAGTTTCGCAATCGCGATGAATGTGTATCTGGGCAGATTTAAAAGATTCAATCGAGGGTTCCAAGTTCATAACATAAAATGGAAGTGGGAGTTCGGTATAAGGCAAATTTTGAAGGAATTTTCAGAGAAATGATTGGGGTAAGTGTTCTTCACTTAATTTTGGTTAAATTCCATGATTATATCTTGATTTTTATCATATAAATTGAAAAATTGGGGTGAATATTGGGGAGAGGGAGGAAATGGAAGAGAATTGGAGAGATGATTTTGGGGATTTCAATGGGCATTTGATATCGGATTTTTATTATTTTGGTATGTGTAGACTCGGAGAGGATAATGATTCTATTGATGTGATTTTTATCGGATTCTAAGATGTGGGCCTGGGGGTCGGGTTTGACCAATTTTGGGATTTCGAGTTTAATTTGATAATTTTTGCGTGGGCTTTGTCCCTTTGGCATGTATTGATGATATGATTCTGATTTTGGATAGATTCGGGGTGATTTGAGGCCGAGTCGAGAGGCAAGGGCATCGCGGAGTAAGATTTTCGTTCGGTTTAAGGTAAGTAATGATTGTAAATATTGTCCTGAGGGTATGAAACCCCGAATTTCACATCGTTGTGCTACTTTGAGGTGACACACACACTAGATGACGAGAGTGGGGTCGTGCACCATTGGGGATTGTGACTCGGTCCGTCCCGTACGTTTGTTAAGTCGCGTATTTGATTGAAAATTGTTTGATATCATTGTGTTTTGAAAAATATTGCTATGTTTTGGGCGGAATGCCATATTTGGGCCTCGTGCCAACTGTTTTTTACCCTTATAGGGCTTTTTACTACTATTCCTCACTATTTTGACTTAATCTTTATACTCAGTCATGCTTTTTTTACTGATTTCATAACTCAGCCTTATTTACCAATTTTGATACTATAAATGATATTTTGGGCTAAATGTCTTGTGTTACTGATAGTCCGAGTGGCTTGTGAGGTTGATGGCTGAGAGAGAGGCTCAGGGCCTGATTGTGATGTGATAACTGAGAGAGGCCGAGGGCCTGATTGTGAGATTGATGACTGAGAGAGGTCGAGGGCTTGGTTGTGAGGACTATGTATTTATGGATCGGGCTGCACGCCGCAACGATATATGGATCGGGCTGCATGCCGCAATAGATATGTTGGATCGGTCTGCACGCCGCAGCGATATAGCGCTTGGGCAATAGGAGCCCCTCCGGAGTCTGCACACCCCCAGTGAGCACAGTTGACTATATATTTATGGATTGGGTTGCACGCCGCAACGGTTATTATATGGTACATGCGCGAGTGCTGAGTGTGAGTACTAATTGATGAGAGTTGAGTCTCGCATGACTAAGAGGCTTGCCCGAGGGACTGTATATATATATGAGTGATGTTTTGCCCGAGGGGCTTGTTTTTATGAAACTGTTGTTTTCACTCCTCTTTATACTAAGCCTCTATTGAAAATGTTGAATAAATGCTTTTAAACAAATTTCATTTAAAATTGAGTTTTTACGAGATGTTCGGAATTTAATCACTGATTTGGCTTTGTTATTTCCACTGAGATTGTTATGTTATGAGATATTTATGATTCCAGCTTGACCGAGGGGCTGTATACGAACTATGTTTTTCCCGAGGGGACAATTATGATTTTTATCACTTTTATTATAAATTGTATTGAAACTATTGGAAAGAATCTTCAAATGATTTTTTTACCAAAAGTTGGATTTTAAATGAGACGATTGACTCATATTCTGATTCTAAAGCTTGTTGTGCTTACTAAGTTTATCCTGATGTGGATTTATCGTTTCCTACTGCTCAGTCTTTATTTACTTTTATTACTTACTGAGTTGGCGTACTCATACTACTCCCTGTACCTTGTGTGCAAATTAAGATATTTCCGAGCTTTCAGCAGCTTTTGTGTATTTTCGGAGTTAGCAAGGCAGCTGCATGGCCTTCGCATCCCTGCCCTTCTCCTTCCTATCTTAGTATTGTATATTTCAGACTTAATTTGTGTTAAGTAGACAGTGTTGAGTTGTACTTAGTCGATCATGACTAGTGACACCAAATTCGGGTTGTGTTGATATATTTACGTACTTGTTTCCGTGTATTTCTTTGATATTTTAAACATGAAAGATTTGAGACTTAATCTGTCAGAAAAAATGAATTTTACAAAAGATCTTCGTATTGTTCGTGTTGTTTTGGCTGGCATAATACTGTGATAGGCGTCATCACGACCGGGGATTTGGGGTCGTGACAACTATTCAAGAGTTTGATCACCATATGACAGAGATATAACAAATAAATGGAAGAGTGAAGGATTACTTATTTGATATTGGGTATCACAAGTGGTGTAGAGAGCATGCAAAAGTCAAAAAAATAATAACAATGACTTCCAATATTATAGAGTCATTAAATTTCGCAACTAAGGATGTGAGGGATCTTCCTATACAATAATTACTAGAAGAAATTTGAATGTTGATCAAGAGATGGAACTACACAAATCGAAACACTGCACAAGCGATATTTACAAATTTACCATAAAATACAATGTTATACTGGATGAAAATCTTGATGCATCATAGCAGATGAAGGTATGTTTATTGTGACTACCCGGCCAGTCGTCTCATGAGTTACCGCTCCATTTTCCCCCATTTCTGCTACTTTATGCTTTGTTTATCCGTGTTATGTGATATCAAGTTGGTCGGAGACACTTAGTCTCTTTCGAGGAAGCATAAGTTGAAAAAATCAACCGGATGTTGACTTATGTGTTAGAGGGTCCGGATATGAGTTCTGATGGTTCGGTTAGCTTCGGGAGGTGATTTGGGACTTAAGAGTGTGATCAGAATGGTTTTTGGAGGTTCGGAGTAGATTTAGGCTTGAATTGGCAAAGTTAATATTTTGGCGATTTCCGGTTGGTAGGCAAGATTTTGATATAGGGGTCAAAATGGAATTTCGAGAGTTGCAGTAGCTCTGTTGTGTCATTTGGGATGTGTGTGCAAAATTTCAGTTCATTCGGACATGGTTTGGTTGGGTTTTGATCAAAAGGGTAATTTAGAAAATTTGGGAATTCTTAGCCTTGAATCCAATGCAGATTTGGTGTTCGATGTTGTTTTGAGCGTTCCTGTCACGCCTCAAATCTCGGGAGGTGCGATCGACACTCAATCAAGTGAACCCAACTGAGCAAGCCTTATCAAAAACTTTCTACCCATCTCAAAAAGAATAAGGAAGCCATGTTTTCATTTATTTAGACAATAGGAAAGATAGCACATTCAACACGGTTAGTTCACAACCTTAAACCGTAGTTAAGTTTCCAAGATCCCATACAATTACACTTTAGAGAAGAGAGAGCTAGAATTACAACATAGTTCGTAGACCCATCCAACACCCGCACATAACCCACACATATGTCTACGGAGCCTCTAAGGATGCAAAAGACAAGTATGACAATGCTGGCAACAAGACCCCGGTTATACCTCAAAAGTGGATATCTATAGCAAAATATGTACGACATAACCCCCTTGAAGGAAAAAGGGGCTCACTAAGACTTTGAGAGGAGGATGCTCCGCTATGCACGATCGGCACTATCCGCTATGGAGCCACTTACATTCATTTTAAAAATATGTAGCGCCCCCAACAAAAGGGATGTTAGTACCATGGAATAGTACTAGTATGTATAGCTAAACACCATCTAGTTAGAAAGAACTTTCATACAAGAATAAAGAAGAAATCATAAAGACAACAAAGTTTCAAATAAGCACCACGTCAACAATATAAGGAGGATCGCATGATTTTCACATAGTTTCTGAAATTTTAGATTGGAGCATCCCACACTGTTGCATCATTATCCAATTTGCCACCGCTTCTTTGAGCGGAGTCTGATCACGGCCCGATCGGCTAAGCCGTCTCCCAGAGACGTTACCATTATTTCATTCACACTTTCCAGTTTTCAATCATCAATACATTACCACCATGTGGATATATCATGGCATCCGATCACGGCCCGATCGGCTAAGTCGCCTTCCCGAGACGTTACCACTTTCCATTATTCCTCTCACTCCAATCCTTGGTTACACATGTATTAGTTTACCTGCACTTGGGGCCACAATTTCCACATTCCATAATTCACGTTTCATATTGTTCCCATTTTCAACATTTACCTTGCCACTTAAGATCATAGGCGCATACAAAGTCAATTTAAATCATAAGCATAGAGAGGAATTCGTCAAGTTTGGCATATTAGTCCCAAAGTAACCTTTGCATGACATTTAGGCATTTAGAACATAGATCATGTTCTCCACATATCCTCCATTTACAAAGAATACACAGTAAACATATGAAGAAGTACCTACCACGTACATTTTCACAACAATAATTCACTTAACATAACAAGTACTGCATCAATCGCGTTTCGAACTTACAACATTTACACGGGCACCATGGAAGCTCAATTTCTAAGAGATGGGGTTTTAGCCATACATACTTGAAATTTGCCCCTTAATGATACTACAATGATCTAATACACTTAAGCAACTTCAATCTACAATACAACATTCAATAGGACCAATATTAGAAATAAATTCCATAACTTATGCCATTTAGGCATATTATCAACCACCTTGTAGGTATAGATCTTTACATTTTATAACCGTAGTATTGATTCATCCAACTATCACCATTAACCAACAATTTATTTTACCATCGTTCCTAACCAATTTATAACTTCCAACAACATACGTATGACCATGTATTCACACCCAACCAACAAATCTTATCAAATAATCACCTTTCAATCTCTACAATAATTATCTATTTATATCGGGAACTTATGGATTCCAATCACCACACCAAGAGTTCAAATACTTAATTCATACTCAAATTCCCATAATATAACCATATATGTAAGTCTAAGGGTGTAGGATTTACCTTTTGGAAGAAATATTGCAAAACCCTCATTTGAGTTCTTGAAGGTATTTCTTGACAATCTATGTGTTTCATGAGTAGATTTCATCAATACTAGTGTAGGAATGATGGAATTGTACACCTAGTTAATGGATATTACTTGCCTTGAAGATGAGAGGGGTTGGAGGTCTTGAGAGAGTGGAGGAAGACCCTAAGAGTCGTGCAAAAGAAATGGGAGAAAATGAATCCCGAAATTGTGTTTATAAGACCAGATTTTGGATGCTGCCTCGGATGCTTCGCATCCCCACTTCACTCCTCTCAAGTGCTCGGATGCTGACCCGGATGCTTTGGCAGCACTTCACTACCAGCTCCTCTTTTTGGATGCTGCCTCGGATGCTTCGCATCCGCGCAGTCCTCCGCCAGCCTTTGGTAATTTGGTCATAACGTCTTTTAGGAAAGTCCAAATGATGAACGGTTTGAAGCATTAGAAACTAGACTCAAAGGCCTTTCATTTTATAGGCTGTGCATCATCTAAAACCTTATATATCCGTAGATATGCTCGTCCAAATTGTCGTCTTGTGCGTACTCATTTGGAATTTTAGTCTATCATGTAATTTTCCAACTTGGCTTAGACTTATACGCTTATTATCATATCCAATTGATATCCATTATATTATGAATCCTCATTTGCACACAAAATAAAATAATTAGACATTGGCACCACGAAATCTTAAATTACTTAGCAAAATTTTTTGAGGCTTTACATTCTCCCCCGCTTAGGATCATTCGTCCTCGAATGATAATTGGAGTCAATCTGCAAGTACTTAGTATAACTTATCTCCTTTCTCACATATATTTAACTCCCAAATTTTGACTAACTCTCAAATATTTTAGAAATTTCGGCAGAGCTTCCCTTGTATCTAGGCTTATCCACCTGTCAGAGAATCCCATAAACGCATCCTATCAACATATACATAATCAAAAGATGCAACATAATATAAAATGATGCCAACCGTGGCCCCCATAAGCAATGAATTTCTAGAAAAGAAACAATATTATCATCAACTAACCATGTGATACATAATTCATAGATGGTAAGCTTTCAACATCTTCATAGGACACCAATACTTAATTATATAGCTATCCAAACAAGTGAGGGTACTTCTTCTTCATTTCTTCCTCGGCTTCCCAAGTGGCTTCCTCACTTTGCTGGTTTCGCCATAACACTTTCACGGAGGCAATCTCTTTATTTCTCAACTTTAGGACTTGCCTAACAAGGATGGAAACTGGAATTTCTTCGTACGATAATTCTTCATTAACCTCAATATCCTCAACTGGCATAATAGTGGACGGATCTCCCACTACTTTCTTCAACATAGACATATGGAAGACTGGGTGTACCAATGACATCTCGGGTGGCAGCTTGAGCTTGTATGCCACCTGACCAATCCTCTAAATTATTTTGTACGGTCCGACATACCTCGGACTTAATTTCCCTTTCTTCCCGAATCACATGATGCCCTTCATAGGGGAAACCTTCAAAAATACCCAATCATCTTCTTTGAACTCTAAATCACTGCGACGAATGTCCGAATAAGACTTTTGGTGACTCTGAGCAGTTTTCAACCTCTCCTTAATAATCTTGACTTTATCGATGGCCTGATGCATGAGGTCCGGCCCTATCAATTCTGCTTCTCCAACCTCGAACCACCCAATGGGAGACCTGCATCTCCTACCATACAGTGCCTCGAATGGTGCCATCTGGATACTAGCATGGAAGCTGTTGTTGTAAGCAAATTCTATGAGTGACAAATGGTCATCCCAACTACCTTTGAAATCAAGAGTACAAGCACGCAACATGTCCTCAAGCATCTGAATAGTCTGCTCTGCTTTCCCGTCGGTGTGAGGATGGAAAGCTATGCTAAGATTTACCTGCGTGCCCAAGCCCTGCTGAAATTTCTTCCAAATGTTGGCTGAGAACTGAGCCCCTCGATCTGAAATGATTGAGACTAGAGTGCCATGAAACCTAACTATTTCTTTGATATACAATTGAGCATACTGTTCCGCTGTGTCGGTAGATTTAACTGGCAAGAAGTGTGCTGATTTCGTGAGCCGATCCATGATCACCCAAATTGAGTCGAACTTGCACGGAGTGCGCGACAACCCTACCACAAAATCCATGTTGATCATCTCCCATTTCCACATTGGAATTTCTATGCTTTGAGCCAATCCACCTGGTCTTTGATGTTCGGCCTTCACTTGCTGACAATTCGGACATCTAGTCACAAAGTCCACCACATCACTTTTCATGTCATTCCACCAATAAACTTCCCTGAGATCATGATACATTTTTGTAGAACCTGGGTGCACGGAATACCTGGAAGTGTGAGCTTCTGCCATGATCCTTTCCCAAAGACCGTCAACATCCGGAACACATAGGCGGCCTTGGTACCGTAGGGTACCATCATCCATGCCAAGGGAAAAAGTTGTGGTCTTGTGTTTATGAACCCCCTCTTTTAGTTGTGCTAACAATGGATCGTTGAATTGCTTCTCTTTCACTTCCGTCACAAGCGATGATTCAGCCCTATTCTGCACAATCACTCCTCCTTCATTAGAGTCTGCTAGGCGAACTCCCAAACTAGCCAACTGGTGAACCTCCCTAGCTAACGGCCTCTGATATGCCTCCAAATGAGCTAAGCTCTCCATAAATTTTCGACTAAGAGCATCCGCTACAACATTAGCCTTTCCCGGGTGATAAAGAATATCAATGTCATAGTCCTTAAGTAACTCTAGCCATCTTCTTTGTCTCAGATTCAACTCCTTTTGCTTGAAAATATATTGAAGGCTATTGTGGTCCGTAAATACATCCACATGCACCCCATACAAATAATGTCACCAAATCATTAGTGCAAACACCACTACCGCAAGCTCTAAGTCATGGGTTGGATAGTTCTTTTATGGTTCTTAAGTTGCCTAGAAGTGTAGGCTATAACCTTGCCGTATTGCATTAACACACACCCAAGCCCGATCCTTGAAGCGTCGCAGTACACCACAAATCCCTCTATACCCTTTGGTAAGGTTAATACCGGCACTGTAGTCAGTCTTGATTTCAATTCTTGGAAACTCCTTTCACAAGCATCGGACCATTGGAATGTAACTGCTTTCTGGGTCAATTTAGTCAATGGAGAGGCAAGAGTAGAAAACCCCTCCACAAATCTCCTGTAGTACCCAGCCAAGCCCAAGAAACTGCGAATCTCTGTTGGAGTGGTAGGTCTGGGTCAATTCCTCACTGCTGCAATCTTTTGAGGATCAACCATAATTCCTTCCCTGGAGACGACATGACCCAAGAACGCGACGGATTCAAGCCAGAATTTACATTTCAAAAATTTTGCATACAGTTGATGTTGCTGAAAAGTCTGCAGAACTACCCTGAGATGGTTAGCATGATCTTCTCGACTTCGGGAATATACAAAAATATCGTCAATGAATACTATCACAAAGGAGTCTAGAAAAGGCTTGAAGACTCGATTCATAAGATCCATGAAAGCTGTCAGGGCATTTGTTAGCCCAAAAGACATCACCATAAATTCAAAGTGCCCATACCGAGTCCTGAAAGCTATTCTTGGAATATCCTGTTCCCTTATCTTCAATGGATGATACCCAGACCGCAAGTCAAATTTTTTAGAAACACGTAGCACCTTGCAATTGATCAAACAAGTCATCTATCCTTGGTAGAGGATATTTACTTTTGATTGTGACCTTGTTGAGTTGCCGGTAGTCAATACACATCCGTAGCGACCCATCTTTATTCCTTACAAACAAGACCGGTGCGCCCCATGGTGACACACTCGGCCAGATGAAACATTTTTCTAGCAAATCCTTCAATTATTCCTTTAGCTCTTTCAATTCTGCCGGTGCCATTTTGTAAGGTGGAATTGATATAGGCTCTGTGTTTGGCATCACATCGATCCCAAAATCAATCTCCCTGTCTGGAGGAATTCTACGGAGTTCATCTGGGAAGACATCCGGAAACTCATTCACAATTGGCACGGACTCAAGGCTAGGCGCCTCGGCATTGGTGTTCGCAACCTCAACTAAATAATAGATACATCCCTTCTTGATCATCTTCGTGGCCGTAAGGTAAGAAATAAGCTGAACTTTAGGCACTACATTATCTCCCTTCCACTCAACAATGGGCTCATTAGGAAATTCAAGCCTTATGGTTCTAGTCCGATAATCAAGTTTGTCAAAGCATGAATAAAGCCAATCCATTCACATTATTACATCAAAATCGACCATCCCTAATTCAATAAGATCGGCCATGGTACACCTACCCCGTATCGTAACAACACAACCTCTATAAACTCGAGCAGCCGTAATAGACTCACCCACCGGAGTAGACACCAAAAATGGCTCATAAAGCTGATATGGTTCTATCCCAAATTCCATAGCAACAAAAGGGGTAACATAGGACAGAACCGGGGTCAATAAGTGCATACACATCATGAGATTGGACAGTAAGAGTACCTGTAACAACATCTGGAGAAGCCTATGCAGTCTGGTGACCACTCATAGCATAGATCCGGTTGGGTCCTCCTGAACTCTGCGCACCACCCCTAGCTACACCATGCCCTGCAGGTGTTGGGGCACCTCGAGCTGGAGAGGGGGCTAAGGATGTAGCAGCTGTTGGACTGGATGATTGTGTTGTGCCTCTACCCACTCCCTGGTGGGATGTATGACAATGCCTCTGAATGTGGCCCCTCATCCCGCATCCATAACATATGGGTAACTCCAAGTAGCAAACCCCTGAGTGCATCTTCACGCACTTGGGGAACGGAGACCTCTGTTGCTGCTAGGATCTCTCTCCTGACCGACCCCACTGATAGGATCCTTTGTTGCCCTTGCTGGGCCTGAAATGACTCCACTGCTGCTATTGGTTGGGCCCTGATAGCGGTGCACTGGCTGAAGACTGTGCAACAGACTGGGACGGCCCTAATGATCCTCCCCTGAAAACCGATCTTCCCCCACCGAATGACTCACCCATGTTGCCCGTAGACCGGGTCCTTCTGTTACCCTCTCTCTCCATACTGTTCTTCAGTTTACGGTTCTCTATGGCCTGAGCAAATGCTACCATCTTTCTATAATTCATGTCAGAATTCAATGCAGCTGTAGAAGCCTCATTAATAGTCAAAGGATTTAGGCCCTGAACAAACCGAAGCACCCTGGACTCCATTGTGGGCAACATATGGATGGCATACTTGGATAGTCAAGCAAACTCCATGTGATACTCCCACACATTTATGCTACCTTGCTTCAGATTTTCAAACTCCGCTGCACGAGCTGCCCTTGTCTCAGTAGGCAGGAAATGATCTATAAAGGCATCTGCAAACTCGCTCCACCTCGCCGGAGGGCTCCCCTCCTCGCGGGAATCTTCTCATAACTCAAACCACGCATAGGCTACCCCTTTTAGACGGTAGGCAGCCAACTCTACTCCCTCTGTCTCAGTTGCACGCATAACCCTGAGGGCTTGTGCAGGTCATCAATAAAATCTTGAGGGTCTTCTTCTGGATTGGAACCCGTAAATACTGGAAGGTCTAATTGAAGAAATCTGTTCACTCTGGAACTAGTAGAATCCACTTGCTGGCTGGATGAACTGGGCGCAACATTTGACCTCTGAGCCTGAGAGGCCACTAGCTGAGTCAACATCTGAATACCCCCCCTAAGATCCCCATCAGAAACACCAGAACCGGAAGCCGGGGCTGGAGGCGGAACAGAAGTATCAATGGTAGGGATAGTGGTACCCTCCACCTGAGTAGGAACTGGGGTAGTCTGCTATGGAATAGAAGAATCAGGAAGGGTGATAGTAGGGTGGCTACCATCACCTGTAGTATCAAGCAGTGAGTTGTCAGCCACTTCTGAGGTGGCATTGGCTTCTTGGCCAATTCTCGATTTCTTCTTAGGTTCCATTTACTGAAAGATAGGACAATGCACTAATTAGAGAGGGAATAGTTTCATAACAAGTTGTACCGCACGATCCAGAATATCAAAGAAGGGTGTTATTCCTAAATGCCCAAGTAGCCTCCAACTTATAGATGTGGTCGACAACACACCGATAAGAAGGACTCTACTAGACATGGCTTTGAGACATCCTAGGACACTTTAAAACCTTAGGCACTGATACCAAGTTTGTCATGCCCCAAATCTTGGGAGGCGCGACGGACGCTCAATCGAGTGAACCCAACTGAGCAAGCCTTATCAAACACTTTCTACCCATCTCAATAAGAATAAGGAAGCCATGTTTTCATTTATTTAGACAATAGGAAAGATAGCACATTCAACACGGTTAGTTCATTTTATATCACAACCTTAAACCGTAGTTAAGTTTCCAAGATCCCATACAATTACACTTTAGAGAAGCGAGAGCTAGAATTATAACATAGTTCGTAGATCCATCCAACACCCGTACATAACCCACACATATGTCTATAGAGCCTCTAAGGATGCAAAAGACAAGTATGACAATGCTGGCGACAAGGCCCCGGCTATACCTCAAAAGTGGATATCTATAGCAAAAGATGTACAACATAACCCCCTTGAAGGAGAAAGGGCTCACCAAGACATTGAGAGGAGGATGCTCCGCTATGCGCAATCGGCACTATTCGTTATGGATCCACCTACATTCATTTAAAAATGTAGCGCCACCCAAAAAAAAAGGGACGTTAGTGCCATTGAATAGCACTAGTATGTATAACTAAACACCATCTAGTTAGAAAGAAATTTGATACAAGAATAAAGAGGAAATCATAAAGACAACAAAGTTTCAAATAAGCACCATGTCAACAATATAAGGAGGTTCACATGATTTTCACATAGTTTCTGAAATTTTAGATTGGAGCATCCCACACTGTTGCATCATTATCCCCTTTGCCACCGCTTCTTTGAGCGGAGTCCGATCACGGCCCGATCGGCTAAGCCGTCTCCCAGAGACGTTACCGTTATTTTATTCACACTTTCCAGTTTTCAATCATCAATACATTACCACCATGTGTATATATTATGGCGTCCGATCAAGGCCCGATCGGCTAAGCCGCCTCCCCGAGACGTTACCACTTTCAATTATTCCTCTCACTTCAATCCTTGGTTACACATGTATTAGTTTACCTGCACTTGGGGCCACAATTTCCACATTCCATAATTCACGTTTCACATTGTTCCCATTTTCAACATTTACCTTTCCACTTAAGATCATAGGCGCATACAAAGGCAATTTAAATCATAAGCATAGAGAGGAATTCGTCAAGTTTGGCATATTAGTCCCAAAGTAACCTTGGCATGACATTTAGGCATTTAGCACATAGATCATGTTCTCTACACATCCTCCATTTACAAAGAATACACATTAAACATATGAATAAGTACCTACCACATACATTTTCACAATAATAATTCACTTAACATAACAAGTACTGCATCAATCGCGTTTCGAACTTACAACATTTACATGGGCACCATGGAAGCTCAATTTCTAAGAGATGGGATTTTAGCCATACATACCTGAAATTTGCCTCTTAATGATACTACAATGATCCAATACACTTAAGCAACTTCAATCTACAATACATCATTCAATAGGACCAATATTAGAAATAAATTCCATAACTTATGACATTTAGGCATATTATCAACCACCTTGTAGGTATAGATCTTTACCTTTCATAACCGTAGTATTGATTCATCCAACTATCACCATTAACCAACAATTTATTCCACCATCGTTCCTAACCAATTTATAACTTCCAACATCATACGTATGACCATCTATTCACACCCAACTAACAAATCTTATCAAATAATCACCTTTCAATCTCTACAATAATTATGTATTTATATCGGGAACTTATGGCTTCCAATCACCACACCAAGAGTTCAAATACTTACTTCATACTCATATTTCCATAATATAACCATATATGTAAGTCTAAGGGTGTAGGATTTACCTTTTGGAAGAAATCTTGCAAAATCCTCATTTGAGTTCTTGAAGGGATTTCTTGACTATCTATGTGTTTCATGAGTATATTTAATCAATACTAGTGTAGGAATGATGGAATTTTACACCAAGTTAATGGAGATTACTTACCTTGAAGATGAGAGGGGTTGGAGGTCTTGAGAGAGTGGAGGAAGACCCTAAGAGTCGTCCAAAAGAAATGGGAGAAAATGAATCCCGAAATTGTGTTTATAAGACCAGATTTCGGATGCTGCCTCGGATGCTTCGCATCCCCACTTCACTCCTCTTAGGATCTCGGATGCTGACCTGAATGCTTTGGCAGCACTTCACTGCCAGCTCCTCTTTTTGGATGCTTCCTCGGATGCTTCGCATCCGCGCAGTCCTCCGCCAGCTTTGGGTAATTTGGTCATAACTTCTTGTAGGGAAGTCCAAATGACAAACGGTTTGAAGCGTTAGAAACTAAACTCAAAGGCCTTTAATTTGATAAGATGTGCATCATATAAAACCTTATATATTGGTAGATATACTCGTCCAAAGTGTGGTTTTGTGCATACTCATTTGGAATTTTAGTCTATCATGTAATTTTCCAACTTTGCGTAGACTTATACGCTTATTAACATATCCAATTGATATCAATTATATCATGAATCCTAATTTGGACAAAGAATAAAATAATTAACCTACCTTGGCACCACGAAATCTTAAATTACTTAGCAAACTTTTCTGGGGCTTTATAGTTCCGAAGGTTGGAACAAGTTTGAATGAGGTTATGGGATATGTTGGCATACTTGGTTGAGGTCTCGGGGGCCTCGGGTGAGTTTCGGGTGGTCAATCAGACCATTTCATGAAGTTTAGAATTGCATAAATCTGCTGCTCAGTGTTGCAGACAAATGCTCTTCGGGTTCGCAAGACGGGAGCCGCGATCGCGAAGGGTTAGATGGAAGAGGTTGAGACTTTGGCCTTCGCATTCGCGAAGGAGTGGGAAACGATGCATCGCATTTGCGAGGTCTGCTCCACATTCGCATAGAAGGAATTGGCCAGCTGGGTTTTGAGATATTTTGTTCATCGCGTTCGCGATGGTCTGTCTGGGTAAAGAATCGCATTTGCGATAGGGTGGTCGCGATCGCAAAGAAGAATTTTGGTCAACGAAATTTTTGTGCTTCACGAATGTGAGGCTTTGACCACGTTCGCGAAGAAGGAAATTTAGGCCTGGACAGAATGTTTAAGTACTCGTCTTGTCAGCGATTTTGGGGGTTATTTCTTCCATTGTTGGTCGTTTTTTGGAGCTTTTTGAAGGGGATTGAAGAGGGATTCAAGGATAATCACTTGGAGGTAAGATTCTTGGACTTAAAACTCGATTATAATGTGAATTCCACCTAAATAATCATGGAAATTTAGCCAAAGATTGAAGAACTAGGGCTTGGAAATTTAGACCTTGATTGAGGATTTGAAGGACCATGTGAGGTCGAATTTCAGAACTTTTAATATGTATGGACTCGTGAGGAGATAAGGAATCTATTGATGTAAAAATTATCGAATTTAGAGATGTGGGCCCGGGGGTCGGGTTTTGGTAATTTCGGGATTTGTGTTGTAAATTGATTATTTTCGCTTGGGCTTAGTTCCCTTAGCATATTTTGACGTCCTCGTTCTAATTTTGGATAGATTCAACACGAGTGGAAACCGATTCGAGGGGAAAAGTCATCGGGAGCTACAGATTTGACCGGTTCGAGGTGAGTAATGATTGTAAATATAGTTCTGAGGGTTCGAAACCCCGGATTGCACATCGTAATGCTATATTGAGGTGACACACATGCTTGATGATGAGCATGGTTTGTGCACTATTGGGGATTGTGACTTAGTCCGTCCCGAATGACTATTTTACTGTGTATTTGACTGAAATCTATTTGTTATCATCATGATTTGGGTTGAATGCCATATTTGGACCTAATGCCAACTATTTGAACCCTTCTAGGATTTTTACTCGTATTTTCTCACTGTTTTGACTTTATACTTGAACCCAGTCTTGTTATATTTCACTGTTTTCGCACTCAGCCATATTTACCATGTTTTAAATACTCAAATGATCTTTTAATTGATAATTGGGCTGAGAATCACTGTTTTACTATTGCCAAGGGGCTTGTGAGGATTTTGACTGAGTAAGACCGAGGGCCTATGTTGTGAGGAAACATTTGATACTGATTATGAGACCAAGGGCCTGAGATATGTACGGCACGAGGTGGCTTGATTGATATAAGGCCGAGAGCCTAGTGATGAAGCCACGAGGTGGCTTGATATTGCGTTTTGGCCGTAAGGGGCCCCTCCAGGAGTCTGTACACCCCAGTGAGCGCAGGTACCCATTGTGATGTGACATTTTGCCCAAGGGGCTGGTATTGTTCTGAGATGTTGCCCGAGGGGCAGGTACTGTTCTGAGATGTTGCCCGAGGGGCGGATATGTTGATACTGTGCCCGAGGGGCGAACCTTTATGTGTTTACTTTTCATAATTGACTGTAAATTTCCTGCTTAATTGTTGAAAAAGGCTTTTCATGAAGTAATTTTTGAGTTAAGGGATTTTACCTATCTTTCACTGATTCACGGACTTTTAAATGGTTTTACTGCTTCAATATAGAATGCTTTGTGCATTACGTGACTTCTTGCTTTCAATCTTTATTTACATATGTTACTCACTGAGTTGGAGTACTTACTTTACTCCCTGCACCCTGTGTGTAGATTCAGGCGTTGCGGATCTTGCCAGTACGAGTTGAGAGTTCCGGCAGATATCAGAGTCCACGAGCTAGCTGCTTGACGTCCGCAGTCCCGTGTTTCTCCCTCTTTATCATTTCTATCTCTTATCAGACATTTGTAATAGTTTATAGACTTATCGGACTTGTAGTAGGATTTATAGATGCTCATGACTAATGACACCTCGGTTTCGGGCTGTGTTGGGTAATTTTCCGTGATTTATGTTATTAACTGCTTAAACTTTGTTTTATTTATTCATGTTTAGACTGCTTCTTAAATGCTTAATTGTTAATAATCGGATAATGGGAAGTGTCGGCTGGCCTTGTCTTCACGAGAGGCGTCATCACGACCGGGTCTGGGTTTGGGGTCGTGACATTTATATTATATTATATGTTCCTTATTTCATATTCATATTTGTCTACAGAAGCCCTAATAATCTATTGGGTTAATCTTTTGTATTAGTTACATAAAGTCTTGACTAATATTGCTTTTCTGCAAAATATAGGTGAGGCCATCAACTGAAAACATACATCGTTTGCCTTAGGGAAAGGACATGTAGTTGTAGAAGGTTTCAGTTAGATCAAATATCATGTCCGCATATGTGGGCAGTATTGAGGTCTAAAAACTTGGAGGGCGAAGATTACTGCTCTATGTACTACAACAATGAATACATGTTGAAAGCATACGACATTCCAATTTATCCTCTTCCAGATGAAAGTATATGGATAATACCTGCAGAGGTATTAGAGAAAGTTGTGTTGCCACCAGTCGGGAATAAGATGCCTGGAAGACCTAATAAGGTCAGATACAAGAAGGTTTCAGAATCACAAGCTAAGAGGCCAAAGAGTTCATGCGGACAATACGTGAGGGTCACAAAAGGAGAACATATAGAAATATACCAAAACACCACTGAGTGGTCTCGTTACCAATAGATTATAAGAATTATTAGTTTAAGTAAAAATCATGCCTTAAATACAGATGATTGATGTATATATCAAGTTTATTAATGATGAAATATTGTTCAGCTCAAGTGCAACTCAAGTTATTTAAACTGTGCACTTGTATATTAAAATTTTAATTTATTAAAGGTTGCATTTTTGCATGTATATCAAAATGTATCATAGAATTTTGCTGGCCGAGATCAATATATTAAGTTGTATATTATTGCATAGACATGTATATGACATGTATATCATCATGTATATTATTGCATAGACATGTATCCATTTTTCTAGCACATGACTTTGAACTATTTAATCATTTTATATGAAGTTGTTTTACTATGTTTTCATATTGAACACTGAATTTTATTGACACAGAAAGATATAATATTACTTAAGGATGTACAAGGTAGGATATACATCTATGTTCTTGTTATATATACAACTATACAATATATACATATAATTAGATTTATAGCTATTAGATATACATATCAGAACATACATGTAAGTTCAGTTAAAGATATACATGTTGTACAATTAAGTATTGATATACATGGCATTGTAATGACCCGATCGATCATTTATAGCTCTAGCGCATCGTTCGGCGGTTTGAGGCCTTGAGTAGCTTTACTTCAGGCATTATGACTTGTATTTGTGGTCGGAATTGAATTTCGAGAAGTTCGGAGTTGATTTGGGAAGAAAATTTTAGTTTCGGAAACTTTAAGTTGGAAGAATTAACTAAGGTTTGACTTTTGAGTAAGCGACCTAGGAATCAGGATTTCAAGGTTCCAATAGGCTCGTATGATGATTTTAGACTTGGGCATATATCCGAATCGGATTTTGGATGACCTGGGAGCGTTACGGCGTTTATTGTGGAAAGTTGGCATTTTGGAAGAATTTCATAAATTTGGGTGAAGTGTATTTTAATGTTATCGATGTCTCTTTGGGATTCCGAGCCTGAGAATAGCTCTATATGGTAATTCTGATCTTAAAAGCGCATCTGGATGTGGATTTGGAGGTCCATAGTTTATTTCAGGGTCATTTGGCTAAAGTTGGAAATTAATGGTTTTTGGGAAGTTTGACCAGAAGTGAACTTTTTGATATCGATATCAGATTACAATTCCGGAAGTTGGAGTAGGTCTATAATGTCAAATGTGACTTGTATGCAAAATTTGAGGTCAATCGGGCGTGATTTGATAGAATTTGCAACTATTGTGCTACTTTCTGGTTTCCTCCTATGCGAAGGATCTCATGCGTTCACGAAGAGGAATTCTGGGGCTGCTGGGATTTGGCCTTCGCAAATGTGAGGTAGGGGATGCAAACACGAGGTTGAAGTTGGGAAAGCCTTTGAACACGCGAACTGAAGGCCGCGAACGCAAAGAGAAAGAGGAACTAAGGGCTGAGGCAGGATGTGCTTCGCGAACGCGAGGGGCTTGCCGCATCCGCTGAGAAGAATTTCTAGGACCGAGTTTCCTGAGCTTCGCGAACATGAAGGCAGTGTCATGTTCACGATGAAGGGTGGCCTGGGCAGTGTATAAGTTGCATGAAACGGGTTTTGGCTCATTTTATCTCAAATCTTCCATTGGAGCACGAGCTTGGGGCGATTTTTGAAGGAGCTTTTATGTCATCCTCCACTAGGTAAGTTATTCCTTCACAGTTTAAGTTAAATACATGAGTTATATATGGATTTGAACATGAAAATTGGTGGAAATTGTGAGATTTTGAAGAAAACCTAAAAATTGGTATTTTTGGATTTTGACCACGAAATAGGATATGGAATTTGTAATAATAAATCATATATTTGAGTTCGTAATATTATAGGTAATGGTTATCTTAAAAAAGTTCGGAATCTGGGCACGTGGGCCCGAGGGTCGGCTTTATCAATTTTTCGAGCAGGGTTGGAAATTATCATCGGTTTGAGGTGTTAGAGCGGCATTGGAGCCGGTTATGGAACTTTGGGGCGAGACAAGTCTCCTGTCTAACTCTGTGAGGGCAAAACCACCCCTATGTGATGTAATTGTTATGTACTACAAGTTGTGGGTGCTACATACGCACGAGGTGACGAGAGTCCGTATGTAGCTAGATTCATGTTATTGTTCGGATAGGCTTAGGCTCACACCATGCTATAGCTGTACTATTTGAGCAGTCCCTTGCCTGTTAATTCCTTCATTTTTACATTACGACTTGATACGAGACATGTGTAGAGTGATAAACTTCTATTGTAGAGATTTGACGAGTTTCATGATTTGGCGCGGAAAAATTGTGTTCCTCTTATGGATTTCTCCCGCGCTATGCGTTTTCATCAAAAGGTTTTTTCTTAAAATTATAAATTACACGCTTATTCGTGAGTGGGGTCAAAGATCTAGTTAAACATCTTATTCTAATGGGATTGAGTCGTTTGCCTCGGCAGGATTATGTACCACTCTCATGGGAGCAGGTCGTTCGCCTCGACAGTATAATAGATGCATATATGGTTCATGTTGTTCGACCCTCGGCAGTGCACACATTATGATGGGATCAGTCCGTACGCCTCGACATTTCTATAAAATACTCTTATGGAATCGTGCATAATATTTGACAAGAAGTCAGTGTATCTATGAGTTTTCCTGATTTGAATTATGACGACCCATCTGATGAGGTCCATTATATACATATGCTCTGGTTGAGGAGGTAATTGCTAATTGAGAGCTTGAGTCTATTATAGAGAGGAGGATTGTATCACGTATTTATATATTTTATTTCGTTTATTTACTCTGCCCCATATCTGTTTACTTCTTGTCGTATCTATCTTTTTGGACCACTAGTAAGTGTCGATGTCAATCCCTCATCACTACTTCTCTGGGGTTAGGCTAGATACTTACTGGGTACGCATTTATTTACGTACTTATGCTATACTTGTTGTACATTTTTGTACAGGTACATATATGTTTGGGTGGTCTTTCGGGCGCAGAGGCGCAGCTATTGCGGGAACTCACCGGGAGCTGCATTTCATTTTATTACCCGCAGCCTGCAAAGTCTTCATCAGAATTATTTTAATCTCCTGTCTAAACTGTATTCCAAACAGATGATGTATTTTATTATATTTCCTAGTTGATGCTCATGTACTTGTGACATCGGGGTTTGGGGGTGCTTATGGGTTGTTCTTTATTGCAGTTGTGACAACACTATTATTTACCTTGTAAATTCTATTTCTTATTATTTAATTGATAAAAAGTATGATTTCAAAAATACTAAAATGAGTAATTAAGTTAATTCACTGTTGGCTTGCCTGACGGCGGTGTTAGGCGTCATCACGACCTTTAATGGATTTTGGGTCGTGACAGGCATAGAGCTATACACAATACTGGTGTTTTCAGTTTACGAATATACATAACGTAGTTTACGATATACATGTTATTTATAGCATGACACAAAATAGTTTAACTTTTAATTATAATAATTATTAAAAAAAGATAGTTATTGTTTATTAGCTAGGGGGAGGAAATTGCAAAATGGCCAACCTCCATTTTTGTTAATTAATAAAATCGACAAAAGAAAAAAAGAAGATAAGCAATTCACACAGTTATGATTATGTTTACTCAATCTGTGCATTCTTATTCTATAGCCTTCCTTTCAAATTTCTAATTTTGGCATCTACTCGTGCCGTGAAATCGATATTTTTCTGTTGTCTAACTTAATTTACACACTACTGAGTGTTGACTCACTTGTTAGAAAGACATGAACATGCGCATTTTGATTTAGTAAATAGATCTAAATTTTAAAAAATAGAATAAACAGTAAAAAATTACAAAAATTACATAAATATCGAAATACCTTTGCTACATACTAGTAATTGCTTAAATTGACAAAAACAAAACCGAAACGTACTTTTATCCCGCAAAAGATAATAATATATTAAAAATATTGTACCATAGTAAGCTACAAATAAACCACAAATGTATTTACAGATCCCAAAATAATAGATAACTAAACTATAGAATAATGTGTCGACCCAGCCAGTCGTCTCATGAGTTACCACTCTGTTTTCCCCCATTTCTGCTTTTTTATGCTTTATTTATCCGTGTTATGTGATATCAGGTTGGTCAGATCGAATCCGGAATGAATTTGGTAAGATTTGAGACACTTAGTCTCTTTCGAGGAAGCTTAAGTTGGAAAAGTCAATCATGTGTTAGAGGGATCGGATGTGAGTTTTGATGGTTCGGTTAGCTTCAAGAGGTGATTTGGGACTTAGGAGTGTGATCGGAATGGGTTTTGGAGGTTCGGAATAGATTTAGGCTTGAATTGACGAAGTTGATATTTTGGAGATTTCCTGTTGGTAGGAGAGATTTTGATATAGCGGTCGGAATAGAATTTCGATAGTTGCAGTAGCTCCGTTGTGTCATTTGGGATGTGTGCGAAAAATTTCAGGTCATTCAGACGTGGTTTAGTTGGGTTTTTGATCAAAAGCGTAATTTAGAAGATTTTGGAATTCTTAGGCTTGAATACGATGTGAATTTGGTGTTTCGATGTTGTTTTGAGCGCTCCGAAGGTTGGAACAAGTTTGAATGAGGTTATGGGATATGTTGGCATGTTTTGTTGAGGTCCTGGGGGCCTCGGGTGAGTTTGGGGTGGTCAATCGGACCATATCATGAAGTTTAGAATTGCAGAAATTTGCTGCTCAGTGTTGCAGACAAATGCTCTTCACATTCACGAGAGGGGAGCAGCGATTGCGAAGGGTTAGCTGGAGGAGGTTGAGACTTTGGCCTTCGCGTTCGCGATAGAGTATTCGCATTCGCGAAGGAGTGGGAAACGATGCATCGCGTTCGCGAGGTCTGCTCCGTGTTCGCATAGAAGGAATTGGCCAGCTGGGTTTTGAGATATTTTGTTCATCGCGTTCGCGGGCGACGGAGAGCGTTCGCAAAGGTTTGTCTAGGTAAAGAATCGCGTTCGCGATGGGGTGATCGCGATCGCGAAGAAGAATTTTGGTCAGCGGAAGTTTTGTGCTTTGCGAACGCGAGGCTTTGATCGCGTTCGCGAAGAAGGAAATTTAGGCCTGGACAAAATGAATTAGTACTCGTCTTGTCCACGATTTTGGGGCTTATTTCTTCCATTGTTGTTCGTTTTTTGAGCTTTTTGAAGGGGATTGAATAGGGATTCAAGGGGAATCACTTGGAGGTAAGATTCTTGGACTTAAAACTCGATTCTCATGTGAATTCCACCTAAATAATCATGGAAATTTAGCCAAAAATTGAAGAACTAGGGCTTGGAAATTTAAACTTTTGATTGAGGATTTGAAGGACCATGTGAGGTCGGATTTCAGAACTTTTGATATGTATGAACTCAGGGGGAGATAAGTAATCTATTAATGTAAAAATTATCAAATTACGAGATGTGGGACCGGGGGTCGGGTTTTGGTAATTTCGGGATTTATGTTGTAAATTGATTATTTTCGCTTGGGCTTTGTTCCCTTAGCATATTTTGACATCCTCGTTCTGATTTTGGATATATTTGACGCGAGTGGAGGCCGATTCGAGGGGCAAAGGCATCACGAGCTAGATATTTGACCGGTTCGAGGTGAGTAATGATTGTAAATGATGTTTTGAGGGTTCGAAACCCAGGATTACACATCGTAGCGCTATATTGAGGTGACGCACATGCTTGATGACGAGCATGGTTTGTGCACTGTTGGGGATTGTGACTTAGTCCGTCCCAAATGACTATTTTACTGTGTATTTGACTGAAATCTATTTGCTATCATCATGATTTTTGTTGAATGCCATATTTGGACCTTGTGCCAACTATTTGAACCCTTCGGGGATTTTTACTGGTATTTCCTCACTGTTTTGACTTTATACTTGAACTCAGTCATGTTATATTTCATTGTTTTCGCACTCAACCATATTTACCATGTTTTAAATACTCAAATGATCTTTTAAATGATAATTGGGCTGAGAATCACTGTTTTACTGTTGCCGAGGGGCTTGTGAGGATTTTGACTAAGTAAGGCCGAGGGCCTATGTTGTGAGGAAACATTTGATAATGATTATGAGGCCGAGGGACTGAGATATGTACGCCATGAGGTGGCTTGATTGGTATGAGGTCGAGGGCCTAGTGATGATGCCACGAGGTGGCTTGATATTGCGCTTGAGCCGTATGGGGTCCCTCTAGGAGTCTGTACACCCCCAGTGAGCGCGGGTACCCACTGTGATGTGAGATTGAGCTCGAGGGGCTGGTATTGTTCTGAGATGTTGCCCGAGGGGCAGGTACTATTCTGAGATGTTGCCCGATGGGCGAATTTGTTGATACTGTGCCCGAGGGGTGAACCTTTATGTGTTTACTTCTCATAATTGACTGTAAATTTCCTGTTTAATTGTGAAAAAGGCTTTTCATGAAGTAAATGTTGAGTTAAGGGATTTTACCTATCTTTCACCGATTCACGGATTTTTAAATGGTTTTAATGCTTCATTATAGAATGCTTTGTTCTTTACGTAATTTCTTGCTTTCAGTCTTTATTTACATTTGTTACTCACTGAGTTGGAGTACTCACTTTACTCCCTGCACCCCGTGTGCAGATTCAGGCGTTGCGGATCTTGCTAGTAAAAGTTAAGAGCTCCTGGCAGATATCGGAGTCCACGAGGTAGCTGTTTGACGTCCGTAGTCCCGTGTTTCTCCCTCTTTATCATTTCTATCTCTTATCAGACATTTGTAATAGTTTATAGACTTATCAGACTTGTAGTAGGATTTATAGATGCTCATGACTAGTGACACCCTGGTTTCGGGCTGTGTTAGGTTATTTTCCATGATTTATGGTATTAACTGCTTAAACTTTGGTTTATTTATTCATGTTTAGACTGTTTCTTAAATGCTTAATTGTTAACAATTGGATAATGAGAAGTGTCGGCTGGCCTTGTCTTCATGAGAGGTTCCATCACGATTGGGTTTGGGGTCGTGACAAGTTGGTATCAAAGCCTAGGTTACATAGGTCTCACGAGTCATGAGCAGGTTTAGTAGAGTCTCGCGGATCGGTATGGAGACGTCTGTATTTATCCTCGAGAGGGTACAGAACCTTTAGGAAAAATTTCACATTCTTGAATTCTTATCGTGCGTCCTTGATTCAGCTTGAAAAGTAACTCTTTGAATTCCTTCCACGCGTTCGTATGTGCGCATGAGCGCTCGGTATCATATATGTGTCGATGGCTTGTGATTCCTTGATCGAAGGGCGAGATGTGATCTATGTGCATTGGTGTTCGGCTAGTCTGGAGGACTCGAGGCCGGATTTTTGCCTATAGCTTGAGCCGTGAGCTGTTGATTTTGTGAGCGCGTGTTTCTGGGTCCATATGTTCTGTTGTGTCCCTATTAAGGGAGATGATGACTGGATAGTTACGTGATGAGTGTGATGTGACTACGAGATGTATTCATGTGATTTGGAAGCGACGAGAAGGGTTTGCTGGAGGATAGAAGGACTATTAGGTGCTCGATTTTCATCTTGATTTGAGGTATAGCCCCGAGTTATGGGTGTGTGAAGAACCTTTTCATGTTTTCTAGTTGGGAGTGAAGTAAATTTCATGTTGCGGTATGAGTTCAGACTCAAGAAGATTAAGTGACTGCGTCACGTTTATGACGGTGGAAGGTATATAGAAGTTTTAGTTTGAGGCAAAGCAGGTGGGGTTATCTCCTACGGATTGTCTGAAGTTTGCGTAATCCCTTATGTCATTTATTGGAAGATCTCTGTTACCAAGGAAATATATGCTTTACAATTTGAATTTGGGTTGCTCAAGAGAGTAGGCTTGACTACTATGAGAGTGAATGCGAGATTTGCAGAAGATATAAAGTACCAGATGGTCTGTGTTCCACGAGCTTATGAAGGATTGAGTTTAATCTCACTGTGGTATTATGGCAGCAATAAAGTATATGCGTTATGAGTTATTGTGTATGTTTTGGTCTATGGCTTCGAGCCAAGTGGGGGAGTCCACTATTAATTAGTCAATTGCACGGTTATGTATTATGTTGGTTCCAGTTTGAGGCGTGCGGGTGAATCAGTCATCGACTTCAGCGCCAGTTACTTCACCACCACCCGCCCAGTCAGCTAGGGGTCGCCCCAGAGGGGGAGGTCGATCAGGTGGTGGTCAGGCTCGTTTCTATACACTTTCGGGTAGGCCCGATGCTATTGCTTCAGATGATGTTATTACAGGTATTGTTTTAGTCTGTCACAGATATGCCTCTGCATTATCTGATCCCGGTTCCACCTTTTCTTATGTGTCATCATACTTTGCTTGTTATTTGGGTATGCCCCGTGAGTTTCTTGTTTCACCTGTTCATGTATCTACCCCGGTGGGCAATATTATTATTGTAGACCATGTGTACCAGTCGTGTATGGTGACTATTGGGGGTTTGGAGACCTATGTGGATCTTTTATTATTATGTATGGTGGATTTCGATGTCATTTTAGGCATGGATCGGCTATCTCCGTGTCGTGCTATTCTGGACTATCATGCTAAGACAGTCACATTGGCTATACCGGGTGTGCCACAGATCAAGTGGCGAGGTATGACTGATTATATCCCCAGTAGAGTGATCTCATTCTTGAAAGCCCAGCGTATGGTTGGGAAGGGTTGTCTTTCGTATCTAGCCTTTGTGAGGGAGGTCAGTGCTGAGACTCCCAATATTGATTCTGTTCCAGTTGTGAGGGATTTTCCCAATGTGTTTCCTGTAGACCTGCCGAGCATGCCATCAGACAGTGATATTGATTTTGGTATTGACCCGGTACCGGGCACTCAGCCCATTTCTATTCGGCCGTATTGTATGACACCAGCAGAGTTGAAGGAATTAAAGGAGTAACTTTAGGAATTCCTTGATAAAGGGTTCATTCGGCTTAGTGTGTTACCTTGGGGCGCCGGTTCTATTTGTGAAAAAGAAAGATGGAACTATGAGAATGTGCATTGATTATAGGCAATTGAACAAAGTAACAGTTAAGAACATGTATCATTTGCCTCGCATTGATGATTTATTCGACCAGAGCGAGAGTGTTCTCCAAGATTGATCTCCGTTCAGGCTATCACCAATTGAAGATCAGGGACTCGAATATTCTCAAGACGGATTTTAGGACCCGATATGGTCATTATTAGTTCTTGATGATGTCTTTTGGGCTGACTAATGCCCCAGCAGTGTTCATGCATTTGATGAACAGTGAATTTCGTCCTTATCTTGACGTGTTTGTCATAGTCTTCATTGATGATATTCTGGTATATTCGCGTAGTCAGGAGGAGCACGCGGAGCATTTGAGAGTTGTGTTGCAGAGATTGAGGGAGGAGAAGCTTTATGCAAAATTCTCCAAGTGTGAGTTTTGGCTCAGTTCAGTGGCTTTCTTGGGGCACGTGGTGTCCACCGAGGGTATTCAAGTTGGGTCACGATCGCGAAGAAGGAAATTTAGGCCTGGACAGAATGTTTAAGTACTCGTCTTGTCCGTGATTTTGGGATTTATTTCTTCCATTGTTGGTCGTTTTTGGAGCTTTTTGAAGGGTATTGAAGAGGGATTCAAGGGGAATTACTTGGAGGTAAGATTCTTGGACTTAAAACTCGATTCTAATGTGAATTCCGCCTAAATAATCATGGAAATTTAGCCAAAAATTGAAGAACTAGGGCTTTGAAATTTAGACCTTTGATTGAGGATTTGAAGGACCATGTGAGGTCGGATTTCAAAACTTTTTATATGTATGAACTCGTGAGGAGATAAGAAATCTATTGATATAAAAATTATCGAATTCTGAGACGTGGGCCCGGGGTCGGGTTTTGGTAATTTCGGAATTTATGCTGTAAATTGATATTTTCGCTTGGGCTTCGTTCCCTTAGCATATTTTGATGTCCTCGTTCTAATTTTGGATAGATTCGACGTGAGTGGAGGCCGATTCGAGGGGCAAAGGCATTGCGAGCTAGAGATTTGATCGGTTCGAGGTGAGTAATGATTGTAAATGTTGTTTTGAGGGTCCGAAACCCCGGATTGCACATCGTAGTGCTATATTGAGGTGACGCACATGCTTGATGACGAGCGTGGGGTCGTGCACTATTGGGGATTGTGACTTAGTCCATCCCGAATGACTATTTTACTGTGTATTTGACTGAAATCTATTTGCTATCATCATGATTTGGGTTGAATGACATATTTGGGCCTAGTGCCAACTATTTGAACCCTTCGGGGATTTTTACTGGTATTTCCTCACTGTTTTGACTTTATACTTGAACTCGGTCATGTTATATTTCACTGTTTTCGCATTCAGCCATGTTTACCATGTTTTATATACTCAAATGATCTTTTAAATGATAATTGAGCTGAGAATCACTATTTTACTGTTGCCGAAGGGCTTGTGAGGATTTTGACTGAGTAAGGCCGAGGGCCTATGTTGTGAGGAACATTTGATACTGATTATGAGGCTGAGGGCCTGAGATTTGTACGCCACGAGGTGGCTTGATTGATATGAGGCCGAGGGCCTAGTGATGATGCCACGAGATGACTTGATATTGCGCTTGGGCCGTAAGGGGCCCCTCCAGGAATCTGTACACCCCCAGTGAGTGCAGGTACCCATTGGGATGTGAGATTGACCTTGAGTGGATGGTATTGTTCTGAGATATTGCCCGAGGGGCGGATTTGTTGATACTGTGCCCGAAGAGCGAACCTTTATGTGTTTACTTTTTATAATTGACTGTCAATTTCCTGCTTAATTGTTGAAAAAGGCTTTTCATGAAGTAAATTTTGAGTTAAGGGATTTTACCTATCTTTCACTGATTCACGGATTTTTAAATGGTTTTACTGCTTCATTATAGAATGCTTTGTGCTTTACGTGATTTCTTGCTTTCAGTCTTTATTTACATTTGTTACTCACTGAGTTGGAGTACTCACTTTACTCCCTGCACCCTGTGTGCAAATTCAGGCGTTGCGGATCATGCCAGTACGAGTTGAGAGCTCCCGACAGATATCGGAGTCAACGAGGTAGCTGCTTGACGTCCGCAGTCCCGTGTTACTC
The DNA here is from genome assembly GCF_000715075.1 of Nicotiana tabacum. NCBI lineage: Eukaryota > Viridiplantae > Streptophyta > Magnoliopsida > Solanales > Solanaceae > Nicotiana > Nicotiana tabacum. The sequence goes on along the minus strand of NC_134087.1, from coordinate 50,872,366 downwards.
CCTCTTTATCATTTCTATCTCTTATCAGACATTTGTAATAGTTTATAAACTTATCGGATTTGTAGTAGGATTTATAGAAGCTCATGACTAGTGACACCCCAGTTTCGGGCTGTGTTGGGTTATTTTCCGCGATTTATGCTATTAACTGCTTAATCTTTGGTTTATTTATTCATGTTTAGACTGTTTCTTAAATGCTTAATTGTTAATAATCGGATAATGGGAAGTATCGGCTGGCCTTGTCTTCACGAGAGGCGCCATCACGATCGGGTCTGGGTTTGGGGTCGTGACAAATAAGAGTAATTGTTCTTCAATATTATAGGAGCAATTATTTATGCATCTTTTTTTAGAAAACTCTGGCTCACTTTTAACTTCATTCTCTTGTTTGGTTCTGTCATAATCCCACAATAATGTACCAAGTCGTTTGCAATGTTGCTCCGCATCGAAGTCAACTGAAATTGATCTTTGATGGATAAAATACTCAGCAAAATATGCCACATATACACCACAATCACTGAAAAAATTATACACAAAATAATTAAATATAAACATATAGTTTTGTGTTTACTATTAGATATACATGTCAGAATATACATTCAGAAATAAATATGCCAGTACATGAGAAATACATCAACATACAAGACATACATGTAGTTAAAAAATTGTCTTTGATATACATGTAGATATACACAACATCCATACAGTTGAGTGTTTGAATATACATAGCATTATACATGTTAGTTATACAATAAATTCCATGATATATATGTGGTTATAACTGACAGTACTACTATTAATTATATATATACATAGAGTTGTCTAAAAAAATAATACTAGGAAAAATAGATATCAATTTGCAGAAACTTTAATTAGTTATGCATCACAGAGTAAAACACCAAATAAAGGCATGCATAACTAGCAGAAAAGTAAGATTCTAAAACTTCCCTTTAGAGGCATTGATATAATAAGTATTGTACGCAAGGAGATAAAAATATCAGAATTTCTCACTAGACAACTGAACATATAACTCCACAAAAGAATGACTATGGAGTGATTATTTTGGCATAAGGAGGCACGCAGATAATATTCAATTATATTACAATTCAGCCTATCATAATGTGCATTACCTAATTTAAGGAGAGATGTTATCAATTTGGTTCATGTGAGATCCCATCTCCTTAATAGCAAGAATAGAAAAATCAACTTGGTAAGCTTGATATTCACCAGAAGCATAAACCACACATTAGTTCTCCAAATTATAACCACTCAAGCAATTTACTGTAATAAGGAAGTTAAGTGGGGGATTACTAGAACATACTGATATACAAGCTAGCTTATGATATACATAGCATTATACATGTCAGATATACAATTAATCTCATGATGAATATGTGGTTATATATGACAACAATACTATTAATTGCAGATATACATTGAATTCTACATGTTAGTTATACAACTCAGTTTATGATACATGGAGTTATACATGTTAGTTTAAAATTAACATGTATAACATAAGATAGATTGTGATTAACTTTATATATATACATATATACAATGATATAATCTAATGTACAAGGAGTACAAAAATCATATTGTGTTGTCCAAAGTTCGACCACTATAATTTAAAGTGTGGAACCATTCTTTCTTGACAATATAATGATCTCCAAAGACATACGACTGAATCCGATCTTTTTCCTTTTTGTAGATCGTATCCACTCTAAAAAAATAAATAATAAAAAATACATATCAATCAAGAAATAAATTATTAAAATAATAAAATTTAAGTTAAATATAAAAAAATCAGGTTACTTAGGTTTCGTATACGTCCCTACATCGACAAATTGATCAAAAGCCCAATGCAAAGCAAGATCAGGTTCAACCTTAATATCTACGTTAAAAGGATGCTTAATGTTAAAATATTGCTTACGCACTAGTGCTGCAGAACTGCAATCTCCTGAGTCAATTGGCACATATAAAGATTTCTCATATTTTTCAATACATCTTATTCTTGGGGATGATTTTGGCATTAGGTCATTTGGCACTTAACAACTATTTGCACATCAGTTTGTTCAAGCATAACAATCCGAGACTCCCTTGGAATCAGATAATCACCATCATCAAACGTAGGAAAATCTTCTGACATTCAGCCATACTATCCATCCGGTCTAGTTAAACATGTCATAAAGGATATTAAAAAAAACTTTACGTGTTGATTGTATAAAAATGTAAAATAATTAAGAAAATATAACATCCCTCCAAATATACCAAGAACAACACTGGTATCTCCCTGGTTGACTTGGCTTATCATATTCATTTGGGTGATCTCATGCACATGAACGACACCATTATTATCTTGGTCGTGATTGTTATTAGGAGAACTAATATCTCCATTACTATGCTCATCAACCCTTTCATCACTCTGTTACACAATTAGTGAATATGATAATTTTATTAATTATATAAATAACGATATGAATGGTTGAAATTTAAAATATTTAAATAAATTATTTTCTTAAGATTAGAATGTCTTTGCATCACTCTTCTCAGAGAATCTGTTATGAATATTGTTATTTTCATCAAATAATATAGCAAAAGAGTCCATCACATACTTGTTGAATAAAAAATTTCCTTGCTAAGCTGAACACAATTAGAACAAAATAATAAAATATTATTTTTATTAAAAAATGAATGAAGATTCAAAAATATTTACCGGAAAGAATTCTTCTCTTTTCAAAAGTATTATCAGCATTCTCATCGGATCTTTGATCGATATCGTGGGGGTATATTAGCATTAAACACTTTCTCGAATGAATCCATCACATATTATTTGAAAGAGTCAAATTTCCTTCTCAACTGAACAGAGTTCAAAAATAAAATTATTTATTAGTAAAATATTAATTGTCCATCCACAAATATAATTTGAAAACAAACATACCTTTTCAAGGTCACTCATCTTATATCTTTCCTCCCAAATGCTGTGATTATTGGGGGCATTACTATTTATATTTGTTTGCTGCTGGTTGTTGCTCCTTTTCGGAGGTGGCGTTATGAAATCAAATTCATTGACATTAACTTCACAAACATCCTCAGAAACAACACCTTTTTGTATAACATATTCAACATTCATGGGAAAATATATTGCACCTAACTCATTCACGATTGCAGAAATATTTGTAAATACCAACTACATTAAACAAAAAAGTCAACAATTTATGATGGTAAGTACAAAAATTCTGCGTGAATATTATTTATCAAGCATCATACAATGAATATTATTATGCATAGATATGTGTATCATTGTGTTTTAGTGTAAATCTAAAAATATCACAATTATTTTAGCATATGTACAAAATATTAAAGTACAAATATAAATTTCATAATGTTACCTTGTTCCTTGATTCTCCCAACATGTCGTTGCATAATTTCTCAAAGCTAGGCCTTTCTGCTAAATTCCAATTTAGGATGCGTGACACTCTTGCAACACGAGTGACAATATTGGGGTCTACTTCAGAACAATACTCATAAATTCAAATCTGCAATGCAAGTGGTAAACCGCCAAACCTATGAAACTTCTTTACGAATCTGAACTTATTTCTCACCGAACCAATCAAATCTTCAAATACAATATTTCCCCATGGAAACTGCTCGTATTCCCCACTCTCAATTAAATAAAAATCTCGATTACTTACAAAGGATTTTTTACTAATTGTGAAAAATAAGAATGTGTATATGAAGTACAATAACGAAATATTTAGAGCTTCATTACCGGACAACCATCTCTTTACCATAAAATAATTAATAAGGTCGTCCTTTGATACTCTATCACGACCGGGAAAGAAGGCATCTTTGAGCCTATTTGATCCACTATAAGTTCCCTCATCGTTGATCTCACCAACACACCTTAGTTCAGATATAACTGCAAATTTTCAAATCCCAAAACACATGGTACTATGATTGATCTTGACGTAAAACTCATGATCACTACCTTGAAACAACTCCCTTGACATTAAGAACCGTATGACTTGATTCTAAATAAAAACAGGAAGCAAATCGAGAAAATAACCGAAACAAGTTTTCCTAAACATTTGAATCTGCTCATCAGTCAATTTTGACTTTAACTCATCAACAACCTTAATATTGGTATGTGAGCTCCAACGAGAAGTTGATAATTTTGTATCTAATGCGACATAAAATTTTTATTTCTACATTAAAAATATATATTAATTATACTAAGCCATATATGTAGAAAGTGAACATCATTAAATTCTCCACATCTACACATTTTCAGAAAGAATAGTTCAATACCTTTTCATAAATCTCCAAGCTGCTGGATTTTAACAGAATTCAAATATAAAAGAAAAGATACTAATACTAAATAAAAAAGAATAATGAAAAAAGATGTAGTCAAGTATAGGGGTTCAATCACTATACATAAATGTTCTGTGTTAAACATGAAAGGGGAAAAAGGAAAGTTTAGTGTTAAAATTCACTCTGAACATGGTGGGCACTATAAGCAGATCATCTGCCAATTCCTAGACCACGATATAGAGCTAAAACACCCAAAGTCATTATGTAAACACGATATTAAGCTAACTATACAAAATGCGCAACATTCACTCAAGCATTAATAATGGCAAATCTAATTTTTCTATTCTTACAGAAAATTCAAAGGAATTAACAAGAACTGATAGCAAAAAAAAAAAAAAAAAAAGTGCCCAACCTTTTATTTCAACTTCTACATTCACATAACATCTAAGTATACATTAAGCAAGGACGCTAATGCTCAAATACGCTTTGTACGAAACTACAACTTTAGTTGATAACTTTATTTAAGCAGTAGAAATGATCCCGGACTAATTGTTCAAGTAGCACTCAACAAAGAAAAGAACTATAGCTAACACTATGTATAGGATAAATCGGATGAAATACATTAAATCAATTGAGATTAAAAAAAACCTTCAGGGGTCATTCGGTATGAGGTATAAGAAGGTATAAGGGTGGTATAAAAATTTAATACCACCTTAATACTCTGTTTGGTTAGCAAACCAGGTATAAGTTATCTCGGTGTTAATTTTAACACTGGGATAACTTATACCTTATAGAAGGTGGGGTAAGTAGCACCGGTATAACTTATACCTTCTTCTTAGAAATTATGCAATTGTCATTTTTAATACAACATACCAAACAATGAATAAACAACAATCCCAGCATAGCATATCTCAATATAACTTATACCGGCATAATTTATACCGGTATAAATAGTATTCCAACCAAATGAACCCTCAAAGGATGTTTATCACGTTCAACTTCCTCCGTGCTAACACGCTTTCTGTTTTTGGGTTTAACAGCAACCTTTTGTTGTATAGCAGATGCATTTGCTATTTTTTTTTCCTTTGTCTTTTGTATACATGGCATCAACCCGTTTTTTTCTCTTATTGTCCTTTCGAACGACTATTGCAAGTGATGAATTCGACCCCTTTAACACCGTTACTTCGAAATCAGAGTCATGAAAAGATGAATATTTTACCACTGTTACTTTAGATTTTGATTTCTTAGAGATTGAATTTTTACCCATTTTTCAACTTGGAAAGAATGCTAATATTCTCGTCGAAATTCTACAAAAGACTCTTGATTTAGAGAAATAGTTGAGAAAAAGATTAAGAAGAAAACATAATAGAGTATTTTATCGGAGAAAAAAAGAGAGATTTGGGGGATTTGAAAATTTTGGAATTTGGAGAAGATAAAGAAGAATAGAGTTAAAGAAGGAGAGAGGGGGATGTGCTGAATGTTACTTTTGATTTTGAATAAAAATAAATTTGGCTATGATATACCAATTAAAAAAAATATATATATAAAATTGGGCTATAGGATGCCAATATCTAAAACCAGGACTTTTTATACCAATTCCCTTCTCTTAATAGGTTGTTATACCATGCCGTTTTTTCTTAAATTTCATACAAGACTCCTATTGAGCTTGTCCAGTCCAGTACGTAATTGGACTCTATCTCGGCTAATGTTGCAAGCTCTTCCCCGTTTGAGTTTTTGGACTAGGGCCTGTCTAATTTTATATATTTCAATTGATTGGTTAACTTTTAAGTTAAATTGAATTTTTAAACGTGATTAGAAGTGAGCATAGTATAAAGTAAATTTTAGAGCTAAATCTATCCTTAAACTTCTGTGGTTGGTATAGAAGAAGCGAACAAAAATATGTTCACTTGCTTTCTTCTTCTGTTTGTTAGTATAAGATAATTAATATGTTTAGCTCTTTTGTTGCAGAAATAGCAAGTTGGTGATTAAGTTTGATCCTGACTATGAAATAATGGGTGACACATACACTGCTAGTTATATTCTTAACGCATACAAATCAACTGAAGTTAACAAACGACTAGTTTCCGAGAGCGAATGCAAAATTCTTACAACGTATAACCATTGTTTCAAGTGGTGATTAACAGCCATAGTTGACCATTCACAAACATATAAATGGAAAAAAGTTCAATTTTAGTCCATTAAGAATAAGTTATTTCCGCTTTCGATTTTTATACTCGATCTTACAAATAATTTTTTTTTAATTTTAATTTTATTAAGTATTTGTCCAGCTTTAAGAATTTATTATGGTAAAAATAGCGCGGTATAGCCAGTTTTGGGACTGGTCATTCAAAAATAGCCAGCGTTTACGAAGTCAATGAAAAGTAGTCACTATTTTGCTGCAATAGAAACCGGTCCAGCATAATATACTGGAGTTCGGTGCACCTGTGTATGAACTCCAGCATATTATGCTGGACCGGTATACTTTGCTGACTCCAGTATAATATACTGGAGACTGGAGCACCGGTGCTCCAAACTCCAGTATATTATACTGGACAATTATACTTGCTGGAACTCCAGTATATTATGCTGGAGTTCTAGTATACTTATGCTGGAACTCCATCATATTATGCTGGAGTTCTAGCATACTTATCCTGGAACTCCAGTATAATATGCTGGAGTTCAAACATACTTATGCTGGAACTCCAGTATAATATACTGGCGTATTTTTCGGGTTTTGAACAGTGTTTTCGCTCAAATTTATCTTTACATGAAAAGTAGCTAAATTTCGATTACTTTTGAAACTGGACTATTTTTGAACGACCAATTATAAATCTGGCTATTTTTGAATTTCTCGCTTTATTATGTTTACCTCAACAATCGAAGAGAAAAAGCCCACAAAACCCTGGAAATGGGGAAACAAATTCCAAAAACATTAGAAAAGTCCTGTGTGGTGGTTCCCGTTTTGCCTTACATTTTCTGAATTTTTTGTTAATTCCCTTAACCTATAGTTTCTAGGAACAATCATATTAAATCAAGAAACAAATAAACAAACTTTTTTTTTTGGATCATTGCATTACTTTACAAACAAAAAAGTCCTCTTCTCCAGTCCCGGGAAGATAGAACTATTACTAAATAGAGTAAAATGACTAACCCTAATTAATTAGTCAAGAGGGGGGGGGGTGGAAGGTCTGCAATAAAAGCAAACAGATTTTCTAGACCCACCAAATCCCCAACATGCCCAACAACCTTATCCTAAAACCATTATTCCTCCCTACACATTATGGTACTCATATTACAGTTTGTCATTGTCACTTTTGTCTTGCAAGCGTAGGATAAGAGTCCATTTGGCCAGATTGCCCTTGTGATATGGGAGTGGTGGCCCACAGGTTTAATTGCTGAGGTGGACCCAGTCTAAGATTGCCAGGTGTACTTGTGGGACCCGATGCAACACGCTCACATGAAGGGCACATGGTGAGGGTGGTGGGAGGGGTCATTTGCATGTAGAATTGAGGTGAAAGCTTTAGTGCCCTTAGCTCTTGAACTTCTTTCTGTAATCTCCTGTTTTCTTCTGTCAGATTCTCAACACACCTCTTCAAGAATTCACAGTCTACTTCAGTTTGCTTCAACTTTGTCCTGTATATCCACAAAGATTATTTTCAGAATATATTTTTTTAATTAGGTAAATATTATGGTGTAATATATAGACGTCAAAAGATTGTTTTCTTGTGTGATAGTAATATTGTTTGAAGGAAAAGTCTTTTATTAAAAATCTTTGAAGGATCTCGATAATACATTTTAAACACACACACACACACACACACACACTATATATATATATATATATATATATATATATATATATATATATATATATATATATATATATATATTTGACTTTAAATCTCATTTTGATATGAATTAAATAACAAATCTCATTTTGATATGAATTAAATAACTTACAAATAGCAAATCCTAAAAAAAATTAATTTCCTACTGCAACTCTGAATTAATTAGTTGTCTAGCATTGTTTCTTGCTTAAGAGAGTTGGAATGTTTTAATTTCTTATTTGGTGGAGTACTGTTTTCACCTAGCTTTAATGTGCGGTCCATATAATACGTTCATGAATAATCATCAGCGTGATTTGGTTTTCACATTTAATATGAACAACAATAACGACAATGTGTACAATGTGTATTCTTACAAGTGAAATCCGGAGAGATTAACATGTCGTACTTTTTTATACTACTTCGAGCAAGGTAAAAAAGTTATCTCACGTAGACCCCGATAAGCAACAAGCTTCACATTTAATATGCTGTTCAATTAATCTTTTGATCATTAATTATGATTGCGCCTTTGATATCATTGTCTAAATCATTCAACAAAAATCTCACCTAGCTCTTCTGTTCTGGAACCACACTTCCACTTGCCGGGCCCTCAATCCCAGTCTCTTTGCCAAAGCCAACTTTTGCTTCTGCACAAAAAGAAAATCATCAATACCAGTTAAAGTATAATTAAAATCCCTCAAAACGCCCTTGAACTCATTGTATTTGTATCTAATAATGATGATCTAACTAATTAGTTAACTTACAGGATTGAGGGTGCTGTGCTCTTTGAAGTTTTCTTCAAGAACGGAGGACTGTTCTTTAGTTAAACGGAGCTTTTTTCTACAATTTTCTCCGTCCTCTTCGTCGCTGATGCCTCGAGAGCAAGCCCTTTCCATATCATGCTCCTCACAGTTGGCTTCTCTTTCGTTCCGCTTATTGCCACTCACGCTTGAAATTGTGCTGTTCGGAGAAGATACGCCGGCTTCTTCCTCGGTATCCGCCGTTGCCGGCAACCGGTTCACGTCGATTCCCTTTAGGAAAGTCCTCGTCTCCACTCTGCATGTCTCCGAGTTCCGATCTGCAATCAATATCAAAAGATTTAAAGTGGGAAAAGGTCAATTTATTAATAAAATTAAATTTCCTTCACTTTTGGTTATTAAAATGACAGAACAGCAAAAGGGGCATGAAATGCTTATGCATAAAAGTGGCTAAGAAAAAAGTACTACTACTGCTACTACATACTACGTATGCAAAGAAAGGTTATTAAGATTTTGATCGATCAGATCTGAATTAAGTTTATAAAATGAAGAAAAGCATTAAATATAGATGAGGAAGAGCTAATTAACAAACCTGAGGAAGGAAATGAATGAGTCCAAGAGGTTTTGCGAATGAGATTGAGGTGCGCGGGAGTAACTGTCCTGTTCTCTGGAAAGCTTAAGCTGAGGCTCAACCCCAGATCTTCCATTTTTCTCAAACCGTAGCTTTATGTGTCTGCTCTCGGGGTCGGGGGGGGGGGGGTTACGTTCTTGAAAATAAAACTATAACACCAGCTTCCGAAATTAAAGAAGATGTGGGATGACTAGTTTTGTGAGGATTTTCAGCTTTTCTGGTACGATAAGAGGTGAGAATTATTACTACTATTCATATGAATAGAGATGTCTTTTTAAAGAAGAGAGAGAGAGAAAGAAACAAGTTGAGTGAGTGTAGTTTGAAGCCTGTTGAGTAGAGGTGCAATGAGGGGTATTATATATAGGAAGAATATATATGCCTTTTCCTTTTCTTTTTATTTGTAAAGGAAAATAATAGTCCTAAGTACAGTTGGAAGTGTACAGAGGTGAAGGGTTGTGCAATTAGGTCAATCATGAGTCATGACTAGGGGGGTACGCGGGTACCAGTTATCATTAACTCATAGCTTTTGCCTCTTGAAACCAATCATTCACAGTGCTTCTTAATTTATTTATTTTTTAAAAAAGAAAGTGAAAACGCAAACTAGCGGAAAATATATTTTGGGATTACTGCACTGTCATTTGATTAGTTCCTCTACAGACCAAATTTTCCATCGGATAATTTATAATCGAGATGCTGATTTTAATTTACGATGAATTAGGCCTAATTTGTCAAATTCTACTGAAGCTAACCCAATATGTAACAATTTATTTGATACATTTACTATTGGAAGAGTTAATATATTTTTTAAATTGAAAATTTTTATGTGCTTTTTAAATATTATTCACGTGACTCATAATACTTTTTTTTTATTAATTTTAATTTATTTCAAGAAATGTAAAAAATTTATAATCGAATCCACACAAAAAAAATTAGATAGTTTAATTCTCGTATTGAGAATCGGCTCATATAAAATTGGATGAAAGGAGTACTAATTACTCTCAGCTCCTTGCACAATTCAGTATGAATTCGAATTTAGAACACGGGGGTTTCAAAATGAACACAGAAATCTTACAACATATACATAATTTACATGTATAAATATAATTTGAATGCCAAAACACAATTAATTCAAATAAAACTTCAGAAAGTAGTAACGGACTCTAACTTTGACTGCCTTCGAAAGTCGAACTAACAATTGGTGTACTGCATTTCTTTCATTGTCTTTTGAATTATTTTCTTTTGTTTTTTAACACCCAAGGAAAGCGATTTTTTGCTAAAAAGAAAAAGATAGGAACTCTCGTACGAGGAGGTCTCTTTGGGTAAAACTAGAAGATTTTTGTGATGTTTTCATTTCTTTTTCTCTTTTTTTTTTCACTTCATCTTGTTCTTTTTGTAACAAAACAAAAGGAAATAATTTTGTCTTTTGATGTTAGGGACGCTTAATATTGAACTTGTAGATCCCTGCATTAATGGGATTCTATGTGTGATATGTTATCATAAACGTTATTTTCCTTAAAAATTTATTATTCAAAATCTCAAATATATAAAGTTAAATAAGGCCAATCTTAAAATCTCAAAAGATTTTGGACGCCTATGTTACATTTCTGTACATCATGAAAACGGTCTGTACGTACAATTTACTTCACATTCTAGAATATATTATTAGGCACAAGCCTAGCTGCATGTTAATTCGATTTTCTAAGATCCGAAATTAAGCACACTGCT